>NC_138967.1:171692500-177087500 GCF_055761805.1 Camellia sinensis
GACAGCTACCTTCCTCTTCAAATGTAACTGCTGTATATATATGCAAGATGATAACTTCAAGAGAAAGGTAACCATCATTCAAAAGTTGCATGCAATGACAGGCAAGGTTGTCCATTTCTACAAATTAGATTTTCTTCGTGAATTGCCTGGGCTTGTTGACCTCTCTGAATTTCTTCACCTCACCCTTACGACAGTTCGTGAAGTTGAAGAACTGAACAACTTCGTTAAGCAGTTGAACATCACCTGGGATGGGAGCACACTGTATGTGCACGCACAGTTGAGATCCCTCCCAAAGATTTCACCTACAGACACGTCAACCACAGAAACAGAGGGCATTGACGATGCCCGGATGGACCACATCTTAGAAAAGTTGGATATTAGACAAGGACTGAAGCCAAACTTCTTCCTTAATCTGTTAGGGTTGTCCGACTCAGGTGGGGAGAAGGTATTGGTTTTCAGCCATCGTCTCCGGCCACTTAAGTTGTTGGAAAGGCTAGCCATGAAAGTGAATGCTTCAACTCTTGATTCAGAATTGGGTGTGGGAACGAATAGCTCTCTACAAAATTTGGAAATCGTCATCCTCATTTCAACTCTTTCAATTGGCTTTCCTATGTTTTAAGTTGAATACCATCAACTATGCATGAACTTCAGCACTGAAAGAAAGAGTTGTTTACTGTGTTACACGGACTCGGGTACGGGTCCCAGGTGCGGTATGTATGTACAGGTCCGACTCATTAAATCTTAACCCTACATTCAATGGTACACGGTGTGGGCAAAAAATATTATATTTTTAATCTAATATGTGCCATAAAATGGTACTATATGTAACTCACGGTGTCAAAATCACATTTATAGTAATTTCACAATAATTTGCACATATAATAATTGTGTTTTATACAATTATATAAGAAGTGTCCGTTGAAAAGTATCCGACACATATCCCATACCCTTGTCCGACTCTCAGGTGTCCGACACAGGTATTTGATCTATTTTGAAGAGTCCGTGTACCACAGATTGTTTCTAAACATAAGTTCCGGCAATATAAAATCACCGAGTACTACAAAATTTAAAGCACAATTCAACCGAGTGTGCTACCTGTTGCGGAAACAAGATTAGTCATTGTTTGTTTATCGAGTTTCTTATTTTTGCTTTTTTGGCTACTCGAAAAAAAAAAATTGTTTTTCCCGTGCCAACATTACACAAATTTCTTTTAAAGTTTTCTTTCGTTATATATAACCCAACCTAACAAGTTCGCCATGTAAATGCAGAACACCTTTTATGGTTGTTGCTAACTACTATCATACCTATGTGCAACTTGCAGCACTGATAGCAGAGGGAAGACTTCCTATTCGGAAGGGAGAAAATACAAAAATCGAGTACAGAACAGTTCCTATTGGGTCCATTTCGGTTAGCAGAGGGAAGAGTTCCTATTCGAATAGCACAAAATACCAAAATGGAGTACAGAACAGTTCCTATTGGATCGATCTCGGGTTGGGTGTGAAGGTATATGCGAATGATAGAAGACAAACAAGAAGACAGATAATGTACCAGTACGAAATAAAGGAAATACCAACCGGATCAGACGAACCGACGGTGGTGCTCGATTAACCCTTGCGGTTGTGCTCCACCGACAAAAATCAACTCAAAAAAAGTATTTACGCATCCACTTCCATGGCTAGCCTTCCCAAGAACTTAAGCTCAGCACTCAAATATTGTTCTCTGTAAAACCCTACAGCTACGGGGAAATGGAACAACGGAGAGACGGGCAGACAGAAAGACAAACAAAGAGAGTGGTCCGAGATGGAAGAGAGACGGACGGGTCGACGGAACTTACACCTCTTCTGAACACTTCGGGATTTTTTAAAGTTTTATACTTGTTCTGACAACCTACACCTTTTAATGAAAACTGACATCATTTATAAATTAATTTTCTTCATAAAAGTTACACCTTGGAACTTTATATCTTTACATTACATTAATTTTCTTAGTAAAAGTTACACCTTGGATCTTTTCTAAAAACGAAACATTCAGCTTTAATTGGGATTGGTCTTCTTTGGGAACTTATATCTTTTGTAAAAACGAAACATTCAGCTTCGATGATTGGTCTTATTTGGGAACTTGTACCTTTTGTAAAAACTCACAAAGTTTACAACTATTCCTAAAGTTTACACCTTTCCTAAAAATTTACACCTCCTCTCGGAAATATTTACAACTTCTTGAAAAATGACACATTTTGTGGAAAAACCTTTTTCGTAAAATTTACACTTATTATTTCTAGTTACACCTTTAGTGAAAAACAAAAATTACATCTTTTCTATGGTCATTTACACCTTCTTCGGACAAACATACACCATATTTGAAAAGGTTATACCTTTTGTCAAATAATTTACAAACTTTATCAAAAGCTTATTTTCCATAAAACGTGTAAATTTTCAAAAAAGGTCTAACTGTCTTCACCAAAGATGTAACTCCTATTTAAAAGGTGTACAATTTTTTAAACATGTTTGCTTCACAAAATGAGTACCTTTTTAGAAGAGGTGTAAGCTTTTAAAATAAGGTGTAAACTTGCTGAAAACATATTTTCCATAGAAGGTGTAAATTTTTTAAAAAGGTGTAAGTTTTGCTGGCAGAAAAGTTGTAATATCCCATAAAAAGTCTAAATTTTATGAAAAAAGTTATTCACAAAAGCAGTAACCATTCAGAAACGGTGTAAGCATTCCCACAAAAAGGTGTAATCATTCAGAAAATGTTTATGTTTTTAACAAAAGGTATAAATTTTATTCAAATACTCCTTCCATGCAAGGTGTATATTTTCAAAAACATGTATGTAGTTTTCACAAAACATGAAAGATATGTCACAATGGTGTAACTTCCCATTGAAGGTTTAAAATTTAGGAAAATATAATTCAGATTTCCATAAAAGGTGTAAGCATGTTCAGAAAAGATGTAACTTATTTCAAAAAAGGTGTAAGTTCTGTTCTCATAAAAAGTGTAAGTTCCAATAAAAAGTGTAAATTTTTTAATAGACATGATTTTTAATAAATTAGTAACATCTCACAAAATGTTTAAGTATTTCAACGAAAAGGTCTAAATTTTGTAAAATAAATTATTTCACAAATGTGTAACCTTTTCACAAATAGTGTAAGTTTTTTCACAAGGGATGTGAGTAACTTCACAAAATGTGTAAGTTCCGTTTTTTCCCCCCAAAACCTGGAAGTTCCTAAAATCCAATCACACTGTATTTGTCTTGTTCAAATAATGGCAATGTGAGAGAGAAGGGCGTTTCGGAGGGCTTGGCCTTTCTCTGAGTAGAACTCCGTTTCAGAGACGACGAGTCTGGGAGGGCTTCGAATAGCGACTCTAAGTCCAAATCCAACCAAGTATGTCAATGTAAAAGAGGACCGTTTTTAATATAGAGCAACGGACAGACAGAGAGAGCGAGAGAGAGAGAGAGAGAGATAGACTGAGATCAACAGACATAGAGACCTAGATGGACACTGATCGACAGAGCAGCCACTCCGAGATCGACAGAGGGACCGAAATCGACAGAGATCAACGGAGAAGAGACCCACATGGACACAGACAGACCAAGATCACTGGAGACAGACCGAGATAAACAGGGATCGACAGAGAGAGACCGACATCGACGGAGAATAGGCCGACATCGACACAGAGAGACCAAGATCGATAGCCAGAGAGAAAAAAACCTTTGATTTGCGGCGGCGGTCCCAGTGGAGGTGCCGATCTCAGAAGGCTGTGAGCACCGGAGGCCACCGACGCTTGGGTGGTCAGCGGGGGTCACGAACCCTTTGATTTGTTCAGTGGTTGTCCCAATTTGTTTATGAACACTTCGAAATGAACACTTGATGTTACTCCTTTTGTGTTTACTACGAATACTTTGAAATGAACACTTGATGCTACTCCTTCTGTGTTTACGAACATTTTGAAATGAACGCTTTGTTACTCCATTTGTGGTTATGAACACTTTGAAATGTTACTCCTTCATACTTTTCGTGAAAATACTTACACCATTTTTGAAAAGTTACTCCTTTTGTTCAAGAAATTGTACCGTTTGTGAGCGGCAACTTAAAGCTTCGTCAGAAGTCACTTATAGCATTTGTGATAAAAAAAACATAAAATTTACACATTTTGCTTAAGCTTACACCTTTTCGTGGCAGGGCTTACACCATTTTTGAAAATTTACTCCTTTTGTATAAGAATTTTTGGCATAACATTTATACTTTAACTTCCAACTTGCACCTTTTGTGAAACCCCAACTTAAAGCTTTATTCGGAAGTCACTTACACCTTTTGGGGAAAAAAAAATCATCAAATTTACACATTTTTCTTAAGATTACACCTTTTCGTGAAAATACTTACACCATTTTTGAAAAGGTACTCCTTTTGTGTAAGAATTTTTGGCATAACATTTATACTTTTTCTTCCAACTTACACCTTTTGTGAAAGAGTGTATAAGCACAAAAGGAGTAAATGTTATGACAAAAATTCTTACACAAAAGGAGTACATTTTCAAAAATGGTGTAAATATGTTCCCAAAAAGGTGTAAGCTTAAGCAAAATGTCTAAATTTTATGAATTTTTTTTTTCACAAATGGTATAAGTGACTTCCGACGAAGTTTTAAGTTGGGCTTTCACATATGGTGTAAGTTCGAAGACAAAGTATAAATGTTATGCCAAAAGTTCTTACACCAAAGGAGTAACTTTTGAAAAATGGTGTAAGCACTTCCACGAAAAGGTGTAAGCTTAAGGAAAATGTGTAAATTTGATGAATTTTTTTTTCCACAAAAGGTGTAACTTCAGAGAAAAAGTATAAATCTTATGAAAAAAATTGTTACACAAAAGGTTTAAGTTGGGCTTTCACAAACGGTGTAAGTTCGAAGAAAAAGTATAAATCTTATGCCACAAAGAGATGTCAGTAACTTCGCAAAACGTCTAAGTTCGGTTTTTTCCCCCGAAAACCTGTAAGTTCCTAAAATCCAATCACACTGTATTTGTCTTGTTCAGATAATGGCAATGTGAGAGAGAAGGGCGTTTCGGAGGGCTTGGCCTTTCTCCCAGTAGAACTCCGTTTCATACAAGACGAGTCTGGGAGGGCTTCGAATAGCGACTCTGAGTCCAAATCCAACCAAGTATGTCAATGTAAAAGAGAACCGTTTTTAATATAGAGCAACGGACAGAGAGAGAGAGAGAGAGAGAGAGAGAGAGAGAGATAGACTGAGGTCAACAGACATAGAGACCTAGATGGACACTTATCGACAGAGGGACCGAAATCGACAGAGATCGACAGAGAAGAGACCCACGCCGGAGACAGACTGAGATAAACAGGGATCGACAGAGACAGACCGACATCGACACAGAGAGTTCAAGATCGATAGCCAATCTTTCAAAAAATCTTTGCTTTGCGGCGGCGGTGCAAGTGGAGTTGCCGATCTCAGAAGGCTGTGAGCACTGGAGCCCACCGACGCTTGGGTGGTCAGCGGGGGTCACGAACCCTTTGATTTGTTCAGTGGTTGTGTCAATTGGTTTATGAACACTTCGAAATGTTACTCCTTTTGTGTTTACTACTTTGAGATGGACATATGTTACTCCTTCTGTGTTTACGAACATTTTGAAATGAACCCTTTGTTACTCCTTTTCTGGTTATCAACACTTTGAAATGTTACTCCTTCGTTAATATATTTACACCATTTTGGAAAAGTTACTCCTTTTGTGTAAGAATTGTTGGCATAAGATTTATACTTTTTCTTCGAACTGACAGTTTTTGTGAAAGCCCAACTTAAACCTATTTCGGAAGTCACTTATACCTTTTGTGAAAAAAAAAAAATTCATTAATTTTGCACCTTTTGCTTATGCTTACACTTTTTCCTGAAAATACTTACACCATTTTTGAAAAGTTACTCCTTTTGTGTAAGAATTTTTGGCATAACATTTATACTTTTGTGCTTATATACACTTTCACAGAAGGTGTAAGTTTGAAGAAAAAGTATAAATCTTATGAGAAAAATTATTTCACAAAAGGAGTAACTTTTCAAGAAAAATATAAGCAGTTTCACGAAAAGGTATAAGCCGAAGCAAAAGGTGTAAATTTGATGAATTTATTTTTTCACAAAAGGTATAACTGACTTGCGAAAAAGCTTTAAGTTGGGCATCCACAAACGGTATAAGTTCGAAGAAAAGCTATAAAAGTTATGCCAAAAATTTTTACAGAAAAGGAGTAACTTTTCAAAAAAAATATAAGCACTTCCACGAAAAGGTATGAGCTTAAGCAAAAGGTGTAAATTTGATGAATTTATCTTTTCACAAAAGGTATAAGTGACTTCCGAAAAAGGTTTAAGTTGGCCTTCCACAAACGGTGTAAGTTCGAAGAAAAGGTATAAATCTTATGCCAAAAATTCTTACACAAAAGGAGTAACTTTTCAAAAACAATATTAGCACTTCCACGAAAAGGTATAAGCTTAAACAAAATGTGTAAATTTGATGAATTTATCTTTTCACAAAAGGTATAAGTGACTTCCGAAAAAGGTTTAAGTTGGCCTTCCATAAACGGTGTAAGTTCGAAGAAAAGGTATAAATCTTATGCCAAAAATTCTTACACAAAAGGAGTAACTTTTCAAAAAAAATATAAGCACTTCCACGAAAAGGTATAAGCTTAAGCAAAAGGTGTAAATTTGATGAATTTATCTCTTCACAAAAGGTATAAGTGACTTGCGAAAAAGCTTTAAGTTGGCCTTCCACAAACGGTGTAAGTTCGAAGAAAAGGTATAAATCTTATGCCAAAAATTCTTACATAAAAGGAGTAACTTTTCAAAAAAAATATAAGCACTTCCACGAAAAGGTATAAGCTTAAGCAAAAGGTGTAAATTTAATGAATTTATCTTTTCACAAAAGGTATAAGTGACTTGCGAAAAAGCTTTAAGTTGGCCTTCCACAAACGGTGTAAGTTCGAAGAAAAGGTATAAATCTTATGCCAAAAATTCTTATACAAAAGGAGTAACTTTTCAAAAAAAATTATAAGCACTTCCACGAAAAGGTATAAGCTTAAGTAAAAGGTGTAAATTTAATGAATTTATCTTTTCACAAAAGGTATAAGTGACTTGCGAAAAAGCTTTAAGTTGGCCTTCCACAAACGGTGTAAGTCCGAAGAAAAGGTATAAATGTTATGCCAAAAATTCTTACACAAAAGGAGTAACTTTTCAAAAAAAAATATAAGCACTTCCACTAAAAGGTATAAGCTTAGGCAAAAGGTGTAAATTTGATGAATTTATCTTTCCACAAAAGGTATAACTGACTTCCGACAAACCTTTAAGTTGGGCTTTCACAAAAGGTGTAAGTTCGAAGAAAAGGTACAAATGTTATGCCAAAAAATCTTACACAAAAGGAGTAACTTTTCAAAAAAAATATAAGCACTTCCACGAAAAGGTATAAGCTTAAGCAAACGGTGTAAATTTGATGAATTTCTTTTTTCACAAATGGTATAACTGACTTCCAAAAAAGCTTTAAGTTGGACTTTCACAAAAGGTGTAAGTTCGGAGAAAACGTATAGATCTATGCCACAAAGAGATGTAAGTAACTTCGCAAAACGTCCAAGTTCCGTTTTTTTTGTAAGTTCCTAAAATCCAATCACACTGTATTTGTCTTGTTCAGATAATGGCAATGTGAGAGAGAAGGGCGTTTCGGAGGGCTTGGCCTTTGTCCCAGTAGAACTCCGTTTCAGAGAAGACGAGTCTGTGAGGGCTTGGAATAGCAACTCCGACCCCAAATCCAACCAAGTATGTCAATGTAAAAGAGAACCGTTTTTAATATAGAGCAACGGACAGAGAGAGAGAGAGAGAGATAGACTGAGATCGACAGACATAGAGACCTAGATGGACACTGATCGACAGAGGGACCGAAATCGACAGAGATCGACAGTGAAGAGACCCACATGGACACCGACAGACCAAGATCGCTGGAGACAGACCGAGATAAACAGGTATCGATAGAGAGAGATCGACATCGACACAGAGAGACCAAGATCGATAGCCAATCTTTCAAAAAACCTTTGATTTGCGGCGGCGGTGCCAGTGGAGGTGCCGATCTCAGAAGGCTGTGAGCACCGGAGCCCACCGACGCTTGGGTGGTCAGCGGGGGTCACGACCCTTTGATTTGTTCAGTGGTTGTCTCAATTGGGTTTATGAACACTTCAAAATGTTACTCCTTCTGTGTTTACTACTTTCAGATGAACATATGTTACTCCTTCTGTGTTTACGAACATTTTGAAATGAACCCTTTGTTACTCCTTTTCTGGTTATCAACGCTTTGAAATGTTACTCCTTCA
Organism: Camellia sinensis; assembly: GCF_055761805.1. NCBI lineage: Eukaryota > Viridiplantae > Streptophyta > Magnoliopsida > Ericales > Theaceae > Camellia > Camellia sinensis. The sequence goes on from NC_138967.1 coordinate 171,700,837, forward strand.
TACTTTTCGTGAAAATGTTTACATCATTTTTGAAAAGTTACTGCTTTTGTGTAAGAATTGTTGGCATGAGATTTATACTTTTTCTTCGAACTTACACCTTTTGTGAAAGGCCAACTTAAACCTATTTCAGAAGTCACTTATACCTTTTGTGAAAAAAAAAATTCATCAAATTTACACCTTTTTCTTAAGCTTATACCTTTTCGTGGAAGTGCTTATATTTTTTTTTAAAAGTTACTCCTTTTGTGTAAGAATTTTTGGCATAAATTTTATACTTTTGTGGTTATATACTCTTTCACAAGAGGTGTAAGTTTGAAGAAAAAGTATAAATCTTATGACAAAAATTATTTCACAAAAGGAGTAACTTTTCAAAAAAAATATAAGCACTTCCACGAGAAGGTAAAACCTTAAGCCAAAGGTGTAAATTTGATGAATTTATCTTTTCACAAAAGGTATAAGTGACTTCCGACAAAGCTTTAAGTTGGCCTTCCACAAACGGTGTAAGTTCGAAGAAAAGGTATAAAAGTTATGCCAAAAGTTTTTACAGAAAAGGAGTAACTTTTCAAAAAAAATATAAGCACTTCCACGAAAAGGTATAAGCTTAAGCAAAATGTGTAAATTTGATGAATTTATCTTTTCACAAAAGGTATAAGTGACTTCCGAAAAAGGTTTAAGTTGGCCTTCCACAAATGGTGTAAGTTCGAAGAAAAGGTATAAATCTTATGCCAAAAATTCTTACACAAAAGGAGTAACTTTTCAAAAAAAATATAAGCACTTCCATGAAAAGGTATAAGCTTAAGCAAAAGGTGTAAATTTAATGAATTTATCTTTTCACAAAAGGTATAAGTGACTTGCGAAAAAGGTTTAAGTTGGCCTTCCACAAACGGTGTAAGTTCGAAGAAAATGTATAAATCTTATGCCAAAAATTCTTACACAAAAAGAGTAACTTTTCAAAAAAAATATAAGCACTTCCACGAAAAGGTATAAGCTTAGGCAAATGGTATAAATTTGATGAATTTATTTTTCCACAAAAGGTATAACTGACTTCCGAAAAACCTTTAAGTTGGGCTTCCACAAAAGGTGTAAGTTCGAAGAAAAGGTATAAATCTTATGCCCAAAATTCTTACACAAAAGGAGTAATTTTTCAAAAAAAATATAAGCACTTCCACTAAAAGGTATAAGCTTAGGAAAAAGGTGTAAATTTGATGAATTTATTTTTCCACAAAAGGTATAACTGACTTCCGAAAAACCTTTAAGTTGGGCTTTCACAAAATGTGTAAGTTCGAAGAAAAGGTATAAATTTATGCCAAAAAATCTTACACAAAAGGAGTAACTTTTCAAAAAAAATATAAGCACTTCCACGAAAAGGTATAAGCTTAAGCAAAAGGTGTAAATTTGATGAATTTATTTTTTCACAAATGGTATAACTGACTTCCAAAAAAGTTTTAAGTTGGACTTTCACAAAAGGTGTAAGTTCGGAGAAAACGTATAGATCTATGCCACAAAGAGATGTAAGTAACTTCGCAAAACGTCCAAGTTCCGTTTTTTTGTAAGTTCCTAAAATCCAATCACACTGTATTTGTCTTGTTCAGATAATGGCAATGTGAGAGAGAAGGGCGTTTCGGAGGGCTTGGCCTTTCTCCCAGTAGAACTCCGTTTTAGAGAAGACGAGTCTGGGAGGGCTTGGAATAGCGACTCCGACCCCAAATCCAACCAAGTATGTCAATGTAAAAGAGAACCGTTTTTAATATAGAGCAACGGACAGAGAGAGAGAGAGAGAGATAGACTGAGATCAACAGACATAGAGACCTAGATGGACACTGATCGACAGAGGGACCGAAATCGACAGAGATCGACAGTGAAGAGACCCACATGGACACCGACATACCAAGATCGCTGGAGACAGACCGAGATAAACAGGGATCGACAGAGACAGACCGACATCGACACAGAGAGTCCAAGATCGATAGCCAATCTTTCAAAAAATCTTTGATTTGCGGCGTCGGTGCAAGTGGAGTTGCCGATCTCAGAAGGCTGTGAGCACCGGAGCCCACCGCGCTTGGGTGGTCAGCGGGGGTCACGACCCCTTTGATTTGTTCAGTGGTTGTGTCAATTGGTTTATGAACACTTCGAAATGTTACTCCTTTTGTGTTTACTACTTTGAGATGAACATATGTTACTCCTTCTGTGTTTACGAACATTTTGAAATGAACCCTTTGTTACTCCTTTTCTGGTTATCAACGCTTTGAAATGTTACTCCTTCGTTAAAATATTTACACCATTTTGGAAAAGTTACTCCTTTTGTGTAAGAATTGTTGGCATAAGATTTATACTTTGGACTTTTTCTTCGAACTGACACCTTTTGTGAAAGCCCAACTTAAACCTATTTCGGAAATCACTTATACCTTTTGTGAAAAAAAAAAAATCATTAATTTTGCACCTTTTGCTTAAGCTTACACTTTTTACTGAAAATACTTACACCATTTTTGAAAAGTTACTCCTTTTGTGTAAGAATTTTTGGCATAACATTTATACTTTTGTGCTTATATACTCTTTCACAGAAGGTGTAAGTTTGAAGAAAAAGTATAAATCTTATGAGAAAAATTATTTCACAAAAGGAGTAACTTTTCAAGAAAAATATAAGCAGTTTCACGAAAAGGTATAAGCCGAAGCAAAAGGTGTAAATTTGATGAATTTATTTTTTCACAAAAGGTATAACTGACTTGCGAAAAAGCTTTAAGTTGGGCATCCACAAAAGGTGTAAGTTCGAAGAAAATGTATAAATGTTATGTCAAAAATTCTTACACAAAAGGAGTAACTTTTCGAAAAAAATATAAGCACTTCTACGAAAGGTATAAACTTAAGCAAAAGGTGTAAATTTGATGAATTTATCTGTTCACAAAAGGTATAAGTGACTTCCGAAAAAGGTTTAAGTTGGCCTTCCACAAACGGTGTAAGTTCGAAGAAAAGGTATAAATCTTATGCCATAAATTCTTACACAAAAGGAGTAACTTTTCAAAAAAAATATAAGCACTTCCACGAAAAGGTATAAGTTTATGCAAAAGGTGTAAATTTGATGAATTTATCTTTTCACAAAAGGTATAAGTGACTTGCGAAAAAGCTTTAAGTTGGCCTTCCACAAACGGTGTAAGTTCGAAGAAAATGTATAATCTTATGCCAAAAATTCTTACACAAAAGGAGTAACTTTTCAAAAAAAATATAAGAACTTCCATAAAAAGGTATAAGCTTAGGAAAAAGGTGTAAATTTGATGAATTTATTTTTCCACAAAAGGTATAACTGATCGATAGACTGAGATCAACAGACATAGAGACCGTTTTTAATATAGAGCAACGGACAGAGAGAGAGAGAGAGAGAGAGAGAGAGAGAGAGAGAGATAGACTGAGATCAATAGACATAGAGACCTGGATGGACACTGATCGACAGAGAGACCGAAATCGACAGAGATCGACAGAGAAGAGACCCACATGGACACCGACAGACCAAGATCGCTGGAGACAGACCTAGATAAACAGGGATCGACAGAGAGAGACCGACATCGACACAGAGAGACCAAGATCGATAGCCAATCTTTCAAAAAAACCTTTGATTTGCGGCGGCGGTGCCAGTGGAGGTGCCGATCTCAGAAGGCTGTGAGCACTGGAGCCCACCGACGCTTGGGTGGTCAGTGGGGGTCACGACCCTTTGATTTGTTCAGTGGTTGTCTCAATTGGGTTTATGAACACTTCGAAATGTTACTCCTTCTGTGTTTACTACTTTCAGATGAACATATGTTACTCCTTCTGTGTTTACGAACATTTTGAAATGAACCCTTTGTTACTCCTTTTCTGGTTATCAACGCTTTGAAATGTTACTCCTTCATACTTTTCGTGAAAATGTTTACACCATTTTTGAAAAGTTACTGCTTTTGTGTAAGAATTGTTGGCATGAGATTTATACTTTTTCTTCGAACTTACACCTTTTGTGAAAGGCCAACTTAAACCTATTTCGGAAGTCACTTATACCTTTTGTGAAAAAAAAAATTCATCAAATTTACACATTTTTCTTAAGCTTATACCTTTTCGTGGAAGTGCTTATATATTTTTTTAAAAGTTACTCCTTTTGTGTAAGAATTTTTGGCATAACATTTATACTTTTGTGGTTATATACTCTTCACAACAGGAGTAAGTTTGAAGAAAAAGAAAGTATAAATCTTATGAGAAAAATTATTTCACAAAAGGAGTAACTTTTCAAAAAAAATATAAGCAGTTCCACGATAAAGTATAAGCTGAAGCAAAAGGTGAAAATTTGATGAATTTATTTTTTCACAAAAGGTATAAGTGACTTCCGAAAAGCTTTAAGTTGGGCTTCCACAAAAGGTGTATGTTCGAAGCAAAAGGTATAAATCTTATGCCAAAAATTCTTACACAAAAGAAGTAAGTGTTCATAAAAGGTGTAAATGATTTATACTTTTCAGTAATCAGTTACGCCTTTTTCTGAAATTCCTTACGCCTTTCTTGAAAACTTATACTTTTCTTGTGACCATTTACACCTTTAGTCATATAATATATTATTTTATTAATTTACCTGAAAAGTAACCTGCTTAGCAGGTCACCAATGTGTAAGTTTTCAAATATTTTGATATAACCCAATACATATAAATGTGTAAATGCAAAATAAAAGGGTGTAAGTGCCTTGCATACCATATGCAAGGCACACATGACAAAAGTCCTAAACATTAACGTTTTAAATCCACACTTCATTTCACTTTTCAAAATGTTGGACTTGAGCTCCTTATTATTTGACAGCAATATAACATGTAGAGAAAATTTATCAATAGAATGTACAGAAACCTTACATAAAAGCGAGGTTCATACATGTAGGATCCATGTGAGACGACCCACTCATATAAGCTTATGTGCATAAATTTTTTATATAAATAGTATTTCTCAAATTATTTATGTATATTTTTTTATAGAGCAGTTTATCTCCAATTGGATAGCATTGTTTATCTAAATTTTTTTAATAAATGATTTATACGCTGTGATCTATAAAATAAGTCGTTCAAATTATTAAGAGACCCCATGGTAAGTCTCACCTGCTTAAATAGCATTGTTCAGTCCATTGGCCTTCTTCTTCTTTTTTTAATATATGTTTTGATATTATGGTGTAGTCTATAAGCTAAAAATAGTTAATTATTTGTAAGTTGAGAGTGGATATTTTTAATTTATGTTTTTTATACAATAAGTTGCATTAAATAAACCATTATAGTTGAATATATTGGACTTTCTAGTTGTAATTTTTGTTAATTTTAAACTTTTTACCTCTCTTCTTTTGATTTACTCTTTCTAGTTACATAAAAATCAATCACAAAATCAAATACAATCTTTACATATCAATGATTTTTATGTTCCTAAATTTAAGGCGGATTGGCTCGAGTTTTAGCCAATAAACGATAAAAAGAACAACAATATTAACTAACATTTGTCGCAAAAGGCTAAACAACTAATGGTATTATAACCGTTTCTATTATTTCACTTTTTTGAACTAGTATTTTAGCAAAGTTGATCGTATGAAGACATAAATATCATCTCTTGTTGTTTATATGTTGCAGCAATGCTTTAAATAGAACCACATTTTTTTGTGTGCTTGATTTTAATTGACGTTGTTACAAAATGTAGGGAAAATGAGGGTAAATAATCCACCTATTTGCTTCCCATTAACCTATTGGAAATTATGGTTTTCATAGGCTTATTTTGGATTACCTTTGAACCCAAATTTGAGTGGGGCCCACAGGCTTTTTGGGGTGGATCCAAAGAGGTGACATGTTCCTTGCCACGTGGCAAGTCACACGATGAAGACGATTCATCAAAACCATTTATGAGTAAATGAGAAGTTAATGTCGTTTCCGGATTCGTGAAATGAAAAGTTGAAGAGTTAAATGTAGATTTTCTTAAATTGAAACCTTAACAGAGCTAGTGTGAGTATATAAGTTCTAGGTGGACACACTTGAGTTGAGCCTAAGGGGCACCTCAAATTTTGTAAGAAGAGGAGTTATGGACAAAGTGGGCTTGGTCCAAAACCACCGCACGCGCGCCACCGCCGTAGACTGGCCGGCCGAGCCGTATCGGGGTCAGGTCCTAGCTCTAATTTTTGGACAAAATTTGATTGAATTTTTCATTTATTTTTTTATTTCCACAATTCTTGGGGGAAAATTTGAATTCCTAACGAGAAAAAATTCAAACACTTGTGTCAAATTTCAAATTCAAACCTGAACAGTGACATCCCTTCCTTCTCCAGTCACCTCTCTTCACTCCGACGGTTTTTCAGATTCGCACTTGTTCGGAGGGCTTCCAACTAATGTTTTAAAAACTGGAAAAAGGACCGAGTGGACGGGTCATTGGTTCAATCGTTGGGTCAAAGCAGTCGAACCGTGATGTGACGCCCCACCTTTTTATTACTCGGATTCCATTACCAAACCATTATTATAGATTCAATTTCAGAGAAAATATACGGAAACTCTTTATATTTACAAGAACACATGAATAAATATTCTCTCATCTGAGTACAGCATGAATGTAACAGGAGTTATAATCAAATAAATTGCCCGTAAACTTATATCTTTTAAGTTAAGAGAAAGGGTTTAACCCTTTTTACATCAATGGCATTCCGCCCACAAATAAAAGGCCCCGTGGCCAACAAGTAAAGAAGATCCATGACCTTGAAACACTTCTCAACGTTCACCTGAAAAAGAATTAGCAATGTGGGATAAACATAAAGTCCAGTAGGGATCTCAATTTGATCCTAAATAATAACAACATACAGATAGCTATGATCATAAATGCTAGTCTCATACTATATAAATAATGTGACGATTTATACAGAGATATACGTATATAAGAACTTTTCTCAAAATCATTCATTTCATTCAATAACGTAAGCAATTCACTGTTCTTTCTTCTTGTTACCTTTTTCCAAAATTCGTATGACAATAACAAATTCCTGAAAACAATTTGACTAAGCCCATTACGTTTTCTCCCACTTTCCGGACTTACACCTGATTTGCCTTTTCAAAACATGTTCACAAGCATCCGATGTCCTTCACATTATTCACAATTTCATTGCAATACTTACGTCTGTTTCCAACACATTCATATCTATCAATGTATACCTTTAGTACAAAAGGAAACAACAAGCAACCTATAATTATCTATACAACAAATAAGGCAACTTGTCTTTCCAGAACCATAACCATCATAACCCATAATATACCCAGATACACTGAGACAATAATGATAAATAAGTTCTGCTCTACCTGCCTTAAGCACGGTAAGCCAATGATACACCTTTCCATAATGAAATGCCAATTTACCAGACATCAGCTGGAAGGTAATGGTTCCTCTGTCAAGTTCTCCAGGCACTAGCTGGAAGGTACTGGTATCTCTCATTCTTAGAGCAGCCAATTCTCCAGGTGCTAGCTGGAAGGTAATGGTACCTCTCATTCTCAACACAGTATACATTACCAATCATCACCACATAACAAAATGCAACTAACACAAGTGTAATGCATACACACAAACTATTCAATACAACAATGCCATCCTCCACCGATGACCAAGGACAAAATCGCTAAATGTATGTATTCAACACACGTATTATAATAATTCAACTCTGATGAGATTTTAAATCCAACAACAATAATAGTAAAAATAAAATATTCATAATCTAACCTCAAGCTAATTTATGAAATTCACATATGATTTCATTCTTTCTTTTCAAAAATCAATTCTCTTATTTTCCAAGTTAACATACTCCACCCTTTATCCCAATCCATTCTTTTCATTTCACAAAATTAAATCCATGGATATCAAGCCACAACCTAACTCAACTTAATATGATCAATCCAAAATAATTCCAATGCTATAGTTAATTCTCCCTTTTAGCTATTAACAGATTTACACAAACCATAATAACAATTTACAAACATTATTAAACATGCAAGATTGCTCCCCAATTAACCCAATCAACAATCAATTTAACAATCTCATTCCCAAATGACAAACCCTAGATCCCTTTTTCATGATTTTCATAGAAATCCATAATGAATATGATTTTTATGTAATAAAATCTACCACATATCTATGTATAGATAAGGTATTGAAAAGGAGCAAAGAAATCCCTACCTCAAGATTCGAAGCTCAAGATGAAGACCCAACTTGAAACTCCAATGAAATCGCAAAACAATCGGTAGAAGTCTTGATCTATGCTTGCTCTTCAACATTCTTGAAAGATTTGGATTGAATCTTGGGTAAATAGAAGAGAAATTAAGAGTTTAGAAGGTTAGGATTTCAGGTTTGGGGGATGGAAGGAGAAGAGAGGGAGAAAAATAGAGTTTTATGGCCAAAAAGTCACTTTATAATGTCTATTAGCGACATGGTCGCTCGAGTGAAGGAAGCTTGGCTCGAGCGTACAGAAGAAACTCCCAAAATCTCTTAAAATCGTGCAGTTCGCTTAAGTAAAAAAAAAACTCGCTCCAGCAAGGATGCTTCCAGCACAAAAACGCAATATTCAAACAGGTATAACTCTCTCATTTGGACTCCGTTTAGGGTCGTTCTAATGTCCAAATTGAAGCCCCAAAAGTAAGCTTTCGAAGGGTTCTAGCCTCACATAAAGATTCAAGGTATAAAGAAAGAAGATGAAGAAAGAGTAAAAACTACTCGATAACAATTATTCAAATTTGGAGTTTCTTATTCAATCTCACCTAACCACTATGGTAACACCTCAACCAAGGCTCAAATAACAACTAAGAAGGTTCTCAATCAAGGTAATCAAAGAATCAAATATAGTTCCATTATAATAGGAAGCACAAAGTGTTACACGTGATGTCATAATTAATATTATATAATTATAAATTATAAATAAAAAATATATATGTAATTACTGAAATAATATTTTAAAAAAAAAGTGTTGCATAATATTTACTAATAATATTTAATAAAGTCATAATTGATATTAAAAAATAAAAAATAAAAGTCACTAGTTTTAAAGAAATTAAAAAAATTTAACATTCCCTCCAAATAAATTGATTGAAAACTAGATTTAATTTTGGAAGGAAATGAAATTTTCAACTCTCCCTCCAATCAAATATGATTCAAACAATTTAATTGAATCCCGCATTGAATTTTTATGTTCTCTTTGAATAATTTTTTCCTATAAATAGGAATAGACTTTCATAATTTCTTCAAATTTTCAATGATACTCCTCCTCATGAAAGGAGACTCTTGAAGTAAGAGTTTTTGATCAAAATTTTGATATATATATAATAAAGAAAGAAAGAAAAGAAAAGATTTAAAAAAAAAACCACCGGGGGCAATTTCATCCGTTGATGGACGTACAGATGGTGACGTGTAAGGTGGAGATTAAATCCGTACTCACACCAAATAGTAATCACTATTTGGTGTCACTATTTGGTGTGAGTAGCTGGGGCTTGGTGTGAGTAGACGTGGCCATCTCCTGTCCACCCACGTGTCACGATCGTGGTGGTTTTGCTTGGATATAAAGCAAAGGTGCACAGAATTCCGCGTGAATGAACAGCTGTGGGCGGCAATTCAAATTTTAAATTCCGAATCTCCGTATTTACAACTGTCTATATATCTGGGTGCAGCCTCAAATATTTGTCGGTGGAGAGAGATAAGAGAGATATGCTTTTGCAGTTGGAGAGTTATTGCACTGAGGTGATTTTCTGGTACCTTGTTTCGTCCCTCCTTTTCATTTTGCCATTTTTGTCAATTTATTTGGTATACAATGTTGTACTCCTTAGAAGAGTATCCCGAGAATTACGGGCAGTTCACTCAAATATGTGTAGATCGCTTTTTGACGTGGCAACTAGGACTGTGGGAAGAAAGCCGGCGGAGAGCTCCGGTGAAGTTTGTTCCGGTGTACGAAGAGCAGAGGGCAAAAATATCAAAGCTAAGATGTCTGAACAGAAGGGTTAGCAGAGGTAACAGATCCTGTAGAAGTGTTCGTATAAAAGATTTGGAGTTATTTATAAAAATGGAAGGAATAGGAAGTAGCCATTACCGGACCCCCCTTGCGTACCGGAGGTCAAGGACACCGACGGCCAGTGGATATAGGCGTAGTTACCGTAGTTGTGCACCTTTTAAGACCCAGTATGTTCGCAGACGGTACGTTCAGAATATTCCCCGATTTATTAAGAAGACTAAGAGGGGAGTAAGGAAATTACAGCTATACGATGAACAATTAAGGGACGTTAAGTTTGATAATAAAGGCGTGGCGAGATTACTTAATGGTATTGAGTTGGGTAATAAGAGATCTGACCGTCAATCAGAGAAGATCGTGGTTAAGGGTATCAAATTCATTGGTAATGTTCAATTGGGACAGGATGCTAAGGACGAAGCTGTGGTCCACCACGTGTTGTTTTTTGTCATCAGTGATAATAGTCAGTCAGATTCCTTTCCTACACCTGACAAGATATTTATTGGAGTTGGCGAGGGTAATCCTAAGACCTGGATTGTTGATCCTGACCAGTCCGACCGTTTTCGGATGCTAAAGAAAATGAGATTCAAGCTCGTTGGTGGCAAGGACAAAGAGTACGTTCGTCACGGGATAGAAATTGTAGATCGGTTTTTCCCAGTTGATGTTTGGACGGACTACAAAGATACGTTGTTGGGAAATGTTGGAAGCATTCAAAAGGGGGCCATATATTTAGTGGCTGCTACTGTTAGTGGAAATGAATGCAAAATTACTTTAAGGAGTCAAATGTACTTTAAAACTGTTTAGAATTGTAATTTGATGTATTTTTATTTTTAATGTTCAGGTTAATGGAGGTGGACGATATAAAAATTGGGGTTGTAGAAGGTGTTTCGGCAAGTGATTTCAGTTGTATTGAACTTGCGTTGCCTAATTTATTTTCTCAATTGAGGTTAAGATACAAACAAAAAAGTATTAAGGTTGATAAAATATTGATAAAATATTCCCCCCTTTGCGCACCCAATGCTAGTGGGTTGGTCAGAGTAAATGTTTATGATCGGAGGTTAGACGGTAATGACAGTTTGCAGGCATGGTTTATTTTCCCAGTAGATTGTCAATGCGAGTTAATCTATTATGGGAATGGTTATTCTTCAATTAACGACAAATAGGTGCCATGGATGGTGAAGTATCGACTTGAAAATTCCAATATTAAAAGGGGGGTTACGTATTGTAAAATGAAGGGGTATCTGAAGTATTCTACGAGTGACATGCCAGAAGATTCGCAAATGAGGGCCCCCTCTATTGTTGTGTTATCTAAAAAATATACTAATGATAATGTTGATGTCTGGCATTGTCCTCCAACGAAGGCCATTCCGATTCTGACACGGACTAAGTCTGTTGGTTTACCGGAGAGGCAAAGAGATTTGTTGTTAGAAGGTTTTGGGGAAAGTGGTTCAGTTATTCATGAATGCAGAGGTCGTCTGAGTTTGTCAGAGATTGATGTACACAGAGGTGGTGATAACACTAGTGATGTTGATCCTGGTCCGTCGATTTCAGAGGTTAGTGTTAACAAAGAGGAAGTTGATCGTAGAGGATCAGTTGTTATGGATGCAGCAGAATTTTCTAATGTTTTACGAAATGTAATCATTAGTGTAAAAAATAGTGATGTGACTCAAGATGTAATAGTTGATGATAAGGGAAATGTCGTAAGTAAATAAAATTTTGAGTGGTTTCATAAATAAAATTAATAAAATTTTTCATTAATCATGACAGTAGTTACATTAACATCAAACCATTCTCTCATTTTTGGTGACATTGCATCTAACCAACTACTGTCCCCATTTGTTAATAAAATACAAGGAATTCCTCCTCTAATAGTGAGATCTGGTTGGAACTTAACAAATACATGGAAATCTCTCTGGCAGCCTACTAAATTCTTCATTAATTCAGTAGGGACTGTTGAGTATTTGATGTCGTCTATCATGTTGTAGACGGCGTCTTGGTCGTAGTCCTTGAAGCTTATTCTGCCGGAGAAGTAATTGTGTCGTCCGAGACTTCTGGCCCAGGCGGTTTTGCCTGTTCTTGAGGGTCCTTCGAGGTAGAGAGAGATTGGGTGGATGGGCCTCTGCCCTGGTTCCTGTTATCAGAGGAGGAGGAGAGTTCTTCGTCAGTATAAACCGGGACCGGTTCGCTGGTTTTACCGGTTGAACCACCGTTTTTTTCGATTTTTGCAAACAAAGACAGTTTTTGGCCTAATTCGGTTTTTGAGGATTATCCAGACTGAAACTAGGTCCCGTCACCGGTTCTACCGGTTGAACTGTCTGGTCCGGTCTAGTTCTTAAAACATTGCTTCCAACCCCATCTGAATAGTCACCTTATTGCCTATAAATTCAATCCTTCTCCAACTAATTCTCTCATTCGTTTTTCCTGCATTTCTCTGTATTACTCTTTTGCATATTGTTTTGATATTTTCTGTAAGAGAGAGATACAAATCAGTGTGTTCGCCTGACCCAGGTTATAGTGTTACAATTCTGGGATATAGTTGTTGCATCCTAAGAGGTCGGCGTCATCTGTTCTCAAGCACTGTAGCGAGGATGTAACGATCTTAAGGAAAGTATGTCCAATACATGACTCAGCTGTTTTTCCTTTTCGCATTTCTATATTGTAATAATCTGTAAGTTGTTTTGTTTGTAAATTAATTATGTATTATGCCAGTGTGTGTTCTTGTTCTAGGTTTAGACTTCAACATGAAATTTCTTTCCTTCCTTCGTTTTTAGAAACATTTTTTCTTTTTCTGAGTTTTGAGAATTAAATTTTACATTCTGAAATTTAGTTTTAGAATTTTACATTGTTTGCTCTTAACCACGTAATGTCACCTAATATCCAACAAACAATATCATATCCATCATTGTTGTTACATTCATTCCTTGTCGAAATATTGCATGTATTGAGTGGTCAAATTTTATGTTTCCGAATATTGACCTCACACTTCAGAACAAAGATAGCAGGGTGGCCATAAAGAATTAATGTAAGAAGTATCATTTTTTAAATATTGAGTGAAAATCAACAATATTGAAACAAACAGTTGTTATTCTTCATGCTTATGTGCTCACTGAAGTTGCTTGTGAAAGGTAAATGTAATACTGTATATAGAACACTAGATACTCATTTACAATGAATATTGTTTCTAAATTTGTATCTTTAATTTGAAAATACATAATTTTTTTTATTTATTTTAAAACTTTAATTATGTTCCAATAGAGGGTAGTGGAAGAAGGCCTTGGAATGGAAAGCGAGAGGTGGGACACGATATGGCAATGGTTGGTAACGACAAATTATCGTTGCCATAGAGAGATTATAGAGAAGAGGGAAGAGAAAGGAGTTATTGATAATTTTGTTCTAAATATTTCTCCACCACAACAAAAACTTCATTTAGTGGCACTATGTTAGTGTCATTAATGACACTAAAATTCATTCTAATGACATTTCATTAAAAAATGTCACTCAACCATAAATAAATCAAAATTCTTTTATGTTATATTTTAAAAGGACGCCACTAAATATAAGCAGTAGTATCATTTACTTAAAAAACGCCATTTAACTACGAAAGGAAAATATGTAGTGGCATCAATCTAGTTGCACTTTTTGACAAAGCGCTATAAAAGCGTCATTTAATGGCATAAATGCCATCGAACCAATTCGTTAAAAATACTAGGAGAAAAATTTACCCAAATCCCTCTCTCTCTCTGTGACATATCTTTGCAATTTTTGTGTTTGTCTTTCTCCAATCTTGTCCATTCTGTGCTTTGTCACTCTTGGCTAGGGTTTATGGTTTTTCAACTTGCAATTGTTGCTCTAGACGGATTATGATTTGTTTGTTTCAAGAAAATATTCTTAGAAACCAATTAACAGAAGACTCCTATCAAGAATGGAGTCCTAGGGTCAATATTGTTTGTGTATGCTGAGCCTAAGAACCAACCATTGATTGATCAACAAGCTCTAATTCCTCGCCAATCCAAGGTAAGGGTTAGAAAACTCAACGTTTACATTTTATACTTATCTTATTTTCCATTCACACACACATACAAGCACAGATTGCTACTTTTTTTAGATTAAGTTTTCTTTAACACTTCACTTCTCTGTTTCTATGTGCAACTTCCATGGGCAATGCATAATCATCATGTTCAATATTACAGCCCAATTGGCCTGTAAGAATGTTCTCATTTTTACTTAGAACCAAACTGAAACCACAAAGCTGTTTAGTTATTGTTTTATTTATTTATTTATTTATTATTATTATTATTATTATTTACAATGAACAAAGCGAAACATTAGGTTCCATTGGTTGTTTCGTGATTTTTTTTTTTTTTCCATTGCTGAATACTTTGATTGCTGCAGGGTAAGCAACATGTGTGAAAAGGCATCATGCTAGTGAATTTGAGAACTATGAATGTAAGTTTCTCAATAGAAACTATTTTTCTTTCATTCTTAAAATATGATTGTTTAATTTTGATACATCACCTTTTTTTCCCCAAAATATTCTACTTCCAACAAGTTTGTATTCTTCATTTGGCTACCAAAATTGTTCACATAAGTATTGAGAGGGAGTTTTTATGTGCATTAGGGCCGAGCTAGACCAAGGCGTAGTAATGGGCTGTTCTGTGGGCCGTGGTAAAAAGGGCAGAATGAAAGGACCTGGCAGTTAGCTCGGTCTAATTGTGGTTGTGCTTGCCACGGTTGGTATGGTGATAACTTGCTCGGTCATGGTATTTAGAACCAAGGTATTTGGGCTTCTTATGGTGAACCTTGCTCTCGTTAGCTTGGTCAAAGCTTACTGTGGTTAGCTCGATCTCGACGAACCAAACCGAGGTACCAGCAATGAAGGGAAGAACCGAGCTAGTTGGAGCTTGGTCATTTCTGCCGCTTTAGCATGGCCATGTTAGCTCGATCGTTTTGTCATACTACCGAGGTAAAACCATCTCACTTGGTTTAAGCAGTGAGTGGGGTGTTGAAGGATAAGCATTATCTTTCAGGAGTGTGATTCTTAGGAGGACTCTACATAGAGGAATAAGAGTCCTACTAGGATTGTGCCACATGAAACTTATAAAAAGCTCATAACAGAACCTATGGATGAGGTAACATAACTTTAATTCTCAAATACACAGAGCTTTTGTCTATTGGTCTATCTTGCTGACTTAGGCGTCAAAGAGGTATCCGGCACACACCTGCCGGCTAGCTCACGTTTGTGTTTTCAGGGAGTAAAGCGACGACATTTGGAGGAGCTCAGACTTGATCAACAGGATTATATGAGAAGAATTATTTTGTGCTTGTACAACTGGCGCCGTCTGTGGGAATTCCACAAAGAATAAAACCTCTTGATCAAGTTTTCCTCGCTAGTTGGAGGCAATGGTGCACAATGAAGACTTGCCGCAATCAGCTATTGACGGGCAAACCCCAGAGGGGGGCAGAAGACGCAAAGGCTTGCCTTCTATCCCTCCTATGGCAGATTTAGAACCCCAGCGACAGAACCCCCGGAGGGACGCAAGAGGGAGGCGGGCTAACAGCCCCCGTCGCTCTCAAAGTCCTGAAAGACAGAGGCAGAGGATAGACCCTCAAGTTCTGGAAGATCGCATGAAGGAGCAGGACGAGTTGATACGAAGGATGGCAGCGGACATGGAGTCAATGAAGCGCCAGATAAAAGGAAAAGGGGTGGCGACAGGAGAGGGGCGCAAAAGCAACACGCCCCCTCACCACTCGAAAAATCGTGGTAGGCATACCACACCATTGCAAGCAGAGAGTAAGAGCCTAAGAACAAGCGACACTCGATCAAGAACTTACAGGACTCGTTACTCCAGGTCTGAGAGAACGAGAACTGAGAGGTCATATACTGAAGGAAGCACCTATCGGCCCTTGCACACGCACCAGACATCATCAAGGCACACGAAGTTACCCAGAACATCTGACTTGCGAACTGTGCTTGAAGAAAGGGCACAATAGAAGAAGGATGTCAGGGCACGCGACCTGCGTAGAGTTTCAGCCCTTCAGCGGTTGGCCCCTCAGACGCATGGGAGCGTCGAGGTAGGAATGACAAACCTTGCTTATGAACAAACAGACAAAGCATTAGCAAGGCTTTAAAGCTCGCCGTTCGTTCTGGCAATTGAGAACGCGCAACTACCTTCGGGCTTCAACCAACCCAAATTCACTACTTATGAAGGGAAAACAGACCTCTACATGCACTTAAGCCACTTTCGCCAGGTTATGGCAGTATACCGGTGAAACGAGGCTTTAATGTGCATCCTATTCCCATCCAGCCTTGGCGACCTAAGTTTAACCTGGTTCGAAAGGCTACCAGAGGGAAGCATTGCCTCATGGGCGCAGTTGGCAGAGGTGTTCGTGACAAGGTTCAGAACGAACACCACAACACTAGTGGAGATTGACCAGCTACTCTCCATTGACATGGGCGACGAAGAAACATTGAGATCCTACAACAGTCACTATTAGGAAACCTTCATCGCACAATACAAAAGAGGTCTGCCAATCGGAAACAAGTTAAGGAACTCAATTACTATGACGCCGCCCCTCACGATGGAGGCCTAAATGGAGAGAGTGCACCAACATATTCACGTGGAGGAGGATGGCGCTTGTACCAAAGTGAAATCTGGCACAACAGCAATACCAGATAAAAAGACTTCAGCAAAAGTCAACACGGTAGAACAACCAAGCAGGAATGGGCGAGGCAGACGGGCTCACAGAGAGGATCCAGACAAAAGAAAGTTAAGAGTTTGCACTGCCATTACCACAGTGTTCAAAAAACCAATCTACCGGGTTCTTAGTGAAATACGCAACGAACCTTTCGTCCGATGGCCAGCCAAATTAGGAGAAGCCCAAAAAGACTACAATGAAAAGTCCCGGTGCACCTTCCATGATGAAAAGGGGCACCGCACTGAAAATTGCACGCCGTTGAGGCAGCATTTAGAGGAGTTAGTGGCGGCTGGGCACTTGGACCAGTATATAAAAGGAAGAACACAGCCAGGCCCCTAGAACCACAACATCCCAAACGGGATGCCGGTCGACGCTCCACCTCAAGGCGTAATTAACGTGATACATGGGATATTCAAACCTAAGCGGATATATGAGCTCAAGGGGATGATCAAAAAGGCTGAGCACTTAAGGGAGGTATTAAGTGTACAACCTGTCATCAAAAAGAGGAGAACAGAGGCCACAAATGTCATATCTTTTTCAGACAAGGATTTAGCAAGGATATACTGCCCTCACAATGATGCACTGGTTGTCACTCTACGCGTCAAGAATTTCGACGTCAAACGGATTTTGATCGACCAAGGAAGCTCATGTGAGATAATGTATTACGAAACTTTCAAACAACTGAAACTGAAGGACAAAAACATGGCACCCGCAACATCTCCCCTAATCGGATTCAACTCAATGCCAGAGTGGCCAGTGGGCAAGATAATCCTCCCAGTCAAAGCAGGAACCATGACAAAACAGGTGGAATTCTGGGTATTGAAAATCCCTTCTACCTACAACATAATCTTGGGGAAGGCATGGTTGCATGCCATGCGATCGGTAGCCTCAACCTACCATCAAGTGTTGTGGTTCCCTAACGAAACTGGAGTAATTGAAGAGGTCTTTGGAGACCAAATTATGTCAAAACAGTGCTTCGTCACAATAAATGGAAGCTGCGCTGCCAAAGGCTATGTACAGATGGTGGAAGAACCCAAGAACAATGAACTATTTGCCGATGTTGGCAAGGCAGCTGAACAAAATGCAGTGGAAGACTTGGTACAGGTAAGGATAGATGAAAAAGACCTAGAAAAGTTCTTTTTGCTCGGCTCGTCATTGTCCAGCACTGAGAGAATAGAGGTCATAGAATTCTTAACTTCTAATATCGAAGTGTTTGCCTGGACACCGTATGACATGCCTGGCATTGGCCCTAACTTCATCTGTCATCAACTGAATGTCCATCCAACTGCCAGACTAGTTATATAAGCACTCGCAGATTGGCACTCCACCATGCCGTGATAGTGGCGGAAGAAGTGGGAAACTTGCTGGAGGCAGGAGCTATCAGAGAGGTGCACTACCCCAGATGGATCTCCAATATCGTAGTAGTGCCAAAGAAGAACGAAAAATGGCGTGTCTACGTGGACTACAAAACAGTCAACAAAGCATGCCCAAAAAACAGCTTTCCCCTACCATGGATAGACCAACTGGTAGACCTGACGACAGGACACAATCGACTTAGCTTTCTTGATGCGTACAGAGGTTACCATCAGATCACTATGTATGAACCAGACCAGGAGGTCACATCCTTTACAACGCTTAGAGGATTGTATTGTTACAAGGTCATGCCTTTTGGCCTAAAAAATGCAGGGGCAACATTCCAACGGATGGTCACCAAGATGTTTGAACCATTGTTAGGCAGAACAATGGAGGCTTACATAGACGACATGGTGGTCAAGAGCAAGGATGAGAAGGACCATCACAGGGACCTAGATGAAATGTTTTAGATATTGAAGAAGAACAAGTTGCGTCTAAATGCATCCAAGTATGCGTTCGGCGTAGGATCAGGCAAATTCCTAGGCTTCCTGGTGACCAATCGAGGTATAGAAGCAGACCCTTCTCAGATCAAAGCAATCCAGGATCTTTAGAGGCCCAACACAATCAAAGAAGTGCAACATCTTACTGGCCTAGCAACCGCACTCAACCGGTTCATAAGTCGGTCGTCAGACAGATGTCAACCATTTTTTCAAGCATTAAAGGCCAAGTTTGAGTGGGATGAAGAATGCGACCGCGCTCTAGAAAACTTGAAAAAGTACATGTCTTCTCCACCTTTACTAGTAACCCCAATACCTGGAGAAGAGCTTTTTTTGTACTCGGCAGTTTCACAGCACAGTGTTGGTCAGAGCGGAAGGAATCCAACACCTACCCATCTTCTATGTTAGCAAGACTTTGCTGGGCGCAGAAACTAGGTACTTACCATTAGAAAAACTAGCCTTAGCTTTGATGATGGCCTTAAGGAAGCTGTCACATTACTTCCACCCCCACACTGTAATCGTCCTAACAGTTTTTCCCCTAAAAGCTTTGTTCGAGAGGGTGAACTTTTCTGGGTGTATCTTGAAATGGGCGGTGGAATTGAGACAGTTGGATATTAAGTTTCAGCTTAGAACCGCAATAAAAGCCCAAGCTTTGGCAGACTTTGTGGCAGAGTTCACACCAGGAAGTCATTACATATGCCTAGTTGACTTGACTGGTATAACAGATGAGGGGATGGAAAGTGCCGCAGGAAATACGCAGCCCCCAAAAAAAGATGCCCAGCCACAGCCTAAGGCATACCGGATTGAAGAAAGAGTGGAAGAGGCAAACCAAGCCATTCCCAGTGAGGCCTCATCAAAAAGCAGAGATTTGAAATAGTCTGATAGTGAAGATACAACACCTACAGCAAGCATAGACTTGGAAGAAAACATCAGCAACACTCACGACCCCAAGATATCATCCGACCCCTCCACTTGCTGGAAGCTATTCGTTGGAGAGATATAGAAGCTCTTCGTGGATGGAGCATCTAATAGGCACGGCGTAGGACTTGGCATAGTCCTCATCTCACCAAATGGCCTCGTAGTGGAACAAGCAGTCAACCTTGGCTTTCCAGCATCGAACAATGAGGCGGAGTATGAAGCACTCTTAGCGGGCCTAAAATCAGCACTCTTCATGCAGGCCACCGAGCTAATGGTTTACAGTGACTCCCAGTTGGTAGTAAACCAAATTTCAGGCGACTACGAGCCAAAGGATGAAAGGATGGCCAAATACCAAGAGTTAGTTAGAAAGGAGATTATGAAATTTGAAGTAGTACAGATAAAGCAGATCAGCCGAGAAGAAAACAGTAGAGCAGAGGAACTAGCAAGCTTCGCTTCGATGGCAGATACATCCATTCCACATCCATTACTGATCGACTTCCTACCAAGACTAAGCATTGAAGAACCCGAAGTAGCTAAGGCATGTTGCGCCGAATTAGGCCCTTCATGGATGGATCACATTATAGTATTCTTAAAAGACGGCGTCTTACCCGAAGAGAAGAAAGAGGCCAACAAAATAAGAGCAAAGTCACAGTGATTTTGGCTCTCCCCATTAATGGCCTTGTACAAAAAATCTTTCACAAGGCCTTACCTGAAATGTGTCCATCCTAGCAAAGTCGAAGCATTTTTGTTCGAGATACACCAAGGCGTATGCGGAAGCCACCAATGAAGAAGATCATTGGCTTACAGAGCAATTTCACAAGGATATTAGTGGCCTTACATGCAAGCAGATTCAGAGAAGTATGTCAAGAAGTGCGAGAAATGTCAGAAGTTCGCACACCAAATACATCAACCAGCTAGAGAGCTTCTACCATTAACTAGCCCATGGCCCTTCGCAATGTGGGGCTTGGACATAGTAGGACCACTTCTAATGGCACCCAACAACAAAAAGTTCTTTCTTGCAGCAACAGACTACTTCACAAAGTGGGTGGACGCAGAAGCACTCGCATCAATAAAGGAGAAAGATGTGAAGAAGTTCGTCTGGCAGAATATCATCACTCGGTTCGGCATACCAAAAGCTCTAATATCTGACAATGGCACTCAGTTCGATGGAAAAAATTTTAGAGGCTTTTATGAAGAATACAAGATAAAATTCTACAAGTCTACACCAGCATACCCCCAAGCAAATGGCCAAGCGGAAGCATCAAACAAAGTCGTCTTGGATGGATTGAAGAAAAGGCTAGAGAAAGAAAAAGACAAGTGGGCGGAGGAGCTCCCACATGTTTTATGGGCTTACCGTACCACATCTCAGTAGTCTACAGGAGAAACACCTTTTTTCTTGGCCTATGGCATGGAAGCAGTAATCCCACTGGAAGTCAGCCTCCCCACAATTAGAAGTGAAAATTTTGATCCAGACTTAAACGGAGAAGCCATAGCATTGGAGCTTGACCTTGCAGAAGAAAGGAGAGAAAGAGTACTGGTTCACATTGCCTCATACTAGCAGGAGTTATCCAGAAAATATAACAAGACAATACATCCGAGGCAATTCAAGATTGGAGATTGGGTGCTGCGCAAAGTAATGGGAAACACCCTGGTCCCCGGAGACAGCAAGCTAGGGCCTAATTGGGAAGGGCCTTACAAAGTGGTTGGATTAGCAGGAAAATGGGCATACCACTTGGAAGATGGAGATAACAAGCCCATTCCCAGGCCATGGAACACAGCCAATCTCAAACTATTTTATTTTTGGCTTTTCTTTAAACATACTTGTAGTTTTTCTTTTCAATAAAACAAGTAGTTTCCTTTTCAGCATAAATTGTTTTTCTTCTGTATAAGTTATTTTAGTGAGCTAGGGGCAATGAAAGCAGTGGTGGCCGGAATACCCAACACTTGGCTCTAGGTTGGCAGGAATAACCAACTTTGAGCCCTCTTCAGCCGAGATCAGGATCTAAGCTGAAGAAGTTTGGTCAGAATAACCAAACACCTTACTTAAGGTTGGCAGGAATAACCAATTTTGAGCTCTCTTTAGCCAAGATCAGGATCTAGGCTGAAGAGGTTGGCTGGAAAAACCAATATTTACTTCTCCTAAGCCGAGATTAGGATCTGGGCTGCAGGAAAGTTTGGCCAGAATAACCAAACACTTTACTCTAAGTTGGCAGGAATAACCAATTTTGAGCTTTCTTCAGCCAAGATCAGGATCTAGGCTGAAGAGGTTGGCTGGAAAAACCAACACTTAGTACTCTTCAACCGAGATAAGGATCTAGGCTAAAGAGTGGTTGGCTGGAATAATCAACTTTTAGTACTCTTTAGCCGAGATAAGGATTTAGGCTAAAGAGTGGTTGGCTGGAAAAATCAACTTTTAGTACTCTTCAGCCGAGATAAGGATCTACGCTGAAGAGTGGCTGGCTGGAATAAACCAACTTTTAGTACTCTTCAGCCGAGATAAAAACCTAAGCTAAAGAGGTTGGCAGGTATGACCAAGTAGATCACAAGGTGAAGACCGAGATAGTTATCTGGGCCAGAAAATGTTATACTTCATGCATTTCTGGTAAAAAAATAAGTGCAAGTATAGAGTTAATCGAACTAACAGTTGAAACAACAGAAGATTTCATTGAAATTTCAAAAGAAAAGTACAAAAGATGGGGCCTCAGCTCGGTTACACATTCTTTCCAAAGAAGTAAAAAGAAGAAAATACTGGCTCAAGCAAAAAGGTCGTCGAGATTCGCATCCAGATCAACTCGAAGCCCGGTTTCAGCAAGTAGCTCGGTCACACTTTCAACCAAGTCTTCCACCGGCGGCTCCACTTGAGCTGTTTGGACAACAGGATCATTGGCGATGACCGGAGCATTATTGGGTTCTGGGGACTCCTCTTCTTCCTTAGCATGAAGAAACTTTTGTTGAATGGCACTAGCATACTCCACCATGTAGCTCGGTATGAAATGTGGAGGAGGGTTTTTGAAGACCTCGGTCTCCTGGCCATGATTGAGCTGCGCCACGATTGCTTTCCACACACATTTGAAAAATATATCCTTGGCAGCTTCGCACTGTAGGATATACCTTCTTTGTAACTGCGGTCTTCCGCGTCTTCCACCTTCTTCTCTAGCTCGGTTATCTCAGCATTCTTCTTTCTCTCAAGCTTGGCTAGCTCGCGTAGATATTTGTCTTTCAACTCGGCTGCAGCCTTTTGCTTATCTGTTTCAGTCAAGCTGACAAGACCGGTCAGGCAGGCCATCTCGGTATGTAGCTCGGCCATTTTCTTTTTGGACTCCTCCAACTCGGTTGATTTAGCATTGGCCTCTGTCACGACCTGCCTAGTGGTTTTTCGAAGCTCCAACACGAGCTTGTGAGCGACGTGGTTCTTCTGTAGGGCCTACAAAAAGAGGAACAATTTTGAGCTGAACCGAGCAAACAGATATAGAAATTAGGACAAGAAAAAAGAGAACTTACCAGCACCATTGATTTTGTTGTCGAGCGAATGGCCTTCAGCTCGGTGAGATGGTCGTGGTGCTCCATGTCGGTTGGAAGACATACGCTCTTGGCAAGGTTAAAAGCCAGCGAATGGTCTTTTTCGGTGACTACCGAGTCAGAGTCAGTGATAGCTCGGTTCTTGTAGGTGACCTTAGGCACCCATTCTGATGGGCTAGCCCGGTCTGAGCACTCAAGTTATGGGCTCGGTGGGGTGGTTTGGGGAAGCACGGTTTCATCCTCGTCAACAAGGCGTGGCTCGGTTGTAGAGGTCCGAGCACGCTTGCTTGGCCGAGATGAGGATGGCTGAGCGGTTGAAAGGGCTACTACGGCGTTTTATGTTTGGCCGGCTAGTGGTACCTCGACCTGATTTGTCTCGGTGATAAGGGCCCTTACTACTCTCTTTTTGGCCATTCCTTGTTCGGCAGTTAATGGGATAAGGTTAATTTGTGGAAGGGTTGGATCAGGTTCTGGCGAGGGTTCCAGGAGGAAATCTGTCACCCTAGTCTTCCTCCTGCTACTGTATCGGTATGTCGGTTCGAAATTGGGTAGTTGGGCCCAACCTCGTTCGTGGTACCGTAGTGCGGCGCGAAGGGCGTCTAGGTTGGGGTAACTGTACTACGACTTTAGATGGTTTAAATCTGCATAAAGAAAAAAGACAATGGTTAGTGCGGTTCAAAACTTACAAACGGAATAAAGAATGCACCAAATGAGCCGAGGTATGTATACCGGCTACTCTTTTATTCTAGTTAATTCGGTCCCCCGGGATCTGGGCCTCTTGGTCTTCAAAGTTGCCCGAGACCCAGAAAAAATCGTCGTCATTTACATTTTTGTCTGGGGTATTCTTTATTATTTTTTCTTGGCGGCGTCTCATTCTTAAATAATATACCCAGCGTCTTCATTCTGGCCAAGGGAGTATTGGTGGAACAGCTCGGCTAAACCGAGGTTAAGGCCAAGACGGCGATTTAATTCGGCGATACCGTTTATTATTCTGTACGAATTTGTGGAGAGCTAGGTAGGGCAAAGTCTTGTTTGTCTGAGGAATTCGCAAAGAAGAGGCTGTATAGGGAATCAGAGTCCGGTTTTTACTATAAAAATGAGGGTGAAGGGAACGAAGCCCAGTTTTCCCCAGGGAGTGGTGTCTAGTTTGACTAAACTAAGGTGAACATCTTCAGGGATGTTGTAGTCCCTTCGGAACTCGGCCATAACTCCTGGAGAGTTTACTAAGAATCTATATTTACCCATGTGGACTTAAATTAGGTATAAATTAGCTCGGTGTTGAGAAGATGTTGAGTATCTCGGTTGAAGCGTTCAAAGGAGTGCCTGGGCAACCTAAGTCAGTCTGCAAAGTGAAAAGGAAAAGTGTTAAGCACAGATCGTTAGATCGTGCTAAAAGAAACAAAGGCAAAATAAATGGAGTCTTAGCTCGGCTACGTACTATACAGTCTGTTCTTAGATCGGTTGGGACGAAGGACTTCAGCTCGGTTAAGCGGAACGAGAGGTTCCTAGCCCGATTGAAGCTTAGGGTGTGGCATTCTTGGTTCAGTTTTGACTAAATCAGAGACCTGGTTTGGTCCCAAGTGATAGCCCGATCGTTGGTTAAGGCTTTCTAGTTCGGTAATGCACACACCTAATACATCCCTTAGTTCGGCTAAGTGAAACAGAAGGTAAGTCCTATTGGAACTTAATCTAGTTCGGCTAGGTGCACACCTTAAGTACAAACAGGTTCCTAGCTCGGTTGGAATTCTATTTTGGATCAAAAGCATCGTTCTTCAGATTATTCCTGAATACAATGGTTCTATTACATGTTTTTTTCCCAGAAAAATGGAAACCAAAGTAATATGTTTTGAGAAACATGCGAATAGTATGCTACATACTACAGAAACTAAAACAAACAAAAAGAAATAGAGGATTGAGCTACTTACGGATTGAAGACGGAAGGATGCAGATCTGAAGCCACGAAGATGGTGATGAGAACGCAAGCTTCGCAGGTACTGAGGTTACAAAAATGGAGGCTCAAGCAAAAGAGAGAGAGTAGATGAATAGTAGAGATGGTTGGTTCAAAAATTTTGTATAAAGCAAAGAGAAAATGCGGGACTGTTCAAATTTTTCTGAGTACCAAGACAGCGTGACAGCTACGCTGGGCCAATGAGAGTTTGCCACGTGTCCATGGAATAGAAAGCGATTCAGTTACAGCGACTGAAAAGACGTTTTGACCAGACAGATTAGTAGCCCGGTGTGAATTTAGCTCGATTGAAGGCCACTTTTTAGCCCGGCAGGTAGAAGAGTAATCCCAATCATGCTACGCAGACGGAATTAAGGGGCAATTGAGAGGGATTTTTTATGTGTATTAGGGCCGAGCTAGACCAAGGCGTAGTAATGGGCCGTTTTGTGGGCCGCGGTAAAAAGGGCTGAATGAAGGGACCTGGCAGTTAGCTCGATCCAATTGTGGTTGTGCTTACCACGGTCGGTATGGTGATAACTTGCTCGGTCATGGTATTCAGAACCAAGGTATTTGGGTTTCTTATGGTGGACCTTGCTCTCGTTAGCTTGGTCAAAGCTTACTACGGTTAGCTCGATCTCGACGGACTAGACCGAGGTACCAGCAATGAAGGGAAGAATCGAGCTAGTTGGAGCTCGGTCATTTCTGCCGCTTTAGAATGGCCATGTTAGCTCGGTTGTTTTGTCATACTACCGAAGTAAAACCATCTCACTTGGTTTAAGCAGTGAGGGGGTTATTGAAGGATAAGCATTATCTTTCAGGAGTGTGATTCCTAGGAGGACTCTACATAGAGGAATACGAGTCCTACTAGGATTGTGCCACACGAAACCTATAAAAAGCTCATAATAGAACCTATGGAGGAGGTAACATAACTTTAATTCTCGAATACACAAAGCTTTTGTCTATTGGTCTATCTTGCTGACTTAGGCATCGGAGATGTATCCGGCACACACCCGCCGGCTAGCTCACGTTTGTATTTTCATGGAGTAAAGCGACAACGTTTGGAGATGCGCAAACTTGATCAACAGGATTATACGAGAAGAATTATTTCGTGCTCATACAAGTATCAATGGTAGTTTCATGCACATCGGTTTTCATGGGCTTGATGGTTGTATGTGCATAAATTGTCTTGCATGTGTTTGATAGAATGTGCCTATGAGTCTGTCTTGCAACTGGATGAATGTGTTTGACTAATAGTAACATAATTTACTTTATTATTTGTTTATTTTTAGTAGTAGCCATCCTCAGTCAAGAAAAATTATTAGGTAGTGACACATGGCATTGCCATGTGAGATCAAACACCAATCACCAATTGCCACCCTCATTTTGTTAGCCAAAATATTAACATCAATGTTATGGCCAGCCCTACAATGTAAACTAATTACGTTCAAGTAATGTAACACATAGCAATACCCTACAAGATGCCCAATAATTGTTTCTTGGGTGAGCGAGTCTTTTTTTTCTTGTTCTCTACACTTCAAAGACTTGCAGTTGTTACTTTTATATAACTTATTGTAGTGTGGTGAACCAATTAAGTGATTAAATCATTTGGTATCTACTAGAAAAATGCATATCACTTTCAGTTGTGATCATATTCACTCTGACACTTTGTACTAGTTTATTTTTTAAATATTATTTATTAATTGTAAATATATAATTACTTAAGTAGTTAAATCTTGATTTACAGGTGGGAGTTATAGTTGTTCTAAAAAGTATCTTTAGGCCAACAGAAACAATTGCAATCGGAGTACTTAAAAGCACAGATGCATCTAAAGAAGTAGAAGAGAAAGAACTAGGACCTGACTATTGGAAGGTACATGTTCAAGTGCCAGTCAAACCTAATGAGAGCTTGATCCGATCATATGGACCTGTCAAAATAGTTGGACAAGCTATTGGAGCTCATGTTGCTTGACCTGCTCCATTTGTGGTATATTTCTTTCGTAAATACTAATTTCATTAACAAATTTATATTAACTAATATAGTTTCAATTACCTTTATAAATTATCTTTTGGATGTAGATTTCGCAAGTTATGGATGCTAGCTGAGAATATTTATACAAGTGAGGTTGAGAATTTGGAAACTGATTTTGTTTAGATAATTTGTCTCTTCGGAAGATGGATATGACTATGGCTTTTCAGAAATTATGGTTGAAATTATTTTCTTTTAAATTTTTTTTTTAATTTTTTTTTTTTTTTTTTGCTTTCACTTTGTTAATGTGATAGAATATTTTATAATTTTGGTAAGGGATTTTTATTGCAATATAAATAAATTTATATTTCAATAATAAATAATTGATTGTAGTTTGATTTTTTTTTATATTTATTTTTGATGTGATAATCGTATGGTAGTAATATTTGTTTATTATTATGAAAATATTACAGGATGAATGGATGTCAAATTAATATAGGATGTGGCAATTAATATTCAATTGCTTATAAAATCGATTCGATTTTTATAGGCATTTACGCATGCTTGGTTGTCGCTTTTAAAAATATCAATGAAAAGAACATATAAGTGGCATTTTATAGTAGTAATAGTAGCTTTGCAGAATGTCACTAAAATAAGTTCCAATGTCACTTATATCCATTTAATAGCACAAATGAATTGAATTTAGTGGCATTTATGAAGTTGTTATAAATATCAATTGTAAGATAACAAAAGTCATTAAAAATTCATATAGTGGCATTTTTTAGATTGCAAGTCTTTTTTAATGGCACTTAATAGCGTCACAAATAGTTTCTACCATGGCATTAAAGTGTCACTGAAAGTGTGTAGCCTTGATGGTGTAATAGCACTTAGAAGTGTCACTGAAGTGCCACTAAGTCTTTTTTAATGGCGCTTGATAGTGTCACAAATAGTATCTATCATGACATCAAAATGTCATTAAAAGTTTTTAATCATGATGGTGTAGTGTCACTTGCAAGTTCTTACCGTGGCACTAGTATCTACTGTGGCACGGGTATAAATGACACGTGTTCAAAACGCCACAAAACTAAAAATGTCGTTGAAAGAGTAGTTCAGTGGCACTTTTAAGTGTCACTAAACTAACAAAATATTGTACTGCTCGTTCCTTCTTTTTACAATTAATTTTTAATATTCCATAATTTTAATAATTTTGAAAAACATATCACTGATTTACTATATTATTCTTTGTTTTCTCTATTTGTTAACAATTTGAATAATTTTATCCAAACACATGGAGATGAATTAATAGAGAGTGATAGAGTTATATCCAATGGACTCGAAAGGAGTGGTTATTAGGTATTTTTAAAGTACGGTCACTTGAAGTATGTTTACGTGTTGTCTCAAAATGTTGTGATTGATGAAGAAGATATAATCTATAATTTTGTGTCGAATAATTAAAGAATATTAAAAGAAGAGACGAGGTTGGTGGGTATTCTTTCTAGAGTGTGTTTGCCATCTTTGCCCTTATCTCATTTGTTGGTCTTTGCTATAGCAACCACCCTATCAACTTCAAACGTGCATCTACTTGCACTTTGATCAACTTAGAAATTATTTGTCCACATTTTTAGGTAGAATTACACATATCAAAAAAAAATATTTATAAAAAGGTGAATAAATTTACAATTTTAATTATTAATATTTGTATTTTTTTTTGTAAATATTTTTACTGATTCCCAATACTGTGTAATTCCCCCTACTTTTTATTGGTTTAAATAAATAAATAAAATAAAATCTTAATTTTTTATTTTTTTAATTTAAATCTTAATATTTTAATTTGTTTTCAATTTAGATCATTTACCTACTTTTATTAAATAAAACAGAATAAAAAATATATATTTTAGCCATTAAACTATAGAAAATGTAAGAGAATCTTTAATTTTGTTTTTTATAGCTTTTACACTTTTTAATTAGCATATATAGTTAATTTTTTATATTTTTTTTGTTACGGCCCAACCCCAGGAGCTTAGGGTTAGAATCGCAACTTACTAACTTATTCTATTTGAAGCAAATTAAACTACGCAAGCAGAAAGAAAAATAATTAAACAGGAAATTACTCAATTTTACCATTTTAATAAAAGAAAATACATTTATAGGGTTTTTATTATTTTATTATTCAGTGACCAACCTCGAGTAGAACAAAAAGGGAACAAAAATATAAAATAAAAAAAAAAGAAGGAAAAAAAAAGTGGTTCAACATCAATCCACATGTGGGTTCTATTTCGTAGGGTTATGAGTTTCCCCTACATCTCGTCACCTGAAAGCGTAACAGCTATAAGCACACAGCAGAGTGAGAAATATTATGCCAAGAGTATACGAAATACAAAATAACCATGGATAGTTAGTTAGGCCAAAATATTTACATAACTCGATTTGGTAAATAAATCATTTAAGTGGCAGAAACTAAAATACATAAATTATGTAAATAAATAACCATAAACACGGTACAGAACAGAACAGAACGGAGGTTACAGAAGTGACAATCAGAACAGAGGTTAATGAATCCATGGCAAACAGAGGATTACGAAGTGGCCAAACAGAGGCCAATAGTTATTTAAGTCCCCCAAGGCGTGGGACTCCCGTGGTAGTACTTACAAAACATAATTGTTTATAAGGTTATAGTCAAATATTCTTTAAAATTTAAACAAACATATTTATGGGTTTCATTTAAACAAATAGAGTTTAGAAATTAATCCAAGTAACTGAAATATTTTTAAAACATAACTTGAATTAATATAACTTATAAAATATAACTTGTATAAAATAAATTATGGTAAGTCAAAACATACGTAAAATATATTATGATAACTCAATGTATAATATAACTCACCTTAATATTGACCCTTAGCCTTACGCCAGTATCACAACCTTTCTACTATAAGTTTCTTACTTTCTGTACTTATGCCTCTGTCTCGTTTTTTTCCTTTTTCCTTACTTTCTTTTCTATAGATTGATCCATTCCTCCCTATTTATAGGCAGGTAAGACCACTAGCAGGCCGACACGTGGCCAATTCGAATCATCTCACAAATTTGTTCATAACTCCCCTGATTTGTTCATAGATTTATAGTTATCTTAATAAATATTTAAGATAATTATATTTTGGCCCAGATTCCTAATATAACTATATAAACAAATTAATCTCTAATTAAATTATACTTTATCGTATACCCATAGAAAATTATTTATTTATTTTACTACCACACCCACTATTATTATTATTATTATTATTATTATTATTTACTCTTACTTTTTTATTTATTTATTGACTATCTTTAACTCTAATTTGGCCCAACTAGTATTATAATTCCATATTTGTGTTAATTTGACCCCAAATAATAATCTCTAATTAATCTCATATTTGATAATCCAATGCCGAATTAAATTTATATATTTATTATTATTTATTTACTTAATAATATATCATCACATACAACCATAATTATATTTAACTATAATTATTTATGTGATATTTAATTGATGTCACATTTTTAATATTTTAACCACTTATCAAACACACTCATATCTTAATCTTTTCCATTTAAAGTTTTTTCTTAGTCTTTATTATATGATATTAGTTTTTCTTGCGATAACAGTATTTGTATACAAAAAAATAATTATCTATATTGTTTTATCTACGGGATTGAGTTTATGTGAGGTTCAAAATCTAAACTTGACTCTGAAGTTAGGTTTTGTGGGACTCAACACGGATTTTATTTCAATAATCTGAGGCATTCGTTTTGTAGAGCCTTTCGTATACATCATTTATTAAAAAAATTAAGTCTATTCAATAATTCTAACATTTCCGTTCTATTTCCATTGTATCCAAAAAAAATGAACAAGTTTGTTTTAGAAAATAGACCATCCATTTTTATGAAGTCAAATATGATAAAATAAAAATATTATGATTATTGCATTAACTTAATTTTTCCAGGAATTATATGCACAGTAAACCTTACAAAATAAACGGTTTGAATAATCTAAACAAGATCTATAGTGCGGGTCTCACAAGCCCTTATGATGATGGTTAAGTTCGAATTCTAAATTTGAAAGAATTGTCACCACTACAAGAATTAACACTTTTGGCAACAAAAAATTGGTCGCTAAAAGTCTATTTTTGGTCGGCAAAAGTTATCCGCGACCAATTTTTTTAGTCGCTACTTTGGTCGCCAATTGAGGGTCGGCAAAAGTAATTCGCGACCAAAATTGTGGTTGGTCGGCAAAAGTTGGATTTTGCCGACTAAATTTTTGGTCGCTAAATATTTAATTACCGCGGCTAATTTATTTTGTCGCCAAAACACTTTGGTCGCGAAAAGTGATATTTTCCCGACCAAATTTCTTAGTCGCCAATTGTCATATTTCGCGACCAAAAATTTTGGTCGCCAATTATTACATTTCGCGACCAAATTTTTTGGTCGCCAATTATCACATTTCGCGACCAAAAAAATTGGTCGCCATTTGTGTCTTTTCGCGACCAAAACTTTTGGTCGACAAAAGTGAGATTCCACGACCAAGAGCTGTTTTGGTTGGCAATACATGTATTTTTTGCGACCAAAACTCTTGGTCGGCAATTGTCATTTTTTGCAAAAAAAAATTATTTTGGATGTCGCAAC
This sequence comes from Camellia sinensis, assembly GCF_055761805.1. Classification (NCBI taxonomy): domain Eukaryota; kingdom Viridiplantae; phylum Streptophyta; class Magnoliopsida; order Ericales; family Theaceae; genus Camellia; species Camellia sinensis. Next base: position 171,732,387 of record NC_138967.1, read on the forward strand.
TAATAAATTAGTCACCAAAGCAAGAAAACAATACACCTGTAATTCCTAATAATTCATTCAATCCATAATAAACTTATAATTTTAAAGCATCATTCAAATTAACTGAATCATTAACATTCGACACAATACATAAGGGCCCCACCTTGAGCCCTTAGTTTACTAGTGAAAATTTAAAGGATTTGTTTCAAACATTTCTCATCTATAAACAACTTCAGGATATCTTTTGAACAGTTTGTCATATGGAAGCCTGAAGTTCATCCGGGCTTACAGCAGTTCCATTTGGGGTATCATCAGCACGGAGCTGCGAAGAGACATCATCTATGGCAGAGTTTAGCTGCGCGATCTTCTCAGTCAGGATTTTGCGTGTTCTCTATTCTCATCAAATCATATAAAGTGGATGAGAGTTCATATTGTCAACATGAATCAATGACAAGATCCCTAGTAAAAATTAAAAAATACACCAAATCTTTTGGCAGTTGCAGTTGCCAAAATGCAAGAGAAAGATCTCACCTCCAAGGCTTTCTCTTCATCATATATGAATTTTGGCAGCTTTCTCATCAAATCTTTCCTGTCTGCTCCTGCCAGTGCCTTGCTGATCTGTAAGGCAAATGAACCTCACAGCAACTATGTTATCCAATGAAATTTGAAGTACCGCATATCAAACAATCCAGATATTTGACCAAATAAATCCAATTCTAATGGATAGACAACAGTTCAGGAATACACACATACCTGGGGTGCATATATACAACCTAGTGCTCCAACAACAATTCCACCCAAGACAAAGCCACCAACAAAGATACTTGCACTACTTGGTCTTCCACCATCCACACTGCACATGCACACAAAGTGAAAAATTGTCTTAGAAAAAATAAAGTTCAATCTGACAAGAAGTGACAACAAAATGCTCAAGAACTAAAACAGGATTCTTTGAAAATCATCATAGATGTAAAAGTTTAGAAACTATCTTTTGTAGTCAGCATCAGCAAGGTCATGCTTAATCTGAAATGGTAAGCAAGCATCAAGGGGACCAGAACCATGCCACAATAACTAAAAGGCAACAATTCATGCATGTTTGCATTTGCATGTCCGTATGCATGAGAGAGAGAGACAGGCAACTTGCATCAAATAACTACAGGGGGGGAAAAAATTAAATTATACATTTTTATATGATGTTCATATATATTTAGTTGAGATTATGAGACCAACTTGACATTAATGTAATTTGCCACTAATCCAAAGTATTTCCTTACCGTTCTCTTCCTTTCTTTCCGTAGTTATGTCGTGTACTATATGCATATTCTTTATCAAATCTCTCTGTTCTTTTTGGTATGTCCTGGAACACAAGTGGTAGTTTAGTTACCTCCATTCTTGCAAAACTTGCCTCTGTGATTATCTGATGTTTGTAACTTGGTTACTCTATGTTGAAGATTAGATCATGAACTTGTAATGCATTCCCACTTTAATTCTCATTCAAACCAATTTCTATTTTGTTTTGTTGTAGTCCCTCAAGCATCAGACAGAAATTCATAATTGTAGTGTGTATTGATTTGTTTTTTCACCTTTCATAGAATTTCATTGCTTATGTTTCTGTTCAATCATAACTTGCTTTCTATGCAAATTTTGTCTTAGACTATGTGACGGAGATGGCTCAACTGTTTGGCCAATTTATCTTTTTCCTAAGATCCATCAAGAAAACATAATGGTAACAAATTCTTATTGCTGAATGTCTCAATTTTCAAAATTATAGTCAAATAATATCTCATTCTAATTAATTTTTCAAAAACATAAGCCAAGTAAGATTTCATTTTGATATTTAATCTGGAAAAAATTTGGGCCTATGTGTAATATTAGATGGCTGTTGTTAACTGACAACTAGTATTCGTTTTTTTCTTTCTGAAAGTGCATAATTTCAATAGGTCCAATGTTTGAATTTGCAAAGCATGGGCATCCAGAATCTGGTGCATAATTTAATGTTTTAATAGTATATACAATGAAATTCTATGAAAGGTGAAAAAACAAATCAAAACATGGGCATCATAAAAATTAAATTATACATCAAATAACTAGGAAGTGCAAGTATATAGTTATACATTTTTATTTTCTTCATTCAAGTTCACATGTTTACTTACCACAAAAAATTAAATTAATATTATTCACATTCTTGCTACAAGCAACTATTTTCAGTGAAAGCGCATCAAATCAATCCCCAAACAGATAACTGCAACATTTAGAGGAATTATAGTGTAATTATATATGAATCTTTTACTTACATCCCATGCATGCTGGATGTAAAATCTGAACTGTTAGTTGCAGGAACGTTTCCTTGAAGCTTATTCCTATCCAGCCGAAGTTCCTCAAGGTATTTAAAATTGCCAAGTTCAGAAGGCAGCTTTCCAGTCAACCCATTGGATTGAAGGTTCCTGAAACAAGAAAAGCAAAATCTCAAACCAGAAGCAAACACATAAACTCAATTGAAGAAACAAAATGTCAAACACCATTTACATTTTCACAAGGCTGGTCAAGCTCCCAAGCTCGGAAGGAATTGGACCTGATAGTTGATTATTTCCCAAATCCAAGACCTTTAGGTACTTTAACATGCCACTTAGCCAATCCAAATATAAGGAGGATAATCATTTTTGTATTGTTAATAGGCAATGAAAAGTCCAAAAGCCAAAATGATGATTATGACACTAGTGCTAAGGAACTCATTTCTTGATAAATGATAACCCAATAGGCCTACCAAGACACACACTAAATTCAAATCAATTCCCACTTCCAATATGTTTGTTTGAATTTAAAACAAATTTAAGAGTTTGTTCAAAAGTACTATCAAGATTTTGCCACATAATTTCAGACTACACAGCAAAAAAATAAATTTGGTTGTATTTTAAGAAAATCTTATGTGGAAACTAATTTTCTAATTTGGTGATTGATGGAACTTACTTATCATTTGCTTTTCCAAGTCAATAAACAACCATATGATGGTCTTCTTCTTTTATTTATTTATTTTTTTTTTATCAGCAAAAAAAGAGGAACCTTTATAGATGGAAAATCATACAAGATATGAGATTACATCAAATAAAGGGAAGGAGTTTGGTGAGGAACCAAACCCGAAAGGAAAAAAAAAACAGAAGAATAGAACACAGACAAAGAGAACCAAAAACAGAACAGAAAACTGAACAGAACAAGCACAGCAGACACAGCAGAGAGGAAGGCAAACTTTGCATACATGGACCTTACACAGCAGATTCATCCATAAATTTCCAGCAGCCCACAAATTTCCAGCTCAAATCAGTTTAACAACTCAGCAAAACAAGATTTCCAACAAACATAGCAGAGCACAGCACAGCAAAGCAAATTTCAGCACAGCAAATTTCAGCACAACAAACACAGCACATCAAATTTCAGCACTCCACCTTATATCAGTTCAGAGCAGTTCTGCTTTCCACATTAAGAAACAATATATTAAAAAAAAAAAGGGTGTGATTGAAGCAAGAATGTCAAGATGGGCGATTCCTGTTAGATCAACAGCCATATGGGATATAATCTAACTGTTTTCCCCTCCCATTCACCTTCCAAATGTTCTTTGTCAATAAGTTTGGCTAGTTCTCCTAGGTGGTTCCATTTTTTGAGCACCAAATTGAGGCACATCATCACCTTATTTGAATTCTTGAATAAAAAATATATTATTGACGTGCGATGGTAGGGGGAGAGGGGAAGAGAACGATGGAGAAGAGAGAATATGATAGAAAAAAAAGAGAGGAAGAAGATGGGCAGAGAAGAGAGAAGAGGGAAATTAGGTAAAGTCATTTTTTGGTGTAAAATGATTGTTTTATGAGAGGGCAATTACAAATTCAACATTTCTGTTAGGTCTGTTGGTGAACTAACTATGTCAGTGAAGCTCAATATAATTTCATGAAACTAGTGGGACTCGTTCTAATAAACCCAAACCTTATGAGAGAGCAGTGTAATTTACCCATTAAGTAACTTAGCAAAGTATGCTGGCCCATTATCCAGTAATTAGAACTGTATAGGATGAGTCAATATTGTGTTTTATTCCAAGTTTTAATGGTTTGTTGCAATTTTATCTTTTGAAGTAGTTCAAGATGAGAGAGTGAGGTCGTTGTTGATTTCATGATTATAAGGATCAGTATTAAAGTGATTGGAAGGTTATTCCGGGTAAGAGAGTGAGTGAGATCATTGTTGAATACGGGATTGATCTTGTGATTAAATGCATCTATTTTCTTTATCCTTACTTATGGCTCCACAAGACAAGCTGCAACACTCAGTTATGACTCTTTAAGTAATTCATTCTGCTAACCATAGGTGCTGCGACGATTCAAGTATACTTAAAAATGTCAATGGATTAGTTACCGTATAGGTCAAGTGGGTGGGTTATTAGTCTATGAGGAATTTTCATCTTATACCTAAGAGAATGTACAAATATAGGGAAGTACATTACATTATAGGTAAACTTGACCAAACTAGCTGTTGCTAGCCTTAAACTTAGAATGCTAATTCTCTCAGGCTGTGTTTGGCTATTGGATTTGTGTAGGGGTTTGTGGAGGGAAAAATAAACTTGACCAAACTAGCTGTTCCTATGTGTACTTCTCTATGATGAGTATGTATATGTATTTTAATTATTTGTTTAATGAAAGTTGAAGTTTTTATAATTATTGTAATACAATTGCACAGTTGAAAGCCAATGCCAGAGTGGTCAAATCGCAGTGTATATAATGCATATGTATGTGTATGCTTATGCACCAGCTGGGGAAAATAACAAAAAAAAAAAAACTCCACTTCATTCAGCTATAAAGGCCACTAAATTACAACATGATCAGAAACTTAACGTGCTTAACTATATCAGCAATCTTTTGTAGAGCTTGATGATGAGACTTCGCATCAGCTTATAGAATCGAATGAGCAAAAATGACATATCAGAAAAGCATAAAAGCATGAAGATCATTAAAAAATATCATTTGGTGGGAAAAATATCACACAAACAAGAGAGAATAAAATGTAGCATAAATGAAAGGAAGTCCAACTTATTTGCTATCACGCTGGTCAATCCCCAGTGCCAACCTAACCTTGTTCAAAGCAGCAGAAAAATATAGATGACCCTAAACCTCAATATTAAAAATTTATTTGGTCTATTCTACTTAAAACAAACCAACTTCTACAAATGCCCTATGAATACAAATGTAAAGCAACAAATAACTGATCCACCATGAGGAGAAGACCTTCACAGGTAAGGCATAAAGATCAGATCAGATAACACTAATGGACAATCACAAATTGAAATATTTTTTTTTTTTTTTTAAGTAAGAACACTAATGGATATAGGGTGCACTCAAAGGTAGAATTGCGGAACTAAATGAGTGAACTCAAAGGTAGAATTGTGGACAATTTAAGAACAAGAAGAAAAAAAAGAAGATATAGGGTACAATTTTAGCAAAATTAAAAATAGCAAAGAAAATAAAGTAAAACTTCATGGCCAGAAAGTATCTAAAAAAGATAATTTTTAATATCTTGAATCTATTATTTATAAAGAATAGTACATTAAGGAGGATGGATGAAATGGAAGAGTGCTTCAAAGAGTCGCGAGATCATAAGCTACCTATAACATTGAAGGGTTAAGTTTAATTTGACTGTTATGATGTCTGCTAGACTGCTATAATGCATGTTATAGAACATTGGGCTGTTAAGAAACAATATATTAAAAAAAAGGGTGTGATTGAAGCAAGAATGTTAAGATGGGTGATTCCTGTTATAAAGAAAGCCAGAATAAGAGGTGAATTCATTCAGAATGGCCATCTACGATGAAGAACAAAGTGCTTGTAAGGAGGAGTAATTTGGTTCACAATGAAGATGCTAAAAAAAATATAAGAAGGCTAAGGAGGATGCTAAAAGAAATATAAGAAGGCTAAGACCATCAATCAGGCACGTATAGATCAACACAACAATTCAAACCATAAGCCCAAAACACCATTATTCTTGCCGCAGCTACCAAGTTTAAGGCATATGACACCAGCTCCTACACTCAGCAAGCCTCTGCACTGCCTTTACAGACAGATCAACCCAGCTACACTGGTGCCAGAGTAAAGGCTTCAGAACATATTGCTACAAGCCAATCTGCTACTCACCACTCTGCTACAATCCAACAGCAGGCTAACTTTGAGATGCCTGTGATATCAGCTTGCCTATATCCTGACAAGTCTTGTTCTCCGCTTCCATCCAACACTAGCACCAAACTACTTCCCATAGGAACCATAGAACCAAAAACATCAGCCATAACAGAGTAATTTGAACCACAAACAAAGTAATCGAGTACATGCAGATAGAGTTGGTAAAAGGAAATAGAGCAACCTCAAAAGCACAAATGCAGTGGCCAAGGCCAAATATGTCTCCTGCTGAAGCAAATTCTCTGGAGATCTAGCCCATGAGAATGGGCAACTTTCCTGCTCGGGGTGGTTGTTTTTTCCATCATCAAATGACTGTCCAATTCTTTCCAAGTATGTTCCATTCAATGGCTCAGTCTTAAGGCCTAAAAAAGTGACCTTGTTTTCATTAGATATCGCTTGAGAAATTTCTTCAGTAATTTGATACAAATAATGCAAAGAACAAAATACTACAAGTTCTTATGGATAAATGAAATCAACATATTCAGAAAAAAATTGTAAGATCTTCAAGTGAGTTTCCTTTAAACAATGACCAGAAAAGTTCCAGGGTAAGGCCTTACCAGTAACATCATCGTAGAAAGAAACAAGAGAACCAAGGGTCCGAGAACCATGATAGCATACACGCATGGTAGAATTTAGAAGGAAAAGACTAGGAAACCCATGGTATTATTGCAGAGCCATAATCAGTAGAATCAAATTTGGGCCTTTTTTTACGAGACCAAGACGAAGAAAACTAGGGTTCCCTATGAGGCCATGCTTAGCCTCGTACAGCAGCAATTGGGCGGTGGTAAGCCTCCCAGAACAGTCGCCGCCGCCGCCGCTGATGAGGTTTTGGGTGTTTTGAAGAACAATAACCCCAACAAGAGGGAGGAGATTGAGAAATTGTTGAACCCTATGTCGAATCATGATTTCGATCAAATGGTTTCCTTTGGGAACCTAATCACTGATTTCCAAGTTTAATCCCACAATGTTATGATTGATGATAATGTGGGTTTTACTGTTGTGTTTGACGAGGAAGAAAAACAGGAGGAAGAGAATGGGTTTTACTGTTGTGTTTGACGAGGAAGAAGAACAGAATGGTTTTGATGATGATGATCTTAAAGTTGAGACCAAGCTTTTGGGTCATCTCCAATTCGTTAATTTCAGCCTTGTTTGTTGCAGAACCGATTGAAGATTGTGTGGTGTACTCGTCTAGCCAGGGCCGAGGATCAGGAGATGAGAGAGAAGATTGAGGAGGAAATGTTGGATTCTGGACTGGAATTGGCCGCAATTCTTGAGCAGTTGCAAGCCAATTGAGAGAGAGAACATAGAGAGAGGGAGAGTTGGAGACAGAGGAGATCAGGGCATTTTTTTATTTTATTTTTTTTGTTTTCCAGGTACAAAACGACGTCGTTTTTACTTTGGCGACCAAATTTTTTTTGTCGCCAAAAAATTTCATTTCCCCCCTCCCTGTTTGAAATTTCCCTCCCAAACACTTTTGGCGACCAAAACACCATATTAGTCGCAAAAAAGATACCTTCGGCAACAAATTTTTTTAGTCGCTAATTAATCGCTAAAAGTACAAATTTGGCGACTAAATTTTTTTTGTCGCCAAAATGTAACCTTCCGCGACCAAATTTGAAGTTGGTCGCCAAAAGCATACCAATTTCTGCGACTAACTCATTTTTGGTCGCCAAAATGTAACCTTCTGCGACTAACTCATTTTGGTCGCCAAAAATATTGATCATTCGCGATTAATTAATATTTTGGTCGGCAAATGTCATTTTTTTGTGACCAAAAATTTTTTGGTCGGCAAAAGTGGTCGGCAAATGTGTAAATTCTTGTAGTGCACCCTTATGTAAAAATATATTATTAATTTTTTTATATTCTGTGCATAGCACAGATTTACTATTAATTGATACAAAAGATAAATTATATGAATTAAGAATTTAATTTGCCGTAAATTCTTTATGCCCTCTTTCCGTATAATCTAATAATGCACTCCCCATCACTCTAATATGCCTCAAAATTCTCCTAACATCAATGCCGTCGGAAATGTTTTGAATACATTGAAACATTAATTTTGAGTGCGCAGTAAAAAATGTATTAAATACAGCAAAATATAAAATTATGAATACAAATGTCATGTTTGTTTCGCGGCTTAAGTGGCCAGATTAGACTATCATGATTCTAAATCTCACCCACAACGTGTTTGGTAGTGAAATGGGAGGGTGGATTAATAATTCAAAGGCTTTAGTAATCCCCCTCTGTAGAAGAATTAACTTGGCTAGGTAGATGGTGAGATTAGAAAAATAGTATGCAGATTGAGTCTATTCGATCGTCCGCCCAGTCGTCCGGAACAGTGTATTTTTTTATTTTTTTTTAACAAAACAACCAGCCAGCCAAAAAAAAGCTGGCCGGCCAATTTTATTTATTTATTTTTAATTACCAATTGCACCTATTTATTTTATTTTTTTAATATATAAATAATTTTTTTGTTTATTTTATATAAAAGTAATTTAGCAATCCTATCACTAATCATCGCCCACATTATCATCAAAATAAACATACTTTTACTTAATTTCCTCATTAACAATTTTTACTTTAACAATTCTTCATTAATTATTCATTCACTAACAATCCCATCTAGTTTAATCTGCCAAACAAATATTGCCAAGGAATACCTAACCAACTTAGAGTGGATGTCAACGGGAAAAACCAAACTTAGAGTGGATGTCAACGGGAAAAATCACATTTTGAGTGTAACTTCTTGTAGAATATACAAGTAGCGTAACTTCTTGTAGAATATACAAGTAGACATTTTAGTAGACATTATCTCAGTCAAGATTTTCAGCCAAGATTTTGGGTCCCCCAGTCATAAATCTTTCTCTTTTTTTTATAAATAATTTGGGCCCCTCGTGAGTCTACTTGGTACTTTTCTCCGTCTTTTGTCTTGGGGTCTTGATTTCAACATTGTTTTTTTCAACCTTCTCGATGATTACTATGTTCAGGATTATGCTATAATTAGATCATCTACGATTCAGATTTAGGGATTATTTGGAATGAGCTAAATAAATATATTTTTTATTTTTTTATGAAAAGATATACAGAAAAGTAGAGAGATGATGTGATGAAAAAAAGATAAAAAGTGTATACTTATTTAGGATAGTCAAACTTGGCCATAAATTTTTTGTCAAATTTAAATTTGATGCAAATTTAGTAAAAATGATATTTTAACCGTTTCATCAAATTAATATCAAATAAATGGAACCCTACTTTTTTCATCAAATCAAGTGAGCATTTAATCTTTCATCAAATCTCGCAGATGACCATTGGTAGACGACTAGATAGATGATCGGCCAGTCAACGATGACTGAATTGGAGAAAATTTGAAAAAAATTTACATTAGGTCAGTCAACCGCCCGGACATCCTCCCGGTCAAGTGGTTGTTTGATGAAAATTGAAAATTTAGCGTTGAAAACCTTGGTATCAAATGAAATTTTTAACCCAAATTTATACTCAACTTTGATGGGCCAAAAAAAGAGTACACATTGGAGATACTCTTATATGTCTGTCCCTAGTTATGAAAAATTTTATTCTTACATAAAATTCATACATAAAACCTCACAAGAATAATGTGACAATACCATTATTATAATGAAATTTGTCTTTAATGGTGTTTTGTTTTAAAGTGAAAGGTGCATAATAAGTCACATTATTATATATAAAAATTATGTATAAATATTTTATTTATATATCATTACTCCCTAATTATTATAGTTTAATCTTTTCATTGGATTAGGAAGCCCTTTGGTATATCCCTTACAAAACAGGATAAATTACAATGACCTTCGCTGAGGTTTTGTGAAATTGAAGAAACTTTCCTTGAGAATTTTGAAATGACTAAAATCTCCTTTGAGGTTTAATTTTCAGTTACATTGACCTCCTTTAAGGTTTAATGAAATTGTTAAAACGAAATTGTTAAAACGATAGAAATTCCCTTGAAGTTTATTTTTCCAATTATACTAACTTCACTTGAGATTTAATGAAATGGTAGAAACCTCCCTTGAGATTTTCAAAATGGTAGAAACCTCCCATGAGGTTAAGTTTTTTATTACAAATTTCATCTTTGTTACTTTATGATAAAATCAATAACAAAAAATGTTGTTTTATTATCAAATAATTTAATTACAGTTTCAATTTTACATTTAAGAAAAGAAAAAAAATATATATATATATAATTTCTATTGGGTTTTGGATAAATAAGGCATACATAATCTTCGGTAACTACAAGCATAACAAGGAGAAAAAATAAGAATTGTATTTTACATATATATATATATATATATTGTAATTAAACACAATTTTAAAAGGTAAAATGAGAAATATAATTAATTATTTAATGATATCAACATTTTCATTTCTTTTCTTTTCTTTTTTTTCTCATGATGTTAGGGAGTTTTTGATAAAGGAGGCACACACGATCAACACTTATTACATGCATAATAAAGAGATAAAATAAAAAATATATTTTTCTTATTTATTTGAAATTGGACATAGTTTTCTATAATTTCATTAAAGCTCAAGGGAAGTTAGTGTAATTGAAAACTAAATTTCAAGGAACGTTTTTATCATTTCAAAAATCTTATGGGAAGTTTCTACATTTTATTAAATCTTACGAGAGGTCAATATAATTGAAAACTAAACATCAAGAGAGGTTTAAATTATTTTAAAACATCAAAAGAGGTTTTTACAATTTCATTAAATTCTAAGAGAAATAAGTGTAACTTACCCTATAAAATATTATTTAGCTTTTTAACAGAGTTATAGTATTTTAAAGATTCACAAGTAATGTTATGTATTTTTATTATTTGTTTTTGTGATAAAATGATACATTTTGTAGTTGAAAACCAATTTTGATAAGAAAAACATATATAACATTATCACCAAAATACATAATACTAATATACAAATGTGTAACTTTATTTCTGAATCACAAATTATTATAATTTTAATAAAAAAATTACGTAATATTTTCTATAATAATACGTAATACCATAATGATATGTAACACAGTGCCTTTGCCAATTTTTGTGAGAAACAAAACGTAAATTTAGAGTGATTTGTCTTTCTTATCATTTCTCACTATAACTCACTGTATTAATTATCCAAATAGGTGATGATAGATTGCATTCTCTCCATTTATTTTATTTTCTTACCAAATCTCTCAATCCAAATGGAGTGTAAAATATACATTCATTAAATTTCTTAATATATCCATATTTTCAAACATTTTTCCTCAAGATATAGAGTACGTTTTCCCGATCTAAAAAAAATATATAGCGTAAGATTTATCAAGGCATGTAATGAGTGTGAAGAAAATTAAATTGGGTATATTTAGAAACTTTTCATTTAGTATAATTTTCTAAATTGATTAAAATACCCTTACGAATTTTCACTGGGAAGAAAAAAAATTTTGTTGAAGTGTTTGCCCAAGGCACACGACAAGTGATTTATAGAGATAGTATAATAATGTCAAAATAAATGCAGTAACCGTCGCAAGGTGGTCTAATGGAGAAGATGTCTCTCATCACAAGCGTGACTTAGGTTCGAATTTTGAGAGGGTGAATTCACTGCTTCGTAGCTAGTTCTCTATGAAGACCTTGCCCTATGCTCCGATATTTACTCATCTGTGGCGTACGGTTGAATTCTGTTGGTGTTTTGGTTGTGGGTCCCTTCCTATGGGTTGGATCAAATTAAATCAGGTAGGTCCTTTCCTATGGGTTGGATCAAATCAGGTCGATAACTGGTTACTCTGGGATTTAGGCCCACGAATGCAGTGATTATACCTCAAAGTATCTCTTTTTTTTTGTTCAAAAAATAAATAAATGCAATATATAATTTATAGATTTATACAAAATTAAGTATATAAAATAATTCTAATCATATATACCATCCGGTGACACTCATTATAAAATATATATTTTTATTTAAATTATTTTATTAATATTTTTTTGTAATTGATTATGTGTCTTTGGATTTGTTGTCTACAAAAATAAGGAGGTTAGTGATTTAAAACTCCTTACTTGTATGTAAGTCTTATTTTGAGACTTTCTCTCTCAAGGTTTTTTTGTATTAATTATATATTATATTTAATTTTCATTACTATAATGGTAATCCATTAAGTTTAATTGTAATACTTCTTCCGTCCCAATTTATTGATCACTTTGGGGAATTTTAATTTTTTAAGGGGGGCATATAATCATTTTACTTAAATTTAAATTTAAAAATATTTTTGCACTTATGCCCCTATCTTTTTAAAATTTTAATATATTTATAATTATTCAAAATGGGTAATTTTGAAAAATCAAAGGTCTTTTCTTTGATTTTTTAAATAAGACTATCATTTTAAGACATTCCAAAATAAAATACTAAAGCAACAAAGGCCCCGCTTGGTGTAACTGTTGAAATAGATTATAAATTTTAACTTAACAGATTATAAATTATGACTTTAATCAGAAGCTGTTAATCTATTTAATGTAACTGTTGAATTATAGATTTAAATTGTTAAGTAGTATTTATTAAATAAGCTGTGAAATAGCTTTTTGAATTAACTTTTATTTTTTATTATTCACTACTACATTTCTCATAAAAAATAATAATAATAATCCATAGTCCGTTTGGGTCTTTTTCTATATATTAAAAAATAAAAAATAAAAAAAATCTAAGAGTATAATCTTAAATTAATATATCTACAACAGAAATTGATAATCAGAAGTAAATGGTAAATAGCTTCTCAAAATCAGTTTTTTCGAGTTAAAATAAGTTGCTAGAATAAAAAACGGTTTAAAACAAATTTAACCAAACAATCTAAAATAACTTTTCTAAAACTAAAATTTATAAATTAGCCAAAATAAGTCACACCAAACACCCTCAAAATAGGACAGAACAAGTATCATATATGAATCAAGTAAATAAATGAATAATAAAATTGGCCATGATGTTTATGCTTAGATGTATAATTGTTGGTAGCTCCAAACGGCTGGCCCAAAGAGGAGCTCAAATCTAGGTGTACCACTTACCTGGAGTTCCCTCTTACCTGATCAACCCAAGGCACATCATCAAGAGCTTAATCGTGAAGAAGTTTTAAAATTATAAATTGACCCCTTAAAACTTCAAAAAATTGTAAAAAACATACATAGTTATTAAAAATTATATTTTTGTATAAATTTATAATTAGTATTTATATACGTTTAATTACAACACTAAGAACTAAAATAAAATATAGTTTAGATTATATTTCCGAATTAAAAAGTGGGTTAAATAGATTAAAATTCTCTTTTGGCCATTGCCTCGGAACAATCTATAATTAATTATAGTCAAAAAATTGCTAGTATTAAAACCAAAATATCATTAGAAAAGACAAGTGTAGATTATCAACGAAAGTTTTTGCAATAATTAATATTAAATTAGATCTGTAGACCTGCAATTGAAATTAGTATTAGAACCCGATTTCTCGGCCTTGGCAATAACATTTGCATAAGTATTAAATATAGTGAAGGAAAATGCTATGGACCCCAAATAAATTATCAAATTTTCTACCAAACCTCTCACATGGATGTGAGATCCATACAAATTATATATGTGTGGGTCCTACACCCATATGAGAGGTTTGGTAAAAAATTTGATAATTTATTTAGGGTTCCTAGCATAACTCATGAAGTGAATAATTAGAATCTGGTAAGTAGAATCTGATAACTTAAATAATAATACTTATTTACAAATAATACTAAAACAAACTAATACCTTAATTAGGCTATTAAAAAAAATTAACGAAAAACTTAGTACTAATCAATTAGAAATAATAAACAAAATTAGACATTTTATACAAGATCTAGAAAAACAAGTAACATTTTTGAAGAAAAACAAAAAGAATTATATCTATATCCCTATCCATGTAAAGGAAATAATCTAGAGGAACCCTTTGAATTAATTTTACCTGCAAACCAAAAAGATAATAGAGTTAAGTAACTATAGTTTAAAATAGTTAGAAGAAATGGTTGAAAAAGAAAATGATAACGAAATAATATTATAAATAACTGAACAATTAGATATGTTAGATGAAGAAATAATAGAAGAAATAGATAATGAGAGAATAAAATTAGAAGAAGATATCTATTAACAATCAGGATTAATCAGCTTAGGAGAAATGGAGCACATTCTCCTGGAAGATTTAGAACAAATAATGGGAAATAGTGAGGCAGAAAAAGAAAAAAAAAAGTCTTAAAAAACCTTGAATACGTAGAAACAAAAAATAATGCCTTAGAAGATTTTGAAGAAACAAATAATGTTAATGATTCTGAAATGACAATAGTAAAATAATAAGGGAGTAGTTCATCCGTCCTACCTAATCCAAATCGCCTAGGTTTTACAAATTTTACCATACAATAACTAGAAAATAATGCTAGAGATTATAATTATAGAAGAAGAATACGACATATCTAAATAGATGATCTTTTGCTAAAGAAGCATCCAATTATGCAGACTTCACCCCTGGAAATGAAATATTTTTAAGAGACGTACCACTGAAACCAATAAGTAATACAGGATATCTATTAGACATTGATTGTACTACAAATACAACTGAGGTAACAAAACAATAAAAGAGAGATATGCACCATGTCTTATATATCTATAGCAGTAGCTGGAGTGCACAAAGTTTTCTAAATTATATTAAACATAGTTTTATGATATAGTAGCAAGTTGGTACGACAACCTGAGAGAAATTGACAAACAAAAATTAACAGCAAAAACTATCCCAGAGGTAAGTTAAACCTATTTGTAAAATATATTAAAGATGAATTTGTAGGAAAAGAGCAAGATAAGAATAAAAGAAAAAGAGAATAGGTCAGAAAATTAAGTAATATAGAATATATATATATATAGAAAATTATAAATGCGAATACTCTTATTACTATTATCAAATAGGTAGAAATAGAATTCATTTAACTATGTTTTTTCATAAATTATCATATCTTATAAATGTTAATATAGAAAAAAAAAATATGAAAAATGGTTAAAAGAATTAGGAGATGTTACAAGCGACACCTTTAGTCATGAATTATATATCTAAGAGAATGGGTAGAGCAGGAATACATGAAAATGAAATAAAAAGAAAAAAAAATAATATTTAGCCTCCGTTTGGGAAGTGGGTTGACTTTTTGGCTTTTTGGCTTTTTTGGCTATTTTAGCCTGGGCTTAAAAGCTTGGTTTGGGAAGGGCTTTTTGGCTTTTTGGCTTTTTAAAGTTTTTTTGTGAGAGAAGAATGTAATGATTATGGGTTGGATGTGATGTTTTGTTTGTTATGGCTAAAATAGCCTATTTTGTTTTTTGTGGCTAAAATAGCCAAAAAAACTTGCAAACTCACTTGCCAAACACAGGCTTACATTACTGACAAACATTTAATTCATGGGAATGTGAGCCTTTAAGTAGAAAAATATATAACAAGAAAAAGAAAACATTTTTTAAGAGAAAATGTTTTAATAAACAAATAGGAGAAAAATATTTAAAAAAAAAAAACCCTATAATTTCAATGAAAGAAGAAGATTTTTTAGAAAAAAATTAATTATTATCTAGAAGGAAAAAAGATTTGTAAATGTTAGGCATGTGAACAAATATGTCATTTTGTTAATCAATGTACAAATAAGAAAAATAATGAAATAATAAAAAGCTTAGGAAGTTTGGATTATGTAGAGTAGAAGAAGAAAAAGCATTAGAATTGACTCTAGAAAATAATAAAAAAATAATAGAATTAATTGAAGAAGAAATAGAAACAGAAGATGAAGATTATAGCGATACCAATAAAAAGTTAAATTTTATGATAACAGAAGAAATAAGTATAGAAAATTTCGAAGGAGAACAATCTGTTATAGAAAACTCTCAAAAAAAAAAATTGAATATTACCAATAATGCGAAAAGACGAAATATATCAAAAATTAATATTCAAATTAAAAAGTAAATATAAATGTGAAAGAATAGAAAGAAACATTGAAATTAAAGATTGTGAATATGATGTAGGAAAAATAAATTTAATAAAGGATACTTGGTCCAAAAGTTTCAATTTCAATTTTGTTAACCCAAAAGTACAAGCGCTGAAACATTTTGTCTAAAAAAACAAATTCAATCAAAATGACCAAAATACCCTTCTTTATACATATTTATACACCACGATCCTCACTTACTCACTCGTATCTCTCTTACTCCTTTCTTTTTTGGAAAAAGTTATGAATCGTGAAAAAAATTTCATGAAATATTTATGATCTTTGAATTACTTTGATTAATGTGTGATGTTTATTCTAAATATAATTCAAGAATCACAAATTTTTTATGATTATTTTCATAAATTTTTTTTCATAATACCTAACATTCTTACTCTTTTTTTCTATCACACTCTCTCTTCTTCGAATCTGTCGATGTCGTCTCGTCACTGCCACTCTGTCCCTTCTCACTTGCTCGCCATCGCCGCCACCTCCCGCCTCCTCATCGTCGTTGCCCTTAACCCCTTCTTTATCTCTCTCTCACATCAAATCTATATCTCTCTCTGCCCTTAGATCTCTGCGGCGGTTCAGCGACGGCGGGGGGTATAGAGGCGAGGCGTGGGGTTTCCCTGTAACGGTTCAGCGACGGCTGGGAGAGCATTTGAAGAGGGCTTAGGAGAATGGGTCGGTGAAGTGTGAATTGGTGAATTCACGAACAGTCTCGAAGCCACTGAAAGAGTCTCGACGGCCTTTAGCAGCGATGCCACTTGAGATTTCGTCAACGAAGTTGCTGGAGCCTGAGCAATGGTAGATCCAGCAGCCAAAGTGAACATCAAAACCACCACTACACTCGAGTAAGCCATTGGAGTTGTTTTTCCTTATTTGGAAACATTACAAAAACAGAGTTTTAGAGAGAGAAACGGTTTAGCTTTATAGAGAGAGAGACCAAAATCATACATATAGATCTGTGGATGTGTGATGTATATATATACATCTATGTTAACATGATGTGTATATATATAGGATCTCGGATTTTTTTTAAAAAAAAAAAAATTAATCAGATAGTTGTTGTTGTTATTGTTGATGATGATGATGATTAATGATGAATAATGATAAAATAGATTAAAAAAAATTCACTATATTAACCATTTCTGGGTTAGGGTTTCGTGATTTCTAATTCTAAATGTGATAATTACATATTTTTTTTTAATATGGAGAAAATAATATTGCAGAAGATCTTGAGAAGCTTTTGTTGTTGTTGTTAAGAAATAGATTGCAATGAATAGATAAAGAATCAGATCTCATTGCCTATGGAGAAAAAGATAGTGAGAAAGATTTCAACAAATAAAAAAATTGCACAGATAAAATTTCAACGGATGAGATTTGGTTAGCGTATTTCAATATATAGAAAAAAAAATTAAATAAAATTTGAACAAATAATAAAATTTAGACATATATTTGAATATATAAAGGGAAAGATTTGATCAGATAATTAAAAGATTTGAGCATATAGTCAAAAAAAAATTAAACAGATGAATAAAAAATTTAAACATATAGTCAATGAAAAGTCAACAAATAAAAAAAAGTCAAGGGATAAAATTGAAAACAAAATGTCTTACAAAACTTCTTATCAAACTATTTCACAAAACGTAGACTTTTCACTAACAAAAAATATATTGGATCTAATGCCTTAGACACTCTCTAAATTAGATTTATCACCAATTTTCTTTTTAATAAATTATGAAAATATATTAAATGATAATAAAGATAATAAATATAAATATATGCATATAGGGAGTGTACAAATATAAATTATACCATTATTTGATAAAAGACAAGATATATATATATATATATATATATGCATTTTTGTGTGATATTAAACAACGAAATTTTGGAAGATACATAATTAGTGGAATAAAAAGTAATTTATATAGAGAACCATTAACTTTTAATTGCAAACCAGGATATTATATTAGTTTAAAAGATAGATTCATAAATAGATTTTTGACTTTAAAAATAGAAATTGTAGGAATCGATATGTATGAAACCACTTATCCATTAAGGATGTTTTGAAAAATGATATATAAGTTAGATAATACTATATATCCTAAAATGAAACATAAAATTATAGAAACAGATAAATTTGAACCTACTAATGGAATACCAATAGAATTATACCTAAAAGAATAAATTCTAATGAGACTAAGTTAGATAATCGATGGATAGCAAGTTTCAATAACCCTAAAAAATTACAAAAAGAAAAAAAAAATATAATTAAAATCGATAATACCGAAAGTATTAAAATAGAAACTCTTAGTACGATAGAAAATAATGATGAAATGAATCATATAAGTATATCATCAGGAAAACACTCTATAAATAATTATAGTATATAATCCTATAGGACTTCAGTTAGTAAAAGAATAATAGGATATAAAACTACGAGTGTGCCAATATATAAAGATGAGGAAAATCTTATGGCTTGGACAAAAGACGATGAAGAAGATGTACAAAAAGAATATGACACATTTGTAGAAAGATACAACAAAAACAATGAAGAAAATAAAATGTCATTATCATATACTAATGTTAATAGTATATATATATACCCATAGAAATATGCATAAAAAGATTTTAATACTTATGAACTATGTGCTTACTTAATCAGTGAATACTCGGTGTATTTTGGAAAAAATAAACTCTTTCCTGAATATATGTGGAAAAAACAAAATCAATCATTAATAGTTCAAATAATTAATAATAGTACGATGGTACATAATGATGGCATAAAAACTTAGTTATAGAAATTAATTACATCACTTTTATCATTCCTAAACTTTGGACAACCGATCAGCCATTACATGATATAATCATGGGAAATAACTTTCAAAAATTACATAGCCCTTGTACTCAAACGTTACACTCTATTATCTTTACAAATAATAATAAACCAATTGAAGTCTTAAAGCTAAAAATGGATTTTACACATCACAACATTGACTTCGTCCGTAGCAAGCGTAGTGAGGAGGTAATCTCTCCAACCAGGCGTGAAACGACACTAAATATTAAAGAAATTAGTATTCAAGAAGAAATTCAAAAAAAATAATATGAAAGATGTAAAAATCTATATAGTAACGATCCCTTAAAATTTTGGCACAAAAATAAAAGTATAACTAAATTAGATCTAATCGACCCTAATAAAATAATTAGAGCAAAATAAATAGTATATACTTATAATGATATAGAAGAATTTAGACAAAAAAGATAGAAGATCTCAAACGAGAAGATCTAATCAGAGATATTAATAGTCCACATAATAGTCTAGCATTTATGATTAGAAACCATGATGAGATTAAAAGAGGAAAAGCTATAATGGTAATAAATTACAAAAAAAATTAAATGATAATACCAAAAGATATGGTTATTTTATTCCAAATAAGCAAGTTTTTTTTTAACAGAATACAGGATGCCTCTTGGTTCTCCAAAATGGACTGTATAAGTAGATATTGACAAATCAAAATGGATAAAGAAAGTATATCACTAACAGCCTTTAGTGCGCCACAAGGACATTATGAATGGCTGGTAATGCCATTTGGATTAAGAAATACACCTCAAATATTTCAAAGAAGAATGGATAACATCTTTAAGAAACTAATAATATTTGTCTTGTATATATATATATATATGATATTTTAATTTTTTCTAGATCCATGGAACAACATAGAATAGATATCAAAATAATAATAGAAAAATGTGAAGAACGTGGAATAGTGTTAGGTGAAAAGAAATGTGTGTATGCACAAAGGAAATAAAATTTGTAGGATTTGAAATCAAGGCAGGATCAATAAAAATGTAAAGTCATGTTCTCGAAAAAAATAATAAATTTCCTAATAAAATCACGGATAGAAAACAATTAGAAAGATTTTAAGATGTTTAACTTATGCCGCAGATTTTATCAAAGACTTAGCTAAAATAAGAAAGTCTTTACAAAAAAAAAAAAAAACTAAAAAATGATGAGAGTTGGACGTGGAACTCTAGTAAAATTCTTAAAGGAAAAATGAAAAGATTTACCTACCCTAACTCTTCTTAATGAGAATGATAAGGTAGTGCTAGAAATAGATGCAAATAACAATCATTAGAGTGCTACATTAAAAATAAAGGAAAATAATCAGCTACGTAGGTTTTGTAGTGGAAGTTTTAATCAAGTTGATTGTAATTATCCCACCATAGAAAGAGAATTAGTAGCTATAATAAAAGGAATAGAAAATTTTTAAATATTTTTGGCTCCAAAACCGTTTTTAATAAGAACTTATTGCAAAGGCCTACTAAGCTTCGAAAATAAGAATTTATTTAACATATAGGCGCAAGGGAGGCTTTTATGATGACAACTCTAGTTAAAACAATTTACCTTTGATATAGAACATATTAATGATAATAAAAATAGTTTAGCAGATATTTTAACTTGAGAACTTGCAAATGGCATCTACATCCATAAGACTCACAGTATTAGAGAAGGAAACACTCTTGGTAGAGACTCCAGAAGTGCTAGACTTGATGGCACAAGATAGCGCTGAAATTATCAGAAAAATGCAGGCAGCAGAGAAGAGTTGTTCCGTGAACGAGCTCATTAGGACAACCCATTTAGTTGCCAAAACCTTTTTACGATTAAAAGTATTATATTTGTTTCTTCAACTCCCTTATGACATCCAAGATAAAATAAGAAGACGTACTTTCGTTGAGTTATTTCTAAAATGGTATGAAGAAAGTGTCACCTATCTGGGAACTTAGTAGTGCTATTTCAATGGACGAACAACCTTGTACAATTATAGAATGTTAAAGGTTTCATTCGATCCAAATAAGGTCATCAGCCCAAAAGATCCTCTCGTTCAAATGTGAAAATTGGTAATATTCAATACAGTCGATGTTTCACCTCACTCACAAAGTATCATATTCTCTAAACTCACCAAATTCGAACAATTCATGTGAAGAGAATTTATGAAGTTTATGAAGAATATCTAAACATGGCACACATGACATTTACAACTGTTCAAACGGAGGTAAATGATGAACGTCTAAATACAACTCATTATTTGATAAAAGCCAAAGACAAAAATGACGTGATCTCCTAAAAATGTGATTGGTTCAAAGATTGGGAAGCATATTTATAATAGATCCAACAGAGGTAAGGGCAAAAGGGTTTTTCATACTATCTCACAAAACTACAAAATAAGCAAGGGTTGGGTTTAAATTAGTTCATTATCGAAGGATCATTTTTACAATAACACCACCCTTGACAGAACAAATAATTATTCTAGGATTGTCTTATGAATCAATATATGATTACTTGGAATAGGTAGATTCTGGAACATATTTATCAAAAAAAAGGATGTAAATTTTTTAAAAAATATCTGATGTAGCAAGATCTAGAATAATGAGATGAAATGTTTGAAAAATATGATGAAAATTATGATCTTAGTGGTGTCATGGGTAATGAAGGAGGTATGGAATCTAGAGAATATAATGGATTAACAAAACCATGGACAGTTTGGCAAAACCGTAGGCTGAAGCTTACACCTTCATATGACTACACCACCACGTGTCTCTTATTCATAAAAAATATGTGATCACCATGTGACCACACCACCTGCTTGCTTATTTTTTGTTTGTCGTCTAACAACAATGAAATATGATATATAAAATATTTTATGTTTATATATTAGATTGAACTCCATACTTGAAGTCCACAAGGTGCCTATGTAAAGGCCATCGAGAAAAGCAAGTGAGGACAGAGATTACTAAAAGTATATTTGAAACTAAGAAAGAACTCTGGCTCTCAGGCCTTTTTAGAGTAAACAATACTCTAGTAATCTAACAGTCTATAGGCACTATTTTCTTTGTAAATTTTTGTTCAATAAATAAAAAAGTTGTTCATTTCTAGAAAAGAGAGTTACTACTGTATATCAAGTTATTGATCTTAGATCTCCTATATAATCAAAGAAACAGCATCTGAAGTTACGGTATGATGTGTAAGAGGGGCTAATTTGAGCCCACTAAATTATTTAGGCCCAATAGCCCAAGATTAGTGGGCCCGAATTTATCGCAAGTCCAAGAATCGGTGGGCCCAGATTTATCGCCATCAAACGGATTGAATCACTGTAAGCCTCGAAAGGGTTCGGGTCCACGAACCTAGAGACTTACTCGGGCCCGGACTCGAAAGGGTACTAGGCAAGCCTAGAGATCCGAGGCACTCGGACTCGAAAGGGTTCGGATCCACGAACCTAGAGGTCCGAAATACTTGGCTTCGAACGGATTCAGACGCAATCTAGAAGTCGCTCCGTTAATGAGTCCCAGAACACTTGCGGGCTCGGAGCTTTCCGGGATCTACGCACCAGAACCATGGGCGTAATGGAGTTCGAACAAAGGACCCGATCCCGAGGACGGTGAGTGGAGACAAATTCACTCTTCGGTTAAACTAGCCTATACCTGGGTCGAGGTGGCACGACCCCGGGGGGTCCATGAGACTCGGCAATATTGTGCGGCAGGACGTCCTCTGGGACTACCCCTGACCTTTTGGGATGATTGGGGATCATTGGTTAGGTGTGGCTAAGAAGAAGGGTTCGCCGAGGGAGTGATCTCCTCTTCGGGGTTTTCTCATCCTCGGAGAAGTCACCTCCTCGGAGAAGTCACCTCCTCGGAGAGGTCACCTCCTCGGACAAGGTGGTTAGAGAGAATATCCCCCATGTGCCTTGCATATGGGCTCCATCCTACATCATGAGGTGCCTATAAATAGCACCCACCCATAGCTTTACAAGGGATGGATTTTGGAGATTTTTGAACTCTTGGGAAAGAACTAATTTCCCCTCTCCATTATCAACCTTGAGAGTGAAAGTGGGAGATCCCTGGGAGAGCCTTGCCATTATTCTCTCTCTAGCCATTTTGCCTTCTTCTTCACCCAATCTCTTATCTCCATCATCTCCTTTGTTTTTGTGTTCCTAAGTTGAGATTATTGAAGAATCTAAGCCTCTCATCATATTCTAGAGAATTCGAAGTTGTTCTTCAAGGATCTTGAAGATCTTCGAATTTTCCAATTCTTTTTCTTGAACCCTCTCCTACATTTTGGCGACTCCGCTGGGGAGGCGGATTGGTTAATGGTCTCAACGAGATCTGGAATCCACACAACTCCAACAAGGATGGCAGGAGAAGATGAAGTTCACCAACAAGGATCCTCTAATGGTGGTGGTGACAGAACCACGGCTCCAGATCAACCACTTTTGCTTGAAGCCATTCAAGGACTTCAAAATACTCAGCAGGAG
The DNA here is from genome assembly GCF_055761805.1 of Camellia sinensis. Lineage (NCBI taxonomy): Eukaryota > Viridiplantae > Streptophyta > Magnoliopsida > Ericales > Theaceae > Camellia > Camellia sinensis. Next base: position 171,755,901 of record NC_138967.1, read on the forward strand.
ATTCTTACCACTCTTCAGAATCTCACTCACACCATGTTGGTGATGAGTTCTAACTTTGCACCGGCGCCAAACGGAAATCAAACTGGTGGTGGAGTTATTCCCGCCGGAGCGCAAAATCAAATCCAAGGAGAAGTAAGCCCCAATCAGCCTATGGCTCATGGCAACACGGCCACAGTAACACATGCTCAAACCACAGTAGGCGGCGGCAGTTTGCCCATGCCCGGGCTCCATGGCGTGCCAAGCCAAGATCCAATGGTGACTAGGGGAGTTTCTAGTGTAATGAATGGTGCTCCGGCGACTGTTGGTGTCCAGGAAAACATAAGGAGCGTGATGGCGCAAAAGGGAGCTCTGCCCGTACCTAATCTTGTCACGCCACCAGTAAATGTTACCCAAGCACCAAGCGGGCCTCCTTTGGTGCCGACAACGAATCTGCAAGCACAACCCGGTATAGCGGCGCCGTGCGGTGGACTCTATGGGCCTCAATTCAATATCCCATCACCAACTGGCTTGTCTATAGGCGCTGATGGCCAGTATCGTCAAATGTCCTCACCAATGATGAATTCGCAGCACCAGAATGGCCAAGACGCCCCTAGCTCAGTCTTCGGGTACATAAGCCAAGTCCCGGGAATACCACCATCAAACTCTCTCCCTCAACAGTTTCTCACTCTCGCCGATGTGCAGGCCATGTTCGATCTCGAACGGGGCAAGAGGACCTTACCCTCTTTGCCTGATCCAGACGTCAAGCCGCCTTACCCCATTGAGATGCTGAGCTATCCATACCCTGAGGGGTATACAGTGCCGAAGTTCATCAAGTTCGACGGCAAACAAGGAAATGCCCGAGAACATGTTGTGCGATTCATCGAGACTCTAGGTATTCATGGTTCAAACCACGTCCTCCGACTGAGAGAATTCTCTAAGTCCCTCACCGACCGAGCATATAGTTGGTATGTTAATTTGGCCCCAAACTCTGTCCGAAGTTGGGAGGAAATGGTTAACAAATTTCACTCCAAGTTCTTTCAAGTGGCGGAGAAGGTGACCACACTTACATTGTGTAAAGAGAAGCAACAAGAAAGTGAAGACATCCTTGACTACGTCAAAAGGTTTCAGGACAAGGCCGTGGATTGTCATGAAGCAGTTGAGGAGAGTTATCTGGTTCAAATTTGTCTAAAAGGGGCATTGAGCAGGTACAAAATGTTTCTAGTTAACCACAAGCTACCCACCTTCTCGGCATTAATAGAAGCAGCTCGGAACATTAGCATCCCTCAAGCTCAGGAGTCCGGATTTAAAGCCAGTTACAAGACTAGTTTCAAGTCATCTCGTGGACCTATCGTCGCTGCTGCCTCTGCCCCGGATACCCGAAATTCACAAGGAGGAGGTCATAGGGGCCAGAAAAGAAAGCAATATAATGGTGAAAAGGGGAATGTTTCTTATCCATGTGGAATCGAGGAAGTGAAAGCTCTAGTTAAGGAATGGGTGGCTGACGGAGAGCTAAAATTGCCTTATGTTGAAGAAATGCCATCAAAAAAGGACCGTGAGAGCCCTGAATTTTGTGTCTACCATCGTACATTGAAACATCCGACAGAGAAGTGTTGGACTCTCAGGAAAATCTTCAGAGATAAAGTCGAGGCAGACGAATTGAGGTTCAAAAAGCGAGGGACTCAAGACATCCGAGAACAACCGTATCCTCAACACCGAGACAAGGGCAAGAATGTTGCTATGATAGCTTATGAAGGCCCAATGATCGAGGCTATCGCTAATCTCGATGACGATGACTGTTATCTGGACGACATCCTCGAGCCAGAGGGTGAGCAAGTTTACTATGGAAGTGCTCTCGATCCAGAGGGCAGAACATTTATGACTCATGGCGAAGATCCCTTTGATCCAGAAGGAGGAGAAGAATACTATGGAAGAGGAGGACACCATGTTTATGTGGCATCTTATTTTGAGGAGACCGAGGAGATGGTTAACTACGAGCCTCCAAGAGTGGAAAAAGATCCGGATCACTATGCCAAAACCCTGCAAGACTGTGTAAAGTTCAAGCAGTTCTTTGACCAGCTTGGACTTTCCAGGGAGGCAAGAACGGAAATCACCAAGTCTATCATTAATATAGCCGAGGCACACCATGAGGAATGCATGTCGACTGAGGGGTCTATCCCGAGGAAGGCAAAAGAGCAATCTAGTGCCATTACTTTCTCCGAGGCTGATCGAAAGTATCCTTTTTCTCACAATCGCCCGCTTTATGTTACTGTTTTTATTAACGGGGTTGAGTTCAAAAGGGCCTTTCTAGATAGTGGAGCCTCTATCAACATTATGACTCGCGCTACTCTAGAAAAAGCCGGAATCTCTGAAGAACGCATTGTGAAGCAGCCGATAGTCATCACTGGCTTCGGTGGAGAAAGGAGAATTACTATCGGATGCGTAACAGTTGATTTAGCCGTTGGAGAGATTCGCTCGGCCACCAAGTTCCATATTATCGATTCTGAGGCAAATTATCACATCATTCTAGGGAGGACCTGGATGCATAGATATGGGGCTGTACCATCAAGTTATCATCAGTGTGTTAAGGCTAAATGTGGAAAGAAGACGGTGACAATTCAGGCTACAGAAAGGCCGTTCGAGATCCATGAAGCTCATTATTCTGATGCCATCTACTTCACCGAACTGGCTGTTGAAAAAGTTCCCACCACCTCTAAGCCTCGAGGGGTCAAAATTCCTCGTTGGGAGGATATCAAAGATGACAAGGAGCCGATGACAGAATCAAGTAAGCGGGCGATGTCTAGACCAGAAAGTCCGCCTATTCCTCGGAAGGTGATGAAAGTTCGAGAAGGAGGCAAGATGGTGTACTATTTATGAAGGTGCGGGGAGTCGGTTTCTTCAGTCACCGACTCCGAGTCAAAAGAAGAGCCTCCTGACAATGATATAGTAATAAAGCCTGAAATGGCTCCAGAATGTATGCAAGATGGGCCGAAGCCTCAGCCCGAACAACTTATTGAAATAGATCTGAGTGATGGACAAGATGCACCGAGGCCGGTATTCGTAAGTTCGAGCCTTAGCCCAGAGAAGCGGGAACAGTTGTTAAAGTTGATAAGCCGATACTCAGATGTGTTTGCTTGGTCATATAAGGAAATGCCCGAACTAGATCCTGACCTAATCTCCCACTATCTTGATGTGTTCCCAAACTCCAAGCCAATTAAGCAAGCTGCTCGAAAATATCATCCAGATCTCGAAGAGGAGATTAAGGAGGAGATTGAAAAACTTCAACAGGCTGGTTTCATCCGGCCAATACAGTACCCCACGTGGTTAGCAAACATCGTGCCAATAAAGAAGAAGAATGGCCAAATCAGAGTATGTGTAGACTTTCGAGATTTGAACAAATCTTGCCTGAAGGATGAATTCCCTCTTCCTCACATCGACACCCTCGTGGATACTACCTTGGGACACCAGATGTTCTCATTCATGAATGGATTCAGTGGATACAATCAGATTAAGATGGCTGAAGAGGACGCAGAAAAGACCGTTTTTAGAACACCTCTCGGAAACTTCTTCTATACAGTCATGCCTTTCGGACTCAAGAATGCCGGTGCAACTTACCAAAGGGCTATGACTGCAATCTTTCATGACATGATCCATCATGAGGTGGAAGATTATGTTGATGATCTAGTGGTGAAATCCAAGAAAGAAGAAGACCATCTCCGAGAACTTGAGAAGGTATTCAAGAGGTGCCAGAAATTCAAAATGAGGATGAATCCTCTCAAATGTGCTTTCGGGGTGACGGCCGGGAAGTTCCTCGGGTTTCTTGTACATAGGCATGGTATCGAGGCAGATGAAGACAAGGTCAAATCTATCAGAGCAATGCCTTCCCCGCATTCTCAAAAGGAGTTAAAGAAGTTCCTCGGGAAGGTGTCTTATATTCGGAGGTTTATCCCAGCACTAGCAGAGATCTTTGCGCCTTTCGGCTCTTTGTTAAAAGGAGATGCCAAGTTCGAGTGGAACCAAGAGCACCAAAAGGCCTTTGAGAGAATCAAGGCGGCCTTGACCTCGCCTCAGACCATGATAGCCTCGCAGCCCGGGGTGCCTCTAATGTTGTACCTAACTTCAACCCCCAAGTCCATAGGGGCATTATTGGTCCAAGATGTAGATGGAGTAGAACGCCTGGTGTATTACATCAGTCGGAAGATTCGAGGAGCAGAAGTCCGATATACTCCAGTAGAGAGACATTGTTTAGCTTTGGTATTCACTGCCCAAAAGCTCAATTTCCAAGCCTTAGCTGATCTCCTTGCCCAATTTCCAAGTGGTGACTATGAACCAGTGAATGAAGAATTAAGAGGAGAAGTGCACACAGCTATGGCTTCCGAGGAAAGCTTCTGGACATTGAGCTTTGACGGAGCAGCAGCCGGAAGGAAGGGAGGAACCGGGACAGTCCTTACAAGCAAAAGTGGGGAAAAGTTATATTTGTCTTATAAACTGGATTTCCATTGTTCGAATAACGAAGCCGAGTATGAGGCTCTTATTTTAGGCTTGATAGCAACTGAGAAGCACAGTATCAAGAAGATTTGGATCCGGGGGGACTCAAAGCTGATAGTGAAGCAAGTTTCAGGACAGTTCGTCTTAAAGGAGCCTGCCTTGGCCACATATCGAACAACAGTCCAAAGGCTTCTTGACAAATTTCAGAAGGTCGAAATAGAGCATGTGCCTCGCTCTGACAACAAGTTTTCAAATGCCCTCGCAACATTAGGGGCAAGAGTTGACATTCCAGAGGAAGAGGCAACAATTGTTATCAAGAAGGGAACAGAACCTTCAATAATACCCGAAGACAAAGGCCTTCCGGAGGACTGGAGAGGAGAAGTCCTCGAACAACTCAGAAGCAAAGTTGGAAAACTGACTATGGCCAAGCTTGCCCAATTCACAATTATTCAAGGTGAACTTTACTTCCGAGGAGGTACCGGATTCCTAGCCCGGTGTGTTGGCCAACAAGAAGCAAGCTTCCGACTACAACAGATTCATGAAAAAATCCTGCGGGGATGGGGATATCAGTCTGTACAGAAAGATCCAAAGACATGGCTATGATGGTATATGACGGCCACAACCCGAGCAGCTAGTGAAAGCTTTCCAAATGATCTTGCAACTCTAGGGGCAAATGTCAACATTCCGTAGAAGAAGTCTACCTATGACATTTACAGTTTGCATTTACTGCATTGTCCATGAAGTTCTATCTTTCTTATGTTATGAAGAAATTTATTTCCTCCATATTATGTATCTCCATTAAAAGTTATTTTCTCTACATTGTATATCTTCATTGTGTTATGTTGCTTGAAACAGTTTTCAATTTTTTGTTGCCTCTCAAAGAAGAAAAAGGAATGGTAGACTCAGTTACCAACCTGAAGGGAGTTTTCTTGACACAGTAGAAGTATACTTCCACTCGGACTTCCGAGAGACAGCCTTGTTTCTGCTCAGACTTCTGAGGGAGAGCCTTCCGAGGGACAACTCTTGCTCTCATTAGTGCAGGTCCGAAGAACAGCCTTTGATTTCATCAATACGAGCTCCGAGGATCTTTCTTTTCAAAGTAGAGTGAACTCTTACTCGAACTCCCGAGGGATAGCCTTTGCTTCTATTAGCTGCTGAAGTAGAAGTGCACATCCACTCGGACTTCCGAGGGACAGCCTCGTTTCTGCTCGGACTTCTGGAGGACAGCCTTGTTTTCGCTCGAACTTCTGAGAGACAATCTTTACTTCTGTTGGTGCAAGCTTGGTCGACTCGGTTATCTTCCAGAGGAATCTTTCTTACCAAAGTAGGGTGTGTGCTACCTTCGGACTCCCGAGGGACAGTCTTGCTTTTGTTCAGGACTTCCGAGGAACAGCCCTTGCTCTCATTAGTGCGGGTTCCAAGGGCCCCGAGGTCGTGGATTTCAATCAAGAATTCATTTGCCTGAAATAGCAAAGCCAACAAATGAGACAAACAATATCAATTTCAGATCATGATTCAGGCATTATCAGAATGGGGCAACATCAACAAATAATAATTATCTATTTAAGCTACAACAATTTTATTACTCTGAGCAAGTTCATGAACAACAAATATATATATATATATATATATATTCAAGAATGGGTTTCGGCAATCTGAAATAGCAACACAAAGAGGATGGGCCGATGACCGATGCCGCGTTGAGAGGGCGGCATGGTCGGCATTGGCTAGATCACAATTGAAGACAGTAGGTCGGCGGTGGCACGAGCTGTGTAGTGCTAGGCAAGACCACACACGTCGCGTTGAATGGGCGGACGTGTGTGGTCAATGTCGAAAAATCCGAAGCCGGAGGCAGCAGTGATGTTGCAGCGGAGTTGGTGACCACACACGACGCGTTGGAAGGGCGACGTGTGTGGTTGGCACTGGAACAACTAGGCAGACCGACACCACGTTGAATCGGTGGTATGGTCGGCGTTGGCAGGTCACGACTAACAGTGATGGATTTCAATGGGCGAGAAGGCATATCGACAGACCGACGCCACGTTGAGTGGGCGGCGTGGTCATCACTGGTCAGTTGCGGTTGGGCACGAGACAGACAAGCCGCGTGAGTTGAGGTGGTCATGCACAGAGCAGCGCCGTGGTGGGTTCGCACAGAAGCCGACGGTGGCACTCGAAGGGTTCAACATCAGACCTGTATGCACGTCAAAATTATTGTCAAAATTATCGGCACATGACAAGTTTCAAAACATGAATTTCAAGACTACATTTATCATGCAAATCAAGATTCAAGTGGGTCATTCTCTCTCAGATTACAGTATTCAATATTACCCAGTTTATACAAGACTTTGACTCTAAATAAACAGAGTAAGTTAGAGTAACAAATTTCAGGTCCAAGATCTCAAATATTTTTTATTTGGATATTATATTTCTCAGTCATACCAATTTCAAGAATATCTCTTCCAAATCAAGATTCAATGGAAGCTTCAGCTATCTCAAGTTCAAAATTGGTATACAACAATGCTCACAAATCTCAAAAGCCCAAATCAAATTTCCAGCAAGGCTCACAAATTCACATTTCATCAAAACAAGAGGTTAGAGAGTGGGTTTCGAAAAATATACTTACAGATATGAAGGCCACACCCGTGAGAGAGAGTGGCAAAAAAAAAAAAAAAAAACAGTACAAACCCAAATAGGGCCTTGGTTTTTTTTTTTTTTTTGATGAAAAAGGCTCCCTTTATCTTCCTCTCCCCCTAGTATGGTGACCATTGTGTGGGCTGAATCTACTATCTGCAGCAAACAGAATAACCAGACGCTTCCTTACACCATTTTTCCGACTATGAGCCTTGGAAGTTTGTGCCAGAGGGAATCATCACCGTTGATTTTTATTGTGCCTTTCTTTGACTACGCGCCACACTGCTACTTCTATCAAATGAAGACGGTGGCATGTTAACAAGTAGCAAGAGATGCCCGTTATTATTGGAGAGATGTAAGAATGTGAAACAGTTGAAGCAATCTCATGCACAAGTAATCATGTGCGGGCTTGGAGATAACAACTTTGCCTTGAGCCGATTGTTGAGCCGATTGAAGTCCAAAGATCAATAAATCTGAAACAGTGAAGGGAATGGAATTAGTTGAAAGGAAGACCAAGGCTCACCAAAAATGAAGGTCCAAAAATGGGTTTCATAGTAGATCGATGACGGCGCGAGCAGCGTGCGTGAACAGTGGGCTAAAAGGATGTTGGGCAGGCCAACACCGCGTTGAGTGGGCGGCGTGGCCAGCTCTGGTCGGTCGCGGCTGGTAGCAACAGTGAGGTCGCAGATGTCGGACACAAGGCACGTAGGTCGTACGAGCTGGTGGTTGCACGCGTAGGGCAGCTGCGAACTGAGCCGCAAGCAAGCAACAATCGTGATACCGCGGCGGAGCTGGTGTCGAATCTGGCCAACCGTAGCAGCAGCAGTGGCGTCGCAGACGAGTCGGTGTCGGCGCTGGTCCGCGAAATCGAGCTTCGGTGTGCAAGCTGCGTCGATGAGCCGAAGTAGAACACCAACGGTGAGCAGCAGCTTAGGTCGCGACGATGGCTAGGCCGCGACGTCTGCGGCAGTCGGAGCGGGGCTAGGTTGGCGGTGTTGCTTGAAGCTATGATGAAAATTAGTGTACAAATTGCAGCAGCCCCTAGTTTGTTGAAGAAGACGAGCACGTCGGTGGCCTTTAGCAGTCCAGAATGAAGTCTTCTTGGAGAGGAAGAAAGGAGCTGGGTTTGTGCCTGTTGAAGAAGACGAATTGGGTCTGTGCCTGTGGCGGCTGCGTAAGAAAAAGATAAAGTATATAGAATAGGGTTTTCGAGCCTTTCTTTAATTAAAAAAAAAAAAAAAAAAAGGGAGCATTATCTTTGAATATTTCATTAGTATATTCTAATAATGTATATATAGGTAATTGATCTGCTGTGTGCCAAACAACGAAAAAAAAAAATGCTTCTTTATTCTTTGGTTAAAAAATATATACATCTAAAAAAAAAAAAAAAAAAAAAAGAGTACAAAAAAAAAAAAAATTTTTGCTTGTCAATTTTTTCTGTAAATTGAAGTGCGTCATCAACTTTATCCATAGACTCTGTCGTGACAAAACGTTTTTTTTTTTTTTTTTTTTGGGGGAACGTGATGCTAAACAGGGTCGAAGAAACGACAGTATGCATGTCTGAGAAATTTAAAATTTCTCATACACGCAAGGGGCAAATGTAAGAGGGGCTAATTTGAGCCCACTAAATTATTTAGGCCCAATAGCCCAAGATTAGTGGGCCCGAATTTATCGCAAGTCCAAGAATCGGTGGGCCCAGATTTATCGCCATCAAACGGATTGAATCGCTGTAAGCCTCGAAAGGGTTCGGGTCCACGAACCTAGAGACTTACTCGGGCCCGGACTCGAAAGGGTATTAGGCAAGCCTAGAGATCCGAGGCACTCAGACTCGAAAGGGTTCGGATCCACGAACCTAGAGGTCCGAAATACTTGGCTTCGAACGGATTCAGACGCAATCTAGAAGTCGCTCCGTTAATGAGTCCTAGAACACTTGCGGGCTCGGAGCTTTCCGGGATCTACGCACCAGAACCATGGGCGTAATGGAATTCGAACAAAGGACCCGATCCCGAGGACGGTGAGTGGAGACAAATTCACTCTTCGGTTAAACTAGCCTATACCCGGGTCGAGGTGGCACGACCCCGGGGGGTCCATGAGACTCGGCAATATTGTGCGGCAGGACGTCCTCTGGGACTACCCCTGACCTTTTGGGATGATTGGGGATCATTGGTTAGGTGTGGCTAAGAAGAAGGGTTCGTCGAGGGAGTGATCTCCTCTTCGGGGTTTTCTCATCCTCGGAGAAGTCACCTCCTCGGAGAAGTCACCTCCTCGGAGAGGTCACCTCCTCGGACAAGGTGGTTAGAGAGAATATCCCCCATGTGCCTTGCACATGGGCTCCATCCTACATCATGAGGTGCCTATAAATAGCACCCACCCATAGCTTTACAAGGGATGGATTTTGGAGATTTTTGAACTCTTGAGAAAGAACTAATTTCCCCTCTCCATTATCAACCTTGAGAGTGAAAGTGGGAGATCCCTGGGAGAGCCTTGCCATTATTCTCTCTCTAGCCATTTTGCCTTCTTCTTCACCCAATCTCTTATCTCCATCATCTCCTTTGTTTTTGTGTTCCTAAGTTGAGATTATTGAAGAATCTAAGCCTCTCATCACATTCTAGAGAATTCGAAGTTGTTCTTCAAGGATCTTGAAGATCTTTGAATTTTCCAATTCTTTTTCTTGAACCCTCTCCTACATGATGTAAGAAACGAAACAAATCTATGCTGAGCCTGATTTAAGAAATGAAATATTGAAGTTAGTTACCTCTGTAAACTAGAAGTTTGTCAATGCCAGAGGCCTATACCAACTACGTTAAGGTAATGGTCAAAATCTTTAGATAATGTTCTTATTTTAAAACATAATGGGCTTAAAATCAAGACATTTTAAAATTATAAGAAGAAATAAGATTTTCCTTTTTATGATTTTTAATCATCATTTTTATGTTCAAGATCTGTCATTAGACTGTAATCAATTACTAGTACTAATTACAAACTATCAACATCGTTGTAATTTTTTACAAAATCTATTAAATATTGATACTGTTAAAATGATAGAGTTTACTAAAAAAATTTTTTTATAAAATATCTTTAAAAAATCATATATTATCAACAATAATTAAATTTAATTTCTTAAAAAAATAAAAAATTTCACATCACCAACGCCATTTCATTTGGGCAAGGTTGGCTAGTCAAAGGTTAGGCTACCTAGACAATATAGTTATAGCTGACTTTTGCCAGTCAACAAACCGCGCTTGACCCGCAACAGCCGGACGTACGTATATGAGGTGTTGATGATGTCATGCCGCACCTCACATAATTTTTTTTAAAGAAATTATCTGTCAGAGTACATTTAAAAAAAATATTTATAAATTAATAAAAAAAATTTATGAATTTAATTATTATTATTTATAAAATTTCTCATCTATTTGATCTTTTTGTTGAAAAACTGACACCCCGTTTATTTTTAGAGGTAGAATAGAGGAGATTAATAGTGATGGAATTAAGTAAAATTGTGTTTGTTTTAATGATAGTTATTAGTGTAGGAATTATTAAATTATGTTTATATAAAATAATAAAGCAAATAAAAAAATATAAAAAATTAAACATTAATATTTCTAAAAAAATTCCCAATATAAAAAAAATAAAAAAAAAATTCTAATCCCCTCACATTTTTCTAATACCATCTCTCCAACCTCCATCTTAATCACCTCCACCATCCTAATCCCCTCCCCAACTCTATAAACAAACACAACAGTAAATAACACCTCCACCACACTAATCCCCTTCCATCTACATAACCCAAAACATACGGGTCCTAAGGGTATTCGCGGTTGTGTTGCAACCGAAAAAGCTCTAATCCGTTATCCGTCCGTCGAATTGACGAATTGGAAAAAATCAATTCGTATTCGTCAACTGGATTGACGGATGCAGATTGAGCGAATTGGCGAATGACTGCGAATCAGTTTGATGGTTAAAATTTTTACAAATTTTGAACATAATACAACAACTTGTCAATATTTTTTTTTGGATAACAATCCAACTCAATATAACCAAAAGGATTATTAAGTAAATTGTCAAATACCAATAATAAATACATATAAAAAAGTTATGCATTATCAAAACTACTTCATTACTTTTTTTTATTCAAAAACTATTTAATTTGATTTATTTTTTAAATAACAAAATTAAGGGTTGGTTTGGAGTGTCCTAAAAAAGTGCACTTTTTGTCTTTTTACGAAAAGATGTGCAGAAAAGTAGAGAGGTGATGTGATGGGAAAAAGATAAAAAGATGGATTATATAGGTTATGCCAAACGAGGCCTAAGTCTTATATTTTTCACACAAAAATACTTAAATATCAACACTTGTCATTTAACAAAAAGATTTTCAAATTGAAAACATAACGGAATATCTAAACTCTTTTTCAATTGAAACACAAACAAAATATCTAAACAAATTGACAATATAAAGTCTTAAAATAATTTTGTTGCCATCAAATTTGGCTTTAACAATTACTTTGGACAACCATCTTTAATCAAATTATATTAGGTGAAATTAAAATTTTGGTTAAAAATTTCGGACCTCTAACCTTTTTGTTATGAATATGATAGCTTGAGAATAACATAAAAAATATATAAACTTTAGACTCAGATGAAATTTGATAGCTTGAAGTTGACATCAACAAAAACAAAAAAAACATACATGGTTTATAAGGCAAAAGTAAACTAACCTTTTTCTTGATTCATTGCAGAAGATATCGAAATTTAAATGACCTCTGGGTGAGAAAGATCATTAAATTAATTTTAATAATTTATTTTTAGTAAAATGATAATATTATTAAATTAAAAATGTACAATCTTAATTCAAATCCTTCTAACATGTATATTAACAATACTTTTAACAATACAAGTAGAACGAAAGAGCTATTAGGTATGTATCATGAAAATTATTCGAAAAATAAAATCTGTTAGGTAGATTCAAAATTTAGTGTGGTTCTGAATAAAATATATTTTATTTTTAGAATAATTTTTTTTTATATCTATAACCCATATAAAAAGAATGTAAGAGTGGTGTAACATATGGTGTAACGCTCTTGGTGCAAGTCTGTGGCTTCTTTGGTTTGCAAAGCAGATTTGGGCTGCGGCTTTTTGCTTATTCAACTGATGCGTCTAATGCTCGCAATACCAGAATTGTGCCTATTTCAATGGGCAAAAGTCTACAATTGCCCTTGTTGTTCTTGTTTATTACAATTCACATCTATGACGGTGTAGTTGTTTGTTGTTGAATTGGAAAGATGGTGAGTTGCCTTCAGAGTGTGTTCCCTCTATCTCAATCCTGCCGATCTTCCAACCAACCAGAGAACACCATCTATCCCCTAATTGCTTTTTCAAGAATTCTCCATGTGCTACATGTAAGGATATATTTTCTGAGTACCAACACGTGGCAAGGTGACACCGACGTGTCGGCCGAGGTACCACGTGTCCTGGTCGTGACGCCGAGGTTATCTCGGCAAGGCCGAAGTTATCTCCGAAAATATCGGAATCCGAGATAAGCGGATAAAGGACAAGAGTCCTAGAATAAAGAGGGAACTCAACCTAGATATGGACAAGAGTCCTAGATTGGGAGAAGACTTCAGTTTGGGTAAAGATAAGACTCTTAGAGAGTTTATCCTAATCTTACTGGGAGTCCAAGATTAGCAGTAATCTTGAGTCCATAGAAGTTAGGCTTCTATTGGAACTAGGTTTATGTTGGCTATAAAAGAGAGGCACCCCCATGGGTCTAAGGTATGCTTTTGATACTCAAGGTTGTGAGTTTAGCTCTTGATTTATCTTTGAGAGATATACTGACTTGATCGTCGGAGTGCCCCCGGGTGGACGAACCACCGCCGGAATCTTCTCTTTCTGTTGCAGGTCAGTCAGGTGCCATCTATTCTGCCAGTGCTCTCCAGCTGGTTACTAAGCGGGCAGTGTGGTCAGAAATCACCCACACAATTTGGCGCCGTCTGTGGGAAAGAAAGAAGAATAGATGGCCAATGAAATAAAGAAGAATAAATGGCCCATGACGGACAGAAGGATCAGATTAGAGACAATGCTCCTGCTAGGAGTGAGAGACGTATCGATCTCGACGTTGAAGGATGACCGCGACACAGAAACTCGTGACCAGAGTCACGGAGTGAAAGACGCCGGCCAGGAAGGTGACGCACCAAAGACAACAGATCGAAGCGGATATTACAACGAAGATGACCTCCAGGTATGGAAGGATAGATACCTGCGGAGGAACGAAGACCCTTCCAAAAGGGATGCAAAGACAGGGGGACATGAGCGCTCCTAAGGAGATAACATTCAAGTATAGAAGAGCTCAACCTGAGTGAGCAAATCCCGGATCCCAGATCCCAGAAGACATGATCTCGGCCTAGATGAGTAGGTCCGAGAAAAGAAGAGCTCAACCTGAGTGAGCAGATCCAAGATTCCAGAAGATAAGATCTCGGGACCTGAGTCTGAGAAGAGAAGAGCACAATGAGCAGATCTCAGATCCTAGAAGATAAAAAGGAAACACACAAGATCAGACTAAAGTTGGCCAGAATTGAGAAGTATGCTAGGGCCGAGGAGGACATGTCGGGAACAATGGCGTCAGAACAAGAAAAGAGAAACGGCTCGTCAATGCGAGGCCGAAAATCAAACTCAGGTTGGAGCCAAGTAAGATCAATAGAGAAACCAAGGCCGACAATCTCGGCTTGAATTAAACCTCGGCGACAAGGTCGAAGCTACATGTATGATGAGAACTCAAGTGGATTTTAAGTTCACACTGGGGGGCAGAGAGAAGAAAAATGCGTTTAACGATTGTTGAAATTTGTAGCAATTTACAAGTTGAAGTTAAACCGAAGTAATGCTTAACGCTTGTTGAAATTTGTAGCAATTTACAAGTTGAAGTTAAGACCAAGATAATTGTTTATCTTCACTTGTTGAAATTTGTAGCAATTTACATGTTGAAGTTAAACCGAAGTAATGCTTAACGCTTGTTGAAATTTGTAGCAATTTACAAGTTGAAGTTAAGCCGAGATAATTGTTTATCTTCACTTGTTGAAATTTGTAGCAATTTACAAGTTGAAGTTAAACCGAAGTAATGTTTAACGCTTGTTGAAATTTGTAGCAATTTACAAGTTGAAGTTAAACCAAGATAATTGTTTACCTTCACTTGTTGAAATTTGTAGCAATTTACAAGTTGAAGTTAAGCCGAGATAATTGTTTATCTTCACTTGTTGAAATTTGTAACAATTTACAAGTTGAAGTTAAACCGAAGTAATGCTTAACACTTGTTGAAATTTGTAGCAATTTTCAAGTTGAAGTTAAGCCGAAGTAATGCTTAACGCTTGTTGAAATTTGTAGCAATTTACAAGTTGAAGTTAAGCCAAGATAATTGTTTACCTTCACTTGTTGAAATTTGTAACAATTTACAAGTTGAAGTTAAGCCGAGATAATTGTTTATCTTCACTTGTTGAAATTTGTAACAATTTACAAGTTGAAGTTAAACCGAAGTAATGTTTAATGCTTGTTGAAATTTGTAGCAATTTACAAGTTGAAGTTATACCGAAGTAATGCTTAACGCTTGTTGAAATTTGTAGCAATTTACAAGTTGAAGTTAAGCCAAGATAATTGTTTACCTTCACTTGTTGAAATTTGTAGCAATTTACAAGTTGAAGTTAAGCCGAGATAATTGTTTATCTTCACTTGTTGAAATTTGTAGCAATTTACAAGTTGAAGTTAAACCAAAGTAATGTTTAACGCTTGTTGAAATTTGTAGCAATTTACAAGTTGAAATTAAGCCGAGATAATTGTTTACCTTCACTTGTTGAAATTTGTAGCAATTTACAAGTTGAAGTTAAGCCGATATATATTGTTTAACACTTGTGGAAATTTGTAGCAATTTACAAGTAGATCATTGTTTAGCACTTGTTATAACTTAAAAAAAGTTTACGAAGTTGAGATTAAACTAGTATATGTTTATCCTTGTTGAAATTTATAAGCAATTTACAGGACAAGTACTTGCCGAAGTAAAATGTCAGGTGGTATAACCGAGGTGTGTCACCCCGAGAAGTTTGCACAAAGAAGGAAAAGTACATAAGACATGCAAAATATTCTAAGTATAGAATCATGCGAGAGCAGTTAGAAGAAGATCAAGACAGAATTCATGGTAATTGACATGTCCTCGCCATACAATATCGTCTTGGGAAGGCCATGGTTGCATGCAATGGGGGCAGTTCCCTCAACATTGCACCAATTACCGCGGTTCCGAACATAACATGGGATTGAAGAAGTCAGAGGGGATCAACTGCAGGCATAGAATTGCTTCATGGCAGCAATAAAATCCACCTGCAGCATTCGAGAACCAGAGAAGGCAAAGATTGAAAACGAGAACATAGAGGTCCTAGATGATGTCGGCAAGGAGCCAGCCGAGAAAAGTGAAGAGGCACTGAGGAAAATCCTCGTCCAGGAGGGGGATGAAGAACGCTTCTTTCTTCTCGGCTCAGGCTTAGCCGAAAAAGAAGAAAGGGAATTGAAGCTTTTTTTAAAGCAAGCATTGAGGTATTTGCTTGGACACCTTACGAAATGCCTGGCATTGACCCCGAGGTCACTTGCCACCAACTGAACGTTGACAGGTCGGCCAAACCTGTAATCCAATGAGCAAGAGGACCGACGTTGATGCACGTCGAAACAGTAGAGGAAGAAGTAGACAGACTTTTGGAAGAACAGGGCCATTCAAGAAGTCAATTACCCGACATGGCTATCAAATACAGTGGAAGAAGGAGTGATAATCAAGGAGCAAGGAATGTTAACATCGACCAACAACAGATATTTTTCAGAAGCAAAAAAGGTTGCATATGTAAAGAAAACAAAAGTACAAAGATGAAAACCCTAAGAACTAAGGACTAGGATAAGAATGTCGGACTAATCTACTACAATGGTTGACGGTGGTTCAATATTGGCAGTCAGTTGGGAGAGCTTCTCTACCATTATCTCGGCAACAATTTCAAGAAGGAAACAAAACTACTCGGCATCAATGGCAGGATATAGAAGACAGTTGGGAAGACTTCTCAGCAGCCTTCTCGGCCTCGAGCTCAGCATCGATCTCCCGAAGAGTTTGATCAAGGCTCTTATCGGCGATTGGCACCTCGGAGTTTGAAGGCAAGAATTGAAAACAAGAATCTGGAAAAAGACACAGAGAACAGAAACAAGAATGTAATTCGTAATCAAGAATATCAGGAAATCAAGACAAAAAGATTGCACAAGTGTGTCAAAACCAAGAACAGTGGCAGAAATCAACAGATGTGTGAACAGTGTGTATTCAAGAAGATAATTTGGAAACAACGGGTAAAACAACAATGGTGATTAACAATGAAGCAGAGATTCTTGGAAAGCAACAACAAATAAAATCAGGAGGAACAGTAGCTTACCAGAAAGAAGGAAGCCGGAATGAGAATTGCCGAAGTCTGACGACAATGACAGAATGACGTAAGCTTCACCGGAGAAGAGGAACGAAGACAGTTGCAGAAGCTTGAAAGCTTGGAACAATGACAGATTTAAGCAAAAAATCTAGAAAGAGAAAAAGCCAGAGGATTGAATGAAAAAAGAGAAAAATAGTCAAGAAGACGACAAAGTTCAAGAATAAAGCCAAGTGCACAGGCACTAAGTAAGTATGTGAAGAACAAGAAAGTAATGACCCAGACACGATACTAGCAACAAAAAGCGGATATGACAAGAACAGTGCCAGGCATTCAAACAATTCAAAACTTGAAGAGAGACGAAAATAGAAGGCAACATATAGCAAGTAAACAGATTCAGAAGAGTTGTGAAAGATTGAGCTTAATAGCAAGTAAAGAGTTTATGAACCTACCAAATGAACGCCGATATGAAATCGCCGGAGTCAAATAGATGACTGGAAATGGGGAACTCACCAGAGAGTATGAGTGGAGCAGTTGCAAAAGCTCTTGGAGTTTACGAATTAATGGAACTAGAACCTCGGCTAGGAGGTGCGATTTGAAGCAGCTTGGAAGGCATGAATCTTGATACTTGACAGAAGTGGAAAGTAAAGTCCAGGGAACTTTGAGATCGGCGAGTTCGATCTCGGACAGAGGGGCACAGATGAACGAACAGTGTAGGTTCCATCACCTCAGAATGCCGAGGTAATAGAACCTAGGGGCAGTTGTGGGGATATATTTTCTGAGTACCAACACGTGGCAAGGTGACGCCGACGTGTCGGCCGAGGTACCACGTGTCCTGGTCGTGACGCCGAGGTTATCTCGGCAAGGCCGAAGTTATCTCCGAAGATATCGGAATCCGAGATAAGCGGATAAAGGACAAGAGTCCTAGAATAAAGAGGGAACTCAACCTAGATATGGACAAGAGTCCTAGATTGGGAGAAGACTTCAGTTTGGGTAAAGATAAGACTCTTAGAGAGTTTATCCTAATCTTACTGGGAGTCCAAGATTAGAAGTAATCCTGAGTCCATAGAAGTTGGGCTTCTATTGGGACTAGGTTTATGTTGGCTATAAAAGAGAGGCACCCCCATGGGTCTAAGGTATGCTTTTGATACTCAAGGTTGTGAGTTTAGCTCTTGATTTATCTTTGAGAGATATACTGACTTGATCGTCGGAGTGCCCCCGGGTGGATGAACCACTGTCGGAATCTTCTCTTTCTGTTGCAGGTCAGTCAGGTGCCATCTATTCTGCCGGTGCTCTCCAGCTGGTTACTAAGCGGGCAGTGTGGTCAGAAAATCACCCACACACTACAAATGGAAGCGGTGGTTCGGTGTTGGTAGCTTCCACAATACGCAGGAGGGCTCCCATCTCTATATCTATCTATAACCATATATAAAAAAAGGCGAAAGCTTAATGTTGTGTTCAGTTTCCATTTCACCAACATGTAAACAAAACTAGACAACGCAATACGTAAGTTCCTTTTTGAGCCATGTACTGTGTGTGTTTTGTACCTCTCTCTGTTCCATTGTGAATTCTAAGTTTGTTTCCTTTTGTATTTTTATGTTGCTCACAGCTGCGCTGCGAAACCGGACAATTTGGTATGTAAAATTCTGGTCTTACAGTCTCACAATTCTTAATCTTTTACGTAAGTGTTTATATCTCTTTTATTCGTGTTTGTTAGTATGTAGCCCAATTACGCACACCATTTGTTCGATAATATACTTAACTGATAACCAATTTATATAAAATAGCAACAAGGTTTTTCCATTTGTTTCCCTTGACTGGAATATCTCTAATGATGAAGATGAACACTATGAAACCCAATATGGTAGCTACTGGCATTGAAATCCACTCAAAATATTGAAAATAGGGTTTCATAAGATTAGGGTTCTATGTTTTCTGTGAGTCCTCTTTCTAATAGCTTGTGATTTGTCTCTCTTCGAATGGTAAAAGAATGTGATTTTCAGATTATCTTACGTTATTTATGTGGCAAGTTTCATAGAAAAGTAATCAATTTTTTTCATTGTTTGCATTGTTCTTTATATAAGTTTTTGATACCCTATTATAGTTGAATATTTGTTAATTGATGAAATTAGCTCTGGGTTGTAATGTAAAAAGTGGGTTTTGGGTTATAGACTCTCTGTTATAGGTTTACATTTTTGGTTTGATTTAAGGGTTGTTTGAGGTGTCCTAAATAAGTGCACTTTTTGTTTTTTTGGACTAAAAAGTTGAGGAAAAAAAGATAGATGTTTGGATTAACTTTTTGACTTTTTACAAAAAAATATGTATTAAAAAATTGTATAAATAAGTGTGTAGGAGAAGTTAGTGGAGTAGGCATATAGGTTGGGTAGGGTAATGGGTTGGTTAGGAGATGGAAAATGATTGCCTCTTTTTCGGACTTGAATTGGACGATGTTGTTCGGCCCATGGGGGCCCACCATAGGTCCCGTTTTGCTAATCGGAACCGTTCAATGTGTAGAACTCATCGAGTACTACATGCTTATAAAAAGTCACATTGATTGAATATCGATAGCTATCTGATCGTATTAGTTTTTCTGTCAACTGTTAACTATAACACCATTCATTTTTTATACAAAACTGATTTGATCATTGATTTGATCATGTAGTTAACAATATCCAATCAACGTGATTTTTTACAAGCATATAGTTCTGGACGAGTTCTACACATTAACGGTTCGGATTATCAAAACAAGACCTATGATGGGGCCTCCACGGGCCCAACATTACCGTCCAACTTAGTGATTTTATATATGTAAGTTTTTTTTCCCTGTCATGGTACTAAAGGGGTCAAGTCAGTCCCGAAAACTATGTAAAGTTGATTTGATTAAAATATTATGGATATTAATTTTTTTATATTTTTAATTTGTGAATAGTGATAACTGTTTTGTTTTTTTTTTGTTTTTTTGTAACTTTTTAACTTTTTAAATTTTTTGGAACACTCCAAACCAGGCCTTAATGTATATTTGTTCATAGTGATTATGTAAGATTAGATTTTGATAATTTGCAAGTCATGATAAAATAGACAGGGACATCAACACTCCATTGTAATTTAGATGTTTGTGTCTGATTGTCAAACACATTGTTCAGTTATTCACTAAATTTTTTTTCCTGTTAAGAATGATGGATATAATTATGTCGGAGGTCCATGAAACAAAATCGAATAATATTGGCAACACAAGCAATGCTTGTTGATGATAATACTAAAGTTGTGAATTTGAGGGAAATCTAATCTAATTTAAATGTTTATGTGTCTGGTGTTGATATAGATGCTGGGTCCAAACTTGTTAGGAGAATTGCAAAAATGGCACCTGGGATTGGTGGCTTTGGAGGAGTTTTCCCTCTTGGTATGTCCTTTTTATTCTTTTCTTTTTGGGCAAATTACACAAATAGTCCTTACAGTTTGGGGCATGTGTCACTTTGGTCCTTGACTTTTCAATTGTGACACATTTGACCTTGAATTTTGTTCCAAATAAGGACAATTGAAGATATCATTAGATTTTTCAAGGGTAAAATTGTCAATTTGATGAAATATAAACTAATTTGACAAAAATAAATGCCAAACAAATATTTTTGAATTTTTAAAAATTATTTCTACCCACTAAAAATAAAATTATGTAAAATTAATAAATCTTTTAGACATTTATTTATTTATTTTTACCAAATTAATTTTATTATGTGTTTGGATGATGATCATGTAAAATTAATTTTAAAAAATTAATCATGTAATTTTTATTAATTTTACATAATTTTATCATTGATAAATAAAAATAATTTTTAAAAAATTAAAAATATTTTTTGACATTTATTTTTGTCAAATTAGTTTATATTTTATCAAATTGACGATTTTACCTTTGAAAAATCTAATGATATTTTCAATTGTCCTTATTTGGAACAAGATTCAAAATTCAGGGTCAAATGTGTCACAATTGAAAAGTCAGAGACTAAAGTGACACAAACCCTAAACTATAGGGACTATTAGCGTAATTAACCCTTTCTTTTTCTATTCTTTTGTGTTTTCAATTCTTAGATGTAGGATGTATGAAATTTGGGATGTTGATTCAATTTAGTAGTTCTACTCATGGATTTGACAAGGAAAAGGGGAAGAAATTGTTAAGAAAATCATTATTACTTTGGTTACCATGAAAACCATGAAGAAAAATAACCATCAGGGAAGTTTTTAATTCTGAATAACTCTCTTTTTCAATTTTTTATTACTTCATAAAAAAATTTGTAATCTATTTTAGTCCAATTCACAATATATATATATATATATTTTTACCTTAGAAATTGCAAAGACAATGTTAGGTAAAAATTGTAATTAACAAATATTTGTCAGCCATGCATTCAATTTGATATCTATACTCATATAGACATAAAGTTGGGTGTTCATTATCTATTTACTAAATTAGTTATATAGACATATAGTGGGATGAGTTTGTGTTGAATTTGATTGAAGGATCCAAACTAGAGTGAGAGATTAAACACTGACCTACACATGCCAGAAGATAAAAAAATTGTAATGGCTACAGAGTTATGCTGGTTTTTGCTGAATAATATAATTCTTTAACCATCTCTTTACTTTTATCTCCTAGAATGCCAATGTTAGGCTGGTGATAAATCTACGACTTGGGTTATTGAACATCTCCAATGTATCCACTTTCATGAAAACTGTCACATAGCTGTAAGAGAGGCTTTCTTTACCTTTCATTATCTAAGTTGAAAGCCTTGATTTGGTCTCTGTTAGTCAATTAGGGAAAAAGAAAAGAAAAAGAAAAAGAAAATTTGATTTCATTGTATTTTCAAATGGATCGATTCAATTGTTGATTTTTATTTATTTTTTTATTATTAGTAAAAACATTCTTTAATTGAAGATGAGATGGTATCTTTCCATGTATTTCACTAGAAAATCATTGAGAAACTGAAGGTTTGGTAAATGCTATCAATGTTATGATAGTAATTTATTCCATGTTGTCTTGACAGAACTTTTTACTATTATATGCATGAATCAATTAAGCATGACACACAGTCAGTGTGATTAGTTTTGGAGTTGCAAATGGTTTGAAATCAATTCCTTTTCAATATTTGTTGTTACGCTTTTGCAAATTTTTTGTTTGTAGATGTCAAGGTATTTGCAAGGTAGTTGTGTATCGTGCTTCGTGTCATGCTCCATTTGTTTCCGAATTGTCTTTTACACCTTTTTTATGAGCTGGGACAACCAATGAAAGATTTCCCAATACAATAATTCCAAGATTACATTTTCTCATGATTTGCATGCTTTCCGTTCTCAACATGTATAACGTAGCAGATCCTTTGGGTGTTTCATTCTAGGTAGTTTTGAACTAAGTCTATTGATTGATCATTCAGACTACCCCTAATTGTGTATGTGCATAACTTGGTAATCATATGAACTAGGAAGTAAGGCATTGTTGTTCATGCTTGCTTTTTTTATTGATTCCTCTTTCGTTAATTACTTTTTTTTTTAATCTCTTTTTCTTCTTTTTTTTTTTTTTTCCATTCAATTCAAAGTTGTTTGCCTACTAATCTTTGCCCTTTTTGTGTGGATATGTTTGTGTGGATTACAAATTGCAGGAGAAAAAGAATGTTCAAAGATATGGACAGAAGGTGATGCAAAATTCTTAATCGAAACAATTTTACACAATACATAAAGAGATTATTGCAGCATCGTATGGAAACTTATAGGCAACATTCGAAGAAGAAGACATAATTTCAAAGATTGTAAAATCGCATTCATTCATAGAGAAGGTAACTCTGCAGCAAATGTATTATGCAACCACGTCAAAGGAAAGTATGGAAACTTCAAATTCGATGACAAGACTTTACCACACAAAATTAAAAATATTGTACATCAAGAAAGACAAGGATGTATCTATACACATTATATATAATCACACTAACATAGGGTACTTCTTCTTCTTCTTATCCTTTGTAAACAAATCTCCGTTGTACATATCTACTATAATGTATAATGTTATGAAAACAAGCTATTGTATAGAGTGATATAATGAACATATATATTTTTTTAGTTAAATTTATGTTATAAGATGTATACATATAACAATGTTATAAGGAATACAATTTCTTATTATTAATAACAGTGTTATAACTATATAATTTCTTTCCAAAATACATATAAGGAAAGTTTGAACGAATATTTGAATGTAAATTTTTAAATTTTACTTGCCAAGTTATTTAGATAAATTACATAGATGAATTATTTTTCTATTAGTAAATGAATATAGTGCTCTTCTCTATAGTTTTGTCGACTTGGTTATCAAAAAAATATTTTTTTATTACAAATATGAAGATATATTTACATCTGATATGACACATAATTACATTCATATTTCTATTAATTTGAAAAGAAATTCACAAAGAGAAAAATAGAAAGTAGACAAATTAAATATAAAATATACCTACATTTCACTTTTTAAATTTATAAATCAAACATAATTTTAAAAATATTTATATTGAAACTGCTTGTGGGGCCAACTAGTAAGTTGAAAAGAAACAAACTCCTTGGTCTAAAAAATAATAAAAAGTATAAAATTTCTTTCTTTCTATGGCCCTGTTTGGTACAGTTTTTTTTCAGCTTATTTCAGCTTTCAGCTTAATTTAAACTATTTTGATGTATTTGGTTTAGCTTAACAATGCAGCTTATAGCTTTTTGTAAGTCAGAAATCAGCTTATTCTTTGAATGGGGTAGGAGAAGCTTAATTTATAAGTCAGAAATCAGCTTATGTTCATAGTTAAAAGTTATAAACTGTTAAGATATAAGTTATAAGCACTTTCTTACAGTTCTACCAAACAGACTTATGTATTCTTTGTGTTTGACTTTCTTATCCTACCATTGAATTGTGGTCAATGAATGCCATCGCATTACCCATTTCATCTCCTACTTCCCGATGCACGTGTTTATATCAATAATTGATGTGTATAATTTTATATTTTATGAAAGGATAAATCTAAGTGTAGATGAGTCTCATAAGCGAATTTTTACATAATATAATAAAATGTGAGATAGAATAAGGTTTTTTTTTTTTTTTTTTTAAGATTCATAGATAGAATAAGTTTTACATGTCAGAATTATTACATGTGTGATATATATTTTATCTTACATATATCTTATTTTGTGAAAAAAATCTTTTATTAATAACATTATATATTTTGTAATAATTGCATTGAGTATTGTCCAATAAATTGTTTATCAATGACTAAATAATAAATTTTCTACTTATAATCGTCATAAATTAAAGTATAATAAAATTTGTCAAGTTTCTCTCAAGTTTGTATCTCAATTTAAAAGAGTTTGAGGGCTTTGTAAGACCCATCAAGGATTCCGTTTCAATAATCTTAACTATTTATTTTATAATATTCTCGGTGTATAATATTCACGGAAAAATAAATAAATTTATCCGGTAATTGTAACCCTTCTTTGTCTTGAGTGATTTTTTTTTCCCCAAAATTATGTCAAAAAGTTTTATCTTTCAAATTCATCTTATGTTGATGAATCTTAGGAAGTGCAAAAAAGTTTTCAATCAAAAAAAAAAAAAAAAAAAAAAAAATTCCAGTTCGTCTAATTGAGTGGAAGGTAAGAGTGTAAAGTTTTTTTTTTTTTTTTTTTTTTTTTTGACAAAAAAAGGCTAATGGGGCTGTTTGGGTAATTGGATTTGTGGCTATTTTAGTTAAAATAGTTAATAAAAATAAAATAAATTAAAATAGTTAATAAGATAAAATATTATATTCAAATCATAATTATTTCATTTTTTTTTCTCACAACCATCAAATCAACTATTAAAAAAAATCAATTTTTATCCCAAATATAACTTTTTTAATCAAGTTAAAATAGTCAAATAATCAAAAACAAATAAATAAATAACAAAAATAACCAAATTTCTAAACAGGGCAATATCAAACATTCACTTTCGAGGTGTGCTTTATTTTTATCTTTTTTATTATTTTAATTAAAAAGTCTAAGCTATTGTAAAATAAGTATCTCTTCTTGTTGAGTAATGCGGTATTATATGTAAGTTATATCATTTGTGAATTTAATTATCACAAATGACATATAAATCATTCCAAAAAAAATTGAGTTATAACCAAACATTACATGAGATAAAACCAAATAATTATTGAATCATAACCAATATCATAATGGATTATAACTAATAATATAAAAAGTCATAACTAATGACACAAAAATAGTAACCGAAAGTGTATTACAAAGTTAATAACTAAATGTGTATATATTTTGAGTTTTTCTAAAATATTTCTATGTTAGGTACATGAGCAATTATATCCTAAATTCAATTTTGTTTTTTCAAATCTCTCAACTTTTAATTTTTACAAATTCATTTTACATGTTAAATTTAATCATCAAGTTTATAATCCTATTTTCTTAAATAAAATATTTCTTTGATTTAATTTTAAAAAAATAACAATACAGTGTAACAATCCAATTTTTTTTTACAAAACAATGAAAAAAATTATATACTTGAATAAATAAATTAATTTACATTTTGGGTGCAACGCTAATAAATCTCAAAATATGATCTTGTGAACTGTTTAGTCTTTCATTTTTTTTTTTCTTATAAACCCGAATGTCTCATTAAAGTAAAAATTATACAAAATGATGGTGTTTGGCAAGTGGGTTGGGGCTAAAATAGCCACAAAAGACAAAACAGGCTATTTTAGTCACAACAAACAAAACATCACATCCAACCCATAATCATTACACTCTTCTCTCACAAAAAAAAGCCAAAAAGCCAAAAAGCCAAAAAGCCCTTCCCAAACCAAACTTTTTAGCCCAGGCTAAAATAACCAAAAAAGCCAAAAAGCCAACCCACTTCCCAAACGGAGGCTTACAAGTTTAAGTTTAATTTTTTTAAGAATAAAAGTGAGTTTTTCTAAATATAAAATTATACATTTGGAGAATCTGCACTATAGAAATTTTAAATTTTCTCTCCTTCTAAAACAAATCTCACATTATGGAAAAAAAAAATTGTAATACTCTAATATAACACTCCAATGTAACATACTAAAAAAAAAATTTGGTATACTTTTTCCAAACATAATAATATAACACTTAAAAAAAAATTCTTAGTGTATTTTTCTTAAACGTAGTATTCCAATATAATATACAAAAAAAAAAATCTTAATGTATTTTTCTTAAACGTAGTATTCAATATAATATATAAAAAAAATTCTTAGCGTACTTTTTTCAAACGTAACACTCCAATATAACATACAAAAAAAAAAAAAAAACTCCTTAGTATATTCTTCCCAAACATAATACTCCAATCAATGTAATCCTAAATGTAGCACTCCAATATAACACACTCTAATGTAACACACAAAAAATTCCTTAGTGCATTTTTTCTAAACGTAATACTCACAGTTTAAAATTATACATTTGCTTAAAACTTACTAAGAAATTTTTGTACTCCTTTTGAAATGATTTAAAAAATCTCACATCTTTTTTTTGAGAATGTTATATTAAAGTATTATGTTTGAAAAAAGTACACTGATGATTTTTTTTATGTGTTACATAAAGTGTTACACTAAGGAGTATTTGTGGAGTGTTACATTTGGAAAAAAATATACTCAGAATTTTTTTTGAGTGTTACACTTTGAAATTGTACATTTGTGCAAAACTTATTAATGAGTTTTTATAAATGTTTGAAAAATCTCATATTTTAAGTCATTTTTATATTCCTTTTAAAATATTTTCCAAATAATAAAGATTCTTATATAAAAATTCATTCAAGATTTGATTTTCATAAATTGTGTACATTTTCTAGCACAAAAGAAAAAAAAAAAAAAGGAACAAGAAAATATAATAGAAATAAGGATATAATCATAAATTTAATTTTTAAATAATATATTAAATCTATTTTTTTAAAATTAACGAATTAATTGGTCTATAATTTTTTTTTAAATAAATCACTATTTTTCAAGATAAGAGTTATAAATAAATTTACCTACATTTTTATAACTTTATAATTTAGTTTTACTGTCATCACCGTCAAATTGTTCATCTTCAATACTAATTTTTACGGTATTGGTGGTCATATCCATACTAAGGCCAAGTTTGGCATAACCTAAATAATACAAAAAGTCAAAAAGTCACTATTCTATTTAAGTCACATCATCTTATTTAAATCACATCACCTCTCTAACACATCACATCAAACCCAACCCAAATTCAACCCATATAAGTCAATAAGTCAAAAAGTATACTTTTTTAGAACATCCCAAACTAACCCTAATTATATTTTAAATATAATTTGATCATATATTCTTAATATTTTTTAATTATTTAATACAAATTTATAAATTCTACTCGCTCTGCTGATCATAATACCGTTAGAGTAGTACGCAGTAATATCCAAGACCAATCAAAAACTACTCCCCACCGTGACTCAGAGTGGATATGGGACCCACGGTTAATAATTTTTGCCGTCCTACCATCGTTGTTTGAGCTGTAGGAATGTGGGACCCACCGTTACTCGGTTGTAGCTAGGGGTGGGCGCGGGTCGGTTGCGGCCACGAAACCTCCAATCCGCCATCCGTCCGCCAGATTAGCGGATTGGAGAAAATCAATCCGCATCCGTCCGCCAATCCGACAGATGTGGATTGAGCGGATTGGCGGTTTGGCGGATGGATGCGAATCGGTTTAGCGGTTTGAAATTTTATAAATTTTCAACATAATTCAACTTGTGCACTTCCTCAAAAAAAAAGAAAAGAAAGTATTACAGTCAATGACTCAAAAAAGTATTACAATTACTGCATGTATCATCCAAAGAAAGAAAGTTCGAAACTTTAGAATATCACAATCACTGCATGCCTCATCCACATAAAATATTACAATCTGTGGTTCTTAAAATATAAAAACAATTCAAATCATCAAAACTATGAGCAGAACAATAGTAGAGATTGTATGTCTCTGTATTATTACATTTATATATGTTTTTGAAAACAAAAACCAACTAGCATATGTTATATTTTCTACTTATTACTTTTAAAGTTAGATTTAAAAACCAAAAAATATAGATAAATAATATGTTTATTTTTTTCAATTAAAAAATGATATCCAAGTTGAAAACTTTTTTTCAACAGAATATTTGAACTCTTTTTCAATTGAAAACACAAACAAAATATTTAAACAAATTAAAAACACAAAGTCTTATAAATTACTAAGGGTGCTCGCGGTTTGGCGGTTCGATTGCGGCCAAAGGAAGTTCAAATCCGCCATCCGTCCGCCAAATTGGCGGATTGGAGAAAATCAATCCGCAACCGTCCGCTCGTCATCACGCATCCGTTCAAAATGCGGCGGATCGGTTCGGTTCCGTCGGTTTTGGCGGATCGGTATATCCGCTGCTCACCCCTAGTTGTAGCCATCATTCTCATTAGGGGAATTAAATTTTGAAAAATAATATAAAAGTCACCCAGTATTTAAAAGATAATTAATTAATAATTAAATTTTAATTATTAATTAATTATTTCTTAATATATTAACTTTTAGAATTAAATAAGAATACTCCTAAACTTTTCTTTTCCGCAAACATAAAAGGGGTACCCCACGACAACATTTCAATTGCACCTATCACAAAATTATTTTCATCTCACACATTTTTATAATTCGGAAAAATTATGAGTAGAGGTCTTAAGATTTATTTAAAGTATAGATTATTTTATATGATTTGAAAAATTATAAATATTTCTTGTCAAAATTTTTTATTTAACAGAATTAATTACAAAAATAAAATTCATAATTATTCTCTTATACAATAATAAAATTATTTAAATTATTAATTAAAACATATTTTTAATATTATTGAAAACTGTTAATTGAATTAATAATTTATTAATAAAAGAAACAATTTATTATAAAATTAAAAATTTCAAAGAATGAAATATAATTTCTAAAATTTAAAAAAAACGATTGGTATTTTAATTAAATTTAAAAAAAATATTTATAATTTACTCTTATAATTTTTTTTCACTGTGTACTATAATTTTTCATTTTCATTATTCCGCTTTTCTTTCATCGGACTTCTTCCTCCTGGTCTTCCTAGTTCTAATTTGACAACTCTTCTATCCCTTCAACTCTGCTTTTATTATTATTATTATTATCATTCCCAACTACTATCTTCTAGTCAACAATGGACCATTCCATTTTTCTCTCTACACACGTCTTCTACTGCACTTATAGCACACAAGAGGTGAGTATTTATTATTCTTATCTGGGTTTTCTTCATATCTGTTGCTTTTCAAGCTTAGATCCTGTTAAAGGTGTGTTTCTTCATATTGGTTTGCTTTACCCACATCTTCTTATGGCTTTTTAGTGATTGTTAATTAAAAAAACTCACCTTGTGCAATTAAAGAAAGGTTTGAATTTGATCAATAATTGGAGAGGAGCTATTGTTTTAGCTCTCTTTTTTATTGTTCTTGTTGTCATCATTGTTTTGTTATGGAGGGTTGCAATGAATTTGAACAGTTTTATCCACTCACAAATTTCTGTAATTTCTTTTTTATTTTATCATGCACTAACACTCCCTTAACAATCAGCATTTTACTCCTCTCAACATCAAAATCTTACATTTGATCCCCTCAACTATACAATCACATCAATTTCCCTCTTTCAAAATGGGTTATTTGCATGGTTTTTCATAGGTGAGGGATCTAATTGTTTGGTTTTGAAGTTGAAATGGCAAAGTCATAATCAGTGATAGCTGAGGGAGATGTCCATGTTCTCCATGTAAATTAACCCTTTTTTGGGGATCATAATTACTGATTTTCCTTTCTATTAAAATCTCATATGTTAAAGATGAATGATTGGGCTTGGGGTGCCTTGGATGTGTTATACATACATATTGTCTTAATGTCCCCCTATAAGATGCTTTGTTCTTAATTTTTCCATAATCACTTTTTTGTGGAAGGGGGGTGGGGTGGACCTGTGGTAATCCCTCAATTGAGTTGTAGTGACAAATATGACAAATATAGGTAAATACAGTTTACTTTTTCACAACTTTTATTGTCTGCAATTGGCTACTAACTTATAAGAGAAATACTTTTAATTGGTGCTTGGTTACTGTGCCTTGATATTATTGAGTGAAACAGAATTTTATATACCTGGAATTGGTGAAGTTTTTCTTTCTCCCCTCAACGACATTTTTTCCATGTTGATTATACAAGTCCCTTTGCCTTTTTCTTATGCAATTCTCTACTTCCAATCTATATTGTTTTCTTTTTGCTTGTTTAGGGACCTGTACATTCTCGCACAATGATCTATACAATTCTTTGGGATAAAAGAAAAGATAGTAATTTCTACATGTGAATATAATTTAATAGAGAATAATCATGTTGTTATGGTAAATACAAGGGAAGCCTTGTAGAATTTTTAATGCAATATCATGAATAATCATTTCTTAAGTTCTTTATTGTAGCAGACAAATAAAAGTTGAGTGGCTTAGGCAAACGCAATAAATTGACAACAGTATTTGCAAGCCAATAATTATAATATATTAACTTGTGTAAGAGGGGTTAACTCGAGCCTATCTAATTGATTAAGCCCCATTGGAGCTCAGTCAGAAAGCATAAAATTAGTGGGCCCAGAGATATCATCATTGAATGGGCCAGATAGCTCTAATCTCGAAAGGGTTCGAATCCATGAACATGGAGATCTATTTGAGCTCGAGCTCGAAAAGGTTTGGATCCACGAACCTAGAGATCTGAAGCGTTTGGCTTCGAACGGATTCAAACACAATCTAGAAGTCCCTTTGTTAATGAGTCCCATAACACTTGCGGACTCGAAGCTTTCCGAGATTTACACATCAGAACCATGAGCGTGTCGAAGTCCGAACACCCGATCCCCGAGGACGATGAGTGGAGATAAATTCACTCTTCGGTTAACCTAGCCTATACCCAAGTCGAGGTGGCACGATCTATTCTAGGGGGTCCCTGAGACTCGACAATATTTGCGGCAGGGCATCCTCTGGAACTACACCTTGTTGGAATGTGTCCTATATCGCCTGAAGTTGCCCCATCTGTGCTGGTTATAAGGCTCTAGTTTCCCTCTCCTTAACACTTGGGTTTTAAGAAGAAGTATGGGTTGGATTTTTCAATTTGGTACCAGAGCTTGGTTGGGCCTATGATTGGTGTGTCGTTTATCCGGTTATTGTATGTTGTGGTCTAGGAGGGTGTGTTGGAATGTGTCGCATATTGCCTGGAGTTGCCCCATCTGTGCTGGTTACAAGGCTCTAGTTTTTTCCTGCTTAATACCTGGATTTTAAAGAGAGGTGTGGGCTGGATTTTTCAACTTAGTATCAGAGCTTGGTTGAGCCTGTGATTGGTGTGCCGTTTGTCCGGCTATTGTTTGTTGTGGTTCAGGAGGGTGTGTTGGAATGTGTCTTACATCACTTGGAGTTGCCCCATCTGTGCTGGTTATAAGGTCCTAGTTTCCCTCTCTTTAACACATGGATTTTAAGGAGAAGTGTGGACTGAGCTTTTCAATTCCCCTGACCCTTTGGGATGATTGGGGATTATTGGTTAGGCGTAGCTAGGAAGAAGGGTCTGCTGAGAGGTTTAGGATTTTTCTCATCCTCAGAGAGATTATCTCCTCGGACAAAGTGGTTAGAGAGAATACTTCCCATGTGCCTTCTACATGGGCACCATTCTACATCATGAGGTGCCTATAAATAGCATCCACTCATAGCTTTACAAGGGATGAATTTTGGAGAGACAATTTTTGAGAAAAAACTAATTTCCCTCCTCCATTATCTACCTTGAAAGTGAAAGTGGGAGATCCATGGGAGAGCCTTGCCATTATTTTCTCTATAACTGCTTTGCCTTCTTCTTCACCCAATCTCTTATTATCTCTTTGCTATTGTGTTTTTAAGTTGCAACCGTTGAAGAATCTAAGCCTCTTATTATTTCTAGAAGATTCGAAATTTCCGGTGGACATTCGAGGATTCCGGGACCTTTGAATTTTCCGGTGACATCCCCGCACCCTGCTATACAACTTGTTAAGTTGTTATAACTATTATTATTTTATTTAGCAACTAGTATTATGGTACTGTTATGCAACTAATGAAATTCATTTATTTATTTCTTTTTAAATGGAGTTTAAAATATAAAATCTCTTGAAAGGTTAATCTGCACTTAATCTGTGAATTCATGTGATAACATGCTCATGTTTAATGGTTTGATTTCGCAGGGAAGGGCTTTGATGTAACTTAGGTACTGACGACATACACAGACCGGTGTCATGACTTGTTTTTCTTTCTGTTTCAGAAAGAAGGTAGTCTCCCCATCAAAGCAAACAATAGACATTGAAGAAGGTAAATTTCTAGACATCCTTTAATCTGCGGTTGCGTTTGGATTTATGGATTTGGCATCACTCATTCAATAACTATGACCTTTAATTCGATGTAGTATTTTTTTTTTATTTACTTTTTTTAATATCTAGATTTCAAGAATAGATTTGAGAGTTTTAGATCAATGGACTTAAATAACTTGGACAACATGGTTGTCTGAAATCCTTCCATGAATGATTCTAGTTGTACATCCAAAATACATCTCTCTTATATATCTCGTCCTTTACTTCAGAACTATCAATCTACTTCTAATAATTAACCTTCCTACAATTTTATAAAGCTTAGCCTCAAATCCCTTCATTTCAAATACACTTATCCAAATGGAGCTGGAATGTATTGTTCTAGAACAGAATCTTGGAACATTATGTAAAAAAAAGTCTAGAACCCTACTTGAAGCAAGTTTATGTGTCTGGCTGCCTGTCACATTCTTTGGAGCACAAGCACACATTTATTCATGTACACATAGGCAATAATTGTTCGGACGGACTGGATTATACTGGATTAGAATTCTTAGGACTGTTAATCATGGGATTATTACCCTTTGGGTTGTGTATCATATCCCATGTTTGGATTGACCCAATATTATTGGGAGAGACCGACAAAATCCTATAAATTTTGTAATTTAGTTAATAATTCGAACCTCTCCTTAAAGCATCTCCAATGTTTGCTCTTTTTTTTCATCAAATTTGAGTAAAAGCTTCACCTGATATAGCGTGTTTCAATGGAGTAATCTAGGATTTCATCAAACCACCGGTCGACTGGGAGGACAATTGGGGAGATGTTCGGCTGGTCGACCGGCTAGTGTAAATTTTCCAAAATGCCGAAACAAATTTTTCAAGGAGGTGGTTGACCGGGGGGACAACCGGTCAGACATCCGGCCGGTCATCCGGTGCTCATGCATACCTGTAAAGCTAACAGTTATCTATAGTAATTTGATGAAAGGCTCAGGCATCGATGAAAGATCTGAGATATCCTAAATTTGGTATTGGTTTGATGTCAACATTGAAGCACATTTTTTATCAGTTTTTCATCAAATTTAAATTTTATGAAAAATCTGATGAAGGATTGGAGATGGTTTAGTCCTCTATTTTGTATTCCCCCGGGGGGATTCAATAGTCCCTTATATGGGGATATCATGTCCAAGTGGGCTATTAATCCGGATCCCAATTTGCTTAGCCAAACGGGGAATTATGTATTTTGTTAGATTATTAATCCAATCTCAAGGCCATGTCTGCCTAAACAAACATACCATAATATCTTGGCAGCTCAGATACTGCCATATACTTTGTCCGTGTGTAAATGCTTCTAACAAGGTTCAATATGACTCAGAGGTTTCAGGTGTCCAGAATGTTAAGCTATACACTTACAAAGAATTGAGCATTGCCACAGAGAATTTTAGACCAACTAACAAAATTGGGGAGGGTGGTTTTGGTTCTGTCTACAAGGTAACTGCATATTTTGTGATTTTTTTTTTCACACCCATATATTTATTTTGTGGGATTATTGACTAACTTTATATGCAACTAAACTAACCATGTTCTAATGGTCAGGGAAGTCTCAAAGATGGCACTGTGGCCGCTATAAAGGTGCTTTCTGCCGAGTCAAGGCAAGGGGTGCGGGAATTTTTGACAGAGATAACTGTGATATCAGATATAGAGCATGAAAACTTGGTTAAGTTGCATGGTTGTTGCGTGGAAGGTAGCCATAGAATCTTGGTGTATGGCTATCTAGAAAATAATAGCTTGGCTCAAACCCTTCTTGGTAAATCAATTTTTTTTTCACCCCCATATTGATGCATAATTATTTTTTTGTCTAAATAACGAATTCGTTAACATGCACTTTTAGGTGGACGCCGCAGTGGCATTCAGTTTAACTGGAACACGCGGACAAAAATTTGCATTGGAGTTGCACGGGGCCTTGCATTCCTTCATGAGGAAGTTCAACCGCATATTGTTCATAGAGACATTAAAGCAAGCAATGTTCTCCTTGACAAAGACCTCACACCAAAGATCTCAGATTTTGGTCTAGCAAAGCTTTTTGCACCCAGCCTAACTCATATTAGCACACGTGTTGCTGGAACATTGTGAGTTCATAAATTCCAATTCTACTATTTTCAGTCATGAAACTAATTTTACTAAACTTTCAGCATGAGTGGTATGATTTTTCATGTTTCATTTGATTGTGAGAATCCAACTTAAATCGTGCTGATTGCTGTAATGGTTTCAAAAGCATTTTTGTGAAGTGGTGTTCAGATAGATTTAATAGCATCTCAATGGTTCATGGAATGAAGGCAGGGTGAGCCAAGTCTGAAAGATTTTACCAAGGGAAAGGAAAATAATAGGGAAAGAAACCAAGATATAAATTTAGCTTCTTCACTTTATTATCTCCTTTTCTTTTCCTTTTCCTTATCTCCATTATTTTCTCCACTAATCTATAATCCAAACATAGCTTAATTGTTCCATATAGAGGTATATGACTTGAAGAATTGAACTAATTGGGTTATCTTAACCATCTCCGTGTTGGTCACTTTCCCAACTTATAGTCATCTTTATTTAAGTTTGTATATTTATCTTAAGTTACATATAGTTATGGCTGTACCTTAGATTATGATACTGGTCGGAAATCACCGGTTAGGTTGGTCCGACCAAGAAATGCGTGGGAGTCTTTGGGCATTTCTGGGGTTGAGTTAAGAAAAGACTGGCTACCTAGAAAGAACCCTCACTTCACACTTTCTATATATCTGTCTCCATTCAATCAAAGACGTCCATACCATAAAGAATCAGGCTTGGCAAAAACAAGACTAGGGAAGGGACAGACTCATTCATTTTCAAACTGATTAATACATGCTCGTCAGTTTAAGGTTTAATTTTCAAAGGTGTTGTGTAGCCTGTCATATTTTGCAATTAAAACACTCGATACATTATGGCTTTCTCAAGACATTTTTTGATGGTTGACAATACATAATTGGTATTTCATTTGTTTCATGTAGAGGTTACTTGGCCCCGGAGTATGCAATACGAGGCCAATTGACAAGGAAAGCTGACATTTACAGTTTCGGTGTTCTCCTCTTGGAAATTGTTAGTGGAAGGTGCAACACAAACAAGCGGTTATGTGCTGAAGAGCAATATCTTCTTGAAAGGGTATGGAGAGTTTGAATTCACATTTTTTTTAATGGCGGACCTCTAGATTTTATTGTATCTTTCACTTAGGTATTAACGTGATGCACTATAGATCAGAGGTTAATTAGAGACTCTAGCCATTTAAAAAAAATGCATTCTTTACTTGGATGGATAATAATTAGTCTTTTTTTTTTTTAATAAAAAAAAGGCTAATTGCATTCCCCTATCTAAAAAAAAAAGAAAGAAAAAAGAGAATTAATTAGTCACTTTCCTAGGAAAAAATGGCTGGAATCTCTATTGATATGACGAAATCTTCACTCTCTCCTAGCTAATTGCATTCTGTACTCGGATGGATATTAGAAGGATACTTCCTTCACTGTGGTCTGCAACTGTAATTTATTTTTTTAATGCTTTGTTTTTTAGAATTTTTTTTAATAGCGTTTGGTACAACGAAAAACATAAGTCAGCCGGAAACATTTATCGTGGTCAATGGAAAACAAGCTTATTTGGACAGAATTTTTCTTCAAAGGTAAAAAACATTTTTTAATTTTTGAAAGGTGGAAAATGGTCTTCTGACTAAATTCTTACCATCTACCACCATCACTACTGCTGCCACTCTACCGCCGCCGCCGCCACCAGCACCACACCAACACTATCACTATCACAATCTCTAGCACTCACAACCAAATATGTATAATGCGTTTTCTACTAAAACAAACACAGCGTTAATTTGTCTGAAAACTTTACTAAATTGCATAAACATCTTGCAGGTATGGAAACTGTACGAGAAGGGCGAGGTGGCAAGGTTGGTGGACACCTCATTGGAAGAAGACCTTGATATCGATGAGGCTTGCAAATTCTTGAAGATTGGTCTTCTTTGCACCCAAGGCTTCCCAAAGCTCCGGCCATCCATGTCCAAAGTGGTGAAGATGCTAACAGGTGAGATGGATGTTGATGACAAAGAGATATTAAAACCAGGTCTAATCTCTGAGTTAATGGGGCTCAAAATGCAAAAGGATACCACAGATACATTGTCTGCTGACTCCAAAAAGCATGATAACTCATCATCATCAGAGACGAGCACTTCATATGCCACCATGACTTTCACAGCAATAGATGAAAGAAGTAATTGACTTGGCACATGGTAAGAGATGTCCCATTCATGCTTGTAAGTTTTCATTTCCATGGTCCGTCAAAAGTGAATAGTTTCTCTGCATTTTCACAGAGACTAGGGTATTGCATATATATCATCTGGAATGGGGGGCTTCGCTGCAGCCATTGGTTGTATGAGATCAAAGAATTTCATGAGATGAGTTCCTCTCGCTCTTTTTCCGAACATTCATGGTTGTGCCTTCCTCCATTCTCCAGAGTGGTTTATTTTAACTTGACGGAGTTGGCATAAGTAGAAAGGAGCAATTCAAATTCATTGTCCGTAGTTGTCCAAATACTCTCTGGATCTGGATGTACAAAGTTATAATCTACTAGGATCGACTGTTCCAGAATCACCATTAAATTATATCAGATGTTAAAGATCAAATGAGTTTTTACACAGATATTTGCCATCATGCAGTTGGATATTGATGCACCATGGAACAGTATATATTGGGTGAAATGGAATTTTTGTATCATTTCTTTTCTTTTCTTTTTCTGTCTGAATTCATTGTAATTGTTGGTTGATTTACTACCCGTGAAACCCTTTTCTTTTTCTGTCTGAATTCATTGTAATTGTTCGTTGATTTACTACCCGTGAAAACTATCATGTTGGATGCAGTACCGTACGCGAAATTACGATTAATATCAAAAAAAAAATTCTTGCATTTACCCCTTTCCTAGTCATATATCAGTATGCATCTTTTATGGTATCATCATACCCTAAAAGACCAAAGGTTTGACATTGACAGTAGTTTGTTTTCTTGGAAGTAGACACAAGTTCAACATATTGTTTTTTTGTCTCACTGCATTTCAGGTTATGTTATGTGGTGTACCTATGTTTTTAACTTGTTTCTTTATCTTGGGCAGTGTATGTTTCATTCCTGTACTGTTTGGTTCTGGTTTTGTTTTGTCCATTTTTGTTTTTTTGTTTTTTTTTCTTGCTTTCCTGAAACAAAACAATGAAAAGTTTGAAGACAACCATTGGTATCATTTGTGTGCAAAGAAAAATCGAAAATAATTTTTTGTTATTTCTTAAAAAGTTTGTTGTTTAAAAAAAAATCTGAAAAAGTTTGCCAGACAATTTTTCTGGGAAACGAAAGTAGAAAACTAAAACACAACCAAAACATCTTTTCCAGAAACATGGGAAGTTGTTTTCTGAATTTTCAAGAACTCTTTCCTCCAAAACTGAAAATAAAATAATAAGTTTTAATATAATCCCAAGCAAAGAACAGAAACAAAGCACCCAAAAAATGGAGCATAAACTGATTGAAGTCATCTTACACACAACATGAATAAACAATTTCTAAATTTTTCTAAATAATCATAAAGCTTGTCCAATCTTTCCTTTTCCAAGCACACATTATTGTGTACTAAACACACATTAATGTGTACTAATTGGGCATTGCTTTTAATCATGTAGCTTGTCCAATCAAAAACAAAAAAACAAAAACAACACAAAACCATCTATTTTCCAGTTCTGCAACATCTGTACCACAAAATCAGAAAACAGAACACTCTGTAACCTAAGATGAAACCCAACATGACACCTAAATTGCTCCATTTCTGTGACTCCTTCACACCCTGCTGTCGTAAGAAACCATCTGCATATAACTGACAGACGCCATTTGCACTCTGCACACATCTTCTTCTTCCTTCCTCTCCTCCATACTCATTGATCATAAAACACTCAAATGGGTACTTGAAAAGACTCAAATAGTGCATGAAAATCCAGTAATTAGGTATGTTTTCCTTCGATATGAAATACCCGGAAAACAGAAAAAAAGATCCCATCAACCCAGCGATCACCGAGTTCCCCATGATGAAATTTGGCACCAAAGCACTGAAACATGCTGTGAAAGAGTTTGACATCAAGACAACCATCCAAACCAGCAGAGAAAAGTAGAGAAAAGCATCGATTTCCCGCCTTAAACCCACGAGCCAGTAAACTGTGGTGCTGTAGAGAAGACCAACCATGAGGAGAAAAGGGAGGAACACTAGGGTGTTTGCTATGATATAAGAAGATACTCTGTATGCCCCCCTTGATGTCTCTCTCATTAGAATTCGTCTCTCTTGCAGGAATATCGGCAGGCCTTCGGTTGTCGAGGAGAGCAAGAAAGTGAGGCTGAACGCAAAAAACCCAATTCGGGTTTGTAAATCGACATGGTCTTGATTGTTGCCAACATTCAAGAATATGGTCCCGAGTACTAATCCAGCCACCACGGCTTGAATCACTCTGGTGGCGAAAAGTTGTTTGGTCCTAAATACATTTTTGCAGAATCTTTCTCCGAGTATGAAAACTTCTTCAAACCGAGAGTTCGGGTAGGACAGGAGGTTTTGTTTGATGTCGTCTTTGTGTTCTTTTTCTCTAGCTTCTTCGTGATCATTGAGAAATAATTGGCTGTTGAGAATTTCTGTTTGTATGATCATTTTCCCTGTGACATCAATGGCAAATTCGAGCACGTTGATGTGTTTAGGCACACGATAGCCGACAATGTTTAGTGTATCTTCAAGAAGTTTTATTGATCCATTGTGAATCACAACCCCATTTGAAAGAAGAACAACTCTATTGAACAGCTCGAGGATTCGAAAACCAGGTTGATGGACTGTTACAACAATGGTTTTACCTTGATTCACAACCATTGATTTGAGCAGTGTCACAACTTGAAGAGCTGAATTTGAATCCAACCCTGAAGTTGGTTCATCAATAAAAACAACAGGAGGATCATGGACTAACTCAACTCCAATTGAAACCCGCCTCCTTTCCCCTCCCGAAACACCATGGTTCGACCCTTCACCTACCCGTGAACCCGCCACCATATCCAATCCAAGATCATTCATCAGAACTCTGACCCTGCTCGCCGCCTCTGTTTTCCCACCCTGTAGCCTCAAAAGAGCACTATACATTAGTGTTTCTTCAACAGTTAGTAAAGGAAATAGAGCATCTTCTTGAGTGACATAGCCTGAAATTCTCTGAAAACATTTTGCATCGATGGGACCGTGGTTTACGAGTACCTGACCGGACACTTTACTTGGCGACGATACCTTTCCCGCGACAATTTCTAGCAGTGTTGTTTTTCCAGCCCCACTAGGACCCACAATGGCGGTGATCTCCCCGGGCCTGGCTTCAAAATTCACATCTTTTAATATGAAACTAGGGGACCTCTTCGCCGTCTTGCAACGCCGAAGAGCCCAATTGAATTCATTGTATGGGCTGCAAAATGTGTAGGACAAGTTTTTGGTTTCTATTTTGTATGGAGGTTTTTTGCCACCCGAAACAGGCAACTTTACCGGCAATTCCATCTCGAGAAAGATGGAGAGAGGGAGAAAGAAAGAGAGATAAAAGTGTGTCTAATAGTGAGAGAGAAAGTGGTATGTGAGAGAGGTGAAAAAAAAGAAGATGGAAATGAGAAGATGAGCTAACACTACCAAACTTGATGTTTCTGTACAAGTTAGCTATTTAGCCAAGGGGTGGTGGTAATGAATAGGCTTCGACAGTTCAGCCTTGGGCTTGACTTGGCTTTTTCTTGTGGGAGGAAGCAATGAGGGATTTTTCTTGGTGTTTGGAGAGTGGGAAAATGTTTCCAAGAAAATAGAAATGATGAATATAAAAAAGGGTTGCTTTTGGGTGAGCTGAATGTTGACTGATGACCCATGCAGGGTTGTGTGTTGGTTGCCTCACCCATCTTGCGCTAACTTACAAGTTACATCTCTGCATTTTTTTGCTTATGAATCATTTCGTAATCGAATGTTGGTCAATAGTTCACTATTTTAATTGGTTTGAAACTTGAAAGTGGGAGATTCTATTTACACTAAAAATTATTAAGTATTCTCAATTTCTCAATATAAGTTTTATATTATTCTTAGTGCATTTTATAATTTTTTTTAAAATTATTTTTCAAGGTACATTCAAATAAAAACAAAGTCATTATGTTTGGACTTACAATATCAAACAATATTGTTTGGTTCGTACTTTCAGATCTGAACATGTTGATTTTGTTCGGATCTAAAGTTAGAACAGTAATAACGTTAAATAGACTAAATATTTGTTTTTACTTAAAAAAAAATACAAAAGTCAAGAATTGTATTTTTATTTATTTTTTTCATTTTTTTGATTGTCTAAACTGAAAGCCAAACTATAAAGCTTCATCAAACACATGAGACACCAAAGCAGGTGGGACATTTTCAAACTAAATAGATGACCTAACACCACACCCCGCCATTCGGACCAAACCATGAGCACTATGCGGAAAGAGCAGTTCTTTGCAAAGGCCTCTGCACAATATGCCCAAATAACAAATAAGCACCATCCCAAATAGCATTAACAATAGTATATTTTGATATTTATGTAAATACTTATCTCTTTTTTGATGAGTTATTTCAAAAAATAGTTTTTATTATTATTTTCATTCATTGTTTGATTTTGTTCAAACTTTCTTCTATTCGCAAGGATAAGAAACAATTATATTGATGATAATGGTAAGTTTTGATGTAGTGGTTTAGAGTTTTGGAGTGAAGAAGAAAAAGAAGAGAAAACAATTAAAACTTAGAAAAAAAGATGAAGAATAGGTATATGTTATTAGGGTGTAACATGAGGAAAAAAAAAATTATTTTAAAGTTTAATCTGTATTGTCTTTATTAATAAATTTACATTAAGATATAATAAAAATTAAAATTTTAATTAAATATACTTAATAATTTTTTTGAGTGTAAATAGAATTCGCCTTGAAAGTGCTCTTTATCAGTGTAAGCCCATGAGGCATTACAATCCCAGCTAAAGACCTAAATTTCTCCCTTGAACTGAACTACTGGACATTGCCCTTCCTTGTTCAAGCCCAGCCCAATATAGAAAATTAAAGTTTACCTTCTATATCATATAGTTTTATTATGCGTTGATGATATCATATTAGGAATATCACCATTATATTGAATTTTTACTCTTGGGTTGGAGGGGTGGATAAGTATCCACCCGATTTGTCAAAATCAAATGACCCGAACCAATCCACCATATAATGAACGGTTTTAATGGTTCGAGCGAACAGGATACAAATGCATTTTTCTCAATTTGCTTAAGTTCAGACGGATGGCGAATGAGAGGCCGCTCGACTAAATCCAATCTGTCAATACTTCTAAGAAAATGAAATTATACTTTTTATGCTGTGTGTTGAAAAAATAACTTTTATTTAGTAATTATATTTGTTATTTATGAAATATGAAAGTTAAGTTTTTATTTTTATTATAAAAAATGAACAATAAAAAATTTTAAGCTTAAAATATTAAAGAATTACTGGAAAGTAATTCAAAAAAAAAATCCAAAAAAATAAAACTCAAACTGCTTACTCATTAATTTGCATAGCTTCCATCCACTAAATGCAAATTAATTTTTTTTAAACTGCATAAGGCCAAGTTTGGGAAGACTAAATAAGTGCACTTTTGTCTTTTTGAACTAAAAAATTGAGGTTGAAAATATAGATGTTTGGGTTAATTTTTTGATTTTTTATTGAAAAATGTGTAATAAAAAATTGTAAAAATTGATTTGTAGGGAAAAATTTGAATTGGGAGTTGTGCAGCCGTAATTGTTGACTTTTGGTGAATAGTGTTAACTTTTTAACTTTTTGAGTAACTTTTTGACTTTTTGACTTTTTTAGAACATCCCAAACTTGGCCTAAATTTAGACTGATAACGAATGAGACGTCACTCGACTAAATCTGATCCACGTATTGAGTTGGGGTGGGGGGCCGGTCTATGGGATGGATCTAAGTAAATATAAAAAATCGGTTTGAGGTAGGCTCAATTTTTTTGAACTATGTGTTGGTCGGCTTGACAGTCCTCAACATTGGAAAACCCAAACAAACTAAAACTAGAAAAATGTTTTGGAGCCGTAATTTTTGAGCTCTAAAGGTAGCTTT
Source organism: Camellia sinensis (assembly GCF_055761805.1). NCBI lineage: Eukaryota > Viridiplantae > Streptophyta > Magnoliopsida > Ericales > Theaceae > Camellia > Camellia sinensis. The sequence goes on from NC_138967.1 coordinate 171,798,052, forward strand.
AATGAGTTGACAGTGGGTTTCACCCACAATGATGTGATGCTTTGGTCTTAGTATGTTTTTATTTTATTTTTTTTTTGTTCATTGTCATGTCATTAGTGCTCTAATAGAGCACCAAAATTAGTGGTCTGAATCATTACTGCTAAAACTAAAAACAACAGCGATTCGTAACTCGAAAGAGTGTGGCTCGAGAGTGACCCGAATGTTGTTTTTTATCCTCTGTGGGCGTGTGCATGAATGAAGTCCCACAGCCAAAGTCCCACAGCTAAACATCATTTTATTTGGCAAAACAATAAAAAAAGAAAAAGAAAAACAGAACAGAGATTAAAGAGAGAGAAGCATGTATCGTTCGTAACCTAGCGGCACAGTGAGAAGAGCGATCTAGGTCCTGTTGCTGCTGTGGGTGCTGCAAGCTGGTGCCGTTGTGTCATCCATAGTTGAAGAGGAGGAGTCTTCACTGGTATTTTTGTTTCCCCTTGTGTGATTTGCTCTTCAAGACAAAAAATCAACACTGTTTTGGGTTGAATCTTTAAAACAGAATTTGTACGTGAATTTACACAAGATTCTGTCAAAACAGTATTTAACTTCGGATAAGGAGATGTGAGGAAAATACAGAAGAAATACCCCATTATGTAAATATTGTATTTACACTAGATTCACTCAAGATTCAAATTCTGTGTTGTGTAAATGGGACCTTCAATTCACTCAAGATTCAAATTCGGTGTTGACAGAATTTGTAAATACAGATTCAACCCAAAACAGTATTTACACAAGAAATACCCCTTCGGATAAGGATACTGTTTTAGCCGATACTGTTTTGGAGGTGGAGATGTGAGGAAAATACAAAATTTTGAATCTTTAATACTGTCAACACAGAATTTGAATCTTTAATATAGAAGTTCTATTTTTTTACACTAGTTGTCAATACTACTTGGCCGATATTTTTTTCCCACTGGATTCATGTTCATATAATAGAGGATTTGGAAAGTTTTTACACTAGTTGTCTGCTACCTAACAACTACTCTTCTTTAACTGTGTTCTAACAGACTGAAGATAAGACACTAAGCATGCACAATTAGAATTTAAAAAGGACATTACCCACCATTTTTCTTTCAATTGTGAATTGTTAACATAAATTTCAGAACATGAAACTTCATGTTTCGGATCATCTACCATGTATATCATCAAGAAAACAAGACTAAAACGACATACCTGAATCCATCGATGAACGGTTAAACGGAAGCGTCTGATTGTCAATAAAACCTTTGATATTGACTATGTTATTGCCTTCTAATCCTTTCCCCTTTGGTGCCTTATGTTTCTCCTTGAGAGGATTTAGAAAAACAAAACAGTGTTCTTATCTTTTCACCTTAGGAAGGAATAGGGACCATAACCTTTTAAAGGTTGTAATTGGTTTTCATAACTGAAAGGTAATGAAAACCAATAAATTAACCATTATTGGTTTAAAACTGAAAGGTAATGAAAACCAATAAATTAACCATTATTGGTTTTAAAACTGAAAGGAATGAAAACCAATAAATTAACCATTATTGGTTTTAAAACTGAAAGGTAATGAAAACCAACTATAACCAATATGTTTTAATTTCTATTTCTGCCCCTCATAGAAATAGAAATTATACAACTAGTATCTACACATTAGGTCCATAACACATATACCCTTAAGCCTATTAACTAAATTGAATCACTTAAATTGTAGGCTTCTTATAAATGATAACACCACATTTAATTATGTGGTCCCATTGAGACATTATCTAACAATCTCCCACTGGACCACATATGTATCTTGAAAAATGTGCTTAACTTTAGTGAGCTCAGAAATTTGTTATCATAACTTGAGGGTATCCAAACAATCTTGTCCATTAACTATATTAATATAGGATCAAAGCGGTCTTCGTTACATCAATCGTAACTCGACCCACCAATGGTCACGTATACAAATATAGCTAAATGACATAGATCAATCATGGATGCGTAGCATGGAAATTACATGTGATGTGATCCATACATGCCTATGTCCAACTGGTCCTACTTAACTTTATTGAGATCAATACTTCACAATACGTAACAGAGCGTAATAAACTGAATACTTCATTTCTGCAGAAATTAATCTAATTACATAGATAAAACTCAAGGCTGACATAAAGCAGTAATATAAATACAAACTCCCACTAAACCAGAATGTTCTCAAATAGAACAACACCCATATGAGCAGTGTGCTCATGAAAGACCTTGGGTGGTAGTTTCTTCGTAAGTGGATCCGCTATCATGGAGTTTGTCCCAATGTGCTCTATGGAAATCTGTCCACTCTGCACTCTTTCTTTTACAACTAGGAACTTGATATCAATATGCTTTGATTTTGTCGAGCTCCTGTTGTTATTGGAATATAAAACTGCAGACTTATTGTCACAATATATCTTAAGTGGTCTTTCAGTGCCTTCCAAAATACGCAACCCAGTGACAAAATTCCGCAGCCATATCCCTTGGTTTGATGCCTCATAACATGCTACAAACTCTGCAGCCATGGTGGATGAAGCTGTGAGCGTCTGCTTTGCAGACCTCCAAGAAATTGCTCCGCCAGCTAACAGATAAATATAGCCTGATGTGGATTTCCTACTGTCTTGGCATCCAGCAAAATCGGAGTCGGAATATCCAATGACCTCTAACTTATCCGATCTCCTATATGTGAGCATATATTCCTTTGTTCTCTGTAAATATCGCATAACACGCTTGACTGCTTTCCAATGATCCATGCCAGGATTACTTAAATATCTGCCTAACATGCCAACTATAAACGCAATATCCGGACGCGTACATACTTGAGCATACATTAGACTCCCTACAGCTGAGGCATAAGGAATCTTCTGCATTTCTTGAATTTCAAGACTGTTCTTCGGGCATTGGCTGAGACTAAACTTGTCTCCCTTAGCAACCGGGGTTTCACCTAATTTACAATTTTGCATGCCAAATCTAATGAGTATTTTTTCGATATAGCTCCTTTGTGATAATCCCAGAATACCCTGAGAACGATCTCGGAGTATTTCGATTCCTAATACAAAGGAAGCATCACCAAGATCTTTCATTTCAAAATTCTTAGATAGAAATCTCTTGGTGTCATGCAATAAGTTTATATCGTTTGTGGCAAGCAATATGTCGTCAACATATAAAACCAAAAATATGTGTTTACTCCCACTGAACTTGTGATACACACATTCATCAACACCGTTAGTTTCAAAACCATACGAAGTGAGAACTTGATGAAATTTGAAGTACCACTGACGAGAAGCTTGTTTGAGTCCATAGATGGATTTAGTCAATTTGCAAACCATATTCTTTGGGTCTCCTGACACAAAGTTTTCTGACTGTACCATATAAATTGTTTCTTTAATGTCACCATTAAGAAAAGCTGTTTTGACATCCATCTGATGCAACTCAAGATCAAAATATGCAACAAGCGCCATAATTGTCCTAAAAGAATCTTTCGAAGAAACTGGAGAGAAAGTTTCTTTAAAGTCAATTCCTTCTTTTTGAGTAAAGCCTTTGGCTACAAGACGTGCCTTATACCTCTCCACATTACCATTTGAATCCCTTTTGGTTTTAAATATCCATTTACAACCTACGGGCTTCGCACCAACTGGTAATGAGACAAGTTCCCAAACTTTATTGTCTTGCATAGACTTATATTCTTCATTCATGGCTTCTATCCACTTATGAGAGTTGGAACTTTTCATGGCTTGACGAAAGTTGATTGGATCATCTTTCGACATTCCATTTTCTACCTCATGTTCCTGGAGATATACAATATAATCATCTGAAAATGCAAATCTCCTTTCTCTGGTGGATCACCTTAATGGCACAGATTCTTGAGGTTGAGGTTGTAGAGTTTGTTCCTCGGGAACAATTACCTCATCTTGAATGGGGGTTTGAACTATATTATCTTGAACAACATTATCTGGTTGAGGATTCGAAATTACTTCTCGAGCAATGACAGGTATAGGAACCTGTGATTGGTCAAAAGTAGTAGTAGGAAGTGGGATTACTCTTGCTTCCTCCTCAAAGACAATGTCTCTAACTGGATTTCTCCCCCCAAACTCAACATCCTCAAAAAATGTTGCAATTCCCGTCTCAAATATTGACCTATTTGTGGGATCATAAAACTTGTAACCCCGTGATCGTTCGGCATAGCCAATAAAGTAGCTGCTAATGGTTTTAGAGTCCAATTTTCGTTCATGAGGTTTATAAGGCCTCGCCTCAGCAGGACACCCCCACACATGCAAATGTTTTAGACTAGGCTTTCGCCCAACCCAAAGCTCATAAGGTGTTTTTGTAGCTGCTTTAGTTGGCACCCGATTTAAGATATAAGTTGCTGTCTTCAGAGCCTCACCCCAGAGGGACTCTGGTAAAGTAGAATGACTGATCATACTTCTTACCATATCCTTAAGAGTCCGATTTCGTCTCTCAGATACACCATTCATGCTAGGTGATCCTGGCATGGTGTATTGTGGGACGATTCCACATTCCTCCAGGTATTTTGCAAACGGTCCTGGACGTTGTTCACCTGATCCATCATATCTGCCATAGTATTCACCACCACGGTCAGACCTGACACTTTTAATCCGTTTGTTGAGTTGTAACTCAACTTCGGCCTTAAATCTTTTGAATACGTCCAAAGACTGTGATTTCTCATGGATAAGAAATAGATACCCATATCTGGAATAATCGTCTATGAATGTGATAAAATATTGTTGAACATTCCAAGACGCCATAAGGAATGGGCCACAAATGTCCGTATGAATTAGTTCTAAGACATCAGTAGTCCTATGGGCACCATATTTCTTTATTTTGGTCTGTTTTCCCTTGATACACTCAACACAGACATCAAAATCTGAAAAATCAAGAGAGTCCAAAATTCCATCAGACACAAGGCGCTCAACTCTAGATTTAGAGATGTGACCTAGGCGTTTGTGCCATAATGAGGCTGAATTTTCCTTAGTTAATTTACGCTTTGTACCTCATGATTCCACGTGCAAGGTTGCATTATAAGATGCAATAGTTTCGAGCAAATATAGATTATCAAACACATTAAGTAAACCAGTACCAATAACATTGGAATTAATAGACATACTAAACTTCATATTTCCAAAAGAACAATAATATCCCAATTTGTCCAATACAGAAATAGAAATTAAATTCCGTCTAAAGGACGGTACAACAAAAGTGTCTAATAAATCCAAATAATAACCAGTTTTCAGTAATAATCTAAAGTGCGCTATTGCCTGCACTTCTATTGACTTGCCATCACCCACAAAGATGTATCTTTCAGCATTAGTTGACTTTCGGTAGTTTAGACAACCCTGCATAGAAACACATATGTGAGTAGTAGCACCAGAATCTACCCACCAAGTGTTTCTTGGTACTGAAGCTAAATTTATTTCAGAACAGACCAAAACATGAAATGGACCTTTCTTTATACGCCAGGCGACGTATTTGGGACAATCCTTCTTTCTGTGTCCGGGCTTGCCACAAAAGAAACAACCATCCTGCATTTTCTGTTTCTTTGGTTCCGGACCCTGAGGAATAGCAACTTCCTTTCCCTTATGCGTTCTTTTGCCCGTATGCTTGGAGGTGCTTGCTAGATGAGCACTTTCAGTCCTTTCTTGCTTCAATCTCTCTTCCTCTTGCACACAAAATGAAATGAGCTCATTGAGAGTCCATTTCTCCTTCTGGCAGTTATAACTGACCTTAAATTGGTTAAATTGTGCAGGAAGAGAGATAAGAACTAAATGCACGAGCAAATCATCAGATAGGTCGAGCTTTAGTGCCTTAAGTTTTGAAGCAAGATGAGACATTTCCATGATGTACTCGCGAACATTACCCTTGCCTTTATACTTTATTGAAATCAAGCTTGCTAAAAGCGTGCTTGTTTCAGCCTTATCATTTTTAGCAAAACGCTTTTGAATTTCTAAAAGAAATTCACCGGCAACGGTAACATCCTCTGTTATTGCACCCCGAAAAACTTCTGGAATCCCACGCTTCATGATCATAAGACTTAGCCTGTTAGAACGATCCCACTTTTCAAAGTACACAGTTTCCTCAGGAGTACTTTGTGTAGTGAGAGCATTCGGTTTTGGCATCCTTAATGCCAAGTCTATGTCCATGCAGCCGAGAACAATCAATATGTTCTCTTTCCAGTCCTTAAAGTTTGTTCCATTTAACATTGGAACATTGTTCATGTTGGCAGAGATTGAAGTAGTCGACATTAAAGCTGAATCAAAAAGAAAATAAAAGGAATAAACAATTATACTCACATTAAGTTACCAAACAGATAATCTCTAAATAAATTAATTTAATGACAACATCTCAAGATACCTAGCACAACATTAATACCAAGCCTTTGGGTAGTGATATTAACTGTAAGTGGTATTCTTGTTGTAATGATCAAACATTGACAATAAGTTATGTCAAATAACAAATCTATCTTTTGATGGATTTATTATTCACATTAGGTTTCCTTGACAATTGGCACATGTTTATCACCACAAAATGTGTGTGTAATTCTGCCAAGTCTTAATCATGTCTTTGGACCGATAAATACCCGCATGAGATACACAGACATGAATTTCAAAACATTCCATATAAAACAATCTAGACAAGAGAGATCACTTTTGTGACATCTTGTTTGAATTGACTTATATTTAGAACATTAAAAAATTAAATTTCCGTAGACGTTGTATGAAATTACATTAAATTTAGAAAAAATTTAAAGATTTCTAAATTTGTTACCCCGTATATGTTATATAATCTGCAGCAATCCCAATTATATACATATATATATATAAATACATGATGTTCACCATTTGAAAAATGAACCGCCCATCCGAATTATGTTCCATTTCCAGAAAACAAAACAGAATTTGCAGCAGAGGGAAAAACAGAAATACAAAAACAGAATCGGATTCCAAGAAACTAAATAGGATGAATAAAAGCATATCTATTCTGATAATACACATGATATAACCGCTCTGATACCACTTGTTAACATAAATTTCAGAACATGAAACTTCATGTTTCGGATCATCTACCATGTATATCATCAAGAAAACAAGACTAAAACGACATACCTGAATCCATCGATGAACGGTTAAACGGAAGCGTCTGATTGTCAATAAAACCTTTGATATTGACTATGTTATTGCCTTCTAATCCTTTCCCCTTTGGTGCCTTATGTTTCTCCCTGAGAGGATTTAGAAAAACAAAATAGTGTTCTTATCTTTTCACCTTAGGAAGGAATAGGGACCATAACCTTTTAAAGGTTGTAATTGGTTTTCATAACTGAAAGGTAATGAAAACCAATAAATTAGCCATTATTGGTTTAAAACTGAAAGGTAATGAAAACCAATAAATTAACCATTATTGGTTTTAAAACTGAAAGGTAATGAAAACCAATAAATTAACCATTATTGGTTTTAAAACTGAAAGGTAATGAAAACCAACTTTAACCAATATGTTTTAATTTCTATTTCTGCCCCTCATAGAAATAGAAATTATACAACTAGTATCTACACATTAGGTCCATAACACATATACCCTTAAGCCTATTAACTGAATTGAATCACTTAAATTGTAGGCTTCTTATAAATGATAACACCACATTTAATTATGTGGTCCCATTGAGACATTATCTAACATGAATTGCTATGGTGCTGATGTTAGAACATATTTCAAATATGCCGAGTGCCTCAAAACCTTGCTATCTTTTCATTCTCAGTTGACTTTACATGTTTAATAATACCTTTTATGGTTTTATCTATTGCTTTCTATTGTTGTAGACTATGGTTGTATTCTATCATCAATTCAATTCAAAATGCCATTTTTCAACTACTTATGGTTGCAAAGATTTTTATCTTCTCACATTGAATAATTCTTTTGGATTCCGTGATTGATTTAAGCTATAAAATTCAACTCCTTTTGATTCTAGCCTAATGGCTTTCATATTTGACAAACCTGAAAAGCTCCATTCTTAAGGTGGCTGCCATTAATAACATAATCGTTTGTACTCTAAATTTTGTATTCTATTTAACTGTGAAGATAGAATGGATATTGATTCAAACAATAATTTTTTCAATGAGGGTGACGAAGTTGAAGAAGAAGATAACACTCTTTCATTTAATGAGTGTGGTGAAGTTGAAGAACCTAAGAAGGGAATGTATTTTAGCTCAAAGGAAGAGGTGTACACATTTTATGCAAAATATGCAAAACACTCGGGATTTGCTATAGCTTATAGAACACAAAATTTAACATGTGATGGGGAAGTAAAGTATTTTGGAATTGAATGTACTAGGGCGCGGAACAGAACAAAAAGATCAGAAATAAATCCCTTGGAACCATCTTTGTCATCAAAAAATTGATTGTAAAGTAAGGGTAGGAGCCAGTCTACAAAAGGATGGAGCATAAAAGTTAACCATAGTTGTGCTTGAGCACACTCATGATTTGGTTGTTACTAACTCACGGCATTTTGCAATGAATAAGAGGTTACTCCGGTGAAGAGGAGACTAGAAGTTAACGATGCAGTAGGAATTGGGGTGGCTAAGAATTTTCATTCCATAGTTGTTGAAGCGGGGGGATATGAGGCATTAACATTTGATGAACAAGATGTAAGGAATTATATTGAGAATGCTAGAAGGTTGAGATTTGGGGTAGGAGGCGCCGAATTAGTTACACATTATTTTCATAAAATGCAACAACAAAATTCAAACTTCTATTCGGTAATTGACCTTGATGAAGATGGTCGCATGCACAACTTGTTTTGGGCGGATGCAAGGAGTAGGGCGGCTTATAAAGCATTTGGGAATGTTATCTCTTTTGACACAACCTATTTGACAAACAAATATGATATGCCGTTTGCTCTGTTTGTAGGAGTTAATCACCATGGACAGTTAATTTTGTTTGGTTGTGGGTTGTTAAGTAATGAGAACACGGAGACTTTTGTTTGGCTATTCAAAGAATGGTTAAGTTGCATGTCAGATGCTCCCCCAAAAGCGATAATAACTGACCAGTGCAGAGCTATGCAACATGCCATAGAAATTGTCTTCCCACAGGCTTGGCATCATTGGTGTTTATGGCATATTATGAAGAAAATTCCTGAGAAATTGAGAGGACATTTGCAATATGAGTCCATAAAGGTTGCTTTCAGCAATACAGTTTATGATTCATTCACAAAAGATGAATTTGAGGAATACTGGGAAGCAATGATTGAAAATTTCAATTTGAATGATAACGAATGGTTAGGGGTGTTATACCGTGAATGACATAGGTGGATTCCTGCCTATGTTAAAGACATATTTTGGGTTGGCATGTCAACTACACAACGAAGTGAGAGTATGAATGCATTCTTTGATGGATATGTGAACTCCAAGACAACCTTGAAGCAATTTGTTGAGCAGTATGACAATGCGTTGAGAAGTAAGGTAGAGAAGGAGACAAAAGCAGATTGTAAGTCTTATAACAAATTGTATGATTGCTTAACAGTGTATCGTTTTGAGAAGCAATTTCGTGCAACTTACACTAATTCCAAATTTAAAGAAGTTCAACTAGAAATAAAGCGTCTAGGGTATTGTCGTGCAAATCTTATCAAAGAGGATGGAACAATTTGTACCTATCATGTGAGGGTGGGTGTTGTTGTGGATGAGGGGATGAAGAAAGTGGAATTTGTTGTGTACTTTAATTCAACTGAATGTGAGCTCCAATGTATGTGTCGGTTGTTTGAGTTTAGAGGTATTATGTGTGCCCATTTACTTTGTGTGCTCATTGAGAGATCCATATATGAGGTGCCAAATAAATACATTGTTTCGAGATGGAGAAAAGACTTAGAAAGATGCTACACATGCATTCCAACCACGTATACTAACTTTGGCTCTTCTCTACATCCAAAGTTACATGATAACTATCACAACACGTTGGATAAGATCCTAGAACTTGCTACCAATGATGATGGTAAACACAAGGTGATTCAACTTGGGTTGATGAAAATCAAGGATGAATTGAGAATAGTTCAATCAAGTAGTGTGAGTAATGTGCCATGTACTAGTACTTTACTACCTTCAAGTAGTACTTTACCACCTTCTCAGACTTCACCAAAAAATTCGCCTCGTATCAATACTACAAAAGAAAGCATGACTCGCAAGGTACTAAGTCCTTTGGTTGCTCGCCGAAGAGGCCGTCCATGTACAAAACGGAAGGTTAGCAAGGTTGATGCAATAGTGAATCGGTTAAAGGGAAAGAATAAGAATGCTAATCCGGTACAGGTACATTTTTCATTCTGCACTACATATGTATATTGCAGAATTTGTTAAACTTCAAATATTCATCAATGTTTGGTATTATAGGGTCAAAAGGTGCATCAAGGTGAACCTCGTAAGTTAAGCTTTCCCTGTACGGGAGGCATGGAACACACTATGTATGAACCGGTACATGTTAAATATGAAGGTTGTTTCGTGTTTTTTTTTTTTGGCTTTTAATTTTATTGCTTGAAATTACTAATTAACTTGTGTTACTATTTCATTATTAGGTGCCGCCAAATCAACCTTACTATTGTCCTTCTATGGATGCCATAGCAGACAGTATGTATGTATCGGTATGTGTTGAACGGACTTAATATATTGCACTTTGTTTGTTGTCGCTTGATATTGGTGAATATGTTTGTGGAAATTTTTTTTTAATAATTACTTTATTTTTACAAGCACCAGTTAGCACAATTGGAGACGACATTGGAAGCATATCTCATACTCAAGCTGGAATGGTCAACAATATTAGCAGTCAAAGTTCGATAGTACCATCAAATTTTGTTGACTTGAACATCGACGGGGATCCATTTTTTTTTTATAGTTTCGAAGTGCTAATTGTAAACTTCAGATTGTTCACTTGAATGTCCCATTTTTTTTGAGTTGAATGAATTGAAGGTCCCATTTTTGAAAGAATAGAAACCTGTAGGGTGTTGGATATTCTTACAAATGGTTCTTAACATGTGTTATGGGCTTACTGGTTGACCTTTTGATAAACTGCTATTGGTTCTTAACATGTGTTATAGGGATCTATGTTTTTGTTCTTTTATTTAGTTTTTTGGTCCTTTTAACTATGATCCTTGATGCCATGATTGGTGAATACAATATTGCAATTTGCATGATATTCAATTTGAAGTTTTGCAGTCACTAAATTCAGTTCTATTGTGTCCATGGATCTTCTACAGTGCTTAGTAGTTATGAACTTAGAAGTTCCTAGGTCTGAATTGAATCTTTAACAATTGAATAATTTGTGATTTTAGTACAAGGGGCTGTCCTGACCTGAGAATGAATTTGTATGTTGAGTGAATTTCAGAAACCTGTGTATATTGAGTGAATTTCAGAAACTTGTGTATGTTGACTTAATATACATGCTGTGTTTGGTTGCTCTGTATATGTTGAGTGAATTTCAAAAACCTGTTCAGTGAATTTGTTGAGTGAATTTCAACTGTTGAGTGAATTTCACAAACCTGTGTGTATATGGACCATTCAACAGGTTCATTCAAGGTCCTTTACCTTCAACCTGCTCATTCAACAGATTTCATCTCAAAAAAACAGGTTCACAAATATTCATGTCAATAGCAACCATCGCATTATACACATTATTCATCTCAAAGAAACAATCACATTATACACACTGTTAAGCAACCATCACATATAATAACAGAGCCTACGTTCACACACCGATTTTTCTATTAAATAATACACACTGTTAATAACAGAGCCTACACCATCGCAAATTTTTCAAACCATTACATATAATACACACTGTTAAGCAACCAACATAATTCTATTAAATAAGCAACCAACAGATTTTTCACCTATTAATTAAGCAACTAACCAACAGATTTTTAAGCACCAACAAAAAAATACAAAACAAGTAGAAAAGTAGATTACATTCATAGCATGTTTCAAAACCTAACAATTGAGTCATTTACATGATAAAGTACAAAAACACACAAAATACAGTGACATAAGTCATTGCCTTGAAAATCTTCTCCATCCTTTGAAGCTTTCTATCATGCTCATGAATTGCATTGTCCATCTCACCAAGCCTTCTCCTTAGATCATTAATTTTTTTTGTTTTTAAATCTGTCCGAGGTCCAGCATTGGTACGGATTGTGGAGGTAACGTCGTCGTCGTCATCATCTGCAAACCTGAAGTAATTGCAGTGTTTGTTCGCACTCTACAATGCACAAGAATCAATTAATCAATAAATGACAAATGAAATTTGTAAAAAGTAAAAGATTAATTTATATAACAGATACTTATATATTTTGTTGGGCAAATAAAAAAGACACGTCCTTCATTTCCATTCTTATTGGTTCGTACAATATGCATGGAAGCTGTTCTTCCACAATTACACAATCTTGGCTTTAATCTTATGTTCCTATTATTAATAGAAGATGAAGCCATTTTTTTATCTGCATAAATAATACCAACAGATTCAACTATCTATTAGTAGAAGATGATGTTCTTCCTTTTTTTTTTTTATCTCCCAAGCTATTCTACCTATTAGTAGAAAATGATGATTCAACTTCCTATTAGTAAAAGATGATAATTCAACTACCTACCAACAGATTCAACTACCTATTAGTAGAAGATGATGATTCAACTACCTACCAAGCTGTTCTTCCATTTTTTTTTATCTTCCTATTATTAGTAGAAGATGATGTTGGAGTTCAATCTTGATAACAGATTTCTTTAAAGAATTCAATCTTGATAACAGAGTTCAATCTGTTTAAAATAGAAGCAGATGCATTCAAGATTGAACTCTCTTATTAGGTTAATCTTGAATTAATTCGGTTAACAGGTTAATCTTGAATTAATTTTTCACAAAACTCTGTTCAATCTGTTAAATTAAGATAACAGAGTTCAATCTATTTTTCATGCACAGAACATTGAATTATTCATTGAATTAATTTTGAAATTATTTAACATAGGAACATTTCATGAAGTTTAGGAACATTTCATCAATTTTTCACAGAACATTTCATCAAGATTAAAAATTAATTTAAGATTAACCTATTAACCAGGTTAATCTTGATAACAAAATTCAATCTTAAATTAGGCACACCACTGGGTTAACCAGGTTAATCTTGATAACAGAGTTCATTCTTGATAGCAGGTATATTTTGTCTGACCAGATTGAACTCTAACAGAGTAGGTATACTTTGCATGACCAGATTTGCCTTTATACCTGTTATCAATATTTTGATAACAAAGTTAATTCTTGATAACAGAGTAACACATCTTCATAACAGAGTGTTACTGTCATACAAAGTAGGTTTGGGATAACAGGTATCAAGAATCCCAAATATACCAGGACAGTAACACATCTTGATAACAGAGTTCATTCCCAAATCCCAAACCTACTCGGTTTTATATCTATTATAACAGAGTTCATTCTTGATAACAGGTATAAAGGCAAATCCCAAACCCTAACACATCACAAATTAAAGCCAAATCCCAAACCCTAACACAAATTGCAAGTAAAATCCAACCCCAAACACTTCCAATCGACTAATTTCTACAAAAATTGAAGCCAAACGTAAACCTTAACTTTGCGATTTCATGTTTACCTCAGATTCGCTGTCGTAGGCTCCCGTTCGTCCTCCATCGTGGTTCGTCGTTCTTCCACCGTCTCGTCGTCTTTCGTACTCCTTCAAGAGATAGGTGAGAGAGGCGAGAGTGAAGAGATAGAGAGGAGAGAAGGATGAGGCGAGACTGAGAGAGAGGTGAGAGTGCTGATTTCTTGCAATTTGTTGAAGGTGGTATAGTGAATTGCTAAGGTGGAGAGGGAAGAGATCGAGAGGAGAGAGAAATTTGTACTTTCGAGCCATTCGAGCCCGAAATATTCGAGCTACGAATCATTTTTGAACTAAAAATAATGTAAGGGGAACTCTATTTACACTTTAAAAAAAATTATTAAGTCTTCATTTGGCATGTTAGATTTTTGGAAAATTTACCCAAAAATCCTATTTCCTTAAAAGTTGAATCATTTAGTCCCAAAAGTTTTCTAATGTACAGTCCCATTTTTTTTGGTAATGTTGTTTACTTAATTTTCATTATTTTGCAGGTTACAATTGTACCCCTTTTTGTGATGTTTGTTTCCTAAATTAATGGGGGGCGGTTTTTTTATTTTGGGGGTTTGGTAATGTTAATGTATGCAAGGGTTTGGGAAAACGAGGTTAGTGGAGTGGTGGATGTTCTGTGTTTGTTCCATTGGTTTAGAGTTTTCTCTCCCTATTTTCTGCATTCACTCAACTAAACACAATGTCTCAGTGTTTTGGTAACGTTACGCTTTTGTTTACGTTTGGTTGTGTCATATACCTGCAAGACAATGTTTTGTTGATGTTATGTTGTTGTAAATCTGGTAACATTATGTTTTTTTTTTTGACCTTTGCCTATTGCATATCTCTGCAGAACAATGTTTTGTTGATGCTATGTTGTTATAAATATTTTTATATTGTTTGCTTTCAATGTCAGTGGGTCTAACATTACGTTTTTTTTTTGGACCTTTGCCTGTTTCATATATCTGCAGCACAATGTTTTTGCTGATGTTATGTTGTTATAAATATTTTTATATTGTTTGTTTTCATTGTCAGTGGGTCTTGTTTGTGTAGATGAATGGGTAAGGTTTTTTTTTGAAAGTGGGTGTAGTGTGGGAGTGTTGTGTATGTCGTGCATATGATGGCCTGATTTTATATCTATGCTGTTGCCCTATATCCACCGAAAATAGGTGTTTTTGGTACATGGTTTATGCATTTTTGTTCCTTTTCTGTGTAATGTTTGTTCATGGTATTTTGGTTTTAATTTTTTTATTTTTTTGGGTGTTGTACTGCCAGTGAGTGTTGTTTTTTTGTTTTTGGAATTGGTTCAATGTAATGACAATTGTTATGTTGTTATGTATTAATTGCTGTACGCGTTATCTGTCTAATGGTTCAATTACGGGTTGCGTTACAGGTATGGATGGTGTGTTGTTGTTGTGCATGTACGGGCAAACAAATGTTGTTGCTCGGTTGCATCACGCAATGACATTCACACAGCTAGTCGATGATATTTGTGGGAAGTTCGACGACTTGGTACGGGATGCGGTGTCTATGTTATGGGATGTCCCCGGGTATAAGAGGTTTAAGGTTGATAGCGATGACGATATCCAAAACATGTTGTCCCTTGCGAAGTCATTTGGGTTGAACCATTTTGATGTTCTCATTCAGCTCCGGGATGTTCCGGTTGGTGGTAACTACGGGGGTGCATATTGCAATGAAGGTCAGGAGTCGAATTTTAGTAATCAGATGTTTGGTATGGATGATCAGACGGATCTGTTACCATCATATTGTCCTAATAAATCAAAGACGTTCTTGTCTGCTCAATGGGCATTCAAGATTACCCATGTTGGACAATGTTTCGTCAGTGGTGCCAATGAATTTCAGGAAATATTATGCAAGTATGCCGTGGAATGCGGGTTTCAATTCAAGTATTTAAAGAATGATTCAGTTCGCATCACGGTAATTTGTAAGTTTGCAACATCCACAGGATGCGCGTGGTCGGTGCATGTGAGGGTGTTGTCATCGAATGGGATTTTATGTGTTAAGAAGTTTGATAGTGTGCACAGTTGTGGAGCTGCTGTTTGAACACATATAAACCCACGTACGGGGTCCGATTTGGTTTCAAGCGTTGTCGTAGATCGGGTGCGTGCTCAGCCACTGACGCGTCCTACGAACATTGTGTTCGATATGAAAAATGACTACGATTTGTATATGAGTTACCGGGTTGTGTGGTTAGGGGTTGAGAAAGCGAGAGGTGAAGTCTATGGAGATCACGCTATGTCATTCGACCAACTTAGGTGGTATAGTGATTCCGTTATGGAAAAGAACCCAAACAGTTACATTAACCTTGAATTTCACCAACAAACTGGGAGGTTCGTTCGGTATTTTATATCCTTCCGTGCATGTATAGATGGGTTCAACCATTGTCGGCCGTTACTTTTCTTGGACAGCAAGTTTTTAAAAGGCAGATTCAAGGTGAATTTGTTAGCTGTTATCACGAAAGATGGCAATAAAGGTGACGTATCAAATTTTTTCCCTTACTTTGTACTTACCAAAAATTGTCACATTTCATATTATATTTTATGAAACTTATACATATATATGTACTGCACCAAATATTTTAGATGTGTACTCCATGATGTGTAATCCATATATGGCTTTGTCTTCTATTTTTTTCCAGGGTTGTTTCCGATGGCCTTCACAATTGTTGACTCTGAAAATCAACAAAATTGGAAGTGGTTTTTACGGAATCTTAAAGAAGTCGTTGGTGACGGGCGTACGTTGACGTTCGTATCTGATCGTCACGCGGGTCTTTTGCAATCTATGCCAATTATTTTCCCTTCAGCACATCACGCATTATGTTTGCTACATCTTCAAATGAATTTGAGAGATCGAATGAAATACGTTAACGCATCTCGCAAAGTTGGGTTGATGCAGAAGCTCCGAGAATGTGATTATGCGCCTACTATACCATCTTTTAATAAAAAAATAGAGGTGTTAAGAAAGTGTAGCCCGACTGTGATTGAAAATTTCTTGAAAGAATTGCATCCATCCCACTAGGCTAATGCGTATTTCATGTAAGTTTGATTGTACCCCTTCTGTATAATATTTTAATGGCTTCATTTTTTTTAAATTCATTATATACGCTAACATGCTTAGCAGTTTATTTTTTTAAAAAAATAAATTCGTGTTCAATTGTAATATCCCTTTCTAGGGGGCAACGTTATGGTGAGATGTGGTCGAGCGCAGCTGAATCTTTTAACAACTGGATACGGGAGGCGCATCATCTTCCAATTACTAGGTTGGTCGACATGGTTAGGGGGCAGATAATGGAACAAATGGCTGAGCATAGAGTCAAAGCAAGGGGGTGGACTGGTGTATTATGCCCGAAAATGGAGAAGAAATTGGTCACGGCGTATAATGACAGTACGGGTTGGAGTGTTAGCCAGGTTGATGACAATGTTTACGAGGTGCACAGTTAGCCCTCTGTTTTGGTTAATGTGGCAAGGCGATCGTGTTCATGTTTCCAATAGCAGCTGAATGGGTTTCCGTGTTCTCATGTTGTGGTCACTTTCCGTAATAATGGACAAAATATATATGATTCTATTGAAACGTACTATTGTATTGACGATTTCAAAGCTTCGTATAGCGGAACAATATTTCCGATTTCAACTGTTGAGAAACCGGCATTTATGCCCAATGATTTTATGATAGAGCCCTTGAAGGTGAAGCGTCCGCCTTGGCAGGCCAAAACGTAAATGAATTTCGTCAAAGGGTGAGGTTGTGCAACGGATCCGGTGTGGTCGGTGTGGAAAAATTGGCAACCACAATAGGAAGACATGCAAGGAGCCAATTTAGTAATGTCACAACAAGTTTATTTTCTGTGTCGGTTTATGGTTGTTTTCCCAATTCATTGAACTTCGCACATTTTCTGTTTTTTTTTATAACATTGTTTCCTGTCATTTCAATTCGGACATCAAAACAGTTTCATGATGTAAAAACTAAATATGGAGCATGCATGTTGGCTTATTTTCACTTGTTACCACATTTTTCTCAGACGCATTGTGCCCTAGCACCTGACACTACATTTAACATTTGGATTAAACTTTGCAAAATAACATTACCCAACACCATTTTCTTTCCTCGCCAATAGCTACGATGTGTAGCGTCCATATACCATTACACCCAATTCTAATACATTAATATGTTATAAACATTTTATTGCTTGTTCGTGGTGCTCACTGATCACATGAAAATTACATGTATTATGCATCACGTTAACAACTGAAATGTTTCCAAGCTAATTTTTTCCACCAAAAAATTCAACACATTTTCAATCACAGACCTTACACCTTCAATGTAGCATCCTCAATTTTTAATTTCTGAGTTCAACACCATCCCCTCCGTAAACAAGATGGCCACGCTGCAAACCACATTAATACAGAAAAGCACTTACGTTTAAGTCATCACACATTACGTTTTGCACATACACATTTACGTAACTCAATACGAACGGCGGTACTTCCAATTACGCCACTGCCCACTTCGTCCAATTGTAACACTTAAACACAATCAACTACTCAACAAACCTTAACCACACTACGACTGCATTAACTCCTACATATTAAACTGCATTAACTCCTACATACACATTAACCCAAAGCAAACTACACTAATTATTGTCCACCACATCCAACACGTACACATTATAAATATGTCAAACCCAGAAATAACATCAGTCATAAACACAATGTAATGAAACACACACAAAATTAATGATCATTATCAACCCTACAAAAAAAAAACCATAAAGGTTTCACCCCCTGTTTTTCCAATGTTGTTGTACGGTATTTTTTGTTCATCTGTAATAACAGTCACATAGTTACTTGACCATTCACAAAACACTACCACATAATCGAAACAGTTCTACGTTCAACAAAAAAACAAAACAAAAACTTGAACTAATTTATGCATTTCCAGCAAATCAGTCAAGGTAGAGGGCGATTTCGGAGCCCTCTCTGCGGATCATTGATGAATGCCTTAACCATTTCTGCTTTAAACGCACTGGTTGTCATCTCATCCATAGAACCTTCAACCTCCACGTTGTTTACGTACTGCCGCATGATGAAGCATACCATAATCGCACAGTCCGGTTTGCCAATTGGCAACACGTGAAAACGTTAATCAATATTACCAAACGAAACACATAACAAACAAAAGAACAAATTTAAACCGGACTTCAAAATATCAACATACGATTCCGGTTGTTGTTGAGGACAATCACCCAAAGCCTCCAACGGTCTGTCGATATTCTCTGATGTCACATCGACAACCGATTACACTTTTCCTCATACCCGTTTTGTATAATCAACGACCCACTGTTTCTGCATTATGTAACATGACCCAATCAGTCACACTAAACACACCCTATCACCTTATACGCAACGCACGCACAACCAACACATACATGTAATTACCATTCACTTGTACTTACCACTTTCACTGCCTCAGCGAAATGATCATCTCGGCTGCCTCTACGCGTTTTGATTGAATTGTAGTGTGTCCATGTCCCCGAGTCTGAATCGTACACCATTATCGTCCAATGATTCGCATGGTATATAGGGTAATAGATGTAACTGCACCCAGATGCAGCATTCATGTACATGTTCAGGTAACGGTCCTTGGACGTTACACTTGGGTTCCTCATCATATCCTACCCAAAATTACAAAACAATCAAAAACAAAAAATCCACTGCCCCATTACTCTAATACAATTACACAAAAATAACAAACATTGTAACACTACACATAATAACACACACATACCGAACACACACTGCAGTAGAAGTAAGATTTGCTGAAATTAGCATAATTAACAGCCGATACGTTTTGCGAACTTTTTAAAATTTCAGCATATGCGTCAATAACCTACCAACACAAATTATTCACAAGATGCAATTACATTAGACATACAGAACGATGTGCATACCCATATATTTTTGTTAACGTAATCCATCCCATTTGGTCTAAGTGGTGACATTCTCATATCGACAACATCACATCATACTTACATTCCCGGCAGTTGCCCCTCCATGCACAAGCGACTGGATGTCTTTGAAATTAACGTGCACACCATAATCAGCTGCACTCCATATCACAGCTCTACAATAAATTACAATTATTTAAGTACAATTCAAATGCAATAAACAATTTAACAAAAAACCACAACAACTAAAATACCGAACAAATACGTTACCCGTCCCTTTCAAATGTGTACACCACCTGCAACAGTTTCTGTTCATCTTCAGCTAACAATTTCCAAACCGGATACCGATTTTTCATTCCAAATCCAACCCATGTTTTACGCCCTCACTCGTCGTCTTCAATGTTAATTACATCTTCAGTTGTGTTTTTGCCTATATTGCCCTCATCTTTTGACTGTTTGCAACGCTTTCCCAACCCAGGATACTCATAATCTTATAACCTCCACTCCCGCCTAGCTTTGCTCTTCACACGCCGCACCAACGATGTGATGTTTGGTTCCTCAATATTCACAAAGTCAATTACCCTGTCCAGCACACCGCTACCTGGCCGATCAAGAACATGCTTAATGTTCGAATTGTTTGCTGCTACGGCTGCGCTACTTGTGCCATCAGAATTGCATTTACCTTCTTCCTCGTTTGGACTCCATACCCCGGCACGTAACGTTGATCCCTCATTCACAACACCATCATTTCTCCCCACCATCACGACGTGCCCACCAACAATGGTATTACCTATATCGCCATCAAATTTACATGATTCATTCAATTCACAACTGTCATCTATGACATTGTACGTTTTATTCACCGGACCATCCGTCCTGTTTTCAGTACAACACTGCACACTGAACTCAAACCCACCCTGTCGGTCTGATGCTGTGTCCTGACTTTTAGTTGTTTTCCTAGCCAGCTGTGTTACCTCGTGTGCCTCGTACTCGTCAACCTGGTCCTCCAACCGTGCTATTGTTGTTTTCATCTCCGACAGGAGTGCATTCAAACGTGCAATTTCAGCATCCTTCAAACTTATGACAGTATCGAACCCTATACACAAATTTGCAGCTTATGAACCAAGTGCCCGCTCCATGCTCGTAACCTTACATTCAAGTTCACACACACGTTCAGATTTCTGCCTCAATTCTTCCTCCAACTCTGCTACTTTGTAACGTGCTTCACTCATTTTATTGCTACCACTAACTGCTTCTGTATCTACATCTTTAGCTGGTTGCGTGCTTGACAAATCCAGCAGATCTGGGAACAATACTGGCCACTCTTCACCTCCTACAACCGCACCTAATCCACGCTTCATAACAAACTTACTGCCTCCATCGCCTATGTTCGCCTCGTCAGTCATTCCGCCTTTATCCACAAGGACCCCTGGAGATGAGTCCACTTGCCAACAGTTAAAACTTGCCTCTATACCATCATCACGAACATCTTTACGTGGCACACCAACATTCACTGACAATGGTTGTACGCCAAGCACTTTCCCTTATTTCCTCATACATTCACTACTAAGCAATGTTGTACCTACTTTGTACCGTTCAAGAATTGCCCCTTCCAGTTTACCGCACCTTACCTGCCAAAACACGTTACAAAATTGTTAACCAGTCCAACATGTACCATCCAATAAAACCATAGAAATCAGCCTCTCATGTCATACCTCAAATTGTATTCCGCGCGTCAAGTCGATCCCTTTCATTTTGGTTGTCAAACTTGCAATGTTTCATCTGCAGAACCTTGGCAGAACACTGCGTCGTTCCGGCTCAATGATGTTGGTGTGCTCACAAATAAAAAACTGCATTACATTTGAAAACACGTTCAATAACATCACATACTAACAAACAAATACAATCATGACAGTCGCTAAAAAAATGTACATTATATAAATGACACATTAACTTATGAGTAAAACGACAATACATCCGGTTACCCTTTCTGGCTGATCATGAAACTCGTTCAGTGACGCAATTAACGCGGCACGTATTGCAGCAGCCCAATCTTACAACTGTATTGTACTTAGTTTGTCAATAACTCGGACAAACGCCCACCCGATAGACTCTCCGGTCGTTGTGAAAAATAGTTTTGCACATATATATAACGACAGCAGCTTTGCGACGTCTTCTTCGTCATTACGACTGGTCCCCTGTAATGCATCATCCAATAGTTCTTTAATTTTTTTGCACGATATCCTCCTCACAATATCGCAGCGACGCTGAATAAAATCAGACGGTGGCCTCGACCTATGAGCTAAATCAAGCTGGTCCACGCCGCACTGAATGTCAAAAACGAGTTGGATATCACTTCGATGCAATGGAATGCCTTTCCCCCCAATGTAGAATTTTTCATCCTCGGGATTATATGTCTGTAGTATTCGGAGCACTGTCTCATCGCATTTCTTATATGCATTCGGCGACAAGTTGTGTTTGTGGATGGAATTAATCATTGCCCAAAATGGTGTTTTTCGCAGTTCTTGTTCATGGGTTTCTCGCAAATTCATTTCCAATACGGTTTTGATAACCCCATTTATGTTAGAACGATACGCAAGATGCGCGGTGTCAACTACCATTTTCTTCATTACATGGACATTCTATTTTTTCCCCTTGAATGGTATCTTCCCTTGTCTTTTCACAACAATCGGTTCTGTCGTGAAATCAGAATCGCCCACATCACGTGCCACAGCAACACTTTTCTTCCGTGGCGACTGCCTCAAAATCACCCCTGCACAAATAACAAACAGCACTAAGGCCTTGTTTGGGAACAGGCTAATTTAGTAACTTTTTGGCTATTTGGCTAAAAAGGTGGGTAAAAAAAACTTGTATGTTTGGGATGACTTTTTGGCTAATTACGAAAAGATGTGCAAAAAGTAGGGAGAAAAGAGAATCTTTGACTTTTTGGTATGAGTTATTGACTTTTTGGCTAATTTAGTAACTTTTTGGCTAATTGACTAAAATAGCCTTTTGCCAAACGAGGCCTAAGAACGAAAATAACCCACAGTTGAACAACCAAAACATGTACATTATACACTGTCAAACTGCCGTACTCAACAACAACATTACCACTGACACATTAACATTGACCAACCAAAATAACATCATACACAACATCATAGCCAACGTCGTACCAAATAGCCCAGAGTTCTACAAGAAAACAAGTAAATTCTACAATGTGACATTGCCATTAATAGCAACATTGCAAAAACAGAGTCATCAACATTGTCCACCCAATACAACATCATCCCCAACATCGTACCCAAACACCGTCACAATCCCATAATTAACAACACCATGCACACAGACACAGTAACATTGCCCAACCAACATAATATCATACCCAACATCATACCCAACATCACAGAGTTGCTCAACAAAACACGTATACTCTATAGTATGACATTGACATACTCTGAAATGTCATGAAAATAGATACATTAACATTACCCAACATAATGTCGCCCTTCATCATACCCAACATCGTCAAACACCCAAATACAACATCCCACAAACCCACACCCATAACCAATTTCAAACAAAAACAACCAACATAAACACTACCCACATGCCCACTCAGACTCAGTAACAACATTTCCCATTCCCCCAAAACCACAATTCCTCTCAAAAAAACAAAACAACAACAGCAACATTACAACCCCACAATATAGTTATCTGTATCAAACAAAACAACTTCAAAAATCAAAAACAAAACGGTCAAAAGAAACAAACCTCCACTCCTTGCTGTCATTCTCAGATGTACCCCTACGTAACATCGCCTTTCAATCCGCAGTAACCCTTATCGCAAACGCAGTCCGATATTGAAGTGTAGGAGGCCTTTTCGCTTCAACCCCAATGTCTTCCCACTGAACGTCACCACCACAACGTTGACAAATTAATCTAGATTAGGGTTTCCGTAATGTAGTGTTACCTCGCCCCAAACAGATTCGACTTTCCGATTTCGAATGTAGATTTCTTTCTGAAAACCCCAAATCTTTCCTTCAAATCAAACCTCACCACCGCCGAATAAGGAACGACTAATGTAACAGCATACGAAACTGATGCCCTTTTCCGTAATTTCATATTCCTAAATTACCAACATTGCCCATTAGTTGTACCACTCACGAACGCAATGTATATGCCCTCAATGGTCATTTCCCTTACAATGGGACTGTTCGGTTTATAAGAAAACATTTGGGACTAAATAGTGTATAAGTTGTTAATTTGGGATTTATTAGTGCATTACCCTAGATTTTTTGGTTTTTTAATTATTCTAGGTATAAAAAGATAAAACAGGCTTTTTAGTTCAATAAGATAAAATATCACATTTAATCCATAATCATTTTATTTTTTTCTCACAAAAGTCAAAAAAGTCAAAAAAACCTATTCCAAATGAGACTTTTTAACTCTAGGCTGAAATAGCTAAAAACTCAACCCACATCCCAAACGAACTCTAAGTACGATTAAGTAAAATTTTAAAATTTTAATTTTTATTATACTCTAATATAAATTTGTTAATAAACACAATTCATATTAAATCTTAAAATAAAATATTATTTTTTAATAATCACATATACATATTTTTTACATTCTTTCTATAAGTTTCAATTGTTTTCTTTTCTTCTTTTTCACTATAAAACTCCAAACACCTCACCAAAAAAATCATTGTTTTCTCTTCTTCTTCAAATAATGTAAGGGGAATTATATGTGTTTTTTTTTTTTGTTTTTGATTTTTTTTTGTCACATTATTATAACTCTCTTTAGAATTTCAAAGTTAGAACTCTCTATCATTGTTGAGAGCTTTAATTTTGGAGCTCTAAAGAGAGCTTCAATGATGTGATAAGGAGTGGGGCCCACATGTGATGTGATGTGTATGCCTATTTTTTTTTTGTTTTTATTTTTATTTTTTTCTTGTCACATCATCAGAGCTCTAAAATTTGAGCTCTTTATCATTGTTGTTTTTTTTATTGTATAGTTACTTACAAATAGAAGAAAGTTTGAATAAAATCAAACAATAAATGAAAATAATATTCAAAAGTTTTTTTTTTAATACAATCCATTTGATTTTTCTTAATCTTATTATTTTGATATTGATTTATTTTTCCAAGTGGATCAGAATAATTGTTGGATATCAAATTTTAGGTAGCGTTTGGTAGAATTTTCTAAATATAATTTGAGAATAGAGTTGTATTTTGAGTTGTGAGTTTTAGAATTATGATTTGAGTGTAAAAAATTTGTTTGGTGAAAGAGTTTTGAATTGAGTGGGGAATTTTTGATGTAGCATATGATATTTGATACAAAATCTTACAACTTATAACCAAACAGACAACTTAAAATTCTATTCAAAGCTCATAAAAAAAATTTAAAATTTTGAATTTTTTTTTATTTAAAACATAAAAAATACCAGGTGTCAATTGTAAAAAAATAAAAAATAAAAAAAAAATAATAGCACTGCTCCAGTCAACCGACCGGATGTGCGGGAGGACGACCGGTTAGCCTAGATTTTCCTACCTTGCAAAGAATTTTCAAAAGTGAGCGTGAAATTAATTTTTGAAAATGCTAAATAAACACCACACTCAAAAGTGAGTGTAGGATTATATTTTGAAAGCTCCACCAAACGGAGCCTTAATTGCTCAAGTTTCCTCGGGTTTAGTTGTTGTGGTGATGTGGTTTGGAAATATTCTTTGATCCAGGTAGACGCTCTTGATTTTCTGGTTGCTACCTGAAAAATGAATGAACACTCCGATTGGAGGTGCCAGAATTAGCACTCCGACGTACAAGTCAGTATTATCTCAAGTATTACTTTTATTTCAAGTTATCTCATTTTCTTTTCTTTTTTTACATCCCTCAATTTGGCTGAAACTCTTCTTTTTTATACTGCACTCTAGGGGCCCACTTTCCCATCATCACCTTTCGTCATCACGTCTGGGATCCCTAGATATGTTAAAAGAATTACAAAATACTCGGCCCTCGGATAAATTCTACTCGGCCTTGTTCTTGTTCAGATGGGTCTAGTCATGCCGAGTTACCCTCGCCAATCTTCACAATCTCTCGGCATCCTCTCGAGCAGCTCCTGAGCAGTCACTTTTACTCGGCCCCCACAATTGCCCCCTAAACATCCGAATTATATATTTACTCGGCATGTTTGGTTCCTCAGCTAGCAGATCAGACAAAATCCTCAAAACTGAGAGATACGGCGATTACACTCCTTTTCGTACTGATTTGTCAGAGTAGACGCGTTAATCATTACAGCTTCCCGCCTCTTCATATTTGACATTCATTGAATGCGATTTAAAATATGTATATCCATATACTCTTGAAACGAAAGGCTATCCTTGAGCATTCTTCATTCTAACCTTCTTCAAGACCTCTGCAACCCCGCTTTCCACTGTTCGTCTTTTTTCTCAACCTGTATGTCCCTCTCTCTCTTCTCGCTCTATTCTTCATTCTAGTTCCCTGCGTGTTTTTGCTTTGTGTTGTTTTACACACTTTGTTTTCATTTCGTCTCGAATGGCGAGGCACTTAAGAGCTCTCCTCTCAGAGGATCGAGTTGCAGTCTTCCGTCGTCATTTTTCGATTCCAAACGACGTCCACCTATCCCTTGTTGCAAACAATGTGTGGCTATGGAGAGGGTTGACATGAATATGATTAATTTCCCACTCTTGGCAATCGTTGAGGTGGAGTCCGATTCCCCTTTCACCCTTTCCTTAGGACTGTCCTACGTTATTGGGGGCTAATTCCCTCTCAACCTAACGTGAACTTTTACTGAATAATCATGGGTGTTGTAGAATTGAACTGCCGACTAGGTTTTAACTTAGGGATCACAACTATTCGGCATTGCTACATCATGGCGAAATCAACCGGTCGGCAAGGCCGTTATTTCCTGAGAGCTAAAGACATTGATCACCACTTGGTGACTATGCTCGTTAACTCTCACAAAAGGGTTGATGACGTTATGGTCATCGTTCAAGGTAATTGGGAATTCAGCGAGGGAGAAGATCGCCAAAACCCAGTGCCAAGGTAAAAAGGAGAGCCAGGTGGCCAACTATAAATGTTATGTTTTACATAAACAATTCATTTGGCTTAACTATTAGATGTTGAATTTATTCTGTCTTGCAAGCAATGAATTAAAACGAACATTGGCATTGGCAGACGAAGCCGTCCTTGAACAAGTGAAGGCGGTTCTTAATTACAAAGGCCGTGCAAGCCTTCAAGGTCAAGGGCGAGTGGCCCATGTCTTGCTGAAGTATGATCCTACTTACTCCACTTTCTTGACCGCAGATAATATCCTTGTGCCGAGAGGTGAACGACAACATACTGCACTTATATTCTCTAGTTTTAAAAGCCTAAGGGATATTGGTGCCGAGGGTTCTGACGCTGATGCTGGCGAACAATTCGGCGAAGAAGCACAATTAGAAGGCTGTGCGGAGGACCAGAAGCTGAACAGGGAGATTGACTTGGCATTTGAGCACATCAACCCTAATCATTCTGACAATCCTTCTATTTCTGGCTGAGTAGACTTATCCGTTCTCGGGGACGATATTTTTATTGGTTTGGAGGATCTACCAAGGGCTGAATCAGAAGCCGAAGAGATGGAAGGAGAATCTCTCACTCAATTTGCCAGAAGACGGAATGCCGAAAGGATGGCGGCCAAGCGACAAGGCGGCCGGTTCTAGGGGGAGCCAAGCAACTCCAACATGCAAGGTTCCTCTAGAAAAAATGGTCCGTCGAGAGATTGTGGCTGAATTTGCTCCTGAGCCACAGACAGAAGTTGTTGAAGCTGATCTTCAAGGGCAGAAACGACTTGCCGAGATAGACCCCGACCCATCTGAGGCGCCGATTGATAAACGACCTAGGTTAGAGATGTCGTCCGTCACTGATAGTTTATCCGAGCCATTCAACCACGAATGAAGAATGCGCCGGTTCTATCTAGTGGGTCAGCCATCAAAGATCCGGATGTGGCCCTTAGTGTGGCTTCGGCTCTCTCGTTTCTAGTAAACAGGAAAACTTTTCATGCCGAATCGGATGTCATTGCGATTGCTCTGGGGCGCAGTTAGCCATACTGGTAAGTTTTGATAAAATGTCTGACTTTGTGAAATTTCCTTTTTGAATCTGATTAAAGTTTTGATTTTATTGATGTCAGATGGCGGGAAGGCTTGCCGAGATCAGTTGACGACATTATGATGCCGTAGCGCGACTCGGTATCCTTGAAGGCCAACTTGAAGTTGAAAAAGACAAGGTTGTTGCTGCAGCGGCCGATTTGTCCGTGGCGACGGCTAAGATGGAGGAAGAGTAGACGAAGGGCATTACTATTGAGAAAATAGCATAGCACGCCGACTTGCTTCGTAGGGCTGCTGAAGAAAGGGCAAATTTGATAGACAGTTCCCTCAAATCAGCTCAAGAGGAAATATTAAAACTTAAGGTCGAGCTTGAGGTGTAGAGGAAAGCGAAGGAGCTTGTTGCGGCGAATGCGGCCAAGGCTATTGTCGCCAGAGAGCTTAAGGCCAAAATTATATGCTGATGAAGCCGTGAAGTTCAAGGATCGAGGTTTCAAGCACGGATGGCTCAAAGCTTTGGCGGTCGCAAACGTGACTCTCGATCAGTCGATTCCCTACGAGCAGTTGGAAGTTGAACTGCTGGAATCAAATCCAAAGGAATTTGACTTCTGAGCTGTCGTTTTTGTAATAAATATTTTTGTTTTCAACTGTTTACTTTGATCGGCCATTTTTGTAATTGATGCGTTAAACGATTTAGGCTTTGTACTAGGGCCATTTTCATGTATAAAGTGTCGATTGTACCCATGCAGTTGATTAATGAAAATGTCTATTTTGCTTATAAGTCTGTGAGTATGCCTTGTTTGGTTAGTGATAATAAAAATAAGAATAGGAATAATAAAAATGATAAAATTACCAAGTGGGGTAATAGTACTAATTTGGCAGATACATGTTAAAGACGAATTGATTAATAAATCTGCCCTTACTGCAGCTGACCACTGAGCGTAACCGCGAATACAGTCTGAAAGCAGCTTATGGGGTCAGGTGGGACGTCTGTCTGAATTTGACAAAACTAATAAAGAGCCAAATAGATTAATAAATATGCCCTTGCCCCAGCTGATCACTGAGTGTAACCGCCGAATACAGCCTGAAAGCAGCTTATAGGGTTAGGTGGGGCACCTGTATGAATTCGGTAAAACTAATGAAGAGCCAAATAGATTAATAAATATGCCCTTGCCCCAGCTGATCACTGAGCGTAATCGCCGAATACAGTCTG
Source organism: Camellia sinensis (assembly GCF_055761805.1). Taxonomy (NCBI): domain Eukaryota; kingdom Viridiplantae; phylum Streptophyta; class Magnoliopsida; order Ericales; family Theaceae; genus Camellia; species Camellia sinensis. The sequence goes on from NC_138967.1 coordinate 171,826,974, forward strand.
AAAGCAGCTTATGGGGTCAGGTGGGGTACCTGTATGAATTCGGCAAAAATAATGAAAAGCTGAATAGATTAATAAATCTGCTCTTGTCTCAGCTGACCATTGAGCGTAACCGCCAAAAACGTAAGTAGGCGAAGACAACGGGCGCTTCGTAATTGTACCCACAATTAATATGTGGGGTATCCAAGCGCGTGCAGGGCCTGTGGACTCTTTAAATAGACGCTGGTGAAAGTGTGATTGAAAAAAAGAATACTGATGCGACTTCAGCGATTATGTATGTTTAGCAGAGTATTCTTCAACAGCAGAGGCGAGGGAAAAACACTAGCTGATCTGGAAGTAGAAATGAACCGCAGAACTGGTGGAGAATCTTCCTGCACGAGTAAAATGGTGTCGGAGGAACGAGAGAGACATTAGTCCCTCAGTCATCGAAACAGATCCCTAAGAGGGGACGAGGTAGAGAAATCACCCAGGAGGGGAGTGCAATAGCGATGGAACTCTAGGACGGGAAGTGCCCATGCCTTAACACGAAACGAACCAACTAGGCCACCACACTCGCTAAGTTTTTCAGTGTTCACTGGGAACAAACCAATGACTGAAACGGATTCAATTATCTATGATTCGAACGTGACAGTAGAGTTTATTCAGCAAATATTTCCACCCGAAGTACAGTAGTCAATGATTGGTCGGGTTGATTACGAATTTTTTTAAAAGGGTGTCCATGGAGCGATCAAAGGACTATATAGCTCCTATGAGATCAACATACGCCTTCACTCCATGTGAAGAGAGATTGAACAAAAAGACAGACATATTCGAGACTTGCAGCGCCGCGCAGAAAAGGTTGAAAGTGAGTTGAGAAAGGCCAAGGCTGTCGACATGCAATCGGTGGGTCAGACAAACCCAGTCGTGACAGACAAAGTAAACCAGCGCCTGCTTGATTATTCCATAGCCGATCGGGATACGGCAAACATGTTCGCAAAAGAGGCGATAAGAACGTGGGCCTATGAACAAGGTTTTTTTTACGGTCGAAAGATCGGCATTGAGAAAACTAAGGACAAGTTGGCAGATGACATTGGCCGATGCGAGAATCGTGGCTTTAAGCACGGATGGATTAAGGCTTTGCAGGCCGCAGGTGTCGATTCAACGTTTTTGTTGTACCAAAGTTACAAGTTCCCATTCGAGGCTTATGAGGCTGAAAAGACTGATGATGAAGAAAAAAGTGCTGACCAGGAAAAGGCCTAGATAATCAGAATATTTCCTAGTCTGTCAGTACCCATGTATTTGTATGTATTGTTGTAAAGAATAAATATCCTTTGTGCTTATTTGTATGATATTTTGGTTGTCCTTGTCAGAAATGCGTGCTTGTGGTTCCATGTCATCTTTTTGCTCTTGGTTTATTAATGCTCATTTAGAATTATTTTTCTATTGACCGTTGCAGTTTAATTACTAACTTTTGCAAACTTAAGCAATGTTAATATAATAAACCTTGCAATGAACGCTCCGAATTCGGTGTTGATCGTGATAACGCATGAAAAGTGCTCTGAATTCGACGTCTTTGGTTTGGCTAATCGTGATAATGTACAAAAAGCGCTTCGAATTCGGAGTCTTATTCGGCCGATTGTGATTAGGCACGAAGAGCGCTCTGAATTTGGAGGTTTATTCGGGCTTCGGCCCAAATGTGAGCATGCACGAAGGGCACTTCGAATTTGAAGTCTTGGTTATGGCCAATTGTGATATACATGAAGGGTGCTCTGAATCCGGAGGCTTATTCGGCCCAAACGTGAGCATGCACAAAGGGCACTCCGAATTTGGATTCTTGGCTATGGACAATCGTGATATACACGAAGGGCACTCCGAATTCGGAGACTTTTTCAGCCCAAATGTGAGCATACACGAAAGGCGCTCCAAATTCGGAGTCTTATTCTTTGGTGTAACAACCCTCGTCACTATTTACCGATTAACCACTGATTACTGCTAAACTGAGACTGATTATGATTGGTAACTGAATTGATTGAAGTCCTGAACTGATTGATTGAAATCTGGAACTGAATTGATTAAGTATATCTGTTCAATTGTATGTCTATCTGTTGACTGTTTAATTATCTGTTCATGCATTTGTGTTTAAATTGCGAATTGAAGGCCTTATCGGCGGCCGAATCTGAAATTGATTGATGATTTGTGATCCTTAGAATTAATGTGATTTTATGGCATATTTAGTTAAAATGTGATTTAGTATGATTAAATTAGGTTAATTATTGATAAATTGCACAACTTGCTATTTTGCCATCCTTAGTGGCCACTACCTCAACATGTTGAGCCTTATTACACTTAGACACACATTTGTTCAGCCACATTTGAGAAACCAACCGACCAAGATAGAGAGTGAGAGAGAGTTGAGTTGTTCTTGAGAGTTTGGCTAGAGAACTTGAAGAATTGAAGAGCAAATTGGCAAATTGAGCCTCTAGACTTGTAATTGAGGAACCTAGGTATGAATTTCATCCTTCTTATTGTGTATTTAAGTTCCTTCTAGCATGGATCGTGGTAGTTTAAAGAGCTAAGTCAAGAATTGGTTCATTAATGTTGGATTGGAGCTCATTCCATGCATGCATGTTTGAATTGTTGAATTTTGAGTTGATTCCATGGAGAATTGTCACATGCATGCTCATGGTTATGTTAAGTCCATGTTTTCATCTTGTTTTTGTAAGAGTTAGCTCATTTGAGCTTGTATTTAAAGCTTTGAAATGATTTAAGTTCATGCACGTTTGCATGTTCTTCATATTCATGAAAATTGGTTTGAATTGGATTTATTTGAAACACCCTTGGGCTTTGATTTTACAAATTGAGCTTTGAATCATGTTAAAGTATGAGTTTTGGGATATTTTCTGGAAAATTGGCCTAAGAGGATCGAAATTTATGGTTTAAAACTTGGTTTTGAGCTTGGGGTTCAAATCTGGAATTTTCAGAATTTGGACTCACGCTTGAGCGGGGTGACTGGTGCTTGAGCGTGGAAATCATGCTCCCAGCATTTTGTTATGTTTTGAAGTCCACTTGAGCGGAATAATTGACGCTCGAGCGTAATGTTGTGTCTTATGCTCGAGCGGGTGTCGAGCGCCCAATCGAGCGTGATTTTCACCTATCCAGCACTTTTGACTGTTTTGTAGAACGCTCGAGCTGGTAATTCTACGCTTGAGCGGAAACCTTTGTCTGCATGTCCGCTCGAGCGAAGTAACCTGCGCTCGAGCGTGACCCCTGTTTTCTTAAAATTTTGAAAATGCTTTTAAAGTGCATCTTTGCATCCTCATCTCATCCTAGGTATTATTAGGCCTAGTTTAAGGCATCTTAATGAGGATATAGATGTAGAACCACACCGAGGCAAATTAGGGATTAAGTTGTTACTTTTCCAAACTGTGTAGCTTAGTATGTGTTCGATCTGTAACTGTGTAGGGTTGGCGACTGGGGACGCGCTCTAGCTTTACTGTAGCCCAGAACTCTGTGAGTAACAACTGTGTAAAGATATGTTCAAAATGATTATCTTCTGAACAATTGAACTGTACTGTTTTCTGAACTGATACTGTTAATTGAATGAATGTATGTCCTATATTCTGAACTGTATTGTGGCATCCTTAGCAACTACCGTTTACTGTTACTGTTAAAGAGATCTCTGTCAGTTCCCTTGTTGAAATCACTACTGTTTACTGATTGATGGCCATCACTTACTGTTCGGTCTTTTAAGACCTACTGTTTACTGTACTGTTATGCTAATGGGTGTACCACATATGACTGTACTGACTGAACGACTGAAATACTGATTTAATGAACTGTTTTCAATACTGAAAGGACATTCATTCTTAACCCCTTTACGCATTGTGTTATTCACTGGGCTTTAGCTCACTGCTCATATATATATATAGGTGTACAGGCACCAGACCGTGGTTAGAAGCATCGGGGTAAGCTCCAGTTTTGTCAAGCCAACCACTATGCCTCACTGCGAGGTTCCGAGCCTGTCAAGTTATGGCTTAGGGGTGTTTTAGTTCTCCCTTCTGTCTCTGTAACTGTTTTGTTTACTGTACTGTACTGTTTAATAGGGATTAGGTCCCTGAACTGAATGATTGTATATATGTACATACTATTTTGCCTGACTGTATATATATTTGAATGAAAAGTCTTTTTGCATACAGATTGTCACATCTCATTGGACATTGTTTATTTACTGTATTGGCTTCCGCCAGCCCCTGTACTTTGTATTATTGTATTACTGTTAAGCAGGCCTTCGGTAATCTTGGATTACTGGCCGGTTACGATGCTAAACTCATAGGGGCGGGTTTGGGTCGTGACATTTGGTTTGGCCAAATGTGAGCTTGCACAAAAGGCGCTCCAAATCCGGAGGCTTATTCAGCCCAAATGTGAGCATGCACGAAAAGCGTTCCGAATTCAGAATCTTATTCTTTGGATTGGCTAAATGTGAGCATATATGAAAGGCGTTCCGAATCCGGAGGCTTATTCGGCCCAAACGTGAGCATGCACGAAAGGCGTTCCGAATTCAAAGTCTTATTCTTTGGTTTGGCCAAATGTAAGCGTGCACGAAGGGCGCTCCAAATCTAGAGGCTTATTTGACCCAAAAGTGAGCATGCACGAAGGAAGCTCCAAATTCGGAGTCTTGGTTATGGCCAATCGTGATATATACGAAGGGCGCTCCGAATTCGAAGGCTATTCGGCCCAAATGTGAACATGTACAAAGGGCGCTCCAAATTCGGAGTCTTGGTTATGGCCAATCATGATATACACGAAGGGCGTTCTGAATTCGGAGGTTTTTTCATCATTCAACCAATTTTAATGAGATGACCATAAAAAAGGCATACTGTATTGCGAAATACGTAGATGCATACATGTTTGTATATCAGTAAAAATCAAAATCGAACTAGCATGTCGTACAAGTTGGCTTAATGATAAAATTTACACAAGTGGGTTGAATTCCAAAGGCGTGGTAAACTTCTGCCAGCCATGTCTAAAAGCTGATACACCCTCGTTCTGACAATCGAATCAATTTGGTAAGGACTGTCCCAGTTGGAGCCTAATTTACCGTCTATTGGATTTTTAGTAGCATGAAGCACTTTCTTGAGGACCAGTTCTCCAAGTGCATAACGATGCAACTGCACACGCTGGTTATACGACTTGGTGAGCTGCTGCTGATACCACGCTATGCACGCAAGAGCACGATCTCAGCATTCTTCAATTAAAGTCAAATCTAAGGCCAACATCATGTCATTACGCCCCATGTCAAAAACCTTCGATTTCAGTGTGGGCAGGCTGATTTCAAGAGAGATAATAGCATGTGTCCCAATGCACAAGGCGAACGACGTTTCTCCAGTAGATTGCCTTGGAGTGGTGCAATGAGCCCATAATACACTAGGCAATTCTTCAACCCACTTGCCTTTGGCCTTCTCCAATCGTTTCTTGATGCCGTCTAGGATCACTTTATTGGAGGCCTTAGCTTGACCGTTGCTTTGCGGGTATGCCGGTGAGGAAAAATAGGGCTGGATACCGTATGTATTTCATAACTCTCGATAGACGCCACAATCAAATTGGGTGCCGTTGTCCGATACTAGTGCTCTCTGTATACCGAATCAAGTTATAATGTTTTTCCATACAAAGCGTTTAACATCGACATCTCGAATATGTGCCAACGCCTCTGCTTCGACCCACTTCGTGAAATAGTCTATTACGACAATAAGGAATCATTTTTCTCTGAGCTCGCGGTAATGGTCCGACGATGTCAAGTCCCTATTAAGCGAATGGCCAAGGGCTAGTAACAGAATTTAATTCTTTGGCAGACAGATGAATTAATGGGAAAAACTTTGGCTTTGTTTACATTTCTTTACGTAGTTCTCAGCATCAGTACGCATGGTCGGCCAATAATATCCCTGTGTTACGACTTGATGAGCCAATAAGTGTCCTCTAGAGTGAGCACCGCAACTACCTTCATGTATTTCGCCCAAGAAGTCCTCAACTTTGTTTGAGTGAACACATTCCAAATACGGCCCAGAGAGAGATTTTTTGTACAGCTTTCCTTGCGGGTCCAGATAATATCGCGAGGCTTTATTCCGCAGTTTGTGGACTTCTTTCTTATTTGTTAGAAGCTGTTCTAAGGAAAGAAATGCGATGATAGGGTCCATCCAACTCGGTTCTGACTCAATGATGTTAATCTGAACTGTTTCAAAAAAAGTGATACTCGGCTCTAGGACGAACCCTACTTCGATGATTCGTTTGACTTCTGAGTTAATGGAGGAAGCTAGGCAAGCAAGGGCATCTACATGCATGTTTTAATCCTGGGTTATCTGATTTTGCTCGTGGTGGTCGAATTTCGTGAGCAAGGAATTCACCGTTTTCATGTAGGCTGTCATTCTTTCATTTTTAGCTGCATATTCCCCTTTCAACTGGTTGATGACCAACTTGGAGTCACAGAAAACATGTAACCGCCGTGCACCAAGATGAAGTGCGTTACGAAGGCCGTTTAGCAATGCTTCGTATTCGGCCTCGTTATTTGATGATCGAAACCCAATTTGACTACCTATTCAATTATTGCCCCTTTCGGGGTCATGATTACTATGCCTACCCCGCTACCATGTTGGTTAGATGATCCATCACAATACATTTGCCAAATGTCTCCAATGTACATTCTCTAGTCGGGTTGAGGTTGAAGGTGGACTTGATCAGACTTGAAGTCGGTATGGCATCCTATGAACTCGATTACAAAGTCAGCCAGCACCTGCCCCTTAATGGCCATTCTGGGCAAAAACTGGATGTCATACTGGCCGAGTTCCAAAACCCATTTAGAGACTTACCCTGATGCTTTCACGCTACGGATCGCTGCTCTTAGAGGATAATCTGTTAATACCTTTATGGTATGAGCCTGAAAATAGTGCATCAGCTTTCTGGCAACCACCATAAGAGCTAGGATGAGTTTTTCTAGTGGTAAGTATCGTGTTTCGGCGTTAACCATTGCCTTGCTTACATAGTAGATTGGTTGCTGCTCCCTGAGTTTTTCCTTCAGTAACACGACGCTGACCACCCGGTTGAATATCGCCAAATACAAGATGAGTGGATCTCCTGGCAATGGGCTTACCAAGAGTGGCATTGAACGGAGATAAGTTTTCAAGTCGTCCAGCACAACTTGGCACTCCGATGTCCATTCAAATGCTTTGCCCTGCCGAAGTGTATGGAAAATCGTCAGTAGCGATCTGAGGAACGACTAACAAACCTATTGAGGGCGGTGGCCATTTCCATCAACTTCTGAACTTCTTTGGCTGACTGAGGGGAGCCGAGTTCTAGAATTGCTGTGATTTGCTTCAGGTTGGCCTCTATTCTGCGATGGTTCACAATATAGTCGAGAAACTTACCGGATCCGATGCCGAATGCGCATTTTGAGGCATTTAGTTTCATCTTGTACTTTCGAAGAATGTCGAAGGTCTCTGCTAAATCAGCTAAATGGGCATGCTTTTCCTTGAATTTTAACACTATGTCATCGATATATACTTCCATGGTGCGGCCGAGTTGGTCCTTAAACATAGTAGTAACCAATCTCTAGTATGTTGCCCCCGCATTCTTCAGTCCGAAGGGCATGACCTTGTAGCAATAGGTTCTCCTTGGGTTGAGGAATGAGGTCTTTTCCTAATCTTCCGGGTGCATGGCAATTTGGTGATAACCTCTGTAGGCATCCAAGAAGCTCATGCGCTGATGATGCGCCGTTGCATCCACAAGTTGGTCAATTCTGGAAAGAGGAAAGCAATCCTTTGGACAAGCCCTGTTCAAGTCTATGCAATCTACACAAATGTGCCAAGATCCATTTTTCTTCCTTACAACCACGGTATTGGACAACCACATGGGATAAGTTACTTCATGAATTGCCCCAGCATCAAGTAACCTGTCAACTTCATCAACAACGGCCGCTGCATGCTCCGCGGCTGACTGCTAACTTTTCTGAATGATTGGTTTAAGTTTTGGGTCGACGTTTGAATGGTGCTGGGCCATGATTGGATCCACCCCCAACATTTCATATAGTGTCCATGCAAACACGTCGATGTTGCCGAATAAGAAGGAAACCAGCTCGCGTCTTTCAACTTCGTTCAAGAAAGTGCCGATGATAAAGAACTTGTCGGGGTCCCTTTTGATTTTGACCCGATCAAGGTATTCAGTTGCCTTCTCGCTGGGGATTTTTCTAATGTCCTCGAGGCTTTTTTGATCCGATACTTTAATCGAGTTCACTTCCAATTCCTTTGGCTTTTTTTGCAGTAGCAATAAGATAGCATGCTGGTGTCGATTTCTGAGAGCCTCGAATTTGCTCAATGCCATATTCAATTAGAAAGTGGAGTAATTGATGGTACGTTCTTGGCACAACTTGCATAGCGTGCAGCCAGGTCCTTCTCATGATAAGATTGTATGGTAACGAGAGTTTGGCGATTAGAAATTCCACGTCGACCATTTTAGTACCCGCACATACTGGTAGTGTGATCTTGCCCAAAGGGTACTCAGGGTTGGCGTTGAAGCCGAACAGTGGGTAATCGGCCGGTAACAGATCTGAATCAGTAAAGCTGAGTTGAATGAATGTCTTGTAATACATTATTTCTAAGGTGCTTCCCTGATCGATGAGAACATGCTCGACTGTGAATCTGTTCACGCGTAGCTCGATGATGAGAGGATCAGTATGGGGGAGAGTTATTCTATCTAGGTTGGTATCGTCGAAGCTAATCTTGCCAGTTTGATGGGGCTGTTTAGCTGGTGTGATCGGCTTAAACAAGCTAGATTGCAACTGAATTGTATGCATTTAGGCTGGCAACGGTAGGCTGTATATCATGTGAATTATACCAAGTGGAGGTGAATCCAGACGTAGAGCTACTCTGCTCGGTGGATTGTTCTTTCGAATATGTTATGCCAGCCGACCGTCCTGTACTAACTTCTCAAAGTGGTCCTTTAGTGTATAACAACTGTTAGTGTCGTGGCCATAGTCCTTGTGATATTCGCACCGTTTATCCCTCTTTCTAGCATCAAGGGGCCCCATCATCTTGGACGGCCACTTAAAGAACGGAAGGTGCTGGATTTTGGGTAGGATCTTACTGATTGGTTCTGCCAATTTCGTATACTTTTTGTCCAAACGTCTGGTGCACCTGCTATCCACTTGATACTGTTCGTTCGAACGGTGCAAATACTGCCCGCTTGATCGGTGCGAATCGTCGTCGGTTGTCTCGTTTAGCCTAAATCTGAGGTTTAGGGCTCCTTAGTGGTATGGCGCTTATCGACTGAACCAGACCAGATAGCGCTGATTTAACGAATTTCTGTCCGGCCTTGAGGTGGAGGGCATCGTCTTCCACCTTGTAGTATTCCTCAACTTTCTTCAGTAGTGCCTAGATTATTTTGGGAGGCCGTTGTAGACGTCCCCGAACGCCCCGAGAGGGAATCCCGCTTTGTTCATTGGGGCTCACTATAGTTCGGACTCAAATTGTCACGGTTCTTAATCTGATCTCACAATGTGCAATGTGAGATTGATAAATCACCAAAGAGTCCAAATCCGGCAAATCGTTTTTTGGAAAACAGATTTTTAGAAAGAAGTGCCAAACATGGACTGCTTTGCCAGATACAAAGTCGCCACCTAAATATTTATTTTGGAAAAATTTAGGAAACCCTGACTCGTTGCCTAAGGCCACGTGTCCGTCATCACCAAAGTTGCCTCGACTCGGGAACTTGGGTATGATTGGGGAAGGTCAGCTATGAGCACCCCCGCTCACCCGATCAAAGATCGGCCTCTACTAACCATGATATCGATTTTTTGAAAACATTATGTGCTCTTATTCTGGTTTATTAGCCTAGAATTACTACGTGATACACACATCATACAAGTATAGACTGGATTGCCTAAGTTGGAACAAAGCATCGCACATCCGTTTGTTTTGAAAATGGATTGAATTTTGCTACTTGCAAGTAGGCTAAAACACGGGTTTCGACGAATTATTCCAACTCAAGCAACCCAACCTTCACCCACAGGCATTCAGGCAGTTATATCACATAAGCAGTTAGCCTCATAGTAAGCATGCTATCATGGCAGTCACTCACACACATGCAAGGATGCTAAAGCATAAGCACTCACCGAGTACTCCGAGCCAAAACAGAAACTAGTTAGTAATTAATGCATGATCCTAGTTCATGTTAAGATGGCTAATGCAACACATGCAAGATGCAACTAAGATAGGCTTGGCTATTCTAAGATGGCATGTGAGATGCACAGATAACATGTATTCAAATCGGAATTGAAATACAATGCAGTTAGTATGATGCGCCGAACCCGGTGCATACAAGACAAATAAATGAATGCAAACATGCGAGCATAAGTATGCTAATTGAAACGTGCCCTAATCTAACCATCATAAGCTGGTAAATAAAAGGAAGAAAGACGTAGGGTTGGAAGACATACATTACACACACACACTTATTACAACATTGCCCTCGCTCGGAAGGTCCGAATAAATAATACAAACCAAATAAATAATTAACTACTTTAGCTAATTAAATATTAAAAAACTTCTAATTAATAACAGGAGGGAGGTGGCCGCAGCCCCGCCTCGGAATGATGGGATGATGCATGCTTGATTTGCCTCGCCTGGAAACCCGTTGCCATGCCACAGTTGCCTCTGTTTACACTGCCCTGCACCTCTGAAGACTGTACAAGTCCCAAGGTTGGTTCTAGAACACTCCCTGAACATTGTGGGATGTCACCGGCCAAGAGAGATGGTCACCGGCTATGGAAAAGTGGTCATCGACCAGTTGTGAGGCTCTCGGCTAACAATGCATGGCCGGCCGGCACTGAATGTGGTCGGTCGGCCATTTCTTCCTGCAGAACCCTGTTTGACAGCAGCAGAGGACAGACAAGGCATGGCAATGCATTTTTAAAGCAAATGTTTGCACAACCACCCTCCCCATCATGTTATAGACTCAAGGGAGTGTGGCCCTCGATCCTCGGGCCACCAATCACGTATTTCAATGCATGCTGGCCCGAAAAGCCAAAGTGTGCAATTTCAATGTCAAATGAAATGCACACAAAACAAACAAGACGCCTCCAACCTCTATCATGGTTTGATCAAGAGGCAAGAGATGCATGATATGCTATCCAACCTAAGCATGCGAGCTAAGTATGCAACATGAACATGTGGACAAACATGCAAACATGCAAGCATGTGACAATATTCAAACAATGAGCATGCAAGACATGATGCAACCAAAGCATGCAAACATGAAGCAATGTAACAACATTTTAGCAACATGCAAAAGATGGACTTAAACTAATATGGACAAGCCTCAACCATGTCTAAATCAGTGGCCATATGAGATGAGAACAAGGCCCAAGATTCATGCAAATATGCACAATGCAAGGGCTCTAAGCCTAAGGCACAAAATGTAACTTTCCAAGAGCAATGCAAGGATGAAACATGGCATACAATGACATACATTCCAGCTCTAAAATGGCATACTAAATGATTCCAAAATGACTCCGAAGCATGCAAACACTCATGATATGCATGGTAGGGGCTTCAAAACCCAAGACTAGCCTAAGCATTTACACTATAGCTATACAAAGCATGAGTGATATGGCCATGGCAGCCCAAAACAATCCTAGGATAGCCCAAAATAAGCATAAAATCATGTTAGAGTAAAACCAAAATATGCTAGGATGATTAGTCAAAACATTATGCACAAGAGGCTAGTAAACAAGATTTGTTCTACACCTATATGGAGCATGCAAAGGATGACCAAACCAACTATGGATAGGGTCATGATATGGAAAAACATTACAAAAAACATGCTGAAATGTAAACCAAACAAGCTAACAAGACATGACAAAGCATGAAGCATGTGAAGCTAGTTTAGGGGATTTACACTACAAGTGTATGAAGCATTCAAGGGGTTACTAAACCAGCCCAAAACAGATTATGACATGCCAAAATATGACCAAATACCCACTGAAATGTATTCAACACATGCAAAAATGAGGTGCTACTTTGAAAAGCTATGAAGGGGGTTGCTCTACACATGCAAGAGGTAAGCCTTAAATGACAAAAACAGCTCCGGAAAGAGTTCAAGCAGGCCCTAAAACTCACTGAAAAAGGCCTAAACCGAGCTCAAGAAATGTGCAAATATGGGCTCCTTTGTAAGCCCAAAAATGCAAGTAAACAAGACAATAAGGAGAGGGGATGGCCCTCTCATTCTTAGGACCTCAAAACACCATTCTCACCACTGAAATCCAAAGGGATTTCAGTGGTGAGAAGGCCAATACAAGGTGGTTCCGAAGCTCACAAAAAAGGCACAAAAATGAGCCCAAACAAGGCCTAAGAGGGGGTAGAAAACCCCAAACACAAAAGTGGTCTTAAACAAACTTCAAAAGGAGCTCAAAATAAGACTTTTTCAGTTTATGACAAAGCTCGAAAATGCTTGCAAGTATGGCTAAAAGATGAAGCAAAATAAAGACCAAAAGAGGGTAAAGTGTGCTCACCCTTGTAGCTCAGCAAAACAGCCACTTCTCTAGACCAAAACCAGCTCCTTAAGCCCTCTCAAAACCTTCCAAGAACCTTAGGTTAATGGTGGAAGGGTTAGGCTATGAGGTGGTGTGCAAAGGGCCAAAAATCTTACTCTTTCTAAGCCTAAGTGTAGAGATACAAAGAGAGATATATGTATGGATCCTTAGACAAATTTTTTGGAACCCTTGCAATCGAAGAGGAGCTCTTCTTTTATAGAGGAACAAAGGTGAAAGCTTCTCTTAGAAGCTTGAGCAAAGGGGCCAAGCTTCTCTTAGAAGCTTGGAGCAAAAGGGCCAAGCTTCTTGAGGAAGCTAGAGCAAAGGGGTCAAGCTTCCTCAAGAAGCTAAGAAAGAGTCAAGCTTCTCTTAGAAGCTTGGAGCAAAGGGGCCAAGCTTCTTGGAGAAGCTAGGCAAAGGGTTCAAGCTTCTTAGAGAAGCTAAAAAGGGTCAAGCTTCTTGGAAAAACTAGAACAAAGGGTTCAAGCTTCTTGAAGAAGCTATAACAAAGGTTCAAAAGGTTCAAGCTTCCTCAAGAAGCTAAAACCAAGGTTCAAAAGGTTTAAACCTCCCCAAGAAAAGGTCTCGGCCAGAAAAAGTGGCCGATTGACCAAAATCAGTGGCCAGCCGACCAAACACAATGCCGACCAGCCAACACCTTTGGCCGGTAGCAAGAAAACAGGGCCGGTGGTCTCAAGCCATGGCCGGTGAGGTGTGGGGATGGCCAACAAGCTATTTCCCATCCTCAGAAGCAAAACAATAAGTGTTTGGTGCGAAACCAAACACAAAACAAACAAGTCGAGAGGTCTTGAGGCAAGGCGCGCGGCCGAAACCTCCGAGAACTCAAGACGAACACGAACATGGATGATCATCGAGTGTTCAAATGATGACGTCCAAGTCTTGAGGACGATCAAAATTGGGTGTCTACAGCCGTCTAGTCAACGAACTTCGGAGAGTACTATCGAGATGTAACTCTATTTTAAAGGCGGTAATGGCCATGGAATCATTGTAGGTATCATCCACCAAGTTGAAACACTCCCAATAGTGCACCGAATATTCATGAAGGGTCTCTTTTGGTATAATTTGCATCGCCTAGAGAGAATCGACTTGCTTTAGCTGAACCACGTTGGTAATGAATCTTGCCTTGAAGAATTTTTAGAGCTGGTGAAAGCTTTTTATTGACGCTAGCTCCAGTTTATAGTACCATCTAACGGTCAATGGTCCCGGGCTACTTGGAAACATTCGACGCGGCTGGTGAGTGGTGGTGGTGGGTAGGTGGCAGGTGATGGTGGCGGGCAGATGGATGGTAGTGGCGGGCGGATGGATGGTAGCGGGTGGGTGACAGGTGGGTGGTGGTGGTGGTGGCGGTGGCGGTGGCAGGTGGATGGCAGGTGGGTGATGGGTGGTGGTGGCTGGTGACTGGTGGTGGTGGATGGTGGTGGCAGGTGGCCGGTGAATGGTGGTGGCGGCCGGATGGATGGATGGTCACTACAAGAATTTACACATTTTGCGACCACTTTTGCCGACCAAAAAAATTTTAGTCGCAAAAAAATGATATTTGGCGACCAAATATTAATTAGTCGCGAATGATCATTATTTTTGGTGACCAAATATTATTGGTCGTAGAAGGTTATATTTTGGCGACCAAAAAATGAGTTGGTCGCAAAAAGTGGTATACTTTTGCCGACCAACTACAAATTTGGTCACGGAAGGTCACATATTTTTTGGCGACAAAAAATTTAGTCACCAAAAACTTATTTTCAGCAACCAAAAAAAATTAGTCGCCAAATTAGTACTTTTAGCAACTAATATTTTAGTCGCCGTTGATTGAGATTTGGCGACTAAAAAGTTTGTCGGCGAAGGTACCTTTTCTGCGACTAATCTGGTCATTTGGTCGCGAAAAGTTTGGGAGGGAATTTTGAAACATGGAGGGGGAAAATGAATACCAATTCGTAAGAAATGAGATTATCCATTCCCGCTACTGCCATACGGGAATGGCTCTTTCGTTCCTCTTAGTTTCAGGTCGGCCATCGGCCTCTCTCATCAGCTGCCTCGCCGCCCCTCCAGCTCTGCCGCCACCAAACCCTAACCCAACCGCCTTACCCTCCTTAACATGCGCCCTCCAGTGCCCTCACTTCCAATCGTACGCACCACCACTTCACGTCTCTATTTCTCTACACTTGTCGACTCTCTCGGCATCTCATTACAACGACGACTATCGCTTTGTTTTTGTAGATGTTTTGGTTGCGCTCAAGAGTACAATCTCCACCGTCCGATCATCTTCGACGAGGCCACCGACTTCTTTAACAAACACGGCGTATCTGACTTCACCTTCGATACTTGTAGACTCGTATGTCCTCCTCCTTGTTTACTTTCTCAATTGGGTTTTTTCGTAATTAGGGTTTTGATAACATTTTCGCCCTTTACAATGGGGATGGAGGTGCCGCGCAAAACTCGCAGTTCGGGGCTCATCCACCGACCCTCTGATTGGGCTCTATCAAGAGCGTACTTATAATGTAGTTGATATTCCTGATTGTAAAGGTCCGATACTCGAGTTTTTATGTGATTGTGTACTGAAATGTTTTTTGGTTTGTCTTTGAATTATATTCTAAGGTTCGTGTTCTTGGTTGTACAGCTTACCATCCAAACAAAAAATAAGTTTTGAGAGGAGATATTGGGTAATTCGGTTAACTGGGTTTTGATTTCGTCTTTTCATAACAACTAAATGATTTGGGATTTTACGATGGTTTTAGGGTTTATGTATATATATATATATATATATGTTTTGTATTGCAGCAATAGGTTTCTCTCTTTCTTAATCTTTTCTGACTCTTAATCGTAATGTATAGCTTATTTGTTTCTATTCATTAATTCAGTTTTCACTGTTATTGCATTCATTTTGGAAGTTCTCTTCCTCATAGTCATCCATATTGTCTGCTTTATTTATGATTTTTTTTGCAGGTTGCAACAATGTATGCAGTGATGTTAGATACTGATTATATGAACAAACCTACATTCAAAGAGAATTTTATGAATGACTGGAGAAAAATACTTGGGAAAAACCATGTAATTCAGAAGTTGGAAGATTGCGATTTCACCCCAATATATGAATGGCATCAAAGGAAAAAGGAGAAGAAGAAGCAAATGAGTTCAGAAGTAAGTTTATTGCCTACAAACTTTCTGGCTTTGTGATGCAAATTGATACTGGAACTCTAGAGGCTTGATGAGTTTATAAATCTTTAACCAAACAATATTCTCTTACTTTTACTCTGTTTTTGTTTCCAAAAGTTACCATTAACCAATTCTGTTTAGTTTCTGTAGTGTGCTATGCTTGGAAAAATTATGATTTTACTTTCTAATGAACTTTTTATTGAACAACACTTGCTAATGAACTTGATCCCTGACTAAAGTTAAACTTCTCTTTGGTTTGATTCTTGCAATGACGAGGTACTATTATCCATTTTACACTATGGCACCTCTTTACCTACTGGCCTTGGATTTTATGTAAGTTCTTTTCACAGTTTGAATCCATATAATTTTGCTGCCTCTTGTGCTGATTATTATTATTTTTTCTTTCTGATATATATTCCTGTATAAACATAATCGTGACTTTTCAGTTTCTTATCCCATTGTATAAATTATATGAATACATGCATATTGTTATTATTACTTATGTAATGGCTAAATGTTACTGTCTTGTACTTTATGACTGATATACGTGGATATAGATACCCTTTCCCGAGGCCCTAAATAAATTGAAAAGATATGATCTTAATATAAATAAGTTTGGGCCCTCTGTTTGCACAACTACTAGTGGTGGTTGGGGTTGAGCAGTTGAACTTTGCTATGAATATTGCTCAACCCATATTTAGATTTCACCACCTGAGCTATGAATCTAGATCACATTGGCCATCCAAATATACCTTCATAACTCCAAATTCAATTCATCAAAAACTGTCGACGGTTTTGTTTTCATCACTTATCCTTATAAAACACCTTGTATGTTGTGTTTCTGGTTCGTAAGACAGTGACTAAGCCACAGTAGTTAATATGTACCATATAAGAATAGAAGAGAACTGTTGTGCGATATGGACACCAGCTCAACTCAGTATTGGATACTGTTGTAACTTTGAACCATGAATTAGTAGCATCTAGTTTTTCTGGAAATCTTATTTTGTATAATCTGCCACAATAGTTTATTTATCCTAACACTTTGGGACTTTCATCCTTTTATGAAAGTAACAATCAATTTCTGTTATCTATCCATGTTGAAAAGTTAGCATCTGGTCACAGACATGAAACTGATCCTTTCTTCTGTCCTAAGTATATGATGGTAAGGGGACCCTTGAGGAAGGGGAAATAGCCGAAGCTTGATTCATCAAGATTCAAGCAGCTTATGAACTGCTCATGGATGTGGAAAAGCGAAGGCAATATGATATTGATAATCGAGTCAACCCCATGAAGGTGAAATTTTGATTATTTTAACAGTTAATATCATATTTTATTATGAGTTGCAAAGTTTCGATTTTGAATTTTGTTGGGGAAAATGTAGGGATTTTTTGACACTAGCCGTTTGTGTCTATTTGTGAAAATTGTATGCCAAAACCTTATCATCTTTCGACAGAGTACATTATGATGCGAAATATGAGATTTTCTCTGGCAACTCATACTAATTCAAAATGTGTATAAAGATCAAATTTATGCCAAAACCTTAATTACTCAAAGACAAAGTCCACAGTGTGCTTGTAAAATTCCTAATTTGTTCCTTTTGTGTTGGAAAGCTTTCCGTAAATAGGTGTTTGTGCTTTGATATAATTAAATGCAAGATGCAGCATCTTCCATTTGGTGTCATCTATACAAATTCTTTCTTCATGTTCTTTTTAATTTCAAGTTCTTGATGGTTGTGTTCTCTGAATATTATGGTGGCATGTTTTCAATTGAAACAGTTGCTGCTTTCAATATTTTATTTGATTCACTTTAAGCTATGAGATTATTATGGAGCTGGGAGTCGTGATGCAAGGCCCTGTCATAGTTTGTTATCTTATTTCTTTCTCCTTTGGGCACCTCACTTCACATAGATCTGGTACTGCTTGAAGGTCATATGATAAGTTGAGATCTTGACTGAAGTGATTTGAGTTATTTATTTTTACACTGAACCTGTACATTTAGTTTTTCTTTGTTGCCTCTATTTAGTCAAAAGTTTGTTGATTTCAGATCATAATTTTAAGTTTAACAAAACACATACGTCTAACTCCCACACATTTGAAGTGTAGATTCTTTGGAGGGATGAATTTCTTCTTGTAGAAAACTTTCTTAAATTAAATGTTCCTTTATCTCTTAGTAGTTTCTCATTTTGTTGTGTTTATGGCTATGTTTGTCAGGCATCTCAAGCATGGATGGAGTGGCTTATGAAAAAGCACAAAGCTTTTGACCAGCGGGGTGATATGGCTGTTGCAGCTTGGGCTGAGCAGTAGCAGCGTGAGATGAATCTCCGTGTGCGCCATCTTTCTCGTTCAAAGGTGTTGAATTATTCTCAATATTTCTACAATGATTCGTATATTGCTCTTCAACTCTATAATGATCAATGGAAAGTCCATTACCTAATATAATCCGACTCATTGTGCATAATTATTTTCCAGAATTTGTATATACTGAAATTATGACATAATACAAATAGACTGGGTCCATTACGTAATATAGAGTGATAGTAATCACTCTGTTTGATTAAAGTTTTCGTTTTTTGGAAATTAAAAAAAAAAATGTTCCATTTTTTATTTTTGTTTTTGGAAAACAAAGGTGGGTTGTTTTAAGAAAATTTTCTTGAAAACAATTATAAGTAACAATTTTCAAATGTTTATTTTAAACATGGTTTCTTGAATGTTGAGTCATTCGGTGGTTCTTGGGTGAATCTGCTTACTGATGATGATTAACTAGTGAGCAACTGCTTTCTGCTTGGTCGTTTCACTACTAGCCTCAAGCCTTTGAGTTCGTTCCTTCAATTCATGCACAGTATCTAATATTTGGGTTATTTTTCAAGTGATACCTATATTTTAGCATTTTGTGGTTTATGGTAGGATACTATTGAACTTGTTAAGAATTCAAAAGCTAATTACTGTTAGTTTTTCTGTCCATAACAAAAAGAATTGTAGGAATTTGTAAATTAGCAAACTAGTTGCAACCTTGCAATTCTACCAATGTAAATCATCTGTTCCTGTCAAAATGAAATTTATTGACTCTTTTTTTTTTACAAGACTAATGGAATGTAGCATTTGAAGAGTCTGAAGAAGCTTCAGTAGTAGTCCAGATAGTAACATTGGGAAGCAATCCAAAATTGGGAAGTCAATTTGATCTATCAAACCTTAGTCAGAAGCTCGAGTTTTCCCCCCTATGAAATCCCAATACTGTAACTGATATATGTAACTTGTTGTCATAGTCTGATTCCACTGTGCAATTCACTGCACTGTGTAACAAATTTGATGACATAAGAAAGGGTAGCTTGGATCTATTTAAAATTTTGTTCTCTATTTTTTCTGCTGCTGTTAACAATTTTCAACGGACTTCTCGCACATGCTTGGCTCACAGGCTTGTGAAACTATAAATATTGTGTATACCACTTTATATTCTTTTTTTGATAAGTAATCTCTCTTTTATGTTCATACACAACATGACCCATTCTTGATGTGCTATTGCATTTTTTTTACAAGTAAAAACTATTATATAAAAAGGCACCAAGGGGGCACCACCCAATTCTTGATGTGCTACTGCATTATGAGAAGTTTAATTTCTAGCAAGTGATCAAGTTTGATCATAAACTTTTTAATCATAATTTTTTTAAACCAAGTTATAGAGAAATTCCTGTCATTATTCTTTTTCTTTTATTGAAGACTATTAGTCTATTATATTTCTACGCATCCTTGATCATGTTAAATTTATTTCCTTATCTTCAAATTCTTCAAATTCCTCACTAGCTTTTGGCCTTTTATCATTCTGCAGGTTACAAACAGTCGAGGAGATGTTCTCCAATGTAGTCATTACATGCCTATTGTTCGTCCAGAAAGAAAGGCTTTGCCTTGTGTATTAATACAGGTTAGAAAATAAATGTGGATGAGTAGAGATTGTTCTTATAGAAAAAGTAAGGATAGTATATGGAATATCAAAGGTCTGTCTAATAATTTTTCTAAAAATATAGGTCTTTCACTTGCTTTCTGTCATAGTATGGATGAGTATTAAGCTGGTAGATAATTGAATTAGCTTTAACAAATTCATTCTGTAAATCTGTTTTACTAACAAGTTGTCTGTATTGATTTTACCAGTGGATACAGGGCAGATGCCAGTGAAGTGGCTATAATATTGTTGCCTTCAAACATTACTGTTTTCACCCTTGGTTTCTCAGGGTCTGGACTATCTGGAGGAGAGCATGTCGCATTAGGGTGGAATGAAGTAAATGGCTGAGCAAACTTAGAATAGTTAGAATGAAGTAAATGGCTGAGCATGTCACAAGTTATGTTTCAAATTGTTATGCTAGATGGATGTGACTTGTGAATGAAAACTTAGAATAGATGTATTGTGTCAAATGTTAATGAATTATGTATTGTGTCGAATGTTAATGATTCAGTTAATTTGAATGATGCTTTAAAATTATAGGTTTATTATGGATTGAATGAATTATTAGGAATTACAGGTGTATTGTTTTCCTGCTTTGGCGACCAATTTATTAGTCGCGAAATCCAAAATAGTTTTTTTCGCAAAAAATGACAATTGCCGACCAAGAGTTTTGGTCGCAAAAAATACATCTATTGCCGACCAAAATAGCTCTTGGTCGTGGAAACTCACTTTTGCCGACCAAAAGTTTTGGTCGCGAAAAGTAACAAATGGTGACCACCTTTTTTGGTCGTGGAATGTCATAATTGGCGACCAAATTTTTTGATCGTTGAATGTGATAATTGACGACTAAACTTTTTGGTTGCGAAATGTGTTAATTGGCGACTAAGATATTTGGTCGGGAAAATATCACTTTTCGCGACCAAAGTGTTTTACCGACAAAATGAATTAGTCGCGGTAATTAAATATTTAGCGACTAAAAATTTAGTCGGCAAATCTAACTTTTGCCAACCAACCAAAATTTTGGTCGCGAATTACGTTTGCCGACCATCAATTGGTAACCAAAGTAGCGACCAAAAAAATTGGTCGCGGATAACTTTTGTCGACCAAAAATAGACTTTTAGCGACCAAATTTTTTGTTGCCAAAAGTGTTAATTCTTGTAGTGGGTAGTGGCGGTGGTGAGTGGTGGTGGTGGTGGCGAGGGGTGGGTGGTGGTGGTGGTGGTGGTGGCGAGGGGTGGGTGGGTGGTGGTGGTGGTGGGTGGTGGTGGCAGGTGGTGGTAGGGGGTGGGTGGTGGTGGCGGAAGACAGTGGTGGAAAATGGTGGTGGGTGGTGACTAGTGTTGGGTGATAAAAAAAAAAAAAAAAAAAACTCAAAACTCAAAACGTAAACTCATTTTTTGAGTTTATATTTTTTTGGCCAAATTTATAAACTGAGACCACTGATTTATAAATCAAAAATTTATCAAATAAGTTTATATTTGAGTTTTTTAAATTTTTATAAATATAAACTAAAAACGTAAGTGTTACCAAACGGCACCTTAATAATTTTTTTTTGGTTATAAATAAAAGGGGAAATTACCCATAGGCCCCATGGGAAACATGTGATCTCCATTTAATCCCATAACTTTTTCACTACACCCAAAAGTCCTTTCCTCTCTCTCTCTGCTTTTTGCTTCCCTTCCTCTCTCGTTTTTTTTTCTACATTTTTCTGTCACCGTGTTTGTCATGGAAGAGGACCACCGGTGATCACATCTTTCTCCATTGATCGAGGTTCATTGATAACCACCAAGCATTGAAATCAACTCCGACGAAGAAGATGATATATTTTCCGACGAAGAAGATGAATGGATCTACTTAGATCTGATATAGATCTACTCAGATCTACATCAGATCTGAGTAGATCTACACAGATTTGGTTAGACATCCGTCTTTCCCATTCGATCTCTTTTTTTTTCTCTCTCTCTCTGCTATACACTTCTGTTTTCTGTTCTAATGGAGAAAATTTTCGAATTCTGAACAAGCAGTTTTCGAGTTTTAGTTACAGGCGGTGAAAACTGTAAAATTTTGCAGTTTCAAATTTTTTTTTTGGTGCTGGAATGAATCATGGTTTAAAACTATAAAATTTTGCAGTTTTATAACATTCTTTAGAACTGTAAAATTTTACAGTTTCATAACATGTCTTTTAATTTTTTTTTTCCTGCAATATTCTAGACATTCCGGTGAGTCTCTGCACGACCGTTAAACGGAAGTCCGACGGTAGTAAGATGTGAACAGTGTCTATAAATTAAAAAAAAAAAAAAAGATTTTTTGGTAACAATTAAAAATATGTTGGACTAATTGGTGCAAGTATTTTGTTTTGGGATTAATTGGGTTTTGAACTTGTTACGTGAATAAAATCTCCCATAATGCAAGTGGAGAGGCCCAAGCTCATTCTTCGAAGTCTAGCCTCTAAAAGGCCAACCCAACATCCTACCCATAAGCCCATATCCAACACTAAAAATTGACCCATGCTTGTCTTCTCTCTCACTCCAATTCTACAGAGCAAACACACCTCTCTCTCTCTCTCTCTCTCTCTCTCATCGAGCTAGGGTTTATACACAGATTTTTTTCTAGGGTTTGCTAAAATTCAGTATCTGAATCATATATGGACCTAACCAAGAAGCGAAAGCTCGACGAAAATGGCGATTTTCCGGCGAATTCCGATGCCGGAGCGACCCAACTTTCCCTAGAAGACGCTCGCAAGATCTTCGAACCCTTCACTCATTCCCAGCTCCTAGAGATCGCCCTAAACGCCGTCGTTTCACACCCCGACGTCCTCTCCGCCGTCCGATCAATCGCCGATCGTGACCCCTCGCAGCGAAAGCTCTTCATTCGCGGCCTCGGTTGGGACACCACGACGGAGAAGCTTCGATCTCTCTTCTCCGGCTATGGCGATCTCGAAGAGGCCGTGGTGATTCTCGACAAAGCCACAGGGAAGAGTAAAGGCTATGGATTTGTGACTTTCAAGCACGTTGATGGGGCTTTGTTGGCTTTGAAGGAGCCGAGTAAGAAAATCGATGGTCGAATGACTGTTACTCAGCTTGCCTCTGCGGGAGTCCAAGGCGGGCCGATTTTGAACCCTAATTCGGCATCGGATGTGTCGGCGAGGAAGATTTATGTGGCGAATGTGCCGTATGACATGCCGGCGGATCGATTGTTGGCGCATTTTTCAGCGTATGGGGAGATTGAAGAAGGGCCTTTGGGTTTCGATAAGGCGACTGGGAAGTCAAAAGGGTTTGCTTTGTTTGTGTACAAGACAGCTGAGGCTGCCAATGCTTCGCTTGTTGATCCAATTAAGACGATTGATGGACGTCAATTGAGTTGTAAATTGGCAATTGAAGGGAAGAAAGGGAAGCCGGGGATGCCCACAGCCCCAGCGCCCGCCAATGGTGGTGGTCCTGGTGGTTCGTATGGTGGGTTTTCCGGTGGAATACCGGGCGGCCCGCCAATGGGTCATAATCCTCTGAATTCATCAATTGGTGGTGGTGGTGGTGGTTATGGTTCTGGGTTGGGTGGTTCTTATGGTGGTTCTCACTATGGTGGGCCTGGTTCAACTGGGTATGGTGGATTAGGATTGGGTGGCAGTGGTGGCGGTTTGGGCGGTGCCGGTCGTGGTTCTTCATTGTATAGGTTGCCACAAAGCTCAGCTGGGATGCCTTTGAGCGGTTATCCGGAGGGTGGGCAATATAGCTTGTCATCATCTGGATATCCTAGCCAGCACCATCAGACAGCGGGGACATCACCGGTGCCTAGAGTTCCACCTGGGGGAATGTACCAAGGTGGCCTCCCATACTACTGAGGTATCTTTTTATTACTCTCATAATTTAAAATTGGTTTGATTTTGTAGTTTCGAATGCCTCTGTTGCACTTTGATGCTAGAATTTGGTTGCTCTTGCTGTGATTCTGATTGATATGAGTTATTTGCGTTCTTAGATAGTTAATGGCATGTTGTGGAATGCTATTGCTGCATTTTTATTTTTATTTTTGTTAGGTTGTTATTATTATTGTGTTTCTTCAGGGTGGTGTGCAGTCTTCGTGTTTTCTTCTATGATTCGTGCAGTTTCTGGTTATTTTTATTTTTTATTTTTGTTATGATTGTGTTTCACATGATTTTTTTTTTTTGCGACTAAGGATAGAGTACATAGATCGTAAATTTATTAACAGTAACAATGGAAGTAGAGAAGCAGTGAAAATTGACAACCAAGAATTGTCTAAGAGTGAACATTTTCATTATTTAGGGTCGATTATGACAACAGCGGGTAGATTAATGTGGGTGTGGCCCATAGGATTAAGGCGGGATGGTGTAAGTGGAGAAGTGCGTCTGGAGTACTGTGCGATAAACGAATACCTACTAGATTTAAAGGTAAATTTTATAGAACGGCTATTAGACCAACGATGTTGTATGAGACAGTGTTGGGCAACCAATAAATCACATGTAGATAAGATGAGTCTGGCTGGGATGAGAATGTTAAGGTAAATGTGTAATAAGGCTAGATAAGATAAAATTAGGAATGAGTGCATTCGGGAATGGGTAGGAGTAGGACTAATAGAAGATAAGTTGAGAAAGAATCGATTAAGGTGGTTTGGTCATATTCAACGTAAATCAACAGAGGCAGTAGTAAAGAAAAGCGATACTGTAAAGGTAGATGGAAGTGTTAGGGGACGGAGTAGGGGTAGGATTAGATTAACGTTGGTTAGCGTTATAAATAGAGATATGGGTTTACTCAATTTGACTAACGAAATGGCCTTTGATAGGGTCGCATAGAGAAAAAGGATTCATGTAACCGATCCCATTTGATGGGACTTAAGGCAAGGCAAGGCAAGGCAAGGCAAAGCTTGGCTTAGTTTGGTTTGTAACTTTGGGTATAACTTGTTCTTACTTGACTTAAAATTTACGAAAATTTCCTTATACTGGACTTGCCTGGGGTGTTTTTTTGGTTGGTCTTGTTGATTTCCTGTGATACCACTGTTCTGGTGGCTCTTTACTCTGCTGTGAAGCTGTTATCGCCATGTAATCTTGCATGTTCATGTTATTTATTGGGGGACTTGCATTTAAGTCCTAATAGGTGGACTTGTTGTCCAATAGGTCTTGTGAAAATTAATAACATTTTTCATCAAATACTATTAAAAAACGTGTTACTAATTGTTAATTTTCAACAACGGTTTAAAAATTGTTACAAAAAGTCACTAATTTTCAACATTCAACGATAGTTTGAAAAATTTATCACTAGAAAATGTCACTAATTGTAAGTTTTAAGGACAATTTATAAAAATCGTGACAAAAAAAGTCATTAATTGTTAATTTTTAGTGATATGTCAATAAATCATCATAGAAAATTATTCTTAGCGATGATTTACTAAGGCTTATTTTCAATAGAACTTTGAGTTCAACTATTATGACCTATTGGTAGTTTACCTTTATTTATTTGCTGATAAATGCAAAATTCTGGAAGTTTATTTGGTTGTTTATTGGCTTATATGTCCATGACCTGCCTAGTTTGTATCCAAGTTATATTATCTTCTTGTACATATGATTCGTTTATGATAAATGTCTGAATTGGCCAAACCGAACGAAGAATCAGTGAAATAACTGAATCTACCTAAAAAAAAAAAAGAAATCTGTGTATTATTTGCATAATAGCTTTGATCCCAATTGGGTATATTGAGGCTATTTGGTGCATCTTATAGAACTGCGTATGGTTTTTTTTTTTGGAAACAGTTCCAGAATGTTTGATGTTTGATTTTACCGCTTATGAGGTAACTAGTTTAAATAAGTTGATTATTGAGAAGTAAGCAGAGAGGTGCTTTTACCTCATACTTCTTATTATCAGCTTTTAGCTTGCAAAAAACTGCACCAATTGGGCCCATTCCAGATTTGATTAGGTAACTCATGTTAATTATCAAAAAAAATTAAAGATAAATAAAGAATTCCCTGTACTGGCTATGCTTCCTGGTTTATAGTACCTTCTTGTTTACTGTTTTAGTCTCATTTTGTTGGAAGACAGCTTGAATATGGAAATGAAATGATATAGCTGCAAAGGGAAAGTTCTTGAAGTGTATTTGGTAGTTTATTGGAGACAATATATTGAATTGAACTTGGAGTGGAAAAATCATGTCTCTGGTTTAAGAATGAGCTTGTATGATTACAACCTGCCTGAACAGGGAAAACATACTTGATTTTGGATGAGCTTATGTGTCTATGACCTGCCAACTTTGTGCAAGTTATATTTATCTTCTTGTACACATGATTCATTTATGATGGAAAAAATTGATTTAGGAACTGTATTTTGCATAATAGTGGTGATCCAATTGCAAATTGGGTTCAGTCTTAAATTGGTCTGATAATTTGAGTTACTTGTCAAAAATAAAAAATAGTAAATAGGATGGAATCAAGAATTCTCTGAATCGGATAATTTGAAAAGCTATTTTTTGTTTGTTTGTTTGTTTGTTTCCCCTTCCCTTTGATGATTTTAAAATGTTACATGGCTTGGAGGCACTTAGATTGTACTTAGACCGTGCATGAAATGGAGCTTCTTCTCATTATAAGTGACTTCAATCAGGATAAAATTTATGTGACAGTAGTTTTATATATATGCATCTATCATTTTTCTTCTTGTTTGATTCTAGGGGATGGTTGTTAAGATTACTAATAAAAGTTTATTTTTAGTGCTTGATCTTCCTGCCCAGTTAAATTTAACTGGTCAGTGAGGGTTTTTGTAGACTACTTTCAGTACACCATTTCAAGAATGAACATTGATTTTGAGCTTACTATCCGTCATTGAGTTTTGTAGTTGTAAGTCGGAAACCTCTCATAAAAAATATAAAAAGTTGCAAGTAGGAAACCCTTCTTTAGTGATTTTATTATGTTTTCTTTATTCTGTTCTATCATGGCTGTGTTGTGCATGTCGGGCATGTGCAATTGGCTGCCTTTAAGCATGCTGAATGGCTCAGAGATACTAAATTCTTACATTACATCTTAGAGTGTAACTCTAGCAGGACAACATTGTCCTAGGGTGTATTTGATTTCAGATTGGCATGAAGGTTGTTCGGCTAAATAATCTATAATCGTCAGCTATGAGGTCTTCTCTTCAGTGAGTTTATGTTTTAAATAGTTGAACTTAAGTTTTTAAATTTAATACTAACCCAGAGAAGCTGTCTTCTTTCTTTCCTCCTATCCTCTTCTCTTCCCCTTCTTTATTCATGTCATTCTTATTTTTAATAACTTATGTGTTGTAATATATTGTGGATTTCAGCAGATTGGACTGGTAAGCAATTTCTTGGAATTGTGGTATGATTTGTATAATTGTTTTTATCTCTTTATAATCAAATATTAGTGTTGTTTCTGTTTTCATTTCTTTGATTTGTGCATGGACACTCAAATGCCATCACCAGTGTTTGCTAAAATGCATTGACATTTTTGTATTTGGGACCAAGAGCTTATATTTTGATTTCTGTTTTTGTGTTGTACGCGTAGATTTTGCTTTGATTTATTTATTTATGTCCAAACATTGCAGCTGGTGTTCATTTCTTCATAAATGAATCACATTTTGATACCTGGGTCCTTTGATCAAACGTTATGATTTTAAATTCTATTGTTACTCCGTAATTATTGTTTTGGTGGGTAATATTATGTCTTTCATTAAATGACAACCTAATCTTGAGTGGCTCCATTGCCCTTCAATGTAAACTCTTATATTTTGGTAAGATGTTTGTGGTGCTATGCTTGCCTGGTAGTTTTTTTTCTATGGATGTTTGATTTGACTTCTGTTCAGGTTAATGTCTTGTGTAAAAACATATTGTGATTTTTTAATTCTACATGTGTCCAAGGAATGTCTTAACCTTTTTGACTATTTGCTTTTTGGCTAGCATGACATCTGTTTGCTTGTTGGATGTAGATTGATGAATTGAGTTTTCAATGGGTTCAGGTGTATGACAGCTTGTTGGGCACAGTTGCTTTTAGTGGTTCTGGTGATTTCGTGAATGCAGACAATTTGAACTCTGGCTTGATGAATTTGATTGGCTGTACTTTGGCACTTCTTCACTTCATCTGCTCCTTAAGATGTGGGTCCTTTATGATTGCTGGTAGTTTAGTTAGACAGTCTGTGTACTTTTTTTCTCAGGAACCCATATGTCATCTGTGCTCTTTTATTATAAATGTTAATGTTATAGGTGTTGAGACATTATTTGCCTTTCTTGAAATTTCTTTCGTTTTCTTGCTTCTAATGATCTATTAAATGCTTGATATTTTTCCATTCATGGTTGGAATGACTTTGTATGTGTTTGTAATTACTTCTTGTTTTTAGGTTCACTGACAAGATCGCTATATTTATTAAGGAAATATACATACATTAATGTAGTTTACAAGCATGCAAGTAAAATTATGTATACATATGCATGTATAGGTGTCACTTGGATCTCTGTTTGTTGGCTATGGGTGAAGAAGAATTTAGGGAGGGAAAGCCCCCCCTACTTGGAAGCTTTTGGATTTGTTGGATAGATGGATTCTTTTGTTTTTGTTTTTTCTTTTTAATGTTTTATACATGGTTTGTGTTGTGGCCCCCTTTAGGTGCGTTGAAGGCTTGAATGGAATATATTTATACATTGAAACAAAAAGATAAGAAATCAGGAGTTAAGAAACTAGTGCTTCCGCCAAACAATTTGGATAAATGATATTATGTTTGTATCGTGGACGAGATAGGAGTCTATATTTTGTGGCTATGTGGAAATCTTGTAGGTTGGATGTCATTTATTCTGGTTGAATATTCTCCTCTCAAATTTGTTGGCACTCATTTGACCTCGGTTAACTTTTTTGTCTGGTTGTGTGCCTCTAATCAAATCATTGTTCTAGGCATGACTCCAATCTGTGTTTGTTTGTGGGCCTGCCAACTTCTGCTGACGAGTTTTTTTAGGGAGATAGTGGTTTTCTTTTTTATTTACTTATTTATTGAATCTGATGTAAGGTAATGTAATAGTACACACAGGACGTCCTTGAATTGTGAACAACCCAACTTCCATCCTAAAAAAAAGAAAATAAATTGCAAGAGGAAAAGGAGGAGACATAAAAGATGGAAATCTACTTATCAAAAAATAGAAATAGAACATTGAAAACATTTTTTTAGATAATTCTCTGCAATGCTACCCTGAGTGGGAAGGTCATCCCTACAACTTCATTTGTAGTCGACCTGATATGCACACCACCATATATCTGACATGGGAATGTTTTCCTTTATAAAGACGGTGTGGTGACCTCAATAGTGACCTACAAATGGTGTGATCTGGTGTATTGTGCTCAAGCCTAACAGATTAGCTTTTTATATCACTTTGGGTGGTTTGTCCGTTTTCCTAATTGTTGTGGTTGTTCATGTTGCATCTAATTGTCTCTGGAAACATCTATTCTCTTTTGTAAATAGTGAATTTTGCACATTCAATACGATTATTATAGACAATGAATGGTTAGTAAGATAAATATAATAGTTTTGTACCAATAGCAATTATACTTCTCTATGCTATTTTGGAGTGTGCATGGAGGTAAGAATGGTGCTGATTGCTAGTCCTGCAACATGCAATCTGCTTAGTATTTCTTCCCAAGTTGGGGCCTTTATTGTGAGCATTCTCTTCAATTTGGTAATTTCTTGAACAAAAGGAATCAGATTTTATTTGTGGCAATTATGGTTGGTTTGATGCCCTATAAGGTGGAAAGAAGTGCTATCTTGATTGTGTTTGAGAAATTTTTCGAGGTGAATTTTGTTTGGAAAGCCGTGTATTTTTAGGCTATTTTTCTTTCAATGGCACTGGATTTCTGAATTTGTTGGTCTTTTGTGTTGTTTTAATTGCAGTTTATATGAGAGTGATTCTGGGACGCTGTTTATTATTAGATAATCTCATTGAACGAGTTGCTTCTTTTTCATTGCCGAGGTTGATTTGTATAGTATATTAGGCCATTTCTCTTTAGGAAAAACAGAAGTAAAGTTAAGAATATGGCATTCACTGTCCTATCCTACCCTCTTGTACAATTTCACGTCTTCCTGCTTTTAAGTAGATTATTGTTCGTTGTGGTAAAACTTAAGTACATGCTATATAAGTTTGGATCATGGATGTGTTTTGACTTTTCCTTTCCCTCTAGAAATCCCTACCTAAACGCAGTTGTTGTTTCTGTGTTGTAGAGCAGTGAATACTGGCCTGGATAATGAAATATTTCTAAGGTCATTCATAAGGTCGGTTAAAATGCATCCATGAATCTACTTGTTAATTTCTGTGCTTACAGAGAATTCGTGCCCTGTATATATTTGCTTAGATCTTATGTACCCTTTGTGTTTGTGTACCAAAACTAGCCTTTCTAGAAAAATCTGAAAATTATGAGAAATTGTTTGAATGATTGTGTGTCAAGTTGGCTCTTGGAAGTAGCGGTTGCAGCGGGTGGTTTGCCTATCCAGCTCTCTCTCCTGTCTTTTACTTTGTGGTAAGGCTGAATTTACGAAAGTCTAATCTCTGGCAAACCAAAAGAACCGGGAGCCTCAGCAAGGATATATTATGGGAATGCAGTACTCTCTTTCCATGTTATTGAAAGGCATGGAGCACTTTCTTCTGAGCGAAGTGGTTTTTGTGACTTGTTGAATCAATATCGACCTCTATGTTGACTTGGCGTTGCCATGATTTGTTTATGCATGAGGGATGATTCAACATTAAATTTGCTTTGAATTCAAGACGGAGACCACGACAGCTTCACTTGCTGACAATTGGTGGTCATCACTTGTACACTGGATCTTGGCATCACTTGTAAACTGGTTCTTGGCAGGAGAAAGGTGAAGCCCATGAATAATGACCAAATGCAGTTGCTGCTGGTACCTCCACCACTGCTGCCACTGGGTTATTGAAGTCATTATGCCGCTGGAAGGTGTGCTGAGTCTCTCCTTGGTTTGATGTGTACTTATTATTGGTTAGGGCTGTGCAAAAAATTGAAAAAATTGCAAATTGGTTTAATCCAAGGCCAAATTGTGGTTTTATAGTTATTGTTTCAGTTTAGAACCAATTTGGACTATTTATATATATAATATATATTGTTACTTCAGATATTGAAGTGCCTGATTAGTATTTAAGTTTTGTTCGGTGTGTTTTTGTAGAGCTGTAGAAGTAGTTTTAAATATTCATTTTTTGAGCACATTGTGGATAATATTTTGTAATCATGTTATGAATGATCATGTGGTTTTTAACGTGGTTGTAAATCAAATTGAACCGCAATATATTGGTTTGGTTTGGTTTGATTTTAGGATTTTTAAGATTTTGATTTGGTTCCAAATGAAATGGTAGGTAGTGATTTGGTTCTTGATTTATTTCTGAATTGAATCAAACCGTTACAATGTGTTCACTCCTAATGGGGAGAATGGTGCTACCCGACTCCTTGGTGGAAGCAGAGTTGAGTATGGTTTGGATTGGTTCGAGTTAGGATTAAATCAATGACCAAATCATTATTTACCGTGCTATGAAATTTGAATCCATACTAAATCAAGCAAATCAAGTCTTATAACAAATAAAATTGAACCAAAACAACATAATTCAGTTTGGAATTATGATTTTTAAAAAACTAGTCATCTTTCAAATTATAATCGGAAAATATTATTCTCAACTTAAGAATTGTTTAGATGATGGTTTTGAATTAATTTTATCACTATACAATGACATGTTTGCTACATTAGGGTTACAACTTGTGTATATAAACATTTGATAGATATTTGAGTATTGGAGAAGATTATGGTACACTTTATATGTACCTTATAACTAGAAAATTTGTCATTAAGGTCAAGTTTGGCATAATTGAAAAAAGTCAAAAAGTCACTATTTTATTTAAGTCATATCATCTTATTTAAGTCACATCACCTCTCTAACACATCACTTCAAACCCAATTCAAACCCAACCTATATTTCATAAAAAGTCAAAAAGTGCACTTATTTAATCTTCCCAAACTAGGCCTAAATAAGAAAATTGTGTAAGTAAAGGTGCAAATGATATGTGGGTGTATATAATAAAATACTCCTTGAGTATTTACTACAAGAACAAATTATAGACGTATATATCTAATTTTGTTTCAATTCCAAACAAGATCTGGAACTATAAAATCATTTACTGTGTTTGATTTAATTTTTTGGATTCAATTTTTTAGAAATTGAGTTTTTTTATTTTTTGTGTTTTTATTTTTTATTTTTAGTAAATATTTTTAAAATTTTAATCAAGTTTTTTATTTTTTTAGATGCACCTTACTTAGATGTATATAAAAAGTAAAATATTTGTAAAAAAAATTAATAAATATACAAGAATATGAAAAATGTATTGAATTTTTATTTGGGTGAATTACACAAATAGTCCGTATAGTTTGGGGTTTGTGTCACTTTGATTCCTGACTTTTCAATTATGACGCATTTAACCCTGAATTTTGAATCTTGTTTCAAATAAGGACAATTGAAGATATTATTAGATTTTTCAAGGGTAAAATCAGCAATTTGATAAAATATAAACTAATTTGACAAAAATAAATGTCGAACAAATATTTTTAAATTTTTAAAAATTATTTCTACCCACTAAAAATAAAATTATGTAAAATTGATAAATGTTTCAGACATTTATTTTTTTTTTACCAAATTAATTTTTATTATGTGTTTGGATGACGATCATGTAAAATTAATTTTTAAAAATTAATCATGTAATTTTTATTAATTTTTATCAATTTTATATAATTTTATCATTGGTGGATAAAAATAATTTTTAAAAATTAAAAATATTTGTTTGACATTTATTTTTGTCAAATTAATTTATATTTTATTAAGTTGACGATTTTGTCATTGAAATTAAACAATGGTATTTTCAATTGTCATTATTTGGAACAAGATTGAAAATTCATGGTCAAATGTGTCACAATTGAAAAGTCAAGGACCAAAGTGACACGAGTCTCAAACTATAAGGACTGTTAGTGTAATTTGCACTCTTTATTTTTATTTTTGTATTTTTGGTATTTAATAATGAAATTTCTTTTAAAAGTATTCACAAATGTCATACTTTTTAAGTGTATTTATTTTAAATGTATCTAAAAATTTAAAAAAAATTACTTAAAATATTAAAAAAATTCAATAAAAACAAAAAATAAAACTATAAAAATTTAAAAAAAATTAATTTTTTGAAAAGTGAGTTCGAAAAACTCAAACCAAACAATGTGATTGGTATTTTAAAACCTTTAGCATTTTTGTTTTTTTTAAGAACTAGGATATCTTTTGTACTTTTTTTCCCCTTTCATTCAATTTATTTGTATAATAAAATATTTCTCCTTTCAGCTATAATCTGTACTCTCTCATCTATATTTTACAGCTCCCATATCATTTTTTTCCTCGTCTTGCGTCGGAAATCAATTAATGCCAGTGAAAATAGACTGGGCAATGACAAGCCAAAGGCCTCATTTGGAAATAATTTATTTTAGTAATTTTTTAACTTTTTATCAAAAGATATATAAAAAAGTAAAGAGAATGATGTGATAATTTATAGTGATTTTTTA
This sequence comes from Camellia sinensis, assembly GCF_055761805.1. Lineage (NCBI taxonomy): Eukaryota > Viridiplantae > Streptophyta > Magnoliopsida > Ericales > Theaceae > Camellia > Camellia sinensis. The sequence goes on from NC_138967.1 coordinate 171,860,205, forward strand.
ATTTTTTAACTAAAATATGTAATTTTCAAACGAGACCTTAAAATTTAAAGAAATTATGCTGCTGCTTCTTCTCCTTTTTTTTTTTTTTTTCTTCCTTCTTTTTTAAAATTATTATTATTATTATTATTATGATTTCAACAAAATTCTGAATTAACCAGCTATCTCAAGAACACAGGCTTGATAAGTCCCATTTATTTAATGATTCATTTAATTAGTATATATTTACACGGTGGTGTTACATGTATCAATTAATATATTAACTAATGTACCAATACTAGTTATGGAGAAATTTTTGTATGCCAATAGGGTACCACGTAGCACTACTTTTTACTAATCACAAATGTATATGCCTACTATTATTTCTCAAACACTCAACATAAATGTAGTGAACTCTACTGTCAAAGGCAATCACAATAGTAGAAGATACCACATGACATGTACCTTATCCGCATACAAAAATTTCTCTTAGTTATAGCATTATTATTAACTTCACTCATTATACAAATTATAAATATCAAAAATCTCTTAAATTATGTCACATCATCAATTGGTATACTAATAAATAAATATAATATTATTCATATTTAAAAGCTAACACAACATTATTGGTATGTCAATTGAATGTGGTAACATTAAAATCGGATTCTTTGCAAAATTAAAGAACAAAGAAGGGGGTGAAATAAAATTGAAAGAAGGGAAAAAAATAAAATTGATTGCGTCGCAGAGGAAAAACTTTTTGTTAACTAATTTAATTCTAGTTCATGAAATAAATTATTAATCTCTATATAATGTGCATGACCACACTTAATTTTCCATTGTTAAATTTATCAAATTAATCAAATTTCGGCACTGTTTGGGAAGCAAAACTTGGGCTAAATTAGCCACATCCGGACAAATTAGGCTTATTTAGCCACATGGAGACAAAACTGCATTCACGGGTACGTTTGAAACCCTTATTGGGGTAAGTTTACCAAAACACCCTGAAGAGATCCCTCTGATTCTGAGGGACAATGCCTCATCACACACACAACCTTCCCAAACGGCACACAACAAGCGAAATAGGCGATTCATGTATACCAGAGGCGACGACGACATCTGAACCAGCTTCGCAGTGGCGATCGGCACCGGAGTACGCATCCGCGGCGGCGAACAAGAACCAACCCTCTCAAACACAAACCGATCTGCAGGTAATGCTTTATGGCCTAACTGATTTCATTTCCCTTTTCGCGTCTGTGTGGCCCCTACTTCCGATCTGCATAGTATGGGTTCATAACGGGTTGGGTTCATGACTGATCTGTTTGTTTACCGTCGTGATTGGGTTGATTACGGTTACATTTCACACATTTGGAACAGATATATATATATATATATATCTATGAAAAATTATATATCTGTTCTTATATTAAACACTGTAAATCTGTTTGGTTAGGGTTGATTACGGTTACATTTCACACATTTGGGGCAGATATATATATATATATAAATTAATATATATCTGTTCTTATTTATATATCTGTTCTTATATGAAAATCTGTAAAATCTATCATATTTGGGTTCATTACTGTTACATTTCACACATTTGGGACAGATATATATATATATATATATATATAAATTAATATATATATGTTCTTATTTATATACCTGTTCTTATATGAAAATCTATAAAATCTGTTCGGTTTGAGTTCATTACGGTTACATTTCACACATTTGGGGCAGATATATATATATATATATATATAAATTAATATATATCTGTTCTTATTTATATACCTGTTCTTATATGAAAATCTATAAAATCTGTTCGGTTTGAGTTCATTACGGTTACATTTCACACATTTGGGGCAGATATATATCTGTTTTTATATATAAATCTGTTCGGTTTGAAGGCAAATATATGTATTTGTTCTTATATTTTCATGTAGATCAACCCATGGTAAAGATTAAAAAACAGTCAGCATATGAAAAATAAAAATAACCTGTTCTGTTCAAAACAGTTTGTTCTACATTTCTTTTTTTTTTCTTATAATTCACATTACAAATTATCAATTTCAGATCACAATTTCAAATTTATGTATACAACTGCAGACTGATGACATCAATTCTGTGAATGAATATCAATTTATGTTACAAAATTCGTTTTAGTCAACATTGGTAATTTGATTACTTATCACTGTCATGATAAACTTCATTTATGATCTGTGAATTGCCTATTGATCATTTATGAAATGGTCTGTCAATGAATAAGGAAAACACATGATCTGAATGGGTTCTATCATTTTTGAGTCAATGTTGGAGACGATGTCTCCATCTATGAAATACCTATTGATTCATTATTAAGTGAATTACCTATTGATTTGTCAATGCTGAAGAGAATGTCTCCATCTCTCTTCCAAAAAACACTCCTCACAAGTAGTCTTGATTCTTAGACGGTCACATTTTTGGGTTGTCCTTATTCAACTTCACTTCTTCAAACACCGTTACCTTCATTATGTTACATTCGGATAAAACCCTCTGCTTTCTTTATTCATATCTGTCTTCATTGAAAGCTGAATGGGTTACCAGTTGAATATAACTCTTTCTCAGTTGATCTAGTCTAAGTATATATAAATTAAGTCTAATTTATATGTAAAAGTAAGTCTAAGTATACTTTTTTCATTCAAAAAAGTAAGTCTAATTTGTGTATGCATGTGCAGACAAACTTTAATCTTCAAAATTATTGATATCAATAGACCATTCGGAAATTTCAAAAAACATCAGAAGATAATAATAATAATAATAAGTAGGAATAAAGTAATAATATAATTTGATCATGAATTCTTCATCTTAGTTATATAAACACACGGTGTTCATGCCCTGTCGTTATGTTAATTGAAATCTAAATTTACCAAATTACATATTTACCTTTCTATTACCATCTTCATAGTGAAACCATGAGAATGTAGGCTGCTTTTCTTTAAAATAAACGGAAGGAAGTTGACAGTTTGTATACCTATCCATTGAAACATGTGCATCATCGTATTCAGATAATATTTAACCTGATAGACAGATAACATAAACTAATTACTTACATGATTCATTGTCACTTCCGAATGTTTGTAAATCATAGCATGGCTTCGTTTACCTTTGCTGCAACTTCCAGTACATGGCCACGACGAATGTGTGCCTGTGGACATGGCCCCTGTATTGTTAAGATTTTCAGGTCCGCCAAAAATCCAGGCCGTCCCTATTATGCATGTCTCTGTCCTGTGGTGAGTCGCCCATTCTTTACCAGTCATAACTGTATGAACATTAACAACCCATTGACTAATAGTTCCATCATTTGCACTGATCAACCTTGTGTCAGTTGGATTGGTTGGTGCGAAGAACCAAGGCGAGAGAACCAAGACTATGCGTCACCCAGAGACGAACTTGTCATGCAATTGCGGGCTGATGTCATAGACATTCAACAATCCTTGCGTGTCCTTAAGACCATTGTGTATGTACTATGCATTGTCATTGTCATTTTGTTGTTCCGTAGGTAAAAAACGTTGTCAGTATGTACAAACACGTTAAGACGTTGTTAGTATGTTGGTAGTATGTTCTAGTATGACTTTAAGCTGCCTTTGCCTTTGTTAGTACGAAACGGTCGACATATTAATGACTATCATAACTATGTCCACTACTTAGTTCCATGGAACCTGTGTACGTATGTTATTACTGTGCAATGGTTATATGCTCCCTAATTTAGCATCCTATCTCTCTGTTTCTTGTTATTAATGTGTAATGGCTTATGCGTTTATATATAACAACCGAATTTGTGATGGTAATCTTCTGTAACCATACATTAGTAATGGCTTCCATACGTACTTCTCCGCGTACCCAATCGAAAAGCAAAGGCATTGTCACTGACAAGTCAAGCAGTCTTGAAGAGACACATCAGTTCAGCCACAAGGCCTCATGGGACAGTGACTCAATTCGAGTTTTCCTGCAGTTGATTGCAAATGAGATTACTAAAGGAAAATCGCCGATTCCTGGTCCTCAGCCAAGCAGGGTACAAGTCCTTGGCAAGGAAATTTGAGAAAAAAACAGAAAGAAAACATGGACTGAAATAGTTGAAGAATAAGTACATGAGTTTGAAAAAAAAGTGGCAAGCGTGGAAAAAGTTGATGGATTCAGGCAAAAGAGTGTCAATGATAGGGTTTGACTGTGACATCGGTCTGTTTCAGGCACCTAAGGAGTGGTGGGACAAGATGGAATCGGTAAGTACATGTACAAACAAGTTTCATATTTGTCATTTACCAGTACATTTTTAACTTTTGTAGTTAACTTTTAATTAATTATATGAAATGTAACGTCATTCTCTTTCATATATCTCTATTTCTGCAGATAAACAAGGTGTGTGCCAAGTTCAGGAAAAAAACCTTGGAACATCGTGAGTTGATGGAGACGGTTTTCATGGGGGCATCAGCTACTGGTAAGCACCATTGGACCCCGGGAGAGAAACTTCCTGAAGCTGCTGATGACTCATCTGATTCAGTGCATAGTTTGGGAGCCCAGCCATTTGCTGATCCGATACCCGCAGGAGTACAGGACGTGGATTCAAATTCTTCACTGGAGCATGTTCCGATTGAAAATGGGAAAAGGAGAAAGACGCCATCAACAAGTGTTTCAAAGTTGAAGAAGGCAACAAGTGGAGCGTCAGTTATTGCGGAAAGCATGAACAATCTGACAGATGTGGTGTGTACGAAGAATCAGTAGGTTACGGTGAGGCACCTCACAGGCAACGAATCGCTGTACACTATTTCGGAGTGCATGCATCGCCTGACGAGTATTCCATCCCTGGTTGGTACGCCGTTATTCCACTTCGCCTCGACACTTATGGATAATACTGATTTGCGGGAGGTGATGATATGCCAGCCTAATGATGACTCTATCGTAGGGTGGCTTACACAAAAGTAGCTCTAGTGTACTGCGTCGGCGCCTTTTGCAAACCTGTTTGGGTCTCGCCGGATGTGATCTAGCGGTGCTATGAGTGTTGAAGATGCCTGTCCTTTTCTTGCATTATGAAAAATTTTACTTATGTTATTATTGGCACTGTATTAAAACAGGATGGTTGTGTGTGCATGTTTTTATTCCTTCATTTTTGTTTTTTTCTTGCTACCTATGGTGAACAAAACTTTTAGTTTAGTGCATGGGTTGACGGAATGGAAGCATGGTTGTGCATGCTTTTTGGGAAATGAATGAGATGCTTCTGTTTAAATTAAATGTATGGCTATTTTTAAGACAGACAACGATGGATTTGTTTGCTAGCTTTTGTATGTCTATATTTTGCAAATTTAGCTGTTAGTTTACTTTGACATCAACTTTTGTGGATGCTACCACCATGGTCCCCCTGTAAATGAAAGTTGAACAAGTTTACAATTTGTGTAATTCATATCATCATGCGTTACTAATGACATTGGTGACGACATTACTTATATTAAAAACAATGTCGGCATTTTTTAATTGCAATTGTTGAAATAATTTGAGTCAATGAAAGGGAAGCAAACTGATTGAAAGAGTGTCACTCTTGTAGGTCTTGGATTTCAACGAAAACGTAATGAATCCCTGGGATGGAAGCAACAATGACGGAATAAGAAAATGCTTAATCAAATGGCGGTCTAGGTGCAACAAGAACACAACTGCACATTTCTAGAAGCATGCCAGTATGCGACAGAATGGTATGAAAAACACATGGCTAAAACGCTATGTCGCACTTCTATACTGGCCGGGAATGCATGGATATCCGAACTATATGCGGGCCATATGGGCCGATTTGAGGAAAATGTTTGCATGCCGAAGGAAGTTTTTGTCGCCTTATGTGAGACATTAGTAAATGATTTTGGGTTACAAGTCCCGCAACGTCCACATGACTTAGCTGTTGAAGAAAGTGTTGCAATGTTTATCCATGTGTTATTGGGAAATCCATGAACGGTTCCAACATTCGGGGGAGACTGTGTCTCGGCACGTGCATAACGTATTAATTTCCATGAAAGAGTTCACTGTTGTTCATTGCCGGCCCACATACAGTCAGCATCGTATACATCCATACGTGCGGTTTAGACGGAAATACATGCCGTTCAAGGTACTACTGAAAAACATTATTGACATATAAATAAAGAGTGTCAGTTATTTTGTTTTTATTATTAACTGGACGTGACGTATGGAAAAAACCAAACACTTGTTACCCGTTTAAGCAACAAAATAATTGGATTGTTTGTAGGACTGCATTAGGGCAATAGACGGAACACATGTAAGTGCATGGGTTACAGGGCCAGATACGGCAACATATTTAGGTAGGAAATACTGTCACACGCAAAATATCATGATTGCGGTCGATTTTGACATGTGTTTCATATTCATTCGTGCGGATGGGAATGAAGTATGCATGATAGTCACATATTCAACGAGATACTAACAAATGACAATGTCCCATTCCCACATCCTGACGAAGGTAACACCCTACTTTGAATTAGATTTATGGGGCTATAATTTTTTCTGAAACACTTGAAAATGAAGCACAATGTTTGGTTTTGGTGTCATACATTGTTGTCCTGTCTGCAGGTAAATATTATCTTGTCAATTCTGGCTATTCAAACCGGATAGGTTACTTAGCATCATTCAAAGGCAACCGTTACCACCAACAAGAATTCCGACGTATTCCACGGAACACGACTGCAAACACGCCAAGAGAATTATTTAACAAAGTTCACTCGTCCTTACGAAGTGTGATGGAACGCACTTTCGGTGCCTGGAAAAATCAATGGGGGTTTATTCGAGACATGCCTCGGTATGACTTTGCAAATGTGCAAGTTCAGTTAGTAGGTGCGTCAATGGCATTACATAATTATATACGGCGAAACACAGGTAATCCAACAACTGTTCACCCAATCTGTGACGAGGAAGAGGCTCTGACAATAGTAAATGCCATACCAGAAGTTGAACATGACGAGGATGGTTTAATGATTGGGGATAAGGACTCGCATATGGCATTGGTGCGCCTTCGCATACGCGACAAATTATGTTACATGCGTAATAACGGAATGTTAGGAAATATATAATAGTCGACCTAATTTTCATAGGGTTGTAACATTGGTAACACACGTGGAACAGACTGTATTCAAATATGTTATCATGTATCAGTAGAATGTGTTTACACGGAAATATACCTCCTTTCTGTTTCTGACGTGCCTAATTTTGGAAAACCAAAAACCACATAAAAAATCATTTTCGAAAAAGAAAACAAGGTGAAACAAATAAGAAAAAAAAAAAACAACTAATATAGAAATTATCATGTGTGACGTCAATTCAAAACATAAAAACACAAGTTGAAAACTACAAAAAAATCAAAACAAACCCTCATTTTTTGTCCTGTGCCATGGCAATATATGATTTTCCACATCATTTTAAATAAATGACATAAAAAAACGTTTTTCCAAACAAAAAAACCAACCGAAATTAGCATTTGTCACGTAATTTACAAATAAATAAAACATATGAAAACCCATTTGTAAAATATAAAAACAAATTAATGTATACAAATTAAAAACAATTACAGAAACGTAAATTTAAAAAAGAAGAACGACAAACATAGGCCTCATCCAAAAAAAAAAAGGAAAAAAAAAACAGAAATTAGCATTTGCCACGTCATTTACAAATAAATAAAACACATGAAAATCTATTTTTGTAATATGAAAACAAATTAATGTGAGTGAATAAAAAAATGACAAAATCGTAAATTTAAAAAAAAACGACAAAAATACGTCTCATTCAAAAACATTTAAAAAAAAAACATGAAAACATAAATTACCATTCCCCACGTAATTTACAAATAAATAAAACACATAAAAAAAAAAAGTTATTGTATACCAATAAAAATAAAGAAGGCAAAAAACGTAAATTAAAGAACAAGAACTAATTAATGTATAAAAAAAAAAGACAAAAACATAAATTTAAAAAAAAAAATTTAAGCAAAATACGCCAAATCCAAACCCAAAATAAAAAAATAAAAAAAAATTTAAGCAAAATATGCCAAATCCAAACCCAAAATAAAAAAAAAAAACAAAAAAAATGTAAGCAAAATACGCCAAATCCAAACCCAAAAAAAAATTTAAAAAAAAAAATTTAAGCAAAATACACCAAATCCAAACCCAAAAAAAAAAAAAAAAGTAAAAAAAAATTTAAGCAAAATACGCCAAATCCAAACCCAAAATAAAAAAAATAAAAAATTTAAGCAAAATACGCCAAATCCAAACCGAAAATAAAAAAAATAAAAAATAAAAAATTTAAGCAAATTATGCCAAATCCAAACCCAAAATAAAAAAAATTAAAAAAATCCAAAAAGGGTGATTTGGTAATTTAACAGGAAGACACCTCACCAAAAAGTCAAAAAATCTTCTCAAATTAGACTTTTTAACCCCGAATTAAAATAGTTAAAAAAATCAAAAAATCAAAAAGCTAATCGACTTTACAAACGGAGGCGTCATGAAACTTTGATATAAATGTGGGATTGTGTTAAGAATAAACTGAGACACTAAAGTTTAAAATTAATAGGAATTTATTAATTTGATAAACATTTATTAAAATTACTTAATTCAATTTTGAATTTTACTTCTTTTTTGTTTTTGTTTTGAAAAATGCTATTGATCTCAAATAATTTATCAAAGCTCTGTGAGACCCACACAAACTCACATGTATGTGGGTCTCACACCTATGTGAGAGTTTTGATATAAAATTTGGTAGATTATTTAGGGTCCTTAGCATAACTTTTTATTTTTTTACTTTTCAAGTATTTTGAGATTAAAAAAATAAAATAAAAATTGGTTCAGACCTAGATAAAAAATAGTCTACTAAAGATGGTTTTCTTGAGTTTTTTAATAATTTGTTTTTGTCATTATTTTTTTTATATTTTAAATTTGATCACTTTTTATTTTATTTTATATATATTAAACTAGCTCTTGACACATGCAATGCACGCACTATTTTTTTTTCAAAAAATATTTGATGGTACAATGTGGGTTATAAAAGAATAATTTTAATTTTAATTTAAAATTAAAACTAAAATTAAAGTATGATTTTAATTATTTATTTTGATAATATTAATGCTATCTTTCTATAAAATTGTTACTTAAATACTTATATATATTGATTTTAGTTAAATTATTTGTGTATTTTGATAATTTTAATTTTATTGTATTATAAAAGTGTAATTATCATATAATAATTTTGTATAATATATATTAAATTATAAAATAATAAAATAAATACTCATATTAAAAATAATAGTTAAATTAGAAGAAGAATTAGTAATATAAAATTAAAAGTAATTCTAACTATTTAATTTTCTTTTTTATTCATTTGAAAAATAAAAATATGCAGAAATAGAAATTATATAAAATTTATTTAAAAAATTAAATATAAATATGTTGTAGTTGAATTATCATATAATGATTTTATATGATATATATATATATATATATATATTAAATTATACGATTATAAAATAAACACTCTTAATTAAATTAGCATATCAACTATATAAAAGAAATTTTTAACCAAGAAATAATCACATAATAACATCTAAACTAAAAAAGAAAAAATTAGTATAATTTAAATTGATATTGGGTATAGAGAGTCCATATAAAATAGGTAAAATTAATTTAATTTATATTAGGTTTGAGTTTGTATAGAACTCTATATGTAATTAAAAAAATAAATGCTGATGTGGTTTTCTTAAGAAAAAAGTTAAGTCTTTATAATGCACCACTTGAGCATAAAAAAAACATTACTTTTAATCATGTATATATATGATTTCTAAGGGTTTTAGATTAGAAGAACCCTAGTTTTATATATTAGAGAAGATATAAAAAAGAATCAAAATTAAAAAAATTAACTAAAAAGAAAGCTATTATTAAAGAATAAATACGAAAGTTATACTTCTTAGTAATAAATAGGGTAAATTAGCTATTTTTTTGAGAGAGATGAAAGTAATTATATTAAGATAAAACAAATAAGTAAAATAAAAATAATAAGACCTTAAATAACCAAACAACAAAACAATAAATAACAAACAACAAAAATAAATTTGCCAAAAAGTCATACACGATTTAAGAAAAATTATCAATCTTCTCATAGATGTGATTTAGAAAGTTAGATCTGCATCAACCCAAGCAAGATCTACAACAACACCTACCGTCTGCGTCGTTGTTGTCTAACTTTGCTACCACTGTTACTGTAGTTTGGACATCACCAAAAGCTGGAGTTAAAGAGGAAGAACACCCATGATGGTATGAGAGAAGGCTTGAGAGAAAATAGAACTATTGTAAGTGTCGAAAAATTAAAAATTTATGTCAAAATCGAGAGAGAAATACTCAAAAACCCTATTTTAGATTAAAAAAAATCTACATTTACACTCTAAAAATACAAATTTATACTCTAAAAGTGTAGCTATACATTTTAGAGGTATAAAGGAAATGGCCGAAGCTTCATCGAAAATCTCTAGATAAAGAGCCTTTCACTGTACACTCTTTCTCTACGGAGCCTCTATTGGTAAATTACACTCTTAACACTTTAAGTTTTATAAAAGTACAATTAATTTTACATTTTTAACATAGTTATATTGATTTTTATTTAGGAAGGTTAAAATAAATAAAATTAGTGCAAATAATAGACATACACTAAAATAAATAAAGATAAATACATATTTTAGTAGAAAATAAATGATAACACTATTTTTTTTCTTCATACGACTAACGAACTATTGCAGAAAAATTATCTTTATTATATGAATTAAACTTTAAAGGATGTCTATATAACTTTGCAAAAAATATGAAATTAATTTTATTTTTCTAAAGAATAATTTGTATCAACTTCTTGGGGCATTATATTTGTAGGCTCCGCTGTAGATTTGTCAAATTCACTTGAAGGGAATGCTTTGTATGGTCTTGGAATTAATTGAAGTGCGTGCAAGTTAGTCCGATCACCCGGTCAAAAAAAAAGAGGACAAATTACACCATCGGTCCCTACATTTTGCCCCTCGTATTATTTTTACACATTCAATTAATTCAATTTTGACTCTTACTATTAGATTTTTTGTCAATTTGGACAAATTAATAATGTCATTAGTGTTTTGATGAAAAATAATCACCTAATTAGTTGATGTTAACTTATTGAGTCGAGTAACTCTATAATTTTGCTTTTAAAAATACTCACATATGTTATTTATATGTATATTTTTCATTAAAAAAGATAAATAGTAACAATAAATTAGATCAAATTGAAACAAAATTAAAAATTAAAAATTAAATTTGACTTAATTAAAATTACAAGAATCAAAATAATAAACTAAATAATATATCACTACGATAAAAAATAATAATAAAAATAAAAAATTCAGAACGTACACTATTTAAATCATTCCAAAGTACTCTACTCAAAAAAGAACTTTTATTTTATTTTATTTTATTTTTTTTAAGTCTAAACCCTTGCCATATATATATACACAAACCCATGTCCCATAAACCTATGTCCCTAAAAGCTCGGAACCTTTCCAACAGAATACAAGGCTGCTCAAGCTCAGGTTTTGCCTCAAAACCACTCTGCTCACATCCACCGGCGGCTACCGGTTTCCGGTAAGTCCTTTCTCTCTCTCCGATTATCGTCCTTCAGACTCTGAACTAGGGTTTGTCATTCAATTTTCTCGAATTCTTCGCAAATTCTCAAAAACAGTCTACAGCTTTTTTTTTGGTTTCTAAGTGTCAATTTCATGGTAAAACATAGATGTCTTGAACTTCTTAAGAGTACAGTTGAGTTTTTCTTTTGGCAAAGAATTGAACAAAAAATTGAAGTCCCCGTTGTTCCAAGCGATCATCTGTCTATATATATATATATATGTATATATTTTATGCTTATGTATGTATGTATGTATGTATGTGGTTGTATATATCGCCCCTGACATATGCTGGATTATGAAGGAAAATCTGAAGGGTGAAAGTTGTTGTCAAAATTGAATTTTTTTATGTTAGTGTTTCACAAAATTTTATTAATACTAAGGATTTGGTTTCGTTTTGTACCGTGAAGACTAAATTTGATACCATATGATAGGTTGTTAATGTATTGATTTAATTTAATGGGCTTCAATTTTCATGTCTCGTGTTATACCAATGCATTGCTTATACATTTAGGACCGGTTTGAATGGATGTGAATTTCAAATTTATGGATTTGACACTAATTATTCAAGGAGAGTAACCCAAATTATGAATTTCAAGATTGAATTAAATAAATATACTATGATGGATTTGAAATAACTATTTAAAAGTATTTATTTAAAATCATGCTAAGAATAGTATCCTACTAAAATACATCTCTTTTATCTCAACTTTTTTTCTTCTATAGTTTTTCTGCCCTCCTATAATAGCTAACTTTCCAATATTTTTAACCTCAAATTCCTTGATTTGAAATTCACATCCATCCAAACGGACCCTTGGGGAGAATATTGCTGGAATCTTGGTAAACCTTGGGGATTTGGTTAGTGTTTTTGTAATGACATAAGAAACCAAGATTGATCATCTAAATCCTGTTTAAAATTGCTGATTCATTTTTCTTTTCAATTCAGAAGATGTAACACCAACTCGCACCTTTGAACTCCCTTCCTTTTTGTGTGGGTGTGTGGTGAGGTTGACCTACGTGCGTGCATGCGTGCGTGTGTGCATGCATGTTGTATCCTGCTACTGATGCAGATTGAATTTTAGAAAATAAGTATTTTTATTTTGTTATTTTAAAATTAATGTTGGACTAGGAATATTCTAAGTTGGTATAGAATATTATAGAATTATTTAGTTATTTAGTTTCCTGATTTAATATGATGTAGTTTTTCTATTTTATTAGTTTTGATTTTATTTTCTATTTTTTTAGTTTCTTGTTTTACAAGAATTAGGTTCAATATAAATAAAGATGTAAGCTTTAGGGCAAGGGAGATAGTTTTGGAGAATTAATATATTTCGAGTCTTATATTCTTTTATTCCAACTTTGGGTATTCTTTGTAAATCAACCACTGTTGAGCCTTTATTCTTTGCATTCTTTGTGAATCAACGAGTGTAGAGAAGAATCTTACTTCCGGTATTCTTATTCGAATCAACGGATTTTAAAATTGTTACTATTTCGCGTTTCGTGCTGCATCAGCTACCTTTAGCCATCTTTGGTGTGCCAATTCCGCAAGTAAGGTTGTGTACATAGATGAAGCTAGTCTTTAATAACTCGTACTCTTGCTGTGAGCTTTATCGAAGTGGTGGGCTAGTTCCTCATCTTTGTCTTGACTTTCTAAGTTGCTTGATTAGCATGTTCTTTTATGGGATATTGTTTCTCGCTGGAAACACCTTGTTTGCATTAATTTTACTCGTTCTTTGTGCCACTTTGACTTTTGGAAGTGGCTTTGTGGTGGCTTTGGTAGTTTTATCAAGTTTTTTTTTTTTATTTTTATTTTTCATATCTCAGTTCTGCTAACTAACAAAAGCAATGGTGTGTGTAAGATTGGGCCAAGCATGTTGGCAATGACTATCATTTTGTCTGTGATTTTGTGTGTAAGATCGGGCCAAGCATGTTGGCAATGACTATCATTTTGTTTATGATTTTGTGTGTAAGATTGGTCCAAGCATATTTGCAATGACTGTCATTTTATTTGTTATCATTATATTAATTTCCTTCTTGCTCTATATTTCATTGGCTCTTCATCTTGAAACATTTGTAACAAGGATTGGTGTGCTATGGTTCTTCATTTTTGTCATGTGAGCATTGCTAGTTTTTTTATTTTTTATGTATTGTTGACAAGACACTGCATTGTTTTGTACAAAGTCTAGTGAGCCCCTATTTGTGCGTAATACAACTCTGTCTCTCTCTCTCTCTGCATGTACACTCACTCTTTGCTTACCATTTTTTTGAAAGACTCTTTGCTTACCTCAATACCATGATTTCTGGCCTAGTTTTATTTCACTATCTCAAAAAGGAACATATTGTAAAATTCTGATTGCAATTTGGTTGCATTATAGAGGTTTGAGACATTGATTTGGTTGGTTGACATGTTTTGCAAGTTCGGTTTTAAGTTGTCTTAGAAGTTCTATTGGCTGGATGATGTTGTGTTTTTTGTGGCAAGTTTTGTACTACTGGCTTCTATTCATTGTCTTTTTGTTGGAATACCATATTGCTGCAATTGAAAATCTATTCACAAAATTTATGATAGAACTCCTCTGACTGTTTGCAGGTGAACAGCATCGTTCCGAATTAGGAATCATTCTGTTGTCGTATTTTTATTTTAATGAAGGAGGAGGTCTCGTACTTATTCCAGAAACGTAGCATATCTTAACAATGGATCTGAAATTCAAAGGTAAAAGATGGGTTGGAAACATATTCCAGAAATTTGAGGCTATGTGCCAGGAAGTTGATGATTTTGTGAGCCAGGTATGATTTTCTTATCTCGTACTTGCTTTTTCCTCTGACTGCTCTTTTTAAATTTTATTTATTTTTTATATAGGGGAAATATACCTCTTATTGTAATCCTATTATAAAAGAGCCTTCACTGTTACTCTGTCTCTTGTCATCTGTAACAAACTATGAATTGTCCTTTCTGGTGGTTTCGTGTCATGTAATACAAACTATACGTGTAATCATTTTGTGAACAAGATGGTTATATGTTTTCCTGATTATTCTCTAAGTGAGAAACTCCTAATTTGAAAGTGTTCTTTTGTACAGGATACAGTTAAATATGTTGAGAACCAAGTGCATACAGTTGGTGACAGTGTGAAAAAATTTTGTTCTGATGTTGTGCATGATTTAATTCCTTCTTCTTTGGTGGAACCTGGAAACCATGAAGCTCAAGCAGTGTCTCCAAAACAAAATGATAGCATCGGCACCTATGTTAGGTCAATGATTGGTATTGAAGAAAAGGCTGTATACACTGATATTAATCAATTTTCTGTGGAGCAGGATCTGGTTGATCCTTTAAAAAACAGTCATGAAAAATATCCACCTTCTGCGGATTGCATTAAAGAAGCAGAATCTGACTCATCTTTGGGACCAGAAGTCGATAATTTGAAAGATAACAAGTCAGATATTGTTCTTGATGGAAGTGAGACAAAGGAGGAGCTGATACGTATTGAAGAAAACCCTTTATGTACTGATATTAATCAATTTTCTGTGGAGAAAGATCCAGTTGATCCTTTAAAGAACAGTCCTGAACAATTTATCCATCTACCTTCGGCCGAGTGCATTAAAGAAGTAGAGTCTGACTTTTCTTTGGGACCAGAAGTTGATGCTTTGAAAGATAAGAAGTCGTATATTGACTTTGAAGAAAATGACTCAAAGGAGGATCTAATTGATAAAAAGTTCGACATTGTTGAAGAAAATGACACAAGGGATGAAGGAAATGATGTGAACGAGGAGCTGATAGATAAGAAGTCCGACATTGTTGAAGAAAATGACACAAATGAGGAGCTGATAGATATAAAATCTGATGTTATTGAAGAAAATGACACAAAGGAGTTGTCAGCTGGGCCAGAAGAGTTGGAGTTAGTTGTTCCTGAGAATAACAATTTGTCTGAATCATCATCGTTAAGCGAGTCCCCTGATGAGAGGATTCTGGCTGAAGTTCCAACTGCAACTTTGGTCTTTCATACCCAAAAGGAAGAAATGGCTTGTAATAGCCTTTTAGATGACATTGATTCCGTTTCTGATATTTCCAGCATAGTCCCACCGTCTGAAATGGACTATTCAGTTGTTTCTGGTGATAATAAAACAGCAGATTTGGGTCTTATTTATGCCAGTAGTTCTCTAACTGCAGAAACTTATAGCATGTCAGAATTTTCACATGCAAATGTTACACAAAATGAAGAGAACATATGCTATAAGCCTGTTGATGCTTTCTGGTCTTCTCAACTATTCCCAGTTTTATCTCGTGATGACAAGGTTGCGGATGCAAGACTTGCTTTCTCCAGCGGTGCCCTGTCACTGGAATCAAATGGTGGGTGATTCCTGTTTCGTAAATAATGATAAGTTACTTCATTTTCTGCTTCTTCTTGTTCTCTTTTAATTGAATCCTTTGTTTTGCAGATGTAGACTCCTTGACAACTGATGATGCTGCTTCTCTTGTTGGATCATCTGGAAATAAGCATCAATATTGCTATGAGTGTACTCAATTAGAGGCTTTAATGCCTTCATTGAAAATTGGTACGTATGTTATGGAGATTTTCACAACGGGGCACTTCTGTTTGTTGTCCTTATTTTTCAGTTACTGTTTTACTTTGCTGACTCAGATTTTTTTTATTCTGCAAGAATATTATTAGTTGATGTACTGTACTAATGAGTATGATGACAATTTGCTACTTTTGAATTTTTAATTGCTTTACCTATAGTGTTTTTTTGGTGCTTCGTGTGTACTGCTATTTTCATATAAAGTGAAAGGCATGAGTTTGTTATCCTATTTAACTCATAATTAGATAAAAGTTTAGTTGTTAAGTATACCTTTCTTTTGTACTTCATTGTGCTTTAACCACTGCTCATCTTCACTCATTTGCAGTGTTCATTTAGTACTGGCTCTGCGTATAAGGTAATAACTATAAGCTCACTATTGACGTGTCTAATACCATATGATAGGATACTGAATACCGCTTCATTAAATAAAATAAAAATAGTCCTCCCAACCACCAGCACCAGCACAAGGGAGACAGGGAGCTTACTTGTACTCAGTTAAGAGAAGAAAAACCAGCTTACAGAAATGTATATGTGGTACATCACATCTAGAATTTACATTTAATAATGTCTAACAGTACCCAAAAAGAAAAAGGGATAAAAAGGTGCAATTTCTATCTAAATGTCTCTAATGTTGCATGTGCTAAAGGTTTGAGTATTCACTTTAAAGATCCATCTGGTAGGAGGGAAGAGTGACGGAAAGGAAAGGTTCCATTATTTGGATGGAAGGAAAGGGGAAAGGGAGGAGGGTTTATAAGGAAAGCTGAGGGGAAAGGAAAAGACGGGCAAGGATCTTTCTGTTTGAGTCTACCATATGCCTTACCCTCAAAAGTGGGTGGAAGGAGGAGGGAACCATGCTCCCTTCCCCTCTTACCCCTCCTGTTTGTGCCTTGTGGGCAACAATCTTCCTATAATGATACTCCACTTTAATTATTCGGCTCACATAAAACATGAATGCACATGTGACCCAATGAAATGTTTACTATACTGTAAGTTTGTAACTTTACAGTACGACTTTAGAGGATCCAAACTCTTTTTGGACAAGTAAGGTGTAATTCACCCTCTACTATTGGGGGCCATATAGGCAAGCAGGTTTTTTATTTTATTTATTATTATTATTTTTTATTCTGTTGGATCTTTAGCCAGAGAATTTTTTAATTTTTGTTATCCTCCCACCCACCCACCCACAACCCCCCCCCTGCGGGGGGCCGCGTGTTGAACCTTTGGACAATGTGCATTTGTTTATTTATTCATGTGATTGTTAGGTTATTAGATAAGGAATATATATATATATATATATTTTGTTTTTGTTTTGTTGGGCAATCTTGACAAAGATTAAAGAGGATAAAATTGGGGGCCTTAGGCAACCAGCTAAGTGGCCTAAATGACTTTACCATCTTTCCTACTTTCATTTCAATTTTTCGTCCCTTATACCAAATGGGGCCTAATTGTGGTAAATTTATCTAGTTATGGACATGGATTTGATATTATATATTGTCCTCATTTCATGCCCATCATCTATACTTCCGATTTATACACTAGTATGGTTGTTAAGGTGAAAGCTTGGACATCTTCTGCCAGGGCTGTGTTTGCCTTCAATTCTTGTTTGTTACCGTTTGTTTGTTTCCTTCCTAGTATGTTTAGGGACATGTTCTTCATTTCAGCCTACGGATAATTTGGAGTTGTTCATATCATATCTTTGCCATATTGATGGCATGCTCAGTGCTATTTAAATCTGTTAGCTGATTGCTGATCTGTAAATGCTTTTTAACAGGAGAGGCAGATGACTGCAGAGTCGACATTGCTGATCCTATAATGGAAACTATTGAATTGTCTGAGAAGGCAAAGCTTGACGAGAGTTGTGTCATTGTGGACAGTAAATTACTCTATTCTGTCTATTGTAGAGCACAAAAACATAGATCATACAAGGTAATTCCAAATCCCCCTTGGCACCAACCCCAATATAAAATATAAGTTCAGACAATCATGGTGGTTGCCTTTGATACCACGGAAAAGCATTGCTAGAACATGCAATAAATTCTTCTTGTGTTCAGGTTCCAAACAAATTGAAAATTTTATTTAAGAAAACAAAATTACAAATTATATAATTTTAAAAGATAAAGGAATATGACATTTTGTTCCCAAGGCAGTCATTTTTACAGGAATATAGGTAGACTTATGATGACCTTCTTTGTTTTGTTTTTTTTTTTTTTTTGGCATTACTTTTCATACTGAAATTAGCAACACAATATTTGTGCTTATCCAACAATGTTGATATAATGTTCTTCTTCTTTTCCTCCAACAAGTAATTTTTTATGCTGTGGAATTTTAAAGCCTAACCGAACTACGTTTTTGCTGTCACTAGAAAATTTTACAGGATGCTTTTGCTTCGAAAAAGAGGTTGACAAAGGAGTACGAGCAGCTGGCAATTCTATACGGAGATATTGATATAGAGTCCAGCCTGCAACCAGGACAGAATCTTTTTCCCTGTATACCCACCAACTTGGGGAAATCATCTTCTCGCGATTTATCATGTGAACCTGAATGGGAGCTTCTGTAAATACTTGTGCTTTCTGTAGATATAATGCAACTAAACGGGCTATGCAGCTTTCTGCCCGTGCAGATATATGAGACAAAGATGAAGCTGCTGAGTGTGTTAATAATTATGTCAAAAATTCTCTTTTAATTAGATAAAAATAAGGTAGTTGAAATTATGAACAGAGTAATTTATCTGTTTCAAGATGGAATGGCACTTTCGTTGAATAAATTGCAAGAAACCCCGCGACATGTTTAGGGAAGATTATTGTTTCTATGCTAAGTCTGCTATATTGATTTGATTCTCTTTTATCCTTTTTTTTTTCCCAGACTGGCGTTGCTGCTCCGCTTCCCAAAGTCATTCTATTGGTTATCATGTGATATGCGTGTTTGCAACTGTAGTTGCTTGGGATTCTAGTATTTGTCATTTTAGTTATTGAGTAATTTTCTCTTACCACTAGTAAAAATGATAAATGGCAAGTGCCGGGCACTAGTTTGCTTCAATATTGAGGTGAAAAGTGCTTTTTTTTTTCACTTCTAGGAATAGTACTATAAATACTTTCAACAGAGAACCGCCAAAGTTAGCTTAACCTGAGCCCCAAACCATCCTAGGGCGGAGAAACATGTCTTCATATTTTGGGACACAAAACTCTCACAGAACAGAATCCCTGCGAACAAACCTAGAGAGTGGAATAACATGTGTATGTTTTTGTTTTTTTTTTTATTGAGAAAAAGTACTAGGTCCAATTTTCGATAGGGAACCTCCAAACCCGGCTTAGCACTAGCCTTGAACCAATTTAGGGGGAGAAACATTTGGTTATATCTTTGACCATGTCAAAAATATGAATAATGTACAAAAATGTCTTACAATGGAGCAGGACTAAGTTTACTCCTCTTCGATCGATAATCCTTTAATATATGTGCATACAAAATCTCATTCCAAGTATCAGGGACTCCAGGAAGACACCAATGAATACAATCTGCAAAAGTTTTTGGATTCGATCTCTGCTCTTTTGTCAGGAGCTTGCCTCTGCGCTCGCCGTAAACCGAGGTATGACCGTCTTTCCGGTAATCTGACAATTGGGTGACATTCAAAAATGTTACATCAATTTGCAGTTGGCTCAAAACATCTCTTACTGTCTCCATGATGTGAAGATTTGAACCAGTTCCCCAGTATGATGGATCTTGGATTGGGTGAGTCTCATTGAAGCAGTTTCCATCATGACTTCCAGGCTTCCATTCCCAGTCCCTACAAGTAAAAATTGATGAATTTTGATAAGATGCTGTTGTGAAATGAGTGTGTATCTTATATTCTACACGACTCATTTCATCAGAATTTTCGTATAGAATCATTCCTCAAAATGATGTGTTAGTGGCAATTTTGATATTAAGTATTATCTTCGTGGATTTTTGTTTTAAAGTGATAGGTTCACAAGTTTATCATATCATTATATGAGTATTTTTTGTATATATTTTTCATTTGTGTATTATTTATGATCTAGAATTTATATATGTATTTGGGTCGGAATGCAGAGTTTGGAATCTAATTTGTGTGGGATTTTTCCTAGTTGTAAGGAATTAGAATTTTTAAGTTTTTGTCAGAACTTCTGATAATTCTAGGTGTGAGCAAAATTGAAGTTTTGTGGAGATGTATGATAGGAGGGATGGAAAAAATATTGAGGGCGCTAGGGTAAGCAAGGAAGTGTTGTAGCTTAAAGACTCCATTACCTTTGAATAGGGAAACGACGATTGTTTTAAAGCTCGGATATTGGTGTTAGATTTTGGGCCTTTTATGGTGTCATATTCGCTTGTTGACATAGACAAATTTGTGCTGAATCATGTAAAATCTTTGTTTTGGATCTCTGCGAAACAAATTGAGATGCAACAGTTGACTAGACATCTAGGGGTTTGCATTTGACGTGGGATCTCCTCATTTTCAAATGAAGATACGTGATAAGCCGCTTTGCAAGGTTAAACTCACTCCTATTTGTAATCTCTTCTATATCATCCTCTTATGCTAGGGGGTAATTCATAAGGTTCGTTAAATAGAGTTGTTTTTTTCGTTGGTTTTTCCAAGACTGGTATGAATTATTAGAACCCAACTCGTCATATTGATCTCTTTCATCCATTAATGTAGACAAATTTGTGTTCAATCACGTAAAATTTGTGTTTTTTCCATTTGTATTTTAACCATGAGATTTTTTGTGTAAGACTCACCATAGATGTGTTGGAGACATGCTCATGAAATAGACTTTCTGAGTATTTGGGTCGATGCTGGTTTCGATCCAGTTTGCCCATGTTTCCATTGCCAGTCTGTATGCAGTGGTTACATTATACTCTCTGACATCGTAAGGAGATCCGAATCTGAAAAAAAATAAAAATAATAATCATAGAAAGAAGGAAAAATCAGACACTGAAATTTTATGTTTTATAAATCATATGATGAAATAGCAGCGTCGATCAAAATTGGGTTGTTGGAAGTGTTCCTTAACAATGTAATTAGTCCAAGACTCAAGAACACCCCTGTAAAATTAGCAATATGTCTAAGACTATAGAAATCAAGCACAAAATTGGATCGTGATAAAATAGCAGTCCTGACTGAAACTAAGGTGTTGGAAGTGTTTCTTAGCAATGTAGTTAGTTCAAGACTCCAAGAACACTCCCCATAAAATTAGCAGTAAGTTTAGGAATGCAGAAACTAAACCCAGAATTAGATAGATGACAGAATTTTACAAGATTTTTGGTTGGGTCTACTTTTGAAAAATCATGTCCGTCGATATCATTTCTGCATCTGATTCTGTGTTTCTAGACTTATTGAAATTAGTGTCCTCTGGGCAATAAATGAAGGAAAATTATTTCTTATAAAGTTTTTATAGAGAATCAATGTGACACTGATATTTTTGAAAATTTAAGCCACTTTGATGGTCTTTTTTGTTTTATAATGTAATAAATTCAATAATTGTCATCTAATTTTGTATAGTTTTTTTACTTGTATAGCATTACATAGTAATGAAAAGGCAAAGTAGGTTTAATCGGGAAATTGTACCTCTAAAAACATGATTTATAGGGACAAATTGTTGAGATTGATACCTAAGAAGGGCTAGAAACCTCTTAAACAAAAAATAAACAACATGACATACAATAGAAATTTGTTGTAAAAAAATGCATAGAATGCAGTGTTGGCAATACTGTAAAGTGAACGAAATGCAAATAAATTTTTAAAAAAATTGCAGGGAATGATAAGAAATTAAGTATGCGCACGTTGCATTGATCTGAGGCTTGTACATCCACCATATGTAGCTCTCGAATACCAGAATGTCGACTCCTTCCCATTGTTTACCATGTTTAGCAATAGAATCAAGCCTCACCAGCCTCTTTCTCACAGTATGATTTATTGCATTATCTGAATTAGATTCAATTATGAAGGGAGCCCAGAAGTACTCAATTGTTGCATTGAAATCCTAAAATAAAATTAAAAAAAAGGTTTCATTTCTTGGAAATTTTTTGAAGTAGGAATGAGAGGGAGAGGAAAGGAGACGTGCCTCGGCTGTGAAAATCTTTCTGGGAGGAATTCTCTGAAGGGATTTCTTACCCTCAGGAATTACAGATTGAACCAAACAGACCATAGACTCAAACATGCCTCTCTGTATTGAGTCTCCTACAAACATAAGCCTTTTGTCCCTCAATACCTCCAACAACTTCAAAGCATTCAACCTACAACATAAAAACCCAATGCTAAAAATATTGAAAATAGCAAATACAAACAACAGAATCATGCAATTGCAACTCTAAGGTCATGAAAACAAAATGGAATTCAAAAGCAAAAGAAAAAATAAACAATAATACTACATACCCAGAATATTTATCTAGAAAAAGTACTCTACAAATTAAAAATTATAAATCAGATTTATCTGTCCAGTCCACTAGAGAGAAACCCAATTCAAAAGCAAATAAAAGGTACACATTTTTTTTGTTTCGTTTTTTTTCACTTTTTCATTCCCCTTCGCTTTCCTTTCACAGATCTCGCTTCAAGTTTTTTATCCAAACACAGCTTTTGTTTACCTAGGCAACTGGCATGCATGAGGCTGCCACCTCCAATTCTGATAAAAAGAATCAGGCCTCCCATTCCTTCTACAAGTCACCTGTTTAACCAAGTAAGGACAACTCTCTCCATAAACTGGGAATGAAACATTGTCCCAAACCCATTTCCCTTCAAACACATTGCAACCATCTTCAATCACTTCATCATCCGATACATTCACTGGCAATCTCACCACCTTGTAATCCCTCTTGGTCAGATGTAGCAGCCGTAGAAAAGGGCTCTGGTTGTTCTTGAGATTGTCGAGCATGATTCGCGCGCTTCCAAGGATGAGAAGAGAGGCCAATGCGACCGTGAAGAGGAACTGGATTTGGCGGCTGGGCAGAGTCTGAGGCTGTGCCGTTGTCATTTGGAAGTGGTGCTGGTGGTAGTGATAGTAGTAATATTGTTGTTTGAGTAATTGTTTCAGGGAAAATGTAAGTCTTTGTTGTTTGGAGGTGGGGTGTCTTGGGTTCTAAGTATTTTGAGAACTACTTCATGTAACCACCGGTTGGTGAATTTAAAATCTCTCTCTCTTTCTCTTTGTCTGTGTGACTGTTGTTAAGATCATGGTAAGCATTCTAAGAGTGGTTAGGTATGTTGTTGTGTCACCTTGTGGTTGTGAATGTAAATTATTCAAATGGTAGACATATACTTTGAAAAATAATAATGCCATGTATTTAGAGAAATGTCTCAAATGTAAAATTTGGGAATTCAATTCATTTAAGTGTGTGACTAATTACATTACATTAGATTTAAGTTTATACATATATATCACACCGGGATTGGATTCAAGGGAATTTTTTATTTTTTTACTGATCAATTGAAATACAATTTTCTTACAAACCAAAATTATTAATGGAATTTCTGCACAAAAAATTGTTCCATAATGTTAGAGACAATGAAAAAGTATAGGGGGATTTGGTGATAGATCCCTTGGTGTCTAACTTGTCCTTCAAAAGGATAAGAATTATATCGATCATTTCAAAACCCCCTAGTATTATAAAATTTCTTTATTTTATTATAATACCCTTATATATATATGTGCGTGTGTGTGTATCAGATTATAGTCACTCTCTCTCATCTCAATCTTTCTTTTCTTTGTCTCGCTCTTATCACTGTTACTTTTCATCGGCGCCATCGCTGCTCTCCACCGGCACCACTGCCACTCTCCATGGAACTCTTTCTCTACCGTTTTTATTGTCACCGTCACTTGTCGTATCCACGACTTTAGATTTGAGATCATTCACAGTCGCCGTCGCTGGAAAATGACGGTTCCCGATGGTTCGCAAACTTGAGATCTGAGATCCTCCACTCTCTCTCTTTCTCTCTCTCTCTCTCTAGTTCTAATGGTTTATGCTCTCTCTCTCTATGTGTGTGTGTGTATGTGTGTATCACTCACCATCTCTCTCTCTCTCACTCTTCTTCTTCTTCTTCTTCTTCTCATGATCCTCTTTTTTCAAATTCTATCTTCTTATTTCTTTTTCTTCTTCTTCTTCTTCTCATGATGCTCTGTTCTTCGAATAGTAAAATTTTACTCTGGTTTATGATACATCACTCTCCTGTAATGCCATCCTCGCAGTTTGTTTCAGAGTAAAATTTTACTCTGTAATCAGAAAAAAAAAGAAGTAAAATTTACTATGATTCAAAGTAAAATTTTACTGTCGTTAAGCAGATCAGCATGTTATTAATTAGAGTAAAATTTTACTGTTACAAAAAATAGAGTACATACTATATGAACGAAGCAGAGTCAAATTTTACTTTTAGATCTATGAGCAAACAAACAAAAAAACTATTGATTTTTCACTGTAATAGCTCGATTTCTCTCCTCTTTTTTATTTTTATTTATATATATTTCTTATTTTTTATTATCTCAGATCTAAAGTTATTGATCTTAAATATGAGTTCATATGTATCAAATCTGAGATAGTGGTGGTTTGACAGTAAAAATGGTGGTTGCCGGTCGATTGTGAGGATGAGCAATGCCGATAGACGATGAAAATGGTAGAGATGATAAACAACCATCGAGTTGGTGACGAGAGAGAGCGTGTTATACAAAAAATAGAAGAAAGAGAGGGTATAATGGTTAAATAAAATATTCGAATAATAAATTTTGTCATTCATATAAGACTTTATAATTATGAGGAGGTTCTAAAAGTACTAATTTTTTTTTCCTTTTTAATAAAAAAAAGGAAGTTAGGAGAGATTGATGGCCAAATTTTCCAAAAGTATATTACAAAAGTATTTCAGAGCTATCGCCAAACGATCAGATGATCAGAAAAATTTAGAATTGACTAGCTAATTGATCTAAAAAAACTTCAAAATTGTTTGTACAAGAAAAAAAATCATCTTGCATTGCTGATAATTATTTCATTATGTATGAGCACGAGAGAGAATATTCAATGATTAATTACAGCAAAACTCTCTAAACTGTTTGTGTATACTATTCTTTTTATTTATTAATTTAAATTTCGACCATTTTAATTATAAAAATATATCACTTCCATTATTTTTAAATCATTTTAAAAAAGAATATATTTATACGATTTTTATAATTGAGGAGTCAATATGAAGAATCTCACAAATGAAGGAATAAAATAATATTCGCTGATAATTGAGAGGTCTTAATGTAATTTTATTCTCTCTCTCTCTCTCTCTATATATATATATATTTGTCATACTATAAGATATTAGAGCGTCTCCAATATTGCACATTTTCTTTCATCAAATTTAAATTTGGAGATGCTCTCAGAGGGGTTAATAAGTTAGACTAGTTGAACCATAAATCTCCAACGTTTTACTTTTTTTTTCCTATCAAATTTGAGTAAAAACTTCATTTGATATCGTGCGTTCCAATAGAGTAATCTGGAATTTCATCAAACCACCAGTTGACCGATGACTGGAAGGACGATTGGGGGATATCCAGCCGGTCAACCGGCCAGCGTAATTTTTTCACAGATTTTTGCAATGAGGTGGTCGACCGAGGGGCCAATTGGCCGAACATTCGGCCGGTTGCCGGGTTATGGTGTATGCCCTATATCTCTAATGGTTATGAACAGTAAATTGATAAAAGGTATAGCCATCCTCAATTTGATGAAAAATTTAAGATATTTTGGATTTGATATTGGTTTGATGATGTAACACCCCGAAAATAATACCCATAATTCATCACGCGATATTAATTAAATAACAACATGTGCAGAAATAATTGACTTCCATTTATATGATTCCATTGTACAAAAGGTAACACATGCAATTATACATTCATAAGTTCTAACTCTGAATCTATAACATGTGCCACAAATTAATGATATGAAAGAATAGTTAAATAGATAAATAAATGCTCCAATGGCTAAAACTTCCAAGATAGTGCTTGGTTACAACAAAAGTGAGTTTTAACTCAGTATAGTTTAAACACTAGGCTTGTACAAAAATAATTATGACAATAACAAAAAGAAACTCTTGGCTCCAAGTCTTCCCAAGCTACGACCTTGGCGGAGGCATATCATCAACACCTGAAAATGATTTTCCACATAGGGTGAGCCAAATGCCAGTAGAGATACTCTAACACAATATATGAATCTTAACAAAGCTATAAGGTGAATTTCATATGCAATACTTATGCCAAAACATTTTATAACTCTTTCCAAAACCATGCAATGCCAGGTTTATATCACAATTCATGAAAACATTTCATTTGCAACAGAAAACAAGGCGGTGGATGCAAGCACTAAGAATCTCTAGGCAAGTGTCTGCTAGTAGGTTATATAAGTACTATCAATGTCATTTTTACCGATATTAATTGGAAGGCTCAACATCTAATTTCGCGGATATCTAGACTTTCACCAAGGATACACATGCCAATAATAATACCATTACCACAACCACAACCACAACCACACCCCCAGATTCACCAAGGTATTTACCCATTTTTCTCAAAACAATATATATTTTCAATGTGTTAAGTTTGCAGCAATGCTCAATGCAAATGAATGAGAAATTAGTTTAAATTCTCCTAATTCTCAAGCAATTTCTACAACAATCATAGCTATCATTCATTGATTGCCCAAAATAGATATCTCTAAACAGATAAATAATTTTCAATAAAGATAAACTTTCCAAATTTTCAAGATGGGAGCGATAATGCATATCCAACTCTACCATCATTGTCATTTCAATTGCATAAAACCTAACATCATTTTTATTTCCTCTTTACAAAATCAAATATTCACATTTTAGGGTAAAATCCCATTTTCTTTATAAATTAATTTCAAGGATAAAAATCCGCCATTCTATCACAACTCAACCACATTTACAAATTCACAATCATATTCAAGAGCCCATTTGAAAACCTCTTTTTTGATTTTTAAACCAAAATCCTAAATTTTTGTTTAATAATCCCCAAATCACAATATTGTTTAGAAAAGCAAATAACCAAGTTAAAAATCATACAAAAGTGTGGAGAAATCCCTACCTCAAGGACAAAGAAGAACGAGGGTTGAAACTTGACGAAACCGGAAACGAATTTTGTTCTGATAAAATGGAAGCTCTCAGTATGCTCTTCATTTTTCTCAAAGCGACTAGGGTGCATAGATCAATGGATGATATTGTATTTAAGGTTTAAAGATAGTTTCTAGAGAGAGAGGAAGAAAATCTGAGTTTTTGGAATGTAGAGAGAGAGTGAGATGAGAAAATGACTCAAAAAGTGAGTTTTACAAACTGATATACATGCAGATCGTTTGAGCGATCAAAATACCGCTTGAGCAACCAGACACAATAAGTGAGACCGCTCGAGCACATAATGACACCCTCTAAGAAGTTCAGATCTGTAAAAGTTCACTCGAGTGCAAGAAGTGTTGCTCGAGCGCTGATATTAAACTCTCAGTAGTTTTGCAGACTATAAAAAGAAAATTCTGGGCAAAGACTCATTTGAAAAACGAACTCCTAACTTGTTCCAAACACAACAACGACATCTAAGTAACCAACTCAATCAAGAATATGATGTATAAGGGTATGAACAACCAAATTAGATAAGGAATTCTGGATCCAAAACAATAAACGGGTCGGAGTCTAAACTAGAATTGTTGTAGATGAGAAGATTGGAGCAACAAAACTTACTTTGTTCATCAAATTTAAATTTGATGAAAGAAAGGTGCACCATTGCAGACGCTCTTACACCACTCTTTCAACTCTTTACACGTTTTTAGTTTTTTTTTTTTAATTACATTTTTATTTTTATCTAAATTTACCAAAAACACTTTTCATTCCCAAACTTTGAAAACCTTTCTTTACACCCATGTTCCTCCTCTCCTTTTCTCTCTCTCTCTCTCTCTCTCTCTCTCTCTCTTCTTTATTTTTCTTTATTTGTTCTACCATTTCTAACTGCTATTCACCGGCGACGACCACTAAAACCATTTTCAGCCGCCAAATCCTAGCCCAT
The DNA here is from genome assembly GCF_055761805.1 of Camellia sinensis. Classification (NCBI taxonomy): domain Eukaryota; kingdom Viridiplantae; phylum Streptophyta; class Magnoliopsida; order Ericales; family Theaceae; genus Camellia; species Camellia sinensis. Next base: position 171,888,516 of record NC_138967.1, read on the forward strand.
TTACATTGCGACTTTCCTTTCCAACGCCTTATTTCCACCAACGATCCCTTCTAAGTTGTCTCTCTTCCACCGGTAACCTCTCTTGTGACAATCCCCACTGCCGATCCCTCTCAACTTCTTCTACCAGCGACTTCTTCTCTTCTTTAGCCCAATTGCGACCTCCCTTCTTAGATCTAGGGTTTGAGATGGAGAAGAAGAATAGAACATATGTTTTTTTTTCCCCCTATTTCTCTCTCTCTCTCTCTCTCTCTCTGTTTTTCTATTTATTCTTCTTATTCTTTTGGATTTTTACGTAAAGGAAGAGGAAGTAAGGGGGCGAATCAGTAGTGTGGAGAATTGCGGTGGTGGGAATGCAAATTTGAAAGTATTGAAAAAGAAAAGGTAGCTACGACGATGAGGCAGTTGTGGCAACAAAGAGCTATGGTGATGAGTGGTGGATGCTGTTGTGGTGATACAGAAAGAGTGGTTGCTGCAGCAAGAAGGGACTGCTGCAGTAAAGATAGTGATCGGAGGTAAAGAGTTAAGGCTAGGGAGGTAAAGAGTTAGCGTTAGGGTTTTCAAGTTTTGGGTGTAAAGAGGAAGAAAAAGGTTTGTGGAGAAGGTAATAAAGGAATTATAAAAATTATTAAAAAATAAAATAAAAAAATTAATTTTGACGTTGTAAGGAGTTAAATTTATGGTGCAAGTAGAATTACTCAGATTATAGACTATTAGAACACTTGTCATTATACAATTTGAAAATGAATATTCCTTATTATTCAGTTAAAAATTAAATCAATTTTTTAGATCCAATGATATAATATTGTATTAAAATATTTAGGGTAAATTATAAATACACCTCATAAGATTTGATTAAAATACAAATTGCTCTTTGTGGTTCTGGAAATTACATTCCACCTCTTGAGATTTCTAATTTCATAATAAATTGCTCTTTTTATTAATAAATCATCAAGTCAATTAATAGTTTTTAATGATGTTATAAATATGTTTTGATTAATAATTTAAGTAATTTTATTATTGTATAAGAGAACAATTATGAATTTATTTTATAGTTAATTCTGTTAAATAAATTTTTTTAACAAAGGGTATTTGTAATTTTTTAAACTACATAGAATCGATACTTTAAGCAAATCACATGAGGTGCATTTTTAATTTACTCAAATATTTAAATAAACTCTCTCGTATTTATTTTCTAATTAATCATCCTATTTACACATTAGGGTGTCTAAAATAATTTAATTAAGTATATTTTTTAATTTTTTATAAAAAAATATTTAAAAAATAAAGAAATAATAAGATCTATAAAAATAAAAATGATAAATTACAAATACACTCTCGAAATTTGATTAAATATGTTTTAATTAATAATTTAAATAATTTTATTATTATATAAGAGAACAATTATAAATTTCATTCTTTTAATTTATTCTGTTAAATAAAAATATTAATAAAAAAATATTTATAATTTTTTAAATTATAAAAATAATTCATACCTAAAACAAATCTCAAAAATTTGTAATTTACCCAAATAAAAAATAGGTGTCAAAGTGGATTTGCATATCGGTTTTGCTCTCTCTCTCTCCACACCATAGGGGGAAAAAAAAAAAAATTGATGTGTGCGATGTTGAGGTCGATCCAAGAATCTGTGAGAAGGGGCAATTCTCAGCCCCTCCGCCGTGGCTACTCGTCGGAGTCCGCCCCCGAGCGGAAGGTCACCGTGTTGGTGCCGCCGGCGGCATCGGCCCTCTATGATATTGCCGCACCTCCGGTGTCGACGCCGATGTCAACCACATCAACACCAGATCTGAGGTTTCCTTGACTCTCTCTCTCTCTCTCTCTCTCTCTCTCTCACACACACACACACACACACACACATTTGGTACAGCTCCATCACTTGGTTATATACTAGAAGCGGTGGCGCACGCAATGCATGCACGTATGATCTTTTTGTTTCAGAAAATAAGACTGTACACTGTGTGATTGATAAATTCAAAATCTGAAAATTGGAATGAATTTGAAAAAAAAAAAAGAAAAAAAAAAGAAAAAGAATTTGGGGCATAACTGCCCATATAACTGATATAAGGTAAAGGGGTATTTTGGAAAACGGTGGTGCTACATGCACCACCAATTAGTGTACTAACCACCAATTAGTGTACTATTATTACTGACTCTATTCATTAATTACATTACAAATATCAAAAAATTCTTAAATTATACCACATCATCAATTTGTACATTAGGTAGTACACTAATTGGTCCATATAGCATTATTCTTTGGAAAAACCCAAAATATGAGACATAAATACCATGGTGAGCCTCACTTTATAATTGTATAGATAGATAGATAGATAGATATGTATATATGTATAAATTATACCATTGTTCCCTATAGTTTTAGTGATACCTCTGTCAGTTGTTGTTGTCGTTAGTATTTTGGATGAAAAGTGACATGTTATTGTTAGTATTTTGGATGAAAAGCGACATGTGCGAAACTAGAGGACCAAAATGAAATTCGGTAGAAACTATTGGGACTACTAATTAATTTATTTTTCCTTCTTATGCCGGAATTGTTAAATTGCCCATGAGTCCCACGTATTTTTTGTCCAAAATTCGAGAATTCTAATAGTAACCAACCGAGTGACCACATTGAAATGCTTGAAATGCAATTGAAAGTGTGGGATTTCAATTAATGAAATTGAAACTACACAACCAAAATGAAACCTCATTGAAATTAGAGGGTGACCAACGGTTTCTTATAATTCAACTCGTTCTCTCGTCTTCAACTTATTATTAACATATTCATTTGTTTGTTTCTCTGCTATAGGTAGCTGGGTTCATGGGTGAAGAACAACTAGGGCAGGCATTGGAGGGATGTGACATTGTCATCATTCCGGCTGTTGTGGCAGGAACTCGTGATGACCTCTTCAACATTAATGCTGGCATTGTCAAATCTCTGTGCACTGCAATTGCAAAGTATTGCCCCCAGGTGAGTTCCTTCTTTTGCACGAACATTCTAGTCCCTGATTTTAAGTTTACTTTTCTCTGTCTAATTTAGAAGGTTGATTCTGTCATATGATAGCTTTTATGATTTGGGATTTGGATTCATGTTATCAGGCACTCGTTAATATGATCAGCAACCCTGTTAATTCAGCTGTCCCTATTGGTGCTGAGGTCTTCAAGAAAGCAAGGACATATGATGAGAAGAAGCTGTTTGGTGTAACTACACTTGATGTGGTTAGGGCTAAAACTTTCTATGCTGGAAAGGTAAAAGTCCCAGTTGAGGGTATGCCTCGTTGCCCACTTACAAGATCGTAACGTTAGACATTTACTTAATGGACAAAAATCTGGTTTTCATCTACTTAATTGACTTAAATATTTGGGTTCTTTGTTCCAGGGGTTAGTGTACCAGTCATTGGTGGGCATGCGGGCATAACTATCCTTCCATTGTTTTCACAAGTATTTCCTTTTGTCACTCTAATTAAGTTTTTCTTAATATACATGATACATCACATGCTAGATTGAACTAATTTTTAGAAGCTGTTATGGCAGCCAGTTTCCAGTCTGTATTTTTGCTTATATGTATGTTTGATTGTTGGTAGGTGTGGGTTTTAGAGATTAGAGGCGATCGGTCGTTGACCTCTGGGAAGATGGTAGGCACTTCAATGGCTTGAGATCTGGAAGAGGACAAGGCATGCTTAGAGAGAAAAGGGGTGGCAGTGAGAGACCATGTTATGTAATTCTTGTTGCTCTTGTTGTGTTTTTGTGGCCGCACTTATGATGCCGTTATATAGACTCCAGGAGTATTGGAGCCCAAGCAACCTCAAGACAGGTGGCAAGTTTTCCTCAACTCGACAGGAGGGTGATATCAGCCCTACTAGCTGTGTCTTATGATTCAGGTCCTTGGGAAGGTTGCATCATAGGAACTATAGGTGTAGGTATGATGTCTTGAGAGGCATACCATATGTGCATCAGATGTAAGTGTAAGGTCAACGTCTCTTTCTCTAAGCTAGGTCAAAGGGGGAGCTATCACTGCAGGGAGATAGCTACACGACCTTGACGATCCCGAGGTCTTAGTCTCCATTCCACAATTCTCCAATAATCCCAAGCGGAAGTGCCTAGGTCCTGCTCCCAACCTGGGCAGCCAAGAGGGTGTGTACATGGGTGAGCCAGGGGCTCATCCTCAGTAGCTAAGTAAACATAGGTGAGCTAAGAGTCCAACTATGTTGCTATGGAGTTGGGGTGAGTGGGTAGAGAATATATTTCTTGAGTTATGAAGGGCCATGGAGAGCTCTAGGTTAGCCAGCTCTATGTGGCCTTCGTTTTCATACTTGGTGGTGTGCATGCCCCCATTTAGGCTAGGCATACAACCCCAACTCATCGTGGTGCCTTGGGGTCTGCCACGTGGATGTGATGGTGATGACATACTCATCGTGGTGCCTCAGGGGTTTGCCATGTGGATGTGTAGTGGTGATGACATACTCATCGTGGTGTCTCAAGGGTCTGCCACGTGGATGTGTAGTGGTGTTGATGTGACACCTGTAGGGCTCGCCACGTGCCAAGCATAATATAGATACCTACATTAATGCCCCATTGTACAGATATTCTCATGAGAGTGTCTGTACATATATGACAAAGATGTCGAAAATATAAATCATGCAGTTAATAAAGTTTGATTTCTTTTGAATTAAAGGGAGAGATACATTTTAATTTCATCTAGCACGAACTGGCCGGACAAAAATATGGGCTCGTTGGGCGATGACCTCATTCCACGGGATCTTTATTACTTCACATGAGATTTTAGTTTTGTTCCATAGGCACCAAATCCCACCCGTCACTCTTTCCATGCCGTTGGGGGGTGAGTTCATGGTCTTGGTGTTGGAATAATCCATGATTTTACTCATAAACTGGGCTTCACTTTCTTTATTTTTTGTGTTTGTAATGATGACAAGATCGAAGCGTCCATAAGAGTGTAGGTGCATGTAGTGCTGTAGGAAGCTAGGGCGAGTGACGCCCTCAGTGTGTTGTGGGGAATGCTTGGATGAGCGTTGCGGGAAGCACTCTCTTCTCTAATGTTGAGATCTGCAAAGTTCTTTATGTCCCATCCAAGGTCCAAATCTTCATTTGGGTTTTCCAACGGTGCGGACATGATGGAGATGTGGTGGTCTAGATCTCTCTCTGTCGGTCTTTGCGAGATGATGTTGATTTGGATCCTTGCGAAATGTGGGATCAATTCCTGATTTGCCTTGCAGGTGGATCCCTGGAGAGTGAGGTTGCCTTCTTGGTTTAGCAAAAACCAAGTGTAGAACGGTGGTATTGTGTAGAGTTTTGGAATGGTTAATGCCTTTTACTGTCCTCTTATTTTATCCTGTAATTCTTTCGGCTCCTCTATGACGGTATATGTGGATGTTGGGTGCTGGATTCGAGGAGATTCGAATAGCAAATCTTGGAATTACCATGGAGGCATGGAGAGCATCCTTCGAAAGAACTCACACAGTGGGTGGCGGTGGTGAGTAGAAGTGGAGTTCAAAGCTCTGGAGTTGGAGCTTGAAGCTCTATATTTTGAACCTCTGTGGTTTGGAGCCTTGTTCACTGGCCGCCAAACGGTGTTATCTCGGTGTCCCTCTCCTCCGGAAGCCATTTAGAGAGAATGGGTTGTTGAAGTTGAGAGGAGAGTGTTAGCAATTGGATATGAATTTGCTTGTGTTTTTTGTTTTGTTGTGTCGTTGTTCTGTATTTGCTCTCGTATAAAGATGGGATTGCATCGGGAAAGAGGGGGGAATTTACTAACTTTTGCAACTTTACATTGGGAATGAGCGATCTATGGAGAGGACAACTCACCAATTGAAGTTATAGGTTTAGAGTAGACCATTAATAGCTACTAATTTGGAGCGGCTCATAGTATCTTGTGATAGCTTGTGTAACTATTAACAAAGTGACTTTTTGGAGAGTTTAAGGTTTTTGTAGTTTGTTTTTAATGTTTTTAACAAGAAAGAGAATTTTTGATTGGTTTAAGGATTTTTCCCTGGGAAGGTACAACCTCAGTATGCGGGTATACAATTTTTTTTTTTCCCTTTTTGAAGCTCCTCGTTCCGCTTGAACATTGCATTTTTGCCGCAAAGAATCTATATTTCATATGAATTCATAAAAGTTTGTGTATATTCTGGGTATAGTTTGAACTTGGTCAAATAGGGAGCTCGCCTTTTTACAGAAATATGTATTCTGGAGTTTTGTGTATTCTGGTTACTTCTTCCATCTTTTCCTTTTATCCATTGTGCAGGGATTATATATACATTTTATTTTATTTTTTATTTATTGAATCTAGATTAGATAGGGGCTCTGTATTTTCCAGCTGGTTGCTCCGTCTTCTCCTTTTACCCATTGTACAAAAGGATGTTTTATTGACTAGGTTACCCGTAGCTGGGTTTCTTAGGTTAGTGTACCGTTCAGAAAGCTGTTTGGCAAGCTTAGGGTTTGCTGTACTATTCTTTTGAGTTTGGGTCTAAGTTTTCCATAATCTCTCAATCCAAGTTGAGTTCTGGGTTTCTTCTCATTCCAAGTTGAGTTCTGGGTTGCTTCATTCTCTTTCCAAGTTGAGTTCTGGGTTTTCTATAGTAGGCCACACCGAAAGCTAATAATTTGTCTGATGAAGATGGGGGGACAGAAGTTGTGGAAGCAAAGGCTGGAAAGGGTTCAGCAACACTCTCAATGGGGTAAGTTTGGGCTGATACTCACTTGTTTGTTTTATGGGTTCTTAGATACACTGGAATCTGTATGGTTAGTGTTATGACTTCAAGTTGCTATTTTGACGAATAGACTGGACGGTGTGATGGGATTTTGATGGCTTTTGCCCAGATTTTAAATATTTTGACTAAAGCTTGTGAATAATCTACAGTGGATGATTGGAAGGTTAAAGACTAGTTTTATGCTCCTGAATACATTTTCATTTTACTTGCTTATGTTTGTGATTTCAAGAGACATTGAATTAGCAGTCATTCATCATGAATTTTGGTGATTTGTGGCTAGCTTTGAGGTATATGGTCAACTAAATTGTGTCCTGGGATACTACTTGCAGACTAATTTGAATAGCTGAGAAACATGCTTCTCTTTTTTGAATTGTCATAAATTGCCGAAATTTTTCATGAAAGCTCACTCTGGTTTAGTTTTTAATTTTTATCTCTTGAATTTTCTACACTTCCTGTGTTGATGTTTGGTTGTTGCATTTATGAAGTGACGCTAATCCATGAAGTATGTTATTCATTTAGTTCTGTTGTTTTTTGCCTTGTGAATTTGTACTGCTATGTGGTTTATTGTGATTCTCTCTCTCTCTCTCTCTCTCTCTCTCTCTCTCTCGTCCCTGCAATTGTATATATGGTAGTGGAAATTACAAGGTCTAGAATTTGGTAAGTGATTCCTGACTTTTGTGTTTCATGCAGCTATGCTGGTGCTATTTTTGCTGATGCTTGCTTGAAGGGTCTTAATGGGGTTCCAGACGTTGTAGGATGTACATTCGTGCAGTCAAGCATCACTGAACTGCCTTTCTTTGCTTCCAAGGTGACAGACTTCAACTTAACTGTGATATTATTTATTTACTTCTTACTATTTTGAAGAAACTGATGGGTAATGTCTTATTTGCCCTCAAAGTTCTTCCTAAGCCTTGCTTTAACTTAGGAAAGTGTCATTGCATTAGGGTGCATAATAATGAGGGTTTGAGGAAGTGGAGAATGTGCTTGTACTGAGTTAATGTGCCACATGAATGGAGAGTGTTTTGATATGCTCTCAGTGTCGCAGTCAAAGGCCAAAGCACCAAGTGCTTTGGTCTACACTTAGGGACTAATGTGACTAACCATATAGGGAGCAAAGGATGGCATGGCATGTGTCTTCTTATTTGGAGGTTCACCTTATAGCCTCAAAGTTTATTTGACAACTCAAATTTCCTGATATTTCTAGTTCACTGTACATGGTGCATTGAAGGTTGAGGGTGTTTTTATGTATCCATTTAGAAATGCTACACTTTTGTTCTTGAAAATTGTTTCTATTTTTGAGAACTGATATGAAAACAAAATTTACAAATTTTTTTGTTTCCTATGCTTGTTTTGGTATTTTTCTTTTTTAAAATTACTTTTTTGTTTTGTGTTTTTAGAAACAAAAAATGATGAAATGCTCAGAAACACCATCATTTTCAATTTCATATGAAAACAAATAATTTAGGTAGCAATTTAAGATCGTTTCCTAGGTTTTTTCACATAAATCAGTTTTCAGAAACGAAACCACTTGCGTTTGAGTCCTATATACAATAAAATCTTATAATGTTGTTTGAGATGATTTGCCCAAGGGTGACAATAATTCTTTGGCAGCTGGGTAAGGCTAAAGGGTGGTGTTAGTTAAAGGTACTTGCATTGGATGTTTAGAATTGCTATGAATGAAGAATTTCAGTAAAGGCATCTCACATCCCTCTCTCTTTCGAAGTTTTGCATGTTTGATGCTTGTCCGTTTGATATCAGTTTGGATGCCCAACTCAATGCCCTTCTTTGATTTGTTCTAGAATGTGGAAATCATTCATGCAAACTTATTTCTAGAGAATATATAAATTCCTCTTTTTTTGAAATGCGGCTTCCACCATTCCTTGGTATTACGAAATAGCTTTCAATTGCATTATTATTTCACAGTATATGATGCATTTATGCTACATATTATCTAATAAGGTCTGTAGTCTGGCTTTTGTATTTTGTTTGACTTTACCATCAATAACATGGTCTGTTATCTTTCATGTGTCCCGTCACTGTCTGAATTTTTGGTTAGTCTCTATTCCTGGATTCATAACTGAATGAGTTTATTGGTGTTTGTTTCACCCTTGATTTTTTTCCATAGAACAAATATTCTTTGGGGGTGTTTTGGTATTTTTGCCTTGAGAATGTTCTGAAGTGGTTACTATATCTATGCCTGCAGGTGAGGCTCGGGAAGAATGGCATGGAGGAAGTTCTAGACTTGGAGACTCTTTCAGACTATGAAAAGCAATGAAAAGCAAGGATTGGAAAGCCTCAAACCCAAGCTCAAAGCCTCCATTGAGAAGGGAATCAAGTTTGCCAACCAGAGTTGAAAGAATACATGGCTGTTGAGATGCCCATCTCTATCCCCTTGTTGAGAGAACCAATCAAATTTTGCATATTGTTCACTAGTTTTGTATCATTCATAGAGTTCTGTTGCTGCCAGCGGAACCTGTTTTGCTGTTGGCCAAAGAGTAGGCCTAATTTAGACAATATTTACCTTATAATATCCATTGAAACACAATGGAGCAGTGACAAATGAGATATTATGTTCATTTTTGAAATTGCATATCGACAGTCAGAATTGGTTTTGCCCCAGAATTTAGAAGAGAACTTGTGCAAAACTAAAAACATGAAGAAGCATAGTCTGCAGAGCAACTCTAATGACCTAAACTGTTCTATTACTGGCAATGACAAACAAAAAAAACCTAGCATGAATTCTTCATAACTGAAAATTTACAGCAGTTCTTGCTACACAAAAATGTCTCCCACCACAGCCACCATGGCGGCCACAACCAATTGTTCTCGCATATTTCTTTTTGACCAGAGAAAACCTCCTTTAAGCCTTGGCCTGCAGGATCAAGTGATGGTAAGGATTCTATAAGTCGTGCACACCTTGTGCAGTTCCTGCAAATCATGAATCTCCAAAACTGTAAGGTGGGTGTCAGTGTAGATCATCATCTGGCCAAGGTATATTCTGCCAAATTGATAAAAATATATGTATCAAGATGTCAGCTAAAGGCATGTCAAATGGACATAAAGGAAAATAAAGAAATAACCCATACAAATCAACACAGGTTACACCATTTGGAAGTCTTTCATGATATACATTTATGATATGCCATGCCACACATACAATTTCATTATCTACCAGTTAAAACTTCATATTTACTACCTCATGGTCATATCTGTGTGCAAAGGTATCATTCTTCCAAACACAATTTTGTCCTCAAGCTAAAAGCTTCGGGTTTTAAAACTCAAATTTGTCCATTTTTGGGGTTTGACCACCAATGTGACCAATGTTCATTTGATAAAGAAATAATAATAACCTATATGCCAGCTTCAGGCAAAGAAATCAAGAGCAATTTCAGTCCTTCATTATTGACCAATAAACATATTATAGCAAATAAAAATACGGATATTTCCCTGTACATTTTAACTATCTAAGTACAATATTAAGATTTCCTACCTTGATGAGACCCTAAGGTAGATACCATACACAAACCATGGAATGACTTCCTCTACAGTTCTATTTTTACTAACTTGCACTGAATTTAGCTCAAATAGCCATTTCTCTAAAAAAAATGATGCAGTTCACTGGATGTCATGTTCTTGACATAAACCCTAGGTAAAGAAAGCATCAAGAGACGTTGCAGCGAGAAGGGAGGGCAAGAAAGGTAATGTAACCACGTATATGTGAATTGGAGAAAAATCTACTGGCTTTAACATTCGCTACATCTTTATACCACTCTCTTCCTGAAGGGTAAGGTCTGATTGAATTTTTTTTTACCATTGAAAAGAAAATGGCAGTCCATCATGCCTGCCACCCATTTCCAACCCAAAGTTGTTCTACTAAACTACCGCACAAGCCAACAATCTTCATGTACATGGTATTTATAAACAGTCAAACATAAAAAAAAGGGTTAAACATAAAATTCAGAACAGTGCCTCCTACCTTAATGGAATCCACTCAATTCCTAGGTGAATGCCCTGCATCTGATCCATATGCAGAGGAACTATCACTATCGGAATCTGCAAGTAGAGTATGAGATTCAATTAATAAATGTATTTCACAACCAAACAGAAACCCTTAAAGGGCATTCGAATTACAGTGAATATATAGATATACAAATACTGCATAATAACTAAAACAAATAACATTTACCACTTGAAGAAGAACCAGAGTCACTGCTAGAACTGCTAGAACTACTTGATCCACTAACATTATCCCCTTGAGAAGGAAAAGTGGAGGCATTCTTTTCACCTGCATATACAGTAGTGCAAAATGAATATGCTGCCATTTATACCATTAAATGAAAATAAAATATCAAAAGTCACCAATCCTCTTATTTCCCGAACTCTCACCTGTTTTAGATTCTTTTGGTGCCTCTGCAGTGGCTGGAGCTGGGTTCTGCAATGATATTAAGGCAAATAATTCATTAGCCAACTAATATTTCATTAAGGAAGACTGGAAAAAAAATTAAAATTCAAAATTCAAAATTTTACCATTGATGGGACAGCAGGTATAGCTCCTGCTCTGGCTTGAGCAAGTTCAGCTCTTCTTTTGATTTTACTCAAACTCTTCTTGTAATTGGTCACAAACCTATCAAGTTCCCAAAGTGTTTCTGCATCAACACTGTCAATGTCCACTTCAATCTCATCATCATGTTGAGAAAGCGCCGAATTCCTCTTCTTAATGATCTGGACAATGCTGTCCAGTTTTTCCGAGGGTAAACTCTGAAGGTTTGTGCTGAGTTTCTGCTTCTCCTCATAAGTCATGTCCCTCTTATGAGGATCGTTTGCTTTAGGTTTTTTGGGAACTAGAGTCCTGCCCACTTGAGCATTGGGCTTCAGTTTCGCATCAACAGGCATTGTCATTGATTCTGCTCTCTCCAAAGGATGAGCCTTTCTCGAAATAGGAGTAAGCAAACCCACATCATTAATCACTTGATACCTCCAATCAAGACTAAACTCCGATGCTATAGCTGCCCACTTCTCTTCGAAAATATTTGACAACTCCTCTGCCATGATGTGAACATCCTGACCCTTCGGATTATATGTCATGGCATTATGGAATGTGAGTCTCACATCCTCTGCAAATTCCTTCGGAGACTTGTACCAATTCTTTGCTAGCCTACTCTTAACTGTACCCAAATCCATAGGGTGCTTAATTACATCATGATAGTCACTAAGGCCTAGTGCCTTGGCATCGACTGGCTTATTAAACACCCAAGCATGCTTGTGCTTCATCAACCTTGAAAGCAAATGGTTACAACTCTTCAATGCTTGAGTAGTATACTTGTCTATACCAAACCCATATCCCATTTCCCCACCATGTTTCTTCCCAACATTGGATTTCAATTTTTTGTTGCTTTCTGGGGGTGGTAACCTATCCTTTCCAAGAAGAAACTCCGAGTTTCGGTAATACTGATTAGCCTTTGGGGTTCTCTTCTCTTTCTCAACAAATTCACCAACCCCATGATTGTTCCTCATCACTGAAACACTTAACTGCTCAAAAGGCCTCGAATCATGACGACCTACCGACCCCACCTCAGAATTCACTCTTGCCAAAACCTTCTTATCATTTGCCGAATACTGTGAATGACTATAGCCAGTCAGCTGAACTTCGATAGCTTCAAGTTGCTTAAATAAATCCCTCACCTGATCTAGCTCATTCACTAGCTTCCTCTTAAGCTCCCTAATCTCATTCTTCGACCTCGATGCTTCCAAATTAATCTTAACTCGATTGCCAATTTTCGTAATAATCGGTTTAACAGCCCCATTTTCGTTGGCTAATTCGCACCCGTTCGGGGCTGGAACTTGGGGCGGCCGATTGTGGCTCAATGAATCATCAGGAACATCATCTAACCGTGCTAGAGCTTGCTGTTGCTGAGACGAATTCGCGACTTCGGTAGCTAGGGTTTCCGAAGACTGATGAGGAACGGTGTTACTGCCGTTCTGGTGGTTCTGGTTGTTTGTGGCGGCGGCGTTAGGGTTGTTGTTCTTGTTCTTAATCTTTCTTGTATACACTTTGTTACTTTCTCCCCATCTATGCCTCTCTCTTGACTCGTCCGCACCTAATGTCCCAGACGCCATTCATGAAACCACGCTCAAAAAACCCTAATTCCTCGAACTCGCTCAAAACCCTAGATTTTTTTTCCTCAACAACGAAAATTGAATTGATTCAGAGCGAGACTCGTGAAATCGATAAAAACCCTAATTCCTCAATCTCCCTCAAAACCCTAGATTTTTTTCCTTTCAAAGATACAAAATCGAATTGATTCAGAGTCACGGTCTCGATCAACAGAGACTCGTGAAATCGATTAAAAAAAAAAAAGATGTAAAAAAAAACCCTAATTCAACCCGCTATAAAAAAATCGAAAAATTGCATGAAAACTAAAGTTTTAGAAGCTAAATCAGAACTCCAAAAAACGAGAAATTTACCTAATCGATCGATCTATGGAACAAGAGAGAAATCCAAAACGAAGAAAAATTAGGGTTTCGAATTCGGATTCGTCGAAGGGAAACCCTAGAAGGCGATGCAGAAGATTTTCGATCCGAACTCTTCTCTCTTCTCTGCTTCGCAGTCTACTCTGAGGACTCACAGTGACGTAATCACACGCGCCTGTGGACGAATGATCTAAAGCCAGTTGGTTGCCACGTCAGAGTGGTCCACTAGACTTTGTTGCAGGTATACACGCGCTGTACTGGATCGTCGGCTTGTGGGTACACGTGTGGTGTCCTGGATCGATGTTTGTTTCCTGGGTTCTTCGTTTCCTGTTTGGGCGGTTGGAAAGGAAAGAGAGAAAAATAAATGAAAAATGAAGGTGAGAAAGTTGGAAGAAAAGGTTTGTTTAGGCACCGTTTGGTTAAAGGGAAAAGAAAAAAGTCACCTTTTAACGATGAAGGAAACAAAATAAGGAAAATTACTTATCAGTGAACTTTTCAAAATTTAATTACAAAATGATGAAAAAGTATATATAATATTACATAGCATTTTCGTTAATATTTATAAGGAATCTCATTAATTTGAAAATATTTTCTATTGACTACACTGACAAGCAATTTCTCCAAAAAAATATTTTGTTGCTTCGTTCAATAAAATAATTTTTGACATATTTTGAGAAGATGGTTAAAAATTGATTTTCTAATTTTTTTTATTTTTATTTTTTTAAAAAAAAGTGTAAAAAATGTGAGAGATAATATGACTCGAAATGAATTTCCCAAAATAGCCCTTTATTTTTTAGTGATTTTTTAAAATATTTTTTATTTTTATTTTTTTTGATAAAGTTAATCTTGATATACAAAATATATATATATATATATATATATAATTTGTACAATTAAAATATACTGAATTTTCATATATATATATATATATATATATTTTAAAAAAATTCATATAGATATTTAAAAAATTCGTTAGTGTTTTCTAAGAAAAATTATCACTAAATTGGTTCGGTAAACTCACTAGATTGAATAAGATATAATTTTATCAATAAAAATATAGTGGTGCTAAATACACCAATTAATGTACACACTAGTGTACCAACTAGTATTATGACACATTATTACTGACTCACTTATTATATAAATTACAAATACTCAAAATCTTTAAAATTATGTCACACCATCTGTTAGTATACTAGTTAATACATTAATTGGTACATATAGCATTATTCATAAAAATATAACACACGACACTTTTTTGCATATTTTTCATAAAAAATTGCTAAGAATTGTAATCAATTGGATCAAATTGAAACAAAATCATAAATTCAAAATCAAAATTGAGCTAAATGAAATTAGATGGATTAAAATGATATAATGACCAAAATACAAGGACTACTGTTATAATTTTCCTTTTTTTTTTTTGAATTTGGTTTGGGCAAACTCTGATGGTGTCTGTGAGGAAAGACAGGAACGCTAATTTTAAATGAGTAATGCTAAAGATTTCAAATATTTTACTAAAAATTTTATAAAATGTCTCACGTGAGTGTGAGACCTACACAATATGGGTTTCATACCTATGTGAGATATTTGCGAAAATTTTTGGAATCTCTAATATTTTTAATTTAAATTTCTTGTGGGTTTTGTTTTCAATTGTTGAAGAATGTAGCTTGGCCATGCCTCCTAGTTGTATTGATTCTTTTTTTTTTTTTTTTTTTTTAAATTTATTTATTATTTATTATTTTAGCCCTGTACATATACAAATCTGAAAATGGAAGCATGAACTTTCCAACATTTTCTCAACTTGAGCAGACATGAACGCCCCTTGGGACAGCAATTAGATCATTTAAAAAAAAAAAAAAAAAAAAAGCCATCCTGATTTTTTATTTGTTGGTGACAACTTAGAAGATGGTTTTAGCCTTACAGTGATCCTAGAGACCTCTAACTTGGAGGCTTTAAACACACCTCCAATGAGGTGAAAAACGAGAGAAAAAAAGAAAGAAAAAAAGACACATCGCTGACAGTGACACCTCTAATTAGAGGTCCAAGCATTTTTCTTTAGCCTTACACTTTAGACCCCGCCTAACTTTGTCAATGTTAGGAGTGGACAAATTTTGAATTGGGCCGAACTTGCATTATATGGTAAGATTATAGATGATATCTCAAGTTTAATTCAGCCTCACATCAGATTTAATCTAATTATTTCAAATTAGACTCTAAAAGAACTTTTAAATTTCAAATTCGTTCACTTAATCCAATAAATATGAGCTATTAATGTTTATTTTAATTGTTTTTTTAAAATCTTAAAGGGTTATTAAATTATTTAGGCTCTTTTAATAACTATTTAAATTTAGAACATTAACAAAATTTAACTGTAAAATAAATATTTTGCTTTAACTTTAACAAAAGTTTTAAGTCGTAGAAAGAAGTTTGTGTATATATGTGTATTATATTTTATCATTTTTTGATTAATTTTGTAATTAAGTAATATATAAATTAATATTAATATTAATATTTAATAGATGGACAAATTGGACCTAGCTGGGCCTCATCATAAGCCTAATTTGAAAATTAAGGGGGTGTTAGAATGTATTGAATAAAGGAAATTAATGCTTTGGTAGCACAAAAATGGTTTCATGAAAAAAAGGAATTTTTTTTGATTGTCAGTTTTAAAATGAGGCTCCTAGGTATTGATGGTGGAGAAAATTTCAATTTCACTCCTATATTTTGCTTCGATTTTCAATGACACCCACAGATTTCAAATAATTTTAATTTTATCTTTAAATTTTTTGAAATCGTATCAATTTGGCTTCTATTGTCACATTTGAAACGGAAAATTAAAAAAAAAAAATTTATATTTTGACTCCAAATTTCAAAAAAAAATGCAAACTCACTATCTCCTACCCAAACTCACCCTCTCTATTTTTTCTTCAATTATTCCCTCTCTCTTCCGCTTTTGCAAGCACTGCCACCACCATCAACCACCACCGCAATCACTCAATTCTTCAACCCAACTTCTCTCAAACCCAAATTCACTCACTCACTCACTCCAAATTCTTAAACCCAAATTCACTCATTCCGAAATTTCTCAAATGAAATTTTCGATTCCTTTTTATCTTCTCTTCTTCATCTTTTACAAACCAACCAGCTAAGCAACAACAAATAGATCAACCAAAGGAAACCAAAACAATGTAAAGTAATGCTTTCAAGAAATTGTTTTCCAAAAACACTTTCCAAAAACAGTCTCACAAAATTCCTTCATTTCTCATTGCCACCACCACCATAAGAGAGGCACAAGAAAGCGGTTAAGCAACAGGAAAGGGATTATTCAAAATAAAGCAAAGTAATCATTTAAAAAAAGTGTTTTATGAAAACACTTTTTTAAAAACAGTCACAGTAGCAACATTTCTCATTGCTATCATGACAACCATAAGATGAACAGAGCTTTTGATTGTTTCGTTCTTGGTGCTAGGTGTTCTTGTTACGATTACATTTGATGCCAATGCCGCGTACAATCATCGAGCACTGGTGATTGACAACCAGAGTCTTGATCTTCGACTCCATTCATTACCCTCGCAACACTTTTGACGTCATTCTCTCTCTCTTTCTCTCTCTTTGTTTTTGAATTTTCTCTCTCTAGAACTTTTGTTGTGTTCTTTTTTTAAAGTATATATAGGAATTGGGTTTATCCTAGAAATAGGTATGAGTTTTATAATTGTTTTGATTACTTTTTGTTCTTGCTTGAGTGTTGTTTGATCAATTACGTCTTTGTTAGTGTTTCTTGAATTTGGGTTTAATTACTTTTAGTTCATGCCCAAGTCTTGTTTGATTAATTGCTTCTATAATAGTGTTGCTTGACAAGTGTTTTTGGAGCTTCATTTTTATAAAACCAAAAGAAGGGCTCACTATTGAAAGAAGTTGGGTTTGAGAATTTGGAGTGAGTGAGTGAATTTGGGTTTGAGAGAAGTTGGGTTGGAGAATTGAGTGATTACGGTGGTGCTTGGTGGTGGTGGTGGCAATGCTTGCAAGGGTGGAGGAGAGAGGGAAGAATTGGAGAAAGATGAAAGATGGTAAGTTTGGGTAGGGGAGGGTGCATTTACATTTTTCTTTTAAGGGTAAACTATGTGAGAGGGTAATTTATATTTATAAATTGGGCTGAGTTGGGCAATGGGCCGATATGGGCCACAATACGGAGGACAGAGTAAAAAGACCTTGAAAATTAGTCCGGTCCCAGAACCTTGAAGTTAGTTCGGTCCCAGGCGGCCCTAAAGTTAGTCCGGTCCCTGAAAGCCTATTGTTATCTTGGTCCAGGAGAGTACTACGGATAGCTCGGTCGCCAGGTTGCCGCACTCAGAGTTAGTACGGTCACGGTATAGCGCAGCTAGCTCTGTCGGACCTAGCTAATGGTTAGCACTATCTAAGTAATACTATGGTCAACACTGGGAAAACCGTGGTAGGAGCAGTGAATGGAAGAACTGAGGTAGAGTTATCTCGGTCTAGTCTGCGGCTTAGCATAGCCATGCTTACCTTGGTCATGTTGGAGTCCGGCCATGGTAAGACCATCTCACTTGGTTTAAGCAGTGAGAGGGGTGTTGAAGGATAAGCATTATCTTTTAGGAGAGTGAATCCTAGGAGGACTCTACATGGGGGAATAAAAGTCCTACTAGGATTGTGCCACACGGAACCTATAAAAAAAAGCTCACAAACATCACCTATGGAGAGGTAACACAACTTTGATTCCCAAACACACAGAGCTTTTTGTCTATTTGTCTATTTTGCTGACTTAGGCATCAGAGAGGTATTCGGCACACACCCGCCGGCTAGCTCACGTTTGTGTTTTCAGGGAGTAAAGCGACGACGTACGGAGGAGCGTAGACTTGATCAACAGGATTATACGGGAAGAATATTTCGTGCTCATACAATTGGCGTCGTCTGTGGGAAGATCAGACTAGAACAAAACCTCTTGATCAAACTTTTCCTCTTTAAAAACAATGGCGCACAATGAAGATTTGCCGCAGTCCGCCATCGACGGAAAAACACCAGAGGGGGGTGCAAGACGTGAAGGCCTACCTTCTATCCCTCCCATGGCGGACTTGGAGCCACAACGACAAAATCCCAGGAGGGATGCAAGAGGGAGGCGGACTAACAGCCCCCGTCACTCTCGTTCACGAAGTCTTGACAGACAAAGGCAGAAGATTGATCCTCAAGTTCTGGAGGACCGCTTGAAGGAACAAGATGAATTAATAAGGAAGACGGCGGCGGACATGGAGGCCATGAAGCGCCAGATCAAGGGAAAATGGGTAGTGACAGGAGAGGGGCGCAAAGGCAATGCGTCTCCTCGCCACTCAGAAGATCGTAGTAGGCATACCACGACATCGCAAGCAGAAAGTAGAAGCCTCAGGACAAGCGACACTCAATCAAGGACTTCCAGAACTCGTTACTCCAGGTCTGAGAGAACGAGATCATTAAGGTCTTACACAGAGGGAAGTACCTATCGGCCCTTACACACGCACCATACATCATCCAGGCAAACGGAGTTGCCTAGATCGTCCGACTTATGGACTATGCTTGAAGAAAGGGCGCGATAGAAGGAGGATGCTAGGGCACGCGACCCGCACAGAGTTTCAGCTCTTCGGCGGTTGGTTCCTCGGATGCATGGAAGCGTCGAGGTTGGAATGCTAGTACCACACCTTACCTACGAACCAACAGATAAAGCGTTGGCAAGACTACATAGCTCGCCGTTCGTTCTGGCAATTGAGAACGCATCATTACCCTCAGGCTTCATCCAGCCTAAATTTACCACGTACGAAGGGAAGACAGACCCTTACATGCACCTAAGCCACTTCCGCCAGGTTATGGCGGTATATCGACGAAACGAAGCTTTGATGTGCATCCTCTTCCCATCAAGCCTTGGTGACCTAGGCTTGACTTGGTTCGAAAAACTTCCAAAAGGCAGCATAGCCTCCTGGGCACAATTGGCGGAGGCGTTCGTAACAAGGTTCAGAACAAACACTAAAACCCCGGTTGAAATTGATCAACTGCTCTCCATCGACATGGGCGAAAAAGAGTCATTAAAATCCTACAATAGCCGCTACTGGGAGACCTTCAACCAGATTGGGGACTGTCCCACCAATCTCGCTATCGCACAATACAAAAAAGGCCTTCTAGTCGGGAACAGACTAAGGGACTCAATCACTATGACACCGCCTCTCACGATGGAGGCCTTAATGAAGAGAGTGCACCAACACATTCGGGTAGAAGAAGATGGCGCCCGTGCTAAGGTTAAGTCTAGCACGACCGCAGTACAAGATAAAAAGACCGCGACAAAGGTCAACGCAGTAGAACATCCGAACAAAAACGGACGAGACAGGCGGGACAACGGAGAAGACCAGGATAAAAGATGGTTGAGAGTCTGCACTGCTATTACCACGGTATTCAAAAAGCCAATCTATCGGATTCTAAGGGAGATACGCGATGAACCTTTCGTCAGATGGCCTGCCAAGCTAGGAGAGGCTCAGAAGGACTACGACGAAAGATCGCGATGCACCTTCTACAAAGAAAAGGGGCACCGCACTGAAAATTGTATGCCATTGAGACAGCATCTGGAGGAGTTGGTGGCAGCCAGTCACCTGGATAAATACATTGAAGGAGGGGCGCAACCAGCCCCCCAGGACCACAATAACCCCAATGGAATGCCAATTGACGCCCCACCTCAAGGTGTGATCAATGTAATACATAAAGTATTCTAACCTGAACGTGTATGCGAGCTTAGAGGATCGATCAAGAAGGCTGAGCACTTAAGAGAAGTACTAAGCGCTCAACCTACCATCAAAAAGGGGAGAACAGACCCTACGAATGTCATCTCCTTTTCAGACAGAGACTTGGAAAGAATGTATTGCCCTCACAACGATGCACTGGTCGTCACCCTCCGCATCAAGGATTATGACGTTAAGCGAATTTTGATAAACCAAGGTAGCTCGTGTGAGATAATGTACTACGACACCTTCAAACAATTGAAATTGGAGGACAAAGACTTGGCACCAGCTGTGTCCCTCCTGATCGGATTCAACTTAATGCCAGAGTGGCCAGTCGGCAAGATCATCCTTCCAGTCAAGGCAGGAAGCGTGACAAAACAAGTGGAGTTTTGGGTATTGAAGGTCCCTTCCACTTACAACATAATCTTGGGAAGAACATGGCTGCATGCAATGCGAGCGGTAGTTTCATCCTACCATCAAGTAATGCGATTCCCTAACGAAGCCGGGATAATTGAAGAGGTCTTTGGAGACCAAATTATGTCCAAGCAGTGCTTCGCCACGGTTAATGGCAGCCGCGCTGCCAAGGGATATGTTCATTCGGTGGAAGAACCTGAGAGCAATGAACTGTTCGCAGATGTCGGCAAAGCAGCTGATCAAAAAGCGGTGGAAGACTTGGTAGAGGAAAGAATAGATGAAAAGAACCTGGATAAGTTCTTTTTGCTCGGTTCGTCGTTGTCCAGCATTGAGAGATTAGAGGTCTTGGAATTCTTGACCTCTAACATCGAAGTGTTTGCCTGGACACCCTACGACATGCCAGGCATTGATCCAAACTTCATTTGTCACCAACTCAATGTCCACCCATCCGCCAGACCAATCATTCAGCGCACTCGCAGATCGGCACTCCACCACCCTGAGATAGTGGCGGAAGAGGTAGGAAATCTGCTAGAGGCAGGAGCTATCAGAGAGGTGTACTACCCCAGATGGATTTCCAACACAGTCGTGGTACCAAAGAAGAATGGTAAATGGCGTGTCTGCGTTGACTATAAGACAGTCAACAAAGCATGCCCAAAAGACAGCTTCCCCCTACCACGGATAGATCAATTGGTAGACCTAACGGCAGGGCACAATCGGCTTAGCTTTCTGGATGCGTACAGAGGCTACCATCAGATCGCCATGTACGAACCAGACCAGGAGGTCACGTCCTTTACAACTCCAAAAGGACTATATTGCTACAAGGTCATGCCCTTTGGCCTAAAGAATGCAGGGGCAACATTCCAACGGATGGTCACCAAGATGTTTGAACCATTGTTAGGCGAAACAATGGAAGCTTAAATCGACGACATGGTGGTCAAGAGCAAGGATAAGAATGACCATCTAAGGGACCTAGGTGAGATGTTCCAGATTCTGAAGAAACACAAGTTGCGCCTTAATGCATCTAAGTGCGTGTTCGGTGTAGGATCTGACAAATTCCTAGGCTTCCTGGTGACCAACCGGGGTATAGAGGCAGACCCCTCCCAGATCAAAGCTATTCAGGATCTGAAGAGGCCTAACTCAGTAAAAGAAGTACAACATCTCACCGGCATGACTGCTGCACTCAACCGATTCATTAGCCAGTCGTCAGACAGACTACGAACATTTTTTCAAGCATTAAAAGCCAAGTTCGAGTGGGATGAAGAATGCGACTGCGCTCTGGAAAGCTTGAAAGAATACATGTCTTCTCCATCACTACTGGTAATCCCAATACCTGGGAAAGAACTCTTCCTGTACCTGGCAGTCTCTCAGCACGCAACTAGCGCAGTATTGGTCCGTGCAGAAGGAATCCAACATCTGCCCATTTATTATGTCAGCAAAACATTGCTGGGCGCCGAAACGAGGTACTTGCCACTGGAAAAACTGGCCTTGGCCTTAATAATGGCCTCAAGAAAGTTGTCGCACTATTTCCACGCCCACACCATAGTCGTCCTCACAGCTTTCCCATTAAAAACTTTGTTTGAGAGGGCAAACTTTTCTGGGCGAATCTTGAAGTGGGCAGTAGAGTTGGGACAATTCAACATCAAGTTCCAACCCAGAACCGCTATAAAGGCCCAAGCTTTGGCAAACTTTGTCACAGAATTTACCTCGGGAAGTCATTATATCTGTCCAGTCGACCTGACTAATAACACAACCGAACTAGGGGTGGGAGTTAACGCCGGAATAGCGCAACCCCTGGTGCGGAATACTCAGTCGGATCTGAAGGCAGACCAGGAAAAATAGAGCAAGGTAGAAACGAACCATGCTACACCAAGCCAAGACTCACCAACAAATAAAAACTTGGTTCAATCAGATAGCGAGGGGCAGACAGCTAGTATGAATCTTGAAGAAAACACCAGCAACATCCCTAACCCCACGGCATCATCTGATTCCTCCACTTGCTGGAAATTGTTCGTTGGAGAGATGTGGAAGCTCTTTGTGGATGGAGCATCCAACCGGCATGGTGTAGGACTTGGCATAGTCCTCATCTCACCAGACGACTTGGTTGTGGAGCCAGCAATCAACCTTGGCTTCCCAGCATCAAACAACGAAGCGGAGTATGGAGCACTTCTTGCAGGACTCAAATCAGCATTCTACATGAAGGCCACCGAACTAATGGTCTACAGCGACTCACAGCTGGTGGTAAACCAAATTTCTGGCGACTATGAAGCAAAGGATGACAGGATGGCCAAGTACTAAGAATTGGTCAGAACAGAGATCAAGAAATTTGAAGTAGTAAGGATATAACAGATTGGCAGGGAGGAAAACAGCAGAGCAGACGAACTAGCAGGCTTTGCGTCAATGGCAGATACATCCATCCCTCACCCACTACTAATTGACTACCTACCGAGACCAAGCATTGAGGATCCCGAAGTAGAAGAGGTGTGTTGCGCCGAATTAGGCCCCTCATGGATGGATCCCATCATACTGTTCTTAAAAGACGGCGTCTTACCGGAAGAAAAGAAAGAAGCCAACAAAATTAGAGCAAAGTCGCAGCGATTTTGGCTCTCCCCATCTATGGCATTGTACAAAAAGTCATTCTCAGGACCTTATCTAAAGTGTGTCCACCCCAGCAAAGTAGAGGCATTCTTGTTTGAAATTTATGAAGGCGTGTGCAGAAGCCACCAAGGAGGAAGATCGTTAGCTTACAGAGCCATTTCGCAAGGATACTGGTGGCCATACATGCAAGCAGACTCAGAGAAGTATGTGAAGAAGTGCGAGAAATGTCAGAAGTTCGCACACCAAATACATCAGCCAGCCAGAGAGCTTTTATCGCTAACCAAGCCATGGCCCTTCGCAATATGGGGCTTGGACATAGTAGGACCACTTCCAACAGTACCCGGAAACAGGAAATTCTTTCTCGCAGCAACAGACTACTTCACAAAGTGGGTGGAAGCAGAAGTATTAGCATCAATCAAGGAAAAAGATGTGAAGAAGTTCGTCTGGCAGAATATCATCACTTAGTTCGGCATACCTAAAGCCCTAATATCAGACAATGGCACTCAGTTCGACGACAGAATCTTTAGAGGCTTTTGTGAAGAATACAAGATAGAGTTCTACAATTCTACACCGGCATATCCCCAAGCAAATGGCCAAGCAGAAGCATCAAACAAGCTCATCTTGGATGGATTGAAAAAAAGGCTAGAGAAAGCCAAAGGCAAGTGGGCAGAAGAGCTCCCTCATGTTTTATGGGCTTACCGCACCACACCTCGGCGGTCAACAGGAGAAACTCCATTTTCCTTAGCCTATGGTATGGTGGCAGTAATCCCACTAGAAGTTGGCCTCCTCACAATTCGAAGCGAGAATTTTGATCCAGACTTGAATGGCGAAGCCATAACATTGGAGCTCGACTTTACGGAAGAAAGAAGAGAAAGAGCACTGGTTCATATCGCCTCATACCAACAAGAGTTATCCAGGAAATACAACAAAACAGTGTATCCAAGGCAATTCAAGATTGGAGATTGGGTACTGCGCAAAGTGATGGGAAACACCATGTTTCTGGGAGATGACAAGTTAGGGCCCAATTGGGAAGGACCTTACAAAGTGGTTGGATTAGCAGGCAAGGGGGCATACCACTTAGAAGATGAGGATGACAAAGCAATTCTCAGGCCATGGAACACTGCCAATCTCAAACTATTTTATTTTTAGCTTTTCTTCAAAATACTTATAATTTTTCTTTTCCCCAATAAAACAAGTAGTTTTTTCAGCATAAGTATTTTATTCTGCAAAAATTGTTTTAGTAAGTCAGGGGCATTAAAAACATGGTTGGCTGGAAAAACCAACACCCTTCTTAAGCCCAGGATAAGGATCCAGGCTGCAGGACGTTTGGTCAGAATAACCAAACACTTTACTCTAGGTTGGCTGGAAAAAACCAACTTAGAGGTTGGCTGGAAAAACCAACACCCTTCCTAAGCCTAGGATAAGGATCAAAGCTGCAGGACGTTTGGTCGGAATACCCAAACATTTTACTCTAGGATTGGCTGGAAAAAACCAACTTAGAGGTTGGCTGGATTAAACCAATACCCCTCCTAAGCCTAGGATAAGGATCCAGGCTGCAGGACGTTTGGTCAGAATAACCAAGCACTATACCCTAGGTTGGCTGGAAAAACCAATCTACATGTTGGCTGGAAAAACCAACACCTTTCCTAAGCCCAGGATAAGGATCCAGGCTACAGGACGTTTGGCAGGAATAACCAAACATTTTTCTAAATTGGCAGAATTAACCAATCTAGAGGTTGGCTGGATTAAACTAACTCTTCGTAATCTTCAGCCGAAGTAAGGATATCGACTATAGAGTGGTTGGCTGGATTAAACCAACTCTTAGTACTCTTTAACCGATATAAGGATTTCAGCTAAAGAGTAGTTGACAGGATTAAACCTACTCTTAATACTCTTCAGCCGAAGTAAGGATATCGGCTAAAGAGTGGTTGGCTGGAAAAACCAACACTTATTGTTCTTTAGCCGAGTTAAGAATCAAGGCTAAAGAGGTTGGAAGGTA
This sequence comes from Camellia sinensis, assembly GCF_055761805.1. Classification (NCBI taxonomy): domain Eukaryota; kingdom Viridiplantae; phylum Streptophyta; class Magnoliopsida; order Ericales; family Theaceae; genus Camellia; species Camellia sinensis. The sequence continues at coordinate 171,913,493 of NC_138967.1, forward strand.
TGACCGAGGTAAAGTGTCTCGGTCGGGAAATATTGTGTTTCGTTCAAATTGTAGTAAGAAAGCAAGCACAAACAGGAAAGTAAACCAAAATAACAGTTGGAGCAAAAGCAGACTTCATTAAAAAATTCAAAAGCAAGTACAAAGGGTGGGGCCTTAGCCCGGTTACAATTTGTTTCCAAAAAAAAAAGAAGAAAAAAAACAAAGTCAGGCAAATAGATCGTCAAGATCAGTATCAAGATCAACTTTAAGATCGGTTTTAGCTGGCAGCACAGTCTCGGTTGGGAGCACGGTTTCAGTAGGCAGCTCATCAGTCAGGTTCTCCACCACTGGCTCCAACCGACCTGACTGATCATTGACAACCGAGGTATCATTGGGCACGGTTTCTTCTTCCTCATCTAATTTTTCAAGAAATTGTTGTTGAACGGTCGCAGCATACTCTGCCATTGAGCCCGGTATGAAATATGGTGAAGGATTGTAGACCTTGGTCTCTGGTTGATGACCGAGTTGAGTCATGGCCGCCCTCCAACCGCACTTGAAGAAAAGGTCCTTCGCCGCTTCACATTACTTAATATAAAGGGCTTCATCTTCCTTAAAACCGCGGGTCTCAGCACCCTCCAGCTTCTTCTTCATCTCCTCAATTTCGGCTTTCTTTTTTCCTTCTAGTTTAGCAAGTTTGTGCAAATATTTGTCCTTGATCACGGCTGCAGCTTTTTGTTTTTCTACTTCAGCCGAGCTAACAAGACTGGCCAGATGACCGTTCTCGGATTTTAGCTCGGCTAGCTGCTTCCTAGCCTCTTCTAGCTCAGCAGTTTTTTCAGTTACTTCGGCCATGGCTTGCCTTGCTGTTTTTCGGAGCTCCAACACACGCTTGTGGGCAATTTGACTCTTTTGCATGGCCTGAAGAAGAATGGAAAGAAACTAATGACAAAACTGAGCAAAAAGTTGGAAAAATTAGAGAGATCAGAGGGGCTGCTTACCAGGATTATTGATTTCATTGCTGACCGGATGCCCTTTAGCTCGGTCAAATGGTTGTGATGCTCCATATCAGGGGGCAGATATACACTCTTAGCCAGATTGAAGGCTAGCATATGGTCTTTATCAGCCACCACTGAGTCAGTATCACGGATAGCGCAGTTTTGGAAAGACATTTTTGGAGCCCACTTGGAGGAGCTAGCCCGGTCAGAACGCTCTGGCTGAGGGCTCGGTGGAAGAGTGGTTTTATCTTCATCAACAAGGCGTTGCTCGGTTTGGGTAGTCCGGGCACGCTTGCTGGGGCGAGATGAGGAGGGTTGTTGAGATGGAAGAGCCACCACGGTCTCTTGAGTCTGGGTGGTTGGTGGTACTTCGGTTGGGTGTGTTTCGGTTAGGAGGGCCCTCATTCTATTCCTCTTCGCCATCTCTTGTTCAGCAGTAGTACGGACCAAGTTAATTTGTGGCAAGGTTGGATCCGGTTCAGGCGATACCTCCAACAAAAAGTCTGTTACTCTGGTTTTTCGTCGACTGCTGTATCTGTATGTCGGTTCAAAATTGAGCAGCTTGGCCCAACTTCTTTTAGGATACCGTAGTGCGGCGCAAAGTGTGTTTAGGTTAGGGTAATTGTACAGTGACTTGAGGTGGGCTGAGTCTGCATAAAGAAGACAACTGTCAGTTCAGTTCAGGAACAGGAAACTAAAACAAAAAGAGGCATGCAATAGAGCCGAGGTAATTATACCGGTGGTCCTTTTATTCTAGTTTATTCGGTCACCAGGAATCTGGGCTTCTTGGTCTTCAAAGTTCCCAGAAACCCAAAAGAAATCATCGTCGTTTAAATCTTTATCTGGGGTATCTTTGATTATTTTTTCTCGGCGGCGTAGTATTCTTAAATAATAAACTCAGCCGTCTTCTTTTGACACTATGGAATATTGGTGGAAGAGCTCGGCTAAGCCGAGGTTAAGGCTAGCCCGACGGTTTAGCTCGGCTATGCCATTTATTATATGGTATGAGTTCGTGGAAAGTTGGGTAGGACAAAGGTTGGTTTGTCTAAGGAATTCACAAAGTAAGGGCTGTACAGGGAAGCGTAAACCGCACTCCACAATGGAAATAACGTTAAAGGGGACAAAACCCTGTTTTCTCCAAGGGACGGTGTCTAGCTCGGCTAGAGAAAGGTGGACATCATCTGAGATTTGGTAGTCCTTGCGAAATTCAGCTATTGCACCAGGAGAGTTAACTAAAAACCTATACTTTCCCATTTATGGTCTAAGTTATTTGTAAATTAAACTCGAGTGCTATCTCGATTGGAGATTTGTGCTGTGTAGCTCGGTTGAGCGCTCAAAGGAGTGCCTGGGCAACCTAAGTCTACAAAGTGAAAAATAAAAGTGTTAAGCACAGACCATGGGACCGCGCTAAAAAGAAAACAAAGGCAAGATAAATGAAGCATTTAGCTCGGCTATGTGGCATACTATGGGTTCAAGCTCGGTCTTAGCAAGGGGTCTGTTAGCTCGGTCTCGGTAAGCGGGTCGATAGCTCGGGAAGAAGGAAGGTTTTGTTAGACCGGTTAAGCTTTTAGGGGCAGTTTTCTTAGTTTGATCTAAACTAAGAGCGCTGGTTTAGCCCCAAGACATAGCTCGGTCGGAAGTGAGGCTTTCAAACACACTAATTGTGAACTTGGTTCGGTTTGTTATCTAGGCTAAGTTAAATCAAAAGATGGTTTGACTTGTTGAAATTATTAGTATAGCATGAAGTATTAGTTCGGTTGGATAAGTCTGACTAAGATTCACAGTAACTACAAACAACTTTTAATTCGGTTATATTGTGATTTTGGATCAAATACAGTGTTCTACAGACTGCTTCATGAAACACAAGGGGTTCTTATGAGGTTTTTCCCAGAAAACGCAAGGAAAAACAAAAATGTGTTTTGTAAAAACACCAACAATATGCTATGGATTAAACAAAGTGCGAAAACAAGAAAAATAGAACAGATTAGTGAAGCTTACCAGGTAAAAAGGAAGGAAAGGGGAAGTAGAAAGCAGCCACAGACACGAGCTTCACAGTTGCAAGGATGGAAGAACAATGGATGCTCGAAGAGAGGGAGAAGGAACTTGAATAGTAAAGTGGTAGATTCGAAATGAAGAGTTTATTTTGTGTAGAAGGCAGGACAAAAAGGGCGGGACTATTCAAATTTCGCAAAATATGAAGACGGCGTGACAGCTGCCTTGGGCCAATCAGAGTATGCCACGTGTCGTGGGAATGAGAAGCGATTCAGTTGGTGTGATTGAAGAGACGTTTTGACCGGACAAGTAAAGCCGGCGTAAATTTAGCTCGGCTGGAAAAGCTAAAAGAATTTTTTAGCTCGGTCAAAAAGGCTAAAGGAGTTTTTTAGCTCGGCTGGTAAACAAGGTAATCCCTATCATGCTGCGTAGATGGAATTAAGAGGCAATTGAGAGGGTAATTTATATTTATAAATTGGGTTGAGCTGGGCAATGGGCCGTTATGAGCCACAATACAGAGGACAGAGTAAAAAAACCTTGAAAATTAGTCCGGTCCCAGAACCTTGAAGTTAGTTCGGTCCCAGACGGCCCTAAAGTTAGTCCAGTCCCTGAAAGCCTATTGTTATCTTGGTCCAGGAGAGTACTACAGATAGCTCGGTCGCCAGGTTGCCGCACTCAGAGTTAGTACGGTCACGGTATAGCGCAGCTAGTTCTGTCGGACCTAGCTAATGGTTAGCACTATCTAAGCAATACTATGGTCAGCACTGGGAAAACCGTGGTAGGAGCAGTGAGTGGAAGAACTGAGGTAGAGTTATCTCGGTCTAGTCTGCGGCTTAGCATAGCCGTGCTTACCTCGGTCATGTTGGAGTTTGGCCATGGTAAGACCATCTCACTTGGTTTAAACAGTGAGTGGGGTGTTGAAGGATAAGAATTATCTTTCAGGAAAGTGAATCCTAGGAGAACTCTACATGGGGGAGTAAAAGTCCTACTAGGATTGTACTACACGGAACCTACAAAAGCTCACAAATATCACCTATGGAGAGGTAACACAACTTTGATTCCCAAACACACAGAGCTTTTTGTCTATTTGTCTATTTTGCTGACTTAGGTATCAGAGAGGTATCCGGCACACACCCGCCGGCTAGCTCACGTTTGTGTTTTCAGGGAGTAAAGCGACGACGTACGGAGGAGCGTAGACTTGATCAACAAGATTATACGGGAAGAATATTTCGTGCCCGTACACTATGCAAATGGCTTATGTAATTTACTCAATGTGTCGATTTGGTCCCTATTGTTTTAATTTGCTCGATTTTGTTCCTTAATTTAACAGATTGTGTCATATTGGTCCAATAAATGACAACTGTTAAGTTTGATGAACGAAAATTCAAACGATGTGTCAATTTGGTCCTTATCAAAATCGAGCAAATTAAAATTATAGGGACTAAATTAACACATCGTATAAACTATAAGGACCAAATTGACATATCGTTTCAGCACGTGACAACTTTCTGTCCACCAAACTTAACGACTGTTATTTATTGAATCAATATGACACAATTCGTTAAATTAAGGGACAAAATCGAGCATATTAAAATAATAAGGGCCAAATTGACATATTGTGTAAATTACATAGACCATTTACATAATTTACCTTTCATTTAAAATTTGGGATCAAAATATAATTTTTTTTTAACGTTTTTCGTTTTAAATGTGACATAGGGGCTAAATTAATATGATTTTAAAAATTTTAAAAGAAAAATTAAAATTATTCAAATTTTAAGAAAATCATTGAAAATCAAAATAAAGTGGGTGTTTGGAAGTTGCTATTTTAGTAGGCTATTTTAGTTTTTGGCTATTTTAATAGGTTAAAATTTTTGTGTTTGAGAAGATAATTAGATTTTTTTGTAGTTAGATGTGATATTTGTGAAAAAAAAAATGAAATAATTATAAATTTAATATGATATCTTATCTTATTAACACTTTTAATTTATTTTATCTTTTTATAGATTTTAGCCCAAAAAGCTAAAACAAAGGTCTTGCTAAAGTAAAAATGAAATTTTCTCTTGATGGTAGTGATGTTGTACGTAGTGGTGGATGCAATGAAATTCTATGTGGTGTGTCCATTATATATGGATACAGTTTTAGATAATATTTATAAGTCCCATTGACCCATCTCTCCACCAATTATAAAATGGCATCCATTAAATGGTTATATGTGGCAAGAAGAACAAGCAAAAACAATTATTATCGTATTTCTCCATAATGGGTCAAAATATAATATTCTATATCTTAACTTGTTTTGACCTCATAATTTTCTCTTTCAAACAAGTGATTGTTTGTTGACTTGAAACCGAGTTTTAAAATATTTTGAATCAAATTGAGTTTGTTTCTTTGATTTCAAGTAGTCTATATTGTCAAGTGAGTCGAGTTCGAGCTGAGTAAGAAAATCAATAACCTTCAAAATGGGTTTGAGTTAATATTTATTACAATATGAGTATGTTGTAATATTGTTCACGTGGTACTTCTGATCAATAATGTAGTTTAGATAACCCATTTCGTGAACACAACTGTAAGGACATAACTTTGAGTTGTTCATGTGGCTTAGATAGTTAGCTAAGGTGCCATGTGGGTGGTTCTAATTAGCTGAGGGTGTGGTCAAGATCACGTCAGAATTCGAGATGTTTGGAAGGATAAGAGTTCTGAATAATGACAAACTCTCTGTTTGGAGGAATTCTTGATAAGTGATATTTTTGAAAGGGACAAGAGTGAGTAAGATTCTAAAGTACGAGGGCACTGTTCATTATATAAGGAAAGTATCTCTGTGTGTTTAAGGTATGCTTTGACTTGAGATTTATTTGTTTAGCCGATATCTATTGATTTGATCGTAGGAGTGCTCCTGAGTGGACGAGACATCGGTCTTGTTGTCTTTTTGTGTACAGGTGTTGGATTTTTCTATTCTAACACGTGCTGTACAACTTAGTTTACAAAATCTCTGAAAAGAAATTTGATTTGATTATGAGGTTATATTTCAACACTGACAACGACTTAGGCAATACTTTACCATCTTTCAGTAGTTGAAGTATCAGAGATAATCCACTTAGTGAGTACAATGTAGACAATATCATTAATATTCTAAAACTGCCTAATAAATTATCCATTCAAAATTGATATAACAAACTGATTATCAAATGAATTTTTAAGTCCAACTCGACTTGTTTAATTTGTTTTCCAGTCCTATTCCAATGAACATAAACAAAGAAAAGAAGAAAATTTGAATAACACTTGGATATATTATTCAAAGATGACAAGTGATATCTCTTTCGTAGCCGAATGACCACCACTACATACATGCATTCATCATGAATTGGAAAGTAATAGCTGCCCCTAAAAGTCCTTTATTTTTTATTTTTTCATTTCTTCCTTTGTCACTCAATCAACAATTGTGAGTACACATCAAGAAGAATGTAGTGTAATATGTAACGAGTACACTATTACTATATATTTTTCTCTCAGATATATGTGAGACTTATAATATTGGAGCCCACATCAATATGAGAGGGGAAACAAATGCAATAGTGTAATATACCCGCTATATAAAATACTTTCTTAGAAAAGTACTAGTGATGTTTAGGGTCGGGTCCTCCCGGGCTGACCCGGTTGGGCCTGTACCGAGTTGTCAATGCCCGTTTAGTCTTTCTTGAAAATGGGACAGGTCCCCCATGGTTGAGTCCATTGAACTCAAACCCACTTCCAGTTACATCTTCTTCTTGTGTTCTCATCAGCTTGAACATTTCTTGGGCACTTTGAATCATTGATGGTTTTGATTTCTTGCTTGAAAACGGGTAGAGAGTGCGAGTTTCAGACCCTGAAAATGAAAGCAAGAGGAGGACAAGGAAGAGACAAAGCCTCAAGCTAGTCATTCTTGATCCTAAATATTGAGGATGCAATAAAACCATAAATACACTGAGAGTGAGAGGGGATGAGATAGGGGGTGCATGGTTGGGTTTATATAGAGCTCCAATGTCAAAAACTCTCATAATTAATTAATTAAGTAATTTAGACTTTGATTTTTAGAAAGAGGGTCAAAGATGAGATAACTTCAAATGGAAGGATTCCACTTTGGTGATGGATATCTAAGTGGCCCCCTGCATGTATATTGCTACCATCTCAAAATCGCAGCCTTCACACTTTGTCGATAAAGCGTTTTATTAATTTTTTGTGATGTGTGAATTAAAATTTTTTTATTATTTTTTTGTTAATTAATAAAAAAATAATTATAAATATAAAAAATATTATATTAAATTAGATAATCTAAATCCAAGAATAGCTAAAAATTCAAAAGTCATCAGCCTCAACAATCATCACCACTAACTCAAATTTGGACTTCTTCGTAGGAGTTAAATTTACAACCTCACATCATAAAATCTAAAAGTCCTGATTTAAAAAAAAAAATGTTAAAAAAAACTCCCTTCCTACTAGTTGATAAAAATTTTATACTGTCGTTATATAATCTTTTGTAGTTAAATCCAAAATGGTGGTGGCAATAGTTAAATGTTATAATTTAACAGATAGTGTTAGAGGCGCACACACATTCACACAAAAATAAAAAATAAAAAAATAAAAAAAACCCACGCTTTTAAATAGGACTGCAAATGAGTCGAGTTTTATTGAGCTCAAGCTTGGCCTCATTTACTTATTGAGCTCGTTTATTGAACTCGAACTCGGCTCGATAAATAATTGGGCTCGAGCTCATCTCGACTCAGCTTGATAATTTTTTTAAAATATTATTTAAATAAAAAATATTATTTAATATATAAATAATGTATTTATACTATTATTTTTATATATATATTTATATAATTTAAATAAGGATAAACGAGTCAAGCTTATTTGAACTTGAGTTCGGCTTGTTTACTAAACAAACCTAATATTCGAGTTTGAACTCAGCTTGTTTACTAAACAAGGCGAGCCGAGTCGAGTCGAACCCTTACAAATTCATTCATAATATGGCAATGGAGTTGAGTTATATATCATTGGCGGTGTAATCAAAAAAGTCAAAGATTTTCTTTTCTTTCTATTTTTTGTACATTTTTTTGTAAAAAACTAAAAAAATTTCAAAACATACTAGGGGATTGTTTGCAATGATCTAAATAAGTATACTTTTTGACTTTTTACGAAGAGATGTGCAGAAAAGTAGAGATGATGTGATCCAAATAAGTGCACTTATTTAGTTTATGCCAAATAGTGCCTAAGACTTTGTTTGGTTTAGTTTTGAAATTCATTGGAAAATAAGTTTTTGAAAAGAATTTTAAAAATTTAAAACTTGTTTGATTATGAGTTTTGAAATTAATTTTTGAATTGTATATTTTGAAAGTGGTTTTTAAAAATTTACAAATTGAAAACTTGTTTGGTTAGAAGTTTTCAAAACTAGTATTTAATTAAAGTTATTTTGGGTCTTGTGTTTTTTTTTTTTTTTGGTTTTGTCTTGTAGTTAACTTTTTTTTATAATATTATAGGCAATTTTGTTTACTTCTTTTACATACGTAATCAAAATTTTTTACAATATTATAGTCAATTTTATTTATTTATTGTTATATATTTTTATTTTTATTTTGTTTACTTCTTTTACATATACGTAATCTAAATGTACTTTGTAAATAGATCTAATATAATCTATAGGACATAATTTCATATGTATATATATTAGTTTGTAAGAACGTTGTAACACTCCAAATTTTTAACCCAAATGATAATACAACAATTATGGCTTTTTCAAGGAAAACCGAATATAAATTTTCAAACTTACATTACATGATACAATAGTTCTTCATGCAACAATACATTAATCCAACAATAAGTAAATAAACAAATAAATACCCCCAAGGGGTTTACAAGTTTCCAAGGCTTGAGTCTGGTTACACAAAACGGTTATTCAAACCCACACACATACAACCCTTGGCTTACACACAGAGTCACAACAAAATGAGAGTCTTGTACTCTCAACACACATTTCCTCGCCTCTAGTTAGGTGGCATCACCACATCTTTTTCTACACAAAAATCACGTAGGGTGAGCATAAAGCCTAGTAGGAAATCCTTAACAAGGTATATACATTTTATACACGCATATGCCATACTATGCCATTTTGAAAGAAAATTACATCTTCATCTTTGAAAACGATCATGCTCAATGATGTTATGCAATTTCAATTCTTCAAAACTTAACAATTCATTTCAAGAGCGGTAAATACGACTCTGGTAATCCCTAGGTTGGTGTCTGCAAGTAGACTATACAAGTACTACCAATTTGTCATTTTTACCAGCATTGATTGGAAGGCTCGACACCTATTCAATTTCATCTACACCACCTGTCAAGACTTACCACCGTATTTACCCCAAAACCAATTCATGGAAACTTGTTTCTCAACATTCTTTTCTCAATGCAAGTTTTCAAATCAAATTTCAAAGTTTAATGTAATCAAATGAATTGTGTTAATCATGTTGTTTAATTTTGATGATGTCTAAAATATTAATTGAAAATTTGTAAATAATATACATATTTTATATTATTTGACACAAAATATTATCTATTTAAAATATATATTGTATGATACATTTGTTAAATATTATTTAAATAAAAAATATTTTTGAAAACTTTACTATTCACTTTTTGAAAAATTAGACTGATCACTATTCATCTTTTGACAAATTTGATATTGATTGGTTGTATTATTTTGACAAATTTGGTATTAATGGGTTGTCTTCTTTTGACAAAATTGATATGGAGTGGAAAGTTATATTTAAATTAAAATCTCTACAACATATACAGAAAAAGAGTATATATGATCAGATCTATTATAAATATTACTTAAAGGGATTTTACTATGTATGCAAATATTTGATTAGAATATTATATAGATTGCATATAATATAAATAGAATATATCACGTGAGCAATTAAATTTTTTACACTACACTGATTATATCATATTATAATAAAACAAGAAGAAAAATATGAAGTTATATATTATAATAAAACAAGATGGAGCAAATCATTTGCTTGTTTGAAAGTTGTGAACTTTATATTAAATTGTCTACAAAAACGGTAGCTCCATATTGGAAAAAATAAAAAGAGAAAAAAAAAGTTAGTCTTCTTTTATTTTTTTAATTATTAACATTTGCTAACTATTTAAAATCAAGGAGCGTGCTTATGTAAGCCATGACGTCAGCAGCGTGCTTATGTAAGCCATGACGTTAGCAAGGAGCGTCCAACGGGTATATTTTTGTGTATAAATAGAAGTGTTATGTGTGGAGAAAAATCAAGAACTTGAAAATAAAAATTTCTGTGTGCTCCAAAATTCTGAGTATATTATATTATGCTCATTCACTTTCAAATCTAAGTGTAACCATTGTTCTTACACTTTTATACCTACTCTTTGTGAGAGAATTATTGTAAAAGAGAGTTTAAGTATCACTTATTTTTATTCATTATTTTTGTGAGAGATTTTGTAAGGGTGAGGCATTTATTGTTGAGTAAGGCTCAATAGATAAGAGTAAGTCCTGTATCAAATTTACAAACTTGGTGGTGTATTTATTCAATTGATAGTAAAGAAATTCTCAAGGAGGTTCCTTGGGGAGTGGACGTAGGCCTGGCGTGCTGAACCACTATAAATCTCAATGTTTGATTTTCTCTCCCTATCTTTCTTACTTTTATATTGATAATCATTATTCTGTTTTTTATTTGTTAAAATTTTGAATATTGTGTTAATTTTAATATTGTAAATTTTTTAATAACCCAATTCACCCCCCATCTTAGGTTGCCTACCTGCGATAACAAATTGATATGCCAATAACACAAGATGAATATAAATATTTTTATTCCAATTCATCATCCAAGAAATCACACAGTTCCCTCTTCTCAAGTATCCTCAACAATTAGTCATTTCAAGACTATTTTCACGTTTTGGACAATAATTTTCAAAATGAACAACAATTCTCATATTCCCTGAAATTCATCATTTATATAAATATAAATAAGAAAATTTTCAAACATCCATTTATTTTGACACACAAAATAAATATAACAATATCATTCATGATTTTTCAATCTCTTTAAAAAAAATTCCCAAATTCTAGGTTTTCTCACCAAAACTATACAACTCAAATATTTTGAAAGAAAACTTTCCAAAATCATATTTTCTTCAATCAACGAAGATCAAAACCTATAAGATCATTTTAAAAGAACATGAGACAATCCTACTTTCAAAATCGCTCAACTTCTTGAATTAATAATCAATTTTCAAAGCTATCGAAGGATGATTTTGTAAATCATCTAGATCTTGCAAATATATATATATATATATATATATAACTCTAAGAAAATTCTTTCCTCAAGTTTTGAAAAAGAAATGGGATGAAACCCCCAAAATCAACGGTGTCGAAACTCGATCTTCATTGCACACAACGAAGCCCTCGAGAAGTTAACCAACTTTGATGAAGAACTTATGGCAGAACTCTAATGGATATTGAGAAATCAAGGTTTTGATCCAATTTGGCATAAGGAAATGTGGAGAGAAGGGAGAGGAAAGGGTTTTTAGAGAGAGAGAGATATACAAAAGTGATCTGAAATATCATATTCACGAACTGATATAACATGGTTCGCTCGAGCGTGGAAAGCCCCGCTCAAGCGTCAAATACACTTTCCCTGTACTTTTGCAGATAGGTCAAACTTCTGGAATCAAACATTCTCCGCTCGAGCGCATAAACGGCCGCTCGAGCGGACAAGAAACTTCGAATGCATTTTGCATTTTTGCTTCGGGAGCACTGCCCCTTAACCTCGCCAAGGCACTACCCTCAGACCCGCCAAGGGGCGCCGCCCTCTGGACCCCCGCGAGCTTACCGGGTAGCTCGATCCCCGACATACTCAGCAAAGTGGCAAAACAGGGATCACTACAACCTTCCCCCCTTAAAGAATTTCGTCCCCAAAATTTCAAATCAAACTACCCAAACAAAGGGTTTCTAGCGATCAAAACCACACTATTTCATTTTCAAATCACAATATTAACTCTCAACCAAATTCCACCATTTTCACCATGGTTATCTCATTAACAACAACCTCCCAAATACACATAAACATGAAATTTCTCAAAAAGTAATGACAACTCTAAACAACCTTATGCTTAAAACAACAACGCACATATCAACATGTGATCAACAACTTTAAATATGTTTCCTTCAACACTAGGGAATATTACAAAGAAAAGCAACTTAAGCATTTTCAAATAAATCTGGATATTTGGAGCGGACTTCCGCCTCCCGTTCCCACGTCGCTTCTTCAACCCCATGGTGTCTTCATAACACCTTTACCAACGGTATAGTTTTGCCTCGTAGCACTTGCTCCCAGGTATCTAATATTTGAACCGGTCGTCCTTCGTAAGAGACATCCTCATCTACCTCCAAGTCAACCCAATCAAGAACATGAGAAGGGTCAGGTTCATACTTCCTAAGCATAGATACATGAAATACGTTGTGAACTCCTGAAAGTTGTGGCAGTAAAGCTAACCGGTATGCCACTTCACAAATTCGCTCTAAGATCTCAAAAGCTCAATAAACTTTGGAGATAATTTGCCACTCTTACCAAATCTCATCAAACCCCACCTTGGTGAGATTTTTAGAAACACGTGGTCACCAACTTCAAAAGATAAATGTCATCTCCTTTTATCGGCATAACTCTTTTGTTGGCTTGGGGCCGTAGCTAACTGTAGACGCGCCCTCAGGCCTCATGCTACAGTTCGAACTCAATTGGTGTTACGGTCCTGTATCTAATCTCGCAGAGTGCAATGCAAGACCGATGAATCATCAAAGAGTCCAGATCTGGCAAATCGTTTTTGAAAACAGATTTTTTAAAAGAAGTGCCAAACATGGACTGCTTTGCCAGATACAGAGTCGCCACCTAAATATTTTATTTTGGGAAATTTAGGAAACCCTGACTCGTTTGCCTAAGGCCACGTGTCCGTCATCACCAAAGTTGCCTCAGTTCGGGAACTTGGGTACGATTGGGGAAGGTCAGCTATGAGCACCCCCTCTCGCCCGATTCGAAGATCGGCCTCTACTAACCATGATATCCGTTTTTGAAAACGTTATATGTTCTTATTCCGGTTATTAGCCTAGAATTACTATGTTATGCGCACAGCAAACAAGTATAGACCAAATCGCCTAAATTGGAACAAAACATTTCATGCTTGTTTTGAAAATGGTTGGCCTGCACTGCCCACTTCACTGACATACAGAGGGCAGGGTGGGGCGACCTACCAGATCCCCTTTGCTCCTCCTCCGGCTGACCACAAGTTGGTCGGTTTCCATGACTTGCCTCCGGTATGTATTACTACATTTTATGCATCTTGTATTGGCATTTCATTTCAGTTTATTTGATATTCCGCAGAATACTGATACATCTGATACTTTTGCAGGCTTCTTCCGAGTATACCCGGCAGTCCTTGGAGCTGAATGCCTCCATGATGGGGATGTTGCAGCGGACTTTCGACCTCCTGGCCCTCTATAGTATTCCGGTATGTTCTTTTGATCACGGTCTCAAACCATACACATAAGCCGCTTCACATAATCTGGTGCATAACATAACACTTGATAAGCTGCTCACGGCATTCATACACTGTACTCATACACTGCATTCTGTACTGATAAACTGCTCACGGCATTCGCACACTGTACTCATACATTGCATTCTGCACTGATAAACTGCTCACGACATACTGATGCGTTTGCCTCTTATACTTTTCAGCCTCCTTTCCAGATTCCCACTGTGGGAGGTGTTCCAGCCAGGCCTTCTGTTCCTGCCGGAGGAGATGGAGAGGGCAGAGTATTCCCCCGCACCAAGGCGGGGCGCACTCATGTCGGGAGTAGCTCGCGGGCTCCAGTCCTTGATGACGATGACGATGACGAGGAGTCGGAGGCGGAGGCAGAGTCGTCGTCGGAGGAGACCGGAGACGGCTCGGACTCGGGCTCAGATGACAGCGCTGATGATGCTCCTGGACCTTCGTCCAGGAAGAGGACTAGGACGGACTCCCAGGCCTGAGATCCTTTGTCATTGATCCAGATTTTTACTGTTTTTCTTTTTCTTTTTCTTTTTCTTTTGTACCTTTTCCTGGTAGCTAGAGTACCTTGTACTGCTGCAGGCAAATTTTTTTATTTCCAAAACCATGTACTTGAAAAAGATGATGAAATGAAACAAACTTTTTGTCTAAAAAAGTGTTGCATTTGTACATTTCATATATTGCATCGCATTGCATTATGTTGCACCTTAATGTAAATGAAATTGATCTGTTGTCTGAAAATTGAACACTTGCATTGTAATAATCAGATAACGAACCAGCCAACAGCAAAACAACCCATACCAACCACTGCGCATTCTAAACACTCGGCTCATACTCTACTGGGGATCAATCTGCATACAGCTCATAACACAACGCTTGGTTCATCTTGCACACAGCGGATCCTGAACAAACAGCCTAAATCTGACAAGACAGACCATGAAGGTTGAATCTACTGAAGTTGAAGCACACTCAGATGCGATCTGAAACTCAGAAGCTTCAAAGAGGCCTAGGTTTTCCTGTTCACACTTATCGGGGGTGGACCCTGCAGTTGTATGAAAGAACCAAATCATGTTTTTGCACAAATGTGGAGAATGACACAGCATTTTGAGCACAAAACGATTAATTTTTTGAAATTGAAGAAGGGTTTTTTTTTTTTTTTTTTTTTTTAAACCGGGGTAGTGAGCCTACAACTGGACATAGTGAGAATGACTCAACAGCGGAGACAAAAAAGGTAAACAACCTAAACACAACGAGACACACTCGGAAAAGACTCAAAACAAAGGTTGAAGTAAACAAGACAAAAGACACAACATACAGACGTGTTAACGAAGACGGGGGACCTCAGATGACGAGGAGCCAGTTTCTCTGGGTATTGTTTCCCACCCTTTCTTATTTGTGGTTCTCACATCATTCGGCCCTCAGGCTCAGTTTTTCTCTCAAGACCCTTTGGCTCGCTTTTTCTCTCAACTTACACCTCTCTATTCTTTATTCTCTCATTTTTATCTCTCCCCGGGGTGTTTAATGGATGAATAAGAAGTTGTGGGTTCACGCCCGACATGGTTAGCTCATGGCTGTTTCTTCCGGTGGCGCTTGGTCGATGCCCCAGGTAAGGGAACGGAGTACCTTGATCCCTTCAGATTCGTGTTTCGCACTTGGTTCGATACCTCGTTGCTTGGAGGTTGAGAGAGCTTTCAGCCCTTTAATGACAGCTTGAGTTGTGCCTTTCTTGGCAAGTATGTTGGTGATGGGGGAAAGACAAGAAGCCTGACTCAACCGTGCCCCTAGTTCATCATTTTGACCATTTTTTGTTTTTGGTTTTCTACTAAAATAGTCTTGACTAAGATGAGAGTTAAATCAACATACTTGTTCGATTTCTAATTTGAAAATTATGCAAGTCAGGCCATGGGCACTGAAAATTTTCCTTTTTTGGGTCCAAAATGGTCTAAGTTTTGGAGAAATGAAATAGTTTTCGAGAAAATAGTCAACCTCAGTAAAAATTTTCAAAAACTATTTTCGCAAATGGCCGCCGCTCAACAAGCGCGGAGCTTACTCTCGGAATGCGCAACCTCGGTTCGGAGGCAATGGAAAATTGCCCCTGGCTTGGAAGGGGTGGATGGCAACGGAAAGTTGCCCCTGGTTTAAACGGCGACTCATGGCAACGGAAAGTTGCCCTTTGTCTGGATGATGCCGCAGCATATTGTAAACAGTCCTCACTAGTGATGATCACGATCGAACTTTCTCGGATACAGAGAAGACGAAGATGGTCAAAACCAATATATGGACACAGTCACTTTGAAGGTGTTGGGGGTTAGACTTCGGGATGAAGTTGCTTATGTATCCAGTTGTCACAACCGAACTATCGGATTCGGGGAGGGTAAGAATAATCAAAACCATTACATGGACTGAGGCGCTATGAGAGCGTTGGGGGCTGGATTTCAGGACGAAGTTGCCTACGTATCCCAAACATAGGAATCAAGCCTTACGTAGTTCCGGTTAAGGTACACTTGGGTATTTTAACCTTCACCTTTTAGGCTCTAACTTTTGTCAAGGCGCCCGATGCGGGTTTTCGACCTTACGAGCTTTTCTTTCCTTTTTCTTTCTTCCCTTTCTTTTTTTTCTCTCTTTTGTATATTTTATTTTTTTTCTTTTTTGTATTTTTCTCTCTTTTGTATATTTTTTTCTCTTTTTTCTCTCTTTCGTATATATATATATATATATTTTGTATATATTTTCTTTTGTTCTAACTTTTGCCTAGGTCGCCCTTTCGGGTTTTCGGCCCAGCGAGCCGCTCAAAGGGTAAAAGTGTAACAAGTCCATTCCAAATGGTTTTAGGGTTTTGAAGCCATCCGTATCCAGGAGAGTGGCTGTTGCATTGACTTACTGAAGGACCCATCTTCGGCTCTTCGAGCAAATCGGACATTTTTGCCCTTAGTTTGGAGGGGTGCTTCTGTTCTAGCTTTACAGGCTTCTTCTGATGAGATCTGATCTTCTTGATCTGACTTTGGTGCCTCTTGTTCGAGGGCTGCTTCTAATCTGGCCACACAGGCCTCTCTTGATGGTTGATCGTTGAACACTCCGAATTGTGGTTCAAGGCTTTAAAACAAGGGCTCGAGTCTTGAGGCTGAGAGCGATCCTAAGCTGCACAATCTCAAGAGTGATTCCACACAGGTCTTCGCAGGACCGCGCAAAACATTTTGTTTTTGAAAGTTTTTAAAGAAGTGGCAAATCGCTCACGCTGAAGATAGTGTGGAACCAGTTTGGATCAAGCCAGGGTCCTTCTCAGTACTCACGCTGACAAGCATGATTTCAATCATTAAGGGCTTAGCACGCCTCTCTTTCTCTCAATTTGATCAAAGTTTGCAAAACCCGATGAATTCCTTCCTCTTTGTTTTCACCGCAGTGTTCAAAAAATTTTGAAAAACTTAGGTCAATGCAATGATTTTCAGGGCACAAGAGAACAGGTGGAATGTACTGCTGTTCCATTCAAGTCCCCTGGCACAACTAATTCAGAATAGTAGTAAGCATGAAAACATGATAGCCGCAGCTGTTTCATTCAGATTCCCTGGTTGCAACTGGCTCCACGACAGAGACAGACTCAAAAGAAAGCAAAAGGGTAATTACAAAACAAAACGGTGTTCGAGGCAACAGCTCCGGAATCACCCGACATTCTATACAAAGGGGACTGACTCGCTACAATAAGACAGACCCATAAGCAAAAGGACTGACTCAAGACAATGAGACAGACTCAAAACAAAACAAAAGACTGACTCGACACCTAAGCCAGAATTTACAAAACTGGCATTCGCAGATGCTCCAAAAATGCGTGCCAGACACCACATCCAAAATACGTCGAGCGCTGCCCGCAGGTGGTTCACTTCCTGATTACATACTCGCAGTATTAGTATCCTCAAAATCCAATAACTGGGTAGTAACGGACTTGGCTGAGGTGGGCGGGAGGATAACTTCGTTGTCGATCAAGTCTTGCACCTCATGACGGAGGCGAAAACAATTGTTGGTAGCATGACCGGTTTGCTGGTGGTACGCACAGTACAAGGCAGCATCATGTGTAGTAGGGAGATTCTTTGGGAGAGGCCGAGGCTCCAAGGGTTTAAGATGCCCTCTTTCGGCAAGGATCTGAAGTGCCTTTGACAACGGCATATAGAGAGCGTGAAAGACCCTGCGCCCTCGGGGCAAGTACTTTGAAGGTTGAGTATTCTTGCTAGACGCACTAGCAAAAGGGTTGGCAGGCGCCGCCTTGGCTTTCTGATCTTTCCCAGGTGCAGGGTTGGGAGTGGAAAGAACTGTTCTGGCATGACGGGGCCTATCCCGATTTTCTAACTGGCTTGTACTACCTTCGGTTGGAGTGGGGAAAACATCATCCACAGCCTTAGCTACGACTGCGAATACCTGTTGTTTACTCATCCCCTCAGCTTTCAAAGCCTCGACTGCCCATAGTAGTTGTTCAATGGGATCAGCATCTGCTTTCATTTTGTTCTTGCCTCTGGCCTCATCCTGATCGAAGGTTTGGGTTGATGTTGATACGTCATTGTTATAGTTGGAGGCCACCTCGGGTTGGCTAAGTTCGATCACAATCCGTCCCAACAGTGAGGGCTCCTGTGGTACAAAATTCCCGGCATACGGTGCGGCTGGTGGCGAAGTTGACATTCCGTAAGTGAGATCCGCCATGGACCTCTGGAGGTCACCTATCATTCCCATCAATTCGAATGTGGTGGGCTCACGAGCCTGATACAACTGGGGGGTGCAGACCGGGTGCGCGATAGGCGACCTGGGTGGATGTGGTGCATCGACATTGGTCTCGCTTTGCAGAGTGATTCCTTGATCTAATGCGGCCGTCATAACCACAATCTCCTCTGATTTCTGCGTCATGATAAGTCCGCTGTACTGAACGGTGACTGACGGATCAGATATCTGTCTTGCCTCAGCAAGGGGGAGCACTAGTTATTCTGTATCAACTCTCTGAACTGAAAGGGAAAACAAGCAGCGTTTTAGCTCAAATGGATCAAACACAGATGTAGCCGAACAACTGTACTCTACTGTTAACCATTGTTGCCCGAAATCACTGCCCCCAAAATACTGAATCAGATACCCACAGATATAACTGATTCTCATAAACTGATACTGGTGCCCTCAGGCCTGATACTCAAACTTGCAAACTGATATGTACGTTCCCTATAGAGATGCACTCTAAAAGCACATAGCAAGTAAAGAGAGCCAAAACACCCCTATGGAGGGGTAGGGTTTCCCTGTCCTATTTTGTCAGGAGCTAGGGTTTCACTATGCATGCAGCGGTTTTCAAACAACCCAACATCGGGTAAGCAACCTGTCTTAGTTTGGAATAGTCACTATGGATTTCGATATGCACTAGGTCGAATGGTCGAAAAGGGTGCCCCGGTAAAATCGGGGTTTGTGTTCCCATACTATCAGAGCCCACAACCGGTCAGTCTTATGGCATGCTTTGACAAAGTCAAGCCTCCGGCAAACCGTTCAGGAATGGCAGATGGCAAACACGGTGTCCTAGGCGCACCAATGCACATGCAATGCAAAGAGACACATAAATGAAATCAAAACAGGATATCACGAGTTCGAGTCAAGACTCTAAATCTCCAGCGGAGTCGCCAGAAATTGTAGACGCGCCCTCGGGCCTCATGCTACAGTTCGGACTCAATTGGTGTCACGGTCTTGTATCTAATCTCGCAGAGTGCAATGCAAGAACAATGAATTATCAAAGAGTCCAGATCTGGCAAATCGTTTTTGAAAACAGATTTTTTGAAAGAAGTGCCAAACATGGACTGCTTTGCCAAATACAGAGTCGCCACCTAAATATTTTATTTTGGAAAATTTAGGAAACCTTGAGTCGTTTGCCTAAGGTCACGTGTCCGTCATCACTAAAGTTGCCTCAGCTCGGGAACTTGGGTACGATTGGGGAAGGTCAGCTATGAGCACCCCCTCTCGCCCGATTCGAAGATCGGCCTCTACTAACCATGATATCCGTTTTTGAAAACGTTATGTGTTCTTATTCCGGTTATTAGCCTAGAATTACTATGTTATGCGCACAGCAAACAAGTATAGACCAAATCGCCTAAATTGGAACAAAACATTTCATGCTTGTTTTGAAAATGGTTTGCTACTCGCAAGTAGGCTAAAAATGTAGATTTCGCCACCCTCAGGTGGACTTTAGAAAAGATGATTTTGCCATTATCTAGTGGGCTTAAAACTCACAGTTTTAATGCGTTATCCAATTTAGTTAATTCAACCTTCATCCACAGGCATTCAAGCAGTTATATCACATAAGCAGCTAGCCTCATGGTAACCATGCTATTATGGCAACACTCACGCGCATGCGGTATGCTAAAGCATAAATGCTTACCGAGTACTCCAAGCCAGAACAAAAGCTAGTTAGTAATCATGTGCATGATCCTAGTTCATGTTGAGATGGCTAATGCAACACATGCAAGATGTAACTACAATAGGCTCGGCTATCCTAAAGATGACATGTGAAAATGCTGCAACTAACAGGTATTCAACTTGGAATTGAAATACAAGTGCAGTTAGTATGATGTACCGAGCCCGGTGCATGTAAGACGAATGAATGGATGCAAACATGCTATCATACTATATGGTAATTGAAGCATGCCCTAAACTAACCATCGAAAGCTAGTAAATAAAAGAGAAGAAAGATGTGGGGTTAGGAGACATACACTCACGCACACTTATTACACAATTGCCCTCACTTGGAGGGACCGAAAGAATAATACAATTTAATTAACCTACAAGCTAATTAAATATTACAAATCAATTAAATTAGCTAAGCAAATTAACTAATCTAATTAAGCAGTAAACAACAGCCTCGGGAAGAGGGTCCAATGCATGCGCGCTTGGTTCCGCTCGGAAAGTCACTACCATGCACAAAATGCCTTTGCTTTGGCTGTTATCCTCCTCTGAAGACTGCACAAGTCCCAAGATTGCTTCTCTGAGTGCTGTAGAACACCACCGGCTGAAGGGATTGGTCACCGGCCATGTATGATGGTCACCGGCCACAAAGTAATCCATCGGCCAACATTGGATGGCCGGTCGGCACTTAAGATGGCCAGCCGGCCAAATCTTCCTGCAAAAACGGGTTTGACAGTAGCAGAGGACAGAACTTGGCATGGCAATGCATTTCACGCAATGTATGCACCAACCACACTCCTTATCATATTTATGACTCAAAGGAGGATGGGCCTCGATTCTCGGGCCACCAATCACGCATTTCCATGCATGATGGCCCAAAGAATCAAGTGTGCATGTTGATATGGAATGCAATGAACATAATCAAGCAAATTGAACTCAACCTCTATCACAAGCAATTCAAGAGGCGAAGCATGCATGCCAATGCAATGCAATCCTAAGAAGCATACAAGGCATACAATAGTCATGCAAGACATAGGGCATGAGACGATACAACTAACAAGTATGCAAGGCACAATGTGGGTGTTCGAGCATGCAAGCAAGCATGTGACTTCATTCAATCATGCAACTCCAATCATGCAACAACACACAAATATGCAACGACATACAAGGTGGGCATACAACAAAATGCAAAGAGGTGGGCTTAAACTAACATGGGTAGCTTGCAAGCTTGCCAAAATCAGTGGCTAATACTATGGAAGTGAGGTCCAACACACACACACGCATGCATGCAAATATGGTCCAACACTTAAGCATATGAAGACAACTTGTAAGCACAAAAACATGGACTAATGACATGCAACATAAGCTTTGAAAATCATGTTAAAATGGTGCCAAACCAAGCCAACAAGACAAGCATAAGCATGCAATTAGAGGTCCAAAACTCAAGGCAAGCTAAGGAGGTATTGAACTACCCTTAGCAAAACCAAACATGGCATGAATTAAATGACCGAAAACAGAGTTTTAGCATATTAAAACAAAACCTAAAGACCACTTAGATGGCATCTAAATGACTTAAATTCAAGGGCATGCACAATGACCAAACATGGAGCATAAGGCACAACCTCATAAGGCATCAAAGAGGCATCAAAGGCAAGCATGCAAGCATGTCATGAGGACTGAAATGATGCTATAAGTGGTGTCAAACCATTGAAATAAATCAAACAATGCATGCTCAACACGTCACACATTTAAAGCCTACAAGCTAAACAATGTGAAGGGGCTATGCAATACGTGCCATGGTCGACCAAAACAACTAAAGGCAGACCTTAAGCATAGAAAAACAAGTACAAAAGCTTCACAAAGCAGGGCCTAAAACATGCTTGAACAAGGGTCAAAGCCTAGATGCATGTTAAGGCTAAATGATGGCATTACAAGACATGTATGCAAAGCATGCAAGGTGTGTCCAAACCAACTCAACACAATGCTATTTCATGGAAAAATAAGCATAAATATCAGTCAAGGCATTGTCAACACACACTTAAACTAGATGCTCCCTCAAGAGGCAAAAATAGCCCTTTTCAAGGACAACAAGGAGAGGGGGTGGCCCTCTCCTTCCTAGGACCTCAAGGCACCATCCTCACCTCTGAAATCCCTCAAGATTTCAGTGGTGAGGAGGCCCAAACACAATGGTCCCGGAGCCAAACCAAAATGGCACAAAACAAAGGCCAAACAAGCCTTAAGAGGGGTCAAACAACCCCAAAGCTTAAAACACCCTTAACAAACTATTTAGAGCAGACAAAAAAAAAAGACTTTTATATGTTATATGCTAAGCTCAAAAATAGATGCAAGATAGGCTAAAAAGCTTTGCAAAGATGGGGTAAAAAGGGACAAAAGTCTTACCCTTGTAGACCCTCTTCACAAACAATGTTCCAGTAGTTCTTTTGGTTCCAAACCAGTCCAAAAGCTTCAAGGAAAGACCTCTGGTACCTCAGCAACTAAGAAAAGGTGTGATGGTGGGTGTTTGTGCACAAAAATAAGACTAAACACACACTAAACACAAGAGAGAGAGAGATATAGAGATAGAGGATATATGTAAACCCTAACCCTAAAGCTCAAGCTCTGAAAATATTGTCTAAGCTGTCTAACCTCTGAACAAGAGAGAAGAGGTTCTCTTTTAAAGACAATTAGTCCTGTAAAGCTTCCAAAGGAAGCTAACAAGAGGGCAATCCCTCCATACATGTGTATGGATGGGGTGACAGTGTATGCCAGCTGCACAAAAATATCTGCAAAAGCAGATGCACAGTAGTCGGCCGGCCAAAAATGCAATTGACCAAAAAAAGATAGCTGGCCGGCCATCTATAGTGCAGGCCGGCCAAGAATTTGGCCGGTGGCAACAAAACACAGCCGGTGGCCTCAAGCCATGGCCGGTGGAGTGTGGGGATGGCCCACAAGCCATTCCCTACCCCTCCAAGGCAAAGCACAAGTGTTTGGTGCAAAACTAAACACAAAACAGTCGAGTCGAGAGATCCTGAGGCAAGGCGCGTAGCCAAGACCTCCGGGAACTCAAGACGAACACAAACATAGATGATCACCGAGTGTTCAAGCGGTGACGTCCAAGTCTTGAGGACGGTCAAAAATGGGGTGTCTATACTAACCTCTTCCGAATGAGAACAACTTTCTCGGTTGTCTCTCTAACAATTTTCAGACCCAGTAACGGTGCATTACCCACTTCGGCCCAACAAACTGATGATCTACAAGGTCGGCCCTATAAGGCCTCAAATGGTGCCATTCCAATACTAGCTTGGTAACTATTATTGTAAGCAAACTCAATCACTGATAAGTGCCTTTTCCAAGGGCCCTTAAAATCAAGGACACAAGATCTAAGCATGTCCTCCAAAATCTGAATGGTATGTTCCGACTGTCCCTCGGTTTGAGGATGATAAGCGATGCTAAGAGTCAACTTAGTTCCCAATGCTTCTTGAAGGCTTTGCCATAACCGGGCAGTAAAACGAGGATCCCTATCCGACACAATAGTCATAGGGACTCCATAAAGTCGAACTATTTCTCTAATGTACAACTCTGCCAAGCGTTCAACTGAGTCACTGGTGCACATCGGAATGAAATGGGTAGACTTAGTCAACCTATCAATAATCACCCAAACGGCATCATTGCCTCGTTGTGTTCTAGGAAGCCCAACTACAAAATCCATGGTAACACGCTCCCATTTCCACTCGGCTATCGGTAAAGGTTGTAACAAACTAGCTGGTCTTTGGTGTTCGACCTTCACTTGTTGACAAGTAAGGCACTTCGATACAAATAAAGTGACATCTCGTTTCATATCCCTCCACCAAAACTAACGATTAAGATCATGATACATTTTAGTGCCTCCCGTGTGTACCGCAAGGCGTACTTTCTCTCTACAAGATTCTGGTACAAAGAAACGGTCTAGGTAACGTACACTCAGATCCGAGTGAACGTTCAAACCTTTCTCTTCCTTTCTATTGGAAATCTTAACACGGATTGATTCCACATCACGGTCTCCTCGTTGTGCCTCTATGACCTTACTAACCAAGGTAGATTGAGCATTCAAAGTAAACAACGTAGCACTCTCTTTGGACTCACCCAAGTGCATATCAAACTTGCCAATAACATCTAGCATATCCCATTCTCGAATGGCCACACTTGCCAAACTACTCACAGATTTTCGACTCAAAGCATCAGTCACCACATTGGCCTTCCCTGGATGATAGTGTAACTCAAAGTCATAATCCTCCATAAATTCCATCCACATCCATTGTTGTAAATACAAGTCTTTTTGAGAAAACAAATATTTTAAACTCTTATGATCGGAGAAGACTTCAAACTTCTCACCGTACAAGTAATGCCTCCAAATTTTCAAAGCAAAAATCACCGCTGCTAATTCAAGATCATGGGTGGGGTAATTTTTCTCATGAGTTTTCAATTGTCGTGAACCGTAGGCCACAACTTTCCCTCTTGCATCAAGACACAACCAAGTTCATCCCCGGACGCATCACAATAGACAGTGCAATTCAAATCCCTTTCCGAAATTATCAAAACCAGTGCGGTAGTCAATCTAGTCTTAAGCTCTTGGAATGACTTTTCACAAGCCTCACTCCACACAAATTTGATACCCTTTCTAGTCAACCTAGTCAAAGGTGTAG
The DNA here is from genome assembly GCF_055761805.1 of Camellia sinensis. Taxonomy (NCBI): domain Eukaryota; kingdom Viridiplantae; phylum Streptophyta; class Magnoliopsida; order Ericales; family Theaceae; genus Camellia; species Camellia sinensis. The sequence goes on from NC_138967.1 coordinate 171,938,160, forward strand.
CTAGTCTAGAGAAGTCCCTTACAAAACGTGGATAATACCCCGCTAATCCCAAGAAACTCTGGATTTCAAAAACATTCTATGGTTGTTCCCAATCCTGTACGGCATCTATCTTTGAGGAGTCCACAATCACTCCCTTTCTAGACACTACATGCCCCAAAAACTTCATCTCTGTTAACCAAAACTCACATTTTTCAAATTTGGCATACAATTGGTGCTCACTAAGTAAACCCAGCACTACCCGCAAGTGAGTCTTGTGTTCTTTTTCAGAGGTTGAATAAATCAAGATGTCGTCCACAAAGACGACCACAAAATGGTCCAAGTATTCCCGAAAAATTCTGGTCATCAAATCCATAAAGGAAGCCGGTGCATTGGTCAACCCAAAAGGCATTATAAGGAATTCATAGTGGCCATAACGAGTACGAAAGGCCGTCTTCTGAATGTCCTCCTCCCGGAATCTTAACTGATGGTACCCTGACCTCAAATCTATTTTTAAGAAGCAACGAGACCCTCTAAGTTGGTCAAACAAATCATCTATTCTGGGTAGAGGATACTTGTTCTTAACTGTAACTCTATTCAACTTGCGGTAATCAATACACAACCGCAATGACCCATCCTTCTTCTTCACAAAGAGAGCCGGCGCTCCTCAAGGTGATGTACTAGGGCGAATGAAGCCCTTGTCTAAAAGTTCTTGGAGTTAAATCTTCAACTCATGCAATTCGGCGGGTGCAAATCTATACGGTGACATGGAAATTGGTGCCGTGCCAAACACTAATTCAATGGAGAACTCGATCTCCCGGTGAGGTGGTAAACTAGTAAGATTTTCTGGAAAGACATCCGGGTATTCACAAACTACCCTTGGTAACTCAACACGAGCCCCGTCACTCTCACTATCCAAGAGAGTTGCAAGAAGGCCGCTAAGCTTGCTCCTACTACGAGGGTCAACAACTGGCAACAATGCTCTATCAACTCGATTCCCCAGAAAATAGAAACAATCACCACCCGAAATGCACACCGTAACTCTCTAATGGTAACAATCAATCACAGCTTGATAAGAACACAACCAATCCATGCCTAAAATGACATCAAAACTTGACATATCTAGCAACACAAAAGCAAACGGCAGTCGACGCCCGACAACTTCTATTGCACAATCAGGACAACCTCGGTCTAAATCAACTGTAACCCCAATAGGTGACTCTACTTTGAGTGGAGGCACTAATCGTGCTACCTCTAACCCCAATGCAGAAGCAAATGCAGTAGATATAAATGAATGAAACGCACCCGTGTCTATCAATACATTAGCCAAAGAATTACACACAACAAAAATACCTCTCACAACTGAGGATTCTGGCAACTGCTCTAGCATGGTAACAGCATACACATGCCCCTGTGGCCCTTGATTAACTTGCTCCCCTCTCAAAGCATAGGCCTGTTGTACTGACTGAGCTGAAGTGGCTCCCTGATTAACTCGCAAAGCTTGAACTAATTAAGCCTGCTGGTGGCTTTGAGTCTGCTTCGACCTTGATGCGCGCCAGATGCACCTCCCAACTGTGGGCAAGTTCTCTTCATATGCCCCGGATGACCACACTGATAACAATTAAACCCTTGACCTTTATTCTGAGACTACGACTAACTTTGAGATCACTTAGGTGGTGGTAACATTAACTGCCCTCCTCCCTTCTGTGGGCATGAGAAGGCTTTGTGACCCGGTTGGCTACACTTGAAACACGAGAAGCTACTCGATGCACTTTTTCCCAGACCCGCACTAGGCAAAGGAAAAGTGGATCTAGACTGCTGTGGTTGGGACTGTGATGGATAGGTGTTCTTGCTCTTCTTGTTCTGCCTATAGTCTCCTTGAGACTCTTGGCCCCTAGACCTCAAATTCCAAAGCCTCTCCTCCTCGGCTTGTATGGAAATTTCTACGTGTGTCGCCGTCTCCACAAGACGGTCATATTCCCGAATCATATTTCCCACAAGCTTGAACATAATTTTTGTTTTCAATTTCTTTTCAAATTTAATGCAACGGCGCTCTTCCGTTGCCACCAACTCTGGTGCAAATCTGGACAAACTAAAGAAGACCGCCTCAAACTCGGCTACTGGCATGTCAAGTTATTTAAGGTCTTTAAACTCTTGCCTCAATCTCTCCTTAACTGTGGAAGGTATGTACTTATCTTGGAAAGCAATCGCAAAGGATTCCCATGTCGGTAACACTCTACCCTTGGCATATTCCACCATTGACCCGTGTCTCCCTTAAGGTAGTAACTCACTAGAGTCACTCTTAGTTCACTATATTCGATGTGAAGCATCTCAAATGTCTTTACAGTTTGTTCGAGCCACTCATCCACTTTCTTGGGCTCGAGACCACCATGGAACTCATTCGGTTTGGCTCGTAAGAAATCTGTAGTAAGGAAACTCGCCCTTGACTCCGTGGTTTTCTCTCGGGCTTGATTCTCCACTCTCAACAAGTTCATAGACTCTCTTAAAGTCCCTGCCATTTCTCGAGCTAGGGCCCCCATTGCGGTTTGACCCGCTTGTCCCACCTGCTCAGCCATATTAGCTTGGCTTGCTTGCTTGGCCATATTAGCTTTCCCGAACCCTTCTTCTTGGACCGGAACCCTATGGTCCGGTACCTCATGCACACCTCGGCGAGCCCTACCACGCCTCCCGCCTCTACCACCATGGACTTGACCCCTTGTTGACATCTTAATAAAGGACACGAGAGAAATAATTTAGCACATTAACTCATATGTGCTCGTAACTTGACTCATACGTTCGACTACAACAATTTCATATATTTCTTTACCATATACACAATTTAATTTCACTCCACATAAACACTTAGGCATGTAAACACATACGGACTATTCTTTTACGATGAAATCCGTTCTACGAAAAATCAAGAATTCTTAGTAGAACGAGTATTAATCAAGTACCCTTCTAATGAGACCTCAAGGAATTTAACAGGCGCAAACAACATCCCAAAAGTCCAATCCCATATCCATTTAGTCACATAAGCATGTTATCACATAGTCACAAAATGCATAACACTTCCTAAGCATGCTAAATGAACCCATTGTGGTTAAACAACCATTTCCAACAAGCTCCAAGTATTCAAACCCGGTAGCTCTGATACCAAGTTGTAACGCCCCAAATTTCTAGCCCAAATAATAATACAACAATCATGGCTCTTTCAAGGAAAACCAAATATAAATCTCCAAACCTACATTACATGATACAATAGTTCTTCATGTAACAATACATTAATCCAACAACAAGTAAATAAACAAATAAATACCCCCAAGGGGTTTACAAGTTTCCAAGGCTTGAGCCTGGTTACACAAAACAGTTATTCAAACCCACACAAATACAACCCTTGGCTCACACACAGAGTCACAGCAAAATAAGAGTCTCGTACTCTCAACACACATTTCCTCGCCTCTAGTTAGGCGGTATCACCACATCTTTTCCTACACAAAAATCCCGTAGGGTGAGCATAAAACCCAGTAGGAAATCCTTAATAAGGTATATACATTTTATACAAGTCTCAAGAGATAAAATGCACATGCCATACTATGCCCTTTTGAAAGAAAATCACATCTTCATCTTTGAAAACCATCATGCTCAATGATGTCATGCAATTTCAATTCTTCAAAACTTAACAATTCATTTCAAGAGCGGTAAATACGCCTCTGGTAATCCCTAGGTTAGTGTCTGCAAGTAGACTATTCAAGTACTACCAATTTGTCATTTTTACCAGCATTGACTGGAAGGCTCGACACTTATAATCTGTCATTTTTACCAGTATTAACTAGAAGGCTCGACACCAATTTAATTTCATCTACACCACCTGTCAAGACTTACCACCGTATTTATCCCAAAACCAATTCATGGAAACTTGTTTCTCAACATTCTTTTCTCAATGCAAGTTTTCAAATCAACTTTCAAAGTTTAATGTAATCAAATGAATTGATATGCCAATAACACAAGATGAATATAAATACTTTTATTCCAATTCATCATCCAAGGAATCACATAGTGCCCTCTTCTCAAGTATCCTCAACAATTAGTCATTTCAAGACTATTTCCACGTTTTGAACAATAATTTTCAAAATGAACAACAATTCTCATATTCCGTAAAATTCATCATTTATATAAATATAAATAAGAAAATTTCCAAACATCTATTTATTTTGACACGCAAAATAAATATAACAATATCATTTATGGATTTTCAGTCTCTTTAAAAAAAATCTCCAAATTCTAGGTTTTCTCACCAAAACTATACAACTCAAATCTTTTGAAAGAAAACTTTTCAAAATCATATTTTCTTCAATCAACGAAGATCAAAACCCATAAGATCATTTTAAAAGAACAAGAGACAATCCTACTTTTAAAATCGCTCAACTTCTTGAATTAACAATCAATTTTCAAAGCTATCGAAGGATGATTTCGTAAATCATCTAGATCTTGCAAAAATATATATATATATATATATATAAGTCTAAGAAAATTCTTACCTCAAGTTTTGAAGAAGAAATGGGATGAAACCTCCAAAATCAACGGTGTCGAAACTCGATCTTCACTGCACACAACGAAGCCCTCGTGAAGTTAACCAACTTTGATGAAGAACTTATGGCAGAACTCTATGGATCTTGAAAAATCAAGGTTTTGATCCAATTTGGCGTAGGGAAATGTAGAGAGAAGGGAGAGAAAAGGGTTTTTAGAGAGAGAGATATATACAAAAGTGATCTGAAATATTAGATTTACGAACTGATATAACATGGTCTACTTGAGCATAGAAAGTCCAGCTCGAGCGTCAAATACACTTTCTCAGTACTTTTGCAGACATGTCAAACTTCTGGAACCAAACATTGTTCGCTCGAGTGCATAAACGGCCGCTCAAGCGGACAAGCAACTTCGAATGCATTTTGCATTTTTGCTTCGGGGGTGCTGCCTCTCGATCCCGCTAGGGCTCTGCCTTCGGACCCGCCAAGCCTTGGACCTCCGCGAGTTGACCGGTCAGCTCGATCCCTGATATACTTAGCGAAGTGGTAAAACTGGGATCGCTACAAATGTTTTTAAAATTTTAAAGCTGCTTTTTCTGATTTGTATCTACTCAATCTACATAGATTTAAAACGTTTTATTTTTATTACATTTGTTTTTCATTTTTTCACATTTTGTTTACTGTTTATGTATATTTTTTGGATCACCCATATATATCTAAAACATAACAAATGTTTTGGCCAATACTTTAGAAAAAAATTCCAAAATCACTTTTCGTTTTACTACACATTAATCAATCATTTTTTCTCTCTCCTTTCTCTTTCTCAATCACTTTTTTTCTCACACACATTTATTTAACTATAAAAAAATATCAAATCATCCCAAACTCTACAACTTTAAAACTATTTTCAAAATATACAATCAAACAAAATTTTAAATTCTCTAAACTCTCTCCACAAAATTATTTTTAAAATAATATCTCAAACATAAACCAAACAAAGTCAAATTTAAAACTTGTTTGGTTATAAGTTTTGAAAAGAATTTGAAAATTTAAAACTTGTTTAGTTATGAGTTTTGAAAAGAATTTTCAAATAATTGAGTTGAATATAGGTTTGAAATCCCAAAATTAAATAGATTTTTAGGTTTTGGATCGTCAAATTGTGATTTGAAAAGTAAACCATACGGAGTCTAATTTTTTGCATCTCCTATTTTAGGTTAAAAAAAATTAAAAAGTTACTAAAATAGCTTATTCCCAAACCAATATGATTATAATTCATATGTTAAAAAGTTGAATATAGGTTTGAAAACCCAAAATTAAATAGATAAAGTGGTTTCCAAGTCTCCTACACAAGTAGAGTTTTTATTTTTTTTATTGACGAAAATTAGTAGTTAGTTATTAGATTAGGTCATTGGGGAGGTGAACTCTTACCCTCTCCTTGCAAGCATTTAAGTCTAGATCCTATTCCACTCCTAAGAGTGGAACCAATAAAATGAAAAAAAATTGAATTGGCTTACCAATCAATGAGGTAGAGGTCATGTATATATAATATATTCATGATACAATTTAGAAAACAATATACACAAGGCAAGATTTCTATAATCAAAATAATTCTTATTCTAATTTCCATATTCAAACATAAAATTTTGATTCGTATATTCAACACTCCCCTTCAAGCTAGCGTGAAGATATTCAACAAACGCAGCTTGTCAATGGAAAACTAGAGCAAAGTTGGTCCCATCACTACAACAAAAAAGGATTTTTACGGCGTCAAATGCACACCGTGGATACGATTCTACGGCGCACAAGGTAACGTCATATTATGACTAGTTATGGAAAGTCATTCACTTTCAACGGCATGCTATGGCATGCCGTTAAAACTTTTAACAGCGCATCTTATACGTCATGTTTAATTTTTCTACGACTATTTTTGCACGCTGTTAATTCAAGAGACAAACCACAACGCTCATTGCTAGTCATTAAATATTTACACAACGACCTATTTTGCCCATCGTAGAATATGTTTAGTGTTTTTTTTTTAATTCAACAGGTTCTATTTCACCTGTTCTGTACAATCTAAAAACAACATTACAAACAAGTTTCACAAATATATATATATATATAATCAACTACCAAAATATTATTTCAAACATCAAAAAAACTATTTATAAGTTTCGAACATCCAAAAATTGTCTGCACATTACAAACCATCCAAAAACTATGTTTCTAAACATCAAAAATTGTCCTTAACTTCAAAACTGTCCAAAAAGTTCTAAATCATCCCCCCCTAAAAAAAAAAAAAAACTATATGTAGGTTCTAAATGGTACAAAATTTACCCAAATATCTTCTTGCGAGTGTACCATCATAAGTTGATTCAGTTGTATCAACACTTGGCTTGTGCCCTCCATATCTTTATATTAGAAAATTCCTAGTAGCTTGGATTTCGTCTTCAGAAACTTCCCTTCTTAGAGGAACCAAGCTTGAAACAACATCAGTAGAAAGAGCATATATTGGATCATAAGCATAGATAAAATACTCCCTCCCAAGAAAATAAGATAGCGGCTCATACCTGCATGAATTAAACTGATTTGATTACTTCATAATAACAATTATAAAGTTAGCACTTAGCACTAATTTTTGCCTAGGATAGCTCTAATTCCAACTTCTACAAAAATTTCATAGGTTGCCTCTTTGCCACATAGCAAGAAAGACACTTTATATTATTATCTATCAATCTCCTTCTAATCCTATGTAAATGTTTCCAAATTAGTTAACATAATTAAACCAAGAAAAATCATGTTGAAGATGGAAAAAAAATAAGGCTCAAGACAAGAGAAACAAAAATTCCTAGTTATTTACTTTCATTACAAACAGCAGTGGGGTGTAAATAAAAAAGCTAGCATTCATTTAGAAAAATCATGAGAAGCAATCCTTGATAGCATGTTGCCCTCCAATGGACCAAACCCACCACTATGATCATCTAGAGAAAAATTGATAAAAATTTAGACTGAGCCACTATAGAGATTAGTTGCCAAGTTCAAAAACAAAGTATGCAAACCTTAAGAATGCATTAGCTTGGTGAGTGTCATACAAGAAAGCCTGCACTAGTTATTCATCTCCACAGTATATGCAATATGAAATCACTTTAACAAATAATGACGCAACATATATCAAAAACTTTAATAAATATTATATATAGAGTTATGTAGCTTTGAATTCCATTGGTTGTAAAATTGCTTCAAGGAATCCAACAAACAAAAAACCACACACATTCTATGCTGTGTATACTACATGAAATGTCTCTGGAGACATAAAACATTTAGGACACAATTACCCTACTAAAATAAATAATAATAATAGTTACCTCCATATTCTTTTAAATGGGTATTCATGAGCAACCAAATTAAACCTAATTTAATTGAACAAATTCATGATTTCGAATTGAGTTTGTAATCTTTAAACATGATTTATGCAACCAATTTAAAGTAATCTCATGAACCCAAAGATTTGAGCAGCAGATTAGAAAAAACACGAGTAGCATTATTCACAAATCAATAATGATTAAGACCTCATACAAATTATTTGCGTTTAGCAAAGGAATTATTTTCCACCAGCCAGACACTTCACTAGTGCAACAAGGCAAGCTTGGAATTACAAATTTTGATAAATTTCAATCATTTCATTTCTAGACATTGAAACAGAACCAATCCAATAAAAGGGTTTGAACTTCTAATTTAAGTTTTCAAGGAGTTCTTAATAGTTAATAAGATTGTTCATGGTAAGTTGAGAAAAGCATACTACTGTTTTAACAAGATAGAAAAAAAAAAAAAATGCTCTCAATATATATACATCATGAACTGGTGCAAACTATCCACCCTTACTTCTTCTAACTTTTTAGTCATTTATCATTTATTAAAGTTGCTTGTGACAGATAAAATTGCTTCTTAAATTTTTTTTTTAAAAAAAAGAGAGACACAGACAATAAAAGGAATGATAGTGAAATTGTTCTTGAAGGCATAACAAGCGTTGAATGCCAATAATGTTTTGTATCGCCAATAATGTTTTGTGTCACCAAAAGGCCAATTGAACACATGAATCAAATATTTCCCTAGAAAAAAAAAAATTCTAGTGACGAATTTAAATATAAAAACCCCACAACTCAAAAATATATATATATATATATATATAAGTATTTTTGTACCACCAAAAAGCCAATTGAACATGAATCAAATATTTTTCCTTGGGGAATTTATTTATTTATTTATTAATTTTTTTTTTTGTGTCCAACCATCATAAAATGGAATAAGCTGAAGAAAAATAGAGCCTTTAGTAGTAAAACTACTCTTCTCTACAAATAGTCTTCCATCAAACAAAACAAAATCCAGATAAAGGAAAGAAAATTAAGAAGAAAAAAATTACTGTGATTTGCAACAAATGGAAGTAAGGCTGCCATCTCACACTTCTATACACAGCATACACACATACCCTAATTTCTCTCCCATTTGCATATAATAATCTCTGCATCTATCATCAACCCTAAAATTAACAAATGGGTAGTTCTCACAGTCGCGAAGAGTTGGAGAGCTCAGACTCTGAAGAAGAACAAAACAAAGATGAACAAACTCAACAAGAATAAGATGATAAGACCTACGACGATGTTGAAGACGAACAGAGATCTTCAGAATGCAGAAGACCCAAAACGCCGTCATTTATGGACGAGGTTGAGGGCAAGCTCAAAGCCCTCAAGTTGAAGTACCCTTCAACATCTAACCCAAACCTCAAGAACTCCATTAAGCTCTACCTTCACGTCAGTGGCAACACACCCAAGTCCAGGTGGATCATCTCCAATAAAATTGCAGCCATTTCCTTTGTCAAAATGTCCCAAATTGATGAGGACGACGAGGATAATGATGAAGAAAGTGGAGATTCGTGGTGGGTTTTGAAGGTTAGGTCGAAGGTTAAAGCCAATGTTGATATTGACTTGCAATTGAAGAGTTTTGGAGACCAACACAGGGTTGATTTTGTGTGTTAGGACGTATAGGCGATGAAATTCTTCACTGTGTGTCAGGGTGTTTGGGCGATAAAACCTAGAGAAATGGAAGAGTTTTTTTTTTTTTTGATTGATGTTGGGGCTGAAGAGTTGGGGCTTTTGATTGTTTCTTTTATTTATTTATTTTTTTATTTTATAATTTTTTTGGTGTTTGGCGCTATTTTTTTTTTCGATCGTACCTTTCACGACAGCAATTGCATGTTGTGGAAAGTCCAATATTTTAAACGGTTGGCTTTTTGTGTGTCGTGGAAAGTGAAATTTTTAATCGCTGGCTTTTTATGCATCGTGAAATGTTCAATATTTTTAACAGTTAGTGTATGCATGTCGTGTATAGTTCATGTATTAACGGCATGCCATATGCACGTTATAGAAAGTTTTATTATTTACGGCTAACATGGCAAGTCGTAAAAAAATCATCGTTATTAGCATTCACGACCTACGCAATAGGCACGTCGTGGTTGAGAAATTATTTACAACATGTAAAAAAAACAAGTAGTAAAAGTGAGAAACAATGACTTGCATTTATTGTATGTCGTTGATGTGAAGCCGTAAAAACTTAGTTATGTTGTAGTGCATAGATTTTGTGAACATATCTACCAACTAAGGGTGTGCGCAGTGCGGTTTGGGTGGTTTGAGAATAAAATTACAAACCGAATGGTGGATTGGCGGATTGACAAATTGGGGTTTGGGCGGTTTTTAGCAGATTGGCAGATTAAAGAATATTCTAACTAATTATCATACATTTGCATAATATATAACACTAATTTGTATAATATTTTTTAGCTAATCAACACAAAATACATTTACATAATACATTTAATATATATAACCACTAATTTGTAACAAAGTTCATATCTTAAATCTCTCTAACACTCAATTTTACATTGATATTTCGTTGGAGGTTAAAATATATATATATATATATATATTAACTATAGCTTAGCCGGTCGGTTGGCGGATTATAAATTTTAAAGTTTAAACAACGGTTAGCGGTTAGAGCAGTGCGGATTGATACGGATCGGTGCTGTTTTAGCAGATTTGGTGGTATTTTGCACAGCCCTACTGCTAACTGCCGAGAAGAAAAGACAAAAGATGGACGCACAATACCCGTCCGAACCTTTTCTCAAATGAAATGTATGTAAACCTCGATATGCTTGTTACGCTTATGAAGCATAGAATTAGAGGATAACATAATGGCATATTTGATATCACAAAATAAATAGGACGGAACAGTCTCCTCAAAACCTAACTCTACCAGAATAGAGTTGTGGGTGTTGATTTCCGACCACACAACTAAATGGGGAACTCAGCTGGAGAGCACCGGCAGAATAGATAAGCCCGAACAACCTGTCACAGAAAGATAAGAATCCGGCGGTGGTTCGTCCACCTGGGGGCACTCCGACGATCAAGTCAGTAATCAAATATCTCTCAAAGATAGCAGATTGTGCTTAATCTCACAAGAAAGAACTTACTGCTCACAGCATATCACACCTACCTGAGACCCACGGGGGTGCCTTGCTTTTATAGCCAGCACTGACCTAATCCCTATAGAAACCTCACTTCACTGGACTTAGGCTCAATGCTCATCCTGGACTCTCAGCTAGATAGGGATAAACTCCCTAAGAGCTTTATCTTTATCCAGACTGAGATCCTCCTCTATTCTAGGACTCTTGTCTCTTATTTGATTATCTTGGATTCCAGTATCTCTACAGATAACCTTGGCCTAGTCGAGATCACCTCTGCATCAGAACCAGGCCACGTGGCACCTCAGCTGACACTTCGGTGTCACTTTGGCCACGTACTGTCATTCACAAAATATGTCCCCACAATTGTCCCTTAGGTTCTATTACCTTGGCAACCTGAGGTGATGGAACCCACATCGTTTGTTCATACATTATGTAGACTAAAATTCATTCTTCCCTTCGACCGAGGTCATAACTCGTCGGTTTCAAGTACCCAAGACTCAACTATCTACTTTACCAAGGATCAAGAACTAAGGAACAAGTTCTTTATGCATCTCAACCAAGACCACTCCCCTAGCCGAGGTTATTGCTTCATTTAATCAAGAATTCCAAGAGTTCTGACTGCGCATGAGCTGTCATGTTCAGTCTTCCCAACCGTTTCCTCCACGTGTCCATTCCTTATTGGTTCGTACCTGACACACGCTATTAGGTCGCGTCGATTCTGTGCACGCCGCCTGACAGGTACGTCGTCCAAGGCGCCTCATTATGTTTTGCCACCTTTTCGTATTTTTGACAAAAACTCCTTTCTCTCTTCCCATTTCTTCACTTTTACAAATTCAATTTGCCTCGTCTTAGATTTTTCTCTCTTTAACAATTTCCCAAACTGCCATTTTCATATCCTCGAATCTCTGCAACTGCCTCTTCCGTCACCGTCAGCACGCCTTTCATCATTTGACTTTGATTGTTCAAGTCGCCTGACTCCTGCGTATCTCACTCCGGTGTCTTCTTCTTCAGTAAGTCCCTGATATCTCTGTTCATATTTTTTGAATAACTTGTATCTTTCTTTGCCATATTGTTTTACATTGTGTCTGTTTAAATGCCTCACATGTTGCCATTGAATCCATTTTCTGTTTTTCGTCTACTTTCATGTTATGGTCATCATGAGTTATTTTTGGCTTCTTGAATCTTTACTGTGCTTTAAATTTCATCATTTAGAGTGTCAAACGTGCTTGTTTGCGACTTGTGCTATTCAATTTGTCTCTGTGTCTGTATACACTATTCATAAATTTGACGTTTTAACAGTTTGTCACTGCTCTTGACTTTTGCATATTTGTACATATCTACTCAGTGTTCTTGAATCTCTGTTGCTTTCTTGAGTCTGAATCATGTTCGTTTCTGTTTCTTTTTGACTTGTTTTCCGGATTCTTGCCTTTGATTCTTGTTTCAGTTATAGACTTAGGTTTGGGATTTGATAGAAATCATGGGTATGTTTAAGTGGAGGGTAGACATCCTAGAAAAATTTGAGTACTTTAGGAGAGAGTTCTTTATCCTAATTGACGTTCAGATCAGGTTAGTTGGGGAGGAGGACTCTATCATGCCTGATGGAGACTCCATGCCCTTCCTCGTTGTTGCATTCATTGAGTGTGGACTTCAGTTTCCTTTAGAGATTCTCTTTAGGAAAGTCCTCCACTACTAGAAACTTAATCCTATGCAGCTAGCCATCAATTCTTATAGGATTATCAATAGTATAATCGCCCTAGCCCATCGAGAAAAAACTAAGATAACATTAGTCGACATCCAATTTTGTTATGCCATGTGTGGCTTAAAGTCTGAGAAAGGCTACATTTATTACCTCAAGCCCAAATCCACTGCCTATAAAGTCATAGCCGACCTCCCAAACTTCAACAAGGGTGCTGGAGATGATTACCTGATTGTCTTGGGCAACTGAGAGTTTGCTCCTAATGGTAATCTTTATCTCTTCCCTCTGCACCGATCGGTGTTTAAAGAGGGCGATGGTAAGAACTGACTCATCCTTTTAGTCCTATTTCTGCTAGGACTTGTCAACTCATATATCCATTTTTGAATGTTTTTCTTCTTGTTCTCTTTTACAGCTTTTCCCCAGCCAGCAAAGGATTTCCAATGAACTTTCTTCCCCAACCCCGATCTAAAAAGGCTTCTAGGTTTGGATATTGATAAGCACAAAGCCCATTTGCTGCTTAACTCTATCTCGACTTACAACTCCGTTTTGCCCAACATTCCTCGCCATAGCAAGACTCCACCTTCAGCAACAACTTCACCAGTTGCTTCTTCCCCAAGGCCACACCAGGCCTTCTCTTCAGATCCAATTATGGTTGCATCTACTTCTGTCCATAGTCGATTCCACATTCTCAATGCCGACGCTGACGTCAAGCTCTACCAAATGTACCAATAGGCAGAGCTTGTAACCGCAAACGTCAAGACTCTGAGGTGTTGGCTTACGATCCAGCTAATCCTCCAATCGCCCTTCCTGTAATTCATTTCAGTACCAAAGTTACCCTTGTTGCAACCGTCAATGATATGGGCTAAAAAATTGTCATGGAAGACCTTCTGGCCGACTTGCCAGGAGTGGTTACTGTCACATCTTTTCTATCAGAGTCTCAGCCCAAGCCTAAGGCCAAAAAGGTGAAGTGTGCCAAGGTAAAAACTACTGTGACCTACGTGGAGTCAGAGGACACAGTGCCGATCTCGAAATTGGCCAAGATCGAAAAGAGCTTCATCGCTATTGAGAAAAGGCCGGCGAGGCCGAGCCGTCTAATATCTTGCAGTCGAAGAAGCCGAGGTCTGAGGTGCCACTTGCCCAGGATTTTTCAAAATTGACGAGCCTTGGGCCCCAGTGACTTCAATTAGCGACAAGCCAATGACTGCGGGCGATAGTACGATTGACAGCATCGAAGTCGGCGCCGCTCTCTTCACTGCTGTTCTTCTGCCTACTGATCTAAATCGATTGGCCAAGATCACCGAGTATGAAAACTTTGCTTTAATGATGCAACGCTCTGTTCTGGTAAGTCTTCAACTCTTGGTGCTTTTTAGCTTTCACTTTAAGTTCTTCATACTTAGAAATTTCACTAACTTTGATCATTTTTTTTCCTCCAGGCTATCCAGCACGCCCACTCCTTCGCAACGAAAGCCAAGGCTTTCAAGAAAGAGTTGGTGCAAAAGACCAAAGAGGCTACTGGCTACATTGCCTCCCTCAACAACGCTGAGGCTAAGATGAAAGTTCTACTAGATCAAGCCAAGGCCGCCAAAAGTGAGCAAGATCAGGCTGAGAAGAGGGCCAAAGCGGTGAAGGCTGTGGCCAAGGTTCTCAAAGTCGAGGCCAAAGAGGCTGAAACCAAAATCATCGAAGCCCAGGCAGAGCTCCAAGAAGCTTGGGCCACCAAGAAAGCTGAAATCAAAGCCACCGACGAGAAGGCATTCTCGAAGGGGCAGGCCGCCGTTCGTGATGCATACAAAGCCCAGGTCAACCAAGCATGTAATTGAGGCTTTTACCTTAGCTAGACGACAGCTCTAAATAAACTCTCTATCCCAATGGACTCCCCCATGCGAGGCATCAACTAGCTCAAAGTACCTTTTCCTCAAACTCTCAAGGGCTCAGAAGACGAAGCTGAGGATGGTGACGCTGATGCTGATGATGCCGATGAAGAGAAGACTACTGCTGGGACTAAGTTCCTTACTTTGAACAAGCAAGTCCTGGATTTGACTCAAGATGAGGAGGACGAGGTCACCAAGAGTGCCTCTCCCAAGAAGAAGTCCACTTCCGAAGCCGAGGTACAGACCATCGAGAAGAGCCTTGACTAGACTCTTCTTGAGATCGATGTTGAGATCGAGGCCGAGAAAATTGACGAGAAGCTTTCTCAACTGTCTGCTGAGGCTGAAACACCGTCAACAGCCAAAACAGAACAACCTGAGATCAATGCACAAGATCCTAGTACTTAGGAATTTTTCTTTACATTGTACTTTTTTTTTTTTTGAACAAGTTGTAATAGTTTCTACTTTAATTGGACCGACGTGCCACCTCTGTAACTGAACAAGTAGTCTTTTATGCCAGGTCGAAGTGCCTTTTTGTCTACAATTTTGGACAAGTTGTTTCTATGAATGCATGCTTAGTTTTCTCTAAGTGTTGAATACTGCTCTTGTATGCTTATTACTTGTACGTTTCTTCATACTTAGAATATTTTTCTACTTCTTCCAAGTATATTCTATGAAATCACTTCGGGGTAAAACATATTGGATAAATATTACCTTGGAGTTGTCCTTAGCTTAACAACCTCAGATCAATATCACCTCAGGTTTAAACCTTGACTGTTTCTCTCGGCCAACGTTTAAAAATATTTTATGAAAGTATTTCTACAAGTGCTGTTTTTCTTTCAACCTTTCCACCCTTCCAAGCTTGACAAGCTGGAAAGTAAATACCTCGGATATCCCTTTCATGGTTACTTCGGCTAATTTGTAAAATTTGTTTATGAAATTTTAACAAGTGTCAAGCCAACTCTTTATTACCTAGGCTAATTTCAACTTTGTAAATTGTTCTGAAATTTCAACAAGTGTCAAGCTCTCAAGCTTATTTATCATTCCTGCTCCCTGCCCCCTACTGTGAAACTAAGTTCCACTTAAGTTCACATTAAGCATGCATCTATGGTCTGTTGTCGAAGTCAGAGTCAAACAAAGACTGGCTGAGGTGTTCGACCTTGGTTTCTCTGTTAATCTGACTAAAGCGGACTTAGTTCCATTCTGAGTTTAACTTTGCCGACACGGCAAGTCTAGGTTAATTTAACTTAGTTCAACTCTATTATATACAAGTATAATTCAACTTTGTCATATAATAAGTCTAAGTTATTCATCATGTTTCATTCAGAAACATTGCTAACTTAGTTCAACTCTATTATGTGCAAGTATAATTCAACTCTGTCATATAATAAGTCTAAGTTAGTCGTCACGTTTCATTCAGAAACATCGTCATAGGACTAGTCAGTCCTATTGCACAAATTCGAATTCATAAAAATCAAACTACCATCTTATTATTACTTCGGCTAATAAAATTATGACATAAACTTCGAAAAACAAAAAATTAATGATAAAAAAACTTCAAATTACAAGTGTTTCAAGGCCTTGGCAACTCCTTGCTAGTAGTGTCTTCAAGTCGATATGCCCCATTGCCGGCAACCGAGATGATTCTATAAGGCCCTTCCCAGTTTGAGCCAAGCTTGCCCTCCCTAGGATCTTTCTTGTTGCCGACAACATTCCTCAGAACGAGGTCCCCAACTTTGAACTCTCTTAGGTTGACCTTCTTGTTGTAAGCCTTAGCAAGTTGTTGCTGGTATGCCCCCAGCTGAATTGCTGCTCTATCTTTTCTTTCCTCCAGCAGATTTAGATCTCGGGCCAGGAATGTTTTGTTAGTCCCATTCTCTACTCCCTTGGTTCTGATTCTAGGGATGCCGACTTTTAGTGGGATAACTGCTTCAATGCCATAAGTCATGGCAAAAGGAGACTCCCTAGTTGATTTTCTCGGCGTAGTCCGATATGCCCACAGCACATTGGGCAACTTTTCCACCCACTTTCCCTTGGCTATTTCTAGCCTCTTCTTAATCCCATCCAAGATGGTTTTGTTGGATGCTTCTGCTTGACTATTACTCTGGGAAAGATTAGGAGTTGAGTAAGAGTTCTTAATTTTGTACTTGGCACAAAAGCTCTTGATCAGCTTATTATCAAATTGGGTGCCATTGTCTGCTATAATGGCTCTTGGAATCCCAAACCTAGTGATTATGTTTTTCCAGATAAAATTCTTCATATCAATATCTCGAATTTTCGCAAGGGGTTTAGCCTTTACCCACTTTGTGAAGTAGTCAATTACTACTAGCAGAAACTTCCTTTGTCATGTTGCTTAGGGTAACTGCCCAACAAAATCCATACCCTATTGAGCAAATGGTCAAATACTAGATACTGGGTTCAAATTTGCTGCTGGTTGATATATCAAAGGTGCAAACCTTTGACACTTCTTACACTTCCTAACATAGGCCTCAGCATCCTTCTACATGTAGGGCCACCAGTACCCTTGAGTTATGGCCATATGAGTAAGTGATCTGCCCCTAGCATGACTTCCACATACTCCTTCATGAATCTGATACAAAAAGTCCTCAACCTGGGAGGGATGTACACATCTCAAAAAAGGTCCAGTGAAGGATCTCCTGTAGAGATGGCCATCTGCTATTATGCTGAACCTAGCCGACTTCAATCTGGTCTTGTGTGCCTCTTTTCAGTCGTTGACAGCTTGTTATCCCTAAGGAACATCACTATTACGTCCATGTAACTTGGACCCATCTCCATACATAGTGCCTTATATTCTGTTATTAGAGGTTCCACACTTGGTTCTATCAAGTAATCAATCATGATTGTCTTTGGCTCCCCGACTTTATTGCACTAGCTAGGTTGGCCAAGGCATCGGCATGACTGTTGTTATCTCGGCTAACTTGCTGTAACTGGCAATCTTGGAATAAGGAAAGCAATCTGATAACCTCTTTAACATAGGTTATCATTCGTTCATCTTAGGCTGCATACTCACATGTTGTCTAATTCACAATAAGTTGAGAGTCACAGAAGACTACCACTTCTTTGGCCTCCATTGCTGCTGCCAACTTCAACCCCAGCAATCAATGCCTCATATTTTGCTTCATTGTTTGAGGCCTTGAATGCTAGACAAATAGACTGCTCTATCACTCGCCCATCTGGCGATACTAACACTACACCTACCTTGGCTCCCTGACGATTTGAACTTCCATCAACAAACAGGTAGAAGGAGTCGCCAATGTAGATGTCACAGGGCTTTGGTTTCTCTTCTTTCTTCTATTTTGCAAGAGTGGAGTTCTTGGGCCCTAGTTGGGTTTCTTTCTGTTCCTCTAGGCATCCCAAGTTGTGGCTCACCAAAGTCCGATGCAGGATGGCACCAAAGGTGAACTCGGCCACAAAGTCGACCAGAACCTGGCCCTTAATTGTTGTTTTGGGTCTAAAATTCAAACCATATTGCCTCAACACTACTGCCCATTAGGCTATCTTGCCTGTTAGATCTCCTTGCTGCAATAGGGACTTTAAAGGATACTCAGTCAGTATCACAATTTTGTGGGCTTAGAAGTAGTGACTGAATTTTTTCGAAGCCATCACCAGGGCTAGTGTCAATTTCTCCAAGGGTAAATACCTGGTCTCTGCACTTGCTAACTCACATAGTATACTGCCCTTTGTTCTCCATTCTCTTTCCCGATTACCACTGCACTCACTACGTGCTCTGAAACTGCCAAGTATATGAACAGTTCCTCTCCAGGTATTGGGTTTGATAGAACTAGAGGGGTTGTCAAGTATTTTTTTCAAGTTGGCCAAGGCGACTTCACACTCTTCTGTCCACAAAAAATCTGTGGCCTTCTTTAACAAATTAAAAAATGGTTTACACTTGTTGGTACTTTGGCTTATGAACCTGTTCAGGGCTGTCGCCTTGCCGGTCAAAATTTGGACCTGCTTGTCTGACGTTGGGCTCTTTAAGTCAAGAATGGCCTTGATTTGATCTGGGCTTGCCTTAATGTCCCTTCTAGTATCCAAGTATCCTAGGAACTTACCGGATCTGACTCCAAATGCACATTTTGAAGCATTAAGTCGGAGATGATATGTTCTTAGGATATCAAAAACTGCCTTCAAGTCAGCCAGATGATTCCCGGGTTCTTTAGTCTTTACAACCATGTCATCAATGTATACTTCTACTGTTTTGCCAATCAGGTGTCTGAACATATTGGTCACCAACCTCTGGTAGGTTGCCCTTGCATTTTTCAACCTAAAAGGCATCATTCTATAGTAGTACAACCCTTTTGGGGTGATAAATGTAGTCTTCTCCTCGTCAGGGGGATACATTACTATCTGGTGGTATCCCCTATAAGTATCTAGGAAGCTCATCCTCCCATGTCCTGAAGTAGCATCCACGAGCTAATCAATTTTAGGCAGAGGGAAGCAGTCTTTAGGACAAGCCTTATTCAAGTTGGTGAAGTCCACGCAGACCCTCTACTTTCCATTCTTCTTTTTCACAACTACTGTGTTAGACAGCCAGGTTGGGTAGTGCACCTTTTGAATTGCTTTGGCTTCTAACAGCTTGTCCACTTCCTCATTTACTGCCTCTACATGAATCAATGTTGGCCTCCTTGAACGCTGAACGACAGGTTTAAGCGACCTGTCTACATTGAGCAAATGGCATGTGACCTCGAGGTCAATGTCTGGCATATGGTGTCCAGGCAAATACTTCTATGTTGGCCCGTAAGAAAGCCTCTAACTCTCTTTCCTCCTCCTCGGCCAATTCTGAGTCGAGAAGGAAGAAGCGCTCTTCATTCCCTTCTTGGTCCAGAATTTTCTTCAACTCTTTTTGGCCGATTCTTTGCTGATATCATCTAGAACTTCCATGTCCTCGTCCTCAATTTCTACTTTTTCTGTCTCTCGCACATTATCATTGCTACCATGGAGCAATTCTTTGCCTGCATTTGATCCCCTCTGACTTCCTCAATCCATTGTTCAGTTGGAAATTGTAACAACTGGTGCAAGTTGGAGGGAACAACCCTCATTATGTGTAGCCACTGTCTTCCTAATATAGCATTGTAAGGGGAGGGGGTATCAATTACCGTGAATTCTGTGCTACCATTCCTAATGCCTGCTCGCACCTCTAAATTTATTGCTCCTAGAGGCCATGTTGGCGTTCCATTGAACCCAACCATTGGGCTATTGGAATGCTCCAAATCATCTCAGTGAAGGCCAAGCTCCTTGTAACATTTAACATAGATGATGTCACAAGAGCTACCTAGGTCGATCAGAATGCGCCTTACATGATATTCTCTAACCTTGAGGGTTACTACCAGAGCATCATTGTATGGATACTACACCATGTCTAGGTTTGCCTCAGTAAAGGACACCATAGGTCCCTAGCACTCGTTTGCCTTAGTCATTTTTTGTTGGACTTGATACACACGCTGTAAGTGCCTTATCGTTTGGGTCTTTCCACGCATATCATTCTTATTAACCTTCGAATGAATCACATTGATCATCCGAGGTTCTGCTTGTTGTGGTTGTGGCAGTGGTGGTGCCGCTGGTGCTGGGGGAAGCCTTGCATGCTCTTCCCTCGTTCTGGCCTCATCTACTAGGTCCCTCAAGTGACCCTGTCTGACCATATCTTCCAAGTGCATCTTCAGGGCTCTGCACCCCTGAGTCAGGTGCTCGTCCTAATTGTGGTAGGCACAGTGCTTCCCAAGGCTCCTTCCCATGAACTCGCCAGGGACCTTCTCCGGTGCTCTATAATACAGCTGGTTCCTGATCCTTTCTAGAACTTTGTAAACCGGGATTCGGAACACAGTAGTGATTGCCTGTGCAGCCCTTAGCCTTGTTTCCTGCCTGTTAAAACCAATATTACCTTGGCCTCACTTCGGCGAGCCGTTTCTCTTCTCCTGTTTCAGCGTCTTCATTCCCGGCGTATCCTCTTCTGCTTTGGCATATTTCTCGATCCGTGCCATGAGCTCTTCCATACTTTTTGGTAGAGTTTTTGCCAGCGACTTTCGAAGCAGACATTCATCCTCCAGGCCGTTCTTAAAAGACAAGACCGTCAATTCCTGGTTGCATCTCGGTATTCAGTTGAACACCTCATAATATCTTTTGGCATAAGCCCTAAGACCTTCACCCTCGTTAATTTTCAGAGCCATCAGGGAGTCTACCCTTAATGGCTGCAACTTGTTTGTAACAAACTTAGCCACAAACATCTCTTCCAGGCCTTCCTAACTCTTCATAATTCCTTTTGGCAACTTGTGAAACCAATCCGATGCGATTTCCACAAAGGATGAGAGGAACACCTTGCACAGCAACGGTTCGTTCCCAGTATATAAAGCCATCAAATTTAGATATGAGTCGACATGAAAGTTCAGATTGGACTTACCGTCATAAATCTGGAACCTCGGCACATGGAACCTTTTTAGGGCCTTAAGCTTATCCAACTTTACTGAGAACGGCATTCTCGATTTAACGGGGGATGTGACCTGGGCATTCTGCCACTTCCTCTGGAGGTAGTCCCTTAAATCCTCCTTAGTTATCAGCAGATTTCAGTTTTTTTGGTGCGCTACTTCCGATGTCGTTATGTGTCCTCTTGGATTTCTCTTCATTCACCGTGTCAAAACATAAGCCCTTCCCCTGGATATTCCGGGGTTCTTAGACATATGTTCCCCTGGTATGAGGTGTCCTCTGCGAGTCACCTCTGGCCGATTCTCCTCGCCCGTCATCCCGTGAAGGTCGATGTAAGGGCTCTTTTTTCTTGGCATGCTGTGGGACTACTAGGATTGTTTTCTGTCCTCCTTTCTAGGCATCAGTCTTGGCCTCTAACATCAGCGTGTCCTACAACAGAAATGGTGGTTGCATGACATTGTTCTACATCATGAAGTTGATGACCGATTGTAGATTTGCCAACTTGTTGGCCATTCCCTTCATCTCACCATCCCTCCTCAAGCATCTATCCTTCCATACTTGAAGGTCGCTCTCGTTGTAGTACTCATCTCGGCCTGCTTTCTTCAGGGCGTTAACCTCCTTGTCGACGTCCTTCTGCACAAGATTCGAATCCTGTGCTCTTTCATCACGGTTTTCCACTCTTGCATTAGGGTCTGCATGTTCATCACTCTCAATGTGGATGTCGTCTCCAATCTTTTCTTTCTGTTCATCATTGGCCATCTATTCTCCTCAAGTTCCCACAGACAGCGCCAAATTGTGGGTGTTGATTTCCGACCATACAACTAAAATGGAAACTTAGGTGGAGAGCACCGACAGAATAGATTAAGCTCGAACAACCTGTCACAGAAAGATAAGAATCCGGCGGTGGTTCATTCACCCAGGGGCACTCCGACGATCAAGTCAGTAATCAAATATCTCTCAAAGATAGCAGATTGTGCTTAATCTCACAAAAAAGAACTTACTGCTCATAATATATCACACATACCTGAAACCCACGACGGTGCCCTGCTTTTATAGCTAGCATTGACCTAATCCCTGTAAAAACCTCACTTTAGTGGACTCAGGCTCAATGCTCATGTTGGACTTTCAGCTAGATAGGGATAAATTCCCTAAGAGCTTTATCTTTATCCAGACTGAGATCTTCCCCTATTCTAGAACTCTTGTCCCTTATCTGCTTATCTTGGATTCTAGTATCTCTGCAGATAACCTCGACCTAGTCGAGATCACCTTGGCATCAAGACCAGGCTACGTGGCACCTCGACTTACACTTCAGTGTCACTTTGGCCACGTGCTGTCATTCACAAAATATGTCCCCAGTAGAGCGAATCCAAAGAATTTCACATGTCCCATGTGCCATAACCCGATACTCAGCATCTGTAGAAGATCCAGAAACAATCGTTTGCTTCTTACTTTTCCATAAGATAAGACGATCACCATAGAAGATACATAAGCCAAAAATGGAATGCCGATCAGTCCTAAATCCTATATAGTCGGCATCAGTGAAACAGGAGAACCCATATTGGAGACCAGCGATAAAGAACAATCTCAAGCCAGGAGAAGTCTTTAAACACCTCAAAAATAGTCTAGTATTGGTCAAATAAATGAGACGTCCAACAAGATGCTTGTACATGCCTGGGTCATCTAGCAACTCACCAGACTTTAATGTGAGTTTGACATTAGGATTCATAGGAGTAGAAGCAGGTTTACACCGTAACATACCCGTATCTTGAAGCAAGCCAAGAGTGTACTTTCTTTGAGATAAGGAGATCATTTCCTATGAGTGAGCCACCTTAATTCCCAAAAAATATTTGAAACATCTCAAATCCTTAATATCAAAAGTTTAGCCCAAGTCTTTCTTTACTTAACCAATGCTAACATAGTCATCACTTGTGAGAATAATATCATACTAACAAGACTATACACTAACTGGAAGAATTTTGACAAATGAAACAAATGTGATCAGAGTTGCACTAAACAAAACCCATAAATATAATAATAGAACTGAAGCGACCAAACCATGCTCATGGAGATTGCTTCAGACCGTACAAGGACTTGTGTAACTGGCACACTTTTCCCGAATACTCTCCTTCAGCCCGAAAACCTAGTGGAGGAGCCATGTAAATCATCTCACGAAGATCCTCATAGAGAAATGCATTCTTGACATCAAGCTGATGAAAAGGCTAAGAATGAGATGCTACAAGGGAGATAAGGAGATGCATAAAAGTAATCTTGGTGACAGTGGCAAAAGTGGCACCAAAATCCTTGTCAGGAATTTGTGTGAAACTTGGGCCACTAGTCAGGCTTTGTAATGGTCAACGGAGCCATCACCGAGGTACTTAATAGTGAACACCCATTTGTAACCAACCGTGCTTTTCTCAAGAGGTAAAGTTACAAGATCCCAAGTGTGATTATGTTCTTAGGCCGCCATCTTAGTCTATATAGCCATTGCCCATTTTGGATTCTGGAGAGCCTCAAACACAGAACGAGGAATGGACTCAAGCTTGCCAAGGAAAGAACAGTAAGAATTGAAAACCCTATCATAAGAAAGATATTTGGAAATGGAATGATTAGTATTACTCAGATAACCCAAATGATTTGGAGGATGTCGATTCCGAGGTGGGCTATGACGAAGAGGTGAAGGGGAACCGAAAAGATAAGAGTTACCTGACCTAGAGATCAGAGAGGTGGCAGAGGGGGCTTGAGTGTGTAGGCGATGGGAGTATACTTGCAATGGGGGAGGAGATGAATGTAGAAACGGAGAGAGAGGAACAACCTCATCCTCAACCTGATCCAAAATGGGCACCAGGCGAACAATAGAAGTAACGGGAGGATAATCCTACAAAGGAGGGTTAGTAAGAAAGAAAGGAAGATCCTCACAAAAAGTAACATTCAAAGTGTGATGAAAGTGGTGAGACACAAGATCATAACACATATATCCTTTGGACATGGAAGAGTAGCCTAAGAAGACACAACGAATAGATGTGTCATCTAACTTAGTGCGAGTGGAACTCCGATTTTAAACAAAATAGGTACACCCTAAGACATTAGGTAAGAGAGGAAACAATGTGGAAGTGGGCATAAGGATATAAAATGGAGTGAGACCATTTAATACACAACTCAGGGCCCTATTAATAAGGTAAACAGCAGTAAGGATAACTATATGCCAATAAGACTTGTGAATGCCCATACCCCGAAGAAGACACCGGACAACAGACATAATATGACAATTTTTTCGTTCAACAACACCATTTTGTTCAGGGGTCCGAGGGCATGTAAATTGTTGAAAAATACCAGTTTGATGAAAATGGGAACAAAATTCATTAGAAATATATTCTTCACCATTATCAGAATGAATATTCCTAATAACTATATAAAATTGAGTTTTGACCATTTGCAAAAACTGAATAAAAATAGGAAACACGTCATATTTACGACGAAGTAGATAAACCCAAGTGCATCTAGTGTGATCATCAATAAAAGTTACATAATATCTATGATGAGAAAAAGTAGTGGCAGTGGAAGGATCCCAAACATCAGAATGTATAATATCAAAGGCACTAGAAGCACAAGTCATATAAGAGATATAGCTAGTACGAGTATGCTTAGATAACTCACAAACCACACAATGAAATTTGAAATCTTTGCAAGCTTTATTAAATGACTGAAAAAGTTGACATAAATATTAAAAATTGACATGACCCATACAAGTATATCATAATTCTAAAGTCTGAATATTAAAAAAACCAAGACATGGAAGTAGGCAAAATAGAGGCCTGAAAACTAGCTAAAGAAGAAGAGGAATGCTTTGCCAGTGATTTCCAAAATAGTAAAGCCTATCAAGCTTATAACCCTTGTCAAAAATCATTTTCAAACTCAGGTCCTGTAAAAGACAAGTGGATAGTAAGAATATGACATCACAATTAAATTGTTTAGCAAGGTGATAGACAAAATTTGGAACATGTAAAACAGACGATAAAGTAATGGCAGGGAATAAAGATACGACACTCTTATGACGAACAGATGATGAAGAACTGTCCATCAGACACATAGATTGGGCAATAATAATAGGGACTGGAGAAGAAAGAAAGGAAAACTCACCTGTCATATGATCATTAGCTCCATAATCCAAAACCTATGAGGGACTAGTAGACAAAACATGGAAAGTAGTAGAAGTACTTGTAACGAGTGTGACAGTAGTGGAAGACGATAGGCTATGAGAACTAGTAGTGAAAGATCCAAGCTGAGCCTGAAGCTGACCAATCTGAGTCTGTAACTCCTGTAAATAAGGGATATTAAGAGACCTTGGTGCTGGAGTAGCCTTCACTAACGCAACAGTGTGAGGGTTGCCAGTACCACGAGGGTGAGAAGAACCTGGCCACAACTCAGGATGAAGCTTAAAACAACGAGCCTTAACATGACCAGAAGCACCACAATGATGACATGTAATCGGACTCGTAGAACCTCGATAGCCAGACTTTGCAGCAAGAGTCATCTGATCAAAGGAAACCGGAGACACAGGAGGAGGGCTCAGCTGAATCAGACTCCTACGACCCTCATCACTATTAATGGTGGCAAAGTCCTCATAGAGAGATGGCATGGGTGATATGTTTAAAATTTGAGTTCGAAAATATTCAAACTCAAAGTTTAAACCCATCAGAAATTGGTAGGTGTACTGGCAAGCAAGGCGTTTAGACACAAGAGAGGCAATATCTACAAGTAACTTAGTCAAGGGCTCATATTAAGCCAATTCTTCCCAGCGAGCCTGAAGATATCCAAAAAATTCTGAAACAAAAAGGCCCAAGGCAGACTGAGAGGCACGAGTAATATCTTGATAGAGCTCAAAGATACGAGCATCATTATAGGCATGAGCATACATTTGTGACAAGGCACGCCATAGAATCAGAACAGTGTCGCAATAAAAGAACATGTGGTAAATTTGATCCTCCATAGAGTTGAACATCCGTCCCAAGATAGTATAATTATCAATATCCCACTGAGCACGGGTCGGATCGGTCACAACTGGCTGGGTAGTAGTAGGTAAAAGCCAATAGGCCTTCCTATTTCCCCCTAAATAGAGTTTAAGGGAGCGGTTCTATGCGGCAAATTTTTTTTTTTTTCATTTAACACCACACTCGTAATACGATGATAGGAGTGTGATGAGAAAGAGAAAAATCAGAACCAATTGAAAATAGGTTTGGTGGATACATCAGAAGAGACAACAAGAGATGGCTCAGTCATGGTGGAAAAATAGGGGATGAAAAACACACAGCAACACAATCCAAATAAAACTCAAGATGCCGAAAAAAAAAGAACTCACGACGTACCCAAATAACTGCTACTGAACAAACTTGGTATCCCACTGAATAAAAAAAAAAAAAAAAAAAAACAGAGATAGTGTGCTTAATACATTCAGCACATTACCCTAGGAAAGGAAAAAGATAGCCCAAACCACCATAGAAGGGTTCCTGAAGCACAAAATACCAGGAAAAGTCCTGGTTGGCACCTATTAAAGCCTTGGCAGGGGTGGAGATGACCTACTGAGGGGAGATGAAGGATGGGTAATGGGTGTCAGGTAAGAGAGGGGTTTGTCGAGTGAAGAAGAGGATATGGATAGGGCTGTTGAAGGTTTAGGAGAAGTAAAAAGGGCTGCCGATGATGCTGCAGTGCCAACAGAGGAAAAAGGTCAGTAGAAGGCTAGGTGTCACGACCCAAACCTGCCCCTGTAGGTTTAGCACCGTAACCGGCCAGTAATCTGTGGATTACCAAAGGCCTCTGAACAGATTAGCAAATAATAAGGGGCTGCGGAAGCATTAATACAAAATAGACAAGGTCCAATGAGCTGTGATAATGTACATGGGACAGAACATTTCAAAACTTATTTATATATACATAAACATGCCAGTCCAGATGCACAATATTTACAAGGTATTCACAGAATGTACTTCCCAAGACCTGACTTTACAGAGCATACACAAAGACTAGCATGAATACAAAAAACAGCCATGGCTTTAGGCTTCGTTCGGAACCTCCTCAGGAGGCACAATGGTTGGCTGACAAAACATAACAGAAGGCTGTCAACTCTGGCCCTGGTCACACGCCGGCTCACCTACATACATAATATAAACTATCAGCTAAAGCCCAACGAATAATAACAGAGTAAAGGATTTAATGAATGATGTCCATCACAGAGTTAGAAATCAAATTCTTATCAGAAACAGATTCATATACATATTCATAATCATTTCCATATTCAGATTTTGCATATAATCATACGTGGTACATCCCTTAGCGTTAACAAATCTAATGGCCCATAAAGGGACAGCCTTGAAGGCATTCTGATGACTCATGTGCACAGAGACGTTTTTGATGACCCATAAAGGGACCTGACGACCCATAAAGGGACGCATATCATATGATGCTAAGGATGCCATGAATAACTTTCAGAATTTTGGACAACCATTCATTTATTTCAAACATAGCACGGCATTTCAGAGAACTAATTACTTCGTATCATAATATTCAAAAAATACTCAACATTAAACATAATTTTACAAAGTTATTACTCATAGATGATTGGTAGCACTAACTAGCTGGTAGGGCGGCCCTTCACTTGTTTTGAGGCACGTGACCTACATAACACATAACGGACACACACTTGAAACACACATTCTAATTGCACAAAACTTACGTCGATGGTTCTTAGTGTGTTTCTAACCTTAAATCCTTACTATAGAGTCTTAAACATGGCTTAGGAATGCCTAGGATGGAATGAGGATGCAAAGATGTCTTGGAAAATATTTTTCAAAACTTGCTGAAAATAGGGGTCTTGCTTGAGCGTGTCTTTCTTCGCTCGAGTGAGCTTGTCAAAACAGAGGGGTTGCTCAAGCGTAGACTCCTTCACTTGAGCGGTCTGTAAAAATGCAAAAGTACTGGTTGTTGAAATTTTACGCTCGATACCCGCTCGATGCTCGCTCGAGCGTGAGACATAGCCCTTCGCTCGAGCGTAGGTCTCGTCGCTCAAGCGTGCGTCTGCGTGCACCAAAACCTGAGAGCTTGCAATTTACGCTCGAGCCATCATTCCTTCGCTCGAGCGAAGCTCTGAACAAACGATGGTCGCTCTTCGCTCGAGCGAGGAAGCCAAATTCTAGAATTTCCAGATTTGCCTCCCAAGCTCAAACCAAGCATTCAACACCTCAAAACTCGACCTCTTGGGCCCATTTTCTGGAAAACACTTGTAAACTCATAGTATAAGATGTTTCAAAGATCAATTTGTAAAATCAAGCCCAAAGGTGAGTCAATTAAACACAATTTCAAATAAAACTTCAAGAACAAACTTAAATGTAACATGCATGAATTCTCATGACTTCTAATGCTCCAAAACATGATCCAAACCAAGATTAAGCTCAAGAATAGGATGAATTCATGGACTATAACAAAAATATGGACATGCATGTGAGGATTCTATGAGAACAACCTCACAATTCAAGAATGTAGACATGCGTGCATGATTTAAGCCTCAATTCAACATTTTCAATCAATTCATAACTTAGATCACTAATGTCTCATGAACCAAGCAAGAATTAATCTTAAATTCACAATTGAAAGGGGAATCTCCTACCTTAAACCTTGAATTCCAAGTCTAGGAGCTCAAATTTGCAAAGCCTCTACAATTCTCCTAAGTTCCAAGCCAAATCTCTAGATGAATTTTATTTTCTCCTAACTCTCTCTCTCTAGTCGGTTTTGGCCAAGAAAATTGAGGAGATATGCTTCTAAGTGTAATAAGGTGTGATAAGATTGGTCTCAAATCAAGCCACTAAGTGGCATAATGGTAGATAAGTCCAACTAATGTAATTTAGCTTATTTAATCCAATTGAATCACACCAAATCAAATTTCAACTAAATTTACCATAAAATCACATTAATTCTAATTAACACAAAACACTAATCAGTTTCGGATTCGGCCGCTGATAAGGCCTTCAATTTGCAGTTTAAAACATAAAACATGAACATATCATTTTATGGCAAACAGATAAAAACACAAAGATAATGCAATACATATGCAATTTAATTCCGGATTCCTTCTAAATTACTGTTAGGCATAAATAATCATGGTTTAGCATTAATCGGAGGTCAAGGTTATTACACTAGGGTTTCTTCTCTTTGCCTCTTATACCAAATAGAATGAAAACAAATTGAATTGGCTTACCAATCAATGAGGTAGAGGCCATGTATATATAATATTCATGATACAATTTAAGAAACAATATACACAAGGCAATATTCCTATTCTAATTTCCATATTCAAACATAATATTTTGATTCTTATATTCAATAGAACCCAAGACCTCTTAGGAGAGACTTAGTGGCCAAATAATAAGAAATTGATCCTCTCTCTACTTATAAAACTATATATTTAGAAGAGGGTTAAGAGAGAGAAGCTTTTTCCACTAATATTGACGTCTTATTTGGGAACTTGACTATTTTAGTTAGTTTTTTGACGTTTTAGCTATTTTAATATGGCTAAAAAAGTTGTGCTTTAAAATGATAGTTGACTCTTCTTATTTTTTTTGTTTTGTAATTGATTTGATGGTTGTGAGAGAAAAAATAAAATGATTTGAGTGTGAAATTTTCTTTTATTAACTATTTTAGGCTTTCTTTTTGTGTGTGTGTGTCTTTATTAGCTATTTTAGTTCCAAACTTGCAACCCAAACACCCCCTCAGATTAATTTCGTATAATAAATCTGGATATGTTATTTGATAATTCACGATCTTGAATTATAAAGGACTTATTTACAAGTTTTTGTAAAAGAAACAAGGTTGTCTCAAGTTTACTTAATATATAAATAATTCAAAGGGTAAACTATAAATACATTTCTTGATATTTGATTAAATACAAATCACTCATGTAGTTTTGAAAATTACATTCCATCTCCTGAGATTTCTAATTTCATAACAAATCGCCCATTTTATTAATAAATTATCAAATCAATTAACAGTTTTTAATGATGTTAGAAATATATTTCAATTAATAATTTAGGTAATTTTATTATTGTATAGGAGAGCAATTATGAATTTTATTTTTTTAGTTAATTCTGTTAAATAAAAAACTAACAATGAGGTATTTGTAATTTTTCAAACCACAGGAGGCAATATGTACTTTAAGCAAATCTCAGGAGGTGTATTTGTAATTTACCCTAATTTAAATTATCAAAATTTTCGTAATGAACCTACTAGAGATGAAACAATATGATCAGAAGCAGAGGGAAGGAGGGCCCGGGGGGGTCACGTGCCCCCCTGAGTTTTGGAATTTTTTTTTTTTACAAACATAAAGAAAATATTTTATATAAAAATATTTATAAAAATATTATTTAGAGATCAATGATATTTTTAAAATTATAAAAACGATAATTATTATTTTGATTGAAAATAAAGAGACTATAATATTATTATTTGTGAAAATTTCAATATAATGGTGATCTTTATCATTATTGATATGCAAACATAATTAATCTCAATAAAAATATAGAATTTATTGAATTGTTAGTAACATTTAATATGCGGGGTTCATCTTCTATGTGTTTCTTTATTATTAGTTGGTAATATCACATGTCAATGATTGCGTGGTATGCCTATTATATTGAATTTTTAGGCATATTTTGTATACTAAATTACTTTATCATTATATAATTTATTTTAAAACTTTATATCCATGACTTTTTTTAATGTTGTCCATGACACACTAATTGCAAGTAACATATTCACTTTGTTTGGTTTGAGTTTTCTAAAAACACTTTTCAAAAAATTTTACGTTTTTGTTTTTCATATTTTTTTGTTTTTATTGAATTTTTTTTAATTTTTAGACACACCTAGCATAAATATACTTAAAAAGTATAATTTTTGCCAAAAAATCTTTAAAAAATTTACTAAATACCAAAAATATAAAAAAAATACAAAAAATAAGTACATTTTTCATATTTTTATGTATTTATTAATTTTTTAAAATATTTTTTCACAAATATTTTATTTTTTTTAGATACATCACGCATCTAAAAAAGTTTAAAAAATGATTAAAATTTTAAAAATATTCACTAAAAACAAAAAAATAAAATAAAATAAAAAAAATAAAAAACTTAATTTTCAAAAAAATTAATTCAAAAAACTCAAACCAAACACACTGATTTTTTTTTATTATCTTTCTTGAAGTCAATCGTAAAAATTTATGTGAAATATTTTCAATATTGTAATTAAGAAGTGTCCCATCTGATTTATTTTTTTGACTCCGCCACTAAATATGATCCAAGTGAGAGACCAATTAGGGACTCCATTTTCCCTTTTTAATTTCCCAATAATTCTAAAATAAATAAATAAATAATTACAAATTGGTAGGATTTTTTATATATATTATTATTATTAAGAAAATTGGTAAGATTCAATCCATATTGATGAAGTCCAAACAGAGTTAGGGTGCCTGCTATGCACCCAACATATTTGGCACTGCTGTGCGGCTTTATGTGCTTATTTCGGCGTTTGTTTTGATAATTTGAACTGTTCATATTTTAGAGTATATTGAGTAAAAGATACCTATAATAAATTAAGTTAATCAGATATCGTTAACCTTTTCATCCACTCATAGTTGTATTCATTTTAATACTTTAAATCACAATATCATTTATTTTTGAAGATACAAATGTAAGTGGATGAAAGGGTTAACGATATCCGATTAACTTAATTTTTTATAAATATATTATACTCGATGTACTCTAAAATATAAAAGATTCAGATTATCAAAACGAATACCGAAATAAGCCCATAGGCCACACAACCGTGCCTGATGTGCCCTGTGCACTGCAGGCACCCCAAATCCAATGCAAACCCAAGCAAAATATGAATGCAGTCCATCTATGTGATGCAAGTTTTTGGAAAAAATTCTATGCATGTGTTGTTATTGTTAATATTCAAGTTGCGTTTCACAATTCTTTTTTTTCTTGTCGTTAGTTTTTTTTAAAAAATATTTGGCCCAAATTATTGAGAGGTGTGGGGATATATTTTCTGAGTACCAACACGTGGCATGGTGACGCCGACGTGTCAGCCGACGTGCCACGTGTCGTGGTAGTTGTGCCGAGGTTATCTTGGCTAGGCCGAGGTTATCTCCGAAGATATCGAAATCCGAGATAAGCGGATAAGGGACAAGAGTCCTAGAGTAAAGAGAAGACTTTGCTAAAGATAAGGATAAAACTCTTAGGGAGTTTATCTTTATCTCTTGAAGAGTCCAAAGTCAGTATTGAATTGGAGTCCATAGAAGTCAGGCTTCTAGTAGGACTTGGATTGAGTAAACTATAAAAGAGAGGCACCCCCGTGGGTCTAAGGTACGCAGTTTTATACTTAAGCTTGTGAGTTTAGCACTTGATTATCTTTAAGAGATATACTAACTTGATTGTCGGAGTGCCCCCGGGTGGAAGAGCCACCGACGGAGCCTTTTCTTTCTGTTACAGGTTTGTTGAAGCCATCTATTCTGCCGGTGCTCTCCAACTAATTACTAGACGGGCAGTGTGGTCGGACAATCACCCACACAATTTGGCGCCGTCTGTGGGAAGCTTAGAAGAATAGATGGCTAGTAACGGATAGAGAGAGAACATTGGGGGCGACACTCCTGCTGGGAGTGGCAGACCAATTGACCTTGACGTTGAAGGAGACAACCACAGTACAGAAAATCATGACTAGGGCCATGGAGAAAAAGACGTCGGCCAGGAGGGCAACGCTTCAAAGAGGACAGACCAAAACAAGTACTATAACGAAGATAACCTTCAGGTTTGGAGGGATAGGTGCCTACGAAGGGATGAGGAAGTAAAAGATTTGGCAAACAAGCTGGCAGACCTTCAGTTGGTCGTCAACTTCATGATGCAGAACAATGTTATGCAGCCACCATACCCACTGCAAGATACGCCGATGCCAGCAATTAATACCCAGAAGGGAGGAAGGAAAGCAATCCCCGAAGCCCCTCAGCACACCAGAAGTGGAAGGCACTCTCACCAACCTTCTAGGGAAGTCGGATGAGAGGAGCCGAGGCAAGAAGAGTCCCGAAGGACACATCACATGAAGGATCCAGGGCCCAAAGAACATCGGCATGTTCAAGGGCAAGCACTCTGCTTTGACACAACCCATGGAGAAAGATCGAAACGGGCCCACCACGAGGCCGAAAGTAGTGTGCCAAAAAGATTGAAGTCCAGAGATAGCCGAGCTCCAGGTAGGAGTAAGGAAGACTTAGGGATTACCTCAAAAGGAGGCAACAAAATGTTGAAGTCGAGGTGACTTCCCCAGTTAAGCCGAGAACACCGTTCTCGGTGGAACTGGACAAATTTGAAGCACCAAAGAGATTCAGTATGCCGAGGTTCCAAATTTGTGATGGTAAGTCAGATCCTAACTTTTATGTTGGACTATACTTGAACTCAATGGCATTATACAGTAGGAACGAGCCATTGCTCTGCAAAGTATTTCCCTCATCCTTTGGGGAAATTGCATCTGATTGGTTCCATAAACTACCGAAGGAAAGCGTAAAGACATGGAAAGGCCTGGCCGAGATGTTTGTGGCCAGGTTTGTAATGAACAAACTACAGCCCTTGAGGGTCAACGCCCTGATGGCTTTAAGAATCACCAAGGAAGAAGGCCTTAGGGCCTACGCGAAGAGGTACTACGAGGTGTTCAATCGAATACCCGAATGCAACCAAGAGGTGGCGGTCGTATCTTTCAAGAACGGCCTGAAAGATGACTGCCCACTACGGAAGTCTTTGGCGAAAACATTGCCAAAAAGCATGGAGGAACTCATGGCGAGAATCGAGAAGTACGCCAGAACCGAGGAAGATACGTCGGGAAACAAAGAGATAAAGCAGGAGAAGGGAAACGGCTCGCCGAAGCGAGGCCGAGGTACCAACGGGCCGGCCAAACAAGAAACAGAATTGAAGGGTAAACAAGCAGTGACGACGGTGTTCCGAATCCCTATCCATAAAGTCCTGGATCAAATACGAAATCAACCCTATTTCAGGGCACCGGCAAGAACACCAGGGGAATTTATGGGAAGAAACGTTGGTAGGCACTGTGCTTACCACAATGAAGAAAGACACCCAACTCAGGGTTGCAGAGCCTTAAAAGCACACTTAGAAGACCTAGTAAGGCAAGGCCATCTGAGGGACCTTGTTGATGAAGCCAGGACAAGAGAAGAACAGGCAAGATTGCCTCAAGCACCAGCAGCACCGCCTCCCCCAGCGCAGCAACCACAGGCAGGAGGACCACGGGTGGTTAATGTAATCCACTCAAAGGTGAACGAAAGTGACATTCGAGGAGAAACCCAAAGAGTAAAACACCTGCAGCACGTGAACCAGGTCGGATACAAAAGGCCTCGGCCTGAAAAATGCCAAGGACCGATGATAACTTTCACTGAAGCCGACCTGGAGTTGGTCCAACATCCGCATAATGATGCCTTGGTAGTATCCCTCCAGGTTGGGGAATGCCAAGTGAAACGCATCCTGATAGATCAAGGCAGCTCTTGTGACATCATGTATGTTAGATGTTACAAGGAGTTGGGCCTTCACCCAGACGACATGGAGCAATCGAATGGCCCGATGGTCGGCTTCAACGGAACGCCGACGTGGCCACTTGGCGCAACAAGCTTGGAAGTTCAAGTCGGCACGAAGAAAATCAAGACGGAATTCATTGTGATTGATACACCCTCGCCGTATAACATCATCTTGGGAAGGCCATGGTTGCATGCAATAGGGGCAGTTCCCTCAACGTTGCATCAACTATTGCAGTTCCCAACAGAACATGGGATCGAAGAAGTCAAAGGAGATCAACTGCAGGCAAAAAGTTGCTCCATGGCAGTAATGAAGTCTACTTGCAGCATTCGAGAGCCAAAAGAAGTAGAGATTGAAGACGAGGACATGGAGGTCCCAGAAGATGTCGGCAAGGAGCCAACCGAAAAGAGTGAAGAGACACTAAAGAAAATCCTTGTCCAGGAGGACGATAAAGAACGCTTCTTTCTTTTCGGCTCAGGCTTAGCCGAAGAAGAGGAAAGAGAACTGGAAGATTTTTTGAGAGCCAACATTGAGGTGTTCGCCTGGACACCTTACGAAATGCCTGGCATTGACCCCGAGGTCACTTGCCACAGACTGAATGTCAACAGGTCGGCAAAACCTGTGATTCAACGAGCCAGAAGACCGACGTTGATGCACGTCGAAGCAGTAGAAGAAGAAGTAGATAGACTTCTGGAGGCCAGGGCCATCCGAGAAGTTCATTACCCAACATGGCTATCCAACACAGTAGTGGTGAAGAAGAAGAACGGCAAATGGAGGGTTTGTGTAGACTTTACCAGCCTCAACAAAGCCTGCCCCAAAGACAGCTTTCCTCTGCCCAAGATTAACCAGCTCATAGACGCTACTTCAGGACATGAAAGGATGAGTTTTTTGGATGCATACAGGGGGTACCACCAGATTGCCATGTACCCTCCAGACGAGGAGAAAACCGCGTTCATCACACCTAAAGGCCTGTACTGTTACAAGGTAATGCCTTTTGGGTTGAAAAACACAGGAGCAACTTACCAAAGGTTAGTAACAAATATGTTCAAGCACCTGATTGGCAAAACGGTAGAAGTCTACATCGATGACATGGTCGTGAAGACCAAGGAATCTAAGGGTCATCTTGCCGACCTAAAAGAGGTCTTTGACATACTCAAAGCATACCGGCTCCGACTCAACGCATCAAAGTGCGCGTTTGGAGTTGGATCAGGTAAGTTTTTAGGGTATCTGGTAAAAAGAAAGGGCATTGAGGCCAGCCCCGACCAAATCAAGGCCATCCTAGAGCTGAAGAGCCCAACGTCGGCAAAACAGGTTCAGATGCTTACTGGAAGGGCCGCAGCCCTAAACAGATTCATCAGTAGAAGCTCAGATAAGTGCAGACCCTTCTTCAACTTGGTGAAAAAAGCCACAGACTTTCTGTGGACAGAAGAATGCGAAGCCGCTTTGACCGACCTGAAGAAGTACTTGATTACAACTTCGGTTCTTTCCAATCCAGAACCAGGGGAAGAACTATATTTGTACTTGGAAGTTTCAGAACACGCAGTCAGTGCAGTACTAATCCGAGAAGAAAAAGGGGAGTAAAAGGCTGTTTACTATGTAAGCAAAACCTTGGCCAGCACAGAAACAAGGTATCTACCGCTGGAGAAATTAATGCTAGCCTTAGTAATGGCTTCAAAGAAGTTGAACCATTACTTTCAGGCGCATAAAATTGTGGTCTTAACAGAGCATCCACTGAAGTCCTTGTTGCAGCAAGGAGACTTAACAGGAAGGATAGCAAGATGGGCCGTATCCTAGGTCGGTATGACCTGGAGTTCAGGCCGAGAACAGCAATTAAAGGCCAAGTTTTGGCCGACTTCGTGGCAGAATTCACCCCCGAAACCATCGAACATCGGGCTCCATTTAGCCAGGATAAGCATTGTCCCAGCAAGCAAGGAGAATCCCAGCCAAAGGCAAAAGAGCAAAGGAAGGAAAAACTCAGACCCTGCAACATCTACATCGGTGACTCATTCAGACTGTTTGTCGATGGAAGTTCGAACCGACAAGGAGCAGGGGCAGGAGTACTGCTGATATCTCCAGATAGAGAAATAATAGAACAGTCCATCCGTCTGGGGTTCCAGGCCTCAAACAATGAAGCGGAATACAAAGCATTAATTGCAGGACTAAAACTGGCAGCAGCAGCAGAAGCAGATGAGGTAATAGTTTTTTGTGATTCACAACTTATTGTTAA
Organism: Camellia sinensis; assembly: GCF_055761805.1. Classification (NCBI taxonomy): domain Eukaryota; kingdom Viridiplantae; phylum Streptophyta; class Magnoliopsida; order Ericales; family Theaceae; genus Camellia; species Camellia sinensis. The sequence continues at coordinate 171,975,015 of NC_138967.1, forward strand.
CCAGTCAACAGGAGAATTTGCAGCCAGAGACGAAAAGATGTCGGCATACGCAAAAGAGGTCATCAGATTAGCAGCCCTATTTCAAGACTGCAGACTACTCCAAGTTAGCCGAGATGACAACACCCACGCCGACGCGTTGGCTAACCTGGCAAGTTCAATGCAAACTGGAAAAACAAGGACAATTATGATCGACTATATGTCGGGCCCGAGCATAGAACCACGGAGCACAGGATAGGAAGCAATGTGTGTGGACATGGGGCCTAGCTAGATGGATGCAATTGTTGCATTCCTGAAAGAAGGAAAGCTGCCAGAATATCGTAAAGAGGCACACAAAGTCAGACTGAAATCGACAAGATTCTGTTTAACAGAAGATGGACACCTCTACAGAAGGTCCTTCACTGGACCACTTTTAAGGTGCGTACACCCTTTGCAGGTTGAAGATTTCCTATATGAAATTCATGAAGGAATTTGTGGAAGCCATGCTGGGGCAGATCATTAGCCCACAAGACCATTACCCATGGGTATTGGTGGCCCTACATGCAAAAGGATGCTGAAGCCTACGTAAAGAAGTGTGAACAATGCCAAAAGTTTGCACCTTTGATACATCAGCCAGCTGCTGACCTAAACCCAGTGTCCAGCCCGTGGCCGTTTGCCCAATGGGGCATGGATCTGGTTGGGCAACTTCCCCAGGCAACTGGGCAGAGAAAATACTTGCTGGTGGCAACAGATTACTTTACAAAATGGATAGAGGCAGAACCTCTTGCCAAAATCCGAGATGTGGACGTCAAGAACTTTATATGGAGAAACATCATCACTAGATTTGGGATTCCAAGAGCAATAGTCGCCGACAACGGAACACAGCTTGACAGCAAACTCATCAAGAACTTTTGTGCGAAATTCAAGATCAAGAATTACTTTTCAACACCAAGTTTTCCCCAAAGTAATGGGCAAGCAGAAGCATCTAACAAAGTAATTTTGGATGAAATAAAAAAGAGGCTGCAGGCAGCAAAAGGAAAGTGGGTAGACGAGTTGCCCAACGTGCTTTGGGCATATCGGACTACGCCGAGAAGATCAACAGGGGAATTCCCTTTTTCCATGGCTTATGGCACAGAAACTGTCATCCCATTGGAGATCGGCATCCCAGGGATCAGGACCCAGGGAGTAGAGAATAGGAATGGCAACGGGGCGGGGCGGGGCGGGGCCTGGGATCACCCTTTCCGTCCCCGATCCCCGATGGTGGAAACTCCCCCCGTCCCCGGTCCCGACCCCGACGGGGAGCTCATAACTGCCCCCGCCCCCGCCCCTTAACGGGGATCGGGTTTCCCCGACCCCGAAAAGTCCCCGATCAAAAGAAAAAAAAAATCAGATGCAACAACAACATCAGATTCAACATCATCAGATTCAAAGTTTGAGCTCAAATCAGTTCCAAAAAAGATTAGTTCCTTAACGGGGATCTGATGAGCTCAAATGTAATAAAAAAACAAATAAATAAATAAATCAGATCTAACAGATTTGTTCTTCATCATCATCATCATCAACAACAACATAAAATAAATAAATGAACCAGATCTAACAGATCTGTTACTACATTCATGCTCAAATATAATATATATATATATATATATATATAACAAATCGAAAGAGAGAGAGAGAGAATATTCCAGATCTAGGGTGAGGGTGTCACTGCCGGATCGACGAAGCTTGGTCGGTGATGGTGGCGGATCGACGAAGCTTGGTCGGTGATTATGGCGGATCGGCGAAGCTTGGTCAGTGATGGTGGCGGTGGGAGAGAGGGAGATCCGTGGTGGGAGAGAGGGAAATCGGCGGTGGGAGAGATGGTGGAGTTGTGGGAGGATGGACATCGGCGGTGGGAGATAGAGATCGGTGGTGGGAGATGGAAAGAGGGAGACCGAGAGAGATGAGAGGCTGTGATGATGAGTGTGTGTGTGTGTAAGGTTCAGCCGTGCGTGCCTCTGTGTGTGTGAGTGAAAGTTTTGATTTATATATATATACAGGGGCAAAATGGTAATTTTGCTTCGGGGAAAATTCGAGGCCGGGGACAGGGCCGGGGCCAGGGACGGGCCGGGGCTTGAACACTGATCACCGTCCCCGGCCCGAAACTACACGGGGTTTTAATTTTGAATACCATCCCCGTCCCCACGGGGGTATTTTTCGGGGAAAAACCATTCTCATCGGGGTCGGGGGATCGGGTCCCCGTCGGGCCGGGTTTAAACACTTGTAGCAATCTACAAGTCGAAGCAAATCCGAGGTTATTGCTAAACACTTGTAGCAATTTACAGGTTGATCCAACCAAAGAAGATGCTTAACACTTGTTAAAATTTGTAGCAATTTACAAGATAATGTTAAGCCGACATGTGATCATCTGTTGAAATTTGCAGCAATTTACAGGTTGAGGTAAAAGCTAAGTATATTGTTTAAACACTTGTTGAAATTTGTAGCAATTTACAAGTAGATCATTGTTATAACTTGAGAAAAATTTACAGTATATGATTAACACTTGTTGAAAGTTATAGCAATTTACAAGTAGGTTAGACCAAAATCACTGTTTAAATACTTGTTGAAACTTGAGAAAAAGTTTGCAAAAGTTAAACATCGAATAGTATATGTTTCATACTTGTTAAAATTTATGAAAAGAATGCAGGTCAGTATCTTACCGAAGTAAAGCTTGTAGTTATTACACCCGAGATATGTAACCCCGAGAAGATTGCACAAAGATGGCAAAGTATGAAAGGCATACAAAAAATTCTAAGTATAGAACTATGCAGAAGCAAATCAAGAGAAATTAAAAGATTAAAGCATCCATAGAAAAACTTGCAATTATGTACAAAAGAAGGCACTACGGCCTACCAGAAGTAAATTGTTTCAAAGTAACAAAGAAAGGCACATCGGCCATAAAAGGAAGCTTACATTGTCCAGAAAATAAAACAAAGTACAAGGGTGCAAAAGAAAAGACATGAAAGCTAAGACTTTTCAGCATCAGCAACTGGCTGGATCTGAACCTGAGAAGTCTCTTGAAGAGATACCTCGGTTTCTTTATCTGCAGCAATCTCGGCGTCGATCTCAGCAAGGGTTTCATCAACACTCTTGCCGACTGGAGGAACATCAGATGACGCTTACTTAGGAGTGGCCTCCTTGATAACCTCCTCATCCTCCTCATGAGTCAAGTCTAGGACTTGATCATCCTGAGGAGGGGACTTGATCTCACCAGCCTCCTTGGACTTCCTGACTAAAGCCTCGTCCTCACCTTCAGACTCAGATTCAGATTCTCCTTCAGGTTGACTTGATGGAGGAAGTGGGGGGAACAGCAGAGGAATAGCGTCGGCTTTGCGCAGTGGCGAATTGTCAAGAATGTTAAGCTTCTTGGCAAGGGCCATCTAACCAAGGGAGAAGCCCCTGTTGCATGCCTGCCTGACTTGAAGTTTATATTCCTCAGTGACGTTGGCCATGCCTTGGGCGTAAGCTTTCTCATCAGTTTCCTTGATTTCGGCTTTTTTGGTGGCCAGAGCCTTCTGAAACTCTTTTTCGGCTTGGGCCTTTTTGACCTCGGCCTCCTTTTTCTCGGCCTCGGCAACTTTTCTGATAGCCTCAGCAGACTCCGCTTTTTCTTCGGCCATCTGTTGGGCCTTAGTGGCAGCCTCGGCCTGATCTTCCAGTTTCTTCATCTTTGTCAGAACAGTTTTGTTTTCCTTTTTCAGGGCAGAAACCTCCCGCCTCATATCGGCCAACTTCTCCCTTGTTTCAAAAGCTTGCATGGAGAAAGAATAGGCATGTTGAATAGCTTGAAAGAACCCAAGGGAAAAGTTATTACACAAACCTTGCAAGTATAGAAAAAGGGACAGAAAGACAAGTTACCAAATGAGGGAACTTACTTGTATAGAGCGTTGGAGCATGAGGGCGTAGTTCTCGCACTCGCTCATCTTGGCATTTCGCTCAAGATCACCAGGAAGGAGAACAGCAGTACTGAGTGCCACGCCGACGTTGATGTCTTCGGCACTGTCAGAAGCTAGAACAGGCTTATCCTCCAGGGTGATTTCAGGCACCCAGGGGACTCTTGGTATTTTGGAACCCGAGGTCGTCGCAGACGAAGACCTCGGCTTCTTCGATTGAGTAGACTCTGACGGCTGGGCCTCAGCAGGCCTCTTGGCAGAAGCAGAAACACTCTTTTTACTCTCAGCCAATTGTGAGATAGGCAGAGCATCCTCAGCCTCAACCTCAGTAGCTTTGGCCTTGGGCTGAGCCTTTTTTATTCTTTTTGGCTTTGGTGGAGGCATGGATTGAGTTGGAACAGCATCAACGTCGGCAGGTAGGTCTGCTAAGAGATCAACAGCAACAGGCTTCGGGCGACCCATCTCAGCAGTCTTGACAAGTCGTCGCCGATGTTTTCTTTCTAGTATTGGGATTAAGTATGGGGCTGAAGTAGATGGCAGATCAGCTGGGTCAGATGTTGACTCTTGATCTGTTCGTGATGAAGATGCGGTTTGAGTTGTGGCAGTAGGAGGAGAAAGGCTTTTCTTCTTTCGTTTGGGAACGTCGGGCAAAGTCAACTTGTACGTCGGAATAAAATTCAGTACCAGTGGGGCCTTGCGCTTTTGGATTGGCAGATCTAGGAGCTTCTTTAAGTCTCTGCTGGGAACGTAGGATTGGCGAAAATCTTTTGGTAACTTACGAACGTCTGCAAGAAGAAACAAACATTAGAAACAGATAAAATATTGAAGACTTGAACAGAAACAACTAAAGTATTGACATTGGGCTCTTACCCTTGCCCTCTTTAATAGATAGGGAAAGAGGGTAGAGATGGGCATCCTCGTCTGGGCCAAACTTCCAATTTCCCGAAGCAATAACATAGTCATCTCCAGCCCCCTTGTTAGAGTCTGGGAGGTCAGCTACGATTTTGTATTTTGTCGACCTCGGCTTAAGATAATAAACGAAGCCTTTTTCCTTCAGGCTAAGGGGGCACATGGTATAACAGTACTGAATGTCGGCCAGGGTAATCCTGGCGTTCTCCTGCCTAGCTAAAGCTATGATGCCATTGATCACTCGATAAGAGTTTATGGCAAGTTGCATAGGGTTCTACTTGTAAAAGTGAAGAATTTCGCGAAAGAGAATGTTAAGTGGGAGCCGGAGTCTGCACTCAGTAAAAGCTACTATAGGAAAGGGCATTGAATCATCTGTGGGCATGATAGAATCATTATCTTCAGCTAGCCTCAGATGGACATCGGCAGGAATAGAGAACTCCCGCCTAAAGTACTCAAGTTTGGTTAGGGTATCTACCCTATGTCTCCATATACCCATAACGTCGGCCTAAAGACAGAGGGCTAGGTTTCAGAAAGAAGGTGTTCTTAAGGGGTTATCGGGACCTCGGCGAAACCTTACGTATATGCTGGTAAGGATTGTTGCAGTTTTCCCTAAAAATTGAAGGTTCTATAGACAAAGCCCAAACCTAAATCTATGAAGGCAAAGATTGAAAGAAAGCAGAGATCTGGCAAAAACACAAAAAAACAGAAAACAAAGGCGAAATTTCAAAAACAAGAACAAGGATGGGCTATCAAGAACATGAAGAATACAGAAGTAAAAGGTCAAGAACAGTGGCAAGAAAAGTGTTGAAACAATGCAAATGTTCAAAATATGAGTGAAATCATGGAATAGACGCATCCAGATAAATAGTTCAGCAAATCAAAGGTTTAAACAAAGCAATAATGGCAGTAAGTAAACGAAAGCACATAGAAGAAATTGGGAATGAGAGGAACAGAGGCTTACCAGAACAAATGAAGCCAGGATGAAAGTTGCCGAAGTAAGGCAACGGTTGTAGACACGACGAAACGGCGAAACCCTCGCTGAAATGGAAGAATGAAGACGGTTGCAGAGCTTGAAGCTAGAGCAATGGCGGATTTGGGAGAGAGAGAGAAAGCCAGAGAATCAAGTGCAAAAGTAAAGAAACGAGGAAAGAAAGTAAAGTTTTGTAAAAAACTTGAAACGGCGGCAAAATAGGGCATTTATTGCGCCTGGAGGAACGTATGCGTCAGACGGCGCAAGCAGGTGAAAGACGGCTTACAGGCATGTCACAGACACGAGCCAATGAGGATAGAACACGTAAGGGGAACGGTTGAGAAGAAATGCATGACAGCTCATGCGCGTGAGGGAATTTGTTTGAGTTCTTGTTCTCCGAAGAGAACACGTCGGCCTGAGATGAATGATCTCAGCTAAACAGTTTTTGAGCCAATATGCAGAAAGAAATATTGATATAGGTTTCATCACCTCAGGATACCGAGGTAATAGAACCTAGGAGGCAGTTGTGGGGATATATTTTCTGAGTACCAACACGTGGCATGGTGACGCTGACGTGTCAGCCGACGTGCCACGTGTCGTGATAGTTGTGCCGAGGTTATCTTGGCTAGGCTGAGGTTATCTCCGAAGATATCGGAATCCGAGATAAGCGGATAAGGGACAAGAGTCCTAGAGTAAAGAGAAGACTTTGCTAAAGATAAGGATAAAACTCTTAGGGAGTTTATCTTTATCTTTTGAAGAGTCCAAAGTCAGTATTGAATTGGAGTCCATAGAAGTCAAGCTTCTAGTAGGACTTGGATTGAGTAAACTATAAAAGAGAGGCACCCCCGTGAGTCTAAGGTACGCAGTTTTATACTTAAACTTGTGAGTTTAGCACTTGATTATTTTTGAGAGATATACTGACTTGATCGTCGGAGTGCCCCCGGGTGGAAGAGCCACCGCCGGAGCCGTTTCTTTCTGTTACGGGTTTGCTGAAGCCATCTATTCTGCCGGTGCTCTCCAACTGATTACTAGGCAGGCAGTGTGGTCGGAAAATCACCCACACAAGAGGTATCAATTTGAATTTTAAATTATAAAAATGTACAAATGAATCCCATAAACTATTAAGAAATATCACTTTACCCCTTAAATTATAAAAGCATATAAATGGACCTCATAAATTATTGGTTTATTTCACTTTAATCCTTTCTGTTATGGGGTTAAATTTGTACATTTTTATAGTTTAGAAGATTCATTTGTACGCTTTTATAATTTAGAGGTCAAAGTGATATTTCTCAATAATTTAGAAATTTTCATGAAAATAATTCTTAATATTTTGAAAACCTTTTTACGTTTAGGTCATACTAAATTTGAAGGACATGAAAATTAAAATAATTAAAAAATCCTGTAAAAATAAAAGGAAGAGTAAAAAAAAAAGATTTTTTTATTTTTATTTTGTTTCGGATGAATTTTTTTAGATCTTTAATAGTAAAAGTACTTTTTACATCAATCATTTGAAAAATAAATGTTTAATATTTTTTTCATTAAAATAAAAGTTATTTGACCAAAAAAAATATATATATTGATTTTTTTAATTGTTACCAAACGAAGATAACTAAATTTGAATATCAAATGTGAATAATTTTTTACATAAATATTTTATTCATTGAGTCTAAAAAAGTAAACGGTTTGAATTACTGTAATCAATTTCAAAATAAATCTATTAAGTTTAAATGCTCTCTCAAGTTAAGATACAATTTGAGAGAAACCCAACCCTTATCGATAAATGTGAGTGATGAAAAATTGGAGAATGACTCCTTTCCAATTGTTAATTTGGACTAGACCATCCGATTCTTCTTATTAGTTCACTTTTAGATCCCATTTCAATGATTGAAGTCGTTCACTTATTGACAAGTAAATTATTCATATACAAATTTAAATTGATCAGATAATGATAATCACATATTTTATATTAAAAAAAATAAACTATTATACTCAAAATCATATTTATCGTTTACTTTTTACATTCAAAACTAATCTGAATTTTTGATTATCCTTATTGTCTATTTTTTTTTATACAAAATTGATCCCAATATAAAATTATCGTTATTTAATTAATTTAATTTTTATATAAATAATTTACTCGATAAACATTAAAATATAAACCGTTTAAATTCTCAAATTTAAGTCCGAAAATAAATTCACTAGAAAGACTAGACACCGTCCTCCAAAAGTTGTACCCATCGAATCAAATATATTAAGGACACGTGATACTCACTGAAGGCATGCTATTTAACCTGAAAGTGTGAATATATTCAATTGCCGACATCGATGACAATAGTGGAGCTCTAATAGTGGAGCTCTTTTCGTTTGAGAAGTTATTCTATTGGTTCCATATACGACATTAACAGTGTGCTTGATCAATGAGAATTATATATGAAGAAAAAAAAAATCATAATACATAAAAGAATTTTAAGAATTTTATCAATATATTATTAATTCAAAAAATTAACTACCATTTTTTAATTTTTTTTAATTAATTTGGCACATCACATTACCATAATGAGCTGACACGATAACATATAAAAGTTTTAGAAACTAAGGGTTCGTTTGGTTTGAATTTCCCAAAAATTTTTGGGAAAATTTCTCTACAAATGAGTTTTCAGAAAAACTCAAACCAAACAAATTTTTCCAAAAAAATTTCCCAAAACTTGTAAACCAAACAAGTTTTTCAAACAAATCTCTCTCTCATACACATCAAATCAATCACTTTTTTCAAAACTCTCTCTCAAAATAATTTTCCAAAACATTTTTCCAAAAAAACCAAACCAAACAACTTTTCGTACTTTTTATCTCCCAAACTCATCTCCCAAAATCAAACCAAACAAGCCCTAAATGTTTGTCTCTAGAAGTAAAAATTTTGTTGCAAAAGACATTTAAGGGATCAATTTCTATCGTTATGAGAATTGTTGCTAAAAGGTTGTCCTGAAAAGTCAAAAATAAGGCTTTTAGCGATAAAATTTTGAAAATGTCACTAATAAATAGATTTTTAGGGATAAAATAATTTGGTCTCAAAATGATTTATTTTTTGAGACAAAAAATTTGGTCCCAAAAGAATAATAATTAATCACTAATGTTTAATTTTTATTACTAAAAATATAATAACGACACTTTCGTAACAAAAATATTTGGTCTCTAAAAAATAATTTTATCCCTAAATTTTAGTCTCTATAACCTTAATTTTTTGTAGTGTGATGTATCAAACTTATTAAATAATTTATTTTGATGCATCAATATATTTTATTTTATCGACAAAAAAATTTGTTAAATAATTAGACAAATCATACTAATAGTCTTTATATTTTTGTTTTTGTGTTACTTTGGTCTTTGTAACTTTATTTAGCTTAATTTTAATTTTAAATTTATAATTTTATCTCAATTTAATTCAATTAATTACAATTGTTAGTATTTTTTTTTTAAATGCGCACACAAGCTGTAAAATTGTAATCTTGTTCAACTCAATAAGTGAACCTCAATGAACTTAGTGATAATTTTTTTTTCAAAAACATTAATCAGTGTCATCAACTGGATTAATTTGACAAAAAATTTAAAATTAAGAGTTATAAAAAAACTAATTAAAATTACAAAAATTAAAATAATATAAAAAAACAAAATACAAAAACTTCTAATATAATTTACCCTAATAATTTCTCATTTTCTTGAGGATGTTCTTCAGCCGCCTTTTCAGTTCCTCTAAGACAAAAGAAAATAGCATGGTATATGTTGAGTTATGTTAGGATGGCAAATAAATTATTAATTTTTTTTATCAAATCTTTTATATGGATATGATATTTATATAAATCACATGTGTGTGGATTTCACACCCATGTAAAAGGTTTGGTAAAAAATTTGATAATTTATTTGAGATCCATAGTATTTTCCGCATATGTTAGCATAATCTTTCAATGCATCAGCAAGGATCGCCTGTTCCTAAATATTCATGTCCCCTTATTCCAAATCACTCACAACCATTAGATCATATGAAAATCTCAAAACTTATCTAATAATTGTAAATGATTTAAAATAAGAGGACAGAGATATTTGAGTATAGGGGATTCTTAGACATGGTAGCGTCATAATCTTCCAATGTATTTCAAGTTATGTGTTAGCATAATCACATTTCATAGTCCAAACAAGATAGGTAGTTCTTGTGAACTAGCAGAATTACCCATGGTATGCACGGGTATAACTAAATAGTTAAAAATTGATTTTTAAAATTAAATAATAATTTAAAAAATTTATCTATAATATTTAGCAAAAATAATTTAGAATTAATTAAATTTTATTTATTTTTATCACAGTTACATATAAGAGAATTTTTTTTATTCTAATGTCATTAATTGTGTGCTCTAAATTCTAAATGACAAATATATGTCATAATTTAAGTGATAAAAATTAAAAAATAAATCACAAAAATTATATTTATGATAAAATATAAATACACTTCCTCTTATGAGTTTCGTAAATTTAATTTATCATATGATAGTGGCAAATCACATTTGTCAATATAGTAATTTTTTCATGTTTTTGTGAAGTCTAAAAATTATAATTTGTCTTGTGTTATAAGCTTTAAGTAAAAGTGAATTAGGATTTATTTGTGATATTAAATTTGGGCTTAGCATTATATTTACGCCAACTTGTCCTTCACTTAATCATTAAAAATTGTCTTGTTCTATTTCCAATTTATATGAATCATTTGATCTATCTATTTATTAAATTATTAAATAAATATTTTTAAATATTTTTTTTATAATAAAAATAAGAAATATGGACTTATTTTATTTTATGCATACTTATTAAAAAGTTTGAACTATAGTTTACAATATATATATATATATATATATATATTTATGTTTAAAACAATTAAATGAATAGTTATATATATTTATGTATAAAAAAAATGTTTAAGATAAAGCCAACATAAATTGTAGATCATATTCTAGTTCTAATAAATTTAAATTATATCATAGTTTATCAATTCGTGAATGATATGACCTAATTTGGAGGTTCTAATATTGGATTAAACATTAAAAAGTAGCTAAGAAAATTTAGTTCAAGCTGATTTTTTTTGCCAATAATCCTTGGTTTAAGCCTAATCCTTAGAGAATCGTCTAGTTCATATTCAATCCATGAGTTAGTAGACCTGCCTATTTATTTAATATTTAATTAGTCAATCTATTTTTTTAAAAAAATTATAACAAAAATAGGAAATATGTACATATTTGTTTGGTATATTTATTAACAATTTCAAAATTAATTAAGAAATTATGTGCTTTTTCTTAAAAGGATAAATTACATTGGTAATCTCTATATTTTAACTCTTCTGTTATTTTTATCCTTGCAATTTTAATTTGCTCAATTTTGACCATAAATTTATAATTTTGTCTCAATTTGGTCCAATTGTTATAATTGCTAGCATTTTTTTAATTTTTTTTATTGAAAATACATATATGAGTAGCATCTGTTATACTTTTATAAACAAAATTATGAACTTGTTCAACTCAATAAGTTAATCTCAACCAACTCAATAACTATTTTCTTTCAAAAATCTTAACTGACATTATTAATTGGACCAAATTAATACAAAATCTAAAATTAGGGGTAAAAATCAAACTAATTGAAATTACAGAAACCAAATTGGCACAAGAGACAAAATGCAGGGACTATCAATATAATTTATCCTTCTCAAAATATGTCTAATATTGATTATATCAATATTAATATATTTATATATGAAAAACTATTTAAGACCAGATTAGGCTAGAATCTGAATAAAAAATTAACGGCTTATTAAAAATATTTGATAAATATAAATTCAAATTTGATCAAATTTTCATTAAATTTTTTTCATAGAATTAGTTTGTTTGATAATTTTAATTTATAGTTCCAATTTTGCCTTGTATTTTTTTTTAAATATTTTAAAATTATATGTAATTATAATTTCTTTTAAAATTTCCTTTTCAATCTCAAATTGGTTATAACTTGAATTTGGTTTTTTAAAAAAAAATTTGACTTCTCATCTACAAAAACTAGCAATAAACATAAATTATTTTTTTTGAACATTGTAAAAAGATAAATAAAGAAATATATTATCAACAATAATAATAACAAAACTTATTTTTATTTATCATATAGCGTCTCACCACTACATTGGTAATAGATGTTAATAATAAAATTTATTATGATAATACAATAATAATATGTCAAATGATAAGTAACATGTAATCACAATAATTTTTGATAGTTATACAAAAGACCAAAATTATATATAAAAAACAATATATGATCCATATTCAATTTTTATATGGTAAATTTCACACTTAATCTCAAGCACACATTAGTTTTCTAAATCAATTCATCACCGAAACTATCTACTATTATTTTAATATTCACCTTTTCAAAATCCACCCAAACAATGCTCTAACCGAACTCATCATCACCTTTATTGTTGTCATGCTCACCACCTCCACTAACCATTATGCAACTCCAATCTACCTTTTTTTTTTTTTTTATCTTTGTAAATATAGAAAGACAATGTTGTGTAAATAAAAAGGTACCATTAGAGTTTTAAAGAATTAAAAATGAAAATAAAAAAAATGCGTGATTTTAGGTTTTTTTATTCCATATATGGGAGTTAGATTTTTTTTTTTTAAATCCATAAATTATGGGATAGTGTTCATTGGGCAAGTCAATTAAATTTTTTTAATTTTTTACAAATAAAAAATTAGAAAATTTTGTTTAAGAAATTTAAAAAATGGCCAAATCATAAAGAATAATATAAGACGCCTTATTCTATAAAATAAAATAAAAAAAAAAACTCATAACTATATTATCAATTCACATATATCAAAAGAAATAATAACAAAAATATAGAAAATACACAAACATCCACAAAAAAAAAACTTCAAATCAACTCCCAAAACAAAGATAGTTAACAAATATATATTTGTGCGGGGAGCAGATATTCAGGCAAGCCCGCACTCCTTTCTTCCAAGCTCCTGCCTGTCCGATCGACCTGCGAGCACAACGGCGGTGAGCTACCCGGCGGAGTGTGGCCGGAAAACCCCTCTGACGATCAAGTTAGACACATACACAGGGAGAGAGAGAGAGAGAGAGAGGACTGAGTTATGTTTAGTGTTTTTCTCACCAAATTGTGTCATCCCCCAAGCATGGGGGGCGCAGACATTCTTATATACCTTCTGCGTCCCAAATCTACTCCCAGTGATCTCTCGACACGTGGTACTGCTATCCCATCTGTCAGTACAAATCTTGCTGAACATCACCTAACCCGACTGCCAGCCCACTCTACTGGGAGCTCGGCAGCCGGGCTGTAGCATCTCGGCTGTCAACGGCCGTGTTGTGCAGTTGGCCAGAGCGCTCCGCTCACCGCGCTCCGTTTCGACCGAGCTCAGTTGCATCCCGGCATTGCCGAGCTCGGGACAGCTCACGCTGGTTTACCATCGGCCTTCCTGCCGAGTTAACTCTTGGACCGTGGAACAACCACGCGTCGCCTGGCGCCGGATATCCCGCTTGACCGGCTTCTAAGTTGTGAAGCCAAACAGCCCGGTCCAACCACGCCTTCCCTTATCCGAGTAAAACCTCTAAGGATGGGGCCGTGTTGCTGCGGCCCAACCTTGTTCGGCCAAATCCGTCCGGCCCAAATCTGTCTGGCCATTATCACGGCCCAAACCAGATCATAAATCTCCCTCTCAATTGCCCCTTAATTCCATCCGCACAAGCGTGACTGGGATTACCTGTTCTGACCGGGTTAACTCTTCCTCGGTCTTTAGTTCCTCGAGAGGTCAACCAACGCGTCCGTTAGCATTCAAATTTTTGGCAGTTTTTTTCACCTTAAAAGCATGCCCAGCTTCCTTCATCCTACTCTTCTTGCCTCTCCATTCTCTTCGACGACCCAGAGCTCGTGCCATTCTTCCCTTGCCATTTCTGAGCTTGTTTTTGAAGGAGGAGCCACTGTCTTCAACTGGTAAGTCCTTCAAGCCCCCTTTTTTACTATTTCACTTGGTATTGCACATATTAGGGCATAAATCTGTAGATTTTAGGACGTACCCTACCCCAAATCCTCACGATATGTCGGACCGTATGAGATTATTGAGAAAATCAATCCGGTGGCGTATCAAGTTGCGTTTCCTCCTGAAATGGAACATATGCACAACGCTTTCCATATTTCTATGTTGAGGGATTACCTCCGGGATCCTTTCCATGTGATAGAGCCTACTCGCGTATGTAGACACCCCATTTTTTACCAACCTTAAGACTCAGACGTCACCAACTGAGTGCTCGGTGATGTTTCATATTGTGCTCGTTCTGAGGTTGCGGAGTCTCGGCTGCGAGCCTTGCCCCCAAACTTCGGGGCTCTTTTGTGCTTTGCCTCGGTTTGCGAACCAGATTCTGTTTTCTCTGTATTCTCTTCCCGAAGGGAGGGAGAGGTCTCGTAGACCATCTCTCAGTGGCCGTAGGCTACGTTTCGTGGTCGTTGGCCATTTTTCCCGCTTGGAGGCCAGTTTCCAGTTTTTGGAGCCGTCGACCGTGCGCCTCAGTTCGGGACCGCTTAATTACCTCCGATTGCTCCGATTTTTGGCACACACCTTATTTCCCCCATTTGGAGGGACACTGTGGCCCTGGAGACCACCTTCGTGGTCATACGCCACTTCCGGTGCCTAACAGCTTGTTTTCGAGGCCCCGAACCGCGCATTTTGGCCCCCGAACCTTTGTTTTACATCCTTTTTGGTCCATTTTTTGTGGGGACCCTATTTTCACGGTTAGGGAGGGGGTAGTATGGTAGCTGGCCACCTTTTCCCCTGAAAAGCCAGTTTTCTCATTTTCTCTCTCCAAAAGTTGATTTTTCTGACAAAAAGCTAGCTTTTCTCTCTCCTGATTCACATTTTTTGGTTTTTCACCACAGGACTGTGTTCTACTCATCTGGGAGGCCACCTTTCTGGGTAGGCCGACCAGCAATTTTGCTTGATCCTTTTGACCCCTGGTCGGCCGACCATGGGGAGTGGCTGGCCGGCCACCTTAGTTGGTCGGCCAGCTTTCTGCTTTTTGCTCTTCTCAAGTGCAACACAGCTGTGCCAGCTGTGAAGCACTTGACCCACTGTCTGAGATTTTGAGCCTCTTTTTGATCCTTTTTAATTGGTTTTGCCCCCCTTGCTTAACTTCTTGGAGAAGCTTGACCTTTTTGGTTAAAGCTTCTTTGAGAAGCTTTGACCCCCTCTCTTGGCTTCTCCAAGAAGCCTTACCTCTCTCCCTCTATATAACCAACCCCCCACCTCATTTTGCAAGGGTTAGAAAAATTTGTCCAAGGCACATGCACTCCACCCTCCATAGCCTTCTTCTCCAAAGCTCCAAACCCTAATTTTCTTGGCCATTTACACTACACCTCTAAGCCTACCACCTCCACCATCCATTCCAGCCCCTCGAAGCTGATTTTTAGAGGTTGAAGGTTCACCAACTTGGTCCAGAAGCTGCTGAAAGTCTGCTCTTCAAGGGTGAGTCCCTATTTCCCCTTTTCTTGCCCCATTTTGCATGATTGATTAGCCTTATTTGCAAGCATTTCTGGGCTCCGACCCAAAATGTAAAGTGTCTTATTTTGACCCCCTCTTCAACTTTTTTTAAGGGCACTTTGCTGTTTGAGGTCATTTACTTCCCCTCATCCTCTATCTCTCTTTTAGGGCTATTTTTGCATCATATTTTAGCCTTACTTGTGAGCATTTTCGAGATTTTCGATAAACTGGAAAAAGTCTTGTTTTGAAATCCTCTTCAAGTTTTGTTAAGGTCCCATTTCTGTTTGGGGTCATCTTCCCCCTATGCATGCTTCATCTCTTCATGATTAAGGCTATGCATTAGAGCATTTGCATTGGCCATGGTTTGGCCTCTTAGCCACTGAACATTTTTTAGGATCAAAATTAGAGGGGGGTGACCCCCTCTCTCCTTGTATTGTTTGGTGGTCTTTTGGGCCTTCCAAAGGGACCCTATTTTGCATGCATCGAAGTCTTGTTTCAGACCTCATTCAGCAAGTCTTGGGGTCTGCCTTGACTCTGTCCAAGGCCCTTTTGGCCATATTTTATGTCTACAATGCATGTGTAGAGTAATCCCATCCAAGGCCTTTCAAAGGAACCTTTCTTTGCATGTTTCCTAGACTGATTTCAGGGCCTATTTGTTGAGTTTCAGGGCTGTCATAATCCATTTCCAGAGTTGGTTTTGCCATGCTAAGTGTCTATCTTGTATGTGCTTAATAACCCCTTGCAAGGCCCTCCAAAGAAGCCCCTCATTTTTGCATGCATTGGCTGCATTTCAGTGATTATTCAGGCATATTTTGGCATGTTTTATTCACTATTTTTGGCTGGTTTGATGAGTTCTCATTTGCTTCATATACATGCCATGTAAACCATGCTTGCTAGCCAATGTTGCATGCTATTTTAGTCCATCATGTCAACATCTTTTGGCCATGATCTAAACTAGAAATATGCATGTTTTGGGACTGCCTTGGCTCTGTCTTTTGATTTCATGATCAAATAATGCTTGCTTTGTATACTTATGGATTAATACATGTGCCTAGTTTTGAGTTTTGGGGCTTATTCCATGCATCGGGTGCCATATTTCCATATTTCGGGACCATTTAGCATCATGTTTCAGTGCTAAAATTTACATGTTTGAATGCCATCTTGCATCCCTTGTCATGTCTTGGTAGAGTGGTATTTTATGCCTTAGGTTCGGTCCTCGGTTTGCGTGCATGTGTGCATGCATTTCGGTTGTCTCATTTTCATCTAATGGCCACTGATGTGAGTGTGGCTGAGGTCCACTCATATTGGTGTAAGTCCATCATGCATTGTGTATGCCATTTCAATCCATAGCATTGCGTATGCTAGGTTGCATCTTAGAGCATTGTGTATGCCATGTTACATCACGCGCATTGTGTATGCCATTTTAGTACAGAGCATTGCATATGCTAGGTTGCATGTTAGTCGCATTGTGCATGCCATTCCATTTGCATGGTGCTTGGAATAGGGTTTAGTCCAAGCACGAGAAACGAGGGGTGTTTTGTACTCCAAGTGAGGAAACGTGCCTCGATTCCCGGTCCCCGACGTTCTTGATTATCTATGATAGAATTGTTGGCTTCATATGTTCATACCTGCATTCATGTCATTTAAAACGTGCAATTCGGTATCTCAGCCATCATACATCGAGATACGTGATTGGTGGCTTGAGAACCGAGGGCCACACTCTTTAGAGCTTGTGCAAGGACGGGGAGGAGTGGTCGCGCACACATATGTTGAAAATACATTGCTTCTCTCTTTCTTGCCTTTGTTGCAGAAAAATCAGAGTCCAGGGGCAGAAAGTGGTCGGCCGACCAGGTTTTCTGGTAGGCCGAACACCTTTTTTGGTTTTCACCATGAGGGGTGGTCAGCAGGTGTTTCCCAAGCCAAGAGCTGGTCGGCAGCCTTCCCCAGGTGGAGTTTCAGCCTCCTGGAGCTTTGTGTAAGTTTCTGAAATCAGTTGCAAACAATGGCGAGACAAGGCATCGCGATGGAATTTACCGACAAAGCGCATCGAGCATGCATGCATTCATTGTCATCCAAAACAAAGCCGGGGCAGCCCATTTGCATGCCAGTTTATAGCTTACTTAGCTAATTTGTTAATTAGTTAGTGGTTATGTAATAATTATCTATAATTCGTTATTCATTTCGAACTGTATTATTCTTTCGGACCCTCCGGGCGAGGGCAATGTTGTAATAAGTGTACATGAGTGTGATGTATGTCTTCCAACCCCACGTCTTTCTCCCTTTTATTTACCTACTTATGATGGTTAGAGTAGGGCATGTTTCATTTAGCATACAGTATGATAACATGTTTGCATTCATTCATCTGTCTTGCATGCACCGGGCTCGGCGCATCATACTAACTGCATTTGTATTTCAATTCCAAGTTGAATACATGTTAGCTGTAGCATCATCATATGCCATCTTAGAATAGCCGAGCCTATTGTAGTTGCATTTTTGCATGTGTTGCATTAGGCATTTCTGTATAGTTAGGATCATGTATGAATTTCTAATTAGCTTCTGTTTTGGCTTGGAGTACTCGGTGAGTGTTTTTGCTTTAGCATCCTAGCATGTGTGTGAGTGACTGCCATGATAGCATACTCACCATGAGGCTATGTGCTTATGTGATATACTTGCCTGAATGCCTATGGGTGAAGGTTGGGTTATTTGGATTGGAACAACTCATCGACTGCGAGTTTTAAGCCCACTAGAGAGTGGCAAAACCATGTTTTCTAAGCCCACCTGAGGGTGGCAAATCCACATTTAGCCTACTTGCGAGTAGCAAACCGTTTTCAAAACAAACATGAGATGTTTCGTTCCAATTCAGGCGATCCAGTCTATACTTGTATGCTGTGCGCATCACATAGTAAATCTAGGCTAATAATCGGAATAAGAACGCATAATGTTTTCAAAACCCGATATCATGGTTAGTAGAGGCCGATCTTTGATCGGGCAAGCGGGGGTGCTCACGAAGTGACCTTCCCCAATCATACCCAAGTTCCCGAGCCGAGGCAACTTTGGTGATGACGGACATGTGGCCTTTGGCAACGAGTCAGGGTTTCCTAAATTTTCCAAAATAAAATATTTAGGTGGCGACTCTGTATCTGGCAAAGCAGTCCATGATTTGGCACTTCTTTCAAAAAATCTATTTTCAAAAACAATTTGCCAGATTTTGGACTCTTTGATGATTTCATCGGTCTTGCATTGCACTCTGCGAGATTAGATACAGGACTGTGACATTGAGTCCTGAACTGTAGTGAGCCCAATGAACAAAACGGGAGGGGGATTCCCTCCCGGGACGTTCGGAGACGTCTACAGTTTCTGGCGACTCTGCTGGGGAATTAGAGAACTTGACTCGAACTCATGATATCTTGTTTTGATTACACTTATGTGTTTCTTTGCATTGCATTTGCATTAGTGCGCCTAGGACACCGTGTTTGCCATCTGTTATTCCTGAACGATTTACCAGAGGCTTGCTTTATCAAAGCATGCCGTAAGGCTAACCGGTTGCAGGCTCTGCCAGTATGGGAACACAAACCCCAGTTTTACCAGGGCACCCTTTTTGACCATTCGACCTAGTACATATTCGGAATCCATAGTGACCATTCCAAAGCCAGGACAGGTTGCTTACCCGATTATAGGTTGTTTGAAACCGCTGTGTCCGTAGTGAAACCCTAGCTCCTGACAAAATAGGACAGGGAAACCCTACACCAACATAGGGGTGTTTTGGCTCTCACTTGCTTGCTATGTGCTTTTAGGGTGTGTCCCTATAGGAATGCATGTAACAATTTACAAGTCTGGGTATCAGGCCTACGGGCATCAGTATTTGGGAATCAGTTTTACCTGAGGGTATCAGTTTACAGGCAGACTTTTGGGCAGAATTCAGTAGAGAGCACAGTTATTCGGCTGCTCATATCTGTTTTGGTGAAATCAGGCTGAGATGCTGCATGTTTTCTCTTTTGTTAGGTAGTCTTGGAACCATAGCTTCAAAAGGCTCAGATATCCCCCGAGGTTCATCGGACTTGTGCTGATAGACTTCGTTAGGTCAGAGATTCAGTTCAAGGGCAAATCAGTGTTCCTCCGCCAGAGGCAGGGTAAAAGGGCCAGTCAGGCACAGATCACCAGTTCAGCAGTTGCCAGATCAGTGGCCCTTATCCACCCCACCAGTGAATAGTCAGGCTGAGGCCTCAGTTTTTATCAGTTTTTAGTCACCCCAGCAGTCATTCAGCCAGAACAGCAGAACATGGCAGGGATGGAGGAACTGATGCGTCAACTCCAAGAAAGTATGAAACTCATGCAGCAAGACGCTGCCCGCCACACGGAATTTGCCAAACAGCAGGCTGCGATCATGGCCCAGCAGGCTGAGCTAATCACCAGGCTACAACAGCAAAACGGAGCATCTACTTCGCATCAAGCTCCTCCCCCACCAGGAGCTCCAACACCTAGGGAGACACCAAATGTCCAAGAAGGTATGGACATTCCGACGGGGCCGGCTCCGCCCCCAATCCTACCCCAATTATCCAAAACACCCACCAACCTGCCGGATTCTCCCTTTGAGTCCGAGGTGGACCCCACAGCATTGAAGGTGAGCAAGCTTGAAAAGCTGTTCAAGAAATCTCAAGGCGTCAAGTCCATCCCGGACATTGAGGATGGGTATACCGATGCGGCCGTGACGCTGCCAGACCACTTTAAAATGCCACATATTGACCGCTTTGACGAGTCCGGGGATCCCATGGTGCACTTACGGCTGTTTTCAAACATATTAAGGCCGATGGGCCTCACCAGACTACATAAGCTTTCTTTATTCGGCCGGACCCTGTCGGGTGTGGCGGCCATCTGGTACGCAAAACTGGAAGACGATGTTAAGAGGAATTGGGATGAGATGGCCGAGGCTTTTGACGCTCAGTACTCCTATAATACACAGATCAAGGTCACAACCCGTGATCTCAAGACGACTAGGCAGGAGCCTAAGGAGAGTTTTTCTGACTTCATAACCCGGTGGAGGGCCAAGGCCTCAATGATGACCACCAGGCCCACTGACAAAGATCATATTCGGATGATTGTGCGCAATCTCCAGCCCAAGCTTATGCAGAGAATGATTGTTCTCCCCTTCCCTACCTTTTCAGATTTACATGAGATGGGGGTACAAATTGAGGATGCTATGAAGTAGGGCCTCATTGACCAGGAGAAGGAGCAGCCCAAGAGGGCGTTTTCCCGCAGTTCGAATGCGACCACCAGTGGTGATACAGCTGCAAGATCTTCTGAAGTGGGCATGGTCACCACCACTACATCAAAAACAGCTATCTCATTCACCGGTGCGTCCGGAAGTAGCTCACAGAAAACCAAATATCCACCTCGAGTCAAGAGGGTTTTTACCCCACTTTATATGCCTTTGTCAAAGGCTCTAGAGGCCTTACTCCGGAAGGGATATCTGAAACCATTGGAACAACGACCTCTACCCGAATCTATCCCTCCAAAGCATGACCATACTAAATAATGTGCCTACCATCAACAAACCGGTCATGACACTAACAGTTGCTTTCGTCTTCGCCACGATGTACAAGATCTGTTTGACAACAAGGTCATCGCCGCACCAGCTCAGCAAAGTCTATCGGCACTTGATCAGTGAACTTGTGGGGGGTAATGTGATGTGATCAAGGGATGAACCACCTGCGGGCGGCGCTCAGTTTACTCCCGATGTGGCGTATAGCACGCACTGTTTTGAGCATTTGTGAATGCTAGTTTTTGTACTTTTTGACTTGGGTATTGGGTCAGTCTTGTTGTTTTGTATATAGTCAGTCTTTTTGTACTGAGTCAGTTGGGTCTGTCTTGTTGTATCGAGTCAGTCCTGGTTTGTCAGAGTCGGGTGATTTCGGGGGTGTTACCTCGGACATCACTTGCTTGTTTTGTGTTTTTCTTTTTGTTTTCTTTTGAGTCTGTTTCTGCCTTGGGGTCAGTAATGCCAACAGATTTTGAATGAAACAATAGTGATTTTCACACTCTTGTGTTTGCTTCTGCCTTGCGCCAATTGTGCCAAAAAGTTTGAATGAAGTGGCACTACTTTTCACCTGCTCTTCTGTGCCTTAAAATTGTTGCATTGACCTAAGTTTTTCAAAACTTTTTCGTACACTGCGGTAAAAACGAAGAGGAAGGAATTTCTCAAGTTTTGCAAAAATTTGATCAATTGAGAGAAAGAGAGGCATGCTAAGCCCTTAATGAATGAGATCATGCTTGTTAATGTGAGTACTGAGAAGGATCCTGGCTTGATCCAGATTGGTTCTACATTGTCTTCAGCGCGAGCGACTAGTCGCTTTCTTAAAAGATTTCAAAAATATTTTGCGCGGTCCTGCGAAGACCTGTGTGGAATCGCTCTTGAGATTGTGCAGCTTAGGATCGCTCTCAGTCTCGAGACTCGACCCCTTGCTTTCGAACCTTGGACTTAGATTCAAAATGTTCAACGGTCAACCACTATGTAAGGCCTGTGTGGTCGAATCTGAAGCGCCCCTCAAACTAGGGACAGGGAAGTCAGATCAAGAAGATCAGATGTCATCAAAAGGAGCTTGCAAAGCTAGATCAAAAGCACCCCTCGAACTAGGGGCAAAAGATGCCAGATTGTGCTCGAAGAGCCAAAGGTGGATCATTCCACAAATCAATGAAGATCGGCAAGAATGCCAAACCCCAGAAGGGAGGAAAGAAGAAGACATTGCTGAAGGACAACCGAGTTCCTATCTACAACACTAAGGGAAAATTCACCCTCCATTGGATGGACTTCTACATCGTCAGGGAACGACAGCCATTCTCCTGGATTCAGATGATTTTAGGATCTCAAAACCATTTGACATGGACAAAGCTACACTTTACCCTTGAGAGGCTTGCTGGGCCAAAAACCCGAAAGGGCGACCCAGGCAAAAGTTAGAGCAAGAAAAAAAAAACAATAACAAAAGAAAAGAAAAGAAAAGAAATGAAACGAAAAAGAATCGAAAAAAAAAGAAAGAAGAAAAACAGAGCTCGTAAGGTTGAAAACCCAGAAGGGCAGCCTTGGCAAAAATTAGAGCGCAAAAGAAGAGGTTAATACCCGAGTGTACCTTAACCCCGAACTACGTAAGGCTTGATTCCCATCCTTGGGATACGTAGGCAACTTCATCCTGAAGTCCAGCTGTAAAACACTTCAAATTGATTGTGCCCATGTAATGGTTTTGATCATCTTTGCCTTCTCTGTATCCGAGAATTTGGTTGTGTTCGTCACTCTGAGGACTGACTACGATGCGCTGCAGTGCCATTCAAACAAGGGGCAACTTTCGGTTGCCATTCAATGCGCCGCGGTGCCGTTCAAACAAAGGGCAACTTTTTGTTGCCATGCAGTGTCCTTCAAGCAGAGGGCAATTTTCCTTCGGATCTGAGGTTGTGCATCTCAAGAGTAGGTTCCGTGCGCGTTGAGCAGTGGCCGTTTGCAAAAATAGTTTTTGAGAATTTTTACCGAGGTTGATTGATTTTCTCGAAAAGTATTTCATTTTTCACAACTGGACCATTTCTTGGACCCAAAAAAGGAAAATTTTCAGTGCTCATAACCTAACTTGGATGATTTTAAATCAGAAAATTGAACAAACATGTTAATCTAACTCTCGTTTTGGTTAAAATTGTTTTAGTAGAAAACCAAAAAAAATTTGGTCAAAATGATGAACTAGGGGCACAGTTGAGTCAGGCTTCTTGTCTTTCCCCCGTTGTCAATGCATTTGCCGGAAAGGGCACCATACTTGCCGGAAAGGGCACCCTATTCGCCAAGAAGGGCACAGTGGAAGCTAACAGAAAAGGGCTGAAAGCTCTCATATCCTCCGAACAACGAGGTACCAAGCCAA
The DNA here is from genome assembly GCF_055761805.1 of Camellia sinensis. NCBI lineage: Eukaryota > Viridiplantae > Streptophyta > Magnoliopsida > Ericales > Theaceae > Camellia > Camellia sinensis. Next base: position 171,998,275 of record NC_138967.1, read on the forward strand.
GTGCGAAGCACGAACTGGAATGGATCAAGATATCCCACTCCCTTGTCTGGACAGATCTAACCACGTCCAAACTCCCCGAGTAGAGCATCGTCAACCGATGTCGGCTGCAGATTTGCTACACACCCAATCTTAGCGCAACCCCTCTGTGGGAGAAGCTCATTAGCTGCGCGCAGAAAAAGAAGAATCTAGCTAAGTGCTAGAGACAAGAGCCCACAACTTTTTGTTTATCCATCAACCACCCTGGGGAGGGATGAAAAATGAGAGATTAAAGAATAGAGAGATGTGCGCCGAGAGGAAAAGCGAGGAAAGGGTTTTGAGAGAAAAATCGAGCTTGAAGGCCGAGTGATGTGAGAATCACAAATGAGAAAGGGTGGGAAACAATACCTAGAAAAACAGGCTCCCTGTGCACGTCTGAGTGTCGTGTCTTTTGGTTTTACCTCGATTCTTGTCTTGAGTCGTTTTTGAGTGTCTGTGTTTGTGTTTAGGTTGTTTTGCCTTTGTTTTCCTTTGTTGAGTCGTGGTGCGCTGTGTTCAATCGTAGGCTCAATACCCCGATCAAAAACTCATCTCTCAATTTCAAAAATAAAATTGTTTTGCGCTTAGAGTGCCGTGCCGTTCTCCACATCTGTGCAAAACAGGATTGGTTCTTTCATAAAACTGCAAGGTTCAACCTAGGTCATGTCAGAACAGTAAAACCAGGACCTATTTGAAGCTATATGGGTTCCAGACTACAAAGAAAAAGAAAAGAGGGAAAATGTCGGGTATCTGAGTTTGTTTCAACTTCAGTGAGTTCCGAGACTACATTCCGTGTGTACCTCTTCAGGTCTTGCCAATGCTCTGAAGTATGAGTGTGCCTCTACCTCAAGCTCAAGATCAAGTCTGCTTCAAGCCAGAATGGCGATCAGAAGTGCTCTCCTCGAGTACCATTCCCTGCCAGAGGCATCTTGGCCGTGTTTGCAATGAGTTCCTAGGAGACCAATTGCGATGGTGGAAACTAGAGTTCGAATGGCAGATGCCTAGAACGTAAAGGTTCGGGATTTCCGGGACTAAAGTCTGGTTTAAATACCCAGAGGCGTGTCCTCAGCTTGAAATCTGTATGGAAGCCCCATAGGTTGAGATAGCATGTATGCACCTCAATTCTGGATACTGAACCAACCTAGTCTGTCACCCCGTTGGAGAATAGGGAAAGTTGTGAATATGATCAGGAAGAAAGGCAGCATCCAAAGTGTTCTACGTGAAGAAGCCTTGTCAGTATTTCAGAGCCTTTGTACTGTAAGTTGAAGGTAAGTGTTTGAAGAGCACAAGGGGAGATCCCCGTCGGAGAAGAGCAGTTCACCGCCACTCACCTCATGAGGTGCTTTCTAAAGCGCCGCTACGTTTGTTTATTGCGTTCCTTAAACATCATGCATTGTATTGCATTGTACCTATCAAGTTTCTTTCTCATTCATGCACGATATTGTATGTACGGTTCATTCAAAGAAGTTCCGTTTGAGATCATTTGTTTAGTATATCAATCACACTTCATTCAATTAGTGTATCAAACACACTTCATTTATTTAGTGTATCAATCACACCTCTTTTACCCTTAGTGTATCTATCACACTTTCTTCATTCGCTTAGCGTATCAATCATACTTCATTTATTTGGTGTATCAATCACACTCTCTTTACTAAGTGTATCTATCACACTTTGTGTTCACATTTAGTATATCTATCATACTCTATTCACTTAGTGCATCTATCACACTTTGTGTTCATTTTCAGTATATCAATCATACTCTGTTCACATAGTGCATCTATCACACTTTGTGTTCATTTTCAGTACATCTATCATACTCTGTTCACATAGTGCATCTATCACACTTTGTGTTCACATTTAGTATATCTATCATACTCTATTCACTTAGTGCATCTATCACACTTTGTGTTCATTTTCAGTATATCAATCATACTCTGTTCACATAGTGCATCTATCACACTTTGTGTTCATTTTCAGTATATCTATCATACTCTGTTCACATAGTGCATCTATCACACTTTGTGTTCACATCTAGTATATCTATCATACTCTGTTCACTTAGTGCATCTATCACACTTTGTGTTCACCTTTAGTATATCTATCATACTTTGTTCACATAGTGCATCTATCACACCTTGTGTTCATTTTCAGTATATCTATCATACTCTGTTCACATAGTGCATCTATCACACTTTGTGTTCATTTTCAGTATACCTATCATACTCTGTTCACATAGTGCATCTATCACACTTCGTGTCCACATTTAGTATATCAATCATACTCTCTTCACCAAGTGCATCTATTACACTTCGTGTTCATCTTTTGTGTATCCACCACACTTGTTCACTAAGTGCATCTATCACACTTTGTGTTCACCTTTAGTGTATCTATCATACTTTGTTCACATAGTGCATCTATCACACTTTGTGTTCATCTTTTGTGTATCTATCATACTCTGTTCACTTAGTGCATCTATCACATTTCGTGTTCATATTTAGTATATCAATCATACTCTGTTCGCTAAGTGCATCTATCACACTTTGTGTTCACCTTTAGTGTATCTATCACACTTGTTCACTCAGTGCATCTATCACACTTTGTGTTCACCTTCAGTATATCTATCATACTTGTTCACTCAATGCATCTATCACATTTTGTGTATCTGTCACACGTTCACTTCGTGTATCCATCACAAACGCTCACTTTGTGTATCTGCCACACGTTCACTTCGTGTATCCATCACACACGTTCGCTTTGTGTATCCATCACACGCACGCTTTGTATCCATCACACACGTTCGCTTTGTGTATCCATCACACGCACGCTCTGTGTATCCATCACATGTTCACTTTAGTGTATCTATCACTACACTCGCTTTGTATGTCTATCGCACATGCTTACTCACTCTGTGTATCTATCACACCTCGTCCACTTGTGTGTATCTATCGCACATGCTCGCTAAGATTGCATAATCTTCTTATATCCTTTCTGCATGTAATGTAGTTTGATTTTTATTCACTTGCTTAAACTGTTGCATCTATTGTAAATACTTGTTTCATTACAGCTTGCCGCTTTGCATGATCATGAGTTTCATCCAGCTTTGTGCATATCTCTCTGTATTTTGCCCCCGCCTACGGGCACGCCTGCGGGCATATCTCTGTTTATCTCACCCGTTTGTCTAAGTCTTCGGCCTTGTCAAAAATGGGTCGTCTCTGGGCTTTGACATTCACTCCCGTCACGTATGACTTCCGAGTTCTGTCAAAGAGGGGCAACTGTAGACACCCCATTTTTGACCGACCTTAAGACTCAGATGTCACCAACTGAGCGCTCGGTGATGTTGCAGATTGTGCTCGTTTTGAGGTTGCGGAGTCTCGGCTGCGAGCCTTGCCCCCAGATTTCGGGGTTTTTTTGTGCTTTGCCTTGGTTTACGAACCAGGTTCTGCTTTCTCTTCCTGAAGGGAGGGAGAGGTCTCGTAGACCATCTCTCAATGGCCGTAGGCTACGTTTCGTGGTCGTAGGCCATTTTTCCTGTTTGGAGGGCAGTTTTCAATTTTTGGAGCCGTCGGCCGTGCGCTTTAGTTCGAGACCGCTTAATTACCTCCGGTTGCTTCGGTTTTTGGCACACACCTTATTTCCTCCCTTTGGAGGGACACTGTGGCCCTGGAGACCACCTTCGTGGTCATACGCCACTTTCGGTGCCTAACAGCCTGTTTTTGGGGGGCCCGAACCGCGCGTTTTGGCCCTCGAACCTTCGTTTTGCATCCATTTTGGTCCATTTTTGGTGGGGACCCTATTTTCACTGTTAGGGAGGGGGTAGTATGGTGGCTGGCCACCTTTTTCCCTGAAAAGCCAATTTTCTCATTTTCTCTCTCCAAAAACTGATTTTTCTGACAAAAAGCTAGCTTTTCTCTCTCCTGATTCACATTTTCTGGTTTTTCACTACAGGGTTGTGTTCTACTCATCTGGGAGGCCACCTTTCTGGGTAGGCCGACCAGCAATTTTGCTTGACCCTTTTGACCCCTGGTCGGCCGACCATGGGGAGTGGCCGGCCGGCCACCTTAGCTGGTCGACCAGCTTTCTGCTTTTTGCTCTTCTCAAGTACAACACAGCTGTGCCAGCTGTGAAGCACTTGACCCACTGTCTGAGATTTTGAGCCTCTTTTTGATCCTTTTTAATTGGTTTTGCCCCCCTTGCTTAACTGCTTGGAGAAGCTTGACCTTTTTGGTTAAAGCTTCTTTGAGAAGCTTTGACCCCCTCTCTTGGCTTCTCCAAGAAGCCTTACCTCTCTCCCTCTATATAACCAACCCCCCACCTCATTTTGCAAGGGTTAGAAAAATTTGGCCAAGGCACATGCACTCCACCCTCCATAGCCTTCTTCTCCAAAGCTCCAAACCCTAATTTTCTTGGCCATTTACACTACACCTCTAAGCCTACCACCTCCACCATCCATTCCAGCCCCTCAAAGGTGATTTTTAGAGGTTGAAGGTTCGCCAACTTGGTCCAGAAGCTGTTGAAAGTCTGCTCTTCACGGGTGAGTCCCTATTTCCCCTTTTCTTGCCCCATTTTGCATGATTGATTAGCCTTATTTGCAAGCATTTCTGGGCTCCGACCCAAAATGTAAAGTGTCTTATTTTGATCCCCTCTTCAACTTTTTTTAAGGGCGCTTTGCTGTTTGAGGTCATTTACTTCCCCTCATCCTCTATCTCTCTTTTAGGGCTATTTTTGCATCATATTTTAGCCTTACTTGTGAGCATTTTCGAGATTTTCTATGAACTAGAAAAATTCTTGTTTTGACATCCTCTTCAAGTTTTGTTAAGGTCCTATTTCTGTTTGGGGTCATCTTCCCCCTATGCATGCTTCATCTCTTCATAATTAAGGCTATGCATTAGAGCACTTGCATTGGCCATGGTTTGGCCTCTTAGCCACTGAACATTTTTGAGGATCAAAATTAGAGGGGGGTGACCCCCTCTCTCCTTGTATTGTTTGGTGGTCTTTTGGGCCTTCCAAAGGGACCCTATTTTGCATGCATCGAAGTCTTGTTTCAGGCCTCATTCGGCGAGTCTTGGGGTCTGCCTTGGCTCTGTCCAAGGCCCTTTTGGCCATATTTTATGTCTACAATGCATGTGTAGAGTAATCCCATCCAAGGCCTTTCAAAGGAGCCTTTCTTTGCATCTTTCTTAGACTGATTTTAGGGCCTATTTGTTGAGTTTTAGGGCTGTCATAATCCATTTCCAGAGTTGGTTTTGCCATGCTAAGTGTCTATCTTGTATGTGCTTAACAACCCCTTGCAAGGCCCTCCAAAGAAGCCCTTCATTTTTGCATGCATTGGCTGCATTTCAGTGATTATTCGGGCATATTTTGGTATGTTTTATTCACTATTTTTGGCTGGTTTGATGTGTTCTCATTTGCTTCATATACATGCCATGTAAACCATGCTTGCTAGCCAATGTTGCATGCTATTTTAGTCCATCATGTCAGCATCTTTTGGGCATGATCTAAACTAGAAATGTGCATGTTTTGGGACTGCCTTGGTTCTATCTTTTGACTTCATGATCAAATAATGCTTGCTTTGTATACTTATGGTTCAATACATGTGCCTAGTTTTGAGTTTCAGGCCTTATTCCATGCATCGGGTGCCATATTTCCATGTTTTGGGACCATTTAGCATCATGTTTCAGTGCTGAAATTTACATGTTTGAATGCCATCTTGCATCCCTTGTCATGTCTTGGTAGAGTGGTATTTTATGCCTTAGGTTCGGTCCTCGGTTTGCGTGCATGTGTGCATGCATTTCGGTTGTCTCATTTTCATCTAATGGCCACTGATGTGAGTGTGGCTGAGGTCCACTCATATTGGTGTAAGTCCATCGTGCATTGTGTATGTCATTTCAATCCATAGCATTGCACATGCTAGGTTGCATCTTAGAGCATTGTGTGTGCCATGTTACATCACGCGCATTGTGTATGCCACTTTAGTACAGAGCATTGCGTATGCTAGGTTGCATGTTAGTCGCATTGTGCATGCCATTCCATTTGCATGGTATTTGGAATAGGGTTTAGTCCAAGCACGGGAAACGAGAGGCGTTTCGTACTCCAAGTGACGAAACGTGCCTCGATTCCCGATCCCCGACGTTCTTGATTATCTATGATAGAATTGTTGGCTTCATATGTTCATACCTGCATTCATGTCATATTAAAATGTGCAATTCGGTCTCTCGGCCATCATGCATCGAGATGCGTGATTGGTGGCTCGAGAACCGAGGGCCACACTCCCTAGAGCTTGTGCAAGGACGGGGAGGAGTGGTCGCGCACACATATGTTGAAAATACATTGTTTTCTCTCTTTCTTGCCTTTGTTGCAGAAAAACAGGAGTCCAGGGGCAGAAAGTGGTCGGTCGACCAGGTTTTCTGGTAGGCCGACCACCTTTTTTGGTTTTCACCATGAGGGGTGGTCGGCAGGTGTTTCCCAAGCCAAGAGCTGGTGGGCAGCCTTTCCCAGGTGGAGTTTCAGCCTCCTGGAGCTTTGTGTAAGTTTCTGAAATCAGCTGCAAACAATGGCAAGACAAGGCATCGCGATGGAATTTACCGACAAAGCGCATCGAGCATGCATGCATTCATTGTCATCCAAAACAGAGCTGGGGCAGCCCATTTGCATGCCAGTTTATAGCTTACTTAGCTAATTTGTTAATTAGTTAGTGGTTATGTCATAATTATCTGTAATTCGTTATTCATCTCGAACTGTATTATTCTTTCAGACCCTCCGGGCGAGGGCAATGTTGTAATAAGTGTGCGTGAGTGTGATGTATGTCTTCTAACCCCACGTTTTTCTCCCTTTTATTTACCTGCTTATGATGGTTAGAGTAGGGCATGTTTCATTTAGCATACAGTATGATAACATGTTTGCATTCATTTATCTGTTTGCATGCACCGGGCTCGGCGCATCATACTAACTGCATTTGTATTTCAATTCCAAGTTGAATACATGTTAGCTGTAGCATCATCATATGCCATCTTAGAATAGCCGAGCCTATTGTAGTTGCATTTTTGCATGTGTTGCATTAGGCATTTCTGTATAGTTAGGATCATACATGAATTTCTAATTAGCTTCTGTTTTGGCTTGGAGTACTCGGTGAGTGTTTTTGCTTTAGCATCCTAGCATGTGTGTGAGTGACTGCCATGATAGCATGCTCACCATGAGGCTATGTGCTTATGTGATATACCTGCCTGAATGCCTGTGGGTGAAGGTTGGGTTATTTTGATTGGAACAACTCATCGACTGCGAGTTTTAAGCCCACTAGATAGTGGCAAAACCATGTTTTCTAAGCCCACCTGAGGGTGGCAAATCCACATTTAGCCTACTTGCGAGTAGCAAACTGTTTTCAAAACAAACATGAGATGTTTCGTTCCAATTCAGGCGATCCAGTCTATACTTGTACGCTGTGCGCATCACATAGTAAATCTAGGCTAATAACCGGAATAAGAACGCATAATGTTTTCAAAACCCGATATCATGGTTAGTAGAGGCTGATCTTTGATCAGGCGAGCGGGGGTGCTCACGAAGTGACCTTCCCCAATCGTGCCCAAGTTCTCGAGCCGAGGCAACTTTGGTGATGACGGACACGTGGCCTTAGGCAACAAGTCAGGGTTTCCTAAATTTTCCAAAATAAAATATTTAGGTGGCGACTCTGTATCTGGCAAAGCAGTCCATGATTTGGCACTTCTTTCAAAAAATCTGTTTTCAAAAACAATTTGCCAGATTTTGGACTCTTTGATGATTTCATCGGTCTTGCATTCCACTCTGCGAGATTAGATACAGGACCGTGACATTGAGTCCTGAACTGTAGTGAGCCCAATGAGCAAAACGGGAGAGGGATTCCCTCCCGGAACGTTCGGGGACGTCTACAGTGTAGTGATGAGTAATGACTACACTTACAAGAAATGGCCTATTCAGATTGTAAACAGACGGATCAAGAAGTTGAGAAACAAAGAGATCCCGTTAGTGAAAGTCGACTGGCAAAACCATGGTAGCATGTATGCCACTTGGGAAAGGGAAGATGACATTGCTAAAAGATATCCTGAACTGTTTCCACTGAATCTTGTTTTCTTCCAAAACAAAGGTAACTCGAGTTTAGAGGACTAAACTCTTTTTAAGGAGGGGAGACTGTAACAACCCTCACCACTGTTTACCGATAAACTACCGATTACTGCTAAACTGAGACTGATTATGAAAAGTAACTGAACTGATTGAAATACTGAACTGACTGACTGAAATCTGAAACTGATTGATTGACTGTATCTGTTTAAATGCATTATCTATCTTTTGACTGTTTAATTATCTGTTCATGTTTTATGTTTAAATTGCGAATTGAAGGCCTTATCGGCGGCCGAACCGGAGATTGATTAGTGTTTTATGATCATCATAATTTATGTGATTTTATGGTGTAATTATCTGAAAACTGATTAGGTATGATTAAATTAGATTAATTAAGGTTGAATAGCATCGTTAGACTTATTTACAATAGTGCCACTGTTAGTGGGCCATGTAGGCTAAACATATTTGAGCCTTTATACACTCAAACAAACATTTCATCAGCTCATTTCCTCACCACCACCAAACTAGAGAGACAGAAAGTGAGAGAGTTGAATTGTCCTTGTTGATTTGCTTAGAAACTTGAAGGAATTGAAGTGTAGATTGCAAATTGAGCTTGTGTATCTTGCATTGAAGACCTAAGGTAGGTCATTGACCTTCTTCATTGTGTATTTGAGTTTATTCTTGCATGATTAATAGGTCTTTAGTGATCTAAGGCTTGAATTGGTTCAATAGTGTTGAATTAGAGCTCAATTGTTGCATGCATGTGCATATTGATAAGTTTTGAGGTTGTAATTCATCATGTTTTTGTAAGAGTTAGCTCATTTGAGCTTGTATTTAAAGCTTTGAAATGATTTAAGTTCATGCATGTTGCATGTTCATCTTGTTCATGAAAATTGGCTTGAAATTGGATTTAATTGAAACACCCTTGGGCTTTGGTTTCTTAAATTGAGCTTTGAATCAGGTTATTCTATGTGTTTACAAGTGTTTTCCAGGAAATGGGGCCAAAGGAATCGAATTTGATACATTTGAAGTTGAATTTGAGCTTGAGGTTCAAATCTGGGAATTCCAGATTTTGAACTCACGCTCGAGCGGGGTGACTGGCGCTCGAGCGTGAAATTCGTGATCCCAGCACTTTGCACTGTTTTGAAGTCCGCTCGAGCGGAGTAATTTACGCTCGAGCGGGACATTGTGTCTTACGCTCGAGCGGGTGTCGAGCGTCCAATCGAGCGTGAATTTCACCTATCCAGCACTTTTGACTGTTTTTCAGTACACTCGAGCGGGTAAGTCTGCGCTCGAGCGGAAACCTTTGTCTGCATGTCCGCTCGAGCGGAGTAATCGATGCTCGAGCTGGAACCCTGTTTTCTGAAAATTCCGAAAATACTTTTAAAGTGCATCTTTGCATCCTCATCCCATCCTAGGCATTCTTAGGCCTAGTTTAAGACATCTTAATAAGGATATAGATGTAGAACACACCGAGGCAAATTAGGGATTAAATTATTATCTTTCCCAAACTGTGTAGCTTAGTGTGTGTTCAATCTGTAAACTGTGTAGGGTTGGCGACTGGGGACGCGCTCTAGCCTAACTGTAGCCCAGAACTCTGTGAGTAACAACTGTGTGAAGATATGCTCAAAAATGATTATCTTCTGAACAATTAAACTGTACTGTTTCTGAATTGATACTGTTAATAGAATGAATGTATGTCCTCTATTCTGAACTGTATTGTGGCATCCTTAGCAACTACTGTTACTGACTGTTACTGTTACAGAGATCTCTGTTGGTTCCCTTGTTGGAGCCACTACTGTTTACTGATTGATGGCCATCATTGACTGTTCGGTCTTTCAAGACTTACTGTTTACTGTACTGTTATGCTAATGGATGTACCACATATGACTGTACTGACTGAACAACTGAAATACTAATTTAATGAACTGTTTTCATTACTGTAAGGACATTCATTCTAAACCTCTTTACGCATTATGTTATTCATTGGGTTTTAGCTCACTGCTCATATATATATATATATATATATGTAGGTGTACAGGCACCAGACTGCGGCTAGAAGCGTCGGGGTAAGCTCCAGTTTTGTCAAGCCAACCACTGTGCCTCACTGCGAGGTTCCGAGCCTGTCAAGCTATGGCTTAGGGGTGTTTTAATTTCCCCCGTCTGTCTCTATAACTGTTTTGTTAACTATATAGACTATTACTGTATTGTTTAATAGGGATTAGGTCCCTGATCTGAATGATTATAAATGTTGAACATACTGTTCTACACTGAGTATATATATGTATATTTATGAAAAGACTTTTTGGCATACAGACTGTCACAGCTCATTGGACATTGTTTATTTACTGTATTGGCTTCCGCCAGGCCCCTGTACTCTATTTTACTGTATTACTGTTAAGCAGGCCTTCGGTAATCTCGAATTACTGGTCGGTTACGGTGCTAAACCCATAGGGACGGGTTTGGGTTGTGACAGAGTGGTATCAAAGCGATACTTACCACGAGTTATACCGCACACACATGTCCAAATGAGCTATAGGATGTCCTAGAAAAGCGATTAGGGCATTGCATGAACTTGTTAAAGTATGTGTGACTATGACATGACTGAATATATGCTAATGTGATAAACGGTTTAAGTATGCAACTACTTATGTTTATAATTGCTATAACTGCTTATAGTGAAATGGATAATACAAGAACTGCAAATGAATCTGAATCCTCATCCTCCGAGGCAAGAATGGCAAGACTAGAGAGAATGATAGAACTCATAACTGAGAGATTAGGGCAACAACAGAACCTACAGCCCCCACCTCCTCCAGTACAGCCAGAGCCACCTGTTAATGATAACATAATTGCACTGACACATAAGTTCAGCAAGATGAAACCACCATCCTTTCAGGGAGGCTTGGAACCGTTAAAAGCTGAAACGTGGGTCCTTGAGACAGAAAAGTTATTTGAAGTGTTTCCGTGCTCTGAAGCACATAAAGTACTGTTAGCTACTTTTACCTTGCAAGAAGAGGCCAGAAGGTGGTGGATGCTTATCCGCGATGACAACACTGTAATGACTTGGGCTCAATTCAAAGGAGCCTTCTTTGAAAAGTACTTTCCTCAGTGTGTCAAGGACAGAAAAGTAACTGAATTTGAACAGCTGAGACAGGGCACAATGTCCGTTGCTGAATATGAAACAAAGTTCACTGAGCTTGCTAGATATGCACCACACATGGTGGACACTGATTATAAGAAGGCCAGAAAGTTTGAAGGCGGCCTTAATGTTGCAATACTGGACAAAATTAATGTTTTGAAGCTACCGAATTATGTAAATGTTCTTGACCGAGCTTTGATGGCTGAATCGAACATCGAGGCACTGAAAACTGAAACACCAGCGTCTGAATGGCGTGGTAAAAGGCAGGGTTTTAAATTCAAGAAAGGCAAGCATAACCCATTGAACAAGAAACAGAATACAGGGTCAACAACTAGCCCCAGCCAACGGAGTGGTTTCATACCACCCTATTATGAGTGTGGCAGGAAGCACAAAGGGGTCTGTTACAAAATATCTAGAGCCTGTTACAGGTGTAGCAAGGTGGGCCACATGGTTAAAGACTGCCACTCTGCTCCACAAGCCAATAGTAAAGCTGCACCAAGCGTAGCAGCATCAATTGTTGCACCAAAACCGAACCCCAAAGCTACCGGGAAAGAGCCCATGAGGCAGGGCCGAGTGTTCGCCCTAGTATCGGGAGATGTGGAGAATACCAAGACCATTGTGTCAGGTATTCTCTCTATTTGTACTCAAAATGCTTATGTATTGATTGATTCGGGGTCTACGCATTCATATGTGTCGCATGCTTTTTCGCGAAAACTGAATAGACCATTAGAACCCATGAATTATCTGTTAGCTGTATCATCACCCGTTGGGGAATCCATGACTTGTGCATATATGTACCTTGCTTGTGAAATTATTGTTGGAGATGCACATCTGTATATTGATTTACTGCCACTGAACATTGATCATTTTGACGTAATATTGGGAATGGACTGGTTAGCGAAATACCATGCTACTATAGACTGTGTAATGAAACAAGTAGTTTTCCGTCTACCTGGTTTGCCTGAATTTGTGTTTAATGGAAGTAGAGTAATACCTCCTCCGTATTTGATTTCATCTGTGAAAGCTGTTAAATTGATTAGAAAGGGGTGTAAAAGGTATCTGTGTTCTGTATTGACTGTATCTACTAATGATAACGCTAATGTGAACAGTATTCCCATAGTCAGAGAATTTCCAGATATTTTTTCAGATAATTTGCCAGGGGATTTGATTGACAAGGAGATTGAATTCACCGTTGATGTGATTCCGGGTACCCAGCCAGTATCTAAAGCTCCTTACCGAATGGCTCCGACTGAATTGAAAGAATTGAAAGTGCAACTGCGGGAACTGTTAGATAAGAAGTTCATCAGACCCAGTACTTCACCGTGGGGCGCACCTGTTTTGTTTGTGAAAAAGAAAGACGGCTCACTGAGACTGTGTATTGACTACCATGAACTGAACAAGGTAACTGTGAAAAATAAATACCCATTGCCACGTATTGATGACTTATTTGATCAGTTACAGGGTGCTCAAGTGTTCTCTAAGATCGACCTCAGATCAGGATACAATCAGTTGAAAGTTAAACCAGAAGACATTGACAAAACTACTTTTCGAACGAGGTATGAACATTACGAATTTTTAGTTATGCCTTTCGGAGTTACCAATGCACCTGCTGCATTTATGGATCTCATGAACAGAATCTTTAAACCATACCTTGATGACTTTATTGTTGTATTCATTGATGACATACTGATTTACTCCAAAAGTATAGAAGAACATGAACATCATCTAAACCTTGCCCTACAGACCCTAAGAGAACAGAAACTTTATGCTAAACTGTCTAAATGTGAATTTTGGCTTGATCATGTTATGTTTTTGGGGCATGTTGTTAGCAAAGATGGAATTTCAGTTGATCCACAGAAAATTGAAGCGGTAGTAAACTGGCCTAGACCAACAAATGTGACAGAAGTCCAAAGCTTTTTGGGTTTGGCTGGATATTACAGAAGATTTGTCAAACATTTCTCCAAAATTGCTTTACCGTTGACTCAGTTAACTCAGAAGGGGATATCATTTGACTGGACTGACCAAAGGGAATCAGCATTCCAAGAGTTGAAAACTCGACTTGTAACTGCACCGATTCTTACCCTACCTTCAGGTATGGATGGTTTTACTATATTTAGTGATGCTTCTCATAAGGGTTTGGGATGTGTTTTAATGCAGAATGAGAGAGTTATTGCTTATGCTTTCCGACAACTGAGATCGCACGAAAAGAATTACCCAACCCATGACTTGGAACTTGCCACAGTGGTATTTGCATTGAAAATCTGGCGTCACTATCTGTATGGGGCAACATGTGAGGTGTATACAGATCACAAGAGTTTGAAATACTTCTTCACACAGAAATAACTGAACATATGACAGCGGAGATGGCTAGAACTGATTAAAGACTATGACCTACAGATTTTGTACCATCCGGGAAAAGCCAACATCGTTGCCGATGCACTGAGCCGGAAATCGATTGGAAATTTAGCCTGTTTGCTCACCAGGCAGAAGAATTGCTTTGTGACCTTGAAAAATCTGAAATTGAAATTGTTTTGCGAGAACAAGATGGAATAATAGTTGCTATTTCTGCTCAACCGGTACTGATTGAAGAAATTAAAGAGAAACAACAATCGGATGACTTCTTAAAGAAGATCATCGAAGACAGGGAAACTAAACCAAGACCGGGTTTCAAATTTGAAAATAATGTACTGAAATTTCAAGAAAGACTGTGTGTACTGAATGATACTGAACTGAAAAGAAGAGTTCTGTAAGAAGGCCACAATTCAAACCTGTCTATCCATCCAGGGAACACGAAAATGTACCAAGATTTGAAATTGAATTTCTGGTGACCGGGAATGAAGAAAGAAATTACTGATTTTGTATCAAAATGTCTTCATTGCCAACAAGTTAAAACCGAACATCAACGACCCGCAGGCTTATTGCAGCCCTTACCCATACCAGAGTGGAAATGGGAACATATCACCATGGATTTTATTGTGGGATTGCCTCGCTCCAGTAAAGGTATCGACTCAATTTGAGTTATTGTTGATAGACTGACTAAATCTACTCACTTCTTACCTGTTAAGACAATTTATAATGCGGACAGATTGGCTATACTTTATATTGATGAAATTGTTAGACTGCATGGAGTGCCTGTGTCCATTGTTTCTGACAGGGATTCGAAGTTTACATCGAGATTTTGGCAAAGCTTACAGACTGCATTGGGTACTGAATTGAGACTGAGTAGTGCTTATCATCCTCAGACAGATGACCAGTCATACAGGACTATCCAGACTCTGGAGGATTTACTGAGAATGTGTGTCCTTGATTTTCAGGGAAACTGGGAAAGACATTTTCCCTTAGCCGAATTCGCCTACAACAACAGTTATCATTCAAGTATTGGTATGGCGCCTTTCGAGGCATTGTATGGCAGAAAATGCAGGTCTCCGATTTGCTGGGTAGAAGTTGGAGATGGGCCTTTGCTTGGGCCCGAGATTGTATATGAAACGACTGAGAAAGTGAAACTGATATAACAGAGACTGAAAACTGCACAGAGCAGGCAGAAAAGTTATGCTGATGTCAGAAGACGAGACAGAGAATATGAAATAGGTGATCACGCGTTTGTGAAAGTGACACTGATGAAAGGCCAGACTCGTTTTGGAGTCAAAGGCAAGTTAGCGCCAAGATATGTCGGACCGTATGAGATTATTGAGAAAATCAATCCGGTGGCGTATCAAGTTGCGCTTCCTCCTAAAATGGAGCATATGCACAACGTCTTCCACATTTCTATGTTGAGGGATTACCTCCGGGATCCTTTCCATGTGATAGAGCCTACTCGTGTAATGCTGAACGATGACTACACTTACGAGGAACGACATATTCAGATTCTAAACAGACGGGTCAAGAAGTTGAGAAACAAAGAGATCCTGTTAGTGAAAGTCGACTGGCAAAACCATGGTGGCGTGTATGCCACTTGGGAAAGGGAAGATGACATGGCTAAAAGATATCCTGAACTGTTTCCACTGAATCCTGTTTTCTTCCAAAATGAAGGTAACTCGAGTTTAGAAGACTAAACTCTTTTTAAGGAGGGGAGACTGTAACAACCCTCACCACTGTTTACCGATAAACTACCGATTACTGCTAAACTGAGACTGATTATGAAAAGTAATTGAACTGATTGAAATACTGAACTGACTGACTGAAATCTGAAACTGATTGATTGACTGTATCTGTTTAAATGCATTATCTATCTGTTTGACTGTTTGATTATCTGTTCATGTTTTATGTTTAAATTGCGAATTGAAGGCCTTATCGGCAGCCGAACCGGAGATCGATTAGTGTTTTATGATCATCATCATTTATGTGATTTTATGGTGTAATTATCTGAAAATTGATTAGGTATGATTAAATTAGATTAATTAAGGTTGAATAGTATCGTTAGACTTATTTACAATAGTGTTACTGTTAGTGGGCCATGTAGGCTAAACATATTTGAGCCTTTATACACTTAAACAAACATTTCATCAGCTCATTTCCTCACCACCACCAAACTAGAGAGACAGAAAGTGAGAGAGTTGAATTGTCCTTGTTGATTTGCTTAGAAACTTGAAGGAATTGAAGTGTAGATTGCAAATTGAGCTTGTGTATCTTGCATTGAAGACCTAAGGTAGATCATTGACCTTCTTCATTGTGTATTTGAGTTTATTCTTGCTTGATTAATGGGTCTTTAGTGATCTAAGGCTTGAATTGGTTCAATAGTGTTGAATTAGAGCTCAATTGTTGCATGCATGTGCATATTG
Organism: Camellia sinensis; assembly: GCF_055761805.1. Classification (NCBI taxonomy): domain Eukaryota; kingdom Viridiplantae; phylum Streptophyta; class Magnoliopsida; order Ericales; family Theaceae; genus Camellia; species Camellia sinensis. The sequence goes on from NC_138967.1 coordinate 172,014,301, forward strand.
ATCAGTTTTGAGGTTGTAATTCATCATGTTTTTGTAAGAGTTAGCTCATTTGAGCTTGTATTTAAAGCTTTGAAATGATTTAAGTTCATGCATGTTGTATGTTCATCTTGCTCATGAAAATTAGTTTGAAATTGGATTTAATTGAAACACCCTTGGGCTTTGGTTTCTTAAATTGAGCTTTGAATCAGGTTATTCTATGTGTTTACAAGTGTTTTCCAGGAAATGGGGCCAAAGGAATCGAATTTGATACATTTGAAGTTGAATTTGAGCTTGAGGTTCAAATCTGAGAATTCCAAATTTTGAACTCACGCTCGAGCGGGGTGATTGGCGCTCAAGCGTGAAATTCGTGCTCCTAGCACTTTGCACTGTTTTGAAGTTCGCTCGAGCGGGACATTGTGTCTTATGCTCGAGCGGGTATCGAGCGCCCAATCGAGCGTGAATTTCACCTATCCAGCACTTTTGACTGTTTTTCAGTACGCTCGAGCGGGTAAGTCTGCGCTCGAGCGGAAACCTTTGTCTGCATGTCCGTTCGAGCGGAGTAATCGACGCTCGAGCTGGAACCCTGTTTTTTGAAAATTCCGAAAATGCTTTTAAAGTGCATCTTTGCATCCTCATCCCATCTTAGGCATTCTTAGGCCTAGTTTAAGACATCTTAATAAGGATATAGATGTAGAACGCACCGAGGCAAATTAGGGATTAAATTATTATCTTTCCCAACTGTGTAGCTTAGTGTGTGTTCAATCTGTAAACTGTGTAGGGTTGGCGACTGGGGACGCGCTCTAGCCTAACTGTAGCCCAGAACTCTGTGAGTAACAACTGTGTAAAGATATGCTCAAAAATGATTATCTTCTGAACAATTAAACTGTACTGTTTCTGAATTGATACTGTTAATAGAATGAATGTATGTCCTCTATTCTGAACTGTATTGTGGCATCCTTAGCAACTACTGTTACTGATTGTTACTGTTACAGAGATCTCTGTCGGTTCCCTTGTTGGAACCACTACTGTTTACTGATTGATGGCCATCATTGACTGTTCGGTCTTTCAAGACCTACTATTTACTGTACTGTTATGCTAATGGATGTACCACATATGACTGTACTGAGTGAACGACTGAAATACTGATTTAATGAACTGTTTTCATTACTGTAAGGACATTCATTCTAAACCTCTTTACACATTATGCTATTCACTGGGCTTTAGCTCACTGCTCATATATATATGTAGGTGCACAGGCACCAGACCGTAGCTAGAAGCGCCGAGGTAAGCTCCAGTTTTGTCAAGCCAACCACTGTGCCTCACTGCGAGGTTCCGAGCCTTTCAAGTTATGGCTTAGGGGTGTTTTAATTTCCCCCGTCTGTCTCTGTAACTGTTTTGTTAACTGTATAGACTGTTACTATACTATTTAATAGGGATTAGGTCCCTGATCTGAATGATTATAAATGTTGTACATACTGTTCTGCACTGTGTATATATATGTATATATATGAAAAGTCTTTTTGGCATATAGACTGTCACAGCTCATTGGACATTGTTTATTTACTGTATTGGCTTCCGCTAGGCCCCTGTACTCTGTTTTACTGTATTACTATTAAGCAGGCCTTCGGCAATCTCAGATTACTAACCGGTTACGGTGCTAAACCCATAGGGGCGGGTTTGGGTCGTGATAAGCGTGTTGGAGGCTGAGGCCGAGGAAGGACTTGAAAGAGCAGCCGAGGCAGATGCTGAGGGAGAGGACCGCCAAGAGCAGGAGCAGCCCGGCCAAACTGCGACCGGCGTCCGAGATCAAAGCCCATCGATCAACCTGGAGGAAGCTGGCGACGAATTCACTAACCTTTCCCCCCTAGTGTAGTTTTCTTTGTTTTTCTTTCTTTTTGTTTTGCACATGTAACCGGGCTGTCTGCCCCACCTCTTGTACATATTTTAATCATCAATGAAAAAGCTCAATTTTCTTGAAGTGTTGGCACGGTCAGCTGAGTAACCTCAACCGGACAAAATACTTTAGCAACATTAACTATCTTGCCTAATTTAACTAACTGGCAAAGGCATCTCGGTAGTAGATACAGCTGAGCACGTCAACTCTTTCAACCGGAGTAAATCATCTCTGTTGAGAATACCCAGGTTGAGCAAAACATCAACTCTTTCAACCGGAGTAAATCATCTCGGTTGAGAATCCCCAAGTTGAGCAAAACATCAACTCTTTCAACCGGAGTAAATCATCTCGGTTGAGAATCCCCAAGTTGAGCAAAACATCAACTCTTTCAACCGGAATAAATCATCTCGGTTGAGAATCTCCAAGTTGATCAAAATATCAACTCTTTCAACCAGAATAAATCATCTCGGTTGAGAATTCCCAAGTTGAGCAAAACATCAACTCTTTCAACCGGAGTAAATCATCTTAGTTGAGAATCCCCAAGTTAAGCAAAACATCAACTCTTTCAACCGGAGTAAATCATCTTGGTTGAGAATCTCAAAACTCAAAGCAACATTAAAAATACTGAGGCAAAGATAAGTCACTTCTATATATTGACAAAAATGAATATTACATGAAGTGTAAGGCAAAAAATTCATTTGCACAAAATGAAAGCTAAAGCTAGAAATAATACAGCTTGAGGTTGGCTGTATTCCATAGCCGGGGTAATCCTCTACCATCCAAGTCCTCCAGGTGATATGCCCCCTTGCCCGCCAGACCGGTAATCTTGTAGGGTCCTTCCCAATTTGCCCCTAGTTTGCCTTCACCTGGCACCAGGGTATTGCCCATGACTTTCCTCAAGACCCAATCACCTACTTTGAACGGTTTGGGGTGCACCGTTTTGTTGTATTTCCTTGAGAGCTCTTGTTGGTAGGCAGCGACATAGATGAGAGCCTTTTCCCGACGCTCTTCTATGAGATCTAGTTCAAGGGCAATGGCTTCGGCGTTCAGCTTAGGTTCAAAACTTTCACGTCTGAGGGTGGGCATGCCGACTTCCAAAGGTATGACTGCCTCCATGCCATAAGCCAAAGCAAATGGAGTTTCCCCGGTAGACAGCCGCGGGGTTGTTCGGTATGCCCAAAGGACGCTGGGGAGTTCCTCAGCCCACTTTCCCTAGCCTTTTCCAGCCGTTTCTTCAACCCATCAAGTATGATCTTGTTCGACGCTTCGGCTTGGCCATTGGACTGTGGGTAAGCCAGAGTAGAATTGTAGAATTCAATCTTTAAATCTTCACAAAACCCTCTGAATAGGCGACCGTCAAACTGGGTGCCGTTATCAGAGATCAGAATTTTGGGGACGCCAAACCGTGTGATCACGTTCTGCCAGACAAACCGATTCACGTCTTTCTCCTTGATTGTTGCCAAAGGCTCCGCTTCAACCCATTTGGTGAAGTAGTCTGTGGCTGCGATGAAGAACTTCCGGTTGCCTGGTGCTGTTGGGAGTGGCCCCACTATATCAAGCCCCCACATCGCAAAGGGCCAAGGGCTGGTGAGGGGAAGAAGTTCTCTGGTCAGCTGGTGGATCTGGTGGGCAAACTTCTGGCATTTCTCACACTTGCGAACGTATTTCTGGGCGTCGGCTTGCATGCACGGCCACCAGTAGCCTTGCGAAATAGCTCGGTAGGCCAAGGACCGGCCCCCTGAGGACCTGTCCCCTATATGACTGCCACAGATGCCTTCGTGAATTTCGTAAAGGAAGGCTTCCACGTTGCTCGGGTGCACACTGTAGACGTCCCCGAATGTCCTGGGAGGAAATCCCCCGTTCTGTTCATTGGGCTCACTACAGTTCAGGACTCAATGTCACGGTCCTGTATCTAATCTCGCAGAGTGCAATGCAAGACCGATGAAATCATCAAAGAGTCCAAATCCGGTAAATCGTTTTTGAAAACAGATTTTTTGAAAGAAGTGCCAAACATGGACCGCTTTGCCAGATACAGAGTCGCCACCTAAATATTTTATTTTTGGGGAATTTAGGAAACCCTGACTCGTTGCCTAAGGCCACGTGTCCGTCATCACCAAAGTTGCCTCGGCTCCGGAACTTGGGTACGATTGGGGAAGGTTACTTCGTGAGCACCCCTGCTCGCCCGATCAAAGATCGGCCTCTACTAACCATGATATCGAGTTTTGAAGACATTATGCGTTCTTATTCCGGTTATTAGCCTAGATTTACTACGTGATGCGCACAGCATGCAAGTATAGACTGGGTCACCTGAATTGGAACAAAACATTTCATGTTTGTTTATTTGAAAATGGTTTGATGGTGCTACTCGTAAGTAGGCTAAGATGTGGATTTGCCACCCTCAGGTGAGCTTAGAAAACATGATTTTGCCACTATCTAGTGGGCTTAAAACTCACAATTGATGAATTATTCCAATCCAAATAGCCCAACCTTCACCCACAGGCACTCAGGCAGTTATGTCACATAAGCAATTAGCCTCATGGCAAGCATGCTATCATGGCAGTCACTCACACGCATGCAAGGATGCTAAAGCATAAGTACTTACCGAGTACTCCAAGCCAAAATAGAAGCTATGTTAGAAACCTATGCATGATCCTAGCTATACAGAAATGCCTAATGCAACACATGCAAAATGAAACTAAGATAGGCTCGACTATTCTAAAGATGGCATGTGATGATGCTACAGCTAACACGTATTCAATTTGGAATTGAAATACTAATGCAGTTAGTATGATGCGCCGAGCCCGGTGCATGCAAGACAGATGAATGAATGCAAACATGCTATCATACTGTATGCTAATTGAAACATGCCCTAATCTAACCATCATAAGCTGGTAAATAAAAGGGAGAAAGACGTGGGGTTGGAAGGCATACATCACACTCACGCACACTTATTACAACATTGCCCTCGCTCGGAGGGTCCAAAAGAATAATGCAATCCAAATAAATAGTTACAGTCCGAAATGAATAATTAACTATTACAAAACCCTAATTAATTAACAAATTAACTAGGAAAGCGATAAATCAGCATGCAAGCTTATGGACTGCCTCAGCTCTATTCCGAATGATAGGAGATGCATGCCTGAGTTGCCTGGCGCGGAAATTGATTGCGATGCCCCGATTCGCCTCTGTTTGCAATTATTTTTGGAATATTGTGCAACGCTCCGGAAAGCCGCTGATTTCTGATTTATTGCAACAGAGAGCAACAAAGGGGCATGGCAAAGTATTTCACACATATATCCATGACTACTCTTTAGGGAGTGTAGTCTTCGATCCTCGTGCCATCAATCACGCATATCGATGTATGATGGCCGAGGAGTCGAATTGCACGACTCAATATGAAATGAATGCACATGAAAACACAACAAAACCTAAACTCCATCATGGGTAATCCGGAGTGTCGGCGATAGGAAATTGAGACACGTTCCGTCACTCAGAGTACGAAACGTCCCTCGTTTCCCGTGCTTGGGCTAACTCCTATCCCAAACACAATGCAAATGAGATGGCATATACAATGCGACTAACATACAACCTAGCATATGCAATGCTATGAGATGGCATACACAATGCTCGATGTAACATGGCATACACAATGCACTAACACGCAACCTAGCATACGCAATGCTATGAATTGAAAAGGCATACACAATGCATAATGGACTTACATCAACATGAATGGACCTCAGCCACACTCACATCAGTAGCCATTAGATGAAAATGAGACAACCGATGCACGCATACCGAGGACCAAACCTAAGGCATCAAATGCCACTCTACCAAAGCATGGCAAGGGATGAAAGATGGCATACAAACATGTAATTTCTAGCACTAAAACATGATGCTAAATGGTCCCAAAACATGAAAATATGGTACCCGATGCATGGAATAAGCCCCGAAACTCAAAACTAGTCCGATGTATTGAACCACGAGTATACAAAGAAAGCATTATTTGATCATGAAGTCAAAAGACAGAGCCAAGGCAGTCCCAAAACATGCACATTTCTAGTTTAGAGTATGGCCAAAAGATGCTAACATGATAGACTAAAATAGCATGCAACATTGGCTAGCAAGCATGGTTTACATGGCATGTACATGAAGCAAATGAGAACTCATCAAACCAGCCAAAAATAGTGAATAAAACATGCCAAAATATGCCCAAATAATCACTGAAATGCAGCCAATGCATGTAAAAATGAGGGGCTTCTTTGGAAGGCCATTCAAGGGGTTGTTAAGCACATATAAGATAGACACTTAGCATGGAAAAACCAACTCTGGAAATGAGTTATGACAGCCCTAAAACTCACAAAATTGGCCCTGAAATTAGTCAATGAAGCACACAATGAAAGGCCCCCTCAAAAGGCCTTGAATGGAATTGTTCTACACATGCACTATAGACATAAAATATGATCAAAAGGGCCCCAGACAGACCTAAGGCAGACCTTAAAACTCACAAAATTGGGCCCAAAAAGTGACTTCAATGCATGCAAAAAGGAGCCACTTTGGAAAGCCGATGATGCTAGTAAAGAAAATGAGGGGTGAGAGGGTCACCCCTCTATGATTTCAAAGCTCAAAACCTCATCAAAGCCACTGAAAATCTCCTAGATTTCAGTGGCTAAGAGGCCAAGACAAGTCCAACGCAAATGCTCTAATGCATAGCCCTAAATATGAAGGAATGAAGCATGTAAGGAAGGAGATGACTCCAAACAGAAAAGTGAACTCAAGAAAACTTAAAGAGGAGGTCAAAAAAAGGCTTTTTATAGTTTATAACAAATCTCGAAAATGTTCACAAGTAAGGCTAAAGTATGATGCAAAAATAGCCCTAAAAGAGAGATAGAGGGTAAGGGGAAGTAGATGACTTCAAACAACAAAGTCCCTTAAACAAAGTTGAAGAGGAGTTCAAAATATGACACTTTCTAGTTTATAACAAAGCCCAGAAATACTTTCAATGAAGCTAAGTAATGAAGCAAAAAAATGCAAGTTTAAAGGAAATGGACACTTACCCTTGAAGAGCCGACCTCCAGCAGCTTTTGGACCAAGTTAGTGAGCTTTCAACCTCTGCAAATGACTTCCAAGGTGCTGGAATGGATGATGGAGGTGTGGTGCTAAGGGTTGCAGTGCAAATGGACCAAGAAAATTACGATTTTGGAGCTTGGAATAGTGACAATGGAGGGTATGAGCCTTAAGCAATTTTGTTCAACCCTTAGATATGAAGAGGAGGGCCTCTCTTATAGAGAAAAGAGGCCAAAGATTCTCTTGGAAAATTCAAAGATCCTCCATACACGAGTATGGAGGATGCACCAAATGGTCTCCAGCTGGCACAGCTGGATTACACTCAAAGAGAGCAAAAATCAAGAAGCAGGCCGGTCAGTTCAAGTGGCCGGCCGGCCACTCCCCCTGGTCGGCCGACCAGGGGTCAAAAGGTTCAAGCCCCAAGGCTGGTCGTCCATGAAGCCCTTGAAGTTAGCTTTCCAATGCCTCAAACCTTGCATTAAAATTCCTCTTGTGCAAAAAGTTATGCCAATTTTGGTGAAGCCGCGCAGATTCGGTCCAAACGGACTTCAACCAGCCATATCTCCCCCACCCGGACTTGTCCTTAGGATATTCTTGAGTGAAAAATGAAGCCCCAGAAGTAATCTTTCCAACAGTGTGGCCTCATATCTTAATTCCTCTTGTGCAAAGAGTTATGCCCGTTTCGGTGAAGCCGCGCAGATGTTTTCTCTCCTTCCCAGATTCATGCTGAACCACTTTTGACCAAAAAAGCTGGTCGGCCATCTGATTTTCTGGTTTTCCATGTGGCCACATTGAATCCCCAAAAGTTATCTTTCCAATGGCACCAACCTCGCATCAAAATTCTTCCTGTGTAAAGAGTTATGCCCATTTCGGTGGAGTCGCGCAGTTTCGGTCCTACCCGGATTCATGCCGAACCTCTCCCAAACTAGTTTTTGTCTTTCTTCTCCTCTTTTCTTCAACTCCAAACCCCTAGACAAGGTGTTTTGAAATATTTTTCAAAGATTTCATCTCTATTTCATTCATTTCTACTTTGTCCTTGCTCGGTTTACCGAAAAGCGCAACATTTGACAAAATGCAAGCCTCGGAACATCGTAAAAACTTTATTTCGAAAACGTTTTGAAAGAGAGGGTTTTAAGGTCTAAAATCTTTTGATCAAGATTGTTTTGGTCCAAAAAGGGGTATGAAGTTGAGATTTGACTCTCTCCTTGCCGAAGAAACTGAACCTTTGCCCTGCACACTTTTCTCCATCAAGTAAACCATCAGTCGCATCCAAGTCTTAAGGGCGGTCAAAAATGGGGTATCTATACACACACTTCAGGTAGGGACCGGTGAAAGAATTCTTGTATAAAGCGCCTGATGGAGAGAGCCAAAACCACTCAGACTTCACCCGCACTTTATGTGCTTCCTTCTTATCGGCTGGAAGGGTCCGTTCTCTGAGAAAGAGGATGATAGGGTCCATCCAAGAAGGACCTAGCTCGGCATAGAGTACTTTTGTCTGCCCGGTTTCCTCAATGCTGGGCCTCGAAAGGAATTCAATCAAAAAAGGGTTGGGAGATGTGTTGTCGACCATAGAAGCAAGGCCGGCCAACTCATCTACTCGGCCGTTTTCTTCTTGGCCAATCTGTTGGACCCTGATCGCCTGAAATCGCTTGATGTGGTCTCTGACCAGAGCTTGGTACTTCATCATTCTGTCATCCTTTGCCTCGTAAACCCTAGAAACTTGGTTAACCACAAGCTGGGAATCATTGTAAACCATTAGCTCGGATGCTTGCATCTGAAGCGCGCTCTTGAGACCGGCCAATAGCGCCTCGTACTCGACCTCATTGTTGGATGCTGGGAAGCCAAGGGTGATAGAATGTTCAATAGTCAGTCTGTCTGGCGAAATCAGAACTATACCCAGCCCGGCACCGTGACGGTTCAAGGCTCCATCAACAAAAAGTTTCCACATTTTGCCGACAAAGAGCTTCTAACACTCTGAGGGGTCCTAAGAAGCTTGAAGGTTTATGGGATCACGGTTGCTCGGCTATTCGGCTTCCGGTCCCGTGCTGAGCGGTTCCACTTCTTCCCTCCTCGGTGATGTGGTGTCGGACAAAGCAAGTTGGTCTGTGATACCTAACTCTGTCATCGCATCACCGGGCTGTAGTATCGCATTAACTGAAGGTGCTTCGGCGAGGTGCGCAAGTTTCGCGTCGCCAATGCCGCCAAGCTGTGGTATTTCGGTCGAGCTTGCATTCGCCTCTTCATCTGCCACGACAATATCGACCGGGCATACCGGATGAGTTCCAGGTGAGAATTCAGCAACGAAGTCGGCCAAAGTCTGGGCTTTTATGGCAGTGCGCGGCTGGAACTTCACATCAAACTGTCCCAATTCGACCGCCCACTTAAGAAATCGAAGAAGTCTGCTCGTTCGAACAAAGCTTTGAGAGGGAACTTGGTCAAGACGATGATGGTATGGGCATGGAAATAGTGTGCCAACTTCCTTGAAGCCATCATCAAAGTTAACGCAAGTTTTTCCAGCGGCAAGTACCTCGACTCTGCCGGTAGCAAGGTTTTGCTGACGTAGAAGATGGGTAGATGTTTGATTCCTTCCGACCGGACAAGCATCGCACTGACTGCATGCTGCGATACGGCCAGACAAAGGTAGAGTTCTTCTCCGGGCTCCAGTGTGACCAACAACGGCGCTGAAGACAAATACTCCTTGAGCTCGGCCAAAGCCCGGTCACACTCTTCATCCCATGAGAACTTTGATTTCAAGGCTTGAAAGAAAGGATGGCAGCGATCTGATGACTGGCTTATAAATCGGTTAAGCGCGGCGGCCATTCCGGCCAGATACTGCACATCCTTAGCCGAGCTGGGCTATTTTAACTCTTGCACGGCTCAGATTTGTGTAGGGTCTCCTTCGATACCTCGGTTCGTGACTAGGAAACCCAAAATTTTTCCGGATCCCACGCCGAAGGCATACTTAGACGCATTCAGGCGTAGCCTGTGCTTTTTGAGAATGGCAAACATCTCGGCCAAATCGGACAAATGGTCTGCTTGATGCCGGCTCTTAACCACCATATCATCAATATAAGCCTCCATTGTCTGGCCTAGCAGAGGAGCGAACATCTTGGTCACCATCCTTTGAAAAGTTGCCCCGGCGTTCTTGAAACCAAAAGGCATGACTCGGTAGCAGAAGAGTCCCCTTGGTATAGTAAACGAGGTGATCTCTCGGTCGGGCCCATGCATGGCAATCTGATGGTAGCCGCAGTAGGCATCCAAGAAACTGAGCCTGTTATGTCTAGCCGTTATGTCCACAAGCTGGTCTATTCTAGGCAGAGGGAAGCTGTCTTTCGGACAAGCTCGGTTGACGGTCTTGTAGTCAACGCAAACTCGCCACTTTTCATTCTTCTTGGGCACCACGACCGTGTTTGAAATCCACCGAGGGTAGTGCACTTCCTGAATTGCTCGCGCCTCAAGCAAGTTCTTCACTTCCTCCGCAACTACCTCTGCGTGATGCAGCGCCGATCTCCTTGTTCGCTGAATGACTGGCTTGGCCCCGGGGAAGATATTGAGATGATGGCATATAAAACTCAGATCGAGACTGGGCATGTCGTAAGGTAACCATGCGAAGACTTCGATGTTGGCCATCAAAAACTCAACCATGTCAGTCCTTTCTTGGGCTGTAAAGCTTGAGCCGAGCAAGAAGAACTTGTCCAGATGCTCTGTATCAATGCGCATTTTCACTAATTCCTCGACAGCTTTGTCCTCGGCCTTGGTGCCCACATCGTCAAGGACTCCTCGGTCTTCCGGTCCCTCAATCATTTGAACGAAGCCTTTGGCAGCTCGGCTCCCGTTGACCGCCACGAAGCATTGCTTCGACATGACTTGATCGTCCCAAATCTCCTCGATTGCCCCCATAACCGAGGGAAATCTCATTACCTGATGATAGGTCGACGCTACAGCTTGCATAGCGTGAAGCCATCCCCTTCCAAAGATCAAATTATAAGTGGATGGCACCTGCAACACCCAAAACTCCACTTGTTTGACCACGGATCCCGCTTTGACCAGCTGGATAATCTTTCCCAAAGGCCACTCCGGTTGTGAGTTGAAACCAACCAGTGGCGAAGTTGCCGGGGCCAAATCTGTATCCCAGAGCTTGAGCTGTTTGAAAGCGTCGTAGTACATGATCTCGACCGAGCTTCCCTGATCGATCAGGATCCGTTTGACATCAAATTCTTTGACGCGGAGTGTAACCACTAGGGCATCGTTGTGCGGCGTCTGAATGCGCTCTAGGTCACTTGAGGAGAAACTGATCACATCTTTCTCTTCGGTCTTCCCCCTCTTGATTGCAGGCTGAACCGACAAAACTTCTCTCATGTGTTCTGCCTTCTTGATCATACCGCGGAGCTCGCACACACGCGCTGGTTCCACTATGCCGTGGATGACATTAACAACCCCTTGTGGAGGCGCATCCCGGTCATCCGGTCCCCGGGGATCAACCGGAGCTTGATTTGCCTTCACGCCCCCATCAATGTAAAGGTCCAGGTGTTCGGCTGCGACTAGCTCTTCCAAGTGTTGCCTCAAAGGCAAATAGTCCTCAGTCCGATGGCCTCGCTTCTTGTGAAACGTGCAACGGTACCACGGATTGAAGCCCTTCTGCCCCGTCGCCCAACTTAGCAGGAAACCGGACATACTCCTCGTCACGGATTTCACTAAGTATGCAATAGATTGGAATCTTAAAGACCATGGTGATACCCGTCCTGGCCTTCAACCTTCTGTTTGCATCGACTACGTCATCCCGGGGGTAGTCATCCCGGTCATTCCGACATCCCCTACCCCGATTTTTGCGATTTGAACCACGGTCCGATTCCTCAGCACAGTCATTTGAACGGCCAGACTCTTATCCGACCGCGTGCACTTTGCCAGCCGACCTCTTGTCTGCTGCTACCGGAGTTATTTTCGCGGTAGATGCCGACGCATCATCCTCCACGCGGATGTGCTCATTGATGCGTTGCATTAGCTGGCCCATGGATGTCGGCTGGTGCATGGTAAGCGAGTCCCGCAGTCTATGTCTGACCGGAAGACCTCGCTTGTATTGTGTGATTGCAAGGTTGACCAGGCAATCCAAAATCTCGTTGAAGGTCTCCCAATATCTGGAGTTGTATGCCTTCAATGTGTCGCTTGGTTCCATTTTGACACTCAGTAGGTGGTCAACTTCCTTTGGTGTTTTTGTGTTGGTTTTGAAGCGCGTCACGAAGGCCTCGGCCAACTGATACCACCTTTCTATGCTCCCCTCCGGCAACCTCTCAAACCATTTCAAGCCCAGTTCGTCTAAACTTGACGGGAAGATAAGGCACATAAGTGTGTCATTCTGCCTATGTCCGGCTATGACCTGTCGGAAATGACTTACATGCATATACGGGTCGATTTTTCCGTCGTAGAGCATGAACTTTGGCTGGTGGAAGCCCGCCGGAAATGGTGCTGTCTCTATATCCACGGAGAATGGAGTGGCACTGAGCCTCGCCAAGTCTGTGTCTACAGGGAGAGGCGCGGCTGGGCATAGTGGAGGCATTCCGACCTCCTCGCTGGCGTGAACCCCATAGGATAGCCGCTGGAACGCTGGCACCCTCTGAGCCTCCCGCCGGTGAGCCCGTTCCTTCAAAACTACCCGCAAATCCTCTGATTGAGCGGAATAAGAGTACCTCGCCGTCGTCACCGGACGTGAGGGCTGGTAAGTGCTATCTTGTGCGCTGGATTTCTCTACATGCACGTCGGAATCTCCAACCTTGTAACTTCTGGTGATAGAAATGGAAGGAGTGTGCCGCTGACTCTGACTGCCTGAACGGCGGGGTTGGGTGCACTTACTGTGGTCTCCCCCTCCAGCTATACCCTTCCCTTTGACATGTCGCTTCAGCTCTTCCATTTCCGACGTCATTCGCCGGATGACGGCGTCCTGGTCCCGTAGCTTGTGTTCCAGACGTCTGGCGTGCGGTTTTCTCCGCCGCCGATGACCGTCTAGACTCCATGAATGACCATAACTTCTTTCGCGCTTGTCGCGCGCGTCTCCTGAGTGTCCTCCTAGAGAAGTCTCCAAGTCCGCCATCGGAGGAATGATGGAGGTATGTCCTTCTCTCCTTCTGCCCGACTCTGGAGTAACTCCGTCGATGGCGGACAGCGGAATCTCTTCGATGTTCGTCATGGACGGCGATCAGATGAGCCTGGAAGACAAGGTTTTTTCTGCAATCTTTCCACAGATGGTGCCAATTGTGCGGGAAGCAGATATTCAGGCAAGCCCGCACTCCTTTCTTCCAAGCTCCTGCCTGTCCAATCGACCTGCGAGCACAACGGCGGTGAGCTACCCGGCGGAGTGTGGCCGAAAAATCCCTCCGACGATCAAGTCAGACACACACACAGGGATAGAGAGAAAGAGAGGACTGAGTTATGTTTAGTGTTTTTCTCACCAAATTGTGTCATCCCCCAAGCATGGGGGGCGCAGACATGCTTATATACCTTCTGCGCCCCAAATCTGCTCTTAGTGATCTCTCGACACGTGGTAATGCTATCCCATCTGTCAGCACAAATCTTGCTGAGCATCACCTAACCCGACTGCCAGCCCGCTCTACTGGGAGCTCGACAACCGGGCTGCAGCATCTCGGCTATCAACGGCTGTGTTGTGCAGTTGGCCAGAGCGCTCCGCTCGTCGCGCTCTGTTTCGACTGAGCTCAGTTGCATCCCGGCATTGCCGAGCTCGGGACAGCTCACGCTGGTTTACCATCGGCCTTCTTGCTGAGCAAACTCTTGGACCGTGGAACAACTACGCGTCGCCTGGCGCCGAACATCCCGCTTGACCGGCTTCTAAGTCGTGAAGCCAAACAGCCCGGTCCAACCACGCCTTCCCTTATCCGAGCAAAACCTCTAAGGATGGGGCCGTGTTACCGCGGCCCAACCTTGTTCGGCCAAATCCGTCCGGCCCAAATCTGTCTGGCCATTATCACGGCCCAAACCAGATCATAAATCTCCCTCTCAATATTTATTATCAATTTAGTTGGAAAAAAAAAAGTCATATAGAGAAAAAAAAATACTCACATGAAAATATAAATTTACAAAAAAAACAAACTTGAAATAAGTTTGGACTATTGGCAAAGAGAGAGAATAACCATTGCATCATTATATTTGGGGGAGGAGTTGGCCGGACTGGAAAAAAGATTAAATATTGAGTATTTTAAAGAAAGAATTGTATTGAATTTTTAATTTGATTGAGTTTTTAAAATTTTAGATTTATATTATTTTCGAAAAAAGGTGAGAGTGAGATGAAGGGTGGCTTACCATATTATTTTGAATTTTGAAATTCAAAATCATCGATAATTAATGTCTTTATTTTTATTTTTTATTTGAATTGTTTTGATCGACATTATTTTTGAAAAGAGTGGGGTGAATTATCATATTATTTTGAATTTTAAAATTTAAAATTGTAGATAATTAAAAAAAAATTGTTTTTGGATTTTTGACTAAAGGAACTAACAAATAATTTTTTTAAAATTTTTTTTAAAAATTAACAAATTATCAAAATTAGTTTAGAAATTTAAAGCTTCTGTAATTTTTGTTTTTAAAAGGACCTTTTTCCTCTTATGTGTGTATATATATATATATATATATAGATAGATAGATAGATAGATATGCATTATGCAATAATGACAAAAGATTTATCAGGACAATGTCATGGAGATTGTGGCATTATGCTGCTGTTGATGGAGTTTTCACTTTCTCTCTCTCTACAACTTAAAGGTCACAACAATTCAACTAAGCTGCACAATTCTTCACTCTCTACCTCTTATAACCAAAAAAAAGAGAGAAGTCGAACTCGTGATCTTGAATGACGTACATAAAATTTGGTGATTGTGCTAACAGTGTTGATCAGTAACTTTAAAAGTGGAACTCTAAAAGACTTCTACTAAGCTAAGCTGGCACCATCCAAAATAAAAATAAAAATAAAAATAAAAATAAAGTTAAAATATCACGTCAATGTGAGACTTACAGTATTATCACCTCATTAGTGCAGTTTTAAAGCTGCTATTTTAGTGGTCTGAAACATTATTCTTGTACTAATCTTAGTAGTTCTCACACTATCAGTGTATTTTTTAGCGTTATGGTTTCACTAAAATTTCACTTTAATTGTTTTATTTTTACTTGTGACAATCAACCATTTATACTAAAAATCAATTTCTATTGTTACCATTACGATTATCACCTTTTAATGAGGTTGACAGAAATTAGAAGCGAAGAAAATGAATTGAGAGTTTGATGAAAGTGTAACAAGTAAAGTGATGTTTCGATAAAAGTCAAAGAATGTTAATAAAGTTGAGCAAAATGTTGCGTGTAACTCATATAACAAATTCCATCAATCTTATTAATATCGAACGGATGGAAATGTGATACTATTTTTTTGATCAACTGAAAATGTGATAGTGTAACTTAAAGTACTTTTCACATTAAAAAGTTTGAGTGTATCATTTTCACATGAAAATCTTATTACAAGGGAGTTATGACTTTATGACATTAATTTTGTACGAGATATAGACAAATTTTTTTAGTGTAAAAATGATAAAAGTGAACTTATTTATGCAAATTATGTCAATTTTAGTAGGGTAGTTTAATCAATTTTACACCAAGATTCCAATTACATAACTAAAAAACACATGAAATAATCAAAAGGGTAATAGAAAATAAAACCTATATATTAAGTTTTCTAAAATTCTTGTAAAGTATGCTTTTTCATATCCATTATGTTAAAAATTGTCTCCTAATAGTAGTATACAAAAGGATAAATTACAAATACACCTTTTAAGGTTTACTTAAAATATAAATTGTCTCCTGTGGTTTGGAAAATTACAAATACCTCCCTGTCAGAATTTTTTATTAACAAAATTAATTGAAAAAATAAAATTTCTAACCGTTCACCTATACAATAATAAAATTATTTGAATTAGTAATTGAAATAAAATTTTTAACATTATTAAAAACTGTTAATAAATTTGATGATTTATTAATAAAAGAACCTATTTGTTATGAAATTAGAAACCTTAGGGGGCATCATGTAATTTCTAGAATCACAAGAAGTAATTTGTAATTTAGGTAAACCTCAAGGGTGCGTTTGTAATTTACCCTATACAAAATGCAAACTCTATTGTTTTTTTGGTGCACCCCTAAACAAAATTTCTCCTTAGGTACATTATTGTAAGTATCCATTATTGTAAACTTCACTAACTAGAAGTTTAAAACGACCCACTTAATTAGTGGCACAAGATCATACATAATTTTCTTGGTGCAAATCTTGAAAGATACCTCAATTTTGGAGGGCAAATTAATCAACACTATGATACACCTTGGTAGCTATTTATAATTAATGAGTACTATCATTTTCTTGGTGGATGCATATCATGTGACCTAATAGTAAATATAATTAGGCGATATCAGAGTAGTCTGTGGTATTATTTATGTAATATTTTTAACAAATAAGAAATCACAAAAGGTATTAAGTAATTATTTTAGTCTCTCAATTATTTAACAAAGCTGCGTTAATAGTGTTTCACCTTTAAAATGTTTTACTACATCATTTATAGGATAAATATGCAGTAGATAAACGGATTTGGACATATCTTTTATGCTAAATCCAAATTAAAAAACCTTACTGGTGAATCATGTGTTTTCAAATCTCCAATTAAAATTTTGTATTGATGGAGTGATGCTGTAGTAAAACAATTAACCGTACAATTCACAATACAAAAATTTGTTTGTTATCTAAAGATAAAAAGTTCGAGAGAGTTTTTCTAAAAAGATTTTCCGTCAAACCAATTCCATAAGCATAGCTAATGCAAATGGTCAAATGGCCTTCCTTTTTAGCCAAAAAAAAAAAGATTGGGAACTTTAATTGTGTAGCTCTAGAGAGTTTTAATAATGTGTGGGTTTCACAATGACATGATAGTTGGGTCTTGTGTTTTTTGTTTTTTTCATTGCCAAGTTATTAGAGTTCTATTTAAAACTTCAAAATTAGAGATATGTATCATTTTTGTTTGAAAAAAGATTAAGAGCTCTAATAATTTTAATTGGTGTGCAGGTCTCATGTAATGTGATGTTTTAGCCTTGGTTTATTTACTTTTATTTATTTTTTTATTTTCACGTCATTACTGCTCTTTTAGAGCTCTCAAATTAAAGGAATGTATTAGGGGTGAGCAACGGATATACAAATCCGTTCAAACCGACCGAACCGAACCGAACCGATCCACCGTATTTTGGACGAATGCGTGATAACGAGCGGACGGTTGTGGATTAATTTTTTTCTATCCGTCTAATTTTGGACGAATGGTGGATTTGAGATTCCTTTAGCCGCAACCAAACCGCTAAACTGTGAGCACTCCTAATTTGTAAGACTTTGTGTTTTTAATTGAAAAAAAGTTTAAATATTCTGATGAAAAAGAGTTTTCAACTTAAATATATTTTTTAAATTGAAAAAAAAAATGTATTATTTATCTATATTTTTGAGTTTTTAAATCTAACTCAAAAAATAATAAATAAAAAAGATGATATATACTGGTTAGTTTTTGTTTTCAAACAAAAATATAAATGTAACAATGCAAAGACATACAATCTCCACTACTGCTCTGTTCATGATTTTGATAGTTTGAATTATATTTATATTTTAAGAATCACAGATTGTAATACTTTATATAATATTTTATGTGAATAAGGCGTGCTGTGATAGTAATATGTGGATGAGACATGCAGTGATTGTAATATTCTAAAATTTCAAACTTTTTTTCTTTGGATAAGACATGCAGTGGCTGTAATACTTTTTTAAGTCATTAACTATAATACTTTTTTTAAAAAAAAAAAAGTGCACAAGTTGAGTTATGTTGAAGATTTATAAAATTTTAAACCGCCAAACCGATTTGCATCCATCCGCAATCTCTCAATCTGCTCAATCCACATCTACCAGATTAGCGAAAGGATGTAAATTAATTTTTTTCAATTCACCAATCTAACAGACGAATAACAAATTAAAAGTTCCATAACCGTAATCTACCCACGTCTACTCCTAAAATATATCATTTTTGTTTTTGTTTTTGGCGTATCCTCCTGGAAATAAAGATTACTTTCTTGAGGAGATGAGTCATTAATTTTACGTTTGCTAGTGCTAAAGCTAGAGAAGCAACCGTCCTTTTAATGGATAATACAAAACTCAATGGCTCATCATGATAAAGTGCATAACCTAAATATTTTAAAATGCAAACCTCTTTATTGGTAATGCCTTTAATTCACTAATAATTTTAGAATTTCAAAAATTTTACTCAGAATTTTACCTAAAATCCAACTCGCAAGCCATATACTCAATGTGGGGCCTACCCATTTATTTCTATCTTAAAAAAATCAAAATAAATACCAGTTGAACCGATCACCGAGGGTGGTGGCCTAGTGGAGATGGCATCCTTCTCCACAGGCTTGACCCTAGTTCGACTCTTAGAAAGAGCGAAATGCTGGTTCTTCTAGTGGCTCAATCCAGTGACCTCACTCTATATTCCGATCGAAATTTGGACTCGTCTATGGCGTATGGTTGAGTTTTGCTAGTACTTCAGTGGTTATGGCATATGGTTGAGTTTCGCTAGTACTTCAGTGGTGGGTCCCACAGATACCGTGATGACACCTCAAAACATTTGTTTTTTACATTTCCAAGTTCAAAAAAAAAAAAAAAAAAAAAAAAAAAACAGTTGAACCGTTCATATTTTGGAAATCCCAAATAGAGAAAATTGGTAGACACCGCTCATGTCCTTTTCCTTTGCAATTATCGGCTGACCACAAACTAATTGTTCTTGGTCAACCTTTGTCATCATTCACAAGAAGCCTTCTCATGTCGCCCAAATAAAAAATATCATTCCTGTTGTTAATAACAACTGCTAAAGTATGTATAGTTTAAAATTTCTTCTTTCTTCAAGAATTAGAAAAAGAAAATGTTTGGTACAAAGAGATGTTTAGGAAAAATAAAAATAAAAGTAATCAAATATGTTTAGCGAATTGTCAAAGAGAAACACTCCACTAGCCATTAGATGGATTATCGGCATGCCTAATTAATTATTTTGGATATAACTTATAAGTTGACTTTTTTGTTTATTACAAAAACGTAAAGAAAAATAGAAAAGTGATATGATCCAAATAAACTAAGAAGTTGACTTTTTTAATTCATTTCAAAGGAGACCTAAGCCGAGCAAAAGGCCAATTTAATTTTTTTGAACAAAAACAATTGGTATATTGCAATGACAAAAAAATTTAACATTTTAGATTACAAATATAAAATTTTAGTCAAATTGAGTGCATAGATGGACCATTCATGGCTATACACATCATCAAAAAGTAAAAACATATAAAGACTTTCATGCTTGAAATTGTGAATAAAGTAACGTAATTTGAGCACCCACAACGACATAGTGTTGAAATTGATCAAAATAGTGCTCAATTTGTAAACGGTTGACTTTAAACATTGGTTGGTTACATTGATAGTGCTCTTTAAGAAAAGTATCTTAGGTTCTTTGCACCTTGCTGCCAATGCAAGAAAAGTATAAACCAACAATATGAGAACTAAAAGCTGAAACAATAATAATTTACGTATAAGTCTTAATAAATATACTTATTGTTTAATAAGTTTTATAATAATTAATGAAATTTTTCATCAAATACTATTAAAAAATATCACTAATTGTTAATTTTAAACGACAGTTTAAAAATTTGTTATAAAATATATCACTAATTTTTAATTTCAGTGATAGTTTAAAAAATTCGTTATAAAAAAAAGTCACTAATTTTAAGTTTTAGTATGGGTGGGCGCGAATCAGTTGCGACCACGGAACCTCCAATCCGCTATCTGTCCTTCAAACTGGTGGATTGGAAAAAATCAATCTGCATCCGTCCTCCAATTCGGCATATGCGGATTGAATGGATTGACGGATTGGCAGATGAATACGAATCGATTTGGCAGTTTGAAAGTTTACAAATTTTTAACATAATTCAATTGTGTACTTCCTCAAACAAACAGGGCATAATTCAAGTTTGCATAATTCAATATTTAAGTGGGATAATTCAAGTGTGCATAATTCTAGTAGTGGCATAATTCAAGTGTGCTGTGCATAATTGAACCTGGGTGGGCGATGCAACTCATGCAATGCAATATTGACATCTGTGTTCCAGTGGGCATTTCTTAAACAAGCTGGGCAATTAATTGGTTTTTATTGGTTTAAGTGGGCATACTTTAATATCACCAAAAATATTGTGCATCTAGTCATCTAAGTTACACATAAAGTATGAGGAAAATATTGTGCATTCAAGTTACAGTCATCCAAAGTTCAAAAAAAACAAGTTACTTTTCTATAAATAAAAAAAAAGTTACAATCTTCCAAAACATTATATATCCAATCAATAATATTACAGTCATTCAAAAAAAAACAAAAAAAAATCATTTATTTCCTTGAGTCAAACCATGAACTATCTAAAAGCAAACAAAATTAAGTTCCGCTAAAGTCACAACACACTAATGCACACAATTTCAACATGTGATAAACTGAGAGACATAAAAGGTTGCTCACAAGGCAACCTTAACCATGAAGTCTAGGTCATCAATTTGGGCTGTCATTGATCAAATACTTAGAAACAAGAAATAAGCATATCTCTATTTCTACCTTAAACATGATTAACTTAACACAATCGAAGCAGAAATAAATAGAAATAATTAGACCTCAACCTTAAACATGATTAATTTAATACAATCAAAGCCTTAATTGATCAACAAAACACAGTCGAAGCCCTGAAAAAATAAGCAGATTTGTACAAAGACGAGAAGAAAAGACAAGAGAAGAAGCCGAAGCCCTAATTACTCAAAAAATAAAAAAATAAAAACACAGAACACAGTCGCCGATCGCCGATCAAAGAGAAGAAGAGAAGAGAAGATTACCTTTGAATCGATGCTTCGATCACTGCTCGCCACCACTGTCGCCAATGCCGATCGCTTCTTGTCGCCTCCGTTCAAGAGAGAAAGAGAGACAGGCACAGTGTCGTCGAACTCAAAACCTAGGGCTACAACAAACCTCAAATGAAAAAAAAGGGGGCAAGACTAGGGGAAAATAGGGGGAAATTAGTGTGGGCGGACAGGTCGGGTAAATCAATAAAATTGCCGAATTACCCGCAACCTGACCCGCACCGGTAAAAAATGGTATTTTTGGGCCTACATTCACTCGCCAGGTGTCACGCATTCATCCATTGTGCCTCGGGTCGGGTTGGGCCAAACAGGTGTGATGGGTCGGCAGATCCGTTGCACACCCCTAAGTTTTAGTGACAATTTATAAAAATCGTGACAAAAAAAAGTCACTAATTATCAATTTTTAGCGACATATGTAAAAAAAAAATCATAAAAAATTATTTTTTAATGACGATTTTATTAGGACTTATTTTCAATAGAACTTGATAACAATTAGGTCTAATTATTAGGACCTACTGATAGTTTACTTATAAAATAAAATAAAATAAAAAATAAGACAAATTACACTAGTAGTCCCTAAAGTTTTCTCCTTATATCAATTTAGTCCCTATCCGTTTAATTGCAACACATTTGCCCTTGGAGTTTTCCATATGCGTCAAATAAAGACAATTATTAACAGCTATCCAAATTTTAGACGGAATTTGGTCATGTGCAGTTCATTCCATATACATTTGACCACACCTAATCCCTCCTCCTATCTCTTATTCTCTCATTCTTCACACAGCCATGCCCCTCTCTCTCTCTCAATCTCTCTCATCTTTTTTTTTTTTAAATAGCTAAATCTAAGCCGTTGGATCAACTCAAAGTGGATCTCTACCGTTGCAAGTAAAGAGGTAAGGAGAGAGCCCAATGAGAGAATCTCAACTCTATATAATGAATATATATTATGAGTTGAGATCATTTTATTGGCTCCCTCCTTATTTCTCTATTTGCAATGGTGGAGATGCACCTTGAGTTGATCCAATGGCTCAGATTTGGGCGAGAAAAGCAAATTTGAATTTGTTTTATTATTTTTTTATTTTTAAATAACTAAATCTAAACCGTTTAATCAACTCAAAGTGAATCTTCACCATTACAAATAGAGAGGTAAAAAAAGAGTCTCAACCATTCCAAGAGAATCTCAACTCCATTAGATATATCCATCAGTTAATTTGTGGGATGTAGTTTGGGTGGTGGTTGATCAATATGTGGGTCTAGTGATTTTTTTTCCCTTCCCCTCCCCATGGCAGATGTCACACCTTAGGCAGACCAGTAGAGAAATAGGGTGAGACAAGGATGGGACTGGTGGGCTAACAGTCGGTGGATGGTGGTGACTTGCAAGTTGTGGTTGTATGACAGGATAGGGTGGTGAAAGTAAAGTTGACTAAAAAAGTGGGTTAACTCAATGAGTAAACTTATTGAGTTGGATTAGGGAAAAGAGCAAAATGGCATTATTGACCTTATAAAAGTATCATGTGCACCTCACATGAACAAATTCTGTCTAAAATTTGGATGGCTGTTAAGAATCGTCCTTATTTGAGACACATGAAAAATTCTAAGGACAAATGTGTTATAATTAGAAAGATAGGGACTAAACTGATAAAATAAGAAAACGTTAGGGACTATAACTGTAATTTGTTCCCCAAAAAAAACATTAAATTTGCTGATGGAGGGCTTATCAGCCTTATCTAAGCTATTATCAAACTGTGTAATATAAAAGCTATGGAGTTTTCTGTGATTGGCTAATATGAATTTTTAGATCAAAAGCAGTGTGGAATTTGAATCTAATCCTTAAATAAATATTTGATAACCACAATTTGTATTATTAAAAAAATTAATAAAATTTTGACCAGTGCTTCTGCAATTATAAAATTATATATTTGAACTCTTTAATTGGGAAAAAAAAAATACAAATATCCCCATTTGAAGGAAGTGATAGACTATTACAATTGAGAGTCCAAATGTATAATTTTATAATTGCTAGGAATTTTTTTTTAAAATTTATTTATACAAGATATTACAATAAAACCCAACAAATTACAATCATAATAATAAAGATGAAATTAAAATCAAATACAATACAATAATCAATACAAAATAGGAGAGAAATTCTCAATTAATACACGAAAGAAAAAAAAACACACAAGTGAAGAGATTTGAATCATTGATCTCGTAGTCAGATACAAGAGTTATGGCCAATCGGGATATCCCCATTAGTTGTGAAATGTCCATATAATTAACTCTTTATTTAATTGACAAAAAAGAAAAAAAAAGAAAAAGAAGAGCTATATCAATGAGAAGGAAATGAAAATTTTATGTGCACAAATTCAACTATAGAGCTAGACACACCTCTCTCATAAGAGATGGGATTCATTAAATGTGTGAGTCTAACCCAATGCAAGATAGTTGTGTCCAGTTCTGGGACTTTTTGATACAGATTGTAAGTGATGATCATAACTTATTTTAATTTGAGAGTTTGTGACAAACTGTTTAGTGTAACTTTTACTAATAACTTATTAGGCAAAAATACTTTAAATAAATTGAAAAAAAAAACTATTTATTTAAAAACTGTGAAATGAATACTTTTAACTTTTACTTTCTAATTATCAAATTTTAACTTTAAAAAAATTCTACCAAACAAGGCTATATGATTAGATTTTGCGCACGTAAAATAGCTGAAAGGAAATGCGGCTCTTGCCCCCACTTTGAGACCAAATCAAGTAGGGGGCAAATGGGAATTTTCACAGCAATGTTCTCTCGTCTTTCAATACATTCATTTTCCTGCTGAAAACAAAGATAAAAATGGTTAGGGCCATACTAGTCCATAAAGAAAGTATTCTCCCCAAAAGAAGAAATTTCAAGTGAAATGATCAATTTATCTTTTCCACATCTTCACCAGCTACATAACTGAAAATGCAAAAAGATCAAAAACTTCAACAACAAAAAGGAAAATAAATTTAAGACCATTAAAGGTTTGGATCTTTTCAATTAGCAGCTAAAATCTGGTAGCAGTAAATTTTTCCACAAAATGCTATACAGATTTGAGATGGCCAGACCTTACAAGATGCTACACACTACTGAGACATCATAGAACCAGTCTATACATACTATAGTGCCTAGTCGGGGAGGAGAGGCAATCTATCAACAACGTAGGGCGGACCAGTTGTTTCGCCATTGAGACTGAACAAGTCATCAAACTCCCTATCAGCATCAATACTCTCACTGGCGTCTTCGTCTTCATCATCCCTTGTAGTTTGATATGGAAGGATACGAAGTCGTGCGTCCGGCTCTGCTCCAACTCTCTCTGTTTGTAACTTGTACTTGTGAATGAGGTCCTTCTGAAGCAAAATAATGTTCGATGGCCTAGGGAGTAGCTCCACAGGTTCCCCTTTCGGAATCACTACTTGCTCGATGGCAATCCTGGCCTCCTGTAAGATGGGGAGAGCAAATCTTTATCAAGAAGTTCCAAGAAAAAAATGAGGTCAACCAAATATGGATAAAAAAGCTTAGCCAACAGAAATCACGTTAAAAGGACAAGTACACTCATAGTGTTGTGGAGTCTTGGTTAACATAACCAAAGAGACAGTGGAATTTGTAATATGCCCTGAGGGTAAAATTGTCTGTTCATAAACATGCAGATTCTCAAAAAAAAAAGAAGCTTTCTATGGAAAAGCAACTTATTTAGCTGTCCCAAACAGACTTTCGGCTTGTAGCCTTTTTAACAAAAAAGCAACTTATTTAAGAGTTTGGCCAAAGAGTAGGGGTGCGCATGGTCCGGATTTGATCGGATTGGGATAAAACCAAGACCAATCCATTATCTACGATTCCTGAACAATCGAAACCAATCCAATCTGTTTAAATCATGGAACTAATACGAACCAATCCGTTTAAACATGGATTGGATCGGTTTAGGACCACGGATTCACATAATTAAATAACAAAAAAAATATATATATATAATACTTTAATTTCATAAAAATATAAACATAGCGCTATATTCGTTCCATAATAACATGTTTTTCTATAATAGTGACATAATATTCTAGAATTTAAACAATCATAAGAAAACTGGTTTCACCATAAGTATTTAGACCATTACAAATTAAAACTAAAAACTAACAAACAAAAGTAATAAAAGAAGATATTGTGCCTGTTTGGTGCAGCTTAAAAACTACTTATTTCAGCTTTCAGTTTAATTTAAGTTATTTTGATGTGTTTGATTTAGCTTATAGCTTATAGCTTATAGCTTTTTGGAAGTCAGAAATCAGCTTATTCTTTGAGCGGGGCAGGAGATGCTTAATTTATAAATCAGAAATCAACTTATATTCATAGTTATAAGCTATAAGCTGTTTAGGCATAAGTTATAAGCACTTTCCCACAGCTCTACCAAACAGGGCTATTATACGGGATTTAGGTTTGAGTTTAGGTTTTATATAGAATAAGAGAATATACTATGGGAGAGGATGTATAATAAAAATATAGACTATTTGTATACGGTCCGGATCGGTTCCAATTCGGAACCGTGAGGTTCAATCCGGAACCAATCTGTGGACTACGGATTTTTAATTCTTCAATCTGGAACCGAACCACGGATTCAAAATATCAATCCAAACCTATCGGATTGGATTGGACTGGATCGGATTACGGATTTTACGGATTCCTTACTCAGCCCTACCAAAGAGGACCTTATACAATACCTCATAATTGGCAACCGAAATCTACTCTTGCTATTTTAACTAACTTGAGTTATATTATTTGTTAAATAAAATCTAGTTTCCTAATGCTGCTATGCACGTCCATTGCAGTCCTCTGACTACGCTACTACTACATTTTCTTAGACGCATTTAATGTAATTTAACTTCAAATATGTGTAAAATTTCTGAAAGCCTAAATTCATTTTACTGCAATCTAAACCCAAAGCATACCTTTAGGTTGGTATCCTGGGATTAGTTAAGGTGAACATATTCATTCTTTCATTAAGCCACATGCATGGTATCAATGTTTTGAGGCTCATGAGCCTGACTAGAGCCTTCAATTTTTAATGAACATAAAGCATGGCAATCTTTTTTCAGTTCAGATGGAAGTGACACATGGAAATGTGGGTAGTATAGGCAGGAACAGTGTCGCCTCCTAGAATTTTGGTCAAGGTAGACATTTAAAAAGCTTGAATTAGAATTTATATAAAAGAAGTCACACTTATCTATACCGATCAGCCACTTCCAATAATCTCTTAATTTAAACTTCTCAAATCACAAATAAAAAAATAATTTGATGGAGTTTGGAGGCAGTTTTTTTCAAATTTGCCTCGTTTGGGAAGCGCTCATTTTAGCCTAAAAGCCAAAAAGTCGCTAAAAAAGTCAAAAAACAAACAAACTATACCAAAAAAAAAAAATTCAAAGATTCCATTTTCTCTTTACTTTTTGCACGTTTTTTTGTAAAAAACTAAAAAGTCATCCCAAAATTACTAATTTTTTTTACCTCATATGTTAGCCAAAACGTTAAAAAATAACCAAAATAACCTACTCTCAAACGAGGCACAGTGCCATAATTCAACATAAGTTATATTTACTGAAGAGCTATCTTTCATGTATTAACTTTTTTACTTTTTTTAATTTGAGGATAGCATTTTTGGGTTTTTGAGTGCATGGACTAGACAGCCCACACCACCCCCAACTTTAAACCTATACCATACACTTCACTTTCTAAGCACTTTTTCTGGATCCGTGTGTTTCTGGATACATGTGTTTCTTATGAGGGTATTACATTCAAAATTATAAGAGCTTGCAAGTGGATTGTAAAGTGGGTGTGCAAAATTTGAGGTGGGTGAGTTGGATATTCAAGATTTGTGGAATGGGTATTCAAAATATGCTAACTTGGGTGTTCAAATTTTAAGGTGTAAACATAAAGAAAAACAAAGTCAGGGTATTGAACTATATTCAACTGAATACCCTGAAAAACATGTGGCACTGCCTCTGGGTAGGAATAGGCCCAAGTAAAAAGTTGGGTCAAGCTAAGCCAGTTTTCCATCCCCCTAATACAAAACAGCCCAATACAGAACGGCTAAATTAATGAAGTGCTTGAATTGAATCCAAGCCCAACACATAATTAACGTACTACACCAAACTGGGAAAATCTCCTTCAGTTTGGCACATGCAAACCTTTCAGTTAGCGAGTGTCAATAGCATGTAGCCATGCAGTGAGAAAGATGAAATAAAGAAGGCAAAAAAAAAACTCATTTTCACCTCCAAGGCTTCAATCTTCTGAGGCACATTTATCTTGTCATCTGACTCAAAATCCTTAAAACCATCTTCATGATCAGCTATTAATGCCCGTATGGCTTTCGTCAACTGCATCAATGAGCTTGTCTACAAAAAACATATTATGTAATGTAAATTGAAGAAGAGGAGGATGGAAAGGAAAATTTTCAATAAGAACTCATTAACAAGGGATATGCAAGGCTAAGTAAAAGTTATGGGAAGTTACCTTCGTAACATAAATCGGTATGCCATGGGATCTAGCGGCAGCTTGAATTCGAGGATTCTTCTTGAGCTTGGACTGCAAGGCAAGTAGTGCATGTGCTTCGCTGATGTTATCAGTAAGTTTAATCTCACCATCCATCTCTAATTGTTTAATCCCTTGTATCACACTTGTCTCCAGGATCTATAATACCTGCCCGCCATATAAGTTCCACGTGCAATAATTTCTAACTTTTAATACATTAGCTACTGCAAGTTCTGGCAAATATAATTACTCATCTTGATAAGTTAAGAAATGGGATCAAGGTTCAGAATAAAAACAATATTTCGAGGAAAAATGAAAGGAAGTTGAACACTGTTAATCTCAACTCCTAGTGGTCTTCCTTCAAACCATGTCGTAACAAGATCAGTTAATAATTAATAAAAAGTTAAAAACATGGAATACAATGAGAATCAAGGTGAAAAGGACCCCATAAATTTAATTTCTTGTTAAAATTAGAGTTCACATGAACTAGTGACAACCTAATAAGCTAAGCCCAAGAATACAATATTAAATTGTGCAAGTCATTGCAAGAAACTTCATCCATTCATGTCTAAGGAAGGAGAAATTTTTTTTGTTTAAAATTGCAATTGCATAGGAAATCCTGAAAAACACAAAATTAAAAATTTTGAGACAAGCATTTCAGCCTAGCTTCAGAAATAGAAAACAAAGTAAATAGTATATATAGTTAAAATTGAAGCTTGGGTAACCAGCTTGGGAAATGATAGAATATCACCCCCTATTTATAAATGAAGATTTAGGGTTTACAAGAAAGGCAATTACAAGATGATCCCTGAGTGCTATCCCTGAGTGCATAAAATGATTACAGACAGACCCTAGTGTACCTTTCGGCTAATATAATATGCTAACACTCCCCCTCAAGCTGGTGCGAAAATATCTCTCATGCCCAGCTTACCTAATATGTCATGAAATGGTTTATTCCCAATCTCCTTGGTGAGAATGTCAGCAAGTTGTTCACCAGACTGGACAAAGGGAGTACAAATGGTACCACTAGTGAGTTTCTCCTTAATGAAGTGGCGATCAATCTCAACATGTTTTGTCCTGTCATGTTGAACTGGATTGTGAGCGATGTTGATGGCGGCCTTATTATCACAGTATAACCGCATGGAGTCCGTCTGATCAATACCTAGATCACGCAACAATAATTTGATCCATAAAAGTTCACACACACCTTGTGCCATAGCTCTAAACTCAGCTTCTGCGCTTGACCTGACAACCACATTCTGTTTCTTACTCCTCCAAGTAACTAGGTTGCCGCCAACAAATGTGCAATACCCTGAAGTTGATCTCCTATCGGTTACTGACCCAGCCCAGTCAGCATCTGTATAGGCTTCTACACGAAGATGATCATACTTTGAAAAATACAGACCCTTTCCAGGAGCAGACTTCAAATACCTCAAGATTCTCATGACAGCCTCAAGGTGAATCTGATGAGGAGCATGCATAAACTGACTAACTATACTGACAGCAACAGCAATATCAGGACGAGAGTGAGATAGGTAAATGAGCTTACCTACTAATCGTTGATAGCTCCCCCCATCCACAACTTCTCCTCCTTCATCATCCCCTAATTTCTGATTGGGTTCCAGGGGGGTGGCACATGCCTTGCAGCCAAGCATCCCAGTTTCCTTCAACAGGTCAAGCACATATTTTCTCTGTGAGATAAATATCCCATTCTTAGAGCGAGCAACTTCAATTCCCAGAAAATACTTCAAGCTGCCCAAGTCTTTGATTTCAAACTCTTTAGCTAAATATTGCTTCAACAGAGGTATTTCCCCACTATCATTGCCTGTAAGAACTACGTCATCTACATAAACAATAAGTGCTGTAGTCTTACCGTGTGAGGAATGTTTCACAAACAATGTGTGATCTGCCTAACTTTGTTTGAAGCCATATTTAAACATAGCCTGAGTGAATCTCTCAAACCAAGCCCTTGGAGACTGTTTGAGACCATATAATGACTTCCGAAGTTTGCATACTTTGCCTTCTGTTTGATGGTCCTCAAAACCCGGAAGAATGTCCATATATACTTCTTCTTCGAGGTCACCATGGAGAAAAGCATTCTTGACATCAAACTGATAAAGCGGCCAATCTAGATTAGCTGCTAGAGAGAGAAGTACTCTGACTGAATTCATTTTAGCCACGGGTGCGAAGGTCTCCTGATAATCAATGCCATATGTCTGAGTAAACCCTTTTGCCACAAGTCTTGCCTTGTAACGCTCTGAAAAAAATGAAGTATTATTGATTGATTTATGTTGTTGATTCATATATTACAAATGGTGAGTAGCTCATTATATAAGAGAGGGTGAGTGTAGTAGGTGAGGAGTAGGTGAGGAGTAGGTGGTGGTAGGTGATGGTAAATTGGTGGTAGGTGATGGTAAATTCTAACAGCCCCCCGCAAACTCAAGGAGGATAGAAACTAACCAACTTGAGTTTGAAGAGAGGAACAAAACAAGAAAATACATAAAAATAAAAAAAGGATAGGAGACACTTTATGGTCGTGTCAGACCATTGGTGAAGACACGGAATGGTGGTGTCATAACGTTGTAGAGGACACTGGATGGCGGTGTCAGACCGATGTAGAAGACAGTTTATGGGGTCATGTCGGACCGTTGTAACAGACACTGTTGTGATAGTTGTTGTGACAGTTTACGGAGTCTTGCTGGACCCTTGTAGAAACTAACCGGAATCAATGTCGGGACAGTTTACAGAGTCTTGTCGGACCCATAAAGGAGCTAACCGGAATCAATGTCGGGACAGTTTACAGAGTCTTGTCGGACCCTTAAAAAGTTGCACCCTCAAAAGGTGTGCCCAATTTTGTCAAAAAGCGTGCCATCAAAAGGCGTGCCCATTTTATCAAAAGGTGTACCGGACATGATGGCGAGGCGCGTGACTTGGCTTGCGCGCCCAGGTTGTCGTCTAGCGCCGAGCGGCGCATGATACGCGTGGCTGCCTTGGCTATATAACCAAGACGAAGGCAGAGGCTGAGGCAGAGAAAAAACTGAGAGAAACCTCTGAAAAATCCTTCGTGTTGCTGAGAAAGAGAGTTCCTTGTGCTGAGAGAGATAGTCTGTAACACTTTGTTGCCCAGAAAATGGCCTCGTCTTCCCGTGGACTGCTCACCCTCTTTCCCGACCTCAACGAGTCAACAAGAGAGAGAACTGGAGCGGTGGCACTGGAACCTCAACCGAGTGCCCCGGAGTTTACTCCGCTGAACTTTCCGATGCGGTCTGTGGAGCAAAGAATGGCAGTGCAGTCGGATGTGGAAGCCAATCAGTATACATTAAAGTCATGTGTAGAAACCATGACTGCGGTTACAAACTTGTCGAACCGGCTGCAGAGTAGGGCAAATGAGGTGCAGCATTTAAATGCCCAACTGGCTCTGCTCCAACGCATGTATAAGGATGCGCGAGCAGAGATAAGTGTGCTGAAAGCAGAAAATAAGGAGCTGAAGCGGAAGGCCACCGTGATGTTCCGATTTGGAGGGCCTCCATATGCTGCAGTGGAGGAGCATGGAGTAGTGATCGTGCCCAGTGGAGTGGGAAACACGGAGGCAACACCGGCAAGGGCCGCTCAGGACGGAGGCAAGAAAAAGAGACCGGCGGCAGAGTAGAGAAGAAAAATCCCACTGTTCCGATTTGTGTTGGTTTTGTTTTGTTTGTGTTTTTGGTTGTTTTTTTTTTTTTTTTTTTTTTTGTGTTGTGTAAAATGGTGATCGGGGTGAACCCCGATATGAATAAAATGAGTTTGGTGTGCAGATCTTCCTGCGTCTTCTTTTTTTTTTTTTTTTTTTTGTATTTTAAAGAAAATAAATAAAGAAAGCAAATAAAATAAAAGAAAGAAAGTTGAGCAGTGCTGCCGAGAGGGAGAAATAAAGAGCCCCTTTTTTTTTTTTTTTTTTTTTGAATGAATAAAAAAAAAGAAAGATAAAATAAAATAAATAAAGGTAAAGTGGGGTGAGTGCATGTTAGCAGGCTCGTGGGTGATATAAAAAAAAAGAAAGAAAAGAAAGTGGAAGAGTGTGGGAATATATTGATGAGGAAAAGGGAAACCAACCCATGTGGGTGGAGGTGGTGTGTAAAACAGTTAATTAAAAGGAAGAGAGAGAGGGAGACAAGGCCCGAGAGAGAGAGAGAGATTGTGGGTTGGGAACAGTGATTAGATGGGATACCATAGCAATGTATGACTATGGGAATAAGTTGGAGAACAACCAGCACTATGGGCAGCCGACTCCACCAGTTTACAACATGGCAAGCATCCCAAAGGAACTTCCTCTGTTCCTTAGCCATGGATGCCAGGACGTGCTTTCTGAAGTCAAGGATGTCAAGACACTTCTAGCTACTCTCAAAGGTCATCGTGCCACTAAACTTGTGGTGCAGTACAGGAAGGACTATGCACACTCTGATTTTGTTTTTGGGGTGTTAATGCTAATAAACGTGTGTACGAGCCTCTCATGGCATGCTTCAAGCTCCACTGCAGTTCCATTTGCGGAGGTTCGCGAAGAAGACCAGAGGAGGCTAGGGTTTGAACTTGTCGTCATGCGGCGAGCTCGGAGAGGGTGACGATGTGGAGGAGGGGAGTGAGCTCCCTCGGCTGTACGAGGTCGTCGGTCTCCGACACCGTCTTCAGCAGCGGCGGCGTGGGATTCAAGCGGCGGCGAAGGAGTCGCCGGGGTTCCAGGGCAGCCCAGGAAAACCCACTGGACGGCGGGAAGGTGAAGGAGTCTCCGGGGCTCCGGATCTGAATTTGCCGGAAATGGAGTTCATCAAATGGAGGTCTGTGGGTAGTGGTTGTCGCCGGATTTGGAGAGCTTCCATCAACATGGAGAGAGAGAGAGGAATGCGTTGAGTGCAGTAGTGTTTTCCGAGAGAGAGAGAGAGCAGGTTGAGAGAGCTAAACCTCCCACCACAAATGATCAAGGTATGTGTTTGTGATATGTGTTGAAAAACTCCCGCGGGCAGCGAAGGCAAGGTTGCCGGCCGGCTGCCCGCCGGAAAGAAAGGAGGATAGGCCTAAATCTTATAGCTCTGATACCATGAAAAAAATGAAGTATTATTGATTGATTTATGTTGTTGATTCATATATTACAAATGGTGAGTAGCTCATTATATAGGAGAGGGTGAGTGTAGTAGGTGAGGAGTAGGTGAAGAGTAGGTGGTGGTAGGTGATGGTAAATTGGTGGTAGGTGATGGTAAATTCTAACACGCTCAATAGACCCATCTGCTTTGTGTTTCACAGTATATACCCATTTACATCCCACAGGTCGTTTGCCCGTAGGTAACTCAATCAATTCCCAAGTGCCATTCTTCCTAAGTGCTTTCATTTCCTCAATCATGGCTAGTTTCCATTCAGAGGTAGCAAGAGCATCCTGAAAATGGTTAGGAATGCTAACAGAGGAAATATTAGACACAAACGCTCTATATGAGGATGACAAATGAAAGTATGATACAAATTGTGAGATAGGATGTTGAGTACAAGATCTCACACCCTTCCTCTTGGCAATAGGAACATCAAGATCAATGGACTCGAGAGATTCAAAGTTACCTCGACTCTCATCAGAAGTAGGAGATGGCAGTGGGGTAGCAGAAACGGTCCCGTGTATCCAGTTAACTTGTTTTCTGTCTATGTCCCGGACATAAACATGCCCGTCCGTATTCTTGGTGACAGTGGGTTCTATAGTCCCAGTAGAAGAGGGGGGTGCAAGAACAACTGGTTCCACCATAGGAAGCACAGTAGTAGAGGGTGGTGCAAGAACAACTGGTTCCACCATAGGAGGCACAGGACTCACTTCACACCAAGGCTCCCCCGGAAATGAGGACGGTGACACCGGAGAGGACAAGAAATAGGACTGGGATTCAAAGAAAGTGACATCCATGGACACAAACCACTTACGAGAAGAAGGGTGGTAACATTTATACCCCTTTTGAGTAGGAGAGTAACCAAGGAAAACACACTTGAGGGAGCGAGGGTCCAACTTACCACGAGAGAGAGAGTGATTATGGACCAAACAGACACAACCAAATATTTTGGGAGGAATAGAAAACAAGGACGGAGAACCGAGAAGGACGTGAAGCGGAGCCTTTTTGTCCAAGACATGGGTAGGGAGACGATTAATAAGATGGGCAGCGGTGAGAACAGCGTCGCCCCAATAGGGCCGAGGCACATTCATAAAAAAACACATGCACCGAACCATGTCAAGAAGATGCCGATTCTTGCGTTCGGCCACCCCATTTTGTTGAGGGGTATTGGTGCAAGAGGTCTGATGGATAATGCCATGAGTAGAGAAATATTGTCCTAACCCAGAATTTATGTATTCTCCGCCATTATCAGAACGAAATATTTTGATAGTGGCCCCAAACTGAGTACAAATCATCTTATGAAAAATGCGAAACACAGAGAAAACCTCACTCTTATCTTTCATGAGATACACCCAAGTAGCACGAGAAAAATCATCAATAAATGTAACAAACCAGCGATGACCTTTCACAGACAGAACACGAGAGGGACCCCAAACATCAGAATGTATTAATGAAAAAGGAACGAAGCTTTTATTCAAACTGGGAGCAAAAGAAGCTCTATGTTGTTTTCCAAGTTGACAAGACTCACAAAGAAAGTCAGACACATGATGATTTGCGAAACTAGAAGGAAATAAATGCTTAAGTAAATGAAATGAGGGATGCCCAAGACGCCGATGCCACAACCATAAATCAGCGGGGGTAGTAGAAGACGTGGTGGAAGAATAAGCAAGTTTGTCCGGTTGATCTAGGAAGTAGAGACCATTTTCTGCACTACCACTGCCAATCGTCCTCCCCGTGACAAGGTCCTGAAAAAGACAATGATCAGGAAAAAACGTCACACTACAATTCAAATCTTGGGTAAGACCACTTAAGGATAACAGATTAACAGAAAACTTAAGAACATGGAGAACAGAAGATAGATGTATGGTAGGAGTGACTTGGACTAAACCTTTTCCAAAAATGGAAGAAACAGTACCATCGGCAATCCTAACTTTGTCCTGACCTGAAGAGGGCTTATAGACAGAGAAAAGATCAGAGGAGCCAGACATATGATCTGAGGCACCAGAATCAATAATCCAAGGCAAGGATGTATGACAAAGGAAAGCACAAGGAGAAGATGCTAAGTTACCTGAGTGGGCAAAGGACGAGGAAGCGGTACTGAGAGCAGTACAAGATCGGCGGTCCAACAATTGGCGCAAAGCATCCTCCAGCTCAGTATCAGAAGCTTGGGTAACAGAAGTAGAATTAGAATCAAGGGTATCAACGGCACTAGACTGATGAGCCCGGGAATAGGAACCACGTCCTCTAGATTGGCCTGACCGACCTCCTCGAGAACCAGACCGATCACCTCGACCCCCGGATGGAGTCCCATGAAGCTTCCAACACGTCTCACGAGTATGCCGTGGCTTCTTGCAATAATCACAGAATACAGACTCCTTAGTAGCAGACGGAGGAGGCAGACTGAGGCCATCTCGAGGAGTAGACAGTAATGCGGAACGGTCAGTAGAGACAGGGGACATCATAGCAGACCGGCGACTCTCCTCATTTTGTACATAGGCAAATGCCTCCTGAAGTGAAGGAAGAGTATCCATACTCAGAACTCGACCCCTAACTGGATCATACTCCACATTTAGGCCGGCCAAAAATTTAAAGACCCGTTCCCGTGAGATGAACTTTTTGTACCCGATAGAATCAGTAGGGCAAACGGGCTTATAGTCTTCCAGGTGGTCAAGGCGTTTCCAGCCGTTGGTGAGGAAAGTGAAGTACTGAAGAACAGTCTGCTCCCCCTGAAGTGAGCTCTCAATAGAGCGGCGCAACTCAAATGCCTGTGAAAAATTTCCTTTGCGGGAATAAGTAACAGCCACAGCCTCCCAAACGTCCTGGGCAGTCTCCATAAACAAGTAGCCCTCACCAAGTTCTGGAACCATCGAATGAATAAGCCAACTCATAATCAAAGAGTTGGTAATCTCCCATTGGTCATAACCTGAGTCAGTGGTACTAGGTGCCTGTATCCTGCCATCAACATACCCCATCTTCCCTCTGCTTTTCAAAAACAAAGTCAAACTTTGAGACCATGCTAGGTAGTTCTAACCATTAAATAGAGAGGTGGTGATTTTCAGACTAGGGTTGAGGTTCTCAGTCATGGTAGTAGGTAGAATGGGACTCTCACTCTTTGGTGTTTGAGAAGAAGGGGACACACTGGTGGAATCTGTCATGGATACAATACTACCGAACCCGCAACAAAACTAGTAGCAATCACAAACCCGGAAGGTGGTAGTGAGATAACAGGCACAATGACTACCATAAAGACATAACAAAATTAAGAAACCATTTTTTTTTTTTTTGGTTGTTTTTTTGTTTTTTTTGTTTTTTTTGTTTTTTTTGTTTTTGTTTATATATATATATTTATATAAAATATATATATCAGGTTATATTTATATATATATCAGGTTATATATATATATATATTTATAGATAAATATATATCAAGGTGTGAGATACCAGAGTGATGAAGACGACCGAGAGATGAGGACGACGAGGGCGATGACGGCTGGAGGAGATGACGGCTGGGGATGAGACGAAGACGAAGACGAGCTGAGGAGTCGAAGACGAAGCAGACGAGCTGAGGGACGAAGACGAAGCAGATGAAGACGAAGCAGACGAAGACGCAGACGAAGACGAAGACGAAGAGGACGGCTGGAGGAGATCAACCCAGCAGATGATCCAACTAGGTACGTTTTGAACCCTAACCCTAGATGTGTAGCTCTGATACCATGAAGCTTGGGTAACCAGCTTGGGGAATGATAGAATATCACCCCCTATTTATAAATGAAGATTTAGGGTTTACAAGAAAGGCAATTACAAGATGATCCCTGAGTGCTATCCCTGAGTGCATAAAATGATTACAGACAGACCCTAGTGTACCTTTCGGCTAATATAATATGCTAACAAAAATATTGAAAAATGACGATACGTTACCCCATAAACAAACAAGCAGATAGGTGCTTCGTCATCAAGAGAACTTTCTCCCATGATTTGAGGTATTTCACAAGTGATTTCATTATGGCTAGGACTCTCATCATTGATCTGTAGAATATCTTCAACTACACTTCCATTTTTTTTGTCCAAAGACTCATGAATGAAAGATTTTGCTTCTACAGTTTCATCTTCTGATCCCGGGTTTATCTTGCGAATTTCATAGTTTGGGTAGCGACCTTCATCAACATATCAGTAACAGCATGTCAAACAATGAGGCAACATGGAGTTGACACTTTTTTAAGACAATAAACAAAGAAAATGGAAAATTAGAAAATTAATTGCCAGGAAAATTTTCTTAAAGAAGGGAAAGCTACCTAAAAGAATAGCATCCACTGTTGCTTCTAAATTAGAATGAACTCGCAGCTCATTCTTGGAAATTATCTCTACACCACAACTAAATGTTGAGGGTCCTTTCCTTTCCAGCACTGTTTTCTGAACACGCCTCCGGCTTGCTTCTTCATCCCCTAGTGTCACACTCTGAGAAATGGATATATTAATGTGACTAGTCAGCATACCAATAAGCCACTCCTTCCTAGAAAATTTTCGTAATTGAAATAAAATAGTCATAAAAATACAGTCAGAAAGAGTGTTTGAACATAATTTCTGTATGATATTCATAATATGTGAGAGTAGGACACAAATGAGATATATATAGTAACTTCCATACTTCATAATAACCAAAGTGAACAACGGTAACATTAACACTAGAAAAGAACAGAAAACAATGAAATAGAACTGGAATAAACTACATTGATATACTCACAGTAAACACCAAACAAGTTGAAGCCAAACAAGTTGAAGTCTCAGTTTCTATTAGATTCTACATATTAAAGTGACACTTGATTACACATCAAAAAGCTCATGTTCTCTCACCTGTATTCCTCCAACAAGCATCTCCAATGAAGGATTCATTATTAAATTCTTGATTGTTACCCCATGAGCAGTGGCAACTAGCTGAATGCCACGTTGTGCAATCGTGCTTGCAGCCATTGCTTCAAGTTTTGTGCCAATTTCATCAATTACAATAACTTGTGGCATATGGTTTTCAACTGCTTCAATCAGTACCTAGACATAAATCCTTTAATCAAATGACAGAATATAACATAAATAAGATGGAGATATGATTCAGTATCAGAAATAATTAAGGAGCATAATAATCTTGAGGTTACGGGTTCAAGTCTTGGGAGCACCACTTTGTGCATTTTGCCAAATGTTAGGTGATCACATACTCTGAAAGAAAATCCTTGTTTGAACCTAAGTTTTTTGAACAGATGGTGGTTAGCCATGCCAGCATTCAAGGAATTGTATCCTCTGCACTTCTTTTTTTTCCGCAGTGGTTGGCTGACTTGACAAAGAATATTTTAAGCTAAAATTTTAGCTCATACCTTATGTTGCATATCAGAGCTAGGGACTTGCATCCGTCTAGCACTACCTATTCCAGCATGTGGTATGTCGCCATCACCCCCTATTTCATTTGAGGTATCAACAATCATCACACGTTTCTTGTAATCATTTGCGAGCATCCGAGCAATGTCCCTGAAAGACTGGGAAATTTAATGTCTTTGAATAGTCATAAAACTGCATATTTTTAAACACACCTAAAACTACCATATCATACGTAAGCCTCAGTTTTGTGACTGAAATTATTGAACTGTTTCTTTAACCTTTACCTAGGTTTTTGTTGAACATGCAAATCAAAGCTATGAAAATAGCTCCTACTCAAAACAATCAGTGAATAACAAGGTCTAAACAAAAAATATCTATATATCTTTTCCCAAAGGATAACCATTCCCTGGATGGAATTTCATAAGGTTTAACATTTTAAAATGTCAAAGTATAGTATATTTGGAACTTTATAGATGTTTAAGCAGCAACAGAAAGAAACATTGCAAAATTAGACCTCCTAATATACAAAAATAAGCAGGTTATTAATAAAAAAATACAAGAAAGTTTATAAGTTGGACTTACAGCATATGGACTGCAAAAAGATCTGAAAGCTAAATAGGTAAACTTATCCGCCTGTGATATGTTTCCATGTGAAAAGATCATATGGAGTTCACATTACAAGATATAACAACATAGTAAACTGACTATTCTGCAAAAACTTTCATATTCAGTCACCATATCTGCCTGAGATAGCAAGCATGTTCTATGTGGTTTATTTAGAACATTCTTGCCACACCATGTTTAAGAGTATTGTAGCATTACCAGCTCCCGCTCCATGCACAAAAATGATATGCTTTCTAGGAAAAATTGGCCTCAGCAAACAAAAATACAAACTTGCTTACTTTTGAGTTGTTTCATGTATTAGATATGTTTTAATATATATTTTAATTATGATAAGCCATAATAATAATGACTGCAGATCAGTATCCAATATTCAGAATAATAACCCCTTATGTAAATATACCCATGTAAACCACAGGGGGGGGGGGGAAAGGAAACTAAAAAGACAAAAAAATGGAAGGTGACAATAGCCCCCTGAAGAATATGTTGTCAAGAAGATAATGACCAAGAGATTATTTTTTTGGAACATGTTTAATGGCTGCAACTAGAAAAAAAATAAAAAGAAAAAAGAAGAAGAAACTTCTAAGCATATAGGAATGCCCAACCTGATAATTGTGGTTTTGCCTACTCCCGGAGGTCCAATAAGCAACAAAGAAGCCCCATCTTTCACCAAGTCTCGCAACAAATTCGCACTTCCTGATATAGCTCTACCAACACGACAAGTCAAACCAATAATAGCACCCTTGCGATTTCTAATGGCACTAATGCGGTGTAAGGTTCTGCTAATGCCTGCTCGATTATCAAAGGCAAAGTCACCAACCTGCAGCATGAGATGTCAGTAAGTAGCAACCGAAATCATAATTTCTCCCTTCAACCACCAATTTAATTCTAGCCTTATTTCTCCTTCACATGGAAAAAATAAAAAGGTATTGAAAATTTAGGACCTCGTAGACTATAAAAGTTTAGGGCAAGGGGAGCAATCGGTAGAGTACTGCCCCTTTTAAAGAGAAAAGCTCTAGGACCTCGTAGACTATAAAAGTTTAGGGCAAGGGGAGCAATCGGTAGAGTACTGCCCCTTTTAAAGAGAAAAGTTCTAAATCAACCATATGAAAGTTTGAGTTTGCCTTTCATTACTAGCAGTAACGAGTTGATGTATTCAGATGAACAGTTAAATGCTTCACACCAATATTGGAAAGAAATCTGTCTCAATCTTGGAGGAGCCATATGAATCCTTCTATCTGTATTCCACATCTTACATAAAGTTTACAGCCTTAAATAGGTGATCTTACAAGTGTAAAACCTGAACTAACACTAAAGCAATAAAACAAAAAGTAAAAGCTGTCTTGCACAATCATAACGTCTACCAATTTAAGTAAGAAAGAAAAAGATCTACTCAATACAGAACCACATGATTTGGGATTATCAAAAGATCATGAATTGAATTCAAAAGTGAGAGCAAGTTCTCAAGACAAGAATGCTAATGGTTTGCCATGTGATGTCAAAGCAATGTCTTGTCTGGACAAAGTAACTTTATTTAGGTTGCACCAATAGCTTGACACTGATCCTGATGATTTTCATTGTGCTTGTTTTAAGTTTTCTTGAGTAAGGCTTTTCCATCACTCTATGTTCAACTAGCATACTTAACTTGTACAGCCACTGGTAAAATCCCAAAACCAATTTGCATATGAATGCAATTTCAAAATCCTAAAATAAATTTCCAATCTAATAAATGTTGCTCCGAACTGATCTTAGGCCAAATAGATATTGCAGTGTCCGTAGTGAATTTCGATCACATCTGGACATTAAAAAATTCCATCTAGAATCTCATTTGGTCATAGCCATTGGTCTCAAGTCTCAACCCAGTATCTAAAATTACTTAAAATACAACAAAAATTATTAAGAATCATTGAAAAACAAAAATACAAAATACCCAGATACCAATAAACCTCAAAGTTAAAAAAATAAAAATAAAAATTCAAACGCAATTTCTCAAACAGTTGGTGGGCAAGAATTAAACTCACCGCTGAAGTGGCATGTTCAAGATCATCCACCGTGATGGCATTATTCGATAAAACAAAGTCTCCAGATGGAAACCGAGCCAAGGGCTTTCGACCCAAATCCAAAACCACTTCAATCAACTGGTGGAGCTCCGGGTGATCGCCGATTCTCCGCCACATCTCTTCCGGCAACAAACCCAGAAGGCGTTCCAACTCATCGTCCAAATCGTCATCGGCAGAGAAAGAGAGCGATGAATTGGAACAAGAAGGACCCAGAAACGAACCCGTATACCCAGAAATTGTCTTGGTGAGATGATTAGCTAGGAAAGGTGAGAAGTGATGGGGTTTGTGTGGGAAATTGGGTTTGAATTTGGAGAGTAAAAGGGTTTTGCGATGGAGTTGAGGGTTTTGGAGAGGACAGATACGGAGAGTGGGAGAACAGAGCATTTGTTCTCTTGGCGGGAAAATTAGCTCCGCCTCTCCAATACTCTCCCTTTGTTGAGGAGAAATCACAACCACCAGGGTTCTTGAGTGGTGGATTTTATCCACTTTATGAGCCTTTTTTTTTTTTAATTTTTAATTTTATATGTTTTTATATATTTCAGTAATTATATGTTAACCCAAAAATTTTACATAATATTTAGGGAAAATTATAAATAAATAAATAAATAAAAACAAAACAAAACAAGGTTTGAGATGAATTTTGTGTTTGGTAATTATATTTGAATAGTAGAATTCATATGGCATAAATTGGTTCAACCATAACCTAGGTGGGCTAGTTCGACCCAATAGCTCAACTACCCAATAGCTCAACTACCCGTGTACCCGTGTACCTACCCAATAGCTCAACTAGTTGGTCGTGAGAGAAGGTACACGGGTCCATTAAGCAAGGCTTGAGTTTAAGGTTTTGGCTTGGCCAATGAAACGAAAAAGCTCACTAAGCTTAGTCTGCAATCGGACTTGGACACTATTTTCACAAGTGAGTCGGATTTGATGTCAAGATATCTTTAATAAATCAAATTTTTACTCTTTCCAAATTGCGATGGCCTTTCCTTTTTTACAATGTCCTTCGTTCTTTTATCCCTAGACATCAATCGAATATGATAAAGGAGTTTTGTCGAGGTAGGGCTAGGTCGGACTGATCCAGGGGTTCCACACGTCGTGTAACACCCGCCTCATTACTTAGCCGTTAATTCTATGGTTTACTTTAATTACGTGTTTATATATGCATTCTACGTTTATCTATGTGCTACTTGTGTACCATATGCCATTTGCACTATGTTTTGCCTGACAAATTCATTAATTTATGAAAAAGACATGCCTGATTCGTTAAAGTGTAAGGTTACAAATTAAATGATGAACTAGGTGGGTAGAGCCTAATTCACTTTAATCAGACAAAGTAGGGTTCAGCTAACTTAGGTAACAGTAAGAAATAATTTAATTGACGTGATTTTAATTTAATTAATCCAAGTTAAATAAATTAGATAATTAATATATATGTTGAACTCAAATAGGAGAAAGAGAGAGAGAGAATTCTAGAGTTTTAGAGAAGAATGAGAAGAAGAAGAAAAGAGTAGCAAGAGGGTTAGAGTCAATCTTCCACAATTCCATAAACTAAGGTAAGAATTCTTGTCTCAATCTTGGGAATTAACATATAACCTTGGGAATTAACATACGAGATGGGAGAATTTGCATTGGTTTAGGAATTGGAGCAGTGTAGGTTATGTCAAGAACCCTAAATTCAAGATTTCATGTTCACATATGGCATACATAGCATCAATCATGTTCAATTCCTTTCTTTTGCTTGATCTTTGGTAGTTAGAGGAAGGAATTTTTGGATTTGAGTTGGGAAAGTTATACTCAAAGTTTTGATCTTTTCTTGAGTTGTTTGAACTTATGATGTTAGTTTGAACTTAGAATTTACTCTTTCATCATGTTTTTGTAAGTTTTAAGACTAGGTTTGTTCAAATTTAGGTTTGATTTTTGGAGGATTGAAGCTCAAAAACAAAGCAAAATTTCGGTCCTGGAACACCCAGAACCGCACGTGCGGCATTGGAAACCACACGTGCAAGAGGCAAGGTCGCACATACGGCGGGGAGGCCCGCACGTGGGGAAAACAGAGGGAAAGGCACCTTGCATTCTGAAATAAAACCACCTGCTGGGGCACGTACGATGAGAGTCTCACACGTACGGCCAAGGCACTCCATACATGCGGCAGTTTGGCTGGCTCAATTTCATTTTTCTGCTTCATTTGTCCCTC
Source organism: Camellia sinensis (assembly GCF_055761805.1). Taxonomy (NCBI): domain Eukaryota; kingdom Viridiplantae; phylum Streptophyta; class Magnoliopsida; order Ericales; family Theaceae; genus Camellia; species Camellia sinensis. The sequence goes on from NC_138967.1 coordinate 172,057,136, forward strand.
TTCTGGGCCTCCGTTAGCATGGTTTTCATATATAGTTGACATTATTTTGCATTACACGACCATTTAAAAAGCGTAAGGGACAATTAGAGCAACCAATTAAGTGTGCTATGCTTGTATCTGTCTGTGTAAGTCAAACATCACGTCCCAGTCACGTAATTCGTGGAGCCAACTGTGAGTAACACTGTTGTAAAGATATGTTTAACTTAGTATCTCTTTCCTGCTTTATATTATGCTCTGTTCTGACATGTTTTTTCTTATGTTTAGGAATGATGATCCTATTTTTCTTACACTGTATATCATGGCATCCTTAGCACCTATTTACATGATTACAGAGATCTCTGTCAGTTCCAATTCCTGGAACTCCTGTTTACTATAGCGATGGCCATCATATTAGATTATCGGTCTTTATGACCGCCTGTTCAGTCTTCTAGACCGTCTGTATTAGTTGCTTTGAGATATACCACGTATAACTTTTATGCTTTCTGTATGAGAAAAGAATCTGTTCAGTATGTGATTTGCCTTACATTATGATCATCATTCATAACCCCTTTATACAGGTGTTATTCACTAGGCTCTAACTCACGTTTTGTTATATATTATGTAGGTGATCCAGTTCAGGAGGAGACGTAGTGGTGACGACCTTACCTCAGTTTTGTTAAGCTACCTATTGTGCCTCACCGCGAGGTTCCCATCTATCAAGGTTTTGCGGGTGGCTGGTGATCACCCTTTTGGGTAGTTGCTCTTATGTTATGCACAGTTGCACTTTGTTTACACGTACCTCTCTCTTTTGGTTCTATTTTGACAAACTTGTGATACCTTGATGTATATATATATATATATAAATATATAGTAATACCTTTTGTCTCATGTACGTTCACAGCTCGTTGGGCGTTTTACTTTCTTATGTAGTAGCTTCCGCTAGCCCCCGTTCGTTTACTTTGTTCAGTTAAGCCTTTGGTAATCGCAGATTACTGGCCTATTACGACACTAAACCGATAGGGGCGGGTTTGGGTCGTGACAGAGTGGTATCAGAGCACGAGTTATACCGCACACACACGTCCAACTGAGCTATATGATGTCCTAGAAAAGAAATTAGGGCATTTTATTTGCATGTATGAGTGTGTGTGGGTTCTTTATGTGCTTATGTGGTAACAATGCAAGTGCGAACTCTATGTATCCAATGTTTATTATCACTCTGTTTACATATAGACTAATGAAAGAGATAAGACCTACAGAGACATCTGAGTCTTCTGATGTAAGAATGGATCGGTTAGAGCGAATGGTAGAGTTATTGACAGAAGTGTTACGACAACAACTGAGACAGCCATTTCCACCTTCTCTTCCGCCACCCAACAATAGTGACATTATTACCCTAACACAGAAGTTTAACAAATTGAAACCGCCTACTTTTCCGGGAGGTCTTGAACCGTTGAAAGCTGAAGCCTAGATACTAGAGATTGAAAAATTATTCGAAGTATTCCCATGTACTAAAAAGCAAAAGGTGTTGTTGGCCACTTTCACGTTGCAAGAGAAAGTGAGAATGTGGTGGATGCTTGTTCGTAATTAGCCAACTACCATGACTTGGGCACAGTTTAAAGAGCCATTTTAAGAAAAGTATTTTTCGCAATGTGTAAGGGGTCGTAAAGTAACGGAATTTGAACAATTGAAGCATGACACTATGTTAGTGGCGGAGTATGAAGCCAAATTTACTTAGCTTGCGCGATATGCGCCACATATGGCAGATACCAATTACAAAAAAGTTAGAAAGTTTGAAGGCAGATTGGATGTTGAGGTCCTTGATTGAATTAACGTACTCAAGTTAGAAAAATATGTTGATGTCTTGGATAGGGCCATTATGGCTTAGGCGAATGTTGTTGCACTAAGACAAGCAAATGCATCGATGATTGAATGGAATGGTAAGAGATTAGGATCCAATTTCAAGAAAGGTCAAAACAACTTCAACACTCTTCCACGGGATCATCTATTAGCTCAAGTCAAGGGAATGATACACCCATCTGCCCGAAGTGTGGGAAAAGACATAAGGGAGTTTGTCGTAGAATTTTTGGCACATGTTTTTTGTGTGGAAAAACAGGCCATATGATCAAGGATTATCCGTTAGTGTCCTAAAGCATAAGCCAGCCTAAGGCAAGCTCAACTGCATCAGTATCAACACCAAGGGGCAACGTCGAAAGCAGCTATGAGAAAGAAAACTCTAAAGCAAGGAAGGGTTTTTGCATTGGTACCGGGTGATGTGCAGACTAGAGAGACAGTTGTGTCAGGTATCCTATCTGTTCTCAAGATGTGTATGTTTTGATTGACTCGGGTTCTACACATTTCTTTGTGTCTTATGCTTTTGCTCCAAAATTAGTTAGACCCATGGAACCAATGAACTATCTATTAGTTATAAACTCTCCGGCAGGAGGAGCTATGACTTGTGCATCTATGTATCCTGCATGTGAGATCACTATTGGAGGCATGAATTTGTTTGTGGATTTGTTGCCTTTAGATATTGCATACTTTGACGTTATCTTGGGGATGGACTGGTTAGCAAAATATTGTGCTACTATTAACTACCTGACTAAACAGGTTATGTTTCACTTACCTGAAGCGCCTGAATTTACATTTAACGGGAATGGTGTCATATCTCCCCCATATTTGATTTCCTCCATGAAAGCAAATAGATTGACTAATAAGGGTTGTCGAGGATTTTTATGTTCTGTACAAATGGCACTAACTACTGTTAAATCTAATGTAGATGGCATTCCTATAGTAAAAGAGTTCCCAGATGGGTTTCCAGTTGATTTGCCAGGAAATTTGGTTGACCAAGAAATTGAATTTACTATTGAGATAGTACCGGGTACACTGTCAATTTCCAAAACATACCGAATGTCGACCGCTGAACTAAAAGAGATGAAAATTCAATTACAAGAGTTGCTAGAGAAGAAATTTATCAAGCCTAGTATGTCTCCGTGGGGTGCTCTAGTTTTATTTGTCAAAAAGAATGATGGAATCCTAAGGCTTTGCATTGATTATTGGGAGTTAAATAAGGTGACAATAAAGAATAAGTACCTGTTGCCACGCATTGATGATCTGTTTGACCAATTACAAGGGGCACAGGTATTTTTTAAAATTGACTTACGATCTGGGTATCACCAGCTAAAAGTTAAAGCTGAAGATGTGGAGAATACTGCTTTTCAAACAAGATATGGTCATTATGAATTCCTTATTATGCCTTTTGGGGTTACTAATGCACCAACTGCTTTTATGGATTTAATTAAGTCGTTCCTTGATGAGTTCATTGTTATTTTTATTGAGTTCATTGTTATTTTTATCGATGACATTCTAATTTATTCCAAAAGTAAAGAGGAGCATGAACATCACTTGAGACTTGCTCTTCAAACATTGAGAGAGAAGAAATTGTATGCAAAATTGTTGAAATGTGAATTTTGGCTGGATAATGTGATGTTTCTGGGACATATGATAACGAAAGATGGCATTTCTGTTGATCCACAAAAGATAGAAACCGTTGTGAATTGGCCTAGAGTAACAAATGTCATAGAGGTCCGCAGTTTCTTGGGTTTAGCGGGGTATTACCGTATATTTGTGAAAGACTTCTAAAAAATCGCCTTGCCACTTACTCAGTTGACCCAAAAGGGAGTACTATTTGAATGGACTGAACAGAGAGAGGTAGCTTTTCAAGAATTGAAGACAAGACTTATGACAGCACCGATTCTCACTTTACCCTCCAGCATGGATGGCTTTACCATTTACAGTGATGCCTCTTATAAAGGCTTGGGGTGCGTGTTAATGCAAAATGGAAAGGTAATTGCCTATGCTTTTTCGTCAGTTATGACCACACGAAAAGAGTTATCCAACTCATGACTTGGAACTAGCTGCAGTAGTTTTTGCCTTAAAAATTTGGCGCCACTATCTGCATGGGGCAACATGTGAAGTGTACATAGATCACAAAAGTCTTAAATGCTTCTTTACTCAGAAAGAACTAAACATGAGACAGCAGAGATAGTTAGAGTTAATTAAAGATTATGATCTGTAAATTTTGTACCATCCTAGAAAAGCTAACAGAGTGGCCGATGCCCTCAGTTGGAAATCCCTTGGAAACTTAGCTTGTTTACTCACTAGACAGAAGATATTACTACATGAGCTTGCAATCCTTAAAGAGATCAAAGAAAAGAAATTGCAAGATGAGTTCCTAAAGAAAATAGTAGATGAACAAGATTCCAAACCTAGACCAGGTTTCAGTGTTGAGAATGATATACTCAAATTTTAGGGAAGGTTGTGTGAACCAAATGATAGTGCTTTGAAAAGACAGATTTTGCAAGAAGCCCATAGTTCAAGGTTCTCCATTCACCTGGGAAATACAAAAATGTACCAAGACTTAAAAACACATTTCTGGTGGCCTAGAATGAAAAGAGAAATCGCGAAATTTGTGTCCAGATGTTTGCAATGTCAGCAAGTTAAGGCAGAATATCAACGACCCACAGGATTACTTCAGCCATTACTGTGACAACCCTCGTCACTGTTTACCGATTAATCACTGATTACTGCTAAACTGAGACTGATTGTGATTAATAACTGAAGTAATTGAATTGATTGAAATACTGAACTAACTGACTGAAATCCGAAACTGATTGATTGACTGTATTTGTTTAAATGCATTTTTATTTGTTGCTTGTTAATTGATATGTTCGTGTTTTTATGGTTAATTTGCGAATTGAAGGCCTTATCGGCGGCCGAATCTGAAATTGATTGATGTTCTATGATTGTTAGAATTAATGTGAATTTATGGCATATTTATCTGATAACTGATTTGGTATGATTAAATTAGATTAAATATTGATAAATTGCATAGTTATCCTTAATTACATTAGTGCCACCTAGTGACCCACTACTTGGACTATTGTTGAGCCTTATTACACTCTATATAAAACATTTTCATCAGCCTTTCCTTGTCTCAACCGACCAAGAGAGAGAGAGGGAGAGAATTGATTTGTTCTTGAGAGAATTGCTTGGAAATTAGGACGCTAAGCCAGAATTTCCCGGAAAAGCCAATACCGTTGCCGATGCACTGAGCCAGAAATCGATTAGAAATTTAGCCTGTTTGCTTACCGGGCAGAAGGAATTGCTTTGTGACCTTGAAAAATCTGAAATTGAAATCGTTTTACGAGAACAAGGTGGAACCTTAGCTGCTATTTCTGCTCAACCAGCATTGATTGAAGAGATTAAAGAGAAACAGCAACTGGATGACTTCTTGAAGAAGATCATCGAAGAAAGGGAAACTAAACCCAGACCGGGTTTTAAATTTGAAAGTAATGTACTGAAATTTCAAGAAAGACTGTGTGTACCAAATGATTCTGAATTGAAAAGAAGAGTTCTGCAAGAGGGCCACAATTCAAAATTTTCTATCCATCCAGGGAATACGAAAATGTATCAAGATCTGAAACTGAATTTCTGGTGGCCGGGAATGAAGAAAGAAATTGCTGATTTTGTATCGAAATGTCTTCATTGCCAACAAGTCAAAGCCGAACATCAATGACCCGCAGGCTTATTACAGCCCTTACCCATACCGGAGTGGAAATGGGAACATATCACCATGGATTTTATTGTGGGATTGCCTCACTCCAGTAAAGGTATGGACTCAATTTGGGTTATTATTGATAGACTGACTAAATCTACTCACTTCTTACCTGTTAAGACAAATTATAATGCGGACAAATTGGCTATACTCTATATTGATGAAATTGTTAGACTGCATGGAGTGCCTGTGTCCATTATTTCTGACAGGGATTCGAAGTTCACATCGAGATTTTGGCAAAGCTTACAGACTGCATTGGGTACCGAATTAAGACTGAGTAGTGCTTATCATCCTCAGATCGATGGCCAGTCAGAAAGGACCATCCAGACTCTAGAGGATTTATTGAGAATGTGTGTCCTTGATTTTCAGGGAAATTGGGAAAGTCATTTGCCCTTAGCTGAATTCGCCTACAACAACAGCTATCATTCAAGTATTGGTATGGCGCCTTTCGAGGCATTGTATGGCAGAAAATGTAGATCTCCGATTTGCTGGGCAGAAGTTGGAGATGGGCGTTTGCTTGGACCCGAGATTGTATACGAAACGACTAAGAAAGTGAAATTGATACAATAGAGACTGAAAATCGCACAGAGCAGACAGAAAAGTTATGCTGATGTTAGAAGACGGGATAGAGAATATGAAGTGGGTGATCACGTGTTTGTGAAAGTGACACCGATGAAAGGCCAGACTCGTTTTGGAGTCAAAGGCAAGTTAGCACCGAGATACGTCGGACCATATGAGATTATTGAGAAAATCAATCCGGTGGCGTATCAAGTTGCTGTAGACACCCCATTTTTGACCGTCCTCAAGACTTGGACGTCACTGTTTGAATACTCGGTGATCATCCTTGTTCGCGTTCGTCTTGAGTTCCCGGAGGTCTCGGCTACGTGCCCTACCTCAGGATCTCTCGACTCGACTGTTTTGTGTCTGGTTTTGCACCAAACACTTGTGTTTTGCTTTGGAGGGCAGAGAATGGCTTATGAGACATCCCCACACTCCACCGGCCACGGCTTGAGGCCACCGGCCTTGTTTCCTTGCCACCGGCCATTGGTGATGGCCGGTCGGCACTATTGATGGTCGGTCGGCATTATATTTGGTCGGCCGGCCACTGTTTTTGATCAATCGGCCACTTGTCCTGACCGAGACCTTTTTTTGAGAGAGCTTGACCCTTTTGAACCTTTTTTAGCTTCTCCAAGAAGCTTGACCCTTTTTTAGCTTCTCCAAGAAGCTTGACCTTTTTGAACCTTTTTTTAGCTTATCCAAGAAACTTGACCCTGTTTTAGCTTCTCCAAGAAGCTTGACCTTTTTTAGCTTCTCCAAGAAGCTTGACCCTTTCGACCATTTTTTTAGCTTCTCCAAGAAGCTTGACCTTTTTTAGCTTCTCCAAGAAGCTTGACCCTTTTTTTTAAAACTTCTTGAAGAAGCTTGACCCCTTTGCCTAGCTTCTCCAAGAAGCTTGGCCTTTTTGCTCCAACCTTCTAAGAGAAGCTTGGCCTTTTTGCTCAAAGCTTCTAAGAGAAGCTTTGCCCCATTGGTTTCTCTATATAAGGAGAGCCTCTCCTTCCATTTTAGAGGTTGAAAAAATCTGATATATATCACATATATATCACTCCCTCTCTATATCTCCCTCTCTCTCTACATTTGTGTGGGTTAGATGGTCCAAAAGTGTCTTGTTCTTGGCCTATTGCACACCACTTCATAGCCACACACTTCCATCATCACTTGGAGGTTCTTGGAGCTTGTTTTCAGAGGTTGAGGACTGGTTTTTGAGACCTAAAGACTGCTGGTTCTTGCTGGTCTTCAAAGGTAACTTCTTACCCTCTTTATTCCCCGTTTTTGCACACCCTTTTAGCCTGTCTTGCTTTCAGATTTGGGCTTTGTGTATAACATAAAAAATTTCTGTTTTTTTTGTGTTTAAGATACTTTATTAAGGACACTTTTGTGTTTGGGGTCGTTTACCCCCTCTTAGGCCTTGTTTGGCCCCATTTTGTGCTATTTTTGGTGAACTTCGGGACCACCTTGTTTGGGCCTCCTCACCACTGAAATCTTGAGAGATTTCAGTGGTGAGAATGGTGGTTTAAGGTCCTAAGAAGGAGAGGGGTGACCCTCTCCCTTGTTGCCTTGTTTGTTGCCCTTTTTGGCCTTCCAAAGGGGCTCCTATTTGCATGCTTCCAAGCCTTGTTTCAATCATTTTTCAGTGGGTTTTAGGACCCCCATAAGCCATTTCCAGAGTTGGTTTGGTCTTGTTGAATGTCCTTATTGCATGTGTAGAGTAACCCTCTTGTTGGCCTTTCAAAGGAACACCCCATCCTAGCATGTGTGGACCTTGTTTCCATGGATTTTTGGGGCTTATTTGACATACCATGTTACTATTTTTACTTGGTTTAGACACACCATGCTTGCTTTGCATACTTGTGTTGTAATGCCATGAAACTGCCTTAACATGTATCTAGCACTTAGACCGCTATGCTTACTTATTTTGGCTTAGCTTTGTGAAGCTTTTATGCATGTTTTAGTGTGCTTAAGGTCTGTTTTTGGTCATTTGGGTCATCCATGCTTTGCTTTGTATAGCTACCATGCAATCTCCCTTGTAGGCCTTGAGTGTTGACCCCCCTAGCATGCTTTACTTGCTTTGTTTCAGTGGTTTGGAACCATTTATCATGCCATTTCAGACCTTATAGCATGCTTGTATGCTTGCATTTGATGCTCCTTTAATGCTTTAAGAGGTTGGTATCTTATGCTCCATGTTTGGCCCCTTTTGTATGCTTCCATGTATAGGCCATTTAGATGCCATCTAGGTGTGTCTTTGACCTTAATTTGGCATGATTTGGGACTGTTTTGATTCACTTTGATCATTTGCTTCGTGTGTCATATGATCATAGTTTAAGTCCTTGGGCTTGGATGCATGCTTTGCTTGCATTGGTAGGTTGATTTGGCATCATCTTCTGCATGTTTTTCAAAGCTTATCATGTATGCTACGTGCCAATGTTTGCCCCTTTTAAGTGTTCTTGAAAGTTGCTTCTATATGCTTAGGTATTCAACCATGTTTGCATGCGTGTTTGTATGCTTAGGTACTTGGCTCATGACATTTTGTTGCATGTTTAAATGGTGTTGCATTTGGCATGCATTTCTTGCTAAGTTTTCTAACATGTTACATGCCTTGCATGTGTGCATGGTTAAGATTACACTTTGCATGTTTGCTAACTTGCATACTTGTCCTCATGTTCATGTTGCATACTTAGCCTCCATGCCTAGGTTGCATTGCATAGAGCATGCATGCTTTGCCTCTTGAATTGAGTATGATAGAGGTTGGGCTTTATGTGTTTAATTGGTTTGCATGTCATTTGAAATCGAAATGCACAACTTGGTTTCTTGGGCCATCACGCATTGAAATGCGCGATTGGTGGTCCGAGGGTCAAGCACCATCCTCCTTTGAGTCATAAACATGATAAGGAGTGTGGTTGGTGCAAACATTGCTTGAAATACATTGCCATGCCATGTTTTTCCCTCTGCTGCTGTCAAACAGGTTTCAGCAGGAAGAATTGGCCGGCCGGCCGGCAGTGTTGGGTGCTGACCGGCAAAACAGGTCTGGCCGAGAGCATAATGTTTAGCCGATGACCATTCTAAATGGCCGGTGATGATCTCACTCAGCCGGTAGTATCCCACAACACTCAGAGAAGCAACCTTGGAAGTTGTGCAATTTTCAGAGAAGCAGAACAGTCAAAGCAGAGGCAAACTTGTGCATGGCAGTGACTTTCCGAGCGGAGCCGAGCGCGCATTGCATTGGGCCCTCTTCCCGAGGCCATTTTCTGCTTTCATTAGATTAGTTAATTTGTTAATTAATTAATTGGTCTGTAATAATTAATTAGCTTGTAGGTTAATTAATTTGTATTATTCTTTTGGTCCCTCCGAGCGAGGGCGAATCTGTAATAAGTGTGGGTGCGTGTGTGTGCATGTCTTCCAATCCCCACTTCTTTCTTCCTTTTTACTTACCTGCTTTGATGGTTAGTAATAGGACATGTTTAATTTAGCATACCTTATGCCACCCATGCGTGCATCCATACATTTGTCTTGCATGCACCGGGCTCGGTACATCATGCTAACTGCATTTGTATTTCAATTCCAAATTGAATACGTGCATCAATTGATTGCATTTCACATCCCATGTTTAGGTTAGCCGAGCCTACTCTAACTGCATCCTGTATGTGTTGCATTAGTCAATTTGACATGAACTAGGACCATGCATGTTGACTAACTAGTTTATTGTTTTGGCACGGAGTACGATGTAAGTATTTTATGCTTTAGCATACCGCATGCGTGTGAATGCTATTATGACAGCATGCTTACCATGTGGCTAGATGCTTATGTGATAAACTGTTTGAATGCCTGTGGGTGAAGGTTGGATTATCTGAGTTGGAAAAACTCGTTGAAATCCGTATTTTAGCCTACTTGCGAGTAGCAAATTCCAAAGTGTTTTTCAAGACAAACGGATATGCAATGCTTATTTCCAAATTAGGCAATCTAGTCTATACTTGTTTACTGTGCGCATAACATAGTAATTCTAGGCTAATAACTGGATTAAGAACACATAACGTTTTCAAAAACGAATATCACGGTTAGTAGAGGCCGATCTTCGGATCGGGCGAGAGGGGGTGCTCATAGCTGACCTTCCCCAATCGTACCCAAGCTCCCGAGCCAAGGCAACTTTGGTGATGACGGACACCTAGCCTTTGGCACCGAGCAGGGTTTCCTAAATTCCCCCATTTTAAAATATTTAGGTGGCGACTCTGTATCTGGCAAAGCAGTCCATGTTCGGCACTTCTTTTTAAAAAAATCTGTTTCTCAAAACGATTTGTCGGATTTGGACTCTTTGGTTCAGATTAAGAACCGCAAACAAAATTGAGTCCGAACTGTAGCGAGGGCCCCCCACGCGGGCGCGTCTACAGTTTCTGGCGACTCCACTGGGGATTTTAGAGAGCTTGACTCGAACTCATGATATCCTGTTTTGATTTCATTTATGTGTCTCTTTGCATTGCATGTGCATTGGTGCGCCTAGGACACCGTGTTTGCCATCTGCCATTCCTGAACGGTTTGCCGGAGGCTTGTCTTGTCAAGGCATAACCATAAGGTTGATCGGTTATGGGCTCTGACAGTATGGGAACACAAACCCCAGTTTTTACCGAGGCACCCTTTTGACCATTTGACCTACTGCATATTCGGAATCCATAGTGACCATTCCAAACTAGGACAGGTTGCTTACCCGATAGGTTGTTTGAAACCGCTGCGTGCGTAGTGAAACCCTAGCTCCTGACAAAATAGGACAGGGAAACCCTACCCCAACATAGGGGTGTCTTGGCTCTCATTTGTTTGCTATGTGCTTTTAGAGTGTATCTCTACAGGGAATGCGCATAACAGTTTGCAAGTCTGAGTATTAGGCTTGTGGGCATCAGCATCAGTATTTGGGGAATCAGTTTTACCCGAGGGTATCAATTTTGGGACAGATATTTGGGGAACAGTTATCAGTATTGAGTACAGTCGTTCTGCTATCCGTTCCAGTGAAATTGAGCTGAGATGCTGTCTGTTTTCTCTTTTGCAAGGTAGTTCTGGAATTATAGCTTCAGAAGGCTCCAATATCCCCCGAGGTTCATTGGACTTGTACTGATAGAATTTGTCAGGTAATAGACTCAGTTCAAGGATAATCAGGGCCAGAGAAGGCTAGTCAGGCACAGACCACCAGTACAACAGCTACTAGATCAGTGATCTTTGAGCAGTCGGGCTGAGATTTCCGAGCCTATTGCCGACATAGATATACCGGTTGCTCAGTTAGATTAGAACAGTATGTCGAGTCTGGAAGAGATGGTGCGCCAACTCCATGATAGTATGAAAGCCATGCAGCAAGACACTGTCCGTCAAGCAGAATTCGCCAAGCAACATGCTGTGGTCATAGCCCAACAGGCAGAGACAATTGCCAGATTGGAGCAGCAAACTGGAGTATCTACTTCGCACCAGGCTCCTCCTCCACCAAGAGTTCCCATACTCGGAAGGCAACCCACGTCCAGGATGATACGAACATTCCAGTCGGGCCAGCTCCGCCCCCGGTTCTACCCCAGCTATCCAAGACACCCATCAACCTACCGGACTCCCCTTTTGAGTTAGAGACGGATCCAACGGCGCTAAAGATGAGCAAGCTTGAAAGGTTGTTCAAGAAGGCTCAAGGCATGAAATCCGTCCCGGACATCGAGGATGGGTATACCGATGCAGCTGTGAGCGGACTGGTTTTCGTGCTCGAGCGGATGTGCATTATTCTTGTGTCTTGGCGCTCGAGCGGGCCTTCTTGCGCTCGAGCATACCTAGTTTTTTGTTCTTAACGCTCGAGCGTTGTGTTCTTCGCTCGAGCGGGAGTGTCGTATATCAGTTGGCAGCTAAGCATTTTAAAATCACTTTTTACATCCTCTCTCTCTCTCTTACTTTCTAACAAGCTATTTTGAGAGCTCCTCTCTCTAGAAACTCCCTTCTCTCTAGGGTTTGATCTAGTTAGAGTGTCTCTCTATCCTCCGGCCTTTGTAAAAAGTTGTTGATCGTCAAGGGCTTCGTTTTGATCCGAGAATCGTGGTGTTTGGAGCATTTTCACTTTCTTCTCCTTTCCCATTTGAGCTCAAACTTCGAGGTAGGGATATTCTTCTCCTTCTCATGAGTTTTGCCTTTGAATTTTAGTATTTTGATGAGTTGGGGGTTGTTGGGTAATTTTGAGAAAGTTTGGGCCTTTGTGTAAATTCTACAAAAGTTGGGGTTTTGTTTATATAAACTTACATGCATGTTTGGCATAGAGAAATGGGATCAATATTGGTTTATTGGTGAAAATGGAACCTTAGGGTTGTGATGTTAATTATGGAAAATGCTCTAATTACATTGATGAATTAATTGGTATAATTAATTTGAAGAAAAGAAGAATTAAACTGAGAACGTTGAAATGTTGATTATATATCCATTTGGTGCATTTATTTTCGGTATAGAAATAACTGCTTTGGGCTATCGGTGGAGGATAGTCTTGATTGTTGCAGACAATGCATGATGATTAGGCAAACTAAAACTAATCAATTGAGTAAGCCATTGAATATGGTAGTTGGTACAATACAGCACTCAAATGTGTGTTGATTGATTTAATTTGTATATGATAATTGTTTATATACGTTGTATTGTGTGGGAGGAGAAAGGGGCTGTACTCCACGGTTTATTGGAAGAAAGGGGCTGAACCTCTAAACCGAATCTTGTGGCAGTGATACAGCACTACAATGTGTATCAGGCTGCGAATTAGAAGTGTTTTCTTGTGACAGTGATACAGCACTAAAATGTGTATCAGACTGCAAATTTGAAGTGTTTGTTTTGATTTGATATAGCACTAAAATGTATATCGTTATCAATTATGAAGTATAGAAGTGTTTCTATGTTATGTTGATACAGCACCAAAATGTGTATCGCTCGTATAGTATGGAAGTGACTTATGTGTTATTGATACAGCATCACAATGTGTATCCACCATGAATTTCGAAAATGTTTTGAGATGAGTCTTATTCTCATCAAGTTATTTGGCTAAGTTTTGAGCCTTGTTTTCAAACTCAAGGCTGAAAAAGAAATGAGAAATGAAATGTAACATGGACTTAATGTCATGAAATCGGAATGTGATATATGTAGATGTACCTGTGTTGACCATCTATCAACTGCTAATCTTTTAGTCATTGTTCATGGCTGGTTTAGTGTATTTCTACTGGGCTGTGGCTCACCCTTTATGGGACATCATTTTCAGGTATAGGTAGCATGCCACCTCCAAGGACATAGCTTGGGAGGCTAGAGGCAGGCGGATTGTTTTGTTTATTTCCTTTTGGTGTATTACATGTAAATTCAAGCCAAGGGCTTTATATGTATTGAGTTAGTACTCTTCTTTTTGTAACCAAGTGTTAGCTTGGAAAGCTGTAAGTCCGTAGGGCACTTGCTTTTGCTGTTAACATGTAATACTTTTGTAAGGAACTACTCTGATGAATAGAAGAATATTTATCTTTTATACCAATGCATGTCTATGTTGATGGGTTTTAATGTTATTATTTTGAGGGCGTTACAACTTGGTATCAGAGTGTACCGGGTTCGAATACTTTGGGTACGTGGGAAGTGATTAGTATCACAATGGGTTTGTCTCGCTTGTTAGAGACTTATGTGTGACATTATGTGTTTATTTGATAACATGTTTATGTGACTACTTGGGTATGGGATTTAATTTCTAGGATGTTGATTAGATCCTTGGGTTTCTGTGAGTCTTGTTGGAAAAGCACTTGATCAATGCTGTTTCTAACCGGAACTCTAGTAACGCCTCGGGATTATCATTATCCGGAAATAAAATTCGTAAGTGCTTATGTGTTTATGTGCTTACGTGGAGTGAATTACAGTTGTCCATGTATTAGGACGCGAGTGTTTAGTTTTGGCATATTTATGAATGTGCTAATGTTCTTCGTTACCTTCATTTGGATGTCAAGACGCGGGCGTGGTAGACGTAGCAGATGTGGTAGGCAGGAGATGCCTTTACCGGATGATATTCTGGCATAGCAGGAGGGGGTTGGCCAGGCCAATGTGGCCGAGCCAGCAGGTCAGGAGGCTATGGGCGCTTTAGCCCGAGGGACAGCCGATGCTTTGAGGGAGTCTGTGGGTGTTTTCTGAGCTGAGAATCCGATTCAGGCTCCAGTTCAGACCCAAGTTGTTGAGGCCGGGCCTTCCTTCTTGAAAAGGGAGTTCTTCCGGTCTAACCCGGACGAGTTTATTGGGGATCCGAAGGAGCCACTGAAAGCTGATGAGTGGTTAGAACAAATGAGTAAGATGTTCGAGATGCTTGGCATCGAGGACGGAGCGTTGAAAGTGACCTTGGCATCCTTCCAGCTTAAAGCGGGTCAGTGGTGGAAATACATGAGGGGCCGTATTGCTGGCACGTGGGAGGCTTTCGTGGAGGCTTTTCAGGAGAAGTATTTGCCTCCAACAGTCAGGGAGAAGTTGAGGGACCAGTTTTGTCAGCTTTTGCAGGTGAGTTCTTCAGTAGCCGAGTATGAGGCTGCTTTCACTAGCTTGTCCAGGTTCGCACCTGAACTTGTGGCGTCCGAGGAACGCCGCTGTATTGAGTTCGAGAAGAGGTTGAGGCACGGCCTCAAGATGAGGGTTGGAGGTTCGATGATCCGAGATTATGGGCGCTTGGTTGATGCTGCAACCCATATGGAGATCATAATGCAGGAAGAGGAGGGACAGAGAGGCTCCAAGAGGAGCCAAGATGGTCAGGGTGATGGCAGGAGACAGAGGAGTGCTAACCCTTAGCAGTCTCAGAAGGGTGTTGCTAGATCGACCTTTCCAGTGCCGAGTGCAGGCTCGGGGAGAGGTAATCAGGGGGAGTTCACCTGTTACAAGTGTGGTCAGTTGGGCCACAAGGCTTCAGTTTGCCTGCAGAGGGAAGAAGGTCAGAGAGCTGCTTCATTTTCAGCTAGACCGCAGAGCCAGAGTCAGGGCAGGGGTCAGCCCTTGTCTTGTTATCAGTGTGGTCAGCCTGGGCACCTGAAGAGGTTTTACCCACAGTTGAGTGCCACTTCGAGCGCGTTTAGTTCTAGGCAGGCGTAGGGTTTTCAGCCAGCTCAGTCTGTGCAAGCCTCGAGGGCCAATCAGGGGGCTTCATCGTCCCAGTCTGTGCAGCAGTCGTTTGCTCCTAGGGGTGAGCAGTTGGATTAGGGGCCTACAGGGCGCGTGTATGCTGTTACCGCGCAGGACCTAGTACTGGCTGCATCAGTAGTGAGAGGTACCTTTCTGTTTTGCAACTCTGTTGCTAGTGTATTGATTGATACGGGTGCATCTCATTCTTTTGTATCTGCTGCAGTTGCATCTGTTTTGGAATTGGAGTTGGCACAGTTAGCATCTCCTATATGTGTAGTATCGCCTGTTGGTGGTGAGTTGATCTTGAAACAAGGTGTTAGAGGTTGTGATATAGAGGTCGCCGACCATAGGCTTCCTTTTCCTTTTATTGTCATGCCCATGAAGGGTTTTGATGTTATTTTAGGTATGGACTGGCTATCGTCATACCGGGCTGTTATTGATTGCTACCGCCAGAGGGTCACAGTTTGTACCTTGAGCGGGGAGTGTTTCCATTTCTTGGGGGATCGGGTTGGTAGTGTATTGCCACCATTGTATGATCCGCGAGGGCGGAGTGGGCTTAGTGGTCTACTTGCTAGCTTTTTCAGTGGTGAGTGTGATGAGACCCAGATTGTATTGCCGAGGGTGGTTTGTGAGTATTCGGATGTTTTTCCCGAGGATCTCGTTAGTTTGCCACCTCACCGAAAGATGGAGTTCTCTATTGATTTAGTGCCCGGCACAGCGCCGATTTCTATGGCACCTTATCGTTTTGCCCCAGCCAAGTTGAGTGAATTGAAGATTCAGCTCCAGGAATTGCTAGATAAGGGTTTTGTTCGCCCTAGTGTTTCGCCGTGGGGAGCACCGGCCCTCTTTGCTAAAAAGAAAGATGGTGCCTTGAGACTGTGTATAGACTACCGGAAGTTGAATCGGGCTACGGTCGAGAATAAGTACCCTATGCCCCGTATAGATGATTTATTTGACCAATTGAAGGGTTCCCGTTGTTTTTCTAAGATAAACTTGAGATCGGGCTACCACCAGTTGAGGGTCAGGGAGGAGGATATTCCGAAGACGGCATTCCGTACGCGGTATGGCCATTATGAGTTTCTGGTGATGCCATTCGAGCTTACCAATGCACAGGCAGTCTTTATGGAGTTGATGAACCCAATCTTCTGGGAATTCTTGGATCGGTTTGTAGTTGTTTTCGTAGATAACATTCTTATCTATTCGCCTTCTGAGGAGGAGCACAAGGAACACTTGAGAGTGGTGCTTGAGTTGCTTAGAGGCCATAGGCTGTATGCCAAGTTTGGGAAGTGTGAGTTCTGGCTAGGAGAGGTCAAATTCTTAGGCCATGTGGTATCCGGGGAAGGGGTGTCTGTTGATACATCCAAGGTAGAGGCAGTGCAAGATTGGGCACAGCCTAAGAGTGTGTTTGAGATCTGCAGTTTTCTGGGATTGGCTGGGTATTACCGCCGGTTTGTGAAGGATTTCTCCAAGTTAGCTTCGCCGTTGACTAGGTTGACTCGGAAGGGACTCAAATTTGTATGGAGTGAGACTTGTGAAAAGTCGTTCCAAGAGTTGAAGGTTAGATTGACCATCGCTCCGGTTTTGATTATTTCGGAGAGAGGATTGGGTTATACAGTCTATTGTGATGCCTCACGAGAGGGTTTGGGTTGTGTGTTGATGCAAGAGGGGAAAGTGGTAGCTTATGGCTCACGTCAGTTGAAAATACACGAGAAGAATTACCCTACACACGACCTAGAGTTAGCAGCAGTGATCTTTGCCTTGAAGATTTAGAGGCACTACCTTTATGGTGAGAGGTTCGAGGTGTTCTCGGACCACAAGAGTTTGAAGTACCTGTTTACACAGAGAGACTTGAATTTGAGGCAGAGAAGATGGATGGAGCTCATTGAGGACTATGATTTTGAGTTGCACTATCACCCGGGGAAGGCCAATGTTGTGGCTGATACCCTTAGTAGGAAATCTATTAGTGATGTAGCTTGTATAGCCATCCGGGAATGGGAGATGTTGGGTGCACTTGGCGAGTTCGATTTGCTACTAGGCGAATCTG
This sequence comes from Camellia sinensis, assembly GCF_055761805.1. Classification (NCBI taxonomy): domain Eukaryota; kingdom Viridiplantae; phylum Streptophyta; class Magnoliopsida; order Ericales; family Theaceae; genus Camellia; species Camellia sinensis. The sequence continues at coordinate 172,074,445 of NC_138967.1, forward strand.
TTGAGGCTGCGGCCTTGTTTTCTGTTGTTGCACAGCCTACACTTGTGACCTGAGTATTAGAGGCACAGAGAGGTGACCTTGAAGTACAGTCCTTCCGAGAGAAGATCTCCAGTGAGAAAGTTAAGAAGGGTGTGACGGTGTATCCCGACCAGAGTGTGAGATATCGAGACCGTTTGTTTGTGCTGGAGTCTTGCCGAGAGGAAGTACTCCGAGAGTTCCATCATTCACGTCATGCGGTGCATCCGGGAGGCACTAAGATGTATTGGGATTTGGGTCGCCAGTTTTGGTGGCGGGGTATGAAGAGAGATGTGGCTGTTTTCGTATCGAAGTGTCTTACTTGCCAGCAAGTGAAGGCCGAGCATCAGAGGCTAGCGGGTTTGTTGCAACCCTTGCCTATTGCCGAGTGGAAGTGGGAGCATGTCACTATGGCCTTCATTGTAGGTCTTCCGAGGACTCAGGGGGGTAGTGATGCCATTTGGGTGGTTGTAGACCGGTTAACTAAGTCGGTGCATTTCATTCCTATACGCGTGAGAGATTCGGTAGATCATCTCGCCGACTTGTATATTCGGGACATAGTGAGATTGCACGGGGTCCCAGTGACGATCGTCTCAGATAGAGATCCTCGTTTTATTGCTAGGTTGTGGCAGAGTTTGCAGAGTGCCTTGGGCACTAAGTTGACCTTTAGTACGGCTTATCATCCTCAGACTGATGGGTAGTCCGAGCGTATGATTCAGATCCTTGAGGATATGCTTCGAGGTTGTGTCCTTGACTTTAGTGGGACGTGGGAGAGGCACTTGCCCTTGGTGGAGTTTACCTACAACAACAGTTTTCAGTCTAGCATCGGTATGGCACCGTTTGAGGCCTTGTATGGCCGACCGTGTAGGTCTCTAGTGTGTTGGGCCGAGGTGGGTGATGCACCTTTGTTGGGTTCAGAGTTGGTTAGGGAGACGACGGAGAAAGTTGAACTTATCCGTAGGAGGCTTGTTACAGCCCAGAGTCGTCAGAAATCTTACGCCGACCATAGGAGGCGACCTTTGGTATTTGAGGTGGGTGATCATGTCTTTCTGAAGATATCACCTAGGCGGGGATTGATGAGGTTTGGGAAGAGTGGGAAGTTATCCCCTCTGTTTATTGGCCCTTTTGAGATCCTTGAGAGGATGGCGAGGTTGCCTATCGTTTAGCTTTGCCGCCGCAATTGTCCGGAGTGCATGACGTGTTTCATGTGAGTATGCTTCGGAAGTATGAGCCAGATCCATCGCATGTATTGGATTGGACCAACTTAGAGGTTGATGAGGATGCCTCGTATGAAGAGAGACCGGTTCGGGTCTTGGATAGGCGGGATCAAGTCTTGCGAGGCAAGACCATTCCCTTGGTAAAAGTCTTGTGGAAACATCATGGAGTGGAGGAAGCCACTTGGGAACGTGAGTTGGAAGTCCGCGAGAAATATCCGGACTTGTTTGTTGATGTGTAACCATGCTTTGGTAATTTTGTAATATTGTTGAACCTTAAGAGTATTGAATGTATCTTAGGTTGTAAAACATGGTTTTTGTTTTGATTTAATGGAAGTATTTTGAAACTTGCCTCAAAATGGAAGTTTAATGTAATATTGCATATGTTGAATGTATTGTAGAAATGGAAATATATCATGAATACTGAATATGATATAGAATCGTGGAATGTAGTATTGAAATTCGTGGAATTTCAAGGAATGCATAACTATAGTACATGTTGTGGAAAATGTTGCAAACTGCCTCTTGAAAAGAGATGAGATGACCGGTAATTGGTCGAATTGTTAAAAATTCGCATTTTGATAATGTTGGGAATTGAGAAAATCTTGTTTTTCAAAAATTTGTATTAAATTTCGGGGACGAAATTCTTTAAGGGGAGGAGGTTATAGCGATCCCGATTGTCCCTTTACTGTTCTGTTGTATTCCGAACTCGGTTCCATGGAGTTGGTAGTTGTATCTATCTTGTTGTCGTCCTTTAATGGCATTTGTTTGAGTTTTAGGATGTGTTGGCCATGTTTCGAACAGATAGGTTGAACCTTGGTCTGAAATCTTGTTGCCAGGTTTTTGGTCGTTCCGCTCGAGCGGGCCTTGTTGCGCTCGAGCGGAGAGTGCACACTTCCAGTATTTCGTGTCCCTGCAAAACTTCTGCAGGTGTGATTTTTACGCTCGAGCGGTGGAGCTCGAGCGGGTACTCTGGCGCTCGAGCGGGTAGTACTTTCTGGTGTAAGTTCTGGGAGGCGGAAATCTACGCTCGAGCGGACTGGATTTCGTGCTCGAGCGGATGTGCATTATTCTTGTGTCTTGGCGCTCGAGCGGGCCTTCTTGCGCTCGAGCGTACCTAGTTTTTTTTTCTTGACGCTCGAGCGTTGTGTTCTTCGCTCGAGCGGGAGTGTCGTATATCAGTTGGCGGTTGGGCATTTTAAAATCACTTTTTACATCCTCTCCCTCTCTCTTACTTTCTAACAAGCTATTTTGAGAGCTCCTCTCTCTAGAAACTCCCTTCTCTCTAGGGTTTAATCTAGTTAGAGTGTCTCTCTATCCTCCGGCCTTTGTAAAAAGTTTGTTGATCATCAAGGGCTTCGTTTTGATCCGAGAATCGTGGTGTTTGGAGCATTTTCACTTTCTTCTCCTTTCCCATTTGAGCTCAAACTTCGAGGTAGGGATATCCTACTCCTTCTCATGAGTTTTGCCTTTGAATTTTAGTATTTTGATGAGTTGGGGGTTGTTGGGTAATTTTGAGAAAGTTTGGGCCTTTGTGTAAATTCTACAAAAGTTGGGGTTTTGTTTATATAAACTTACATGCATGTTTGGCATAAAGAAATAGGATCAATATTGGTTTGTTGGTGAAAATGGAACCTTAGGGTTGTGATGTTAATTATGAAAAATGCTCTAATTACATTGATGAATTAATTGGTATAATTAATTTGAAAAAAAGAAGAATTAAATTGAGAACGTTGAAATGTTGATTATATATCCATTTGGTGCTTTTATTTTCGGTATAGAAATAGCTACTTTGGGCTGTCGGTGGAGGATGGTCTTGATTGTTGTAAACAATGCATGATGATTAGGCAAACTAAAACTAATCAATTGAGTAAGCCATTGAATATGGTAGTTGGTACAATACAACACTCAAATGTGTGTTGATTGATTTAATTTGTATATGATAATTGTTTATATATATTGTATTGTGTGGGAGGAGAAAGGGGCTGTACTCCACGGTTTATTGGAAGAAAGGGGCTGAACCTCTAAACCAAATCTTGTGACAGTGATACAGCACTACAATGTGTATCAGGCTGCGAATTAGAAGTGTTTTCTTGTGACAGTGATACAACACTAAAATGTGTATCAGACTGCGAATTTGAAGTGTTTGTTTTGATTTGATATAGCACTAAAATGAATATCGTTATCAATTATGAAGTATAGAAGTGTTTCTATGTTATGTTGATACAGCACCAAAATGTGTATCGCTCGTATAGTATGGAAGTGACTTATGTGTTATTGATACAGCATCACAATGTGTATCCACCATGAATTTCGAAAATGTTTTGAGATGAGTCTTATTCTCATCAAGTTATTGGCTAAGTTTTGAGCCTTGTTTTCAAACTCAAGGCTGAAAAAGAAATGAGAAATGAAATGTAACATGGACTTAATGTCATGAAATCGGAATGTGATATATGTAGATGTACCTGTGTTGATCATCTATCAACTGCTAATCTTTTAGTCATTGTTCATGGCTGGTTTAGTGTATTTCTATTGGGCTGTGGCTCACCCTTTATGGGACATCATTTTTAGGTATAGGTAGCATGCCACCTCCAAGGACATAGCTTGGGAGGCTAGAGGCAGGCGGATTGTTTTGTTTATTTCCTTTTGGTGTATTACATGTAAATTCAAGGCAAGGGCTTTATATGTATTGAGTTAGTACTCTTCGTTTTGTAAGCAAGTGTTAGCTTGGAAAGCTGTAAGTCCGTAGGGCACTTGCTTTTGCTGTTAACATGTAATACTTTTGTAAGGAACTACTCTGATGAATAGAAGAATATTTATCTTTTATACCAATGCATGTCTATGTTGATGGGTTTTAATGTTATTATTTTGAGGGCGTTACAGAGTCCAAGCGAAGACGTCATTGTGCTCGATTAAGAGAGCTGTAAGGTTGACCTTGGCTTGGGAGGACAGCTGGCTGCCAATCTTAGCTGTCTTCGTTGGATCGGTAGGATTAATGGGTACTTCCACTAACTCTTCCACTGGTTCTTCCCTGATTAGTTCCTTTTCGTGGCTGATGTCAAGGCCTTCTATTATCATGGCTTCCTTCATCTTCACCTCTTTTAGGGAAGCGACGTAACATTTTTTAGCTACAGTCTGCTCGTCCCTTACGGGGCCGACTCCATGATTGGTCGAGAATTTCACTGCCAGATAATACGTGGACGTCACAGCTTAGAAGGCATTAAGAGCTATACGCCCAAGTATGATGTTGTAAACAGAAGGGCAATCAATAACCAGGAAGGTGAGGATCTTCATGGTTTGCCTTGGGTATTCGCGATAGTGATTGGGAGATTGATGGACCCTATAGAGATTACTCGATCCCTGGTAAAGCCGACCAAGGGTGTTTGCAAAGGTGATAACTTTTCTTCATCGATCTGGAGCTGCTTGAAAGCAGTGAGAAAGATAATGTCTGATGAGCTACCATTTTCAATGAACACACGTCGGACTTTGTAGTTGGATAGGAGGGAGAAAATGACTAGAGGATCGTCATGGGGGTATTAGATGCCTTCACTATCTACATCTGTGAAAGTGATAGGTTTCGACCACCGCTTGGGTTGTTTGGGAGGTCGGTCAACCATTGTTACTTCTTTGTCTAACCCCTGTCTAATTTTTTGAAGCTCGGCTCGTTGTGCCGACTGAGATGGTCCGCCGCACGTAAGTCCCCTAGCAATGACCCTGATTTCTCCTATTGGGGGAACGGGGGCTCCTGGGGCTCGATATTGATATTGGGCTCTATCACCATCCTACAGAGGCTAGTCAGCCAGTCTTGGCGGGATGTGTCTAGCATTCCATTTTGAGGGGTCGGTCCTGGCCCTTTAATGAGGTTAGGGTGCAGTGAACCGAGTTAAACATCCTTGACGGACTAGGTTTTCGATCCGATACTTAAGATTGATGCATTCGCCTATGTTATGGCCATGGTTGCAGTGGAAGTGACAGTATTTGGACTGATCATGCCGGTTAGAAGGAAACTTGGAAGGGTAGGGCCACTTCAGGTTATAGTCGTGTTGCATTTGGTTGAGGACATGTTCCATGGGTGTGTTAAGAGGGGTATACCGCTCAAAATGACCGGACGAATGAAGAGGAGCAGCTCGGTCAGAGCGTAGAGGTCGGTCAAAATGAGAGTATTTGAGATGTCTAGGTTCTAACTCTTTTCTCTTGTCTTTGGGTTGTGAGGGTTTGGGTGTAGAGTCTTGGCAGGTTACCAAAGAGTCTTCGACGTTCATGTATTTCTGAGCTTCAGCAAGGAGGGTGGCCATGGTCGCTGGAGGGTTTTTGGAGAAGGAGAAGAGAAAATCTGACGAGCACAGGTCGGCCATGAAGGCTATTAAAATGACCTTGTCATTATTCTCCTCAACCTGGAGAGCTTCCGAATTAAAACGAGTGATAAAGCTACGTAACGATTTCCCTTCTGTTTGCTGAATATTTAGCAGCTGAGTCGCCAGTCATCATTGACGTTGAGCACCAATGAAATGGCTCAGGAAGGAGTCCCTTAGCTGCTAGAAAGTAGTGACAGAGTCCGGCGAGAGCTGACTGAACTATAGTCGCACCGACCCCTTGAGTGTCATAGGGAAAGCGCGACACATGATTTCGTCAGGGAAACCATAAAGGATCGTAAGGGTCTTGTAAGCTTCCAAATGGTCGACCGGATCAGTTGTATTGTCAAAGGTGTCAATCGATGGCATTTTGAACTTAGAGGGTAGAGGTTTATCCCAGATGGAGGCAGCAAAGGGGGAGTTGGTAGTTGTGGAAGATTTGTTCTGGATATTCTGTATGACCCTCTGAAGTTAGAGTTTCATGGCTCGCGGCTCCGCGTCCTAGATAGGAACATTATCTCCCCCTAAAGGAAGCGAGGATTGAACACTGCTAGCTTCGCCTTTGTGGATAGCAGCGTGGTGTGGTGGATGACGATTGTGGAGGGGCTATGACTCATCCTGGTGAAATTGTGAGCCCTGAGGAGGGGGATGTAGGCCTTCTAAGTTCGACGGCTGAACATGCATGGCAGTTGTGGGGAGAGGTGTTTCGGAAACATGGGGCAGGTGTGAATGTTGGTGGTTTGGAGGAATGTCTTGAGGTGGTGGGGGAGGAACAAGGAGATCTCGCTAGAGCAAAACACTGATCAAGGCTTGGTTTTGCTCGGCTAAGCGGTTTGTTATCCTAAGTAGGCAACCCAAGAGGGGGGTGAATTGGATTATTAAAAAATTTTACAATATTAAAATTTATAAAAGCATTATTCAGAATTTCAACAAATAAAAAAATGGAATAATAATTATTAATATAAAAGTAAGAGAGATAGGGAGAGAAAATCAAACACTGAGATTTATAGTGGTTCGGCACGCCAGGCCTATGTCCACTCCCCAAGGAATCTCCTTGAAAATTTCTTTACTACCAAAATGAATTAATACACCATCAAGTCTTCACCAAGTTTGTGAATTTTACACAAGACTTACTCTTATCTATTGAGTCTCACTCAACAATAAATGCCTTACCTTTACAAAAAATCTCTCACAAAATAATAAATAAAAATAAGAGGTACTTAAACCCTTTTTTTACAATAATTCTCTCACAAAGAGTAGATATGAAAGTGTAAAAACAAAGGCTACACTTAGATCTGAAAGTGAAAGAGTACAATACAATATACTCAAAAATTTTGAAGCACACAGATTTCTTTTTCTTTAAGTTCTTAATTTTTCTCCACACATAACACTTCTATTTATACCCAAAAATATACCCGTTGGAAGTAGGACGCTCCTTTCTGATGTCATGGATTACATGGGCACGCTCCTTAATTTTAAATAGACCGCAAAGGTTAATAATTAAAAATATAATAAAAGTAAGACTAACTTTTTCTTTTCCTTTTTTGTTTTATCAAACATGGAGCTACCATTTTTTTCGGCAATTTGATACAAAATTCACAACTTTGAAACAAGCAAATGATTTGCTCCATCTTTTTTTTTCTTGTTTTATTATAATATATATATATATATATATATATGTGTGTGTGTGTGTGACATGATACAAAATTCATAACTTTCAAACAAGCAAATGATTTGCTCCATCTTTTTCTTCTTGTTTTATTATAATAATATGTGTGTGTGTGTGTGTGTGTGTGTGTGAGATGATATAATCAATATAGTGTAAAAAGTCTAATTGCTCACGTGATGTATTCTATTTATATTATATGCATTATCTACAATATTCTAATCAAATATTTGCATATATAGTAAAATCTCTTTAAATAATACTTGTAATAGATCAAAACATATATACCCTTTTTAAATTTTTGTAGAGATTTTAAACTAAACATAACCTACCACTCCATGTAGATATATTACTTTTGTCAAAAGAAGACAACTCATCAATATCAAATTTATCAAAATAATACAATCAATCAATATCAAATTTGTCAAAAGATAAATAGTGATCAGCCTAATTTTTTCAAAAAGTGAATGGTAAAAAATATTTTTATTTAAATAATATTTAACAAATGTATCATACAATATATATTTTAAACAGATAATATTTTGTGTCAAATAATATGTATATTAAAAAAATTCAAATTTTTACAGATAATATTTTAGACATCATCAAAATTAAACAACATGATTAACAATCTCCCCCTTTTTAATGATGGCAATATTTGTATGGATTTGACACAAAATAAAATTAACCAAATAACTCGCAACAATATAATTTTCAAAATCATTATATAACTCTACAACAATAAAATTAACAGAATAACTATGCAACAATATAATTTTCAAAATTACTATTTTTTCTCCCCCTTTGACATCATCAAAATAAAATATGAAGATAAGAAATAAACACATTTGATAAAATAATCTAAGATGCCAAAAATATAATAATGGTCCTTAGGTCTTGTCGAGATCATTGTGGAGATTTTGGAGCATATCTGGTGCACAAAATGTTGACAAACAAAAGATTTGAGCAGATATACATCGAGTATTGGATCAGTGGAGTGTATAAAAAGTGATACGGATGACAGGCAAAGATACGAAACAATCAAGTGTGTGTAGTGAAAAATTTGTTTTACCTTCTTGTGTAATCATGTCATTCCTTACCTTAGCCATCAATGGTTCGGACATGTATGAGGTGCTTGTAATGCAGGCAAATGAGAGGTTACTAGTGGTGCAGGCACATGCTATTCCTATAAATGAGGGTCCTAGTGTTATTGGTAATCGGAATGATATTGATGCTATTAATAACACTATGACTCTAAGTACACAGGCAATGATTGCAGTGTCCAATATGGCTCGACAATTACAGGTAAGAATACAAGAAAATCAACAATGAAGAGATGAGGTGTGCTTGTTAAAACAACATCTGGCTGATATTCGTAAGGAGAAGAGAGAGCTAGAAAAGAAAAATGCACAGTTGGAAAATATGGTGCAATATTATGCAACGGTTATAATGCCAAGACTCACAGAAGTTGAAATAAGAGAGAGGCATGTAAAAGAGGCTCATGAAAAATTGTTGAGAAAAGTGAAACGAAAAAAATTTGTGAAGCCTTCTAATAACGTACATGTAATCGAGTAATATTTTTCACCTTCTGAAATAAAATTGCAAGCATTTCTCCTCTTTTTTTTAAAAAAAAATTATGTCTTTACAAAAAAAAATTGTTGGTGCAAATAGGGAGTAGTGGAGATAAGGAGTAAATATATATATATATACTCCCCCTAAAATTATGCACAGAATATACAAACGCCTCCTTTTATTTATTTATTATTATTTTTTTAATAATAATTGTTAATCTCAAAATATATGAGTCTACCCCTAAATTAATATACTAAAAATTACATGAGTTGGAATAAACAAATTACCAATCTATAATATCAAGGGCTATTAAGATTCGGCCATAAACAACTACATCAAGTGCACTAGCATAAAAAGAGAAAATACAAATAAAAATAATTTCTTCAGACAAGGTAGAAGCAATCATTATCAAATCCAAGAGAGTTTGAAGCACATACAACAATATATATATATATATATATATATAAACACGGTGCAAAAATGAATTTTAATATGTTGATCGGTGATGACCTTGATGGTTGGAAGGAATGGAGAAGATCGTGTAAATCGGTGATAGATCTTGGTGGATCAGTAACTGATCTTGACAGATCGGTAATTGATCTTGATGAATCGAAAATGATGTTGAAGATCAGTGATGGAAGTAGAACCGTGATGGATCTTGGTAAATCGGTGAGGAATTTGAGAGGATGATGGTAGTGATGAAGGTGATGGATGATGTTGTGGATAGTAGAGCTGGTTGTGGACGATGGTGAGGATGAAGATGGTGTCGCCTGAGGAGAAAGGGAAGAAAGGGAGAGTGAGAGAAAGGGAAAACAAAGAGTGAAGGAGAGAGCGGGTGAGAGATAGAGACAGAGTGGGTGAGAGACAGAGAATATATATATATATGTATATAATTTATTTGTTTATTTATTTATTTTTATAATAATAATAATAATTATTATTATTATAATTATTTTATTTAATTATTTATAAAAAAATTATTTTTAATATAAAATTATATTGGAGTATTCATCATACCAAGTTCAGCTCTAATATAACAAAATTATTCTTCATTTAGAGGCTTGGTAAATATGTCAGTTAATTGACGATTTGTAGACACAAATTCGAGTTCAATGTCACCTTTGAGTACATGATCTCTTAGAAAATGATGCCTTATTTTAATATGTTTAGTGCATGAGTGCTGAATAGGATTTTTTGAAAAGTTAATGGCACTTGTGTTGTCACATTTTATAGGAATATGATCATAATGAAATCCAAAATCTTGAAGTTGTTGTTTCATCCAAAGCAATTATGCACAACACCCAGCGACAGCAATGTATTCTGCTTCAGCAGTTGACAGAGCCACTGAGTTTTATTTTTTGCAAAACCAAGAAGTGAGAGAGTGTCCAAGAAAATGACAAGTGCCACTAGTGCTTTTTCCGGTCAAGTCTACATCCTGCAAAGTCGACATCTGAGTAACCAAAAAGTTCAAAGGTGGTTCCCTTAGGATACCATAATTCCAAATTTGGAGTGCCAACAAGATATCTGAAAATACGTTTGACTGCGATAATGTGTGACTCTTTTGGTGCAGATTGAAAGCGTGCACACATACAAACACTAAACATTATATCGGGTCTACTTGCTGTAAGATAGAGTAGGGAACCAATCATACCTCGATATTTCTTTTCATTTACAGGTTTACCTTGCTCATCTTTGTCGATTTTTATTGATGTGCTCATTGGAGTTGCTATGGGCTTTAATGATTCCATTTCAAACCTTTTGAGTGGATCCTTAATATATTTCGTTTGATTTAAATAGATTCCGTCATTAGTTTGTTTAACGGATACTTACGTGTAAGTCCTAATAAATTGACTTATTGTCTAATAGGTCCTATGAGAAAAATTTGTCATAAAAAATGTCACTAATTGTAAGTTTTACCAACAATTTATAAAAATCATGACAAAAAAAAGTCACTAATTGTCAATTTTTAGTGACATATATATAAAAAATTGTCACAAAAAAATTATTTTTAGCGACAATTTTACCAAGACTTATTTTCAATAGAACTTGATGGGAATTAAGTTCAACTATTAGAACCTATTGGTAGTTTACCCTTTATTTGTTTAATTTGTAGACAACGAAGTTATTTAACTCCCCCATCATACTCATTTCAAATTCACCTTGCATATCTTTAGCAAACTCTTTGCACAAATTTTCATTAGTAGCAGTAAAAATGATATCATCAATATAAATTTGAACAATTAGCATATCTTCCTTTTTGGTTTTATAAAAAGTATTGTATCAATTTTTTCTCTAGAAAAACCTTTGTCAAGTAGAAAATTACTCAATATTTCATACCAAGCTCTAGGAGCTTGTTTTAAGCCGTATAAGGCTTTTGAAAGTTTGAAAACATAATCCAGGTATTTATGATTTTCAAAACTAGGTGGTTGTTCAACATAAACTTTCTCCGAAATGTATCAATTTAAAAAAGCACTTTTAACATCCATTTGATATAATTTAAAATCTTTAAAACATGCAAAAACAAGTAACATTCTAATAACTTCAAGTCTAGCAACTGGTGCAAAAGTTTCATCAAAATCAATGCCCTCTTCTTAATTATAACCTTGAGCTACTAATGTAACTTTATTTCTAGTAACAACTCCGGATTCATCCATTTTATTTCGAAAAATCCATTTTGTACCAATAACGGGATGATCATTAAGTCGAGGAGTCAAAAACCAAACTTCATTTATTTCAAATTGATTTAATTCTTCTTGCATTGCTAAAATCTAATTTTCATCTTTTTCAACATTTAAAAATGATTTTGGTTTAATTGTGAAACAAACGCTAAGTTACCACAAACATTTCTAATAGAGAAACGTGTTTTTATACCTTCTGTCGCATCACCTATGATGAGGTCTTTAGAGGGCCATGAACATACTTCCATTCTTTTGGTAGATTTGAATCGTTTTCTGGAGGAGCATATATTTCTTGAAGTTTCTCCATTGTCATTTCTTCTTCATGTTCGTGTAATGGATTTTCTTCATTTTCTTTTATGTAAATGCTCTTCATGCTTGGTTAATTTTCTACAATATCATTACTTACAAGATTCTTAGAAATAATGTTGTTAGATTCATCAAAAACAATATGCACAAATTCTTCAACAAGTAGAGTTCTTTTATTGAATACTCTATAAACTTTAATGGAAATTGAATAATCAAAAAATATAACTTCATCCGATTTAGCATCAAATTTTCGTAAGTTATCTTTATTGTTATTCAATACAAAGAATTTACTACCAAATGCACGCAAGTGACTAATATTAGGTTTTCTACCTTTCCAAATTTCATAAGGGGTTTTCTTAAGAATAGGTCTAATCATAGCTCGTCTTACAACATAGCATGCAGTGTTAACAACTTCCGCCCAAAAATATTTAGGCAAATTATTTTCACAAAGCATAGCACGGGCCATTTCTTCAAAAGTTCTATTTTTTCTTTCAACTACACCATTTTGTTGAGGAGTTCTAGAGGCAGAAAAATTATGATTAATTCTAAACTCATCACAAAACATAATAAAATCATCATTTTCAAATTTTCTACCATGATCACTTCTAATACTACAAATATTAAGATTTTTTTCATTTTTAATTCTTTTACAAAGTCTTGAGAAATTAAAAAAGCTTCATTTTTGTGTGCTAAAAATAATACCCATGTATATCTAGTATAATCATCAACACAAACAAGAGCATATGATTTTCCTCATAAACTTAATATTCTAGATGGTCCGAATAGATCAATATGCAAGAGTTGAAGCGGTTTAGTAGTTGAAACGATATTTTTGAATTTAAAAGAAATTCTAGTTTGTTTCCAAATTGACATGCATCACAAAGTTTGACTTTTTCAAAAACAATTTTTGGTAAACCAATGACTAACTCATTTTTTGAAAGTTTGGAAATTAAATCAAAATGAGCATGTCCTAATCTTCTATGCCAAAGCCAACCATTATTATTTATAACAGATAAACATTTAATATTAAAATGAAAAGACAAATCATGTAAATCAAACACAAATACATTCTCATATCTATAACCTACAAATAAAGTTTTATTTTCTAGGGTGTTCTCAATAGTGCAATGAGTTTTATCAAAAATAACTATATACCCTTTATCATATAATTGACTAATACTAAGCAAGTTATGTTTTAAACCTTCAACAAGTAAAACATTTTCAATAATAGGAGAAGGATTTTTATCAATACTTCTTACACCAATGATTTTACCCTTGCTATTGTTGATGAAAGTCATATATCCGCCATCCTTTGGTTGGAGTGTGACGAAAATAGCTTTATTTCCAGTCATGTGCCTCGAACATGCACTGTCGAGATACCATCTATCGTTACTGGATTTTTTTTTGAAACATACCTACAAAAAATTGATTTTTCTATTGGTACCTATATTTTCTTGGGTCCATAAAAGTTAGAATTTAACGCTCTTAAAATGTCTTTAGGGACCCACATCTTGTTTATTTTAGCAAAAGGATTTCTTTTAACAGGACATGAAGATGAAATATGATATTTTGTACCATAAAAATGACATGTGAGATGAGCGTGACTAGAAGATGCATGCACAAAACCATTTTTGGTAGTCTTTACTTTTGAAAAAGGTTTATATCTAATTCCGGCTTTATTAAAAGTACAATTTTGATTTTCAAGAATTTTATCTAAAGTTTCTCTACCTTGAGTGAATTTTGAGAGAGTATTTTTCAAGTCTTCAATATTTTCTTTCAAAACAATTTGCTCCTTTTTTAAAGACTCATTTTCTTCTTATAATACAACTAATTTTTTCTCAAAAATTGAAAACTCTTTTCGAGTTAAAATTTCATTTTCCTTTTTCATTTTCATGGCTTCATTTTCTAAAGTATGTATCTTGGAAGTTAAGGATTCATTTTATTTTGATAAACTTGAAATCACTTTCTTTTGACAGTTACTTTTCAAATTAAGTTTCATAAATTCAACATGTAATTGATCAAAAGCTGATTGTAATTCATCAAACGTAAAAGATTCGTCATTTACCTCATCATCGTTTCCAAGTGCCATTAAGCATAGGTTAGCAACCTCATTTTTGCAAACTTCAGTTTCTGAGTTGCTTTCATCGCTATCTTCTCCCCATGCTGTAATCATGGCTTTCTTCTTGTCCTTCTTGAATTGTTTCTTAAGTTTTGGACATTCTGATTTGTAGTGTCCAAGTTTGTTGCATTCGTAGCAGGTAATTTCATATTTTTTTGTGATTTTCACCCCTTTGAAAATCCCTGTTATTGAAGTCTTTTCTGAAAAATTTTCGCATACCTTGTTTCTTTTTCACAAACCTTTTGAACTTCCTAGTGATGAATGTCATTTCCTCATCATCATCTGAATCATCTTCCTCATCCTTTTGATGTTTTGAGGTGGATTTGAAGGCTATTCCTTTCTTCTTGTTGTTGTCCTCCTCTTCTTTTCTTTCTTGCATTATGAGCTCATGAGTTAAGAGAGATCCCATTAACTCATCTAGACTTAACTTTGATAAATCCTTGGCTTCAGTAATGGTAATGACTTTTGTCTCCCAACTTTTTGGCAACGACCTAAGCACTTTTTTTACAATTTCAGCATTAATATATATTTTTCCAAGAGAAGTTAAACCACTAGTAATATCAGTAAATCGAGTAAACATTTGAGGAATAGTTTCATAATTATAGACTAGCAAACTGACTCTAGATTCTTTAACTTGTTCGATTCCCTCATAAGTCACTATAAGCTTATCCCAAATTTCTTTTGCGGTTTTACATGTGAAAATTTTATTGAGTTCGTTGGCATCTAGAGCGCAATACAACATGTTTGTGGCTCTGACATTAATTTGGGCCATTCTAGTATCTGATTCATTCAACTCATCTTCAGGTTTTGGTACCTTAAGGCCATCTACGATTTTGGTAGGAGTTTTTGGACCATTACAAATAATTTTTCAACATTCATAATCATTAGATTGAACATGTATGGTCATCCTAATTTTTCAATAGCTAAAATTTGTGCCGCTAAATAGTGGTGGCCTATTGGATGCTTGTTCCTCAGGTGAAAAATAACTAGGGGTTGCTATGATCTACTCTAAGACGATTAAGTCACACAAACTAGAGTCTGGACTCTAACCCAAGAGGGAGGTGAATTGGATTATTAAAAAATTTTACAATATTAAAATTTATAAACACAATATTCAGAATTTTAACAAATAAAAAACAGAATAATAATTATCAATATAAAAGTAAGAGAGATAGGAAGAGAAAATCAAACACTGAAATTTATAGTGGTTCTGCACGCCAGGCCTACGTCCACTCCCCAAGGAATCTCCTTGAGAATTTCTTTACTGTCAAAATGAATTAATACACCATCAAGTAGGTTGTAAATGAACCGAGCTGTTCATGAACAAGCTTGGCTCGGCACGTTAAGGGCTTAGCTCGTTTCGTGAACAAGCCGAGCTCGAGCTCGCGTCAGCTCGGCTCATTTATCTTTATTTAAATTATATAATAAATACATTATTTATATATTAAATAATATAAATAATAATTTTTATTTAAGTATTTTTATATAAATAATATTTAAAAAAAATTATCAAGCCGAGCCGAACCGAACTCAAGCTTCATTAATGTTAACGAGCCGAGACAAGCTCGAGCTCAATAAACGAGCTCAATAAGTGAACGAGTCGAGCTCAAGCTCAGCAAAGCTCGGCTCGGCTTGGCTCGGTTCGTTTGCAGCCCTACCATCAAGTCTTCACCAAGTTTGTGGATTTTGCACAAGACTTATTCTTATTTATTAAACCTCACTCAACAATAAATGCCTTACCTTTACAAAAATCTCTCACAAAATAATGAATAAAAATAAGAGGTACTTAAACCCTCTTTTACAATAATTCTCTCACAAAGAGTAGATATAAAGTGTAAAAACAAGGACTACACTTATATCTGAAAGTGAAAAGGCAGAATACAATATACTCA
Organism: Camellia sinensis; assembly: GCF_055761805.1. Lineage (NCBI taxonomy): Eukaryota > Viridiplantae > Streptophyta > Magnoliopsida > Ericales > Theaceae > Camellia > Camellia sinensis. Next base: position 172,090,259 of record NC_138967.1, read on the forward strand.
AAATTTTTGGAGCATATAGGTTTTTTTCTCTTCAAATTCTTAATTTTTTTCCACACACAACACTTCTATTTATACCAAAAAATATACCCGTTGGAAGTAAGATGCTCCTTGCTGACATCATGGATTACATGGAAACGCTCCTTGATTTTAAATAGACAGCAAAGGTTAATAATTAAAAATATGATAAAAGTAAGACTAACTTTTTTTTTTTTTTCCTTTTTTGTTTTGTCAAACATGGAGCTACCATTTTTGTAGGCAATTTGATACAAAATTCACAACTTTCAAACAAGCAAATGATTTGCTCCATCTTTTCCTTCTTATTTTATTATAATATATATATATATATATATATATATGTGTGTGTGTGTGTGTGACATGAAACAAAATTCAAATATGGAGCCATCATTTTGTAGGCAATTTGATACAAAATTCACAACTCTCAAACAAGCGAATGAATTGTTCCATCTTTTTCTTCTTGTTTTATTATTATAATATATATATATATATATATATATATGTGACATGATACAAAATTCAAATATGGAGCCACCGTTTTGTAGGCAATTTGATACAAAATTCACAATTTTCAAACAAACAAATGATTTGCTCCATCTTTTTTTTCTTGTTTTATAATATATATATATAAATATATATATATATATATATATATATGTGTGTGTGTGTGTGTGTGTGTGTGTGTGTGACATGATATAATCAATGTAGTGTAAAAAGTCTAATTGCTCACGTGATGTATTCTATTTATATTATATGCATTATATTCTAATCAAATATTTGCACATATAGTAAAATATCTTTAAATAATATTTATAATAGATCTTAACATATATACCTTTTTTTAATTTTTGTAGAGATTTTAAACCAAACATAACCTACCACTCCATGTGGATATATCATTTTTGTCAAAAGAAGACAACTCATCAATATCAAATTTATCAAAATAATACAATCAATCAATATCAAATTTGTCAAAAAATAAACAGTTATCAGCCTAATTTTTTCAAAAAGTAAATAGTAAAAAATATTTTTATTTAAATAATATTTAACAAATGTATCATACAATATATATTTTAAACAGATAATATTTTGTATCAAATAATATGTATATTAAAAAAATCCAAATTTTTGAAGATAATATTTTAGACATCATCAAAATTAAATAGTATGATTAACACGGTTGATGCTATTAGTGAGCTCTGTAAAGGACTGATGTGGGTTGTTTTGGTTGGAAGACTCGGTTTGGGGGTTGATGGCATTGTGTTGTGAAGTCATGGATCTCGTTGTAACAATCCACTTTGACGTAAGAGAAAGAGGGATAACAGGAGATGGATCCACGGTGACAATGAACACAACTGTCAACTTGAGAGTCGTTCCCACAGACGGCATCAAATGATAATGTAATTTTGTCGGGATAAGACTAGGTCAGACTGATCCAAGGGTTCCACGAGTTGTCTTCGCCTTGTCCTCCTAAAGGTTCCTGCAACGAGTCCAATGGGAAGGTTTCGATTTGGGATGGTTCCCTCCCGTAGAACCTCCGATGGCTAAGTTAGATGGAATCAGAATGATATCGGAAAACAGTCTAGAGGGAAAGAAAGAGAGAGAGGAGATTTCTTCTTACCAACAACGTGAATTAAGAGCTTTCTTATATTGCTCATTCATCGTTTCCCTGTCCCTTCATGCTGTCCCATTGGCCGAAAGCCTGCCGTTTGCTTGCCATCGACCATTGTGGTTTTCTTCTGTCTTAGAGGTGAGAGGTCTTATTGTATTTAATACTTTGACAGACTCATTAAATGTTTGGTGCGTGGGCTCAATAACTTCCCGAAATCTTTGTCTGTTATGTGGCCAGCTCCCTTTCTGACAAGTGGCTAGTTAATGTTTGGGCCTAACCATTGTGAGTTCTCTACTAGGCTTAGTATTGGGCCTGCCTTGCTGGGCTTCAGGTAAGTGATAGTTTAGGTAATCCAAGACAGCCCCCTCTGGGCCGTGCCTATCAGAATACGTTCTTTTTTATCTTGTACTAAACCACACTGAATGCAAACCCAATCTCAATTAATATGGGGCCATTTGGGAACATGAATAAAAAACCAAAAGCCATTTTTTAAACCATTTTATACATCACCACTCACATAAAAATGTCAAAAAGTCAACTTTTAACCATATTTTCAAAACACCCGTATATATATATATATACTAGAATTGGTTGGAAATTTTTAAAGAAAACTTTTCATTTGGGGTCTAGTTGTTTTGATGCCTTGGCAACTGCACACTAATTTGTACTACATATAAGTACTTCTCTAAAACTTTGCGAGAAAGATAGCTAACATAGATATGTGAGGAGGGGCATAGTTGAGGAGGGCTATGGTAAAAATAAAGTGTTATAATCAACTTCAAAAGAGCATTTGCAGAAAGAAGACTACATAAAAAAAAAATTTATAAAAACAAATTGTAATATATTCCCTATCTAAAAAAAAAATTTAAAACAAAATGGATTGAAAAGAGAAGATATCACTTATTATTGTGTTTTCAGTTAACTCAGTTGAAAGTTTTCAAGCAAAAAAAAAAAAAAAAAAAGATTATAAGGATTTTAGAATATGATCTGAAAACTTCAGAAGGTTCTATATATGCTTATAAAGAGAGCTACCATCCTGATTTTAAATTTTTGTACATTTTCACTTTTCTAAAACTTTTCATTAAAAATTACTTTGTTTTTACTGTTAAAATACTTTGTTTATTCAATCTAGATTCATTAACCGACCTGAATCCTAGGCAAATAATAAATAACGCATATAAAAATTAAAGTAAACATGAGATTTTCGGTGAAACCCTCCTTTTTAGGCATTTTTTTAGAGTAAAGGACAATTCAATAAATTTCCCTTCAAAAAGCCCCTAAGTAGGAGACGCGTGGTTTAATAAGAACATTCTATAATTTGTATTTTTTTGACCATATTGCCCTTCTATATATACGGATCTTGAGCTCATGTATACACGAATCTTGTATACATGAGCTTAGTGAGAAGGATCTTGTATACATGAGCTCAGTGAGGAGGATTTGCGAAATCAGTTAAGATGATCTGCGAAATCCATGAAGACGATCTCAAAATCTAAAGATCTCGCCCTCGATCAACAATACATGATCTCGCCATCAACGATCAACACTCTCAATTAAACGAGAGATTACGTTTCAAATTTGTACAAACCTGTATCAGATTTATAGAGTTTCATTGAGATTTGTGAGTGTTGATGGAGTTTTAGAGGTTTTGTTTCAATCACGTGTTTGATTATTATTCGAGTTCAATCGGGTATCTTGATTTGTTGATTTATTTTTTTTGTTTTTTTGTTTTTGTTTTTGTTTTTGTTTTTGTCTTTGTTTTTGTTTTTGATTTATTTTTATTGTGTATGATCTGATTTTGTTTGACAAAATGAGAATAAAATTTTACTCTGGTATGTACTCTATTTTTGTTTGACAGAATGAGATTAAAATTTTACTCTAGTATGTGAATACATTTTTACTTTGGTATGTGCTCTGATTTTGTTCGACAGAATGAGAGTAAGATTTTACTTCGGTATGTGCTCTATTTTTGTTTAATAAAATGAGAGTAAAATTTTACTTTGGTGTTATCTGTTTTTTTTTTTTTTATACAATGACAGTAAAAATTTTCTCTGCTATTGTGTACTTATGTTATTTGTTTTCAGAACAATGAATTCAAGCAATGAAACAGAGTAAGGGAGAAACGGTTCCATCGTTTGATATTTGCCCATTTATATAGAAGGCTATTTCAGTCTTTTCATCATTTTTTTTTTTATTTGAGGGACTTTTAGAACCAGTATTTTATTACGTGGGCTTCACACAAAAAAGGCCCGATAGGAGGGTCTTTTCACCAAAAATCCCTTTAAACGTAATAATAAAAGGAACACTTACCAATAAGTCCTATACACAAAGTTCAAAATCCATCTAATTCCAAAACAAAATACTTACACTAATTAGTCCTACATATTTTTAATTGTTACTAAAAACTTTTTTTTTTTTATAATTAAAAAATGCTGCTACATCTAACGACTTCCGTCAAACTCACAGAAGACTCGCCGGAATATTTAACATCACCGAGAAGTCACCGATGATATTTTTGAAACTCACAGGAATATTCAAAATATTGCCGGGAAAAAAAAATAAATGGAGAAATTATAGTTTAAAAACATAACAACAACAAACAATAATGGGAAAAAGTACATATTATTTTTCAATTTTTGTAGGGTTTAAGCAAATAATTTGTAATATTGATCAAACTGAAAAGTAAGCTTTGAAAATGTAAAATGTTACAATTTCAAAGCATTATTCTATTAGGTTGGAAAACATGTTATGAAATTGCAAAATTTTACAATTCTAAAATATGATTCATTTCAGCATCAAAAAAGCTAAAACTGTAAAATTTTACAGTTTTCATCGTTTGTAACTAAAAATTAAAAACAACTTATTCAGAACTTGAAATTTTTCTCTATTAAAATAGGAAAATAGACATGTGTAACAGAGAAAAGGTAGAAAAATTGTGAAATCGAATGAAAGAATAGATATAGAAAGAATATTGTACTCCGGCAACTATTTTTGATTTAGATATAATCGGATCTCATGTAGATCTACTTAGATCTGATGTAGATCTACTTATCTTTTTCGCCGTTGGTGAGGATGAAGTCACGAGTTGATGCCGGTGGTTGGTTGTTGCCGGTGAACCCCAATCAATGGTGGTCGTCTTTCATCGGTTACTATATATTAGAAAGAGAGAGAGAATAAGGAAGGTGTGATCACCGGTCGTCGGACATGACAAAGAAAAGAAAAAAAAATGCAAAAAAAAAAAAAGAAAAGACAGAGGAAAACGTAAAGAATGAGACAAAAAACACAGAGAGAAAGAGAGAGATAGGGGGAAATGTGTAGGGCTTTTGGGTCTATTCAAAAAGTTGTTGAATTAAATAGTGTACACATATTTCAAACAAGACTTACGGGTAATTTCCCTATAATAAAACCGAAAAGGAAAAATTATTACTGTTAGCCAAACGGCCCAACTTAGAGCATCTCCAACGGTGAATCAAAATTTTCACCAAATTTGAGTAAAAAAAAGTCAATTTTCTCAATCTGATATGGCTTGCTCCAACCGTGCATCAAAAGGGAAGGATCGACCAGCTGGTCGACCGGTAAGGCTAATTTTTTTTTTTAACCTGTTTGAGCCTTTATGACCGGTTTGAACCTACCTATTTGAAAGGGAACCGGTCGACCGATGGGTCAACTGGCCGGACATCTGGTTGGTTGACCGGTTGGCCCACCCCAACGGTCAAGCACAGTGAAATACTGATATGCAGAGCTTGTCCTCAGTTTGATAAAATGTTTGTTCCATTCTCATTTTGATATCAAATTGGTGAAACCATTGGAGCTTGAAAAAATCACTTTTTCATCAAATTTCAAATCTGATGCATGATTTGATGCACTGTTGGAGATGGTCATAATAAGAGTTTGACCATACAACCCACCCTAAAGAAGCTGGCCTCACTATAATAAGAGGCACGCCACAGGGCCCTCCATAATAAGAGGTAGGGCCAACGGCCCATAGTAAAATTAGGCCAAAGGGCCTACCTAAGCCTCCGTTTGGGAAGTGGGTTGACTTTTTGGCTTTTTTGATTATTTTAGCATGGGCTAAAAAGTTTGGTTTAGGAAGGGCTTTTTTGTTTTTTGGCTTTTTTTGTGAGAGAAGAATGCAATGATTATGGGTCGGATGCAATATTTTGTTTTTTGTGGCTAAAATGACCTATTTTGTCTTTTGTGATTAAAATAGCCAAAAAAACTCCATTTAGCTCTTGCCAAACGGACCCTAAATAAGGGGCAAGCCAAAACGGCCCACTTTAGTCTATGTGGCCCTTTTAATAAGTGATTTTGTATAAAGGATTTTCATTACTGATCAATAATTAACAATTGATTTTAATTAAAATAATAATTGTGAATTGTATATCTTATTTAGGCCTTAGAATCTCAAAAGTAATTTAGTGGAATTTATTTATTTATTTTTAAACAAAAAAACTTTTTTAGAAAATACCAAAAATATATTTTCAAATTTTCAAAAATAATTTTCCAAACAAAATGAAAACAAAACAATGCGAAACAGGTTGCATTCAGAAATGGTAGGCCGTTTTTTTTAATGTTTTAAAAAAACCATTTTATATCACTAAAATATATAAGATGTTATTTGTCTTCATTATTTTTAAGAAAGATTATTTAAAGAAAACTAGAGTTTGACCCTTATAACAAAATAAACTCTTATTTTTTTATTTTATCAATTTAAATCTTAATATTTTGATTTGTTTTCAATCTAAACTATTAATCTATTTCAGTTAAATAAAAATAACTAAAAATTATATTTTAGTCATTAACTCAATATAATAATGCATAAAATGTCCAAAATATTTTTTTAGACTCAATAGACATTCTTCTTTTTACATAAATCCCAAAATTAATTACTTTTTATTTTTATTTTTTTTCATTTTGCAAATTTTATCATTAGTCAATATCATTGTAATTGGAGCAAGTGGGATAGCCCAAAGGTAATGTTGGTGTAGTTAGATCTAGCAAGCATTGCCAAATAAATTGCTACTCCTGTGGTTTTTAGCAAGGCAAGACTAGTCTCTGAAAAATTAAAAATTTAGTATTATTATAGATAGAATCCATAATAATATAGATATAATCACGAGCGATTTGATATCATAATTGAGATCTAAATAGTGGAGCTCACTTGGCCAAAGCCCACACCCTAGGTGGGTTGGTTTGGCCCAAGCTGCCATTGCTCACCAACTCAACCAGTTGGTCGTGAGAGGTAGCATGCTGGTTCATCCCACGAACGTACTGGAAAAAAATAAAAAAATAAACCCAAAAGATAGGCCTAAATCTTGACTCATTGGGCTAAGCTCATAAGCCGCCTTGTTAGGTCTGCTCGTTGGCTTGGACAAGACTTGAGTTTAAGATTTTGGCCCAGTTTAACAAAAAGAAAAATCTCACCGAACTTAGTTCATGACTAGGTTTCGTTTGTTAAATATATATTTTAATTAAAAAATAAAAAAGTCACTATGAATTATCACATCATTCTTTCTACTTTTCTAAGTATATTTTTGTAAAAAATTAAAAAAATTACTAAAATAGCTGAGAGGGTAATTTATACCTAAATTGGGCCGAGATGGGTAAATGGGCCGAGCTGGGTAAATGGGCCGTTCTTTGGGCCACAATAAGAAGGGCTGGATGAAAGGGGGCTTGTAGTTAGCCCGGTCCTGGTAAGCCTTATTGTTATCCCGGTCCGAAAGAACCGTGAAGTTATTCCGGTCTAGAGAAGTTTTGCATATAGCCCGGTCACCGTATTCAAAGTTAGCCCGGTCATGGCTTATCGTGGTTATCTCAGATAGAACCTTGCTGTTTGTTAGCTCGGTCTGATCACACCATGGTTTGTACATAAAAAACCGAGGTAAGAGAAGTGAAAGGAAGAACCAAACTAGCTATAGTTCGGTCTAATCTGCGGCTTAGCATAGCCATGCTTACCTCGGTCATATTGGAATCCGACCATGGTAAAACCATCTCACTTGGTTTAAGCAGTGAGGGGGGTGTTGAAGGATAATCATTGTCTTTCTGGAGTATGACTCCTAGGAGGACTCTACATAGATGAGTAAAAGTCCTACTAGGATTGTGCCACGCGAAACCTATAAAAGCTCATAACATCACCTATGGAGAGGTAACACAACTTTGATTCTCGAATACACAGAGCTTTTGTCTATTTGTTTATTTTGCTGACTTAGGCATCGGAGAGGTATCCGGCACACACCCGCCGGCTAGCTCACGTTTGTGTTTTTAGGGAGTAAAGCGACGACGTACGGAGGAGCGCAGACTTGATCAACAGGATTATACGGGAAGAATATTTCGTGCCCGTACAATTGGCGCCGTCTGTGGGAATACAAAACCTCTTGATCAAGTTTCCCTTGCTAATTGAATGGCGCACAACGAAGATTTACCGCAATCCGCCATTGACAGACAAACCCCAGAGGGGGGTGGGAGGTGCGAAGGATTGCCCTCTATCCCTCCTATGGCGCACTTAGAGCCCCAGCGACAGAATCCCCGGAGGGATACAAGGGAGAGGCGGAACAACAGTCCCCGTCGCTCTCGCTCACAAAGTCCTGAAAGGCAAAGATGAAGAATCGACCCTCAAGCTCTGGAGGATCGTGTAAAAGAGTAAGATGAATTGATAAGGAAGATGGCGGCGGACATGGAGGCCATGAAGCGCCAGATCAAGGGAAAAGAGGTGGCGACGAGAGAGGGGCGCAAAGGCAATACACCGCCTCGCCATTCTGAAGATCATGGTAGGCATATCACGCCATCGCAAGCAGAGAGTAGAAGCCTCAGGACAGACGACACTCAATCAAGGACTTCCAGAACTCATTACTCCAAGTCTGAGAGAACGAGATCATTGAGGTCTTACACAGAGGGAAGTACCTATCGGTCCTCACACACGCACCATACATCATCCAGGCAAACGGAGTTGCCTAGATCGTCCGACTTACGGACTGTGCTTGAAGAAAGGGCGCGACAGAAGGAGGATGCTAGGACACGTGACCCACACAGAGTTTCAGCCCTTCAGCGGTTGGCTCCTCGGACGCATGGAAGCGTCGAGGTTGGGATGCCAATATCGCACCTTGCCTACGAACCAACAGATAAAACATTGGCAAGACTCCATAGCTCGCCGTTCGTGCCGGAAATTGAGAACGCACCATTACCCTCAGGCTTCATCCAACCTAAATTTACCACGTACGAAAGGAAGACAGACCCTTATATGCACCTAAGCCACTTTCGTCAGGTTATGGCAGTATACCGGCGGAACGAAGCTCTAATGTGCATCCTCTTCCCATCAAGCCTTGGTGACCTAGGCTTGACTCGGTTCGAAAAACTTCCAGAAGGCAGCATAGCCTCCTGGGCGCAATTGGCAGAGGCATTCATGACTAGGTTCAGAACGAACACCAAAACCCCGGTGGAAATTGATCAACTACTCTCCATCGATATGGGCGAAAAAGAATCATTAAAATCCTACAATAGCCGCTACTGGGAGACCTTCAACCAGATTGGGGACTGCCCCACCAATCTTACCATCGCACGGTACAAAAGAGGCCTTCCAGTCGGGAACAGACTAAGGGACTCAATCACTATGACACCGCCTCTTACAATGGAGGCCTTAATGGAGAGAGTGTACCAACATATTCAGGTGGAAGAAGATGACACTCGTGCTAAATCAAAGTCTGGCACGACCGCAGTACCAAATAAAAAGACCGCGGCAAAGGTCAACGCGGTAGAACGTCCGAACAAAAACGGACGAGGCAGGCGGGACAACGGAGAAGACCAGGATAAAAGATGGTTGAGAATCCGCACTGCCATTACCACGGTATTCAAAAAACCAATCTACCGGATCCTAAGTGAGATACGCGATGAACCTTTCGTCAGATGGCCTGCCAAGCTAGGAGAAGCTCAGAAGGACTACGACGAAAGATCGCGGTGCACCTTCCATAAAGAAAAAGGGCACCGCACTAAAAATTGTACACCATTAAGACAGCATTTAGAGGAGTTGGTGGCAGTCGGTCACCTGGACAAATACATTGAAGGAGGGATGCAGCCAGCCCCCCAAAATGACGATCACCCGAACGGTATGCCGATCGACCCCCCACCTCAAGGCGTGATCAACGTGATTCATGGAGTATTCGAACCTGAGCGCGTATGCGAGCTCAGGGGCATGTTAAAGAAGGCTGAGCACTTAAGAGAGGTACTGAACGCCCAACCTACCATCAAAAAGGGGAGAACAGAGGCCACGAACGTCATGTCTTTTTCAGACAAGGACTTGGAAAGAATATATTGCCCTCACAACGATGCGCTGGTCGTCACCCACCGCATCAAGGACTACGACGTCAAGCGAATTTTGATAGACCAAGGTAGCTTGTATGAGATAATGTACTACGACACCTTCAAACAACTAAAATTGGAGGACAAAGACCTGGCCCCAGCTGTATCCCCCCTGATCGGATTCAACTCAATGCCAGAATGGCCAGTCGGCCAAATTATCCTGCCAGTCATGGCAGGAAGCGTGACAAAACATGTGGAATTTTGGGTGTTGAAGGTCCCTTCCACTTACAACATAATTTTGGGAAGAACATAGTTGCATGCCATACGAGCGGTAGCTTCGTCCTACCATCAAGTAATGTGATTTCCCAACGAAATCGGGGTAATTGAAGAGGTCTTTGGAGACCAAATTATGTCCAAGCAATGCTTTGTCACGGTTAATGGCAGCCGCGCTGCCAAGGGATATGTTCATTCGGTGGAAGAACCTGAGAGCAATGAACTGTTCGCAGATGTCAGCAAAACAGCTGATCAAAAAGTGGTGGAAGACTTGGTAGAAGTAAGAATAGATGAAAAAAACCCGGATAAATTCTTTTTGCTCGGATCATCGTTGTCCAGCACTGAGAGATTAGAGGTTTTGGAGTTCTTAACCTCTAACATCGAAGTGTTCGCCTGGACACCCTACGACATGCCAGGCATTGATCCAAACTTCATCTATCACCAACTCAATATTCACCCATCTGCCAAACCAATCATTCAGCGCACTCGTAGATCGGCACTCCACCACGCCGAAATAGTTACGGAAGAAGTAGGAAATCTGCTGGAGGCAAGAGCTATCAAAGAGGTGCACTATCCCAGATGGATTTCCAACACAGTCGTGGTACCAAAAAAGAATGGCAAGTGGCATGTCTGCGTCGATTATAAGACTGTCAACAAAGCATGCCCAAAGGACAGCTTTTCCCTACCACGGATAGATCAACTGGTAGACCTAACGGCAGGGCACAACCGACTTAGCTTTCTTGATGCATACAGAGGCTACCATCAGATCGCCATGTACGAACCAAACCAGGAGGTCACGTCCTTTACAACTCCAAGAGGACTGTATTGCTACAAGGTCATGCCCTTTGGCCTAAAGAACACAGGAGCAACATTCCAAAGAATGGTCACCAAGATGTTCGAGCCGTTGTTAGGCAGAACAATGGAGGCTTGCATCGACGATATGGTGGTCAAAAGCAAGGATGAGAATGACCATCTAAGGGACCTAGGTGAGATGTTCTAGATTCTGAAGAGGCACAAGTTGCGCCTTAATGCATCCAAGTGCGCGTTCGGTGTAGGATCTGGCAAATTCCTGGGCTTCCTAGTGACCAACCGGGGTATTGAGGCAGACCCTCCCAGATCAAAGGTATTCAGGATCTGGAGAGGTCTAACTCAGAAAAGAAGTGCAACATCTCACCGGCATGGCAGCTGCACTCAACCGATTCATTAGCCGGTCGTCAGACAAACTACGACCATTTTTTCTAGCATTAAAAGCCAAGTTCGAGTGGGACGAAGAATGCGACCGTGCTTTGGAAAACTTGAAGGAATGCATGTCTTCTCCACCACTGCTTGTCACCCCAATACCTGGAGAAGAATTCTTCCTGTACCTAGCGGTCTCTCAGCACGCAGTCAGCGCAGTATTGGTCCGTTCGGAAGGAATCCAACAACTGCCCATTTATTATGTCAGTAAGACATTGCTGGGCGCCGAAACGAGGTACTTTCCACTGGAAAAACTGGCGTTGGCCTTAATGATGGCCTCAAGGAAGTTGTCGCACTACTTCCACGCCCACACCATAGTCGTCCTCACAACTTTCCCATTAAAAGCTTTGTTTGAGAGGGCGAACTTTTCTGGGCGAATCTTGAAGTGGGCAGAGTTGGGACAATTCGACATCAGGTTCCAACCCAGAACCGCGATAAAGGCCCAAGCTTTGGCAGACTTTGTCACAGAATTTACTCTTGGAAGTCGTCATATCTGTCCAGTCGACCTGACTAATACAACCGAACTAGGGATGGAAGTTGACGCCGGAATAGCACAACCCCTGGTGCAGGACACCCAGTCGAACCCCAAGGCAGTCCAAAGTAAAGAGAGCAAGGCAGAAGCGAACCATGCTACACCAAGCCAAGACTCACCAACAAATAAAGACTTGGTTCAATCAGATAGCGAGGGGTAGACAGCAAGTATGGACCTTGAAGAAAACGCCAGCAACATTCTTGACCCCACGGCATCATCTGATCCCTCCACTTGCTGGAAATTGTTCGTCGGAGAGATGTGGAAGCTCTTTGTGGACGGAGCATCCAATCAGCATAGTGCAGGACTTGGCATAGTCCTCATCTCACTAGACAGCCTGGTTGTGGAGCAAGCAGTCAACCTTGGATTCCCAGCATCAAACAACGAAGCAGAGTATGAAGCGCTTCTTGCAGGTCTCAAATTAGCATTCTACATGAAGGCTACCGAGCTAATGGTCTACAACGACTCACAGCTGGTGGTAAACCAAATTTCTGGCAATTACGAAGCAAAGGATGACAGGATGCCCAAGTACCAAGAATTGGTCAGAACAGAGATCAAGAAATTTGAAGTAGTAAGAATAGAACAGATTGGCAGGGAGGAAAACAGCAGAGCAGACGAACTAGCAGGCTTTGCTTCAATGGCAGATACATCCATCCCTCATCCACTGCTAATTGACTACCTACCAAGACCAAGCATTGAAGACCCCGAAGCAGAAGAGGTATTTTGCGCCGAACTAGGCCCCTCATGGATGGATCCCATCATACTATTCTTAAAAGATGGTGTCTTACCAGAAGAAAAGAAAGAAGCCAACAAAATTATGGCAAAGTCACAGCGTTTTGGCTCTCCCCATCTATGGCATTATACAAAAAGTCATTCATAGGACCTTATCTAAAGTGTGTCCACCCCAGCAAAGTGGAAACGTTCTTGTTCGAGATACACGAAGGCGTGTGCAGAAGCCACCAAAGAGGAAGATCGTTAGCTTACAGAGCCATGTCGCCAGGATACTGGTGGCCATACATGCAGGCAGACTCGGAGAAGTATGTGAAGAAGTGCGAGAAATGTCAGAAATTCGCACACCAAATACACCAGCCAGCCAGAGAGCTCCAACCATTGACCAGCCCATGGCCTTTCGCAATGTGGGGCTTGGACACAGTAGGACCACTTCCAACAGCAGCCGATAATAGGAAGTTCTTTTTCGCAGTAACAGACTACTTCACAAAGTGGGTGGAAGCAGAAGCATTGGCATCAATCAAGGAAAAAGATGTGAAGAAGTTCGTCTAGCAGAATATCATTACTCGATTCGGCATCCCTAAAGCCCTAATATCAGGCAACGGCACTCAGTTTGATGGCAGAATCTTTAGAGGCTTTTGTGAAGAATACAAGATAGAGTTCTACAATTCTACACCGGCATATCCCCAAGCCAACGGCCAGGCGAAAGCATCAAACAAGGTCATCTTGGATAGACTGAAGAAAAGGTTAGAAAGAGCAAAAGGCAAATGGGCTGAGGAACTTTCTCATGTTTTATGGGCTTACCGCACCACACCTCAACAATCAACAGGAGAAACACTATTCTCCTTAGCCTATGGCATGGAAGCAGTAATCCCGCTGGAAGTTGGCCTCCCCACAATTAGAAGCGAAAATTTTGATCCAGAATTGAATGGAGAAGCCATAGCATTGGAGCTCGACCTCGCCGAAGAAAGAAGAGAAAAAGCACTGGTTCACATTGTCTCATACCAACAAGAGTTATCCAGGAAATACAACAAGACAGTACATCCAAGACAATTCAAAATCGGAGATTGGGTACTGCGCAAAGTAATGGGAAATACCTTGGTCCCAGGAGATGGCAAATTAGGGCAAGACCTTACAAAGTGGTCGGATTAGCAGGAAAATGTGCTTACCACTTGGAAGACGAAGACAGCAAAGCAATTCCCAGATCATGGAACACTGCCAATCTCAAACTATTTTATTTTTAGCTTTACTTTAAAATACTTGTAATTTTTCTTTTCTTCAATAAAACAAGTAGTTTTCTTTTCACCATCAGTGGTTTTATTCTGTAAAAATTGTTTTAGTAGGCTAGGGGCATTGAAAGCATAGTTGGCCGGAAAAACCAACTTAGACGTTGGCTGGAAAAACCAACACCCTTCCTAAGCTCAGGATAAGGATCCAGGCTGCAGGACGTTTGGTCGAAATAACCAAACACTTTACTTTAGGTTGGCTGGAAAAACCAATCTAAAGGTTGGCTGGAAAAACCAATACCCTCTTAAGCCCAGGATAAGGATCCAGGCTGCAGGACGTTTGATCAGAATAACCAAACACTTTACTTCAGGTTGGCTAGAAAAACCAATCTAAAGGTTGGTTGGAAAAACCAACACCCTCCTAAGCCCAGGATAAGGATCCAGGCTACAGGACGTTCGGTCGGAATAACCAAACACTTTACTCTGGGTTGGCTAGAAAAACCAATCTAGAGGTTGGCTGGATTAAACCAACTCTTAGTATTCTTCAGCCGAGGTAAGGATCTCGGCTAAAGAGTGGTTGGTTGGATTAAACCAACTCTTCATATTCTTCATCCGAAGTAAGGATATCAGCTAAAGAATGGTTGGCTGGATTAAACCAACTCTTAGTACTCTTCAGCCGAGGTAAGGATCTCGGCTGAAGAGTGGTTGGCTGGACTAAACTAACACTTGGTACACTTCAGCCGAAGTAAGGATATCGGCTAAAGAGTGGTTGGCTAGATTGAACCAAACTCTTAGTACTCTTCAGCCGAGGTAAGGATCTCGACTGAAGAGTGGTTGGCTGGACTAAACCAACACTTGGTACACTTCAGCAGAAGTAAGGATATCGACTGAAGAGTGGTTGGCTGGACTAAACCAACTTTTAGTACTCTTCAGCCGAGGTAGGGATCTCGGCTAAAGAGTAATTGGCAGGTATACTTATAGTTGCAATGTTAAGACTGGAATAAAGTATCTCGGCAAGAGAATGTTGTACCTCTTCCAAGACATAGAGATCAATCGAAATAAGAGTTGGAACAAAAACGCAGACTTCGTTAAAAATTCCAAGTAAGTACAAAGGGCGGGGCTTCAGCCCGATTACAAACTTTTTTGTCCAACAGAAAGAAGAAAATACAAAATCAGGCGAAAAGATCATCAAGATCAGCATCAAGGTCAACTCGGACCCCAGTTTCATTCGGTAGCACGGTCTTG
The DNA here is from genome assembly GCF_055761805.1 of Camellia sinensis. Lineage (NCBI taxonomy): Eukaryota > Viridiplantae > Streptophyta > Magnoliopsida > Ericales > Theaceae > Camellia > Camellia sinensis. The sequence goes on from NC_138967.1 coordinate 172,105,416, forward strand.
GTTGGAAGCACGGTTTCAGTCGGCAGCTCGTTGGTCAGGTCTTCCACTATTGGCTCCGACCGAACTGACTGATTGACAGGGTCATTGACAACCGGGGTATCGTTGGGCACGATTTCTTCTTCATCATCTGAATCCTCAAGAAATTGGTGCTGAAGGGTAGTAGCATATTTCGCCATGGAGCTCGGTATGAAGTATGCAGGAGCGTTGAAGACCTCGGTCTCTGGACCGTGACCAAGCTGCACTACAGCCGCCCTCTACCCACATTTGAAGAAGTGATCCTTGGCAGCTTCACATTGTTTAATGTAAGTCGCCTCCCCCTCCTTGTAACCCCGGAGCTTGGCGTCATCTGCACTCTTCTTCAGCTTCTCAATCTCGGCGTTCTTCTTTCCTTCGAGCTTGGCCAGCTCCCGCAGGTATTTGTCTTTTATCACGGCCGCAGCCTTTTGCTTGTCTGCTTCGGCCGAGCTAACCAATTCGGTCAGACGGACATTCTCGGATTGAAGCTCGGCTATCCGCTTCCTGGTTTGTTCTAGCTCAGCATTTTTTTCAGTCACTTCGGCCATGGCTTGCCTTGTAGTCTTGCGAAGTTCTAGCACACGCTTATGAGCGATGTGGTTCTTCTGCATGGCCTGCAAAAGAATGTTAAAACTTGTAATCAAACCGAGATGAAAGTTGTGCAAATTAGAAAGATTAACAGAAGAAGCTACTTACAAGCACCATGGATTTTGTGGCCGAACGGATGGCCTTCAGCTCGGTCAAGTGATTGTGGTGCTCCATATCTGCTGGAAGACAAACACTCTTGGCAAGATTGAATGCCATTAAGTGATCTTTTTCAGCAACCACCGAATCAGTGTCCTGAATAGCTCGGTTCTGGAAAGTGATTTTTGGAGCCCATTTAGAAGAGCTAGCTCGGTCTGAGCGCGCAGGTGGTGAGCTCGATGGAGTGGAGTGGTTTGGGGAATGATGGTTTCTTCTTCATCGACGAGGCTTTGCTCGACAGTTGTAGTTCGGGCGCGCTTGCTTGCCCGAGATAACGGAGGTTGTTGGCTTGGAAGAGCTACCACGGCCTCAGTAGATTGATCGGTTTGTGGTACCTCGGCTTGGTGTGTTTCGGTTAGGAGGGCCCTTACTCTATTCCTCTTCGCCATTTCTTGTTCGACAATAGTATGGACTAGGTTGATTTGAGGCAAGTTTGGGTCCGGTTCAGGAGAGGCTTTTAGCAGAAAGTCAGTTACCCTAGTCCTTCATTTTCCACTATATCGGGAGGTCGGTTCAAAATTAAGCAGGTCAGTCCAACTCTGGTCTGGATATCGCAGCGCGGCGTGAAGCACATTCAAGTTGGGATAGCTGTATTGGGACTTAAGAAAGTTCCTATCTGCAAAAAAGAAGACAACATTTAGTTCGGTTCACAATCAGAAAACCGAAATAACAAGAAGAATGCAGTAAAGCCGAGGTAACCCTACCGACTACACCCTTCTTCCAGTTTATTCTGTGGCCTGGGATCTGGGCTTGGTGGTCTTCAAAATTCCCAGATACCCAGAAAAAATCATCATCGTTCAAGTCTTTGTCCGGTGTGTCTTTTATTATTTTTTCACGCCGGCACTTTATTCGTAAGTAGTAAACCCAGCCATCTTCGGCTGATCCTATGGAATACTGGTGGAAGAGCTCGGTGAGACCGAGGTTAAGGCCAGCCCGGTGGTTTAACTCGGCTATTCCGTTTATCATGCGGTAAGAATTGGTGGAAAGTTGGGTAGGGCAGAGTTTGGTTTGCCTGAGGAATTCACAGAGTAAGGGTTGTACAGGGAAGCGTAGACCGCACTCCACAATGGAAATAACATTAAAAGGGACAAAGCCCTCTTTACCCTAAGGAACGGTGTCTAGGTTGGCTAAGGTGAGGTGAACATCGTCAGGGATGTTATAATCCTTTCGGAATTCAGCCATACCACTAGGTGTGTTTACTAAATACCTATACTTTCCTATTATGGTTTAAGTTATGAATAAATTATACTTGGGTGTTAGCTCGATCAGAGAATGGTGCCGAGTAGCTCGGTTGAGCACTCAAAAGAGTGTCTGGGCAACCTAAGTCTGCAAAGTGAAAAACAAAGGTTAAGCACAAATCGTTGGACCGTGCTAAAAGAAACACAGGCAAGATAAATGAAGTCCTAGCTCGGCTATGTGAATTGCTTCGTATCTTAGCTCGGTTTGAGCAAGGGGTCTGCTAGCTCGGTTTAAGCGAAGGTTTGCTAGCGAAGGTTTGCTAGCGAAGGTTTGAGTAAGGGATTTATTAGCCCGGTTAAGCCTATAGGGGTAGCATTCTTAGTTCGGTTTGAACTAGCAAGGCTGGTTTAGCCCTGAATTGTAGCTCGGTCATGGTCGAGGCTTTCAAGCATACTATTAGCACGGATCAATAGCCCGGCTAAGATAAATTGAAACAAAAGATGGTTTGACCTGATGAAACTACTAGTTTAGCATGAAGTGCTAGTCCGGTTTGTAGTCTGGCTAGATTGACATCAACTACAAACAACTTCCTAGTTCGGTTATATTGTGATTTTGAATCGAAACCAGTGTTTCTCAGGTTATTTCAAGTGATTCTATTACTAAGTTTTTTTTTTTTTTTTTTTTTCTTCAGAAAACGCAAGGCAAAGCAAATGGAAAGAATATGTTTCGTAAAAACACAAACAAAAAGCTATGGATTAAACAAATGCGAAAACAATAAAAGGAGAATAGATCTATATAGCTTACCAGGTCAAGATGAGGGCAACAGTTGCAAGCAAAAATCACGAGCTTCACAGTTATCAGGTTGAAATGGGGGGTTAGAGGCTTGTAAGAGAGAAAGGGTGAATAGTAAAGTAAATGATTCAAAGCATTTAGGGATTGTTTTGTGAAAAGAAAAGGGCTAAAGGCGGGAACTGTTCAAAAAACACGAGGTACGAAGACGGCGTGACAACTGCCTTTAGCTAATGAGAGCATGCCACGTGTCCTTGGAATGAGAAGCAATTCAGTTGCTGTGATTGAAGAGACGTTTTGACCGGACAGGTACAGCCCGGTGTGAATTTAGCTCGGCTGGAAAAGCTAAAGAGTTTTTGCTCGGCTGGGAAGGCTAAATAGTCTTAACACGGCTGTAAAGGCTTAAAAGTTTAGCTCGGTTGTAAGACTAAAATCTTTAGCTTGGCTGGTAAAACAAGTAAATCCCTATCATGCTGCACAGATGGAATTAAGAGCAATTGAGAGGGTAATTTAAACCTAAATTGGGCCGAGATGGGTAAATGGGCCAAGCTGGGTAAATTGGCCATTCTTTGGGCCACAGTAAGAAGGGCTGGATGAAAGGGGGCTTGTAGTTAGCCCGGTCCTGGTAAGCCTTATTGTTATCCCGGCCCGAAAGAACCGTAAGTTAGTCCGGTCTAAAGAAGCTTTGCATATAGCCCGGTCACCGTACTCAAAGTTAGCTCGGTCATGGCTTATCGTGGTTATCTCGGACAGAACCTTACTGTTTGTTAGCTCGGTCTGATCACACCATGGTTTGTACATAAAAAACTGAGGTAAGAGAAGTGAAAGGAAGAACCAAACTAGCTATAGTTCGGTCTAATCTGCGGCTTGGCATAACCATGCTTACTTCGGTCATATTGGAATCTAACCATGGTAAAACCATCTCACTTGGTTTAAGCAGTGAGGGGGGGTGTTGAAGGATAAGTATTGTCTTTTTAGAATATGATTCTAAGGAGGACTCTACATGGATGAGTAAAAGTCCTACTAGGATTGTGCTACGCGAAACCTATAAAAGCTCATAACATCATCTATGGAGAGGTAACACAACTTTGATTCTTAAATACACAAAGCTTTTATCTATTTGTCTATTTTGCTGACTTAGGCATCGGAGAGGTATCTGGCACACACCCGCCGGCTAGCTCACGTTTGTATTTTCAGGGAGTAAAGTGACGACGTACGGAGGAGCGCAAACTTAATCAACAAAATTATACGGAAAGAATATTTCATACCGTACAATAGCATATTCTCAAATGAAGCTCACCACTTCCACATGTGAGTCTTGTTCCATGCCAACTTTTAAAAATCTCAAAAATATGATATCATTATTATATTAAATTTTTATTCTGGTTGAATTCAAGTAACATTTTTGCTTTTAAATGTCATTTCTCCTTTGTGTCTAAGCATCGATTGAATACGGTCTTTTCCATCATGACGTGGGGTTTTAATTTTTTTGCACTCCAAAAATGTGGCAGCATATTTGCTAGCATGATTTACCATTTAACATTTGCAAGGCCTTTTTCAAGGGTAGCTTTGAGCAACTCTAAGGAATAGATAAATAAGACTTGTTAGGTATTTTAGTTAATATAAAGAATTATTTGGAGTGTTTTAAATAAATATATTTTTTGTCTTTTTGAACTAAAAAATTAAGAAAAAAAATATAAATGTTTTGGTTAACTTTTTAACATTATACGAAAAAATGTGTATTAAAAAATTGTATAAAAAAATGTATAAGATAAGTTATTGATAGCCCGTACAGCAGTGTGGCAGAGCAGTGGCAGATTAGGAGATAGGAAATTATTGCTTACTTCTCAGGCTTAAATTGGCAGTGTTGTCCGGCCCTTGGGAGCCCACCACGGGTCACGTTTTGCTAATCGGAACAATTAAATGTGTAGAACTCGTCGATTGTTATATGCCTATAAAAAATCATGGTGATCGGATATCGATAACTATCTGATCATGTTAGTTTTTTGTCAACCGTTAACTATAACACCATCTATTTTTTTATACAAAACTAATTTGATCATATAGTTAGCGATATCTGATTAACGTGATTTTTTATAGGCATATAGTACTCGACAAGTTCTACACATCAACGGTTCAGATTATCAAAAAGAGATCTGTGATGGCTCCCACTAGCCCAATATTACCCTCCAATTTAATGAATAGATACACCTAATTTTTTTTATCCCATTGACAGCCCAGTAAAGTGCACTGCCACCACGGGTACCACCAATCACGTCTTTGTATGGTAATATTGTGTAAATTAATATTTTTATATTTTTAATTGGTGAATAGTGATAACTTTTTAACTTTTTGAATAATTTTTTCGCTTTTTGGATTTTTCATAGGTTGCTAAACTTGGCCTAAGTCTAATTTTGAGTTCCAATGGGTTAGCTATTGGGCTAGCTACTTTACCATCCCATTTCTTTGGTGGCTACAATTGAAGAGTCCTAGAGGCTCTCCAAACAATTATGTGTGTATATATTTTAAATTTTTGTATATTTATGTCTTGGATTTGAGATTATATATATATATATATATGTGTGTGTGTGTATGTAACAATTTTATATGTTCTTTCAATTCTGTTTAATGAATTACGAAATAACTTATTTTGTATTTTCTTTTTCTCCTTATTCTACAGATTTTGTATGTTTGTATGGGCAAATTTATTATTATTGCAAATTTATATTAGTAAAATATCAACAATTAGTATTTTTTTATTTTAAAAATTAGTTAAGCTAGTTTAAATGATTAGCTAAAATAAAGAGCGTGGTTAAAAAATACAATAGTTAAACTAATTAGGTAAAATAAAGAATATTTTTTTTTATATTTTAACTGGTGAAAAGTAAAGAGTGTAATTAGAGTTGCTCTAAAGGGATGGGGGCAAAAGTTTTTGTTAGTCAAGAATAGTTTGGGAGCCCAACTTTCAATTTGAGAGTCTTCATTTGACATGGAGTTACTAGACTAAAATAATTATAAAAAATAAATAAATTAAAAAGTTAATAAAATAAAAATTATATTTAAATTATAATTATTTTATTTTATTTTATTTTATTCATAAAAATTAAAAAAATCAAAAGTCTAATTTAAAAGAGATTTTTTAATTCCAAACTAAAATAACATAGCGGTATTTTAGGAAGTAGGTAAAAAATTTATTTTTTAATTTTTTAGCATTTTTGATGACTTTTTTGAAAAAAAAAAATTATTTTTTTTAAAAAATTTAATAAAAAATTAAAAAATTAACTTTTCACCAAATTCGTTAAAAGGCACATAAAAAATCAATAAACCAACCTACACAGCCAACCAAGCCAAAGTCAAGTAGAATTATGTATACATTAGCTTTCAAAGTACTCACTCACACAGCTCCAAAAACAAAAAAAAAAGTACTTACTCACCACCGTAGTCCAACGTAACGTACGCAAGATGATGAAACAGACAAGCACAAATATATTGGAGAGAGAACACGACTTGACTTTGCTTTTTTGATGCATTGCTTTGCTGCTTAAAAGTTTCTTTCCTTTCGGTATCAGACTGAGTGTGAAAGGATTGAATAGCAAATTCAAAGTTTTGCTAAGCACTGACCTCACTCATTGGTTCCTATCTATTATGGGTTGATTTGGAAATTAATTTTTTTATTTTTTAACAGAATACGTAGTTCGTAAATTTCTAAGTTCGAATTTATTTCGAATTTAAAATAGCATCATTTTAAATGGTAATTTCATTTTATGAGGGAGTTATTTAATGAAAATTATCTTATTAGTAAGATAATTTTAATATATCTTATCGGTAAGAGAATCCAAAACGACGTCGTTCTGGACAGTCGAAGGATTCGGGAAAGAAAGATTCAGGGAACAAAACATTATTATTTTAACACAAAGAATGAATTGACATTTTGGTTATTGAATTTGGTGTTTCAAATGCCACTTTTGTGGTTTGGTAATAAATTGAAAATTATTAGGGTAAATTATCAATAGATTCTAATAATTGAATTTAATTTTTATTAAGTTATATTAAAAATAAATCTTGATAAAATCTTCGTTAAAAAAAATTTTTGTGATAATTTTTTGCATGTCGTTAAAAATTAACAATTGCTGACCTTTTTTGTCATAGTTTTTATTAATGGTCGCTAAAATTTACAATTAGTGATGTATTTCTGTGACGAATTTTTTAAATTGTCGCTAAAAGTTGTGAATTAGTGTCACTTTTTTTAAATTGTCTTTAAAAGTTATAATTTGTTACATTTTTTGTGACAAAATTTTCATATTGTCGTTGAAAATTAACAATTAGTAACTTTTTTTAATAGTATTTAATGAAAAATGTCATTAATTATCATAGGACCTATTGAATAATAAGTTTACTTATTAGAACCTATACGTAAGTCTCCCAAATTGTTATAACATCCATAAAAAGATTCATATTACAATATTTGTATTTTAAACACAACATAGTAACAAAATTAAATGGCGGAGGCACGTAGGGTCGGGGGGGTCACGTGCTCCCTCGGTTTTGGGATTTTATTTTATTTTTTTATAAACATAAAGAAAATATTTTAAATGAAAAAATTTATAAAAATATTATTTAAAGTGAAATGTCAATGGCATTTTTAAAATTATGAGAATAATATGTATCTTTATTTTGATTGAAAATAAAGAGACCATGATAAGTCATATTATTATTTATGAAATTTTCAATATAATGGTGATATCTATTATTATTGACATACAAACATAATTAATTTCAATGAACATATGAAATTTATTGGACTATTAGTTACATTTGACATATGGAGTTTATCCTCCATGTGTTTCTTTCCATTCATGACTAAAATGACCACTATATAAATTATAATCAAGCAACACATCTTCAATTATAAAAAAAAAAAAAATTTATAATAGGTCATAACTAATATCAGAATGAGTCATAATTAACTATTACTTGATATATAGTCATAACCAAAATAACAACCACAATAAGTTATAACTAAATTATATCTAACACTCTAATGTGCTATAACTAAAGACCACAAAGATCATAATTGTGACATATGAAACACTTTTTTGCAGTATGTTTTATAGAATTTCTCTACTAAAATATATCATTTCTATCTCAACTTATCTTTGTTTTAATTTTTCAATCTACCTATAAAATAGTTACTCCCTAATATTTGTATAAAATTTAATCTCAAATCCTTTAATTTAAAATTCATATTTATCCAAATGAACTCTTAATATTTAAGTTTAGTAATATTTCATTCTTGTTTATTATGAGGAAAAAAAATTAATATTATCATTAATTTGTGTCCCCTTTTCACTAAATTTCTGGTTACGTCACTGATTTAGAAATTAATTTTTTGATTTTTTAACACAAAGAATGAATTGACATTTTGGTTATTGAATTTGGTGTTTCAAATGCCACTTTTGTGGTTCGATAATAAATTGAAAATAGCATTCATAAAAAGATTCATATTACAATATTTGTATTTTAAACACAATATAATAATAAAATTAAAAATATTTCTAATCAAACATTACAATGAGTTATGATTTTTTTCTCCCGACAAATGATTCAAAATACACAAAGAAGTCATTCAGCTTGACATAAGACCTGTGACATCGACATCTTTATCACAAATAAATTTTAGCCATTTATTTACGTGAAATTCACACAAGCTAGTAAATGAGATTCATTTGACATAACATCATATACAAAACTAAATAATTTTCTTGTCACCTCAAGATTGCTTATCATTTAATTCTACCATATTCATTATCTATCCTGACTAAATCTCACATCATATTATACCCTCCATTTTATATCCAACGAAACAAACGGGGCCTTAAGGTTATCAATATATATTGATTGTATATCTTATCTCAATTTTACAATTTTACTAATTAATCTAAACTAAAATTGACAAAATCTTATCAATTTTACGATTTTACTAATTAATCTAAACTCCTTAGTTCTCTATTTTTTTGTATCTCGTCCCCTTCTTGAGATCCAACAATCCCTTGTGTATGGGATACTATATTTGAATCCTAACTTTCTTCGTCAAACATCAAATTATACAATTATAATTAAGATTATTAATTCAATTTCAAAATGATATTTGCTCAAACAAACTTGCCCAGTGTGTATACATTATGGAGTCCAGGTTGGTTTTGGTGGAGAGAGAGAGAGAAGAGAAAAACAATAGGCCAAAGAAAGCAATAATGGAATGGTTTAAAAGATAAACACCAATAGAGAGCCAAAGAGACACAGCATTTTGGTGTCACCGTCCCTCACAGCACATGACAGTGACCAAGCGCCTTGACACATTTGAGTACTGAGCACTATTCTCTACTGAAAAAAATAAAAAATAAAAAAAACAAAAATACTATTCTCTACTCGCATGCTCTTTTTGAGGAGTAATACTATAAATTTTTTTTAAAAAAATATTTATGTTCATAATTATTTTCGATAAAACTCACCTTCCATTGATTTTAAATTCAAAAATGCTATAAACCCACTTTTATCAATTCATAATTTACTCCGAATGCATCTGTGTGATGAAGATTAAATTGATAAAGTATAGGGTCTATGAGTAATTAATTTGAATCACTAATAAGTCTGAATTTGTAGTGTTGTTTTAAATTAGGCATTGTTTTTCAAACTAAAAAAAATTAAATTTGCTCTTTAAATTCAATAATGTGACAATCACTTAGAATAAGTAAGAAAATTTTCTTTCTCATATATTCTCTAATCATTAGTTAATTATTTCTCACACACATCAGTGAGTTTAAAAAATAAATTTAAAAAATAAACTTAAATATCAATTTTCTTTTAAATTTATACCATATAACATACAATTTTATTTCGAAATAAATTTCAAAATATCTTTTCATGGTAGCATTTAGCCCTTTTTGAGAGGAAGGCCCCTTACCATCATCTCTCCCATAAAGTTAAATTACAGGCGTGCCTTAGAACTCACCATCACACACACACACACGCACACACCCATTTACATCCCCACTCGTAACCTCCTCAACCTTACCCAGTTAATCACTTAATCTTTCAGCATATATATATATATATATATATATAGAGAGAGAGAGAGAGAGAGAGAGAGAATGACTGTAGTGTTACTTGACAACTTGGTTATATAACAACCATTGTCATTTTAGGTCTCTGGGGATTTCTTTACGCCTCCGTTTAGCAAGGGTTTTTTCAGGTTTTTTTGGCTATTTTAGCCACAAAAAATAAAATAGGCTATTTTAGCCATAACAAACAAAACATCACATCCAACCCATAATCATTACATTTTTCTCTCACAAAAAAAGTCAAAAAAGCTAAAAAGCCAAAAAGCCCTTCCCAAACCAAGTTTTTTAGCCCAGGCTAAAATAGCCAAAAAAGCCAAAAAGCCAAAAAGCCAACCCACTTCCCAAACGGAGGCTACGTAGTATTTGGGTGATATAAATTGTTCACTTTGTATAGATCAATCATAAAAAGAGATACTTATTTGTTAGTTTTGAAGTCATGATTGATGCTTTAAACTAACTACGTATTGAAAATTTTTTATTAGTAGGGCATATTTAGTCACGGTTAAGTAGTTGGGAGACAAAAAAAATTACACAGTCAATGTGTTCATGTTGAAAATATCATATGATACTTGAAGAGTGTCTAATAAGTTTTTCATAAAAAAAACTATATAGATATGATAATAATACTTACATAACTTCTATCATATTTGTATTTAAAAAAATAAAAGATTTATTTTAAAAAATATACTTCACATCTGTTTTTACATAAAAAAAAAAAACTCATAAAATAAATAATTTAAATTATTAAAATGGAACTTATTAAAATCCATCTCCACGCTGTTCTAATTGTAAGAACCCCTTTAGATCTAGGGCTCATCAAAACCATTTAGTATTAAGTATAATTCAGGAAGAGGGTTATCAAATGGTTAACTCGAAACTCATTAGGATGAAGAGATCGTGTACTTTTATGATGCGATCATTCAACAGATTACAATAATCAATGATGGATTTGACGAATCAAATATCATGATATAATAATTAAACTCTCATTAGTTGAAAATATTAGTATTAATAATGAAGAGTTTTGTGAAAGATTCATGTGAAAATTTTCATTCATTAATTTAAAACCCCATACTGTTTTTGAGGCTATTATAAATTTTTATGAATTACAGATATTTTTCTATAAATGGATAAAAAACAAATTAATATACTAAGTATAATTACATAAACTTATCATATATATTTTTTTAAAAAAAATTAAATAATTTATAATATTTGTATTATGTCCATTCAAGTAAATTGAATGAACCGAATACAAGCTAAAGATTCTTTACCAAAGTATACTGACATCTTGGTGTTTATATTATTAAAAGTGAGTTAGAAATTCAATAATTAGAGGAGTTTTTGGAACCACATAGATCTTCCACAACTATAATCTAAATTATAAGAAAAATATATAAATAAGTTTGGGGTTTTTATTATAAAGCTATTTGCATATATATAAAGACAAGAAAGCAATTCAGTGGGACAAAGATTGGCATTGATTGCAGCATCAACATCATCCCAAGCGTGAAGATCTGGGTGTTATCTTGCACGGGTTGAGTGATTGGCCTTCACAGCTGGACATACCTGATCTGTATTAATAAATCTTTGTCAAAATTATCCTTGGCAAATAGGACTAAACGGTATTGGTCACTAGGGCATGGTTCAGTGTGATTTCAGGATAAAATTATAAATTAAATCGTGAACGATAAATTAATAAATAATTCAATTATAGTTTAGACGGTTTGAGAGATTTTAATACGTTAGTTAATTAAAGAATAATCTTAAATAATATATAACATTAATTTGCTACAAATTTCAAATTTCAAATCTCACTTACACTCATTTTTACTTTGAGATTTCATTAGCGGTAGAAAAATATGTGTATTAATTATAACATAGCGGAGTGGAACAAAGCGATTTTGAAACGAATTATGAAGTTCAAACCACGAGTCAACGTAACCCACAATTAACAGGCGATTCAATATAGATTGAACGATTTCAAAATATTAGACAGTATTTTGTATAGCACTACTTATCACCATAGTCGTGTAATCAACTATAGGATACCATTAGATTTAGAATTTGAAAAGATGGAATAGCTTGGAATCTTCTTTATTATAATTTAACTTTTATATTAATATTTAACATTCTAACTCGTGACAATAATAATAATAATAATAATAATAACTAAATAATAATGGTAAGTACTATCAATTCAAACGTTAAAAAGTATTTTTAAAAATAAAATACATGGTATATATTTATTATAAATGTTGGTTTTATCATATAAAAATTGAATATAGACTATACATTATTTTTTTAAATATATTTCTATATCTAAATTCTTCATCTCTAATATCACTGTAGAACTAGAACCTAGTATGTTAAAAAGACCAATAATTCAGTTACAGGAAAATACTAACAAAAACAATGTGTGGAGTGATTCATATATTCATTTGAATCACACTAACTCGAGAGAGATGTTGGCCTTTGTGGGCTTTATAACCGACTTTTACTTGATAATTCAAACTGTTGAAACCCCCAGGGGTGTGGTGGAGTGGTAAGGACTCCTCCTCCCTTAACCAAGTGTCGGGGGTTCGATTCCCGTCTTGGGCATGGAGCAGCCTTAAATCTCTGGGCCAGCTGTTCCACCCTTCGAGGTGCCTACAATCAGCGAAGGGATTAGTTTCCGCGGTCGGCGGAGGATACCCTGGGAGACCAAAAAAAAAAAATTCAAACTGTTGAACTTGTAAAACGTTTTAAATAATTTAAATTGATTAGGTGATAAGATTATATTTTATCTTCTCACTGCACGAACCACGCACACGTGTGCTCTTCAAAACTCAAGCACGCCTATAATATTCCTTCACTCAAATCAGCATCGAGCACAATTATGTATGCTACTTCATTTGATTGAATTTTCTCTATTAATTAATATTAGTATTGATTTAGTTATACTATGTTAGTAACATAATACACCTGCATGAAAATGAAATGCGTTTCAATTTTATTTTAAATGTGATTCACTGTTAAATACGATTCACATACTACAACAAATAAGAATTTTAGAAATCAAATATTTTAGTCTCTAAAGTGAACGAACCACGCACACGTGTGCTCTTCAAAACTCAAGCACGCCTATAATATTCCTTCACTCAAATCAGCATCGAGCACAATTATGTATGCTACTTCATTTGATTGAATTTTCTCTATTAATTAATATTAGTATTGATTTAGTTATACTATGTTAGTAACATAATACACCTGCATGAAAATGAAATGCGTTTCAATTTTATTTTAAATGTGATTCACTGTTAAATACGATTCACATACTACAACAAATAAGAATTTTAGAAATCAAATATTTTAGTCTCTAAAGTGAACGAACCACGCACACGTGTGCTCTTCAAAACTCAAGCACGCCTATAATATTCCTTCACTCAAATCAGCATCGAGCACAATTATGTATGCTACTTCATTTGATTGAATTTTCTCTATTAATTAATATTAGTATTGATTTAGTTATACTATGTTAGTAACATAATACACCTGCATGAAAATGAAATGCGTTTCAATTTTATTTTAAATGTGATTCACTGTTAAATACGATTCACATACTACAACAAATAAGAATTTTAGAAATCAAATATTTTAGTCTCTAAAGTGAAAATTTTGTTGCAATAGACATTTAGGAACCAATTTCTATCGTCATCAGAATAATCGTTAAAAGGTCATCCCAAAAAATAAAAAATAAGGCTTTTGGCAACAAAATTTTGAAAATATCACTAATAAATAGACTTTTAGTGACAAAATAATTTGGTCTCAAAATGGTTATTTTTTGAGACAAAAAATTTGGTCCCAAAAGGATAATAATTCATAACTAATGTCTAATTTTTGTTGCTAAAAATATAATAATAACACTTTTCGTAACAAAATTATTTGGTCCTTAAAAAATAATTTTACCTCTAAATTTTGGTATCTAAAACCTTAATTTTATGAAGTGACATAATATCATATTTAAATTACAAAATCAACAAAAAGAAAAAATAATTGGAACCTCCACTGGTTGGGTTTGTTTAATAATGTAGAGGCACATTGAGGATTGATCTATGGTGTCCAACTTGTGATAAAGATTAATTATTTATTTTTTATTATGAGTCTTTCTTTGATATTTATTTTTTCTCATTTGGGACTCTTCATATTTTTTTTTTTATTCAACCAAATTTTTTTTGAAGATAAATGACAAAAGATTTGTGTCAAAAGAGTTAGGGCTATGAATTAGATAGGGAGAGAGAGTGGACCTTTTTAATTTTGAATGGGCTTTTTAATTTTTTAATGGGTCAATTTATTTTAAATTAGTTTGGGCCTTTTTAAATTTTTTTAGACTTAAAACATACCTAATATATTACACTAACCTACAATAGGAAGGGCCCCTTTTTTGAGTGTATTTTGAGGGGCCCTAAGCCATAACCTGGTGGGCCTATGCCCAAGGCCGGCCCTGGCCAAAGAATGGTTCTTTTTTCTTGGTAGAGCTTTGGATTCACCATCTTGTGTAGAGTTGGCCTGAATCATACGACAAGTGGTCAAGCTGTTGTATTCTAGAGAGGACAAGTCATAGTTTTCGTGACTGCTGCATCGGTATTTGGGTTTTTCCTACCGCAATGGGCTTAATTTCCTTAAAGAAAATGAGATATCCGTGCTTCAGCCTGATCTATTTGTATCTCATTTTTTTTTGCATTATTTGTCAATAAAATATAGTTTTTTTAGTAATTTCACCAACAATTTTAAGGAGATCAACCATGGAACAAGTACTAGAAAAAACCAATAATGGAATTGGAGATCTTAACAAGCCTTTCAAGTTCAAGAGAGTTCATTTTAAGAGATGGAAAGGGAAAAGCTCTTTTTTACCTCAGTCTTTTGAAAGTTGCTTATGTTCTTACCGAGACAAAATCCCAACTGAGGAGATGAATGATGATGACTACAAGGCACATGAAAAAATAGCTTCCTACAATACAGATGAGTATAAATGTTATTTTTATCTCTTAAATTGCCTTGCTGATCAATTTTATGATTATTATGACACCACTTACACTTCCGCAAAGAAAATTTGGAAAGCTTTACAGACTAAGTATAATAGTGAAGAGGCAGGAGCAAAAAAGTATGCAGCTAGCCGCTTTTTTCGCTTCCAAATGGTGGATGGAAAATCTGTTGTGAAACAAGCACAAGATTTCCAAATGATGCTTGCAGAAGTAAGATCTGAAAACATCAAAATTGGTGACAATTTGGTAGTTGCAGGACTTGTTGACAAGCTACCGCCATCTTGGAGAGAATTCCAAAAGAGCATGCATCACAAACAAAGGGGGCTTTCTTAGAGTCGTTAATCACTCGCATCCGAGTCAAAGAGGAGGCTAGAGGCCAAAATGCTTTAATAACACAAGAGGATAATGACAATTCCACTACAAAGGTAAACCTGTTTCATTTATATGTTGTCTTCTATTAATTTTTGACACGCTCACTTGTGTCATATTAATAGTAAATATGTGGAAATCATGAGTAGTTTAGGATTAATTCCTAAAGTGACAAAAAATTCTTTTTGAGAAATGTGAAGTTTGTAGTAAAGCAAACATTACCAAGAGATCTCATACAAGCGTTGAGAAAAATACCGAATTGCTAGAATTATTTCATACTGATTTGTGTGAGTTTGAAGAAATTTTAACTCGTGGTGGTAACCGATATTTTAGCACTTTTAATGATGAATTTCAAAATATATAAACGTATATTTATTTAAAAATAAAAGTGATGCTTTTGATAAATTTAAAAAATTCATTCTTGAAGTAGAAAATCAATTCGGTAAAAAGATTAAAAGAATTAGAAGTGATAAAGATCGGGAGTATGAATCTCTTGGATTCAACTCTTTTGTTCAAACATTGGGAATTATTCATGAGACTACTCCACCATATTCACCTTCATCTAATGGCATAGCTGAAAGAAAAAGTAGAACGTTAATTGACTTGATAATTGATTCAGGTGCTCCCTCAAATCTTTGGGGTGAGGCTATTTTGACAGCTTGCCATGTAATAAATAGAGTGCCACACAAAAAGACTAAAATTGTACCTTATGAGTTGTGGTGGGGGCATTAACCAAATCTAGGTTATTTGAGGGTTTTGGGTTGTTTGGCTTTTGTGAGGCTTGCAGATCCTAAACGACTTAAATTAGGTGAACGAGCTACCCCATGTGCTTTTCTTGGGTATGCGTTACATGGTTCAACCTATAGATTTTTTGATATGGAAAATAATATTATTTTTGAATCAGGTGATGCTATTTTTCATGAAAATAAATTTCCTTTCAAATTTAGAAATAGTGGGAGTCAAATAATTTCTGAAAATATTTTATCCATACCTAGCTCTTCTACTCCATCTCAAGTTTTTCAAGAATAAGAAAATTCTCAAATCAAGAGGAGTAAACGAGCTAGAGTTGAAAAAGATTTTGGCCCTGACTATTATCTTTACAATGTGGAAGAAATTCCTCTTACGGTGCAAGAAATTTATCATCACCTGATGCTATTTTTTGGAGAGAGACTGTAAATGATGAGATAGATTTACTACTTTCAAATAAAACATGGAAGCTAGTGGATTTACTTTCAGGTTGTAAAACTATTGGGTGTAAATGGGTCCTTTGTAAAAAAACTCAAACCGGATGGAACTATAGATAAATATAAAGCGAGACTTGTCGCTAAAAGTTTTAAGCAACAAGTTGATCTTGATTTCTTTGATACTTTTTCTCCGGTTACTAGAGTTACATCCATTAGACTGTTGATAGCAATGGCTGCAATTCATGATTTAAAAATTCATCAAATGGATGTGAAAACAACATTTTTAAATGGAGATTTAGATGAGGAGATTTACATGGACCAACCCAAAGGCTTTGTGGAGCCTGGCCAAGAAAGTACGGTGTGTAAGCTAACTAAATCCCTTTTATGGTTTAAAACAAGCTCTTAAACAGTAGCATGAGAAATTTGATTCCTGCATGCTTGAGAATGGCTATAAGACTAATGAATGTGATAAGTGCGTATATTATAAAACTTATGAGAATGCGCATGTGATTATTAGCCTATATATGGATGATCTACTTATCTTTGGCTCTAATTTGCATATTATAAATAAGACTAAAAATATGTTTAATAGTCACTTTGATATGAAAGATCTTGGTGAAGACAATTTTATTTTGGGAATTAAAATTACCAAGACTAATGATGACATTTTTCTTGATCAATCGCATTATGTTGAGAAAATTTTAAAGAAATATAACTTTTAGACTGTAAACATGCTACTACTCCTTTTGATGCAAGCACATATTTAGTTGTTGTAACAAATGAAAAAGAAGTAATTAATCAAAAGGAATATGCTAGCATGATTAGTAGTTTGAGATATGCTACTGATTGTACTAGACTTGACATTACATATGCTGTTGGAGTACTTAGCAGGTTTACTAGCAAGCCAAGTTGAGATCATTGGGAAGCCATGGGAAGAATTATGATATATTTATCTTGTATAAAAAATTATGGTTTATTTTATAACAAGTATCCTGAGGTACTTAAGGGATATAATGATGCCAATTAGAACACTTTGTTAGGTGATTCTCTCTCTACCTCGGGTTTTATTTTTACGTTGGGTGGTGGTGTTATATATTGGAAGTCTAAAAAATAGACTATAATGGCTAATTCTACTATAGAAGTTGAGCTTATAGTGCTAGTTTCAGTATGTGAGGAAGGGAATTAGTTGAGAGATTTGTTACATGAAATCTCTTTTTGGGAGAAACCAATTTTTCTTGTGTTAATTCGTTGTGATAGCACTGCTGTTATTGGTAAAGTGAACAACTATTTTTATAATGGTAAATCTAGACCTATTCGAAGGAAATACAATAATGTGAGATCTTATTTGAGTAATGACATTATAATTGTAAATTATGTAAAATCTTGTAATAATCTTGTAGATTCGTTAACCAAGGTCTTGGCGAGAGAGAGGGTCTGGAATACATCGAGGGGGATGGGTTTGAAGCCTATCAAATCATAAACCATGTATAAGGATACCCAACCTAGAGACCAGAGATTCTGTAACTAGGTTCAATGGGAAGAATGAATCATATGGTGATTGTAAAAAAATGCACTCGATATTTTGTTGCCCATCCCTATGATGTAAGTGCATTTGTCCTGTAATGTTGGAGGGTTGAGTTTTTATACTCTTAATGAAATTCTGTAGCTCTTGTTGATTGGGGTGTGTAAATTACAGGAATATCCTTGATAGATTTCACCTATGTGAACATGAAAATGGGGCCGCTTTCTATGAGAACAAGGCTTATTCTCAAATATGCTCATGAAAACTGGGATAGGCATAAAGCCGTAATGTGTTGGCTATTAAAAACTCGTGTCAACACTTGGATTAGTGTGAGCAGTAATACTTTATTTCCCCTAAGTAGTCATAGTTTAAGTCTGAGACCACTACTGACTTTGGAGTAGTGGTTGTTGTTTCACTGATAAAGATTCAATGCAGCACACTTTCATGATGCATACTAGTCTATATTTGTTTGGTAATCTCTCTTGTCCTTGTTAATATTAAAATGAGTGGGGGATTGTTGGACCATTTTAATATCTTTTATTTATTTATCTACTTATTTATTTAGTTCATGAATCTTATTTTGTTTGGTGAATGTAGATTCATTATTTTTTGGTGACCTTTTGTCTTGTTTATGAATGAAGATTAATTGGAAGTTCAAGAACTTGGTGGTGAGTTAATATTTGGAAACTCTCCCTTGTCTCTAGTTTAATGGTCATTATTATTTTTTGGTGTAAATTGTAAGGTCCTAGTGGTTTATAAATAGTTCCTCTCATCTACTCTTTTCTACACCAATTAATTTTTATACGTGACATATTACTAGCCAAAGAACGGTGTTTTTTCTTGGTGGAGCTTTGGGTTCACCATCTTGTGCAGAGTTGGCCTGAACCATACGAGAAGTGGTCGGGCTATTGTATCCTGGAGGGGACAAGTCATAGTTTCGTGACTACTACATCGGTATTTGGGTTCTTCCTACCACAATGGGCTTGATCTCCTTAGAGAAAACGAGATATCCATATCTCAGCCTGATCTATTTGTATCTCATTTTTTTTTGTATTATTTATCAATAAAATATAATTTTTCTAGTAATTTCACCAATACATACTAAATTTTACCCGTTCGAATAATACCCTATAATCAAAATTATGAACTGAAAAAGCCTAATCCTTATATTTAACTAAAAAAAACTTGATTTATTTACAGTAATATCCTTCAATTATTAGTGAATATAATTTTATCTCTTCATCTATGAATTCATATATTTTCATCTTATTCACTATAAAAATTTATCACTTTCACTCTCTGGAAAGACTCTTTCTGTATACCACACCTTCAAAAGAGATGTATTTGTATAATTTTTATAAATGAGCGAATTAATATGTATGGGTTCATATCAATGAAGAAAATAAAGTAATATTCATTAAAAGTTAATAGAAAAAATTGATGATAAATCAAATCTAAGGAGAGTATAAGATTTAAGTCTAGTGGATATTTTTTATTGGTGAAAGGTTCACACTTTGTAAAATAATTTGGTAAAAAGTTCTGAAGGACATTTTGTTTTTAATTTTACCCTTTGACTTTATTTTATCAGTTTGACTTTTTGTTGACTATCTGTTCGAATTTATATTTATCTGTTCAATTTTTTTTTCTATCTGTTCAAATATTTTGTCTTTTTGTTCAAATTTATTAATATCTATTCAATTCCCCCCTATATTCTATTTATCTATTTGATTTTTTTTTCTAAATTCAATTTAATTTTTCTTATCTGTCAAAATAACAATTTCTTATCTGTTACTCAAATTTGAAAGCCCATTTTTCCTATTTATTTGAAATTCACAAACTAATTTATCTATCCGTTGGAATTATCCACCACCAACACTCAAATATTACACAAAAATTCACAAACTATTATTATCTGTTCAAATTTTGAACCAATCTCACTTATATGTTCAAAATTTGTCCAATATCTTTTTCATCATCATCATTATCAATAATAATAATAACACCACCACCAGATCAACAACTATTTGTCAAATTTTTTTTTGAATAGATCTGACATATCTGTCAAAAAAAAAATTAAATCTGTTACAATCTATTTCATCATCTTCATCATCATCAACAATAACAACTAGCAACAAAAATAAAATAAAAAATAAGAAAAAATAAAGAAAAGAAAAGTAGTTTCATTGTAAGCTCCCTTTGCAATTTGCGACACCATTTTCGTTGTCTCTACAGTGTATTTCGAAACTACCAACCTCCATTAAATTACTCTCTCTCACTCTCATTAGCGCTATTTGAATGGTTGAGAGAAAGAAAGAGAGAGAGAGAGAGAGAGAGAGAGAGAATAAACTGTGTATATATTTGATGATCATAACATTGTACAGGGGCTCCTTTATATAGAAAATGGATACAATCTAAACATAGAAGGTAAAATAACAATCCTAATCTAATCCCTAAATCAAGCCATAAATCAAGGCCCTAATTATATAATTTACCCTAAATATATAATGTATCTATATATACATTAACAACCCCCATCAAACTCAAGGAGGGTAAGTATCAACCAACTTGAGTTTGGAAATTAGATCACTGAAATGACCAGGAGGATGAGCCTTGGTGAAAATATTAGCAGGCTGATCTGTAGAAGTAATAGGGAGAAGATGAACAGTGCCACGTGTAACATGTTATCGAATGAAATGACAATTAATCTCAACATGCTTGGTGCGATCATGGAAAACATCATTGTGAGCAATCTGAATGGCATTCTGATTGTCATAATAGAGAGAGGTAACACCAAAAGGAGAAACACCCATATCAGCAAGGAGCCAGCGAAGCTAGAGAAGTTCCTGAGTAGTATCAGCAAGAGCTCGGTATTCAGCTTCTGTACTAGAGCGAGTAGTGAGGGATTGTTTCTTGCTGCGCCAAGTAAAAAGAGAATCCTCTAAGAAGAAATAGAAACCTGTGGTGGAGCATCAATCAGTGGGATTCCCAGTCCAATTGGCATCAGAAAAGGCACGCAGCGTAAGAGAAGATGAAGTAGAGTAGTGAAGTTCATGGAGCAAAGTGCCTTTGAGATAGCGAAGTATGCGGAGTAGAGCAGTATAACATGGAGTGCGATGAGCCGACATGTACTAACTAACAAGATGGACAACATATGCAATGTCAGGATAAGTCACAGTGAGATAGACGAGACTACCTACTAGCTGGCGATAAATAGTAGTATTAAAGAGAGTTCCCCATCTAGTAAGACGAGTCTGAGGATCAACTAGAGTAGAGATAGTTTTGCAATCTGTAAGACCGGCCCATGCCAGAAGATTGGATGCATATTTGGCCTGTGACAAATAGTAACCATTGAAATCATAAAAGATTTCAAGCCCTAAAAAGTAATTAAGAGTACCAAGGTCCTTCATCTCAAACTGACGATTGAGAAATTATTTGCGGCTAAGAATACCAGTCTCATCATCACCAGTGATAATCATATCATCCACATAAAGAAGAAAAAGAGTGGTACCATGAGTAGTAGTTTGAACAAATAAAGCAAAATCATATAAGCTAGAGGTGAAATCGAAGTCATGAATAGTGGAACTAAACTTAGTAAACCAAGCCTGTGGGGCTTGCTCGAGACCATAGAGGGCACGCTGTAGTTTGTAAACCCTATGAGATGGATAAGTAAACCTAGTGGGAGGTTGCATATAGACTTCCTCAAGAAGATTACTATTAAGGAAAGTATTTTTGACATCCGTTTGAAAAAGATCCCAATGGCGAGCGGTAGCAATAGCAAGCACACCTGCAAACAGAGGTAAACCAAGCAATAGGGGCGAAGGTCTCCTCATAATCAATGCCATATTCTTGGTTGAAACCCTTTGCAATAAGACGAGTTTTATAGCGCTCAATAGAGCCATCAAAATGGGTCTTCATTTTGTATACCCATTTGCAGCCAATCGTAGTCTTTCCAGGAAGAAGATCAACAACATCCCAAGTATGAGTTTTGTCTAAAGCCTGTAGTTCATCAGTCATAGCTCACTGCCAAAGTGGATTAGTACAAGCCTCACGATAGGAGGTAGGCTCATAAGTAGAGAAGGCAGTAGACCCAATAATATAATCATGAAGATGAATAGGTGGTTGAGTTGTCCAGTGTGGTCGACCTGTGGGAAGATCTGTGGGGGAAAAGTCTGGTGGAAAAGGATGAGACGGGCTAGAAGGCACAATGAGAAGTGAACCATCAAGGAGAGCAATCTGGACGGGATCAAAGGTCAACAAAGGCGTCTTTATGAATGAGGAACCTGCATCAATTTCATTAGAGAATAGATCTATGGAAGGATTAGCAAACATGACGAAAGTGGAGGGTGTGGGTAAGTGAAAAGAGGATAGGGAGGAAAACATTTTATGCTCCCAGAAAACCACATGACGAGATACACGAAGATACTTAGAGATAGGATCCCAACAGCGATAGCCTTTACGTTCAATCCCATACCCAAGAAAGCAACAAAGATGAGAACGAGGTTCAAGCTTAGTGTGTTCATATGATTGAAGCGAGACAAAACATGCAGACCCAAAAACTTGAAAATTTGTGTATGGAGGGCGAGTGTCATGCAAACGTTCAAAAGGAGTTTGATTATTGATGACAGGGGTAGGAACACAATTGATAGTGTACACAATAGTAAGTGCAGTTTCCCCCCAAAAGTTTTCAAGATAGGAAGAAGAGAAAATGAGAGCTCGAGTAGTGTCAAGAATATGCCTATGTTTCTGTTAAGTATGTCCATTTTGTTTGGACGTGCCAGCACAGGAACGATGAGGCTGAATACTATGACTCTGAAGAAAGGAAAGGAAACCTGTATCCCGATATTCCATAGCATTGTCAGAGCGAAAATTTTTAATGGTCTTTGACAATTAGGTTTGGACCATTTTGGCAAAGTTATAATAAAGTTGTTTGAGTTTAGACCGATTTTTCATGAGAAAGAGCCAAGTAAACTGTGAAAAATCATCAACAAAAACAACAAAATAACGAGATCCCCCATGGTAGTAGTAGGGGATGGGCCCCAAATATCTGAATGTATGAGATCAAAAGGTGCATAGGAAACGAAAATACTTCTATTAAATGATAAAGCAAGTTGTTTTGCAAGTTGACAGGGTAAACAATTAAAGTTATCTAGAAGTATGTAACCTAATTGACCACTAGAAACCAAAAACATTAACCTACTAACAGAAATATGCCCTAAGCGACAATGCCAAAGATGAAAATGAGACAAAGAAGAATCAGATGCAGGAGCAACTAACTGTGGGGAGTCTGGAACATGAAAGTGAATGAGTTCATAGAGACGTCCATGCTTATGGCCGATCCCAAGAGTCTATCCCGTCTGAGGGTCCTGCACTAAACAACTATTAGTATAAAATGTGACAGTTAAACCAAGCTCACATAATTGACTAATAGAGATAAGGTTTAAGGTTAGAGTAGGGATATAATAAACATGGGGTAAAGACAAATGAGAGATGGAAAGAGAACCAACATGACTGACGGACATGAGAGAACATTAGCAGTATGAACAGAGGGAATATGAGTAGATGGAGAGATGGAAGAGAATATAGTAGAACTGAAAATCATATGATTACAACATGCGGAGTCAAAATACCAAGAAGATGTACCTAGAGTCACAGACAAAGCAGTAGGAGGAGGTGTACTAGAGGTGGAGAGAAATTATTTGAACATGGCCTCAACATCAGTTTAGGAAAAGACAGGAGTAAACGGATCATAAGACTTAGAGAAATCCTCAGAAGCAGCAGCAGCAGTGCAATGAGCATACAAAGATCTAGACTGATTCCCGAGACAATGTGAGCTACCCCTAGAAGAGCCACCGCGAGAGGAATGACTAGTGGAAGATGACCGGGATGGATTGTGAAAACAATCCTGCTGTAGATGACCAGGACCAAGTTTGTTGCAGTATCGGCAGGATCTGACGGGGTAATGAACTAGAAGATGAGTAAAAAGAAGACCCCGATTCTGACAACAAATGTAAGAAGTGGACCGCTAGGTCGATAGGGAAGAGGGTCGTGACTGAAGGGTGAAAAAAATAGAGTCCACATGATGAGTCTAGAGAGTACCAAGACGAGTCTCCACAGATAACATCTCGAAAATGGCCTGCTCAAGAGTGGGCAACGGAGTACGATAAAGAGGAGATGCACACATGAGCTTAAAATGGGAAGTGAGAGCCATGAGAAATTGAACCAACCACTGCTGATTACGATATGTAGTGAATAAAGCATCATCTTCATAGTGAGGCCATGCCAGTTTTGAGAGAGCAAGCTAGTCCCAAATAGAATACATCTGAGAAAGAAAATCATTAATAGACTGATTAGATTCTTGGCGCATGTGATGAAGCTGATTCTGAAGTTAATACTGATAGGTAGGACCAGTAGTTTGGTATCGTTTTTTCAAAAAATCCCAAATGTCTTTAGCAGGAATAGTAATAGAGTCAAGCTGAAAACGACCAAACTGAAGACTAATTGAGGGAACAGAGGTATTTTGAAGGCAAGTAATGATCTGGTAGTTCTTACTGTCCCAATTTTCAAGTCAGGCTTCATATATAGTAGTAGTTTCAGCGACCTCTTTCACCAGTTGGGTCACATCCCTGAAGATAATAAGCTAGAGCTTCCTACCTTTGAGGAAGGAAAACATGGCTTAAGCCCACAGAACATAATTAAAACCATCAAGAAGAATAGAAATCGAATGAGAGGCATCATGGTGATCTATAATAATGGTGGAGTAGGACTAAATAAATAAGAACGGACCTGTAGGAGCAAAATTAGGTAAACAAAGTGTACTAGTGAGTTCGAAAGGTCGAAAATAGCTAGAAAAGGGGTCTGCTGCGTAAAGATGACGTCAGCAGAGGGTTGGATGATGTCAGCAGCGCATAATAGCAGACTGAGGCGCAACGCACAATAGCATGAAGGGTATGTGGCGCACAGTAGCAGAACGGTGCACGCGCGACGCACAAGGGCAGAACGGCGCACGCGGGCGCACAATAGCAGAAAGGCACACGCGTGGTGCACAACAGCAGGCACGGCATACGTAAACTCAGGGCTGACATCAGATGCTGACGTGAGCAAGCAACGGAGGGGCCCCTGAAGACGCGTGAGAGAGTGGCGGTGGAAGACTGAGACATATCGAACATAGAAGTAGCGCATGAGGGCGCGTGGAGGCATTTCTGGTGACGTGGGTGGTGGCGTTGGAATCGTGTGAAGATTCTAAGCAGTTTGGTAGGAAGAAAAAAAAAACGATGAAGCAATGCTGTAATGCCACTGTGTATGGGACTAAGCACAAAGTGAAAAAGAAAAGGCCATAAACACTGTGTATGAGACTCAGCACTATGCTCTGATACCATGTTTGAATGGTTGAGAGAGAGAGATAGAGAGAGAGAGAATAAATTGTGTATATATTTGATTATCATAACAACGTACATAGGCTCCTTTATATAGGAGAGGGATATAATCTAAACATAGAAAGTAAAATAACAATCCTAATCTAATCCCTAAATCAAGCCATAAATCAAGGCCCTAATTATATAATTTACCCTAAATATATAATGTATCTATATATAGATTAACAAGCGCATAGAGGAGAGAGAGAGAGAGAGAGAGAGATGGAGACAGAGACAGAGACAGAGTGATACAGATCTCTTATGGTAGAGGTCCATTGTCATGTTATAACAAGAACAATCAATTCTGCCAATTAGAGAAATTTATATATCTGAGGAGTAATTTAAAGAAGAGAACAATCGAAAGTCTTGGAAATTGTAAAGAGACCTAATTGTTGAACCCATATGTGTAAATTTGACTACTTTTTCGATTTGAGTGTCTATAATTTGGAAAGAAAGAGAGAGAGAGAGAGAGAGAGAGTCAATAGTACACACCAATTGAAATCATCGAAAAATCAACTGTGGTAAGTAAAGTAGATTAGACATTTGGATAGAATAAATTTGGTACCTCCAAGCACTAGCCTTCTCTCATTGAAGATATAGGCCCCTTTGTTTTCAGATGTAGAATGGAAGGGATTCGTAGTGAGTGGATTAATAGTGAGGGGCTTGATAGTGAAGGGATTAAGTAAAATTGTGTTTGTTTTGATGATAGTTGTTGGTGTAGGGATTGTTAAATTATTTTTATATAAAATAATAAATCAAATAAAAAAAATACAAAAACATTAAACATTAATGTTCAAAAAAAAAATGCACAACATGTAAAAAATAAAAAATAAAACAAATAAAACAATGATTTTTACTTAACCAAAAATACAAAAAATTAAACATTAATGTTCAAAAAAAAATGCCTAACTTGTAAGAAATTAAAAAAAAAAATAGTTCGGTGGACTATTTTCTAATACCAAGTCCCAAGCCTCCATCCTAATCCTCTCCCCAAGGTGTAGACACCCCATTTTTGACCGTCCTCAAGACTTGGACGTCACTGCTTGAACACCCGGTGATCATCCTTGTTTGTGTTTGTCTTGAGTTCCCGGAGGTCTCGGCTACGCGCCTTGCCTCAGGACCTCTCGACTCGACTCTTTTGTGTTTGGTTTTGCACCAAACACTTGTGTTTTGCTATGAAGGGCTGGGAATGGCTTATTGGCTATCCCCATACATCACCGGCTATGTCTTGAGGCCACCGGCTGTGTTTTGTTGCCACCGGCCAAATGTTTGGCCGGCCGACACTATAGATGGTCGACCGACCATCTTTTTTGGCCAAATTGCATTTTTGGCCGACCGACCACTGTGCATCTGCTTTTGCAGATATTTTATACTAGCTGGCATACACTTTGTTCCCCTCCATACACGTGTATGGAGGGATCTCCCTCTTGGCTAGCTTGTCTTGTAAGCTTGCAAGATTGAACTTTCTATAAGAGGAGGTCTCTTCTCCCTCTTTTAGGTTAGACAAGATTTTGATAGAGAGCTTTGGTTTTAGGGTTTGAGTTGTGTATCTATCCATATCTATATCTTCCTCTCTCTTGCATTTGTGTGTGTTTTGTCTTACTTTTGTGTACAAACACCCACCATTACACCTTCCTTTAGCTACTGAGGTACTAAGAGGCTGTTCTTGAAGTTTTTAGACTGGTTTGGAGCCAAAGAAGCAGCTGGAGTGCTGTTCTTGAAAGAGGTCTTCAAGGGTAAGGACTTTACCTTTAAATACCCCATTTTTGCATAGCTTTTTTACCTATCTTGCAACTGTTTTTAAGCTTTGCATATAATATATAAAAGTTCTGTTTTTGAGTCCTTTAAATAGTTGGTTAAGGGTGTTTTGAGCCTTGAGGTTTTTTGACCCCTCTTAGGGCTTATTTGACCCCTTTTTTATGCTATTTTGGTGAGCTCCGGGACCATTATGTTTGGGCCTCCTCACCACTGAAATCTTGAGGGATTTCAGAGGTGAGGATGGTGCCTTGAGGTCCTAAGAAGGAAAGGGCCACCCTCTCTCCTTGTTGTCCCTGAAAAGGGCCATTTTTGCCTCTTGAGGGAGCATCTAGTTTAGGTTCATGTTGATCATGCCTTAACTAATTTTTGTGCTTATATTGCCATGATATAGCATTGTGTTAAGTTGGTTTAGGTACACCATGCTTGTTTAGCATACATGCCTTGTAATGCCATGTTTTGGCCTTAACATGCTTTAGGTTTTGATCCTTGTTCTAGCATGATTTTGGCCAAGCTTTGTGAAGCTTTTGTGTTTGTTTTAGCATGCTTAAGTTCTGTTCTTGGTTGTTTTGGTCGACCATAGCATGCTTAGTATAGGCACCTTGCATTTTGGCTTGTTAGCCTTAGGTGTGTGAGTGTGTAGCATGCATTACTTGCACTATTTCAGTGGTTTGGAACAATTTACCATGTTATTTCAGTCCTTATAACATGCTTGTATACTTGCATTTGGTACTCCTTTGTTGCTTTAAAAGGTTGTTGCCTCATGCTTCATGAATGTGCTCCTTTGTATGCTTGCATGTTCAAGCCACTTAGATGCCATCTAGGTATTCCCTTAGCATTGTCTAGGTCTGCCTTGAACCTGTTTTAAGTCCTCTTGGCCTTGAGAGGCTAGGTTGACTTAGCCATGGTTTAAGTCTCCTTGACTTGCCTCAAGTACTTGGACCAATTGCATGCCATGTTTGTCTTGTTTAAATTGGTTTGGCACCATTATTAACATGATTTCCAGAGTTTACATTGCATGCTAATTGTTCATGTTTAAGCTCTCTTAAGTGTGCTTAAAGATTGCTTGTTTGATGTTTAAGTGTTGACCCATCAACATGTACATGTGTGTGTGTGTATGCCCTCATTTCCATAGCATTGGCCACTGTTTTAGGCTTGTTTGGGGGCTGCCTAAATTAGTCTAAGTCCACCCCTTTGCATGTTGTTGCATGCTCACCTTGTGTGTTGTTGCATACTAGTGTGTTGTTGCATGATTGAATGAAGTCACATGCTTGCTTGCATGCTTGAATATCCATATTGTGTCTTGCATACTTGCAGGTTGCATTACTTCATGCCTTACATGCTTCTTTACTTAGGTTGTGTGCCTAACCTACATTACACATTGCATTGCCATGTTGCATACTAGCCTCCATACCTAGGATGCATTGCATTGGTATGCATGCTTCACCTCTTGAGTTGAGTATGATAGAGGTTGAGCCCCCTTTGCTTGATTATGTGCATTGCATTCTATATCAAAATGCATACTTGGTTCCTTGGGCCATCATGCATGAAAATGCGCGATTGGTGGTCCGAGAATCGAGAATCATATCCCTTTGAGTCAGGAGTATGATAAGGGGTGTGATTGGTGCATACATTGCTTGAAATGCATTACCATGCTATGTTTTGCCCTCTGCTACTGCCAAAAACAGATTCTGCATGAAGCTTTGGTCGGCCGGCCATCTACAGTGCCGACCGGCCATTCATCAATGGCCGATAGCTTGAACAAGTGGTCGGTGATCACTTCCCTTGGTCGGTGGTGTTCTCCTTCAGCCGGTAGTGTCCCACAGCACCCAAGGAAGCAACCCTGAGATTTGTGCAGTCTTCAGAGAAGGATAACAGTCAAAGCAGAGGCAACTTGTGCATGGCAGTGGCTTTCCGAGCAGAGCCGAGCGCGCATTGCATTGGGCCCTCTTCCCGAGGCTGTTTACTGCTTTCATTAGATTAGTTAATTTGTTAATTAATTGATTGGTCTGTAATATTTAATTAGCTTGTAGGTTAATTAATTTGTATTATTCTTTCGGTCCCTCCGAGCGAGGGCAAGTTTGTAATTAGTGTGGGTGCTTGTGTGCATGCCTTCCAACCCCCACTTCTTTCTCCCTTTTACTTACCTGCTTTTGATGGTTAGTATTAGGACATGCTTACTTTAGCATACCTTATGCTATGCATGCGTGCATCATTCATTAGTCTTACATGCACCAGGCTCGGCGCATCATGCTAACTGCATAAAGTATTTCAAATCTAACTTGAATACATGCTATCTGTGCATTTTCACATGTCATCCTTCGATTAGCCGAGCCTATTCTAGATTGCATCCTGTATGCGTTGCATTAGCCACTTAACATGGACTTGGATCGTGCATTGATTGCTAACATGTTCTTGTCTTGGCTCGGAGTACATTGTAAGTATTTCTATGCTTTAGCGTCTCGCATGAGTGTGAATGTCAAAGCATGCTTACCATGTGGCTAGATGCTTATGTGATATAAACTGCTTGAATGCCTGTGGGTGAAGGTTAGATTGTTTGAGTTGGAACAACTCGTTGAAATCCGTGCTTTAGCCTACTTACGAGTAGCAAATTCCAAACTGTTTTTCAAATAAACGGATATGCAATGCTTCGTTCCAAATTAGGCGATCCAGTCTATACTTGTTTTGCTGTGCGCATCACATAGTAATTCTAGCTAATTAAACCGGAATAAGAACACATAACGTTTTCAAAATCGGATATCATGGTCAGTAAAGGCCGATCTTGGGATCGGGCGAGAGGGGGTGCTCATAGCTGACCTTCCCTAATCGTACCCAAGTTCCCGAGCCGAGGCAACTTTGGTGATAACGGACACGTGGCCTTTGGCACCGAGTCAGGGTTTCCTAAATTTCCCAAAATAAAACATTTAGGTGGCGACTCTGTATCTGGCAAAGCAGTCCATGTTTGGCACTTCTTTTCAAAAATCTGTTTCTCAAAACAATATGCCGGATTTGGACTATTTGGTTTAGATTAAGAACCGTGACAATTCGAGAGTCCGAATTGTAGTGAGCCCAAAGCGAACAGAACGGGACTCTTCCTCCCTGGGTGTTCGGGGATGTCTACACAAGGCCCATCCTAATCCGGAGGGGATTATCAATCCCCTCTCCATCTCCCAAAACAAACACAATATTAATGGGTCTCACCTCCATCTCAATCTCAATCCCCCTTTTATCTCCCAAAACAAAAGGGGCCTATGAGTAGAAGATGAAGAAGAGAGAGAGAGAGAGAGTTGAAGGTTGAAGATTTGAGTAAAAAATGAAGAAGAGAGAAGTTTGGAGACTTACAATAAGAGGAGATCGAATTGAATGACGAAAATGGAGGCCACTTCGAGCGATGGATGGAAATAGGGTTTGGAAGATCTAAGAGACGATGGCAGACGACAGTGGAAGGGCGTTGAGTGCATGTGAGAGATATGGTGTTGTTGACGATGATCTAGTTGATGGCGGAGGAGATCTCGGTGGAGACTAGCCGATTAGAGTGTTGTTTTTAAGCAACGGTGACGAGGTTGAGAAGGGGGACTTGAGGATCGACGGCGGATGTCACACCCCAAAATTTGGATAATTAAAGATTCAATTAATATTCTATCATCCAAATCCTATGGGTGAAACAAAATCTAAATGCTCTATTCTCCATAAAGTTTAAGTAAATTTCAATGCTAAAAAAGATACAAGGGATAAAAAAAAAATATTAATAAATGCCAACCAAACTATCTATCATAAATTCATAACTATCAAATACCTTCAATATTAAAGTAGCAACAACTAGTCAAAACAACTTAAATAATGTAAAGTCAAAAAATAACCCACAATGTCAAATTGTCAAAATATAAAGGTCATAAAAAAAAAAAAATGCATAAACTAATATCAATCCCTAAACTCTAAACTCCAGAAAACAAAAGAAGTACAACGACATGTCCAAAAATTATAGTCATTTCTCGTCATCACCGTAGTCCCAACTAATCCTGCAAAGGAAGCTCGGCTGCGTTCAAATAGAACGCACTCGAGTTGCCAAGAGACAAAACATGTCAGTATGCAGGTCTACTGATATGAGTACAAGATTTAATACTCACATATCCACCAAACATAAACAAAAGTACATTTAATTCTTGTTACAGGACAAGACAAGTAGTTCCACCCGCACTGAGACGAAGGGGCAGTTTCCCAAGATACAGTGGCATTTAGTTTCTCGCCCGTACACAACTAAATATAAATTGAGTATAAAATAAATAAAATAAAAATAAAAATATGGTGGGACAACCATTCATAAAAAGTTAGTAAGACCCACTATTCTGCAAAAAAAATAATGTTAGTAAAATTTAATCATAAGTAATTTGTTGAAGAATTATAAAAATGCACCGTATCATGTTTAAATCATTCGAATTGACCAAAACTCAAAGAACAAAAGTTATAGATAATCAAATTTCCTAAAAGGCAGCACAAACGAATTTAGTAGAAACTGAACAGGCTGAGAGAAAAAATTGATAGAAGAACCAAGACGGAATTCAATCGAAAAATCTGAAGTTGAAAACGAAAAGAAATTGCCCTAAGATGATTTTTTTCGGAAAATTTCAAAACATGAAAAGTGTTCAAAACAATATTTTACTTCAGTTTACGCAAAACCAATACTCGTTTCGTAGGTTAAAATAACATCTAAAATCTGCATTGCTAAAATGAATAAAAATTGTTGTAACTAAAATCATCCGATTACAAATTCTAATCGATCTTTTTAGTAAAAAGTTAAAACATAAAAGTTGTCTAGAATTACGTATGCATGCCTCTGCCCAAATTTCATAATTTATTAAGGTCGTTTACTATTTTTCAAGATGTACAAATCAATACAATTTACACTATACCAATAAACTCATATTTAATTATTTGTACCTTAACTCCACCACTTTGGCCTTTTATTTCCGACCTACACATATATCTCATGTGCCTCTCGTATACCTAACACCGCTCTAAAGTCAAACTTGCATGGAGATATCGTCTCGAGTTTGATCCACACTCCCCGGATGGTTAGCATATACATATGCGCGTAAATCAAAACACTCATATACTCTTGAGAACGAGACAATAATATATATATATATATATATATATGCAATCTCTCATCTATTCATGAGAACAAACATAACAATGACAAGCCTAAGGCATTCAAATAAAACTTATAATCCTCACTTTTTTTCTTATACACTCTTTCTCTCCAACACTCAAATAAAACAACAATCCATGGAGTCATAGTGGAGTGTAAGGAATTTATCTATGGCTTCCTAATTTATTTTAATTTCATATATCTATGAGTATGATTACAATCATATAATAAATACATATAAAAACTCTAAACCTTACATACACAACTCAAAATAATTAAAATCAATCAATCATCTACATACAAATACAAAATCAAATCAATATTCAATAAATAAAAATATATAAATAAAAATAACGAATTAAACATAAATCGATAGAAGTGAGTTTTACATTCACAATACTTTTTTAAAGATCAAAAAAATATTTGAAGAATTAATAAAATTACCAAAATAAAACCCTAATCTCTTTTTCCTTTCTCTCCCCCTCACGTCTCTTTTCACTCTCTTTCTCTGCTGCACTCAGACAATCCGTCTCTCGGTTGCACTAACTCTGTCTATCTCTCTCTCTTTTGGCCTCTCTCTCGGCTGCCACGGAGCCCCCTCTTTTCTTTTCGTTGCCTTCTAAGATTATTATATAACCTAATTTCCTATAATACTTAAATACAACATATATAATATACAATATAAGATCAATATATATATATATAACACATTTTTATATATATATAAAAATATATAAATATTCAGATTAATTATATATAATTAAATATCACATTAAATTAACTAAATATCACATTAAATTTGCATGTATCTACATAGTTAATAAAGCTAAAAAATAAAATAAAGTAATAATAATAAATAAATAAATAATGACTTATGAAATAATTAAGGTCACTACAGAGGAGCCCAGTGGAGAGTGGTAGGAGCGAAATAGGAAGAGAAAACCCTAAATCGAAGAGGGAGAGAGAGAGAGAGGGGGAATGGTTGTAGTCTGTAGAGATTGATTGTAAAAAGACGGGACAAACTATATATACGGAGGTATTTTGATCTTTTGCTTAAGTTTTTCCTTATAAACAAATTATTTCACCACTTGGATGTTTGATCAAACAAAATCTGAATTTAGATTTTTGGGCTGTGTGCCCCTAGTTAATAAGGTCTCAGTGTAATTAATTTATAAAAAAAAAATCTTGGTAACATGCATTCCCCTATCTAATAAAGTTTTCATAATTTTCCAAAAAGAGAAAGGCAAAGGATAGCTTTTTTCACACAAGCACTGAGGATCAATTTTTAAAAAAAAAATAGAGAGGGAGGTAGCATTACAAATTTTGGGTACAAGTCCTTCATTACAGCTCATGTGTGTTTTTATTTATTTATTTATTTAATTTTTTTTTTTTTGAGGAAAGTACAGCTCATGCGTTGTGTACAATTCCTATGAGCATAATGCATGTCTCGCTCACCAAGGATCCTCTAGAGTGAAATTTCTCTAAAGTTTCCTAGAGTACTATATTGTGTGGTTGAGATTTACTGACAAGTCACATCAGAAAAATTGATGTGACTTGTCAGTAAATCTCAACCACACAATATAGCACTCTAGGAAATTTTAAGAAAAAATCACTCTAGAGGATCCTTGCTCTGTCTCACTATGCATTTTGTACTAATGCTTCCATCCACAATTAATATTCAACAGTAAAAACACTGTACCATGCTCCCCAACAAAAAAAAAAAAATTATTATATGCACTAATTAATATATTAATTACTGTACTAATAGATAATGTGACAAAATTTAAGAGATTTTTTATATTTATAATTTGTATAATGAGTGAGGTTAATAATAATATTATAACTAATATTGGTATACTAGTTAGTATACTAATTGATATATGTAGCATCACCGCAACCAAAAAAACGCTACATGACATATGTCACCACCAATATTAATTAATTTCTTGATCACATAGGTAGCGTAGCGATTGGAAGGGGTGGGCCGTAGGAAAATAATGAGAGAATTGTAATAAGGAAGTGGTAGTTGGCGGTGATTGGTTTAAAAAATACATAAAAAGAGAAAATACAATAAAAAAATATAGAAGAAAAAAAAGTAAAATGACATTTTTTGTCTTAAAAAATGCCTGATGGAAGGGAAGTAAGGGAGAATGGTAGGAAAGGGATAGTCGGTGGTGATGATTTAAGAAAGAAAATATAATGAGAAAATGGATAAGAAGAAAATAAAATAAAATTACATTTTTTGTCTTAAAAATGCCTCTAGAGAAGTGGGGGTGGGAGAATAGTAGGGAAAGGGTAGTCGATAGTGGCAAGTTTAGAAAATACAATAAATAGAGAAAAAAGAAATTTGAGTTAAAATCTTGTTTTAAAAAATGCCTCATGAGAGGGTTAAATGACAATTTCCAGTGGACAATAGCAAATTAACATAAAAGCCAACTTGATTGAAAGTACAAAAAGTTTATTGTTACAATTGAAAAAAATAAGAGATTATAAGTGAGATTTGTTGTAAAGTAAGAGGGCACAAATTATAATTTACCCAAAGTACAATAAATCAACATTTATAATAAGGATTAAATATACGATAATGGTACGTAGTTCAAATTTTGTGACTCAAAAGTGGTTCAAATGGCCAAAACGACGTCGTTTTGAGTACAAAACAACATAAAAATGGCCAAAACGACGTCGTTTTGAGTACAGAACAACATAAAAATGACCAGTACAAAACAACATAAAAATGGCCAAAACGACGTCGTTTTGGCCATTTGAGCCACTTTTGAGCCACAAAATTTGATTTACGAGACATTTTCCTTAAATATATATATAAATCACAATTATTATAAACTTTCAAATTGCAAAAAAAATAATAATAATTGCTTGGTTATCATTTTTTAAAAATACTTTTCAGAAAATTCTACTTTCTTTTTTTTCCGTGTTTTTTTGCTTTTACTGAATTTTTTAATATTTTGAGCAATTTTTTTAATTTTTAGACATACTTAACATAAATATACCTATAAAGTAAAAAAAATTGAAAAAAACCTTTTAAAAATTCACTAAATACCAAAAATACAGAAAAAAAAAATACGAGAATTCAGTACATTTTTTGTATTTTTATGTATTTATTAATTTTTAAAAATATTTTTTCACAAATTTTTTACTTTTTAGATATATCTAAGTAAGGTGCATCTAAAAAAGTAAAAAAAATGTTTAAAATTTTAAAAATATTCACTAAAAACAAAAAAATATGCAAAACTAAAAAACTCAATTTTCAAAAACTTAATTCAAAAAACTCAAACCAAACACATTTCAAACAGATACGAAAGGATTAAGGCTAATAACAGGTACATGTTAAAAATTCTGGCCAATGGACTAACTCGGTTCATTTTGTCTGAAAAACCTTGACATGTCAATCCTTATGGCATCTCTCTCAAATTTTTTTCATTCTAGTCAAAGAGAAATTCGAATGAATCAGCCAAATTTGTCTTATTTTCATTGTATAATTGCAAAAAATAAGGAAATGAAAATGAAACTTTGGTTTCCAAATAAAAGAATATCTATCTAAATTGACGACAAACCCATCTGATTCACTTGTGGGGAAACAACTCAATGATTGTGGATATAATATATTCATGACCTCTTTATATATTTATTTATTTATTTTATATTTTTTACTTTGCATGAAATCCATGTCATGTCATTGTACAAGAATCATTTAAGAAAGCTTCCAAGTTGTTTAATATATAACTTAGGTGAACATCATGAAAAATATGCCAACAGATAGAAAGATATTTGATTACAATAGAAAGTAATATAAAAAGTGGACATTATTTTATGACATTATTAATTTAGAAAGAAAATAAAAATTGTTTGTCATGAAACAAAACTACCAGTCAATGAAAATCATGAATTGTTTATTTCACTAGTCTTTGTCTGTGTCTTTTCCATTATAATATTTTATGCAGATGATCATGTAATTGAAAGGTGATTTAATGAGTATCCAAGTGGTAATTGAGTTTGTTTTTGGAATGAATAGTAATTTAGATGCAATAGATTTGATTCTTGTTTGCTTTTTCCGAACAATCTTAATTGATAATATTTTATAGTAGAGCTGATTTTCCTAATATAGATTGGAAGATATTGTTTAGGCCTGTAAAATTTATCACAGATCTTATTTTCTATAATTCAAATTGTTTATTTTGTAACGTCTTTCATATATATATATATATATATATATTCACATAAAAAATTAAGTCAATCCGATAATTACAAACTATTTAATTTGTTGCGTTTGTGACAAAAAAAAAAAGAAAAAAAAAAAGAATGATCTATCTTTAAAAGCTCACTTATCTTCCAATTTTTTGAAAATAAATGTAATAAATTAAATAAGTTATGATTTTCGAATTAACTTAATTTTTTTTATATGAATAATATATGCAAAGGACTCTATAAAATGAATAATTTAAATTATCAAAATAAGATACATAGTAAATTGTACAAAGCTGAACCTATGGTAAACCTTACTATCTGAATAGCACTTTAATCTAGATGCATGACTGAAGTGAAAGCCAATCTTATTCTATATTTTGTAGTACCGGTACCTAATAGTATTTACTTAACCATTTATTGAAAAAAAAATTATTAAAAAAAATCAATAATCACATCTACAGTAACTATAGTGAGAGTAATTAAAATTTACTTTACGACAGTGAATTTAACGAGGCCTTATCACGTTTCTCATTAAAAAAAATAAAATCACTTTCTATGTGTTTTTATGCATTAAATATAGGGTATGGCTTCTGTCCAGTTCGGAATTGGACTAGACCGTGTTGTTAGGTCCGTGGGGGCCCACCACGGGTCCCGTTTTGATAATCTAAATCATTAATGTGTAGAACTCATCGAGTACTATATGTCTATAAAAAATCACGTTGATCGGATATCGATAGCTATATGATCAAATCGGTTTCGTATTAAAAAAATTGGACGGTGAACAAATTAACGGTTGACAAAAAAACTGTTTTGATTACATACCTATCGATATCCGATCAACGTGATTTTTTACAGGCATATAGTACTCGACGATTTCTACACATTGAACGGTTCAGATTATCAAAATGGGACCCGTGGTGGGCCCCCACGAGCCCAACAACACGGTCTAGTCCGATCCCGGACTGGACAGAAGCCATACCCTTAAATATATATATATATATATATATATATATAATTTATTATATTTAAAAATAGTGATATTATATGTATTAATTAGTATATCAATTAATATACCAATATATATTATAAGATTATCACTTCAAAATTATGAATTCCACCCATCATACAAACTATAAAAATTCAAAACTCCTTTAAATTATATCATATTATCTGTTATTATACTAATTAATATATCAATTGGTATCTATAACTTTATTCATATGATGATGACCTGCAAATTTGAGTTCTGTTTGGTTTAGTTTTTTAAGTGAGTTTTGAGTTGTATTTTCAAAGATAAAGGGTGTGTTTGGTTTATATTTTGAAACATGTGTTTTTTATTACAAATTTTCTCAAAAAAAATCTAAAATTATTTCTCTCACTATTACATATTAATCAACCACTTTTTCTCTCTTCTCTATCTTTTTCAATCACTTTTCTCTTTTACGCATATCTATTCAACTACAATAAAATATTAAATTATCCCAAACTCCCAAATTATTTTCAAAATATACAACTAAGCAAACTAAAAAAATTTCTAAACTCTCTCTCCAAACTTTTTTTAAAAATTTATCTCAAAATACAAACCAAATATACCCAAATTTTTTACAGCCGTGCTACGTAGCCCGAATGGAGTGGGGCTCGATTGCCTCGAATTTTCAAACGACGTTATTTGAATTTTTTTTTTCCTCCCCTTTTTTTCGTCCTTCCCTCTCTTCTTCCTTCTCCCTCTTTGCTTTGCTGCTCTAAAAATTCAAACCCACAGCAAACTCAGTAACTCACACACAGATCAAAAAAAAAAACTGTGTATACATTACAACAATCCTTAACAAACAATCCTTTAATGG
This sequence comes from Camellia sinensis, assembly GCF_055761805.1. NCBI lineage: Eukaryota > Viridiplantae > Streptophyta > Magnoliopsida > Ericales > Theaceae > Camellia > Camellia sinensis. The sequence continues at coordinate 172,143,723 of NC_138967.1, forward strand.
AGGGATTCAAAAAAAAATCACAACAAACAAACTCACAGCAACAATCTCAACAACTCACACACATATCCAAAAAAAATCTGTGTATACATCACAACAATCCTTAACAAACAATCATTTAATGGAGGGATTAAAAAAAAACTCAAAAAAATAAAAATCACAACAAACAAACCCACAACAATAATCCTCAACAAACAAACTCCAAAAAAAAAAAAAAAAAAAAAGCAAAAATCAAACCCACAGCAGACAAACCCAAACGAAAATCTAAATCTAAATCTAAATCAAAATCAAAATCAAAATCAAAAATCAAACCCACAGCAACAACAGGCAAACCCAAACGAAAATTCCTCCTCTCTCTCTCTCTTCTCCCTTCTCCTTTCTCCTTTCTCCTTTCTCTCTTCTCTCTTTTCTCTTCTCCCAGTTTAAGGAGAGGGAAAAAAAATTGAAAACAACGTCGTTTTCAATTTCGGGCCAATCGAGCCTTCGGCTTTTCGAGCTCTCAAGCTTTATTGAATTTTTTAAATGAGTTTTGAAAAGAAAAACTTTATTTAGTTATGAATTTTGAAACTAATTTTTGAATTACATATTTTAAAAGCTTATTTAATTATGAATTTATGAATTTTGAAATTCAGGCCAAGCAGGTCAGCCAAACCGAAGCAAATTCAATTACAAACAAAGGAAGATACATTCCAACGGCTCCTAAGGTAAGGGCATGTATCTACTGAGAAAGCCACTCTTCATTGGGGGTCTTTGTTTCAACTTTTCAAAACTAACTTATAACTTTTAACTTTAAAAATGTTATTTTGGACTGTTTGGTTAAACTTATTTCAAATAGCTTCTGATTCTAACAGTTTATTTTAACTCAAAAAAGCTGATTCTGAGAAGTTGCTCACCCCTTACTTTTGATTATCAGCTTCTGCTGTTGACATGTTAATATATGATTATACTCTTAGATTTTTTTTTTTTTTTTTAAAAAATAGAAAAAGACCCAAATGGACTATAGATTATTATTAACTTTTTTTTATGAGAAATGTAGACAAGTAGTAAATAACAAAAAATAAAAATTAATTAAAAAAGTTATTTCACAGCTTATTTAACAAACACTACTCAGCAACTTAAATCTATAATCCAACAGTTACACCAAACAGATTAATAATTTCTGATTAAAGTCATAATCTATAATTTGTTAAGCTATAATCTATGAGTTGTTTTAACAACTACACCAAACGGAGCCATTGACGAAGCTCAGAAAGTTTCATTTCTTCCAAAAGGTATGCTGAAGTAGTGGAGGTTTTGAAAATTGCTATTTTAGTTTTTAGTTATTTTAGTAAGTTAAAATTTTTGTATTTAAAAAGATAGTAGGATTTTTTTATAATTGGATGTGATGTTTGTGAGAGAAAAAAAGTGAAATAATTATGAATTTAATGTGACATTTTATTTTATTAACTATTTTAGCCTATTTTATTATTTTATAAATTTTAATTCAAAAAATTAAAAAATAACTTTTACCAAACAACTCCGTAAAATGAATGAAGTAGGAAAGTGGTCTCAGAGTCATCTTGAGATAGGAGTATAATGTTTTATCCGTTTTTATTTAATTTATTTTCTGAAATTATTTTTTATTTTTATAAAAAATATTTATTATTTATTTTTATTTTTAAAATTATTTAAAAAATTTAGACAAAATTTATTTTAAATATTTTTTATTTTATTATTTTTTAAAAATATTTAATTTGTTTAAATATTTAAAAATTTTATTTTTTAAATTTTTATTTTTATTTTAAATATTTATTTTTTATATTTTAAAAGTACTTAATTTTTTTTTTAAATTTTAAAATTTTTTGGATCGCCTTATATATTTAAATCATAACAAATTATTTGATCAATACTTAAAAAGATAACAAAATATTTTTTTGGGAAAAATAAAAATATTTTTTTCAAAAAAAAAATAATAATTCTAAAGAACAAATTTTTTTTAAAAAGTTGCTTTTTTATTTATTTATAAAAAATAGAGTGTTGAATATTGTTTCAAAAAAATAAATAAATAAATTGAAATTTTGTTTGGTTATAAATTTTTTTAAATAAGTTTTTATAAAGAGTTTTCAAAACATTGTTTTGTTATGAATTTTGAACAGAATTTTGAGTTTCAAACTGCGATTTGAAAATTAATCAAACATTATCTTGAAATTTCTCTTACAAAAAGAGAGATTTTTTGGACTTGGTTGAACCCATCTCATAGTCTATTTTTATGATCCAAATTAATTATTTGTATGGTCTAATAAGTAGAATTGGACATTGAAAATCATAAAATAAAGATAATATTTATTTTTAAAAAATTAGATAAACTATTCAGTGTGTTTTGTTTGAGTTTTCTGAATTAAGTTTTTTGAAAATTGAGTTTTTTGGTTTTCGTATTTTTTTGCTTTTAGTGAATATTTTTAAAATTTTAAACATTTTTTTTACTTTTTTAGATACACCTTATTTAGATATATCTAAAAAGTAAAAAACTTGTGAAAAAATATTTTAAAAAATTAATAAATACATAAAAATATAAAAAGGTACTGAATTCTTGTATTTTTTTTGTATTTTTGATATTTAGTGAATTTTTAAAATATTTTTTTTATAATTTTTTTACTTTTTAGGTGTAGTTATGTTAAAGTGTGTCTAAAAAGTAAAAAAATTGCTTAAAATATTAAAAAAATTCAGTAAAAACAAAAAAAATACGAAAAATAAGAAAGCAGAATTTTTTAAAAAGTGTTTTTAAAAAATTGAAACCAAGCAAGCTGATGTGATTCAATTATGTAGTAATAAATATCTGATTAATTTAATTTTTTATATAAATAATTTATTTAATAAGTCTTACAAAATAAACAATTTACATCACTACAGTTGACCCCAAGATGAACTCACCCAGCTAAATATAACCTTTCTAATTAGAATTCCAATAGATGAGAATCTACTAAATAAAATTTTAAAAAAATTATAATTAAAACTTGTTTGAGAATATAATTTGATAATTCTATTTTCAAACTAACAATTCCCCTCAGTTCATACATTTACTGAAATTATTCCTTAATATACTTTTGTCTTAAAATAAAAACACTAAACGTAATTCTAAAACACTACAACCATTCTCCATCACTAGCATCAACTCTCTACTTTGTCATCCATGTCGTTGCCTCTTTCCCTCTTCCACTTGCAATCACCTTTTGGCATAAACCATATACTCTCACAAAGTCCTCTGTTGCGAACCACCCATTTTCGAGGTTTACTGTAGAGGTCAAGGATGAAAGAGGATGAGTTGGGAGTGGCAGTAATGATAGAGGGCTGAAGGTATTATTAGAATAAAGATGTATACTGAGAATTTTTATTTTTTTTATGCGAAAAAAAATATATTTATTAAGTGTATGTACTGAAAAAAAATTGGTATATAAAAATAAATTACTTCCGATAATGACATTTTGTCTAAAAACTTTACTTCTTAAACACGACCTCACTCAGGGACACCCTGGAAGGGTGCACTTCAAGGGACGACAACATAAGCTAACTCCAAAGTGGAGGATATTTTGGTTATTTTGAATGTCAAGACTTCCGTCGCTTTCCTCAACATGGGAGCATCTATTTGCACACACTTAATCCTCTATTTGCACATCTTTCTTAATTCACACACCTAAAAAAATAAAAAATAAAATATTTACTCATTACATACACATTTATTCCAATTATATCCTCTATAAACACAACTTTCCAACCCTCCCAATCCACACAACTTCCAGACCAGTGACCACCTCGCCGGCGGAGACGCAACACCATCGTTACCATCTCCCTTCCAACTGCCATTCCCACCCCTTCCTCCACCCACTGGCGACATTATCACGACGCCCACCCCATCCCCTCTCTCTCTCTCTCTCTCTCTCTCCCCTCTCAGTCGCTAAAAGGGGGCTTCGGATGTTGATTCTTTCCAGATCTAGGTTCTCCTCTCTCTCTCTCTCTCTTTCTGTGTGTGTGCAGAATTGAGGGTCGCGAAGGGGTGGAAGCTGCGGCGGCGGTGGTGTTGCGTCCCGAAATGAGGGGTTTCGGGGGTGGTGGGGAGGGTGAGTGACCGACGAACGATGGGGTGGGGTGGGGCTTCAATTCGAGAAGAGGGAGGCTGGAGGGAGGCGACGGAGGGAGAAAGGAGATGACCAGAGGGGGAGGCTCTGTGTTGGGTATTAGGGTTAGGGTTTTGGTTGAAGAAGAAAGGGATATTTTGGTAATTTTATTTTAGGATAAAAATGTAATAAAAAAATATCATTAAGTGTATGAGGAGAGGGGAAGTGGTGTGTGCAAATAGAGGCTCCCCCTCAACATCGACAATAACTAATCGAAATTAGTAGGACATCCCCAACTAGGGATCCCAACGGGTCAAGATTTTTCGAATTTCACTCATATTTTTTTTTTGTTTAAAATTTAATTATTTTAATTATACAATGTACTTTGTTTAAAGAGATATTTGTTAACAAATTTCATCTCACAAACAAGTACTCAAATTAATTCTAAATTTTTTCTATTGATCTGTAAAGTCCTATTAGTGGAGAGTTTCTTTTCGTGAGATCATATTTTCGATTTTGATAATATTTTGGTGGACGACTATACATTTTTAATAATGTGACAGGTATGATGTGACACTCTAATATGACAGGTATTAATATGACACTTCAACATAATGGGTATGATGTGACACTTCAAAAAAAATTTAAAAAAATTAATGTACTTTTCTAAAATGTGATAACGTGGTGGATATGATGTGACATTCTAAATCTTTTACTTAAAAAAAATTAAAAATTCCGTAGTGTACTTTTCCTAAATATGACAATGTGGCGAGTATGATGTGATACTCTAAAAAAATTAAAAACTCCTTAATGTACTTTTTTTAAATGTAACAACGTGACATGTATGATGTGACACTCTAAAAAGACTAAGTAGGTGTTTGGCATGCTACTAAAAAAGTGCACTTTTTTTACATACATACACTTATTTGAATCACATCAATCAACATCTCCTCTCTATTTTTCTATTTACTTTCTTTACTTTTCTACATTTTTTTTAATAAAAAGTCAAAAAGTACATTTGTTTGGAACATTTCAAATCACCCCTAAAAGTTCATTAGTTTACTCTTCTAAATGTGACAACGTGGCCCAAATGTGACAATATGGTAGGTATGATGTGACACTTTAAAAAAAATTAAAAACTCATTAATGTACTTTTTCTAAATGTGACAACGTAACAGATATGATGTGCCACTCTAAAAAAATTAAAAACTCATTAGTGTATTTTTTTCAAACATGACATGTGACACTTTAACGTGACACTGCAAAAAATTAAAAACTCTTTAGTGTACTTTTTTCAAATGTGACACCCCAACGTAGCGGGTATAATGTGACACTAAAAAACTCCTTAATATACTTATTTCAAATGTAACACTCTAATGTGGTGGGTAAATGAATAATTACACATCAAAAAGGACTAAATAAATCACAAATATATATATATATATATATATATATATATAAAACTATATGGATTACAAGTCAAAAATATAGAACTTATTGATTAATCACCCTTATTTAAATATTGACATTTTTAACTTATCTGTTCTTATACTTTATCCTATTTTATTAATTTTTTTTCAAATTCTATTTTATTAAAATCGAGTTGCAACAAATATGATCGGATTGGTAATTTTGCCATCTATATCCCCACCGTAATATCCTTATTTCTGAAAAATAAATTAAAATTAACATACATTAATGATTTCTAAAGTTTAAAAAAAGAAAAAAAAAAAGAAGACAAACGTTACTTTACCCTTTTATAGTTTGGGCCATTTGCAGTTCATTCTCTTAACATTTGAAAATAATCACATAACCTCCACGTGTTTTGTGGGCTGAAATGCACACTAATTTCTGTTAACAGAATTTGTAAATTGACAGTTATACCATCATCATCTTCTTTGATTTTTTTTGACGTTTTCCAATCTGAGAAAGCAGAGACATCGACAGCCTCGTTTTTTGTTGAAACCCACACCCTTCTTCTTCCCATCGAGCAGTCCCCCACTTCGCCTTATCTTTGCCTCTAAAACCTTCATTTTCAGCAGGCCCCACCTTCTTCTTTCCCTCCAATAGTTGCTCACTGCTCCACTCAAGGTTCTGAAAAGCAGTTGCGGTCGTCGTAACGGTAGCGGTGATGCGGTTGCGGGGTGTAAAGGCCGTAGTGTAACGGTTGCGGTAACAGAAATCGTGAATTTTTTTATTTTTCGCACAATTTGAAAAAAATTTACCGATACGCATATTTTTTTTCATGATCATATTTATTGGATTAAAAATAAATATTGATCAATTTTTGTAAATTTTTAAGTATGATCCAATATATTTCATATTTTTAAATCACTATAAACTGAGTTTTTTACATTTTATTTTAATAATTAATGACTTTATATTATACAAAAATTCAATCACTAACTATTATATATAAGATAAACAATGACAAAAGTATGAGAATAAATAAGAGCTTAAATATATATATATATATATATATACATATTTTAACCAAGCCAAATAGATAATGACCACACTTATTATTATTATTATTATTATTATTATTATTATTATTATTATTATTATTATTATTATTTTCAAACAAAATATAGATAGACACACACAAACAAAATGGTTTAGTAATAGCAGCTGAATAGAATAGCATAGGTCATACAGTTTCAACAAATCAATAACATGTTCTTTATCTTCCCTCTTCTCTCTCTCTATCTCTTGCTCCTCCATTTTCTCTCTTTATCTTCCCTCTTCTCTCTATCTCTCTTCCTCCATTTTCAGCTTTTTTTTCTCCAAAAGAAACAGTTTGGAACCGTTACGTAACGGTGCGTAACAGGTCGTTACGGTTGTTACGGCACCGTTACGAGCACTACGGCAGCCGTTACAGGCGACACAGCTGTGAATCTCAATCACACTGCAAAAGCGGCCGTAACGGGTGGCGGTAACCGCCAAAACAGTTACGTAACGACGTTACGTAACAGTTGCGGCCGCTTTTTAAAACCTTGGCTCCATCCTTCCTCCGTTCCTTCTTATTTTTTCTTTTTTTTTTTCTTCTCCAATAATTATGCAGTAACTACATATAGATATATAACAAAGTAAAATCAAGAGAGACAAAAAGAGCTCAAACAATTGAATTTTTTATTCATCAAACATCACCAAAACTATATTTTACATAAAGATATATATACATATATATATGTATATATGCATAGTGAAGAAATTGAAATCAAAGAACACAATTTTGGATTTTCAATTCATCAAACATCTCCAAAATTAAATTTTACACACACACACACAATTTTGAATTTCCAATTCATCAAACATCTCCAAAATTATATTTTACACACACATTTGTGTGTGTGTGTGTGTGTGTGTGCATAATGAATCAAAGAGCACAATTTTGAATTTTTGATTCATCAAATATTACCAAATCATCTAGTTCATCAACCTCAAAATTATATTTTACACACACACACATATGTAGATGTACAGAGAAGAAATTGGAATCAAAGAACATGATTTTGAATTTCTAATTCATTAAACAACACCAAATCATCTAGTTCATGATATTCTGGGATCATGGTGACAATGATTGAGTAGAGAAGATATAAGAAAGGCTGGTGACGGTGGTTAAGATGAGAGGAATAAGAATGGTAGGTTTGTAATTTTAGAGACTTGTTAGGGTATTTTGATATGGAAAAAAAATCTCATATTCATACTGACTCTCAACAAAGGGTAATGCTATTTCTACCGACCAAAACATCTCATTCTACATTCTCTCTCAATACACATATCAACTAATTTTAAATTTTGTAATTTTACTCAATACACAATCTTTTTTCCCAAAAATATCCCTCTATTTAACATTGAAACCCTAAACCAACACCCATTTGAATTGTAACTCTTCCATTAGAAATTAGATTTTCACACAAGCAAAGTTATATGGCAAATTACACAAATAGTCCATGTAGTTTGGGATTTGTATCACTTTGGTCCATGACTTTTCAATTGTGACACATGTGACCCTGAATTTTGAATCTTGTTCCAAATAAGGACAATTGAAGATATCATTAGATTTTTCAAGGGTAAAATCGTCAATTTGATAAAATATAAACTAATTTAACAAAAATAAATGTCAAACAAATATTTTTGAATTTTTAAAAATTATTTCTACCCACTAAAAATAAAATTATGTAAAATTAATAAATCTTTTAGACATTTATTTATTTTTTTACCAAATTAATTTTTATTATGTATTTGGATGATGATCATGTAAAATTAATTTTAAAAAATCAATTATGTAATTTTTATTAATTTTACATAATTTTATCATTGGTGAATAAAAATAATTTTTAAAAACTTTAAAAAAAAATTTGACGTTTATTTTTGTCAAATTAGTTTTTATTTTATCAAATTGACGATTTTACCCTTGAAAAATCTAATGATATTTTCAATTGTCCTTATTTAGAACAAGATTCAAAATTCAGGATCAAATGTGCCACAATTGAAAAGTCAGGGACCAAAGTGACACAAGTTCCAAGCTATATAAACTATTAGTGTAATTCACCCAAAGTTATATCTTTGTTAATGGACGATATCTTCTCTTCCTTTCTAAGACAACTATGGGCAAAGAGTTTCCTAATGCTATGATCTTATGATCAACCTGGAGATTTTGATTCGTCGTATAGAGACCATGTGGACCTTAAAAGAGATCTAATAAGTGCCTATTTCCATGAAAAGACCACGGTGATGCTTCCCAAGGACATAAGATACATGTATGGGACTTCAATTTCATTTTGCTGACTACAACTAATAGAAGAAGTCATGCTGTCAATAATTTATCAAAATATGTCCTATGGTTACCAATAGTCACCAAGTGATGAATTGCCCAAGCAATTGGTATATTTCCAACTTCCATTCATGTAAGTGTGAGATACTTGTATAGAACATTAGGAAAAAGAACCATAGGCCATGATATTAAACTGTAATCTGGCTGGAAATGTAAGCAAATATCTGAAAGTGAAGAGAATCACATCGAGGCATTTGCAGTTGGCTATTAGAGGGGATGAAGAAATTAGTGTATTGGTATAGAAGATAAGGACACTTTAATAATTTTAATTTAGGAGAAAACTTTAATAAAATAAATAAATCATTAAGTGCGTGCACAGAGGTTGTTAGGTGTGCGGGAAATAGAATTTCCCCTCAACAAATGCACGTGAATTACATTTTTGGTTAGTTTTGCTAGAAATTGTAATTATACATTTCAGTCCACAAATCATGTGAAGGTTATGTGTGTGAAAACCCCACATTTAATTATTCTTAAAAGAAAATAAATAAATAAATTAATTAATTAATTTTATCTATAGTCTATCTGAATTGTATATTGTGTAAAAGTTAGTTTTAAATTGACCCAATTCAATCACTAACAAAGACATTATTAAAAATAATAATTTTGTGGGTGTTCAATATTTGTTGTTTATAAATTATTTTAATTAGGATTCAATATGATAATTATTCTTACTAAATACCTTAGTTAAAAATCTTAGTGTATCAATTTTCAGAAACCCACACAAATACAAAAAAAAAAAAAAAAAAAAGCATCAAACCTTTGCAGAAATTCGGTGGAGGCTTTCCACATGTTGGTTTGCATGCTTGTTTAGGGAAGAAGAGCTGATTATGCTCTTGGAATTGAGGGAAAGAGAACTTAGAATGAAGAGAAAGAAAGAAAGAGAGAGAGAGAGAGAGAGAGAGAGAGAGAGAGAGAGAGAGAGAGAGAGAGAGAGATGTGCTCAACAAGCATTGTATATATATATATATATATGCATGCAAGCCTTCATTGTATATAAGTGTGCATCCAAGCATTCAGTGAAAAAAAAAAGAAGAGAGAAATCCCTAAAGCAACCAAGCTTAGTAATAGGAGAGGAAGAAGAGTAGGAGATTAAGGAAGCCAAAATTCTCAACCATTTTGTCACCCTATTACTAAGTAAGAAAACCCTCTCAACCCTCTCATTTTTTTTTATATTTGAGATTTTCAAATAATATACATATGATAAAATGTCTAAACTTGTAGATAGAATTTTATTTATAATTGTATGAAAATTTATGATGGTATATCATATTTGGATTTGCATGTGTAGTTTATGCCATTAAAAAGATTATTGAAAATGTTATTTAGCCCTTTAAATCTGCTAGAAATTTGTACAAATTTTTAGAAACTTTTATACTCAAAATTTCAAGATGATTTCTTCTACAAAGTTGTTTATAATGATGTCTAGTTCATCTACAAAATTTTTCAACAATTATTGAGTTTTGTACAAATTTATACAAAATTTTAACCAAATCTGGCTACAGGCAGATTTCACTATGTGTTTGAAAAATCATTTAAAAATTTATATTAAACCAAATCTGGTAATTTCTAAGCAAAAAATTAAATTTGAGACGTCTAGTTTCATAATAAATTTTTATATTATGGAATTGATTTATAAATTTAAGTATGGAATTAATTTAAGAAAATGTGATAAATCTGTGTCATGAACATTCCTAGAATTTTTAAGAATTATTTATAATTTATTTTTGGCAAATGCTTTCTGAAAAATGACCATAACATGTTTATTGAGTATTCTGTAGATTGATATGAATTTTAGAGTTGTATAAGTAATTTATTTATAATTTTATTTGCAAGATATACATTCTGAAAATTTTGGCAGATTAAGAAGGAATCAAAAAAATTATCTCTTCAATTGTTTCTTTGGACTAAAATTTAATATTGTGCTAATCTAATCTTGTAGATTAAAAATCCATGCATGTGTGTGATTATGATTTATTTCTTTTTGGTATCTACTGTGAAAACTCATATTTAAATTATTCTTAAAAGAAAATAAATTAATTAATTAATTAATGTTATTCAGAACTTACCTAAAATATAGAATAGTGAAAAAAAAAATAGTTTTAAATTAACCCAATTCTATCACTAACAAAGACCTTATTAAGAATAATAAGGTATTGATGTTCAATAATTATTGTTATAAACTATTATTAAAAATAAATAAATAAATAAATAATATATATATATATATATATATATGAGAATCAGATTCGGTGGCAAGGGTATGCCACATGCTAACTTGCATGTTGGTTTGGTGAATTCCACTAAATGATGGCTTTTGGGTAGAGTGAAGTTTATGGCAAGGAATAACATCATGAAAAGAGAAAGAGAGAGAGGGGGAGAGAGAGAGAGATAGAAAGAGATCTGCCTATATATATATCATAGGAAGACTTAGTTCATGGACACATACAAACAAAAGAATGAGTATATATGGGTGAGGAGAGATTCAGTAGAAGGGAAAGAAGAGGGGAAGGTTAAGGAAGCAAAATTTTTCTACCACTTCATCACCCATTTGAATCCTATTATTAAGTAAGAAAACCCTCTCAATCCTCTCATTTTTTTTATATATTTGAAATTTTCATATTATATATGATAAATTGTCTAAACTGTGTTGAGAATAATCTGTTTTGAATCTGCCAGCATGTTTACCCGAATTTTTAGATAATTTTATACTCAAACTTTTGAGATGATTTCTTCTACAAAGTTGTTGATAATGATGTCTAGTTCATCCAGGAATTTTGGCAACAATTTTTGAGCTTTCTACGAATTTATACAAATATTTTTACTAAATCTGAAACTGTGTTGAGAACAATCTGTTTTGAATCTGCCAGCATGTATGCCCGAATTTTTAGACAATCTTATACTCAAAATTTTGAGATGATTTCTTCTAAAACGTTGTTGATAATGATGTCTAGTTCACCTAGGAATTTTGGCAACAATTTTTGAACTTTCTACGAATTTATACAAATATTTTTACTAAATCTGAAACTGTGTTGAGAATAATCTGTTTTGAATCTGCCAGCATGTTTGCCCGAATTTTTAGACAATTTTATACTCAAAATTTTGAGATGATTTCTCTAAAAATTTGTTGATAATGATATCTAGTTTATCCAGGAATTTTGGAAACAATTTTTTAGCTTTCCACGAATTTATACAAATATTTTTACTAAATCTGAAACTGTGTTGAGAATAATTTGTTTTGAATCTGCCAGCATGTTTGCCCGAATTTTTACACAATTTTATACTCAAAATTTCGAGATGATTTCTTCTACAAAGTTGTTGATAATGATGTCTAGTTCATCCAAGAATTTTGGTAACCATTTTTGAGCTTTCTACGAATTTATACAAATTTTTAACTAAATCTGAAACTGTGAGACAGATTTTACTATGTATTTGAAAATTTATTTAAAATTCTATACTAAGCCAAATCTAGTAATTTCTAACTAAAAGATGAAATTTGAGAAGTCTAGTTTTATGATAAATTTTTAGATTATGGATTTGATCTATAAATTTAAGCATGGAATTAATGTAAGGAAATGTGACGAATCTGTGTCAAAAAAAAATGCTGGGAATTTTACAGGATTATTTACACATTCTTTTTCTGAAATTCTTTCTGAAAAGTGACCTAAACATCCCTATTGAGTATTCTGTTCAATTGCACGAATTTTAGAATTGTGTAAATAATTTATTTATAAATTTTAATACCGCGGTATTCAGAGTGAGCCCTGGTTTTTAATAACTTTTAAGTAAATTGTGTCGCGAAACCCTAAGTTGGCACGGGGATTATTTGAACCCTTATCGGTATTTGATTTTGGAATAAGGGTGGATGTGCGGGTGGCACGCAGTGAAGTTACGTACCCTTGGCAGACCGTTCCCTTGGGGCAGACCACGGATGTCACGGCTTGGGTATATAACTCCAGGCGTGGGCATCTTTGGTAGTTCTTGAATATTTGACCAAGGGGGTTTCCAAATTAACCGTGGCCTTGACTTAGTGGTTGGTAAGTTAAATCTCTTTGGCGAGATTTCAAAGGTCACCTAAGTTATTAAAATTATTTGAAGCATTTTAATGGTTGTAATTTATGTTTACGATTATATTATTATCTCGTATTTATAATCTCATTATTTTCTCTAAAAAAGAATTGTAAGTTGGTTATGTTTTCTTACTGTGTTGCAAAACTCATGGCATATATTTTGTTGCCCTGACATTTCATGCCAGATTATGTCGAAGAAGGAACTGAGGCTGAAATTGGAGCTGCTGCTAATATCGAACCTTGGCTAACTTAGAGTCAAGATTTTATCAAAATAAAATCCTGTTATTTCTTGAATTCGTGTTTAACTATGTTGTGACGTTGTGTATGAACTTGTAGTTTTATTTTGTTGTTGGACTTGACTATGTAAAAATTTAAAATTTCCTAATTAGTAGTTAAAATTTTATCTAGCAAGTTATTGTTATTTAAATTTTATGATGTTTCAAAAAAAAATTTGGGGCGTCACATCTACATTATTATTCATACCATAGTTTAAATAAATTGTTTATTTAAATTTTGTACAATCGTTTATTATTGTATGACATGTGTAATATTTTATGTTCGGATTTTAAGGAGTTGGTATAACATTATTGGTAACTAAGTTTTGAATTATTGTGAATATCTCAACGAGTAAAGAGACACGAAATTTAACCAATGATACATTAAAATGTAGAAGTGACGGGGTGAGCTCGGTCTAGAATCTTGTGCAAGTGAGTTGCAAACCCTAACATGGCACGGAAAGGTATTTCGGCTCTTATTGGTGTAGGCGATATAAGATTGGTGGTGCGGGTGTCACAACAGAGACCGTTCCCTTGGGGCAGACCGTGATGTCACGACTCGGGTATATAACCCTGGTGCGTGGGCATTATTGGTAGTTACTGTAAGTAACATTTGAATATTTGATCAAGGGGGAGTCAGAATTGCCCGTGGCTATTGCTTAGCGGTTGACTGGAAATAGTGCTCCGTGGGGAGTTACTTAAACTTATCTGATAAACTAAATCTATGAGAATTTTAAAAAGAAAAGTGGACATTTTCCTTATGATGAAATACTGTCTCTGTTTGTCATTATTTATTTATTTATTATCTATTGTTATTATTTTAACTGATGGCATTCCTGTTATGCTTATTAAATGCTACCTGTTATTCTGTTACTACGCATTATTAATTGTGAGTATTATTATCGGGGTAGATATTTTCAGGTTGTAGTATCTTATTGAGCTCGTCGCTCATTGACATCCTCGTTGTCCTGGCGTTTTATGCTAGGTACCGAAGAAACCGAAGGAAACACCGAGGTGTTGGAAAGCAACATTCAACCCTGATTAGCTTGAAGCGTGCCAAAGTTCCATGAACCATTTTTCTAAGTTTTCTAGTTTTTCTTTAGTTTCTTTTTTATTTGTGTACCAAGACAAAGTTTTAAGTTTGACTAGAGTTGTAATTTAAGAACTTTTAGTTTTGGTGTTGTTAATTAATAGACGATGGTAAATTTGGTGGCAACATTGATGATGATTCTTAATTAAGAAAATTGATTTTAAGTTTTAAACCTTATTATGATGTCTCCAAATTTTGAGGCGTCACAATGTGATCATTTCTAAACGTTAGGATGTGAACTGCATATGACCCATACCATAGGAGAGTAAGGTGAAATTCCTCCCCCCCTCCAAAAAAAAAAAAAAAAAAAAAAAAAAACACGAGTAATGATATATACAAAAAATGACATCGGGTGATATGATTTAATATGAATTTTTTATTTTAAAACAAAACATTCATAAATATGAGTTTTATTTATAAAAATAGCATTACCACATTGCTTATGTGCTATTTTTTGTATGAATTTTCTGTATGAATAGAGTTTTTAAAAGAAAAACAACCTTATGAATTTGGCATAATTACACCAATTTTCTTTTAGTAAGGCTAAAATGATTAAAACTAATACTGATAGTATATATAGACATGTGAATAAACAAAATAGAATATATATTTCAATATAAGAATATGACAATAACTTTTTTTATCCACATGAATAACCGATGAAAAATGAATAAATATTGTGTGAATTAAAATTTTAAGGCTGCGTTTGATTGTCGAATTATTTTTTATGGGATTAGATGTGATGGGAACCTAATAGTGAGCTTTGTTAAATTTTCTCCATATCTCTGGGAGGGATTTTGTTATATTGGAATTCTTCGGTATTTTAATTTCCACAGCTCTAAAGTCCTATTTTCATCAAGAAATAGTTAGTTATATGAATAAAAAAAATATTACTATCGTCTTTATGTCAAAATTATGAAACTTGTATTTTTTTCAAATTTTAGAGAGGTTAGTATAATTTACCTTTTTTAAAATTAAATCCATAACTATTGTAAATATTTTCATTTTTCATATGTTGTATTATAACTATATTAATAAGGAAACGTTTTTTTTTTTTTTTTTTTTTTTTTTTTTTTTTTTTTTTTTAATCTTGGCATCCAACTGGAGAGTTTTTGCTAGGATTAGTCGGCTATTTTGATATTCCAACCTTTCATTTATAAGACTTGCTTAGTATATTATAGTGTAAAAGATTGTCTTGATTAGACATTAGGAAGGGTGGGTTTGGTATGGTTTATTTATTTATTTATTTTTATTATTTTAATTAAAAAAATAAAATAGATTAAAAAGTCAATAAGATAAAATATCACATTTAAATTATAATCACTTTATTTTTTCTCTCACAAGAGTAAAAAAAAAATTAAAAAATCCATCTTAAGCGAGACTATTTAGTCTTAGGTTAAAATAGTTAAAAAGTCAACTTGCATCCCAAACGAAAGCTAACTACATTATGAGATTATATGCCTTCGTTTGGGATGTGGGTTGATTTTTTGATTATTTTAGCCTAGGTTAAAAAGCTACGTTTAGGATAGTCTTTTTGGATTTTTTTATTTTTGTGAAAGAAAAAATAAAATGATTATGGTTTGGATATGACATTTTAGCCTTGAGTTTTAAAATGTCAATTTAAACCTTACACTTTTGATTATTTTCAATCAAAACTATTTGTTTATTTTTATTAAGTAAAATCGGCAAAAAAAAAATTAGTCATTAAATTCGACAAAAATGATATTTTAGGCATGTTATGTTTACATTGAGTTTAATGACTAAGAGCATCCTTATCAGATTACCTAAATTTTACCTTAAAATACTATTAAAAACATTCATTTCCTATTTTAAGAATCACTTTTTTATCTGCTTCTCCCAACAAACTCCTTATTCCTTCTCTATTCTATTAAAATAATATTTTTAATTACTTTTAAATTTAAGTATTTTTTTAATAATACAATAATAAAAACACATGCAATAGCACAGCAGGAAGTAGCAGAGGAAAACAAATAAGGGTGGTCGACCGGGTGATCGACAGTCCAAATGGCTGGTCAAGCTAATTTTAGATATTTTCCTTCTTTAGCTCCCGGACTCTCACAGGACATCTGGGGGAATGTTCGAGGGACGTTTGGGAGGACATCTTTTGCACCTTCTACGAAATAAAATAAGCAAGTTATGAGGGAGTTACAGTGACTCCCTACAAATATGAAGTCATTATAGCAATACTTATATTTAGGGGGTTGGATAAGGGAACTACTGGGGATGTATTTTGACAGAAAAATTCCTTATTTTGGCTAAGGAGATAATATAAGAGAAGAGATGGGGATGCTCTAATATATCATTTTTTCGTTGATTTTATTTAACATAAATAGACTTGTGATTTAAATTGAGAATAAATAAAAAAATAGGCTTTAAATTAATAAAATTTAAAATTTATTTTGTAATTATCCCTTTCATTTATATATATCTGAAAATGTCGTTTTTGTCCAAATCATATTTAAGTAGCTGAAGAGTCTGATGTGGAATTTTGTTCCATTTCTATGTCTAAGGGTTTTGATAGGATTTGGGGTGGCTAAAATATGTCAAATCGCCTATTTTGGGATTTATTTTCATAATTTGAACAGTTTGAACAGTTTTTATTTTAGAGTATATTAAGTAGATTATATTTATAAAAAATTAAATTACTCAGATATCGTTAATCCTTTCATCTACTTATATTTGTATTCATTTTAATACTTTAAATCACAATTGTCATTAATTTTTATAGACACAAATGTGAGTGAATGAAAGAGTTAACGATATCCAATTAATTTGATTTTCTGTAAATATATTCTACTCAATATATTTTAAAATGTAAATGGTTTGAATTATCAAAATGAGCCTAAAAATGAGTCCATTTAACTACACAACAGTGGTTGTTGTGCAACAACCACCCCAAGACCGATTTGATAATGTAATTCAAAACTTAAAATTAAATATATTGAGTGATAATCAATTAAATCCATTTGATGATGATAATTGATATTACTTAAAAATTTAAATGCCTCTTAAAATATAGACTAAAACTTATGAAAATTTTAAGTCATATGAAACTTACTTAATTCTGGCTGAATTTATTAATACTAAACATAAGTATCGATATACAATATTATAAACTCATCACCACTACCACCATCACAACCACCACCACCATCATGCCACTACCACCACTACGTCCACAACTTTCATGCCACCAACATCAGCATTACAACTATCATTTTTATCACTATTATTATTGTTGTCATAAATACCATTATCATTTTACTATCATTGATATTGTCACTGCTACAACCATTACCACCACCACCATCACTACTATCACGTCACCGCCACGTACCACTACCGCTATCACCACCACCATTACCACTACACCACCACCACCACTATCACTATCACCACGGTTACCACTACGACCACCACCGCTATGCTACTGCAACTACTACTACCACCACCGCTATCATGCCGCCACCGCCACCGCCACCGCCACCGCCACCACCACTACTACCACCAATTTCATTACCATTGTCATTGTTGTCATAATGTATCATCATCATTTTACTACCACTATCAACGCGACCACTAACACTACCACCATTTATGTTATCACCACCACCACCATTACATTAATTTTTTTTAAAATAATAACTTTTAAATTTAATCTTATACATATCAAACGAATTATTTCTAACTCAATACTTAAATTTTTTATCAAACAATTTTTCAGCTTAATAAATTTAACATTTAATCTTTAATACTTAATTTTTAATTTTGCAATTTTATCAAACACCACCTAATTTATAAAGCAGATATGGGTAAATCAAACTATGTTTTTTTTTTTTTTTTTGCTTGCGCACTTAGTCCGTGCTTAAAATAGACAAATGAAAATGCACATTATAATCAATGAAAATCATGTTTAGAAAATGATTCGATCCTCAAAAAAAAATAATAATAAATAAATAAATTAGACCCTTAATGAAGAATGTGTGAGTGATTTTCTGACCACACTGCCCGCTTAGTAATCAGCTGGAGAGCACCGGCAGAATAGATGGCTTCAACAAACCTGTAACAGAAAGAAAAGGCTCCGGCAGTGGCTCTTCCACCCGGGGGCACTCCGACGATCAAGTCAGTATATCTCTCAAAGATAATCAAGTGCTAAACTCACTACTCAAAGCATAAAACTGCGTACCTTAGACCCACGAGGGTGCCTCTTTTTTATAGTTTACTCAATTCTAGTCCCACTAGAAGCTTGACTTCTATGGACTCCAATTCTGTACTTATTTTGGATTTCTCAAGAGATAAAGATAAACTCCCTAAGAGTTTTATCCTTATCTTCGCAAAGTCTTTTCTTTACTCTAGGACTCTTGCCCCTTATCCATTATCCGCTTATCTCGGATTTCGATATCTTCGGAGATAACCTTGGCCTCACCGAGATAACCTCGGCGTCACAACCAGGATACGTGGCACTTCGGTTGACACGTCGGTGTCACCTTGCCACGTGTTGGTATTCAGAAAATACATCCCCAAAACTGCCCCCTAGGTTCTATTACCTCGGCATTCTGAGGTGATGGAACCTATATCTATATTTTCTTCCAGTAAATCGGCTTAAGATTTGACAGTCGAGGTCATTCATTTCCGGCCAACATGCTTTCCCTAAAAAATCAAAGATTTTTAAGGAACTTTTTACGCGCATGAGCTGTCATGCACTTCAATTCAACCGTTTTAAACACGCATTTCTTTCTTACTGGCTCGTGCTTGTGACGCGCCCATAAGTCATCTCTTCTTCACAATCGCCGTCTGACGTATGCGCTCTTTTAGGCGTATTGATTGCTTTTGCCGCCGTTTTCATTTTTTGACAAAATCTTTCCCCCTTTCTTTCGTCTCTTCACTTTTGCATCTGAGTTCTCTTGCTTTTTTCTCTCTCTAAAACTCTTTCTTTCAAATCCGCCATTGCTCAAGCTTCCAAAGCTCTGCATCTTTCTCCGTTCACCCCTTCCGGCGAGATTTCCACCGGCCTTCTGCTCTTGCAACCGTCGTAGGACGTCGGCAAATCCCTTTCCGGCCTCCCTTTTTCTGGTAAGCATCTGTTTCTTTCTATTCCAGTTCTTGATCTTTCCTGGAATTTCTTGTTTACTACTGCTTTTCTTAAGTAATCAATTTGTAGATCATACATCTGAATGCGTTGATTTTGTTTTTTACTTATGCCCTGAATACATGTACTGTTCTTAGTGTTTCTTGCACGTCTTGCTACTGTTTCCTGGCCTTCAACCCTTTGTATTCTTCATGTTATTGATAGTCCATCTCTATTTTTGACTCTGAAACTTCGTATTTATTTTCTGTTTTTTTTTTTTTTGTATCTTTTCCAGATCTGTACCTTTGATCTTCATCTTCATAGCTTTAGGTTTGGGATTTGTTTGTAGAACCCATAACTTAGGAAAAAACTAAAACCTGCACCTACTTTCACTGTTTGCCGAGGTCCCATCAATAAGAAACATCTTTCTGAATTTCAACCCTTCTAATAGAAGCCGATATCATGGATATGTGGAGACATATGGTAGATACCCCGACCAAACTTGAGTACTTTAGGCAAGAGTTCTCCATCCCTGCCGATGTCCACCTGAGACTGGCTGGGGATGACGACTCCATCAAGCCTACAGAAAACGCCATGCCCCTTCCCATTGTAGCTTTTACTAAGTGCGGACTCCGGCTCCCACTCAACATCCTTTTTCGCGAGATTCTTCATTATTATAAGTTGAACCCCATGCAACTGGCAATCAACTCTTATCGAGTGATTTTTGGTATTATCGCCTTAGCTAAACAGGAAAACGTTAGGATCACCTTAGCCGACATACAGTATTGTTACACCATGTGTGCCCTTAACTTGAAAGAAAAATGTTTCATTTATTATCTTAAGTCGAGGTCTACAGAATTCAAAATCGTAGCCGACCTCCCAAGCTCCAACAAGGGGGCTGGAGATGATTATGTTATTGCTTCGGGAAATTGGGAGTTTGGCGCAGACGAGGACGCCCATCTCTACCCTCTTCCCTGATCAGTTAAAAAGGGCAAGGGTAAGAGCCCAGTGTCAATACTTAGTTGTTTCTGTTCAGGTCTTCAATATTTTATCTGTTTCTAATGTTTGTTTTTTCTTGCAGACGTTCGCAAGCCAGCGAAAAACTTTCGCCAATCTTACGTTCCCAGTAAGGACCTGAAAAAACTCCTGGACTTGCTAGTTTACAAAAGAAAAGCACCTCTTCTTCTTAACTTTATTCCTACATACAAATCGATTTTGCCCGACGTCCCCAAAAGAAAGAAGAAAAGCCTTTCTCCTCCTACTGCCACAACTCAAACCGCCTTTACATCACGAACAGATCAAGAGTCAACATCTGACCCAACCAATCAACCATCTACTTCGGTCCCATACTTGGTCCCAATACAAGAACGAAAACGTCGGCGAAGATTTGTCAAAACTGCTGAGATGGGTCGCCCAAAGCCCGTTGCTCAAGACCTCTTTCTCTATCTCCCTATTGACGTCGATGCTCAACCGACGCAAACCATGCCCCCACCAAAGCCGAAACGAACCAAGAAAGCCCAGCCAAAGGCTAAAGCCACTGAAGTTAAGGCTGAGGATACCCTGACAATTTCACAATTGGCAGGGAGTGAGAAGACGGCTTCCGTTCCCAAAAAAGGTCTGCTGAGACACAGCCATCAGAGTCCACACAATCAAAGAAGCTGAGGTCATCGTCTGAGACGACCTCGGGGTCCAGAATACCAAAAGTCCCCTGGACGCCTGAAATTACTTTAGAAGATAAGCCTGTTCTTGCCAGCGATAGTGCCGACGACATTAATGTCGGCGTAGCACTCAGTATCACCCTACTTCTCCCAGGTGATCTTGAGCGGAATGCCAAGATGAGTGAGTACGAGAACTATGCCTTTATGCTCTAACGCTCTGTCCAAGTAAGTGTCTTTACATGGAAACTTGTCTTCTCTTTTACTTTGTAAAATTTTGTAATAATTTTTGCCCTGTGCTCTTTCAGGCCATTCAACATGCCCACTCTCTCTCTATGCAAGCTTTTGAAAACAGGGCAAAGTTGGCCGACATGAAGAGGGAGGTTTCTGCCCTTTAAAAAGGAGAACAAAACTCTTCAATCAAAAATGAAAAAACTGGAAGACCAGGCTGAGGGTGCCACCAAAGCCCAAACCCTAGCCGAAGAAAAGGCTGAATCTGCTGAGGCCATCAATAAGGTTGCCGAGGCCGAGAAGAGAGAAGCCGAGGATAAAAAGGCCCAAGCCAAAAAGGAACTTCAGGAGGCCTTGGCCACTAAAGATGCTGAAATCAAAGCGGCCGATGAAAAAGCTTATGCCCAAGGAATGACCGATGTTACAGAGGAATACAAATTACAAGTTAAGCAGGCATGCAACAGGGGTTTTTCCCTTGGTTGGATGTCCCTGGCCAAAAAGCTCAATATTCCTGAAGATTCACCTCTGCGCAAGGCCGAAGCTATTCCTCTCCTATTCCCTCCTCCTTCTCCACCTCAAAGTCAAGCTGAAGAAGAATCTGAATCGGAGTTTGAAGATGAGGAGGAAGGTGAGGATGAGGCTTTAGTAAGGAAATCCAAGGAGGCTGTTGGGCTTAAGTCTCCTTCTCTGAATGAGCAGGTCTTGGACCTGACTCAAGATGATGATGGTGATGCAGTTGCCAAGGAAACTACTCCTGAACAGGCCTCATCTGACGTTCCTCCAGTCGAAAAAAGTCTTGATGAAACCCTTGCGCAGATTGACGCCGAAATCGAGGCGGAAAAGACTGTCGAAGTAGCTCTCCAGGAATCAGCCGAGGTCCAGTCTCAAATTGTGCCTGAAGTAGAAGAATCATAACTTTGATGTCCCTCTTTTCTTGTCTTTTGTACTTTTTTGTTTCCTGGACAGTAGAAGCTTCTCTGTACGGCCGATGTGCCTTCTGTTTGTGTTGGATATTTTAACATAATTATCTTTCTTTGAATGACTGCATTCTTTTTTGCCTTTTCTTTGACTGCCTCTGTTTGATTCTATACTTAGAATTTTTTGTATGCCTTTCGTACTTTGCCTCCTTTGTACAATCTTCTCGGGGTTACATACCACGGGTACAATAGCTACAAAACTTTTACTTCGGCAAGATACTGACCTACAAACTTTTCATAAATTCTAACAAGTGTGAAACATATACTACTCAATGATAACTTTGCAAACTTTTTCTCAAGTTTCAACAAGTGTTTAAACGGTGATCTCGGTCTAGCCTACTTGTAAATTGCTACAAATTTCAACAAGGATTAACATATACTGTAACAGGGATTAACAAGGATTAACATAACAAGTGTTAAACAATAATCTATTTATAAATTGCTACGAATTTCAACATACTTAGCTTTTTCCTCAACCTGTAAATTGCTGCAAATTTCAACAGATGATCATATGTCGGCTTAACGTTATCTTGTAAATTGCTACAAATTTCAACAAGTGTTAAGCATCTTCTTTGGTTTAACCAACCTGTAGATTGCTACAAGTGTTTAGTAATAACCTCGCCTTTGCTTCAACTCGCAAATTGCTACGAATTTAAACAAGCGAAGAGAAACAGTAATTTTGGCTTAACTTTAACTTGTAAATTGCTACAAATTTCAACAAGTGAAGATAAGGAACCATCTCAGCTTAACTTCAACTTGTAAATTGCTACAAATTTCAAAAAGTGAAGATAAGGAACCATCTCGGCTTAACTTCAACTTGTAAATTGCTACAAATTTCAACAAGTGAAAATAAGGAACCATCTCGGCTTAACTTCAACTTGTAAATTGCTACAAATTTCAACAAGTGAAGATAAGGAACCATCTCCGCGTAACTTCAACTTGTAAATTGCTACAAATTTCAACAAGTGAAGATAAGGAATCATCTCAGCTTAACTTTAACTTGTAAATTGCTACAAATTTCAACAAGTAAAGATAAGGAACCATCTCAGCTTAACTTTAACTTGTAAATTGCTACAAATTTCAACAAGTGAAGATAAGGAACCATCTTAGCTTAACTTCAACTTGTAAATTGCTACAAATTTCAACAAGTGAAGATAAGGAACCATCTCGGCTTAACTTCAACTTGTAATTGCTACAAATTTCAACAAGTGAAGATAAGAAACCATCTCGGCTTAACTTCAACTTGTAAATTGCTATAAATTTCAACAAGTGAATTAAGTGTCTCTGTCTTCTCTCTGCCCCCAATGTGAACTTGAGTTCTACTTGGGTTCTCATTATTCATGTCTCCAAAAACACCAATATGTAACTTTATCAATCATATGTGTTTAAAGAAAAGGGAAAAGATTTTATTGATGACCTCGGCCAAAAATAATGCACATCTAATGATAGAAGAATTTCAAATTACAAGTGTTTCAAGGTCTTGGCAGTGCTTTGCCCTCGTTATCTTCAAGCCGATAAGCTCCATTGCCTAATACCGAAGTAATTCTGTAGGGTCCTTCCCAGTTTGGGCCAAGCTTGCCCTCTCTGGGATCCTTCTTGTTGCCGATGACTTTTCTCAGGACTAGGTCGCCGACTTGAAAATCTCTTGGATTGACCTTCTTGTTGTAAGCTCTGGCAAGCTGTTGCTGGTATATTGCGAGCTGAATTGCAGCTTTCTCTCTTCGTTCTTCCAAAAGATCCAGATCTCGGGCTAAGAGTATGTCATTTGTCCCGTTCTCAACTCCCTAGGTTCGGATCCTTGGGATGCCGACTTCTAGTGGAATGACTGCTTCTGTGCCATAAGCCATGGCAAAGGGGGATTCCCTTGTTGATCTTCTCGGCGTAGTCCGATATGCCCAAAGCACGTTGGGCAATTCGTCTACCCACTTTCCTTTTGCTGCCTACAGCCTCTTCTTTATCCCATCCAAAATTACTTTGTTGGATGCTTCTACTTGCTCATTACTTTGGGGAAAACTTGGTGTTGAAAAGTAATTCTTGATCTTGAATTTCGCACAAAAGTTCTTGATGAGTTTGCTGTCAAACTGTGTTTCGTTGTCGGCAACTATTGCTCTTGGAATCCCAAATCTGGTGATGATATTTCTCCATATAAAATTCTTGACGTCCACATCTCGGATTTTGGCAAGAGGTTCTGCCTCTATCCACTTCGTAAAGTAATCTGTTGCTACCAGCAAGTATTTTCTCTGTCCAGTTGCCTGGGGAAGTTGCCCAACAAAATCCATGCCCCATTGGGCAAACGGCCGAGGGCTGGATACTGGGTTTAGGTCAGCAGCTGGCTGATGTATCAAAGGTGCAAACCTTTGGCATTGTTCACACTTCTTCACGTAGGCTTCAACATCCTTTTGCATGTAGGGCCACCAATACCCCTGGGTAATGGCCCTGTGGGCTAATGATCTGCCCCCAGCATGGCTTCCACAAATTCCTTCATGAATTTCATATAGGAAATCTTCAACCTGCAAAGGGTGTACGCACCTTAAAAGGGGTCCAGTGAAGGACCTTCTGTAGAGGTGTCCATCTGCTGTCAGACTGAATCTTGCCGATTTCAATCTAACTTTGTGTACCTCCTTACGATCTTCTGGCAGTTTTCCTTCTTTCAGGAATGCAACAACTGTATCCATCCAGCTTGGCCCCATGTCCACACACATTGCTTCCTGCTCTGTGCTCTGTGGTTCTATGCTCGGGCCCGACATATAGTCGATCATAATTGTCCTTGTTTTTCCAGTCTGTATTGAACTTGCTAGGTTAGCCAACGCGTCGGCGTGGGTGTTATCATCTCGGCTAACTTGGAGTAGTCGGCAGTTCTGAAATAGAGCTGCCAATCTGATGACCTCTTTTGCATATGCCGACATCCTTTCGTCTCTGGTTGCAAATTCTCCTGTTGACTGGTTAACAATAAGCTGTGAATCACAAAAAACGATTACCTCATCTGCTTCTGCTGCTGCTGCCAGTTTTAGCCCTGCAATTAATGCTTCGTATTCCGCTTCATTGTTTGAGGCCTTGAACCCCAAACGAATGGACTGTTCTATTATTTCTCTATCTGGAGATATCAGCAGTACTCCTGCCCCCGCTCCTTGTCGGTTTGAACTTCCATCGACAAACAGTCTGAATGAGTCGCCGATGTAGATGCTGCAGGGTCTGAGTTTTTCCTTCCTTTGCTCTTTTGCCTTAGGCTGGGATTCTCCTTGCTTGCTGGGACAATGCTCATCCTGGCTCAACGGAGCCCGATGTTCGATGGTTTCAAGTGTGAATTTCGCCACGAAGTCGGCCAAAACTTGGCCCTTTATTGCTGTTCTGGGCCTGAACTCCAGGTCATACTAGCCCAAGGCAACTGCCCATCTTGCGATTCTTCCTGTTAAGTCTCCTTGTTGCAACAGGGACTTCAGTGGGTGCTCTGTGAGCACCACAATCTTGTGCGCCTGAAAGTAATGGTTCAATTTTTTTGAGGCCATTACAAAGGCCAGCATTAATTTCTCTAGTGGTAGATACCTTGTTTCTGCGTCGGCCAAGGTTTTACTTACATAATAAACAGCCTTTTGTTCTCCTTGTTCTTCTCGGATTAGTACTGCACTTACTGCGTGTTCTGACACAACTAAGTACAAAAACAGCTCTTCTCCAAGTTCAAGTGTCGAGAGGACCGGAGCCGTGGTCAGATATTTCTTTAGGTCGGCCAAAGCGGCCTCACATTCCTCAGTCCATAGGAAGTCCGTGGTCTTCTTCACCAGGTTGAAGAAGGGTTTACATTTGTCTGAGCTTCGGCTTATGAACCTGTTTAGGGCTGCGGCTCTTCCAGTAAGCATTTGTACCAGTTTTGCCGATGTTGGGCTCTGTAGGTCTAGGATGGCCTTGATCTGATCTGGGCTGGCCTCTATGCCCTTCCTTGTTACCAGGTACCCCAGAAATTTACTAAATCCAACTCCAAACGCGCACTTTGATGCGTTGAGTCGGAGCCGATATGTTTTGAGGATCTTGAATACCTCTTTTAGGTCGGCAAGATGACTCTTAGGCTCCTTGGTCTTTACAACCATGTCATCGATGTAGACTTCTACTGTTTGGCCAATCAGGTGTTTGAACATTTTGGTTACCAGCCTTCGGTAAGTTGCTCCTGCGTTTTTCAATCCAAAAGGCATTACCTTGTAACAATACAGTCCTTTCGGGGTGATAAACGCTGTCTTCTCTTCGTCTGGAGGGTACATGGCTATCTGGTGGTATCCTCTGTAAGCATCTAGGAAGCTCATCCTTCCATGTCCAAATGTGGCGTCTACCAACTGGTCAATCTTGGGTAGAGGAAAGCAGTCTTTGGGACAAGCTTTGTTCAGGCTTGTAAAATCTACGCAGACCCGCCATTTACCGTTCTTCTTCTTTACCACTACTGTGTTGGATAGCCATATCGGGTAATGAACTTCTCGGATGGCCCTGGCCACCAGAAGTCTATCCACTTCTTCTTCTACTGCGTCGACGTGCATCAACGTCAGTCTTCTGGCTCGTTGAATCACAGGTTTTGCCGACCTGTCGACATTCAGTCTATGGCAAGTGACCTCGGGGTCAATGCCAGGCATTTCGTAAGGTGTCCAGGCGAACACCTCAATGTTGGCTCTTAAAAAGGTCTCCAACTCTTTTTTCTCTTCTTCGACTAAGCCCGAGCCGAGAAGAAAGAAGCGTTCTTCGTCTCCATCCTGGACGAGGATTTTCTTTAGCGTCTCTTCGCTCTTCTCGGCTGGTTCTTTGCCGACGTCGTCTAGTACTTCCACATCCTCATCTTCAATTTCTGCCTCTTTTGGCTCTCGAACACTGCAAGTAGACTTCATTGCTACCATGGAGCAACTTTTTGCCTGCAGTTGATCTCCTCTGACTTCTTCAATCCCATGCTCTGTTGGGAACCGCAGTAGTTGATGCAATGTTGAGGGAACTGCCCCCATTGCATGCAACCATGGTCTTCCCAAGATGATGTTATATGGTGAAGGTGTGTCAATCACCATGAATTCTGTCATGATCTTCTTAGTGCCAGCTTGTACTTCCAAGCTTGTTGTGCCCAGTGGCCACGTCAGCGTTCCATTGAAGCCGGCCATTGGGCCATTCGATTGCTCCATGTCGTGTGGGTGAAGGCCTAGCTCCTTGTAACATCTAACGTACAAGATGTCACAAGAGCTGCCTTGATCTATTAGGATGCATTTCACTGAGCACTCCCCAACCTGGAGGGATACTACCAAGGCATCATTATGCGGATGCTGGACCATCTCTAGGTCAGCTTCAGTGAAGGCTATCATCGGTCCTCGGCACTCTTCAGGCCGAGGTCTTTTATGTCCGACCTGGTTCACATGCTGCAGGTGTTTTACTCTTTAGGTTTCTCCCCGAATGTCGCTTTCGTTCACTTTTGAGTGAATTACATTAACCACCCTAGGTCCCCCTCCCTGTGGTTGTTATGCTGGGGGAGGTGGGGCCGCTGGTGCTTGAGGCAATCTTGCCTGCTCTTCTCTTGTCCTGACTTCGTCGACGAGGTCCCTCAGATGGCCTTGCCTTACTAAGTCCTCTAAGTATGCTTTTAGGGCTCTGCAGCCCTGAGTTGGGTGCCCTTCTTCATTGTGGTAAGCACAACGCCTACCAACGTTCCTTCCCATGTATTTCCCTGGGGCCTTTGCTGGTGCTCTGAAATAAGGTTGATTTCGGATTTGATCCAAGACTTTGTGTACTGGGATTCGGAACACAGTCGTTACTGCCTGTTTAGCCCTCAATTCTATCTCCGATTTGTAAATCCGTTGTCACCTCGGCTTCGCTTCGGCTCGCCGTTTCCTTTTTCCTGCTTTACCTCCTTATTCTCCGATGTGTCCTCCTCGGCTCTGGCATATTTCTCAATTCTCGCCATGAGCTCTTCCATGTTTTTTGGCAAAGTTTTCGCCAAAGACTTCCGTAGTGGACAATTGTCTTTCAGGCCATTCTTGAATGACACGACCGCTACTTCTTGATTACATTCTGGTATTCGATTGAACACCTCATAGTACCTTTTCGCATAGGCCCTAAGGCCTTCGTCTTTGCTAATCTTCAGAGCCATCAATGCGTCCGCCATCAATGCGTCCACCCTCAATGGCTGCAGTTTGTTCGTCACAAACCTGACCACAAACATCTCGGCCAGGCCTTCCCAAGTCTTTACGCTTCCCTTCGGTAGTTTATGGAACCAATCTGATGCAATTTCCCCAAAGGACGAGGGGAACACTTTGCAGAGCAATGGCTCATTTCCACTATACAATGCCATCGAATTCAGGTATAACCTGACGTGGAAGTTGGGATCTGACTTACCATCATATATTTGGAACCTCGGCATACTGAATCACTTTGGTGCTTGAAATTTGTCCAGTTCCACCGAGAATGGTGTCCTCGGCTTAACCGGGGAAGTTACCTCGGCTTCAGCATTCTGTTGCTTCCTCTTGAGGTAATGTAATGACCCCAAAACATGTGTCATATTTATCAGTAATTAATTATGTGTTTATGCGAATTAATTGAAGAATATCTGTTTGAATTGGAAGAATATCTGTTGAGATGAGAACTTTGGGACTGAAATTGATGACCGTAATGGGTTCAGAAAACGAAATTGAACACGCCTATGTGATATCGGGAATTTTTAGAACCATTTGGGAAAATAAATTGAGGACTGAATTTCGTCTAATTCGTTAAGTCTTGTTTGGCTCAAAGTTTGGTACAATTGTTTATAAATGATATATAGATAAGTATAAGGGCCTTTATTGACTCATTGACTCAAAACAAAAGAAAGAAAATATCTGTGAGAGAGAGAGAGAGAGAGAGAGTGAATTCGTGGAAGAGAGAAACCAAGGGGAAGAAGATAGAAGCAAAGGGGGAAAAACAAGTTAACTTCTCCAATTCACCATCTAAGGTAAGATTTTCATGAAATAGATTGTTGCTTCTTGGCCTCTAGCATGTTGATCTCAAGATTATGGCATAATAGTATGAAGTTCATGGTCAAAATCATGGTTTCCTTGCATGTTTGTCATATTTGAGGGAGAACCTCCATGGATGTAAGAAAAGAAGCTTGTATGTACATGTTCATGGTTTCCTATTTTAATTCAAAGTTTGATCTTGTAAAGGATTCATGTGGGTTGTTTTGAGAGATTTAATGTTTAATTCAAGTTGTGTTTCAAGTGTTTTGGGACTTGGGTTTCATCATTTTGAAGTTGTTTTGTTAAAGAAAAGGTTAAAGCTTTGGAAGAGCTTAGAATTTCAGATTTTTGCGCAGTCCGCTTGAGCGGAGGTATTCCCGTTCGAGCGTGAAAATCGGCCTCCCAGCAGTTTTGGAAAATTGTGCAGTCCGCTCGAGCGGGCAAAGTGGCGCTCGAGCGGGGGACTCATTTTCAGGAAAATTTTGAAGGTTGTATTCAGTTCATATATGGCATGAATTACTTGATTTTATCATGTTATTGGCATCATTTGGCACCTCATGAACATGAAATGTAATAAGGGAAGAATAGAATGGCATGAATTAAGTGATTTAATGATAATGTGTATTGAAGAAATGTGTTATAATGTTGTTAATTGCAGGTCAGGAGGCGAAGACCGTGCAATCGGTTTTGGAAACCCACTGTGAGTAACATTTCTGTAAAGATATGTTAGTATGATCTATGTTTAAAAGTGCTACGTTATGCTATGGTTTTGAAATGATAAATGTTTTCTGTGAACGAATGTCCAGTTTGCAAATCTAGTATGGCATCCATAGATAGTCCTAAGTGGACCAGTTTACGAGATCTCGGTATGTGTTTAATCGGTGTCCGGGACCGGTTACTCTAGTCGTTGGACGACAAATGTTATGTTCTATGGAGTATGCCATTATGTATGTTCTGATATGAGATGATTATGTTTATGAATGATTTAGTTTATGGATATATGAAATGTGGAATTCGTTTACTACCCCTTTACTTTAATGTTACTTGCTGAGCTTTAGCTCATTGTTTGTATATATGTATTTATAGGTGAGCACTCTGGGAGTCAAGCCTAGGCGGAGTTCGAGCCGAGCCGCCGTTTTGAAGCCTACTCGGTGTTTTGGTGCCTCCGAGTTAGGGCTAGGCCTAGGAAGGCCGTTAGGAAGCTTGGTTTTGGTTGTACATGTGGCGTGAGCCTATGTTTTGTACATGAATTTTGATTATATGTGATGTAATGTAGTGGGCAAATTAGCATTTTTGGCATGTAATGTATGTTCATATAAATGCACAGCTCTTTGGACTACTAGTGTTTGTTTTCGCTTCCGCAAGCCCCGGTTATGTATGTTTTGTACAGAAAGGCCTGTGGTAATCTAGAATTACTGGCCGGTTACGATGCCAACCTTCTCGGGGCGGGTTTGGGTCGTGACAGGTAATCTCTCAAGTCTTCTTTACTCCTTCCTGGAGCTCGGTTATCTCTGGACTTCAATCTCTTCGGCACACTACTCTCGGCCTCGTGGTGGGCTCGTTTTGATCTCTCTCCATGTGTTGTGTCAAAGCAAAGCGCCTGCCCTTGAACATGTCGATGTTCTTTGGGTTCTGGGTCCTTCGTGTGATACGTTCTTCGGGACTCCTCTCGTTTCAGCTCCTCTCGTCCGCCTTTCCTGGAAGGTCGATGAGAGTGCCTTCCATTCCTGGTGTGCTGAGGGACTTCGGGGATTGTTCTTCTTCCTCCCTTCTAGGTGTTAGTTGCTGGCATCGGCGTATCCTGCAGCGGGTATGGTGGCTGCATGACATTGTTTTGCATCATGAAGTTGACCACTGACTGTAGGTCTGCCAACTTGTTTGCCAAGTCTTTTACTTCCTCATCTCTCCGTAGGCACCTATCCTCCCATACCTGAAGGTTATCTTCGTTATAATACTTGCTTTGGTCTGTCCTCTTCGAAGCGTCGCCCTCCTGGCGGACGTCTTTCTCTCCGTGGCCCTGGTCATGAGTTTCTGTATTGTGGTTGTCTCCTTCAACGTCAAGGTCAATTGGTCTGCCACTCCCAGCAGGACTGTCGCCCTCAATGTTTTCCCTTTGTCCGTTACTGGCCATCTATTCTTCTAAGTTCCCACAGACGGCGCCAAATTGTGTGAGTGATTTTCTGACCACACTGCCCACCTAGTAATCAGCTGGAGAGCACCGGCAGAATAGATGACTTCAGCAAACCTGTAACAGAAAGAAAAGGCTCCGGCGGTGGCTCTTCCACTCGGGGGCACTCCGATGATCAAGTCAGTATATCTCTCAAAGATAATCAAGTGCTAAACTCACTACTCAAAGCATAAAACTGCGTACCTTAGACCCACGGGGTGCCTCTTTTTTATAGTTTACTCAATCCTAGTCCTACTAGAAGCTTGACTTCTATGGACTCCAATTCTGTACTTACTTTGGATTTCTCAAGAGATAAAGATAAACTCCCTAAGAGCTTTATCCTTATCTTAGCAAAGTCTTTTCTTTACTCTAGGACTCTTGCCCCTTATCCATTATCCGCTTATCTCGGATTCCGATATCTTCGGAGATAACCTCGGCCTCGCCGAGATAACCTCGGCCTCACAACTAGGACACGTGGCAGTTCGGCTGACACGTCAGCGTCACCTTACCACGTGTTGGTATTCAGAAAATACATCCCCACAAAGAACATCATATAAATAAAAAAAAAAAACAAAACAAAAACAATTGTAAAGTTTTTGCTGATTTGTAAAAAAGAATTGTGTTTCCGTAAAGGTGAGAATTGATGTATGATGCAATTAATTGTAAAGTTTCTATTAATTTGCAATTAAAAATTTATTTTTCGCCAATCTACATTCTCCCTAAAGTTAACATATCTTTTTATTTATTATTATTTTTTTAATTCATGACTCCTCTCTCATGTCACCTAGATCTCAAAATTCTCTTCTTTTACTAAAACATTCAGAGTGTCGAATCATATAAAAATTTTGAAATAAAAAAATTTCGAAATGTAATTTAATAATTATAGATATTTTGGGACAATAATGATTTAGACCACTAAAAAATACACCACTAATAGCACTAATGCATTGGGAATGGTAAAAAAAAAAAAGAAAAAAAATAACAAGGCATAGAAAGTGGACGGGGCCCACTGCCACATCATTAATGCTCCTTCTAGTGCTCCCTTTTTAGTGCTCCCAAGCATTTTTTATTTTGGGACAAGAGGCAAGAGAATCTCATGTCTTAGAATGCATAAAAATGTATCCTTATTTTTAGCAAATATTTTGTGGGCATAGCTTTGTGCTACACAATTAGGAGCAATCCTAGCCAGTTTTTTTTCCTACGGATTCTTTCACTTCTCCCAAACAAAAGTTGGCAAGAGAGATCATCACACGAGGGCTGAAAATTGACTTCCAAATTGCTAGTTTAAGACGCCAAAGTGGGCTTATGACTAGTATATAAATAAATACAAAAATACAAAAATTATATACAGAATAATATACTGAGTTGTATGTCTAATATTAAAAAAGAAAATATTATATGATAATATACAACCCTTTAGAGGTACGTATATACCTTATTAAGTAATTTTCTAATAACATTTATGGTAACTCTACGAAATGCATAATTGTATGAGAAATTATTGTTGAGAGGGAGATTTGTGCCGAACAGTGGGCCGAGCTACACCAACATGGAATATGGTATTGGGCCGTGAAAGGAGAATTTGGTGCGGGTTGTTTGGCTGAATTGGATCCGCACTAAATATGGTGCAACGCTGGATTACGATCTTCTGAGATGTATTAGGCTGAGCAACGACTTTATGGAACATGACGTCAAACCGAGTTCGACCCATATGGATTATGGTGTTGGGCCAGACCTAGCTGAACAGGCCTACGACGGGGCTGATCTGTCGGCGGTTTGGATTGCAGTTATGAAGACAGATGGTCCATGAGACCACGATGAATAGCCAAAATGCCGAACAGCGTGCCTGACTTCGGTCGGCGCTGGTAGGTCAGTTTGGTTCGGCTACACATTAAGCAGTCTAACGTGGTGTTATGTTTTACCAAGTAATAGCTCGGTTCAATATTCCACGTGGGCCAATGATGAGAAGGGGGAAATCCACTCCTAGTATGCGTCAATACCATTTGGTGGTGCGACAAACATTGTTTGGCGGTTTCGGTCTCTACACGTATAAGAAAGGTAGAGGGGAGTACAGTTGCTTGTTCCCGAAGGACAACAGAGGTAGTGTGCCCACAATCTCTGAGGCTGCATGGCCAGCCTTGAAAAGGAGGAAGAGGTACACGTTAGAGGTAAGCAACCTGAAGCCATTTTCGATATACTCTCTCTCTCTAGAAAGTGCTTTGCCTTCTTTCTTATCCTCTAAGTGTGCTAACTTGATTATTGGAGGGTTTATCTGGCAGCACACCGCCAGGCAGCTCACTGTCTTTCTGTTCTCAGGCTAAGCAAAGTAACGTGAGGATTGGACACAAAGAGTACAGAGAGCGACAAATATTTTCTCCCTGTACAATTATAATATACAATATTTTCACTTCAGAAATCACAATTTGATTTCGTATCATTTATTAGAAAAATATGTAACAAAAATATGTGGTATGCATTTATTTAAAACCAAAATCCTATTAAGATGCTTTTTATTTCAAAAAATATCACCCACCATATCCTTTTGATAATTTTTTTTGGATAAATTATAAACGCATCTATTAAAATTTGTTTAAAATACGGATTATTCACGTGATTTTATAAATTACATTATATCCCTTCAAATTTTTAATTATATAAAAAATAACCTCTTTTATTAATAAATAATCAAGTGAATTAACAGTTTTTAATAATCAAGTGAATTAACTTTATTATTGTGTAGGAAAGTAGTTTATAATTTTTTTTTTTGTTGCTAATTCTATCAAATAAAAAAATTCTAATAACAAAATATTTATAATTATAAAATTACATGAGATAATTTATATTCTAAAAAAATTTGAGAAATGCATTTATAACTTACTTTTTTTTTAAATAATATTTTTCTATAATAAGAAAGCATAGGGACTTTGAGAAGTGTAAAGCTTTTTGGTGGGCTCAAAATCGCCAATGTATCATAGCCTCCCTCTCTCTCCCTCTCTTCCCCTTCACAGGTGCATTGATCTAAATAAACGTGGTAACAAACTTGCTCCTTCTCTGTCCACCATTCCTCAAACAGCAAATGTACCCTTTGTAGTGTCCCTATACCCTCTCTAAACCTAGAAACCATGATTGATTCATGGGATTTGTCAAGAAAATCTATGGAATTTTTTTGAGGGTTCTTATATTAATTTCTGATGTGAGTGGGCATCGATTGGAGTGGCATTTGTCTAGTGAATGGGGGTGTAGAGATGTGTATTGGTGAGAGTCATGCTTTTTAATTGGGGTTGAGGCTTTTCTCTTTTGGTCATTTGAATTGTTTATCTTATTTCTTTTTGGTAAAAAAAAAGTATTGTTGGGTTTTTGTGAATTCATAATGGAATTCACATTAATAATTTAAATTGATAATGCGTAAAATTTGTCGAGTATCTTATTTTTATAAAAATTTATTTTAATCGGATATCGGTAATCATTTAATCAATCACATTCGTGCTAACAATTTATTTTAAAAATCATATTTACTGTTGATGCGAATGTGATTTGATCAAGTGGTTACTGATATCTAATTAACGTGATTTTTTTACAAAGATGAAGTAATTGACTAGTTGTACACATTGAACAGTTCAGATTATCGATGTGGGTTCCATGGTGAGCCCAAAAAGACCTAACAACACTCTCCAATTCGATTTGAATTGAAAAGAAGCCTCCCCATTATTTTATAAGATTTTAAGTATAAATTATTTATAATAAGAAATAAAATTGATCTGCTAATTATAATTATTTTATTTTATTGTATTTATATCTAAACAAATAAGTTATAAGTATTTTTTAAAAATAGACTATTATCTTACAAAATAAATAATTCAGATCATTAAAACAGACCCAATAGCAAGTTTTACGAGTCTTTCAAATTTTCTCATATTCAAATGCAATCATTTGAATTATTCAAACCTCTCACAATAATAGAAAATGCTTACCCCTATTAAATTTATCCTTAATAATGTAGATTGTTACGATTTGACATTAAAAATGTTAAATCGTCAAATTTTATTTGGCATAAAATTTTATGATATTATAATAGAAAATTTTCACTATAATGTAAATTTTAAATTTTTTTATAAATAAATAATAAATTTTATAAATATTAATAATTGTAATTACATTTTTATTTATTTATGAATCTATCATAATTTTTTGAAATAACCACTAAATAGTAATTTTTCTTATTATAATTTGAGATGTGAAATAGTTTTAAAGGTTCATTTGGTTGGGCTCTTGTGAAGCTCAAACAGCTAATAGAGTTGTTACAAGTTTATGTTGCAATCTCCAATTATAACATTCACCTCTTTTGCATCATCACATGTAATCAATTAATTGTTTTGCATCATTGCATTTTTTTTTAATGAATGTTAAAACTCAATTTGTTATTTAAATGATAAATCATAACATGTAAGCAATTAACTGTTTTGAATCATTACATGTAATCAATAATACACTGGAATGAAAGAGATTGTACAATGAAAAAGTGATGCAACAATATAATGCATTCAGTGAGGATATATTTATATATATATGCTAGTTTTTCTAATTCATTTTATCTTTAAAGAAAAATTGGATGGTAATATTTAAAATTTATTAACTTGTGCTTTTAAATAAATAAAAAAATGAAAACACATGTTTAAAAATTTATGAGAGGAGGTAGCGAATTGTCAAAGGTGGTGGTCAACTATTAAAGATAGTGGGTGGAGATATTTTTTGGTGAGAGGTAATGGCTTGTCGACTGCGGGAGATGGTGATCAGAGGTGTTTGCTAACGAGATTGTTTTTGACCATAAGAGATGGATGCCGATTGTGATTGACCGGTGCAAATAGGGGTTGGAGGTGGTTGGTGATTGTTATGGTGGCCGGATGTAGTGTGGATTGCCAAAGATAATAGATGGAGGTGGTGGTGTGCACATGCATTACACGTGGTATTTCAACTATTGTATATTTTTTAAATTAGAAAACTTCATAAACATACCCAAAGAGTTTTGTCCCTTACTATTTAACTTTCATTTTTTAAAATTCAAGAATGGTTCAAAAAGTCACTATAAATTGTCACATCACTTTCTTTATTTTTCTATACATCTTTTCGTAAAAAGTAAAAAAATTACTAAAATAGTCCGTTAAATTTTGATGCATAATATCATACTATGTAAGTAAATAGAATTAAGTAGAATGAAAGTGAGATGATACATTGTTGTAAATTATATGTAATACTACTATAAAATAATATAATATTAAACACAAATAAAAATATTACAAAACAATAAGTTAAATAAAGAAAGATTTACTTATTGATAGAGGCATACAATCACGGTTTTAAGTGTGAATTTTTGCCCCTTTAAGTACGAGATCCGGTGTAATAAGTTATAATGTCCTATATATAAAATTAATAGTCGCTTTTCAACAATTATGCATTCATAAAAGTTTATACAAAATTGCTCTTAATTGTTTTCAAATTAAGTAAAAATAACCAATATACAACAAAAAATAATATTTTGTAGTGTGAGAAAAGTGAGAACAAGAGGTTCAGTATTAGGTCATAGACCCACTAATATAAAGTAAACTGATGATACACAAATGTGATTTGGTTGATGAATATCAAAGCAACTGCAAAAAAAAGAAGAAGGTTAAACTCATAATTTATTGAGAAACTTCATGAATGATCCAAATTCAATTCTTGAATGGTGAATTTTACATCTAAAATAATTCTTCACCGCACATATATTTCATGGACAAATTCTTCATAAAATTTTGAGTTTGTAAATTTTTGTAATAATGATAAATATGATTTGTCAAAAAGTGGTTAGATTCTTTCCTGTCTGGTAAGCAAAAGTAAAAATTGTATGTGTGGGTGCTTATTTCCGACCACACTGCCAAATAGAGAACTCAGCTAGAGAACATAGGCAGAATAGATTACACTCGAACAACCTGTCACAGAAAGATAAGACTCCGGCGGTGGTTCGTCCACCCAGGGACACTTCGACGATCAAGTCAGTACTCAGTTTATCTCTTAAAGATAGCAAATAGTGCTTAACTCACAAGCCAGAATACAAAAAACGTACCTTAGACCCATGAGGGTGCCTTACTTTTATAGCCAGCACTAACTTGATCCCTGTAGAAGCCTAGCTTCAATCGACTCCGGCTCAATGCTTATCTAGGACTCCCAGCCAGATAAAGATAAACTCCCTAAGAGCTTTATCTTTATCCAAACTGAGGTCCTTCTCCATTTTAGGACTCTTGTCCCTTATCCGTTCATCTCGAATTCCGGTATCTCCACAGATAACCTCGGCCTAGCCGAGATCACCTCGGTGCCATGACCAAGACATGTGGCACCTCGGCTAACACTTCGATGTCACCTTAGCCACGTGTTGTCATTCACAAAATATGTCCCCACAACTTCCCCCTAGGTTCTATTCCCTCGGCATCTTGAGGTGATGGAACCTATATCGTTTGTCCATACAGCACGTCGGTTAAGACTTATTCCATCATTCATGACTGAGATCATCACACGTTGGCTTCACATGACCAAGACTCTGCAGTCTACTTTATCAATGACCAAGAACCAAGTTTTTCAAGTTCCTTAACCAAGATCGTCCTTATAGCCGAGGTTCTCGCTTTAAGAACTCCAAGAGTTTCATCCGCGTATGAGCTCTCACGCATGGTTTTCTCAACCGTTTCCGCCACACATCCTTTTCTTATTGATTCGTACCTGACACGTGCTATCAGGTCGCGTCGCTTCTGCGCACGCCGCCTGATAGACACATCGTCCAAGGTACATTATTATGATTTGCCGTCCTTTTCGTGTTTTAACAAAACATCATTCTCTCTCCATCTCTTCACCTTTGCATCATTCGTTTTCCCTCTGCGTTTAAGTTTTTCTCTCTTTAAACAAATCCTCTACCTCCATGGCTATCGAGCTCTCTGCAATTGTACTCCGTTCATCTCCCCGGACGATGCTTTCACCGTTCGGCTCTACATATTTCCACCGTCTAACTTTGGCGAACCTCAACCTTGGACCCAACTGGTGAGTTCTTTGTTCTTTTTCATTTTTCAGTCTCAGTTTTCCATAATTTGAACATGTCTCCATCTATACCATACGTTCATTCCGTTACCAATGGATAGTTACGCTTTGTTTCTTTCTTTTTTTCGATTATGAATCGATTTTCTATTCTTGGATCTTAAATCTTGTACCTATATAGTCTTTTATGAAAAATGCCAATTATGTTCTTTTGCTATGACTTTTGCATACTGTTCTGAGTTTTTGCACATCTGCACACGCTTACTCAGTGTTCTTGAATTTCTTGAGTTTGAATCTCGTTTTTTTTTTTTTTGTTTCCCTTTCTTTATTTCCAAATTTTTGCCTCTGATTCTTGTATCTGCATAGATTTTGGCTTGGGTTCTGATAGAAAAATCACATACTTAGGGAAATTGAAACAAACTCTCCTAGATCTTAAAAAACCCTTGCCCCAATTCCTGTTTAGGGTTTTAGCCGAGGTCCTGCAAACCCACATCACCCACTCCCTTCTGAAATCCTACACATTTCTCTTTTAGCTGACATTATGGGTATGTTCAGGTGGAGGGTAGACACCCCAAAAAAAATTAAGTACTTTAGGAGAGAGTTTTCCATCCCAACTGATGTTCACCTTAGGTTGGCAGGGGAAGAGGATTCCATCATGCCTGATGGAGACTCCATGCCTTTCCCCGGAGTCGCTTTCATAGAGTGCGGGCTTAGGTTTCCTCTAAACATCCTCTTCCAACAAGTCCTTCATTATTACAAATTTAACCTAATACAACTGGCTATTAACTCTTATAGAGTCATTAACGGTGTAATTACCCTAGCTAGCCGAGAAAACGTTAGGATAACACTAGCCGATATCTAATACTGTTATACCATGTGTGGCTTGAAATCCGAAAAAGACTACGTCTATTACCTCAAGCCGAGATCCACTAAGTAAAAACTCATAGCCGACCTCCCAGACTCCAACAAAGGTGCTGGAGATGATTATTTCATCGTCTCGGGTAACTCGGAGTTCTCACCTGATGACAACCTCCACCTCTACCCTTTGAGCCGAACAGTGTTTAAAGAGGGTAATGGTAAGAACCAAGTGTCACTTTTCATGCTTTTAAGTCTTATCACTTTATTCCATTTATATGTTATAATGTCTAATTTTTGTACTTGTAGCTCTTCCTCAGCCATTAAAAGACTTCTGCAAAACCTTCTACCCCAGCAAGGACTTTAAGAAGCTGCTGGGCTTGCCAATTGACTAGCGTAAAGCCCCTCTGCTGCTCAACTACATCCCAACCTACAAATCCGCGCTGCCCGACGTCCCCAAGAAGAGCAAGTCTCCTCCTTCAGCAACAACTCCCCCTACCATTTTATCACCACGACTAGACAAAACCTCAACTTCTAATCCAACGGAGCAGCCATCAACATTTACTCCACAACTATTTCCTTCTGTCCAGCGTCAACGCTGTCGCCGAGTTCCAATTTCTGCCCCTACCAACAGAACCCGCAGCCGAAAATACCGACTTTCTAAGTCATCGACCTACGACCTAAAAAACCCACCTACCGCACTTCTAGCTATCCCCCTTGATACCAAAATAACTGTAGTCGCCACTGCTGAAGAGATATAGCGCAAACTAGCAGGTGTTGAAGACCTGCTTGCTAATATCCCTGGGGTGGTGACAGTTCAATCCTCATCCTCCCCTTCCCAATCAACTCTAAAGCCAAAACGGATGAAGAAGGTCAAAGCAAAGGCCACAGTGACTCAGATCGAATTTGAGGACACTGTGCTTATCTTGAAACTAACCGAGGCTGAAAAGAGTGCCCCTTCCGCCGATAAACGTCTAGCCGAGGTCCCAGCATCTGATGCCCCACCGGCCAAAAAGCCAAGGTCCAACCACCAAGAAGGCAGCAGCTACTCCCAAAGCATGACCTGGGCGCCCGAGATCATGCTCGATGATAGACCTCTTACTGCAGGTGATAGTGCGGTAAATCTTGAAGTCGGCGCGACCCTGTCCATGGCTGTTCTTCTACCCGAAGACATGAACCGCATGGCCGAGTTATATGAGTATAAGAACTTTGCTCTCATGATGCAACACACGATTTTGGTAATCCTTTTATACTCATCTTTTCACAGTTCTTTCTATACTTAGAAAAAATCTTATTAATCTGTTTTACTTCTTGCAGGCTATTCAACATGCTTATTCATATGCTGTAAAAACCGAGATGATGAGAAATGAGTTGGCAAAAAAGACCAAAGAAGAAGCCAAACTCCTATCATTACTCAACAAGGTCGAGGCCAGCAATCGAGCTCTAATGAACCAGGCCAAGGATGCCAAAGCTTCTCAAAGTTTGGTAGAGGAAAAGGCCAAAACGGCTAATGACGAAGTTGAGGCAGCAAGAACTGACCTTGAAACTGTTAAGGCCAAGGCAGCTGACTTAGAGGCCAAGCTTTAGGAGGCCGAGATAAAGGCGGCTGACGAAAAAGCATTCGAAGAGGGGCATACCGCCGTCTGTGATCAATACAAACAGTAAGTCAACTTGGCTTGTAACCGAGGTTATTACCTCGGTTGGATGGCGACCCTCAACAAATTGGCTGTTTCCATGGACTCCGACTTTCGAGACATCA
The DNA here is from genome assembly GCF_055761805.1 of Camellia sinensis. Lineage (NCBI taxonomy): Eukaryota > Viridiplantae > Streptophyta > Magnoliopsida > Ericales > Theaceae > Camellia > Camellia sinensis. Next base: position 172,184,819 of record NC_138967.1, read on the forward strand.
ACCAGCTTGAGGTGCCCTTCCCACCAGAGCCTGAAGATGACACTGAGGACGATGAAGCCGACGAAGTGGAGGAGGAGGCTGCCACTGATGTCAAGTCTCCTACCCTCAATCGAATTGCTGCTCTTTCCTTTCTTTCTTCCAGTAGGTCCAGATCTCGGGTCATGCATGCCTCGTTAGTCCCATTCTCCATTCCTTGGGTTCTGATCCCAGGGATGCCGACTTCTAATGGGATAACTACTTTTGTGCCATAAGCCATGACAAAAGGGGATACCCCAGTTAATCTTCTCAGTGTAGTCCGATATGCCCAGAGTACATTGGGCAATACTTCCACCAATTTTCCTTTAGCTGCTTCCAGCCTCTTTTTGATCCCATCCAAGATAGTCTTGTTGGATGCTTCTGCCTGACTATTACTTTGAGGGAAACTTGGAGTGGAGTAATAGTTCTTGATTTTGTACTTTGCACAAAAACTTTTGATTAGCTTACTGTCAAATTGTGTACCATAGTCTGCTACTATTGCCCTTGGGATCCTAAACCTAGTGATGATGCTCTTCCATATGAAGTTCTTCACATCAGTGTCCCGAATCTTTGCAAAGGGTTCAGCTTCTACCCATTTTGTAAAATAGTCAGTTGCTACTAGCAGGATCTTCCTTTGTCCAGTTGCTTGAGGTAATTGTCCAACAAGATCCATGCCCCACTGGGCAAATGGCCAAGGGCTGGATACTGGGTTCAAATCTGCTGTTGGTTGATGTTTCAAAGGCGCGAACCTCTGACATTTCTCACACTTTCTAACATAGGCTTCATCATCCTTTTGTATGTAGGGCCACCAGTACCCCTAAGTAATGGCCCTGTGAGCAAGTGATCTGCTCCCAGCATGACTTTTACATACTCTTTTATGTATTTCATATAATAAGTCTTCAACTTGTGAAAGATGCACACATCTCAAAAGGGGACCAGTAAAAGAGCTTTTGTAGAGATGTCCTTCTGCTGTCAGACTGAACCTCCCGACTTCAGTCAGGTCTTGTGTGCTTCTTTGTGATCATCTGGCAGCTTCCCATCTCTAAGGAATATTACTATTGCATCCATTTAACTTTGTCCCATCTCCATGCACATTGTTTCGTACTCTGGGATTAGTGGTTCGACACTTGGGCCTGACAAATAGTCAACCATTATTGTTCTTGCCTCTCCTGATTTTATTGCACTAGCTAGGTTAGCTAAGGCATCGGCATGGATGTTGTTGTCTCGGCTAACCTACTGTAGTTGGCAATCCTGAAACAAGGCTAGTAATCTAACAATCTCCTTAATGTAGGCTATCATTATTTTATCTCAGGCTGCATACTCGGATGTTGCTTGGTTCACAATAAGTTGGGAGTCACAGAAGACCACTACCTCGTTGGCTTCTATTGCTGCTGCCAACTTCAATCCTGCGATCAGTGCTTCATATTTTGCTTCATTGTTTAAGGCTTTAAACCCTAGTCGAATAGATTGTTCAAGCATCCACTCATCCGGCGATAATAGCACTGCTCCTGCCCCCGATCCTTGTCGGTTTGAACTCCCATCAACAAACAGGCAGAATGAGTCGCCGATGCAAATATCGCAGGGCTTGAGTTTCTCTTCTTTCTTCTTCTCTGCTGTGGGGTTTTTCACCCCCAACTGGGTCTCTTCTTGTTCACTTGGACATCCTAAGCTGTGGCTTACCGGAGCCCGACGTGGGATGGCACCAGGTGTGTACTCGACCACGAAGTCGCCCAGAACCTGGCCTTTGATTGTTGTTGTTGGTCTGAACTCTAAATCGTATTGACCCAATACCACTGCCCATCTGGCCACCCTGCCTGTTAGATTTCCTTACTGTAGTAGGGACTTCAAAGGGTGCTCAATTAATACCACAATCTTGTGGGCTTGGAAATAATGGTTTAACTTCTTGGAGGCCATCATTAAGGCCAATGTTAATTTCTTCAAGGGTAAATACCTAGTTTCGTGGGTTCAATTCCCACAGACGGTGCCAAATTGTGGGTGCTGATTTTCGACCACACTGCCAAACAGGGAACTTAGCTGGAGAACACAGACAGAATAGATTATGCCCAAACAACCTGTCACAGAAAGATAAGACTCCGGCGGTGGTTCGTCCACCCGGGAGCACTCCGACGATCAAGTCAGTACTTAGTTTATCTCTTAAAGATAACAAATAGTGCTTAACTCACAAGCCAGAATACAAAAAATGTACCTTAGATCCACGAGGGTGCCTTACTTTTATAGCCAGCACTAACCTGATTCCTGTAGAAGCCTAACTTCAATGGACTCCGACTCAATGCTTATCTAGGACTCCCAGTCGGATAGAGATAAACTCCTTAAGAGTTTTATCTTTATCCAGACTAAGGTCCTTCTCCATTCTAGGACTCTTCTCCCTTATCCGTTTATCTCGGATTCCGGTATCTCCGTAGATAACCCCGGCCTAGCTGAGATCACCTCGGTGCCATGACCAAAACACGTAGCACCTCGGTTGACACTTCGGTGTCACCTTAGCCATGTGTTGTCATTCACAAAATATGTCCCCACAAAATGGGTTGGCAAGTTGCATTTCTCTCTCTCTCTCTCTCTATATATATATTTATAAATATATATGTATATGTTACTATGTATCTTTTCTCCTTTTCAAATTTTATCTTTTGGATGGAGCATCCAAACACTAAAACCTTTGCAAATAATAATTTCTTCTCAATTTGTAGATCACCATAGCAACATGAAGAAACACAGTTAGCAAACAACTTCTGAAAAATTGTGTTTGTAAGAAATTCATCCATGAACAAAAGAAGTCCAATGACAAACAAAAGCAACTCAAAAGAAATAAATCTTAATTTCAAATCAATAACCGTTAATCAAATAGGCTCACTCGAAATTAATCATCATCGTCAATTCATTACAATTGAGCAGATGAAATTAATTGAGTGAAGACCCATATTAGAGAGAGGGAGAGAGAGCAGTAAAAGGAGGAAAACACAGTTCAAAATAGAGAGTAGAAAAAAGGTCAACACTACCATTTATCACTGTTGCCCTATGAAAATTATTGATGGATGCTTTTGCACTTTTCAGTGAGAGAAAGACTTGGACCTTGAGAAATAGAGAATTTGTGTTATATAGAAGGTAAAACGTCTGTTAATGAATAGATGTGTTTATTCAATTTAATTTTGTACTGATTTATAGGAGTATGACCATTCAATTTCAATAGAAAATACTAATTCGTAACTTTTAAAAGTGAAGTTAAGTTTATCTACTATTAAAAAAAAAAAAGTTTATCTCAAATTTAAATTTGAATTTGAGAGAATTTGTGTTCATAGGGCCACTAAAGGATCCGTTTCGTTCATTTTATAGTATACATCTTTCAGGGAAAAAAAAAATTATGTAGATTTGATAATTGTAACCTTTATTTTATTGTGTCTTAAAAAAAATGAATAGTCTCAAAATATGTTTATCATCTCTTTTTTCGAAGATAAATACTATAAATGAAAATATTATGATTATTGGATCAACCTAATTTTTTTCATGAATGATATACATTTGTTTTCATTTTATTGTGTCTTAAGAAAAATGAATAGTCTCAGAATATGTTTGTCTTCTATTTTTTCGAAAACAAATACAATAAATACAAATATTATGATTATTGGATCAACTTCATTTTTTTCATGAATGATAAACTGAGAGTCCTATAAAATGAAATATTCAAACCATCGAATTGAAACATGTGATGAGTCTCATGGGTCCGTTAAATCCTCTCAAGTTCAAACTTGAGAGACACTCAACTTTAAAATTATTTATTATTATATAAGAAATGTTACAGACTCTGAAATTTAAATTTATAAATTTCATTCACAATAATATTATAACAGAGTTAGAACTTAAATGGTTGAATGTATAGTCAATAATGGTTGAAAATTATAAAGTGATAAAGACTACTGCTAACCAATAATGGTTGAAAATTATAAAGTAACCGTTGACAAAAACCTCTCCGTGTAAGGACTTTTGCTAACCATTGTGCCATTTGGCGATGCGACCAACATATTTTGGGAAGATTATTTTGGGAGAAAAAAGAAGTCGAAAATAAATGAGGATGCTAACTCTTTTTAAAGTAGAATAGATAATCATATTATATTATTTGAAGGTGTTTGTGATTGCGATATTTAATAAATTTAGAAGGGTATTTTCGGAATATGAAAATAATAATATTTGAATTTTGGAAGGTATTTGTGATGTTTAATAAATTTGGAAAGGTATTTTCGAGATACAAAAACAGTAAAAAATATATGTTCTCTTCAGACTTTTAAAATGGTAGTAGATTTTTGAATCGAACAAATTTTTTTATTTTAAAATTTTTATTTTGTTACTTATTTTTTGATTAAAAATTGATAATATTAGGGTTCTGTTAGGAATTGATTTTATTTGGGATTTATTAATTGTTTACGAAAGGACATATATAAAAGGGTAAAGAGAACGGGTTCACTTTTTTTTATATATTAATTTTTGATTTTTTAACTAATTTAACATGTTCCTAAACAATCTAAACACCCTCCAGAACGATTATTTGCAATGGGTATTTCAGTAATTTACCCTGGTTGACCAATGACCACAATGACATCTGTGACGTAACAAGAGAAAATTTTATTTCAGAGAAGTAATGACCAAAAAAATATAATATTTTTATAATGGTATAATTTTCGTGTATGCATGGTGTAAATTTGTTTAATGTGTTTGTTGTAACTTTTTTCGCGTTAGAGTTACATAAAAAAAAATATAAATAATATTTTATGTACTAACGAAAAAATATTTAGCTCGTTTGGTTCTGATTTTCAGATTTTTTTTTATTTTTAGTATTTTAATTTTTTTAATGAATTTTTTTAATATTTTAAACTTTTTTTTTAAAATTTTTAGACACACCTAACATAAATATATTTAAAAAGTATAATATTTGTGAAGAAGATCTTTAAAAAATATACTAAATACCAAACAATATATAAATTCAGTACATTTTTTTTATATTTTTGTGTATTTCTTAATTTTTAAAAATATTTTTACACAAATATTTTATTATTTAGATACATATAAATAAGGTACATCTAAAAAAATAAAAAAAAATCCCTTAAAATTTTTAAAATATTTATTAAAAACAAAAATATACGAAAAATAAAAAATTGAATTCAAAAAACTGAAACAAAACACACTAATTCTTATTTATAATATAATTATTTTGTGACTATTCCATCTATTTATAATTTTTCCTAACAACAATGTTAACTATTTTTTTTTTTTTTTTTTTTTGGGTTGATTAAACATTAACTAATTACTTTAGTCCAAAAAAGAAGACTTGTCCTTGAAGATGCCAGAGGCACAGTAATCCAACAAGCCACAAAAAAAATGGATTGGGAGAGGGAAATTTGAGGGAAAGATGTTGTTTGTTTTAATAAGTGAAGCAAAAGAGAGAGATAATAAGGGAAGTTAAGAAAACCACAAAAGCTATAAAGAAGTCACTCTCAAAATTGGGGGTAGTGGTGGTGGTGGCCATTTTGAAGGATCTATATCTTCTGTCTATCAAAGCATCCATTCACTCACTCCTTTTTACAACCAACTCTTCTAACTTCTAACTTCTAAAGAACCAAAAATAATGGAAAAGTCTAGGGTCCCACAAATTTAATTAGAAAATTAATTAAAATTTTATATTAATGGTGTATCTTTACAATTGTTGGTATGGCATGGATCATATTTTAAGTGAATTTAAATTATTGATGTTATATGCTGGCTATTTTTTTTTATTGAACATTGTTGGAAAATAAATTTAAAAAACTAGGTGAATGAAAGAGAAAATAAAGACTTTACGAGATATAAAGAGGAAAAATTATTATATATAGTTCTTTTACAGTGTAAAAATAATTACAGAACCAGACACAAATTTATGAATATGAGACTCACAAAAAGATGTGACTTACTTTAGAGTTGTATTCCATTTTGTGATTATTTTTGTATTTTTAGATTTTTTGCATTAATATATAATTTTGAAATATCATATGTCATTGTTTATGTCATGCTTTTAACAATTAAATATCATTTCTCTCAATTATACAAAAAACAAAAAACAAAACAAAAACAAAAACAAAGTGAAAATTTTAGTTGGGATTAAAATAAAATTTAAAATTTAAAAAACTAGTGAAACTTTAGTTAGGATATAAAATAATTATTAACATTAATAAAAATAAAAAACTAGTGAAACCTTAGTTAGGATATAAAATAAACCAGTGAAACTTTTAAAAAATAATTATAGATTTGTGAAAATTTTAAAATTTAAAATTTTAATTATTAATATTAATAAAAATTATTATTGATTTATAATTATTTTTAAAAATACTACGAATTTGATATTTTCTTAATAAACAATATATTAGTGCTACATTTACACTATTTCTTGTTCTACAATCCTCTTAGGTTCATTTGGGAAGTGGATTAGTTTTTTAGTTATTTTAACTTGGGATTAAAAAGTCTCGTTTAGGAAGGGCTTTGGACTTTTTTGATTTTTTTGTGAAAGAAAAAAATGTAATGATTATAGGTTAGATTTGATATTTTGTCTTATTGAGCTAAAAAACCTATTTTTTTTTTTTGTGTGTGTGTGTGGCTATTTCAGCCAAAAAAATCCAAACACTCCCTTTCCAAACGAGCCCTTAATAATATGGTAAGACATAATGCATATAATGAGAGTTTTCAAAAAATATTTAAATGTAAGTCAATTTTTTAAATTTTATTTGTCACATCATTTAAAAAGTTTCATGAGAAAAAAAATTATATTGATGAATTATTTTTCCAAACAACAACACATGATATTTCAAAGAAAAAAGATCCAGACCCTCTTTCCTTCACCTCCTTGAATCCTCTCTTTTTGATTGGTCAAATTTTTTTTTTTTTCTTTTTCTTTCTTCTCCAATCACCACCCATCACGTGTGTGGAGTAGTGGTGGTAGTGATTGGAAGAGATTTCTATCAAAGCCCATCTATTTTAAGTTATATCATCTTTCATAATTTTTACTCATAAAAAGATAAAATAAATTAAAAAAATCAAAAAAATTAATTTTTAAGCTACTTTCTAAAACACCCGTTGGGGTGTTTGTTTGTGTATTGTATAGCCAGTTTAATACAAGAACAACAGCAGCAGCAGAAGAGGGCAGTGATTAAATCCTCTTTCTGACCAAACACAGTCCCCTCCTCACCAGCAAAAATGCTTTAGAGCTCTAATTTAGAGGTACTACTAGTGATGTGGCAGTGGATCCCCCACTGCCACAGCCAATCATGTGCCTTGATTTTTTTTTTGTTTTTTTTTTTAGCTTTTCCACCTCATTAGAGGTGGGTTTAGAGATGCCTTTTTAGAGGTCTCTAGCATTGTTGACCCTCACCAGTGCCCTCTCTGTCTATATATTTACTGTTCCATCACCACCTCCACAGCCTCCTCTCTCTCTCTCTCTCTCTCTCTCTCTCTATAGACAAAAAAATATGAACTGGAACCCTTCTTGAATTCAGTATTACTCATATTACCAGCTGTCTGTTTATGATTCCACAGTTTGGTTAGCAGACAGGAGAGAGAGGGGGGTCTGTTATCAGAAACTTTTAGTGAGAGAGAAAAATTGGAAGAGCATAGAGAGATGGGCTAGCTTTTTTGGGCGGAGGCTCGTGGGTTTGGGTTTTCCTAGATTAGGGTGATGGGTTTTGCAGGGTTGAATGGCAGAAGAAGAGACTTTTGGGATAGGCAAAGAGAGCAGTATCAGGTTTCACAGTTGTGGCAGAGCAACAGAAACAAGAAGAAGCAACCAGAGCCAGCACAAGAGAAAGAAGAAATAAGCCAATAACCAAAAAAAAAAAAAAAGTACTCTGAATTCAAAAGCTGGAACAAGTAAAGCAGCACAGGGGTCTGAGCCTCCTGGATCCTCACAGGAATCATTATCATCACCTCCACCACCACCAGCAACAACCTCCTCCTCCTCATCATCATCATCATCAAAGTCAATTCCATAACCTAGAAGAAGAGAACAACACAGAACAATCAGAGAAAGAAGCTACTCGTGAACACCACCACCACCACCACCAATATCTACAACAATTGCATCAAACAAACCTACAACAACAGCTATTGTTTGAGAGATTAGATACACCACCACCACCGCCTTCACCGCAGGCTTCAAAGAAGCGGTCTTACTTTCGATCTTCATCGCCGGCGGAGCAAAGCATCGAACATGCGAGATTGCGAGAAAGAATGGGAGAGACTCACCACCAAGCGACGCCGTCAAGATTGGGTCTGAGACACCCCGGCGAGATCGTAGAAGTTCAGGGCGGTCACATTGTTCGCTCCACCGGACGAAAAGACAGACACAGTAAGGTTTGCACAGCCAAAGGGCCGAGGGACCGCCGTGTACGGCTGTCTGCTCACACCGCCATTCAGTTCTACGACGTGCAGGACCGCCTCGGCTACGACCGACCCAGCAAGGCGGTGGACTGGCTCATCAAGAACGCCAAAGCTGCCATTGATGAGCTCGAGAAGCTACCCGCTTGGAACCCTACCTCTAATGCTAACAATTTCGACCAAAAGCTACAAGAACAAGAACACGAACAAGAACTGACGAGCATTCACCACGGTGGCGGAACCGTGGTGGATGCTCTTGGTGGGTCTTGTTCGAGGATTGATCAGCAACAACATATGCAAATGGGTAATAATAACAACAACTCGAGTTTCTTGCCGCCGTCGTTGGACTCCGACTCCATCGCCGACACCATCAAATCTTTCTTCCCAATGGGTGCGGCTGCCGTGGCGGAGGCTAATTCGTCGGCGATGCAGTTTCAGAGCTTTCCGCCGCCGGATTTGCTGTCGAGAACTAGTAGCCAAAGCCAAGATCTGAGACTCTCGCTTCAATCTTTCCAAGACCCAATTCTTCTCCATCAACAACAACAACAACACCACCAACAATCACAGCATCAGACTGAACAAGAACAAGCAATTTTCTCTGGAACCACCTCGCTCGGGTTCGATGCTAATTCCGGTGGCTGGTCCGAGCACCAGCCACAGGAAATTAGCAGATTCCAGAGAATGTTTGCTTGGAATGCCGGCGGAGACACCACCGGCACTGGTGGTGGTGGTGGATTTATCTTCAACTCGCCGCCAACGCCGCAGTTGCTGCAACCGTTGTTCAGCCAAAACCAGTTTCTTTCACAGAGGGGACCCCTTCAGTCCAGTAACACCCAATCAGTTCGTGCTTGGATCGACCCGTCGTCAATTTCTGCCGCCGACCACCACCACCACTATCAAAGCCTGCCCATCCACCCATCCTCGTTCCCGGGCATCGGATTCACCTCGGTCGGTGGATTTTCCGGGTTTCGCATTCCAGCACGAATTCAGGGTGAAGATGAGGAGCACGACGGCATTTCCGACAAGCCGTCCTCTGCTTCCTCTGATTCGTACCATTGATTTGAGCTCCAAAACCAAATCAATCTCTCTCTATCAGGTGAATCTTCAATAATCATTTCTCTATTTCATTCAATTTTCCATGTATAGTCTACTGTTACATTGAATTTCTCTTTCAGTACTCAATCATCAACCCATTGGAGCAACCAAGAATCAGCTGTTATCAATGTTTCAGAGAGAGAGAGAGAGAGAGAGAGTTTGGTCAGTTTAATCCAATGGCTGCTCGTTACCGTGGGAAGAAGAAATCTGAGTGTGTTTTCAGGTTTTTCAATCCCGGTGTGCTTTCTATTTTAGTTGCTTTATGTTCTTACTTCTCTGTTGAATTGTGTGCTCTTTGAGCCCAACTTTGTAACTCTTTATGTTGATTTGCTTTGTATTGTTGTTGCTATTGACTTTTATGTTACCACTGTTTCTCAAAAATTGAGTTAGGACTACTAAAAAAGAGAACTAGTTTGTTATCCTGAAGTTTGCAATTCTATGAAAAGACTCGGTTCTCAAATCTTCAAACCTCCAATCCTATAAATGAGACCTTCCTGAATCTTCATTTTTTTTTTGTCCATCCCTCTTTAGAACAAGCCATAGATGCTGAATCCAACACTGTTTTGGGAACAACAGTGAGAAATTACTCCGAAAATAGGGGAAATCTCGGACAAAAACATGAAATTTCCCTTGATTTTTGGTATCTCATAGCTATGTTAGATTTGAGCTTCTTGTTACTTTCTCAAATCTCAATTCAAAATGAGAGAGGGAACAAATGGGTTATTTTATTTCCTGTATTTTGGAGATAGTCAATTTGTCATGTAGATGAAAGAGAGCTCTCTCTCTCTCTCTCTCGTGATTGTTTTGTTGCTTTAGTACTTTCTGGTGGAACAGTTCATGCCCCTCAACTACTTTTCCTTAAACCCACAAAAGAATTGAAAGAAATAACTCATCTTTTACATCTCTATCGCTGCTTGAATTTTCGGAAGCATCCGACGAGGAGTCATTTTCCAAGAACAGTAGAAATAGCAAGAGAAAGATTTAGAGAGTAGTAACTATAACTAATCTCAAAATTCTATCCACTTCAAATCTTTCCCTTTTCAATGGAAAATAACCCATTACTGGGAAAGTGTATCATTTACCCCTTATAGATCTACTTTAGCCTCTGCACAACATACTCTGTCAGATTTGTTTTGAGATAGATTTTGGGAGACATAACTTTTTCAATAATTGAAACTTTAAGCATAACCATAGTTGACTTACAGGTTCAAATTGGTTGAAATAGTACTGTTTGAATGCTCTAGTTAATCCTTTGAGTTAGGCAAGTGTTGCTATCTGAAAGTGGACATGGGTTGTGATGGATTCAAGAGGGTTTGGATTAGAGTCATAGGTCCCCATAGTTGCTTTAGCTTTAAGTTCAGGTTGTGGAGGAATCTGGCAAGTACAGTAGATGGATATAGCAAGGTATGGTAAAGTTAGGGCAGTAAAACAAGTTGGAAAAAACTCATTCGAGATTGTCTTGTTAGGTAAACAAATCAAGATTGAACAACTTACTATTTGGTTTGATAAATTTTATTTGTTATAAAAAAATTATGCTACACAAGGTTGGCTCGTTATTAGCTCGATTAAAACTTGCTTGAAAGTTAAACAAGTTAAGCTCAAACACATTTTTTAAGTTAATTATGTTTTCAACTTAAGTTTGAACAAGTTAGTACTCGGCTCATTTATAAACCTTCTTGCTCCCATACAACTAGGGTTTAGGTTTTAAACTACAGAAATAGTCTCTCCACACTTGCGTTTAAGACTGTGGCCCTCTTAGTCTATCCTTTAGACTAAGAGGGAGGAAGTGCGGAAACCATGGTAGGTGAATGTTGAAGAGCACAAAAAACTCAATAACAGAAGAATACAGTGGTGGATACCACAAAAATTTGGTACTCTGCAATTAGTCCCATGGTCCCCTACCCTGCAAAATCTGTGCCTAATAAAAATCTGTCTTGCCCCATTTTTTTTTTCTTCTTTGGTGAAAAGAAAATCATTGACACTTGGCTTCTTTGAGACGGCGACAATTGCTTATTGTTTGCTGGTACTTCTGTATGGTCCATGAGAGAACTGCTTCCGAAGGCAAAACAGGTTACATCAATTTGTAGAATAATGGTTGAATAATTGCCACTTGCATTACTTCTTCGGCTGATGATCTAAATGTGTCTCCTAGTGAAGTTTTTAGTGGTTTTACAAAGAAAAAAAAAATGGATTGTTGATTGAGATTGAGATTGAGATTGAGGTTGACAGGGTTGGGGTATGCGAGTTCCTTGTTTGCATCACATCCCGCTCCCTTAACCTATGTTGGGATTCAGAGGAACTTACCCGCCAAAATAACACCAGACATGGTAAAACGAATACAAATTGGATTAAATTACATACATATAACATGTATTACAACAACAAATTTATGGATGACAGCAAAATATTACACAAAACACTATAGTATTGATGACGATGAACAATTCAGTCCCTGGTAAGAGGTCTGGTTTTTATTCTGCAGGCAAACATAGCAAACCAGAAGAGAAAAAGGAAAAAAAAAAAAAAGGAAAAAGGACCTCTGTTAAACTATGTTTTTCTCTTGCTTGGTCTTTGCTTCATCATTTTCGGATTGGTGCAAGCTTAAAACTTCACATTTTGGTTCTCGAAGGGCTCGTTTCTCGGCACTTAGGCAGTGCGATCTTGTTGCTTTTGTGGTTACCTTCCCATTAGATGAAGCGGGTTTAACTGAAACTACAATTTTCGTTGCCGGCTGGTTAGTAGTTTTACCTGCCTTGCTCACCGGTCTGCTCTGAACCTTATTTGGGATGACAATTGATTGGGTGTGAACCCGAGTCTCCCATGGACGAACAGCTATCCACCGCTCCTTCCAGCTCCATCCCCAGCTCTCTTTGCCTAGATCGTAGTAGGCCTGGCCGAAGCACTGCCCAGAGTTGGCCCTCCACTGCAAAACATGTTCACCCATTTGTTTCAAAATGAAAATGATTCTGTTTTCTAAAAAACGGTAACAGAAAACGAAAACACAGTTAAATAGACATAGTAAACTCAGTACCTGATGAGAGAAGGCGTATGCCATGGCTCGCTCACGCTTGACAGCTGCTTCTTCTCTCTGGTATACCCTGGAGATTATTTCCTCCATTGTTTCAGCACCGCCACACCATTCCACCTGCTAGAATTTCCATTAGTGGCGGCCAAATTTCCTCTCTGACTTGATCAAATAAAGTTAGGGAAGCATTTCTCTTGCTTTTTTTAGAGCAAAACTTAAAAGAAGATTGTTGTTTTGGAAGCATTGACAGTCAAGCAACGCTGGTTGCTTGTGTCTTAAATCAGTTTCAGAAAGTTTTTATACTTATAGAATTGCCAACTTGTACTTCATTTCACAATTTGCATTCAGTCTCAAAAAATTATGATGGTTAGATCATTGTTTTTGGGCACACTTCTCAATTATTAGCAAATATCACTTTACCCTCTTATCTATATACTCATACACTTTTGAGCTTTAAATTATAAAAATGCTTCAGTTTACCTGTTCCGTAAGAAGAATATTTGGAATGATTTTTAATAGTTTAGGAAGTTAAAATAAATGAGTTCATATGAGAAAGTAAAGTAATATTTGCTAATAACTAAAAAAGATTTTGATGTGATTAATCATATTTTTTGTGATGACGAGGATGCTGCCCAAGGTCGACATTGCATTCACAGCTCTTGCAAAATAAACTTCATATATTCGCAAACCAAAAATATCAATTATTGAATCTAAGAGCCCTTTGCCAGTGGGAAACCATAATTTCAATTATGCAATTACATGTGTCAATGCCAGACATAAAAGGGCATATGACTTTTGGCTGGTAAGCTTGGAAACTAACCATGCTCTGGTTGGATAACCATGCAATTACATGTGTCAAGTATTTTACTAGGCCAGGCTTATTGATTATGATTTATCATTGCTATAATGAAGCCAGAGTACTCTGTCTGGGATGACAACCCCTGGCTGGCTTTGTTGCAATGTTAAAAAAGGTCTATAAACAAGATGGCATTGTTTGACTATTTTTTTTATATTTTGTTTTGATCATAAATTTAGAAAGACAAAAGACAAAATGTGAAAATAATGTGAATGAAATATAAGTTGATTTTTCTTTTTCATTTATTTTTTTATTTTCAAATTTCTATCTGAATTCATGATTTAAACATAGTTGTGTTTAAATCTTAAATTTAGAAAAAATATGTGGAGGGAAAGACAATGTAAAAGGGAAATTTGTTTAGCTGCTGTCTTCATCCACAAGAGCTAAATAAATAAGGTAGAATGTGAGGTGGAAATAATTTTATCTGGAATGAAATTAAGGAATAAAAGGAACCCAACCAAAAAAAAAAGAAGAAGCTTTTACTTAATTTTTCTTTTTCTTTTTTTTTGGGCAAATTACACCCACCCCCTCGAGGTTTGGTGAAAATACAGATTCCTCCTGAGATTTGAGAAATTACATCCTGCCTCTTGAGGTTTATATTTCCATAACAAATTGTCCCCTGAAGTTTTTATTTTCATACAGATTTCCCCTTAATTTTCTCTAATTTGTTATGAAAATTTGACTCTCAGGGGGTAATTTGTAATTTCTCAAACCTCAGGGGAATCTGTATTTTCACCAAATCTCGAGAGGGTGTGTGTAATTTGCCCTTTTTTTTTATATATTATAAGAGCATCTCCAATGCACTAGGCATATAATACTTGTTAGTTAAAATGCCTAGTGTGATTCATTTTTTTCAATTCCAACGCACTAGGCATATGGTTAGACATTTTGGCTCAACTCATATTCACTAGCTACATGTAGCTAGCCTTCAACGCTAGGCAAAATGTATTCAATCATTAGGATCATTTCCCTCCATCTTTGTTGTTGACGTGGCATTCTATAAAATTAATAGTATTTGGATTAATAGCTAAAATAAAGAGTATGGTTGGAGTAAAAATATAAAACAGTTGATAGGCAAAATAAAATATATACTTTATGGTAATATTTAGATAGGTAAAATGCCTACTACTGTTGGAGATGCTCTAAATATACTATATATGAATTCAAGATCCAAACACACTCTTCTTGTTGAAACGGTGGTATCTAAGTCTTCAAAACTAGCAATCGACTCTGGTGTCTTCGGCAACTTCTATAGAAATGATTGTATTATATGTTTTAAGTCTCGTTACAACGTTGTTTTCCTAAAGACATGCCTATAAATAGCCTGCAAAATCAGGCCATTCAATCCATCCATCCAAAGTTCAGAACTACATTCTGCAGTCTCTCTCTCTCTCTCTCGATTTTGATCTTCTGATATCAAGAGTTTTCTAAGCAAGTTTCCTACTTTCTTGTTTTCGGATAATCATTTTCTTCATTGTATCCGGTATGCAAAAACGCACATGCCCAGAAGAAGATGGCAAACTCTACTGTAAAAATTTCTTAAGTAAAATTCAAAATCTTTACAGAATATAAGACGCAACTCTTCAAAAAAAAATAATAATAATGATTAATGGATTCTTTATAGCAGTAGGGAGGAAAAACAAAAAAGAGAAAGGAAAAAAAAAAGGAGACAAGCCAATATTGATCTTAGTACGTCTTAGAGTGATTAATACCTCTATCTGTTGAAGCTTAGATTCAAGTTTTAGCTGGCTTTCAAGTTTCTTCTGCCTTAACCGTCCTTCATTGACCATGTAAAGTCGACGCTCTCTAATCTGATTCTGTATTTTGCTCCAAGAATGTATGTGGCTCAAAGTGGCCAATGCTTGCATTTTAACACTATCAGCTTCAATTGAAGTCCCAAATTTCACAGTCCCTCTCAGATGACGTATAGCTTTCCTCGCCTGCAAGGTGCATGATGGTGACGAAACCATGATAAAGATTATGAAACTACAATAATATAATATGGATGTGTTGGTGATTAACATGGGCATTAGAAGAGGTTAAGGATAATCAAATGCGCTGTTATTATGTTTACTGTTTATTTATTTTTATCAACACATTGTTATGATTTAAGGATACTGAGGAATATGAGCATAAGCGTTATCTGATTATTAGTTTGTTTGCAAATATCTTCTTTTTCCTTCTTTTTCTTTGAATGACAAAACTCATGTTTTATTTGAAAATTATGAAGTTTGTTTTTGATTTTGATTTTTTTCATTTTTGTCGAACTTGGTTGGTGTAATTACTTTTTGACTCTTGCCGGCCCTCTTAACCAAAATCCTGGCTTCTGAATTGATTAATTAAAGCCCAAAACCTCACTTCCTTTGTCTTCCTAGTTTATGTATTAAATGGGAAGCATTTTGAATGATTTTTCTAGCTTTGACAGCAAAAACCCATAGAGATAAGCTATAAATCTCTTCAAAATTTATTCGAATTTCAATAGTTTTTGACAGACAAGGCTAAACATAAAAGATAGACTTTGCACAACTTCTTATAAGTAAAAATCAATGACAAAAGGTTAAAAACAGAGAGAAAAAAGAAAATGAAAACAGATCTAAAGATTCAAATTAGACAATGAGTCGATATGTTTAGGGCATATAGGGGCGATACATACCCTAAATGCTCGAAACGCAGCTTGAATGCGCATGGCAGCAATATGTTCCATCGGCATACTAATAACACCGGATTTTTCACTAGAAGCACTGTTTTCTGATCCATTTGGCTTGCTGTTCGCTGTGTGTACCTATTTCCAAAAGGTGCTAAGAGCCCATTAGAGAAAAAGAACCAAAAAAAAAAAAAAGAAGAAAAAAAGAAGAAGCAATATTACAATACACGTGCATATACACATACATAGAGATGTAAATATTAATACAAATGATAAACAAGATGAGTACAAATTGTATAAGTATATTTACAACACCTGTGAAGTTAGAAGATTAGGGTGGAAAAATGAGAGTTGTGTCTCAGATTGAATGAATTTATTCTACTAATTAGTATAGAGTTTAATTTAGTGTGACAAAATGGCGCATTTACAATAGGAAAACTACCTTCACTTGTTTGGATCGTTTGTACTTCGCTTTCTTTAGGCAAATTATTGACTTGAACCAATTTCCCGAACCCATTTGGGTAGTTTGCAATGTTGAATGAACGAATTGTGATTAACATTAACCTGCAAGTTTCCACGATGATTTAGACGTGTTTCATATAAAACCAGAAACCCAAGATTTTTTTTCTTTTTAATCAATATGCAAAAAGACTAGATACAAACTGAAATGTTAGAAATGAGCTATTCTATGCCCAAAATAGTGAGCTACTAGAAACTACTAGAAAAATAAAGCAAGATTGATAGTCCTGATGATATAAATATATATAGAAAAAACACAGAATAGAAAATGAAAGGGAAAGAAATCTAGATCAATGTATAACACAAGATGCTTCTTATTAAGCTATATATATAAATAAATAAAAAAAGAAAAAGACAATAGTGAACTGTTTAATTATATGCTATAACTAGACAACTAGTGAACTGTTTAATTTGTACTGTTATTTGCTACTCTGCAATTATCTGTCATGTTTCTCCATGAGGCATATTCGCTTAGCTTAGGTTTTCTTTTTTTTCTTTTTTTTTTGTTAGTGCAAATAACTGATTGAGCCCAGCTAAAAAAATTGATGAGTTTTAAAATGCATTCAAGCTTAGCTTCTGATGCAGATGAACTCTAGTCGAGAAGACAACTATCTAATTTATCCACTCTCCACTTGACTTGCAAATTATAAATCACCAATGCTAAATACCAGAAAAAAGAAAAAAAAAAGAAAAAGAAAAAAACTCAAAGAATTTCTGAAATTTAAAATGTGTGGATCAGATTCATTCCAATTGTGACACACCACACCAAGTTTAAATCTATACCATACATTCAAATTCTAAGTATTTTTCTTAGTATTTTTTCTTAGATACATATCATTTCTGAATATAAATTGCAAAGAGAGCATAGATGACGCTTGAATCACGACAACACTATAGCTCTACTTTGCCATTGCTGTGACTCTTTTAAGTACAAATAAAATAGTTTTTGAAGAACTAATATTTCCAAACATGCCTTATAAACAGAAAAGTGGAATGCACAATTTAAGTAATTGATGAAACGATAAAAAATAAAAAATAAATAAAAGAGTTACAACCAAAGACAACAAATGAGGAAGCAAATGTGGGGAACACATACCAAGGCAGAAGACACAAGCTATGATCTTGGAATGGTGTGGGTTGATGGGTGGATTACAATACTTAATAGAATGAAAGAAAAGCATGGGAGGTAAGTTGTCATAGCCCATGAGGCCATGGGAGACACTCTGATAGGAGATAGAAAATCTAATGAGAGAGAGAGAGAGAGAGAGAGAGAGATCTTTGTCTTTAGAGCCACTCAGTTTGTCACACACTCACAAGTGACACCCCAACTCAATTGATGGAGGGGTATGATCTTTTTGAATTTGAAAGATCAACCCCCCAATGGTCAAGCTGAGTGTAGGATCCAGTGACACTAAGTGCACCGAAGAGAGTTTGCTCCAACCAACTAGATTCCTGCATTTTTCAAACTAGCCAACAAATAAATCGGACGGTTCATCTTCTAGAATAAATTATTCATGGAAAATATTCGATAGATTGGATAATTTTTGTCGTATAATTTCAAAATAATTATTATATAGTGTATTTTTGAAGAAAAAAAATTATACTTTTACCCTTTAACTTTCACCTTAACTTTATTTTATTTTTTCATCTTCTTTTTGTAATAATTAAAATATTCAGACTTTAATTTATATTTGTTACAATATGATTCTCCTGTCACTTGACATTTAAGGACTAAAATAAATATAAAATTGAAATTGAAAATTAAAATACATAATTTGTCATATTTTTTAAATTATACTTATTGTTCATTTATTTAATAATAAATCATAAAGGTATGATTATTATGTCAATAAAAAACAAATTCATAACTAATCTAAGCAAATCAGATCATACAAGTTAGCCCAAATAGGCCGGTGACAAGCCCATACTGTATATATATACATAAATATTTTGGTAACACTTGTCAAAGCCTGAATGGTAGAGAACTTGAGGTCGCATTTTTAGGGGGTGGTCTAAGGTTTACTTGATTTTCTGGGCTTACAGCGACAGATGAACAAAACGATGGTTATGGGCCAACTTCTTATGGGCCTTGTAATAGATGGAGCACCACCTAAAAATGGAACCACCAACACTTATTGAATATGTTGTTCGATCAATATATATATATATATATATATGTGAAAAAAAAAAAAAATCATAGCATACATTATCATAAAATAGTTTTTTTTTTTTTTTTTTTTTTTTTTTTTTTTTTTTTTTTTTTTAAGTATTGTGCTACTGAGTAATTTCCATGCCATCAAAACCCTGTAATTATATCTTGACTCTTGAATTCGTTTAAACCTGCTCTCGTAATATAAGACACTGTTTGTGAAGAAATAGATTCATCAATTACTTAGGTCTCGTTTGACAACTTGAAGTTTAGTTAAAAAATCAAAAAGTCACTATAAATTATCACGTCACTCTCTTTACTTTTATGCATATTTTTTTTTATTATAAAAAATTAAAAAATGATTAAAATAACTTTTTTCAAAACTAAGCCACAACATACATATTGAAAAGTTGGCCATGTTGCACACACAAATATCCTCTAAGAGCTAGGGTTGTTATTCCACAAGTCTAACAAAAGCTCTCAACGCCTATATAAAATTAGAGTGATGGTTCAAAACTCTAGAGTTGGGGCTCTAAATTCAGTTTTAGTGATGTAAAAAAAAAAAAAAAAAAAAAAAAAAAACAAGCATAAACATCATCATCACTGTGGGCCTATACAGTTAGAGCTCCTTCAGAGTTTCTATTTTAAAACTCCCAAACATTTTTGATAAAATCATTGCAAAGATTAATATAGGTGATGGTAAAAAAAAATACTTCTACGCATAGTTGTCAAATCAAAATTCGAATCGTGAATCGAAATAGTCTCATACTGAATTGCGAATCAAATTGAATCGTGAATTATAAAAGTTCAATTACTTTTTTTTTCTAAATTACTTAGAAAAATATATCTATACTTGGATATTAAATATAACTTATGAATATGAAATATTTAGACTTAAATTAATGAAAACATTATTTTGAATGATCACCTAATTTAATAAGTAAGAAGTTAACAAAGGTTCCTATGCAAAATTATCATCTTATCTTTTTCTTTTTTTAGATATTCCTTATCAATCATTCTTAATAAAGACAGTAAACAAAGACAACTCTCAATTTACAAAGTAACAATAATTTAATAACGATATTAAAATTTGGACAACATGCATGCATATTTTTCCAATGAACATTTCTAAGTTACAATGACTAAACAATAAGAAGAATTATTTATGATTTTATTTTAAAGTCTAAAATATTTTAAAAGGTATAGCTGATCTCACCCATGAAATATTCAATTGTATTTAATTTAATAAAATAATAATAGATAATTCATAGTGTAAGTTATTTTAATTTTTAATATATTTAAAAGATATATTATGATTTTTTAAAGAATTGTTAACAACAAATCATGTATATATATATTGGCTATTTTGGTACTAAATATTATTAGAAGTTATATTATGTTATTTTCATTAAAAAGATGGAGAAAAAAAGAGTCCAAAATATATCGGACATTATAATTTCAAGAATTGTATGAATCGCAAAAAATAAATCAAATCATGAATTTACTAAAGATTCACTCATAAATTCGTATTAATTTCATAAAAATTACAAATCGAACCGTGAATTGTAAAATTCTAATCACAAAGTTTCTGGGATGTAGAAGGATGTAGAACATAAACTTGGGATTAAAAAAACAGAAATTAATGAAGAATGGTCCCGGCGGGGCTCGAACCCGCGACCTTCGGCTCATAAGACCAACGCTCTAACCAACTGAGCTACGGGACCTTGAATGCGACACATTTGTTATTTTTATTCCTTTATATAATATTTTTGCATAAATGAACACATTGCTCTACTTTTTTTTTTTTTTTTAAAAGACAACATGAGAAATATTATATTAATAAACAACAACAATACATAAGACCGACCTCAAAGGGCTATTCCAACCAAATAACAAAACAAAAAACAAAAATAAATCCGTCAAAAAAACAATTACGTGCTAAGAAAAATTACCCATCATCTCAAAGATGTACTCTGAAAAGTAAGACCTGCATAAAAACTCACCTTATTTTTACATATGTTGGCCCAAAATTATTACACAAGGCCCTCTCATGGACTGGTTTAGGTACCCAAGCACTAATACATTTGAATTGGCGTCTTGCTCCTCAAACCCTTCTAAGTTTGATGTATATAAAATTATTTTGAACAGTTACTTAAAAGTTAATTTTTTTATTTTTTAAAAAAAGGATATAAAAAAATTAAAGAAGTGATGTGACTCAAAAAAAATTAGAAGTCAAAATTTGACTTTTACCCAAGTTTCCAAAATAGTCCATAATAAGCCATCGATGAAGATGCAATGGTTCAAATGCAAACAAACAAATCTACAGAGAGAGAGACAAAGAAAAATGGAAACATATTATCTTTAGGTGAACTAGACTCTCCAGTTGAGCTCCATTCATTTTGTAAACTCTAGTGTATAGATTGTCTATAAAAAATTAAATTAATTTGATAATTTGATAATTATAACTACATTATTTTATAAGAGATATATTCAAAAAAGTGCATAGTAAGAATGAGTTTGAAAATAGATCGTTTATTTTTTTTAAGACTAATGTAATGTAATTCATTGACTACAAATATACGTACAGAGGTTTACAAAATGAATAGATTAGATTTTTAAAGTAAAACTCGTTGCGACCTCAACAAGCCCAATTGGATGCAGTTCACTTTGATAAATTGAAGACAAGCTACTCCAAATGTATATGAGAAATATTACATGTTATCAATTTTTTTGTAACTATTTTATTATTATATTTCCTTGTATATGGATATTAATGTTGATTTTCTTGTTTGAAAATAATTATTACAGAATTAATGAAAGTAAATAATATCTTAATATATATATATAATCTGATAATATAAAAAATAAAAACAAAATATATCGATTCCCTCTCTCTCTCTCTATGTATATATATATAAAAGGAATTACATGCAAGGAGAATCTTGTGAGTAGATGCTTGGGTGGGTGGGCTTTGATATATTGCACTATCTAAGAAAATCTTAGCATCTTAAATGACAAAACTGCTGGTGTAACTGTAGGGCTCCACTGTCCTTGTCAAATTGTAGAGAGAGGGTGGTCACAGCTGGGGCTTATATTGAATTGAAGACAAGTTTTGTATTCTTTTCTATAAGTTAGAGAGGGTTTGTTGTGGCTAAGGTGGGCCCATAACGAAAGGCAAATCCATTGCTACAACAAAAATGAAAGATATGATGTTGCAGTCACCATGAGATCTCTACTTTGGTTTCATGCTCAACTGACTTTGTTTCATTGGATCTATCTAACTCGCTCTTTTGATGGGTGATTTGGTGAGAAATAATAAAAAATGATAAATTTTTTGTTACGTTATTAATTTTGAACACCACGACATAATGAATGTAATGCTTTAGATAAATGAAAAATTATAAAATATAATAGGTAGATATCTCTTATCTCTTAATTACTTAACAAATGTAGATCAACATTCTTTCATTATAATAAAAGTATTGATTGTGAGCACAACTGTATATACGAGTATCATAAGACTCACTTTTAATTTGTCAGAGAGAGTGACAATTTCATTATTTATATTATATCTTCAACATGTCCCCTTTACGTGAAAATATTTTTAATATCGAGTAGGCTTTGAAGTTAAAACACATAATTTATTGTATACTCTAATACCGTATTAAATTGTTGACTATCAATTCATGTAAAAGCTTAAATTGTTAAATAAATAGATAATTTTATTATTTATATTATGTTCTTAACAATCTTGGTTAAAAATAAAAATAAAAATAAAAATATCAATGAATGAGGATATCTCTAGGTTGGGTAAACTCTTGATATTTTTTATAATTTAATTATATGTTGATAGATTAATTCTTTTATATGTAAAGACCAAGCGTCAAGTTTGTTAACTTATTTATTTTAATATTATTATTATTATGAGGTAGATTGAACCATTGGCATGAATTGCATAGTTGTAAAGGTTTTTTTGCACAATTCATCAAGTTGGCAAACAAGAGGTCAATGCATCGGTCAATTTCTAAAACAATCCCAACCACTCCACCTCTCACGATGGAAGAACAAATCGTGTGACTATTTAGTATAAGCATTTGTTACCTTGATTGAATGAAAAGTCGGTTTGGTAAAGAAAATTTGTCCTTTAAAAAACATTCATAGAGGGCAATGAAGTGAGAACTAAAATAATTTAATTAGAAAGAGGGATACTTCTTGTCATGTTGCTTAAGTTTTTGAATTTTATTCTTAATTGATCAAGTCTTAAATATATAAACAAAATTACTTACAAAATACTTTCACAAAACCATATGAAAAAGTAGAAGGAATATAGTTTCAAGCATATTTTATTCACAAAACAATGTTTGTGTTTTGCTGGTTTTCATATGCATATATAGATAGACTTAAACCTATGATCCAAGTGTAATTTCTCATAACTTTCCATCATCAAGGAAGTTGTAACTTCCCATGAAACCACTTTATGGAGTAGTAGACATGTTTTACGTTAGTTACCTAATTCTTTATTGATTAAAAAATATATAATAAATATATATAATAATTGTATAATAATATAAATAAATAAATAAAACAAACATGCGACACATGTGTCACTTTATGAATATGCTTACATTCTCTCACTTGGCACGTATGATACATTTTACGGACTTCAGGTAACTAACAAATTGAGTATGACCATTAAATAAAAATACCCAAATTGAGTATGACCATTAAATAAAAATACCCAAATTTCATACAGAGACATAATACATGGCGGTTATACTCTGAGTATTTCTTTCTATGTATTACATTGTATGATTCTCTCAACTTTATGTGGTGTCATTCTTTATAAATAACTTTTAATAAGTTATTCTGGGTCCAATGATCTCTATGGATCAATAGTCTCAATGGACTGCATAGTATCACAAATACTTTAAGTGCACAAAATGATGTCTTTCATTAATAATAATCAAAATGGCATGATAAAACAAAACAACAATTAGAAAAATTATTGAGTTAACCAATCAGTCCCATGCCCTCTACGTGTTTTGAAAACACCTTTATAGAAAGATCTTTGGTCATGGGATTTTCCACCATCATATCGATACTAATATGTTCAATGCTGACTTCTTGCTTCTTAATGCGGTCTGGAACAATAAGATACTTTATGTCAATACTTTTGTTATTGTTAGAAAACAAAACTGTAGCTGAATTATCACAGTAAACTCTTAATGGCCTAGAAATTGAATCCACAATTCGAAGCCTTATGATAAAATTTCTTAACCAAATAGCCTGTGATGTTGCTTCAAAGCATGCTATAAACTCTGCTTCCATTGTTGACAATGCAATTATCGTCTTTTTGGCGCTCTTCCATGAAATAGCACCGCCTGCTAACAGATAAACATATCCTAAAGTGGATTTTCTAGAATCTTGACAATCTACAAAATTCGAGTCTGAATATCCAACCACTTCGAGATAGTCAACATGCTTGTAAGTAAGCATGTAGTCCTTGGTTCTCTTTAAGTACCATATGACTTTCTTTGCAGCCTTCCAATGTTCCATTCCTAGATTGCTTTGGTATCTTCCAAGCATCTCAACTGCAAATGCAATGTCAGGTTTTGTACCAACCAGAGCATGCATTAAATTGTTTACGACAGATGCAAATGGAATGCTAACCATTTGTTCATTTTTCAAATCATTCTTCGAACATTAACTTAAACTGAATTTGTCACCCTTTAAAATGTGCGCTGCTTTAGGAGTGCAATCACTTATTCTGAATTTCTCTAAAACTCTTTCAATGTAGGCTTTATGAGACAATCCTAATGTCTTTTTGGACTTGTCTCTGTGAATCTTTATGACAATGACATAAGAAACTTCACCCATATCCTTCATTTCAAAGTTTTGAGAAAAAAATTATTTAGTATTATGCAACAAACCCAAATCATTAGATGCAAGTAAAATGTTATTCACATATAGAACTAGAAAAATATATTTGCTTGCACTAACCTTAAGGTATATACAATTGTCCACAACATTCTCCGTAAAATCATATGAAGTAATAACCTTGTGCAATTTTAAATGCCACTGTCGGGAAGCTTGTTTTAGTCCATATATAGATTTCTTGAGCTTACAAACTAAGTGATTATCTTTATCAGAACAAAAATCTTCAGGTTGCTTCATGTATACTTTTTCCTTAAGATCCGTATTTAAAAATATTGTTTTCACATCTATTTGATATAGCTTTAAATCAAAATGAGCTATTAATGCCATGATAATTGTAAATGTATCCTTCTTAGAAATCAGAAAGAAGGTACTATGATAATCAATGCCTTCTCTTTGAGTAAAACCCTTGGCTATAAGTTTGGCCTTATATCGTTCAACATTGCCATTTGAGTCTTTCTTTGTCTTATAGACCCATTTACATCCAACAACTTTGACTCCCTTAGGCAACTCAGCAATTTCTCAAATTTGATTCTTAGCCATAGATTCCAATTCTTCCTTCATGACATCATACCATAATTTAGAATCATCCATATTCATGGCATTAGAAAACGAAATAGGATCATCCTTAGGTCTGATGTCAAAATTAGACTCCATAAAGTATACAAAATAATCACTAGAACTTGCTTACTTTCTAGCTCGTGAGGATCTCCTAAATTCTGTAGTCTCAATTGAGACTTGAGGTACAGGCTCTATGTTGACTTGTTCCTCTTGTGGTGGAAGTTCTTGAATTTGTTGTTCTTCAAGGATATAGGGTTGACTATCTTGAAAGACAACCAATTCACCTATATTCACGAGTGTTGTATCCGGTTCTCGTGATTCCTCTAACTCTATCTTTTGAGGGTAACTCTACTAAGGTCAACTTCCTTAATAAACTTAGCATTTCTGGCTTCAACAATTCTAAGTGAATTTGAAGGACAATAAAATCTGTAACCCTTGGAGTTTTCCACATAGCTTATGAAAAAATCACTAACTGTTTTGGGGTCTAATTTCTTTAAATGTAGGTTATACACCCTCATTTTAACTTGACAATCCCAAACATGTAAGTGTCTTAAACTTGGCTTCCATCATTTCCTGGACTCAAATGATGTTTTGGGAACAACCTTGGATGGAACCCTGTTTAAGATATACACAACGGTTTTCAAAGCTTCACTCCACAAATTTATAGACACATTAGAATAACTAAGCATGCTCCTTATTATGTCCATAAGTATTTGGTTCTTTCTTTCAGTAACACCATTTTGTTGTGGTGTGCCAAGCATTGAATATTGTTCAATAATGCTTTCTTCCTTAAGGAACTTAGCAAATGGACTTGATAATTGTCCCAATTTTGTGTACCTCCCATAATATTCCTCACTACTGTTTGACCTCACAATTTTAAATTTTTTTTGTATTTGTTTCTCTACCTCTGCTTTATAAACTTTAAAGGCATCAAGTGCTTCGGCCTTATCAAACGAGAGGTAAAGATACATGTATCAGGTATAGTCACCAATAAATGAGATAAAATATCTCTGACTATTCAAACATGGTGGAGTAAATGGTACACAAATATCAGTGTGTATGATTCCAAGAATTTCCTCACTCCTTTTGGCACCTTTACTGGTCATGTTAGTCTACTTTCCCTTTATGCAGTCCACACAAATACAAAAATTAGTAAAATCAAGAGTTGGAAGGATTTTATCATTAACCAACCTATTTATTCTCTCAATGGAGATATGTCTCAATCTCCTATGCTACACTATAGAGGATGATTCATCAACAATACTATATTTAATCCCAACATCATCATGCAAGATTAAAAGATTTTGTTCAAAAACAAGATCCAAATATAATTTGTACAAACCATTAATTAAAGTACCAAATCCTACAGAGATAAAGTCTTTAAACAAACTAAAATTTGAACCAACAAATTGAAATTCAAGTCCAAATGGTACTAGTCTTGTTAGGACCCTACTTCTTGTCAAATTCGGTGGACAAACTTGGGATTCATTGAGTTGTAATTTTCTTTTGTTTTTGATCTTCCCGCTCGAGCGAGAAATGTGGCGCTCAAGCAGAGATTCCATCATCACAGTATTTTAGATTGTTTGCAAAATATATTGAGTGGTGTGTTTTTACGCTCGAGCGTGAATCCTGGTTTGGAACACGCATTGTAGAGTCCCCGTTCGAGCGTGGATTCCAATGCTCCAGCGGACCTCGCGATTTCAGCCTTTATAAAACCTCAAGTTGCTCCAAATCTAGGGTTACGTTTTCTAGATCTTCTTTAAGGGTTTTAGGGTTTTCGTTTGGAGATATTTTTCTGGTTTTCTTTGATGTTTGATTGAGTATTAAACTCATGTTCTAATCAGCACACGTCAAGGAGTTTGATGGATCTTCTTTAAGAGTATTCTTCTTCGGTGGATTCCGAAGATTCAAGCATAGAGAATCGAAGGAGTTTGATGCTGTGTGCGGTCGTTGTTTCGACAATGGATGTTGTGGATTCAACATCAATCTAATCAATTTCGAAACGAAGGTTGCAGTGAAAGATATACCGAAGATTTGAAGACAAATTAGAAGCGTTTGGGTAATTTGTTTATTATCTTTGTAATATTTTTTTCTTCAGTAGTGGATTGATTTGTGGCATTTCGCCCGTGGTTTTTTTTATCACAATTGGAGGTGCTCCAATTATGGTTTTTCTACGTAAAAATCGTTTGTGTCGATTTATTGTTTTGGAAACAACAATCTAAATCACATTCGTACGTGCTTGATGATTTAGATTGTTAGTTTTAGTTGTGTGGGAATTAGTACAATTAATTCTTGATCTAATCACGAATCACTTAGGTTTTTCAATTGGTATCAGAACAGGTCATTCTTTTTTTTTATCAGAACTATAAGAGTGTGATTTTTTGTGATTGGTGATATGGATTCAATTCGCAAAGGTAACTCGATCCATAGACCTCCGTTACTTGATGGTACAAACTATTCTTATTGGAAAGCTCGTATAAGAGCATTTTTAAAATCTATCGATGAGAAAGTTTGGCACTGTGTGATCTATGGATGGAGTGAACCTATTGTCACCATTGATGGTGTTGATATTCCCAAACTCCTTGATAAATAGGATGTATTCGACTATCAAAACTCGAGTTGGAACAGTAAGGCTCTCAATTCCCTTTTTTACTCCGTCACACCTGAAGAGTTTTGTCGTATTTGCACGTGTGAGGTAGTAAAAGAGGCTTGGGACATCCTTGAAACAATTCACGAGGGTACTACTTCTATTAAAAGGTCAAAACTTCAACGTCTCACCTCAGCCTTTGAAACTCTTTTTATGTGTGATGATGAGACGTTTGATGATTTTTATGCTAAACTTAGTGACATCATGAATTCCTGTTTCACAATCGGTGAAAAAATCCCTGAAGCTAAGGTTGTTGGAAAAATTTTGAGATTTTTACCCGAGAGGTTTCAATCAAAAGTGATAGCTATTGAGGAGGCTCAGAATGATGATACCCTCAAGCTTGATCAGTTGGTTAGAAACTTGCAGACTTATGAAGCCCACTAGATTTCTAAAAAAAAAACAAAAAAATAGTTTGGCTTTTACTAGTGCTCATGAGACTGCAAAGAGTCCTGAGACTAAGTTTGATCTAGAGTCTAAGATAACGGCTATGTTTACTAAACCGTTCAAAAAAAATTTAAAGAAAAAGAAGCCTAATTTCAAGGACCCTATTTCAAAAGATAGAGTAATGAAAAACCCAAAACTTTTCCACCAAAACTTGCTCCAAAAATTGAAAAAAAGATTGTGAAGGGGCAAGGCGTCAAGTGTTATAAATGTCAAGGGTTTGGACATATTGCTATTGAATGTCCTTTGAAAAAGAACCGGAAGAAAGTCTATATAGTGACTTGGGATGATGAAAGCGGGTCAGAGCAAGAACCCGATAAAACTGAATCTGGTGAAGACAGAGATAGCACTTACATGGCATTCTAGTCAACTATCACTCAACCTCCTCCGAAGCCAGTGAAATTTGCTCTGGGTCAGAATCTGCACCGTGCTCCTACCTTTGATGGGAGTAATTACTTGTACTGGAAGATCAGAATGAGAGCATTTCTGAAAGCTTTCGATCCTGAGGGCTGGCAAGCCATTGAAGAGGATGTTGAAAGCACTGACAATCCGAGCAATCAGAGAGTTCTGACTATTATTCATGAATCAATTTCTGATGAAGAACAGCAACGGGTTGCTTACTGCACAAAGGCCAAAGATGCATGGGACATTTTGAGTCAATTTCCTGAAAGAGGAGAGTCATCTTCACCACCATCTATCACTTTTCCTGCCTTAGTTGCTCGACTGGATGATGTCCAAGAGAAAGAGGAGCAAAAAGAAGATGATGAAACATCAGAAGATAATGATGAGATTGATGGTGATGATCTACAACAAGCTTACGAAAAGTATTACGATGAATCTCTGAATTTGTCCAATATTAATGACAAACTCACTCTTAAGCTCAAAACATGTCAAAGCGAGAACGTCAAGCTAAAAGGAGAAATTGCAATAGCAAAGCAGAATTTCATCAAGATCTCTAATGACAGGAAAAACCTATGTGGGAAACTTCTATCTTGTGAGACCGAAAGGAATGAACTTCTGAAAATATATGCCATATATGAAGAGAAGATTGAAAGCCTTGAGATGTCACAAGCTACATTGGAAGAGATGGTTGGTCAAAAAGATGAAGAACTCAAAGATGCTAGAGCCACAATTGCCATGTGGAACAAAGGTTCTAAGTCATTAGAAGACATCCTCAGGGTATCAACAAATGGGTTGTGACAAAAGTAGGTTAGGCTATGGTAATGCGACAGCTCACAAGGGACAGGCCTTTACATCACATGACCTGAAGACTCAAGCAAAGGAAATACTAAAAGTGCACCAAGGTGATCCTTTTCTTTATCTACCTAATAGGGGTAAGATCAATAAAAGGGAGGTAAAACCTGATTTTGTTTGTCATCATTGTGGTAGGTATGGCTATATTCCTTATTGCTTTGAGTTGTTTGATAAGGTGTCTCAAAAGGGTAGAAATTCTAATACTTTTTGGTTAGGAGACAACCTTACATGTCTAGGCGGAACACCAAGATTCATGAGGGTGTTCACAATGCTAAGACATTTACCAAGACCGCCAGTCCAGATTTTGTTAAGACTAAAAAGATATGGGTGAGAAATGATGACTTGACTTGTTTTGTTGATCACATTGCTCTAAAAGCACGTGACTCACACATGTGGTACCTTGATAGTGGGTGTTCTCGTCACATGTCAGGTGACAAATCTTATTTCACCTCCCTTGAAAAATATGAAGGATGAATTGTTACCTTTGGAGATGGTGGCACTTCTAGAGTTATTAGTAAGGGCTCTATAAGTGTGACTGGTCTTCCCAAGCTCGAAAATGAATTACTTGTTAATGGCCTTAAAGCAAATTTTTTAAGCATCAGTCAAATGTGTAATTCCCACCATGAAGTATTATTTTCAAAAAATAAATGTGAAATTTTAAATAAAAAGGGAAATATTGTCATGCATGGGGTTTGCACATCTGATAACTGCTATGAGGTTGTTACCACTAATGATCTCACTTGCCACTCAGCCATCATAAGTAATATTGATCTGTGGCATCAAAGATTAGGTCACATGAATTTTAAAGACCTAACTACGATAGTCAACAAAGAGCTTGTGAGAGGAGTACCTAAACTAGGTAAGAATGTGAACCATATGTGTGGACCATGTCAACTTGGAAGCAAACCTGTGCCCCTCATAAAAAAGTGAACAACTTTACAACCAAACGTTATCATAGTGACCACTCACAGCTCTGAAATAAATCAAGAACAAGGTTTTGTCCTTTACTGCATTGCTCACCACCGATCTATCGACCTTGCCACTTGGATCATTCAAGAAATGGTCGCTGCCTTTGAGCATAACGACCTAGGTCTTCCCTATGGTTGTTTTATTAACCGTTTGCTCACCAAATTAGAGGTTCCTTCTTTTGATTAGGACAACTTTGCTTTTCCTACTGGTTATTCACCAAAAAGACTGTCTCTCAGAATCAGTCTCATGTCAGGGGGTCCTTTCTGGCGTAGGTAGTTCTAGTGCAGGTGCAGGGGATGTTGCTGTGGCTGAGGAGGCCGAGTATGATACTACTATTGTAGGTGAGGCTGCTGGTGAGGGGGAGTAGCTTCCTCTGGCTCGTACTATCCAAGGCCAGCTGCGTCAGTTTGAGTAGTCCATGGTTTCACATTTTGATTGCTTGGAGGGTTGGATGGATATCTTCGAGGCCAGACTTACTAATCTTGAGACTACCGCTGATGCTCGGCTCACTGCATTTGACATCTTTTCCAGATATTGTCTCTTCTTCAAATGTAGCCACCAGCTCCATGATCTTGGCTAGTATATTCTTTGCACAGTTTTTTTTTTTTCCCTCTCTTGTTTTCTGTTTCTTTTTCACTTGTGTTTTCCTCCTGGACAAAAAATGGGAGTAGATATTGGATATATATTGGATATTCCATGGATATTGGATATTGGATATTGGATGTAGATATTGTTCGAGATTAATTTTTGATGCATGGATATTGGTTTTAATATATATGTGGCTATTGTGCTTTGGCTATTTTGATCTATTTGTCTTATCCGGTTCCATAGTTTTGGTTTTTCTGGTTGTTTCCACAGGTGGATTATTCAAGGATTAAGTGTTTCATATTCGCATTTAGCTCATGTGGTTTTGTAGTGGTTTTGATGTTTTTTTTGTTTTCATTAAAATCGAGGTTGTTGATTGTGTTAATTAGTGTGTTTAGTGGGTTTGTTTGTTAGGAAAATTATTTAGAAAAGTTTTGTCCGGAAATTGACAAAGGGGGAGATTGTTAGGACCCTACTTGTTGTCAAATTCCGTGGACAAACTTGGGATTCATTGAGTTGTAATTTTCCTTTGTTTTTGATCTTCCCGCTCGAGTGGGGAACGTGGCACTCGAGCAGAGATTCCATCATCACAGTATTTTGGCTTGTCTGCAAAATATACTGAGTGGTGTGTTTTTACACTCTAGCGTGGGTTCTTATGCTCGAACGTGAACACTGGCTTGGAACATGTGCTGTAGAGTCTCCACTCAAGCATGGATTCCAACGCTCGAGCGGACCTCGCGATTTCAGCCTCTATGAAACCTCAAGTTGCTTCAAATCTAGGGTTACGTTTTCTAGATCTTCTTTAAGGGTTTTGGGGTTTTCTTTTGGAGATATTTTTTTGGTTTTCTTTGTTGTTTGAATGAGTATTGAACTTACGTTCTAATAAGCACATATCAAGGAGTTTGATTGATCTTCTTTAAGAGTATTCTTTTTCAGTGGATTCCCAAGATTCAAGCATAGAGTAATCGAAGGAGTTTGATGTTGTGTGCATTCGTTGATTCGACAATGGATGTTGTGAATTCAACATCAATCTAATCAATTCTGAGACGAAGGTTGCGGTGAAAGATATACAGAAGATTTGAAGACAAATTGAAAGCATTTGGGTAATTTGTTTGTTATCTTTGCAATATTTATTTCTTCAGTAGTGGATTGATTTGTGGCGTTTCGCTAGTGATTTTTTGATCACAATTGGAGGTGTTCCAATTGTGGTTTTTCCACATAAAAATCGTTTGTGTCGATTTATTGTTTCGGAAACAACAATTTAAATCACGTTCGTACGTGCTTGATGATTTAGATTGTTAGTTTTAGTTGTGTGGGAATTGGTACAATTAATTATTGATCTAATCACAAATCACTTAAGTTTTTCAAGTCTATAAACATAAATTAAATTTTTTGAAAACAATGGAATATAAAAAGTGTTTTTCGAGATCCAGAACAAAAAACAAGTCTAAAGGTTCCCACAGTTTCGACGTGCGAAAGCATTCCATTACCCGAATAGATGCCTTGTTCACTTCTCGTAAGTTTCCTTAGGCTAAGGAAGCCCTGCATTGTATTAGGAATGTGAATTTTAGAACCCGAATCAATCCACCAATCATATTGATGAGCATTAACAAAATTAGATTCATAACACACAAGTGATATGGGATTACCTTTCTTGTTGAGCCATTTTTTATACTTGGGGCAATAATTCTTCATGTGACCCATTTTCTTGCAAAAGAAGCATGCATCCTTATTGCCATGATTTTTGAATGGCACTTTACCAAACTTCTTCCAGTTTTTTACCACCTTTCATTGCCCTCCTTTAAGTGTTGCTAAACGAGCACTTTCTACTTTTCCATGCTTCAATCTCTCATCCTCTTAAACATACATAGTCAAAAGTTCATTGATAGACCATTTTTCATTCTATGTGTTGTAAAAAATTTGAAGTGCTCCATATTCCACAGGAGGAGAATTGAGTATGAAATTGATAAAGAATGACTCAGAAATTTTAATCTCTAAGTTTCAAGATGAGATGCAATGTCTCTCATTTCCATAATGTACTCAAGTACACTTCTAGAATTGTTATGCTTCATACTTGACAGTTTATTCATTAGGGTGCTTGCCAATGCCTTGTTAGAACTAACTAATTGCTTTTCAATAGCCCTCATGTAATTATTGACCTTATTAGATGGTGGGATTGAACCCCTAATGCTCAGGCTAATATGTGACTTCATGAGCATTAGGCTTAAGCGATTAGATCTCTCTTACTTGTCATAAGCATTCTTTTCTATAGTGGAACTCTTGTCCGTGGGTTCAAGAGGTTCATCCACAAGGAGTGTCAGATCGAGGTCAATGCACTTTAATGTCAAAAGAATTTTGTCCTTCTAGCCCAAAAAATTATCACCGCCCAAGAATGAAATACGAGAAGACTCATTAGATAATATAGAGGTAAAAATCACTGCAACTACTAAGAACATCATTAATGTTTTGAAATAATGTCAAATTCAGTAACAAATCTAAACCTTCTTGTGGATAGAGGTTACCAAACTGTATTAGATTTGCTACTATTACTTTATAATAAGACTAATGGATTCCAAAATATTCAAGGAAAAGAAAACTTATACATGTTGGTTTAAAGTGTCCAATCCCCTTAATACCCAATCCATTATCTTATTCCAATTAGATTTCATAATTAACTGCTTCCTGTGGGACCGAGAAATTATTCATAAAACATAATTACAATATGAAAATGTCAAATTAATTTTTTTTTATAACTTTATGTGATCATAATATTGAGAATCACTGTCACGACCCAAACCCGGTACCCAAAGGTTTAATGTCGTAACAAGATAAATAAAATAAAATAAAGTGATTCGGATAATTCTGTAGTTACAGCACAAGCGGATAAATTAAATAAATTAAAATAAATAACTGGGTACCAACCGTTTACTTAAAAGGTAATAAAACATAGTCATTGGAGCTTCACTGTATTACAAGAGTTTAATAATAGAAGACAGAAATCTAAAAATAAAAAATAAAAAAAATAACATAGCGATTCATTTTCCGTCTTGATCCCGCTAAACCTTGTCATCTGAAAGGGGTAACAGCTATAAGCACATAGCAGAGTGAGAAATATTATACTATGAGGGCACAAAATGACCATGGATATTTATTTAAACTAAAACATTATAAATTGAGTTGAGTTGTATACACAATTTAATTAAGTGTCAGAAACTGAAATAATCACTATAACCACGATACATCACTAAGTGACTAGCACTATACTGGTCAATGGATCCATGACAAACACTGGGCCACAAAGTGGTCAATCACTAAGCCAATGGTTATTTAAGTTCCCCAAGGCATGGGACTCCCGTGGTGGTATTCACAAAACATATTTTCACATAAGGTTATAGCCAATTATTCTTTAAAATAAAAACAAACATATCCATGGGTTTCCTTTTAAGCAAATAGGGTTCAGAAATAAAACTATGTAATTGAAACTTTTATAAAACATAACTCTTATTAATATACTAATAAAATATAACTTGTATAAAATAGATTTTGGTAAGTCAAAACATAAATAAAATACATTTCGGTAACTCAAGGTATAATATAACTTACCTTAATAG
This sequence comes from Camellia sinensis, assembly GCF_055761805.1. Classification (NCBI taxonomy): domain Eukaryota; kingdom Viridiplantae; phylum Streptophyta; class Magnoliopsida; order Ericales; family Theaceae; genus Camellia; species Camellia sinensis. The sequence continues at coordinate 172,219,533 of NC_138967.1, forward strand.
TGACCCTTAGCCTTAATCCACTAACCCAACTTCTTTACGTACCTCTCCCTCTCTCTTTTCTTTCCTTTTCTTTCTTTTCTTTTTCCTTTCTTTCCTCACTGATTTCCAATCATTCTTATGCTTCTGTTCAGCTCTTCCCAATTTATAGCGAAGTAGACATGCCCCGAGGCCGACGCGTGGCGATCTAATCCAATTTCATAATCCACTCCGATCTCCTTCATTAAAACTTAGATTGTCACTTATCCACTAAATATATATATATATATATATATATAAGATATTTACATTTTAGCCCAGATTCTTAATATTACTATATAATTAAATTAATTCTTAATTAAATTACATTCTATCATATATCAATAGAAAATTAAATATTTATTTTACTACCACACTCATTATTATTATTATTATAATATTATTATTTATTCCCTTTTTTTTTTAAAAAACTTTAATTTGTATTATAAATTTTATATTTGTGTTAATTTAGCCTTAAATAATAATCCCTAATTAATAACCCAACGCCATTTTAGATTTATACATTTATTCATTTAATAATCTATCATCACGTGCAACCATAAATATATATAAATAAAAATATTTATGTGGACTTGACTAAACGTTCGGGGTGTCACATTTCTCCCCTTCCAAACAGAAGTTTGTCCTCAAACTTGACGTACCTTAACCTTTGAAGAGGTGCGGGTATTTAGCTCGTATTTGTGCTTCGGTTTCCCACGTAGCTTCTTCGATGTGATGATTTTGCCATAAGACCTTTACCAACGGTGTGGTCTTATTTCGGAGAACTTGATTACGATGATCGAGAATTTGCACTGGTTGTTCTTCGTAGGTGAGATCTTCTCGAACCCCCAAGTTCTCATAATCGATGACATGTTCTGGATCTCGGAGATACCGTCGGAGCATTGAAACGTGAAACACGTTGTGGATATTAGATAGCTCAGAAGGTAGTGCAGGATGATAGGCTACAGGACCAATTCTTTCCAGTATCTCAAATGGCCCGATGTAACGTGGGTTTAGTTTCCCGCGTTTTCCGAACCGGATTACTCCTCTTGTTGGGGAGATTTTGAGAAACACATGGTCCCCTACTTGAAATTCCAAGTCTCGTCTCCGAGTATCTGCATAACTTTTTTGGCGGCTCTGAGCGGTGCGAATTCGCTGTTGAATGAGTTGGATTTTCTCACTAGTGACTTGCACGATTTCAGGGCCTAACAATTTCTTGTCCCCGACCTCTGTCCAGCACAGAGGTGATCGACATCTTCTTCCATATAGAGCTTCGTACGGCGCCATTCCAATGCTTGCCTGGTAGCTGTTGTTATAGGCGAATTCCACCAAAGGTAGGTGCTCATCCCAGTTACCCTTGAGGTCCAACACGCATACACATAGCATGTCTTCCAACATTTGGATTGTTCTTTCAGATTGCCCATCAGTTTGCAGATGATAGGCCGTGCTGAATTTCAGTGTAGTTCCCAAAGCTTCTTGTAATCTATTCCAGAAATGAGACACGAAACAAGGATCTCGGTCATACACGATTGATACTGGGATACCATGCAACCGAACAATCTCCTTGATATATAAAGTGGCAAACTTATTTAGAGGGTACATGATTTTGATTGGTAGAAAGTGTGCTGACTTTGTTAATCGGTCTACTACAGCCCATATTGCATCATTCTTTGAAAAAGATTGTGGTAGCCCGACCACGAAGTCCATAGTAATGTGTTCCCACTTCTATTCAGGTATAGGGAGTGGTTGCAACATTCCTGCAGGTCTCTGATGTTCTGCTTTAACTTGTTGACAACGCAGGCATTTTGAGACATGGCTTGTTATGTCTTTCTTCATTCCGGTCCACCAGAAGTATTCCTTCAGATCGTGATACATCTTCGTATTGCCAGGATGGATTGCAACCCTTGAGTTATGAGCTTCTACCAATATCCTTTTCTTGAGTTCTGGGAGGTCGGGTACGCAAATTCGATTTCGAAATTTTAGTATCCCATTGCAAATTGTAAAGTCAGGATTAGGTGTGTTTCCTTGTTCCTCGTACTTTTTCTTCAAAAGTTTGTCTTCACATTGGCGGGCTCTAATTTCTTCCATCAACTCGGGTTCCACGATTATGTTGGCGAGCAATCCATGGATCTTGCGGGGAACGAGTGTACATGCCAAACTTTTGGTCGTTTTTCGACCTAGTGCGTCTGCTACTACATTAGCTTTGCCGGGATGATGATGAATCTCTATATCGTAGTCCTTTATGAATTCTAGCCATCGTCGTTGCCTCATATTCAATTCCTTCTGTGTAAATAGATATTTGAGACTTTTGTGATCAGTGTAGATTTCGCAGGCTACTCTATAGAGATAATGATGCCAGATTTTGAGGGCAACGATCACCGCAGCCAATTCTAGATCATGAGTTGGATAGTTCCTTTCGTGAGTTTTTAGTTGGCGAGAGGCATAAGCAATGACCTTGCCGTTTTGCATAAGAACGCAACCCAAACCATTGTATGAGGCATCGCTGTAAATTATAAACCCTTCTGCTTCCACGGGGAGCGCTAGTATTGGAGCCGTCACGAGTCTGTCTTTCAATTCTTGGAAGCAACGTTCCTGCTTGTCAGTCCATTCAAAGGGTGTGTTCTTTTGAGTTAGCTGGGTCAATGATGAAGCTATCTTCGAGAAGTCTTGCACAAAGCGCCGGTAGTAGCCGGCTAGGCCCAAGAAGCTTCGAATCTCGGATACGTTAGTAGGTCGTGGCCAATCCACGATTGCTGCAACCTTTTGGGGATCAACTGAAATGCCATCTTTGTTAATGACGTGACCGAGGAAGTGTACACTAGTGATCCAGAATTCGCATTTCTTCAACTTGACATAAAGTTTGTGATCACGTAGTGTTTGTAGAACTTTTCGCAAGTGGTGTTCATGATCTTCTGGCGATTTAGAGTATATGAGAATGTTGTCTATGAAGACAATGACGAACTTGTCAAGATAGGGTTTGAACACTTGATTCATGAGGTCCATAAAGGCCGCTGGAGCATTGGTGATGCCAAATGGCATGACAAGGAGCTCGTAGTGCCCATAATGGGTCCTAAAGGCAGTCTTTTCGATGCTTTCCGTTTTGCCTTTTAGCTGATGCGCAAATTAATTTTTGAGAACACTTGGGCGCCTTGTAGTTGATCAAACAAGTCGTCGATTCGTGGCAAGGGGTACTGATTTTTGATGGTGACTTTATTTAGTTCTCGATAGTCGATACATAACCTCATTGTACCATCCTTTTTCTTTACGAACAGCACCGGAGCTCCCCATGGTGAAGTACTTGGTCGAATGAAGCCTTTATTCAGTAATTCTTGGAGTTGAGTTTTTAGTTCTTTCAATTCTGCCATGGACATGCGGTAAGGGGTCTTTGAGATTGGTTGGGTACCAGGTTGAGTTTCAATGGTGAACTCGATTTCCCAATCAACTAGGGTGCCAGGCAGGTCTTCAGGAAACATGTCCGGAAATTCTTGAACTACGGGGATCGCATCAAGTGTGGGGGGCTCTTGTTGAGTATCAATCACGTAACAGATACAACCACAACAACCCTTTCTTAGTAGTCGTTGGGCTGTTATGAAGGATATAATATAGGGAGGGGGAGAGGCTCTAGTTCCTTCGAAGACAAGCTCGAGTTGGTTTGGTGACCTGAGGAACACCTTTTTGGCTTTACAATCAATAGAGGCACGATTAGCAGCTAGCCAATCCATTCCTAAGATTACATCAAAGGTACTAATGCCAAGCGGTATCAAGTCTACGTGTAAGGTTTCACCTTTTAAGGATATAGTGCAAGATTTGTACACATCAGTACTAAGGGTGGAATTTCCAGAGGGAAAAGACACAGATAGTATGTATCCTAAGGGTTCGGGTATTGGCGTTAACTTGGTAGCAAAGTGTGGTGTAACAAAAGAATGGGTTGAACCAGAGTCAAAGTGTAACAACCCTCATACTGTTTACCGACTTATGACTGATTGATTACCGATAACCATCGATTACCATTAAACTGAATTGATTATGACTGATAATTGAACTGATTAAAGTACTGAACTGACTGACTGAAATTGGAAACCGAATTGATTGAGTATATGTTAGTTAAATTGCATTTTATCTGTTTGACTGTATGATTATCTGTTCATGCTTAGATGTTTAAACTGCTAATTGAAGGCCATATCGGCGGCCGAATCCAAAATTGATTAGTGTGTCTTGATCAACATAATTTATGTAATTTTATGGTGAAGTTATCTGAAAACTGATTAGGTATGATTAAATTAGAGTAATGGTACCAAATTTCATGAATTGGACTTATTACCAAATTGCCACCTGAGTGGCCCACTACTTGAGCCTTTTTGATCTCCTAATACACTCAACAAAACATTTCTTCTTCCACTTCCTGCACACAACCGACCTTAGAGAGGGAGAGGAGCTAGAAGAGTTGAGTTCAACTTGTTTCATTGTGAATTGGCTAGAATTGCTTGAAGATTGAAGTGTGGATTGTTAATTTGAACCTCTAGACTTGCATTCAAGGAACCTAGGTATGAATTTCATCCTTTTGACTTGTGTTTAAGTTGATTCATGCATGGTTCATGTCCAATTGTAGAGCTAAGTCATGAATTGGTTCATTAATGGTGAATTGAAGCTCAATCTTTGCATGCATGTTAGTATTGATGGATTTTGAGTTGAGTTCATGGCAAAAGGTTACATGCATGTTCATAATTTTGTAATGGTCCATGATTTCGTCTTGTTTTGAAAAGAATTGGCTCTTTAGAACATCAAATCGAAGCTTTGAAATGGTTTGAAACCATGCATGTTTGCATGTTCTTCATATTCTTGAAAATGGGTTTGAATATGGTTTTAATTGACTCACCTTTAGGGCTTGAATTCATAAATTGAGCTTTGAAACTTGTTATACATTGAATTTAGTTGTGTTTTCCAGAATTTGGGCCCAAGAGGTCGAGTTTGGAGTGGTAGAATGCTTGGTTTGAGCTTGGGAGACAGATCTGGAAATTCCAGATTTGGCTTCCTCGCTCGAGCGAAGGATTACCCGCTCGAGCGAGAACCGTTGTCCAGGTATCCGCTCGAGTGACCATCGAGCGACCATCGCGCGCAAAATCTCAGCATCCAGTATTTTTACTGTTTTGTAGACCGCTCGAGCGAAGGATTACTCGCTCGAGCGAAGCCTTTGATTTTGGACTTACGCTCGAGCGGAGAAAGTCCCGCTCGAGCGAGGCTCTTATTTTCAGCAAACCTTGCGAAATGTCTTCTAAGTGTATTTTTGCATCCTCATCCCATCCTAGGCATTCTTAGGCCTAGTTTAAGACATTTAGATGAGGATATCGTTGTAGAACACACCAAGGCAAATTAGGGATTAAGTTATGATATTTCCCAACTGTGTAGCTTAGTGTGTGTTCAACCTGTGAACTGTGTAGGGTTGGCAACTGGGGAGACATGCTCTAGTATACTGTAGCCCAGAACTCTGTGAGTAACAATTGTGTAAAGATATGTTCAACTGATATCTTTTGAATATTGAACTGAACTGTTTACTGAACTGGTATTACTGAATGAATGTATGTCCTTTATTTCTGAACTGTACTGTGGCATCCTTAGTACCTACTGTTTACTGTTACTGTTACTGTTACAGAGATCTCTGTCGGTTCCCTCGTGGAACCACTACTGTTTACTGACTGATGGCCATCATTACTGTTCGGTCTTTTAAGACCTACTGTCACTGTTATGCTAATGGATGTACCACATATGACTGTTTACTGTACTGAACAACTGAAATACTGATTGAATTGAACTGTTTTCATTACTGTAAGGACATTCATTCTAAACCCCTTTACGCTTTATGTTATTCACTGGGCTTTAGCTCACTGCTCATATATATATGTAGGTGTACAGGCACCAGATCGGAGCTAGGAGCGTCAGGGTAACTCCAGTTTTGTCAAGCCAGCCTTTGTGCCTCACTGCGAGGTTCCGAGTTGCCATGCTATGGCTTTGGGGTGTTTTGTTTGTTTCCCCCGTCTGTCTCCATACTGTTTGGATTACTGTATAGACTGTCTGTTGCTAACTGTACTGTTATCAAGGGATTAGGTCCCTGTACTGTGTGACTGTAAATTTTGTATAGACTGTACTGTTTGTGTATGTATGGATGCATGAAAAAACTTTTTGGCATACAGACTGTCACAGCTCAATGGACACTATTTACTTACTGTATTGGCTTCCGCCAGGCCCTGTACTCTGTTTTACTGTATTACTGTTAAGCAGGCCTTCGGTAATCTCGGATTACTGGCCGGTTACGGTGCTAAACCCATAGGGCCGGGTTTGGGTCGTGACAGAGTGGTATCAGAGCGATACTTACCACGAGTTATACCGCACACACGTGTCCAAATGAGCTATAGGGTGTCCTAGAAAAGTTATTAGGGCATCTCATGAGCATGATAAGTGTGTGGTTATGTTATGACTGAATACATGCTAATGTGGTAAACTGTTAAACAAATGACTGCTTATGTTTAAAACTGTTATAACTGCTTATAGTGAAATGGACAATGCAAATGAACCTGAGTCCTCATCTATTGAGGCAAGAATGGAAAGAATGGAAAGAATGATGGAACTGATAACTGCTAGACTTGATCAACAGAACCAACAGCCCCCACCTCCTCCTCCTCCGGTACAACCGGAACCTAATGTGAATGTGAATGATGGGGATATTATTGCTCTCACCCATAAATTCAGCAAGATGAAACCGCCATCCTTTCAGGGAGGCCTCGAACCGTTAAAGGCTGAAGCTTGGGTGCTTGAAACAGAAAAATTATTTGAAGTGTTTCCGTGCTCGGAAGCGAATAAGGTATTGCTGGCTACCTTCACCCTACAAGAAGAAGCTAGAAGGTGGTGGATGTTGATCCGCGATACAAGCACTGTTATGACTTGGGCTCAGTTCAAGGAGTCCTTCTTTGAAAAGTACTTCCCTCAGTGTGTCAGGGATAGAAAAGTGACTGAATTTGAACAACTGAAGCAGGGCACAATGTCCGTTGCAGAGTATGAAACCAAATTTACTGAACTTGCACGTTATGCACCGCACATGGTGGATACTGAATATAAGAAGGCCAGAAAATTTGAAGGTGGCCTTAATGTGGCAATACTTGACCGGATAAATGTTTTGAAACTACCGACTTTTGTGGGTGTTCTCGACCGGACATTGATGGCCGAGTCGAACATTGCAGCAGTGAAACAATCTGAAACACCAACAACTGAATGGCATGGAAAAAGGCAGGGTTTCAAATTCAAGAAAGGCAAGCACAACCCAGCTAACAAGAAACAGAACACGGGGTCGACGACTAGCCCCAGCCAAGGGAGTGGGTTCATACCACCCTGTCCTGAGTGTGGCAAGAAGCACAAGGGGGTCTGCTACAGAATATCTGGAGTCTGTTACAGGTGTGGCAAGGTGGGCCACATGGTTAAAGACTGCCCCTCTGCTCCACAAGCCAGTAGTAAAGCTGCACCAAGCGCAGCAGCATCAACTGTAGCACCAAAGCCTAACCCCAGGGCTACCGGGAAAGAGCCCATGAGGCAGGGCCGAGTGTTCGCCCTAGTACCGGGAGACGTGCAAAATACCGAGACCGTTGTGTCAGTTATTCTCTCTATTTGTACACAAAATGCATATGTATTGATTGATTCGGGGTCTACACATTCTTATGTATCGCATGCTTTCTCACGGAAATTGAATAGACCCTTAGAACCTATGAACTATCTGCTAGCCGTATCATCACCCGTAGGAGGATCTATGACCTGTGCATATATGTATCCCGCATGTGAAATTATTGTTGGGGATATGCATCTGTTTATTGATTTACTGCCATTGAACATTGATCATTTTGACGTAATATTGGGGATGGATTGGTTACAAAAATATCATGCCACTATTGACTGTGTGACCAAGTAAGTTGTTTTTCGTCCACCTGGTTTGCCTGAATTTGTGTTTAATGGGAGTGGAGTAGTACCTCCTCCGTATTTGATTTCGTCAGTGAAAGCTGTTAAATTAATTAGAAAGGGGTGTAAAGGATATCTGTGTTCTGTACTGACTGTGCCTACTGATGATAGTGTTAAAACTGATGTGAATTGTATTCCTATAGTCAGGGAATTTCCAGATAATCTTCCAGGAGATTTGACTGACAGGGAGATTGAATTTACCGTTGATGTGATTCCCGGAACACAACCAGTTTCTAAAGCTCCATACCGAATGGCTCCAACTGAATTGAAAGAACTGAAAGTGCAACTGCAAGAACTGTTAGACAAAAAGTTCATCAGACCCAGTACCTCACCATGGGGTGCACCAGTTTTGTTTGTAAAGAAGAAAGATGGCTCGTTGAGGTTGTGTATAGACTACCGTGAACTGAACAAGGTAACTGTGAAAAATAAATACCCTTTGCCACGTATTGATGACTTATTTGATCAGTTACAGGGTGCACAAGTGTTTTCCAAGATTGATCTCAGATCAGGATACCATCAACTGAAGGTTAAACCGGAAGACATTGATAAAACTGCTTTTAGAACAAGGTATGGACACTACGAATTTTTGGTTATGCCTTTTGGAGTCACGAATGCCCCTGCTGCCTTTATGGACCTCATGAACAGAATTTTTAAACTATACCTTGATGACTTTATTGTTGTATTTATCGATGACATATTGATTTACTCCAAAAGTGTAGAACAACATGAACATCATCTGAGACTTGCCCTACAAACCTTAAGAGAACAGAAACTGTATGCTAAACTGTCTAAATGTGAATTTTGGCTTGACCATGTTATGTTTTTGGGGCATGTTGTTAGCAAAAATGGAATTTCTGTTGATCCGCAGAAAATTGAAGCTGTAGTGAACTGGCCTAGACTAACAAATGTGACTGAAGTCCGAAGCTTTTTGGGTTTGGCTGGATATTACAGAAGATTTATCAAAGATTTCTCCAAAATTGCCCTACCACTGACACAGTTAACACAAAAGGGGACATCATTTGACTGGACCGACCAAAGGGAATCAGCATTCCAAGAGTTGAAAACTCGACTTGTGACTGCACCGGTTTTAACTTTACCATCAGGTACGGATGGTTATACTGTATATAGTGATGCTTCTCATAAGGGTTTGGGATGTGTTTTAATGCAGAATGGGAAAGTAATTGCCTATGCTTCCCGACAACTGAGACCGCATGAAAAGAACTACCCGACCCATGATTTGGAACTTGCTGCAGTAGTATTTGCACTGAAAATCTGGCGTCACTATCTGTACGGGGTGACATGTGAAGTATACACCGACCACAAGAGTTTAAAGTATTTCTTCACACAGAAAGAACTAAACATGAGACAGCGGAGATGGCTGGAACTGATTAAAGACTATGACCTACAGATATTGTACCATCCGGGAAAAGCCAATACCGTTGCCGATGCATTGAGCCGGAAATCGATTTGAAACTTAGCCTGTTTGCTTACAGGACAGAAAGAGTTGCTTTGTGACCTTGAAAAATCTGAAATCGAAATTGTTTTACGAGAACAAGGTGGAATCTTAGCTGCTATTTCTGCTCAACCGGCGCTGATTGAGGAGATTAAAGAGAAACAGCAACTGGATGACTTCTTGAAAAAGATCATTGAAGAAAGAGAATCTAAACCGAGACCGGGATTCAAATTTGAGAATAATGTACTGAAATTTCAAGAAAGACTGTGTGTACCAAATGATACTGAACTGAAAAGAAGAGTTCTGCAAGAAGGCCACAATTCGAAATTATCTATCCATCCGGGGAATACGAAAATGTACCAAGATCTGAAACAGAATTTCTGGTGGCCGGGAATGAAGAAAGAAATTACTGATTTTGTATCCAAATGTCTTCATTGCCAACAGGTCAAAGCTGAACATCAACGACCTGCCGGACTATTGCAACCCCTACCCATACCAGAGTGGAAATGGGAGCATATCACGATGGATTTTATCGTCGGATTGCCTCGCTCCAGAAAAGGTATGGATTCAATTTGGGTTATTGTTGATAGACTAACCAAATCTGCTCACTTCTTACCTGTCAAGACAATCTATAATGCAGACAAATTGGCTGTTATCTATATTGATGAAATTGTGAGACTGCATGGAGTGCCTGTGTCTATTGTTTCTGACAGGGATTCGAAGTTTACATCGAGGTTTTGGCAAAGCCTACAGACTGCATTGGGTACTGAATTGAGGCTGAGTAGTGCCTATCATCCTCAGACAGATGGCCAATCAGAAAGGACCATCCAAACTCTGGAGGATTTACTGAGAATGTGTGTCCTTGATTTTCAGGGAAATTGGGAAAGCCATTTACCTTTGGCTGAATTCGCCTACAACAACAGCTACCATTCGAGTATAGGTATGGCGCCTTTCGAGGCATTGTATGGCAGGAAATGTAGGTCTCCAATTTGCTGGGCAGAAGTTGGAGATGGGCCTTTGCTCGGGCCCGAGATTGTGTATGAAACGACTGAGAAAGTGAAACTGATACAACAGAGACTGAAAACTGCACAGAGTAGACAGAAAAACTATGCAGATGTTAGAAGACGGGACAGAGAGTATGAAGTGGGTGATCACGTTTTTGTGAAAGTGACACCAATGAAAGGCCAGACTCGTTTTGGAGTCAAAGGCAAGTTAGCACCGAGATATGTCGGACCGTATGAGATTATTGAGAAAATCAATCCGGTGGCGTATCAAGTTGCGCTTCCTCCTGAAATGGAACACATGCATAATGTTTTCCACATTTCTATGTTAAGAGATTATCTCCGGGATCCCTTCCATGTAATAGAGCCTACCCACGTAGTGTTGAGTGATGACTACACTTACGAGGAACGACCTATACAGATTGTAAACAGACGAATCAAGAAACTGAGGAACAAAGAGATCCCGTTAGTGAAAGTTGACTGGCAAAACCACGGTGGCGTGTATGCCACTTGGGAAAGGGAAGATGACATGGCCAAACAATATCCTGAACTGTTTCCACTGAATCCTGTTTTCTTCCAGAACGAAGGTAACTCGAGTTTAGAGGACTAAACTCTTTATAAGGAGGGGAGACTGTAACAACCCTCATACTGTTTACCGACTTATGACTGATTGATTACCGATAACCATCGATTACCATTAAACTGAATTGATTATGACTGATAATTGAACTGATTAAAGTACTGAACTGACTGACTGAAATTGGAAACCGAATTGATTGAGTATATGTTAGTTAAATTGCATTTTATCTGTTTGACTGTATGATTATCTGTTCATGCTTAGATGTTTAAACTGCTAATTGAAGGCCATATCGGTGGCCGAATCCAAAATTGATTAGTGTGTCTTGATCAACATAATTTATGTAATTTTATGGTGAAGTTATCTGAAAACTGATTAGGTATGATTAAATTAGATTAATGGTACCAAATTTCATGAATTGGACTTATTACCAAATTGCCACCTGAGTGGCCCACTACTTGAGCCTTTTTGATCTCCTAATACACTCAACAAAACATTTCTTCTTCCACTTCCTGCACACAACCGACCTTAGAGAGGGAGAGGAGCTAGAAGAGTTGAGTTCAACTTGTTTCATTGTGAATTGGCTAGAATTGCTTGAAGATTGAAGTGTGGATTGTTAATTTGAACCTCTAGACTTGCATTCAAGGAACCTAGGTATGAATTTCATCCTTTTGACTTGTGTTTAAGTTGATTCATGCATGGTTCATGTCCAATTGTAGAGCTAAGTCATGAATTGGTTCATTAATGGTGAATTGAAGCTCAATCTTTGCATGCATGTTAGTATTGATGGATTTTGAGTTGAGTTCATGGCAAAAGGTTACATGCATGTTCATAATTTTGTAATGGTCCATGATTTCGTCTTGTTTTGAAAAGAATTGGCTCTTTGGAACATCAAATCGAAGCTTTGAAATAGTTTGAATCCATGCATGTTTGCATGTTCTTCATATTCTTGAAAATGGGTTTGAATATGGTTTTAATTGACTCACCTTTGGGGCTTGAATTCATAAATTGAGCTTTGAAACTTGTTATACATTGAATTTAGTTGTGTTTTCCAGAATTTGGGCCCAAGAGGTCGAGTTTGGAGTGGTAGAATGCTTGGTTTGAGCTTGGGAGGCAGATCTGGAAATTCCAGATTTGGCTTCCTCACTCGAGCGAAGGATTACCCGCTCGAGCGAGAACCGTTGTCCAGGGATCCGCTCGAGCGACCATCGAGCGACCATCGCGCGCAAAATCTCAGCATCCAGTATTTTTACTGTTTTGCAGACCGCTCGAGCGAAGGATTACTCGCTCGAGCGAAGCCTTTGATTTTGGACTTATGCTCGAGCGGAGAAAGTCCCGCTCGAGCGAGGCTCCTAGTTTCAGCAAACCTTGCGAAATGTTTTCTAAGTATATTTTTGCATCCTCATCCCATCCTAGGCATTCTTAGGCCTAGTTTAAGACATTTAGATGAGGATATCGTTGTAGAACACACCAAGGCAAATTAGGGATTAAGTTATGATATTTCCCAACTGTGTAGCTTAGTGTGTGTTCAACCTGTGAACTGTGTAGGGTTGGCAACTGGGGAGACACGCTCTAGCATACTGTAGCCCAGAACTCTGTGAGTAACAATTGTGTAAAGATATGTTCAACTGATACCTTTTGAATATTGAACTGAACTGTTTACTGAACTGGTATTACTGAATGAATGTATGTCCTTTATTTCTGAACTGTACTGTGGCATCCTTAGTACCTACTGTTTACTGTTACTGTTACTGTTACAGAGATCTCTGTCGGTTCCCTCGTGGAACCACTACTGTTTACTGACTGATGGCCATCATTACTGTTCGGTCTTTTAAGACCTACTGTCACTGTTATGCTAATGGATGTACCACATATGACTGTTTACTGTATTGAACAACTGAAATACTGATTGAATTGAACTGTTTTCATTACTGTAAGGACATTCATTCTAAACCCCTTTACGCTTTATGTTATTCACTGGGCTTTAGCTCACTGCTCATATATATATGTAGGTGTACAGGCACCAGATCGGAGCTAGGAGCGTCAGGGTAACTCCAGTTTTGTCAAGCCAGCCTTTGTGCCTCACTGCGAGGTTCCGAGTTGCCATGCTATGGCTTTGGGGTGTTTTGTTTGTTTCCCCCGTCTGTCTCCATACTGTTTGGATTACTGTATAGACTGTCTGTTGCTAACTGTACTGTTATGAAGGGATTAGGTCCCTGTACTGTGTGACTGTAAATTTTGTATAGACTGTACTGTTTGTGTATGTATGGATGCATGAAAAATCTTTTTGGCATACAGACTGTCATAGCTCAATGGACACTATTTACTTACTGTATTGGCTTCCGCCAGGCCCTGTACTCTGTTTTACTGTATTACTGTTAAGCAGGCCTTCGGTAATCTCGGATTACTGGCCGGTTACGGTGCTAAACCCATTAGGCCGGGTTTGGGTCGTGACACAAAGAGAACATGGGCTAAGTGACCACAAATAGAGAGTGTACCTGACACAACATTTTCAGTAACTTCTGGGTTTCTAGGCACTAGGGCAAAAGCTCTTCCTTGGCGTTTTTGGTCTTTTCTCGCTCCTTCAGGTACTGCGGGTTTTCGGACTGGTTCAAAGGGGTGGACGAGCTTTGGACAATTTCTCAGTAAATGGCCAACTTGGCCACATCTAAAGCATGCTCTCGTATCTTGACGGCATGGTCCCCAATGAGTCCTTTCACAGGTAGAGCAAGCTGGAATGATGCCACCTTTAGGGTCTGTAGGACTTTGATTGCTTGGACCGGTTGAACTGGTTGTGCTTGTATTTATTCTCTTGGGAGGTGCTACACTGGGCCTTCTGTTATCTCTTTTCCAAAATCGCTTCCTCTGACTTGGCTCCCCAGATCGCAAAGCTTTAATTCCTTTTTTCGCAATGTACACTCCATCTACCATCGCCGCGTAGGTTGGTAGTTTTAGAACCTCCAGCCTGTCCTTAATTTCAAGATCTAAACCTGCTTTAAATTTCCTGGCTTTTCGGGCTTCGGTGGGAATGACATATGTCGCGAACCGTGCCAGCTGTGTGAACTTACTTTCATATTCGGCCACTGTCATGGTTCCTTGCCTTAGATGTATGAATTCTGACGCTTTTTGTTCCCGTAGTGAATCTGGAAAGTACTTTTCATAGAATACTTCTAAAAACCTCGCCCAAGTCACAATATCTTCCTTTTCCAAGGTAAGGAGCCACCATTCCTGTGCATCGTCTTTGAAGGTGAAGGTGGCAAAAGTCACCTTCTGTCTTTCTGTGCAAGGTAGTGCGCGGAAGATTTTCTCCATGTCCCTGACCCAAGCCTCTGCTACTGGTAGGTTTGGATTGCCGATAAACGTGGTGGGTTTCAGATCTTGAAATTGTTTGATCGTAGTCGATCCTTCTTGTCTTTCTACTGTCCCATTGGTTATGCTGCTTTGCAAGGCCTGTAAAAAGTTGGTGACTGCCCTTTCCATGATCTGTTCCGTTGGGATGGTACCGCTGACTGATGATCCGTTTTCATTTCCTTCGTTGGCCATTACTACAAGGTAAAATGATGTAAGCGTGATATCATATTGAAACAATTTTGATACAACGTCATATGTAACATATTAGTTCTATTATTACCACATTTGTACACATCATATTAGTTTTGCTATTAATATCACCACTTTCATATATAATTAATAACTTTACCATCATGTTAACATTACCACATATACATCGCATTAATACCAGATACATCATTGTTACCATATATAAGGTGTCAGTCTGGCGGTCACCAAATCAATGTTTAATCCTACTAATACAAAAAGATTAGACTACTCATGGTCAGCTCACAAAAAGGGTCTTCTGGTCAGATATCTAAAATGACCCATTAGGCCACCAGGAGAACTGGCCTCGGAGAACTGGTCCATGAAACAACTCCGGAAACTCACTTTGCATGATGGACTCAAACTCCCACCCACTAAGCTCAACTCCGAAGCAGCTCCATACTATCTGAACCACGTAAACAGGAGCACCGTGATCATAACCCTAGAATTCCCGTCCAGTAATCCGTATCGGTGTCTCCAGGTATGATGCAGCGTCGGTAAAGTCCACAGTTGGGGTATAGATAATGTGCTGGGGAGGTGGTGTCGTGGTGCGAAGGTGGCTACTAGGATATGCAGGTCCCCTCCTCTCTGCAAAGCCTACGGGTAGAGGTGCGACCAGAAAATGTGGTGGTTCTATATCTGGAGCAAGACCAATAACTTGGGTTGGTCCTATGTACCTTTCGCGGGTGCTATCTCGGCTAAGTCTCCAGAATAATAAGTCTTCATCAGGGTCAGCCTGTAAGTAAACGGATCTTTCCATGAGATGGTCAAGTGTTGGATGGGCTTGCCTGACCAGACTCTCTGAGTCATCCCAGCCCTCTAACTGGTTCGGGAGGAGATGAGCTTCTGGGGGCTCGTACCAGAATAGTTCCAATAGGTTTGCCATGTCCTCCAACACAAGAAAACTTAGCCTAGACATATATATAACATGACTTATATGCGTTAGACATATCACATAATAATGTAAGTTTAATACATTTTTTTTTTGGAAAATTATATAAAATTTTAAAAACTTGTACTATATATATATATATTTTTTATTTATTCATTTAATTATTTATTTTTATTTTTATTTTTTTAAAAAATCAAACATTGCTCTGATACCACTTTTGTCACGACCCAAACCCGGTACCCAAAGGTTTAATGTCGTAACAAGATAAATAAAATAAAATAGAGTGATTCGGATAATTCTGTAGTTACAGCGCAAGCGGATAAATTAAATAAATTAAAATAAATAACTGGGTACCAACCGTTTACTTAAAAGGTAATAAAACATAGTCATTGGAGCTTCACTGTATTACAAGAGTTTAATAATAGAAGACAGAAATCTAAAAAATAAAAATAAAAAAATAACATAGCGATTCATTTTCCATCTTGATCCCGCTAAACCTTGTCACCTGAAAGGGGTAACAGCTATAAGCGCATAGCAGAGTGAGAAATATTATACTATGAGGGCACAAAATGACCATGGATATTTATTTAAACTAAAACATTATAAATTGAGTTGAGCTGTATACACAATTTAATTAAGTGTCAGAAACTGAAATAATCACTATAACCACGGTACATCACTAAGTGACTAGCACTATACTGATCAATGGATCCATGACAAACACTGGGCCACAAAGTGGTCAATCACTAAGCTAATGGTTATTTAAGTCCCCCAAGGCATGAGACTCCCGTGGTGGTATTCACAAAACATATTTTCACATAAGGTTATAGCCAATTATTCTTTAAAATAAAAACAAACATATCCATAGGTTTCCTTTTAAGCAAATAGGGTTCAGAAATAAAACCACGTAATTGAAACTTTTATAAAACATAACTCTTATTAATATACTAATAAAATATAAATTGTATAAAATAGATTTTGGTAAGTCAAAACATAAATAAAATACATTTCAGTAACTCAATGTATAATATAACTCACCTTAATAGTGACCCTTAGCTTTACTCCACTAACCCAACTTATTTACGTACCTCTCCCTCTCTCTTTTCTTTCCTTTTCTTTTTCCTTTCTTTCTTCATTGATTTCCAATCATTCTTATGCATCTGTTCAGCTCTTCCCAATTTATAGCGAAGTAGAAATGCCCCGAGGCCGACGCGTGGCGATCTAATCCAATTTCATAATCCACTCCGATCTCCTTCATTAAAACTTAGATAGTCACTTATCCACTAAATATATATATATATATATATATATAAGATATTTACATTTTAGCCCAGATTCTTAATATTACTATATAATTAAATTAATTCTTAATTAAATTACATTCTATCATATATCAATAGAAAATTAAATATTTATTTTACTACCACACTCATTATTATTATTATTATTATAATATTATTATTTATTCCCCTTTTTTTTTTAAACTTTAATTTGCATTATAAATTTTATATTTGTGTTAATTTAGCCTTAAATAATAATCCCTAATTAATAACCCAACGCCATTTTAGATTTATACATTTATTCATTTAATAATCTATCATCACGTGCAACCATAAATATATATAAATAAAAATATTTATGTGGACTTGACTAAACGTTCGGGGTGTCACAATCACTACATCTTTATGTTTTAAGATGTTGTGGCTACTCTTAAAATATAATATTTTTTTTTAATTATAGCATAATTTATTAATGTGAGCAAATCCTTATGGTCACAACAAGTACATAATCTTTTAATGCATATAATGTATAATACATGTAATCAAAGTAATATCACATGAAAAATTCTAAGACCAAACACATGTAATTCAACCTTATACCAGATTTTACTTAAAAGTTGGACCAAAATAAATTCCATAACATGTTCTTATTTCACTTAAATTTTCATGGCATAAATAATCTTAATACATGTAATATGATATTACACTATACTAGAGAGTATGCAAATGAATATGAAAATTTATAAGACTTTAAAAGATATGTTAAAATAGTTCACTGTATGAAATTCAAATGAATTTACATACTATTTAAACATGCAACTACAATAAACAAAATATCTTTAGTAGCATGTTAAAATTTCTTCATAAAAATTCTAGAAATAAGCCTATCATGTCCCCCCTCCCATTTTATTTTATTGAACCAAATAATCCCAAATAAAAGTATGAGAATTTCTGAATTTTATACAAAATCATATTTAACACTTTGGTTTGTAATGTTTGTCAGTTAATGAAAATTCATACTTAATGACATACAATAAGTCTTTAAAACAAAATATGTTAAGAATAAGAACAATTCTAAATTAATGTAAACAGTATTATTCTATCATATAATATACATCATGCAATAGTTCATCTTTAATAGTGAGAAAAATAATCCAACAAGTTTCAGAAATTTTTATTTTATTTTACACAGGAAGATATGGAAATTATGTATGAAACCCATATAAATAAAATACACTCAAATATCTCAAGTCATTACACTAAATCAATTTCAAAGAGTGGTATAAAGTAATTTTTTTTTTTTTTTTTTATCCCTGAGATTTTAGACCACAGTTCATAAAACAAAAAAAGAGTCGGCTTCAAATAATATTTTTTAATCCAAAAGTAAAACTTGTTATATGCAATTTAATTGTTGGATTTGGTTTAAAAACAAAATGAGAAATGCATTGTTACGGGATTTTACTACATGTGATTTTAATCTCTTGATATAGGAGAATTTAAAAGTGGGTTGGTTCATGTTTTATAGAATTCAAATAAACCCCAACAAAGTCAAAACATAACAAAATCTGATCACTAATCATAGACGAGCTAAACAACATTACAGAACTTGATTTTGATTCCAATTGTGAGAACTAAAATAATTTAATTAGAAAGAGGAATACCTCATGCCATGTTGGTCAAACCTTTGAAACTTGTTCTTGATTGATCAAGTCTTGAATGTATAAACAAAACCACTTACAAAATATTTTCGCAGAAGTACATGGAAAATTGGAAGGAACAGAATTTCAAGTCTATTCTATTAACAAAATAATGTCTGTGCTTTGATAGCTATCACAGGCATATATAGATAGGTTTGAACCAATGATCCAAGTGTAACTTTTCATAACTTCCCATGAAACCACTATATAGGGTAGTGGACATATTTCACGTCAGTTACTCAATTTTTTATTGATGAAAATGTATATAATAAATATATAGATAAAATAAACATATGACACATGTGCCACTTTATGGATATGCTTACAAATGAATCCAACGAAATAACTGCACTAACAATACCAAGAATGGGAGTTTTACCAAACAATCTACATGCACCATTATTGGCAACAAAGGGTGTAAAATTCTTGCCACATTAACTCAAGACTATAATGAGAATTTGTAGCCAACTAAGTTTATTAAATTAGTAAATCAAGCACACAAAAAGTTAGGCCAACCAAGTAAGTTTTAAGGTTATTATTTCAAAAATTTATGTCTTTCTTTATCTCAATATACTTTTAATTATATGATTGTGGTTTGAGATTTTCGTATTTGAAGATATTCACTATATCATACAGTTAAAAAATATTTAAGACAAAAGAAATGAAAATTTTGAAATATAGAATCATTAACTATTGCTACTACCATGACAACAATGCATCTAAGATCATATCTAATGCATAATGTTAAAAGTTCCTAGCAATTATTCTGGTTTTTTAGAAAGATTGTTTATTGTAACTTGAACCAATGTGACAATGCTGGCTAGGTCACAACCTCTATGGCAATGTATTATTGAAGCAAAATTTCAAATTATTATTATTATTATTTTTTTTTTAATTTTTTTTTTAAGGTCTCTAATCACCTTGACAACTGGCATAGCTTATGACATAGAATATGGGAAGGTATATATTCCAATGTTTTTGTATTAATATGATGATTCAAATAGGCCAAGTTTGGGATACTTAAAAAAAGTCAAAAAGTTACTCAAAAAGTTAAAAAGTTAACACTATTCACCAAAAGTCAACAATTACAGCTGCACAACTCTCAATTCTAATTTTCCTCTACAAATCAATTTTTATAATTTTTTATTATACATTTTTTCATAAAAAATTAAAAAGTTAACCCAAATATCCATATTTTTTCCCTCAACTTTTTAGTTCAAAAAGACAAAAATTTTACTTATTTAGGACACCCCAAACAACCCCTAAATAACTACAGTGTAACTGTGGATCCATGCTTATTCTAGCCCAAATTGGGAAAATAGTCAAATAATCAAGTGAACACAGACCAAGCCAACTTGGTCCACTTAAGCCAACATTAATGATCACAAAACATTTTAATTTTGGAAGATTTAAAAAGGGAAAAAAAAAAAAACTGTTAATTTTGGACTACACTGCAACATGTATTTATACTTATTTATGTATAAAATAAATAAATAAATAAATAAATAAACAAGGAGATTTGCACAATCCCAACTTTATTTTATCTTTCCCCAACAGAAAAGGAAACTAGAAATTACAAACCATTCAAATTTTAGTACAATTTGTGATGTAACAAAGTGAATTTTTTTATTTTTTTTTCATTGCCATTACTAATTTTCCTCAATTTTTTAAATTGTATCAATTCTAATAATATGTTAAAACTAACAAAATATAAGCAATTAAGGTAATTGAATCATTTTTTTTATCAGTAGTGTTAAATAGCGGCAGTGACTATGAGCTGAGGAAGGAATGGAAGGGTTGGGATTGGGGGTGAACTGGAAAGGGAGAGTAGCGGTGGAGTGATGGTAGTGAATTGACAAAAAAAAAAAAAAAAAGAAAAAGAAAAGAAAAAAGGCGGTGATGGACAAAGTGTCTAAATTGACAATCTCAGTTAGTTATATCTAATTATTAAAAACAAATTGTTAAAATTGATATTATTTTGAAATTTTAAAATTTAAATTAAAAAAAATCAATATGGTAAAATAACACAAAAAAAAAAAAAAAAACTATTGTTTGACCGTTGTAACAAAATAAATTATGGATTTTTAATTTTGTTAATTTGAACCCTAAAAATTTAATTTGTTTCAATTTGAACTATTTGCATGTTTTCGTTAAGTAAAATCAATGAAAATTAAGAATTTAGTCATTAAACTCAATGAAAATGAGTATTTTATCTTCATTAAGTTTAATGACTACAATAATATTCAGCTTGTTTGATTTGGTATTTCAGGATTCACTTTTTAAAAAATTAAAATTTTTTGTTTTCCATATTTTTTTTGTTTGCATTGAAAATTGAATTTTTTAAAGTAATTTTAAAATTTTTAAATACACCTTACATAAATATACTTAAAAAGTATAATATTTGTAAAAAAAAAAATCTTTAAAAAATTCACCAAATATCAAAAATATTAAAAAAAAATTCATTACATTTTCTTATTCTTGTGTATAATATTTTTTTTTACAAATATTTACTTTTTAGATATATTTAAGTAAGGTGCACCTAAAAAAGTAAAAAAAAATTATTTAAAATTTTAAAAATATTCACTAAAAACAAAAAATTTGAAAAATAAAAAAATTATTTTTTTAAAAAATTGAATTAAAAAAATTGAACTAAGTACGGTGATTTTTTTTCTCTATTTTATTTAACGAAAATAGATAAATAATTTAAATTAAAAATAAATTAAAATTTTTATATTCAAATTGACAAAATTAATTAATTTTTTTTTTTTTTTTTTGTTATAAGAGTCAGATTCCAAGATTAAAATTTTATTTTTTATTTTGTTTAAAATTTAATATTCTTTAAATTTTCCCTTTATCCGCAATTATTTTTTATTTTTTATTTTATTTCGTATGAATCGCAGATGGAAACATAAAAGGGTGGCTTTCAGTTAGTGAATTACTACATTATACATAGGACTAATTTAAACTTGGTCCTAAAGCTCTGCAAAACAGGACTCCCTTGCAATGCTGGAGAGAGAGAGAGAGAGAGAGAGAGAGAGAGAGAGAGACCATGATATAGAGAGATAGAAAGAGCGCGTTATTGAGAGTCTAGTAAGGAAAGGAGTGGAGCGAGGATTTGGGTGAGAAATCAGAGAGAAGCAAAGTATTGAAGACGGTTGCTTTAGATTTTCTCATTTTAGAAAAATTTTGAATTTTGAATATGGTTTTTTCTTTTTCTTTATTTTCTGTCTGTTTCTCGGACAAACAAACAACTGGGTTTTGAGCAAAATCCGAATCTCGCAGATACACTTTCTCTCTATATATACAAAGCACAATCTTTGCTGAATTAACGATCTTGACTCCATCACCTCGAGATTTTGCTTCTGGGTTTTCTCTCAAACCCCCTCAGATTTTGATTTTTGATTCTTTAGATTTTGGGTATCTCAGAATTGTACTGATTTGGTGGATCTGTTTCTGTACATAACTCCACCATTTTGGGTTTTTCCCTATTTAAGATTGCCCATTATGTGTTTGTAATTAGATGGCTGAGACCAAAAATGGCTCAAGAAGAACATAACCACAGGTGTAGCAATAGCAGCAGTGCTGGTGGTGGAAACAGATCTTCAAAAAAGTTGAAGCAAAAAAAAGTCCCACAAAGAGGACTAGGTGTTGCTCAGCTTGAGAAGATTATATTAGAGGAACAACAAAAGAAAGATGCTCTTTTACTATCCAATTCACTTCTATCACCAATTAATTCTTCATGTTTAGCTGTTCAATCTCAATGTACTTCCAATTTTTGGCATAACCCTTCGCAAACCGATCTTTCTTCGCCAAATTTGATATTTAGACTGGCCCCTTCGATCCCCAACGTTGATGTTTTGCATCCGAATTACGTACCATTGCCGAAACCATCAAATGTTTCGGGTTTGGGGCAGGGTAATTGGCCTAAGTTGTGGAATGGTGAGTACAATCTTGAAGGGGAGAACCATAGGTTGGATCACAATGGATTCGCATTTCGGTCTAATTTGAATTTACCCTATGAATCTAGCCCCATTTGGCCTCCCCCTAATATAATACAGAGGACACCGCAATTCCAGCAGCAACCTTCTTCTTCATCAATGGTTAGTAATATTAATGAGTCCATGTTTTTTTAATGTGTTCTTAATGGAGTTTTCATGATTTGGAATTTGAATTTTGGGGTTTGTGAGAATTGAAGAAGGACTAATTGAATTTGTGAAAATTGTAGGTGACTGTCTCATCAGGTACTTCATCATCATCTGAGATCAATTATCATCAGATAGAGCCCCCTTCAAACCAAAGCTTTTATGGCAACAACTACACACCTTTGTGGCATGAGGAAGAGAAGGTAATGCTCAACTTCCTTTCATTTTCTCAGCCTGTATGCCACAATTTTTCCTGCATTTGGTTGAGATTCACTAGAGCAAGTTCTATTTATTAAGGTGACTCTGTTAAAATCATTAATTTCTGTAGTTTACAATTTGATAGATGTTTTCTTTGAAAGAGCTAGAATTGGTTTTTCTCATCAAAATCAAGACATTGGAAATATGGATCTTTTATATGTTCTTTTTTTAATTTTCTCATGTTATAAGTAAAAACTCATACGAAAACAATTGGATTGATAGGATTTATATGTAGAAATTTTATATAGAATGATTTGACCTCTTTACATCCATTCATTGGAAAACAAAAGGTTGATTGATAATTGCCTTTGTCACATTATTCTGTATGAGTTTTTTTGTATAATAATTCTATAAGCTTAGCGCTTTCTTTATTCTAGTATGGGATTCTTACATATTTCAATTGTATTATTTTTCTTAATGACATTTAATGGAAATTTCTTCATCGATACTTATGGGTTTTTTTCTTCTTTATTTTATATAATGTAATTTAGATGGTTGGAATGAAGAGGCCATATCCTTTCCCTCCAGATAATCTATCAGGCCCCGCTTTCCCTTGCAAATTTCCACCCATCTTTGTTCCTCCCATCACTAGATCAGATGAATCAGCTTCATGTGGCAATGGAGGCACAGTTAGTATTGAACCCAACACCCCAATTTTCAGGTCAGCTTTCTTTTGTTGATTTGTTATATATACATAATGTGGTTGTAGTTGTGTAATTCTTGTATACTAACATTGAATTAGCATCCTCTTTAGAGAAGGCCCTTTGAGCTCAACGGTCTTGTGTGAGCTGAATCCAAAGAAAGTGGTAAAAGAGAATGGCAATTTAAACGGAGATTTTCTCACATTGGCTTCTCCTGCAACAGCTTTGCCCCAATCTAGTTCAAAGTATAAGCACCCTTCATTGTATCAAACCTCATATACCCGAGAATTATCAGAACTTCAATCTCTACTGCATCAAGTGAGATTAAACAACAAAAATCCATTATCAATTTTTTTGATTCCTGATTTCATTCCAATCGCATCATCTAATGGTTTGCTTGCATTATGTTTTTCAGGGAAGTGCTGAAGACCCAATTCAGCATCCTGGGCCCCAAAAACAGCCTTTATACATCTTCTTTCCTCCGGCAAAGGCACGGATTGACCAAGCAACAACCACCGTTAGCGGCTGCAATGGTGAAGTTGGTGAAAAACATGACCTCGATCTGAAGTTGTAGGAGGCTTAGTCCATTTCTTCATGTTTTGACAGGCCAAGTTGTTTTCCTCCAAGAATTGCCTTAGCCCACTGTTTGTGATTTTTTGGCAGGCTGCAGCTTTTTTTCTCAAACATGCTAGGATGTGGGTTTTTTTTTTTAGTTATTTTTATTTTTATTTTTATGGGTAAAAGTACAGATATGAATATGGATATTGCATTATGTAAGCATGAAGCATGAAGATGACAGTGAGGAGAGATGCAATTGACTTGGTTTTATTTTGGGAGTCGCAAATTTGATGCAAGGAAGTTTGGTTGTGAAGAGATAATGTTGTAGATACTGATTCGTGCACACTCTTGTGCACAAAATGATGTTGTCATGACAGTAAACTGATTTAGCTCCCAAGTTAATCTTAAATGAGTTTTAATTGATCTTATTGCGAGCCAACTTAAATAGCTTGATTTTTTATAATGCATATGATTGAGTCGAGCCGAGTAGCAAAATTTTCAAACTTGACTTGAAAATTCACAAGTTTTAAAATGTGTTTAAATTTGACTTGATTTGTTTACGTAAGTTAATTTCTAACAAACATTTAACAAGTCAAGCTCAAGTAACTTGTATGTTTGTTGTAACCCTAACCACACAACATTCTCTGCACAATTTATGTAAAAATTATGTGTCTGTTGCATTGTTGGTTGTGCAATATTTGGGTTTGTTAGGTTTGCTGTTTCATTTTGTTTGGTTGGTGGATGAGTCAAGCACAACCTTTGATTGGTAAAAAGTTTTTGCATGTGGATTTTGGGAATCTGATCACACTAGTAGATGACTGATGAGAGCTATGGCTTACTGTGAGAGATTTGTTTGATAGGGGAAGGATACCATGCTTACGTCATAAATTGCTGGATCCTTATAAGGATTTAGATAATGAACGGCTATATAAATTTTATAATATTTTCAATTTTTTTTGGTTAATTAATGTGTCATACACTAACAAAACATTGATACTTAAAAGAGGATTCACTATAATAATATTTGTAAATGCCACACTAATTAATAAAAAAATATATATAAAATTTATTTGTATAACATTACTCTTTAGATATATATATGTATATATTTGGGTGCTAATATCAACAAAATTTATGTGGGTGGAATGAGAATTATTTTAAATTTTTTTCCTTTACTATACAATGATTCAGTTTCTCTTCAGTTATTGAGCTGTCAAATAGCTGACATAGGGTTGACAGAGTCCGTGATAATTAGAGGTGATTTAACCAAAAAGCAACTTAAGAACATTTCCTTAAAATCTTATGTGATAACTTACCCTGTAATATTTAATAATTCTAAAAAAAAAAATTGGCATTTATCTAAGTAGTATTTTGCATTGCCCTATGTATGTCATATTTGACATTAGCAAGGTGTCAATTATTTATTTATTTAATTTTTTTTTCTTTGTTTATGTAGGACCTGTTAAGAGGGTTTTGTCAAAATATATATTTATAAAAAAAAAAAAGACAAACAAAGAAATTGAAGTAAAAAAAGAATTTTCTTATTGACTAGTGTTTATTTTTAGAAATGTCAAATTACTAATCCTTCAAGTTAAAAAAAAAAAGTAAATTACCAATAGGTCCTAATAGTTGGACTTAATTTTCACCAAATCCTATTGAAAATAAGCGTTGGTAAAATTGTCACTAAAAATAATTTTTTTGTGACAATTTTTTATATATGTCGCTAAAAATTAATAATTAGTGACTTTTTTTTGTCATATTTTTATAAATTGTCGTTAAAACTTATAATTAGTGACCATTTTTTTATGACAAATTTTTCCCATAGGACCTATTAGACAATAAATTCACTTATTAGGACCTACACGTAAGTACCACTAAAAAAAAAGAAATCTCATTTCTTTTATTTTCTCTCAATCACACCTGCTGTGTTTAGTTCAAGGGTTTGATGAAGAATTTAGAAGGGGTAAAATGTAAATGAAATGTGAATGAAATATAATTATATTTCGCACACCTTTCACACTTTTTCTATTTCCATTTTCAAATCCCTACACAAATTCACGAATCAAATACAGCCTTAAGAAATCAGATCATGGTTCATAAGCTGTTAACATAACTCAATTCATAATCAAAATATCCAATTAAAATTCAATACAGACAAATAACAGACAGACCACAATATCAAGCTTGCACACGAATGATACACAACATGGAATGCAACATCATCATGGCTTTCTATATATCCCGAAAAATCACCATGCCATAGTTCTAGACATTTCAAATCTACAAACTAACCAAAAAAAAAAAAACATTCGATAAGTTAAAAAGGTAAGAAACCGCAATTGATTAGTCAGTCGCCAGAAAGTACCAGCCTCTATGAATCTCTCTATGACCAGCCAAGAACATAGTCAAGAACATACACGAGTGTTAGGGAGAACAGATAGAGGAAGAACGCCACTAAGGCTGTCTAAAGAGGGAAGGTGGCTCGGAAGCTGGCAAATGCACCCATCACGAGGCAAATGACTAGAATAACCAGAACTTTCGCTGAAAAGTCCCATGTCAATCCTCGGACATAAACCAGGGCTAAGAAAACCGACAAGCAAAGGACATTGTTCATGGTTACTGCCCCATATAACTGCAACAGAAAAAACTCAGAGGTCAGGTATTCAATAACTTCAATTAAATTTATAAAAAATACTTCATTTTTATCTATATCTATCATACACTTTCAATAAATCATCTAATTTAAACTCTTAAATCAAAAACACAAAACAATTAAGATATATTTATACAAT
This sequence comes from Camellia sinensis, assembly GCF_055761805.1. Lineage (NCBI taxonomy): Eukaryota > Viridiplantae > Streptophyta > Magnoliopsida > Ericales > Theaceae > Camellia > Camellia sinensis. The sequence continues at coordinate 172,246,434 of NC_138967.1, forward strand.
TATTTCAATCTAAAACAAATACTAAACATATAGAGTTCTCAATTGTTTTTGAAGAGTCACACTGCTTTTACGTAGTTTTGAGGGAGCTTGAAGGCAGTTTTTCTCAATTTCAATATCTTAATTCAACATAAGCCACATTTACTAAATGAGCTATCATTTGGGTATTATCTTTTTCTTTTTCTTTTTCTTTTATATGAAAGTAGCTTTTTTAGTTTTCATATGAGGGTACACTATTACTACTTTATCAAAAAACAAAAAGAACTAAGAAAATGAAGTGTATAGACAATTTGGACGTGTCCCACACTGCCCAACTTCAAATTTATTTCATTTACTTCACTTTCTGGACACTCTTTCTAGATACGTAGTGGTTTTGATAGGGGTATTACATCCAGAATTAAAAGAGATTGTGAGTATGTTGTGGGTGGGTGTGCAAAGTTTGAAGTGAGTGTGTTTGTTGTTTAAGATTTTTGGTATAGATATTCAAAATATGTAAACTTGGGTGTTCAAATTCTAAGAAGTAGGCTATTACATATATATATATATATATATACACAAATAAAAACATAGTCAGAGTATTCAATTGAACACCCTTCCCCTAATGTATTGCTGCCATTGATGGAATACAAAATTTGGTCTCTAAAAGTGAAAATTTTGTTGTAAAAGACATTTAGGGACCAATTTTTATCGTCATTAGGATAGTCACACTACTAGAAAAGTGGTTTTTTGCGACGGATTATTTTACCGTCGCAAAAAATAATATTTGCAACCGCAGGTTCATAATTTTTTCTCTTACTATTTATTTTGCATTTTTTTTATTCCTATGCCCTAACCTTTTTCACTGTGACTTTCTCGACAATTCACAACAGAGATCTCTGTCACTTTCGTTTGCTATGGTCGCGCGCTCTCTCTCTCTCTCTCTCTCTCTCTCTCTCTCTAAGATTGTGATGAGAAGCAACAGACAACAATGCCGGAGCTACTAGGGTTTGATGATCAGAAACCAGTAGAGATCATCCGCATTCAGACCTCGAGATGCCAGCCTCGATTCTGTCATCTTCACCGTCGAATCCAACTTCAACCTCTTCTCCACAACTCATTTTTGAGATTAAACAAGGAAATGGCGTTATGAACTCTCTCGACCTCTTAATCTCGTTCTCTATCTCTCTTTGCTCTCTCAATCTTGCTTTCTATCTCTGTTTCTCAATATCCTGCTCTCTCTTTATGGTTCTTTTGAAATCTATATTTTTCATTCATTGTCACTCAGATTGCCCCTTGGATTGTCCTAAATGATCTCTCTAGGGCAACACAAAATCAACATTGGGGGTGTTTGGCAAGAAAAAAAATAGCCTAGTTTAGGCTAAAATTCACAAAAAGACAAAATAGACTAAAATAGCTAATAAGACAAAATATCACATCAAACCCATAATCATTTCACTTTTTCTCTTACAAACATCACATCCAACCACAAAAAAATCCAATCATCTTCCCAAACACAAAAATTTTAACCTACTAAAATAGCTAAAAACTAAAATAGCCTACTAAAATAACAACTTCCCAAACGAAGCCATTTTTAGGTGTGTGAGTGATTTTCTGACCACACTGCCCTCTTAGTAACCAACTAGAGAGCACCGGCAGAATAGATGGCACCGGTAGAATAGATGGCACCTGGCTGACTTGCAACAGAAAGAGAAGATTCCGGCGGTGGTTCGTCCACCCGGGGGCACTCCGACGATCAAGTCAGTATATCTCTCAAAGATAAATCAAGTGCTAAACTCACAAACTTGAGTTTCAAAAGCATACCTTAGACCCATGGGGGTGCCTCTCTTTTATAACCAACATAAACCTAGTCCCAATAGAAGCCTAACTTCTATGGACTCAAGATTACTGCTAATCTTGGACTCCTAGTAAGATTAGGATAAACTCTCTAAGAGTCTTATCTTAATACAAACTGAAGTCTTCTTTCATTCTAGGACTCTCATCCGCTTATCTCGGATTTCGATATTTTCGGAGGTAACCTCGGCCTATCCGAGATGACCTCGGCATAACAACCAGGACATGTAGCACCTCGGCTGATACGTCGGCATCACCTTGGCCATGTGTTGGTACTCAGAAAATATATCCCCACAACTGCCCCTTAGGTTTTATTACCTCGACATTCTGAGGTGATGGAACCTACACTGTTCGTTCATCTGTGCCCCTCTGTCCGAGATCAAACTCGCCGACCTCAAAGTTCCCTGGACTTTACTGTCCACTTCTGTCAAGTATCAAGCTTCATGCTTTCCAAGCTGCTCGAGATCACACCTCCTAGCCGAGGTTCTTGTTCCATTAATTCGTAAACTCCAAGAGCTTTGTAACTGTTCCACTCACATTCTTCGGTGGGTTCCCGACTTCCAGTCATCTATTTGACTCCAGCGATCTTCATATCGGCGTTCATTTCTCTTGGTAGGTTCATAAACTCTTTTATTAAGCTCAATCTTTCATAACTCTTCTGAATCCGTTTACTTGCCCTCTGTTGTCTTCTATTTTCGTCTATTTTCAAGTTTTGAATTGTTTGAATGCCTGACACTGTTCTTGCCATATCCGCTTTCTGTTGCTAGCATCGTGTCTGGGTCATTACTTTCTTGTTCTTCACATACTTACTTAGTGCTTGTGCACTTGGCTTTATTCTTGAACTTTGTCATCTTCTTGACTCTGATTTTTCTCTTTTTTCATTCAATTCTCTGGCTTTTTCTCTTACTAGCTCTTTTGCTTAAATCCGTCATTGTTCTAAGCTTTCAAGCTCTGCAACTGTTTTTGTTCCTCTCCTCCGGTGAAGCTTACATCATTCTGTCATTTTCGCATCCGTCGTCAGACTTCGGCAATTCTCATTCCGGCTTTCCTCTTTCTGGTAAGCCACTGTTCCTCCTGGTTTTATTTCTTGTTGCTTTCCAAGAAGCCCTGCTTCATTGTTAATCACCATTGCTGTTTTACCCGTTGTTTCCAAATCATCTTCTTGAATACACACTATTCACACATCTGTTGATTTCTGCCACTGTTCTTGGCTTGACACACTTGTGCAATCTTTTTGTCTTGATTTCTTGATAGCTTCATCACCATTCTTGATTACGAATTACATTCTTGTTTATATTTTCTGTGTCTTTTTCCAGATTCTTGCTTTCAATCCTTGCCTTCAAACTCCGAGGTGCCAATCGCCCAGAAGAGCTTTGATCAAACTCTTCGGGAGATCGATGCTGAGCTCGAGGCCGAGAAAGCTGCTGAGAAGTCTTCCCAACTGTCTTCTATATCCTGCCATTGATGCGGAGTAGTTTTGTTTCCTTCTTTTACTCCTTGTACCTTGTACCTTGTACTTTGTCCTTCTTTGTATGCTTTTAATCCGGCCGACGTGCCATTTTTGTAGTCTGAATAATTTATTTTTCAATATTCAGGTCGAAGTGCCTTCTTTCTTCTTTAAATGCATTTCTCTAATTTCTTCTTTGAATGAATGTCTTCTTTTTTCTGCTCTTGTATGATTCTACACTTAGAATAATTTGCATGTCTTCAAAGTACACCTTGACTGTGCAATCTCTTTGGGTAAAATACCTCTGTCACAACTTCTAATCTTGCTCATCTCGACCTTATCCTAACACTTGAAAATATTGTAACAAATATTTTCACAAGTGTTGCTTAGGACTTGTCACTTTCTCAATGTCTTCTATCAAGACTTTAGTTTTTCATATTTCAAATTTTGACAACCTGGTAGTCTCGGCAAGTATGCAGATATTGCTTGAGCTTTGACTTTAACTTGTAAATTTTTCTTAAAAATTTCAACAAGTGTTTTAACTATCATCCTTTATCATAATCTCGGCTTAACTTCAGCTTGTTAATTTTTCTCAAAATTTCAACAAGTGTTAAACCATCTTCTTTTATCATAACCTCGGCTTAACTTCAGCTTGTAAATTTTTCTCAAAATTTCAACAAGTGTTAAACCATCTTCCTTTCAATACGACCTCGGTTTAACTATAACTTGTAAATTCACATAGAATTTCAACAAGTGTTTAAACCAATCTTCTTCCGATATGACCTCGATTTAACTTCAACTTGTAAATTTACACAGAATTTCAATAAGTGTTAAATATGACCTCGGTTTAACTTCAAATTGTAAATTCACACAGAATTTCAACAAGTGTTAAATATCACATCGGTTTAACTTCAACTTGTAAATTCACATAGAATTTCAACAAGTGTTAAATATCATCTCGGTTTAACTTCAACTTGTAAATTGCTACAAATTTCAACAAGTGGTAAACATCATATCGGTTTAACCAACTTGTAAATTGCTACAAATTTCAACAAGTGGTAAATATCATATTGGTTTAACCAACTTGTAAATTGCTACAAATTTCAACAAGTGTTAAACAATGATTTCGGTTTTACTTCAACTTGTAAATTGTCCACAAATTTCAACAAGTGTTAAACAATGATCTCGGTTTAACTTCAACTTGTAAACTTTTCTCAAGTTTCACCAAGTGTTAAACAATGATTTCGGTTTAACCTCAACTTATAAATTGTCCACAAATTTCAACAAGTGTTAAACAATGATTTCGGTTTAACTTCAATTTGTAAATTGTCTACAAATTTCAACAAGTGTTAAACAATGATTTCGGTTTAACTTCAACTTGTAAACTTTTCTCAAGTTTCACAAAGTGTTAAACAATGATTTCGGTTTAACTTCAACTTGTAAATTGTTCACAAATTTCAACAAGTGTTAAACAATGATTTCGGCAAGCTCTTCTCTTCTCGGACTTAATTATCTTAGGCCGAGATCTTGTCTTCTGGGATCTCGGACCCGAGATCTGGAACCCGGGATCGACTTACTTGGGCTGAGCTCTTGTCTTCTCATATCCAGTGTTATCTCGGCTTGACAGGTGAGGTCACCTTGGCATCTTGTCGCTTTCTCTGGAGGTAATCCCTCAGATCCTCCTTGGTTCGTCCAGGAGCTTGGTTATCTCTGGATTTCAGCCTCTTTGGTGCACTACTTCACGTGTCATTGCGAGTCCTTTTGGACCTCTCTCTATTGGTCGTGTCGAAACAGAGGTCCTTCTCCTGAACATGTCGAAGTTCTTTGGAGTCAGCTTCCTTGGTGCGATGTGTTCTCTGTGAATCTCCCCTTCTTGATTCTCCTCGTCCGACCTCTCTTGAAGGCCGGTGAGAATGTTCCTTGGTCCTATCGTGCTGAGGAGTCGTAGGAGTTATGTTCTGCCCCCCTGCCTGGGTATCTTTCTTGGCTGTTGGAATCGGCGTATCTTGTGACGGCAACGATGGCTGGAGGTCGTCCTCGTTATAATACTTGCTTCGGTCTGATTTCTTCGGCACGTCGCCCTCCTGGCCGACGTCCTCTTCTCCGTGATTCTTATCACGAGTTTCTTCGTTGTAGTTGTCTTCTTCGACGCCAAGGTCAATATGTTGCCCACTCTCAGTAGGGTTATCGTCCCCAACCTTCTCTTTCGGTCTGTCGTTGGCCATCTATTCTTCTTTCGTTCCCACAGACGGCGCCAAATTATGTGAGTGATTTTCTGACCACAATGCCCGCTTAGTAACCAGCTGGAGAGCACCGGCAGAATAGATGGCACTTGGCTGACCTGTAACAGAAAGAGAAGATTCCGACGGTGGTTCGTCCACCTGGGGGCACTCCGACGATCAAGTCAGTATATCTCTCAAAGATAAATCAAGTGCTAAACTCACAAGCTTGAGTATCAAAAGCATACCTTAGACCCATGGGGGTACCTCTCTTTTATAACCAACATAAACCTAGTCCCAATAGAAGCCTACTTGAGATCGTTCTGGTAGATGCTTGGTTCACATTTTTTTTTTGGGCTAAGAATTTGGAGCAACATTATTTGGATTTATTTTATTTTATTTTATTTTTTTTTACCTGTTGTTTGCTTTTATGTTATACTTCCAATTTTATTATGTCTCCCTTTTCTTTTACAATTTTGTTCTTTTTGTTTATAATAGTAAAGTTCAATTGTGTTTCAGTTTGGTGGTGATGAGATAAGTTGAAGCTCTGTTTGTTTGGATTGCTATTAATTTTGAAATTCCATAGCAGAGAGGATGTAATTGAGGTTCCAATTGTGTTCATGAATAACATGTCAATATGTCATGAATTTTGCAGGAAACATTTTTGTGTGTTGTTTTTTTCTTAGTATCTACCAATTTAGTTGGAATTTTTGGGAAAATTATTATTCCCTTGGCAATAAATTGAGCCTTCAATGTACTTAACTAAAAAATAAATATATACTGAGCCTTTGGGTATTTTTGAATGAGGCAATCAAATTGATACAATATCCTCTCATTATATTTGAAAATGTTAATTTAATATGGACGGCTCAAGTTCCATTTGGCATCAGGCACTTTCGTTATATCATGTCATTAGTTTCTACTAAGTTCCCTTTCATTCCTATTTAATTGTTGTGCTAATACTTGCTTGATTGTGGAGACATTTTAATCTGAGTGAAGTACTTCCGAGGGAAATGTTTTCTTAGAAAATTATTGAATTGTGGGTTTTATTGGTTATGGTTTAGGGGAGTGATGTCAATCTATAGTGGTTTAATGGCTGATAAATGTTTATGAACTTCTTTTGTAATATGGAATGGTGACTTTTCAAATGTTTGATCTTCATTCAATGGAAATTTGCTATTGCTGCAAGTCTATTGGCAACTATGCTCTCATCTTTGTCTTTCTCCCACTCATTTCCATTATGGTTTGATGATAGAGGTATGTTTTTTGCTATGTTACTTGGGTTATGTGTGAAATAAATTTTGAACCTACATAAATTTGGTTAATTTATATGATAAATCAATAAATGGTGGTTTGATTCACTGGTAATTGACAGGGTTCTGAATTAGCATTGCAAGTTATCTAATCTACTAGTGGATTTTTTAGTTGTATGGACCTCTTTTGATTGCTTGGACATTCATTATAAGCTCTTGTGCTTGGAGGGATGCCATAGCCTCCAGGTTTGCAGTCCTCTGTTGGTTCTCTTGTGATATACTTATCAGGATAATGATGCTAAAATGTCACAGTAATTAAAAATTATGGCATGTGTTCTGATCAGTTTTCTAGGAGAATGACTTCAAGCCAGACCTTGATTGTACTGTTGTGACTTGAAGCTTGTTTTTATATCAAATATATCCTTGTTTTTATAGTTTGATTTGAATTTCTGGTGTGTTATGTTTGTTTTTGTATTGTTGTTTGTTATCTTGTCTGTGCTTGTTAAGACAAACACAAACACGTCTGTGTGTAATGAAAACCAATATAGAAGTAAAACCAATCATTTAATTAATTAGCATTATCTTGTCTTCATCACAATAATCTATCTCATCTTCTTACTATCCTTGCATTTTTCTTCTCTTAAACACGTCTTATTTTCTTGCTTCCTTGATCATAATTGTTGTGCTTGTCCTCTTCTTAAACTTCCTTGCTGATTAGTTGTGTAAAATTGTAGGGTTAGCAGGGGCCACTGCTGATGTGCATTGCTATGATTTATTGACAAACAAATGGCCTAGGTAAGCCCAGACCCGTAACCACTTATCAGCTAGCAACAATACTTTTGACGTTATGTTTTTTTTTATTTGCTTGTTATGTAGTTCTATTATGCTTTAATGAGCTTTCTTTTGCAAGATTACATCCTTTGGAGAACCTCTCACTCCAAGGGCAACACATGTGGCAACTGCTGTGGGTGCTATGGTAGTTATTTAGGTTAGAGGACATAATGATAATTTGACAGTTTATCCTTTTTAGTGTTTTGGCTACTTTTTCTTCTTTCATTTAGTTAGCAAATAGTAACTACTCCCTGTTATCTTTCAATCCAACACAGGCTGGAATTGGTCTAGCTGGTTTGTCTGCTGAGGACCTCCATGTTCTTGATCTCACACAACAACGACCACGATGGCATAGGTTAGATTCCCCAAAATTGTCCTTGCCCATCTATTTATAGAAGTACTTTCACATACATGTAAGGATGTACAATTATTTATTTTCGTCATACATCTATTAAAGCAACATCAATATCCCTTTAGGGTTGTGGTCCGAGGTCCTGGACCAGGGCCACGTTATGGGCATGTTATGGCTCTGGTGGGGCCAAGATATCTGATGGCAATTGGTGGGAATGATGGTGAGTCGCTTGATATCTACTTTATTTTGTGTGCTCGAGTATGTTTTCCATTTTCTGGTGTTAAGCAATAATTTGATGTATGATTCTAGGAAAGTGTCCTTTGGCTGATGTATGGGCCTTGGACACAGCTGCCAAGCCATATGAATGGTAGAAATTGGAACTAGAAGAGGAAGGTCCACCTCCATGCATGTAAATTTCTCTTGCTCAGACCAGTAGCCATTTATTTAAAAAAAATTTAGTTGATCAATCATTTGTTCCTCTTGCTTTGATTATGTATGCAACAGCAAATGCACCTTCTAATGGCCTTCTTCTGCTTTGTGGAGGGAGGGATGCTAACAGTGTGGTAAGATATATTTTTTGCATGAACAATGGTTTCAATTGGTTGATATATTATAAGCCATGTACTTGAGCTAGCTTATCTGTAAGTAGTCTATTTTTCTAGGGACAATTGATGATTTTCTTTGTGTTTTATATGTTTTCTCCCCTAAAGTTGGTTGTTGGTTTCCTTCCTTGGGGAGCCTGCAGTTGTACTTGTTGAACAATCTTCCTTTGCCTATCTTCTGGTTTGTTTTTAAGGTGTAGAACTTATTGTTTACTATTTTTTATTTTTGTTTGTCAACGAGTGGTCAATTTGGCAGTGTTCCATATCTACTTTGATGGTGTCTAGTCATTGAATGTTTAAGAGCTTTCATTATGGGTGGCACTCTTTACTTTCATGATTTTCATTAAAACTTTAAAAGGTGTTGTTGAGGTTGCCTCAAGCAAGGCTTAGGAAAAACGCATCAAAATTTTGATTTTTGGGTAACACTCCCCAAAGACTTGTGTATTTTTACACTTTTTGCATATAAGCATATGAGGAGTATGCAAATGGAGAGCTTGTTTTGGTTGCTGTTAAATTTAGTCTAATACATGGTTTAAACATCAAAAAGAACAATCTCTTCTTTTTTTTTTGGGCGTTAAGTTTTGTTCTCTTTCTTATATGATTACTTAAATTTTTATTATGAAGCTGTCTAATTCATGCATATATATTTAGTTATGTGTGTGTGTGTGTGTGTGTAGAGGTTCATGCTAGTATGTTTGTCTTGAATACTGCTGTATCTGCTATGACTAGTATTGTACAATTTTGTCTATATGATTCCTTCTCCCTATCAAGGTCAAGATACACCTCTTCTATTATCATACATGTTTGACTTGTTACATCCTCTCTTAATGATTTTTTTTTCAGCCACTGGCCAGTGCATATGGACTTGCAAAACATAGAGATGGTCGGTGGGAATGGGCAATTGCTCCTGGTGTCTCACCATCTCCTAGATATCAACATGCAGCGGCAAGTTTTTCTTTTAAACTCCCAACCAAAAAAAGAAAAAGAAAAAGACCCCACTGTTAGTTGACATTTCCCCTCTCCTGTTTGGTATCTAGAAACTAGTCATTGAGATGTGCTATGCTCCTGTAGGTTTTTGTAAATGCAAGGCTCCATGCGTCTGGTAGTGCACTTGGTGGTGGACGCATAGTGGAGGACTCATCAAGTGTTGCAAGTATTTTCCTTTATTTTCTTTTTCCCTGTAATCCAGCTAATGTGTTGAAATTGTTGGTGTACAAAATCTACACTTGAGCCTTTTTCTCAAATTTGTCATGTTTCTGTGTGTAGTTCTGGATACTGCGGCAGGAGTCTGGTGTGATACAAAGTCTGTTTTTACTTTCTCCAGACTAATTCATTTACAGATTTTGCTGGGTTCAGGTTCAATATTAAGATTTGATAATAGTAGTATAATATAATATTTGAATTGTTACTCGTTCATGGTTTGGTATATGTTTTTGCAGATTTTGTTGAGGGAATAGTTGATACGATCGAGTGGGTGATGTTGGGAGCCAAAGATTATGTTGCTCTTTTTTTTTTTTTCCAGAAGACTTGAATTTTTTTGTACAGTGTATTTAATGATGGTTAATGGATAATGTCTATTATAAATTTAATTAATTTGTTAATTTTGTTATTTTTCATTAATAAAAAATTGTTTGGTGCTTGTAATTGATTTTTTTTTTGTTGTAGCACACCATTATATGATTTTTTTAATAAATAATTAATTGCGACAATAAAACAATGGTTGCTAAAAGTGTTTTTTATTTTTTAATTTTTTTGCGATGGCAAAATAGCTGTCGCAAAAAGTAGTTTAGGCAGTCGCAAATAATTTGCGACCGTTGCTTTGCCGTCGCAAAAAGTATTTGCCACCCCCATATTTGCGCCCCCAATTTGCAGTCGCGTAAGCCGTCGTAAAAAATCTTTTGCGACTGTATTTTTATTATTTGTGATGGCTTGTGATGGTCGCAAAAAATGTTTTTTTTAGTAGTGTCACTAAAAGATTATCCCGAAAAGTCAAAAACAAGGCTTTTAGTGACTAAATTTTGAAAATGTCACTAATAAATAGACTTTTAGGGACAAAATAATTTGGTCTCAAAGTGATTTATTTATTTATTTTTAGACAAAAAATTTGGTCTCAAAAGGATAATAATTCATCACTAATGTCTAATTTCATTGCTAAAAATATAATAATGACACTTTTTGCAATAAAAATATTTGGTCCCTAAAAAAAAAATTTTCCTAAATTTTGGTCTCTAAAACCTTAATTTTTTGTAGTGAATTGAATCCACAATTCGAAGCCCTATGATAAAATTTCTTAACCAAATAGCCTGTGATGTTGCTTCAAAGCATGCTATAAACTCCGCTTCCATTATTGACAATGCAATTACCATCTATTTGGCGCTCTTCCATGAAATAGCACCACCTACTAGCAAATAGACATATCTTAAAGTGGATTTTCTAGAATCTTGACAATCTGCAAAATCTGAGTCTGAATACCCAACCACTTCAAGACAGTCAATATGCTTGTAAGTAAACATGTAGTCCTTGGTTCCCTTTAAATACCTCATGACTTTCTTTGCAGCCTTCCAATGTTCCATTCATAGATTGCTTTGGTATCTTCCAAGCATCCCAACTACAAATGCAATGTCAGGTCGTGTACAAACTAGAGCATGCATTAAACTGCTTACGACAGACACACAGGGAATGCTAACCATTTGTTCATTTTCCAAATCATTCTTCAGACATTGACTTAAACTGAATTTGTCACCTTTAAAATGGGTGTTGCATTAGGAGTGCAATCACACATTTTGAATTTCTCCAAAACTCTTTCAATGTAGGCTTTATGAGACAATTCTAATGTCCTTTTGGACTTGTCTTCGTGAATCTCTATGACAATGACATAAGAAGCTTCACTCATATCTGTCATTTCAAAGTTTTGGAAAAGAAATTGTTTAGTATTATGCAACAAACCGAAATCATTAGACGCAAGTAAAATGTTATCCACATATAGAACTAGAAAAATATATTTTCTCGCACTAACCTTAAGGTGTATACAATTGTCCACAACATTCTCCGTAAAACCATATGAAGTAATAACATTGTGAAATTTCAAATACCACTGTCGGAAAGCTTGTTTTAGTCCATATATGGATTTCTTGAGCTTGCAAACTAAGTGACTATATTTATCAGAACAAAAACCTTGAAGTTGCTTCATTTATACTTTTTCCTCTAGATCCCTATTTAAAAATGTCGTTTTCACATCCATTTGATGTAGCTCAAAATCAAAATGAGCTATTAATGCCATGATAATTCTAAATGTATCCTTCTTAGAAATCGGAGAGAAGGTATTATGATAATTGATGCCTTCTTTTTGAGTAAACCCTTGGCTAAAAGTCTGGCCTTATATCGTTTGACATTGCCATTTGAGTCTTTCTTGATCTTGGAGACCCATTTACAGCCAACAACTTTCACTTCCTTAGGCAACTTGATAATTTCCCAAACTTGATTTTTAGCCATAGATTCCATTTCTTCTTTCATGGCATCATACCACAATTTAGAATCATCCATATTTGTAACAACCCCGACCCATGATTAACATATAAACCATGATTAACAATGTTTAACAAGTCATTAAGGTGCAATTTTGTGTTTATTACATGTGTTATGTACTATATGAGTTCTATCCGTTCTGGGTGAAAATATCTGTCTCTGATTTTGTTCTGTTCTGTGAATTGAAGGCCTTATCGGCATTCGAACATGAAATTGACTTGAATTATGTGTTCGTTGGAATTTTTAGAATATTATGGTAAGTTTAATTGAAATTCAATTCCAAACGAAATAATTAGATTAATTAATGCTCATTTTCTTAGTTTAAGCCAAGATTAATTAAGTCAATGTAATGAGCCTATATAAGGCCACTCTCTACGCCATTTATACACTTTACACTCTCAAGCCCTCATCGTTGAAGACAAAAACATGTGAGAGTGAGAGAGGAGGAAACTTGAGCTCGATTGTAGAGTAATAGATAGAGACTTGGAGGAATTGGAAGGAACTTCAAAGATTACACTTCTATACTTGAGAATTCAAGCTTAAGGTAGGAATTCAACCCTTGGAATGAATAATTTTGATGCTTAAACCATGGATTCAAGAGAATTGAGTGAATTACATGAGAATTGAGCTAGAATGAAGAATATAGATCAGATCATTGCATGCATGTGCATATCATGAAGTTTTGAAGTTGTTTAAGAAAGAACCTTCGCATGCTTAACCTTACTTTGGCTATGATTTCATCATTTAACTTGGTTTTGTACTAAACATTTCAATTAATCATGGTATGGGTGGTTGAAGAGCATATCTTTGTATGGATGTCATATTTTGGAAACTTTTGAGTTGGTTTTGTATAATTCACATGCTTTTAGGCATTGGTTTTAAGGAATGATCTTTAATTCACTATGTTTTCCAAGTTCATATAAGTTTTTTTCAAGTTTTTGGCCCAAAAGACCATGATTTGCTGCTTTGAAATTGAGTTTTGCACTTGGCAGAGCAATCTGGAAATTCCAGATTCTGCCTCTCCACTCGAGCAACAGATCTTGCGCTCAAGCGACCAGTCTGTGTTTTCCACCTCCGCTTGAGTGACCAATAGTTGGTTCGCGTGTAAAATGCATGCTCTTAGAAGTTTACATATTTTGCAGACTGCTCGAGCGACAAGAATTACGCTCGAGCGAAGACATCAGTCACACGCTCGAGCGATCGTCGAGCAGAAATTTCACACAACCAGTACTTTTTCAGATTTTGTAGACCGCTCGAGTGAGAGAAGTTACGCTTGAGCGGCCCCTCACATGTTTGCATGTCCGCTTGAGTGAGAGAAGTTGCGCTCGAGCGTGACCCCTGTTTTCAGTAAGTTTTGTTAAGAGTTCTAAAGTGCATTTTTTGGCATCCGCATTGCATCCTAGGCATTCCTAGGCCATGATTAAAACACAATAAGAGGTTAAGACCTAGAAATACAGTAAGAATAATACGAAAAAAGTTATGTACCAACGAGTGTGTGTTTCATTATGTATTTCTGTTATGTGTATATAGGTCACGCACCACAAGTTATCTGATTTGTCTGTTTTGCAAGTAGAGCCATCTGTGAGTAATAACTTTGTAAAGCTATGTTCACGTCTAAGTATAATCCTATATGATATGATATGACAAGAAATGATTTGCTTTCTGAAATGCTATGTTATGTATCAATGAATGAATGTCCAATTTTTGACAAGTATTTATGGCATCCTTAGCACAAGGCCCTTGCCCGGGGTAACAATACTGTGGTCTCATGGCCCTTGCCTGGGGGTAACAATACCGTGGCTCAAGTATATTACATGTTCCCGGTGCCAGAGTTCCATAATGGAACTAACAAGCATGATAACGCTAATGGATGTACTATGTATGATTAAGCATGAGCTCTGGTTTTTGCATATGATTCGAATAAAAATATGCATAAGACTCTGTTTCTGATAAGAATTTGTTTTTGATATAACTTTAATCTCTGATTCTATGATGGACATCATTCATTTAAACCCTTTACTTTGTTATTATTTACTGGGCTTTCGCTCATTATTTATATTATGTATGTAGGTGAGCAGGCGTGCCACCAGGCCTAAGCTGCTGCTTGGAGTTTTGGGTCAGCCAGCCACTGTGTTCCCTTTTGAGATGTCTAGTTTTGTAACCTCGTTACAGATGTTTTTGTTTTGTTTTGCTTTTCTGTACATTGGGCTAAATTCTCTTTTTGGCTTTATCTGCGTGTATAGGTGACATATGACTAATGTATATATGACGTCTCATATATATATATATAGTTTGTTTTGAAGATGTCTATTTTATGTATGTCTTCACAGCTCTATGGGCCTGGTATTTTGTATACTTGCTTTTGCAGCCCCTTATATTTTGTTATTCTGATAAAAGGCCTTCGTTAATCTAAGGATTACTGGCCAATTACGACACTAAACCTTTAGGGGCGGGTTTGGGTTGTGACAGAGTGGTATTAGAGCACGTGATATATTGCACACACAAGTCCATATGAGCTATAAGGTGTCCTAGAAAAGAAGTAGGGATATTTATGTACATGTGTGAGTGTGTGAGTTGATTACTGTGACAATTAGATCTAAAAATGAATTCAACTTGGCCTCACATAGATGAAACAAATGAACTGAAACTGAATATTTTGAACATTGTGGAAGGGATTACTTGCCTAGGTTTATTATTGTTTTGTTTACGTATAGCTAATGGAGAATGCACGAAGTAATGATGCAAGTGAATCTTTAGAGGCTCGCATGAGCCGAATGGAACAAATGATTATCGCTCTGACTAAAGCAATAACACAGCAACAAAGACAACAACCGATGCCTCCTTGGCCTCCTCTGGTCCAAGTTGAATTGAATAATAACTCAGAAATTCATGAAGATAAAACCGCCAACTTTCTTGGGTGGTATTGAACCGTTAAAAGCGGAGACATGGCTACTTAAAATGGAGAAGTTTTTTGAAGTTTTCCCCTGTACTGAGACTCAGAAGGTTTTATTGGCCACCTACACGCTTAAAGATGAAGCTCGGAGATGGTGGTTATTAATCCAAAATAGTAATGGGAATATGACCTGGGTTCAATTCAATGAGATTTTCTACAACAAGAACTTAAGCAAGACAGGATGTCAGTGGCCCAATATGAGGCCAAGTTTACTGAATTAGCTCATTTTTCCCCACACATGGTGGACTCGAATTATAAGAAAGCTCGAAAGTTTGAAGGATGACTAGATCTGGATGTGTATGACAGAGTAGGCGTATTGAAGTTGCCTACTTATATGGAAGTACTTGATAGGTCGTTGATGGCAGAAGCCATTTTGGCAGCAAAGCAACAAACCAAAACACTAACAACGGAATGGAGAAGTAAAAGGTCTAGATCTAATTTTTGGAAGGACCGTTCATCGTTTATAAACAAAAAGAAAAATATCGGATCATCAAGCAGTTCAAGTCAAAACAGTGGCTCTATACCAGCCTGTTCTGAGTATGGGAGAAGACACAAAGGCACGTGTTACCGTGCCTCGGGTGCTTGTTTTCAGCGTGACAAGGCTAGCCACAAGATCAGAGATTGTCTGATGAGATTTGTTGATGTTAATCGTCCCATGACAAGTTCAGTTGGATCCACCCCTGTACCAAGAACAAATGTGAAAACCAATACTGGGAGAGAGACTCCGAGACAAGGCCGAGTGTTTGCATTAGTGGCTGGAGATGTACAAAATACCGAATCTGTGGTGTCAGGTATAATCTCTATCTGTACTCAAAATGCCTATGTGTTGATGGATTCTGGTTCTACGCATTCATTTGTATCGCATGCTTTTTCTCGAAAATTAACTAGCCTGTTAGAACCTATGAACTGTTTACTATCTGTGTCTACACCATCTGGATGTTCTATGATATGTACTTCTATTTATCTGGCATGTGATGTTGTGATTGGAGATGTGACATTGTATGCTGATTTGTTACCATTGGCTATTGATCATTTTGACTACATACTTGGTATGGATTGGTTGATGAAATACTGTGCCACCATCGATTGTGTGAGTAAATCGATCATGTTTAGACCACCTAGTGTGTCTGAGTTTGTTTTTACTGGAAACGGGGTAGTTCCTCCGCCATACTTGATTTCATTTATGAAAGCCAGAAATTTTTTGAGAAAACGGTATCGAGGTTACATATGTTGCATTTTGACTGGGACTTCTAATAACTCTACTGTTGAGAATATCTCTATAGTAAATGAATTTCCTGAAGATCTACCTGGGGAGTTTATTGATAGAGAAATTGAATTCACCATTGATGTAGTACCCGGGACACAACCAATTTCTAAGGCCCCTTATAGAATGTCAACTTTTGAACTGAAAGAGTTAAAAGTCCAACTTCAAGAACTCTTAGACAAGAAATTCATCCATCTGAGCACCTCACCTTGGGGAGCTCCAGTGCTGTTTGTTAAGAAGAAAGACGGGTCTTTTAGGCTATGTATTGACTACTGTGAATTGAATAAGGTAACTATCAAGAACAAATATCCATTGCCTCGAATAGACGACTTGTTTGACCAACTGCAGGGAGCACAAGTATTCTTTAAGATAGACCTTAGGTCTGGGTATCACCAATTAAAGGTTAAGGCAGAAGATGTAGAGAAGACTGCATTCAGAACTAGATATGGACACTATGAATTTTTAGTAATGCCGTTTAGGGTGACTAATGCACCTGCCGCCTTCATGGATCTTATGAACATGGTGTTTAAATCATATCTGGATGAATTTGTTGTTATGTTCATTGATGATATCTTGATTTACTCCAAAAGCAGGGAAGAGCATGAGAACCATTTGCGAACTACTTTACAGATTTTGAGAGAAAAGAAGCTGTATGCAAAATTGTCCAAATGCGAATTCTGGCTTAACAGTGTGGCATTTTTGGGACATGTAATCAACAAGGACTGTATCTTCGTTGACCCTCAGAAAATTGAAGCCATTGTGGACTAGCCAAGACCAACTAATGTGTCAGAAGTGAGAAGTTTTCTGAGACTTGTAGGATACTACAGAAGATTTGTGAAAGATTTCTCAAAACTTGCTACGCCATTAACACAGTTAACGCATAAAAATATACCGTTTGACTTAAATGATCAACGGGAGTTAACCTTCCAAGAATTGAAAACTAGATTGGCAACTGCACTAATTTTGACTTTGCCAAATGGAATGGATAGATTTCAGATTTACAGTGATGCTTCCTATAAAAGTTTGGGGTGTGTCTTAATGCAAAATAGAAAGGTAATTACTTATGCCTCTCGGCAACTCCGACCACATGAAAAGAATTACCTGATGCATGACCTTGAACTCGCAGTTGTAGTCTTTGCTTTGAAAATTTGGCGTCATTATCTGTATGGAGTAACTTGCGAGGTGTATACTGATCACAAAAGTTTGAAATATTTCTTCACCCAAAGAGAATTGAACATGAGATAGAGGAGATGGCTTGAATTGATCAAGGATTATGATTTGCAGATTTTTACCATCCAGGGAAAGCTAATACAGTAGCGGATGCCTTAAGCTGAAAATCTATTAAAAATTTGTCATGTTTGCTCACTGGCCAGAAGGAATTGTTATGTGACCTGGAGAAGAATGAGATTGAGATTGTGATGCATGAACAGGATGGCATCTTAGCTGCCATTTCCGCTCAACCTGCAATCATTGAAGAAATCAAAGAGAAGCAACTTGAAGATGAATTCCTGAAAAAGATTTTAGATGAACTTGACTCAAAATCGAGACCAAGATTTGTGTTTGAGAGCAATGTGTTGAAGTTTTAGAATCAACTTTGTGTGCTGGATTGTCTAGACTTGAGAAAGCGAGTTATGGCTGAAGCTCACAATTCAAAGTTTGCTATGCATCCAGGGAATACGAAGATGTACCATGACTTGAAACAAAACTTCTGGTGGCCTGGAACGAAGAAAAGCATTGCTGATTTTGTGGCCCGATGTTTGCATTTCCAACAAGTCAAAGCTGAACACCAACGACCCAATGAGAGCATATTACTATGTTTGCATTTCCAATAAGTCGAAGCTGAGCATCAACGACCCAATGGACTGCTTCAACCACTTCCCATACTGGAATGGAAATGAGAGCATATTACTATGGATTTCATTGTTGAACTGCCTTGCTTTTCTTGAGGTATGGATTCTATCTGGGTTGTTATTGACCATTTAACTAAGTCTGTCCACTTCCTGCCTATTAAAACTATTTATAATGCAGACAAACTGGCTAATATTTATATGAATGAGATTGTGAGATTGCACGGTGTGCCAGTATCCATTGTATTTGACAGAGACTCGAAGTTTACGTCAAGATTTTAGTAAAGTTTACAACAGGCTTTGAGAACTGAACTGCGATTGAGTAGTGCCTACCACCCATTGATAGACGGCCAATCTGAATGAACCAATCAGACTCTAGAAGATATGTTACGGATGTGTGCTCTAGATTTCCAAGGAAATTGGGTGACCTACTTACCATTGGCCGAATTTGTGTATAATAATAGCTACCATTCAAGTATTGGTATGGTTCCATATGAAGCTTTGTATGGTAGGAAGTGTCGATCTCCAATTTGCTGGGTTGAGGTATGTGATAGACCATTGTTGGGACCGGAACTCATGCAAGAAACAACTGAAAAAGTGAAATGGATACATCAACGTCTGAAAGCTACACAGAGCTGCCAAAAGAGTTATGCCGATGTCCGAAGACGTGATAAAGAATATGAAGTCAGAGATCATGTGTTAATCAAAGTGACTCCAATGAAAGCCCAGAAAAGGTTTGGAGTGAAAGGTAAGTTGTTGTCGCTCAACCTTTTCAGGTCCTATTTCGGAAGTTCAAAATAAGCCCTATAGTTCGGACTCCTATAGTTCTGAATCTAATCTCACAAGTGCAATGTGAAATTGATAAATACCAAATAGTCTAAATCCGGCAAATTGTTTTGAAAAATTGATTTTGAATCAAAAATGCCAAAATTAGACTACTTTGCCAGATACAGAGTCGCCACCTAAATATTTTTGTTTTTGAGAAATTTAGGAAACCCATGACTTGTGCCAAAGGCCATGTGTTCGTCATCACCAAAGTTACCTCGGCTCGGGAACTTAGGTACGAGAGGGGAACGTCATGAATTGAGCACTCCCGCTCGCCAGATCAAAGATCGGCCTCTACTAATCATGATATGATTTTTATCGACATTATATGCTTTTGTTCCGACTGTTAAGCTAGCTTTACTATGTGACACGCATAAGCAATTATAGACTAATTTGCTCAAATTGGAACAATTCAATTTCATATTTGTTTTGCGAAAAGGGTTTGATTTTGCCACCTCAAGTGGGCTTAAAGTTTGCGAATTTTCCACTTAACAAAGTAAGCTTAAAGCTATGAATCTACCATGAGACATAGTGGGCTTAAACGTATATTCGCTGAATCGTTCCAATTTAAACAACAAGCCTTCATCCACAGGCATTCAAGCAGTTATATCATTTAAGCAATTAGCCTCATGGCAGTCACTTACACTCATGTAAGTGTGCTAAAGCACTAAAAACTCACCTAGTACTCCAAGCTAAGAAGATATAAGTTAGAAAAATATGCATGATTCCTAACTACGCCAAATGTCTAATGCAACACATGCAATATGTAATTAATAGGCTCGACTACTAATGTAGCATGTGAAACAACTAAATTAAATAACATGCGGTCTAAGCACGTATTCAAATAATTATTGAAATGACGATGCAATTTGAATGATGCGCCAAGCCTTGGTGCATGCAATACAAGATGAATGGATTCAAGCATAAGGTATGCTAATTGAAACATGTCTCTAAACTAACCATCAAAAGCGGATAAATAAAAGGAAAAACGACATGGGGTTGGAAGGCATACACGTTATTACAACACGCTCTTACGAAGGAGAGTCCAAATCTAAGCTAATTAAGCTAATTATTACAACACAAATGAAATTAGCTAACTACTTAACTAATTATTTCAACACTTGATTTAATCAACTACCTATAACTAATTAATTAAAGCAAAATTTATTCAGAACTATGACAATAATACTAACAAAACAATCAATCGCATTTGATAAGAGCATAATGGAAGATGGATGAAGGTTGCATTCGTAGCGCCTGAAAGCTACTCTGTCTGCCCATGCCATCTTTGTTTCACCTTTAGCCACTGCCTCTGTTTCTGCAAAATTACACTATTGGCCACACACTAAGGGCCGGCCGTGCATCACTGACAGCCAGCGGGGTGTGGACGCGCCCTCGGGCTTTATGCTACCACAATTCGGACTCGAATGTCACTATGCTTAATCTGATCTCGCAATATGCAATGCAAGACTGATAAATCATCAAAGAGTCCAAATTCGGCAAATCGTTTTGGAAAACGGATTTTTAAGAAAGAAGTGCCAAACATGGACTACTTTATCAGATACAGAGTCACAGCCTAAATATTTTATTTTGGGAGAATTTAGGAAACCCTGACTCGTGTCTAAGGCCACGTGTCCGTCATCACCAAAGTTGCCTCGGCTCGGGAACTTGGGTACGATTGGGGAAGGTCAGCTATGAGCACCCCCGCTTGCTCGATCCGAAGATCAGCCTGTACTAAGCATGATATTTTGTTTTGAAAACAAATGTGTCCTTATTCCGGTTAATTAGCTAGAATTTACTATGTGATGCGCACAACACACAAGTATAGACTAGATCGCCTAATTTGGAACAAAGCATCGCATATCCGTTTTGTTTGGAAATGGTTCGGAGTTTTGCTACTCGCAAGTAGGTTAAAATGCAGATTTGATGAATTGTTCCAATTCAAGTAATCCAACCTTCACCCACAGGCATTCAGGCAGTTATATCACGTAAGCAAATAGCCTCATGGCAAGCATGCTGTCATGTTAACACTCACATACATGCAAGATGCTAAAGCATAAACACTCACAGTGTACTCCGAGCCAAACAAGGAACATGTTAGTAATCAAATGTATGATCCAAGTCCATGTTAAGATGGCTAATGCATCGCAGGCAAAATGCAACTAGAATAGGCTCGGCTAATCTAAAGTGGCATATGAGATGCGACAATTCGATACATGTGTTCAAGTTGGAATTTAAATACAATGCAGTTAATATGATGCGCCGAGCCCGGTGCATGCAATATAGATGAATGATGCAAACATGCATAGCATAAGGATGCTAATTGAAACGTGCCCTAGAACTAACCATCGTAAGCGGTTAAGTAAAAGGGAGAAAGAAGTGGAGGTTGGAAGACATGCATCACACACACGCATGCTTATTACACAATTGTGCCTTCTCGGGGGAGGGACAGAAAGAATAATACAAATAAAATATTTAACTAACTAGTGAGCTAACTAATTATTACACAGCACTTAACTAATTAAACAAATTAATTAAGCTAAGAAAGTAGTAAAGAGGCCTCGGGAAGAGGGATGAATGCGTGCATGCTCGGCCCCGCTCGGAAATCCATCGCCACACTCATGCTGCCTCTGTTTACACTGATTTGTACTTCTGAAAACTTCACAAGTCCCAAGGAAGCTTCAGAATCACTCCCTGAGCACTGTGGGATGTCACCGACCAAGAGGTGAGGCCACCGGCCATGGGGAACTGGTCATCGACCATTTGTGGTAATCTCAGCTAACAATTAATGGCTGGCCGGCATTTAAAATGGTCGACCGACCATCTCTTCCTGTAGAATCCTGTTTTGCTACAGCAGAGGACAGATAGAACATGGCGATGCATTTTCAAAGAAATGTTTGCACCACCACCCTTCTTATCATGTTTGAGACTCAAAGGAGTATGGTTCTCGACCCTCAGGCCATCAATCACGCATTTCAATGCATGATGGCCCAAGGTGCCAAGTGTGCATTCTAATGTCAAATGAAATGCACACAAAACAAATGAGGGACCCCTAACCTCTATCATGGTTTATCACGGGCAAGGAATGCATGCTTAAAACTATGCAACCTAGACATGTAACAAGCTAATGCAACATGAACATGCAAACAAACAATGTTGCACAAGGCAATTAGCAAATAACAATATGTAAAGACAAGCATGCAAACAAGCATGTGACTTCATTCAATTATGTAACAACATGTGAGGCAAACATGTAGTAACATGTTAAGCAATGTAAAACCAAAAGAATGCATGCCAAATGCACTATCGCTTAAGCATGCAACAACTTATTAATAGGCCAAGTATGCGACAACATGCAAGACAAACATGCAACAACATGCGGGAATGGTCTTACACCAAGATGGATAACTCTCTAATAGGTCCAAAACAATGGCCAAGATGCTAAGGGATAAGGGACAAAACCACATACAAACATGCATGCTAATGGCCCATCACTTTAAGCACAAAAGGGCAATCTTTAAGCACACTTAAAAGGAATGAAAAGCATGCAAATGTGACGACATTACATGCTCTGAAATGAAGCTAGGAGTGATGCCAAATCACATAAATAAGTCAAGCATGGCATGCTCAAGACTGAATCCTAAGACTAGTCGAGGGACTTGAACCAAAACTACACAAAACAAAGAGCATATGGCAAGTATGACTCAAAACAGTGCTAAATCATGCTAAAGTGAGCCTAAAACATGCAATGACCAAAGCCAAAACAAACTAAAACAAAGGGGCAAAATCATGAGGCATGCAAGGCCATCAAAGAGGTGTTACACTACACCTAATACAACCAAATATGGCATGATTTAAGCAACCCAAAACAGAGTTATGACATGTCAAAATGAGCCCAAAAACCCACTTAGATGGCATCCCAATGACCTAATCATGGAGACATACACAATGGTCCAAACATGGAGCACAAAACAACGACTCTTCAAAGCATTGAAGGGATGGCAAATGCAAGCATACAAGCATGGAACATGGACTGAAATAACATTCTAAGTGATGCCAAACCACTGAAATGATCCACATAGAGCATGCTAGCAACTTGGACACTCAAAGCTAACAAGCTAGATTTCATGGTAGCTATACAAAGTAAGTCATGGATGGCCAAAATAACAAAAATCAGAGCTCAAGCATGCTACAACAAGCCTAAAAGCTTCATGGAGCTGAGCCAAAATCATACTAAAAACACATGTTACAACATGATGCATGTTAAGGCCAAAGCATGGGATTACATGCCAAGTGTATGAAGCATACATGACATGTCTAAACCAACTCAAAATAGAGGTGTATCATGGCAAAAAAAAGCCTAATACATGCTGAAATGGAGCTACAACAAACTAAACACACATGCTACCACATAAGCCATTTATGCAAGCATTAAAGACAACAAGGAGAGGGGATGACCCTATTCTTTTTAGGACCTCAAAACCACCTCTCCACCACTAAAAATCCTCTGGATTTCAGTGGTAGAGAGGTCATGCAAGACCAAAAACAATGGCCAAAAGGTATGGCCAAAAACAAGGCCTAACAAGGCCTTGGAGAGGGGAGACAACCCCAAACCTCAAAGTGACCTTAAACAAAGTTCTAAAACACACAAAATTAGAACTTTTATCAGTTATAGTCGAAGCTTAAAACAATAAGCAAGAATGGCTAAAAGCCTAAGCAAGAAAGGGGTAACTAAAGTAAGAATGCTCACCCTGGTAGACCTTCTTTAGGAACAAAGCTCCATCACCTTTCTTTGGTCAAAACCAGTCCAAGAACCCTAACAACAATCTTCTAAGGCCTCAACAACCCAAGGATGGTGTAATGCTAGGTGTTCTAGTGCAAAAGTAAGACAAAAACTCACTTTAAGGCACAAAAATAGGATCAAACAAGGGAGTACAGATACAAAACTATATCTCACTCTCTAACCCTAATTTTTTCTGAACATTGGAGGAGGGAGGAGGGGCTCCCTCTTTATAGAGGTTCAAATTCTAGGGCTTCCAAAAGAAGCCAAGCAAGGAACAAATCCCTCCATACATGTGTATGGAGGGGGGGAATAATGGGTGCTAGCTGTGCCAAAATATCTGCATAAAGCAGATGAACAGGGTTTGGCCAACAAAAATGGCCGGTCGACCAACACAATGGCCGGTCGACCAAATATAGTGTCGACCGGCCAACACTTTTGGCCGGTAGCAAGAAAAAGGGGCCGATGGCCTCATTCCATGGCCGGTGGGTTGAAGGGATGGCAAACAAGCCACCTTTTCCCCCAGAAGCAAAACACAAGTGTTTGGTGTACAACCAAGCACAAAACAAACAACTTGAGAGGTCTTGAGGCAAGACGTGCGATCGAAACCTTCAAGAACTCGAGACGAACACGAACATGGATGATCATCGAGTGTTCAAACGATGACGTCCAAGTCTTGAGCACGGTCAAAAATGGGGTGTCTACACGGGGTCTATAGATGACCGGCCTTGCATCAATTTGGTGCAAACCTCTATTTTGTGTTCTGAGGTGAAATTAGTGTAGATAGAGCATTCTCAATCTCTGTTTGTCCTTCCTTCTCTATCATGGGAAATCCTCGAGAGTAGGTTGAAATTGATTCTAAAGCCATTAATGAGCAATATGATTGCTTGATGATCTCGAATTCAATTTTGGACAAAAGTTAATAAAATGTAAAGAGTAGAACCACCCCTCCCCTTTGTCATAGTATGAACTCAAAAAGAGAGGTTGCAACGCTTCAAGAACTATCAAAATGCCATGAATTAGCATAAGACGACTCTTGACATAAAAAACTTGGCATAATGTTCGGCCAAGTCGAAGCAATTTAAGCTACTTTCTTTATGTGTGTTGATCCAAGTTTTAAACTAATTTTATTAGGCCTTGCCATTCTTTAGTCCATTTGTCCATGCTGATGTTAAAGTTCTCTAAATAAGAAGTGCTGTCAAACAAGAGGTTTTTCTAAAGCATGAGAGAAAAACCACATCGTTGGCAATGAATCTTCGAAATGATTAAGCCATTAAGTGGGGAACCTTTCTTATATATTTCAAACAACCTCAATCGTTTGAAATCATTCTCAAGTATGAAAGAGATGAATGATGGTTTGACTATTAAATTTAGACTCTCAAACATGAAAATGAGTAAAAGAAAGCTATATAACAAACAAGAAGTTACATATGCCAACTTATGAGATCACAAATGTACTAAATAAGGCATGAATCAATTGAAAAGGGTTGGACAGCCTCAAAACATGCCTTAATACATGGAAAACAGAGGTAGAACATGCATGAAAAGAGCTTGAAAAGCTAAGCAATAAAGAAGAGAATTAAGGCTAGTAAGCAAGAATAAGGAGGGGCGGATAACCCCTCTACTTTTGAAGCTTCAAAACATGATATTTAGCCTTTTTAAAACTCTAAAAATCAGTGTAAATAGCAAAGGAAAAGAGTGGAAAAGGGAAGGTTTGAGTTATAAGTAAAGTAACTCTTTAAACCTAACCCCAAAAACTTCAAATAAGCTCAAAACAACTCAAAACAGCAAGAACTATGAAGCAAGTGATAAAAATGAAAGTAAGAGAAAAGAAAACAAGCCTATACCTTATAAGGAGTACCCTTATTGTTGATGATCCAAACTTGGTTTCAATTCACCCTCAAGCTTGAATTATGCTTCTCCAAGATCAACCAAGGCTCTAGAGTGGTAAGACAAGGTTGTGTATGGAGTATAGAGATGGTATAAACAAGCTAGGTTAGCTCAAAGGTGACTTGCAATGGAAGAAGGAGGAGACAAAAGCTCTCAAGGTGTATATATGGTTTCTAGATTTTTGTTCAACCCTAAAAACAATCCTAGAGTTTCGTTTTTATAGAATTTGAGCTCAAAATGTGATAAATATCTTTAAAAATAGACGGCTGGTGGCCTCCCGCCCAGAATAGTATTTATCGCCATCAAGGGCCAGTCGGCCATTCACAGCCACGACCGGCTATCACTGATGCACGGCCGGCCCTTGATGGCCTCCCTTATTTTTTTGGTTCAAACTCAGCTCAGGGTGGGGCAGGATGCAAACAAAATGCATGATGTAAGAACATAAGTTATGATCATGCAATAAGGCTATGCAATGAAACATTTGAATGTAAATGCAATGCAAAGAAAATGCCATAGTTAAACAAACTGAAACAAGGCATAACAATTCCAATCATGTAAAGAAGTAAGTAAATAAACACGCCACATGTGGGAATCATGAGCCAAACCACATTTCATGCAGAAAGGATGTAAGAAAATAGCTTAACTACGTGTC
This sequence comes from Camellia sinensis, assembly GCF_055761805.1. Taxonomy (NCBI): domain Eukaryota; kingdom Viridiplantae; phylum Streptophyta; class Magnoliopsida; order Ericales; family Theaceae; genus Camellia; species Camellia sinensis. The sequence continues at coordinate 172,272,701 of NC_138967.1, forward strand.
ACACAGGAAAGGTGAAGAACGACATAACCGTCGGGCACACCCGAGGTTTCGACTGCAATCCTAATGCGTGGCACGCATGAGGAGGAAAGGGTGGTGTGAACATCGGGTGCACCCGAATGTTTTTAACTGATGTAAACAATCCTAATACGTCTCACGCGATAGGAGGAGAGGTGGTGTGAACATTGGGCGCACCCAAATGTTTTTAACCGATGCAAACAATCCTAACGTGTCTCGCATGATAGGAGAAGAGATGGTGTGAACACCAAGCGCACCTTAATATTTTTAACAGATGCAAATAATCCTAACGCGTCTCACGCGATAGGAGGAGAGATGGTGTGAACACTGGGCGCACCCGAATGTTTTTAACCGAAGGGTGGTGTGAACACTGAGCGCACCCAAATGTTTTTAACCGAAGGGTGGTGTGAACACGGGGCGCACCCAAATGTTTTTAACCGAAGGGTGGCAATCCTAACGTGTCGCACGCGAGAGAAGGAAGGGTATGATCCAAAAATGGCACAAATGATTTTAACTGAAACTCCTCTGAATGAACCATACATACAATATCGTGCACTTCTTCGAATGAAACATATATACAATATCATGTGGTAAGAAACGATGGAATGAATTATGAACTAAACAACACAAGTCATCAATGACTAGAGCAGTTTAAACAAGATAAACCATGAATTCAAACTAATGAAATAAAATCAATAAATCAAATTATGCACTCACACAACAAAACAAAACGAAATGGATACCTTGCTCCGTCTCTTCATTTCCTTTGATCTCTTTGCTATTTTGCCTTCATTCTTTGTTTTTTTGTCTTTTTCTTTTTTCACTCATTGTTTTGCGTTATCATAAAACTCATTATTTCACCCAAATTAAAACCCACGATTAAAATTCAAAAATTAAATTAAAAAAACAAAAAAAAATTAAAAAAAATAAATTAAATCCCAAAATTAAAACAATAATGAACTAAAATAAAATAAAATAAAATAACCAGCAACACACAAAAAAGAACAAACAAAAGAAAAACAGAATTAAAATCATTAAAAGTCGACCGGGCCTCAGCGACGCACGACCAGGCTTCGATACAACTGGTCGGCCTTTGACAGCGGCAATGGGGCAGTTCGGTAAAAGCCACGCCCGTGATTGCTTAAAAAAAATTTCAAGCTTTATTTGAACCACACCCTAGGTCAAAATTCTCTCCCCCTTCTCTCTAGATTCCCTTCTCTCTAGATTTCCATTCCCCTTGAGTTACCCATCAACTTTTACAAAATTTTTCTTTAAAACCCTTTTGATCGTCCATCTTTTGAACCAACTGGATCTTGATTTGGTAAAGCTTTGAGTTTTCTTGTGATTTTCCATAGATCCTCATACTTTTACCCAAAGTTTTCTCCCTTGATTTTCCCTTCTCTCTTTACTTTCTCTCTCCTAGGGTTTTAGTTTTGAAAAACATTCAACCACTCAGTTTTTCTTCAATTTTCACCTCTCTATGGCTAGTGACGAAGTACCTATTCCCGACTTCGACGTAGGTATTAGTGCTGCCCTTGGCACAGATATGGAGGCGGAGGAAGCTGCTACATTGCTTCCCCTTGCTGAGAGGCCTTTTGATGCGGCCACATACGAGCCGCGTACCCATGTGCCACCCCCATGCGGCATCTTGAGTTTCGAGGGCTTCATTCTAGGGCTAGATGAGGACACTCTATTGCGAGAGCCCATGGAGCATATATCTGTCGACGCTTCTATGGTACACAACTTTTCCCTTAATTTACTTTGTATAAAAAGCTTGATGAACAAACCACTTATCTCTGCTGTACATATATTGATAAAACTTCCAATTAATAGGTAATTTCTAGGAGGATAGGCGGCTACAGCTCTATATCTGGCCCCGACATTGGTACGAGCGACTTCCCGCAGAGGTCCGCACTTTAGTAGATGCTGCTGGCTTTGGGCCCTTCTGCTTCGGGCTCATATAGATGAGGGTAGAGTCTTGGCTTTATGGGGCCTTGGTAGAGAGATGGTAGGACACCACCAACTCATTTCACTTCTCTTCTACCGGGGAGATGAAACTGACCCCATATGATTTCTCGATGTTGACCGGTTTACGGGTTGGGGTCGGCGACCTAGTCCCCTTCGATCTAGATATAACTCAGTGATAGATGCAAAGCTCCAACTTCTTGGGGCGATCCCAAACACTACCAGCCATAGGATGGTGCGCTACAGTTGGTTCCTGGAGCACTTTTCCAGCACTTAGCCAGCTACTGCAGGTGAGGTTGCCCAGTACACCCACGACTTCCACATATATCTTTTTGGTAATACCCTGTTTGCGAATAGGGAAAATATCGTGGGGTTATATATTCTAGGGGCAGTGGTACACCTTCCTCGGGTGGTGGAGTACGACTGGGGTGGCGCAAGCCTAGCCACCCTATACTGCTACATGAGCTCCGTCTCCCGCCGCAAAATGGATTCACTCAGCGACTACTGGAGGGTTTGTGAGGTACACCCTACGTTTACCTTTCTGATATGCTTTAAATTTTGTTCGTTGTTGTATTTCTAGCTCATTTGATTTATTTTCTCATATCATCTGTCTGCCTTTGGTTTGCAGCTTTGGGTCTACACATATTTCACTTCATTGGCTCCAGTTCTAGAGAGGCCAATTGAGTTATTTGTACCTCGTTCTCGGTACTACAACTAGAGATTCGAGTGATGTCGCCTTGCAAATTGCACCTTGCCGTATTTCCGCCGCTTCTTTGACACTATCACGACAAATCAAGTATTGCACTATTTCCCATATTATATGGTCACCCTTATACTGTTGTACTGTTGTGTTTGTATCATATTGTCATTCTCATACTACACTGACTTCTGACACTGCACTAATTTTCTTAGGTTGACTGGCACCATTGGGCAGACATTTCCCAAGTGTCGAGGACGACCTACACCGCTGCCTGGCATGCTTCCACGATGAGGATTCTGTTCGAGGGCCCTTTTGGCCAGGCATACTACCTGGGAGAGAGATTCATCCACTAGACGCGGGGCATTGCTGACCCTGATATTCCACATCCTCCTCCTGACATGAGGGTGGTGCATGATCTACAGGATAGTCCTGAGCTCGACCTCTTAATGATAGGTGAGGACAGTGATCGCCACCATGAGCCTGACGACTTTTCTACTTTCTTACACACTCGGGTGATGGCGCCTCTTACTCCAAGCGTGGCTCGAACTATGCCAGAGATTGCTGCTGCTCCTACTGCTGGGGCTAGTGATGCGCTTATTGGAGGTGCCCCTGCTGTTGCTCCTATTCCTAGATTGCCTGTGATTCCCACCGAGATTATATACATGCATCCAGATAGAGTGATCGAGCAGATCCCACTTGAACCCATCGAGGAAAAGGACCGCAGACTTGTGTTTGCCACTAGTGTTGAGCAGGTACACTTTCTTTTTATGCTAGTCCACGCTGCACTTTAGCTTATTCTCAGCCATTACTGTTCATTATTCAACTACTTTTATCTTCTTTTCTCAATTTTTGTTTTTTTGTAGATCCCCCGGGCGTACAGTGACGAGCTCCTTCAGATGATCGACCTAGGGGTGGGCGCGGGTCAGTTGCGCCCACGGAACCTCCAATCCACCATCCGTCCGCCAGATTGGCGGATTGGAGAAAATCAATTCGCATCTGTCTGCCAATCCGGCAGATGTGGATTGAGCGGATTGGCGGTTTGGCGGATGGATGTGAATCGGTTTGGCAGTTTAAGATTTTCTAAATTTTTAACATAATTCAACTTGTGCACTTCCTCAAAAAAAAGAAAGAAAAGAAAATAAAGTATTACAGTCAAGGACTTGAAAAACTATTACAATCACTATATGTCTCATCCAAAAAAAGAAAGCTTGAAACTTTAGAATATCACAATCACTGCATGGCTCATCCGCATATTACAATCACAGCATGATTTATCCACATAAAGTATTACAATCTGTGGTTCTTAAAATATAATAACAATTCAAACCACCAAAACCATGAACATGGCAGTAGTAGAGATTGTATGTTTCTGTATTGTTATATCTATATATGTTTTTGAACACAAAAACCAACCAGCATCGATCATATTTTCTAATTATTCTTTTTAGAGTTAAATTTAAAAACCAAAAAATATAGATAAATAATACGTTTATTTTTTTTTAATTCAAAAAATATATTCAGGTTGAAAACTTTTTTTCAACAGAATATTTAAACTCTTTTTCAATTGAAAACACAAACAAAATATTTAAACAAATTGAAAACATAAAGTCTTATAAATTATTAGGGGTACTTGCGATTTGGCGGTTCGGTTGCGGCCAAAGGAATCTCAAATCTGCCATCCGTCCGCCAAATTAGCGGATTAGAGAAAATCAATCCGCAACTGTCTGCTCGTCATCACGCATCCGTCCAAAATGCGGCGAATCGATTCGGTTTGGTCGATTTTAGCGGATCAGTATATCCGCTGCTCACCCCTAGATCGACCGACTACTCATTATGGTACGGAGGAGGCAGACTGCCTTAATTACTCATGGGATCGAGGTATATTCTATGTGTAGCCTACTTTCGTTGCCATACTCCACACTTCTGATCACTCTTATTGATATCTGTCCTCTTTTCAACTTGAGCCGGCGCCAGCAGTGCCTGCAGGACCTTCCGCAGCCAGTAGGTGGAGACAGGGTCTAGTGAGAGGTCGATGAGGCATCGATCGGGGGAGAGGTCGAGTGAGGCAGCGCTTGCCTTCCAAGGAGTCTTTTGACTGGTCCACGACCTCTGAGGATGAGGGAGGGGAGATTGACCTGTAGTCGAGCAGTCTTAGCGATGACAGCGGTGCACCTCCTCCACAACCGATGAGGAAGAGAGCGAGGATGGGCTACTGATGATGATGATGATTTTTCTTTATTTTGCTTTTGATTTCGTTTTGTTATGTAGTTATAAAACTAGCTTCGGATAGACCTCTTGTTTTTTTTTTCAAAAACTTCTTTTGTTTTGGTTGCATAAAACGATAATTGAGGTTTGGGCCGCCAGTTATGAAAAACAAGTTTTGTTGAATGATCTCTTTGCACAATATGATGAACTGCATTACCCTTGCATTTGTAACCTTCGGAATTGTGAATGCTTTGCTCTTGAATTGATTCATGAATCGGATAATGACTTACAACTAGTCAAAACATAAAATATAACTTGATAATAGAAAAACGAAATGAAAACAACTCGAAAAATCTAACAAACACTTAGTACAAACAAAACAAAACTCAAAAGTACAGTCGAAGTTCATCTGAACAAAGCTCAACTTTCGCTGCAATAGATCTGCACTAGGCCAGCGCCAAGACCCGGCCAGGCTTCACTGATGCACGACCAGCTATCACTGATGCACGGCCGACCATCAGTGTGATGTCAATCAGTGCTGTCCAGCTGTCATGCTTAGCTCATTCTCAGACTCTATAAATAATGCTCCCATGCTGTTTTTCTGGCAAACTCACAAGTCCTTGATATTTTGCTCTCAAAATGGAGATATTACTTGTCAGCAGGCTTCGAGATTGGATAGCCGCTTTGGATGGCTCGAAAAAGGTGAATTTTCATGGCTTCAACCTAAATGCCTTTTTTTTTTTTAGCCGCACTTCTCTTTGCTTTCTATTCCTTCATGCCGCGGTTCAATGTTGGAACCCAATCACACATGTCTTTAGCTTCGGGGGACAAGAAATATGCCCAACAATTAAGGAATTTCAGGTGTTAATAGAATCCCGACATGATGAGGAAATCATACCTTAGCCTCGTTTCGGCCACGTCCAAGCTTTGGGACAGATGTGCGGGCTCACTCTACACGAGGCTCGATCCTTGGTCCATAATGGAGAACTGGATATTCCCAGTCTGATTCATCATTTTTCTGACGTTGGTGACTGAGGTAATTTTTTTTGATGGGGTTTTAGGCAACATGCCCTTTGCTTATGTATGCTGGCACATTTCCTCCTTGCCCCTACTTTCAGCAGGTCTAGCATTCGGCTAATTAAAGTGGCCCAGGGTTCAAAAGAGGACAAGAGTTGCATTAGTTTGGTGCTAGCCGAGACTTTGATGGGCTTAGACACCTTCCATCGGCGAGAGACAACCAAATTCATGGGGAGTCCACTACTTCTTCAGGTACTGTTTCCCACACTTTCTAATATGGGTTTTCTCACATCACTCTGCATTCATGCTCTATTTTTCTCTCAAAGGCCTTTTCTCATTTTTCTCTTAACATACATCTCTCTATTCTTTAATTTCTCTTTTATTTTATCCTTTCCCAAGTTTGGCTAATGGACAAACTGAAGGTAGTGGACTCTTGCCCTGCATACTGAGCTCAAGTATACTTCTTCCACCATCAGCTAGTAGACTTCTCGAATGAGGGATGATGGTGCCACTAGATGTGCAACAGGTCTGTTGCTGACATTGCTTGGCATTGCTCCTGGCTTAACCTGACCAAAATGAGCTACATCATGACTCGGTAACCTGGTATTCAGCTGATCAGCCTTACACACTGTGTATTCTACTTCCTGTTGAGGTTCAGACGTCAGTTTGGTCATGACCAAACCTGCCCAGAAGAGGGGGTAGAATACATGGTTTTATTCCGCATCGGAGGTTCACACTTAGCTAGGTACGTCACTGCTTGGAAGACGAGAGAGCTTCTGGCCCCTGCCCCCAGTTTCAGTTGCGCCTTTTCTGGAGAATACTTGGCTTGGCTCGAGGATGAGGCATAAATCGGGCCCAATTTAGCATCAGAAGCTTCCACAAGCATGAGTAGGGGACCCAAGAGGACCTGACTCATCTATGCCTCTAGTTTATTGCTTTGATTTTTACTTTTCATGTTTTATGAATGTAATAAAAGCAACTTTGATTTGTACCGAGAGTTGGAGAACTTTGTATTGATATCAATAAAATTAAAGTTGTGAGCATTGAAAATTTTCCTTTTGGTCAAAAAATGGTCTAAGTTATAAAAGATAAAATTTGAGCAAAAATCAACCTTTATTAAAACTTTCCAAAACCATTTTCAAAAAGGATCACGACTTGACACACATGGAATCCATCCTCAAGATGTACAACCCCGAATCTGAAGATCACAAATTGCCCCTTTGCTGAATAACACTGCTCAGCACTATAACCAACTCTTCTCTCAGAGTAAAGATCACAACCGAATTCTCAGATAAAGAAAAGACAAAGATGACTTGATCAGCACATGGACAGGACAGTTGATTTGAAGGTGTTTACGGCCGAACTTCAGGATGAAGTTGCCTACATATCCCGAAGATGGGAATCAGGCCTTACATAGTTCAGTTCAAGTTCACTCGAATATTAACGCTCTCCTTTTGCGCTCTAACTTTTGCCAAGGCCGCCCTTTAGGGTTTTCAACCTTGCGAGCTCAGTTTTTCTTTATTTTCATTTTTTGTGCTCTAACTTTTGCCTAGGTCACCCTTCCGGGTTTTCGGCCTAGCAAGCCTCTCAGGGAAAGTATTTATTCAATTTGTCCATGTTGATCGGTTGGGAACATTTTAGGCCATTGAGGTTCATGAGAATAACAGCTCCACCCGACCAGATAGTTTTAATGATGTAAGGACCAGTTCAATTGGGTCTGAATTTGCCCCTAAGGTCATGGATGGGAGCTCGGTTGTCTTTCAGCACCAAATCCCCTTCTTTGAGATTCCTGGACTTAACTTTCTTGTTAAAAGCCCTAGCATTCCTGCGTTTATAACCCTGAACATGGTACAATGCTTTCAGCTTTCTCTTGTCAAACAACATCAGTTCTTTGAACCTACTTTGTTGTCAGTCCGCCTCTGCTATTTGACACTCAGCCATAACTCGCAGTGACGGGACTTCAATTTTAATTGGCAGAATAACTTCCATTCCATAGACAAGAGAATAAGGAGTCGCCCCTGTAGATGTCCGAATTGAAGTTCTGTAGCTCCAGAGTGCAAATAGCAATTTGTCTGGCTAGTCCTTATAGGTCTCAACCATTTTCTGTAGAATATGCTTGATGTTCTTATTAGTGGCCTCAACAGCACCGTTGGTTTGCGGTTGGTATGTAGATGACCTGTGAAAAGCCACATTGTATTTCTCTAACAAGTCTATCACTTCTTTCTTGAAATGGGAGCCATTATCTGAAATGATCTCATTTGGGACTCCATATCGGCAAATAATGTTGTTTCGGATGAACGTAGCCACATGCGTTATTTTTAACATTGCATAGGATTGAGTTTCCGCTCACTTTGTGAAGTAATCAATTGCCACCTGAATGTATTCATGCCCATTCGACCCTTTCGGTGTAATTGCCCCAATGACGTCAATTCCCCAGACTGAAAAAGGCCATCGCGAAGTCATATTGTACAGTTTTGACGGCGGGATATTCATCTGATTAGCATGAATTTGGGATTTGTGGCATCGCCGAACAAAACTAATACAATCCTCCTCTATGGTAGACCAGTAGTAAGCTTGCCTAAGAATTTTTGGGCTAACATTACGCCGCTCATGTGCGCTCCGCACTCTTCCCCATGGATGGCCTCCATCAGGTGCCTTGATTCCTCTGCATTGACACACAACTTGTGCATTCCCAGATGACCTCTCTTGTACAGTTTACCTCCACAGATGATAAATTGAACGGCCATCCGTCGTATTGCCCTTTTGTCTTTGGCATTTGCCCCTGGTGGATAAACCTCATTTTCCACGAAGTTCCAAATATCATAGTACCAAGGGTTTTGATCTTGTGCTTCATCTATTATGGTGATAGTCTCATAAGCCAGTGCGTATCTCTGCTCAATGATGATCAGACGTATCCGGACTCTAAGTGGGATGTCTATCATGGATGATAGAGTTGATAAAGTGTCAGTGAACCTGTTGTTCTCTCTTAGTAGATACGTGAAAGTCAACTTCTCAAACCTAGGATTCAAAACGTCCAGGGTTTGGTGATAAATCTTCATCTTTTCTTCTTTGACCTTCCAGTCTCCATTTACTTGAGAAACAACTAGGTTTGAGTCCTTGATGACATCCAACCTTTTTGCCCCTAGTTCCAGGGCGGCTTCCAAGCCAGCGATACACGCCTCATACTCTGCTTCGTTGTTAGATACCTTGAACCGGAGTTTGAAGGCTAAAGGTATATGGAAATTGTCGGGTGCTATCAGCAACACACCCATCCCATAACCGTATTGATTAGACGCTCCGTCAAAGTACATTGTTCAAATCCCTTCCTCAACTTGCAAAATGGTTTCATCTGGGAACAGGTATTCAACCGCTTCATCCCTTTGCACTAGGTGATCAGCCAGGAACTCTACTACTGCTCTCCCCTTGACCGACTTTGCGAGTAACATACTTCAGATCAAATTTGGAGAGAAGAAGCAGCCAACGAGCTAGCCTAAACGTAAGCGCTGGTTTCTCAAAAAGATATTTGATGGGATCTAATACCGAAACCAGAATTATGGAGTGAGCTAACAAGTAGTGCCTTAACTTCCTGGCAACCCATACCAAGGCTAAGCAAGCTTTCTCTAGTGGGGTGTAACGGGTCTCGTAGTCCAGCATTTTCTTGCTCAACTAATAGATGGCTTTCTCCAACTTATCCTCAGATTCCTGAGCAATCATGCATCCCATTGTTGTGTCCATGATTGACAGGTACAAAATCAACCGCTTCCCCAGCTTTGACGGCAACAACACGGGCCGATTTTGAAGATACTGCTTGATCTGCTCAAAAGCGAATTGACATTGATGATCCCATCAGAACTTTTTTTATTTCTTCAGGAGACCAAATAGTGGTTCACAAGTCAAGGTTAATTTTGAAACAAACCGTCTTATGAATTGCACTTTACCCATAAAGCCTCGCACCTCCTTTTCAGTCCTTGGTGGTGGCATTTCTAAGATGGCCTTGATTTTGGAAGGATCTACCTCAATGCCCCTCTGTGTGATCAAGAAGCCCAACATTTTCCCTGTTATTATGCAAAAAGTACACTTCTGCGGATTCAACCTCAGTCTGTATTCTCTGATCCATTGAAAGAATTTCTTCAAGGTGGTGTAGTGGCCCTCTTTTTCTTTGGACTTGCCAATCATGTCGTCCACGTACACCTCGACCTCTTTATGGATCATATCATGTAGAATGGTGGTTGCAGCCCGTTGATCCGGTATTTTTTAGCCCAAACAACATCACCCTGTAGCAGTAGGTTCCCCACGACGTAGTGAAGGTAGTTTTCTCTCTGTCCTCGGGTGCCATTAGAATCTGGTTATTCCCAGAAAATCCCTCAATGAAGGAGAGCAATGCATGACCCGCGGTGAAATCCACCAATTCATCGATGTGTGGTAAGGGAAAGTCGTCCTTCGGATTGGCTCTATTCAGATCTTTGAAGTCCACACACACCTGAATTCTGCCATCTTTCTTTAGAACTGGGACAATGTTGGCCAACCAAGTTTTGCTTGGTGACCTCCTTCTTAATCTTCAAAGCCCAATCTGGACGTATTCTCTGCTGCTTCTGTTTGATGGTCGGGCCTCGAGGTCAAGAGGGATCCAATGCTGTACAATCTCAAGATCGATTCCAGGCATGTCTTCATAGGACCACGCGAAAACATCTTTGAAATCTTTTAATAAAACGACTAAGTGTTCACGCTCCTCCGAAGACAACATGGACCCGATCTGGACCAGACACGGGTCATTCTCAGTACCCATATTAAAAGTAATGATTTCATCAGTGAGGGGTTTTGCAAACCTCTCATCCTCTCGATTAATCAAAATTTTCAAAACCAGAGGAATTCCTTCCTCATCGTTTTCATTAAAATTTTGAAGGTCCAGATCAATGCAATAAACAAGCGGCACAGAGAAATACTCAGAATTTGCAGTGGCATTCTCATTCACAAGGTCAAGGTCATCCAGCTGTTCAGTTACAACCGACTCGAAAGAAAAAGAAAAGGACGACTTGGACACGACCTTGGCATCCGAGTTATCAGCCTCTGGAATACCAGACTCTGACTCAGAAGAACCGGAATCTGATTCTGACTCTACAGATTCAGTGGAATCAGATTCTGGTTCACTACCTAACTCAGAACTACTAGACAGGTAACCCTCCTCCAGTTGTCAAACGAGAGATGATGTGTCAGATGCATCCAAAATGCTGCTAGAAGGGTTCACACCCGGTTTGTCCTCGATCATGAAGATTGTCAGGTTATCCCCTAAGCTCTCTAAGCCGATCGGAGGATCCGAAAGGAGACATGCCAATGCTGCCCCTACTTCAAGCTCGATGCTATCCGGGTCATTTTCTATGCTCCGCTCAGCTTCAGCAGTCGGTTCAGCCTTTTCCTCTGTATCACTGTCTTACAACTGCAAGTCAAAGAAAATTTCAAAGCTGGGAACATGTTGTTTCTCAGAACTCAACCATGGTTCGGGGAAACCGCAAAATGGGAAGTCTTCACCTTCTCAAACAAAACGACCATTCAGGGTTCCCTGGACTAGTCTGTGCATGAGCTCATAGCGTTTCCTGGTCTGCTTAGCTCTAACTCTGCCTACTGTAGCTCGACTTTTTTGCGCCCCCTTTTAGAAGATCGAAAGAAGCCCTACAGTTTAGACTCCCAAGTTTCTGAATCTAATCTCACAAGTGCAATGTGAAATTGATAAACATCAAAGAGTTCCAATCTGACAAATCTTTTGAAAAATTGATTTTAGAATAAAAAATGTCAAAATTGGATTGCTTTGCTAGATAGAGAGTCGCTACCTAAATATTTTATTTTTGAGAAAATTTAGGAAATCCATGACTCATGCCAAAGGCCACGTGTCCGTTATCACCAAAGTTGCCTCGACTCGGGAACTTAGGTACGAAGGGGGAAGGTCATGAATTAAGCACCCCTGCTAGCCTGATCAAAGATCGGCCTCTACTAATCATGATATGATTTTTTTGTACAATATATGCTATTGTTCCGGTTATTAGACTAGCATTACTATGTGATGTGCACACACAAGGTATAGACTAGTTTGCTCAAATTGGAACAATTTAATTTCATGTTTGTTTTTGCAAAAAGGGTTTGAATTTTCCACTTCAAGTGGGCTTAAAGTTTGTGAATTTGCCACTCAACAAAGTGGGCTTAAAACATATATTCGTTGAATCGTTCCAATTCAAGCAACAAGCCTTCATCCACAGGCATTCAAGCAGTTTAACAAGTAAGCATTTAGCCTCATGGCAAGCATGCTAGACATGTCAATCACTCACACTCATGCAAGTATGCTAAAGCACTAAAAACTCACCTAGTACTCCAAGCTAAGAAGATATGAGCTAGAAAAATGCATGATTCCTAACTATGTCAAATGTCTAATGCAACACATGCAAGAATGCAATTAATAGGCTCGACTACTCATATGGCATATAACTCAATTTGATAACATGTGGTTTAAACACGTATTCAGAGAAGGATTGAAATGACAATGAAGTTTGAATGATGCGCTGAGCCTCGGTGCATGTAATACAAGATGAATGGATGCAAGCATAAGGCATGCTAATTGAGATATGTCCCTAATTTAACCATCAAAAGCGGGTAAATAAAAGGAAGAAAGACGTGGGGTTGGAAGACATGCACATTATTACATCATGCTCTCACGAAGGAGAGTCCGAATGACTAATTAAGCTAAGCCAAATTAAACTAATTATTACAAACTGAAATGAATAACTAGACTACTTAATTAATTATTACAACAACAAATGGACTAATTAGTTGACTAACTAATTAAATAATTACAAAACAATTGTAACTAATAATTTAACTAACTAACTAAACTAAGCAAATTTGCTGCCCTGGCTCGGGAAATGAAAGACGTGCATGTGCAAGCTCGGTTTCCACCCGAAAAGACCTCCGTTTTTCTCTCGAAAGCCTCTGTTTGCACAATTGAACACTTCCAGAACCATTTTGCTCCACCTTACCAACACTCTGCTGAGATTTACATCAGTGGCAAGCCGGCCACTAGTGAATGTCGCCGGCCACCTACCGGCCATAGATGGTGGCTTGTAGGCCGCTTGTCGGCCATGGAAAGTGGCCTGCTAGCCACTGATGCACTGGTTTATACCGCTGCAACAAAGGACAAATAGAGCAAAAATTAGGTATTCTCACAGATTATTTGCACAACTCACCCCTCATTTTCATGAACAAATCCAAGGAAAGGTAAACTTAAGTCACAAACCACCAACTCAAGCAATTTCATTGCATGATAGCTTGTGATTCAAGATGTGCAAGTTCAATAAATACAAAATGAGACACAAACGTCATTTCTTTCATGAAAGATCAAGGAAAGAAGTTGATCTTGGAGACTTGGATCATTTCATCACTAGCAAGTATGAAATGGTCCAAGTTTCCATGTGTTCAATTAACGTCCGATTGAACACATAAAGTTATTATCTTGTTCATCTTTTAGTCCCAAGTTTTAGTTACTCCATTTTAATTTACCAACAATTCCTTAGTAAATTAAGTCCAAAAGGTGATTTTAAGTCCTCTAAGGGAGTGAAGTACCAAACCAAGAGTTAACTTAAGACATGAAAGAGATGTCATACCATTGATAATGAACCCCTAAAAGGGATTAAACCATTAAGCATGACAACCTCAATCTCATGCTTAAAAGAACAAGAGTCTTGAAACAACTCTAAAAAAAAACCAAAAGCCAAGAATGGTGGGACGTTGCAGAGATTATTAGTGGTGTCTAGAGGCCTAAAACACAAAGCTTGTGAGGACAATTACATTAGAAGCATGCCATACAAGACTCAAATGCAAAAACCAACCCAAAACAGAGTTAAAATAGCCTAAATCAGAGACTAAAACATGTTGGAACTAAGCTACAACTAGCTAGAAAAATAAGCTAAAGCATGGCATCAACTAGGCTAGCAAACAAGACATAATGAGGAGAGGCTAACCCCTCCAAATTTGGACTTCAAAATGTGATTTTTACCACTGAAAAAGCTTTGAAATTTAGTGGTTAAAAGCTTGAAAAAAAGATAGTTTGAAAGTGGGAAACACAAGTGAGAAAGCCTTACAAACAAGATACAAAGAAGAGTGAATGACCCTTTACCTTAAAATGGCTTCAAACCACAAATTTCAGCCCACTTTAACAAATTTTTTATAACCCCCCCCCCCAAAAAAAAAACTCAAAAACAGGGAGAAAAAGATAAGAAAACAAATATGCAAAGTAAGCTAACAAAGCAATTATTATACCTCTTGAAGAGAAGAGTGATTCGAAGTAACAATTCCAAGCAAATACGACCTTCTAGAGCTCAAACCAAGCCCAAGAACACCTCAACTCAAAGATGTGGAGATTTGGTTAAGGGTGTATAGGCAAGAGTGTAGGAATTGTAGGCAAAAGTGTAGAAAATTTGTAGAGAGAGAGGAAAATTTTGAGTCTAAAATTTTCTAACTCTAAAACATGAGAGAGCGGGTCCCTATATATGGAAAACATGAAATCTATACAAGGAGATCCAGCTTTCCACGTGTGGACATATGCAAGCATCTGTGCAAACAGTTGGCACAACTGGCATAAAATACCTACAGAAAACACTGGTGGCCGTCTAACCATCAATGATGGCCGGCAGACAATAAGTGATGGCTGGTAACCTCCAAGGATGGCCGATAGGCCACCAGAGATTGCAGGCTGGAAAGACCAAGGCATGGTCCAAAAATGAGACAAAAAGGATGCAAGGTTTGGAAGGCTAAAAGTTGTGGCATTTCGTTGAGGACTTCAAGCGCTTGGTAAGCAAACAGACTCATCATCAGATGTACCTACAACAACATCCAAGTCTTGAAGGGCCGTAAAAAATGGGGTGTCTACAGTTGCCCCTCTTTGACAGAACTCGGAGTCATGAGATGACGCGAGTGAATGTCAAAGCCCAGAGACCACCCTTTTTGACAAGGCCATAAGACTTGGACAAACAATCAAAACAAAAATAAATGGTTGCGCCCGTAGGCTGCCTACGTATCCCTTTGCAAGGAATCAAACCAGCGTAGTTTAAGGGCAGGATGCAAATGATAGACAATGCAACAAAACAATGTAATGATATATAAGGTAGTGAAATAATCAAACCACAAGTAGTGCAAAACCACACAAATACTATAAAGGGATGGAGATGCAAAATCAAACTACGTTTTATATAGAAAAGAAGTGGACACAGCCGAACGACGCCTAACACAGGCTAAGTGCCTACATCTTCAATATTGGCCTCAGCGCAGCATGGATGCTTACTCATAACAGAACCATGTTTTAACGTGAAAGGGTGCGAGCACATGCAAAACTATGTGTTTCGTAGAAAGAGAAAGAATACAAGTAATTGGGTAGGATGATATAAGCGAGGAATGATCTATTGAGGAAAGATAGTGCTCCTAAATGCTGAATCCAACAAAACGAAGTACAATGCAATGGATTCAATGGATGAAGTGAATAAAGGGCGTAAGCCGAACCACGTCTTACCTAGAAAAGGAATGGACACAAAAAAAACCACGTCTAACACATAAAAGGTGTTGAAACCCTCAGACCACAATTCTTGCAGAATAGGTGCGTACACATGCAGAGCTATGTTTTTAATGTAAAAAGTATGGGCACATGCCAAACTAAGCTTAACATGGAAAGGACAATATGATAAAACAGATAATGCAGTAAATGCATGCGATAAATGTAATATACAATGCGATAGATGTAATAGACAATAAAATGCGATGTAACAGCGAGGAAATGAAAGTACTTTAC
Organism: Camellia sinensis; assembly: GCF_055761805.1. Classification (NCBI taxonomy): domain Eukaryota; kingdom Viridiplantae; phylum Streptophyta; class Magnoliopsida; order Ericales; family Theaceae; genus Camellia; species Camellia sinensis. The sequence continues at coordinate 172,288,426 of NC_138967.1, forward strand.
AGGGGTAATTGGCGATGACTCACCTTACGCCGCTGGGGAGCTTTTTTTTTTTTTTTTTTTTTTTTCTGCATCTTGCGCTTCCAAACCATAGGTACTACTTTTCTTCCTGATTATGTTCGCAACTTTCCCTATTCTCTAGTAGGGTGACACACTAGGTTGGTTTAGTATCCAGAATTGAGGCACATACAAGCTACCTCAACCTATAGGACTGCCATACGGATGTCAAGCCAATGATACACCCCTGGGTATTTAAACCAGACTTTAGTCTTGGAAATCCCAAACCTTTGCGTTCTAGACCTCGGACATTCGAACTCTAGTTTCCACCGTCTCAGTTGATCTCTTAGGAACTCACTACAAATACAGGCAGGTGGATATATGTAAACTCAACTTTCTTCGCTTGCCCCCCTTTCGGAGAGGCGCGAATTGGTCTCCTAGTTCGGACTCCTGTCACGGTTCTGAATCTAGTCTCACAAAGTGCAATGTGAAATTGATAAACACCAAAGAGTCCAAATCTGGCAATTAATTTTGGAAAATCAATTTTGAATCAAAAGCGCCAAACATGGACTATTTTGCCAGATTACAGAGTCGCCACCTAAATATTTTATTTTTGGGAAATTTAAGAAATCCTGACTCGTGCTAAAGGCCACGTGTCCGTCATCACCAAAGTTGCCTCGGCTCGGGAACTTGGGTACGAGAAGGGAAGGTCCTGAAATGAGCACCCCCGCTCGCCCGATCAAAGGATCGGCCTCTACTAAGCATGATATGTTGTTTTATAAACCTCGTGTGTTCTTATTCCGGTTATTAGCTAACTTTGCTATGTGATGCGCACAGCATACAAGTATAGACTAAAATCAAAAGAATTAGAACAAAACAACTCATGTTTATTTTCGAAAATGGTTTGAAAGTGCCACTCTCAAGTGGGGTAAACGCGGATTTGCCACCCTCAAGTGGGCTTAAAACATGATTTGCCACTTCGCAAAGTGGGCTTGAAACTCACATTTTTCGAATTGTTCCAATTCAAGCAACAAAGTCTTCATCCACATGCATTCATGCAGTTAATCACTTAAGCAAATAGCCTTATGGAAAGCATGCTATCATGGCAACACTCACACTCATGCAAGTATGCTAAAGCGAAAAACTTGCAGTATACTCCGATCCAAAACAAAAGCTAGTTATAAATATGCATGATCCTAACTATACAAGATGCCTAATGCAACACATGCAATAATGCAACTAAATAGGCTCGGCTATCTAAGATGGCATATGAATGTAACAATTTGATAACATGCTTTGAAACACGTATTCAAATAAGTGTATTGAAATTGCAATGCAGTTTGAATGATGCGTCGAGCCTCGGTGCATGTAAGACAAATGAATGATGCAAACATGCAAGCATAAGGTATGCTAATCAAAACGTGCCCTAATCTAACCACTGAAACTGGATAAATAAAGGAAGAAAGACATGGGGTTGGAAGACATGCACACACGTATGCACATTTATTATAACACTGCGCCCTCGCGAAGGAGGGTCCGAATAAATAAGCTAGGCTAAACTAAGCTAAGCTAATTATTACAAAACAACTAATTAACAATTCTAGCTAATTAATTATTATAATACTATTGAATAACCAGTTATGCTAAGCTAATTAAAATATTACAATACTTGAATCAAATAATTAGCTACGCTAACTAATTAAAGCAATTAAAATGGCCTCGAGGGCGAGGGTGATATGCATGCTCGGTTGGCTTCCTTCCAAAATCCACCGCTTTGCCAACAGCTGCCTCTGTTTGCCATTTACTTTGATCTCTGAATATTGCCCAAATTTCCAGACAGCTTCTGCTCCAACGCAGGAACATTTTGAACAACTTTTCCACTGTTGGCCGGTCCGCTACCATAGGTGGTTGTCGGTCACTGCTACTGGCCGGTTGGCCACTGTTTGTGGCTGTCAGCCACCACTGGTGGCTGGTTGGCTACCCTTTTCTCGAAATTCTCCCTCTTGCTGCAACAGAGAGCAAATAGAGGCAAATCAATGTATTTGCAAGGAAATGTGTGTACTACCACCCTCCTTATCATGTCTCAAGCTTAAAGGAGTATGGCACTTGGCTCTCAAGCCACCAATCAAGCATTTTCATGCATGATGGCCACAGAACCAAGCTTGTATAAGCTTAATGAATGCACACATAAGACTCAAAGTGCCACCACCCTATCATGCATGATCAAGGGTGACGACGACCAAGAAATGTGACACGTTTCATCACATCGAGTATGAAACATCCCACTTTCCTTGTGTTTGGATTAACGTCCAATCCAAACACATGCAATGCAACACAAATATGCTTATCTTGCACATGTTTTACTTGATTCATTTTGTTTACACATTTTAAATTGCCGATTAATCCGTTAACCGGTTAAGTCCAATGTGAAAGTCCTCTAATGGGAAAGATGGTCTCAGCCACAAGCACCTTGAGCATAAAAGAAGCCTCATGCTTTTGGTTAGTAGAAACCCTCAAGAGAAGGTTAAAACCATTAGGCATGAGAGCCTCAATTCCATGCTCAAGCCAACAAGAGACTTAAGACCACTTTTAAAGCAAATGAAAGAGTGAAGCATGGAGGAAAATTGCAGAAATTTCAACACTGAAATGGCATGCAAAAGTGTTGCTACAACATGCAAGCAACACATGCATAACATGTTAAGGGCCAAAAGCATTAAACTAGTGAAGAGCATTACACTAGAGGCACACAATATCAAACTCAAATGACCAAATTAGCTCCAGACAGAGCTTAAACATGCCAAAACTGTGGCTAAATCATGCTGGAATTGAAGCATAGAAGGCAGGAAAAACATGCACACATGTTGGCACACAAACAAGGCTCAAAGCACAACTCTCAAAAGCAATGAAAGAGTGGAATATGTGAGAGTGTGACAAAGATATATGCACTGAAATCACATATAAAATGATGCTATGGCATGCAATCAACTCATGCAAAGCCAACCAGCCAAAAACAGAGTTAAATCAGGTCAAAATAAAGCCTAAAACATGCTTGAACTAAGCTACAAAAAGGGAGAAAAACATGCTCACATGTTAGGCTATCTACTCATGTAAACAAGACACAAGGAGGGTAGGCCAACCCCTTCTATTTTGGAGCTCAAAACATGGTTTTTGTCATTGAAAATCCTATGAGTTTTAGTGGTAAAAAGGCACGAAAAGTTTGATTTGAAGGTGATGAAAAGATGGCACAAAAGCTTCACAAGCTAAAGAACAAAAGGGAGAGTCAACCCCCTAACCCAAAAAGGCCTTAAACCACCATTTTTAGGACTGAAAAACAGAGGTTTTTGCAGTTGAAAACCAGGCCAAAAGCAGTTTGCAAAGGTGGCAAAACAAGTGTGCAAAAATAAGCTTAAAATGGGTAAGTGTTTACCTTTGAAGCACATTAGCAAAATAGCCAAAATCTTGAGCTTAAAACACCTTCCACCAGTCCAAAATAGGTTCCAAAGGACCTCAGCCCAAAGATAAACCACTTTGATCAAGGATGCATAGGCAAACTAGCCATGTATCTCTACTTGCATGCACAAAAGGGAAAGAGAGAGAGAGAAATCTAGAGAGAGAATTATAGAGAGAGAGGATTTTTAGAGAGAGAAGCTCCCAAAATTTGTTAACCTTTCAAAATGATAGATATGGCCTCCATATATAGCAAAAAGAGAGCCTCAGGTCGAAATATCTGATTTAGAGACAGCTGGCACAGTGTAGGATAGCTGGAGGAGAAATATCTGTAAATTCTGAGATTTCTGGACATTTTTGGCTGACCGGCCATCTTGGTGGCCGACCGGCCATCTTGGTGGCCGACCGGCCACCATTTGTGGCCGATAAGGAACACTCTTGGCCGACCTATGGCTGGCAAGCTCCAATTGTGGCCGGCACCCTCCTACAGAGGCCGACGGCAAAAATTAGTCCCTGTCCTCGACTTCAAACAAGCATAACTCCTTCATCCGAAATACAATCTCAGAAATTACTGAAGTTGAAACACACTAAGGTGCTCCAAATTTTCCCTCTTTTCTTTTGCTTTGTAGTCTGGAACCCATATAGCTTCAGATAGGTCCTGGTTCTACTGTTCTCGCATTACCTGGGTTGAACCCTGCAGGTTTATAAAAGAACAAATCCTGTTTTGTACAAATGTGGAGAATGACACGGCACTTTGAGCACAAAACGATTTATTTTTTTGAAATTGAAATTGAGAAATGATTTCTTAACCGGGTATTGAGCCTATGACTAACCACAGTCAAAATGACTCAACAAAAGAAAACAAAGGTAAAACAATCTAAACACATTTATTGACACTCGAAATGACTCAAAACAAGAATCGAGACAAACAAAAACAACAAACACAACACTCGGATGTGTACCACCAGTGGGAGACCTCTCAGTTCACGAGGACCCTATTTATTCGGCTATTATTTCCCACCCTTTCATATTTGTGATCCTCACATCACTATGGCACTCAATCTCTTTTCCTCTGAAAAACCCTTTCCTCACTTTTCTCTCAGCGCATATCTCTCTATTCTTCAATCTTTCTTATTTTTTTATTCCTCCCCTGGGTGGTTGATGGATAAATAGGAAGTTATGGGCTCTTGTCGCTAGTGTTCAACTAGATTCTCCTTTTTTACTCATAACTTGTGAGTTTCTCCCATAGAGGGGTTGCAGTGTGACCAGATGCACAGCAGATCTGCAATTGACATTGGTTAACAATGCTCTTGGCTTAGCTTGAATGTGATCAGACCTGTCCAAATGAGGGAGTGGAATATTTTGCTCCATTCCAATTCGTGCTCCGCACTTGGCTTAATACCTCACTGCTTTGAGTTAGAGAGCTTTCGGCCCTTTGCTGTTAGCTTCAGTTGTGCCCTTTCTGGCGAATATGGTGCCCTTTCTGGCAAGTATGCTGACAACGGGGAAAAGACAGAAAACCTAACTCAACTGTGCCCCTAGTTCATCATTTTGACCATTTTTTGTTTTTGGCTTCTGCTAAAACAATTTTGACCAACATGAGAGTTACATTAACATGCTTGTTCGACTTTCTGATTTTAAATCATGCAAGTCAGGCTATGAACACTGAAAATTTTCCTTTTTTGGGTTCAAGAAACGGTCCAGTTTTGAAAAAATGGAGATAATTTTCGAGAAAATTAGTCAACCTCATTAAAAATCCTCAAAACTGTTCTTGCAAATGGCCACTGCTTGACTAACATAGAATTTACTCTTGAGATGCACAACCTCATATTTGAACTTGAATTGTCTTGCAGCTGAATCTTGTAACGGAATAGGACAATCCAATTTTGAATGAAGACAAGCCAATTTGCTCATGGATAAGATAGCCGAGTTTGAACAAGGATAAACCAATCAACATGGATGAACCAAGCAGGCTGAAAAGGATTGGGGCCGGTCTTCAGGATGAAGTTGCCTACGTATCCCAAACATGGGAATCAGGCCGTACGTAGTTTCGGGTTGAGGTTCACTCGGGTGATGACACTCTCCTTTTACGCTCTAACTTTTTCCAAAGCCGCCCTTTCAGGTTTTCACCCTTGCGAACTCTGTTTTTCTTTTCTTTTCATTTTTTTCTTCTTTTCTTTTTATTTTCTTCACTTTCTTCATTTTTTCATTTTTGTTCTTTTTCTTCTTTTTCTCTGCTCTAACTTTTGCCTAGGTCGCCCTTCTGGGTTTTCGGCCCAGTGAGCCTCTCAAGGATAGAAAATCGTAACTTGTCTATGTTGATCAGTTTTGAGATCTTGAAGCCATCTGAATCCAAGAGAATGGCTGTTGTTCACTGATGATGCATCCAATCAGGTCTGAATTTGCCCCTAGTGTTGTGGATAAGAACTCGCTTGTCCTTCAGCAAAAACTTTCTTATTTCAGATTCTGGGATTTGGTTTTCTTGCCAGTGTTCATTGGTTTGCGGAATGGCCCATCCTTTGAATCTTTGAGCACATCTGACATTTTTGCCCCTAGTTCAAGGGCTACTTCTGTTCTAGCTTTGCAAGCTTCTTTTGATAACATCTAATCTTCTTGATTTGACTTTTCTTGCCCCTAGTTTAAGGGTTGCTTCCGATCCGGCCATACAAGCCTTATATTCTGATTGATCGTTGAACATTCTGAGTCAAGGTTCATGGTTTGAAAGCAAAGGGGTCGAGTCTCGAGGCTGAGAGTGATCATATGCTACACAATCTCAAGATCAATTCCACACAGGTCTTCGCAGGACCACGCAAAACATTTTTTGAAATCTTTTAAGAAAGCGACTAGTCGCTCGCACTGAAGACAATGTAGAACCAACCTGGATCAAGCCAGGATCCGTCTCAGTACTCACATTAACAAACATGATCTCATTCATGAAGGGGTTAGCACGCGTCTCTTCCTCTCAATTGATCAAATTTTTACAAATCCCGAGGAATTCCTTCCTCTTTGTTTTCATCACAGTGTTAGAAAAGTTTTGAAAAACTTTGGTTAATGCAATGATTTTAAGGCACAGAAAAGTAGGTAAAAATCTCTGCCGTTTCATTCAGATCTTCTGGCACAACTGGCACAATGGCAGAAATAGACACAAAAGAAATGGTGAAAGACAAACACAAAACAAGCAAGTGATACCCGAGTTAACACACCCAGAAATCACCAACCTCTGACACAACAAGACAGACTCGACACAATAAGACTGACTCAAAACAATACAACAGAACTGACTCCATACCCAAATCAGAAAGTAAAGTAAACAACATTCGCAAATTGCTTAAAACATTGTGTGCCATCCCCAAATTTGGAGTAAACTGAGTGCCATCAGCAGGTGGTTCATCCCCCGATCACATAATCACATTATCCCCCAAGTTCATTGATCCTGTGCCGATAGACTTTGCAGGACCTGGTGCGACAATGACCTCGTTGTCAATCAGATCTTGTATTTCATGGTGAAGATGAAAACACATGTTAGTGTCATGGCTGGCTTGTTGATGGAAGGCATAGTACTTGGCTGCATTATGCTTAGCTGGAAGGGGATGCGGAAGACGCCGAGGCTCAAGGGGTTTGAGATGGCCTTGTCCAACAAGGATTTGGAGAGCTTTGGACAAGGTCATATACAACGGGGCGAAGACCCTCTGGCCCCGGGGTTGGTACTTCGAGGTTTGCGGAGTTGTGTTAGATGTACCAGCAAAGGGATTGGCAGGTGCTGACTAGGTTTGCTGATCTCTTTCGAGAGTAGGATTGGAGCTGAAAGGGGCGTTTCTGGTACGACATCCCTTTTCCCGGCTTGCCCCTTGATTCAGAATGCTCTCACCGTGAGTAGTAAATGTGTCATCCACAGTTTTTGCAACTACTGCGAGCGCTTACTGTTTGTTCAGTCCTTTAGTCTTCAAAGCCTCAACAGCCCACAAAAGATGTTCATAGGGACCATTGCCTGCCCCTACCTTGTTCTTACCACTTGCCTTCACTTTGCCAAGGGATTGGGTCGCTATATCAGAGCGGAGCCCGGTTGTTATTGACGTGTCATTGCCCAGACCTAAGACAGCTTTAGGTTGGCCATTTTCAATTTTAATTGCAGCTTGCCCCAAGATTGGAGAGCCTTTTCTGGCACGTGATGTGGTCGATGACGGAGTCAATATCCCAATGGCTAGATCTGCCACTGTTCTCTGAAGATCTTTAATCATTCTCATCAGCTCAGAAGTAGTGGGTTCAGGGGTTTGAGATGATTGGGACTCGAGTGCATCCATCATGCACAATTCCGTACTTTCTAGAATGAAAACCTCAGGCTTGGGTAGATGGGCTGGGGTGATGTATATGCTGGGGTTGTAGGTGGATGAGAGTGTATAGATTAGATTGAGATGGGGAGGTGACGGGTCAGTACTAGCCTGAGGTCCTTTAGGTGGAGCTATGGTCTCTTCATCAATAAGATCCTAAATCTTACGACAGAGTCGGATGCAACGGTTCGTATCATGACCGTGCTATTGATGATAGACACAATATTTAGTTGGGTCATATCTTGGTGGAAGAGGATTTGGAAGGGGTTGGGGTTCTAGGAGCTCTAGGTACCCTTCTTCTCCCAGCATTTTCAAAGCTTGAGAGAGACTCATGTAAAGAGGATGGAAATGTCGGGCTTGAGGCCGAGTTGAAGTGGTTGGTTTTTGGCCATTGAGGGGAGTGGTAATAGTGTCTACTTCTGAGCATCTCACAGTTGTGCTACCATCAGTAGTAGCATTGGAACTGCGAACAACATTCTTCTTCAAAGGCTCATTATCTTCTGCAAAGATCCCCTGTCTGATGGCATCCTCGATTTGAACCCCCATTCCATGAAGGTCTGGAAAGATAAACAGTGGTAGAATGATCATTTTCTGCAGCAACTTGCCATGCAGATTCTGAACAATCATCCTGATCTGATCTTTGTCGGAAGGCCTTGTAGTCACCATCGAGGCCTTTGCTCTTCATCTCGTTACGAACTCTGAAAAACCCTATTTTGGCTCTTGGCGGGTGACTTCGAGATCACGAGTTGTAACCTCGATTTGTGTGTTGTAGGAGTATTGAGCAATGAAGGCCCCAGCCATTTCTTCCCAGTTCTGTTTCACAAAGTCCTCCAATTTTGTATACCCAATTGCAGCTATCCCAGACATGGCTTGGTCGAAGAGAGACAACTTCTGAGCTGGGGTCAAACCCATTGGCCTCAAGATATCAGAAAACAGGTGGACGTACACCATTGGGTCTCTAGAGCCATCGAAGCAGTCGATATGCGGCATCTTGAACTGCTTCGGTAAGGTAACTGCAGATTCAGTATACCCGTCCTCTAAATCCAGGATGGAGTTCACTCCTTGTGTTCATTTGAATAACTTCTCCAGTTTATTGACCTTGAGGGCAGTTGGGTCAACCTTAAATTCAAACGGAGCTTTGCTTTGATGGACAGGAGTTTTAGAGGCCTGTTCTGGGATTGGCTCTGCCGGATTACCCCGAGTCTCTTGGACATTATCAGTATGGGCAATGGCTCCGGGTGTCAGGTTACCCATGAAAGGTGCACGAGATATAGAAGCTGCGGCTGGCTGTGGCTGTTGTTGTTGCAGCCTGTTTATCACTTTGGCTTGACGAGCCGTGACTTCAGCTTGACGGACTGCGTCCTGCAGCAGTACCTCGATTATCTGTTGCAGGTGCTGTATCTGTTCTTCTACACTGGCTGGGGATACTAAGCCATGGAAATGGGTGATTGATCTCATACTGAGCTGAATGCAGACAACTGTTCCCAGACCAGACTAGACCCGGGTGAACTGTGGGGTGACTGCTGTAGAAACTACACTGGTGAATTCTTCCTAAACCTCCTTCATCTTGTAACCGGTGGGGGTGAGGTAAACACAAGTTGCTTCCGAGCCAATACCGACCTAACAAAGTCTATCGATACGAGTCCAGAGTACCCGGGGGATATTGGAGCCTTCTGAAGCTATGGTTCCAAGACTACCTTGCAAAAGATAAAACAGACAGCATCTCAGCCTGATTTCACTAGAACAGATATGAGCATAGCTGAATGACTATGCTCTCTACTAAATTCTGCCCCAAAACGGATACCAACCTGGCAACTGATATGCACATCCCTGTATAGTTTCACCATAAAGCACATACCAAGCAGGTGAGAGCTAAAACACCCCTATGGTGGGGGTAGGGTTTCCTTGTCCTAATTTCGTCAGGAGCTAGGGTTTCACTACGCACGCATGCGGTTTCAAATAATCCTACATTTGGGTGAGCAACCTGTCCTAGTTTGGAACAATCTCTAAGGCTTCCGATATGCAACTAGTTCAATTGGTCAAAAGGGGTGCCTTAGCAAGACCGCCTAATATTCCTCTCGCTCCTAACACCGAGAAGTAAAAAGAGGATCAAACGGTACAGCGGTAGTCTAGATCCAAGGTTTGTGTTCCCATCGTGGTAGAGCTCGTAACCGGTCAGCCTTATGGCACACTTTTCCAAGCAAGCCTCCAACAAATCGTCCAGGAATAGCAGATGGAAAACACTGTGACTTAGGCGCACCAATGCAAATGCAATGCAAAGAAACACATAAATGTAGATAAAACAACATATCATGAGTTCAAGTCAAGTTCTCCAAATCCACAGCAGAGTCGCTAGAAACTATAAACTCGACTTTCTTCGCGTGCCCCCCTTTCAGAGAGGCGCGAATTGGTCTTCTACAGTTTAGACTCCTGTCACGGTTCTGAATCTACTCTCACAAAGTACAATGTGAAACTGATAAACACCAAAGAGTCCAAATCTAACAATTGGTTTTGGAAAATCAATTTTGAATCAAAAGCGCCAAACATGGACTGTTTTGCCAGATTACAGAGTCACCATCTAAATATTTTATTTTTGGAAAATTTAGAAAATCTTGACTCGTGCCAAAGGCCACGTGTCCGTCATCACCAAAGTTGCCTCAGCTCGGGAACTTGGGTACGAGAAGGGAAGGTCCTGAAATGAGCACCCCCACTCGCTTGATCAAAGGATCGGCCTCTACTAAGCATGATATGTTGTTTTATAAACCTCGTGTGTTCTTATTCTGGTTATTAGCTAACGTTTCTATGTGATGCGTACATCATACAAGTATAGACTAAAATCGCAAGAATTGGAACAAGACAACTCATGTTTATTTTCGAAAATGGTTTGAAAGTGCCACTCTCAAGTGGGCTAAAGCGTGGATTTGACACCCTCAAGTGGGCTTAAAACATGATTTGTCACTTTGCAAAGTGGGCTTGAAACTCACATTTGTTGAATTGTTCCAATTCAAGCAACAAAGTCTTCATCCACAGGCTTTCATGCAGTTAATCACTTAAGCAAATAGCATCATGGAAAGCATGCTATCATGGCAACACTCACACTCATGCAAGTATTCTAAAGCAAAAAACTTACAGTGTACTCCGAGCCAAAACAAAAGCTAGTTAGAAATATGTATGATCCTAACACCACAAGATGCCTAATGCAACACATGCAATAATGCAACTAAATAGGCTCGGCTACCTAAGATGACATACGAATGCAACAATTTGATAACATGCTTTGAAATACGTATTCAAATAAGTGTATTGAAATTGCAATGTAGTTTGAATAATGCGCCGAGCCTTGGTGCATGCAAGACAAATGAATGATGCAAACATGCAAGCATAATGTATGCTAATCAAAACGTGCCCTAATCTAACCACTAAAAGCGGATAAATAAAAGGAAGAAAGACGTAGGGTTGGAAGACATGCACACACGCACGCACACTTATTACAACATTGTGCCCTCGCGAAGGAGGGTCCGAATAAATAAGCTAAGCTAAACTAAGCTAAGCTAATTATTACAAAAACAACTAATTAACTATTCTAGCTAATTAATTATTATAACCCTATTGAATAACCAATTATGCTAAGCTAATTACAATATTACAATACTTGAATTGCATAATTAGCTACGCTAACTAATTAAAGCAATTAAAATGGCCTCGAGGACGAGGGTGATATGCATGCTCGGTTGGCTTCCTTCCGAAAATCCACCGTTTTGCCAACGGCTGCCTCTGTTTGCACTTTACTTTGATCTCTGAATACTGCACAAATTTTCAGACTGCTTTTGCCCCAACGCAGGAACATTTTGAACAACTTTTCCACTGATGGTCGGTTGGCTACCATAGGTGGCTGTCGGACACTGCTACTGGCCGGTTGGCCACTCTTTCCCTGTAATTCTCCCTTTTGCTGCAACAGAGAGTAAACAGAAGCAAAACAATGTATTTGCAAGGAAATGTGTGTACTACCACCCTCCTTATCATGTCTCAAGCTCAAAGGAGTATGGCACTTGGCTCTCAAGCTAACAATCAAGCATTTTCATGCATGATGGCCACAGAACCAAGCTTGTACAAGCTTAATGAATGCACACATAAGACTCAAAGTGCCACCACCCTATCATGCATGATCAAGGGTGACGAGGACCAAGAAATGTGACACGTTTCATCACTTCGAGTATGAAACGTCCAACTTTCCTTGTGTTTGGATTAACATCCAATCCAAACACATGCAATGCAACACAAATATGCTTATCTTGCACATGTTTTACTTGATTCGTTTTGTTTACACATTTTAAATTACCGATTAATCTTCTAACTGGTTAAGTCCAATGTGATAGTCCTCAAATGAGAAAGATGGCCTCAGCCACAAGCACCTTGAGCATGAAAGAAGCCTCATGCTTTTGGTTAATAGAAACCCTTAAGAGAAGGTTAAAACCATTAGGCATGAGAGCCTCAATTCCATGCTCAAGCCAACAAGGGACTTAAGACCACTTTCAAAGAAAATGAAAGAGTGAAGCATGGAGGAAGATTGCAGAAATTTCAACATTGAAATGGCATGCAAAAGTAGTGCTAACACATGCAAACAGCACATGCACAATATGTTAAGAGCCAAAAGCATTAAACTAGTGAATAGCATTACACTAGAGGCATGCAATATCAAGCTGAAATGACCAAACTAGCTCCGAACAGAGCTTAAACATACCAAAATAGTGGCTAAATCATGCTGGAATTGAAGCATAGAAGGCAAGAAAAACATGCACACATGTTGGCTCACGAAGCACAACTCTCAAAAGCAATGAAAGAGTGAAATATGTGAGAGTGTGACAAAGATATATGCACTGAAATCACATGTAAAATGATGCTATGGCATGCAATCAACTCATGCAAAGCATGTTAGAGGCCTTAAAACACAAAGCTAGTAAAGGCATTTACACTACAGCCATGCAAAGCAAGCCTCAAAGGGCCAAGACCACTCAAAACAGAATTAAAGCATGCTAAATCAGTAGCAAAAATGTGCTGGAGTTAAGCTAACACCAGCTAGAACAATAGGCTAAATCATCAAAATATGCTAGGCTAGTAAGCATGATTGCACTACAAGTACAAAAAGCAAGCAACCAGTCACCCAACCAGCCAAAAACAGAGTTAAAGTAGGTCAAAATAAAGCCTAGAACATGCTTGAACTAAGCTACAAAAAGGGAGAAAAACATGCTCACATGTTAGGCTATCTACTCATGCAAACAAGACACAAGGAGGGGAGGCCAACCCCTCCTATTTTGGAGCTCAAAACATTGTTTTTGTTACTAAAAATCCTCTGAGTTTCAGTGGTAAAAAGGCCCCAAAATTTTGATTTGAAGGTGGCGAAAAGATGGAACAAAAGCTTCACAAGCTAAAGAACAAAAGGGAGAGACAACCCCCTAACTCAAAAAGGCCTTAAACCACCATTTTTAGGACTGAAAAATAGAGGTTTTTGTAGTTGAAAACTAGGCCAAAAACAGTTTGCAAAGGTGGGAAAACAAGTTTGCAAAAATAAGCTTAAAAGGGGTAAGTGTTTACCTTTGAAGCACATCAGCAAAATAGCCAAAATTTTGAGCTTAAAACACCTTCCACCAGCCCAAAATAGGTTCCAAGGGACCTCAGCCCAAAGATAAACCACTTTGATCAAGGATGCATACGCAAACTAGACATGTATCTCTACTTGCATGCACAAAAGGGCAAGAGAGAGAGAGAGAAATCTAGAGAGAGAGAATTATAGAGAGAGAAGATTTTTAGAGAGAGCGGCTCCCAAAATTTGCTAACCTTTCAAAATGATAGATATGGCCTCCATATATAGCAAAAAGAGAGCCACAGGTCGAAATGTCTAATTTAGAGATAGCTGGCACAGTGCAGGACAGCTGGAGGAGAAATATCTGCAAATTATGAGATTTCTGGACATTTTTGGCCGACCAGCCATCTTGGTGGCCGATCGGCCACCATTTTTGGCCCATAAGGATCACTCTTGGCCGACCTATGGTCGGCAAACTCCAATTGTGGCCGGCACCCTCCTATAGAGGCCGACGGCAAAAAATAGTCCCTATCCCCAACTTCAAACAAGCATAACTCCTTCATCTGGACCCCTTTTCAGGTCATTCTTGAGCCTAAACTGAAGCCCCGAAAGTCTTCTTTCCAATGGTGGCAGCCTTACATCAAAATTCCAAGTGTTCTAAGAGATATCTCTATTTTAGTGAAGACTGCTCAGTTTCAGTCCAACCAGATTGATGCCTAACTTCAACCAACCATATCTCCCTCATCTGACCACAGCTTTAGGAGATTCTTGAGTGGAAAATGAAGCCTCGAAAGTCCACTTTCCAATGGTGATGGCCTCATAGCTGAAATCCAAGTGTACAAATGGATATGGCCAATTTAGCGAGGGCTCCTCGACTCTCTCTTAATGATTCATGCCCAACTTTTTCTCCAACCTTGGTTTCTTTCCTCTTCTCCTCTTTTCTTCAACTCCAAACCCCTAAATACGGTGTTTTAAAGATTTTTCCAAAGATTTCACCCCTCTTTCATTTATTTCCACTTTGTCCTTGCTCGGTTTACTGAAAAGCGCAACATTTAACAAAATGCGAGCGTCAGAACATCGTAGAAACTTTGTTTAAAAAATATTTTGAAAGATAGGGTTTTAAGGTCTAAAAATCATTTTGGTCAAAAGATGGGGTGTAAGGTTTGGATTTGACGCTCTCCTTGCCAAAGAAATCAACCCTTTGCATAGCATAGCCTGCACCATCGAATGACTAATTAGTGTCGCCCAAGTCTTAAGGGCGGTCAAAAATGGAGTGTCTACACTATACCAGACCGCCGGAAGTCGTTCGGGCATGACAAACACCAAAGGAATTACACCTTCAGAGGATTTAAGGTCTCCTAGACCAAAGGAGTGCACAAGACAGTGCGACCAAGGTGTGCAAGATAGCGCAATGCGCAAGATAGTGCGATTGAATTGCAATGCACAAGACAGTATGAGTGATACAAAAAATACAAGGTGCACAAGACAGTGCGAGTTAGGGTGAATGAATGCACAAAATAGTGCTATACAAAATCCAATGCACAAAATAGTGCGACGTAAGATGAAATGCACAAGATAGTGCGATGAAATGTGAAATGCACAAGACAGTGCTATGCAATGCACAAGATAATGCGATGTAATGCACAAAATAGTGCGATGTAAGATGAAATGCACAGGACAGTGCGATGAAATGTGAAATGCACAAGACAGTGTTATGCACTGCACAAGATAGTGCGATGTAATGCACAAAATAGTGTGATGTAAGATGAAATGCACAAGACAGTGTGATATAATGCACAAAATAGTGCAATGTAAGGTGAAATGCATAGGAAAGTGCAATGTAATATACACGATAGTGCGATGTAAGATGAAATGCACAAGACAGTGGATGTAATGCACAAAATAGTGCGATGTAAGATAAAATGCACAAAATAGTGCAATGAAATGTGAAATGCACAAGACAGTGCTATGCAATGCACAAAATAGTGCGATATAATGCACAAAATAGTGCAATGTAAGATGAAATGCACAAGATAGTGCGATGTAATGCACAAAATAGTGCGGTTTAGTGCAAAATGCACAAGATAGTGTGATGAAATGTGAGATGCACAAGATAGTGCGATGTAAAATGCACATGATAGTGCGATGTAGGTACACAAGATAGTGCGATATAAGGTGAAACACAAGATAGTGCGATACAAGTTAGAATACACAAATTAATGCACGAAATAGATACGAATGCACAAGGCAGTGCGAATGAGGTGCACAAAACAGTGTGAGTGGTGCACAAAATAGTGCTATGCCGGTTGAATGCACAATATAATGCAATGGTGCACAAAATAGTGCGATGCAAAGTGAAATGCACAAAATAGTGCAATGCAGGTGAGCAATGCATGGTATGCAGAGGGAAATGAGCAGTACTCAGAGTAGTGCATTATGTACCTTATGAGATGAGTGTCGGGCAACTTGCCACAACTCATTGAAATGCAACACAAAGGGAAGCAACTCGACAAAACTTTGTTTAAGTGTAAAACAAAGTTAAGAGCAAAAGCAACCAATCATGCAATTCATAGCAACCAGAGTGTATAAACATGCATGCATAATTCAAAGCACATGTATTAATCCGAGGGAATATGGCAATCCCAAGAGAGTCTTGAAAAGGTCAGAGACAACTGTCAAAAACTGAATCATATCAGAATCATCATGGGGGTGAACCCACACTAATCCAGGGAAAAGTGCCCAACAAAAGGCTTTGAGAAGATGAAGAGAAAGGTTGGGTTCATGCCCCTTGTTCAATTGATGGCCTAATCAGATACACTGAAAATTGCCCCTAGTGTCTAGTCATTGGCCACCGGTTGGGTTCATGCCCCTTGTTCAATTGATGGCCCGATTAGATACATTAAAAATTACCCCTAGTGTCTAGCCATGAGCCACTGTTTTCAACATTATGTAGGCACATGTGATGGGGACCATCAGATCTTAGAATAGTTGCCAACCAATCAGACTCATGCTTCTCTTTTGACATATTAAGAACTTACTCCAATCCCCTCCAAAGCAATGACAGATTCCTCATATACACTTTGCAATGATCATGAACGCGATGCCCCTTGTATGGGCACTCTTAGTTCGTTTATGAATTCCACACATGGACTTGTTTTCGGAACAAACATTCATGTATGGAATTTTGACCATGCCACTCTATTGAACTTTTGAGCGACAGACTCGCTATGGTAACTCGATAAAGAGCGCCTTTGAACGATAGACATGTTATGTTGACTCGATGAAGAGCACAGACTGAAATAAATACTAGGCACGACACAATAGAACTCACAATTGACCCAAAAGCAGAAAAAGACTCACGGTAAATGATCATTCATAGTGCCCCTAGTATTACTTATGCTCCCTTTTAGAAATCAATTTTGCAAAACCCGAGTTTTGATTCCGTTTTGTTGCTCAAGATAGAGATTCCACAGATAAGTTCAATTATTGAAAATTTCTCCACTTGTTGATTCAAACTAGTTATTTCTTACCCAGCGCAAGCATATGATATGCACAGTAGTCGGTGTAGCTCTTGGATTGACATGAAGCTAACTACGTGAATTGGGCAAGATGATTGAGTTGAGATGAATGAGATAGATATGGTTAAGATCGAACTTCAGGATGAAGTTTCCTACGTATCCCAAGAATGGGAATCAAGTCAACGTAGTTCATGGTTGAGGTTCACTTGGGTATTAACACTCTCCTTTTGGGCTCTAAGTTTTACCAAAGTCGCCCCATCAGGGTTTTCAACCTGGCGAGCTATATTTTTTTGATTTCTCATTTTTCATGTTCTAACTTTTGCCTAGGTCGCCCTTTCAGGTTTTCAGCCTAGCGAGCCTCTCAAGGATAATGTTATAACATTTGTGGTGAATTTGATCAATAGTCATCCTTGCCTTAACTCTAGAATTGGCTTCGCCTTGATTTGAGCTTGGTTTTCCATTCTTTTATGCATGTTTTCTTCCTTTCTTTTGCTCAATTTTCAGAGTTGGTTCTTTTCATAATGTGGTATCTTCTTGCATTGGCTTCCCAGAATTCAGGTAGAAGTTCCCTTCTTCACAGTTGATCGGATTTCATTCCAATGGATGCCCCTGGCTTGATGGTTAACTTCGTTTCCCTTTTCTTTCCTTTTTTTTTTCCCTTTCTTTTATCCATTTCTTTTTTCTTCTCTTTTCTTCTTTTCTTTTCTTTTCTTTTTTTCTTTTCTCTTTATTTTTGGTTTCTCTTATCCTTTTCTCTTTGAAATAATGAAAACACCAAGGGAGAAATTCTATGATTTGTGAGATCTGAAATCCGTCTTGTACTTGCAGGTCTGAAAGCCACCTTGTGCTTGCCAACATGATCACCTAACGGCGAAGAGAGTCCCCAAGACAATGTAGAACACCACGCACAATTCTAAACCTATCTTCGCAAGTTTTGCAAAATGAACAGTTTAAAATTTTGAAATCATGAATGACTTTGCGCCAACCAATCAGAATTCACTCAAACCATTTAGGGGATCTTTCTCAATGCTCGAGCTTATTTAACAGAATCTCATTCAAAAAAAATCAAATTCAAAAACAAATTTAAAGCCTTTATCTATTTGCAGAAGGTCACATATGCATCACTATAGGCACAATATGATCAGAAACTTGACTCTTACTTTTTTATAAAGATGAAGACCTGAGGGTACATGAGAGTGACTCAACTGACGCAACAACACATGAAAAGACAAAAAATAAAACTCACAACACAACTATATGCAAGACATAACTCGAAACAAAATAAGCATTTCTGAAACAAAAAGGAGATTTTCCTTTCTCAAAATCCATCTATAGAATTTCAAAAACAACTTCAAGTAGCCCACGAGAAGGTCCAGACCTACCTTCAATTCAACAATACATATCCACACCCAGAAGGATTGATTTCAGACTTTTAAACTGAGTCTCACAGACTAAGCCTCACAATTACGTTGTCCCCACACATCTTCTTGACTGAAACAATTGCTTTTTCATAATGCCCCTAGTTCAGAAGGTCCTTCTCAAGTGCTTTCGACAATTACCCTAGCTGAGACTGAGATTCATTGTTCCAACCACCAGTGCTGGCATCACTGCTTCATCAAGCTTGAACTCGCCAAGATCGAGTAAACTTTCTATTTCGTCAAAGATCTTGTTCCAATTGCTCAGATTGGAATCAAAAGATTCAGGAATGAACACAATGGGTTTGGAGTCATTGGCGAGTATGTTGTGTTGGCTAGGGTAATGGTTGGTTGTTGGCAAGCTGTGTATGGGTTTTATGTTATGGAGTGGCAATCTATTGCGGTTAGGGAGAGGGTTATTGACAGCTTTGGGATTTTCAGGTAGGGTGATGACCTTATTGTCAATCAAATCTTGAATTTCATAGCGAAGGTGAAAACAACAGTCAGTATGGTGACCGTACTGCTGATGGAATGTGCAATATTGGGTAGAGTCATTTTTAGGTGGGAGAGCGTTAGGAAGAGGTCGAGGAATGAACGATTTGAGATACGCTTTCTCCATCGATGCCTTCAATGCACATTTTAGGCTCATATGGAGTTGGGTGAAGGTTTGTTTCAGGGAAGAGGAAGCACTAGGTTTAGAAACATTGGCAAATGGGTTGGCGAGTGCTGGTCGGGTATTCATGGGCTTGGGACTGGAATTATGATGGGTATTTCTGGTAAAGAATCCCTTTTCATTGTTTGTCTCCTTATTCAAAACGCTCTCATCTCGAGCGACAAAAGTGTTACTCACAGTCTTTGCAACAACTTCAAGCACTTGCTGCTTGTTCAACCCTTTGATCTTCAAAGTCTTGATAGGCCACCGAAGTTGTAAATAGGGATCAATACTTGTCCCGGCTTTGTTCTTGCCACCTACTTCAGCTCGGCCAAGGGATTGAGGGGCTATATCAAAGCGAGCCCTATTTGTTATTGATTTGTCATCACCCAGACTTGAGATAATTTTAGGTTGGCCCTTTTCAACTGTAGTTCACCCCAAGATTGAGGAGCTTGGTGTCGAGTTCAAAACCCCAAATGTTAAATCTGCCACTGCTCTTTGAAGGACTTCAATCATTCCCAACATCTCTAAAGTAGTGGGTTCACCCATTTGGCCCCCTTGGCATACCTGAACCGGATTGGGTGCATCCATCATGAACAAATCAGTACTTTCTAGAATGAACACCTCAGGCTTTGGTAAATGGGCTGGGGTGATGTATATGCTGGGGTTGAAGGTAAATGAGAGTATATGGATGAAGTTAAGGTGGGTGGGAGGTACTTGGTCATTAGGGTCTTAAAGTGGAGCTATCGTCTGGTTGTCGATGAGATTCTGAACCTCATGACGAAGACGGTAGCAACGATCGATGCCATGACCGCGCTGCTAATGATACACATAGTACTTAGTGGGGTTGTGTCTAGTAGGAAGTGGGTTAGGAAGAGGTTAAGGATCAAGGGCTTTGAGATTCCCTCTTTCCATCAGGATTTTTAGTACGCTGGTTAAGCTCATATAGAGGGGGGTGAAAGTTCTACCCTAAGCTCAGGTTGGGCTAGCTGTTTGTGGATTGGTATTGACAAATGGGCTGTAATTTTAGAAGTGGTGACGGTGTTGATTTCGGTGGATTTGGGAATAATGCTACTGCCAGCATTGGTACTCCCGGAAAACTGCCTCCTAGTTGGTTCGCTTGCTCTGGAAATAATCCCTTTGTTGAATGCGCTCTCAATCTGAAACCCTAATTCATGCAACGTTTTGAAAGTGAATAGTGGAGCAACTATTAACTTCTGTAGCATATCAGGCTCAAGGTTCTGCACCACTATCCGTACTTGGTCCCTCTCAGAAGGGCGATCTGTTATCTGTGTTGCCTTTGCTCTCCACCTTGCAACAAAGACTCTATAGGATTCTGGTGGGTTGCTTCAAGCTCTTGAATGGTCATTTTAACTTGGGTATTGTAAGAATATTGATCGACAAATGCCTCAGCCAATTCTTTCCAATTCTGCTTCACTATATCCTCCAACTTGGCGTACCAAGTGACTGTTATACCAGACAGGGTTCATCCATATAGAGAGAGTTTCTATGGCTTAGTCAGACCTATCGGTTTCAGAATGTCCAAGAAAAGCCGAATATGTACCATAGGATCTCCAGACCAGTTGAAATGGTCAATGTATGGCATTTTGAATCTGTTTGAGAGCCTTAGGAAGCCTCGGTGTACCCATCCACAATGTTGGGAATGGAGTTAATTCCCTGCGCCTTTTTGAACTGCTTCTCAAGGTTAGTAATTTTTAACGAGGTTGGATTGAGATTGTCAATGTCAAGAGGATAAAGCCCCTCATTAGGCTGCACCAAAGGTCTGAAAACTATAGTTTGGGCCAACCCTTCTCGGGGATTCGGACCTTGCAAATCTTAGTTGACAGATGTGGGTCAAAGTTCGGCTAGGGGCCCAGGACTGGATGTGTAGTAGATGCCCTAGATGGGCGTTGCATTTTAGCATTAGTCTCATCTTGTATGGCAATTCGCTGGTTTAATGTCGTTATCATGGCCACAACTTCTTCTGGACTCTGAGCCATCATGGGTTGCCGAGTTGGCAATCGGGGAAATAGATGAGTGTAAGCTAAGAGCTGACCAATAAGGATTTCAACCCGATTATATTTGATGGGATCAGATCTTTTTTTAGTTAGATTTTTGGGGGTTAGATGGACTGGGCCTTTTCCTGAGTGTTTTTTTTTTCTTTTTCTTTTCCTAGAATTAGATGGACTGTGATAGGTGAAGGCTGGTACTGCTCCTTCTCTGGTTCAGACAAACCTAGCATTAAAAACAAATGCTCCATCAGATCGGGATACTGGATATGCTAGTCAAAGCAATGCAAGATACAATATTTGGCCCTGGTTCTGGTTTTGATATCAAACATTTCCAAAGCAAAGCAAGAAAGGAATCGCCTCAATATTAAGACTCTCCGAGGATTGCATCATACATTTCCAAAGATTTCAAATTTTGCACAACAGCATTCAAAACACCCCTATGAGAGGTTAGGGTTTCCCTATCCTAGCTTTGGAGTGATCTACGGCTTTACTACTCAAACAAGCGGTATCATATCATCCTGCATATGGGAGAGTATCATGTCCTAAGTTGGAATAGTCACTATGGCTTTACTATATGCAGCTAGGCTAAACAGTCAAATAGGGTACCTCAGTAAGACTACCTAATATACCTCTCACACCTAACACTGAAAAGTGAAAGGAGGAACAAACGGTACAACGGTAGTCCAGATCCAAGGGTTGTGTTCCCATCGTGGCAAAGCTCACGACAAGTCAATCTTTTGGCAAGCTTTTCCAAGAAAGCCTCCGGCAAACCGTCCAGGAATAGTAGATGGAAAACATAGTAACTTAGGCGCATCAATGCAAATGCAAATGCAAATACAAAAAAACATATAAGTATAGATAAAATGTCTTATCATGAGTTCGAGTCAAGTTCCCTAAATCCCTAGCAGAGTTGCCAGAAACTTCAGCTCGACTTTTTCGTGCCCCATTTCGGAAGCTCGAAAGAAGCCCTACAGTTCGGAATCCCGCGGTTCTGAATCTAATCTCACAAGCGCAATGTGAAATTGATAAACAAAAAAGAGTCAAAAACTGACAAATCTTTTGGAAAATTGATTTTAGAATCAAAAATGCCAAAATTGGATTGCTTTGCAAGATATAGAGTCGCCACCTCAATATTTTATTTTTGAAAAAATTTAGGAAACCCATGACTCATGCCAAAGGCCACGTGTCAGTCATTACCAAAGTTACCTCGGCTCAGGAACTTAGGTACGAAGGGGGAAGGTCATGAATTGAGCACCCCCACTTGCCCGATCAAAGATCGACCTCTACTAATCATGATATGATTTTTATGTACAATATGTGCTCTTGTTCTAGTTATTAGACTGACATTACTATGTGATGCGCGCATACAAGGTGTAGACTAGTTTGCTCAAATTGGAACAATTCAATTTCATGTTTGTTTTTGCAAAAAGGGTTTGAATTTGCCACTTCAAGTGGGCTTAAAGTTTGCAAATTTGTCACTCAACAAAGTAGGCTTAAAACATACATTCGTTGAATCATTCCAACTCAAGCAATAAACCTTCATCCACAGGCATTCAAGCAGTTTAACAAGTAAGCATTTAGCCTCATGGCGAGCATGCTAGACATGGTAATCACTCACACTCATGCAAGTATGCTAAAGTACTAAAAACTCACCTAGTACTCCAAGCTAAGAAGATATGAGTTAGAAAAATGCATGATTCCTAACTATGCCAAATGTCTAATGTGACACATGCAAGAATGCAATTAATAGGCTTGGTTACTAATATGACATATGACTCAATTTGATAACATGTGGTTTAGACACATATTCAAAGAAGTATTGAAATGACAATGCAGTTTGAATGATGCGCCGAGCCTCAGTGCATGCAATACAAGATGAATGGATGCAAGCATAAGGTATGGTAATTGAGATATGTCCCTAATCTAACCATCAAAAGCGGGTAAATAAAAGGGAGAAAGACGTGGGGTTGGAAGACATGCATATTATTACATCATGCTCTCACGAAGGAGAGTTTGAATGACTAATTAAGCTAAGCTAAATTAAACTAATTATTACAAACCGAAATGAATAACTAGACTAATTAATTAATTATTACAACAACAAATGGACTAATTAGTTAACTAACTAATTAAATAATTACAAAACAATTACAACTAATAATTTAACTAAGTAACTAAACTAAGCTAATTTGCTGCCCCGCATCGGGAAATGAAAGATGTGCATGCGCATGATCAGTTTCCACCTGAAAAGACCTCCACTTTGCTTTCGAAAGCCTCTGTTTACACAATTGAATACTTCTAAAACCATTTTGCTCCACCTTACCAACACTCTGTTGAGATTTACATCAGTGGCAAGCCGACCACTGGTGAATGTCGCCGGCCACCTACCGGCCACTGATGCACTGGTTCATCTTGGTGTAATAGAGGACAAACATAGTAGAAATAGGGTATTCTCACAGATTGTTTGCACAACTCACCTCTCATTTTCATGAACAAATCCAAGGAAAGGCGAACTTAAGTCACAAAGCAGCAGGTCAAGCAATTTCATTGCATGATGGCTTGTGATTCAAGATGTGTAAGTTTAATAAATGCAAAATGAGACACAAACCTCCTCCCTTTCATGAAAGATGAAGGGAAGAAGTTGACCTTGGAGACTTGGATCATTTCATCATTAGCAAGTATGAAATGGTCCAAATTTTCATGTGTTAAATTAACGTCCGATTGAATACACCAAGTTATTATTTTGCTCATCTTTTAGTCCCAAGTTTTAGTTACTCCATTTTAATTTACCAACCATTCCTTAGTAAATTAAGTCCAAAAGGTGATTTTAAGTCCTCTAAGGGAGTGAAGTACCAAACCAAGAGTTAACTTAAGACATGAAAGAGATGTCATACCGTTGATAATGAACCCCTAAAAGGGATTAAACCATTAAGCATGACAACCTCAATCTTATGCTTAAAAGAACAAGAGGCTTGAAGCAACTCTCAAAGCAAAACAAAAACCAGGAATGAAGGGACGTTGCAAAGATTATTAGTGTTGAAATGAAGTGAGAAAAGCACTAAAACATGCAATCAACTCAAACAAGTGGTGTCTAGAGGCCTAAAACACCAAGCTTATGGGAACAATTACACTAGAAGCATGCAATACAAGACTCAAATGCAAAAACCTACCCAAAATAAAGTTACAATAGCCTAGATTAGAGACTAAAACATGCTGGAACTAAGCTACAACAAGCTAGAAAAATAAGCTAAAGCATGGCATCAACTAGGCTAGCAAATAAGACACAAAGATGGGAGGCTAATCCCTCTAAATTTGGACTTCAAACCATGATTTTTACCACTAAAAAAGCTCTGAAATTCAGTGGTTAAAATCTTGAAAAAAAGATAGTTTGAAAATGGGAAACACAAGTGGGAAAGCCTTACAAACAAGGTACAAAGAAGGGTGATTGACCCCCTACCTTAGAATGGCTTCAAACCATAAATTTCAGCCCATTTTAACATAGTTTTTATAACCCAAAAACAACTCAAAAATAGGGAGAAAAAGATAGGAAAACAAGTATGCAAAGTAAGCTAACAAAACAAATATTATACCTTTTGAAGAGAAGAGTGAATCCAAGCAACAATTCCAAGCAAATACCACATTCTAGAGCTCAAAACAAGCCCAAGAGCACCTCAACTTAGAGATGAGGGGATTTGGTTAAGGGTGTATAGGTAAAAGTGTAGAAAATTTGTAGAGAGAGAGCTGTAGAGGGAGAGAGGAAAATTTTGAGTCTAAAATTTTCTAACTCTAAAACATGAGAGAAGGAGTCCCTATATATAGAAAACATGAAATCTATACAAGGAGATCCAGCCCTCCATGTGTGGACAGATGCAAGCATCTGTGCAAACAGCTGGCATAGCCATAAAACATCTGCAGAAAACACTGGTGGCTGGCTAGCCATCAATGATGGCCGGCAAGGCATGATTGATGGCCGACAGACAATAAGTGATGGCCAGCAGCCTCCAAGGATGGCCGGTAGGCCACCAAAGATTGCAGACTAGAAAGACCAAGGCATGGTCCAAAAATGAGACAAAAAGGATGCAAGGTTTGAAAGGCTCAAAGCTGTGGCGTTCCGTTGAGGACTTCGAGCGCTTGGTGAGCAAATAGACTCATCATCGGATCTACTTGCAAGAATATCCAAGTCTTGAAGGGCCGTAAAAAATGGGGTGTCTACACCTGCTATCTCTTTTTCTTTCCTAACCCAATCCTCTTTAGCGGGCGTATAGCCAAGAGCAAAGGCATGCGGGTTATGTGGCACATCGGCCAATGCAGTAAAGCCTTTCTGGCCACTTCTTCCCAGCCCCATTCTTGGTACGTGTTGGAGCTTGTTCATGAAATAGATTGATTGGGCGCTAACATACAAGCCCTCATCAGCTGCAAAGATGGTTTGCATTGCTCCGGCCTCAACCAGAGTAAACCTAGAAAGGAATACATCCTCCTCACCATGAACAATTTCTAGCACAGGTGTAGTTACCTTTGGTGGAGGATGTATGGATGAATTCCCGAATACAATAGCCACTCCCTTTCCATGGGGGTATTTCAACATTTGGTGGAGGGTAGAAGAGACATCTTTCACTTGGTGTAACCAAGGTCTCCCTAGCAGTAAATTGAAAGTGGCTTGCACATCTAGGACGTGGAACTCAATATCCTGTTGAGTCGGGCCCACTTGAACTCTAATCTGTACCGTGCCCATCACCTCTCTGCTGGTATTGTTATATGCCCGAATCACCTGGGTTGTAGGCACGAAATCTGCTAGTTTCAGGCTGATGGCATACGCTGTTCGAGATGGGCAGACGTTGAACTGACCCGGTGTCGACCAATACCACTGGCACCCACTTCTATCTACACTCGACTGATATGTACAGAGGTCTATTGTGTACTGGGCCCTCTGGTGGTAGTTCTTTGTCTGAGAAGGGTAGAGTTGGCGTAGCGCCTCTCGAAAATACCAACCCAACGAGCTGTTCAAGAGTGGTGTCAATGGATAGTTTGGCTTTGTCCATCGCTGATAGTATAACCTGTCGGTGCACCCGAGAAGCCATGAGCAACCCCCAGATCAAAATGTTGGCCTAAATCTTCTTTAATTACTTCGGCACCGCCTCTTTTTCCAACTTGTTTTCCTTCTGCTTCTTAGCTTCCTTATCTTTCCCGGAGGCTTCAGTTTGGTCTAAATGTGAAGGTTTGAAATACCGTCTACTCCTCGTCAAGTGGTCCACCTCTTCAGAGTACCAAGTATTGTCTGGCAGGTACTCGTCCCAATCCTCGTCAGTGTGGGCAAGATGTAGATCATCATCTTCCTACCATGCACCTCCAACAGCCGACAAACAGTTGTCTGGCTTCGTTTTGGTTATTCTTGCATCAAAAGTATTCCCCGCAGGGACTTGAGCTATTCCAACTTCCTATTTATCTTGATCCCTTTCTTACACAAACCGCTTCAACGCGGCTTCCAGCTTTGTATCCGTGGTACTCACGGTGCCCAGTTCTTGAGCTAAATTCTTAATACCGGTGCTCTCTGGCAATTCTCCCTTTTCCTTGGCCATTCCAGCCACTGTAGCTACTCTTGCTTCCTTTTCTTCAAGCTTTGGTTTAGTTCCTTCCTCTAGGTCAGGTTTATCACTAAGCCACCCGAAGTTGTCTATCGACCCATTCAGATCAAACCAACCAATCTGCACGTCCCCTTGATCTTGTTCATCGTAGAACTGCGGATTATTTAAGTCTTCTTCCAGCTTCGCTAGATCATCTAGACCTTGGCTTGGGCCATCCTCTCTCACCTCATTAACCTCTGCTATTGTCAAGAATGCCATTTCTAGCTTAGCTTGATCAGCCAGCACAATATAACAGCACGGGTCATACAACCCCCCAAGATAAGTCCGCAAAGCTCTTAGGCAATGGACTGACACTCTCCTCGGTCAACTTCTCTTCTTTTGCCATTGTCACCACCACTGGTTCAGGCTGAGGTATAGACGTATTCATCGTGCACAAGTCCGTGCTTTCAGGGATGAACACGATCGGTTTAGGTAGGTGGAAAGACGTAATATATACACTGGGGTCATATGGGATGACTAGTGTATGTATTAGGTTTAAGTACCAGGGTAGAGGAACTTGGTTATGGGCTGGAAGAGGGTTGGTGGTTACATTTGGCTTTTGGGGCGGTGCTATCACCTTGTTATCAATGAGATCTTGAATCTCATGACGGAGCCTGTAGCATTGGTCGGTGTCGTGACCGTGCTGATAGTGAAAAGCACAGTATTTGGTCGGGTTGTGTTTTGGTGGGAGAGGATCGAGTAGAGGGCGAGGCTCTAATGGCTTAAGATGCCCCTTTTTGATCAGCACCCCCAGGGCTTTGGACAAAGGCATATAGAGTGGGGTGAAGTCCCTTTGGGTTCAGGCTTGGTTGTTTGAGGTTTGTGGAGTTATGCTGGCGAAAGGGTTGGCAGTCTTGGCCGTAGTGGTGACAACATTCACATCAGATGGCCGTGCAGTTGTGCTTCCACTTGTGGTTGCATTGGAACTGAGCGTGAAATGCCTCTTGGCTTGCTCTTTTTCATCAGTTATCAACCCCTGTTTCATTGCATCTTCAATATGAACTCCTATTTTGTGGAGCTCAGTGAATGTGAACACGGGGAAGACAATCATTTTTTTGCAGTAATTTCCCTTGCAGATTGCAGACCATCATCCGTATTTGATCTTTCTCAGATGGCCTGGTAGTCATCATAGAAGCCTTGGCCCTCCATCTTGTTACAAAGTCTAAGAAGCCCTCTTTTGGCTCTTGACTAGTCACTTCAAGATCACGGATAGGAGTACTGTGCAATGAAGGCCTCAGTTATTTCCTCTCAGCTCCGTTTCACAGAGTCTTCCAGCTTTGTATACCAGATGGCCGCTATCCCTGACAAGGTACAGCTGAAAATTGACAGCTTTTGAAGTCTATTGAGGCCCATTGGTCGCAGGATATTAGAGAATAACCGTAAATGGACCATCAGATCCCCGAAGCCATCGAACCAGTCTATGTGTGGCATTTTGAATTGGTCCGGCAAAGTTACTGCGGAGTCGATGTACCCATATTCGATGTCAGGGATAGAGTTCACACCTTGAGTCCGCTTGAGAAGCTTTTCTAGCTAATTGACCTTAAGTGTAGTCAGGTCAATTTCGAATTCAAATGGAGGCTCAGTTTGGTACACTGGCGCCTTGGAGGCTTGTGGCGGAATGGGGTCTACTGTATTGCCTAGATTCTCTTGGACATTGATAGTGATTCCGGGTACTGAAAGGCCCACTGGAGATGCATGGGAAGCAGAAGCCGCTGCGGGCTGTGGTTGCTGTTGCTGCAGTCTATTTATCACTTCAGCTTGGTGGGCTGTAACTTCGTCTTGGCGAGCAGCATCTTGCTGCATGGTTTCCACAGTTTGCTGGAGATGACGAATCAAGTCTTCCATACTGGTTGCATGGTACTGAGTCATCTGAATAGGCAAGTAATCTCTTGCTGGCCTGGATATAGAAGATTGAGCCTGACTGAATGCAGGTGATTGTTGAACTGGTGAATTATGCCTAACCTTCCTCCGTCTTGTAACCGGGGGGAGCAAAACAAACACAAGCTATCCTCTGACAAGATTCCCGGATCTGTAAAGTCTCCTTACATGAGTCCAGAGTGCTTAGGAGCAATTGTGATAAACTACCTTGCAAAAACAAATAAAGCAAAAAGGAAAGCAAAAATCAAAAACCGCACAACACCTCAGCTCATATGTCAACAACACACAGTTGTAATCAAAAGCAGCAGAATTGCACTCGACACTGAATTTTGCCCAACAAATCTGATACCCAAACTTTGCAACTGATACGCACATTCCTATAGAGTTTCACTCTAAAAGCACATACCAGTTAAGTGAGAGCCAAAACACTCCTATGAGGGGGTAGGGTTACCCTGGCCTAGTTTCGTCAAGAACTAGGGTTAACTATTCAAGCAAAGTGGTTTCACACAATCCTGCATTCGGGTAAGCAACCTGTCCTAGTTTGGAACAGTCTCTATGGCTTTCGATTTGCAGCTAGGCTGATTGGTCAAAAAGGGCAGCCCATCAAGACTACCTAATATACCTCTTACACCTATCACCGAGAAGTGAAAGGAGGATCAAACAGTACAGTGGTAGTCCAGATCCAAGGGTTATGTTCCCATCGTGGCAGAGCCCACAACCAATCAGCCTTTTGGCAAGTTTTTCCAAGCAAGCCTCTGGCAAACCGTCCAGGAATAGCAGATGGAAAACACAGTGACTTAAGCGCACCAATGCAAATGCAAATGCAAAGAAACAGATAAGTGTAGATAAAATGTCATATCATGAGTTCAAGTCAAGTTCTCTAAATCCCTAGCAGAGGCGCCAAAAATTGTGGCTCGACTTTTTCGCGCCCCATTTCGGAAGTTTGAAATAAGCCCTACAGTTCGGACTCCTGCAATTCTGAATCTAATCTCACAAGTGCAATGTGAAACTGATAAACACCAAAGAATCAAAATCCGGCAAGTCATTTGGGAAAATTGATTTTGAATAAAAAATGCCAAAATTGGACTGTTTTACTAGATACAGAGTTGCTACCTAAATATTTTTGTTTTTGGAAAATTTAGGAAACCCATGACTCGTGCCAAAGGCCACGTGTCCGTTATCACCAAAGTTGCCTTAGCTCAGGAACTTAGGTACGAGAGGGGGAGGTCATGAATTGAGCACTCCCGCTCGCCCGATCAAAGATCGGCCTCTACTAATCATGATATAATTTTTATCAACATTATATGCTCTTATTTCGATTATTAAGCTAGCTTTACTATGTGATGCGCACAAGCAATTATAGACTAGTTTGCTCAAATTGGAACAATTCAATTTCATATTTGTTTTGCGAAAAGGGTTTGATTTTGCCACCTCAAGTGGGCTTAAAGTTTACGAATTTGCCACTTAAAAAATTGGGCTTAAAGCTAAGAATTTGCGACTAGACATAGAGGGCTTAAACGTACATTCGTTGAATCGTTCTAATTCAAGTAACAAGCCTTCATCCATAGGCATTCAAGCAGTTATATCATTTAAGCAATTAGCCTCATGGCAAGCATACTAGTTATGGTAGTCATTCACACTCATGCAAATATGTTAAAGCACTAAAAACTAGGGGTGTCCGCGGTTCGGTTTGGGATGGTTTGCGGTTCGGTTTGGACCCGCCCGCATGTATGCGGTTTGAGAAAAAGTCAACCCGCAACCGCCCGCAATGCGGTTTGTGGTTTGTGCAGATAGGATTCGCGGTTGCGGCGCGGTTTGCGGATTGAACTTTTTTTCAAAATTTTTTTGTTAAACCCTTTTTTTTCCCTATTTTTTATCAATATTTCTTTTAGACCTTTTCCCTCCCATTTTCTAAAATACTCTAACATTAATAATTAATGAATTAAAACTTATAAAAACTTATAAAATAAAAAACACAACAAAATCAATTCGTAACCTAAACAAATCATTTAAAATTTACCTTCATCATTAACTTGCATTCATCTCAATTCGTAACCTAAACAAATCATTCAAAATCTACATTCATCATTAACTTGCATTCATACTACATTCATCATTCCTAACCCAAATACAAAAAAAAAAAAAAAAAAAAGAAGTAATTCTTCATTAACTTACATTCATCCAAAATGCAAAAAAATAAATAAAAATATAAGGGGTTTTTTTGAACGGTCAGATTTAAAATAAAAAAAAAATAAAAAGTTTTATTCGGGCGGGTTGGGCGGGTGCGGGTCAAACCTGCAACCCACCCGCAACCCGAAAATTAGATAAAATCCAAACCGCACTCTACCTTAATGTGTTTGCGAAATCGCCCATACATGCGTGGTTCGGATCGGGTAGGGCAGTTTGGGCGGGTCGGATGACCCTATGCCTAGCCCTACTAAAAACTCACCTAGTACTCCAAGCTAAGAAGATATGAGTTAGAAAAATATGCATGATTCCTAACTACGCCAAATATCTAATGCAACACATGCAATATGTAATTAATAGGCTCGGTTACTAATGTAGCATGTGAAACAACTAAATTAAATAACATGCGATCTAAGCACGTATTCAAAGAATTATTGAAATGATAATGCAGTTTGAATGACGCGTCGAGCCTTGGTGCATGCAATATAAGATGAATGGATGCAAGCATAAGGTGTGCTAATTGAAACATATCCCTAAACTAACCATCAAAAGTAGATAAATAAAAGAGAGAAAAGCGTGGGGTTGTATATACACGTTATTACAACACGCTCTCACAAAGGAGAGTCCAAATCTAAGCTAATTAAGCTAATTATTACAACGCTTGATTTAATCAAATGGCTATAACTAATTAATTAAAGCAAAATTTATTCACAACTATGACAATAATACTAACAAAACAATCAATTGCAATTGATAAGAGCATAATGGAAGATGGATGCAGGTTGCATGGGTAGCACCTGAAAGCTACTCTGTCTGCCCAGGCCATCTCTATTTCACCTTCAGCCACTGCCTCTGTTTCTACAAAATTGCACTGCTAGCCAGACACCAAGGGCCGGGTCTACAGATGATTGGCCGTGCATCACTGACAGTCGGCCGGGTCTATAAATGACTGGTCATGCATCAATTTGGTGCAAAGCTCTGTTTTTGTGTTTTGAGGTGAAATCAGTGCACTCAAGCACTGTTTGTCCTTTATTCCTTCTCTGTCATGGGAAATTCTTGAGAGTAGGTTGAAATTGATTCCAAAGCCATCAATGAGCAATATGATTGCTTGATGATCTCATATTCAATTTTGGACAAAAGTTAATAAAATGTAAAGAGTAGGACCACCCATCCCCCTTATCATAGTATGAACTCAAAAAGGGAGGTTGCAACGCTGCAAGAATCACCAAAATGCCATAAATTAGCATATGACGACTCTTAAAACAAATAACTTGGCATAACGCACGGCCAAGTCAAAGCAATTTAAGCCACTTTCTTTATGTGTGTTGTTCTAAGTTTTAAGCTAATTTTATTAGGCCTTGCCATTCTTTAGTCCATTTGTCCATGGTGATGTTAAAGTCCTCTAAACAAGAAGTGATGTCAAACAAGAGGTTCTTCTAAAGCATGAGAAAAGGACCACACATTTGACAATGAATCTTCGAAAAGATTAAGCCATTAAGTGGGGTACGTTTCTTACATGTTTCAAATAACCTCAATCGTTTGAAATCATTCTCAAGTATGAAAGAGATGAATGATGGATTGATTATTAAATTTGGACTCTCAAACATGGAAATGACTAAAAGAAAGCTATATAACAAACAACTTACATTGCCAACTTATGAGATCACAAATGTACTAAATAAGGCATGAATCAATTGAAAAGGGTTGGACAACCTGAAAATATGCCTTAATACATGGAAAACAGAGGTAGAACATGCATGAAAAGAGTTTGAAAAGCTAAGAAATAAAGAAGAGAATTAAGGCTAGTAAGCAAGAATAAGGAGGGGCGGATAACCCCTCTACTTTTGAAGCTTCAAAACATGATATTTAGCCTTTTTAAAACTCTAAAAATCAGTGTAAATAGCAAAGGAAAAGAGTGGAAAAGGGAAGGTTTGAGTTATAATTAAAGGTATAGAAAGAGCAAGCTTTCTCTACCTTTTTGGTAACTCTTCAAACCCAACCCCAAACACTTCAAATAAGCTCAAAACAGCAAGAACTATGAAGCAAGTGATAGAAATGAAAGTAAGAGAAAATAAAACAAGCCTATACCTTGTAAGGAGTACGCTTATTGTTGATGATCCAAACTTGGTTTCAATTCACCCTCAAGCTTGAATTATGCTTCTCCAAGATCAACCAAGGCTCTAGAGTGGTAAGACAAGGTTGTGTATGGAGTATAGAGATGGTATAAACAAGCTAGGTTAGCTCAAAGGTGACTTGCAATGGAAGAAAGAGGAACCAAGAGCTCTCAAGGTGTATATATGGTTTCTAGATTTTTGTTCAACCCTGAAAACAATCCCAGAGCTTCGTTTTTATAGAATTTGAGCTTAAAAGGTGATAAATATCTTTAAAAATAGACAGTTGGTGGCCTCCCGCCGAAAATAGTATTTATCGCCATCAAGGGCCGGCCATCACTGATGCACGGCCGGGCCTTGATGGCCTCCTCTATTTTTTTGGTTCAAACTCAGCTCAGGGTGGGAAAAGGTCCAAAAATGAAACTCATAGGTTTAAATAAGGTACATGTTGAAGATTTGAGGTTATTTCAAGGGCTTAATTAAATCTAAATCACTGCGAATTCACAATTCACCTTTCATCATCGAGTGTATCGAACCAAGTGCCTAAGTCTTGTGGGCGGTCAAAAATGAGGTGTCTACAGTTGCCACCAAAATATGTTAGGCCTTATGAAATCCTAGAGAAAAATAACCCGATGACGTATCAAGTAGCCTTGCCTCTAGTCATGGAGAATATGCACAATGTCTTTCATGTTTCAATGCTTAGGGATTATTTGAGGGACCCATTCCACGTTATTGAGCGGACACCTGTGCTTTTGAAAGATGACTATACCTATGAGAAGAAGCCAATTAAGATTGTGAACCGCCAGATTAAGAGATTGAGGAACAAAGAAACATCATTGGTAAAGGCTGATTGGCAAACCACGAAGGGACGTATGCAACTTGGGAAACAGAAGAAGATATGATAAAGAGATACCCTGAACTGTTCCTTCTGGATCCAATATTCTTACAAACCGAAGGTAATTCGAGTTTGGAGGACCAAACTCTTTAAGGGGGGAAGACTGTAACAACCCTGACCCATGATTAACATATAAACCATGATTAAGAATGTTTAACAAGTCATTAAGGTGCAATTTTGTGTTTATTACATGTGTTATGTACCATATGAGTTTTATCCATTTTGGGTAGGAATATCTGTCTTTGATTCTGTTTTGTTCTGTGAATTGAAGGCCTTATCGGCATCCGAACATGAAATTGACTTGAATTACATGTTCGCTAGAAGTTTTAGAATATTACGGTAAGTTTAATTGAAATTCGATTCGGAACGAAATAATTAGATTAATTATGCTCATTTGCTTAGTTTAAGCCAAGATTAATTAAGTTAGTGTAATGAGCCTATATAAGGCCACTCTCTACACCATTTATACACTTTGCACTTTAAACCCCTCATCTTTGAAGACAAAAATGCGTAAGAGTGAGAGAGGAGGAAACTTGAGCTTAATTGTAGAGTAATAGCTAGAGACTTGGAGGAGTTGGAAGGAACTTCACAGATTACATTTCTATACTTGAGAATTCAAGCTTGAGGTAGGAATTCAACCCTTGGACTATATAATTTCGATGCTTAAACCAGGGATTCAAGAGAATTGAGTGGATTACATGAGGATTGAGCTAGAATGAAGAATATAGATCATATCATTGCATGCATGTGCATATCATGATGTTTTGAAGTTGTTTAAGCAAGAAACTTCGCATACATGACCTGACTTTCGCTATGATTTCATCATTCAACTTGGTTTT
This sequence comes from Camellia sinensis, assembly GCF_055761805.1. Lineage (NCBI taxonomy): Eukaryota > Viridiplantae > Streptophyta > Magnoliopsida > Ericales > Theaceae > Camellia > Camellia sinensis. The sequence goes on from NC_138967.1 coordinate 172,322,904, forward strand.
GTACTAAACATTTTAATTAATCATTGTATGACTGGTTGAAGACAATATCTTCGCATCCATGTCATATTTTGGAAACTTTTGAGTTGGTTTAGAGCAATTCACTTGCTTTTGGGCCTTAGTTTCAAGGAATGATCTTTAATTCACCATATTTTCCAAGTTTATATAAGTTTCCACAAGTTTTTGGCCCAAAAGATCATGATTTAAAACTTTGAAATTGAGTTTTGCACTTGGTAGAGCAATCTGGAAATTTCAAATTCTGCCTCTCCGCTCGAGCGACAGATTCTGCGCTTGAGCAACCACTCTGTGTTTTGCACCTCCGCTCGAACGACCAATAGTTGGCTCGAGCGTAAAATGCATGCTCCCAGAAGTTTACATGTTTTGCAGACCGCTCGAGCGACTGTCGAGTGGTCCTCGAGCAGAAATTTCACACAACCAGTACTTTTTCAAAGTTTACAGACTGCTCGAGCGAGAGAAGTTGCGCTCGAGCAGCCCCTCATATGTTTGCATGTCTGCTCGAGCGAGGGAAGTTGCGCTCGAGCGTGAACCCTGTTTTCAGCAAGTTTTGTTAAGAGTTCCAAAGTGCATTTTTGGCATCCACATTGCATCCTAGGCATTCCTAGGTCATGATTAAGACACAATAAGAGGCTAAGACTTAGAAATACACTAAGAATGAGATGAAAGAAGTTATGTACCAACGAGTGTGTGTTTCATTATGCATTTATATTATGTGTATGTAGGTCACGCGCCACAAGTTATCTGATTTGTCTATTCTACAAGTGGAGTCATCTGTGAGTAATAACTTTGTAAAGCTATATTCACCTCTAAGTAGTTTCCTATATGATATGTTATGACAAGAAATGATTTGCTTTCTGAAATGCTATGTTGTGTATCAATGAATGAATGTCCAACTTTTGACAAGTATTTATGGCATCCTTAGCACAAGGCCCTTGCCTGGGGATAACAATACCATGGTCTCATGGCCCTTGCTTGGGGGTAATAATACGGTGGTCTACAAGCACAAGGCCCTTGCCCAGGGGTAATAATACCGTGGTCTCATGGCCCTTGGCCGGGGGTAACAATACCATGGCTCAAGTTTATTACATGTTCTTGGTAACGAAGGCTCCTTAATGGAACTGAGAAGCATGATAACGCTAACGGATGTACCATGTATGATTATGCATGAGCTCTGATTTTTGTATATGATTCGAATAAGAATATGCAAAAGACTTTGTTTCCGATAAGAATCTATTTTTGATATAACTCTAATCTTTGATTTTGTGATAGACATCATTCATTTAAACCCTTTACTCTGTTATTATTCACTGGGCTTCCGTTCACTATTTATATTATGTATGTAGGTGAGCAGGCGCGCGACCAGGCCTAAGCTGCTACTTGAAGTTTTGGGTCAGCCAGCCACTGTGCCTGCCGGGGAGGTTCCCTTTTGAGATGTCTAGTTTTGTAACCTTGCTAAAGATGTTTTTGTTTTGTTTTGCTTTTCTGTACATTGGGCTAAGTTCCCTTTTTGGCTTCATTTGTGTGTATAGGTGACATAAGACTAATGTACCTATGACGTCTCATGTATATATATATATAGCTTGTTTTGAAGATGTTTGTTTCATGTATGTCTTCACAGCTCTATGGACCTTGTATTTTGTATACTTGCTTCCACAACCCCTTATATTTTGTTATTCTGATAAGAGGCCTTCGGTAATCCAAGGATTAGTGGCCGGTTATGACGCTAAACCTTTAGGGACGGGTTTGGGTCGTGACAATATTCATGGCATTGGAAAACGAAATAGGATCATCCTTAGGTCCGATTTCAAAATTAGACTCCATTAAGTATACAAAATAATCACCAGAAATTGCTGACTTTCTAGCTCGTGATGACCTCCTTAATTCTGTAGTCTCAATTGGGACTTGAGGTATAGGCTCTATGTTGACTTGTTCCTCTTGTGGTAGAAGTTCTTGATTTGTTGTTTTTCAAGGATATAGGGTTGACTATCATGAAAAACAACCAATTCACCTATATTCACGGGTGTTGTATCCGGATCCCGTGATTCCTCCAACTCTATCTTTCAAGGGTAACTCCCACTAAGGTCAACTTCCTCAATAAACTTTGCATTTTTGGCTTCAACAATTCTGAGTGAATTTGAAGGACAATAAAATCTGTAACCCTTGGAGTTTTCCGCATAGTCTATGAAAAAACCACTAATTGTTTCGGGGTGTAATTTTTTTAAATGTTGGTTATACATCCTCACTTTAACTTGACAACCCCAAACATGTAAGTGTCTTAAACTTGGCTTACATCATTTCCTTGACTCAAATGGTGTTTTAGGAACAACCTTGGACGGAACCCTGTTTAAGATATACACAACAGTTTTTAGAGCTTCACTCCATAAATTTGTAGGCACATTAGAATAGCTAAGCATGCTCCTTACCATGTCCATAAGTATTTGGTTCCTTCTTTCAGCACACCATTTTGTTATGGTGTGCCAGGCATTGAATATTGTGCAATAATGCCTTCTTCCTTAAGGAACTTAGCAAATGGACTTAATAATTGTCCCAATTCCGTGTACCTCCCATAATATTCCTCACCACTGTTTGGCCTCACAATTTTAATTTTCTTTTTTGTTTGTTTCTCTACCTTTGCTTTATAAACTTTAAAAGAGATATATGTATCATGTATAGTCATCAGAAATGAGATAAAATATCTCTGACCATTCAGACAAGGTAGAGTAAATGCTCCACAAATATTAGTGTATATGATTCCAAGAATTTTCTGACTCCTTTTGGCACCTTTATTGGTCTTGTTGGTCTGCTTTCCCTTTATGCAGTCCACACAAATATCAAAGTTGGTAAAATCAAGAGTCGGAAGGATCTCATCATTAACCAACCTTTTGTTCTCTTAATGGAGATATGTCCCAATCTCCTATGCTAAACTAAAGAGGATGACTCATCAACAATATTATATTTATTGCCAACATCACCATGCAAGGTTAAAAGATTTTGTTAAAAAACAGGATCCAAATTTGATTTGTACAAACCATTAATTAAAGTACCAAATCCTATAGAAATAGAGTCTTTAAATAAACTAAAATTTGAACTAACAAATTGAAATTCAAATCCAAATGGTACTAGTCTAGAAACATAAATTAAATTTTTAGAAAACAATGGATTATGAAAAGTGTTTTCAAGATCCAAAACAAAGTCATTCTTTAAAACAAGTCTAAAGGTTCCCATAGCTTCGATGTGCGAATGCATCCCATTGCCTAAATAGATGCCTTGTTCATTTCTTGTTGGTTTCCTTAGGCTGAGGAAGCCCTACATTTTATTAGCAATGTGAATTGTAGAACTCGAATCAATCTACCAATCATATTGATGAGCATTAACAAAATTAGATTAATAACACACAAGAGATATGAGATTACCTTTCTTGTCAAGCCATTTTTTATACTTGGGGCAGTCTTTCTTCATGTGACCCATTTTCTTGCAAAAGAAGCATGCATCCTTATTGCTATGATTTTGTAATGGCACTTTACCAAGCTTTTTCTATTTTTTATAACATTTTCCCTTTTTTTCATTGCCCTCCTTTATGTGTTCCTAATTGAGCACTTTCTACTTTTTCATGCTTCAATCTCTCCTCCTCTTGAACACACATAGTCAAAAGTTCATTGATAGACCATTTTTTCTTCTGTGTGTTGTAAAAAAAATTGGAATGCTCCATATTCCACATGAAGAGAATTGAGTATGAAATTGATAAGGAATGACTCAAAAATCTCAATCTCTAAGGACTTAAGACAAGCTACTATGTCTCTCATTTCCATAATGTACTTATGCACACTCCTAGAATTGTTATGCTTCATGCCTGATAGTTTATTCATTAGGGTGCTTGCCAATACCTTGTTAGAACTAACAAATTACTTTTCAATAGCCCTCATGTAGTTCTTGACCTTATCAGATGGTGGAATTGAGCCCTTAATGATCTGGTTGATTTGTGACTTTATGAGCATTAGGCTTAAGGGATTAGATCGCTCTCACTTGTCATAAGCATTCTTTTCTACAGCAGAACTCTCGTCCGTGGGTTCAGGAGGTTCATCCACGCAGAGTGCCAGATTGAAGTCCATGCACCCTAATGTCAAAAGGATTTTTTCCTTCCAGTCCAAAAAATTATCACCGTTCAACGAAGAAATATGAGAAGACTCATTAGATAGTACAGAGGTAGAAATCACTGCAATTACCAAGAACATTGTTAATGCTTTTAAACAATGTCAAATTCAATAACAAATCTAAACCTTCTTGTAAATAGAGGTCAATAAACTGTATTAGTTTTGCTATTATTTTATAATAAGACTAATGGATTCCAAAATATTCAAGGAAAAGAAAACTCATACATGTGGGTTTCGATTGTCCAATCCCTTTAATACCCAATCCATTATCTTATTCCAATTAGATTTCATAAATAATTACTTTCCTGTGGGACCGAGAAATTATGCATAAAACATAATTGCAATACGAAAATGTCAAATTAATTTTTTTTTTAACTTTATGTGATCATAATACTGAGAATCACTACATCTTTATGTCCTAAGATGTTGTGGCTACTCTTAAAACAAAATAATTTTTTTTAATTTTAATTATGGCATAATTATTAATGTGAGCAAATCCTTATGGTCACAACAAGTACATAATCTTTTAATGCACAGAATGTATAATACATGCAATCAAAGTAATATCACATGAAAAATCCCAGGACCAAACACATGTAATTCAATCTCATACCAGATTTTGCTTAAAAGTTGGACCAAAATAAATTCCATAAGTCTAACACATAGTGTATACATGATCTTATTTAACACAAATTTTCATGGCATAAATCATCTTAATACATTTAATATGATATTACACTATACTAGAGAGTATGCCAATGAATATGAAAATTTATAAGACTTTAAAAGACATGTTAAAATAGTTCATTGTATGAAATTCAAATGAATTTACTTACTATTTAAACATATAACTAAAATAAACAAAATATCCTTAACAGCATGTTAAAATTTCTTCATAAAAATTCTAAAAATAAATTCAAGCCTATCATGTCCCCCCCCCCTCGGGGTATTTTATTGAACCAAATAATCCCAAATAAGAGCATGCAAATTTCTAGATTTTATTCAAAATCATATTAAACACTTTGGTCTGTAATGTTTGTCAGTTAATGAAAATTCATACTTAGGTTTCTTTTGGCAACATCACTTTTTAGCCTAAAAGTCAAACAGTCACTAAAAAAATCAAAAAGCTAACAACGTATACAAAAAGTCAAAGATTCCATTTTCTCTCTACTTCTTGCACATCTTTTTGTAAAAAATCAAAAAATCATCTCAAACATATTAGTTTTTTTTTTTTACATCACATTTTAGCTAAAAAGTCAAAAAGTTACTAAAAAAGCATTCCCAAACGAGGCCTTAATGGCATACAATAAGTCTCTAAAACAAAATATGTTAAGAATAAGAACAATTATAAATTAATGTAAATAATATTATTATAGAACAATATGGATTCTACTATAGTCTCTAATTAATATACATCAGGCAACAATTCATCTTTAATAGTGAGAAAAATAATCCAACAAGTTTCAGAAACTTTTATTTTATTTTACGCAGCAAGATATGGGAAGTATATATGAAACCCATATAAATAAAAACACACTCAAATATCTCAATTCATTACACTAAATCAATTTCAAATAGTGGTATAAGGTTTTTATTTTTTATTTTTTATTATCCCTAAGATTTTAGACCACAGTTCATAATACAGAAAAAGTGTCTGCTTCAAATAATATTTTTTAATCCAAAAGTAAAACTTGTTATATGCAATTTAATTGTTGGATTTAGCTTAAAAATAAAACGAGGAACGCATTGTTACGAGATTTTACCACATGTGATTTTAATCTCTTGATATAGGAGAGTTTAAAAGTGGGTTTGTTCATGTTTTATAAAATTCAGATAAACCCCAACAAAGTCAAAACAGAACAAAATCTGATCACTAATCACAGACAAGCTAAACAACATTACAGAACTTGATTCTGATACCAATTGTGAGAACTAAAATAATTTAATTAGAAAGAGAAATACCTCCTATCACGTTGTTCAAGCCTTTGAATCTTGTTCTTAATTGATCAAGTCTTGAATGTATAAACAAAACCACATACAAAATACTTTCCCCGAACTACATCAAAAAGTGAAATGAACATAATTTCATGTCTATTCTATTCACAAAACAATGTTTGTGGTTTGATAGCTATCAGAGGCATATATAGATAGGCTTGAACAATGATCCAAGTGTAACTCCTCATAACTTTCCATCATAAGGGAAGTTAACTTCCCATGAAATCACTTTATGGGGTAATAGACATGTTTCATGTTAATTATCCAATTCTTTACAAATTAAAATATATATAATAAATATATAAATAAAATAAACATGTGACACATATGCCACTTTATGGATATACTTACAAATGAATCCAATGAAATAATTTCACTAACAATACCAAGAATGGGAGTTTTACCAAACAATCTAAATGCACCATTATTGGCAACAAAGGGTGTAAAATTCTTGCCACATTAAGTCAAGACTATAATGAGAATTTGTAGCCAACTAAGTTTCTTAAATTAGTAAACCAAGCATACAAAAGTTAGGCCAACCAAGGAAGTTTTAAGGTTATTATTTCAAAAATTTACGTCTTTCTTTATCTCAATATACTTTTAATTATATGATTGTGGTTCGAGATTCTCGTATTTGAAGATACTCATCATATCATGCAATTAAAAAGTATTTAAGACAAAAGAAATGAAAATTTTGAATTATAAAATCATTAACTATTGCTACTACCATGACTACAATGCATCTAAGGTCATATCTAATGCATAATGTTAAATGTTCCTAGCTATTATTCTAGTTTTTTAGAAAGACTAATTATTATAACTTGAACTAATGTGACAATGCTGGTTATGTCAAAACCACTATGGCAATTGTATTATTGAAGCAAAATTTCAATTTTTTTATTTTTTTTTTTTATTTTGAGTCTTTAATCACCTGGACAACTGGCATAGTTTATGACATGGAATATGAGAAGGTGTATGCTCCAATGTTTTTGTATTAATATGATGATTCAAATAAAAACTACAGTGCAACTATGGACCCATGCTTATTCTAGCCCAAGTTGGGAAAATAGTCAAATAATCAAGTGAATACGGACCAAGCCAACTTGGGCCAATTAAGCCAATGATCACAAAACATTTTAATTTTGGAAGATTTAAAAAAGAAAAAAAAAACTTTTAATTTTGGACTACACTACATACATGTATTTATACTTGTAACGCCCTGAAATCTACACCACGATATGCTACCAATCCAATATATGAACAATAAGCAAAGGTATACAGTTCAATAACTGGAATCTATCACATTCTCATAAATTTCTTGTCAAGCTCAAAGTAACAAAATTACAATACACTGTAATATAAAAATATCCATCTAAATTGCCACAAGGGCTTACACCCTTTCAAGACTAAGAGCCTTCATTCAAACAAATAAAATTTCTAACTCGACAAATAACTCAAAGGCTGTAGGCGAACAACATCAAAGAAGCTTCAGCACTCCACATTGAATTCCATTCGCTTTTCAACACTATCATGGTACACCTTCAACACCTGGATTTTTAGGATATACAGCCCATAAAAAAGGAGTGAGCTTTGACGCTCAGTAGGAAATAAAGTTAACAACAAATAAATATGCTCAAAGTGATTATGTTCATGCAATGTTATGCCATGCGTACAACTTAACTTTATTAGAAAATCAATCAGTAAAATGCTAAATTCATATTCCAAGTTTGACCCAATTTGTTAACCATTGATTTAACCATGAACCATCATTTTGTAACTAATTCCACATTACATATCACAAACACTCCCCACATTTACTGGCCACCAAGCACAGTAGGGCAAGTGGGCACCTCTTACTTTTAGAAAACCTCCACATTTACTGGCCACCAAGCACGGAGGGGCAATTGGACACCCATTTCATTCTTAAAACATCTCCACATTTTTCAGCCACCGAGCACGAAGGGGCAAGTGGACACCCATCAATCATTGTAACTTATACCCCACATTTACCGGCCTACAAGCACAAAAGGGCAATTGGGCACCTTTACTAATATACTGATAACATCCCCACATTTTCCAGCCTACAAGCACGGAAGGGCAATTGGGCACCTCAACACACACAACACATTTCAAAATAACCCATTTAATTAACTCTACACACTTGATCCCAAAGCCATGAAGATACGATGCAATGCAATTGGTTTGCCAATATCATAGTTTGCCTAAGGTTCAATTCATTACTACAAAAATAATTAACATGAAACATAAGCAAGGCAATCTCAACCATTTCCATAATCATTTAATATAGCAGCATCAATCCCAAATTCTCCATCTTCGCAACATCATGTGAATATCAACTCAAAACGACTCCAATTCCACTTATAAATGTTACTTAGGTAATTAATCTCATTTCCATTAAACTTCGAAGCTAAGGTTCCAAAATTATTTAATCCACAATTTCTATCCCCACACTAGTTTCATCAAATAATTAGGATTTATCAATTTCATAATCTCCATGTATTCCAATACCATATTAATGTCAATTTTAACATAAAACTATCAATTAGTTTCAAAATCTCCTTTTTACTCAACATTCAAACCTAGGGTTTTAAAGAAAATTGGGGTTTTTCCTCTTTTCTTAGTTAAATCCTCAAATCATCAATTATTATTTATCAATATACCAAAACATTCAACACCCTTAAAAAAATTTGAGTGAAAACCCTATTTGTACATAAACAACTAGCCATTAATGCTTTCTAACCTATAATCAACTCAAAATCCCAAAATGTCACCAAGCCAAAGGTGAAGACCCAACTCGAAACTCCGATGAAATTGCAAAAAAATCGGTAGAAGTCTTGATCTATGCTTGTTCTTCAACCTTCTTGAAAGATTTGGGGTGAATCTTGGGTAAAAAGAAGAGAAATCAAGAGTTTCGAAGGTTAAGGTTTCAGGTTTGGAGGATAGGAGGAGAAGAGAGGAGAAAAAAAAGTTTTTAGACCAAAAAGTCACTTTATAATGTCTGTTAGTGACCTGGTCGCTCAAGCATAGAAAAGAAACTCTCAGAATCTCTAACAATCGTGCAGTTCGCTCAAGCGAAGAAAATCTCGCTCGAGCGAGCTTGCTTCTAGCACAGAAACTGAAAATTCAAACAGGTATAACTCTCTTGTTCAGACTCTGTTTTAGGTCGTTCTAGTATCCAAATCGAAGCTCCGGAAACAAGATTTCTAATGGTTCTGGCCTCACATTCAAATTCAAAGTATGGAAGGAGAAAATGGAAAAAGAGTGAAGGTTGGTCAAAAAATAAAACCAAATTTGGAGCTTTTGATATAATCTTGCCTAAATACCTTGTTAAGGCTTCGATCAAGTTTCCAAACATCACCCAAGGGTCCTCAATTATAATATTTAAGATTCACTTTGCCAATATGTAGACACCTCATTTTTGACTGTCCTCAAGACTTGGACGTCATCGTTTGAACACTGGATGATCATCCATGTTCATGTTCGTTTTGAGTTCCCGGAGGTCTCGGCCGCGCGCCTTGCCTCAAGATCTCTCAACTTGTCTGTTTTGTGCTTGGTTGTGGACCAAGGACTTGTGTTTTTTCTCCTTAGGGAAGAGGGTGGCTTGTTGACCATCCCCTCAACCCATCGGCCAAGGCATGAATCCATCGGCCTTGTTTTCTTGCCATCGGCCAAAAGTGTTGGCTGATCGGCACTCTTTTTAGTCGATCGGCCCTTGTGTTGGTCGATTGGCCATTTTTTTTTGCCGAACCCTGTTTATCTGCTTTATGTAGATATTTTATGCCAGCTGTCATAGCTAGCATGCACAATTCACCCCCTTCATACACGTGTATGAAGGGATTTGCCCCTTGGCTTAGCATCTCCTAGAAGCTTTGAATTTGGTTCTCTATAAGAGAGAACCATCTCCTCCCTCCTCAAGGGTTTTGAAATTTAGGTTTAGAGAAGTTGTATCTATCTATCTCTATATTTCCCTCTCTTTACATCTTTGTGTGTGTTTTTATGCTCTAAAGGGTGTTTTGTTCTCACTATTGCACACAAACACCTAGCAATACACCATCCTTGGTAGCTGAGGTCCTAAGTAGTTGGTGTTAGGGTTCTTGAGGTGATTTTGATCAGAGAAAATTGCTGGAGTGGTATTCTTGAAGAGGTTCTTCAAGGGTGAACATTCTTGCTTTTAATACCCCATTCTTGCTTTTAATACCCCATTCTTGCTTAAGCTTTTAGACCTTCTTGCTTATTGTTTTGAGCCTATCTCTTAACTGATAAAAGCTCTATTTTTTGGTGCTTTAAATCTTTGCTTGAGGTCATTTTTTGGTTTGGGATTGTTTCCCCACTCCAAGGCCTTGTTAGGCCTTGTTTTAGGCCATCCCTTTTGGCCCTTGTTCTTAGCTTTGCATGACCTTTCTACCAGAGGATTTTTAGTGATGGGAAGGTGATTTTGGAGTCCTAAATAGGAGAGGGTCATCCCCTCTCCTTATTGTCTTGAATGCTAGTATAAATGGCTTATATTGGTAGCATGTTTTCTTAGCTTGTTTTAGCTTTATTTCAGCAAGTATTTGGTGTTATTTTTCCATGATATGCCTCTGTTTCAAGTTGTTTTAATTTCCTCTTACATGCTCCATATACTTGTCTTGCAATCCCCTCATTTGCCTTAATATGCATCATGTTGTAACATGTCATTTTAGCATGCTTTTGGCTTAGCTCTGAGAAGACTTTGTTCATGTTTAAAGTCTGATTTGTGTTGTCTTGGTCATGCTTGCATTGTTTTGTATAGCTACCATGCAATCTAGCTTATTAGCTTTGAGTGTCCAAGTCACTAGCATGCTTTACTTGGGCCATTTCAGTGATTTGGAATCACTTGTTATGTTATTTCAGTCCATATAGTATGCTCATATACTTGCACTTGTCACTCCTTTAATGCTTTAAAGAGTTGATGTTTTATGCCTCATGAATGGACCATTGTGTATGCCTCCATGCTTAGGTCTTTGGGATGCCATCTAATTGGGTTTTTGGGCTTATTTTGATATGCCATAACTCTGTTTTTATTGGTTTAAGTCATGCCATATTTGGTTTTGATAGGTGTAGTGTAACACCCCTTTTGTAGTCTTGCATGCCTTATGCTTTTGGCATTGTTTTCTAGCTGAGCATATTTTTGGTCTTGTTTAGACCTGCCTTGGGACTGTTTTAGGTCCCCTTGGCCCTTTTGGGCTTGTCTTGCATGGCCTTGGTTTGAACCCCTTGGCTAGTCTTGAGCCTTGAGCCTTCTTGCATGTTTTACTTGTTTTGTTTGGTTGGTTTGGCACCTTTCCTAACATGATTTTAGAGCTTACAATATATGCCACATGTCCATGTTTGTCCTCTTTTAAGTACTCTTGAAAGTTGCGCTCTTATGCCTAGGTGTTGGACCATTTACATGTGCATATTTGCTTTGCATTTTCATGCTTCCAATTCATGACTTTGGCCACTGACTTGGGCATGTTTGAGAGTATCCCATTTTGGTTTAAGTCCATCTTACCATGTTGTTGCATGCTTGTTTCATTTTGCATGTTGTTGCATGCTATGCATGTTTGCATATTTAGGTTGCATGCCTATTGCATATTGTATGCTTGCATGCTCATATTGCATTAGATTTGTATCATGCTTGAGTTGCTTGCATGCTTAGGTTGTATTGCATTGTGTGTGCATTCCCTTGCCTCTTGATCAAGCATGATAGAGGTTGGGTCCCTTATGTGTTTTGTGCATTTCATTTGATATTGAAATTGCACACTTAGCTCATTTGGCCATCATACATCGAAATGCTTGATTGATGGTCCGAGGGTCGAAAACAACACACCTTTGAGTCTTAAACATGATAAGGGGTGTAGTTGTGCAGACATTGTCTTGTAAATGTACTGTCATGCTCTGTTTGTCCTCTGCTGCAGGAACATGAGCTTTTCACAAGAAGAGATGGTCGATCGACCAAACTCAGTGCCGATTGACAACAAACATTTGGCCGAGAGCCTTATATCTGGTTGATGACCAATTTCCCATGGCCGATGGCCTCCCAAAATGTCCACAGGGTGGTTCAGAAGTGTCATGGAAGTTGGCACAGTTTTCAGAGGTACAGAGCAGTGCAAACAGAGGCAATATGAAGCATGGCAACGGATTTCCGAACGAAGGCGACCGAGCATGCATTCGTCCCTCTTCCCGAGGCTATTTTACTAGTTTTCATAGCTTAATTAATTTGTTTAATTAGTTAAGTGTTGTGTAATAATTAATTAGCTTGTTAGTTAGTTAATTAGTTGATTTGTATCATTCTTTCGGACCCTCCGTCGAGAAGGCACAATTGTTGTAATAAGTGTGCGTGCGTGTGTGAATGTCTTTCAACCCCCACTTCTTTCTCCCTTTTACTTAACCCCTTATAGTGGTTAGTTCTAGGGCATATTTCAATTAGCATCCTTATGCTATGCATGTTTGCATTTGTTTATCTGTATTGCATGCACCGAGCTTGGCGCATCATACTAACTACATTGTATTTCAATTTCTATTTGAATACATGTATCGAATTGTCGCATCTCACATGCCATTCTTAGGATAGCCGAGCCTATTTCTAATTACATTTTACATGTGCTGCATTAGCTATTTTAACATGGACTAATATCATGCATGATTTCTAACTAGTTTCTCTATTTTGGCTCGGAGTACACTGTGAGTGTTTACGCTTTAGCATCTTGCATGTGTGTGAATGTTAACATGACAACATGCTTGCCATGAGGCTAATTGCTTTAGTGATATAACTGCCTGAATGCCTGTGGGTGAAGGTTGGATTGCTTGAATTGGAACGATTCATTGAAATCCGTGTTTTAGCCTAATTGCGAGTAGCAAACTTCAAACCATTTCCAAACGAACGGATATGCGATACTTTGTTCCAAATTAGGCAATCTAGTCTATACTTGTGTGTTGTGCGCATCACATAGTAATTCTAACTAATTAACCGGAATAAGAACGCATATGTTTTAAAAAACAAGATATCATGCTTAGTACAGGCCGATCTTTGATCAGGCGAGCAGGGGTGCTCATAGATGACCTTCCCCAATCGTACCCAAGTTCCCGAACCGAGGCAACTTTGGTGATGATGGACACGTGGCCTTAAGCACGAGTCAGGGTTTCCTAAATTCCCCCAAAATAAAATATTTAGGTGGCGACTCTATATCTAGCAAAGCAGTCCATGTTTGGCACTTCTTTCTTAAAAATCAATTTTCCAAAACGATTTGCCGAATTTGGACTCTTTGGTGATTTATCAATCTTACATCTCACATTGTGAGATCGGATTAAGAACCATGACATTGAGTCCGAACTGTAGCATTGAAGCCCAAGGGCACATCTACACAACCCATCAATACCAAGAGTCCGACAACCATACCAGTTTTAAGGTGACGGGCACCAATTTACACCAATCTGATACGTATTAGGATCTGAGTCATTACAATACTTATTTACGTAAAATAAAAAATAAAAATAAGTAGATTTGCACAATCCCAGGAAAGTAGAAATTACAAACCATTTAAATTTCAGTACAATTTGCGATGTAACAAAGTAATTTTTTTTTATTTTTATTTTTTATTGTCATTACTAATTTTCATCAATTTTTTTTTTAAATTGTATCAATTATAATAATATGTTAGTTAAAACCAATGTTTTGAAAACCGGACCAGTGAACGAATCGGAAAAGGGATTGGATGGACGGGTCACTAGTTCAATCGTCGGGTCGAAGCGGTCGAACCGCGACATCATAATTAATATTATATAATTATAAATTATAAATAAATAAAAATATATATAATTACTAAAATAATAAATTAAAAAAGTGTTGCATAATATTTACTAATAATATTTAATAAAATCATAATTGATTAAAAAAAGAAGTCACTAGTTTTAAAGAAATTAAAAAAATTTAACATTCCCTCCAAACAAATTGATTGAATGCTAGATTTAATTTTAGAGGGAAATAAAATTTCCAACTCTCTCTCCAATCAAATATGATTTAAACAATTTGATTGAATCCCACATTGAATTTTTAGGTTCTCTTTGAACAATTTTTTTCCTATAAATAGGAATAGACTTTCATAATTTCTTCAAGCTTCCAATGAGACTTCTCCTCATGAGAGCAAACTCTTGAAATAAGAGCTTTTAGTTAAAATTTTGATATATAATATGTATATATATATATAATAAGAAAGAGAAGAAAAAAAAAAGGTCCAGAACAGGCACCGATTCACCGGTTTTCTCACTTGAACAATCGGTTATTTCGATTTTTACAAATAAGGCCGGTTTTTGGCCTAGTACGGATTTTGAGGGTTTTTCAAATCAGATGAAAGCCCGGTTTAACCAGTTTGACCGGCCAAGTCGGTCCGAGTTTGAAAACCTTGGTTAAAACTAACAAAATATAAGCAATTTAGGTAATTGAATTATTTTTTTATTAGTGTTGTTAAATAACGACAGTGACTATGAGCTAAGGAAGTGTGGGGATATATTTTCTGAAGTATCAACACGTGGCCAAGGTGACGTCGACGTGCCAGCCGAAGTGTCATGTGTCCTGTCCGTGACGCCGAGGTTATCTCGGCTAGGCCGAGGTTACCTCCGAAGATATCATAATCCGAGATAAGCAGATAAGGCACAAGAGTCCTAGAATGAGGAAGGACTTCAGCCTGGGTAAGGATAAAACTCTTAAGGAGTTTATCTTTATCTATTGGAGAGTCCAAGATAGGCACTGAGCTAAAAGTCCATTAAAGCTAGGCTTCTATTGGGACTAGGATTGATTTGGCTATAAAAGAGAGGCACCCCCATGGGTCAAAGGTACGCAATTTATATTCTGAACAGTGAGTTAAGCACTATTGATTATCTTTGAGAGATACTTCACTGACTTGATCATCGGAGTGCCCCCGTGTGGACAAACCACTGTCGGAATCTTCTCTTTCTGTTGTAGGTCATTCGGGCGCCATCTATTCTGCCAGTGCTCTCCAGCTAAATACTGAGTTGGCAGTGTGGTCGGAAATTAACACACACAATTTGGCGCCGTCTGTGGGAAAGAAAAGAGAATAGATGGCCAGCGACGGATAGAAGGATAAGGTTAAGGATGAAACCGCTGCTGGGAACGGTAAGCACATTGATCCTAATATGGAGGAAGATGGTCGCAATGAGGAGACTCAGAACCAGAATCACGGCAAGAAAGGCGTCGGCCAGGACGGCGACGCGCCCAAGAAACTAGATCGAAGTGGGTACTACAACGAGGATGACCTCCAAATATGGAAGGATAGATGCCTGCGGAGGGACGAAGAGGTGAAAGAGATGGCAAATAAATTGGCAAACCTGCAATCGGTCGTCAATTTTATGATGAAAAACAATGTTATGTAGCCACCATTCCCGCTGCACGACATGCCAATTCTAGCGGCCAATGCCCAGAAGGGAGGGCAAAAAACACCCCCTATAGCCCCCCAGCACACCAGGAGTGAAAGACACTCTCACCAGCCTTCAAGGGAGGTCGGGCGAGGAGAGTCGAGGAGGGAAGAGTCTCGAAGGACACATCACACCAAGGAGGCAGACCTTAAAGAACATCGGCATGTTCAAAGGCAGGCGCGGTGCTTCGACATGACTAATAGAGAAAGGTCGAAAAGGGCTCACAACGAAACTGAAAGTAGTGCACCAAAAAGATTAAAATCAAGAGATAGCCAAGCTCCTAGGCAGACCAAAGAAGACTTGAGAGATTACCTCAAGAGGAAACAACAAAATGCCGATGCCGAGGTAACCTCCCCTGATAAGTCGAGAACACCATTCTCAGTGGAGTTAGACAAATTTGAGGCTCCAAAGAGATTCAGTATGCTGAGGTTCCAAATATATGATGGTAAGTTAGACCCCAACTTTCACGTTGGATTATACCTAAACTCAATGGCATTGTATAGTGGGAACGAGCCGCTGCTCTGCAAGGTATTTCCCTCATCCTTCGAAGAGATTGCATCAAATTGGTTTCATAAATTGCCAAAGAAAAGTGTGAAGACCTGGAAAGGCCTGGCTGAGATGTTTGTGGCCAGGTTCGTGACAAACAAGCTACAACCATTAAGGGTGGACGCATTGATGGCTCTGAGAATCAGTAAGGATGAAGGCCTTAGGGCCTATGCAAAAAGGTACTATGAGGTGTTCAACCGAATACCCGAGTGCAACCAAGAGGTGGCGGTTGTGTTTTTCAAGAACGGCCTAAAAGGCGACTGTCCACTATAAAAGTCTTTGGCAAAGACATTGCCAAAAAGCATGGAAAAGTTCATGGTCAGAATTGAGAAGTATGCCAGAGCCGAGGAAGACACGCTAGGAGCTAAGGAGACAAAGCAAGAGAAAGGTAACGGCTCGCCGAAGCGAGACCGAGGTAACAATTGGTCTAACAAGCAAGAGGTAGGACTGAGGGCTGCACAAGCAGTCATAACTGTGTTCCGGATCTCAATCCACAAAGTCCTGGACAAAATCCGATCCCAGCCCTATTTCAGAGCACCAGCTAGGGTGCCAGGAGAATTTATGGGAAGAAGGCTTGGTAAGCATTGTGATTACCATAACGAAGATGGGCATATGACTCAGGGTTGCAGAGCCCTGAAAGTGCACCTGGAAGACCTGGTAAGCCAAGGCCATTTGAGGGACCTTGTAGATGAGGCCAGGATAAGGGAAGAACAGGCAAAACTGCCTCAGGCACCAGCAGCTCCACCTTCCATAGCACAGCAACCACAGGTAGGAGGACCTCGGGTAATTAATGTAATTCACTCGAAGGTCAACGAAAACGAAATAAGGGGGAAACTCAGAAGGTAAAGCACTTGCAACATGTGTACCAGGTCGGGGAGAAGAGACATCAGACAGAGGAGTGCCAGGGACCAGTAGTGTCCTTTACTGAAGCCGACCTTAAGATGGTGCAGCACCCGCACAACGATGCCTTGGTAGTATCCCTCCAGGTTGGGGAGTGCCAAGTGAAGCATATCTTAATTGACCAAGGCAGCTCTTGTGACATCATGTATGTCAGGTATTACAAGGAGCTTGGCCTTCACCCAGACGATATAGAGCAATCTAATGACCCAATGGTCGGGTTCAATGGAACGCCGACGTGGCCACTAGGAACAACGAGCTTGGAGGTGCAGGCAGGCACAAAGAAAATAAAGACAAAGTTCACCATAATCGACACACCCTCCCCATATAATGCAATCCTGGGAAGACCATGGCTGCACGCAATAAGGGTTGTTCCCTTAACATTGCATCAACTACTGCGGTTCCTAACAGAGCATGGGATAGAAGAAGTCAGAGGAGATCAGCTGCAGGCAGAGAATTGCTCTACGGTAACAATGAAATCTACTTGCAGCATACGAGAACCAAAGAGGGCAGAGATTGAAGACGAAGACGTGGAAGTCCTAGAGGACGTCGGCAAGGAGCTAGCCGAGAAAAGTGAAGAAGCACTGAAGAAAATCCTCGTCCAGGAGGGGGATGAAGAACGTTTCTTCCTTCTCGGCTCGGGCTTAGCCGAAGAAGAGGAAAAAGAGTTGGAGGCTTTCCTAAGAGCAAACATTGAAGTGTTTGCCTGGATGCCTTACGAAATGCCTGGCACTAACCCCGAGGTCAATTGCCATAAATTGAACGTTGACAGGTCGGCCAAACCTGTAATCCAACGAGCAAGAAGACCGATATTGATGCACATCGAAGCAGTGGAGGAACAAGTAGACAGACTTCTGGAGGTCAGGGCCATTCAAGAGGTAAACTACCCAACATAGCTATCGAACACAGTAGTGGTGAAGAAAAACAATGGTAAATGGAGGGTCTGCGTGGACTTTACCAGCCTGAACAAGGCCTATCCCAAAGACAGTTTTCCTCTACCCAAGATTGATCAGCTGGTAGATGCCACTTCAGGGCATGGAAGGATGAGCTTCCTAGATGCCCACATGGGGTACCACCAGATAGCCATGTACCCCTCAGATGAAGAGAAGACTGTGTTTATCACCCCAAAAAGGCTATATTGCTACAAAGTGATGCCTTTTGGGTTGAAAAACGCAAGAGCAGCTTACCAAAGATTGGTAACCAAGATGTTTAGATACCTGATTGGCCGAACGGTGGAAGTTTACATCAACGACATGGTCATGAAGACCAAGGAAACTGAAGGTCATCTGGCTGACCTAAAAGCAGTATTTGAAATCCTTAAAACATATCGGCTCCGACTCAATGCATCAAAGTGTGCATTTGGAGTTGGATCTGGTAAGTTCTTGGGATACCTGGTGACCAGAAGGGGCATTGAGGCCAGCCCAGATCAGATCAAGGCCATCCTGGAGTTGAAGAGCCCGACGTCAACAAAACAGGTGCAAATGCTGACTGGAAGGGCTACAGCCTTGAATAGGTTCATAAGCAGAAGCTCAGACAAGTGTAAACCGTTCTTCAATTTAGTGAAGAAAGCCATAGACTTCTTATAGACCGAGGAGTGCGAAGCCACCCTGGCCAACTTGAAGAAGTATCTGACCACAACTGCAGTTCTTTCAAATCCAGAACCTGGAAAGGAGCTATTCCTGTACTTGGCAGTTTCAGAACATGCGGTAAGTGCAGTGGTAATCCGGGAAGAAAAAAGGGAACAAAGGGCTGTTTACTATGTAAGCAAAACCCTGGCTGATACAGAGACTAGGTATTTACCCCTAGAGAAGTTGGCGCTGGCCTTAGTAATGGCTTCAAAAAAGCTGAACCATTACTTTCAAGCCCATAAAATTGTGGTGCTCACTGAACATCCATTGAAGTCCCTGTTGCAGCAGGGAGACCTGATAGGGAGAATAGCCAAATGGACAGTGGCCTTGGGCTAGTATGACCTGGAGTTCAGATCTAGAACAGTAATCAAAGGCCAAGTTTTGGCCGACTTCGTGGCCGAGTTCACACCAGAATCCATCATATATCGGGCTCCGCTGAGCCGAGGTGAACGATGTCATAACAAGCAAAGAGGAGCCCAGCCGAAGGCGACGGAACAAAGAAAAGAAGAAAAACTCAGACCCTGCAGCATCTACATCGGCGACTCCTTCCGATTGTTTGTCGATAAGAGTTCAAACTGACAAGGAGTGGGGGCAGGAGTAGTACTGGTATCTCCAGATGGACAGATATTGGAACAGTCCATTTATTTGGGGTTCAAGGCCTTAAACAATGAAGCAAAGTATGAAGCATTGATTGCAGGATTGAAGCTGGCAGTAGCATCAGAAGCAGATGAGGTAATAGTCTTCTGCAACTCCCAGCTCATAGTCAACCAGACGACAAGCGAGTTTGCAGCCCGAGATGAAAGGATGTCGGCCTACGCAAAAGAAGTCAGCAGGTTAGTGGCCTTGTTTTAAAATTGCCGACTATATCAGGTTAGCCGAGATGATAACAATCACATTGATGCACTGGCCAACCTGGCTAGTGCAATACAACCTGGAAAAGCAAGGACGATAATGGTCGACTACTTGTCGGGCCCAAGCCTGCTTTACCTGTTTCTTGTAATCCGCCGTGGTATCGGCCACCCCCTCATTGTATCCCTTCTGATCGGCGGCCTTGAGCTCAGCGTCCTTCGTGGCCAAGGCATCTTGCAGCTCTTTCTGGGCCTCGGCCGTCTTTTCCTCAGCCTCTTTTCTCTAGGCCTCAAGAACCTTCTTTATGGCATCAGCAGCCTCTGCTTTTTCCTCGGCTACGTCTTTGGCTTTGACAGCAGCTTCGGCCTGATCTGCCAGAGTCTTCATTTTTTATTGTAAGTTTTTGTTGGTCTTTTGCAGACTAGTTGCCTCCCTAGTCTTGTCGGCAAGCGCCTTCCTTGCCTCAAAAGATTGCATTAAGAAGGAGTGGGCATGCTGGATTGCCTGAAGAAAATAGACAAAACAAAAGTTGTTAGAAAAATTTTCTAAGTATAAAGAAGAAGAGAAAGACACCAAGTGTGAAAACTTACTTGAACAGAGCGCTGGAGCATCAGAGCAAAGTTTTCATACTCGCTTATCTTGGCGTTTCGGTCGAGATTGCCAGGGAGGCACAACACGGTACTAAGAGTGACGCCGACATTAACGTCATCGGCACTATCGCCAACTCTGACTGGCCTGTCCTCCAATGTAATTTTGGGGGCCCAAGGGGAACCAGACTTCATGGAACCTGAAGCTATTGCAGATTTGGACCTCAGCCTCTTTGACAGAGTGGATTCGGACGGTTAGGCCTCAGCTGGCCTCTTCTTGGCAGCAGATGAGGTCTTCTTATTCTCAGCCAATTTCGAAATTGGTAAAGTGTCCTCAGTATCAACCTGAGTCACTGTTGCCTTTGGCTGAGCCTTCTTTATTCTTTTTGGCTTTGACTTTTGTGGAGGCTGGGACTGCGCTGTAGAGGGAATGTTGGCTAAAAGATCTTTAGGAACTGCTTTCGAGCGATCCATCTCGGCAGCAAAAACAGTTCGTCGCTGGCGTTGGCGCTGGGATATTGGGATCAGATATGGAGCCGAAGTTGACGGCTGCTCTGCTGGATCAGAAGTCGATCCTTGATCTAGCTGAGATGTGGAGGCAACTTGAGGAGTTGTGGCAGAAGGAGGAGACATACTCTTCTTCTTCTTCTTCTTCTTCGGAACATCGGGAAGAATAGACTTGTAAGTAGGAATGAAATTGAGTACCAAAGGGGCTCTTCTCTTGTGGACTGGCAGATCCAATAGTTTCTTCAAGTCTTTACTGGGAAAGAAAGACTGGCGGAAACCTTTTGGCGGCTGAGGAAGAACTGCAAAAAAGAATAGCACAGACATTAGATCAAAGTAGTCGAGACTTTAAAAAACAAGTAAGTATAAACACTGGGCTCTTACCATTACCCTCTACAAAAACTGTTCGAGGATGAGGGTAGAGGTGGAGGTCCTCGTCCGGAGCGAACTCCCAGTTCCCCGAGGTAATGAAGTAATTATCCCCAGCTCCCTTGTTGGAGTTTGGGAGGTCAGCCACGATTTTATATTATGTGGACCTCGACTTGAGGTAATAGATATAACCTTTCTCTTTCAATGAAAGGCCGCACATAGTATAACAATATTGGATGTCGGTTAAGGTAACCCTAGCATTCTCTTGTCGGGCTAAGGCTATTATGCCATTGATGACTCGGTAGGAATTGATGGCGAGCTGCATCGGGTTCAACTTATAGTAGTGGAGGACTTCTCGAAAAAGGATGTTTAGTGGGAGCCTAAGACCACACTCAATAAAGGCCACAACAGGGAAAGGCATAGAATCTATTGTAGGCATAATGGAGTCATCCTCCCTAGCCAACCTCAGATGGACGTCGGCAGGGATGGAAAACTCTCGCCTAAAGTATTCTAATTTTGTCGGGGTGTCTACCCTATGCTTCCACATTCCTATGATATCGGCTTAACTGGAGGAGCTAGATTTCAGAAAGAAGTGTTTTGGAGGGTTTTAGGGACCTCGACCAAAACCTAAAAATACATAGAATCTGAAGGGAATCGTTTCAGTTTTTCCTAAGATTTTTGGGTTCAACAAACAAATCCCAAACCTAGATCTATGGAAACAAAGAGTGAAGGCACAAAATCTGGAAAAGATACAGAAAACAGAAAACAAGAACGAGTTTTAGAATCAAGAAAAGTGATGAACTATCAAGAGCACTGTGACAGAGTGTGTGCAAGGATACAAGGCCAAGAACAATGGCAAAAGTAAAACAAATGTGTCAGCAGTGTGTGAATACTTAGGGAAGGTTTGGGCAAAAACAGAATCGCAAGGCAACCATGCTTAGATACATGAACAGATTAAACTAGTCAAAGACATAAGAAAACTCGCAAAAATGGTAAAGCGTGAGGAAAAATCAAGAACTAAAATAAGGAGGAATAGTGACTTACCAGAAAAATGAAGCCGAAGAAAATTTTCACCGGGATCAAGCGGTAGTCGGAAGCACGGAAATATAGCAAACACCTCACCGGAGGAAAAAGAACAAGTTAGTCGCAGAAAGCCTCGTGAAAGCAGCAATGTAGGATTTGGAAGAAAAAGCTAGAGAGAGAAAGAGAGCCTCAGAAACGATGGAGAAGAGTGAAAAGACGGGGGAAGGAAAGAAGTTTTTTCAAAAACACAAAAAAGCGGCAGAATGGAATTGATAAGCCTAGAATGACGGATTTGTCAGACGGTGCATGCAGGCGCAAGATGACTTACAAGTGTGTACTGAGTACGATCCAGTAAGGGGAAAACGCGTGGCTAAAATGGTTGAGTTATTATGCTTGACAGCTCATACGCGTAAGGGAGCTCTTGGAATTCTTGTTCTTTAAAAACGACATGTCGGCCTTTAGAATGATCTCGGTTATGAGATTTTAAGCCGACGTACTGGAATCAAGTACTGATATAGGTTCCATCACCTCAGAATGCCGAGGTAATAGAACCTAGGGGACAGTTGTGGGGATATATTTTCTGAAATACCAACACGTGGCCAAGGTGACGTCGACGTGTCAACCGAGGTGCCACGTGTCCTGTCCGTGACGCCGAGGTTATCTCGGCTAGGCCGAGGTTACCTCCGAAGATATCGGAATTCGGAATAAGCGGATAAGGCACAAGAGTCCTAGAATGAGGAAGGACTTCAGCATGGGTAAGGATAAAGCTCTTAAGGAGTTTATCTTTATCTATTGGAGAGTTCGAGATAGGCACTGAGCTAAAAGTCCATTGAAGCTAGGCTTCTATTGGGACTAGGACTGAGTTGGTTATAAAAGAGAGGCACCCCCATGGGTCAAAAGTACGCAATTTATATTCTGAACAGTGAGTTAAGCATTATTGATTATCTTTGAGAGATACTTTACTGACTTGATCATCAGAGTGCCCCCGGATGGACGAACCACCGCCGGAATCTTCTCTTTCTGTTGCATGTCATTCGGGCACCATCTATTCTTCCAGTGCTCTCCAACTGAATACTGAATTGGTAGTGTGGTCGAAAATTAACACACACAGGAAGGAATGGAAGGGTTGGCAGTGAATTGGAAAAGGAGAGTAGCAGTGGAGTGATGGTAGTGAATTGACCAAAAAAAAAAAAAAAAGTAATGATGGACAAAGGGTCTCAATTGTCAATCTCAGTTAGTTATAACTAATTATTAAAAATAATTTGTTAAAATTGATATTGTTTTAAAATTTTAAATTTTAAATTAAAAAATTTAAAATTTAAAATGGGAAAATTAAAATAAAAAAAAAAACTAGTTTTTGACCGTTGTTAACAAAATAAATCTTGAGTTTTAATTTTTTCAATTTGAATCTTAAACATTTAATTTGTTTTTAATCTGAACCATTTGCCTATTTTCGTTAAACAAAATGGCGAATTACACTAACAATCCCTATAATTTGAAGTTCGTATTAGTTTGGTCCCTGACTTTTCAATTGTGACACATTTGATTCTGAATTTTGAATCTTGTTCCAAATAAGGACAATTAAAGATATCATTGCTTAATTTCAAAGGCACAATTGTTAATTTGATAAAATATAAATTAATTTGACAAAAATAAATGTCAAAAAAATATTTTTAAATTTTTAAAAATTATTTCTACCCATCAAGATAAAATCATGTAAAATTGATAAATTTTTTACACATTTATTTATTTATTTATTTTACAAAATTAATTTTTATTATGTGTTTGGATGATGACCATGTAATGGGTGGTTGTTAGGATTATAATATGTAATCGATATATTTAATATATGAAATGTTTTTAATTTTAGATTTTTGATTTAATGGATTGGTTTAATAATGATATTAAAGTTGTCACCATATTTGACTTTTGAAAAAATAGAAACTAATTTAATGAAAATAAAAACTACCCATTATATGATCATCATCGAAACACATAGTAAAAATTAATTTGATATAAATAAATCAATAAGTATATAAATGTCTAAAAGATTTGTCAATTTTATAAAATTTTATCTTTATTACGTAGAAATAATTTTTAAATATTCAAAAATATTTTTTTGACATTTATTTTTTTTAAATTAGTTTATATTTTATCAAATTGACGATTTTGTCCTTAAAATTAAGCAATAATATATTCAATTGTCCTTATTTTGAACAAGATTCAAAATTCTGAATCAAATGTGTCACAATTGAAAAATCAAAGATCAAAATAACACAAGTCCCAAACTATAGGGACCGTTAGTGTAATTTACCCTAAATAAAATCAATGAAAAATATGTATTTTTGTCATTAAACTCAATTAAATGAGTATTTTAGATATTTTATATATATCTACATTCGTTTAATGACTACAATAATATTCAGATTGTTTGGTTTAGTTTTTCAAGATTCACTTTTCAGAAAATTAAAATTTTATTTTTTTCGTGTTTTTTTATTT
The DNA here is from genome assembly GCF_055761805.1 of Camellia sinensis. NCBI lineage: Eukaryota > Viridiplantae > Streptophyta > Magnoliopsida > Ericales > Theaceae > Camellia > Camellia sinensis. The sequence goes on from NC_138967.1 coordinate 172,347,420, forward strand.
TCACTGAAAATTGAATTTTTTTTGAAGCAATTTTTAATTTTTAAATACACCTAACATAAATATATTTAAAAACAATAATATTTGTAAAATAAATATTTAAAAAAAATCACTAAATACCAAAAAAAAAAAGTAAATTTTTGTATTCTTGTGTATTTATTTTTTTTTACAATTTTTTTACTTTTTAGATATATTTAAGTAAGATGTATCTACAAAAGTGAAAAAAAAAAAATTGCTTAAAATTTTAAAAATATTCACTAAAAAGAAAAAAATACGAAAAAAAAACTCAATTTCAAAAAAATTGAATGCAGAAAATTGAAACCAAACACAGCGATTTTTTTTCTCGATTTTACCTAATGAAAATAGGCAAATGATTCAAATTAAAATTTTAATATTCAAATTAACGAAATTAAAATTTTATTTTGTTAATTCTATGATTAAAATTTTATTTTGGGCCCAAATTTGGAAATGTTAACCCATTTAGTCCCCAAAGTTTTTTGTTGGACTAATAAGTCCTATTTCCCAAGAAGCTTACTATAGGCATTTTTTAGATTTCCCTTCTTTTCAAACCTCGAACATTATTCATCCAACATCAAACATTAGATTTCAAACATCTAATGTTCATCAGATTTCAATAATTTTTGAAATTATAGAATGAAACATCAGATTCATTTACCATCATGAACATCAGATTTCAATAATCTAATGTTTACCATCATGAACATCAACATCAGAACATCATGAACAAACATCGTGAAAAATTAGATTTCAAACATCAAAAATTAGATATCAAACATCAGATTTCAAACATAAAAAATTAAAATAACGTGAAAAATTACAATGTTTGAAATCAGATTTCAAACATCAGATTTAAAACACCGTGAAAAATTACAATAATGTTTCAAACATTAGATTTCAAACATCTAATGTTCATCAGATTTCAATAATGTTTGAAATTGTAGAATGAAACATCAGATTCATTTGCCATCATGAACATCAAATTTTGATAATCTAATGTTTACCATCACGAACATCAACGTCAGAACATCATGAACAAAAATCATCTAATGTCTGTTGTTGATATATGTTTGATGTTTGGTGTTAACCCATTTGATGTTCGATGATGTTTTGGGTAATTTTCGAACATCAAACATCAACAAAAAAAATGTGTTCAAGCACATTCAAAATATGTTTGATGTTAACCCATTTGATGTTCGATGATGTTTTGGGTAATTTTCGAACATCAAACATCAACAAAACATCATCAAATCATATCAACATCAACAAAACAACATCAACACGGTGATGTTCTACCCTCAAATCGGATCGAATATCGGATCTGTGATGTTCTTCAACACAGTGATGTTCTTGAATGTTGGATCTGTGATGTTCTCCCTCTGCAGGTGCAAACTCTTCAACCTCTTCAGAATCCCCCAAATTCAATCACATACACATCTCTCTATACCTATATATCCACATCCATGAATCTACAAATGAGGAAAAAATCGAAACTTATTGGGTTCTGTTCACTGATCTCCAAGATCTGTGTTGGTGTCTTTCCGGTTATGGGTGGCGCCGTCACAGGGTTACTCTAGCCTTATTGTGATGTTGTTGTTGTTCGATTTGTACCCAATCTGATGTTTAGATTTGTTGTCTCTTTTGTTTTGTTGGTATTTTCAATCTAGAATGGTGAATGGTGAAGTATGTTTATGAATGGTGAAGTATGATTGTTTGCAAGAATGGTGAAGTATATGCGATTGATGAGAGAGGGAGACAGATGAGGAGTTTTTGATGAAGATCGAAAACATTAACCCGGAAAGAAACATATTTTTATTTTATAAAAATTTTAAAAAGAGGAAAAAAATTAGGTTAATGTTTGGACGAAGAAAAATGAATAATCTTAATGTTGTTTTGATGATAATGTTTGATGTTGTTTGATGATGATGTTGTGAGGTTTGATGTTGTTTGGATGATGATGTTTGATGTTGTTTTGATGATGATGTTGTGATGTAAAAAAAAGACTAAATGATTTATAAAAAAACACTCAGGACTAGATGGGGTAACATTTTCCCATATGGGACTTAGGAGTAATTTCTCCTTGTATTTTTTATTTTGTTTAAAATTAAATATTCTTTAAATTTTCCATTTATCCCCAATTATTTTTTATTTTTTTTTTATTTCGTATGAATAACAGATGGAAACATATAAGGTGGAGACAGAGAGAGAGAGAGACCATGATATAGAGTGTTCTTGAGAGTCAGTCTAGTGAGGAAAGGAGTGGAGCGAGGATTTGGGCGAGAAATCAGAGAGAAGCAAAGTATTGAAAACTGTTGCTTCAGATTTTCTCATTTAAAAAATTTAAAAAAAAAATTGAATTTTGAAAATGGGTTTTTCTTTGGAAAATTTATCCATAAGTCCTAGTTTTTGAAACGTTAAACCATTTAGTCCTAAAAGTTTTCTTATGCTCCATTTAGTCCCATTTTTACATCAACATGATGTAAATAATGTAAATGATCTGATGTTTCATTCTATAAATTCAAAATTTATTGAAATCTGATGAACATTAGATATTTTTCATCATATATTTTCAAACATTATTGAAATTTGATGAACATTAGATGTTTGAAATCCAATGTTTGTAACATGACTCTGATGTTATTAACATTGTATCTGACGTTATTAACATTGTAATGGAACCTTTCAGTCTATAAGAAAACTTTTAAGACTAAACAGTGCATAAGTTATTAATTTGAGATTTATTGGTGCATCCCCCTTTTTCTTTTTCTTTATTTTCTTTCTGTTTCTCGGACAAACAAACAACTGGGTTTTGAGTAAAATCCGAAGCTCACAGATACACTCTCTCTCTATATACACAAAACACAATCTTTGTTGAATTAAAGTTGCTGATCTTGACTCCATCACCTCCGAGATTTTGTTTCTGTACATAACTCCACTATTTTGGGTTTTTTTCCTATTTAAGATTGCCCATTATGTGTTTGCAATTAGGTGGCTGAAACCAAAAATGGCTCAAGAAGAACATAACCACAGGTGTAGCAATAGTAGCAGTGGTGGTGGTGGAAACAGATCTTCAAAAAAGTTGAAGCAAAAAAAAGTCCCACAAAGAGGACTAGGTGTTGCTCAGCTTGAGAAGATTTGATTAGAGGAACAACAAAAGAAAGATGCTATTTTACTATCCAATTCACTTCTATCACCAATTAATTCTTCATGTTTAGCTGTTCAATCTCAACGTACTTCCAATTTTAGGCATAACCCTACGCAAACTGATCTTTCTTCGCCAAATTTGATATTTAGACCGGCGCCTTCTATCCCCAACGTTGATGTTGTGCATCCGAATTACATACCATTGTCGAAATGGATTCGCATTTCGGTCTAATTTGAATTTACCCTATGAATCTAACCCCATTTGGCCTCCCCCTAATGTAATACAGAGGACACTGCAATTCCAGCAGCAACCTTCTTCTTCATCAATGGTTAGTAATGTTAATGAGTCCATGTTTTTTTAATGTGTTCTTAATGGGTTTTTCATGATTTGGAATTTGAATTTTGGGGTTTGTGAGAATTGAAGAAGGACTAACTGAATTTGTGAAAATTGTAGATGAACGTCTCACCAGGTACTTCATCATCATCTGAGATCAATTATCATCAGATAGAGCCCCCTTCAAACCAAAGCTTTTATGGCAACAACTACACACCTTTGTGGCAAGAGGAAGAGAAGGTAATGCTCAACTTCCCTTCATTTTCTCAGCCTTTATGCTGCAATTTTTCCTGCACTTGGTTGAGATTCACTAGAACAAGTTCTATTTATTAAGGTGACTGTTAAAATCATTAATTTCTGTAGTTTACAATTTGATAGATGTTTTCTTTGAAAGAGCTAGAATTGGTTTTTCTCACCAAAATCAAGACATTGGAAATATGGATCTTAATTTTATTTTCTCATGTTATAAGTAAAAACTCATACGAAAACAATTAGATTGATAGGATTTATATGTAGAAAATTTATATAGAATGATTTGACCTATTTACATCCATTCATTGGAAAATAAAAGGTTGATTGATAATCACCTTTATCACATTATTCTGTATGAATTTTTTTGTATAATAATTCTATAAGCTTAGCGTTTTCTTTATTCTAGGATGGGATTCTTACATATTTTAATTGTATTATTTTTCTTAATGACATTTAATGGAAATTGCTTCATCGATATTTATGGATTTTTTTCTTATTTATTTTATATAATGTAATTTAGATGGTTGGAATGAAGAGGCCATATCCTTTCCCTCCAGACAATCCACCAGGCCCCTCTTTCCCTTGCAAATTTCCACCCATCTTTGTTCCTCCCATCACTGGATCAGATGAATCAGCGTCATGTGGCATTGGAGGCACAGTTAATATCGAACCCAACAACCCAATTTTCAGGTCAGCTTTCTTTTGATGATTTGTTATATATACATAATGTGGTTGTAGTTGTGTAATTCTTGTATACTGACATTGAATTAGCATCCTCTTTAGAGAAGGCCCTTCGAGCTCAATGGTCTTGTGTGAGCTGAATCCAATGAAAGTGGTAAAAGAGAATGGCAATTTAAACGGAGATTTTCTCACATTGGCTTCTCCTGCAACAGCTTTGCCCCAATCTAGTTCAAAGTATAAGCACCCTTCATTGTATCAAACCCCATATACCCGAGAATTATCAGAACTTCAATCTCTACCACATCAAGTGAGATTAAGCAACAAAAACCCACTATCAATTTTTTTTGATTTCTGATTTCATTCCAATCGCATCATCTAATAGTTTGCTTGCATTATATTTTTCAGGGAAGTGCTGAAGACCCAATTCACTATCCCGGGCCCCAAAAACAGGCTTTATACAGCTTCTTTCCTCCGGCAAAGGCACGGATTGACCAAGCAACAACCACCGTTAATGGCTGCAATGGTGAAGTTCGTGAAAAACTTGGCCTCGATCTGAAGTTGTAGGAGGGTTAGTCCATTTCTTCATGTTTTGGCAGGACAAGTTGTTTTCCTCCTTGAATTGCTTTAGCCCATTGTTTGTGATGTTTTGGCAGGCTGTAGCTTTTTCTCTCAAACATGCTAGGATGCGCGTTTTTTCATTTTTATTTTTTATGGGTAAAAGTAGAGATATGAATATGGATATTGCATTTTTTTATGGGTAAAAGTAGAGATATGAATATGGATATTGCATTATGTAAAGCATGAAGCATGAAGATGACAGTGAGGAGAGATGCAAATGACTTGTTTTTATTTTGGGAGTTACAAATTTGATGCAAGGAAGTTTGGTTGTGAAGAGATAATGTTGTAGACACTGATTTGTGCACGCTCTTGTGCACAAAATGTTGTTGTCATGACGGTAAACTGATTTAGATCCCAAGTTAATCTTAAATGAGTTTTAATTGACCTTATTGCGAGCCAACTTAAACAGCTTGATTTTTTATAATGCATATGATTGAGTTGAGCCGAGTAGCAAAATTTTCAAACTTGACTTAAGAATTCACCACAAGTTTTAAAATGTGTTTAAATTTGATTGAATTGTTTACATAAATTAATTTCTAATAAACATTTAATAAGTCAAGATCAAGTAACTTGTATGCTGTCTTGTGACCCTAACCACACAACATTCTATGCACAATTTATGTAAAAATTATGTGTCTGTTGCATTGTTGTTGGTTGTGCAATATTTGGGTTGTTAGGTTTGCTGTTTCATTTTGTATGGTTAGTGGATGAGTCAAGCACATCCTTTGATTGGTAAAAAGTTTTTGCATGTGGATTTTGGGAATCTGATCACACTAGCAGATGAGTGATGAGAGCTATGGCTTTCTGTGAGAGATTTGTTTGATAGTGGAAGGATACCATGCTTACATCATGAATTGCTGGACCCCTATGCGGGTTTGGATAATAAACGGCTATATAAATTTTATAACATTTTCAATTTTTTTGGTTAATTAATGTATCATTCACTAAACAAAACATTGCTGCTTGAAACCGGATTCACTATAATAATATTGTAAATGCCACACTAATTAATAAATATATTTATATATAATTTATTTGTATAACATTACTCTTCAGATATATACAGATGTATATTTGGAGTGCTAATATCAACAAAATTCATGTGAGTGGAATGAGAATTATTTTAAATTTTTTAGTTTTATCATATAACGGTTCAACTTCTCTTCAGTTATTGAGTTGTCAAACAGCTGACATGAGCTTGACCGAATCTATGATAGTTAGAGGTGATTTAACCAAAAAGCAACTTAAGAGCATTTCCATCAAATCTTATGTGATAACTTATCATGTAATATTCAATATTTCTAAAAGAAACAATTGTCATTTATCTAAGTAGTATTTTGCATTGCCCTATGTATATCATATTTGACATTAGCAATGTGTCAATTATTTATTTATTTAATTTTTTTTCTTTGTTTATGTACGACCCATATTAAGAGGGTTTTGTCAAAATATATATTTATAAAAAACACATAAAAAAAAAAAAAAACAAAAAAAACAACAACAAACAAACACACAAACAAATTGAAGTAAAAAAAGAATTTGCTTATTGACTAGCGTTTATTTTTAGAAATGTCAAATTACTAATCCTTCAACTTTTAAAAAAAAAATCTTAATTCTTTTAACTTTAAAATAGGCTTTCTTAACCAAAATCTTGTACTTGTTAAGGCGATTTCCGGCTATCTCCAGCAGCTTCTCCGGCGACCTTCAAATATTTGTTCTTCTCATCCATCCTTCACCAATCTTGTCACTTTGAGGGGTGAGGGACTTCCCGACCGACGTTCTCCACGCCGACTATGCTTTCAGCCTTGCAGATCTGGGCTATCCTTCTTCTTCGGCGTTGACTTTCGCTTTCCCTTCCCGTCTTTCGCCTGTATGATACTGCACTAGATCTGGTGACTTACAACAAAGTGAAGGCGATTTCCAATGGGAAACTAGCATTTTTCCAACATATTTTTTGACAGTGCTGTAAGTTATTTCTGGTTTTTTTTTTTTTGTTTTTGATTCGCTTGTCCCTGTACTAGCCTTGTTCCTGGACTAGCTTGGTTTGTTTCGGCAATCTGGGTGTTGATTTCCGATTTGTTAGGTTCTGTTTTCTGAGGACTCTTTGTGTCTGTAGCCTTGTGCTTTTAGGTGTTGGGTTCATTGATAGACCATTTTCCCTTCTATGTGTTGTAAAAAATTTGGAATGATCCATATTCCACAGGAGGAGAATTGAGTATGAAATTGAAACAAGAGGAATCAGAAATCTTAATCTCAAAGTCTTAAGACGAGCTACAATGTCTCTCATTTTTATAATGTGCTCACGCACACTTCTAAAATTGTTATGCTTCATACCTAATAGTTTATTTATTAGGGTGCTTGTCAATGCCTTGTTAGAACTAACAAATTGCTCTTCAATAGCCCTCATGTAGTTCTTGACCTCGTCATAAGCATTCTTTTCTACAGCGGAACTCTCGTTCGTGGGTTCAAGAGAGGTTCATGCACCCTAATGTCAAAAGGATTTTGTCCCTCCAGTCCGAAAAATTATCACCGCTCAAGAAAGAAATACGAGAAGACTCATTAGATAGTACAAAGGTAGAAATCACTGCAATTACCAATAACATCATTAATGCTATGAAACAATGTCAAATTCAGTAACAAATCTAAACCTTTCTGTGGCTAGAGGTCACTAAACTGTATTAGATTTGTTATTACTTTATAAGAACACTAATGGATTTCAAAATATTCAAGGAAAAGAAAACTCATACATGTGGGTTTAGAGTGTCCAATCCCTTTCATACCCAATCCATTATCTTATTCCAATTAGATTTCGTAAATAACTACTTTCTTATGGGACTGAGAAATTATTCATAAAACATAATTGCAATATGAAAATGTCAAATTAATTTTTTTTAACTTTATGTGATCATAATATTGAGAATCACTGCATCTTTGTGTCTTAAGATGCTGTGGCTACTATTAAAACATAATAAATTTTTTTAATTAATTTATTAATGTGAGCAAATCCTTATGGTCACAACAAGTACATAATTTTTTAATGCACAAAATGTATAATACACACAATCAAAGTAATATCACATAAAAAATCCTAGGACCAAACACATGTAATTTAACCTTATACCAAATTTTGCTTAAAAGTTGGACCAAAATAAATTCCATAACATGTTCTTATTTCACATAAATTTTCATGGCATAAATAATCTTAATACATGATATTACACTATACTAGAGAATATACAAATGAATATGGAAATTTATAAGACTTTAAAAGATATGTTAAAATAGTTCACTGTATGAAATTCAGATGAATTTACTTACTATTTAAACATGCAACTACAATAAACAAAATATCCTTAACAGCATGTTAAAATTTCTTCATAAAAATTCTTGAAATAAATTCAAGCCTATCACGTCCCCACCAACCAATTTTATTTTATTGAACCAAATAATCCCAAATAAAAGCATGAGAATTTTTAGATTTTATACAAAATCATATTAAACACTTTGATCTGTAATGTTTGCCAGTTAATGAAAATTCGTACTTAATGACATACAATAAGTCTTTAAACAAAATATGTTAAGAATAAGAACAATTCTAAATTAATGTAAACAATATTATTATAGGACAAGATGAATTCTACCATTGCCTCTAATTAATATACATCATGCAACAGTTCATCTTTAATAGTGAGAAAAATAATCAAACAAGTTTCAGAAAACTTTTATTTTATTTTACACAGCAAGATATGGAAATTATGTATGAAACCCATATAAATAAAACACACTCAAATATCTCAAGTCATTATACTAAATCAATTTCAAACTGTGGTATAAAGTAATTTTTTTTTATTATTATCCCTAAGATTTTAGACCATAGTTCATAAAACAAAAAAAGAGTCGGCTTCAAATAATATTTTTTAATCCAAAAGTAGAACTTGTTATATGCAAGTTAATTGTTGGATTTGGTTTAAAAACAAAACGAGGAATGCATTGTTACAAGATTTTACTACATGTGACTTTAATCTCTTGATATAGGAGAATTTAAAAAAGGGTTCGTTTATGTACGAGCACGAAATAATCTTCTTGTATAATCTTGTTGATTAAGTTTGCACTCCTCCAAATGTCGTCGCTTTGTCACCTAAAAACACAAACGTGAGCTAGCCGGCGGGTGTGTGCCAGAAACCTCTCTGATGCCTAAGTCAGCAAATAAACAATAGACACAAAAGCTCTGTGTATTCTAGGATGAGAATTGTGATACCTGTACATAGGTCCTGTTATGAGCTTTTATAGACTCCAACCTGGCACAAATCCTAGTAGGACTTTAACTCTCCTTAGCAGAGTCCTGCTAAGAATCACACTCCCAAGGATAACACCCTACTCACTACCAACCAAGTGAGATGTCTCAAACCTTCTATCTCGGCTCTGTTGTACACTCAACTAAACTAGCATGGCCCTGCCCTACGCTGGACAAAACCAAGATGGTACCTGATTGAGATAAACCCCAGTCCGGTACGATACATATCATACCCCGGTCCGAGCTGCTAATTACATCTAGCTTATATGTTCCAGACCTCGGCCTAATGTTTGTACACCTTAAGACCGAGCTACTGAAGCTCCTAGCTCTGCCGGAAGCGTGCCCCAACGAACTGAGTTTACTTAGCTCGGCCCAACTTAAGCATATAAATTACCCTCTCAATTGCCCCTTAATTCCGTTTGCATAGCATGTTTGGGATTATTCAATTTCGACCAACCTGAGAACGTCCATGCCAACTGAATCCTAGAACCCAGGGCCCAGCTGGGCTAAAATATTGATCAAATACAAACGTAGTTCGGTACCTAGAATTGTGCCGGTCGTACACCCTGCATTTTTATGCTTCTAACATCGTGTCCTTACTGGGACACGTGGCACGCGTTGATTGCCCCAAGTCACTATAATAGCCGTCACACGTTGCCTAAAAAATTTTGAAAAGTCCCACAGTTTTGCTTCTTTGTTGTATAGAACCTGTATCTCTTTGAACATCCACTCTTACTGTTCATCTTCCTCTCTGCAACTCTTCGCACTCTAAGCTCCAAACCCTTTCTTTCTACATTCAAGTCTCATTTTAAGCATCTAAACCGTCTACCTTGCTTGCCCTAGCTACTAGTGATCCTTCCATCGATTGGATCCAAATTTCACGCCTCCAAACCGTAAGTTCCTTATGTCTATTTCTCTTTTCTACTCATACATTTCTGTTTATTTCTTAAGAATAACACTTTAATCATCAGATATGTGTATTGTATTTACTCAAGATTTGAACAAATATCAAAAACCTTAAAACGCCACATTTAAACCTGAAAAACATACTGATTGGAGTAGGAACCAGTCCAGAACCATGTTTTTTCTTTTGATCCAAAATCGTCCCATGACCGAAATAGAAACTTGTTTTGCAACTTTTAGGACAGCTTCTGACTGGACTAGAAATGCTTTCAATCAACCGAGCTATGAACCTTCCGTCTACTCTAAATCGAGCTATCATGACCGACCTAATGCCTTGAGCCGGTTCTGATCACCAGCTAAACTAAGCATAGCCCGTGATCCACTTGATGCTGAGCTAGGCTTATATAGTTTAGGCTATTTACTTAGCCCGATTTATCATCTGGGCATAACACTTTTTATTTCCACTTTGCAAACTTGATTAGGTTGGCCAGGCACACCCTTGCACTTTGCCCCGGGGCGGCTTTGCTCGACCGAGCCCACCAAGGTCACACCAGCGCCGTGCTAGGTAGCCACGCACATTTAGCATAACAAGTTTTTATTAAGCCAATGGGAAAATATTGGTTTCTGGTGGACTCGCCCGGTGCCATGGCTGAATTTCGAACGGATTACCATATCCTAGATGATATCCACTTTACCTTAGTCGCGCTAGACATAACACCATGGGTAACCCCAGTTACGTCCCTTTCACCGTGGTGTCCATCGTGAAAGGGGGACTTCAGTTTCCTGTCCAACCATTGATCTGTGGATTCCTTAGACAAACCAGGCTATGCCCGACTTAGTTATCAACCAACACCTATAGGATCATTAATGGGATTGCTAAGCTAAACCGTCGCCTTGGTCTTAACCTCGGTTTGGCCGAGCTGTTCCATCAATATTCCCTCGGCCAAAATGATGACGGCTGGGTTTATTACTTCAGAGTGAGGAGAGGCCGAGAGAAAATCGTCAAGAAAACGTTGAAAAAAGACTTAAAGGATGATGACTTTCTCTGGGTCTCCGGCAATTTTGAAAACCAAAAAGCCCAAATACCGAGCTACAATATAAACTGGAATAAGGGAACAGCGGGTAAGAGCAATCCGCTTTAATTTTCTTTGCTATTAAACGATCACCGTGCTAACCCTTGTTATAATAACCAAGCCCTCGTACATGTTTTCTGGTGTGCTTTCAGTCTCTTACTATGTGCATTTATATGTTTACTGTGAAATTCCATGTGAAATTAAGTTTAATTGAGTTAATCTTATGATTATAGACTTATATCTGTCAATTATGAGAAATATTTGTTACAATTACGATGCTTGGATCAAAAATTGAAAGCCTTAGAGGCTTGATAATCCGAAATTGATTTTATAAGCGTGATAAGCATGATTTTTAGATCATAATAAGAATTTTTGCAAAAATCTGATTCGGAATGATTAAACTGATTGATTTTTGTTTAAGTCAACTTTTATATATAATCTCTCTTTTTTTTTAAAAAAAACTCTTGACTTGGCAAAAACATGTTAACACACAAAATATCTCTTGAGAGAGAGTTAGAGAGGAAAAACAAAGAGGAGAGAGCTTCACAAGGAAGAGATTTGGAGGTTGAGTAGAATTGTAGGAAATTGGGTTCCAGGTATGTAGAATCCACTTTGTATAACCTCTCTCTTGAACTTGAGTAAAAATTTCTTAACCTTTATGCAAGTTAGGGTTTATAGTTGAGCTCAAGAGTATGTTAATTGATTCAATGAAAAGATGTTCTTACCATAGGGTTGTTTTGAAGTCCATATGAACTATAAAGAGTGGAAATTACATCTTATTCTCTTATTTTCCATGTCTGCACTCATCCTTATATTTTGAAGGTTACATATGTAATTGATTACCAAAATAGTGATAGCTTAGAAGGGATTGAGTTGTGTAGGCGAAATTGAAGTTGATGGCAACTTAATTAAACTTGTGATTCATGTTTATGGTGATGTTGAGCCATTATAATGCATTAATTTCCCTTATTTTGTTCCTTATTATGCATTTACCAAGTTGTGGAAATGTCTTGCTTCGGATTGCACAAACAGGGACAACGACCGCACATGCGGGGGTCATAGCCGCACGTGTGGGAAGCACCACCGCACGTGCGGGGCTCACAGCCGCACGTGTGGAAAACAGGGGAATGTGAAGTTCGATTCTAAAATAAATGCACGTACGGGGCGCACGTGCGGCCCATCTTCCCGCACGTGCGGCGAAGGGCCTCCACACGTGCAGCCATGTAGAAAAATACTGTATGCTCCTTTTCTCCTGTTTGACCCTCTGGAATCACTAAAATATGTGTTTGGAGCTTTTAAAATGTTCATAAATTGAATGGAAGTTAAATGAATCGAATGCTAATTAAAAGAGAAAAGGGACTAATGAATGGATTGCATGTGTGTGTAGGTTCCATCCCAGAAGGGACTATCGCTTCGCCACAGCACTGTAAGTAATAGTACTGTAGTAATATGTTTCATTACCGTTAATGGTTATTATTAACGTTCTGTTATTCGTACGTTGACTATGTTGGCTTGTGATGAACAATTGGAAAACCTATGTACATTATTGAACATTGATATCCTTATGGACCCGAGATTATTCTGCTTTGCTAAAGATGGGCCCGAGGCCGTTCAGTTGTAAGCCACCGAGTGTGGATAAATCTGAAAAAGAGGAAGGTGAGGGCATGCCGATGTCCCACCGACCGTAATGTGATTTGAATTAATTATGACTTATGGCCTATGGCCGAGGGAGGTGGTATACATGTCGATGTACCACTTACCCTCCAATTTTCTGACAGCTGTTTTGTTATGTGGGCCCGAGGCCGTTCCGTATGATATGTTGGGCCTGAGGCCGTTCTGCTTGATATTAGGCCTAAGGCCGTTTTGTATAAAGATTGGGCTTAAGGCCGTTTTGGAAATATTTATAGAACAAGATCAACCATGTGACCTATACGCTTGTATACATTGTGATTCAAGCTTATTCATTTAAATTCTCTACATTCTATTATTCACTGAGCCTTGGTCACTCCGTGTTATGTCTGTCTCTGTAGGGTCAACCCGGAGGTCAGCCTTAGTCCAGCCTAACAACTATTACTTTTGATCACCCTACTGTGTCCGGGCAGTTTAATGAAGTTACCCATTTTTGTGAAGTTCTTTTCCTTATCTATAGCGTTGATCGCTGGCTTTTGTTCATTATAGCAAAGCAGGTATAACCTTCACTACTGATCCGTTAGATATACCCCCAGTTGTGGGGATAGGACTGTATATGTGTAACCGTCTTCTACGTGTATGTTCGTTGTGTGTTAGGCTATTTAGCGAATTGTTTTGTGATCCTGGCATAGAGCTTTAGCTCAATGGATGTTATCTTAATTTACTACTTGCTTCCGTTCAGGCCCCTTATTATATAATTATTGAGTTTTGAGATCTTTATCGAGTTGGTCATGCCCAAACTTTTAGGGGCAAGTTCGGGGCGTGACACTTGTTTTGTCCCTTGTACAGATTGAACTAGCTTAAATCTAACTACGCCTACGTCAATCAAGCCGTACTTCGAGCAGCGCTCCGTTACCACAACCGAGATTGGACCGAGCTCCTAAACTTTAAGCCGACCTATCGGTATAGTGGAAAGAGAAAAACTAAGGTCACTGACTTCCTTCTTGAATCCTCACCTGAACCGGACCCCAACTTGCCCCAAATCAATCTTATACCACTTACTGAAGAGCAAGAGATGGCTAAAAGAAGAGCTGTCCGGGCTCTGATTATCGAGTAGACGTTTACCTCAAGCGCCGAAGTGCAAACCATGCTGCCCCCAACCAGTCAAACACGCAACGCCGTTGTTACCTTTTCCTCCACCAGAGATGTGCCATCACGGCCCAGTAAGCGTCCCCGTACCTCAGCAAGTCAAACGCAACGACTTGTAGATGAAAAGGAGATTATGCTGCCAGAGGCCGTGCTGCCAGAATAATCAATACGTGTTCGCCGAACTACCCCCTCACCTACGCCAGCGTGGGCACCATCCGTTCCTTTCAAGGGCCGAGCTGTGACTGCCGCAGATTCAGTTTGCTCAAAGAAAGGCCTTCTTCTTGCTTTTAACTTGGCGAAGAGTGTCTGTCTGCCAGCTGATATGGAGCACCATGCACATTTGACCGAGCTGAAGGCAATACGGTCCGCCAACAAGTCCCTTATTCTGGTAATCATGAACTCCTTATTTTTTGGTTTCTCCGCAAACCTTTTGCTCGGTTTTATCTAACTGCTCATGCCTTGCAGCCCATACAAAAGAACCAGATTACACATCAGCGTGTGCTTGAATTAAGAAAAACAACCAAGGCGGCCATTGGAGATGGCAAGGCTAAAGAGACTGAGCTTAAAGAGCTACAAGCAAAAGTCGCCGAGCTGAAAGCCGATCGGGATCAATTGGCTGAGCAGGTTTCTGCTGCTGAGGCTGATAAGAACAAAGCTCTGGCCGAAAAGAAGGATCGTTATCTTCGAGAGCTGGCCAAGCTAGAGAAGAAAAAAGACACCGAAATAAAAGCTTTGCGGAGGCAAATGGAGGACGCTGAGGAGTGCAGTTTCAAGGAAGGTGAGGAGCTCTACGTCTGTAGACCGCCCGAACTCCGCTCTGTGCGCGAGGGCGCGAATTGTGGTTCTAGCTACTACAGTTCGGACTCCTATCACGGTTTTGAATCTAATCTCACAAAGTGCAATGTAAGACTGATAAATCACCAAAGAGTCCAAATCTGGCAAATCGTTTTGAAAAATCGATTTTAATCAAAAAGTGCCAAACATGGACTGCTTTGCCAGATTTCAGAGTCGCCACCTAAATTTTTTTTTTTGGGAAATTTAAGAAACCCTGTCTCGTGCCTAAGGCCACGTGTCCATCATCACCAAAGTTGCATCGGCTCGGGAACTTGGGTACGAGAGGGGAAGGTCTTGAAATGAGCACCCCCACTCGCCTGATCAAAGGATCAACCTCTACTAACATGATATGTTGTTTTTGAAAACACATGCGTTCTTATTCTGGTTATTAGCTAACTTACTATGTGATACGCACAGCATACAAGTATAGACTCAATCACATGAATTGAAACAAAACAACTCATGTTTATTTTTTGGAAATGGTTTGAAGATGCTACTCGCAAGTAGGCTAAGTCGCGGATTTGCCACCCTCAAGTGGGCTTAGAAAAACATGATTTTGCCACTTCAAGTGGGTTTAAAACTCACATTTCGATGAATTGTTCCAATTCAAGTAATGAAGCCTTCATCCACAGACATTCATGCAGTTATAGCAGTAAAGCAAATAGTCTCATGGCAAGCATGTTGTCATGGCAGTCATTTACACACATGCAAGGATGCTAAAGCGTAAACACTCACAGTGTACTCCAAGCCAAAAAAGAAGCTAGTTAGTAATCAATGCATGATCCTAGCTATGTTTGAAATGCCTAATACAACACATGCAAAAATACAACTAAATAGGCTCGGCTATCTAAGATGTCATGTGAATGCAATTAGATAACATGTATTCAATTTGGTATTGAAATATAATGCAGTTTGTATGATGCGCCGAGCCCGGTGCATGCAAGACAGATGAATGGATGCACGCATGCAAGCATAAGGATGCTAATTGAAATATGCCCTAAACTAACCATCGAAAGCTGATAAGTAAAAGGGAGAAAGAAATGGGGTTGGAAGACATGCATCACACACACGCACGCTTATTACAACAGTTCGCCCTCTCCACGGTGGGTCTGAATAAATCAACTAACTAGCTATGCTAAGCTAATTAATTACAAACCGAATTGAAACTAGCTATACTAAGCTAATTAGAATATTACAAAGATGAAATAAATTAGCGAAATACATTAACTAATTAATTACAAAATCAGCAAATTAACTAGCTACACCAAGCAGTTAAAATGGCCTCGAGGGGAGGGAGATATGCATGCTCGATTGGCTTCCTCCCGGAAATTCACTACTATGCCTTGTGATGCCTCTGTTTACACTTGATTTGATTTCTAAAAGTTATGCCAACTTCCAGAATGCTTTTATCTGATCTCAAGAACACTCTGAGAGCTCATCGGCCAAAGATGGTGGTCATCGGCCAGAGTTGATGGCCATCAGCCACTTTCTGATAGCCGATCGGTAGCCTTGGTGGTCGGTCGGCAACTTTGATGGCCGGTCGGCCATTGCTACCTGCAATTTCTCCTTTTGCTGCAACAGAGCACAAGCAGAGGCATGACAGTGTATTTGCAAGGGAATGTGTGTACCATACCCCTCCATATCACCTCAAAACATCAAGGGAGAGGCCCATTGGATCCAAAACCATCAATCAAACATGCAATGTATGATGGCCAAAGATCCAACTTGCACACAATTCAATAAATGTAATGCAAACAAGACTCTAGGACCCTTACCTTATCATGGAAGATCAAAGGTAATGGAGACAAAGGGAATTGGCTCATTTTCATCACTTTGAGTATGAAATGGACCAATTCACCTTGTGTTCAACATAACGTCCGATTGAACACAATGCAATGCAACGCACACATGCAACATGCTTATCTTGGCACATTTTACTTGATTGATTTTGTTTACACATTTTAACATTACCAATCCATTCATTAATCAACTTGTCCAAATATGAGAGTCCTCTTATGAGAGAGAGGTCTATCAAAGAGAATGGTTTGAGGCATGAGAGAGACCAATGCCTTTGACTAGGAATAACCCTCAAAAGAAGGTTGAAGTCATTTAAGCATAGGCTTCAATCCCAAGCATTAAACACAACCTCAAGACTAACCAATCCTCAAACAAATCAAAAATGAAGAAATGAGGGAGATGGTAGATTTTTCAGTGCTAAAGTGGCATGATAAACAAGACTCTAACATGCAAACACTTCAAGTACGACATGCTAGTAGGCTTAACCATTGAAACTAGTGAAGACCACAACACTAGAACCATGCAATACAATGCTCAATGGACTAAATCATCCCTAAACAGACCTCATGCATGCCAAAACAGTGGCCAAAATGTGCTAAGATAATGGCTTGAAAGGCAAGAAAATGATGCTCATGCAATGGCTCACAAATAAGGCATAAATGTGCAACTCTCAAGAGCACAATGAAAGAGTGAAAAACATGAGAGTATGGCAAAGATATAAGCTCTGAAATAACATGCCAAATGATGCCAAAACATGCAATCATCACAAACATGGCATGCTATGGGGCTCAAAATACAAGACTGGTTAAGGCACTTGCACTATAGCTATGCAAGGCAAGCCCCAAAAGGCCAAGAACACCCAAAATAGTCCTAAAGCATGTCAAAATAATGCTAAAACATGTATGGAGTATAGCCAAAATGAGCTAGAATAATAGGCTAAAGAGACAAGCATGTAAGGCTAGCTAGCAAGGATTACACTATAAGTGTATAAAGAATGCAAGAGGTGAGTCCATCAATCAAAATCAGAGTTATAACATGCCAAAATAACACCAAAAATAGGCTGAGACTAAGCCAACACATGCTAGAGTAACAAGCTAACTCATTAGGCATGCAAGGCTAGCAAAGAGGATTTACACTATAAGTGTAAGGAGCTTGCATGGAGTGGCCAACCCAGCCAAAAATAGAGTTATGGCGTGCTGAAATTAGCCCAAAAATAAGCTAAGAACAAGCCAACACATGCTAGAAAAACATGCTCAATAATTAGGCCAACAAGGCATACAACCAAGACAAGAGGAGAGGGGACCACCCCCTCCCATTTTGAACCTCAAAACCATATTTTTACCACTGAAAATCCACTAGATTTTAGTGGATAAAAGGCCAAACAAAGATGGTTTCAAAAGCTTAGGAAGTTGGCTCTAAAGGCTTTACAAGCCAAAGAGCAAAGGAAGAGACAACCCCCTAACACAAAAAAGGCCTAAACCATCACTTTTAAGACTGAAAAACAGAGTTTTTCTCAGTTCAAAACCAAGCCAAAAACAGTTTACAAAGGTGGTAAAACAAGCATGCAAAGCAAAGGTATAAAGGAACAAGTGCTTACCCTTGAAGCACCTTGAAGCTTATTAACAAAACCAGCCAAAATCTGAGTCAAAATCAGCCTTTGAGAGCTCAAAATAGGCTCCAAGAGACCTCAGCCCAAAGATATACAACTTTGATGAAGGATGCCTAGGCAAAGGAGGGGTGTATCTCCAAGTGTATCTCTTGTTATGCACACAAAGGCAAGAGAAGGACATAGAGGCAGAGATATAGCTCTGAAATTTCTAGAGAGAGAGGACTTTTTAGAGAGAGAGGCTCCCAAAATTGCTTCAATGTTCTAACCCCTTGAATATGAGATATAAGGCTCTCATATATAGCAAAATATTAACTTTGGTCGAAATATCTGAGCTAGGACAAATGGCACAAGCTGGAAATAGCTGGAGGAGAAATATCTACAAAAAATCTGAGTTTTGGGCACTTCTGGCCGACCAGCCATCTTTGGTGCCGACCGGCCACCATTTGTGGCCGACAAGGTTCACTTTTGGCCGATCTATGGCCGATGAGCTCCAATTGTGGCCGATGCACTCCCATAGAGGCCGATGGCAAAAATCAGTCCTGGTCCCTGACTTGAAGCAAGCCTAACTCCTTCATCTGGACTCCTTTTCAGGTCATTCTTAAGCCTAAATTGTAGCCCCGAAAGTCTTCTTTCCAATTATGGAAGCCTCACATCAAAATTCCATGTCTTCTAATTGATATCTCTCTTTTAATGAAGGCTGCTCAGTTTCGGTCCAACCAGAATGATGCCCAACTTCAACCAATCATACCTCTCTCATTCGGACTCGGCTTTAGGAGATTCTTGAGTGTAAAATGAAGCTCCAGAAGTCTTATTTCCAACGATGGTGGCCTCATATCTTAAATCCAAGGGTGAAAACGGATAGCCCTGATTTAGCGAGGGCTGCTCGACTCTCTCTTAACAATTCATGCCCAACTCCTTCCCCAACTGGGTTTCTTCCCTCCACTCCCCTTTTCTTCAACTTCAAACCCCTAGATAAGGTATTTTGAAAGATTTTTCAAAGATTTCACCTCTCTTTCATTCATTTCCACTTTGTCCTTGCTCGGTTTATCGAAAAGCATAACATTTAACGAAATGCGAACGTCGGAACATCGTAGGAACTTTATTTCAAAAACATTTTGAAAGAGAGGGCCTTAAGGTCTAAAAACCATTCAAAATAGTTTTGGTCCAAAAAAGGAGTGTGAGATTGGGATTTGACTCTCTCATTGCTGAAGAAATTGAACCTTTGCACTGCACACCTCATCACCAAGTAAACAATCAGTAGCGCCCAAGTCTTAAGGGCAGTAAAAAATGGGGTGTCTACAACGTCCAGCAATGCAAAGCATCCAAAGACATATTTTTTAAATGCGGGTGGAATGCCGTGGCTATTAAGCTCGATCAGGGGCCTGATTCCGAAGTCTTTCTAAACCTCTCTCCTCACTTTATACCGAGCTACATAACGGACTATGCCAACACGGTCCAACATAAGTTTTTGTAAAAGGGGGAGGAGGAAGAAGAGGCCCTTGATCCAGTTAATGCCCCACCTGCTATCACTGACCTCGGTCTTCAGTCTTCTCTGCCTGCTTGGATGGAACCTTTCAGCCAACTTGTGACAAGTACGATTGACGGGGTGCCTGTGGCCGACCTCTCGCAGGAAGTAGCTGCCGAAACCGGCTTACACAGCGGCGAAGTCCGGGTTGACCTGGACACTGACCTTGACGACCTTTTTGCCTAACTAGAAGGCTCCTTCGCTTTTGTTTTGTGAAAATGTAACTGGGCTACAAGTCGCACCTTTTGTACTTAGTTTCCAATGAATGAAAGAAACTTTTCTTTTTTCACATCTTTTTGTTCGGTCACAGTACTTTCTCGACATTGGTGTATCATCTTTCTCACAAGCCTAGCCGGCCTAGTTAGCTCGGCCTTTCCTTATTCTGCCTACCTTTTTCAACTGAGATAACAACTTTGGGATACTGAAAAACCTTCGCAACTAAGACTTGTGCCTCGATCTTTATCTCGACTAAAAGGTGTTGATCAACCTGCCAACTTACCTGAGCCTAGATCCTTATCTCAGCTATAGAACGCACTAAGTGTTAGTTAAACTTGCCAACCATCTTGAGCCTAAATCTTCATCTCGACTGAAGAACGCACTAACTATTGGTCAAACCTGCCAACCTTCTTGAGCCTAGATCCTTATCTCTGTTGAAGAAAGAAAAACGTTGGTCAAACCTGACAACCATCTTGAATCTAGATCCTTATCTCGGCTGAAGAACGCACTAACTGTTGGTCAAACCTACCAACCTTCTTGAGCCTAGATCTTTATCTCGACTGAAGAACGAACTAAGTGTTGGTCAAACCTGCCAACCTTCTTGAGCCTAGATCCTTATCTCAACTGAAGAACGAACTAAGTGTTGGTCAAACCTGCCAACCTTTTTGAGCCTAGATTCCTATCTCGGCTGAAGAACGAACTAGGTGTTGGTCAAACCTGTCAACCTTTTTGGTTGCCCCCAGTAAGGCTATCAACTTTTACAAACAGAGAAAAGAATTTTACCAAAAAAAGTCTACTTGTTTTATTGAAAAAGAAAAAATTTCAAGTGTTATAAGAAAAAGCTAAAAATAAAATATTTTGAGATTGGCTGTGTTCCATGGCCTAGGAATAGCTTAGCTGTCTATATTTTCTAAGTGATATGCTCATTTTCCTGCTAAGCCAATCACTTTGTATGATCCTTCCTAGTTAGGGCCTAACTTGCCATCTCCAGGTACCAAAGTGTTGCCCATTACTGTAACAACCCTCATACTGTTTACCGATTAATGACTGATTGATTACCGATAAACATCGATTACCGTTAAACTGAACTGATTATGACTGATAACTGAACTGATTAAAGTACTGAACTGACTGACTAAAAAATTGGAATCGAATTGACTGAGTATGTGTGTGTTAATTTGTATTCTACCTGTTTGACTGTTTGACTATCTGTTCATATTTTATGTTTAAACTGCTAATTGAAGGCCCAATCGGCGGCCTAACTGGGAATTGATTTATGTTTCGTGATCCTTAGCATTAACATGATTTAATGGTATATTTATCTGAAAACTGATTAGGTATAATTAAATTAGATTAAATATCGATCAATTGCAGAGTTTGATTTATCTACCATCTTGCCATTGCTAGTGGGCCTTTATTATAACATGTTAGAGCCTTTGTATGCTTGAAACAAACATCTTGCTCAGCTCATTTCTTGCTTTTGCCGACTAGAGAGAGAGAGAGTTAGGGGAGAGAGTTAGATTTCACCTCATTTGGCTTGGTTTTGCTTGGAAATTGAAGAAATTGAAGTATAGATTGCTATTTTGAGCTTCTAGCCTTGCATTGGAGATCTAAGGTAGATCATTCATCTTCTTATTGTTGTCCTTGAGCTAATTCTTGCATGGTCCATGTTTAATTGTAGAGCTAAGCCATGTTTTAGTTCATACATGTTGATATAGAGCTCATTTCATGCTTGCATGTTTGTAATGTTGAGTTTTGAGTTGAATTCATGGTAAAATGGTGCATGCATGTTCATGTCTTGAGTGTAGACCATGATTTCATCATGTTTTGGAAACAATTGGCTCCTTGGAGCATCAAATTGAAGCTTTGAATTGATTTGAATTCATGCATGATTGCATGTCCTCCATGTTCATGAAAATGGTTTGAAATTGGGTTTGAATTAAACACCATTGGGCTTTGATTTCTCAAAATTGAGCGTTGAACTAGAATATTCTGTGTTTATAAATGTTTTCCAGAAAATGGGCCCAATAGGATTGGTTTTGATGCATTTGCATGTGAGTTTGAGCTTGGAGGTGCAATCTGGGATTTCCAGATTTTGCACTCCCGCTCGAGCGGGGGCATCGGCGCTCGAGCGTGGAATTCGAGCACCCAGCATCTCTGCACTGTTTTACAGTCCGCTCGAGCGGAGTATTGGGCACTTGAGCGGAGTCATGTCTCAAGCTCGAGCGGGCGTCGAGCGGAGATTTCACCCATCCAGTACTTTTACAGTACGCTCGAGCGGGAAAGTTGACGCTCGAGCGTGTACCTTTGTTGCATATCCGCTCGAGCGGGGAAACCTGCGCTCAAGCGGGACTCTGTTTTTCTGAAACTGTCTTCCGAGTACATCTTTGCATCCTCATCCCATTCTAGGCATTCTTAGGCCTAGTTTTAGACATCTCGTTGAGGATAGATGTAGAACACACCGAGGCATTAGGGATTAAATTATGTTATCTCCCAACTGTGTAGCTTAGTGTGTTCAATCTGTTAACTATTTAGGGTTGACGACTGGGGAGACACGCTCTAGCATACTGTAGCCCAAACTCTGTGAGTAACAATTGTGTAAAGATATGTTCAAATGATTATCTTCTGAATACTGAACTGATATTGTTTACTGAATGAATGTATGTCCTATCTTCTGAACTGTATTGTGGCATCCTTAGCACCTACTGTTTACTGTTACTGTTACAGAGATCTCTGTCGGTTTCCTTGTGGAACCACTACTGTTTACTGATTGATGGCCATCATTACTGTTCGGTCTTTAAGACCCACTGTTTACTGCTATACTAATGGATGTACCACATATGACTGAATAACTGTTCTGACTCAAATACTGATTTAATGGACTGTTTTCATTACTGTAAGGACATTTCATTCATAACCCCTTTACGCATTATGTTATTCACTGGGCTTTAGCTCACTGTTTATATATATATATGTAGGTGCTCAGCCACCAGATCAGAGCTAGGAGCGTGGGTTAGACTCCAGTTTTGTCAAGCCAGCCTTTGTGCCTCACTGAGAGGTTCCGAGTTGCCATGCTATGGCTTTGGGGTGTCTTGTTTTTCCCCCGTCTGTCTCCATACTGTTTGGTTTACTGTATAGACTGCTAACTGCTAACCGTACTGTTATCAAGGGATTAGGTCCCTGTACTGTGTGACTGTAAATTTTGTATAGACCGTACTTTTGTATATGTGATTGCATGAAAATCTTTTTGGCATACAGACTGACACAGCTCAATGGACATTATTCATTTACTGTATTGGCTTCCGCCAGGCCCTGTACTCTGTTTTACTGTACTACTGTTCTGCAGGCCTTCGGTAATCTCGGATTACTGGCCGGTTACGGTGCTAAACCCATAGGGCCAGGTTTGGGTCGTGACAATTACTTTGTGCAGTACCCAATCTCCAATCTTGAATTACCTTGGGTGCACTGTTTAGTTGTATTTCTTGGATAACTCTTGTTGATATGAGGCAATGTGCACCAATGCCCTTTCTCTTCTTTCTTCTGTAAGGTCGAGTTCTAGGGCTATGGCCTCACCATTCAAGTTTGGATGAAAATTTTCACTTCTAATAGTGGGGAGGCCCACTTCTAGTGGGATTACTACCTTCATGCCATAGGCCAATGAAAAAGGTGTTTCGCCAGTTGGCCTCCGAGGTGTGGTACAGTAGGCCCATAAAGCATGGGAAAGCTCCTCAGCCCACTTGCCTTTTGCTCTTTCTAGCCTCTTCTTCAGACTGTCCAAGACTACTTTGTTGGAGGCCTCAGCCTGGCCATTAGCTTGGGGGTACGCCGGTGTAGAGTTATAGAATTCTATTTTGTATTCTTCGTAAAAGCTCCTTACCATCAAACTAAGCGCCGTTGTCAGATACTAATGCCTTGTGTATGCCGAACCGAGTTATGATGTTCTGCCAGACGAATTTTTTGGCGTCTTTTTCTTTTATGGATGCGGGTGCTTCTGCCTCCACCCACTTTGTGAAATAGTCCATTACCGCGAGAAAGAACTTTTTGTTGCCTAGCGCAGTTGGGAGTGGTTCCACTATATCTAGGTCCCACATTGCAAAGGGCCACGGGCTGGTCAAATGTAGGAGCTTTCTGGCTAGTTTATGTATTTAATGTGCGAACTTTTGACATTTCTCACACTTCTTGACATATTTCTCTGAATCTGTTTGCATGTACGACCACCAATACCCTTATGAAATTGCTCGGCAGGCCAACAATCTTCCCCCTTGGTGGCTTCCGCAAACGCCTTCGTGTATTTCGAACAAAAATGCCTCGACCATACTGGGATGGACACATTTCAAGTAAGGTCCTGTGAAGGATTTTTTGTACAATGCTAGTGATGGGGAGAGCCAAAATCGCTGTGACTTTGCTCTAATTTTGTTAGCTTCTTTCTTTTCTTCAAGTAAGATGCCATCTTTTAAAAACATTATGATGAGATCCATCTAGGAAGGGCCTAGCTCGGTGCAACATGCTTTAGCTGCTTCGGGCTCTTCAATACTTGGTCTGGGTAGGAAGTTAATTAACAATGGGTGTGGGATAGACGTATCTGCCATTGACGCAAAACTGGTCAGCTCATCTCCTTTACTATTTTCTTCTCGACCGATTTGCTCTATCCAAACTACTTCAAACTTCATGATCTCCTTTCAAACCAACTCTTGGTACTTAGCCATTCTATCATCCTTTGCTTCGTAGTTGCCTGAAATCTGGTTAACTACCAGTTAAGAGTCACTGTACACCATAAGCTTAGTAGCCCTCATGCGAAATGCTGATTTCAAACCCGCTAATAATGCTTCATACACCACCTCGTTGTTGGATGCTAGAAAGCCAAGGTTGACTACCTGTTTAATTGTTAGGCCATCCAGTGCGATGAGGACTATGCCCAGTCCTACACTTAATGTCGAACTACCCCAACTCCACTGCCCATTTCAAAATTCATCCAGAAAAATCTGCCCTCTCAAACAAGGCTTTTAAGGGGAAAGTTGTTAAGACAATCATGGTGTGGGCATGGAAGTAGTGCGACAATTTTCTTGAAGCCATCATTAAAGCTAAAGCCAGCTTTTCCAACGGCCGGTACCTTGTTTCAACACCCATCAATGTCTTGCTAACATAAAAGGTTCGTAGGTGTTGTATTCCCTCAGCTCTTACCAACACTGCGCTAACTGCATGCTAGGAAACTGCTAAGTATAAAAAGAGCTCCTCTCCTAGTACAGGGGTCACTAACAATGGAGGAGAGGTCATGTAGTCTTTCAAGCTTTCCAGGGCGCGATCGCACTCATCAACCCACTCAAACTTGGCCTTCAGTGCTTAGAAGAACGGTCAACACCTGTCTGACCACCGACTTATGAATCGGTTTAATGCAGCTGCTAGGCCAATGAGATGCTGCACCTCCTTGACTGTGTTGGGCCTTTCAAGATCTTGGATGGCTTTGATCTGAGATGGATCAGCTTCTATACCCCGGTTGGTCACTAGAAAGCCCAAGAATTTTCTTGACCCCACGTCGAATGCACACTTAGATGCGTTCAGTCGTAACTTGTGGAACTTCAAAATTTGAAACATCTCATCTTGGTCCTTGAGATGGTCCCCCTTACTTTTGCTTTTGACCACCATATCATCTATGCTAGCCTCCATTGTTCTGCCTAACAATGGTTCAAACATTTTGGTGATCATCCGTTGGAATGTTGCCCCTGCATTTCTTAGGCCAAAGCGCATGACCTTGTAGCAATATAATCCTCTGGGTGTTGTAAACGACGTGACCTCCTGATTTGGTTCATACATAGCGATCTGATGGTAACTACGATACGCATCAAGAAAGCTAAGTCGGTTATGCCCTGCTGTTAGGTCCACCAGTTGGTCTATTCGTGGTAGGAAAAAGCTATCTTTCAGGCATGCTTTATGACTGTCCTGTAGTCCACACAAACACGTCATTTGCCGTTCTTTTTTGGTACCACTACAATGTTGGAAATTCATCTGGGATAGTATACTTCTCTGATTGGCCCTGCTTCCAGTAAGTTTCCCACTTCTTCCGCCACTATCTCTGCGTGGTGGAGGGTCGATCAGCGAGTTCGCTGTATAATTGGTCTGGCAGTTGGGTGGACATTAAGTTGATGGCAGATGAAATTAGGGTCAATGCCAGGCATGTCATACGGCGTCCAGGTGAACACTTCGATGTTAGAGGTAAAAAATTCCATGATCTCTATTCTCTCGGTGCTGGACAAAGACAAGCGAAGCAAAAAGAACTTCTTTGGGTTTTTTTCATCTATCCTTACTTCTATCAAGTCTTCCATTGCCTTCTGTTCGGCTGCTTTGCCGACGTCTGCAAATAGCTCGTTGTTTTCTAGCTCTTCTACCATTTGTACAAACCTTTTTGCAGTCTGGCTACCATTTACTGTAACGAAGCACTATTTGGACATGATTTGGTCTCCTAAGACTTCTTCAATCATTCTGGTTTCATTGGGGAACCGTAACACCTGATGGTAGGTCGATGCCACCGCTCGCATGGCGTACAACCATACTCTTCCCAAGATTATGTTATAAGTGGAAAGGACTTTCAATACCTAAAATTTCACTTGTTTTGTCATCGTTCATGCCTTGACTGGCAGGATTATCTTGCCAACCAGCCATTTTGGCATTGAGTTAAAGCCAACTAGAGGAGATGTTGCGGGTGCCAAGTTTTTGTCCTCCAATTTTAGGTGCTTGAAGGTCTCGTAGTACATTATCTCGCATGAGCTTCCCTAGTCAATTAGGATCCACTTGATGTCGATGTTTTTGACGCGCAGAGTAACCACTAGTGTGTCATTGTGAGGGCTTTGTAGCCTTGCTAAATCTTTGTTAAAAAAGGTGATGACGTTCGTTGCCTCCGTTTTTTCCTTTTTCACGATAGGTTGTACACTCAGTACCTCTCTCATATGCTCATCCTTTTTGATCATCCCTCTAAGTTCACATACTCATTCAGGTTCGATGATTCCACGTATTACATTGATTATACCTTAAGGTGGATCGTTGATCGACATCCCATTTGGCCTGTTGCGGTCCTAGGGAGCTGGCTGTGTTCCCCCTTCAATATATTGGTCCAGGTGGCCTGCGGCCACTAACTCTTCCAGATGTTTCCTTAATGGTGTACAGTTTTCAGTTCAGTGTCTCTTTTCATCATGGAAGGTGCAATGGTACCTATCATCATAGACCCTCTGCGCTTCTCCCAACTTGGCTGGCCGCCGAATGAAGGGTTCATCGCGTATCTCACTAAGAATTTGGTGGATAGGTTTATTGAATACCGTGGTGATGGCAGTGCGGACTCTCAACTTCCTTGCTTGGGGGTCCTCTCTATTTGCACGTCTGCCTCGTCCATTTTTGCTCGGTTATTCTTCCCGCCCAACCATGTTAACTTTTGCTGCAGGTTTTTGTCTGACATCACTGTTGTGCCAGCTTTTGCTTTGGTGCGCGTGACATCTTCTTCTACCCAAATGTACTGATGTACTCTTTCCATTAGGGCCTCCATTGTGAGGGGTAGTGTCATTGTTATTGAATCCCTCAATTTATTGCCAGCCGGCAAACCTCGTTTGTATTGTGCGATAGCTAGGTTTGTGGGGCAATCTTCAATCTGATTAAAAGTCTCCCAATACTGGTTGTTGTAAGACCTCAATGTTTCCTTCTCGTCCATGTCTATGGAGAGAAGCTGGTCAATCTCCACTGGCGTCTTGGTGTTCGTTTTGAATCTAGTCATAAATGCCTCCACTAGTTGTGCCCATGAAGCTATACTACCTTTTGGCAACCTCTCAAACCATGTTAAACCTAGGTCGCCAAGGCTGGAAGGAAACAAGATACACATTAGAGCCTCGTTTCGCCGATACATGGCCATAACCTGGCGGAAGTGGCTCAAGTGCATGTAGGGGTCTGACTTCCCCTCATAAGTAGTGAATTTGGGCTGGTGGAAGCCTGAGGGTAATGGTGCGTTCTCTATCGTTGAAATGAATGGCGAGCTCTACAACCTTGCTAACACTTTGTCTGCTGGTTTGTAAGTAAGGCGTGGTTCTGGCATCCCAACCTCGACACTCCCATGTGTTCTAGGAGTCAACCGTTGCAGCACTGAGACTCCATGGAGGTCATGAGCCTGAGTGTCTTCTCTCATTCGAGCACTTTCCTGTAGCACTATACGCAAGTCCACCGACCTAGGCAGCTTCGTGTGCCTAGATGTTGTTTGGTGTGAATGCGAGGGACGATAGTTGCTTCCCTCCGTATAAGACCTTTCAGTCATTGTCCTCTCAGACTTGGAGTAACGAGTCCTGGAGGTCCTTAACTATGTGTCGCCTGTCCAAGGGCTTTTACTTTCAGCTTGTGATGGTGTGACTTGCCTGTCACGTTCTTCTGAGTGGCAAGAGTGCGTGTTGGCTTTGCGCCCTTCTTCTGTTGCCACCCCTTTACTTTTTATCTGGCGCTTCATCGACTCCATGTCTGCCACCATTCTCCATATTAATTCGTCTTGCTCCCTTAACCGATCCTCTAGAACCTGAGGATCCATCCTCCGCGTCTGCCTGTCAGGGCTTTGAGAGCGACGAGGGCTTGAGCCCCGTCTCTCAGTCTCCAAACACCTACATACCACTCCCAAAGGAATTCTATTCACATGCCTAGATAGCCAACACACTCTTATACCCAACACAAGACCGAGTAGGTCAACGGCGATCACACGATCCGGGTCACGCAAGACAATTCTTACCAACCGTACACTCGTTACCTAAAAACACCAACCATTCATCGCTCTAGTAATACTTCAAGTATCTACCCACGAAATTCTTTTCCCCCACTCAAATCTCCACCGAAATCTAACAACACTACAAGCTCATTCCACACACCTTTATTAACTCACAATCAACCTTGACACAGCACTAGCCTTATTCATGGTTGATAGGACCCCAATGAACTCACAAATCAAAAATTTTAAAACACTAAGCTGCACACACAAACACCATTCTCACTACCCGAGGTGTAAACCTCATACCCTCTTTGACATTCCTACATCACTTCCACTAATCTTCACTAAACTCTAAGGTCTCACACTTCCTCAAACTTAATACTACGCTTGTCAAAAATTTTCGTAGACTTCTCAATCCTCATCAACAATTTCTAAATTAAACAAAAACCAAAGGCCATCACGAGACCATCACAAAATTCAACAGTTGATACGCAATAGTACTAGGATCACCCATTCCATTCACACATTTCATTACACAGACATAAGAAGGAATTTAAGTTTCATTAGCAAGACCCAACACGTGAGGGTAACAAACAACAATACTTACGCAACACTTAACCACGGTGCCTTAGTATCCTACAACACACCGATCAATCACAAGAGTTTCACAATTTATAGCATAGATCTCTTAAAACAAAAGTCCCTCTCAAGGGTAATACTACCGCGTTGGTTTAAAAGTCGACCCTCACGAAGCTTTCGAAGCCTGGCCTCTTTGGGTTTGATACCGATAATGCCCCCGACTGGACTGATGGAACAAGGTCCGACTAGATTCTGAAACACCGAAAGGATCTACACAGACAGGGCAAAAACATCTAGCATGGCCCCGCTGACCATAATCAAAACAAACAATGGTCTCCCAACAATAAACCTGCTTTGGAGCTTGAACCTCATTGGATCCCACAACGGACAAGCTCGAAACCCCTAATGAGAACAAGGACCGAGTCTGGGAGTGAGCATGCGCTCACCTCCACCTCTTGCTAAGTCTAGGGTACTTATGAACTGTGGGAGTTACCGATGTGGCCTCCTTTCTAACTCGACCAACACTGCTAGCCACGGCCTCTCCATGGGCCGCCGCCTCGACTAGATCAAAATAATTCTTTCACATAGATTCAACCACCTTCTCCCAGATATCATCACGCAACCGCCTCTCAAACTCATAACAACAGCGCTCATCTGTTGACACCATTTCTGGAACGGATCTCGACAACTAGCAAACCTCATCTCAAACTGAGCCAAAGGAGTAGCACCCTGGCACAACTCGACAAACTGTTCCCTCAACCTTTCCCGAGCAGAAGGAGGGAAATACTTGGCCAAGAAGGCCTTGGTAAACGCAACCCAAGTGGTACCTATGGTACCCTTCACATACTTCCACTAATAATTTGCAGCTCCCTTCAATTGGAAGGTCGCCAAAGAAACCCTCAACCCCTCGTCATCGACTCTAAGCATGTCAAGAGTCTTGGTGATCTGTTCCAACAAACTCTCCGCCTCCAGCAATCTTGCCTCTCCCAAAAACTCCGGTGGATTGGAGCGAAGAAACTCCTTAGTAAGCTTAAGGGTACGCCTGTTGTCCCCCTCATTGCGAGCTAGAGCATCTTGCACCGCTCTCACAACCTCGCGTGCAACTCCCTCGCCGACAACCGATACTGTAACGACAGGTGCTAGAGGAACCGCCATGCCCCTACCGACACTTCTATTACACATCCATCCTCTAGTTCCTTGTGTAGACATCCTATAAAATTCAAAAACAAAACCAACTAAGTGCACGACGCAACAGCCTCCCCGAGGCACACACTATCACCACCACGACTTTGAACCCTTCCCGACATCTTAATTAAGGTACATAATGGATAACTTAGCACATAATTCCAAATGTGCTCGCAACTTACCTCACACGTTAAACTAATACAATTATATACATGCCAACACACAAACAATTCAATTCACTCCACATAAGCACGTAGTCACGTAAACACATACGAATTATCCTTTAGTGATGAGATTTGTCCCACGAGAAACCAAGAATTCTTAGTAGAATGAGTATTGATCAGGTACCATTCTAATAAGACCTCGAGGAATCTAATAGGCGCAAATAACATCCCAAAAGTCTAACCCCATACCCACATAGTCACATAAGCATGCTATCACATAATTACATAGACAAAACATTTCCTAATCATGCGAAATGAACCCATTGCGATATAGCAACCACTTCCCGCGAGCCCCAAGTATTCAAACCCGGTAGCTCTGATACCAAGTTGTCACGCCCCAAAAATAATCCCACATGACTATTACATCAACCCACTTCCAAAATGAGATATTAACCAATTTCATTTACAAAATTCCAAAATGTTTGCCAAAGTATCCTCACATGCCATTATACCTTTATTTACACACTAGTACATGAATCTATAGTATGTAAAAGAAACCATCAAATCACAACGAATATGGCCCTCAAGGGCTTACAAGTTCCAAGGCAATAGCCCGGTTACACATATTGGTCTCTCGGACCCAAACACATTAGCCCTTGGCTTACAAAAATATCACAACAAAATAAGAATTAAATTACTCTTCTTCAAAACATTCGACGCCCTTGGCTGGGCGGGGTCACCACATCATTACCTGCACCAATTCCCATAGGGGTGAGCATAAAGCCCAGTAGAGATTTCTTACAAAGTATATACAGTTATGATAATTCCATCAACGTTAAAAGAAATGCACATGTAATGCCATGCAAGTGCCAATAATGAAGGAGAATTTTATTTCAATGCACTATTTCAAAATCAACATGTTCTCAATAATATTTTGTAATCTCATCAATTTCAAACTTTCAATATTTAAATCAACAGGGGCTGTAAAGACGACACTGGTAATCCCTAGGCTGGTGTCTACAAGTAGACTCTACGAGTACTACCAAACTGTCATTTTTACCGGTATTAACCAAAGGGCTCGACACCTATCTGCGCGGCTTTCAGGTCTCACCCTGGACACTTAAGCCAACTTATCAAATTCATCTACACCCCCTATTCGGACTTACCAACGTATTTACCCCATACACATTTCCATTAGTTCTCATCACAATAACATTTTTTGTCATGATGTAAATCTCTTCAATTTAGATTCACAATGCACAATGATAAATGAAGTAATATGCAATGCAATAATCTTTTCCATACCTCATAACATTTCTCCACTTTGAATATCTCTACAACAATGCTAACATTTACATTCTCATATTCTCCTTTCAATGTTCATCCACAAAATTAACATGTGTCATCAACATGTTACCACAATTCTCTTTTCACATATCCTAACAAATTAGTCTCTCCATGACTACAAGTGACATATTTCAAATATAAATCCTTGATGTTTACAATTTTTTTTCCACCATTTATGATATCCAACAATTTATCGCACACAAGCTTGCTTATTCAAGTATTAGCAATAATATTTAAATAGCACCTCCTTCTCATACATCAAGAAAATTGCCATCTTGTTAAACATTGATGAAACACCTCTCATTTATCCTTTTAACACAAGTAAATAAGTAATTTCAAAGACATTTTCCATTTTACCAAAAATCCCCAATTTCTAGAGTTTTCATCATTAACAAACTATCATCATTTTCTAAGAGGAACTCCATCACACCACTTTTCATGAGTTTAATAGAAGAAAACCCTCAAGATAAAAGAAAAAGGTTGAGATATAAACCCACATTCAAAACTCTCTCTACATTTTGAACCAAAATCAACAAAATCAACACAAACTCAAGAACACTTTTAAATCAACAACAAATAACAAAACTAGTATATATAACTCAAGAAATCCCTACCTCAAGCTTGTTGATGAAAGGAGAGATGAAACCCTAGCCTTAAAGATGAGAGAAATTTCGAATCTCCACCGCCCAAGTGAAACCCTAACTTTGGATCTTCAAGATTTGAAGGAAGGAGATGGAGATCTTGACCCAAAAATTTGTAAAATCAAAGTGTTTTCAGGCTTAAGGAAGTTTTCTGGAGAGAAGGGAGAGAAATATAGGGTTTAGAGAGAGAGAGATATGTGTATAATGGGTGATAGATTCGGATCAAAACGTTATAAAAAAACAGGGCACAAACTGCCCAGTTGGCCACTCGTGCAGCCTTCTCCACCGCTCAAGTGCCCCACCTTGACCGCTCGCGCGGCCCATTTTCTCTGCTCATGCGCTCTAGACAGCATGGAATTTCCTGGGTCTCAGCCTCCACCGCTCGAGCGGCCCAGCCCCGCACGTACGGCCTAGGGCCCCGCACGTGCGGCCCAAGCCCAGCCACCCAAAAATTCCGCTTCGCTCCCGGCACTCCAGACTCACCCACGCATCCTCCGGAACAAGCAAAATTCAACACCAAACAGAAAAACACTAGAATTCCAATCTAGGGAACCGTCCTGGACATTTCAAATCCAACGAAGGAAAATGGAGAACGAAGCGAAAGAAAGAAAGAAAGAGAAAGGAAAGGAACCTGGCCGTCACAGTAAGGTTATTATTTCAAAAATTTATGTCTTTCTTTATCTCAATATACTTTTAATTATATGATTGTGGTTCGAGATTCTTATATTTGAAGATATTCATCATATCATACAGTTGAAAAATATTTAAGACAAAAGAAATGAAAATTTTGGAATATAGAATCATTAACTATTCTTACAACCATGACAACAATGCATATAAGATCGTATCTAACGCATAATGTTAAACGTTCCTAGCTATTATTCTAGTTTTTTAGAAAGATTGATTACTGTAACTTGAACCAATGTGACAATGAAGGCTAGGTCACGACCTCTATGGCAATGTATTATTGAAACGAAATTTCAAAATTTTTTTTATTTTTTATTTATTTTTTTCTTTTCGAGTCTTTAATCACCTTGACAACTGGCATAGCTTATGACATGGAATATGGGAAGGTATATATTCCAATGTTTTTGTATTAATATAATAATTCAAATAAAAACTACAGTGCAACTGTGGACCCATGCTTCTAGCCCAAATTGGGAAAATAGTCAAATAATCAAAGTGAATACAGATCAAGCCAGCTTGGTCCACGTAAGCCAATATTAATGATCACAAAACATTTTAATTTTGGAAGATTTAAAAAAGAAAAAGAAAACTGTTAATTTTGGACTACACTGCATACATGTGTTTATACTTATTTATGTATAAATAAATAAATAAATAAGGAGATTTGCACAATCCCCGTTATATTTTATCTTTCCCCAACAAGAAAAGGAAAGTAGAAATTACAAACCATTCAAATTTTAGTACAATTTGTGATGTAACAAAGTAAAAAATTTAAAATAATTCACATTTCACTCACATGAATTTTGTTGATATTAGCACCCAAATATATATATGTATATATCTAAAGAGTAATGTTATATAAATAAATTATATATATATTTTTATTAATTAATGTGGCATTTACAATATTATTATAGTAAATCCTGTTTCAAGTATCAATGTTTTGTTTAGCGAATGACACATTAATTAACCAAAAAAAATTAAAAATATTATAAAATTTATATAGCAGTTTATTATCCATATCCTTATAGGGTGCAGCAATTCATGATGTAAGCATGGTATTCTTCCCCTATCAAACAAATCTCTCACAGTAAGCCATAGCTCTCATCAGTCATCTACTAGTGTGATCAGATTCCCAAAATCCACATGCAAAAACTTTTTACCAATCAAAGGGTGTGCTTGACTCATCCACCAACCAAACAAAATGAAACAGCAAATCTAACAAACCCAAATATTGCACGACCAACGATGCAACAGACACATAATTAGTGTGGCATTTACAATATTATTATAGTGAATCCATCTAAAACATATATATATATATATATATATAATTTATTTATATAGCATTGCTCTTCAGATATATACATATATATGTATATATTTATATATATATATTTGGAGTGTTAATATCAACAAAATTCATATGAGTGAAATGAGAATTATTTTTAAATTTTTTACTTTTATCATACAATGGTTCAACTTCTCTTCAATTATTCAGTTGTCAAACAACTGACATGGACTTGACTGATATGGGCCTAATCGAGTTCATGATAATTAGAGGTGATTTAACCAAAAAGCAACTTAAGCACATTACCATCAAACCTTATCTGATAGCTTATCATGTAATATTTAATATTTCTAAAAAAAAAATTATCATTTATCTAAGTAGTATTTTGCATTGCCCTGTGTATGTCATATTTGACATTAGCAAGGTGTCAATTATTTATTTATTTAACTTTTTTTCTTTGTTTATGTAGGACCCACAATTATTTACTTATTTAACTTTTTTTTCTTTGTTTATGTAGGACCGATATTAAGAGGGTTTTGTCAAAATATATATTTAAAAAAAAATAAACAACCAAACAAATTGAAGTAAAAAAGGAATTTACTTATTGACTAGTGTTTATTTTTAGAAATGTCAAATTACTAATCCTTCAAGTTTAAAAATAAATAAATAAATAAATAAATAAATAAAATCTTAATTCTTTTAACTTTAAAATAGAACATGTTCATATTGTTTTTTTTTTTTTTTTTCAAGCCATTATTACTGATTGAAGAGCTCTATAAAGAAAAATAAAATAAAATAAAAAAACCAAGAATTTGGCTTAAGAAATTCAATTTACCTTTTTTTTTTTTTTTTTTTGTTTCCTCTCAATCACACATGTTGTGTTTAGCTCAAGGGTTTGATGAGGGATTTAGAAAGGGGAGGGTGGGATTGTAGAGGAAATGTAAATGAAACATAATTATATTTCACACACCTTTCATACTTTTTTTATTTCCCTTTTCAAATTCCTACACAAATTCATGAACAAAATACAGCATTAAGAAATCAAGTCATGGTTCATAAGCTGTTAACATAAGTCAATTCATAATCAAAATATCCAATTAAAATTCAACATAGACACAAATAACAAACAGACTACAATATCAAGCTTGTACACGAAATGATCCACAAGATGGAATGCAACATCATCATGGCTTTCTATATATTTCGAAAATAATAAAGATTGAGAGCTCTAATTCTGGAGTTCTAGTGATGTGGGAAGGAGTGAGGCCCACACGTGATGTGATGTGTGTGCCTATGTTTTTATTTGTTTTTTTTCCTTCTCTTATCACATCACTAGAGCTCTCTTTAGAGTTCCAAAATTAGAACTCTCTATCATTGTTGATCCCGAAAAATAGCCATGCCATAGTTCTAGACATTTCAAAGTCACTAATGTGATAAATACTCAAATTTACACACTAACAAAAAAAAAAAACATTCAATAACTTAAAAAGGTAAGAAACAGCGATTGATTAGTCAATCGCCAGAAAGTACCAACCTCTATGAATCTCTCTATGACCAGCCAAGAACATTGTCAAGAACATACACGAGTGCCAGGGAGAACGGATAGAGGAAGAACGCCACTAAAGCTGTCCAAAGAGGGAAGGTGGTTCGGAAGCTAGCAAATGCACCCATCATAAGGCAAACGACTAGAATAACCAAAACTTCCACTGAGAAGTCCCACATCAATCCTCGGACATAAACCAAAGCTAAGAAAACTGACAAGCAAAAGACGTTTTTCATGGTTACTGCACCATATAACTGCAACAGAAAAAACTCAGAGGTCAGGGTATTCAACAACTTCAATTAAATTTATAAAAACTAATACATTTTTATCTATATCTATCATTCACTTCCAATAAATCATCTAATTTAAACTCTTAAATCAAAACAATAAACAATTAAGATGTATTTATACAATTGTTTCAATCTAAAACAAATACTAAATATATGGAGTTCTCAATTGTTTTCGAAGAGTCACACGACTTCTACCTAGTTTTGATGGAGCTTGAAGGCAGTTTTTCTCAATTTCAATATCTTAATTCAACAAAAGCCACATTTACTTTGTTAATACTATACCTATAATATGTTATAAGTTAATACTATATTAATCTGTATAGATCTACAGCTGCTAATAGTAGATAGTATATTTAATAGATTATATTACATATCTATATAGATAGTTGTTGCTAGCCTAGCACAGATAGACGCCTTCTTTTCCTTTTGCTTTCAGCTATCTTTCGGTGGCCTTTCATTTGTATATTTCCTTTGTTCATCATTTTGTCTTGTAAAACATCTCCTATATAATGGAGGTTCCATTTGGTTGCAATATACATCAAAAAACATAGAGCTAATATTTGCTCTCTCAATTTCTTATATGGTATCAGAGCACAGGTTTTCTGCCTAGCCTCTTCTTCCAACATATTTTTTCTGCAGATTGCATTTCATCTGTATCCCTTTTTCGTCGATCTCTGAAATACAGTTTTCACCACACCAGAGCCTTCGTCACCTCCGGACGATTCCAACGCCACCAATTTCAGCCCAATCAGACGTTACATACGCTCTCACGCGCCACTTCTGTGAACGGCGCGTCGCCTGCCTCCGCCTTCCGCCTCACACGCGCTCCACGCGTCCTCCACACTGTCCCGTGCTAACATGCACCGCGCACTACCCTGCTAACGTGCGCCGCGTGTTTCTGACGTCAGCACACGTCAGCCCTCTCTGCTACCGTGCACTGCCTGGCCTGCTTTGCTAACGTGCGCCGCGCCCTTTCTTGCTAACGTGCGCCGCGCCCTTTGCCTCTCATTTCTGTGCCTCTGTGGTCATATTTTGGGTCGTTTCACTCCTTTTCCCACTAATTTCGGCCTTCTGAATTCACTGGTAACCTCGGTTTTTTCAGATTCTACCTCCATTGTGCTATTTTTCTCTCATGGATCGCCCGGATTCCTCTAATCACCCTATTTTCGTTATTCTTGACGGGACTAATTATGTCCTTTGGGCACAAGCCATGTCTGGCTTCCTCAAAGGCAAGAAACTTTGGCGTATCATTACTGGGGATGTGTGCAAACCAGTCCCAGCAACCACGGAATCCGCTGCCACGAACTCCGCTACCAAATATATCGACCGACTAGAAGATTGGGATAGTAAAAACTATCAGATCATCACCTGGCTTCGCAATACTTCTATTACATCCATCAGCCTTCAGTTTGGTAGGTTCCAACTTGAGTCTGCTTCCTCTCCAGCCAAGGCCATCTGGGATTTTTTGCAAGAACGCTATCAGACTACCGGTCTTGCTCACCAATATCAGCTTCTGAGTCATCTTCACCGTATGCGCCAAGAAACACTGAGACCATTAATGATTTCCTCTCCCAAATGTATTATGTTTGGGATCAACTCGCTCTTTCTGAGCCTCCATGGCCTCATACTAAGGATGCTGCCTTGTTTACTACCTACCGTGACCAACAGCGCTTGGTTCAGTTTCTCATGGCTCTCACTCCTCATTTTGAGCCCGTCCGCGCATCTCTCCTACATCGCACTCCTTTACCCACTCTTGAGCAAGCCGTTTCTGAACTCCTGTCCGAGGAAACCAGGTTTGGTACTCTCCATCCACACCCTGTGGACTCTGTTCTTGCTACTCCCCAGATTCGGAGTTCTCCTTCACCACAGCGGTCCACTACCTACAACTATTGTCACAACCGCAATCTTCCATCGACTCATCTTCTGGTTCATTGTCCCGTTCGTCTTTGTCGATTTTGCAACAAGACTGGCCCCGGTCATCTCCAACAAGATTGCTTCCGCAATCCTACCCATGCCTCTCGCCATGGTCCTTCCACCGGGAATTTTTCCCGCAGCAACTCTCACCGTTCTGGGACTCCATTTAAAAACATGCCTGTTCCACGCACTGCTGCTGCCGCCTCTGAAGATTCACCTTCTTCTGTCCCTGTAGATCCTTCCACTCCGGTCTTCTCTCATACCGATGTTGAAGCCATGTTTCAACATTTTTGGCAGTATTCCGGTACTCCTCCATCTACTGCTTTGTCTACCACCGCAGGTAACACTTCCTGGTACTTTGACTCCGTTTGTTGTAATCACATGACCTTTGATCCTACTATTTTTACTCCTCTCTCTTCGACTCCTCATGTTCCTTCTATCCATACTGCTGATGGGTCTCTTCTGTCTGTAAGTCATGTTGGGTCTGTTTCCACCTCTCACTTATCTTTATCCCATGTATATCTTATGCCTGCTCTCACTTTAAATCTTATCTCCATTAGTCAATTATGTGAGCATGGTCTAACTGTTACCTTTTCCCATACTGGTTGTTTGGTGCAGGACCCTCGGACCAGGCAAACTCTTGGGATAGGCCGTAAGCAAGGACGTCTCTACAAACTTATCCATCTTCATGTTCCGGATTCCTCTCAAATCACTGCTCCTACCACTGCTACCACTGTTCCTCCTTTATCTCATTTTCAGCTTTGGCACTATCGTTTGGGCCATCTTTCTGTTGGTCGTTTGAAGTCTTTAATTTCTAGTGGTCATTTGGGTACTGTAAGTTCTGATGCTTTCAATTGTGTGTCCTGTCAACTTGCAAAACAACCTGCTTTATCGTTTAATAAAAGTGATTCTGTTTCTCTTGCGCCCTTTGATCTCATTCATTCTGATATTTGGGGACCCTCTCCTACTCCTACTATGGGAGGCGCACGTTATTTTGTTGTTTTTATAGATGATTTTTCTCGTTTTACATGGTTGTTTCTTATGAAAAATCGCTCTGAACTCAAACAACTTTATTACAATTTTGCTGCAATGGTTAAAACCCAATTTTCTAAAACTATCAAGATTTTTCGCTCCGACAATGCCATGGAATATAAAGATTTTGACTTTCTTTCCTTCCTTAGGAGTCATGGTACTCAACCTCATCGTTCCTGTCCAGGTACGTCGCAACAAAATGGCCGTGCTGAACGCAAACATCGGCATCTACTTGACACTACTCGAGCCCTCCTTCTCTCTTCATCTTGTCCAGAAAATTTTTGGGGTGAAGCCGCTCTCACTGCTGCTTACACTATCAATTGTATCCCTGCACCGGTCATTCATAATCACACTCCATATGAGCGTTTACATGGCACCCGTCCCCCTTACGACACCCTTAGGGCTTTTGGCTCTGCCTGTTTTGTTCTTCTCCAACCTCATGAACGTACCAAACTTGAACCTCGTTCTCGCCTTTGTTGCTTCTTGGGGTATGGTATTGAACATAAAGGGTATCGCTGTTGGGATCCTCTCTCCCAGCGTCTCCGTATCTCTCGTCATGTGGTCTTTTGGGAACACACAATGTTTTCCTCCCTCTCTCAATTCCGTTTATCCGTTCCCTCACCCTCTCTGTGTTTTACTAACCCTTCTGCAGATCTGTTTTCTGATGAGCTTCCTCCACTGCCCATGCCTGACTCTCTTGAGACTGCCTTGCCTACTGGTCTTTCTCAAGCACCTGCCAGCTCTGATGGTCCTGATCTTGCTCCCTCGGACTCCTCACCCCCTGTTGAGTCTCTTCCTCTGGCTCCTCCTCCTCCTGCTCGACCACACCGGGTAATCCAACCTTCTACTCGTCTTCGTGACTTTATTGTTGGTTCTACTGCTTTTTCTACTTATGAACCCACCTCCTATCAGGAGGCCCGCTCTAATCCTCTTTGGCAGCAAGCTATGACTGATGAATTACATGCTTTAGACAAAACTCACACTTGGGACATTGTTGATCTTCCTCCTGGCAAGACTGCCATTGGCTGTAAATGGGTATACAAAATCAAAATCTGTTCTGATGGCTCTATTGAGCACTATAAAGCTCGCCTTGTTGCTAAAGGCTTCAATCAAGAATATGGTATTGACTATGAGGAGACCTTTGCTCCTGTTGCTCGTCTTACCTCTGTTCGCAGCCTCATTGCAGTTGCTACTACCCGACACTGGGATCTTTATCAAATGGATGTGAAAAATGCCTTTCTTAATGGTGTTCTTCTTGAGGAGGTCTACATGCAACCTCCCCCTGGGTCTACTTATCCACCTCATAAAGTCTGCAAACTTCAACGTGCTTTATATGGTCTCAAACAAGCTCCCCGCGCTTGGTTTGCCAAGTTCAGCTCTACTATTCATGACTCTGGTTTCACCTCCAGCTCTTATGATACTGCACTTTTTATCCGCAAAACTGCTCAAGGGACCACCTCGCTTCTTCTTTATGTGGATGATATGATTATCACCGGTGATGATGTCAATGGTATTCTTCATCTTAAACAATTTCTTAGCCATCATTTCGAGATGAAAGACCTTGGTCCTCTCAGCTATTTCTTGGGTCTTGAAATCTTCCATGATTCCACGGGTTCTTTTCTCTCTCAGGCTAAGTACACATCTGATCTTCTCACCCGTGCTGGTCTTACCGATTGCAAGACTGCCTCAACTCCCCTGGAGCCTTAGAGTCGCCTTACACCTCTTGATGGCACTCTTCTCTCTGATGCTACTCTATATCGTCAGCTGGTTGGCAGTCTTGTCTATCTCACTGTTACTCGTCCTGATATTGCCTATGCCGTCCATATTGTCAGCCAGTTTATGTCGGCTCCTCGTACCACACATTATGCTGCATTAATCCGTATCATTCGCTATCTCAAAGGCACCATGTTTCATGGTCTTCATTATTCCGCCCGCTCCTCTCTCCAGCTTCGTGCTTTCTCTGATGCTGATTGGGCTGGCGATCCTACTGACCGCCGCTCTACTACTGGGTTTTGCTTTTTTCTGGGTGATTCTCTTATTTCTTGGCGCAGTAAGAAACAATCTCTTACTGCTCGTTCTAGTACCGAAGCCGAATATCGTGCCCTTGCTGATACTACTCAGGAGCTTCTCTGGCTTCGTTGGCTTCTTGCTGACATCGGTGTTACTCCCTCTGGCGCTACTGCCCTCTTTTGTGACAATCACAGTGCTCTTCAAATTGCTCACAATGATGTTTTTCATGATCGCACCAAGCACATTGAGATTGACTGCCATTTTATTCGGCAACACGTTACTCATGGTACTGTCCATCTCCATCCGATCTCTTCTGTTGATCAACCTGCTGATATCTTCACCAAAGCTCATTCTCCTGGCCGCTTCGTTGACCTTGTCTCCAAACTCAAGTTGGTTGATGTTTGTCCTCCTTAAGTTTGAGGGGGGATGTTAATACTATACCTATAATATGTTATAAGTTAATACTATATTAATCTGTATAGATCTACAGCTGCTAATAGTAGATAGTATATTTAATAGATTATATTAAATATCTGTATAGATAGTTGTTGCTAGCCTAGCACAGATAGACGCCTTCTTTTCCTTTTGCTTTCAGCTATCTTTCGGTGGCCTTTCATTTGTATATTTCCTTTGTTCATCATTTTGTCTTGTAAAACATCTCCTATATAATGGAGGTTCCATTTGGTTACAATATACATCAAAAAACATAGAGCTAATATTTGTTCTCTCAATCTCTCTCAATTTCTTATATACTTAAATTAGCTATCTTTGGGTACTATCTTTTTCTTTTTCTTTTATATAAAAGTAGCTTTTTTGGTTTTCATACAAGGGTACACTATTACGACTTTATCAAAAAATAACTAAGAAAATGAAGCGTATAGACTCGGTGCAATTTGAATGTGTCCCAC
This sequence comes from Camellia sinensis, assembly GCF_055761805.1. Classification (NCBI taxonomy): domain Eukaryota; kingdom Viridiplantae; phylum Streptophyta; class Magnoliopsida; order Ericales; family Theaceae; genus Camellia; species Camellia sinensis. The sequence continues at coordinate 172,389,806 of NC_138967.1, forward strand.
ACCGCCCAACTTCAAATTTATTTCATCTACTTCAATTTCTAGACACTTTTTCTAGATACGTAAGTGTTTCTGAATCAGAAACACGTTTTCTGAATTAAAAGAGATTGCGAGTATGTTGTGGGACAATCACTCACAACATACTCGCAATCACTACGTATCTAGAAAAACACTACGTACCCACCCACAACATACTCGCAATCATTTTTTCTAGACACGTAGTGTTTCTGATGGGGCTATTACATCCAGAATTAAAAGAGATTGTGAGTATGTTGTGGGTGGGTGTGCAAAGTTTGAAGTGGGTATATAAACTTGGGTGTTCAAATTCTAAGCAGTATGCTATATATACACAAATAAAAACAGAGTATTCAATTGAATTCCCTTCCCCTAATGTACTGCTGCCGCTGATGGAATACAAATAAAAAAAGGGAAAACAAACCTGGGAAAATGTTAATGAGGCTGATCTTGTCCTTTTCCGGCTAGCAAAGATAATACCGATACTGCCTCACTCGAGCTGGTAGCCAAAGGCAGCGCAATAAATGAGATAAAGAAAGATGGAATGCTTGTAGCATCGGAGAAATTATCAACAGCATCTACCAAAGGATCAGCAAATACAGCTGCGATGACAGTCCCCACCACCAACATTAACACTGCTTTAAGAGAGGTCCACTTGGGATTTTCAACACCCTCTAAGACTTCGTCACTTTGATCCACATTTTGATCCCTCAAAAGATAGTGTTCTCTCTTTGTTTGCTGTAAATGCATGAACATTAATGATATCATAATCTGAGCGCAGTACTAAAAGCTAAAGAAATTCAACATGGCACGAGATACCTTGTGGAAGTCATCAAGATATTTCAACGAGGCAGGACCAGCCTCACGAGAAGAAGCTCCAGCCTGCTCCACCTCGTCAAGCCATTTTGAGATTCCATTGATGAACTCGTGCAAATCAATTTTATAATCATTCGAAGTATCAAAATCATTCATCACTTTCTTCACAGCATCATCCTCATTCAAGCTAATCTCATCAAGCCGCATTCCTACAATCAAAGCTTTCAATTCAGGTTCTGAAATAAATCCATCTTTATCCCCATCAATTGTGCGAAATAGCCTGCCAAAAATCCATTTAATAGTCAAGAAATATGCGAGTCCAAGTCCAAAATTTGTGAGTCTGCAATCAGAATCTTCAGTGGGAAGTATAAAAGAAAACCAACTTTGCAACAATTTCAGTATTAAGCTCGCCATTGTCCTTGATGAACCTTCCCAGTGCACGCATCTTTAGATATTTCAGAAACCCTTATATTATATGCTTATGCTTCACATAAGCAAGTCTTCTCCTCTGGATCCATGGCTGAAAAACCTATATATAGAGAAGGAAAGTTAAAGCACAGATAGGAAAATCCCTAACAATTCAATTAACAGGGAAGAAATTTAACCAGCTAACTACAAGAAAGAATGGAACCCACTATTCAACATGACAAATAAGAGTTCACCATACCTTGGCGATTAAAGTTCAGGTGATAGGTGAGATAATATTGCCTCTAATAACAAGGTTTCCACTCTTTCGAAAGAGTAAAGCAGGGAAATTAAAACACCAAATGTAATCTATACACTTTCTGATGACTTAATTAACAAGAGATTTTGCTCGCAACCAAGACAAGGGAGAGGCAAAAAACAAGGCATTAGCATTACCCAACATTACATTTTCTTGATGAAGTATGGAAGGCAGCGTTACATGTGATGTGACTCTTCAATTCTCCTTGTTGGATTCACGTTATGACAAGGGTAAGGGTTATGACGCACGGGTACTCTAAAAATAGTGCCGTACGAGTATCGGGTACTTACCGGGTGCGGGTATGCGTACCGGGTACGGCAAAAGAGGGTCCTGTACGTTTGGTTCATTCGGATATGACACGTGTACGCCATGGGTACGGCGTGGGTACGGTAGGGCCTTTTTTTTTTTTTCTACCCTTGCAAATTAGCAATTATTATTATTATTTTTTATTTTTTTTGGTACCTTTGCAGATCAGTAATTTTGATGTTTCTCTGTTGTCCTGTCTGTCTGTATAAATTGTATAAGCATATCAACAAATGATTTTGATGTTTTTAAAAAGCAATTTGAACCAAAAAAAATAACAAGGCCTATAAAGGGTAGTTCTGTGCATGACTATGCATTATGCTTTTGCTTCAGATCCTCCTAGAATTTATTTATAAAATCTTTAATCATAACGAACTTTTAAAGTTTATGCACAAAACATCAAAAATTGATACTGTATTAGTTGATTAGTAGTGGTTGGGAATGATGCAATTTTATGTATTATGCAAATTGCAATTGACAACCTGCCCCAATTGAGTATTTTTTTACCTTTACTGTTGGCAATTAACTTTAAATCTTTCTTTGGTCTCCTGTTATTTCTTTGGTCTCACCCTATAAAAATAGCAAATTGATGAGCAAAAAGAAAGATTTTAAAAATAAATTATGATCACAAATTCACAGTGCATAACATGTCAAAGTGAGAGATTTCACAAATATTATTTTTAACGCTGTAATGGTTTTAAATTATAGAAAAATGAGTAGTTCTTTTTTTAGTTTTGATATTTAATTTTAATTTGTAGGTTAGATCCTTTAATCATAATTATATTTTAAAAAAAATAAAAAAAATATCGACGTACCGCAGCCGTACCCGTATCGTACTTTTTTTGAGTTTTGCCGAATCGGCGTACCCGCACTTGTACCCGTACCATATTCGTACCCGTACCCGTGCTTCCTTGGGTAAGGGTATGATATATGTATTCATTGTTGTTAGGAAAAATATATGATTCCCCACAAGTAAATCAATCAATGGGAATATACACTAATGCGGAAAAATTAAATCAAAAACAACACAAGAATTTTTACGTGGTTCCCTCAATGTGAGGTACGTTCACGGGATTAAAATCCGATTCCACTATCAACCAAATAAGTTTCTAAACGATTACAAACGAGACACGAATGGTCTCACAAACCACCCTTAGGTGAATTCCAAATAATCACAAATAAACAAGAGAAAAGATCTCACCAAATAGATGAACCAAAGTCTTCGAAACCAGAGCTGTAGAAGATCCAAAATAACGAACCAAACTAGTCACACAATGACTGCCGAAAATAAACCCATAGAATTAAATTCCACCAAGCATTGAATTCACCAATTGAATTGCCTAGCCAGCACAATTCTCTCACAGAAGAATATATATATTATGAAATTGATAGCCAAGCACTATCCCCCAAGAAGAATTCACTACTGCCGTTGCACCTTGATCTCTCTGAACAAAACAAAGATAATATATATATTATTAAATCTTGGGCTTGTTTTATAAAAACTTTAATTGTTATCAATTGAATTGGTATACCAAGTAGCTGCTACACCCGACAGGGTTCTTCCATACAGAGAGAGTTTCTGTGGCTTAGTCAGACCCATCGGCTTCAGGACATCTAAGAAAAGTCGGATATGTACCATTGGATCTCCAGACCCGTCGAAACGGTCGATATATGGCATTTTGAATATGTCTGGGAGCCGGATGGAAGCCTCGGTGTGCCCATCCTCAATGCCAGGAATGGAGTTAAGGCCCTGTGCCTTTTTGAATTGCTTCTCAAGGTTTGCAATTTTCACTGCGGTCAGATCGGGGTCATTAGCATCAAGGGGATAACACCTCTCATTAGGCTGCACCAGGGGTCTAAAAACTTGAGCTTGAGCCAACCCTTCTCGAGGATCTGCATCCTGCAAATCTTCAACTGGCGGAATTGGGTCAAAGTTCGGCTGGGGTCCCAAAGCTGGATGTGAGGCAGATGCCCCAGATGGGCGCTGCGTTTTAATACTGGTCTCAGCCTGCATGGCAGTTCCCTGACTTAGCGCTGCTGTCACGGCCGCAAACTCTTCCGAACCTTGTGCCATCACAGTCTGCTGAGTCTGAACAACGGTGATGTGACTGGCGACTGACGGATTAGACGAACAGATGAGCCCTGACCGGCTTTTCTTTACCTTGCCTCAGCGAAAGAACACTGGTCGCCCTTGAATTGAATTTCTGACCTAACAAAGTCTATCAGCACAAGTTCGATGAACCTCGGGGGATATCGGAGCCTTCTGAAGCGATAGTTCCAAGACTACCCCTAGCAAAAGAGAAAACAGACAGCATCTCAGCCTGATTCCATCTGAATAGATACGAGCATAGTTGAATAAGTGTGCCCTCTACTAAATTCTGCCCAAAATTCGGCCTCAAAATCTGAGTCTGATACCCACAGGTAAAGCTGACTCCCAAATACTGATAATAATGCCCGCAGGCCTGATGCCCAAACTCGCAAACTGGTGCCCGCAGGCCTGACGCCCAAACTCATACACTGATACATGCATTCCTGTAGAGACGCACTCTAAAGCACATAACAGATAAGTGAGAGCCAAAACACCCCTATAAAGGGGTAGGGTTTCCCTGTCCTATTTTGTCAGGAGCTAGGGTTTTACTACGCACACAGCGGTTTCAAACAACCTATAAACGGGTAAGCAACCTATCCTAATTTGGAATGGTCACTATGGATTCGAATATGCACTAGGTCGAATGGTCAAAGAGGGTGCCTCGGTAAAACCGGGGTTTGTGTTCCCATACTGGCAGAGCCCACAACCGGTCAGCCTTATGGTCATGCCTTGACAAGACAAGCCTCCGGCAAACCGTTCAGGAATAGCAGATGGCAAACACGGTGTCCTAGGCGCACCAATGCAAATGCAATGCAAAGAAACACACAAGTGTAGTCAAAAACAGGTATCAAGAGTTCGAGTCAAGTTCTCTAAATCCCCAGCAGAGTCGCCAGAAACTGTAGACGTCCCCGAACGCCCCGGGAGGAACGAGCTCCCGTTCTGTTCATTTTGGGGTCACTACAGCTCAGGACTCTCAAATTTGTCACGGTTCTAAGTCTGAACCAAAGAGTCCAAATCCGGCAAATCGTTTTGAGAAACAAACAGATTTTTGAAAGAAGTGCCAAACATGGACTGCTTTGCCAGATACAGAGTCGCCACCTAAATATTTTATTTTGGGAAATTTAGGAAACCCTGACTCGGTGCCAAAGGCCACGTGTCCGTCATCACCAAAGTTGCCTCGGCTCGGGAACTTGGGTACGATTGGGGAAGGTCACTTCGTGAGCACCCCCGCTCGCCCGATCAAAGATCGGCCTCTACTAACCATGATATCAATTTTTGAAAACTTTGTGTGTTCTTAAACCAATTATTAGCCTAGGTTACTATGTGATGCACACAGCATATAAGCATAGACTGGGTCGCCCGAATTGGAACAAAACATTTCATGTTTGTTTATTTGAAAGTGGTTTGATGGTGCTACCCGCAAGTAGGCTAAGACGTGGATTTGCCACCCTCGGGTGGGCTTAGAAAACATGATTTTGCCACTATCTAGTGGGCTTAAAACACACATTTGATGAATTATTCCAATTCAAATAACCCAACCTTCACCCACAAGCATTCAGGCAGTTATATCACCTAAGCAAATAGCCTCATGGTAAGCATGCTATTCATGGCAGTCACTCACACGCATGCAAGGATGCTAAAGCATAAAACTTACCGAGTACTCCAAGCCAAAACAGAAACTACATTAGAAATCATGCATGATCCTAACTATACAGAAATGCCTAATGCAACACATGCAAAATGCAACTATAGCAGGCTCGGCTATTCTAAACATGGCACATGAAATGCTATAACTAATCATGTATTCAACTTGGAATTGAAATACAAATGCAGTTAGTCTGATGCGCCGAGCCCGGTGGGTGCAAAACAGATGAATGATGCAAACATGCTATCATACTGTATGCTAATTGAAATATGCCCTAATCTAACCATCATAAGCAGGTAAATAAAAGGGAGAAAGACGTGGGGTTGGAAGACATACATCACACTCACGCACACTTATTACAGTTGTGCCCTCGCGCAGAGGGTCCGAATAAATAATACAGTCCGAATATTACAGTCCAAATGTTACAGAATCCTAATTAATTAACAAATTAACTAAGAAAATAAATAAAACTGGCATGCAAGCCAGGGACTGCCTTGCTTCTGATGGATGATGCATGTCCGGGTTGTCTTCCGCGGAAATCCACCGGAATGCCCCAATTAGCCTCTGTTTACACCTGTTCTTAAAATGCGTGCCAAGCCCCAAAAAGTTGCTGATTCTTCGTTTTGCTGCAACAGAGAGCAAGAAAGGGGCATAGCAGTGTATTTGCACAGAAATATGCATGTCTCGATCCTCGTGCCACCAATCACGCATACCGAGGCATGATGGCCGAGGAGTCGAAATGCACAACTCAATATAGGATGAATGCGCATGAAACTACAGCTAAAACCTAACTCCCTCATGGATAATCCGGAGTGTCGGTGACTGGGGAATTGAGACACATTCCGTCACTCGGAGTACGAAATGCACCTCGTTTCCCGTGCCCAGGCTAACTCCTATTCCGGACACGATGCAATATGCATGATATGCATGAAATGCGACTAAGATATAATCCTAACATACACAATGCTATGGAAATGAAATGCCTCGAAATGCGTGCACACGGGCACGCAAATCGAGAAAATGACAGAATGCACTGAAAATGAGACACCTTGAAATGCGTGCGCACGGGCACGCAAACCGAGGCGATGGCGGAATGCAATGAAAATGAGGTGCCTCGAAATACGTGCACACAGGCACGCAAACCGAGGCAATGGCAGAATGCAATGAAAATGAGGTGCCTCGAAATGCGTGCACACGGGCACGCAAACCGAGGCGATAACAGAATGCAATGAAAATGAGATGCCTCGAAATGCGTGCACACGGGCATGCAAACCGAGGCAATAACAGAATGTAATGAAAATGAGGTGCCTCGAAATGCGTGCACACGGGCACACAAACCGAGGCAATGATAGAATGCTATGAAAATGAGACGCCTTGAAATGCGTGCGCACGGGCACGCAAACCGAGGCGATGACGGAATGCAATGAAATGACATGAAAACATGATATGGGCTTATGCCAACATGAATGAGCCTCAGCCACACTCACATAGGATGCCGACGAATAAAAATGGGATGCCTCGAAATGCGTGCACACGGGCATGCAAACCGAGGCGGTGGCAAAATGCGATGCAATGTCATGGAAACATGATATGGGCTTATACCAACATGAGTGAGCCTCAGCCACACTCACATAGGATGCCGGCGGATAAAAATGGGTGCCTCGTAATGCGTGCACACGGGCACGCAAACCGAGGCGGTGGCAAAATGCGATGCAATGACATGGAATGGATAGCAATCATTCTAATGGAATTTCAGCACTAAAATATGGGGGAAAACAGTCCCGAAATGAGGCGAAACGACATGAAATGCATGGAATTGTCCCGAAATGCGAATTTAGGCGCCCGAAATGGCCTATAGCTATGCCAAACATGCACAACATGGACATGCAATGCAAAGACAGAAGCTAGACAGTCCCAAAAAAGGCACTTTCACAGTTATAAACATGGCCAAACAGCAAGCATAGGTATGGCAAAAATGGCATGCAAGAATAGGGGCCAAGAGAGGGGTAATGAAGCAAGTGATATAAGCAAAACCCAAACTGAAAAATTTCCTTCTACAACATTGAAGAGGGACTAAAAATATGAATATTTACAGTATATGGCAAACCTCAAATCAGTATACAAACATGATAGAAATGTGATGCAAAATGAGGCTCAAAAATGGCTATAACATGAAGTATGCAAAATAATCACCAAACAGCCAAAGTTCCTTAATAAAACATGTAGAATGGGCCAAAATAAGCACTTTTTCAGAACTGTAAAATGGCCAAAAACAAAAGCATGGTAGGCTAACTAAACATGCAAGAATGGGGAATAAAAGAGGGATATAACATGAAGTGACCTATGGAGGTCCCAAACCATGAAAGGACCTAAATTAAACATGAAGAATAGACCAAAATAAGAACTTTTTCAGAACTGTAAAATGGCCAAAAACAAAAGCATGGTAGGCTGCCATTGCATGCAAGAATGGGGAAGAAAAGAGGAGCATAAAGGTAGGTACAACATGGAAGTCCCAAATGGTGTTGAGCCCTTCTTCAATGTTGAAGAGGGGCTCAAAATAAGCCTAATATCAGTTTACAACATGCTCAAAAACAGATTACTCATGGGTCGAAAATAGCATGCAAGATTATGACATATAAGATGATCAATGAAGCAAGTGCATCATGGAGGGCTCAAACAGGGTTGAGCCCTTAATGAAAAGTGAAGATGAGCTCAAAAGAGGGCCCTTTTCAGTTAGGGCCGGAGCTTGAAACAAAAGCATAGGGGGCTTACCAATGGATCAAGAAAAAGGGTCAAAGTGAAGAAAAGCTACTCACCCTTGAAGACTAAGACTTTTGTTGCTTCTTGGACCAATTTGCAGCTTCTTTAGCCTTTGAGAAGCCCTCCTTGTTGCTGGAAATGAAGTGGTGATGGTAGAGCTTGGAGGTGATGAAGAAAACAAGGTGTAGGACTTAAGGTTTTTTAGGAAAATGAGAAGGATGGAGGGAGATATGGATCTTGAGGCTTGAAGAACAAATTTTCTAACCCTCAAAACAAACAATGGCAGCTGGTTATATGGACCAAAAGGAGGGTGTAAAGGTGGGGGAAAAGGAGGCAAGCTTTCCCCCACAAAATATCCCCCGGATTGGGATATTTTCTGGGGGAAACAGCTGCACAGCTATAAAGTGCAAGTTGAGAGGAAGCAGGCCGGCCTTTTACTTTTTCTGCAGGTGGCCGGCCAGCCACCCCCCCCCTAGCCGGCCAGCTAGGGGTCAAAAGGGTCAAGTATAATTAGTGGCCGGCCACCACATATTGGTGGCCTCCCAGGTCTCCTCTTCACAACCCCGTGGTTCGAATTTGGAAATTCTAAAACAGGAGAGAGAACAAGCCAATTTTAGGAGGGGTTCAAAAGGGTCAAAAGGAATTAATGACCGGCCATAAACTTTTAGGGTCCTCCCATGTGTGTACATCACAAATATGTGGTTTAAAGTTCAAGAAAATGGCCCCAAGGTGTTCAACATTGGCCCGGAAGTGCGAAAAACGGGCGTCGGAGGGCGCCGGAGGAGTAAAAAGCTGGTTGTTGAAACAATTGCTAGCCTCCCACCCTTCCATGACCTTCCTAGTGATGAAACAGAGGTACCTGCCAAAAATGAACGAAAACCGATGCAAAACGAATGTTCGGGGGCCAAAACACACAGTTTGGGGCCCCGGAAACTGCCCGTTAAACACCGAAAGTGGCGTTCGGCCACGAAGTGGGTTTCTCAGACCCCAGTGTCCCTCAAAAGGGAGAAAATAAGATGTATGCCAAAAAAAACAGAACAAACGGAGATGGTTAGGCGGTCCCGAACCGAGGCACACGGCCTGACGGCCCCGAAAATCGGAAACCGGGCTCCGAAATGGGAAAAATGGCCTACGGCCACCAAATGTAGCCCACGGGCATTGAGAGATAGTCTACGGGACCTCTCCCTTCCCTCAGGAAAAGAAACAGAGAAAACCGAGTCTGGTTCGCAAATCGAGACAAGGCACAGAAGAGGGTTCGGAAATCCGGAGGCGGGGCTCGCAGCCAAGACTCTGAAACTTCCGAACGAGCACATTATGCAATATCACCAAGTGCTCAACTGGTGACATCTGAGTCTTAAGGTCGGTCAAAAATGGGGTGTCTACAGGCGTACATCAAAGAACCAACTGCTGAAGCATAAGGAACTTTCAACATCTCTTCCTTGCCTTTCTTACTTGTAGGACATTAATTCAAACTAAGCTTGAAGTAACCTGCAAGTGGACAACCAACCGGCTTTACTTTATTCATGATGAACCTCTCAAGAACTTTCTTAATGTAGCTTTCTTGAGACAACCAAATTAGCCTCTCTTTGCGATTACGAACAATTTTTATACCAAGTATTTGCTTTGCCGGTCCCAAATCTTTCATAGCAAAAGACTTGCTCAACTCCAATTTCAACCTGTTTATCACGGTAGAATCTTGACCCACAATTAACATGTCATCAACATAAAGCAAAAGAATAATAAATTTACCATTCGGAAAATTTTTCACAAACACACAATGGTCCAAAGTGGTTTTAGAAAAACCATTATTCATCATGAAAGAGTCAATTTTTTTGTACCATTGCCGCAGGGCTTGCTTGAGGCCATACAAACTTTTCTTCAATTTGCAAACAAATTTCTCTTTCCCTTTTTCCACAAAACCTTCTGGTTGCTCCATGTAAATTTCTTCTTCAAGATCACCATGAAGAAATGCAGTCTTCGCATCAAGTTGCTCAACAACAAGGTTCATACTTGCAGCCATGCCAAGTACAACCCGAATAGAAGACATCTTCACAACCAGCGAGAAAATATCATCAAAGTCAATACCTTTCTTTTACCCAAAGCCTTTCACAACAAGACGTGCTTTATACCTCAGATTCTTGCCATCATTCTTCAATTTGAAAACCCACTTATTTTTCAGAATTTTCCTCCCCTTAGGCAACTTCACTAAGTCATAAATGTGGTTTTCAAGAAAGGAATTCATCTCCTTGTCCATGGTCTTTTTCCAATCACCTTTCTTTGCATGCTCAATTGCTTCTTGGTAGTTTTCAGGCTCCCCTTGATCGGAAATCAACACAAATTCATTGGGAGGATACTTTTTTGAAGGTTATCGGTCCCTTGTAGATTTCCACAACTCAAGTTGTGGTGGCGGTTCTTAAGTTGGATGCTCTTCCTCAATTTCTGGCTCAACTTCATTAGGATTAGCATCATCCTCTACATCTTCAATAAGTGGCTGCATATCTCTCCCATTTTCATCATCAACTGAAGATGAAGGAGATGGATCTATGTCAATGAGATTACTAGTTTTTTGCTCTGGTTGATTTCCTTTGCCAAAGTCTTCAATTGTTTGGTCTTCAAGAAACACAATATCACGGCTTCGAATAGCTTTCTTGTCGACCGGATCCCACAATCTATAACCAAACTCATCACGTCCATAGCCAAAAAAAAATACATTGTCTTGACTTACTATCAAGTTTGGACCTCTCATCCTTTTGAATGTGAACAAAAGCTCGGCAACCAAACACTCTCAAGTGCTCATAAGACACATCTTTACCAGACCAAACTTTTTCTGGAATATCACCATTCAAAGGATAGGAAGGAGACAAATTGATCACATCAACCGCTGTCTTCATTGCCTCACCCCAAAAAGATCTTGACAATTTAGCTTGTGAAAGTAAACATCTTATTCTTTCCACAATGGTGCGGTTCTTCCTCTCAGCAACCCCATTTTGTTGAGGAGTCTTTTTAACCGTCTTTTGGTGCCGAATACCTTGGCTGCGATAATACTCATCAAATGACCCAATGCATTCACCACCATTGTCTGATTGGATGCACTTTAATTTCTGTAATGTTTCTCTTTCAACCATAGCCTGAAAATGCTTAAATACTTCTAGAACTTGATCTTTAGTTTTTAGTAAAAAAGCCCAAACTTTTCTTGAATAATCATCAATGAAAGTAACAAAATAAAGTGCACCACTATATATTCTAACTTTTAAAGGACCACAAACATCTGAATGAATCAACTCCAAATATTTTCTTTTCTAGAAGCAACATTTTTCTGAAAAGAAACTCTATGTTGTTTGTCCGCCAAACAATGAACACAAGTTTTAAGGTGTGTACCTTTCAAACCGGGTAGAAGCTCTTTCTTGAACAAAACTTGCAGCCCCTTTTTACTCATGTGCCCAAGCCACTTGTGCCACAATTCGGTAGAAGTATCATCTTCAAGTGCATTGACAACACCTTTACAAATTTTTCCTTGCATCGAATAAAGTGTATGAGTCTTCTTGCACTTAGCCACAACCAAAGAACCCTTTGTGAGCTTCCATATTCCATCACCAAATTTGTTGTTGAAGCCTTCATCATCTAGCTTCCCAGTAGAGATCAAATTGAGGCGAATGTTGGGAATATGCCTCACATCTTTAAGCAACAACTTGCAGCCTAAATTTGTTTCCAAGCAAACATCACCCATGCCGATAATCTTGGACAAACCTTCATTACCCATTCGAACAGAACCATAATCTCCTTTGGTGTAGGTAGTGATGAAATCAACTCGAGAAGTCACATGAAAAGAAGAACCGGAATCAATCACCCAATTGCTCTCTTGGCCCACAAAATCGATACAATCATCTTCACAAACGACCATGAGATCATCAGTAGTAACTGCCGTTGTATCTTCTTGCTTCTTATCCACACTTTTGTCACACCTTTTCTCCTTGTTCTTGAGCTTTCGGCATTCCCGCTTCATGTGCCCTTTCTCATGGCAATAGTAGCACTCAATGTCTTTCTTTGAAAACGAACCATCTCTTGATTTGTCGCGGCTTTGATCACGACCATGAGGAGTCTTACTCCTCCCCCTTGTTTTGCTTCGGCCACTCACAACAAATGCTTCCGAATGAGAGGAACCCGTTGATTTTCTTCTAGTTTCTTCATTCAACAAGCTACTAGTGACTTGGTCTATTGTGACAACTCCATCGGGTACCGAATTACTAACTATCACAACCAAAGTCTCCCAACTTTCGGGCAAAGAACTAAGTAGCATCAAAGCCTGCAACTCATCATCAAAAATAATTTTCATAGAAGCAAGTTGGTTAACAATACTCTTTATTTCATTCAAATGTTCCGGAATAGGGATGCCCTCTTTATATTTTAAATTAACCAACTTACAAAACAGAAAAGTTTTATTTGTGGCTGATTTTCTATCATAAAGGCTCTCTAATTTTTTCCATAAATCATGTGCCGAAGTTTCAGTAGCAACATGATGAAACACACTGTCATCAATCCATTGACGAATAATACCAACGGCTTTTCGATTAAGCCTATTCCATTCATCATCTTTCATACCCTCGGGTTTGCCTCTATCACCGTCAATGGGTCCATACAAATGTTTACAAAATAATAAGTCCTCCATTTTAGTTTTCCAAGTTACCCAATTGCTTCCATTGAAGCTAGACATACGACCCACATTCCCCTCCATTGATTTACACAAATAAATAAACTCCAATAAACCGTAAGCTCTGATACCAGTTGTTAGGGAAAATATATGATTCCCCACAACTAAATCAATCAATGGGAATATAAACTAATGCGGAAAAATTAAATCAAAAGCAACACAAGAATTTTTACGTGGTTCCCTCAATGTGAGGTACGTCCACGGGATCGAAATCCGATTCCACTATCAACCAAATAAGTTTTCAAACGATTACAAACGAGACACGAATGGTCTCACAAAATCACCCTCAGGTGAATTCCAAATAATCACAAATAAACAAGAGGAAAGACCTCACCAAATAGATGAACCAAAGTCTTCGAAACCAGAGTTGTAGAAGATCCAAAATAGCGAGCCAAATTAGTCACACAATGACTGCCGAAAATAAACCCATAGAATTAAATTCCACCAAGCATTGAATTCACCAATTGAATTGCCTAGCCAGCACAATTCTCTCACAGAAGAATATATATATTATGAAATTGATAACCAAGCACTATCCCCCACGAAGAATTCACTGCTGCCGCTGCACCTTGATTTCTCCGAACAAAACAAAGACAATATATATATTATTAAATCTTGGGCTTGTTTTATAAAAACTTTAATTGTTATCAAATTGAATTGGATTTTCACAAATTAGATATAATATATATAAAATATATTATGTCCAAACCAAACCAAATTAAAATTCTTTTAACAAACTAATTGGGTCTCAAGCTTCAATAAGGAGATATACCCCAACATTCATCACCCTATGCAAATTAGGTACTTAGATCCTCTAAATTTTAAACAATGTTTGGAGAAGAAAAAACTTCAATTTCATAGTAAAGAAATAAGGAAATGGCTTCTCCTCAACTGGACTAGTTCACACCCGATACTCATTTCCGGGTCCATGTAACAGCTATAACATGTTTACATTATCTAGTGCTGTTGTATATACTTGTATTGTTCAAATTTGTTCATGATATATGTACACAATAAAGTTAAACATACTTGCAATATTTATGTTTCAAAACCTTTTTAGACATGAGTTGAACAATTAAATGCCGTAACCTAACTTTTTTGTATCCATGTATTGTGTCAATTTATTCACAAGAAAATAAATAAATGAACAAAAATATTGAGCATACTGCATAGGGCAGAAAGATCAATGCTGCATAGAAAATATATTTTACCTGATAAAGACAATATGAAATCAGCATACACACAGAGACAATAAGTGCAATCAAGACTGCCAAGTGTCTTCCTGAAGTTGAATTCATAACTTGTGGTATCTGGACAACAAGAAATGGTATTACAGATATAGCCATGATCCTTGCAGCATAGCAAGTCCAGATGTCAGTAGTGACACTAGAACCTGCAAAGATGAGAGTAACTTAGGTGGATTATGTAATCCACCAATAATCATTGGTCAAACATTCTATACTTAAATATTTTCAAACTGGGATGGCAACAATCCAAGAAAATAAACAAGTCAATGAGGCATATGAAGTTAAACATGCATTTGATTATCAGTGATACTCTTATCACAATAGAAAGTACTATGATTATGGCATCCAACTGTAAACTGCCACCTAAATAAAATCAAAATAAAAAAAAAATAGCTAGAAGCAGAACAATTTATTTATTTTTAGGATAAGTGGAAAACAAGTATGATGATGATATCAAAAAAATCAGAATTTATGTATTCATGTGCCATAACTTCACTTTAGGCATGCCAACATCACCCATATGTTTTTGGCTACCGAGAGAGAGAGAGAGAGAGAAGCAATTCAAAGTCAGAAATAATAGTTTTTCTTCAAACAATACATGATTTTCATGCATAGGAAAAGAAAAAATGATTAAGAAAGTCCATGGACATACCAGTTAAGCTAAATTTCTTTGTATCTTTTCCATCTATTGCAATTGAATCGTACAGGTCACACTTGTCGACAATAATGCAGGTTCCCCATATTATAGTTAAGATCACGACTGTAGACCCAGCTAGCAAGCCCATTCCAACTGAGACCTGACTTTGAGCTGTTTCTGTAGTTCCAGAAAGTCCAGATACTGTAGAAAAACAACGGATTAGAATGGAAGCATTATAGAGACCAATCACAAAGCATATAATCTATATTCGATTTAATCAAAGAAACTTTGAAGCAGAAAAGTCACAATTTGTTGGAACAATCAGTCTTGAATTCTTCAGTTGGTGGTCTTCAGGTCTTCAAAACTTGGCGATGATCTTGTCTACCAAAAGTTGTGCAGGGGGTTACAACAAATTCGCCTCCAAGATACAATGAAGCCTGATCTAAAGATCAAGTCTACTAACGTCTGCACTAATGACAGTAGATAATAACACTCTTGATATAATCAAGAAAACCAAGATACTGATAATCAAGTTTGCAGAATTTGATTACCAGTAGGATAAACAGAAACTTGCTGAAGAAACTCTTGATTGAAAACTCTAAATCAAGAGGGAGGAAGGGAGAGAGAGAGAGAATTACAGAAATGCTTTCTGAATTTTGGATGGATTGAATCACTAATTTCACAGCCTATTTATAGGCCTTGATGCATCTGATCGAATGGTCATGTCCCTTGATCGCATCTGAACAGATCTGGCCGTTGGATCGACGGTCTATGGTGCAGATCATTCTCACACCGAATAGATTTCTTGATTGGTCATACTTGATCATGATCGGGTGCCATCTTATCTATACGATCGCGCGCATCTCCAATCAACGACTATGATCAAACAGCTCTAGATTGGACACGCAACCGTTCGATCGGTTGGTTGACTCATTGCCAACGGACGCCACATCACTGTCACATGGAGCTGACTGTTTTCTATGTCACCAATGCCACGTTGGATCCACATCATCGCTCCAACCTGTCCGATGTAAATAGGAAAGCGCCCTCATGGCGCCTTGCATTTATGCGTCCATGATAAGTGCAAAGTGCGCCATCAAACGCCACACAGCCCACTGCCCACACCACGCGCGTGCGACTGTGCGTCTGCTTGTGCGGATGGTGCAAAGCACCATCCTTGCGGTGTGAGTGCATGTACACTAGCAATCATCCCACAATTCCATATTCAAAGGAATATTCCATGTAGCACTTTATTAAGTGCTCTATGTTTTCCTCTCTTTCTGATGTGGGACAAAGTCACCAAGCTTATTTCAAGCTTTCCAAAGAAAAACAAGGAAGGTTTTGAAAACACCCAAAACTAAACAATAAATTTTGAAAACCCCTTTTGAAAATTCCCCAACATTCCCCCACCATTTTCAAAATATCAAATGATGATTCTTGGTTCACTTGGCAGCCTTATGCATAGGTGAAGATATCTTACAATTTGAATCATTCACTTAGTGAAGACATCTCAAAGCTAATCAAGATGGCTATAGACGTCCCCGAACGTCCCAGGAAAAAAATCCCGTTTTGTTCATTGGGCATACTACAGTTCGGACTCAAATGTCACGGTTTTGAATCTAATCCCGCAAAGTGCAATGCGAGACCAATAAATCACCAAAGAGTCCAAATACGACAAATCATTTTGAAAAATAAATTTTTAGAAAGAAGTGTCAAACATGGACTGCTTTGCCAGATACAGAATCGCCACCTAAATATTTTGTTTTGGGGAAATTTAGGAAACCCTGACTCGTGCCTAAGGCCACGTGTCCGTCATCACCAAAGTTGCCTCGGCTCGAGAACTTGGGTACGATTGGGCAAGGTCATTTCATGAGCACCCCTGCTCGCCCGATCGAAGATCGGCCACTACTAAGCATGATATCGAGTTTTTGAAAACACATGTGCTCTTATTCTGGTTTATTAGCCTAGAATTACTATGTGATGCGCACAGCATACAAGTATAGACTGGATTGCCTAAGTTGGAACAAAGCGTCGCATATCCGTTTGTTTTGAAAATCGATTGAAGTTTGCTACTAGCAAGTAGGCTAAAACACGGGTTTCGATGAATTATTCCAATTCAAGCAACCCAACCTTCACCCACAGGCATTCAGGCAGTTATATCACATAAGCACATAGCCTCATGGTAAGCATGCTATCATGGCAGTTACTCACACGCATGCAAGGATGCTAAAGTATAAACACTTACTGAGTACTCCGAGCCAAAGAAAGAAGCTAATTAGAAAACATGCATGAATCCTAATTATGCTGAGATGCCTAATGCAACACATGTAAAAATGCAACTACAATAGGCTCGACTATTCTAAGATGGCATATGAGATGCTACAGATAACATGTATTCAACTCAGAATTGAAATACAGTGCAGTTAGTATGATTCGCCGAGCCCGGTGCATGCGAGACAGATGAATGAATGCAAATATGAGAAGCATAAGGATGTTAATTAAAACATGTCCTAAAACTAACCATCGTAAGTTGGTAAATAAAAGGGAGAAAGACGTGGGGTTGGAAGACATGTATCACACACACGCACACTTATTACAAATTTCGTCCTCCCGACGGAGGGTCCGAATAAATAATACAGAACCAACTAGCAAATCTAAGCTAATCTTATTAAACTAATTATTACACGACGAAATGAATAACAAATCACAGCTAATTATTACACAACTCTTAACTAATTAACAAATCAACTAAATTAGCAATTAAATAAGCATGCAAACTTTGTGAAATGGGCTACCTCAGCTCTACCTCGGATGATGAAGGATGGATGCATGCTCGAATTGCCTTGCTCGGAAATCCCTCGCGACACCCTGACTTGCCTTTGTTTGCAATTGATCTCAGAAACTTGCACAAAGCTCCAGAGAGATGAAACTCCACCTCGAGAATCTGTGGGAAGGTTGCCGACCAGCTTATAGGCATGAGAGAACAACTACGGACCACCTTTTATGGTGGAAACCAAAAAAAGTGGTCGGCCAGCCAATAAATCTAGTCGGCCGACTAGTTGCCTCTCCTGGTTTCTGGTTTTCTACAACAAAGGGAAAGATAGAGGCACGGCAAAGTATTTGCAACACATGTGTGCACGACCACTCTCCCCATCATTGCATAAGCTCAAGGGAGTGTAGTCCTCGACCCTCGGGCCACCAATCATGCATTTCGATGCATGATGGCCGAGGAGCCGAATTGCATGACTCGATGTGAAATGAATGCACATACAAGCACCTAAAGCCAACAACTCCGTCATGGGTAGTCAAGAGTGTCGGCGACTGGGAATCGAAACGCGTTTCATCACTTCGAGTATGAAACGCTCTTCGTTTCCCGTGTTTGGGTTAACTCCTATCCCAGAACAATGCAACAAACGAGACATGCACCAATGCAACTCTAGCATGCAATCTTAATGCAATGCAACTAAGTCATGCAAACATGCAAGGGATAACATTCAAACTTGTAACTAGCATACACAATGCTATGAACTAACAATGGTATACTCAACGCACATGACACTTAGCATACACAATGAGATGAACAAGGCATGCACAATGCAATGATCAATCATGCGACAACATGGCATACTCAATGCTATGAACTATAATGGCATACTCAATGCAAAATGATCATGGCATGCTCGATGCAAACAATAACATAACATGCACAACACATTATGACATGGCATACACAATGCAACAATGGACTTAAACCTAGATGGATAGGCCTCAACCATGCCCAACTCAGTGGCCAAATATGATGAAAACAAGGCAATGACACACACACAAGCATGCACAATGCAAGGGATCAAAGCATAAGTGTAACACGTCCGCGAGGGACCCCGCTACAGTTCGGACTCGATTTGTGTCAGGATTCTTAATCTGATCTAGCAAATCGTTTTGACAAAACAGATTTTTGAAAGAAGTGCCAAACATGGACTGCTTTGCCAGATACAGAGTCGCCACCTAAATATTTTTTATGGGGAAATTTAGGAAACCCTGACTCGGTGCCAAAGGCCACGTGTCCGTCATCACCAAAGTTACCTCGGCTCGGGAACTTGGGTACGATTGGGGAAGGTCAGCTATGAGCACCCCCTCTCGCCCGATCCGAAGATCGGCCTCTACTAACCATGATATCCAGTTTTGAAAACGTTATGTGTTCTTATTCCATTTATTAACCTAGAATTACTATGTTATGCGCGCAGCACAAAAGTATAGACCAGATCGCCTAATTTGGAAATAAACATTGCATATCCGTTTGTTTTGAAAGATGTTTTGGAATTTGCTACTCGCAAGAGGCTGAAACACGGATTTCAATGAGCTATTCCAACTCAGACAATCCAACCTTCACCCACAGGCATTCAAGCAGTAATATCATGTAAACATATAACCGCATGGCAAACATACTGTCATGTTAACATTCACACTCATGCGAGATGCTAAAGTATAAATACTTACATCGTACTCCGTGCCAAAACAAAGAACTCGTTAGCAATCAATGCATGATCCAAGTCCATGTTTAAATGCCTAATGCAACGCATATGGAATGTCACTAGAGTAGGCTCGGCTAGTCTATGAATGACATGTGAAAATGCACAGGTAGCATGCATTCAAGTTAGATTTGAAATACTAATGTTGTTAGCATAATGCGCCGAGCCCGGTGCATGCAATACTGATGAATGATGCACGCATGCATAGCATAAGGTATGCTAAATTAAACATGACCTATTACTAACCATCAAAACAAGTAAGTAAAAGGGAGAAAGAAATGGGGGTTGGAAGACATGTACACACTCACCCACACTTATTACAAATTTGCCCTCGCTCGGAGGGACCAAAAGAATAATACAATTCGAATAATACAATTCGAATAATGAATTAACTATCCTAGCTAATTAATTATTACAGACCAGCCAAATTAATTAAACAAATTAATTAATTTAAGAAAGCAAGAAAAAGGGCCTCGGGAAGAGGGCTCAATGCACGCGTGCTCGGGTCTTGCTCGGAAGTCCACTGCCATGCGTAGGCTGCCTCTGTTTTCCCTGCTCTGCCCCTCTGAAAACTGCCAAAGTCTCAGAATTGCTTCCCTGGACATTGGGAGACACCACCGGCTGAGGAGAATGGCCACCAGTAGTAAGATGTGATCATCGGCTGTTGATGAAGCTATCGGCCACGGATTTATGGTCGGTCAGCACTGACCACTGCTGGTCGGCCAAGAATGTCTGCAGAACCTGCAATTGACAGCAGCAGAGGGCAAGGCACAGCATGGCAATGCATTTCAAGCAATGTATGCACCGACCATATCCCTTATCATGTTTATGACTCAAAGGGACATGGTCCTTGGTTCTCGGACCATCAAGCGCGCATTTCAATGCGTTATAGCCCAAGAGACCAAGTTGTGCATTTTTCATTTCAAATATAATGCAATGCACATAGTCAAACCATGGGGCTTCTACCTCTATCATGACTCACTTCAAGAGGTGAGGCAATGCATGCACAATGCAATGCAACCTAGGCATGCAAGCTAAGGATGCAACATGGCAATGCAATGTGTACATGCAAGTATGCAAGCAACCATGCGAGGTGAGTATGCAAACAAGCAAAGAGATGGACTTAAACATGATTAGGCAATTCTCAAACAAGCCTAAGTCAGTGGCCAAAGTGCTCAAACATGGAGGCCAACACACGCACACACATGCACATGTTAAAGGGCTAATACTTAAGCACAAAAGGGCAACTCTCAAGCACACTTGAAAGAGGCATAACATGGACAATCAAGATGTAAATTAAGCTTTGAAAATCATGCAAGAACATGGTGCCAAACCAACCCAAACAATGCAATCAAGGTATGCAAGCAAAGTCCAAGATTTAAAGCAAGCTAAAGGGGTATTGAACCACACTTATCAAGACCAAACATGTCATGAATTCAATGACCCAAAACAGAGTTTTAGCACATAAAACAAAGCCCAAAAGATTACTTAGATGGCATCTAAATGACTTGAATTCAAAAGCATGCACAATGACCAAAACATGGAGTATGCAACACAAGCCTTTGACACATCGAAGGGACCATGAAATGCAAGCATACGAGCATACTGAGTGGACTGAAATGACATGGAAAATGGTCCCAACCCACTAAATCAAAGCAAGTAATGCATGCTATACACTCACACCCTTAAGGCCAACAAGCCAAAAATGCAAAGGGGCTATACAATACATGCCAAAGTCGACCCAAACAACTAAGGACAGACCTTAATCATGGCAAAATAAACATGAAAGCTTCACAAAGCCAAGCCTAAAACATGCTAGAACAATGGTTTACAACCTAAGGCATGTTAAGGCAACAAAATGGCATTACAAGGCATGTATGCTAAGCAAGCATGGTGCACCAAAGCCAACTTAAAACAATGCTATTTCATGGCAAAATAAGCATAAATAACAGCTAAGGCATGGTCAACAAGAGCCTAAGCTAGGTGCTCCCTCAAGAGGCAAAAATGGTCATTTTCGAGGACAACAAGGAGAGGGGGTGGCCCTCTCCTTCTTGGGACCTCAAGGCACCATCCTTACCACTGAAATCCCTCAAGATTTCAGTGGTGAGGAGGCCCAAACACCAAAGTCCCGAAGCTCACACAAAATAGCACAAAACAAGGCATAAGAGGGGTCAAACAACCCCAAAGCTTAAAACACTCTTAACAAACTATTTAGAGGCCTTAAAAATAGAACTTTTATGTATTATATGCAAAGCCAAAAAAAAGTTGCAAGATAGGTAAAAGTAGTGTGCAAAAATGGGGTAAAAAGGGACTAGTTTCTTACCCTTGAAGTCCTCCTTCACAAATGATGATCTTGTTGCCTCATTGAGCTCAAACCCAGTCAAGAACACCAAGAACAACCCTCTGGTCCCTCAACAACCAAGAGAAGGTGTAACACTATGTGTTTGTGTGCAATAGTATGGACAAACACACACTAGACACACACAAGAGAGAGATATAGAGATAGGAAATATGTATCAACCCTAACCCTAATCCAGAGCTCCCTCTGGAATTTTTTGTAACCCTAATGCCAAGAGAGAAAGCCTCTTCTTATAGGCAACCCCCTCTTGTAAGGCTTCCAAAACAAGCCATCCAAGAGCGAAATCCCTCCATACACGTGTATGGAGGGGAGCAGAGTGGGTGCCAGCTATCACAGCTGGCACAAAATATCTACTAAAAGTAGATGAACAGTGATCGGCCATTCAAAATTGCCATTTTGGGAAAATAAATGGCCGACCGACAATAAAGAGTGCCGACCGGCAATATACATTGCCGATGGCATAAAATCACTGGCCGGTGGCCTCAAGCCATGGCCGGTGATGTGTGGGGATGCCTCACAAGGCATTCCCTGCCCCTCCAAGGCAAAACACAAGTGTTTGGTGCAAAACCAGACACAACACGGTCGAGTCGAGAGATCCTGAGGCAAGGCGTGCAACCGAGGCCTCCGGGAACTCAAGACGAACACAAACAAGGGTAATCACCAAGTGTTCCAATGGTGACGTCCAAGACTTGAGGATGGTCAAAAATGGGGTGTCTACAGTTGCCCCTCTTTGACAGAACTCAAAAGTCATAACAATGACGGGAGTGAATCTCAAAGCCCAAAGACGACCCATTTTTGACAAGGCCGAAGACTTAGACAAACATGCAAGACAAACAAGATATGCGCCCGAAGGCGGGGGCAAGATGCAAGACAATGCACAGAGCCGGACATAACTTATGACCATGCAAAGAAAGCTGTAATGAAGCACACATGCGACAGTTTTAAGCTAGCATACACTAATGCAACTACATTACAAATGCAGAAAGGATGTAAGAGAATTATGCAATTCTCGATACGTCTCACTCGGAGGATACAATACCTGTGCGGCTCGTCTGGTTGCACCAGCTTTAAACGAACCGTACATACAATATCGTGTCTGCAAAGAAAGCAAACTTAACAGGTACAATGTTATTAGCAACATGCATGACAATGCAAAAATGAATGCAAAATGATATGCAATATATACAAAACTATGTATGAACAATGCAAATGAAAATGCAATGCAATTGAATCATGATCCAATCATGAGCGGTTCGAAACCACACCTATGTCAAATAGATTGATGGAGGTAACAAGTCCGTCTACCGTAGAACGGTCAACAGAACTATGAGTAATGTAGACGGACACAAGAACAAGTATTGGGGGGAATGACAAAGGTGGGGAAACGACCCGCTGGGGAAAGGACTACGATCCTAATGCTGGATGCAACAATTACACTACAATGTAATATATAATGAAAATGCTGGGGAAATGGCAATGGATATGGCACGCGGGCCAAACCAAATCTTGCCTAGGCAAAGCATGTACGCATACAAGCCACGTCTAACATAGAATGGTCCACTGAACTATGCTTCGACACGAGAAGTATGGGCACATACCGGACCAATCTCAGCATGGAAAGGCACAAGCCATAAATGGAAGGTGATGCAATGAATGCATGCAAATTACAATGAAATGTGCACTGGGATGGAAAAGATACGATGGATAAGGCACGCAGGCCAAACCAAATCTTGCCTAGGAAGGGCATGTACATGTACAAGCCGCGTCTAACATAGAACGGTCCACTGAACTATGCTTCGACACGAGAAGTATGGTCGCATACCAGACCAAGCTCAATCATGGAAAGGCGCGAGCCATAGATGGAAGTGATGCAGTGAATGCATGCAAGCTACAATGCAATAAACACTATATTACAATGATGCATGACAATGCAACTATTTACGATGGTACATAACAATGCAACTATTTACGATGATGCATGACAATGCAATTATATTTTTTGTTTTGTTTTTGTTTTTGAAATGCAAATGCATGATGATGCATGATTTCGAAGTGCGCGACAACGCGCGACTTTTAAGATGCACATGAACCTGAATATGCGACGACGCAAGTTGCTTGAAATACATGTATAATGCAACTTATCAAAAGTCGTTCGGGCACGACAAACACTGAAGGACTTGCACCTTCAGAGGATTTAGGGTCTCCTAGACCGTCGTATGTACAGGACGGTGTGATGCGCAAAATAGCACGATTGAATGCATGCAAAATGTAATAAGATGCGCAAAACAGCGCGATTGAATGCATGCAAAATGCAATGAGATGCGCAAGATAGCGCGATGCGTTAGACAATGCGAGTGCACAAGACAGTGCAATTGATTTGAAATGCACATGGGGCAACTTTTGAGTTTTGTAAAAGCCAAAAGGATACGGAAAGGATACACCTTGCACGAATTTGAGTGCCACGCATAGAAGACACGATCCGAGGTCAAAACAGAGGTCGGTTGAGCGTCGGAGATGCACTATTTTGCACTGTTTTGAGCACTAAAGGCCCTGGACCCCACACATAACTCAAACAAGGGTGTAGGAGGCTCCAAAACCACTGTAGGAGACCACTGGATGTCCACCGGCCATCAGAATGCGTCACCGGCCATCCATTGGCCATCATACAATTTCCATCGGCAAACTATTTTGCCGACCGGCAAAGAGTGTGGCCGATCGGCAAAAAGTCCCTGTATCGAGGCAATTTTGGCATTTCGCTACGGGCCTTTTAAAATAAGGCTTCTAGCCCTATTTTCTTTACTTCTCCTTGCTCGAAATCTTCTCCTCTCTCTCTCTAAAATATTTTCCGAGCCTTATTTCCTTGTTTTCCTTGGTTTTTGGCTCCGTTTCGTCGTTCACCCTTGCGTTTCGAACGTTTTGAACCGATTGAAATTTCATTTCGGTGGTGTTTTTTCGATTTCCGCCACTCGGGGCTTGTTTTCCTTAAATTTTTCTCGATATATGTGCCTTTTCTGCACTTCGGCTTTTCCGGCCCTCTCGGGGTTGACTTTTTGTTGACTCTTCACATTCTCGCCCAGTTTTTCGTCTTCCGGCCATTTTTACATTCTCTTCGAGATGGCGGACGATCTTCCACAGGGCAGGACCCCTCCAGAGCTCGAGATGGATCCCGAGGCCGACCCCTTGCCACTTCATATCCGGCCGTTCGATCCGAAGTCCTACAGGCCTGCGGTTCATGTGATGCTCCCCGATGGACTACGCCAGTTCCGGAGCTTCGAGAGGGGCGTGGCACTTGAGCTTCTCCAGCGTGAGCCTACCTCTCATCTGTCCTTCGGCGCTTCCGAGGTAACATTCTTTCCTCTGCTTTACTTTCCGCAATGTAGAACATAACTGTCATTAGTTGATTCTGTTCTCTAACTGTTTAGCCCGGATGCACCGATACACTGTACACTGTAGTTGATTGCAAACAAACTTACAACCGATATCTGTTTGAAACTTACACGTGCACACACACTACACTGACCCTGAATCACCCAAACACACGGCGCACACTGTATTTCACTGCATACACACTGGTACCCGGTATCTGAAAACATGCACACATGCTGTATTTGCCTTGAACCACTCAAACATGCTGACACATCACACGTTGTAGTTCACTGTAAGTACACCGGCACCCGATGTCTGCTCGAATTTGAAAACATGCACACATGCTGTATACCTGTGTGCTTCCTAAAACTGCGTTTTGAAATATTGCCTCGCAATTGTTGTTTTTGATTACAGGGGGATTCCCATACCATCCGTGGGTATGGGAATGTCATTGCTCGGCATTCATAGAGCTGCCAGACGCGGTTCGCCATATCGTCGACGAGGCCGGTTTCGACATCTTCTGCAGGGGGCTCTCCCGGCTTACGACCTGCAGGCCCTTGCTTGCCGCTTTAGTGGAGAGGTAGTGGGATACCACCAACTCCTTCCACTTCTCCGTTGCGGGGGACATGACGATGACCCCTTATGATTTCTCGATGCTCACCGGCATCGGGGTAGGGGGTGATCCGATCCCCTTCGACACCGATATGGATGAGTGGGACACCGTCCAGCTGTACCTGCTTGACACTCAGCCTCCCCTCGCTCGAGCAGGGTTTGTCAGGTACTCTTGGTTCGAGAGCCATTTCCAGATTCAGCCAGCCTTGGCGGAGGAGGCGCAGATGACCCCAGAGGAGGTGGATCAGTATGCGCGGGGCTTCATCATGTTCCTCTTCGGGAGGACTCTTTTCGCCGATCGGGCGAACACCGTGCCTCTATATCTGTTGAGCGCACTGGTGGATGTCAGGCGGATCCGCCGTTATGACTGGGGTGGCGCAGGCTTGGCCACATTGTATGGTTACATGAGCTCTTCTTCCCGCCTCAGCGGACAGTTTCTCAGCGGCTACTGGCGAGCTTGGGAGGTACATCTTCTTCCCCTTTTACATTTCTGCTTCACGTTTTCTGTATTTTGTACACTGCACACACCACGGTCTGCCTCTCACTGACTATATACTGCGCACGCGACACACATATACTCTACTTTACTTTGACTGTATACTGCACACACTGTATACTCTGTACAATACACTGCACAACACGCGGCTCTGCCACTTCTACTTTATTCTGTATTTTGCTTTATCTGATAGTCATACTTATATCTGTTCTGCAGTTGTGGGTGTATGCCTACTTTCCCAGGCTTGCCCCAGTACCTGATGTGGAGACCCCACTCGGCGTCCCCTTTTCTCATCGCTTTGATGTGCGATGTGTGCGGAGACCACGGGAGTCTTTTATTTTCTTCCGCCGCTACTTCGACACCATCACCGCCGCGGAGGTATGTTCAACTTTAGAATTTGCTTAGGCTTCACTTAGCACTGTATGTTTGATAATAGATAGATAACAAACTGCATATTTACCCGCAGATCACCTGGCAGCCCTGGGCTCCGTTGCCGGCCGTGGTGAGGGATCACTACGAGGGCGCAGGGGAGACTGCCCGTTGTCGGATTCGGTTGGAGGGCCCGGTCTGTCGGGCTTGGTACCTGGGCGAGCGTTTCTTGCGTCAAACCCTGGGTTTACCGGAGCAGATAGTCCCGGGTCCACCTCCTGCCCATATGAGAGATACTGAGAGGTTCACCGCCTAGGAGATGGCCGATTACACGATCGGCTGGGACGCGGGGGACTTCAGGGACGAGGGCGACTTCAGAGAGTATGTCCAGACCTACATTATGCGGCCTCTGAGCGGTGGCCGCTGAGTTGAGAAAGAGGGACCTGCGGCGCCAGTAGCTGGAGCAGGAGTTGGGGCGGGGACATCGAGGACGGCTCGTGTCCGTGGCAGGGGCGGAGCTCGGAGGGGTCAGGGGGTTAGCTGGCCAGCGCTACCCACGATACTGACATGCCGAGGGCAGGGTGGGGCGACGTACCAGATTCCCTTTGCTCCTCCTCCGGCTGACCATGAGTTGGTCGGGTTCTATGACTTACCTTCGGTATGTACTACTTCATCTTGCATCTTGCATTGTCATTTTATCTCAGTTTATTTTGATATTCCGCAAAATACCGATGTCTTTGATACTTTTGTAGGCGTCCTCCGAGTACACCCGGCAGTCTCTGGAGTTGAATGCCTCTATGATGGGGATGCTACAGCGGACCTTAGACCTCCTGGCCCTCTATAGTATTCCGGTATGTCCTCCTAACGACGGTCTCAAACCATTCATAAACTGATTCGTGTAATCTGATGCACGACACAACACCTGACACACTGATCTCACAGCATCTGATACACTGCATTTATACACTGCATTCTGCACTTGTTAAGCTGCCCATGGCGTTCATACATTGTACTCATACACTGCATTCTGCACTGATAAACTGCTCACAGCGTTCACACACTGTACTCATGCACTGCATTCTGCACTAATACACTGCTCATAGTATTCTGATGTATTTGCCTTTTGTGCTTTTCAGCCTCCCTTCCAGATTCCTCCGTTGGGTGGCGCTCCGGCTAGGCCCTCTATTCCTGCTCGAGGAGGGCGTGGAGACGCTGCACGTCCCCGTACCAGGGCGGGGCGTGTTCATGTCAGGAGTAGCTCTCGGGCGTCGACCCCTGATGATGGTGATGATGATGATGATGAGTCCGAGGCAGAGGCAGAGGCAGAGGCAGAGGCCGGGTCATCTGAGGAGGCTAGAGACGACTCAGACTCAGGCTCAGATGGCGATGCTAATGACGATGCCCCTGGACCTTCGTCCAGGAAGAGGGCGAGGACAGATCCCCGGGCCCGAGACTACTGATGATGACCCAGATTGCTGCTTTTCTTCTTTTTTGTACTCTTTTTTTTTCTTCCTTCTCTTTGCTGGTAGTTAGATTACCTTGTACTGCCACAGGCAGATTTTTGTTTTCAAAGCTATGTACTTGAAAAAGATAATGAAATGAACAAACTTTTTGCTTAAAAAGTGTTACATTTACATATCTCATGTATTGCATCGCATCACATCATGTTACACCTCAATGTGAATGGAATTGACCTGTTGTCTGAAAAATCAAGCATTTGTACTGTAATGATCAGATAACCAAATGGCCTCATAGCAAAATAGCCCAAGCAACACACTGCTCAAACTAAACGCACAGCCCATACTCTGTTGGGGATTAGTCTGCATACAGCCCCTAACACCACACTCGATTCATTCTGCACACAGCAAATACTGAACAAACGGCCCAATCTAACAAGACGGAACACAAAGATGGAACCAGTTGAAGTTGAAGCATGCTTAGATGCCCCGAATTTTCTTCTTCTTCTTTTGCTTTGCACAGATGTAGAGAATGGCACAGCACTCTGAGCATAAACGATTTTCGAAATAAAAAAATAAAAAAGGATTTTCAACCAGGGTATCGAGCCTACAACTGAACACAACGGGAAGGACTCAAACAAAAGGGTACACGACCTAAACACAACAAGACAAGCTCAGAAAAGACCCAAAACAAAAGCTGAGGTGAACAAAACGAAAGACACGACACACGGACATGTTCAACGAAAGACCTCAAATCTCGAGGAGCCAATTCCTCCGGGTATATTTCCCACCCTTTCTGATTTGTGATTCTTACATCACTCGGCCCTCAGGCTCGGTTTTTTTTCTCAAAACCCTTTAGCTCGCTTTTTCTCTCAACTTACACCTCTCTATTCTTTATTCTCTCATTTTTATCCCTCCCCAGGATTTTTTAATGGATGAATAGGAAGTCGTGGGTTCACGCCCGACATGGTTAGCTCACGGCTGTTTCTTCCGGTGGCGCTTGGTCGATGCCCCAGGTAAGGGAATAGAGTACCTTGATCCCTTCGGATTCGTGCTTCGCACTTCGTTCGATACCTCGTTGCTCGGAGATTGAGAGAGCTTTCAGCCCTTTAATGACAGCTTAAGTTGTGCCCTTCTTGGCAAGTATGCTGGCGATGGGGGAAAGACAGGAAGCCTGACTCAACTGTGCCCATAGTTCATCATTTTGACCATTTTTTGTTTTGGTTTTCTACTAAAATAATTTTGACCAAGATGAGAGTCGGATTAACGTACTTGTTCGATTTTTGATTTGAAAATCATGCAAGTCAGGCTATGAGCACTGAAAATTTTCCTTTTTGGGTCCAAGAAAATGGTCCAGTTTTGGAAAATGAAATAATTTTCGAGAAAATGGTCAACCTTAGTAAAAAAATTTCAAAAACTATTTTTGCAAACGGTCAATGCTCAACGAGCACGGAACTTGCTCTCGAGATGCGCAACCTCGAATCGGAGGCAATGAAAAATTGCCCCTTGCTTGAAAAGAGCTGCACCACAGCAACGGAAAGTTACCCCTGGTTTGAACGGCGACTCATGGCAACGGAAAGTTGCCCCTTGTTTGGATAACACCGCAACATTGTAAACAGTCCTCATTAGTGATGATCACGACTGAACTCTAGGACACGGAGAATACGAAGATGGTCAAAACCAATATATGGACACAGTCACTTTGAAAGTGCGTGGTACTGAACTTCAAGACGAAGCTGCCTACGTATCCCAAACATGGGAATCAAGGATGATTAAAACCATTACATGGGCCTAGTCACTATGAAAGCGTTGGGGGCTGGACTTCAGGATGAAGTTGCCTACGTATCCCAAACATGGGAATCAAGTCTTACGTAGTTCCGGTTAAGGTACACTCGGGTATTTTAACCTTCACCTTTTCAAGCTCTAACTTTTGCCAAGGTGCCCGATACGGGTTTTCGACCTTGCGAGCTTCTTTTCATTTTCTTTTTTTTTTCTTTTTTTTCTTGATTTTTTTGTATCTTTTCATTCTCTTTTTTTTTTCTTTCCTTTTTTTTTTTGATTTTATTTCTTCTCTTTTTTTTGCATTTTTTGAATTTTTCTCTTGCTCTAACTTTTGCCTGGGTCGCCCTTCCGAGTTTTCGGCCCAGCGAGCCTCTCAAAGGGTAAAAGTGTAACAAGTCCATGCCAAATGGTTTTTGAAGTTGAAGCCTCTCTATATCTAAGAGAACGGCTGTTGCAATGATTTGCAGAAGAATCCATCATGGCTACTCCACGAGCTTCTTCTGGTGAGATCTAATCTTTTTTATTCGACTTTGGTGCCTCTTGTTCGAGGGCTGCTTCAAAACTGGCCACACGGGCCTCCTCTGACAGTTGACCGTTGAACGTTCTGAATGGGTTCAAGGTTTGAAAACGAACGGGTTGAATCTTGAGGCTGAGAGCGATCCTAGGCTACACAATCTCAAGAGCGATTCCACACAGGTTTTCACAAGGCCGCACAAAACATTTGTTTTTGAAAGTTTTTAAGAAAGCGACAAGTCGCTCACGCCGAAGATAGTGTGGAACCAATCTGGATCAAGCCAAGGTCCTTCTCAGTACTCACGCTAACAAGCATGGTTTCGTTCATTAAAGGCTTAGCATGCCTCTTCTTTTCTCAAATTGATCAAAGTTTTGCAAAAATCGAGGAATCCCTTCCTCTTTGTTTTCACCGCAGTGTTAAAGAGGTTTTAAAAAAACATAGGTCAATGCAATGATTTTCAAGGCACGGGAGAACAGGTGGAATGCACGGCCGTTCGATTCAAATCCTTTGGCACAACTAGCTCAAAATTAGCAATAAGCATGGAAACATGATAGCCGCAGCTGCTCCATTCAAATTCCCTTATTGTAATTGGCTCCACAACAGAGACAGACTCAAAACAAAAGGGTATTTACAAAACCAAAACAGTGTTCAAGGCAACAACCCTAGAATCACCTGACATCCTATACAACGGGACTGACTCGGTACCACAAGACAGACCCAAAAACAAAAAGACTGACTCAAAGCAAAGAGGCAGACTCAAAAACAAAACAGAGAATTGACTCAAAACCCAAGCCAGAAGCTACAAAATTGCATTTACAAATGCTCAAAAAGTGCGTGCCAGACGCCACATTTGAAATACACCGAACACCGCCCGCAGGTGGTCCAACCCCTGATCATATACTCGCAGCATCCTCAAAGTCCAACAGCTCGGTGGTAACAGACTTCGGTGAGGTAGGTGGAAGAATGACCTCATTATTGATCAGATCTTGCACTTCATGGTGAAGGCGGAAACAGTTGTCGGTGGCGTGACCGGTCTGTTGGTGGTACGCGCAGTACAAAGCAGCATCATGTGTGAGAGGGAGATTCTTCGGGAGAGGCCGAGGTTCAAGGGGTTTGAGATGCCCCCTTTTGGCAAGAATCTGAAGTGCCTTAGACAGAGGCATGTAGAGAGCATGAAAGATCCTGTGCCCACCCTCGGGGCAGGTACTTTGAAGTCTGAGTATTCTTACTAGACGCACTAGCAAAAGGGTCGGCAGACACTGCCTTGGTTTTCTGATCTTTCCCAAGCGCAGGTTTGGGAATAAGAGGAACTGTTCTGGCATGACAGGGCCTATCCCGATTTTCTGACTGACTTGAACTACCCTCAGGTGGAGGGGGAAAGCATCCTCTACAGTTTTTGCCACAACTGCGGATATCTGTTGCTTGCTCATCCCCCCGGCTTTCAAAGCCTCGACTGCCCGCAGCAGTTGTTCAATAGGATCGGCATCTGCCTTCATTTTGTTCTTGCCTCTGGCCTCGGCCTGATCGGGGGTTTGGGTTACTACATCAGAACGAAGCCCGGTTGTTGCTGACACGTCGTTGCTGTAGCTGGAAGCAACCTCTGGTTGGCTGAGCTCTATCACAAACCGCCCCAGTAGCGGGGGCTCCTGTGGTATGAAATTCCCAGCATACGGTACCGCTGGCGGCGAAGCCGACATTCCATAGGCCAGATCGGCCACAGATCTCTGGAGGTCACTAGTCATTCCCATCAGCTCGAATGTAGTGGGCTCGCGAGCCTGATACAACTGGGGGGTCCAGACCGGGTGCGCGACAGGCAACCTAGGCAGATGCGATACATCAACATTGGTTTCATCCCGCAGGGTGATCCCTTGATCTAGCATAGCTGTCATAACCACAATCTCTTCTGAATTCTGCGTCATCATAAGTCCTGCCTCAACAAGGGCGAACACTAGCTATTCTGTATCAATTCTCTGGACACTCTGAACTGAAAAGAAAAAAAAACAGCATTTCAGCCCAAACAGATCAATCACAGGTGTAGCCGAACAACTGCACTCTACTACTGATCACTGTTCCCCAGAATCACTGTTCCCAAAACTGAACTTGATACCCGCAGATAACTGATTTCTCAACAACACTGATACTAGTGCCCTTGAGCCTAATACTCAATCTTGCAAAATGATATGTACGTTCCCTGCAGAGATACACTCCAAGGCACATAGCAGATAAGTGAGAGCCAAAACACCCCTATGTTGGGATAGGGTTTCACTATGCACGCAGCAGTTTCAAACAACCTAATATCGGGTAAGCAACCTGTCCTAGTTTGGAATAGTCACTATGGGTTTCAATATGCACTAGGTCGAATGGTCAAAAAAAAGGTGCCCCGGTAAAATCGGGGTTTGTGTTCCCATACTATCAAAGCCCACAACCGGTCAGCCTTATGGCATGCTTTGACAAAGTCAAGCCTCCGGCAAACCATTCAGGAATGGCAGATGGCAAACACGGTGTAGACACCCCATTTTTGACCGTCCTCAAGACTTGGACGTCACCGTTTGAACACTCGGTGATTATCCATGTTTGTGTTCGTTTGGAGTTCCCAGAGGTCTCGGCTCGCGCGCCTTACCTCAGGATCTCCGAACTCAACCGTTTAGTGTCTGGTTTCACACCAAACACTTGTGTTTTGCCTTGGAGGGGCAGGGAATGCCTTGTGAGGCATCCCCACTCACCACCGGCAGTGGCTAGAGGCCACCGGCTGGTTTTTGCTGCCATCGGCACTATTTGTTGCCGGTTGGCACCTTTTGCTGCAGGTCGGCACTATTTTCTGCCGGTCGGCACTCTTTTTTACCAAAATGGCATTTTTGGCCGGCCGACTACTATGCATCTGCTTTTGCAGATATTTTAACATAGCTGCCTTGCTTTTGGCTCCCCTCCATACACGTGTATGGAGGGATCTCCCTCTATAGAAGCTTGTCTTGTAAGCTTTACAAGACAAAAGCTCTATAAGAGAGAGCCTTGTCTCTTGGTTGCAAGGGTTA
This sequence comes from Camellia sinensis, assembly GCF_055761805.1. NCBI lineage: Eukaryota > Viridiplantae > Streptophyta > Magnoliopsida > Ericales > Theaceae > Camellia > Camellia sinensis. The sequence goes on from NC_138967.1 coordinate 172,423,263, forward strand.
GACACTTGAGATATTTTAGAGAGCTTAGATAGCCATTTTTAGGGTTTGAGTTCTAGGGTTAGGGTTTGACACACATTATCTCTCTCTTTTTCCCTCTTGTGTGTGTTAAAGTGTGTTTGTGTCTTACTATTGCACACAAACACATAGTGTTTCACCTTTTTTGGCTCCTGAGGTTCTAAGGGACTGGTTTTGAAGTTTTGGAGTTGGATTCAAGCCAAGGAGGACCATTGGAGCATCATTGCTGAAGAGGTCTTCAAGGGTGAGAATCTTACCCCTTTTTACCCCAATCTTGCATTGTATTTTTACCTGTCTTAAATTCGTTTTTGAGCTTGGTGTATAATACAAAAAAGTTTTGTTTTTTAGCCCTCTTGATTGTTTATTAAAGGTGTTTTGTGGTTTGAGGGTGTTTGACCCCTCTTAGGCCTTGAAAGGCCTCATTTTGTGCTATTTTGTGCAAGCTCCGAGACTTTGGTGTTTGGGCCTCTTCACCACTGAAATCTTGAGGGATTTCAGTGGTGAAGATGGTGCCTTGAAGTCTCTAAAAGGAGAGGGCCACCCCCTCCCTTTGTTGTCCTTGAAAAGGACCATTTTTGGCCTCTTGAGGGAGCACCTAGCTAAGCTTCATGTTGACCATGCCTTGGGTGTTTTTTGTGCTTAATATGTCATATTATGCCTCTGTTTTTACTTGGTTTTGGTACACCATGCATGCTTAGCATACCTACCATGTAATGCCATGTTATTGCCTCAATGTGCCTTAGGTTGTTAGCCCTTGTTGGAGCATGTTTTAGGCTTAGTCTTGTGAAGGTTTTGTGCATATTTTGCCATGTCTTAGGTCTGTCCATAGTTGTTTGGGTCGGATTTGGCACGCTTAGTATAGCCCCTTTGCATTCCGGCTTGTTGGCCTTAAGTATGTGGATGTATAGCATGACATTTTTGCATTGATTTGGTGATTTGGGACCATCCACCATGTCATTTCAGACCTTATAGTATGCTTGTATGCTTGCTTTAGTTGTCCCTTTAATGCCTTGTAAGGTTGTCATCTCATGCTCCATGTTCGTGCCTTTATGCATGCCACCATGTTTAGGCCCCTAGGATGTCATGTCATTGTGTTCTTAGCTTTGTTTTAACATGCTAAACCTCTAATTTTGGTCCTTCCTTTCATGCCATGTTCGGTTCTGTTAAGTGTGGTCCAATACTCCCTTTAGCTTGCTTTGAGCTTTGATCATGCTAGCATGCATTGCTTGTGTTAATTGGTTGGTTTGGAACCTCTAATTCATGCATATTCAATGTTTACTTTGCATGCCATTAGCCCACATTATGCCTCTTCCAAGTGTGCTTGAGAGTTGCCTTTTTATGCTTAAGCGTTGGTCCTTGTGTGCATGCATGTTTGCATGCCATTTAACCCTCATTTTATAGCACTTTGGCCGCTGTTTTGGGCCTATTTAGAGCTGCCCAAATCATGTTTAAGTCCATCTTTTCATCCATTTGCGTTGCCTCATGTTTGCTTGTATGCTTGCATAAGTGCCTTGCCATGCCATGTTGCATCCTTAGCTTGCATGCCTAGGTTGCATTGCATCTTGCATGCATGCCTTGTTCCTTGACTTGGTGATAGGAATTGGGCCTTAGTTTGTTTATATGGTTTGCATTTCATTTGACATGAAAGTTGCACACTTGGTCACTTGGGCCATCATGCATGAAAATGCGTGATTGGTGGTCCAAGAATCGAGACACATGCCCCTTTGAGTCACAAACATGATAAGGGACATGAATGGTGCATATATGCTTTGAATTGTGCTGCCATGCTTTGCCTTGCCCTCTGTTGCTGTCAATTGCAGATTCTGCTGGAACACTTTGCCGACCGGCAGTGTCAAGTGCCGACCGGCAATCCCTTCTCTGCCGACAGCTTCATTTTGTGTCGATGGCCATAACACACTGCTGGTGACAGTTCCATTTAGCCGGTGGCACTCCTCAGTGTCCAAGGAACCAGTTCCGAGATTTTGGCAGCCTCCAGAGGAGTAAAGGAAGGAAAACAGAGGCAACCTACGCATGGCGGTGCATTTCCGAGAAAGATCCGGGCATGCGCTGCATTTGGCCCTCCTCCCGAGGCGGTTTATCTGCTTTTCCTAGATTAATTAATTTGCTTAGTTGATTAGGCAATTTGTAATATTTAATTAGCTTGCGCAGTTAATTAATTTGTAATATTTATTCGGTCCCTCCGAGTGAGGGCAAATCTGTAATAAGCGTGTGTGGGTGGTGTGTATGTCTTCCAATCTCCACTTCTTTCTTCCCTTTTACTTATCCGCTTTGATGGTTAGTAATAGGACATGTTCAAATTAGCATACCTTATGCCATGCATGCGTGCATTCATTCATTTGTCCTGCATGCACCGGGCTCGGTACATCATGCTAACTGCATTTGTGCTTCAATTCTAAATTGAACACGTGCATCAATTGATCGCATTTCACATGCCATGTTTAGGTTAGCCGAGCCTATTCTAGCAACATTTTGTATGCGATGCATTAGGCACTTAACATAGACTTGGATCGTGCATGTTTGCTAACGAGTTCTTTGTTTTGGCACGGAGTACTATGTAAGTGTTTTAATGCTTTAGCATATCGCATGCGTGTGAATGCTACCATGACAGTATGTTTACCATGTGGCTAGATGCTTATGTGATAAACTGTTTGATTGCCTGTGGGTGAAGGTTGGATTGCTTGAGTTGGAATAACTCGTTGAAATCCGTGTTTTAGCCTACTCGCGAGTAGCAAATTCCAAAACATTTTTTTCAAGATAAAACGGATATGCAATGCTTATTTTCAAATTAGGCGATCTAGTCTGTACTTGTTTGCTGTGCGCATAACATAGTAATTCTAGGCTAATAAATGGAATAAGAACACATAACGTTTTCAAAAACGGATATCACGGTTAGTAGAGGCCGGTCTTCGGACCGGGCGAGAGGGGGTGCTCATAGCTGACCTTCCCCAATCGTACCCTAGCTCCCGAGCCGAGACAACTCCGGTGATGACGGATATGTGGCCTTCGACACCGAGTCAGGGTTTCCTAAATTCTCCCATTTTAAAATATTTAGGTGGCGACTCTGTATCTGGCAAAGCAGTCCATGTTTGGCACTACTTTTCAAAAAAATCTGTTTCTCAAAACGATTTGCCAGATTTGGACTCTTTGGTTCAAGATTAAGAACCGTGACAACAAATCGAGTCCGAACTGTAGCGAGAGGCCCCCTCCGCGGGCGGGTCTACACACGGTGTCCTAGGCGCACCAATGCACATGCAATGCAAAGAAACACATAAATGAAATCAAAACAGGATATCACGAGTTCAAGTCAAGCTCTCTAAAATCCCCAGCAGAGTCGTCAGAAACTGTAACACGTCCGCGAGGGACCCCGCTACAGTTCGGACTCGATTTGTGTCACGGTTCTTAATCTGAACCATAGAGTCCAAATCTGGCAAATCGTTTTGAGAAAACAGATTTTTGAAAGAAGTGCCAAACATGGACTGCTTTGCCAGATACAGAGTCGCCACCTAAATATTTTTTATGGGGGAATTTAGGAAACCCTGACTCGGTGCCAAAGGCCACGTGTCCGTCATCACCAAAGTTACCTCGGCTCGGGAACTTAGGTACGATTGGGGAAGGTCAGCTATGAGCACCCCCTCTCGCCCGATCCGAAGATCAGCCTCTACTAACCATGATATCCAGTTTTGAAAACGTTATGTGTTCTTATTCCATTTATTAACCTAGAATTACTATGTTATGCGCGCAGCACAAAAGTATAGACCAGATCGCCTAATTTGGAAATAAGCATTGCATATCCGTTTGTTTTGAAAGATGTTTTGGGATTTGCTACTCGTAAGAGGCTGAAACACGGACTTCAATGAGCTATTCCAACTCAGACAATCCAACCTTCACCCACAGGCATTCAAGCAGTAATATCATGTAAACATATAACCGCATGGCAAACATACTGTCATGTTAACATTCACACTAATGCGAGATGCTAAAACATAAATACTTACATCGTACTCCGTGCCAAAACAAAGAACTCGTTAGCAATCAATGCATGATCCAAGTCCATGTTTAAATGCCTAATGCAACGCATACGGAATGTCACTAGAGTAGGCTCGGCTAGTCTATGAATGACATGTGAAAATGCACAGGTAGCATGTATTCAAGTTAGATTTGAAATACTAATGCTGTTAGCATGATGCGCCGAGCCCGGTGCATGCAATACTGATGAATGATGCATGCATGCATAGCATAAGTTATGCTAAATTAAACATGACCTATTACTAACCATCAAAACAGGTAAGTAAAAGGGAGAAAGAAGTGGGGGTTGGAAGACATGCACAGACTCACCCACACTTATTACAAATTCGCCCTCGCTCGGAGGGACCAAAAGAATAATACAATTCAAATAATGAATTAACTATCCTAGCTAATTAATTATTACAGACCAACTAAATTAATTAAACAAATTAATTAATTTAAGAAAGCAAGAAAAAGGGCCTCGGGAAGAGGGCTCAATGCACGCGTGCTCGGGTCTTGCTCGGAAGTCCACTGCCATGCGTAGGCTGCCTCTGTTTTCCCTGCTCTGCCCCTCTGAAAACTGCCAAAGTCTCAGAATTGCTTCCCTGGACATTGGGAGACACCATCGGCTGAGGAGAATGGCCACCGGCAGTAGGATGTGATCATCGGCTGTTGATGAAGCTATCGGCCACGGATTTATGGTCGGTCGGCACTGAACACTGCCGGTCGGCCAAGAATGTCTGCAGAACCTGCAATTGACAGCAGCAGAGGGCAAGGCACAGCATGGCAATGCATTTCAAGCAATGTATGCACCGACCATATCCCTTATCATGTTTATGACTCAAAGGGACATGGTCCTTGGTTCTCGGACCATCAAGCGCGCATTTCAATGCGTGATAGCCCAAGAGACCAAGTTGTGCATTTTTCATTTCAAATGTAATGCAATGCACATAGTCAAACCAAGGGGCTTCTACCTCTATCATGACTCACTTCAAGAGGTGAGGCAATGCATGCACAATGCAATGCAACCTAGGCATGTGAGCTAAGGATGCAACATGGCAATGCAATGTGTACATGCAAGTATGCAAGCAACCATGCGAGGTGAGTATGCAAACAAGCAAAGAGATGGACTTTAACATGATTAGGCAATTCTCAAACAAGCCTAAGTCAGTGGCCAAAGTGCCCAAACATGGAGGCCAACACACGCACACACATGCACATGTTAAAGGGCTAATACTTAAGCACAAAAGGGCAACTCTCAAGCACACTTGAAAGAGGCATAACATGGACAATTAGCATGTAAATTAAGCTTTGAAAATCATGCAAGAACATGGTGCCAAACCAACCCAAACAATGCAATCAAGGTATGCAAGCAAAGTCCAAGTTTCAAAGCAAGCTAAAGGGGTATTGAACCACACTTATCAAGACCAAACATGGCATGAATTCAATGACCCAAAACAGAGTTTTAGCACATAAAACAAAGCTCAAAAGATTACTTAGATGGCATCTAAATGACTTGAATTCAAAAGCATGCACAATGACCAAAACATGGAGTATGCAACACAAGCCTTTGACACATCAAAGGGACCATGAAATGCAAGCATACGAGCATACTAAGTGGACTGAAATGACATGGAAAATGGTCCCAACCCACTAAATCAAAGCAAGTAATGCATGCTATACACTCACACCCTTAAGGCCAACAAGTAAAAATGCAAAGGGGCTATACAATACATGCCAAAGTCGACCCAAACAACTAAGGACAGACCTTAATCATGGAAAAATAAACATGAAAGCTTCACAAAGCCAAGCCTAAAACATGTTAGAACAATGGTTTACAACCTAAGGCATGTTAAGGCAACAAAATGGCATTACAAGGCATGTATGCTAAGCAAGCGTGGTGTACCAAAACCAACTTAAAACAATGCTATTTCATGGAAAAATAATCATAAATAACAGCTAAGGCATGGTCAACAAGAGCCTAAGCTAGGTGCTCCCTCAAGAGGCAAAAATGGTCCTTTTCAAGGACCACAAGGAGAGGGGGTGGCCCTCTCCTTCTTGGGACCTCAAGGCACCATCCTTACCACTGAAATCCCTCAAGATTTCAGTGGTGAGGAGGCCCAAACACCAAAGTCCCGGAGCTCACACAAAATAGCACAAAACAAGGGCCAAACAAGGCTTAAGAGGGGTCAAACAACCCCAAAGCTTAAAACACTCTTAACAAACTATTTAGAGGCCTTAAAAACAGAACTTTTATGTATTATATGCAAAGCCAAAAAATAGTTGCAAGATAGGTAAAAGTAGTGTGCAAAAATGGGGTAAAAAGGGACTAGTTTCTTACCCTTGAAGTCCTCCTTCACAAATGATGATCTTGTTCTGGTCCCTTAACAACCAAGAGAAGGTGTAACACTCTGTGTTTGTGTGCAATAGTATGGACAAACACACACTAGACACACACAAGAGAGAGATATAAAGATAGGAAATATGTATTAACCCTAACCCTAATCCAGAGCTCCCTCTGGAATTTTTTGTAACCCTAATGCCAAGAGAGGAAGCCTCTTCTTATAGGCAACTCCCTCTTGTAAGGCTTCCAAAACAAGCCATCCAAGAGGGAAATCCCTCCATACACGTGTATGGAGGGGAGCAGAGTGGGTACCAGCTATCACAGCTAGCACAAAATATCTACTAAAAGTAGATTAACAATGATCAGCCATTCAAAATTGCCATTTTGGCAAAATAAATGGCCGATCGGCAATAAAGAGTGCCAACCGGCAATATACATTGCCGATGGCATAAAATCACTGGCCGGTGGCCTCAAGCCATGGCCGCTGATGTGTGGGGATGCCTCACAAGGCATTCTCTGCCCCTCCAAGGCAAAACACAAGTGTTTGGTGCAAAACCAGACACAACACGGTCGAGTCGAGAGATCCTGAGGCAAGGCGCGTAACCAAGACCTCCGGGAACTCAAGACGAACACAAACAAGGGTAATCACCAAGTGTTCCAATGGTGACGTCCAAGTCTTGAGGACGGTCAAAAATGGGGTGTCTACAGTAAGGTACGAGATACAACTCTACAAAAGCATTGAAAGGATGAAATATGGCATACAATGGCATATATTCCAGCTCTGAAATGGCATACAAAACGGTCCCGAATCATGCAAACAACTCATGTTATGCATGTTGAATGGCTCAAATACCGAAACTAGTGAAGTGTATTACACTAGAGGTATGCAAAGCAATGCCCAAATGAACAACCCAACCCCAAATAGTCCCTATGTAGGCCCAAAACAGTGGCAAAATGGACTAAGATGATGGCTTGAAATGCACAAAAATGAAGCTCATGCAATGGCCCATAAATGAGGCATACAAGCACAACACTCAATCGCATTTAAAGAGTGGAAAACATGGGAATATGGCACAAGTATAAGCTCTGAAATAACATGTTCAATGATGCCAAAACATGAAAACAACTCAAGTTAAGCATGCAAGAGGCTTCAAAACTCGAAGCTAGGCAAGGGTATTACACTACAAGCATGCATGGAAAGCATCATTCGACCATGAGACCTCAAAACAAAGCTAAGGCAACCCAAATCATGAATAAAATCCGTTTAGAACATGGCCAAAATATGCTAGAATCAAGGGCCAAAACAACATGCAATGTGAGCAAGTGAACAAGGATTACACTTCAAGCATATGAAGCATTCAAGAGGCCACTAAACCAGCAAAATTTAGAGATATGAAACCAACTCTAGAAAGAGCCTAGGCAGGTCCTAAAAGTCACTGAAAAGGGCCTAAAACAAGGCTTGGAGGTGTGCAAATGAAGGCTCCTTTGTAAGGCCAAAAATGCCAGTGAACAAGACAGGGAGGGAGAGGGTCACCCCTCTCTGATTTTGGCTCTCAAAAACACATGTTAACCACTGAAAATCCGTTGGATTTCAGTGGTTAAAAGGCCAAGAAAAGGTCAACACAAAGGCCTTAGGGCATAGTTCAAAACAAGGCGAAATGAAGCATACAAGGGGGTAGATGGCCCCCAACAACAAAATGACCTTAAACAAACATCAAAAGGACCTCAAAACAAGACTTTTTTCAGTTGACAAAAAAACTCAAATATGCATGCAAATAAGGCTAAGAGATGGATCAAAATAAATCTTAAAAGAGGGAAAAGTGATTACCCTTGAAGGTCAGCAAAAAACCAGCAAGTTTCTGGACCAAAAACCCAACCCTTGAGCTCTCTCAAGACCCTCCAGCAGCTTGGTAACAAGGTGAGGGTGTTAGTCTATTAGGTTGTGTGCAATAGGTCAAGAATAATGCCCCCTTTGAACCCAAAATGAAGAGATATAGAGAGAGATATATTGTATGCCTTCCAAGAAGTTTTGAACTTGGTATAAGGAGAGGAAGGCTCTCTCTTATAGAGATACAAGGCCAAAGCTTCTTCAAGAAGCTAAAAACCAAGGCTCAAGATCCTCCATGTATGGAGGATACAGTCTGTGCCTTCCAGCTGGCACAGCTGGCACACACTCACAGAGACAAGACTGGGGGAGGCAGGCCGACCAGTTCAGGTGGTCGGCCGACCACTTCCCCTGGTTGGCCAACCAATTCAAAAGGTTCAACCCAATGAAAGGTGGTCGGCCAGCCTATTTGATGGTCTGCCAACTGAATGCAAGCTAGTGGTATGGTGGGAGACCAGTAAATGTGGCTCAAAGACCAAGGAGACCAGCTTCCTGACAAGAAAATCGGCTGGCGGGAGAAAAGCGGTCTCCAAGGAGAAAAGGTGGTCTCCCACCCTTGTACCACCTCCCAAACAATGAAAACAAGGCTCATGCCAAAAATGAACCAACACCAATGCAAAACGAGGGTTCGGGGGGCAAAACGCGCGGCCGGATACCCCGAAAACAGGCTGTTAAGCGCCAAAAGTGGCGTGCGACCACAAAAGTAGTCTCCCGGGCCGTAGTGTCCCTCTAGACAGAGGAAACAAGGTGTGTGCCAAAAATCGTGCTAAACGGAGAATGTTAAGCGGTCCCGAATCGAGGCACACGACTGACGGCTTCAAAAACCGAAAACTAGTCTCCAAACAGGAACAGTGGCCTGCGACCACGAAAAGTAGCCTATGGCCACTGAGAGATGGTCTACCAGACCTCTCCTTCCCTCCGGGAAGAGAAAGCAGGACCTGGTCCGCAAACCGTGGCAAAGCACAAAGAGTCCCGAGGTCCAGAGGGGAGGCTCTTAGCCAAGAACTCCAAAACCTCGAAATGAGCACAATATGCGCAATCACCGTGCGCTCAATCGATGACGTCTGAGTCTTAAGGTCGGTCAAAAATGGGGTGTCTACAGTTGCCCCTCTTTGACAGAACTCGAAAGTCATAAGTGACGGGAGTGAATGTCAAAGCCCAGAAACGACCCATTTTTGACAAGGCCAATGACTTAGACAAACAGGCGGCATAAGTAAGAGATGTGCCCGCAGGCAGGGGAAAATTGCAAAACGATATGCACAAAGCCGAACATAACTCATGATCATGCAAAGAAAGCTGTAACGAAGCAGTTATGCAAAATAAATGCAACAGTTTTAAGTAGGTGAATGCAAAACAAACTATATTACATACAGAAAGGATGTAAGAGAATTATCCAATTCTCGCTACGTCTCACGCGGAGTACATACAATACCTGTCTGGTTCGTCTGGTCGCGCCAGCTTCAAATGAACCGTACATACAATATCGTGCCTCATGCTACCAGAGACCTTCCCCTTCTTTTCGGTTGAACCGCAGGTACTACTTTTCTCCCTGACTATGGTCGCAGCTTTCCCTATTCTCCAACAGGGTGACAGACTAGGTTAGTTCAGTATCCAGAATTGAGGCGCATACACATGCTATCTCAATTTTTTGACTCGTTAAGGTTCGTGAATAGGCTCGAGCTCAGTTCGTTAAATTTTTATTCGAACTCGAGCTGATTAAAATCTTAATAAACAAGCCCAAACACACTAAAGCTCAGCTCAACTCGACTCGTTTGCAGCCCTAATTCCAAAATAGACTTTTGGGGCTAGGCATTTGGGCTCAGTTAGTTCTCGACATAAATCCAAAAGTAGTATTACTATTCACACAAAAAATAAATAGGCTAAATTAGTATCAAACTCGTGTAACTTGTATTTTGGTATGAGTAGCTTGTTTATTACAAGATTTGGTATACATTTTATGAGGTGATTTTCTTAAAAAATAAAAAAATAAAATTATGACCTTATTTAATACTGAAACTAACCTTATTTATCACACAATTTATTCTAATTAATTTCAAAGCAACTTTTGTGTGTACCACAGAGGAACAGATGAGAAAAAAAAAAGTCCTCTTTGATAAATTATTAAAATGTACAATTTTGATTCTCTCATGCCCATGTCTGTGTTGTTGTATAATAATAATAAGGGAAAAAATAAATAAATAAAAATAAAAATAAAAATAAAAATTCCCAAGTTTTCGCATATTTTTAAACTCTAGGGTTTCAATTTTGATAAATTAAATCCTAGAATTTCTTTTGTGTTTCAATGTGAACCCTCCGTTCATATCCGTTTGATTGAACTAACAGAATTTGGACAAAATTCTCATATTCAAATGCATACGTTCAAACACTTGTATCTCTCTCGTCGTAACTCCATTTTGCCTCATTTTTGCATTATTGGATTCACCTCATGGCCTAATTTTCATTCCATCCCTCATACGCCTTATTCCACTTCTTTTTGCGTACCGTCACAGAGTTGGCCAAAAGTAAGATTGTAACGCCCCGACCCTTTACACGTCATCGATATTGTCCACTTTGGGTCATGCCCTCATGGATTTGTTCTTTCCAGTGGGTCACCCATCCTAGAACTACTCCAGCCCAAGCACGCTTAACTGGGGAGTTCTAATAGAGATTTCACCACTTGGGAAAAGGCCTCGATGCTATATAAGGGTCAAGATTTTTACTTTTATAGCCCAAGAACTCCCCCTCCATTCCCGATATGGGACACTGGGGCCTTACAATCCACCCCCCATAAGGCTGCACGTCCCTGTGCAGTAGCCAGCCAGCTCGCAAGCCCGCCTACATGCACCGAGAGACGCTAGGGGCCCACACTCGGTACTCCGGAGAGTCAGCTCTGATACCATTTGTAACGCCCCGACCCTTTACACGTCATCGATATTGTCCGCTTTGGGCCACGCTCGCACGAATTTGTTCTTCCCAGTGGGTCACCCATCCTAGAACTACTCCAGCCTAAGTACGCTTAACTGGGGAGTTCTAATAAGGATTTCACCACTTGGGAAAAGGTCTCGATGCTAGATAAGGGTCCAGCTTTTACTTTTATAGCCCAAGAACTCCCCCTCCATTCCCGATGTGGGACACCGGGGCCTTACAATCCACTCCCCATAAGGCTGCACGTCCTCGTGCAGTAGCCTGCCAGCTCGCAAGCCCGCCCACATGCACCGAGAGACGCTAGGGGCCCACACTCGGTACTCCGGAGAGTCGGCTCTGATACCATTTGTAACGCCCCGACCCTTTACACGTCATCGATATTGTCCACTTTGGGTCATGCCCGTATGGATTTGTTCTTCCCAGTGGGTCACCCATGCTAGAACTACTCCAGCCTAAGCACGCTTAACTGGGGAGTTCTAATAGAGATTTCACTACTTGGGAAAAGGCCTCGATGCTATATAAGGGTTCAGGTTTTTACTTTTATAGCCCAAGAACTATAAAAGTGGTGAAATCCCTATTAGAACTCCCCAGTTAAGCGTGCTTAGGCTGGAGTAGTTCTAGGATGGGTGACCCACTGGGAAGAACAAATCCGTGCGGGCGTGGCCTAAAGCAGACAATATCGATGACGTGTAAAGGGTCGGGGCGTTACAAATGGTATCAGAGCCGACTCTCCGGAGTACCGAGTGTGGGCCCCTGGCGTCTCTCGGTACATGTGGGCGGGCTTGCAAGCTGGCAGGCTACTGCACGAGGACGTGCAGCCTTATGGGGGTTGGATTGTAAAGCCCCGATGTCCCGCATCGGAAATGGAGGGGGAGTTCCTAGGCTATAAAAGTAAAAACCTGGACCTTTATATAGCATCGAGGCCTTTTCCCAAGTGGTGAAATCCCTATTAGAACTTCCCAGTTAAGCGTGCTTGGCTGGAGTAGTTCTAGGATAGGTGACCCACTAGGAAGAACAAATCCATGCGAGCATGACCCAAAACGAACAATATCGATGACGTGTAAAGGGTCGGGGCGTTACAAAGATTTTTTTCTCTTTAAGCAAAATTTTCAAATTTAAACATAAATGTTCAAATACTTATATCTTTCTCGTCGTAACTCCGCTTCACCTCATTTTCACGTCGTTAGATTCACCTCATGTCCTAGTTTTCATTCCATCTCTTATACGCCTTGTTCCACCTCTTTTTGTATGTTGTCAGAGCTCTAAAAGTTGGCCAAAAATAAGATATCTCTCTCTGTCTCTCTCTCTGTCTCTCTCTCTCTCTCTCTGACTATCTTCTATTTCCATGCTTCTTCCTTCCTCCTTATTTTCCAAAATTGTTCTCTCTTTTGCTCTTTCTTCATAGCCCTTCTCCCACTCTTATGTTTCTTTCCGTTCTTGTAAGTCATATACATTCATACTTGATGACATTGCCACCGTTGGAGGTTCGGTGGCTACCACGAGCTCGATGGAAGGGCCATGAAGGAAAAGAAAAAAAGAGAATAATTGTGGAAATAAAGTAGGAAGGAAGAAGCATGGAGATAGAAGACAGAGGAAGGGGAGAAAATAAAGAAAAATTTTATTTTTGGCCAACTTTTAGAATTTTAACAACATGCAAAAAAATATGGAATAAGGCGCATAAGGTGTGAAATGAAAATTAGGCCATAAACTGAATCCAATAACGTAAAAATAAAGCAAAACGAAATTACGACGAGGGAGATACAAGCGCTTTAACATGTGCGTTTGAATATGAAATTTTGCCAAAAGAGATAAAAATTTTATTTTGTCCAACTTTCGGAGCTCCGACAGTATGCAAAATCCGAAAGTTGGCCAAAAGAGGTGGAACAAAGCTTATGAGGGGTGGAATAAAAATTAAGCCATGAGGCGAATCCAACGACGCAAAAATGAGGTAAAACAGAATTATGACGAATGAGATACAAGTATTTGAATATGTGTGTTTGAATTTGAAAAAAAATTCCAAAAAGAAAAAAAATATTATTTTTGACCAACTTTTGGAGTTCCAACGGCATGTAAGAAGAGGTGGAATAAGGTGTATGAGGGGTAGAATGAAATTTAGGCAATGAGTTGAATCCAACAACGCAAAATTAAGGTAAAACAGAGTTACGACGAGAGAGATACAAGTGTTTGAACATGTGTGTTTGAATCTGAGAAGTTTGTCTAGATTCTGTTAGTTCAATCAAACGGATATAACTGGAGAGTTCACATTGAAACACGAAAAAGACTCTAAGGTTTAATTTGTTAAAATTGAAATTCTGGAATTTAAATTGAAAAACACACGAAACCCCAAATTATTTTTTATTTATTATTTATTTATTTATTGAGATTTGCCCTAATAATAATTTAAAACTATTTTACAATAAAAAGGTCAAACTCAGCCAATCGTGTGTCAATTTCTCTATTTTTTTATATTATATATATATATATATATATATATATATATATATATATATATATATATATATATACCTTCACTGTCAGGATACGGTGGCCACGATATTTGGAGGAAAAAAATATTTGTATAAACATAAATAAAATATATAAATAAATAAGAGTGTAAATGTCAACACAATTAGTTATTATATTGATTTTTTTTTTTTCTTCATTTTTAGTGGGAATCATACATTCTTGATACTTTTCATTATTTTAAACCTTGTTGGGTCTAAAATATTTAAGACTTGAATCTGACAGGTCACGAGTTGGTTTAATATTAAGCAATAATTTTACAAATAATGAATCAATAATAAAAAATTAATTTTAATCATACACATCAAATGATGGAATTTTCCATTATATAAATTACTCCATTTATGTTACTCTAATGTTAGTTCTATTACTATTGTCTATGATATTTTGTCCAACACTTTGATAGTTCCACAATGACGAGAGTCAAAATGAAATACCACTTAAACATTAAGAAATGTTGATATAATTTTATTTTTTTTTTATGAAAAATTATTCATTTTCTTAATTTTGACTCTTAATTTCACTCCCAATGATGTAGAATTAAGAGGACTAAAGATGTGAGAGACAAAGAGAGAGAGCAGTTGTCATGACCCGAACCCGCCCCTAAAAGTTTGGGTCATAACCGGCCAATAATCCATAGATTACCGAAGGCCTCAAACGATCATACAGAATATTTATGCTAATGGGGCCATAAACGGAAGCATATAATAAAGAGAAGTCCGTTGAGTTGTGCCAAGCATGAGCAAAATCATAGAGTTAACCACGTAACACAATAATACATATACATGCCCATCAATAATATAAGAGCCAGAGAAAAATCATACATAATGTTTACAACCGAAGACCATAAAAACAAAAACATAATAGGGTTAAAGTGTGTTGTGAGCCAAGACAAAATTTCGTCTCAGAAGCATGACTTGATTGGGTCACAAAAGGCTACTGAAGCTGACTCTAGGGGTGTGCTCCATGCTGCTAATCACCTACATATGCATACATAAAATTGGGTGAGTGAAGCTCAATGAGTAATAATACAGTAAAACAGTGTAAGTAGATGATCATAAAGCTCTCTCAATATCCATAATCATATAAATCAAGTGGCCTTAAGCATATAACAAGCGGCCTCGGGCCCAATCATTTGTCAAGCGACCTCAGGCCCAATCATATAATAAGTGGCCTCGGGCCCAATCATTTATCAAGCGGTCTCGGGCCCAATTATTTAACAAGCAGCCTCGGGCCCAATCATTTAACAAGCGGCCTTGGGCCCAATCATTTAACAAGCAGCCTCGAACCCAATTATTTAACATGCAACCTCAGGCCCAATCATTTAACAAGCGGCCTTGGGCCCAATCATTTATCAAGCAGCCTCAGACCCAATTATTTATATATGTATTGACCCAAGAGGTGACTCGTACGGACTCTAGAGGTGGCTCTCACTATAGCACTTAGTTCCATACAGCACTTTATTCCATACCAGAAATCAGTAAGTCTTAAAGACTGAACAATTCATATCATGTCATAGCATAAATGGAACGGATAAACGGAATGGCCTTGGGCCCACCATATCATATTATAAACAATTCGCATTTCTTGTTCATAACTCATTTCACATTTCTTAGAAACTTGTGTACTTTGACAAAATACGATATTTAGAAGAACGTGTCATACATAAATCAAAATAGATAATGAAAACATATCATTACTATACTATTACTCACAGTGATTTCCAGAAATGGTTGACCGGTCCTCAAATTATGACCGGCAAACACAATGCGCATGGCACAACATATCAAAACATAGAATTACTCTCTTGATCAAATTTACTTCTCTTAATCTTTTCTTAACCAAATAAATCAATCCTTTACTTTAATCCTTAACAAATTATTTTTGTTGGTTCTAAACTCATTAGTCCTCAATGGGTCATAATCTGTGTCTAGCAAAATAGTAAGAAACCAAAGGAAACTGGGTTAGGAGAGGAAATAGCATGAAACGGTTAGAAAGAAAATGAACAGCCTTCACTAATTTGAACATATCTATTTGTGTATTTAGAATTTAGATGTGAGACCACCACCATTGGAAACTAGACTTCTGGGGCTTGAATTTAGGCTCAATAATCATCTAAAACAGAGTCTGCATGAAAGAGATATGTCTTTTTTAAGTTGGGTTGAAACGGGGGTTCCGTACGAGCAGAAGTCTTCACTGCTCGTGCGGCCCAAATCCGCTCAAGCGGAAAAACCGGCCGCTAGGAGCAGAATCAAAACTTCTTTTTTTTTTTCATGTTCCACTCATGCGGTGCCCATGGCCACTCGTGCGGTCTGGGAAAAATCAGACAGTCCGAAAATGGTTCAAAGATGCAAACTTTCTAAACTCATTTCCAAGTCCAAATTCATGTAAAAACAACTCAAAAACATGATAACTAAGCATGATACAAGTATAATTCCACATCAAACATATCAACCTTGCATCAACAACAAATTCATGGACTCATCTTGTTCCCATATTCATACATTACATAAACAAATTCAAAACACATGATCCATGAGCAATCTTTCAACAAAACTTATTTTCATGAATAATCTAGGGTTTATTTCATGGGTCAATCACAAGAGTGAACTTAAATCAAACAAAGATGGAGAGATTAGGGTTCAATTTCATGCCTTTAGCTCAAGCCACCACATAATTCAAACCCTAACTCAAAATTCCTAATTTCTTCGTGATTTCAAGACAAAGATGAGTTAGAAACAAAGTTTGTAAGTAAATTTTCATACCATAACTCAAATCTATGGTTTGCCCATTGATTCCCTTCAAATCCCTAGCTTTCTCCTCTTCCTCTCTCTCTAACTCACACTTTGAGCTCTTTCTTCAACCAAAAATAAAGAACAAAAGGCTAAACATATACACTTAATTCAAAAATCTTAATTTATTCATTACGAATCATAATTTTTCAAAATCTCACCCAAGGCTCTAAAAATCATGCTAATCACAGATATGAAGTCGATTTTGGTTTATCGCACCTCTACCGATATCAATTTTTCGCTCAAAGAGGTATTTGTAACAGATATTTCTACATTTAACAGATCAAGTTCCAAAATCACAAAATTCACATACTTAAACTTGCAAATTCATGTCAAACACATAATCCCATGCATAATTAAACATAATACAGGTTAGGTTATCACAGTAGTGTGGGACTACTTCACATATGTCCTTGCCACATCATTTGAAGTGGAATTAGAGGGTCTCGATTAAAAGATATAATGAGACTATTTTTTTACACTAACAAAACCAATTATACTTTATGCAATTATTGAGAAAAGTTAATTTGCTCTAAATTTAATTGGGCAAATTACACCAAAGGTCTCTATAGTTTCTCTCAAGTTTTATTTTGGTCTCTAATGTTTCAATTTGAATACATTTGCCCTTCAAGTTTTGTTGTGTCAAATAAGGATAATTATGGATAGAATTTAAGTTTTTGGATGGAAAATGGTGACATTCATTATACATGACCATCTTTTAAGGACAAAATAGTATTTTTATCCTTTCCTCTCTATAATTCATCCTCTTTCTTTCTTCCACCATTACCACCCGCAGCCACTAACCACCACATCCAAACATTACCACCGTATGCATAGCCACCAAGCACCACCAAAACACCTCCTCTTCCATACCACCATCACACCAAAGTAACTTTAAACTGACAAAAAATCTACCCCAAACCAATAGAAAATCTCGTCACTCTACCAACCCAAAATCCATCTCCCATCATTACCCTTAAACCACTATCAAATCATCACCACCATACTCTCTCTACCCTACCACTCTCACCATCCTAAATCCAACTTCAAATCCTCCCCGGCTATTGAATCTACTGCAACAACCTATAGTGAAAAACTTTTATATACACATCACATATAGAGAGGAGATGAATGGTGGTTTGGGCAAGAGTGGAAAGGAATTGATAGATGATAGTTTGATCAAGGTAAGGAAGAGAAGAGATAATGGGGTTGGTGTTGGACAATCTTCACTGTATTTAAGTAGATTAAATTCTGTTGTGTACTAAACAACAACTAGAATATAAAGAAATAAAGGAAATGAGAGAATTTGTTTGATTACAAAAATCAAATTAGAAATAAAACAAAATAAATAAAAAAATATATTTTATTTTGTTACAAAAACAAAATTAAAATCTGATTTAAATAAATAAATAAAACAGAATAATAAATTAAACAACTTACTTGATTAATTTCTTTGAATAATTATCTGATCAAGTCCAGTGTTTGACACCCATTTTTTGGTAACTTCATTGTATTTAATTTTTTGTAATTTCATAAAGACATATTCTGGTTGGAAAAACAAATGTTTATGCTATTTGACAGATAGTAGTAATATACTGTCTCTTTTCTTTGACAACTAGTAGTAATATACTGGTGTCATTAACAATTGCAGAATATTAATTTGTGTTACAGAAAATTATTGTGGTATTTTATTTTTCTAGTTTTAGTAACAAAGAAAATAAAATTATTTTGTGTTATAATTTATTTTCTGGTTTTAGTAACTACAAAATTAGTTTGTGTTTTAATTTTTCTGATTTTTGTAATCAGAGATTATGGCTGTTACAACTAAAACTGCAACTGGTAGTGGTACTCCGATTGTTACACCAACAACAGTCCCTATCCAGAACCATGTTCATGTACCAATAAATCATGGAGAAAAACCGAAAAAATTTAACGATACTGAGTTTAAGAGACGGCAACAGAAGATGCTGTTCTATCTTACAACTCTTAATTTGGCCTGGTTTCTCCATGAACAGGTTCCAGCACTTAAAAATGGTGAAAGTGATCGGCAAATTGTTGCCACTATAGATGCTTAGAAACATCTAGATTTCCTGTGCAAAAACTACATCCTCAATGGCCTTGACAATATGTTGTATAATGTATACAGTCCTCTGAAAACAGCAAAAGAATTGTGGGATTCTTTAGAGAAAAAAATACAAGACAGAAGATGCCGGCACGAAGAAATTTGTTGTTGGTAAATTTCTGGACTTTGTTATGGTAGACTCCCAAACGGTAATTTCTCAAGTTCAAAGTTTTCAATTAATTTTACATGATATTTATTCTGAGGGTATGTCTCTAAGCGAGTCATTCCAAGTCGCTGCTTTAGTGGAAAAGTTACCACTAGCTTGGAAAGATTTCAAAAATTATTTAAAACATAAACGCAAAGAGATGACCATGGATGAATTGATTGTAAGATTAAGAATTGAGGAAGATAACCAAAAGGTTGAAAAGAGGAATGGGAAAAATCCCATTGAGTCCAAGGCTAATGTGGTTGAACAAGTTCATAAACCACATAACAAAAAGAGGAAGTTTACTGGAGATGGTCCTAAATAAGGCGATAGCAGCAAGAAGTTCAAAGGAAAATGCTATAATTGTGGCAAGACTGGATATCGAGCTTCTGATTGCCGCCGCCCTAAGAAGGATCATGGAAGTACAAGCAAGAAGACCACCAATCAGGCCACTGTAACAGAATTGGATTACATCTCTGACGGAATGCATGACATCAACCTCTCTGCTGTGGTGTCTGAGGCTAACTTGGTTGGAAATCCCAACGAGTGGTGGGTTGACACTGGAGCAACTCGTCACATATGTGCGGACAAGAAGACGTTCACTACCTACAATGAGGCTGCAAATGGTGAACAACTTTTCATGGGAAATTCTTCTACTTCTACTGTGGCTTAACAAGGGAAAGTGATCTTGAAGATGACATCAGGGAAAGAACTGACCCTCAACAACGTACTGCGTGTACCTGACATCAAAAAGAATTTAATTTCTGGTTTTTTGTTAAGTAAAAATGGTTTTAGGCTTGTTTTTTAGTCTGATAAATTTGTATTAACAAAGAGTGGCATGTATGTTGGTGAGGGATACATGAGTGTAATAGCCCCGACCTTCGATTAATACTAAACCATGATTAATTATGCCTAACAGTAATTTAGAAGGAATCCGAAATTAAATTGCATATGTATTGCATTATCTTAGTGTTTTTATCTGTTTGCCATAAAACGATCTGTTCATGTTTTATGTTTTGAACTTCAAATTGAAAGCCTTATCGGCGCCCGATTTTGAAATTGATTAGTGCTATGTGATAATTAGAATTTATGTGACTTTATGGTAGATTTAATTTAAATTTGATTTGGTATGATTAAATAAAGCTAAATTACATTAGTTGGACTTATCTACCATTATGCCACTTAGTGGCTTGATTTGGAGACCAGCCTTATTACACTTTGAAACATATTTCCTCAGCTATTTTCCCTGTCAAAACCGACTAGAGAGAGAGAGAGCTAGGAGAAAATAGGATTCATCTAGAGATTTGGCTTGGAGCTTAGGAGAATTGAAGAGTAGCTTGCATATTTGAGCTTCTAGGCTTGGAATTCAAGGCTTAAGATAGGAGATTCTCCTTTCAATTGTGCATTTGAGTTTAATTCTTACATGGTTCTTGGAAGATTAGAGTTTAAAGTCTAGAATTGGTTTTAAGAGTTGGATTTGAGAGTGAATTCATGCATGCATGCACATATTCTTGGATTTTGGAGTTGTTCTTCGTGAATTTCCACATGCATGTCCACATTTTGGTTTTAATCCATGAATTCACCCTATTCTTGAGCTTAATCTTGTTTTGGATCAAGTTTTGGAGCATTAGGAGTCATGAGAATTCATGCATATTTGAAATTGTGTTTAATTGACTCACCCTGGGGCTTTGATTTTACAAATTGATCTTTAAAACATCTTATACTTTGAGTTTACTAGTGTTTTCCAAAGATTTGGCCCAGGAAAATGAGTTTTGGTTGGTTGGAGGTCGAGTTTCATGTTTGGAGGTCAATCTGGATTTTCCAGGAATTTGACCCACGCTCGAGCGGGGACTTTCATGCTCGAGCATGAAGCCTGAGCACATGCACTTCCGCTTGAGCGGCAAGAGTTACGCTCGAGCGTGAAATGCGTATACCCAGAAGTTTATGTGTTTTGCAGTCCACTTGAGCGGGGGAAACCACGCTCGAGCGAGGGTCTGTGTCACATGCTCAAGCGGGGGTCAAGCGCCCGTCGAGCGTGAATTTCATGCATCCAGCACTTTTTCATATGTTTGCAGTTCGCTCGAGCGGAGAAGTCCAAGCTCGAACGGGGATTCTTTTCTGCATGTCCACTCGAGCGGGGAAAGCCACGCTCAAGCGTGGACCTTATCTTCAGCAAAATTTGAGAAATGTTTTCCAAAGGCATCTTTGCATCCTCATTCCATCTTAGGCATTCCTAGGCCATGTTTAAGACTTTATAGTGAGGATTTAAGGTTAGAAACACACTAAGAACCAACGACATAAGTTTTGTACAATTAGAATGTGTGTTTCAAGTGTGTGTCCGTTATGTGTTATGTAGGTCACGTGCCGCGTGTCGTGTGATCGATCTGCTTCGTCTGTCTGTTTCAAGGCCAACTGTGAGTAATAATTTAGTAAAATGTTCAACTGTATCTATTTTCTGTGTGATAAAACAAGATCTGTTTTCCAGAATGATATGTTATATACAATGAATGATTGTTCAATTTCTAATATATATTCGTGACATCCTTAGCATCATATGATATCTGTTAACTGTTACCCGGTATCGGAGGTTCCTTTATAAAACTTATTTCTGTCTGCACTCTGTTACCCGTACCGAAGGCCCTGTCATGGGGGCTCAGCTTCTGTTCTGTTCTGTTACCCGGATTCGAAGGTTCCTTTATGGAACTGGTTATTCGTAACCCCACATGTATACGTTCTGTTCTGTTCTGTTCTGCTCTGTTCTGTTAATGCTAATGGATGTATCATGTAAACTTAATCATGACTTATGATTTCTGTCTGTCTATGATCTGGACAAGCTATGATTTTGATATGAACTGAATTATGATTTTCAATCTGTACGAACTCATTCATTGAAACCCTTTACTCTATTATTATTCACTGGGCTTTCGCTCACGGTTTATATTATATATGTAGGTGAGCCAGCGTGTGACCAGGGCCAGAGTTGACGGCCTTTTGTTCTGTTTTGTCAGCCAACTGTTGTTCCTCCCGAGGAGGTTCCGGTCGAAGTCTAATGATATGGCTGTTTTTGTACTCATGCTAGTCTCTGTATGTGTTGTAAGGACAGGTCTTGGGATGTAATACTTTGTAAATATTGGTGTCCTTTGAGCGGCATGCTTATGTATATATATAAGTTTTGAAATGTTCTGTCCCATGTATGTTATCACAGCTCATTAAACCTTGTCTATTTTGTATTATTGCTTCCGCAGCCCCTTATTATTTGTTAATCTGTTCAGAGGCCTTTGGTAATCCACGGATTACTGGCCGGTCACGGTGCTAAACCCATAGGGGCGGGTTTGGGTTGTGACAATGAGTGATGGTCTCTTCAAATTAAATGTAATGACAGTTGTACCAAAAGTTGCTATGAATGAGAATAACACATCTTTTGCTTATATTCTTGAGTCAAATTTATGGCATGGTAGATTAGGACATGTAAATTATGATGCTTTGCGTAGATTAATTGGTTTGGATTATATACCAAAGTTTGAAATTAATCCTAATCATAAATGTGAAATTTGTGTAGAAGCAAAACTAACTAAGGCTCCATTTAAATCTGTTGAAAGGAAAACCGAACCTCTAGAATTAATTCATACTGATGTATGTGATCTTAAATTTATTCAAACTAGAGGAGGCAAAAAGTATTTCATAACATTTATCGATGATTGCACGATATATTGTTATGTTTATTTACTTAGAAATAAAAATGAAACCTTAGAAATGTTTAAACTCTACAAAATAGAAGTTGAAAATCAACTTGGTAAAACCATTAAACTGGTTAGAAGTGATAGAGGTGGTGAATATGATGCACCATTAAATGAATTTTGTGCACAACATGGCATTATTCACCAAACTACAGCACCTTATTCTCCACAGCAAAATGAAATTGCTGAAAGGAAGAATAATGTTAGGTTTTTATTCTTGGCAACCCTGTTTTGACAAAACTCCTTTCAATTGTATTTGTTTTCGCATTTTTATTTCAGTGAGGCTATGAGTTTTTAGATGCGAATTCAACCCGAATTGTGCCTCGTAGAGAAATTTGTGATGTTAATACTTTCAAGATTGCCACTTCGCTGATTATGACAGGGATCGAGCTGCCCGGTTAGCTCACGGGGGTCCAAGGGGCAGCGCCCCTTGGCGGGTCCGGGGCAGCGCCACGGCGGGGTCGAGGGGCAGCGCTCCCGAAGCAAAATGCAAAAATGTATTCCAAGTTGCCTGTCCGCCTGAGCGGACATTCCCCCGCTCGAGCGGAGAATCTTTGGTTCCAGAAGTTTGATCGCCTGCAAAAATACAGCGATATGTTTTTTCCCGCTCGAGCGGAACTTTTCGCACTCGAGCGTAGGTCCGCTCGAGCGGCCATTCCTACGCTCGAGCGGAGATCGCGGGACAGTTTTCTATAAATATGTGTTTCAGTCCAAATCTAGGATAACTTCTCTAGATCTTCTTCTTGGGTCCTAGGGTTTATATCTGGAGATATTTTTCTAGTTTTCTTTGATGTTTTGATTGAGTATTCAACTAATGGTTTAAAGAGTATACATCAAAGG
Organism: Camellia sinensis; assembly: GCF_055761805.1. Taxonomy (NCBI): domain Eukaryota; kingdom Viridiplantae; phylum Streptophyta; class Magnoliopsida; order Ericales; family Theaceae; genus Camellia; species Camellia sinensis. Next base: position 172,446,617 of record NC_138967.1, read on the forward strand.
ATTATTTGTTTGTTCTACACAAAAGAGAGAGTTGTTATTCGGTGGATTCTGAAGAATTCAAGCCTGAAGCTTTGGTGGATTCTGGAGTGGCCCATTGTCAAGACAATTCCGAGGTGAAGACAGGTTGGAAGAGGCACATAGAGGTTGGTTCAATTCGGGCGTGGATTCCCTAGGTAATTGAGAGTATACCTGTTTAATTCCTTTATATCTTCTTAGTGGATTGTTTTGTGGCTGTTGCTCGTGGTTTTTTTATCACAATTGGAGGTGTCCAATTGTGGGTTTTCCACGTAAAATCGTTGTGTCAATTTGTCTTGATTGTTTGATTGGGATTGTTATATACTGCTTAAAATTGATACACAATCACAAATTAACATTTAGGGGATTTCTAGATTTTTTTAATTGGTATTAGAGCAGGTCGTTCTATTTTTTTTAAAAAAAAAATTATTTTAGAACGAGATCTTGTTTAATTTGTGATAATGGATTCAATACGTGAGGGAAATTCTATGGTTCGACCACCCCTACTTGACGGATCCAATTATTCTTTTTGGAAAGCTCGGATGAGATCGTTTTTGAAATCTATAGATGAAAAAGTTTGGCAATCTGTCATGAATGGATGGACCGAACCAACAATTACTGTTGATGGAGTAACTTTCCCCAAACCAATTGATAAGTGGGACACAATTGATCGCCAAAATAGTAGCTGGAATAGTAAAGCTATCAATTCTCTCTTTTACGCTGTCACACCTGAAGAGTTTAGTCGTATTTGCAATTGTGAGGTCGCAAAAGAGGCTTGGGATATCTTACAAACTATTCATGAGGGCACTCCTTCTGTTAAACGCTCAAAACTTCAAAGGCTCACGTCTAGTTTCGAAAACCTTTCAATGAAAGATAGTGAGACCTTTGATGAATTTTATGCGAAGTTAAGTGACATTGTAAATTCCAGCTTCAATTTAGGTGAAAAAATACCAAAATCCAAAGTTGTGGAAAAAATTTTGAGATCATTGCCCGATCGGTTCCAACCAAAAGTTACGGCTATTGAGGAGGCTCAAGATGTTGACAACCTCAAGCTGGATCACTTGGTTGGAAATCTCCAAATTTATGAAGCACATAGGAATTTCAAAAGGAAACAAAAAGATACTATTGCTTATAGTAGTGCTCATAGAGTTGAAGAGGATTCTGATGAGGATTGTGAGATAAATTCCAAGATTACGGCTACTTTTGTTAAACAATTTAAAAAATCATTTTTAAAAAAGAATCCTAAACTTTTGGAATCTACTCATACTCATAAATTTAAAGGTAAAGATAAACTCAAAATTAATCCTATAGCCAAGAAGGAGAAAGGAAAGATACAAGGGAACTCTGAAAGAGTCCAATGCTATGAATGCCAAGGATTTCGCCACTTTGTTTCAGAATGCCCCACTTGTTTGAAGAAGAAGAAAGCCCTCGCCATCACTTGGGATGATGAATCAAAATCTGATGAAGATGAAAGTGACAATGAAGATCAAGGCGAAGAGGGACATAAACAATTCCTTGCTTTCATAGCGGCTTCTGAAACTGAAGAACGAACAGAGTATCCAAAGAAGTCGGTTAAGAATACCACTGATGATGAATCCTCGAGTAGTGACGATGAAGAGCTTAAGCAAGCTTATGAAAAGTTGTATAAGGAATCTCTTAACTTATCTAAATTGAATGACAAACTCACTATGAAACTCAAAGCATGTGAAAGTGAGAATGTCAAATTGAAGAAAGAGATATCCGAGGCTAGGAATGATGCCCTTAAGATATCTAATGATCGACAAGCTTTTTATGCAAAACTCTTGACTTGTGAGACAGAGAGGAATGACCTACACCAAATTTATGCAACATATGAAGAAAAGATTGAAACTCTCGAGATGTCTCAACTTGCCTTGGAAGAACTAATCATCAAGAAAGAGGAAGAACTCAAGTGTGCTATGGCTACCATTGGTCTTTGGAACAAAGGATCAAAGATTTTGGACAATATCATTGAGTCTCAACAAATTTGTTCTAACAAGAGTGGCATTGGGTTTGGTGGTAAGAAAGAGCAAAAACAGAGTGCTTCCACATGTCATGATACAAGAACTCAAGGAAAGGGGGAACAAAAAATTCAACATAAGGATGGACTTCTCAAACTTCCTAGAGTTGGTAAGGTAAAAGAAAAGAAGGTACACCCTGTACACTGTGTTTTTATTTGTCATCATTGTGGTATGCATGGTCATATTCGCCCTTATTGTTATAAGTTGCATAGAAGAGTGTATTTGCCTAGACCTAAAAATAGGATGTTGACAACCAAGTCGAGACGGGTTCCCATTGAAAGCAAAGGAAACCACAACGTCAAGACACCATCCAAGAACTGCAATGCTCACAACTTTGTTTATACTAAAGCAGTTTGGGTGAGAAAACTTAACTTGTGTTAATTTGTTTATTTGTTTTAGTTTTTAGGTTTCTGTGTTTTTTTTAATGAGAAAAAAATGTGTGCATGCTTGTTTTTATGTCTTGCTTTGTTTAGTAAAAAAAAATGAAAAAAAAATCCCAAAAAGATTTTCTTTGTATGGTTTTGCAAGCTTAAAATTTTTGAGTGGTCCTTGGTGCATATTGAAATTGATGAGAATATCTATTACATGTTAATATGTGTGTGCTTTCTGTGATCATTACTCATTTTGGAGTGTGTGTTCTTTGATTAGTATGTCTCATTCTGTACACACTCTTGGATAAAAAAATATTGGAGTCTTCCACCTTAGTGATCTTTTGTCTCTATGGACTTCTGGCATGGTATCTTTTGCTTTTCTAAAGGAATTGACCTATACTAGCATATCATAGGTGATGTTGAGTCTCTTAACCATCTTCCATCTTTTTGCATCTCCACGGCTTTCCCCTCTGTTCTTTGTAGTCCAGGCATGAGGAAAAAGCTACCTCAGAGTCACCAACCAGGTCATCCTTATTATATCCATGCTTCTCTGGTTCGGTTTCCATACTCTTGAGCGTGTCAGCCGCCAATAAGTGTGCAAAAGAAAGAAAAAATGTGAAAAAGAAAAAAAAAATGTGCAAAAGAAAGAAAAAAAAAGATGTGAAAAAAAAATGAAAAAATAAAGGATTCATTGATTGAGGGGGAGCCTCTGCTTTTACTCACCAAATACCCATTGATTCCTAGTGATTTGACTTTCCTTTGTTGTGTTTAGACTCTCTTGTCGGAGGTCCAACTTTCAGATCACTACTAGGATTGAATCTAGTGTTTGTCGAACTCCAAGAGTCACACACACACTTTTATCATGGAATCTATGTTTTTCACATAATGCATCACTTTCTTTCATAAGGAATCTTCTACAGACTGTGCATATTGTGTTTTCAAGTAATTGTGTTTCTTGGATAGTCTTGTGTGTTTTAAGGTACAAATCTGAGATTTCTTGCTTGCTCCACCATATTATTTTTTGTCTTTTTCTTCTTGTTCACTGTTTTCAGTGTTTGTGTTTGCTTTTGGTGAGGGGGAGTTTGGTTCATCTTGATTTGGGTTGGTAAGGGAATTTGGTTTTTCATTGCAAGAGTTGTTTAGCATGAACACTTTGATATGTTTGGTAAGGGAGATTGGCTATATGTTTTGCATGTTGCTATGCACTGTTTGCTTATTATTTCCTTATTGCATGCTATAGTTGTTTGAGCTTCCTTTGTCAATTCGTGCCAAAAGGGGGGAGTAATGTTGTTCGGTGCATGTGTCTTAGGCATGTGTCTTAGTTTTCAGGTTTTCATGCTACATGTTCTTAAAATCTCCAAGTTGCATCTATTCATGTTTTCCATCTCATGCTTCAAGATAATCTTGTCATATGTTTATTGTTTTTTTCCTATACTCTTGTGGGACTAATAGTTGTTTTGGAGATTGTGGCACTAATAGTTGTTTTGCAGATCATGACCTTGAGAAAGAAGTTTGTTTTTATTGGCTGTAAGGGTTAGGGTGTTTTGAATTTTATTTGTTAGGTGTGTTCTGTCACGGCATTGCCAAATGGGGAGATTGTTAGGTTTTTATTCTTGGCAACCCCATTTGACAAAACTCCTTTTAGTTGTATTTGTTTTCGCATTTTTATTTCAGTGAGGCTATGAGTTTTTAGATGCGAATCCAACCCGAATTGTGCCTTACAGAGAAGTTTGTGATGTTAATACTTTCAAGATTGCCACTTCGCTGATTATGACGGGGATCGAGCTGCCCGGTTAGCTCACAGAGGTCCAGAGGGCAGCGTCCCTTGGCGAGTCTAGGGCAGCGCCACGGCGGGGTCAAGGGGCAGCGCCCCCGAAGCAAAATGCAAAAATGCATTCCAAGTTGCCTGTCTGCTCGAGCGGACATTCCCCTGCTCAAGCGGAGAATCCTTGGTTCCAGAAGTTTGATCGCCTGCAAAAATACTGCAATATGTTTTTTCCCACTCAAGCGTAACTTTTCATGCTCGAGTGTAGGTCCGCTCGAGCGGCCATTCCTGCGCTCGAGTGGAGATCGCGGGACAGTTTTCTATAAATACGTGTTTCAATCCAAATCTAGGATAACTTCTCCAAATCTTCTTCTTGGGTCCTGGGGTTTATATCTGGGGATATTATGCTAGTTTTCTTTGATGTTTTGATTGAGTATTCAACTCATGGTTTAAAAAGTATACATCAAAGGATTATTTGTTTGTTCTACACAAAAGAGAGAGTTGTTCTTCGGTAGATTCTAAAGAATTTGAGCCTGAAGCTTTGGTGCATTCCAGAATGACTCATCGTCAAGACAATTCCGAGGTAAATACGGGGTTAAAAGAGGCACATAGAGGTTGGTTCAATTCGAGCATGGATTCGCTAGGTAATTGAGAGTATACCTGTGTAATTCCTTTATATCTTCTTAGTGGATTGTTTTGTGGCTATTGTCCATGGTTTTTTTATCACAATTGGAGGTGTCCAATTGTGGTTTTTCCACGTAAAATCGTTGTGTCAATTTGTCTTGATTGTTTGATTGGGATTGTTATATATTGCTTAAAATTGATACATAATCACAAATCAACATCTAGGGAATTTTTAGATTTTTCAATATCCTTTATATCTTCTTAGTAGATTGTTTTGTGGCTGTTGCTCGTGGTTTTTTTATCACAATTGGAGGTGTCCAATTATTGGTTTTTTCACGTAAAATCGTTGCGTCGATTTGTCTTGATTGTTTGATTGAGATTGTTATATACTGCTTAAAATTGATACATAATCACAAATCAACATCTAGGGGATTTCTAGATTTTTCAAATAGAACCCTTAAAGAAATGATGAATGCCATGTTACTAAGTTCAGGCTTACCACAGAACTTGTGAGGGGAAGCAATATTGTCTGCTAATTATGTTCTTAACAGAATACCCCATAAGAAAACCAACAGCACTCCTTATGAATTGTGGAAAGGTCGACCGTCTTCCTACAAATACTTAAAAGTGTGGGGGTGTTTGGCAAAAGTTAAAATTCCTGTTCCTAAAAAAGACTAAGATTGGACCAAAAATAGTAGACTGTGTGTTTATTGGTTATGCTCAGAATAGTAGTGCATATCGGTTTTTGACTTATAAATCAGAAATACCTGATATAAATGTGAACACTATTATAGAGTCAAGGAATGTTGTGTTTTTTGAACATGTCTTTCCTTACAAGAAAGGACAGGAATTAAGTTCACAAAAAAGAACTTATGATTGTACACAAAGTCAAGAGACTAATGACAATCAAACACAAGAGACTAGTAATGGTCTCAACCAACAGGATTTAACTGATGATGAACCAATACGAAGTAAGAGAGTGAGAACATCAAAATCCTTTGGTCCAGATTTTCTAACATACCTGTTAGAAAATGAACCTCAAAGCTTTAAGGCAGCAATGACAGGTCCTGAAGCACCTTTGTGGAAAGAGGCTGTTAATAATGAAATTGAATCCATTATGCAAAATCATACTTGGGAATTGGTGGATCTTCCACTAGGTTCTAAACCTCTTGGATATAAATGGATATTCAAGAGAAAAATGAAAGCAGATGGTTCAATTGACAAGTATAAAGCAAGACTTGTAGTTAAAGATTACAGATAAAATGAAGGTTTGGACTATTTTGGCACATATTCCCCTGTGACAAGAATAACTTCCATTCGCATGCTTGTTTCTATAGCAGCGTTGTTTAATTTAGAAATACATCAAATGAATGTTAAGACGGATTTCTTAAACGATGATCTAAATGAAGAGATCTAGATGGAGCAACCCGAAGGGTTTGTAGTGTCGGGGCAAGAAAAGAAAGTTTGTTGGCTTGTAAAGTCTCTTTATGGATTAAAATAAGCACCTAAGCAATGGCATGAGAAATTTGATCATGCAATGCTTACTAATGGGTTTAAGATAAACGAATGTGACAAATACGTCTATGTTAAAAACACTAACCAAGGATATGTCATAGTTTGTCTTTATGTGGATGACATGCTTATCATTGGAAGCAGTCAAAACATGATCAAATCAACTAAGCAGATGCTGAACAAAAGATTTGATATGAAAGATATGGGGGTCGCAGATGTTATATTAGGAATGAAAATTACTAAAACATTTTACGGATATGCATTATCTCAATCACATTATATTGAGAAAATTCTTGATAAATTTATCAATGATGATATGAATTTAGCTAGAACACCTGTAGATGTCAATCTTTATTTATCGAAAAATAAAGGTGATGCAGTGTCTCAGTTAAAATACTCTCAAATCATTGGAAGACTAATGTACCTAATGAATTGTACTCGTCCTGATATAACTTATGCTATCAGTAAATTGAGTAGGTACACTAGTAACCCCGGAGAAGACCATTGGAAAGCGATCATTCGGGTTCTTAGATATCTAAGATTCACCCGCGATCATGGTTTGAACTTTACTCGATATCCAGCAGTACTTGAAGGTTATTGTGATGCAAATTGGATATCGGATACTAAAGATTCAAAATCCACAAGTGGATATGTCATTACTCTGGGAGGCGCTGCTGTATCTTGGAAATCCACGAAACAAACATGCATCGCACGATCCACAATGGAATCCGAGTTCATTGCTTTAGACAAAGCAGGAGAAGAAGCCGAATGGCTTCGTCACTTCTTAGAAGACATTCCAATGTGGCCAAAACCTGTGCCAGCTATTTGCATTCATTGTGATAGTCAATCTGTAATAAGCAGGGCACAGAATCATATGTATAACGGTAAGTCACGACATATTCATCGTCGACATAATACCGTAAGGCAATTGTTGTCAAATGGAATAATCTCAATAGATTATATAAAATCTAAAGAGAATATTACGGATCCGTTAACAAAAGGTTTGACAAAAGAGCTAGTGTATAGTTCATCAAAGGGGATGGGATTAAAGCCCATTACATAAGAATTGTCATAATGGTAACCCTACTTATATGAATAGAGATCCCAAGAACTAAGTTCAAAGGGACAACTAAGTTATGTATGGCTCGCCAGAAATCACCAAGGGATTAAAATTCCTTACCCATTCCTATGGTGAGAGTGATATCTGCAACATGTGTTGTCTGCAGGGGTATAAGGATAAGCTTTGCTTTTAATGATTACTTATATCTTGATTAAGGCATAAAATCAAGACGAGTATAAGGAGATACTCACAATAACAGTCACCTATATGAGTGTCGAACTGGGACCGGTTCTATAAGAATGAAAAGGCTAAATTCTCTAGAAACATTCATGAAAACCAGGAGCGTTCAAGGCCAAAATGAACACAACAGTGAGAACCACGATGTGTTGGAAGATATTTTGTGTGAAACCTATTGTCTTGGCTTACACAAACGGCTGAATAATTCAAGGCATCGCGTCCATTGGTTAGCCAGTAAGTCCAATAGGTTATCACTAGGGAAGGTTCAAGGCCGAAAGCTACCTATCCTGATGCAAGATATTTTCGACTTATACTCTTTCGATAAAGTCTGCATATTGTTGCATTTCCGTTGTCATCAAATTCCGTTCATATGGGGGATTGTTGGAAATGGTTATAAAATTCTGGGTAAAACCAGAATTTTTTCCTAAGTTTGGTCTATTTTTTAGGTGGGCTCCGTGCGTCAATTTTTACGGGTCAAAGTGGTAACGCGTTCTATGCCGCGTTGTGATTCACGTGATATATTTGGTTGCTCAAAACCATTACCGAGTGAATGGAAAATGGAAGCCAAAGTATGCTCCATGGAAATGGAGTTTTGGTGAAAAATCCTTAAAGGTATTGAATAAGGCTTATCTCACATTGATTTGGTGGAAAGTTTTGAATGGGTTTATAAGACATGGGTTTGGTACTTGAGGTGTGCCCCAAGGGGTACCCAAGTGCTTTAGAGAGAGAGGTTATGGGCAAAATGGGCTAGACCCATTGGACCCAAAAATCACCACACACGCGCGCGCGCGCCGCCACCACCGTCCGTCCGGTCAGTTGGGCGGGCTGGGCTGGGCCTGGGCCTGGGCTTGGGTGCGAGTGTGTGGTTGGGTTGGGCTTGTTCGACCCAATACTAATCTTTTTAGGCCAAAAAAAATTTTGAATTTAATTTTATTTTTGGTAAAATAAAATCCAGAATTCAAATTAAACCGGAAATAAACTGGTCTGATTTTACTGTATATCCAAACAGGGCCCTTCCCCTTTTTTATCTATTTGAATTATAAACCCAACAGATTCAAATCTGTTTGAATTCAAAACCAACAGGTTCATACCTGTTCAAACAGGTTTGCACCTGTTTAATTCAAAATCTGCAGCCACCATTACATCTATAAATAGGACAACCCTCGTTTGATGTTTGTAATTCCGAAAATTCATTATTTTTGTCCTTAAGAGCTCTGCAAATTCATTCTTCATTTTGTTGCATTATTTTCTTGTAAGAAAGAGTGTAAACACTTAGTGTGTTCGTAAGACAAACAATTTGTAGTGCTGCTATTGTTTGTAGCAAATCATTTTATCCTGGGAGATAGACGTCCAAATTCTGAAAGCACCGAGGAGAGGACGAATTTGTCTTAAGGACACAATGTCAAACACTGGACTTGATCAGATAATTATTCAAAGAAATTAATCAAGTAAGTTGTTTAATTTATTATTCTGTTGTATTTATTTATTTAAATCAGATTTTAATTTTGTTTTTGTAACAAAATAAAATCTGATTTTTATTTATTTTGTTTTATTTCTAGTTTGATTTTTGTAATCAAACAAATTCTCTCCTTTCCTTTATTTCTTTATATTCTAGTTGTTGTTTAGTACACAACAGAATTTAATCTACTTAAATACAGTGAAGATTGTCCAACAGTTGTAGGTGAAGCAGATGGAAGGAGGAGCGTGTGCTGGTTGTGTGTTGCCAACTTCAAATCCTCCCATCAAAATCTGCATCTTCAACAAAGCCGACCATTGAATCTACTACAACAACCTATAGTGAAAAACTTTTATATACACATCACATATAGAGGGGAGATGAAGGGTGGTTTGGGCAAGAGTAAAAAAGAATTGACAAATGATAGTTTGATCTAGGAAAGGAAGAGAAGAGATAATGGGGTCGTAAGTGATGGAGATGGAAGGAGAAGAGCGTGTGTTGGTCGTGTGTTGCCATCTGAAGTGGTGAATCTAGTGATATGGGGTTGATAAGTGAGCAAGATGACTGAGTCAACTCAATAAGTGATTCAAAGTGAATGACCTCAATAGGCTAGTATATCTTTTCATTTTTGCTCTTAAAAGATGGTCATATGCAATGCATGTGATCATTTTCCATCCAAAAACTTAACTTTCATCCACAATTATCCTTATTTGATACAAAAATAAAATTTGAAGGATAAATATATTCAAATTGAAATATCAAGAATCAAAATGAAATTCAAGAGAAACTATATGGAGACCTTTGGTGTAATTTGCCCAATTTAATTTGATTGAGAAAAATGGAGATGGACAGAAGAATCAACTACTCCAAACAATTATGATAGAGATCACCACACATACATGGCCTCCACAACCCTCACTCTCATCCCAACCACTCATAATGTGGGGCCCACACATACATGAGTGAACCCCACACTCACATAAGGACCAAGATCAAATTAGGAGTCATGGAACCCCCCAAAAAGGGGGTCCCAAACATTTTTGCTACTCCAAATGATTTTTTTCGACTAACAAAGATAATACCCGATACTGCCTCATTAGAGCCGGTAGCCAAAGGCAGCACAATAAATGACTTATATTGAACCTATTTGTAGAAGCTGACTTATATTGATAAATATCAACCTTAGCCGATATTAATAATTTCATAGGACTCACCGTCTTATTTTTATTTTTTTCCTTTTTTAGAATTCATGAAATGATTAATCTAATTTCATGACCTATGGATTAAAATAAAATACGATCAACTCACTACTGTGTGGCTTGCACAACAATGATTGTTGTGCGGCTCATGAAAATTATTTTGGACTTTATTTTAATAATTTGAATCATTCAGTTTTTAAAGAATATCAAGCAGAACATACGTGTAAAAAATCAAATTGATCAGATATCGATAGACCCTTCATCAATTCGCATTTGTATATATATAAGTATTAAACTGAATGCAAATGTAAGTTGATGAAGGGTCTACCGATATTCAATCAACTTTATTTTTTACAGATATTTTCTACTCAATATTATTTAAAAATTGAACTGTTTGGATTATTAAAATAAAGTTCAAAATAATTCTCACGAGCCGCACAGTAGTGACTCCAACTCCATTAAAATAAGGGATGGGTTTTCTTTCATCCAAAATATGAATTGAAAAGTGTTGTCTTAGTTCATAGAGATTATTATGGATCTCATTTTAATGATTTGAATGGTTCATTTTATAAAGTATTTTGTGTATGTGTTGGCTACATATTTTGTACAAGCCAATTACAATTTGACGCGTGCTAAATAAGGGTAATATAGGAAGACTATTCAAGTCTTCGATCCTGATCATACACGTGGCAGTTAGTATTGGTTATTACGAGATTTGAGTAGCAGTGGATCAACAAAGAGATGCAAGGTGATGTGGCATCAACGGTTACTCATATTCAAAATTCAAATTTAGGAGGGAAGCCTAACTGCAAATAATGGCGTAATGGAGCTAATCTTGAGGCAACATGATCAGCGATCATGGAGGAGCAGTTCGATGGTTGGAAATACAATTCGATGGTCATCCTTAAGCAGTATAAATAGCAGAGAAGGCCCCAAAAAAAGCCCCCGGACTCAGATCCAAAAAACCAGTCTTATTCTACTTTACTTAGTTTTACATTTCCTGTTCTTTACATTCCAGTACTTTAAATTCTGCACTGCACTTCATTCATAGGAGTAGTTTCAAGTAGATTGTCACTGTAAACCTTCTACGAGGCTGAGTTTGAATCATTATAAGTTTTTTTATTCTAATGAAATGCTTCAGTTGTTCTTTATTTGATTGATATTTTGCTTAATTCTCCTAAATCAAGCCACCAGTAAAAGTTCTCTTCACTGAGGCTAAGAGAACTAAAACATAATCGCCTGATAATTGGTTGGCAATTAAATTTCTGTAAGGACCGATTGATCCTTGCTGGCATGCTCGCAATTACAACAATAACCTTCGAAAGCCAAAAAGCCAACATATATTTTTGGCACGCCCGGTGGGACCAATTGAAATGGCTAGACGTAGGAGACAATGAGAAAATGAACGCCTGGAAGAAGGCATAGAAGGAGAGGTAAAAGTACCTAATCCAGAGGATAATGTGATAACACATCCTGTGGAGGCACCCAGTTCATCAGAACCTATGGTCGAACAGACCAACACTTTAGAACAAGTACCACATGTTCATAATATTGGACGAGACCAAGGAATTGGACCATCCACTGTTCCATCTACTCAGCCAAATCCATGGGGTGGCCTAGTCAATGCTATGGGGCAGCAATTAATGAACACAATGGAAATGTGGGCAATATCCTTTTTGGATCGAATGAATAACCACCAACTAACGAACGTAAGACACATGGAGGAAATTTTGAATGTCCCTCAGCAAAGATTGGCTAGAGATAAACAGCCTATGCAAGTTAATGGGCATTCTAATGGTCAAACTAGTAATCAGAACTATGAAAGGCCATCACCTCAGTCTTGGTACGAACCTATTCCAAGGCCTGTAGCAGGTCAAAATGTCTCAGTACTTAACAGTGAAGCCATACAATTTGGTGGATCTGGCCCAGTACAAGAAAATGGCGTAAGAATGGTTCCAAATCCCATGTTCGAAGCCATACCTGGCACAAGGGGTTTCACTAATCCTTTATTCGAATTTTTACCCAGGGGGTTGGAAGGTTTTCCTACAAATGAAAGAGACACAACACCAGTTCCAGCACCTTTCCCAGGTCCTTTCGCAGAATAGGCTCAAAGGGGTTACCCACACCCCCAATAGCAACCTGCACTACAGGGACAACCAGTCCCAAACATACCACCTTATGGACCAAGAGGACCACAAGCACAAGTTTGTCCACCAAATTCTGTGTTTGTTCCTCCAGTAGTGGTTCAGTAGGCACAAAACATGGTCTATAGGGACCAAATTGTTGACATCGTTAGGGAGATGTGTGGACCGATAGCTCTAGTGGTCCAAACTCCTGTATACAGAAAACCATATCCAGAATGGGTGGATAGGGTACATGAATACCCAAGAGGTTTCAGGATACCAGATTTTTCCCTTTTCTATGGGAGTGGAAACCAATCAATAATAGAGCATATTGCTAGGTTTGCTGCTCAATGCGGTGAATTTACTAATAATGACTATATAGAGCTAAGACTGTTCCCAAACTCTCTAACTGGAGGAGCATTTGTATGGTACATTAACCTTACACCTGGCTCAATCCAAACTTGGCAACAAATGGAAGAGGCATTTCATGCCCAATTCTTCCAATCAGAGCCAGAGGTTTCCATGGCAGACCTGGCAAGATTGAGTCAAAGGCCTGAAGAGAAGGCTACTTTGTTTATTGCCAGATTTAAAAGGGCTCAAAATAAATGTAGAGTCATCTTGTCAGAGCCAGAATTCGTAAGATTGGCTCAAAATGGCTTAGAGTTTAGGTTTCGAAAGAAGTTTGACTTGACAGAGTTCAGGGACTTAGTGGAACTGACTTATAAGGTATCTAGGTATGAAGCATTACTAGAAGAGGAACAAGATCGAAATAATGCATCATACAAGACATACTACAAAGATCCTAACTATGAGATTGATACAGCAGAGATTGTGAGGAAAGAACCTGTGATCTGTGAAGCATTAATTCATAAGGATATAACAATTGACCAGCAATTTAAAAAGAAAGACCTTCACAGGAAATACTCTTTCGATTTAACTAAGGCAGATGACATTTTTGATCATTTGCTCACAACCAACTTCCTTAAGTTACCAAAAAGGGTTAAAATTCCATCTCTTGATGAACTTAAAAGAAAAGTATATTGTAAATGGCATAATTCTTGGTCTCACTCGACTAAAAATTGTGTTGTTTTTCGAGACAGGATCCAAGAACAAATTTGAAAATGAAGTTTGAAATTCCCAGCCAAAGCTGAAAAGGCCATGGGGATCGACAGTAATCCATTTTCAAAAAATTAGAGAGGTGGCAGCCAATGTCATTATGCCGGATTTTCAGAACCTGTCTTTAAAAGAATTGGAAGAAGCCAATGTGCAGATGCATGTGGCCAACCAGACAGCTATCAAGAAAGACACTGAAAATCTACCAGCTATTGGACAAGGTTTCTCACACTAGAGGGAAGACTCTGAGGAAGAAGCACTGGATGACGATTCCTTAGAAGCAGTTGCAATGCAGAGGATGTGTCATAGGTGCAGACTAAGCTACAAGTGGTTGAAAGGACTTCCAATTGATGAGAAGCAATACTACAAGGATGTGCAGAGACGTCCTAAACCAACCAATGCTTACAACAAAAGGCCATATCCATCTGGTGTCAGGCAGCAGCCATTGAGGATTGAACCAACAGCTGATAGGATGCATTCCAAAGGAAAGAGGCCTTTACATGAATCCAGGCCAGCTAATTATTACAGAATGGAGAGCAGTCATTCTGAGAGGAGATTGGAGAGAGGTTCAGTTTATGGGATCAAAGCCAGAGATTGGCCCCCTAGACCAGCCTCACGCAGAACAGAAAGTAGACACTTTCATCGAAGGCCTGAGTTAGGCCCAAAGCATGAAGTCAGGACCAAGTAGTGGCCTTCGCAGCTAGCTTCGAAAAGATCACTTTGAAAGAGGAAAGAAGTAGTTCAACGGCAGCGTCAGTAGGTTCGTGGGTACCTAGGGTCCCAGATTGGTTTGTGATTCAGAATAAACCTAGGGAAGTGTTTACCCAAAGAGATGTAATTGGAAACCAAGGCAGGATGGTTAAGCCTCCTTTGGTGGCTCCAAACAATTGGGTGTTGCTTAAGCACCCAAAAACAAAGGAACCAGATATGGTCCCTGTAATTTTTAGATCACAAAGGAGAAAAATTCAGCGTAGGTACACTCAGTACCAGCGAGACCTGAAAGAGAATGGAGAGAGTTCTTCATTGGTACAGACAGAAGGAAAGAAGAATCCAAAGTCCGACCATACTCCAAAACCAACTCTACAAGGCAAAATGGGTTGCAGCAGAGAACAGTTGGCCAAAGTTCACTCTGGACTAAAAGCTAGAGAGAAGTCCAGTTTAGCAGGATTGGAGAAGACATTGATGGAGAGTGACAGCGAGGCAGAGACAGAAGTTGGCTTAGGCCAAAAGAAAGAAATGGTTGAGGAAGAAATGGTTAAGGAAGAAATGTTCGAAGCCTTCATGGCTGAATAAACATTTCTGGTTGAAAAACCAGTCGTGACAGACCATTTGAAGGATGAAGTGCCAGAGAGCAGCATGGAGGATATTTCTAGAGTAACTGAACAAGGCGGCCAAAAGGAGAAACAGACACAGCTAGCTATCCAATTTGGCTTAGTGTCAGTGAATATGGTACACATACTACCGCATGAATTCCAAGCTGGAGATGAGAATCAAGAGGGGCAAGAAATTGACCCAATTCTAATCTCTAGTGAAGACTCACAAGTGAGTATGGTGCAAGATAATTTCGGAATTGTTACCCCAATGGAAATTGAATATGAGAGTGAAGAAGTGGTGAGTGTCAACCTCTCATATCCTTTTGAGTATCCCTCGAATTCTATAACACAGCATGTTAAGCCTTTGTATATTAAGGCTTTCTTCGATGGGATACAATTAAACCGAGTCTTAGTGGATAATGGGACAGTGGTGAACTTACTACCGAAATCTTCCTTGAAGAAATTAAGGAAGAGGAATCCTAAGTTAATCCCAACCAGTACAACCATTGCTGGTTTCGCTGGAGACAGACAAATGGCTCATGGAATTCTACCTATCAACCTGAGTGTGGGAACCAGGGACTGCACGACGGCATTCTTCATGATCGACAGTAATGCTAAGTACAATGCTTTACTTGGTAGAGATTGGATCCACACTAACAAATGTGTGCCTTCCTCTTTGCATCAGAAAATAATGATGGCCCTGGGCAACGGAGAGACAGAGGAAATTGATGCAGATCCTCAACCTTTCATAGCCTGCGCAGACTTCGCAGAGGCCAAGTTATATATTGAGGGAGTGACACCACTCAGTATACTGAGGAAATCTGATGGCTCAGCCGAAGTGACGGCTGATGAGGAAGTGACACACCTGAAGCACTTAGTCCAGGAGAGTGCTGATGAAGAAGTTGTCATTAAAGATAACAATGATGCCTGGTTATAGGCAAAGAGATGAAGCACCAGAAACCAAGTCTTTGGCTCTAATTGAGTTTTCAGTATTGGATGTAAAGTTAATAGTCCAGAAAGTGCTAGAGCAAGAGGAAGAAGCCATGATAATTGACTACAAGCAGTAGCAGCAACAAGCCAGAGTTTTGGCCCTTGATAAATACTATGCATTGGACATAGAAACAAAAGTCCAGGAAATACAGGAAGAAGAAGCCTTGTGGACAGACTTTGTCTATGAGGAGGAGGGTAAAGAGGTTGAATCAAAGAACCTGAGAACAGAACACAGCAAGGAGATTGCTTCGAAGCTAGAAGGAATCAAAGAAGGAGCTCCAGTAAGTTCTCAGATACAAGACCCCTTAGAAGAAATAAATTTAGGGGAAGGTTCTGTACAACAACCCATTTATATAAGTGTTTGGTTGAATGCTCTTGACAGGAACCAATTGTTGGTTATTCTGAGGAGATGTAAAGATTGTTTCGCATAGTCTTACAATGAACTGCCAGGATTGAATAGATCATTAGTGGAACATAGGCTCCCTATGAAGCCTAAATTTAAGCCATACAAACAAAAACCAAGAAGAATGGGTCCAGAAGTGATTCAGAAAGTTAAGGAAGAAATTCTTAGACTACTCAAGGCAGGCTTTATTAGGATAGTCAGGTATGTTGAATGGCTATCTAATATTGTGCATGTGGTTAAGAAGAATGGTAAAATGAGGGTATGCATTGATTTTAGAAACTTAAATATAGCAACTCCAAAAAATGAGTATCCTATGCCTATAGTAGATTTGCTGGTAGATAGTTCAACAAGGCATCAAATTTTATCAATGATGGATAGGCACTCTGGTTATAACCAAATCTGGATTGTAGAGGAGGATGTTCACAAAACAGCATTCAGATGTGCTGGAAATATTGGCACCTTCGAATGGGTTAAAATGCCATTGGGTCTGAAGAATGTTGGGGCTACATATCAGAGGGCTATGAACACTATCTTTTACGACCTCATTGGAGGGTATTTAGAGTGTTATATTCATGATATTGTAGTTAAATCCCAATCCATGGAGGAGCATCTATTTCACTTAGAAGCAGCTTTCGAAAGAATGAGAAAGTTTAAGTTGAAACTCAATCCTCTTAAGTGTGCTTTTGGCGTATCATCTGGAAATTTCTTAGGCTATGTAGTACACAAGAAAGGAATACAGATTGATCAGAATAAAGCCAAAGCCATCATTGAAGCCAGACCCCTAACAAGTAAAAAGGAATTACAAAAGTTCCTTGGACAGGTTAATTTTCTTCGAAGATTCATTTCTAACACTGCAGGAAAAACTAAAGTATTTTCTCCCTTGCTAAGGTTAAGAGATGAAGAGGAATTTGTATGGACAGCAGAGCATCAAATTGCTTTCGAAGAAATCAAAGCCTACTTGGCCAACCCTCCAGTGCTGATGCCACCAAAGGGCGATAAGCCTTTGAAGTTGTACATAGCTGCAGCAGAAGATTCATTGGGAGCTTTCTTAGCCCAAGACAATGAAGAAGGCAAGGAACAAGCTGTTTATTACCTTAGTAGGTTTTTAAATTCTTGTGAATGTAAATATTCAGCTGTAGAGTAGCTGTGCCTTGCATTGTATTTTGCTGCAATGAAATTAAGCTATTATCTTTTGCCAACAACTGTCTTGGTAATTACAACTACAGATTTGGTTAAGTATATGTTATTTAGACCTATGTTGAGGGGAAGAATTGGCAAATGGGTATTAGCCTTGTCAGAATTTCATTTAGAATATGTTCCCCAAAAGGCAGTGAAAGGACAAGTTTTAGCCAATTTTATGGCAGACCATCCATCTCAAACAGAGAGCCAAGAGATAATGGAACTTGGTATGGCTAGTGTTGAGCCGTGGCAAATGTGGTTCGATGGATCGAAAGCCAATGGCCTAACTGGAATTGGTATAGTGATTAAGTCACCACAAGGAATAGAAACCACACATGGTTTCAGAGTGGATGAAACTACTTGTTCTAATAATCAAGCTGAATATGAAGCCTTGATAGTGGGATTGAGAATTCTTATTGGATTACGAGTACATGCAGTTGACATATTTGGAGATTCTCAATTGGTGGTTAACCAAGTGAAAGGGATTTTTAAATGTCAAAGTATAAGCATGTTGCCATACTATGTTGTTGCATTACATCTACTTTCTCAATTTCAAATAGCAAATGTAACTCATGTCCGAAGATTCTTGAATAATAGAGCTAATGATGTAGCTCATAAAGCTTCGAATTTCAAGATGAGGGATAATACTCAAAGGGACATAAGCCAAACAATATACTAGAAATCTATACCACCTTTAAATAAAAGGAATGTGGTCCTGCAAGTCAATCATAATGACTTACAGGAACAAGATTGGAGGCATCCAATAATGCAATACTTGGCTGGCCCATCCTCAAAGGCCAGCAGAAAAATTAAATTGCAATCTATGCAATACATCATATATAACAATGCTCTCTACAAAAGCGGGGAGATGGTTTATTGCTGGAATGTTTAGGCCCAAAAGAAGCATTAACAGCTATGGCTAAGGTTCATGAAGGCATTTGTGGTGCTCATCAGCCTGGTGTGAAAATGAGATGGCTGTTTCGAAGGCATTCCTACTATTGGCCAACTATCCTTAAAGACTGCATAGAATATGCAAAGGGTTGCCAGGCATGTCAAAAGCATGGCACAATAAGGCATGTGCCCATAACTGACCTGCATGCAGTAGTAAAACCTTGGCCATTCAGAGGATAGGCCATGGATATGATGGGGAAAATACACACACCCTCTTCGAAGCATCATTGTTTCATTTTAGTGGCTACTGATTACTTCACCAAGTGGGTCGAAGCTAAGCCATACAAGGCTGTAGACCAGACTGAGGTCATTGGATTCATCAAGGATTTAATCCATAGGTTTGGCATCCCACAAACTATAACTGTTGATAATAGGACTGTGTTCGATGGGAAAATGGTGAAGTCTTTTGTAGTAGAGTTTGGAATTGGCCTTATTAATTCCACCCCCTATTATGCACAAGCCAACGGCCAGGCTGAATCATCCAATAAGTCCTTGAAGAAAGGAATACAAAAGGTTGTGCAAGACAATCCTAGGGATTTGCATAACTTATTGTTGGATGTATTGTGGGCTTATAGAACTTCCCCAAGGTCAAGCACAGGAGTTACTCCTTATGCCTTGGTGTATGGGCATGATGCTGTGTTGCCTGTGGAAATTAATGTTAAGTCTTTGAGGATAAGATGCCAAGACTAGCTAGATCCTGAGCAATACTATCAGAGTATGTGCTTGGAATTAGAAGGAATAGATGAAGCCAGAATTCTTGCATTAAATAGCATTCTCTTTCAAAAGAAGAAAGAAACCAAAAACTACAATAAGAAAGTCAAACACATTGGCTTCGATGAAGGTGATTTGGTGTGGAAAACCATACTCCCAATAGGGATTAAAAGCCATAAGTTTGGCAAATGGTCACCTAACTGGGAGGGGCCATACCAAGTCCATAGAGTCTTTCCTTTTGGAGCATATCATTTGAGAAATTTGAATGGATATGTACATCCCAAAAAGATTAATGGCAGGTATTTGAAGCCTTATTTTCCAACTATATGGGAAACACAAGGAGAAAAATAAATGCCAAGTACAAGAACACAAAAATACTCAAATGATAAATAAGAATTTGCCTTTCATAAAAAGTTGAATACATTCTGCCATAAATTGGCCCAAAAATCATTACAATGCCTCAGTTGTTCTTTTACAACAGATGTTCTAGTTTTAAAATATGAAAACAACTGAATAGCTGTAGTCATTTCTTGCTTTCGATCGGCCAGTCCTTGGTTGGTGATCAGCAACTTGGTATCAGCTCAGGCTAAGGCCTGGTTGACTACAGATAACTCCTCCTCAAGTTGAGCCTTCGTCTCCAGTAGTTGAATGCGAAATTGGGAGACAGAGGAATGTTGTCCCTTCAGCTCTGATATCTCAGCATGTACTGTTGAAACAAAGTCCTGATCTCTTACCAATTTCTCCTCTGCAACTTTGGCAGCACAGCAAATATTGATGTAGAAGTCAATAGTAGCTGCTGCCTGAGATAGATGACTTGAGACAGACATGCCGGATTGCTCAACAATTTTGCAGTACTGAAGGAAGCCATTCCTTATTATAGGTCTCTCTAGAGCCTCGAAAGGAATCCTTGAAAAAGATGTCAATAGTTTCAGGCAGTTGTCCAAATCTATCAGAGGTGTAGAAGGCTTACTACTGGAAGAAGGACTCCGAAAAATTTCTAGTAAAGAGTCAGCCAAAACTAATGGCTCAGCTTCATCATTGGCTATTGGAGAGGTAGAGGGCATGTCAAACAGATTGGCTAGTCTCGCTTCAAAGATATCTACCTCAACCGTGGACATGAGAGGTGCAGAAAGGGTAGTGATGTAAGGCACAAAGGACTGCATGGGGATAGGAGAAATAGGTGGAGCATCTTCAACAGTCTCTATGGTCCTAGCCACTAATAGGTCAAGAGAAGAAGGGCTGGAAGCAGGCAAAGGTAATAAACAATGAGTTGGAGAGCTACCAGCACCCTCTGTAGGGGAATCAGCTACCATCAGAGATGGAGCAGCAGGTGGAACTTCCTTAGAAGGGGGGGGAAGAACAAGGCTCGAATGAGAAATGAATTGAGGTAAATCCAAAGACAAGTAAGGAATATATGGATTTAATCCAAAAGAAAGAGATGCAGGAATGCTTGGCCTCAAGGAGGATACATTGAATGTAGGCCTAAGAAGTGGGAGCATTATCTGAAGAATCCTCACATTTTGCATCTGTTCAACTTCAACTAAAACTGAGGGAGTCCTCGTTAGAAGAATAGGCTCAGTAGTTGTTGCTGCAAAAGAAGAGAAATACCAAGAATAGGCTCAGTAATGTCAAGTTCAACACCAAAATTTGATAAGAGGGAAACAATAGAGGCTTGAAAGAAGTTACTTGTTTCAAAAGTGATAGCAGCAATAAGAGAGCTTCGAAGGGAGTAATGCCCAGTAATGTGTTGCCTTCTTGCAGCCTCCCTCTGGATTACATCAGTAGCAGCAGCTTCATCTCTTAAAAGTTGTTGTTGCTGTCTCTTCTCAGCTCTCTCAAAAACAATTATGGCCCTGGAATGTTCTTGTTCCACTGCCTTAGCAGCCGCCTCATGAATAAGGTCTTCGACGAAGTCAAAAGGAGAGATAGTCGTTTTCCTTCTTTTCCTTATTGGTGCTGGCATTTCCTGTTCTTTCTCAACCTCTCTCTCTTCAAGATGGGATTCAGACTCTTCAGGAGCAAGTTCTTTTTCTGCTGCTTTGGTAGCTGTCCCAGGAGCAGGGTTTTCGACTGAATCAACAGAAGAGGCAGTCATCTGCTTCCTCTTTTTCCTTTGCAATGGTACCTCATGTTCCTTCTCAATCTCCCTCTCTTCAGTGTGGGATTCAAATTCTTCAGGAGTAAGTACCAGCTTTCTTTTCTTTTTCTGCTGTTGTTTGTCCTTGAGAGCGACTAGAATTTCAGTCTTCTTAGGAGATTCTTCTTGTGGAGACCCTGCACCAAAATGTATGAGTGTAAAGGAAGCAAACAAAAGAGTCGACAAGAAAAGTGATCTGAAATTACTTACCCTTTTTGAAGCAGCTCTAGTGACTCTAGCTGGAGGGGGTAAGGCTGCAGGAACAGTTTAGGCAATTGTGGAAAGAGAAGGCATGTTCTCAACTGTTGTTGATTTAGCCCTAGAAGGCACTCCTAACCCTATCAGTAAATCGTGAGGGTGCGCTGATAGGCACACTTCCATGTTGACTGACCACCAGTTTTGGAATCTTTTCAAAACTAAGCCATAGGGAAGAAAGGGGACAGATGTGAACTCATATGATTCTTTCAGCAGTCTAAATGTAGCTGCCTCTAGCTTTGATTTGGGTATTCTCAGGTCTTTGGCCGTAAGATGGACATTCGAGAGACTGCAAAGTGGAACAGGAATCCCCTGAGTGAACCCAAATTGCCTGGCAAACTAAGAAGGGAAGTACACCTCAGCTATACATTTATAAGCTCGAAGGTTTAAAGTGCCAATAAACAGCTCCCTTGGTAGCAAAATAGAAGCCCACATATCTTTGTGAGGTGAGGTGGAACACTCTTTATCAACCAAAAAGGTTTGCAGCCAAGCAGGTCCTTTGCTGACATCAAAGGGACAAAAGAAGGTGGGAGATGGAGAAATAGAGAGTTGGTGAAAAAAAGTGAGGTAATAAGCAAAGGAAGCAGGATAAAGAACAATCCTAGCATACTTCTCCCCATAAGTGCAAGGGTCCTGAACAAGGAATCTTAAGCATTTGGAATGCAAATCAGTGAAATAGGTGAAGAGCCAAAGTTGGAGCACCCAAAGGGGACCCCATTGGTTCACATCGAGAGGTTTCTCACAAAATTGGGAATACGTTTTTTCAAAATAAGTGCCTTCGCAAGTGGAGCGAACTCAGGCATAATCCTCTGAGATGATGTACAAAAAAGGAATTTACACAACCAGTGCCAAATGAAGGAAAAAAGTTCTCTATCCCTCACGGGACCTACCCTTTTATTTTCGGCCTTTACAAAATCATTGTAGGAGGAGTTTAAGGGTGGAAGGGAGAACTTACAGAAAGGTCTGGATAACTGGGAGTGAAAGGAGAGCCAAGGGGTGAAAGCCCTAAAATATGGCAAATATCAAGAACGGTGGAAGCCATCATGCCACACCGAAATTGGAAAAAATTAAAGGCCATGTTCCAAAAACAAAGAGCAACAGGAATCAAGAAAGGGTCTTCAAGAATGATAAACCTGGAAAGACGAAGGGCATCGAGAATACAGAGCTCTTGCAGGTCGTCTTCTGGCGCAGGTACAACTCTGTCATACCATTCTTCTCATTCAGCTCTCAATGTTGGCTAGCAGCGATGAGGTCGGGTCACCCTCCAATTTTCCCAATTGAACCCTCCTTCGTAGAGAAGAAAATGGTCCTCCAGCCGAGGGTATAAAGCTAGAAGTTGAGCAAGAGCCTCTCGAAAGATGGGGCCTAAGACGTGTTCTTGTTTGTTGCTGTGGCGAGGGACGAAGAGACGGCTATCTATGGCGCTTGACTCACCAGTTGTTAACTTGGCGATTTCTTCATCAATGCATTTTTTCAAAGCCATGGTTGGGCTTATACGATCACCAGCAAGCACTTTGAGAGAAGAAGAAGCCATTGGTAACAAGCAGCAAGGAAGAGGCAAGGAAGAGAAGGTTAACAGAGGAGAAGGGTTTGTGTTTTGAACGAGCGAGTGATTTCAGAGCACGAAATAAAAGGGTTTTAAAAGCCTTTGTGTCTGGAAAATATATCGCGTAATTTGTTAAGTACTAAAAGTACGAATACAAAGAGTTTCCTTTAATATTGATACTTTTGGAGGGAAAAAACACAGCCCAGATGATAATACCAGCTTCGAAATAAAATATTTGGCTTCGAAACCAAATTTTAGTGCCAAAAGTCAAATAACAACGGCTTCGAAACTACGAAGCCGGCGTCGAAGCACATTCCATACCTAATGGATGCAATAATGCTCAAGTATTCATTTACTTCAAAGGGATTAAAGACCTGTTTTAGGTTTCTCAATAAAAATAATGTTCTTCGAAGCAGGACTTGAGATCCCTTAAGCGTGGGAATTGTTGTTTGAAACATCAAAACCAATAATTGGTTTGTATTCAAGAAAGATGCTCTTTCTAGACTAAAACAATGCATCCCTAAAAAAGAGCTTTCATATTTTTGAAAGTACGGACTGTTATTCTAAGGAAAAATGATTGATCATATTGACCATGACCATATGTTGGTTATGATCGAAACAAACTTTAAGGGGTAAGATTGTTAAATTCGAAGCACCAATTTTAAATAAGAATCAACAAAAATTGTTAACTATATTCGATAAATTGGACAGGTTCATTGTTGGTTCTTTTAGTGTTTCATTTAAAATAATCGAGTCCAAGTTCGAAGGATAAGCTTGTTCAGTTCGAAGCTCTGAATTTGCTTTCAAAAGACAATGGAGATAAGATCAAACCATACCAAACAAAGAAAAAGTCTTAGTGGTATTAAAAACCAAAGCAATTACATCGGATGGCCCTATTTGGGTACAAACTCAAGCTCATAAAAATAGGGAATGTAATAAATAACAAGATCATGGAATTTAGTCCAACAATGATAAATGAATTTCTGTTCTTTCTTTATTCTATCCTCTATTTCTTCTAACATTGGCTGCATGAGTTGATGTGCTCTCACTTCGTAAAAGAGCTCTTCAGCCTTTATTTCGAATGTTGTTTCTCTCAATCCTTGTTCCAATTCGTCTATCTCTAAGTCATCCCTGTACGCAGAATCTTTATTCTTGAAATCATCGAATTCTTCAATGAAGTTCTCTACTTCGTACTGGGCATGAATTCGAAGGGACGAAAGTTGGTCTAAAGATTGTGTGGTGGCCATAGAGGTCCGATGCTAGTGGAGAAGCAATGGAAGTTGGTCCAAAAACATGTGAAGCTCTGCTTGGGCGAGGGGATTGAAGACATGACTCCGAGTCAGAATATCACAAGCCCATCGAAGGTTCTTGAAAGGGACTTCGTCCTCAAGAACATTGAATGGCAAGTGAGAAAAATCCGCGAGCAAAAGTTGAGCTTGCTTCCGCTCAGCTGGAGTAAGGGAAGGTGGAGGCTTGTAAGGAGGAAAGATCTTATCTGTGGAAAGGGCAAGCCTCAATCTCTTTGTCCAGCAAGGATTTAATGGAGGGAAAGGTGTGGATGCTTCTATTTCAGGAGATGGAACAAAGGCATTAATATAATCGAGCCAGTCAGAAGAACAAATCTTTGCCTTCTGGGCTAAGAATGATGGATTGTACCCTTGTGCCTCTTCTAGGCGTCGAGTGGCGTGCACTATCTTTGTAGGTATGGAGGATGTATACCATGCCACAAGCAAATTCTCTTCCAAACTGCGTCGATGGTCAATGGGTACGTAGGGATAGACCACCGAGCTTCGCGCATAAGAAGGGAACTCTAAAGGGTCAGTAAATTCGACAAAGTGACGGTTGATTCGTTCCCTCAGATCACAGACCTCAGGTTTTGACCAGCTTGTCCAGTCGGAAGCCCCAAAAGAGGAAGAAGTCGCAGCCTTGTCCCATGCAAAGGGTTGTGAAGAAGAACTTCCCATGTCCATATTTGCAACTTTCTGAATCAAAGGATTGAGAGCAGTTTGTTGGTAGTCCAAGGGTGAGTCAGAAGAAGAACTTCCCATGTCCATATTTGTGAGTTTCTGAATCGAAGGATTAAGGGCAATATGTTCGAAGTCCAAGGGTTGATAATTTGCAAAGACATCCATGACCTGAATATAGAAAGGTGGGTAAAGGTGGCTAATTAATGCATGGAGGTTCTTTCGAGGAGAAACAGCATCGTCATATGACTCTTCGTGTGCTCGATCATTGGAGGAGAAAATTGATTCGGCCATAAAATGTATCAGTCTGTTCGAATGCTAAGGTGGTGGGGGTGTTCAAAAGATTGAAGGAGAGTTTAATGCAGATAGTAAATGGCAGTTGCATTTCTAGGAAAATGCAAAACCCATGCACGTTCTAAGACGTGGAAAAAAGACCTTGATCCACTAATATCACCAAGTATTGGGTATAATAGTGTGGAGGGTAATGTTGGCTACATATTTTGTACAAGCCAATTACAATTTGACGCGTGGCAAAATAAGGGTAATATAGGAAGACTATTCAAGTCTTCAGTCCTGATCATACACGTGGCAGTTAGTATTGGTTATTACGAGATCTGAGTAGCAGTGGATCAACAAAGAGATGCAAGGTGATGTGGCATCAACGGTTACTCACATTCAAAATTCAAATTTAGGAGGGAAGCCTAACTGCAAATAATGGCGTAATGGAGCTAATCTTGAGGCAACATGATCGGCGATCATGGAGGAGCAGTTCGACGATTGGAAATACAATTCGATGGTCATCCTTGAGCAGTATAAATAGCAGAGAAGGCCCCAGAAAAAGCCCCCGAACTCAGATCCAAAAAACCAGTCTTATTCTACTTTACTTAGTTTTACATTTCCTGTTCTTTACATTCCTGTACTTTAAATTATGCACTGCACTTCATTCATAGGAGTAGTTTCAAGTAAATTGTCATTGTAAACCTTCTACGAGGCTGAGTTTAAATCATTGTAAGTTTTTTCATTCTAATGAAATGCTTCAGTTGTTCTTTATTTGATTGATATTTTGCTTAATTCTCCTAAATCAAGCCACCAGTAAAAGTCATCTTCATTGAAGCTGAGAGAACTAAAACACAAACGTCTGATAATTGGTTGGCAATTAAATTTCTTTAAGGACTGATCGATCCTTGCTGGCACGCTCGCAATTACAACAATAACCTTCGAAAGCCAAAAAGCCAACAGTATGTTATCCACACACAAAAATTAAGTCAATCACATAATCATAAGGTACTTCATCACCATTTGAGATCAATTATCATCAGATGGAACCCCTTTAAACCAAAGTTTTCATGGCAACAACTACACACCTTAGTGGCATGAGGAAGAGAAGGTAATGCTCAACTTCATTTCATATTCTTAGCCGGTATGCCGCAATTTTTCCTGCATTTGGTTGAGATTCACTAGAGCAGGTTCTATTTATTAAGGTGACTCTGTTAAAATCATTAATTTCTGTAGTTTATAATTTGATAGATATTTTCTTGGAAAGAGCTAGAATTGGTTTTTCTCATCAAAATCAAGACATTGGAAATATGGAACATTTATATGTTTGATAGGATTTATATGTAGAAATTTTATATAGAATTATTTGACCTATTTAAATTTTACATTCATTCATTGGAAAACAAAAGGTTGATTGATAATTGCCTTTGTCACATTATTCTGTATGAGTTTTTTTGTATAATAATTCTATAAGCTTAGCATTTTCTTTATTCTAGTATGGGATTCTTACATATTTCAATTCTATGATTTTTCTTAAGAATAATGCTTGGGACCCCCTTTTGGGAGTCACCCCCTCACCCCCCCTTTGCCACGTGGCAGGGGGTGATTGGAGGAGCAGGAAAAAAAAGAAAAAGAAAAAGAAAAGGTAACCAATGAGAGAGAGAGGGGGTCAAAGGGGGTGGGTGGAAAAGGGGGGATAAATCATTACTCTTTTCTTAATGACATTTAATGGAAATTGCTTCACCAATATTTATGGGTTTTTTTTATTATTTATTTTATATAATGTAATTTAGATGGTTGGAATGAAGAGGCCATATCCTTTCCCTCCAGACAATCCACCAGGCCCCTCTTTCCCTTGCAAATTTCCACCCATCTTTGTTCCTCCCATCACTAGATCAGATGAATCAGCTTCATGTGGCAATGGAGGCACAGTTAATATCGAACCCAACAATCCAATTTTCAGGTCAGCTTTCTTTTGATGATTTGTTATATATACAAAATGTGGTTGTAGTTGTGTTATTCTTGTATACTGACATTGAATTAGCATCCTATTTAGAGAAGGCCCTTCAAGCTCAACAGTCTTGTGTGAGCTGAATCCAAAGAAAGTGGTAAAAGAGAATGGCAATTTAAATGGAGATTTTCTCACATTGGCTTCTCCTCCAACAGCTTTGCCCCAATCTAGTTCAAAGTATAAGCACCTTTCATTGTATCAAACCCCATATACCTGAGAATTATTAGAACTTTAATCTCTACCACTTTAAGTGAGATTGAACAACAAAAATCCATTATCAATTTTTTGGATTCCTGATTTCATTCCAATCGCATAATCTAATAGTTCGCTTCCACTATATTTTCGGGGAAGTGCTGAAGACCCAATTCACCATCCTAGGCCCCAAAAATAGCCTTTATATAGGTTCTTTCCTCCAGCAAAGGCACAGATTGACCAAGCAACAACCACCGTTAGCGGCTGTAATGGTGAAGTTGGTGAGAAACTTGACCTCAATCTGAGTTAGTCCATTTCTTTCATGTTTTGGAAGGCCAAGTTGTTTTCCTCCAAGAATTGCTTTAGCCCATTGTTTGTGATGTTTTGGCAGGCTGTAGCTTTTTCTCTCAAACATGATAGGATGCGGGTTTTTTTTTTAACATTTGTTTTCATCTAGTTTTTTTTTTTTTTTTGGGAGGGGGGGTGGGTAAAAGTAGAGATACGAATATGGATATTGCATTATGTACGCATGAAGCATGAAGATGACAGTGGGGAGAGGTGCAATTGACTTGTTTTTATTTTGGGAGTAACAAATTTGATACAAGGAAGTTTGGTTGTGAAGAGATAATGTTGTAGATACTGATTTGTGCACAAAATGATGTTGTCATGATAGTAAACTAATTTAGCTCCCAAGATGTGTTAACAACACATATATTAGCGGCACATAGGTTGTAAATGAATCGAGTTTAGTAGTAGCTTGTTCAACACGGCTTGAAAACTTAATAAATTTCAAAATGTGTTCAATTCTTTTAGGTTAATTTTAAATGAGTTTTAATTGAGTTTATTGCAAGCCAACTTAGACAGCTTGATTTTTTATAATACATATGATTGAGTCGAGCCCAGTAGCAAATTTTTCAAACTTGATTTGGAAATTCTCCACAAGTTTTAAAATGTGTTTAAACTTGACTTGACTTGTTTACATAATAAGTTAATTTCTAACAAACATTTAACAAGCCAAAGTAACTTGTATGCTGTCTTGTAACCCTAACCACATAACATTTTATGCACAATTTATGTAAAAAGTACACGTCTGTTGCATTGTTGGTTGTGCAATATTTGGGTTTGTTAGGTTTGCTGTTTCAGTTTGTTTGGTTGGTGGATGAGTCAAGCACACCCTTTGATTGGTAAAAAGTTTTTGCTTGTGGATTTTGGGAATCTAATCACACTAGCAGATGAGTGATGAGAGCTATGGCTTACTGTGACAGATTTGTTCTATGGGGGAAGGATACCATGCTTACATCATGAATTGCCGGACCCCTATAAGGATTTGGATAATGAACTGCTATATAAATTTTATGATTTTTTCAATTTTTTTTGGTTAATTGATGTGTCATACACTAAACAAAACATTGACACTTGAAACAGGATTCACTATAATAATATTGTAAATGCCACACTAATTAATAAATATATATATATATATATATAATTTATTTGTATAACATTACTCTTCAAATATATACATATATATATATATATATATATTTGGGGTGCTAATATCAACAAAATTCATGTGAGTGGAATGAGAATTATTTTTAATTTTTCTTACTTTTATCATACAATGGTTCAACTTCTCTTCAATTATTGAGCTGTCCAACAGCTGACATGGGCCTGACTGAGTCCATGATAGTTAGAGGTGGTTCAACCAAAAAGCAACTAAAGTGCATTTCCATCAAATCTTATGTGATAACTTACCATGTAATATTTAATATTTCTAAAAAAAAAAAATTGTCATTTGTCTAAGTAGTATTTTGCATTGCCCTATGTATGTCATATTTGACATTAGCAAGGTGTCAATTATTTATTTATTTAATTTTTTTTCTTTGTTTATGCAGGACCCATATTAAGAGGGTTTTGTGAAAATATATATTTATATAAAAATAAAAAAATAACAAACAAACAAATTGAAGTAAAAAAGGAATTTGCTTATTGACAAGTGTTTATATTTGGAAATGTCAAATTACTAATCCTTCAAGTTTTAAAAAAAGAATCGTAATTCTTAACTTTAAAATAGGCTTTCTTAACCAAAATCTTGTACTTGTTAAGGCGATTTTCGGCTATCTCCAATGGCTTCTCCGGCGACCTTCAAATCTTTATTCTTCTCATCCATCCTTCACCAATCTTGTCTCTTTGAGGGGAAGGGAACCTACCGATTGACATTCTCCACGCCAACTTTGCTTTCAGCCTTGTAGATCTTGGCTATCCTTCTTCTCCAGCGTTGACTTTCGCTTTCCCCTTCCATTTTTCACCTGTCTGACACCACACTAGATCTGGTGACTTACAGCAAAGTGAAGGCAATTTCCGGTGGTAAACTAGCATTTTTCCCGCATATTTTTCAACAATGCTGTAAGTTATTTCTAGTTTTGTTGTTTTTGATTTGCTCGTCCCTATACTAGCCCTATTTCTAATCTAGCCTGGTTAGTTTCGGTAATCTGGGTGTTGATTTCCGGTTTGTTGGGTTCTGTTTTCCGGGGACCCTTTGTGTCCGTAGCCCTGTGCTTTTAGGTGTTGAGTTCATTGATAGACCATTTTTCCTTCTATGTGTTATAAAAAAAATTGTAATGCTTCATATTCCATAGGAGGAGAATTGAGTATGAAATTGATACAGAATGACTCAAAAATCTTAATCTCTAAGTCTTAAGACAAGCTGCAATGTCTCTCATTTTCGTAATGTGCTCATGCACACTCCTAGAATTGTTATGCTTCATACCTAATAGTTTATTCATTAGGGTGCTTGACAATGCCTTGTTAGAACTAACAAATTGCTCTTCAATAACCCTCATGTAGTTCTTAACCTTATCAGATGGTGGGAATGAGCCTCTAATGATCTGGTTGATATGTGACTTTATGAGCATTAGGCTTAAGCGATTAAATCGCTCCCACTTGTCATAAGCATTCTTTTCTACAGTGGAACTCTCATCCGTGGGTTCAAGAGGGCATCCACATGGAGTGCTAGATCAAGGTCCATGCACCCTAATGTCAAAAGGATTTTGTCCTTCCAGTCCGAAAAATTATCACCACTTAAGAAAGAAATACGATAAGACTCATTAGATAGTACAAAGGTAGAAATCACTGCAATTACCAAGAACATCGTTAATGCTTTGAAACAATGTCAAATTCAGTAACAAATCTAAACCTTCATGTGGATAGAAGTCACTAAACTGTATTAGATTTGCTATTACTTCATAATAAGACTAATGGATTCCAAAATATTCAAGGAAAAGAAAAATCATATATGTGGGTTTAGAGTGTCACTACAAAAAACTACACATTTGGCGACCAAAACAAATTTAGTCACCAAAAATGTACCTTTTGGCGACCAAAAAAAAATTAGTAACCAAAGGTTCACAATTCAGCTACTATTTGAATTTAGTCGAGATATATTGTCTTTTTGGCAACTAAAACAAAATTTAGTCACTAAATATATAGTAATCGGTGACTAAATAATAATCAGTCACCAAAAGTTTATATTTTACTCTTTTAATTGTAGGTTTAGTCACTAAACAAGGTTAATTGTCGACAAAAATATAGTTTAGTCGCCAAATATTATGGACATTTTTTTTACACCTTTTGGTGACAAAAAAAATTAGCCACCGTATATTTAATTTTTGCCGATGAAAAAAAAATTAGTAGCCAAATGATACTTTTGGCTACCAATATATTAGTCGTTATTAATTAATCATTGGCTGCTAAACAATTTTAATCATTATTCATCACTATTTGGCAACAAAAAAATAATTTAGTCGCTAAAGGTTGAATTTTTTTTTTATTGAGAGAAAGCAATTGATTTTGACGCCTAATATATATACACTATTTGTTCTGTCTCTCACACACACAATATACACTGTTTTGTCCCAATCACTTTTTGCTCTCACCAAACCTCACCCCCGCTCATCACCTACACTCGCCACCGTCGCACATCGCCACCTACAAATCACTAGAACCACTTAATCACAGGTATTTTTCTCTCGCTCTGTCGCTCTCAGTCTCTCTCTCCCTCTTTGTCACTCTCAGTCTTCTCCTTCTTTGTCGATCTCGCTCTCTCTCCCCCTCTCTCTCTCTCCCTCTCTCTCTCTTCCTCCCTTCCTCTATTTCCCCATTTCTCATACATAGCTCTAGGTTTTTATATGATTTTTGTTGTTTGATTGTGTGATGATTTCTTAACTCAAAATCCAGATTTTTGTGTTGATTTCCTACACTTGCTATAGGTTTGTGTTAATTTCTAGACAGAAATCCCAAATTTAAGCTCATGAGCTTAATTTGATTTTAGAAATATATTAGCTTAATGTGTGACTAGTAAGAGATTTTGGTTTTGTTTGTAGTGGGATGGTCATTCTACTATTGAAATGTTGATGTTGTACATCTTTTTACTGTAATTCTCTTGTAAATCAGTGAGTAATGTTTGATTGTTTGTAAGCATTGTTATTGTTGATTCACACTACTAGTTGATCTTTTATTTGTTTATAGTGCCCTTCCTTTTATTTTAAAAAAATTTAAAATAAATATTATGAACTTTTATATAAACAATATTTTGTTTTTATTTTGCTGGTTTTTGAAGTTTTGTTTTTTGTGTCTTCAAGTTATGGTTTCTTTAATGAAGCTGTAAACTGGATGCTTCAGTGTTTGAGCAATTTGAGTTTTTGGGACACGACTAGGGGTTTTGGCTCTGATGTTGTCTCCTTCAAATTTGATGTTATACATATTTGCACCAATAATTTTACTACCCCCAACACTACGCACAATTCTTTCAATGTAGTTCTATGCAAAAATTATATCATCACATAAAAACCATTCTACTTCTTCAATCTTTGTACTTGTCCACTGACCACAACATGCTTTCTTGCCTCAATCATGGTGATTGTACTTGTTCGCCCGTTGCATCCTTTTAGTGCCTTATTGCACATCTCCCCGTTGTTTTTGATAGTTAGCTATGGGATATGGTTTTACGTGATAACACCACCTCCACTACCACCGTACTCATATGCTAGCAGTTTAATTCCTTAATCAGTTTCATGTAGAAAGCTTAGAAATACCACTTGGGTTGAATAAGATGCTTGAAAATTACCATCTGTCTTGTTACTTAAGCACTTAACTTTATTATTAGCCTATGAATAAGATGCGTTTGGCAGATTTGGTGTGTTTTTGCTTTTGAGGGCATATATCTTGCTTTCATTTATTCTGTTTTGGTCTTCACATACAGACAAGTTCAGCCATTTTTCTAGTTTAGTTCTCTACTTTGCTGCATTGCACATGGCTTTGTATTATGTGATGTTTCTCTTTATGTACTCTATTTTGTATTGTAACGTTTTGCTTCAAATAAAGCTTTTCTTTGCTAATAAAAAACTTATTACCTTGTTTGAACCCAATATTTTGACTGTATCTTTTGAGTGACAATGTTGTTAATGTAACTTCAAGGCTTTCATCATTAATTTAAATATAAATGAATTCTTATTTAAAAATTATAATTCAGACACAACTTTACTAAATGGAAAAGGAAAATTAAGTCCAACTATTATGACATATTGACTTTTTTCTCCTTTAATGATCTTTTTGTTTTAATTTTAAAAACATTTTAAATGTTTAGGTTATATTCGACAAGACAAACTAAAAAAAAAAAAAATTATGTTGAAGACCAAAAAAAAAGAAAAAAAAAAAAATGAGTCAAAAACAGTTGGTTTTTCTTTACACATTTTTCATTTTAAAATCCTTTAATGGCCCTTTCATGTGTTTATGAGGAATTAACATATATTCTTATGTTGTTAAACATGTTTAAACTTTTTAGTTGTATCTTTATAGAGCAGTGTTTGTTTTCAAGTATACTACCATATGATATAATTGGCTTTTGCATAGAGAAGGAAAAAAGAAAAGAAAATCATATGAGCGACCACAACAACTGTCCTTTACCAAAGTTGAAACTAGCATGTGCAAGATTGGATGCTGAACTAGACACTAAAGGCAGGGCAAGCTGTCACTTTTATTGTTCAAAGGCTTTTATGTCTACCTTGGCAACGATCAGTTATTTGACAATGACTGTCATGCAAAAACAACACTTTCTATTGGTTAATTTTAATTTTAATTTTTAATTTTTTTGTTAAAAAGCATGAAAGTATTGTTCTAAGTTGTGATTACTATTCATATTCCTTGTAGTTCATGTAGAAAGTTTAGTTTAACAACCTACGGTAAACTTTACGAGCTAGAGGCAAGGCAAAGAAACATAGTCAAAACGTGAACACCTTGAGCCTGCAAGAAGAAAATGACCCTTCTTATGAAGTTGATAAATTGTGATCTAGCCAAGCTTGCTTTATCACAAAACCTAAAAGACTAATAGCTGCTTTCGTCTTCTTACTATAGAACACTGAGCAGAATTATTCCTTGTTAAAACTTTGCACAATATGCATTTGACTTTGACGTAATTCCCTTAGTCGAAAATGGGCGTTCCAAGGGTGAAAATTCAAAATAGCCCCCGAACCATCATGTGGCTCTCATGAACAGTTTTCCCATGACAAAAAAGACCTGTGACAACAGATGAAATGTAATTCGGACCCATAGGTTGGGAGTTAGAGCCGAAAATGACTTAAACTTAGTCGAAACAGGGCGTTCCAGGGGCGAAAATTCAAAACAGCCCCCGAACCACCATGTTGTAGACACCCCATTTTTGATCGACCTTAAGACTCAGACGTCATCGATTGAGCACTCGGTGATTGCGCATGTTGTACTCGTTTCGAGGTTTCGGAGTTCTTGGCTAAGAGCCTCGCCTCCGGACCTCGGGACTCTTTGTACTTTGACTCGGTCTGCGGACTAAGTCTTGTTTTCTCTTCCCGGAGGGAAGAAGAGGTCATGTAGACCATCTCTCAGTGGCCGCAGGCTACTTTTCGTGGTCGCAGGCCACTGTTCCCGTTTGGAGACTAGTTTTCGATTTTCGGAGCCATCGGCGGCATGCCTCGGTTCGAGATCGCTTAACATTCTCCGTTTGGCACGGTTTTTGGCACACACCTTGTTTCCTATCTCTAGAGGGACATTACAGCTCAGGAGACCACCTTTGTAGTCACACACCACTTTTGGTGCTTAACAACCTGTTTTCGGGGCACCCGGCCGCGCGTTTTGCCCTCCAAATCCTCGTTTTGCATCGGTGTTGGTTCATTTTTGGCATGAACCTTGTTTTCATTGTTTTGAAGGTGGTACAAGGGTGGGAGACCACCTTTTCTCTTGGAGACCACTTCTCTCTTCGCCAACTGATTTTCTTGTTGGGAAACTGGTCTCCTTGATTTTTGAGTCACATTTGCTGATCTCCCATCATACCACTAGCTTGCATTCAGTTGGGAGACCATCAAATGGACTGGCTGACCAACTATTTTTTGGGAGACCACTTGCCTTGGTCGGTTGACCAGGGGAAGTGGTCGGCCGACCACCTTAACTGGTCGGCCTACTCCCTCCAGTTTTGTCTCTGTGAGTTGTTGCCAGATGTGCCAACTGGAAGGCACAGATTGTATCCTCCATACACGTGTATGGAGGATTTGCACCCATGCTCTAGCTTTCCTGAGGAAGCTTGAACCCTTGTTCTAGCTTCTTAAGGAAGCTTGAACCTTTACTCTAGCTTCTTGAGGAAGCTTAAACCTTTGCTCCTCTATAAGAGAGAGGGCCTCCCTCTCCTTATACCAGGTTCCAAAAAAATTTTTTAAGGCAAAATATATATCCCTTTCTATATCTCTACATTTTGGCTTCAAAAGTGCATTGTTCTTGGCCTATTGCACCACACCTCATAGCCACACACCTCCACCATTGATTTGAGATTCTTGGAGGGTATTTTCAGAGGTTAAAGAGTTGGTTTTGGGCTGGAGAAGTTGCTGGTTTTGCTGAGATTCAAGGGTAATCACTTTTCCCACTTTTAAGCATTATTTTGATCCTTCTCTTAGCCTCATTTGCATGCTTATTTGAGCTTTGTTGTCAACTGAAAAAAGATTCATATTTAAGTGTTTTTCATGTTTGTTTAAGGCTCTTTTGGTGTTGGGGGTCATCTACCCTCTTGCATGCTCTATTTAGCCTTGTTTTGTGCCATGCCATAAAGCATTCGAGCTAGTCTTTGCTTGGCCTTCCTACCAGTGAAATCCAGTAGATTTTTAGTGGTGATAATGTGGTTTTGAGGGCCTAGATCAGAGGGGGGTGACCCTTTCTCTTGTTGTCTTGTTTACTAGCATTTTTGGCCTACCAAAGGAGCATATGTTTATACCATTTGGAGGCCTAGTTCAGGCACTTTTTGGTGACTTCTAGGACCTACCTAGGCTCTGGCCATGGCTGGTTTGGTCCCCTTTTGCTTGCTTTTTGCATGTGTAGAGTAATCCCTTTCATGGCTTATCAAAGGAGCATGTCATTCTTGCATGTATTGGTCATGTTTCAGTAGGTTTTTGGTCATTCTTTGGCATATCATAGCTCTGTCTTTGACTAGTTTAGTGGCCTCTTGAATGCTTCACATGCTTGTAGTGTAAACCATGCTTTACATTGCATGTTGTTTTGGCCATTGATTCTAGCATATTTTGGCCATACTTCAAACTGATTTTGTTCATATTTTGGGCTTCCTTAGCTCTTTTTTGACGTCTCTTGGTTGAATGATGCTTGCCATGTATAATTGTAGTGTAATATCCTTGCCTAGCCTTGAGTTTTAGAGCCCCTTGCATGCTTAACTTGAGGTGTTTCCATGTCTTGGCATCATTGAGCATGTTATTTAAGAGCCTATACTTGTGTCATGTTCCCATGTTTTTCACTCTTTAAATGTGTTTGAGAGTTGTACTTGCATACCTCATTTATGGGCCATTGCATGAGCTTCATTTTTGTGCATTTCAAGCCATCATCTTAGTCCATTTTGCCACTGTTTTGGGCCTGCATAGGGACTGTTTGGGGTTAGTTTGTTCATTTGGGCATTGCTTTGCATACCTCTAGTGTAATGCACTTCACTAATTTCGGTATTTGAGCCATTCAATATGCATAACATGAGTTGTTTGCATGATTCAGGACCATTTTGTATGTCATTTCAGAGCTTGAACATGTGTTGTTGTATGCCATATTTCATCCTTTCCATGCTTTCATCTAGTTGTATCTTGTGCCCTAGATTTTAGGCCCTTGCATCTTGCATGTTTGCATGTGTTTTGTTGCCTCATTTTCATCATGTATGGCCACTAATTTGGGTGTGGCTGAAGCCCATTCATTTTGGTTTAAGTCCATTTTGCATCGAGTATGCCATTGTAGTTCATAGCATTGAGTATACCGCGTTGTCGCATGTTTGATCATTGCATTGCACATGCCTTGTTCACTCCATTGTGTATGATAGTCTTCATATGTGCATTGTGTATGACGTATAGTATCGTATGCATTGAGTATGCCATTGTTAGTTCGTAGCATTACGTATGCTGGTTTGCATGTTTGCACGTCATCCTTTGCATGTTTGCATGACTTGGTTGCATCGCTTTAGGATCGCATACTTGAGGTCGCATTGTGCATGCCATTCTACTTGTTGCATTGTGTTTGGAATAGGAGTTAGTCCAAACACGGGAAACGAGGGACGTTTCACACTCCAAGTGATGAAACGTGCCTCGATTCTCAGTCGCCGACACTCTTGACTAACACATGATGGAGTTTAGGCATTTATGTGTTTATATGTGCATTCATTTCATATTGAGTCATGCAATCCAACTCCTCGGTCATCATGCATCAAGATACGTGATTGGTGGCCCGAGGATCAAGGACTACACTCCCTAGAGCTTATGCAATGATGGGGAGAGTGGTCGTGCACACATGTGTTGCAAATACCTTGTCATGCCTCTCTCTTGCTCCTTGTTGCAGAAAACCAGAAGCCAGAGGTAGAAATTGGTCGGCCGACCAGCTTTTCTTGTAGGCCGACCACCCCTTTTGGTTTCTCCCACAAAAAGTGGTCGGCAAGTGGTCTCCAAGGCCAATAGCTGGTCGGTAGCCTTCCCACAGATTCCCAGGGTGCAGTTTCAGCCTTCTGAAGCCTTATGCAAGTTTTTGAGATCAATTGCAAACAAAGGCGAGTTGGGGCGTCGCGATGGATTTCTCGACAAGGCGACTCGAGCATGCATGCATCCTTTATCATTCAAGATAGAGCTGAGGCAGTCCGTTTCATGTAGTTTGCATGATAGTTTAATTGCTTACTTAGGTAGTTTGTTAATTAATTAGAGTTATGTAATAATTAGTTGTAATTTATTATTTATTTTGGTTGTGTAATAACTAGCTTAATTAGATTAGCTTAGATTAGCTAGTTGGTGTTGTATTACTTATTCGAACCCTCCGTCGAGAGGGCCAACTGTTGTAATAAGTGTGCATATGTGTGATGCATGTCTTCCAACCCCACATCTTTCTCCCTTTTATTTACCAGTTTATGATGGTTAGTTTAGGGCATGTTTCAATTATCATCCTTATGCCTCGCATGTTTGCATTCATTCATCTGTCTTGCATGCACCGGGCTCGGCGCATCATACTAACTGCATCGTATTTCAATTCCAAGTTGAATGCATGTTACCTGTAGCATCTCATATGCCATCTTAGAATAGCCGAGCCTATCTTAGTTGCATTCTTGCATGTGTTGCATTAGGCATCTCAGCATAGTTAGGATTCATGCATGTTTTCTAATTAGCTTCTTTCTTTGGCTCGGAGTACTCGGTAAGTGTTTATGTTTTAGCATCCTTGCATGCGTGTGAGTGGCTGCCATGATAGCATGCTTACCATGAGGCTATGTGCTTATGTGATATAACTGCATAAATGCCTGTGGGTGAAGGTTGGGTTGCTTGAATTTGAATAATTCGTCGAAACTCGTGTTTCAGCCTACTTGCGAGTAGCAAACTTCAATCCATTTTCAAAACAAACGGATATGCGATGCTTTGTTCCAACTGAGGCAATCTAGTCTATACTTGTATGTTGTGCGCATCACATAGTAATTCTAGGTTAAATAACCGAAATAAGAGCACATGTGTTTTCAAAAAACAAGATATCATGCTTAGTAGTGGCCGATCTTTGATCGGGCGAACGGGGGTGCTCATGAAATGACCTTCCCCAATCGTACCCAAGTTCTCGAGCCGAGGAAACTTTGGTGATGACGGACACATGGCCTTAAGCACGAGTCAGGGTTTCCTAAATTCTCCCAAAATAAAATATTTAGGTGGCGACTCTGTATCTGGCAAAGCAGTCCATGTTTGGCACTTCTTTCTAAAAATCAGTTTTTCAAAATGATTTGTCGGATTTGGACTCTTTGGTGATTTATCAATCTTGCATTGCACTTTGCGAGATTAGATTCAAAACCGTGACATTGAGTTCGAACTGTAGTGAGCCCAATAGACAAAACGGGATTCTCCCGGGACGTTCGGGGACGTCTACACATGTGGCTCTCATGGATAGCTTCCCCTTGACAAATAGGACTTGTGACAACAGACAAAATGTAATTAGGATGCGTAGGCTTGGAGTTAGACCTGAAAACGCCTTAAACTTAGTCAAAAATTGGGGTTTCGAGGGCAAAAATTCAAAACAGCCCCC
Organism: Camellia sinensis; assembly: GCF_055761805.1. NCBI lineage: Eukaryota > Viridiplantae > Streptophyta > Magnoliopsida > Ericales > Theaceae > Camellia > Camellia sinensis. The sequence goes on from NC_138967.1 coordinate 172,485,657, forward strand.
AAACCACCGTATGGCTCTCATAGACAACTTCCCCTTGACAAATAGGAGTTGTGATAATGGACGGAATGTAATTAGAACACGTAGGCTTGGAGTTAGACCCGAAAACACCTCAAACTTAGTCGAAAAAGGGGGTTCCGAGGGTGAAAATTCAAAACAGGCCTGAACCATCGTATGGCTCTTAAAGACAACTTTCCCTTGACAAATAGGACTTGTGACAACTGACGGAATGTAATTAGGACACGTAGGTTGCAAGTTAGAACCGAAAACGTCTTAAACTTAGTCGAAAAAGGGCATTCCGGAAGTAAAATTTCAAAACAGCCTCGAACCACCATGTGGTTCTCACAGACAGTTTCTGCATGACAAATAAGACCTATAACAATAGACGAAATGTAATTCAAACCCGTAGGTTGGGAGTTACAGCCGAATACGCCTTACACTTAGTTGAAAAAAAGTGTTTCGAGGGTAAAAATTCAAAACAGCTCCGGAACCACCATGTGGCTCTCACGGATAGCTTCCCCATGACAAATAAGACCTATGACAACAGATGGAATGTAATTCGGACCCGCAGGTTGGGAGTTAGAGTTAAAAATGCCTTAAACTTAGTCGAAAAAATGGCGTTTCGAGGGCAAAAACTCAAAACAGCCCCCAAACCACCATGTGGCTCTCACGGATAGCTTTCCCATGAAAATTAGGGCATGTGACAATGGACGGAATGTAATTAGGACGCATAGGCTTAGAGTTTGAGCGGAAAATGCCTTAAACTTAGTCGAAAAAGGGTGTTCCAGGGGCGAAATTTCAAAACAGCCCCCAAACCATCATGTGGCTCTCACAGACAGCTTCCCTATGACAAATAAGAGCTATGACAATAGACAGAATGTAATTCAGACTCGTAGGTTGGGAGTTACAGCCGAATACGCCTTACACTTAGTCGAAAAAGAGCATTCCAAGGGCGAAAATTCAAAACAGCCCTCGAACCACCATGTGGCTCTCACGGACAACTTCCCCATGACAAATAAGACCTGTGACAATAGATGGAATGTAATTCAAACCCGTAAGTTAGGAGTTAGAGCTGAAAACGCCTTAAACTTAAACAAAAAATAGGGGTTCCAGAGTCGAAAATTCAAAACAGCCCACAAACCACCATGTGGCTCTCACAGAAAGCTTCCTTATGACAATTAGGACCTGTGACAATAAACGGAGTGTAGTTAGGACGCGTAGGCTTGGAGTTTGAGCGAAAAATGCCTTAAACTTAGTTGAAAAAGGGCATTTCAGGTGTGAAAATTCAAAATAGCCCCCGAACCACCTTGTGGCTCTCATGGACAGCTTTCCCATGACAATTAGGACCTGTGACAATTGAAAAAATGTAAATAGGACGCGTAGGCTTGGAGTTTGAGCAAAAAATATCTTAAACTTTGTCGAAAAAGAGCGTTCTAGGGACGAAAATTCAAAATAGCCTCCAAACCACCATGTGGCTCTCACAAACAGCTTCCCCTTGACAAACAGGACTTGTGACAACTAACAAAATGTAATTAGGACGCGTAGGTTGCAAGTTAGAGCCGAAAACACCTTAAACTTAGTTGAAAAATGGCATTCTGGGGTCGAGAATTCAAAACATCCCCCAAACCACCGTGTGGCTCTTATGGACAGCTTGTCCATGACAAGTAAGACCTGTGACAACAGACGAAATTTTTTTCGAACCCGTAGGTTGGGAGTTAGAGCCGAAAATGTCTTACACTTAGTCAAAAAATGCGTAACACTTAGTTTAAAGAGTGACAACTTTATGAAAATAACATCCACATATTCTAATAATTGCCTTTCTATATTTATAGGACGAAGAAATTACATAATGGATTGTTTGCGCAGTTGGTTGGAATAAATATTGCATGATACATACATATATATATATGTGCTTTTATTTCGAAGAAGACATTTCTAGATTGTTCTACCTTAAATGCTAGTTGGAACATATACATATATATATATATATATCACCTTATGCTGTGGTACATATATGACCATTTGTCATCGTACATATATATGACCTTTTTGTCGTGGTACATATATGACCATTTGTCATCGTACATATATATGACTTTTTGTCGTGGTACATATATGACCTTTTGTCATGGTCTATAGATGTACTTTTGTCGTGGTACTGATGGGTCGTTAAACACACCAAAATTAAATACTAAACTATACCAAATTCAATCAGAATAACGGCAATTCCAGGTATCAATCCACAGGGACTATTGTGAAATTAAATTAATTCAATCGCAAAATTCCTAAATTAATTTTGATTAAAAAGATAAGATTAATTCTATACCTAAACAGCAATTAAATAAAATTGAAGAATTATATTGACAATTAAAATCTAGGGTTTGAGATATTAATTTTCGGGAAAAAATTCCTAGGGGAGAGAATTCACCACTAACCACATGAATGAGACTTAACATCAACTATCAATCGCAATTTGGTTTGAAGTATCCAATATTTCACAACTACAAGTTTGAAATATTGATCAAGAGGGTTGTTGCATTCAATGTATAGACACGAATCATCCCGAGTAGTACGAGTCGTTTGCTCTAAACTATGTTAGCAAAACGACCCGTCTCTCATAGCATGACTCGTCTCGTACTTTGAATATAAGCACAAAGAACACTAATGTATGGAAAACATTAAACTATCATAGAGAGTAAAATGCTTGAAGAGAAGAATGAAACAATTATTTATAAACTTCTAAAACATCCATACATTCATTCAAACCAAGTTACAATGAAAGCTCGTGAAAAATTCCATTACATGGCTAGGGTTTCATCAAAACCCTAGAAAAGACGACTAGCCACTCATGGAGGAGTGGAAAGAGGAAGAAGATGAAGAAAAAGCCCCCATGGAAGTGTTTTCCAAGCTTTGGTAGTGTCTCCCCCTCTGGAACCCTAGCCTCCCTCCTTTCTGTATTCAATTTTCGAACCCTAACTGTGATTGATTTTTTGTCTTTTATTCGGAGCAAAATAGACCAAAAAGTCTGTGCACGCGTCCCTAGGTTGGCCGCTCGTGCGGTGGTGTTGGCCGCTCGTGCAGTGGTAGACCGCACGTGCGGTGGTCTAGTGGACTCGGATTTTTCACATCTCGCTCGGAGAATCTGATTTCGCGCCCCCTTTTGATTGAATTTTCATATTTCCTGTCAAATCTGTACAAGTGCACGAAACACATCATCTCCACCAAATAAATAAAATTAAAAGACAAAAAATGTAACTTAAGTGGCCTAAATGTGGTACCTTTCGGCTTACATCACACCCCCCAACTTACATTTTTGCTAGTCCTCAAGCAAAACAAAAGAAATAAGAAAAGTAAAATACTCTCAGTCACTTTCATAGGGAACACGATTGCATTTAGCATATTCAACAAGCCTTTAAACCACAAGGTTACCCCAAGTGGACGAGTATAGTCTCGTGAGGATTTTCAAAAATGATACCCACAAACATCAACATATTCAAATCCGCTCAACAACAATTAACCACACTACTCCACACAACAACCAACTTATGTGTCACTACAGTGTGATATTAAAACATGATGATTCATTAAAGGCATAGTGGACAAGTATGAAGGAATCTATTGAGCTTAAACCACAATTCAGTTAATACAAAAGTAGAGTCCCTTGTACTTGTGAATGCTAGTAGACACATCATTAGTACCCTCGATGTATAGTGCCATCACCATATTAGTTAACTATCCACTATAATAGCCCAATGTAACTCATAATAACACTTAACATATACAGAAAAACTAAACTGTTGCAACCAAGCTTCTCAAAAAAAATATATATATTTTTTTTTTTTTTAGACTGTGCAATGTCCTGATCCATTAAGCTTTCTATTCAGCCCATGTAACAAGCATTGGGCCAATGACTCCTAAACTAGACGGTTTTAGGGCACTAGGTGTAGAGACACCCCTACGGGCTTAATAACTCGAGCTGAAAAGGCTACGAATCCGAACTAGTCATTCTCTTTATTTTTCCTTAACTGTGCAATGTCTAGGTCCCTTAAGCTTTCTAATTAACCCATGTAGCAAGTAGTGGGCCAATGACTCCCAAACCAGACGGTTTTAGGGTACTAGGTGTAGAGACACCCCTACAGGCTTAATAACTCGAGTTAAAGAGGCTACGAACCCAAACAAGTCAAGTTTGTTGTTGTTGTTTTTTTTTTTTTTTTTTTAAAGAGAATCTTGGCTACTCATTTATTCTTTTCTGCAACCTCAACCATTATCAATGATGTACACCAGGGATTATAATAAAGAGGTCACTGCTATGATAGTGTGTTCATGTGAATTAAGTCATACTCATGACAAGTGTACTAATACCACAAACACAAACAACTATCCTAGTGCAAACATCACATGTGAGTATTTAACCAATAAACCCTTTTCATACAAGCCCACTATGTTCCCCAATTAACATATGTTCATATCATTACCATACTGGCACAAAGTAAACATTAAGTGAAGTGGTGCAAATCAAGTGCAGCAAGTACAAACATGAATATTTATTACAAATACCCTCACCCCCCAACTGGAATATAACATTGTCCTCAATGTAAGCAAGGAGACATGAGATAGTAAAATGAGAGAGATAAGCGTACCAGACATCATGGGCACACATCCAGCGAGGCAAGGACACCCAAACACAGTTTTTTTTTTTTTAAGTACATATAAAAGAGAAAGGAAAAGAGAATAAACAAAATGAAATGAAAGAAAATAAAGGAAATATACAGAAATTACTGATGTGGATCTAGTGGTGGTGGTGGGAAATGCTGCTCAAATAGGGCATGCATCAGTGTCCGAGTCTCGAACGCCTTATCATGGACCCTAGTACCATGCTGATCAAATTGCTGATCAAACTGATCAAACCGCTGATCAAACTGATCAAACCGATCAAACCGCTGATCAAACTGATCAAATCGCTGCCCACTCGAATCCCGGTATGCATAGAAGTCAGTGTGCAAAGAGGCAACTGACTGCTGATACCCAGCAAATGTCGCCCGTGAATAATCCCCGTCAGCCTGGTAGTCGTTCCGGAGATCAACCATAGATTGCTGAAGGGCGGCTTGATTATCCATAATAGCCTGATATTGCGCCCTCGTCATACGGAATGGCGGTAGTGCCGGCACTGGGGCGGCTGCAGGCTCGATTAGGGCATCATTAGGATTTGCCGGGGCCGCGGGAAGAACTAGTGGAGGCGGCAGGCGAGCAGTGGTTTGACGCCAATGAGTTCTACCAAAAAATAGGGGCGGCGGAAGCTGAGCCTCAATGGCCTACAGTGGGTATGTCCCTTGGGCTTTTATGAGCGCTGTAATGAGGTTGGCAAAAGGGAGGGCCCATGTAGAACTACCCCGTGTATTGCAGATTTTGACTTCATTTAGGATTCTATACATCTGATTGTAGATCAAGGTAGGGATGTCAATCCAAAACCCGAGGTCAAACCGATGTAAGGCACGGTGGAAGTCCCCTCTCCGCTCTTCCTTGTGGCCAATAGGAATGACATTCTTTTTCAGGACCACATCGAGGAAGAGAAGGCGACGTGGTAAATTAGCCCGCCTGATGCTCGTACGATTGTCATCCTCCTGACGCCCCTCATAAAACTCAGTCACCAATTCCGGGATGGTGAGTTCCCGAGTGAATACCGGGAACTGTTCTACATTGATAGGGTCCATAGAACAGTGGAGGACCTCGGCAATTGAAGTTGGAGTGACCACTAACTCCACTCCGTCAACAATGGAGCAAAGAGCTCCCGGGGCCTCGTCGCTGACGTACATATGCTGATAAAAGAGGCGCACAATGCGTGGGTATGCCGGTTCAATGACAGTGCAGATGCCCAGGAGGCCCCGGTCTTCGAGTTGTTGAATACTCCATGTAGTGGTTTGATGCCGACGAAAGAAGTCCACATCAAAGGATGTATCACATACCACCGGTTTGGTGGCCCAAGCATCTGTTGGCGTATCCCTGAATGCAATATTGGCAATGCGAGGCCGTTTGGGTGCTCGATGGGATGATGAAGCCATATCTGCACAAAATAGTTCAACCAACACAACCAAAAATGTGGAACCATTATATGAACATTCATCAGAAATAGCATGTAGGCATAAATCATTCAAAACCGGATCATCCTCACATCACCAAATTTTTTTTTTTTTAAAAAAATAATAAAAAAATAAAAATAAATACGAAAATAATTAAATAAATGAATAAAAATGACATTAAATTAAAGTAACTAAACTATAAAATAAAATAAACTAAACTAAGCTATAAAATAGCTAAATTACGGAAGAGGCTAAAGTATAGAATAAAATAACCTAAACTAAACATTAATTATTTTTCTTTGTTTGTTTGTTTGTTTTTTTTTTTTTTTTTTTTTTTTTTACGAAAACGAAATAAAATGAAATAAAAATTCATGAAATAAAATAAAAAAAAAAACTAAACTACTGAATAATTAAATGAACAATTGCATCATAGAGTAAAAAAATAAAAAATAAAAATAAATAATAATAATAATAATAATAATAATAATAATAAAAATAAAAATGAAATCACTAACTAAACAAACACAATAAAAATAAAAATAATCCACTAACTAATTAAACTAACCAGAATCACTAATGAAATTATTGAAACTAAATAAATGGAGGAAATAAAAATAAACTAAATTAGTGTTATTAACTTTATTTCCGATTTTTTTTTTTAATTTTTTTTTTTTTATTCTGGCATGGGCCGCAACCGCACGTGCGGCGATGGTGTTCTTGCCCAGATTCGCAATTTTTTTTTTTTTCAAACTAGTTAAACATGGCTAAGTTACTATACTATTACATGGAAATAAACATGGCTAAATAAAATAAAATAAAAATAAAAGAAAGAAGGATCAACTAACAACAAACATAGCCAAGCAATTTTTTTTTTTTTTTGAATGAACAATAGATCTTAAAAATAAATAAAATAAACAGAAAAACAACATCAAAGACGCCACAATCTACACATAAAAAGGAAAAAAATTACCTTGAAAAAGAGAAAAAGAGTGGTGATTCGTCGGAAAAAATGGTGGTCGCCGGAGATTCGACGGACGGAGAGGGTTATAGGACGCCGGCGGTGAGATGGTGGTAGGGAGGAAGAAGAAAGAAGAAGAAAAAGGAAGATAGTGGGCTTGTGTGGGGTTGTGAGAGAGAGAGAGAGAGAAAAGAAGAAGAATGAAGATGAAGAAGATAGACAGTGTTGGGAAAGTGAGTGAGTCAACAAATCTGAGATTGAGAGGGAATGTATCTTGGTGTATAGATAAGGACACCTTTTGGGTTTTTTTTTTTTACGAAAATAAAACAAAATAAATAGAATAAAATAAATAAAAGAAATTGAAGAAAGAAATAATTTTACTCTCTTTTTTTAAAATAATAAAAAAAAAGAATTTATTTATTTATTTATTTCAAATAAGTAAATAATAATAATAATAATAATAATAATAATAATAATAATAAAAACAAAACATTGGGCCGCTCCAGCAAAGTTCTTTTTTTTTATTTTGGGCCGCTCGTGCGGCGCATTTGGGCCGCTCGTGCGGCGTTAAACAGTAGCCATCTCGAGCTGGGCCGCTCGTGCGACGAGCCCAACCGCTCGAGCGGTCTGGGCTGATCATTTTTTTTTTTTTTCAAGTTGGGCCGCTCGTGCACCAAGTGGGCCGCTCGAGCGCCCTATTCGAACCGCTCCTGCAGCAAGTTTGGGTCGCTCCTGCGGCAATTAGACAGTGTGCAATTTGCTTGGGCCGCTCGTGCGGTGAGCCCAACCGCTCGAGCGGTCTGGGCTTCTCCCCTTTTTTTTTTTTTTTAACTCTCAACACCTAACCAAAGGCACTAGAGTTATGGCATAAAGTTGCCACTATAGAATCCCCCCAAGTAATAAAACCCAGCGTAGTTTATAGCCTTCGGGCTACTACAACCCAATTATACTTAACCATTTCTACCTTCAATTGACATCCGAGATAAATATAGCACATAAGAAAATAACAGAATGCCCACTAAAGGTATAATCTTTACGCGAAAACCACGGGTACTACTTTTCTCCCTAACTGTGTTTGTAACTTTCCCTATTCTCCAACAGGGTGACAGACTAGATTGATTCGGTATCCAGAATCGAGGCGCATAAAGCTACCTCAACCTGTGGAGCTGCCATACAGAGTTCAAGCCGAGGTAGTTTTGAAGGAATCTCCACACCCCTGGGTATTTAAACCAGACTCTAGTCTCAGAAATCCCAAACCTTTGTGTTCTAGGCTTTGCCATTCAAACTCTAGTTTCCACCGTCTCAATTGGTCTCCTAGGAACTCACTACAAACACGGTTAGGTGGCTATACCAGACCTTCAGATGCCGTTCGGGCACGGCTAACACCAAAGGAATTACACCTTTAGAGGATTTAAAGTCTCCTAGACGCAAGTAAAGCATGATGAGAACAAAGAAAAACAAAATAGCATAGAAGGGAAAGAAAAGAAAATAAGAAATTAATCCATCAATCGTAGTAAAATGGGTCCATCAATGCAATGGACTCAATCATATCCCCATTCCCAATCCCCTTTATATATGGTTTCAATCTTTGGCCATTCACTTTGAAAGTGTGGCCAGTGTTGGGATCTCGCACCTCAACGACGCCATGAATGAAAGCCTCAACAACTACAAAGGGTCCATCCCATCTTGATCTTAACTTACCCGGAAAAAGTCTTAATTTTGAATTAAAAAGCCACGCTTTTTGGTCGGGTTCAAAGGATTTCCTATTGATGTGCTTGTCATGGAATTCTTTAGTCCGAGCTTTAAAAACTCTCGAACTCTCATACGCATCATTCCGGATTTCCTCCAACTTATTGAGTTGCAATTTCCGGTTGAGCCCAGCCGCGTCCATATCGAAGTTAAACTTCTTTATGGCCCACAATGCTCGGTGCTCAAGTTCAACCAGGAGATGGCAAGCTTTGCCGAACACCGCTCTATATGGTGACATCCCAATAGGTGTCTTATAAGCAGTACGGTAAGCCCATAATGCATCAATTAACCGTTGTGACCAATCTTTCCTATCCGGTCTCACAATTTTCTCAATTATGTGCTTTACCTCCCTATTTGAGACTTCCACTTGGCCACTAGTTTGAGGGTGGTATGGAGTGCCAACTTTATGAGTAATAGAGTATTTCTTAACTACTAATTCAAAGAACCGATTACAAAAATGTGTACCCTGATCACTTATTATGGCTCTAGGAAACCCAAAACGACTAAAGATGTTTTCATGTAAAAATTTGATTACCACTCTATGATCGTTTGTTCGAGTAGCTATTGCCTCCACCCACTTAGACACATAATCTACTGCCAAGAGAATGTACTCAAACCCAAATGACAACGGGAAAGGGCCCATAAAATCAATCCCCAAACATCAAATATTTCTACCATAAGAATAGGGGACATTGGCATCATGTCACGCCGAGACATCGAACCCATTTGCTGACAGCGCAAACAAGTTCTACAAAATTGATGGGCATCTTTAAAAATTGTGGGCCAATAAAACCCACTCTGTAAAATCTTGGCGGCCGTTTTATGCCCACTAAAATGACCGCCACATGTAGAAGAATGACAAAATGTAAGAATGCTTTGCACCTCACTCTCTGGCACACACCGTCGGATCACTTGGTCGGAGCAATATTTAAACAACTCTGGATCCTCCCAAAAGTAATACTTGACCTGCGAAAAGAATCGGTCTTTGTTTTGCTTAGACCAATTCTGTGGAATTTGCCCAATGGCCAAGTAATTCACAATATGTGCAAACCACGGGGGGCTCGCTTGTGACAGCTCAAAGAGTTGTTCGTTCGGAAACGAATCATGCAAAATAAGAGGGTCACTATTATACTCAACAAGGATTCGGGAGAGATGATCCGCCACCACATTCTCGGATCCTTTCTTATCACGGATCTCTAAGTCAAATTCTTGAAGCAACAAAATTCATCTAATCAATCAAGGTTTGGTCTCTTTCTTTGATAATAAATACTGCAAAGCGGCGTGATCAGTGAAGACTATGACCTTGGAACCTAGGAGATATGACTGGAACTTGTCTAAGGCGAAGACCACAGCTAGCAACTCTTTCTCGGTGGTAGTGTAATTCAATTGTGCATCTAAGAGAGTGCAACTAGCATAGTATATAGCAAATGGTGCCTTATTGACCCTTTGGCCCAACACAGCCCCGACAGCATAATCAGAGGCATCACACATGATTTCAAAGGGAAACGACCAATCTGGTGATTTCATGATTAGGGCGGTGGTCAAGGCCATTCTTAGTGTTTCAAATGCCTTTAAGCATGCCTCATCAAATATAAAAGGCGCATCCTTAACCAGTAGACTACACAAAGGACGTGATATCTTACTAAAGTCTTTGATGAACCTATGGTAAAAACCTGCTTGCCCTAAGAAAGACCTAATTTGACGCACAGAATTGGGTGGAAGAAGGCCTGCAATGAGGTCAACCTTAGCCTTGTCAACCTCTATACCTCGAGGGGACACAATGTGTCCCAACACTATACCCTCACGAACCATAAAATGGCTCTTTTCCTAACTCAAGATTAGATTTGCCTCAGTACATCATTCTAACACTCTAGTCAAGTTCCTAAGGCATTCCTCAAAAGACTGTCCAAGCACCGAAAAGTCATCCATAAAAACCTCTAAGAATTTCTCCACCATGTCAGAGAAAATGGCCATCATACACCGTTGAAAGGTCACTGGTGCATTACATAGCCCGAAGGGCATACGCCTGTAAGCAAAAGTGCCAAAAGGGCATGTGAATGTGGTCTTTTCCTGGTCAGCGGGGTACACCGGGACTTGATTATACCCCGAGTAGCCATCAAGAAAACAATAGAACCCCTGCCCCACTAACTGCTCTAGGATTTGGTCAATGAAAGGTAAGGGAAAATGGTCCTTCCTAGTCGAGGAATTTAGTCTCCTATAATTAATGCACACTCGCCACCCAGTAGTGGTTCATGTGGGGACTAACTCTTCTCCCTCATTATAGCGACCCCGGTCTTTTCTCTTTAAATTATTGTATCCGGACTTAGGACCCGTGGATCCTGTCATTACTTATTGGTTGTTGTTGTCCTTTAATCTCTTTGGATTTGAAGTATAGGTTGTGTTGGGCGGGTCTGTTACAGGTTGGTTGATTTTAGATGCCAATAGGTGATGCCCAGATTTTGGCCTTCACGCTCCAGCGGAAGTTTTAACGCTTGAGCGGTCCCTTCGTTGTTGCTTCTCCGCTCGAGCGGGAATTTTGACGCTCAAGCGTGATTTTCCATCTCCCAGTATTTTGCTCTGCAGTTCTTCCGCTCGAGCGGTAGTTTTTACGCTCGAGCGTGATCCCTTGTTTTTGCTCCTCCGCTCGAGCGGGGAGTTTGACGCTCGAGCGGGTACCAGCGCCTGCAAAACTTCTGGAAGGGTGCAATCGACGCTCGAGCTGCTTTCTTCACGCTCGAGCATGATTCTGTGTCTTACGCTCGAGCGGGGCTTTCTACGCTCGAGCGTAGAGTCGATTATATCAGTCCGTGATTTCACTTTTTGGATCACTTTTTGACCTACTTTTCCTTCATAACTTTTTAAAAACCGCCCCTGGAGTGTTTTTATCTCTCTCTCTCCCTCTACACACCTTCTCTCTTTCGATTGATCTACTTAGAGTGAGTTTCTACCTTAGATCCTTTATTAAAAAGTTAGAGTGAGTTGAGGGCTTCGTTTTAATCTGAGAAACTTGGGATTTGGAGCATGTTGGTCTTTGGTCTTCATCTCCATCTTCTCCATACGGGTTATTTTCTTCGAGGTAGGGATTTTCCTACTCCATTTTATATGCTTTGTTCTAAGTTTGGTATATTGATAGGTTGGGGACACTTTGAAAATTTTGGGAAAAACCCTAGTTGAATTGCTAAATTGATTTGAGTAATTAATTCAAGGAAATTGGGGAATTTGGTTAAATCCATGAAATTGGGGAATTTATTGATTAAATGGTGTAGTTGGTATATTTATTTTTCGAGTCTAGAAATAACTGTTTTGGGCTATCGGTGGAGGATAGTCGTGCTTGTTGTAGACATTGCATGCGGATTAGGGAAAATTGAAACTAATCAATTTGTTAAGTCATAAATTTAGACTATTGAATTAATACAGAAATTACATGTATTGATTGAGCATTGCATATGCATATTGTTTGGGAGGAGATAGGGGATGTACTCCACGGTTTAGGGGAAGATAAGGGATGGACCTCTAAACCGGATTTTTGTTTGGGAGGAGATAGGGGATGGACTCCATTAGCACCATTTTTATGTGTGCTTATTATATTGAAGTGTTTTTACATGATTATTGATACAACACTAAAATGTGTATCAAATGGGAAGTATGAAGTGTTTTGATATGAGCATGAGTCTCATTTGTTTTGTTGATATTGGAAGTAATGTGAATATGATATATAATTCACTGTTGTAAGTTTGGCCAGGTTCTGAGCCATGTTGATAATAATGGAAAGTGAAATGTGTCTTAGACATTAGTGTCATGAGACTGTTTAATGATAAAATTGATTATCTTGATTAACCATCTATTGAATGCTATAGCTTTATTCAATGCTTATATTTGGTTTAGTATTTTTCTACTGGGCTGTGGCTCACCCTTTATGGGAACATCATTTTCAGGTTCAGGTGATAAGCTACCTCCACGGACTTAGCCTGGAAGGATTTGATGTTTGGGATTTTGAAGACTTGTCTTTAGTTATATGTTTTATTTTGTTATTTTGAGATTTCATGTAAACATTCAAGCCTAGGGCTTAACTTGTAAATGAGTTAGTACTCATCCTTTTTGTGTCCAAGTGTTAGCTTGGAAAGATGTAAGCCCTTAGGGCATTTATTTTGATGTTGCAGGATGTTACATGTGATGTCTTTCAATAAGAATACTCTGATGAATAACTCAAATGATTCGTTTTCTTTTATAAATGCATGTTAATGTTATGGTTATTATGGGTTTATTTTGAGGGCGTTACACTCATTCTCAATAACAGTGATGCCCGATTTTTTGGGCACCACTTGTGTGGGACTCACCCACTTGCTATCTGAGATGGGGTATATGATACCCGCATCCAACAATTTCAAAACCTCCTTCTTCACTACCTCTTTCATGTTAGGATTCAGTCTTCGTTGCATTTCGCGAGAAGGTTTGGTGTCCTCCTCTAGGTGTATATAATGCATGCACACGGAGGGATCTATCCCTTTCAAATCAGCCACTGACCACCCTATAGCACTCCGATGTGCCACGAGAACACTCATTAACTGACTCTCCTGCTCCGCAGTCAAGTCAGATGCAATGATAACTGGTAAAGTGTCCTGGGGCCCTAAAAATGCATACTTGAGTGTGGCCGGAAGTGGCTTCAACTCAAGTGTAGGTGGTGTGACCAAAGATGGTGCGGCAAGCTCTCTCGACAGAGGAGGAAGTGACTCAAACCGGGCTTTCCATGGAGGAAAATCCGGTGTAGAAGAAGAATTAAGCAAGACATTCACCTCCTCAACTGACCCATCTATATCAAAATTTTCAAACCCAAAATGAGCTAGACAAGCCTCTAAAGGGTCCTCTACAAGAATGGAGGGCAAAGCCTCCTCAACAATCTCATCCACAACATCCACTAATAAGCACTCCTCTCTCTCGTGAGGTTGTTGTGATGCTTGGAAAACATTAAGTTTCACTTGCATGTTACCAAATGAAACTTCCATAACCCCGGTCCGACAATTAATGCATGCATTGGCCGTAGCCAAGAAAGGTCGACCCAAAATCACCGGGATTTGTTTCCTCGAACTGGCTACCGGTTCCATATCTAAAACCAAAAAGTCAACAGAGAAGTAGAACCTATCAACCTTAACTAGCACATCCTCAATCATGCCTCGTGGCACTTTAAGGGGCCGGTCAGCCAATTGAAGAGTAACAGTAGTGGGCTTCAACTCGCCAAGCCCAAATTCCTCGTACACATAGTACAGCAACAAATTTACACTAGCTTCTAAATCTAATAAGGCCCTATCAATGAAATGGTCCCCAATAATGCATGCAATGGTTGGGGCACCTGGGTCCTTAAGCTTAGGAGGTGTGTCATTCAACAAGATGGAGCTTACTTGCTCCGTAAGTAGGACCTTTTGGGACACATGTGTCCTAGATTTACGCTTTTGCGTACAAAGGTCCTTCAAAAATTTGGCATATGATGGTACTTTCTTAATCACCTCCAATAGGAGGAGGTTGATTTTTACCTGTGTAAAGACCTCCATCATTGCCTCCAAAGATGCCGCCTTCTTATTAAAAGGGGACGGTGTATCAAGGCACTGGGGAAAAGGTGCCTTAGGCACATATGGTGCCTTAGACTCAAATGAAGTGCTAGGGACTAAGTCATCCCTCTTAAGTGTTTCCCCCTCACCCTTACTCTCACTAGATGAACCACCGCGGTCACCCTTCCTAACTCTAGTTGCATCAGACGCAACTGACTGAGGCTCTAGCTCCCTACTGCTTCTCAAAGCAACCACTGCCTGCACTTACTCATGTTGCTTACCATTCCCACCCAAACTCTCTGCCCCGTATTGTCCCTTAGGGTTGGCCACAGTTTGACTTGGTAATTTTCCCTCCTCTCTCCGATTCATGCTGTTAGCCATTTGACCCAATTGGGTCTCTATCTTGGTAATAGAGTGAGTGTGGGAGTGAACTATTGGTGCTAACCCTTTCAGTTCTGAGAGAACTTCCAACACCTGAGTCTCAAAGGCAGAGTTGCCCTGAGGAACAGGCAGGGGTTATGGTTGTGGTTGTCGGTATGGTTGTGGGGGTCTATAAGGTTGCGGTGGTCGGTAAGATGATTGGTTGGCAAAATTATTGAAATTCTGCCTTGGTGGTGGAGGATTGTAAGAAGTGCCTTGTGAAGGGGGTCTCCATGAGACATTAGGGTGATTCCTCCATCCCGGATTGTATGTGTTGGAGTATGGATCATTACCCGGGTTGGAGAATCCTTGAGCTGCATTTACATGCTCTTGGACTAACTCCGGAAATTGTGATGCCGAAGGGCACTCACTCAAGTCATGAGCAGGGCTTGCGCAAATAACATATGCCTCGTGAAATTGAGGCTGAACTTGTTGGGAAAGGGCATGTCCCATAGCTAATAATTGGTCCATCTTGCGGGACAGTGCCTCTACTTGTTGGGCTAACTCTAGGTTTTGCCCGACCTCATAAATGCCCCCTCTTTTCGGGGCTCCAACTACAGGTTGCTGGACTTGCCGGGCTGCGGAGGCATGGTGAAGGGAATTATCACTTAAGTTCTCAAACAATTGCCATGCCTCGACATCATCTTTAGACATAAATGTCCCACCACAGGACGAATCCACCATTTGGCGATGTGGCTTAGTTAAGCCATAATAAAATGTTTGAACAAGTTGCCAATCAGGCACTTGGTGGTGGGGACACTGTTGGAGAAGGTCTCTAACTCTTTCTCACGTCTTATGGAATTGCTCGCCATCCATTTGAGCAAAGTTTGTGATGGCTCGCCTAAGTTGGTTGGTTTTACCTATGGGAAAGTACTTCTTCAAAAACCGTTGCTATAATTGTTCCCAAGTTGTGATTGAGTTAGCAGCTAAAGAATTTAGCCAGTGTTTGGCTTTATCCTTTAACGAGAATGGAAACAATCGCAACATTAAGGCTTCATTTGTGAAATTCTGGATCCTCACTGTCGAGCAAATTTCCAGAAATTCATTCAAATGCTTATAAGGATCATCATGAGTTAGTCCATGGAATGATGGGAGCATTTGTATGGTGCTGGACTTAATCTCATAATGTGCAGCAGTGGTGTTGGGTAATTGGATGCATGATGGTGATGTATATGTAGTGGGTGTAAAATAATCCTTAAGTGTCCGGTTGGGCACATTTGGGACATTAGGATCTGCCATCTCTAATGGCTCAATGTATGAATATTCAAGCCTAGGAATACGGGCAGAGGTCCTAAGTCTCCTAAGGGTCCTTTCTAGTTTAAGGTCCAAACTCCACAATTCAGGGCGATAAGAACGACACTCGTGCATACACTACCCAAACACACACAACAAGTACCGACTCTGTGCACTAAGTATGAAAGCAAAATACCAAAGGAAGAAATACTCACAGCGGTTTAACAAAAACGTTTTACTCGTCTTGCGGATGCTTGACGTGTAGACGTTGTTTTCAACCTCTATTTGAGCTTTGACTTTCGTTTTAGCACTTTGGTGCTTTGCTTGTGAGTGTTTGCTTCTATTTACTCACTTTAGTGCTGTGGTTTTTATTTAAGCTCGGCAGCGCTCCGCTTGCACTTCAATGATAGCTCCAATTTCAACCACTCTGCATACTTAGCAACACCAAAAGCATAAAATCCTAAACTAAAAATTAAAGTAAGAATGTAACTTTAAATTAACTAATTTCGCCAGAAGTCCCCGGCAACGGCGCCAAAATTTGATGGGTCGTTGAACACACCAAAATTAAATACTAAACTATACCAAATTCAATCAGAATAATGGTAAGTCCAGGTATCGATCCACAGGGACTATTGTGAAATTAAATTAATTCAATCGCAAAATTCCTAAATTAATTTTGATTAAAAAGATAAGATTGATTCTATACCTAAACAGCAATTAAATAAAATTGAAGAATTATATTGACAATTAAAATCTAGGGTTTGAGATATTAATTTTCAGGAAAAAATTCCTAGGGGAGAGAATTCACCACTAACCACATGAATAAGACTTAACATCAACCATCAATCGCAATTCGGTTTGAATTATCCAATATTTCACAACTACAAGTTTGAAATATTGATCAAGAGGGTTGTTGCATTCAATGTATAGGCACGAATCATCCCGAGTAGTACAAGTCGTTTGCTCTAAACTATGTTAGCAAAACGACCCGTCTCTCATAGCATGAATTGTCTCGTACTTTGAATACATGCACAAAGAATACTAATGTATGGAAAACATTAAACAATCACAGAGAGTAAAATGCTTGAAGAGAAGAACGAAACAATTATTTATAAACTTCTAAAACATCCATACATTCATTCAAACCAAGTTACAATGAAAGCTCGTGAAAAATTCCATTACATGGCTAGGGTTTCATCAAAACCCTAGAAAAGACGGCTAGCCACTCATGGAGGAGTGGAAAGAGGAAGAAGATGAAGAAGAAGCCCCCATGGAAGTGTTTTCCAAGCTTTGGTAGTGTCTCCCCCTCTGGAACCCTAGCCTCCCTCCTTTCTGTATTCAATTTTCGAACCCTAACTGTGACTGATTTTCTGTCTTTTATTCGGAGTAAAATAGACCAAAAAGTCCGTGCACGCGTCCCTAGGTTGGCCGCTCGTGCGGTGGTGTTGGCCGCACGTGCGGTGGAACTTGGCCGCACGTGCGGTGGTCTGGTGGACTCGGATTTTTCACATCTCACTCGGAGAATCTGATTTCGCGCCCCCTTTTGATTGAATTTTCATATTTCCTGTCAAATCTGTACAAGTGCACGAAACACATCATCTCCACCAAATAAATAAAATTAAAAGACAAAAAATGTAACTTCAGTGGCCTAAATGTGGTACCTTTCGGCCTACATCAAGTACATACATCACCTTTTGTCGTGATACAGATTACGATGGTAATTTGTACCATGCCAAATGGTCGTTTCGCATGGTAGTAAATGTATTTTTTATATACGGAGGGATTTGATTTTTGTATGATTCTATATTTTGTGTGAAATTATTATTTTAGTTTGGACAATAGTTGGTTTGAATGGACTTTGACATTTAAAGTTATTTATTTTTCGTATATGGATGCACATTGTAGAATGATTGATAGTATATGTATCATTTTGTTTATATACGTATTACAAGTTGCATGAAATATAAATAGGTTGTGGAGAAATTATAATTTTGCGATAAAACTTAATATCATGTTTTTGGCGACTAAACAATTAGTAGTTAAAAAGAAATTAGGAAAATAGTTTGGGCGAATAAAAGTTTTGTAGCCAAAAAAAAAAAAAATTCAAACATTTGGCGACTAAAAGTTTTGTAGCCAAAAGAAAATCAAACATTTGGCGACTTAAAATTTTGTAGCCAAAAGAAAAGTAAACGTTTGGTGACTAAAAGTTTTGTAGCCAAAAGAAAATCAAACATTTGGTGACTAAAATATTTTGTAGCTAAAAACAAAAGTTGAAGAATAAAAACACTTTTGTCGACTAAAAATTTAATAGCCAAAATGTAGGACTTTAGGCGACCAAACATTTAGTAGCCAAAACAATAACTATTTGCCGACTAAAATTTTAGTAGCCAAAAATATGGAACTTTAGGCGACTAAATCTTTAGTAGCCAAAAAAATTTGACTTTAAGCGACTAAAATGTTAGTAGCCAAAACACAAGCATTTACTTTAGGCGACTAATATATTTAGTAGCTAAAAAAAAATTTCGCAACGAAATGTTTAGTCGTTAACAATAACTGAAGCTTTAGGCGACAAAAAATGTGTTATTTAATTTTTTTTCCAACCTTTTGGCGACTAAAAATTTAGTCGGCAATTTAATATATTTGGCGACTAAAATTATTTTAGTCGGCGATTACCTTTCCTGAAAAATCTCCCCCGACTAATGCTGCAACCAAATAATTTAGTCGCTAAAGCACTTCAGTGACTAAAAATTGATTTTTGGTGACTAAAAATTTAGTCGTCAAAAGTGAAAATTATTGTAGTGTGTCAATCACTTTAATACCCAATCCATTATAATATTCCAATTAGATTTCATAAATAACTACTTTCCTGTGGGACTGAGAAATTATGCATAAAACATAATTGCAATATGAAAATGTCAAATTAATTTTATTTTACTTTGTGTGATCATAATATTGAGAATCACTACATCTTTATGTCTTAAGAGTGGTTACTCTTAAAACATAATAATTTTTATTTATTTATAATGATGGCTTAATTTATTAATGTGAGCAAATCCTTATGGTCACAACAAGTACATAATTTTTTAATTCACAAAATGTATAATACATGCAACCAAAGTAATATCACGTGAAAAATCCTCAAGACTAAACACATGTAATTCAAAGTTGGACCAAAATAAATTCCATAACATGTTCTTATTTCACATAAATTTTCATGGCATAAATAATCTTAATACATGATATTACACTATACTAGAGAGTATGCAGATGAATATGGAAATTTATAAAACTTTAAAAGATATGTTAAAATGGTTCACTGTATGAAATTCTGATGAATTTACTTACTATTTAAACATACAACTACAATAAACAAAATATCCTTAACAGCATGTTAATATTTTTTCATAAAAATTCTAGAAATAAATTCAAGCCCCCCCCCAAAAAAAAAAAATTATTTATTGGACCAAATAATCCCAAATAAAAGCATGAGAATTTCTAGATTTTATAAAAAAATCATATTAAACACTTTGGTCTGTAATGTTTGTCAGTTAATGAAAATTCATACTTAATGACATACAATAAGTCTTTAAAACAAAATATGTTAAAAATAAGAACAATTCTAAATTAATGTAAACAATATTATAATTGGACAAGATGAATTCTACTATTGCCTCCAATTAATTTACATGATGCAACAATTCATCTTTAATAGTGAGAAAAATAATCAAACAAGTTTCAGAAATTTTTATTTTATTTACGCAGCAAGATATGGGAATTATGTATGAAACCCATATAAATAAAACACACTCAAATATCTCAAGTCATTACACTAAATCAATTTCAAACAGTGGTATAAAGTAATTTTTTTAATTTTTCATTATCCCTAAGATTTTAGACCACAGTTCATAAAACAGAAAAAGAGTCAGCTTCAAATAATATTTTTTAATCCAAATGTAACAATTGTTATATGCAATTTAATTGTTGGATTTGGTTTAAAAACAAAACGAGGAACGCATTGTTATGAGATTTTACTACATATGATTTTAATCTCTTGATATAGGAGAATTTAAAAGTGGGTCCGTTCATGTTTTATAGAGTTCAAATATACCCCAACAAAGTCAAAACATAACGAAATCTGATCACTAATCAAAAACAAGCTAAACAACATTACAGAACTTGATTCTGATACCAATTGTGAGACCTAAAATAATTTAATTAAAAAGAGGAATACCTCCTGCTATATTGTTCAAGCATTTGAATTTTGTTCTTGATTGATCAAGTGTTGAATGTATAAGCAAAACCACTTACAAAATATTTTCACAGAACTACATGAAAAATTGGAAGGAATAGAATTTCAAGTCTATTTTATTCACAAAACAACATCTGTGTTTTGATAGCTATCACAGGCATATATAGATAGATTTGAACCTATGATCCAAGTGTAACTCCTCATAACTTCCCACTATCAAGGAAGTTAACTTCCCATGAAGCCACTTTATGGGTAGTAGACATGTTTCACGTTAGTTATCCAATTCCTTACTAATTAAAATATATATAATAAATATATAAATAAAATAAACATATGGCACATGTGCCACGTTATGGATATGCTTACAAATGAATCCACTGAAATAATTGCACTAACAATATCAAGAATGGAAGTTTTACCAAACAATCTAAATGCACCATTATTGGCAACAGAGGGTGTAAAATTCTTGCCACATTAACTCAAGACTATAATGAGAATTTGCAGCCAACTAAGTTTATTAAATTAGTAAATCAAGCACACAAAAAGTTAGGCCAACCAAGTAAGTTTTAAGGTTATTATTTCAAAATTTTATGTCTTTCATTATCTCAATATACTTTTAATTATATGATTGTAGTTCGAAATTCTCGTATTTGAAGATATTCATCATATCATACAGTTAAAAAATATTTAAGACAAAAGAAATGAAAATTTTAAAATATAGAATCATTAACTATTGCTACTACGATGGCAACAATGCATCTAAGATCGTATCTAATGCATAATGTTAAACGTTCCTAGCTATTATTCTAGTTTTTTAGAAAGATTGATTATTGTAATTTGAACTGTGGAGAAGTGGTTTTGGAAATACTCTTCAGATCCTGGGAGACGCTAGTGATCCTCAGCTAGCCACCTGAAAAGACACAAACACTCCGGTCGGGGGTGCCGGAATTAGCACTCCGACGGATAAGTCAGTTCTTGTACTCAAAATAGCTTGTCTTCTAAGTTAAGCAAAAAGTGATTGTTACATACCTACTAAATCTTTTATTTCTGTATTTATACCTGTTTCTTTTGGGCCTCGGGGCCAGGGCCTACTTTTTAATCATTGTCCTTTCTCTTATTCGGCCCATATATTATATTTGGCCCCCTATTCTCGCAGGATACAGCCGATTAATATCAGCCTTCTATAGTGCGCGCCTTCTGACTTTGCCATTATTCGGCTGCCACAATTACTCCCCGAACTCCCCATTGACGGTAGTTAATCGGCGTGTTTGATTTTGAATTTGAAAAGTCAAAATAGGTCAGACGGCTTCGCATACCCCAATACAGATATCAGAATGGGCACACCTTTTCTGTCATCATTATACTTTCCCGCCTCGTTCGTGCATCCCTCGCATTTATTACGATTTGAAACTTCAGTCTTTTCGAATGCATAATTCGTCAAGTATTCAAGACTCTTCGACCCCCAGCGGGTATCCCTTCTCTGACTCGCATTTTCTGCAATTCTTCTACGTCTATCCTTGCCCCGTTTACTCCCCGTAAGTCTTCTTCTCTCTTCTTTGCAATCCTATTTTCTGTTTGTCATTTTGATTTCGGCAGAACCTTGAATCCCCGTGAAAATGGCTAAACACTTGAAAGACCTCCTTTCTGAGGGTCGTATTTCCGGATTCCGGCGACACTTTTCCATTCCCGATGATGTCCACTTATCTCTTGTAACGGACAGTACTCTTGATATGGAGAGAGAGGATCAAAATACGATCGTCTTCCCTCTCTTATCCATAGCGGAGGGCGGAGTCCGTTATATCCATTGCTTAGGGCCGTCCTTCGCTATTGGAGTCTGATTCCTTCTCAACCCAACGTAAATTTCTTTCGAATCATCATGGGGGTGATAGAGTTGAACCGACGCCTTAGGATCAACCTTGGTATTCCGGCCATTTGGCACTGCTACGCTTTGGCCAAATCTTCCGGTCGACTGGGGCGATACTTTCTCAGGACCAAGGACACTAACCATCACTTGATAACCATGCTTGCCAATTCTAGTAAGAAAGTTAACGACGTAATTGTCAATGTCCGAGGTAATTGGGAGTTCAGTGAAGGCAAAGACCACCTAGACCCTATTCCCAGACGGAAGGGTGATCTAGGTTGCCATGTAACGCCTCGTGTTTGTTGATCTGCCTTTTATTCGGCTTTTTTCCTTTAATCACCCCTTGTTCTTTGTAGGTAATAGATTGAAGAAGATTCTTCCCTCAACCGACGATGCCGTCCTTAAGGAAATTAAGTCTGCACTCAGATACTTCGGCCATCTAAATGTACAAAAGCAAGGGAGAGCTGCTCACATACTCCTTCGATACGAACTTACTTATACTACATTCTCGGCCGCGGACGGCATTCCAATTCCATCCGGCGATCAACACCTTTCGGCTCTTCTCTTTCCCAACTTCAAGAGCCTTAAGCAAATTGGCCTCGAAGATTCAGATTTGGGGGAAGACGCGGAGCCAGCGGTAGAGGTAGTTGTCGAACCAACCAAAGAGGTCACTGAGGAGGCTGAAGAGGTCGACGAGGCGATACGCTCAGCATTTGAGGCTGCCAGACTTAACTAGCCTTCACCGTCCACTTCGGGTCAGGCAGAGTTTTCTTCTGGAGATATTTTTGTGAATTTGGGAGACCTACCCGGTGATTTTTTCGAAAGTATGGCTGGGGAAAGCCTTATGCAGATGGCGCGAAAGAAAAATACCGAGCGAGTGGCTGCTCGAAAGAAGGCCGAGGCCGCCCATTCTGAGCCCACCTTGATTAAAACTTTCGTACCCGTTATTGAAGAGACGGCTCAGGTTGCTACTGTCGAAGTGGGGAAAGAGGTTGAACAACAGGTCATTGACGAACGGCTGATTCCGGAGGAGCGGGGCAAAAAGCGTAGTGCCGAGGGAAAGGTTGGGTCGGAGATTAGCCCTGCTTCCAACGGCCTCGTTTAGAAGAGTCGGACGTGGTTGCTCCTTTTATTGTTTGGCCAAAGATCAAAGATACGCCGATCTTTTCTGACGCTTCAGCCATTGAGGATCTAGCCATGGCGTTGAGCCTGGCGGCTTCAATTTCCTTGCCGGCTAACAACGCAGCCTTTCGCGCCGTACCGGATGTTATAGCCGTAGCCCTATCTGCACAGTCGGCGCTCCTAGTAAGTGACCATCTCAAATTCTCTTCAATTTGTTTTCATTAAGGTATCTGATGATCCCAACTTGTTTTACAGATGGTTGGCAGGATTGATCGTTTGCAAACGGAGGCGGACGGTCAAAAGAGTAGGGCCGAGTTTGAAGTGATGAGAGCCGCAATGGAGAGTGCGCGAGCTGAAGCAGAGGAGGAGAGGGCTCGCTCAGCTGAACAGCTCCGCGCTGACGCTGAGAGGAGGGCAAATACGAGCGAAGAATCGCTCAAGTTAGCCAATAAGGCGCTTACCGAGGTGGAGGTTCAGTTAGAGGAGCTCAAGGCGGCCAAGGAAAAAGCTGATTCTGAGGCTTCTGCGGCATTTGAGGTAGGAAAAAGGGCCGCCTTCACGGAATATGTAGATGAAGTCCCCAAATTCGAGAATCGAGGGTTCAAACATGGGTGGCTCAAAGCCCTTGCTGCCACTGGAGTTACATTGGCCTTGCCAATTCCCTACGAGCAAGTGGACGTTGAGCCACTTGAATCTGACCCCGAGGATTGATCTGGGAGACATTTCAATTTTATTAAGTATTTTTAATTCCGATTTAAGTTTTTGTTCGGTAGACTTTTATTGGTTCAGGGTAGTTTTCATGTATAAATTGGTTACTATTTGTGCTCAATTTATTAGTGAAAATTTCCTTGTTATTTCACCACCACTTGTACACAGTTTGTGAAGTTATGTTAATGAAGAATGTTTTGCCTTTCACTACTTTGGATAAAATCATTGCTGTGTTTGAGCTTTCAGAGATTGAACATCTTATGACAATATTGATTTATCATTCATATGCCGAGTATTGTGGGCATTCAAGCCGAATAGGTTGGTGAAATTGCCCTGGCCCCAGGTGGTTCATGATCATTCGGATGCCGGATGAGACGGCCTTAAGAATTTTGAAGAATCGATTCGTGAGCCATCTGGGGCACTTAAGCCGAATATATTGAAGAATCTTAAGAATTTTGAATAATCGATTCATGAGCCGGCTGGGGTAATTGAGCCGAATAGATTGATGAATCTGCCCTTGCCCCAGTTGGTTCATGATCATTTGCGAGCCGGATGAGATGACCTTAAGAATTTTGAAGAATCGATTCGTCTGGGGCACTTGAGCCGAATATATTGATGAATCTTAAGAATTTTGAATAATCGATTCATGAGCCGGCTGGGGCAGTTGAGCCGAATAGATTGATGAATCTGCCCTTGCCCCAGTTGGTTCATGATCATTCGGGAGCCGGATGAGACGACCTTAAAAATTTTAAAGAATCAATTCATGAGCCGTCTGGGGCACTTGAGCCGAATATATTGATGAATTTTAAGAATTTTGAATGATCGATTCATGAGCCGGCTGGGGCAGTTGAGCTGAATAGATTGATGAATCTGCCCTTGCCCCAGTTGGTTCATGATCATTCCGATACCAGATAAGATGACCTTAAGAATTTTGAAGAATCGATTCGTGATCCGTCTAGGGCACTTAAGCCGAATATATTGATGAATCTTAAGAATTTTGAATAATCAATTCATGAGCAAGCTGGGGTAGTTGAGCCGAATAGATTGATGAATCTGCCCTTGCCCCAGTTGGTTCATGATTATTCGGGAGGCGGATGAGACAACCTTAAGAATTTTAAAGAATCAATTCATGAGCCGTTTGGGACAGTTGAGCCGAATAGATTAATGAATCTTCCTTTGCCCCAGTTGGTTCATGATCATTCCGACGCCGGATGAGACGACCTTAAGAATTTTGAAAAATCGATTCGTGAGCCGTCTGGGGCACTTGACCAGAATATATTGATGAATCTTAAGAATTTTGAATAATTGATTCATGAGTCGGCCGGGGCAGTTGAGCCGAATAGATTGATGAATCTGCCCTTATCCCAGTTGGTTCATGATCATTCCGACGCCGGATGAGACGACCTTAAGAATTTTGAAGAATCGATTCGTGAGCCGTCTGGGGCAGTTGAGCCGAATAGATTGATGAATCTGCCCTTGCCCCAGGCGGTGCATAATCATTCGGGCACCGGACGATTGAGGTTTTCTCAATTAATGAGATTGCCTCGAGGGCGCTGCCTCTGTAAAGGATAAATGAACAAAGGTACAACCTTTATGAGCTTAGTAAACAGCTGACTCCAGCTCTTGGAGGAAGATTTATCATGTGAATGTCGAACAGACTCTTCTTTAGCAGCAGAAGGGAAGCACATGAATCGAGGTGGTGAACCTTCGCGCACAGGAAGTAGGAGTTCTAGGGATCAAGAGAGGCGTCAGTCTCCTCGACATCGAAGTAAGTCACCCAGGCGGAACAAGCAGTCGCAGGGCAGATCTCCGCAACCCCGAGTCGAGAGGGGATCTGAAGCGAATCCGTGCCCACTAAGCTTTGCGGTATTTGTGGGGAATAGACCCATGACAGAGGCGGACTCGATCGTTCGAGACCCAAATGTAGCGGTCGAGTTTGCTCGACAAATTTTTCCTCCTGAGGTTCAGCAGTCAATGGTAGGTCGACAGGACTATGACGTATTTCGCGAAGGCATTCATGGGACGGTGAAGGGGCTTTACACTGCCTATGAAATTGTCATGCGGCTGCGCGCTACCCGTCGAGAATTGGAGAAGAAGGAGGAACGTATTCGAAGTTTGGAGGCTCGCGCGGAGGCAGCTGAGCGTGAGTTAAAGAAGACCAGGGCGGCTCAGGCACAACCCGCCGGGCAGGGAAACCTAATTGTGGAGGAAAGGGTTACCAGTCGGCTCATCAGTACCGCGCTCGCCGATCGTGAGACGGCGAGTATGTTTGCAATGGAGTCTGCGAAGGGGAGGGCCTATGAAAAAGGTTTTCATGAAGGCCGAAAAGTTGGAATCGAAAAGACCAAGGAGAAGCTTGCCGAAGAGGTTTGCCGATGTGAGAATCGTGGATTTAAGCACGGTTAGATCAAGGCATCTCAAGCCGCGGAAGCTCTTCGAGCGTCAGGCATTGATTCGGCATCACCACTCTACCACAGTAAACATTTTCCGTTTTCCGCTTTTGAAGTCGAGGAAAGTGAGGATAAGGGTGACGCCATATAAGAATACGCATTGTAAGGTTGAATCGCAATAAAAACTATGTAATTTATTGTTGGATTGAATAAAAACGTTCTATTATAAATATTTCGTCGTAGTTCGTATTCAGCATATACGTGTTTCGTTTTATTACATGGATGTTTGAATGAATGTACAAACATTGATCGTATAGTGATACGCCGGCTTATAGGCGGGGTCGGCCCAATCATGATGGTCGATTATTCTTGAATGTGGCCACTGTAATTTCAAGAGGCCAAAAGCCGGTACGTGGAGTGGCTGTGGCAAATTCCAGTCGGCGCGGGGTCTAAATGCTTGGCCGGTTGCATTGATAACGCTGCCCTTGTCCCAGTCAGTGCATGAGTTCCAAAAAGCCGTTTGGGTACCTAGGCCGTGGTGAATGTCAATCGACGTTCGTCTCTTGGGGTTTTGGCGTTAATGAAATTGCCTCGGGGTCACTGCCAGCATTTAAAAATAAATGGAATAGACTCTTCGTGCCAGTGATCTCATTAATATAATGCCATTTGTTGCGTGGGGTTATATAATATTGTGGATGTAAAACAGAGTTTCTTTAATCAGCTAAACTCGAACTTTGGCCGAGCTTGATGCCGCAATGGATCGCAGCGGAGAATTCTCCGGTGTGGGAGGTAGGTCGTTAAAAAAGAAACGGGAGGCACGTCAGCCTCCAAGTCGTCGAAGCAGATCACCCCGAAAGGAGACACAACGACCGTTGCCCTTAACCTTCCTTGTTTTGGATCTTGGCCTTGACATTGTCGATGGTGTCAGAGGGAGGTCCAGAGATACGCTAATTCAGGCACGGTTGGATCAAGGCATTTTGAGCCGTGGAGGCTTTCCAAACGACGTGCATTGATTCGGGGCCTCCGCTGTATCAACGTGATTAATTCCCCTTTTCGCCTTAGAAGTTAAAGATAGATATTGTAATGTTCGAACGCGGATTGCGTCTATCTAACAACTGTTTGATCAAATAAAAAGTTTTATTTCAAACATTTGCGTCTTACTCTGGATTTTTTATATGCTTAGCTAAGCATCTTATTTCAAATGTTGGCATGTTTTGTTTCATTTTGTTCGTGTCGAAGGGTGCTCCGAATTCGGAGCTATGATCTGCCCTAGGGTGTTATGCATCAGAGGCGCTGCGAATTCAGAGTCTTAATCGGCCCAAAGACATCTTGCGCTGATGGGGCTCCGTAACCGACGTTTCGATGTGGAGACTTGAATCGGCCCTAAGGTGTCATGCACCAAAAGGAGGCTCCGAATCCGGAGACTTAGTTTGGCCAATCGTGATATCCACGAAGGGCGCTCCGAATTCGGAATCTTAATCGGCCTAAAGACATCTTGCGCCGATGGGGCTCCGTAACCGGCGTTTCGATGCGGAGACTTTAATCGGCCCTAAGGTGTCATGCACCAAAAGGGGGCTCCGAATCCGGAGACTTAGTTTAGCTAATCGTGATATCCTCGAAGGGCGCTCCAAATCCGGAGACTTGAATCGGCCTTAAGGTGTCATGCACCAAAAGGGGGCTCCGAATCCGGAGACTTAGTTTGGCCAATCGTGATATCCACGAACGGCACTCCGAATCCGGAGTCTTAGTCGACCCTAAGGTGTCATGCACCCAAAGGGGGCTCTGAATCCGGAGACTTAGTTTGGCCAATCGTGATATCCACGAAGGGCGCTCTGAATCCGGAGTCTTAGTCGACCCTAAGGTGTCATGCACCAAAGGGGGCTCCGAATCCCGAGACTTTAATCGGCCCTAAGGTGTCATGCACCAAAAGGGGGCTCCGAATCCCGAGACTTAGTTTGGCCAATCGTGATATCCACGAAGGGCGCTCCGAATCCGGAGTCTTAGTCGGCCCTAAGGTGTCATGCACCAAAGGGGGCTCTGAATCCGAAAACTTTAATCGGCCCTAAGGTGTCATGCACCAAAATGGGGCTTTAAATCGGCGATATGACGAACGCTACAATGGGAGTTGGGAAATGAATTTGAGCAACAAAGAAAAATGGTTTGCATTGCAGAAGTGAAATGTATACAAGTATCAAAGCCCACAGATCGGGTCAGTGATAAGGTTTTCATAAAATCTCTGCTTGTGCCGATTGCGGGGAGCCACGGATTTATTCAATACCGTGGGCTATCAGAAAGCGTACAAGCTGATGATAAGTGCTTGGAACGGCCTTCATAATATGTAATCAAGTTCGCCCTATGATGATGTTATACGGCGAAGGAAGCTTTATGACCAGGAATTCTACTTTGACCGTTCTGGAGCCCGCTTGAATAAGTAGTGTGATCTTTCCTAACGAGTACTCAGGGTTCGTGTTAAAGCCGAACAATGGGTGAAGAGCCGGAGGCAGATCTGACTTGTTGAAGTCGAGTTTGATGAAAGTCTTATGATACATAACCTCTGAAGTACTCCCTGGGTCTATGAGAATGCGTTCAATGGTGAACCGATTTACGCGTAATCTGATGACCAACGGATCGACGTGGGAGGCTGTTGCGCCACTAAGATCGGAGTCATTGAAAGTGATTGTCGGAGCTTCTCTGGGTCATTCAGTCGGAATATGTTGCTTTTGGGGGATTGGATACGATTAGATTGCGTGCACGATTGGGGGCGCTGGCAGGTTGTAGATTATATGGATCACGCCAAGTGGGGATGAGTCATGCCTCAAGGCTAGTGCCTTGATTGGCTTGCCGTTTCTCACGTACTGCTGCAGTCGGCCGTCTTGTACTACTTCTTCCAAGTGATCCTTTAACGCGTAACAATTCTCAGTCTCGTGGCCGTGATCTTTTTGATACTCACACCGCCTATTCCTTCTTCGCGTGTCGGGAGGTCCCACCATCTTCAACGGCCATTTGAAGAATGGAAGGTGTTGGACCTTGGTCATTATCGCAGTGATTGGTTCGGACAATTCTGTGTACTTCTTGTCGACACGCCTCAAGCGCCTGCTGTCAACTTGCAGTTGTTCATTCGTCTGGTGGGAGCATTGATCGCTTGATCGGCGAGAGTCCCGCCTTTTGTCTCTTTTAGTGCGTTGCCGTGGCTCAGGGCTCAGAGGTGGCATGGAACTTATTGGTTGAGCAATTTCAGGGAGTGTTGTTTTGTTGGACGTTTGTCCGGCTTTAATTCTCAAGGCATCGTCTTCGACTTTGCAATACTCCTCAACTTTCTTCATCAACGCCCAGACTGTTTTGGGGGGTCTTCTGGTCAGGGAACTGCGAAGAGCGCTGTTAGGGTGTAGTCCCATTTTGAAGGCGGTGATGGCCATGGAGTCGTTGCAAGCGTCGTCAACGAGATTGAAGCACTCCTAATACCGCGCCGAGTACGCTCTGAGCGTTTCTCCTGACTGGATCTGCATAGCCCAGAGAGAGTCGGCCTGTTTCGATTGTACCTCGTTGGTGATGAACCTGGCCCTGAAGGATTTCTGTAATTGATTGAAGCTTTTGATCGAAGCCGGCTCCAGCTTGTAATACCACCTAACAGCTAATGGTCCCAGGCTGCTGGGAAATAGTCGGCACATGAGGACCTTATTGTCTGCATGCAATGTCATGGCCTGCTTGTAGTGACAGATATGATCAGTGGGGTTTTTCCGTCGTAGAGAGTGAATAACGAAGCTTTGAACTTCTTGGGCAGGGCCGCCCTTGCAATCCGTCTGACAAAGGGATCATGCTGGTCGTCTTCGTCTAAACTGCTTCTTCTGCGCTTGTTCCTTGTACGAAGACTCTTTTCGGAGGAGCTGGAAATTTCGGATCTTCCCCTCTTGTTGAGCTCCGTGGACAGTGAGTTGGAGTCGCTATCGGTATCCCTTGGTTGGGCTCGAAGTCGTTGTCCACCTGCCTTCAGAGGATGTTCGGGATCTTAGCGCACGGTTTCTCTGGATTTTGCCACTTCCAGGTTCAAGTCTTGACGGAGACGTTCATTTTCAACGATCATGTTCTCCAGCCTTTGTTCATTCTGCTTTGCTTGTTCCATGATCGCTTGCATTGTCTCTTGCGCTGAAGTCGTTGGTGAATCGAAGTTCAAGGCGCGTCTTGCAGCGATGGTTTCCTTTCCAAGCATATTTGCTGGAGTGAGGTCATCTCTCTGTGTGGTTTCGTCGGTGGCTATCGGAGAATCTTCAGTCACGCCTGCCATGGATGTATTTGAGTATTCCCACAGACGACGCCAATTGTGGAGAAGTGATTTTGGAAATACTCTTCAGATCTTGGGAGACACTAGTGATCCTCAGCTAATCACCTGACAAGACACAAACACTCCGATTGGGGGTGCCAGAATTAGCACTCCGACGGACAAGTCAGTTCTTATACTCAAAATAGCTTGTCTTCAAAGTTAAACAAAAAGTGATTGTTACATATCTACTAAATCTTTTATTCCTGTATTTATACCTGTTTCTTTTGGGCCTCGGGGCCAGGGCCTACTTTTTAATCATTGTCCTTTCTCTTATTCGGCCCATATATTATATTCGGCCCCTTATTCTCGCAGGATACAACCGATTAATATCAGCCTTCTATAGTGCGCGCCTTCTGACTTTGCCATGAACCAATGTGAGAATGCTGGCTAGGTCACGACCTCTATGGCAATATATTATTGAAGCAAAATTTCTTTTTTTTTTTTAAGTCTTTAATCACCTTGACAACTGGCATAGCTTATGACAAGGAATATGGGAATGTATATATTCCAATTTTGTATTAATATGATGATTCAACTAAAAACTACAGTGCAACTGTGGACCCATGCTTATTCTAGCCCAAATTGAAAAAATAGTCAAATAATCAAAGTGAATACCGACCAAGCCAACTTGGTCCACTTAAGCCAATATTAATTATCACAAAACATTTTAAATTTTGGAAGATTTAAAAAAAGAAAAAAAAAACTGTTAATTTTGGACTACACTGCATACTTGTATTTATATACTTATTTATGTATAAATAAATAAATAAATAAATAAGGAGATTCGTACAATCCTAAACATTTAATTTGTTTCAATTTAAATTATTTGTATGTTTTCATTAAGTAAAATCAATAATAAAAAAAATAACTATTTTAGTTATTAAACTCAATAAAAATGAGTATTTTAGATATTTTATGTATATTTACATTAAGTTTAATGACTACAATAATATTCAGCTTGTTTGGTTTGGTATTTCAAGATTCACTTTTTAGAAAATTAAAATTTTTTGTTTTTCCTATTTTTTTGTTGAATAATGTTTGGTAGCTCGAAGATTTTGCCCCCCGAATCCCCCTAATGCCCAAAACGACGTCGTTTTTGGCATTAGGTTTTTTTTCTTTTTTTTTCTTCCATTTTCGATCTGAAACCGATCTGAGAAGAAGAAGGGAAGAGGGAGAGGGAGAGGGAGAGAGAGAGAGAGAGAGAGAAAAAGAGGAGAAGAGGAGCAGCTGGTGGTCGTCGCAGCTCCCCGCCGTCGTCGCAGCTCCGGCCCGCCGTCATCGCCTCGCCGCCAGCTCGTCGCAGCAGCAGCTCCAGCTCCAACTCCGGCCGCCGTCTCCGCCTCCGGCTCCGCCTTCTCCTTCCCTGTTATTAGGCCCCCTCCAGTCCTCCTCCTCCTCCTTCCTCCTCCTCCTCTCCTCTCCTCTCCTTCTTCCTCCTAATTTCTGCTTCTAAAAAAAAAAAAAATAGAAAAACGGCAACGTTTTCAATTAGGGGGATTCGAGCTACGTAGCTTTCGAGCTACGTAGCATGACTGTTTTTTGTTTTCACTGAAAATTGAATTTTTTTAAGCAATTTTAAAATTTTTAAATACACCTAACATAAATACATTTAAAAAGTACAATATTTGTAAAAAAAAAAATTAAAAAAAAAACTTTAATAATTCACTAAATACCAAAAATATCAACAACAAAAAAAAATAGTACATTTTAATATTCTTGTGTATTTATTGGTTTTTTAAATATTTTTTGTACAAATATTTTTTTTTAGATACATTTAAACAAGGTATATCTAAAAAAATAATAAAAAAATAAATAAAAATTGCCTAAAATTTTAAAAATATTCACTAAAAACAAAAAAAAAATATGAAAAAAAAAACTCAATTTTTAAAAAATTAAATTCAAAAAATTAAAATGAAGTATAATAATTTTTTTTTTAATTTTACTTAACAAAAATAGATAAATGATTCAAATTAAAAATTTTATATTCAAATTGACAAAATTAAAATTTTGTTTTGTTATAAGGGTCAGATTCCAAGACAACAAGCATGACCCCCAGGCTTGGTCCTAAAGCTGTGCAAAACATGACACTCCATTGCAATGCTCGATCGAGAGAGAGAGAGAGAGAGAGACCGTGATATAGAGAGAGAGAGAGACCGTGATATAGAGAGATAGAAAGAGAGTGTTCTTGAGAGTCAGTCTAGTAAGGAAAGGAGTGGAGCGAGGATTTGGGCGAGAAATCAGAGAGAAAGCAAAGTATTGAAAACGGTTGCTTTAGATTTTTTCATTTTAAAAAAAATTTGAATTTTGAAACATTTGTTCATTATTTTCTTTCTGTTTCTTGGACAAACAAACAACTGGGTTTTGAGTAAAATCCGAAGCTCACAGATACACTCTCTCTCTATACACAAAACACAATCTTTGCTGAATTAAAGTTGCCGATCTTGACGCCATCACCTCCGGACTTGTTTGGTTTGTATTGGAGAAACATGTTTTAAGATAAAAAATATGAAAATTTGTTTGGTTTGATTCTTTTTCAAAAGATGTTTTGAAAAATTATTTTGAGGGAGAGTTTTGAAAAAAGTGATTGATTTGATGTATATAAGAGAGAAATTTGTTTGGAAAATTTGTAAACCAAACAACTTTTAAAAAAAAAAATTGAAAAAATTTATTTAGTTTGATTACTTTTGAAAACTTATTTGTAGAGAATTTTTTTTTAAATTTTTTGAGAAACACAAACCAAACAACATAACTCCACCATTTTGGGTTTTTTGCTATTTAAGATTGCCCATTATGTGTTTGTAATTAGATGGCTGAAACCAAAAATGGCTCAAGAAGAACATAACCACAGGTGTAGCAATAGTAGCAGTGGTGGTGGTGGAAACAGATCTTCAAAAAAGTTGAAGCAAAAAAAAGTCCCACAAAGAGGACTAGGTGTTGCTCAGCTTGAGGAGATTAGATTAGAGGAACAACAAAAGAAAGATGTTCTTTTACTATCCAATTCACTTCTATCACCAATTAATTCTTCATGTTTAGCAGTTCAATCTCAACGTACTTCCAATTTTTGGCATAACCCTTCGCAAACCGATCTTTCTTCGCCAAATTTGATATTTAGACCGGCCCCTTCGATCCCCAACATTGATGTTTTGCATCCGAATTACGTACCATTGTCGAAACCATCAAATGTTTCGGGTTTGGGGCAGGGTAATTGGCCTCAGTTGTGGAATGTTTTGGGTTTCCGTCTAATTTGAATTTACCCTAAGAATCTAACCCCATTTGGCCTCCCCCTAATATAACACAGAGGACACTGCAATTCCAGCAGCCACCTTCTTCTTCATCAATGGTTAGCAATATTAATGAGTCAATGTTTTTTTAATGTGTTCTTAATGGGTTTTTCATGATTTGGAATTTGAATTTTGGGGTTTGTGAGAATTGAAGAAGGACTAATTGAATTTGTGAAAATTGTAGGTGAATGTCTCATCAGGTACTTCATCATCATCTGAGATCAATTATCATCAGATGGAGCCCCCTTCAAACCAAAGCTTTTATGGCAACAACTACACACCTTTGTGGCATGAGGAAGAGAAGGTAATGCTCAACTTCCTTTCATTTTCTCAGCCTGTATGCCGCAATTTTTCCTGCGCATGGTTGAGATTCACTAGAGCAAGTTCTATTTATTAAGGTGACTCTGTTAAAATCATAATTTCTGTAGTTTACAATTTGGTAGATGTTTTATTTGAAAGAGCTAGAATTTGTTTTTCTCATCAAAATCAAGACATTGGAAATATGGATCTTTTATATGTTCCTTTTTTATTTTTTATCTTCTCATGTTATAAGTAAAAACTCATACGAAAACAATTGAATTGATAGGATTTATATGTAGAAATTTTATATAGAATGATTGGACCTATTTACGTCCATTCATTGGAAAACAAAAGGTTGATTGATAATTCTCTTTGTCACATTATTCTGTATAATAATTCTATAAGCTTGCCGTTTTCTTTATTCTAGTATGGGATTCTTACATATTTCAATTCTATTATTTTTCTTAATGACATTTAATGGAAATTGCTTCACCAATATTTATGGGTTTTTTTTATTAGTATTTATTTTATATAATGTAATTTAGATGGTTGGAATGAAGAGGCCATATCCTTTCCCTCCAGACAATCCACCAGGCCCCTCTTTCCCTTGCAAATTTCCACCCATCTTTGTTCCTCCCATCACTAGATCAGATGAATCAGCTTCATGTGGCAATGGAGGCACGGTTAATATCGAACCCAACAATCCAATTTTCAGGTCAGCTTTCTTTTGATGATTTGTTATATATACAAAATGTGGTTGTAGTTGTGTTATTCTTGTATACTGACATTGAATTAGCATCCTATTTAGAGAAGGCCCTTCGAGCTCAACAGTCTTGTGTGAGCTGAATCCAAAGAAAGTGGTAAAAGAGAATGGCAATTTAAATGGAGATTTTCTCACGTTGGCTTCTCCTCCAACAGCTTTGCCCCAATCTAGTTCAAAGTATAAGCACCCTTCATTGTATCAAACCCCATATACCAGAGAATTATCAGAACTTCAATTTCTACCACATCAGGTGAGATTAAACAACAAAAATCCATTATCAATTTTTTGGATTCCTGACTTCATTCCAATCGCATCATCTAATAGTTCGCTTGCATTATATTTTTCAGGGAAGTGCTGAAGACCCAATTCACCATCCTGGGCCCCAAAAACAGCCTTTGTACTGCTTCTTTCCTCCGGCAAAGGCATGGATTGACCAAGCAACAACCACCGTTAGCGGCTGCAATGGTGAGGTTGGTGAAAAACTTGACCTCCATCTGAAGTTGTAGGAGGGTTAGTTCATTTCTTCATGTTTTGGCAGGCCAAGTTGTTTTCCTCCAAGAATGATTGTTTGTGATGTTTTGGCAGGCTGTAGCTTTTTCTCTCAAACATGCTAGGATGCGGGTTTTTTCTTTTATATTCTTTTTCATCTAGTGTTTTTTTTTTATGGGTAAAAGTAGAGATATGAATGTGGATATCGCATTATGTAAGCATGAAGCATGAAGATGACAGTGAGGAGAGATGCAATTGACTTGTTTTTATTTTGCGAGTTACAAATTTAATGTGAGGAAGTTTGGTTGCAAAGAGATAATGTTGTAGATACTGATTTGTGCACACTCTTGTGCACAAAATGATGTTGTCATGACAGTAAACTGATTTAGCTCCCAAGATGTGTTGACAACGCATATATTAGGGACACATAGGTTGTAAATGAATCGAGTTTAGTAGTAGCTTCTTGTTCAACATGGCTTGAAAACTTAATAAATTTCAAAATGTGTTCAATTCTTTCAAGTTAATCTTAAATGAGTTTTAATTGAACTTATTGCGAGCCAACTTAGACAGCTTGATTTTTTATAATGCATATGATTGAGACGAGTCGAGTAGCAAATTTTTTAAACTTAACTTAGGAATTCACCACAAGTTTTAAAATGTGTTTAAATTTGATTGACTTGTTTACATAAGTTAATTTCTAACAAACATTTAACAAGTCAAGATCAAGTAACTTGTATGCTGTCTTGTAACCATAACCACACAACATTCTATGCACAATTTATGTAAAAATTATGTGTCTGTTGCATTGTTGGTTGTGCAATAGTTGGGTTGTTAGGTTTGCTGTTTCATTTTGTTTGGTTGGTGGATGAGTCAAGCACACCCTTTGATTGGTAAAAAGTTTTTGCATGTGGATTTTGGGAATCTGATCACACTAGCAGATGAGTGATGAGAGCTATGGCTTACTGTGAGAGATTTGTTTGATAGGGGAAGGATACCATGCTTACATCTTGAATTGCTGGATCCCTATAAGGATTTGGATAATAAACTGTTATATAAATTTTATAATATTTTCAATTTTTTTTGGTTAATTAATGTGTCATACACTAACAAAACATTGATACTTGAAACAGGATTCACAATAATAATATTGTAAATGTCACACTAATTAATAAAAAAAATACAAAATTTATTTGTATAACATTACTCTTTAGATATATATATATATATATATATATTTGGGTGCTAATATCAACAAAATTTATGTTGGTGGAATGAGAATTATTTTTAAATTTCTTACTTTTATCATATAATGGTTCAGCTTTCTCTTCATTTATTGAGTTGTCCAACGACTGACATGGGCTACTCGAATCCATGATACTTAGAGGTGATTTAGCCACAACTTCAGAGCATTTCCATCAAATCTTATGTCATAATTTACCATGTAATATTTAATATTTAAAAAAAAAATTGTCATTTATCTAAGTAGTATTTCGCATTGCCCTATGTATGCCATATTTAACATTAGCAAGGTGTCAATTATTTATTTATTTGATTTTTTTTCTTTGTTTATGTAGGACCCATATTAAGAGGTTTTGTCAAAATATGTATTTATAAAAATAAAAAACAAACAAATTGAAGTAAAAAAGAAATTTGCTTATTGACTAGTGTTTATTTTTAGAACTGTCAAATTACTACTCCTTCAAGTTTTTCTTTAAAAAAAAAATCTTAATTCTTTTAACTTGAAAATAAAATATGTTCATATTGTTTTTTTTGGAAGCCATTATTACTGATTGAAGAGCTCCACAAAGAAAAAAAAAATAAAAACAAAAAAACCAAGGATTTGGCTTAAGAAATTCAATTTACCTTCTCTTTTTTTTTTTCTCTCTCAATCACACATGTTGTGTTTAGTTGAAGGGTTTGATGAGGGATTTAGAGAGAGGGGGGGGATGAAATATAATTATATTTCACACTTTTTCTATTTTCCTTTTTAAATCCCTATACAAATTCATGAACCAACCACACACAGCCTTAAGAAATCAGGTCTTGGTTCATAAGCTGTTAACATAACTCAATTCATAATCAAAATATCCAATTAAAATTCAACAGAGACACAAGTAACATACAGACTACAATATCAAGCTTGCACGCAAATGATACACAAGATGGAATGCAACATCATCATGGCTTTCTATATATCCCGAAAAATAGCCATGCCATAGTTCTCAGATTTACAAACTAACCAAAAAAAAAAAAGAAAGGGTAAGAAACCGCGATTGATTAGTCAATCACCAGAAAGAACCAACCTCTATGAATCCCTCTATGACCAGCCAAGAACATAGTCAAGAACATACACGAGTGCCAGGGAGAACGGATAGAGGAAGAAGGCCACTAAAGCGGTCCAAAGAGGGAAGGTGGTTCGGACGCTAGCAAATGCACCCATCACGAGGCAAACAACTAGAATAACCAGAACTTCCGCTGAGAAGTCCCATGTCAATCCTCGGACATAAACCAGAGCTAAGAAAACTGACAAGCAAAGGACGTTGTTCATGGTTACTGCCCCATATAACTACAACAGAAAAAACTCAGGTCAGGGTATTCAACAACTTCAATTAAATTTATAAAAAATAATTCATTTTTATCTATATCTATCATTCACTTCCAATAAATCATCTAATTTAAACTCTTAAATCAAAAACACAAAACAATTAAGATATATTTATACAATTGTTTCAATTTAAAACAAATACTAAATATATGAATTTTCAATTGTTTTCAAAGAGTCACACAACTTCAACCTAGTTTTGATGAAGCTTGAAGGCAGTTTTTCTCAAT
This sequence comes from Camellia sinensis, assembly GCF_055761805.1. Classification (NCBI taxonomy): domain Eukaryota; kingdom Viridiplantae; phylum Streptophyta; class Magnoliopsida; order Ericales; family Theaceae; genus Camellia; species Camellia sinensis. Next base: position 172,523,947 of record NC_138967.1, read on the forward strand.
TTCAATATCTTAGTTTAACATAAGCCACATTTACCAAATGAGCTATCTTTCGGGTTTTTCCATTTTATTTTATATGAAAGTAGCTTTTTTGGTTTTCATATGAGGGTACACTATTACTACTTTATCAAAAAAAAAAAAAAACTAAGAAAATGAAATGTATAGACTGGGTGCAATTTGGATGTGTCCCACACCACCCAACTTCAAATTTATTTCATTTACTTCACTTTCTAGACACTTTTTCTAGATACGTAGTGGTTCTGATGGGGGTATTGCATCCAGAATTAAAAGAGATTGTGAGTATGTTGTGGGTGGGTGTGCAAAGTTTGAAGTGAGTGAGTTTGTTGTTTAAGATTTTCGGTATAGATATTCAAAATATGTAAACTTGGGTGTTCAAATTCTAAGGAGTAGGCTATTACATATATATACACAAATAAAAACATAGTCACAGCATTCAATTGAATACCCCTCCCCTAATGTACTGCTGCCACTGATGGAATACAAATAAAAAAGGGAAAACAAACCTCGGAAAATGTTAATGAGGCTGATCTCATCCTTTTCCGGCTAGCAAAGATAATAGCCGATACTGCCTCACTAGAGTTAGTAGCCAAAGGCAGCGCAATAAATGAGATGAAGAAAGATGGAATGCTTGTGGCATCGGAGAAATTATCAACAGCATCTACCAAAGGATCAGCAAATGCAGCTGCGATGACAGTCCCCACCACCAACATTAACACTGCTTTAAGAGAGGTCCACTTGGGATTTTCAACACCCTCTACGACTTCGTCACTTTGATCCACACCTTGATCCCCACTTTGATCCCCCAAAAGATAGTGTTCTCTCTTTGTTTGCTGTAAATGCATGAACATTAATGATATCATAATCCGAGAGCAGTACTAAAAGCTAGAGAAATTCAACATGGCATGAAATACCTTGTGGAAGTCATCAAGATATTTCATCGTGGCAGGACTAGCCTCACGAGAAGGAGCTCCAGCCTGCTTCGCCTCGTCAAGCCATTTTGAGATTCCATTGTTGAACTCGAGCAAATCAATTTTATAATCATTAGAAGTATCAAAAGCATTCATCACTTTCTTCACAGCATCATCCTCAGTCAAGTTAATCTGATCAAAGTTAATCTCATCAATCTGCATCCCTACGATCAAAGCTTTTAATTCAGGTTCTGAAATAAATCCATCCTTATCCCCGTCAATTGTGTGAAATAGCCTGCCAAAAATCCATTTAAGAGTCAGAAAATATGCGAGTTCAAGTCTAAAATTTGTGAGTCTGCAATCAGAATCTTCAGTGGGAAGTATAAAAGAAAACCAACTTTTCTACAATTTCAGTATTAAGATCGCCATTGTCCTTGATGAACCTTCCCAGTGCACGCATCTTTAGATATTTCAGAAACCCCAATATTACATGCTTATCCTTCACATAAGCAAGTCTTCTCCTCTGGATCCATGGCTGAAAAACCTATATATAGAGAAGGAAAGTTAAAGCACAGATAGGGAAATCCCTAACAATTCAATTAACAGGGAAGAAATTTAACCAGCTAACTACAAGAAGGGATGGAACCCACTATTCAACACGACAAATAAGAGTTCACCATACCTTGGCGATTAAAGTTCAGGTGACAGGTGAGATAATATGGCCTCTGATAACAAGGTTTCCACTATTTCGGAAGAGGAAAGCGGGGAATTAAAACACCAAATGTAATCTATACACTTTCTGATGACTTAATTAACAAGAGGTTTTGCTCGCAACCAAGACAAGGGAGAGGCAAAAAACAAGGCATTAGCATTACCCAACATTACATTTTCTTGATGAAGTATGGAAGGCAGCGTTACATGTGACTCTTCAATTCTCCTTGTTGGATTCGCGTTATGACAAGGGTAAGAGTATGAAATATGTATCCATCACCCTACCCAAATTAGGTACTTAGATCCTCTAAATTTTAAACAATGTTTGGAGAAGAAAAAACTTGAATTTGATAGTAACGAAATAAGGAAATGGCTTCTCCTCAACTGGACCAGTTCACACCCAATACTCATTTCTGAGTCCATGTAATAGCTATAACATGTTTACATTATTTAGTGCTGTTGTATTCTTGTATTGTTCAAATTTGTTCATGATATATGTACACAATAAAGTCAAACATACTTGCAATATTTATGTTTCAGACATGAGTTGAACAAATAAATGCATTAACCTAACTTTTTTGTATCCATGTATTGTTTCAATTTATTCATGACAAAATAAATAAATGAACAAAAATACTGAGCATACTGCATAGAGCAGAAAGATCAATGCTGCATAGAAAATATATTTTACCTGATAAAGACAATATGAAATCAGCATACAGACAGAGACAATAAGTGCAATCAAGACTGCCAAGTGTCTTCCTGAAGTTGAATTCATAAATTGTGGTATCTGGACAACAAGAAATGGTATTACAGATATAGCCATGATCGTTGCAGCATAGCTAGTCCAGATGTCAGTAGTGACAGCAGAACCTGCAAAGATGAGAGTAACTTATGTGGATTATGTAATCCATCAAGAATCATTGGTCAAGCATTCTATACTTAAATATTTTCTAACTGGGATGGCAACAATCCAAGAAAATAAACAAGGCTATGAGGCGTAGGAAGTTAAACATGCATTTGATTATCAGTGATACTCTTATCACAATAGAAAGTACTACGATTATGGCATCCAACTGTGAACTGTCACCTAAATAAAATCAAAATAAAAAGCAAACACCTAGAAGCACAAAAATTTATTTATTTTTTGGATACGTGGAAAATGACAAGTATGATGATGATATGAAAAAAATCATAATTTATGTATTCATGTGCCATAACCTCACTTTAGGTGTGCCAACATCACCCATGTTTTTTTGGCTGCCGCAAGAGAGAGAGAGAGAGAGAGAGAGAGAGAGAGGCAATTCGAAGTCAGAAATAATAGTTTTTCTTCAAACAATACATGATTTTTGTGCATAGGAAAACAAAAAAATGAGTAAGAAAGTCCATGGACATACCAGTTAAGCTAAATTTCTTTGTATCTTTTCCATCTATTGCAATTGAATCGTGCAGGTCACACTTGCCGACAATAACACAAGTTCCCCATATTACAGTTAGAAGCATGACTGTAGACCCAGCTAGCAAGCCCATTCCAACTGAGACCTGACTTTGAGCTGTTTCTGTAGTTCCAGAGAGTCCAGATACTGTAGAAAAACAATGGATTGAAATGGAAGCATTATAGAGACCAATCATAAAGCATATAATGTATATTGGATTTAATCAAAGAAACTTTGAAGCAGAAAAGACACAATTCAATGCAGGCCTTACTGAAAACATGAACTTTACTTGACATTGCATAATCAACTGGTCAGTCCAAACTACAATCAGCCTGAGGAAAACATTGGACATGAAGACTATATGCACGCTTGACATTTTTTCTTCATTTTTAATTTGGAGACAACATGCAAGACATTGGTAAACAATTCATAGAAAAACCAAGAAGTCAAACTAATGCTCCAGAAAGTTTCCTCTTTGAATACTCTTAGATTGATTACTCCCTCTAGCATCTCAGGGGAAAAAACATGCAATTATGCATTCATGTTTTATAATCCCATATTGTGTGTGATACCATACCAGTAGAACATAATAAGGCTCACCATTTGTAAAAGATACACCAGCTGTATATCTAACATAGTCATCAACATCATCTACTCCCTGCATCCTCGATCTAGATTTTCCCTTCCACGGTATTCTCATGCACATAACTAATTTAAAGTTCACAAACTAGCTTTATTAGCTAATTGAAACCTCTTATATTCTAATGCTGGGCTTTATTTCATCCATCAAAAGAAAATTAGTTACAAAAAGTTTACCCGAAGGCCAAATTTTCTAAATTGGAGAGAATCATAAAACTTCCTCAACTAAATTGAGATATTGAAATACGTTATACAAGGCACATGAATAAGTTATGCATTTGAAGAAAAAGTAAGAAAAAAGTTTTGGTCAAGACTCAAACAAGATATTAAAGAAGACATTTGTTCCTAATACCACATTTATTTGCAATGAAGAAAAAAATCAATAAAATCTAAATTAAATTGTTTTTCATTGTGTATGCACCAAATATAACATTGCCTTCATATTAAATCCATGACAAGAAGAATAACGGCATGATTAAACAAAAAATACAAAGTTAAGTTTGAAGCGATAAACTCCTAATCAAGATCAATTGAACTTAAATTTTGAAGAATTATTAAGTTAAAAAATGAACATATATATATTCATACATTGAAGAGATACACAATTACCATTAGTAATTTTCTAAATCCTGTATCTCATAGCTTAAACAATTGTTAACAAGAGAACTGAAGCAATTATTTGCAACCAAATCAATATAATTACCAATTGACACCTCGAAAAATTGTAAGTTCTGTCACCCAAAAAAAAACATCATACTTTCCACAAACAAGTTGAAAAATAAAAAGAAGAATAAAACACAATTCAAATAAATTTTCATTTAGAAAACATCTCAATTTCACCATGCTAAACATCACCACTTGAAAGGTTTCTATAAAACCAAATGGCAAAACGAAATAAAGAACCTTTTTTTTTAACATGATCTAATTGCCATACCAAGACCTTCATGTCCATTCAATTGAGAAAAAGTCCGTGCTTCAATTTCCAGGAGTAATGCTATAAATCATACAAACAAAAAATTCTTTGGCTCATTGTGGACTTTTTACTTCAAAACAAAACACCATTGAACACATCATTCTTACAAAGTTTTTTGTATGAATAAAGTTTTTTAATTTTCAGATTTCTATATGCACAGGGCTCAAAAAAGGGAAGAAAAAAAAAATAAGCATGCAAGTCAACCCATACAACTATGAGGCAAGTTCAAGCTATATTCTTCAAAAATTGAAAACAAATCCGATTTGAATCACAACAAATTTAAAACAAGGTTCATGAATTTTCAATAAACGGCTGGTAAAATTTTAAATCTAAGATGAGGAACTTTCAACAGTAAAATAGAACACAAAAGCAAAACAACAAACACCATGTGTGCATAAAACTAGGGTTGGGCATAGGATTATTCGAACCGCCCAATTCGAACCGATCCGCATATAAGTGGACTTTTTTTGCAGACACAATGCGCAGATACGATTTGGAATATGACATTATTGCGGGTTGCGGATTTTACCCCCGGCAAGAACTGGTCCGCACTTTGACACTTTTTTTTTTTTTAAAAATTATAATGGAGTTTGCAAGTTTGGAAAAGTTTTTATTTTATTTAATGGGTTTGAATTAAATGAAATTTGACAACAATTTATTGTTATTTTATTATTACATTTTGAATGAATATAAAAGTTAATAAAGAATTACCATTAGTTGGGGAGTGAATGATTTTAATGATTTAGTTTAAGATTTTAAAAGATATCCTTGTCTTAATTTTATCATTTTATTTAAAATTTTAAGATTTTAAATGATTTATTTGTATTAAAAATTGATTTTGTTTTGTTTTTAATTTTAAAAATTCTAATTCATTAATTATTAATATTGAGCGGGTTCAATTTTTTTTAAACTACACATATGCGGGCGACCACAAATCGAACCGTCCAAAACCGAACCGGATCACCTACATAAAACTACTAAACAAGACAAATTAAAATTTATAACTAACTACATCCTCTTAGAATCCTCAAACTTATAGGTGAGCTCGGTTTTTATGTTTTCTTTTTTCAAAAAAAAAAAAACGTTTTTACGTTATTCAAGGAATTTCACATATATTTTTTTTTATTTTTCCGTTCATTTTCCAGGAAGCCAAACAGAGGCAAAAATGGAGATCGAAACGAAGACAAATAATAATACCGAGAATAAGCATGGCATCGGGAAGAGCGCCGAGAATGGGAAGGAAGAGGCCGCCGATGATACCGGGACCTAGAATCTTCAGCAAGAGTTCGCTGCCGCTGGAGAGGTAGGTGGCGGCGAGGAACATTAGGTAGCCATAGACGAGAATGAGGAAGACGTTTCCGAGTACGGTGGTGGTGCAGGGCAAGAAGCCGTAGGTCTGGTCGCACGAGTCAGATGAACGGAGCGGATTAAGGCGGAGGAGGAGCGGCGGAGCGTGGAAACCGTCGTGGACTCCATCGGAAACCAGATCGGATGATGAATTGTTGGTGATGAAGCGGCCGTAGGCGGTGGCGGAGAGGATGAGGAGACAGAGGAGGGTGAGAGGTGCGCTGTTACTTTTACTGTTAGCCATTCGTTATCTTCTTCAGTGTTGTGTTTCAAGAATAGATATCTGTCTATTCATGTTTCATTATTTGTGTTACCATACTATATTTCCCAATATTTATCCAGGGTAGTGCTATGTACACAACTTTCAAAGGTATCTTAATTGATGTGTTTGATTATCACAACCTGCCTCAATATTATGGAATTATTATAAGAATCCTAATTAAAAAAATTAAGATGTAAATAAATAATTCTTGAATCATAATTAAAATAATATAATAATTAATAATACAGCATAAAGATCATAATCAAAAATACATATTGCACACACTCTAAAATTTCTCATTTATCTACGTTATTCAAATCTAAAAGTTAAAATTTAATTTTTAAATCCAATAATATGTCAATCAATTAAAATATTTTTAAAAATGTTATATCTCATATTCATTAATTATTAATTGATTAACTTTATCATGTATTATTTAATTTAAAAAATCAACTTGTATTTTATTTTACTTTAAAAAAATATTTGAGATCTCCTTTAAGGATGGCCCTAAAGTGATCTTGGTCCTTTATTTATATATATATATATATATATATATATATATCTATATAATAAGGGGAGATAATTTTTGAAAATGTATACAAATGTGTGTGAGAGATACATTTAATTTAAACGGCTGAGCTGATTTGTTTTTATTCATTAAAGGCTGAGATGCTTTGTGAGATTTCTGCATTCCCGCCCAAAACAATCCCTCTCTCCCTCTCTCTGCAGCGTCCCACCCAAGGCTGAGATGATTTGTTTTTATTTGCACTTCTCTCTCTCTTCCTCTCCCTCCCCCTCCGTTCCACTGCCGCTCCGCTTCCACCGTGGCGCCGCCTCCGAACTCCACTAACAGCAACTCTTCATCTTTTCTCCCTCCCAGATCTCAGATCTTCACTCTCCTCCGATCTCCACGGACAACAACTCCTTCTGCATCTTGAACTCGGCTTGCAAGGTAAGATTTCTGCCTCTCCCCTTCTCTCTCTGTCGGGCTGTGTCTGCCTCTCCAGTCCTCCACATCTCTACCGCTTAATTCTGGGGATAATGAGTGAATGTTTAGTGAAGCACTGATTTGGAAGAGCAACACATCAGCCCTGACACACAGAAACACACAGAAAAACCCCTATATATATAATGCTACAATTTAGTCTAATTTAGTCGATAATATGACAGTAACGATACAGTGTGGGGATCATGGGCCTTAATCCAAATTGTATTCTATCTGGAGGTGATAGTTACCTCTGCAATTTTCTATCACTGTAGATTTATGCTTTTTGTTTTGGTAAACACCAAGACAAGGAGATGTAATTGCGAAATATGAGAAATCGAATTAAACCAGAGCTAATTTTATTGTGCAGTACACTGCTTTTGATCAGCTTAAACGGAGACTACTGAAGAGGCAGCTAAGCAAGAAAAGAGGTACAGAACCATCCTCGGAAGCTCTTTCTGCCTTTTCTGCTTTTGTGCTGGGTGCAGTCTCAAAGTGTATTGCCACCTGCTTAACATATCCGGCTATCAGGTGGATTTTCTATTCGGTTTTTATGAAAAATTGGTATATGAATTTGAATGAAAAATAGCATGCCCCCTTTATCTGTGTGTTTTTTTCATGGAAAAACTGATAACATTACGATATGAACTGCGGACAGGTGTAAGGTGACGATTCAGGCTAAATCAGATGAAGATGAGATCAAGGAAGATCAACCGAAAGCCCAAAAGACAGTCTCAGGTGCAATCCATACGATTTGGAAAAGGGAAGGGCTACTTGGTTTCTTCAAAGGATTACGGGCTCAGATTTTGAAGACTGTGCTAAGCTCGGCATTGCTTATGATGGTGAAGGAGAAGATCACAAAAACCACATGGGTTTTAATGTTAGCACTTCAAAGGTATCTGTCAATAACCAAGACCAGATTAAAGAACGCTTAAATGAACCACGATAAGAGGGATTCTATGCAACAATTCCTTATAAAGAAAGAGACTTCATTCAAGGTAATAATATCATAGATTTTAGAGCTTTGTAAGGCTTTCCAAAGGGCATGTAAAAATTATCGACATAAGAACAAACTGAGATATGGCAATATTTATGTCACATACATATTCTCCTCTTGACATTCCTTTAACACGTAACAGCACACGACTCTTCAAGATTGGAAAGAAAACTATGTCAGTTATTTAGTATATTTAAATTATCTTATGCTTAAACATCTTTAGGTTTTATTATGTAATAGTAAAACTTTAAAACTATTTATTACCTTAATTGGTGTTGCTATTATTTAGTATATTTGAGTTATTGAGTGTTGCTATTTAGTATATTATTGAGTATACTTAAGTTATTTAGTATATTTAAGTTATTAAGTGTTGCTATTTATTACCTTCTCTGACTCTGGAGAACTGCCTTCTCTGACTCTGGAGAACTGCACTGCACCTGTTGGATTTTTGAGTTGATTTTCGTAGAGGCTGGCTTGGGTTGCTTTAGTTTGGTATCGTAATTTCAATCTATGAACGAACAAGTTTTCCATCCAATTGAGAAAATAGTCGGCACATGGAAAGCTCCAGATTCCAGCATGTATAGATGGTCCTTTTTTTATGTTAGTTGTAATTTCAATCTATGAATGAACAATTTTCCCAAATTTTTTGATGGACCAAATTTAGAAGGAAAATTCTTTTCTACTAAAATTTTCATACAAATTCACTTAATTAGAATGATGTGGCAGTAATTTTTTTTTTTTGAAATTTAGAATCATCTTGGTGAGGTTTTTTTTAATAATTTGAGAATTCAACTATATCGTTCCGTATGTATTTTTTTATTTGTATATCATTACTCAATTTAAAAATGAAGTTGTAAGGATTGGAGTTAATTGTTAGGGATTTTGAAAGGAGATAACTGCTTTGGTGTCTAAAAGATTTTGGAATGTAGTGGAGATGTAGTGGAGATAGATCATGTGGCGGAACTGAATTCTTGGAATCAGTGGTGAACATCGATTAGATTGGGATTACACTACATAATAAGAAATATACATGTTACTTTAAGCCTAAACAGAGCCAGACTAGCATCAACCTAATTTAGTCATCCAAAATTTAGCAGAAAAGAATTATTAAATCCAAGTCCACCCGCTTAATATATATTAACTATTATCGTCAACCCACTAATTTAGTCACACTTTGAATAGATATTTATATTTGAGCCTAAAAAAATTATTATGCGTATTCTTTTATTTTCTAAACAAATAGAGTCATACATCAGAGAAAAAGAGATTAAACACAGAATAATTTATTGTATTAATAATTGTTTGGTCTTGAAATATTTGGTTTTTGTTAGGTTTTGCATTTATTAGAGGAAGAGGAGTCGTTGGTTTGCTATGAACTTGAGGACACAATGTTGGACATTCAACTGATGTTTTTGAAGGGAATCCTGATGAAGTGGTTGATAATTACAGTGGTAGAAAAGATGGGAGCAACAGAGAACCAGGTGTGAGAGAGTAATACATCAGCAAGTGAACATGAAATTAAGAATGCTTAGACCAGGATGAATCTTTTAGGTGTTGCAATAGACAATGAAGTCATGGAAATAAGGGATTCTTCCAACAGCTTATTTTAGGGTTTTGTTTACAGGTCATTTGTTCTCTCTATGAAGTTGAGGGCTTAGTTGAAGTGCTCTATTTCTATAAATTTTCTGAATTTGGATTCTGAATTTGGAGTTTATTTGGTGTATTTAGTTTCATGTCTTCATTTAGGAAACCGTCAGGTTTGGTATCAAGATCGCTGACATTTGTATGTGTATGAATTTTTTTATTCATGTCTTTGTTCAATTTCATGATTTTGCTGTGAAATTTGGCTCTCCTTTCCCAGATTTCTTTATTTCAGCCACAACCACATCATCGATGTACTGCTGTTCAAAGGTAATTTCATAACCGCCGAGTTTCATGATTTTGCTATTCGAATTTGGTACCGCTGTTCAATTTCATGATTTTGCTGTTTTGCTATTTTGGGGTTGGATTGTTTTACTATGAAGTTGAGGGCTTAGTTGAAATGCTCTGTTTCTATAAATTTTATGAATTTGGATTATGAATTTTGAGTTTATTTGGTGTATTGAGTTTTATGTCTTCATTTAGGAAACTATCGAGTTTGGTATCAAGATCGCTGACATTTGTTCATGTCTTTGTTCAATTTCATGATTTTGCTGTGAAATTTGGCTCTCATTTCCTAGATTTCTTTGTTCCAGCCACAATCACATCATCGTTGTACCGCTGCTCAAAGGTAATTTGATTTCTCTTTTTCTCCCTTTCTCCTTTTGAGTAATTGAGTAATTTAGGGGTTGTTTGGGGTATCCTAAATAAGTGCACTTTTTGTTTTTTTGGACTAAAAAATTGAGGTTGAAAATATGAATGTTTGGGTTAACTTTTTGACTTTTTATGAAAAAATGTGCAATAAAAAATCGTAAAAATTAATTTGTAGGGAAAAATTCGAATTGGGAGTTGTGCAGCCGTAATTGTTGACTTTTGGTGAATAGTGTTAACTTTTTAACTTTTTGAGTAACTTTTTGACTTTTTTATAAGTTCCCAAACTTGGCCTTAGTTCGCATGTTCGAGTTCGGTATCAAGTTCGTTGATTTTCTTTGTTCAATTTCATAATTTTGCAATTTGAAGTGTTGGTATAGGGTTTGTTGAATAGTGTAGTATGCTTAATACATATATGGCTGAAGATCATCTAGCATGTTTAACACACCATTGAGTGTTATTCTTTGTTACTTTTTAATCTAAATGTTATTCTCTGTTTTTTTTCTTTTTTTCATTACCAAGATGAGTTCAATTTGGTTGTTGATTTAGATTTTGTTATTTCTTCTTTTTCCTATTAGTTGGTGTGCTTTTTTATTTTTATTTTTATTTTTATTTTTTTTAAGTACATTAGTTAATGACATGGCTTTTTTTTTGCCCTTTGATTTGATGTCCAAATCTGAATTTAGGACTTATAAGTTCTATTTTTTTATTTTTTATTTTAATACTAATACAATTTGTTATTGAAGTGATGAACATGAGCATGAAGAGAAGCCTACAGATCACCACCACAGGTGGTGATGGTGTAGTTGGTGGTGGTGGTGGTTTGTTTGTGAAGAAGAGAAGGAGGCCAATAAAGTATGACTCAGATGGTAACTTGAGGCTATCATCTATATCACCACCACCACCAGGTTTTTCTTTCTCACCTCCTTTTCCATCATTATTTGCACCGTGCCTTCAGGCATGGGTAGACCACCTGGTTCTGGTAACTGCCAGCTGCTTGAGATGAATAGGTGAGTTCATCAAATCAATCCTTTAAATCAACCTTTTCCCTTGCTGCAATTCAAGACTTCCTTCATCAAACACATTGAAAACAGTAGGTATGGTTTAACTTGATTTTTATTTTTTTGAAGTACATTAGATAGTGTGATTTTTATTTTTTTAAAGTACATTAGTTAGTGTTATTGCACATGGTTAAATCGGAAGGGAAGTGTTTATTCATTCTTTTCATGGGTTTTAGGTTCATTGAAGCGTATGTTGAAATAATTCGACAACCTTATGTATGGGGTGGAGAGCCTGAGTTGCTGATGGCATCCTATGTTCTCAAGTGAGTTCTATTCACTGTTTCAGTGAAGCATTTATGTTGTTAGTATGAAGCAATTTATGTGCAAAAAACAATATCATAGTGTTCATCAAAGTGTTTTTGCATATTGCCTCATATACAATGGTATTTGTCTATTTATTAGTTTGACAGAATGGTTTGTTTCTGGAAAGTTATATTTGACACTGTTAGTTGAATTGGATGGGCATACATAGGGACATGTGAATGTGGGATTTTTGGGTTTTTTTCCGTTGGTTTATCTAAATACAAATTTACCTCTTATGGTTTGTGAGATTTTGTTCGTTCTTGGGTTTGAATCACACTTCAAATTTTTAAGTGGTTTTGTTTTAACTGTTATGATGCTGAAAATTATGGTTCTGTCTTAACTGTTATGATGCTGAAAATTATCTCTGATGGTAGCTCCGTTTTGGTGCAAGTATGTCATATTCTGCCATTGATTAAACTCTGAGTTATTAGTTCATAATTGGTGGCTTGCTGCAACTGAAAATGCTATTTGGTGTAAGTATGTCATATTCTGCCATTGATTAAATTCTGGGAACTCTTTGAGCTACATTATTATTAAAGCATGACGGTTTTTGAAAATATTTGGCATGCTTTTATTATTTATGTTAAAACCCAAACTTCAATTGTTCTTTCAAGTTTAATGCCCTACAACTCAGCAGGATTATATTACCCATCTATTGTTCTTTCAAGTTCAATGCTCTTTTTCCATTGTTGATTATGAAAACTTACAGGGCACTTAATTGCATTTGTTGATTATGCTCTTTTTTCACATGTACTGAATCAAGTAAGTTTTTATTTCTTCTGTTGGCACACTTGGGCTCCAACCAATTGAAGTTTCTTCCTAATTTTTAAGAAAGGAAAGGTGAACACGGGTTGTTTTGTCTGACCTCCCATTTGACTGTTTAAGCTTTATATATATAATCCAACCCCCAGTTGATAGACTGGAAGAAACAGTATGAATTAGGCTTGATGATTATATTTTATGCTGTTTGATTATTGCATTGAAGTGCATGACTGGTTTGACTTTTATCTTGCAGTATTTACCATTATATAATTTTGAAACTTGAAACACATTTTTGGCTTCTTTTGCTAAGTCCTTAAACCCAACATTTTTGGCTTCTTTGGCTAAATCCTCTAACCCAACTTTCCAAACATAGGCTACATAATTTATATTAGATCTGCAGCTCTTTTCCAATAAGTTTGCCTTATTGTACTTAGTGCTTAATACATGCACTATTTTTGATCCATTATTTGTAGATCTCCATGATGGATTAATGAAGAAATTAATTATTGTAAACAAAGGTAGTGCCACAAAATTTTAGTAATTCAGTAAAGGGGAAATTGCACCAATGATAGCTATTCACCAATGATAGTATCATAAATTATTCAAATTTGTAAAAAAATATAAGAGGAGAAATCTCAATCATTACTTTTTACTTTATTCAATTGTCAGTTTGGTAGTACAAGGAGTTAATGGGACCAAATGAGTGGCGGAGTAATTTATGGCTGAAGACCATGGAGTTTTCAATATTAGGTTTGTTTGTATCTTCCATTGATCGCAACCAAGCGGACGTGAAAGGTGGGCCGTTACTGTTACTGTTAGCCATTCGTAATCTTCTTCAGTGTCGTGTTTCAAGAATAGATATCTATCTCATTCATGTTTCATTATTTGAGTTAGCATAGTATATTTCTCAATATTTATTCAAGGTAGTGCGATGTACCCAATTTTCAAAGGTATCCTATCTAATTTATGGATTTGATTATCATAAATCACATGTCTCAATATTATGATATTATTATAAGAGCCATAATTTAAAAAAAATTAAGATAACTAAATAATTTTTGAATTATTATTAAAATGATATAATAACTAATAATATAATAGATAATAACTAAAGTTATAAAGATCATAATCAAAAATACATATAAATAAAGATCATAATCAAAAATACAAAGATCATATTATACGCATCCTAGAATTTATTAAAATAATATAAATAAAGACCATAACTCGCATTTGTATATTAAAAAAAATAAATATATAAGTATTAAACTAAATATAAATGTGAGTTGAAGAAAGATTTATCGATATCCGATTAATTTAATTTTTTACACGTATGTTCTACTTAATATTATTTAAAAATTGAACAGTTTAAATTATTAAAATAAAATCCAAAATAATTTTCATGAGCCGCACAACAGTGACTCCGACTCCATTAAAATAAGGGATGGGTTTTCTTTCAATCCAAAACATGAATTGAAAAGTGTTGTCTTAGTTCGTTGAGTATCATTATAGATCTCATTTTAATGATTCGAATAATTCATTTTATAAAGTATTTTGTGTATATTATCCATACACAAATTAAGTCAATCACATAATCATAATATGTTTAATTTGTTGTAGTTGTATCCCAAAAAATAAATAACAAATGTGTTTTTATAAATATAAATTTTTTTTTTGAATAACAAAACATGATAAATTGAATATGCTACTATCATCGAATCGATATAATTTTTTTGTGAATGATATGAATGATATATATGAAAAATCTTGCAAATAAATGGTTGAGATTATTAACTTTGAATTCTTTAAATTTGATTCACACTATCTTTGAAATAACTTACCAAATAAAATTTTAAAATTGATAATACTTTAATTTTATAATTATTAGTCTCTTTTTTTCTTTTTCTTTTTTTTTTTTTTTTTTGTTACCACATGGCAATTTGGGAAGTTGGTAAAAAGCCAATTTTTTTTCTTTTTACCAACTTCTTCTAAAAAAGTCAATTTTTTTGCCAAAAAGTCAAAAAGTTAAAAAATTAATTTTTTATCGACTTCCCAAAACACTTCAAGATGTTACACAACTATTAAGTCAAATGCTCTGATTTGCTAATTATTAGTCTAATCAATAAGTGTACTTTTTTTATGAAAAACACTATGGTACACACTCTTCAAATAGTAAACCATACGCACCCCATAATTAAAGAAGAAAATGACATAATTTCATATTTTTTGAGTCATGACTATAAAAAAAAAATTGTCATAACTAAACATAACATGAGATATAACTAAAGATTTTATGAGTCATAACTAAAATAATATCATAATTAAAGAAGAAAATGACATCATAATTAAAGAAAAAAATGACATAATAAGAGGTGCATATGGTACACCCTTAAAAAGGAAGTGTATATTAAAATTTTCTTTTTTTATTAATAATTTAAAGGACAACATAAAATTTATCATGATAGAAGCAAATGCATTCACTAATATTGAAAATATGATAATAAAAAAAAAATTATTTTAAAAGATAAAAATGGTTAAAAAGCATTCAAAATGTATAAAAATATTTTGAATTTATTGATGGATATGTCCTGATCTATTTATTTTTCGTCTTAGTATTTTATACCATAAAAATTTATTGATAAATAATATAAAATATTCTTTCAAGTAACACTTTAATTTTTCTTTTCCCATAGCTGCCTATGCTGCGCCCGCCAAGTTTTTTTTTTTTTTTTTTTTTTTTTGGGTCGGTTAATAACAACGATTTTTATAGGAAAATGTGTACCTCTGAAAAAAAAAAAAAAAAAAAAAAAAAAGTATGGCTTCTGTCCAGTCCGGGATCAGATTGGAATGTGCTGTGGGGTCCATGGGGGCCCACCACGGGTCCCGTTTTGATAATCTGAACCGTTGAATGTGTAGAACTCGTCGAGTACTATATAGTTATAAAAAATCACGTTGATCGGATATTGATAGCTATATGATCAAATCAGTTTCATATTAAAAAAATTGGACGGTGAACAAATTAACGATTGACAAAAAATATTTTGATCACATAGCTATCGATATCCGATCAACGTGATTTTTTACAGACATATAGTACTCGACGATTTCTACACATTCAACGGTTTAGATTATCAAAACGAGACCGTGGTGGGCCCCTACGGGCCCAACAGCACGGTCCAGTCCCGGGATCGGACTGGATAGAAGCCATACCAAAAAAAAAAACCAGGCCTATCGGTACTTCCAACGTGCGATTGTGTTGACATTTTTATATCTATTTAATAAGGGCAAATTATCCCTTCGAGACATCTGGTTAGGAATGGCAACGGGGTGAGGCGGGGCCGGGGATCACTCTCCCTGTCCCCGATCCCCGATCGCAGAACTTCCCCCGTTCCCGACCCCGATCCCCGATGGGGAACCCACTACCGCCCCCACCCCCGCCCCCGCCCCCGCCTCCTAACAGAAATCAGATTTTCCCGACCCCGAAAATCCCCAGCCATCAACAACCCACTTAGCTCAAATACAACATCATCAACAGATCTTCAAAAGAAATTAGTTCCAGAAAAAAATAAAAAATCATAACACCAACAGATCACAACACCAACACAACACCAACAGATCTTCAAAATCGGCGATTCAGAGTCAATCTCTCTCCTCCAAGCCGAGAAAACCCCAAAAGACTTATTCCACTTAGCCTACCTCATCTACTTCACCCTCGGCACCGGCTACCTCCTCCCCTGGAACACTTTCATCACCGCCGTCGATTACTTCTCCTACCTCTACCCTGATGCCTCCGTCGACCGCGTCTTCTCCGTCGCCTATATGGTCGTCGGCGTCATCTCCCTCATCGGTGCCGTCGTTGTGTGTGTGTGTGTGAGAGAGAGAGGAAGGCGAAACCCTAGAGATAGAGAGACAGAGCAGAGAGAGGGGGAGGGACGACTTTGGGTTTGTGTTTGTGTTGTGTGTGTGTTCTGTTCAGCCAAAGCCCTAAAACACACACACACACATGTTATATATAGCCAGGGGCAAAATAGTCATTTCACGTCGGGGCAAGCGTGGCGGGGATCGGGGCCGGGGCTGGGGCGGGTCTAGGGCTGAAACAAATATCCCCGTCCCCGGCCCGAATGTCATTGGAGATTTAATTTTTAATACCATCCCCGGCCCGTTGGAGGTATTTTTTGAGGAATAACCGCTCAATTCGGGGTTGAGAGATCAGGTCCCCGTCGGGTCGGTTTCCAATTGCCATCTCTACATCCGATGAAAGGAGATTTATTAGAAATTATTTTTTAATATTTATATTTTAATTAATTTATAATATATTTCTATATTTTAATAAATTTTATTATTTAAATATTTAATACATCAAATTTTAATTCTCATAATTAAAATATTTTATGAATAATTTTATCCTTATAAATATTTTTTAAATGTTTAGCAAATTTAATAATGTGAATATTCATATTTTATATTGTGAATAGCGAAACATTGACACTATCAATTTAAATATTGTTATTAAGAATATTTTGATAATAAGTCAATCATAGGAATTATTTATATAAAAATAATAATTTGAATTAAGTGAAATATAGGTGAAGAGAGATTTGTAAATAAATACTTTTTTGAAAAATAATAATAAAATAAAAAATTGTTCCCATATTCCCTAATTTTCCAACTTTTGGTCGGCACGTGACAATATATTTTTAGAACCCTAATAAATTACTTTTAAGTATGGTTCTTATTTTAATAAAAATAAATTTGGATCCTACATAATTTTTTTGTACATTTTATGCATGTAACATTATCTTATTCTTTGAAACAATAATAAAAAAAATTAAATTTATTCAAAATTCAATTTTAAAAATTAAAAAAAAATAATAACCAAATTTAAATATAAAAAACTAGGTACAAAGTAATGTCAATGTATTATTGCAACACACGAAAGGTGTGTGCCCCCACTACATTAATTCGTTAACGACATGTCATTAATAGCTGTTTTGGAAAGACAATTAAGAGCTATTTTGGATTTTTTTTTTTTTTTTAGAGATGGAAGTGAGTTAAAAGCTAAGAAGTAACTTTTAACCCACATAATAGGCCTAAGGATTGAGGCCTCTTTTTGAAAGAACATAAAAAGTTAAATGTCAGTTTTTAATCTATTTTAAATTATATCATTCTTTTTACTTTGGAATTTTTATTGATAAGTCCAATTTAGAAGTGTTTTAATTCAAGAAGTCTATGAAGAAATTTTTTAACCCATTTAGTCCCATGTATGTATAGTTTTATTCCATAAAGTCCATTTTCTTGATTTACACTATTTTCTTGGATACTTATGCCCTTATATTTAATTTTGATACTCTTATAAATATTTTTTGAACGATTAGCAATTTAATGATGTGAACATTCATATTTTAAAATTCATATTGGTAAGAATGTAAAATTGGCCCGTGGGCGGCCCGAAACCCGGCCGCGAGCCGGGCGGGACCGGCCCGTTGACAATGTGAATATTCACATTGACATATTAACATTCACATTAATAGAAGTGTAAAATTGACCCCCGTCCCGTGGCGGCGCGAAACCCGCCCGCGACCCATGGCTGGCCCGGGGCGGTCCCGATCCGGCCCGTCGACAATGTGAATATTCACATTGACATGTTAACATTCACATTGATAAGAGCATAAAATTGGGCCGCGGCCCATGGGTAGCCAAAAGCCCGCCCGCGGCCCGGGGCGGGCCCGGCCTGGCCCGTTGACAATGTGAATATTCACATTGACATGTTAACATTCACATTGATAGGAGTATAAAATTAGCCTGCGCCTCGTGGCTACCCAAAACCCGCCCACGGCCCGTGGACGGGCCCGGCCCGCCCTGTTGACAATGTGAATGTTGACATTGACATGTTAACATTCACATTGATAAGAGTATAAAACTGGACAGCAGCCAGGGCGGGCCCGACCCGGCCCGCCCCGTTGACAATGTGAATATTTACATTGACATGTTAACATTCACATTAATAGGAGTGTAAAATTGGCCCCAGTCCCGTGACGGCGCGAAACTCGCTCGCGGCCCATGGGCGGCCCGGGGCGGGCCCGATCCGGCCCATTAACAATGTGAATATTCACATTGACATGTTAACATTCACATTGATAAGAGTATAAAATTGGGCCGCCGCCCATGGGCCGCTAAAAGCCCGGCCACGGCCCGGGGCGGGCCCTGCCCGGCCCATTGACAATGTGAATATTCACATTAACATGTTAACATTCACATTGATAGGAGTGTAAAATTAGCCTGCACCTCATGGCTGCCCGAAACCCGCCCACCGGCCGTGGGCGGGCCCGACCCTGCCTATTGACAATGTGAATGTTCACATTGACATGTTAACATTCACATTGATAAGAGTATAAAACTGGACAGCAGTCCAGGGCGAGCCGACCCGGCCCGGCCCGTTAACAATGTGAATATTCACATTGACATGTTAACATTTACATTAATAGGAGTGTAAAATTGGCCCCCGTCCCGTGGTGGCGCGAAACCCGCCCGCGGCTCATGGGCGGCCCCCCGGTCCGGCCCGTTGACAATGTGAATATTCACATTGACATGTTAACATTCACATTGATAAGAGTATAAAATTGGCCCGCGGCCCATAGACTGCCAAAAGCCCGCCCGCTGCCCGGAGCGGGCCCGGCCCGGCCTGTTGACAATGTGAATATTCACATTGACATGTTAACATTCACATTGATAAGAGTGTAAAATTGGCCCGCAGCCCGTGGGCGGCCCGAAGCCCGACCGCAGCCCGAGGCAGGCTTGGCCCGACTCGTGACAATGTGAATATTCATATTGACATTTTAACATGCACATTGATAGGAGTGTAAAATTAGCCCGCGCCCCGTGGCTGCCCGAAACCCGCCCACGGCCCGTGGGTGGCCTGGGGCGGGTCCGGCCCGGCCTGTTGACAATGTGAATATTCACATTGACATGTTAACATTCACATTGATAAGTGTGTACAATTGGCCCGTGACCCGTGTGCTGCCCGAAGCCTGACCTCAGGTCGGGGTGGGCCCGGCTCGTTGGCAATGTGAATATTCACATTGACATGTTAACATTCACATTGATAGGAGTGTAAAATTGGCCCGCAGCCCGTGGGCGGCTCGAAGCCTGATCGCAGCCCGAGGCGGGCTTGGCCCGACCCGTGACAATGTGAATATTCACATTGACATGTTAACATTAACATTGATAGGAGTGTAAAATTTGTCCGCTGCCCGAAGCTCACCCGCGGCCCGGAGTAGGCCTGGACCCAAACCCGGGCCGCCCACGGGCTTCAGGCCGCCCGTGGGATGCGAGTCAATTTTACACTCTTATCAATGTGAATGTTAACATGTCAATGTAAATATTCACATTGTCAACAGGCCGGACCGGGCCCGCCTCGGGCCGCCCACGGGTCATGGACGTATTTCTGGCAGCCACGGGGCACAGGCTAATGTTACACTCTTATCAATGTGAATGTTAATATTCAATGTGAATATTCACGTTGTCAACGGGTCGGGCCCGCCCCGGCCCGGGGCTGGGCCTCGGGCTGCTCACGGGTCACGGGCCAATTTTACACTCTTATCAATGTTAATGTTAATGTTAATATGTCAATGTGAATATTCACATTGTCAACGAGCCGGGCCGGGCCCGCCCTAGGCAGCGGGCCGATTTCGGGCCGCCCACGGGCCACAGCCCAATTTTACACTCCTATCAATGTGAATGTTAATATGTCAATGTGAATATTCACATTGTCAACGGGCCGGACCGGGCTCGCCCCGCGCCGCCCACGGGTTTCGTGCCGCCCATGGGACGCGAGTCAATTTTACACTCTTATCAATGTGAATGTTAACATGTTAATGTGAATATTCACATTGTCAACAGGCCGGGCCGGGCCCACCCCGGGCTGCCCACGGGCCATGGGCTAGTTTCGAGCAGCCACGGGGCGTAGGCTAATTTTATACTCTTATCAATGTGAATGTTAACATGTCAATGTGAATATTCACATTATCAACGGGTCGGGCCGGGCCGCCCCAGGGCAGCCCACGAGTCGCGGGCGGGTTTCGGGCCGGCCACAGGCCGCGGGCTAATTTTACGCTCCTATCAATGTGAATGTTAACATATCAATGTGAATATTCACATTGTCAACGGGCCGGGCCGGGCCGGGCCCGCCCCGACCCCGGCCCGGGCTTCGGGCTGCCCACGGGTCATGGGCCAATTTTACATTCTTGTCAATGTTATTGTTAATGTTAATATGTCAATGTGAATATTCACATTGTGAACGGGCCGGTCCGGGTCCGCCCCAGGCGGCGGGCTGGTTTCGGGCCGCCCACGGGCCGCAGACCAATTTTACACTCCTATCAATGTGAATGTTAACTTGTCAATGTGAATATTAATATTATCAACAGGCCGAGCCGGGCCTATTTTTTTGGCCTGTGGGCCGGCCCGGCCCGACTCGAATTTTTCCGGGCACCCACGAGGATCGACATGGGCCGGGCCCCTACACATTGACGATATGAACATTTACGTTGACAGTGTGAACATTCACATTAAAGGTATTTTGGTAATTATGTCACCTGTAGGACTTATTGAAATATAAGAAAATAATGTGAATTAAATGGAACATAAGTAGATGAAAAGGGTATTTTGGTCTTCTTATCTCAAATTAGACCTAATGGAATAGTCAAAAAGAATATGGGTTGAATGGAATAAAACTCTTAGAAAATGGATTTATCAAAAAAATTCCCTTTTACTTTTTTTACATGCTTTTTTAAAAAAAATTTAAAAAAATCAAAAAACCGACTTTTAACAAATTTCTCAAAACAACCTTTAGAGACAAGCTAGGTAGGCTCAATGCTCCAGAGTTTTTCAAAGTTCTTCAATTAGGATTTTTAAAATCGCTATAATCTTAATCATGAAATCATTTAAAATTATATTACGATCCCAATCT
This sequence comes from Camellia sinensis, assembly GCF_055761805.1. Taxonomy (NCBI): domain Eukaryota; kingdom Viridiplantae; phylum Streptophyta; class Magnoliopsida; order Ericales; family Theaceae; genus Camellia; species Camellia sinensis. The sequence continues at coordinate 172,545,603 of NC_138967.1, forward strand.
TATCAAATGTCTATACATTATATTAAATTTGTTATGGTTTTAATAATTTTAAACTATATTATCATTATGGATAATTTTTTATTTTATTTTCACATTTTAACAAAATTGGGATTTGGTGGCGTCTGTGGAGGAAGAGTGCCCACATGTGTGATTTTGTCCAATTGGTGGCTTTTGTGGAGGACGGGACGAGTGCCTGTGCCCACCACGTTGGAGAGAGACATAGAGAGAGTATCTTGTGTGATTTTGTACGGGGACATGCACGGCGAGTTGAAATTGTTAACTAGTTAAAGGAAAAGTTACAAAATAAAAATAAAAAAAAAAGTTTCACTCTTATAATAAAATAAATTTTAAAATCTTTTAATAGTTTAAATTTAAATTTATTTATTTATTTTCAATCTAAAAAATATATTTTAGTCATTAAATTAAATATATGTGTATAAAATGTCTCAAATATTTTTTTTATTGAATTTAATAACTAAATTTTTTTATTAATTTTACCTAACAAAAAATATGCGAATAATTTAAATTAAAAATAAATTAAAAGATTAATATTTAAATTAATAAAATTAAAATTTTAAATTTATTTTGTTACAATAATCAAACTTTGAAAAAACAAAAAATCATAATTTTACTTTAAATGAATGGGGTTTAATTTGATAAAACTTAAAAATTAATTGATAACTTGTTAGAGTTGAACTTTTTTGCTTGTTTTTGGTTTTTCAAAAACACTTTTCAAAAAATTATGCTTTCTTATTTTTCATATTTGTTTGTTTTTATTGAATTTTTTTAATTTTTAGACACGCCTAACATAAATACATATAAAAAGTATAATTTTTATTAAAAAAATATTTTAATAATTCATTAAATACCAAAAATATAAAAAAAAAGTACGAGAATTTAATATATTTTTTTGTATTTTTATGTATTTATTAATTTTTTAAATTATTTTTTTATAATTTTTTTACTTTTTAAATATATCTAACTGCATCTAAAAAATAAAAAAATATATATTTAAAATATTAACTAAAAATAAAAAAATATGAAAATGAAAGAAAACTTATTTTTTAAAAAAATTAAAAAATACATTATTTTTGTAATTTTTTTCAACAATGATTCATCCCACTAAAAACATCACCACTAATAGCACTAATGTATTAAAAAAGTTAAAAAAAAAAAAAAAATACAACTCCAAGACCAAAAAATCACATCATTAATGGCGGGACTCACTGCCACCTAATTAGTGCTCTCACTAATTAGTGCTCCTAAGCATTTTTCATTTTTTTTTGTCTAAAAAATAAAGTAGATTGATGTGAGGTGAGGTGATAACAAAATCAAGAAGGAAGGTACCTAACGAAAAGAAGCAAACAAACAGGTGTGGAGCAAGTAACAACGTGACACATGACAGTCTTTGGATAGCAGCATACCTCATTAATAAGGATTGATAAAAACAAGTGTACACATGTGATTGCCTGTCAAACTTTTATTAATGAAATATGTATACCACGAGTCCGGATTCTCGGCCGCCGTTGTCGGCAGCCGTCCCAGCAGCCTCCCAAAACGACGTCGTTTTGGGGGTTTTTTGATTTTTTTTTTTTTTTTTTTTTTTTTTCCTTTCTTCTTCCTCGTTCGTTCGAACGAACCAGAGGTGGGAGGGGAGGGGAAGAAGAGAGAGAGGGGGAGGGGAGGGGAGGGGAGCCGCCGGTGGGCCGGACTGGAGGGGGCCATTATCACCGGGGGAGGAGGAGGAGGAGGCGGAGGCGGGCCGGAGGAGGAGGCGGAGGCGGAGGCGAGGCGACGATCGGACGGCTGGACGACCTGCGACGGCGGAGGCGAGGCGAGGCGGAGGCGACGATCGGAAGACCTGCGACGGCGACCCTCCCCTCCCCTGCAACGACCTGCGACGGCGACGAAGGAAGAGGAAAGAGAAAAACCAGAACGAAGAAGAAGAAAAGAAAAAAAAAAAAAAAAAAAAAACCCCAAAACGACGTCGTTTTGGGGGGCTGCCGGGTAGGGCCGCCGGGTAGGGCGGCCGAGGATCCGGATTCGTATACGACCTTGTTATTTTGGGAAAGTTTTATGCATTTATTTTCTTTAATAATGATGTAGACCAACTTCTTATAACTTCTTATTTTGGAAAAAATTTCAAAATTGGGAAGCGTTTGGGTGTGGAACCCTTAAGGGTTGCATTCTGTACGTAACTTGCGTAAATTTTTATAAATATTAGTAAATTATTTTATAAAATTATGTAATTTAGTCATAAATTTATATAAATTAATTCATAAAAATTTTAAAAATTATAATTTAACGTAAATTTTTACAAATATATCTACGTCACCTTACAAAATCACATAACCTAAGGCAATTCGCATAAATTAACCAATAAAACATATAATAAATTCTCACAAAACTGTATAACTTGAATCACAAAAATACATAAATAAATAGCATACAGTATACCTCGCATACTCAAGAATTTTCATTTACTTTTATGCATTTGTTTACTTTAATAAGGGTTTCATATAGGAATATATTTGTTTCCCACCAATCACCAAATGTCAAAACAACATTAGTGATTTTTTTTATCACAATTTTTATATATTGTCACTAAAACTTACAATTGATGACGCTTTTCTGTAATGAATTTTTTAATTTGTCGTTAAAAGTTGAAAATTAATAACTTTTTGTGATATTTTTTTTAAACTATCTCTAAAACTTATAATTAGTGACATTTTTGTGACAAATTTTAAACTGTCACTAAAAATTAACAATTAGTACTCTTTTTTAATAATATTTAATAAAAAAATATCATTAATTATTATAAAATCTATTAAACAATTAATTCACTTATTAGGATATCCACATCAGTCCTCTTTATCTGACCCCTAATTATTTAGTTTTATCAAATTAACAAAAATTGAGTAGACTAAAAATTTATTGTAGTGCAACATGCACCATTTAGTGTACTAATTAGTGTACTAACAATAGTTATGATATTATTATTGACCTTACTCATTAATCACATTACAAATTCTAAAAATCTCTTAAATTATGCCACATCATCAATTAGTACATTAGTATATTAATTGCTACATATAGCATTATTCAAAAAATTACCATTGTTTTCATCTTCTTCCGCGTAATTAATGATTCTTTCCATTTTCGTTCATTTTCCAGGCAACCAAACAAGCAGACATGGACTATTTTGAAAAGATGGTTATAATTAACTTTTTGGTGAAAAGCAGCTTATAAGCAGCTTTTTCGTAAGAGAGGAAGTGGGTTATAATCTGGGAAGTGGATTATAACCCACTTCCCAAAATAGGCCATAAACAAAAATAAGATCAAATTGGGATCAGAAAAGGAGATTCGTACCGAGAATAAGCATAGCATCGGGAAGAGCGCAGAGAATGGGAAGAAAGAGGCCACCAACGATACCAGGACCTAGAATCTCCAACAAGAGCTCGCTACCACTGGAAAGGTACGTGGCAGCGAGGAACATTAGGTATCCGTAGACGATGATGAGGAAGAGGTTTCCGAGTACAGTTGTGGTGCAGGGCATGAATCCGTAGGTCTGATCGCAAGAGTCCAATGCTCGGAACTAGTTGAGGCAGAGGAGGTGGAGTATAGCGATCCCGGGTTTACCCTTGTTGTACAGTGATCCGGACATGTGTCCGTGGATGTTGGTAGTTGTTTATTATCTTGTTTACATCCTTTCTGACTTTGTATTTGAGTTATAGGATGTGTTGGGCGGGTTGGTTACAGGTTGGTTGAGTTTAGAAACCAAAACTAGTTGCCCAGATTTTTGGCCTGTCCGCTCGAGCGGAGGTGTTGGCGCTCGAGCGGGGAATACATCCATCCAGTATCTTGTTGTACAGTGTTGTGAGCTCGAGCGTAGGGTTGGGAGCTCGAGCGGAGGCCTGGTTCTGCAAATGTGCTGAGCGAGTGCATTCTGAGCTCGAGCGGGAGGTTGGCCGCTCGAGCGGAAGTCTGTGAGTGACCGCTCGAGCGGGGTGTTTTACGCTCGAGCGGAGACCTGGGTTAAAGTCCCGAAATTGTGACTTTTCAAATCACTTTTTCACTTTCTCTTCTCTCTCTTACTTTTCCAAAATCACCATTGTTGAGCCGATCACTCTAGACTCTACCTTCTCTCTAGGTTTTGATCTAGTAGGAGTGATTTACTCACCTTTGGCCTTTACAAAAAAGTTGTTGATCGTCGAGGGCTTCATTTTAATATGAAAATCACGGGTTTTGGAGCACGTTGGGTTTTGTCGTCTTCTCCTTTGGGACTCCGAATTTGAGGTAGGGATAACCTACTCCTTTCTATGGGTTTTGTCTTTAAATTTTGGTATTTTGAAATGTTGGGCTTGGTTTGGTAATTTTGTGAAAGCTTGGGGCTTTTGTGTAATTTTACAAAAGTTGGGGTTTTATTCATAATAAACCTAGATGCATGTTTGGCATAGAAAAATGGAATGATTGTTGAATCATTGATGAAAATGGGACCTAAGGGTTGAAATGGTAATTATGGAAAATGGCCTAATTACATTGTTTAATTAATTGGGATAATTAATTGGTGAGAAATGAGGAAATGAAATGTTGATTGAATATCCATTTGTGCATTTATTTTCTGATTTAGAAATAACTGCTTTGGGCTATCGGTGGAGGATAGTCGAGATTGTTGTAGACAATGCATGATGATTAGGTAAACGGAAACTAATCAATGGAATGCGTCATGGAACTTGACGGTTGATAGAATACATTAATTGTGTGTATTGTGTGATTGTATATAGAACCAATGTGTTTATATACGTTATGTGTAGAGGAGGAGATAGGGGATGTACTCCGCGGTTTAGGGGAAGATAGGGGATGTACCTCTAAACCGGATAGGTATTGGGAGGAGATAGGGGATGAACTCCGTAGACAGAGCTCATATGCTTGTCTAGAGAAGTGAAGATAGAGCTCATATGCTTATCTTTGTGAAGTGTGGATACAGCTTGTATGCTTATCTGTGGATATTGTTGATATACATATCTGTTGTAGAGTGTGGATACAGCTTGTATGCTTATCTGTGGATATTGTTGATATACATATCTGTTAAGAATGTGGATATAGCTTTTATGCTTATCTGAATGTAAGATATAGTTTTTATACCTATCTGTGGAAATGATGATAGAGCTAGCATGCTTATCTGTTGAAAAAGGGAAAATGAAAAGTAATTGGGACTTGTAAGTCGTTGACATAAATATGTAATTTATGTGATTGTATCAGTGTTGACCAACTATCAATTGCTAATGTTTTAGTCATTGTCCATGGTTGGTTTAGTGTATTTCTACTGGGCTGTGGCTCACCCTATATGGGAATATCATTTTCAGGTATAGGAAGCATGCCACCTCCAAGGACATAGCTGGGAGGCTAGTGGCGGGCATAGTTTTGTCGTTTTACTTTTGATGTATTACATGTAATTTCAAGCCAAGGGCTTAATGTGTAAACGAGTTAGAACTCTTTGTTGTAACCAAGTGTTAACTTGGAAAGCTGTAAGCCCGTAGGGCATTTTGTTATGAGATTAACATGTAATACTTATGTCTTGGAATTCTAATGAATGAAAGGGATGCAGTTAGTTTAAATGTAAATGCATGTCTTATCTGATGGGTTTATTGTTTTTATTTTGAGGGCGTTACAACTTGGTATCAGAGCGTACCGGGTTCGAATACTTTGGGTACGTGGGAAGTGATTAGTATCACAATGGGTTTGTCTCGCTTGATAGAGACTTAGATGTAGTATCATATGCTATGTGCTTAAATGCTAACATGCTTATGTGACAATGTGGGTATGGGATTTAATTTCTAGGATGTTGATTGGATCCTTGAGTTTCTGGGAGTCTTGTTGGAAAAGCACTTGATCAACGCTGTTTCTAACCGGAACTCTAGTAACGCCTCGGGACTATCATTATCCGGAAATGAAGTTCGTAAGTGCTTATGTGTTTATGTGCTTATGTGGAGTGAATTACAGTTGTCCATGCATTAGGACGTGAGTGTTTAGTTTCGGCACACCTATGAATGTGCTAACGTTCTGTGTTGCCTTTATTAGGATGTCAGGACGAGGAAGAGGTGCTAGACGTGGTAGACCTGCGAGGCAGGAAGTACCGTTACAGGGTGAGATTCCGGCAGTGCAGGAGGGAGTTGGGCAGGCCAATGTGGCCGAGCCAGTAGGTCAGCAGGCTATGGGTGCCTTGGCCAGAGAGATAGCGGGAGCTTTGGGTATTCTTAGAGCTGGGAATCAGGCAGCTGAGACAGGGCCTTCCTTCTTGAAGAGGGAGTTCTTTCGGTGTAATCCGGACGAGTTTATCGGGGATCCTAAAGAGCCGCTTAAGGCAGATGAATGGCTCGAACAGACAACGAAGACGTTTGAGATGCTTGGCATCGAGGACGGAGCACTGAAAGTGACCTTGGCATCCTTCCAACTGAAGGGAGATGCGGGTCAATGGTGGAAGTACGAGAAAGCTCGTGTTGGTGGTACTTGGGAGGCGTTTGTGAATGCTTTTCAGGAGAGGTTTTTATCAGCAGCAGCTAGGGAAAAGCTGAGGGATCAGTTTAGCCGGCTTAATCAGCAGGGCTTGTCAGTGGCCGAGTTTGAGGCTACTTTTACCAGTCTGTCTAGGTTTGCACCTGAACTGGTGGCGTCTGAGGAACGCCGTTGCTATGAGTTTGAGCGGAAGTTGAGGCGGGGCCTCAAGTTGAGAATTGGTGGGTCTTACATTCGAGAGTATAGACACCTGGTAGATGCTGCAGCTCATATGGAGCTTATGATGCAGGAGGAGGATGAGGGTCAGAGAGGCTCCAAGAGGAGCCAGGATAGTCAGAGTGATGGTAGGAGGCAGAGGGGTTATAACCCTCAGCAGTCTCAGGGTGCAGTCTCTAGATCGACCTTTCCAGTGCCGAGTGTAGGCTCGGGGAGAGGCAGTCAGGGGGAATTCACTTGTTACAAGTGTGGCCAGCTGGGTCACAAGGTTTCTGTTTGCCCGCAGAAGGGTGGGGGTCAGAAAGCTGCTTCTTCTTCAGCTAGACCGCAGAGTCAGAGTTTGGGCAGGGGGCAGCTCTTGACTTGTTATCAGTGTGGACAACCTGGGCACATGAAGAGGTTTTGCCCACAGTTGAGTGCCACTTCGGGAGCATCTGGTTCTAGGCAGACGCAGGGTTTTCAGCCAGCTCAGTCTGTGCAGGCCTCGAGGGCCAATCCGGGAGCTTCGTCATCCCAGTCTGTGCAGCAGTCTTTCGCTCCGAGAGGTGAGCAGGTAGACCAGGGGCCTACGGGGCGCGTGTATGCTGTTACCGCGCAGGATTTAGTACCGGCTCCATCAGTAGTGAAAGGTACTTTTCTGTTTTGCAACTCAGTTGCTAATGTGTTGATAGACACGGGTGCATCTCATTCTTTTGTATCTGCTGCATTTGCATCTGTTTTGGAATTGGAGTTAGCACAGTTAGCATCTCCTATTTGTGTGGTATCGCCTTTGGGTGGTGAGTTGATTCTGAAACAGGGTGTTAGAGGATGTGATATAGAGGTCGCCGACTATAGGCTTCCTTTTCCGTTTGTTGTCATGCCCATGAAGGGTTTTGATGTTATTTTGGGTATGGACTGGTTATCGTCATACCGGGCTGTTATTGATTGCTACCGCCAGAGGGTTACATTGTGTACCTTGAGCGGGGAGTGGTTCCATTTCTTGGGAGACCGGGTTGGTAGTGTTTTGCCACCGGGGTATGATTCGCGAGGGCGAAGTGAACTTAGTAGTCTACTTGCTAGCTTTGAGAGTGGTGAGAGTGGTGAGACCCAGCTTGTATTACCGAGGGTGGTTTGTGAGTATTCGGATGTCTTTCCCGAAGATCTTGTTAGTTTGCCACCTCACCGAGAGATAGAGTTCTCTATTGATTTAGTGCCTGGTACGGCGCCGATTTCTATGGCACCTTACCGTTTTGCTCCAGCAGAGTTGGTGGAGTTGAAAGTTCAGCTCCAGGAATTGCTCGATAAGGGCTTTGTTCGCCCTAGTGTTTCTCCGTGGGGAGCACCGGCACTCTTTGTTAAAAAGAAAGATGGTGCCTTGAGATTGTGTATAGACTACCGGAAGTTGAATCGGGCTACGGTTAAAAATAAGTACCCTATGCCCCGTATAGATGATTTGTTTGACCAGTTGAAGGGTTCCCGTTGTTTCTCTAAGATAGACTTGAGATCGGGTTACCATCAGTTGAGGGTCAGGGAGGAAGATATTTCGAAAACGGCATTCCGTACGCGGTATGGCCATTATGAGTTTCTGGTGATGCCATTCGGGCTTACCAATGCACCGGCAGTCTTTATGGACTTGATGAACCGGATTTTCCGGGAGTTCTTAGACCGATTTGTGGTTGTTTTCGTGGACGATATCCTTATCTTTTCGTCTTCTGAGGAGGAGCACGAGGCACACTTGAGAGTGGTGCTTGAGTTACTTAGAGCCCATAGGCTGTATGCCAAGTTTGGGAAGTGTGAGTTCTGGCTGGGAGAAGTCAAATTCTTAGGCCACGTGGTATCCGGGGAAGGGGTGTCTGTTGATACATCCAAGGTTGAGGCAGTGCAAGATTGGGCACAGCCTAAGAGTGTGTTTGAGATCCGCAGTTTTCTGGGATTAGCTGGGTATTACCGTCGGTTTGTGAAAGATTTCTCCAGGTTAGCGTCACCGTTGACTAGACTGACTCGGAAGGGAGTCAAGTTTGTGTGGAGTGAGACTTGTGAAAAGTCGTTTCAAGAGCTGAAAGTTAGATTGACCACCGCTCCGGTGTTGATTATTCCGGAGAGAGGGTTGGGTTATGCGGTTTATTGTGATGCTTCACGAGAGGGTTTGGGTTGTGTATTGATGCAGGAGGGAAAAGTGGTAGCTTATGGCTCACGTCAGTTGAAAATACACGAGAAGAATTACCCCACACACGACCTAGAGTTAGCAGCAGTGATCTTTGCCTTGAAAATCTGGAGGCACTACCTTTATGGTGAGAGGTTCGAGGTATTCTCGGATCATCAGAGTTTGAAGTATCTGTTTACACAGAGAGACTTGAATCTGAGGCAGAGGAGATGGATGGAGTTCATCGAGGATTATGATTTTGAGTTACATTATCATCCGGAAAAGGCCAATGTTGTGGCCGATGCCCTTAGTAGGAAAACCATTAGTGATGTAGCTTGTATAGCCATCCGGGAATGGGAGATGTTGGGAGCACTTGGCGAGTTTGATTTGCTATTGGGCGAATCTGTCGAGGCTGCGGCCTTGTTTTCTGTTGTTGCGCAGCCTACACTTGTGATTAGAGTGTTAGAGGCACAGAGAGGTGACCTTGAGGTAGAATCCCTCCGAGAGAAGATCTCCAGTGGGAAAGTTGAGAAGGGTTTGACGATGTATCCCGACCTGAGTGTGAGATACCGAGACCGTTTGTTTGTACCGGAGGCTTGCCGAGAGGAAGTACTCCGAGAGTTTCATCATTCGCGCCTTGCGGTGCATCCGGGAGGTACTAAGATGTATCAGGATTTGGGTCGCCAGTTTTGGTGGCGGGGTATGAAAAGAGATGTGGCTGTTTTTGTATCGAAGTGCCTTACTTGCCAGCAAGTGAAGGCCGAGCATCAGAGGCCAGCGGGTTTGTTGCAACCCTTGCCTATTGCCGAGTGGAAGTGGGAGCATGTCACTATGGACTTCGTTGTAGGTCTTCCGAGGACTCAGCGGGGTAGTGATGCTATTTGGGTGGTTGTAGACCGGTTGACTAAGTCGGCGCACTTTATTCCTATGCGCGTGAGAGATTCGGTAGATCATCTTGCCGATTTGTATATTCGGGATATAGTGAGATTGCACGGGGTCCCAGTGACGATCGTCTCAGATAGAGATCCTCGTTTTACTGCTAGGTTGTGGCAGAGTTTGCAGAGTGCACTGGGCACTAAGTTGACCTTTAGTACGGCTTATCATCCTCAGACTGACGGGCAGTCCGAGCGTACTATTCAGATCCTCGAGGATATGCTTCGGGGTTGTGTCCTGGACTTCAGTGGGACGTGGGAGAGGCACTTGCCATTGGTAGAGTTTGCCTACAACAATAGTTTTCAGTCTAGCATCGGTATGGCACCGTTTGAGGCCTTGTATGGCCGACCGTGTAGGTCTCCAGTTTGTTGGGCCGAGGTGGGTGATGCACCTTTGTTGGGTCCGGAGTTGGTTAGGGAGACGACGGAGAAAGTTGAGCTTATCCGTAGGAGGCTTGTTACAGCCCAGAGTCGACAAAAGAGTTATGCCGACCGTAGGAGGAGGCCTTTGGCGTTTGAGGTAGGTGATCATGTCTTTCTGAAACTATCACCTAGGCGAGGCCTGATGAGGTTTGGGAAGAGTGGGAAGTTATCCCCTCGGTTTATTGGTCCTTTTGAGATCCTTGAGAGGATTGGTGAGGTTGCTTATCGATTAGCCTTACCACCGCAGTTGTCCGGAGTGCATGACGTGTTTCATGTGAGTATGCTTCGGAAGTATGAGCCAGATCCATCACATGTGTTGGATTGGACTGATTTAGAGGTAGATGAGGATGCCTCGTATGAGGAGAGACCGGTACGGGTCTTGGATAGGCGGGATCAGGTCCTGCGTGGCAAGACCATTCCTTTGGTGAAAATCTTGTGGAAACATCACGGAGTGGAGGAAGCCACTTGGGAACGTGAGATGGAAGTCCGAGAGAAATATCCGGACTTGTTTGTTGACGTGTAATCTTGTATTTAAATTTTACTTTTTGCTGAACTTAAGAGCTTTTATATATGTCTTAAGTTGTAAAACATTGAAAATGTTTTGATTATTGGAAGTATGTTTGGAACTTGCCTCATAAGGAAGTTGAATGTAACATTATATCTGTTGAATATATTGTTGAAATTGGAAAGATAGTGCATAATGTTGATGCATGTTGGAAGTACATATGTTGTTTACATATTGTGGTATGTCTCTTGTTAAAGGGATGGGATGACCGGTAATGGGTCGAATTGTTGACTGTTCAAGTGTAACACTGTTTAAAATGGAGGAAAGCTTGTTTTGCAACTTGTGCTTAATTTCGGGGGCGAAATTCTTTAAGGGGGGGAGGTTATAGCGATCCCGGGTTTACCCTTGTTGTACAGTGATCCGGACATGTGTCCGTGGATGTTGGTAGTTGTTTATTATCTTGTTTACATCCTTTCTGACTTTGTATTTGAGTTATAGGATGTGTTGGGCGGGTTGGTTACAGGTTGGTTGAGTTTAGAAACCAAAACTAGTTGCCCAGATTTTTGGCCTGTCCGCTCGAGCGGAGGTGTTGGCGCTCGAGCGGGGAATACATCCATCCAGTATCTTGTTGTACAGTGTTGTGAGCTCGAGCGTAGGGTTGGGAGCTCGAGCGGAGGCCTGGTTCTGCAAATGTGCTGAGCGAGTGCATTCTGAGCTCGAGCGGGAGGTTGGCCGCTCGAGCGGAAGTCTGTGAGTGACCGCTCGAGCGGGGTGTTTTACGCTCGAGCGGAGACCTGGGTTAAAGTCCCGAAATTGTGACTTTTCAAATCACTTTTTCACTTTCTCTTCTCTCTCTTACTTTTCCAAAATCACCATTGTTGAGCCGATCACTCTAGACTCTACCTTCTCTCTAGGTTTTGATCTAGTAGGAGTGATTTACTCACCTTTGGCCTTTACAAAAAAGTTGTTGATCGTCGAGGGCTTCATTTTAATCTGAAAATCACGGGTTTTGGAGCACGTTGGGTTTTGTCGTCTTCTCCTTTGGGACTCCGAATTTGAGGTAGGGATAACCTACTCCTTTCTATGGGTTTTGTCTTTAAATTTTGGTATTTTGAAATGTTGGGCTTGGTTTGGTAATTTTGTGAAAGCTTGGGGCTTTTGTGTAATTTTACAAAAGTTGGGGTTTTATTCATAATAAACCTAGATGCATGTTTGGCATAGAAAAATGGAATGATTGTTGAATCATTGATGAAAATGGGACCTAAGGGTTGAAATGGTAATTATGGAAAATGGCCTAATTACATTGTTTAATTAATTGGGATAATTAATTGGTGAGAAATGAGGAAATGAAATGTTGATTGAATATCCATTTGTGCATTTATTTTCTGATTTAGAAATAACTGCTTTGGGCTATCGGTGGAGGATAGTCGAGATTGTTGTAGACAATGCATGATGATTAGGTAAACGGAAACTAATCAATGGAATGCGTCATGGAACTTGACGGTTGATAGAATACATTAATTGTGTGTATTGTGTGATTGTATATAGAACCAATGTGTTTATATACGTTATGTGTAGAGGAGGAGATAGGGGATGTACTCCGCGGTTTAGGGGAAGATAGGGGATGTACCTCTAAACCGGATAGGTATTGGGAGGAGATAGGGGATGAACTCCGTAGACAGAGCTCATATGCTTGTCTAGAGAAGTGAAGATAGAGCTCATATGCTTATCTTTGTGAAGTGTGGATACAGCTTGTATGCTTATCTGTGGATATTGTTGATATACATATCTGTTGTAGAGTGTGGATACAGCTTGTATGCTTATCTGTGGATATTGTTGATATACATATCTGTTGAGAATGTGGATATAGCTTTTATGCTTATCTGAATGTAAGATATAGTTTTTATACCTATCTGTGGAAATGATGATAGAGCTAGCATGCTTATCTGTTGAAAAAGGGAAAATGAAAAGTAATTGGGACTTGTAAGTCGTTGACATAAATATGTAATTTATGTGATTGTATCAGTGTTGACCAACTATCAATTGCTAATGTTTTAGTCATTGTCCATGGTTGGTTTAGTGTATTTCTACTGGGCTGTGGCTCACCCTATATGGGAATATCATTTTCAGGTACAGGAAGCATGCCACCTCCAAGGACATAGCTGGGAGGCTAGTGGCGGGCATAGTTTTGTCGTTTTACTTTTGATGTATTACATGTAATTTCAAGCCAAGGGCTTAATGTGTAAACGAGTTAGAACTCTTTGTTGTAACCAAGTGTTAACTTGGAAAGCTGTAAGCCCGTAGGGCATTTTGTTATGAGATTAACATGTAATACTTATGTCTTGGAATTCTAATGAATGAAAGGGATGCAGTTAGTTTAAATGTAAATGCATGTCTTATCTGATGGGTTTATTGTTTTTATTTTGAGGGCGTTACATGGAGCGGCGGAGCCTGGAAACCGTCATGGACTCCGTCGGAAACCAGATCTGATGATGGACGGTCGGTGACGTGGCGGCCGTAGGCGGTGGCGGAGAGGAGAAGGAGAAGGAGAAGGAGGAGGCTGGTGAAGAAAGGGCAGAGGTGATCTATTACTGTTGGTCATTGTCATTGTTTTGTTTTGAGTTTGTTTGAAGAAGAATATATATATATACTAGAGTCCGGATCCTCGGCCGCACAATCCTGCGGCTATCCCTGCGGCACCCCCAAAACGACGTCGTTTTGGGAGAAATTTCAATTTAAAAAAAAAAAAAAAAACCAAACAGAAACCAGGGAAAAAACCAGAGGAGAAGAAGGAAGGAAGAGGGGAGAAGAAGGAATGCAGATCCACCGCCGTAGCCCTCACTTTTCGCCAGCCCACCACCTCCGCCAACGACCTCGTTTGTTCGTCTGTTGAAACATTGCTTCAAGCCTTTGATCTATGGGGATTTGAATAAATTAGCTTCACAGATATGTATTGATCTAATTTTTAGTCAATTTTGATTTACCATTTGGATGTTCAAAGTGTTAATATGTGTATATATATATATATCTCAGATTTTTTGAAACTCGTTTGGAGTCCGGATCTCTTCTTTGTTTTACAAATCTAATATACATATATATACAAAAATCTGAGAAAATATTGAAGAAAAAAATCTGGATGTTCAATTTTGATTTATCTGAGAAAATCTGAGAAATCTGGATTTTTGTATATATATATAAATGTGAGATATATGTATATAAATGTTCAATTTTGATTTGTCATATGGATGTTCAAAAATCTAGATATATATATATATATATATATATATAAAATGTTCAAAATTGGATGTTCAAAATCTGAGAAATAGACCATAAAATATATATATATATATATATATATATAGATGTTAAATTGGATTTTCTCAAAATCTGGATATATATATGTAAATGTTCAAAATTGGATTTTCTCAGAAATCAAAATCTGAGATATATATATATATATAAATGTTCAATTTTTTCTTCAAAATTGTTCTCCTCTCTTCTTCTCAGATTTTTGTATATATATATACAAAATTTTTGTATATATATATACAAAAATCTGAGAAATCTTGCTTAATCTGGACAAAACTTTGCTTCTAATGCTCGTTTTTCTCAGCAAACAAACAGAGAAGAGAAAATATTCAAAAAAAAAAAAAAACCCGATCTTGCATCAGAAACCAATATACAAACACAAGGGCATATAAGAAAAATGAGAGAGAAGTAGGGATGGATTACGAATCAAAATGAGAGAGAAGAAGAGATAGATTACGAATCAATCTTGATTTTGGCCCTCCTCCGTCCTCTCTCTCTTCTTCTCCTCTGGTTTTTGTTTCGTTTTTTTTTTTTTAAATTGAAATTTCTTCCAAAACGATGTCGTTTTGGGGGTGCCGCAGGGGAATTGGGATCCTCCCCTTCATTTCGGTCCTTCATTCCCTTCTTGCAGGGCTTTCGGGCCCACTTTGAGGCTCAATTTTGATAATCCGAACCGTTCATATTTTTAGATTTATTCAGTATATCATACCTGTAAAAAATCAAGTTGATCGAATATCATAAAGTATGTGTTCGGAAAACTGTTTATTAAAAAATAGTTTGTAGTCCCAATTTTCTGAACGCATACTTTCTGATATCCGATCAACTTGATTTTTTACAGGTATAATATACTGAATAAATCTAAAAATATAAACGGTTCGGATTATCAAAACTGGGCCTCAAAGTGGACCCGAAGGCCCCTGCAATGAGGGAATGAAGGAGGGGGCTCAAGGAGGGGATCTTGACTCATCGTAGGGATGGCCACAGGATTGTGCGGTCGAGGATCTGGACTCATATATACTATAGCTATAAGATGGGTGTTTGGACCACATATAATAATAGCTTGTTGGGGGGTGTGCGTACACTTTTTTATCTTTTTTTTTTTTGGGTTATATTTTTTTTTTTTGATAAAAATTTAAAAAATACACTTATTTAGATCATCACAAACAACTTCACATAATATATTTATTTAAGTAGATTCTATGATAAATTTATTATTGTAAATTTATTTATAAAAATAAAAGAGACAGATAAATATATTATTTTATAAATTTATCAATAGAATTTAATGGATAATAAATTTTCAAAATAAGAATTATTGATAATTTATCCTAAAACGTTTTTTTTTTTAAATTATTGTCTTTAATAATTATTTTTTTTAAATTATGTCAAAACTTTTTACATTTTTTATCTGTCTTGGGGGGACCAAACTATAAAGTTATTTGATAGTTGGTTATGGGTAAGGCCTCCTTTGACAATATGTTATTTTAATAAGTTTTGATTTTTTTGTTAAAATATTAATTAAAATAATTAATATGTTTAAAATAATTTTTTAATTTTTTATGAAAAAATATATAATTTTTTTTTAAAAAATTAGAATATTTTACTTTTTTAATTTTTCAATGAATTACTTTTTAAATTAAAATACACACTACCCAAACAAGATGTTAGCCCTGTTTGGTAGAGCTGTGGGAAAGTGCTTATAGCTTATGCCTAAACAGCTTATAGCTTATAACTTTCAGCTTAAGCTGATTTCCAGCTTATTTTTAAAGCATCTCCTGCCCCACTCAAAGAATAAGCTGATTTCTGACTTCCACAAAGCTATAAGTTATAAATTATAAGCTAAACCAAACACATCAAAATAACTTAAATTAAGCTGAAAGCTGAAATAAGCTGTAAATAATTTCTGCCAAACAGGCACGTTGTTATTATTGGGCTTCATGTAGAAGTTTAAATTTTAGTTTAAAAGTTAAAAAGTAATTAAAAATTAATAACTGTACAAAATAGTCAAAGTGCACCTTTTTCATAATAAATTAAAATATCATTCTAAACATATTAATTTATTTTAGTGGTGCTACATTTTTTAATATATTACTTCTATTTTGATCTTTAATGTGGAAGGACGAAGTGAGGAGTGGAATACATTGGGGGTGTTTGATGTGGCTTTTTTGAGTCAACTTATGACTTTTGGCTTTTAAAAAGTTATTTTGGATTGTTTGGTTAAACTTATTTCAAACAGTTTCTGATTCTAACAACTTATTTTAGGTTAAAAAAACTGATTCTGAGAAGCTGCTCACCCTTTACTTCTGATTATCAACTTCTGCTGTGGACATGTTAATTCACGATTATACTCTTAGATTTTTTTATTTTTTATTTTTTTAAAAATAGAAAAAGACTCAAATGGATTGTAGAATATTATTATTATTTTTTATGAGAAATGTAGACAAATAGTGTACAATAAAAAATAAAAGTTAATTGAAAAAGTTACTTCACAGCTTATTTAACAAACACTACTCAGCAACTTAAATCTATAATTCAACAGTTACGCCAAACAGATTAACAGCTTCTGATTAAAGTCATAATCTATAATCTGTTAAGGTATAATCTATAATCTATAATCTGTTAAGGTATAATCTACACCAAACAGCACCATTCCACATCATTAGGGGTGGATTAGGAGTACCTAATTAGAGCTCCCAAGCATTTTTTATATTTTTTTACCTTGTATTTTAACTACAAAATTAAAAAAATTACTAAAATAACATATTCTCATAGACTCATTAGGGATGAATTAAAAATGTTTAATTAGACTCATTTTTTCTAGTTATGACTACAAATATCATAACTTGCCTATAGAACACTATTTTGAGTGTGTATTTTAGAACTACCATATTTATAGAGATAGAAATATTATCCAAACAAATAAAATTTTTATACAGAAGGATGTCTAGCACTTTTCATTTTAAAGCAAAACATACATGATTAATTTATTTTTAAAATGTCAGAGTCATTACAAATTTTTTATAAAAATGATGTGGTAATATTATTTTTGTAAATAAAATTATTTCTATGGGTTTTCTATTTTAAATTGACAGGTACACATTGACCATATATATGAAAATTTTGTATGATTTTTTTTTTGGTATATTAGTTCTATTTTTGTGCAATCTTCTGCTGTTGAATAAGAAAATTATTTAATGCTCCTGAGAGAAAAAGATGTCATGCCCTAATTTGATTAAAACTGCTAGATCTATCTCTTTTATGTTATTTTTGAAAAATCAATTAAGTTCCAAAACTTAAATGGCAAAGATGAATATTCCAATATATATAATTAAGAGTCCAATTTGCTAAAATAATTTTTTTACAATCATCTTAAAGTGATTTTTTAAATAATCAATATTTAATTCTATAAAAATTAAAGATAAAAAAAAAACCACTCCTTTAATAATCTCTCTAATAATGAGAAATGTATTCACACAGCCAAGTTTGGGAAGACTAAAAAAGTGCACTTTTTGTCTTTTTGGACTAAAAAATTGAGGTTGAAAATATGAATGTTTGGGTTAACTTTTTGACTTTTTATTGAAAAATGTGTAATAAAAAATTGTAAAAATTGATTTGTAGGGAAAAATTTGAATTGGGAGTTGTGCAGCCGTAATTGTTGACTTTTGGTGAATAGTGTTAACTTTTTAACTTTTTGAGTAACTTTTTGGCTTTTTGACTTTTTTGGATCTTCCCAAACTTGGCCTTAGCTTTGTTTGGAAAGTTAAGTTTTTAATTAAAAAGTCAAAAAAAAATTATAAATTATTAAATCATTCTTCCTATTTTTTTACACATATTTTGTATTAAAAAATAAAAAATCACTTAATTCTTTAATAAAATTTTATTTTGATTCACTTTTTAATAAGATAAATGTGGGACCACCGAAGTGAACATCGTTAGCTCGTTGAATGAGTGTGTGAGCCGCGTAAGGGGCACAGTAATTTACTTACGCGGCGTGCAATAGTGAAACACGAGCGGGTAACCAAGACAGAAAGTCGGTTCACGACGTCGGCCTGTGATCCCCCCACTCAACCCAAAAAACAAAAAAAAAAAAAAAAAGAAGAAGAAGAAGAAGGACAAGTGGTTAGTCTCTATAGTTTAGGATTGTATCTGTGTGGGTAAAAATCCGACCACACTGCCCGTTTAGTGATCAGCAGCAAAGCACCGGCAGAATAGATGGCTCCAGCAACCTGTAACAGAAAGGAAAAGCTCCGGCGGTGGTTCTTCCACCCGGGGGCACTCCGACGATCAAGTCAGTATGTTTCTCAAGGATAATCAAGTATTAAACTGAATACTCAAAGTATGAATTACATACCTTAGACCCACGGGGGTGCCTCTCTTTTATAATATACTTAATCCAAGTCCAACTAGAAATATGACTTCTATGTACCCCAATCTTAGTACTTACTCTGGACTCTTTAGGAGATAGAGATAAACTCCCTAAGAGGTTTATCCTTATCTTAATTAAGTCCCCTCTTTGCTTCAGGACTCTTGTCCCTTATCTTCGGATTCCGACATCTTCGGAGATGACCTCGGCTTCTCCGAGATTACCTCGGCTTAACTACCAGGGCACGTGGCACCTCGGCTGACACGTCGGCGTCACCATGCCACGTGTTGGTATTCAGAAAATATGTCCCCACAACTGCCCCCTAGGTTCCATTACCTCGGCATTCTGAGGTGATGGAATCTATTTCGAAATTTTGTCACTTCTTTTCTGAGCAATGGCTCAAAAAAAACTGTTTTGCCAAGATTATCTTCTTTCAGCCGACGTGTTCTCTTCGGAGAACGAGGCTTCGGTCGTACTCCCCTACGCGCATGAGCTGTCATGCATATCCAACTGTTTCTTTTACGTGTTTCGTCTTTATTGGAGCGTGTCAGTGACGCGCCTGAAGCCGTCTGTTCGTTCGTCTGCGCCGTCTGACGTGTGCGTTGCTCTAGGCGCAATAATTGCCCTATTTTTGCCGCCGTTTCAAATTTTTGAAAAAACTCTTTTTTGCCTCTTCTTTTCCTTCACTTTTTCATTCTGTCTTCTCGTTCTCTCTCTTTCTGAAAGCTTTTTCTTCTTTGAATCCGCCATTGCTTCAAACTTTCTTCTGGAACTGCTTTTGATTCTTCATTCTTGCAAAAGCCCTCTTTGTTGTTGCAACTGATTTCTGGGTGCGGTGAGCACTGCCTTGGCTTCATTTGTTCTGGTAAGACCCTTTCTTTTAATTCTTCAATTCTCTTTATGTGCTTTTGTCTGTCTACTGCCATTACTGATTTTGTTCGAGGTCTGGGATTTATTTGTCTCTTGAATTTGTGGCTATACTTTGAGCTTCTATGCTTTTTCATCATTCTCTTTGCCGCTGTTTCTTGATTTGTTTCTGTATCTCTATTGCTTCTGAGAACTATACCTCTGTTCTTGAATCTGAAACTTCGTCTTTGTTTTCTTCTTTTTTGTATCTGTCCCAGATCTGTGCCCTCGATCTTTATCTTCATAGTTCATAGATTTGGGATTTGTCTGTAGAACCCTTAATCTTTAGGGAAACTTGAAAAACGCCCATCTTTTAAGACAGATTCCTCTTAGTTTAAGCCAACATAATGGGTATGTGGAGGCATAGGGTGAATACCCCAACAAAACTTGAATACTTTAGACAAGAATTCTCTATCCCAGCCGATGTTCATCTTAAATTGGCTGGGGATAATGATACCATCGTGCCCACAGATCATACAATGCCCTTTCCAATAGTTGCTTTTACCGAATGTGGACTTCGGCTTCCACTCGATCCCCTTTTTCGTCAAGTTCTCCATTTCTATAAGCTGAACCCTATGCAACTTACTATCAACTCCTATAGGGTAATTAACGGTATTATTGCCTTAGCTAGGCAAGAAAACCTTAGAATCACCCTGGCCGACCTTCAATATTGTTATACCATGTGTCCTCTCGATCTGAAGGATAGGGGTTTTGTCTATTACCTTAAGCCGAGATCCACTCAGTACAAGATTATAGCCGACCTTCCAGACTCCAACAAGGGGGCTGGAGATGACTTTCTTATTGCCTCTGGAAATTGGGAATTTGGCCTAGATGAAGATGTCCACCTCTACCCTCTTCCTCGAACACTTACAGAGGGCAAGAGTAAGAGCCCTGAGTCAACACTTAGTTGTTTTTACTTAAGATTTTAATACTTTATTTCTGACGTCTGTTTCTTTGCAGATCTTCATCAGCCACCGAAAAATTTTCGCCAATCCTTCTTCCCAGGAACAGATCTGAAAACACTTCTTGGCCTCCCAATCCATAAACGAAAAGCCCCAGTATTACTAAACTTCATCCCTACATACAAATCCACCTTACCCGACGTCCCAAGAAAAAGGAAAAAGAGCCTTTCTCCACCTACAGCCACAACCTTAACTGCTTCTACATCCCGAACGGATCAAGAATCCACATCTGCCCCAGCCGATCTTCCATCAACTTCGGCCCCCTACTTAATACCAATTCCAGAACGTAGACGCCGAAGAAAGCTTGTAAAAACAGCCGAAATGGTTCGTCCAAAGCCTGTCGTCCAAGATCTTCTTGCCGACATTCCAACTGACGCCGAAGCCGCACCAACGCAAACAATGCTCCCACCCAAACAAAAGAGAGTAAAAAGGGCTCAGCCTAAGGCCAAGGCTACAGATGCCGAAGCTGAAGATACTGTGCCTATTTCAAAGCTGGCAGAAAGCAAGAAATCAGCCTCTGTCTCCACCAAGAGATCTGCTGAGGGTCAACCCTCAGGGTCTACACAAACAAAGCGGCCGAGGTCATTGTCTGCGACGACCTCGGCTTCAAAGAAGCCCGACGTCCCATGGGCCCCTGATCTATCTCTGGAGGACAGGCCCATTATGGCTAGCGAGAGTGCTGACGACATTAATGTCGCTGTCGCTCTTAGCACTGCTCTCCTCCTACCGAATGACTTGGAGCGAAATGCCAGTTTTAGTGAGTATGAAAATTATGCTCTTATGCTCCAACACTCTGCTCAAGTAAGTATTTCTGTTTGTATTTATGTTTCTTCCTTCTTTTTCTTTCTGAGAAAATTTTCTGATACTTCTGTTTTCATTCAGGCTATCCAACATGCCCATTCATTTTCAATGCAATCCTTTGAGAATCGTCAAAGATTGGTTGATATGAAGAGGGAAGCAACTTCAATGAAGAGAGAATTAAGGGCCCTTGAAGTAAAAATGAAAAAACTAGAGGATCAAGCCGAGGCTGCAACGAAGAACCAAACCTTAGCTCTTGAAAAGGCCGAAGCTGCTGAAGCCGTTAAAAAAGTAGCTGAAGCCGAGAAAAGGGAGGCCGAGGCTCAGAAGGTCCAAGCGCAAAAAGAACTTCAACAAGCGCTGGCCACCAAGGAGGCCGAAATCAAAGAGGCCGATGAAAAGGCCTATGCTCAAGGTATGGCCGACGTTGCAGAAGACTACAAGCTTCAAGTCAGGCAGGCATGCAACAGGGGATTTTCCCTTGGTTGGATGTCCTTGATAAAGAAGCTTGACCTTCCTGCTGACTCGCCATTGCGTCAGGCCGATGCTATTCCGTTACCATTTCCTCCACCTCCTCCTGCTGGTGAGTCAGAGTCCGAGGCCGATGAGGAAGATGAAGAAAAAGATGATGGTGAGGCCTTGGTGAGAAAACCCAAGAATGCTGCCGAAGTCAAGTCCCCTCCTCCCGCTGAACTGGTTATGGACTTAACTCAAGATGAGGGGGGTGATGATGCTGAGGAAGTGTCCAAGGAGTCTGTTCCAGGGTGTCTATCATCTGACCTCCTTCTGACTGAAAGAAGTCTTGACACAACTTTGGCAGAGATAGATGCCGAAATACAAGCGGAGAAGGTGGCCGAGGAGATTCCAGCTGAATCATCCGAGGTTCCAGTTCCTGCTGCTGCTGATGTTCAAGAGTCTTGATTTTCCCTTCTTTCTTTTCTGGATTTTGGACTTTGTTTTTTCTTTCAATTCCCGGACAATGTATATTCCTTCTTATGGCCGATGTGCCTTTTTCAGTATGTATTTGCAACTGTTCTTGCTATGGATATTTCAATCTTATGATGTTCTGTTGTTTGCTTCTGCGTAGTTCTATACTTAGAAATTTTTGCTTGCTTTCCGCTTTCTTTGTGCAATCTTCTCGGGGTTACATACCTCGGGTATAACTGCAAAGCTTTTACTTCGGCAAGATACTGACCTGCAAACCTTGTATAAATTTTGATAAGCGCAAAACATATACTACTCAATGTATACTTTTGCCATCTTTTTTTCAAGTTTTCAACAAGTATTTAAACAATGATTTCGTTCTAATCTACTTGTAAATTGCTACAAATTTCAACAAATTTCAACAAGTGTCTAAATAATATACTTAACCTTTGCTTCAACCCGTTAATTTTCTGTATACCTCAGCGGGTGATCATACGTCGGCTTAACATGAACTTGTAAATTGCTACAAATTTCAACAAGTGTTAAGCATCTTTTCTAGGGTTTAAACAACCCACATATTGCTATGAAAACTTAAGCAATAATCTCGGCCTATCTTCAACTTGTAAATTGCTACAAATTTCAACAAGTGAAGATAAGGAATCAGCTTTATTCCAACTTGTAAATTGCTACAAATTTCAACAAGTGAATTAAGGAATAACATCGGCTTATCTTCAACTTGTAAATTGCTACAAATTTCAACAAGTGAAGATAAGGAATCAGCTTGATTCCAACTTGTAAATTGCTACAAATTTCAACAAGTGGATCAAGGAATAACATCGGCTTAACTTCAACTTGTAAATTGCTACAAATTTCAACAAGTGAAGATAAGGAATCAGCTTAATTCCAACTTGTAAATTGCTACAAATTTCAACAAGTGAATTAAGGAATAACATCGGCTTAACTTCAACTTGTAAATTGCTACAAATTTCAACAAGTGAATTAAGGAATAACATCGGCTTAACTTCAACTTGTAAATTGCTACAAATTTCAACAAGTGAAGATAAGGAATCAGCTTAATTCCAACTTGTAAATTGCTACAAATTTCAACAAGTGGATCAAGGAATAACATCGGCTTAACTTCAACTTGTAAATTGCTACAAATTTCAACAAGTGAAGATAAGGAATCAGCTTAATTCCAACTTGTAAATTGCTACAAATTTCAACAAGTGAATTAAGGAATAACATCAGCTTAGTTTGCCTGAGTTTGATATGTCTTCAATAAACATCAATCATACATGTTTGAGAGAATTCTGAAAAGACTTTATTGATAATCTCGGCCAAACAATGATGTTTTTTTTAATGATAGAAGAATTTCAAATTACAAGTATTCCAAGGTCTGGGCAATGCTTTGCCCTCATTGTCTTCAAGCCGATATGCTCCATTGCCTAATACTGAAGTAACTCTGTAGGGTCCTTCCCAGTTTGGGCCAAGCTTGCCCTCCCTGGGATCCTTCTTGTTCCCGACGACTTTTCTTAGGACTAAGTCGCCAACTTGAAAATCCCTTGGGTTAACTTTCTTGTTGTAAGCTCTGGCAAGCTGTTGTTGGTATACTGCAAGCTGAATTGCAGCCTTCTCTCTTCGTTCTTCTAGTAAATCCAGGTCTCGGGCTAAGAGTATGTCATTGGTGCCATTCTCTACTCCCTGGGTTCTGATCCCTGGGATGCCGATCTCCAATGGGATGACTGCTTCTGTGCCATAGGCCATGGCAAAGGGGGATTCTCCTGTTGATCTTCTCGGCGTAGTCCGATATGCCCAAAGTACGTTGGGCAGCTCGTCCACCCACTTTCCTTTTGCTGCCTGGAGCCTCTTCTTTATTCCATCCAGGATTACTTTGTTGGACGCCTCTGCTTGCCCATTGCTTTGAGGAAAACTTGGGGTTGAGAAATAGTTCTTGATCTTGAATTTTGCACAAAAGTTTTTGATAAGTTTGCTGTCGAACTGTGTTCCGTTGTCGGCAACTATTGCTCTTGGAATCCCAAATCTGGTGATTATGTTTCTCCAGATAAAATTCTTGACATCCACATCTCGGATTTTGGCAAGAGGTTCTGCCTCTATCCATTTTGTGAAGTAGTCTGTTGCCACCAGTAAATATTTTCTTTGCCCAGTTGCTTGGGGAAGTTGTCCAACCAGATCTATGCCCCATTGGGCAAACGGCCAAGGGCTGGATACTGGGTTTAGGTCGGCAGCTGGCTGATGTATCAGAGGTGCAAACTTTTGACATTGCTCACACTTCTTTACATAGGCTTCGGCATCCTTTTGCATGTAGGGCCACCAATACCCATGGGTAATGGCCCTATGGGCTAACGATCTGCCCCCAGTATGGCTTCCACAAATTCCTTCATGAATCTCATAAAGAAAATCTTCAACCTGTAAAGGGTGTACGCACCTTAAAAGTGGTCCAGTGAAGGACCTCCTGTAGAGATGGCCTTCCGCTGTTAGACTGAATCTGGCCGATTTCAGCCTAATTTTATGTGCTTCTTTATGGTCTGCTGGCAGCTTCCCCTCTTTTAGGAATGCAATGATTGCATCCATGCAACTTGGTCGAAAGCCCACGCACATTGCTTCTTGTTCGATGTTCTGTTTATCTATGCTCGGGGCCGACATGTAGTCGATCATAATTGTCCTTGTTTTTCCAGTTTGAATTGAGCTGGCCAGGTTGGCTAACGCGTCGACGTGGGTGTTGTCATCTCGGCTTACTTGGAGTAATCTGCAGTTCTGGAATAGGGCCGCCAGTCGGATGACTTCCTTTGCATATGCCGACATTCTTTCGTCTCTGGCTGCAAATTCTCCTGTTGACTGGTTAACAATTAATTGTGAATCACAAAAAACAATTACCTCGTCTGCCTCTGCTGCTGCTGCTAGCTTTAGTCCTGCAATTAATGCCTCATATTCCGCTTCATTATTGGAGGCTTTGAACCCCAGCCGGATGGACTGTTCTACAATTTCTCCATCTGGAGATATCAGCAGTACTCCTGCTCCTGCTCCCTGGCGGTTTGAACTTCCATCGACAAATAGTCTGAACGAATCGCCGATGTAGATGCTGCATGGTCTGAGCTTTTCTTTCTCTTGCTGTTTTGTCTTTGACTGGGTTTCTTTTTGTTTGTCGGGGTGATGCTTATCTCGGCTCGACGGAGCCTGAGGTGTGATGGCTTCAGGTGTGAGTTCTGCGACGAAGTCGGCCAAAACTTGGCCTTTTATTGCTGTTCTTGGCCTGAATTCCAGGTCAAACTGGCCCAGTGTTACTGCCCATTTTGCTATCCTTCCTGTTAAGTCTCCTTGATGTAATAAGGACTTCAATGGGTGCTCTGTTAGAATCACAATCTTGTGTGCCTGAAAGTAATGGCTCAATTTCTTTGAGGCCATTACCAAGGCTAGCATTAATTTTTCCAGTGGAAGGTACCTTGTTTCTGCGTTAGCCAAAGTCTTGCTTACATAATAGACAGCCTTCTGCTCCCATTTTTCCTCTCGGATTAGCACTGCACTGACTGCGTGTTCAGAGACTGCTAAGTATAAAAATAATTCCTCCCCTGGGACTGGGTTAGAAAGGACCGGGGTTGTGGTCAGGTACTTTTTCAGGTCGGCTAAGGCAGCTTCACATTCTTCCGTCCACAGGAAGTCTGTGGCTTTTTTCACCAGGTTAAAGAAGGGTCTGCACTTGTCTGAGCTTCTGCTGATGAATCGGTTCAGGGCTGCGGCCCTTCCAGTGAGCACTTGAACTTGCTTTGCCGATGTTGGACTCTGTAGTTCCAGGATGGCCTTGATTTGGTCAGGGCTGGCTTCAATGCCCTTTCTTGTTACCAGATACCCTAGAAATTTACCTGACCCAACTCCGAAGGCACACTTCGAGGCGTTGAGTCGGAGCCGATATCGTTTGAGTATGTCAAAGACTTCTTTTAGGTCGGCAAGATGACCTTCTGATTTCTTGGTCTTTACGACCATGTCATCGATGTAAACTTCCACCGTTTTGCCAATCAGGTGTTTAAACATCTTTGTCACTAACCTCTGATAGGTTTCTCCTGCGTTTTTCAGCCCGAAAGGCATTACCCTGTAACAGTACAGGCCTTTCGGGGTGATGAACGCGGTTTTCTCCTCATCTGGAGGGTACATAGCAATCTGGTGGTACCCTCTGTATGCATCTAAAAAACTCATCCTTTCATGTCCCGAGGTGGCGTCTACCAGTTGGTCGATTTTGGGCAGAGGAAAGCTGTCTTTTGGGCAAGCCTTGTTGAGGCCGGTAAAATCTACACAAACCCTCCACTTGCCATTCTTCTTTTTTACTATTACTGTGTTGGACAGCCATGTCGGGTACTGAACTTCTCGGATGGCCCTGGCTTCAAGGAGTCTGTCTACCTCCTCTTCCACTGCTTCGACGTGCAATAACGTCGGCCTTCTGGCTCGTTGAATCACTGGTTTTGCCGATCTGTCGACGTTCAGACTGTGGCAAGTGACCTCGGGGTCAATGCCAGGCATTTCATAGGGTGTCCAGGCGAACGCCTCTATGTTTGCCCTTAAAAAATCTTCCAGTTCCTTTTCCTCTTCTCTGGCTAAGCCGGAGCCGAGAAGAAAAAATCGTTCTTCGTCGCCCTCCTGGACGAGGATTTTCTTTAGCGCCTCTTCGCTTTTCTCGGCTGGTTCTTTCCCAACATCTTCCAGGACTTCTATGTCCTCATCTTCAACTTCTGCTTTCTTTGGCTCCCGTATACTACAGGTGGACTTTATTGCTGCCATGGAGCAATTTTTGGCTTGTAGTTGATCCCCTCTGACTTCTTCAATCCCATGCTCTGTTGGGAACCGGAGTAGTTGATGCAACGTCGAGGGAACTGCCCCCATTGCATGCAACCACGGTCTTCCAAGGATGATGTTGTATGGTGAGGGTGTGTCAATGACCAGGAATTCTGTCCTGATCTTCTTAGTGCCGGCTTGTACCTCCAAGCTTGTTGCACCCATTGGCCATGTCGGCGTTCCATTAAAGCCGACCATCGGGCCGCTGGATTGCTCTAGGTCATCGGGGTGAAGTCCTAGCTCTTTGTAACATCTGACGTACATGATATCACAGGAGCTGCCTTGGTCTATTAGGATGCGTTTTACTTGGCACTCCCCAACCTGGAGGGATACTACCAAGGCATCATTATGCGGATGTTGGACCAATTCTAGGTCGGCTTCGGTAAAGGCTATCATTAGCCCTTGGCATTCTTCTGGCTGATGTCTCTTGTCCCCAACTTGGTAGATATGCTGTAAATGTCTTACCCTCTGGGTTTCTCCTCTGACTTCGTTTTCGTTGACCCTTGAGTGGATCACATTGACCACCCTTGGTTCTCCTGCCTGTGGTAGCTGTGCTGGGGGAGGGGGTGCTGCTGGTGCTTGAGGCAACCTTGCCTGTTCTTCCCTTGTTCTGGCCTCATCGACCAGGTCCCTCAGGAGGCCTTGCCTTACTAGGTCCTCCAAGTGTGCTTTTAAGGCTCTGCAACCTTGAGTTGGATGCCCTTCTTTATTGTGGTAGGCGCAACGTCTGCCGACGTTTCTTCCCATGAATTCCCCTGGTGCTCTTTCCGGAGCCCTATAATATGGTTGATTTCGAATCCGATCCAAGATTTTATGGATTGGGATCTGGAATACCGTGGTTACCGCCTGTTTATTTCTTAATTCTATTTCTTGTCTGGTGGGTCCATTGTTGACTCGGCCTCGCTTTGGCGAGCCGTTTCCCTTTTCTTGCTTCACCTCTTTGTTTCCCGACGTATCTTCCTCGGCCCTGGCGTATTTCTTAATTCTTGCCATGAGTTCTTCCATGCTCTTTGGCAATGTTTTTGCCAAAGACTTCCGTAGTGGGCAGTCATCTTTCAGGCCGTTCTTGAAAGACATGACTGCTACTTCCTGGTTGCATTCAGGTATTCGGTTGAACACCTCGTAGTACCTCTTCGCATAGGCCCTAAGGCCTTCTTCCTTGGTTATTTTTAGGGCCATCAAAGCATCAACCCTCAGGGGTTGTAGCTTGTTGGTCACGAACCTGGCCACAAACATCTCGGCCAAGCCTTCCCATGTCTTTATGCTTCCTTTTGGTAACTTATGGAACCAATCAGATGCAATTTCCCCAAAGGATGAGGGGAATACTTTGCAGAGCAACGGCTCGTTCCCGCTATATAATGCCATTGAATTTAGGTACAGCCCGACATGAAAGTTTGGATCTGACTTACCATCATAGATTTGAAACCTCGGCATACTGAATCTTTTGGGTGGTTCGAATTTGTCCAGTTCCACCGAGAAGGCTGTCTTCGGTTTTACTGGAGAGTTTACCTCGGCTTCTGCGTTCTGCTGCCTCCTTTTGAGGTAGTCCCTTAGGTCTTCTTTGCTCCTCCCTGGAGCTCGGCTGTCTTTGGATTTTAATCTTTTTGGCACACTGCTTTCGGCCTCGAGGTGGGTCCGTTTGGGTCTTTCTTCATGGGTTGTGTCAAAGTGGAGTATTTGCCCCTGAACATGTCGATGTTCTTTGGGGTCTGGATTCTTCATGTGTTGCGTCCTTCGGGACTCTTCTTGCCTCGGCTTTTCTCGCCCGACTTCCCTGGAAGGCCGGTGAGAGTGCCTTCCGCTCCTGGTATGCTGAGGAACCTCGGGGATCGTTTTTCTTCCGCCCTTTTGGGTATTGGTCGCTGGTATCGGCGTATCTTGCAGCGGGTATGGTGGCTGCATTACATTGTTTTGCATCATGAAGTTGACGACTGACTGAAGGTCTGCCAACTTGTCCGCCAACTCTTTTACTTCCTCATCCCTCCGTAGGCACCTGTCCCTCCATATCTGGAGGTTATCTTCATTGTAGTACGTTCCTTGGTTTGTTCTTTTTGACGTGTCGCCTTCCAGGTTTACGTCGTTTTCCCTGTGGCCCTGGCCACGGGCTTCTGAATTGTGGTTGTCTCCTTCAATGTCGAGGCCAATTGGTCTGCCACTCCCAGTGGGAGCGTCATCCCCAATATTTTCCTGTTGTCCGTTAGTGGCCATCTATTCTTTCTTCGTTCCCACAGACGGCGCCAAATTGTGTGGGTAAAAATCTGACCACACTGCCCGTTTAGTGATCAGCAGCAAAGCACCGGCAGAATAGATGGCTCCAGCAACCTGTAACAGAAAGGAAAAGCTCCGGCGGTGGTTCTTCCACCCGGGGGCACTCTGACGATCAAGTCAGTATGTTTCTCAAGGATAATCAAGTATTAAACTGAATACTCAAAGTATGAATTACATACCTTAGACCCACGGGGGTGCCTCTCTTTTATAATATACTTAATCCAAGTCCAACTAGAAATATGACTTCTATGTACCCCAATCTTAGTACTTACTCTGGACTCTTTAGGAGATAGAGATAAACTCCCTAAGAGGTTTATCCTTATCTTAATTAAGTCCCCTCTTTGCTTCAGGACTCTTGTCCCTTATCTTCGGATTCTGACATCTTCGGAGATGACCTCGGCTTCTCCGAGATTACCTCGGCTTAACTACCAGGGCACGTGGCACCTCGGCTGACACGTCGGCGTCACCATGCCACGTGTTGGTATTCAGAAAATATGTCCCCACAGTATCTAAGGATATAATCAGTTCGAGACGGTCGGTCTTTATGTAAAATTTTATGCCAAACTGATAATATTACTTTTATTATATTGAGAATCGATACAAATCAAAATCTTCATCAAACAATACCAAGTCAAATAGTTCAACTCGGTGCAGTTTACGATTCACGACCTTTCAAAATTGAATTGCTTCTTAAATCTGTAGTATAGTAAATAATTTATATAAAAATACTGAATTAACCATTTGTACACTATTCCAATATCCAATCCAACCATTCAAAAAAATATAAACAAAAGAATTAATAAATATTAAGTATTTAAGCTTTTACTGACATAAAGGTGGTGTTTGTTTGGACTTTTTTGAGTCAACTTGTGGCTTCTGGTTTTTGAAAAGCTATTTTAAACTGTTTGGTTAAACTTATTTCAAACAGTTTCTGATTCTAACAACTTATTTTAAGTTAAAAAAGCTGATTCTGAGAAACTGCTCATCTCTTCCTTCTGATTATCAGCTTCTGCTGTGAACATTAATTTACGATTATATTCTTAAATTTTTTTTTTATTTTTTTAAAAATAAAAAAAAAAACCCAAATGGACTATAGAATATTATTGTTATTTTTTATGAGAAATGTAGACAAGCAGTGAATAATAAAAAATAAAAATTAATTGAAAAAGCCACTTTACAACTTATTTAACAAACACTACTCAACAACTTAAATCTATAATCCAACAACTACACTAAACAGATTAACAGCTTCTGATTAAAGTCATAATCTATAATCTGTAATCTGTTTTAACAGCTACACCAAACGGGGCCAAAATTGAAAACAAAATATAATCTGAAAACTAAAGTCTTGGCACCAAAGGAAAATCAAAATTTAAAATCATCACATCAT
Organism: Camellia sinensis; assembly: GCF_055761805.1. NCBI lineage: Eukaryota > Viridiplantae > Streptophyta > Magnoliopsida > Ericales > Theaceae > Camellia > Camellia sinensis. The sequence continues at coordinate 172,576,079 of NC_138967.1, forward strand.
AAGACTAAATCACAAGTCTATCAAGTAAATTTAAAACAAAAAATTTGAAAACGACATAAACATCTGATATAGCTATATAGGCACAGTAGTAACAAAACTTGACTTAAACACATAAGAGTGATAAACTAATAACTTATCACGTTGTTAGTATTTATTGTTAAACCTAGAATATTTAAGAAAAAATAAACATTTAAGTGAATCAATTGTGCTTTGTACTCAACCAACTTTATTACATATCATGTTTCATATGTAAAACTTTTGGTTGGTTTCGGTTTCATTCAGTGCACAAGGTGTGACAACCCTCACTACTGTTTACTGATAACGCCATTGATTAGTGCTAATCTATGATTAAGCATCTTAATTGACTGATTGACTGAAATTCTGAACTGATTAATTGAGTGTGTTAGTTTAAATGCAATTCTATCTGTTGACTGTTAAATGATCTGTTCATGTTTTATGTTTTAAACTGCAAATTGAAGGCCTTATCGGCGGCCGAACCAGAAATTGATTAGTGTTTCGTGCTAATTAGAATTTATGTGATTTTATGGCATGCCTAATTGAAATATGATTTGGTATGGTTAAATTAGATTAAATAAAGCTAAATTACATAAGTTAGACTTATTTACCCTTTTGCCACTTAGTGGCCTATCTCTACAACACTTTGAAACTTGATATTGTATCATTTCATCAGCCCATTTCTTGAGTCCAAAACCGACTAGAGAGAGAGAGACTTAGGAAAGAATTGTTTTCAACAAGTTTTGCTAGGAGAATTAGAAGATTGAAGAGAGGATTCTAGATTTGTGCTCCTACACCTTAAATTGAGACCTAAGGTAGGATATTCATCTCTTGGTTTATGTATTTGAGTTGTTCTTGCTTGAGTCTTGGAAGGGTCAGTAATTTAAGGCATGTATTAGCTTAAATTGTTGAATTGGAGCTTAAATCTTGCATACATGTGCATATCATGAAGTTTAAAGTTGTGTTCATGAAAATTGTTACATGCATGTTCATATCATAGTTCTAGTACATGAATTCATCATGTTTTTGGAAGTTTAGACTCAATTGAGCTTGCATTGAAGCTTTGAATTTGGTTGAGCACTTGTATGTCACATTTAAATTATGTTTTTGAACTTTGGATGAAAATTGTGCTCAATTGAACTACCTTTGGGTTTTGATTTCTCAAATTGATCTTTGAAACATGTCATATTATGAGTTTGCAAGTGTTTTCCAGAAAATTAGCCCAAAAGGATCGATTTTGATACATTTAAAGTTGATTTTGAGCTTGAAGGTTCAATCTGGAATTTCCAGAATTTGGACTCACACTCGAGCGGGGAACTTCACGCTCGAGCGTACAACCTGTGTTCGTGCAGTCTGCTCGAGCGGGGAAAGTGACGCCCGAGCGGGAAATGCGTGTATCCAGTACTTTGCATGTGTTTGCAGTCCGCTCGAACAGGGGAATACACACTCGAGCAAGGACTTGTGTCTCACGCTCGAGCGTAGGTCGAGCGCCCATCGAGCGTGAATTTCGTGCATCCAGTACTTTTACAGTTCACTCGAGCGGAGGTCTTTTGTCTGCATGTCCGCTCGAGCGGGGAAACCCACGCTCGAGCGGGACCCCTGTTTTCTGAAAATTTTGAAAAGTGTTTTAAAGTGTATCTTTGTATCCTCTTTTCATCCTAGGCATTCCTAGGCCATGTTTAAGACATCTTAATGAGGATATTGATGTAGAACCACACTGAGGCAAATTAGGGATTAAGTTATTATTTTTTCAACTGTGTAGCTTAGTGTGTGTTCATCCTGTAACTGTGTAGGGTTGGCATCCGAGGACGCTTACTAGCCTATCTGTAGCCCAGAACTCTGTGAGTAACAATGTTGTAAAGATAAGTTCAATTGAAATTACTTTCTGAACGAATGACTGAACTGCTTTATGAAATATCACTGTTTACTGAATGAATATTTGTCCTAATTGCGAACTGTATTCGTGGCATCCATAATATTTACTGTTACTGCTACTATTACAGAGATCTCTGTCGGTTCCCATGTTTGGAACCACTACTGTTTACTGATATGATGGTCATCAATTGACTGCTTGGTCTGTTAGGACCTACTGTACTGTTTGCTATTGGATGTACCACTTATGACTGCAATGATCGAATAACTGATATACTGTTGAAATGACTGTTTTCAATACTGAAAGGACATTCATTCTTAACCTTTTTACGCATATGTTATTCACTGGGTTTTAGCTCACTGCTCATATATATATGTAGGTGTTCAGGCACCGGACCGTTGCTAACAGCGTCAGGCTGAGCCCTTGTTTTGTCAAGCCAACCTTTGTGCCTCACTTCGAGGTTCCAGATCTGTTCAAGCTAAGGCTGCTTTTGGGGTGTCTCAGATTTACCCTATCTATCTCTGTTATGTATAGACTAAACAATAATTGTACTGTACTGTTATGGTGGGGACTTGATCCCTAACCTGAATGCTTGTAAATAATGTATGTATGTACTGTTTTTGTACTGAATGTGAATATGTTATAAAAAGTATTTTTGCATACAGACTGTCACAGCTCATTGGACATCTTTTAATTACTATTTTGGCTTTCACCAGCCCCTGTACTCTGTATTACTGTTTTACTGTTAAGCAGGCCTTCGGTAATCTCGGATTACTGGCCGGTTACGATGCTAAACCCATAAGGGCGGGTTTGGGTCATGACACAAGGTGCCTAAACCGATACCATATCGAAAATCAAATTTTTTTTTTAAAAAAACTAAACCAATCAATTCATATTAAAAAATCGACCAAATATAGCCGGTTTAGTTCGGTTTAACTAGTTTGGTTGATTTTTTAGGTTTTGGTGTTGGAATTATGGTTTTATAAGCTTATTTTGAGGCAAATTTAAGCCTAAATTTGAGTAGAATCCACACTTCTTTTGGGGTGGGTCCAAAGAGGTGACGTGTTCCTTGCCGTATGACAAGTCACACGGTGCAAACAATTCGTCAAAACCATTTATCAGTAAATGGGAACTTGACATCGTTTTTGGGTTCGTGAAATAAGAAATTGAAGATTCAAAAGTGGGTTTCCTTTAAATGGTTGTCCTACATTGAAATTTTGAGAGAGCTTATATATGTTTATAAGCTCTAGATGGCAATACTTGTGTTAGACCCCAAGCGGCACCCCAAGTTTGTAGAAGGAAGGAGTTATGGATAAAGTGACCTTTGGCTCAAACCACTACGCACCCCACCGCGGTCCGTCCGCCCGGCCAGCTAAGCCGTGCTGTGCGCAAGTGTAGGTTGGGTCGGTCCTAACATTAATTTATTTGAATTTTTTCAAATTCTTGCAGGAAAATTATTTTAATTTCTAAATGAAATTAATTTAATTTTTGCGCTAAATTTTTCTGTCCAAACAGTGCCCTTTTCCAACAATTTAAACTGTTCTAAACAGTTTAAAAACCGCCCAGCAGTTTCCAACAAATTGAAAATTGTTTTGCACGTGTTCTAGTTTGAATTCATACCTGTTCAGCCTTATAATACCAGGACTTCTCCAGCAGTTTGACATCTTGAAAAATCAAAAAAATTTCTTGTTTCCCTCCAATTTTGCTCTCTTGCATAGATATATTCTTCATATTATTTTTTGGAAAAATTCTGAGAGTATAGAACACAGGTTTGGTTCGCCATACAGATTGTTTGGAGTACTACTACAATCTGTGTAGATCATTATATCTTGAGAGATAGACGTCATTTATCCGTAAGTACTGAAGCAGGGCAAATCTGTCTTAAGGACAGAGTGTCACACACTTAACTTGATCTATTTTGTACTTTTTATTTCGGTAAATAAATTCTGTAAGTAATTTATTTTTATTTGTTTGATTTGGTTTCAAGTTATTTATTTTACACAGAAGATTGATCCAACAATCCTAAGGCAGATTCAGATTATTCTGTTTATACATAATTTTTCGTTTGTGTGACAACCGCCTCTTTAATTATGTAAATTAATTATATTAATTATATGCTTATTGCTAATCGTGTGATTATGTGTTATGTGAGTTATGTGCCATATGATAGATGCTTGTATTGATTGATATTGTAGTGTTATTGTGAACAGATATGTAGCGTCATAGATTTAACCTGTCTGAATCACTAATTTTACCAAATTAAAATTTAATAATAGAATATGAAATTAGAGCCTAATTCATATTAGGAAAATTAAAAATAGTTTTATTTAAGTTATAATGTTGGAGATTAGTTTAATTTAAATGAGATTGATTAATTTAAGTAAAGTTGATTTTAATTAATTGAATTAATTGAAATATTGAAAGAAAAATAAAAGAATTGAATATGATAAACATATATAAGTGTCTTACTCAACTATGCATCCATGTAATTGGGATATAGAGTATAATGGCCTTATGTTGAATAGAATCAGCCACGTAGAGAGAGAGGGGAGAAGATTGTGAGAGAGTAAGACTTCAACAATTCAACAAGAAGAAGAAGAAGAAATAAAGAGTTAGAAGGAAAGTAGAAAGTTAGCTTGAATCTGTTAGATAATGTCTCAATGGGACCACATAATTAAATGTGGTGTTATCATTTATAAGAAGCCTACAATTTAAGTGATTCAATTTAGTTAATAGGCTTAAGGGTATATGTGTTATGGACCTAATGTGTAGATACTAGTTGTATAATTTCTATTTCTATGAGGGGCAGAAATAGAAATTAAAACATATTGGTTAAAGTTGGTTTTCATTCTTTTTGAACTTCCACAACCTTTTAGTTTTGAAAACCAATTACAACATTTAAAAGGTTATGGTCCCTATTCCTTCCCAAGTGGAAAAATAAGAACACTGCCATTTTCCTTTCTAAATCCTCTCAAGGAGAAACATAAGGCACCAAAGGGGAAAGGATTAGAAGGCAATAACATAATCAATAACAAAGAGTTCATTGATAATCACGCTTCCGTTTAACCGTTCATCAATGGATTCAGGTATGTCATTTTGTCTTGATTTCTTGATAATACACATGGTAAATGATCCAAAGTGTAAGGTTTATGTTCTGAAATTTATGTTTACAATTGGTATCAGAGCCAGCATATCATGTGTCTTATCAGAATTGATATGCTTTATTCATTCTATTTAGTTTCCTGGAATCAGATTCTGAATTTTCTTATGGATGTAAATTCTGTTTTTTCCCGTTTTGTTCTGTGAAAATGGTAATCTGTTTTCTGGAATTGTAAAATGATTCGGTGGGCAATTTTTTTTTTTCTCTCAAATGGATGAACATCATGTATTTATACATATATAGATATATCTTGCGATTTGATCGGTTTAATTTTGAACATCATAAAAAAAAAACTATTTGTTTTTGGACCCGTCAATTCTATTTATATATGTATATATATAATTGGAATTACTGCAGATTATATAACATATACGGGGTCACAAATTTAGAAATCTTTAAATTTAATGTAATTTCATACAGCGTCTACAGAAATTTAATTTTCTAACACTCTCAATATAAGTCAATTCAAACAAGATGTCACAAAAGTGATCTCTCTTGTTTAGATTGTTTTATATAGAATGTTTTGAAGTTCATGTCTGTGTATCTCATGCGGGTATTTATCGGTCCAAAGACATGATTAAGACTTGGCAGAATTACACACACATTTTGTGGTGATAAACATGTGCCAATTGTCAAGAAAACCTAATATGAATAATAAATCCATCAAAAGATAGATTTGTTATTTGACATAACTTATTGTCAATGTTTGATCATTACAACAAGAATACCACTTACAGTTAATATCACTACCCAAAGGCTTGGTATTAATGTTGTGCTAGGTATCTTGAGATGTTGTCATTAAATTAACTTATTTAGAGATTATCTGTTTGGTAACTTAATGTGAGCATAATTGTTTATTCCTTTTATTTTCTTTTTTATTCAGCTTTAATGTCGACTACTTCAATCTCTGCCAACATGAACAATGTTCCAATGTTAGATGGAACAAACTTTAAGGACTGGAAAGAGAACATATTGATTGTTCTCGGCTGCATGGACATAGACTTGGCATTAAGGATGCCAAAACTGAATGCTCTCACTGCACAAAGTACTCCTGAGGAAACTGTGTACTTTGAAAAGTGGGATCGTTCTAACAGGCTAAGTCTTATGATCATGAAGCGTGGGATTCTAGAAGTTTTTCAGGGTGCAATAACGGAGGATGTTACCGTTGCCGGTGAATTTCTTTCAGAAATTCAAAAGCGTTTTGCTAAAAACGATAAGGCTGAAACAAGCACGCTTTTAGCAAGCTTGATTTCAATAAAGTATAAAGGCAAGGGTAATGTTCGCGAGTACATCATGGAAATGTCTCATCTTGCTTCAAAACTTAAGGCACTAAAGCTCGACCTATCTGATTATTTGCTCGTGCATTTAGTTCTCATCTCTCTTCCTGCACAATTTAACCAATTTAAGGTCAGTTATAACTGCCAGAAGGAGAAATGGACTCTCAATGAGCTCATTTCATTTTGTGTGCAAGAGGAAGAGAGATTGAAGCAAGAAAGGACTGAAAGTGCTCATCTGGCAAGCACCTCCAAGCATACGGGCAAAAGAAAGCATAAGGGAAAGGAAGTTGCTATTTCTCAGGGTCCGGAACCAAAGAAACAGAAAGTGCAGGATGGCTGTTTCTTTTGTGGCAAGCCCGGACACAGAAAGAAGGATTGTGCCAAATACGTCGCCTGGCGTGTAAAGAAAGGTGCATTTCATGTTTTGGTCTGTTCTGAAATAAATTTAGCTTCAGTACCAAGAAACACTTGGTGGGTAGATTCTGGTGCTACTACTCACATATGTGTTTCTATGCAGGGTTGCCTGAACTACCGAAAGCCAACTGATGCTGAAAGATACATCTTTGTGGGTGATGGCAAGTCAATAGAAGTGCAGGCAATAGCGCACTTTAGATTATTACTGAAAACCGGTTATTATTTGAATTTATTAGACACTTTTGTTGTATCGTCCTTTAGACGGAATTTAATTTCTGTTTCTGTATTGGACAAATTGGGATATTATTGTTCTTTTGGAAATATGAAGTTTAGTATGCCTATTAATTCCAATGTTGTTGGTACTGGTTTACTTAATGTGTTTGATAATCTATATTTGCTCGAAACTATTGCATCTTATACTGCAACCTTGCACGTGGAATCACGAGGTACAAAGCGTAAATTAACTAAGGAAAATTTAGCCTCATTATGGCACAAACGCCTAGGTCACATCTCTAAATCTAGAGTTGAGCGCCTTGTGTCTGATGGAATTTTGGACTCTCTTGATTTTTCAGATTTTGATGTCTGTGTTGAGTGTATCAAGGGAAAACAGACCAAAATAAAGAAATATGGTGCCCATAGGACTACAGATGTCTTAGAATTAATTCATACGGACATTTGTGGCCCATTCCCTATGGCGTCTTGGAATGGTCAATAATATTTTATCACATTCATAGACGACTATTCCAGATATGGGTATCTATTTCTTATCCATGAGAAATCGCAGTCTTTGGACGTATTCAAAAAATTTAAGGCCGAAGTTGAGTTACAACTCAACAAACGGATTAAAAGTGTCAGGTCTGACCGTGGTGGTGAATACTATGGCAGATATGATGGATCAGGTGAACAATGTCCAGGACCGTTTGCAAAATACCTGGGGGAATGTGGAATCGTCCAACTATACACCATGACAGGATCACCTAGCATGAATGGTGTATCTGAGAGACGAAACCGGACTCTTAAGGATATGGTAAGAAGTATGATCAGTCATTCTACTTTACTAGAGTCCCTCTGGGGTGAGGCTCTAAAGACAACAACTTATATCTTAAATCGGGTGCCAACTAAAGCAGTTGTAAAAACACCTTATGAGCTTTGGGTTGGGCGAAAGCCTAGTCTAAAACATTTGCATGTGTGGGGGTGTCCTGCTGAGGCGAGGCCTTATAAACCTCATGAACAAAAATTGGACTCTAAAACCATTAGCAGCTACTTTATTGGCTATGCCGAACGATCACGGGGTTACAAGTTTTATGATCCCACAAATAGGTCAATATTTAAGACGGGAATTGCAACATTTTTTGAGGATGTTGAGTTTGGGGGGAGAAATCCAGTTAGAGACATTGTCTTTGAGGAGGAAGCAGGAGTAATCCCACTTCCTACTACTACTTTTGACCAATCACAGGTTCCTATACCTGTCATTGCTCGAGAAGTAATTTCGGATCCTTAACCAGACAATGTTGTTCAAGATAATATAGTTCAAACCCCCATTCAAGATGAGGTAATTGTTCCTGAGGAACAAACTCTACAACCTCAACCTCAAGAATCTGTGCCATTAAGGCGATCCACCAGAGAAAGGAGATTTGCATTTTCAGATGATTATATTGTAGATCTCTAGGAACATGAGGTAGAAAATGGAATGTCGAAAGATGATCCAATTAACTTTCGTCAAGCCATGGAAAGTTCCAACTCTCATAAGTGGATAGAAGCCATGAATGAAGAATATAAGTCTATGCAAGACAATAAAGTTTGGGAACTTGTCTCATTACCAGTTGGTGCGAAGCCCGTAGGTTGTAAATGGATATTTAAAACCAAAAGGAATTCAAATGGTAATGTGGAGAGGTATAAGGCACGTCTTGTAGCCAAAGGCTTTACTCAAAAAGATGGAATTGACTTTAAAGAAACTTTCTCTCCAGTTTCTTCGAAAGATTCTTTTAGGACAATTATGGCGCTTGTTGCATATTTTGATCTTGAGTTGCATCAGATGGATGTCAAAACAACTTTTCTTAATGGTGACATTAAAGAAACAATTTATATGGTGTAGCCAGAAAACTTTGTGTCAGGAGACCCAAAGAATATGGTTTGCAAATTGACTAAATCTATCTATGGACTCAAACAAGCTTCTCGTCAGTGGTACTTCAAATTTCATCAAATTCTCACTTCGTATGGTTTTGAAACTAATGTTGTTGATGAATGTGTGTATCACAAGTTTAGTGGGAGTAAACACATATTTTTGGTTTTATATGTTGACGACATATTGCTTGCCACAAACGATATAAACTTATTGCATGACACCAAGAGATTTCTATCTAAGAATTTTGAAATGAAAGATCTTGGTGATGCTTTCTTTGTATTAGGAATCAAAATACTCCGAGATCGTTCTCGGGGTATTCTGGGATTATCACAAAGGAGCTATATCGAAAAAGTGCTCAATAGATTTGGCATGCAAAATTGTAAATCAGGTGAAACCCCGGTTGCTAAGGGAGACAAGTTTAGTCTCAGCCAATACCCAAAGAGCAGTCTTGAAATTCAAGAAATGCAGAAGATTCCTTATGCCTCGGCTGTAGGGAGTCTAATGTATGCTCAAGTATGTACGCGTCCGGATATTGCGTTTATAGTTGGCATGTTAGGCAGATATTTAAGTAATCCTGGCATAGATCATTGGAAAGCAGTTAAGCGTGTTATGCGATATTTACAGAGAACAAATGAATATATGCTCACATATAGGAGATCGGATAAGTTAGAGGTCATTGGATATTCCGACTCCGATTTTGCTGGATGCCAAGACAGTAGGAAATCCACATCAGGCTATATTTATCTGTTAGCTGGCGGAGCAATTTCTTGGAGGTCTGCAAAGCAGACGCTCATAGCTTCATCCACCATGGCCGCAGAATTTGTAGCATGTTATGAGGCATCAAACCAAGGGATATGGCTGCGGAATTTTGTCACTGGGTTGCGTATTTTGGAAGGCACTGCAAGACTACTTAAGTTATATTGTGACAATAAGTCTGCAGTTTTATATTCCAATAACAACAAGAGCTCGACAAAATCAAAGCATATTGATATCAAGTTCCTAGTTGTAAAAGAAAGAGTGCAGAGTGGACAGATTTCCATAGAGCACATTGGGACAAACTCCATGATAGCGGATCCACTTATGAAGGGACTACCACCCAAGGTTTTTCATAAGCACACTGCTCAGATGGGTGTTGTTCTATTTGAGAACATTCTGGTTTAGTGGGAGTTTGTATTTATATTACTGCTTTATGTCAGCCTTGAGTTTTATCTATGTAATTAGATTAATTTCTGCAGAAATGAAATATTCAGTTTATTACGCTCTGTTACGTATTGTGAAGTATTGATCTCAATAAAGTTAAGTAGGACTAGTTGGAAATAGGCATGTATGGATCACATCACATGTAATTTCCATGCTACGCATCCATGATTGATCTATGTCATTTAGCTGTATTAGTATACGTGACCATTGGTGGGTCGAGTTACGATTGATTTAACGAAGACCGCTTTGATCCTATATTAATATAGTTAATGGACAAGATTGTTTGGATACCCTCAAGTTATGATAACAAATTTCTGAGCTCACTAAAGTTAAGCACATTTTTCAGGATACATATGTGGTCCAGTGGGAGATTGTTAGATAATGTCTCAATGGGACCACATAATTAAATGTGGTGTTATCATTTATAAGAAGCCTACAATTTAAGTGATTCAATTTAGTTAATAGGCTTAAGGGTATATGTGTTATGGACCTAATGTGTAGATACTAGTTGTATAATTTCTATTTCTATGAGGGGCAGAAATAGAAATTAAAACATATTGGTTAAAGTTGGTTTTCATTCTTTTTGAACTTCCACAACCTTTCAGTTTTGAAAACCAATAAATAGAAATTAAAACCAATAATGGTTAAAGTTGGTTTTCATTCCTTTTGAACTTCCACAACCTTTCAGTTTTGAAAACCAATTACAACCTTTAAAAGGTTATGGTCCCTATTCCTTCCCAAGTGGAAAAATAAGAACACTGCCATTTTTCTTTCTAAATCCTCTCAAGGAGAAACATAAGGCACCAAAGGGGAAAGGATTAGAAGGCAATAACATAATCAATAACAAAGAGTTCATTGATAATCAGGCTTCCGTTTAACAGTTCATCAATGGATTTAGGTATGTCATTTTGTCTTGATTTTTTGATAATACACATGGTAAATGATCCAAAGTGTAAGGTTTATGTTCTGAAATTTATGTTGACAGAATCCTCTTAAATCATCAAAGTAAGTTAAGCTCCTCTTTTCAAATTCTTGAACTTGAGACTCCTACACTCATCATTTCCTAAGATATAAGGTTAATTAGGATGGATTCATGGTTAATTGGGAGTTTTATTGTAGAAATGGACAAGTTAGAACATGTAAGTTAAATTAGGAATGAATCAAAGGAAATTGACCTTAATTTCTCCATGCATGGCATGAATTTAAGACATTTAGGTTTATATGCATATCCTCTTGCATGATCTTCATGGAGTATACAAGTTTCAAAGAGTTTTCCTCACAAAGTTTAGAATTAGAATTATTGAAACACATGACTCATACTCTTGTCACTTCTAGGAAGCTTTGATAAACCAAATTGGAAAACTTAATTTAAATTGTGGACTTGCATGATTTTATTATTACTCCTAAATGTCATTTTTGCATGAACCCTTTGAATTCTAAAGTTTCCAAGGAAATTTCTTCATACACTTTGAGATTGAAGCTTCAAACCTCATGGTTTATACCTTTGTAAGTTAATTGGAGTCTATGCTCTTTCAACTAGGAAATTTGAAGTTTGTTTCTAAGTATTGCCTTTATTTGATGTGTTCAACCCAAATTCCAGCATATTCAATTGAGTTTTGGGAGTGGACTACACATAAATGGAGTTGAAATTTGTAAACTAGGTACACTACTTAACAGAGCAATTTTCGGATTGAATCTGTAACACTGCTACACGTGCGGCCTAGAGCCCTGTATGTGCGGAAAACAGGGCAATTTTGCTGTGCATTCTGAAAAATATGCACTTGTGGGGACAGGTGCGGTGAAGGTCCCACACATGCGACTAAGACCCCCGTACGTGCGGCCCTGTTTAGGCAGACCCGGCTTGTTTTTCGCTTATCTTCTCCACCTTTCGGGCCTCCGATTGCATGGTTTTAAGCTGTATTCGTGATCATTGGCATCTCACAAGTGCATTAGAGTGTATAAATGAAAAATTAGAACCGAATTAGTAAAAACTAATAGTTATTGAAGAAGTAACAACCGAATCGAATAGAATTGACTAGCGACATGATAGTCATTGAATTATTGTGCTTGAATTTGTTTGTTTAGGTCGGACGCCGAACTAATAGTACGTGTATCAAGAAGTCCACTGTGAGTAACAATGTTGTAAAGATATGTTCAAATTGTATTTATTTTTTGAATGATAAATTATATTGTTTCTGAACTGTTACTTTTTATCAATTGAATGATGATCATCTTTTTGAACTGTATTCGTGGCATCCATAGCGTATTGCTATTGTTATTATTATTGTTATTGATATCACTATTATTACAAAGATCTCTGTCAGTTCCAAATCTTGGAACTATCGTTATTGTTTGATGGCCATCAATTGATTGTTCGGTCTTTAAAACCTATCATATTATATTGTTGCTATGAGATGTACCACATATGACCTACATGAATAAGAAAATGATTGAAAATGATTGATTGAATCGAATGATTAAACGATTAATTGACAAAGAATATCGATTGAAATCGACTGTTTCAAGACTGTAAGGACATCATTCTTAACCTCTTTACACATTTGTTATTCACTAGGCTTTAGCTCACAGTTTATTATATACATGTAGGTGATCGAGCACCGGAACAAAGCTAGTGGCGCACCCGAACCTTTGTTTTGTCAAGCTAGCTATTATGCCTTAAAGCGAGGTTCCGAATCTTCACGTGTCAAGGCTTTTTGGGTGGCTCAAGTCCACCCTTTTGTTTTTGCTAAGTGTAAAGAATGTTTAAGACTTTTGTTTATACTGTCCATGATGATGAGATTAATTTCCTAACTTGCATATTGTCTTATATACATGTGTTTTGGCATAAGTGGTTAAAAATATGGCTATGTTCATAGAAGTTTATTTTCATACAGGTCCTCACAGCTTATTGGACATTATCTTATTATTGATTAGCTTCCGTCAGCCCCGTATTATGTATTATTGTCATTAGTGTTAATCAGGCCTTTGGTAATCACGGATTACTGGTCGGTTACGATACTAAACCTATAGGGACGGTTTTGGGTTGTGACAGTTTGTTTCCTTTTCTTTCTTTCTTCTTTTTACAAAAATTATTTTCTGTGGTTTTACAAAGAAATATTCTGGTTGGAAAATATAAATAGTATATATTGTTTATTTTTTTTAATAACTATTAGTAGTATATTAGTAGTCATTAACAATTCAGAATATTTACTTGTGAAATTGGTCAGAAATTAATTTTGGTTTTCGGAAATAATTTTTGAAGTATTATAGAAATATTTTTTGGTGTGAAATTAATTTGTTTAAATAAAATTTTATTTTATTTTCAAATTAATTGGAAATAAAAGTTACAATTCTTGTTCTTTTATTTTTACATAATTTAAATTCTATATTTATGGTTTAATTTTCTGTGTAGTATAAAATTCTAATTAAAATTTTATTTTATAATTTAGAATTCATGGCTACTGAAACTAATGCTCAAACAAGTACCGGTATGGTGATTGCCATTGCTTCAACCCCTTTTCCTATTGTGACTGTGCCAGTCAATCACGGTGAAAAGCCAGAGAAGTTCTTAGGAACTAATTTTAGAATATGGTAACAGAAAATGTTGTTTTATCTTACTACTCTAAACCTGTCACGTTTCCTCCGTGAGAATGCTCTTACTCTGAACGAGGATGAAACCGACCGACAAGTGGTAGCTACGGACGATGCTTGGATACATGCTGATTTGTTTTGTCGAAACTACATCTTAAATGGACTTGATAACACATTGTACAACGTCTACAAACCAATCAAGACGACAAAGGAACTTTGGGAGTCTTTGGAGAAAAAGTACAAAATAGAAGATGTTAGCTCAAAGAAATTTGTGGTTGGTAAATTCCTGGATTTTGTGATGACTAATTCAAAAACTGTAATCAGTCAAGTTCAAGAGCTCCAACTCATTCTGCATGACATTCATGCAGAAGGCGTGTCTCTCAGTGAATCTTCCCAAGTTGTTGCCTTAATTGAAAAATTACCACTAGGTTGGAAGAAATTTAAGAACTACCTTAAACACAAACGTAAAAAAATGACTTTGGAAGAATTCATTGTGTGTTTGAGGATTGAGGAGGACAACGCAATTATGAGAAGTGGGTTAGTAAGCATCCAATAGAGTCTAAGGCAAATGTGATGGAACATGCTCCAAAAGCAAAGAAACGGTAAGTCACGACACATTCATCGTCGACATAACATCGTGAGACAATTACTCACTAATGCAATTATTTTCATTGAATATGTAAAATCTAAAGACAACATAGTGGATCCACTAACCAAAGGGTTAGTAAGAGAGTTAGTTGAGAATTCATTGAGGGGAATGAGACTTAAGCCTATTAAATAAGAGTTACCACAACGGCAACCCAACTTAGTTGACTAGAGATCCCAAGATCTAGGTTCAAAGGGACAACTGAGTTGTATATGACTTAGAAGGATCATTGAGGAGTCAAACTCCTACCTATTTCTATGATGAAATAGTGATATTTGCGGTGTTTTAGGTTAAGTAATACTTTTAATGATTTTTATATCTAGAAATACCTAGTGGAGTATGGCATGATACTTTTCATGAAAATCACTTATATGAGTGTGAACTGGGCTAGTTCTATAAGATTTGTGAAGGGCTACAATTCTTTAGAGCACTCATGAAATACCAGGTTGTTTAGGGCCAAAATGAACACAATAGTAAGAACTAAACTGTGTCTGATAATATACTGTATGAGTTCTATTGTCTTGGTTTGCACAAATGGCTGAACAGGCCAAGACATCGTGTTCACTAGTTAGCTAGTAAATCTGATAGTATCTCACAAGGGAATGTTCAAAGCCAAAAACTACCTATTATTTGCAGAATATTTTCAATTTATGTATTCTTTGTAATTAGATCATGTTGTTGCATTTTCTCTCCGTCAAATTCTATTCATGTAGGGGATTGTTGGAATTATGGTTTTATAGGCTTATTTTGGGCCAACTTTAAGCCCAAATTTGAGTGGGGTCCATACGTCTTCTGCGGTAGGTCCAAAGAGATGATGTGTTCCTTGCCGCATGGCAAGTTACATAGTGTAAACGGTTCGTCAAAACCATTTATGAGTGAATGAGAACTTGATGTTGTTTTCGGCTTCGTGGAATAAGAAATTGAAGAGTTAAAAGTGGGTTTTTTCTTTAAATAGTTGTCCCACATTGAAACTTTAAGAGAGCTTGTATGTGTTTATAAGCTCTAGGTAGCAACACTTGGGTTGGGTTCCAAAGGGCACCCCAAGTTTGTAGAAGGGAGGAGTTATGGACAAAGTGACCTTTCGCTCAAACCACCACGCGCGTGCGCGCCGCCATCGTGCCAGGCGCAGGTCTGGTTTGTGGGTCAGGTCGATCTTAACATTAATTTTTTAGACAAAATTTATTTGAATTTTTTCAAATTATTGCGGAAAAGTTATTTAAATTTCTAAATGAAATTAATTTAATTTTTGAGCCAAAATTTTCTGTCTAAACAATGCCCTTTTCCAGTCTATTTTCCAACAGTTTAAATTGTTCTAAATAGTTTGAAAATTGCCCAGCAGTTCCTGACAGTTTCAGACAGATTTAAAACTGCCCAACAATTTCCAACAGATTTAAAACTGTTTTGCACCTGTTCCAGTTTGAATTCATATTTGTTCCAGTTTGAATTCATACCTATTCGGCCTTATAAATACCAGGACTTCTCCAGAAGTTAGGGGTGGGCAACGGTTTATCCGATCCACAAAAACCACCCAACCCGTCCAATCTGCATACAAATGAGCGGTTTCGCAAATACAATGCGGGTGGGTGTGGTTTGAAATATGGCATCTTTGCGGGTTGCGAGTTTAACCCGCACCCGCAAAAAACCACCCGCACTTTATTTATTTATTTATTTATTTATCTTAACTATTGATTTCATTTCTATATCCCACATAGATATTTTTGTCCAAAAAAAACATCCTTTATTTTTTGAACTTACTCTAGCATTACATTTGTTAATAGTATTATATCAACTGAAACTGAATAAATGCTGATCATATTATTATTGTTACATAACGAAACTTGTCCCAGATGAAGTGTGATTTGGAATTTTAAATTCCTTAATGAATATGGAGTTATAGTTTAGGATTTTGAAATATATGCTTGTGTTAGTTTATGATTTGATTTAAGATTTTGAATGATTTGTTTGTGTTATGAATTGATTTTGTTATATTTTTAATTTTATAAATTTTAATTAATTAATTATTAATGTTGAAGCATTTTAGAAAATGGGAAGAAAATGGCCCAAAATAAATATTTACAAAATGGGAAAAAAATAAGACTAAAAAATAAATTTTTGAAGAAAAAAGTTCAATCCTCCAACCACCTGCAACCGCCCACACATCCGCGAACCTTATCCGCATAAACCGCAAACCGCATTGCAGGTAGTTACGGGTTGTCTTTTCCCCAAATCGCATAGATGCGGGCGAGTCCAAACCGATCCTCAAACCGTCCAAATTCGAATCGCGAACACCCCTACCAGAAGTTTGACATCCAGAAAAATCTGAAAATTTTCTTATTTCCCTTAAGTTTTGTTCTCTTGCATAGATATATTCTTCATATTATTTTTAGAAAAAATTCTAAGAGTATAGAACACAGGTTTGGTTCGCCGTACAGATTGTTTGGAGTGCTACTATAATCTGTGTATGTCATTGTATCCTGAGAGATAGACGTCATTTATCTGTAAGCATTGAAGCGGGGCGAATCTGTCTTAAGGACAGAGTGTTACACACTCGACTTGATCTATTTTGTACTTTTTCATTTCAGTAAATAAATTCTGTAAGTAATTTATTTTTATTTGTTATTTGGTTTTGTCATGATCCAAACCCGGCACCCAAAGGCTCAGCGTCGCAATAAGATAAAAATAAAATAATTCAAATAATTTTGTAGTCGTAGCGCAAGTGAATAAATTAAAATAAAATAATTGGGTACCAAATGTTTATTAAAAAGAAACAAACATAGTCATTTGGGTTTTATTGTATTACAAGAGTCCGATAAAAAAAAAATCAGATAGAAATATTAAAAAAAAAGAAATAAAAAAACAACACAGCGATTCATTCCACATCTTGATCTCGCTACATCTCGTCACCTGAAAGGAGTAATAGCTATAAGCACATAGCAGAGTGAGAAATATTATACTGTGAGTATAAGGACACAAAATAGCCATGGATAGTTATTTAAGTTAAAAAATTAACATAATTTAAGTTGCATAAATAAATTATTTAAGTGACAAAAACTGAAATAAAAATTACGTAAATAACTATAACCACGGTACAGAGCAGAACATAACAGGCGTCACTGGAGTTACAATTAAGACAGGGGTCAATGGATCCATAACAAATAGAGGATCACAAAGTGGCCAAATAGGGGCCAAGGGTTATTTAAGTTCCACAAGGCATAAGACTCCTGTGGTGATACTTACAGAAAATAATTATTTATAAAATCATCATTAAATAATTATCAAAAATTAAACAGACATATCCATGGATTTCAATTTAAGTAAATAGAATTCAGAAAATAATCTACGTAATTGAAACATTGACATAACCACAAAATATAAATTATACAAAATAAATTGTGGTAACTCAAAACATTCGTAAAATTTATTATGGTAACTCAAAATATATTTAAAATAAGTTATGATAACTCAATGTATAATATAACTCACCTCTAATATAAATTTATCCCTATTTTTCCCTGCTACCGAACCTCCTGTGCTATTCCTTCTTCTACTCTTTTTGTTGATTGTCACCCTTGCTTTCTACTATAACGCCATTGGAGCCCAAATTGATTACGTGTTCCTAGAAGGCGCCACCTAGCCTGTCCCTTGACCCTTACCTCACCAATTGTCTAAAGGTCATCTAATACATTGGTTCTAGGAGATTAGGGTTGGCTTCTTATAATTCTAAGGGTTGTGGCCCTCTTTGGTAATCTAGAATGATCCTTAAAAATTTCGTATGATTATAAGTTAGGTTTGTGCCTAAAAATCTCATTATCAAACTATAAAATATCATTTACCACTTCTTAAACTATTTAATATTAAAAATACGGTGCCCCACAATCTACCCCTTTAAACAAAGATTTTTAATATTTTAAAATTAATAACAGCTAATGTTGTAAATCACAGGCTTTTATTAAGCACTTTTGATATACTAAGGAACTGTATTTATTTATTTATTACTATTATTATTATTATTCTCATTATTTATTATTATTATTATTTTATATGAATACAATTATGGTAAAAAAAAATCGGGTGTCATGGGTTTCAAGTTATTTATTTTACACAGAAGATTGTTCCAACATTTCTTACATCTTTACTTGTATCATTTTGGTCCAGGACCTTTCAATTGTGATACATTTGATCTTGAATGTTAAATCTCGTTTTAAATAAGGACAGTTGAAAATACCGTGTTTAATTTTAAGAGTAAAGTCGTCATTATAAACTAATTTGACAAAACTAAATATCCAAAAGTTATTTTTTAACTTTTAAAAAGTATTTCTGCCCACCAAAGATAAAATTAAATAAAAATGATAAATCTTTTACATTTTTATCTTTTTACCAAATTAATTTTTAGTATGCGTTTAGATGTTGATTATGTAATAATGGATGGTTATTTTTGTTGACACTTTTGGATGATTACCATGTAATAGATGATTGTTTTTATTAACAGGTATTTTTGGATAGTTATGATGTAATTGATGATTATTAGGTTTTTAATGTGTAATCAATATACTTAATATATGAAATGTTTTTAGTTTTGAATTTTTTAATTTAATGGATTGGTTTAATAATGATATTAAAATTGCCATTATGTTTGACTTTTGAAAAAATAGAAACTAATTTAATGAAAATAAATATCAAAAAACAAATTTAATTTTAAAAAAGTATTTATATCATCCAATAATGAGTTTTTAATTTTTTTCACCAATTTAATTTTTAATTTCTTAGAAAAAATTTCTGAAAATAGATTCTGAAACCCAAACCAAATAAAACTTTATAACCAAGAAAGTACCAACATTATTTATTAAAAATAAGACCATTACATTTCAAATAATATACAAATTAACCAATACAAAATAAGTTGTATGACTACTTTATCCTTCAAATGGACCGTTTCCAAAGAAAATATTTTTTATTGTCCTCATTTGGAATAAAATTTAAAATTTAAAATCAAATGTATCACAATTAAAAAGTTAGTAACTAAAGTGACATAAACTTCGAATTAGTGGAACTGTTAGAAGAAATTATTCATTGCCTTAGGAACATTGCTCCACACTATTCATGTTTGGACAAGTATCTAGTTGTCTCCCCATAAGAGACAAACAGGTAGTGAGACCCATTATTTCAACCAATAATACATAAATTGGGGTACCACCTAGATTTGCTCCTAAGACAATAAATAATTTCTCGACTGTTAACGTATTTTGCCCTAAAACAAAAAATTTTTATTGATCAGTGGGGATCAAAAAAATTATTTTCAAAAGAGTAAAAATATATATATAATTATAATTATAATTATTAGTATTCATAATATTTATCATACTTTTATAAATAATTTTTCAACAATGATTCATCCCACTAAAAACATCACCACTAATAGCACTAATGCATTAAAAAAGTAAAAAAAAAAAAAAAAATACAACTCCAAGACCAAAACATCACATCATTAATGACGGGACCCACTGTCACCTAATTAGTGGAAGCACTAATTAGTGCTCCCAAACATTTTTCATAATTTTTCAATCTCCACTATCCGGTAACTGGCACTAAAAAAAAGAGCAATGACATAGAGCTCTATACACATGATATGGTAACATCACATCACATAATTTTTCAATCTCCACTATCCGGTAACTGGCTCTAAAAAAAAGAGCAATGACATAGAGCTCTATACACATGATATGGTAACATCACATCACATCATAAGTAGGCCTCCCATTTAGGGCTCTCTTTTTAGAGTTGTTAATCATTTTTTTTTAAAAAAAGAAGAAGAAAGATTTGGGGTGCCTAGGCACTATTGTGCTGTCCTACGAACTCATTTAAGGATCCGTTTTGATAATTTGAACCGTTCACATATTAAAATATATCGATTAAAATATACTTGTAAAAAATCAAGTTAATTGGATATCGTTAACTCTTTCATCCACTTACTTTATATTCATTGTAATACTTTAAATCGCAATATCATTATACTCAATATATTTTAAAATATGAATAATTCAAATTATTAAAATAAATTCCCAAATAAACTTATAAAGTCGCATAACAGTACTTGTTGTGCCCCAGCAATCACCAAAATCCAAAAAGAACACTGGAGTCTTTTGGGAAGCCAAAAAAAAAAGAAGCCAGTTTTAAACTTTTTATCAATTTTGGATCACATCACCTCTTATATTTTTTATCCATGAAAAGATAAAATAGACTAAAAAAATGTAAAAAAAACTAACTTTTTACAAATTTCCTAAAACACCACACCCATACTGTGGAGTCCGAATCCTCCCCAGCTTTCCTCTCTTGCTTCTCCACTGGGCAACGGTTCAGATTGGGTCACAACATCCCATTCAAAATGTGCGGCTAAGATTAGTTTACAAAAAAAAAAAAAAAAAAAAATTAACTCACTGACAACACGTCTCACCATTCATTCACTCACACATTCACACTCTCTCTCTCTTTTTTCACTTTCTCTTATTTCTAATAAAAAATTAAAAAAATTATTTTAATCTTTTTCATTTTATTTTCATAAGATATATGTCCTTCGTCCTAAAATTTAGTCCTTTATTCTATTTTTTATTATATTAAAATATTAGTTCATTTTCAAAAATTAAGGACAAAAATAATATAAATTTTGTATTTTGTCCTTCTTTTAAATTTATTAATAATATAAAAAATACAATTATGACAATTGATATTCTCCAAAAAAATATACTGTCAAAGGATAATTTTTAAAATTCTCAAAAACAATCTTCATTCTAAAAAACATCATATAAAAATAATGACTTTTAAATTAATTTTATTAACCAAAAGAGTTTATAGTTTTTTTTAAAGGAAAAAAAACACACAAATTCAATATGTGGATAGGTGTAAATCAAATATGTTTTTATTTTCTTTAATACACAAATTTAATCTATGTATAGGTGCAAACCAAATACACCTTTTCTTTATTTTAAATTTTTATTAAATATATTTAATATTAGTCTTATTTCAAACGTATATTTTCAATGATACTAATTTTATAAAATTAGAATTTTATATTAAAAATTATATATATATATATATATCTTTTATGAAAATAAAATGAAAAAGATTAAAACAGTTTTTTGAATTTTTTTATTAGAAATGATAAAATTAAAATTTTATGTTAAAAATTATATATATATATATTCTCTTCGTTCCAAAATAATAGTTTTTTTTTAAAAAATTTAACTTTTTTTAATAGTATAATTATTACATTTTAAAAAAATTATTTTTTAATCCCTTTGATAATATATTTTTTTGGAGAATATTAATTGTCATAATTGTACTTTTTTATATTATTAATGAATTTAAAAGAATGGCAAAATATAAAATTTATATTATTTTTGTCTTTAATTTTTTAAAATGGACTAATATTTTGAAATAATAGAAAATAGAATAAGGGATTGAATTTTGAGACAAAGGAAGTATATCTTATGAAAATAAAATAAAATAATTAAAATAATTTTTTAATTTTTTATTAAAAATAAGGGGGAGAGAGAGAGAATGTGAGTGAGTGGTGGGACCTGTTGTCAGTGAGTTAAGAGCATTGATAGACACCCCTCCGATCACTACTCCTATCACTCCACACACACGTGACGAGTGATGATTGGAGGAGAAAGAAAAAAAAAAAAAAAAATTGACCAACAAAAGGGAAAAGAGGTCAAAGGAGATGGGAGAGAAAGGAGGTCCCAAACATTTTTGCTTTTGGACGGTTGTACGGTTAACAATGATTTTTGGGTAATGCGAGATACCAAATTTTCTTTCTCCACACCTATGTGAGACATTTGGTCATTTATTTGGTAGAAAATTTGAGACCTCTAACATATTCCATGATTTTTCGAGGGAAATGATTTCAAAATCAGAATTTGGAGACATTAAAAGCAATGTCGCTTTCCAACAAATGAAAGAGCGGCAATTTGGCAAGATTGTTAAAAATTAGTTTTTAATTTATTTTAAATTATATCTTTTCTTATATTTTTTATGCATAAAAAATTAAAAAAAAATTTAAAACTCAACTTTTAATTAACTTTTCAAATCACTCCATAATTTACTTATGCTACTTAAAAACTTGGACTCTCTACTCTCTTTTTTTTATAATTTTTTTTAAAAAAAAATTTAAAAAATTAAAAATTTTAATTAACTTCTTAAACTAACATTAATTCGGGCACTATAGTTTTTTTTTAAATAATAATAAATTCATTTATTACTTTACTAATGGAATATAACAACAACGGCTTTTTGAAATAGGTTTGATTTTGTTCAAGTTAAGACATCATAATTTGAGATAGTGTTTATGTTTGGTAAATTTATTTTGGGACTAATTTCGTAATTTGATCGTTTATTTTTTAGAACTCATTAAATAGAATATTCATCTAAAAAATTAAAATGATTTGATGATTTGAATGAATTTTATATTACAAAAAATGAGTGATTATTCTTAAAATTATATTTGTTATCCTTTTATTTAAAACAAATATGATTCAAACATATAATTATCCATGTCCAATCATATAGTTATTATTTATTTATTTTTCATGTTTCAAGTTTTTCCTAATTTACTTGTAAAATTCATTTTTATTCAAAATTAGACAAAAAATGATATATTGACAGCCATGTGACATAAAAATATTTGATTAATACAAACTTAAATTCTGATATAATAATATATCGTTTTGTTATGTGACAGTTATCGTGACATTTTTTGTCTAATTTTAAATAGAATTTGGCTTTAAGAGTAAAGTGAGAAAAACTTTCAACATAAAAGGTCAAAGTGGGAAAAAAATAAATTATAAGGACCAAAGTGAAAATGTAATCAAACATAAAAGGGATAAACTGTAATTTACGCTTAAAATTTTATCTTAAAAAATTTATTTTTAATTACAAACATTTTACTATTTTTCAGAACTGCATTAGAGTGTATTTCAAATTCAGAAGTTTGCGGTACAAAATCTATCTTGTTATTCGGCCATGACGAGGACGCTTTGCCTTAGCACGCAATAGTGATAGTTAGAAAAATCATCTCTCTCTTGCCATGTGGATAAAAACCTAAAATAAATTTTGAGAATGGGGTTTTTTAGTGAATTTTTAAATATTAACTTTTCAAAAAAAAGGCTGTAACTATTGAAGTCATAATTAAAAAAAAATTGAGTTATAACACAATATCACATGAGGTATAACTAAATAATTCTTCGATCATGAAAAAAATAATATCATAACTAATATCATAATGTGTCATAATTAACAATATAAAAATTATAACTAAAAGATACATATGATACGCACCCTAGAGTGAGTATGTACAATTGAATTTCTCATATATATGGGGAATAGAAAATTAGAAATAGGTGAAATAGTGAAAAAAATATCACTCTGGTTTAACTCAATTTTCTTTTCTTCTCTTGTTTTTTTAGTGGCTTTTTTTAAAAATATTTTATGCAAATTTTTATTTTTAGATTCATTTAATCTAAATACATTTAAAAGTATAATATTTGTTAATTTTTTTTTAAAAAAAAATTACCAAATGCAAAAAATACATATATATATATATATATATATATAAAGTTAGTACTTTTTCATATTTTGTTGTATTCAATTAATTTTTAAGAAAAAAATTGTATAAATTTTATACTTTTTAAGTATATCAAGATTAAGTGAATATAAAAAGTAAAAAGAATTGATCAAAAATTTAAAGAAATATTAAAAATATAAAAATATAAATTAAAAACTATTTTTGAAAATTCCAAATCAAATGTATTTTAGCGGTGGTGAAAATCTATTGTATGCATTATGTGAGTCAGTGGAATAGTCAAAAAAATTTATTTGTTCACTAATCTCAGTAATTTACAATTCCTTTATTACTATTCAGCCTAAAAGGCCAAAAATAATTATAAGAAAGTGGAGTTTAACTTCTTTTTTCTTTTTCTTTTTTTAAAATTAATTTCATATAAAAAGTTGTACTCCCACCATATGTAATTATTTTCTCCCTCTTCATCGGGCAAGTAATTCCCTCTATATACTATCTATTATAGGTATAGTAATGTTATATAAACAAATGTAATGAATTTATTTTTAAAATGTCATTATCATTATCTCGCCGGAGGGTTCAATGGGGGTGAGAGAATTAGTAGAGAAAAACAGGAAAATGTAGGGAAGAAGATGGAGAGATAAAAAGCTTAACATTTTTCTTGTGCTTCTCTTGTTGCTTATATCCTTTGGTAATCATTTCACTGTCCCTTGTGACATGCCCCCTTTCCGCCGAAAGCCTGTGCCGTAGCTTACCTTGTTCAGGGTGGGGGGGCTCTGTTCCGATGGGGAGGTGTTGTCGTAATAAATGCTGTGATGGGCTGCATTAATGGTGATGTGTTGTGACAATAACTCTGCAGATCTTTGTCTGCTGATGTGGCCTGTGTCTCATCTGTCATGTGTCCGAATGCCCTTGGCCCTCCACGTCCAGGTGGCCTCCAGCTGTCCTGGGCTTTGCCAACCAAGTTATGTTATGGGTCCAAAGCGATGGGTTTGGGGTGGTTTGTCGTGGGCTGTATGCCTCGTGGGCCTGTCCATGTCAGTAGTCCCCCATTTCCGAGTGCAGCTTTAGTCCAACGAAGGGAATAGTAATAAGGAAGAGAAGTTCGAACCGAGTGGAGAGGTCTACGGGAAACCGTGCCGATCGCCAGGGTGATTGAATCGGGAGAAGCTGACCATGAGGGTGGCCGAGTGGGAGGCGTCGGCCGAGAGGCGTGCCAACCGCGAGGGTGGCCGAGTGAGAGGGGTCGACCGAGAGGCGTGCCGACCGCGAGGGTGGCCGAGTGAGAGGGGTCGGCCGTGGGGCTTGCCGACCAGGTCGGCGTGGGGCTCGAAAAGAGAGGGGGTAGGGTGGGGCCATGTGATGATTTGAAATGGAAAGGACAGGGGAAGAGGAGGGGACAGTGCATCGTGGCCATACACGTGGTAATATCGTGGGGGAAGTGAAGCGTTGGAGCAGAAATGAAACGATAGGTCACGAGTGGGGTTTTGAAAAGGCGGCTTTGGCGGTTGATTTGAAAGGTTTTGAAACGGGCGAAAATTAATGCGGATCCATGGAATACGGGTAAACCATGGGTTGTTGGTATAATGCGTTTCAACTACCTTTTGACAAAAACTCGAAATATCAAAGTGTTAATTCTTTCACTGCGTACGACATACCTGTGTAGTATTCTCTCAACTTCCTTGTGCCTGCGTCAGAAGTGATTTGTAAGCAAACCCTAGAGATGGCACAGGAAGAAGTAGTCAATGTGAGAGTGGACCCGCTGGGGGATGATGATGGGGAGGAGTTAGCAGCGCAACACAGGACGGAGGCACCGATGGTAGGGGCGGGGGTGGGTGAGATGGTGGGAGAATCACAGGCGTCGGCCTTGATATTGGCCCCAAAGCCACTAAGCCAGGTGGAGCCAGAGCAGTGGCACATTAAGGCGGACAAATCCACACTCACGGTGGCGGATTTGGAGGTGATTAGGGAGCGGTACCAGATTTCGGCGGAGGTAGAGTTACTTCTGCCAACATCAGGGGAAAGGCCGTCTACTGCGAGGCCAGGGGAGTTTTCCCTGTACGAGGAGGCGCTAAAAGGGGGGCTGAGGTTGCCACTGCCTCAAGTGGTGGTTGACGTGCTAAATCGCCTGGAGGTAGCGCCAGGGCAATTGATGCCCAATGCATGGAAGATTCTTCTGGCCTGTGCTAGTGCGCGGCCTAAGGCAAATGGGGGGGAGGCCATGACGGTAGACGAGTTCTTCTCGTGTTACAAGGCGTCGGGGCAGCAAGAAACTTGGGTCACGCTACAGGCGGTGATAGGGAGGGGGTTGGTGGCGGGGTTGCCTACGTCGATCAAGGGGTGGCGGCCGCGGTGGTTCTACGTGTCTGCTACTGGGGGAATGAGGGTGCGCACCATCTGGAAGGTGCCAACCAGGTCGATGGAGGCGAGACTGGGGGCTATGGCGGAAGAGAGGGTGAAGAGAGTGAAGGAATGGAAAGAAAGGGAAAAAGCCAGATGGGACGAGCTTGTCCAACCGTCTGCGTTGTTTGAGGCGGGCTGGGACCGCAGCCGAAAGGCGGAGACCTCGGCCGGGCGGAATTGGAGGCAAGGAGAAAAGCTCAGGAGATAGAGGATCGGGCCATTCTGACCGTCCGCCTCAACCGATCGCGCGGGAGAGAATCTGACCGCGCCCAAGGCCATTGGGTGAAAAAGACTTAAGCAGTTTTGAGCCGCGGCCGCCGCCTGTAGACCCTGTAAAGGAAAAGGCTAGAAAGGCGGTGGAGGCTCTAAAAAAGAAGAAGAAGAAGAGGAGTGCCCCAGAGGAAGCAGCAGATGCGTCTGGGGCCAAGAGGGCTAAGGCGGCCCCAACTGAGGTGGAGGTCCCCGTGGCCAAGGACGCCCCAGAGGTGGTGGAGATCATCCCAACGGTGGAGGTTGTGGAGATTGCTCCATTTGTGCAAGTGGAGGCTGGGCCGACTGAGGCAGTGCCGAGCGGAAGGGAAGAGGTCCAGAAGAGGCCTGACCCCCAGGAAGGAGGGGTTCGTCTGGCTACGGCGATCTATCATGCGCGCGCGGTAGCTGGAAGGTTGGAGGGAGAAAAAGGCCCAGCCAGGGCGGGGGCAGACTGGCTAGTGAAGATCGTGGAGGAGACGGCTCTACGCGCGGTATCAGGGTATAATGAGGCTGACCTGCTGAGGGGGTTATGCTCCGCCCAAATGGAGGTGACTACCTTGGCAGGGGCCCTCCTTAAGAAGGCAGGGGCTGCCAAGCTGAAGGCTGAGGAGGCCAGGGTCCAGTTGGCTAAATTGAAGAAGGACAGTGCCGACTGGAAAACTGCCCATGACGAGCTGCCAGTAGTCAAGTTGGAGCTGGAGGACACACGCCGTAGGGTCCTGTCGCTCGAGTTCCAACTAGCTGGTGAACAGAAAAAGTTGGAAGAGTCTGAGAGGGCCTGCGCCGTGGCAGTCGAGCGGCATGAGGAGGCCATGACCAGCAATGAAGAGCTGGTCAGGCAAAAGGATGAAGCAGATTCCAGAATTGGAGAGCTGTTGAAAGAGTTGGGGGAGGAACGCGCCAGAGTAGAAGAGGAGAAGGGGAGGCTTCTGAGGGAGTGGGAGGTAGAGAAGGCGAAGGCGGTGGCGGAGCTGGAGAGTCTGAAGAAGGGGGTGGAAGAGGAGAGGGCGACGACAGCTGCTGAAAGGGGGGCCTTGCGAAGAGAGCTGGACGAGGAGAGGGCGAAGGCGGCGTCTGAAAAGACAGCCTACCCTGATCTTTGCGTCGCAGCAGTGGAGCAATATAAAGGGTCCCCCGAATTTCAGATGGTGGTAGACGCCGCTGTCGCCAGGAGTCTGGCTGGGCAAGAGTCTGGGGGGGTGGGCCCATCAAGGAAGACTGCTGGAGGTAGGACAAAGGCAGAGGTGATTGAAAGGTTCCAGCAGTCAGACTTCTACAAGCACGAAATGGCCGAGTTCTGGGACAGCGGTTGGAAGATGCTCAAGCGCAGAGCTGAAGAGCTGTTCCCACACTTGGACCTTAGTAGTGTGATGATAGGGGAAGATGATATGGCCCAGACCCCCCTGGACGAAGGCATTGAAGAAGGAGATCTGGCGTCTAGTGAGGAGGAGTAGCCAGGGAGAAGAAGAACTGGGCGTGCTCTGTGTCTGTTTTTTTTTTTTTTGTAATGTACTTGTGAACACAATGTAAAGGAATGAGCGCATGGATAAATGTATGAAGAATTTGTTTGTAATGAATTTGTGCACAAAGGTTATTTCGTTTATATTGTCAGTTGAATTTTGTTTATTTTGTTTATGCTGCCAAGATAAATGAAGTGTTGTTATAAAAACTGGTCATAGAGATTGGGTTAATTAAGATATCGTGTAAAGCTAAAGTTAAAGGTTCCTTTCGGCGGAGTGTGATTGGAGTTGTATGAAAATTGAAAGGATGATAGGGTTTGATTGAACAATTGGAGGAGAGAATTTTAGAGCATAATATTAAGCACGGATGAAGACTAAACATTTAATTGCAAATTGTACCTAAACAGTTAATTGTAAACTGGGTGAGGTGGCAAATAATCTGATTAGTAAATGAAATACGTGAGAGTATGTTTGGAATTTAGGTAGGTAAAAACGTGGTCCTGGAATTATGAATAAACTTAAAAATGTGACTAAGTATTAACAATATGGTTCTGCTTAACTGTGAAGCGCAGTCAGGCTGAGGCTTTTGAAGTGCTCGGTCTGGCTGAGGTTTTTAAAGTGCTCAGTCTGGCCGAGGCTTTTGAAGTGCTCAGTCTGGCCGAGGCTGTTGAAGTGCTCGATCTGGCCGAGGCTTGGAAGTGCTCAGACTGGCTGAGGCTTTTAAAGTGCTCGGTCTGGCCGAGGCTTTTAGAGTACTCAGTCTAGCTGAGGCTTTTGAAGTGCTCAGTCTGGCTGAGGCTGTTGAAGTGCTCGGTCTAGCCGAGACTTTTAAAGTGCTCGATCTAGCCGAGGCTTGGAAGTGCTCAGACTGGCTGAGGCTTTTGAAGTGCTCGGTTTGGCCGAGGCTTTTGAAGTGCTCAGTCTAGCTGAGGCTTGGAAGTGCCCAGTCTGGTTGAGGCTTTTGAAGTGCTCAGTCTGGCCGAGGCTCTTGAAGTGCTCAGTCTGGCTAGGGCTTGTGAAGTGCTCGGTCTGGCCGAGGCTTGGAAGTGCTCCGACTGGCTGAGGCTTTTAAAGTGCTCGGTCTAGCCGAGGCTTTTAAAGTGCTCAGTCTGGCTGAGGCTTTTGAAGTGGTCGGTCTGGCCGAGGCTTTTGAAGTGCTCAGTCTGGCTGAGGCTTTTGAAGTGCTCAGTCTGGCTGAGGCTTTTGAAGTGCTCAGTCTGGCTGAGGCTTTTGAAGTGCTGCAAGTGGAAAAGTTATTGGGGCCACATAGAGACAGTTGAATTACGAAAACCGAGGTCACCAGTCGGAATTTACATTATGTATAGAAAGGGGAATACAACAATGTTGACAATACAAAAGTATGGACTTATTGGTAGTAACACTTCAAATGTTCTGCATTCCAGGGATGGGGCAGGTCTCGGCCTTCCATGTCTTGAAGTCGGTAAGTGCCTGGTCGTGGTCGGGCTTTCACAACGTAGGGTCCCTCCCATTTGGCTGCCAGTTTGCCCTCGGTTGGATTCTTTGTGGCAAGAGTCACTTCTCGTAAGACAAGGTCCCCTACGGAGAACTCTCGTGGTCGAACTCGGCGGTTGTAGTGTGTTCTCATTTTCTGCTGGTACGAAGCCAATCTGACAGCAGCGGTCTCTCTGAGCTCTTCGACGAGGTTCAAGTCTGTTCGGTGGAGTTCTTCGGCTGCGGCCAGATCCGGATGTAAAATCCTGGGAGTGGGCAAACCAACTTCTACCGGAATAACCGCCTCAGCGCCATATGTTAAGCGAAAAGGGGTTTCACCAATGGGAGTGCGAGCAGTGGTTCGGTAAGCCCAGAGTACATTTGGTAGTTCTTCAGTCCAAAGGCCTTTAGCAGCTTCGAGCTTGGTTTTGATGATTTTCAGAAGGGAACGGTTGGTGACCTCAACTTAGCCGTTTGCTTGGGGGTGGCCGGGGGAGGAGAAGCACGGTTGGATCTGGAGATCTGCACAAAATTTTCTGTACTTCGCGTTATCGAATTGTTTGCCATTGTCAGAGATGATGGCTTGAGGGATGCCAAATCGGCAAATGATCGATTGCCAGATAAACCTGGTGGTGTTCCACTCGGTGATTGTGGCAAGGGGTTCAGCCTCGACCCACTTGGTGAAGTAATCAATGGCAACAATCGCGAACTTGGTCTGACCTCGACCGGTGGAAAGTGGACCAACCAGGTCGATCCCCCACTTGGCAAACGGATAAGGGCTGCAGAGTGTGATTAACTCTGTAGGAGGAGCATGAGGGATGTTGGCGAAGCGTTGACATTTATCGCATTTGAGCACGAAGTCGGTCGCATCCTGATTAAGGGTTGGCCAAAAGTACCCAGTACGGACTATCTTCTGGGCAAGGGACCTGCCACCTGAGTGATTACCACAAATTCCCTCGTGGATCTCCTGCATTACATAAGTTGCTTGCGCTGGATTGAGGCACCGTAGATATGGTCAGGAGAAACCGCGCTTGTACAATATACCGTCGACAATGACATAATTGGATGCTCGGGATCGGACTTTGGCAGCCTGCTGCTGGTCATCTGGGAGTGCTCCTGTGGTCAGGAATAGGAGAATGTCGGATGCCCAAGGGATGGGTTCGCTCTGGATGTATTGTACAGTTTTGCAGATCGGGTGAAATGGTTGGGTGGTGTAGATATTCGACGCGGACATCATGGCCGAGAGTAGGATGGTCAGCAGAGGCCAACTGAGCCATCTCATTTGCTTTGGAGTTTTCTGCCCGAGGAATTTGCCTGATGTGGAAGGTATTGAAGAGGCAAGTAAGGGGGAGTGCCAGGTCCCTGTAAGCTCGCATCGTGTCTTCCTTGGCGTCAAAGTCTCCCGTCATCTGGCCGACGACGAGTTGGGAGTCGCTGAATACTCGGAGGTGGCTGACCCCTATGTCCCTGGCAAGGTGGAGCCCTGCTATTAATGCCTCGTACTCGGCTTCATTGCTGCTTGCTTCAAACAAGAAACGGAGGGCACATTTGAAGTAGCCGCCCTCAGGGGAGGTGAGGATGAGGCCGGCATCACTTCCTTCTCTTCGGGACGAACCGTCGACGTTAAGGGTCCAAGAATGAGGATCCTCTGGCTTTGTTGGAGCTGGTAGGGGCGGAGGTGTACTGGTTAGGGTTGGCCTGGTGAACTCCATGATGAAGTCAGCTACAGCCTGCCCTTTGATTGCTGTCCGAGGGCGGTAAGAGATGTCAAACTGGCTGAGTTCTACGGACCACTGCATCAGTCTACCCGAGAGTTCTGGTTGCTGCATGACTTTCTTCAGGGGTTGGTCGGTGAGGACCACTATGGAGTGGGCTTGGAAGTATGGGCGGAGTCGTCCAGAGGCAATGACCAAGGCCAGGGACAGTTTTTCCAGCAAGGGGTAGTTCTGCTCCGCGCCCCTGAGAGCTCGACTAATGTAATAGACTGGTCGTTGGATTGAGCCATCTTCTCGGAGGAGAGCTGCACTGACTGCGGTTCCTGATACTGCTAGGTAGAGAAAGAGGGGTTCGCTTGTGATTGCTTGGGAGAGAAGGGGGGGTTGGCCATGCATTGCTTTAACTGTTGGAAGGCCTCCTCGGATTCAGCTGTCCATTCAAAAATCTGCCGAAGAACTTTGAAGAAGGGCAAGCACTTATCTGTCGCACGGGAGATGAAGCGGTTGAGGGCCGCCACTCGGCCGGTGAGTCTCTGAACCTCTTTGACCGTCCTAGGCGACTGCATCTCAACCAAAGCCTTGATCTTCTCAGGGTTAGCTTCGATGCCGCGCTGACTGACCATAAAGCCCAAAAATTTGCCAGACCCTACGTCAAAGGCGCACTTTTCTGGGTTGAGCTTCATCTGGTACTTGCGCAAGGTGGCAAAGGCCTCACGTAAATCAGTAAGGTGATCGGAGGAGTATTTGCTTTTGACTAGCATATCGTCGACGTAGACTTCCATATTCCGACCTATTTGGTGATGGAAGACGGCGTTAACCAGCCGCTGATAAGTGGCCCCAGCATTCTTCAATCCGAATGGCATTACACAGTAGTGGTAGGTACCTCGGTCGGTAATAAAGGATGTGTGCTCCTGGTCAGATGTATGCATCAGGATTTGGTTGTACCCTGAGAAGGCATCCATGAAGCTGAGCATTTGATGACCGGCCGTGGCGTCGACCAGCAAATCTATGCGGGGAAGGGGGTAGTTGTCTTTGGGACAAGCTCGGTTCAGGTCAGAGTAGTCGACACAGAGCCGCCATTTGCCATTGTGTTTGCGGACGAGGACCACATTGGACAACCACCTAGGATAGTCCACATTTTTGATGAATTGGGCCTCGAGGAGTTTGTCAACTTCGGCGGCGATAAGGGTGTTGCGCTCCGGATAGAAAATGCGTTGCTTCTGGCGGTGGGGTCGAAAGTGGGGTTCGATGCTGAGGCGATGGGTTATGAAGGAGGGGTCGATGCCTGGCATGTCAGAATGGGTCCAGGCGAATACATCTCTGTGCTCGGTCAGGAGAGCAGTAAGGTCGGCCTTGGCTCGGGCAGGTAATTGGCTGCCTATCTTGGCGGTTCTGATTGGGTTGGTGGGATCAATGTTAACTTCAATAAGTTCCTCTACAGGTTCACCTCTGACCAGCTCGTCCTCATCTCGGACGTCAAGCCCTTCGATGATCATGGCCTCTTTTAGCTTGACTTCCTTGAGTGAGGCGACATAACACTCCCTGGCCACGGTCTGCTCTCCTTTGACAGTGCCGACACCGAGATCGGTAGGAAATTTGATGGCAAGATGATATGTAGACGTGATGGCTTGGAAGGCGTTGAGGGCTGTGCGGCCGAGGATGATGTTGTAAGCAGAGGGGCAGTCGACCACAAGGAAGGTGAGCAACTTAGTGGTCTGCCGCGGGTGCTCGCCAATGGTGATAGGTAGATCGATGGAGCCGATGGAGGTAACGCGGTCGTCGGTGAAGCCGACCAGAGGGGTTTGGAGAGGAGACAAGCTCTCTTCCCCAATCTTGAGCTGGCGGAAGCAATTGAGGAAGATAATGTCTGAAGAGCTGCCGTTGTCTACGAGGACTCGTCTGACTTTGTAGTTGGAGAGGATGGCGGAAATGA
This sequence comes from Camellia sinensis, assembly GCF_055761805.1. NCBI lineage: Eukaryota > Viridiplantae > Streptophyta > Magnoliopsida > Ericales > Theaceae > Camellia > Camellia sinensis. Next base: position 172,609,169 of record NC_138967.1, read on the forward strand.
CAAGGGGGTCATCATGTGGGTAACGAACTCCTTCACAGTCGGTGTCGGTGAAGGTGATGGGTTCGATCCATTGTTTTGACTGTTTGGGAGGTCGGTCCACCGTCGCCACCGCTTTGTCTGAGCCCTGCCTGATTTTTCTGAGTTCTGCCTTCTGAGCCGAGCGGGATGGTCCCCCGCAAGCAAGGCCGCCTGAGATAACTCGGATTTCTCCGACTGGTGGAGGGAGATTACCAGGAGGCCGAGGCTGTGGTGGTGGGCGATCATGGCCTTGGTTAGGTGGGCCTTGGTTGCGGGGTGGTGTTTGTCGGTGATTGTTCCTGGTGAGGTCGGTTCTTTGTCTCTGTGGAGGGCGGTTATCTGTGAATCGGCTGAGGCGGCCCTGGTGTATGAAGGTCACAATCTGATCTTTGAGGTTAACACACTCGTCGGTGGTATGACCATGGTCTTGGTGGAAGCGGCAGTATTTGGACTGATCTTTTCGAGTGGAAGGGTTTCGTGAAGGTAGGGGCCACTTGAGGTGGTAGTCCCGTTGGATCTGATTGAGGACGTGCTCCATAGGGGAGTTGAGAGGTGTGTATCGCTCAAACCAACCGGGCGGTCTGGTCGAGGTCGTCCGGTCGGCACGGGGGGGTCGGTCATTATAGTGGGGTGTTTGGCTATTATACTGGGCGGCTCTTGGTTCGGAGTCTTTCCTCTTGTCTCTAGGGGTCGGATTTTTACGGGTGGGCTCTTGTCGAGCGGCCAGAGAATCTTCAGCATTCATGTACTTCTGGGCTTTGGATAGGAGGGCTGCCATGGTGGTTGGAGGGTTTTTGGAGAGGAAGAAAAGGAAATCCGACGACCGCAGGCCGGCCATGAAGGCGGTGAGGATGACCTTGTCGTCATTCTCCGCTACTTGAAGGGCCTCGGTGTTGAAGTGGGTGACGAAGCTGCGGAGCGACTCCCTCTCGGTCTGACGAATGTTGAGGAGTTGGGTGGCTGGGCGTCTCTGACGCTGGGCCTCGATGAAGTGGCTCAGGAAAGAGTCACTGAGATGTTGGAAGGTGGAGACGGAGTCCGCCGGTAACTGGCTAAACCACAATCGAGCTGATCCCTTTAGTGTCACTGGAAAGGCTCGACACATGATCTCGTCAGGGAAAGCATGGAGGATCATGAGGGTGCGGTAGGTTTCCAGATGGTCGACGGGGTCTGTTGTGCCATCGAATGAGTCAATGGTAGGCATTTTGAACTTGGCGGGCAACGGTTTGTCGCGAATGGAGGCAACAAAAGGCGAGTGGGCGGTGGTTGAGGGCTTATGTTGGATGTTCTGGATGACCCCTTGTAGTTGGAGTTTCATAGCTCGGAGTTCTGCGTCCCAGAGGGGAATGTTGTCTCCATGGTCGGTAAATGGGGGCTGGACACTGCTGGCTTCCCCCTCTGGGGGTAGTGGCACGACTGGTGGGCGTGGAGACGGAGGTGGTAGGCTCATATGTGGAGGAGGAGGGGGTCGTAAACCTTCTGGGTTGGGGGGAAGAGGTGGTGGAGCCGTGTGGTTCGAGGTTCTTTCTTGGTTGGGTGGAATGTCTGGGGGTGGAGCAGGGAGGTTTCTTTGGAGCAGAGCATTGATCAGGGCCTGGTTTTGCTCGGCCATGCGGTTAATACTGTTGGTAAGCTCGATGATGTACTGTGGTGGGTTGTTTGGATGGGAAGGGTCTGTTTGATGATCGGTGGCATTATGGTGGGAGGCCATGGACCTAGTCGTGACCATGCACCTGGACGGGTGAGAGGAAAAAGATGATAGTGAGAAAGGAGGGCTCCGGCGATAGCGAACACAACTAGCGCCCGAATAAACCACCAACTTCCCACAGACGGCGCCAACTGATGATACAGTCCGTCCCGGGTGGATAGGTCAGGCTGGCCCAAGTTCTTCAGGTTCCGGCTTCGGGTAGTGATTCCGTCAAATGACCTGCAAGCAAGTCCAAAGGGGAACGGGGCAGTCCCCCAGTGAACCCTCCGGCGAGAAAATTGGTAGAGAAAAACAGGAAAATGTAGGGAAGAAGATGGAGAGATAAAAAGCATAACATTTTTCTTGTGCTTCTCTTGTTGCTTATATCCTTTGGTAATCATTTCACTGTCCCTTGTGGCGTGCTCCCTTTCCGCCGAAAGCCTGTGCCGTAGCTTACCTTGTTCAGGGTGAGGGGGCTCTGTTCCGACGGGGAGGTGTTGTCGTAATAAATGCTGTGATGGGCTGCATTAATGGTGATGTGTTGTGGCAATAACTCTGCAGATCTTTGTCTGCTGATGTGGCCTGTGTCTCATCTGTCATGTGTCCGAATGCCCTTGGCCCTCTACGTCCAGGTGGCCTCCAGCTGTCCTGGGCTTTGCCAACCAAGTTATGCTATGGGTCCAAAGCGATGGGTTCGGGGTGGTTTGCCGTGGGCTGTATGTCTCGTGGGCCTGTCCATGTTAATTATAAATATTTAAAATGTTAAAAATTATATCACATCATCTGTTAATATACTAATTAGTATATCAATTAATGTATATAACATTATTCATGATATTTATATGTATTTTTTTTTTTGGGAAAACAGTTGTACGGTTAACAACAATCTTTTTTCAATCGGTGGTGCTACATGTACTAATTAGTGTGCTAACCAATGTAATAACACTAGTTATGAAATTATTATTGACCTTACTCATTAATCACATTACAAATACCCAAAACCTCTTAAATTATGTCACTTCGTCAATTGGTATATTAGTGAGTAGACTAATTGGCATATATAGTATTATTTTTTTTAATAGTGGTTGTTAATCGTAATTAGTGTATCAATTAATATATTAATTAAGACACAAAATATACATGGAGATTTTGCTACTTAATATGCTTTTACGTAATATTATATATAATTGGTGTTTTAGTTAGTATAATACTAGCCTATCATCCGTGCTATGCACGGGATAATTATATATACTTATATTTGTTTTAGATTTTTTTTAATATATAAATTATGTTTTTTAAGATTTTTTATAAAAATAATTTAATAATCTTATCACTAACCATAGTGTATGGGAGAAGTTGAAAAGGGTACTGCAGTAATAATGCACGGGTTGTACCTATAATTATTTGTATGAGGAGATTTTAAATGCTGATCAGTTAAATTTTGACCAAATCAATAAATGCAACCATGTGGAAAGACATGTAAATTGGAAAAAGTTAATAAATGCTGATCAGGGGATTTTGACCAAATCAATAAATGCTGAGTTTTTTTTTTTTGAATAAAAAATTTAGAAAATTCAGATTGAGAGATTGGAGCTTCTATGCACGGATTGTGTTTACAATTATCTATATATGTGAATTATCTATCACCCGTGCTATGCACGGAATAATTATAAATATTTATATTTGTTTTAGATTTTTTTTAAAAAATATGAATTATGTTTTCTAAGGTTTTTTATAAAAATAATTTAACAATTTTATCACTAACCATAGTGTATGGGAGAAGTTGAAAAATGTACTGCAGTAACTATGTGCGTATTGTATCTATAATTATCTGTTTGAGGGGATTTTAAATGTTGATCAGAGGATTTTAACCAAATCAATAAATGCAAGCTTGTGGAAAAATATGTGGATTGAAAAAAGTTAATAAATACTGATCAGGGGAGTTTGACCAAATCAATAAATGCTGAGTTTTTTTTCTAAAAAATAAAAAATTTAGAAAATTCAGATTGGGATATTGGAGCTCCCATAGGCCTTGGAGGTTAAAAACCCCATTTTGCTTAATATATAGTATAGATAGATTGTGATTTTTAAATTTTTATTTTATTTTATTTTAAATGTCTTCTTTTTTTTCCCTTTTTATATTAAATTAAAGTTTAATATTTTGATAATAATCATATATGTTGGACTTTTCAAGGAATTAAATGTCTTTTTTTTATTATATTATATTAAAGTTTAATATTTTGATAATAATTATATGTGTTAAACATTTTAAGAAATTTTTTTTATACTTGTTCTTAATACATTAAAGTGTTATTATGAGGGATAATAATCATATGTGTTGAGACTTTTTAAGAAATTCATATGTGTTGGATTTCAAAGAATTTTTTTATGCTTGTTCTTAAAGCATTAAAGTGTTATTATGAGGATAAGATTTGGGAGTTGAGTGAAGTTAATAAATGTTAAGATTTTTTTTTTTAAAATCAAAAAATCAAGAAATTTAGATTGGGAGATTAGAGCTCACATAAGATTTGGGGTTGAAAACCCCATTTTATTTAATATATAGTATAGATTAATAGCATTACTGGATTTTTTTTAACAAACTAATTTCAAAATCAGAATATGGAGACAATGAGCGCCTATACCTTTCTCTTCTATTTGAGTAGTTATTTCGTTTTTCATGAATTTTGAGTTAATGATATGTCTAAGAAAAATGATTCGGACTCCACTAGGGGTGACACCCAAGACCCTTAGTGGGCTGTGATTGGCTAGATTTTTTTTTTTTCTTCTCCAATCATCAATCCCCACGTGTGTGTGGAAGCTGGTAGATGCGGTGGGGTCTCAATCAGGTCTCTATGTCTAATTAATAACAAAGGTTTTAAGAATTACGTAGTACTAAAAATAAGAAAGTAGTGGAATGAGTTTTGAATTATATTTTAAAAGATAAGTTGTTAAAAAGAGTTTTGAAAGTTGAAAATTTGTTTGATTATAAGTTTTGAAAATAGTTTTGGGATGATTTAAATTTTTTTTATTTTTTTATTTCATTAAATAGATGAGTGTGAGAGAAAATCTTATTGATTGATGTATAGACTGTGAGAGAATAAGAGAGGAGAGAGAAAAAATAATTGATTGATTTATAAATTATAAAAAAGAAAAGAGAACGAGAGAAGAAAGAGAAAATTGAGTTTTAAGTTGTATTTTAAAATTTTGTTAACCCAACAATTTTTATTTATTTATTTATTTATTATCCAAATCATGTTTTAATACTAAACCAAGCCTAATCAATATGATCTCATTAGATGTGTATATAGTATGGCTGGGTATAAGGTTATTCGAACCGCCCAACCTGTTCAATCCGAATTGATCCACATACAAATAGGCAATTTCATAGACAAAATGCAGGCGCGGGTTTAATTTGCACCTGTAAGAATCCGCCCGCACTTGGATTTTTTTTTTAAAAAAAAAATCTGAACCATTGTTATTTTATTATTGCATTTTGAATGAATGTAAAATTTAATGAATAATTACTTTTAGGTAAACTTAGAATTTTGAATGATTTTACTTTAATTGTATTGCTGGGTAGTAGATAGTGAATGAGATTGATGATCTAGTTTGGGATTTTGAAATATGTGATTGTGTTAGTTTATGATTTGATTTAAAAGTTTAGGAGTTTGAATGATTTGTTTGTGTTAGGAATTGATTTTGTTACATTTTTAATTTTATAAGTTGTAATTAATTAATTATTAATGTTGGAGCATCTTAGAAAATGGGAGAGAAAATGACCCAAAATAAATATTTACAAAATGGGAAAGAAATGCTCCAAAAATAAATTTTAAAGAAAAAAATCTAATCTACAAACCATCCGCAACCAGCTGCACATCTACGAATCTTATCTGCATAATCGCAACCCGCACTGCGGGTGGTTGCAGATTGAATTTTCTCCAAACTGCATACATGCGAATTGCAACCGGCACTATAGGCGATTATGGGTTGAATTTTCTTCAAACCGCATACATGCGGACAAGTCCAAATCAATCCACAAACCTTTCAAAATCGAACCATGACCACCCCTAGTACATAGTCACATGACCACCTTTACCCATGTAATAACTTCTACTTCTATTTATTTTCGAAAAATTAATGAATAACATAGCTTTTCGTTCAATGAAAATTATATAATTCACTAGTTGGGTTGTATAATTCACTAGTTGGGTGGTACACTATTTATTGATAAGAGTGTGTTTTTTTTAAAAAAAAAAAATAATAATAAAATAATTTATGTATATAATTTTATTCTTTTAATAATTATATACTACATTTATTACTTAACTAATGAGGTACAACAACTTCTTATTTTTAAAAAAATGGTACTAAATGTATCAATTAGTATATTATAACACTAGTTATAATATTATTGTTAACCTCAATCATTATATAAATTACAAATATTAAAAATATTTTAAATTATATTACATCATTAATTGATATACTAGTTAGTATACTAATTGGTGCATATAACATTAGTCTTTTCAAAATCATATACATTAATTTTTTATTTTTATTTTTTTACGAGAAGTTATTGGTTGGTTTTGGATACTGTTACATAGTACTTCAATAATATTATAATTGGTAGAAGGGTGAGACTAGAAATTTGGGTTGGATGATTGAAAAATATAAGGAGATATTGTTTTTGGTTGTAATCATGCTCTCCATTTTATGAAGCACAATTTTTCTTGGATAATACTAGAGATACCAAATATCTAACAAATAAATAACTAAATATCTCACATAGACCACACTCATGTGAGAAATTTAATTATTTATTTGGTTGAAAAATTAATGACCTATAGCATTTTCCATTTTTGTTTCTTTCATCCATCACCTATCCGTCCAGGATAGGAAGTCAATGCAGTAGTTAATAATACAATTTACAAATCACAAAAGAGGCAATGCAACTTTAAACATATATTTCTTCTTCTTTTTTTAATGGTTAAATATATTTCTTAAGTGGTCAAATTTATGAGAAAATTATTTATAAGTCTTATTAGGAGAAATTATGTTATGCGAAGTCTTGTGTAGTTTCTTATAGAGTTTTAAGTCCTATTTAGATTGGATGGTGTTCCATAAGGTTCTATGAATTATGAATAAATGGTATTAGTGTACTACTATATCCTTTATATGTTTCTATATTATAGGTTATTCTATCATTCAAATAATGGCAAAATCATATATAGGAAATTGAATGTTACAATAGATTATATCTATATGAATGTGAATTTTAAAATATACATTTACCCTTAATATTAGTTATTAATATCATAAATAATGACAAAACCATATATAGGAAATTGAATGTTACCATAGATCATATCTATATAAATGTGAATTTAAATTTCAAAATACATGAACAAGCAACATTTTCACATTCAATTTAAAATATCAAAAACCTAGTAAGTTTGCAAAACGTAACATGACACGTACGTAATGTCACAATACAAATTTAAAGACAAATACAATCGAACGTAACACACACAAAACATGCCAACATTGTAGATGTGGGTTAACATCAGACCATCAGCTAATCCCATGAAAACAAACAAGTAAAAAATGAAAATTATCATACAATCACAAATGGATTACTGTTGAATCTATGCATTACAATTGTTACAGATCGAAGAATCAAAGATTACATGTCATAGAAACCCAAGATTCCTCAAAAACCCAGATGAAATTCGTCAAAATTTTTGATTTTTTCACCAAAACAGCAAAGTTACATATCAAATTGAAGAGTGTGGAAACAAGTATCTGATCAAAAGTAGTCTGGAGTGATTGTTTCTCAGGAAAAAATTAGAAAATATGAATCGTTAATGGGATGTAAGGAAGAAATTCAAAAGAAAAAGAGAGAAAGAGAGAATTTTTACGCTTTTGATGAGGAGTGAATGGGATTTGAGGTGATATTTTTAGCTTTATATATGTATTTACATATATTTATATTGCTAAATTGGGTGGCTCTGTTGTGTACGTTTTTCAAGGGGTACAAGAGGAGATGAGGTGTCTCATGGGTGGGTTATGGTATTGAAGAAGGCTGCACTCTTGCATATACATAAACCAGCAACAATTTTACATTTAATTAAAAAAATTAAAAATTCATTAAGTTTGCGAAACATGACGTGACACATATGTAAACACTGAATACAACGTCACAATACAAATTCAAAGACAAATGATACATCCGTACATTGGCACATTTTCACTAGCCTTCAATGACGTTACATTTAGATTGTAATGTTAACCCACATCTACAATGTTATCATGTTTTGTGCGTGTTACGTTCGGTTGTATTTGTCTTTGAACTTGTATTGTGACGTTGTTGTATTCAGTGTTTACGTACGTGCCACATTACGTTTTGCAAACTTAATAGCTTTTTAATTTTTTTAATTGAATGTGAAAATGTTGCTAGTCTATGAAAAATGGTACATCTATACATTGGCGCACTTTCATTAGCCTCCAATGACGTTACATTTCGGTTGTAATGTTAACCCACATCTGCAATGTTGACATGTTTTGTGCGTGTTACGTTCGGTTGTATTTGTCTTTGAATTTGTGTTGTAACGTTGTTGTATTCAGTATTTACGTACGTGTCACGTTACGTTTCGCAAACTTACTAAGTTTTTGATTTTTTAAATTGAATGTGAAAATGTTCCTTGTTCGTGTATTTTAAAATTCAAATTCATATTCATATTCATATTGATTTTTCAATTTCTCTTCTCTCTCTGTCTCTCACTCTCTATCTCTTTCTCTCTCTTCTCTTTCTCTCTTTCACTCATCACTCTTCTCTGTCTGTCTGTTTGTCTATCTGTCTTTGTCTCTTTCTCTATTTGTCTCTTGCTCATCTCTCTTCGCTTTATCTCTCTTTATCTCTCTTCTTTCTCTATCTCTTTCGCTCATCTATCTTTTCTCTATCTCTGTTTCTGTCTCTCTCGCTTATCTTTCTTCTCTCTCTGTCTCTCTCTTTTTCTATGTCTTTCTCTCGATCATCTCTTTTTGCTCTCTTGCTCTCTTACTCTCTCTCTCGCTTATCTTTCTTCTCTCTCTTGCTCTCTTACTCTCTCTCTCTCTGTCTATCTCTCTTTTTGCTCTCTTACCTCTATTTCTATCAAATAAATAGGACCTATTGGTAGTTTACCCAAGAAAATATTCATACCTAGATCTCGATTAGCACATATGACTGTAAGCCTTGTGGTGGTGATACCACAGAGCAACTCATCAATAGCTATAGGCTAGGGCTAGGGCTAGGGCTCCACATCGATTGAGTTGTCATCAGTTTGACTAATTTGATGGTGGGTCCACTGTTGTTCTATGAAAACAAGCCGACCACGCTTGATCTTATTCTTAGGCTGGGGATTAGAGCTGGTGGAGCCTCCACTGCTTGCTTTTCGGCTTTGTTTACTTCTATTGGAGATGGGCTTCATGTTGCGGTGGCCAGTGGCGGAGCTAGAAAATTAAGTTAGAAGGGGCAGTTATTAATTATAATTTGTTATTTTTAAAAAAATCATGATCAATATTAAGATAGGAATAATTTATGAGCTAAATTTAAGCATAACAAATTAAAAATCATTATTAATAGGAACAAATCAAAATTCTATAATAGTGTGTAATACATCGGTGCGGGATGGTAATATAAGTTTGGTTTTTTGGCACAAAAATTTACCAGGTTTCAAAATTGCTAATTTTAGAAAATAAAAACACATCATTTATAGCACAAAATATTATAAAATCTATTTAATTTTTATTTGACAAGAATTATTAAACAAATCTTATTGGTTATAAATGATGTGTTTTGAACGTAAATTATTACATAGTCTTCGAGTACCATATGGTGTTGCCTATGCAATGCTCAAAATTTGAGAAATCACAAATTACACTAAATAGTTTGTCAACAACTTCAAAATAATATATTAATTATATTCAATCCATAAGATTTTGTACTACACTATTGGTTTAAACTACTACATAAATACATTTTGTATATGCCCACAAAACAAAAACAAAAAAAAATCAAAATTGGAAACATCTGAAAAAAAAAATGAGTTGATAATATTGAAAACATCTGTAAAATTTTTAGCGACCAAAATTTGGTTGCAGATCTTAAAACGACCCCGTTTGAATGTTATTTAAGTAAATGTTGATTCAATACCCGACCAAACAGTTTTGTAGGGAAAAAATTGCCCTATCAGCCGAGTGAATTTTTCAAACTCTTTATACTGTCACTCCCGCGCACCACTCCCGCGCACCACTCCTCATACGCACCTCATCGTCGATTCTCCTGCTCGATTGTGTTCAACAAAGTCGCTCCTCCTCCGTCATCGCAGTCGCCTGTGTCGATTTTTCAACCAGGCATCAGCAGCGCTTCGAGAAGTACTTGGGCCTCCATTGTTAAGTATGTATTTTTATCTCTCTCTCTCTCTCTCTCTCAATCTTTGTAGTTGTGTTCCATTACTCCTCTTACTCACATGGTTGCTCTCTCTTTTCGCACCTAACAGCACCACCATCACCATTTTTCTGCTAGAACCAGTTCGCCTATCTTCAAACAACCCCGACATCAGGTATGGGTCCTCTCTCTCTCTGTCGCTCAATTTCTCTATTTTCCTTTGTTTTCCCTAATTGTCAAAACCAAGTTTTTTGAAATCCCTAATTTTAAAACCCTATTGAGTGAATGTTTGAAGGGATGGACTAAAATCATACTCTCCAGATAATGCAAAAAATGAAAACTGATATATATATATATATATATATATATATGAAATTGAAGCTAAGGTCAACCTTTATTACCTCTCTTACTGAACAGAAATACTCAAATAAGAATGAAGTGGATAAGAATTAAGAAAGGAAGAATAGAAAACACTTTTTTTGAGCTTTAAGTCTTTTCCTTTTTTATTTGTTATGTTTCTTTCTCTTAATAATATCAACGATCTTCTTGTTTATTTATTTTATATCTACAATTGTGGTTGCCTATTAAGGCAACTTCATGCTTTGGCAGAGGCTGAATCCAAACTTTCTATTCATCATAAGAGATTATCTGAAATTGAAGCTAAGGTCAACCTTAAATATTACCTCTCTTACTGAACAGAAATACTCGAATAAGAATGAAGTGGATAAGAATTAAGAAAGGAAGAATAGAAAACACTTTTTTTGAGCTTTAAGTCTTTTCCTTTTTATTTGTTATGTTTCTTTCTCTTAATAATATCAACGATCTTCTTGTTTATTTATTTTATATCTACAATTGTGGTTGTTCTTTAATTTTGCTCCTAAGAGGTTATGGTTATTCCAAAAGCCATATAGAGCATAATTGTTTCATCATAAATTTTAATCAGTGGATAGTGCTGGTGGCATTCTGTATCTTAACACTAAGCAGCCAGTCACAATGCTTAAATGCTGATTTTCCTTTATTGTTTTCTTCTTGCCTTGACATTCAGATCTCTGAGCTCCTTACTCTACAGAAAAATTTTAAGGACCTTAAGGCACAGATGGAGCTCAAGTCATATGATCTCTCACTATTCCAGAGTAGGGCTGAACAGAATGAACATCATAAGGTTGTGGTTTTAGCCCCCAATATAACATCTTGAAGTGGGAATTTAAGTGCTGTTTAGCTTAGTCCATTTGTCAGTATGATACCTCATTCTCTGTTTCCTGTACCATTTTATTTATTTACTTATTGGGTGTATTGTAGCTTTGTGAGCTTGTAAAGAGGATCGAGCAGGAACTTTTAGAAGCAAAATCTGCTGCCAGTGAAAAGCAACTTTTGTACGACGAATGTATAACTACAGTGTCATTGCTTAAAAAATCAATCTGTGAGAATACTAATAATCGGGATGTCAGGCTCAAAGATTTAGAGAAAAAGATTAAGGCAATAAAAGCTCAGGTGCAGTCAGCTTCTAAGGACCTCAAGGTAGGTGTTGAAATTGCTGACATTTATCATAAAATTCCAGTAAACCTTGTGCAAACAACTTAACTTACTCATTTTTACAATGGATTTCCTGCCTTTCATTTATATGCAGATAACAATAGTGATTTTTTTCCTAGCATACTTTAATGCAAGTTACACTTGATTTCATTCCACAGAGGAAGATGGTCCTTTGTTGGCCTTTATAATAACCCTGACAATGCTAGAGTATCAATGTTTGCCCCCTTAAACTTGATGCGACATTGCATGTAATGACTAATAGCAAAATAGTTACCAAATTGTTTCTATCAGATGAGAAGTCAAGAGTTCTGAGTGTATGCCAGCATAATGCCTGAAAAGGCCAGTGACATCAACTATGTTTATCTTTAGATTTCTCATATTTTCCTTATTCTGTTTAAACATATTTTGTTTTTTTTAGAATGTCCATAGTGTTGGAGATGAGATTATATTGCAAAGATATCAAAAAATATGAAGATCCCATTGATTTGTGCTTATTATAACTTTTTGTATCTTTGATTTATTTTAATTCCTTAACTGAAGGGATTTGATTGTATCTCACTCTCTATATATATAGTGTATCATGTAAACAAAAGTGTGAGTTGAGTGAATGAAAGATATAGTCCCTTAGGGCTGTGTGTGTGGATGTAGGCCAATATTGGCCAAACTACGTTAAACCTTTGTATTCCTTCTTTTCTCTCTCCATATTCAACCTCATTGCCTTGTTACAAAATTCAACTAATATATTCTGATATCTTTGACATTATAATCTTATCTTGGACAATATATATATATATATTTGGATAAGGTGAACTTCAAAAAGTAAGTTTTCCACCTGTATGACTTAATTAAATGTGGAAGTTTGTTAAATATGGGTAGAACAAATACGAGTCAATTGCTTGTCTTTTTATGATTTGTTGTCTATGGTTAGTAAGTCACATGCATACATATAATGAAATTATTTTCTTGGCACTTATTTGTCCTCATTATCTTGTTTGCCCCCCAAGCATTGTGAAGTTGAGGTCTGCTTTATTGATACGAACATTTGATGTTTTTCCACTACGATGATAATTGCAACACAAACACTTTGTGTCATGTTTTGCATGGAAATGGTGCTTTTAATTCCATACAAATTGTCTTCGATAGTGATTATCGATTACATTCATAAAAATCTTAATAATGACTTTGGAGTTCCTTTTGACTTGGTTATGCTTGTGAGTAGGGGCATGCTAATGAAAAGGAGAGGCTTCTTATGGAAATGGAAGCTGTCAAACAAGAATGTGCATCCTTGGAGAGTCAATCAGTTTCTCTGAAGCAGCAGATTACCAGTCTTACTTCAGAAGTAGATGGACATAAAACCAGGGTAAACAACCATTTATTTTTTTGCAGTTAGTGCTTCACCTCAATTTCTTCCCCATCAAAAAAAAAAAAGAACTGCTCCACTTTCTCTTGCAGATTGCTTCCATAAGAAATGCTCATGATCAGGCGCAATCTGAGCTCAATCTTTTCTGCTCAAAGATAAAGGAGTGTGATACACAGATTAGTTGCATTCTCAGGGAGCAGCAGGAACTTCAACACAAAATTAGTGAGACAAATCTTGAGAGGAAGAAGATGGAAAATGAGGTAATGTGCTAAGCGGCTCATGCATTCTCTCCACTTTTTGGCTAATGACCCACTTTGTTTGTTTTTTTTTTTTTTTTTTTTGTTTTTTGTATTGTTTTGTGGTAGGTAAAACGAATGGAGATGGAACAGAAAGTTGCTCCTTGAAGGTCGAAAAACTAATAGAAAAGCATGCTTGGATAACACTTGAGAAACACCGATTTGGAAGAAGTGGGACAGATTATGATTTTGCATCTTGTGATCCTCATACAGCAAGGGAAGATTTTGAAAAGCTACAAGTTGAGCAATCAGGGTGTGTATCTGAGAAACCCTATCTGCTGCTTTTACACTATCATCAACATTTTTTGGCCATCTTCATATGTACAAATTGTCATTGTCATTGTCATCCATGAATCAAGCAGGAGTTCCTAGCACATTTTTGTCATTTCTTTTAGCCTTGAGAAACGAGTTAACAAGAAAGCTATGGCAATGTTTGAGAAATCAGAAGACGAGTACAATGATTTAATATCAAAGAAGAACATTATTGAGGTTTGTAACTGTTGAACTGTTATAACTTCATTGTACCAAAATCTCTTTACTTGTCCTGATTTTGTCTTGCATAGAATGACAAGACAAAAATCAAGATGGTGATTGAAGAACTTGATGAAAAGAAGAAAGAAATGCTGAAAGTTACTTGGGTTAAGGTTAACAAGTAAGTTAAAACTAGTAGTTTATGTCAACAGTGTTCATATATTTCTTCTAGCTTTTAAAAGTACTGAAACCCTGTACTTACTCTTTAAGAATTTGTACTGCTCTTAGTGATTTTGGATCCATATTTTCTACACTATTACCTGGCACAATGGCGAAGCTAGAAACTCCTGAGGGAAGTACCTTCTTAGAAGGTCTTGAGGTTTGTGTTGCATTTGGAAGTGTTTGGAAACAGTCCTTGTCAGAACTTAGTGGTGGACAAAGATCTTTACTTGCACTTTCTCTAATTCTGGCACTGCTTCTGTTTAAACCAGCTCCACTTTATATACTGGATGAGGTACATAACTTGTTTAGTTCCTAGAAAGAGTGGTTGACATGTCTCATCTCCAGTATGTTCACTCTATAAGTGATGCATGTTATTTTTCTATTAGATGAGTTTGATTTGTTGTAACTTATGATGTCCTTATTTTATCCTCTCTCTCCCTCTCATCTTCAGTATTGTTGTTTCTACTGTCATGGTAATGGGTAAGTGTGTTAACCATCAAAGTCCCCACCATAGCTACTCATGGTAATGGGTAAGTGTGTTAACCAAATTGCATTATATTTATGTTCAAAGTCAAGGCAAATAAACGTGTTATGAGAATATTAGAGAACCAATTGTGAGACAAAAAGGGGAAAACAGCCCATTCGGGCCAAACATTGGAAACAGCACCGAAACAGCCTCGATATCATAATAGGCACCTTGGCCTACATTAAAAAAATGTGTGAGAGGAAGCGGCGCATTGATTGGAAGCATGGTTAAAGAGTTAGACAAAAAAATGTGAGGAAAAAGGCGAAAACGGGCCATTTGGGGGCAATATAAACTAAAAAACCCCAAACACCCCGGAGATCATCACGGTCACCTCCGACTAGATTAAAGAAACTTGTGGGACCAAGCGGTGTGTCGATAGGAGTAGGGTTGAAGCTGGCGAGAGAGGTGAAGAGTCTATTGATGCAAGTGAAGAGTCTTTGTTAGATAAAACGGGATATTTATGTTGCTTTGCCCTAGATCTTTTTAGCCCTGTCAAGTTTTTTGCTTGTTGGGTGTTCCTGGTTTCCTAGTGGTATGGCGTTTATGAAACCTTCTATTTGTGGCTTTGATGAATGGAACATTAAGTTGACTCATATAATTTTAGGATGATGTTATGGAAAGAAAGAAACCCACAATCTACTGAATTACTAGTAAAGACTAGTACTGTAATTTTCATGATTATATTTTTAGAGCTGCTTATAATTTAGCTAGTTATTTGAAATCTTTTAGCTTTAGAAATTACATGGACCGAATTTCATCAGATTTGCATCAGATCTTAGAAATATTGAAGGCAAACTAGTTGGTGTCTATAGCGTTAGGTTCTTGGGACTTCTGTTACAACTAGAAGCTTGTTTACTATAAAGCTTCATTCAATATTTTTGTTGCAGTATCTAAACATTGAAATGGCTCCTCATTCCCTACCACTTTGGAAAATTCAATCGAACTTTCTTTTGTAGGAGACCCTTACGGGCACCTCATCCAAGGTTGCATTTAATAATATATTTTCAATATATTTGAGATGTGGTAAGGGTTTGTTTTTATTTTTACGTTGTAGATAAACAAGCTTCTTCTCTACTATCTCATAGAAATGTAGCCTATAACACTTGGTAAATCAGCTATCAAACATGATTTTAATTTAAGGGAAAATCCTCTTTATCCCTTTAGGGTTTGGCCTTGAAGCACTTCACTACCTGTCAATTAAAAATACCATAGACTCCTCATGTGCTTTTAGACTAAATTGCAACACTAACTCCATAATCTTAATACCTATCTACTTTCTTCTCATTCTCTCTCTTCTGTTATATATATAATATTTTTTTTATTCTAATTACATGTTAACCAAATAAATTATTAGCCTATACACCCTAACATTATAATTTATTTTGTAAGTTATATCTTAATTTATAATTTAATCATATTATACACATATAAAATTGTATATATAAATGAACAAGTTTTAGGATACGCTGGAGTTATTCAAATTCGAAGAGGTATTTTCGATATTGGAATTGATTTTCAGGACTAGAATGTGTGATGGTAGTGGGTGCTATTGGGTTTGTGTAGAATGGTGGGTGAGGGGTGAGGGAATGGCAAGGCTAGTGGGTGAGGGGAGATGGGGTGGGCTAAGTTGGGGAGAGGGGTTGACAGAAGATGGTTGTGGAAGTGAAAAAGGATTACAGGGGTGGTGGGTGAGCAAAGTGAGTATTGTAACGGAACTAGGTGAGATGAAAGGAGATGGCAGGATAAAGGGGAGCAAGGTTTTAAAAATGGACTGAAACTATTATGTAACACCATTACATAATATTGCTATCCATTACAACTGCTTTGGCAGAGTGATTCAATTGCACAATTGAAATGGCCCTCATTGTTATGAACACCTGTAACAGGTTAGAAGATGATGTTAATGATGTTTAACTATTGTAAAGTTGAACAATAGTTAGAATTGATATATACATATGAATGATGTTTTATTTACAAAATGGTATTGATAGTCATTTAATTTGTTAATGTTTCCTTTACTTTCCACTGAAATTTTTTCATTTTTTGTCCAACTTTACAATAAACTGATGTGCAAATATTTTCAACAAAAAGTTGCCTGACATTATTTCTCATTTTCTTTGGTACAGATGGATGATCTCGTGCACAAAGCTAAATTTTATAGGACTAATTGGCATGATAAGAATTTTTGAAGGAATATATATTTTTGGATAGATGTATGTATGGAAAAGATTTGGGTGGACTAGTAGTTATATTTTAGGATGGATGTGTATGGAAAATATTTGGGTAGATTACTGGTGTGTATATTTTTTGATAGATGCGCATGGATAACAATTTAAAACATAATAACAAGTAATTGTTATGTTTTAAATTGTTATGTTAGATGGATGTGACTTGGATGATTATATAGATTACAAGTGGATTTTTAATTGGAGGAATATGTAGTTTGAAATTATTTGTGGATGAAAATTTATAATAGTTGATGACTTTCATTAAACAGGTTCAAGATTGGATGATTTATGTATTTTGTCGAATGTTTATGATTCAGTTGATTTGAATGATTCTTGCAAATTATATATTATATTGAATGGATTGGATAGATTATTATGAATTACAGGTTTATTTTGTTAGATGTTGGTGACCAAATTTTGAATTTGTTTTTTTGGTTTTGCGACCAATTGATTAGTCGGGAAAGATAACTAATATTTTTGCCAACTAAATCAGGTAGGTGAGAGGGTACATTTGGCGACTAGATAATTAGTCGTTAAAATCATTAATTTTGGCGACCAAAGGATTTTGTCGCTAATAGGTAAATTGCCGACTAAAGTTTTAGTTGTGTAAACATTCTGTTTTGCGACTAACATGTTTGGTGGTGGAGTAATGCCACAATTGGCGACCAAATTTTCTGGTCGCGGAATGTGACAATTGGCAACATAAATTTTTGGTTGTCAAAACGGGCCACAATTGCCAACCAAACTTTTTGGTCGTAGAATGTGTCATTTGCCGACCAAATTTGTTGGTCGCGGAATGTATTGCCGACCAAATTTTTTGGTCGTGAAATGTGACAATTGGTGACCACATTTTTTGGTCGCCAAAATGGGTCACAATTGCCGACCAAATTTTTTGGTCGTTGAATCTGCGAATTGGCGATTGACATGTTTGGTCGGGAAAATATAATTTTTCGCGACTAAAGTGTTTTAACAACTAAATCTTTTAGTCGCAGTAATTATATATTTAGCGACCAAAAATTTAGTCGGCAAATAGAACTTTTTCGCGACTAAAGTGTTTTAACTACTAAATGGATTAGTCGCAGGAATTATATATTTAGCGACAAAAAATTTAGTCGGCAAATTAACTTTTTCGCGACTAAAAAATTTTTTAGTCGCTAATTACTTTCCGCGACCCTCAATTGGCGACCAAGGTGGCGACCAAAAAAATTAGTCGCGGATAACTTTTGCCGACTAAAAATGGACTTTTGCCGACCAAAATTTTAGTCGACAAAAGTGCGAATTCTTGTAGTGTTAGCAATTAATATTGAGGGTAAATGTATATTTTGAAATTCACATTCATATAGATATGATCTATGGTAACATTTAATTTCTTATATATGATTTTGCCATTATTTATAATATTAACAACTAATATTGAAGGTAAATGTGTTAACAAACTTCCCACAGGATTTATGGGAACATAAGTTTTTTAGTAGGACCATATGCAGCATAAGTCTCCTTAATAGAACTTATAAATAATTTTTTCCAAATTTATAAGTAAATAAAAAAAAGATTCTGAAATTAATTTTAGATTCTATTGGAAAAACGTACACATTAATTTTTTTTTAAGAACTTTATATTATTTACAATATAAAAATATAATCTAATCTAAGGGAGAGGATGGTGAGACTTTGAAACCCAAATATAGAATCTAGTAAAGAGAGTCCTTACCACTTGCACTACCCCTTTTATCATGTATACGTTTGTTTTGTTGTTGGATCTAGTTAACAAAAATTGAGGAATAGAATCTTTTTTGTTGTTTGTTTGATCTAGTTAACAAAAATTGAGGAATATTATTGTTTTGTTGTGTTGAATCGTATACGTTTGTTTTGTTGTTGGATCAATTTTTTTGACCTTACTGAGGAAGTGCGGTGAGAATAAATTTGCTCTCCTATGCTCGTCTTGATTGTATTTATATATAATATTTTTTAATAAAATAAAATAAAAATATTATATTTAATATTTATCTTCACTCATTTATTTTGACTCTAGTTAACTATAGATTATTATTCATAATAAATATTATTTGAGTGGTAGTAGGGAGGACACTTATGTGTCTAATTGAGTAAGATTTTATATTCAAGTTTATGGAGAGATGTTGGTTTCATTGTAATCAAATTACTAAAATATAAATCGCTATCTTGAGCAATATATATATTGAAAATGTTAGAAATTTCAAATATTTTACCAAATGTCTCATATGGGTGTGTTAACATTACTCTCTATATATATGCGTGTGTATATTAATATATATGGAAAAAACTATGGAATATATCTTTTAAAGAGTGTGTACCATATGTACCTTATAACAAAAAAAGAAAATAACATAACCACATACATTTTGAGTTATAACTATAAAAATAAAAATAAAAAGCTATAATCAAACATTACATAAGGTATAACCAAAGATTTTATGAGTCATAACTAAAATATTGTTATAATTAAAAAAAAATTGTTTATAAGTAAAGAAGAAAATGACAAAACTTGAAGTTCATATGGTACATCCCTTTCAAAAAGTGTTTAATGGAACTAATGGCTAAGATGATGCTTCTCCAAAACGACGTCGTTTTGGTGGCCAGACTTAAAAAAAAAAAAAAAAAGAATTTTTTTTTGCAGAGTTTGCAAATCGAGAGGGAAGAGGAGAGAGAGCTAAGGAAGAAGAAGGAAGCCGTCACCGCCCCGCCATTCGCCAGACGCCGCGAATTCATATTGGCTACAACTCTTATCTTGATTTTGTGGCTTTGGTGTTTTTTGTTTGTCCTCACAGAGAATCATCCCCAAATTTTTCATGTTCAAAGAGGTTTACACTTCAAATTTGATCTGGGTTTTCTTTCTTGAATCCAAAAAAATGCTTGTTTGAGTCAGATTTAACAGAGTTTTGCATTGATTTGCTTTCTATGGCATAGATTACTGGTGAAACAGTAGAAGAGAGTTGTAGATCAGTGTTGATTTTCATTAATTGTACATGGATTTCAATTTCAATCCTATCTCATTTTTCAATTATTTTATTTTTTGGGTGAATAAATTTGTCAATTTCTATTTTTTCATTGTTGTTCGTTTTTTTTCTGTGTTAGGTTAATGGGTTTGATCTCTCAGGAAGCTCATCGTCATGGACGACATCATCTGCAAATGACATATGTGATAAACAACTATCACAAGAACCCATATCCACTTAATTTGTTCGTTGATGATTAAGAAAAAAACCATTATCAAGGTATTCAATAAATTGTATAAAAAAATTAAAATGTAATCGATGAGAAGACTAGTATTACAAAATGTTATAAGCATATTGTACAATCTTAATTGCATCAAGAACTAGTTTCTAATGCATCTTGATTTGTACACACACACAGAGAGAGAGAGAGAGTCCAATGTTCAGCAACAAATAGAAGAGAACTTTTTGCTTCTCATGCTTGATAATATGTTAGAATGAGCCAGTGATGGCAATCTTTCAGTGATGGGGGGTGGAAAACAAGAGTCTTGGGGGAACCCATTGCTCCATCTAGACTCCAAGAACACCAGAAATAGACACAGAAGCCCAGTCACTGAGATTGCAAAAGATAGATACAACTCTGCAGAGAAACTAGGCACTACCACCATTCTTTTAGCTTCAAACTGTGATCCACGGCGGCGGAGGGGTGTCGGGAGGCAGCGTTGTCTCTCTCTTCTTCTTCTTCTCTCTTTTTCTATATCTGCTGCGTGTATAGGAAGTTGAAATTTGGAATTTTTTATTAAATTTTTTTTTTCAAATTACTCTCCAAAACGACGTCGTTTTGAAGAGGCTGAATCCCAACCATTAATTCTATTAATGGAACATGTGTCGCGTTATAAATAATCACTCTAGAGGATCACTTCACAAGATCACTCTAGAGGATCCGGACGCAAAAAAATAGACCAAAAGCCTCTACTGTGGCATGACAAATCACGTGATTCACAGTACTGTCAACATAGGTCAGTAAATGTCCATTTTGCCGTTTGAATTGTACATACTATGTCAGCAAATGCTTCTTTGTTGAAAAAATATATTTTATTCTTAGGGGCAATTTTGTCATTTTATATCCCAATATCATTTCAAACATATTTTTCAAGACAATAATCAAAAGAAAAATTCAATTCATTTTCTCAAATACAAAAATTAAAATAACCTATTAAAATAGCCAAATAACCAAAAAATCAAAATAGTAGCCATTTCTTAAAACGAGACCATAATTTTGAAATATATAATATAAATAATTTTAGTATTTTAATAATATTTTAATTTTAGTTTTAAACTTAAATAATTAAATTTTATTTTTCATTAATGTGTTTTGCTGCAAGATCATTGCAAAAAAATAATAACATAAGATCAAGTCCGTCAAATTGTCATGGCTGAAAGGTTATTTGAGATGATCTAAATAAGTGCACTTTTTGACTTTTTATGAAATATGGATTGGGTTTGGATTGTGTTTGAAGTGATGTGTTAGAGAGATGATGTAACTTAAATAAAATGATGTGACTTAAATAAGATAGTGACTTTTTGACATTTTTCAAACATGCCAAGTCAACCCTTAATCTTTTAAATTTTAACCAACATTTTTCAAACGTTTGTTATTAAACTTTTGTATTTGTATGGTACTTGGTAGAACTTTCAAGCATGTTTGATTTTAGAGTTTAAAATAAGTTTTAAAAAAGGGTTTATATCATTAAACATAAGGACAACAAGTATTAATTTACATATATATTAAGTTTTTTAAAAGGCCATATATCATTAAACATAAGGACAACAAGTATTATTTTACATATATATTATGAAAATTTATGATAAATCATATTATTATAATTATTGGATTAATTTAAATTTTTAATAAATAATTTACATAAATTTTATTAAATTATTAAATTGAGCCTTGTGATAGGTTGAATAAGCCTAAAAAATGTTGCCTAGTCGACTAGTATAGGCTCAGTTGATTTATCATAAAAGTGTGATAAAGTCGTTCATGAGACCATCTCTAACCCTGAACCAAACTTAGCATTAAATTTAAAATTTGGTGAAAAAAATATTTTTTCATGCTCCAACGGTTTCACCAAATTGATATCAAATCGAGATTTCACCAAACGTTTCACCAAAATGAGGACAGGCTCCGCATTTCACCAAAACACTGTGCATGATCGTTGGGGAGACCAACCGGTTGACCGGCCGGTTAACCAACCGGTCGACCACCAAATGGTTCAAACAGTTCCAAAAAAAAGGTTCAAACAGTTAAAAAAAAAAAATTCGCCTTACCGATCGACTACTAAACGGTTCAAACAGTTCAGAAAAAAAAAATTCCTCTTACCGGTCGACCAACCAGTTGTCCCCGGAACAGATTTGATAAAAAGTGAAGCGTTGGAGCCAGTGGTATCAAATTGAGGAAAGCATCATTTTTTTCATCAGATTTGATGAAAAAAGAAGTTCAGGGTTGGAGATGCTCTAAAGGTCGGTTATTTGATGGATTAGGTTGGATGTGGTTATCAGTGAAAGAATGGTTAGTGAAAAGATTGTTAATGTAAGAATTATTAGTGAAAGAATAAAGTGAAAGTATGTTTATTTTAATAATAGTGTGAGAAATAATTAATGATAAAATTATTAAATTATTTTTATGTAAAATATAAAAAAAAATCTATATAATAAAATAAAATTATTTTTTAAAATGTACCAAAATATATGAGAGATACATTTAGGGGTTGTTTGGGGTGTCCTAAATAAGTGCACTTTTTGTCTTTTTGGACTAAAAAATTGAGGTTGAAAATATGGATGTTTGGGTTAACTTTTTGACTTTTTATGGAAAAATGTGTAATAAAAAATTGTAAAAATTGATTTGTAGGGAAAAATTCGAATTGAGAGTTGTGCAGCCGTAATTGTTGACTTTTGGTGAATAGTGTTAACTTTTTAACTTTTGAAGTAACTTTTTGACTTTTTTATAAGTTTCCAAACTTGGCCTTAATTTGAATGGCTAAAATAATTCTTTAATATCTAATAGCTGAGATCAATTTTTTTTCTTGCCCAGACACTCTCTACTCTCTCTCCCATGTCTCTTCAACTCCCTCTCTACACGTTCTCTTTCACGTCTCTTCAAAATGTATCAGGGAACCTGATCTCTGCGATCCGCAAACTGGTGCCCACGACCATCGCCAACCACTTACGATCATCGCAAAAAAACTGTATAATCATCTCTCTCTCGACGCCGCTCAACACCACCGCCGCTTCTCATCATCACCGTCGCCAACACCTACCCAACTTCACGACTGTCACACTGTGTTTGGATTGAGTGATTTGGAGAGAAAAGAAAAGAAATAGAGAGAAATGTATTTCTCTTCCTTGTTTGGTTATCTTAAGTGGAGAGAAATGGGAAGAAATAGAGAGAAATGGAGAGAAACTCATTTCTCTCATAACCCTTATTTTCAATCTTCCCAAAAGTGGAGAGATTGGGAGAGAAAAGAAATCCACAAATGTTTATATTTTCATAATACCAATTTTACCCCTATAAAAATAAAAGAAATAAAATGATTGAAAATATAAAAAGGTTATTTTGGTAATATAACATAAAATAATTTCTTTTCTTTTCTCTTAATGAAATCTAACCAAACAAGAAGGAGAGAAATCACAATCATTTCTTTTCTTTTATTTCTTACTTATCCAAACAAAAAGGAGAGAAATTACAATCATTTCTTTTCTTTTCTTTTCTCTTATTACTTAAGTAATCATTTCTTTTCTTTTCTCTCCTAAGTTACCAAACATAGCATCAGCGAACAGCAAAAAACCAATTTCGCGACTGTCTACCACTGCCGCTGCTCAACATTGCTGCTTCCTTCGCAAGGTACACTCGATTTCTGCCTCTCCCCTTCTCTCTCTGTTTTTGTGTGTGTGTGTGTGGCTGTCTCTGTTTTTGTGTTTCCCAAAACAGAGGTATTTTCCATTGTCTTCATTGATTTTTCTTCAATTCTTCAGTTCTTTGCGGGTCACTGTCTCACCAGTTAGTTCCCCTTTTTTTACTTTTCGCATTTTATCTATCTATTAGATTTTTCTGGGTTTTTTTTACTCCTTGAATTTCTGGTCAACTGGTGATCATTTGGTTGAATTAGGGTCGGTTAATAGGGTCGGCTTAGATCTGGTGCGATTTGTAATGGAAACCTAACAAACAATGCAAAAAAGAGCACCATAATGAAAAATATATGGGAATATATGCACGTGCATACCAGCTCACACTCACTATTGCATACCAGCAAGTCATGACATAATTTTGTCTTCTCTTTTTTTTCTTCTTTTTTTTTTTTTTTTGGGAATGCATATATACAAATATACACCAGTTTGTAAGGCGTTATGTGTAAACAGTGGTGAAAGGAGGTATTTAAAGTGAGGGTGAGTGGGGGGACAATTAAATAGAGAGTAGGAATTCATAAGTGGATAATCTTGCAACAAATCCGATATAAATAAAAAAGAACAACATCGCAAGGGCAAGTTTTTTGGGAATTCTGATGCTTTAAGGTTATGCACATATTGTTATTATGGGTCATTTAGTTTTAGATTATGTACATACTGTTATTATGGATCATTTAGTTTTAATCTAATATATTTTATTTGAATTTCATTCTCCAAAATTAATTACAAGCACCAAGAACTGGTTTGTCTATATGGTTGCAACATCTACTTGCACTGTAGTATGGTTGTGGTGATAGTGTATGAAGAACACCATTGAGTGTCATTAGAGTTCGTTTTATGATTTATTGTAAAAACAAATTTTGTTGTCAAATTAGAGTTGGTTTTTTGATTTATTGTATAAAAAAAAAGGCACCATTGAAAACAGTAGGTATTGGGTTTTGATTGTTGTGAAATAGGATGATGAGTGACTATAAGGTGGAGACGATCAATGATGGTATGCAAGAGTTCTATAGCCATCTCTGATTTATTATTTTTATTTTTAATGTGGATTTTCATAGACCCAAAGACAGTAAATCATCTATACCCATTTCTGATTTATTTTTTTATTTTTAATTTTATATTTTTTGAATAAGCGAGAACGATTTTTGAATTTGTCCCAAAATGTATCAGAGATACATTTCGTTTGAATGGCCGAGATGATTCCTAATCAACATCTAACGATTGAAGTATGTGCAGTGATTTTAGGATTGGATCTATGTTCTTCTTGATGATTAATTTTTAATTGTTGTTGGTGTTGTGATGATCTGGGTGTTATGAGTGCTTATTGTTGTTGTTGATTTTAGGATTGAATCTATGTTTTTCTTGTTGATTGATTTTTAATTGTTGTTGGTGTTGTGATGATATGGGTGTTGTGAGTGCATATTGTTGTTGTTGTTGATGAATGATGATGATGTAGAATGATGATGATGTAGATAAGATACATGTATAAGACTTGATCTGTGCAAAGTAAATTTTTGTAGTTAAAATTTGTACAGGTTCTGATCTGTTTTATTTTTTATTTTTTGATTTTTTTATGATGATGATGAACATATAGGATTCGGTGATTATGTTATTGTCGATGAACAAATATGATTTGTTGTTGATGATAATGATCTTGAACAAATGAGTGGGTAAATTTTTAATGGACCCAAAGACAGTAAATAGGATGATGGTGTTCTGTTTGTGGGTTTATGATATTTTACACTCATTGTATTGTTGCGAGACTTCAGTTTGGCATTGAGTTGGATTTTGTAACCCTTTAGGGGTAAATTTGTTTTTGATGGTTTTGAAATGGGTTTCAAAACCCATTTCATTGAAATATTGGTTCGTGTGATTTTTTATTTTTGTTGATCAAGTACGTGTTTGGGTATGATTTTAATTTGTGTTTGTATTTCTAAACTGGTGGAGGAGGTTGGTGTATGATTTACAAGCAATAACCAGTCACTTATTTACAAGCAATAAATCAGAGATGGGTATAGATGGTCCGCAACCTTCATTGGTTTTGAGGCAGCCTAAGTGATTTACAGCCTAAGTCACTGTTTGGGTATGATTTACATTTTGATCATAACATTATTTACATCGTGCCTTTAGACACGGGCATACACTAGTATTTCTATATTAAACAAATATAATTTTTTTTTTACAAATAATAGGCTGCACTTTGGTGTTAAAAAAGAAAAGAAAAAAAAAGTAAAGAAAAGAGCACTGTTTCGATCAACTAGCGCGGCGACCGGATACACTCTAATCCCCGAATAATTTTTTCAATCCCACCTCTTGCACAGCTATACTAATTCGGTCACTGAGACGAATTGTCAATACCATTGGGCCATGTTTGTTTGGCTTCATAGGATAGAGTACGATGGGATTAAGTGAGGAGATTATTAGTGTGGTGGTATTAAGTTAGAGATATAGGACAGAGAGTGTTTGTTTGTGCAATACCAGATTAGTAATACTAGAGACAGTATTAATATATAAAATTAATATATTTTAATTTAACTATTGCTATAGATAATATTGTTTTTTTTTTTTTGGAAGCCATTATTACGGATTGAAGAGCTCCATAAAGAAAATAAAAAACACAAGAATTTGGCTTAAGAAATTCAATTTGACTTTTCTTTTTTTTCCCTCTCAATGTGTTTAGTTCAAGGGTTTGATGAGGGATTTAGAGGGGTGAGAGGGAATATAGATGAAATGTGAATCAAATATAACTATATTTCACACACCTTTCACACTTTTTCTACTTCTCTTTTCAAATCCCTACATAAATTCATGAACCAAACACAGTTTTAAGAAATCAGGTCATGGTTCATAAGCTGTTAACATAACTCAATTCATAATCCAAATATCCAATTAAAATTCAACACAGACACACAAATAACAGATAGAGTACAATATCAAGCTTGCACACAAATGATCAAAAGATGGAATACAACATCATCATGGCTTTCTATACATCCCGAAAAATCGCAATGCCATAGTTCTAGACATTTCAAAGTCACTAATGTGACAAATACTCAAATTCACAAACTAACAAAAAAATAAATAAATAAACATTTGATAAGTAAAAAGGTAAGAAACCGTGATTGATTAGTCAGTCGCCAGAAAGTACCAACCTCTATGAATCTCTCTATGACCAGCCAAGAACATAGTCAAGAACATACATGAGTGCCAAGGAGCACGGATAGAGGAAGAACGCCACTAAAGCTGTCCAAAGAGGGAAGGTGGTTTGGAAGCTAGCAAATGCACCCATCACGAGGCAAACGACTAGAATAACCAGAACTTCTGCTGAGAAGTCCCATGTCAATCCTCAGACATAAACCAGAGCTAAGAAAACCGACAAGCAAAGGACGTTGTTCATGGTTACTGCCCCATATAACTGCAACAGAAAAAACTCAGAGGTCAGGGTATTCAACAGCTTCAATTAAATTTATAAGAAATAATTCATTTTTATCTATATCTATCCTTCACTTCCAATAAATCATCTAATTTAAACTCTTAAATCAAAAACAAAAAACAATTAAGAAATATTGATACAATTGTTTCAATCTGAAACAAATACTAAATATATGGAGTTCTCAGTTGTTTTCGAATAGTCACGCGACTTCTACCTAGTTTTGATGGAGCTTGAAGGCAGTTTTTCTCAATTTCAGTATCTTAATTCAACATAAGCTACATTCACTAAATGTGCTATCTTTCAGGTATTATCTTTTTCTTTTTCTTTTATATGAAAGTAGCTTTTTTGGTTTTCATATGAGGGTACACTATTACTACTTTATCAAAAAAAGAACTGAGAAAATGAAGTGTATAGACTGGGTGCAATTTGGATGTGTCCCACACCGCCCAACTTCAAATTTATTTCGTTTACTTCACTTTGTAGACACTTTTTCTAGACACGTAGTGTTTCTGATGGGGGAATTACATCCAGAATTAAAAGAGATTGTGAGTATGTTATGGGTGGGTGTGCAAAGTTTGAAGTGGGTGAGTTCGTTGTTTAAGATTTTTGGTATAGATATTCAAAATATGTAAACTTGGGTGTTCAAATTCTAAGGAGTAGGCTATTACATATGTATACAAAAATAAAAACATAGTTAGAGTATTCAATGGAATACCCTTCCCCTAATGTATTGCTGCTACCGATGGAATACAAATAAAAAAGGGAAAACAAACCTCGGAAAATGTTAATGAGGCTGATCTCATCCTTTTCCGGCTAGCAAAGATAATAGCCGATACTGCCGCACTAGAGTTGGTAGCCAAAGGCAGCGCAATAAATGAGATAAAGAAAGATGGAATGCTTGTGGCATTGGAGAAATTATCAACAGCATCTACCAAAGGATCAGCAAATGCAGCTGCGATGATAGTCCCCACCACCAACATCAACACTGCATTAAGAGAGGTCCACTTGGGATTTTCAACACCCTCTAAGGCTTCGTCACTTTGATCCACACTTTGATCCCCCAAAAGATAGTGTTCTCTCTTTGTTTGCTGTAAATGCATGACCATTAATGATATCATAATCCGAGAACAGTACTAAAAGCTAGAGAAATTCAACATGGCACGAGATACCTTGTGGAAGTCATCAAGATATTTCATCGTGGCAGGACCAGCCTCACGAGAAGGATCTCCAGCCTGCTTCGCCTCATCAAGCCATTTTGAGATTCCATTGATGAATTCACACAAATCAATTTTATAATCATTAGAAGTATCAAAATCATTCATCACTTTCTTTACAGCATCATCCTCATTCAAGTTAATCTGATCAAAGCTAATCTCATCAAGCCGCATCCCTCCAATCAAAGCTTTCAATTCAGGTTCTGAAATAAATCCATCCTTATCCCCGTCAATTGTGTGAAATAGCCTGCCAAAAATCCATTTAAGAGTCAGAAAATATGCGAGTCCAAGTCTAAAATTTGTGAGTTTGCAATCAAAATCTTCAGCGGGAAGTATAAAAGAAAACCAACTTTTCTACAATTTCAGTATTAAGCTCGCCATTGTCCTTGATGAACCTTCCCAGTGCGCGTATCCTTAGATATTTCAGAAATCTTGATATTACATGCTTATGCTTCGCATAAGCAAGTCTTCTCCTCTGGATCCATGGCTGACAAACCTATATATAGAGAAGGAAAGTTAAGCACGGATAGGGAAAACCCGAACAATTCAGTTAACAGGGAAGAAATTTAACCAGCTAACTACAAGCAGGGATGGAACCCACTACTCAACACGACAAATAGGAGTTCACCATACCTTGTCGATTAAAGTTCAGGTGACAGGTGAGATAATATGGCCTCTGATAACAAGGTTTCCACTCTTTTGGAAGAGGAAAGCAGGGAAATTAAAACACCAAATGTAATCTATACACTTTCTGATGACTTAATTAACAAGAGGTTTTGCTGGCAACCAAGACAAAAGAGGCAAAAAAAAAGGCATTAGCATTACCCAACATTACATTTTCTAGAGTGAACATGTGACTCTTCAATTCTCCTTGTTGGATTCGCATTATGACAAGGGTAAGGGAATGAATATGTATCCATCACCCTACCCAAATTAGGTACTTAGATCCTCTAAATTTTAAACAATGTTTGGAGAAGAAAAAACTTGAATTTGATAGTAACGAAATAAGGAAATGGCTTCTCCTCAACTGGGCCAGTTCACACCTGATACTCATTTCCGAGTCCATGTAATAGCTATAACATGTTTACATTATCTAGTGCTGTTGTATTATTGTATTGTTCAAATTTGTTCATGATATATGTACACAATAAAGTTGAACATACTTGCAATATTTATGTTTCAAAACTTTTTTAGACATGAGTTGAACAAATAAATGCCGTAACCTAACTTTTTTGTATCCATGTATTATTTCAATTTATTCATGACAAAATAAATAAATGAACAAAAATATTGAGCATACTGCATAGGGTAGAAAGATCAATGCTGCATAGAAAATATATTTTACCTGATAAAGACAATATGAAATCAGCATACAGACAGAGACAACAAGTGCAATCAAGACTGCCAAGTGTCTTCCCGAAGTTGAATTCATAAGTTGTGGTATCTGGACAACAAGAAATGGTATTACAGATATAGCCATGATCCTTGCAGCATAGCTAGTCCAGATGTCAGTAGTGACACCAGAACCCACAAAGATGAGAGTAACTTATGTGGATTATGTAATCCATCAATAATCCTTAGCCAAACATTCTACACTTAAACACTTTCTAACTGGGATATAAAAAATCTAAGAAAATAAACAAGTCAATGACGCGTACGAAGTTAAACATGCATTCGATTATCAGTGATACTCTTATCACAATAGAAAATACTATGATTATGGCATCCAACTGTAAACTGTCACCTAAATAAAATCAAAATAAAAAGCAAACAGCTAGATGCACAAAAAATTATTTATTTTTTGGATAAGTGGAAAACAACAAGTATGATGATGATATCAAATAAATCATAATTTACGTATTCATGTGCCGTAACTTCACTTTAGGCGTGCCAACATCACCCATGTGTTTTTGGCTACCGAGAGAGAGAGGGAGAGAAGCAATTCGAAGTCAGAAATAATAGTTTTTCTTCAAACAATACATGATTTTCGTGCATAGGAAAAGAAAAAATGAGTAAGAAAGTCCATGGACATACCAGTTAAGCTAAATTTCTTTGTATCTTTTCCATTTATTGCAATTGAATCGTGCAGGTCACACTTGCCGACAATAACACAAGTTCCCCATATTACAGTTAGGAGCATGACTGTAGACCCAGCTAGCAAGCCCATTCCAACTGAGACCTGACTTTTAGCTGTTTCTTTAGTTCCAGAGAGTCCAGATACTGGAGAAAAACAATGGATTAGAATGGAAGCATTATAGAGACCAATCACAAAGCATATAATGTATATTGGATTTAATCAAAGAAACTTTGAAGCAAAAAAGACACAATTCAATGCAGGCCTTACTGAAAACATGAACTTTACTTGACATTGCATAATCAACTGGTCAGTCCAAACTACAATCAGTCTGAGGAAACATTGGACATGAAGAGTATATGCACGCTTGACATTTTTTCTTCATTTTTAATTCGGAGACGACATGCAAGACATTGAAAAACAATTCATGGAAAAGCCAAGAAGTCAAACTTAATGCTCCAGAAAGATTCCTCTTTGAATACTCTTAGATTGATTACTCCCTCTAGCATCTCAGGGGAAAAAACATGCAATTATGCATTCATGTTTTATAATCCCATATTATGTGTGATACCATACCAGTAGAACATAATAAGGCTCACCATTTGTAAAAGATACACCAGCTGTATATCTAACATAGTCATCAACATCATCTACTCCCGGCATCCTCTACCTAGATTTTCCCTTCCACGGTATTCTCATGCCACATAACTAATTTAAAGTTCACAAACTAGCTTTATTAGCTAATTGGAACCTCTTATATTCTAATGCTTGGCTTTATTTCATCCATCAAAAGAAAATTAGTTACAAAAAGTTTACCCGATGGCCAAATTTTCTAATTGGAGAGAATCATAAAACTTCTTCAACTAGATTGAGATATTGAAATACATCATACAAGGCAAATGAAATAGAAATAAATTTTTATCCTTTTTGTTTTATCCAAACAATTTTTTTTGTTTTTTTTGGTAATGATATATGAAGGGCTCCCAATTTAAAAAATTTGCCTTAGGTCCCTAATAACTTAGGACCGACCCTGATGACAAGGAGAATAATGGCATGATTAAACAAAAAATGCAAAGTTAAGTTTGAAGCAATAAACTCCTAATCAAGATCGATTGAACTTAAATTTTGAAGAATTATTAGGTTAAAAAATGAACATATATATATATATATATTCATACATTGAAGAGGAGATCCACAATTGCCATTAGTAATTTTCCAAATCCTGTACCTCATAGCTTAAACAATTGTTAACAAGAGAACTATTATTTGCGACCAAATCAATATAATTACCAATTGACACCTTGAAAGACTTTAAAATTGTAAGTTCTGTCACCCAAAAAACAAAAATCATACTTTCCACAAACAAGTTGAAAAATAAAAAGAAGAATAAAACACAATTCAAATAAATTTTCATTTAGTAAACATCTCAATTTCACCATGCTAAACATCACCACTTGAAAGGCTTCTGTATGAGCACGAAATAATCTTCTCGTATAATCCTATTGATCAAGTCTGCGCTCCTCCAAACGTCGTCGCTTCACTCCCTGAAAACACAAACATGAGCTAGCCAGCGGGTGTGTGCCGGATACCTCTCCGATGCCTAAGTCAGCAAAATAGACAAATAGACCAAAGCTCTGTGTATTAGAGAATCAAAGTTGTGTTACCTCTTTTGTAGGTTATGTTATGAGCTTTTATAGGTTCCGTGAGACACAATCCTAGTAGGACTCTTATTCCTCCATGTAAAGTCCTCCTAGGAATCACATTCCTGAAAGATAATGCTTATCTTTTAACACCCCCCTCACTGCTTAAACCAAGTGAGATGGTTTTACCTCGGTAGTATGACAAAATGATCGAGCTAACATGGCCATACTAAACTGGAAAAAAATGATCGAGCTCTAACTAGCTTGGTTCTTCCCTTCATAGCTTGTACTTCGGTTTCACCTGTTGAGACCCAGCTAACCATAGCAAGCTTTTGCCGAGCTAATCTAGAGCAAGGTCCTGAGGAAAGCTCAAAACATCTCGGCTCAGAATGGTATGACCGAGCTAATTGTTACCACTCTGACCGTGGTGACCGAGCTAACTTCAAGGCTCTTTTTAGACCGAGCTAACTACAAGGCCCTTTTACTCAGCCCTTTCTTACTGCGGCCCACAGAACGGCCCATTACCCAGCTCGGCCCAATTTACTTATAAATTACCCTCTTAATTGCCCCTTAATTCCATCTGCGCAGCATGATTGGGATTACCCGTTACCAGCCGAGCTAAAAACTCTTGCCTTTCAACCGAGCTAAAATGCTGTCAGGCTACCGATTAGTACGGTTACAAAACATCTCTTCAGTCGCACTGTAACTGAATCGCTTCCCATTCCATGGACACGTGGCAAACTGTCATTCGCCTAGCGTAGCTGTCACGCCGTCTTCGTACTCCAAAAAATTTGAACAGTCCCGCATTCTCTCTCTCTTTACACCAAAACCATACACTTCGAACCATTCAATTCTACTATTCATCTTCTCTCTCTCTCTCTTGCTTGAGCCTCCATTTTTGCAACCTCAGTACCTGCGAAGCTTGCGTTCTCATCACCAACTGCATCCTTTCGTCTTCAATCCGTAAGTAACTCAATCCTCTTTTGCTTTTCGTTTGTATAGCCTAGCAACACGTATCATTTGTATATGTGTTTTTTCACAACACTTTCAAATGGTTTTCTCTATAATGAATAATAATTTTTTGAATAGTAATCACACCTACTGGATTTGCGAACAAACTAAAATGGGACATTTTAGATCCAAAATCATTCTCCAACCGAATTAGGATCTTGTTTGTATTAGGTGCAAACCTAGCCAAACTGAACGACCGAACTAAAACTTCATGACATACATGTAGTTTCAATAGGTCTAGGTACCTTCTGTTTCATTTAGCCGAGCTAGCGAACTGCACTAGGTTTGCGCAATACCGTGCTAGAAATCCTCAACCACCGACCGAGCTATAACTTGGGGCCAAACCAGCTCCCTAACTTACTCAAAAATCGAGCTAAGAATGTTGCACCATAAGCTTCAACCGTGCTACGAACTCCTTATATACTTAACCGGGCTAAAGTTTCTTCGCCCAAACCAAGCTAAGAATGGATAGTGTCCCACGTAGCCGAGCTAAGACAACATTTATTTTACCTTTGTTACTTTTAGCACGGTCCATCGATCTGTGCTTAAAACTTTTCCTTTGCCCTTTGCAAACTCTGACTAGGTTGCCCAGACACTCATTTGAACGCTTTAACCGAGATACTCCATATCATCTCAGTACCATGCTAACACTTGAGGATAATTTATACCTAATTTAAGACCACATGGAGAAATATAGGTTTTTAGTAAACTCTCCAGGGGCTATGGCCGAGTTCCGAAGGGACTACCATGTCCCTGATGATGTCCATCTTAGCCTAGTTGAACTAGACACCACTCCCTGAGAAAACCCGGGTTTCGTTCCCTTCACCCTTCTTTCCATTGTAGAAACCGGACTTCGATTCCCCGTCCAACCACTTCTTTGTGAGTTCCTCAGACAAACAAATCTTTGCCCTACCCAGCTTTCCACCAATTTTTACCGAATAATAAATAGCATCGCTGAGCTAAATCGCCGGCTTGGTCTCAACCTCAGTTTAGCCGAGCTATTTCACTAGTACTCTTTAGGCCAAAACGAAGATGGATGGGTTTATTATTTAAGAATAAGACGCCGCCGTGAAAAGATAATAAAGAACACCCCAGATAAAGACGCAAATAATGACGATTTCTTCTAGGTCTCGAGCAACTTCGAAGACCAGGAGGCCCAAATCCCGGCGACCGAATTAACTGGAACAAAGGAGTCGCCGGTATAATTACCTCGGTTTAGTTTTGTGCTTTCTTTACTTCATTGTTCCCATTTTCAACCGTACTAACCGTTGTCTTTTTTCTTTATGCAGACTTGAACCATCTTAAGTCCCAGTATAGCTACCCCAACTTAGACGCACTTCGCGCCGTACTACGATATCCCAATAGAAGTTAGGCCGAACTACTTAATTTTGAGCCAACGTATAAATATAGCAGCAAGCGAAAGACCAGGGTGACAGACTTCTTTTTGGAGCCCTCGCCAGAACCAGATCCTACCTGGCCTCAAATTAATTTGATCCCACTAACAGCAGAAAAAGAGATGGCCAAGAAGAGAATAGTTAGGGCCCTAATCACCGAAACAAATCAAACCGAAGTACCGCCAACCGGC
This sequence comes from Camellia sinensis, assembly GCF_055761805.1. Lineage (NCBI taxonomy): Eukaryota > Viridiplantae > Streptophyta > Magnoliopsida > Ericales > Theaceae > Camellia > Camellia sinensis. Next base: position 172,643,832 of record NC_138967.1, read on the forward strand.
CAATCACAAGAGGCCGTGGTAGCCCTACCAACCCATCAGCCTTCATCATCTCGACCCAGCAAGTGTGCTCGGACTTCCACAACCGAGCCACGCCTTGTTGACGAAGATGAAACCATCCTACCCCAGACCACACCACTGAGCCCACAACCGGAGCGCTCTGACCGAGCTACCTCCTCTAAATGGGTGCCAAAGATCACCTACAAGAACCGCGCTATCACTGATTCCGACTCAGTGGTCGCAGAAAAAGACCATTTGTTGGCCTTTAATCTTGCCAAGGGCGTCTGCCTTCCAGCCGATATGGAGCACCACGATCACCTTACCGAGCTGAAGGCCATTCACTCGGCAACAAAGTCAATGGTGCTGGTAAGTTTCTCCTTTCTCCAGTCTTAATTTGTACATCTGTTTGCTCGGTTTTGCTCAAAATTTGTTTCTTTCCTTTTGCAGGCCTTACAGAAGAACCACGTCGCTCATAAGCGCGTGTTGGAGCTTCAAAAAACCACAAGGCAGGTTGTGGCAAAAGCAGATGCTAAATCGGCCGAGCTAGAAGAGGCCAAGAAGAAAATGGCCAAGCTACGTACCGAGGTGGCCCACCTGACCGGTCTTGTCAACTCGGCTGAAGCGGATAAGCAAAAGGCTACGGCCGTGCTGAAAGACAAATATCTGCGCGAGCTGGCCAAGCTCGAGAAAAAGAAGAAGGATGAAATCGCCCGGTTGGAGAAGAGCGTGGAAGATGCTGAAAACCGGGGTTACAAGGAGGGGGCTGACACCTACATCCAGCAATACGAGGCTGCCAAAGATATATTCTTCAAATGTGGATGGAAGGTGGCAGTAACGCAGCTCGGTCTTAGCCAAGAGACCGAGGTCTTCCTTAACCCTCCTCCACATTTTATACCGAGCTACATGGCGGAGTATGCCCACGCCATTCAACAAAAATTTCTTCAAGATAATGATGAAGAAGAGGCCCCAGAGCCCGACAATGCCCCAGTCATCGCCAATGATCCCATCGTTCAGTCAGCTCGGGTGGAGCCATCGGTGAAAGACTTGGTTGCAAGTGTGACCGAGCTACCTGCTGAAACCAGGCTTCGAGTTGAACTGGATGCGGATCTTGACGACCTTTTTGCTTGATCTTGTACTTTCTTCTTTTTACTTTTGCAAAGAATGTGTAACCGGGCTAAGGCCCATCTTTTGTACCTTGATTTGCATTTTGAATGAAATCTCATCTTGTTTCAACTGTTAGTTCAATTAAATTCCATGCCATGCATTTATTTTCCAATTATAATCTGAATGTAGTATAACATTTTCTGGCCGTGATATTTATCTCGGTTCTAACTTTGAGACCTTATTTGGTCATACCAGCCAACCTCTTCAACCTAGGTTGTTACCTCGGCTGAAGATTACCAAAAGTTGTTATTCCAGCCAACCATTCTTCAGCCTTGATCCTTATCTCGGCTGAAGAGTACTAAGTGTTGGTTTTTTCAACCAACCACTCTTTAGCCTAGATCCTTATCTCGACTGAAGAGTACTAAGTGTTGGTTTTTCCAACTAACCACTCTTTAGCCTAGGTCCTTATCTCGACTGAAGAGTACTAAGTGTTGGTTTTTCCAGCCAACCTCTTCAGCCTAGTTCCCTATCTCGGCTGAAGAGCAATAAATGTTGGTTTTTCCAGCCAACCTCTTCAGCCCAGATCCTGATCCTAGCTGAAGAGAGCTCAAAGCTGGTTATTCCTACCAACCTGAGCCAAGTGTTTGGTTATTCTTGCCAAATTTCCTGCAGCCTCGATCCTTATCTTGGCTAAGAAGAAGTGAGTGTTGGTTTTTCCAGCCAACCTCTTCAGCCCAGATCCTGATCCTAGCTGAAGAGAGCTCAAAGTTGGTTATTCCTGCCAATCTAGAGCCAAGTGTTTGGTTATTCCTGCCACACTTCCTGCAGCCTCGATCCTTATCTTGGCTTAGGAGAAGTGAGTGTTGGTTTTTCCAGCCAACCTCTTCAGCCCAGATCCTGATCCTAGCTGAAGAGAGTGCAAAATTGGTTATTCCGACCAACTCTACTTTCAATGCCCCTAGCTTACTAAAACAACTTTTACAGAAGGAAACAACTATGCTAAAAAGAAAACTACTTGTTTTATTGAGGAAAAGAAAAATTACAAGTACTTTTTTAAAAAAAAAAAACTAAAAATAAAATAGTTTGAGATTGGCAGTGTTCCATGGCCTGGGAATGGCTTTGCTGTCTTCATCTTCCAAATGATATGCCCCCTTTCCTGTTAATCCAACCACTTTGTAAGGTCCTTCCCAATTGGGCCCTAACTTGCCATCTCCAGGTACCATGGTGTTTCCCATTACTTTGCGTAGCACCCAATCTCTAATCTTGAATTGCCTCGGATGTACTGTCTTGTTATATTTTCTGGATAACTCATGTTGGTATGAGGCAATGTGAACTAGTGCTTTTTCTCTTCTTTCTTCCGCAAGGTCGAGTTCCAAGGCTATGGCTTCTCCATTTAACTCTGGGTCAAAATTTTCACTTCTGATTGTGGGAAGGCCAATTTCCAGGGGGATTACTGCTTCCATGCTGTAGGCTAAGGAGAATGGTGTTTCTCCAATCGATCGCCGAGGTGTGGTACGGTAAGCCCATAAAACATGAGGAAGCTCCTCAGCCCATTTTCCTTTTGCTTTCTCTAACCTTTTCTTCAATCCATCCAAAACGACTTTGTTTGATGCTTCCGCCTAGCCATTTGCTTGGGGGTATGCCGGAGTAGAGTTGTAGAATTCTATCTTGTATTCTTCACAAAAGCCTCTAAAAATTTTGCCATTGAACTAAGTGCCGTTGTCAAATATTAGAGCCTTGGGTATGCCAAACCGAGTGATGATATTCTGTCAGACGAACTTCTTCACATCTTTCTCCTTTATTGATGCGAATGCTTCTGCCTCCACCTACTTTGTGAAGTAGTCTGTCGCTGCAAGAAATAACTTTCGGTTGCTGGGTGCCGTTGAAAGTGGTCCTACTATGTCCAAGCCCCACATTGTGAAGGGCCATGGGCTAGTTAATGGTAGAAGCTCTCTGGCTGGTTGATGTATTTGGTGTGCGAACTTCTGACATTTCTCGCACTTCTTGACATACTTCTCTGAATCTGCTTGTAAGGCCACCAATATCCCTGCGAATTGTTCTGTAGGCCAACAATTTTCCTTCTTGGTGGCTTCCGCATATGCCTTCGTGTATCTCGAACAAGAATGCCTCGACCTTGCTAGGATGGACACATTTCAGGTAGGGTCCTTTGAAGGATTTCTTGTACAAGGCCATTGATGGAGAGAGTCAGAATCGCTGTGACTTTGCTCTTATTTGTTGGCCTCTTTCTTCTCTTCGGGTAAAATGTCATCCTTTAAGAACAACATAATGGGATCCGTCCATGAAGGGCTTAGTTCAGCACAACATACCTCTGCTACTTCGGGCTCTTCAATGCTTGGTCTTGGTAGGAAGTCGATCAATAATGGATGTGGGATGGATGTATCTGCCATCGAAGTGAAGCCTACTAGCTCGTCTGTTCTGCTGTTTTCTTCTCGGCCAATCTACTCTATCCGCACTACTTCGAACTTCATGATCTCTTTTCTGACTAAATTTTGCTACTTAGTCATTCTTTCATCCTTTGCCTCGTAGTCGCCTGAAATTTGATTTACCACTAGCTGTAAGTCATTGTAAACCATTAGCTCGATGGCCTTCATGTAGAGTGCTGATTTTAGTCCTGCCAGAAGTGCTTCATACTCCGCTTCGTTGTTTGATGCTGGGAAGCCAAGGTTAACTGCTTGTTCCACTATTAGGCCATCTGGTGAGATAAGGACTATGCCAAGTCCTGCATCGTGCCTGTTGGATGCTCCATCCACGAAAAGCTTCCACATTTCTCCAACGAACAAGTTCCAGCAAGTGGAGGAATCGGATGATGCCTTGGGGTCATGAGTGTTGCCGATGTTTTCTTCAAAGTCCACACTTACTGTTTGCCCCTCATTATCTGATTGTACCAAGTTTTTACTTGTTGATGAGTTTTTGCTTGGTGTAGTATGGTTTGCTTCTTCCTCCCTTTCTTCACTCCGGTCTATTTTGGGATGTGGCTGGGCATCCTATATCAGGGGTTGCACATTTCCTGTGGCGTTTTCCATCCCCATTTCGGTTGTACCAGTTAAGTCAACTAGGCAGATGTGATGACTTCCTGGTGTGAACTCTGCCACAAAGTCTGCCAAGCTTGGGCTTTGTTGCAATTCTGGGTTGAAACTTGATGTCAAATTGTCCCAATTCCACCGCCCACTTTAAGATTCGCCCAGAAAAGTTCGCCCTCTCAAACAAAGCTTTTAATGGAAAAGCTATGAGGACGATTATGGTGTGGGCGTGGAAGTAATGCGACAACTTCCTTGAAGCCATTATCAAGGCTAAGGCCAGTTTTTCCAATGGTAAGTACCTATTTTCTGCGCCCAGCAATGTCTTGCTGACATAAAAGATGGGCAGGTGTTGGATTCCTTCTGCTCTGACCAACACTGCACTGACTACGTGCTGTGAAACTACCAGGTACAAAAAGAGTTCTTCTTCAGGTATTGGGGTTACTAGCAATGGTGGAGAAGACATGTATTCTTTCAAGCTTTCTAGGGCGCGGTCGCATTCTTCATCCCGCTCAAACTTGGCCTTTAATGCTTGGAAAAATGGTCGACATCTGTCTGACGACCGACTTATGAACCGGTTGAGCGCAGCTGCCATACTAGTGAGATGCTGCACTTCTTTTACCGAGTTGGGCCTCTCTAGATCCTGAATCGCTTTGATCTGAGAGGGGTCTGCCTCTATACCTCGGTTGGTCACTAGGAAGCCTAGGAATTTGCCCAATCTTACGCCGAACGCACACTTGGATGCATTAAGGCGTAACTTGTTCTTCTTCAGGAACTGAAACATCTCACCTAGGTTCCTGAGATGGTCATTCTCATCCTTGTTTTTTACCACCATATCATCTATGTATGCCTCCATTGTTCTATCTAACAATGGTTCAAACATCTTAGTGACCATCCGCTGGAATGTTGCCCCTGCGTTTTTTAGGCCAAAGGGCATGACCTTGTAGCAATACAGTCCTCTTGGCGTTGTAAAGGATGTGATCTCCCGGTCTGATTCATACATAGCGATCTGATGGTAACCTCTGCACGCATCAAGAAAGCTAAGTCAATTGTGTCCTGCCGTTAGGTCTACCAGTTGGTCTATCCGCGGTAAGGGAAAACTATCCTTTGGGCATGCCTTGTTGACTGTTTTGTAGTCCACACAGACACGCCATTTTCCATTCTTCTTTGGCACCACCACAGTATTGGATATCCACTTGGGATAGTGCACTTCTCTGATAGCTCTTACCTCTAGAAGGTTTCCCACTTCTTCCACCACTATCTCGGCGTGGTGGAGTGCTGATCTGCGAGTGCACTGTATAATTGGTCTGGCAGTTGGGTGGACACTTAATTGGTGACAGATGAAATTTGGGTCAATGCTAGGCATGCCATACGGCATCCAGGCGAACACTTCGATGTTAGAGGTTAAGAATTTCATGACTTCTATTCTCTCAGTGCTGGACAATGACGAGCCGAGCAAAAAGAACTTTTCTGAGTCTTTTTCATCTATCCTTACCTGTACCAAGTCTTCCATCGCCTTCTGTTCAGCTGCTTTGCCAACATCTGCGAACAGCTCATTGCTTTCAGGTTCTTCCACCATCTGTACATATCCTTTGGCAGCGCGACTGCCATTTACTATGACGAAGCATTGTTTGGACATAATTTGGTCTCCAAAGACCTCTTCAATTACTCCGGCTTCGTTGGGGAACCGTAATACTTGATGGTAGGTTGATGCTACCAATCACATGGCGTGCAACCATGTCCTTCCCAAGATAATGTTGTAAGTGGAAGGAACTTTCAATACCCAAAATTTCACCTGCTTCGTCATGCTTCCTGCTCTGACTGGGAAGATCATCTTGCCCACTGGCCACTCTGGCATTGAGTTGAATCTGATTAGGGGAGATGTTGCAGGCGCCAAGTCTTTGTCCTCCAGTTTCAATTGTTTGAAGGTTTCGTAATACATTATCTCACACGAGCTTCCTTGGTCAATCAAAATCCGTTTGATGTGGTAATCTTTGACGCGGAGTGTGACGACCAGCGTATCATTGTGAGGGCAATATATCCTTGCCAAGTCTTTGTCTAAAAGAGATATGACATTCGTGGCTTCTGTTCTCCACTTTTGATGGCAGGTTATGCACTTAATACCTCCCTTAAGTGCTTAGCCTTCTTGATCATTCCCCTGAGCTCACATACTCGCTCAAGTTCGAATACCCCATGTATTACGTTAATCACGCCTTGAGGTGGGGCGTCGATCGGCGTTCCGTCTGGGTTGTCGTGGTTCTGGGGGGCTGGCTGTGTCCCTCCTTCTATGTACTGGTCCAGGTGCCCAGCTGCCATTAACTCTTCCAAGTGCTATCTTAACGACGTGCAATTCTCTGTGCGGTGCCCCTTTTCATTATGGAAGGTACATCCGGATCCTTCATCATAGTCTTTTTGTGCTTCTCCCAACTTAGCTGGCCATCGGACGAAAGGTTTATCGCGTATCTCACTGAGAATCCGGTAGATTGGTTTTTTGAACACCATGGTAATGGCAGTGCGAACTCTTAGCCACATTTTGTCTGGATCTTCTTTGTTGGCCCGTCTTCCTCGCCCATTCCTGCTTGGTCGTTCTACCGTGTTGACTTTTGCCGAAGTCTTTTTATCTGGTATTGCTGTCGTGCCAGATTTCGCCTTAGCACGGGCGTCATCCTCTTCCACACGAATATGTTGGTGTACTCTCTCCATTAAGGCTTCCATCGTGAAGGGAGGCGTCATAGTAATTGAATCCCTCAATTTGTTGCCAATTGGCAGGCCCCGTTTGTATTGTGCAATGGCAAGGTTTGTAGGATAATCTCCTATCTAGTTGAAAGTTTCCCAGTAGCAACTGTTGTACGACCTCAATGTTTCTTTGTCGCCCATGTCAATGGAGAGTGATTGATCAATCTCCACTACCGTCTTGGTGTTCGTTCTAAACCTTGTCACGAGCGTCTTTGCCAATTGTGCCCAGGAGGCGATGCTGCCTTCTGGTAACCTTTCGAACCAAGTTCGACCCAGGTCACCTAGGCTGGAAGGAAACAGGATGCACATTAAAGCCTCGTTTCACCGGTATACTGCCATAACCTGGTGTAGACACGCCCTTGGGCCTCATGCTACAGTTCGGACTCAAATGTCACGATTCTTAATCTGATCTTACAATGTGCGATGTGAGATTGATAAATCACCAAAGAGTCCAAATCCGGAAAATCATTTTGGAAAACTGATTTTTAAGAAAGAAGTGCCAAACATGGACTGCTTTGCCAGATACAGAGTCGCCACCTAAATATTTCATTTTGGAAGAATTTAGGAAACCCTGACTCATGCCTAAGGCCACGTGTCCGTCATCACCAAAGTTGCCTCGGCTAGGGAACTTGGGTACGATTGGGGAAGGCCATCTATGAGCACCCCCGCTCGCCCGATCAAAGATCGGCCTGTACTAAGCATGATATCGGATTTTTGAAAACACATGTGCTCTTATTCCGATTAATTAGCTAGAATTACTATGTGATGCGCACAACACACAAGTATAGACTAGACCGCCTAATTTGGAACAAAGCATTGCATATTCGTTTGTTAGGGAAATAGTTTTGAAGTTTGCTACTCTCAAGTAGGCTAAAATGCGAATTTCGATGAATTATCCCAATTCAAGTAATCCAACCTTCACCCACAGGCATTCAGACAGTTAATCACGTCAGCAAATAGCCTCATGGCAAGCATGCTTTCATGGCAATATTAACACACATGCAGTATGCTAAAGCGTAAACACTCACCGTGTACTCCAAGCCAAAACAAAGAACTAGTTAGAAATCATGCATGATCCTAGTTCATGTTAAAATGGCTAATGCAACACGCGAAAATGCAACTAAAATAAGCTCGGCTATTCTAGAATGTCATGTGAAATGTAACTTGATACATGTATTCAAATAGGAATTGAAATACAATGCAGTTAGTATGATGCGCCGAGCCTGGTGCATGCAAAACAGATGAATGGATGCACGCATGCAAGCATAAGGTATGCTAAATGAAATATGCCCTAAAACTAACCATCGTAAGCAGTTAAGTAAAAGGGAGAAAGAAATAGGGATTGTAAGACATGTATCACACACACGCATGTAGACACCCCATTTTTGACCGTCCTCAAGACTTGGACGTCACCGTTTGAACACACGGTGATCTTCCATGTTTGTGTTCGTTTGGAGTTCCCGGAGGCCTCGGCTCGCGTGCCTTGCCTCAGGATCTCCGAACTCGACCGTTTAGTGTCTGGTTTTGCACCAAACACTTGCATCTTGCCCTTGAGAGGCAGGGTGGGGCTTGTAGACCATCCCCACCCACCACCGGCATTGGCTAGAGGCCACCGGCTGGTTTTTGCTGCCACCGGCAATATTTGTTGCCGACCGGCACTCTTTGTTGCCGGTCAGCACTATTTGTTGCCGACCGGCACTCCTTTTGGCCAAGATGGCATTTTTGGCCGGCCGGTTACTGTGCAGTTGCTTTTTGAGATATTTTTAGGCAACTGTATTGCAGTGACTTTCCCTCCATACACGTGTATGGAGGGATGGCCCTCTAGTTTGGCTTAACTTGTAAGTTTTGCAAGTTTGGTTGCATATATAGAGAGAGGCTCTCTCTTGTTGCTAGGGTTGGAGACTTTAGACATTTTAGAGAGGGAAAAACACAGAGAGAAGCTCTGGTTTTAGGGTTTGAGTTGCATACACATCCTATCTCTATATTTACTCTTGTGTGTGTTTTAGTCCATACTATTGCACACAAGCACCTAGTGTTTCACCTTCCTCTTGAAACTAGGGTTCTAAAGGCTTGTTCTTGAGTTTCTTGACTGGTTTGGAGCCAAAGGAGGCCATTGGAGCATCGTTTGTGAAGAAGGCGTCAAGGGTGAGAATCTAGTCCCATTTTCCCCCATTTTTGCATTGATTTTATACCTATCTTAGAGCTGTTTTTGTGCTTATTGTATAACATAAAAAAGTTCTGTTTTTAGGCCCTCTTTATTGTTTATTAAGAGTGTTTTGTTGTTTGAGGGTTGTTGACCACCCTTAGACCTCAAAAGGCCTCATTTTGAGCCATTTTGTGTTAGCTCTGGGATTTTGGTGTTGAGGTCTCTTCACCACTGAAATCTTGAGGGATTTCAGTGGTGAAGATGATGCCTTGAAGTCCCAAGAAGGAGAGGGCCACCCCCTCTCCTTGTTGTCCTTGAAAAGGGCATATTTTGGCCTCTTAAGGAAGCCTTTGCTTGAGTGTGTGTTGAGCATGTTTGGTTTGTTTTTCATGCTTATATATCCATAATATAACATGATTTTAAGTTGGTTTTGGAACTCCATGCATGCTTAGCATAGTTGCCATGTAATGCCTTGTTTATGCCTTAACATGTCTTAGGTTGTTAGCCTTTGTTGGAGCATGTTTTAGGCTTAGTCTTGTGAAGATTATGTGCTTATCTTGCCATGTTCTAGGTCTGTCCTAGGTTGTTTGGGTTGATTTTGGCATGCTTGATATAGCTCCTTTGTATTTGGGCTTGTTAGCCTTGAGTATGTGCATGTGTAGCATGACATCTTTGCATCGATTTGGTGATTTGGGGTCCCCCCACATGTTATTTCAGTCCCATTTCCATGCTTGTTTGATTGCCTTGCATGCCTCTTTAATGCTTTGGAAGCTTGTGTAGCAATGCTCCATGTTTTGACCATTATGCATGCCTTTTTTTTTTTGAGTCATTTGGATGCCATCTAAGTGGTCCTTAGGCCTTGTATTAATGTCCCAAAACTCTGTTTTTGGTCAATGAGTTCATGCCATGTTTGGTCTTGCTTAGTGTAGTCCAATGCTCCATTGACTTGCCTTGAGCATTTGGGCCATTTGTTGCATGCTTGGCTTGATTTATTGCTTGGTTTGGCACCATGTTTTGGCATGATTTCAATGCTTATGTTGCATGCTAATTGTCCATGATTCCCTCTTTCAAGTGTGCTTGAATGTTGTTTGATTTGTGCTTAAGTGTTGGTCCTTATGTGCATGTGTGTGTGCATGCCATTTAGCCCTCACTTTTTTAGCACATTGGCTACTGTTTTAGGCCTTATTAGAGCTGCCTAATTCATGTATAAGCCCATCTTTCCATACATTTGCATTGCCATATGTATGCTTGTATGCTTGCATAAGTGCCTTGCCATGCCATGTTGCATTCTTAGCTTGTATGCCTAGGTTGCATTGCATCTTGCATGCATGCCTTGTTCCTTGAATTGGTGATAGGAATTGGGCCTAATTTGTTTGATTGGTTTGCATGCATTTGAAATCAAAGTTGCATACTTGGTTCTTTGGGCCATCATGCATGGAAATGCGTGATTGGTGGTCCGAGAACCGAGGCACATGTCCCGTTGAGTCATTACAATGATAAGAGACATGGTTGGTGCATACATGCCTTGAATTGTGCTGTCATGCCTTGTTTTGCCCTCTGTTGCTGTGAGTTGCAGGTCCTGCAGACTTTCTTTGCCGACCGGCAGTGTAAGGTGCCGGCCGGCAACCTTTTCTCTGCCGACAGCTTCAATTTTGTGCCGATGGACACATACCAGTGCCGGTGATGATCCCACTCAGCCGGTGGTACTCCCCAGTGCCCAGGGATGTAACCCTGAGGTTTTGACAGCCTCCAGAGAAGTGAAGGAAGGAAAACAGAGGCAGCTTGTGCATGGCGGCGCGCTTCTCGAGGCGTTTTACTGTTTTTCTCAGTCTATTTAATTTGTTAATTAAATTAGGCAATTTGTAATATTAATTAGCTTGCGTAGTTAATTAATTTGTAATATTTATTCGGTCCCTCCGAGCGAGGGCAAATCGGTAATAAGTGTGCGTGGGTGGTGTGTATGTCTTCCAACCTCACTTCTTTCTTCCCTTTTACTTACCCGCTTTAATGGTTAGTATTAGGACACGTTTAAATTAGCATACCTTATGCTATGCATGCGTGCATCCATGCATTTGTATTACATGCATTGAGCTCGGTACATCATGCTAACTGCATATGTATCTCAAATTCCAAACTGAATATGTGATAGTTGTGCATTTCTCACATACCATGTTTAGGATAGCCGAGCCTATTCTAGCAACACTTTGTATGCGATGCATTAGGCACTTAACATGGACTTGGATCATGCATGTTTGCTAACAAGTTCTTTGTTTTGGCACGGAGTACGATGCAAGTATTTCCGCTTTAGCATATCGCATGAGTGTGAATGTTGCCATGTCAGCATGCTTAACATGTGGCTAGATGCTTATGTGTTAAAATGTTTTGAATGCCTGTGGGTGAAGGTTGGATTGTTTGAGTTGGAAAAACTCATTGAAATCCGTGTTTTTTAGCCTACTTGCGAGTAGCAAATTTCAAAGCATTTTCAAAACAAACGGATATGCAATGATTCTTTCCAAATTAGGCAATCTAGTCTATACTTGTTTGCTGCGCGCATAACATAGTAATTCTAGGCTAATAATTGGTTTAAGAACACATAGCGTTTTCAAAATTGGATATCACGGTTAGTAGAGGCCGGTCTTCGGACCGGGCGAAAGGGGGTGCTCATAGCTGACCTTCCCCGATCGTAACCAAGCTCCCGAGCCGAGACAACTCCGGTGATGACGGGCATGTGGCCTTCGGCACCGAGTCAGGGTTTCCTAAATTCTCCCATAAAAAATATTTAGGTGGCGACTCTGTATCTGGCAAAGCAGTCCATGTTTGGCACTACTTTTTCAAAAATCTGTTTCTCAAAACGATTTGCCAGATTTGGACTCTTTGGTTCAGATTAAGAACCGTGACACAAATCGAGTCCGAACTGTAGCGAGGTCCCCCCGCGGGCGCGGGCCACAACGCACGCTTATTACAACACTTGGCCCTCTCGAGGGAGAGACCGAATAAGAAGCTAACTAGCTAATCTAAGCTAATTAAACTAATTATTACACAATAAATTAATTAACTAGCCCTAGTTAACTAATTATTACAAAACAAATTGAATAGCTAAACGCATTAACTACTAAAGGTACAGACCAAAGCAAAACCTAGCTATCTAAGCATGGCAGCTAAGGAAAGCAGTAAATCAGGAGCCTCAGAGGTAGAGGAATGCATGCATGTCCGGTTGCCTCGTTCGGAAATCCAATGCGATGCCCCGATTTGCCTCTGTTTTCACTTGTTTCTCAGAAACTTTCACCAAACTCCAGAAAGCTGAAAATCCACCTTGGGAATCCTATGGGAGGATGGCCTACCACTTTTGGTCTCTCCAGACTTCTGCCGACCACTTTTGGTTGTTGAAAATCAAGGAAAGTGGTCGGCTAGCTACTTTTTCTAGCTGGCCGACCAGTTGTTGCTACTGAACTGTAATTTGCTGCAACAAAGAGCAAGAAAGGGCATGGCAATGTATTTGCAAGATATGTGTACGCAACCACCCTCCGTATCATGTCATGAACTCAAGGGAGTGTAGGTTCTCGACCCTCGAGCCACCAATCGCGCATTTCCATGCGTGATGACCGAGAGGCGAAGTTGCACAATTCAATATGAAATGAATGCACAAGTAAACACATAAAGCCTAAAATTCTATCATGGATGGTCAAGAGCGTCGGCGACTAGGAATTAAGGCACGTTTCATCACTATGAGTATGAAACATCCCTTGTTTCCCGTGTTTGGACTAACACCTATTCCAAACACAATGCAAGCAAGCATGGCATACACAATGCGACTCAAGCATGCAAGTATGCAATATGACTTAAGCATGCAAACATGTAATGCAATATGAACAACCTAACAAGGCTAATGGCATGCACAATGCTAAAGCATGTAACAACTAGCATACACAATGCTAAATGATAAGAACTAGATGGCATACTCAATGCAAGGCATTCATGAGGTCCTAAGCATAATGTAATGCATGCATGCACAATGCAATGCAACAAGGGCAACTTATGTAATATACCAAGCATGGCATGCTCAAATGTAATATACATGTTATATTCAATGGACTTAAACCAAAAGGGTAGACCTCAATCATGCCCAAATCAGTGGCCATCGGTGATAAAATGAAGGCACATAAAGCAAAGCATGCATACACAATGCATTGGCCATCAAAGAGGCCAAAGAGCATAACTCTCAAGAGTGTTCAATAAGTGACAAAAGTGGAAGTGTAACAACACTAAGGGCACTGAAATTAAGCAAGAAATGATGTCAAATCATTCAAACAACATAAGTAAAGCATGCTAGGGTCCTAAGGCATGAAAGCTAGTAAAGAGCAACACAAAGGAGGCATGCAATACATGGCACAAATACATGAACTAAGCATGGACAGAGCTCAAGTAGGTCAAAACAAGGACCAAAACATGCTGAGACGAGGGCTCAAATACCTAGACATGCAAGCATACGAGCTAAAGCATAAACTAAGCATGATTGAAGTGGGAACATGGCAAGTCTATATGCTCTGAAATGTCATGTTAAGTGATGTCAAATCATGTACACAATACAAATGAAGCATGCAATGGAGCCCAAAGCATGAAACAAGCAAGAGCATTTGTACTACAAGTATACAAAACATGAAGCACATGATTGAGGCAACCTAAAACAGTCCTAGTACATGTTAAAATATGTCTAAAACATGCATGAAAGTAGGCCAAAATATGCTAGCATGAAGGGCATGAAGCATGGTGAATGCAAGGCAAACAAGGTGGATTACACTACACCTATTAGGACCAAGCATGGCATGACTTAACCAGCAAAAATCAGAGTTATGTCATGGCATAATAACCCCAAAAACACACTAAAATGGTGGTTTGCAAACAAGGGCATGAAGGCATACGCAATGGTTCATGTTAAGGCATAAAGGGGGAAACCCTCCAACACATTGAAATAGCGACAAATGTGAATGCATGGCCATGAAACATGGACTGAAATCACATAACTAATGATGCCAAATCATTGAAATAAGCCAAGTAATGCATGCTAGAGGATTCAATATACAAAGCTTACAAGCTAGATTGAACTATAGTTATACAAAGCAAGTCATGGATGACCAATACAACCAAAATCAGATCTTAAACATGACAAAACATGAACAAAATCTTCTTTAAGCTAAGCCAAAAGCATGCTAAAATGACATGTCACAACATGATGCATGTTAGGCTATTTTATGGGATTACACTACATGTGCAAGGAGCATGCAAAGGCTAATCAAACCAAACCTAGAAAGAGGTATGACATAGTAAAACAAACCCAAAAACATGCTGAAATAGACACAACATAGGCTAGAATGAGATGCTACTTCATGAAGCATACAAAGCTAGTGTGTGTGATTTACACTGCAAGTGTATAAGGCATGCAAGAGCCAGCCAAACCAACCCAAAAAAGATCTAAGGAATGTTAAAATAACACCAAAAAACTACTGAGATGGCCTCAAAACAAGCTAGAAACACATGCTCAAACATGAGGCATACAAGACTAGATTGTGTGATTTACACTACAAGTGTATTAACCATGCATGGAGTGACCAAACTAAGCAAAAAAAGTGGTATGCCACAGAAAAATAACCACAAATACAAGCTAAGATATGGCCAACATACACTTAGTAAAGATACTCAAACATGAGGCTTTCAAAGCTAGTAAACAAGACACAAAAGAGAGGGGATGACCCTCTCCTATTTAGGACACCAAGACCACCTTTCCACCACTGAAAATCCTATGGATTTCAATGGTAGAAAGGTCATGCAAAGGGTTCAACAAGAACCTAAAGGTATGGCTCAAAATGAGGCCTAACAAGGCCTAAAAGGGGGTAAAACACCCCAAACGAAAAAGTAACCTCAAAAACTATTTTAAGCACTTAAAAATGGAACTTTTTCTAGTTAAGAGTTAAGCTTAAAAACATATACAAGAAGGGCTAAAAGCTTAAGCAAGAAAGGGGGATTTAAGGCTTAGAAACTCATCCTTGAAGACCTTCTTTAAAGCTGCAACTCCAGCAAGTTTTTCAAGCTCAAGGCAACCCAAGAACACCAAAATCAACCCCTAAGCACCTCAGTAGAAAAATGATGGTGTTTAAGTGTGTGTTTGTGTGTTAAACTAGGACAAAATAACACGTTTATGCACAAAAATGAAGAACAAGAGTGATATAGAGACAGCTATATCTAACTCTCTAATGGCAATTTTTCTGACCCTCAAGGAGGGAGGAGGAGCCTCCCTCTTATAGAAAAGGAAAGGCAAAGCTTCTTGGAGAAGCTAAGCCTCAATGTAATCCCTCCATACACGTGTATGGAGGATGGCCCTAATGTCCTCTAGCTATGCCAGCTGGAGGAAAATATCTCCAAAAAGGCGCCAAAAAGCAACCGACCACTTGAAGTGGTCGGCCTGCTAGTAAAAGTGGTCGGCCGACTACTTTAGGTGGTCAACCAGAGTAGAAACTGGTCGACCATAGGTGGGAGAGGTCAACACACTAAATGCAAGGTGGTGGTATGGTGGCTGACCAGAAAAGATGGTCCAAAGACCAAGAAAGCCAGTTATCTGACAAGAAAACTAGCTGAAAAAAGAAAAAGTGGTCGGCCAGAAGAAATAATGGTCTCTCACCCTTGTGCCACCTTTCAAACAAGGAAAGCAAGGTTTGCACCAAAAACAAACCAAAGCGGATGCAAGACGAGAAATTGGGAGGCGAAACACGCGGCCAAAAGCCCCGAAAACTAGCTGACGAGCATCAAGAGTGGTATGCAACCACAAAAGTGGTCTCCCCGACCACAGTGTTCCTCTAGGCAGAGGCAACAAGGTGTGGTTCAAAAACCACGCCAAACGGAGAATGTTAAGCGGTCCCGAGACAAGGCGCGCAGCCAAAGGCTCCAAAAATCGGAAACTAGTCTCCAAACGGGAAAAGTGGCCTACGACCACGAAAAGTAGTCTACGACCACAGAGAGATGGTCTACAAGACTACTCCCTCCCTCCGGGAAGGGAAAACAAGACTTGGTCCACAAATCGAGCCAAAGCACAAAGAGTTCCAGGGCCCGGAGGCAAGGCTCTCAGCCAAAACTCCGAAACCTCAGAACGAGCACAACATGCACCATCATCGAGCGCTCAATCGATGACGTCTGAGTTTTAAGGTCGGTCAAAAATGAGGTGTCTACACCTGGCGAAAGTGGCTCAAGTGCATGTAGGGGTCTATCTTCCCCTCATAAGTAGTGAATTTGGGCTAATGAAAGCCCGAAGGTAGTGGTGCGTTCTCAATTGCCGGAACGAACGGCGAGGTCTGCAGCCTTGCTAATACTTTGTCTGTTGGTTCGTAAGCAAGGCGCGGTATTTGCATTCCTACCTCAACGTTCCCATGCGTCCGAGGAGCCAACCGCTGAAGATTTGAAACTCTGCGCGGGTCGCGTACCCTGGTATCTTCCTTCTATCGTGCCCTTTCTTCTAGCACAGTTCACAAATCAGATGATCTAGGTAACTCCATCTGCCTGGATGACGTCATGGTGCGTGCGAGAGGGCCGATAGGTGCTTCCCTCGGTATATGACCTGTCAGTTCTTGTTTTCTCAAACCTGGAGTAACCAGTCCTGGGAGTTCTTGACTGAGTGTCGCCTATTCTCAGGCTCCTACTCTCTACTTGCAATGGTGTGGTATGCCTACGATGATCTTTCGAGTGGCGAGGGGGCGTGTTGCTTTTGCGCCCCTCTCCTGTCAACACCCCTTTTCCTTTGATCTGGCGCTTCATAGACTCCATGTCTGCCGCCATCTTCCTTACTAACTCGTCTTGTTCCTTTACGCGATCCTTCAGAATTTGAGGATCGATCCTCCGCCTCTGTCTTTCAGGACTTTGAGAGCGACGGGGGTTGTTAGCCCGCCTCCCCCTTACATCCCTCCGGGGGTTCTATCGCTGGGGCTCTAAATCCGCCATGGGAGGGATAGAAGGCAAACCTTCGCGCCTCCCACCCTCCTCTGGGGTTTGTTCGTCGATAGCGGACTGCAGCAAATCTTTATTGTGTGCCATTACTTCCAATTAGAGAGGAAAAACTTGATCAAGAGGTTTTGTTCTTTCTGGTTTTCCGACAGACGACGCCAATTGTACGAGCACGAAATAATCTCCTCATATAATCCTGTTGATCAAGTCTGCGCTCCTCCAAACGTCATCGCTTCACTCCCTGAAAACACAAATGTGAGCTAGCCGGCGGGTGTGTGCTGGATACCTCTCTGATGCCTAAGTCAGCAAAATAGACAAATAGACCAAAGCTCTGTGTATTCGAGAATCAAAGTTGTGTTACCTCTTCCATAGGTTATGTTATGAGCTTTTATAGGTTCCGCAAGGCACAATCCTAGTAGGACTCTTATTCCTCTATGTAGAGTCCTCCTAGGAATCACATTCCTGAAAGATAATGCTTATCTTTTAACACCCCCCTCACTACTTAAACCAAGTGAGATGGTTTTACCGCAATAGTATGACAAAACAACCGAGCTAACATGGCCATGCTAAACTGGCAAAAATGACCGAGCTCTAACTAGCTCGGTTCTTCCCTTCATAGCTTGTACCTCGGTTTCACATGTTGAGACCGAGCTAACCATAGCAAGCTTTTGCCGAGCTAATCTAGAGCAAGGTCCTGAGGAAAGCTCAAAACATCTCGGCTCAGAATGGTATGACCGAGCTAATTGTTACCACTCTGACCGTGGTGACCGAGCTAACTTCAAGGCTCTTTTTAGACTGAGCTAACTACAAGGCCCTTTTACTCAGCCCTTTCTTACTGCGGCCCACAGAACGGCCCATTACCCAGCTTGGCCCAATTTACTTATAAATTACCCTCTTAGTTTCTATAGAACCAAATGGCAAAACGAAATAAAGATTTTTTTTTTAAAAATGATCTAATTGTCATCCCAGGACCTTCATGTCTGTTCAATTAAGAAAATGTCCGTGCTTCAATTTTCAGGAGTAATGCTATACATTATACAAACAAAAAATTCATTGGCTCATTGTGAACCTTTTACTTCAAAGCAAAACACCATTGAACACATCATTCTTACAAAGTTTTTTGTATGAATAAAATTTTCCAATTTTCAGATTTCTATAAGCACAGGGTTCCAAAAAAAAAGAAGGTAAATTACACTTTGCCCCCCTAAAATTTCATCCATTTCTCACTTTGGCCCTTTAAGTTTAATTTTTCCCACTTTAGCCCTATATGTTTGCAATCCTTCCCACTTTACTCCTAGACTAACTTTCATCCAAAAGACTAACAGAATCTGTCACATCACCAACAGATTAGCTCCATGTGTAATATAAAATATTCACTAAAGATGCAAAAAATAAAAAATAGAAAACAAAAAAAATTGATTTTTTTAGTCTTTAACGAACTTTTTTTCAAATTTATTCATAAACATTATTACGTTATATAAAAACAAATTTAACTAAAAACGGAAAAAATTCACTAAAAATGAAAAAAAATAATAGTAAACTTTTCATTGCAGAATTGACAATACAAGTGTTTAAGTCAGTATATTTTCATTTTTTTTCTTCTTTAGTAAACTTTTTTTTTTTTTAGTTAAATTTGTTTTTATTTTTTTAGGTGCATCTAATCTAGGTGCATATATAATGTAATAATGTTTATGAATAAATTTGAAAAAGAGTTCATTAAAGACAAAAAAAAAAATCAAATTTTTTGTTTTCTATTTTTCATTTTTTTCATCTTTAATGAATTTTTTACATCACACATGGAGCTAATATGTTGACAATATGGCAGATTCTGTTAGGTTTTTGGATGAAAGTTAGTTTATGAGGAAAGTAGAAAGGATTACAAATATGAAGGGCTAAAGTAGAAAAAAATCAAACTTAAAGGGCCAAAATGAAAAATAGGCAAAACTTTAAGGGGCAAAGTTACCCCCCCCCAAAAAAAAAATGCAAATCAACCCATACAACTATGAGGCAAGTTGAAGCTACATTCTTCAAAATTTGAAAACAAATCCGATTCGAATACCTACAACAAAATGCATTGTCGGCGATCAAAATTGGCGACTAAAAAAAATTTAGAAATTGCGACCAAAAATTTTTTTAATCAGCAAAAGTAAAATATTTAGCTACTAATATTTTTTAGTCGGAGTATATTGGTTATTGGCGACTAAAAAAAAAATTAGTCACCAAAAATTCTAGAATTGGTGACAAAAAAAAAATTTAATCGCCGTATATTGAGTTTTGGCTACTAAAACTAGTTAGTCGCCGAATAGAAAATAAAAAATTATTTTTTACCTTTGGCGACCAAACTTTGAGTCGCCAAAAGTTTATTTTCAGCAACAAAAAATAATTTTGGTCGCCGTATATTGAGTTTTGGCTACTAAAATCATTTAGTCGCTAATTGGAAAATAAAAAATTATTTTTTACCTTTGGCGACCAAAATTTTAGTCGCCAAAAGTTTATTTTCAGGGACAAAAAGTAATTTTGGTCGCCGTATATTGAGTTTTGGCTACTAAAACCATTTAGTCGCCAATTGGAAAATAAAAAATTATTTTTTACCTTTGGCGACCAAAATTTTAGTAGCCAAAAGTTTATTTTCAAGGACAAAAAGTAATTTTGGTCGCCGTATATTGAGTTTTGGCTACTAAAACCATTTAGTCGCCAATTGGAAAATAAAAAATTATTTTTTACCTTTGGCGACCAAAATTTTAGTCGCCAAAAGTTTATTTTCAATGACCATAAATAATTTTGGTCGCCGTATATTGAGTTTTGGCTACTAAAACCATTTAGTCGCTTATTGGAAAATAAAAAAATTACTTTTTACTTTTGGCGACTAAAATTTTAGTCGTCAAAAATTTATTTTTAGCCACGAAAAATAATTTTAGTCGTCAAAGAACTAAAATTTTTGGAAGGAGACATTTCAAATAATTTGGACGGATTTATAAAATACTTTCAGCAACTAAAAAATTTTAGTCGCTAATGATGCAATATATATAGATATTTGGCTTCTAAACCACAAACCAGCGCCTCTTCTCTCTCTCTCTCTCTCTCTTTAGCGTTTCTCTCTCTTCGCTGCTCCTCTCCCCAGCCGCGCCTCCGCCGCTCCCCCTCGCGGTCGCGAGCAACCGGATCACCGATTCACCTAGATTTGCCCTATTTTCTCTCTGTAAAATCTCTCTATATTCGTGTATCTGTCTATCCATCAACGGTGAGACCGACGACATGCCGGAGATTGCAACGACAATGAATCAAGAGTAGGCGAGTCGAAGGAGCGAGGCAACAGTGATGGCGGCAATGATGGGTAAGGTTAATGGTAGCAGTGGTAACGGGAAGGCGCCGATGATGGATTTAGGAGAGAGAAAGTCGCTGGATATCGATGAGGATCTGCACAGCCGCCAGCTCGCCGTGTATGGCTGCGAGACTATGAGACAGCTTTTCGCCTCTAATGTTCTTATCTCAGGAATTAATGGGCTCGGTGCTGAAATTGGTGGGTTGTTATTGATTATGGATTTGCATTGATAGTTAAGATGGCTAATTTAAAACATTTAAACTATTCAATTGATAGATATTGGGAAGTATTTTAAGTATTGAAGTGAAAATGGTGGTCTAAATTTTATATTTCTGTTTAATTGGGTGTTTTTATGCTAGAGATGGGCATTAGGATAAGATATATGCTGGGTTGAAGTGATTATTTTGTTGGGATCTGGGATCCCGCCCAAGACCTTGTAGAAATTATTCCGTGCAGAAAAACATACCCACACTCAAGGAGACACAATATTTAACGTGGTTCGGCCTCAATGCCTACGTCCACGGGAGAGTAGCCGGTTATCACTATAACAATGGAAATATTACAGAAAGATTACAATAGAGGAGGAGCTCACACTCTCCTCACTCACACACTCACCCGTCTCCCTCGCTCACACCGAGGGAGACAGTCTCTCCGCCTCACATATTTCACTCTCTGTGGCTTGCTCTGCTCTCTCTCTCTCACTCTTCAACTCTCCCCTCAACCTCCATTTATACACTAACAGAATAGGGAGAGCTTGGCTGTCCTTGCACATGGCCAGCTCCTTCTCCACATGTTGCAACTTCTTTCACATGGCCAACACATGAGAAAAGATCACCTTTGTGCATTTGTAGGTTGGCAAGCTTGTGCACTCACATGTGAAGGGAATCACCCCTCACATGGGATGATATCCCACAAATCACCCCCTCAGCCCATGTGAGGTGATTCACAACAAAACCTGCTGCCAATCTAGTCACACCCAAATTCAATACAGTTTGCATCTCCTCGCTGAGACGCTGCATCCCTTGAAAGCTAGAGATAATACACCAGAGATACAAGAGGAGGAGGGAATCCTACATCCTCAACTCAACTCACACCACTCTCTGATTTGGAGAGAACCGTTGCTCCTATCTCCTACAAATCTCTTCCACACTTCCTGTCTCGGATGTCTTCAGCATAGTCTACATCTCCTCACTGAGATGCTTGCACCCCCTAAAGCTAGAGATAATACACCAGAGATATAAGAGGAGGAGGGAATCCTACATCCTCAACTCAACTCACACCACTCTCTGATTTGGAGAGAGCCTTTGCTCCTATCTCCCACAAATCTCTTCCACGCTTCTGTCTCGGATGTCTTTACTGAGACGCTATGCTTGAACTTGCGTAACCAAGATATTTTGACACCCCCTGATTGGATGTCCTGCACCCCCTGCTCGGGATATCCTTGCATTACCGTGTAACTCCTTGCAGGATGAACACTGGAGCAACTAGAAAACTTCAGAGTTTGACACATCAACATCCTTAATTTTCCTTGCTCGGAGCTTATTTCTGAACAACCAGCCTTTGCTTTCTGCACTTCAGAACAACTTCCCAGCGATCTCATACGCCCGTTGTCTGTGCTGCAATCCCTGATGTTCGGTTCTGTCTCACTTGTACGTCCGTACTGATGTTTGACAGTTAGCCCTTCTGCCAAGACAACTTCCACCGGTCTGTACAAGTTACCACTATGCAACTCCGTGCATAGTGCTCGCACCCATAGCTTCTGGTCTCCCCGCGTCAAGCTTGCTTGAGAGATCTACATCAACTCTATCATCTGCTGCCATGGAACTAAAGAAACCACCATAGAGAAATAAGACTTGCCACTCCTTGGCACGCACTCTTGCGTTTTACCTGTCTTAATTTCTCTGTCTGGAAGTTCCTGTGAACTGTCAACAACCCGCTGTTGCACACTCTTCTCGCGCCTCTATACGACACTCTAGCGTACCCTTGCACTGTTGCACGTCTGCAATTGTACTTCTGCGCTTAGTATGCTCCTCTGCAACTATTGTTCTACATGTCCACATACCATTAGTACCTACTCGTATACAATAGCTCCAACAGCCATAGTATTTCCCTGAGCCTGTACTGGTTGCCAAATCATCTATCCGTCGATGAATGGTCTTCTCTTTTGATTGAACCAGATCCTCCGACGAACTCCGGAGATAATCATTTCTGCAATCCTCTGATGACCCCTGACCAATCTTGATCTCCCTCGATCTGCCATTTAATCAAGCCTGATCTCTTCTGGTCTTCAATGATCTATCTCAATCTGTATCTGGTTGTCCAATCTGGTCAGAATCTGCCCATTCTAACCTCTTCAGTGAATCCGCAGCGTTCCACAATATCCAGCAACCTTCCTTCGAGTATTGAAGATGACAAACACCCATGTTTTGACAATCTTTCCAAACCGTTCAGAATTTCACTATTCTGACCTCGCGGTTGCGTCCGGAGCGGTCCGTTTAGCTAGAACCAATCTTTGCTGCATTTTCGGGGACCTCACTGAAAACTATCCCCGAAAGCTGGGCCACACCACAATTTTCTGAAAATTCTGGGCCAAATTGCAATTTTTAGAAGTTCAGGGAATATTCCGTGTACTAATAGAATATTCCGTCCACTGTCCCTAACGCCGTCTGCCACTTTAATCTGCCTTCTTTTTACAGAAACTCCGTCTTCAAAATCTGACCGTACGGATGTGTCCGGAATACTCCAAATAGTTGAAAACCACTATTGGATCGCCAAAAACGGACTTCAAATGGCTTAGATCTAAGCCAAAACATTTTGTACGCCTCAGATCTGCGGCTGTACCTTCGCCGCAAAGCACTAGATCCCTCCTCTGTATGCTGACGTGGCAGATGACTGTGCTGCCACATGGTGGCAACTTACTGACGTGGCGATGGCAGACTGTCACGTGTCGCTGACGTGCACTGGCACGTGTCGCTGACCTGTCTGCCACGTGTCGATGACCTGGCTGTTGACGCTGCTGCTGACGGGGCTGCCACGTAGATGACACGTGGCGGTGATTATGACACGTCGCTGCTGACGTGGGTCCACATGGCGTGCGCGTAGGCCTGGCGCGTGTCATGGACGCGCGTCTGCTCAGTCACCTTCTTCCTCTCGCCGCGCGTGTGGCGCGTGCCTGAGACTGGGCCGACACGCCGACTGCCTTCACGGCGTGTGGAGGCGCGTGCCAAGACTGGGCCTCACGCGCCTTATTTAGGAGGCGCGTGACGGCGCGTGGTACCTCCTCTGGGTGTCTGCTTTATATGGTTGGACTCCTCTTCTGGAGCCCTTGCTCCTGGTGTGCTCAAAACCTGATTTCGAGCAACTTGATTTCTGGGCAGTTTCAAACAACACGCTGTTTTTGTTCCGAAACGCCACCAACGAGGCTCTGATACCAATTGTTGGGATCTGGGATCCCGCCCAAGACCTTGTAGAAATTATTCCGTGCAGAAAAACATACCCACACTCAAGGAGACACAATATTTAACGTGGTTCGGCCTCAATGCCTACGTCCACGGGAGAGTAGCCGGTTATTACTATAACAATGGAAATATTACAGAAAGATTACAATAGAGGAGGAGCTCACACTCTCCTCACTCACACACTCACCCGTCTCCCTCGCTCACACCGAGGGAGACGGTCTCTCCGCCTCACATATTTCACTCTCTGTGGCTTGCTCTGCTCTCTCTCTCTCACTCTTCAACTCTCCCCTCAACCTCCATTTATACACTAACAGAATAGGGAGAGCTTGGTTGTCCTTGGACATGGCCAGCTCCTTCTCCACATGTTGCAACTTCTTTCACATGGCCAACACATGAGAAAAGATCACCTTTGTGCATTTGTAGGTTGGCAAGCTTGTGCACTCACATGTGAAGGGAATCACCCCTCACATGGGATGATATCCCACATATTTGACCTGCTGATTTTGATGAAATGGGGCATGTGCATCTTGCAGCAAAGAACCTTGTTCTTGCTGGTATCAAGTCTGTGACCTTGCATGATGAGGGAATTGTGGAGTTGTGGGACTTATCCAGCAATTTTATCTTTTCTAAGGATGATGTGGGGAAGAATCGAGCCTTTGCTTCTGTCCAAAAACTGCAAGAACTGAACAATTCTGTGGTTATTTCAACTTTAACAACTGAATTGACTAAGGAACAACTTTTTGATTTTCAGGTATAGCGCTTTTAGCAATTGCTGGGTCTAATTATTCTGTTTATTTGATTACAAGTTTTTTTTTTATTGCTTTGATATTTGGAATTTCGTATATAGTACATATCTATTAATAATTAAATGTGCACCCTTATAAGCACTGTTTAGTGTTATCGTTAACTGTTTCAGAAAGAGAAGAAAAATATGATTTTTCTGACTTCATTTGGGCTTGTGATTCTAGAACTAATGTGGATACCGATTTTAGATTAACTGTCTCTGTCTAGTTTGTTCTTGTAGTTTTGTAGTGTACTATGCGATTTGGTAAAGCCTACAAAACAATCAAATGCTCTAGTCTCTTCTATGCATGTGTAGTGTCCAAAAGGAGTGTGGCCACCATCAACATGCCAAAACATGCTCAGTTGGAGTGTCTTTATATATATAAGTATATATTGTAAACATTTTTAAAGCCTAGTTGCTCTAGTATGCTGATAGATTTTGTACTCGATCATGTTCGGTTGGGATTTAGTGATGCTGCTGCGCGGATTGCGTAGCAGCAACTGTTGTGCGTGAAAATGGGCCCATTTCAAGGCCCATTTTGATAATCCAAACCGTTCACATTTTAGAATACATCAAGTAGAACATGCCTGCAAAAAATTAAGTTAATCGGACATCGTTTACCTATTCATCCACTCACATTTGTATTCATTTTAATACTTTAATTTACAATTATTATTTATTTTTATATAGATACAAATGTGAGTAGATGAATGAGTAAACGATATCCGGTTTGGATTATCAAAATGGGCCCTGAAATGGGCCCATTTTGACGCACAACGATTGCTGCTGCGCAATCCGCGCAGCAACATCACTAAATCCTGTTGGTTGATTGTGATGAGCCCCATATTTTGTAGCTATGATGATTTCTCGAGCTGCAAGGACTGTGCATAGATATGGGCATTGCTGCACTTTGGCATGCATTGCATTATTGTCCTTGCTTAAGGTATTTATTGGGGAACCCAGTACAATTAGGTGTCAAAGGTGCTACTTTGTATTTTCTGGTATGTTGGAATATGCAGAAATGGCTTTCTATCAACACTAAAAGAGCATATATAATTTATTAATCTATTCTAATATTCTATTCACTACTTTATCTTGGATTGAACCGAGTGCTGAAAGGGGATTTGTGCAGGGCCACAAGTTATTGGTTAAAAAGTTTGTTGTTAATTATCAATCACTGAATATTCTTTTATTAATCTTACAATGTCTAAGTATTCGTACAGGTAGAATATGCAAGAGCCAAACTAGAAAGTTTGTTATTGCACTCCACGAGCTTTGTTAGTTGTAACCTTCTTGGTTTCCTCATTTTTGACATTGTTTCTTCTATATTCACTATATTGTTTCAAATGTTTTCTGTGTTAGTGGGACCTAATTGTGCTTGTATCCGTATAATCTTGATAGGATTATATGCAGAGTATAATATATCTAAATTATTAATTTTAATTTTAGAATAGTTATAATTTGCAAAGTATAATATATCTAAATTATTAATTTTATAATTGTTATAATTTGAAACGTCAATTTTATAATTGTTGTAGTCGTCCAAAAGGAATGGTTTCTCCTGTCAGTACAATTCTAAAATGAGTTTTACTCTTTCAAATACATTAGTAGTTCAACTATTCCTCATCATTACCATGCATGTGTCACCTGAATGTGTGCAATGCATGTATATAATTCCAAATCATTATTCTTTGTTTGTGCTGATACATGTGTAGTTTGCCATGAATTTCTATTGTCTGTTGCACCTTCTGCTCACCAATTGTTTGATGCAATGCCTAAATGAAGCTTACACTTTGGTGTTTGTTAATAGAAACAAAATGTCTATAATAAAATTAAAATATATTCTTAAGTAGTAGAACTTGGCTGCCAGTGATTGATAAGTGTAAACAAAGACTTGCTTTTTGGAAGAGAAGATATCTATCCTTTGCAGGTCGACTGACCATGATTAAGTCTGTTCTTGCCAGCTTACCTATTTTTTATCTCTCAATCTTTAAGATGCCTGAGATGGTAGCAAAAAAGATGGAAAGTATCCAGTCTGCTTTTCTTTGGGGTGGCTCAGATCTGAGGAGGAAAGTGCACTTGGTGAAATGGGAGGATGTTTCTAAAAGTAAAAACATAGGAGGGTTGGGTATTAAGAGAATTAGAATTATGAATGTATGCCTTTTACTGAAGTGGTGGTGGAGGTTTGGTACTGAAGAGAATTCTCTTTGGAAGGATGTTATATGTGGTAAGTACAGGGAGTCAGGTTGGGCATGGTTTCCTTCTACTGAGACGGCTAGAAGCTTCTCCAAGACTTGGGCTGACATTATTTACACTGTGGCTTCTAGGGAAAATCTTATGCAATTTTTTTAGGAGCAATGCTGTGGTCAAGATTGGGGATGGCAGAAGAATTAGATTTTGGTCTGATTGTTGGACAGAGGGTGTTTGTCTTAGAGATGAGTTTCCTAGACTATATTCTCTATCAGTTGATAAACAAGGGTCTGTATTCATGTTTCACAGCAATTGAGATGTAGATGGGAATTGGGTGTTTAATTTTAGGAGGCCCCTCTTTGCTTGGGAGGAAGTAGAATTGAGTAGATTGCTAGTGCATCTAAGTAGTTCCCCTTTGCTTAGAGCTAATGTTACTGACTGTCTAACTTGGAATGCTAATACATCTGGATGCTTCAGTGTATCATCTGTCTATCAGTGGTTTGAATTGGGCTTTGGGTCTAATAGTTTGATCTCTAGTTTTTTGTGGAAGACCCCTGCTCCACCAAGAGCACAATTCTTTGGTTGGTTGGTTGGTTTGGAGGGGAAGAATCAAATCTGCTAGTTATTTGCGCAGGATTGGTATCCTAAATGCCAATGTTGATGTTTGCTGTGTTTTCTGCAAAGAAGCGGAGGAAACTATAAACCATGTGTTACTTCACTGCCCTTGTGTATGGCTGATATGGTCTTATTTTGTCAGAGGGTGGGGGATGTAGTGGTCTTAACCAGGTTCGGTTCAGAGTGCTCTTCAGTGGTGGTCTGGTTGTAGAATGAGGCAACTTGAAAAGAAGTTGTGGAGTGTAATACCATATGCTATTTTCTGGTCCATATGGAAACAGAGGAATGACTCTGTGTTCAATGGGGTGGAGCCTAATTTCGTAGCTCTGTGTGAAACCATTGAGGTTCGAATTGCTTTGTGGGTTAAGTCTTATGTCCCAGCTTTGAACTACACTGTCCATGATCTGGTGCATAATCTGCAATAGATTAGAAGGTGCTTGCCTTAGGAGTTTCTGCAGCAGATTGCCCTGGTGGCTTATAGAGTTGGAAGTCAATATAGGATTGGAATTATGGTGTCTTTTTGCAGCTCAACAGGGTATCAGCACTTTAGGTTCTGGTGTGTTTTCAAATCAGCATGTTAGATGCTGGTGGTCTGTTGTTCTGGTCTTGCTGATTAGCCTTGGGGTGTTCTGGTTGTATGCTGCTGGTGTGCTCTGGTTGTTTGGGTTTTTTTCTCCTTGCTGTGATGTTTGGACTGGGTCATTTATGGGGGATGTTCTGTATTGGTGTGTTCTGTATCTAGGTGTTGTTCAGTATCTATGTGTTCAACTCTGTGTTGCTGTCTTGCTGGTACTCTATGTTCTGTATTGGTGTGTTCTATGGAAACTGCTGGGGCTATTCTTCTTGGCAGAGTGGGATTGATTTTCTAGGGGATTTTCTCTGCTTACTAACCTGATCTGTTCTGTTCAATTTGGTTTAATTCTGTAGCTTATGCTCATATGTTGAGTTTTGACATCAATGTAGAATAATTGTTTGGTACCATCAGCTGGATCTCTATTTCAGGGTTGTTGGTTTGTTAATTGGAAGTGATGTTGGGTGGAGTTCGTGGTAAAAGGGTAAATGGTGTGGTCCCTAGTGTGTTGTTGTAGAGGGTCATTGGTCTGATGCGGGACTGTATGCTCAGGTTCACAAGGGTCATCAGGTGGCCTCCTGTGTGTTTGGGATCCTGGAGAATTCCAGATGTCGGGTTGCTACAGCAATAGAAGCTGTAGTCGGAGTTATGGGTAACTTGCTCAAGTTATAAAGTCATGAAGCTATGCTGCCACTGAATTTGTATTTGGATGATTTGTGTGAGAGGTTTAGCAGCAATAGTATTATGCCATGGTCTTGGTAGATAACCTGCAAGAATCTGGTGTGCTGATCTGTGCTGCTGGTCTAGGTGAAAGGAATGCTCTTGATAGGATTAAAATCTGATTTGCTTTTGATGTGCAGTTGCCTTATGTTTTGATCTCTTCATTGTTGGCGGTTGCTGCTGCTATGGATTTTGTCCTGTTTCTTAATGGATTGAGGCTGATGTTTAGGAGTCTACTGTTGGTTGGTTGCTGGTCTGCTGTGTGGTTTTGGAGTCTGTTTGGTGTATGAGGATGATTGGAGGTTGCAAATAGGTGGTCAGAGGTTAACTGGTGTATCCTGTAGGAAGTTGGTTTGCTCGGTGCTGATTTTAGGACTGATTTTAGTTGGTCTGTTATGTTTGCTCTTATTGTTGTTGGTTCTTTGTTGTTTTTTCTCTCTTTCTTTTTGGTTCTTTTGATTGGTTCCTCACTAATCATGGGTTAAGTGCTAGCAAAGGATTATGCTTCCTTATCGGTGCCAACCTAGTTGGGATTGGTCAGGTTAGTTATGATGTTATTTGCACTTCTCTTCTTTGTTGATGTAAGTTTACGCATGTATCTTACTTTCTTCATCAATAAAGTTTTTTTTTGCTGATAAATATATATATATATATATATTCTTAAGTTTTATTGGGCGTGCTTTCAGGCACGCGTTATTTCTAGTATATATATATATATACATATTCTGAAATTTTTATGAATGTTTTTTGAAATTGTTGGCCTCTCATAAATTTTTTTATGAATAATGGTCTCATAAATTCATTCCACAATGTTTATAATGTTTCTTTTGATAGTTCCAATTCAATAATTAAGAAGAATGATTAGAACTTGTAGATTGATGCTGGAAAGATTATGGTGAGGAGAGAGAATATAGAGACCGCCGTGAGGAGTGTGATGGATGGCGGTGATGATGACAGATAAGGCTAAAGTGTTGGGAGAGATGGCATTGAAAGCTGTTAAAAAAGGTGGATCATCTCATAGAAATTTGACGGTGTTGATTGAAGAGCTTGAGCAACTAAGAGATCAAAAGGCTAAGGATGCTTGAGGGTTATTACGTTGTCTATGTCTCTATTTTTCACTGCTTATTACATTTTGTGACGATCCTGCCACGTATAATATTTTTATATTTGGTTAATTAAGGAGATTTGGGATTTTAACTAGTCGTTATCCTAATTTAATTTGGGATTTATGAGAATTGTGGAATCTAATTCACATATGATTCTATTAAAGATTTATTTTGAAATTAGAAATTAAGGGTCCAAATGGCTTAAGGAAGTGAAATTAAGAAGTTGAATCAATCAAATTTTAATTACGGACCCATTTAGGAGTTTAATAATATTCGATTCAGTTTAGTAAAATTGAGATTCGATTAATTAGATCCGAATTGAAGTTAATAAAGTTAATTAAATTATGAGGATTGAGAATTGTGATTATTACGAATTAAATTTATTTATGGGGTGTCTAATTTGAAAATGTAATTTAATTGACAGAAATTTGGAGTCTGATCAGAAATTGAAGGACTAAATGATTTGAGAAACCAAAATTGATGATGACAATAAGTTTAATTTAATATTTAGAGTCTTTTGAGAGTTTGATTAAAAATCTGATTCGGATTGATAAATTTAAATATAATTAATTGGGCTCTAAAGGAAGTCAAATTAGACTAATTAAGTGAGATTTGTGATTAGCCATGATTGATTTAATTATGTGTTAATCAAGATTTATTAAGACTAAGTGATGGTAAATTAATCCTAAATATAAATTAAATTATGGAAGAATCTAAAATTAAGGATGGGAGTGGGAGTGGGAGTGGGAGTGGGTGTGGGTGTGGGTGTGGGTGTGGGTGTATTGAGCAAACTAGTGGGTGTGGGTGTGGGTGTATTGAGCAAACTAGTGGGTGTGTATGTATGAGAGTGTTGTGCTGAAATATTTTTTTTGTGTGTGTGTGTGTGTGTTGACGTGTGTGTGTGCACGTGTAAGGCTGAGGGCAAAAAGGGTGAGTATGTATTTTGTAGTGTGCTGGAACTCCAAAAGGTTTACGTTCTTCTAACTCAAATATTGTCCTGAGAAAAGAATTAAGGGGAGAGAGAGAGAGAGAGAGAGAGCTTCATTACCTATATATATAGAGATACATATTGTAGTCATCTTGCTGGAGAAAATCGTGGAGAAGGAAGAAAGGAAGAATAAAGAAGAAGAGGGTTTTGTAGGATATCAAAATTGAAGTTAAAAATTATGAAAAAATCATCTTAAGGTAAGAAATTTCATTCACTTTCTAGTGTTGTTTAAATAATCTAAACAAAAATTGATTCAAGGTGAATTTTGAAAGGATTAAAAATGAAGATTTGAAAATTGA
Source organism: Camellia sinensis (assembly GCF_055761805.1). Classification (NCBI taxonomy): domain Eukaryota; kingdom Viridiplantae; phylum Streptophyta; class Magnoliopsida; order Ericales; family Theaceae; genus Camellia; species Camellia sinensis. Next base: position 172,674,892 of record NC_138967.1, read on the forward strand.
TTATATAAATTGATAGGAATTGAGTTTTGCATCAAAAATCAAGTTAGGTTGAAGAATATGAGTTATGATTCTTTAAATTTGTCAAATTTGAGTTCAATTTTGAGAATCATTCTTAAATTGAGTTCTATGAATTACATGCAACAAGAAATGTTTGAAGATTGGATACATGCAATAGAGTATATAAATGATTTTGAAGAAAAAGTTATAAAAATCACGAGTTCATGAAATTATTGGTTTAATGATCAATTTGATAGTTGTTTTGGAGATTGAGATTTGGGTTAATCTAGGTTTGAATGTGATGTAAAAATTGGAGATTTTGGTGTTAAGAAATTTATATGTTGAAATTGATTTGATAAATGGTGGATTGGGTATCTCTATGTTCTATAAACGATTTTGGAGGAATTTTATTAATGATTGAAGTAGTTTACCTAAGTTGTTGAGTTTATGAAAATGTTGATTTTTGACTTTTGTGGTTTAATTGATGGTGGTATTGTGCATATAAATTGGTTAGATATTTAAAAAGGTTAATAACTCAAAAATGTACAAAGGATAGGTGTTGTGGAGATTGGATAAGAAGTATGTTTGGGTGACTTGAAGTTGGAAGAGTTCTTTAGCTTGTTATTCCATAGCATGTCTTTTTAGGATCAATTTTGTAGATGTTGTAATTTTCATTGAAAGCTTTTCCTTAATTTTAGATCCTATTTATTAATTGTTAGAATTAGAGGAAAGCGTCTCTACACCTCTTGGGAATTAAATCGTAGAGTTTCAAATCTACGCTTTTGCTATTTTGGAGATGAGTATACTTACCATGGAAATTTACCTTATCTCTATCTTTAATACAAAGTTTGAAAATATTTTTGAATTAAAGGAAGTAACACATTTCATCATGATATATGTATAAGAAGAAAATCTATAAATTTATTGAGGTCAAATGTTGAGTTTAAATAAATATATGATTTCATTTGTATAATGAAGCAATAATTTTTATGAGAATTTATTTAAGTTGAGTCCTTCAAAGTTTATGATGATGATAATTAAATGACAATGAAACGTCATGCGAGAGTATTTATTTTTATTGATCATATAACCGAATATAGACTTTGGGGCCAAAAGGGCCGAAATGCTTTGGGGTCTTGGGGACCGAAATGTTTTAAGGACCATAAGGGTCGTTGTACATAAGGGGTCCTAGGGACCAAAACATTAAAATGAGAATTGAAGTGCTACGATGACATAAGTTATGTTCCTATGGTTATGTTTTGGGTCATGGTACCGTCACCACCTAAGTCGCGAGGTAACGCGACCCTAAGGCTATGTAGTGGTTCGTATGATGGACATGAAATCTTGATGTATTGAAAAGTTGTATTTTTGTTTACTTTCCTTATTCAAATGTATTTTTCCTGCATTATGAGATTCTTTGGAAAAGTCTTGATAAAGGTTCATGCAAAATTTTCTCAATTTTTATAAATTTCAGTCCAATTAAGCTGTTGTTTTTATTATCTTATTTTGAACCCAATTGGAAGGAGCAAGCTTTATAACTCTATGGGCTTGATGTACTCATTAGGCTCTAGCTCATTCTTTTTTTTAATTAATTTTTTTTTTCAGATTCCTAGACTTTTGTGTGGCTCGCCTCAACTTAGAAAATTAGAGTTTCTGGAGGATCAAATGTGAACATCTAGTAGTTGAAGTTTTGCTTAGGGTCACTCTAGGATGTAGTTTTATCCTTTGTTTTATGAAGTAGGTTGATTGTGAATATTTACTTTGTGAAGTTGGATGTATTGATGGATTCACGAATAGTATGTTTTATTTTGGGGGTAGTGGTGCATGGAAACTATCTTAGTAGCATGATGATATTTTTGTCTTTGAATGGATCATCTCATATATGTTGGCCAATTGAAGGGTCATATGCACTATTGGTGATGTGATATAAGAATTATACAGGTGATTATTGTGTACAGGTGTTATAGCGTTGAAGTGCGCCCTCTTGGCATGGGTTGCCTTGCCGAGACTGGGTTGTGACAATTTTGTTGAAATAAGGCATTCGAATGGCTTTTAATAGTTAAATTTTGTATATGGTTGGAAATTGAATGCTACAAGTTGTGGAGAAATATTTTTATTGAATGGTTGAGAATTGAATGAATGAATGAATAATTTTGTATATGCACAGGTTTCAGGTAGCGTAAAAAATATTACAAAACAAATTATAAAAACTAAATGAGATCTTTTGGCGACTAAACAAATATCACAGATTGGGTTTTGGTTACTAAAATTTTAGTCGCCAATTGTGAAAAAGTAAAACTTTTGGCTACTAAACTTTTAGTCGCCAATTGTAATAAGGAAACTTTTGGCTACTAAATGTTTAGTCGCCAATTCTCAAAAAGTGAAACTTCTAACTACCAAAAATTTAGTCGCCAAACATACATGCTCAATTGGCTACTAAATAATTTAGTCGCTAAAAGTAAAAATACATATATTTAATTATTTTTAAAAACAATATGGCGACTAAAGTTTTAGTCGCCAATAGGTCACTTTTGACTACCAAAAAATTTTTAATCGCCGACTGTTTCCCCGACAATCTATTGGCAACCAAACGGGCGACCAAATATATTAGTCAGCAAAAGTGATTGGCGACTAAAATAAGGCTTTTTGGCGACTAAAATTCGAATCACAACAAATTTAAAACAAGGTTCATGATTTCTCAATAAACGGCAGGTAAAATTTTAAATCTAAGATCAGGAACTTTCAACAGTAAAGCAACAAACACCATGTGTGCATAAAACTATTAAACAAGACAGATTAAAGTTTATAACTAACTAACTACATCCTCTTAGAATCCTCAAACTTCTAGGTGAGGTCGTTTTTTATGTTTTCAAACTTTTTTACGTTATTCAAGGAATTTCACATATTCATTCTTTTTTTCTTTTCTTTTTTTTCGTTCATTTTCCAGAAACAGAGGTAAAAATGGAGATCAAAACGAAGACAAATAATAATAACGAGAATAAGCATGGCATCGGGAAGAGAGAAGAGAATGGGAAGGAAGAGGCCGCCGATGATACCGGGACCTAGAATCTCCAGCAAGAGTTCGCTGGAGCTGGAAAGGTAGGTGGCGGCGAGAAACATTAGGTAGCCATAGATGAGAACGAGGAAGATACGGTGGTGGTGCAGGGCAAGAAGCCGTAGGTCTGGTCGCAGGAGTCAGACGTGCCGAGGAGGAGGAGCGGCGGAGCCTGGAAACCGTCGTGGAGGCCGTCGGAAACGAGATCGGAAGATGAATGATTGGTGATGAGGCGGCAGTAGGCGGTGGCGGCACTACAGGAAAAAAGGGTTACGGTGGCGTTTTTTTAACGACGTTTCTTTAAACGTCACTATTATTAACATTTAACGGCGTTTTATAAACGCCGCATATTCTTTTAACCAAAACGGCGCCGTTTTATAATAGGAGGCGTTGAAAAACGCCTCCGAATGCGGTGTACCGCACGCCCCTTCTCAATCCTTATTTTGTATCTGGCCCTCTCTCAACCCATACGCATACATCATTTTATCTGAGCCCCCCCTCTCTCTCTCTCTCTCTCTCTCTCTCTCTCTCTCACAACCCTCTCTAAGCTCCATCGAAGCAATTTCGAAGCTCCATCGAAGCTCTAGATCGAACCGATTTCGAAGCTCCGTTGAAGATTCAGTGATTTCCAGCGAAGATTCAGATATTCGAAGCTCCATCGAAGCAATTTCGAAGCTCCAGATCCAACCGATTTCGAAGCTCCGTTGAAGATTCAGTGATTTCCAGCGAAGATTCAGATATTCGAAGCTCCAGATCCAACCGATTTCGAAGCTCCGTTGAAGATTCAGTGATTTCCATCGAAGATTCAGATATTCGAAGCTCCATCGAAGCAATTTCGAAGCTCCATCGAAGCTCCAGATCGAACCGAATTCGAAGCTCCATCGAAGCTTACAGAGCGAGACCACTTCATCATTCTTGGCTGTGATGGCCTGTGGGGGGTATATCATCTGTCCACTATCTCTTTTGCCTTCATTTTAAAACTATTATAAAGTTGATGTTGTTAACAACTGTCAGGTTTTTGGACCAAGTGATGCTATTCAATTCGTTCCCAAGCTGCATAAGGTCAGAATGCATCTTTAACTTCCCAACTTTTGCCCGTTTCATTAGGATTAATGTGGCGTTTATTCTTTTAATTGTAGTTGAATATGTATATTCTCTTCCTGGTTACATAACAGTGAATTTGTCCATTCTCCTCCTAATTTCATTTAAGTGAATATGCACGTAATTGTTGCCCCAACGGTATTCTAGAATAAGGGCCCTGGATGACTAAATTTTTTTTTATGCTTACAATATCACTCTCTTTTTTTTTGTTAGTTAAAATTCAATGTAAATCAAATGGACTGATTCAATTACCAACCTGTTTATTATCTGAGTAGTACACTTGTTTCCTTTCATTCTGACCAAATGCTTTAATACTGTGACTGATATCAGGCCCTGTTTGTTGCAGCTTCTTTGTGCTGAAAACTGATAATCAGAAAGTAGAAGTTAAAAGTATCCCCCCCACATACTTCTGAATAATCATATTTTTTTCAGCTTGTTGAAGCTATGTTTGTGTAGTATGCAAAAACTTTATCAAAACACTCTAAACAAAGTAACCTGCAGTGTTTGTTACAGGCTCCCAAATGGACTCGGGATACATATATATTATATTGCTCTGTAGGATTCTTAGACACCATTTAATGGCCAGGACATTTGACTTTCTGTCATGTCCTATAATTTATTGGCCTACTCATTAATCAAGGTGTTTCACATCCCCAAATTTCTTCTCACTTTCTATATTTCAATGTGATTTTATCATGGAAACTATCTTGATGATGCTATATTTGGTTACAGTATCCTGTGTATTTTGCTTTTGAGGATGACGATATCAATGTTGTGTTAGCTGATGTCAAGAAGAATGATGTTACTGGTCAGCCTGCTACTGCAACCACTGGAGGGTTAGTTGATTATAGTCAGCATGTTTTGAGTCATTTAAAACTAAGATCTTCTAGATGTTTAACCTCAGAGCACTTTATGATTATTTTGATTCCCCAAATTTGGTTCTCTTGTGTCATATGTTACATAATGTCAGACAGATATTTAGTGTTTTCTCTAGTAATGGCTGTAATGAAACAAATAACTGAGGAATTGGCTTTGTTCCATTAATAGTGGGGGCAACCAAAACCTTTATGGTGAGAGTATATCATTTTCCTGACATGATGTTCCATTTAAAGCAGGGGCAACACCTACTTTTATTGTAATATACCAATTTTAAGTGATTCTGATGCATGTCAAAGGTAGCCCATGATCATACGCGTTATTGTGAATGGCTTCATTCAAAATATGATTGGCAGCACTGAAAAGTGTTTGACTTGTGTAGCCTTTTCCTTCATAAATTACATCATTGTTGATTATATAAAAAATAAATAATGAAAAACCTTGGAGGAATTTTTCTTCTAATTTATGGAGCAAAACCAGATATTTTTCCCAAAAGAAATTGTGTGATAATAAATAATAGATAGTACTTGCTATTTATAGAAAATTTGTAATCTTTAATAAAATCTTTGCTTTTAGTCTTTTCTTTAAGTGGCCATTTAAGATGTGAGAACTACTGAGCAGAACAAAAAGAATCTGAATTCTGAATCTTATGTATGATGTTGCATTGCTTATTGAAACTCCAGGAAAATAAAATTCATGGAAGCAAACTCAACTAGTTGTCTTTGTCTAATTACTCTTACCTTAACTTGACTTTTTTTTCTTGAAACTGGCTTCTCTTCAACACAACAGCACATCATGACTTTTAATTCCTGGTTTTAAATTGTTGTCTTTGGGAAATCACATCTTTATTTGTTGGTCAATCTTCAATTGCTGATTAAATTTCTGAACATATTAAGAGACCTAAGCTTGAGGCAGGTATCTGTTATGACCCAGAAGATTTCTGAATCCACCATGATCAGACATATTCTGTCCTTTGTAGTTGCTGAAATCTTATCCATGATTCAAATTTATGCGAGATTGATTCGAATGAGATGATGGACTTGATCTCCAATCAAAAGATTTAGATCTACATGACCTGAAGCTGATCTTCTGAGGCATCTCTGAAATCTGAAGCGGTTGACTTTGTCCATAGATGTCCCAATTCTTTGCAGATAAAACTGGAAAGTATCCATCCCTGAACTCCAGGTAACTTTTGTAACTATGATGTTTAGATATACTAGATTCATGTTACTTGTTGCCATTTTTCCCACCTTTTATAAATTTTTAACATCTAATACCAATTTATTATTTTTCCTTTTGCTGCACAGGTGTCTCGCTTTCTTCGCTATTGGTTCAAAGTTGACTTTTAATTTCCTGGCTCAGATGTAAATGTGAGATGATAAATATGGGTCTTTACTAATATTTAAAAATGTTTTGCTATTTATATAAGCAGGATTATCAGCTGGAGTCATAGCAAGAGTTGCTGGGGTGCTGTTATTGGCAGTTTGCATATATGTTGGAGTTTACAAGAAGAAGAAAGTGCAGGACAAAATATTGCTTTCTGCAAGATCTGAACATCAATCAATTCAAGCTGCAAGGGGTAGTACTGCTCCCTGTTTCCTTTCTATTTCCCTTTTTTGTCTATTTCTTTAAACATCTATGTTTGAAAGGGTTCTTCATGGATATTCTGCACTACAAATTCCCCTTTTAACCCATTTTACCTCTTGGCTGAAGAATGAAATCCAATTTTGACAAAATGGGAAACCATATGCACATGGTTGTTACAATGTTAAACATCCTATGGTTACTTATTTAGCTTTCTTTTAACACAATAGAGGTTCCTTTCATTTAAAAAAATAATAATAAGGATCGTGATGATATTTGATTAGGCGGAATACGGTTACTATGATTTTTAAGCAGATTCCTCAAAAAAATAATTCTAGCTGTGTCTGTGGCCTCTTTCCAAGTACTGATTAGATCCATTGTTCCTTTAGTTCATTTTCTTTGGCCTTTTGTAAGAAATTATTTAAGAGCCTCTCAGATTTTATTATGCACTTGAATACATTTCATGCTAGTAAGTAATACATGCATCTAATAGTTGTTAATTACTATAAGTTGTTAGTTTAGTGATTTTTCATATTACATACTTCGTTGTTTGTCTTCGCATTATCAGCTGCTTATGTGTCTTGGTCTCTTAGCTTGCCTAAGTCCTACATTATAAGCAATGTAAATTTTTGTCTGTCTGTAAATAGTTCCTGTTTGGAGTTAATATCAAACCATGCTTTGTCAATGAACCAGGTAGGACCTGCTCCTGCTCTAATTAAGGCTGAGGTGCCATGGTCAGCTCGAAGGGGAACCTTCTCTAATAAGGATCGTGTTTTGAAGACAGTGAAAGGGTAATTTATTCTGAAGATATTTGTATGATTTCCTGACACCTGTGCAATCAAGTGATTATCACTTGCTATATTGTATGGATCCTTCTGAATGTTTAGTGTCTATGGTGGACACTAATAATATTCCTGCAATTTAGTTAATTTCACTCAGTCATGAACCATTTTTTTTTTTTATATCAATTATTAAGGTTTTGAAATAGTTTATCTCTACTCTCTGTATTTGATATTATAATTTAATTCTGTCTCTGATTTAATTTAGTTAATATTGTTTCTGATTGCAAGAACAAATTGCTGGCTCTAGTAACTAATAATCTCATGAATGTCAGTTGACAGGCGTTTGCAGCTGAAGATTTTTTTTTCTTGTTTTTAAAGTTAGCATATATGTTGAATGTCATTTCATATCAATTATGCATGACTTCTGTCTTCGATTGCTATTTAGGATACTGAATAAGCTGACTCCAAAGAAATAAAATTAGCACAATTTCAAAAAAAAAAAAAAGTTTCTGCCAATTAAGCTGACTTCTGTCTTCGATTGCTATTTGTGATGATAAGTTTCTGCCAGTTGTTGTCTCTCCCTAGGAAATAATAGCAAGCTCAGGCTCATTTGTTGAAGAGGCTAATGCTGCTGATCTAATACAGCGCAGACAGCGTTCTGAGTTTCAGTGTAAGTACTCCAAACTGTTGGTGTCATTTTTGTTTTCTGTTCTTTGTTTTCATTTTTCAAAAAACACAGAAAACTTGTTAGGTAAAGTGTTTCCAGAAAAAAAGTTCTGAAAGCAACCCAGTTTTAGGAAAACACCAAATAGTTGTTTTCAAATTTTAGAAAAATTTTGGAAGTGATGGATGACTTTGAACTTTTCATTGCTTTTGTTTCTGAAAACATGAAAAATGAAAATGATACCAAATAGTTATGTACATTTAACATTGACGGTGTCTATTGAATTAACATATTTTCTTTGACAGCAAGTGTGAAGGGGACCCTTTTTACAGCTATAAAGGTAAATCCCGCCATCATGCTTAATGAAATTGATCTTAATGTAATGCATATTTAGACCTGATTTTACAGATTTAAAACCTACAATGCTTCATTGATTCTTGATGTGCCGATTTCAGGCAAACCCAGATCTTGTTCCATCCTTATTGACTTTGGCGATGAATGATGCTATGACTTATGATAAGGTGAGAAAGAGTTTTACTTGTTGACAGTTTGAGATGAAAGTAGAAATTTATATTATTCCTAAACATTACATATCAAGAAAGCTCATATGATTCTAATTGAGTTTTGCAGGCCACAAAATCTGGTGGCCCAAATGGATCTGTACATTTCAGGTACTTCTAACATATAGCATTACCACGCATAAGTATGTAGTATTAAAGAATAAAGTAAAAGAATGAAATTCTGCATTCTATCAAAAATTAGGATTGGTATTTCATGTACAGTGAAGATTTTCACCAAACCAAAGATGATTCATCTATTATGTTTTGTTCCGGCTTATTTTTTAGGGATTTTAATGCCAATTCACAAAATGACCCTATTATTAGGATTGCAAGTGTGTGTTATTTGCAGCATAAGTGTGATTCTCAACTAAATTGTTCATTCCCTAATAATAAGCATGATTCTTCTTTTTCCTGATTATAAGAGGCATGAATATACGAAGGATCAAGTGAATATGGGGGGACAAACTGAAGAGCATTGACTACTTATTTGTACCCCTGAGCATTATAATAGATGATTAATTTTATTAAGTTCGATAATCAGACTTCAGAACTGCAGTTCTCTTCTTAGTTTTTTTTTTTTTTTTTTCCTTCTGTTTTTTGTTTTCCCATCTTCTTAGGGACTTTCATGGTGATTACTTGTTGTCATTGGGCATCTAACGTGTCATGCATTAGTTATATTTCCCTATTTATGTTGATTGCATCGTTATCAACTTCATGTTTATTTATCCAACTTGGTGGCCTTGTTTGTCAATGATCTTTTGGGTTAACTTATATGTGATGTGGCTTTATCAATATATATTCACTTGTGCAAAGATCAAATTTATGGTGCAATAGATGTTGTTCCCTCCATTCCCTGTTCACAGTCCCTTTAGGATTCCAACTGTTTAGAGAGGCAGGCATTTAACGCGTTCATGCTCAAGTGGGAAGCATGAGCATCCAAAACTTGGGAAAATTTTCTGTGGTGGATTTCAGAGCTACTCTTTCAAAATGATAGTTTAGAAAAGTAACAAAATTTTGTACACTTCACTTTTAAAGTGAAGAACTATCGTGTGACATTCCAATATAAGAAAATGGACAAAAAGGACTTGGGACAAAAGGGGTATCATTTTTCTGTCATCTGTTTCTAAATCAGTTTTTAAAATGCTGCTTGTTTATTTGCATTGCTGGGTGCTGGTGTTCAGGTTTCTGAGATGTTGAGGAACAAAGGAAAGAAAGTAGTTTGTCGGCCACTGATAATTTGGTAAATGAAGAAAATGCACAGCTGAAAGATGATGAAACCGAGGCACCTGATGGCACTATGGTGGGTGATGATCTGCAGAATCATAATGTTTCAAATGCTGGCAATATTGATACAGTTGGCAAATATTTTTGTTACGACTTGCCAGTTTCTGAAGAAACTGGGGTTTGGATACCTGTCTCTGTTCCACCGATGTCAGGGAGCGAACATGAAGAATGGAATAGGGGTTTTTCCTTCGGTGGGGGCTACTTCGCTGATGGGGACATGGGATGGAATCAGTTTGTTGGAGAAGAGAAAGAGATGACTATGTGGGATGTGGTTCTTGATATGCTACTTGTGGCCCGAGGGAAAGTGACTGCTCTTGCTTCAGGTGCTATAAACTCTTTACTTATCTAAAAAATGGCTTTAGAAACTTTTGTATTGAATAGTTGCTATCATATTTTGTAGATGTAGTTAATGTTCTAACAAGCTAAGGTTTGTAAGGTAACCGAAAGGACGGTTCTTGCATGTTGATTGATTCTTCATAGTTTTCTACTCTACTTGATGGGTCTTCAAAAAGGAAAAAGAAAATATTGATTGCTTGAATACAATGTTGGTGCATCAGATTTCTTCTTTTTCTTCTTCTCCTATTATTATTTATTTATAATTTTTTTTTTTGAACTTTATACCAAATGTGTTATGTGATGGATAGATGAGAGTGTAATCATGTTACTAATCGGTATAATAACGTGTCAAGAGCCTCATTATTTTATTTTTAATTTTGTTTTCAAACTTAGTTTATTTTTTATTTTAATAAACATCAATTATTAGTTCTTAATAATTGTTTATGACAGGTTTTTTTTCAACCATATAAAATTAGCACAACGTTAAAAATAAAAAAAATAAAAATAAAGTCTATGGCGGCGTTTTTTGAACGTCACTATATCCCCACTCCAACGGTTAGATTTTTAAAATGTATAAATGTCTTTAACGGCGTTTTCAAAACGTCGCTAAATGTCATAGTGACGTCACAGTACAATTAGGTAGGATTTTTGGCGGCGTTTTTAAAAACGCCTCCTATAATAATATAACGACGTTTTTCAAACACCATAAAGCTATAGCGACGGCCGCGTCGTCGGCGTTTGGTACTAAACGTCACAAAAAGAATTAGCGACGTTTTTAATACTTATAGCGGCGTTTTTAAAACGCCGCTAAAAGTCGATTTTCCAGCAGTGAATCTCTGCGAACTAACACAACACCTTTCAATTCATATTTTGGATCATCCCTTATTTTAATGGAGTTGGAGTCATTACTGTGTGGCTCGTGAGAAATATTTTGGATTTTTTTTTAATAATTCAAACCGTTCAATTTTTAAATAATATTAAATAAAATATATTTATAAAAAATTAAATCAGCTCCATGATCCGTTTCTACAAATAGGTTGAATAATTTCCCCTGCCGACTAGTTGGTCGTCCGCTTGGTTGCGAGGAATGGAAGATACAAACAAACAAATCCTAATATTGAAAATTCCATGGTCTTCAGCCATAAATCACTCTGCCACTCATTCGGTCTCATTAACTCCCCATATTACTAATTTCCCCAATTAAAAAATAGATATAATTAATTAATAGTTAAAAAATATATGACAGAGAATATTATTATAAATATTTTAATTGATTGATATATGAGGTTTAACTTTTAGACTTGAATAACGTAGATAAAAAAATTCTAGGGTGTATACAATATATATATTTGATTATGATCTTTATAACTTTAGTTATGGTTTATTGTATTATTAATTATTATAATTATAATTTAAAAATTATTTAATTATATCTTAATTTTTTTTAAATTATTACTCCTATAATTATTCCAAGACATGTGATTTGTGTAACCAAACACATAAATTACCTAAGATACCTTTGAAAGTCGTGTACAGAGCACTACCGTTGATAAATATTAGAATCATGGTCTAGTGGGTGACGATTGGAGTCTGGAAGTTTGCTCCCTCTCAGTTTCAGGTGTGAATCTCCTAGCCAGCAAATGCATATATTGGAGCCATGGACCACAGGACATAAGCCCTGTTTGAGGTGTGAATCTCCTAGCCAGCAAATGCATATATTAGAGCCATGAACCGCAGGACATAAGCCCTGTTTCGAAAAACTTGTTTGAGTTATAGAGACTTAGTTTGGTGTGCGTAAACTGACCCAAAATACCCTACGTAATAAAAAATAAAAAAAGTTGATAAATATTAGGAATTATATACGGTAACTCAAATAATAAAACATGAATAGATATCTACACTTGAAACACAGCCACTAGAGAAGATAACAAATGGCTGACACTAACAGCAACAGCCCACCTCTCACCCCCGTGTCTTTCCATCCTCTCCGCACTGCTGGAAATTAGACTTTTAGCGGCGTTTAAAAAACGCCGCTATAGGTACCAAAAACGTCGCCAATACTTTTTGTGACGTTTAATACCAAACGCCGATGACGCGGCCGTCGCTATAACTTTATGGCGTTTGGAAAACGTCGCTGTATTAGTATAGGCGGCGTTTTTAAAAACGCCGCCAAATGCCCTGCCCTAACAATACTGTGACGTCAGTATGCTTTTAGCGACGTTTTTAAAACGCCTTCATAGGTTTTTTTAATTTTAAAAATTCCAACCGTTATAGTGGCATTTGAAAAACGCCGTCTTATCTTTCTTTTTTTTTTTGGTTTTGAAATTGTGCTAATTTTATGTGATTGAACTAAAAGAACACCAATAATAAAACTAAATAACACTAATATGAAATAATAACTCCCATTCAAATAACAAATATAGTATTAATTCACTTTCCGATTCAATTTAATATAGCATTAATTTTTCCACAAAATAACATATCCAAAAATTGAATTCACAATTCTCAATCAAAAAATTACTACCTTATATACAAAGCCACAAAAGTTAAATCCAATTGAAACATAAAACCAATAAGTACCTTAAAAATGTCTTGGCTTCGAATTTTGGAAGATACATTACAGGGATTTAAAATTATTAGAGAAACTTACTAGAAAAGGCTTATGCCGATGACTATGAATGGCAATATATTAGCTAGAACAACCACAACTAGCTGAGTCCTAATTAATGAATTAGGAATCATTTAGATTATCTAAGGCAATGGCAAATCATTCGCATGCTTATATTAATGTTTCTCCTACGTAAAACATTTTCGGAAAGTGTTAAAAAAAGAATAAAGAACAGGAAATAAACTCGGCCGAAGTTCTGGGTTTTCTCCGCAGCATGCTTTTGATGAGGGCCTGACTGGAAAACAAAAATAGAGCAAGGATTAGATTAAGACACTAATTAAAGGCCACAATATACAAATAAGAACACAATTCCTCACGAGGAAAAATCTAAATTTTCATAGGCATCAAAAATATGCCAAGTTGCAACTTGCATTCATGATTGCATTATAGCTTATATATGTATTTATGTGACATTTGTGTATACACTTACCCAAGGACCAAATGACTGACTTAGAGCCATAAGGTATGTCAGCAAGAAGCTCAGGGCACATATAACTTGGAGTTCCTACAACCTGAGTTACGAAAAAGAAATCTTGAACAATAAAACTAATGCAAATGTTGAAACTTGAAAAATGAACCAGTTAACCACAAGACTTACAGAGGATGCAAGATCATCTGATGGCAACATCTTAGCAAGTCCAAAATCACCTGCAACAGGATTAATCAATGGTGATTCAGCAAAATACTGACACCTCTCAAGACTATTAAAGAAAGAAAACATATCACTTACCAAGACGTATGTCTTGATCTTTTGCCAAGAATATATTTGAACACCGCAAGAACAAGACTGTCAATAACATGCAATTTCAGAAATTTCAGAAGGATAATTCATAAATCCTCTAGTATACAGATAGATGCAACTTACCTTAACATCTCGATGAAGAATATGATTCACATGTAAGTAGTCAAGAGCCATAAGCAATTGAACAAGCTATTTACACAGCTTCTATAAACAATTTAACATCAATGTATCAGTGAACAAAGAAATTGTGAGCTGATACAAATTGAAAACTGCAGAGGTGGGAGGTAGAATGCAGTACAATCTAGATTGCGACAACAGAAAAGAAAACGAAACAATATAAATGTGATGCTAAGATACTAGAAATATAAAACAACCTCATCGGAAAAAAGAACACCATTTGCTTTCTTTATAGCTTCTGCCCTGTAAAAGACAAAGTAGCAAAAAAGATGACATCATAGATTGCATGTAAAGTTTCAGCCCAAGTAAATGGATTAAGCCAAGTATTGCAGTTTTAGCCAGAAAAGTCACTCACATGCCTCAGAAGCTCCTGGTGCCTGCAAGCAGCAGTTAAATCATCAAACAGTACAACTTAGATGGCATTGACATCGACTATGAACACTTCAACAACACCGATCCAAACACCTTTGCAGAGTGCATTGGACAGCTTATAACCAAAATGAAAGAAAATGGACTCATCTCTTTTGCTTCTATAGCTCCATTTGATGATGATCAAGTTCAGAGTCATTACTTGGCCTTGTGGAAGAGCTATGGCAATCTCATTGACTGTCAATTTCCAATTTTATGCTTATGATCAGAGTACCAATGTTTCTCAGTTTATGGCCTATTTTCAGACTCAGAGCTCTAATTACAATGGAGGGAAGGTCTTGGTGAGCTTCATCAGTGATGGAAGCGGTGGGTTGTCACCGGAAAATGGTTTTTTTTCCGCTTGCAGTAGGCTCAAGAATCAGCAAGAACTTCATGGGATTTTTGTTTGGTGTGCTGATGAGTCCAAGGCAAAAGGATTAGGATTTAGCTATGAGAAGCAATCACAGGCATTGTTAGCCAATTAGTATGTATTTTTTTGGTTTACATCCAACAAAAAAATTCCGTACTGTCATTATAACAATTACCAATGTTTTATTAGGCTCCAAAAGAGGAGTTTCTTATTACTTCTAATTATAGTCTAATCACCTACCTAGATATAGTAAATCAGTATGCATATTATCCTTCTAAGCACAGCTGTTATTCAATCAATTTTCACCATTATTATATAATAAATCACAGTGAAATTAATATTTAATGATGGAACGATGGGAGTAGAGAAGTGGCCTTCCTGTCTTATCTAATTGTTTTTGTTGTAATTGATGTCATCTGTCAAAGTTAGCAAAAAATCTACAGGAGGAGTTTTTTAGCCTGTTAAATAACATCAATCATACCTTGCTTCACAATTCACCTGTTCTCAATTGGAAAATCTCCCATGTAGGAATCGAGTTGCTTTCTGTCAGGATGACGAACTGTGATGTGATCATATCACTGGATTCCACTAAGTCATCCATAAATAACAAAAACGAATGTAAAGGAATATATGATATACTCTTAACTTCTCACTTTTAGATACCATGCCACAATCTTTACCATGTGTAACAGCAGCTCTGGCAAAGGAAACAGAAAAAAAAATTGATAAGAAAGAGGAACTATCTTCTGTAACATAAAAACAAACTTCAAGGCGAATTATATTTTATAAGCATTCATTAAAACCATAGGCAACAAACAACTCGTTACTTTGCCTTGTTTTCCTATAACTCTTTGGACACATTCCAATGCATTTTCCTGTGAAGGAATTATGACACAACAATGAGAAGATGCTTGTCTATATAACTTGATGCTACTTCCAGCGATCTTCAATCAATTACATAAATTACCTTGTGATAGGATCTAAGGTGCCGCATAACCAGCATTGCTTAACTCCGGGAATCCAGAAGGTCAAACCTCCCAAACTTGAATCTAATCAATAATCTAAACAACTTGATTGAAAACATTTTAATACTGTAGTCCATTTCAAACTGAACAAACAAAAGCCAAAGAAATACTTGTTTCTTGACCCCAAGGGCTCACTATCCAAAAGCAGGCTGTCAAGTAGTTTGAGTAGAGAACCTTCCCAGAACATCCTAAAATCTTGAACAGAACAGGTCACATTATACAAAGTAGTGAAAGCACTCACCGTGATTGTCATCCCCTTCAGTAACAGCACAGGTAATCATCTCACTGAAATGAATTCATAGAATCATTAGTGCAGGCAACATTTAACTTTAAAAGACACTACTACTATCTTCTTTGATCAACATCAATCTTATAGAATAGAACAGCTAGTAAAAAGTACATAACGCCCTGAATGATTAAATTCTGGTCTATAAAAGCAGCATTTTTGAAATTAACTGGTTAATCAAACTACATCAGGTCTTTTCCAGCATGGATCCACCTACAACCAATATGTCTAACCAAATGATTCAAATCACTTCAAAACAAAAATTTTAATTTAAAAAAATAACTAGAAAATGCCATGTGATGATGACTACCCATCCTCGTATCACTCACTCCTATGAAAAGATGGTAAGGCTTGCAATCTAGCATAGAGTCCCAATTCAACTATAAAAATTAAATAATAATAAATAACTACATAAATAAGGAACTAGCTAGAAAGATCACTTTGATATATTGTGAGGACCAAAATACAATTTCATTGCGAACGACATAGCATTGTATGAATCTTCAATTTAGCATGATGGACATGATATAGATTAATTTAAATTTTAAAGAAAAAAATGCACTTGGAAATTCCCAACTTTTTAGTGTTAATGAGGCACTAGCACAGATATTCAAAAGTTTCTTAAGTGAATTATACTATTAAAGAATAGCATGAGTTGAAAAACATGTAGCATACGTTATCATGTCTTGGCAACGAGTGACAGTGCTGAGCATAGCCATACACTTCTGATCCAAAATCTTCAGGACTAGAAATCGAAAGACACAAGAAATCATGAAACAGGGTTATACTTAAAGATTCTTATGAGAATATCATATGTGATATTCAACAAAAGGAAAAAAGGGATAAGAGAAAAACTTCACATATTTTGCAAGAACAATCCAAAAGTCAGCCGTAGAGCAATAGAAACTACAGCCTCAAAGGAGACCAAAAGTAAACAGTCACTCTCAGCTTCAAGGCTGCCAAAATGAGCTGTGTGCTGCAAGAATTTGTCTTAAAAGCGTAAAGCTTTATAATTTGCACGCTCTATCTAAGATAATATCTGAGAAATTCAAAATAAATGGAGAAAATAACCGGTAAACTAATATGGTCTAAGGCTCTAACAGTTGAGACATCAAATACAGCTTTCCAAAAGCTTCCAGAAAGTATTTCATTTAGGCCACAAAGGTGAATCCCATACATAAACGAAAGACAAAACACACCCCAAATTATGTTCTGGTTATATACACTTTTACAACACTGGAAAAATGACAACTAACATTCATGAGTGTGATCTAAGTAAAGGCAGCCAACAAAATTTCCCAGCTTACATCCCTTATTGTGCAATTTGAAAAACAGAGAATTTCATCCTTCCCCAACGCCCAAAAATAAAATAAAAGAAGGCTCCAAAGAACTCACTCCCATTCCAATCCAGAACTGAGTGGATCATTTCTGTTGTGCAACTGAGACCACATATGCTTTGCTTAGAACATTTTGGACAAAATCATTACTGCTCCAGGAGGCTAGATGTTGTTTGTTGCTTCTTTTTCACAGTGAACATTTTCCACTTCATCTTCTCAATGAAGGCCAATAAATCGGGGCATACCATAATTCCCATTTGCAGAAGATTTTCAGGTTCAAATGACTCCTTAAATGTCCACTAAGGTTTGAAAGTCATCTTTAAGCATCTTTTTCATACTTCCCGTGAAACTAAAGGGATGCATTTCCATATTTCACACCAAGCAAACAAAATTTGCTCTTTCCTTCTCAATAAAGTTTTTCATATTGAATGCCATGAACATTACAAACTGAAAACTGTCAATTTAACGCATTAAACAGATGAGGAAGCTGAGTATTTCCAGAACCTAAAACTTTTTCCATTCAATAAAGTCTTTCCTCCATACTTGTTTTCTCGCATCTCTGAGCAGTACACCATCTAGAACATTATTGACATAAATCCACCATGACTAAGACAGTATTACATACCAAGTGGTCGTCATCAGTGGTTTGATGAAGAACCCTCATTTCTGTGAACACGGGAGGTGATCGTCCCATATACAGATGCTGAACCAGAAAAATGGAACAAGGACAGCAATTAATCGTATTTAGGACGGTAGACTCGTACCACAGTCCATGGTTTGTACTTCTCCAAGAACCAAGGTATGCTAGGGAGGAGAATTTTCTGTGAAACAATGGGCTCCATACAAACAGGCCAAATCTTTTCAACCACATGGTGAATGATTAAGGAAATGGGACAATGATGACTTATGATTAAGGTAGGTGACTTGGTTTTCTCTTTGTGAGGGGTGTGAAAGAAGGTTGTTGCTACTAAGTTATGTTTGATTCTCAAGAAAAGGCAAGAAAAAAAGAAAAAAAAAAGAAGGTGAAATCATTTGATTTTTGCTTGTTCACTTTAGGGATATTGGCAACAAAGTGGCAATCCCTTGTTCAGAAAGCTTCATTTCTAAGGCAATATGATCTTTGTTTCATATACTAAACATCTTGAGAAAAGCTCAAAGCAAAGACCAATGTGTGATGATTGTTTCCAAAATCAAAATGACAGCAAAACACTAAAGCAAGAAACTTATATAGCATAAAGGTTAGCCACACATAAACCCATAAATTCTATGACGATGTTTCACTAAGCCAATAGTCAAAAGATCTTTTGGAGTCTTACCATATTCCTTCTAGGATGCTGAAGTGGTGATTTTGCAGACAAAGATGAGGAATCACAACCAGCCTTTGCTTTATTTGAAGAACTTTTAGTATTTTTAAAGGGGTCTTGTATTCTTGCACTCTTTTGAACAATATATATCTGCAGAAAAAATAAGTTACAGATCATAGAGAGACACATCAATTTCATTTATTACAAATAAACATTAAACAAATTATTACAGATTCAATGCCTTTAAAAATTAATACTGTTACAATAATAACCTGGTTAGCTAATCTAATTATTCTTTGAACAAATCCATTTTTTTCTGATGCGGGCAACAAATTTGATTCAACAAACGGTCTAGTATGACCAGCAAAAATTGACGTATACCTGTTTGACCAATCTGATTATGCTTTGAGTGGCTTGTACTGAGCACATTATTCTTATTGGATTTAGGAAGTGAATGAGCACCTGACCTTGAAGCAGGTATTTCATTTTTCCGACTCAACTCTGCAACGAAAGTGTAGTGTTTTTCTGCGATCGATCTATACAATTAAAATCAATTAAAGTTTCACTTCTTTCTCGAGAACCGAGATTAAAACTAGAAACTCTCAACCGAAACTCAAAAAAGAAAAAAAAAGAGTTGAAAAGTAGTAAAATTATGAACACATGAGAAAGGAGAAGAAAGAAGAGCGATGAATTGAGAAAATGTAGAGAGGACATAATCGAATCAAAAGAATACAGACTCACGAATACCTGGATCAAAGCATTGCACTGTTTACGAATGCCTATGAACTACATAATGCCTATGAGAATTGCACTGTTTAGAGCTGAATAAACTTAGAAAATGAATAAATTTACTCGTCCATAACTGGTAAAAAAGGTTATCCCTAATCAAAGCATGGGAAGAAAGTGAGAAGTCAAAAGCAGAGAACAACTAAGATTTTTTTCAAATATATGATGTTATTTCAGAGGTAATGAGAAGTTTTCTCAGCAACCAAACAAAGGATCGAAAGCACAATCTAGAGTTCTGAGATTGTAGAGCTCTGAGATTGTAAAACAAAGGACCGAAAGCACTAACCTCTGATTGAAGAGATGAAGAGTTCCAAATCGAACTTCGAAATCACGGAGCTGAAGCAGATTTTGAAGGATTCGATTGGTTTTTCTGAGATTGTAGACGGCGGTGCTCAAAATCGAACTTCGAAATTGCAATCGCTCTGAGAAACTACAAGATTGAAGCCATACGGTTGCAGATAGGTTGGGTCTGAGAAACTTAGAAATCGCAATCGCTCTGAAGAAGAATCGAGAGAGAGCAAGAGAGTGAGAGATTTGAGTGAGTGATAACTTCGAACTTGACGGCGGTGGGTTTTCAAAATAAAGGTGTGGAGAGACAAAATAGGGTTCGTCATTTGGAGGCGCTTCCAAGCGTCTTCTATTCATAAAACGGGGCCGTTTTGATTAACAACAAAAGCGACGTTTTAAAAACGCCGTTAATTATTTAAAACAGTGACGTTTCATAAAACGTCGTTAATTAAACGCCGTAAAATCTCTAATTTCCTGTAGTGATTATTATGAATCTCATTTTAATGATTCGAATGATTCATTTTATAAAATATTTTATATATATTATCCATACACAAAAATTAAAGTCAATCACATAATCATAAGGTACTTCATATCATCATCTGATATCAATTATCATCAGACGGAGCCCCCCCTCAAACCAAAGCTTTTATGGCAACAACTACACATTTTTGTAGCATGAGGAAGAGAAGGTAATGCTCAACTTTCTTTCATTTTCTCAGCCTGTAGGCCGCAATTTTTCCTGCACTTGGTTGAGATTCACTAAAGCAAGTTCTATTTATTAGGGTGACTCTGTTAAAATCATTAATTTCTGTAGTTTACAATTTGACAGATGTTTTCTTGGAAAGAGCTAGAATTGGTTTTTCTCATCAAAATCAAGACATTGGAAATATGGATCTTTTATATGTTCTTTTTTTATTTTCTCATGTTACAAGTAAAAACTCATATGAAAACAATTGAATTGATAGGATTTATATGTAGAAATTTTATATAGAATGATTTGACCTATTTACATCCATTCATTGGAAAACAAAAGGTTGATTGATAATTGCTTTCGTCACATTATTCTGTATGAGTTTTTTTGTATAATAATTTTATAAGCTTAGCATTTTCTTTATCTTAGTATGGGATTCTTACATATTTCAATTGTATTTTTCTTAATGACATTTAATGGAAATTGCTTCATCGATATTTATGGGCTTTTTATTTATTTATTTTATATAATGTAATTTAGATGGTTGGAATGAAGAGGCCATATCCTTTCCCTCCAGACAATCCACCAGGCCCCTCTTTCCCTTGCAAATTTCCACCCATCTTTGTTCCTCCCATCACTAGATCAGATGAATCAGCTTCATGTGGCAATGGAAGTACAGTTAATATCGAACACAACAACCCAATTTTCAGATCAGCTTTCTTTTGATGATTTGTTGTATATACATACTGTGGTCGTAGTTGTGTAATTCTTGTATACTGACATTGAATTAGCATCCTCTTCAAAGAAGGCCCTTCGAGCTCAACGATCTTGTGTGAGCTGATTCCAAAGTATTAATATATATATATATATATGGTAAATATTCCTAAATATATTAGATATTGATTTCTTAGATATATTTGGGAATAGTCATAGTTAGGTTTCTAGTAGAATAATTTTTCTCAGCTTATATATACAGGTCTTTATTGTATAGGATTAATTCATTAAATACAATACATATTATTTTCTCTCTTTCTCTACTATTCTAACATGGTATCAAAGCTATAGATTAAACTCTTGGGCCCCGTTTGTTTCCAGAGATGGAATGGAGGGGATTGATAGTGAGGGGATTAATAGTGAGGGGATTGTTAGTGAGGGTCGTTTGTTTTCAGAGATAGAATGGAGGGGATTGATAGTGAGGGGATTAATAATGAGGGGATTGTTAGTGAGGGGATTGATAGTGAGGGGATTAGTAGTGAGGGGAGGGGATTAGTAGTGAGGAATTGTTAAATTATTTTTATATAAAATAATAAAACAAATAAAAAAATATAAAAAATTAAAAATTATATTTTAAAAAAAATTTCCAATATATAAAAAATAAAAAAATTTCTAATCCCCTCACTATTTTTCTAATACCATCTCTACCTCCTCACTATGAATCCCCTCCCCAAGGGTATTAGTAATACCAAGGTATTAGTAATACCCTCCCTATCTCTCAAAACAAACAAGGTATTAGTAATACCAAGGTATTAGTTAGTCCCAAGGTATTAATAGTCCCAAGGCTATCTCTCAAAACAAACACCCCATATACTAATCCCAAGGTACTAGTAATCCTAATCCCCTTGCTATAACCCAAAACAAACGGGGGGTTGGTGTTTTTCACCTTACGGGCGGACAACAACCTTGGCTTGGCCGCCCGTCGGACCTCAACCCATGAAACTGCCATATTTTTCTTTCAGTATCACTTCGTGGTGATCTCTTCCTCTATCCACCTGTTTATTTCTACCTCAAATATCTTTATCATATATATATATATATATATATATATTTTGGCGCACTTCCTAAGCCGCCTCCTTTTGGCGCACTCTCTAAGTCGTCTCCTTGGCGCACTATACAAGCTGCACCCTCTGGCGCACAATCCAAGCCCCCTTGGGGCACTCAATCTTCTGTTGCCATCATCGTTCAGCACCGCGTCATAAGTTATGTGTGTGTCACGCTTGTTGGTTCCGACATCCAATTCTCTACATCGGTCCGACATGAACCCTTTAAACTGTTCTGACATTGATTCTGGTTAGCTCCTACAACAGCCTAGCATGACCTTAAACTGTCTTAGCATTAGTTCTGGCCAGCTCCTACAACGGTCCGATATGACCTTAAACTGTCTCGACATTAGTTTCGGCCAATTCCTTCACTGGTCCAGCACGACCATAAACTGTCTCCCGGCATTACCTCCGGCCTCTAATTTATCTCAAGCGCCCTTGCGCTTCCCGTTCAAACTTTGCAATCTATTTGTTTTTTATTTTATTTAGTTTTATTTCATGTTTTAATTTTTCTCTCCAAACTCAAGATATTTATACTCTTTGAGTTTGAAGGGGGATGTTAAAATATATATAGTATATATTCGTAGATATATTAGGTATTGATTTCCTAGATATATTTGGGAATAACCATAGTTAGGTTTCTTATAAGATACTCTTTTTCATAGTTAAGTTTATAGTATGATACTTCTTCTCAGCCTATATATACAGGCCTTCTATTGTATAGAATTAATTCATTACATACAATACATATTATTTTCTCTCTTTTTCTATTCTAACACAAAGAAAGTGGTAAAAGAGAATGGCGATTTAAACGGAGATTTTCTCTCATTGGCTTCTCCTGCAACAGCTTTGCCCCATTCTAATTCAAAGTATAAGCACCCCTCATTGTTTCAAACCCCATATACCCAAGAATTATCAGAACTTCAATCTCTACCACATCAAGTGAGATTAAATAACAAAAATCCATTATCAATTTTTTTGATTCCTGATTTCATTCCAATCACATCATCTAATAGTTCACTTGCATTGTATTTTTCAGGGAAGTGCTGAAGACCCAATTCACCATCCCTGGCCCCAAAAACAGCCTTTATACAGCTTCTTTCCTCTGGCAAAGGCACGGATTGACCAAGCAACAACCACCATTAGCGGCTGCAATGGTGAAGTTGGTGAAAAACTTGACCTCTATCTGAAGTTGTAGGAGGGTTAGTCCATTTCTTCATGTTTTGGCAGGCCAATTGCTTTAGCCCATTGCTTGTGATGTTTTGGCAGGCTGTAGCTTTTTCTCTCAAACATGCTAGCATGCGGGTTTTTTTTTTTTAAATTCTTTTTCATCTAGTTTTTTTTATGTGTAAAAGTAGAGATATGAATATGGATATTGCATTATGTAAGCATGAAGCATGAAGATGACAGTGGGGAGAGATGCAATTGACTTGTTTTTATTTTGGGAGTTACAAATTTGATGCAAGGAAGTTTGGTTGTGAAGAGATAATGTTGGATATTGCATTATGTAAGCATGAAGCATGAAGATGCCAGTGGGGAGAGATGCAATTGACTTGTTTTTATTTTGGGAGTTACAAATTTGATGCAAGGAAGTTTGCGCACACTCTTGCACACAAAATGTTGTTGTCATGACAGCAAACTGATTTAGCTCCCAAGACGTGTTCACAACACATATATTAGGGACACATAGGTTGTAAATGAATCAAGTTTAGTAATAGCTTGTTCAACATAACTTGAAAACTTAATGAATTTCAAAATGTGTTCAATTTTTTCAAGTTAATCTTAAATGAGTTATAATTGAGTTTATTGCAAGCCAATTTAGACAGTTTAATTTTTTATAATGCATATAATTGAGTCGAGCCGAGTAACAAATTTTTCAAAGTTGACTTGAAAATTCACCACAAATTTTAAAAAGTGTTAAAATTTAACTTGATTTATTTACATAAGGAAAATGTCTCGTAACTCAAATTTTGTGGCTCAAAAGTGACTCAAATGGCCAAAACGACGTCGTTTTGGCCATTTTTATGTTGTTCTGTACTCAAAACGACGTCGTTTTGGCCATTTGAGCCACTTTTGAGCCACAAAATTTGAACTACGTAGCATTGTCGTTTACCTAATAAATTTATTTTTAACAAACATTTAAGAAGTCAAGCTCAAATAACTTGCATCTTGTACGCTGTCTTGTAACTCTAACTACACAACATTCTATGCACAATTTATGTTAAAATTATTTGTCTGTTGCATTGTTGGTTGTGCAACATTTTGTTTGGTTGTGGATGAGTCAAGCACACCCTTTGATTGATAAAAAGTTTTTGCACGTGGATTTTGGGAATCTCGTTACACTAGCAGATGAGTGATGAGAGCTATGGCTTACTGTGAGAGATTTGTTTGAGAGGGGAAGGATACCATGCTTACATCATGAATTGCTTGATCCCCATAAGGATTTAGATAATAAACTTCTATATAAATTCAACCATGATACAAACCCCCACTATACCCTACCTCTATTATTCCACACACATGTATAAGTTAGTGATTAAAAAAAAAAAAAAAAAAATTTGGCCAATAACCGCCCACTAGAGGTCTCCTCCAGTGGAGGTCCCAAACATTAGTGACATAAATTTTAGGATAAATTACAAATGTACCTTTTGAAGTTTGCTTAAAATACAAATTGTCTATTGTGATATGAAAAAATATAAATACGTCCTTATTAGTATTTTTTATTTTACAGAATTAACTAAAAAAATGAAATCCATAATTGTTCTCCTATACAATAACAAAATTACCTAAATTATTAATGAAAACATATTTCTAACATCATTAAAAATTGTTAATTGACTTGATGATTTATTAGTATTAGGGATGATTTGTTATAAAATTAGAAATCTCAATGAGTAGAATGTAATTTCCAAAACTATAGGGAGCGATTCATATTTTTAATCAAATCTCGAGGATGTATTTGTAACTTACCCTAAATTTTATAATATTTTCAAATTTTTTTGGTTAATTAATGTGTCATACACTAACAAAACATTGATACTTGAAACAGGATTCACTATGAACATATTGTAAACGTCACACTAATTAATAAAAAAATATATACAAAATTTATTTGTATGACATTACTCTTTAAATATATATATATATATATATATAGATGCTAATATCAGCAAAATTCATGTGGGTGAAATGAGAATTATTTTTAAATTTTTTGCTTTTATCATACAATGATTCAGTTTCTCTTCAGTTATTGAGTTGTCTAACAGTTGACATGAGCCTAACCAAGTCCATGATAGTTAGAGGTGATTTAACCACAAAAGCATTTTCATCAAATCTTATGTGATAACTTACCATGTAATATTTAATTTTTCTAAAAAAAAAAAAATTGTCATTTATCTAAGTAGTATTTGCCATTGCGCCTATGTATGTCATATTTGACATTAGCAAGATGTCAATTATTTATTTATTTAATTTTTTTTCTTTGTTTATGTAGGACCCATATTAAGAAGGTTTTGTCAAAATATATATTTATAAAAAAAATAAAAAAACAAACAAACAAATTGAAGTAAGAAAGGAATTTGCTTATTGACTAGTGTTTATTTTTAGAAATGTCAAATTACTAATCCTTCAAGTTAAAAAAAATAAAAATCTTAATTCTTTCAACTTTAAAATATAATATGTTCATATTGTTTTTTTTGGAAGCCATTATTACTGATTGAAGAGCTCCATAAAGAAAAGAAAAATAAAAATAAAAAACCAAGAATTTGGCTTGAGAAATTCAATTTACCTTTTTTTTTTCTCTCAATCACACATGACCTAATTTCTTAAAACTGTATTTGATTCATGAATTTGTGTAGCGATTTGAAAAGGAAAATAAAAAAAGTGTGAAAGATGTGTGAAATATCAAGCTAAATCCCTCACCAAACCCTTGAACTAACTCAATTCATAATCAAAATATCCAATTAAAATTCACACACATATAACAGACAAACTACAATATCAAGCTTGCACATGAATGATACACAAGATGGAATGCAACATCATCATGGCTTTCTATATATCCCGAAAATAGCCATGCCATAGTTCTAGACATTTCAAAGTCACTAATGTGACAAATACTCAGATTTACAAACTAACAGGGAAAAAAAAAAAAAAAAAACAGCAGATAAGTTTCAAAGGTAAGAAACCACGATTGATTACTCAATCGGCTGAAAGTACCAACCTCTATGAATCTCTCTATGACCAGCCAAGAACATAGTCAAGAACATACACGAGTGCCAGGGAGAACGGATAGAGGAAGAACGCCACTAAAGCTGTCCAAAGAGGGAAGGTGGTTCGGAAGCTAGCAAATGCACCCATCACGAGGCAAACAACTAAAATAACCAGAACTTCCGCTGAGAAGTCCCACGTCAATCCTCGGACATAAACCAAAGCTAAGAAAACCGACAAGCAAAGGACGTTGTTCATGGTTACTGCCCCATATAACTGCAACAGAAAAAACTCAGAGGTCACGGCATTCAACAACTTCAATTTACAAAAAAAAATTCATTTTTATCTATATCTATCATTCACTTCCAATAAATCATCTAATTTAAACTCTAAAATCAAAAACACAAAACAATTAAGATATATTTATACAATTGTTTCAATCTAAAACAAATACTGAATATATGGAGTTCTCAATTGTTTTCAAAGAGTCACACGACTTCTACCTAGTTTTGATGGAGCTTGAAGGCAGTTTTTCTCAATTTCAATATCTTAATTCAACATCAGCCACATTTACTAAATGAGCTATCTTTCGGGTATTATCTCTCTTTTTCTTTTATATGAAAATAGCTTTTTTGGTTTTCATATGAGGGTACACTATTACTACTTCATCAAAAAAAGAACTAAGAAAATGAAGTGTATAGACTGGGTGCAATTTGGATGTGTCCCACACCACCTAACTTCAAATTTATTTCACTTACTTCACTTTGTAGACACTTTTTCTAGACACGTAGTGTTTCTGATGGGGGAATTACATCCAGAATTAAAAGAGATTGTGAGTATGTTATGGGTGGGTGTGCAAAGTTTGAAGTGGGTGAGTTCGTTGCTTGAGATTTTTGGTATAGATATTCAAAATATGTAAACTTGGGTGTTCAAATTCTAAGGAGTACGCTATTACATATATACACACAAATAAAAACATAGTCAGAATATTCAATTGCATACCCTTCCCCTCATGTACTGCTGCCACTGATGGAATACAAATAAAAAAGGGAAAACAAACCTCGGAAAATGTTAATGAGGCTGATCTCATCCTTTTCCGGCTGGCAAAGATAATAGCCGATACTGCCTCGCTAG
Organism: Camellia sinensis; assembly: GCF_055761805.1. NCBI lineage: Eukaryota > Viridiplantae > Streptophyta > Magnoliopsida > Ericales > Theaceae > Camellia > Camellia sinensis. Next base: position 172,702,376 of record NC_138967.1, read on the forward strand.
AGTTGGTAGCCAAAGGCAGCGCAATAAATGAGATGAAGAAAGATGGAATGCTTGTGGCATCGGAGAAATTATCAACAGCATCTACCAAAGGATCAGCAAATGCAGCTGCGATGACAGTCCCCACTACCAACATCAACACAGCTTTAAGAGAGGTCCACTTGGGATTTTCAACACCCTCTAAGACTTCGTCACTTTGATCCACACTTTGATCCCCGCTTTGATCCCCTAAAAGATAGTGTTCTCTCTTTGTTTGCTGTAAATGCATGAACATTAATGATATCATGATCTGAGAGCAGTACTAAAAGCTAGAGAAATTCAACATCGCACGAGATACCTTGTGGAAGTCATCAAGATATTTCATCGTGGCAGTACCAGCCTCACGAGAAGGAGCACCAGCCTGCTTCGCCTCATCAAGCCATTTTGAGATTCCATCGATGAACTCACGCAAATCAATTTTATAATCATTAGAAGTATCAAAATCGTTCATCACTTTCCTCACAGCATCATCCTGATCAAAGTTAATCTCATCAAGCCGCATTCCTAAGATCAAAGCTTTCAATTCAGGTTCTGAAACAAATCCATCCTTATCCCCGTCAATTGTGTGAAATAGCCTGCCAAAAATCCATTTAAGAGTCAGAAAATATGCGAGTCCAAGTCTAAAATTTGTGAGTCTGCAATCAGAATCTTCAGTGGGAAGTATAAAAGAAAACCAACTTTTCTACAATTTCAGTATTAAGCTCGCCATTGTCCTTGATGAACCTTCCCAGTGCACGCATCCTTAGATATTTCAGAAATCCTGATATTACATGCTTATGCTTCGCATAAGCAAGTCTTCTCCTCTGGATCCATGGCTGAAAAACCTATATATAGAGAAGGAAAGTTAAGCACAGATAGGGAAAACCCGAACAATTCAGTTAATAGGGAAGAAATTTAACCAGCTAACTACAAGCAGGGATGGAACCCACTACTCAACACGACAAATAGGAGTTCACCATACCTTGGCGATTAAAGTTCAGGTGACAGGTGAGATAATATGGCCTCTGATAACAAGGTTTCCACTCTTTTGGAAGAGGAAAGCAAGGAAATTAAAACACCAAATGTAATCTATACACTTTCTGATGACTTAATTAACAAGAGGTTTTGCTCGCAACCAAGACAAGAGAGGCAAAAAAAAAGGCATTAGCATTACCCAACATTACATTTTCTCGAGTGAAGTATGGAAGGCAGTGTTACATGTGACTCTTCAATTCTCCTTGTTGGATTCGCATTATGACAAGGGTAAGGGAATGAAATATGTATCCATCACCCTACCCAAATTAGGTACTTAGATCTTCTTCTTCTAAATTTTAAACAATGTTTGAAGAAGAAAAAACTTGAATTTGATAGTAACGAAATAAGGAAATGGCTTCTCCTCAACTGGACCAGTTCACACCCGATACACATTTCCGAGTCCATGTAATAGCTATAACATGTTTACATTATCTAGTGCTGTTGTATTCTTGTATTGTTCAAATTTGTTCATGATATATGTACACAATAAAGTTAAACATACTTGCAATATTTATGTTTCAAAACTTTTTTAGACATGAGTTGAACAAATAAATGCCATAACCTAACTTTTTTTGTATCCATGTATTGTTTCAATTTATTCATGACAAAATAAATAAATGAACAAAAATATTGAGCATATTGCATGGGGCAGAAAGATCAATGCTGCATAGAAAATATATTTTACCTGATAAAGACAATATGAAATCAGCATACAGACAGAGACAATAAGTGCAATCAAGACTGCCAAGTGTCTTCCTGAAGTTGAATTCATAATTTGTGGTATCTGGACAACAAGAAATGGTATTACAGATATAGCCATGATCCTTGCAGCATAGCTAGTCCAGATGTCAGTAGTGACACCAGAACCTGCAAAGATGAGAGTAACTTATGTGGATTATGTAATCCATCAATAATCATTGGTCAAACATTCTATACTTAAACATTTTCTAACGGGGATGGCAACAATCCAAGAAAATGAACAAGTCAATGAGGCGTACGAAGTTAAACATGCATTTGATTATCAGTGATAATCTTATCACAATAGAAAGTACTATGATTATGGCATCCAACTGTAAACTGTCACCTAAATAAAATCAAAATAAAAAGCAAACAGCTAGAAGCACAAAAATTTATTTATTTTTTGGATAAGTGGAAAACAACAAGTACGATGATGATATCAAAAAAATCATAATTTATGTATTCATGTGCCATAACTTCACTTTAGGCATGCCAACATCACCCATGTGTTTTTGGCTACCGAGAGAGAGAGAGAGAGAGAAGCAATTCGAAGTCAGAAATAATAGTTTTTCTTCAAACAATACATGATTTTCGCACATAGGAAAGGAAAAAATGAGTAAGAAATTCCGTGGACATACTAGTTAAGCTAAATTTCTTTGTATCTTTTCCATCTATTGCAATTGAATCGTGCAGGTCACACTTGCCGACAATAACACAAGTTCCCCATATTACAGTTAGGAGCATGACTGTAGACCCAGCTAGCAAGCCCATTCCAACTGAGACCTGACTTTGAGCTGTTTCTGTAGTTCCAGAGAGTCCAGATACTGTAGAAAAACAATGGATTGAAATGGAAGCATTATAGAGACCAATCATAAAGCATATAATGTATATTGGATTTAATCAAAGAAACTTTGAAGCAGAAAAGACACAATTCAATGCAGGCCTTACTGAAAACATGAACTTTACTTGACATTGCATAATCAACTGGTCAGTCCAAACTACAATCAGCCTGAGGAAAACATTGGACATGAAGACTATATGCACGCTTGACATTTTTTCTTCATTTTTAATTTGGAGACAACATGCAAGACATTGGTAAACAATTCATAGAAAAACCAAGAAGTCAAACTAATGCTCCAGAAAGTTTCCTCTTTGAATACTCTTAGATTGATTACTCCCTCTAGCATCTCAGGGGAAAAAACATGCAATTATGCATTCATGTTTTATAATCCCATATTGTGTGTGATACCATACCAGTAGAACATAATAAGGCTCACCATTTGTAAAAGATACACCAGCTGTATATCTAACATAGTCATCAACATCATCTACTCCCTGCATCCTCGACCTAGATTTTCCCTTCCACGGTATTCTCATGCCACATAACTAATTTAAAGTTCACAAACTAGCTTTATTAGCTAATTGAAACCTCTTGTATTCTAATGCTTGGCTTTATTTCATCCATCAAAAGAAAATTAGTTACAAAAAGTTTACCCGAAGGCCAAATTTTCTAAATTGGAGAGAATCATAAAACTTCATCAACTAAATTGAGATATTGAAATACATTATACAAGGCAAATGAATAAGTTATACATATGAAGAAAAACTACGAAAAAAGTTTTGGGTAAGACTCAAACAAGATATTAAAGAAGACATTTGTTCCTAAAACCACATTTATTTGCAATGAACAAAAAAGTCAATAAAATCTAAATTAAATTGTTTTTCATTGTGTATGCACCAAATATAACATTGCCTTCTTATTAAATCCATGACAAGGAGAATAACGGCATGATTAAACAAAACATACAAAGGTAAGTTTGAAGCGATAAACTCCTAATCAAGATCAATTGAACTTAAATTTTGAAGAATTATTAGGTTAAAAGATGAACATATATATATTCATACATTGAAGAGGAGATCCACAATTACCATTAGTAATTTTCTAAATCCTGTATCTCTTAGCTTAAACAATTGTTAACAAGAGAACTGAAGCAATTATTTGCAACCAAATCAATATAATTACCAATTGACAGCACGAAAGACTTTAAAATTGTAAGTTCTGTCACCCCAAAAAAATATCATACTTTCCACAAACAAGTTGAAAAATAAAAAGAAGAATAAAACACAATTTAAATAAATTTTCATTTAGTAAGCATCTCAATTTCACCATGCTAAACATCACCACTTGAAAGGTTTCTATAAAACCAAATGGCAAAATGAAATAAAGAATATTTTTTTTTTTTTAAATGATCTAATTGCCATCCCCAGACCTTCATGTCTGTTCAATTGAGAAAATGTCCGTGCTTCAATTTTCAGGAGTAATGCTATATACATTATACAAACAAAAAATTCATTGGCTCATTGTGGACCTTTTACTTCAAAACAAAACACCATTAAACACATCATTCTTACCAAGTTTTTATAGGAATAAAGTTTTCCAATTTTCAGATTTCTATATGCACAGGGCTAAAAAAAAAAATTGCAATATATTCTTCAAAAATTGAAAACAAATCCGATTTGAATCACAACAAATTTAAAACAAGGTTCATGATTTCCCAATAAACGGCAGGTAAAATTTTAAATCTAATATCAGGAACTTTCAACAGTAAAATAGAACACAAAAGCAAAACAACAGACACCATGTGTGCATAAAACTATTAAGCAAGACAAATTAAAATTTATAACCAACTATTTATCCCAAAAAAAAAAAAAAATTATAACTAACTAACTAACTAACTACATCTTCTTAGAATCCTCAAACTTATAGGTGAGCTCGTTTTTATGTTTTCAAACATTTTTACGTTATTCAAGGAATTTCACATGTTTTTTTTTCCTTTTCGTTCATTTTCCAGGAAGCCAAAGAGGTAAAAATGGAGATCGAAACGAAGACAAATAATAATACCGAGAATAAGCATGGCATTGGGAAGAGCGCTATGTACCCAACTTTCAAAGGTATCTTATCTAATTTATGATTATCATAAATCACATGTCTCAATATTATGGAATTATTATAGGAGTCATAATAAAATAAAAAAATTAAGATATAACTAAATAATTTTCTAATTATAATTAAAATAATATAATAATTAACAATATATTAGGTCATAACTAAAGTTATAAAAATCATAATCAAAAATACATATTATAAGCATCCTAGAATTTATTTATATTATTATAAATAAAATAATATAAATAAAGATCATAACTCGCATTTGTATATATAAAATAAATAAATATATGAGTATTAAACTGAATATACATGTGTGTTGATGAAAGGTTTATCGATATCTGATTAATTTAATTTTTTATAAGTATATTCTACTTAATATTATTTAAAAATTGAACGGTTTAGATTATTAAAATAAAGTCCAAAATAATTCTCACGAGCCGCACAACAGTGAATCCAACTCCATTAAAATAAGCGATGGGTTTTCTTTCAATCCAAAACATGAATTGAAAAGTGTTGTCTTAGTTCGTAGAGGATCATTATGGATCTTATTTTAATAATTTGAATGGTTTATTTTATAATGTATTTTGTGTATATTAGCCACACACAAAAATTAAGTCAATCACATAATCATAATATGTTTAATTTGTTGTATTTGTATCCCAAAAAATGAATAACAAATGTGTTTTTATAAATATAAATTTTTTTTTGAATAACAAAACATGATAAATTGAATATGCTACTATTATCGGATCGATATAATTTTTTTGTGAATAATATGAACGATATATATGAAAAATCTTACAAATAAATGGTTGAGATTATTAACTTTAAATTCTTTAAATTTGATTCATACCAAATCTTTGAAATAACTTACGAAATAAAATTTTAAAATTGATAATACTTTTATTTTATAATTATTAGTCTTTTTTTTTTTTATCATATAAGATGTTACACAACTCTTAAGTCAAATGCTCTGATTTTGTTAATTATTAGTCTAATCAATAAGTTTACTTTTTTTTTTTATGGAAACACTATGGTACACATCTTTCAAATAGTGAGCCATATGTACCCTATAACTAAAGAAGAAAATGACATAATTTTATATTTTTTGAATCATAACTATAAATAAAATGAAATTTAAAAAAAAAATTGCCATAAATAACATAACATGAAAAATAACTAAAGATTTTATAAGCCATAACTAAAATAATATCATAATTAAAGAAAAAAATGACATCATAATTAAAGAAAAAAATGACATAATAAGGGGTGCATATGGTACCCCTAAAAAGGAAGTGTATATTAAAATTTTCTTTTTTTTATTAATATTTTAAAAGACAACATAAAATTTATCATGATAGAAGCAAATGCATTTACTAATATTGAAAATATGATAATAAAAAAAAACTATTTTAAAAAATAAAAATGATTAAAAAGCATTCAAATTGTATAAAAATATTTTGAATTTATTGATGGATATGTCCTGATCTATTTATTTTTTTGTCTTATTTTATATCATAAAAATTTATTGATAAATAATATAAAATATTCTTAACACTTCAATTTTTCTTTTCCCAGAGTTGACTATGCTGCGCCTGCCAAGTTTGTTTTTTTTCGGTTAATAACGATTTTTATAGGAAAATGTGTACCTTTCGACAAAAAAAAAAAAAAAAAAAAGAAAAGAAAAAAAAGGGTCTATCCAACGTGCGACTGTGTTGACATTTTTATATCTATTTAAAATGGGCAGATTATCCCTTCGGAACATCTGATGAAAGGAGATTTATTACGCTTCGTTTGGGAAGTCACGGTTTAGATTTTTTTGGTTATTTTAGTCACAAAAAATAAAATAAATTATTTTAATTATAATAAACAAAACATCACATTTAACCTATAATCATTACATTTTTCTCTCAAAAAAAACTCAAAAAAGCCAAAAAGCTCTTCCCAAACCAGGCTTTTAAGCCCAGGCTAAAATATTCAAAAAAGTCAAAAAGCCAAAAAGCCAACTCACTTCCCAAACGGAGGCTTAGAAATTATTTTTTAATATTTATATTTTAATTAATTTATAATATATTTTTATTATTTAAATATTTGATACATCAAATTTTAATTCTATATTTTATGAATAATTTAATCTTTATAAATATTTGTTAAACGTTTAGCAAATTTAATGATATGAACATTCATATTTTACATTATGGTGCTTTGAGAAGTTGGTAAAAAATTAATTTTTTAATTTTTTTAGAGACTTTTTTGGCAAAAAATTGAGTTATTTTGGGTAAAAAAATTGACTTTTTTGATTAAAAAAACTGAAAAGTCAAAAAGCTGACTTTTTACTAATGTTCCCAAAAGAGCTCACATAGCAAAACATTGGCACTATCAATTTAAATATTATTATTAAGAATATTTTGATAGAGGTTGTTTGGAGTGTCCTAAATAAGTGTACTTTTTGTCTTTTTGGACTGAAAAATTGAGGGAAAAAAATATGGATGTTTGGATTAACTTTTTTACTTTTTATGAAAAAATGTGTATTAAAAAATTGTATAAATTAGTGTGTACAAAAGAGCTCACATAGCAAAACATTGACACTATCAATTTAAATATTATTATTAAGAATATTTTGATAGGGGTTGTTTGGGGTGTCCTAAATAAATGCACTTTTTATCTTTTTGGACTTAAAATTTGAGGAAAAAAATATGGATGTTTGGGTTAATTTTTTGACTTTTTATGAAAAAATGTGTATTAAAAATTTGTATAAATTAGTGTGTAGGGGAAAATTAGGATTGAGAGTTGTGCAATCGTAATTTTTGACTTTTGGTGAATAGTGATAACTTTCTAACTTTTTGAGTAACTTTTTGACTTTTTGGCAACTTGCCAAACTTGGCCGAGGTTGTTTAGAGTGTCCTAAATAAGTGCACTTTTTGATTTTTTGGACTAAAAAGTTGAAAAAAAAAAAGATGGTTGCTTAGGTTAACTTTTTGAATTTTTATGAAAAATGTCACCTCACACTCACACTCCTCAATTTTTCAGTCCAAATTAGTGTATAAATGTCTTTTTATTGATGACTTTTTAGTGTATAAATTAGTGTATAAACTTCAGCTGCGCAGTTGAAGAAAAATGTCTTTTTATTGATGAAAAAATATTTATTAAAAAATTGTATAAATTAGTGTGTAGGAGAAGACTATGAGTGTGAGGTGTCCAGCCGTACTATCTGCACAGCTGAATTGATGCTAAGAAATGATTTGCTACTTTTCGAGCATTGCACTAGACGGTGTTATTCGGCCCATGGGGGCCATCACGGGTCTCGTTTTGATAATCTGAACCGTTCAATGTGTAGAACTCGTCGAGTATTGTATGCCTATAAAAAATCACGTTGATCGGATATAGATAGCTATCTAATCAGATTGGTTTTTTTTAACCGTTAACTATAACTTCATCCATTTTTTGTATACAAAACTGATTTGATCATGTAGTTAGCGATATCCGATCAATGTGATTTTTTACAGACATATAGTACTCGATTAGTTCTACACATTAAACGGTTCAGATTCAAAACGGAACCCGTGATAGACCCCCATGGGCCGAACAACAGTATATTAAAATTGCACCCCAACTGTCCAATTTTTCTTAAGAAACGTTGTAATTTTGTATGTAAAATTAATTTTTTAATATTTTTTTTTTGTGAATAGTGATAACTTTTTAATTTTTTGAGTAACTTTTTGACTTTTTGTCTTTTTTTGGACATGCCAAACTAGGCCTTAATATAAATAAATTTGGATCCTACATAAATTTTTTGTACATTTTATGCGTGTAACATTATTTTATTCTTTGAAACAATAAAAAAAAAATTAAATTTATTCAAAATTTGATTTTAAAAATTTAAAAAAATAATAACCAAATTTAAATATAAAAAATTAGGTACAAAGTAATGTCAATGTATTATTGCAACACACGAAAGGTGTGTGCCCCCACTACATTAATTCGTTAACGACATGTCATTAATGGATGCTTTGGAAAGATAGTTAAAAATTATTTTTGATTTTTTTTTTTTTTGATTTTTTTGTAAGAGAGGAAAATGAGTTAAAAGGTAAGAAGTAACTTTTAACTCACTTCTTAAAATAGGCCTAAGGATTGAGGCCACTTTTTGAAAGAACACAAAAAGTTAAAAGTCAGTTTTTAATCTATTTTAGATTATATCATTTTTTTTTTTTTACTTTTTTACACACTTTTTTAAAAAATGTTTAAAAAAATCAAAAAGCCAATTTTTAACAAATTTCTCAAAACAACCTTTAGAGACAAGCTAGGTAGGTGCAATGCCCCTGAGTTTTTCAAAGTTCTTCAATTAGGATTTTTAAAATCGCTATAATCTTAATCATAAAATTATGTAAAATTGTATTACAATCCCAATCTTATCAAATGTCTGAACATTATATTAAATTTGTTATGGTTTTAATAATTTTAAAATATACTATCATTAAGGATAATTTTTTATTTTATTTTCCCATTTTAACAAAATTGGGATTTGGTGGCGTTTGTGGAGGAAGAGTGCCCACATGTGTGAGTTTTGTCCAATTGGTGGCTTTTGTGGAGGAAGAGTGCCTGTGCCCACCACATTGGAGAGAGACAAAGAGAGTATCTTGTGTGATTTTGTACGGGGACATGCACGGCGAGTAGAAATTGTTAACTAGTTAAATGAAGGAAAAATTACAGGAGGAAAAAAATAAGTTTCACTCATATAATAAAATAAATTTTAAAATTTTCAATATTTTTAATTTAAATTTTTTTTATTTTTTTTATTTCAACTTAAAAAAAATATTTTAGTCATTAAATTCAATATATGTGTATAAAATGTCTCAAATACTTTTTTTATTAAGTTTAATAAATAAAATATTGTTTTTTTATTAATTTTACTTAACAAAAATATGCAAATAATTTAGATTAAAAATAAATTAAAAGATTAAAATTTAAATTAATAAAATTAAAATTATAAATTTATTTTGTTATAATGATCAAATTTTATTTTAAAAAAATCATAATTTTTCTTTGAATGAATGGGGTTTAATTTGATAAACAAAAATGATTGGGAGCTCTAATTTGTGAGCTCTAGAGAGCTCTAATTTATGGTGGGCCCCATGTGATGTAATGTTTGGTCTTGATTTTTTTTTTTTTTTTAATTTCCACATTACTAAGCCTCCGTTTGGGAAGTGGGTTGGCTTTTTGGCTTTTTGGCTTTTTTGGCTATTTTAGCCTGGGCTAAAAAGCTTGGTTTGGGAAGGGCTTTTTGGCTTTTTGGCTTTTTTGACTTTTTTTGTGAGAGAAGAGTGTAATAATTATGGGTTGGATGTGATGTTTTGTTTTTTGTGGCTAAAATAGCCTATTTTGTCTTTTGTGGCTAAAATAGCCAAAAAAGCCCCCAACCCAACTTGCCAAACGGAGGCTAAAGCTGTGTTTAGAGTCCCAACTCTAAAGCTCTCTATCATCCCCCTATGATACAATTTAGGATAAATTATAAATACACCCTTGAGATTTGGTTAAAATAAAAATTAGTTTTTATAGTTTGAAAAATTACAAATACCCTCTTATTAGAATTTTTATTTAACAAAATTAACTGAAAAAATAAAATTTATAATTGCTCTCCTATACAATAATAAAATTACTTAAATTATTAATTGAAACATATTTTTAACATCATTAAAAACTCTTAGTTGACTTAATAATTTATTAATAAAATAAACAATTTATTATGAAATTAAAAATCTCAGAAGATGGAATGTAATTTTTAAAATCACAAAGAGTGATTCGTATTTTAATAAAACTTCACATATATTTGTAATTTATCCTAAAACTTAAAAGGGTTTGGTTATGGTGTGCAACTTACACCTTACACCTTATACCTTACACTTACACCTTACACTTACACCTTTTGTAAAAAATTAAACCTTACACTTACACCTTTTTTGAGGTTGCACACCATGTGCAACCCACTTACACCTTACACCTTACACTTACACCTTACACTTACACCTTATACTTATACTTACACCTTACACTTACACTTTTTGTGTAAGTGGCACATGGTGTGCACTTGCACACTTAAGAAAACTCCAACTTAAAAATTAACTTGTTTATTGTGTTGAACTTAATATTATTTGTTTTTCTAATTTTTTTTCTAAAAAATAAAGTAGATTGATGTGAAGTGATAACAAAAGTCAAGAACGAAGGTACCTAACGAAAAGAAACTAACAAACAGGTGTGGAGTAAGTAATAAGGAGGTGCTGACACATGACAGAGTCTTTGGATTGCAGCATACCTTATTAATAAGTATTAACAAAACAAGTGTACACATGTGATTGCCTGTCAAACTTTTATTAATGAAATATATATACCACCTTGTTATTTTGAGAAAGTTTTATGCATTTATTTTCTTTAACAATGATGTACACCAACTTCTTATTTTGGAAAAAGTTTCAAAATTGGAAGCGTTTGGGCGTGGAACCCACAAGGGTTGCCTACTATATGCAACTCCCGTAAATTTTTATAAATATTAGTAAGTTGTCTTATAAAATTATGTAATTTAAACACAAATTTATATAAATTAATTCATAAAAATTTAAGAAATTATAATTTAACATAAATTTTCATAAACATATGCAAGTTATTTCAGAAAATCGCATAACCTAACACAAATATGCATAAATTAACCAATAAAATATGTAGTTAATTCTCACAAACTATGTAACTTGAGTCACAAAATACATAAATAAATGACATAGGTATATCTTGCTTAGTCAAGAATTTTCATTTACTTTTATGCATTTGTTTACTTTAATAAGGTTTCATATATATTTGTTTTCACCAATCAGCAAATGTCAAAACAATATTAGTGACTTTTTTTGTTCCGAGTTTTATATATTGTCGCTAAAATTAATAATTAGTGACGTTTTTTGTGATAAATTTTTTAAACTGTCGCTAAAAGTTAAAAATTAATAAATTTTTTGTAATGATTTTCTTAAACTGTCCCCAAAACTTATAATTAGTGACGTTTTTTAATAATGTTTAATAAAAAAAATATCATTAATTATCATAAAATCTATTAAATAATTAGTTCACTTATTGGATCTCTACATAATTACCCTTTGATCCTGTTTGTTTTGGAGTTAAATAGATGAGAGGAGATTATGATGGAGGTGGGATTATTTAATATTGTGTTTGCTTGTAAAGTTAGGGAGGGGATTAGAATAGAGGAGGTGACATAGATGGAGGTTGGAAGAGAGATTGAGATGGAAGAGGTGGAGATGGAGATAGTATTAGAGAAATAGTAAGGAGATTAAAAAAAATATTTTTTTATTTTTTATATATTAAGAATTTTTTTTTAAACATTAATGTTTAATTTTTTATATATTTTTATTTATTTTATTATTTTATATAAAAATAATTTAACAATTCTTACACTAATAACTATCATCAAAACAAACACAATTTTACTTAATCTCCTCACTAACAATCTATCACTATTAATTCCCTTCATTCTACCTCTCAAAACAAACTGTCTTTATTTAACCACTAATTATTTACTTTCCTCGAATTAACAAAAATTGTGTAGACTAAAAAATTACCATTGTTTTCATCTTCTTCCGCGTAATCAATGATTCTTTCCATTTTCGTACATTTTCCAGGCAACCAAACAAGCAGACATAAACAAAATCAAGATCAAATTGGGATCAGAAAAGGAGATTCGTACCGAGAATAAGCATAGCATCGGGAAGAGCGCCGAGAATGGGAAGAAAGAGACCGCCGACGATTCCAGGACCTAGAATCTCCAGCAAGAGCTCGCTGCCATTGGAGAGGTACGTGGCGGCGAGGAACATTAGGTATCCGTAGACGATGATGAGGAAGAGGTTTCCGAGTACGGTTGTGGTGCAGGGCATGAATCCGTAGGTTTGATCGCAGGAGTCCGATGCTCGGAACTGGTTGAGGGGGAGGAGGAGGAGCGGCGGAGCCTGGAAACCGTCATGGACTCCGTCGGAAACCAGATCTGATGATGGACGGTCGGTGACGTGGCGGCCGTAGGCTGTGGCGGAGAGGAGGAGGAGGAGAGAGAGGAGGGTGGTGAAGAGGAAGGGCAGGGGTGATCTGTTACTGTTGGTCATTGTGGTTGTTTTGTTTAGTGTAGTGTTTGTGTTCGTTTGAAGAAGAACGGATATATATATATATATATATATACACCATAGCTATAGGATGGGTGTTTGGACCACACATAGGGCCCGTTTGGGATAAATGTTGGGCTGAAAAAATAGACTGTTTTATTTAAATAGAGTAAAATGTAATATTAAATTTATAATTATTTTATTTTTTTTATAAAAGTTAAAAAAGTCAAAAAAATTATCTCAAATGAGATTTTTTAGTCCTAGATTAAAATGGTCAAAAAATTTAAAAATCAACACACATTCTAAATGAACCCTTAATAAGTGGTGTTAATAAATTTATTCATGTAAGTCTTGTGATAAATTCATTGTTGTAAATTTATTTATAAAAATAAAAGTTTTAGATAAATATATTATTTTATAAATTTATGAATAGAATTTAATGGATAATAAATTTCTAAAATAAGAATTATTGATAATTTATCCTAGATTTTTTTAAATTTTTTTTTGTCTTTAATAATTATTTTTTTAAAATTATGTCAAAATTTTTTTAATTTTTTTTATCTGTCTCGGGTAGACCAAACTATAAAGCAATTCGACCATGCTACGTAGCTCGAAACCGCGGCTCGAAATCGCGGCTCGACACCAAAACGATGTCGTTTTGGTGTGAATTTTTTTTTTTTTTTTTCTTTCTTCCCTGGTTTTGTTACAGAACGAGGAAGAAGAAGAAGAAGGGAGAAGAAGAGAAGGGAGGAGGAGGAGGAGGAGGAGAAGGAGGGAGGGGAGGGGGCCATAAAAACCGGTTGGAGGAGGAGGGGAGGCTGGGCAGATGACGGTGGTGCTGCGACGTCGACGGGGCTGGGCAGACGACCGGGGCTGGGCGAGGCGACGGTCTGCTGCGACGATCGGCGACCACCCACGGCGACGAGCCCTCTCCTCTCTCTTTCTCCCTCTCTCCTCCTCTTCCCTCTCTTTCTCCCCTCTTCTTCCATTTTCGAGCCGTTTCGAGCTCGACCCTTTCGAGCTACGACACATTTTCGAAAGTAATTTGATAGTTGGTTATGGGTAAGGCCTCGTTTGACGTTATGTTATTTTAATAAGTTTTGATTTTTTTTTGTCAAAATATTAATTTAAAAAAATTAGTTTGTTAAGAATGATTTTTTTAATTTTTTATAAAAAAAAATGTATAAAAATTAAAAAAAATATAGAATATTTGACTTTTTTAATTTTTCAATGAATTACTTTTAAGTTAAAATACACCCTTCCCAAACAAGATCTTGTTGTAATTATTAGGCTTCGTTTAGGGAGTTTAAATTTTAATTTAAAAGTTAAAAAATAACTAAAAATTAAGAATTGTACAAAGTAGTCAAAGTGCACTTTTTCCATAATAAGGTGTTGTTTGGCATATGTTAAAATAACACATTATTTTAACACATTATCTTGTTTGGAACGTAATTATTTTATTTAAGTCACATCACTTCAACTCCAATCTATATTTTACATTTTTTCGTAAAAAGTAAAAAAATATATTAATCTTACACTTCCCAAATAACCCCTAAACTAAAATATCATTCTAAACATACTAATTTATTTGAGTGATACTACATCTCTTAATATATCACTCTTATTTTAACCTCCAATGAGGTGGAATAGAGAGACAGAGAGAGAGGAAGGATGATGAAGTGAGGAGTGGCATACATTTCACATCATTAGGGGTGGATTACGGTGCTCAATTAGAGCTCCCAAGTATTTTTCAAATTTTTTTTTTATTTTTATGTTTTTTTACCTTGTATTTTAAATACAAAATCAAAAAATTATTAAAATAACATATTCTCATAAACTCATTAGGAATGAATTAGAAATGTTTAATTAAACTCATTTTTTCTAGTTATGACTACAAATATTATAACTCGTCTATACTACATTATTTTGAGTGTTTATTTCAGAACTACCATAATTATTGAGATAGTGATATTATCCAAACAAATAAATTTTTTATACAAAAGGTTGTCTCGCACTTTCCATTTTCAAGCAAAACATAAGTGATTAATTTATTTTTAAAATGTCATAGTCTTTACAAATTTTTTATAAAAATGATGTGGTAATATTATTTTTGTAAATAAAATTATTTCTATGGGTTTTCTATTTAAAATTGAAAGGTGCACATTGACCATATATATGAAAATTTTGTACGCTTTTTTTTTTTTTTTTTTTTTTGTATATTAGTTCTATTTTTGTGCAATCTTCTGCTGTTGAATAAAAAAATTATTTAATGCTCCTGAGAGAAAAGGTTATCATGCCCTATTTTGATTAAAACTGCAAGATCTATCTCTTTGGAAAATTTATTAAAAAAATCCCTTTTCAAATGTTTTTACCCAATTAGTTCATAAGATATTTTTATATTCTAATAAATCTTATTATTTAGATATTTGATCTACCAAATCATAATTCTCATATTTAAAGTATTTTATAGACATTTCTATCCTTACAAATATTTTTTGAACGGTTAGTAATTTAGTGATGTGAACATTTATATATTGACGTGTTAACGTTCACATTGACAGTGTGAATATTCACATTGACGATGTGAACATTTATATTGACAATGTAAATATTCACATCACGGAATATTCACACTGTAAATGTTAATATTATCAGAGGTATTTTGGTAACTATGTCATCTATAGAACTTATTGGAACATAAAAAAATAATATAGACTAAATGGAACATAAGTAGGTGAAAATAAATTTATGAAAAAGTGTCCCTATCTCTTTTATGTTATTTTTGAAAAATCAATTGAGTTTAAAAAATTAAATGGTAAAGAAGAATATTCCAATATATATAAATAGTCCAATTTGCTAAAATAATTTTTTTACAATCATCTTAAAGTGATTTTTTAAATAATCAATATTTAATTATATAAAAATTAAAGATAAAAAAACCACTCCTTTAATAATCTCTCTAATAAATGAGAAACGTAAATTTATTCACACACTTAGCTTTGTTTGGAAAGTTAAGTTTTCAATTAAAAAGTTAAAAAAAATATTATAAATTATTAGATCATTCTCTCTCTTTTTTTACGCATATTTTTTTATTAAAAATATTAAAAAATAACTTAATTCTTCAACAAAATTTTAGTTTGTTTCGCTCTTTAATAAGATAAATGTGGGACCACCGGAGTGAACAAATCGTTAGCTCGTTGAATGAGTGTGCGAGCCGCGTAAGGGGCAGAGTGAGTAATTTACTTACGCGGCGTGCAATAGTGTAACACGAGCCGGTAAACCAAAAAAATAAAAATAAAAATAAAATTATACTAATCGTCTCTATAATTTGAAATTTATATTTAAAATATAATTAGTTCAAGACGATTGTTCTTTATGTGAAATTTTACACCAAATCGATAATATCACTTCTGTTATATTGAGAATCGGTACAAATCAAATTTTTTACTAAACAATATCAAGTCAAATGGTTCAACTTGGCACGGTTTGCGATATAAGAAATAATTTATATAAAAATATTAAATTAACCATTTGTACACTATTCCAATATCCAATCCAACCATTCACAAAAATATAAATAAAAGAATTAATAAATATTAAGTATTTAGGCTTTTATTGAAATAAAATTAGAAACAAAATATAATCTGAAGACCAAAGTCTTGGCACCAAAGCAAAATCAAAATTAAAACCATCACATCATAAGACTAAAAATCACAAGTCTAAAACATATAGGCATAGTAGTAACAAAACTTAACTCAAACATATATGAGTGATAAACTAATAACTTATCATATTGCCAATATTTATTGTTAATCCTAGAATTTTAAGAAAAAATAAACAATTAAGTGAGTCAATTGTACTTTGTACTCAACCAACTTTATTATATATTATGTTTTATATGCGAAACACTCGGTTAGTTTTAGTTTAATTCAGTGCATAAGGTGCCTAAACCGATACCATATCGAAAATCGATTTTTTTTTAAAAAAAAAACTACACAAATTAATTCATATTAAAAAAGTGGCCAAATATAGCCAGTTTGGTTCGGTTCAACTAGTTTAGTTGATTTTTTAGGTTTTTTTTGTTGGAATTATGGTTTTATAAGCTTTTTTTGAGCCAACTTTAAGCCCAAATTTGAATGAGATCCACACGTCTTTTGAGGTGGGTCTAAAGAGGTGACGTGTTTCTTACCGCATCGCAAGTCACACGATATAAATGGTTCGTCAAAACCATTTCTGAGTGAATGGGAACTTGACATCGTTTTTGAGTCCGTGGAATAGAAAATTGAAGAGTCAAAAGTAGGTTTTCTTTAAATGGTTGTCCCACATTGAAACTTTAACAGAGCTTGTATGTGTTTATAAGCTCTAGGTGGCAACACTTGGGTTGAGCCCCAATGAGCACTCCAAGTTTGTAAAAGGGAGGAGTTATGGATAAAGTGGCCTTTGGCTCAAACCACTACGCACCAAGTCGTGGTCCATCCACCCGGCCGGCTAGGTCGTTCCGTGCACAGGTGTGGGTCGGGTCGGTCCTAACATTAATTTATTTCAATTTTTTCAAATTCATGCGGGAAAATTATTTGAATTTCTAAACAAAATTAATTTAATTTTTGTGCTAAATTTTTTTGTCCAAACAGTGCCCTTTTCCAACAATTTAAATTGTTCTAAACTGTTTGAAAACTGCCCATCAGTTCTGGGATGATCTAAATAAGTGCATTTTTTCACTTTTTATGAAAAAACATGAAATATGAGTTAGGTTTGAAGTGATGTGGTAGAGAGATGACGTGACTTAAATAGGATAGTGACTTTTTGACTTTTTGAATTTTTTGTATTATGCAAAACTAGGCCTTAAAACTGCCCAGTAGGTTTTCTTTACATGGTTGTCCCACATTGAAACTTTAACAGAGCTTGTATGTGTTTATAAGCTCTAGGTGGCAACACTTGGGTTGAGCCCCAATGAGCACTCCAAGTTTGTAAAAGGGAGGAGTTATGGATAAAGTGGCCTTTGGTTCAAACCACTACGCACCAAGTCGTGGTCCGTCCACCCGGCCGGCTAGGTCGTGCCGTGCACATGTGTGGGTCGGGTCGGTCCTAATATTAATTTATTTCAATTTTTTCAAATTCATGCGGGAAAATTATTTGAATTTCTAAACAAAATTAATTTAATTTTTGTGCTAAATTTTTTTGTCCAAACAGTGCCCTTTTCCAACAATTTAAATTGTTCTAAACTGTTTGAAAACTGGCCATCAGTTCTTGGATGATCTAAATAAGTACATTTTTTCACTTTTTATGAAAAAACATGAAATATGAGTTAGGTTTGAAGTGATGTGGTAGAGAGATGATGTGATTTAAATAAGATGACGTGGCTTAAATAGGATAGTGACTTTTTGACTTTTTGAATTTTTTGTATTATGCCAAACTAGGCCTTAAAACTGCCCAGCAGTTTCCAACAGTTCTAAAACTGTTTTGCACCTGTTCTAGTTTGAATTCATATCTATTCCAGTTTGAATTTATACATGTTCGGCCTTATAAATACCAGGACTTCTCCAGCAGTTTGACATCCTGAAAAATCCAAATATTTTCTTGTTTCCCTCCAATTTTTCTTTCTTGCATAGATATATTCTTTATGTTATTTTTAGGAAAAATTCTAAGAGTATAGAGCACAGGCTTGGTTCGTCGTACAGATTGTTTGGAGTGCTACTACAATCTGTATAGATCATTGTATCCTAGGAGATAGACGCCATTTATCCATAAGCACCAAAGCGGGACGAATCTGTCTTAAGGACAAAGTGTCACCCACTCGACTTGATCTATTTTGTACTTTTTCATTTCGGGAAATAAATTATGTAATTAATTTATTTTTATTTGTTTGATTTGGTTTCAAATTATTTATTTTACACAGAAGATTGTTCCAATAATTCTAAGACAGATTTGAATTATTCTATTTATACATAATTTTTCCTTTGTTTCCTTTCTTTCTTTCTTTTTTTTACAAAAATTATTTTATGTGGTCTTACAAAAAAATATTCTGGTTGAAAAATACAAATAGCAGTAATATATTGTTTATTTTCTTGGGAGACTTATTTATAAGTCCTTTTTCAGACACTTATGGTAGGCTAAGTCCTGTGTAATTTCTTATAGAGTCTCAAGTCCTATTTAGATAGGAATGTATTTCACAAGATCCTACATAAACGTAACGTGACGTGACACTTACATAAATGTAATGTAACGTGACACCTACATAAACGTAGCGTAACGTAACGTGACACCTATATAAACATAACGTAACGTAACGTGACACCTACATAAACGTAACGTGGCACCTACATAAACGTAACGTAACTGGTTTATATTGGTTTAAATTGAATGAGTTTTTATTTTTTAAAATTGAATGTGAAAAGGTTACTGGTTTATATTGGTGTCATGTTACATTTCATATAAATATGATCTATGGTAACATTTAATTTCCTATATATAGGAAATTAAATGTTACCATAGATCATAGGTGTCACGTTACGTTACGTTTATATAGATATGATCTATGGTAACATTCAATTTTCCCTATAGGAAATTGAATGTTGCCATAGATCATAGGTGTCACGTTACGTTTATGTCGGTATCACGTTACATTACGTTACGTTTATGTAAATATGATCTATGGTAACATGCAATTTCCTATATATGGTTTTACTATTATTTATGATATTAACAACTAATATTGAGGGTGCATGTTACCATAGATCATAGGTATCACATTACGTTTATGTAGGTGTCACGTTACGTATAGGTGTCACGTTACATTTATGTAGGTGTCACGTTACGTTACGTTTATATAGATATGATCTATGATAACATTCAATTTCCTATATATGGTTTTACTATTATTTATAATATTAACAACTAATATTGAGGGTGCATGTTACCATAGATCATAGGTATCACGTTACGTTTATGTAGGTGTCATGTTACGTATAGGTGTCACGTTACATTTATATAGGTGTCACGTTACGTTACGTTTATATAGATATGATTTATGATAACATTCAATTTCCTATATATGGTTTTACTATTATTTATGATATTAACAACTAATATTGAGGGTAAATGTGTCAACAAACTTCCCACAGGACTTATGGGAACATAAGTTTTTTAGTAGGACCATATGTAGCATAAGTCTCCCTAATGGGACTTATAAATAATTTTCCATATTTTTTATTTAACAACTAGTACTAATATATTGGTAGTCATTAACAATTCAAAATATTTACTTGTGAAATTGGTCAAAAATTAATTTTTATTTTCAGAAATAATTTTTGAGTTTTCATTAATTAAAATTCTGTTTTTAGTATTTTAATTTTTGAAGTGTTACAGAAATATTTTTATGTATGAAATTAATTTGTTTAAATAAAATTTTATTTTATTTTCGAATTAATTAGAAATAAAAGTTACAATTCTTGTTCTTTTATTTTTACAGAATTTAAATTCTGTGTTTATGGTTTAATTTTTTGTGTTGTATAAAATTCTAAGTATAATTTTGTTTTATAATTTAAAATTCATGGCTACTGAAACTAATACTCAAATGAGTACCGATATGGTGATTGCCATTGCTCCAACCCCTTCTCATGTTGTGACTGTACCAGTCAATTACGGTGACAAGCCAAAGAAGTTCTTAGGAACTGATTTTAGAAGATGGCAACAAAAAATGTTGTTCTATCTTACTACTCTAAACATGACGCGTTTCCTTCGTGAGAATGCTTCCACTCTGAACGAGGATGAAACCGACCGACAAGTAGTTGCTACGGTCGATGCCTGAAAGCATACTGATTTCTTTTGCCGGAATTACATCTTGAACGGACTTGATAACACATTGTACAACGTCTACAGCCTAATTAAGACGACAAAGGAACTTTGGGAGTCTTTGTAGAAAAAGTACAAAACAGAATATGCTGACTCAAAGAAATTTGTAATTGGTAAATTTTTGAATTTTGTGATGACTGATTCAAAAACTGTGATCAGTCAAGTTCAAAATCTCTAACTCATTCTGTATGACATTCATGCAAAAGATACGTCTCTCAGTGAATCTTTCTAAGTTACTGCCTTAATTGAAAAAATTACCACTAGGCTGAAAGGAATTCAAGAACTACCTCAAATACAAACGTAAAGAAATGACTTTGGAAGAATTCATTGTGCGTTTGAGGATTAAGGAGGATAACCGCAATTCTGAAAAGCGGTCTAGTAAGCATCCAATGGGATCTAAGGCAAATGTGGTGAAACATGCTCTAAAAGCAAGAAATAGTAAGTCACGACGCATTCATCGTCGACATAACACTGTGAGACAATTACTCTCTAATGGAATTATTTACATTGAATATGTGAAATCTAAAGACAACATAGTGGATCTACTAACCAAAGGGTTAGCAAAAGAGTTAGTTGGGAATTTATTGAGGGGAATGAGACATAAGCCTATTAAATAAGAGTTACTATAATGGCAACCCAACCTAGTTGACTAGAGATCCCAAGATGTAGGTTCAAAGAGACAAATGAGTTATGTATGACTCAGAAGGATCACTGAGGAGTCAAACTCCTACCTATTTCTATGATAAACTAGTGATGTCTGCAGAGTTTTAGGTTAAGTAATACTTTTAATGATTCTTATACTTTTAAATACCTAGTGAAGTATGGCATAATACTCTTCATAAGAATCACCTATATGAGTATGAACTAGGCCGTTTCTATGAGATTTGTGAAGGGTTACAATTCTCTAGAGCACTCATGAAATACCAAGTTGTTTAGGGCCAAAATGAACACAATAGTGAGAACTAAACTGTGTCTAGTAATATATTGTGTGAGTTCTATTGTCTTGGTTTACACAAATGGTTGAACAGGTCAAGACATCATTTTTTCTAGTTAGCTAGTAAATCTGATAATATCTCACAAAGAAAGGTTCAAAGCCTTTACCTATCATTTTCATAATATTTTCAATTTCTGTACTTTTTATAATTAAATCATGTTGTTGCATTTTCTCTCCATCAAATTCAATTCGTGGGGGAAATTGTTGGAATTATGGTTTTATAGGCTTATTTTGGGCCAACTTTAAGCCCAAATTTGAGTGGGGTCCACACGTCTTTTGCGATGGGTCCAAAGAGGTGACGTGTTCCTTGCCGCATGGCAAGTCACACAGTGCAAACGGTTCGTCAAAATCATTTATAAGTGAATGAGAACTTGACATCATTTTTTGGTTCGTGGAATAGGAAATTGAAGAGTTAAAAGTGGGTTTCCTTTAAATAGTTGTCTACATTGAAACTTTAAAAGAGCTTGTATATGTTTATAAGCTATAGTTAGCAACACTTGAGTTGGGCCCCAAGGGGCACCCCCAAGTTTGTAGAATGGAGGAATTATGGACAAAGTGGCCTTTGGCTCAAACCACCACGTGCGCGCACGCCGCCATCAGATCGGCTGTGCGGGGCGCGAGAATGGGTTGTGGGTTGGGTCGATCCTAACATTAAATTTTTGGACAAAATTTATTTGATTTTTTTCAAATTCTTGTCGGAAAATTATTTGAATTTTTAAATGAAATTTATTTAATTTTTGCGCCAATTTTTTTTGTCCAAATAGTGCCCTTTTTCAGTCCATTTTCCAACAATTTAAACTGTTCTAAACAGTTTGAAAACTGCCCAGCAGTTCCGGATAGTTTCAAATAGATTTAAAACTGCCTAGCAGTTTCCAACAGATCTAAAACTGTTTTGCACCTGTTCCAGTTTGAATTCATACCTATTCGGCCTTATAAATACCAGGACTTCTCCAGAAGTATGACATCTAGAAAAATCTGAAAATTTTCTTGTTTCCCTCCAGTTTTGCTCTTTTGCATAGATATATTCTTTATATTATTTTTAGAAAAAATTCTGAGAGTATAGAACACAGGTTTGGTTCGTCGTACAGATTGTTTAGAGTGCTGCTACAATTTGTGTAGATCATTGTATCCTAAGAGATAAACGCCTTTTATCCGTAAATACTGAAGTGGGGCAAATCTGTCTTAAGGACAGAGTGTCATACGCTCGACTTGATCTATTTTGTACCTTTTCATTTCAATAAATAAATTATGTAAGTAATTTATTTTTATTTGTTATTTGGTTTCAAATTATTTATTTTACACAGAAGATTGTTTCAACATTTCTTACATTTTTACTTGTATCATTTTGGTTCATGACTTTTCAATTGTAATACATTTGATCTTGAATTTTAAATCTCGTTTTAAATAAGGATAATTGAAAATACCGTATTCAATTTTAAGAGTAAAGTCGTCATTATAAACTAATTTAACAAAAATAAATATCCAAAAGTTATTTTTTTTAATTTTTAAAAAGTATTTCTGCCCACCAAAGATAAAATTATATAATAATGATAAATCTTTTACATTTTTTATCTTTTTACCAAATTAATTTTTAGTATGCGTTTAGATGTTGATTATGTAAGAGCATCATCATCAAGCTCATTAGAGCTTTTTCTTGGCTATTTTATAGCATCAAACTATAGAAACACATTCTATCAAATTCAATTATGGACTACCTACTTTAGTTAAATATCAAACCACTAGTTACATATAATTAGGAAAAGAAGACTCAACAAATGAAATAAAGAATAAAGAGTTTGCTGAAGAATATATTTAAAAGATGGTAAGCTAAAACAGAAAAATAGACTTAGTTAAAATTTAACTAAAAATTTGACTATTTTGATGGAGATGCACTAATGGATGGTTATTTTTGTTGATACTTTTGGATGGTTAACCATGTAATAGATGGTTGTTTTTGTTAACAGGTATTTTTGGATAGTTATCATGTAATGGATGGCTATAAGGTTTTTAATGTGTACTCGATATACTTAATATATGAAATGTTTTTAGTTTTGAATTTTTTTATTTAATAGATTGGTTTAATAATGATATCAAAATTGCCACCATGCTTGACTTTTGAAAAAATAAAAATTAATTTAATGAAGATAAATATAAAAAAATAAATTTAATTTAAAAAAATTATTTATACCATCCAATAATGAGTTTTTAATTTTTTTTCACCAATTTAATTTTTAATTTCTTAGAAAAAATTTTTGAAAATAGATTTTGAAAACCAAACCAAATGAAACTTTATAACCAAGAAAGTACCAACATTATTTATTAAAAATAAGGCTATTACATTTCAAAAAATATACAAATTAACCAATACAAAATAAGTTGTATGACTACTTTACCCTTGGAATGGACAGTTTGCAAAGGAAATATTTTTTATTGTCCTTATTTGGAACAAAATTTAAAATTTAAAATTTAAAATTTAAAATTTAAAATTTAAAATTTAAAATTTAAAATCAAATGTATCACAATTAAAAAATTAGTGACCAAAGTGACACAAATTCCGAATTAGAGGAAATGTTAGGAGAAATTATTCATTGCCTTAGGAACATTGCTCCACACCATTCATATTTGGACAAGTATCTATTTGTCTTCCCATAAGAGACAAACAGGCAGTGAGACCCACTATTTCAACCAATAATATATAAATTGGGATACCACCTACATTTGCTCCTAAGACAATAAATAATTTCTCGACTGTTAATGTAATTTGTCCTAAAAAAAATAAAAGAATTATTGATCAATGGGGATCAAAAAACTATTTTCAAAAAAGTAAAAAAATTATATATAATTATAATTATAATTATTAACATTTATAATATTTATCATACTTTTATAAATAATTTTTCAATCTCCACTGTCCGGTAAGTGGCTCTAAAAAAAGAGCAATGACATAGAGCTCATGTGAAAGGAAAAAAAAAAAAAAACATCACATCACATCACAGTAACACACACACATCGCAGGTGGGTTTCACCCATTTCGAGTTTTCTTTTTAGAGTTCTGAATATTTTTTTAAAAAAAAAATAATAAAATTTGGGATGCCTAGGCATTACTGTGCTGCCTTACGAGCTCATTTAAGAAATCGTTTTAATAATTTGAACCATTCACATATTAAAATAGATCGATTAGAACATACTTGTAAAAAAATCAATTTAATTGAATATCGTTAATCCTTTCATCCGCTTACATTTATATTCATTTTAATATTTTAAATCACAATATCATTTAATTTTGTAGATATAAATGTAAGTGAATGAAAGAGTTAACTATTTTCAATTAATTTGATTTTTTTATAAATATATTATACTCAATATATTTTAAAATATAAATAATTAAAATTATTAAAATAAAATCCAAAATAAACTTATAAAGTAGCATAACAGTATTTGTTGTGCTCCAACAATCACCCAAATCCAAAAAGAACACCAGAGTCTTTTGGGAAGTAAAAAAAAAAAAAAAATCAAATTTTAACTTTTTATTTATTTTGAGTCACATTACCTCTTACATTTTTTATCCATAAAAAGACAAAATGGATTAAAAAAAGCCAAAAAACTACAAAACACCACACCGTCTAGTCTAGTCTAGTCTAGTCTGATCCTCTCCGCCTTTCCTCTCTTGCCTCCCCACCGAGCAACGGTTCAGATTGAGCCACAACATCCCATTCAAAATGTGTGGCTAAGTTTAGTTTTAAAAAAAATAAAAAAACGAATTAACTCACTGACAACATGTCTCACCATTCACTCACACTCTTTCTTTTTTTTCTCTCTCTCTCACTCTCTCTCTCTCTTATTTCTAATAAAAAATTTAAAAAATTATTTTAATCTTTTTCATTTTATTTTCATAAGATATACGTCCTTTGTCCCAAAATTCAGTCTTTTATTCTATTTTTTATTATCTCAAAATATTAGTTCATTTTTAAAAATTAAAGACAAAAATAATATAAATTTTTTATTTTGCCCCTTTTTAAATTCATTAATAATATAAAAAGTACAATTATGATAATTGATATTTTTCAAAGGATAATTTTTAAAATTCTCAAAAAGAATCTTCATTCTAAAAAAAATCATATAAAAATAATGACTTTTAATTTAATTTTATTAACCAAACGAATTTATAATTTTTTTAAAGGAAATAAAAAAACACATAAATGCAATCTGTGCATAGGTGCAAATCAAATATGTTTTTATTTTCTTTAAAACACAAATTTAATCCATGCACATGTGCAAACCAAATACACTTTTTCTTTATTTTAAATTTTTATTAAATATATTTAATAGTAGTCTTATTTCAAAGGTATATTTTCAATGATACTAATTTTATAAAATTAGAATTTTATATTAAAAATTATATATATATATATATATATTTATGTTTTGTGAAAATAAAATGAAAAAGATTAAAACAGTTTTTTGAATTTTTTATTAGAAATGATAATATTAAAATTATATATATACTCTCTTCGTCCCAAAATAATAGTCCCTTTTGAAGAATTTAACTTTTTTTGATAGTACATTTATTGCACTTTAAAAAAATTGAATTTTCAAAATTACCCTTTGATAGTATAATTTTTGGAGAATATTAATTGTCATAATTGTATTTTTTATATTATTAATGAATTTAAAAGAATGACAAAATAGAAAATTTATATTATTTTTGTCCTTAATTTTTGAAAACAGACTCATATTTTGAAATAAATTAAAGGGTAAATTACACTTACACCCCATGAAGTTTGGATTTAATACATATCACCCCCGACGTTTAAAAAATTACATTAACTCCTCTGTCATTGTAATTATTTAGATGGAATGAACATATTGAACTCATACATTCTCTTTTTTCATTCTTTACTTTACTTTACTTTACTTTATTTGCTCTATTTTTTTCCCTTTTCCTTTGCTTTACTTTTTTTTTCAATGTAATTTTTTCTATTTTTTTATTAAGAGTTGTTGCTTTTTATACAAGTAAGGGAGTTTGTGAAATGAGACTATTAACCACAGGAGTGAGAACGTAATTTTAGAACGTCAAGGGGTGCAATATAATTGGACCAAACCTTGGGGGGTCAGTGTAATTTACCCTAATAAAAAATAGAATAAAAGATTAAATTTTGAAACGAAGGAAGTATATCTTATGAAAGTAAAATGAAAAAAAAAAATTTAAATTTTAAATTTTTTATTAGAAATAAGAGAGAGAAAAAGAAAGAGGGAGAGAGAGAGAGAGAGTGTGTGTGTGAGTGAGTGTGAATAGTGAGTTCGGATCCTCTCCAGCCAAAGACTCCCTCCTGTCCTCCGGTCAAGGGCCACGATTTGGCCACGTAGCCCTTTGAAGATCTACGGCTCAGATAAAAAAAAAAAAAAATTGAATTTCGTTTATTCAACCCAGCACAAAATTCAAATTTTTAGTCGTCCTTGCAGATGAGCTTCTTCTTTGGAATCGATTTGCAAGCGTAGTTAATCCCAGTAGACGTCTCTGTGCAGAGATGGGTGGTTCCGAACTGTCCTTGCCCTAGCTTTTTCTCGATTGTGTACAGATTTTGGAGACTTTGGGTCTTGTAGGGAAGGACCCAGATGGGTTTTGATGGTGGTGGTGGTGGTGGTGGTGGCGGCGTTACGGTGGCTGATTTCTCCATTCCTGGTGGTGGGTTTGTTGAATCTGAAGAAGAAGACATGGGTTTTGTAAACAGAGATTGATTGTTAAGGGTTTTGTAAAAACTAATTGAAAAAGGGAAGGTCAGGGTGGTTTCTCCATTCCTGGTGGTGGGTTTGTTGAATCTGAAGACGAAGGAAATCTGAGAATGAAAGAATGAAAGAAAACATTCAATGGTGCTAAATCAATGGAAGCTGCTGCTGTGTTGAATCTGAAATGGAAAACATTCAATTTTTTTTATTTTTTATTTTTTTTGCATCTGAGCCGTAGATCTTCATTTGAGCGAAATTCAAATTTTTATCTGAGCTGCTGCTGCTGCTATGTTGAAAGAAAGAAGGAAAGAAATTCAAATTTTTTTTTGATCTTTATTTGATCTTCATGGAAACTGTTGCTGCTGCTGCTGTTGCTGTGTTGAATGAAAGAAGGAAAGAAATTCAATTTTTTTTTTTTTTTTATCTGAGCCGTAGATCTTCAAAGGGACCGGAGGACAGGAGGGTATCTTTGACTGAAGAGGATCCGGACTTGTGAATAGTGGGACGTGTTATTAATGAGTTAACTTGTTTTAAAAAAAAAAAAAACAAAACTAATCTCAATCGCATATTTTAAATGGAATGTTGTAGTCCAATTTGGACAGTTGCCCGGTGGTGAAGCTAGAGGATCCGGACTTGTGATGTTTACGTTTGTCCTTCTTGTCTAATTTTTTGGACGGTTGTACGGTTAACAGTGATTTTTCGAGGGAAATGATTTCAAAATCAGAATTTGGAGGCATTAAAAGCAATGTCGCTTTCCAACAAATGAAAGAGCGGACATTTGGCAAGATAGTTAAAAATTAATTTTTAATTTATTTTAAATTATATATTTTTTTATGTATAAAAGGATAAAAAAATTAAAAATTAATTTTTATCTAACTTTTCAAATTACCAAGTAATTTACGTAGTTGAATTGTATGCCATTTAAAAACTCTCTACTCTCTTTTTTTATAATATTTTAAAAAAAAATTAAAAAGTTTAATTAACTTCTAAAAATAACATAGGTAAATTACAAGTACACTCCTTGAGATTTGTTTAAAATACAGATTACTCTCTGTAGTTTGAAAAATTATAAATATTCCCTTATTAGAATTTTTTATTTAACATAATTAATTAAAAAAATAAAATTCATAATTGCTCTCCTATACAATAATAAAATTACCTAAATTATTAATTGAAATATATTTTTAAAATCATTAAAAACAGTTAATTGACTTGATAATTTATTAATAAAATGAGCTATTTGCTATGAAATTATAAATTTTAGGGGGTGGATTGTAATTTTTAAAATTACAGAGAGCTATTCGTATTTTAATCAAATCTTAAGGGGTGTATTTATAATTTATCCAAATAACATTAATACAGGTACAATAGTTTTTTTTGAAATAGTAAATGAAGTATAACAGCAATGGCTTTTTGAAATAGGTTTGATTTTTTTCAAGTTAAAAGACATCATAATTTGAGATAGTGTTTATGTGTGATAAATTTATTTTGGGACTAATTTCGTAATCTGATCGTTTATTTTTTAGAACTCGTTAAATAGAATATTCATCTAAAAAATTAAAATATTCAAATCAATTGATGATTTGAATGAAGTTTATATTATAAAAAATGAATGATTATTCTTAAAATTATATTTGTCATCCTTTTATTTAAAACAAATATGATTTTAAGAATTCATTTTTATTAATACAAACTTAAATTCTGATATAATAATATTGACAGCCACGTGATATAAAAATAAGACAAAAAATGATATATTGACAGCCACGTGATATAAAAATGTTTTATTAATACAAATTTAAATTCTAATATAATAATATATTGTTCATGTTATGTGACAGTTATCGTGACATTTTCTATCTAATTTTAAACAGAATTTAGCTTTAAGAGTAAAGTGAGAAAAACTTTTAACATGAAAGGCTAAAGTGGGAAAAAAATAAATTTTAAGGGTCAAAGTGAAAATGTAATCAAACATAAAAAGGATAAAGTGTAATTTACGTTAAAAATTTAATCTTAAAATTTTTATTTTTAATTACAAACATATTACTATTTTGCAGAACTGCATTAGAGTGCGCTTTCCCTTAGCACGCAATAGTGATAGTTGAAAAAATCCTCTCTCTTTTGCTATGTGGATAAAAACCTAAAATAAATTTTGAGAATGGGTTTTTTTAGTGAATTTTTAAATATCAACTTTCCAAAAAAAGGCCGTAACTATTGAAATCATAATTAAAAAAAATTGAGTTATAACAAATATTACCTGAGATATAAATAACTCTTCGATTATAATAAATAATATCATAAGTAACATCACAAGGCTCCATTTGGCAAGGAGATTTGAGGCTATTTTAACCATAAAAGACAAAATAGGCTATTTTAGTCACAACAAACAAAACATCATATCTAATCTATAATCATTATACTTTTCTCTCAAAAAAAAGTCAAAAAGCCAAAAAATCTTTCGCAAACCAAACTTTTTAGCCCATGCTAAAATAGCCAAAAAAGCTAAAAAATCAAAAAATCAACCCACTTCCCAAACGGAGGCTTAATAATACAAAAATTATAACTAAAAGATATATATGATAGCACCCTAGAGGGAGTATGTACCATATAATTTCTCATATATATGCGGAATCAAAAAATTTTAAATAGGTGAAATAGTGAAAAAAAATATCACCCAGGTTTAATTCAATTTTCTTTTCTTTTCTCTTTTTTTTGGTGGCTTTTTAAAAAAATATTTTATGCAAATTTTTATTTTTAGATTCATTTAATCCAAATACATTTAAAAATATAATATTTTTCAAAAAAAATTTGCCAAATACAAAAAAATATATATATAAAGTTAGAACTTTTTCATATTTTGTTGTATTCAATTAATTTTTAAGAAAAAAATTGTATAAATTATATACTTTTTAAGTATATCAAGATTAAGTGAATATAAAAAGTAAAAAAATTGATCAAAAATTTAAGGAAATATTAAAAATACAAAAATATAAATTAAAAAATATTTTTGAAAATTCCAAATCAAATGTATTTTAGCGGTGGTGAAATTTTATTATATGCATTATGTAAAGTCAGTGAAATAGTCTCTTCGCTCGGAACGGCTAATAGGATACCTTGGTAATCTCTGCAAGGGGTGCTGCCTTGGACCTGAGGGAGAGTAGGGAGGATTTTCCTCTAAAAAAAAAAAGTCAGTGGAATAGTCAAAAAAAATTATTTTTTCACTAATCTCAGTAATTTACAATTCCTTTATTACTATTCAGCCTAAAAGGCCAAAAATAATTATAAGAAGGTGGAGTTTAACTTCTTTTTTTTTTTTTTTTTTTCCTTTTTTTAAAAATTCATTTCATATAAATGTTATATTCCCACCATATGTAATTATTTTCTCCATGTTCAACGATCAAGTAATTCCCTCTATATACTATCTATTATAGGTATAGTAATGTTATATAAACAAATGTAATGAATTTATTTTTAAAATGCCATTATCATTACAAAAATGATGTAGTAATATTATTTTGTAAATAAACATATTGAAAGATACAGATCTAATCTGGAATACAAATTTTTTGTATGTATTTTTTATTTCTATATTAGTACCTTATTTGTGTGCAATCTTTGTCGTTGAATAAAAAAATTATTGTTCTTGAGAGAAAAAGATGACATGTCTTAATTTAATTTTTATTAATTAAAATGGTAAGATTTATTTTTGTAATGTTATGTTTGAAAAAATATTAAGAATCAAAAATTAAATGGTACAGAGGAATATTCCAATACATACAATTAAATAAGAGTTCAAATTTTCTAAAATGATTTTTTTAAATTAATATTTAATTCAAAAAAATGAGTAGTATAAAATTTGTTCGCACACTTAAGCCAGCTTGACTAGTTAAGTTTTTAACAAAAAAATAAAAATAAAAATCCCTATAAATGATCAAATCATACTCTTTATATATATATATATATATATATATATATATTATATATCCTTATCTAAAAAGCTTTAAAAAAAATTCACTTAAAAAAATTAATTCTCAAGTCAGCTCTTAAATTTTATTTGGAGTGAACAAATCATTACGAGTTGAATGTTGAAATTATCTTACAGATCAGGAAGACTAATGTTGTGTTTGGTTGGGGGATTTGGAGAGGAATTTGGAAAGAGAAAGGGAAAAGGTGTGTGAAAATAGGTGAAATATAAGTATATTTTATTCACATTTCACCTAACTTTTCCCTTTACCTTTCCAAATCCCTTCTCAAATCCTCCAACCAAACACAGCGTGCAAAAACCGTGGAAGACCACATGGTCATATGATGATAATGTCATTTTTCCATAATTTTCTTCTTTTTAACACCATATAATTCTTAACTCCTACCATTAAATTGGATAAACCACCAACATGAAATTCTCCGCAAATAGAATAATTACTTCATTCAATGGAATAAAGAGTCATTGCTGTGTAGCTTGCACAACAGTGATTGTTGTACAGCTCATTAAAATTATGTTGGATTTCATTTTAATGATTCGAACCGTTCAATTTTTAAAAAATATCAAGGATAACATATCTGTCAAAAATTAAATTGATCAGATATCGATAGGCCTTTCATTAACTTGCATTTGTATATATAAAACAATAAATATATAAGTATTAAACTGAATATAAATATAAGTTGATGAAGAATCTATCTATATCCAGTTTATTTGATTTTTTATAAAAATATTTTACTTAATACCATTTAATAAAAATATTTTACTCAGTACCATTTAAAAATAAAATAATTGAAATTATCAACATAAAATTTTACGCAACAATTATTGCTATACAAGTTCCACAACGACTGCAACTCCCATTCAACGTGTGAGAGCCGCGTAAGGGGCAGAGTGAGTAATTTATTTACGCGGCGTGCAATAGTTTAAAACGGCCCGGTTGTGATCCCATCTTTGAAAAACCGCGGGCCTATGACATTTCGTGACGCTACGGTGTGGTTTGGTAACATCTTTAATTTTTTATTTATATTTATAAAAATTTAAAAAATTTAAATAAAAATTTATTTGGTAAAATTTTTAATTTATAAATCAGTGGTTTCAGTTTATAAATTTGGCCAAAAAATAAAAACACAAAAAATGTGTTTCCGTTTTGAATTTTGAGCCTCCGTTTGGGAAGTGGGTTGACTTTTTGACTTTTTGGCTTTTTTGGCTATTTTAGCCTGGACTTAAAAGCTTGGTTTGGGAAGGGCTTTTTGGTTTTTTGGCTTTTTTGAGTTTTTTTATGAGAGAAGAATGTAATGATTATGGGTTGGATGTGATGTTTTGTTTGTTATGGTTAAAATAGCCTATTTTGTTTTTTGTAGCTAAAATAGCCAAAAAAGCCTGCAAACCCACTTGCCAAACATATGCTGAGTTTTTTTTTTTTACCACCCAACACTAGCCACCACTCGCCACCATTTTCCACCACTGTCTTCCGCCACCACTACCCATCACCCACCACCCACTCCCCACCTGCCACTACCACTCACCACCCACCGGCCACTACCACCCGCGCACCACCAGCCACCAACCACCAGCCACCAGCCACCCACTCGCCACCACCACCCATCCCTCGCCGCCGCCGCCACCACCACCACCCACCACCCACTTTCCATCCACCCGCCACTAATCATCCACCGCCCGCCACCACCACCCGCCACCTACTTGCCACCACCAGCCACCACCTGCCACTCACCCGCCACCACCACCCACCACCATCACCCACCACCCACCCGCCACCTACTTGCCACCTACTTGCCACCACCACCCACTCGCTACCACCTACTATCCGCCACTGTCACCCACCTA
Source organism: Camellia sinensis (assembly GCF_055761805.1). NCBI lineage: Eukaryota > Viridiplantae > Streptophyta > Magnoliopsida > Ericales > Theaceae > Camellia > Camellia sinensis. The sequence goes on from NC_138967.1 coordinate 172,735,663, forward strand.
CCCGCCACCACCCACCACTACCTGCCATCCGCCACCCACCTGCCACCACCACCCACCACCCGCCACCACCACTCACTCGCTACCACCCACCACCCGCCACCGTTACCCACCCACCACCCACCCGCCTACCACCACCACCACCCACCACCCGCCACCGTTACCCACCCACCTACCACCACCACCACCCACCACCCGCCACCACCACTCACTCGCTACCACCCACCACCCACCACCGTTACCCACCCACCACCCACCCGCCTACCACCACCACCACCCACCACCCGCCACCACCACTACCCACTCGCTACCACCCACTACCCGCCACCGTCACCCACCCAGCTACCATCCGCCACCCACCTGCCACCGCCACCCACCTGCCACCGCCACCCACCTGCCACCACCACCCACTCGCTACCACCCACCACCGTCACCCACCCACCCACCACCGTCACCCACCCACCCACCACTACCACCCCGCCACCTACCCCACCCACTCGCTACCACCCACCACCCGCCACCGTCACCCACCCACCCACCCACCACTACCAGCCGCCACCTACCCGCCACCACCGTCACCCACCCACCCACTACTACCACCCGCCACCTACCCGCCACCATCCACAACCGTCACCCACCCACCTACCACCACCACCACCACTAGCTACCCACCACCCACCGTCACCACTTTCCACCACCGTCTTCCACCGCCATTTGCCACCACTTGTCATTTCTCACTTTTTTTTTTTTTTTATATATTTTTAAAATTTTTTAAACATTTTTTTTATTACCAAACGCGTTTGTAATTTATATTTTTTTAAAAATAAACAAAAATCAGTTTATAAAATTTTTATAAATATAAACTGAAAACGTAAACGTTACCAAACACACCCTACATGTCTCATTCAATATATTATAATATTATTATTGATCATATTTATTATATAATTTATAAATATTTAAAGTTTTAAAAATTATATTACATCATCTGTTAATACACTAATTAGTATATCAATTAATGTATATAACATTATTCATGATATTTATGTGTATTTTTTTGGGGGGGAAACGATTGTACGGTTAACAACGATCTTTTTTAAATAGTAGTTGTTAATCATAATTAGTGCATCAATTAATATATTAATCAAGACATAAGATATACATATAAGTTTCGCTACTTAATATAATTCTACCTGATATTATATCTAATTGGTATTTAGTTAGTATAATAATTAGTATTTATAGCATTACTGGATTTTTTTTAACAAACTAGTTTCAAAATCAGAATATGGAGACAACGTGCGCCTACACCTTTCTCTCCTATTCGAGTTATTCTGTTTTTCAAGAATTTTGAGTTAATGATATGTCTAATTAATAGCAAGGGTTTTAAGAATTACGTAGTACCAAAAATAAGAAAGTAGTGGAATGAGTTTTGAATTATATTTTGAAAAATAAGTTGTTAAAAAGAGTTTTGAAAGTTGAAAATTTATTTGGTTATAAAATTTTGAAAATAGTTTCGGGATGAGAGAAAATTCATTAAATAGATGGGTGTGAGAGAAAATTTTATTGATTGATTTGTAGACCGTAAGAGAATGAGAGAGGAAAGAGAAAAAATGATTGATTGATTTATAATTTTTTTTTTTAAAAAAAAGAGAACGAGAGAGGAGAGAGAAAATTGAGTTTTAAGTTGTATTTTAAAATTTTTTTAACCCAACAATATTTATTTATTTTTTATTTTATCCAAATCATGTTTTAAAACTAAACCAAACGTAATCAATATGATCTCATTAGTGTATATAGTAGGGCTAGGCATAGGGTTATCCAAACCGCCCAACCCGCCCAATCAGAACCGATCCGCATACAAATAGACAGTTTCGCAGACACAATGCTGGCGGATGCGGTTTGAAATATGATATGATTGCAGCTTGCGGATTTAACCCGCACCCGCACTTAGATTTTTATTTGTTTTTTAAAACCTGGATCGTTGTTATTTTATTATTGCATTTTGAATGAATGTAAAATTTAATGAATAATTACTTTTAGGTAAGTTTAGATTTTTGAATAATTTTACTTTAATTGTATTGCTGGGTAGTAAATAGTAAATGAGATTGATGATCTACTTTAAGATTTTGAAATATGTGCTTATGTTAGTTTATGATTTGATTTAAAAGTTTAGGATTTTGAATAATTTGTTTGTGTTAGGAATTGATTTTGTTGTATTTTTAATTTTATAAGTTGTAATTAATTAATTATTAATGTTGGAGCATTTTAGAAAATGGGAGGGAAAAGAGCCCAAAATAAATATTTACAAAATGGAAAAAAAAACACTCCAAAATAAATTTGTAAAGAAAAAAGTGTAATCTACAAACTGCCCGCAACTGCCCACACATTTACGAATATTATCCATATAAATCGCAACCCGCACTGCAGGCGGTTGCAGGTTGAATTTTTTCGAAATCGCATACACGCAAGCGAGTTCAAATTAATCCACAAACCATCCAAAACCGAACCGTAACCGCCCCTAATATATAGTCACATGATCTTCTTGACCCATGTAATAACTTCTACTTCTATTTGTTTTCGAAAAATTAATAAATAACATGGCATTTCGTTCAATGAAAATCATATAATTCACTAGTTGGGTTATATAATTCCCTAGTTGGGTTGTACACTATTTATTGATTAGAGTGTGTTTTTTTTTTAAATAATAATAACAAAAAAATAATTTATGTATATAATTTTATTCTTTTAAAAATTATATACTGCATTTATTACTTTACTAATGAGGTACAACAACTTCTTATTTTCAAAAAAATGGTGCTACATATATCAATTAATGTATCAACACTAGTTATGATATTATTATTGACCCAACTCATTATACAAATTATAAATACTAAAAATATCTTAAATTATGTCACATTATCATTTAGTACACTAATTAGTATACTAATTGGTGCATATAATATTAGTCTTTTTAAAATCGTATACATTAATTAATTATTTATTTATTTATTTTTTACGAGAAGTTATTGGTTGGTCTTGGATACCGTCACGTGGTACTCCAGCAGTATTATAGTTGGTAGAAGGGTGAGACTTATAAATTTGTGTTTTGGATGATTGGAAAATATAAGGAGATACGACATCACTTGCTTCTGATTGTAACCATGCTCTCCATTTTATGAAGCACAATTTTTCTTAGGTAATGCTAGAGATGCCAAATATCTACTAAAGAAATGATCGAATGTCTCACATGGGTCATATCCTGACCCATGTGAGACATTTGATTATTTATTTAGTTGAAAAATCAATGACCTGTAGCATTTTCCATTCTTCTTTCTTTCATCCATCACCTGTCTGTCCAGGATAGGAAGTCAATGCAATAGTTAATAATACAATTTACAAATCACAAAAGAGGCAATGCAACTTTAAACATATATTTCTTTTTTTTTAATGGTTAAATATATATTTCTTAAGTGGTAAAATTTATAAACAATAAAAAAAAAGATTCTGAAATTAATTTTAGATTCTATTGGAAAATCGAATCCATTTTTTTATTTTATTTTAAGAACTTTATATTATTTACAATATAAAAATATAATCTAACCTAAGGGAGAGGATGGTGAGACTTGAAACCCAAATATAGAATCTAGTAAAGAGAGTCCTAACCACTTGCACTACCCCTTTATCATGTACACGTTTGTTTTGTTGTTGGATCTAGTTAACAAAAATTGAGGAATAGAATCTTTTTTTTGTTGTTTGTTTGATCTAGTTAACAAAAATTGAGGAATATTATTGTTTTGTTATTTGTTTTGTTTTGTTGAATCGTATACGTTTGTTTTGTTGTTGGATCAATTTTTTTGACCTTACTCCGTTTGGGAAGAAAAAAGTTAGGTTTTTTTTAGCTAAAATAGCCACAAAAAACAAAATAGACTATTTTAGCCACAAAAAACAAAGCATCAAATTCAACCCATAATCATTACAATCCTCTCTCACAAAAAAAAGTCAAAAAAATCAAAAAGCCAAAAAGCTCTTCCCAAACCAGGCTAAAATAGCCCAGGCTAAAATAATCAAAAAGTCAAAAAACCAAAAAGTCAACTCACTTCCCAAACGGAGGAAGTCTGGTGAGAATAAATTTGCACTCCAATCCTTATATTTATATACAATATTTTTTAATAAAATAAAATTTAAATATTATATTTAATATTTATTTTCACTCATTTATTTTGACTCTAATTAATTATAAATTATTAATCAAGTGGTAGTAGAGAGGACACTTATGTGTCTAATTGAGTAAGATTTTAAAGTAGAGTTGTGGAGAGCCTTTCATTGTAATCAAACTACTAAAATATAAACCGCTATCTTGAGCAATATATATATATATATATATAATGTTAGGGATCTTAAATATTTTATCAAATGTTCTACTAAATATCTCATATGGATGTTGACGAAGATAGGCTCATAAAGCCCGTAACTCACTATGAACAACCCAAGCCTACCACTTAGAGCCCAATGCATAACCTAACTGATAAGGCCCAGCACAGCTGGAAGTCAACATGACATGAAGGACCAATGATATTTAGACACGTGGCAGGTAAAGGGCAAGCCACCTCAGCAGACAAAGATCTGCAAAGTTATTGCCACTGCACATCACCATTAATGCAGCCCCTCACAGCATTTATTACGACAACACCTCTCCGTCGGGACAGCACGCCCTCACCCTGAACAAGGTAAGCTACAGCATAGACTTTTGGCCAAGGTGACAGGTCAGACGGAACAACGAAATGATTACCAAAGGATATAAGCAGACGTTGAAGACAAGAAGAAGGTTAAGTTTTTCTATCTCTCTAATCCATATCTCTACATTCCACTTCTCTCTCTCTAACTTGCTCGTCGGAGGGTTCGCTGGGGGACTTTCCGTTCCCCGTTAAACTCCTGTACAGGTTCTCAGGTGGGCTTGGCCATTTAGATATCGGTTGGAGAAACGTGAACCAGTCCGACCCATTCCCTCTGGAACCCGTTGTATCGTAACTGTATCATCAGTTGGCACCGTCTGTAGGAACGCTTTGCTCCGTACGCCAGTTGTGCTCATTGTCGCCGGGGACCCTGTTCCAATAACCTTTTCCTGCTACCCATCAACGTGTATGGTCATGACTAGATCCATGGCTTCTTACCAAAATGCTGCCGACCATCAAGTCGACCCCCCCGTTCCAAACAACCCACCACAGTATTTCATCGAGCTTACCAACAGCATCAACCGCATGGCCGAGCAAAACCAAGCCCTGATAAATGCTCTACTCCAAAGGGACCTTCCTATGCCTCCTCCACCACCTCCAGATATTCCGCCCAACCAAGAACGAGCCCCGAGCCATATCATCCCTCAGCCCTATCCACCTAACTTGGAAGGCCTGCAACCTCCTCCTCCTCACATAAATCCACCACCTCGACCCCCGCATCCATCGGTCCTGGCACCAACCCCTGAGGGGGAAGCCAGTAGCGTCCAACCCCCGCTCCCTTCCGGTGGTGATAACATCCCTCTCTGGGACGTAGAACTCCGAGCCATGAAGCTCCAACTCCAAGGGGTCATGCAGAACATCCAGCATAAACCCTCTACCACAGCAAACTCACCATTTGTTGCCTCCATCAGGGACAAACCTCTCCCTCCCAAGTTCAAAATGCCCACCATCGACTCTTTTGACGGCACGACGGACCCAGTCGACCATCTGGAGACCTACAGAACCCTCATGATCCTCCATGCATTCCCTGATGAGATCAGGTGTCAAGCTTTCCCCGTGACACTGAAGGGGTCAACTCGGCTGTGGTTTAGCCAGTTACCAGCAGACTCCGTCTCCACTTTCCAGCATCTCAGTGACTCCTTCCTCAGTCATTTCATTGGAGCCCAGAGCCAGCGCCGTTCGGCAACCCAACTCCTTAACATCTGCCAGACCGAGGGGGAGTCCCTGCGTAGTGTCGTTACCCGCTTCAACACCGAAGCCTTGCAGGTGGCGGAAAACGATGATAAGGTCATCTTTATGGCTTTCATGGCCAGTCTGCGGTCGTCCGACTTCCTGTTCTCCCTCTCTAAAAATCTCCCGACCTCCATGGCAGCCCTACTCTCAGAAGCCCAAAAATACATGAATGCAGAGGATTTACTAGCCACCCGGCAAGATCCAATAACCAAAAACCCGGCCCCCAGAGAAAAGAGAAAAGACTCAGAACCCAGAAACACCCAGTATAATAGCCAAACACCATACTATACTGACTGACCTAGAGCTGACCGGTCGGCACCAGCCCGACCGACCGGTCGATTCGAGCGATACACACTCCTTAACTCCCCCATGGAACAAGACCTCAATCAGATCCAGCGAGAGTACCCCCTCAAATGGCCCCAACCTTCACGAACCCCTTCCAATCGGAAAGACCAGTCCAAATATTGCCGTTTTCACCAGGACCATAGCCATAACACCGATGAGTTCGTTAACCTCAAAGATCAGGTCGAGACCCTAATACGTCAGGGACGTCTCAGCCGGTTCACGGACAGCCGCCCTCAACAGAGGCAAAGAACTGAGCTCCTCAGAAATAACCACCGGCGCACCCCCCCGGCAGCCAGCCCAACCTAACCAAGGCCATGATCGCCCTCCACAGTAACCTCGACCGCCAGGCAATCCCTCCTACCTGTTGGAGAAATCAGAGTCATTTCAGGCGGCCTTGCTTGCGGGGGACCATCCCGCTCGGCTCAGAGGGCAGAACTCAAAAAAATAAGGCAGGGCTTAGACAAAGCAGTTGCCACGGTCGACTGACCCTCTAAACAGCCCAAGCAGTGGACCGAGCCTATCATCTTCACGGACGCCGACTGTACAGGCATTCGTTATCCTCATGATGACCCTCTCGTCATTTCTGCCCTCCTCTCCAACTATAAGGTCAGACGAGTTCTCATTGACAACGACAGTTCTTCAGACATCATCTTTCTCAACTGCTTTCGCCAGCTCAAAATTGGGGAGGAAAGTCTGTCTCCTCTCCAAACCCCTTTGGTTGGTTTCACTAGCGACCAGGTGACCTCCATCGGCTCCATCAATCTTCCCATCACAATCGGGGAGTACCCACGGCAGACTACAAAGTTGTTCCCCTTCCTTGTTGTCGACTGCCCATCCGCCTACAACATCATCCTTGGCCGCACCACTCTAAATGCCTTTCAAGCCATCACATCAACTTATCACCTTGCCATTAAGTTTCCCACCGATCTGGGGGTCGGGACTGTAAGGGGAGAACAGACCGTGGCTAGGGAATGCTATGTCGCCTCACTCAAAGAAATCAAGTTGAAAGAGACAATGATCATTGAGGGACTTGACGTCCGAGATGAGGACGAGCTGGTCAGAGGGGAACCTATGGAGGAGCTCGTTGAGGTTCCCGTCGACCCCACCACCTCGGCGAAAACTGCTAAAATCAGCAGCCAACTGTCCCCCCAAGCAAAGGCCGACCTTACTGCCCTCCTGATTGAGCACAACGATGTATTTGCCTGGACCCACTCAGACATACCGAGTATTGACCCCTCATTCATAACCCATCGCCTCAGCATTGAACCCCATTTCTGACCTTACCGCCAGAAGCAACGCATTTTCCATCCGGAGCGTAATACTCTCATTGTCGGAGAGGTCGACAAACTCCTTGAGGCACAATTCATAAAAAACGTGGACTACCCTAGATGGTTGTCAAACGTGGTCCTGGTCCGCAAGAACAATGGTAAATGGCGACTCTGTGTCGACTAATCAGACCTCAACCGAGTTTGCCCCAAAGACAGTTATCCTCTTCCCTGCATAGATCTGCTGGTCGACGCCACGACCGGTCACCAAATGCTCAGCTTCATGGATGTTGTACGGGGAGCAAATATTCCAGCAAGCCCGTGCTCCTTTCTTCTAAGCTCCTGCTTGTCCGATCAACCTGCGAGCACAACGGCGGTGAGCTACCTGGCGGTGTGTGGCCGGAATACCCCTCCGACGATCAAGTTAGACACACACAGGGATAGAGAAAGAGAGAGAGAGAGAGAGAGGATTGAGTGTTTTGTGTAAACCTCACCAAATGCTCATCTGTCCCCCCATGGGGGGCGCAGACTCGCTTATATACCTTCTGCGTCCCAAATCTACTCTCATTAGTCTCTCGACACGTGGTGCTGTTATCCCATCTGTCAGCGCAAATCTAGCTGAACATCACCTAACTAAACTGCCAGCCCACACTACTGGGAGCTCGGCAGCTGGGCTGCAGCATCTCGGCTGCCAAAGGCTATGTTGTGTTGCAAGCTAGAGCGTTCCGCTCGCCAAGCTCAATGACGACTGAGCTCGGGACAGCTCATGTTGGTTAGTCGTCGGCCTTCCTGCCGGGCTAACCCACGAACCGTGGAACCCAGTGAGGCAGCAGACATCTCGGTCGAACCATCACTCGACCGGTTTCTGCACCCTGAAGCCAAGTAGCTCGGTCCAACCATGCCTTGCCTTAACTGAGCAAAACCTTTCTGGACAGGCCCATGCTACCACGACCCAATTGTGTTCGGTCCAAATCTGCCTGGCCATTACCACGGCCCAATCTAGATCATAAATCTCCCTCTCAATTGCCCCTTAATCCCGTCCGCGCAAGCGTGACTAGGATTATTTGTTCTGACCGGGGTAAACTCTTCATCGGTCCTCGGTTTGCAAGACGACAACCGGGCTAGTTGATATAATTGGCTTCCGAACTTGACCAGTTGATGCCTCGACTTGCCATCTTGTCTCTTAAGTACTGACGCCGCCGTCAATAGGGACACGTGTCATGCATTGATTGGCCTCGAGCAGCCAACCATCGCGTCCGTTGGCATTCAAATTTTTGGCGGCCTTTTCACCTCTATAAGCATGCCCTATCTCACTTCATTCCAACCTTACTGACTCTCCAGCCCCCCAGTTGTTCCAGAGCTCCTGCACCTCTTACGAGCTTCGTTCCTGCCCTCTCTTACGTTCGTGATTGAAGAACAAACTCCTGCCCTCAACTGGTAAGTCCTTCGAATCCTTTTTTGATTACTTTTTCGCTTTATACTTCACATTTTAGGGCATAAATCATAGATTTTAGGGCATAGGCCCCCAAAACCTTCTCTAACCCTTCGTTCTCCTTGCTGTTCTTCATTTTCTCTGATGAACACTGAAGATCTGGGGCGGACCGGGCTCCAGGTCTTCCTTTGATCCCAAAAAGCATTAAGACCGAGCAAATTCAAGTTTGCCAAAACCTTAGAAGAAACCGAGGTAGGCAGAGAACTTGGTCGCTCGACCGGGCTAACATCTATTCCGCTTGAGCGATCGAGCTCCTTGCGATCGGGGTGGTCTGGCACTCTTCATGACCGAGCTAAAGTCAAGTTCGTTTGCGCGACCGTGCTTCCACTTACACTTGCCATCCTTTTTCTACATAGTCCAAGGGGACCACTGACTAATTACCGAGGCTCTCAAAGACCAAGCAGCCATTAAGCACTAGTCTGTATCAAACCACGTCAGCCGAGCTAAACCAGCCGGCTACACATGGGGCCCTTCCGCTTGCTTGTTGACACTCTGGCTGCCTTGGCCGTATTCCGGGAAGAGTATGGTATCCCAGCCGACGTCCACCTAGAGCTCGGCGAAATTGAGACAACCCCTTGGGGCAGATTAGACCAGTGCCCCTTCACCGTGCTATCCATTATTGAAGGAGGCATCCGCTTCCCGATCAACCCACTGATGGCCGAATTCTTGCACCGCACCGGGCTAGCACCACTCAAGTCTCAACCAACACTTACCGAATAATCAACGGGGTCCACGAGTTGAACAACCGGCTAGGAACCAACTTAGGTTTAGCTGAGATACTCCGTCAATACACCCTTGGGCACACGAGCGACGACCTCGCCTATTACTTAAAAATTCAACTGGGCAAAGGAAAAATAGTGACCGGCACCCCAGGCAAGGATTTACACGATGACGACTTTTTATGGGTGTCTGGCAACTATGAAACGGCCGACATACCGGGCTGGTTTATTAGCAAGAACTTCGGCGAGACATGTAAGCCGTGCTAACTACTCGGTCAATTTATCTTTCTTCACTATTCTGTACTTAACACTTTTCTTCTTTCCTTTACAGTAATCGACACTTTACAAGCCAACTACCATTTTCCCAATGAAGCTGCCATCAGAACTGTGCTGCGATACCGTAACCGAGACTGTCACGACTTGCTCGGTTACACCCCAACATACCGGTACTCAGCTCCACGCCGGAGTAAGGTCACAGACTTTCTCTGTGCTCCATCACCTCCTCCAGATCCTACACTGCCAGACATTCCCTTCATCCGTTTAATCGAGGCAGAAGAAATGGCAAAGAGAAGCTGTATCAAGAACCTACTCACAGCAACCTCAACCGAGATACCGAGCATCCAAACCCGCTCACCTGCTACCGGTCAATCCAGCGGGACCGTGGTTGTCTTGGTTTCACCTGCTACCGGGCAAGCCAGCAGAGACACACGCCGGGCTGACAAAAGGCCTCGTGCAGACCCTTCTACCGAGCTGGTAGCTGAGCTCAACACCGAGCAGCCTGCTGACACCGTCGACCCAACACCGGCATGGAGGCCGTGACTCAAACACCGGGGCAAGGATATCCCGGCAGCGGCTTCAGTCAAGGGCGACAAAGAGCATCTGCTCGCTTTTGACCTCTCCAAGGCACTTCTCCTACTGAGCGACGTGGTCGGCAGCGACCAGGTGCCAGACACCCGGTTGGTGAAGTCGACGGTCAAGTCCATGACCAGGGTAAGAATTTCAAACTTCTAAATCAAATTTCACAAGTGTTTGCACGGTTTCCCATCTAATCAAACCTTCTTCTTGCAGGCCATCCAAAAACAGCACTTAGTCATGGAGCGCATTCACCGACTTCGGCAGAAGGCCACTGATTCTGCCAGTTAGGTTGAAAGCCTCCATGCCGAGCTCGGGCGGGCCAAGTCTTCGCTGCAAATGGCCAACTCTGACAACTTGTGGCTGCTCGGCCAGCTTGGCTCGGCCGAGAAAGAGAGAGACGCTCTGCGGGCCGAGCTAGATGCGCTGAAACAGTCAAAGGAGAAAGAGCTGGAGGACGCAAACAATGCCGGCTTCAAAGAGGCCGATGAGAGCTACACAAAGCAAGTCCATGCCACCCAAGATATCTACTTCAAGGCGGGTTGGAACACTGCTTGTGAACAGCTCGGCCAAGGACCTGGGACCGACATATTTGCCTCTCCTCCAGCTGTCTTCCTGCCGACTTATCTTGTGCCATATGCCAACGATGCCTTCAGTGCATTGCAGGCTGAGGCCGAGGAAGGCGGAGCAGAAGAAGCCGAGGAAAACGTCGAGGAAGAGAACCGCCCAGAGCAGCCCGGCCAAACGGAGACCGGTGTCCAAGACCAAACACCAACGGTCAACCTGGAGGCAGCCGATGACGAATTCACTAACCTTTCCCCCCTAACTTAGTTTTCTTTGTTTCATCTTTTTGCCTGAACATGTAACCGGGCTAAGTGGCCCACCTTTTGTACTTATTTTTCACATCAATGAAAAACTCAATTTCCTTCAAGTGTTTGTACGGTCTTCAAGCGAAATAGCTTCAACTGAACAAAATACCTCGGCAAGACTAACCAGCTTGAGTAACCGGAGTAGAACATCTCGGTTTTAAACTAAAGCTGAACAAATCATCAACTCAATTAACCGGAGTAAAACATCTCGGTTTCAAACTAAAAGTTGAGCAAATCATCAACTCAATTGACCGGAGTAAAACATCTCGGTTTCAAACTAAAAGTTGAGCAAATTATCAACACATTTAACCGGAGTAAAACATCCCGATTTTAAATTAAAAGTTGAGCAAATCATCAATTCATTCGACCGGAGTTAACATCTTGGTTGAGAATCTAAAAGTTGAGCAAAACATCAACTCATTCAACTAGAGTAAGACATCACGGTTGAGAATCTCAGTTGATCAGATCATCAACTCAATGAACCGGAGTAAATCATCTCGGTTTTATTCTTAAAATCAACCGAAATAAAACATCTCGGTTGAGAATCTCAAAATTGAAAAGCAACAATCCGAATGCTAAGGCAAAGATGAGACACTTCTATCTATTGACAAAAAGAATATTACATTCTGAAGTGTAAGGCAAAAAATTCCTTTGCACAAAAAAGAAAACAAAAGCTAAAAATAGTACAGTTTGAGGTTGGCCGCATTCTATGGCCGGGGTATTCCTCTGCCTTCCAGGTCCTCTAAGTGGTATGCCCCCTTGCCCGCCAGACCGATTATCTTGTAGGGTCCTTCTCAGTTTGCCCCTAGTTTGCCTTCACCTGGCACCAGGGTATTGCCCATGACCTTCCTCAAGACCCAGTCACCTACTTTGAACGGTATGGGGTGCACCGTTTTGTTGTATTTCCTTGAGAGCTCTTGTTGGCAGGCAGCCACATGGATGAGAGCCTTTTCCCGGAGTTCCTCCACGAGGTCCAATTCCAAGGCAATGGCTTCGGCGTTCAGCTCGGGCTCAAAACTTTCACTTCTGAGGGTGGGCATTCCAACTTCCAAAGGTATGACCGCCTCCATGCCATATGCTAAAGCAAAAGGTGTTTCCCCAGCAGATCGCCGCGGGGTTGTTCGGTATGCCCAAAGGACGTTGGGGAGTTCCTCGGCCCATTTTTCCTTGGCTTTCTCAAGCCTCTTCTTCAACCCATCAAGGATGGTCTTGTTTGATGCTTCGGCTTGACCATTAGATTGTGGGTAAGCCGGCGTAGAGTTGTAGAGTTCAATCTTCAAGTCTTCACAAAATCCTCTGAATAGGCGACCGTCAAATTGGGTGCCGTTATCAGAGATCAGAATTTTTGGGACGCCAAACCGCGTTACCACATTCTGCCAGACAAACCACTTGACGTCTTTCTCCTTGATTGTTGCCAAAGGCTCTGCTTCAACCCATTTAGTGAAGTAGTCTGTGGCTGCGATGAAGAACTTCCGGTTGCCTGGTGCAGTTGGGAGTGTCCCCACTATATCGAGTCCCCACATCGCAAAGGGCCAAGGGCTGGTGAGGAGAAGAAGTTCTCTGGCCGATTGGTGAATTTGGTGGGCAAACTTTTGGCACTTATCGCACTTGCGAACATACTTCTGCAAGTCGGCTTGCACGCACGGCCACCAGTAGCCTTGAAAAATAGCTCGGTAGGCCAAAGATTTGCCCCTTATGTGACTGCCACAGATGCCTTCGTGAATTTTGTACAGGAAGGCGTCCACGCTGCTCGGGTGCACACATTTTAGATAAGGACCGGTAAAAGACTTCTTGTATAAAGCGCCTGACGGAGAGAGCCAAAACCGCTCTGACTTCACCCGGACTTTATGTGCTTCCTTCTTCTCGGCTGGAAGGGTCCGGTCTCTGAGAAAGAGAATAATAGGGTCCATCCATGAAGGACCTAGCTCGGCGCAGAGTACTTCTGTTTGCCCGGTTTCTTCAATGCTGGGCCGCGGAAGGAATTCAATCAGGAGAGGGTTGGGAGATGTGCTATCGACCATGGAAGCAAGGCTGGCCAATTCATCTGCTCGGTCATTTTCTTCTCGGCCAATCTGTTGGACCCTTATTGCCTGGAATCGCTTGATGTGGTCTCTGACCAGAGCCTGGTACTTCATCATTCTGTCATCCTTTGCTTCGTAAACCCCAGAAACTTGGTTAACCACCAGCTGGGAATCACTGTAAACCATTAGCTCGGATACGTGCATTTGAAGCGCGCTCTTGAGCCCGGCCAAAAGGGCTTCGTACTCAGCCTCGTTGTTTGAGGTAGGGAATCTGAGGGTGATAGAATGTTCGATAGTCAGGCCGTCTGGCGAGATCAGAACTAGACCTAGCCCGGCACCGTGACGGTTTGAGGCTCCATCAACAAAAGTTTCCACATTTTGCCAACAAAGAGCTTCCAACAGTCTGAGGGGTCCTGAGAGGCTTGAAGGTTGATGGGATCACGGTTGTTCGGCTGTTTGGCTTCAAGTGTTGTGCTGAGTGGTTCTACTTCAGCCCTCTTCGGCGATTCGGCACTAAACTCAGCAAGTTGATCCGTAATGCCTAAGTCCGTAGGAGAATCGCCGGGTTGCAGTATTATGCCGGCTGCAGGCTCTATGCTGAGCGGTTTCACTTCTTCCCTCCTTGGTGATGCGGTACCGGACGGAGCAGGTTGGTCGGTGATACCCAACTCCGTCATCGCATCGCCGGGCTATGGTATTGTACTAACCGAAGGTTCTTCGGCGGGGGGGCCAAGTTCCGCGTTGCCGTCATCGCCTAGCTGTGTTATTGTGGTCTGGCCTGTATTCACCTCCTCATCTGCCGTGGCAATATCCATCGGGCATACCGGATGAGTTCCAGGTGAGAATTCAGCAACGAAGTCAGCCAATGTCTGAGCTTTTATGGCAGTTCGTGGCTGAAATTTGACGTCGAATTGTCCCAATTCAACCGCCCACTTGAGGATTCGACCGGAGAAGTCCGCCCGTTCGAGCAAAGCTTTGAGGGGGAACTCGGTCAAAACGATGATTGTATGGGCATGGAAGTAGTGCGCCAATTTCCTAGAGGCCATCATCAATGCCAATGCAAGTTTTTCCAACGGCAAGTATCTCGACTCTACCGATAACAAGGTTTTGCTGATGTAGAAGATAGGGAGATGCTTGATTTCTTCCAACCGGACAAGCATCGCACTGATCGCATGCTGTGAAACGGCCAAATAAAGGTAAAGTTCTTCGCCGGGTTTCAGCGTGACCAACAGGGGCGCTGAAGACAGATACTCCTTGAGCACATCCAAAGCCCGGTCACATTCTTCATCCCATGAGAACTTTGATTTTAGAGCTTGAAAGAAAGGACGGCAGCGATCTGATGACCGGCTTATAAATCGGTTAAGCGCGGCGGCCATTCCGGCCAGATGCCGCACGTCCTTAGCCGAGCTAGGCTGCTTTAATTCTTGTACGGCTCTGATCTGTGTGGGGTCTGCTTCGATGCCTCAGTTTGTGACTAGGAAACCTAAGAACTTTCCGGATCCCTCGCCAAAGGCAACTTAGACGCATTCAAGCGTAGCTTGTGTTGTTTCAGAATGGCGAACATCTCGGCCAAGTCGGACAAGTGGTCTGCTTGATGCCGGCTCTTAACCACCATATCATCAATATAAGCCTCCATTGTCCAACCTAGCAAAGGAGCGAACATCTTGGTCACCATCCTTTGGAAAGTTGCCCCGGCGTTCTTCAAACCAAAAGGCATGACTCGGTAGCAGAAGAGTCCCCTCGGTGTAGTGAAGGAGGTGATCTCGCGGTCGGGGCCATGCATGGCAATCTGATGATAACCGCGGTAGGCATCCAAGAAACTGAGCCTGTTATGTCCAGCCGCTAAGTCCACGAGCTGGTTTATTCTGGGCAGTGGAAAGTTATCTTTAGGGCAATCTCGGTTGACGGTCTTATAGTCGACACAAACTCGCCACTTCCTATTCTTCTTTGGTACAATAACCGTGTTTGAAATCCACCGAGGGTAGTGCACTTCCTGAATAGCTCGTGCCTCAAGCAAGTTCTTCATTTCCTTTGTAACTACCTTGGAGTGATGCAGCGCCAATCTCCTTGTTCGCTAAATGACCGGCTTGGCTCCGGAGAAGACGTTTAGGTGATGGCAAATAAAACTCGGATCGAGGCGGGGCATGTCATAAGGCGACCATGCGAAGATTTCGATATTGGCCATCAAAAACTCAACCATCTCGGCCCTTTCTTGTGCGGTAAGGCTTGAGCCGAGCAAGAAAAACCTGTTCGGACTCTCTGTATCAATTCACACTTCGACCAATTCTTCGACGGCTTTGTCCTCGGTCCTAGTGCCCACATCGTCAAGGACTCCTCAGTCCTCCGGTCCCTCTATCATTTGAACGAAGCCTTTGGCAGCTTGGCTCTCGTTGACTGCCACGAAGCATTGCTTCGACATGACTTGATCGCCCCAGATCTTCTCAATTGCCCCCGTAGCCGAGGGGAATCTCCTCACCTGATGGAAGGTCGACGCTACGGCTTGCATAGTGTGAAGCCATCCCCTTCCAAGGATCAGGTTATAAGTAGACGGCACTTGTAACACCCAGAACTCCACTTGTTTGACCACGGATCCCACTTCGACCGGCAGGATAATTTCTCCCAAAGGCCACTCAGGTTGTGAGTTAAAACCAACCAGTGGCGAAGTTGCCGGAGCCAAGTCCGTATCCCGGAGTTTAAGCTGTTTGAATGCGTCATAATACATGATCTCGACCGAGATTCCCTAATCGATCAAGATGTGCTTGACATCGAACTCTTTGACGCGGAGTGTGACCACTAAGGCATCGTTGTGCGACGTCTGAATGCGCTCTAGGTCCCTTGTAGAGAAACTGATCACGTCTTTTTCTTCGATCTTGCCCCTTTTGATCATGGACTGGACTGACAAAACTTCCCTCATGTGCTCTACTTTCTTGATCATACCTCGGAGTTCACATACACGCGCCGGTTCCACAATGCCGTGGATAACATTAAAAATGCCCTGAAGGGGTGCCTCCAAGTCATCCGGTCCACGCGGATCAACCGGGGCTTGATTTGCCTTCACGCCCCCATCAATGTAAAGGTCTAGGTGTCCGGCTGCGACTAGCTCTTCCAAGTGTTGCCTCAAAGGCAAACAGTCCTCTGTCCGGTGGCCGCACTTTGGGTGAAATGTGCAACAATACTACGAATTGAAACCCTCCTGTCCGTCGCCTAACTTAGCAGGAAACTGGACATAATCCTCGTCACAGATTTCACTAAGTATGCTATAAATTGGAATCTTAAAAACCGTCGTAATGCCTGTCCTGGCCTTCAACCTTCTATTTGCATTGGCAACGTCATCCCGGGGGTAGTCATCTCGATCATTTCGACGACCCCTACCCCGATTTTTGCGATTTGAGTCACGGTCTGATTCCTCTGCGCGATCATTTGAACAGTTTGCCTCCTGTCCGACCGCGTGTACCTTGCCAGCCGACCTTTTGTCTGTTGCTACCGGAGTTGCCTTCATGGTAGATGCTATCGCATCATCTTCTACTCGATTGTGCTCATTGATGCGCTGCATTAATTGGCCCATGGATGTCGGCTGGTGCATAGTAAGCGAGTCCCGCAGCCTATGTTCGACCAGGAGACCACGCTTATATTGAGTGATTACCAGGTTGACCGGGCAATCCAAGATCTCATTGAAGGTTTCCCAGTATCTGGAGTTGTATGCCTTAAGTGTGTCGCTCGGCTCCATCTTGACACTGAGAAGGTGGTCAACTTCCTTCGGCGTTTTGGTGTTGGTTTTGAAGCGCGTCACAAAGGCTTCCGCCAACTGATGCCACATTTCTATGCTCCCCTCCGGCAGTCTCTCAAACCATTTCAAGCCCAGCTCGCCCAAGCTTGACGGGAAGATAAGGCACATAAGGGCGTCATTTCGCCTATGTCCGGCCATGACCTGTCGGAAGTGGCTTACATGCATATAAGGATCAGTTTTTTCATCGTAGAGCGTGAACTTTGGCTGGTGGAAGCCCATCGGAAGCGGTGTTGTTTCTATCTCCAGAGAGAAAGGAGTGGCGCTCAGCCTTGCCAAGTCTGTGTTTAAAAGGAGAGGCGCAGCTAGGCGGGGTGGAGGCATTCCGACCTCTTCACTGGCGTGAACCCCATAGGATAGCCGCTGGAACGCCGGCACCCTCTGAGCCTCCCGCCGACGAGCCCGTTCCTTCAAGACTACCCGCAAATCCTCCGAATGAACAGAATAAGAATACCTTGATGTCGTCGCCGGATGTGAGGGTTGATAGGTGCTGTCTTGCGCGCTGGACTTCTCTACATACGCGTCGGAATCTCCAACCTTATAACTTCTGGTGATTGAGATGGACGGAGTACGCCGCTGGCTCTGACTGCCTGAATGGCAAGGTTGGGTGCACTCACTGTGGTCTCCCACTCCAGCTACACCCTTCCCTTTGATATGCCGCTTAAGATCCTCCATCTCCGCCGCCATTCGCCGGATGACGGCGTCTTGGTCCCTTAGCTTGTGTTCCAGTCGTCTGGCGTGCGATTCTCTCCGCCGTTGATGACCGTCTGGACTCCGTGAATGACCAAAGCTTCTTCTGCGCTTATCCCACGCGTCTCTTGAGTGTCCTCCTGGAGAAGTCTCTAAGTCCGCCATAGGAAGGATGGCGGGATGTCCTTCTCTCCGTCTGCCTGACTCTGGGGTAACTCTGTCGATGGCAAACAATGGAATCTCGTCGTTGTTCGCCATAGGCAGCGATCAGATGAGCCTGGAAGACAAGGTTTTGTCTGTCAAGTTCCCACAGACGGCACCTATTCCGGCAAGCCCGCACTCCTTTCTTCCAAGCTCCTACCTGTCCGATCGACCTGCGAGCACAACGGCGGTGTGCTACCAGGC
Organism: Camellia sinensis; assembly: GCF_055761805.1. Taxonomy (NCBI): domain Eukaryota; kingdom Viridiplantae; phylum Streptophyta; class Magnoliopsida; order Ericales; family Theaceae; genus Camellia; species Camellia sinensis. The sequence goes on from NC_138967.1 coordinate 172,754,074, forward strand.
GGTGTGTGGCCGGAATACCCCTCCGACGATCAAGTTAGACACACACAGGGATAGAGAGAGAGAGAGAGAGAGAGAGAGAGAGAGAGAGAGAGAGAGAGGATTGAGTGTTTTGTGTAAACCTCACCAAATGTTAACCTATCCTCGCATGGGGGGCGCAGACTCGCTTATATACCTTCTGCGCCCCAAATCTACTCCCATTAGTCTCTCGACACATGGTGCTGCTATCCCATCTGTCAGCGCAAATCTAGCTGAACATCACCTAGCCAAACTGCCAGCCCACACTACTGGGAGCTCGGTAGCCGAGCTGCAGCATCTCGGCTGCCAAAGGCCGTGCTGTGTTGCAAGCCAGAGCGCTCTGCTCTCCAAGCTCAATAACGACTGAGCTCGGTTGCATTCCGGCATAGCCGAGCTCGGGACAGCTCATGCTGGTTAGCCGTCGGCCTTCCTGCCGAGCTAACCCACGAACCGTAGAACCCAGTGAGGCAGCGGACATCTCGGCCGAACCATCACTCGACCGGTTTCTGCACCCTGAAGCCAAGTAACTCGGTCCAACCATGCCTTGCCTTAACCGAGCAAAACCTTTCTGGACAGGCCCATGCTACCACGGCCCAACTGTGTTCGGCCCAAATCTGCCCGGCCATTACCACGGCCCAATCTAGATCATAAATCTCCCTCTCAGATGCCTTCTCTAGGTATAACCAAATTCTGATGCACCCATCTGATCGGGAACACACCTCCTTCATTACCGACCGAGGCACCTACCATTACTGTGTGATGCCATTTGGACTGAAAAATGTTGGGCCACCTACCAACGGCTGGTCAACGCCATTTTCCATCATCAGATCGGTCGAAACATGGAAGTATATGTCGACGACATGCTAGTCAAGAGCAAACTCTCCGCCGACTATCTGACCGACCTACGAGAGACCTTCGCCACCCTACGGAAGTACCAAATGAAGCTCAACCCGGAGAAGTACGCCTTCGGCGTAGGATCTGGGAAGTTCTTGGGTTTCATGGTCAATCAGCGGGGCATTGAAGCTAACCCTGAAAAGATCAAGGCCTTGATTGAAATGCAGTCACCCAGAATGGTTAAGGAAGTTTAGAGACTCACTGGCCAAGTTGCCGCCCTCAGCCGCTTCATTTCCCGCGCAACGGATAAGTGCCTCTCCTTCTTCAAAGTTCTTCGGCAAACTTTTGAATGGACGACCGAGTCCGAAGAGGCCTTTCAGCAGCTGAAGCAGTGCATGGCCAACCCCCCCTCATTTCTCAGGCAATCACTGGCGAACCCCTCTTCCTCTACTTAGCCGTTTCAAGCACCGCAGTCAGTGCAGCCTTATCAGGGAAGACGACTCTGTTCAACGGCCGGTCTACTACATCAGTCGGGCCCTCAGGGGCGCCGAGCAGAATTACCCACTGTTAGAAAAATTGTCCTTGGCCTTGGTCACCGCCTCCAGACGATTCCATCCTTACTTCCAAGCCCATTCCATAGTGGTCCTCACCGACCAACCTTCGAAGAAGGTAATGCAGCAACCAGAGCTCTCTGGCAGACTCATGCAATGGTCGGTGGAACTCAACCAATTTGACATCTCCTACCGACCTCGAACAGCAATTAAGGGGCAGGCTATCGCCGATTTCATCCTGGAGTTCACTAATCCTACCCCAACGACGGCCCCTCCACCCCCATCAACCCCTACCGAGCCAGAATACCCTCATTCTTGGACTCTCAACGTCGACGGATCATCCCTTAGAGAAGGCAGCGGGGCTGGTCTCATCCTCACCGCCCCTGAGGGTGGTTATTTCAAATGTGCTCTTCGTTTCTTGTTCGATGCCAGTAACAATGAGGCCGAATATGAGGCATTGATAGCAAGTCTCTGCCTAGCCAGGGACATTGGTGTCAGCCATATCCGGGTGTTCGGGGACTCCCAGCTCATTGTCAGAAAAATTACGGGGGAATTCGATGCAAAGGAGGACACAATGCGGGCTTAGAGGGATATTTCACTTCTCTTTATTCGCCTCTTCAATACTTTCCACATCCAGCACATCCCTCGGGCGGAAAACTCTAAGGCAGACGAGATGGCTCAGTTGGTTTCTGCAGACCAGTCTGACCTCAGCCGTGGTGTCTGTCTCGAGTACCTAGCCCACCCTGCCATTTCTCCCGACCAGCAAGAAATACAGTTCCTCCAGAATGAGCCCATCCCTTGGGCATCGGACATTTTTCTATTTTTAACAATAGGGGAACTTCCAGATGACCAACAGCAAGCCGCCAAAGTTAAGGCCCGGTCGTCCAATTACATCCTCGTTGGTGGTGTCTTGTACAAACATGGCTTTTCACGCCTGTATCTGCGATGCCTCAATTCGTCTCAAGCAACCTATGTGATGCAAGAAATCCATGAGGGTATCTGCAGTAATCATTCAGGCGGCAGGTCATTAGCCCCCAAAATACTTTGCACTGGTTATTTCTGGCCTACTCTCAACCAAGATGCGACTGACTTCATACTGAAATGTGATAAGTGTCAATGCTTTGCCAACATCTCCCATGCTCCTCCTACAGAGTTGATCACACTTTACAGTCCCTATCCGTTCGCCAAATGGGGGATCGACTTAGTTGGACCATTTCCCACCGGCCGAGGCCAGACCAAGTTCGCGATTGTCGCCATTGATTACTTCACCAAGTGGGTAGAGGCAAAACCCCTTGCCACCATTACCGAACGGAACACAACCAAATTCATCTGGTAGTCGATCGTATACAGGTTTGGCATCGCTCAAGCCATCGTCTCCGACAACGGCAAACAATTCGTCAACGCTAAGTACAGAAAGTTCTGTGCAGACCTCCAGATCCAACCCTGTTTCTCCTCCCCAGGTCATCCCCAAGCCAATGGCCAAGTCAAGGTTACCAACCGTTCCCTTCTGAAGATCATCAAAACTAAGCTAGAAGCTGCTAAAGGACTTTGGACTGAGGAATTACCGAATGTACTCTGGGCTTACCGTATTACCGCTTGAACTCCCACTGGGGAGATCCCTTTTCACTTAACATACAGCGCTGAGGCGGTCATCCCAGTGGAAGTCGGTCTGCCTACCCCAAGGGTTTTACATCCGAAGCCAGAACTAGCTGAAGAGCTCTGTCGGGCTGACCTTGACCTAATCGAAGAGCTCAGAGAAACCACTGCTGTCAGACTGGCCTCCTACCAACAGAAAATGAGAACACACTACAACCGCAGAGTCCGACCAAGGGAGTTCGCCATAGGGGACCTTGTTTTGTGAGAAGTAACTCTTGCCACCAAAAATCCGAATGAAGGCAAATTGGCAGCCAAATGGGAGGGACCTTACATTGTGAAAGCCAGACCACGACCGGGAACTTACCGACTTCAAGACATGGAAGGTCGAGACCTCCTCCACCCATGGAACGCTGAACATTTGAAGTGCTATTTTCAATAAAATTTGTATTTTTGTACCGTCCAAAATGTTGTATTTTCTTTTGGACAATCTATGTTCTCATTTTCTCCTCATATAGTGTAAATTTGTGACCCCACGGGCAACACTTTGTATAACAGCAAGCTTATATCTCAACTATCTGTGGTATTCCAATAACGCTTTGATTGCAGCCTCAGCCAGATTGAGCATGAAGAGCTCGGCAAGACCGAGTCACAAAAAGCCTCCGCCAGACTGAACACAAAAAGCCTCAACCAGACTGAGCATGAAGAGCTCGGCCAGACCTAGTCACAAAAAGCCTCAGCCAGACTGAGCACAAAAAGACTCAGCCAGACTGAGCATAAAGAGCTTGTCCAAACCAAGTCACCTAAAGCCTCAGCTAGACTGAGCACAAAAAGCCTCAGCTAGACTGAGCATGAAGAGCTCGGCCAGACCGAGTCACTTAAAGCACCAGCCAGGCCGAAGCCACCATTGCGACTTCATGATCATAAGCACAGTGGCTATATTTTTCTCACACTCACTCTGCGTTGAATTTTTCTTACAAGTTAAAATTCACTCTGCATTGAGTTTTTCTCACTTTCACTCTGCGTTGATTTTTTCTTACAAGTTAAAATTCACTCTGCATTGAGTTTTTCTCACTTTCACTCTGCATTGAGTTTTTCTCACACTTACTCTGCGTTGAATTTTTCTTACAAGTTAAAATTCACTATGCATTGAGTTTTTCTCACACTCACTCTGCCTTGAATTTTTCTTATAAGTTAAAATTCACTCTACATTGAGTTTTTCTCACTTTCACTCTGCGTCGAATTTTTCTTACAAGTTAAAATTCATTCTGCATTGCGTTTTTCTCACTTTCACTCTGCGTTGAATTTTTCTTACAAGTTAAAATTCACTTTACATTGAGTTTTCCTTACATTTTACACTTCACAATAATTTATACATAAGCTTTATACAAGTCGCCATTCTCATTCATTTCAGATGCACAAGCAAAAATAATGGATTGAAAACACAACTCAAATTTTATTTATTCACAAAACTTGTACATACGTTCTTTACAGCAATCCAAAAAAAAAAAAAAAAACCAAAAAACTTGTACAACTCACACCAATCACTCTTCCTCACTTGAAATGAGGTCTTCTTCTTCAACGCCCTCATCTAGGGGGGTCTGGGCCACGTCATTTTCATCAATCCGTACACCACTCAGGTCCAAGTCTGGGAACAGTTCTTCTGCTTTCCGCTTGAACATCTTCCAGCCACTGTCCCAGAACTCAGCCATTTCGTGTTTGTAGAAGTCTGACCGTTGGAAGCTCTCAATAACTTCTGCTTCAGTCCTACCCCCAGCGGTCGTTCCTGACGGGCCCGCCCCCCAGACACCTCCCTTGCCAAGTTGCTGGCGACTGTGGCGTCGGCCGCCATCTGAAATTCAGCAGACCCCTTGAATTGCTCCACTGCTGCGACATATAGATCAAGGTATGCTGCCCTTTCAGAGGCGGCCTTGGTTTTTTCATCCTCCAGCTCTTTCTGCAACCTTGCCTTCTCCTCCATTGCCCTAGCACGCTCGTCATCCAACTCCTTTTGCAGCCCAGCAATCTTCACGTCTGCTTCATCCTTCTCTTTGATCTGCTGGGCGCTCAGTTCTTCATTGTTGATCATTGCCTCTTCAAATCGCTCGGTGGCGACCGTGCAGGCATTTTGAGCATCCCCCAACTTCTTCCGCTTGCCAGCCAGCTAGAACTCGAGCGACACTACCTTGCGGCGTTCGTCCTCTAGCTCCAACCCGACCGCCAGCAGCTCAGCATGGGCACGATCGGCAACATTGCCCTGCACGATCGCCAATACTTCCATCTTTTTTGCCTTCTCAGCCTCATGCCAACCCTTGGCACACGCGCTTTGTGCAGCCCTCTTCCAGCTTGCACTATCCTTCTTGAAACTTGCAAGCTGGGCTTTAGCCTCCTCTGACTTGACCTTCGTAACTGCCGCCTTTCTCAGCAGAGCCCCTGCTAAGGAGGTTACCTCCATTTGGGCAGAGCACAAACCCTTTAGCAGCTCAGCTTCATTGAACCTGGAAACTGAGCGCACGGCTGCCTCGTCCACAATCCCTACAAGGTGATTTGCAGCCGCCCTGGCTGGGCCTTCTTCTCCCTCCAGCCGCCCAGACACGGCGCGAGCGTGGTAGATTGCAGTCGTCAGCCTGGACCCTTCTCCTTGGGGCGCAGGGCCCCCCTTAGGTTGCTGCTCCATCACTTCCTCTAGGTCAGCCGACCCACTTTCTAGTCGCACCTTGGGGTCCAGGGCGCTCGCATGCCCTTCTTCTTCTAAGGCTCCTTGGCTCCTCTCCCCCTGCGCCTCTGGGACGACGACCGCTTCTGGAGTAGCCTCCACCCCTTTCTCACCTGTTTCCTCCGCCATCGGAGTGCCCTCACCGCCCACCCTCGCCCTCTTCGACCCAGGTGCATCTGAGGCCCCCTCAGGGGCAACCCTTCTCTTCTTCTTCTTCTTCTTCTTCAAGACCTCCTGTAACAAGCCCGCGGGGGACCTCGCTACAGCTCGGACTCGACTTTTCGTAGTCACGGTTCTAAGTCTGAACCAAAGAGTCCAAATCCGGCAAATCGTTTTGAGAAAACAGATTTTTGAAAGAAGTGCCAAACATGGACTGCTTTGCCAGATACAGAGTCGCCACCTAAATATTTTATTTTGGGAAATTTAGGAAACCCTGACTCGGTGCCAAAAGGCCACGTGTCCGTCATCACCAAAGTTGCCTCGGCTCGGGAACTTGGGTACGATTGGGGAAGGTCACTTCGTGAGCACCCCCGCTCGCCCGGTCATAGACCGGCCTCTACTAACCATGATATCAATTTTTGAAAACATTGTGAGTTCTTATACCGGTTATTAGCCTAGGTTACTATGTGATGCGCACAGCATATAAATATAGACCGGGTCGCCCGAATTGGAACAAAACATTTCATGTTTGCCTTTTTTGAAAGAGGTTTTGCTACCCGCAGGTAGGCTTGAAACATTTGATGATTTACTCCAATTCAGATAACCCGACCTTCACCCACAGGCATTCAGGCAGTTATATCATATAAGCACATAGCCTCATGGTAAACATGCTATCATGGCATTCACTCACACGCATGCAAGGATGCTAAAGCATAAAACTCACCGAGTACTCCAAGCCAAAATAGAAACTATATTAGAAATCATGCATGATCCTAAGTGTACAGAAATGCCTAATGCAACACATGCAAAATGCAACTATAGCAGGCTCGGCTATTCTAAGATGGCATATGAAATGCTACAACTAACATGTATTCAACCTGGTATTGAAAGTACAATGCAGTTAGTATGATGCGCCGAGCCCGATGCATGCAATACAGATGAATGATGCAAACATGCTGTCATACTGTATGCTAATTGAAATATGCCTTAATCTAACCATCAAAAGCGGATAAATAAAAGGGAGAAAGACGTGGGGTTGGAAGACATACATCACACTCACCCACACTTATTACAGTTGTGCCCTCACTCGGAGGGTCCGAATAAATATACAGTCCAAATATTACAGTCCCCAAATAAAAGAATATTACAGTCCAAAAATATTACAAAATTCTAATTAATAAATTAACTATGAAAGCAAATAAAACTGGCGTGCGAGCCAGGGACCGCCTTGCTTCTGATAGATGATGCATGTCCAGGTTGTCTTGCGCGGAAAGCCACCGGAATGCCCCAATTAGCCTCTGTTTACACCTGTTATTCTTGAAAAGCGTGCCAAGTCCCGGAAAGTTGCTGATTCCTGGTTTTGCTGCAACAGAGAGCAGGAAAGGGGCATAGCAATGTATTTGCACAAATATATGCATGTCTCGATCCTCGTGCCACCAATCACGCATACCGAGGCATGATGGACGAGGAGTCGAAATGCACAACTCAATATAGGATGAATGCACATGAAACTACAGCTAAAACCTAACTCCATCATGGATAATCCGGAGTGTCGGTGACTGGGGAATTGAGACACATTCCGTCACTCGGAGTATGAAATGTACCTCGTTTCCCGTGCCCGGGCTAACTCCTATTCCGGACATGATGCAATATGCACGATATGCATGAAAATGCAACTAATATACAATCTTAGCATGCACAATGCTATGGAATGATATGCCTCGAAATACGTGCACTCGGGCACGTAAACCGAGAAAAAGACAGAATGCAATGAAAATGAGATGCTTCGAAGTACGTGCTCACAGGCACGCAAACCGAGGCGATGACAGATACAATAAAAATGAGATACCTCGAAGTACGCGCACACGGGCACGCAAACCGAGGCGATGACAGAATGATGAAAATGAGATGCCTCGAAGTGCGAGCACACGGGCGCGCAAACCTAGATGCCTCGAAATGCGTGCACTCGGGCACGCAAGCCGAGAAAATGATATGTCTCGAAATGCGTGCACGCGGGCACGCAAACAGAGAAAATGATATGTCTCAAAATGCGTGCACGCGGGCACGCAAACCAAGGCGATGATATGTGCCTCGAAATGCGTGCGCGCGGGCACGCAAACCGAGGCGATGATATGTGTCTCGAAATACGTGCGCGCGGGCACGCAAACCGAGGCGATGATATGTGTCTCGAAATGCGTGCGCGCGGGCACGCAAACCGAGGCGATGATATGTGTAATGAAAATGAGATGCCTCGAAATGTGTGCACACGGGCACGCAAACCAAGGCGATGGTAAATGCAATGAAAATGACATGGAAATGACAAATGGGCTTACACCAACATGAGTGAGCCTTAGCCACACTCATATAGGATGCCGGCGGATAAAAATGAGGTGCCTCGAAATGCGTGCCCACGGGCACGCAAACCGAGGCAATGACGGAATGCGATGAAATGACATGAAAACATGATATGGGCTTATACCAACATGAGTGAGCCTCAGCCACACTCACATAGGATGCCGTCGGATAAAAATGAAGTGCCTCGAAATGCGTGCACACGGGCACGCAAACCGAGGCGATGCAAAAGCGATGCGAATGACATGGAAAATGCAACATGGACTTATACTAACATGAGAGAGCCTCAGCCGCACTCACATGAGATGCCGATGGCAGAAAATGAAGTGCCTCGAAATGCGTGCACACGGGCACGCAAACCGAGGCGATGGCATACGTAATGCAATGACATGGAAACATGATATGGACTTATACCAACATGAGTGAGCCTCAGCCACACTCACATAAGATGCCGTTGGCAGAAAGTGAGGTGCCTCGAAATGCGTGCACACGGGCACGCAAACCGAGGCAATGCATACGCGATGCAAATGACATGGAAAATGACAAATGGACTTATACTAACATGAGAGAGCCTCAGCCACACTCATATAAGATGCCCGTTGATGAAAATGAAGTGCCTCGAAATGCGTGCACACGGGCACGCAAACCGAGGCAATGATAAAATGCAATGAAACATGGCAAAAATGATATGCAAGCATGCCAATGGAATTTCAGCAACAAAATATGGGGGAAAACAGTCCCGAAATGAAGCGAAATGACATGAAATTCAAGGAAATGTCTCGAAATGCAACATTAGGCATCCGAAATGGCCTATAGCCATGCTAAACATGCACAATATGGACATGCAATGCAAAGACAGAAGCTAGACAGTCCCAAAAGATGCACTTTCACAGTTATAAACATGGCCAAACAGCAAGTATAGGTAGGGGAAAAATAGCATGCAAGAATAGGGGCCAAAAGAGGGGTAATGAAGCAAGTGGTATAAGCAAAACCCAAACTGAAAAATTTCCTTCTACAACACTGAAGATGGACCAAAAATATGAACATTTACAGTATATGGCAGCCTCAAAATCAGTATACAAACATGCTAAAAATATGATGCAAAATGAGGCTCAAAAGGTGCTAAAACATGAAGTATACAAAATAATGACCAAACAGAAAAAAAGTGTGAATGAAACACAAAGTATAGGCCAAAAAAAGACCACTTTCAGTTCGGACCAAGGTCCAAAAACAGAATAAAAGGAGGCTACCAATTTATACAAAAATGGGGCCAAATAAGGGATTGAACTACAAGTGCCACATGGAGACACCAAACAATGTTGAGCCCTTCTCCAATGTTGAAGAGGGGCTCAAAATAAGCCTCATATCAGTTTACAACATGCTCGAAAATAAATTGCGCATGGGTCAAAAATAGCATGCAAAACTATGACATACAAGATGATCAATGAAGCAAGTGTATTATTGAGGGCTCAAACAGGGTTGAGCCCTTAACGAGAAGTGAAGATGAGCTCAAAATATGGCCCTTTTCAGTTAGGGCCGAAGCTTGAAACCAAAAAGAAATGAGGCTTAGAAATAGATCAAGGAAAAGGGTCAAAAGGATCAAAGTGTAACTTACCCTTGAAGATTCAAGCTTTTGTTGCTTCTTGGATGGATTTGCAGCTTCTTTAACCTTCAAGAACCCTTCCTTGTTGCTGGAAATGAGATGGTGGTGGTAGAGCTTGGTGGTGTAGAAGGAATGATGGTTAGGGAGTTAGGGTTTTTTGAAGAATTGAGGAGGAAGAAGATGGAGTTGGCTATGGAAGCTTGAAGAGTAAATTTTCTAACCCCTCAAACCAACAATGGCAGCTGGTTATATGGACAAGAAGATGGTGTAAAGGTGGGGCAAAATGGAGGGCAAAATTCCCTTCCAAAATATCCCCCAGATTGGGATATTTTCCGGGGGAAACAGCTACACAGCTGTAAAGTCCCTGGCACAAGGATCAAGGCCGGCCCTTTGCTTTGTTGCAGGCGGCTGGCCGGCCACCTCCCCTAGCCGGCCGGCTAGGGGTCAAAAGGTTCAATCAAATTTGGTGGCCGACCACCACATGGTGGTGTTCCCATAGGTCTCCTCATCACAACCATGTGGTTCAAAGTCCAAGAAAATGGGTCCAAGGGGTTCAACATTGGCTCGGAAAGAGGGGTTCAAAAGGGTCAATCAACATTAATGGCCGGCCACCACTTTTTAGGGTCCTCCCATGTGTGTACATCACAAATATGTGGTTCAAAGTTCGAGAAAATGGGCCCAAGATGTTCAACATTGCAGTTAAAGAGGAGGGGCAAAAATGGAAAGAAAAATTAGTGGTCGGCCATGGGTTTTTAGGAGCCTCCCAGGTGTGTAGATCACAGATATGTGGTTGAAAGTTGGCAACACTAACCCTAGGGTATTCAACATTAGCCCGGAAGTGCGAAAAACGGGCGCCGGGAGGCTCCGGAGGAGAGATAACTGGTTGCTGCAACAATTGCTGGCCTCCCACCCTTCAGTGACCTTCCCTGTGATAAAACAGAGGTACCTGCCAAAAATGAACGAAAACCGTTGCAAAACGAATGTTCTGGGGCCAAAACACGCAGTTCGGGGTCCCGAAAATGGGCTGTTAAGCATCGAAAATGGTATTCGACCTCGAAGTGGGTTTCTCAACCCCCAGTGTCCCTCAACAGGGAGCAAATAGGAAGTATGCCGAAAATCAGAGCAAACGGAGGTGGTTAGGCGGTCCCGAACCGAGGCACACGGCCTGACGGCTCCGAAAACCGGGAACCGGACTCCGAAATGGGCAAAATGGCCTACGGCCACTAAATGTAGCCTACGGACATTGAGAGATGGTCTACGGGACCTCTCCCTTCCCTCAGGAAAAGAAACAGAGAAAACCGAGTCTGGTTCGCAAACCGAGACAAGGCACAGAAGAGGGTTCGGAAATCCGGAGGCGGGGCTCGCAGCCAAGACTCTGAAACTTCTGAACGAGCACATTATGCAATATCACCAAGTGCTCAACTGGTGACATCTGAGTCTCAAGGTCGGTCAAAAATGGGGTGTCTACACCTCCCCCTCCTTGTTTGCCCTTTCCTTCACTGGATCAACGAGGGGCGGTCGTGGCTCGAAACTGCCCAAGTCTTTTCCCCCCAGCGGCTTGGGGCGCAGTCAGATTCTTTCTCTCGCAACCGATTTTGGTGACGGGCCTAACTGCACTTCCTTGAACTTATTGGCTTTGGCAAAAGTGGCCCGGTCCTCCGCCTCTTGCGCTTTCCTCTTCGCCTCAAGCTCTGCCGGTGCCAGATCCCCACCGGTCGGCTGAGGGCCCAATCCTGCGGCAAACAAAGCTGATGGTTGAACGAGGTCATCCCATCTGACCCCCTCCTTCTTCCTCCATGCCTTCACCTTTTTCACCCTTTCCACCGCTGTAGCCCCCAGTTTTGGCTCCATAGACTTGGTGGGTACCCTCTATACCGTGCGTACTCCAACTCCGTCGTTCGCAGATACGTAGAACCACCGCGGCCTCCATCATTTAATTGATGACGGTAACCCCGCCACGAAACCTCTTCCTGCCGCCGCCTGTAACGTGACCCAAGTTTCTTGCTGGCCCGAGGCCTTATAGCAGGCAAAAAACTCGTCCACCGTCATGGCCGCTCCCTCGTTCGCCTTTGGCCACGCACTTGCACAGGCCAGTACAATCTTCCATGCGTTGGGCATTGGTTGGCCTGGCGCGACTTCCAGTCCGTTGAGGACATCCACTACCATCTGTGGAAGCGGCAACCTCAACCCTCCCTTTAACGCCTCTTCGTATAGGGCAAACTCCCCCGACCGGGCGTCGGAAGGACTCTCCGTTGCTGTCGGTAACATCAACTCTATTTCTTCAGGCACCTGGTATTTTTTCCGTATACCCTCCAACTTCCCTGCCGTAACGGTTGACTTGTTAGCCTTCGTATGCTAGTGATCTGGCAGGTCCACCGCGTCATCATCCCCTAGGGGATCAACCCTTGCGGTGGTTGCTTCCTTCTGTGCCATCCCTGTTGTATGTCTTCGAATAGCTTCGGATGCGGGCGCAAGAAAATTCCAGAAGTGTTGCAGGGGTGTATCGTTGGTAACGAAGGAGTTTACGCTGGGAATGTTTTAATGTTTTGCGAAAAGATAGGTAAAGCGAGCAATCCCAAAGGCCCAAGGTTTGCCCGTATTCCAAGGGTCCCTATTAAATTTCGCCAGTTTGAAAATTTTTCAAAAAAACCGCCAACACTGTCTTTTCAACACCTTATAATGACCTATCGTTTCACTCCTGGCCCAACGCCTGACCTCTCCCCACCAGATGCTGCCAGGTGTACGACCACGATTCACTGCCCCCCTTCCCACTTCCAGTCGTCACGTGACCCTCCGCCTCTCGAGCCCCGCACCCCGCCGCCCTACCCTTCGCGGTCGGCCCTCCTAATTGTCGGTTCCTCCACTCGGCTACCCTTCGCGGTCGGCTCTTTTCATGGTCGGTCCCTCCACTCGGCTACCTTTCGCGGTCGACCCTCCTTATGGTCGGTCGCTCCACTCGGCTACCTTTCGCGGTCGGCCCTCCTTATGGTCGGTCCTTCCACTCGGCTACCCTTCACGGTCGGCCCTCCTTATGGTCGGTTCCCTCGCTCGTCTACCCTTCATGGTCGGCCCTCCTCACGGTCAGTCCCTCCACTCGGCTACTTCTGGTCGGCCGTTCCTTTCACTATTTATTCCTTTCGTTGGACTAAAGCTGCACTTGGAAATGGGAGACTACTGACGTAGATAGGCTCATAAAGCCCATAACCCACTATGAACAACCCAAGTCTACCACTTAGAGCCCAATGCATAGCCTAACTGATAAGGCCCAACACAGCTGGAAGTCAACATGACATAAAGGACCAATGATATTCAGACACGTGGCAGGTAAAGGGCAAGCCACCTCAGCAGACAAAGATCTGCAAAGTTATTGCCACTGCACATCACCATTAATGCAGCCCCTCACAACATTTATTACGACAACACCTCTCCGTCGGGACAGCACGCCCTCACCTTGAACAAGGTAAGCTACAACATAGACTTTTGGCCAAGGTGACAGGTCGGATGAGACAACGAAATGATTACCAAAGGATATAAGCAGATGTTGAAGACAAGAAGAAGGTTAAGTTTTTCTATCTCTCTAATCCATATCTATACATTCCGCTTCTCTCTCTCTAACTTGCTCGTCGGAGGGTTCGCTGGGGGACTCCCCGTTCCCCGTTGAACTCCTGTGTAGGTTCTCAGGTAGGCTTGGCCATTCAGATATCGGTTGGAGAAACGTGGACCAGTCCGACCCATTCCCTCTGGAACCCGTTGTATCGTAACTGTATCATCAGATGTGTTGATATTACTCTCTCTCTATACACGTGTGTATATTAATATATATGGAAAAAACTATGGAATATATTCTTTAAACAGTGTGCACCATATGTATCTTATAACTAAAGAAAAAAATAATATAACCACATACTTTTTGAGTTATAACTATAAAAAAAAAAGAAATTATAACTAAACACCACATAAGATATAATCAAAGATCTTATGAATCATAACTAAAATATTGCTATAATTAAAGAAAAAAATAGATTATAACTAAAGAAAAAAATGACATAACTAAAAGTGCATATGGTATATCCCTTTCAAAAAGTGTTTATAATATAATTTCCATATATATATATATATATATATATATATATATTATCTCTAACTTTTATTAGTATCCCTAATTTAAAGTTACAAAATCATTCCACTTTTCTCTATCGCTTCCTTTATTTATCCCACTCTCTTGATATGATGTGGAATAGGGTTGGGCACTACAAACTTATCCCGTTATCATCCTAGTCATAAAAAATATTAGAACATCCCAAAAGACAGTTAAAATTAGGGTCCAGCTTGTCTCAAGTTGAGATCAAGACTGGACCCGTCCAGTTCGGCACATGGGGCCCATTTTTGGGCCCGTTTTGATAATCCGAACCGTTTAATGTGTAGAAATCGTCGAGTACTATATGCCTGTAAAAAATTACGTTGATCGGATATCAATGGCTATGTGATTAAATTAGTTTTGTATAAAAAAAATAGACGGTGAAACAATTAACGGTTGATAAAAAACTGTTTTGTTCACATAACTATCGATATCCGATCAACATGATTTTTCATAGACCTATAGTACTCGACGAGTTCTACATATTGAACGGTTCAGATTATCAAAACGAAACCCGTGGTGGGCCTCCACGGGCCCAACAGCACGGTCCATTCTGATCTTGGACTGGACCAAAGCCACTGCCTAAAATTATATGTTGATCGACAAAAGTAATAAAAATGAGACCCAATTTTATGTGTTAAGTATGTTAAGGTATTGTTTGGGAAGTGAGTTTGGGTGGGTTTGGGACTAAAATAGTCACAAAAAATAAAATAGGCTTTTTAGTCCTAATAAAACAAAACATCACATTTAATCCATAATTATTACATTCTTTCTCTTACAAAAAAATTAAAAAATCTAAAAAAATCATTTCCAAATTAAATTTTTTAACCCCAAGCTAAAATAGTTAAAATATTTAAAAAACCAAACTGAGCCTAAATGAGGGAGTGAATAAAAAATTTAAAAATAAAAGAAAAGCCTTTTCTCCTCCTCCTCCTGTTCTCTTTGTCTCTTTCATCTTTTATTTATTTATTTTTAACTCTGTCTCTTTTATCTCTTTGTCTACTCCCCGTCTCTCTCCATTGCCATGGCAAAAGCTGTCCCCACTCCCACTTTACTCTTTCTTTTTACTTTGTTAGTATTCTCTACATTGTTTTTCATTTTTATTTTTTACCAACAAAATAAAAATTTTATTAAAAATATAAAATTAAAAATACACAGAAATGAAATGTACCGAGAGAAATTTAGAGAATTAAAACTCTCTTACTCCTGCTGCTCGTAGCTACGCAACCAACTCTTTGGCTTCAAGATATTTTTTTTCTTAAAATTTTTAAAAAACAAAACAACAAATATAATAAAAACAATAATTAAGTAGATTTTAACTACACGATACTAACTTTATTAACAATGCAAGTAACAAACTTTGTTTTAGGGAGCCATTTTGGCCATCTCTTTGGAGCAAAATAAAAACACAAACATATTGTTAACTCTGTCATAAAATGATTTACACTAATGGATTCTATGAAGAAAGTCTGTTGGAGATGTTCTTACAAGTTGTCTTGGTGAGGAATGATAATATCATATAAATTATGAGGGTTGGCCATTGATTTGGAGATCCCATTTTTTTTTTTTCCTTTCTATTTTTTAACATTTATTTTTTATTGTGTAGATAAAATTTTAATAGTTCCCTAATCATAATTTAACCTCAAAATAATATTTTAAGAATGTAATTATTTATTAATACGGAGATAAGTTGTTAAGGCCCCGTTTGTTTTGAGAGATAGAAGAAATGATTGAGATTAGGATTGAGGTAGAATCCACTAACATTGTGTTTGTTTTGGGAGATAGAGATGGGATTCATAATCCTCTTCGGATTGGGATGGGCCTTGAGGAGGGGATTAGGATGGAGGCTTGAAACTTGATATTAGAAAATAATCCGCCAGACTATTTTTTTTTTATTATGTTTTTATTTTTTACATGTTGGGCATTTTTTTTGAACATTAATGTTTAATTTTTTTTTTTGTATTTTTTGTTAAGTAAAAATCATAGTTTTATTTGTTTTAGTTTTATTTTATTTTTTACATGTTGGACATTTTTTTTGAAGCATTAATGTTTAATGTTTTTGTATTTTATTTATTTGTTTTATTATTTATATTTATTTTATATAAAAGTAATTTAACAATTTCAACACCAACAATTATTATCAAAACAAATACAATTTTATTTAATTCCTTCACTAACGACATGATCACTATTAATCCATTGCATTCTACCTTGAAAACAAATGGACCCAAGGGTAAGGGTTGCATCAAGATGGCGTTAGTGCCATGTTGTATTAAATAATTGGATGTCAGTTTGTAATTGGACGTCGTTGAGAAAAAAAAAAAAAAAAATCAAATATTTTAGAACGTAGAAAATGAGGATAATTACTAATATTTCTCATGAGGTTTGCTTAAATGCTAATTATCCTTTATAGTTATGAAATATGCATCATTTTTTCAAAAATTTCTAATTACATAATAAAAAAATTACTTCATTAATTAATTATTAAGTTAATTAATAATTTTTAATGATGTCAACAATATAATTGAGTTAGTAATTCTGATAATTTAATTATTATATAGAAGGATAGTTAAAATTTTATTTTTGTGTCAGTTCTGTTAAAAGATTTTTTTTTTTTAATATTTATAATTTTTGAGAGTGAATTACACTCATCTTGCTTAAGGTTCTGGCAATTATACTGGCCTCCCCTCCTTTTTTTTTTGTTGAAATTACACTAACCTTGAAGTTTATTTTTGATTTGTATATTCCTCCAATTTGATAGTTGATCATTAGTTTGACTAACGGTTTTAGTTCTTTTTGTTTGTAAAGTTAGTGATTAATTATTTGATTAGCAATATAGGGATTTCAGTTTGATTTGTATAACATCTGAAGTAGTTATATGTAAATTAAGAATAAAATAAATCAATTAATCTTTTTTAGGTAAACAAGTTAGTATATTGAAGCCAAGTGAAAAATATAAGAACTTGTATGTATGTAATACAATAAATTATATATATATATATATATATATATATATTTATAATCAAACTATATGAGTATTTAAAAAAATTATTTAATACTACTCAAATAAATATATGTGGTGTCTCAATTTGATTTTTATTAGTTTAGATAGTGAGACTCATCAATTATAGGTTATTTTTGGAAACATACCATTTTATGTATACCATATACAACTTATAATATTTATGATATTTATTACTACAAATATAGTAACTAAGATGGTGTACCATATACCAATTATAACGTTTATAGTGTTAATTACTACAAATGTATTAACAAACTTTTTTTAGTCACAATTAAAAAAAAGAAGAAATTATAACTAAACAACATAAGGTATAATCAAAATAATAATGACACATTTAACGAATATCTATAGAAATATCTATAATATTAAAATAACTAAACTAACTCTTCTATTATTGTCGTTAGTCACACATGGGAGGTTAATGTAATTTCAAAAAAACAAAAGGGATAATTGTCAAAAATCTTAAGAGAGGTGATTGAAATTTAGGCCTTGTTTGAGAAGTAGTTTGGGACTAATTTAGCACACTAAAAGACAAAATATGCACACACGAAAAAAGAAGACAAAATAAGCTAAATAAAAAAGTCAAACTAAAAAAGTTTTAAGCTTCATTTGGCAACTATTTATTTTAACTTTAAAGTGAAAAAGTTATGAAAAAAAATCAACAAATTATAAAAAAAAAAGAAGAGAGAGTCTCCATTTGGTTTACCTTTAGAATTGTGATTTGAGCGTGGATTTATATTTTGAAAGATAAGTTTTTGAAATGAGTTTTGAAAAGAGAAAACTTGTTTGATTATAAAAGTTTTGAGTTGTATTTTGAAATTGTTTTAAGTTTTTTTTTTAAATATTTAAAATTTTATTAATTTTATTTTTTAGGGTAAATATTTTTTAGGGGTATTTTTTTTAAGGTCCTTGATATTATGATTTTATAGTATAAAGGACATCAACTATTTTCATGATGTCTAAGGTCCCTCAACATCAATCCAGAGAAATTTCAGTCCAGAGAAAATTCGATCCAGAGAAAATTCAACCAGAGAAAATTCAATCCAGAGAAAATTCAACCAGAGAAAATTCAATCCAGAGAAATTCTCTTCCTCTCTTCAGTGCAATATTTTCATCTTAGACACGATCAAACCTGTGAAAACTCAATGAAACCTGTGAACTCAACGTTTTGACCTTTATGTTTTGTGTACTGCAACAAGAAAGGATAGTTATATTTATAGATTGGCGGTGTCGGTAGCATTTACAACTATTAATTCACGGATGAATGAAGAAGAAATTAAAAAACAAAATCAGCCAAAAAAATCAAGCCCAAACAATTGAAAAGAAGATCAATGAATTCAAAAAACACTGGGACACCAACTCAAAGAAGCTTCAACATCACCTGAAAAACCAAAAATTTCATGTTAGATATACCAAGCAACAGCATGAGAGAGAGAGTAATCAGAAAAATTGCCACTCTAGCCTAATTTTTATATGTATAATAGACAACAACCTTGCAGCTTCGGTAGAGTTGGATCAACAAGAGGCAATTTAGAGTTGGACCCCCTTGCTCGCCTCGAAAGAAACCGGTCAAAATGAACCCAGAGAAATTTGAATTTTCTCTGGGTTGAATCCAAAGAAAATTCAAATTTCTCTAGGTTGAATCCAGAGAAATTTGAGAAATTCTTGGGGCATGAGCTCCAAGACAGACCACAACCTTGCAGCTTCGGTACAGTTGGATCCCAATTTGGATGTTGAAGCTTCGTTGCAGTCTGCCAAGTACTTTCCAGAAACGTTTTCAAGCCTCAGCTGACCTTCCCTAAACCTCCCACTGTAAATTTCTCTGCCCTCCTGGACTCAACACTCCAGAGAAATTTGACTTCACTGGCCTTCCCACAAAATTACCTCTCCAGAGAAATTTAAAATTTCTCTGGCCTCCTTGGCCTTTCATGGACTCTCTAGAGAAATTTCAAATTTCTCTCCCTTCCATATGCTTCCACCGACACATTTCCTGCAACAATATCATAGCTCAGAACATTCAATATGAAGTTTCATGAAACACATTAATACACACCAGTGGAAAAACCATTTTGCCACCCTAAACATTTCCAAGCAGTGTAAGGCATGGAACCTTCCCAGAACCCCATCAAGCTTTGAAAGTTAAGCATAGACCACAACACTAGCACTCACCCTTGCCTATAGCAAATATACATGACATTAGTACATAGAAAACCAGAAAAAACAACAGCAAGCCACCAATTCAATAGACAAAAAGTGTTTTAAATTATGTAATTTTTTAAAAGCTTCATACCACCAGAGAACTTTGGTAAGTGGCAAATATGACCAGAGAATTTTCTGTCCAGAGAAATTTTGTCTATCTCTAGAACCTCCCAGAGAATTTCTCAGAGAAAATTTACACAGTGGCCAAAATCTCAGAGAATTTCTCTGGACAGAAATTCTCTACAAAGAAAATGGGTTGGCTCTCTCTCTCTCTCTCTCTCTCATGATTTAATGAGAGATTGTTCAGGCCAAGTTCTATGTAATAGATTGAGTAGATGTAGGAGTTGATTCAATACACTGCACTTTTCATTGCTTTTTATCTGAAATTTCCTAATCATGAATATATATTTCAGTCAACCTTTTTAATTCATGAATATATATTTCAGATAAACATCATGAATATAAAGCCTTTGCAAGCATTTGCTGGTAAAGTTCTTCAAAATGGGAAATATAGTAATTGAGCTTGATGAAGAACTATACAAGATATGGAATGAACCAGTTAATAGAGGAAGATGGAGATTGAGGATGAAGATATATATATATATATATATATATATATATATATATAGAAAGAGAGAGAGAGAGATTGCAATCTTCCCCAAAGCCTGCGTAGCATCTGTGTGTAGCTGAATATTCAATTCCTTGCAAATTTTCCCAATCTCGGTTGTAGATGGATTGAGAACTTTGTCCGTCGGTGACTGTGATTGTGCTGTGGAGCTTCTCTCCGTCGATCAAGCTCCGCGAGAACCTCCCTAAGCCTCTCCACCGACACATCTTCTAGCGACATGGCTCTCTCTCTCTCTGTGCGTGTTTGATCGTGGTGACGAGTGAGAGTAGACAAAAGGAAGGGGGCTGAATTTCTCTGTGATAGATGGGAGGACCTTAGACATCAAAAAATAATTTTGTGGATCTCTTCCCTTACGAAAAGTGGGAGAGGGACCCTAGACCAATTTTCCCTATTTTTTATTGCGAATATTTATTTATTCTTTTAATATGCACTATATTAACTACATTTGTGTGTTGTATTTATTTTAAATATTCACAAGTTTAAAAATTTAATTTTTTTTATTTTAAATATTTTCTTTTTTTATTTAAAATATCTTGTTTCATTTTTTAAAAATATTTAATTTTTAAATTTTAAAAATTTTGAATCACAATGATAACAAATTATTTGGTCAAAACTTAAAAAATAATTTTTTTTTTGAATAAATAAAAAATATTTTTCTTAAAAAATAAAAACAAATGAAAAAAAATAATTTTTCAAAAAAATAAAAAAATAATTATAAAGAACAAAATAAAAAAAATATTTTTTGTTTTAAAAAAAGCATTTCGAAATATTTGGTTATTAGTTTTAAAAAGACTTTTGAATAGAATATTTGGTTATGAGTTTGAATTTTTTTTTAGTGAAATCATGATTCTAAAATAAAACCAAACGCTACCTTCATTTTTTCTTTACTTTTTACACTTTTTTCGTAAAAAATTAAAAAATCAATCTAAATATATTAATTTTTTACATTATATTTTAGTCAAAAATTTAAAAAAATATTAAAATAAACGAGATTTTCTCCAATTACTCTTGAAAATAAAAGTAAGAAAAGAGTTACTCTATATTTTATAGACAAAGTGTTTTTTTTTTTTTTTTGAACTTACATTTTTTAATAATAGAAGATTAGTTATTGCCTATTGGGGTAGCTGAAGGGTCACTCTCCTTACCTAAATTTTTAAGGAATGAACATTGCTATTCAGATAAAAAATTAGTTCCATTTGTTAAATTTAATGATGTGAGATTTTATTAAATATTTAAATTAATTTGCTCTCTCATTTATTATTTTATTATTAATTAATTATCTTTTTTTTTAATTTTTTTTTATATACAAATCAACCAATTAACTAATTAACAGATTACTAAATTTAAAAAATAAATTTGCATACCCTTTGTGTTAGGAAAAGGGCAATACCTACTTTTTTGCAGGTAGTTAGGGGAGTTATGTGGTCAACTAACCATAGATATTGGATGCCACGTGTGATGTTATAATTAGTGATGGGTCCTAGTGCTTGTAACTGTCAAAACTGACACACAACTCTGGTGTCCAACTTCTTGTTTCCTGCAGCTTGTATGGGCTCTTCTATTGTGGCCCAACTGATCTAGTCCAAATTCTACACTTCTTTAGTCCATCCCACTTGTTCAACTTGTCAGACTCATTTGTCCAATCAGACCATTCTCTAGCCCAAATTTGGTTTATCCCAATTTTTGCGGCATTCATTCATTTTGTATCTGTTTTTTTTTTTTTTTTTTTTTTTTTTTTTTTTTTTTGTATTAAAAAGTTTAGGTGAGGTGGCTACTCAATCCGAGGTTACATTAGACTTATACATAGGGGCGTTTGTTTCAGCTTTTCAAAGTTAACTTATAGTTTTTAGCTTTGAAAAAGTTATTCTGGACTGTTTGGTTAAACTTATTTCAAATAGTTTCTGATTCTAACAGCTTATTTTAACTCAAAAAGTTGATTCTGAGAAGCTGCTCACCCATTGTTTCTGATTATCAGCTTCTTCTGTGAACATGTTAATTTATGATTATACTGTTAAATTTTTTTATTTTTTATTTTTTTAAAAATAGAAAAAGACTTAAATGAACTATAGATTATTATTATTATTTTTTTATAAGAAATGTGGACAATTAGTAAATAACAAAAAATAAAAATTAATTGAAAAAATTATTTCACAGCTTATTTAACAAACACCACTCAACAATTTAAATTTATAATCCAACAGTTACACCAAACAGATTAACAACTTCTGATTAAAATCATAATTTATAATCTGTTAACATATAATTTATAAACTGTTTTCACAGTTACACCAAACGAGACCATAGACCACCCAGAAAGACAGCTCGTAACAAGAGCCGAACTTAAGTTTTGAAGGTAAAAAGTTTAATCATTACCAACTCAATTAATGCACCTTTATTTCCGCTTATGCCTATTTTTGTACAAATTTAAAAGATGTATATTCCAACATTTTTTTTTTCTTGAGTTGGCAAAGATCTTTTCCAGTAACTTTTTAAATTTTTATGAGGCAAAAAAAATTATATATTTGAAATGATTTTTTTAATTAAATAAATAGTTATAAGACTTATATTCCATTCAATCTTGTGAAAAAATTTATGACTCATCAAAAAAAAAAAAAAAAAAAAACTATGTAATTGAAAATGACACTATTATCACCTTAGTATCAAAAGGGACAATTCTATTATACACATCCTATATCATATACTCTTTTAGTTATTTTTTTATTTAATTATGACTAATTTTCTTTTTTAGTTATAATATTATTTTGAGATATTTGATTATTACTTTTTTGCATTTGGTTTTATATATATATATATATATATATATAAATATTTTAGTTATGACTAAGAAAATATGAAATTATTCTATTTTCTTTTATAGTTATAAGATGTATATAGCACACATCTTTCAGACGATGCATACTACAATCCTTCCCATATGATAAATTCAAAACTTATGACTGAGTTTTATTACAAAATACTTTTGAGTTTGTTTATGCTGTGTTTGGTTGGGGGATTTGGAGAGGGATTTGGAAAGGGAAATGGAAAAGGTAGGTGAAATGTGAATAAATCATGCCTATATTTCACATAGTTTCACACACCTTTTCCCTTTCCCATTCTAAATCCCTCCCCAAATTCCCCAACCAAACACAGCATTAGAGTTTTTGATTTGTCTGAATAAGAAACTACATTGTAGTACTCGTACCAATATTGGTACACATACGGATAGGGTTGCATATACAAAATACATATTTTATATATTCTTTAACTGTTGGATACTCTTGTGATGGGTACACCAAGTTGGTGAAGATATGGTTGATTTATTAGAGTTCTAATTTACTTGAATTCTAAATCATTTTGCTTGATAAATCAGATATAAAAGATATATTATTCAATGATGAAATTAATGGAAGTGAAAATCACAATTCTCTGGTGATGTCGTGATTTATTACACTATATTTAATTGTCAATTTTACTTTTTAAAATTTTTGTCCATATGTATGAATATTTAAGAAATTGATTTCTAAAATTTTATTACAAATTTTTAAGTAATGTGGTGCTATTTGTTGAAGGTATTTGCAGGCTATAAAAATATAGGTAAATTACATTGATTTTCCTTCAAGTTTCGGAAAAAATTACACAGTTTTGGTCTTTCTATCTATCTATAGTTTTCAATAAGATTTGAAGCAAAACTTGAGTTTCAAGACCACCTAAAATAATCATCAAATGCATAAACCAAGATCAAAGACAATGGGTATAGCAAGTATGCCACCAAGGATGTCCAAATGGGAAATTTGGAGCTGAAACTTGCAGTGAAACCCATTATCACACAGACGATCAAAATCATCAGTACTTCGGCTGAGAAATCCCATGACAATCCGCGGAAATAAATTAATGATAAAAGGACTGAAAATCCAAGAATATTGTTCATGAACACCGAACCATAGATCTGCAACAGAGAAAATCAATATGTCACGACACAACTTATAAAAGCCTCCAAAGATGTCTCTTTTATGGTTTATGAATCACACATTTATGCTAATATTGTTCATGAACAACACTAAAGTGTTTTTTTTTTTTTTAACCATGAAGCACATTCAATTTACTAATATTTTATCTAGTGAGAAAGAATCATTTTTGTGAAATTTGTTTATGTACATGGAATGATTATGTCAATTTCATATGAAATTAATGGTATGATTACATATAGACATAAAAAAAACTAAAATTTAAGGAGGCAAAAAAAAAGAAAACCATTCTAACTATTATGTTTTCTAGTTCTAGTTTTCCTTGTTTTGCTTCAAATGGAGATACAAAAGAAGGAACAGACCTCTGAGAATGTTAGAGAAGTAGTTCTTGGATTCTTCCAACTCGCGGCTTTGATAGCTGATATTGAACCTCTAGCATTGGTAGCCAATGGGACTAGGATAAATGCTACGAAGAAAGATGGTATGCTTGCTGATTTGGAGAAGTATTGAACACTATGGATCAGTGGTTCTGCTAGAACTCCTAATAGAGCAATTCCTACCACCAAAAGCATTATAGCCTTTATCCATGCCCATGGAGATGTATCAACACGTCTATCCTCTACCAACATGTCTGTCTCTTCCCATTTTTTCTGCATAACCCAAAAAATTTCTGATCAGAATAGTGATAACTAGTGATGCAGTGGTGACTGACAATAAATTCATTGAGAAGTTTGATCGGAAAAAAAGAGGTGATTTTGTTGATTTTTCAAGGTTGCCAAATCAAGCCCAAAACACCCATATTCGATTCGAAGCAGCCCAACAAGTACAACTCATTTCTTAGGAGTGATCTTTGTTGAATTTTGGGTGAATTCCATCATTTAGGCCTCCAAATTAAGAAATTTTCTTTTCTTTTTGAAAAAATTTGAATGCTTAATTTCGGGGTTCTAGATAGATCCATTTTGAATCACGATTTTTGTGGGAGGTAAATTTGGGTAATTTTGGCTTGATTTGGGGCTTGAATTGTGACTTGGTCACTTGTTGACGTTTACTACAAATTAGGTTGTAAGCCTTTGAGACATATCAACTATTGATTGAGTCATAAAAATCCGATAATTTTTTTCCCTATAATGTTATAATTGTCCTCGTGTTTTTTGTTCATTCCATATGCTTCCGTATAGCATTGATCAAGGATAATAACGATTAGGAAGTGTTTTACAGAAAATAGAAAACAGAGAATAGTAAAGATGAGGAAGTGTTTTCCGGAAAACGAAAACAGAAAACAGAGAACAGAGAACGATACTAACTTGCTTTATTTCATCGACAGACTCTATTGAGTCGGGAGTTTGATTGTTGGCTGTGTTGAGCCATTTTGAGAAACCAGTGACAAACTCCTCCTCATTAAGCACGTTATCTCCATTTATGTCAAGCTCTTCCATTATTTTTTCAACCGCTTCATCTGCGTCTAAAGGCATATTACGAAACTTGATATTCATAACCAGTTGTTTCAACTCAGATGGCGATATGCAATTATCTTTGTCGCGATCAATGTTTTCAAATAATCTGCAAAAACAATAGGCTTATTGATCATTTTTTGAAAACTAATTAGTGTTTTTGAACTTTTCCTTGTTTGGTTTTCCAAAAACACAAACAACAAAAACAAAGAAAACGAAAAACAAAAGCCTAACCTTTTGATGGTTTGTGTATCTGGTGTTCCGTCTTCTGCTAACATGCTCCCTATTGCCGAGCTTTGAATATGTACTAAAATTTCTGATATTAGTTGGTTCTGCATTTCATGTTCCTCTTTTTTCTTTTGAATCCAAGGTTGCAAAATCTGTGAAAATTGTAACAAGATAGAATTTGAAACCTGCTAATGAATCATAAATGAATACAAACAAATCCACGTGTAGAATTCATATAGATGAATTTACCTTATATAAATCTTTCAATGATTTTACCGAGTGATATTCTTTATCCATTGATCGCTTTGCATCTTCAAGCCATTTTGTGAATCCATTGACAAACTCATCCATGGTAATCGTCTTGTCACCGTCAAGATCGAATTCTTTCAACACCTCGGACACCACTATATCTTTATCTACGTACCATCTTTTATACTTGATTTCATGAAGAAATTTTTTTAATTCACCAAATGATATCTTATTATTGCCATCTTGATCTACTTCCTCAAATAGCCTAAAATTCAATATATTTTGTATGGAAAATTAAGAACTTGACACATACAAACATCACAAAAAAAAAATAAAATATTTTCTTGAAAACATTACCTTCTAATTGTTGATACATTTGGTGTACCATCTTCAGTAAGGAGTTTTCCGAGTGCATGTTTTTGCACGTGTCTTAAAATGTCTATTTCTAAATGTTCATGTTTTACATATTCTAGCCTTCGCTTTTGGATCCAAGGCTGGAAAATCTGTATGATTTTTCAAAGCAAATAATCGTTACAACGATATAAACAGTAATGCTACATACAATGAAATTGCACGAAACTAAACAATAACATAACAAACAGAGAAATTTTAGTATAAAAGTGCACAAAACACAGTGCAATATTTTTCAAAACAAAATAATCGTTACAAATATACAAACAATAATGCTACAAAAAAAAAAAAAAAAAAAGAAGAAGAGAAATTTCACAATTTTTTTAACAAAATTTCACAGAATTGAACAATAACAAAACAAACACAACATTTTTTTCCCATGGAAGTGCACAAAATGCAGTGCTAGCAGGGTGTGACCCCCGTTCAAGATGAATATGCCCGTGCACTTTTCTAGAAGAAAAAGGTGTTTGTATTGTTTTTGCGATCATAAATGCCTAAATTGAATACCTGATAGAAGAAGTACGTGAGAAGGAATACAACGGAAATAACTAGAGTGAATATGATGACAATACGTTCCCCAGAAGAAAATAAATGGAAGATTTTTGGGATTTGGATGATTATAAATGGTACGACAGAGAGAACCATAATCCTTGCAGTGTAACTAGCCTCCACATCTGTAGTTATACCATGACCTGTAAAAAAATGAAAATACAAAGCACAAAAAATTTAGTTTAATTTCATTCAAGTACTTACAAATAAAAATATATATATATATATATATATATATATATATCAATCAACAAGCGAAGAGAAGAAGAGAGAGCGAACCAGTTGAGAATGATAACAATCTCCAAAATGGGTTTTGTGTAGTAGGATTTGAATTGACTGAAGGATTAGACCCAGAATTTTTGGAAAAGTTTTGACTGCCAACAATAACACATGTTCCCCAAAGTAAAGTGAGAAGCAAGATTGTTGAGCCAGCCAGTAAGCCAACACCGGTATAGACATACTCTTGCGCCGTCTCTTTACTGCCCATAAGTCCAGAAGCTGAGAACAAAACATTAATAACAAAAAAAATTAAAAATTTAAAACAGAAGAAGAAGAAGAAGAGGAAGAAAAAGAAGAAGAAGAAGAAGAAGAAAATATATAGTTGCAACAGCAATTTACTGAGAGCACTCGTTTTAAGCATTGTTTTAGGCTATCCAGTAATGTTCTACTAGGAAGTTCTACTTCTATAGCTGAGTTTTGACAATTTCAAAACAATACAGCAATTTTTACTAACGCAGTGATCTTACTCTAATTTTGTATAGGCCAAAATACACTGATAGTCCATGTTCTTCGAGTCTTGTGTCACTTTTGTCCTTATACTTTCAATTGGCTCAATTTCGGTCCAATTGATTACACCTGTTAGATGGAAAGAGCGCACGTGAATGGTCATGTGTCATGTTTTTAGGAGCAATATTTGTAAACTTGCTCAAATTAGTGAGTTAACCTCTACCAACGCAGTGATTATTTTTCGTAAAAAATCTCAACCAATGTCATCAATTGAATCAAATTGACGCAAAATTAAAATTAAGTGACAAAACTAAGTCAATTAAAAGTGTAGTAGGGACCAAAATAATACAAAAAACAAAATGCAGGAACAATCGTTGTAATCTCTCTGCTTTTAGTTTAATTTGATCAAGCAATGAATCAAATATGACATGTATATATTTGTCTTGTTGTCAAACATTGTGTTTCATTAAATCACTCAATTTAAAAAATCTGATATACATAAAGATATCTGGGGCCCTTATCATAGAAAAGTTTTGCTAAAAGTCAGTCAATACAACACATCACAGCCTGTGCCGTATTTATTTAAGTTCTTCCAAAATAGTACCAGAAAAAGACTTGTCAAAGGCCTTATCTATTAAGAAGCCATCTTAAGAAATAGTTTTTTTTTCTTCAAAAAAAAAAAAAAAAAAAAGAAAGAAAATACGATCAGTGCATAACAATCCTCCTTAAACGTGAGTATAATTTTTAATCATAGAAAAAGAACATGATTGCTTTAAAATCAAGGAATCTCTATGGCTGTAACAAGACATATTATACTAACACAACTTGAAGTATTCAAGAGAGCACTAATCAAAGTTGAGTATGGAAGCAAAACCATTTGTTTGGTGGAAACCATTTTTTGAAAAATGTTTTTTATATTTTGTGTTGTTCGGTATGACAAAAAAACAAAGTTAACAGGAAATATTTTTAGCTGTCAACGGAAACAAATTTTTTTAGGTGCAAAATATTTTTCACTTTTATAGATAAAAACCATTTTCTGAACTAAATTCTTACTCATGCCACCACCACCAACACCACACAACCACCATTGCCACCACTATCACCACCATCAGTATCCCCGCCTTTAAGATCGCAATTTTGAAATTTGTTTTTTACCAGAAAACATTGTTTGCAAGAAAATGTTTTCCACCAAAAAAGAAATAATGAAAAAACCCACAAATGCAAGAAAATTGATGGGAAACAAGTAGGTTTGCAGTCATCTATCTCAATGAAGATTAGAAAAAGGAAGAAGAAAGAAACAAAGCTGCAGAGTATATAAAAAAGCACAATAGTTTGGGTAGCACAATAGTAAATAATACCAAGTAGAATTAAGGACTCTGGGAGGGAATCAAGAACATGGAATGCACTTGCACCAAAGATTCCAGGCCCAAGAATCTTGAAAATCCGCTCGCCCCCAGAATTAACATAACTCTCTCCATGAAACAACAGGTACTCATACACCAAAATCAGGAACAGATGGCCTAGAGGAGTGTATGAACAAGGCAAAAAACCATACATTTGCTCACACTCTTCTTCTGAATCCAATCCTTTGAGAAGTAGAAAGGAGGATTGATTGCCTTCAACGTGATCGATGCCATCTGAAATTGAATCAGAAGAACTATATCGCAAGAATCGGCTTCTCACCTTGGCTGCAAACAGAAATAGAATGAAAGCATAATATGTAGTTTTTGTGAAATTTCTCATTTTTTGTAAAATGAATGGAGGGAAATGAAAAATGAGAGCAATAAATAGCCAATTTTGTGTGTTGGCTTTCTCTAATATATGATTTATCTCTCTGCCTCTGATCGTGTGATAAAGAGAGAGCTTCAAATTGAGGGACAGAAGAAGTGGAACAGAGATCTAATTCCTTAGAAACGGGGGTTTATTGACAATTCATTGGATGAGATTATTTAAAGTCAAAGTTGGCTTAGTTATTTATATGGGTTTGGTAGTACTTATGGAAAAAATATTAAATACTAAGCACGAGGTTTAATACCAAAAGAAAGACAAAGTAAGAAGTTATCTGCAATAATTTCATATATACTTCAATTATTGGCTAGTTTCTCTACCATGCTTTAAGTCTTATGTATTGTCTACTTCTCTCTTGCCTTCCTCAGTTCCTCCATTTTTGCATATTTATTATACATAAATGTTTGTATGTTATGTGTATTATGTTTTCAAGTGACCTCACCAATTGTGGAACTAGTTGGATCAACCTTAAATTTTGATTGGATGACAAAAGGCAAAGTGCATCAGAACCTTCATTTTAGTCTTCATCTCTTTCTAGATCAGATATATCAGTAGCAGCCTAAGACCACTGGAGATGTTAAAAATGTTATAAAAGTGGGATGTATTTTTGTGTGTAAAGTGTTTGTTATTTTAATGAGTAGATTAGTACTCTGATGAAGGTGCTAATGGACTATGTAAATGGACTACTGAACTTAATTGGGCTAGAAGTCTAACACTGCGTTTGGTTGGAAGATTTGAGTAAAAATTTGAAAAGAAAAAAAAAAAAGTTTGGTGAAATATAAATAAAATATATCTACATTTCACCCAATTTCACACACTTTTTCCCTTTCCCTTTCCAATTCAAATTTTAACTCAGTCTAAAAATTTTAACTCCAGATTAATCTTGTATTTCGATAAACACTGGGCAAGTTTTAAATTTTAGGGGTTGGCCTTGAGTTGCTGAGGATAGGCCCACCCTGCCTGGCTGCTTGGAGCATGTCTGCGTCATGAGATTGGAGTGAGTAATGTTTGTTAGCTAATGGACTATATGTAACCCATTTGTTGGGATGATTCTATTTGCACTTAAATAGTAACTCTGTACATTTAAATAAAATTTAAAATGTTAATTTTTATTATACTCTATATAAATTTATTAAATTTTAAAATAAAATATTATTTTTGTTTTTATGGTACACTCTAATCAAATATTCTTCATATTCAAATCTATTCATATTCTTTCTTAAATTTCAATTATTTTCTTTTTATCTTCTTACTTACTCTAAAACTCCAATCCATCTTGAGAGGGTAATTTATGCTTAAATTGGGCCAAGGTAAGAAAGCCCGTGGGAATGGGCCGAGGTAGATAAAGTCTTGGGCCGAACCACGGACCGAGATAATTATCTCGGTAGCCTTGGTCACATTAGATCGGTCAGAGCTGGGGTTCTCTATGTTTGGTCTAACTATAGTGACCGAGGTAGCTGTGATTTGAACCAAGCTAAAAGATAGCTCGGCTGAGGCAACTCCAAAGACTAGGTTGACTGAGTTGGCTTATTCTGCGCCGAGCTGTGTGAGCGCGGTTATGCTTTGTGCCAACTGAAGTAAGAGTTGCAGTTATCTCACTTTGATAAGCAGTGGGTAAAGAGTTATCAGGATAAGCTTTATCTTTGGGCATGAGACTCTTAGTAGGACTCTGCAAAGGAGAGTAGAGTCCTACTGAGATTGTGCAAACCATCTCACTTGGTTGGAAGTGAGTAGGGTGTGTGATTCCTAGTAGGGCTCTTATAAGAAGAGTTAGAATCCTACTAGGATTGTATCAGGTAAAATCTATAAAAGCTCATGGCAGGACCTATGTACAGGTATCACAATTCTTATTTTTGAATACACAGAGTTTTTCTGTCTTTTGTCTATTTGCTGACTTAGGCATCGGAGGGGTTTCCAGCACACACCCGCCGGCTAGCTCACGTTTGTGTTTTCAGGAAGTAAAGCAACGACGTTTGGAGGAGTGCAAACTTGATCAACAGGATTATACAAGAAGAATTATTTCATGCTCGTACAATTGGCGTTGTCTGTGGGAATACACAAAGAACAAAACCTTTTGATCGAGTTTTCCTCTCTAGTCAAAATCAATGGCGTACAATGAAGACTTGCCACAATTCACCATTGACGGGTAAACTCCGGAGGGGAGTGGGGGGCGCGAAGGTTTACCTTCTATCCCACCCATGGCAGAATTAGAACCCCAGCGACGGAACTCCCGGAGGGACACACGGGAGAGATGGGGCACTAGTCCTCGTCATTCTCAAAGTCCTGAAAGACAAAGGCGGAGGTTGGATCCTCAAGTTATGGAGGATCACGTAAGGGAGTAAGACAAGTTAATAAGGAGGATGGCGGCAGACATGGAGACCATGAAGCGCCAGATAAAGGAAAAAGGGGTGACGACAGAAGAAGGGCGTAAAGGCAACACGCCCTCTTACCACTCAGAAGATCGTGACAGACATGTCACACCATCGCAAGCAGAAAGTTAGAGCCTTAGAACAAGCGACACTCAATTAAGGACTTCCAGGACTCATTACTCTTGGTCTGAGAGAACGAGGACTGAACGGTCGTTTACAGAGGGAAGCAGCTATCGGCCCTCGCACACGCACCAAACGACTTCCAGGCACACAGAGTTGCCTAGGTCAGCAGATCTGCGAACAGTGCTCGAGGAGAAGGCCCGGTGAAAGGAGGACACCAGGGCTTGCGACCCTTGCAGAGTTTCAACCCTGCAGCGATTGGCCTCTAGGACACATGGGAGTGTCGAGGTAGGGATGCCAATACCGCGCCTTGCCTATGAACCATCGGATAAAGTATTAGCAAGGTTTCAAAGTTCGCCATTCGTTCTGGCAATTAAGAACGCACCACTTCCCTCAGGCTTCCACCAGCCCAAATTCACCACTTATGAGGGGAAGTCAGAGCCCTACATGCACTTAAGCCACTTTCGCCAGGTTATGGCAGTATGCCGGCGAAACGAGGCTCTAATGTGTATCCTATTTCCATCCAGCCTTGGCGACCTAGATCTAACCTAGTTTGAAAGGCTGCCTGAAGGTAGCATAGCCTCATGGGCACAATTGGCAGAAGCGTTCGGGACAAGATTCAGAATGAATACCAAGACACCAGTGGAGATTGACTAGCTACTCTCCATTGACATGGGCGAAAAGGAGACATTAAGGTCTTACAACAGTCGATATTGGGAGACTTTCAACCAGATTGGGGATTGCCCTACAAATCTCGCCATCGCACAATACGAAAGGGGTCTACCAGTCGGTAACAAATTAAGGGACTCAATGACAATGATGCTACCTCTCATGATGGAAGCCCTAATAGAGAGAGTGCATCAACATATCCGGGTAGAAGAAGATAGCACCCGTGCTAAAGCAAAATCTGGTACAACAACTATGCCAGATAAAAAGACTACAGCAAAAATCAACACGGTAGAACAACCTAGCAAGAATGGACGAGGCAGGCGAGCCAAGAGAGAAGACCCAGAAACGAGGAGGTTAAGAGTCCGCACCGCCATTACCACAGTATTCAACAAACCTATTGTAGACACCCCATTTTTTTACCGACCTTAAGACTCAGACGTCATCGATTGAGCGCTCGATGATTACGCATGTTGTGCTCGTTCTGAGGTTACGGAGTCTCGGCTGAGAGCCTTGCCTCCGAACTTCGGGACTCTTTTGTGCTTTGCCTCAGTTTGCGAACCAGGTTCTATTTTCTTTTCCTGAAGGGAGGGAGAGGCCTCGTAGACCATCTCTCAGTGGCCGTAGGCTACTCTTCGTGGTCGTTGGCCACTTTTCCCGTTTGGAGACCAGTTTCTGATTTTCGGAGCCGTCGGCTATGCGCTTCGGTTCGGGACCGCTTAACTTTCTCCGTTTGCTCCAGTTTTTGGCATACACCTTGTTTCCTCTCTCTAGAGGGACACTGTGGCCTGGGAGACCACCTTCGTGGTCGCACGCCACTTTCGATGCTTAACAGTCAGTTTTCGGGGCACTCGCTGCGCGTTTTGGCCACCGAACCCTCGTTTTGCATCCATCTTGGTTCATTTTTGGCATGGACCCTATTTTCATTATTTGAAAGGTGGTACAAGGGTAGGAGACCACCTTTTCTTCTTGGAGACCACTTTTCCCGCCGGCTGATTTTTCTTGTCAGGTAGCTGGTCTCCCTGATTTTTGAGCCACAATTACTGGTCTCCCACCATACCACTAGCTTGCATTGAGTTAGGAGACCACCCCTAGAGGCTGCCAACTAGCTTTTGAAGCTTGAACCTTTCAACCCTGGTCGGTCGACCAGGGCAGGTGGTCAGCCGACCACTTGAACTGGTCGGCCAGCTTCCTCATTTTCTGTTTCTGTGAATGTGTGCCAGCTGTGCCAGCTGGAAGGCACAAAATGCATCCTCCATACACGTGTATAGAGGATTGGCAACCTTGTTTTGGCTTCTTAAAGAAGCTTGGCCCTTTGCTCTAAGCTTCTAAGAGAAGCTTGAACCCTTTTTAGCTTCTTGAAGAAGCTTAACCCTTTTTGCTATAGCTTCCTCAAGAAGCTTGACCCTTTTTGCTATAGCTTCCTCAAGAAGCTTGGATCTTTGCACAAACTTCTTGAAGAAGATTGGACCTTTGTTCCTCTATAAGAGAGGCTCTCTTCTTCCTTAGGGAGGGTTCAGAAATTTGTTGAAGGAAAAGTATATCTCCCTCTCTATATCTCTACACTTAGGCTTAGAAAGTGCATAGTTCTTGGCCCTTTTACACTACACCTCCTAGCCTAACACCTCCACCATCAACCTAAGCTCCTTAGAGGTCATTCTCAGAGGTTAAAGGTTGAGTTTTGGTCCAGAGGTGTGCTGTTTTGTTGAAGCTTCAAGGGTAACACACCATTTCCCTCTTTTTAGCATTATTTTGATCCATCTTTTAGCCTTATTTTCAAGCATATTTGAGCTTTGGTGTAAACTAAAAAAGGTCTTATTATGAGGTCCTTAACATGTTTGTTTGAGACCATTTTTCTGTTGGGGGTCATCTACCCCCTTGCATGCTTCATTTCATCTTGCTTTAAGCCATGCATTAGGGCCTTTGTGTTGAGCTTTGTTGGCCCTTTTGACCACTAAAATCCAGCGGATTTTCAATGGTTAATATGCGTTTTTGAGTACCAAAATCAGAGAGGGGTGACCCTCTCACCCCTTGTCTTGTTTACTAGCACTTTTGGCCTAACAAAGGAGCCTATATTTTCACACGTGCAAGCCTTGTTTCAGGCCATTTTTGGTGGGTTTTAGGACCTGCATAGGCTCTTTCTAGAGCCCATTTTGCCATTTTGGGTGTCCATCTTGCATGTGTAGAACAACCCTCTTTATAGCCTATCAAAGGAGCCTATCATTCTTGCATGTATAGACCATGTTTCAGTGGGTTTTTGGGCTTTATTTGGCATTTCATACCTATGAATTTTTCTGGTTTAGTGGTCTCTTGATTGCCTCATATACTTATAGTGTAAAGCCTCTTCACTAGCTTGTATTGCATGCTATTTTGGCCTTTGATTCTAGCACCTTTTGGCCTTGCTTTAAACTGATTTTGTGCATGTTTTGGACTGCCTTAGCTCTGTTTTTATGCCTCATAGTCGATTGATGCTTGCTATGCATGGTTGTAGTTCAATACCCTTGCCTAGCTTTGAGTTTTGAAGCCTATTGCATGCTTATGTTGTGGTGTTTCCATGTTTTGGGGCCATTGTGCATCATATTTCAGAGCTTACATGTATGCCATATTTCCATGTTTTCCACTCTTTAAATGCGTTTGAGAGTCGTGCTTGTTTGCCTTGTTTTTG
This sequence comes from Camellia sinensis, assembly GCF_055761805.1. Taxonomy (NCBI): domain Eukaryota; kingdom Viridiplantae; phylum Streptophyta; class Magnoliopsida; order Ericales; family Theaceae; genus Camellia; species Camellia sinensis. The sequence continues at coordinate 172,789,074 of NC_138967.1, forward strand.
GACCATTGCACGAGCTTCACTTCTATGCATGTTGCGCCATCATTTTAGGCCATTTTCCCACTGTCTTGGACCTGCCTAGGGTCTGTTTAGGGCTGGTTTTTCCATTTGTGCATTGCTTTGTGTACCTCTAGTGTAATGTACTTCACTAGTTTCGGTATTCAAGCCATCTAGCATGCATTGTGTGACATACTTGCATGATTCGGGACCATCTTGCATATCATTTCAGAGCTGGAAAATGTATGATTGTATGTCATATTTCATCCCTTGCCATGCTTTGGTAGAGTGGCATTTGATGCCTTAGGTTCGGTCCCTTGCATCAGGCATGTTTGCATGAGTGTTCCTACCTTTCATTCCATCATGTTTGGCCACTGATTTGAGTGTGGCTGAGGCCCATTCATTTTAGTTTAAGTCCATCTTGCATTGTGTATGCCATATAGTCCATGTTGTTGCATGATTGACCATTGCATTGTGTATGTCTTGATAATTTCATTGTTAGTTTCCATGTGTGCATTGCGTATGCCATATAGTTTTCATGTGCATTGAGTATGCCATTAATTATTTCATAGCATTGTGTATGCTAGTAGCATGTTTGCATATCATCATTTGCATGCTTACATCATTTAGTGGCATTATGTTTAGGTTGCATTTTAGAGTTGCATTCATGCATACCATGTGTATTGCATTGTGTTTGGAGTAGGGTTTAGTCCAAACACGGGAAACGAGGGACATTTCGTACTCCAAGTGACGAAATGTGCCTCGATTCTCGGTCGCCGACACTCCAGATTATCCATGATGGAGTTTAGGCTTTGTTGTGTTTATATGTGCATTCATTTTACATCGAGTCGTGCAATATGACTCTTCGGCCATCATGCATCGAAATGTGTGATTGGTGGCACGAGGATCGAGGACTACACTTCCTAGAGCTTGTGCAATGATGGGGAGAGTGGTCATGCACACATATGTTGAAAATCCATTGCCATGCCCCTTTCTTGCTCTCTGTTGCAGCAAACCGGAAACCAGCAGCAAAAAACTGGTCAGCAGCCTTTCTAGAGCCATGTACAGTATTCTGGGGCCAGTCGCAAATAGAGGCAAATCGGGGCATCGTGATGGATTTTCCGACTAGGCGGCCCGAGCATGCATGCATCCCTATCATTCGGAATAGAGCTGAGGCAGTCCGTTTTTACTTAAATTTGCATGCTAGCTTATTTATCTTAGTTAATTTGTTAATTAATTAGGGTTGTGTAATAATTAGCTGTAATTCATTATTCATTCGGTTGTGTATTATTTATTCGGACCCTCCGAGGAGGGCAATGTTGTAATAAGTATGCGTGTGTGTGATGTATGTCTTCCAACCCCACGTCTTTCTCCCTTTTATTTACCTACTTATGATGGTTAGTTTTAGGGCATGTTTCAATTAGCATCTATATGTTCGCATGTTTGCATTCATATATCTGTCTTGCATACACCGGGCTCGGCGCATCATACTAACTGCATTGTATTTCAATTCTGAGTTGAATACGTGTTATCTGTTGCATTTCATGTGCCATGTTTAGAATAACCGAGCCTATCTTAGTTGCATTTTTGTATGTGTTGTATCAGGCATTTCAGCATAGTTAGGATTCATGCATGATTTCTAATTAGCTTCTTTCTTTGGCTTGGAGTACTCGGTGAGTATTTATGCTTTAACATCCTTGCATGCGTATGAGTGACTGCCATGATAGCATGCTTACCATGAGGCTATGTGTTTATGTGATATAACTGCCTAAATGCCTGTGGGTGAAGGTTGTGTTGCTTGAGTTGGAATAATTTGTCGAAACCTGTGTTTTAGCCTACTTGCGAGTAGCACCTTCAAATCGTTTTTCAAAACGAACATGAGATGTTTTGTTCCAATTCCGGCGACCCAGTCTATACTTGTATGCTGTGTGCATCACATAGTAATTCTAGGCTAATAACTGGAATAAGAGCACAAAATGTTTTCAAAACTCGATATCATGGTTAGTAGAGGCCGATCTTTGATCGGGCGAGTGGGGGTGCTCACGAAGTGACCTTCCCCAATCGTACCCAAGTTCCCGAACCGAGGCAACTTTGGTGATGACGGACACATGGCCTTAGGTACGAGTCAGGGTTTCCTAAATTTCTCCAAAATAAAATATTTAGGTGGCAACTCTGTATCTGGTAAAGCAGTCCATGTTTGGCATTTATTTCTAAAAATCAGTTTTTCAAAACGATTTGCCGGATTTGGACTCTTTGATGATTCATCGGTCTTGCATTACACTCTGCGAGATTAGATACAGGACCGTGACATTGAGTCCGAACTGTAGTAAACCCAAATGAACAAAATGGGATTCCCTCCCGAGACGTTCGGGGATGTCTACAGTTTCTGGCGACTCCGCTGGGGACTTAGAGAACTTGACTCGAACTCATGATATCTTGTTTTGATTACACTCATGTGTTTCTTTGCATTGTATGTACATTGGTGTGCCTAGGACACCGTGTTTGCCATCTGCTATTCCTGAACGGTTTGCCGGAGGCTCGCTTTGAGAAGCGTGCCATAAGGCTGACCGGTTACGGGCTCTGCCACGATGGGAACACAAACCCCGGTTTTTATCGGGGCACCCTTTTGACCTTTCGACCTAGTGCATATTCGGAATCCATAGTGACCATTCCAAACTAGGACAGGTTGCTTACCCGATTGTAGGTTGTTTGAAACCGCTGCGTGCGTAGTGAAACCCTAGTTCCTGACAAAATAGGATAGGGAAACCTTACCCTAACATAGGGGTATTTTGGCTCTCACTTGTTTACTATGTGCTTTTAGAGTGTGTCTCTACTTGAACGCATGTATCAGTTTACAAGTTTGGGTATCAGGCCTACGGGCACCAGCTCAGTATTTTGGGAATCAGTTATCTGTGGGTATCAGATTCAGTTTTGGGGGCAGTGATTTGGGAATAATGATCAGTGTTTGAGAACAGTCTATCCAACTTATCAACTGTGTGTTTTAATGCCCAACTGTGTGTTGTGTGTTTATTTATGCTGTTATGTTGTCCGTTTGACTGGTTGTTTATTTCCTTATTATTGCTTTATTTATCTTTTTGCTAGGTAGTTTAGCACAATTGCTTCCCACCAAGCAGATATTCCCCAAGCACTCTTGACAAGAGGTCACAGACTCCATCGATCTGAGGATCTGGTGAACGGACAACCAGTGTTTCATTCTCTACCCCCAATTACCAGAAGGACGGCAATCAGGCAAAGGATATCAGTTCAGTAGTCAGTTCAAAGGGCTTTGTCTAACCCACCTGAGTATAGAAGGGATCAGGGTTCTGCTTCTCCCGAAGAGAGGGAATATATACCAACAGTTCAGCTAGATCAGGGCAGTATGGCAGGAGTGGAGGAAATGATGTGTAAACTTCAAGAAAGTATGAGAGTTATGCAACAGGACGCTGTTCGTCGAGATGAATTTTCCAAACAACAAGCCGAGATCATGGCCCAGCAGGCAGGGTTAATTGCCATGCTGCAACAACAAACTGGGGCATCTGCTTCACACTAGGCTCCTCCCCCACCAAGAGTTCCAGCACCCGGGGAGACACCAAATGTCCAGGGAGATACGAAAATTCCGACAGGGCCGGCTCCACCCCCGATCCTACCTCAATTATCCAAGGCACCTACGCCTATCAATCAACCGGACTCTCCCTTTGAGTTCGAGGTGGACCCTATAGCGTTGAAGTTGAGCAAGCTTGAAAAGTTGTTCAAGAAATCCCAAGGGATAAAATCCATCCCAGACATTGAGGACGAGTATACCGACGCGGCTGTGACGCTGCCGGATTGGTTCAAGATGCCACAAATCGACCGCTTTGATGGGTTCGGGGATCCCATGGTGCATCTACGTTTATTTTCGGACATACTAAGGCCGATGGGCCTCACCAGACTGCAGAAGCTTTCATTGTTTGGCCGAACCCCTGTCGGGTGTGGCGGCCATCTGGTACACAAAATTGGAAGACGATGTCAAGCAGAACTAGGATGAGATAGCCGAGGCCTTCATTGCACAGTACTCCTATAACACGCAAATCGAGATTGCAACCCGTGATCTCGAGACAACAAGCCAGGAGCCTAAGGAGAATTTCTCTGAATTCGTAACTCGCTGGAGGGCCAAGGTGTAGACACCCCATTTTTGACCGACCTTAAGACTCGGACGTCATCGACTGAGCGCTCGGTGATGGTGCATATTGTGCTCGTTCTGAGGTTACAGAGTCTCGGCTGAGAGCCTTGCCTCCGGGTTTCGGAACCTTTTCGTGCCTTGCCTCGGTTTGCGAACCAGGTCCTGTTTTCTCTGTTTTCTCTTCCTGAAGGGAGGGAGAGGTCTTGTAGACCATCTCTCAGTGGCCGTAGGCTACGTTTCGTGGTCGTAGGCCATTTTTCCCGTTTGGAGACCAGTTTCCGGTTTTCAGAGCCGTCGGCCGTGTGCCTCGATTCGGGACCGCTTAACTACCTCCGTTTGCTCCAATTTTTGGCACACACCTTGTTTCCTCTCCTTAGAGGGACACTGTGGCCCGGGAGACCACCTTCGTGGTCGCACGCCACTTTCGATGCTTAATAGTCAGTTTTCGGGGCCCCCGGCTGCGCGTTTTGGCCCCCGAACCTTCGTTTCGCATCGGTGTGGATTCATTTTTGGCATGGACCCTAGTTTCATTGTTAGGAAGGTGGTAGTAGGGTGGGAGACCACCTTTTCTTCTTGGAGACCACCTTTCCCCGGTCGGCCAGTTTTTCTTGACAGGTAAGTGGTCTCCCTCACTTTTGAGCCACAATTTCTGGTCTCATATACCACTATTGAGTTGCATTCACCTGGGAGACCACCAATATGAGTAGGCCGACCACCTTTCCAACTTGAACCTTTTGACCCCTGGTCGGCCGACCAGGGCAAGTGGTCGGTCGACCACTTGAACTGGTCGGCAGCCTTTTGCTTTTTTGTCTCTTTGAGTGCTATCCAGCTGTGCCAGCTGGGAGGCGTTTGCCCCATCCTCGGAGGATTGACCCTCTTGTTTTGGCTTCTTAAAGAAGCTTGATCCCTTTTGCTTAGCTTTTAAGAGAAGTTTGACCTTTTGTTAAGCTTCTTGAGGAAGCTTGACTTCTTTGGTCTAGCTTCCTTAAGAAGCTTGACCCTTTTGGTTTAGTTTCCTTTAGAAACTTGGCCTCTTTGCTCCAAGCGTCTTAGAGAAGCTATGGACCTCCTCTTCTATAAGAGGGAGCCTCTCCCTCATGAGCCAAGGTTGAAAAATTTTGGCTAAGGCATAGACATACACCTCTCTCTATCTCTCTACATCCAAGCTCCAAAGCTCCATTGTTCTTGAACCATTGCACTACACCTCCTATCCTAACACCTCCACCATCACTCTAAGCACCTTGGAGCTAGTTTTCAGAGGTTGAAAGCTTACTATTTTGGTCCAGAAGCTGCTGGCTCTTTTGACTACAAAGGTAACTCTCATTTTTCCCCTTTTTAGCATTGTTTTGTTTCATATCTTAGCCTAGTTTGAAAGCATATTTGGGCTTTGTCATAAACTGAAAAAAGTCTTGTTTTGAGCTTCTAAACATGTTTGTTTAAGACCTTTTTTCTGTTAGGGGTCATCTACCCCCTTGCATGCTTCATCTCCCTTTGTTTTGAGCTATGCATTAAGGTCTTTGTGTTGAGCTTTGTTGGCCCTTTTGACCACTAAAATCCAGTGGATTTTCAGTGGCTAGCATACTGTTTTGAGCCCCAAAATCAGAGAGGGGTGACCTTCTCACCCTTTGTCTTGTTTACTAGCATTGTTGGCCTAACAAAGGAGCCCATATTTGCACACTTCTTGAGCATGTTTCAGGCCATTTTTGATGAGTTTTAGGACCTGCATTAACTCTGTCCAGATTTCTTTTTTCCATGTTAGGTTTCTATCTTGCATGTGTAGAGTAATCCTCTTCATGGCCTTTCAAAGGAGCCTTCATTTGCATGCTTCCTAGCCTCATTTCAGGCCCTTTTCAGTGAGTTTTAGGGCCCTCATAACCTCTTTCCAGAGGTGGTTTTTCCATTTTGTATGTCCATTATACATGTGTAGAATAACCCTCTTATTGGCCTTTCAAAGGGACATATCATTCTTACATGCATTGACTGAGTTTCAGTGGGTTTTTGGTCATTGATGGGTCATTGAACACACCAAAATTAAATACTAAACTATACCAAATTCAATCAGAATAATGGGAAGTCCATGATCGATCCATAGGGACTATTGTGAAATTAAATTAATTCAATCGCAAAATTCCTAAATTAATTTTGATTAAAAGATAAGATTGATTCTATACCTAAATAACAATTAAATAAAATTGAAGAATTATATTGACAATTAAAATCTAGGGTTTGAGATATTAATTTTCGGGAAAAAAAATCCTAGGGTAGAGAATTCACCACTAACCACATGAATGAGACTTAACATCAACCATCAATCGCAATTCGGTTTGAATTATCCAATATTTCACAACTACAAGTTTGAAATATTGATCAAGAGGGTTGTTGCATTCAATGTACAGGCACGAATCATCCCGAGTAGTACGAGTCGTTTGCTCTAAACTATGTTAGCAAAACGACTCGTCTCTCATAGCATGACTCGTCTCGTACTTTGAATACAAACACAAAGAATACTAATGTATGGAAAACATTAAACAATCACAGAGAGTAAAATGCTTGAAGAGAAGAACGAAACAATTATTTATAAACTTCTAAAACATCCATACATTCATTCAAACCAAGTTACAATGAAAGCTCGTGAAAAATTCCATTACATGGCTAGGGTTTCATCAAAACCCTAGAAAAGACGACTAGCCACTCATGGAGGAGTGGAAAGAGGAAGAAGATGAAAAAGAAGCCCCCATGGAAGTGTTTTCCAAGCTTTGGTAGTGTCTCCCCCTTTGGAACCCTAGCCTTCCTCTTTTCTGTATTCAATTTTCGAACCCTAACTGTGACTGATTTTTTGTCTTTTATTCGGAGCAAAATAGACCAAAAAGTCCGTGCACGCGTCCCTAGGTGGGCCGCTCGTGCAGTGGTGGGCCGCACGTGCGGTGAAACTTGGCCTCACGTGCGGTGGCCTGGTGGACTCGAATTTTTCACGTCTCGCTCGGAGAATCTAATTTCGCGCCCCCTTTTGATTGAATTTTCATATTTCCTGTCAAATCTGTACAAGTGCACGAAACACATCATCTCCACCAAATAAATAGAATTAAAAGACAAAAAATGTAACTTAAGTGGCCTCAATATGGTACCTTTCGGCCTACATCACACCCCCCAACTTACATTTTGCTAGTCCTCAAGCAAAACAAAAGAAATAAGAAAAGTAAAATACTCTCAGTAACTTTCGTAGGGAACACAATTGCATTTAGCATATGCAACAAGCCTTTAAACCACAAGGTTACCCCAAGTGGACGAGTATAGTCTCGTGAGGGTTTTCAGAAATGATACCCACAAATATCAACATATTCAAATCCGCTCAACAACAATTAACCACACTACTCCACACAACAACCAACTTATGTGCCACTACAGTGTGATATTAAAAACATGATGATTCATTAAAGGCATAGTGGACAAGTATGAAGGAATCTATTGAGCTTAAACCACAATTCAGTTAATACAAAAGTAGAGTCCCCTGTACTTGTGAATGCTAGTAGACACATCATTAGTATCCTCAGTGTAAAGTGCAATCACCATACTAGTTAACTGTCCACTATAATAGCCCAGTGTAACTCATAATAACACTCAACATATACAGAAAAACTAAACTGTTGCAACCAAGCTTCTCAATTTATTTTTTTTTTTAATTTTTTTTTTTATGAAAGACTGTGCAATGTCCTGATCGATTAAGCTTTCTATTCAGCCCATGTAACAAGCATTTGGCCAATGACTCCCAAACCAGACGGTTTTAGGGCACTAGGTGTAGAGACACCCCTATGGGCTTAATAACTCGAGCTGAAAAGGCTACGAATCCGAACTAGTCATTCTCTTTATTTTTCCTTAACTGTGCAATGTCTAGGTCTCTTAAGCTTTCTAATTAACCCATGTAGCAAGTATTGGGCCAATGGCTCCCAAACCAGACGGTTTTAGGGCACTAGGTGTAGAGACACCCCTACGGGCTTAATGACTCGAGTTAAAAAGGTTACGAACCCAAACAAGTCAAGTTTTTTTTTTTGTTTTTTTTTTAGAGAGAATCTTGGCTACTCATTTATTCTTTTCTGCAACCTCAACCATTATCAATGATGCACACCAGGGATTATAATAAAGAGGTCACTGCTATGATAGTGTGTTCATGTGAATTAAGGCATACTCATGACAAGTGTACTAATACCACAAACACAAACAACTATCCTAGTGCAAACATCACATGTGAGTATTTACCTAATAAACCCTTTTCATACAAGCCCACTATGTTCCCCAATTAACATATGTTCATATCATTACCATACTGGCACAAAGTAAACATTAAGTGAAGTGGTGCAAATCAAGTGCAGCAAGTACAGACATGAATATTTATTACAAATACCCTCACCCCCCAACTGGAATATGACATTGTCCTCAATGTAAGCAAGTAGACATGAGATAGTAAAATGAGAGAGAGGATCTTACCAGACATTATGGGCGCGCATCCAGCGAAGCAAGGACACCCAAACACAGTGTCCGAGTCAACAAAATGAAATGAAAGAAAATAAAATAAAGGAAATATACAGAAATCACTGATGTGGATCTGGTGGTGGTGGTGGGAAATGCTGCTCAAATAGGGCATGCATCAGTGTCCGAGTCTCGAACGTCTCATCATGAACCCTAGTTCCATGTTGATCAAACTGATCAAACCGCTGCCCACTCGAATCCTGGTATGCATAGAAGTCAGTGTGCAAAGAGGCAACTGACTGCTGATACCCATCAAATGCCGCCCGTGAATAATCCCGGTCAGCCTAGTAGTCGTTTCGGAGATCAACCATAGATTGTTGAAGGGCAGCTTGATTATCTATAATAGCCTGATATTGCGCCCTCGTCATACGGAATGGCGGTGGTGCCGGCGCTGGTGCGGCTGCAGGCTCGACTGGGGTATCATTAGGATTTGCCGGGGCCTCGGGAAGAACTAGTGGAGGCGGCAGGCGAGCAGTGGTTTGACGCCAGTGAGTTCTACCATAAAATAGGGGCGGCGGAAGCTGAACCTCAATGGCCTGCAGTGGGCATGTCCCTTGGGCTTTTATGAGCACTGTAATGAGGTTGGCAAAAGAGAGGGCCTGAGTGTTATTATGAGTTACACTGGGCTATTATAGTGGACAGTTAACTAGTATGGTGATTGCATTTTACACCGAGGGTACTAATGATGTGTCTACTAGCATTCACAAGTACAGGGGACTCTACTTTTGTATTAACTGATTTGTGGTTTAAGCTCAATAGATTAGATACAGGACCGTGACTTTTGAGTCCGAATTGTAGTGAGCCCAACGAACAAAACGGGATTTCCTTCCCGGGACGTTCGGGGACGTCTACACAAGGCCTCAATGATGACCATAAGGCTGACGAATAAGGATCAAATACGGATGGTTGTGCGCAACCTCCAACCCAAACTGATGTAGAAAATGATCGTGCTCCCCTTCCCAACCTTTTCAGACCTGCATGAGATGAGAGTATAGATCGAGGATGCCTTGAAGCAGGGATTAATTGACAACGACAAAGAGCAACCCAGGAGAACCTTCAATCGAAACAACAATGCAAGCACAAGCAGTGCTGCAACTGCCAGAGCCTCAGAAGTAAGTGTGGTCACCACTACCCCCCCTCCAAGAGCCCTTGCAGCTACCCCTTTTACCGGTGCATCCGGAAGCAACCCACAAACAACCAAGTTCCAACCTCGAGGCCAAAGAACCTTCACGCCTTTATACATGGCCCTGTCCAAAGCTGTGGGGGTTTTAATCAGGAAAGAGCACTTGAAGCCCCTGGAGCCGAGGCCATTGCCAAATCCACTACCTCCCTCTCATAACCCGGCGAAGTATTGCGCCTTTCACCAACAACATGGTCACGATACCGACCATTGTTTTAGATTGCATCACGAGATTCAGGATCTCATTGACAATAGGGTGATTGTGCCTCCAGAAAAACCCAATGTCACAACCAACCCTCTCCCACCACACAACCAAGCTCCATCTCCCAAAAGAATCAACTTTATCCAGACCGAGGTCATGTCATACGACCCCAGCATATATATCACCCCCCACCCACCTACCTAAGCCGGAGGTGTTCATTCCCGATAGCACCAACTTGTGCATGATGGACATCTCCCGAACCCAACCCGAACCAATGGTGGTGACTGCCGAAGGTAGAACATGGATGATTTCAGAGGAAAGTAGAACTGTTGATTAAGGGTCTAAGGATTTTGAGAGCTGTGTTGAGGAGGTATACAATCCTAGTGATTACATCATGTCAGCGGGTCAGGATAGGCCAAGTGTGGAATTGCCAGTGGGGACAGAGATCTCTGTGATCCGGGGGGACAGACTTGATCAAAGGACAGATGACTTAGCAGCTTTGGAAGGGGAATTTATTGACCTTCTGTTTTTCAATGAACAAGACTCAAGAGACATGACAGTCAACTGGTTTGATTTTGATGAGTCAGCAAAGGTCACAGGATGGCTTGACGACCAACCCGATGTTATGGAAGAAGCCCAGCCAGAACAGGGCCTGTTGGGGACAAGGACATCAGCTATGGCCGGAAGGGCCGGAGATCAGAATAAATCGCCGGAGAGCACCGGTGCCAAGAATTTCGCTCGGGATCTGGGCATTTTGAATATAAGGGATGTTGAACAACAGACTGCATTGACGCAGCTAGAACGGGAAGGAATTGAAGATTCTGAAAGAGCTAGAAAAGCCAAGGCCCCTGTGGGGACTGAAAGTGCTGTGTGCACAAGAACAGAGGGTGCTGGGAACACATGGACATGAGGTACCGTGAGTACAAAGACAGTGGTAACGGAGCCGGACAAGTGTCTGTTGGCTGCCGATGGAGTGTGGTAGCAGGACGATGATCTATGTCTTGCCCACACCGATGAGGACTGGGGAAGTAATCAGCTAGACAATACTTGGTACATTGGCGAAGTTGACCATATGACTAGGAGCGGACGGTATTTCAAGCCCCCGCATCTAGATCAACCAGAAGCGTCTGGGAAGGACAAGGAGGCAGAGAAACAGAAAGAGAAGCAACTCGAAGATGAGGCCGTGCTGAAACAATTGAAAAAGATACAAGCAGACATCTCCATCTGGGGAGTGTTTATGGCTTCACGTGTTCACAGACAAGCTGTCTTATCGGCAATGGACAAGGCCAAACTCTCAATAGACACTACGCTTGAACAGCTAGTTGGATTGGTTTTTCCGAGAGGAGGTTCCCCGACGTTGACCTTTTCTGACAAAGAACTACCGCCTGAGGGCGCGAGTCACAACAAACCTCTCTACATCTCTGTGGAATGTAGAGGCAAGTGGGTACCGGTGGTTCTTGGATCCGCCATTAATGTGTGCCTATCGAGGACGGCATATGCAATCGGGTTGAAGCCCGCGGACTTCGTGCCAACTGCCCAGGTGATTCAGGCGTATGATAACACAAGCAGGGAAGTGATGGGGACTGTCAAAATTCAAACCCAGGTTGGTCTAGGGCAACACAAGATCGATTTCCATGTCTTGGACGTTCCCGCAACCTTTAACCTACTTTTGGGGCGACCGTGGTTGCACCAGGTAAAGGCAGTTTCTTCCATCTTGCACCAGATGTTGAAATACCCTCACGGGAAGGGGGTGGCTATAGTTTTTGGAAATTCATCAATCTATCCTCCGCCGGAGGTGTCTACACCAGTCTTGGAAATTGAGCACGGCACGGAGGATGTGTTCTTATCGGGGTTTACTCTGGCTGAGGCTCGAGTCATGCAAAATATCTTGGCTGTTGATGAGGGGGTGTATGTCAGCTCACAATCAGTATACCTCATGAACAAGCTTCAACACGTCCTCGGGATGGGATTGGGAAAGAGTGGCCGAAAAGTCATCGCAGTATCAACCGAAGTGCCGCACAACCCGCATACCTTTGGCTTGGGCTATCTGCCCACCAAAGAGGATTGGGTGAGGAAAGGCAAGGAAATGGCCGGGAGAGCCAGAGCAAAGCAGGCAGGGAAGCCATATGAGTTAATGCACCGACCCATTCAGGGTACCCTAAACGGACGCTTCGTTCGGGAGGGGGAGGATTTTCCATCCTGCGGCTTCCCAGAGCCATGGTTGAATGCGGAGAGGAAGTGCGTGCCAGGTTTTGAGATCTTCTTCGACCTGAAGTTATCCAGGGATGATGTTACCGAGGAGCAGACAGACCCATCAGCTGAGGTTGAGCAGTGTAAAAATGTGGATTCTGAGAGCACCGAAATTGAAATGGGAGTAGCGCTGGCTTGTCTACTTTTAGATCCTCCGATCGAACAGAAGTGCTTGGGGGATAACTTTTCGGTGTCCATGACCGGGGATAAAACAGCTGCGGGCCTAACATCAAACATTTTGGATGCATCCATCGCACCCTCTCTCATCTGGCAGTATGATGAGGGATTTTTGTTAAGCAGCACCGGGTCAGGTAGTTAGCCGGAATCTGATTCCACCGAATCTGTTGAGTCAGAATTAGGTTCCAACTCGATTGAGTCTGAGTCCGGTATTCCTGGGGGTGACAACTCGGATGCCACAGTTCTGTCTAGGTCGTCTTTTTCTTTCTCTTTTGAGTCTGTTGTAACAGAAGAATCAGAGATTTGGAAATGCTTAATGAGAATGGAATGGATGTGGTTTCTGAGTACTTTTTTTGTGCCCTTGATTTATTGTATTAATTAGGACTTTCAAAATTTTGATGAAATCGACGGGAAAGAAATTCCTCCGATTTTGCAACGCTTAATCGATCAAGAGCAGGAAAGATTTGTTAAACCTTTAGTTGATGAAATCACTACTGTTAATGTTGGTACTGAGGAGGACCCGCGGCTGGTCCAGATCAGGTCCACGTTGTCTTCGGAGGAACGCGAGCGCTTAGTCGCTTTATTAAAAGATTTCAAAGATGTTTTCACGTGGTCCTACGAAGACATGCCTGGAATCGATCCTGAGATTGTACAGCACCGGATCCTTCTTGACCCAGAAGCCCGACCTGTTAAACAGAAACTCAGAAGGATCTGCCCGGACTGGGCCCTCAAGATTAAAGAAGAGGTCACCAAGCAAATTGACGCAGGGTTCCTGCTGGCATCTGAATACCCAACTTGGTTGGCCAACATTGTTCTGGTGCCGAAGAAGGATGGCAGGATCCGGGTATCCGTGGATTTCAGGGACTTGAACAGAGCCAGTCCGAAGGACGACTTTCCCTTGCCGCATATTGATGAGTTAGTGGACTTCACAACGGGGCATGTTTTGCTTTCGTTCATGGATGGATTCTCGGGCTATAATCAGATAATGATGGCACCTGAAGACCGGGAGAAGACTGCTTTCACCACTCCGTAGGGGACTTACTGTTACAGGGTGACGCCATTTGGGTTGAAGAACGCTGGAGCTACATATCAATGGGCCGCGACCATAATATTGCACGACATGATACACAAAGAGGTTGAGGTGTATGTGGACGACATGATTGTCAAGTCCAAAGAAAGAGAGGGCCACTACACTGCCTTGTAAAAGTTCTTCCAAAGGATCAGAGAATTTCAGTTGCGGCTGAATCCTCAGAAGTGTACGTTTGGTGTTACAGCAGGGAAAATACTGGGGTTTCTGATTACATAGAGAAGTATTGAAGTCGACCCTTCCAAAATCAAGGCCATCTTAGGAATGCCACCACCAAGGACTGAAAAGAAGGTGCGAGGCTTTCTGGGTAAAGTACAATTCATAAGATGGTTTATCTCAAAATTAACCTTGACTTGTGAACCACTTTTTGGTCTCCTGAAGAAAGGAAAGAAGTTCTAATGGGACGGCCGATGCCAAGCTGCTTTTGAACAGATCAAAGAATACTTACAGAACCCACCCGTGTTGTCACCGCCCGAGCCGGGAAAACCTTTGACTTTGTATCTTTCAGTAACTGAGACTACAATGGGCTGCATACTCGCACAAGAGTCTGAGGACAAGGTGGAGAGGCCTATCTACTATCTGAACAAGAAGATGCTGGAGTATGAAACTCGCTACACACCGTTGGAAAAGGCTTGCTTAGCCTTGGTATGGACTACCAGGAAGCTGCGGCACTACCTGTTAGCTCACTCTGTAATGTTGGTTTCAAGATTAGATCCCATCAAATATCTCTTCGAGAAACCGGCACTTACGGGTAGGCTAGCTCGTTGGTTGCTTTTGCTTTCCAAATTCGACCTGAAATACGTGACGCGCAAGTCAATCAAGGGAAGAGCGGTAGCGGAATTCTTAGCCGATCATCCAGTGGAAGGAGGTGAAACAGTTGAGTACTTATTCCCAAATGAGGCCATTTTTCATATCGAAGACGAAACTTGGACGATGTACTTTAACGGAGCGTCAAATCAATACGGGTATGGGATAGGAGTGTTGCTAATAGCACCCGACAATTCCTGTATCCCTCTGGCCTTCAAACTCTGGTTCAAAGTCTCGAACAACGAAGTAGAATATGAAGCATGCATTGCTGGTTTAGAAGCAGCCCTGGAACTAAGGGCAAAACGGTTGGACGTCATCGGGGACTCGAACCTTATTGTATCTCAAGCGAAAGGAGATTGGAAAGTCAAAGAAGAAAAGATGATAATGTATCACTAGACCTTGGACTTGTTAATTTCTCAGTTTGAGAAACTAAACTTTGCTTATCTGTTAAGAGAGAACAACAGGTTCGCGGACTCACTAGCAACTCTATCTTCCATGATAGACATCCCTTTTGGAGTCCGAATGCGTCCGATCATCATTGACCAGAAATTTACGCCAGCCTACGAGTCGATTGCTGCCATAGATGAGGTTCAAGATGAGAACCCCTGGTACTACGATGTCTGGAACTTCTTGGAAAAAGAGGCGTATCCACCAGGGGCAAATGCCAAGGATAAAAGGCCAATCAGAAGAATGGCCATTCAGTTCATCATATGCGGGGGTAAATTGTATAAGAGGGGTCATCTGGGAATGCATAAGCTATGCGTTGATGCCGAAGAATCGAAGCGCTTGATGGAGGCCATCCACGGAGGAGAATGTAGAGCACACATGAACGGGCTGATGCTAGCACGGAAGATCCTCAGACAAGGTTACTACTGGTCCACCATGGAGGAGGATTGTATCGGTTTTGTTCGGCCATGCCACAAATGTCAGATCCATGCAAACTGCATGAACATCCCATCATCGAAGCTGTACAATATGACCTCGCTATGGCCATTTTCAGTTTGGAGAATCGATGTGATTGGGGCCGTCACTCCAAAGGGGTCTGATGGCATGAGTTCATTCTAGTCGTGACATATTATTTCACGAAGTGGGTCAAGGCCCAATTTTATGCGGTGTTGAAGGCTTCGCACATTGCAAAATTCATCCGAAACAACATCATTTGTCGCTACGAGGTCCCAAACGAGATTATTTCAGATAACGGTTCCCACTTCAAGAAGGAAGTGATTGCCTTGTTGGAAAAATACAACGTGACTTTTCATAAGTCGTCCACATATAGGCCTCAGACCAATGGAGCAGTTGAGGCCACCAACAAGAACATCAAACACATTATGCAGAAGATGGTGGAAACCTACCGGGATTGGCCAGATAAGTTGCCATTTGCTCTGTGGGGCTACGGGACTTCAATTAGAACATCTACTGGAGCAACTCCATATTCATTGGTTTGTGGGAGGGAGGCCGTTCTACCTATCGAAATTGAGGTTCCGTTATTACGAGTACTGGCTGAGTGTTAGATAGCCAAAGCAGATTGGCAGCAGAGCAGATTCGAAGAACTCATGCTCTTTGATGAGAGGAGACTGAAAGCACTGTACTATGTTCAGGGTTATCAGTGCAGAATTGCCAGGGCTTTCAACAAGAAGGTTAAGTTCCGAAATTTGAAAGAAGGAGATTTGGTGCTCAAAGACAACCGAGCTCCCATCCACGACCCTAGGGGCAAGTTCAGACCCATTTGGACGGGTCCCTATATCATTAAGTCTATCTGGTCAGATGGAGCTGTCGTTCTGATGGACCTAGATGGCCTAGAGTTCTCACAGCCGATCAACATGGACAAGTTGAAGAAATATCACCCCTGAGAGGCTCGCTAGGCCAAAAACCCGAAAGGGTGACCTAGGCAAAAGTTAGAGCACAGAAAAATTTCAAATTGCAAAAACTGAGCTCGCAAGGTTGAAAACCCATAAAGGGCGACCCTGGCAAAAGTTAAAGCGTAAAAGGAGAGTGAAAATACTCGAGTGAACCCGAGCCTGAACTACGTAAGGCTTGATTCCCATCTTTGGGATATGTAGGCAACTTCATCCTGAAGTTCAGCCATAAACTTTTCCCCGATCAACTTTGTCCATTCGATCATCTCTGTCATCTTTGTCTATTCAGCATTCAAGAGTTCGGTTATGATCTCAGGTACAATGCTATTCAGACTAGGGGCAACTTTCTAGTTGCTGGGATCCGGGGTTGTGCATCTCAGTGACAGATCTCAGGCGTGTCCAGTTCTGATCCATGTCGAAAATGGTTTTGAAAAGTTTTAACAAAAGTTGATTTTGTTCAAATTAATCTTTTTACAAGTTAGACCATTTTTGGACCAAAGCGAAAAAATTTCAGTACCCACAACCTTCAATTTTATTGATTTCAATAAAGAGTCCTCCTGCTCTTGCATACAAATTGAAGTTGCTTTTGGTTACATTCATAAAGAAAACTTGAAAGTTATGATTAAAGCAAATAAATCTGGAGCGTAGTCAGGTGTTCTTACGTCCCCTCCCAGAGCTGGTCGAAGCTTCTGATGCCAAGCTGGGCCCAATCTGCGCCTCTTTATTGAGCCAATTTATGCACTCATTAGACAAAGTACAACTGAAAGTGGGAGCGAGGGCCAGGAGCTCTCTAGTCCTCTATGTTGTGGCATACCGAGCAAGCTGCGCGCCTTGGACCGGAAATGCAGCGGTGTACTCTATCCCCTCCGCCGGGCAAGTCTGATCATGGCCGAACTAGCGCTGGAACCGGAAAGGAAAGTAAAACACGCAGTGCGTCAGACCAATCTACTGAATCCCAGTCTGCCGGGACATGCTGTAGCTCATTGCCGGTAGATTGAGCCAAGGACAACGCCAAGTAATGCGGTCTGCGGACAAATGGCACATCCAGTCGAACCACCATCCCTCATCAAGGGCATCGACTAGGCGTCATCGGAAGAAGTAGCCGCGAGCTAAGTATGCTGGGCAAGAGTCCACAATCTGTAACTTGTCCATCAACCACACCTGGGGAGGGATGAAAAATGAGAGATGAAAGAATAGAGAGGTATACGTTGAGAGAAAAGTGAGAAAAGGGTTTTGTGAGAAAAACTAAGCCTGAGGGCCGAGTGATATGAGCAATATATATGTGAGATAGGGAGGGAAACATTACCTGCAGCAGTAGTGGACTCCCCGCAAATCTGGTTGTTTCCTGGCAATGGAAAGCATCCAAGCCCATCAGTGTCTCGGCCAATGCCATGGCAATGCAGCTCTTACCCTCCTTCAAGCCTTGGGCAACTTCAATCAGACGAACGCTAGACCCGCTGAAGCCCGGGGCAAGCAAAAAGTGAGATAACATACACAAGCAAAGGGCATGTCGCTGAAAGCCCTGCCAATGATGGTCACCGCGGTCACCGGAATCAGAAAAATGCTGAATCAAGCTGAGGATGTCTAATCCTCCATTGCAGATCAGAGACCGAGCGTCGTGCATAGTGAGCCCACACATTCGTCCTAAGGCTTGAGCGTGGCCAAAGCAAAGCTGGGGCAAGATTTCTTCGTCACGTTCGGATTCCAACAAAGCTTGGAAGTCTTCGAAGGTAGGACACACCTCTTGCCCGCCAAAGCTAAAGACATGTGTTACCGGATTCCAAAACCTCGTCGCGGCATGGAGAAAGGGAATATGCAGCGGAGTGCGGCTCAACGTGAATAGTGCATTCGAGCCGAAGCCCCGGAAGTTTAACTTTTTCGAGCCGTCTAAAGTAGCAATCCAAGCTGCGAGATTTTCGATAAGGAACGCCTCCATTTTGATGCAAAACTGAGATGAAACGAAAGAACCACGAAACTGAAACTTTTATAGAGGATAAGGCACTGTTTGGGGACACGTGTCAAAAATCTGGTGGTCGCCAAACCAGGTGGTCGGCCGACCACTTTTTCTAGTAGGCCGACCACCCCTTTGGTCTCCAAGGCAGAAAGTTGGTCGGCCAGCTCTCTCTAGTGGTCGGCCATGGAGAAAGTTTGGTATTTGGTCTTTTCCTAGTCTCTAGAAGAGGGCTCCTAGCTTTTCCATGTGTTGGGAATATCGAAGGTCCGTGTTTCTTTCTGTTTCGGACGTATTCCATCGCTTGTTTTGTCCGAATTGCATTTGTTTATCGAGTTGTCGTTGGGTTTTGTTTATCGAGTTGTTGTTGAGTTTTGTTTATCGAGTTGTTGTTGAGTTTTGCTTATCAAGTCGAGTTGTTAAGTTTATCAAGTTATTAAGTTTTATCGAGTTGTCGAGTTTTGACTGTCGAGTTGTTACTCTTTGTTTATCAACATTCGTTGGGATTTGCTTATCGAGTTGTAAACTTGCTATGCTGTTGTTGTTTCTTAGCGAGTTAAGTTGTTTAGTTTGTTGTATCGGTTCACTACCTGACTTGGTGATACACATGGCTCAATTTTCATTCAATCTCATTTTTGTGCAAAATGATGTGATGCGATGCTAAGAACATAAAATGCAACACTTTTTTCAAAAAAGCTGTTTCATTCCATCATGCTTCCTTTGTTACAACATTTTACAACAAGGGTACAAGTTTTACAGAAAATAAAACTGCCTAATAATGTACAATGTGCTACAACTACTGGTAAAAAAGAAAAATAAAGCAGGAACAGCTGCATCAGTGCTATCAAGTGCAGGAATAAGAGGCCCTCTTCGTCCTCTTCTGCGGAACAACCTCTACACCATCATCATCATCTGAATCGGAGCCGCCGTCCTCGGAATCCTCCTCGACATCATCTCCACTATCGGAACCGGAACCAGAGTCACCCTTTCTGTCAACGGATGTCTCTGACTGGGGGTGCGCAAACTCCTCCTCCTCACTGGACTCCTCCTCTACGATAGGCGCTCTGCGTCCGCCTCGGCTGCGAGTCGAACCCCCTCTCCCAGTTCCTCGAGAGGGCCTGGATGGCCCAACCTGTGGCTTAGCCTGTAGCGGTGGCATCTGAAAAGGAAGAGTGCAATTTGAATACATTAGCCAATATATATATCAGATACAAAGACAAGAATGCTACATAGAGTGGGTATATGCAGATACAATGTATGAATATGGTGTGTCGCAGATGTACTCTACACATACAGTCAATCAACGCAGTGAAATGGTTAAATACAGCATGTCATCAGAAGTATGATAAATGCGAAAAAATTGAAAAGTACCGAAACACTGGCAATAAACAGCTGCGTCTCTCTCCGCAGGACCATCCCCTCGAGTGAGGCTACCAACCCGAGCAACCCCCTCAGTATACTCCCTAGGAGGCTGCAGATACAAGCTCAAGTCATCAATGAATAAATGAATGCCAAAGTATCTGAGTGGTAAATGAAAAGCAGTAGAACATACCAGTGGTGAGTCAGGATCACTGACATATCGGTCATCGGGCATAGGAGGCTCTATCGGAATCGGGTAAGACGACTCGTATCGCCATCCAGCCAACTCGGTCGAGAGACCTGGCCACCCGGCGTGCTGATAAGTCGGGGGAATCGGGGGAATTTGTCTAACCCCACTCCTCGAGGTGCCGGCCCTGCTAGATGAATGAATATTTGCAGCATGGACTCGACTCGACGATGGCATACCAGCAACCCTCCGAGTGGGAGTGTGGACACCTGTCAATGGGGGCATCAAGTATGTATGACGGTAGGTCGCGTACTCTGCCTCCTCTAAATGTAGAGCTACATCAGTGCCCAGCATAGCCAAATTAACCTCCTGGGGAGTGAGTCCCTCAGTAGACCGTATATCGTCTGAAGGTGCCGCAGGGACACTCTGCTCGGGGTAGCCCATCGTCTGGCGCATGAAGTGGTCCCCCAGAAACCAGGCCCTGCCAACTGGCCCGCTCAAGTAGGATCCTGTACCAAGAAGCGGCCCATCTCCTAGGAAACTGAAATCGGGTATCTCTACCCAAAGGCGCCCAGGGTTGCCAGGTGATTTGCGGATAATCAAGTGCATGAGCCGATTAGAAATCGTAAATCTGCAAGATGAATCAGAGCTGAAAATATGAAGAACTGAGGGTTTTGAAGTACCTCGGTCGCCCGCACCGTGTCAGAAAACTGTCGCAAGAAGGGCAGAGTCTCCCGAGCCCTCGGCCGGTACTGGCCCTCAAATACGAGGGAATAAGGAATCACAAGAGGCGCCTCCACCTCGAGCTCTGGGGCTAGCGTCGGAAAGTATGCAAAAACCCATAGTTGTGGAAAACAAGGCCGTGGCCATCAGAATACAAAATATACAGAAATGCAGAATGCTGAGTGCAGAATGTAGAATACATAATGTAAAGTGTGCCGTGTGCAGTGTACAGGTAATAAAAAGCAGAAGTGTAAATCAAGAGGGCAGAAAGTACCTCCCAGGCTCTCCAGTAGCTGCTAACTATGTTCCCCCACCCGTGGGAGGTCGCGCTCATGTAGCAGTAAAGGGTAGCAAGGCCGACGCCACCCCAATCATACTGACTGACCTGTGATAGGTCTACCAGAGCACTCAGCAGATAAAGTCCAACGGTGTTCCCCCTATCGGAGAACAAAGTGGTCCCGAGGAGGAACATCAAAAACCCTCGAGTGTACTGCTCTATCTCCTCGAGAGTCTTGGGCACAGTCTCTCTGAAATGTGTGGAAAACCAAGTGTACCTGACTTTGCCCGATGATCTGTCAATCAGCGGACGGGCTCCTAACAGATAAATCCAAGCCGCCTCCCACTCGCCCATGTCTGCGTCGTAGGGAACCGGTCGGCCGGCCACGTCAAGACCAGTCAACAGGGAAAAGTCAAACGGGGTCATCGTCATATCCCGGTAGCCGAAAAGTAGAAAGAGTTGGTGGTGTCCCACCATCTCTCCACGAGTACCCCCATCAGCGTCCTGCTCGTAGGGTAGCGAGATATCCCCGCGCAGAAGGGTCCGAACCCTGCCTCATCAACTAGATCACGAACGGTCTCTAGGAGCTCTGCGTACCACTCCCTAGCGATGATCGAGCCATAGCCTCGTGTAACACGAGAAGATTCCTGCATTCAGAATGAATAGATGTATTCAGTTTCAAAATGAAAGTATGAGCTGTGTGCAAATCAAATCGGATACAATATTGTGTGAGCTGTGTGTTCAACATAAAGTATATGAGCTGTGTTCAGAAATTGAAGTGTGTGAGCTGCATGTTCAACATAAAGTGTATGAGCTGTGTGTTCATAATCAAGAGTTTGGGCTGTGTGTTCAACTTTCAGAAAACTGTGGGCTGTGTGTTCACCTTAAGAGTTTGGGCTGTGTGTTCAACTTTCAGAAAATCGTGGGCTGTGTGTTCACCTTAAGAGTTTGGGCTGTGTGTCCAGCTTTCAGAAAAACCGTGGGCTGTGTGTTCAACTTTCAGAAAATCGTGGGCTGTGTGTTCACCTTAAGAGTTTGGGCTATGTGTCCAACTTTCAGGAAAACCGTGGACTGTGTGTTCACCTTAAGAGTTTGGGCTGTGTGTTCAACTTTCAGAAAAACCGTGGGCTGTGTGTTCACCATCAAGAGTTTGGGTTGTGCGTTCAACTTTCAAAAAACTGTGGGCTGTGTGTTCATCGATCAAGAGTTTGGGTTGCGTGTTCAACTTTCAAAAACTGCGGGCTGTGTGTTCATCAATCAAGAGTTTGGGCTGTGTGTTCAACTTTCAAGAACTGTGGGCTATGTGTTCATCGATCAAGAGTTTGGGCTGTGTGTTCAACTTTTAAAAACTGCGAGCTGTGTGTTCATCAATCAAGAGTTTGGGCTGTGTGTTCAACTTTCAAAAGTTGTGGGCTGTGTGTTTATCATCAAGAGTTTGGGCTGCGTGTTCAACTTTCAAAAACTATGGGCTGCGTGTTCACGATAAAAGTATGAGCTGCGTGTTCAGAAGTTCGAGTGATTGAGCTGTGTGTTCAAAATGCAAACAGAATGCTATGTTATGGACTAAGTGTTCAGAACAAGTTGTGTGCCAACTTAACAGAATTCTATGCTGTGAGATGTGTGCTAAAATAAACAGAAGTATGATGCGCAAATGTGTTCAGAACGAGCGGATAACCATACATAGCGAAAACAGGAAATGCGCAAGAAATGCAGATTACATTGCAAAGAATGTAAAAATGAAGTACGTACCTCTCGTGCCGGGTGAGAGAGGTGAGACTTCGGCTCCCGTAGTAGTAGATCTGCAGGCACTCGTCGATCAAAATCAGTAAAGTGGTAGAAAGTACTCGGGGGGAGGATATGCTCCTGAGGGTCATACCTCTCGGGATCAAAGGGCCGAACTCTCGGGGGCAATGACATAATGTCTGGCTTACCCTCGGCACCTGGAGGACCTCCACCATGAGGGAAATGACCCGCCATTTCAAGAAATCTGCAAAAATGAGCAAAAATGAGCAAAATGAGCCAAAATTGAAAAAAGTCAACAAAAGTCAACTTCCGAGAAAATGTTCCAAATGTCGAGACAAACTTACCTCAAGTGGTGAAAATGGAGAAAGAAGCTCCGAAATCAAATTTTAATCGGTCCAAAGTGAAGAAAACTGAAAGATTTCGCGAAACAACTTTGCGTAGGGCGTTGGAAACCGTGTATAGAGCGCAGATCTGAGAGAGAAATTAGTCTAGGAAGCAAAAGGGACTAATTTCGGATCTGAAGGTGTGAGCAAAAGTGTTTTGGCCAAGTGTATTTTAAGAAACAAGTGCAAAAGGACAAAATTGCCCCCATTTTGACAAAGTGGTCGGCCGACCAGCTTTTGTGGTAGGCCGACCACCCCTTGAACAAGCCCTGGTCGGTGGCACTCTAGGGTGATCGGTGGCCCTCCTGGGTGGTCTCCAATGCCTCTTTGTTCTCCCTGCAAATTTTGGTGGTGATCGGAGTTCCCGGCTCTCGAGAAAGTACAAGGAAAGTGCACTTTTCGGCGCGAAATCCCTCCGCGAGAACTTCAAATCCAATCTTCGATGCGCGGCTTGTTGTTGCTCCCCAAAAGCAAGGTGTATCCTTTTTGAGTACATTGCGACCCCCCTGAGCGGTAAACCAGAGGTCGCGTTTGAGTTGCCCTTGTCGAGGCTTGCATTTCTTTGCTCAATGTTTTGTTTCAAACATGCATTTGAAGTTGCACTTATCTTGCATTGTTATGCACATCACTTGCATTGTTATGCACATTGCTTGCATTGTTGTGCACATTTCACTGGTATTGTCATACCTCCATGTTTAACTTGCGTTGTCGCGCACGTCTCTTCTTGCATTACGGTGCACTTTTTCATCGGCACCATGTTTGTCTGCGTTCGATATAACGTTGAACATATGTTGCTAACTATGTTGTGCTTATTAAGTTCCTCTCTTTTGCGGGCATGATATTGTATGTACGGTTCATTTGAAGCTGGTGCGACCAGATGAACCAGACAGGCATTGTATCTTCTCCGTGTGAGACGTAATGAGAATTGTAATTCTCTTACATCCTTACTGCATGAGATGTAGTTTTGCTTTGCATTGCATTCTTGCTTAAAACTGTTGCATTTATTGTGAATATTTGCTTCGTTACAGTTTGCTGTTTTGCATGATCATGAGTTATGTTCGGCTTTGTGCATGTCTTTTGCATTTTGCCCCTGCCTGTGGGCACGCTTGCGAGCCCATCTCTTGTTTATCTCGCCTGCTTGTCTAAGTCTTCGGCCTTGTCAAAAATGGGTCGTCTTTGGCCTTTGACATTCACTCCCGTCACTTATGACTTTCGAGTTCTGTCAAAGAAGGACAACTGTAGACATCTCATTTTTGACCGACCTTAAGACTTAGACGTCATCGATTGAGTGCTCGGTGATTGCGCATGTTGTGCTCGTTCTGAGGTTATGGAGTCTCAGCTAAGAGCTTTGCCTCCGGACTTCGGGACTCTTTTGTGCTTTGCCTCGGTTTGCGAACCAAGTTCTATTTTCTCTTCCCGAAGAGAGGGAGAGGTCTCGTAGACCATCTCTCAGTGGCCGTAGGCTACTCTTCATGGTCGTTGGCCACTTTTCCCGTTTGGAGACCAGTTTCTGATTTTCGGAGCCGTCGGCCGTGCGCCTCGGTTCGGGACCGCTTAACTTTCTTCGTTTGCTCCAGTTTTTGGCACACACCTTGTTTCCTCTCTCTAGAGGGACACTGTGGCCTGGGAGACCACCTTCGTGGTCGCACGCCACTTTCTATGCTTAACAGTCAGTTTTCAGGGCACCCGACTGCGCGTTTTGGGCCCCGAACCCTCGTTTTGCATCCGTCTTGGTTCATTTTTGGCATGGACCCTATTTTCATTGTTTGGAAGGTGGTACAAGGGTGGGAGACCACCTTTCCTTCTTGGAGACCACTTTTCCCCGCCGGCCGATTTTTCTTGTCAAGTAGCTGGTCTCCCTGACTTTTGAGCCACAATTACTGGTCTTCTACCATACCACTAGCTTGCATTGAGTTGGGAGACCACCACTAGAGGCTGTCGACCAGCTTTTGAAGCTTGAACCTTTTAACCCTGGTCGGCCGACCAGGGCAGGTGGTCGGTCGACCACTTGAACTGGTCGGCCAGCTTCCCCGTTTTCTGTCTCTGTGAGTGTGTGCCAGCTGGAAGGCACAGACTGCATCCTCCATACACGCGTATGGAGGATTGGAAACCTTGTTTTGGCTTCTTAAATAAGCTTGGCCCTTTGCTCTAAGCTTCTAAGAGAAGCTTGAACCCCTTTTTAGCTTCTTGAAGAAGCTTGACCCTTTTTACTATAGCTTCCTCAAGAAGCTTGGACCTTTGCACAAGCTTCTTGAAGAAGCTTGGACCTTTGTTCCTCTATAAGAGAGGCTCTCTTCTTCCTTAGGGAGGGTTCAGAAATTTGTTGAAGGAAAAGTATATCTCCCTCTCTATATCTCTACACTTAGGCTTAGAAAGTGCATAGTTCTTGGCCCTTTTACACTACACCTCCTAGCGTAACACTTCCACCGTCAACCTAAGCTCCTTGGAGGTCATTCTCAGAGGTTAAAGGTTGAGTTTTGGTCCAGAGGTGTGCTGTTTTGCTGAAGCTTCAAGGGTAACACACCATTTCCCTCTTTTTAGCATTATTTTGATCCATCTTTTAGCCTTATTTTCAAGCATATTTGAGCTTTGGTGTAAACTAAAAAAGGTCTTATTATGAGGTCCTTAACATGTTTGTTTGAGACCATTTTCCTGTTGGGGATCATTTACCCCCTTGTATGCTTCATTTCATCTTGCTTTAAGCCATGCATTAGGGCCTTTGTGTTGAGCTTTGTTGGCCCTTTTAACCACTGAAATCCAGCGGATTTTCAGTGGTTATTATGTGTTTTTGAGTACCAAAATCAGAGAGGGGTGACCCTCTCACCGCTTGTCTTGTTTACTAGCACTTTTGGCCTAACAAAGGAGCCTATATTTGCACACCTCCAAGCCTTGTTTCAGGCCATTTTTGGTGGGTTTTAGGACCTGCATAGGCTCTATCTAGAGCCCATTTTGCCATTTTGGGTGTCCATCTTGCATGTGTAGAACAACCCTCTTTGTAGCCTATCAAAGGAACCTGTCATTCTTGCATGCATAGACCACGTGTTAGTGGGTTTTTGGGCTTTATTTGGCATGTCATACCTCCAAATTTTTCTGGTTTAGTGGTCTCTTGATTGCCTCATATACTTGTAGTGTAAACCCTCTTTACTAGCTTGTATTGCATGCTATTTTGGCCTTTGATTCTACCACCTTTTGGCCTTGCTTTAAACTGATTTTGTGCATGTTTTGGACTGCCTTAGCTCTGTTTTTATGCCTCATAGTCGATTGATGCTTGCTATGCATGGTTGTAGTTCAATACCCTTGCCTAGCTTTGAGTTTTGGAGCCTATTGCATGCTTATGTTGTGGTGTTTCCATGTTTTGGGGCTATTGTGCATCATATTTCAGAGCTTACATGTATGCTATATTCCCATGTTTTCCACTCTTTAAATGCGTTTGAGAGTCGTGCTTGTTTGCCTCGTTTTTGGACCATTACATGAGCTTCACTTCTATGCATGTTTAGCAATCATTTTAGGCCATTTTCCCACTGTCTTGGACCTACCTAGGGTCTGTTTGGGGCTGATTTTGCCATTTGTGCATTGCTTTGTGTACCTCTAGTGTAATGCACTTCACTAGTTTCGGTATTCAGGCCATCTAGCATGCATTGTGTGACATACTTGCATGATTTAGGACCATCTTGCATATTATTTCAGAGCTGGAAAATGTATGATTGTATGTCATATTTCATCCCTTGCCATGCTTTGGTAGAGTGGCATTTGATGCCTTAGGTTCGGTCCCTTGCAACGGGCATGTTTGCATGAGTGTTCCTACCTTTTATTCCATCATGTTTGGCCACAGATTTAGTGTGGTTGAGGCCCATTCATTTTAGTTTAAGTCCATTTTGCATTGTGTATGCCATATAGTCCATGTTGTTGCATGATTGACCATTGCATTGTGTATGCCTTGATCATTTCATTGTTAGTTTCCGTGTGTGCATTGCGTATGCCATATAGTTTTCATGTGCATTGAGTATGCCATTGATTATTTCATAGCATTGTGTATGCTAGTAGCATGTTTGAATATCATCATTTGCATGCTTACATCATTAGTGGCATTATGTTTAGGTTGCATTTTAGAGTTGCATTCATGCATACCATGTGTATTGCATTGTGTTTGGAGTAGGGTTTAGTCCAGACACGGGAAACGAGGGACGTTTTGTACTCCAAGTGACGAAACGTGCCTCGATTCTCGGTTGCCGACACTCCGGATTACCCATGATGGAGTTTAGGCCTTGTTGTGTTTATATGTACATTCATTTTACATCGAGTCGTGCAATCCGACTCCTCGGCCATCATGCATCGAGATGTGTGATTGGTGGCACGAGGATTGAGGACTACACTCCCTAGAGCTTGTGCAATGATGGGGAGAGTGGTCATGCACACATATGTTGAAAATCTATTGCCATGTCCTTTTCTTGCTCTCTGTTGCAGCAAACCGGAAACCAGCAGCAAAAAATTGGTTAGCAGCCTTTCTAGAGCCATGTACAGTACTCCGGGGCCAGTTGCACACAGAGGCAAATCGGGGCATCGCGATGGATTTCCCGACAAGGCGGCCCGAGCATGCATGCATCCCTATTATTCGGAACAGAGCTGAGGCAGTCCGTTTTTACTTAAATTTGCATGCTAGCTTATTTATCTTAGTTAATTTGTTAATTAATTAGGGTTGTGTAATAATTAGCTGTAATTTATTATTCATTCGGTTGTGTATTATTTATTCAGACCCTCCGAGGAGGGCAATGTTGTACTAAGTGTGCGTGTGTGTGATGTATGTCTTCTAACCCTACGTCTTTCTCCCTTTTATTTACCTGCTTATGATGGTTAGTTTTAGGACATGTTTCAATTAGCATCTATATGTTCGCATGTTTGCATTCATACATCTGTCTTGCATGCACCGGGGCTCGGCGCATCATACTAACTGCATTGTATTTCAATTCTGAGTTGAATACGTGTTATCTGTTGCATTTCATGTGCCATGTTTAGAATAGCCGAGCCCATCTTAGTTGCATTTTTGTATGTATTGCATTAGGCATTTCAGTATAGTTAGGATTCATGCATGATTTCTTATTAGCTTCTTTCTTTGGCTTGGAGTACTCGGTGAGTATTTATGCTTTAGCATCCTTGCATGCGTGTGAGTGACTGCCATGATAGCATGCTTACCATGAGGCTATGTGTTTATATGATATAACTGCCTGAATGCCTGTGGGTGAAGGTTGTGTTGCTTGAGTTGGAATAATTCGTCGAAACCTGTGTTTTAGCCTACTTGCGAGTAGCACCTTCAAATTGTTTTTCAAAACGAACATGAGATGTTTTGTTCCAATTCAGGCGACCCAGTCTATACTTGTATGCTGTGTGCATCACATAGTAATTCTAGGCTAATAACCGGAATAAGAGCACAAAATGTTTTCAAAACTCGATATCATGGTTAGTAGAGGCCGATCTTTGATCGGGCGAGCGGGGGTGTTCATGAAGTGACCTTCCCCAATCGTACCAAAGTTCCCGAGCCGAGGCAACTTTGGTGATGACGGACACGTGGCCTTAGGCATGAGTCAGGGTTTCCTAAATTTCTCCAAAATAAAATATTTAGGTGGCGACTCTGTATCTGGCAAAGCAGTCCATGTTTGGCACTTATTTCTAAAAATCAATTTTACAAAACGATTTGTCGGATTTGGACTCTTTGATGATTCATCGGTCTTGCATTGCACTCTGCGAGATTACATACAGGACCGTGACATTGAGTCCGAACTGTAGTAAGCCCCAATGAACAAAACGGGATTCCCTCCTGGGACGTTCGGGGACGTCTACACCTATCTACCGGATTCTTAGCGAGATACGGGATCAACCCTTCGTTCGGTGGCCAGCCAAGTTAGGAGAAGCACAAAAAAGCTATGATGAGAGGTCTCATTGCACCTTCCATGATAAGAAGGGGCACCGCAATGAAATTGCACACCATAGAGGCAACATCTGGAGGAGTTAGTGGCTGCTGGACACCTGGACCAGTATATAGAAGGAGGAACACAACCAGCCCCTCAGGACCTCGACAGACCAAACTGGATGCCAGTCGACAGTCCACCCCAAGGCATAATTAACGTTATACATGGGATCGTCGAACCTGAGTGGGTATGTGAGCTCAGGGGGATGATCAAAAAGGCTGAGCACTTGAGAGAGGTATTAAGTGCATAACCTACTATAAAATAAGACAGAACAGAGGCCACGAACGTCGTATCCTTTCAGACAGGGACCTCGCAAGGCTACATTGCCCTCACAATGACGCACTGGTGGTCACTTTATGCGTCAAGAACTTCGACATTAAGCGGATTCTGATTGACTAAGGAAGCTTATGCGAGATAATGTACTACGAGACCTTCAAACAACTGAAATTGGAGAACGAAGACTTGGCACTTGCAACATCTCCCCTTGTCGGTTTCAACTCAATGCCAAAGTGGCCAGTGGGCAAGATAATCCTCCCAGTCAAGGCAGGAACCATGACAAAACAAGTGAAATTTTGGGTATTGAAGGTCCCTTCCACTTACTACATAATCTTGGAAAGGGCATGGCTGCATGCCATGCACTCAGTGGCGCCAACCTACCATCAAGCATTACGATTCCCTAACGAAACTGGCATGATTGAAGAAGTCTTAGGAGACCAAATCATGTCAAAGCAGTGTTTCGTCACAGTAAACGGCAGCCGTGCTGCAAAAGGGTTCGTTCAGATGGTGGAAGAGCCAGAAAGCAACGAACTATTTCCAGATGTCGGCAAAGCAACAGAGCAAAATGCAGTGGAAGACTTAGTTGAGGTAAGGATAGATGAAAAGAACCTAGAAAATTTCTTTTTGCTCGGCTCGTCTTTGTCCAGCACTGAGAGAATAGAGGTCATGGAATTTTTAACCTCTAACATCGAAGTGTTTGCCTGGACACCATATGACATGCCTGGCTTTGAACCAAATTTCATCTTCCATTAACTTAATGTCCACCCAACTGCCAAACCAATTATTCAGCGAACTCGCCGATCGGCACTCTACCACACAGAGATAGTGGCTGAAGAAGTAGGAAACCTGCTGAAGGTAGGAGCCATCAAAGAAGTACACTATCCCAGGTGGATCTCCAACACTGTAGTAGTGCCAAAGAAGAACGGCCAGTGGTGCATTTGTGTGGACTAGAAAATGGTCAACAAAGCATGCCCAAAAGACAATTTCCCTCTACCACGGATAGACCAACTGGTGGACCTAACGGTAGGGCATAAACGACTTAGCTTCCTTGATGCGTATCGGGGTTACTATCAGATCGCTATGTATGAACCAGACCAAGAGGTCACATCATTTACAACGCCTAGAGGATTGTACTGTTACAAGGTCATGCCCTTTGGCCTAAAGAATGTTGGGGCTACATTCCAACGGATGATCACCAAAATATTTGAACCATTGTTAGGCAGAACAATGGAGGCTTACACAGATGACATGGTGGTCAAGAGCAAGGATGAGAAGGATCATCTCAGGGACCTAGATGAAATGTTTCAGATTTTTGAAGTCCCACAAGTTACGTCTAAATTCGGCGTAGGATCAGGCAAATTCCTAGGCTTTTTGGTGACCAACCGGGGTATAGAAGCTGATCCCTCTCAAATCAAAGCAATCCAAGATCTTGAGAGGCCCAACACAGTCAAAAAGGTACAACATCTCACTGGCCTTGCAGCCGCACTCAACCGATTCATAAATCGGTCGTCAGACAGATGTCGACCATTCTTCCAAGCACTGAAGGCCAAATTTGAGCGGGATGAAGAATGTGACTGCGCCCTAGAAAGCTTAAAAGACTACATGACCTCTCCTTCGCTGTTAGTAACCCCGGTACTAGGAGAAGATCTCTTTCTGTGCTTAGCAGTTTCACAGCATGCAGTCAGCGCAGTGCTAGTCAGAGTGGAAGGAAACTAACACTTGTCTATCTTTTATGTTAGCAAGACCTTGCTGGGCGCCAAAACAAGGTACCTACCATTGGAGAAGCTGGCATTAGCTTTGATGATGGCCTCAAGAAAGTTGTCACACTATTTCCATGCCTACACCATAATCGTCCTAACGGCTTTTCCATTAAAGGCCTTGTTTGAGAGGGCGGATTTTTCTAGACGAATCTTGAAATGGGCAGTGGAGTTGGGGCAGTTTCATATCAAGTTTCAACCCAGAACCGCAATAAAAGCCCAAGCTTTTGCAGACTTTGTGGCTGAGTTCACACCAGGAAGCCATCACATTTGCCCGATCGATTTGACCGACATAATCGAAGTAAAGGGGGAAAGTGCCACGGGAACTGCGCAGCCCCTAAATTGCGAACCATACAGGATTGAGGAAAGGAATGAAGGAGCAAACCATGCTATTCCCAATGAGGACTCATCAAAAAGTAAAAACTCGAGACAGTCTGACAGTGAAGATAAAACCCCAACAGCAGGCATGGACTTGGAAGAAAACACCAGCAACACCAATGATCCTAAGACATCATCCGATCCCTCTACTTGCTGGAAGTTATTCATCGGAGAGATGTGGAAACTCTTCATCGATAGAGCTTCCAACAGGCACGGCGCAGGACTTGGCATAGTTCTTATCTCACTAGATGGCCTAACAATTGAACAGGCAGTCAACCTGGGCTTCCCAGCATCCAACAACGAGGCGGAGTATAAAGCATTGTTAACAGGCTTAAAGTTAGCACTTTACATGAAGGCCACTGAGCTGATGGTGTACAGTGACTCCCAGCTGGTAGTAAACCAGATTTCAGCGACTATGAGGCAAAAGATGAGAGGATGGCTAAGTACCAAGAGTTAGTCAGAAAGGAGGTCATGAAGTTCGAAGTAGTTCGGATAGAGCAAATCGGCCGAGGAAAAAATGGTAGAGCAGACGAGCTGGCAGGTTTTGCTTCAATGGCAGATACATCTGTCCCACACCCATTATTGATCGACTTCCTACCTAGATCAAGTATTGAGGAACCCAAAGCAGACGAGGCATGTTGCGTCGAGCTAGGCCCATCATGGATGGATCCCATTATAGTATTCTTAAAAGATGGCATCTTGCCAGAAGAAAAGAAAGAGGCCAACAAAATTAGAGCAAAATCACAGCGATTTTGGCTCTCTCCATCATTGGCGTTGTACAAAAAATCCTTCACCGGAACTTACCTGAAATGTGTCCATCCCAGCAAGGTTGAGGCATTTTTGTTTGAGATACATGAAGGCGTATGCGGAAGGCACCAAGAGGGAAGATCATTGGCTTACAAAGCAATTTCACAAGGATATTGATGGCCATACATACAAGCAGATTCAGAGAAATATATCAAGAGGTGCGAGAAATGTCAGAAGTTCACTCACCAAATGCATCAACCAGCCAGAGAGCTTCTACTATTAACTAGCCCATGGCCCTTCGCAATGTGGGGCCTGGACATAGTGGGACCACTTCCAACTGCACCCGGTAATAGAAAGTTCTTTCTCGCAGCAACAGACTACTTCACAAAGTGGGTGGAGGCAGAAGCACTCGCATCAACAAAGGAGAAAGACGTTAAGAAGTTCGTCTGGAAAAACATCATAACTAGATTCGGCCTTCCCAAAGCTCTAATATCTGACAATGGCACTCAGTTCAATGGCAAAATTTTTTGGGGCTTTTGCGAGGAATACAAGATAGAATTCTACAACTCTACACCAGTATACTCTCAAGCGAATGGCCAGGCAGAAGCATCAAACAAAGTCGTCTTAGATGGTTTGAAGAAAAGGTTGGACAAAGCAAAAGGCAAGTAGGCTAAGGAGCTTTCTCATGTTTTATGGGCTTACCGTACTACACCTCGGCGGTCAACCAGAGAAACGCCTTTTTCCTTGGCCTATGGCATGGAGGTAGTAATCCCACTGGAAGTAGGCCTCCCCATCATTAGAAGTGAAAATTTTGACCCAAACTTGAATGAAGAAGCCATAACCTTGGAACTTGACCTTGCAGAAAAAAGAAGGAAAAGAGCACTAGTCCACATTGCTTCATACCAGCAGAAGTTATCCAGAAAATATAACAAAACAGTACATTCAAGGTAATTCAAGATTGGATATTGGGTACTACACAAAGTAATGGGAAACACTTTGGTACCCGGAGATGGCAAGTTAGGACCTAACTAGAAAGGACCATACAAAGTGGTCGGTTTAGTAGGAAAATGGGCATATCACTTGGAAGATGGAGACAACAAAGCTATTCCTAGGCCATAGAACACTGCCAATCTCAAACTATTTAATTTTTAGCTTTCTCTTAAAATACTTGTAATTTTTCTTTTTCAAATAAAACTAGTTTTTTTTTTTAGCATAATTCTTTCTACTGTAAAAGTTGTTCCTAGTCATTGCCAGCAAGGGGCAATCAAGGGGTTTGGCAGGTATGACCAAACATTCTCTTCTTCAGTCGAGATAAGGATCTAGGCTGAAGAAGGTTGCAAGGCATGACTAACATTTAGCTCTCTTCAGCCGAGATAAGGATCCAGGTTGAAGAAAGTTTGGTAGGTATGACCAAACATTCTCTTCTTCAATTGAGATAAGGATCTAGGCTAAAGAAGGTTGGCAAGTATGACCAACATTTAGTTCTCTTCAGCCAAGATAAGGATCTAAGCTGAAGAAAGTTGGCAGGTATGACCAACATGTAGCTCTCTTCAGCCAAGATAAGGATCTAGGCTGAAGAAAGTTGGCAGGTATGACCAACATTTAGCTTTCTTCAGCCGAGATAAGGATCTAGGATGAAGAAGGTTGGCAGGTATGACCAATATTTAGCTCTCCTCAGTCAAGATAAGGATCTAGGCTGAAGAAAGTTTGGCAGGTATGACCAACATGTAGCTCTCTTCAGCCGAGATAAGGATTTAGGCTGAAGAAAGTTGGCAGGTATGACCAACACATAGTAAAGTCAACAGATTACAGGGCTCTTGGACCGAGATGGATATCTTGGCCAGAAACTATTAAGACATCACAACCAAGCAAAGATTTCAAGACTGATGCAATTAAAGTTGAAAGATAATTACAAGTACGGCGTGAACCGAACAACAAGATTGAAAAATTACAGATTTCGTTCCATTCTATTTGAAAGATGTGCATTACAAGAGGAGGAGCTTAAGCTCGGTTACAAATGCTTTCAAAAAGTTAACATCAAAAAGAAGAAAAACAAGATCAAGTAAATAGATCGTCCAAATCTGCATCCAGGTCAACCCGAGCTTCACCACTCGGTAGCCCTGTTCTAGCAGGTAGGTCGGTTATAGGCGCATCATCAACCGTACTTGGCACCGGTGGCTCCACCCGAGCTGACTGAGCAGTCTGGAGACTGTGACCATTAGTAACAGGTGGGGCGTTGTTTGGCTCTGGGGATTCTTTCTCCTCATCCCTCTCTTGGAGCAACTTTTGTTAAATGGCATTGGCGTAGTCCGCCATATAACTTGGAATAAAGTGGGGAGGAGGGTTTTTGAAGACCTCGGCTTCTTGATCATAACCGAGCTTTGTTACAGCTGCCTTCTATCTGCATTTGAAAAATATGTCTTTCGCAGCTTCGCACTGCAAGACATAGGTGGCCTCCCCTTCTTTATAGCCACGATCTTCAGTATCCTTCATCTTCTTATTCAGCTCGGCGATCTCTGCATCTTTTTTCTTCTCGAGCTTGGCCAGCTCGCGCAGATAGCGGTCTTTCCTTTTGGCCAAAGCCTTTTGCTTGTCCACTTCCGTCGAGTTGACCAGCTCGGTGAATCGGGTGATTTCAGAATGAAGATCGGTCATTTTTTGCTTGGCCTTGTTCAGCTCGGCCGTCTTAGTGTTGGTGTCTGCCATGACCAGCCGTGCTGTCTTGCGCAGCTCCGGCACGCGCTTATGAGCAACATGATTCTTCTACATGGCCTGCAGAAGGAGAGTGATTATAACTAAAATCGAGCAAACATATGTGCAAACTGGAAAACAAACAAAGGAAGCACTTACAAGCACCATTGACTTAGTGACCGAGCGTATGGCTTTAAGCTCGGTCAAGTGGTCGTGGTGCTCCATGTTGGCTGGCAAACACACGTTTTTGGGGAGGTTAAAGGCAAGCGTGTGGTCCTTGTCTGCAACCACCGAGTCTGTGTTTGCTCATTCTGAAGGGCTAGCTTGGTCAGTGTGGATAGGCTCAGGGCCCGGCGGTGTTGTTTCAGGAAGCACGCGATCCTCCTCATCAATCAACCGCTGATGATCTGTTGAAGAAGTGCGCGCACGCTTGCTTGGCCGAGATGATGAGGCTTGGGTCATTGGGAGGGCAACCACAGCCTCGTGCATTTGATCGGCTTGTGGTGTCTCGGTTTGAACCCCGCCAGTTAGAGGTGATGTTTGTTCAGTGATCAGGGCTCGAACAGCTCGGCGCTTGGCCATTTCTTGTTCTTCGGTTAGGGGAATGAGGTTGATTTGTGGCAAGTTTGGGTCCGGTTCTGGTGATGGCTCAAGAAGGAAGTCAGTTACCCTGACCTTTCTTCTCCCACTGTAACGTTAAGTTGGTTCAAAGTTGTGTAGCTCGGTCCAACCTTGTTGTCGGTACCGGAGTGCGGTACGGAGAGCGTCCTGGTTGGCGTATTGGTATTGTGATTTTAGTTGGTTTAAATCTGCATAATTAGAAAGGTTAACGGTTAGCACGGTGTAAAATTATGGCTTGGAATAGCAAAGCAAAGAGAAAGCCGAGGTATCCTTGCCAGCAGTCCCCTTATTCCAATTTATGTTATAACCCGGTATCTGGGCTTCCTGGTCTTCAAAATTACCAGAAACCCAGAAGAAATCTTCGTCGTTTACATCTTTATCCGGTGTGTTTTTTATTATTTTCTCTCGGCCTCTTCTTACTCTTAAATAATACACCCAATCGTCATCATTTTGACCGAGCAAGTATTGGTGGAATAGCTCGGCTAATCCGAGGTTTAGACCGAGCCGACGGTTTAGCTCGGCATGCCATTTATTATTCTGTAAGTATTGGTGCTAAGTTGAGTTGAACATAATCTTGTCTGCCTAAGGAACTCGCATATCAGCGGCTGTACAGGGAATCGGAGACTGGTCTCAACAATTGATATTACAATGAAGGGAACAAAGCCCGGTTTTTCCCAGGGTGTGGTATCTAGTTCGGCTAAAGAAAGATGGATGTCTTTAGGAATATTATAGTCCTTACGGAATTCAGCAATGGCCCGAGGTGAGTCCACCAGGAACCGATATTTACCCATATAACTTAAATTGTGTACAAAATATCACGGTAGCCTAGCTCGGTATTGAGTTGACTTTGAATATCTCGGTTGAGTGGTAGTGCAAAGCTGTGCTTGCCCAACCAAGTCAAGTTTGCAAAGTGGAGACAAAAAGTGTTATGCCCAGATCACTAGACCAGGCTAAGCAAGACGGCAAAATAAATACCCTAGATCGGCTAAATGGGTTGCAACCCGTTCTTAGTTCGGTTATAGCATGAGTTTTTAGCCCGGTTATTAAGCATTAAGGATCTTAGATCGGTCATAACACAATGCGAGGCTCAAAATTTTAGCTCGACTATTGGGTGAGGTTTTCTAGTTCGGTTGAGTACGCACCCAACACAAACAGGTTCTTAACTCGGTCATGGTGTTATTTTAGATAAAAAATATCACATTCTAGATTGATTGAGGATTCAGCTAAGGTGTAGTTGTGGACTGGGCATGTGATTTTTGAGTTTTCATGGTCCTTACCCATTTATGAGAAACTACAGGAGTGTGTTTTTGAAAAACATATGTATATATATATGTCTATACTATACATACTCGTGGAATAACCAAAAAAGAAAGGATTGGGCCACTTACAGTTTTTAAATGGAAGGATGAAGATCAACACAAAGAGGATGCCAGCTAGAACACAAGTTTTGCAGATGCTATGGTCGTGAATACGAAGACTCAGAAGGCAAGAGAGAGAAACTGAACAGTGGGAGTGCCTTGATTCAAAAGAGGGGTTTTTTGTATAAAGCACAAAAATGGGCGGGATTGTTCAAAATTTTCGAGATACAAAGACGGCTGTGACAGTTGTACTTGACCAGTAGGGGCAAGCCACGTGTCCAGGGGAATAGAAAACGATTCAGATGTGCTTGAGAGGTGAAACGACGTACAGAGCAATTGACAAGACGTTTGTGGACCGGGCAAATCGGTAGACCAGTAACAGATGAGCTCGGTTGAGGGCTTGGACATTAAGCTCAGTCGGTAACAAGTAATCCCAAATCATGCATTGCAGATGGAATTAAAGGGCAATTGAGAGGGTAATTTATGCTTAAATTGGGCCGAGGTAAGAAAGCCCGTGGGAATGGGCCGAGGTAGATAAAGTCTTGGGTCGAACCACGGACCGAGGTAATTATCTCGGTAGCCTTGGTCACATTAGTCCGGTTAGAGCTGGGGTTCTCTATGTCTGGTCTAACTATAGCGACCGAGGTAGCTATGATTTGAATCGAGCTAAAAGATAGCTCGGCAGAGGCAACTCCAAAGACTAGGTTGACTGAGTTGGCTTATTCTGCGCCGAGCTGTGTGAGCGCGGTTATGCTTTGTGCCAACTGAAGTAAGAGTTGCAGTTATATCACTTTGATAAGCAGTGGGTAAAGAGTTATCAGGATAAGCTTTATCTTTGGGCATGAGACTCTTAGTAGGACTCTGCAAAGAAGAGTAGAGTTTTACTGGGGTTGTGCAAACCATCTCACTTGGTTGGAAGTGAGTAGGGTGTGTGATTCCTAGTAGGACTCTTATAAGGAGAGATGGAATCCTACTAGGATTATGTCAGGCAAAATCTATAAAAGCTCATGGCAAGACCTATGTACATGTATCACAATTCTTATTCTTGAATACACAAAGCTTTTCTATTTTTTGTCTATTTGTTGACTTAGGCATCGGAGGGGTTTCCGACACACACCTGCCGGCTAGCTCACGTTTGTATTTTCAGAAAGTAAAGCGACGATGCTTGGAGGAGCACAAACTTGATCAACAGGATTATACGAGAAAAATTATTTCGTGCTCGTACACATCTCATAAAAACTCACCATTGTTATCAACTTCTTTGTTTCTTATAAATAAATATTGGCCATAAAAAAAGGGGCCATCACCCTGTGTTGGGTTTTATAATTCGGGATTCTGGGAGAGACCGAACTTGCTGCATTTTGTTTACAGGGGGAGTATTAGTTCAATCAATTTCTGTAATACTATGAAGTGATAGCAATTCTCTAATTTGGGGGTGAATCAATCCATCTCATTCTAGTTTCTCCAGTATTCTCTTCATTGATGTTATAATCACAGAAAAACATATCAAGTATAACTTTAAATAATTTAATAAAGTGTATTTATAAATTGAACATACTAAATGATTTTTAGGGTGCAAATAGAATCATCCCATTTGTTGAAAAGTCTTGAACAATAAATCTTCGCACCTAGGATTAGGAGTTGTCTTTCGCCGGGCCGGGCCAGGCTGAGTTCGAGTCAGGCCAACACTACTTAATGTGAAATTTTGTGTCTATCAAAACTTGTACGACCGAACATTGGGCCTATATAATCAACCTAAGTCTAACCCTAAATAAATTATAACTTTCAAGTCTGTCCATCGAGCCATATGCATGAGCCATCAAAAAAAATAAAATCATAGTACCTGATATTTTTTCATAAATAGACAAAGCCCTATAAAGTAACTAACCATTAAAGATTTAATATCATATTAATTAAAAAATTAATTTTTTTTTAAACCAAACACATCCATAATTCCAAAAGTTCGAGAGTTTTTAAAACCAAACTGTTAGTAATACATCAAACTAAAAAAAAAAAAAATCCACAATTTAAACTTCAAATTTCTTCGAACATTTTTTTTTTTTTTGTGAATGTTTTCAGCAAAACAATGACTACTCGAACATCTTACAAATCACATGGCCAACAAATGTCTTCAGCAAAACAATGACTACTCGAACATCTTACAAATCACATGGCCAACAATAAAAGGTTATATATATTTTTAGCCTCCGTTTGGGAAGTGGGTTGGCTTTTTGGCTTTTTGGCTTTTTTGGCTATTTTAGCCTGGGCTAAAAAGCTTGGTTTGGAAAGGGCTTTTTGGCTTTTTGGCTTTTTTGGCTTTTTTTTGTGAGAGAAGAATGTAATGATTATGGGTTGGATGTGATGTTTTGTTTGTTATGGCTAAAATAGTCTATTTTGTTTTTTGTGGCTAAAATAGCCAAAAAAGCCTGAAAACCATCTTGCCAAACAGAGGCTTAATATATTATATAAATTGATTAATTAATTAAGTTAACCACGTAGCAGGCCGGGCTGAGCCAAACATATAATTTCCAAACCCAACCCATTAATCAATCAGGCTGAAAATATCAACCCAGTCTGTCACGACCCACTCCCCGTACCCATCGTACCCAAGGGTTAAGTATTGTGATAACCAGTAACTGAATTTACCTTCGGCCAATTCTTGAACAAATTAATAAATACCAAAATAATCATTGGAGTTTCTATTTTTATTACAAAATTTACTGACCAAAAAGGCCGATATTTACATATAAACATATCATAAAAGTGTTGTGTGTGTCTATACCGCAACCCCGCATCTAAGACTTTCCAAAAGCTATTTCTGAATTGTATTATTTCCTGAAAATTGGTAAATAACTATAAGCACATGGCAGAGTGAGAAATATTCTACCAAGAGTATAAGAGACACAAAATAACCATGGATAGTTATGTAACTAAAATATTTAAGATAACTAAGTCTGAACAAATAATCATTTATGTAACAAATCTGAGATTATGTAAATAAATATCCATAACCACGGTACCGAACAAAATAGAACAGAGGTCATAGTAGTGACAGTTAGAACAAAGATACGGAATCAAGAGGTGGCTCGTACGGATTATAGAGGTGGCTCCCACAACAATGTAGCACTTATCTCTGCACAGCACTTTGCTCCGCATAGAACAGAGGCCAATGGATCCATGACAATAGGGGGCCACAAAGTGACCAAACAGAAGCCGATGGTTATTTAAGTCCTCCAAAGCATGGGACTCCCGTGGTGGTACGTACAAAACATAATTATTTATAAGGTTATAG
Source organism: Camellia sinensis (assembly GCF_055761805.1). Lineage (NCBI taxonomy): Eukaryota > Viridiplantae > Streptophyta > Magnoliopsida > Ericales > Theaceae > Camellia > Camellia sinensis. The sequence goes on from NC_138967.1 coordinate 172,829,016, forward strand.
TCAAACATTCTTTAGAATATATAACAAACATATCCATGGATTTTATTTTATACAAATAGAGTTCAGAAAATAATCCACGTAATTGAAATATTAATATAATTTATAAAAATTTATAAAACATAATTTGTATAAAATAAATATGGTAAGTCAAAACATACATAAAATATATTATGGTAGCTCAAAATATAACTTACCTTAACTTTAATACCTCACTCTTTTTTTCTACTACCAAAGACCTTCTCAACTTCCATTATTTTCTTTTTCCTTTTCTTCCTCTGTTTTTCTTCCTTTCTTCCTTTCTTTCTTCTCTTCTTCTTTTGCACCCAGTGATCACCCCCTCCCTATAAATAGAGAGGTGAAGGCCTCTGAATCCAACGTGGCAACTCAAATTCCTCTCAGATTTGATCACGGATTTGTTCCTATTTTTAATAAATATTTAAAATAATTATATTTTGATTCAATTTTTTAATATAATTATATAAATAAATTAATTCATAATTAAATTATATTCTATCGTATACCAACAGTAAATAAATTATTTATTTTATTATTACATCCATTATTATTATTATTATTATTATTATTATTATTATCTATTTATTTACTCTTACTTTTATATTTATTTATTTATTATTTTTAACTTTAATTTGGCCAAACTAATATTATAATTCTATATTTATATTAATTTGGCCTCAAATAATAATCCCTAATTTAATTACACTTTATCTTATACACCCGTAACATTTAATATTTTATTTTACTCTTACGAAATATTTAATTAAACATTTAGGGTTTTTCTCATTTATAATTAAATAATACTAATATAAAATTTAAAGGACAACTTAAATTTTCGAGTTGTTACATAACCCAGCCCTATGGGCTAAAATAATATTCCCAAGCCCCAAAAAAATAGGGTTGAGTTGGAGGGGCAGCGGACTCATGCCCCCCATGCCAAAGATGCCAACAAGTTAGGAGTAATTATGAGCCGTTTTTATTAGTCAGACTTATTTATTTAGAATAAATTATAAATACACTCCTTGAGGTTTACTTAAAATACAAGTTATCCCGTATGATTTTAGAAATTACATCTCATCCCTCTAAAGTTTATAATTTCATAACAAATGATCCATTTAAATAATAAATCATCAAGTTAATTAGCAGTTTTTAATGATATCATAAATTTATTTCAATTAATAATTAAATAATTTTATTATTGTATAAGAGAGCAGTTAAGAATTTCATTTTTTTAGTTAATTTTATTAAATAAAAATTTATGACAAGAGAGTATTTGTAATTTTTCAAACTATAAGGAATAATCTGTATTTTAAACAAATCTCATGGTGTGTATGTATAATTTGCCCATTTACTTAGAGGTCTTAATGACAGGTGATAGCGCGGTAGTGGTGATGGTGGATAGCGATGGTGGTAGTGGCGGTGGTAGACAGTGGCTGTATGAAGCCTTTGGAGAAATAGTTGAGAGCGAGATGAGAAAAAAATATGAAAAAACTTGATAGAAAAAAATTTATTGTGTACAACATAGGTAATATAAGATTTATTAATGCATTTAAAAAGTAAATAGAACTTGGTAAGACATCTAATGGGATTAGTTCATAATTACCCCTAAGGGTTAGGTTTTTCTCAAGTTAAGAATTCAACTTGAGAGAGCATTTGAACTTTGTGAGAGAAAAGTTTACTTAAAAAAAGCCCAGAAAAAATAGTAGAGGTGAGATTTTAGGGAAAATTTCAAATCAGGTTCCGTTTGTTTTGATATAATTTATTTAACACTAAAAATATTTTTCTCAAAAAAAAAATAAATTTTAACGTTTGGTTGAAACTTGAAACAAAAATATTTTATTGCCTAAAAGATAAATTTTAATTCAATAAAATGTCATTTATAACTTTTTAGTAAATTAAGATAATATTTGAAAAGGCTAAATGTATTGAAAATGTAGTGAGTAAGAGTCAATTATGTAAAAATTGACTTATCGAATTTTTAAAGGTAAGCCATTTTTAAGAAAATGATGCAAAAATAGTTTTCTTAAAAATGTTTATTTACTTTTTGTTCAACCAAATAACGGAAAATGAGTAAAATATTAATATTTCACGTCAAAACAAACAGAGTCAGTATATGCTTCTTTTTTTAATTTTTTTTTTATAAACAAATAGTAAATTTTATAAGCATTAATGATTAAAACCATTAAATTTTTTACGAATATGTAATAACTTTATGTTAGTATCACTGATTTGTAATTTTTCTTTATTTTTAAATGTGGTTCTATTATATATAATTAAACCTAGACCTTACATTAATATTTATGGTACAATTTGGGTATTTTTTTTGGTATCCTAAAGTTTATTTTTTATGCATAATAAAGACAAACTAACTAAAAACTGGATTTTAAGCAAATTATTTTCTCAACAGGCTTATGTTGATCATTAAGGCTGTAAACGAGGTACATGCTCCCTTGAAACTAAGGCCTCGTTTGGTAAAAGTTAAAATGACTAAATAAGCTCAAAAAAATAAAATAGGTTAATTAAGATAAAATATCACATTTAAACCATAATTATTTCACTTTTTCTCTCATAACTATCATATCCAAACTAAAAAAAAGTCAAAAGTTCTTCTCAAACGGAGTTAATTTAGCCAGGTTAAATTTGTCAAAAAAAAAAAAAAAAAACTAAATTAATTCTTCCCAAACCAAGGCTAAAACTGTTTTTGAATTTTTTTTCAGTTGTAACGTTCCCTTGAAATTGAATATTGGAAGAATTACAACACAGTTTGTAAATCAAAGTATAAAAAATGCAGCGGATAAAATATTTAGATCATACCTTTAGATGATAGAACCTCGTGGGTAAATCACGTGCTTCCAAAATCTGATAAACCAACCCAGCAGTGAAGTGATATTACAAAATGAATATCACCCACACAAATCACAGTGCAAATGACTTGATCGTTGTTTTTGGGAGAGAGTCAGTATATGGGTAAAACTCAGATCATACGTTGTTTCTCTCTCAATCACCCATAACCCATATACCAGATATATAATGTGTTATTATTATCTATCCATATCAGTTAATGGAGATAATATCTGTATCCTGAGTGGTTATCCTAAATAGGTTTGAATTCAATTTCAAAAACTATTTGAATAAGGTTCAAATTCAAATTCAAATGGTCATGCCACATGGACGCCCATTACTAACATCTCCCACTCGCACATGAGTTGGCATGACACTGCCACATCTCTATCTCAATCTCCCCAAAAATGAACAATCTCATACTAGCCAATGCACCGTGCGACCGCTGAGAACACCTGCATGTGGGAGCTCTATACTAGAAACTCAATATGAGTCAGTATAAAGATATCAACCCAAAAAGAACAGAGATTGTGTCTCATATACCCCAGACTCATGTAATTACACCAGTCCAAAAAACATCTCTAATCCCTCAAAAAGAGCATGTTTGACCCTCTCAATTCTTGCAATATATTTACACTCAATTCGCTTTTCATACAGAGCGATGTGAGTTGCCGGCGGTGAATATACAACGGTGGTGTAATACTAGATGATCTTCTCTTTGCCCTCATGCCATTTAGTTTAGGATTGACCGCTTTCCCAGTGATGTCCCTTAAGGCCGAATCATACATGACTGCAGGCAACATACCAAAGTAGCAGAACATCAACCCCTTACCTTATGACATAGTCAAAAGTCACAAAAGGGTACATAAATGAAAGTCATATCAATAATGACATGTAAGACTCACACGGTGAGGAAACAGGGATCCATTCTCTCACTTCATTACTCGATCGCCAAGCACATGTAGCATGAATACATGTTACGGTGGAGTAACTCTTTCATAAAGAGTGACGTCATACTCGATACACCGTACAGATATTAGTCTAGTCGCTTTCTAGCGCCTAACCCGAATTCTCTATTTGCTCGCCTTCCAGGCGCCAAATGAGATCTCGCATCTGGCTAATCATAACAGGCACAACATGGAAAGTGGGTACTAACATCCATGTTTGGTCCTTAACACGACCTCGTCTTGGTTGTAACCAAGGCGACATGCATAGTGGATTATTTAAGCCTCTCTTGGCTCCAAATAAAAATAAACCACTAGTCTCAACCTTGCTCGCTCCTAAGCGCCAAGGGCGATTGCTCGTGTGAGTGAGCCAATCTTACCTGCTGACATCATCATCTGCTAATCATTATGACACAAACCATAATAGTGTCAACATCCCATCATCTCAAAATAAGTGATCGATTTTAAAAAAAATGACCACAGCTTGTGCAATTATAGATTCCAAACATAAGCCTTATCAGCACCTCTTGCAATAAGTATATACAACGGAATCCACTATGTGCACCTCACATGAAGTGATTGAAGATCACTATTCTAGATTCCAAACATAAGCCTTATCAACACCTCTTGCGATAAGTATATACAACGGAATCCACCATGTGCACCTCACATGAAGTGATTTAAGATCACTACCTCTTGTGCAACAACCTCTCTAAAGATATTTTTTGTGACCAATTTGCGTTCATTCTTAATGCGCCCAACCAGCGCAGATGCGCTCAACTAGCGCATTGAATCTTACAAGGAGCAAATTAATATGCTACTAGTAAAGCATATTATCCACAATCTAATGAGCATGGTCAATGTCTAAACAACTCAGTTGACCATTTACCAAAGATAACACTTATCATGCCGAATATGCCCACATAGCGTCCTTTAGGCTCCCACAACAAAGAAAAGATCAAGGAATATAGGTCATCTGTTTCTCTTAAAGACAATCCGAGGATTCACTCAATAGCTAAGGCTCTGGCGTTTACCAATAGGTAAGTCAATGGGTTTGCAATTTTGCATCTAGAATCGTTTTAGGATATTCCTTATGTAAGTCATCGAAGACAAAACAGAAATTCTCCCAAAACAATCCCTAAGGATCGTATATCCGAGCATATAAATTACATCACCCATGTCCATCATATCTAAAATAGAGGACTGGCCACCCTAGGTGGCGACAACCCTATAAATTCCTGGCTCAAAATGACTAAGTAAGGAAAAACTTCTTTTGGACCATTGATCATGCCTCAGTGGTCTTCATCGATCATCGTTTGCCTATCATGGCTTGACGAAATCTAAGAACCACTATTTGGATAACTGTTTTAGGTTGTAAAAGATTTATTGGAACTAGCAACCTTTTTGCGCTCCTAACTTTTCACCATAAAAACAGAAGGTAAATCCCTACGGATCTACTTATCCAATTCTCCAACGAGAAGTTGGGTCACAATGTCCACAAATCAATGTTTCGAACTTATGTCAATCATAGCCTAAGTCAAAATAACCTCACTCCCCAGGAGGAAGTCAAGGAGGAAGTCAAAATAACCTCATTCCCCAGGAGGAAGTCTTCTCATAGTCTACACTTTCCTCAATGGTGCGACTTTTCGGTATCTAGCGAGCCTTATGCCTCAACAATGACTATCCAAATTACGCATAACTTTTAGAATAGTTTCGCAACATAATGGAAAGTCAACCAAATTATAGAAATGGTTAATCCTCAAAGATTTTGTCTTAAACCGCGCAACATTAATCCACTTTCTAAAAACAGGGGACTAGAGCCTTTGGCATTATCCTAGGCTCTTTATCATCTTGCGGAGCAATCATGAATGTTTCCTTCTCAATCACCCAGTGATGACGTGGAAAATTTTCACATTTGCTACCATGCAACTAAGAATGTAGAGTATTCTTCTCTAATGGAGTAATCCATTAGTAGGCACATCGCTCCCACTGTCCCTAGGATATTGGAGATTTCTTTCCATTCTCAACTAGGCTACATAAAAGCGCTATGCTTAGAATTCTCTATCTTATAGAGTTCCAAAACTCTATTCACGTCACCTTTACTAAGAAAACTTTATGTGACTTTGTTACACTACCACAAAGCTGCTTACCTATATGCACATGACCCGGAGGGTTTACATGACAGCATACAATAATGTGCCACATAACCCTTTGTATTTACAAGACAACATACAATAATGCGCTATAGAATCTTAGGTCTTAATTTCGCAATCTTATGAGAAGTAAAATAAAGATAAGCTGCTTAACGGTTACAGATCGCCCATAGATGGCTCTCCGTTAACCCATTACTCAAATGGAGTGTAAAATCTGATATAGAGGGCACTTAGTTAGGGATATAGGCAACAAACTAGTGCAATTCCCAATTGGGAAACATTTTGCGCCATTATCCACCTAACATTAACAATATTTAATTTCTTATCTCTACTACACCATTGTGTTGTTGAGTACTAGGAATAATCAATTTTCTAAGCATCCATCTCTCTTCACAGAGTTTTTCTAAAAAATAACTCAAATAGATACTCGCCACCTTGGTCAAAACTAAAAGCACAAAAGCTCTTATCTAATTGATCTCGACCTCATATGTGCAATGTCAAAAAATCATCTCAAAACTTTTGACTTATGGGAGATCAAATAGTCTTGACTCAGATGCGTATCGTAATCTATAAATGTGTCGAGATTGAGGCTTAGCTATCATACCCTCACACATATCTAGTCACAAAATATCATAGTGGACTAAATGCGCCAATACAAATGACCTTCTACGGCTTTTCTACTTACTTGTGCGTACCCATTGCGAACAAAGTTACACATTCATATGAGAACAGGATGTCATAAGCGAGTGGGCCTGAGAAGGCCTACTCAAACCATCGTGTCATCATCTCATTAATGTGATTAAGTATAATAAGCCGCTAGTTCATGACCAATGTCATAAACTAATTCCAATCATCTTAATGTGTGAGTTCTCGAAGACAAGTTTTAAAGGTTTAGGCCCAACTAGGTAATGACTCACGACTAAGTCATATTCACTAGATCATAAAAGGGATGTCATGGAGATATTAAGTGCACCTAAGTCGCAAATTTAACTAATAAGTGCTAATCCCCTGCACCTTCAAGTCAATTTTATTCTCCATACACTTTACTGCATCAAGTTGAAAGATGACGATACTCCTCTTGCCATCTCTGTTTCTCGCTTCATAGTTACTTGCAATTAATTCTACTATCCACAAGAAGGAGAGAATAAGCTATCAACTATGACAACTCCTGAAGTAACTTAAGCGCGAATTAGGCCAAAGAGTCTAATTCAACACAATGCTCTTACAAGCGATGCGTCAAATTCTTAGAGTCATAGCAACCTTGTCAGCCTTGATCTTTTCATCACTATGCCGCAACGTTTGCGCTTAGTTCTAAACGTTATTAAAAAAAAAAAACGTTATCCTAGCTAAGGAATCATACAAAGAAGCCCCTCCTCATGTCTCACACTCAAGTGTGGAAACAGTAAGTGTCCAGACTCAGACAAGTTGGCAATGCTAATAGATTTTGCAGCTTCTAAACGCTAATCTTTTCGTAATATTTCAACGCACACTATTATAGTGCATGAAATTTTGCTCCATCCACTCCCAATAATTGGGTAGAGAGCAAAACACTGCTCATACTGGCTACTCGTCTTACACTTAATGACTAATTTATTTAAGCTCGCATTTCTTGGATGACGTGACTCTTGAATGTTACTTCATCCAATGATGTAACATTATTTACAAATCAAATTACAAAGTCAATCCGCGCAGCTCATTAGTCAAGATCATATACTGATCTATTGAGGGCTTACTAATTTCATAACTCCAAAACTCGCCAACCAAAACTACGTAGTATGCCGCTAACCATAGCGCACACATTAGTTTTTATTGTGCCAAACAAGGCAACAAAACCACGACAACTTTGAGTCATGTTTCCTTACTTTGGCTCAATTAAGGTTTGACCTAAAGTCTCTAAGACTTTTGCTCATCTAAAGAATGGGATTAGTTTGTTCACATTTGAACATCTCTACTAAGTCTAGGTCAACCAAATTAACTTCCATAAGCTAAATCAATTTAGAGAGAAATTCGCATTAGGATTAATTTGATTAGCATAATATAATTTTGCCGCAAAAATCTAAATTAAATAGTGACAATATTACACAAGTCGCAAGATCGAAAATCCGCTATGCTCGTAATCATCTCTTGCGCCACAGGTGACAATTATCTAAAATTTAATTTAATTTATGCGCAAAATATTAGTTTTCGGGAATTAATCTACAAAGATTTCTCTCAACCGAATAACCTCCCACTAACTATGGCATATACAAAGCATGATAAATTTCATACAATAGCATCTTAATGTAATTTTACAAATAACTCATGCTATATTCATTTAATAATGGAATTCTAATAAATAAATAAATAAATAATCATGCTCCTCTAATTACAACATATTACAAACCCAAAAAATATATGTTGTATTTAATATTCAAATTATGCCATAACAGAAAGTATATCATATTGAAATTTTTTGGAATTTTCTGGTATTTTCTGGAATTTTAAATAACTAATAAACACACATAAAATCAGAAATAAATATTCCTGAACCTGATAAAATGCTATAACTATACCAGTAAGTAGTAAACTACATCAATAGTCTACAATAAAAAATTCAGCCCCAGAAACTTAATCATGCAACACCAGATGCATTTTAAAGCAAAAAATAATGCATTATTATTTCAGGAAAAATATTTTTTATTTTCATAAAATTTTCACAATTTTACAGAAGATATAAAATTTAATTCCGAGTCTAACGGTATCTACCATGCTTAAAACAAAGCTATACCAAATAAATTATGGCCAATTAACGCAATTCAGAATTAAAAAAAAAACAAACAGAGCCTTAGAGTCAAGCCAGCGCGGAAAAAATGGCTCGGCTCGGCTGGCCGCTACTCAGCCCAACTCGGCGCGAGTCGGCTCAACGCTGCGCGGCGCATAGCGCGCGCGGCGCGGCGCACGTGGCGCGGCTCGAAGCGGCGCGACTAACGTGCGCGCGTGGAAGGGAGGGGACAGCTCGCGCGTGGGAAGCGCGCCTAGCGCGTCTCAGCGCGTGAGAGTGCGTGGTGGCGCGTTGCGGTTCTGGGCGGCGTCATACAGTGCGTGAATCACACGCACCGCCTTCCCGGGTGTTTTCTGGTCTGATTTTTGTACTGTCGGATTCCATTTTTCACAATAAAAACATTTATGGCATTAAAAATGACATTTAAACAACATAAAAATGAGGTATATCACTCTCTTAATCTAATGGAGTTAAAATGCAAAAAACCGTGCACTTCATCTTCCTCCTCCATTAATATTCATGCATATATCATGTATATATATTTATATAAAAAATATACACATATTTTAATGGATAAAAATAAGCACGAAAATACCATATTTATGGCTCTGATACCAATGTAAATCAAAGTATAAAAAATGCAGCGGATAAAATATTTAGATCATACCTTTAGATGATAGAACCTCATGAGTAAATCACGTGCTTCCAGAATCTGATAAAACCAACCCAGCAGTGAAGTGATATTACAGAATGAATATCACCCACACAAATCACAGTGCAAATGACTTGATCGTTGTTTTTGGGAGAGAGTCAGTATATGGGTAAAATTTAGATCATACGTTGTTTCTCTCTTAATCACCCATAACTCATATACCAGATATATAATGTGTTATTATTATCTATCCATATTAGTTAATGGAGATAATATCTGTATCCTGAGTGGTTATTCTAAATAGGTTTGAATTCAATTTCAAAAATTATTTGGATAAGGTTCAAATTTAAATTCAAATGGTCATGCCACATGGGCATCCATTACTAACACAGTTGGACAAAGAAAAAAAATTTCAAAAACATATAGAATGCAAGTGAATTTGTGATAGGATGCAAATAAAAAATTATAAAGATGTAAGTATAACTTGTACCCCTCCATATTTTGTAATAAAATTTTCTGTCCCACAAGAGTGTAATCCTCCCTTAAATATTAATGCTCTGCTATGATTTGAGACGGTAATTCTATGCTACACACACCCTCAAACGCAAGTTAGAAATAATTATAAAAAAAGTTTGACTTGTCATTTCAATTAAAGAGAGTGTTTGGATTTAATAAGTCTATTTTGGAACTAATTCCGATAATCTAAGTCGTTCTTTGTTTAAGACTCGTTGAATAGAATATTTATACCAAAAATCAATATGATTGAACATCAATAGTTATTTGTTTGAATCATATTTATTTTTTAAAAATAGGCGACAAATATAATTTCAAGAATAACTATTCAATTTTTTGCAATACAAATTTGAGTCAAACATATAGTTGTCAATGTCCGATTATCTTATTTTTTGTATAAATAATATATTTAACGAGTTATAAAAAGTGAACTGCTCAAAATTTTAAAATGGGACCTCAAGATCTCTTATGTTGAGATGTTAACGTGAGAGAAGCCTAATTGCCAAAAATGAATTATTATCAAATATCACATAAGATATAATCAAAGAACACTTATATCATAATCAAAATAGAATTTTTTAATATGTGCCCTTAAGGTACTTGTTAAAAATGCAATAAATCAACTTAATCAACCCCATTATCATAGAAAATTGACAAAAAGTTATAAATGTTATATTGTTAGAAAACAAACTACCCTTTTCCTTTAATTGCCTTTATTTTTATATATTTTTTATAATGGAAAATTTTCAAAATATTTGTTTAATCACAAAAGTCAATGCCCTTTATTTTTGTAAATGATATTTCGTGACTTTTTTTTAAAAATTTTTAATCATAATTAACTTATACAGTATAAGAAAAATAAATCTAAAATTACAACATATATAAAAATTTCATAATATTAATCAACAGAGGAATTTTATTTTTAAATGACATTTTTTTTTTTAGAATTTAAATACCTTTTATTTTCAATTATAATTAAATTATATGATGTAAGGAAAATGAATCTAAAAATGATAACAAATATAAAAAATAATGGGCATTTAAAAATCTGAAAAAAAAAAGAGAGCTACGAAATATCATTTGAAAACAAAGGGCATCCACTTTTATGCAAAAAAAAAATGTTTAAAAAAATTCCATTATGAAAAAGTAAATAAAATTATTAAAATAGAGAGAATTAAAGAAAAGAATAGTTTGGTCTCCAACAATATAATATTTATAATCTTTTTAATTTTTTATGATAGTGGGATTGGTTAAGATAATTTAATGCATCTTAGGCACTTGTTAATAAGATCAATCAAAATATTATCATAACTAACGTCACAATAAATCATACTATAATATGTTTTAACCAAAAATGCAAATGTCTAACTAATACCATTATAAGTTATGATTAAAAATTACAAAATCATAACTATAACTAAAAATATATGATACAGATTCTAAAAGAGAAATGTACCATAAAATTTTCTGATTTGAAACCTTTGAATCAATTAATTGACTTCAAGTTATGAAAAATTATATAATAGTCTTGAAATACCATATGGTTATACTCTCTCACCAAACACTATTTATTATGTCCCCTCATATTCCTTAATCACTCGTAAAACACCACGTGACTGTATTTCTTGGACTATCGAATAATCACTCTCAAGTTAGAAACCTATGTTTATTAACCAAACAATAATATCATAAATCGAGAAAAAATTGTTTAACGTATTATAACGATTTTAGTTTTAGATGGTGTTTAAATCCAGTGGTGGAGCCAGAAAAAATAGTTCAGATGGGGTACTTATTAATTCAAATTTCATTTTTTTTTCTCATAATCCATAATAATAGATAATAATTTTTTAAATTAATATTAAGCACAAAATCTTAAATATTTCATATAAAAGTTTTTAAATTTTTGTTTTTACAATTGACCTTGTGAAAAATTAGAATTGAAAATATGGTGTCACTTATAACTAGTGTATTATAGGCAATGCAAAAGAGTCTTATATGTTTTATGATAGATTATATAATAATATATAAATAATAGTGATACTACACCATTATCGATATATGATGCCACTAATCAATAGTAAAATAACGCATGAAAGGTTAATATCACTTGTCAAATATAATTAACAATTCAATAATTCCACATTTTCATACTAGAGTTAACTATATTTACATATAAGTGATGATTTAGTTTCACTGTTGTATTGAATTTTTTTTATAAAATTTTTATACATAATAATGTGACTTGTAGTTTTTTCATTTTCAATCAAAACAACTATCATTATTTTCCTAATTTGAAAAATGTCATTAAGAAATTATTCTAAATATTATTCCTATATAAATTTTATATTTATTAATTATTTTCCTTACATGCAAAAAAAAAAAAAAAAAAATGAAGGGGGCACGTGCCCCTGTCAATTCATAGCTCCGTTACTGTTTACATCATATTAATTTTAAATTTATATTATATAACTCATTTCAAGATAAATTTTATTTTATTTTATTTTATTTTTTGGTAACTTATGATAATACCGCTAATCAAAATACTAGGAACTTGAAGAATAATATTCAATGGAATTCCAAGCTCCAAGTAAGAAACCAAAGAAAAATTCAGCTAGAGATCTATTGACTTGGACATATCACGCAATGACTCAGACTTTTCCATAATCATATCATTTTCAGTTGAATGAATATTTTTTTTCTTTTTTTTTTTTTTTTTTTTTGAACATGGTTGAATGAATATTTATTTTATTTTATTTTATTTTTTTGAACATGGTTGAATGAATATTTATTGGGCCATGTTGAATGAGTCTATTGTGTTTTTGTCCCTGTTTGCGGCAACGCTTTTGACTAAAAAATAAATAAAAACATGTTTGTGAGGGATGACAATTTATTCTGTTCTAGGTGATGATTGAAATTCCCTCCAATCACCATCCCACCCCCCTCTCCCTCCTCACAGACACGTGGCGGGTAGTGATTGGAGGAGAAGGAAAAAAAGAAAAAAAAAAGAAGTAACCAATCAAGTAAAGAGAGGATCAAGGGGGTGGGAAAAAAAAGAGATCCAAGTCATTATTGATTAAATAAATACATAACATTTATAACTACATATAATTTAAATCATATTGGTTTGAGCAACAATAACTTTACATTTTTCAATTTTTTTTTGACTTGCTGAGATCTTGGTTGATGTTATTTTATTTGGAAGTTGAGTTTTTAGGGGAAAAAAAGTGGAAATTACAAAAAATAAAAAATAAAAAAAAATTTCAGAGTTTGAGCCTTGTAAAAAAATAACCTAGAGTTTTTAATTTTATTAATTTAAACCTTAAATTTTTTATTTGTTTTCAATCTAAATTATTTACCTATTTCCATTAAGTAAAATCGATGAAAAAAATAAGTATTTGAGTTATTAAACTTAATGAAAAGTATATTTTAGATATTTTATGAATACTTACATCAAATTTAATGATTAAAATACTTTTTTTTCATTGATTTTACTTAATAAAAATAGACAATGATTTAAATTGAAAAGAAATCAAACGATTAGAGTTTGAATTGACAGAATTAAAAACTTATGGTTCATTTTGTTACAAGACTTAAACTTTTGGGTTTTTAATGTAATTGTCCCCCCCAAAAAATTAAAGCCTTGTTTGGGGTTTATTTTTTTAGTGTTTTTTTTGGTTTTGATTTTTTTATGAGGTGAAAAAAATTAATATGTTTGCAAATAATTTTTTGAGTTATATGAAAAATCATGAATAACTAGTGTGTTTAACTTCTTACTCTTCAGCTTTGCAGTGACTTTCGGATATTGATTTTTTTAGAGTGTGTTTGGTAACATTTACGTTTTCAGTTTATATTTACAAAAATTTTATAAATTGATTTTTGTTTATTTTTAAAAAAACATAAACTACAAACACATTTCGTAATTGACAAAATGTTTAAGTTGGTGGCGGGTAGTGGTGGCAGGTGGCGGGTAGTGGTGGTGGTAGTGGGTGGGTGGGTGGGTGGGTGACGGTGGCGGGTGGTAGGTGGTAGCGAGTGGATAGTGGTGGTAGTGGTGGTGGCAGGTGGGTGGCGGGTGGGTGCTAGTGGCGAGTGGGTAGCAAGTGGGTGCTGGTAGTAGGTGGCTAGTGGTGGCAGGTGGGTGGTGAGTGGTGGTGGCAAGTAGGTGGCGGGTGGTGGTGGCGGGCGGTGGATGGTAGTGGCGGGTGGATGGCAGGTGAGTGGTGGGTGGTGGTGGTGGTGGTGACGAGGAGTGGATGGTGCTGGCGAGTGGGTGGCAGGTGGGTGGCGGGTGGTGGTGGCGGGTGGTGGGTGGTGGTGGCAGGTGGGTGGTGAGTGGTGGTGGCAGGTGGTGGTGGGGGGTGGGTGGTGGGTGGTGGTGGCGAAAGACAATGGTGGAAAATGGTGGCAAGTGGTGGCTAGTGTTGGTTGGTAAAAAAAAAAAAACTAAAAACTCAAAATGGAAACACATTTTTTGTGTTTTCATTTTTTGACCAAATTTATAAACTGAGAGTACTGATTTATAAATCAAAAATTTTACCAAAAAAATTTTTATTTGAGTTTTTAAAATATAAATATAAACATAAAACATAAAACGTAAATGTTACCAAACATCCGTTTTGTCTAAACTTTTAGAGAATAGCTAGCGTGTGTACGATATTTTTATTTTTGTTTATAGTGATATTTTTTCAAAGTTAATTTTTTTTTTTTTCACTTTTCGAGTTTGTCTTGTGTAAACAAATTTTAAAAAATTAAAAAAAAATTAACTACAAAAAAAAAAAAAAACAAACAGAAGAAGCCAAAAAGCTAAAATATTAGCTTTTTAAAAAAATAAATAAAATTTAAATGTTTATGTCATTTAATCAAGTAGAATTAAAAAATATGAAATTTTCCAAAAAGTTTAAAAAAAATTATCTTTTATAATTTTTTTTTCTTCTAAAAACTTCCAATTTGATGTTGTATATTAATAAGAAATTTTTGTATTATTTGGAATGAAATGAATTTTTGAAATTTTTTTCATACAAACTTCGTACTTTTTAAAAATATAATTACCTCGTTTGAGAATAGATTATTTTAATAATTTTTTGACTTTTTATAAAAAAAAATATGCAAAAAAGTAAAAAAATTATATGACGACTTATAGTAATTTTTTGGCTAAAATTGAAAGTTATCAAACGAGGTAAATCTAAAAACTAAATAAACATTGATAATTTTTTTTATTTATTTTAGATATCTACTGAAAATAAAAATACGAAATTCTTTTAAAACTCCAAACCAAATAGAGTGGTTAATTTTTCTAATAAATTTTCTAGTATACGTGTAAATAAAAGAAGAGTGATTGTATTTAGACCAAGATTGTAGAACTCAGAACCTCAAAGGTAGTCATTGTAATTTATCCTAAAAAAATTAATATAAAATGGACTCATCTTATGAATTGCTATTTGAACACTTATATTTCTTCTTATAGTTCACACTATTTTTTTTTTATTTATAAAAATTAATTTTTATTTTACCTCAATCAAAATATCATTTGATACAAATGGCACACACCTTTCTCCAAACACCAAGCCTTCACAATTAGCCCCCACCAAGGTGATTTGACCTCCTTCCCTACTCGCATGCCACCCTCCACCATTCTTTTACTCTCGCAATTCTCATAGCCACTCTCTTATCACCTCTAAAACCCTAAGAAGAAGGATGAGGAGGGGCGATAGGAAGGCAAGGGGGGTTGGGAGGAGGAGTGGTGGAGGGGAGAGGATTTGGGAGGTAGCTGCAAGGAAGTGAGGGTAATAACGGGAATAAGTAGTGTGAATTTAGATAACACAGAAAATAGTACATACCATATGCACCTTATAGTTATAGAAAAATATGACATTATTTTATACTTTCTGAGTCAAATGCCAGAACTACACACAATATGAGTCATAACTAAAATCTTACGAGTCATAACTAAAATAATATCACAACTAAGGGTTGTTTTAGAAAGTTGATAAAAAGTTGACTTTTGACTTTTTACCAAGCTTTTTGATTTTTTTGGAAGTGATTTGGAAAGTTGGTAAAAAGTTGACTTTTTGATTTTTAGTTTAATATTTATTTATGGTGTCAAATCAAATTAAAATGACCAAAATATCCTTACCCAACATAAGAGATTTATTTTTTTATTTTTTTTTCATAAGCCCTAATTTGTAATTTTAGGGCTGCGTTTTTGGTACTTCCCAAAGGGATTTTGTTGCGTTTTTGGACATTTTGTCCAAAAACGTGGCTTTTTACTATGTTCTCAAAATGGCACTAAAGAAGAAAATAGTATAACTAGGAGGATATATGATACACCCTTTTAAATGCGTACATATTAGAATTTTCCTATAAAATATTATTAAAAAAAAAGGAAAAGCAAATTGTTTATAGAAAATGTTTGGAACCCCCACAAAGAAGGACTTCATAACTTCTACCGATGTATTAACCATTGATGTATTTGAATTTTTTGGAGTTGTGTCTGACAGTGACATGAATGGTTCAAATCATTTTCAACATTGTGAGAATTGTATTTTGTGAGAGTCTCTGTCATTATTGATCGTTTATATACCCAAGCTCCCCTGGATATTAATTAATTATAGCCTGCACTTTCCTCTGAAATTCCAATAAACGAAGAAAGGAATTAGAATGCCCTGAATTTCTTGGAAACAGTTGGGGTAAGAAATGCCACAATTTTGGGAATTTGATCTTGACCACACTGGAATCAACACGTTTTCATATATCAATTTTCCTTTTCCATATATTACATTACACAAGGTGTGTGTGGGCTGCTTTACATGACCATTCTTCCAAAAATGAAAAAGGAACTTGGTCCTTATCCCTGTTTCTTCTATTCTCACAGCATTGCATTTTTACTAGTCTTGTTGGTGTGTTTAACAGAATCAGCAACGCCAAAGAGTGAAAGTGGGAATATAGGTGCCATAGTAGATAACAGCAGTTCTAGGATGGGTAAAGAGGCCAAAGTGGCCATGGAGATAGCAATTCATGATTTCAATACTCAAACCACCACCAATCAAAGCTTGCTTCTTCGTCTTCACATTCCAATGATTAGCAAGCAAAGTGAACCCATTCAGGCAGCTCTTGCAGGTATATATATATATATATATATGTAATTCAATATGTTATTAGCTTATCTTTGAGCTTCGGGCAATGGCACAGCCGGTTGAACAGGTCCTAAATTGAGGGAAACCCCCCAAGCTAAAAGAAAGAAGTTAGGATGGGTTTCATAATTGCTTTTTTTTTTTTTTTTTTTTTAAAAAAAAAAAAATTAGATAAAATTATTGCTTCAAAAAAATTTATACATTTGATTAATGTTAAGAAAAGCTGGCTTGTTTGTTATTAGAAAAGTTCACACAAGTTGATGTGGATTATTTTTATTTATTTATTTTTTTGTATTCAGTGAATTTTTTGAATTTTCTTTTCATGTTTTATAGAAGTAAAAATTTTGAACACAAATTTTAAGAATAGAGAAGAACTAAAGACGGCAAAATTTGGCCTATCATGCAAAAAGTCCGAAAATACTTTTTTAACTCTCCTTGTTAGGATCATGTAAACTCAAATTTTGTTAGTTTGAGGATCAAATTCACTAAACATAACTCTTGTGGCCTAATTGTCATCATGTTGAATGCAGCTAGAAGCCTCATCAAGACAAAGAAAGTGCAAGCAATTCTAGGAGCTCACTCATGGGAAGAATCATCACTGGTTGCCGATGTTTGCACCCAAGCTCACATTCCCATTCTCTCTCTTGCCACCGATTCAACCCCGGAATGGGCAACGCTGCGTTGGCCAGTCCTCATCCGAGCCTCCTCCTCGCCCAATCAACGCTCACAAATGAAAGCCGTGGCTGCAATTGTCCAGTCATGGGAATGGCATAGAGTCACTCTGATATATGAGGACACGACAAACTCAGCTTCTAATGGTGTCATATCTCATTTATCAACTGCCCTACGCGAAGTGGGTGCTGAAATTGATCAGCTTATAGCTCTCCCACCATTCCCATCCTCTTCATTCTCCGAAGAGCTCCAGAGGCTTAAAGGCGAGCAATGCAGAGTCTTCGTGGTTCATGTCTCTCTCCCACTGGCAATCCATTTCTTTGCCAAAGCAAAGAAAATGGGAATGATGACAAAGGACTATGTATGGATCACCACAGACACAATCACAAGTCTAATCTATTCCCTGGACGCCTCTGTCATTTCCTCAATGCAAGGTGTAATCGGTATCAAGGCCTACTTCCCTGAAACCGGGCCACCTTTCCAAGAATTCAGCAAGAAATTCAAAAAAAAATTCAGCATAAACCACCCTGAAGAAAAAAACCACGAACCTGGGATTTTTGCAGTCCAAGCCTACGATGCCACGTGGGCGGTCGCTCTGGCATTGGGAGATGCAGGTAAATCGGAGGGCCAAGAAATCATACAAAAAATTTCATCAACTGATTTCAATGGCTTGACTGGTAAAATTCAATTCAATGGAAGGAAATTAGCTCCATCACAGACATTCCAGATTGTCAATGTGATTGGAAAGAGTTACAGAGAACTCGGGTTTTGGACAGAAGGAAGAGGCTTCTCAGAGGCAATTGATCAAACAGTTTTTTACAATTCATCAATGCAGGTTTTGGGGCAAGTGTTTTGGCCTGGGGGACCTTGGTATACTCCAAAAGGATGGACTGTTTCCACAGAGATCGAACGGCTGAGAATTGGCGTGCCCACCGGATCAACGTTCAAACAGTTTGTAAATGTGGAGTACGATGATCGGACAAAACAATTTTCATTTACTGGATTTTCAATTGAAGTCTTCAAAGCAACAATAGAACTCTTGCCATATGCTTTTCCATATGAATTTGTACCATTTGATGGTCCCTACGATGATTTGGTGAAGCAAGTTCACTTGAAGGTAAGAATATTTAGTACTTACATGCTTTGTTCTGTTCTCTTGCATCATCTCCAACATCTCTAAATTTTACAAAAAGTCTAAAAACACAGAATTAGACACAATTCTCTACGTCCAAACGAGAGATTTGTGTTTCAATTTTTTGTTTTGTATTTCTAGAAGAACTAAAATTTTACTTTACTATCTTAGCTTGTCATTTTTTTTTAATTTTTACACTCCAATGATGCTCTTTATTTTACTTGGGTTCATTTAAGAATATTCATTCACTACAACATTTTCTTAGTTTAGTGACATTTGAAAGTGCCACAAAACTATTCTTCTAATGACATTTTTTGGTCTTGTGGCATTTTGAACAAGTACCACTTCTATCGGTGCCACGGTAGATACGAGTGCCACGGTAGATACTTGCAAGTGCCACTGCACCATCATGGCTGAAAACTTTCAATGACATTTTAATGTCATGGTAGATATTATTTGTGGCACTATCGAGCGCCATTAAAAAAAGAGTTAGTGACACTTGCAAGTGTCATTACACCATCAAGACTAAAACCTTTTAGTGACACTTTAATATCATGGTAGGCACTATTCGTGACGCTACAAGGGTCATTCATGACGATAATTCGTTGTAGAACAATTTGATCCGCTCTTGCGGAGACTCGAACCGCCAACCTTCCGCACCATAAACCTTATATACCACACTCTTCCCACTACACCTCTATAGCACCACATGATTATATATGCAACATATATTATTTATATAGTACATACATCCATATTAATATAAAAGTATATGTATAAACATAATTATTTTATTGAACATAATTTATGTAAAATAAACTATTTACTACCAAAATAAAAAAAAAAGACTACTTTTGGCGACTAAAAATATTTTTTAGTCGTCAATTCTATACTTTTGGCTACTAATTATTTTTTAGTTGCTAAAAAACTTAACTTTTGTCGACCAAAATCGGATTTGGTCGCCGAAAATGCACTTTCAGCTACCAAAATTTTGGTCACCAAAAAATTTTATTCCCGCCTTAGGATTTTAGTTCTCCCGCGCTAAAAATGACCACTTTTGGCGACTAAACTTATTTTTTTGTCACCAATTGTAGACTTTTATATACTAAAATTTTTTTTGGCACCAAAAGTTTTACTTTTGGCTACTAAAATTTTTTTAGTCGGTAAAACCCATATAATCAGCGACCAAACTTATTTTTAGTCGCCAATTGTAGACTTTTGGCTACTAAATTTTTTTAGTCGCCAAAAAGCTTTACTTTGGGCTACTAAAAATTTTTTAGTCACTAAAACCCATATAATTAGCGACCAAACTTAGTTTTAGTCGCCAATTGTAGACTTTTGGCTACTAAAATTGTTTAGTCGCCAAAAAGTTTTACTTTTGGCAACTAATGTTGTTTTGGTTGCTGAAAGCTATACTTTCAGCAACCAAATTTTTTTGGTCAGGAAATTTAGTCGCCGAATATGCTTTTTCCTGCAGTGTATATTGAGTTTAATTCATTTATTTTTAATCATTTACTGCATTTTAAAAATTTAGAAAATATATTGACATTTTTTGTTTTTTCAAAAATGTCATTATAAGCTTGGAAAGTTTTTGGCTTAGTGACATTTCTCAAAATGCTGTAAAATATTTGTTTATGACACTTTTCACCTAAGTGCCATAAAAAATAATTTGCACCTACCTAGTGTCCTGACATTTTAAAAAAAATGCCATTGCAACTAAAGTTTAGTGGCATCTGTTGGTAAACGTTACGAACATAATTTTTTGTGTCATTATTTTATAAAATGTCATAAAATTGATGTGACATTTCTTTATTGAAATGTCACTAGAGCCTTATATGTTTTGTGGTTCTGTGGCATTTTTCTAAAACATTTAATGCCAATTTTTATTTTTGTGGCATTTTCTAAAAACATGCTACTAGTGTAGTGTCACTAAAGTGTAAATTTGTTGTAGTGACATTTTTGTTGTAGTGAAGTGACACTTTTTTTAATTGAAATGCCATTAGAGCCTTGTATGTTTGTGGCTCTATGACATTTTTCTAAAAAATGCCACCAAATATTCTTTTTGTGACATTTTTTAAGAACATGCCACTAGTATGGTGTCACTAAAATATGTTTTTGTTATAGTGTTGTGACACTTGTTCATTGAAATGTTACTAGAGCCTTTTATATTTGTCGTTTTGTTGCATTTTTCAAAAACGTGCCACTAAATATCATTTTTGTGGCATTTTTTAAAAATATGCCACTAGTGTAGTGCCACTAACGTATGTTTTTGTTGTAGTTTTGTGACACTTGTTCATTGAAATGTCACTACAGCCTTTTATGTTTGTCGTTTTGTGGCATTTTTCAAAAACGTGCCACTAAATATCATTTTTTGTGACATTTTCTAAAAATATGCCACTAGTGTAGTGCCACTAAAGTATGTTTTTGTTGTAGTGATTTAATACTTTTATGAGAGAAAATGAAAAAGTGTAAATTGTTTAAGAATAAAAAATTAGGTGACTAGTAAATGTGAATAAAAAAAAAATAGTAGTTACTATTTATAAAATCATTTTTGCAAGTTTTGACTAGACTACAAGAAAGATTTTTGTTCAATTTGACTAATTATTCTAAATAAATTAATGATTTTGCTAATTTGTTATGAATGCCCAAACTGAAGGTTCAGGACAAAACAATTTTTAAAAAAATCCCCCTTACTAAGTTCAACTTAATAGATGTAATAGTGCCGCAGGATGTCTCAAAAATGCTTCAAACATACAAAAAATTTTAAAAAAAATATGCACAAAAAAAATATGTTTTTAGATTTATTGCAAAACGACATGTCCTCGTTTGCTCTAATACCAAATTGTAATACTTCTATCTCAAATCGTAACAATATTGTCTATTTTGAGCTGGACTGTAGCGGTTTTAAAATACTTAAAAACTTTTCCTACAAAGCCAATATAGGATGAAATATTACAAAAATTACACTAGACAATTACACGACTCTCAAAATAAAGAAAAATTATTCAATAGTCTCATAATGCCATGTGGCATTATTTATCTGACCAATGAGAAAATAGAAACGCGTATTAAGTAAATTATCATTTGTCTTTTTGCTACGTGACTCATTTGAAGCACCACATACATAATGTTATAAGACCGGGATTACTGAATAATTAACCAAAATGAATGGATTGTACAAAAAGTAGGCCTTCTTTCGTCTTCTTCTCCTCTTGCTTTAGCTTTTGGGCCAACTCTTTTCTGTGACTAGAAATAAACTGATAACGTTTGCTTTTACTTTGGGATTTATCTATGCATTGGAGCAGAATTTCAGTGGAGTAGTTGGTGATGTAAAAATAATAGCAAGGAGATATCAGTATGCAGAATTCACAGAGCCATACACAGAATCAGGACTGGTGATGATAGTCCCAGTTCAATCACAAACAAACAGAGCTTTGTTATTCATGAAACCATTCACAACAGACATGTGGATTCTAATAATGGCTATCAACATATACAATGGCTTTGTTGTGTGGTTAATAGAGAGAAATCACTGCCCTGAACTTCAAGGCTCTGTCATGGATCAAATTGGGACCTTGCTTTGGTTAGCCTTCACCACACTCTTCTCTTTGCATGGTAAGTGACACACAACATAATCCCTTCTATTTTATTTTATTTTATTTTTTTGGAAATCTTGAAACGAAAACTATTTTTCTTTATTGTTTTCATTTTCATAAAAATAGAATCAATTCCACATTTAAAAAAAAAAAAAATCAGAACGATTTTCATGCTCTCTCCTCCCTTTCTTACCATCTCTAGCCACGGGCCACCGTTGATCGTAGGCCAGCTGACCCCAGGCAACCTTCCAGTGAACAATTTTCATTCCCCTCACTTTGTATTTTTATTTATTATATATATATATATATATTTGTGCTAAAAATGCTATGTTTTGATTTTAATTTTAATGTCTAGTTATGTGTTAAAATTAAAAATTTTGATATGCTCAAAAAAAATTATTTAAAATAGTAACTTGTGCTGGAGTAGGGGTTTTGATTTGTAATGGTTTGTGCTAAAATTAAGAATTTTGATTAGGGAATTTTATTTTTTATTTTTGAAAGATGATAAGTGGCCATGATCAATTGTAAAAGTTTACATTAAAAAATTTGTAATGAATAAGTTTTCTTATTATTATTAGTTCAAAAACTTTTTATCATTTTATTGTTATTGATTACAAAAATAAGGGGGGGAAAAAAAATCAACGTTGTGATTAATGATTGCCCCCTCTAAATTAATTTTCTAGCTTTGCTACTAGACGCCTCTATCAACCACCAACAGCTTTGCCACTGGATTTTTATCTTGTTTTTAAAAAATAAAAACAATTTTTTTTTTCTCTCTGTTTTATGTAAACAAAAAAATAGGAAACTGGCTAAGGTTTCATACTAGCCTTCTACCCTCAAATTGTTTAGGAGAAGATTATTCAGCTAATTAACAATAATGTGACTTTGGTTGGTTATTATTGTTTTGAGCACAGGGGAAAAACTTCATAGCAATTTGTCAAGAATGGCAATGGTGGTGTGGCTCTTTGTGGCACTAGTCATCACCCAAAGTTACACTGCCAGCCTCACCAGCATGCTCACTGTGCAGCAGCTTCAGCCCGCGACAAGAAACATTGAAACCTTGAAGAATAGCAACTCAAAGGTTGGGCACGGCAAGGGATCCTATGTCTCAACATATTTGAAAGATGTCTTGGGATTCAAGTCCACCAACCTCAAGAACTTTAGCTCGCCCCAAGACTATGCTCGAGCGCTCAAGAGTGGAGAAATTGCAGCCATCTTTCTTGAAGTTCCTTTCGCAAAACTGTTCCTCGCCATGTACTGCAAGAGCTTCATCCTAGCAGGGCCGTCGTATAAAATTGGAGGCTTTGGATTTGTAAGTCACTTCATTTTGTTTTAAGGCTGTGTTTGGATATTAGATTATTTGATTGGATTTCTGTAAAATTCAGTAACAGAAACCTTGGATGTGAATATGAACACTTCTACCACCAAGGGTGGTAGCCTAGCGGGTGGGAGCTCACTCTCACTCGATTTGGTGAGCAAGTGACTCAAAGTTTTGTGTCTCTATGGGGGCGACATCTACCTCTACTTCCAACTTTCACTCACTAGGACCCTAGTGCGACTGATTCATGTATGGCTCAAGTTCATCGTGAGAGAGCGCTTGCGATTCTCCCATGTGAAGTATCCTCATTTTGTCAAGCTCATCTAGGCGCTTCTAGTCTGGATCCCCAACAAGTAGGGTCTCCTTTGATCATGCATGAGGAAAATTGTTACGATTGGTTGTGCCCTCCTATCTTTTCATCAAGCCAAAAAAGAAAAGTAAATTACACTTTGTACCCCTACACTATATACTCAATCCCTCTTCTTCATCTCTCAAATGTGGATATCAAATCCTAATGCTTTTAATCAAATGCCAATGCCCCTCTTTCTATCCAAATCTGATACAGAAATTGGCCAAAAATTGTCATTGTATGATATGTGGCCTAATTTTGACATTCACATCACAAATTCAGTCAATTTATCTAATAAATTGGAAGGGAAAGGAGACATTGACACTGATTAAAAACGTAAAAGTTTGATTGTTACAACTGAAAGGTGAAGATGCAAATGTGCAAAATAAGATTAGGTATGAATTGCGAAAACAAATATGATCATTTGAATGGATATGACTCATATAACTTGTAATGGTTTGTGACTCAGGTATTTCCAAAGGGATCTCCAATGCTTGCTGATATAAATGAAGCACTATTGAAGGTGGCAGAGAGTGGTAAACTGAGGGAGTTAGAGAACAGCATGACTGGGACTGAGCTGTGTTTGGACATGGAATCTGATCATGGAAACCCTAGCTTCAGCCTCAACAGCTTTTGGATACTCTTCATATTAACAGGAGGCACTTCAACAGTTGCTCTTGTGTTCTATGTCATTCTTGGCAAGTGGAAATTCAATCACATGCTTCAGCTCAAGATGATCTGGAGACTTATATTGGCCATGTTGAGCAAAAATTATCAGTTGAGACCGGAACATCACGTGACCATGTGCCCGATTGGTGGTGTTTTATGATTTTATTTTTTTTTTGCCATGTTTTGCTCATTTTTCCAATGATATAAGTACATACTACACAATCAGTATTGTGTTCAGAGAACACAAAATTACTTCACATGGAAACGCTGGTAGGGGCGGATGTATATAGGGACAAGTTAGATTCACTGAAGTTCTCATGTTCCACTGTTTTGTAATTTTGTACCGTATTCTACTCAATAATCTCAACCTTTTATATAAATATTAAAATAATACGTATCAAATAAACTTACATATTTTTACTTATTAAAGGCAAACATATTCAATTTAGCGTGTGTTCATTGGTTTACAAACGTCGAACTTTAACATTGATTAGTAATTGTCAAAAATGACATTTTTCGTGATGAAAATTGTAAAGTATCAAATTTTTAATCGGATGGATGATCAATAGAGGAATAATAACGATAATATTATGTATATTGAGCGAGACATTTTGTAATATAGAATAAATTAATAAATAATAAATAATAAATATTATGCCCAAGAAAAGAATACATGAAAAGTTTTAAAAAATAAATATTTTTCTTAACTTATTTTTAAAAGTTTTTACATATTTTTCTTAAAAAATAAAATAAATCAAAAAAATATTTTTTTTTCAAAAAATAAAAAATAATTTTAAAGAACAAAATAAAAAAAAATTTGAAATATTTTTTTTTGGTTTTAAAAATAGTGTTTTAAAAAGAGTTTGGTTATGAGTTTTGAATTGAGCGTTTGATTATGGGTTTTGAATTTTTTTTTATTAGAATCATGATTCCAAAAGAAAAGCAATTTTACCTTCATTTTTTCTTTACTTTTTGCATATTTTTTTGTAAAAAATTAAAAAAGCAACCAAAATATATTAATTTTTTGCATTATAATTCTGTCAAAAATTAAAAAATTATTAAAATAAACGAGGTTTTCTCCAATTACCCTTGAAAATAAAAGTAAGAAAAGAGTTACTCCATAGTTTATAGACAAAGTGTTTTTTTTTAACTTACATATTTTAATTGTGGATATGAATAGAAGATTAGTCACTCACCCTTTCTTACCTAAATTTGTAGGGAATGAGTAATGCTATTCGGATAAAAAATTAGTTTTATTTTTTAGATTTAATGATGTCAGATTCTATTAAATATTTAAATTAATTTGTTCTTTCATTTATTCTTTAATTATTAATCAATTATATATATATATATATATTTTGATACAAATCAACCAATTAACTTATTAACATATTACTAAATTAAAAAAAATAAATTTGCCTTTGTGTTAAGGAAAGGGAAATACGTGTGTTTGATTTTAGTTTTCTGAATTCAGTTTTTTAAAAATTATTTTTTTATTTTTTGTATTTTTTTGTTTTTAGTGAATAGTTTTTAAATTTTAAGTAATTTTTTTATTTTTTTTAGATACACTTTACTTAGATATATCTAAATAGTAAAATATTTGTGAAAAAATATTTTTAAAAAATTAATAAATACACAAAAAAATAGGAGAACTGTATTGAATTTTTGTAATTTTTTTTTGTATTTTTTGATATTTAGTTTATTTTTTGAAGATTTTTTTTACAAATATTATATTTTTAAGTGTATTTATATTAGGTGGGTCTAAAAATTAAAAAAAAAATTACTTAAAATATTAAAAAATATTAAAATACAAAAAATAAAATTTTTTAAAAATTATTTTTTTGAAAACCAGAAACAAATAAGCTAAGACTTTTTTTTAGGTAGGAATAGGAGTTATGTGGTCAACTATCCATAGAGATTGGATGCCACGTGTGATTGTATAATTAGTGATGGGTCCTAGTACTTGTGACTGTCAAAACTGACACACAATTCTGGTGTCCAACTTCTTGTTTCCTGCAACTTGTATGGGCTCTTCTATTGTGGCCCAACTGATCTAGTCCAAATTCTACACTTCTTTAGTCCAGCCCACTTGTTTAACTTTTCATACTCCAATCAGACCCATTCTCTAGCCCAAATTTGGTTTGTCCCAATTTTTGTTCCATTCATTCATTTTGTATCTGATCCAAGAAAATTAGAAATGAAAATAAAAAAAATTAACCTAAGTCTTAGAAATAAACGGTCCGATTCTTACCAACTCAACTAATGCACTTTTGTTTAAGGGGGTTGTGCCTTTTTTTGTACAAATTTAAAAGATGTATATTCTACCATTTTTTTCTTGTATTGGCAAGATCTTTTCCAGTAACTTTTTAAATTTTTATGAGGTAAAAAAGTTCATATATTTAAAACAATTTTTTTAATTGAATAAATAGTTATAAGCCTTATATTCCACTCAGTCTTGTGAAAAAATTTATGACTCATCAATTACTATGTAATTTTAAAAAAAAAAACTACCATGTAATTGAAAATAACACTATTATCACCTTTTATAAATATCATAAGGGACAATTCTATTATACATATCCCATACCATATGTACATTTGATTATGCCATTTTTCTTTTTAGTTATGATCAATTTTCTTTTTTGGTTATAACATTATTTTGAGATATTTAGTTATGACTTTTTTGTGTTTGATTATATATATATATATATATATTAGTTATGATTCAGAAAGTATGGAGTTATATCATTTTCTTTTGTAATTATAAAGTACATATAGTGCACACCTTTCAGACGGTGTGTACCATAGTTTTTCCCATATGATAAATTCAGAACTTATGAGCGAGTTTTATTACAAAATACTTTTGAGTTTGTTTAGAGTTTATGGTTTGTTTGAATAAGAAACTATATTGCCGTACTTGTACAAATACTGGTACGCATACAGATTGGGTTGCATATCTATTGGGTACACAAAATACATATTTTATACATTCTTTAACTGTTGGATAGTCTCAGCTAGGAGATATTGGTGAAGATGCGGTTGATTCATTAGAGTTCTAATTTACTTGAAATTCTAAATCATTTTGCTTGATAAATCAGAATAAAAGATGTATTATTCAATGATGAAATTAATGTAAGTGAAAATCACAATTCTCTGATGATGTCATGATTTATTACATTATATTTAATTGTCAATTTTATTTTTTAAAATTTTTGTCCATATGTATGAATATTTAAAAAACTGGTTTCTAAAATTTTGTTACAAATTTTTAAGTAATGTGGTGGTATTTGTTGAAGGTGTTTGAAGGCAATAAAAATATAGGGTAAATTACATTCATTTTCCTTACAGTTCAGAAAAAATTACACAGTTTTGGTCTTCCTATCTATCTAAAATTTTCAATGAGATTTGAAGCAAAATTTGAGTTTCAAGACCACCTAAAATAATCATCAAATGCATAAACCAAGATCAAAGACAACGGGCATAGCAAGTATGCCACCAAAGATGTCCAAATGGGAAATTTGGAGTTGAAACTTGAGCTGAAACCAAGATCATTATCACACAGACCAAGATCAAAATCATCAGTACTTCAGCTCAGAAATCCCATGACAATCTACGGAAATAAATTGATGATAAAAGGACTGAAAATCCAAGAACATTGTTCATGAACACCGAGCCATAGATCTGCAATGGAAAATCAATATGTCACAACACAACTTATGAAAGCCTCCAAAGGTCTCTTTTATGGTTTATGAATCACACATTTATACTAATATTGTTCGTGAATGAACACTAAAGTGTTTTTTTTTTAAACCATGAAGCACATTCAATTTACTAATATTTTATCTAGTGAGAAAGAATCATTTTTGTGAAATTAGTTTATGTAGATGGAATAATTATGTCAATTTCATATGAAATTAATAGTATACAAGAAAAGGGGCTTTATAACATGGAAGCATTTGCGACGGCATCACTTACCGTCGCAAAAAGTGATTTTTTGTGACGGCACCACTTGCCGTCGCCAATAAATGGGTTTTTAGCGACGGCACCCCTTTCTGTCACAAAAAAGCAACTTTTTTGCGACGGTAACAACTGCCATCGCAAATAATGTGCATTTTTTACGACAGTAACCTATGCTGTCACAAATAAAGCTGTTTTTTGTGACGGCATGAACTACAGTTGCAAATAAGAGAGTTTTTTGAGACGGTAATAGGTGCCGTCGCAAAAAAAAAAAAAAAAAAAGACTGTTTTGATGAGACTGCAGTAGAAGCATTAGCGACGGCAAAAAACTAAAATTTTTATAGTGTTTCACCCATTTTTTCATCTCTCTGTCTCTCTGTATCTCTCTCTCTCTCTCTTCTCTTTCTCTTTCTCTTTCTCTTTCTCTCTCTCACTCATTACTCTTTGTGTTTCTGTCTATGTCTTTCTCTCTCTCTCTCTCCCACACTGTGCTCACGTTGCTTACTCTCTTCCTCCCATCTTCTTGATTTACCGATCTCCATCTCGATTTATCGATCTCTTTTTTTTTTTTTCTCTCTCTCTCTCTTCTTTCAATCGCTCATCTCTCATTTCTCTTAATCATTTGTTGAAAGAGAAAAAAGTCAAAAAATGAAATGTGCTTCTCTTTCTCTATGTGTGTGTGTGTGTGTGTATTTATCGCTCATCTCTCTTCTCTCTCTCTATCTCTCTCTCTTTATCTCTCATCTCTCTCTCACTCATCACTCTTCTCTCTGGCTCTCTCATCTCTCTCCGCTCTCTATCTCTCTTGCTTATTTTTCTTCTCTCTCTCTCTCTCTCTATGTCTTTCTCTCTATGTCTCTTGTTTATATCTTTTTGTTATGTCTCTCTCTCTCTTTCTCTCATCTTGTTTCTCTCTTTTTTTTTCTGTTTCTCCCTCTCTGTGTCTCTCTCTCACTTATCACTCCTCTCTCTGGCTCTCTCATCTCTCTTACTCATCTTTCTTCTCTCTCCATCTCTCTCTATATCTCTTGTTCATCTCTTTTTGCTGTCTCTCTCTCTCTCTTTGTCTATTTCTCGCTCATCTTGTTTCTCTCTCTCTTTTTTTTTCTTTCTCTCTATCTCTTTATTTCTCTCTCTCTGTGTCTCTCTCTCACTTATCTCTCTTCTCTCTCAATCGTTCATTTCTCTCAATCACACTTATCTCTTTCTCTAAGCCCATTGTTGTTGAAAAAGGAAAAAATGGGTCTCTCTCTCTCTCTTTGTCTCTTTCTCTCTATGTCTCTCGCTCATCTCTCTTCTCTATCTCTCTTATTCATCTCTCTTCTCTATCTCTCTCATCTCTCTTTGTCTCTCTTGCTCACCTCTTTTCTCTTTTTTTTTTATTTCTCTCTATATCTCTCTTGTTCATATCTTTTTCTCTTTCTATCGCTGATCATCTCTCGGTTCTCTCTCATTTTCTGTTTCTTTCATTGCACAACAAAATGGACACGGAGGTTTTTGGCAAAAAAACGAGTTTTTTTTTTTTTTTTTTGCTATGGCAACCTTTCCCCGTCGCAAATACAGGTTATCGGTGATGACGATACCCCTGTCGCAAATAAAAAATTACTAAACGAACCATGGATTCATTGTTTAGGGCCTGTTTGGTAACTATTTCGTTTTTAGTTTATGTTTACAAAAAATTTATAAAACTGTCATAAAAACTTGTTTGATAATTTTTTTAGTTTATAAATGGTTGTCTCAGTTTATAAATTTGAGGAAAAATTGTAAACTCAAAAAATGAGTTTACGTTGGTTTTTAAACAGAAATTTAAAAATTTGACTAACAAATTTTTTTAATTAATTTTTTTTAAATAATTTTTTTTTCAAATAATTTTTTTCCAATCAAATTTTTTTTTCCAATTATAATGTGTATGATCCCATTGTCATAAATAATAAAAAATAAATATAAATATTTTAAGCCTAAACAAACATATATTTAAATTTATATTTTTAATTTTTTTTAAACATTTTGTTTTGACCAAACCTCGTGGTTCACACCGCATATCTAACTCTCCTATTCTTTTCTTCTTTTTGTTTTCGTTTTCCCGCTCTATCCGAATTCCCCCCATTCTTTCCCCCCTTTTGTTTCTCACAATCTCAAATCCCTAATCCCCAATCCCCTAAACAAAAGATCTTCAAATTAAACCCTAACAGATCTAAACATCTCATCGTATTCACAAATTGGTAACCAACATTTGTCTCACCTCTCCTCTACCATGCTGATCGCCATTGCCGTCGCCTCTATTAGCCTTGCCTGTTGCCGCCGCCACTAGTAGCCTTGCCGGTTGCCCCCGCATCTTCTCCGCTCACCAATTTGGTACGTGCTTTCTCTTTCTACTATCTCTTTCCTTTATTCTCTATTTTGGGTTTCTTTGTAGTGTTTTTTGAAGAAATGGTTCTCTAGATTTGGACCTTTTGCTTCTTGATTTGTTGTTTCTATGTTTTCTAGGGCTGGAAAGAGAATATATATATATATATATATATATTTTTTTTTCCCCTTGTATTGGACACATGGTTTGTAAAGGGTTTTCAATCTTATTAAAATATGAGTTTTGTAATGGATTTTGAAGAGACATAATCAAATTTGAGTTTTGAAAATTGCTTTATTTTTTTTTTCAAATCTGAGTTTTTTCTCTCTCTCTATTTTTCTGGAAAAAAAAATGCTCTGCTTATTTTTCCTCTTTGTTTCGTGTGTTGATCAAATGATTCATAATAATTCTAGAACATCAGGTGAAGATGATTTCACTTTGGGGACCTAACTGTGGCACCCATTAAAACACCAAACAAATGTTATGAACCCAAAAAAAAATAAAATAAGTATCTTAAAAAAAAAAAGATGCAGCATGTTATATATGTGTTTTAAGACCCACCTTCAACAATGAAATCGACCTTCAAAAAAAAGTATCTGCTTCTCAAGACCCACCTTTAACAATGAAACCAAGACCATCTCTGCAAAATGAAATTTCTTAACAGGTATTTCTTCCTTCTCATCTCTCTCTCTCTCTCTCTCTCTCTCTCTCAATATGTGTTTTAATTTTTCTTTGTCCAGTCTTTCAGTATATTACATTATTTGTACTTATTAATTTGTTTTGATTTATGGGTTCGTGTTGAGTGGTAATCATTTCCTTTGTAATCCCAATTTTTTTTTTCTTATACAAGTTTTTTTTCCCCCCCTAGAAGTTCAATTCTTTGAAAGGGTTTTGCATTTTATGCTCTAGAAACTCAAATAATGAGGACTAATTATAGCTGGGGGTCCCAAAATTTCATTTTATCTGATTTTTGTTGGTTTATTTTTAAGGCTTTAAATGGAAATAAGTTCTGTTAGTTTAAATGGAGTATTGATTATGTGTTTCCAATGGAAAAGGATATAATATTGGTAGATAATGAGTTAATGTCACAGCTGGGGTTTTAAGCATTTAGCGTCCCATTGAAATATCAGTAGTTATTTGGGGTTTCTAGTAGTTGAGATGTGAATATAGTAAAAACCAACTGGGTTTGAGTTAGGAGTTTGAATATAAGGAATTTGTACAAAACATGAAATAAATGAGTCCATGGAAGAACAAAACATAATGGGCATTTACTAAATTGAATCAGGAAGAAAAACCACAAATGCTTCTTTCCCTGCTTGCCACGGAGATGTTTAGAGTGTTTAATCATGATCGAAAGCAATACATTTTCTTTCTACATTCTTTTTTGTTCATTTTTCGAATGTTGATATATTTGTTTCCTTAATCAGAAATTGAAGAAGTTATCGTGTTCAGCCATGCTTACTTTAGCTTACCAAAGAAAATATTCAGTGTGTTTGGTTTGAGTTTTCTGAATTAAGTTTTTTGAAAACTAAGTTTTTTGGTTTTTTTTCTTTTTTTGTTTTTAGTGAATATTTTTAAAATTTTAAACATTTTTTTTTACTTTTTTAGATGCACCTTACTTAGATGTATCTGAAAAGTAAAAAATTTGTGAAAAAATATTTTTAAAAATTAATTTGTCATTTGAAGTTCACTTGCATATGCAGGAAATAATTTTCTTTGCCAAGAAGATGCACCATCAGATTCATCAAAGAGGAAGCTGATTGCGTCAGATATTTGTGTCAGCTAAATTTCCCCTCATTTTTGCATTTCCATTTGATGCAATTCAATTATTTTGAGCAC
Organism: Camellia sinensis; assembly: GCF_055761805.1. Lineage (NCBI taxonomy): Eukaryota > Viridiplantae > Streptophyta > Magnoliopsida > Ericales > Theaceae > Camellia > Camellia sinensis. The sequence goes on from NC_138967.1 coordinate 172,861,904, forward strand.
ATATATATATATATATATATATATATTGGAACTTGAGAGTTGGCCTAAATAATATGCATTTTGGTTGGGGTTGTTGATGAAAATTTCAAGCCTCTAGCTTTATCTTTTTGGTGTTAATGAACACTGCATACTCCATACAGGAATTAAAACAGATGACCCTTACATGGAAATAAGGATTTGTGTTGTTGACTAGAAAACTTAAGCTTCTGTACAACTAATTTCCAAAATAATCCATGTTTTTCAACAAGAAAATGGAGTGTGAATGTGAGTTATATAATAGTTTCTTCCTATTCTTAGCACTGAATTTCAGAATTGGATCAATTGATATGTATTCTTCACCTATTCATGCTAATTTGGTTAGGTCTTCTAATGTTTGAATGTATTCTATATTAATACGTAAGATAAGTGTTTCAAACCAGTTCAAATCAAAACCAAACCACTATACTATTTGCGAGACGATATAATGCTGCAACAGTCATTGATGGAGAAGCCTCTGAGTGGTTTATAAGATTTTTATTTTTATTTTTTTATTTTATTTTTTTTTGATTTTGAGTACTTTGGGCTGATTCTTCTAAACTAACATTGAGGAGCTCTGGGTTTTGTTGTAGCACGAAACTTGGCACACACGATCGCCTAGGCACGAGAGACTTGTGGGAGAAGACAGGACTCGAATCGGATTCCTGGTTTGGGAGTTAAAGCCGGATTTCACTCTTAAGAAACAAACTAGTTGTAGACCTCCCGGAACTCCGCTCCGCGCGCGAGGGCGCGAATTGTAGTTCTTAGCTACTATAGTTCAGACCCATGTCACGGTTCTGAATCTAATCTCACAAAGTGCAATGTGAGACTGATAAATCACCAAAGAGTCCAAATTCGGCAAATCGTTTTGGAAAATCAATTTTAATAAAAAAGCGCCAAACATGGATTACTTCGCCAGATTTCAGAGTCGCCACCTAAATGTTTTGTTTCGGAAAATTTAGGAAACCCTGACTCGTGCCTAAGGCCATGTGTCCGTCATCACCAAAGTTGCCTCGACTCAGGAACTTGGGTACGAGAGGGGAAGGTCATGCAATGAGCACCCCCACTCGCCCGGTCAAAGGATCGGCCTTTACTAACATGATACGTTGTTTTTGAAAATACACGTGTTCTTATTCCGGTTATTAATCTAGAATTACTATGTGATGCGCACAACATACAAGTATAGACTAAATCACTCAAGTTGGAACTAAACATCTCAATGTTTGTTTGTTTGAAAATGGTTTGAAGTTGCTACTCGCAAGTAGGCTAAGTCGTGGATTTTGCCACCCTCAAGTAGGCTTAGAAAACAACATGATTTTCCACTTCAAGTGGGCTTAAAACTCGCATTTCGATGAATTGTTCCAATTTAAGCAATGAAGCCTTCATCCACAGGCATTCATGCAGTTAAACACTTAAGCAATTAGCCTCATGGTAAGCATGCTATCATGGCAGTCACTTACACTCATGCAAGGATGCTGAAGCAAAAACACTCACCTTGTACTCCGAGCCAAAGAAAGAAGCTAATTAGAAATCATGCATGAATCCTAACTATGCTAGATGCCTAATCCAACACATGCAGAAATGCAACTAAAATAGGCTTGGCTATCTAGAATGTCATGTGATTGCAACTTGATAACATGCTGTGAAACACGTATTCAAGTAAGCGTATTGAGATACAATGCAGTTTGTATGATGCGTCGAGCCCGGTGCATGAAAAACAGATGAATGATGCACGCATGCAAGCATAAGGATGCTAATTGAAATGTGCCCTAAAACTAACCATCCAAAACTGAGAAGTAAAAAGGAGAAAGAAATGGGGGTTGGAAGACATGCATCACATACACGCACGCTTATTACAACAGTTGTGCCCTCTCGACGAAGGGTCCGAAGAATAAGCTAACTAGCTAATCTAAGCTAATTAAACTAATTATTACAAAACAAAACTAATTAACTAATCCTAGTTAACTAATTATTACAAAACAAGCTAATTTATTAACAAGCTATTACAAACACAAATGAATAGTTAAACGCATTAACTACTTAAGTACAGAACCAAATAGCTAACTAAGCAAAGAAGCTAAGTAAAGCAGTAAAGAGATGTCCTCAGGGGGAGAAGTGCATGCATGCTTGGTCGCCTTATTCGGAAATCCATTGCGATGCCCCAACTTGCCTCTGTTTGCAATTGTTCTCAGAACACTATAAAAAGCTCCAGATAGCTTTTGCTCTACCATGGAGACCTCCAGGAGCATGGTCGACCACTGAGTGGTGTTGGAGACCACCTACCGACCACTTACCTTTGCTGCAGACTAGAAAAAGTGGTCAGCCAGCCACTTTTACTGGTCTGCCGACCAGTTTTTGCTGCACTTCTCCAGTTTGCTGCAACAGAGAACAAGAAGGGGCATGGCAATGTATTTGCAAGATATGTGTGCACAACTACCCTCCCTATCATTTCATGATCTCAAGGGAGTGCGGTTCTCGACTTTTGGACCACCAACCGAGCATCGCAATGCACGATGGCTGAGAAGCCAAGGTTGCATGAATCAATGTAAATGAATGCATAAATAACACATAAAGCCTTAAACTCTATCATGCTTGATCAAGAGGGTCGGTGACCGAGAATTGAGGCACGTTTCATCACTTCAAGTATGAAACGTCCCTCGTTTCTCGTGTTTGAACTGACACCCTATCCAAACACAATGCAATGCATGCACATGGAAATACAATGCAATGCAACATGAACATGGCAAGTATAATGTAAACAACATGAGCATACAACCTCATAATGCAATGCAACAAGCATGCAACAACATAATGCGATGCAACAAGCATGCAACATGCTATTCTGCCAATGCTAGGATGGCATGCACAAAATTCCAAACACAATGCAAGGCATGCACACACTATGCAATGCATGCACATACAAACAACATGGAATGTAACAACATGCGAACAACATGCAAACAAACATGCTCAATGGACTTAAACCGAATATGGACAGACCTCAATCATGCCCAAAACAGTGGCCAAAATGCTGAAATGATGACATAAAATGCAAGACAATGTATGCACATGCATTAGCTCATTAACTAAGCATAAAAGCACAACTCTCAAACATGAGCAAGGAGTGACAAATATGGAAATGTGACAACACTACAAGCTTTGAAAACATGTATGAAATGATGCCAAACCATTCAAACAACCCAAGTATGTCATGCTAGGAGGCCTAAGGCACAAGGCCACCAACGGAGACTACACAAGGGGCATGCAACACATGGCATGAATGGAGGAACCAATCATGGATAGAGCTCAATGAGGTCAGGACAAGGACCAAAACATGCTAAGAGGGGAGCTCAAAGGTCTAGGCATGCATGCATACAAGCTAGGCCACAATCAAGGCAACAATGGCATGACCCTTAGAGGTACTCAAAGGGTGAAAGAAATGGGAACATGGCAATGCTATATGCTCTGAAATAACATGTAAAATGATGCCAAATCATGCACATGTTACAAATGAAGCATGCTAGGAGACTCACAGCTTGAAACTAGCATAGGCATTTACACTATAGCTATGCAATGCATGAAGCACATGACCAATGCAACCCAAAACAATCCTAGAACATGTCAAAATGATACTAAAACATGCATGGTGCAAAGCCAAAACAAGCTAGCATGAAGGGCCAAAACAACAAGCATGCAAGGCCTACAAGGAGGATTACACTACACCTACCAAAACCAAGCATGAGATGGCTTAACCAACAAAAATCAGAGTTGTATCATGACAAAATAGGGCCAAATACATACTGAAATGGTGGCCCAAAAGGCTAGGCAAGATGGCATGCACAAAGGCTCATGTTTAAAGCATAAAGCATGAACCCTCCAAAGCATTAAGCATGAACCCTCCAAAGCATTGAATAAATGAGAGATGTGAGGGCATGGCAATGAAACATGCTCTGAAATCACATAACAAATGATGCGAAATGATGTGAATAGCTCAAGCAATGCATGCTAGTGGCTTGGAAACTCAAAGCTAGGAAGTATGAATGAACTATAGCTATACAAAGCAAGGCATGCATGGCCCAAAACACTTAAATCAGAGCTTAAACATGGTAAAACATGAACAAAATCTTCTTGGAGCTGAGCCAAAACATGCTAGAATGATGGTCCAAAAACATGATGCATGTTAGGCTAACATGCAAGATTACACTACAAGTGTAGAATGCATGCAAGTGGTGACTCAACCAAGCTAAAAAAGAGGTATGCCATGTCAAAATAACACCAAAAATATGCTGAGATGGAGCCAAAATATGCTAGATAAACATGCTCAAACATAAGGCTAATAAGGCAAGTATTCAAGATAGAAGGAGAGGGGATGACCCCCTCCTATTTGGGACCTAAAAACACACTTTTCACCACTGAAATTCCTCTGAGTTTCAGTGGTGAGAAGGCCAAAAGGAGGTGGTCCCAATAGCTTAAAAGGATAGCAAAAAACAAGGTCAAACAAGGCACAAAAGGGGGTAGACCACCCCCAACACCAACAAGGCCTTAAACAAACATTTCAAGCATGTGAAATTAGAACTTTTTGTAGTATAAAGTTAGGCCTAAATAAACATGCAAATAGGGCCAAAAGCTTAATCAAAAACAAGGGTTTAAGATGTTAAAAGCTCACCCTTGTAGAACAACTTTAGAGCAACAACTCCAGCAGTTTTTTGGGATCAAAACCAGTCCAAAAACACTAAAACCAACTTCAAAGTGCCTCAGCAACAAGAGTATGGTGTTTCACTATGTGTTTGTGTGCAAAAGTGTAAAGAATAGGCACTTTTGAGCACAAATATGAAGTGAAATGAAGAAGTATAGAGATAGATGATATGTATAGCTCAAACAACTTTTTTCTGAACCTGGAGAAGGGAGAGAGGACCTCCCTTATATAGAAGAACAAACAACAAGCTTGTTGAGGAAGCTAAGAGCTCCAAGCCATCCCTCCATACACGTGTATGGAGGATGGTTTCTGCGCCCTCCAGCTGGCACAGCTGGCAAGAAAGGATCTTCAAAAACGTGCTGGAAAGCAGAGTGGTCGGCCAGCTACTTACACTGGTTGGCCGACCAGTGAAAGTGGTCTCCCAGAAAGCAAAGTGGTCGGCCAAGGGGAGGAGGGGTCTGCACACAAAAGTGGTCTACAGGGAAGAAAACTGGCTGGCGGGGAAGAAAAGTGGTTTTTAGGGAGAGAAACTGGTCTCCCACCCTCATTCCACCCTGCAAGCAAGGAAAACAAGGTTTGTACCAAAAACAAACCAAAAAGGATGCAAGACGAAAGTCCGAGGGACAAGGCGCGCAGCCGGAGGCCTCGAAAACTAGTCTACGGACACCAAAAGTGGTCTACAAGAGAAAAGTGGTCTACGACCACAAAAAGTGGTCTCCCAGACCTCAGTGTCCCTCTAGGAAAAGGCAACAAGGCATGGTTCGAAAACCAAGCCAAGAGGAGAACGCTAAGCGGTCTCGAGACAAGGCACGCTGCCGAAGACTCCAGAAATCGAAAACTAGTCTCCAAGAGGAAAAAGTGGTCTATGACCATAAAAAGTGGTCTCCAAGACCTCAGTGTCCCTCTAGGCAAGGGAAAACAAGGTTAGGTTCAAAACCAAACCAAAAGGGAAGCAAGACAAGGCTCTCGGCCGAAGGCTCCGGAAACCGAAAACTAGCCTACCAGAGGAAAAAGTGGTCTACAACCACTACGACCACAAAAAGTGGTTTACAGACCTCTCTCTCCCTCCAGGCAAGGTCAACAAGGCTTGGTCCACAAACCGAGCCAAAACACAAAGAGTTCAGAGGCCCAGAGGCAAGGCACTCAGCCGAAAACTCCGAAAACTCAAAATGAGCACAAACATGCACTATCACCGAGCGCTCAATCGATGACGTCTGAGTCTTAAGGTCGGTCAAAAATGGGGTGTCTACACTAGTTTCTTGAGAAACTTAGAATTTGAGGTGTTAATGCCCCAAAATCACCAAACGACGTCGGAGTAGCACGAAACTTGGCACACACGACCGCCTAGGCACGAGAGACTTGTGGGAGAAGACGGGACTCAAATCGGATTTCCGGTTTGGGAGTTAGAGCTAGATTTCACTCTTAAGAAACAAACTAGTTTCTTAAGAAACTTAGAATTTGAGGTGTTAATGCCCCAAAATCACCAAACAGCGTCGGAGTAGCATGAAACTTGGCACACATGACCGCCTAGGCACGAGAGACTTATGGGAGAAGACGCAACTCGAATCAAGTTCCTGGTTTGGGAGTTAGGGCTGGATTTCACTCTAGGCAAACTAGTTTCTTAAGAAACCTAGAATTCGAGGTGTTAACGCCCCAAAATCACCAAACGGCGTCGAATTAGTACAAAACTTGGCACACATGACTGCCTAGGCACGAGAGACTTATGGAAGAAGACGGGACTCAAATTAGGTTCTCGGTTTGGGAGTTATAGCCGGATTTCACTCTTAAGAGACAAACTAGTTTCTTAAGAAACTTAGAATTTGAGATGTTAATGCCCCAAAATCACCAAACGGCGTCGGAGTAGCACGAAACTTGGCACACATGACCGCCTAGGTATGAGAGACTTGTGGGAGAAGACGCGACACGAATCGGGTTCCCGGTTTGGGAGTTAGGGCCAGATTTCACTCTAGGCAAACTAGTTTCTTAAGAAACTTAGAATTCGAGGTGTTAATGCCCCAAAATCACCAAACGGCGTCGGAGTAGCACGAAACTTGGCACACATGACCGCCTAGGGACGAGAAACTTGTGGAAGAAGATGGGACTCAAATCAGGTTCCCGGTTTGGGAGTTAGAGCCAGATTTCACTATTAAGAAACAAACTAGTTTCTTAAGAAACATAGAATTTGAGGTGTTAATGCCCCAAAATCACCAAACGGCATTCGAGTAGCACGAAACTTGGCACATACGACCGCCTAGAAATGACAGACTTGTGGAAGAAGATGGGACTTGAATCGGATTTTCGGTTTGGAAGTTAGAGCTGAATTTCACTCTTAAGAATCAAACTAGTTTTTTAAGAAACTTAGAATTTGAGGTGTTAATGCCCCAAAATCACCAAACGGTGTCGGAGTAGCATGAAACTTGGCACACACGACCGCCTAGGCACAAGAGACTTGTGGGAGAAGACGGGATTCGAATCGGATTCCCTGTTTGGGAGTTAGGGTCAGATTTCACTCTAGACAAACTAGTTTCTTAAGAAACTTAGAATTCGAGGTGTTAATGCCCAAAAATCACCAAACGGCATCGAAGTAGCACGGAATTTGGCACACACGACCGCCTAGGCATGAGAGACTCATGGGACAATACGGGACTCGAATTGGGTTCCCGGTTTGGGAGGTAGAGCCAGATTTCGGTCTAGGCAAAATTATTTACTTAATTATCTTTATAATTGTAAAGTAGTTAAATTTTTATGTTTTTTTTTTATAATTAACATATTAACACATAATTATAGTTTCATTAATTATACTTATTTTTTGTTTTTAGATATTTCCCGAGTAGGAGTTTGCTTCTTGTGGAATGCATGTCTGTGAAGAATGCGACTAATTTTTGTTTTTGTTACCCACGAAGAATGATGAGCAAAACTTGTAATTTTGGTTTATGTTATTTTGAAATATGAACAATATTATGTATTTAAAACATTATGTAGTGGGGTAACTTTGTTGATGTGTAGTTATGAATGCAAGAATATTTTTATTACGGAAGAAATTATTTTTTCTATACAGGAATTTTTATATAATTATGCAATTATTGGTTTCTTTTTCAATTATTTTTCATTTAATATAGGTAATTTTAATATTTTTAATAATAATAGTATTTTTTTTTTTGCGACGGCACCACACCGTCACAAAAAACAGGTAATTTTAATAATTATATTGCAGTTTATTTATTTATTTATTGCGATGGTAGCATGTAATTTTAATAATTATATTGCAGTTTTTTTTTTTTTTTTTTTTTTTTTGGCGACGGCACCATACTGTCACAAAAAATATTAGAACCATTGGCTATAGTGGGCATGCCGTTGCAAAAAAACAAAACCATTCGCGACAACATTTTTTGCCGTCTCAAAAAAAACTTTTAGCGACTGTAAAACGGTGCCGTCACAAAAGGTCTGACTTTTTTACATATTATATGTGATAGTAAATTGCCGTCGCAAAAGGTAACAATTGTCGTCACTAAAAAAAGGCTATGTTGTCGCTAAAAGGTTTTTGCAACGCCCTCTGTTGTGACCCCCCATTTGCTGTCGCTAAAACTTTTTTGAGACGATATTAAGAGTATTAGCGACGGCATTGTGCCGTTGCAAAAAACTGAAATTTTTGTAGTGTTACATATAGTCATAAAAAAAACCTAAAATTTAGAGAGGCCAAAAAAAAAAAAAAAACCATTCTAACTATTATGTTTTCTAGTTCTAGTTTTTCTTGTTTTGCTTCAAATGGAGATACAAAAGAAGGAACAAAAACCTCAGAAAATGTGAGAGAAGTAGTTCTTGGATTCTTCCAACTCGCAGCTTTGATCGCTGATATTGAACCTTTAGCATTGGTAGCCAAATGGGACTATGATAAATGCTATGAAGAAAGATGGCATACTTGCTGATTTGGAGAAGTATTGAACACTATGTATCAGTGGTTCTACTAGGGCAATTCCTACCACCAAAAGCATTATAGCCTTTATCTATACCCATGGAGATGTATCAACACGTCTATCTTCTACCGACATGTCTGTCTCTTCCCATTTTTTCTGCATAACCCAAAACATTTCTTGTCAGAATAGTGATAACTAGTGATGCAGTGGTGACTGACAATAAATTCATTGAGCAGTTTGATTGGAAAAAATGAGGTGAATTTGTTGATTTTTCAAGGCTGTCAAATCAAGCCCAAAACATCCATATTTGATTCGAAGCAACCCAACAAGTACAACTCATTTCTTAGGAGTGATCTTTGCTGAATTTTGGGTGAAGTCCATCATTTAGGCCTCCAAATTAAGAAATTTTCTTTTCTTTTTGAAAAAAATTGAATGCTTAATTTCGGGGTTCTAGGTAGATCCATTTTGAATCACGATTTTTGTGGGAAGTAAATTTGGGTAATTTTGGCTTGATTTGGGACGTGAATTATGACTTCGTCACCTGATAACGTTTACTACAAATTAGGTTGCAAGCCTTTGAGATAAATCAACTATTGATTAAGTCATAAAAATCAGATAATTTTTTCCCCTATAATGTTATAATTGTCCATGTGTTTTTTGTTCATTCTATATGCTTCCGTATAGCATTGATCGAGAATAATAAAGATTAGGCAGTGTTTTACAGAAAATAGTAAAGATGAGGAAGTGTTTTCCGAAAAATGAAAACAGAAAATAGAAAACAATACTAACTTGCTTTATTTCATCCACAGACTCTATTGAGTTGGGAGTTTGATTATTGGCTGTGTTGAGCCATTTTGAGAAACCAGCGACAAACTCCTCCTCATTAAGCACTTTATCTCCATTTATGTCAAGCTCTTCCATTATTTTTTCAACCGCTTCATCTGCGTCTAAAGGCATATTACGAAACTTGATATTCATAACCAGTTGTTTCAACTCAGATTGCGATATGCAATTATCTTTGTCACGATCAATGTTTTCAAATAATCTGCAAAAACAAAATGAATCATAAATGAATACGAACGAATCCACGTGTAGAATTCATATAGATGAATTTACCTTATATAAATCTTTCAATGATTTTACCGAGTGATATTCTTTATCCATTGATTGCTTTGCATCGTCAAGCCATTTTGTGTATCCATTGACAAACTCATCCATGGTAATCGTCTTGTCACTGTCAAGATCAAATTCTTTCAACACCTCGGACACCGCTATATCTTTGTCTACATACCATCTTTTATACTTGATTTCATGAAGATTTTTTTTTTAATTCATCGAATGTTATCTTATTATCGCCATCTTGATCTACTTCCTTAAATAGCCTAAAATTCAATATATTTTGTATGGAAAATTAAGAACTTGACACATACAAACACCACACAAAAAAATATATATATATTTTCTTGAAAACATTACCTTCTGATTGTTGATACATTTGGTGTACCGTCTTCAGTGAGGAGTTTTCCGAGTGCATGCTTTTGCATGTGTCTTAAAGTGTCTATTTCTATATGCTCATGTTTTACATATTCTAGCCTTCGCTTTTGGATCCAAGGCTGGAAAATTTGCATGATTTTTCAAAACAAATAATTGTTACAAAGATATAAACAATAATGCTACATACAGTGAAATTTCACGAAACTAAACAATACATAACAAACAGAGAAATTTTAGTACGAAAGTGCACAAAAAGCAGTGCAATATATTTCAAAACAAAATAATCGTTACAAATATATAAACAATAATGTTACAAAAAAGAAAAAGAGAAATTTCACATATTTTTTAACAAAATTTCACAAAATTAAACAATAACGAAACAAAAACAACATTTTTTTTCCTATGAAAGTGCACAAAATGTAGTGCTAGCAGGGTGTGACCCCCCATCCAAGATGAATATGCTTGTGCACTTTTCTAGAAGAAAAAGGTGTTTGTATTGTTTTTGCGATCATAAATGCCTAAATTGAATACTTGATAGAAGAAATACACGAGAAGGAATACAACGGAAATAACTAGAGTGAATATGATGACAATACGTTTCCCAGAAGAAAATAAATGGAAGATTTAGGATTTGGATGATTATAAATGGTATGATCGAGAGAACCATAATCCTTGCAATGTAACTAGCCTCTATATTTGTAGTTATACCATGACCTGTAAAAAAATGAAAACACAAAGCACAAAAAATTTAGTTTAATTTCATTTAAGTACTTACAAAAAAAACATATCAATCAACAAGGGAAAAGAAGAAGAGACAGCGAACCAGTTCAGAATGATAACAATCTCCAAAATGGGTTTTGTGGAGTATGATTTGAATTGACTGAAGGATTAGACTTAGAATTTTTGAAAAAGTTTTGACTGGAAACAATAACACATGTTCCCCAAAGTAAAGTGAGAAGCAAGATTGTCGAGCCAACCAGTAAGCCAACACCAGTATAGACATGCTCTTGCATCGTCTCTTTACTACCCATAAGTCCAGAAGTTGAGAAGAAAACATTAATAAAAAAAATTAAAAATTAAAAATAAAAGAAAGAAGAAGAAGAAGAAGAAGAAGAAGAAGAAGAAGAAGAAGAATAAAATATATAGTTGCAATAGCAATTTACTGAGAGCACTCATTTTAAGCATTGTTTTTAGGCTATCCAGTAATGTTCTGCCAGGAAGTTCTGCTTCTACAGTTGAGTTTTGACAATTTCAAAACAATACAACAATTTTTACTAACACAGTGATCTGACTCTAATTTTGCATAGGCTAAAATACACTGATAGTCCATGTACTTCGGCTCTTGCATCATTTTTATCCTTATACTTTTAATTGGCTTGATTTTGGTCCAATTGATTACACCCGTTAGATGGAAAGAGCACATGTGAGTGGTCATGTGTCATGTTTTTAGGAGCAATATTCGTAAATTTGCTCAAATTAGTGAGTTAACCTCTACCAACGCAGTGACTATTTTTCGTAAAAAATCCCAACCAATGTCATCAATTGAACCAAATTGACGCAAAATTAAAATTAAATGACAAAACTAAGTCAACTAAAAGTGTAGTAGAGACCAAAATAATGCAAGAAACAAATTGCAGGAACCAGTGTTGTAATCTATCTCTTTGCTTTTAGTTTAATTTGATCAAGCAATGAATCAAATATGACATGTATATATTTCTGTCCTGTTGTCAAACATTGTGTTTCATTAAATCCACTCAATTTAAAAAATCTGATATACATAAAGATATCTAGGGCCCTTATTGTAAAATAAGTTAAGAGGGGGATAGAATTTGAGAGAGTGTGAAGTATCTGTGCAATTCTATATATTCATCAATGTGTATGCTCTCCGTTATATAGGAGTGAATACAAACATCATCATGATACAAACATCATCATGGCTTGAGAGAGGGAAAGTGACCGAAAGAAACAAAGGGAAAGCATTCACTACACCTAACCTATCCATTATACATTAATCTAATCTATACATTGTTTATATATTTAATATATATATATATATATCTTTAATAGCCCCCCTCAAACTCAAGGAGAATAAATATCAACCAACTAGAGTTTGGAAACAAGTTCAATGAAGCGGCCAGGAGAATGAGCTTTGGTGAAGATATCAGCAGGTTGATCAGCAGAAGAGATCGGATGGAGATGAACAGTACCACGAGTGACGTGTTGACGAATAAATGGCAGTCAATCTCAATGTGCTTAGTGCGATCATGAAAAACATCATTGTGAGCAATTTGAAAAGCACTTTGATTATCACAAAAGAGGGCAGTAGCTCTAGAGGGGGTAACATCCATGTCAGCAAGAAGCCAATGAAGCCAGAGAAACTCCTGAGTAGTATCAGCAAGAGCATGGTATTCAACTTCTATACTGGAACGAGCAATAAGAGATTGTTTCTTGCTACGCCAAGAAATAATAGAATCGCCTAAGAAAAAATAAAACCCTGTAGTAGAGCGGCGGTCAGTGGGATCCCCAGCCCAATCAGCATCGGAGAAGGCACGAAGCTGAAGAGAGGAATGAGCGGAATAATGAAGACCATGAAACAAGGTGCCTTTGAGATAGCGAAGGATACGCACTAAAGCATCATAATGAGGGGTACGAGGAGCCGACATATACTGGCTGACAATATGAATTGCATAGGCAATGTCAGGACGAGTAACAATGAGATAGACAAGGCTGCCAACCAGCTGACGATATAGGGTAGCATCAGAGAGAAGAGTGCCATCAATAGAAGTAAGACGATTCTGAGGCTCTAGGGGAGTGAAGGCAATCTTGTAATCAGTAAGACCAGCGCGGGCGAGAAGATCAGAGGTACACTTAGCCTGAGAGAGAAACGAACTCGTGGAATCATGGGAGATTTCAAGACCCAAGAAATAGTTGAGAGGACCAAGATCTTTCATCTCGAAATGATGGCTAAGAAACTGTTTAAGGCGAAGAATACTAGCCATATCATCACCGATGATAATCATGTCATCCACATAAAGCAGAAGCAGAGTGGTCCCTTGAGCAATTTTCCGCATAAAGAGAGCAGTATCATAAGAATTGGAGGTGAAACCATAATCATGAATAGTAGAGCTGAACTTGGCAAACCAAGCACGCGGGGCTTGTTTTAGACCATACAAAGCACGTTGAAGTTTGCAGACCTTATGAGGTGGATAAGTACACCTAGGGGAGGTTGTATATAGACCTCCTCAAGAAGAACACCATTAAGGAAGGCATTTTTCACGTCGAGTTGGTAAAAAGGCCATTGACAGGTGGCAACAACAACAATCAAGCTGCGAACAGAGGTGAAACGGGCAACAGGAGCAAATGTCTCCTCATAATCAATACCACACTCTTGGTTGATGTCTTTGGCAACAAGGCGGGCTTTGTAGAGCTTAATAGAGCCATCAGAACAGGTCTTGATTTTGTATACCCATTTGCAACCAATGGTAGTCTTGCCAAGGGGAAGATCAACAACGTCCCAAGTATGAGTTTTGTCTAAAGCCTGCAATTCATTAGTCATAGCATGCTGCAAAAGAGGATTAGAGCAAGCCTCATGATAGGAGATAGGTTCATTAGTAGAAAAAGCAGTAGAACCAACAATAAAATCACGAAGACGAGTAGAAGGTTGGGTTACCCGGTGTGGACAAGCAAAGGGTGGAGGAACCAGAGGGCATGAGAGAGACTCAACAGGAGGGGAGGATCCCGAGGGAGCAAAAGTAGGACTAGCAGGGCGAGCAGGGAAAAGGGGTCACTGTTGTGCTCAAAGCATAACAGGGACTGTGGTGCCTCCGTTTGAGGTGTATTATGGTCTTATTTTTATTATCCAAACCGTTTATTTTGTAATGTTTGTTGAGTACTTCATGCCTACCAAAAATCATCTTAATCGGATATCAACAACTATATGATCGATAACCAAAAAAATAAATAATAAGTTTTTCTTTTAAGAAATAGCATAAACAATATGCAATTCGATCATATAGTTATTGATATCCGATTTATATGATTTTTGGTAGGCATGAAGTACTCAACAAACCCTACAATATGAACGGTTTAGATCATAAAAATAAGACCATAATACACCTCAAACAGAGGCACCACAGTCACTGTTGTGCTTTGAGCACAGCAGGGACCCCTGTTCCGGCGAGCAAGCTCACGAGAAAGAGCCGTAGGCAAGGTGGTCTCTAAAGGTACAGGCAGGGGCTGCGGAGCAATCTCATCAGAAAACAGATTGGTGGAAGGGTTAGTAAAAAATAGAGAGGGTGAGGGAGTGGATAAGTGGAAGTGAGAGATGGAGGAAAACATTTTGTGTTCCCAAAATACCACATGACGAGAGATACAGAGGCACTGGGAGATAGGATCCCAAGAAAGATACCTTTTATGTTCAATACCATACCCTAAGAAGCAACAAAGACGTGAACGAGGTTCAAGTTTAGTGTGTTCATAAGGTTGGAGAAAAACAAAACATGCAGATCCAAAGACCCTAAGATTGGTGTAAGGGGGATGAGTGCCATGTAAACGTGCATAGGGAGTGTGATTATAAATGACAGGCGTAGGGATATAGTTGATAGTGTAAGCAGCAGTGAGAGCGGCTTCGCCCCAAAAATGCTCCGGACAAGAGGAAGAGAGAAGGAGAGCTCGAGTTGTGTCGAGAATATGTTTATGTTTCCGTTCAGCATGTCCATTTTGTTGAGACGTGCCAGGACAGGAACGATGAGTTGAGTACCATGACTCTAAAGAAAAGAAAGAAAGTCAAAATCTTTATATTCCATGGCATTGTCAGAGCAAAAGATTTTAATTAGTTTTAGAAAATTGGGTTTGGACCATTTTAGCAAAATTGTAATAAAGTTGTTTGAGTTCGGAATGATTTTTTATAAGAAACAACCACGTAAAACGAGAAAAATCATCTATAAAAACAACAAAATAGCATACACCTCCCATAGTAGGAGTAGGGGAGGGGCCCCAAATATCAGAATGGATGAGGTTAAAAGGTGCAAGAGAAACATAGTCACTTTTATTAAATGATAAAACAGGTTGTTTAGCAAGTTGAAAGGACAAATAATCTAAAGTATTAGAATTGACAAGACCTAATTGACCACTAGAAATTAAAGACTTTAATAGACCAACAGAAAGATGGCCTAAACGACAGTGCCAAAGCTGAAAAGGAGAGAAAAGAGGAGCAGTGGTAGGAGCGGCAATCTGAGAAGAAACTGGAACATGAAGATGGATGAGTTCATAGAGACGTCCATGCTTACGGCCGATCCCAAGAGTCCGTCTCGTCCGAGGGTCCTGCACTAAATAACTAGAACGAGAAAAGGTAACAGTTAGACCATGCTCACATAATTGACTAATGGAGATAAGATTTAAAGTAAGAGTCGACATAAGATATACATGGGATAAAGATAAGTGGGAGGTTAAAACAGAACCAACATGACTTACAGACAAAAGAGACCCATCAGCAGTATTAATAGAAGGAACATGAGGATCAGAAGAGAGAGAAGTAAAAATAGTAGGGTCAAAGATCATGTGATTACAACAAGCTGAGTCAAAGTACCAGGAAGTGTTACTTGAGGTGACAAACAAAGCAGTAGAGGGAGGAGTATCGGAAGTGGAGAAAAATTATTGGAATGTGGTGTCGACATCGGTTTGAGAAAAGACTGGAGTAGAAGGGTCTATAGGCACATAAGAAGGTAAATCTTCTGAGGCAGCAGCAACAGTGCGATGAACAAATAGAGATTTAAATGGATGCCCAGAATGTTGAGAGATGCCCCATGAAAAATTCCCGGGAGAAGGACCAGTGCGAAAGGAAGAACTAGGATTGCGGAAGCAATCTTGTTGGAGATGACCAGGACCGGTCTTGTTGCAAAATCGACAAAGGCGAACTGGACAATGAACCAGAAGATGAGAAGATAGAAGCCTTCGGTTTTGACAGTAGTTGTAGGCAGTGGACCGCTGTGGGAAAGGAGAACTCTGAGCCTGGAGAGCAGCAAAAACAGAGTCCACAGGAGGCAGATGGAGAGTACCAAGCCTAGTTTCCTCTGAAAGTAGTTCGGAGATGGCCTGCTCAAGAGTGGGTAAATGAGTGCGATGAAGGAGAGAGGCGCGCACTGGCTCAAAATGGGGAGTGAGAGCCATAAGAAACTGAACCAACCGCTATTGGTCACGATAGGTAGCAAACAAGGAAGCATCCTCAGTATGGGGCCATGGAGGTTCAGAGAGAGCGAGCTAATCCCAAACAGAATAAATTTGGGAGAGAAAATCATTAATGGTCTGAGTTGGCTTTGATGTATACAGTGAAGATGACTCTGAAGCTGATATTGGTGAGCAAGACTAGTTGTCTGATAGCAGTCTTTCAAAAAATCCCAAATGTCTTTTGCCAGAGTGGAAACAGAGTAAAGTTGGAACTGACCAAATTGAAGGCTGATAGATGTAGTAGATGTATTGCGAAGCCAAGTGATAATCTGATAGTTCTTACTGTCTCAATCTTCCAAGCGGTCGACAAATTTGTTAGCTGATTCAATGGTCTCCTAGCTGGGTTTGCGCACATCTCCAGTGATAATACGCCAAAGTTTCTTTCCTTTGAGGAAGACAGACATGGCTTATGCCCATAAGACATAATTTGCCCCATCAAGAACAACGGAAATAGAGTGGTGAGATGAGTCTGGGCGATCCATGAAGGAAAAATAACACTATAAAAGTAGAATCCAAAGAAACCGAGGGTACCAGTGAATTCAAAAGGTCGAAATTGGTGGGAAACGGGTCTAAACCGGCCAAAAAGGTCTAAAAATATCACTGAATCGGCCTGGTGAAGAGGACTGAACTGGTCTGAGCCGAACCGGTTGGAGTCGAAGGCAGCAACAGCGTGAGGGAAGCATGAGGGAGGCAGCTTGATTGGCGCGATACGGAGCGAGCGGTGCGGGGCGGCTGGGCTAGCGACTCAAGTGGCGTAAGATAGAGCAAGCGACGTGAGAAGGTGCGAGTGGTGTGAGCGAGCGACACGGCTCAATCGGTTGAGAGGTGTGTGTGGTGCGTGGGACAACGGAGGCGAAAATGCGTGACGCGCCGGTGGTGACAAACGTGGCGCGTGAGGGCACATGCAAGTGGATCTGAGGACGCCGTTGGTGGCGTTGGACTCGTGAGAGGATTCCAAGCACTTTGGTAGGAAGTGTGAAAATTTTTGAGAATAAAAAAAGATTTGATTAGTGACGACACAGAGATAAATACCAGAAAATGTGAAGCTTTCTGGTTAATGAGACATAAATTTGAAGCTCTAATACCATGTAAAATAAGTTAAGAGAGGGATAGAATTTGAGAGAGTGTGAAGTATCTGTGCAATTCTATATATTCATCAATGTGTATGTTCTCCGTTATATAGGAGTGAATATAAACATCATCATGATACAAACACCATCATGATACAAACATCATCATGGCTTGAGAGAGGGAAAGTGACCGAAAGCAACAAAGGAAAAGCATTCACTACGCCTAACCTATCCATTATACATTAATCTAATCTATACATTGTTTATATATTTAATCTATATATATATATATATATATATCTTTAACACTTCACATAAAAAAGTCTTGCTAAAAATTAGTCAAATACAACACATCACAGCCTGTGCTGTGTTCATTTATTTAAGTTCTTCCAAACTAATACCAGAAAAAGACTTGTCAAAGGCCTTATCTATTAAGAAGCTATCTTAAACAATAGTCTTTTTTTTCTTCATAAAAAAAATAAGAAAATACGATCAGTGCATGACAATCCTCCTTAAACGTGAGCATAATTTTTAATCATAGAAAAAGAGCATGATTGTTTTAAAATCAAGGAATCTATATGGTTGTAACAAGACATATTATACTAACACAACTTGAAGTATTCAAGAGCTATGTTACATGGACTCGGGTACAGGAGTCGGGTACGAGTATGTATCTGGGTGTTAGACTTATCAAATTATAAATTTAAGGGTGCGCGAATTCGACAAAAAATAAAAAAATAAAAATAAATAAAAAAAATCATATTTTTATATTTCTAATCAAGTATGTGAAATAAAATGATACTATATGTAACTTACATTGTCAAAAAGATATTTATAGCAATTATACAACAATATGTACATATTATAATAGTGGTATATACAATTATATAAGAAGTATCCATTGAAAAGTATCCGACACATATCACATACCCTTGTCTGAGTGTCGGATGTCCTACATAGGTATTTGATTTATTTTGAAGAGTCCATGTTATTGGAACAATTAGTCTTGAATTCTTCAATTGGTGGTCTTCAGGTTTTGAAAACTTGGCAATGGTCTTGTCTATGTAAAATAGAAAATTTGGTGCTTCAAGTCGCGTTACTAAGTCGCTTTCTTAAGGACAATATTTGCATCCACCAAAAGGTGTGCTGGGGGTTACAACAAATTCGCCTCTAGGACATAATGAAGCCTGATCTAAAGATTAAGTCTACCGGCATCTGCACTGACAACAGTAGATCAAAATACTCTTGATATAATCAAGAAAATCAAGACACAGATAATCAAGCCTGCATAATTTGATTACCAATAAGAAAAGCAGAAACTTGCTTAAGAAACTCTTAATCGAAAACTCAAAATCAAGAGGGAGAGAGAGAGAATTGCAGGAATGCTTTCTAGTTTTTAGATGGAATGAAATGGCTAATTTCAAAGTCTATTTATAGGCCTTGATGCACCTAATCAAATGGTCATGTCCCTTGATAGCATCCGATCAGATCTGACTGTTGGATCGACGATCTATGGTGCAGATCAATCCCACACTGAACAGATGCATTGACTGATCATACCTGATCACGATTGGTTGTCATCTCATTCGCATGATTGCGCGTCCTTATGGCGCCTTCCACCGATGCGTTCGTGCTAAGTGCAAAATACGCCATCAAACGCCACACAACCCATTGCCCATGCCACGCCCGTGCGCGTGTGCGTGTGTGGATGGTGCAGAGCACCATCCTTGCGGTGTGAGTGCATGCACACTAGCTTTCACCTCACAATTTATTAAGTGCTCCATGTTTTCCTCTCTTTTCGATGTGGGACAAAGTCCCCATGCTTTTTTCATGCTTTCCAAAGAAAAACATGGAAGGTTTTGTAAACACCCAAAATTTAAACAATAAATTTGAAAACCCATTATGAAAATTCGCCAACATTACCCCACCATTTTCAAAATATCAGATGATGATTCTTGGTTCACTTGGCAACCTTATGCATGGGTGAATATACCTCAAAGTTAGTTAAGGTGGCATAGTAGACTTGTCTTTGAACTAGTGATCTTGTACGACTAACCGGACATGTCTCACGCACAGTACAAGTTACCTCAAGTATTAAAACAAACCGACACGTGGATTGGCCTTGTGTCTATATCCTGTTTCATGAGAACTCTAGAGTCATGCCCTTGGACTTATACGAAGTAGCACCACCTCTCACACTCACATAGGTAAGCTTACTAAGAGTACTCCTGTAATTTACAGTACCCTAACAATCTAGTTGTAAGCTTATTAAGAGTTTGCTAACTCATCCTCTTCTTCTCACATTACAGATACCAAGCACTTCAACCTTGGAATGAAAGTGAAATAAAACTAAGTGCTTGCAATCACAACATATGGTGTAGTTGGGCTCATTGAGCTCAAGACTTGATGTTTCTTCAAGTGTTGAGTTGAGTTTCCACTAGGAGTGATTATGTTAAGTGGGCTTAAGACCCATCCCCTCTGATGTTTTCCACACCAAATCCCTTATAAGTCCCTTTCTTAAGGGGTCAGCCAAGTTTTTGTTAGAAATGGTTTTCAAGTTTTGGAAAATTTTGATTTTTCCTTAACTTTGGTCTATTTTTTAGGTGGGACCTAGACGCCAAAGTTGGCGGGTCTAAGTGATAACGCGTTCTATGCTGCGCTATAATTCATGTGCTATATTTGGTTGCTCAAAACCATTATCGGGTGAATGGAAAATTGAAGCCAATGTGAGCTCTATGGAAATGGAGTTTTTGGTAGAAATTCCTAAAGGTTTGTATAAAGGCTTGTCCCACATTGGTTTGGTGGGAAGAATTTTGTGGGTTTATAAGGCATCAGTTTGGAACTTGTGGTAGGCCCCAAAGAGCACCCAAGTTTTGTAGAGAGGGAGGTTATGGGCAAAGTGGGCTATACCCATTGGACCCAAAAATAAACACAAGCGCACACCGTCGCCGCCGCCATCAGGTGGACTGGGCATGGCTGCGGGTGCGTGGTGTAAGGTTGGGTTGTGCTTGTCCGACCCAATTCTAATTATTTTTTGGGCCAAAAACTTTTGAATTTTATTTTCTAAAATTAGATTGAAAATTTTTGGAATTTGAATTTCGGAAATTAATTTCAAAATTCTGCGCGATTTTATCTGTTTGAATTTAAACCGGAACAGATTCAGTATCTGTTCAAATTCAAACCCAAACAGTGCCTTACCTGTTTAAATTCAAACCATACTTGTTCAACAGGTTTGCACCTGTTTAATTCAAACCTAACAGCTAGAATTTCTCCTATAAATAGACTAGCCCCTCATTTGGTTTTTCACCCAAATTTTCATACTTCTCCTCTGCAATAATTCTCTACATTTTGCTACACTAAATTTCTATGAGAAATAGTGTAAACACTTAGTATGTTCGTTGTGCAAACAATTTGTAGTGCTATTATTGTTTGATGTTGATCATTTTATCCTAGGAGATAGACGTCCACAATCTGAAAGTACCGTGGAGAGGACGAATCTGTCTTAAGGACACAATGTTAAACACTAAACCTGATTAGAAAATTTGTTCAATTTTTTTTTTTTAATTTGGTAAGTAATTAATTTATTTTCTGTTTTATTATTTTTCTATTTCAGATTTTCATTTTGTTTTTGTAACAAAATAAAAATTTGTTTTATTTATTTTATTTTATTTTCTGGTTTGATTTTTGTAATCAAACAAACTCTCTCATTTCCTTTATTTCTTTTGTATTCTGTTTGTTGTTAAGTACACAAACATAATTATTTTCAAATACAGTGAAGATTGTCCAACAATCTTAAGACAGAGTCTTTTTTGGTATCTTCATTGTATTTATTTTTCTGTGTTTTCACAAAGTGATATTCTGGTTGAAAAATACAAAAAGTAGTAATATACTGTTTATTTTCTTTGACAACTAGTAGTAATATATTGGTGTCATTAACAATTACAGAATATTAATTTGTGTTACAGAAAATTATTATACTATTTTATTTTTCTAGTTTTAGTAACAAGAAAAGTAAAATTATTTTGTGTTATAATTTATTTTTTGGTTTTAGTAACTAGAAAATTAATTTGTGTTTTGATTTTTTCTGATTTTTGTAATTGGATATTATGATTACTGTAACTGAAAACTGCAGCTGGAAGTGGTACTCTAATTGTTACACCGACTCCGGTCCATATCCAGAACCATGTTCAAGTTCCAATAAATCATGGAGAAAAATCAGAAAAATTTAACGGTACTGAGTTTAAGAGATGGCAGCAGAAAATGTTGTTTTATCTTACAACTCTAAATTTGGCCCCGGTTTCTCAGTGAAGAGGCTTCAGTACTTCGAGAGGATGACAGTGATTGGCAAGTTATTACCACTGTAGACGCTTGGAAATATTCTGATTTCTTGTGCAGAAACTACATCCTCAATGGCCTTGACAACATGCTTTATAATGTTTACAGCCGTCTAAAAACAAACAAAAGAATTGTGGGATTCTTTGGAAAAAAAATAGAAGATAGAGGATGCCGGCACAAAGAAATTTGTCGTCGGTAAATTTCTGAACTTCGTTATGGTAGACTCCTAGACGATAATTTCTCAAGTTCAAAGTTTTCAATTAATTTTACATGATATTCATTATAAAGGTATGTCTCTTAGCGAGTCTTTCCAAGTTGCTGCCTTAGTGGAAAAGTTACCACTGACTTGGAAAGATTTCAAAAATTATTTAAAATATAAACGCAAAGAGATGACCATGGATGAACTTATTTTAAGACTGAGAATTGAGAAAGATAACCGAAAGGCTGAAAAGAGGAATGATAAAAATCCCATTGAGTCCAAGGCTAATGTGGTTGAACAAGTGCACAAACCACATAACAAAAAGAGGAAGTTTACGGGAGGTGGTTCTAAACAAGGCGACAACAATGGCAACAAAAAGTTCAAAGGAAAATGCTATAACTGTGGCAAGACTGGAGATCGAGCTTCTGACTGTCGCCGCCCTAAGAAGGATCGCAGAAGTACAAGCAAGAAGACCACCAATCAAGCCAATGTGACAGAATTAGATTACATCTCTGACGGGGTAAATGGCATCAACTTCTCTGTTGTGGTGTCTGAGGCTAGTTTGGTTAGAAATCCCAAAGAATGGTGGGTTGACACTGGAGCAACTCGTTACATTTGTGCGGACAAGAAGATGTTCACTACCTATAATGAGGCTACAAATGGTGAACATCTGTTTATGGGAAATTCTTCTACTTCTAATTTTACTATGGCTGGATAAGGAAAAATGATTTTGAAGATGACATCAGGGAAAGAACTTATCATTAACAATGTACTGCATGTACCAGACATCCGAAAGAATTTAGTTTTTGGTTCTTTGTTAAGTAAAAATGGTTTTAGGCTTGTTTTTGAGTCAGATAAATTTGTATTAACAAAGAGTGGTATGTATGTTGGTAAGGGATACAAAGTGATGGTCTCTTTAAGTTGAATATAATGACGGTTGTACCAAAACTTGCTATTAATAAAATAACACATTTTTTGCTTATATTCTTGAGTCGAATTTATGGCATGATAGATTAGGACATGTAAATTTTGATGCTTTGCGTAGATTAATTGGTTTGGATTATATACCAAAGTTTGAAATTAATCCTAATCACAAATGTGAAATTTGTGTAGAAGCGAAACTAACTAAGGCTCCATTTAAATTGGTTGAAAGGAAAACTGAACCTCTAGAATTAATTCATGCTGATGTATGTGATCTTAAATTTGTTCAAACTAGAGGAGGCAAAAAGTATTTCATAACATTTATTGATGATTGCACAAGATATTGTTATGTATACTTACTTAGAAGTAAAGATGAAGCCTTAGAAATGTTTAAACTCTACAAAATTGAAGTTGAAAATCAACTTGGTAAAACCAGTAAAATGGTTAGAAGTGATAGGGGTGGTGAATATGATACACCATTAAATGAATTTTATGCACATGACATTATTCACCAAACTACAGCACCCTATTCTCCACAGCAAAATGGAATTGCTGAAAGGAAGAATAGAACCTTAAAACAAATGATGAATGCCATGTTACTAAGTTCAGGCTTACCGTAGAACTTGTAGGGGGAAGCAATATTGTCTGCTAATTATGTTCTTAACAGAATACCCCACAAGAAAACCAACAACACTCCTTATTAATTATGGAAAGGTCGACCGTCTTTCTACAAATACTTGAAGTGTGGAGGTGTTTGGCAAAAGTTGAAGTTCCTGTTCCTAAAAGGACTAAGATAGGACCAAAAACAGTGGATTGTGTGTTTATTGGTTATGCTCAGAATAGTAGTGCATATCGGTTTCTGACTTATAAATCAGAAATACCTGATAGAAATGTGAACATTATTATAGAGTCAAGAAATGCTGTGTTTTTTCAACATGTCTTTCCTTACAAGAAAGGACATGAATTAAGTTCACAGAAAAGAACTTATGATTGTACATAAAGTCAAGAGACTAATGACAATCAAACACAAGAGACTAGTAATGGTCTCGACCAACAGGATTTAACTAATGATGAACCAAGACGAAGTAAGAGAGCAAGAACATCAAAATCCTTTGGTCCAGATTTTCTGATATGCCTGTTAGAAAATGAACCTCAAAGCTTTAAGGAAGCAATGACAGGTCCTGAAGCACCTTTGTGGAAAGAGACTGTTAATAATGAAATTGAATCCATTATGCAGAATCATACTTGGGAATTGGTGGATCTCCCACCTGGTTCTAAACCTCTTGGATATAAGTGGGTATTCATGAGAAAAATAAAAATAGATGGTTCAATAGATAAGTATAAAACAAGACTTGTATTAAAAGGTTACATACAAAAGGAAGGCCTGGACTATTTTGACACATATTCTCTTATGACAAGAATAACATCCATCCGCATGCTTATTGCCATAGCAGCGTTGTATAATTTAGAAATACATCAAATGGAAGTTAAGACAACTTTATTAAACAGTGATCTAAATGAAAAGATCTATATGGAGCAACCCGAAGGGTTTGTAGTGCCTGGGCAGAAAGTTTGTCGACTTGTAAAATCTCTTTATGGATTAAAACAAGCACCTAAGCAAAGTCATGAAAAATTTGATCATGTTATGCTTATTAATGGGTTTAAGATAAATGAATGTGACAAGTGCGTCTATGTTAAAAGCACTGAACAATGATATGTCATAGTTTGTCTTTATGTGGATGACATGCTTATTATTGGAAGTAGTCAAAATATGATCAAATCAACTAAGCAAATACTGAATAGAAGATTTGATATGAAAGATATGGGGGTCGTAGATGTAATATTAGGAATGAAAATTACTAAAACATCTGACGGATATGCATTATCTCAATCACATTATATTGAGAAAATTCTTGGTAAATTTATCAAGGATGACATGAATGTAGGTAGAACACCTGTAGACATCAGTCTTTATTTATCAAAAAATAAAGGTGATGCGGTGTCTCAGTTAAAATATTCCTAAATCATTGGAAGCCTAATGTAGCATATGAATTGTACTCGTCCTGATATAGCTTATGCTGTCAATAAATTGAGTAGGTACACTAGTAACCCCGGAGAAGACCATTGGAAAGCAATCATTCGGGGTTCTTAGATATCTAAGTTTTACCCATGATCATGGTTTGAACTTTATTCGATATCCAGCAATACTCAAAGGTTATTGTGATGCCAATTCGATATCGGATACTAAAGATTCAAAATCCACTAGTAGATATGTCTTTATTTTGGGAGGCGCTGCTATTTCTTAGAAATCCACGAAACAAACATGCATCGCACAATCCACAATGGAATCTGAGTTCATTGTTTTAGACAAAGTAGGATAAGAAGCAAAATGGCTTCGTCACTTCTTAGAAGACATTCCAATGTGGCCAAAACCTGTGCCAGCTATTTGTATTCATTGTGATAGTCAATCTGCAATAGGTAGGGCACATAATCATATGTATAATGGTAAGTCACGACATATTCATCGTCGATATAATACCGTAAGGCAATTGCTCTCAAACGGAATAATCTCAATAGATTATATAAAATCTAAAGAGAATATTGCGGATCCGTTAACAAAAGGTTTGACAAAAGGGCAAGTGTATAGTTCATCAAAGGGGATGAGATTAAAGCCTATTACTTAAGAGTCATCATAATGGTAACCCTACTTATATGACTGGAGATCCTAAGAACTAAGTTCAAAGGGACAATTAAGTTATGTGTGGCTCGCCAGAAATCACCAAGGGATTAAAATTCCCTACTCATTCCTATGGTGAGAGTGATATCTACAACATATGCTGTATGCAGGGGTCTAAGGATAAGCTTAGCTTTTAATGATTACTTATATCTTGATTTAGGCATAAAATCAAGACGAGTATAAGATATACTCACAATATGTACCCCCTCAAAATAAACCCATAATATCATACATTCAAGGTGCACAAAAAAAAAATATTATATTAAAATCATCTGGGTATTCTTACAAAATGTATTACATGTTAACAATAAAAGTAAATGCCCTATGGGCTTACAACTTTCCAAGTCAACACTTGGGTTACAAAAGAAGAGTACTAACTCATAATACAAATTAAGCCCTTGGCTTGATATACATGTAATACAACAAAATTAACAAATAAGAATCTTCAACTCCCTCAACCTTTCAAGCTAAGGTCTCAGAGACGGCATAACACCTGAACCTGAAAATGATGTCCCATATAGGGTGAGCCAACGCCCAGTAGAGATATGCTAAACATAGTATGAATGATAACTAAAATAACAGCGATTGATAAATGTTTAACTCGTACACAACAACTTATAACACTATTCAATCCCATGACTAATATATCTATGTTCTATTCCAGTTTTCATTTCCTATCAGATTCTCGATTCATGATTACGATTTAGAACTATGCCAATCATTTTGAATGAGATCACATCTCATGGCTACGGTATTTCTATTTCAGGTGAGATAATAACTCATTTTAAACATTTCATACTTCATAATAGATACACATATTGGTGTTGTATCACAGTCAGACAACCATTCCCATGCTTCTCAAATGATATTCATACTAGTGCTATATCAAATAAACATAGAAACACTTCTATACTTTCCACCTGATACACATTGTAGTGTTGTATCAATGTCAAACAGTTTCCGGTTTAGAGGTTCATCCCCCATCTTCCAATAAACCGTGGAGTACATCCCCCATCTCCTCTCACACAAAGCAATGTATAAAAGCAGTTATCATATACAAGTTCAATCAATCAATACAAATGATACACATTTTAGTGTTGTATCAATATCAAGCAAAACACTTCTAGACTTCACAAATGATACACATTGTAGTGTTGTATCAATGTCAAACAATTTCCGGTTTAAAGGTCCATCCCCCATCTTCCAATAAACCGTGGAGTACATCCCCCATCTCCTTCCACACAAAACAATGTATATAAATAGTTATCATATACAATTTCAATCAATACATAAAATTAATGTATTCTTTCAACCGTCATAATTGATGACACATCCAATCGATTAGTTTTGGTTTGCCTAATCATCATGCATTGTCTACAACAATCAAAACTACCCTCCACCGGTAGCCCAAGGCAATTATTTCTAAACAGATAATAAAAGCACCAACAGATAAATTATCCGCATTTTCAAAAGTGGACGATTTATTAATTTGACTCCACTATTCCATCTCATAATGAACCACTAACATTATGTTCAACTCAATTTCATAAATCCATAACTTTTCCAAATTAATTATACCAATTAGTTTATACACAATTTAGGGCTTTCTCCCCATTTTCTCAATCTTGACCCCCAAGGGTCCAAATATTACCAAAAACACCAACATACTCATTTAGAAACTCAAGTACACAGTTATGGTTCAAAAGAAACAAAACCCCACTTTTCAAAATCACACATTTAAAACCCTAACTTCCAAAATCCAAAACCATTTATACAAAAGCTCACAATCTAGGTCAAAGCCCATAAAGATGAGTAGGAATCCCTACCTCAAAGATGAAACCCAACGAAGAAGATGAAGGAAACGAAGATGCTCCAAATCCCAAAATTCTTGGATCAAAATATAGCCCTCAATGATCAACATACTTTTTACAAAGGCCGAAGGATAGGGAGACACTCTAACTAGATCAAACCCTAGAGAGAAGGGAGATCCTAGAGAGATAGGCTCTCAAGATCGATTTTGGGAAAGTAAGAGAGAGAAAGGAAATGTAAAAAGTGATTTAAAATTACCCAGTGGATGACTCATATACGTATGACCCGCTCGAGCGGAGAATAGAACGCTCGAGCGTAAAGCACAAAAATTTGGTAACCCTCGAGCGCAAGAAGGCTCGCTCGAGCACCAAGAAACAAAAGCAAAACACATCCGCTCGAGCGCAAAGAACCAGTTCGCTCGAGCGTAGATTTTCACCTCCCAGAACTTTTCAGAAAAAGAACTACCCGCTCAAGCGCCAAGAAGCCCGCTCGAGCGCGACCCGCTCGAGCATAAGAAACCCGCTCGAGCGTAGAAAACACACCTGCAGAAGTTTTGTAGGGGCACGAAATACTAGAAGTGTGTAAACCCCGCTCGAGCGCAAGAAGACCCGCTCGAGCGGACCATTCAAAAACTGGGTAACAACAATGGGAGCTAAAGCTCTACCAACCTGTAACAACCAAACCCAACACATTCTAAAACTCAAACAAGAGGGTTTAAAGGTTGACAACACGATAGGTACAACTACCAACTCCACGGAACCGCGTCTGGAATACAACAGAACAGTAAAAGGATAACCGGGATCGTTATAACCTCCCCCCCTTAAAGAATTTCGTCCCCGAAATTAAGAACATGCCAAAAGTACAAGGCCAACTGATCACACAACACCAACACCCGAGTACCAGGAAAGATTCTAACCTCAAAACAAATTTTCGATCTACTCTCATGAATGGAAGGGTTTACCAAAGAAACACGTTCCGAAAAAAAAAAAAAAAAAAAAAACAACAACAACAACAACATTCCGGTATACAATTATTCCACCAAAACCAAACCTTTCCCAAGATAAATCACCAAAACACCCGACTAACGCTCCAAGCTAAGTCACTACTCAACAATTATAATTCCAAATAGAACAACCACCACAACTCTTTTGTATACATTTATGAGAAATTATTTTCTGATTCATGAGGCATTTCTCAAAGGTAATCAAGTTTTCAACGTTGACATTCCGAAACAAATTTTGCATTTTTCATGCGATACTCAAAAGTTTGGTAAATATTTTTCATAAACACGGTGTTACTCGTAACACATGACCACCTACAATTTGTTTGTCAAAGACTTCCCATTGAAATTTCTCAACAATATTACAATTCATTGTTCAACAACCTGACCCATTACCGGTCACTTTATCTCTTTTCAAGAGGTAATTTACAATATCTGCTACAACATGTATTTCTTCAAATCTAACAATTCCCAACATACATGGTTCACAATTTCATATCATAGTCAATGTTCATGATATATTTCCAGTTCTACAATACATTCAACACATGCAATGTTACATTAAACTTTCATTTCGAGGCAAGTTTCAAAATACCTCCGTGAACCAAAACAAATGCAATGTTTTTCAATTTAAGACATATTCAATGCTCTTAAAGTTCAACAGTATACAACACATGCTCAAACATCCACAAATAGATCTGGATATTTCTCTCAGACCTGAGGTCTACTTACACAAGTGGTTTCTCCCAAAGGTATTCAGACTTATACCGTTACCACTTAAACACGTCGTTTACAACCGGCCACAGCCGAACGCAGATATTCTCCTCAAATTATTTCGAAGAATAAGGATCGCAAACTCACGTTTCGTTTCAAAATCATTTTAGTTTACAAAGAGTACTCAATTTCCCTCAAGCGAATTACAACGTAACCAACCCACAAACCCGCCATACTCACAGTTATGACGCAATTCCCAAAAACAGTACTATCACAATAAGGACTCCTAAACGCTTGAAGTTCCCAACAACGCAGCAACATATAGGATAACTTTATACACCCCACGCCTTACACCGCACAGACAAGACTGAATAAGTCAAAACGACTCTAACAGTGTGCCACACTTACTCTACACAATTTCACTACCTTACTCGTATTACCACTATCCAAACTGGACGATGGACACTTATACCAAAGTGACCTAGCTCTACCAAACCTCAAACCACGCGATTCCATCAGTAACCACACTATAGCCTTACCAAGGCATTCGTCTGGGATTCCCTAAGATTGATCCCCTTCTACGCATCATCTAATAACAACGTACGAACCACACACTACTACGCATCGTACTATACAACACTTCCTCAATTAGGGATTTCTCTCACCATCTCGACTGAACTCGAAGCAACTGAATTTGCATACCCCTTCCCTCGTATCGAGTTAACAGACAGGGTTTGCCATACTACGACAATTATATTACTAAGTAACCGTTCGTACCGAACACAAGCAAACATAGTACCTTCATCCGCCAATGACCTATAGGGTCCACCCTTTATTCCACATCCTATTTGTCATTCATTCTGAGAGCACAACCAAGACACTAGGTCTACGTGCCCAACAACCAGTCATTACTACTACTGAACAACTGCCTTAGACCGAACCCTGGCACAGTTGCATATCGCCGATAAGGCTTCTAAAGACTCACCATCCTAACCTTCCAGAAGAGTAAAAGTACTCACCCTCCTCGCTATTATCCCAAATCTCCATCCGCAAACACCATACCACTGTGACTCCATCCACGAGTCACACCCTAACTATGGGCTATACACCCAATCAACCCTCACGATAGCATCTCTTGACCTAACCAGTGCTAAGGTACAAACCTATCGCATTCGATCATAATAAAGTAACCCGAAAACTTAGGAGACACCGATATACTACTACCCGAAATATAGCACCAGCTGCTTACAACACATCACTCCCCGATGCCAACAACCATACCCTCATATAGGGGCTAACACTCCCTCAACCGAAACAACTAACCAGTACAAATGTAGGTTCGGCAACGTTACCTACCACGAAGGTACAAGTCCATTCCTAACAAGATTAAGCACTATGCCCCCCCCCCCCCGCGTAAAACACTAAGTTAAATATATACTATACCTAGCATTAATCTCACACTTCACATCCCCTCGAGAAATTCCCGCAACAGTAGACCGACATCACTTTCACGCACATAAGATCTAATTTCAAACACCTAGCAAGTATAACTGTTCTCGCCCCTTAGTAATCCTGATTAAGGTACACATCCCTCAGTAATCCTCTCAAATTTGAAAACATGGCTCATCAGTCCTTATTTTTCCCAAACCAAAATGCACGCATATAAATGCATTAGTACCAAAGATTTTTATGGTCTCACAACAACTTATTGCATCAATAAAACTATTAGAGTCACTATATGCTCTAATCTACCCATTTCAAGAAAATAGATAAGCACAGGCACACATAACTATATATATATATAGAAACCAACAACCCAGATGTTTTAACAATTCCAAAGCACATTGGTTACACAATAGAACCCAACGATTATAAAACGATAATTCACCGATTACAAAACAGATTAGTCAAAACAAAACCACCCCATCGGTATTACCACCACCACTGTCCCTTATTGGACCGCTAAGGTTGGTCATCCCCAACCCAAGATATCCTATGAGCTTACAAGCCACGGACAAGAACTACTGATGTGCCCCAACCGGCCACACTTGGAACAACTACGAACTTCCCCAACTGGGACTTGGGAACTCGACTCTCCTGAGGCCCTCGAAATCTGGCCTGATTGTCCTCCAAAACGATACTGCCCCTGTCCAGTCAAATAAGGCTGGACCCGGTTAGGTTGTAAAACCCCCAAAGAAGTCCCTGGCTGAGTACAGAAACGTCTGATATGACCCGGCTGATTACACACCCAACAAGTAAACGGCTCCTGAGCACGAGACTGGTTCAAAGTCTGAGCTGATGGAGACCCCAACAACTGCTTCCTCACTGAACACTCGATCGGCCCAAAACCTGACTGGCTAGATAATTCTGGTGGGGCAGTTATTGGTCGAACTACTAACCCTGCCCTCTTCTTCTGTGGGCAAACCGGGGACTTCTGGCCCAACTGACCACATTTGAAACAAGTGACAACCTTACGTTCACCCTCTCCCAAACCTAGACTCGGCACTGAAAAAATAGAGCCAGACTGAGCTCTCTGAAATTGTTGTGGATTAAAACCCTTTTGCCTCTTAAAAGGCCCACCAACACTCTGAGTCACAGGAGTCGCCAAGATGGCCTCCTCCCTATTTTGGCCCATAGCTAGCACCGCTGCCTTCACATGAGTCGCAGCCTCAACAAGCGCACTATAACTCCTATGCCAAGATCCAGCAATCCTTTCTCGGATGTCGTCACACAGCCTACTCTCAAACTCTTAACAACCCAATTCCTCCGTCTCCACCAATTCTGGAGCAAACCTCGACAGGTTAGCAAACCATCTTTCAAACCGTACCAGAGGTGTAGTACCTTGGTGTAACTCCACAAACTGTTTCCGCAACTCTTCCCGAGCAGAAGGAGGGAAATCACAACTCCCTCGTCTAGGCATCCTAGTAAAAGTAACAAAGGTATTAGTACAACAAGGGTGCCGAAACTATCTCACTAGCGTCCTAACACGATGGACAGCTGTAATTCATTCCACGTAAGCACATAAACACATAAGCACTTACGAATTTCATTTCCGGATAATGATAGTTCCGAGGCGTTACTAGAGTTCTGGTTAGAAACAGCATTGATCAAGTGCTTTTCCAACAAGACTCACAGAAACCCAAGGATCCAATCAACCTCCCAGAAACTAAATCCCATACTCAAGTAGTCACATAAACATGTTATCACATAAGCACATAACATTACATCTAAGTCTCTAATCAAGCGATACAAACCCATTGTGATACTAATCACTTCCCGCGTACCCAAAGTATTCGAACTCGGTAAGCTCTGATACCAAGTTATAACGCCCTCAAAATAAACCCATAATATCATACATTTAAGGTACAGAAAAAAAAATATTATATTACAATCATCTGGGTATTCTTACAAAATGCATTACATGTTAACAATAAAAGTAAATGCCCTATGGGCTTACAATTTCCAAGTCAACACTTGGGTTACAAAAGAAGAGTACTAACTCAGAATACAAATTAAGCCCTTGGCTTGATATACATGTAATACAACAAAATTAACAAATAAGAATCTTCAACTCCCTCAACCTTTCAAGCTAAGGTCTCGGAGACGGCATAACACCTGAACCTGAAAATGGTGTCCCATATAGGGTGAGCCAACGCCCAGTAGAGATATGCTAAACATAGTATGAACGATAACTAAAATAATAGCGATTGATAAATGTTTAACTCATACACAACAACTTATAACACTATTCAATCCCATGACTAATATATCCATGTTCTATTCCCGTTTCCATTTCCTATTAGATTCTCGATTTATGATTACGATTCAGAACTACGCCAATCATTTTGAATGAGATCACATCTCATGGCTACGGTATTTCTATTTCAGGTGAGATAATAACTCATTTTAAACATTTCATACTTCATAATAGATACACATATTGGTGTTGTATCACAGTCTGACAACCATTCCCATGCTTCTCAAATGATATTCATACTAGTGCTATATCAAATAAACATAGAAACACTTCTATACTTTCCACCTGATACACATTGCAGTGTTGTATCAATGTCAAACAGTTTCCGGTTTAGAGGTCCATCCCCCATCTTCCAAAAAACCGTGGAGTACATCCCTCATCTCCTCTCACACAAAGCAATGTATAAAAGCAGTTATCATATATAAGTTCAATCAATCAATACAAATGATACACATTTTAGTGCTGTATCAATGTCAAGCAAAACACTTCTAGACTTCACAAATGATACACATTGTAGTGCTGTATCAATGTCAAACAATTTCCGGTTTAAAGGTCCATCCCCCATCTTCTAATAAACCGTAGAGTACATCCCCCATCTCCTTCCACACAAAGCAATGTATATAAACAGTTATCATATACAATTTCAATCAATACATAAAATTAATGTATTCTTTCAACCGTCATATTTGATGACACATCAAATCGATTAGTTTTGGTTTGCCTAATCATCATGCATTGTCTACAACAATCAAAACTACCCTCCACCGGTAGCCCAAGGCAATTATTTCTAAACAGATAATAAAAGCACCAACAGATAAATTATCCGCATTTTCAAAAGTGGATGATTTATTAATTTGACTCCACTATTCCATCTCATAATGAACCACTAACATTATGTTCAACTCAATTTCACAAATCCATAACTTTTCCAAATTAATTATACCAATTAGTTTATACACAATTTAGGGCTTTCTCCCCATTTTCTCAATCTTGACCCCCAAGGGTCCAAATATTACCAAAAACACCAACATACTCATTTAGAAACCCAAGTACACAGTTATGGTTCAAAAGAAACAAAACCCCTCTTTTCAAAATCACACATTTAAAACCCTAACTTCCAAAATCCAAAATCATTTATACAAAAGCTCACAATCTAGGTCAAAGCCCATAAAGATGAGTAGGAATCCCTATCTCAAAGATGAAACCCAATGAAGAAGATGAAGGAAACGAAG
This sequence comes from Camellia sinensis, assembly GCF_055761805.1. Taxonomy (NCBI): domain Eukaryota; kingdom Viridiplantae; phylum Streptophyta; class Magnoliopsida; order Ericales; family Theaceae; genus Camellia; species Camellia sinensis. Next base: position 172,896,022 of record NC_138967.1, read on the forward strand.
ATGCTCCAAATCCCGAAATTCTTGGATCAAAATATAGCCCTCAACGATCAACACACTTTTTACAAAGGCCGAAGGATAGGGAGACACTCTAACTAGATCAAACCCTAGAGAGAATGGAGATCCTAGAGAGAGAGGCTCTCAAAATTGATTTTGGGAAAGTAAGAGAGAGAGAGGAAATGTGAAAGGTGATTTGAAATTACCCAACAGATGACTCATATACGTATGACCCGCTCGAGCGGAGAATAGAACGCTCGAGCGTCAAGCACAAAAATCTGGTAACGCTCGAGCGCAAGAAGGCTCGCTCGAGCACCAAGAAACAAAAGAAAAACACATCCACTCGAGCGCGAAGAACCAGTTCGCTCGAGCGTAGATTTTCACCTCCCAGAACTTTTCCGAAAAAGAACTGCCCGCTCGAGCGCCAAGAAGCCCGCTCGAGCGCGACCCGCTCGAGCGTAGAAAACACACCTGCAGAAGTTTTGCAGGGGCACGAAATACTGGAAGTGTGTAAACCCCGCTCGAGCGCAAGAAGACCCGCTCAAGCGAACCATTCAAAAACTGGGCAACAACAATGGGAGCTAAAGCTCTACCAATCTGTAACAACCAAGCCCAACACATTCTAAAACTCAAACAAGAGGGTTTAAAGGTTGACAAGACGATAGGTACAACTACCAACTCCACGGAACCGCGTCCGGAATACAACAGAACAGTAAAAGGATAACCGGGATCGCTATACAATAAGAGTCACTTATATGAGTGTCGAACTAGGGCTGGTTCTATGAGAATAAAGAGGCTAAATTCTCTAGAAGCACTCATGAAAACCAGGAGCGTTCAAGGCCAAAATGAACACAACCGTGAGAACCACGATGTGTCAGAAGATATTTTGTGTGAAATCTATTGTCTTGGCTTACACAAATGGTTTAACAATTCAAGGCATCGTGTCCATTAGTTAGCTAGTAAGTCCGATAGGTTATCACTAGGGAAGATTCAAGGCCAAAAGCTACCTATCCTGATGCAAGATATTTTCGATTTATACTTTTTTGACAAATTCTGCATATTGTTGCATTTCCGTTGTCATCAAATTCTATTCATGTGGGGTATTGTTAGAAATGGTTTTGAAGTTTTGGAAAAATCTTATTTTTCCTTAACTTTGGTCTATTTTTTAGGTGGGACCCATACGCCAAAGTTGGCGGGTCTAAGTGGTAATGCGTTCTATGCCACGTTGTGATTCATATGGTATATTTGGTTACTCAAAACCATTATCGGGTGAATGAGAAATTGAAGCCAAAGTGAGCTCCATGGAAATGGAGTTTTTGGTGAAAATTCCTAAAGGTTTGTATAAAGGCTTGTCCCATATTGATTTGGTGGGAAGAATTTTGTGGGTTTATAAGGCATGAGTTTGGAACTTGGGGTAGGCCCCAAGTGGCACCCAAGTTTTGTAGAGAGGGAGGTTATGGACAAAGTGGGCTAGACCCATTGGACCCAAAAATAAACACATGCGCGCATCGGCGCCGGCGCCACCGCCGCCGCCGTCTGTTCGGTCGGTCGGTCGGTCGGGCGGGCTGGGCACTGGTGCGTGGTGTAAGGTTGGGTTGGGCTTGTCCAACCCAATACTAATTATTTTTTGAGCCAAAAACTTTTGAATTTTATTTTCTAAAATTAAATTCAAAATTTTTGGAATTTGAATTTCAGAAATTAATTCCAAAATTCTGCCCGATTTTTTCCTCCACCAAAATTCAACCTAATTTTATCTATTTGAATTTAAACCGGAACATATTCAGTATCTGTTCAAATTCAAATTGAAACAGTGCCTTACCTGTTTAAATTCAAACCATACCTGTTCAAACAGGTTTACACTTGTTTAATTCAAACTTAACAGCCACAATTTCTCCTATAAATAGACTAGCCCCTCATTTGGTTTTTCTCTCAAATTTTCGTACTTCTCCTTTGCAATAATTCTCTGCATTTTGCTGCATTAAATTTCTATGAGAAAGAGTGTAAACACAGTGTGTTCGTGGTGCAAACAATTTGTAGTGCTGCTATTATTTGTTGTTGATCATTTTATCCTGGGAGATAAACATCCACAATCTGAAAGCACCGTGGAGAGGACGAATCCGTCTTAAGGACACAGTGTTAAACACTGGACTTGATCAAAAAATTTGTTCAAAAAAAAAAATTTGGTAAGTAATTAATTTATTTTCTGTTTTATTATTTTTCTGTTTCAGATTTTTATTTGTTTTTGTTTTTACAACAAAATAAAAATCTATTTTAGTTATTTTATTTTATTTTCTAGTTTGATTTTTGTAATCAAACACTCTCTCCTTTCCTTTATTTCTTTTGTATTATGTTTGTTGTTAAGTACACAAACAGAATTTATTTTCCAAATACAGTGAAGATTGTTCAATAGTTTTCACTTGACTTTACATAACTAATGGTAATCACACCTTCTGTGACTAACTGCCTGACACAGCTATGTCTCAGTCCTATATGTTTGGACTTCCCATTATAGACATGGCTATAAGCCAGTGATAGAGTTGTTTCCCTATCACAATGCAAAGATATTTGTGGCATAAGTTTTGGCCATATCTTAATCTCTAACAAGAGATTCCTTAGCCACTTTGCTTCTTTGTTACAAGAAGCCAATGCTACAAACTCAGACGCCATGGTTGAGTCTGTTATGCAGGTTTGCTTCTTAGAACCCCAAGAGATAGTTTCTCCTCCAAGAGTAAAAATCCAACCACTAGTGGACGAGTGATCTTCACGGTCAGTTATCCAACTGGCATCCGTGAATCCTTCCAGCATTGCTGGATAGCCATTATAGACTACTCTATAGTCTATTGTTTTCCTCAAGTACCTAAGTATTCGATTAATAGCATGCTAATGCACACTACTGGGATTACTAGTGTATCTACTAAGTTTTCCCATTACAAATGCAATATCAGGTCTAGTGCAAGTCATGGCATACATCAGGCTACCTATTACTCTTGAGTATTCTAGCTGATCAACAACTCTTCCAGTATTAGGATACAATTTCAAATTTGAATCAAAAGGTGTAGACATGGGTGTACAATTATATTGATTAAATTTTGTTAATAATTTTCTCAATATAGTGAGACTGGGTAAGAATCAAATAATTGTCCTCTCGTTTGATCTTAATACCCAGAATTATATTAGCCAAGCCCATGTCTTTCATACTAAAGCTAGACGATAAGAAACTTTTAGTACTTTCAATGACATCATTGTCGGTACCACAAATAAGCATGTCATCTACATATAGACATATGATTACACCTCTATTACCAGTAAACTTACTGTATACACAGTTATCCGATTCATGTATCCTAAAACCATTTGACACTATTACTTTTTCAAATTTTGCGTGCCACTGTTTTGGAGTTTGTTTTAGTCCATATAGTGACGTCACGAGTTTACACACTTCGTGTTCTTGACCCTGTATAACAAATCCGTTCGATTGTTGTATGTAGATTAGATTTCCTCATCTAACTCTCCATTTAGGAAAGCGGTCTTAACATCCATTTGATGGATTTCAAGCTTGTAGATTGAGGCTAAGGCAATCAACACTCGAATGGTGGTGATTCTGGCCATTGGAGCATATGTGTCAAAATAATCGATACCCTCATTTTGAGTAAAACCCTTAGCAACTAATCTTGCTTTGAACTTGTCAATTGTGCCATCAACTTTCATTTTCCTTTTGAAAATCCATTACAACCAATTGGTTTGGATCCTGGTGGCAAATCAACAAATATCCAAGTATTGTTACCTATGATAGAATCCATCTCATTGTTTACTGCTTCTTTCCAGAAAGCAATATCTTGAGACTTCATAGCCTCCTCAAAGGTTAATGGATCTGAATCCATATTCAAAGAAGTCATTGTTTGCTTACCATAAGCTTTCCTAGTTCCTTCTACAAGGTAAAACAATGAAATCAGGGCCAAATGACTTCTCAGCCCTAGCCCTCTTACTCCTTTTTAACTCAACAAGCTCATTAGGTTTATTAGGCTCAATGGGTTCAAGTCGTTCACTTTCCTCTATAAATATCAAAGGAGTTTATTCATTTCTTAGATTAGAATCAAACCTTGGAATGGTTGTGAAACGATTCTCATAAAATACCTCATCACATGATTCAATGATGTTATTTCTTTCCACTGAACCATTGGGCTCTACTACCTGAAACCTATATGCTTTGCTATTGTGGAATCGCCTTTTTCCGCGCCCTACCTTCCGGAAAGGGGTTTGAAAAGAAGGCCTCGCAGTTCGAACTCTACCCGCAGTTCTGAATCTAGTCTCACAAGTGCAATGTGAAACTGATAAACACCAAAGAGTCCAAATCCGGCAAACCTTTTTGGAAAATTGATTTTAAATCAAATAATGCCAAAATTAGACTGCTTTGCCAGATTTAGAATCGGCGCCTAAATATTTTTTGTTTTGGGAAAATTTAGGAAACCCTGACTCGTGCCAAAGGCCACGTGTCCGTCATCACTAAAGTTGCCTTGGCTCGGGAACTTAGGTACGAGAGGGGAAGGTCATGAAATGAGCACCTCCGCTCGTCTGATCAAAGATCAGCCTATACCAATCATGATTTGATGTTTTAAAAACACTATATGTTTTTATTCTAGTTATTAAACTAGCTTCACTATGTGACGCACACAAGCAAGTATAGACTAGTCGCAAGACTTGGAACAATTCAACTCATGTTTGTTTTGAGAAAATGGTTTGAATTTGCCACCCTCAAGTGGGCTTAAAAGATGCGGATTTGCCACCTCAAATGGGCTTAAAACAGGATTTTGCCACGACAAAGTGGGCTTAAAACACACATTTGTCGAATCATTCCAATTCAAACAACAAGCCTTCATCCACAGGCATTCATGCAGTTTAGCATTTAAGCACATAGCCTCATGGCAAGTATGCGAAACATGGCAATATGGCAATCACACTCATGCAAGTATGCTAAAGCATAAAAACTTACCGAGTACTCCAAGCCAAAACAAAAACTAGTTAGAAAAATGCATGATCCTAATTATACAAGATGTTTAATGCAACACATGCAAATAATGCAATTAACAAGCTTGGTGTAACAACCCCGACCTCTGATTAACGTTAATCCATGATTAATCGTGCCTAATTAGTAATTAAGGTGAAATTTTGAATTAAACTGCATGTGTGTGTTGCATTGTTTGTGTTTATATCTGTTAGGCGTAGGAAGATCTATTCACGTTCTAGTTTCGGTTTGCGAATTGGAGGCCTTATCGGTGTCCGAATCAGAAATTGACTTGATTTATGTGCTAATTAGGATTTATGGAATTTTATGGTAGGTTTAATTAAAATTCAGTTTGGAACGATTAAATTAGATTAAATTAATGCTTATTTGATTCAATTTAGTCCGCCACCACCAAATAAACCATTTGACCCCACTAATTCTATTTGGCACTCCACTTCTCCTCACCTTTAAGCCCCAAACGAGAGAGAGAGGGAGAGGGAGAGGGAGAGGGAGAAGCTTGGGTTCAATTCTAAGAGGATAGAAGAGAATTGCTAGGAAGGATCAAGAGTTGGAAGGATTTGGTGGTTGATTATTGGATTCGGCTAAAATTAAGGGAATTGTGGACTCTAGGTAAGGGATCAAGCTTTTAGTTGTATAATTGAATTTTGATTCTACTAAGATTCAAGTGAAATGTTGAACTCATGCAAGAATTGGGTTAGAACTAAGCAATTGTTAGTCATTCCATGCATGCATGAATGTTTCATAGCATTTTGAAGATTGATTTGCAAAAATTCCCTCATGCATGTGTTGAGTTCACTTTAATTTTGGGACAACAATGAGTTTCATGTTATTTAGTAGCATTTGATCATGTTTTGGAGAGCCTTAGTTCAATGATGTGCATGCATGTTATGTTCATGAATTAATCTTGAGTTTCAAGTTGAATTTTGCACAATTGGCATGCTTTTGGGCCATGATTTCTTGTTATGATCCTTTAAACATGTTGTTTTATGAGTTTTCATGTATTTCCTCAAGTTTGTGCCCAGAAAATTGAGTTTGATGCATTCGAGGTTGAATTTGAGCTTGGTGATCAAATTTGGAAATTCCAAAAATTTGATCCATGCTCGAGTGGGGGACTTCACGCTCGAGCGTTCACTCTAAGTACATGCACTTCCGCTCGAGCGTCGAGAGTCACGCTCGAGCGTGAAATGCATATACCCAAAAGTTCATGTGTTTTGCAGTCCGCTCGAGCGAGGAAATCCGCGCTCGAGCGAGGGTCTGAGTCTCATGCTAGAGCAGAGATCGAGCGTCCGTCGAGCGTGAAAAACATGCAACCAGTACTTTTTCAAAAGTTTACAGTCCGCTCGAGCGGATCTTCATTGTCTACATGTCTGCTCGAGCGAGGAAAGTCACGCTCGAGCGTGGACCTTATTTTCAGTAAGTTTTGAAAAATGTTTTCCAATACATTTTTGCATCCTTATTCCATCCTAGGCATTCCTAGGCCATGTTTAAGAGTCCATGATGAGGATTAAAGGCTAGAAACGCACTAAGAACAAACGAAATAAGTTATGTACAATTCGAACGTGTGTTTCAGGTGTGCATCTGTTATGTGTCATGTAGGTCACGTGCCGTATACTGTTTGACCAGTCTGCTCCGTCTGTCTGCCTCAAAGCCAACTGTGAGTAATAACATAGTAAAGCTATGTTCAACTTTATTTATTTTCTGTATGATGAAATAAGATTTGTTTTCTGAAATGCTATGTTCTGTACAATGAATGATCGTCCAATTTCTGATATGTATTTGTGGCATCCTTAGCATCATGTGATATGTGTTAGCTGTTACCCGGTATCGGAGGTTCCATTATGGAACTTAATATGTCTGCACTATGTTACCAATACTGGAGGCTCCATCATGGGCCTCAGCATGTTTATTCTCTGTTACCCGGATCCAGAAGTTCTTTTATGGAACTGGTTAACAATAACCACCATGTGTCTGCATCTGTTTTGTATCTGCTTTGTTAGCGCTAATGGATGTACCATGTATGCTTAAGCAAGACTTATGACTTCTGTATATGATTTGGACAAGAATATGAATACAAATTTGTTATGAAAACGAATTATGATTTTTGAATCTGTATGGACTCATTCATTCAAACCCCTTTACTCCATTATTATTCACTGGGCTTCCGCTCACTGTTTATATTATGTATCTAGGTGAGCCAGCACGTGATTAGGGCCAGAGTTGATGGCCTTCATTTCGGTTTTTGTCAGCAAACCTTTGCGCCTCCCGAGGAGGTTCCGGACGAAGTGTTGTTTGTGGCTGTTTTTCTAATCAGTATAAACTCTGTTTGTTTTGTTAAGTTGGGTTAGTTTTCCTATATTACCCTTATGGGAGGAATATGTAAATATACTACATCTTTTACTCGTCACTCTTATGTTCGTGCAAGTTTTAAATTATTTTGTCCCATGTGTGTCGTCACAGCTCACTGGACCATTTATATTTTGTATATTTGTTTCCTCAGCCCCTTATTATATGCTAGTCTGTCAAAAGGCCTTTGGTAATCCAAGGATTACTGGCCGGTTACGATGCTAAACCTACAGGGGCAGGTTTGGGTCCTGACACTTGACTACTAATATGGCATATGATCGATTTGAACAACATGCAATTTAAACACGTATTCAAAGAAGTGTATTGAAATTGCAATGTAGTTTGAATGATGCGTCGAGCCTCGGTGCATGCAATACGAATGAATAGATGCAAACATGCGAGCATAAGGTATGCTAATTGAAAATGTCCCTAACCTAACCATCAAAAGCGATGAAATAAAAGGGAGAAAGACGTGGGGTTGGAAGACATGCACACACGCACGCACGCACACTTATTACACCATTATGCCCTTGTGCAGGAAGGTCCGAATGAATAAGCTAACTAGCTAAGCTATTACAACACGAAACTAATTAACTAACTTAGTTAACTAATTATTACAAACCAAAATTAAGTAACTAGCTATTCTAAGCTAACTAAAGCAATTAAATGGCCTCGAGGGCGAGGCACACATGCATGCTTAATTGATTTCCTCCCGAAAATGCCACCGCTTTGCCATTGCAGCCTCTGATTGCACATGTTTGAACACCAACAATGCTGCCAACTTCCAGAACACTTCTGCACCACCTCAGGAGGACATTTGTGCAATTTTTCATTAATGGCCGGTCGGCTACCAATGGTGGTCGTCGGCTGCTGCTGGTGGCTGGTCAGCCACTATTGGTGGCCGGCCGGCCATCCCTTCCCTGAACTTCCTTTTTTTGCTACAACAGAGAGCAAACAGAGGCAAAGCAATGTATTCTCAAGGAGTGTGTGTACTGTTACTCTCCTTATCATCGCACAAGCTCAAAGGAGTGTAACTCTTGGCCCTCAAACCATTAACTAAACATTTTGCATGCATGATGGCTAAAGAACCAAGCTTGTACAAGCTTAATGAGTGCAAAACAAGACTTAACGAAACCATTACCCTATCATGCATGATCAAGGGTGATGGTGACCAAGGAAAGTGGCACGTTTCATCACTTTAAGTATGAAACGTCCCATTTTCCTCGTGTTCGAATTAATGTCTAATCCGAACACATGCTATGCAACACAAAAGATGTTTTATCTTGCCTCTTTTACTTGTTCATTTTTGTTTACTCATTTTAGCTTAACAATCCATTCTTTAATTGATTAATCCAAAAGTGAGCGTCCTCTAATGGAAGATGTGTCAACTAAATGGATGATTTAAGGCAAGGAAGAGGTCATGCCTTTGGTTAGTAGAAACCCCCAAAAGGGGATTAAAACCATTAAGCACGAACCTCGATCCCAAGCTTAAAGACAACCCAAAGGTTAACCAACCCTCAAAGCAAATGAAAAAGTGAAGAAATGAGGGAGGTTGCAGATATTTAAAGTGTTGAAATGAAATGGAGTGCAAAACAACACTAAAGAATGCTTTCAACTCAAAACAAAGATGATCCAAGCATTAAAACACTAGGCTAATGAAGGAATTAGCACTACAACCATACAATACAAGCCTCAAAGGACTAAACCAATCCCAAATAGAGCTAAAACAAGTCAAAAACATGCTGAGATCAAGCTACAAAATTCTAGAAAAATATGCTAACATGATAGGCAACTAGGCATGCAAGCAAGACAACAACGAGGGGAGGCCATCCCCTCCAATTTTGGACTTCAAAAGAAGGTTTTTACCACTAAAAACCTCTGAATTTCTGTGGTTAAAAGACCCAAAAAGTTTGATTTAAAGGTGATAAAAGATGACACAAAAAAGTTTAACAAGCAAAGAGACAAGAAGGGTGGAACACCCCTTAACTCCAAAAGGCCTTAAACCACCACTTTTAAACCATAAAACAAAGGTTTTTGGAGTTCAAAACCAGCTCAAAAACAATGTAAAAAGATGGTAAAACAAGTATGAAAATTAAGCTTAAACGAGGTAAATGCAACACCTTTGAAGCAAAATGCAATTCAGCCACAAACTCAAGCTCAAATCCCCTTTCGAGGCTCAAACAAAACTCCAAGGGACCTCAGCTCAAAGGTGAAAGTGTTTGGTTAAGGGTTGATGTGCAAAAGTGTAGAGAAACCAAGCAAGTGTATGCAAAATAACAAGAGAGGGAGAGAGAAGTCTAGAGAGAGAGAGAGAGAGATTTTTTATCCAAAATTACTAACCCTCAAAAATGGGGGAGGACACCCCCTATATATAGAAAAACAAGGTTTGAGCTTGAATTCATCCTACCATACACGTGTATGGAGATGCAGTTCAGTGAGCAACAGCTGGCAAACAAATATCTGAAAAATGAGACAAATGGCCGTCAGCTACCACTGATGGTCGAAAAGCACAAGTCATGGCCGATAGGCTGTGGAGCTGACCGACAGGCCACCCTCTTCTCCAGACTTGAAACAACAAGCTCTTGGTCCACAACCAAGCACACAGCAGATAAGGTTCAAAGGCCCCAAAGACAAGGCGCTCGGCCAAGAACTTCGGGCACTCAAGATGAACACGAGCATACAAAATCATCGAGTGTTCAAACGATGACGTCTAAGTCTTGAGGACGGTCAAAAATGGGGTGTCTACAGCTATGTATAGCATAGCCAAGGAATATGCATCCAATTCATTTTTCACCTAATTTTTTCCTTTTAGGTTCAGGCAATCTGACTATTGGTGTACAGCCCCATGCTTTTAAGTAACCTAGACTAGGTTTCCTGTTTTTCTAAAGTTCATAAGGAGTAACATTTGTTCCCTTGAGAGGAATTCAATTAAGTATGTGACAGGCAGTGAGCAAGGCATCACCCCAAAAGCCAGAACTTAATCTGGAGTAAAAAAGCATAGCATTAATTATTTATGTTAATATCCTATTTTTTCTTTCAGCTACTCTATTTTGTTGTGGTGTGTAGGGTGCAGACTTCTCATGAATAATACTAACATTTTCACAATATTCTAAAAAAAGGTATTCGCCACCTCTATCAGACCTAAGTCTCTTTATTTTGACATTACACTAATTTCTACTTCTATCTTAAAAATCTTGAATTTATCAAGCACCTCATCTTTTGAATGCAAAAGATAGATATGACAGTACTTAGAAAAACCATCAATGAATGTTACAAAATATTTCTTACCAGCTCTAGTAGGGGTACTATGCATGTCATATACATCACTATGCACAAGTTCAAGCAGAGATGTGGTTTTATCTATTTTAGGAAATGGAATGCTAGTAATTTTAGATTGCACACAAAATTTGCATTTTTCAAACATATCAATATCATACTTAGGAATTAAATCTAACTTAACCATATCATTAAACTTCCTAGTATTAACATGACCTAAACGAGCATGCCATAAAGAAAGAGAATCAACAATATAAGCAGAAATAGATGTATTATTGATAACATTAAGTTTGAACATTCATTGATACATGTAGCCCTTCCCAACAAAAAACCCACCCTTAGATAGGACAAATTTGTTAGACTCAAATACTAACTTGAAACCATGCTTATTAAGCAGGCTTCCAGACATAAGGTTTTTCCTGACATCAGGTACATGATAAACATCATTAAGGCTTAAGACTTTTCCAAATGTGAACTCTAGATCCACCGTCCCTTTGCCTTTGATAGCAGCAGTTGAAGAGTTGCCCATGTAAAGAACTGTTCCATTACTCATTTTTGCATAAGTAGTGAAACGGCTCTTGTCGTTGCAGACGTGCCTCGTTGCTCCTAAGTCAATCCACCAGTCACCAGCATCGTTGAGCATGTTCACCTCGGATACAACAGCCACGAACTTGTTCTTGGCATTTGATGCTTCTGGCTTCTTCTTGTATGACCGGCATTCATTCCTGAAGTGCCTTGGCTTGCCACAGTGCTAGCAAGTGCCTTTAAGCTTTTTAGCATCTTTCTCATGTTGGGGGTCGCGCTTACGCTTCCTTTTGTTGAACCTCTTACCATCATCCACTATGTAGATCTTGGAAATCTGAGCCAATTGGTTATCTTTACTTTCAAGAAGCTTTGACTCTTCCTCAACTCGGAGATGTTGAGCCAATTCCTCTAAAGTAAAATCTTCATTTTTGTGTTTCAGAGTTTTCTTAAAATCCTTCCAAGAGGATGGCAGTTTCTTTATTATAGACGAAACTACAATAGATTCATCTATGTTCATATTCTTTTGTCGAAACTGACTTAGAATATGTTGGATCTCATGGAATTGTTCCATAATGGGCTTTGTATCAATTATAGTAAAACGCATAAAATTACTAACAAGAAATTTCTTACTGATGGCATCCTCGGTGAGGTACTTTAACTGTAATATGTCCTAGAGTTGCTTTGCCGTTTCTAGATGTTGATACATATCAAACAGAGAGTCTGACAACGCATTGAGAATGTGTCCTCGACAAATGTAGTTGTCATTCTCCCATTTGGTTCTGGCACAGGTTTGCTTCATAGTCTCGTCTTCTTGCTCTACCGGATATGGGGTAATCAGCACATAAGACCACTTTGAGAGTGGTGAGCAAAAAGTGTATCTTCTTTTGCCAACGATGGAAATTTCCTCCATCAAATCGGTCAAGCTTCATGAAATCTTGAGTCATTTTCTGAATAAACATCGCCATATCAGAATATTGTCTTTAGATTGTTGGAACAATTTGTCTTGAATTTTTCAGTTAGTGGTCTTCGGGTCTTCAAAACTTGGCGATGGTCTTGTCTATGTAGAACAGAAAATTTGGTGCTTCAAGTCACGTTACTAAATTGCTTTCCTAAAGACCATATTTGCACCCACCAAAAGATGTGCAGGAGGTTACAACAAATTCGCCTCCAGGATATTATGAAGCCTGATCTAAAGATCAAGTCTACCAGCGTCTGCATTGACGACAGTAGATCAGAATACTCTTGATATAATCAAGAAAACCAAGACATTGATAATCAAGTCTACAAAATTTGATTACCAATAAGAAAAGTAGAAACTTCCTTAAGAAACTCTTGATCGAAAACTCAAAATCAAGAGAGAGAGAGAGAGAGAGAGAGAGAGAGAGAGAATTGCAGGAATGCTTTCTGAATTTTTAGATGAAATGAAATGGCTGATTTCACAACCTATTTATAGGCCTTGACGCACCTAATCGAATGGTCATGTCCCTTGATCTTATCGATCGGATATGACCGTTGGATCGACGATCTATGATGCAGATCAATCCCATACCGAACAGATGCATTAACTGATCATACTTGATCACGATCGGGTGTCATCTCATCCACACGATCACGTGCCCTCATGGCGCCTTGCGCTAATGCGTCCGTGCTAAGTGCAAAGTGCGCCATCAAACGCCACACAGCCCACACCACGCGGGCACACGTGTGCGTGTGCAGATGGTGCGGTACACTGTCCTTGCAGTGTGAGTGCATGGACACCAGCTTTCACCTAACAATTCCATATTCAAAGGAGTATTCCATGTTGCACTTTATTAAGTGCTCCATGTTTTCCTCTTTTTCTGATGTAGGAAAAAGTCCCCAAGCTTATTTCATGCTTTCCAAAGAAAAATATGGAAGGTTTTGAAAACACTCAAAAATTAAACAATAAATTTGAAAACCCATTTTGAAAATTCCCCAACACGTGTAACATAGTTCAATAGAGCATTAATCAAAGTTGGGTATGGACGCAAAACCATTTGTTTGATGGAAACCATTTTTTTGAAAAATATTTTTCATATTTTGTGTTGTTTGGTATGAAAAAAACACAAAGTTAATAGGAAATATTTTTAGTTGTCAATGGAAACAAATTTTTTTAGGTGCAAAACATTTTTCACTTTTAAAGATAACAAACATTTTCTGGACTAAATTCTTATTGATGCCACCACCACCAACACCACACAACCACCATTGCCACCACTATCACCACCATAAGTATCCTTGCCATCACTAACTAACCCATTAGTTTTAAGATTGCTATTTTGAAATTTGTTTTTGACCAGAAAACGTTTTATGCAAGAAAATGTTGTCCAGCAAAAAAAAAAGAAAAAAAAAGAAGGAAAAAAAGCCACAAATGCAAGAAAATTGATGGGGAACAAGTAGATTCTATCTCAATGAAGATTAGAAAAAGGAAGAAGAAACAAAACTGCAGAGTATATAAAAAAGGATTTTTTTTTTTTTTTTTGGGTAACACAACATAGTAAATAATACCAAGTAGAATTAAGGGCTTTGGGAGGGAATTAAAAACATGGAATGCACTTGCACCAATGATTCCAGGCCCAAGAATCTTGAAAATTCGCTTGCCCCCGGAATCAACATAACTCTCTCCATGAAACAACAGGTACTCATACACCAAAATCAGGGACATATGGCCTAGAGGAGTGTATTAACACGGCAAAAAACTGTACATTTTCTCATACTCTTCTTCAGAATCCAATCCTTTGAGAAGTAGAAAAGAGAATTGATTGCCTTCAACGTGATCGATGCCATCTGAAATTGAATTAGAAGAACTATATTGCAAGAATCGGCCTTTCACCTTGATTGCTAACATAAATAGAATGAAAGCATAATATGTAGTTTTTGTGAAATGTAATAACCTGACCCTCGTACATGTTTCCTGATATACTCTCGATCCCTTATTCTGTGCATCTAAATACTTATTATAAAATTGTATGTGAAAGTAAGTTTAATGAAGCGAATCTTATGCTTATGGATGTGTATCTGTTTAATATGAGAAATATCTGTTACAACTATAATGTTTGAATCGGAAATTGGAAGCCTTAGATGCTTAATTATTTGAAATTGACTTTATATTTGAGATCAGCACAATTTTTAGAGCATGATATGATTTTCTGTAAAAATTTGATTTGGAACGATTAAATTGATTTAATTTCGTCTCTATTCACATTATATATATATATATATATATCTCCATATGTTGACTTGAGGATCTCTACTCCAAAAGATCTCCTAAGAGAAAAATTAGAGAAGAAGAGGGTTGAAAGAAAGAGAAGGAAGTCATCAAAAAGAAAGATTGGGAAATTGTGAGGGATTCTAGGGTTTAAAGTTCAAGGTATGTGTATTTTACTTGAATTAAGTCCTCTCTTGAATATGTGTAAGATTTTCTTTGATGATTATGTAAATTGGGGTGTGTATTGGTGAACTTAAAAAGAGGTTTTATCATTGGATTGGTTGGGAGTTAAATTGAGTTATTTGAAGAAGACTCTCATTTTATGCCTTATCTTTACCTATTTCAACTCATTTGTGGATTTGAATGATTTGGATGACTACATCTATATTTAAGAACTATATAATAGGGATTCAAGTGTTTAACTTATGTTGTGGATTGCAAAGAATTGAGGAATCAATTCATAATGAGCTTGATATGTGTATGAGTTACCTATTTACATGATTTTTAGCCCATGTTTTAGCAATTAAAGAGTCTATGTTGGGCCTTGTGAATGTGCACCTAAAATTGGATTTTATGTGAATTTTGGACTGTGCAACACAGGAAATCGCCGCACGTGCAGAGGTCATGGCCGCACGTGCGGAAGCACTGCCGCACGTGCAGGAGTCATGGCCGTATGTGCGGGGAAATGGGAAAGTTTTGGGGTTCAGCTACTACTAAAAAGGCACGTGCGGGGCTGCCCAGCCGTACGTGCGGGGCCAACTGCCGTGCGTGCGGGGCTCACAGCCGCACGTGCGGCCCAAGCTGGAAAATTTGGTTTGCTCTGTTTTGCGTGCTTGACCCTCTGCTATTTTTGAAATATGGGTTTGATGTTCTCAAGATGTCTGTAAATTCATGTGAAGTGAAATGAGTCAGAAAATGAATTAAGAAGGAAAAAGAATTAATGTATAAGTTGTACCTGTGTGTAGGTCATAACCCGGGAGGAGCAAGCACTTCGCTATAGCACTGTGAGTAGTAGTACTGTCGTAGCATGCTTTACTTACAGCTAACAATTACCATTAGTACTCTGTTAATTGCAGGTTAACTATGTTAACGTATATGAACGATTAAACAAACGTGTATACCTCTGTATGATTTTGATTAATAGTTAATATTAACATTCTATTCTCCGTAAGTAAATTACGTCGTTTCTTAATGAATAAAGGGAACTTATGTTCATTTCTGCGTAACGATTTTAGTGTAAATATGAGGACATACCGTTTTGCTACAAATGGGTCTGAGGTCGTTCAGTTATAAGTCATCGAGTATGGATATCTCTGAAGAATCAGAATAATTGGAAAAGCTATGTGTATCCATATGAATCTGAAATGATTCTGTTGTGTTACATATAGACCCGAGGTCGTTTAGAACCTACGATATGGATGCAAAGGTTTAACATTATTATGTGCTCTCTGTAATAGTTACTATTCTTGTTCTGTTATACGCAAGACAACTGTGTTAATCTGTAACTAAACCGTGAGAAACTTATGTGCATTGTTGTATAATGGTATTCTTAGGGAACTAAGATTATTCTGTTTCTATTTATTCGTTCCAGTTATGCTATGCTATGACATGATATGGATTGTTCGGTCTTTAAGACCTAATGATTTTCGGTATGGAACAAAGTGCTGTACGGAACTAAGTGCTGCAATGCGAGTCACCTCTAGAATTCGTGCGAGACACCTCTTGAGTCCATACATACCTGAACTGGGCTTAAAGCCAATTTGGGCCTATGGCCATTCTGTATGATCTGTTAGGCTAGAGGCCATTCTGTGTGATCTGTTAGGCCTGAGGCCAATTTGTATTTTCGGGTATGAAACAAAGTGCTGTATGGAACTAAGTGCTACAATGTGAGTCACCTCTAGAATCCGTACGAGACACCTCTTGGGTTCATACATGCATGAACAGGGCTGAGGCCGTTTTGCAGTCTGGGCTTAATGCCATTCTGTTTAAGGGCTTAATGCCATTCTGTTTAAGGGCTTAATGCCAATCTGTTTATGGGTTTAACACCACTCTGTTTAAGGGCTCAATGCCACTCTGTTCAAGGGCTTAAAGCCATTCTGTTTGAAGACTGGGCCCAAGGCCAATCTGGAAGCAATTACAAAATAAGATTAACTACATGTATTTTACATTATATACGTATGGATATGCATTGTAACTCAAGTTGATCATTGAATTATTAAAGTACTATTATTCACTGAGGTTGTCTCATTTTGTATTTTGTCTGTTTTTGTAGGTAGCAAATCTGGAGGTCAGCCTTAACCCTCGATGCTCATCTCTCTTGTCAACCTCTGTGTGTCCAGGCATTTGGACGAAGCCTACCCATTTTTGTGGAGTTTTGCTAAGTTTTTGGCTCGTACGCTGATTTTCCATAATAGGTTCCAATGTTTTTGTTATACGCCCAAGCAAGGGGCGGTGTTTGTATATGTGTATGTAAATATTCACTATCTGGTGCACTGTTTGTGATCCTGGCATGATAGCGGTCGCTCAATGGATGTAGTTTCTTTTCATTTCATGTTATTTTATAATATATAATGCTTCCGTTCAGGCCCCATATGTTATGTACAACAGGTTAAGTGTCCACGTCTGAGTAGGTCATGTCCAAACTTTTAGGGGTGGGTTTGGGGCGTGACATGAAATTTCTCATTTTTTGTAAAATGAATGGAGGGAAATGAAGAATGAGAGAAATAAATAGCCAATTTTGTGTGTTGGCTTTCTCTAATATATGATTTATCTCTGGCTCCGATCGTGTGATAAGAGAGAGCTTCAAACTGAAGGACAGAGGGAAGTGGAAAAGAGGATCTAATTCCTAAGAAATGGTGGTTTATTGACAATTCATTGGATGAGATTATTTAAAGTCAAAGTTGGCATAGCTATTTATATGGGTTTGGTAGTACTGATGGAAAAAATATTAAATACTAAGCACGAGATTTAATACCAAAAGAAAGACAAAGTAAGAAATTACCTGCAATAATTTCATATATACTTCAATTGTTATTAGGGTATTCTGGTCTTTCACACCATTAACTAGGGTGCCTCTATTTACACACCACATTTGGTCTCAAGGCACACCACTACTCAGTTCACACTTTTAATAATTTAAAAAAAAAAACATAATTTTTCTTAACACACACCACAACGTTCTATTTTTGCCCTTAGTCTCACACCATTTAGCACACAACTCAAATTAAATTAAAAAAAACACACACACACAAAATACTCTAATCTTTCCAACTCTCTAATCCTTACCAAATTCTAACCCTAATCTTAACTACCACCATCACTGACGGCTGTCATCCCTTCTGTCACCACCCCCCTCTCCAGCCTTCTTCTTCTTCTTCTCTTTCTCTAGCGACTCTCACCACCCATCCACTACCCATCAATTGATACAAACATACCTTCATCTTCCCCCACTCTCTCTCTCACATACCAAATCCTTCAACTTCTCAGGCTCCATTTCAGAGAGAAAATGAGCAGAGATCAGTGAAAAGTTAAGCAATCAAATGATCAAGATGGCATTGACTCACCGGTATTCAAATCTGCTGAAGCCGTTCGCCACCACGGTCTCATATACCCCATCTCTCTGTCGTTCATTCTCCACCAATGATTCAACCTCCATCATCGTCGAGACTAGCGTCCCCTTCACTGGCTACAACTGCGAACACCGTCTTGCACCGTCGCCACCACCCCCAAAGAGCTCATAACCTTTTTCTGAGACATGGCGATGATGCATCGGATGGAGATCGCCGCCGATTTACTCTACAAAGCGAAACTGATTTGCGATTTTTGCCACCTCTACGACGGCCAAGAAGCAGTGGCAATTAGAATGGAAGCGGCGATCACCAAGAAGGATTGGATCATCACCGCCTATCGCGACCACTGCCTCTTGCTCGGCCAAAGTTGGGAGCAACCGGTGAAAGTGCAACATTGGTTATGGTTGGTGTGTAATTAGAATTCTGTTAATGGATGTTGTGTATTCAACTAAGGTGTGTATTTGGTCATTTTGGTCATTTTAGGTAAGGTCATTATTGTAATAAAAAAATAATCAATTAATGGTGTGCCTTAAGACAAAATGTGGTGTGTAAATAGAGGCACCCCAGTGACTAGCTTTCTCTACCATGCTTTAATGGGAAATTCTATTTCCACCCATCTAATTATCTTAGTGCGCACACTTAATGAAATATTATTTTGATGACAATTATATCTTAAATTAAAATGACCATAATGGACATCCACCAACACCCATAATATGATATTAAAATATTTTATGTACACATCTTTAAAAAAAAAAAGAAAAAAACTTAATGTACACCTTTTGAGTGAAAATAAAAAATAAAAAATTAAACCCTAGTTTTTCCATTGTTGTCACTTTGCTTGCTACACACTCTATACTCCTCTATTGCTTGCAAAGTAATACTCTCATAACAACTCTCATATTGCTTTAATTTCTAGGTTAGTGATGAAAATGTTTTTTCGTGCGGAACTTCTTTGTCGAATTATTTCATTATATTCGGACAACCAGTGCTGAATTATTACATTATATTCGGACATTAACTGCTGAATTTTTTTAAATTTTTTTTCGGAACAAATTTGTCGAACTAATCACTTTTATTCGGAAGTTAAGTTTTGAATTAAATATATAATTTCAGAAAATCAGTGCCGAAATCCTCAAAATGAAAAACATAAAAATTAAAAATTAAAAATAAAATTAAAAAACCTAGGGTTTTATGGCAATGGAGTGCACAAAGATTTGGAAATGGTAAATGCAATAACAAAATGAAAAGATGTCTCATCTTCAACAATATTTTGGAGGGTTTTCAATGATATTTTCCATGGAGGTTCAATAGGGTTTTCAATGGAGGATTTTGTCTTCACTTCACTTTACACTATGGTCTTGAATGGTCTTCACGTGGCTCAACAATGGGTCTACAAATCTGGAAGCAGGTTACTCAACAAGTGTGTGGATAGGAGGGTTGTGTGGTGTGTGTGCAATGGTTATTAGTGAAGGGTATAATTGTAACTTTTAATGTGTGGATTAAGAAAATTAATTAATAATCAAATTAATAAGTATGTGTACTGAGAGAAAATGTGCACTGAAGTAATTAAGTGTGTGGAAGTGTAATTTCTCTCCTTTAATTCTTATGTGTTGTCGCTTTCCGCCCACCTCTATCTTGCCTTCTTCAGTTCCTCCATTTTTGCATATTTATTATAAATAAATGTTTGTATGTTATGTGTATTATGTTTCAATTGACCTCACCAATTGTGGAAGCAGTTGGATCAACCTTAAATTTTGATTGGATGACAAAAGGCAAAGTGCATCAAAACCTTCATTTTAGACTTCATCTCTCTCTAGATTAGATATATCACTAGCAGCCTAAGACCACTGGAGATGTTAAAAATGTTATAAAAGTGGGATCTATTTTTGTGTGTAAAGTGTTTGTTAATTTGATGAATAGATTAGTGCTCTGATGAAAGTGCTAATGGACTATGTTTTTAAACGGACTACTGCACTTAATTGGGCTAGAAGTAGGGGTGAGCATAGTTCGGATTGGACCGGATTGAGATAAAATCAGGATCAATCTATTATCTACGGTTCCTGAAAAATCGAAACCAATCCAATCCGTTTAAATCTTGGAACCAATCCGAACCAATCTATTTCAACACGGATTGAATCGGTTTAGGACCACGGATTCACATAATTAAATAACAAATATATATATATAACATTTTAATTTTATAAAAATATAAACATAACGCTATATTAGTTCTACAATAGTAATATGTTTTTCTATAATAGCGACATGATGTTCTAGAATTTAAACAATCATAAAAAAATTGGTTTCACCATAAGTATTTAGACCATTACAAATTAAAACTAAAAATTAAAAAACTAAAGTAATAAAAGAAGATATTATACAAGGTTTAGGTTTGAGTTTCGATTTTATATAGAATAAGAGAAGATACTATGGGAAGAATGTATAATAAAAATATAGACTATTTGTATATGATCCAGATCGGTTCCAATCCAGAACCGTGGGGTTCAATCCGGAACCAATCCGTGGACTACGGATTTTTAATTCTTCAATCTGGAACCGAACCACGGATTCAAAAAATCAATCCAAACCTATCGGATTAGACTGGACTGGATTGGATTACGGACTTTACGGATTTCTTGCTCAGCCCTAGCTAGAAGTCTAAAAGCATATTTTTAAGCCAATTATAACATGTTCAAATTATTTTAAACTTGTTCATAAAATTTCGGATAAGGAGTTGTAAGTTGAAATGTTTTGTCAGATTTAATCCAACGATTAGAGTGGAATATCTACATTCAATAGTCAGAATAGATCTTATTTATCATATATAGAAGTTGGGTTAGAGTTGCACGGGTTATTTTAGTTTTCTATTTTCAATTCAAATTTTAACTCAGTCTAAAAATTTTAACTCCAGACTAATCTTGTATTTTGATAGACATTGGCTAAGTTTTAAAATTTTCCGGGTTGGGCTCGAGTTGCTTAGGATAGGCCCACCCTGCCTTGCTGCTTGGAGCATATGAGACTGGAGTGAATAATGTTGTTAGCCAATGCAATTAAAATTTTAATTCTTATTATATCTTAATTTAAATTTATTAATAAGGACAATATATATTAAATCTTAAAATAAAATATTATTTTTGTTCTCATGGTACACTCTAATCAAGTATTATTCATATTCAAATTTCGTTATCTTCTTTTCTAAGTTTCAATTATTTTCTTTTTATCTTGTTACTAACTCTAAAACTCTAATCCATCTCACAAAAACTCACCATCATTATCAACATCATTATTTCATATAAATAAATATTGGCCAAAAAAAACAAAGGGGGCCATTACCGTGTGTTGGCCTTTATAATTCGGGATTTTGGGAGAGCCGGAACTAGCTACATTTTGTTTACAGGAGAGTATTAGTTCAATCAATTTGTGTAATACTATGAAGTGATAGCACTTCTCTAATTTGGTGGTGAATCAATCCATCTCATTCTAGTTTCTCCAGTATTCTCTACATTGATGTTATGGTCACAAAAGATGCTTATAACTCAGGGTGTTTGGTTTGAATTTTTTGGAATAAGTTTTTTGAAAATTGAGTTTTTTTGTTTTCAAGTTTTTTGTTTTTAGTGGATATTTTTAAAATTTTAAACATTTTTTTTACTTTTTTAGATACATCTTACTTAGATGTATTTAAAAAGTAAAAAATTTGTGAAAAAATATTTTAAAAAATTAATAAATACATAAAAATACAAAAAAAAATGTATTGAATTCTCATTTTGTTTTTTTGTATTTTTGGTATTTAGTGAATTTTTAAAAGGTTTTTTCCGCAAATCTTTTACTTTTTAGGTATATTTCTATTAGGCATGTCTACAAAGTAAAAAAAAAAATTTGTTTAAAATATTAAAAATTTCAGTAAAAATAAAAAAATATGGAAAATCAAAAAGTAGAAGTGCTATCACTGGAAAACACGGAAAACACTTCATACTTTTCCATTTAACTCGCTTATGCACTGATTGGCATTAGGGGTGTAATTTTGGCCAGTGGCCCGTGGGTGGCCCGAAGCTCGCCCATAGCCCGAGGTGGGCCCGGCCCGTTTAGGCCCAAGCCCAACTCGAGGCCTTGGGCCAAGGCCTGGGCCATCGTTTTGAACTCCGGCTCGGCCTATGGGCCCTGCCCGTGGCCCGACCCATCGGCCCACCTGAGGCCCAGTGTTATTTTTAATGGAAAATAATAAAATTTTAGTAAATAAAATAAAATAAAAAAAAATTGTTTAGGCCTACCCAAGCCCGCCCAAAGCCCGAGCCTAGGGGCCCAGCCCCTTGGCCCACCCAAAGCCCGAATATCCCTGGGCTTGGGCCTGGGTCTAATTTTCTGGCCCGTGGGCCGGCCCGGCCCGGCCCTATTTTTTGGCGGGAGCCCGCAAGGCCCGACATGGGCCTGGCCCGACCCGAGCACGAATGGGCAGGGCCGGGCCAAAATTACACCCCTAATTGGCATGGATTGTAGTGATGCAGGTTCTGGATCTTATGGTTAACATGTTGGGATTCATCATTATTTATTAATTGGGTGTATCATAAATTATAATTTTATCTTAAAAGATAATTTATGAAAAAATATAAAGTGTATTGAGAATAAAGTATAACCCTAAATAATTTAATAACGTGTATTAATAAATTGGACGTACTAAATGATTTTTAGGATGCAAATAGAATCATCCCATTTGTTGAAAAGTCTTAAACAATAAATCTTGGCACCTAGGATTAGGGGTGGTCTTTCGCTGGGTTGGGCCAGGCCGAGTTCAGGTCGGGCCAGCACTACTTAATAAGGGATTTTGTATCTATCAAAGCTTGTATGGCCTGAACATCGAGCCTATACTATCAACCCAAGTCTAACCCTAAATAAATTATAATTTCTAAGTCTATCCTTCAAGCCATATACATGAGCCATCAAAAAAAAAAAAAAATCATATTTCCTAATATTTTTTCATAAATAGACAAAACCCTATAAATCAACTAACCATTACGGATTTAATATCATATTAATTAAAACATTAAAAAAAATGTTAAACCAAATGCATCCATATGTCCAAAAGTTCAAAAGTTTTTTAAACCAAACTATTAGTAATGCATCAAAC
Organism: Camellia sinensis; assembly: GCF_055761805.1. Classification (NCBI taxonomy): domain Eukaryota; kingdom Viridiplantae; phylum Streptophyta; class Magnoliopsida; order Ericales; family Theaceae; genus Camellia; species Camellia sinensis. The sequence goes on from NC_138967.1 coordinate 172,919,103, forward strand.
TAAAAAAAAAAATTCCATAATTTAAACTTCAAATTTCTTCAAACATTTTTTTTTTTTTTTTGTGAATGTCTTGAGCAAAACAATGACCACTTGAACATCTTACAAATCACACTGCCAACAATAAAAGGTTATATATGTTCAATATATTATAGAAATTGATTAATTAATTAAATAAACTATGTAGCGGGTTGGGCCGGGCCAAAAATATAATTTTCAAACCCAATCCATTAATTAATCAGGCTGAAAATATCAACCCAGCCCAGCCCTGTGGGCTAAAATAATATTCCTAAGCCCTAAAAAAATAGAGTTAAGCTAGAGGGCCAACAGACTGATGCCCACCACTACCTAAGATGCCAACAAGTTAGGAGTAATTACGAGCCATTCTTATTAGTCAAACTTATTTATTTAGGATAAATTATAAATATACCTCTTGAGATTTGCTTAAAATACAAATTATCCCTTATGATTCTATAAATTAAATCTCATCCCTCTAAAGTTTATAATTTCATAAAAATGACCCTTTTTATTAATGGAATTTTTGGTGAAATCCCCTTTTTTGGGCCCTTTTGTAAGGTAAAGGACAACTCAATGAATTTTCCTTCAAAAAGACCCTGAGTAGTGACGTGTTGCTCAATAAGGACATTCTATAATTTGTAATTTTTTTTGACCATATTGCCTTTCTGTATTTATATATATCATATATTTGAAAGTCTGAGCTCATGTATACACGGATCTCGTATATTTGAATCAGTGAGGAGGATTTGTGAAATTAGTGAAGATGATTTGCGAAATCCATAAAGACGATCTCAAAATCTGAAGATCTCGCCACCGACAATCTCGCCCTTGGTTAGCAATACACGATTTCGCTATCGACAATCAATACTGTCAATTAAACAAGAGATTACGTTTCAAATATGTACAAATCTATATCAAATTTAAAGAATTTCATCATGATTTGTGAGTGTTGATGGAGTTTTAGAGATTTTGCTTCAATCACGTGTTTGATGATTGTTTGAGATCAATCAAGTATGTTGATTTGTTGATTAGTTTGTTTTTTGATTTATTTTTATTGTGTATGATCTAATTTTGTTTGACAGAATGAGAGTAAACTTTTACTCTGGTATGTGCTTTGTTTTTGTTTGACAAATTAAGAGTAAAATTTTACTCTGGTATGTGATCTGATTTTGTTTGACAGAATGAGAGTAAAATTTTACTCTGTTACGTGCTCTGTTTTTGTTTGACAGAATGAAAGTAAAATTATACTTTGCTATGTGCTCTGATTTTGTTTGACAAAATGAAAGTAAAATTTTACTCTGGTATGTGTTCTGTTTTTGTTTGACAGAATGAGAGTAAAATTTTACTCTTATATGTGCTCTGGTTTTGTTTGATAAAATCAGAGTAAAATTTTACTCTGGTGTTATCTGTTCTCTCTTTTTTCTTTTTTTTTTTTTTTGATACAATGACAATAAAAGTTTACTTTGATTGACAGTAAATTTTACTGTCAATTGATTGCAGATTTGAAAAATGGTTCCACCTCTTATGTTGTTATGCAAGTATGGTGATCGTACCATTGTGTTCAAGGTTGTGTCAAACTGGACGTTGAAGGACTTAACTGATTTCTTATATTGTAATTTGAAGAAGTTTGACAGTAATGGTTACATACTGTTATCGTACTGTTTACTTGGACATTTACAACCAGAGGCGGAGGGAAGGAGGGCTCAGGGGGGTCATGTGTCCCCCCTGAGTTTTGGATATATATATATTTTTACAAACATAAAAAAAATATTTTATATAAAAAAAATTATAAAAATATTATTTACAGTGAAATGTCAATGATATTTTTAAAATTGTAAGAACAATAATGATTGTTTTTATTGAAAATAAAGAGATTACGATATTATTATCTATGAAAATTTTAATATAATGGTGATCTCTATCATTATTGATATGCAAACATAATTAATTTCAATGAAAATATATAATTTATTGAATTGTTAGTTACATTTACTATGCAGGGTTCACCCTCCATGTGTTTCTTTATTATTGGTTGGTAATATCACATGTCAGTGATTGCGTGGTATGACTATTATATTGAATTTTTAAGCATATTTTGTATAAAAAAATTACTTTATCATTATATAATTTATTTTAAAACTTTATATCCACAACTTTTTTTAATGTTGTCCATGATACACTAATTACAAATAACATATTCACTTTGTTTGGTTTGAGTTTTCTAAAAACACTTTTCAAAAAATTCTACTTTTTTGTTCTTCGTATTTTTTTGTTTTTATTGAATTTTTTTTAATATTTTAAGAATTTTTTTAATATTTTAAGAATTTTTTTTAATTTTTGGACACACCTAACATAAAAAGTATAATTTTTGCGAAAAAATCTTTAAAAAACTCACTAAATACCAAAAATATAAAAAAATACAAAAAATCAATACATTTTTCGTATTTTTATGTATTTATTAATTTTTTAAAATATTTTTTCACAAATATTTTATTTTTTTTTAGATACATCATGTATCTAAAAAAGTAAAAACAAAATGTTTAAAATTTTAAAAATATTCACTAAAAACAAAAATAAAATAAAATAAAATAAAAAACTTAATTTTCAAAAAACTTAATTCAAAAAACTCAAACCAAACGCACTGATTTTTTTTTTTAATCTTTCTTGAAGTCAATCATAAAGATTTATGTGAAATATTTTTGTAAATATTTTTAATGTTGTAATTAAGAAGTGCCCCATCTAATTTATTTTCTTGGCTCTGCCACTGTTTACAATGCATGCTTGATGATGATTTTGATTTTCAAAATATGTTGTTGGTTGTTTATCCCCTTGATGTTGATTGGGTTGAGGTGACTATTACTAAAATGGGCATTTCAAATGAAAAACATGGAGTTAGAGAATTGGGTGAGGCTAGTGGATCCAACGTTACTGATGATGAAATGGATTTACTCCCTATGTTTTGTGAACATGAAGAAAGGACTTTGTTGTCTTCTGGATGGGTGAATGGAATTACTCATGTAGGTTAAAGATTTGTTGGAGGTGCAAAGGATTTATAGACTGCATTATGTAAATATGCCATTGAGATAGGATTTGAGTTTGTGTACGTGAAAAATGAGAAGTGTCGGGTCACTGCTGTGTGTTCAATGCGGGAGTCCAAAGGTTGTTTATGGCGAGTACATGCATCTCTAGAGAGTGCTAATAATTTTTTCTACATTAGGACTCTACATGATGAGCATAGCTGTGGACCTGCAGTTCATACTTCTAAAAACTCAAGGATGAGTTCAAATTTGGTTGCAAGTTTGATTGTTAATGAAGTTCATGCGAATCCCCAAACTCGTTCAATTGATGTTGTGCGTCAATTTACAGATAAATACGGGCTCACCATTACGTACAATCGTGCTTGGTTGGGAGTTGAGAAAGCTAGGACTACTACTTTTGGAGATTTCTCTATGTCTTATGATGAGATTCGATGGTATATGGATATTGTGATGAGCACAAATCGTGGTAGCTATTTGCAGCTTGACTATAACCATCAAAGTGGACAATTCAAGAGGATTTTTGTTGCATTTAATGCTTCCATTCAAGGGTTTACGCATTGCCGTCCTTTATTGTTTATCGATGGTACTTTTCTAATACAAGGGCAACTTGTTAATAAGGATAGGTATATATTACTGTCAATAGTTTATTGAAAAGTAACAAGTGACTTATTTTCAGAGTAACATGTTACTTTTATTCAAAGTAAAAATTTACTGTATTTGTCCTTTTTGTTTAATATACTTACTAATTGTAAAATGTTATTTTTTAGGTTTTTTCCCTCTTGCAATGGGAATTGTCGATACATAGACTATAAACAGTTGGGAATGGTTTCTTATGCATTTGTCGAATATATTGTTGGATGAAAGACCAGTTACCTTCATATCTAATCGGAAAGCTGGACTTTTGAAGGCTTTACCTAAGGTTTTACCTACTGCTTACCACTGTTTTTGTCTCCATCACTTGAAAGCCAATTTGAGAGATAGGTTCTCCGGTGCAAGTTTTAGCAACACTTTCAGGAGTAGAATAGTTTTTTTGTTTTATTCATGTGCTTATGCTCTGACAGTGGGATGTTTTAATTAGTGTTTGAATGAATTACAATATAAGGGAAAAGGGATTGTTTGTAGGTTTCTATCCAATTTGCCCTATGACCAGTGGACTAATGCATATTTTAAAGGATAAAAATATGGTGAAATGCACTTGAACGTAGCGGAGTCTTTCAATTCATGGATCTGTCAAGCTCGGCATTTGCCCACGACGAAGATGATTGATTCAATTAGGTTGAAGATCATGGATTTGATGTCAAGAAGGTGAGAACAAGCAAAGAAATGGAATACTTTTCTTTGTCCGGAGATGGATTCAACATTAGTAAATGCTCTTAAAAGTGGAAGAACTTGGTTGGTTAGTCATTCAAGTGATCATGTTTTTGAGGTTCAACCCCGGCCATCAGTTACTATTGACCTCTTGAATAGAACTTGCTCGTGTTACTAATGGCAATTGAATGGCTTTATTTGTGCTCACGCGGCAACTGATATCCAAAAGAGCAGATGTGGTTTGTATGCACATGTGGAACCATTTTATTACACTAGCAATTTCAAAGCTTGCTATGCTAAGTCCATTTATCCAATACCCACTGTTGAAGAAACCTCTTGTAGCTATCGATGATCTTGTTATTCTTCCTTCAATTTGTAAGAAGCCATCCGATAGGCCAAGGAATAATAGGATTCCATCTAAGGGTGAGAAGATAAGACAAGTACAGTGTGGTAAATGCGAGAAGTATGGTCATAATAGGAAGACTTGTAAAGAGACATTGCTATGAAAGACATTATTGCTTTGTAATAAAAATATGAAAATAATTCAACTCTTCTGCAATAAATAGTCCATAGCAATAATAGTCTAGTCTTTTAGACTAGACTTGTAAGGAGACATTACAATAAAAGATATTTTTACTATGTTCTTAAATGGTTGTCTATCCAAGTTTTTGATTTGCTTTGTGGTTGAATTCAACATTTTAAAATATTTTTTTAATATGGTTGAATAAGGTTCATGTAAAGGAACTTACAATGGAGTTTGTTCAATAGGTGTGGAAGATTGAAGTAAAATTCTAGTCTAAAAGGAAGTAAATAAGAAATTAAAACTTTACTGCCTTTTAGAGTAAGATATTACTATCTTTTAGAGACATGTAGTTTGAAATGAAAGTAAAATTTTACTATATTGTTGAATGGTTGTTTATGGCTGTGCTCAGCCTGTGCTTCCAGAGTAAAATTTTGCTGTATTTCAGAATAAATTTTTACTTTATTGTAGAGTAAAATTTTACTTTTTTCAGAGTAAAACATTACCTTTATTCATATGAAAGTAAAACTTTACTACCTTTAGGAGTAAAATTTTACTAACTTTTAGAGAAATTTACTCTGAAATGAAAGTGAAATTTTACTATGTTGTTGAATGGTTGTCTATGGTTGTGCTGAGCCTGTGGTTTCAGAGTAAAATTTTACTTTATTTTAGAGTAAAACTTTACTTTCAGACAGTATGTGTGTCCCATTGAAAAATATTTCCAACTTGCACCAAAATTTACCACAATACACAAACTCCCCTAATGCTCATCATGCAATCTTTATACAAAAATAATCTAACAACATAACTACATATATTCTCAAGACACACAAGTATAATCTGTATCATTGTATTCTATCCATAACAATGTTCATTTCTAGTCAAAATAATATCCTACTATAAAATGTATTAATCACCAAACCACAGTAAAATTTACTAGAGCAATAGACATAGCATGTACTATCTATTACTTTTTTAGCATTCTTTCATTTACAATTACTTTTTCAGCATTCTTTCATTTACAAAAAGCAAAATTACATATATCATTCACAGATACAAAAAAGTAGTTCCCAAAAGTTATCTACATCATCGTCCTCAAGGTCTTATCTCTTGGATATTTTTCTTTTGAGATTGAATTGTTCCTCACTTTATGCTTTTGGATAATCATTCAAAAATTGATACACTATTGATACTTGAAAATTGTTAATTCATAATTTTCATAGAATTTGCAATAGGCTCATCTCTTATGATTTGGCGCATGATATAACAGACAATAATTCCACAATCAACATTGTTAATAAAAATCAAGATCTTGTTAAATTTACTCAAATTTGGAAACTACCAATTCAAGCATGCAGTAGTAGCGTGAAATACTTACGATGTTGGGCGTTGTTGTGGACTATCTTTTACCAAAACTAAGTTTGCAAACTTTCTTGTACCTTTCTTCCTTTTATTGCCTAGTTTGTTCTCCACATATGTTATCTAACATCATTGCATAATTGTTTGGTCATAATTAAATACAAGAATAAAACATAGTAAAAATTTACTGTTAATATGATGCAAAGCACTTACAATCTGTTTTGCATCCTTAAGGTAAGAATCTTCTTTGTTGTCTCTTGGCCTTAAAATTGTAATGCTTCCACTTTTCAAATTTAGTGTCCAATACAAGCAGCATCCAGTGATATGGTTTTTCTTCCTTCTTGTTCCCATTGGAGTTCATGCAAAAGTGAAGGAAACTGTATCCACTCAAATCTTGCTCAAGCACTTCATCAATTAAATTATTTCTCAAATCTCCATAACCCTATTTCACTAGGGACTGCATTTAATCATATAAGAAGGTCATGTGCCAAGTTGTGTTGTTAACACACTATATGAGTTTTCAATCTTTGGCAAACCAAATAGTAAAAATTAACTCTAAAATACAATACAATGTTACACTAAACCACAGTAAAAGTTTATTAATTCAAACTAAACACAAATTGATGGCTTATCCAATAAAGGCTTGAAAAAAAGAATGACTTATTCTTTTCTGGCTTCTTTGCTTGTTATTCAATCTGAAGCATTTCTACAAATCTGTTAATGACCTACAAAAACAAAAATAAATTAAATATATGTTAATAAAATGAACTATTTTTAGTTATTAAAGTGAACACTAGTTATTGAAAATTGTATGGCCACTTACATTATTTGAGATATCAACATCTCTCAGAATTACATCCACATCATGCAATGTAACATATACTCCATTTCCAGTGCTGGACTATATGATTGCACTAGTCATAAGGTTAAAAAAATGTTGATTAACACGTAGTTTGATAATAGTAAAAATCTATTGTTTGATAAAATTAAAATGGTCTTACTCTGTGGTTTCCAAATTGTAAATCTTGCTCAGTAGACGCTTATCATTCTCATCAAGCAATTTGCATATTGCAACCTTATCTGGATACAAAACCCGTTCAACTGGTTTTGGTTGGCTTAGAGGCAAGTTGTCAACACAAATCACTTCTTTTGATATCACTTCAATTGGTTATTTTGTGGTCTTTTTTTTTCTCTACCTCTCTTGTTTCACATTCAAACTCAGACATCTCCTTTTTCTTTCCCACCTTCATTTTGATTTTCTTGACCATGGATGTTTGTAATGACTCTATGACTACAGGTGTTTCTTTCAATGTAGCTTGAATCCCAATGTTTTGCTCTTGTTGTACTCCTTTAGTATGTGGCATTTCTTTAGAAGCAAAAGCTTGGGTAGCCGCATGACTTGCATTTACTTCAATCTATCCAACCAACTCTTTATTTTCATATTTGAGTACTTCAAACTCCTTTCTTAGTTTCTCCATTTCTTTCTCTGTGTTGCTCATCTTTTCTATCATTTCTTTTGTTTTCGCCTCTTGATCCTCTTGTATTTTTTGCATTGTTTCCCTCATTTTCTTTAGTTCTTCAACCAACGTCATATTCTCACTTTTTAGCCTCTTGTTTTATTTTTGAACTTGTTCTAATCTCCCAAGGTCAATGAAGTCCTTCAAAGGTTGATTATCTCCTATAGCTTCAGCTACATGATCTTCATCTTCTTCAGTCTCTAAATTTTCCTCTATGTCCATTGCATCTTCTTCCTCATGCCTACGAATGAGATTCATTTCTTCTCTGGAAATGGGGTTTAGTTGATTGTTATTCACCTACATTTGAAAATTAGAAAAAGAAAATAAGTTAGCAATGAAGCAAACTTTAACCAACAGCGTAAAATTTTACTCTGTTTGAAAGTGAAAGTTTATTCTGATTTTAAGTAAACTTTTACTCTGTTCAAGAGTAACATTTTATTATGTAACTATAATTTTAAGCAAAGTGAACCAATAAGGCTGAGATTAAAAAGATGATACCTCTTCAGGCTTTAGATTTTGCAATGACCTCTTCATCAGTTTTTTCCTTAACTTTGATACATCCCATCGAAGGAGCCTAAGACACAAATTTTTGCCTTCAGGTTGAATAAGGGTAGTGTGCTCGCATAACCAGTACTGTAAAATAAAAAATCAAAATTAGTTAATTCTCTAAAGATGGATTGCGTAATATTTCAAGTAGTTCAATTTACTTACCAAAAGAAGAAGTACACATCCAGTTACATTTTCCGGACTTCCTAATGAAGACTGGATTGAAGTAGTCAATGTGGATGCAACTGCAGTTGACTATGAATTCATCATTTCTAAATCTTCTACAAGAGCGACAATAGCCCATCCAACTGTTAGATCGGTTGGTGGGAATAACAAAGTTTCCACAACGAATAAACACATTATCGTGCAACATCCTCAACATCAACTGTCATTGTGCCTTCCAATGCATCTCCTAATGTCTCTCGCAAAATCTTTACGAATATTCTTGACATATTATGAAACCTTCTCCAAACAAAAGGTGTTTCTCTTTTCTTCCCATATGAGACATCTACTTTTTTTTGTTCCCGACTTTATCCCAAAAATCAAAGTAACATCATTGTCTCGTATGTCACATGTTTTCTTCCCAAGCTTGAATCCATTTACATGAAAATCATAAGACTTAATCACATCCATGACATTATCATCAACTTTCTTAAACTTTTTCAAGACCATATCTTCTTTCTTCCAAAAAGATTTGAATAATATCCCAAAAGGTGTTCTCTCAAGGGTGGTAATGTGCCTTTCAGTGAACTTTGTGTCGTGCATTAGGTTTATCAATGAAACAACATTTGACCTATATTGTTTCACGTAGTTCTCCCTCTCACGTACTCTTTGTATAATATTTAACTTTGAAGGTTTTTTTGTTGAAGGCATTGGTTTGCTTTCATGAGAGCCTTTATCCTCACTAGGGAAGCCCTTTCTCAGTCTCGTTGCTGGAAGCACAAAATCATCATCACATGCATTATCCACATTGCTCATGGATTTTTTGTTGCGTTTTTCTGGGAGTTTCTTCTTTTGTACAATCATAGGTGGAACTTCAAAATCATCATCACCATCTCTACATTTGCTTCTAGTAACAACCATTTTAGAACACTAAAAAGTTTCCCTATATCAACAGTGCAACATTTTACTTTAAACAACAAAGTAACAAAACAATAAGTACTAAAGAAAATGAAAAATAATGCAACAAAAACAAAAACAAAATAACAATCAATGCATGAAGGTGAAGAATAAAAATGCACAAACATTATAATGAAACAGTAAAGTTTTACTGTGAAAGTAACATTTAACTCTGGTTAGAAGTAAAATTTACTTTCATTGATTAGAAGTAAAATTTTACTCTGATTGGAACTAAAATTTTACTCTGAACAATATACCCTTGGAAATAAACAAAAAACACCTACAAAAATTCTACAACCAATACTATTGATAAAGGTACATCGTCATATCCAAGAAATGATGGTGCAGAAACAGAGATAGTTCTAGCGATGTATAGAAATTACATATAAAGACCACAAAAACATATATTGAACAATATACACTACAATCATATTCACATACATAAATAGATACATATATGCACACATATATTCATCTACAAATTGATATACACATTTATATAATAAGCAAAGGCTAGAGAACACATACAACAAGAAATCAAGAGGCATTGATGAAACCATAAAAATGCACAAACATTACAATGAAACAATAAAATTTTAAAGTAAAATTTTACTCTGTCTATAAGTAAAACTTTACTCTCATTGAAAGTAAAATTTTACTCTGTCTATAAGTAAAACTTTACTCTCATTGAAAGTAAAATTTTACTCTGAACAATATACAATAGAAAATAAACACACAAAAAAAATAATAAATAAATAAATAAAAATTGAACAATATACACTACAATCACATTCACATACATAAATAGATACATATATACACACATATATTCATACACAAATTGATATACATATTTATATAATAAGTAAATGCTAGAGAACACATACAGCAAGAAATCAAGAGGCATTGATGAAAGCTCCGCAATGTCGTTGGCACCGTTGCTTACGACGGTATTGGAATGAGAGTTTCGAATGCTCACAGCAGTGATGGAATAAGGGTTTCAGATGCTACTGCAGTGGTGGAATGAGGGTTTCGAATGCTCACGACGGTGATGAAATGAGGATTTTAGATGCTACAACGATAGTGGAAGGAGGGTTTCGGATGCTAGGGTTTCTGAATGACAGTTTTCAAAGCAACGAGTACAAGCGATGAAACAAAGTGAGGGAGACAAACGGTTCCATCGTTTGATATTTGTCCATTTATATAGAAGGGTATCTCAGTCTTTTTTTATTTGAGGGACTTTGGAACCATTATTTTATTCCATGGGCTTCACACAAAAAAAGGCCCAATGGGAGGGACTTTTCACCAAAAATCCCTTTATTAATAAATCATCAAGTCAATTAACAGTTTTTAATGACATCATAAATTTATTTTAATTAATAATTCAGATAATTTTATTATTGTATAAAAGAGTAGTTAAGAATTTTATTTTTTCAGTTAATTTTGTTAAATAAAAAATTATGACAAAAGAGTATTTGTAATTTTTCAAACTATAAGGGATAATCCATATTTTAAGCAAACCTCAAGGGGTATATGTGTAATTTGCCCATTTACTTGGAAGTCTTAATGACAAGTGATAGTGACGGAAGTGGTGATGGTGGATAGCGATGGTGGCAGTGGCAGTTGTGGACAGTGGTTGTATGAAGCTTTTGGAGAAATGGTTGAGAGAGAGATGAGAAAAAAATATGAAAGAACTTGATAGATTAAAATTTATTGTGTACAACATAGGTAATATAAGATTTATTGATGCATTTAAAAAGTAAATAGAACTTAATGGTAAGACATCTAATGGGATTAGTTGATAATTACCCCTAAGGGTTGGGCTTTTCTCAAGTTAGGAATTCAATTTCAGAGAGCATTTGGACTTAGTGAATGAAAAGTTTACTTAAAAAAAAGTCCAGAAAAAATAGTAGAGATGTGAGATTGATTTTAGGGAAAATTTTAATTCAGGTTCGTTTGTTTCGACTTAATTTACTTTACATAAAAAATATTTTTCTCAAAAAAAAATATATTTTTATTTTTGATTTTCAGCGTTTGGTTAACACTTGAAACAAAAATATTTTATTGTTTAAAAGAACATTGATTCAATAAAGTGTCATTTATAAATTTTTAGTAAATTAAGATAATTATTTGAAAATGCTAAATGTATTAAAAATGTGGTGAGTAAGAGTTAACTATGTAAAAATTGGCTTACCAAATTTTTAAAGGTAAGCCACTTTTGAGGAAATGATGCAAAAATAATTTTCTTTAAAATGTTTTACTTACTTTTTGTTCAACCAAATAACGAAAAATGAGTAAAATATTAATATTTTGTGTCGGGCAAATTACAAACACCCCTCTCGAGGTTTGGTAAAAATATAGATTCCCTCCTGAGGTTTGAGAAATTACATCCCGCCCCCTGAGGTTTTTATTTTCATACAGATTCCCTCCTAATTTCTCCTAATTTGTTATGAAAATTTGACTCTCAAGAGGCAATTTGTAATTTCTCAAATCTTAGGGGAGAATCTGTATTTTTACTAAACCTCGAGGGGGTGTTTTTAATTTGCCCTAAACATATTAATGATTAAAACCATTAAATTTTTTACGAATATGTAATAACTTTATGATACTATCACTGATTTTTAATTTTTCTTTAATTTTAAATGTTGTTCTTTATATATAATTAAATCTAGACCTTACATTAATATTTATGGTACAATTTGGGTCTCTTTTTCTTGGGGGGGAGGGGGGTATCCTAAAGTTTATTTTTTATGCATAACAAAGACAAACTAACTATATAAAAAATAAAAAAAACCTGAATTTTAAGCAAATTATTTTCTCAACAGGCTTATGTTGATCATTAAGGCTGTAAATGAGGTACATGTTCCCTTGAAACTAAGGCCTCGTTTGCTAAGAGTTAAAATGACTAAATAAGCTCAAAAAAATAAAATAGGTTAATTTAATTAATAAGACAAAATATCACATCTAAACCATAATCATTTCACTGTTTCTCTCACAACTATCATATCTAAGCTTAAAAAAGCCAAAAGTTATTCTGAAACGGAGTTAATTTAGCCAGAGTAAATTAGTCACCAAAAAAAAAGACTAAATTAGTTCTTCCCAAACCAAGGCTAAAGCTGTTTTATGAATTTTTTTAGCCGTACACGTTCCCTTGAAATTGAATATTGGAAGAATCACAACACAATTGGACAGAGAAAAAAAATTTCAAAAACATATAAGATGCAAGTGAATCTGTAATGGAATGCAAATAAAAAACTGTAGAGATATAAGTATGACTTGCACACGTTCATGTTTCTATTATAAAATTTTCTCTGTAAACAAGAATGTAATTCTCCCTTAAACATTAATGCTCTGCTATGATTTGAGAGGATAATCCTATGCTACACACACCCTCAAATGCAAGTTAGAAATAATTATAAAATAATAATAATAAAAGGTTTTAATAAGTCTATTCTGGAACTAATTATAATAATTCAAATCATTCACTTTTTAGGACTCATTTAATAGAATATTCATGCGAAAAATCAAGATAATTGAACATCAATAGCTGTTTGTTTGAATCATATTTATTTTTTTAAAAAAAAAAATAGATGACAAATATAATTTCAAAAATAATCATTCATTTTTTTGTAATACAAATTTAAGTCAAGCATATAGCTATCAATGTCTAATTATCTTGATTTTTTGCATAAATAATATACTCAACGAGTTCTAAAAAGTGAATTGTTCAGATTTTCAAAATGAGACCTCACGGTCTCTCATGTTGAGATATGAACGTAAGATAAGCCTAACCCTCCAAAAATGAATTATAATCAAATATCACATAAGGTATAACCAAAGTACACTTGTATCATAATCAAAATAGAGTTTTTTTGACATGTGCCCTTAAGGTACTTGTTAAAGATGCAATAAATCATCTTAATCAACCCCATTATCATAGAAAATTGAAAAAAGTTATAAATGTTGCATTATTAGAAAACAAACTGCCCTTTTTGTTTGGTTGCCTTTATTTTTGTATATTTTTTATAATTGAAAATTTTAAAATATTTGTTTAATCACAAAAGTCAATGCCCTTTATTTTTGTAATGATATTTCGCGACTTTTTTTTTTAATTTTTAATCATAATTAAATTATACGGTATAAGAAAAATAAATCTAAAATTAAAACATATATAAAAATTTCATAATATTAATCAACAAAGAAATTTTATTTTAAATGACATTTGCTGATTTTTTAAAAAAATTAAATACCCTTTATTTTCAATTATAATTAAATTATATGATGAAATAAAAATGAATCTAAAAATTATAACAAATATAAAAAATAATGGGCATTTAAAAATCTAAAAAAACAAAAGAGCCACGAAGTATCAATTGAAAACAAAGGGCATCCACTTTTTAAAAAAAATGTTAAAAAAAATTCCAAAAAGTAAATAAAATTATTAAAATAGAGAGAATTAAATAAAAGAATAGTTTGGTCCCTAACAATATAATATTTATAATCTTTTTAATTTTTTGTGATAATGGGATTGGTTAAGATAATTTAATGCACCTTAGGCACTTGTTAATAAAATCAATCAAAATATTATCATAACTAACATCACAATAAATTAAACTATAATATGTTTTAACCAAAAATACAAAAGTCTAACTAATACCATTATAAGTTATGATTAAAAATTACAAAAATCATAACTATAACTAAACGTATATATGATACACATTCTAAAAGAGAAATGTACCATAAAATTTCCCGATTTGAAACCTCTGACCGAATCAATTAATTGACTTCAAGTTAGGAAAAATTATATAATAGTCTCGAAGTATCACGCGGTACTCTCTCACCAAACACCATTCATCATGTCCTCTCATATCCCTTAATCACTAATGAAACACTACATGACTGTACTCTTGGACCATCGACCAAACAATAATATTATAAACTGAGAAAAAATTATTTAACGTATTACAATGATTTTAGATGGTGTTTACATTCAGTGATGGAGCTAGAAAAAATAGTTCAGATGGGGTACTTATTAATTAAGATTTCAATTTTTTTTCTCATAATCCATAATAATAGATAATAATTTTCTAAATTAATATTAAGCACAAAATCTTAAATATTTAATATAAAAGTTTTTAAATTTTTGTTTTTACAATTGACCTTGTGAAAAATTAGAATTGAAAATATGGTGTTACTTATAACTAGTATATTATAGATAATGCAAAAAAGTTTTGCATGTCTTATGATAGATGTGGAAGCCGAATAAATACGATCACGTAGAAAACCTGAAAAAGAGCCTATTCGAAAAAGGGGGCCGTGTATAACTCAACCAATAAAAAGGGGGCTAAAGACAAGTTAGCCCGCGCTCGGTCTGTCTGGGAAGGGCCGTAGCTGAATAAAACCAAGTTGACGAACCGCTAGAGCCATATATCCCATGGGATATATGGGGGCCCAGGGATGGGTGCAGGAGGTCCAGAAGGAGAAAGTGGCCCCCTGGAGAACATTACAAAAGGAGAAGTTTCCATCAAAGGGAGATGACTTGTGAGAGAAGAAAAAATCAATAGAAGACTATCTTGTTCGTAAAAGAGATCAAGAAGGCCTGTTTGGACCAGAGAGTATTTTCAAATCCACATCACCACAATTGGCGTCGTCTGTGGGAATACTTAAGCTCGTTCATGGCAGACATAATAGATAATCCTTCGCTCATTGGAGACGTTGTTACACCAAGAACCATGTTTGGCCCAGAAAATGCCATCGCACGAAGAGCCTTGAACTTCGACCCGATAGATCAATCTGTGCCTCCGACCTCGGTGCAGGAAACCATGCAGACAATAATGGACCAATCAAATTTTGAAGAAATGAAGGTTGATAACGAACGTTTACATAAAGAGCTAGCTCTGGAGCTAGCAAAGTCCCATCAGATCGTACCACATCATGACCAAGACCAGTCACTAGAGAAAAAAAAGGATAATCAATGACGTCGGCATCGAAAATATGATAGCAGTAACACCTCCGACTCATCATCTCATGCGCCTAGAAAAAAGGGGCGAGTTGACATGTCCAGCTCATTTAAGAGAAGTCCATATCTGCGACACAGGCGAGGAAAAGGAGACGATGGCTAGGATGTAGAAGACAAACATGATCGACGAATCATAAGGGTCGTGTTGCCTAAAAAGTTCAAAGCACTGATGTTTACCTTGTATGATGGTAAATCAGATCCTATGGATCACATTCGTCATTATAAGCAAGCGATGACATTACATACTGACGATGAAGCACTTATGGACCGTATGTTTTCGAGCAGCCTAGGACCGTTGGCCGTCAGATGGTATTATAAAATCGAGCTGGCCTCACAAAAGAGTTTTCATCAGCTCCAAAAATCCTTTAGGGCAAGATTTATCACCAACGAGATTCAGCCAAAGAAAGCCGACTCACTTTGGGCAATGCAAATCAAGCCAAAAGAGACCCTCCGCGAATACTCGACGCATAATTGGGAATGTTTTAACCTAGTTGATGATGTCTGCAATGACACCATGGCCATGACCGCTTTTAAGATAAGGCTTCACCCTGATAGTCTGCTTAGAAGCTCATTAACTAGGCGGCCTCCCAAAACAGTCTGGGCCTTAATGAAGAAGGTTGAAGAGTATTGCAAGATGGAGGATGATGCCCTCCACGTCAAAGTTGGTCAGACGGTTATAGAAACGGTGGCACCTACCTTGGTATAGCCGATAAGTGTTGCACTACTAGAAAGGAGCCCCAAGCCGCGAGGCAAGCCAAAATGAAATAATTGTCGGGATCCACACTGATCAAGGGACCAGTATTCATGCCGATCGGACGAGCAATATCAAGTGAAAAGCAGACGCCCTAAGCAATCTGATAAGAAGCATACTGAGTTGACTGAACCGATCAGCAAGATTCTTCCTAAAATCCAGCATCTATTGTTCTTTAAGTGGCCAACCAAGATGATTGGTCCTCCCGACACAAGATAGAGGGATCGGCAATGTGAATACCATAAGGACCACGTGCATGAAATCAATAGATGTTACTCCTTGAAGGACCACCTTAAGGAGCTGGTGCAAGATGGTCGATTGGTTCAGTACCTATAGACACCCCATTTTTGACCGACCATAAGACTCAGACGTCACCGATTGAGCGCTTGGTGATGTTGCATAATGTGCTTGTTCAGAAGCTTCAGAGTTGCGGCCGTGAGCCCTGCCTCCGGACTTCCGAACCCTCTTCTGTGCCTTGTCTCGGTTTGCGAACCAGACTCGGTTTTCTCTGTTTCTTTTCCTGAGGGGAGGGAGAGGTCCTGTAGACCATCTCTCAATGTCCGTAGGCTACATTTGGTGGCCGTAGGCCATTTTGCCCATTTCGGAGTCCGGTTCCCGGTTTTCGGAGCCGTCAGGCCGTGTGCCTCGGTTCGGGACCGCCTAACCATCTCCGTTTGCTCTGATTTTTGGCATACATCTTATTTTCTCCCTTTTGAGGGACACTGGGGTCTGAGAAACCCACTTCGTGGCCGAACGCCACTTTCGGTGTTTAACGGGCAGTTTCCGGGGCCTCGAACTGCGTGTTTTGGCCCCCGAACATTCGTTTTGCAACGGTTTTCGCTCATTTTTGGCAGGTACCTCTGTTTTATCACAGGGAAGGTCACTGAAGGGTGGGAGGCCAGCAATTGTTGCAGCAACCAGTTATTTCTCTTCCGGAGCCTCCCAGCGCCCGTTTTTCGCACTTCCGGGCTAATGTTGAATACCTTAGAGCTAGTGTTGCCAACTTTCAATCACATATCTGTGATCTACACATCTGGGAGGCCACTAAAAGTTGGTGGCCGGCCATTAAGGTCACCTGACCCTTTTGACCCCCTCTTTCCGAGCCATTGTTGAACCCCTTGGGCCCACTTTCTTGGAATTTCAATTACATGGTTGTGTTGTACACACATAGGGCTACCTCCCCAATATCTGGCCGGCCAGAAAAGCTCCTTGACCCTTTTGACCCCTACCCGGCCAGCTAGGGGGTGTGGCCGGCCGGCCACCTCCTGTAAAAGTATGAGGCCGGCCGTATTCTCCTCACTGTACCCTTTCCAGCTGTTGGGCAATATCCCCCAGATATTTTCTGTATCCGGGGGATATTTTGTGGGGGAGTTTTCCTCTCCATTTCCCCCACCTTTTACACCCCCTTTTGGCCCTTTTAACCAGCTGATGGCCTCCTCTACAAGGGTTAGAAAAACTTTTCTTCAAAGCTCCATAGCCACCTCCATCTTCTTCTTCTTCAATTCTTCAAAAAACCCTAAGTCCATAACCTTCATTCCTTTTACACCACCAAGCTCTACCACCACCATCTCATTTCCAGCAGCAAGGAGGGATTCTTGAAGGCTAAAGAAGCTGCAAATCCATCCAAGAAGCAACAAAAATTCGAATCTTCAAGGGTAAGTTACACTTTTACCCTTTTGACCCTTTTTCTTGATCCACTTCTAAGCTTCACTTCCTTTTTGTTTCAAGCTCCGGCCCTAACTGAAAAGGGCCATCTTTTGAGCTCATCTTCACTTCTCATTAAGGGTTCAACCCTGTTTGAGCCCTCCATGATACACTTGCTTCATTGACCATCTTGTATGTCATAGTTTTGCATGCTATTTTTGACCCATGAGAAATTTATTTTCGAGCATGTGGTAAACTGATTTAGGGCTTATTTTGAGCCCCTCTTCAACATTGGAGAAGGGCGCAACATTGTTTGGTGTCTCCATGTATCACTTGTAGTTCAATCCCTCATTTGGCCCCATTTTTGCATAAGTTGATAGCCCTCTTGATTTCTGTTTTTGGACCTTGGTCCGAACTGAAAGTGGCCTTATTTTGGCCTATACTTCATGTTTCATTCACACTTTTTTTCTGTTTGGTGATTATTTTATATACTTCATGTTATAGCACCTTTTGGGCCTTGCTTTGCATCCCATTTTTAGCATATTTGTATACTGATTTTGAGGCTTCTATATACTGTAAATGTTCATATTTTTGGTCCATCTTCATTGTTGTAGAAGGAAATTTTTCAGTTTGGGTTTAGCTTATACTACTTGCTTCATTACCCCTATCTTGGCCCCTATTCTTGTATGCTATTTTTGCCATACCTATATTTGCTGTTTGGCCATGTTTATAACTGGAAAAGTGCTTATTTTGGGGCTGTCTAGCTTCTGTCTTTGCATTGCATGTCCATGTTGTGCATGTTTAGCATGGCTATAGGCCATTTCGGGTGCCTAATGTTGCATTTCGGGACAATTTCATGCATCTGGTATCATTTCGCTACATTTCGGGACTGTTTTTCCCCATATTTTGTTGCTGAAATCCTGTTAGTATGCTTGCATATCATTTTTGTCATTTTCCATGTCATATTCTGCCATCGCCTCGGTTTGCGTGCCCGTGTGCACGCATTTCGAGGCACTCCTTTTTTATCCGACGGCATCCGATGTGAGTGTGGCTGAGGCTCACTCATGTTGGTATAAGCCCATTTGTCATTTCCATGTCATTTTAGCATCGCCTCGGTTTGCGTGCCCGTGTGCACGCATTTCGAGGCACTCCATTTTTATCCGACGGCATCCGATGTGAGTGTGGCTGAGGCTCACTCATGTTGGTATAAGCCCATTTGTCATTTCCATGTCATTTTAGCATCGCCTCGGTTTGCATGCCCGTGTGCACGCATTTCGAGGCACTCCTTTTTTATCCGACGGCATCCGATGTGAGTGTAGCTGAGGCTCACTCATGTTGGTATAAGCCCATTTGTCATTTCCATGTCATTTTAGCATCGCCTCGGTTTGCGTGCCCGTGTGCACGCATTTCGAGGCACTCCATTTTTTATCCGACGGCATCCGATGTGAGTGTGGCTGAGGCTCACTCATGTTGGTATAAGCCCATTTGTCATTTTCACTGCATTTATTATCGCCTCGATTTGCGTGCCCGTATGCACGCACTTCGAGGCATCTCATTTTCACTGCATTTATCATCGCCTCGATTTGCGTGCCCGTGTGCACGTACTTCGAGGCATCTCATTTTTATTGCATTTGCCATCGCCTCGGTTTGCGTGCCCGTGTGCACGCACTTCGAGGCACCTCATTCGCATCGTTTCTGCCATCGCCTCAGTTTGCGTGTCCGTACGCACACACTTCGAGGCACCTCATCTTCATATCATTCTGCCATTTTCTCGGTTTGCGTGCCCGTGTGCACGCACTTCGAGGCATGTCATTCCATAGCATTGTGTATGTTAGGATTATATCTTAGTTGCATTTCATGCATATCATGCATATTGCATCATGTTCGGAATAGGAGTTAGCCCGGGCACGGGAAACGAGGTACATTTCGTACTCCGAGTGACGGAATGTGTCTCAATTCCCCAGTCACCGACACTCCGGATTATCCATGATGGAGTTAGGTTTTAGCTGTAGTTTCATGTGCATTCATCCTATATTGAGTTGTGCATTTCGATTCCTCGGCCATCATGCCTCGGTATGCGCGATTGGTGGCACGAGGATCGAGACATGCATATATCTGTGCAAATACATTGCTATGCCCCTTTCCTGCTCTCTGTTGCAGCAAAACGAAGAATCAGCAATTTTTCAGGGCTCAGCACACATTTCAAGAACAGGTGTAAACAGAGGCTAATTGGGGCATTCCGGTGGATTTCCGCGCAAGACAACCCGGACATGCATCGTCCATCAGAAGCAAGACAGTCCCTGGCCTGCACGCCAGTTTTATCTGCTTTCTTAGTTAATTCATTAATTAATTAGAAATCTGTAATATTCTTTTATTTGGGGACTGTAATATTTGGACTGTATATTTATTCGGACCCTCTGTGCGAGGGCACAACTGTAATAAGTGTGCGTGGGTGTGTTGTATGTCTTCCAACCCCACGTCTTTCTCCCTTTTATTTATCCGCTTATGATGGTTAGATTAGGGCATATTTAAATTAGCATACGGTATGACAGCATGTTTGCATCATTCATCTGTATTGCATGCACCGGGCTCGGCGCATCATACTAACTGCATTGTACTTTCAATTTCAAAGTTGAATACATGATAGCTGTAGCATCTCATATACCATCTTAGAACAGCCGAGCCTACTATAATTGCATTTTTGCATGTGTTGCGTTAGGCATTTCTGTATACTTAGGATTCATGCATGATTTCTAATAAGTGTCTATTTTGGCTTGGAGTACTCGGTGAGTTTTTATGCTTTAGCATCCTTGCATGCGTGTGAGTGAATGCCATGATAGCATGCTTACCATGAGGCTATGTGCTTATCTGATATAACTGCCTGAATGCCTGTGGGTGAAGGTTGGGTTGTTTAAATTGGAATAAATCATCAAATGTTTTAAAGCCTACCTGCGGGTAGCAAACCCTCTTTCAAAAACAAACATGAAATGTTTTCATTCCAATTCAGGCGACCCGATCT
Source organism: Camellia sinensis (assembly GCF_055761805.1). Lineage (NCBI taxonomy): Eukaryota > Viridiplantae > Streptophyta > Magnoliopsida > Ericales > Theaceae > Camellia > Camellia sinensis. The sequence goes on from NC_138967.1 coordinate 172,939,961, forward strand.
ATATTTATATGCTGTGAGCATCGCATAGTAACCTAGGCTAATAATCGGAATAAGAACTCACAATGTTTTCAAAAATTGATATCATGGTTAGTAGAGGCCGGTCTATGACCGGGCGAGCGGGGGTGCTCACGAAGTGACCTTCCCCAATCGTACCCAAGTTCCCGAGCCGAGGCAACTTTGGTGATGACGGACACGTGGCCTTTTGGCACCGAGTCAGGGTTTCCTAAATTTCCCAAAATAAAATATTTAGGTGGCGACTCTGTATCTGGCAAAGCAGTCCATGTTTGGCACTACTTTTTTTTAAAAAATCAGTTTCTCAAAAACGATTTGCCGGATTTGGACTCTTTGGTTCAGATTAGGAACCGTGACATTTAAGAGTCCGAGCTGTAGTGACCCCAAATGAACAGAACGGGAGCTAAACCCTCCCGGGGCGTTCGGGGGACGTCTACAGTTTCTGGCGACTCCGCTGGGGATTTAGAGAACTTGACTCGAACTCATGATATCTGTTTTTGACTACACTTGTGTGATTCTTTGCATTGCATTTGCATTGGTGCGCCTAGGACACCGTGTTTGCCATCTGCTATTCCTGAACGGTTTGCCGGAGGCTTGTCTTGTCAAGGCATGACCATAAGGCTGACCGGTTGTGGGCTCTGCCAGTATGGGAACACAAACCCCGGTTTTACCGGGGCACCCTCTTTGACCATTCGACCTAGTGCATATTTGGATCCATAGTGACCATTCCAAATTAGGACAGGTTGCTTACCCGTTTATAGGTTGTTTGAAACCACTGCGTGCGTAGTGAAACCCTAGCTCCTGACAAAATAGGACAGGGAAACCCTACCCCTTTATAGGGGTGTTTTGGCTCTCACTTATCTGTTATGTGCTTTAGAGTGCGTCTCTACAGGAATGCATGTATCAGTGTATGAGTTCGGGCGTCAGGCCTGCGGGCACCAGTTTGCGAATTTTGGCATCATGCCTGCGGGCATTACTATCAGTATTTGGGAGTCAGCTTTACCTGTGGGTATCAGACTCAGATTTGGGGCAGAATTTTGCGGCAGAATTCAGTAGAGGGCACACTCATTCAACTATGCTCGTATCTGTTCAGGTGAAATCAGGCTGAGGTGCTGTCTGTTTTCTCTTTTGCTAGGTAGTCTTGGAACTGTCGCTTCAGAAGGCTCCGATATCCCCCGAGGTTCATCGAACTTGTGCTGATAGACTTTGCTAGGTCAGAAATTCAGTTCAAGGGCAATCAGTGTTCCTCCACCAGAGGCAAGGGATAGATACCAATCAGTCAGATGGAACGGCAGAACACATCAGGGATAGAGGCCATGATGCGCCAGATGCAAGAAAGTATGAAACTCATGCAGGAGGACGCTGCCCGTCAGGAGGAGTTTTCCAAACAGCAGGCCGCAATCATGACCCAACAGGCCGAACTGATTACTAGACTGCAACAGCAGAATGAGGCATCTGCTTCACAACAAATTCCTCCACCGGCAGGGGCTCCATTACCTGAGCAGATACCTGCTGTTCGGAACGCTCCTCCAAACATCCAGAATACTGTGCCGACTATCCAGAACCAGCAAGAGGACACAAGTCTTCCAACGGGGCCAGCTCCGCCCCCGCTTCCACCACAACTGTCCAAGGTCCATACACCCAATCACCCGGACTCTCCATTCGAGGTCGAGGTTGATAATACAGCTCTGAAATTGAGCAAACTGGAGAAGCTCTTCAAAAAATCCCAAGGGGCCAAGGCTATGCCGGATATCGGAGACGGATATACCGAGGAGGCCGTAACACTCCCTGATAGGTTCAAAATGCCACAAATCGACCACTTTGACGGGACCGGCGACCCCATGGTCCATATTCGACTGTTTGCAGACGTCTTGCGGCCGATGGGCCTAACACGACCACAGAAGCTCTCACTATTCGGCCGAACCCTGTCGGGTGTGGCCTCCCATTGGTACGCAAGATTACAAGATGAAGTGAAGAAGAATTGGGATGAGATGGCTGAGGCCTTTGTCACACAATATTCATACAACACTCAAATCGAGATCACAACTCGTGATCTCGAAACGACAAGGCAAGAGCCCAAGGAATCTTTCTCGGACTTTGTGATCCGGTGGAGGGCGAAGGCCTCGATGATGACTCTAAGGCCTACTGATAAGGATCAAATTCGGATGATTGTGCGCAATCTCCAGCCTAAGCTAATGCAAAGAATGATTGTAATCCCCTTTCCCACTTTCTCAGATTTACATGATATGGGGTACAAATCGAAGATGCAATGAGGCAGGGTCTGTTTGACCAGGATAAGGAGCAGCCCAGGAGGGCGTTTTCCCGCAGTTCGAATGCGACCACTAGTGGTGATGCAGCTGCAAGATCTTCTGATGTGGGCATGGTGGCTACTACCGTATCAAAAACAGCTACCCCATTCACCGGTACGTCCGGAAGTAGCTCACAAGCGGCCAAATATCCACCCCAAGCTAAGAAGGTTTTCACCCCACTTTATATGCCTTTGTCAAAGGCTCTTGGGGTTTTGATCAAGAAAGGGCATCTGAAGCCCCTGGAGCCGCAGCCATTACCAAAGAACCTCCCCCTCTCGCACAATCCAGCCGACTACTGTGCCTTCCATCAGCGAGCCGGCCATGACACTGACATGTGCTTTCGCCTCCGCCACGAAATACAAGATCTGATCGACAACGGGATCATCCCCGCGCCAAGTCCTGCAAAGTCTATCGGCACTTGATCAGTGAACTTGTGGGGGATAATGTGATACGATCGAGGGATGAACCACCTGCAGGCGGCACTCAGATTACTCCGGATGTGGCGTATGGCACGCACTGTTTTGAGCAATGTGCAAATACCAGTTTTTGTGCTTTCTGACTTGGGTATTGGGTTAGTTTTGTTGTTTTGTTTTGAGTCTGTCTTTTTGTTTTGAGTCAGTCTCTTTTGTATTGGGTCTGTCTTGTTGTATCGAGTCAGTCCTATTGTATAGGAGTCGGGTGATTCCGGGGGGTGTTACCTCGGGCATCACCATTTTGTTTTGTGTTTGTCTTTTCTTTTTGTTTTGAGTCTGTTTCTGCCAGGAAGCCAGTTGTGCCAACGGATTTGAATGAAACAGCAGTAATTTTTGCACTTCTATGTTCGCTTCTGCCGTGTGCTAGTTGTGACGGAATCTGAATGAAAAGACAGTACATTCCACCTGCTCTCTTCTGCACCACAAAATCATTGCATTGACCTAAGTTTTTTTTAAAAACTTTTTGAACACTACGGTGAAAACGAAGAGGAAGTAATTCCTCGGGTTTTGCAAAAATTTGATCATTTGAGAGAAAGAGAGGCGTGCTAAGCCTTTAACGAATGGAATCATGCTTGTTAGCGTAAGTACTGGGAAGGATCCTGGCTTGATCCAGATTGGTTCTACACTATCTTCGGCGCGAGCGATTTGTCGCTTTCTTAAAAATTTTCAAAAACAAAATGTTTTGCGCGGTCTTGCGAAGACCTGTGTGGAATCGCTCTTGAGATTGTGCACCCTAGGATCGCTCTCAGCCTTGAGACTCAACCCCTTCGCTTCCAAACCTTGAACTTGAAATCAGAAGGTTCGACGGTCAACTACGATGTGAGGCCTGTGTGGCTAGATTTGAAGCAGTCCTCGAACAAGAGGCACCAAAGTCAGGTCAAGAAGATCAGATCTCATCAGAAGAAGCTTACAAAGAAAAGCAGCAGCCATTCTCCTGGATTCAGATGACTCTAGGATCTCAAAACCATTTGGCATGGACTTGTTATACTTTTACCCTTGAGAGGCTCGCTGGGCCGAAAACCCGAAAGGGCGACCCAGGCAAAAGTTAGAGCAAGAGGAAAAAAATACAAAAAAAGAAGAAGCAAAAAATGCAAAAAGAAAAAAAGAGAACAAAAAAGAAAGATGCAAAGAAAAGAACGAAAAAATCAAAAAAAGGAAAAAGAAATGAAAAGAATTGAAAAGAAAAGAAGAACAAAGCTCGCAAGGTCGAAAACCCGCAACGGGCGCCTTGGCAAAAGTTAGAGCCTAAAAAGGAGAGGTTAATACCCGAGTGTACCTTAACCCCGAACTACGTAAGGCTTGATTCCCATCTTTGGGATACGTAGGCAACTTCATTCTGAAGTCCAGCCGTAAAACACTTCAAACTCAATCATGTCCATGTAATGGTTCTGATAATCTTTGCCTTCTCTATATCTGAGAGTCTGGTTGCGTTCGTCGCTCTGAGGACTGACTACAATACACTGTGGTGCCATTCAGACAAGAGGCAGCTTCCCATTGCCATTCAATGCGCCGTGGCGCCGTTCAAACAAGGGGCAACTTTCCGTTGCCATTCAAAACGCCGCAGTGTCATTTCAAACAAGGGGCAACTTTCCGTTGCCATGCAGTGTCCTTCAGACAAGGGGCAATTTTTCATTGCTATGGATCCAAGGTTGTGCATCTCAAGAGTAGGTTCCGTGCTCGTTCAGCAGTGGCCGTTTGCAAAAATAGTTTTTGAGAATTTTTACTAAGGTTGACTAATCTTCTCGAAAAGTATTCCATTTTCAAAATTGGACCATTTCTTGGACCCAAAAAAGGAAAACTCTCAGTGCTCACTGCCTAACTTGCATGATTTTAAATCAGAAAATTGAACAAATATGTTAATCTAACTCTCATTTTGGTCAAAATTTTTTTAGGAGAAAACTAAAACTAAAATGGTCAAAATGATGAACTACGGGCACAGTTGAGTTAGGCTTCCTGCCTTTTCCCCACTGCCAACATACTTGCCAGAAGGGCACTCTACCCGCCAAAAAAGGGGATAACCGAAGTTAACAACAAATGGCTGAAAGTTCTCTCATCCTCCAAGCAGCGAGGTATCAAGCCGAGTGCGAAGCACGATTTGGAATGGATCGAGATGCTCCATTCCCTCATCCGGCGCATCGACAGATGTCACCGAAGGAAATAGCCGCGAGCTGATTATGTTGGGCATGAGCCCGCAATTTCCTGTTCATCCATCAACCACCCCGGGGAGGGATGAAAAATGAGAGATTGAAGAATAGAGAGATGTGTGATGAGAGAAAAAGTGAGAAAAGGGCTTTTTCAGAAAAACAGAGCTTGAGGGCCGAGTGATGTGAGGATTACAAATGAGAGAGGGTGGGGAACACTACCCGGTGAAACAGGCTCCCTGTGCACGTCTGAGTGTCGTGTCTTTTTGTTTTATCTCGATTCTTGTTTTGAGTCGTTTCGAGTGTTACTCGATGTGTCTAGGTTGTGTGCCTTTTATTTCCTTGTTGCGTCGTTTTGCTGCGTTCAGTCGTAGGCTCAATACTTGGTCGAAAGCTCATCTCTGAATTTCAAAAACAAAATCGTTTTGTGCTCCAAGTGCCATGCCATTCTCCACATTTGTACAAAACAAAATTTGTTCTTTCATAAAATCGCAGGGTTCAACCCGGGTCATGTCGGAACAATAGAACTAGGACCTATTTGAAGCTATATGGGTTCCAGACTACAAAGCAAAAGCAAAAGAGGAAATGTCGGGTATCTGAGTTTGTTTCAACTTCAGTAAGTTCCGAGACTACATCCCGTGTGTGCCTCTTCAAGTCTTGCCAAGGCTCCGAAGTATGAGTGTGCCTCTACCTCAAGCTCAAGATCAAGTCTGCTTCAAGCCAAAATGGTAATCAGAAGTGCTCTCCCTGAGTACCATTCCCCGCCAGAGGCATCTTGGCCGTGTTCGCAATGAGTTCCTAGGAGACCAACTGCGACGGTGGAAACTAGAGTTCGAATGGCCGATGCCTAGAACGTAAAGGTTCGGGATTTCCGAGACCAAAGTCTGGTTTAAATACCCAGAGGCATGCCCTCGGCTTGAAATCTGTATGGCAGCCCCATAGATTGAGATAGCATGTGAATGCGCCTCGATTCTGGATACTGAATCAACCTAGCCTGTCACCCCGTTGGAGAATAGGGAAAGTTGTGAACATGGCCAGGAAGGAAAGGTAGTAACTGCGGTTTGGAAGTACAATCAAGAAAGTGCAAGGAGAACCCACTCTTTTCAGTTCAAAATGTTTCTGCGGAATTTTCAACTCATATCTTCGATGTGTAGCTCATCGTCGGTTGGTATGCACGAGGTGTATCCTTTTTGGAATGTATCATGATCCCTCCGAGAGGTAAATCGGAGGTTGCGTTTGGAAATTGGTCTACTTAAGGCTTGTATTCCCTTGTTCGGCATTTTGTTTCAAATATGTGTTGTCACGCACACTCCACTTGCGTTGTTATGCATCCTTCCACCCGCATTGTTATGCACCCATTTATCTAGCATTGTTATGCTCATTCGTTGCATTGTTATGCACATTTATCTAGCATTGTTATGCTCATTCGTTGCATTGTTATGCACCCATTTATCTAGCATTGTTATGCTCATTCGTTGCATTGCTATGCACCCATTTATCTAGCATTGTTATACTCATTCGTTGCATTGTTATGCACCTTTATCTAGCATTGTTATGCTCATTGCTTGCATTGTTATGCACATCTATCTAGCATTGTTATGCTTGCATTGTTATGAACACTTCACCTGCATCGTTACGCACCTTTTCACTTACAATTGTCGTCTTTTCTCCTCTCGCATGCGATGCATTAGGGCATCCTTGGTTTCGAACATTCGGATGAGTTCCGGTGTTCAAACTTATCTTTTCTCTCTTGCATGTGATATGCTGAGCAGTTTTCTCTTGCGTGTGATACGCTGAGAAATTTATCTTTTCTCTCTTGCATGTGATATGCTGAGCAGTTTTCTCTTGCGTGTGATACGCTGAGAAATTTATCTTTTCTCTCTTGCATGTGATATGCTGAGCAGTTTTCTCTTGCGTGTGATACGCTGAGAAATTTATCTTTTCTCTCTTGCATGTGATATGCTGAGCAGTTTTCTCTTGCGTGTGATACGCTGAGAAATTTATCTTTTCTCTCTTGCATGTGCTATGCTGAGAGGTTTTCTCTTGCGTGTGATACGTTGAAGAATTTGCCTTTCTTCTCTTGCGTGTGATACGCTGAGAAGTTTACCTTTCCTCTCTTGCGTGTGATACGCTGAAAGGTTTACCTTCTTCCTCTCCTATGTGTGATACGCAGAGAGATGTTGTGTGTAAGGCTCCGGGTAGTCTCGGTAGTCGCTTTTAGCCTTCTCCGCGTGAGACGCAGTGAGAATTGCATAATTTTCTTACATCCTTTCTACATGAAATGTAATTAGATTGGTATTCACTTGCTTAAAACTGTTGCATGGTATGCTTCATTACAGCTTTCATTTGCATAATCATAAGTTATGTTCGGCTTCTTGCCTTATCATTTGCATTTTGCCCCTGCCTGCGGGCACATCTCTGTTTATCTTGCCTGTTTGTCTAAGTCTTCGGCCTTGTCAAAAATGGGTCGTCTCTTGGCTTTGACATTCACTCCCGTCACTTGTGACTTCCGAGTTCTGTCAAAGAGGGGCAACTGTAGACACCCCATTTTTGACCGACCATAAGACTCAGACGTCACCGATTGAGCGCTTGGTGATGTTGCATAATGTGCTTGTTCAGAAGCTTCAGAGTTGCGGCCGTGAGCCCTGCCTCCGGACTTCCGAACCCTCTTCTGTGCCTTGTCTCGGTTTGCGAACCAGACTCGGTTTTCTCTGTTTCTTTTCCTGAGGGGAGGGAGAGGTCCTGTAGACCATCTCTCAATGTCCGTAGGCTACATTTGGTGGCCGTAGGCCATTTTGCCCATTTCGGAGTCCGGTTCCCGGTTTTCGGAGCCGTCAGGCCGTGTGCCTCGGTTCGGGACCGCCTAACCATCTCCGTTTGCTCTGATTTTTGGCATACATCTTATTTTCTCCCTTTTGAGGGACACTGGGGTCTGAGAAACCCACTTCGTGGCCGAACGCCACTTTCGGTGTTTAACGGGCAGTTTCCGGGGCCTCGAACTGCGTGTTTTGGCCCCCGAACATTCGTTTTGCAACGGTTTTCGCTCATTTTTGGCAGGTACCTCTGTTTTATCACAGGGAAGGTCACTGAAGGGTGGAAGGCCAGCAATTGTTGCAGCAACCAGTTATTTCTCTTCCGGAGCCTCCCGGCGCCCGTTTTTCGCACTTCCGGGCTAATGTTGAATACCTTAGAGCTAGTGTTGCCAACTTTCAATCACATATCTGTGATCTACACATCTGGGAGGCCACTAAAAGTTGGTGGCCGGCCATTAAGGTCACCTGACCCTTTTGACCCCCTCTTTCCGAGCCATTGTTGAACCCCTTGGGCCCACTTTCTTGGAATTTCAATTACATGGTTGTGTTGTACACACATAGGGCTACCTCCCCAATATCTGGCCGGCCAGAAAAGCTCCTTGACCCTTTTGACCCCTACCCGGCCGGCTAGGGGGTGTGGCCGGCCGGCCACCTCCTGTAAAAGTATGAGGCCGGCCGTATTCTCCTCACTGTACCCTTTCCAGCTGTTGGGCAATATCCCCCAGATATTTTCTGTATCCGGGGGATATTTTGTGGGGGAGTTTTCCTCTCCATTTCCCCCACCTTTTACACCCCCTTTTGGCCCTTTTAACCAGCTGATGGCCTCCTCTACAAGGGTTAGAAAAACTTTTCTTCAAAGCTCCATAGCCACCTCCATCTTCTTCTTCTTCAATTCTTCAAAAAACCCTAAGTCCATAACCTTCATTCCTTCTACACCACCAAGCTCTACCACCACCATCTCATTTCCAGCAGCAAGGAGGGATTCTTGAAGGCTAAAGAAGCTGCAAATCCATCCAAGAAGCAACAAAAATTCGAATCTTCAAGGGTAAGTTACACTTTTACCCTTTTGACCCTTTTTCTTGATCCACTTCTAAGCTTCACTTCCTTTTTGTTTCAAGCTCCGGCCCTAACTGAAAAGGGCCATCTTTTGAGCTCATCTTCACTTCTCATTAAGGGTTCAACCCTGTTTGAGCCCTCCATGATACACTTGCTTCATTGACCATCTTGTATGTCATAGTTTTGCATGCTATTTTTGACCCATGAGAAATTTATTTTCGAGCATGTGGTAAACTGATTTAGGGCTTATTTTGAGCCCCTCTTCAACATTGGAGAAGGGCTCAACATTGTTTGGTGTCTCCATGTATCACTTGTAGTTCAATCCCTCATTTGGCCCCATTTTTGCATAAGTTGATAGCCCTCTTGATTTCTGTTTTTGGACCTTGGTCCGAACTGAAAGTGGCCTTATTTTGGCCTATACTTCATGTTTCATTCACACTTTTTTTCTGTTTGGTGATTATTTTATATACTTCATGTTATAGCACCTTTTGGGCCTTGCTTTGCATCCCATTTTTAGCATATTTTTATACTGATTTTGAGGCTTCTATATACTGTAAATGTTCATATTTTTGGTCCATCTTCATTGTTGTAGAAGGAAATTTTTCAGTTTGGGTTTAGCTTATACTACTTGCTTCATTACCCCTATCTTGGCCCCTATTCTTGTATGCTATTTTTGCCATACCTATATTTGCTGTTTGGCCATGTTTATAACTGGAAAAGTGCTTATTTTGGGGCTGTCTAGCTTCTGTCTTTGCATTGCATGTCCATGTTGTGCATGTTTAGCATGGCTATAGGCCATTTCGGGTGCCTAATGTTGCATTTCGGGACAATTTCATGCATCTGGTATCATTTCGCTACATTTCGGGACTGTTTTTCCCCATATTTTGTTGCTGAAATCCTGTTAGTATGCTTGCATATCATTTTTGTCATTTTCCATGTCATATTCTGCCATCGCCTCGGTTTGCGTGCCCGTGTGCACGCATTTCGAGGCACTCCTTTTTTATCCGACGGCATCCGATGTGAGTGTGGCTGAGGCTCACTCATGTTGGTATAAGCCCATTTGTCATTTCCATGTCATTTTAGCATCGCCTCGGTTTGCGTGCCCGTGTGCACGCATTTCGAGGCACTCCATTTTTATCCGACGGCATCCGATGTGAGTGTGGCTGAGGCTCACTCATGTTGGTATAAGCCCATTTGTCATTTCCATGTCATTTTAGCATCGCCTCGGTTTGCATGCCCGTGTGCACGCATTTCGAGGCACTCCTTTTTTATCCGACGGCATCCGATGTGAGTGTAGCTGAGGCTCACTCATGTTGGTATAAGCCCATTTGTCATTTCCATGTCATTTTAGCATCGCCTCGGTTTGCGTGCCCGTGTGCACGCATTTCGAGGCACTCCATTTTTTATCCGACGGCATCCGATGTGAGTGTGGCTGAGGCTCACTCATGTTGGTATAAGCCCATTTGTCATTTTCACTGCATTTATTATCGCCTCGGTTTGCGTGCCCGTATGCACGCACTTCGAGGCATCTCATTTTCACTGCATTTATCATCGCCTCGATTTGCGTGCCCGTGTGCACGTACTTCGAGGCATCTCATTTTTATTGCATTTGCCATCGCCTCGGTTTGCGTGCCCGTGTGCACGCACTTCGAGGCACCTCATTCGCATCGTTTCTGCCATCGCCTCAGTTTGCGTGTCCGTACGCACACACTTCGAGGCACCTCATCTTCATATCATTCTGCCATTTTCTCGGTTTGCGTGCCCGTGTGCACGCACTTCGAGGCATGTCATTCCATAGCATTGTGTATGTTAGGATTATATCTTAGTTGCATTTCATGCATATCATGCATATTGCATCATGTTCGGAATAGGAGTTAGCCCGGGCACGGGAAACGAGGTACATTTCGTACTCCGAGTGACGGAATGTGTCTCAATTCCCCAGTCACCGACACTCCGGATTATCCATGATGGAGTTAGGTTTTAGCTGTAGTTTCATGTGCATTCATCCTATATTGAGTTGTGCATTTCGATTCCTCGGCCATCATGCCTCGGTATGCGCGATTGGTGGCACGAGGATCGAGACATGCATATATCTGTGCAAATACATTGCTATGCCCCTTTCCTGCTCTCTGTTGCAGCAAAACGAAGAATCAGCAATTTTTCAGGGCTCAGCACACATTTCAAGAACAGGTGTAAACAGAGGCTAATTGGGGCATTCCGGTGGATTTCCGCGCAAGACAACCCGGACATGCATCGTCCATCAGAAGCAAGACAGTCCCTGGCCTGCACGCCAGTTTTATCTGCTTTCTTAGTTAATTCATTAATTAATTAGAAATCTGTAATATTCTTTTATTTGGGGACTGTAATATTTGGACTGTATATTTATTCGGACCCTCTGTGCGAGGGCACAACTGTAATAAGTGTGCGTGGGTGTGTTGTATGTCTTCCAACCCCACGTCTTTCTCCCTTTTATTTATCCGCTTATGATGGTTAGATTAGGGCATATTTAAATTAGCATACGGTATGACAGCATGTTTGCATCATTCATCTGTATTGCATGCACCGGGCTCGGCGCATCATACTAACTGCATTGTACTTTCAATTTCAAAGTTGAATACATGATAGCTGTAGCATCTCATATACCATCTTAGAACAGCCGAGCCTACTATAATTGCATTTTTGCATATGTTGCGTTAGGCATTTCTGTATACTTAGGATTCATGCATGATTTCTAATAAGTGTCTATTTTGGCTTGGAGTACTCGGTGAGTTTTTATGCTTTAGCATCCTTGCATGCGTGTGAGTGAATGCCATGATAGCATGCTTACCATGAGGCTATGTGCTTATCTGATATAACTGCCTGAATGCCTGTGGGTGAAGGTTGGGTTGTTTAAATTGGAATAAATCATCAAATGTTTTAAAGCCTACCTGCGGGTAGCAAACCCTCTTTCAAAAACAAACATGAAATGTTTTCATTCCAATTCAGGCGACCCGATCTATATTTATATGCTGTGAGCATCGCATAGTAACCTAGGCTAATAATCGGAATAAGAACTCACAATGTTTTCAAAAATTGATATCATGGTTAGTAGAGGCCGGTCTATGACCGGGCGAGCGGGGGTGCTCACGAAGTGACCTTCCCCAATCGTACCCAAGTTCCCGAGCCGAGGCAACTTTGGTGATGACGGACACGTGGCCTTTTGGCACCGAGTCAGGGTTTCCTAAATTTCCCAAAATAAAATATTTAGGTGGCGACTCTGTATCTGGCAAAGCAGTCCATGTTTGGCACTACTTTTTTTTAAAAAATCAGTTTCTCAAAAACGATTTGCCGGATTTGGACTCTTTGGTTCAGATTAGGAACCGTGACATTTAAGAGTCCGAGCTGTAGTGACCCCAAATGAACAGAACGGGAGCTAAACCCTCCCGGGGCGTTCGGGGGACGTCTATAGTACCTCTCCCATAAGGTCAACCCACCAAACAAAGTGGCTCTACGCTCGAACTCACATCCACTTGGTGTGATTCATATGATATATAGTCTTCCACTGCCAAATAGCGTACACACGATTTAGCTACAACCATGCCCGTCCAAGTCGTGCACATCCCATAAGACCAACAAAATTAGCTTCGATGACACAGATCTTGAAGGGGTGATCCTCCCCCATGACGATGCCCTTGTCATCGAGTTGTGAGTAAATAGATTTGTCGTCGAATGCATTCTGATTGATCAGGAGAGCACCTCAGAGATAATGTACTACAAGACCTTTCTTAAGCTTGGCTTCAATGATTCAGACCTACTGCCGGCCGAATATCCCTTGTTCGGCTTCAACGCCAACCCCGAATACCCTTTGGGCAAGGTCACAATTGCAGTGCGTGCAGGCACCATGACAATTGATGTGGCCTTTTTGGTCGTCAAGCTTCCATCACCATACAATGTAATCATGGGGAGAACCTGGCTGCACGCAATGCAAGCCATACCAAGCACTTATCACCAACTACTTTGTTTCCCAACGTAACACGGCATTGAGCAGATTCGAGGGTCGCAGAAGTCGATAAAGGAATGCTACCTTACTGCTTCAGTGAAGAAACTAAGAGAGGTAGAAGTAAACTTGATGAAAATTCAGGATCGAAAATGCCTCGAGGATTTTGGAAAATCTTCCACAGATAAGGCAACCGAAGATCTCGATCAGATTGGAATCGCAGATGAACCAGACAAATTCTTCATGATCGGCATTTGTCTTGATGTCGATGAGCGACAAGAATTGATTTCATTCCTACTCGAAAATATTAATGTGTTCGCCTGGACACCTTAAGAGATGCCGAAAGTGGACCCCAGCATGGCGCAACACCATTTAAATGTTGACCCAAAGGCTAAACCAATCATTCAGAAGAGCCACCGATCGGCAACCGAACATACCTTAGCCGTTGTTGCCCAAGTTGACAGGCTTCTAGAAGCCAAAGCGATCCACAAAGTGAATTACCCCACGTGGTTGTCCAATACCATTATTGTAAAGAAGAAAAACATATCTTGGCATGTCTGCGAGGACTTCAAACTTGAATAGGGCCTGTCCCCATGAGTGTTTCCTTCTTCCCAGGATCAACCAACTAGTGGATGTGACTGCGCATCACCAACACATGAGCTTCTTCGACGCGTATAGGGGTTACCACCAAATCGCCATGCATCCGGAAGACCAGGAAAAAATGGCATTCCTTACCCCGAGGGGAACTTATTGTTACAAGGTCATGCCCTTCAACCTGAAGAATGCCGGGGCAACGTATCAGAGGCTAGTCACCACCAAGTTTAAAGAACAACTCGGCCGTACCATAAAAGTGTATATCGACGACATGGTAGCAAAATCCAAGGAAAATCATGCTTACTTGGCCGACTTGGCAACAACTTTCGACATTCTCTGGAAATACAAGATGAAACTTAACGCCTCGAAATGTGTATTCGGTATCAGATCTGGCACATTCCTTGGCTATATTGTGAACCATTGTGGAATAGAGGCCAATCCGAAGCAGATTACGGCCATCATAGAACTTGGATCACCTCAGTTAGCCAAAGAAGTGCAAAAATTGATGGGGATGACCATGGCTCTCAACAAATTCATCAACCGTTCTTCAGATCGTTGTAGACCATTTTTCACACACTTAGGCAGGGAAAAGCATTTCAGTGGACCCCTAAATGCCAGACCGCCCTAGACGGATTGAAAGCTTATCTCTGTTTCGTACCACTTTTAGCAACTTCATCGCCAAGTGACCCACTCATCTTGTATCTTGCAGTATCAGATAGGGTGGTCAGTGTTGTGTTGCTAAAGAAAGAACTCGACAAACAAAGGCCCATCTTCTATGTTAGCAAGGCGATAGTGGACGCCGAGCCACGATACCTACCATTGGAAAAACTTATCCTAGCCCTTGTGGTGGCCGTTAGGAAATTAATGCATTATTTACAGGCCCATACGATAAAGGTATTGATGGACTACCCTCTCCAAACAGTACTTCGTAGTGCAGAATCATCAAGGCACATCTCCAAATGTGCAATAGAACTCGGCTAATATGACATTCAATTTTTTCCCAAAATGACTATCAAAGGGCAGGTTTTGGCCGACTTCGTTACTGAGTTCACGGGATGTCATGCCGACTTCAAACCAGAGCAGCTAGCCCTCCGACCCCAATGATAGTGGAGAATATATGTCGGGGATATTTGGCAGATGTGTTGCGATAGCTCATCTAACCAGCGTGGCAGTGGGGCAGAAGTAGTGATCACGACCCCCGAATGCGCAATAATCGAGCAAACAGTCAAACTAGGTTTCAATGCGTCAAATAATGAGGCCGAATATGAAGCTTTGCTAATCGGCCTCCGTAACGCACTTCGCCAAGCGATTACAGGTCTTCTGTGACTCAAAGTTAGTCATCAATCAATTGAAAGTGGAGTATGTGGCTAAAGACGACCGAATGGCAGCCTATGTGAAGATGAAAAATTCACTGCTTATACAGTTTGACCACCATGAGCTAAATCAGATTACCTTGTGATCAAAATACCCATACGGATGCTATTACCTATTTGGCTTCTGCCATTAATTCGGAAGTGAAACGAACCATTGAGATAGGTTTCATCACAGAACCAAGTATCAGTTTCCCCAATTCTGTTCATGTCAATGTCATTGACTTGTGGCCGAGTTGGATGGATCTCATTGCCGTGTTTTTATCCTCCGAACAGTTGCAACCAGATAAGAAAGAAGCCCATAAGTTGTGAAACAAAGCCCTACGATACTATTTGGATCCTCATGGAAAGCTCTACAAAAAACTTCTTTCAGGGCCGTATTTGGAATGTGTTCATCTAGACAGAGTGGAGGATTTCTTGGCCCAAATACATGAAGGAAGTTGCAATGCCCATTCTGGAGGACATTCATTGGCTCATCGAGCTGTAACCTAGGGACATTATTGGTCGACCATGCGAACTAATGCTGAGGATTACATAAAGAAGTGTGAAGGATGCCAGAAGTTTTCTCCCTTTACTCATTTTCCCGCTGAAGAATTGAATTCCGTTACTAGTCCTTGGCATTTTGCTCAGTGGGGCCTGGACATCGTCGGACCATTACCAAGGGCTCTGAGAAATAAACGGTTCTTGATCGTTGCAACGAATTACTTCACAAAATGGGTCGAGGCAAAACCACTGGTACATATCTGGGACGTAGATGTCAAACGTTTCATATGGAAGAACATTATAACCCAATTCGGCATACCTCAAGCACTTATATTCGACAACGGCACCTAATTCAACTGTTGTGTCTATCAGGACTAATGCGACACATGTGGTATTCGGTCATACTTTTCTTCACTGGCTTATCCGCAAAGCAACGGTCAAGCTGAGGCCTCTAACAAAGTGGTCCTGGATGGAATCAAGAAACAGTTGGAAAAGGCCAAGGGCAAGTGAGTCAATGAGCTACCTAGTGTATTATAGGCTCATTACGCTACTCCAAGGCAGTCCACCGGTGAAACACCATTCACTTTGTGCTTTGGGATAGAAGCTATCATTCCTCTTGAAATCGTCATGCCCCACTCTAAGATCGAAAGCTTTTGACACGGGACGAAATGATATGATGTTGGCTTTAGACCTAAACTTGATTGAAGAATGCAGAGATCAGGCTCTTGTGCACATGGCACGGTATCAACAGCAGCTCACCAAATCATATAACCAGCGTATGCAGCTGCGTTGCTACGCCCTTGGGGAACTGGTTCTCAAGAAAGTGTTCACTATCACCAAAAACTATATAACATATATCATTCAAAACTAAGTCAACCCATGAAAACGGTACGTGAGATGCAAGGGCTGACTCCCTTAGAGAACTGTACGCCCTTGGGGAACTGGTTCTCAAGAAGAGTCTCGTGCGTGAGATGCAAGGGCTGACTCTTTAAAACCTTTTTCGTTCCACACATACTTCACTGGGACTGGGTTTAGACTTCTCTTGGCTCACCTACAAACACATGAATGAGCGTGAGCAATAACCCAGTGAATAATATCAAATAAAGGAGTTATACAAACGGTACGTAGAACAACATGTTTCAAACGGCCTTGGGCCCAATTCATATTTTTATTTAATATATATATACAATTTAAGTCAAGTGACTATGGTTCCAAACATATTGGCCTTTGGCCCATTTATCTTCCATTTGTCAAACTGGCCTTTGGCCCATTCAGATTTTCATGTCAAACTGGCCTTTGGCCTATTCAACTTTCATTCATGTCAAACTGACCTCTGGCCCATTCATTTATGTCAAACTAGCCTCTGGCCCATTCATTTATTCATATCAAACATTTGTCCGTAATTCAAACTAGCAAACTTATAAGGCTTATAAGGAAATAAGCAATTGGACAAATGACAATTTCAAAATATCGATATTACTCACAGTGATCGGTTGGTTAGTTTTCCCTGGAGCTCGACCCTACACATTCCATGAACACAAAAGGGTCACAAACAATTCGATCCGTTCTAAATTCGCATATTCCTCTTTAGGCTTCATTCTTATCTCTTTAACTCAATTACAATGCTCAATGCATGCCTAAGAGTACTTAGAAGTGAAAGAAAACAGAAAACAAAACACAGGATATCTTTTCAAAATTTTAGAAAGCAGGGTCCCCGCTCGAGCGTGGACTTCCCCGCTCGAGCGGACCCTTGAGGCTTACAAAAGTACTAGTTATGTCGAATTTACGCTCAATCGTGCACTCTGGCGCTCGAGCAAAAGGCCTCTCTACATGGCTCCCCGTTCGAGCAGACACCATGTCTGCAAAAAGTGCTGGAAGCACGAATTTCCCGCTCGAGCATCTCTTCCTCCACTCGAGCGGACATCAAAAATTCTGGGTTTTCCAGAACACATTCTTGAGCTTCAACTTGATGTTCAAAGGTTCCAAATGCGTGATTTTGGCTCAAACTTCACATATATATACACTAGCATGGTATAAACACTAAATTTCAACATTATGAAGCTTAATTCCAAGAATTTCTCACATGCATGCCTCAAATTAACCCAAACTCATTACCAACACATCAAATTCAAACATGCAAAGCTCACACCTCCATGATCTACACTTGCATGTGAGAGATATTCATTATTCTCAATTTAATTGGTGAAGAGATGATCAAATACATGGATTTCAAACAAGATTCATCATGGATTACACAATTTATGCTAAAACATGGAAATTTATAACAATTTCCTACGTGCATGCCTCTAATGACTTCAAATACAACAAAAATCAACTCAATTTCATCATAATTAATCTAACTCATGTTCTTGACCAGTAATCATATAGCGATCCCGGGTTTACCCTTGTTGTATAGTGATCCGGACATGTGTCCGTGGATGTTGATAGTTGTTTATTATCTTGTTTACATCCTTTCTTACTTTGTATTTGAGTTATAGGATGTGTTGAGCGGGTTTGTTACAGGTTGGTTGAGTTTAGAAACCAAAACTAGTTGCCCAGATTTTTGGCCTGTACGCTCGAGCGGAGGTGTTGGCGCTCGAGCGTAGATTACATCCATCCAGTATCTTGTTGTGCAGTGTTGTGAGCTCGAGCGTAGGGTTGGGAGCTCGAGCGGAGGCCTGGTTCTGCAAAAGTGCTGGGCGAGTGCATTCTGCGCTCGAACGGGAGGTTGGCCGCTCGAGCGGAAGTCTGTGAGTGGACGCTCGAGCGGGGTGTTTTACGCTCGAGCGGAGACCTGGGTTAAAGTCCCGAAATTGTGACTTTTCAAATCACTTTTTGCTTTCTCTTCTCTCTCTTACTTTTCCAAAATCACCATTGTTGAGCCTCTCACTCTAGACTCTACCTTCTCTCTAGGTTTTGATCTAGTAGGAGTGATTTACTCACCTTTGGCCTTTACAAAAAAGTTGTTGATCGTCGAGGGCTTCATTTTAATCTGAAAATCTCGGGTTTTGGAGCACGTTGGGTTTTGTCGTCTTCTCCCTTGGAGCTCCGAATTTGAGGTAGGGATAACCTACTCCTCTCTATGGGTTTTGTCTTTAAATTTTGGTATTTTGAGATGTTGGGCTTGGTTGGGTAATTTTGTGAAAGTTTGGGGCTTTTGTGTAACTTTACAAAGGTTGGGGTTTCATTCATAATAAACCTAGATGCATGTTTGGCATGAAGAAAATGGAATGATTGTTGAATCATTGATGAAAATGGGACCTAAGGGTTGAAATGGTAATTATGGAAAATGGCCTAATTACATTGTTTAATTAATTGGGATAATTAATTGATGAGAAATGAGGAAATGAAATGTTGATTGAATATCCATTTGTGCATTTATTTTCTGTTTTAGAAATAACTGCTTTGGGCTATCGGTGGAGGATAGTCGTAATTGTTGTAGACAATGTATGTTGGTTAGGCAAACTGAAACTAATCAATGGAATGTGTTATGAAACTTGGCAGTTGCTAGAATACATTAATTGTTTGTATTGTGTGATTGTATATAGAACCAATGTGTTTATATACGTTATGTGTAGAGGAGGAGATAGGGGATGTACTCCGCGGTTTAGGGGAAGATAGGGGATGGACCTCTAAACCGGATAGGTATTTGGAGGAGATAGGGGATGTACTCCGTAGACAGAGCTCATATGCTTGTCTAGAGAAGTGAAGATAGAGCTCATATGCTTATCTTTGTGAAGTGAAGTGTGGATACAGCTTGTATGCTTATCTGTGGATATTGTTGATATACATATCTGTTGAGAATGTGGATATAGCTTCTATGCTTATCTGAATGTGAGATATAGTTTTTATACATATCTGTGGAAATGATGATAGAGCTAGCATGCTTATCTGTTGAAAAAGGGAAAATGAAAAGTAATTGGGACTTGTAAGTCGTTGACATAAAAATGTAATTTATGTGATTGAATCAGTGTTGACCAACTATCAATTGCTAATGTTTTAGTCATTGTCCATGGTTGGTTTAGTGTATTTCTACTGGGCTGTGGCTCACCCTATATGGGAATATCATTTTCAGGTGCAGGAAGCATGCCACCTCCAAGGACATAGCTGGGAGGCTAGTGGCGGACATAGTTTTGTCGTTTTACTGTTGATGTATTACATGTAATTTCAAGCCAAGGGCTTAATGTGTAAACGAGCTAGAACTCTTTGTTGTAACCAAGTGTTAACTTGGAAAGCTGTAAGCCCGTAGGGCATTTTGTTATGAGGTTATCATGTAATACTTATGTCTTGGAATTCTAATGAATGAAAAGAATGCGGTTAGTTTAAATGTAAATGCAAGTCTTATCTGATGGGTTTATTGTTATTATTTTGAGGGCGTTACAACTTGGTATCAGAGCGTACCGGGTTCGAATACTTTGGGTACGTGGGAAGTGATTAGGATCACAATGGGTTTGTCTCGCTTGATAGAGACTTAGATGTAGTATCATACGCTATGTGCTCAATTGCTAATATGCTTATGTGACTATGTGGGTATGGGATTTAATTTCTGGGATGTTGATTGGGTCCTTGAGTTTCTGGGAGTCTTGTTGGAAAAGCACTTGATCAATGCTGTTTCTAACCGGAACTCTAGTAACGCCTTGGAACTATCATTATCCGGAAATGAAGTTCGTAAGTGCTTATGTGTTTATGTGCTTATGTGGAGTGAATTACAGTTGTCCATGCATTAGGACGTGAGTGTTTAGTTTCGGCACACTTATGAATGTGCTAACGTTCTGTGTTGCCTTTATTAGGATGTCAGGACGAGGAAGAGGTGCTAGGCGTGGTAGACCTGCGAGGCAGGAAGTACCGTTACAGGGTGAGATTCCGGCAGTGCAGGAGGGAGTTGGGCAGGCCAATGTGGCCGAGCCAGTGGGTCAGCAGGCTATGGGTGCCTTGGCCAGAGAGATAGCAGGAGCTTTGGGTATTCTTAGAGCTGGGAATCAGGCAGCTGAGGCAGGGCCTTCTTTCTTGAAGAGGGAGTTCTTCCGGTGTAATCCGGACGAGTTTATCGGGGATCCTAAAGAGCCGCTTAAGGCAGATGAATGGCTCGAACAGACAACGAAGACGTTTGAGATGCTTGGCATCGAGGACGGAGCACTGAAAGTGACCTTGGCATCCTTCCAACTGAAGGGAGATGCGGGTCAATGGTGGAAGTACGAGAAGGCTCGTGTTGGTGGTACTTGGGAGGCGTTTATAAATGCTTTTCAGGAGAGGTTTTTGTCTGCAGTAGCAAGGGAGAAGCTGAGAGATCAGTTTAGCCGGCTTAATCAGCAGGGCTTGTCGGTGGCCGAGTTTGAGGCTACTTTTACCAGTCTGTCTAGGTTTGCACCTGAACTGGTGGCGTCTGAGGAACGCCGTTGCTATGAGTTTGAGCGGAAGTTGAGGCGGGGCCTCAAGTTGAGAGTTGGTGGGTCTTATATTCGAGAGTATAGACACCTAGTGGATGCTGCAGCTCATATGGAGCTTATGATGCAGGAGGAGGATGAGGGTCAGAGAGGCTCCAAGAGGAGCCAGGATAGTCAGAGTGATGGCAGGAGGCAGAGGGGTTCTAACCCTCAGCAGTCTCAGGGTGCAGTCTCTAGATCAACCTTTCCAGTGCCTAGTGTAGGCTCGGGGAGAGGCAGTCAGGGAGAATTCACTTGTTACAAGTGTGGCCAGCTGGGTCACAAGGTATCTGTTTGCCCGCAGAAGGGTGGGGGTCAGAAAGCTGTTTCTTCTTCAGCTAGACCGCAGAGTCAGAGTTTGGGCAGGGGGCAGCTCTTGACTTGTTTTCAGTGTGGACAACCTGGGCACATGAAGAGGTTTTGCCCACAGTTGAGTGCCACTTCGGGAGCGTCTGGTTCTAGACAGACGCAGGGTTTTCAGCCAGCTCAGTCTGTGCAGGCCTCGAGGGCCAATCCGGGAGCTTCGTCATCCCAGTCTGTGCAGCAGTCTTTTGCTCCGAGAGGTGAGCAGGTAGACCAGGGGCCTACGGGGCGCGTGTATGCTGTTACCGCGCAGGATTTAGTACCAGCTCCATCAGTAGTGAGAGGTACTTTTCTGTTTTGCAACTCAGTTGCTAATGTGTTGATAGACACGGGTGCATCTCATTCTTTTGTATCTGCTGCATTTGCATCTGTTTTGGAATTGGAGTTAGCACAGTTAGCATCTCCTATTTGTGTGGTATCGCCTTTGGGCGGTGAGTTGATTCTGAAACAGGGTGTTAGAGGATGTGATATTGAGGTCGCCGATTATAGGCTTCCTTTTCCGTTTGTTGTCATGCCCATGAAGGGTTTTGATGTTATTTTGGGTATGGACTGGTTATCGTCATACCGGGCTGTTATTGATTGCTACCGCCAGAGGGTTACATTATGTACCTTGAGCGGGGAGTGGTTCCATTTCTTGGGAGACCGGGTTTGTAGTGTTTTGCCACCGGGGTATGATTCGCGAGGGCGAAGTGAGCTTAGTGGTCTACTTGCTAGCTTTGAGAGTAGTAAGTGTGATGAGACACTGATTGTGTTGTCGAGGGTGGTTTGTGAGTATTCGGATGTTTTTCCCGAAGATCTTGTTAGTTTGCCACCTCACCGAGAGATAGAGTTCTCTATTGATTTAGTGCCTGGTACGGCGCCGATTTCTATGGCACCTTACCGTTTTGCTCCAGCAGAGTTGGTTGAGTTGAAAGCTCAGCTCCAGGAATTGCTCGATAAGGGCTTTGTTCGCCCTAGTGTTTCACCGTGGGGAGCGCCGGCCCTCTTTGTTAAAAAGAAAGATGGTGCCTTGAGATTGTGTATAGACTACCGGAAGTTGAATCGGGCTACGGTTACGAATAAGTATCCTATGCCCCGTATAGATGATTTGTTTGACCAGTTGAAGGGTTCCCGTTGTTTCTCTAAGATAGACTTGAGATCGGGTTACCATCAGTTGAGGGTCAGGGAGGAAGACATTCCTAAGACGGCATTCCGTACGCGGTATGGCCATTACGAGTTTTTGGTGATGCCATTCGGACTTACCAATGCACCGGCAGTCTTTATGGACTTGATGAACCGGATTTTCCGGGAGTTCTTAGACCGATTTGTGGTTGTTTTCGTGGACGATATCCTTATCTATTCGTCTTCTGAGGAGGAGCACGAGGCACACTTGAGAGTGGTGCTTGAGTTACTTAGAGCCCATAGGCTGTATGCCAAGTTTGGGAAGTGTGAGTTCTGGCTGGGGGAAGTCAAGTTCTTAGGCCACGTGGTATCCGGAGAAGGGGTGTCTGTTGATACATCCAAGGTTGAGGCAGTGCAGGATTGGGCACAGCCTAAGAGTGTATTTGAGATCCGCAGTTTTCTGGGATTAGCTGGGTATTACCGTCGGTTTGTGAAAGATTTCTCCAGGTTAGCGTCACCGTTGACTAGACTGACTCGGAAGGGAGTCAAGTTTGTGTGGAGTGAGACTTGTGAAAAGTCGTTCCTAGAGCTGAAAATCAGATTGACCACCGCTCCGGTGTTGATTATTCCGGAGAGAGGGTTGGGTTATGCGGTTTATTGTGATGCTTCACGAGAGGGTTTGGGTTGTGTGTTGATGCAAGAGGGAAAAGTGGTAGCTTATGGCTCACGTCAGTTGAAAATACACGAGAAGAATTACCGCACACATGATCTAGAGTTAGCAGCTGTGATCTTTGCCTTGAAAATCTGGAGGCACTACCTTTATGGTGAGAGGTTCGAGGTATTCTCGGATCACAAGAGTTTGAAGTATCTGTTTACACAGAGAGACTTGAATCTGAGGCAGAGGAGATGGATGGAGTTCATCGAGGATTATGATTTTGAGTTGCATTATCATCCGAGAAAGGCCAATGTTGTGGCCGATGCCCTTAGTAGGAAAACCATTAGTGATGTAGCTTGCATAGCCATCCGGGAATGGGTGATGTTGGGAGCACTTGGCGAGTTTGATTTGCTACTGGGCGAATCTGTTGAGGCTGCGGCCTTGTTTTCTGTTGTTGCGCAGCCTACACTTGTGATTAGAGTGTTAGAGGCACAGAGAGGTGACCTTGAGGTAGAATCCCTCCGAGAGAAGATCTCCAGTGGGAAAGTTGAGAAGGGTTTGACGGTGTATCCCGACCTGAGTGTGAGATACCGAAACCGTTTGTTTGTACCGGAGTCTTGCCGAGAGGAAGTACTCCGAGAGTTTCATCATTCGCGCCTTGCGGTGCATCCGGGAGGTACTAAGATGTATCAGGATTTGGGTCGCCAGTTTTGGTGGCGGGGTATGAAGAGAGATGTGGCTGTTTTCGTGTCGAAGTGTCTTACTTGCCAGCAAGTGAAGGCCGAGCATCAGAGGCCAGCGGGTTTGTTGCGACCCTTGCCTATTGCCCAGTGGAAGTGGGAGCATGTCACTATGGACTTCGTTGTAGGTCTTCCGAGGACTCAACGGGGTAGTGATGCTATTTGGGTGGTTGTAGACCGGTTGACTAAGTCAGCGCACTTTATTTCTATGCGCGTGAGAGATTCGGTAGATCATCTTGCCGATTTGTATATTCGGGACGTAGTGAGATTGCACGGGGTCCCAGTGACGATCGTCTCAGATAGAGATCCTCGTTTTACTGCTAGGTTGTGGCAGAGTTTGCAGAGTGCCTTGGGCACTAAGTTGACCTTTAGTACGGCTTATCATCCTCAGACGGACGGGCAGTCCGAGCGTACTATTCAGATCCTCGAGGATATGCTTCGGGGTTGTGTCCTGGATTTCAGTGGGACGTGGGAGAGGCACTTGCCATTGGTAGAGTTTGCCTACAACAACAGTTTTCAGTCTAGCATCGGTATGGCACCGTTTGAGGCCTTGTATGGCCGACCGTGTAGGTCTCCAGTTTGTTGGGCCGAGGTGGGTGATGCACCTTTGTTGGGTCCGGAGTTGGTTAGGGAGACGACGGAGAAAGTTGAGCTTATCCGTAGGAGGCTTGTTACAGCCCAGAGTCGACAAAAGAGTTATGCCGACCGTAGGAGGAGGCCTTTGGCGTTTGAGGTAGGTGATCATGTCTTTCTGAAGATATCACCTAAACGAGGCCTGATGAGGTTTGGGAAGAGTGGGAAGTTATCCCCTCGGTTTATTGGACCTTTTGAGATCCTTGAGAGGATTGGTGAGGTTGCTTATCGATTGGCCTTACCACCGCAGTTGTCCGGAGTGCATGACGTGTTTCATGTGAGTATGCTTCGGAAGTATGAGCCAGATCCATCACATGTGTTGGATTGGACTGATTTAGAGGTAGATGAGGATGCCTCGTATGAGGAGAGACCGGTTCGGGTCTTGGATAGGCGGGATCAGGTCCTACGTGGTAAGACCATTCCTTTGGTGAAAGTCTTGTGGAAACATCACGGAGTGGAGGAAGCCACTTGGGAACGTGAGTTGGAAGTCCGAGAGAAATATCCGGACTTGTTTGTTGATATGTAATCTTGTATTTAAATTTTACATTTTGTTGAACTTAAGAACTTTTATATATGTCTTAAGTTGTGAAACATTGAGAATGTTTTGACTATTGGTAGTATGTTTTGGAACTTGCCTCATATGGAAGTTGAATGTAACACTATATATGTTGAATATATTGTTGACATTGGAAAGTTAGTGCATAATGTTGATGCATGTTGAAAATAATATGTCTCTTGTTAAAGGGATGGGATGACCGGTAATGGGTCGAATTGTTGAATGTTAAAATGTAACATTGTTTAAAATGGAGGAAAACTTGTTTTTTTGAAAACTTGTGTTTAATTTCGGGGACGAAATTCTTTAAGGGGGGGAGGTTATAGCGATCCCGGGTTTACCCTTGTTGTATAGTGATCCGGACATGTGTCCGTGGATGTTGATAGTTGTTTATTATCTTGTTTACATCCTTTCTTACTTTGTATTTGAGTTATAGGATGTGTTGAGCGGGTTTGTTACAGGTTGGTTGAGTTTAGAAACCAAAACTAGTTGCCCAGATTTTTGGCCTGTACGCTCGAGCGGAGGTGTTGGCGCTCGAGCGTAGATTACATCCATCCAGTATCTTGTTGTGCAGTGTTGTGAGCTCGAGCGTAGGGTTGGGAGCTCGAGCGGAGGCCTGGTTCTGCAAAAGTGCTGGGCGAGTGCATTCTGCGCTCGAACGGGAGGTTGGCCGCTCGAGCGGAAGTCTGTGAGTGGACGCTCGAGCGGGGTGTTTTACGCTCGAGCGGAGACCTGGGTTAAAGTCCCGAAATTGTGACTTTTCAAATCACTTTTTGCTTTCTCTTCTCTCTCTTACTTTTCCAAAATCACCATTGTTGAGCCTCTCACTCTAGACTCTACCTTCTCTCTAGGTTTTGATCTAGTAGGAGTGATTTACTCACCTTTGGCCTTTACAAAAAAGTTGTTGATCGTCGAGGGCTTCATTTTAATCTGAAAATCTCGGGTTTTGGAGCACGTTGGGTTTTGTCGTCTTCTCCCTTGGAGCTCCGAATTTGAGGTAGGGATAACCTACTCCTCTCTATGGGTTTTGTCTTTAAATTTTGGTATTTTGAGATGTTGGGCTTGGTTGGGTAATTTTGTGAAAGTTTGGGGCTTTTGTGTAACTTTACAAAGGTTGGGGTTTCATTCATAATAAACCTAGATGCATGTTTGGCATGAAGAAAATGGAATGATTGTTGAATCATTGATGAAAATGGGACCTAAGGGTTGAAATGGTAATTATGGAAAATGGCCTAATTACATTGTTTAATTAATTGGGATAATTAATTGATGAGAAATGAGGAAATGAAATGTTGATTGAATATCCATTTGTGCATTTATTTTCTGTTTTAGAAATAACTGCTTTGGGCTATCGGTGGAGGATAGTCGTAATTGTTGTAGACAATGTATGTTGGTTAGGCAAACTGAAACTAATCAATGGAATGTGTTATGAAACTTGGCAGTTGCTAGAATACATTAATTGTTTGTATTGTGTGATTGTATATAGAACCAATGTGTTTATATACGTTATGTGTAGAGGAGGAGATAGGGGATGTACTCCGCGGTTTAGGGGAAGATAGGGGATGGACCTCTAAACCGGATAGGTATTTGGAGGAGATAGGGGATGTACTCCGTAGACAGAGCTCATATGCTTGTCTAGAGAAGTGAAGATAGAGCTCATATGCTTATCTTTGTGAAGTGAAGTGTGGATACAGCTTGTATGCTTATCTGTGGATATTGTTGATATACATATCTGTTGAGAATGTGGATATAGCTTCTATGCTTATCTGAATGTGAGATATAGTTTTTATACATATCTGTGGAAATGATGATAGAGCTAGCATGCTTATCTGTTGAAAAAGGGAAAATGAAAAGTAATTGGGACTTGTAAGTCGTTGATATAAAAATGTAATTTATGTGATTGAATCAGTGTTGACCAACTATCAATTGCTAATGTTTTAGTCATTGTCCATGGTTGGTTTAGTGTATTTCTACTGGGCTGTGGCTCACCCTATATGGGAATATCATTTTCAGGTGCATGAAGCATGCCACCTCCAAGGACATAGCTGGGAGGCTAGTGGCGGACATAGTTTTGTCGTTTTACTGTTGATGTATTACATGTAATTTCAAGCCAAGGGCTTAATGTGTAAACGAGCTAGAACTCTTTGTTGTAACCAAGTGTTAACTTGGAAAGCTGTAAGCCCGTAGGGCATTTTGTTATGAGGTTATCATGTAATACTTATGTCTTGGAATTCTAATGAATGAAAAGAATGCGGTTAGTTTAAATGTAAATGCAAGTCTTATCTGATGGGTTTATTGTTATTATTTTGAGGGCGTTACAAATCAAACTTGAATTCATAATTTACAACATTAAACTCATGAATTCCCTTACCTAGGAGCTCAATCTTCCAAACTATAGCAAATTCTTGAGTTTAATCTTCAAATTCCCTAAACCTTGAGCCAAAATTACACAATTCTCTCACTTTCTCTCTCTATAGCCGGCCCTCTCTCTCTCTCAAGGCACAAAATCTGATTTTTGAGCTCAAGTGTAACAATTAAGTGTATAGTGCCTCTTTACATAATTTCCCACTAGCATCAATTTAATAATAATAAATAATTGGGCACTAATTCAACAATTTAATCAATTTAATCTGATCCAAATCAATTTAATCAATTAAATTTCACCGTAGGCTCTAAAAATTACGCTAATCACAATGGCGTAATTAATTTCGAGTTCTGTGGCCGATAAGACCTTCAATTTAATTTCCAAAGCAGATAATCAAACAGATATTCCTACGGTGAACAGATAGAAATTCAAAATCACATATTTTCACATAATGGCACACAAAATCATATTAAACACATAATCATGCTCATATTAAGGACCAATTAACATATTACGGAACAGGAATATCACAAGCGATTTCCGGCGAGGGCAAATTTTTGGCTCTCAACGTTGTTCTCAACTCTATCCATCTCTCTCTCTCTCTCTTTCTCTCTCACACACACATGAACCAGAGCTCTCTCTCCCTCTCTTTCTCTCTCTCTCTCTCTCTCTCTCTTTTTCTATCGTGCACCAATGCCGTTTCAGACTGGCGGCTAGGGTTTCTCTCTCTCCCTCTTCCTCTCTCTTTCCATCGTGATCTGGAAATCATCTCTGGTGTTCGCTCTCTCTCCGCCGCCTTCCGCACCTATATCGACGGCTGGTCGTCAGTTTGCAAACTGACAGCTAGGGTTTTGCGGAACCAGCTGGTCGTCGGTCTGAAATGGAGGAGAATAAGGAGGAGGAGAAAAACGGAGACCGTGGCTGTGGCCATTGCGATCGCGATCATGATTTGCGTTGATCTGCGTTGAAACCCTAGCCACCGGCGGTTGTTCGCCGGCGGCATTGAAACCCTCAAAAAAAAAATTGAAGGAAAAGGAAAAAATCAATATTAATTAAAAAATCAATATTAATTGGTATTAATTATTAATAAATTAATATTATATATTTTTGTAATGAATTAATTATTAATTGATACTAATTAATAACAATTGTTGATTATTAATATTAACTGATACTAATTAATAATTTTAGTATTAATTGAGACTAATTAAGCCATTAAGTGATACTAATTAATAATTTTAGTATTAATTGACACTAATTAATTTATAATGGTAAAAAATTGTTACAATAATACTTCCTTTACATTTTTATCAAATGTATCAATTTTTATATTAGTTGATACTAATTAATACTAATTATATTAACTTTTATTAATGAAATAATTTTTTAAAATTAAAACTGAAAAAAATGACAAAATTATCATTTTTATATCATATAAGGGCAAAAAAGACAATTATACAGTAAAAAGTTATTTTACAGCTTATCAATCAAACAGTACTCTGCTGCTTAAATTCATAATCTCACAGCTGCACCAAACAAGTTAACAGCTTATGTTCACAGTTATAAGTTATAATTTGTTAAGTTATAATCTATAATCACTTTCCCACAGCTCTACCAAACGGGGCCACTGCCCCACTTGACCACTAACGTCTTTATACTTATTTATTCAATTATGAGCACATGTAAATCTCTTATGTTTATGTATTCGGCGGTGGAACTACGTGTTCATTTGGGACAATAACAAATATGTGAATCTACTCGGCTTATTCATGTTTGGCCAAATTGCATCACTACCCCACTTGACCACTAACATCTTTATGCTTATTCATTCGGCTGTGAGCACATGTGAATGTCTTATGCTTTTGTACTCAGCGGTGGAACTATGTGTTCAATTGGAGCAGGGGCAGATATGTGAATCTACTCGGCTTATTCATATTTGGCCGAATTGCATCACTGCCCTACTTGACCGCTGACGTCTTTATGCTTATCTATTCGGCTTATTCATGTGACTCCATATTTGGCCAAATTGACCACTGAAGTTAGTTTTGGTTTGTAAAGTTATGTTTTGCTTTGTGAAAGTTATTTTTGCTTTGTGCTTATTATCAACAAATAGACATTTTCATTAACTCAATAACAAAACAGGCATTCTCATTAACTCATTAACAGAACATGCATTTTCATTAATAAACTACACATGAACATTCGTCACTTTACTAATGAAAATGGCCCTAACACAAAAGGAACTTAACAAACATCAAAACAAACAAACATAAACAAAGGTAAAAATCCTCAAAACTCATCAGGGTTCGACTCAAAGGGTTCGACTTCCAATTGCTCATATGGAATCGGCTAATCATGAGTCACCTTGGCTGCCACCAAAGCCTTGAGCCAGCCATGCTTGAAGCCTCGATTTTCAAACTTCAAGGCCTTGTCTGCATATAGCTCTTTGGCCGCAAGCTCTCCGGCATCAAACATTTTTGCTACATCTGCCTCAGCGAGCTCCTGTGCCTTTTTCACCTCTTCAAGGTCGGCCTTCAATTTGGTGATCTCTTCTTTGGCAGACTTTAAGGAGCCATCTGTGAAGTTTGCCCTTTCTTCGGCGGCCTGCCAAACTATGGCTCGCCTTTTTCACACCCCTTTTGGAAGGTTTGAAAAAAAGGCCTCACAATTCAGACTCCCATGGTTCTGAATCTAATCTCACAAGTGCAATATGAAACTAATAATCACCAAAGAGTCCAAATCTAGAAAATCTTTTTGAAAAATCGATTTTAAATCAAATAATGCCAAAATTAGACTACTTTTCCAAATACAGAGTCGCCACTTAAATATTTTTATTTTGGGAAGATTTAGGAAACCTTGACTCGTGCCAAAGGCCACATGTCCATCATCACCAAAGTTGCATTGGCTCAGGAACTTATGTACGAGAGGGAAAGGTCATGAATTGAGCAACCCCACTCACCCAATCAAGAATCGGCCTCTACTAATCATGATATGAGTTTGTTATAAACATTACATGTTCTTATTCCGGTTATTAAACTAGCTTTACTATATGATGCGCACAAGCAAGTATAGACTAGTTTGCTCAATTTGGAACAATTCAACTCATGTTTGTTTGTGAAAATGGTTTGAATTTTTCACCTCAAGTGGGCTTAAAGATGCGGATTTACCACCAAACATAGTGGGCTTAAACATGATTTGCCACTCAACAAAGTGGGCTTAAAACTCACATTTGTTGAATTGTTCCAATTCAAACAACAAGCTTTCATGCATAGGCATTCAAGCAGTTTAGCATTTAAGCACATAGCCTCATGGCAAGCATGCTAATCATGGCAACATTGACACTTATGTAAGTATGCTAAAGCATAAAAACTCACCTATTACTCCAAGCTAAAACAGAAACTAGTTAGAAAGATGCATGATCCTAACTATACAAGATGTCTAATACAACGCATGCGAAAAATGCAATTAATAGGCTCGGCTATTAATATGGCATATGGATTGATTTGAACAACATGCGGTTAAACACGTTCAAATATGTATTTAAATGACAATGTAGTTTGAATGATGCGCCGAGCCTCGGTGCATGCAAGACAAGATGAATGGATGCAAGCATGCAATATGCTAATTGAAACATGTCCCTAATCTAACCATCAAAAGTGATTAAGTAAAAAGGAGAAAGACGTGTGATTGGAAGACATACACACATGCACGCACACTTATTACAACATTACGCCCTCGCGAAGGAGGGTCCGAATGAATAAGCTAACCAACTAGCTACGCTAATTAAGCTAGCTAATACAAAACTTGAAACTAATTAACTATTCTAGTTAACTAATTATTACAAATTGAAATCGAATAACTAGTTAAACTAACTAATTATTTACAACACTTAATTAGCTACAACTAATTAATTACAACACATAATTGATCTATTGCTAATTAAACTAATTAGCTAATCCCGAGAAGCGAGAGATGCATGCATGCTCGATTCTTCACCCAAAAGCCACTGCCTTGCTTCTAAAAGCCTCTGTTTGCACATATGAACACCAACAAAGCTGTCCACTTCCAGAACACCTCTGCTCCACCTTACCAATACACTGTGCAAATTTCATTGGTGGTCGACAGGGGGCCAGTCAACTACCATTGGTGGCCAGCCGGCCACTAGTGATGGCTTTCGGCCACTGCTGGTTTGAACTTTCTTACACAACAGAGAGCAAAACAGAGCAAAACAGTATATTTCTCAAGGGTTGTTTGCACACTTTGCCTCTCCTTTTCATGGGGAAATCAAAGGAAGGACAAGCTTTGGTTCACAAACCGTCAATCAAGAAATTTCATTGCATGATGGCTTATGAAACCAATTGTGCAAGTTTAATAAATGCAAGAACAAGATTCAAAACGACCATCACCCCGTCATGCATGATCAAGGGCAATGGAGACTAAGGAAAGTGGCACATTTCATCACTTTTGAGTATGAAATGTTCCATTTTCCTTGTGTTCAAATTAACGTACGATTTGAATGCATACAATGCAACACAAAGAGATGCTTATATTGCCTCTTTTACTTGCCAATTTTGTTTTCTCATTTTAATTACCAAATCATTCATTAATCCATTAAGTCCAGTGGTGAGTGTCCTCTAATGGAAAGATGGCTCAAACCACAAGTTGCTTTGGGCATGAAAGAGGCATTACACTGTTGGTAATGAACCCCCTAAGGGATTAAACCATTAGGTGTAGTATCTCCATTTCACATTTAGGCAAACAAGTGGTTTGAAACCACTTTCAAAGCAAAACCAAAAGGTGAAGAAATTAGGGAGATTGCAGAGATTATAAGTGCTAAAATGAAGTAGAAAAAGCACTGAAACATGCAATTAACTCACACCAATGATGGTTAAAGCTTTAAAACACTAAGCTAGTGAAAGGGATTACACTACAACTATGCAAAACAAGACTCAAACGAACTAACCAGCCCAAAACAGAGCTAAAACAAGTTATTTCACAGACTAAAACATGCTGGATTTGAGCTAAGTTAAGCTAGAAAAACATGCTAACATGTGAAGCTAATTAAGCATGCAAACAAGACACAAAGAGGAGAGGCCAACCCCTCCAAATTTAGACCTCAAAATAAGTTTTTTGCCACTGAAAAACCTTTGAAATTCAGTGGTTAAAAGGCCCAAAAAAGTTGATTTGAAAGTGATAAATAAAGGCACAAAAGCTTTACAAACTAATAAGCAAGAAGGGTGAACTACTCCCTAACTAAAAAAAAAGGGCTTAAACCAGCACTTTTAGGCCACAAAAATAAAGTTTTTCTTAGTTCAAAACAAGCCCCAAAACAGTAAGAAAAGATGGTAAAACAAGCTTGCAAAACAAAGTAAACAAAGCAAGTAAACTACCTCTTGAAGCAAAGGGAAATTCTAGGCACAAAACCAAGCTAAAACCACTTTCAAGAGCTCCAAGAAGACCCCAAATCACCTCAACTCAAATGTAATAGGATCTGATTTAGGATGTGTATGCAAAAGTGTAGAAAAAATAAGCAATTAGGCACAAAATTGTAAGAGAGAGAGAGAGAGAGATTTTTGCTCTAAATTTTCTAACCCTAAAAAATGAGGAAGGAACCCCCCTATATATAGAAAAACATGCCTTGAGCTTAGAAACATCCTACCATACACGTGTAGGGAGATGCAGCTAATTGTGCTAACAACTGGCACAACTGTCAACAAATATCAACAAATATCTAGAAAAAGAGACTGGTGGCCGTCGACCACCACTGGTAGCCGACCGGCCACACCAATGGCCAACAAGTACAAACCACAGCTGACAACCTATGGTGGTGGCTAACAGGTCACTACAAGTTCCAAGCACCAAGTTTTGATCCAAAACAAGGCACAGAAAGGACAAGGTCTAAAGGCTCAAAGACAGAGCATTCCACCGAGGACTTCAGGCACTCAAAACGAACACAAGCAAACAAAATCATCAAATGCACAAGTGATGACGTCCAAGTCTTGAGGACAATCAAAAATGGGGTGTCTACACAAAGCTAATCGGTGTGCTTAGCTTTCTCCTCTTCAACAACGACCCTCGCTCGCTCTTCTTCAGTCTTCTTAGCTTCGGCCTCAGCCTTCATTATCGCTACAACCAAGTCGACCATAGCAGATGTTGCCTTGCTTTTTTCCTCCTCAAGTTAGCCATCCAGCACTCCGAGTTTCTCCACGACATCGTAATGACGACGACCGATTTCGACTACCCTTCCCGCCACCCAACAAACACAATAAAGCAAAGGCACATTAGTTGGCATGGAAAGTAACGATAGAGTACTAAGTACGTGCTACTTACCCAAATAGCAGATTAAGCTGCCAAAGCAATCGAAACCACGTCTGGCTCAATGCGGAAAACAGCTTTATCTACTGGAAAAGAAAGCATCAAAGCCACACTTAAGGCCATGGCGAGATCTTTGATGGCAAACCCACTGGTGAGAACCAGCGTACTCTTCATCCTTGGTTGGATGATAAATGGCGTTGCCGACACAGATAAGATGGCCTCCACCCTTTTTCGTTTATCAACCGGTTCCTCTGATGACTCGACAATCGTCTCAGTGAGGCGTTTCTCGTCTCTTTGTTCGGAGCCTGAGTCTTCCATTTGTTGCTAATCAGGAATCGAGTCGGCCACAATAAGTTCATGAGCTGTTTCTTCTGGAACAGCCGCTGGAAGGGGAGCTTCTTGGTCACCCTAGTGCCATCGGCCCTCCTCTTGGCCACCATTTTCTTGGTATTTCTTCTTCTAGAAAATTGAGCCAGGGACTCTCCACTCATCTCCTTAGAGTTAGCCCCAAGCAAATCTTCTAATTCGGTAAAGATGTCATCCTCTGGGGATGTAACAGCTACTCGACCGGAAGTGAAAGGATGATCATTATGCTGATCAGGGTTGATTTGCTCAAAGGCCAATTCGATGTCCCTGTTTAGTTCCTGCTCTTCTAAACGGCCCTCTGATCTAGCATTTTTGGCGTCTGAACCCTCAAAACCAATATCTCTTAAGCTCTTGAAGCTGTGGAATATAAGTGCAGTCGGTTGCTATTCTCCCCTCGGTAGTGGGATATGGTCTGTAACCGAGAATGTGGAATAGGTTGGGTCGTACTTTAACAGAATGTGAGTGGCATGCCCCTGCCCTTGAAGATTTGCACGCCCTTTATAATTAAGGACCGTCTTCACTTGGTCAAGAACGGCTTCGTCCGCCGACGTAAGAGCCCCTTTTAAATCGTTGCCTACACAAAATAAAAACTAATCAGCATATAGAATTTAGTCACCGAACAAATCATTCAATCAGAAAATAATTATATTCGGCCACCTAGTTTGCATTTCCGTCTTGGCACAGAGTTTAGGTGATCTTCTCCCTCGCCGAATTCTCAATTGCCTCAGACGACAACCATAACATCGTCAACTCGTTTGCCAGAGCTGGCAAGCATAGTCACCAAATGATGGTCTATGTCTTTGCCTCTCAAAAAATAACGGCCCAGTCGACCAGTTGATTTCGCCATGACATAGTAGTGTCGAATAGCTAGGATTTCCAAGTTTAGCCCAAGTAGGCTGTTCAGTTCTACTAAGCCCATGATTATACGGTAAAAGTTCACATTGGGCTGAGAGGGAATTAGACCCCCAATAGCACAGAATAGTCCTAAGGAAAGGATGGAAGAGGGAACGGACTCCGCCCTCAGCAATTGATAGAAGAGGAAAGACGATAGTGTTTGCGTCAAACCTCTCCATGTCAACCACATTGTTTGCAACAAGGGATAGATGGACGTCGTCTAGAATTGAAAAATGACGATAGAAGACAATGACTCGCTCATTAGAGAGGAGAGCTTTCAAATGAGTCGCCATTCAAGATGAAATAGAAGATGTATACTAATAAAAAACACACGAAAGAGGACTGAAATATAAGCAAAAGAGGAATAGAGAAGAAGACTTACAGGTCAAAGTGAAAGAATGATGGGAGGCAGAATTGAAATCGCAGAAGTCTTGAGGGAGAAAGATCGGTATGAAGAATACCAAAGAGCCAAGAGCCTTTCAATTCAAAACACATAGAGGAACAGTTTTCAAATCGCATTAAATGATTGTCAAATACGAAGGGACAGGAAACACTGATGATTTCATATCGCATCTGTTCTGACGTATCAGTACTAAAAGGCGTACGTGCGCCGTAGTTCTGACTTTTGAGACATCTAATCAGTCAGCCGAGTAATATGTATAAGTGACTGAACACGCCGACTAAACAAAGCTTAGTCAGATGATTCGGAGGGCAATTGTGAAAGCCGAATAAATACGATCACGTAAGAAAATCGTAAAATGGCCCATTCGAGAAAGGGGGCTATGTACAACTCAGCCAATAAAAAGGAGGTCAAAGACAAGTCGGCCCGCACTCGGTCTGTGTAGGAAGGGTCGTAGTCAAATAAAACCAAGTTGACCGGCCACCAGAGCCTATGGGAGCCCAGGGATGGGTGCAGGAGGTCCAAAAGGAGAAAGTGGGCCCCTGGAGAACATTATAAAAAGAGAAGCTTCCATCAAAGGGAGATAACTTGTGAGAGAAAAAAAAAAATCAATAGAAGACTATCTTGTTCGTAAAGAATAAGGACCAAGAAGGTCTGTTTGGACCAAAGAGTATTTTCAAATTCACATCATCACAATAGATTATATAATAATATATAAATAATATCATTATCGATATATGGTGTCACAACCAATAGTAAAATAACGCATGAAAGGTTAATCTCACTTGTCAAATATAATTAACAATTCAATAATTCCACATTTGTATAGTGTGGTTAACTATACTTACATGTAAGTGATGATTTAGTTTCATTGTTCCATTGAACTTTTTTTATAAAAATTTTATACATAATAATGTGACTTGTTATTTTCGTAATTTGAAAAATGTCATAAAAAAATTATTCTAAATGTTATTCCTATATAAATTTTCTATTTATTAATTATTTTCCTTATATACAAAAAAAAAATGAAAAAATGAAGGGGGCACGTGCCCCTATCAATTCATAGCTCCGTTACCGTTTACATCATATTAATTTTAAATTTATATTATATAACTCATTTCAATATAAATTTTAATTTTTTTTTTTAAACTTATGATAATACCGTTAATCAAAATACTTTTTCAATGGAATTCCAAGCTCGAAGTTAGACAAGAAACCAAAGAAAAATTCAGATAGAGATCTATTGACTTGGACATCTTCATGCAATGACTCAGACTTTTCCATTATCATGCAATGACTGAGACTTTTCCATAATCATATCGTTTTCAGTTGAATGAATATTTATTGGGCCATTTGATCATATCGTTTTCAGTTTAATGATTATTCATTGGGCCATGCTGATCATATCGTTTTCAGTTGAATGAATATTTATTGGCCCATGTTGAATGAGTGTATTGTGTTTTTGTAGCTATTTGGGGCAAAGCTTTAAAATAAAAATAAAAAATAATTTTTTTGACTAAATAAATAAAAACGTCAAAAAACAAGATGATATTGGTTTGAGAAAAGGACGGGATAGTTTTTTCCGTGCCCACTCCATTTTCACCATCTCGGCCCTTATTATATTAAATACATAACATATATAACTACATATAATTTAAATCATATTGGTTTGAGCAACAATAACTTTAAATTTTTCAATTTTTTTTTGACTTGCTGAGATCTTGGTTGATGTTATTTTATTTGGAAGTTGAGTTTTTAGAGGGGGGGGGGGGAGTGGAAATTACAAAAAAAAAAAAAAAAAATCCAGAATTTGAGTATTGTAAAAATATAAATCTTGAGTTTTTAATTTTATCAATTTAAAATCTATTTTTTTTTATTTGTTTTCAATCTAAACTATTTATCTATTTTCATCAAGTAAAATCGATGAAAAAAATAAGCATTTGAGTTATTAAACTTGATGAAAAGTATATTTTAGACATTTTATGAATACCTACATCAAATTTAATGATTAAAATACTCTTTTTCCATTGATTTTACTTAATAAAAATAGACAAATAATTTAAATTGAAAAGAAATCAAAATATTAGAGTTTAAATTGTCAAAATTAAAAATGTATGGTTCATTTTATTACAAGGCATAAACCTTGGGGTTTTTAATGTAATTGTTCCAAAAAAAAATT
The DNA here is from genome assembly GCF_055761805.1 of Camellia sinensis. NCBI lineage: Eukaryota > Viridiplantae > Streptophyta > Magnoliopsida > Ericales > Theaceae > Camellia > Camellia sinensis. The sequence goes on from NC_138967.1 coordinate 172,977,175, forward strand.
AAAGCCTTGTTTGGGGTTTTATTTTTCTAGTGATTTTTTGGTTTTGATTTTTTTACAAGTTGAAAAAAATTAATATATTTGGAAATAATTTTTTAAGTTATATGAAAAATCATGAGTATGTAAGTTTGTTTACTTTTTATTCTTCAGCTTTGTAGTGACTTTCGGATTTTGTTTTTTTGGTATTCTTTATTGTCTGAACTTTTACAGAATAGCTAGTGTGTACGATATTTTTTTATTTTTGTTTTTAGTGATATTTTTTCAAAGTTAAATTAAAAATTTTCACTTTCAAGTTTGTCTTGTGTAAACAAATTTTAAAAAATTGAAAAAAATTCACTAAAAAAAAAAAACCATAAGGAGCCAAAAAGCTAAAATATTAACTTTTTTAAAAAAATAAATAAAATTTAAACGTTCATGTCCATTTAATCGAGTAGAATTCAAAAATATAAAATTTTCCAAAACAAAATTTTTTTAAAAAAATTGTCTTTTCTAATTTTTTTTTTTTCTAAAAAATTCCAATTTGATGTTGTATACTAACAAGAAATTTTTAGTAAAATTTTATCGTTCCGGCCACACCCCCGACCTTCTCCACCTTGTCCCCGCCCCCAACAAATTAGGGGACAATAATGGGGGACTACAAACCTATCCTATAGCTTCCTAAAATGGTTAAAAACTAACTAAATTTTCTTACTCACAAAAAATTAACTCTTGGTTTAGAATTTTTAAAAAAGAGACTTATTTATAAGTCCTTTTTTAGATACTTAAGCGTCCCGATTAGTCAAAAAGTTATTAAAAAAGTCAAAAACCCAACAATTCATACCAAAAAGTCAAAAATTATATTTTCTCTTTACTTTTTGCACATTTTTTCGTAAAAAACCAAAAAATCATCCCAAACATACTAGTTTGTTTTAGCTCATATTTTAGTCAAATAGTCAAAAAATTACTAAATTAGCCTGTTCCCAAACGAGGCCTATGTAATTTCTTATAGAGTCTCAAGTCTTATTTAGATAGGAATGTATTTCACAAGATCCTATATAAACGTAACGTAATGTAACGTGACACCTACATAAACATAACGTAACGTGACACCTATATAAACGTAACGTGACACCTACATAAACGTAACGTGACACCTATACGTAACGTGACACTTACATAAACGTAACGTAACGTGTCACGTTACGTTTCGCAAACTTAATGAGTTTTTATTTTTTCAAATTGAATGTGAAAATATTGTTGGTTTAGGTTAGTGTCACGTTACGTTTCATATAAATATGATCTATGGTAACATTCAATTTCCTAGGTGTCACGTATTTAGGTTAGTGTCACGTTACGTTTCATATAAATATGATCTATGGTAACATTCAATTTCCTAAGTGTCACGTTACGTTTATGTAGGTGTCACGTTACGTTACGTTTATGTAGATATAATCTATGGTAACATTCAATTTCCTATATCATAGGTGTCACATTACATTTATGTAGGTGTCACATTACGTACAGGTGTCACGCTACGTTTATGTAGGTGTCACGTTACGTATAGGTGTCACGTTACGCTTATGTAGGTGTCACGTTACGTTACGTTTATATAGATATGATTTATGGTAACATTCAATTTCCTATATATGATTTTATTATTATTTATGATATTAACAACTAATATTGAGGGTAAATGTGTCAACAAACTTCTCACAGGACTTATGGGAAAATAAATTTTTTAGTAGAACCATATGTAGCATAAGTCTCCCTAATGAGACTTATAAATAATTTTCCCTTTTTAAAAATAGTTTTTTGAGTTTTCAGTATGTATTTTTTTTATAGTGTTTTTTAACATTTTAATCAACTTTTATTTTTTATTTTTTGATTCACATAATCTAGACACAGTGAAAAAATATAAGATTCACATAATCTAGATACAGTGAAAAAATATATAATATGTACAAATGTTTTTAAAAATTTCACTGAATACAATAAAATACGAAAAATATATATAATTTTTGTATATATAAATATATATTGTATTAAATGAATTTTTTGAAGTTTTTTTTTGTACAAACTTCGTCCTTTTTAAGTATATAATTACCTTGTTTGGGAACAAGCTATTTTAGTAATTTTTTAACTTTTCACAAAAGATGTGTAGAAAAATAGAAAAAATGATGTGACAACTTATAGTAATTTTTTTACTAAAATTGAAAGTCGACAAACGAAGTAAATCTAAAAACTAAATAAACATTGATTTTTTTTTTTTTAAGATATCCATTGAAAACAAAAATACAAATTCTTTTAAAACTCCAAACCAAATAAAGTGGTTAATTTTTCTAATAAATTTTCTAGTATACATGTAAATAAAAGCAAACTGACTGTATTTCGACAAGGGGTATTTTGGAAATATGGTTAAAAGTTGATTTTTTGACTTTTTTATGAGAGGGGAAGTGGGCTAAAAGTTGGAAAGTAACTTTTAACCCACTTTCCAAATGAGCCCAAAATTGTAGAACTCAGAACCTCAAAGGTAGTCATTGTAATTTATCCTAAAATAATTAATATAAAATGGTCCCATCTTATGAATTGCTATTTGAACACTTATATTTCTTCTTAGTTCACACTATATTTTTTTTTTTTAAAATTAATTTTGATTTTACGTCAATCAAATTATCATTTGATACAAATGGCACACACCTTTCTCCAAACACCAAGCCTTCACAATTAGCCCCCACCACCGGAATTTGACCTCCTTCCCTACCTGCATGCCACCCTCCACCATTCTCTCACTCTTGCAATACCCTCATAGCCACACTCTTATCACCTCTAAAACCCTAGTCTTCACCTAATCACTTTGAAACCCAAAATCTAATAAGAAGATGAATGAGGAGGGGCGACAGGAAAGCAAGGGGGGCTGGGAGGAGGAGTGGTGGAGGGGAGAGGATTTGGAAAGTAGCTGTAAGGAAGTGAGGGTAATAATGGAAATAAGTAGTGTGAATTTAGAAAAACACGAAAAACATTATGTATCATATGCACCTTATAATTAAAGAAGAAAATGACATAATTTTATACTTTCTGAGTCAAATGTCATAACTAAACACAATCTGAGGTATAACTAAAGATCTCACTAGTCATAACTAAAGTAATGTCACAACTAAAAAAGAAAATTAGTGATAACTAAGGAAGAAAATAGTATAATTAAAAGTGTATATAGTATACCCTTTTAAAGAGTGTGTATATTAGAATTTTCCTATAAAATATTATTAAAAAAAAAAATCGAATTCTTTATATACCCAAGCTCCCCTGGATATTAATTAATTATAGTCTGCACTTTCCCCTGAAATTCCAATAAATGAAAGAAAGGAATTAGAATACCCTGAATTTCTTGGAAACATTCAGGAAAGAAATAACACAATTTTGGGGATTTGATCTTGACCACACTGGAATTAACACGTCTTCATATATCAATTTTCCTTTTCCATATATTACATTACACAAGGTGTGTGTGGGCTGCTTTACATGACCGTTCTTCCAAAAATGAAGAAGGAACTTGGTCCTTGTCCCTGTTTCGCATTTTTTCTAGTCTTGTTGGTGTGTTTAACAGAATCAGCAACACCAAAGAGTGAAAGTGGGAATATAGGTGCCATAGTAGATAACAGCAGTTCTAGGATGGGTAAAGAGGCCAAAGTGGCCATGGAGATAGCAATTCATGATTTCAACACTCAAACCACTACCAATCAAAGCTTGATTCTTCGTCTTCACATTCCAATAATTGGCAAGCAAAGTGAACCCATTCAGGCAGCTCTTGCAGGTATATATATATATATATATGTAATTCAACATGTTATTATCTTGGAAAATGTCTCGTAACTCAAATTTTGTGGCTCAAAAGTGGCTCAAATGGCCAAAACTACGTCGTTTTGGCCATTTTTATGTTGTTCTGTACTCAAAACGACGTCGTTTTGACCATTTGAGCCACAAAATTTGAGCTACGTAGCATTGTCGTATTATCTTATCTTTGAGCTTCAGGCAATGGCACAGCCGATTGAACAGGTAGGGACGAATGGTGCGGGTTTGTCATCCCCAGCCCCCGCTTTCAAATCCCACCCTCGCCCTTGCCCCAACCCCGTTACAGATGGAATTTTTCAACTACATCCCCGTTTCCGCGGATACCCTCGAATATCCGATCACATTTCAAATAGTCAAAAAAAATTGAAAACTATTTAAATCCTTAACACACTAAATTATTTCTCTTATTTCCATATATATAAATAGTGAAACTTTTAGGATTATTATTTATTTATATTTAAACAAAACCAGAGACTTTACTATTCGTTTCTTATATCTAATTTTATTATATATATAATATATAATATATAATATTTATTTATATATATTATTAATTATATCGGGTCGGGTTTGGATCAGGAGATACTCGCCCACCCCAACCCTGTTACAACTGACCAAAATATAATCCCCTCCCTGTCCACATAAGTATCGGGTTGGATAAAACCCGTTCCATTTGAACGAGTATGGATAGGCCCCGCGAATCGGACTAAAATGGTCATCCCCACATAAGTCCTAAATTGGCAGAAACCCCCAAGCTTAATAAAAGAAGTTAGGATGGGTTTCATAATTGCTTTTTCAATATATTTTTTTTTAGATAAAATTGTTGCTACAAAAAAACTTATACATTTGATTAATGTTAAGAAAAGCTAGCTTGTTTGTTAGACAGTTCACACGAGTTGATGTGGAATTTTTTTTTTTTTTTTTTTGGTATTCAGTGCATCTTTTGAATTTTCTGTTCACGTTTTATAAAAGTAAAAAATTTGAACACAAATTTTAAGAATAAAGAAGAACTAAAGACGGCAAAATTTGCTCTACCATGCAAAAAAATCTGACAATACTTTTTTTTAACTCTCCTTGTGTCACAACTTGCTCCCCATACTCAAGAGTTAAGTATCGTGATGATCAGTAATTGAATTTATCTCCAGTCAATTTTTAAATAAATTACTAAACGCGAGCGAAAAAATATTTAAGTGGGGGTATCAAAATAATTATCGGAGTTTTATTTTTATAATAAAATTTATTGATCAAAAAGGCCGATATTTAAATATGAAGAATAGAATTATAAATGCTATAAAAGTTGTTACCCAAAAAGCAATCTAAGAGGGGTGAATTAGGTTTCTACAAATTAAAATTAATAATACCCCAATAAAATTAACTACTAGTACAACAAATTATTAACAAGCACAATGATGAACTTAGCAGTAAATGATCAAGCAACATAACAATGAAGTATAACTAACATACATGGTAAATCGAATGATTAGCACATGAATATTAGATAGATATAGCAGTAGTAGGAAAGTAAAGAGATTAGGGAAAATGATAGTGGTTCGGCTTCAACCAAACCTACATCAACTCCTCAATCTTCACTTGAGATTTTTCACTATCTTCTAGCTTCACAAGGTACTAGCAACCTTTTCACAGATGGAGCAATCCTTCACAGATGGAGCAATCCTTCACAGATTTTCTAAGTCAAGAACACTGAGTGTACTACATTCTTACTAGGTTGAAAATGTGTTTTTGCTTTCACAGAAAGTTATAATAATTATCTCTCAAAGATAAATATAAAAATGAAACTCTGGTTTTTCTGTAAACCTCACACATGAAAGATAAGCTTAATGCTATAAGGCTCAGTGTATAATTTCTGAAAGAGGATGTAAACAAAAATTGGATAACACTTCTCAGAGAATTTTTCAAACAATAGATGTGAGTGATTATAGATCAAAGAATGTTTTCTGATTTTTTTAGTAATTTGTTTACATTAGAAGCTTTGGTATATATAATGAAACTTATAACCGTTTATAGCCGTTGTATTCATTTGAATTTATAGCCATTTATAGCCGTTGTATTCATTTGAATATCTTTCACTCCATCATTACTAATTTGAATATCTTCCACTCCATCATTACTAATTTGAATATCTTCTACTTGAACCTTTTGGCATGCTGCTGTGCTGGGCTATTTGAACCTTTTTGGTCTGCTGCTGTTCTGAGCTGTTTGAACCTTTGTCTTGGGCTGTTTGAACCTCTGATTTAATCAAATATTAAATACATTCTAACAACATTTAGGATAAAAGTTTTAGGTAAGAAATAATGGGACAAAATAAATTTTGATTCTATTTTTCTCTTTCAAATAAATTAAAACGTAAAATCATCAAAATAAATGTTGATTCTATTTTTTTCTTTCAAATAAATCATCAAAATAAATAAGTCTAACAATCTCTCCCTTTTTGATGATGGCACACAATGATGTTTTGATTTGATTTGGGAGTAAGAAAAGCTTCCCCTCAAGTCATACTCCATGAATTTATTTCTAAATACATAGGTTAGCACATGTGTAATAAACAAGTTTTAATCAACAACATGATATAAGATTAAGATATCAAACTATAAATACATAACATATTATAATTTCTCCTCTTGTGACATTATCAAAAGGAAAACATGGGTCAGAATCTGGAGGAGGAGAAAGAGGAAAATGATAGTAATAAACGGCATCTATACAATTCAAAACATATATATACGATTCGCACGCCTCTCTCTTTTCCGTTGAAAATCGAGTCGAACACGCGTTCTCGCTTTTGCGTCAGCCGACCGACAAAAGCGAGACGAGTCAATCAACAAATATATATATATACATATATGCATATACATACAACTCTCACACGTCTCTTTCTTTTTTCGCAAAACGCGGTTGCCACGCGGCCTAGTTTTTTCTTCATTGGCCGATAAAAGCAGCTGTCCTAGATTGTCGCTCGCCTCAGCTATCTCTCCCTCCTTATCTACTTCTCTTCAGCCTCTTCTCTTCAGCCTTTTTCTTAATCACATTCGTCTGCTTCTTCTTCTTCCTCGAAAGACAGAACAGAGAGACTGAGCAGAGCAGAAAGGCTGCCAAAAACGACCCTCCTTTCGATTACATCTCTCTCTCCTACTACATGGCCTCATCCCGTCCCCTTACTCTCTTTCCGGACCTGAATGATCCTGTAAACGCTGCTGGGCCAAGTGCCCGGGCTCCTACGCTTCCCAACCTTCCTATGATATCGATTGAGCAAATAATGACAACTCAATCAGATATTGAAGCCAATCATTTCACACGACGTCCTGTATGGAGACGGTGACTGCAGTCACAAAATTGGCTCACTGATTGCAGAACAGGACGAGTGAGCTCCATCAGGTCAACGCCCAACTCTCTCTGCTCCAACGCATGTACAAGGATGCACGAGCAGAAATAGACGCACTGAAGGTCGAAAATAAAGAGCTTAAACGGAAGACCACCTCTATGACCCGATTTGAGCAACGTCGTTATTGGCCTTTGATAGTCAGCGAGGAATCGTCGCTCGCGATGAAAGCACGGGGGTAGGGCCTGCAAGGGCCTCCCAAGGTAATAAAAAGAAAAAGAAAATGATGGAAGAGGCGAGTAAGTAAGATCGGCGTATGGCCGCAAAAAAAATGAAGGGTGTTTTTTTATTTGATTTTTTATGTAAATATTTGTATTTTGATTTGTTGTTGTGTTTATGTTTAAGTACTGAAAAATGAAATTAAAGAGTAGAGAAAAAAAAAAGAAAATTAAGCCCAAACAAAAAATAATAATGAGAGACCAAATTGTTAACGAGTATATGAGAAGCATTTGAGCATGATCTAATTCTCAATTTCTTAGCAAGAGCATACCAATCTCAAGACTATAATAGACATAACAGTGCATAGATCAAACAAGGTTGCCAAACAAGAGCATAAATATAGAGCTAAAATTCAAGTCACTCTTCCTTGAGGAAAACGATCTTCCTCTTACATTATCAACAACTAATCAGCTCAAAGGTCATGTTGTAAGAATTAAGATACCAAAAGCATAGAGATACCAAAATAATCAAAGTCTAAAGGAAAGATGTGCTTACACAGGGGTAGACGGAGCACGTCTGTCAACGACTTATGCTACCACAAGGTCCTTACCGCTAACAGCTTGACGGACACGAGAGCTACGCGACTTGGGTGACGTCCCACTCAGCCTTACACTATGCTACCTCTCACTGGCACAAACCCAAGAATAACATGACAAATAGTTTTATTTTATTTAGAATTAATTATATCATATATAGTCCATGAATTAAGATGCTGGAGGAGGAAAAGGTCGATTGGCCCTTGCTAAGAAGCAAATTTGTTCGTTAATTAATGTCTGGACTTGATTAATTTTATTATTACACTCTTCTAATTGTGCTAAACACCAAGAATCATTACGGGAAATAGTAAGATAATATTCAATATTACGTTTTCGATTTTCCCAAATATTTAAAATATCATTATATATAACAAGTTGATATATGGACATTCATGACAAGAGAATACGAAAGGAAATACTTACAACCAAAGCAGCAAACTTTATTATAATACTTCAAGCTGTTACAAAAGAAAATAACCTGAAAATAGAAGGAGAGAAGGAGAGAGAGTATCAAACTTAGAAAACTAAAATTTAGTGGTGCCTTCCACAGACCAGAGGCTACCAATTTATATTACAAAATAAAATGATAACGAAGACAGGTGGCGTGTGCTGGATGGTTGTGCAGTCGAGCATCCTTATCTTCTTATCTTTTGATGTCGGCAAGAGGGACAGCTGGAAAGGTGGCAGATAATGGGAATCTGCTTTATCAAAGGCTGGTGCGTCTGTTGAGTGGTCACCGAAAGTGGTTTGGCCGGTTGTGGAGCTGGAAAGTTGATGGTAGACAAAAGTTGGCTAAATCATGATGCTTTGCTTTTACCTTTACTTTTGTCGTGGAGTAATTTGTCGGCAATCATTTCTGTAACCGAATCCCAAATATCTCCGTAATTGGGTTCGGTCTGGCCTTCTTCCGGATCCTGAGATTCACCCGCCAGAACGGTAAAAGTATTATCTTCATCATAGGGATCTGCTGTAGCTCTGTCTTCTTCGCTTTGGGTGCTGGATGTGGATTTCATGCTGGAGTCTTTACTGAACATGGATTGAAGAAATTGTTGTTTCATATAATCCATGCTTTTGATGACAAGTTCTGTTTCTGATAAATCTGGATATTTTTCCCTAAGCTCTTGCTGGATTTGAACAAAAGGATTTACTGGAGGAGCTGGGATGGATTTAGGAGAAGCATCCCAGCAAGCTTGTGTATGTTCCTTGATTTTCTGGAGTAATTCCTGCTTGGGTTTTGGATCATCCATTTTTATCCACCATTTATACAGGAAAACACGTTTTAATCTGGGGACCTTATTCTGAAGGTCACATTCAAAATTCCATTTCCATATCCATGGAATGCTAAATCGGATAATAAAATGAACAAAGCATTTGGACATAGAAATTTCTTTATTTACTGGAATGTGACTGAAAGCAACCTGCCATTCATTAAAGGCAAGGCGAACATGGTCTGGAAGGGCATCAAGCTGGATACCAAATTTATCCCACCAAATGAGAAACCAATTGGGGAGATCATTTTTAAGAACATCGGGAAGAACACGAAAAAACCAAGAATGGCTTCGTGGAGGATTCATATAATAAAATGCTTGGGAAAAAGCATCGATATAATCCCAATAGCTGTATCTGGATTCTTTGGAACGGATATCAAGAGTTCTGGTAACATGGGGATGCATACCCCAGGCCTGGATAGGCACAATATTCTGGATAGTAGCCTTACTGTAATTAATAGGACTAGCAGTCCTATTTGGATCGGCTAAATGATGCTGGAATTGTACGAAGGCAAGTTCAGTAAGAATTTGCTCGTACACATATCTGTATTGATCAAAACGCGGGGCAGCGTTCTGAGTGGCGAGATAACGGCGTTTAATCTCCCACGGATCAACCATCCATTGAATATCGGAAGAATCAATATAGAGGACAGTTTCTTCTTTGATGGTGTTCTGGATATAAGCAGTTTCTGGAGTAAAAAGGACATCTTTCGCAGACTTGCTAGAAGATTCCCCTGGATTACTGGAATGGCCAAATAATGGCGGAAATTCTGTATTATAGGGATTAGAACCCTGTCCACGGCCCCGACGGGCGGGGCCTCGGCTTCTACCCTGCATGTGATTTCTGCAAATATTCACGGGTTAGAAAATCTGGAAGGGAATTAGTTTCACCTTTAATATATTCAATATCAAAATCAAAGACAGAAAGAGTGGCTTGCCAAGTAGCAAAAATTTGTTTTTGGGCTAAATTGGCAACATCTTTTTGAAATATTTGTTTGGCAGCAGAACAATCAACTCTAATTAAAAAATGTTGATTCAACAAATCATCCTGAAATTTTAAAACACATTTAATGATGGCTAAACATTCTTTTTTGATTGTGGGATATCGTTTAGCAGCATCATGCCAAATATCGGAATGAAATCGTAAAAGTTCTTCTTTATTAGTATTTGGATTAAATTGTTTTAATATACCACCAAATCCTAAATCTGAGGCATCAGTTTCAACAATCTTTTTCCAATCTGGATGGGGTAAACATAAACAAGGTAGAGTTTGAACTCTAGCTTTTATTTTCTTAACAGCAGTAGTATGTTCTGGACTCCAAACAGGAGGATTTTTACGAAGACGACTGTATAAGATGGCTGCATCAGTAGCAAGATTAGGGTAATAATCACGTATGTAATTTAAACTTCCCAAAAATCGCTGTAGCTGTGTTTTGTCTTTTATTTCATCTGGAAATTTAGAAGCAAATTCCATACTACGATTAATAGGAATAATAGTGCCATTATGAATATTATGTCCTAAAAATCTAACAGTTGTCTGGAAAAGTTGCATTTTAGGAGCAGAAACAACAAGACCATTTCTGGAAATAACATGCTTAAAAATATTAAGATGTTTCATATGTTGGTCAATAGAAGATGAAAAAATAAGAACATCGTCTATATAACATATGGCAAATTCTGTATAAGGATTAAAAATGTCATTCATAATATGCTGGAATTCAGATGGTGCATTCTTCAAACCAAATGGCATGACATTCCATTCGTAATGCCCAAAGGGTACTGTAAAAGCAGTTTTATAACAATCATTTTCTACAATTTGAACTTGCCAATATCCTGACTTCATATCAAATTTAGAAAATATGACTGCATCTTGTAATCTGTCCAACAAATCTTTCTTGTTTGGAACTGGATATCTAATCCACTGTAAAACTTCATTCAAAGGTTTGTAATTAATTACTAACCTAGGAACACCACGTTCAATTTCTGCATTTTTATTTACATAGAAAGCAGTACAACTCCAAGGAGATCGACTGGGTCTAATTAATTTTTTCTGGAGAAGAGTATTAATTTCTTTTTTACAAAGTTCCATATACTCTTTTTTCATTTGACTGGGACGAGCCTTTGTAGGAATTTTCTTTTCATTAAAAGTGGGCTCATAAGGTAACGAAACCATGTGTTTCTTGCGATCCCAAAAAGCATTAGGAACATCACTGCAAATTTCTTCCTGAAATTCCTTTTCAAGTATTTTAATTTTTTGCTGAAAAGAGGATTGCTGTAATCTTTGTTCTGTAGTTAAAAAACTAACTTCCTTTTGAAGAAAATTTATTTGGTTTTGTTTTGAAGAAACTAAATCAGTAATTTGATCTAATTCTTTTGTACAAGGAGAAGTGATAAATTCAAAAACAATGTTTTGATTATCAAGAGTTGTATGAATACCTATTGTGTCGATTTTGGTAATAGGCATTAAAAGATTCAGGAAAGGAGTACCAAGAATTATGTTTTGTGCCATATTTTTAATTAAAACAAAAGAAGTTTTTAAACATAATCCTTGATTACAAATTAAAACTTCTGGAAGTTTGTAATCAATATACAAACTATTACCACTGGCACTAGTTAGTGACTGGCTAGTTTTCTGGAAATACTTGGTGGGGACCAAGCCTTCTTGTATGCAATTCATATCTGCACCACTATCAACCAAAGCAATTGCATCGCGAATAATATAATCTGGTTGAATCATGAAAGTGATACGAATATACCATTTCTGAAATGTTATTTTATTTAATAACATTAAATAATCTGGATCTTGTTCAGACACTTCATTTTTTGTTTTATCCTGTATTTGGTTATTGATCTTCTTAATCTGTGACTGAACCATGAGATTTGAAGTCTGTAAATGTTTTATTTCTACTTTTAATGCATTAATTTCCATTTTTAGTTCTTGAACTGTAATGGGTTTTTCTGTACTGGAAGGCATTAGTTGACTACGGTTAAAAACTTCTTTCATGCTATAATGCTTAGGGGGAAGCACTTCTTCTTTTTTCTGATTATAGCACATTTCAAGAAATTTTAATTTTGTGGCTGGATCTTTGATGCTATCAGCAATTTCTAAAAGATTTTGTTCTGAATCAGTGAGGACATTAATACTGGGACCAATATTAAGTCCGTTCATTTCAACTATAGCTTTCCAATAATTGGCTTCATCAGAAACTTGATTAACTGAAGATTTGCAAGGGCAAAGTTCATTTTCTAGATTGTCATCAGATTCTGGTTCCGAACTATCTGAATAAATAGCTGCTAGTTCATTATCAGAAGGTCCTGATGATGAACTGGAGTCAGAAATTAACTGTAATATTTTTTGTTGTACTTCGTCATCTAATGCTAATTCCTTAAGTTTAGATTGAATCTTAACACGGCATTTATTAGCATAGTGACCTATCTGTCCACATTTATAGCATTTAATACTGGATTTGTTCTTCTGAAAAGTCTTTCCTTTAGACTTAGATTTATATCGAGGTTTAGAAGTCTGAGGTTGTGTCTGGATCTTAGACTTAGAATACTTTCTATGTTTCTTATAAGGTTTGGAGTAATTCTTATGTTTTCTTTGCTTATAAGGGTATTGAAGTGGAGGATCATAAGCAAATTGTTCACAAAATTCTCCTAACTCTTTTCTTCCTGTAATATGTTGTTGTTTAAGTTGTTGCTGGAGTTTAAGGTCATTACAAAGTGCAAGACCTTCAGAAGTGACCAAACTAATGAGTTGGCCATACGTATACTGGTAATATGGGATGTCGATAGAGCGGTGGAGATCTCGTAATTTCTTACGGACACGTTCAGCAAAGAAGGTTGGAAGTCCATCTAGAAATTTGGCTTTCCAATGGTCAGCACCACCATCAGCTCTCTGCATAACCTTCATTCAGGAAAACATCTTTATACCATCTGAAATGGGATAAGGATGGACATCGGAGTTTCATTAATAATTCCCTATTACGGTCAGATATTCCTGTAGCTTGGCCAATAAAATGGGTGATGATGGTATTGATAAGAGTATAGACAGCATCTTCTTCTTCTCTTTCAATACGTGCAGTGGCAGGATCAGTACTGGAACTAGTAGGATCAATTTCAACTACTGTACGGGTGGATGAAAGGATCTCATTACATTGGTTGACAGTGAGAATATTATCCCACCATCCTTTCAGGACACAGGTAAAACCACTAACAATGTAGCGGGCAACTTGATGGTCAGAATTATTATTTTGTTTACAAACAGTGGCAAACATGAGCATTTGGTGGAGAAGTTCGTAAATCTGGTATTCAGAAAGACCATTAATATTCCATTCATAAATGGTATTACTATGGTAAGAATGTTGGGTCTGGAAAAAATCTTCTTCATATAAAAGATCCATAGGACTAGGCCTAGGATAATAATACCGATGAGGAGCGGATAAGGATAATTTGGCGGTACTTGGTCCATAAGTAACCCTGTTGACAGAAGAGGGCTTCTCTGATGGTTGAAAGTTTTGCTGGATTTCAAGAATCTCTTGAGGAGACAATGTCTCAAAAGATTCTGACGGAGGAGGATCACTGGAAAGTACATTTACCTGAGACGTACTAGTCGAAGGTGGTTCACTGATATGTAAATTTTTAATGCGGGAAAGAAGAGTGTCCATAAATTCAGTTTCTTCTTTGGATTTTAATTTAAAATCTTTAAGGATTGGAGAAGGTTTAATTAAAACTGGTTCAATAGTAGCAGGGGGTTTGGGTTCTACTTTGCAGCTTTTCTTAACATGGGATACCATTTCTTCAATCCGTGTAAGCTGCTTTCCTGCTGTTTGACAGAAAAGGTTTGTATGATTATTTTGTTTGAAAACAGGAATTATGTCTTGAATATGAACTGGATCTTTGTATTGGCTTCGGTGAGGTATATCTGTATATGCTGCAATCATCATAGGTTTGGTATTGGGTCCTGTAGGTTGTAATTCTAAATTTTGGGTAGGAGGATGGATAGTAAAAATCTCTCTACCATCGGTGGTAACCCATTTTTGCTGTATTGCTTCTAACACATTTAGTTGAGAATTTGGAGGGAATATATTCTGGACATACCATAAAGGAAAAGGAAATAAAACTTGGATTTCTTCAAGGTAAGAATAATACTGTATTTTATACTCCTGTAATTGTTTCTTACTATGAACAGTAAAATACCATTTTCTAAAGTCGGAATACTTATCCTGTAAAAGATTCTGATTGAGAATCTTGCGGTTTTCACTTCCTGGTGTAAAATCCATCTAAAGTCTGAAATCCATATCACTAGCTGTAGGGCTGTATTGACCCTTACTGGATCCTCTTGGATTAGGGTAAATGTTTGGAGGTATTGGTGGATCGTAGACTCCATGAGGTATCTGTTGATTAGAATACTGGACTCCACGAACGATGGGATCTTGATCAGATTCCTGAGGTTCATCAGAATTAGGTCGGGAGTAAGATCTAAAAGGTTGACCTTGTAATATGGCATCTGGAGGTTCAGAATAGGATTGTCTTGAGGATTCTGGATAATCAACCTTGTAAGATTGATGAGAAGGAGCAGTTCTAAAACTGGCGTTGGACATACTCCTGGTTAACTGGAGTGGAGGTCTCTGGAATTGAAGGTAAACATTACCTTGATGGGTCTGAATGATATCATCCAAATTGTGCCTAACAATTGGTCTGGTTGGGACGGCATTAGTTATCTTCCATCTTTCTGGAAAAGAAATTTTTTCCCATTCAATGATTTTTGGGACTGCAACCTGGGTACTGTAAAGATTAGTATCAATTAACACAGTTTGTCCATCAATACTTTTCTTTCTTACATAAGGATTCAAAGTAGATAATACTTTTAAATAAATCCTGGAAATTACAAAAAAATGTGGAGATCCAGGAAGATACTCATACCCATGAGTGAGAATTCTGAATTCTAAAACTTTTGATAAATTTTGATCGGAAAGGGCAACACTAAAATTTGGATATATATCAAAATAGACTGGACCATGAGCTAAGCTGGTTTCCATAGCACCCATTAGAGATGCTCTCCAATTGGTACACCTACCATCTCGTAGAGTACACTGCATACTGGTATTTTGACCTAAAGGTGTCAAAGGTTTCAAAGCAAACTGGACAAGTCCTATATGGATATATTTATATTCTTTGAAAAAAGGTATAAGATCCTGTACACTTAGTAGATACATTAGTGTATCATTATTATTCACTGGAGCTGCATGTTCAAAGGTTTTTATAATCTTTTTACTGAAAAAATTCAAAGTACCAATTTTGTAGATGGCCTTTGGATCTACCTTCGGGATTGTCCACTTATCTAGGGCTTCTTTGACTTCCTGGTAAGCAACAAGCTCTCTAGCTTCTGAAGTAGAGGTTTCTGTTTCAGCTACTGTAGGGGCTACTGTATTCTCCTCTGTAGGAACAGTACTCATGATTTTGTATGTGACTATATATGAATAATTAATAATTAATAAAACAAACTATTCAAAATGTTAAACATGGCTCTGATACCAATAAGATGTGCTTACACAGGGGTAGACGGAGCACGTCTGTCAACGACTTATGCTACCACAAGGTCCAATAATATTTTAATTATTAAACTTAACGGAAATGATATTTTAGTTATTTTGTATACAGTTACATTGACTTTAATGATTAAAATGTCTTTTCTTTTTTCTTTTACTTTTTTTTTTTTGTTAGTTTTACTTAATGGTAATAGAAACAAATTGATAGTTTCAAAAATATTAGAATTTAAATTAATAAAATTAAAAATTTAGAATTTAGTTTGATATAATGATTAAAATTTAGAATTTTTTTTGGTCATATTTTTTATATTTTTGTATTTCTCTTTTTTTTTTTTAACAATTTCAATTGAATACAGTGAAGAAATTGAAGAGTCAAATCATTAGAAACAACCTTGGATACTTCACGTAGTGCGTGTGGATGGAAATATTAAGGAAGAAAAATGATTTAGAGCACTAAAATAGAAGCACTAAAGGAGCATTAAATTGTCTTTTTTTTCTTTGTGTTTTGTCTTTTTCTTCTTTTTGTTTTTTAATTTTTTTTTAGGCATGTCACCTCACTAGAGTTGCTTTTAGTGCTCTTCTTTTAGTGGTCTGTATCATAGTTGTATCAAGTAATAACCCTATGGCTATACTAAGACCATCTCCAACGGTTTACCAAACTGGTATCAAATTGAGAATTGAACAAAAAAATCATCAAACTGATAACAGGATACAGATTTCAGCAAATTACTGTTTGTGACCGTTGGAGGAGAGGAACCGGTCAACCAACTGGTTGCCCGGCCGGTTGACCAACCGGTCGACCACTAAAAAGTTCAAATAGTTCAAATAGGTAGGTTCAAACAATTCAAAAAAAAAAAATTTGCCTTACCGGTCGACCAACCGGTTGTCCCTGGAGCAGATTTGATGAAAATCAGCCATTGGAGCATTCTGTATCAAATTAAGAAAATTGTCATTTTTTTACTCAGATTTGGTGAAAAATTAGGTGAACCATTGGAGATGCTCTAACTATACTATTATTTATGTGCCAAGAGTAGCTACCTAGCGTACGTGCCGTTTCTGGATCAGCATAGTGTATCTATGTTTGTGTTATAAATAATATTGATTCATAGTCAAAGCAATCTAAGAGGGGGTGAATTAGGTTTCTACAAATTAAAATTAATAATACCCCAATAAAATTAACTACTAGTATAACAAATTATTAACAAGCACAATGATGAACTTAGCAGTAAATGATCAAGCAACATAACAATGAAGTATAACTAACATACATGGTAAATCAAATGATTAGCACATGAATATTAGATAGATATAGCAGTAGTAGGAAAGTAAAGAGATTAGGGAAAATGATAGTGGTTCGGCTTCAACCAAACCTACATCCACTCCTCAATCTTCACTTGAGATTTTTCACTATCTTCTAGCTTCACAAGGTACTAGCAACCTTTTCACAGATGGAGCAATCCTTCACAGATGGAGCAATCCTTCACAGATTTTCTAAGTCAAGAACACTGAGTGTACTACATTCTTACTAGGTTGAAAATGTGTTTTTGCTTTCACAGAAAGTTATAATAATTATCTCTCAAAGATAAATATAAAAATGAAACTCTGGTTTTTCTGTAAACCTCACACATGAAAGATAAGCTTAATGCTATAAGGCTCAGTGTATAATTTCTGAAAGAGGATGTAAACAAAAATTGGATAACACTTCTCAGAGAATTTTTCAAACAATAGATGTGAGTGATTATAGATCAAAGAATATTTTCTGATTTTTTTAGTAATTTGTTTACATTAGAAGCTTTGGTATATATAATGAAACTTATAACCGTTTATAGCCGTTGTATTCATTTGAATTTATAGCCATTTATAGCCGTTGTATTCATTTGAATATCTTTCACTCCATCATTACTAATTTGAATATCTTCCACTCCATCATTACTAATTTGAATATCTTCTACTTGAACCTTTTGGCATGCTGCTGTGCTGGGCTATTTGAACCTTTTTGGTCTGCTGCTGTTCTGAGCTGTTTGAACCTTTGTCTTGGACTGTTTGAACCTCTAATTTAATCAAATATTAAATACATTCTAACAACATTTAGGATAAAAGTTTTAGGTAAGAAATAATGGGACAAAATAAATTTTGATTCTATTTTTCTCTTTCAAATAAATTAAAACGTAAAATCATCAAAATAAATGTTGATTCTATTTTTTTCTTTCAAATAAATCATCAAAATAAATAAGTCTAACAATCTCTCCCTTTTTGATGATGGCACACAATGATGTTTTGATTTGATTTGGGAGTAAGAAAAGCTTCCCCTCAAGTCATACTCCATGAATTTATTTCTAAATACATAGGTTAGCACATGTGTAATAAACAAGTTTTAATCAACAACATGATATAAGATTAAGATATCAAACTATAAATACATAACATATTATAATTTCTCCTCTTGTGACATTATCAAAAGGAAATCATGGGTCAGAATCTGGAGGAGGAGAAAGAGGAAAATGATAGTAATAAACGGCATCTATACAATTCAAAACATATATATACGATTCGCACGCCTCTCTCTTTTCCATTGAAAATCACGTCGAACACGCGTTCTCGCTTTTGCGTCAGCCGACCGACAAAAGCGAGACGAGTCAATCAACAAATATATATATATACATATATGCATATACTTACAACTCTCACACGTCTCTTTCTTTTTTCGCAAAACGCGGTTGCCACGCGGCCTAGTTTTTTCTTCATTGGCCGATAAAAGCAGCTGTCCTCGATTGTCGCTCGCCTCAGCTATCTCTCCCTCCTTATCTACTTCTCTTCAGCCTCTTCTCTTCAGCCTTTTTCTTAATCACATTCGTCTGCTTCTTCTTCTTCCTCGAAAGACAGAACAGAGAGACTGAGCAGAGCAGAAAGGCTGCCAAAAACGACCCTCCTTTCGATTACATCTCTCTCTCCTACTACATGGCCTCATCCCGTCCCCTTACTCTCTTTCCGGACCTGAATGATCCTGTAAACGCTGCTGGGCCAAGTGCCCGGGCTCCTACGCTTCCCAACCTTCCTATGATATCGATTGAGCAAATAATGACAACTCAATCAGATATTGAAGCCAATCATTTCACACGACGTCCTGTATGGAGACGGTGACTGCAGTCACAAAATTGGCTCACTGATTGCAGAACAGGACGAGTGAGCTCCATTAGGTCAACGCCCAACTCTCTCTGCTCCAACGCATGTACAAGGATGCACGAGCAGAAATAGACGCACTGAAGGTCAAAAATAAAGAGCTTAAACGGAAGACCACCTCTATGACCCGATTTGAGCAACGTCGTTATTGGCCTTTGATAGTCAGCGAGGAATCGTCGCTCGCGATGAAAGCACGGGGGTAGGGCCTGCAAGGGCCTCCCAAGGTAATAAAAAGAAAAAGAAAATGATGGAAGAGGCGAGTAAGTAAGATCGGCGTATGGCCGCAAAAAAAATGAAGGGTGTTTTTTTATTTGATTTTTTATGTAAATATTTGTATTTTGATTTGTTGTTGTGTTTATGTTTAAGTACTGAAAAATGAAATTAAAGAGTAGAGAAAAAAAAAAGAAAATTAAGCCCAAACAAAAAATAATAATGAGAGACCAAATTGTTAATAAGTATATGAGAAGCATTTGAGCATGATCTAATTCTCAATTTCTTAACAAGATCATACCAATCTCAAGACTATAATAGACATAACAGTGCATAGATCAAACAAGGTTGCCAAACAAGAGCATAAATATAGAGCTAAAATTCAAGTCACTCTTCCTTGAGGAAAACGATCTTCCTCTTACATTATCAACAACTAATCAGCTCAAAGGTCATGTTGTAAGAATTAAGATACCAAAAGCATAGAGATACCAAAATAATCAAAGCTACTAAAACAATCAAGTCTCTTTTTCTCTCCCGATGACATTTTCAACAAAATCAAGCACAAGGAAGGAGTATGGTACAGCATATAGGATGAAATAATGTAAGTCTCATTATAGCACAAATAATCATCCATATCAAGGTAGCTCTATGATACGAAAAAAATGATAGCACATAATGATCATACAATTGAAGCTCATACCATTTGACAATAATGGGCAAAAAAAATAGTAACATGTGAAGGTGCAAGCCCATAAGTTTGATATCAAAATAGAATAGAAACTGAGGGGATTTTAAAAAATAATCAAGTTTAAATTCTTCCCCTTGTTTCATTTGGCAAAATCAATAGGAGATATGATAAATGAAAGCTCATAACTGAAATGTTCTCGTCACTAATATCAAATAGGATGCCAAAATGATACCAACATGCAATCTACCAAGAATACTAATATGCAATCTAGAAGATTTAACAATCATAACTCAAGCATTATGTAGAATACCAAATATTGCTCATAATAGGTTAAACTCAATATAATCTCATGTAGCTAATGTAATTCCAAAAAAAATGAAGCATGTTCAAGGTATAGCAATTCATATGCCAAGAAAAATCATGAATTCCAATATATAGCACACATTTAAGCATAGGTATGATTCTTAGGCAAGAGTATCATCAAAGAGTATACATTGCAAATCATATGAAACATAATCAATCTTTTTCATATCAAAGTAATAACAGTATTAGCTCAAGGGATATAAGATAGAATTTTTACCTCAAAAGCTTAAGAGAGTATATAAGGCATACCTTAGGTTCAAGAGATGGAAGCTTTTCAATCTTCAATTTTTTTTCATGAGGAGTTCATCTCAAAAGGGTTTAACAAGTATGTAGGCAAAATGATTTCTCCTCCTAAGTTAGTGCTATCCTTTTCTAATATTATTTTGTGTAAATATAGCATTCATAGTACAATCACTATTACTCAATAAAAATACAGCACAAATCATTTCTTATCACAAACTCAAAAGGTGAAAAATAATTCAATGATCAAATAAGAATTTGGAATGTTATTTTTCAGAATTTTCAAGTTGTAGCACATAGCATAATATGCATAAGAAAATAATGTTATGCTCTTTATTTTATTAAGAAATGATGCAACAATCTCATTTAATCACATAACATTATCAAGAGGCATTTTCATCAATTCAATCCACATACTCAAGTATAATAAAATATTTTACTTAATGTGGAACACAACATGAATGTTATAAACAACTAATTCAACAATTTATCAATCAAAAGCATTTCATGAGATGTATGCCAATATAATCTACATTCAAAAGATATTCAATAGGATAGATGCAATGTCTCTACAAACATATGATATTTCTTTTCATTTAGACATTGTTGATGGATCATAATCAAGGAATTTCACAACTCATTCAAATATTCCAATGTAAAGCATATGAGCATAAAATTTTCATATTGAGCATATTCTTGAGATCACAAATGTAGAATTCAAAATATAGATAGTATACATCTCAAAAGCATGATATGACATCAAAATTGATTCTACAAATATATGACTCAAAAAGGAATTAACATATTAGTATGAAATCATACATAAGATGTGAAAGTATGCTCACAAAAAAAATTTATCAATTCTTATCTCTTTTTCATAGTAATGGATGACATGATATAAAATGTTAATGAGTACATGAATCATTAATATTCTAATAGGCATTCATCAAAATAATATAATTCTCATTTTTTAGTTCAATGAATGTTTGAAAGAAACTAGCAGAACATAACTTAGCAAACTTAGTACAATTAGGTTACATAGAAGCAATGATTAGACACAACCTATTGTACACAAATCACGCCTTAAAGAATATAGAACTTTAAGCTTAAAGGTGTGTTAGGAGTTATACCTTCATTTACCTCTTTGGAATCTTCACCCATACATTACCTCTATTGTTCATATTGGTGATTTTCATTTCATCATTCTTCTTCTTGTAGGAGCTGATTTTACTCTTTAGATTGAACACTCTTGTTGTGTATTTTCTCTCGAAGTCCTTGGTGGTCTTTGAGATTCCACCTACAAAATATCTTGATTTCTTTCTTGGTACCCATACTTTCTTGGGTCCATGGGGATTAGTCTCAAGAACATTTAATCTCATAAAAGGTTTAGGAGGATCAAAACCAATGCCTACTTTGTCAAAAACACATCTTTTATTTCTAAGTAGCTTGTTGAGGTTTTTTTTTCCTTTTACAAAATTCTTAAGAGTTTTGTTTAAATCCTCAACATTGTTTTTCAAAATGTTTTTCTCATTGGCAATAGACGTAAAGTCATTTTTCAAAGTAGTATTTTCCATTTTTGAAACACCCACATCATTTGAAAGAGAACTAATTTCTTTAATTTAGAATTCTTAACACAAACGTTTCTAAATATGTCATGTAATTCATTGAAAGCACTTTCAAGTTCTACATAATTAGAAATTACCTCATCTTGAGTGGATTCTTCTTCTCCAAGAGCCATGAGACACAGGTTGGCTACACCATCATTTTCTCCCTAAATGGCTTCCTTTTTGCTGCCATCCATCATTGAAAGTTCATGAGCCATGAGTGAGCCTAAGAGTTTTTCAATGCCTAATTTTGTTAGGTCTTTTACTTCTTGGATAGCTGTAACCTTAACTTTCCATTCATTTGGAAAAGACCTAAGTATTTTTCTTACAAGCTTATCATTAGTTTAAGATTTAGCAAGAGATTTTAGAGCATTAATAATATTGGTAAATTTATAAAACATCTCAGAAATAGATTCAAATGATTCCATAGTAAAGAGTTCATAATCATGAATAAGCATGTCAATCTGAGATTCTTTTATTTGGCTAGTTCCTTCATAAGTGATTTCAAGTTTATCTCAAATCTCTTTAGCAGTAATACACCCAGAAATTCTATCGTACTCATTTGCATCCAGTCCACACACAAGAATAAGCTTGTCTTTAGCATTAGCTTGAAGGAGTTTATAATCACGCTCATCAAATTCACCCTCAGGTTTAGGCACACTGATATGGTCTACTACCTTGGTAGGGATTTTAGGACCTTTAGTGATAATGAGCCACAAAGCATAACTGGTAGCTTGAAGATACAAAGTCATTTTTTATTTCCAATGAATGTAATTACTACCATCAAAGAGAGGTGGCATATTGCTAGCTTGTCCTATAGCAGAGTAAGTAGAATACCTAGTTGCTATGGATCAAAAACTCAAGATTTTTAAATCTAAACAAGAGCCCCAAGCTTTGATACCAATTGTTACCCAAAAAGCAACCTAAAAGGGGGTGAATTAGGTTTCTACAAATTAAAATTAATAATACCCCAATAAAATTAACTACTAGTATAACAAATTATTAACAAGCACAATAATGAACTTAACAGTAAATGATCAAGCAAAATAACAATGAAATATAACTAACATACATGGTAAATCAAATGATTAGCACATGAATATTAGATAGATATAGCAGTAGTAGGAAAGTAAAGAGATTAGGGAAAATGAGACAAACAGATTTATAGTGGTTCGGCTTCAACCAAGCCTACATCCACTCCTCAATCTTCACTTGAGATTTTCCACTATCTTCTAGCTTCACAAGGTGCTAGCAACCTTTTCACAGATGGAGCAATCCTCCATAGATTTTACACAGACTTTCTAAGTCAAGAACACTGAGTGTACTACACTTTTACAAGGTTAAAAAGAATGTGTTTTTGCTTTCACAGAAAGTTACAATAATTATCTCTCAAAGATAGATATAAAAATAAAGCTCTGGTTTTTCTGTAAACCTCACATAGGAAAGATGAGCTTAATGCTATAAGGCTCAGTGTATAATTTCTGAGAGAGGATGTAAACAAAAATTGAATAACACTTCTCAGAGAATTTTTCAGAGAATAGATGTGAGTGATTATAAATCAAAGAATATTTTCTGATTTTTTTTAGTAACTTGTTTACATTAGAGGCTTTGGTATATATAATAAAACTTATAGCCGTTTATAGCTATTGTATTCATTTGAATTTATAGCCGTTTATAGCCGTTGTATTCATTTGAATATCTTTCACTCCATCATTACTAATTTGAATATCTTCCACTTGAACCTTTTGGCCTGCTGCTGTGCTGGGCTGTTTGAACCTTTTGGCCTGCTGTTGTGCTTGGCTATTTGAACCTTTGTTTTGGGCTGTTTGAACCTCTGATTTAATCAAATATTAAATACATTCTAACAACATTTAGGATAAAAGTTTTAGGTAAGAAATAATGGGACAAAATAAATTTTTGATTCTATTTTTCTCTTTCAAATAAATTAAAACATAAAATCATCAAAATAAATGTTGATTCTATTTTTCTCTTTCAAATAAATCATCAAAATAAATTTTGATTATATTTTTCTCTTTCAAATAAATCATCAAAATAAATAAGTCTAACAAAAGTGTTATATGTATCTATTCCGTAGCCCCGCGTCTAAGACTCCCCAAAAGCTATTTCTGAATTGCATTGTTTCCTAAAAATTGGTAAGCAACTATAAGCATATGGCAGAATGAGAAATATTATACTAAGAGAATGAGAGTATAAAATTCACCATGGACAATTATTGGCTAAACAAAGCTTGATATTAAAATAGAGAATATATAATACGGAAATCATTTGACATATAATACAGAAATCATATAAACAAAATAATCATAACCACGGTACAAAACAGAACAAATGTATAAACTCAAGAGGTAGCTCATACGAACTCTAGAGGTGACTCCCACAATAGTGTAGCACTTAGCTCTGTACAACACTTTACTCCACACCAGAATAGGATTTAAGAGGTGGCTCGTACGAACTCCAGAGATGGCTCCCACAATAGTGTAGTACTTAGCTCCATATAGCACTTTGCTCCATACCAGAAATCAGAGTGTCAGTGGATCCATGACAGACAGAGGGTCACAAAATGACTAATCAGAGGGCCAATAGTTATTTAAGTCTCCCAAGGCATGGGACTTCCGTGGTAGTACTTACAGAAAATAATTGCTTATGAAATCATTGTCAAATAAATAATAAAATTTAAACAAACATATCCATGGGTTTCAATTTAAGCAAATAGAGTTCAGAAAATAATCAACATAATTAAAATATTAATATAATTTATAAAACACAAATTGCGTAAAATATATTATGGTAACTCAAAACATACGTAAAATATATTATAGTGATTCAAGGTATAATATAACTCACCTAAATATTAATCCTTTATCGAAACATCCTCCTTTACTGACAGACTACTCTTTCCTTCCTCCTCTTTTCTTACCTGAGACACCTTTATATAGGTGCCTTTCTTCTTCTCCAAGCCATTTACCTCTCTTCCCAATGAACCACGTGTATCCACCACGTGGCCTTTTCTTGCTGCATGCTTATCCGCAAGGATAAGCATCTTGAAATTTTTTTTATTTATTTATTTTTAAATCATACATAAAATTTTATTTTTCTCATTTATAATTAAATAATACTAATATAAAATTTAAGGGACAATTTAAATTTTTGGATTGTTACACCTTGTTAGGATTATGTAAACTCAAATTTTGTTAGTTTGAGAATCAAATTCACAAAACATAACTCTTGTGGCCTAATTGTCTATTGGAAAATAATAGTTTTTTGGCAACTTTAATTCGAAATTAAAATGGGACCCAATCATTGGTTGAAGTGGATCTGAGTGGTTTTGTATTCTCTTAAGTGAGAATGTTGCAATACAAAGATAATAAGCTGAAACCATTGAATTGTGAATAAGAATTGTCTCATAAAGTGGGCATCAATAAGTTGAGCTTAGATTTAGACTTAGTCATAGTTTGGACTGGGCCTAGACTTATGCTTGTGCTTGTGCATGTGTTGGGTTTGGTCTTGAACTTAATCTTAAACTTGGGCTAAACTACGTTGTGTTGGGCTTAACTTGTGCATATGTTTCAAAATTGGGTTTGGATCGGGTTGTGACCCAACATTAGTATCCATTTTGTGACCCATCTAGTTAGTTTATTCAAACATCATTATATACATATTTATTTGTATATATTAAGCACATGGGAGGTTTAGACCTTTGTAACTCTCCTCTTTTGATGATAGAGTTGATGACCATATTAGTGGGCATAGGTTTTCAACATTTGTAACTCTAGCCCTAATGGTTAATGACATTTGATGACCCTATTGATGTATAGCCTTCATGGCTAGGGATTCCCTACTTGTATAAATAAAGGCATTTCCCTTCCAACTCGTGAGAAGGATTTTTAGAGAGCTTTTTGATGGAAAATAGAAATGGCGTTTTGAGATAAAAAGTAAGAGATGTTCATTTACACCAAAGAAAAATTTTCCTATCTTCTTTTGCTAGTCCCTTCTTTGGTTCTTGTTAGAAAGAGTACAACCATTGTCAAGTTCGCCGAAGCTATTCAAAAGGTGTTTCTACATTAGCTGGTTTCGATCTTCGTATCCTAGGAGACAAACACCAGCGTACCTCCAACATCTATCGGGCGCCGGTGAATCTGTTTTAAGAAAACTGTGATATCACACAGGTTTCAATTTGTATCTTTTCTTATCATTTGTTCTTAAATTTTTCAAAATTTAGTTTACAAATGAGTTCTAATCTTTAGTTATCTATGTTAATAATTTGTTCTATTAATAATGTAATCTAATTCATTTCTGTATTTTTAGTTGTGTAATTTATTATGTATTTCATTCTTTAATTTTTTTAAAAAAATGTTTTGTCATTTCTATTTAATTCATTTTATGTATTTTTTTTTTTTTGGTATTTTTATGGAAAAATACCAACAATCTTAAAACAAGTTCTTTATAAATAGGTTTTGATAAAATAATTTACTTTTTATTATAATTTTATTCTAGTGACTCTTGGAATTAAAATTAATTTAATTGCATAGAGTTATTGGAATTTGAGTTTTTGTTTCATGTAATTTATTCATGCAATTTATTTTATCTTAATTAGTTGTTATTACATGAGTTATTTAATTGTTTGTATTTAAGTTGGTAGGAGTTTATAAAAATTAGAATTTTATTATATAAGATTCTTACTATATGATTTGATTTGATTTGTTTATTATTTGTTTTCTTTTGTAGCTAACTTTCTTTATAGGTTTACCTAAGCGAAAAATGAGGATATATAATACGAACAAAAAAAATAAATTGGAATTAATAAATTGGACTGCTAATTTTTTATTTGAACAGGATTACCTTTGCGTGAAATAAGGAATAATATTGGGCCTTTAAAATTTTGTGAATTTAATTATTCACTTTATAGTTCAAGTTAATTTCAGATTTATTCTGTATGTTGTTTTGAAAGTTTGGTAACAATTTCGCTTTAATTTGATTAATTAAATTCTGAAAAAGAGTTTTTTTTTTTTAGAATTTCAAGAGATTCAGCTAGTTGAGAGGTTTCCAACAGTACAAAAATCTCCAAACAAGTTTGTTTTTGGAAAAAATTTAGCAAAACAGTTTCGATTTTTCTAATATAATATTTATGTTGCATTATATGGTGGATGGGTTCTAAGAGAGTATTAGTACATGGTGGAATATTTTGCATTATAATGTCTTTACTTTGTATTCATTCTATTAATTAATTGTTGTATTGGTTATGAGTTTTTCCATGTCTTGATGTGTATATTCAAGTGAATTACTCCAAACAATATTGTGTATTGTTGGAATTTAATTCTATTATTTATAAGATTATTTGCTCATAGTTAGATGGTTGGAATGCCAGTGTTATGACCATAATAGTCTTGTATACGTAATTATTTCATAGCTATGAAACTCATGACATTCTTATAACTGCAATACATCTACAACGGCTTGAATAACATACTATGAGTGATAGTTTAAATTACTTATGTAATATGCATTATATGAGCTATTGGTTTATTAACTCATTTTGTATCCAAGTGTGTATATAAGCAGTGAGCATGGCGGTTTAGCGGCAACGTAGATAAAGTTTTGTACACATCCCCTTTACATGGAATAGAGTACTGAGTTTATTTTTTGTATTGTATTTTATACAATGATAAGCTGGCAATCCGAAAGGATAGTTTCAAGTAGAGGAGTGTGTTCTTGGCTAAACAGACCATTTCTGACGCAGCCACGAACTTTGATTTTGTTGATTTAGATAATTTGTAATTTTAACAGTTGATTTTCCTTTTGTAGTAGTTTTAATTTCTAATTTGTAATAGTTTCACCATAGTGAAAGGAAAGGGAGAAGGAAAGAAATTATAAACCTTCGGGTTTAGAGAAAGTGTTTGGGATTAATTTTATTATTCCCAAAAACTAAGATGGATATGGTTTCAAACCTTTGTGGTTAGAGAAAATCTTTGGGTTTAAATATTTTTATTCCCAAAGTGGTAGTAAACCAAGTTTTGAGAAAGTCTTTGATTATAATCTGATTATTTCCAAAGTGTTGTGGGAAAAGAAACCAAATTTTAGCATTAGATAAAATATTTCAGATTTTATTCAGAAATAATGAGCTCAGTTATGAAAGTACCAGTTAACTTTTATGAGTGGTGTAATTCTGATAGCAATTTTTAATTGCTTATAAGTTTTGTAAACTTGGCTTGTTTTAACCTAGTTTATCCCTTGGAAAACTTAATTCTACATTTGTTTCTCACGGATTAGGAGTCAACATGCTCTTGAAAGTTTTGTCTAAGGTTAGTTGGGTCTTAAGTGAGACCGGTGTGACCCCTCTAGTCTTCTTGAAAACTTTCCTGACCATGTTCAATTCTAGAGTAAATGGTGAGATCAATTTTGAATTAAATTTTAGACTTTTGGGATTTTCTAGTGTTAAGTTTAGTTTTTGGAAAAACATAATAGTGAAATTCTGTTGTGGTTTTCAGAAATGACTTCAAGAGGTGACAACAGGAAATGTTGTTCCACTTGACAACCTTAAACCTTGCGAGGTTCTTAAAGGAAGATCAAGAGAGAGCAAGTGTGATTAAAGGAAAGCATAAGATTGCATGATGATATCTATAGCGATCCCGGGTTTACCCTTGTTGTATAGTGATCCGGACATGTGTCTGTGGATGTTGGTAGTTGTTTATTATCTTGTTTGCATCCTTTCTTACTTTGTATTTGAGTTATAGGATGTGTTGAGCGGGTTTGCTACAGGTTGGTTGAGTTTAGAAACCAAAACTAGTTGCCCAGATTTTTGGCCTGTACGCTCGAGCGTAGGTGTTGGCGCTCGAGCGTAGATTACACCCATTCAGTATTTTCCTGTGCAGCGTTGTACGCTCGAGCGTGGTATTGGCCGCTTGAGCGGGGTTGTCTGAGTGCCGCTCGAGCGTAGGGTTGGGAGCTCGAGCGGAGGCCTGGTTCTGCAAAAGTGCTGGGCGAGTGCATTCTACGCTCGAGCGGGAGGTTGGCCGCTCGAGCGGAAGTCTGTGAGTGGCCGCTCGAGCGGGGTGTTTTACGCTCGAGCGGAGACCTGGGTTAAAGTTCCGAATTTGTGACTCTTTAAATCACTTTTTCACTTTCTCTTCTCTCTCTTACTTTTCCAAAATCACCATTGTTGAGCCTCTCACTCTAGACTCTACCTTCTCTCTAGGTTTTGATCTAGTAGGAGTGATTTACTCACCTTTGGCCTTTACAAAAAAGTTGTTGATCGTCGAGGGCTTCATTTTAATCTGAAAATCTCGGGTTTTGGAGCACGTTGGGTTTTGTCGTCTTCTCCTTTGGGACTCCGAATTTGAGGTAGGGATAACCTACTCCTCTCTATGGGTTTTGTCTTTAAATTTTGGTATTTTGAGATGTTGGGCTTGGTTTGGTAATTTTGTGAAAGTTTGGGGCTTTTGTGTAATTTTACAAAAGTTGGGGTTTTATTCATAATAAACCTAGATGCATGTTTGGCATAGAAAAAAATGGAATGATTGTTGAATCATTGATGTAAATGGGACCTAAGGGTTGAAATAATAATTATGGAAAATGGCCTAATTACATTGTTTAATTAATTGGGATAATTAATTTGTGAGAAATGAGGAAATGAAATGTTGATTGAATATCCATTTGTGCATTTATTTTCTGTTTTAGAAATAACTGCTTTGGGCTATCGGTGGAGGATAGTCGAGATTGTTGTAGACAATGCATGATGATTAGGTAAACGGAAACTAATCAATGGAATGTGTCATGGAACTTGACGGTTGATAGAATACATTAATTGTGTGTATTGTGTGATTGTATATAGAACCAATGTGTTTATATACGTTATGTGTAGAGGAGGAGATAGGGGATGTACTCCGCGGTTTAGGGGAAGATAGGGGATGTACCTCTAAACCGGATAGGTATTGGGAGGAGATAGGGGATGAACTCCGTAGACAGAGCTCATATGCTTGTCTAGAGAAGTGAAGATAGAGCTCATATGCTTATCTTTGTGAAGTGTGGATACAGCTTATACGCTTATCTGTGGATATTGTTGATATACATATCTGTTGAGAATGTGGATATAGCTTTTATGCTTATCTGAATGTGAGATATAGTTTTTATACATATCTGTGGAAATGATGATAGAGCTAGCATGCTTATCTGTTGAAAAAGGGAAAATGAAAAGTAAATGGGACTTGTAAATCGTTGACATAAATATGTAATTTATGTGATTGTATCAGTGTTGACCAACTATCAATTGCTAATGTTTTAGTCATTGTCCATGGTTGGTTTAGTGTATTTCTACTGGGCTGTGGCTCACCCTATATGGGAATATCATTTTCAGGTGCAGGAAGCATGCCACCTCCAAGGACATAGCTGGGAGGCTAGTGGCGGACATGTTTTTTTTGTCGCTTAACTTTTGATGTATTACATGTAACTTCAAGCCAAGGGCTTAATGTGTAAACGAGTTAGTACCCTTTTGTTGTAACCAAGTGTTAACTTGGAAAGCTGTAAGCCCGTAGGGCATTTTGTTTTGATGTTAACATGTAATACATATGTAAATGGAACTCTAATGAATAAAGGAATGTGGTTGGTTTGTATGTAAATGCATGTTTTATCCGATGGGTTAATGTTGTTATTTTGAGGGCGTTACAACTTGGTATCAGAGCGTACCGGGTTCGAATACTTTGGGTACGTGGGAAGTGATTAGTATCACAATGGGTTTGTCTCGCTTGATAGAGACGTAGATGTAGTACCATATGCTATGTGTTTATTTGATAACATGCTTATGTGACTATGTGGGTATGGGATTTAATTTCTAGGATGTTGAGTGGATCCTTGAGTTTCTGGGAGTCTTGTTGGAAAAGCACTTGATCAATGCTATTTCTAACCGGAACTCTAGTAACGTCTCGGGACTATCATTATCCGGAAATGAAATTCGTAAGTGCTTATGTGTTTATGTGCTTATGTGGAGTGAATTACAGTTGTCCATGCATTAGGACGTGAGTGTTTAGTTTTGGCACACTTATGAATGTGTTAACGTTCTGTGTTGCCTTTATTAGGATGTCAGGACGAGGAAGAGGTGCTAGACGTGGTAGACCTGCGAGGCAGGAAGTACCGTTACAGGGTGAGATTCCGGCAGTGCAGGAGGGGGTTGGGCAGGCCACTGTGGCCGAGCCAGTAGGTCAGCAGGCTATGGGTGCCTTGGCCAGAGAGATAGCGGGAGCTTTGGGTATTCTTAGAGCTGGGAATCAGGCAGCTGAGACAGGGCCTTCCTTCTTGAAGAGGGAGTTCTTTCGGTGTAATCCGGACGAGTTTATCGGGGATCCTAAAGAGCCGCTTAAGGCAGATGAATGGCTCGAACAGACAACGAAGACGTTTGAGATGCTTGGCATCGAGGACGGAGCACTGAAAGTGACCTTGGCATCCTTCCAACTGAAGGGAGATGCGGGTCAATGGTGGAAGTACGAGAAAGCTCGTGTTGGTGGTACTTGGGAGGCGTTTGTGAATGCTTTTCAGGAGAGGTTTTTATCAGCAGCAGCTAGGGAGAAGCTGAGGGATCAGTTCAGCCGGCTTAATCAGCAGGGCTTGTCGGTGGCCGAGTTTGAGGCTACTTTTACCAGTCTGTCCAGGTTTGCACCTGAACTGGTGGCGTCTGAGGAACGCCGTTGCTATGAGTTTGAGCGAAAGTTGAGGCGGGGCCTCAAGTTGAGAGTTGGTGGGTCTTACATCCGAGAGTATAGACACCTAGTGGATGCTGCAGCTCATATGGAGCTCATGATGCAGGAGGAGGATGAGGGGCAGAGAGGCTCCAAGAGGAGCCAAGATAGTCAGGGTGATGGCAGGAGGCAGAGGGGTTCTAACCCTCAGCAGTCGCAGGGTGGTGTTGCTAGATCGACCTTCCCAGTGCCGAGTGCAGGCTCCGGGAGAGGTGGTCAGGGGGATTTCACCTGTTACAAGTGTGGCCAGCTGGGTCATAAGGTATCTGTTTGCCCGCAGAAGGGTGGGGGTCAGAAAGCTGCTTCTTCTTCAGCTAGACCGCAGAGTCAGAGTTTGGGCAGGGGGCAGCTCTTGACTTGTTATCAGTGTGGACAACCTGGGCACATGAAGAGGTTTTGCCCACAGTTGAGTGCCACTTCGGGAGCGTCTGGTTCTAGACAGACGCAGGGTTTTCAGTCAGCTCAGTCTGTGCAGGCCTCGAGGGCCAATCCGGGAGCTTCGTCATCCCAGTCTGTGCAGCAGTCTTTTGCTCCGAGAGGTGAGCAGGTAGACCAGGGGCCTACGGGGCGCGTGTATGCTGTTACCGCGCAGGACTTAGTACCGGCTCCATCTGTAGTGAGAGGTACTTTTCTGTTTTGCAACTCAGTTGCTAATGTGTTGATAGACACGGGTGCATCTCATTCTTTTGTATCTGCTGCATTTGCATCTGTTTTGGAATTGGAGTTAGCACAGTTAGCATCTCCTATTTGTGTGGTATCGCCTTTGGGTGGTGAGTTGATTCTGAAACAGGGTGTTAGAGGATGTGATATAGAGGTCGCCGACTATAGGCTTCCTTTTCCGTTTGTTGTCATGCCCATGAAGGGTTTTGATGTTATTTTGGGTATGGACTGGTTATCGTCATACCGGGCTGTTATTGATTGCTACCGCCAGAGGGTTACATTGTGTACCTTGAGCGGGGAGTGGTTCCATTTCTTGGGAGACCGGGTTGGTAGTGTTTTGCCACCGGGGTATGATTCGCGAGGGCGAAGTGAGCTTAGTAGTCTACTTGCCAGCTTTGAGAGTGGTGAGAGTGGTGAGACCCAGGTTGTGTTACCGAGGGTGGTTTGTGAGTATTCGGATGTCTTTCCCGAAGATCTTGTTAGTTTGCCACCTCACCGAGAGATAGAGTTCTCTATTGATTTAGTGCCCGGCACGGCGCCGATTTCTATGGCACCTTACCGTTTTGCTCCGGCAGAGTTGGTTGAGTTGAAAGTTCAGCTCCAGGAATTGCTCGATAAGGGCTTTGTTCGCCCTAGTGTTTCACCGTGGGGAGCACCGGCCCTCTTTGTTAAAAAGAAAGATGGTGCTTTGAGATTGTGTATAGACTACCGGAAGTTGAATCGGGCTACGGTTAAAAATAAGTACCCTATGCCCCGTATAGATGATTTGTTTGACCAGTTGAAGGGTTCCCGTTGTTTCTCTAAGATAGACTTGAGATCGGGTTACCACCAGTTGAGGGTCAGGGAAGAGGATATTCCTAAGACGGCATTCCGTACGCGGTATGGCCATTACGAGTTTCTGGTGATGCCATTTGGGCTTACCAATGCACCGGCAGTTTTTATGGACTTGATGAACCGGATTTTCCGGGAGTTCTTAGACCGATTTGTGGTTGTCTTCGTGGACGACATTCTTATTTATTCGCCTTCTGAGGAGGAGCACGAGGAACACTTGAGAGTGGTGCTTGAGTTACTTAGAGTCCATAGGCTGTATGCCAAGTTTGGGAAGTGTGAGTTCTGGCTGAGGGAAGTTAAATTCTTAGGCCACGTGGTATCCGGGGAAGGGGTGTCTGTTGATACATCCAAGGTTGAGGCAGTGCAGGATTGGGCACAGCCTAAGAGTGTGTTTGAGATCCGCAGTTTTCTGGGATTGGCTGGGTATTACCGTCGGTTTGTGAAAGATTTCTCTAGGTTAGCGTCACCGTTGACTAGACTTACTCGGAAGGGAGTCAAGTTTGTGTGGAGTGAGACTTGTGAAAAGTCGTTCCAAGAGCTGAAAGTTAGATTGACCACCGCTCCGGTGTTGATTATTCCAGAGAGAGGGTTGGGTTATGCAGTTTATTGTGATGCCTCACGAGAGGGTTTGGGTTGTGTGTTGATGCAAGAGGGGAAAGTGGTAGCTTATGGCTCACGTCAGTTGAAAATACACGAGAAGAATTACCCCACACACGACCTAGAGTTAGCAGCTGTGATCTCTGCCTTGAAAATCTGGAGGCACTACCTTTATGGTGAGAGGTTCGAGGTATTCTCGGATCATAAGAGTTTGAAGTATCTGTTTACACAGAAAGACTTGAATTTGAGGCAGAGGAGATGGATGGAGTTCATCGAGGATTATGATTTTGAGTTGCATTATCATCCGGGAAAGGCCAATGTTGTGGCCGATGCCCTTAGTAGGAAAACCATTAGTGATGTAGCTTGTATAGCCATCCGGGAATGGGTGATGTTGGGAGCACTTGGCGAGTTTGATTTGCTACTGGGCGAATCTGTCGAGGCTGCGGCCTTGTTTTCTGTTGTTGCGCAGCCTACACTTGTGACTAGAGTGTTAGAGGCACAGAGAGGTGACCTTGAGGTAGAATCCCTCCGAGAGAAGATCTCCAGTGGGAAAGTTG
The DNA here is from genome assembly GCF_055761805.1 of Camellia sinensis. Lineage (NCBI taxonomy): Eukaryota > Viridiplantae > Streptophyta > Magnoliopsida > Ericales > Theaceae > Camellia > Camellia sinensis. The sequence continues at coordinate 173,011,647 of NC_138967.1, forward strand.
AGAAGGGTTTGACGGTGTATCCCGACCTGAGTGTGAGATACCGAGACCGTTTGTTTGTACCGGAGGCTTGCCGAGAGGAAGTACTCTGAGAGTTTCATCATTCGCGCCTTGCAGTGCATCCGGGAGGTACTAAGATGTATCAGGATTTGGGTCGCCAGTTTTGGTGGCGGGGTATGAAGAGAGATGTGGCTGTTTTCGTATCGAAGTGCCTTACTTGCCAGCAGGTGAAGGCCGAGCATCAGAGGCCAGCGGGTTTGTTGCAACCCTTGCCTATTGCCGAGTGGAAGTGGGAGCATATCACTATGGACTTCGTTGTAGGTCTTCCGAGGACTCAACGGGGTAGTGATGCTATTTGGGTGGTTGTAGACCGGTTGACTAAGTCGGCGCACTTTATTCCTATGCGCGTGAGAGATTCGGTGGATCATCTCGCCAATTTGTATATTTGGGACGTAGTGAGATTGCACGGGGTCCCAGTGACGATCGTCTCAGATGGAGATCCTCGTTTTACTGCTAGGTTGTGGCAGAGTTTGCAGAGTGCCTTGGGCACTAAGTTGACCTTTAGTACGGCTTATCATCCTCAGACTGACGGACAGTCCGAGCGTACTATTCAGATCCTCGAGGATATGCTTCGGGGTTGTGTCCTGGACTTCAGTGGGACGTGGGAGAGGCACTTGCCATTGGTAGAGTTTGCCTACAACAATAGTTTTCAATCTAGCATTGGTATGGCACCGTTTGAGGCCTTGTATGGCCGACCGTGTAGGTCTCCAGTTTGTTGGGCCGAGGTGGGTGATGCACCTTTGTTGGGTCCGGAGTTGGTTAGGGAGACGACGGAGAAAGTTGAGCTTATCCGTAGGAGGCTTGTTACAGCCCAGAGTCGACAAAAGAGTTATGCCGACCGTAGGAGGAGGCCTTTGGCGTTTGAGGTAGGTGATCATGTCTTTCTGAAAATATCACCTAGGCGAGGCCTGATGAGGTTTGGGAAGAGTGGGAAGTTATCCCCTCGGTTTATTGGTCCTTTTGAGATCCTTGAGAGGATTGGCGAGGTTGCATATCGGTTAGCCTTACCACCGCAGTTTTCTGGAGTGCATGACGTGTTTCATGTGAGTATGCTTCGGAAGTATGAGCCAGATCCATCACATGTGTTGGATTGGAGCGATTTAGAGGTAGATGAGGATGCCTCGTATGAGGAGAGACCGGTTCGGGTCTTGGATAGGCGGGATCAGGTCCTGCGTGATAAAACTATTCCTTTGGTGAAAGTCTTGTGGAAACATCACGGAGTGGAGGAAGCCACTTGGGAACGTGAGTTGGAAGTCCGTGAGAAATATCCGAACTTGTTTGTCGATGTGTGATCTTGTATTTAAATTTTACATTATGTTGAACTTAAGAGCTTTTATATATGTCTTAAGTTGTAAAACATTGAGAATGTTTTGATTATTGGAAGCATGTTTTGGAACTTGCCTCATATGGTAGTTGGATGTAACACTATATATGTTGAATATATTGTTGACATTGGAAAGTTAGTGCATAATGTTGGTGCATGTTAATAATACATATGTTGTTTACATATTGTGATATGTCTCTTGTTAAAGGGATGGGATGACCGGTAATGGGTCGAATTGTTGAATGTTAAAATATAACATTGTTTAAAATGGAGGAAAACTTGTTTTTGAAAACTTGTGTTTAATTTCGGGGACGAAATTCTTTAAGGGGGGGAGGTTATAGCGATCCCGGGTTTACCCTTGTTGTATAGTGATCCGAACATGTGTCTGTGGATGTTGGTAGTTGTTTATTATCTTGTTTGCATCCTTTCTTACTTTGTATTTGAGTTATAGGATGTGTTGAGCGGGTTTGTTACAGGTTGGTTGAGTTTAGAAACCAAAACTAGTTGCCCAGATTTTTGGCCTGTACGCTCGAGCGTAGGTGTTGGCGCTCGAGCGTAGATTACACCCATTCAGTATTTTCCTGTGCAGCGTTGTACGCTCGAGCGTGGTATTGGCCGCTTGAGCGGGGTTGTCTGAGTGCCGCTCGAGCGTAGGGTTGGGAGCTCGAGCGGAGGCCTGGTTCTGCAAAAGTGCTGGGCGAGTGCATTCTACGCTCGAGCGGGAGGTTGGCCGCTCGAGCGGAAGTCTGTGAGTGGCCGCTCGAGCGGGGTGTTTTACGCTCGAGCGGAGACCTGGGTTAAAGTTCCGAATTTGTGACTCTTTAAATCACTTTTTCACTTTCTCTTCTCTCTCTTACTTTTCCAAAATCACCATTGTTGAGCCTCTCACTCTAGACTCTACCTTCTCTCTAGGTTTTGATCTAGTAGGAGTGATTTACTCACCTTTGGCCTTTACAAAAAAGTTGTTGATCGTCGAGGGCTTCATTTTAATCTGAAAATCTCGGGTTTTGGAGCACGTTGGGTTTTGTCGTCTTCTCCTTTGGGACTCCGAATTTGAGGTAGGGATAACCTACTCCTCTCTATGGGTTTTGTCTTTAAATTTTGGTATTTTGAGATGTTGGGCTTGGTTTGGTAATTTTGTGAAAGTTTGGGGCTTTTGTGTAATTTTACAAAAGTTGGGGTTTTATTCATAATAAACCTAGATGCATGTTTGGCATAGAAAAAAATGGAATGATTGTTGAATCATTGATGTAAATGGGACCTAAGGGTTGAAATAATAATTATGGAAAATGGCCTAATTACATTGTTTAATTAATTGGGATAATTAATTGGTGAGAAATGAGGAAATGAAATGTTGATTGAATATCCATTTGTGCATTTATTTTCTGTTTTAGAAATAACTGCTTTGGGCTATCGGTGGAGGATAGTCGAGATTGTTGTAGACAATGCATGATGATTAGGTAAACGGAAACTAATCAATGGAATGTGTCATGGAACTTGACGGTTGATAGAATACATTAATTGTGTGTATTGTGTGATTGTATATAGAACCAATGTGTTTATATACGTTATGTGTAGAGGAGGAGATAGGGGATGTACTCCGCGGTTTAGGGGAAGATAGGGGATGTACCTCTAAACCGGATAGGTATTGGGAGGAGATAGGGGATGAACTCCGTAGACAGAGCTCATATGCTTGTCTAGAGAAGTGAAGATAGAGCTCATATGCTTATCTTTGTGAAGTGTGGATACAGCTTATACGCTTATCTGTGGATATTGTTGATATACATATCTGTTGAGAATGTGGATATAGCTTTTATGCTTATCTGAATGTGAGATATAGTTTTTATACATATCTGTGGAAATGATGATAGAGCTAGCATGCTTATCTGTTGAAAAAGGGAAAATGAAAAGTAAATGGGACTTGTAAATCGTTGACATAAATATGTAATTTATGTGATTGTATCAGTGTTGACCAACTATCAATTGCTAATGTTTTAGTCATTGTCCATGGTTGGTTTAGTGTATTTCTACTGGGCTGTGGCTCACCCTATATGGGAATATCATTTTCAGGTGCAGGAAGCATGCCACCTCCAAGGACATAGCTGGGAGGCTAGTGGCGGACATGTTTTTTTTGTCGCTTAACTTTTGATGTATTACATGTAACTTCAAGCCAAGGGCTTAATGTGTAAACGAGTTAGTACCCTTTTGTTGTAACCAAGTGTTAACTTGGAAAGCTGTAAGCCCGTAGGGCATTTTGTTTTGATGTTAACATGTAATACATATGTAAATGGAACTCTAATGAATAAAGGAATGTGGTTGGTTTGTATGTAAATGCATGTTTTATCCGATGGGTTAATGTTGTTATTTTGAGGGCGTTACAATATCTCGGAATTTATCAGAGGCAATTAGTATGTTATCCTTGTGCCAATTATAGCATTTATGATTGCTTTGTGACTTTGCTTGAAAGTAAATATGAGACAACCCGTTAGAGTGGGTGAATATATTTTTTGAATTTTTAAATTCTACATATATTCTAAAATTGGTGGCTCCTAGTAAGTATAAGATCACTAATCACATAGATAGAAAACTAGTGGTTCCTATGAGATGTTAGACCATTGGCTACACAGTTTTGAGTTTGTGGTTCCTAGTAAATAAATTACTGATTACATGTTAAGACATAATGGTTCCTAGTAGTGGAGAGGCTACTGATCATTTGTCAAGATATGATAATTCCTAGTAATGAAAGTAACTGCTGGTCACATTTAAAACATTGTGGTTCCAAGTAGTGAAAAGTCTACTAATTACATGATGAGAAATTAGTGATTCGTAATGATCAGACTACTGGTCATGTTATGAAATTCTGAATAGTAGACTGTTGAACACTAGATTTGTGTTTCCTAATAGTAAGACTATTGGCTATAGAGTGATAGGTTGAACCAAAAAAAAATTTGGTGCCTTGAATTTGAGAAAGACTTAATTCGGTTAATGACAGTCTAGGAATATATTTTATGTGATATAATTTTGAGAGTTTCATAATCATTTTAACACAAGGAAGTGTTTAAAGAACCTGTATGAATTTTTAGAAAAGCCAAAAGCCTTCATATAAATTCTACAAATGTGGGGGTGCCATGCTAAGGTGGTAATACCTAAACCCAACAGGGTTAGGATAAGCCTAAAAATCCGTTGACTTTGTATTCAACAATTATGCACAATATAGTAGTGCATATCGGTTTTTTGTGTGGACAAATCTGATATTCAACTTTACCCAAGAATGCCATCATGGAATTGAGGAAACGATTTCATGAGAAAAAAAGATGAGCCTAGAAGATGTTAAAAGACTAGGACTTTAAAGTTCTTTTGTCTAATCTTCTTAAGCCTATATTGTGGCTAGTGAGGCTAAAAGCTTCTTTGAAGCTGTGATTTCTCTAGAAAATTTAGCTTTATCTTGCATAGGTAGTAAGCCTTGGGATGCAAGTGAATGAAAGCTGACGAGGTAGGTTTGCTATCAAAGGAGACCAGCAAAGAGAAGGGTGTAATGTTTTGATACGTGATCACTAGTTATGGTGAGTGTGATCGCAATTATGCGAAGTCTGGAGATACATCAAGATGGATGTTCAGATAGCTTTCCTATATGAAGATTTAGTTGAATAAATATTTATGGAACAACCCAAAGGGTTTGTCAGTTCCAAGACGAGGAAATATGTAACGCCCTCAAAATAATAACATTAATCCCATCAATTTAGATATGCATTGATATAAGAGATAAATATCATTCTATTCATCAGAGTAATTCTTTACAAAAGTATTACATGTTAACAACAAAAGCAAATGCCCTACGGGCTTACAGTTTTCCAAGTTAACACTTGGTTACAAGAGGAGAGTACTAACTCAAATACACATTAAGCCCTTGGCTTGAAATTACATGTAATACAACAAAGATAACACAACCACAAACGTCTGCCTGCCTCTAGCCTCTCAAGCTATGTCCTTGGAGGTGACATGCTTCCTGTACCTGAAAATGGTGTCCCATATAGGGTGAGCCATAGACCAGTGGAAATACACTAAACCAACTATAAGCAATGACTAAAAGATTAGCAGTTGATAGATGGTCAACACTTGTACACTCGTTTACCTCACATTACTGTTCCATGACATTCGTGTCCGTGTTACAATTCACTTTCCATTTCTTATTCAACTTAGAGTTTGAAAACAAGGTTCAGTGCCCTGGCCAAATCATTTGATGAAATTATAGTTCATCACTAAAACATTTCCAAAATTTATGGTGGATACACATTTTGATGCTGTATCAAAGTCAAACAAAAACATTCCTATATTTCTCAAATGATATACATTTTTGTGCTATCACAAATCAACAAACAATTCCATACTTCACGAATGATAATGATATACATTTTAGTGCTATATCAAATCAACAAACAATTCCATATTTCACAAATAATAATGATATACATTTTAGTGCTATATCAAATCAACAAACAATTCCATACTTCACGAATGATAATGATATACATTTTAGTGCTATATCAAATCAACAAACAATTTCATATTTCACGAATAATAATGATATACATTTTAATGCTATATCAAATCAACAAACACTTCTAATTCGCAGCCTGATACACATTGTAGTGCTGTATCACTGTCACAAGATTCGGTTTAGAGGTTCAGCCCCATTCTTCCAATAAACCGTGGAGTACAACCCCGTTCTCCTCCCACACAATACAATGCATATAAACAATTATCATATACAAATTCAACCTATCAATACAAAATTTTGATGTATTAAACCAATTGCCATGTTCATTAGCATATTCAATAGATTAGCTTTAGATTGCCTAATCATCACACATTGCCTACTACAATCAAGACTATCCTCCACCGATAGTTCAATACAGTTATTTCTAAATAGGAAATAAATGCACCAATTTGATATATTATCAACAGTTTAACTAGGTGAGCGACAAGTGAGTCCAACTACACCCTTTAACCCCATATCTTTCTAATTTGAATATTTCCTATTCAATTTCTCAATTCCTTAAATTTCTTGTACAAATTAATTTATCAAAGTAATTAGGGCTTTACCCATAATCTACATAACAACACTAAGATTCCATTTTCTTCAATAGTTCAACACTAGCCTCATTTCTCTTTATCAAACATGGATATAGGTTTACATATAACAAACCCCCATCTTTTGTAAAATTACACAAAGACCCAAACTTTCTCAAAAATACCCAACAACCCCCAACATATCAAAATGCTAAAATTCAAAGACAAAACTCATAAGGAGAAGTAGGATATCCCTACCTCAAATTTGGAGCTCAAAGGGAGACGATGACGAAACCCAAAGTGCTCCAAAACTCAATATGCTCGGATCAAAACGTAGCCCTCGACGATCAACACAACTTTTGTAAAGGCCAAAGGTGAGGAAATCACTTCTACTAGATCAATACTTAGAGAGAAGTTGAGTTTTAGCGAGAAAAGCTCTCAAATGGCTTTTTCGGAAAAGTAATAGAGAGAGAGAATGTAAAAAGTGATTTTAAGATGCCCAACTACCAACTGATATACGACATTCCCGCTCGAGCGGAGAACACAACGCTCGAGCATCAAGACCAAAAACTAGGTACGCTCGAGCGCAAGAAGTCCCGCTCGAGCTCCAAGACACAAGAATAAAGTACAACCGCTCGAGCGCGAAAACCAGTCCGCTCGAGCGTAGATTTCCCCCTCCCAGAACTTACACCAAAAAGTACTACCCGCTCGAGCGCCAGAATGCCCGCTCAAGCGCGACCGCTCGAGCGTAAAGAAACCCGCTCGAGCGTAAGAATCACACCTGCAGAAGTTTTGCAGGGACACAAAATACTGGGAGTGTGCAATATCCGCTCGAGCGGAACGACCAAAAACCTGGCAACAAGATTTTAGACCAAGGTTCAACCCGTCTGTTCGAAACACGCCCAACACATCCTAGAACTCAGACATACGGAATTTAAAAGGTGACAACAGGACATACCACCACCAACTCCACGGAACCTAAGACCGGAACACTGTACATAAAGGAGGGCAAACTCAGGATCGCTATAAAATACTATAAGCTTAAGAATCATTTTATGATTTGAAATAACACCGAAACAATGGCATGAGAAATTTGACTACACTATGTTGTCAAGTGGGTATTTATGTCAAAGACATTGACAATAGTATAAGTCGTATTGTGTTTGTGTATAGGTGACATGCTCATTATTGGTAGTTATGAGCAGATATTCAATACTACCTAGTGGATGTTGTATTCTAAGTTTGATATGAAAGATATAGGCCTTACAGATATGATTTTGGGTATTAAGATTACCAGAACATCTAGTAGTATTGTACTTTCTCAATCTTATTATGTTAATAAAATACTTGAGAAATTTAGTAAATCAAATACAAGTGTGTCGAGGATACTGGTAGACTTGAGTCTACATTTGGTCAAGAATAATGATAAAAGTGTATTTTAACTAGAATATTATCAGGTCATTAGAAGTTTAAAGTATCTAATGAGTTATACAAGGCCAGGTATAGCCTACTCAGTTAGCAGGCTTAGTAGATACACAAATAATCCTAATGTTACTCATTGGAAGGGCATTATGTGGGTGTTGGATTATTTACACTACACCCAGGATTATGGGTTGCATAACACTTGATATCTAGTTGTACTAAAATGGTACAAAGGCGCCTACTAGATATCTGATACAGAGACTACGAATCTATTAGTGGATATGCTTTCTCTAAATTGGAGTTACAACCTTGCCTTCGAGATTTTCCAAGAAAATATGTATCACGAGATCAATGATCAGAATTTAGTGCTTTAGATGAAGTTACTAAAGTAACTGAATGGCTTTGCTGTTTTCTTGAGGATATTCCATGTTGATCAAACTTATGCCAACAATTTTGTATACTTTACGACAACCAATCAAGTATTGGTGGGGCACAAATAAAAAGTCTAGACATTTTCATCGAAGACATTATTCCATATAATGACTACTCTCATGTGTTGTCACTATGGACTATATACAGTCTAAGGACAATATCACGGATTCGTTAACCTAAGGGTTAAATTGAGAGTCAGTAAGAAGTCGTCAAGAAGAGTGACGTTAAGGCCTTTAGTGAATGTTACCGGAACGGAAAACCCAACATAGTTGACTGGAGATCCCAAGATCTAGGTTCAAAGGGACAACCTAATTATGTATAACGGATGAGTCACTGTGGAGGTAAATCCTTTTGCCCATTGCTTTTAATGACCTAAGTGCTGTGAATAGTCAACCATGGTATAGCGAGATACCTTATGTAGATTACCTATGTGAGTGCGAAGTGGGGCCACTTCTTTAAGAATTGACAAGGCTGAATTCTTTAAAAACACTCACTGAACCAGGCTAGTGTTCCAAAGCCAAACTGGACACACCAGTAAGAACAAAAACAATGGTTAGAATGACTCCTGTGTGAGGTCTATTGTCTTGGTTTACACAAACGGCAGAACAGTTCAAGACATCACGTACACTAGCCAACCAGTAAATCCGATAGGCTTTCATTATGAAAGGTTCAAGGCCAACAACTACCTTTTCTGATGCAGGGTTATTTAGTGTGCACTCTCTCCGAGTCTTTGTTGTTAAGCGTTGTCTGTTTTTCTTTATTTAGTCAATTTTATTCATGTGGGGGATTGTTGGAAAATAATGATTTTTTGACAACTTTAATTCGAAATTAAAGTGGGACCCAACCGTCGGTTGAGGTGGATCTGAGCGATTTTGTATTCTCTTAAGTGAGAAGATTACAATACAAAAATAATAAACCGAAACCATTGAATTGTGAATGAGAATTGTCTCATAAAGTGGACATCAATAAGTTGGGTTTAGATTTAGACTTAGTCTTAGTTTGGACTGGACCTAGACGTGTGATGGGTTTGATCTTGGACTTAATCTTAAGCTTGGGCTAAGTTATGTTGTATTGGGCTTAACTTGTGTATGTGTTTGAGAATTGGGTTTGGATCGAGTTGTGACCCAACATTAGTATCCATTTTGTGACCCATCTAGTTAGTTTATTCAAACATCATTATATACATATGTATTTGAATATATTAAGCACATGGGAGATTTAGACTTTTGTAACTCTTATCTTTTGATGATTGAGTTGATGGCCATATTAGTGGCCATAGGTTTTCAACCTTTGTAACTCTAGCCCTAATGGCTAGAGTTGATGGCCTTGGTTAATGGCATTTAATGGCCCTATTGATGTATAACTTTCATGGCTTGGGATTCCCTACTTGTATAAATAGAGGCATTTTTCCTCCAACTTGGGAGAAGGATTTTTAGAGAGATTTTTGATGGACTAAGAGCATCTCCAACACAAGAGCCAAAAGGAAAGAATTAAGCATTTTGCCTATTGAACCTGGATTTCGAAGCTCCAACGCGCTCTGCAACTGAAGAGGCATTTTGCCAATTCTCATTTTGGCTCTCTGCAGGTAGCCAGCGTCCATTGCTAGGCAAAACACTCTTCCCGCCATTGTGTTGGCCTTCATCGCTGCTTGTTCCATCTCTGTTCCAGCCCATTGATCACAAGTATGGCTATCTTTCTCTTTCTCCACTTCCATGTTCTTACCAATCATCTATCTGTAATCGTTTTCCATATATCGAACTACCTTCTGTACTCTAAAACCCTCTCTCAAACCTATTCCCCTTCTACAAAACCCTCTCTCAAACCTCTCCCCCCCATGTGCAAATCCCCTCCCAAACTCTTCCCTTTTTTGTGAAATTTTATCCCAAACCCTCTTCTACCTTGCTATGTTAAATTTGTGCAAAGGAATACATGATTTAGGGCAATCCATTTGCAAAAATTCGGTTTGTGTACTGAAATTGTTCACTGCAAAGAAATTGTGTACTAAAATTGTTCCAGTGGCTACTGGGTCATGCAGCAAATTGCTGGTTTTAATTGTTGTTAAGAAAGAAAATGATGTTATTGCTATATGTGCAATTGCTGGTTTTAATTGTTCCATTAAACTTTGTTGCATTTGTAATTGTTTATGGGTACACACATTTTCAGATTATAGAAACTGAAACATAAAAATTTGCAATTATCATTAATAGAGATCAATTTCATAGCCTTTGCAAAATTTTGGTTTTTCTTTCTAGTATACTAGTAGTAGAAATACTGTTAAAATTCTATTGTTGATATAATACACATTTTGTTTTGATCAATAATATCAATGAGAATTAATATAAAAATTAAGTAGCAAAATTCTATTGATTTACTTTGCAGTTGCTTGTATCTTACTTGAATTATTGGTTTTGAAATCTAATACGTTGCAAGTATGGCTCACTCTGAGTGTATTATGTCCACCCTGGCCATGAATTGATACTCTCTCTCTCTTTTTTCTTTTTCTTTTTCTTTTTGTGTGGTATGAATAATTGTGCTTTAGGTGGAATATCAAGGAAATGCATATTTTAGCAACCTAATGAATGACAAGTTTGACCTTGACCATGATTTTACCACTAAATCTCCTCAATAAGAGAGTCAATCTTTATCATTCTCTCCTGAAATTATTAATCAAACCACAAAAATATCACAACGCAAAGGGAACTTCACCGTAAAGGAAGACATGATGCTCATATCTTCATGGCTTAATATTAGCTTAGATCTAATTAGAGGAAATGAACAAAAGTCAAAGGCATATTGGTTAAGAGTGTGGGAGAACTTCAACAAGTACAAACCCTTTGATTCTGAAAGAACTCAAACTTCTCTAATGAATTGGTGGTCGACGATTCAACTTGCCACAAATAAATTTTGTGGATGTTTTGCTCAAGTTGAATGAATGAATCGAAGTGGTTCTACTGAAAAAGACAAGGTATTACTATAATTTAATTTTGTACCTATAATGAATATATATTATCCATTACGTGATAGTGACTATTCTTTAATCACTAGTGATATATTATTGAAAGTACATAAAGTAGTACAAATATTTTTGAAAACACACTCACTAAAGCATATAAACTAGTACAAAAATCAATAAGAACCAACTAGCACTTCTCACAAGGAGTCTCCATGTAGTGTCCACAAGTGTTCGACCAAGTTTTGTTTGAGTTTGGAGTGAGTTCCTCTATCTATGATGCGATGATGATTTTGAATGAATTCAAGAAGTTCTGGTGTACACTCGTGAGACACTGGTGGAAGACTTTCACTAATTGTATCATATTTAAAGTCTATTCTACTGGCATCCCTCTCATCTTCAACAATCACGTTATGCATTATTATGCATATCATCATAATATCTTCCATTATTTCCTTTTTCTAAAAACGTGCAGGTCCTTGCACAATCACGAAACATGCCTGGAGCACACCAAATGCTTACTCAACATTCTTCCTTGCCGATTCTTGAGCTTTTGCAAAATATATTTGCTTATTCCCTCATGGAGATGAGATTGTTTTGACAAATGTTGCCCATTGCGGATATATACCATCGACAAGATAGGATCCCATTGTATAATCATTTCCATTGATTGAGTAATTGACTGGAGGGCACGACCTTGAGTAAGGAGTGCAAATACAGAAGAACGATCTAATACATTAATGTCGTTATGAGATCTGGGCATCCCAAAAAAGGCATGCCATATCCATAAATCTTGAGAAGCCACAGCCTCTAAAATAATAGTTGGTTCATGGATGTGACCAGAATACATACCTTTCCATGCAGTAGGACAATTTTTCCACTTCCAATGCATACAATCAATGCTCTCTAACATACCAAGAAACCCGCAATTGCTTCTCATCACTAATAATCTTGAAATATCATCGTTGTTAGGGCTCCTCAAGTGCCTCTCAGAAAACATTGCAACCACCGCCTTAACAAAGTTTTTTAGACTCTCTGTGGCGGTGCTTTCACCAATTCTCACATAATCATCCACCGAATCTGCTGCTACTCCATAAGCGAGCATCCTCATAGCAGCTGTCATTTTTTGAAGGAAAGATAAACCAATGATTCCAACATCTATTTTCTGGACAAAATATGAAGAAAGAGAGATCGATTCATTCGGAATCTCCTCCTGAAGTAGTCTTGATAAAGTCTCTCATGGCCTTGAACTCGATCATGATAAATAATTGCATGGCCTTCAATGGAACCACTACATCTTCTCAAACATCTTTCTCTATTGAGTCGCTTTTCTTCCATTGCAGTTATCGTTATTAGCTGCAATTCGTCATTACCATCAAAGTCATTAAGAATCATTTTCATGGTATTGCGAGCCATGGTAATTAAAAAATGAATGAAGTTGAGAAATATACTTCAAATTGGTACAAATGAAAGAGCAAATCCTTTTTATAAACAAAAATATATGACCGTTAGGAATATATGTCCGTTAGAGAATATTACCGTTAGAGAATAATACCATTTGAAAATATGACCGTTGAGAGAATATTACCGTTTGAAAATATGACCATTGAGATAATATGATTGTTTGAAAATATTTTTTTATAAATAATTTAATTATGTATTTTAAATAAATAAATATTTGCAAATGCCACGTCAATATATGCAGCATGTCATAAAAAGATTATTTATTTATTTATTAATGTTTATAATAGTTTTCTTTTAAAAAATAGTTAAGTTAGTTTGATTGGTTACCTAAAATAAAAAGTATGGTTGGAGTGTACACTAGCTAAACTAGTTAGGCAAAATAAAGAAGGTAGTTTTCTGTGTACTGCATTTTAGAGAGTATGGTTGGAGATGCTCTAATAGCTAGAGTTGATGGCCTTGGTTAATGGCATTTGATGGCCCTATTGATATATAACTTTCATGGCTAGGGATTCCCTACTTATAGAAATAAAGGCATTTTTCCCTCTAACTTGGGAGAAGGACTTTTAAAGAGATTTTTTTATGAAAAATGGAGATGGTGTTTTGAGATAAAAAGTTAGAGATGTTTATTTTACACTAAAGAAAAATTTTCCTTTTTTTTTTTTGCTAGTCCTTTCTTTGGTTCTTGTTAGAGAGAATGCAACTATTGTCAAATTCGCCAAAGCTATTCAGAAAGTATTTCTGCATTAGCTAATTTTGACCGTCGTATATTGGGAGACAAATGCCGGTGTATCTCCAGCATCCATCAGGAGGTGGTGAATCTGTTTTAAGGAAACTGTGGTATCACAGTGGCTTTGGTTTGCTTCTTTTCTTATCATTTGTTCTTAAATTTTTCAAAATTTAGTTTACAAAGATGAGTTCTAATATTTAGTTATCCATGTTAATATTTTGTTCTATTAGTAATATAATCTAATTCATTTCTGTACTTTCTGTTGTGTAATTTATTATGTATTTCATTCTTTAATTAAAAAAAATGTTTTGTCATTTCTATTTAATTCATTTTATATATTTTATTCTTGTATTTTTGTGGAAAAATACCAACAAAAATATATATAATAAATTAAATAGAAATGACAAAACATTTTTTTTTTTTTGTTTTGGAAGATTTGGTGATAGACCCCTCACTGTCTAATTTGTCTTTCAAAAGGACAAGAATTATATATGTACTTTCAAAACCCCCTAATATTTTGAAACTTGTTTCTTTTACTATATTACGCTCATATCTATCAACTCTCCTATTAAGTCATCCTCACAATCTATTTCAGAGTAAAATTTATTATGGTTCAAAGTAAAATTTTATATCGTTAAGCAAATCAACATGTTTTTAACCAAGGCAAAATTTTATTTTGAATCACAGTAAACTTTATTCAGAGTAAAATTGTATTCTGAATCAAAGTAAAGTTTACTATAATTCAAAGTAAAATTTTATATCGTTAAGCAAATTAACATGTTTTTAACCAAAGTAAAATTTCAGAGTAAAATCTTACTTTGAATCATAATAAACTTTACTGTTAATTTAAAACAGAGCATTAGCAAATAAATGACAGATTACATATTATTATAGTAAACCAGAGTAAAATTTTACTATCATTTAAACAGAGTATCAGCAAATAAAACAACTTTGACATATATTATCAAAGCAATCTAAGTAAAATTAATCTAATAGTGATTGAATGAATTATTAAGAATCAAATAGTGATTGAACGAATCTCTAACTCTAACTCGAACAATGATCGAAATGTATATCTATGAGAACTTGAATCCAAGCCTTGAGTCGGCATGCTATACAAGAACCACAAGCCCCTCACACTCACCAATCATTAGCAGGAAGTTAATCTCCCACCCATTAGTGTCTTCGTGAAGAAGCAAACTAATGAAGAAACAATGTTTTAAATAGAACATATTTGAACCTGTTTAGTACCTTAAAATCGATCACGAAACGCAAGAATTTCAAAAGAATTGTTGTTAAACGAAAAAAGCAAAAATCGATCTTCGCCATCTCGAAGATTTCTCTATTACTTCTCACAAATCATTCCCAGTTACCGAATCATTGTCCAGAGTTTCATATGAGCTGTAGCATATAAAAATATGTGTACTAGAAGGAGGGTAAAATAGCCCATAAAATTTTAGTCTTATTAGAATATGGACTTTATGCATTAAAGACATTAACCGGAGGGACTTTATGCATTAAAGATTTAAAACTTGGACTTTTAGAAGAAAGCTGTTAGTGTGAAGGGCTTATGGCCAATTTTCCCTTTTATTTCTTCATGTATTATGATGAATAAGTACCAACATTGTCATCAATCATGTTTAATGCAGCTAGAAGCCTCATCAAGACAAAGAAAGTGCAAGCAATTCTAGGACCTCACGCATGGGAAGAATCATCACTGGTTGCAGATGTTTGCACCCAAGCTCACATTCCCATTCTCTCTCTTGCCACCTATTCAACCCCAGAATGGGCAATGCTGCGTTGGCCCTTCCTCATCCAAGCCTCCTCCTCGCCCAATCAACGCTCACAAATGAAAGCCGTGGCTGCAATTGTCCAGTCATGGGAATGGCACAGAGTCACTCTGATATACGAGGACACGACAAACTCAGCTTCTAATGGTGTCATATCTCATTTATCAACTGCCCTACGTGAAGTGGGCGCTGAAATTGATCAGCTTATAGCTCTCCCACCATTCCCATCCTCTTCATTCTCTGAAAAGCTCCAGAGGCTTAAAGGCGAGCAATGCAGAGTCTTCGTGGTTCACGTATCTCTCCCACTGGCAATCCATTTCTTTGCCAAAGCAAAGAAAATGGAAATGATGACAAAGGACTATGTATGGATCACCACAGACACAATCACAAGTCTAATCTATTCCCTTGACGCCTCTGCCATTTCCTCAATGCAAGGTGTAATCGGCATCAAGGCCTACTTCCCTGAAACCGGGCCACGTTTCCAAGAATTCACCAAGAAATTCAAAAAAAAGTTCAGCAAAGACCACCCTGAAGAAAAAAACCACGAACCTGGGATTTTTGCAGTCAAAGCCTACGATGCCACGTGGGCAGTTGCTCTGGCATTGGGAGGTGCAGGTAAATCGGACGGCCAAGAAATCACAGAAAAAATTTCATCAACTGATTTCAATGGTTTGACAGGTAAAATTCGATTCAATGGAAGGAAATTAGCTCCATCACATACATTCCAGATTGTCAATGTGATTGGAAAGAGTTACAGAGAACTCGGGTTTTGGACAGAAGGAAGAGGCTTCTCAGAGGCAATTGATCAAACAGTTTTTTACAATTCATCAATGCAGGTTTTGGAGCAAGTGTTTTGGCCTGGGGGAGCTCGGTATACTCCAAAAGGATGGACTGTTTCCACAGAGATTGAACGGCTGAGAATTGGCGTGCCCACCGGATCAATGTTCAAACAGTTTGTAAATGTGGAGCACGACGATCAGACAAACCGATTTTCATTTACTGGATTTTCAATTGATGTCTTCAAAGCAACAATAGAACGCTTGCCGTATGATTTTCCGTATGAATTTGTATCATTTGATGGTGACTATGATGATTTGGTGAAGCAAGTTCACTTGAAGGTAAGAATTTTTAGTACTTACATGCTTTGTTCTGTTCCTTTGTATCATCTCGAGCATCTCTAAATTTTACAAATAGTCTAAAAGCACAGAATTAGACACAATTCTCTTGCATAACTCGATCCTATCTTCTTGTGGTTCTACATCCAAACGAGATAGTTGTGTTCCAATTTTTGTTTTCTTTTTTTGTATTTCTAGAAAAACTAAAATTTTACTGTACTATCTTTGCTTGTCATTTTTTTTCAATTTACACTCCAATAATGCTCTTTATTTTAGTTGGGTTCATTTAAGAATATTCATTTAATACTTTTATGAGAGAAAATGAAAGTGTAAGTAGCTTAAGAATAAAAAATTAGGTGACTGGTGAATGTGAATCAAAAAAAAAGTAGTTACTATTCATAAAATCATTTTTGCAAGTTTTGACTAGTCTACAGGAAATATTTTTCTTAAATTTGACTAATTATTCTGAATAAATTAATGCTTTCGCTAATTTTTTATGAATGCCCAAACTGAAGGTTCAGCACAAAACAATTTTGAAAAAAAAGCACTACTATTCAACTTATTAGATGTAATAATGCCGATGTCTCAAAAATGCTTCAAACATAAAACAAAATTTAAAAAATATGCACAAAAGTTTTTTTTGTGATTTTAGATTTATTGCAAAACGACATGTCCCCGTTTGCTCTAATATACCAAATGTTAATGTTTCTATCTCAGATCATAGAAATATTGTTTGTTTTGAGCTAGACTGTAACGATTTTAAAATACTTAAGAACTTTTCCTACGAAGCCAATATAGGATGAAATGTTACAACAATTACACGACTCTCTCAAAATAAAGAAAAATTATTCAATAGTCTTATAATGTTGTGGCATTATTTATCTGACCAATGAGACAATAGAAACACGTACCAAGTAAATTATCATTTGTCTTTCACCTCCGTGACTGATTTGAAGCACCACGTACATAATGTTACAGTAGACCGGGGCTATTGAATAATTAACCAAAATGAATGGATTGTACAAAAGAGTAGGCCTTCTTTCTTCTTCTTCTCCTCTTGCTTTAGCTGTTGGGCTAACTCTTTTCTGTGACTAGAAATAAACTGATAATGTTTGGTTTTACTTTGGAATTTATCTGTGCATTGGAGCAGAATTTCAGGGGAGTAGTTGGTGATGTAAAAATACTAGCAAGTAGATATCAGTATGCAGAATTCACAGAGGCATACACAGAATCAGGATTGGTGATGGTAGTCCCAGTTCAATTACAAACAAACAGGGCTTTGTTATTCATGAAACCATTCACAACAGACATGTGGATTCTAATAATGGCTATCAATATATACAATGGCTTTGTTGTGTGGTTAATAGAGAGAAATCACTGCCCTGAACTTCAAGGCTCTGTCATGGATCAAATTGGGACCTTGCTTTGGTTAGGCTTCACCACACTCTTCTCTTTGAATGGTAAGTGACACACAACATAATCCCTTCTATTTTATTTTATTTTTTTTGGAAATCTTGAAACGAAAACTATTTTGCTTTATTGTTTTCGTTTTCATAAAAATAGAATCAATTCCAAAAAAAATTTATAAAAATTAGAACAATGTTCATGCTCTCTCCTCCCTTTCTTACCATCTCTGGCTACAGGCCACCGTTGGTCGTAGGCCAGCTGACCCCTGGCAATCTTCCAGTGAAACAATTTTCATTCCCCTCACTTTGTATTTTTATTTATTTTATATATTATTTTTATTTGTGCTAAAAATGCGATCTTTTGATTTTAATTTTAATGTCTAGTTATTTGTGTCAAAATTAAAATTTTTGATATGCTCAAAAAAAAAATTATTTAAAATAGTAATTTGTGCTGGAGTTAGGGGTTTTGATTTGTAATGGTTTGTGCTAAAATTAAGAATTTTGATTAGGGATTTATATTTTTATTTTTGAAAGATAATAAGTGGCCAAGATCAATTGTAAAAGTTTACATTAAAAATTTTGTAATGAATAAGTAAGTTTTCTTATTAATATTAGTTCAAAAACTTTTTATCATTTTATTGTTATTAATTACAAAAAGAAGGGGTGAAAAAAATCAACGTTGCGATTAATAATTGCTCCTTCTAAATTAATTTTCTAGCTCTGCTACTAGACGCCTCCATTGACCACCAATAGCTCCGCCACTGGATTTTTATCTTGTCTTTAAATAATAAAGACAATTTTTTTTCTCTCTGTTTAATGTAAACAAAAAATAGGAAACTGGCTAAGGTTTCATAATAAACCTTCTACCCTCAAAATTGTTTAGGAGAGGATTATTCAGCTAATCAACAATAATGTGACTTTGGTTGGTTATTGTTTTGAGCACAGGGGAAAAACTGCATAGCAATTTGTCAAGAATGGCAATGGTGGTGTGGCTCTTTGTGGCACTCGTCATCACCCAAAGTTACACTGCCAGCCTCACTAGCATGCTCACCGTGCAGCAGCTTCAGCCCGCAACAAGAAACATTGAAACCTTGAAGAATAGCAATGCAATGGTTGGGCACGGCAAGGGAACCCATGTCCCGACATATTTGAAAGATGTCTTGGGATTCAAGTCCACCAACCTCAAGAACTTTAGCTCACCCCAAGAATGCGCTCAAGCGCTCAAGAGTGGAGAAATAGCAGCCCTCTTTCTTGTAGCTCCTTTCGCAAAACTGTTCCTCGCCATGTACTGCAAGAGCTTCATCCTAGCAGGGCCGTCGTATAAAATTGGAGGCTTTGGATTTGTAAGTCACTTCATTTTGTTTTAAGGCTGTGTTTGCATATTAGATTATATGATTGGAGCTCACTCTCACTCGATATGGTGAGCAAGTGACTCCAAGGGCCATTTTGGAAAGTGGCTTAAAAGTCACTTTTCAGTTTTTAATCCACTTTCATCTCTCACAAAAAAGTCAAAACAACAGTTTTTAACCATCTTTCCAAAACACCCATAAGTTTTGTGTCTCTATGGGGGCGACATCTATCTCTACTCCTAACTTTCACTCACTAGGACCCCAGTGGGACTGACTCAAGTATGGCTCAAGTTCATCGTGAGAGAGCGCCTGCGATTCTCCCATGTGAAGTTCCGTCATTTTGTCAAGCTCGTTTAGGCCCTTCTAGTCTAGA
The DNA here is from genome assembly GCF_055761805.1 of Camellia sinensis. Lineage (NCBI taxonomy): Eukaryota > Viridiplantae > Streptophyta > Magnoliopsida > Ericales > Theaceae > Camellia > Camellia sinensis. The sequence continues at coordinate 173,031,126 of NC_138967.1, forward strand.
TCCCCAACAAGTAGGGTCTCCGTTGGTCATGCATGAGGAAAATTGACAAGCTCGTTTAGGCCCTTCTAGTCTAGATCCCCAACAAGTAGGGTCTCCGTTGGTCATGCATGAGGAAAATTGTTACGATTGGTTGCTCCCTCCTATCTTTTCATCAAGCCAAAAAAGAAAAGTATATTATACTTTCTACCCCTGCACTTAGGGCTATGCAAAATATAGCTCATTCTATTTAAACCACACCGCTCTAGCTGCTAACTGCAGTTTAAACATTAAAATTTATAATCCACCAACTGAACCACTCCGTTCCGCTATAATTAATACATATATATTTTTTAACTTCTAAAATGAGTGTGACAGAGATTTAAAATATGAAATTTATTACAAATTAATAATTATATATATGAAACATATTATGTAAAATTACTGTGTTATATATCTAAAAAATATTATACAAATTAATGTTATATATTATGCAAATGTATGATAATTCCGCATTTGTCAAGCCGCTAACCCGCAATTCAGTTTGTAATTTTACTCTCAAACCGTTCAAAACGCACTGCACACACCCCTACACTATATACTCAATCCCTTTTCTTCATCTCTCAAATGAGGATATCAAATCCTAACGCTTTTAATCAAATGCCAATGTCCTCTTTCTATCCAAATCTGATACAGAAATTGGCTAAAAATTGTCATTGCATGATATGCGGCCTAATTTTGACATTCACATCACAAATTCAGTCAATTTATCTAACAAATTTGAAGGGAAAGGAGGCATTGACACTTGATTAAAAATGTAAGAGTTTGATTGTTACAACTGAAAGGTGAAGATGCAAATGGGCAAAATAAGATTAGGTATAAAGTGCCAAAAAAAAAATATGATCATTTGAATGGATATGACTCATATAACTTGTAATGGTTTGTGACTCAGGTATTTCCGAAGGGATCTCCAATGCTTGCTGATATAAATGAAGCACTATTGAAGGTGGCAGAGAGTGGTACACTAGGAGAGTTAGAGAACAGCATGACTGGGACTGAGTGTTTGGACATGGAATCTGATCATGGAAACCCTACCCTCAGCCTCAACAGCTTTTGGATACTCTTCATATTAACAGGAGGCACTTCAACAGTTGCTCTTGTGTTCTATGTCATTCTTGGCAAGTGGAAATTCAGTCACATGCTTCAACACAAGATCAACTGGAGACTTATATTGGCCATGTTGAGCAAAAATTATCAGTTGAGACCGGAACATCACGTGACCAAGTGCCCGATCGGTGGTGTTTTATGATTTTTTTTTTTTTTTTTTTTTTTTTGGCCATGTTATTCTCATTTTTCCAATGATATAAGCACATAGTACACGATCAATATTGTGTTCAGAAAATACAAGATAATTACTTCACATGGAAACACTGGTTGGGGCGGATGTACATAGGGACAAGTTAGCCTCACTAAAGTTCTCAAATTGCACTATTTTGTAATTTTTTAGACGTATTGTATTCCGACTCAATAATCTCAACCTTTTATACAAATATTAAAATTATACGTATCAAATAAATTAACATATTTTTATTTATTAAAAATAAACATATTCAATATAACGTGTGTTTATTAATTTAAAAATGTCAAACTTTAACATTGATTAGTGATTGTCAAAAATGGCATTTGTCTTGAAAAAAATTTTAAAGTATTAAATTTTTAATCGGATGGGTGATCAATAGAGGAATGATAATATTATGTATATTGAGCGAGACATTTTTGTAATATGGAATAAATTAAAAAAATAATAAATATTATGCCCAAGAAAAGAATATATGAAAAGTTCTAAAAAATAAATAATATTGATCAGACATTAATTACACAAATTCTGACAACCTCTACTATCATACATCCCGATACACAGCCCACACCCTCCACAAACAACTCTTTTTTTCCCTCCACATTAATTTAAAATCTAAAATATATGAAGTTACAATTAATTGAAAACACAAATAAAAGGCACAGAATTCTCAAGACTCGAATCTTTTTTCCTTTTTCTTTTTCTTTTTTTTTTTTTTTTGGTGTCTCAATATATTTATAATCGTGTGATGTAATAAGAATTTAAAAAATATTTATAAAAAGCTTGAGATAAATGGAATCAACTCTTTAATCTATACCGTTTATTTATGTGATTTTGGGTGATTCATTTGTATGAATGGCCCAGATCTTCCCAAGCTCATAAAAGGGTCCCACTTAAACATTAGATTAAAATTGGGAAAGAAGAAAACACATCACGTGAATGGCAGCAGAAAGCACAGCAACCTCTCATTCCCTAGTATTGCTTTTTATTATTATTATCTATTTTTGTTGTTGTTGTGAAGATATATCATTGTCCGTACATCCAATGTTGTCGGAGGTTGTTGGCGGCAGCGGCGGTGTTGATGGTGGTGGTGCTGCTGCAGTGGTGGTGGTGGTGGTGACAGATATCTTCTTTAGGTTCTGCTCATGGTATACTTGTCTTAATCTGTCTATTTCTTTCTTTAATGCCTCCTGATAAGCTGCCATTTTTACAAGACAAAAGCTTTAAATCACAGAAAACAGACGCAATCACCTAAAATATAGAAATATTATGAATAAATCATGAAACTCCGTTAGTCAATCTGACATGCAATTACATCGAATTTCAGACTTATATAATACTTTTCTTTTCTTTTTTTTCAAATCCCTCTTCCAAAGTTTGGAGTGAAAGATCACATGTTGGACTTTACAATAGTTTGTCAAATTGGGAAAGATTGACAAGGAAATGTGGACACAAATACTTGAGGTCCCCATGAAATTAAGGTGAACAAACCACATGGATAACGAAAGAGAGCAAACTTAGCTAGCTGTTTATATGTTGTTTTGTTATCTAACTTCAAATTCAAAACAAACAAAAAGAACTAAATTTTATGCCTCAGTTCCAAAATTTGTCTCTATCGAATGTATTCTTAGTCAGGCCAGATTTTTGAGATTTTCGTTTGGAATTTTCTTCCAAAGACAATTCTCTACCTTAGAATAGATATGTCCGACTTAATCATGTGATAGAGAGGAACCTTGGGATAAAAAAACACGAAAGATCCGAACAAATGGTCACTTGTCATTTTTAGCCACATGATTGTGCCATGATGTTGTCGTGTTTCCATATTTTTACCATATCATACAGTTTAAAGTACATTGTAGAAGGATGAAGGAAAAATTTGGAATAGAAGATTATTGTGGAACAATTTAACTTATCATGGTTCAGCCATGGTTGAGTGTGAAATTTCACAACAAACATGTTTAAAATTCATGAATAAGGAGGGTTTACCATCTTTAAAAATTTTGTCCTGAACAAGTGCTGCAATCCTCTGCTTGAGTGCACTATTGTCAACATTAAGAATCAACCGTTGATGATCCAAGAATGCAACCCTCGGTGACATTGCCGATACTTCAATCTTCAGAAAAACAAAAAAACAAAAAAAAAAAAAAAGAACCAAACACAAAATTGAATACGTTAAAGATATTAACAGACAAGATTTTTGTAGTTGATTGTGCACACATTTTGTGTCTATAGCTCTGTTAATCGGTGCTATAATGTGTCCTTAGAATGATTTATTTTAAGAAACTGATAAACAATTGAGTTGTATCACTTTGTCAAGACCTATAACTCAAACTTTAAGAATGGATCAAGGGTTAAAAGTCTCACTTATTCAATAATTACCCTATGGTCATGTTTGTTTGGGTGGACATGAGCTTGGGATTAGACTAATAGTCCAATAAAATTATTAATCCGATATTTGGTTAAACAATTGAAGTACGGACTAATTATTTTAAACTTGACTATTAGTTAAGATAGGATATATAATCCAACGGATTCGTAGTCCTAGGACTATTAGCCATGGGAATGTTAATCCAGTCCGCCCAAACAAACATGGCCTATAGGTATGAAGCAGGCATTGTATGTACTTGAAAATTAATCGATCGAGGTGATGCTTTGAACAAGTAAAAAAAAAATTCTAAAAACTAAAAGGTAAAATTTTGAAAACAAAATTTTAGAGATTGACCTGATGGTTGAGGTGCTCCCTTACCACCAACCAGGCATCATACCCTGGTTAGAGTCTAACAAAAAACAAAACAAAAACAAAAAACCAAAATATATATATATATATATATACTTGAAAGAAAAATGTGAAACAACAATGACCCTAAACAATATTACGTACAGAGAAAAATGAATTAGCGGTCTACATTCACGGTAGGCGTGACACACACCTCACTAATTTTAAATCTACATCACCACCACACATATTTTTGGGTAAGATTCACAATACATTTTCCAAATTCATGGTATTTTTGAAGCAAATAACGTACCTGTAAAGTAGTTACACTACGTTCCAGCTCTGAAATGTATTGCAGCTTTCTCACTCGTGACCTCTGTGCTGATTGACGATTCGCCAAAATTCTAATTTACATACATTAATTGCCCCCCCAAAAAAAAAACAATTAATTAGTCAACTCGATTAGTATTTACATAATTCTCTGTTATTGAAGGAAAATTTTAATATTGCTAAAAAAAAAAAAAAAAATTATGATGTAACAAAGATATTTTTATAATTAAAAATTATTTTAAATGATTTTTTTAATTTTTTATTTTTATAGAGAAAGACTGAGTACCCAGATAAAAAATAAAAAAATTATCCAAAATTTTAAATCAATGGTATATATTTAATCTTGTTATTGTGGGACATATTACAAATCAATCTTGATTATTGATTATAGATTCTGGACAATTTTTTAAATTAACTGTTGTATTTTACAAAGTAAAAAAATATAATTCAATCACATCATCATTATATATAAAATAAATTTTTTTTATGCTAATGATGTAAGTTTTTTTATTTCAAATCAAAAATATTATTTTATATATAATTAGGTGCTACATAATTATTATTATTATTATTATTTGAGGTATGTGGTGCTAATAATCGGTGACTGAATAATACACAAATATAATTGTACATAAAATCAATATAAAATTATTTGACAAGTCCTAATTCTATCCAACTAAAATTTTTAAAAAAATATTAAATTCACTCATATTTTTAAAAACATCACTTTTATTATTTTCCAAAAAAAGTTTTATATGAAAATTTTATAACCATATCAATTTTACAATATTAGGATAGCCATGCAGAGCATACCTACGTAATTACCAATTTTTAGTAGCAAAGTTGAAACATTTTTTTGAAAGATTTTTACAATAAATAATGTTTTATGCATCAATTAGTATACGTGACTTGTTGAATTCAGAGTTATCACCTTTTAACTCTCTTGGGATCGACGATAGTGTCTCCGCCGGAGGCTACGGCGGCTTTGGAAGCCTTTGCCAGTTCTGGTGTGTCAGCTTTGCATAAACCATAATCATCTGGTGGTGGCTCTTCCTTTAGACGCCGCTGTTGCGGCGGCGACAGCGGCGACTTTGGCTTCTCTGCATTATTGCAATTTTCATCCGACGGAGACGATACAGCCGGTGGCGGCGCCACCCTCATCGTCGTTTCATCGGCGAACATCGACATGAGTTGCTCCTCATCCAGCCGCTCGAAGCCGCCACCACCAGCGGTGTTTCCACCGTGCACGGCGGCGGTGGGTGGTGGTGCAGAAGTTGGGTATTCTTCAAGAAAGGGTAGGAAGGAAAATGAGTCACTTACCGACCTCCGCTGCGCATTGCGCCTCACCGAGGAAAAGTCGAGGAATTCGTCCACCCACGACAGTGTTTGGGTGGCGGCGGCAGCGGCAGTGGCGGAGGTGGTGGTGGGAATTAGGTTTCTGCCCATTGGAGTGGAGGGGATAGGCATCATTTGGAGAGGAAAAGGAGGCCAATTTTGAGTCATGTTTGGTGATTTGGGTGGTAATTGAGCCATGGAAAATTGCATTCAAATGAGACAATAAACTTAGAATTGATGAGAAATGTGAAGAAACAAGACAACTATATAACTTAACCAACAAAACACTTGAAAGCAAAATAGCAATAAATCTTTAATAAATCTTTGTGTAAATGATCTGGTACTATACTACACTTGAGCTATTAAAAGAATGAGAGAGCTATAACTAGAAACACACTTGTGAGGTATTAAAAGGATAAAGCTAAATATACATAATTTTTATATTAAAAAAATTCATAATGGAATGATATGATAATGGTATATTGCATTAAAAAAAAAAAAACAACAACAACGACGACAACAACAATTATCAACTATACTCATTGTGTGTTTGACTTCTAATGAATAGAAATAATTTTTTTTTTAATAGATATAATCAAGATAGCATTTTATATGAATTTTTTTGTATATAAAATTAGAAAAGATATGTGTACCGAAAAATATCTAAAAAATTATTGTATGGTCTAAATTTAACTCATGTATCGTGAGTCCTACATTTATAATGCATCTTAATAACACAATATTTTTCTTGATATATTTCTATAGATGAGTTTTATTTACGTAACATTGTTGATACAAAATTTTGTTTCTATAACAATACCAGTATTAGAAGGATGGGAATGAATATGATATCTAAAGTCTTTGTCCCGCTTCCAATACGAATTTTATACAAACACTAATTAAATTACTTAAAATTGCACAAACGACTCACATGGTGATGGGTGGGGATTATTATCATATGAATAGTTGGTAAAATTTTAAGTAATTTAATGCGTATCTATATTTTAATTCATTCTCATATAACATTTTTAGTCATAAAATATCTTAATTTGATGTATTTTAAAATTTTCACCACATTTAAGTTGAAGTCGAGGGGGCAATAATTTTAACCATGTTCTAATGCAATATTTTCAACCACAAAGCCTTGTGAGAATTTTATATCACATCTTAAGAATGAAATTGAAGACATAGGAATAAAAATTTCAAAAACATAAAATCATGTTTTAACTTAATTATAAAAATAAAAAATAAAAATAAAAAAGGATGATAGCTATGACTCAATCACAAGAACAAATGTGAGGGACATCATCATATGATAAGCATTTCTCTCTCTCTCCTAATTTTTTAATGTTTGGGCCAAAGGTATTGGAGGGGGTGGTGGTCACATGGAGGAGGATTATGACAGCTAGCAACAGCTGTTTGAGGGGGTTGAGTTGATTTTTATTTTTATTTTTTATTTTATTTTTTGAAAACTCAAGAAATCAAAAGTTGTGTTGGATTGAAATAATAATATTATATATTCAAGTTTAACTGTCTAAAAAGTATTTATAATTGTCATTATACGATTCAGATTTATTCTAAATATGAATTTTATATTATACAAATCCAATCTCAATAATACAACTTTTATTTATAATAAATTCAAAATACTTAAATAGAATTCGTATCATTTTTGCAATTTGAAATTAGAATTAGGGCAGGGAAGGGGATCTCTTAACGGTTTCATTGGAAAGTGGTCCTAAAGTTTAATAACTAGCGGAATCAGACAACACGTGCCGATGTGACTCACTTAATTCGATTCTAATAAGAAAAAATGGGCAAATTACATATACACCCCTCGAAGTTTGGCTAAATTACAGATACCCCTGAGGTTTGAGAAATTATGAATTCCCCCCTGAATGTTATATTTGCATAAGAAATTAGGGGGTAATTTGTTATGAAATATAAACCTCAGGGGGTAAATTGTTATGAAAATACAAACCTCAGGGGGCGGGATGTAATTTCCGAAACCTCAGGGGGTATCTGTAATTTAACCAAACCTCGAGGGGTGTATATGTAATTTGCCCTTAAAAAATTTGGTGAATATTGGTAGAATATGGAGTAAAACAAATTTTACAAAAGCATTGAAACAATTTCAAAATAACTACATTATATATAAAATTAAGTGTATAAGAAAGACTTAATTACGAATTGCATCCTGAGGAGGATTTGCACCTCTATAAAAATAAAATTATTTTGAGACTATCTAATTAATTTGTAATTTTTTTCATTGTCGGAAAAATCGCATGTCAATTGGACAACGACAAAAATATATATTTTTATAAGATATATGTTCGTTTTGTGCTTGCTATTAGTTCTTTTTGTGTTTGTACGAGTTTTTTTTTCTTGTGTCAAGCTTATACTTCAAAAATTGTTATGTATAATTTTATTTGTTTTAGTCTATCCTACTAATAAATAATCTTTATTTGTATATGATCAGATAGTACCCATTTTATGATTTTTCAATTAAATAAAAAATAAAAAATTAATCCTTTTTAATGATAGGATTCAAACAACTAAGGCCTTTCACATAATGGTTGTGTAACCTTACTTTTTTTGTGTGAAAAAAAAAAAACAGGTTCAAATTTTATGGATGGAGAGTTTGATACTCTTTGTATTGCCTCATTTCTAACAATTAATAAATTTTAACCTTACCAATATATATAGTGTAACAAAAAAATAAGAAGATATAATTCAAACATTCACACCTGCTCCACAATAGTTGTCATATTACTCTTGGGTTAAAAAAAACCAATTAAATCAAAAAGTTACCTTTAATAAAATAAAAATTAGAAATGGGTTGTGATATGGTAATGGAATGGGATGACAACATAAGCATTTTGGGTGTAGGAGAGCAACATGGAAAAGAATCCCTTGAGGGGATAATGTATCTATATATATATATATTGAATAGTGGCATTCTATAGTGGGAAATTAATATGGTAAGAATATATAGGCAAGGCAAGGCATATAGGAGATGATGAGCTGTGAAAGAAAGTGAGGGAGCCTGTTAGAATCATGTCCTCCTCCCCCCACCATGTGAACTCTTTGTTAGCCCCCCACTTCCCTTTTTCTTTGTCCACAAATCAGACTCACATGCAGAGGGCCTCCCTCTCTCTCTCTCTCTCTCTCTCTCTCTCTCTCTCTCACACACACACACACAAAGTATCTAGGTTACTTCTTCCATCATCTCATGTTGGCATTTAAATTGTATTATTAAGTACTTAGGGGGACACTGATAATGATTAGTGAAAGTTGACAAACATGTTTAAGGCATATTTTAGGAAGTGAGTTAAAAGTCACTTCCCAGTTTTTAACTCACTTTCTTCTCTCACAAAAAAATTAAAAAACAGCTTTTAACCATCTTCCCAAAACACCCTCTGCCAAGCAAAAGCTTGTCTAACCTTCCACTTTAATTGTTGCCCAAATTAAGGTTATCACAAGATCCAATAAGTTTAGAACAAGATTTCTCAATTGAATTATGGGGATTAAAATGAATGAAAATGCACACTTTGAAACACTGTATTTAACCCTAAATCTTTCTTGAAAACACTTCAATAATAACTCACAAAAACACAGACATTTTTTATTTTATTATTTTGAAGTTGGGATCCCAAAAATTCTCAAATACTATACACTGAGAGAGTCACAGATGATGAGAATACAAAAGGAAGCATTATTGCACGTCAGAGGAGCATAAAAAGGAGTCAAGATCCCCTCTTGTACTTCCTCCTTATATTTCCTACTTGCAGGGTCATTGAATCTACTTTTAGGTCCAATTTTGATAATCCGAATCGTTCATATTTTAAAATTTATTCAGTATATTATACCTGTAAAAAATCAAGTTGATCAGATATCAGAAAGGATGTGTTTGAAAAACTGTTTATTAAATTTTTTTAAAAAATAGTTTTTAGTTCAATTTTTTGAAACACATGTTTTCTGATATTCGATCAACTTGATTTTTAACAGGTATGATATACTGAACAAATCTTAAAATATGAACGGTTCGGATTATCAAAATTGGATCTAAAAGTGGGCCCAATAACCTTGCAAGTAGAAAATGATGCAAGGAGGGGATCCTTGCTCCATAAAAAGGGCCTACTAATGTTATTTTTTTTAATATTTTCAGACAATAAAAGGCCCAGAAAAGAGTTACCTGGAAACACATTGCTCGGTTATCATTTTTCAAAAGCACTTCTACTTTTTTTTATTTTTCGTATTTTTTGTTTTTACTAAATTTTTTTAATATTATAAGCAATTTTTTTAATTTTTAAACGTACCTAATATAAATATATTTAAAAAGTAAAAAAGAATTGAAAAAAAACCTTTTAAAAATTCACTAAATACCAAAAATACAAGAATTCAGTATATTTTTTATATTTTTATGTATTTATTAATTTTTAAAAATATTTTTTCACAAATTTTTTACTTTTTGGATACATCTAAGTAAATTGCATCTAAAAAAAATAAAATATATATATTTAAAATTTTAAAAATATTCACTATAAACAAAAAAAAAATACGAAAATCAAAAAACTCAATTTTCAAAAAACTTAATTCAAAAAACTCAAATCAAATTTTATTTTTTATTTTTTTTAAAAAAAGCAGTGTGGGCCTGACCCATTCTGCAGAATTTTCATCCATTTCAGGAAGTGGTAGGCCTTGTTATGCCAAGCATCTTTGGTGTCTCATGTGGCAATGTGTCAAGTTCTTTGCATCATTAATTTTGTGTAATTCCAGCCCCAAAATCATCCAAATTTTCATCCATTTCTAGCAATGGTAGACCTTGTGAAGCCGAGCAGTTAATTGGTGAGATTTTGAAATATAAATATACAGAAACCCAAATTAATATAAATATACAGAATCACATAAAATAAATATAAAAAAAAAGAACATACATAAATAATGTAAGAACGATATTTTTATAATTACGGAACATAGGAAACATAATAACAGATGGTTTGACTTCCGCCAAATTAATATAAATGAAATTTCATGAGAGATCATTGTAATTTATCCTAAGGTCATGTTTAATTAACAAGACTAATAGCGAAGTATTAATAATCCTATCAGAATTAATGTAAAATTCGCTATCCAATTAGATTAATAGGATCAATTATCCATTAGATTAATAATCTCACCCCTATCCCATTACTAATAATCCTATAAATTTGTTGAATTAATTATCCATTAGATTAATAATCCTAAACCAAAATGTTAAAACAAACACAGGATAATTGAGCCCACGAATTAATAATCTCAATCCCATGCTCTAATCCATCCAATCAAACATGCCCTAAAGAATTAAAGTCCAGAAATTATAAACTGGAAAAATAAAAATTAAATGCTTTTTTTTTTATTTTTAGTTTGAGCATAAAAATTTTATGCTTACCTCATTGAATTTCATAATAAATATTAAAAAAAAAAATTTGAAAAACGGAATCTGAAACTGACAAATAAAACAAAGGGAAGGTCAGTGTCATTTCAAAAATTTCAGAAAAGGGTTTCTATAATTTTATTAAATCTCAAAAAGGTTGCCTAAACTATCTCGTCAATACTTTCATGTTTCTTTGGAGAGTTAACTACATTTTTGTTGTGTTTGGATTTTTAATTTGTGGAGAAATTGATTAAAGGAAAATAAAATGAATCAGAAAAATCGATAGAACATAAGGTAATTCCTGTTTCTTCTCTCTCCACAAATCTAAAATCTAAATACAACTTTAAAGAGTGCCTAGATTTCCAATCAACCTAAAACTTGGCCTGTATTATTTAATCAAACGGTCAATTTTGTAAAAATATATCTCCATCCAAAAGTTCAGAAAAAGGTTAAAATTAAAAGCCTCACAAAATGTAAATTGATTGTTACCCCTCACAAAATAATAGAAAATTGAAACGAGAATTCTAATACAAAAGCTAAAGATACCGATATACAATATACAAATCAAAAGTTGTTATCTTTCTGATAAGTTAAAAAGTTAATTACCAGAAATAATAAATTTCAACAAAAAAAAAAAAAAAAAGTCCAAACCTAACACAGTATCACCTGCACTGGCTACCTAGAACACTTAACTACTCGCACCATCATGTAAAATCTTTTTTTTTTTTTTTTTTTTTTAATAAAGAATAATGTGAACAGTAAATGTCTATAAGAAAGCGCAATACAAAGGGTCAGTAACTCTTTTCTACTTGTACACCTTTACCTGGAATTAATGGAAACCCCCTCCTCTTCCTCGTCGACCCCAGCCTCTACCTCTCCCACTAGTTCTGCCACCACGACCACGATATAAACCTTCCAGGGCTCTATTAACAAGTTGGTTTTGTAAACCACCCACCCCTCGACCCTTTTTGGCTATGTGAGTTCCTGAACCATTCGTAGCAGCAGCTGCACGTTTTTTACTGCTAGTCCAATTATGTCATTAGTAATGAGAAGAAAATAAATAAATAACAATAATAATGATAATAATAATTGATGACAGATGCTTTATCTCATACCCTGCAACAGGAGCAATTGTTGGCACCGAGGGTTTTGCTGCTTCTTTCCATGACAAGTTAATTTTCCGATCCCCAATAAATGAAGGTGATTTTGAATGCAATGGCTGCATTGTGAACAGCGTTAGAAAACCAGTTCAACTACTGTTCAAGCATTCTTAACATGTGTTTAGAAAGGCATTAGAAAATAATTCACCTGGATCAGTGCCAGTATGTTGTTGCAGGTTTGTAGCCCAATGGTAGAATTCTGCTTTTGTCTCTTCTGCATATTACAAACAGATATAATATATATCATTTATATGCGGAGGAAATAGCCAGAACAAGTATCCATCTCAACTTGGAAAAAAAAGAACTGCAAGAAAGTTGAAAACCCACTATAATATCCTTTTCTTCATCAGTTTTAGCAGCTGCCATCGCTTTGTTGTGCTCTGTCATCCCTTGATTTAATTTCTTCACCATAGCTTTAGTTAAATCATCAATGGTTCTCAACCTGCACATCATCAACCATAGAGATGCCAACACTATATCAAGTGTCAAACATAAACAAATAAATAAAGGAAAGAACCTCCATAATCCAGAAGGGGAAGAAAATGGCATGGTGTCAGAATGCTCATCACCACTTTGCTACTTCAACAGGTAAAGTATGTAGCAAAAATCTAAATCTTGATTGCCCAATACCCATCACCTAATATCGAACACGATAGATTTTGTTGTAATCATCTATACACAATTTGTTCATAAACAGGCATGAGTGTACATTGAGATACCTCCTGGTTCATACCCTATATCATATTGACTAAAAAGGTGAAAGAAGACCATTGGCTTTGTGGCCAAAGTGGTAACGGCAAGTGCAGTCCTATCCTTATAGTCAAGGTGGTAAGGCCAAGCCGTACAAAGGTGTGTTTCTCATAAAACTAGCTAAATCTGAGGTTCTTGAAAGTGCCAAAAAAGAAGGATGAAACAGGATAAAAAACAATCCTCCCTAAAAATCAGAGTACGGCTTCAAAAGCTCGTTCATAATTTTGCCAGATTTTCTATTGTATATACCGAGTCATTCTTCTGAAAGGCATCCATCAACAAGATGCTCCTAACACAAGAATAACTGGTTTGAAGAAGCAAAGAAGCTCTCTATATCTATTGAACCAATCAAGACTAGGAGAGAAGGGGGGGGCAGAGAAATAGCTCTATCACAAAAGTGGTCTTTCACAACCACAAGTTCAAAACAATTGTTCAGGTTGACATAATTATAGTCAATGCACAAAATAAGGCTCCATTGAAAGATGAGTCATGGAAAAAAAGAAAACCTACATTGTTGCACTAAACAAGGAGCTCTCAACAATTGTATCACCTGTTCTTTCCAGATTTAACCTCACTTCCAAGTTAGAGCCACTTTCCTTGACAAAAGTACATCCAACATAAGCACCACAAGTTAACTAAGCTAAAATGTGAGATCAGGAACTAGGATTCTGTAGCCTGATTTCATTGAGGCATCTACTTCACCTCCAATACATGGCTCTTTCCTAGGTTTATTTTTGAAGCCAGCTAACCACAAAGAACACCATATTTGCATTATCACCAAATTGGCCATATATTTTAACACTTGATATGTCCTTTCCATGCTATGTTCTACAAAGACTTGTTTGTCCCACCACCAAACCCTTGTCATAATTGGGGTTATGCATCGGAGTTATTCATGTGTTTTAGAAGTATGACATTTGACGTTCAATGTGAGGAAATAGAAATGAAAACTAGATGATATGAGGCACCTCTCAGTAAAGTCTTTATAGTACTCTGAGAAATCTTCCCCAAGCCTATCTGAAGGTTGGCCCGTGACAATCTTGTAGCCACATAGACTATTGGTGGCATTAGGAGTCTACAAGAATAAACGGAAAAGCATAGATCAGAAATAAATTGGATGAAAAAGAAAAAAAAAAAAATTAAATTAAGAAATAAAAAGCTACTTACTTTATGAGCTAAATGGTGAAAGATGTACAACAAACATTCAATGAAAGTAAAGTTTATCTCCTCAACCTTCCTCCGAACCATGTGTTTCTGACAGGAAAACCAGAAGGAGAAATGTAAACAAACAGACCCTGAAATGTCTCTAAACACACAAGAATAAATAGTAGCATGTAACTGACTTCTGAAGAGAAGTTGTGGCCTTATAACCAACAGCTTTATTAATGAAAAAATCGCTAAACAAAAGGAAAAGTTGCAGACAAGTTATCTTACTGAAAAATTGAAAAATGGAACACATCTAGTTGTTATCGATAAAAAATAATATAAATAAATTACTGAAGGCAGAAAAGGATGAGAAAAGAAAGTATTGCCACATCCTTCCTTCCTTAAAATAACCTGTTACACATCATTTTCAATGCATTACAAGTATACCTTCAGGAGTTGAACAACAGATGGCAGAAGCTGGCGGGAATCCTGTGGTGTAACATAAGGTGAGCATTCGGCAAGGTTCTTGAGCAAGTCTACTTTTCGTTCTTCTGGAAGCTGACAGGGTAAAGCATCATTGGATAAAAAAAAAGATCAAATCAAAATAGAAAAAGTATAAGAGCAACACCATGAATTCAAGGCCTTAAATCAACCCAAGAAGTGCCACATGGGTCTTCCAGACTGTCCCCGCAAAAGAAGAGTCCCAACACCCCACCACCGAACCCTCACTGTTAGTTTCTATAGCATAAAGATCTGAAAACACATCCCTCAGAGTCCCATGCCCGCAACAAAAGTCATAAAGAAATCAATAAATGGGGGCAGTGGAGTATAAATAATTAAGTTTTCAGAAGTTTTTTGAAGTTTTTTTAATTTTTACTCAAGTTGGTTGACCAAGTTAAGTTGCCCAGGTTGGTCAACCAAGCCCTCATCAAGAAGCCACAAATAGGTTGATGGCAAATAAATAGTCAAGCCTCCAACAGCTAGTTTTTTTTTTAATTCTTACTGCAGTTTGGTCCACCAAGTAGTTGAGGGTCGATCATGCCACCTAGAATTGGTCTGAGATTATTTGACCACTCCTATGGGTTCCTACCTAGCTCTCGGGAATTTCATTGGTTGACCAGCCTACATGGTTTGGTCAACCAAGTGACCTTACTCCAGCCTTGCTCGACCAACCTCCAATGTGGTTGACCAAGTTGACCTGACTTGGGCCGTTAAGTTCTTTTCTTTGTCTTCTTCATCTCCACCTCCCATGCATGTTCAAGGCTCTCCAGTGCTTCTAGGCTTCCTAATGTGCTTCCTTTGACATGGGCTTGGTTTCCTACCTCTTGAGGTCACAAACATATGATATGCTATTCTGTATCACTTACATGTTCTAAACGTATATCATGTCAATCCAAATGCCACTACAGATTGTTTCAAATCAGTTTTGTTAATTTATTTTATTTCATTTTAGTAGCTAAGAAACTTCATGCAACAGGAAACTATTTGTAACGCCCCAACCGTTCACACATCATCGATATTGTCCGCTTTGGGCCACGCCTGCACAGATTTATTCTTCCCAATGGGTCACCCATCCCAAAACTACTCCAACCTAAGCACACTTAACTAGGAAGTTCTTAGGCTAGAGTAGTTCTGAGATGAGTGACCCACTGAAAAGAATAAATCCGTGCGGGCGTGGCCCAAGCGGACAATATCGATGACGTGTAAAGGGTGTTAGAAAGTAGATGAGCAATTTTGAACACTGTGATCATGCCAAAGGTACTTCCTTTCTTTTTATAATCCCTCATAAGTGCCCTTCATGATGTACAAGTTTTACATGACCAATACACTTTTCCACTAGGTATCAGATTGGTTGAGTGGGAGCCTCATGCACCAGGCACCCTTTTTTATCAGATTGGTCAAGCCCATCTGAGGTGGTATCTGTTAGAATTTACCTACACCTACCACCACCTACTACCACACCTACTACACCTACCACCAATTTACCCTCACCTACTCCTCACCTACTACCCAAACCCTCTCCTATATAATGAGCTACTCTGATTTGTAATACAACACATCAACCAATAATATCAATTATCAATACATATTTCATTCTCTCTATTTTCCATACATCAAATTTAACATGGTATCAGAGCAAGGTTAAGATCTTAGTATTTCCCGCTTCACCGGCGGGCGGCAACCTCGCCTTGGCCGCCCGCCGGACCTCAACGTAGTCCCCTAGAATTTTAAACACATACCAGAAAATATTCTTCCTTTGTCATTGTTCCTCCCTCTGTTCTTATGCCGTCTTCTGTATTTGACAATATGAGGTATGAACACCCCAGTTCCATTTCCAGTCCTCATAGATGAGAGCCTTGTCTTCTTTAACTATCTTGTGAAGCTCAGTGCCCAATAACAGAGAATCAACTTCCTCCAAGCTCCAAAGCATTGGAATACAGTCATTCTCCAGCAACAACTGAAGATAACCGAACCAAGGGGACTGGTGTCCCAAGCCCTTCTCGTACACGAGGGCCACCGAGAGCCCCAAATAGCCCTCGAGACCGGCTGTCTCGATCAAATTCCGAGCACCTGAGGTCTTGATTGTGAGGCACGAATGCTTTCGTGGAGCACTACCACTCGTTCTCTCTCTCTGATCTATGGTAATATCAACAAATCTCTCTTGTCTCGATGGTCATCTGCCAACTTCAAATAAAATACATAAATGCATGTGATCCACTCTATCACAAACAAATAAAATAAATAAATAAATAAGCAAATGAATTAAAAACAAAAACCCAGCTTATCAACTTTCTTTTTCTTTTTATTATTTTACTCCATCTTTTGATTTCACCAGCTACACATGCACAACCACCCACATGCCTTCTCTCTCTCATCTTTTCACTTTCCAACCCACTTTGCATCCACCGCCACTTTCCCCACTTTCTATATTTTATATATATATATATATATATATATATATATATATATATCTCTTTTTTATTATATATTAAAAAAAAAAAAAAAAAAAAAAAAAAAAAAACATCATCTCTCCTCCGTTTGATTTCACACTCCATTATTTTTATTTATTTTCTCCAACCCACTTTCCTTATTTCCCCCATCTTTCATTTTTTTGATTTCAAATATATTTTTATTATTTCTTTTCTTTATTTTTCTTTCACATTATTTTTACTCTTTTTCCAATTCCATTCATACCATCTAGCTTTGCACACCAAACCATATTTTATTCATCTCAGAGATCAACCCCGATCACAATTTTACACAAAAAAAAAAATAAAAAATAAAAAATAAAAAATACAAACAAACAACCAGATTCACAGGTGGGATTTTTTTTTTCTTCTCTACTCTGCCGCCGGTCTTTTCTTCTTGCCTCCGTCCTGGGCGGCCCTTGCCGGTGTTGCCTCCGTGTGTCCCACTCCACTGGGCATGATCACTACTCCCTGCTCCTCCACTGCAGCATATGGCGGCCCTCCAAATCGGAACATCACGGTAGCCTTCCGCTTCAGCTCCTTATTTTCTGCCTTTAGCACATTTATCTCTGCTCGCGCATCCTTATACATGCGTTGGAGCAGAGCCAGCTGGGAGTTTAAATGTTGCACCTCATTTGTCCTACTCTGCAGCCGGTTCGACAAATTTGTGACCGCCGTCATGCTTTCCACACATGCCTTCAGAGTATACTGATTGGCCTCCACATCCGACTGCACTGCCATTCTTTGCTCCACCGACCGCATCGGAAAGTTCAACGGAGCAAACTCCGGGGCGCTTGGTTGAGGTTCCAGTGCCACCGCACCAGTTCTCTCTCTCGTTGACTCGTTGAGGTCGGGAAAGAGGGTAAGCAGCCCGCGGGAAGACGATGAAGCCATTTTCTAGGCAACAGAGTGTTATACAGAATCTCTCTCAGAAATCTCTCTCAGCACAAGGAACTCTCTTTCTCAGCAACACGAAGGATTTTTCAGAGGTTTCTCTCAGTTTTTCTCTGCCTCAGCCTCTGCCTTCGTCTTGGTTATATAGCCAAGGCAGCCACGCGCATCGCGCGCCTCTTGACGCCCGACAAACTGGCACGCCTTTTCATGGCACATCTTTTGATAAAGTGGGCACGCCTTTTGACAAAATTGGGCACGCCTTTTGATGACACGCCTTTTGATAGATTGGGCACACCTTTTGAGGGTGCGACTTTTTAAGGGTCCGACAAGACTCTGTAAACTGTCCCGACATTGATTCCGGTTAGCTCCTTTATGGGTCCGACAAGACTCTGTAAACTGTCCCGACATAGATTCCGGTTAGTTTCTACAAGGGTCCGACAAGACTCTGTAAACTGTCCCGACATTGATTCCGGTTAGCTCCTTTATGGGTCCGACAAGACTCTGTAAACTGTCCCGACATTGACTCCGGTTAGTTTCTACAAGGGTCCAACAAGACTCCGTAAACTGTCACAACAACTGTCACAGCATTGTCTGCTACAACGGTCCGACATGACCCCATAAACTGTCTTCTACATCGGTCTGGCACCACCATACAGTGTCCTCTACAATGTTATGACACCACCATCCAGTGTCCTCTACCACGTTATGACACCACCATACAGTGCCATCACCAACGGTCTGACACGACCATACAGTGTCTCCTATCTTTTTTTTTATTTTTATGTATTTTCTTGTTTTACTCCTCTCTCCAAACTCAAGTTGGTTAGTTTCTATCCTCCTTGAGTTTGCGGGGGGCTGTTAGAATTTACCTACACCTACCACCACCTACTACCACACCTACTACACCTACCACCAATTTACCCTCACCTACTCCTCACCTACTACCCAAACCCTCTCCTATATAATGAGCTACTCTGATTTGTAATACAACACATCAACCAATAATATCAATTATCAATACATATTTCATTCTCTCTATTTTCCATACATCAAATTTAACAGTATCTAATACACAAGGCTCCATTGGGACACTCCAGTCTTATCTGTCAGCCAAGAGACCTGCACTTCACTGTATTTTTCCCATACAACCAGTAGCATCATGTCAACAATACAACCATTTATAGGAATTCACAAGTACATTTAAGCAAGAATATGGAATTCTAATACATTATATTTAAGATAAAAATATGGAACTCTAATACATACTACATTAAGGAGCAAATGAGATACACAACCAACAGATCCCAATATTTAGGGGTTGTTTGGAATGTCCTAAATAAGTGCACTTTTTGACTTTTTGGACTAAAAAGTAAAGAGAAAAAAGATGGCTGTTTGTGATAACTTTTTGACTTTCTACGAAAAAAATGTGCATTAAAATATTGTATAAAATAACAAAATTACTATTTTACCCCTACTATATGTAAATACCTACTGACTTGGATTGTACTGGAAGCCAGTCGGTTGGCAGCAAACATTATAGAAGCAAATTGCCAACAGTCCAAGATCAGACTGTACAGTGCTATTCAACTCGTGGGGACCCACCATAGGTCCCGTTTTGATAATCGGAACAATGTGTAGAACTTGTCGACTACTATATACTTGTAAAAAATCAAATTGATTGAATATCGATAGCTATCTTATCAGATTAATTTTTTTGTCAACCATTAATTTCTTCACCGTCCATTTTGTTATACAAAACTGATTTGATCATAAAGCTATCGATATTCGATCAACATGATTTTTTACAAGAATATAGTATCCAACAAGTTCTACACATTGAACGGTTCAGATTATCAAAATGAGACCCGTGATGGGTCCCCATGGGCTGAACAGCACTATCCTGTGCAACCTTTTTTGTGCACTGCCGGGTAAAATTTGTAGAATCAGTTGACAGTGTACCATCACTGCACACTGTCCTGTGTAACAACACTATCATGATTTTTTATATATATTTTTTGTGAATAGTGATAACTTTTTAACTTTTTTAGTAACTTTTTGACTTTTTGTCTTATTTAAGACATGCCAAACGAGGCCTCAATTAATATTACAAGATATCTTAGGAATGTATTTGGCAGGGATTGGATGTTGGTATCCGAGGTTTAGCCTGCAAGGGTCAACCCAAAGTGGCCTTGCCTTGGAGGGGTTCCACGTCATGAAGAAAAAGTATTTTGCTGGGATTGGATCTTCTTTAGATTCAGATAATAATACAACAAACTTACTAATACAAGAGCTATTTTTCCCTTTTTAAAGTTACTTCATTTGCTACAAAAAGCCTGAGAAGAGTTGCTCATAAGTTGTAATAATACATAGTTATCATTATGATTTATAATGCATTCTTCTGTATGATATTTCATTACCAAATGAGGTAACCCATTGAAGTCAATTATCAAGTAATGTAAGTTGGCAAAAACAAAGTTGGGACATTATAAACGTTGGGTCTAGTTCAAATGCGCAAAATGTGGGACAATTACAAACTCTACTATTTATTTTAATCTCCAAATAAAATAATTAGTGGAAAGTACTAATTACCTTATCAAAAACAGGTACAATATTCTTGTTCAAATAGTTGAGAAACCTATTACTTGATGCACCCCTCTGGAAACCCAAAAAAAAAAAAAAAAAGTTAAGGTGGACAGATAATCATATAATCCACTAAATTTGGTAAAATTGATTGCAAATACAATTTGTACCGTAAAAAATGGAAGAGCCATATGCAGGCAAGATATTAATCTGTCAATGTGGTCACCATCTGAAACCTGCAGCAGCAACTGTTGTTATACCATATATGCAAGACTGAAAATTTGTCATATTTGTGAATTAAATAACCCACAGAGAAATAGAAAAAGTATGTTGCTTCTATGCATAAATACATACTATAGTTAGTACATCATACTATAGTTAGTACATCAGAGCTTCTGAAGATCTGGAAACAAATTATCTACAAGATCAGTTTTTCCTATATCATATATCAAGCTTTCTTGACTTACTATGCCGAAATTTAGTTTCAAAACGATGATGCTTTTATGTAAGTAAGAACTAAGAACTGAGTCAATATTCAAAATTGCACATGGGATACATGTGAAGGGCCACCTCCAGAGAAACCAAAGGCCACCATCCAAATGGTTTACAGCAAGACCAAACTTGAGAAAACCTCTCCCTAACAATCTATACAAGAGCACAAAGGAGACACCAAAAAGATCACCCTCCTCGTGATGCCTTTTATAATGCTTCTTTGTTACCCCATGACCAATGTAGTATTGCTTGACTTCTTCCATAGCAGCTTCTATGCACCACTACAGTAAAAGACAATATAACTACGAACCCAGAAATAAATCAAGCATGAGAATCCACAAATACCCAACCATATAAAAAATCAAGAAACAAAATTTACCTTCCTTTCAAAAAAGCATTTTGACTCTCCAAAATCACCCCACCGATTACTTTTTCTATAATATCAAACATGATCTTGTGAACACTGCCCACCAAACTGATCAGTCTAAAATTTCTTATGTCCTCTAGTCCTCTCTTTGGAGATTAAGGCAATGAACGATGTAATTAAAGCTCCTCTAAAAACACCCATGCTCAAAATTTAGTGAAAGAACTGTCATCACACCAAAAAATTAAGATGTGAATCTAGTGAAAGTTCAGGGTTCCAAATTAGTCATTTTGTCTTGTTATTTTGAATATTGCATTGTCTCCTGCTAATAATTTTTTGGAAGCTATTTACTTTCTCAAGTACAGTAGGGTGGCAAATTTATGTAGTTGCTCATAGGAAAGAGAAATGGCAAAATTTTCAACACACCAAAACATAGGGTGTGTTTGATTTGTGTTTTGAGATAAAATTTATAAAAAAAAAAAAAAAAAAAAAAAAAAAAATTGGAGAGAGAGTTTAGAAATTATTTTGATTTATTTGGTTGTATATTTTGAAAATAGTTTTGGAATTTGGAAATTTGAGATGATTTGATATTTTGTTGTAGTTGAGTAGATATGTGCGAGAGAAAAAATGATTGAGGAGGAGAGATGAGAGAGAAAAAATGATAGATTGATATGTAATAGAGAGGGAAGTAATTTTGAAATTTTTTTAAAAAAATTAGTAACCAAACATGTTTTTAGAAATTTTCTTCCAAAAACATGTTTCAAAACACAAACCAAACACACCTATAGCCTTCTAAAAGTATACTAAATTTGCATAATAACTTAGTTGCACACAACTAACACATAGAAGCAAGCTAACATTTCATGCTTACTCAATTAAACAATCATACAAGTAGTCCAGCACACAGCAGAGAACAAATGAGCAAAACAAGTCTCTTTTTTTAAGAATAAAATTAAAAATTTGAAAGAACTTATCAGAAAGTACTATTATGATGTCAACACTCACAGTAGCTGGTGTAATATCATCGTAATAAAAGATAAATAAATAATACTCTGTTTACCAGCTTGTCATATATGAGACCAGAAACAAGCACTCACATTAAACTGTGCATCTAGATCAGCCTGCCCTTCAATAATTTCAACAAGTTCCTGAACACGCTCAACAGGAGCATTCTGACCGAATAAACTCAAGCTTCTCAAGAAGTCCATGAACAATTTAAATTCTGCCCCCGTTACATCTTGCAAACTCTGAAACACCACTCAATCAACCTCTCAAAAATATATAAGAACACAAATGACAAACAAAACAAGGACCCAAAATTTGGCATCCTACTATATAGATGGGAAAATGGAACCAAGTGACCCACCATATCGGCAAAAGATGACATGGCATATAAGCACAAAAAAAAATAATTAAAGAATAGAATAGAATAATGAACAAAAGAATTATGAACAGGGTCATACTTTTTTCACCAAATCAGTTATATGTCTCTCCATCTGCTCCTGTGGCTTCAATAGTTCTGCTTTAATTGGAAACACCTGAAAAATTGCAGCAGTTATGGTTCACATATGCCAGGGGGAAATAAGGAACTAATAAAAACATTAGGAAATATCTCACCTTATCCCTGATAAAGCATAAAACCTTTTCACGAATGCTTTCCACGGTGCTAGGCTCATAAATGATTTCCTCG
Source organism: Camellia sinensis (assembly GCF_055761805.1). Taxonomy (NCBI): domain Eukaryota; kingdom Viridiplantae; phylum Streptophyta; class Magnoliopsida; order Ericales; family Theaceae; genus Camellia; species Camellia sinensis. The sequence goes on from NC_138967.1 coordinate 173,054,301, forward strand.
GTGCTAGGCTCATCAGTGTTCCCAACATGCTTAAACAAAACTGTTAAGGAAGCTGCACCAAACAGATAAACTAAGATGCAACAACTGGACAACAAAAAAGTGTCATGGTATATAGCTTCATTATGAGAATTGCACAAAGATAGCCTGGCTGATGAGTTATAAAGTACAACAAAATAACACAGCCCAGATCAAGCATGGATTAGGTGAGCTATAAGTGAAAAAGCAAGTGACAAATGTATAACAAATGTAGTTCAAAAAAAATGTATTAAAAATGTGAAACTAATTCCAAGTAATGCTGATATGCAGTACTTTAGGTAGATTGAAGCCTATACACAAAAGCAATCACAAAGAACAGTGTCATAGTATCATCTAATATCAAAGCTTGTTTATTATCAACACCCACCGTATTCTTATTAGCTATTCCAAACTTTGCATTCTTCCTAAATGATTCGTACACTATTGTAACATCTCATACTTGTAAATCCTTGTAAAATATTGAAAACATTGACAAGAAAAACGATAAAACTACTGATAGGAAGAAGATTCATTTCACTGAAGATAAGAAAAGAAACACTAAAATCAACCAGGAAAAAAAGAAGAAAAAAAAAAAGGCAACTTCTCCTATAGGCATTAAGCCATCCCTACTTCAAGCAAAAGCTACAAAGCTGAAACTGCATATAAGTCTCCTCAGACTACCAATTTTGTAGAATGGATCCCGAAGAACATGCTTCCTGAAGAATAACTATCGACTTCAACAGTACCTGCCAGGTCGAGGAATGTCTAAGGGATGGAAACACCCCTATCCAAAGCAAAGGTAACCACTCCTCTCCAACCCCTAATATAAATAAATCGAGTCTTTAAACTCAGTAGAAAATCAAGGGGCTCGTCAACCCTTAGTAGCAAGAAACTTCAACTAAGGTGACGTTTCTTACTCAGAATCTCAATTCCACTCCTAAGTAAGAAACTTATAAGAAACTTGCTCCCATCAAAGAAGAAACTTGCTCACAACTGAGATAGATCCTCTTAAGTATATAAATCACAAGGAAAAACATCTCAAACTTGTCATAGTATTTCGTATTTACATAATATTTGTTTATACTTAACAGAGACAATTTGTTGCTGATGTCAACCTCTAATATCTATTCATATTTTTAACACTTACAACTAAAAAGTAAAAAAATGTGTTAGAACAAATTTGTATATTTAATATATAAAATATATACACACTCCCATAGGCACTCCCATCCTTAAAAACTTCTATATGCCCTTGCTCCCCTGCCAAAGCCCAGGCTTCATGCAAATAAGTGCCAACCTTGATATCAGAACACGAAGAATCCATCATGAGACCTTTGTTCTTCAACTTTTTTTTATAAATAAATAATTTTAATAGAAAAGCATCCAAAGGGGATGCCACCCAGACACAAAACACAAAAAACAAATCTTCAAAGGCAGCCAAGCAACTAAAAATCTAAACAGTTCTTATACGTCCATAGTCTCTATTCAAAGATTGTCCAAGATGCAAATGCACTCTCCCCAATAACTAGCTATACAGGCCAAAAAGGAACCCTTCAATCTATACAATGGTTGCTCTATACCCTGAAAGGTCCACCTATTGCGCTCTCCCCAAATAATTCACATCAAGCAACAAGGGACCAATGACCATGATATAGAACAGCTTTAGGAAACAAGGACTAATGTTGCCTACAAGTGGAATTGTGGCAAGTTTAGGATAGGAATGAATTCTAAGGTTAGGGTTCTAAAAGTGGAAGAAGGCTTCAAGGGTTTATAGATAGAAAAGATGAGTTTTGGCTTATTTTCAAAAGTTGCAAGTTAATGTATTTTCAGAATTAGAGCGACTAAAAGCCCTAGAGGCTAGACTGCAGCTAGTTTATGGTTTTATGTTTTATTTCCAAACATGAAAAATGAAACTCCAAAAACGAAATCAAACAGTTACAAAAATGTTCCACTTGGGATTAAAAATGTTTAATTTCCTTTTTATAGGTAAGCTATTTAAATTTTAAAAACATTTAATTTCTATAAATAAATACCATTAGGAATCTTGACAATTTGAGCAGCAGATACACATCTAGAGCAGGTGACCCCAAAAGGAAAACGGAAACAAAACAAAGAAGCTGTGCAGCCACAACCAAGGTCAACCTTGAACTTAACAAGTAGAACCAGATGCAATAGCCCATCACATAAAATAAATACAACAAAAAGGAATAATTGGGAGAAAAAAAATTAGTAAGGAACCTTGTTACCAGTAGCTCAAAACGGACTCCATCTTTTGACAGTAAAAAAGCATCTTCAATCTGTCTATCATTTTTTCCTTTCAGATGTAATAAAGATGAATTCTTTATAACTAAAAAGTCAAACATGATGGCAGCATTCTTCGAGCTTTTGTAGGTGGCAAAGTTGTAGAGTTCATCCATTTTGATATTTTAATGTAACTTCTATTTTTCACTGATTTGCTTCTCTTCTTTTAATTTCATTTTACTGTATGACACATTGAATTATATAAGCCACTACAAATAAGCAAATATTAATTGCCCACCTAAGACTGAGTTGCACAAGGCACAACAATACAAAAAACAAATTTTGTCCTAGCACTGAAGTCTAACCAAGCAAAAATTCTAACCTAATCATGTAATCTGTCAGACATTAATCAAGTGACATCGTTGAAACTCCTAGGATTGTTTTCCCAGTAGCCAAATCCAACTCCATGAGTAAAGAGATGCAGTAATAAATATATGAACGGAACAAAATGTAACAAGCATAATACGGTCATTATACAATAGATCTTTATACGATTAAGAATTGTGCATAAGTGGGGTCAGAATGTTAAATAATTAAAATTTACATGAAGACTTCAATTTTCTAGCCATCACAGAAAAACTCACTCTTTATGTCCCGTCGCAACAAAGTCATTAGGGCTTTATGTACTGCATCTCGCTCCACAGTTTCTACTAGAAACATCATGGAGATTTAGCATATGGCAACAAGCAATTAAATGAGTTATAAAAGGCACAAAACCTTGAAGAATATACTACCCGCTGGGAGGAGCAGCAGCCCCAAAGCATCAACAATTCTAGGCAGATGTTCTGGATTTTCCTTGCAAAGAAGAGGAAGTCCACGAATTGCTTGCACCCGCACCTTCAGCAATCAACAAACGAAAGATAGAAACCCAAATGTAATTAGAAATTTTAGGCTCCCTTTGGATAAGTGGATTCCAAATGAAGGGGTTTGATGTTGAATTTATGAAATTATAAGAAGATTAGTTATTGAGGTAGATGATAACTCTAAAGAGAGGATTGAATAGAAGTATGTTTCAACGTATGTTGTTAAGATTGTTATACAACTAGAACCTTTTATGAATGATTTCAAACAACTATTATAAAGCTCTCAAATCCGTTCTTGATATCTAAATTTAAAATATTACTTTGATATCAAATCCATCCATTTCATTTCAAATCCATAAATCCAAAGGGAGCCTTACCGTAATTGCCAAAATACTATAGATAATTATGTCCCCCATTTATCCATGAGGATTGAATAGAAGTATATTGCATGTATTTTGTTAAGATCATTAGCCAATTAGAATCTTTTATGGAATGAAGATTACAAATAACTATTACAAAGCTCTCAAATCCATTCTTGATATCAAAATTCAAAATATTATATTGATGTCAAATCCATTCATTTCAAATCCATAAATCCAAAGGGAGCCTTAATGAAATAGCCAAAATACTCCACATAATTAGGTTCCCCGTTTATCCATCAATGCGATCGGAACGAAAACAACCCAATGATTGGGAAGAAAAAAACAACTTGCTTTAAATGTGGAGGCACAGCAATTCATCATTTGATATGCATAATCACCAAGTTGGGTATATTATAAGTAAATTTAATATGAATGTATGAAAACAGGGAGATACTAACCCCAAGCTCGTCATCCTCGCAAAGCTCTAAATGTCGATTGAGAGCTCTGTCGGAGAGGGTTGGGAAGTACTTGAAAAACTTGGGAACAAGCTGTGCAGCCAATTGCTTGACCTTAACACTGCCTTCTTCAGTAGCTTTGAGTATGGCCTCATAGTCACTGGCATGCTAAAACAGTAAACACACCCCCAAAATAAACAATGAAACCCTAAGAATGCAAAACACTGAAGGGGGGAGGGAGAGAGAGAGAGAGATCTGCTAACTTGGAACTTGTCTTTGGCATCGTTGAGGCGTTCGCCGTACTCGTAGAGCTTTTCGACGTCCGGCGAATCATCGGAGGTTTCGGCCATTGAAGGTGAGAAAGAACAAAGAGGTTTGTGCAATATCGAACGATGAAGAAAACGGAAAAAATGGGGGGTGAAAGTAGGGTTTGGCGAAGAGGTTACAAGTTTGTTAGGGAAGAGAGAGAGAGAGAGAGAGAGAGAGAGCGCTCTGAGGTAAAGTTTTGAAGTGGAGACTGTAGACTGTTCTGTCTCAATCTACGAGAAGGCGTTTTTTGCAAATGGCCTTTTTGTTTCACTGGTTAGGTTGTATGGAATCGGGATATGGTGGAATTTAGCCTTGTTTGGATTGTTCTAAAAAAGTCAAAAAAAATTAAAAAGTTATTATTTTATTTAAATCATATCATTTTATTTAAATTTAATTTATATTTTATAAAAAATTAAAAAATATACTTATTTAGATCATCTCAAACCACAAATCCATATTTGTTAAAAGGACAAATTACACTTAGGTTTGGTCTAATTATATTTTATTTTTAGCATTTATATTTGCATTTTGGTGATTAAAAGTTTCATTTTATAAATTTTTAGTTATATAAAAGGTAATAATTCTTATTTACTTTTAAAAAAAAAAAAGTAAAGCAAAGCAAATGGAAAAAAGAAAAGAAACAGAAGAAGTAAAGCAAAGTAAGAAAATAGAGAGTGTATGATTTTAATATTTTCATTCAATCTAAATAATTACAATGACAGGGGTTAGTGTAATTTTCTACACATCAAGGAGTGATATATATTAAATTCAAATTTCAGAATGTGTAAGTATAATTTACCATTGTTAAAATATTGAGGGGTTATTTATGTAGACACTCCTAAATTATTATTGAATAGTATTATTTTGACATTTTAAATTATAAAAATATATAAATTAATTTTTAAATCGTGGTGAAGTATCACTTTACCTCTTAAATTATAATGTACTCTCAAATTATTGTCGTATGCCACTTTGATCCATTCCATTAAGGAGTTAATTTTATACGTTTTTATAATTTAGATAGTCTATTTGTACATTTTTATAATTTATGGGGTAAACTAATAATTGTCAATAATTTAAGGGTTCATATATACGTTTTTATAGTTTAAGGAGTTAAAGTGATATTTCTCAATAATTTAACAGGTCTTCATGTAAATAATCCAAAATGTAACTTACAAATTTAGGCTAAATTTAGTAATTTAAATTGTTAATTTTATGCAACTAATTAAGAAAATTACATACGCAAAAAATTAAGTTAATTCAATATTAATTGTCATAAATTAGATCATTTTTATTTATAGAGCTAACATGTTGTTAAAGAATAAATTGTTTATGTATTATAATACTATGTAAAAAAGGCTCGTGAAAAATACAGGATATTGTTATTTTATATTTAAGTTTTGTATTTTGATAATTTTTTTAAAAATATGAATATTATTCTATGAAATTGAATAGAATAAATCATTAGATATATGATAAAATTATATAAATTGTATTATAAATAATAGAAACTAGAAAAAAATAATAAGTTTTACAATTTAAACATAATTATACTTTTTCTTTTGTATAAGTTAATATATTTTTAACATTCAAGTGTTTGTTCATGACTACTTGTGCTATTATCTAAATCCATGTCAACTTCAAATAGTTACCAAACTAATTATGGTAGCAGCAAAAAAAAATTTTATAGCTCGACTTCTTCTTCTAATAATTTTTTGTTTCATATAAGTGTCTACCAAGAGGAAGTTTGAAAGAAGGGAGGCTAATGGAATATTCTGGAAGCTCCTGGAAGACTTGAAAAAATATGAAAATATGGTACTGTGTGAGTGATTTTTCGATCACACTGCCAACTAAGTAATCAGCTGGAGAGAACTGGCAGAACAGATGACACCTGGTTGACCAGTAACAAAAATAGAAGATTCCGGCGGTGGTTCATCCACCCCGGGACACTTCGACGATCAAGTCAGTATATCTCTCAAAGATAATCAATTGTGCTTAACTTACTGTTCAGAATCTAAATTGCGTACCTTAGACCCATCGAGGTTGCCTCTCTTTTATAGTCAACACAATCCTAGTCCCAATAGAAGCCTAGCTCTAGTGGACTCTTACTCAGTGCTTATTCTGGACTCTCCAACAGATAAAGATAAACTCCCTAGGAGTGTTATCCTTATCCATGCTAAAGTCCTTCCTTATTCTTAGACTATCATCCCTTATCCGCTTATCTCGGATTCCGATATCTTCGGAGATAACCTCGGCTTTGCCGAGATCACCTCGGCGTCATGACCTAAACACGTGGCACCTCAACTGACACATCGGTGTCACCTTGGCCACGTGTTGGGACTCAGAAAATATATCCCCACAACTGCCCCCTAGGTTCTATTACATCGGTATTCTGAAGTGATAGAACCTATATCAGACTTACTATCATTATGTCAGCTTAACATATCTCAGCCGAGATCTTCATCCAAACCGTCATGCCTTTGACAGAACAAGAATTTCCAAGTGCTTTTTCATGCGTATAAGCTGTCGTACATAACAACTCAACCGTTTTTAGCCACACGTCTTTTTCTCATTAGACCGTACTAGATACGCGCCTGTAAATTGAATCATCCTCGCGTGCGCCATCTAATGCATATGTTTTTCTAGGCACATTAATAACCTCTTTGCCGCCATTTTTGTGTTTTAACAAAAATCATTTTCCCCTCTTCCATCTTTTCACTTTTTCCTATCGTTTCTAAGGCTTTCTCTCTCTCTAGCTCTTTCAAACCTTCCATTGTTTCAAGCTTTCAACCTCTGCCATCGCTGTTGTTCACCTCTTCCGACATGGTTTTCACCGATCCTCCGCCTTGACCGCCGTCGTCAGACTTCGGCAATCCCCATTCCAGCTTCCCTCTTTCTGGTAAGCCACTATTCCGCCTGGTTTCAGTTTCTTGTTACCTTACTGAACTTTACTGTTTTACCTGCTATCTTTGCAATCTTGTTCATAGTTTTGATATTTCACCTTGTATCTTGTATTCCACCATATATTTGGACATGTTTGTTTCATGATTCTATTTTTACCCAAATCATCTTCTTGAATGTATATTGTTCATACACTGTTCATACTCCTGTTGATTTCTGCCACTGTTCTTGGCCTTATACCCTTCGTATTTACAATGTTCTTGATAGTCCATCTCTGATCTTGATTCTGAAGCGCATTCTTGCTTTTTTGTTTTTCAGATTTGTGCCTTCAATCTTCGTTTCCATAGTTCTAGGTTTGGGATTTGCTTTGTAGAATCCTTGATTTTTAGGAAAAACTGAAACTATTTCCACAAATTCTTACCCAGCACATAATTTTGGTTTTTGCCGAGGTCCATAAAACCCTTTAGAAACACACCCTTCTGAAATCCAACCTTTTCAGTTAAGCCGATATCATGGGTATGTAGAAACATAGGGTAGACACCCCGAGCAAATTAGAGCACTTCAGGCAGGAGTTTGACATCCCGGCCGACATTCATCTGAGGTTGGCTGGAGAGGAAGACTCTATCATGCCCACAACTGACTCAATGCCCTTCCTTGTCGTAGCTTTTATTGAGTGCAGACTCCGGCTTCCACTCAACATTGTTTTCCGTGAGATAATCCATTACTATAAGTTGAACCCAATGCAACTTGCCATCAATTCCTATCGAGTCATTAATGGCATAATAACCTTAGCCAAACAAGAAAACGCTAGGATCACCCTAACCGATATCCAATACTGCTACACCATGTGTGGCTCAAAAGAGATACGGGCTACATTTATTATCTTAAGCCGAGGTCCACGGGGTACAAAATCGTAGCCGACCTCCCTGACTCTAACAAGGGAGCTGGGGATGACTATTTCATTACCTCGGGGAACTGGGAGTTTGCTCCAGACAAAGACCTCCATCTCTACCCTCTTTCTCGAACCGTTTTTGTAGAGGGCAATGATAAGAGCCCTATGCCCATACTTACTTGTTTTCAAAGTTTTTTTCAAAGTCTTTAATTCTTTATCTGCTTCTAACATTTGTTTCGCTTGTAGCTCTTCCTCAGCCACCAAAGGGCTCCCGTCAGTTTTTCTTTTCCAGCAAAGACTTGAGGAGACTTTTAGACCTGCCAGTTCTCAAACAGAAGGCCCATCTGCTTCTCAACTTCATCCCCACTTATAAGTCGGCTCTTCGCGACGTCCCAAAAAAGAAGAAGAAAAGCCTTTCTCCATCTTCTACCATAACTCCACAAGTCGCGTCCATATCTCGGACAGACCAAGGATCAACCTCTGATCTAGCTGAGCAACCGTCAACCTCGGCTCCATACCTGATCCCACCATCTCAGCGAAAACATCGGCAATGAACTATTTTTTCTTCCGAGATGGACCGCCAGAAAGCTGTTGCAAAAGACCTCTTAGCCAGTACCCTTCTGACATTGATGTTCAACCAACACAAACCCAGCCTCTACCAAAGCAAAAAAGAATCAAAAAGGCTCAGCCAAAGGCAAAGGTGACTCAAGTTGAAACTGAGGACACCTTGCCGATCTCTAAATTAGCTGAGAGCGACAAGTCTCAGTCTGCTGCTGGGAAGAGGCGTACTGAGGCCCAACCATCTGAATCCCCAAAATCAAAAAAGCCGAGGTCATCCGCGGAAACTACCTCAGGGTCTCGAAAACATGATGCCCCCTAGGCCCCCAAAATTACTCTGGAAGATAAGCCAGTTATGGCCAACGATAGCGCTGATGACATTAATGTCAACATAGCCCTTAGTACCGCTCTGCTTCTTTCCGGCGATCTCGACCGAAACGCCGAGTTGAGCGAGTATGAAAACTATGCTCTAGTGCTTCAACGCTTCGTTCAAGTAAGTGTCTTTATCTGGCAACTTTTTCTTTCTTTCTGTTTTTTTTTTCATACTTGTAATTTTTTCTAACAACTTCTATTATGTTTACTTTTAGGCCATCCAGTATGCCCATTCGTTCTCAGTACAATCTTTCGAGAACCGGGAGAGGCTGGCTGAAATGAAGAGGGAGGTCTCCAGTCTTCAAAAGGCCAACAAAGGTTTGCAATCAAAAATGAAAAAGTTAGAAAACCAGGCCGAGGCTGCCATCAAAGCTCAAACTGATGCCGAAGAAAAAGCTGAATCTATTGAGGCCATTAAGAAGGTTCTTGAGGCCGAGGAGAAGATGGCCCAAGCCCAAAAAGAACTGCAAGACGTTCTGGCCACAAAAGAGGCCGAAGTCAAGGCAGCCGATGAGAAGGGCTACAATGAGGGGGTGGCCGATGTCAGGCGGACTACGAAAAGCAGGTGAAGCAGGCATACAACAGGGGCTTTACCCTTGGCTGGATGACCTTGCTAAAAAGGCTGGATGTCCCCAAGGACTCCCCCCTCAGGAATACCGATGTCCTTCCTTTGCCATTCCACCCAACTCCGAGCCAATCCGCTGACGACGACTCTGAGTCTGAGGAGAAGGTTTTGGTGAGGAAGTCAAAAGACGTTGCTGGGGCGAAGTCTCTTCTTCAAAATGAGCAAGTCCTAGACTTGACTCAAGATGAGGAGGTTGAGGAGGTCCCCAAGGAAGTTACCACTAAGCAGGCATCGTTGGACGTGCCTCTCGCCGACAAGAGCCTTGATCAGACCCTTCAAGAGATTGATGCTGAGCTTGCGGCCGAGAAGGTGGCCGAGATGTCCTCCCAGCAGTCTTCCGAGATCCTGACCCAGCCTACTAATGATGCTGAAGAATCTTAGTTTTGATATATTTTTCCTTTGTTTTTACACTTTGTACTTCTTTGTTTTTAAGACAATGTAAGCTCTTCATATGGCCGACGTGCCTTTTAATGAATACAACTTTCTTCTTTCTTGAATGCTTGTGTGTTTGTCTTCCGTTTATTGCTCTTGTATGACTTTCATACTTAGAATAATTTACATATCTTTAATATATACTTCAATCTTGTGCAACCTTCTCGGGGTGACTTATCTCGGTTTTACAAACTGACGATTTACTTCAGCAAGTATCCAAGTACCTTTCTTGGCGCGACCTCGGTTTCAACTTGTAAATTTTTCTCAAATTTCAACAAGTGTTTAACATCATCTCGGTTTTAACTTTAACTTGTAAACTTTTCTCAAGTTTCAACAAGTGTTTTAAATATTATCTCGGTTTAACTTCAACTTGTAAACTTTTCTCAAGTTTCAACAAGTGTTAAAACATCATCTCGGTTTAACTTCAACTTGTAAACTTTTCTCAAGTTTCAACAAGTGTTAAACATTATCTCGGTTTAACTTCAATTTTTAAACTTTTCTCAAGTTTCAACAAGTGTTAAACATCATCTCGGTTTTACTTCAACTTGTAAACTTTTCTCAAGTTTCAACAAGTGTTAAACATCATTTCTGTTTAACTTCAACTTGTAAACTTTTCTCAAGTTTCAACAAATGTTAAACATCATCTCGGTTTAACTTCAACTTATAAACTTTTCTCAAATTTCGACAAGTGTTAAACATCATCTCTGTTTAACTTCAACTTGTAAACTTTTCTCAAGTTTCAATAAGTGTTAAACATCATTTCTTCTCTCTACCCCCTAATGTGAACCTAAGTTCTACTTGGGGTCTCATTATGCATGTATTCCAGAAACAACGTTATGTATCTTTATCAGTCACAAATGTAGAAGAATTCTACTAAAATTTTATTCATTACGTCGGCAAATAACAAGGAAAATCTAATGATAGAAAAACTTCAGATTACAAGTATTCCAGGGTCTTGGCAACTCTTTGCCCTCACTATCTTCAAGCTGATATGCCCAATTGCCCAATACCGAAGTGATTCTATAGGGTCATTCCCAGTATGGGCCAAGCTTGCCCTCTCTGGGATCCTTCTTGTTGCCAACGACTTTTCTCAAGACTAGGTCGCCGACTTGGAACTCCCTTGGGTTGACTCTTTTATTATAAGCTCTGGCAAGCTGCTGCTGGTAGGCTGCGAGATGAATTGCAGCTCTTTCCCTTATTTCTTCTAGTAGGTCCAAATCTCGGGCTAAGAGTACATCATTAGTCCCGTTCTCTACTCCCTTGGTTTTGATCCCAGGGATACCAACTTCAAGCGGAATGACAACTTCTGTGCCATAGGTCATGGCAAAAGGGGATTCCCCCGTTGATCTTCTCGGCGTAGTCCAATATGCCCAGAGCACACTTGGTAGTTCATCCACCCACTTTCCTTTTGCTGCCTGCAGCCTCTTCTTTATCCTATCTAGGATAACTTTGTTGGATGCTTCTGCTTGTCCATTGCTTTGAGGAAAGCTTGGGGTTGAAAAGTAGTTCTTGATCTTGAACTTTGCACAGAAGTTCTTGATCAGCTTGCTGTCAAATTGTGTTCCATTATCAGCGACTATTGCTCTCAGAATCCCGAATCTGGTGATGATGTTCCTCCATAAGAATTTTTTCACGTCTACATCTCGGATCTTGGCTAGGGGCTTAGCTTCTATCCACTTGGTGAAGTAATCTGTTGCTACCAGTAGGTACTTCCTTTGTCCAGTTGCTTGGGGCAGTTGCCCAACAAGATCCATGCCCCATTAGGCAAACGACCAAGGGTTGGATACTGGGTTCAGGTTTGCTGCTGGTTGGTGCATCAGAGGTGCAAACCTTTGACATTTTTCGTATTTCTTGACATAGGCCTCTGTATCTTTCTACATGTAGGGCCACCAATACCCTTGGGTAATGGCCCTATAGGCAAGTGATCTGCCCCCAACGTGGCTTCTACAAATTCCTTCATGAATTTCATATAAAAAATCTTCAACTTGTAATGGATATACGCACCTCAAAAGGGGTCCAGTGAAGGATCTTCTATAGAGATGTCCTTCTGCTGTCAGGCTGAACCTCGCTGACTTCAATCTGATCTTGTGTGCCTCTTTGTGGTCATCTGGTAGCTTCCATTCCTTTAAGAATGCTACAATTGAATCCATCCAGCTTGGTCCCATATCCATACACATTGCTTCGTGTTCTACAATTGATGGTTCAATGCTCGGGCTCGACAAGTATTCGACCATTATCGTCCTTGCTTTTCCAAGTTGTATTGCACTGGCCAGATTGGCCAGTGCATCGGCGTGACTGTTATCATCTCGGCTTACCTGATGTAGTCGGTAATTCTGAAACAAAGTTACTAGCCTGTTGACTTCCTTTGCGTAGGCCGACATTCTCATATGTTGTCTGGTTGACTATGAGTTGGAAGTCACAGAAGACTGTCACTTCATCTGCTTCTGCTGCTATCGCCAGCTTTAGTCCTACAATCAATGCTTCATACTCTGCCTCATTGTTTGAGGCCTTGAACCCCAATCAAATGGACTGTTCCAATACCTCTCCATCTGGAGATACCAGTACTACTCTTGCCCCTACTCCTTGCCGGTTTGAACTCCCATTGACAAACAGTCGAAAGGAGTCGCCGATGTAAATACTGCAGGCTCTGAGTTTTTCCTTTTTCCTCTGTTCTATTGCATTCAGCTGGGCTTCTCCTTGCTTGCTTGGATATCGTTCACCTCAACTCAATAGAGCCCGATGTACGAAAGATTCCGGCGTGAACTCGGCCACGATGTCGGCCAAAACTTGGCCTTTGATTGTTGTTCTGGGTCTGTACTCTAGTTCATACTGGCACAAGGCGACTGCCCATCTGGCTATTCTTCCTGTCAGGTCTCCTTGTTGCAGCAAGGACTTCAAGGGGTGTTCAGTTAACACCACAATTTTATGGGCCTGGAAGTAATGGTTCAGCTTCTTTGAAGCCATTACTAAAGCCAGTGCCAATTTCTCTAAGGGTAGATACCTTGTTTCTCCATCGGCCAGGGTTTTACTTACATAATAAACAGTCCTTTGCTCCCCTTTTTCTTCTCGGATTACTATTGCGCTTACTGCGTGTTCTGAAACTGCTAAGTATAGGAACACTTCCTCCCCAAGTTCTGGATTTGAAAGAACTGGGGCTGTGGTCAAATACTTCTTCAGGTCAGCTAGGGCGGCCTCGTATTCTTCTCTTCATAAAAAATATGTGGCTTTCTTCACTAAGTTGAAGAAAGGTTTGCACTTGTCTAAGCTTCTGCTTGTGAACCTGTTCAGAGCTGCGGCCCTTCCAGTCAACATTTGTACCTGTTTTGCCGACATCGGGCTCTTCAATTCCAAGATGGCCTTAATCTGATCTAGACCGGCCTCAATGTCCCTTTTAGTCACTAGGTATCCTAAAAACTTACCAAATCCCACTCCAAATGCACACTTCGCTGCATTGAGTCAGAGTCGATATGTTTTAAGAATGTTAAAGACTACTTTCAGGTCGGCTAGACGATCTTTAGGTTCCTTGGTCTTCACGACCACGTCATCGATGTAGATTTCCACCGTTCTGCCAATCAGGTGTTTGAACATTTTGGTTACCAGTCTTTGGTAAGTTGCTCATGCGTTTTTCAACCCAAAAGGCATCACTCTGTAGCAGTACAAACCTTTTGGGGTGATAAACGCAGTTTTCTCCTCATTTGGGGGATACATGGCTATCTGATGGTATCCCTTGTAGGTATCCAGGAAGCTCATCCTTCCATGCCCTGAAATGGCGTCTACCAGCTGGTTAATCTTGGGTAGAGGAAAACTATCTTTAGGATAGGCCTTGTTCAGGCTAGTAAAGTCCACGCAGACCCTCTATTTACCATTCTTCTTCTTCACCACCACTGCGTTTGATAGCCATGTCGGTTAATTTACCTCTCGAATGGCCCTAGCCTCCAGAAGTCTATCTACTTCCTCTTCCACTGCTTCGATGTGTATCAACGTCGGTCTTCTTGCTCGTTGGATTACGAGTTTTGTCGACTTATCAACATTCAATTTATGGCAAGTGACCTCGGGGTCAATACTAGGCATCTCATAAGGTATCCAAGCAAACACCTCAATATTTGCTCTCAAAAAAATTTCTAATTCTTTTTTCTCTTCTTCAGCTAAGCCCGAGCCGAGAAGAAAGAAGCGTTCTTCATCCCCCTCTTGGACGAGGATTTTCTTGAGTGCTTCTTCACTCTTTTCGACTGGCTCCTTGCCGACATCCTCTAGGACCTCCACGTCCTCGTCTTCGATCTCTGCCTTCTCTGGTTCTCTTATACTGCAGGTGGATTTCATTGCTGCCATGGAGCAATTCTTTGCCTGTAGCTGATCTCCTCTGACCTCTTCAATCCCATACTCTGTTGGAAACCGTAATAGTTGATGCGAAGTTGAGGGAACTGCCCTCATTGCATGCAACCATGGTCTTCCCAAAATGATGTTGTAAGGGGAGGGTGTGTCAATTATAGTGAACTCTGTTGTTATCTTCCTGGTGCCTGATTGCACCTCCAAGCTAGTTGTTCCTAGCGGCCATGTCGGCGTTCCATTAAACCCGACCATTGGGCTATTGGATTGCTCTATGTCATCTGGGTGACGGCCAAGCTCCTTGTAACATCGGACGTACATGATGTCACATGAGCTGTCTTGGTCAATCAGGATGCGTCTTACTTGGCATTCCCCAACCTGGTAGGATACTACCAAGGCATCATTATACGGGTGCTATACCATCTCAAGGTCGGCTTCAGAAAAGGACACCACTGGTCCTTGGCACTCTTCTGCCCGATGTTTCTTCTCCCCGACTTGGTAGACATGCTGTAAGTGCTTCACATTCTGGGTCTCCCCCTTTATCTCATTTTCGCTGACCTTCGAGTGAATTACATTAATTACCCGAGGTCCTCCTGTTTGTGGTTGCTGTGCTGGAGGAGGTGGAGCTGCTGTCGCTTGAGGCAATCTTGCATGTTCTTCCCTTGTTCTGGCCTCATCGACAAGGCCTCTCAGATGGCCTTGCCTCACTAGGTCTTCCAAGTGTGTTTTCAGGGCTCTGCAGCCCTAAGTCATATGCCCGTTTTCATTGTGGTAAGCACAATGCCTGCCAAGGTTTCTTTCCATGAATTCTCCCGGTGCTTTTGCTGGTGTTCTAAAATAGGATTGATTCCGAATTTGATCTAGAACTTTGTGAATTGGGATTCAGAACACAGTTGTCACCGCCTGTGTTGCCCTTAGTTCTGCCTCTTGCTTGCTTGATCCATTGTTACCTCGGCCTCGCATCGGCGAGCCGTTTCCCTTTTCTTGCTTTGTCCCCTTAGTCCAAGACGTGTCTTCCTCCGCTCTGGCATACTTCTCGATTCTCACCATGAGCTCTTCCATATTTTTTGGCAATGTCTTTGCCAAAGATTTTCGTAGTGGACAGTTGTCTTTTAGGCCGTTCTTGAAAGATACGATTGTCACTTCTTGATTACACTCTGGTATTCGGTTGAACACCTCATAGTACCTTTTTGCATAGGCCCTAAGGCCTTCATCCTTACTGATCTTCAGAGCCATTAATGTGTCCACCCTCAATGGCTGCAGCTTGTTTGTCACGAACCTGGCCACAAGCATCTTGGCCAGGCTTCCCAAGTCTTCACGCTTCCCTTTGGTAATTTGTGGAACCAGTCTAATGCAATCTCCCCAAAAGATGAGGGGAACACTTTGCAGAGCAATGGCTCGTTCCCACTATACAACGCCATTGAGTTCAAGTATAATTCGACGTGGAAGTTGGGGTCTGGCTTACCATCGTGTATTTGGAACCTTGGCATACTAAATCTCTTCGGCGCCTCAAATTTGTCTAATTCCACTGAGAATGGTGTTCTCGGCTTTTCAGGGGAAGTTACCTCGACATCGGCATTCTGTTGCTTCCTCTTGAGATAATCTCTCAAGTCTTCTTTGCTCTGCCCAGGAGCTCGGCTATCTCTTGACTTTAGTCTTTTTGGCATGCTACTTTCAGGTTCATAGTGGGTCCTTTTCGATCTTTTTCCATGAGTTGTGTCGAAGCAGAGTGCTTGCCCCTGAACATGCCGATGTTCTTTGGGGTCTACCTCCTTGGCGCGATGCGTTCTTCGTGATTCTTCTCTCCTCTCCCGACCTCCCTGGAAAGTCGGTAAGAGTGTTTTTCGCTTCTGGTGTGCTGTAGGGCTATTGGGATTGTCTTCTGCCCTCCCTTCTAGGCATTGGCCGTTGGAATTGGCGTGTCCTGCAGCAGGTATAGTGGCTGCATAACATTGTTTTGCATCATGAAATTGACGACTATGTAGACGTCCCCAAACGCCCCGGGGGGAGGACTCCCGTTCTGTTCGTTTTTGGGCTCACTACAGTTCGGACTCTCAAATCGTCACGGTTCTTAATCTGAGCCAAAGAGTCCAAATCCGACAAATCGTTTTGGAAAACAAATTTTTAGGAAAGAAGTGCCAAACATGGACTGCTTTGCTAGATACAGAGTCGCCACCTAAATATTTATTTTGGAGGAATTTAGGAAACCCTGACTCGTTGCCAAAGGCCACGTGTCCATCATCACCAAAGTTGCCTCGGCTCGAGAACTTGGGTACAATTGGGGAAGGTCAGCTATGAGCACCCCCTCTCACCCGATCCGAAGATCGGCCTCTACTAACCATGATATCTAGTTTTGAAAACATTATGCATTCTTAATCCGATTATTAGCCTAATCTTACTATGTGATGCGCACAACACAAAATGATAGACTAGATCGCCTAATTTGGAACAAAGCATTGCATATCCGTTTGTTTGGGAAATGGTTTGAAATTTGCTACTAGTAAGTAGGCTGAAACACGGATTTCAACGAGTTGTTCCAACTCAAACAATCCAACCTTCATCCACAGGCATTCAGGCAGTAATATCACATAAGCACATAGCCACATGGTAAGCATGGTGTCATGTTAACATTCACACTCATACGAGATGCTAAAGCATAAATACTTACATCGTACTCCGTGCCAAAATAATGAACTAGTTAGTAATCATGCATGATCCTAGTTCATGTTAAAGTGGCTAATGCATTGCATACAAAATGTCATTAGAATAGGCTCGGCTAATCTAAGGATGGCATATGAAATGCAACAACTCGGTCCACGTATTCAAGTTTGAAATTGAAATACTATGCGGTTAGCATGATGCGCCGAGCCCAGTGCATGCAAGATTAATGCATGAATGCTCGCATGCATAACATAAGGTATGCTAATTTAAATATACCCTAATACTAACCATTGAAAGCAGGTAAGTAAAAAGGGAGAAAGAAGTGGGGGTTGGATGACATGCACACACGCACCCACACTTATTACAAATTCGCCCTTGCTCATAGGGACCAAAAGAATAATATAATTTAATTAACCTATAAGCTAATTAAATATTATAGACTACCTAATTAATTAACAAATCAATTAAGTAAAGAAAGCGATGAAACGCTTCGAGAAGAGGGTCCAATGCATGCTTGCTCAGATTTGCTCGGAAACCCGTCGCCATGCACAAGTTGCCTCTGTTTTCCCTGCTCTACTTCTCTGAAAATTGCACAACTCCCAAGGTATGCTCCATGGACACTGTGGATCACCACCGAACAAGTGGAAACCCCACCGACCATGTCCGGATGGTCATCGACCATTTATTGAGCTCTCGACCATCAATAATTGGTCGGTCGGCACTCCATGTAGTCGACCGGCCAAGTCTTCCTGCAGAACCTGTTTTGACAGCAACAGAGGGCAAAACAAGGCATGACAATGTATTTCAAGCAAATGTGTGCACCAACACATCCCTTATCATGTTTGTGACTCAAAGGGGTATGTTCCTTGATTCTTGGATCACCAATCGCGCATTTCAATGCGTGATGGCCCAAGGAACCAAGTCGTGCATTTTGATTTCAAATGAAATGCAATGCATAGAAACATACCAAGAGGTTTTCAACCTCTATCATGGCTCGATCAAGAGGTGAAAGATGCATGCAATGATATGCAACCTAGACATGTGAGCTAAGTGTGCAACATGAGACGCAAACAAGTAAGTATGCAATAGGCACACAACCTAAGCAAATAAGTATGCAAGACATAGAATAACTATGTAAGCTTAACCATGCAAGCATGCAAGGTGCAACATGGACAACATGTTAGGCAACTTAGCTAAGAGAATGCGTGCCAAATACAAAGCGATTGAAGCATGCAACACATGTAATAGGCTAAGTATATGACAACACACAAGGTGAGCATGCGACAACATGCAAACAATGGACTTATACCAATTTGGGTAGCCCTATACTAGGCCCAAAACAGTGGCCAACATACTAAGGAATGAGAGGCAAAACACACACAAACATGCATATGTTAAGGCCTAAACACTTAAGCATATGGAGACAACTTTTAAGCACACTTAAAAGAGGATAACATGGACACATAGCATGCATAGAAAGCTCTGAAAATCAAGTTATAAAGGTGCCAAACCAAGTAAACGAGACAAGCTAAACATGCAACAATGGTCCAAGATTTTAGGAAAGCCTAAGAGGGCTTAAACCATGGCTAAGTCAAACAAGCCTCACAAGGCTAAAAGGACTTAAAATAGGTCCAAGGCAGACCTAAACAAAGCTAAAAACACACCTAGATGGCATCTAAGTGGTCTAAACATGCAAGCATACAAAAGAGGACACACATGGAGCATAAGATGACAACCTTGTAAAGCATTAAAGGGACATCAAATGCAAGTATATAAGCATACCATGAGGACTGAAATGATGCTATAAGTAGTGTCAAACCACTGAAATAATGCAAGGATGGCATGCTAGAGGGGTCACTGCTCAAGGCATATAAGAGAGTTTGCATGGTAGCTATACAAAGCAAAGCATGAATAACTCAAATGACCAAAAAAAATCCCTTAGCATACTAAAACAAGCATAAAAGCTTCACAAAACTAGGCCAAAATCATGCTAGAACAAGGGTTAAAACCTAAAACATGTTAAGACAAAAATATGGCATTACAAGACATGTATGAAGGCAAGCATGGTGTGTCTAAACCAAGAAAAAATAGAGGTAATACATGGCAATATAAGCACAAAAATAGCTAAGGCATGTCCATCATACACTTAAACAAGATGCTCACACATGAGGCAAAAATGGCCATTTTCAAGGACAACAAAGAGGGGGGTGGCCCTCTCCTTCTTAGGACCTTAAGGCACCATCTTCACCACTAAAATCCCTTAAGATTTCAGTGGTGAGGAGGCCCAAACAAAGTGGTCTCGGAGCTCACCAAAATAGCAAAAAAATAGGGCCAAACAAGGCCTAAGAGGGGTCAAACACCCCCAAACGACAAAGCAACCTTAAACAACTATGTTAAGCACTCAAAATCAAGACTTTTATTAATTATATACAAAGTCTAAAAATAGTTTCAAGATTGGTTAAAAAGCTATGCAAAAATGGAAAATAAAGGGTGAAGTTCTTACCCTTGATGACCCTCTTCACAAACAATGTTCCAGTTGGTTTTTCAAGCTTGAATCCACTCAAGAACACTAAGAACAGCTCTCTGGCCCCTCAGAAACCAAGAGAAGGTGTAATGGTGGGTGTTTGTGTGCAATAATAAGACCAAACATACACTTATGCACAAAAGAGAGAGAGATATAGAGATGGGGGATATGCAAACCCTAACCCTAATATCAAAGCCCTCTGGAAAAATGTTGTAACCCTAATGGAGGGAGAAGAGGCTCCCTCTTATAGAGCTCATTCTTGCAAAGCTTCTCAAGTAAACTAGTCAAGAGGGAGATCCCTCCATACACGTGTGTGGATGGAAGCAAAGTGTATGCCAACTAGCACCGCTGGCATAAAAATATCTGCAAAAGCGGATGTACAGTGGTCAGCCAGTCAAAAATGTTATTTGACCAAAAAATATGGCCGGTCGACCATCCAGAGTGCTGACCGACCAAATATTTGGCCGATGGCAACAAAACCCAGCCGGTGGCCTCAAGCCATGGCCGGTGATGTAAGGGAAGGGCCGGTAAGGTGTGGGGATGGCCAACAAGCCACTCCCTGCCCTTCAAAGCAAAAACACAAGTGTTTGGTGCAAAACCAAATACAAAAACAGTCGAGTTGAGAGATCCTGAGGCAAGGCACGCGGCCAAGACCTCCGGGAACTCAAAACGAACACGAATATGGATAATCACCGAGTGTTCAAACGGTGACGTCCAAGTCTTGAGGACGGTCAAAAATGGGGTGTCTACAGACCGATTGCAGGTCTGCCAATTTGTTTGCCATCTCTTTTACTTCTTCATCCCTCCGCAGGCATCTATCCTTCCATACCTGGAGGTCATCCTCATTGTAGTACCCACTTCAATCTGGCTTCTTTGGTGCACCACCATCCTAGCCGACGTCTTTCTTGCTGTGATTCTGGTCACGAGTTTCTGTGTTGTGGTTGTCTCCTTCGACGTCAAGGTCGATAGGTCTGCCACTCTCAGCAGGAGTGTCGTCCCTAATCTTTTCCTTCTGTCCGTCACTGGCCATCTATTCTCCTTTCTTTCCCACAGATGGTGCCAAATTGTGTAAGTGATTTTCCGATCACACTGCCAACTCAGTAATTAACTGGAGAGAACTGGCAGAATAGATGACACCTGACTGACCTGTAACAGAAATAGAAGATTTCGACGGTGGTTCGTCCACCCGGGGGCACTTCGACGATCAAGTCAATATATCTCTCAAAGATAATTAATTGTGTTGAACTTACTATTCATAATCTAAATTGCGTACCTTAGACCCATCGGGGATGCCTCTCTTTTATAGTCAACACAATCCTTGTCCCAATAGGAGCCTAGCTCTAGTGGACTCTTGCTCAGTGCTTATCTTGGACTCTCCAACAGATAAAGATAAACTCCCTAGGAGTGTTATCCTTATCCATGCTAAAGTCCTTCCTTATTCTTGGACTCTCGTCCCTTATCCGCTTATCTCGGATTCTGATATCTTCGGAGATAACCTCGGCTTTGCCGAGATCACCTCGGCGTCATAACCTGGACACGTGGCACCTCGGCTGACGCGTCGGCGTCACCTTGGCCACGTGTTGGGACTCAGAAAATATATCCCCACAGGTACATAATTCTATAATGTACATGAAAGGATCTAAGAAAAGGTTCTAAAGCATTCAAATGAAGATTGGAGAAATGGAAACAATAGAAACTTCTAGAACCTTCTAGAGAAATGGAGACGGTTAAAGACCCTTGTACCTACTTCTAGAATGAGGTAGATGTTTGTATAAATATTTTTAGAGAGAGTTCTAGAACCCTCTTATAGGATAAAGAATGAGATAAATGTATGTATAGATATTTTTAGGGAGAATTCTAGAACCCTCTTGTAGGATAAGGAAAGCTTCCATGAGAAGCTTCTCCATAGTCCTTTTCTTGTATGTTCTGGAATATTCTAGAGAAGGCCTAAGATGCCTATAAATAAGAGAGGGGCTCATTTACTCCATCCATGATCCAAGAGTTGTACAAGTCCCTCTAAAGTGAATACAAAGGCATTCTCTCAAACTCTCTGTGTCTCCTTACTTGTCTTTCTTGCAAACTTGTGAGTTAAGCTGACTTAACATCACCAAGTAAGACTTGTGAGTGTCTAAGTGCCATACGAATAGTTTGGAAATAACCAAGGCCGTGACAAAGGGCTAATTCTATAGATAATGATAAGAACTCTTGCCTTCTTATAAATTCTCTTGTTCATAACTTTGAATTTTAGGTCTGGACTTCTGTGATTGATGGAGTGTGGAGGTCGAAGAGTTGTCGAACAAATGCTCCCACCCAAACTACGATCGCATTAATGGCCTTAAGTTGAAAGAAACCCCCATATTTATTGACGATTGAACGAGTATGATTAAGCAGTTATTCAATAATGGACGGTCATATAGAAATCCTTTTCTTCATGGAGATATATAGGGAAAAGGTTTTCTTCAATTAATTATGTATCCCAAGTAATGTGGTAGTCTATGATTGACCACTTATTATACAAATCGAAATCTATCTTGACATCAAAAGACTGCATTTACATGACTTCTTTCTGCATTTACACTGTTACTCCCGCAACATGCTACATGGCTTCTTTTTGCATTTACACTGCTACTCCTATACCATGCAAACTAGCTCATCAAGATCGAAGTACGCTGCCTCTGAAAGGAATAAATCCATCTTAATAGCGGTTTCAAATAATGTAAATAAAATAAAAGATACAAGATAAAAACTATACCATATAAGCCATAACATTCTAGGATTAGGCAACATTCCAAAATCTTGAAAAAATATTGAATTTTTTGACTCTATCATCTGGTTCTTTGGATCAAAATCTTTGATCCTCCAAAGGGCATGATTAGCCTACAAGAATCAAAAGAAAGCCGTTATTATAAAAGATTGTCTTTTTCTCTTTTTATTTCTCATCATCTCCCTCTAAATTATATATCATCCAATCAAGAGAAACAATTAAAAAAATAAAAAAAAATGAAACTTACAGTTTCACTATGATTAACATAGGAAGAGAGGGTGGCAATAATGAACATCCTCTCATTTTCCTGAAGTGCCCTTCTCTAGGAAAGGATGTTGATCATTTCATCTTGACCTTTCATAATTTTCTTCATCGAGAATTTCTTGGTTTCACAATGACAGTTCTTGGACACTTCTTGACACTTTTAAGACTTGATGATTGATGATGAGTGAGCAAGTGTCAACATAACAAAACTTTTATACGAAAGCTCGTTGGGAACTTAGCCTATGTTGGGAGGCTATGGAGATTTGCAAACACTAAACTGTGTCGTTTGGTTACATTTTAAAACTTTTTCAATTTATGCTAATTACATTGCTTTAGTTAAGGGATGTTTTTGAATTTTTTATGCAATCTCATTGAATTAAAAATTATAGTGTTCCTGGTTTAGACCCAACCAGTTGATGTTTTGAATCCGGGTTTCATTTGTCTTGTTTAGATATTCATACCGTGTTTGTCCTTATTTCTCACTAAGTTTGAGTGTTGGAGTGTCTTGGTTGTGTTTGGAACAGGTTGGTTGCTAGTTGGTTCAAACTGTTGTTGTCCAGAATTTGGCCTCTCCACTCGAGTGATGCTTCTTGCGCTCGAGCGAGCTTTGTGCGCTCCCAGTACTTTTGCAGGCCTGTAGAGATACTAGACTTCTTGCGCTCGAGCGATGATCTTC
Organism: Camellia sinensis; assembly: GCF_055761805.1. Lineage (NCBI taxonomy): Eukaryota > Viridiplantae > Streptophyta > Magnoliopsida > Ericales > Theaceae > Camellia > Camellia sinensis. The sequence goes on from NC_138967.1 coordinate 173,077,541, forward strand.
TATCTGTAAAACTTTTGGGAGTGTGTATTTTGCACTCGAGCGGAGCTTCTTGCGCTCGAGCGAGCTATGCGTATATCAGTTCTTAAAAAGGTCATTTTACATCACTTTTTCATATCTCTCTCTCTAAAACTCACTCTCTCTCTACAAATACACCAAGATCTACCAATTTCTTCACCCTACTCCCTTTGTTAAAAAGGTATAGCTCACCTAGAGCTTCATTTTCATCCGAATAGAGTTGGGTTTCGGCTTCATTCGAGTTTCATCCGTGCCTTTCTCGTCTTCTAGCTTTGAGGTATGGATTTTCTACACACTTTTTATGATTTTTAACTTAGCTATTTGTTTTTATAAAACAATCTTGTGATTTTAGAAAATTTTGAACAAACTAGGGTTTTGGTTTAAAATCAAAAGAGGAGTTTTCATATGGTTGGATGGAAAATGGTTGTGGGAGTGGAAATGAGATTGAGTGGTGATAAAACTGTTGATTTTGATACTTTGATTGAATTTGGAAGAAAAAGAGTTTTGACCTAAATGTTTCAAACATTTATTTTGTATAAATAAATGGAATTGATGTTGAAAATGTGAAATTGGATGGATATTGATATGGATAGTAGAGTTTGATATGTATTATCACTCACCCTGAAATTTGGTAAGTTTATCTATATTGGAGATTTTATATATCTGTTTAGAAATATCTGTTTTGGGCTATCGGTGGAGGATAGCTATGATTGTTGTAAAAATTACATGAGGATTAGGTAAATTGAAACTAATTTCTCATCTTTGTGCATTTAACATTGTTGCTCATTAATACATTGCATATGTATATGAAATTAAGAAAATGGGTGAATGTTGGAAAGATGTGTGTATCACTAAACTAAGTTGGCCCATGTATCTAGGGTGAAAGTCCCGAAAAACGCGCGTATACATGGGTACTGATTCCCGTGGACGAAATATCCGTAAGGCAATAATAGTGCTTATATAGACTACGTTTACATGGGTGCCGTTTGACAGTTTTTCACAGACGAAATATCCGTGAAAGATTGTACTGGTTTGAGAGTTCCTCCTTGTTTTTAATGGTAAAGGTTATGATTTGAGAATTGTGATATAAATTGAGCATGGCATGATTTTGAGAAAGAAATGTAAATCATTTTGACATGAGTATTGCACATGCATTTCACCCTTATAACTTTGTTAAGATTCATAGATTGTATTGGATTATTTATACTGAGTTTTGGCTCACCCTATGTAGGAAAACTATTTTCAGATGTTAGTGAGATACATCCACCAAGGACTTAGCTTAGGACTACTGTGGAGCTGAAGCCTTAGTTTTGTTATTTTGCATTTAATGTTTGTACAAGCCTAGGGCTTTATATGTATTGAGCTTAAGACTCACTTTTGATGTAACCAAGCATTGTCTTGGAAAGTTGTAGCCTTTAAAGCATTTCTATTATCTGTTTAACTTCTACTTCTTATTTTGTTATTGGTATATGTTATAGATTCAGGGTTAGGACTTATGAATGTATATTCGCATGTGCCGCCTCTTTTGTACAACTGAATTTCATTAAACGGAAAGATATCGTACTCTGATTTATGCTGTTATTTAATTATCATTACTATTGGTTTATTATAATTATTTCGGGGCGTTTCAAAAATAGAAGAAATTACAACAAAAAAAAAAAGACTCTTATAATAAAATAATTTTTTAACTTTATTAATTTTAATTTTAATTTTTTGATTTATTTTCAATCTAAATCATTTGTCTATTTTTGGTTAAGTAAAACTAACGAAAAAATTATATTCTAGTTATTAAACTTAGTCCCAAAAAAAATATTTTAAACATTTTATATATACTTACATTGAGTTTAATGATTAAAATATTATTTTTTGTCTTATTTACTTAACTGAAATAGGTAAAGCTACAAACTAGGGATGACCATGGATCCGTCTATTGCCAAACCTGACCAAAACGACCCAACCTAGTTGATTTTAGACGGATGTGTGTCTTTCAGCGGATGGATGCGGATGAAATATTTCAAAATTCATAAATATGGTTAGGATGGCAGATCAACTATCTTGCACCCGCATGAACCCGATCCGCCCTATCACAACCCAAACCTGGTACCCAAATGCTCGGCGTCGCAACAAGATCAAAATAAAATAATTCTAATAATTTTGTAGTCGTAGTGCAAGCGGATAAATTAAGTAAATTAAAATAAATAATTGGGTACCAAATATTTATTAAAAGGAAACAAACATAGTCATTTGGGCTTTAAACTAAAACAGTAACATAATTTATCCCCATCTTGATCCTGCTAAGTCTCGTCACCTGAAAGGGGTAACAGCTATGAGCACATAGTAAAGTAAGGAATATTATACTGTGAATATAGGGGTACAAAATAGCCATGGATAGTTATGTAAACTAAAACATTAACATAATTTAAATTGCATAAATAAATTATTTAAGTGGTAGAAACTGAAATAAAAATTACATAAATAACTATAATCACGGTACAGAATAGAATAGAACAGGGGGACACTGGAGTGACAATCAGGACAGGGGTCAATGGATCCGTAACAAATAGAGGACCACAAAGTGGCCAAACAGGGGCCAAGGGTTATTTAAGTCCCCCAAGACATGAGACTCCTGTGGTGGTACTTACAGAAAATAATTGTTTGCAAAATCATCGTCAAATAATTCTTAAAAGTTAAACAGACATATCCATGTGTTTCAATTTAAGTAAATAAAGTTCAGAAAATAATTTACGTAATTGAAACATTAACGTAACCATAAAACATAAATTATATAAAATAAATTGTGGTAACTCAAAATATTCGTAAAATATATTATGGTAATTCAAGACATATTTAAAACATGTTATGGTAGCTCAAGTTATAATGTAACTCACTTTTACTATAAAATTCCCTTTGTTTTTCATGTACTCCTGAACCTCTAATGCTATGCTCTTCCTTCTATCACTTTACTAAGTTTGTTGCTTCCTCACTCTACCCCAACGCCCTCTATATATACTGAACTAAGAGTGAGGCCCAAGCTAGGAGATGCATACGTAGAAGTCCTTTCTCTTTGCCACCTGTATTGGATACACACGTGAAGTTCTCTCTTTACCATTTGTATTGACCTTTGATTTTTACTGCCATCTGTCTTTACCTCAAGAATCACCAAGGGTCATAGTAACCCTTGGCCCACCGAATCTTGTTTGGCCTTTTTTTTTTTTTTTTTCAATTCTAAAGGTTATAATTCCTAAAATTACCTATGATTATGCGCTAGGTTTACGTTTAAAAACCTCACCACCTACCTATAAAACATCACTTACCACTTACTAAAATATTTAATGTGCGGTGCCTCACAATTTATTTCCTTAACAATTTAATCAATTAATTCCCAATTTCCTAAACTATGCATTTTATTTATTTATTTTTATTATTATTATTTTATTATTTTTTATTATTAATATAATCATGGTAAAAATTCGGGTGCCACACGCCTGTAGATGAAGTTCCAAAAAAAAAAAAAATGCTAACAAGTAACAACATAGAATAGAAATAATAAATATAAAATTTTTTTTGTGAAAAAGAAAAACAATACCTTAAAATATGCATGTGTGGTGCCATGGCTGATCATAGACAATTAATACATATTTTTTCAGATTATTAGTTATTGGAGATTGTAAAAGATATGAATTATAATTCAAAAAAAACCCAAAATTTGTAAAGTCCAAACCGTCAAACTGATCGCATCTATCCACTAACTTGCACAGGTCGCTCAATTCGTATCCACCAAACTGGTGGACGGATGTGGATTGATGTTTTTCAATCCCCCTAATTTTGAACGGTTGGCGAATGGAATACCACCTGACCCAACCCAACCCGTGATCACTCCTACTACAAACAAGCCGAATCAAGTCTAGCTTTAGTATATTTGAGCTTGTTTATTAAAATTTTAACGAGTTTGAACTCGAGTTCAAGCTCAATAAAAATTTAACAAATTGAACTTGAGCCGAGTTTTCTTAGGCTTGACTCGAGTTCGAGCTTATTCACGAGCCTTAACGAGCTAAAAAAATTATAAATGCATACTTGCTGAGAGGGAGTTTTATATGTGCATTAGGGTCGAGCCAGGCCCAGGAGTACTAATAGGCCGTTTTGTGGAGGGAGGTAAAAAGGGCTTTGTGAAGTGGATCATGGTGTTAGTATTTAGCTCGGTCCAGGTGGTTACAGTCACCGCGGTCGGGACGGTGGGCTCCTTAGGCTAGACCACGCCTCTTTAGCCCGATCAAAGCTTGCTACAGATTAGCCAGTCCAAACAAGTGAAAATCGAGGTACACGTAAAACATGAGCCGAGGTACATGTTGCATATAAAGGCGCCGAGATAAGTACGAAAGAGAGCGTTAGCTCGGTCGTATTATCATCCAACCGTGGTAAAACCATCTTACTTGGTTTAAGAAGTGAGGGGGGTGTTGAAGGATAAGCATTATTTTTCAGGAGTGTGATTCCTAGGAGGACTCTACATGGAGGAATAAGAGTCCTACTAGGATTGTGCCACACGGAACCTATAAAAAGCTCATAACAAAACCTATGGGGAGGTAACACACCTTTGATTCTCGAATACACAGAGTTTTTTGTCTATTTGTCTATTTTGCTGACTTAGGCATCAGAGAGGTATTCGGCACACACCCGTTGGCTAGCTCACGTTTGTGTTTTCAAGGAGTAAAGCGATGACATTTGGAGGAGCGCAGACTTGGTCAACAGGATTATACGAGAACATTATTTCGTGCTCGTACAATTTGCGTCGTCTGTGGAAATTCCAGAAAGAACCAAAACCTCTTGATCAAGTTATTCCTCTCTAATTGGAAGCAACGGTGCATAACGAAGATTTGCCGCAATCTACTATCGACAGACAAACCCCTGATGGGGGTGGGAGGCGCGAAGGTTTGCCTTCGATCCCTTCCATGGCAGATTTAGAACCCCAGCGACAGAACCCCCGGAGGGATGCAAGGGGGAGGCAAGCTAACAGCCCCCGTCGTTCTCAAAGTCCTGAAAGATAGAGGCGAAGGATCGACCCTCAAGCTCTGAAAGATCACATGAAGGAGCAGGACGAGTTAATAAAGAAGATAGCAGCAGACATGGAGTCAATGAAGTGCCAGATAAAAGAAAACGGGGTGGCGACAGGAGAGGGGCGCAAAAGTAATACGCCCTCTCGCCACTCGGAAGATCATGGTAGGCATACCACACCATTGCAAGCAGAGAGTAGGAGCCTAAGAACAGGAGACACTCGATCAAGGACTTACAAGACTCATTACTCCAAGTCTGAGAGAACGAGAATTGAGAGGTCATATACTGAGAGAAGCACCTATTGGCCCTCGCACACGCTCCAGACGTCATCTAGGCACACGGAGTTGCCTAGAACATCTGTCTTGCGAACTGTGCTTAAAGAAAGGGCACAATGGAAGGAGGATGTCAGGGCACGCGACCCGCACAGAGTTTCAGCCCTTTAGCGGTTGGCCCCCCGGACACATGGGAGCGTCGAGGTAGGAATGTCAATACCCCGCCTTACTTATGAACCAACAGACAAAGCATTAGCAAGGCTACAGAGCTTACCGTTCGTTCCGACAATTAAGAATGCGCCACTACCTTCGGGCTTCAACCAGCCCAAATTCACTACTTATAAAGGGAAAATAGACCCCTACATGCACTTAAGCCACTTTCGCCAGGTTATGGAAATGTACCGGCGAAACGAAGCTTTAATGTGCATCATATTCCCATCTAGCCTTGGCGACCTAGGTTTAACCTGGTTCAAAAGGCTACCAGAGGGCAGCATTGCCTCATGGGCGCAGTTGGCAGAGGCGTTCGTGACAAGGTTCAGAACGAACACCAAAACATCAGTGGAGATCGACCAGCTACTCTCCATTGACATGGGCGACAAAGAAACATTGAGATCCTACAACAGTCGCTATTAGGAAACCTTCAACCAGATTGGAGATTGCCCCACAAAACCTTGCCATCGCACAATACAAAAGAGGTCTGCCAGTTGGAAATAAGTTGAGGGACTCAATTACTATGACGCCGCCCCTCACGATGGTGGCCTTAATGGAGAGAGTACACCAACATATTCGCGTGGAGGAGGATGGCGCCCGTTCTAAAGTGAAATCTGGCACAACAGCAATACCAGATAAAAAGACTTCAGCAAAAGTCAACACGGTAGAACAACCAAGCAGGAATGGGCGAGGCAGGTGGGCTCACAGGGAGGACCCAGACAAAAGAAAGTTAAGAGTTCGTACTGCCATTACCACAGTGTTCAAAAAACCAATCTACCGGATTCTTAGTGAAATACGCGACGAACCTTTCATCCGATGGCCAGCCAAATTAGGAGAAGCCCAAAAAGACTATGACGAAAGGTCTCGGTGCACCTTCCATGATGAAAAGGGGCACCGCACTGAAAATTACACGCCGTTGAGGCAGCATTTTGAGGAGTTAGTGGCAGCTGGGTATCTGGACCAGTACATAGAAGGAGGAACACAGCCAGCCCCCCAGAACCACAACAACCCAAACGGAATGCCGATCGACGCCCCACCTCAAGGCGTAATTAACGTAATACATAGGGTATTCGAACCTGAGCGGGTATGTGAGCTCAGGGGAATGATCAAAAAAGCTGAGCACTTAAGGGAGATATTAAGTGCACAACCTGCCATCAAAAAAGGAAAAACAGAGGCCGCGAATGTCATATCTTTTTCAGACAGAGACTTGGCAAGGATATATTGCCCTCACAATGATGCACTGGTTGTCACTCTCCGCGTCAACAATTTCAACGTCAAACGGATTTTGATTGACCAAGGGAGCTCATGTGAGATAATGTATTACGAAACGTTCAAACAACTGAAACTGGAGGACAAAGACTTGGCACCCGCAACATCTCTCCAAATCGGATTCAACTCAATGCCAGAGTGGCTAGTGGGAAAGATAATCCTCCTAGTCAAAGCAGGAACCATGACGAAATAGGTGGAGTTTTGGGTATTAAAAGTCCTTTCCACTTACAACATAATCTTGGGAAGGACATGGTTACACGCCATGCGATCAATAGCGTCAACCTACCATCAAGTACTACAGTTCCCCAACGAAGCTGGAGTAATTGAAGAGATCTTTGGAGACCAAATTATGTCCAAACAATCTTTTGTCACAGTAAATGGCAGTTGAGCTGCCAAAGGCTATGTATAGATGGTGGAAGAACCTGAGAACAATGAATTGTTTGCGGATGTTGGCAAAACCGCTAAACAGAAGGCAGTAGAAGACTTGGTACAGGTAAGGATAGATGAAAAGAACCCAGAAAAGTTCTTTTTGCTCGGCTCATCTATGTCCAGTACTGAGAGAATAGAGGTTATAGAATTCTTAACCTCTAACATCAAAGTGTTCGCCTGGACGCCGTATGACATGTCTGGCATTGACTCAAACTTCATCTGTCACCAATTAAATGTCCACCCAACTGCCAGACCAATTTTATAGCGCACTCGCAGATCAACACTCCACCACGCCGAGATAGTGGCGGAAGAAGTAGGAAACCTTCTAGAGGAAGGAGCTATCAGAGAAATGCACTATCCCAAGTGGATATCCAATACAGTAGTAGTACCAAAGAAGAATGAAAAATGGCGTGTTTGCGTGGACTACAAAACAGTCAACAAGGCATGCCCAAAAGATAGCTTTCTCTTACCAAAGATAGACCAACTAGTAGACTTGACGGCAGACCATAATCGACTTAGCTTCCTTGATGCGTATAGAGGTTACCATCAGATCGCTATGTATGAGCCTGACCAGGAGGTCACATCTTTTACAATGACCAGAGGGTTGTATTGTTATAAGGTCATACCCTTTGGCCTAAAAAACGCAGGGGCAACATTCCAACGGATGGTCACCAAGATATTTGAACCATTGTTAGGCAGAACAATGGAGGCTTACATAGACGACATGGTAGTCAAGAGCAAGGATGAGAAGGACCATCTCAGGGACCTAGGTGAAATGTTCTAGATCCTGAAGAAGAACAAGTTGCGCCTTAATGCATCCAAGTGTGCGTTCGGCGTAGGATTAGGCAAATTCCTAGGCTTCCTGGTGACCAACCGAGGTATAGAGGTAGACCCCTCTCAGATAAAGGCAATCCAGGATCTAGAGAGGCCCAACACTGTAAAAAAGGTGCAGCATCTCACTGGCCTAGCTGCCGCACTCAACTGGTTCATAAGTCGGTCGTCAGACAGATGTCGACCATTCTTCCAAGCACTAAAGGCCAAGTTTGAGTGGAATGAAGAATGCGACCGCGCCTTAGAAAGCCTGAAAGAATACATGTCTTCTCCACAGTTGCTAGTAACCCCAATACCTGGAGAAGAGCTCTTTTTGTACCTGGCAGTTTCACAGCACGCAGTCAGCGCGGTGTTGGTCAGAGCGGAAGGAATCCAACACCTGCCCATATTTTTATGTCAGCAAGACCTTGCTGGGTGCAAAAACCAGGTACTTACCATTTGAAAAACTGGCTTTAGCCTTGATGATGTGTCACGACCCAAACCCGGCCCTATGGGTTTAGCACCGTAACCGGCCAATAATCCGAGATTACCGAAGGCCTGCAGAACAGTAGTACAGTAAAACAGAGTACAGGGCCTGGCGGAAGCCAATACAATAAAGAAACAATGCCCACTGAGCTGTGACAGTCTGTATGCCAAAAAGATTCTTCATACATTCATAAATAAACGGTACAGAACAGTATGCACAATATTTACAATCATTCAGACTAGGGACTTAATCCCTGCATAACAGTACAATAAACATTCAGTCTATACAGAACAGTAAGACAGTACAGAAGGGAAAAATCTAAAACGCCCCTAAGCCTTAACAAATAGGCTCGGAACCTCGCAGTGAGGCACATAGGCTGGCTTGACAAAACTGGAGTAACCCTGACGCTCCTAGCCGCGGTCCGGTGCCTGAACACCTACATATATATATGAGCAGTGAGCTAAAGCCCAGTGAATAACATCAAGCGTAAAGAGGTTAAGAATGAATGTCCTTACAGTATGAAAACAGTTCATTTCAATCAGTCATTCAGTTGTTCAGTACAGTAAACAGTCATATGTGGTACATCCGTTAGCATAACATTAAACAGTAGGTCTAGAAGACCGAACAGTAATGATGGCCATCAGTCAGTAGACAGTAGTGGTTCCAACAAGGGAACCGACAGAGATCTCTATAACAGTAACAGTAACAGTAGGTGCTAAGGATGCCACAATATAGTTCAGAATATAGGACATACATTCATTCAGTTAACAGTAATCAGTTCAGAAACAGTACAGTTCAGTTGTTCAGAAAATAATCATTTGTGAACATATCTTTACACAATCGTTACTCACAGAGATCGGGCTACAGTATGCTAGAGCGTGTCTCCCCAGTCGCCAACCCTACACAGTTAACAGATTGAACACACTAAGCTACACAGTTGGGAGGTAACATAATTTAATCCCTAATGCTTCGGTGTGTTCTACATCTATCCTCAACGAGATGTCTAAAACTAGGCCTAAGAATGCCTAGAATGGGATGAGGATGCAAAGATGTACTCGGAAGACAGTTTCAGAAAAACAGAGTGCCGCTCGAGCGCAGGTTTCCCCGCTCGAGCGGTCATGCAACAAGGTACACGCTCGAGCGTAAACTTTCCCGCTCGAGCGTACTGTAAAAGTACTGGATGGGTGAAATCTCCGCTCGACGCCCGCTCGAGCTTGAGACATGACTCCGCTCGAGCGCCCAATCCTCCGCTCGAGCGGATTGTAAAACAGTGCAGAGATGTTGGATGCTCGAATTCCACGCTCGAGCGCCAATTCCCCCGCTTGAGCGGGAGTGCAAAATCTGGAAATCCCAGATTGCACCTCCAAGCTCAAACTCAAGTTCAAAAGCATTAAAACCAATCCTCTTGGGCCCATTTTCTGGAAAACATTTATAAACACATAGAATAACATGGTTCAAAGCTCAATTTTGAGAAATCAAGGCCCAAGGGTGTTTAATTCAAACCCAATTTCAAACCATCTTCATGAACATGAAGAACATGCAAACATGCATGAATTCAAATCACTTTGAAGTCCCAATTTGATGCTCTAAGGAGCCAATTGTTTCCAAAACATGATGAAATCATGGACTACACTCAAGACATGAACATGCATGTAACAATTTGCCATGAAAACAACTCAAAACTCATCAATTCAAACATGCATGCATGAACTATGCTCTATATCAACATGTATGAACTAAAACATGGCTTAGCTCTACAATTTAACATGGACCATGCAAGAATTAGTTCAATCACAAGAATGAGAAGGTGAAATTCATACCTAAGGTCCTTAATTACTAGTCTTGAGGTTCAATCTAGCAATCCACATTTCAATTAGCAAGCAATTCTCAAGTTGAGCTCAATTCTCTCCTATCTCCTCTCTTGGTCGGCTAGTGTAAGGAAAAGGGCTGAGGAAATGGTTTTTGATTCAAGTGTATGAGTGTATACAAGGCTCAAAGGTGTGTGAGATAGTGGCCCACTTAGTGGCAAGTTGGTAATTACGGCAAACTTTGCAATTAACTCGTTTTAATCTAATTTAATCATACCTAATCATTTTTCAGATAACTTTACTATAAAATCACATTAATTATGACGATCATAAAACTTCAATCAATTCCGGATTCGGCCGCCGATAAGGCCTTCAATTAGCAGTTTAAACATAAAACATGAACAGATCAAACAAACAGTCAACAGATAACATGCAATTCAAACAGATGTATTCGTTTAATTCAGTTTCAATTTTCGGTCAGTCAGTTCAGTACTTTAACCAGTCCAATTATCAGTCATAATCAATTCAGTTTAACGGTAATCGATGGTTATCGGTAATCAATCAGTCATTAATCGGTAAACAGTATGAGGGTTGTTACAGTCTCCCCTCCTTATAAAGAGTTTAGTCCTCTAAACTCGAGTTACCTTCATTCTGAAAGAAAACAGGGTTCAGTGGAAATAGTTCAGGATATCTTTTAGCCATGTCATCTTCCCTTTCCCAAGTGGCATACACACCACCATGGTTCTGCCAGTCGACTTTCACCAATGGGATCTCTTTATTTCTCAACTTCTTGATCCGTCTGTTTACAATTTGTATGGGCCGTTCCTCGTAAGTGTAGTCATCACTCAGCACTACACGAGTAGGCTCTATTACATGGAAAGGATCCCGGAGGTAATCTCTTAACATAGAAATGTGGAAGACGTTATACAGATGCTCCATTTCAGGAGGGAGTGCAACTTAATACGCCACTGGATTGATTTTCTCAATAATCTCATATGGTCCGACATATCTTGGTGCTAACTTGCCTTTGACTCCAAAACGAGTCTGGCCTTTCATCGGTGTCACTTTCACAAATACGTGATCACCTACTTCATACTCTCTGTCTCGTCTTCTGACGTCAGCATAACTCTTCTGTCTGCTCTGCGCAGTTTTCAGTCTCTGTTGTATCAGTTTCACTTTCTCGGTCGTTTCATATACAATCTCGGGCCCAAGCAAAGGCCCGTCTCCAACTTCTGCCCAACAAATCGGAGATCTACATTTTCTGCCATAAAATGCCTCGAAAGGCGCCGTGCCAATACTCGAATGGTAGCTGTTATTGTAGGCGAATTCAGCTAAGGGCAAATGACTTTCCCAATTTCCCTGAAAATCAATGACACACATTCTCAGTAAATCCTCCAGAGTTTGGATGGTCCTTTCTGATTGGCCATCTGTCTGAGGATGATAGGCACTACTCAGCCTCAATTCAGTACCCAATGCAGTCTGTAGGCTTTGCCAAAACCTCGATGTAAACTTCGAATCCCTATCAGAAACAATAGACACAGGCACTCCATGCAGTCTCACAATTTCATCAATATAGAGTATAGCCAATTTGTCCGCATTATAGATTGTCTTAACAGGTAAGAAGTGAGCAGATTTAGTCAGTCTATCAACAATAACCCAAATCGAGTCCATACCTTTATCGGAGCGAGGCAATCCCACTATGAAATCCATAGTGATATGCTCCCATTTCCACTCTGGTATGGGTAGGGGTTGCAATAATCCGGCAGGTCGTTGATGTTCAGCTTTGACCTGTTGGCAATGAAGACATTTGGACACAAAGTCAGCAATTTCTTTCTTCATTCCCGGCCACCAGAAATTCTGTTTCAGATCTTGGTACATTTTCGTATTCCCCGAGTGGATAGAAAATCTTGAGTTGTGGCCCTCTAGCAGAACTCTTCGTTTCAGTTCAGTATCATTCGGTACACACAGTCTTTCATGAAATTTCAGTACATTGTTCTCAAATTTGAATCCCGGTCTAGGTCTAGATTCTCTTTCTTCGATGATCTTCTTCAAGAAATCATCCAGTTGCTGTTTTTCTTTAATCTCTTCAATTAGTGCCGGTTGAGCAGAAATAGCAGCTAAGGTTCCACCTTGTTCTCGCAAAACAACTTCAATTTCAGATTTTTCAAGATCATAAAGTAACTCTTTCTGTCCGGTGAGCAAACATGCTACATTTCCAATCGATTTCCGGCTCAATGCATCGGCAACGGTATTGGCTTTTCCCGGATGGTACAAAATCTGTAGGTCGTAGTCTTTAATCAGTTCTAGCCATCTCCGTTGTCTCATGTTCAGTTCTTTCTGTCACTAATCGAGTTTTCAACTCCTGGAAGGCAGATTCCCTTTGGTCAGTCCAGTCAAATGATGTCCCATTCTGAGTTAACTGAGTCAGTGGTAGGGCAATTTTGGAGAAATCTTTGACAAATCTTTGTAATATCCAGCCAATCCCAAAAAGCTTCGGACTTCAGTCACATTTGTCGGTCTAGGCCAGTTCACTACAGCTTCAATTTTCTGTGGATCAACAGAAATTCCATCTTTGCTAACAACATGCCCCAAAAACATAACATGGCCAAGCCAAAATTCACATTTAGACAGTTTAGCATACAGTTTCTGTTCTCTTAAGGTTTGTAGGGCAAGTCTCAGATGATGTTCATGTTCTTCTATATTCTTGGAGTAAATCAATATGTCATCAATAAATACAACAATAAAATTGTCAAGGTACGGTTTAAAGATTCTGTTCATAAGGTCCATAAATGCAGCTGGTGCGTTCGTGACTCCAAAAGGCATAACTAAAAATTCGTAATGTCCATACCTCGTTCTAAAAGCAGTTTTATCAATGTCATCTGATTTAACTTTCAACTGGTGGTATCCGGATCTGAGATCAATCTTCGAAAATACTTTAGCACCCTGTAATTGATCAAACAGGTCATCAATACGTGGCAATGGGTATTTATTTTTCACAGTTACCTTGTTCAATTCACGGTAATCAATGCACAGTCTCAGCGAGCCATCTTTCTTCTTTACAAACAAAACCGGTGCACCCCATGGTGAGGTACTGGGTCTGATAAACTTTTTGTCTAATAGTTCTTGCAGTTGCACTTTCAGTTCTTTCAATTCAGTTGGAGCCATTCGGTACGGAGCTTTAGAAACTGGCTGTGTTCCGGGAACCACATCAACAGTAAATTCAATCTCCCTGTCAATCAAATCTCCTGGAAGATTATCTGGAAAAACATCTGGGAATTCTCTGACTATAGGAATACAGTTCACATTAGCATTATCATCAGTTGGTACAGTCAGTACAGAACACAGATATCCCTTACAGTCCTTTCTAATCAATTTAACAACTTTCACAGATGAAATCAGATACGGGGGAGGTACTACCCCAACCCCATTAAACACAAATTCAGGTAGACCAGGTGGATGAAAAATTACTTGTTTCATTACACAGTCTATGGTGGCATGATATTTCGTTAACCAGTTCATTCCCAATATTACATCAAAATGGTCAATGTTCAATGGCAGTAAATCGATAAACAGATGTGCATCTCCAACAATGATTTCACAAGCAGGGTACATGTATGCACAGGTCATAGATCCCCCAACGGGTGATGATACGGCTAACAGATAATTCATAGGTTCTAAGGGTCTATTCAATTTACGCGAAAAAGCATGCGACACATAAGAATGCGTAGACCCCGAATCAATCAGTACATAAGCATTCTGAGTACAAATAGAGAGAATACCTGACACAACGGTCTCGGTATTCTGGACGTCTCCCGGTACTAGGGCAAACACTCGGCCCTGCCTCATGGGCTCTTTCCCGGTAGTTCTGGGGTTAGGCTTTGGTGCTACATTTGACGCTGCTGCGCTTGGCGTAGCTTTACTACTAGCTTGTGGGGCAGAGGGACAGTCTTTAACCATGTGGCCCACCTTGCCACACCTATAACAGGCTCCTGATATCTTGTAGCAGACCCCTTTGTGCTTCTTGCCACACTCAGAACAGGGTGGTATAAACCCACTCCCTTGGCTGGGGCTAGTTGTCGACCCCGTATTCTGTTTCTTGTTGGCCGGGTTATGCTTGCCTTTCTTGAATTTAAGACCTTGCCTCTTACCACGCCATTCCGACGTTGGTGTTTCAGTTTTTAATGCTTCAATGTTTGATTCAGCCATCAAGGCCCTGTCAAGAACATTCACATAGTTCGGCAGTTTCAGAACATTTATCCGGTCAAGAATCGCAGCATTAAGGCCGCCTTCAAATTTTCTGGCCTTCTTATACTCAGTATCCACCATATGTGGTGCATATCTGGCAAGTTCAGTAAATTTCGTCTCATATTCAGCCACAGACATTGCTCCTTGTCTCAGCTGTTCAAACTCCGTTACTTTTCTGTCCCTAACACACTGAGGGAAATACTTTTCAAAGAAGGCTCCTTTGAATTGAGCCCAAGTCAGAACGGTATTTTCATCACGGATGAGCATCCACCACCTTCTAGCTTCTTCTTGCAATGTAAAGGTGGCTAACAGTACTTTGTGTGCTTCAGAGCACAGGAAAACTTCAAACAATTTTTCAGTTTCAAGAACCCAAGCTTCAACTTTCAACGGTTCCAGGCCTCCCTGAAAGGACGGCGGTTTCATTTTGCTGAACTTATGGGTCAGAGCAATAATATCCCCATCATTCACATTCGCATTAGGTTCCGGCTGTACCGGAGGAGGAGGAGGTGGGGGCTGTTGGTTCAGTTGTTGGTCCAGTCTAGCAGTTATCAGTTCCATCATTCTTTCCATTCTTTCCATTCTTGCCTCGGTAGATGAGGATTCAGGTTCATTTGCAGTGTTTGCGTTATCCATTTCACTATAAGCAGTTATAACAGTTTTGAACATAAGCAGTCATTTGTTTTAACAGTTTAACACGTTAGCATATATTCAGTCATCGCATAACCACACACTTATCATGCTCATGAGATGCCCTAATTACTTCTCTAGGACACCCTATAGCTCATTTGGACACGTGTGTGCGGTATAACTCGTGGTAAGTATCGCTCTGATACCACTCTGTCACGACCCAAACCCGGCCCTATGGGTTTAGCACCGTAACCGGCCAGTAATCCGAGATTACCGAAGGCCTGCAGAACAGTAGTACAGTAAAACAGAGTACAGGGCCTGGCGGAAGCCAATACAATAAAGAAACAATGCCCAATGAGCTGTGACAGTCTGTATGCCAAAAAGATTCTTCATACATTCATAAATAAACGGTACAGAACAGTATGCACAATATTTACAATCATTCAGACTAGGGACTTAATCCCTGCATAACAGTACAATAAACATTCAGTCTATACAGAACAGTAAGACAGTACAGAAGGGAAAAATCTAAAACGCCCCTAAGCCTTAACAAATAGGCTCGGAACCTCGCAGTGAGGCACATAGGCTGGCTTGACAAAACTGGAGTAACCCTGACGCTCCTAGCCGCGGTCCGGTGCCTGAACACCTACATATATATATGAGCAGTGAGCTAAAGCCCAGTGAATAACATCAAGCGTAAAGAGGTTAAGAATGAATGTCCTTACAGTATGAAAATAGTTCATTTCAATCAGTCATTCAGTTGTTCAGTACAGTAAACAGTCATATGTGGTACATCCGTTAGCATAACATTAAACAGTAGGTCTAGAAGACCGAACAGTAATGATGGCCATCAGTCAGTAGACAGTAGTGGTTCCAACAAGGGAACCGACAGAGATCTCTGTAACAGTAACAGTAACAGTAGGTGCTAAGGATGCCACAATACAGTTCAGAATATAGGACATACATTCATTCAGTTAACAGTAATCAGTTCAGAAACAGTACAGTTCAGTTGTTCAGAAAATAATCATTTGTGAACATATCTTTACACAATCGTTACTCACAGAGATCGGGCTACAGTATGCTAGAGCGTGTCTCTCCAGTCGCCAACCCTACACAGTTAACAGATTGAACACACTAAGCTACACAGTTGGGAGGTAACATAATTTAATCCCTAATGCCTCGGTGTGTTCTACACCTATCCTCAACGAGATGTCTAAAACTAGGCCTAAGAATGCCTAGAATGGGATGAGGATGCAAAGATGTACTCGGAAGACAGTTTCAGAAAAACAGAGTGCCGCTCGAGCGCAGGTTTCCCCGCTCGAGCGGTCATGCAACAAGGTACACGCTCGAGCGTAAACTTTCCCGCTCGAGCGTACTGTAAAAGTACTGGATGGGTGAAATCTCCGCTCGACGCCCGCTCGAGCTTGAGACATGACTCCGCTCGAGCGCCCAATCCTCCGCTCGAGCGGATTGTAAAACAGTGCAGAGATGTTGGATGCTCGAATTCCACGCTCGAGCGCCAATTCCCCCGCTTGAGCGGGAGTGCAAAATCTGGAAATCCCAGATTGCACCTCCAAGCTCAAACTCAAGTTCAAAAGCATTAAAACCAATCCTCTTGGGCCCATTTTCTGGAAAACATTTATAAACACATAGAATAACATGGTTCAAAGCTCAATTTTGAGAAATCAAGGCCCAAGGGTGTTTAATTCAAACCCAATTTCAAACCATCTTCATGAACATGAAGAACATGCAAACATGCATGAATTCAAATCACTTTGAAGTCCCAATTTGATGCTCTAAGGAGCCAATTGTTTCCAAAACATGATGAAATCATGGACTACACTCAAGACATGAACATGCATGTAACAATTTGCCATGAAAACAACTCAAAACTCATCAATTCAAACATGCATGCATGAACTATGCTCTATATCAACATGTATGAACTAAAACATGGCTTAGCTCTACAATTTAACATGGACCATGCAAGAATTAGTTCAATCACAAGAATGAGAAGGTGAAATTCATACCTAAGGTCCTTAATTACTAGTCTTGAGGTTCAATCTAGCAATCCACATTTCAATTAGCAAGCAATTCTCAAGTTGAGCTCAATTCTCTCCTATCTCCTCTCTTGGTCGGCTAGTGTAAGGAAAAGGGCTGAGGAAATGGTTTTTGATTCAAGTGTATGAGTGTATACAAGGCTCAAAGGTGTGTGAGATAGTGGCCCACTTAGTGGCAAGTTGGTAATTACGGCAAACTTTGCAATTAACTCGTTTTAATCTAATTTAATCATACCTAATCATTTTTCAGATAACTTTACTATAAAATCACATTAATTATGACGATCATAAAACTTCAATCAATTCCGGATTCGGCCGCCGATAAGGCCTTCAATTAGCAGTTTAAACATAAAACATGAACAGATCAAACAAACAGTCAACAGATAACATGCAATTCAAACAGATGTATTCGTTTAATTCAGTTTCAATTTTCGGTCAGTCAGTTCAGTACTTTAACCAGTCCAATTATCAGTAATAATCAATTCAGTTTAACGGTAATCGATGGTTATCGGTAATCAATCAGTCATTAATCGGTAAACAATATGAGGGTTGTTACATGATGGCCTCTAGGAAACTGTTGCATTACTTCCATGCTCACACCATTATCGTTCTAACAGCTTTCCCATTAAAAGCTTTGTTTGAGAGGGCGAACTTTTCTGGGCGAATCTTAAAATGAACGGTGGAATTGGGGCAGTTTGATATTAAGTATCAACCCAGAACCGCAGTAAAAGCCCAAGCTTTAGCAGACTTTGTGGCAGAGTTCACGCCAGGAAGTCATCACATCTGCCCAGTTAACTTGACTGGTACAATGGAAATAGGGACGGAAAGTGCCGCAGGAAATGCGCAATCCCTAATACAGGATACTCAGCCACATCCTGTAGCGGCCCTAATTTTCTTAAGTCATTACTTATTATTTTTATTATCTTATTTTATATTTGGCTTTATTAATTGTGTGGTTTACATGAGAATTTAATGTGTTGTTTAGTTAATGTGATATTTAACGAATTTAAGGTTGTAATTAATAAATTTATTGTGTTATTCAATTAATTCATATATTCATATATTTATTTTTGTTAAAAAAAAAGAGGCGTTTTATATATATATATATATATACTTAATTTTATATTTATATATATTATAATTATGTGTATTACATAATATAGTATATTATAATAATTTATTAGGTGTTATGTATGAGATTTAGGTTTATATATATATAATAGGTAGTCAATTAGATTATAAAAAAAGAAAAGAAAAGGGAAGTGTTGTGCGGCGGCAAGCCACAGAGAGAGAGAGAGAGGTTGATTGATCATCCAAGAAGAACAAAAAGGGTGCTGTGCTGTGCGTGTGGCGTGGAAAGAAAAAAAAAAGAAAAAAAAAGAGAAAGGGGGTTAGGGTTTTACTTTGGTGGTTCAATTAATCTTTTATATATTGCTTCAATCATTAAAAATAATTGTGAGTACAAAATTCACTTTTCTTTGTTTATATTTGATTTGTTATATTTATTTATTTGTATTTATTTAATATTGATTTGATTTTTGTATTGATATGAAGATGACAGATTGATTTTAATTGTTTTGATTAATTGGGTATGCAAGGTTTATGATTTTTTAGATGATTGATTAATTTTAATTATGTTGATTAGATGTATATATAAAGTTTAAGATTTTTAGATGATTGATTAATTTTAATTATGTTGATTAGACGTATATGTAAGGTTTAGGATTTTTAGATGATTAATTGATTGTAATAATTTTAATTAGTTGGGTATGTAAGGTTTGGGATTTTTTAGATGATTGATTAATTTTAATTATGTTGATTAGACGCATATGTAAGGTTTAGGATTTTTAGATGATTAATTGATTGTAATAATTTTAATTAGTTGAGTATGTAAGGTTTGGAATTTTTTAGATGATTGATTAATTTTAATTATGTTGATTAGACGTATATGTAAGGTTTAAGATTTTTAGATGATTAATTGATTGTAATAATTTTAATTAGTTGGGTATGTAAGGTTTAGGATTTTTTTTAGATGATTGATTAATTTTAATTATGTTGATTAGACGTATATGTAAGGTTTAGGATTTTTAGATGATTAATTGATTGTAATAATTTTAATTAGTTGGGTATGTAAGGTTTGGGATTTTTTTTAGTTGATTGATTAATTTTAATTATGTTGATTAGACGTATATGTAAGGTTTAGGATTTTTAGATGATTAATTGATTGTAATAATTTTAATTAGTTGGGTATGTAAGGTTTGGGATTTTTTAGATGATTGATTAATTTTAATTATGTTGATTAGACGCATATGTAAGGTTTAGGATTTTTAGATGATTAATTAATTGTAATAATTTTAATTAGTTGGGTATGCAAGGTTTGGGATTTTTTAGATGATTGTTTAATTTTAATTATGTTGATTAGACGTATATGTAAGGTTTAGGATTTTTAGATGATTAATTGATTGTAATAATTTTAATTAGTTGGGTATGTAAGGTTTGAGATTTTTTTGGATGATTGATTAATTTTAATTATGTTGATTAGATGTATATCTAAGGTTTAAGGTTTTAGATGATTAATTGATTGTAATAATTTTAATTAATTGAGTATGTAAGGTTTAGGATTTTTAGATGATTGATTAATTTTAATTATGTTGATTAGATGTATATGTAAGGTTTAAGATTTTTAGATGATTAATTAATTTTAATTATGTTGATTAGATGTATATGTAAGGTTTAAGATTTTAGATAATTAATTGATTGTAATTATTTTAATTAGTTGGATATGTAAGGTTTAGAATTTTTAAATGATTGACTAATTTTTAATTATTTTGATTAGACGTGTATGTAAGGTTTAGAGTTTTTTTTTAGATGATTGATTGATTTTAATTATTTGCATTAGTTGGGTATGCAAGGTTTAGGGTTTTATTTTGGGGGACTTTATTAATTCTTTGAATGATTCTTTGATCTTCAAAAATAATTGTGAGTACAAAATCCACTTCCCTTAATTTATATTTAATTCTTTGTTTTTATTTATTTATTTGATATTAGTTTGATTTTGTATTCACACAAAGATGATAGATTGATTTTAATTATTTTGACTAGTGGTGTATGTAAAGTTTAGGGTTCTTAGATAATTGATTGATTTTAATTATTTTGACTAGTGGTGTATGTAAAGTTTAGGGTTCTTAGATAATTGATTGATTTTAATTACTTTGATTAGTTGTGTAGGTAAAGTTTAGGGTTTTTAGATGATTGATTAATTTTAATTATTTTGTTTAGTTGTGTATGTAAGGTTGAGGGTTTATAGATGATTGATTGATGTTAATTATTTTGATTAGTTGTTTATGTAAGGTTTAGGGTTTTTAGATGATTGATTGATTTTAATTGTTTTGATTAGTTGTATATGCAAGGTTTAGGGTTTTTATATGGATTGATTTTATGATTGTAATTACACTCATGATTATATAAAATTAAAATAAACTTAGAATCCATAGATATTGGTTAGAGGATGGATTGATTCGTCATTTTTATTTATTTATTTTTTTTTGATGTTGGATTGATTTTGTATTTGCATGTAAATGAAGGTTTGATTTTACTTATTTGGATTAGTTGTGTATGCCATGTTTATGATTTTTATATGGATTTATTTTATGGTTGTAATTACACTCATGGTCATATGAAATTAAAATTAATTATGAACCTATAGATAAATTCCTTATACTCCACCATGACTCCATGGATTGTTGTTTTATTTGAGTGATGGGGAGAAAGAGTGTAAAAAAAAAAAGTGAGGATTATGAGATTTATTTGAATGCCTTAGGCTCGGCATTGTTATGTTTATTCTCATGTGTGAGATGTTGTGTATATATATGTTATTGCCTCGTTCTCATGAGTAGACGAGTGCTTTGATTTGCGCGCGTACGTATACGCTAACCATCCGGGGAATGTGAGTCAAACTCGGGACGATATCCCCGTGCAAGTTTGGCGGTGTTAGGTATACGGGAGGCACATGGGATATATGTGTAGGCCGGAAGGGGAGGGCCGAAGTGGTGGAATTAAGGAACAAAGAATTTAATTATGAATTTATTAGTATAGTGTGTATGGTATTGTTATGTACATGATAAAAAAATAGTAAACGATTTTAATAAATTATGAAATTTGAGCAAAAGCATGTATTCGTGATTTTGGACAACTTTTGTATTGTAGCTTTTTATTAAAAAGATCGATTAGAACTTATAATCAGATGACCTTGGCTATTGTCGGTTTGATTCACTCTGGTAATGCAGATTTTTATAGGCTGTTTTAACCACGAAACGAGTTCATTTTTATTGGTTTCGCGTAAACTGAAGTAAAACATTATTCTGCACACTTTTCATGTTTTGAACTTTTTCGGAAAAAATCATCTAATGGCAGTTTTTGTTCGTTTTCAGCTTCATATTTTTCGATTGAATTCCGTCTAGATTTTTAGATCAAGTTTTTCTCTTAACCTGTTCAGTTTCTGTTAAATTCGTTCACGTTGTCTTTTAGGAAATTTGATTCTGTACAAATTTCGTTCTTTGAGTTTTGATCAATTCGAATTATTTAAGTATGAAACGGTGTAATTTTATATTTGTTTCAACAAGTTACTTATGATTAAATTATACTAACTTTATTTGTTTTGCAGGATGGTGGGTCTTACTAACTTTTTATGCAGGGCTAACCCACCATATTTTTATTTCTATATTGTCTATTCTATAATCAATTTATATTTCGTTGTATACGGACAAGAAACTAAATGCCACCGTATCTCGGGAAACTACGCATTCGTCTCGGTGCGATTGGAACTACTTGTCTTGTCCCGTGATAAGAAATAATGTACTTTTAGTTTGTGTCTGGTGGACACGTGGGTGTCAATTCTTGTACTCATACCAGTATACCTGTATACTGACCCGTTTTGTCTCTTGGCAACTCGGGTGCGTTCTGTTGGAGCGCAGCTGAGCTTCCTTTGCAAGATTAGTAGAGGCATTGGTGGTGACAAGAAATAACCGTAATCGTAGGACATGTCGTTTGGAGTTCTTTTATTTTTCTTGAGCTTAGGGTTGATACTAATTTATGTAATTATTATTTTTTTTTAATGACTTTAGTATTGGAATAATTTGGCATGGTTTGTAACCGTATTTTATTTAAGTTATTTTGACTTTGTATTGTTACTTTAATGTTGAGGTATTTGTTAGTTATGAATTTATGGTGGATGGTTTAGTTTGCGTTTAGTTTTTTTGTTTCACCCCTAGGATTTGGATGATGGAATATTAATTGGGGTTTAGTCCTAATTTAATATTTAATTGTCCAAATTTTGGGGCGTGACACATCCCAAGGCATATCAGATTGAGGAAAGTGTAGAAGAGGCAAACCATGCTGCACCAGGCGATGACTCATCAAAAAGCAAAGGTTTGAGGTAGTCTGACAGTGAAGATGTAACACCTACAACAGACATCAACTTAGAAAAAAAGATCAGCAACACACATGACCCCAAGACTTCATCCGACCCTTCCACTTACTGGAAGCTATTCGTTGGAGAGATGTGGAAACTCTTCGTGGATGGCGCATCCAATAGGCACAGGGCAGGACTTGGCATTGTCCTCATCTCACCAGATGGCCTTGTAGTGGAACAAGCAATCAACCTAGGCTTCCTAGCATCAAATAACGAGGCGGAGTATGAAGCGCTCTTAGCAGGCCTAAAATCAGCACTCTTCATGCAAGCCACCGAGCTAATGGTTTACAGTGACTCCCAGCTGGTAGTAAACCAAATTTCAGGTGACTACGAGGCAAAGGATGAGAGGATGGCCAAGTACCAAGAGTTAGTCAGAAAAGAGATCATGAAATTCAAAGTAGTACGAATAGAGCAGATCGGTCGAGAAGAAAACAGTAGAGCAGACGAACTAGCAGGCTTCGCTTCGATAGCAGATACATCCATCCCACATCCATTATTGATCGACTTCCTACCAAGACCAAGCATTGAAGAACCCGAAGTAGCTGAGGTATGTTGTGCTGAATTCGGCCCTTCATGGATGGATCCCATTATAGTGTTCTTGAAGGACGGCATCTTACCCGAAGAGAAGAAAGATGCCAACAAAATAAGAGCAAAGTCATAGCGATTTTGGCTTTCTCCATCAATGGCCTTGTACAAAAAATCCTTCACAGGACCTTATTTGAAATGTGTCCATCCTAGCAAGGTCGAGGCATTCTTGTTCGAGATACACAAAGGCGTATGCGGAAACCACCAAGGGGGAAGATCTTTGGCCTACAGAGCAATTTCACAAGGATATTGGTAGCCTTACATGCAAGCAGATTCAGAGAAGTATGTCAAGAAGTGCAAGAAATGTTAGAAGTTCGCATACCAAATACATCAACCAGCCAGAGAGCTTCTACCATTAACTAGCCCATGGCACTTCACAATGTGGGGCTTGGATATAGTAGGACTACTTCCAACGGCACCTGGTAACGGAAAGTTCTTTCTTGCAGCAACAGATTACTTCACAAAGTGGGTGGAGGTAGAAGCACTTGCATCAATAAAGGAGAAAGATGTGAAGAAGTTCATCTGGCAGAATATCATCACTCGGTTCGGCATACCAAAAGCTCTAATATCTGTTAACGGCACTCATTTCGATGGCAAAATTTTTAGAGGTTTTTGTGAAGAATACAAGATAGAATTCTACAATTCTACACCGGCATACCCCCAAGCAAATGGCCAGGCGAAAGTATCAAACAAAATCGTCTTGGATGGATTGAAGAAAAGGTTAGAGAAAGTAAAAGGCAAGTGGGCCAAAGAGCTCCCTCATGTTTTATGAGCTTAGCGATCAACTAGAGAAACACCATTCTCCTTAGCCTACAACATGGAAGCAGTAATCCCACTGGAAATTGGCTTCCTTACCATCCGAAGCGAAAATTTTGACCCAGAGTTAAATGGAAATGCCATAGCCTTGGAACTTGACCTTGCGGAAGAAAGAAGAAAAAGAGCACTGGTTCACATTGCCTCATACCAGCAAGAGTTATCCAGAAAATATAACAAAACAGTACATCCGAGGCAATTCAAGATTGGAGATTAGGTGCTACGCAAAGTAATGGGAAACACCCTAATACCCGGAGATGGCAAGTTAGGGCCTAATTGGGAAGGACCTTACAAAGTGGTAAGATTAGCAGGAAAAGGGGCATACCACCTGCAAGACAGAGACAGCAAAGCCATTCCCAGGCCATGGAACACTGCCAATCTCAAATTATTTTATTTTTAGCTTTTCTTGAAAGTACTTGTAACTTTTCCTTTTTCAATAAAACAAGTAGTTTTTTCAGTATAATTGTTTTCTGCTGTAAAAGTTGTTTTAGTGAGCTAGGGGCATTGAAAGCAGAGTTGGCCGGAATAACCAACTTTGCGCTCTTTTCAGCCAAGATCAGGATATAAGCTGAAGAGGTTGGCTGGAAAAACCAACACTTCTTCTAAGCCAAGATAAGAATCTAGGTTGCAAGACGTTTGGCAAGAATAACCAAACACTTCACTCTAAGTTAGCAAGAATAACCAACTTTGAGCTCTCTTCAGCCTAAATCAGAGGTTGGTTGGAAAAACCAACACTTCTCCTAAGCCAAGATAAGGATCTAGGCTGCAGGACGTTTGATAGGAAAACCAAATACTTCGCTCTAAGTTGGCAGGAATAACCAACTTTGAGCTCTTTTCAGCCAATATCAGGATCTAGGCTGAAGAGGTTGGCTGGAAAAACCAACACTTCTCCTAAGCTAAGATAAGGATCTAGGCTGCAGGACGTTTGGCAGGAATAACCAAACACTTCACTCTAAGATTGGCAGGAATAACCAACTTTGAGCTCTCTTCAGCCAAGATCAAGATCTAGGCTGAAGAGGTTGGCTGGAAAAACCAACACTTCTCCTAAGCCAAGATAAGAATCTAGGCTGCAAGACGTTTAACAGGAATAACCAAACATTTCGCTCTAAGTTAGCAGGAATAACCAACTTTGAGCCCTCTTTAGCTAAGATTAGGATCTAGGCTGAAGAGGTTGGCTGGAAAAACCAACACTTACTTTTCCTAAGTCAAGATAAGGATCTAGGCTACAGGAAGTTGGCAGGTATGACCAACACTCTCTTCTCTTCAGCCGAGATAAGGATCTAGACTGAAGAGTGGTTGGCTGGAATAACCAACTTTAAGTACTTTTCAGCCGAGATAAGGATCTAGGCTGAAGAGTGGTTGGCTGGAATAACCAAACCAGATTACAAGGTTAAAACCGAGATAGGTATCTCGGCCAGAAAGTATTATACTTCATACAAGTCTTAGTTGAAAAGAAAATACAGGAATGGAATAAACCGAGAAAAAAGACGAAAAAGATTTCATTCAAGATGCAAAAGAGTTACAAAGGAGTGGGACTTCAGCCCGGTTACACATTCTTTCCAAAAATAAAAAGAAGAAAACACAGCATCAAGTAAAGAGGTCGTCAAGATTCGCATCCAGATCAACTCAAAGCCCAGTTTCAGCAAGTAGCTCGGTCACATTTTTCACTACGTCTTCCACCGGTGGCTCCACCCGAGCTAACTAAACCACGGGATCATTGGCGACGACCGGGGTATTGTTGGGTTCTGGAGACTCTTCTTCATCCTCAACTTGCAGAAATTTCTGCTGAATGGCATTTGCATACTCCACCATGTAGCTCGGTATAAAATGTGGAGGAGGGTTTAGGAAGACCTCAATCTCTTGGCTATGACCGAGTTGGGACACAGTGGCTTTCCACCCACACTTGAAGAAAATATCTTTCGCTGCTTCGCATTGTTGGATGTAAGTGGCCTCCCCCTCTTTGTAACCCCGGTCTTCAGCGTCTTCCACGCTCTTCTACAACCGGGCGATCTTAGCATTCTACTTTTCCTCGAGCTTGGCCAACTCGCACAGATATTTTTTTTTCAACACGGCCGCAGCCTTTTACTTATCTGCTTCTGCTAAGCTGACAAGACCGGTCGGGCAGGCGACCTCGGTATGTAGCTCAGCCATTTTCTTCTTGTCCTCTTCTAGCTCGACCGATTTAGCATTGGCTTCTGCCACGACCTGCCTTGTGATTTTTCGAAGCTCCGACACGCGCTTGTGAGCGACGCGGTTCTTCTGTAAGGCCTGCAAAAAGAGGAACTATTTTTAGCTAAACCGAGCAAACAGATGTAGAAATTAGGGCAAGACAAAGGAAAAACTAACCAGCACTAATGATTTTGTGGCCGAGCGAATGGCCTTCAGCTCAGTAAGGTGTTCGTGGTGCTCCATATCGGCTGGAAGACAGACGCTCTTGGCGAGATTGAAGGCCAGTGAATGGTCTTTTTTTGCAACCACTGAATCGGAATCAGTGATAGCACAGTTCTTATATATGACTTTGGGTACCCATTCTGAAGGGCTAGCCCGGTTTGAACGTACTGGTTCTGGGCTTAGCTGGGTTGATTGAGGAAGCACGGCTTCATCCTCGTCAACAAGGCGTGGCTCGGTTGTGGAAGTCCGAGCATGCTTGCTTGGCTAGGATGAGGAAGGCTGAGCGGTTAGTAGGGCTACCACGGCCGGCTATGTGTGATCGGCTTGTGGTACCTCAGGTTGGTTTGTCTCGGTGATAAGGGCCCTTACTGCTCTCTTCTTAGCCATTTCTTGTTCTGCAATTAAAAAGATCAGGTTGATTTGAGGTATGGTTGGATCTACTTCTGGTGAAGGCTCCAACAGGAAGTCTGTCATCCTGGTCTTTCGCCTGCTGCTGTATCTATACGTCGGCTCAAAGTTGAGTACTCGGCCCAACCTCGATTGGGATATCTCAGTGCAGCGCGGAGTGTGTCAAGGTTGGGGTAACTATACAGCGACTTTAGATGGTTCAAGTCTGCATAAAGGAAAAAGACAACGGTTAGTACGGTTGAAAATAAGAACAATGAAGTAGAGAAAGCACGACACTAAGCCAAGGTATTTATACCGGCGACTCCTTTGTTCCAGTTAATTCGGTCCCCTGGGATCTGGGCCTCCTAGTCTTCAAAATTCCCAGAAACCCAGAAAAAATCGTCGCCATTTCATCTTTACCTAGGGTGTTCTTTATTATCTTTTCTCGGTGGCGTCGTATTCTTAAATAATAAACCCAGCCATCTTCGTTCTGGCCTAGAGAGTACTGGTGAAATAGCTCGGCCAAACCGAGTTTGAGGCCAAGCCGGCGGTTTAGCTCGGCGATGCCATTTATTATCCTATATGAGTTAGTGCTAAGCTGGGTAAGGCAGAGTCTGGTTTGTCTGAGGAATTCACAAAGAAAGGGTTGTACAGGGAATCGGAGACCAGCCTCTACGATGGAAATAACGTTGAAAGGGACGAAGCCCGGTTTTCCCCAATGAATGGTGTCTAGTTCGGCTAGTGTGAGGTGGACGTCGTCTGGAATTTGGTAATCCTTTTAGAACTCGGCTATGGCCCCTGGAGAGTTCACTAAAAATCGATACTTCCCCATGTGGCCTTAAATTGCGTATAGTTTAGCTCAATGTTGAGATGACTTTCAGTATCTCGGTTGAGCGTGCAAAGGTGTGCCCGGCCAACCTAAGTTAGTCTGCAAAGTACAAAGGAAAAGTGTTAAGCACAGATCGATGGACCGTGCTAAAAGTAACGAAGGTAAAATAAATATTGTCTTAGCTCGGCCACGTGGGACACTGTTCATTCTTAGCTCGGTTTGAGCGAGGGATTTTAGCTCGGTTAAGTAAATAAGAAGTTCGTAGCCCGGTTGAAGCTTATAGTGCAGCATTCTTAGTTCGGTTTTGACTAAGAGAGCTGGTTTAGGCCCAAGTTATAGCTAGGTCGGTGGTTGAGACTTTCTAGCACGGTATTGCGCGAACCTAATGCAGTTCGCTAGCTCGGCTAAATGAAACAGAAGGTGCTTAGACCTATTGGAATTACAGGTACGGCGTGAAGTTTTAGTTCGGTTGTGTCTAAGCCTTGAGTTGCCCAAATAGGATTTTAGCTCAGTCACACCACGATTCTAGATTCAAACTTCATGTTTTTTGAATCCAGAGGGTGTGTTCTTAAAACCTATGGTTTGGGGGTCTGGTTTTTGGTGCTATCTATTCTTCCCATTATCATCAAAACTACAAAGTATGTTTTCTAATATATATGAGTATATATATATATATATATCCATATTATGTATATATTCGCAAGATGAAAGGAAAAAATAAAAAAAGGCAGAGATTCAGTTACTTACCATTATGAAATGGAAGATCAGAGATAGGAATGGCAACGGGGCGGGGCGGGGCCGGGGATCACCCTCCCCGTCCCCGATCCCCGATGGTAAGAATGTCCCCGTCCCCGGCCCCGATCCCCGACGGGGAACCTATTACCATCCCCATCCCCGTCCCCTAACGGGGATCGGGTTTCCCCGACCCCGAAAATTCCCCGAATCCATAAAAAAAAAAAAAAAAAAAAAAAAAAAAAAAAAAAAGAAGCAAACACACAGTAGTAACAACATCCTCAACATCAACATCATCAAAAACAATATCATCAAACAACATTAACAACACACAAATAAATCTGAGTAGAGAGAGATAAATCTAAGTAGAGAGAGAGAGATCCATCTGCTCAGATCTGGCGTGGCAGAGGGAACGTCGTCGTCGGAGGTGTCGGAGGAGAAGGAGGTGGCCCTCGTCGGAGGAGGAGGAGGAAGAGGAGTTGGCGGTCGTCGTCGTCATCGTGGAAGGAGGAGGAGGAGGTTCTGATTCGGTGGAACGTCGGAGGAGGAGGAGGGAACGTCGTCGTCGGCTGTAGACACTTTATTCGGCAATGATTCTGTAGACACCTTATCTGCCATTGATCTTATCTGCCATTGATCTTCACAAGAGCTACACAGCCGAGAGAGAGAGGGAAAGGGGCTCAGATCAGAGATGTGAGTGTGATGTGAGTGAGAGAGAGGACCTAAAGACATATAATATAATATAATATATATATATTATAATAATCCTAAACATATAATATAATATATATATATCCCTAAACATATAATATAATATATATATATATTATAATAACTATACCCGGGGATCAATCGGGGATCTGTCGGGGCGGGGCCGGGCCGGGGCCGGGGTTGGGGAACTTATCCCCGTCCCCGGCCCGAAAATCACCGAGGATTTAATTTTCAATACCATCCCCGCCCCTATGGGGATAATTTTCGGGGAAAAACCGTTCTAATCGGGGTCGGGGGATCGGGTCCCCATCGGGCCGGGTTTAAATTGCCATCCCTAATCAGAGATTGGAACAACAAAGGTGTTGGCCAAAAATGCAAAGCTTCGCAGATGCAGTGAACAAGAGAGAAGAAACTTAGAAGGTGGAAAGAGAAGATGAATAGTAGTGGTGGTGGGTTCGAAACCTAGGGTTTTTTGTATAAAGGTATAGGAGAAAGGCGGGACTGTTCAAATTTTTCGGAGTACGAAGATGGCGTGACAGCTATGCTGGGCCAATAAGAGCTAGCCATGTGTCCATGGAATAGAAAGCGATTCAGTTACAGTGACTGAAAAGACGTTGTGACCAGACAGTTTAGTAGCCCGGTGTGGATTCAGCTCGGTTGAAGACCATTTTTTAGCTCGGCAGACTGAAAGGTAATCCCAATCATGCTACACAGATGGAATTAAGGGGCAATTGAGAGGGAGTTTTATATGTGCATTAGGGCCGAGCTAGGCCCAGGCGTAGTAATGGGCCGTTTTGTGGGCTGAGGTAAAAAGGGCTTTGTGAAGTGGATCATGGTGTTAGTCTTTAACTCAGTCCAGGTGGTTATAGTCACCGCGGTCGAGACGGTGGGCTCTTTAAGCTAGACCACGCCTCTTTAGCCCGGTCAAAGCTTGCTACAGATTAGCCCGGTCCAAACAGGTGAAAACTGAGGTACAAGTAATACATGAGCCGAGATACATGTTGCATATAAAGGCGCCAGGATAAGTATGAAAGAGAGCATTAGCTCGGTCGTACTATCATCCAACCGTGGTAAAACCATCTCACCTGGTTTAAGCAGTGAGGGGGTGTTGAAGGATAAGCATTATCTTTCAGGAGTGTGATTCCTAGGAGGACTCTACATGGAGGAATAAGAGTCCTACTAGGATTGTGCCACACGGAACCTCTAAAAAGCTCATAATAAAACCTATGGGGAGGTAACACAATTTTGATTCTCGAATACACAAAGCTTTTTGTCTATTTGTCTATTTTGCTGACTTAGGCATCGGAGAGGTATCCGACACACACCCGCCGGCTAGCTCACGTTTGTGTTTTCAGAGAGTAAAGCGACGATGTTTGGAGGAGCGCAGACTTGGTCAACAGGATTATACGAGAACATTATTTCGTGCTCGTACACTTGCTATGAAACTAAAGTTACAATTAAAATTTTAATTATACAATTATACATAAACATATGAAAAGAAAAGCCAATATCTTAAAAAATAATAATATCTACCACCACTATTATATATGTATTATCTATAGTTGGCTATTATTTAAATATATAAATAACATATTTATCTTATTTTTTATACATATTTATACATTATTTAATATATAAGTAATATATTTATTCTATTATTTAAATAAATGTTAAATGAGCCGAACTTTAATATGTTTGAACTTTTTTATTAAGATTTTAATGAGCTTGAGTTCGAATGAGCCCTTACCAAGTTGAGTTCAAGTATGTTCACGAACAACTCTATTCATTCGCAATCCTAGAAGTAACTGAATACGGTCTAGATTGGAAACAAACTAATTAGAATTTAAATTGATAAAATTAAAATTTAAAGTTTATTTTGTTATAAAGGTCAAACTTTGAATTTTTTTTGTTGGTATTTTCTAGATAAATAATTCATATTGAAAATAAATTAAAAAATTATTTAAACAAGTTAAGGGTCAAACTTCAAATTTGTTTATTATAAGGGTCAAATTCTGTTATATATATGCAGTTGAATGAGATTGCATAAAAAAATTGAAAAGCATCCATTATTTAAGTTGTCATTTGGCAAGTGGATTGGAGGTGGGTTGTGACTGAAAAAAACACAAAAAGATAAAAAAAAGATAAAGAAGGCTAAATAAGCCAATAAGATAAAATATCACATTTAAACTATAATCACTCCACTTTTTCTCTTACAAAAAAGCAAAAAAATTTAAAAAGTCAAAAAGTTCTTTCCAAATTGAGCTAATTTAGCCAGACTAAATTAACCAAAAAACTCAAAAAACTCTTTCCAAATGGACCCTAAAGTAACCTTAAAAACAATGTATAGCATGAATTGAAGAAGTTTTGAAAATGCAACCAAACGGCATCATTTGGCGTTTTAGCAATTGCTGCTGTGCGTTAAGCACCGCAACATCCCCATTCCCATGTTGGGAAAGAAAGATTTGTAACCAAAAATTAAAAAATTCACGCACATTTCTCTCTACTTTATATATATTTTTTTCGTAAAAAATTAAAAAGTCAATTAAATTTAGGGCGGGAATCATGCCATATCATTTTCATGTCACGTTATATCGAGTTTGTATTCAAAACAATCCAACATTAATATGGCTCATTTAACTAAGCGTATCAATTATCTTAACACTGACCTGACCTAGTTATAATCGTGTTAATCCTAACACAACACGCTTAATACAATTAGCAAAAATTTATATTTCAAATTATAGGCAAATTGTACCGACTATTTGAAAAAAAAAAAAATTTGTTTCACATCACATGCATAAGAATAACTTGTTTAAACATTGACACATAATATATATGCCAATATCTATGAAAATAATTAAAAATATTCATCACTAATCCATTACGCATCCAATTTAAACTATTGTCACTCATTAATATTTAAATATCCAATAAATTTTTAAAAGCAAAACAAGTTTTCATCCAATACCAAACTAATAATAATAATGTTGCAGTTATGCCACATCCAAAGTAACATTGTTGTGATTCTTTCACATTGGCTTCTGCCACAAAAACACTACTGCCACACATTCAAAAACTCTCATGTCTACCAATCTTGACTTTTGCCAATTTATCATTAATTTAGGATTGCAATTTGTAGTCACCCCATTTTTGACCGCCCTTAAGACTTGGGCACTACTGATGGTTTGCTCGGTGTTGAGAGATGTGCAGGGCAAAGAATCAGTTTCTTCGGCTAGAAGGGAGGCAAATCTTTCAAAACACTTTGTTTAGGGTTTTGGAGTTGAAGAAAAGAGGAAAGGAGAGGAGAAAACTAATTTGGGAGAAGTTCGGCATGAATCCGGGTAGAAGCGAGTCGAGCGGCCCTCGCTGAATCGGGCTTATCTGTCTGTACACTTGGAGTTTAGCTATGGGGCCACCACCGTCGGAAAGCTTACTTCTGGGGCTTCATTTTGCACTCAAGAATATCCTAGAGCCAAGTTCGGGTGGGGGAGATATGATCAGCTGAAGTTGGACATCATCCCAGTTGGATCGAATCTGCGCGGCTTCACCAAAATGGGCATAACTTTTTCCACAGGAGGAATTTTAATGCAAGGTTTGCGCCATTGGAAAGCTAACTTCCGGGGCTTCAATCTGGACATCCACCGGCACTTTTTTGACCTCACCGGCCACCCATCGGCACTCTGTTTGTGCCGACCGGCAATTTATTATGCCGACCGGCCATTTATTGTGCCGACCGGCACTTTATTTTGCTGACCGGCAATTTTTGCTAGCCGACGACCTTCCGGAGCATTCTGCAGATTGAGTGGATTCCAGCTGTGCCAGCTGGAATGCACAGAATTGATCCCCCACGTGCATGTGTGCTTGTTTTGCACCTTGTGAGCTTTTGAACCCCCTAACCTTCTAGAAGCTTGAACCCTTTGGCCAAGCTTCTTGGAGAAGCTTGGCCAGCTGTTTTAGCTTCCTCTAGAAGCCTTGCACCCCCTTGAACCCCTTTGACCCTTTCCCTTTACTTAGCTTGTAAGCTAAATGCCTCCCTTGCCTTATATAAGCACCTCTCCTCCTCCTTTGTTTAGGTTGGATTTTTTGGAACAAAAAACCAGAGATATATAGATATATCTGATATACATATACACAACCCTTGATCTCTCTCTATATCTCTCTCATTCAACCACCAAATACCCTTGTTCTTGGGCCATTTCTTCATCAACTCATAGCACAAGGCATCCAACGCCTATTCCAGCAGCTTGAGGCTGTCCTCCAGAGGTTAAAAGCTCCCAAACTCAGTCCAAAGGTTGCTAAAGATTGGTTCTACAAGGGTGAGTCCTACTTTCCCTCTTTTGCGCATTTTTTTTTAGCCTATATCTTAGCTCCTTGTGGTTACATCTTTGGGCTCCGACCCAAACTTCAAATCATCATATTTTGAGGTCCTCTTCATGTTTGATTCAGGACCTATTGCTGTTTGAGGACAGTAGCTTGCACTTGCTTCATTACCCCTCTTAAATGCCATAATCTCGCATGTGTTTGTTGACCTGTGTATGATCTGTTTTAGAGCCTGATGTAAACTGAAAATAGGCTTATTTTGAGCCCTTCTTCAACATTGAAGAAGGGCTCAACACTGTTTGGGACTTCCATGTTGTACTCCCCTTTATATCCTCCTTTTGGTCCCATTTTTGTATGTCTTGGCAGCCCCTGATGTTGCTGTTTTTGGACTTTGGTCCGAACTAAAAACAGCCATATTTTGACCCCCTTGTCATGTTTTATTAAGGGTCTTTGGCTGTTTGATGAATGTATTGCATACTTGCTTCTTTGGCCACCTTTTGGCCCATTTCTTGCATAAGAGCTTAGCCCTATCCATGTTTGTTTTTGGGGCTTTTACAGTTCTGTAAATGTGCATATTTTGGGTCCCTCTTCAATGTTGTTGAAGGGCCCTAACCTATTTGGAGTTAGCAGCTGTGAGTTGCTTCATAATCGCATGTTTAGGGCCGTTTTTGTATGCCATTTTAGCCCCATCTTTTCTTGCTGATTGGCCATGTCATAAACTGTAAAAATGCTTGTCTCAGAGCTTTCTTGCTTCTGTCTTCATGCTCCATGTCCATATTATGCATGCTTTGTATAGCTGTAAGCCATTTCGGGTGCCTAATTTCGCATTTCGGGAGGAATTCCATGCATCGGGCGTACTTTCGCCTCATTTCGGGGCTGTTTTGCCCCTCATTTTGCTGCTGAAATCCCATTGGCATGTTTGCATATCATTTCCATGCCATTGCATTGCGTATGCCATTGCCTCGGTTTGCGTGCCCGTGTGCACGCATTTCGAGGCACTCCATTTTCATTCACCGGCCTCTTATGTGAGTGTGGCTGAGGCTCTCTCACGTTAGTATAAGTCCATGTTGCATTCTATATGCCATTTTAGCAATTGCATTGCATATGCCATTGCCTTGGTTTGCGTGCCCGTGCGCGCGCATTTCGAGGCACTTCATCTTCTTCCATTGGCCACTGTTTTGGGCCTAACTAGAGCTGCCTAATTCATGTTTAAGACCATCCCTTGCTTATTTGCATGCTCACCTTGCATGTTTGCTTGTATCGGCATGTTGCATCCTTAGCTCGTATGCCTAGGTTGCATTGCATTGGCATTCATGCCTTGCCTCTTGATCATGTGATAGAGGTTGGGCTTTAGTTTGTTTGATTGGTTTGCATTTCATTTGACATGAAAGTTGCATACTTGATTCCTTGGGTCATCATGCATGGAAATGCGTGATTGGTGGTCCGGGAATCGAGGCACATGCCCCTTTGAGTCATCACTATGATAAGGGACATGAGTAGTGCATACATGCCTTGAATTGTGCTGCCATGCTTTGCTTTGCCCTCTGTTGCTGTCAATTGCAGGTTCTGCAGGTTTTCTTTGCCGACCGGCAGTGTAAGGTGCCGGCCGGCAATATTTTCTCTGCCGACAGCTTCAATTTTGTGCCGATGGATACACACCAGTGCCGGTGGTGATTCCACTTAGCCGGTGGTACTCCCCAGTGCCTAGGGATGCAACCCTGAGGTTTTGACAGCCTCCAGAGGAGTGAAAGAAGGAAAACAGAGGCAGCTTGCGCATGGCGGCGCGCTTCTCGAGGCGTTTTACTGTTTTCCTAGATTAATTAATTTGTTAATTAATTAATTTGTAATTTTAATTAGCTTGCGTAGTTAATTAATTTGTAATATTTATTCGGTCCCTCCGAGCGAGGGCATATTTGTAATAAGTGTGCGTGCGTGTGATGTATGTCTTCCAACCCCACTTCTTTCTTCCCTTTTATTTACCTGCTTATGATGGTAGATTAGGGCACATTTATTTTAGCATACCTTATGCTATGCATGCGTGCATTCACGCATTTGTATTACATGCATTAGGCTCGGTACATCACGCTAACTGCATCAGTACTTCAATTCAAAAATTGAATATGTGTTAATCGTGCATTTTCACATGACATGTCTAGGATTAGCCGAGCCTATCTTAGCGACATTTTGTATGCGATGCATTAGGCACTTAACATGGACTTGGATCATGCATGTTTGCTAACAAGTTCTTTGTTTTGGCATGGAGTACTATGTAAGTATTTCCGCTTTAGCATATCACATGAGTGTGAATGTTACCATGACAGCATGCTTAACATGTGGCTAGATGCTTATGTGTTAAACTGTTTTGAATGCCTGTGGGTGAAGGTTGGATTGTTTGAGTTGGAAAAACTCGTTGAAATCCGTATTTTAGCCTACTTGCGAGTAGCAAATCCAAAGCATTTTCAAACCAAACGGATATGCAATGTTTATTTCCAAATTAGGCAATCTAGTCTATACTTGTTTGCTGCGCGCATAACATAGTAATTCTAGGCTAACAATTGGTTTAAAGAACACATAAAGTTTTCAAAAACGGATATCACGGTTAGTAGAGGCCGGTCTTCGGACCGGGCGAAAGGGGGTGCTCATAGCTGACCTTCCCCGATCGTACCCAAGCTCCCGAGCCGAGACAACTCCGGTGATGACGGACATGTGGCCTTCGGCACCGAGTCAGGGTTTCCTAAATTCCCCCATTTTAAAATATTTAGGTGGCGACTCTGTATCTGGCAAAGCAGTCCATGTTTGGCACTACTTTTTCAAAAATCTGTTTCTCAAAACGATTTGCCAGATTTGGACTCTTTGGTTCAGATTTAGAACCGTGACACAAATCGAGTCCGAACTGTAGCATGAGGCCCCTCCCCGGGCGCTGTTACACAATTCATTAGGTATATATTATATAGAGATTTAAGTTTAAATCTAACAGATGAGAATGAATTACTTAAGATCTTATGGTTACTAAATTCATGTTGTATTTGTGTTACATATGAGTCAACAGTGGATTCGTGTCGACACGAATATTTACGCAGGGTTAAATGTGTCCATTTCGTGTTTTGCGTGTTCAACCCAAATTCGTGTTTTTGGATCGTGTTAAATTTGGGTTCGAGTCAAAAAATGATTAACTCTAACCCTCTAATTACATGTATGATTCGAGTCATGTTAATAGGTTGTGTGCCTAATTTCCACCCCTAACTAAATTACAATTCCTAAACCGGCCCTTAGAGAGAGGCTCATGGGGCCACCATGAGTCCCCTTTTACTGATTCAAATCCTTCATTTTGTAGTGATATTAGCTAAGAAGAAGCACAGGTGGGTATACAAACACAGGACATAGTGATTTCAAAAAAATTAAATGGGGATACAAACAATAAAATGAAAAAGGTTATAATTCTTGGATCAACCTATTTTTTTATAGAGATGATATACACGGAGGGCATTACAAAATAAATGGTTCGGATTATCAAAACGTAACTCATTTTGAGAGCCATGAGGCCTTCTGTGAGGGGTGGTTCTACAATATTCTTTCGTCCCAAACAAACCTTTGTTTGATCATCGCTGTCATGCCTGAATTAAGAAACACTTCGGTTGGGGGTACCAGAATTAGCAATCCAACAATTAAGTCAGATTTTGAAAGGAAATGAGTTAGGTGTTTAAGAAATGAAGCTTTTCAAGTTGATATGCATACCTCCTTCATCCATTTACCTTCATTTTATACAACTTTGAGTATGGATATTTTCTCTGTCAATCTACTTTCTTACCATGATCATCACAATGTCAGGGCCCAAATTCCTACTACATCTCTTGAAAAGGACAGTTTGGGCCCACTTCAATACTCTACATAAATGTCCGCCGACTATTGACATCTCCTACTCGGCGTGCTACTCGATCGACGAAGGGAATGCTTGGCGTTGAACCTCTACAATCTAGTGGGTCTAGTTGTGCTCTATTTGCCGATTGTGAAAATTTCATATTCGGCTCACACACCTTCAAATTCATATTTTAATGAGAGAATTCCAACCCTAATTATCATACACAATAACATGACTTTATGTGATTAGGAATGGGTTTACATAAGGCTCGGGGGGTCACATGCCACATGCGTTTTGAATTTTGAATTTTGAATTTTTTTACATATCTATATA
This sequence comes from Camellia sinensis, assembly GCF_055761805.1. Classification (NCBI taxonomy): domain Eukaryota; kingdom Viridiplantae; phylum Streptophyta; class Magnoliopsida; order Ericales; family Theaceae; genus Camellia; species Camellia sinensis. The sequence continues at coordinate 173,115,252 of NC_138967.1, forward strand.
AAGAAAATATTTTAAATAAAAAATTCATACAAAAATAATATTAATGTCAAAGGTATTTTTAAAATTATGATAACATAGTGATTGTTTTTATTAAAAATGAAGGCACCACAACAATTCACAATACAATGGTGGTGCTACTAATATGTAAACATATTTAATCTCACTATACATATGTGAAAGTTATTGAATTGTTAGTTACATTTGGTAAGTGGGATTTATTATTAGTTCGTAATATCACATATCAATGATGACATGGTATAATTATATTGAATTTTTGTTCAAATTTTGTTAATAAAAAATTATTTTGTCGTTATAAAATTTATTTTAAGACTTGCATATATATTATTTTTTTGCATTGTCCATGATACACTAATTATCTTTTCGATCATTTTCAAGGTCAATCATAAAATTTCATGTGAAATACTATTCTAATAATTTGTTTAAGTTTTTGTGCTTAATATTAATTCAAAAACTACTTTCAGAAAACACTTTTCAAAAATTCTACTTTCTTGTTTTTCGTATTTTTTTGTTTTTGCTAATTTTTTTAATTTTTAGACACACCTAACATAAATACACTTAAAAAGTATAATTTTTTGGAAAAAAGATCTTTAAAAATTCACTAAATACCAAAAATATAAAAAAAAATAAAAATTCAGTACATTTTTCGTATTTTTATGTATTTATTAATTTTTTAAAATATTTTTTTACAAATATTTTACTTTTTAGCCACATCTAAGTAAGAAACATCTAAAAAAGTTTTTAAAAAAATGCTTAAAATTTTAAAAATATTTACTAAAAACAAAAAATAAAAAACTCAATTTTCAAAAAACTCAAACCAAACACACTGATTATTATCTTATTATTGTTGGCTATGGGAAAACTTTTTTGAAGTTATAATTAATAAGTGACTTCTCTAATTTTTTTTTTTTTTTTTTTTTTTACTTTGCCAGTGTATGTGATCCCTTCATTTAATAACATAACACTATTATAATTATATTTTACGTATATGTGATTCCTTCATTAGGGATGCTTTGAAAATTGACTATTTTAGTTTTTTATTTTGTTTTTTACGAAAAGTAAAAATAATGATATAATAATTTGTAGTGACTTTTTTTATTTTTTAAATTAAAATAGACTATTCCAAAAGGGTCTTAATAAGTAGTGGAGAAAATGGTAGTTTAGTCTATAGAAAGATATATTTATAGTCTTTTATATTTTGGATAAATTATAAATAAGGTAATTTTATTATTGTATAGAAAAACAGTTAGAAATTTTATTTTTTCAGCTAATTTTGTTAAATAAAAAATTCTAATAAGGGGGTATTTGTAATTTTTCAAACCACATGAGCAATTCATATTTTAAGCAAATCTCAGAGAGTGTACTTGTAATTTACCCTTATATTTTATATGGTAGTGGAGGTAGTTAAGTGGATTTCAGGCATCTTAAGGACATTTGTTAACAAAATTCATATATTAAATGAGGGTAACATAGGTATTATAGGCCTTATTGGTGCATTTAAAAAGTCAATAGAACTATAAGTTTTTGGAAAATTTAGCCAAAACCCTCTAGGCTCAACATGTTAGTGTATAAAGGACAATCTAAAATGTTTTACTTCCTACGTCTCCTGTAACGCCCTCAAAATAATACAATAAATACATCCCAGAAGTATATATATACATCAGCATAAATCAGAGTGTAAAGTCTTTCCATTTCATAATGTTCATAATACAAAAGAGTTTAACAAAATAAGTGTCTTAAAGGCTTACACCTTTCCAAGTCTTGACTTGGTTACAACAAAGTGAGACTAGCTCTTACAATTAAAGCTCTAGGCTATACAAAAGAAACAAAAAGACAAGAAGCTCATGATTCTAAAAGGTCCCTCCAATGCTATTACCATGGTGGAGGCATGCCATTATTACCTGAAATTTTTTTTCCCAAATAGGGTGAGTCACAACCCAGTAGGGATAATCTAACACAATATATGAGATTTAACAAAGATATATGTACAGTGTACATATACAATGCTAAGGATAAAACGTTCACATCTTATGTAGTCATCAAATATCAAGTCCATGCTCCATTTCATCTTTTCTTCAATACATTTTAATACATTAGCCAACTTCATTATTTTTCAATTACTCAAATGAGACTACAACTCAAAGATTCGACAATTTCACAATCAACACATAAACACTTCCAATTGCCATTTTACGGATATTTCGTCCGTGAGATTGGTACCCATGTACAGTTTCGGGACTTTCATCCAGAACGCTCCGGCCAACTTAATTATAATGGAGTCCATCTCCTTGCTCCTTTCAAACAATGGAGTCCATCATCTTTCTCCTCCCAAATAATCATACATATACAATGTATTCACAACATGATCATATTCAATGATAATCAACCGTGAACTAGTTTCAATTAACCTAATCCGCATGTAATTTCTACAGCAATCAAAGCTATCCTCCACCGATAGCCCAATACCGATATTTCTAAACAAATATATAATCTCAAGATAGATAAATTATCCAAAAATTCCAAAGATGTGAAGTATTACATTCTCAATTCCACCATCTATTCCAATACTCGCTCAATTTCATGTTTACAATACCAATTTCAACTATTTATACAAAATAATTATGATAATCATTTTAGGGCAAAAATCCCCCTTTTCACAATATCAATCTAAATACCAAAATCATCCATTTTGACATAACATGACTTCATTTTCAAACCCCATGTTCATTTATTTCATTTCCTCCAAAAACCCCTCTTTCACATTTCACCCAAACCCTAAGTTTACTCAAACTATTCCTAAATCCCACCATTCTTACACAACTGACAAATAACTAAGTTAAAAACCATATTAAAGTGTAGAAAATCCCTATCTCAAAGAGAAAAGATAAGCCAAGTAAGGATGGAACTTCGAAAATGTCGAAATCCAGCTTCAATTGGGTCAAAATGAAGATCTTGAGGAGCTCAATCTTTTTATCAAAGGAAAGTGGGTGAATAGATCACTAGATCTATATGGAAATCTAGAGAGAATGTAAGTTTTAAAGAGAGAGGGTCTCTCTTTAGGGCTTTTTGAAGAATAGATCTGAAAAAGTAATATAAAATGATGTTTTCGTGATCTGATATACGCGCAGTCTGCTCGAGCGGAGAAGTTAAGGCTCGAGCGTCTGACACAAAGTTTGGTTCCGCTCGAGCGCAAGAAGAGCCCGCTCGAGCACAGAATACAAACATCCAGTATTTATGCAAACAACATACAACCCGTTCGAGCGCAAGGAAGGCCGCTCAAGTGTCCACCCGCTCGAGCGTAAAAAACATCCCTCTAGTACTTTTGCAGACGTGCAAAGTACTAAGAGTTTGCACATCCCGCTCGAGCACAAGAATGGCCGCTCGAGCAGAGGAGTAAAAATCTGGACAACAAGATTTGGGAAAAACAATCAACCAACCTGTTCCAAATGCAACCACAACAACCCAAGGGCCAATTACAAAAAGATACAAGGGAAATAAGAGGTAAACAACAATATGAAAGCATTAAATTCGAGTCCGGAATACCACAAGAGTCGGGTCAAAACTGGGATCGTTATATCTCCTAAGCTAGAAGCATGTTCTTCATGAAGGACAAACTAATATTTATTTATTTATTATTTTTTTTATTTTTCTGTGGACAATCTTGTTCTGGATATATATCTTAAAAGATGGAGGAGGAAAATTCCTTGCTGAATACAGAGAGAAGACCAAAATGATTCAACTAGAGAGAGAGAGAGAGAGCGAGTGTGTATGTGTGTGTGTGTGTGTGTTTAGAGCAAGGAACCAAGTGAGTGAGTTGTTCCGTTGATAAGGTGGAATCTAAGACAAAATCTTCCTTTTATGGTCGAAAGCGATAGTCTATATTGTTTCTTCTAGTTCTCTAAGCTGCTCTTATTCATCATATCATTGTACTCAAGGACCATTCTTGTGTTCTTTTCTCCTCCCTGACAAACTGGTAAAGTCATATTTGTTGAGTTTGTTGGTTGTTGCTTGTTTGTTTGTATTCCTTAAGGCATGTTGAATTGTTGTTTGTTGATTGTTGTTGATTTGATTGTGAAATTGTAGTGACAAAACTCAAAAAACTTCCTTCAGTTCATACTTTGTTTTTTTGTTACTGATACCCTATTCAAGAAGATAGTAAAGTGTTACTCCGATAGTCAGTAACATTTTACAGTGAGTCAGAGTAACATTTTACTATTAAATAGAGTAAAATGTTACTTTTATGTCAATTTCAACGTTTCTTTTTAAAAAAAAGAATTTTATAGTCAACTTGGATCTTGTTTGATAGATCTTGATGAGAGGATTTTAAAAATATTAATTTTATTAAAAATCGAAATCTAGTTGAAAAGCTATATTATTTTAAAATTTAAAATATTAAATATTAGCTACAAAGGATATATTGCTAATAGTGGTGTATACTAGACTTTTCAAGAAAAAACTTTTTGTACTTATCCTTAATGCATTAACGTTTTATTATGAGTGGATTAATATTTAAGCCCACTTAATGAGACTAGTTGGTAATTACCCTTATTTGTAATCTCACATTGAAACAAATCTACCATAAGCAACCATTTTGGCCTATGTTAAATTGTTTTCTGACAATTTCTTAAACTAGTGATTGGGCACGTGCAATGCATGTGACATGTGATTTTTCATCAATGGTTAGTATTATAATTATACGTGTCTCTTAAATTGATATGTGACATGTATACAAAATATAGAGACTTGTATAGGTAAATTGATATGTACCCAAAATACAACTAAGCAATAAATGAATATATATTCAACTGAAAAATTTAAATGAGAAATGAGAAATTTTATAAACACAAACATTAATTTATAGTTAGATTGTTGAGATCACAATCTTATCTTAAACAATAAACAATAAACAAGTCCTTTAAATATGTAGTGTTACACAAATATTTTTCTATCAACTTTCCACTTCAATTTTTTATAATTAGTACCTGTAATATAATTGAATGTATAAAATTAATTTCACAATTACACAATTTTGTTTAATAGTTCATCTCATTATACAAATTCATTGAATCTACTATTGCATTATTTGCATATTATTGGTGTAAGAATGCATTAATATCAATATGTAATATATTATTATACATCAAGAGTTATTAAGTCTCCTTTAATGTGCCATGAATATATTGCATGATGAAAAATATAACATTAGTTATTAGTATATTTTCATTTATGTAGAAAATGTGGAATAATTTTTTTAAGAAAATGGAATGATATTGTACCTTAATATTTTGATCAATATGAGAATTTCATAATCGTTTGCATGATGTTTATAGATCGATGCTTGTAAGTGTTTGCAGAGTCACTTTCATAAAACTGCTAAATTACATAATTTATTATGTCATTTGTTAGTAATCCACATATGACAAAAATTGATCGAAACTTTTTATTTGATGTATTTACTTTCTGCATCTTTGAGTTGCTGTGATAATGTTTGGACATCATTTGATTTTTTTTCCTGTAATTTGACTAAAATATATGCATGAGGTACATTGTTTTTCTTGAACTTCACAACAGATAGGACAATTCCTGCTTCAGCTCATCTAACTTTACTTGGAGAGCATGTTGCGATAGATCTTTCATAGTTTTTGTTTCACCATCTTTTTGATTTTCTTCTTGCTCACAATTATAACTCATTGTAATAAAAAATTTTGAAGAGTAAGAGTTTGAGATGATATCATATTGTTGTGAATTTCAAAATCTATTTTCCCTCAACAACGTGATTTTTTCTGTGAAAGGAAAAAAAGTACAATTATTGTCATGATAGAGGTGTTTTGCAAATTCTTGGTTTGTTACTGAAAGTTTTCATTGTGGACACTTATTTGTATGACATGTATGTATATATGTATTGAACAAAAGTTAATAGGAGAACAATATACAATTTCGCAGTTTTTTCTTAACAAATATAACTATATTACAAAAAGGATACATGTCAAAAAATTAAAGTATCCGATGGTCATATAGCATTATGGATTGACAATGTATGAATACAATAACATATATAAATTTAAATCTATTTAGATTATTAGATATTAAATATTCATGTAAAAGTATAATTTAAATATAAAATATGAAGAAATTCTAGTATCTTTAATCACCAAAATTGAGAAAATATGAAAAATGAGCAACAAATTTATGAAAAACCAAAAACTAGAAAACATATTTAAAAAATGAAACTAATAAAAGTGGTTCTTGTTTAGAATTTTGATATCATACCTTATTAAAGTACCATGTAAACTATTATAGTTCAGAAAATTTAATTTAAACAAAAAGAAAGTTTATGAAGATAACTTGCAAATTTTCGAGGTGCAACACAAATCTCTGTTTTAAAAACGTATGTATTTTCCTCTGTCTGTATTTGAACGGATGCATAAAACTTTAAGATTCAACCAAAATTATTCACAACAATTTGATCCATGATGGACAATTGTAAATATTATGTATATCAGTATAGAAGCAAACATAGGAAATAAGAAAGAGTAATTATTTTTTATTTTTCAATCATCATCAATGTAAAAAATAGGGAGATGTTTTTTTTTTTTTTTTGATAAGAAGAGAGATGATTTGTTTATATTTATATAGGACTTTTGGAAGTAGATAAATATCATCTTTGAGTGTTCAACTCCAAAAATAAATATATAGGACTCTTTATGACTTTTAGAAAACATAGTATATTTGAAAGTGTCACGACCCAATCCTGGTGCTAGAGCTGGGTTCGCAGCTAGTTAAAGTTACCAAGGATTAATTCTAAATAAACAAATTAAATAACGCAACAGTGATAAAATAAAGGGCAAATTACATATACCTCCCTTGAGGTTTGGCTAATTTACAGATGCCCCCCTGAGGTTTCAGAAATTACATCTCGCCCCTTAAGGTTTGTATTTTCATAACAATTTGCCCCCTGAGGTTTAAATTTTATAACAAATTACTCCCTAATTTGTTATGCAAATATAGCATTCAGGGGTAAATTTGTAATTTTTCAAACCTCAGGGGGTATTTGTAATTTAGCCAAACCTCGATGGGGGTATATGTAATTTGCCCTAAAATAAACAGGTGCACATAAAGTGTTTTATTTATTTAACATGAGCTAGATAATAATCACAAATAAGAAAGGAAAAAAATACAATGTTTATCTCAAGTGTTCGTCCTGATTAATGGGTAAACAATTCCTCTTTAAGTTTCTTCACCTGAAAGGGTTTAACAGCTATAAGCATATTGTAGAGTGAAGAATATTATATTAAGAGTATAAGGTTATACAAATCACCTTGGATAATTATTTAGACTAAACAATGAATAGTTTAGTTTGAATAAATCATTTTAAATGATGGAATCGTGATGCAGAAATTACATAAGTAAAATAATCATAATCACGGTACAGAACAGAAAAGAGGGTCAATGGATCTATGACAGACAGAGGGTCACAAAGTAACTAATCAGATGGCTAATGGTTATTTAAATCCCCCAAGGCATGAGACCATCAGAGGGACAAGTGACAATTCAGAAGGTCAATGATTATTTAAGTCCTCTAAGACACGGGATCTTTTTAGTGGTACTAAAAAAAAATAATTGCTCAAAAACATATTTAATAAACAGTTATATCATGGATTTCTATTTTAAACAAATAGAGCTTATAAAATAAATAACATAATTTATAAGACATGATTTACGTAAAACAATTTATAAAATAATAAAATAATTCGTAATTATTCAAAATTTATTACTTTTCTTCTTCTTTTTTTATCTTTTTGTTCCGACGCTCTCTTTCTTATCTTGCTCCTTCGTTTGTATCTTCCTTGGGATAGAACATGTCCTTTTTGTAGGTCAATACCAAGCAGGTGAGTCAAATAGATGACTCATTCCTTGTGGGCACTTGTCTAAATTTAGTGCCGTGCACCTGGCTAGATTTGGTGCTCTGCCTTTGCAACAGGCAGCAGCTTGTGCCACCCTTCCATTCCCTTACTTCTTTTTTACACTTGTCCCCAACTAATTGTTACTTTCTATTTACATTTTGACCCCAATTAATTGTAGATATAAAATTATTTTGCTCATTTATAATTAAGTAACATTAATATGAAATTTAAATAATAAATCATTACACTAGTAGGCCACTCAACACATCCTCACGGCATACCGCCAACACTATGGCTATTTTTATTTACCTTCTTCTTCTTCTTCTTCTTCTTCTTTTTAAGTCAATTAAACAATTAAGGTGTTACAAAAAGGATAAAATTGGAATTTAAAAAAGTAAAAACATACCAAGCTCTTCACACTTTTAAAATAGTAGTGGATATTATTGGGTAAAAAAAGTTTATTTTAAAAACGGATTATCCCTATAGTTCTAAAAATTACATCTTACACCTTCAAGTTTCTAATTACATAACAAATTATTTCTTTTATTAACAAATCACCAATTTAATTGACAAGTTTTAATAATATTATAAATATATTTCAATTGAAAAATGAGATAATTTATTCCTATATAGGAGAGTCGTTAATTTTTTTTTTTTTTGTTAATTCCGTTAAATAAAAATTCCAATAAGGAGGTATATGGGGAGCAAATATTCAGGCAAGCCCGTATTCCTTTCTTTCGGGCTCCGTTTCTGTCTGATCACCTGCGAACAAACAACGGTGAGCTACCCGGCGGTGTGTGGCCGGAAAAACCCTCCGACGGTCAAGTTAGTACACACCTTAGGATAGAGAGAGAGAGAGAGAGAGAAGGGGGTGGTTTAAGTGTAAGAATTTCCTTACAAAGTGTTTTTCTTCTTTTTTTTTTATGGGGGGCGCAGACATGCTTATATACCCTCTGCGCCCCATATCCACTCCCAGTCATCCCCTGACACGTGGCTCCGCTATCCTATCTATCAGCATAAACCTTGCTGAACATCACCTAATCTCAACTGCCTGTCTTCTCAACTGGAGCTCGGCAGCCGAGCTTCTCTATCCACGGCCGTGCTGTGCTTCATACCCAAGCACTTCACTGGCTTAGCCCAAGGAGGACCGGGCTAGGCGGCATCTCGGCAAAGCCTGGCCCGGGGAAACTCCTATGGTCGGCCTTCCTGCCGATCAAACGATTACCACGGCTGACCACGCCTTTCCGGGCGCCGGTCACTCAGCTTGACGGGCTCCACCATCGCCTGATCAAGCAGCTCGGTCCAACCGAGCACTGCCTTGCCGAGCAGCTTCTTTCCAAACTGGGCCACACATCCTCGGCCCAACACTTGCCCGACCCAAATCTGTCCGGCAAAACCCTGTCTGGCCTAGATCTGTCCGGCCTAGTACCAGATCATTAATCTCTCTCTCAGTTGCCCCTTAATTCCGCCCGCGCGAGCGTGACTGGGATTACCTATACTTCGACCGGGGTAACATTTCTTCGGTCTTCAGAATGCTAAATGGCGACCGGGCTAGTTAACATTACTGTCTGCAATCTTGCCCGGTTATATTCCTCGGCCGACGTCCTCTACTTTGAAAGTAGCCCGGTTGGCTCCTCAGCTCTTCACCCTGTCTCTTCAGTTCTGACGCCGCCATAAATGGGGACACATGGCGGGCTGCCATTGGTTCTCGAGCGGCCAACCCGCTGTTTTGCCAGAATTTGAATTTGGGCGGTCTCTTTTCCTCTTATAAACATGCCCTTGCCCTCTTCCTTCCGTCCTTACTGCCTCTCTTGCTTATCAAGCTTTACAGAGCTCCTGCCCCTTGTTCCTTGCCGACGCTGAGTTTGTGCTTGAAGAAGACTCTGCCCTACGCTCGTAAGTCCTCAAACTTCTCTTTTGTTGTCGTTTTCTTTGATATTTCACATATTAGGGCATGAAATTGTAGCTTTTAGGCCTTGGTCACCTAAAACCATCACAAACCCTCCATTGTTAACGGTGTTCTTCATTTTTCCTGAAGAACACTGAAGAACTGGGGCAAACCGGGCTCCTGGTCTTCATTTGATCCAAAAAACCAATCTAACCGAGCAAATAACATGTTTGTCTCAACCCCAGAAAAACCGAGATAGCAAAAGGAATCGGTCGCTCGACCGGGCTAAAATCTGGCCTGCTGAGGCGACCGAGTTCCTTGTCAGCCTCAACGACCGAGGTGGTTTGGCACTTCGGACGACCGAGCTAAAGCCAAGCTCGCTTTGCGCGACCGCGCTCCCTCTTACACTTGCCTTCCTTTTCTTACAGAGTGTAAGGGGACCACTGTCCAATCTTGAGGCTCCCAAAGACCAAGCAGCCACAAATCACCTGACAGTGCCAAACCAAAGCCGAGCTAATTTAGCCGGTCGTCAATGGAAAAATTACGCTTCCTCGTTGATACCCCGGTTGCCCTAGCTGCATTCAAGGAGGAGTACGGCATCCCGGCCGATGTCCACCTGGAGCTCGCAGAGGAAGAGACCACACCTTGGGGTAGAACAGAACAATGCCCTTTCACCGTGCTGTCAATCGTCGAAGGAGGCCTCCTCTTCCCACTAAACCCACTTATCACCGAGTTCCTCCGCCGCACCGGGCTGGCACCCACACAAGTGTCTACCAACACTTATCGAATTATCAACGGCGTCCATGAACTGAACAATCGGCTAGGCACCAACTTAGGCCTAGCCGAGATATTGAGGCAATACACGATGGGTCACACCGGTGACGGCCTAGCCTATTACTTGAAAATCAGACCGGGCAAGGAGAAAATTGTAACCGACACCACGGATAAAGATTTGCACGACGACGATTTTTTCTGGGTGTCGGGCAATTACGAAACAGCCGAGGTACCGGGCTAGTTTATAAGCAAGAACTTCGGTTCCTCATGTAAGCCGCTCAAACTTGCTCGGTCAGCTTACCTCTTTATTCTGTAATTAACCGGTTTTCCTGTTTCTTTTGCAGCAATCCAAGCCTTGCAAGCCAACTATCAATTTCCCAATGTAGAGGCAATTCGGACCGTGCTTCGCTATTCCCACCGGGATTGCAACGATTTGTTCGGTTACACCCCGACCTACAGGTACTCTGCTCCACGCTGGAGTAGAGTAACAGACTTCCTCCGTGCTCCTTCGCCACCTCCAGACCCTACCCTTCCTGACGTCCCCTTAATCCGGTTGACAGACGAACAAGAAATGGCCAAAAGAAGCCGAATCAAAAACCTTCTCACTGCAACCTCGGCCGAGATACCGAGCGTCGTCGCCCGCTCCCCAGCTGTCGGTCAATCAAGCGCCGTCGTGGTCGCCTTAGCTTCTCCAGCCGCCAGGCAGTCTAGCCAAGAAACACGCCGGGCTGGCAAAAGACCACGAGCAGATCCCTCTGCCGAGCTCATCGCCGAACTGACAACCGAGCAACCTGCCGACAGGGTCAGCCCCATCCCAGCATGGCGGCCGCAGCTAAAGCACCGGGGCAAAGAGATCCCGGCAAATGCTTCGGTCAAAGGCGATAAGGAGCACTTGCTTGCCTTCGACCTCTCAAAGGCTCTGCTGCTGCCCAGCGACGTAGTTGGAAGCGACCACGTTCCTGACACCCGGCTGGTCAAATCCGCCATGAAGTCCATGACCAGGGTAAGAATTTCAATCTTCTGCTTCAATTTTCACAAGTGTTTGCACGGTTTCTTCGCTGAGCAAATTCTCATTTTGCAGGCCATCCAAAAACAGCACTTGGTCATGGAGCGCATCCACAGACTTCGGCAGAAGGCGAGTGATACCGCCAGCCAAGTCGAAAGCCTCCAAACCGAGCTTGGTCGAGCAAGGTCATCCCTCGAAGCCGCCAATTCTAACAACAACAGGCTGCTCAGCCAACTTGAAGCAGCCGAGAAAGAGAAAGACGGGCTCCGGGCCGAGCTTGACGAGCTTAAGAAATCCAGGAAAAAGGACTGCGAGGACGCCAATAACGCTGGCTTCAACGAAGCCGAGGAAAACTACAAGAAACAAGTCTTTGCTACCGAGGACATTTACTTCAAGGCTGGATGGAAGGCTGCTTGTCAACAGCTCGGTCAGGGTCCTGACACTGACGTGTTTTTCTCTCCACCGGCTGTCTTCTTACCGACCTACGTCATTCCATATGCCAATGACACCTTCAGTGCGCTGCAAGCTGAGGCCGAGGAAGGACTTGAAGAAGAGGGCAAGGCAAACGCTGAAGGAGAGGATCAAACCGAACAGGAGCAGGCCGGCCAGACTGGGACCGGTGTCCAGGACCCAACTGCCACGGTCAACCTGGAGGCTGATGAGGAATTCCCTGATCTCTCCCCCCTAGCTTAGGTTTCTCTTTTCTGTTTCAGTAAATGTAACCGGGCTAAGTTCCCCACCTTTTGTATTAACTTGTTGTCAATGAAAAGCTTTGATTTTGCCAAGTGTTTGCGCGGTTGTCATCAATTCCATCTTCAGCAAAACATCTCGGTATAAATCATAGATTGAACAAAACACCTCGTCAACCGGAATACATAACTCGGTTGAAGTACTTAAGCAGAACAAAACAGCAACCTCATAAACCGAAATAACCATCTCGGTTGGTAATAACAAAGTTGAACAAATCACCAACTCTTCCAACCGGAGTAAACCATCTCGGTTGGGAATAGCAGTTGGACAAATCACCAACTCTTCCAACCGGGATAAATCATCTCGGTTGGGATTCCTAAGTTGGACAAAACACCAACTCTTCCAACCGGAGTAAACCATCTTGGTTGGGAATCCGAAGTTGGACAAAACACCAACTCTTCCAACCGGAGTAAACCATCTTGGTTGGGAATCCGAAGTTGGACAAAACACCAACTCTTCCAACCGGAGTAAATCATCTCGGTTGGGAATCCGAAGTTGGACAAAACACCAACTCTTCCAACCGGAATAAATCATCTCAGTTGGGAATCCGAAGTTGGACAAAACACCAACTCTTCCAACCGGAGTAAATCATCTCGGTTGGGAATCCGAAGTTGGACAAAACACCAACTCTTCCAACCGGAATAAATCATCTCAGTTGGGAATCCGAAGTTGGACAAAACACCAACTCTTCCAACCGGAGTAAATCATCTCGGTTTTTACATTAAAACAACAGTCCAAGTGCTAAAGCAAAATTACTTCTATATATTGACAAAAAGAATTACATTTTGAAGTGCAAGCTAAAAAATTCCTTTGCACAAGAAAAGAAAGCAAAAGCTTAGAAATAATACAGTTTCAGGTTGGCCGCATTCCATGGCCGGGGTATTGCTCTTCCCTCTAGATCCTCCAAGTGGTAAGCCCCCTTGCCCGCCAGACCGGTAATCTTGTAGGGTCCTTCCCAATTTGCCCCTAGTTTGCCTTCACCTGGCACCAGGGTGTTGCCCATAACTTTCCTCAAAACCCAATCACCAGCTTTGAACGGTCTGGGGTGCACCGTCTTGTTGTATTTCTTTGAGAGCTCTTGTTGGTATGCAGCCACATGGATGAGGGCCTTCTCCCGACGCTCTTCCACTAGGTCCAACTCCAAGGCAATAGCCTCGGCATTCAGTTCGGGCTCGAAACTCTCACTTCTTAGGGTGGGCATGCCAACTTCCAGAGGTATGACCGCTTCCATGCCATAAGCCAAAGCAAATGGAGTTTCCCCGGTAGATCGCCGCGGGGTTGTGCGGTATGCCCAAAGGACGCTGGGTAATTCCTCAGCCCATTTTCCCTTTGCCTTCTCCAGCCGTTTCTTCAACCCATCCAGTATAGTCTTGTTCGATGCCTCGGCTTGACCATTGGACTGCGGGTAAGCCGGAGTGGAGTTGTAGAATTCAATCTTCAAATCTTCACAAAATCCTCTGAATAGGAGACCGTCAAACTGGGTGCCGTTGTCAGAAATCAAGATCTTGGGGACGCCAAATCGCGTGACCACGTTCTGCCAGACAAACCGCTTCACGTCTTTCTCTTTGATTGTTTCCATGGGCTCAGCTTCAACCCATTTCGTGAAGTAATCTGTGGCCGCAATGAAGAATTTTCGGTTGCCCGGTGCTGTAGGCAGTGGCCCCACTATATCTAGCCCCCACATGGCGAAGGGCCAAGGACTGGTGAGAGGGAGAAGTTCCCTAGTAGGCTGATGGATCTGATGGGCGAATTTCTGGCATTTTTCGCACTTGCGGCCGTACTTTTGTGCGTCGGCCTGCATGTATGGCCACCAGTATCCCTGCAAAATAGCTCGGTAGGCCAAGGACCTGCCCCCTATGTGGCTGCCACAAATGCCTTCGTGAATTTCGTACAAGAAGGCCTCCACACTACTCGGGTGCACGCACTTTAGATAAGGACCAGTGAAGGAATTTTTATACAATGCACCAGATGGAGAGAGCCAAAACCGCTCTGACTTCACCTGGACTTTGTGTGCTTCTTTCTTGTCAGTTGGTAGAGTCTGGTCTCTGAGGAATAAGATCAAGGGGTCCATCCAGGAAGGACCTAGCGTGGCACAGAGTACATCCGTCTGCTCGGCGTCTTCAATGCTTGGCCGTGGAAGAAAGTCAATTAATAGGGGGTTTGGAGACGTACTATCTACCATGGAAGCGAGGCCGGCCAGCTCATTAGCTCGGCTGTTTTCTTCACGGCCAATTTGTTGGACTCTGATTGCCTGAAACTGCTTGATGTGGTCCCTGATCAAAGCTTGATACTTCATCATTCTATCATCCTTGGCCTGGTAGACCCCAGAAACTTGGTTAACCACAAGCTGGGAATCACTGTAAACCATTAACTCTGATGCCTGCATCTGAAGCGCGCTCTTGAGACCGACCAAAAGCGCCTCGTACTCAGTCTCATTATTGGATGCAGGGAAGCCAAGGGTGATAGAGTGTTCAATTGTCAACCCATCTGGTGATATCAAAACTATACCTAGCCCGGCGCCGTGACGGTTCGAGGCACCATCAACAAAGAGTTTCCACATCTCCCCCACGAAGAGCTTCCAGCATTCTGAGGGGTCCTGAGAGGCTTGAAGGTTGATGGGGTCACAATTGCTCGGCTGTACAGTTTCAAGTTCTGTGTTGATTGGTTCCAATTCAGTCCCCCTTGATGATTCGGCACCGGACTCAGCAAGTTGATCTGTAATGCTCAAGTCTGTAGGCAAATCATCAGGTTGCGGTGCTATGCCGGCCGCAGGTTCTGAGCTGTGTGGTTCCATTTCTTCCCCCCTTGGTGATGCGGGACCAGACAGAGCAGATGGGTCGGTGATACTCAACTCCGTCATCGCATCACTGGGCGGTAAAACCGTGCAAACTGAGGGCGCTTCAATGGTGCGCGCAAGCTCCGCGTCGCTACCTCCACCAACTGGTTGTATCTCGGATGGTCTTGCGTGCATCTCATCATCTGCCATGGTAATATCGACCGGGCATACCGGATGAGTGCCAGGTGAGAATTCGGCGACGAAGTCGGCCAAAGTCTGGGCTTTGATAGCAGTGCGCGGCTGGAACTTCACATCAAACTGTCCCAACTCAACCGCCCACTTACGAATCCGACCGGATAAGTCTGCCCGTTCGAATAAGGCTTTGAGGGGGAACTCAGTCAAGACGATGACGGTATGTGCATGGAAATAGTGCGCCAATTTTCTTGAAGCCATCATTAATGCCAAAGCAAGCTTCTCCAATGGAAAGTATCTCGACTCTGCCGGTAACAAAGTTTTGCTGACATAAAAGATGGGAAGGTGCTTGATTCCATCAGCCCGGACAAGCACCGCACTGACTGCATGCTGTGATACGGCCAAATAAAGATAAAGTTCTTCTCCAGGCCCCGGTGTGACCAACAGTGGCGCTGAAGAAAGATACTCCTTGAGCTCGGCCAAGGCTCGGTCACATTCTTCATCCCAGGAGAACTTCGATTTTAAGGACTGAAAGAAAGGGCGGCAGCGATTTGATGACCGACTTATAAATCGATTAAGCGTGGCGGCCATTCCGGCCAGATGCTGCACGTCTTTTGCTGAGCTAGGCCATTTTAACTCTTGCACGGCTTGGATTTGGGTAGGGTCTGCTTCGATACCTCGGTTCGTGACTAAGAATCCCAAAAATTTCCCGGATCCCACGCCGAAGGCACACTTGGACGCATTCAGGCGTAGCTTGTGCTTTTTGAGAATGGCGAACATCTCGGCCAAGTCGGACAAATGATCTGCCTCATGTCGGCTTTTAACCACCATATCATCAATGTAAGCTTCCATTGTCCGGCCCAGCAAAGGAGCAAACATCTTGGTCACCATCCTCTAAAAAGTTGCCCCGGCGTTCTTCAAACCAAAAGGCATGACTCGGTAGCAGAAGAGTCCCCTTGGTTTAGTAAATGAGGTGATTTCTCGGTCGGGGCCATGCATGGCAATCTGATGATAGCCGTGGTAAGCGTCCAAGAAACTTAGCCTGTTATGTCCAGCCGTCAAATCCACAAGCTGGTCAATTCTAGGCAAAGGAAAGCTATCTTTTGGACAAGCTCGGTTGACGGTCTTGTAATCAACGCAAACCCGCCACTTCCCATTCTTCTTCGGCACCACCACTATATTTGAGATCCACCGAGGATAGTGCACTTATTGAATCGCTCGTGTCTCCAGCAAATTCTTGACTTCCTCCGCAACTACCTTGGCGTGATGCAGCGCTGATCTCCTTGTCCGCTGTATAACTGGCTTGGCACCGGGGAAGACATTGAGATGATGGCAAATAAAACTAGGATCGAGGCCGGGCATATCGTATGGCGACCATGCAAAAACTTCGATGTTGGCCATCAAAAACTCAACCATCTCGGTCCGTTCTATGGCCGTAAGGCTTGAGCCAAGCAAGAAGAACTTATCCGGCTGTTCTGTATCAATTCATACCTCCACCAATTCCTCGACAGCTTTGTCCACGGCCTTGGTGCCCACATCATCCAAGACGCCCTGGTCCTCCAGTCCCTCAATCATTTGAACAAATCCTTTGGCAGCCCGGCTCCCGTTGACTGCCACGAAGCACTGTTTTGACATGACCTGATCGCCCCAAATCTCCTCGATTGCCCCCATAGCCGAGAGGAATCTCATTATTTGGTGAAAAGTCGATGCCACGGCTTGCATGGCGTGAAGCCACCCCCTTCCAAGGATCAAATTGTAAGTAGATGGCACTTATAACACCCAGAACTCCACCTGTTTGACCACGGATCCCGCTTTGACCGGCAAGATAATCTTTCCCAAAGGCCACTCCGGTTGTGAGTTGAAACCAACCAATGGCGAAGTCGCCAGGGCCAAATCCGTATCTCGGAGCTTGAGCTGTTTGAAAGCGTCATAGTACATGATCTCGACCGAGCTTCCCTGATCGATCAAGATCCGTTTCACTTCAAAATCTTTTACGCGGAGTGTAACTACTAAGGCGTCATTGTGCAGTGTCTGAATGCGCTCCAAGTCCCTTGAGGAGAAACTGATCACATCTTGCGCTTCCGTCTTCCCCCTCTTGAGTGCAAGCTGAACTGACAAAACTTCCCTCATGTGCTCTGCCTTCTTGATCATACCCCGAAGCTCGCAAACACGCGCCGGTTCCACTATGCCGTGGATGACATTCACAACCCCTTGAGGAGGTGCATCCCGGTCATCCGGTCCCCGCGGATCAACCGGAACTTGATTTGTCTTAACGCCCCTATCAATGTAAAGATCCAGGTGCCCGGCCGCGACTAGCTCTTCTAGGTGTTGCCTCAATGGCAAACAATCCTCAGTCCAGTGGCCTCGCTCCCGGTGAAACGTGCAACGATACCGCGGATTGTAGCCTTTTTATCCATCGCCCAACTTAGCAGGAAATCGGACATACTCTTCGTCTCGGATTTCACTAAGTATGCGATAGATCGGAATCTTGAAGACCGTGGTTATGCCAGTCCTTGCCTTCAACCTTCTGTTTGCATCCGCTACGTCATCTTGGGGGTAGTCATCCCGGTCATTACGACGTCCTCTACCCCGGTTTTTGCGATTCGAGCCACGGTCCGATTCCTCTGCTCGGTCACTTGAGCGGCTGGACTCTTGCCCAACTGCGTGCACTTTGCCTGCTGTCTTCTTGTCTGTTACTACCGGAGTTGCCTTCACGGTAGACGCTGACGCGTCATCCTCGACTCGGATGTGCTCATTGATGCGCTACATGAGCTGGCCCATGGAGGTCGGCCGGTGCATGGTAAGCGAGTCCCGCAGTCTATGTCCGACCGGGAGACCACGCTTATATTGCGTGATTGCAAAGTTGACCGGGCAATCCAAGATCTCGTTGAAGGTTTCCCAATACCTTGAATTGTATGCCTTCAGTGTGTCACTCGGTTCCATCTTGACACTAAGTAAATGATCGACTTCCTTTGGTGTTTTTGTGTTGGTTTTAAAGCGCGTCACAAAGGCTTCGGCTAACTGATTCCACCGTTGTATGCTCCCTTCCGGCAACCTTTCGAACCACTTCAAGCCCAGCTCGCCTAAACTTGACGGGAAGATCAGGCACATAAGTCCGTCATTTCGCCTATGTCCGGCCATAACCTGTCGGAAGTGGCTTACATGCATGTAAGGATCGGTTTTTCCGTCGTAGAGTGTGAACTTAGGCTGGTGGAAGCCTGCCGGAAGCGGTGTTATTTCTATTTCCAGGAAAAAAGGGGTGGCACTCAGCCTGGCCAAGTCCATATCTTCAAAGAGTGGCACTGCTTGGCGGGGTGGAGGCATTCCGACCTCCTCGCTGGCGTGAACCCCGTAGGATAGCCGCTGGAAAGCCGGTATTCTCTGAGCTTCACGCCGGCGAGCCCGCTCCTTTAAGACCGCCCGTAGATCCTCTGAATGAGCGGAGTAAGAGTACCTCGACGTCGTCACCAGACGTGAGGGTTTGTAGGTGCTGTCTTGCGCGCTAGACTTTTCTACATGCGCGTCGGAATCACCAACCTGGTAACTTCTGGTAATAGATATGGACTGAGTGTGTCGCTGACTCTGACCGCCTGAACGGTGGGATGGGGTGCGCTCACTGTGGTCACCCACTCCAGCTACACCTTTCTCTTTGACATACCGCATCAGATCCTCCATCTCCGCCGCCATTCGCCGGATGACAGCGTCTTGGTCCCTCAACTTATTTTCCAGACGTCTGGCGTGTGACTCTCTCCTCCGCCGGTGACCGTCTGGACTCCGTGAATGACCATGACTTCTTCCGCGCTTATCCCACGCGTCTCCTGACTGTCCTCTGGTGTGTGTCCCCAAGTCCGCCATTGGATGGATGGCGGGAGGGCCTTCTCTCCTTCAGGTGAACTCCGGGGTGGCTCCGTCTATGGCAGACAATGGAAACTCGTCGTTGTTCGCCATGGACGACGATCAGATGAACCTGGAAGACAAGGTTTTGTCTGTCAAGTTCCCATAGACGGCGCCAATTGTACGGGGAGCAAATATTTAGGCAAGCCCGTATTCCTTTCTTCCAGGCTCCGTTTCTGTCTAATCACCTGTGAACAAACAACGGTGAGCTACCCGGCGGTGTGTGGCCGGAAAAACCCTCCGACAGTCAAGTTAGCACACACCTTAGGATAGAGAGAGAGAGAGATGAGGGTGTTTGAGTGTAAGAATTTCCTTACAAAGTGTTTTTCTTTTTTTTTTATGGGGGGCGCAGACATGCTTATATACCCTCTGCGCCCCATATCCACTCCCAGTCATCCCCTGACACGTGGCTCCGCTATCCCATCTGTCAGCATAAACCTTGCTGAACATCACCTAATCTCAACTGCCTGCCTTCTCAGCTGGAGCTCGGCAGCCGAGCTTCTCTATCCACGGCCGTGCTGTGCTTCATACCCAAGCACTTCACTGGCTTAGCCTAATGAGGACCGGGCTAGGCGGCATCTCGGCAAAGCCTGGCCCGGGGCACCTCCTGTGGTCGGCCTTCCTGCCGATCAAACGATTACCACGGCTGACCACGCCTGACCACGCCTTTCCGGGCGCCGGTCACTCAGCTTGACGGGCTCCACCATCGCCTGATCAAGCAGCTCGGTCCAACCGAGCACTGCCTTGCCGAGCAGCTTCTTTCCAAACTGGGCCACACATCCTCGGCCCAACACTTGCCCGACCCAAATCTGTCCAGCAAAACCCTGTCTGGTCTAGATCTGTCCGGTCCAGTACCAGATCATTAATCTCCCTCTCAGGAGGTATTTATAATTTCTAGAACCACATAAGGCAATTCATATTTTAAGCAAATTTGAGGGTGATTTGTAATTTATCCTAAATTGTTAAGAGATGGGCTTTGGTGGTGTTTGATAAGACTAAAAATTAAGTACTGAAAATTGTATGTTGAATTTTTTAAGTTAAAAATCTATTTAATAAAAAAAATTAAGTGTTGAACTAATACAAATTATTTGATATGTACAAGATCGTATTTAAAATTTTTTATTTTCAAATTGTATATCCTACAATTTTTATATTGTGATGGTGAGTTGATGGTGGTGGAAGAGGCAACGGTTGTGTTAGTTATGATGCCAATGACAATGGTGGCAGAGATTAAGGGATAGTGATTGTACTGATGGTGGAACGGTAATATTAAAAAACAAAAGGGTGACAACGGTAGTGAATGACGGTGGTAGTTGTAACAATAGTTGTGGAGGTAAAAGGTGGCAGTGGTTGTTATAGTGATGGTAATAATGGTTGTGGCGATTGTGATGGTGGTGTGGTAGCGGTAGTGAAATGATGGTGGTACTTATAATAGCAATAACAATCGTGATGAAGGTGGTAATTGTAGTAATAATGGTGGTGGTAGTTGCGGTAGTAGTGGTGGTAGCGATGGTGGCGGTGGTAGTGAGATTATAATAGAATATGTTGATACTTATGTTTAGTATTTTATAAATTCAATCAGAATTAAATAAATTTCACATCATTTAAAATTTTCTTAACTTTTAGCTTACATTTTAAGTGGTACTTAATTTTTTAAGTGATATCAATTGTGGTTATCAAATAAGATAAATTGATTATCACTTGATACATTAACTTTTGAGTGCTGAATTAGGTTATCAAACATCGCATTTCTTAGTCCATAATATAGACTTGAGAGTTTTATCTGGGCATGTGGAACTCATTACGAGTCCCGTTTTGATAATCTGATTTGTTTGTTTTGTAAGGGCTTTCATATATACATATATATATATATATATATCAATCTAATAATCGTAACTTATAAATTTATAGAGTTTGTCTCAAAAAAAAAAAAAAACAAACGTCAAATGTGTTTTTGAAAATAGATCATCTATCTTTTTAGTGATAAATACAATAAAAAGAGCAGATTAAGATTATCGGACCGGTCTAAATTTTTTTTATAAACACAAACAATTTTACAAAATAAACGATTCAAATTATCAAAACAAAATCTGTAATAAACCCACGAGCGTAGGCAACAACTTTCGACCCAGATTGGAGGGATGCGAGGCAAGCCTCTACCAATTGTTAATCACCTAAAAACTTGAGTTGTTATAAAGATGGACAATTTTAGTTTTTATATCGTCAATTGACAACACATCCTCTCATTTGTGACAAAATTATCCTTTATAAGTAAGCCAAACACATGCAAACCTCTTTTGATAAGCAAAAATAAATAAATAAATAAATAAGGTTAATTTATTAATTTATTAGTTTATTTGAGTCATGTTATCTATCTATTTTTTATATATTTTTTCGTTATAAATCAAAAAGTCAACTTACAAGTCTCTTCCAAAAACAAGTGTATAATTATCGAATAGATAGTGGGATTCGAGTACAAGATTTATTGTTTAATTTAATATCATATCAAGTTTTAGAGCAAAAAACATTAGAAAGCAAAAATAACATTTGATTTAATTTTTGAATCATGATTTGAGTTTTGAGTTATATTTGAGTTTTGAGTTTTGAGTTTTGAGTTTTTGAAATGAGTTTTGAAAAGATAAAACTTGTTTAGTTATGAGTTTTAAAAAAAATTTTGAGTTATATTTTGAAATTTTTCGGATTTATTTTTTAAAATATTTATAAAAAATCTTAATTTTATTTTTATCAAGATAAATATTTTTTACTGTAAATTTCTTTTAATGTATCTTGTGTTTATTATATTTGTGCGCTGTATTTTTTTGAATATTTTAATTATTTTTTTATTTTTTATTTTAAACATTTTATTTTACTTTTAAATATTTTAAAAAGTTTTTAAATTTTTGAACTATTTTTTAATTAATTCTTGTTAAATTTTAAAAAAAAAATTGTATAGCACATATATATCTAAATCATAACAAATTATTTGGCCAATACTTAAACAAAAAAGAAAATATTTTTTACAAAAAATTAAGAAATAGTAAAAAATTATTTTTATTGAATCTTTTTTTAAAAAAAATTGACTTCTAAAAAGAATTTTTGAAATGAATTTTGAAAATTTTGTTTAATCATAAATTTAAAAAAAAAATTAATTTTTATTCATGATTTTAGAATAAAACTAAACGCTACCAAAATATTTTAAAAGTTGGTTCGATCAATGATTGACATGTCTGGACACGAAGTCACTGCAGTCTAATTATCTGATTCACCTTTTAATACTTGCTACATCAATCTTACTAAAAGTGATGTTCTAAAGCAGCACTAATGAGTTGGTAAATACTTTAACTAAAAAAAAAAAACACAAGACACAAGTAGTGAGTTCCGTCCATTGCCACATCACTAGTGGTACTTTTAGAGCACCACTTTTAGTGGTCTCAAACATTATTGATATATATATATATATATATATATGTATTAGCTGTCGGACACAGGTGATAAATTCGTTTAAAATTATAATATGAATTTGATATTATTTTTTCTAATAATATACACATAAATCATATGAATAATTATGAACAATATAACATTTGATATTAACATATTTGATAAATAAAATATACGTACATTAAAAGATGTATAATCTTTAAAAAAAATACAATATTTACTAATCTTAACTAAAAAAATTGTACAACAAAAATTTATATAAAATCTGAATTTGGTAACATGAGATTGAAAATCCTGCAATTGCTGCAAAAAAAATATATAAGATTTATGTAAAAATTAATTTGCTAATAATGTACATTGATTAAATTACAAGTTTAGTTCTTAAAGTGCGCCAAAATTGTTCACATGCATACTTTAACTAATAGTGTACAATAATAATTTTGGTTTTCTAATTGACTTATTATGTATAAAGACACAAAATGTAAATATTGTGAAATTTTTTTATAAACGTAATTCGAAACATATATTTTGACATAGATCGACATAGTCCAAATCAAATGTCACGTTCAACAATCTCTTCAAATTGTTTTGATGCAATTTTCGACATACATATATGACAACATTAAACTACAAAAACTAAGATGGAATTGACAAAAAATAAAATACCTAACTTTTGTTATATATACAAACTTATAAGTAGATTAACGTGTAACAATGTTGCACCTGTTTATGCAACTAAAAAAAAAATTATATATTAAAATAATAGTAATTTTTCTTCAAATATATTTGTAAGTTTTATTTTCTAATTTTTTTTAAGAACAATTCAAATAATGTTATGAGAAAGATCATGAAAAATATATATATATATATATATGTGTACGGGGAGCAAATATTCCGACAAGCCCGTACTCCTTTCTTCCGAGCTCCGTTTTTGTCTGATTACCTGTGAGCAAATAACGGTGAGCTACCCGGCGGTGTGTGGCCGAAAAAACCCTCCGACGATCAAGTTAGCACACACCTTAGGATAGAGAGAGAGAGAGGGAGGAGTGTTTGAATGTAAGAATTTCCTTACAAAGTGTTCGTCTGTCCGCGTATGGGGGGCGCAGACATGCTTATATACCCTCTGCGCCCCATATCCACTCCCAGTCATCTCCTGACACGTGGCTCCGCTATCCCATCTGTCAGCATAAACCTTGCTGAACATCACCTAATCTCAACTACCTGTCTTCTCAGCCCGAGCTCGGCAGCCGAGCTTCTCTATCCACGGTCGTGCTGTGCTTCATACCCAAGCACAAGCACTTCACTGGCTTAGCCCAAGGAGGACCGGGCTAGGCGGCATCTCGGCAAAGCCTAGCCCGGGGCACCTCCTGTGGTCGGCCTTCCTGCCGATCAAATGATTACCTCGGCTGACCACGCCTTTCCGGGCGCCGGTCACTCAGCTTGACTGGCTCCACCATCGCCTGATCAAGTAGCTCGGTCCAACCAAGCACTGCCTTGCCGAGCAGCTTCTTTCCAAACTGGGCCACACATACTTGGCCCAACTCCTGCCCGGTCCAACTCCTGGCAGCCCAACACCAGGCGAATCGCCGGTCATCTCGGCCCGATGCACCATTAGGCTCTCAACCTGCTCGGCCTTTACCTCGACCCAATTCCAGATCATAAATCTCTCTATCAATTGCCCTTTAATTCCGTCCGCTGAAGCGTGACTGGGATTACTTATTTCGACCGGGATGACACTTTCTCGGTCCTCAGAATGCGAAATGACGACCGGGCTAGTTGACATTCCTGTCTGCAAACCTGCCCGGTTATACTCCTCGGTTGACATCCTCTTCTTCAAAAATTTGCCCGGTTGTCTCCTCGACTCTCCAACCTATCGTTTCAGTTCTAATGTCGACATAAACGGGGACACGTGGCGGGCTTCCATTGGTCCTCGAGCAGCCAAACCAGCCGTCCGCCAGAATTTGAATTTTTGGCGGTTTCTTCGTCTATACATACAAGCCCCCTCTTCCTCAACTCGCTCCTACTACTTCTCTGCAATCCGACGCTTCAGAGCTCAAGCAACTTTCTCCCAGCCTCGTTTGCCATTCTTCGTGCTTGAAGGAACAGTTCCTGCCCTTCACTGATAAGTCCTCCGATCCCTCTTTTGTTGCTATCTTCTTAAATATTTCTCACATTAGGGCACTAAAACATAGTTCTTAGGTCGTAACCATAGAAATCGTCCAAAACCTGCCACTGTTCATGGTGTTCTTCGTTTTTGCTGATGAACTTCGAAGAACTGGGGCGAACCGGGCTCCTATTCTTCGTTTGATCCAAAAAACCATCCCGACCGAGCAAAAAACATGTTTGTCAGAACCCCAGCAAAAATCGAGATAGCAAAAGGAATTGGTCACTCAACCGGGCTAACATCTGGTTTGCTTGGGCGACCGAGCTCCTTAGTTAGCTTAGGAAACCGAGGTGGTTTGGCACTCTTCATGACCGAGCTAAAGAAAAGCTCATTTTGCACGACCGCGCTCACACTTACACTTGCCATCCTTTTCCTGCAGAGTCCAAGGGGACCACTGTCCATTCCTCAGGCTCTCAAGACCGAGCAACTACCAATTGCCACTGTGCCAAACACCACAGCCGAGCTAACTTAGTCCGGCCACAAATGGGGAAATTCCGCTTCCTAGTGGATACTCCGGCCGCGCTAGCTGCGTTCAGAGAGGAGTACGGCATCCCGGCCGACGTCCATCTCGAACTGGCTGAAGAGGAGACAACACCCTGGGGCAGACTAGACCAATGCCCCTTCACCATGCTGTCAATAGTAGAAGGAGGCCTCCGCTTCCCAGTCAATCCCCTGATGACCGAGTTCCTGCGCCGAACCGGGCTAGCACCAACCCAAGTATCCACCAACACCTACCGGATAATAAACGGCATGCACGAGCTAAACAACCGGTTAGGCATAAGCCTAGGTTTAGCCGAGATCCTGCGCCAATACACCCTAGGCCACACCGGCGACGGCCTCGCCTATTATCTTAAGATTAGACCGGGCAGAGAGAAAATCGTGACCAGCACACCAGACAAGGATATTCACTACGATGATTTCTTCTGGGTGTCAGGCAATTACGAGACAGCCGCAGTACCGGGCTGGATGATAAGCAAAAACTTTAGCAGCACATGTAAGCCGCGCAAATTAGCTCGGTTAATATACTTTCTTCATGTTTCTGTACTTAATCATTTTCTTTCTTGTTTCTTTTGCAGCAATCCAAGCCTTGCAAGCCAACTATCATTTCCCCAACGTCGAGGCAATCAGGACCGCGCTCCGTTACCGCGACCGAGATTGCAACCAGTTGCTCGGCTACAGTCCCACATACAGATACTCCGCTCCCCGTCGGAGTAAAGTTATAGACTTCCTCCGCGCTCCAACACCTCCACCAGATCCAACTCTGCCAGACGTTCCACTCATTCGCTTGACAGAGGAGCAAGAGATGGCCAAACGAAGCAGAATCAAGAACCTGCTCACCGCCACGTCTGCCGAGATGCCGAGCGTTGTCACCCGCTCGCCAGCCGCCGGTCAATCCAGCGGCGCCATGGTCGCTCTTGCCTCTCCAGCGACCAGGCAGTCCAGCCGAGAACCTGCTCCTCACTGTGCTGGTAAAAGAGCTCGCGCAGACCCATCTACCGAGCTTGTCGCCGAGCTGTCCACCGAGAAGCCATCTGACACTCCTGTCCCAGTGCCGGCCTGGCGTCCACAGCTGAAGCACCGGGGTCAAGACATCCCGGCCACGGCTTCGATCAAGGGCGATAAAGAGCATTTGCTCGCCTTTGATCTTACCAAAGTTCTTCTTCTACCGAGCGACGTGGTCGACAGCGACCACGTCCCTGACACTCGGTTAGTAAAATCATCAGTGAAGTCTATGGCTAGGGTAAGTCAATGTGCCTCTGAAATTTTCACAAGTGTTTGCCCGGTTCCTTCTCTAATCAACTTTGCTTCTTGCAGGCCATTCAGAAACAACACCTTGTAATGGAGCGCATCCATAGACTTCGGCAAAAGGCCAATAACACAGCCAGCCAAGTCCAGAGCCTCCAAGCCGAGCTCGGCCGGGCAAAGTCTTCACTTGAGATGGCTAATGCAGACAACAACAGGCTGCTCGGTCAGCTGGATGCGGCCGAGAAAAAACAGAATGAGCTCCAGACCGAGCTAAACGCGCTCAAAACGCCGCGGAAGAAAGACTGCTGGGATGCTAACAACGCCGACTTCAACGAAGCCAAGGAGAGCTATAAGAAACAAGTCTTTGCAACACAAGACATTTACTTCAAAGCTGGCTGGAAATCCGCCTACGAGCATCTCGGCCAGGGCTCTGACACCGACGTATTTGCAAATCCTCCTCTTGCTTCCCTACCGGTCTACCTCGTGCCTTACGCAAACGACGTCTTCAGCGCGTTACAAGCTGAGGCCGAGGAAGGGCTTGAAGGGGAGACGCCGAGACAGATACAGAGGCAGAGGATGCCGAGGTGCAGGAGCAGCCCGGCCATGACGAGCTCGGTGCCCAAGACAAAAGTCCAACCATCAACCTTGAGGCCGCCGAGGACAAGTTTACCAATCTCTCCCCCTTAGTTTAGTTTTCTTTTCTTTTTGTATGTTTGGTTTCTGCGTTTCTGATGTAACCGGGCTCTGTCCCCACCTTTTGTATTGACTTTCTATTCAATGAAAAGCTCTAATTTTGCCAAGTGTTTGCACGGTTGTCATCAATTCCGTCTTCAGCAAAACATCTCGGTATAAATCATAGATTGAACAAAACACCTCGTCAACCGGAATATATAACTCGGTTGAAGTATTTAAGCGGAACAAAACAGCAACTTCATAAACCAAAATAACCATCTCGGTTGGTAATAACAAAGTTGAACAGATCACCAACTCTTCCAACCGGAGTAAATCATCTCGGTTGGGAATAGCAGTTGAACAAATCACCAACTCTTCTAACCGGGATAAAGCATCTCGGTTGGGATTCCTAAGTTGGACAAAACACCAACTCTTCCAACCGGAGTAAACCATCTCGGTTGGGAATCCGAAGTTGGACAAAACACCAACTCTTCCAACCAGAGTAAATCATCTCGGTTAGGTATCCTAAGTTGGACAAAACACCAACTCTTCCAACTGGAGTAAACTATCTTGGTTGGGAATCCGAAGTTGGACAAAACACCAACTCTTCCAACTGGAGTAAATCATCTCGGTTTTTACATTAAAACAACAGTCCAAGTGCCAAAGCAAAATTACTTCTATATATTGACAAAAAGAATTACATTTTGAAGTGCAAGCCAAAAAATTCCTTTGCACAAGAAAAGAAAGCAAAAGCTTAGAAATAATACAGTTTCAGGTTGACCGCATTCCACGGCCGGGATATTGCTCTTCCCTCTAGGTCCTCCAAGTGGTAAGCCCCCTTGCCTGCCAGACCGGTGATCTTGTAGGGTCCTTCCCAATTTGCCCCTAGTTTGCCTTCACCTGGCACCAGGGTGTTGCCCATAACTTTCCTCAAAACCCAATCACCAACTTTGAACGGTCTAGGGTGCACCATCTTGTTGTATTTCTTTGAGAGCTCTTGTTGGTATGCAGCCACATGGATGAAGGCCTTCTCCCGACGCTCTTCCACTAGGTCCAACTCCAAGGCAATAGCCTCGGCATTCAGTTCGGGCTCGAAACTCTCACTTCTTAGGGTGGGCATGCCAACTTCCAGAGGTATGACCGCCTCCATGCCATAAGCCAAAGCAAATGGAGTTTCCCCGGTAGATCGCCGCAGGGTTGTGCTGTATGCCCAAAGGACACTGGGTAATTCCTCAGCCCATTTTCCCTTTGCCTTCTCCAGCCGTTTCTTCAACCCATCCAGTATAGTCTTGTTCGATGCCTCGGCTTGACCATTGGACTGCGGGTAAGCCGGAGTGGAGTTGTAGAATTCAATCTTCAAATCTTCACAAAATCCTCTGAATAGGCAACCGTCAAACTGGGTGCCGTTGTCAGAGATCAAGATCTTGGGGACGCCAAACCGCGTGACCACGTTCTGCCAGACAAACCGCTTCACGTCTTTCTCTTTGATTGTCGCCAAGGGCTCAGCTTCAACCCATTTCGTGAAGTAATCTGTGGCCGCAATGAAGAATTTCTGATTGCCCGGTGCTGTTGGCAGTGGCCCCACTATATCTAGCCCCCACACGGCGAAGGGCCAAGGACTGGTGAGGGGAAGAAGTTCCCTAGCAGGCTGATGGATCTGATGGGCGAATTTCTGGCATTTTTTGCACTTGCGGACGTACTTTTGTGCGTCGGCCTGCATGCACGGCCACCAGTATCCCTGCGAAATAGCTCGGTAGGCCAAGGACCTGCCCCCTATGTGGCTACCACAGATGCCTTCGTGAATTTTGTACAAGAAGGCCTCCACACTACTCGAGTGCACGCACTTTAGATAAGGACCAGTGAAGGACTTTTTATACAACGCACCAGATAGAGAGAGCCAAAACCGCTCTGACTTCACCCGAACTTTGTGCGCTTCTTTCTTGTCAGTTGGTAGAGTCCGGTCTCTGAGGAACAAGATTAAGGGGTCCATCTAGGAAGGACCTAGCGCAGCGCAGAGTACATCCGTCTGCCCGGCGTCTTCAATGCTTGGCCGTGGAAGAAAGGCAATTAACAGGGGGTTTGGAGACGTACTATCTACCATCGAAGCGAGGCCGGCCAACTCATCAGCTCGGTTGTTTTCTTCACGGCCAATCTGTTGGACTCTGATTACCTGAAACTGCTTGATGTGCGCCCTGACCAGAGCTTGGTACTTCGCCATTCTGTCATCCTTTGCGTCGTAAATCCCAGAGACTTGGTTAACCACAAGCTGGGAATAACTGTACACTAATAGCTCGGTAGCCTTCATTTGAATAGCGCTCTTGAGCCCGGCGAGAAGGGCCTCGTACTCAGCCTCGTTATTAGATGCTAGGAAGCCAAGCGTGATAGAATGTTCAATGGTTAGGCCATCCGGAGAGATAAGAACGATACTAGGCCGGCACCATGACGGTTGGACGCTCCATCAACAAAAACCTTCCACATTTCACCCACACAAAGCTTCCAGCAGTCTGACGGGTCCTGAGAGTTGCGAAGGGCAATGGGATCACAGTTTCTTGGCTGTCTGGTTTCAAGTTCCTTGTTGATTGGTTCCACTTCAGCCCCCCTTGGTGATTCGGCACCGGACTCAGCAAGTCGGTCTACAATGCTTAAGTCCGTAGACGAATCACCAGGTTGCGGTATTATGTCGGCCGCAGGCTCTGTGCTAAGTAGTTCCATTACTGCACCCTCTGACGACGCGGTACCGGACAGAGTGGGTGTGACAACAATACCCAACGCCGTCATCGCGTCACCGGTTGATTGAATTGGACAAGTTGAGGGTACTACGGTGGGGCACGCAAATTCCGCGTCGGCAACTCCACCCAGTTGTAGTATCTCGGTCAGGCTTGCAGTCCCTTCTTCTTCTGCCGCGGTAATATCAACCGGGCATACCAGATGAGTTCCTGGCAAGAATTCAACAACAAAATCGGCCAGAGTTTGGGCTTTTATGGCTGTGCGCGGTTGAAACTTTACATCAAACTGTCCCAACTCGACCGCCTACTTGAGAATTCGGCCTGAAAAGTCCGCCCGTTCAAACAAGGCCTTAAGGGGGAACTCAGTCAGTACGATGATGGTATGGGCGTGAAAATAATGCGCCAACTTCCTTGAAGCCATCATCAACGCCAACGCGAGCTTTTCCAGCGGCAAGTACCTCGTCTCAGCCAGCAGCAAGGTCTTGCTGACATAGAAAATTGGGAGTTGCTTGATTCCTTCAGCGCGAACTAGCACCGCACTGACTGCGTGCTGGGAGGCGGCAAGGTAAAGGTAGAGTTCCTCACCCAGCTCTAGTGTAACCAACAGTGGCGGAGAAGACAGATATTCCTTGAGCTCGGCCAAAGCTCGGTCACACTCTTCGTCCCACGAGAACTTTGACTTCAATGCTTGAAAGAAAGGGCGACAGCGATCTAATGACCGGCTTATAAACCGATTAAGCACGGCGGCCATCCTGGCCAGATGCTGCACGTCCTTAGCCGAGCTGGGCTACTTCAACTCTTGCACGGCTCTGATCTGAGTAGGGTCTGCTTCGATGCCTCAATTCGTGACTAGGAACCCCAAAAATTTTCCAGATCCCACGCCAAAGGCACACTTTGACGCATTCAAGCGCAGCTTGTGCTTCTTTAGAATGGCAAACATCTTGGCTAAGTCAGACAAATGGTTCGCCTCATGTCGGCTCTTTACCACCATATCATCGATGTAAGCCTCCATTGTCTGGCCAAGCAAAGGAGCAAACATTTTGGTCACCATTCTCTGAAAGGTTGCCTCGGCGTTCTTCAAACCAAAAGGCATGACTCGGTAGCAGAAGAGTCCCCTTGGAGTCGTGAAAGAGGTGATCTCTCGGTCAGGCCCATGCATGGAAATCTGATGGTAGCTGCGGTAGGCATCCAAGAAACTGAGTCTATTATGTCCAGTCGTCAAGTCCACAAGTTGGTCAATTCGCGGCAAAGGGAGGCTATCTTTAGGACAAGCTCGGTTGACTGTCTTATAGTCGACACAAACTCGCCACTTTCCATTCTTCTTGGGCACCACTACTGTGTTGGAGATCCACCGAGGGTAGTGCACTTCCTGAATTGCTCGTGCCTCAAGCAGATTCTTCACCTCCTCCGCAACCACCTCGGCGTGATGCAGTGCCGATCTCCTTGTTCGCTGGATGACTGGCTTTGCTCCAGGGAAGACGTTGAGGTGATGGCAGATAAAACTTGGATCGAGGCCAGGCATGTCATAAGGCGACCATGCGAAGACTTCGATGTGGGCAATCAAAAACTCAACCATCTCAGTCCTCTCTTGGGCAGTAAGGCTGGAACCGAGCAGGAAGAACTTATCCGGCCGCTCTATATTGAGTCGCATCTCAACCAGGTCCTCCACAGCTTTGTCCTCTGCCTTAGTGCCCACATCCTCCAAAACTCCTCAGTCTTCCAGTCCTTCTATCATTTGCACAAAGCCTTTGGCAGCCCAGCTGCCGTTCACCGCCACGAAGCACTGTTTGGACATGACTTGATCCCCCCAGATCTCCTCGATTGCCCCCATAGCCGAGGGGAATCTCATCACCTGGTGGTAGGTCGACGCGACAGCTTGCATAGCGTGAAGCCATCCCCTTCCAAGGATAAGGTTGTACGTCGAAGGCACTTGTAGCACCCAAAACTCCACTTGCTTGACCACGGATCCCGCTTTAACCGGCAGGATGATCTTTCCCAAGGGCCACTCCGGTTGTGAGTTGAATCCAACCAGTGGCGAAGTTGTCGGAGCCAAGTCTGTCTCCCGGAGCTTGAGCTGCTTGAACGCATCATAATACATGATCTCGACCGAGCTTCCCTGATCGATCAAGATCCGTTTAACATCAAATTCCTTGACGCGTAGTGTTACTACTAGGGCATCGTTGTGCAGCGTCTGGATACGCTCTAGATCCCTTGAGGTGAAACTAATCATGCCTTTTTCTTCAGTCTTCCCCCTTTTGATGGCAGGTTGTACCAACAAAACTTCCCTCATATGCTCTGTCTTTTTTATCATCCCCCGGAGTTCGCAAACACACTCCGGTTCCACGATGCCGTGGATGACATTAATAACCCCTTGTGGTGGAGCGTCTCGGTCATCCTGTCCCCTGGGATCGACCGGAGCCTGATTCGGCTTTACGCCGCCATCAATGTAAAGGTCGAGGTGCCCGACCGCGACCAGCTCTTCTAAGTGTTGCCTCAAGGCAAACAATCCTCAGTCCGGTGGCCTCTCTCCCTGTGGAATGTGCAATGATACCGCGGATTGTAGCCCTTCTGTCCATCGCCCAACTTAGCAGGAAACCGGACATACTCCTCGTCTCGGATTTCACTAAGTATGCGATAGATTGGAATCTTGAAGACTGTAAAATAATGATGTATTATTGATTGATAGATTACAAGATTGATTTAATTACAATTCCTATACAATCTATATATAGAAGAAAATGTGGTAGTAGGTGTAGTGGAGGTGATAGTGGGTTAGGTGAAGTGGAGTGTGTGGTGAAGTGGAGGTAGGTGAAGTGGAGTGTGTAGTGGAGTAGGTGAAGGTAAAGATGGGAAGTGTGTGGTGAAGTGGAGGTAGGTGAAGTGGAGTGTGTAGTGGAGTAGGTGAAGGTAAAGATGGGAAATTCTAACAGCCCCCCGCAAACTCAAGGAGGAGAGAAACTAACCAACTTGAGTTTGGAGAGAGTAACAAAACAAGAAAATACATAAAAATAAAAAAGGATAGGAGACACTGTATGGTCGTGTCAGACCGTTGGTGAAGACACTGTATGGGGTGTCATAACGTTGTAGAGGACACTGTATGGTGGTGTCAGACCGATGTAGAAGACAGTTTATGGGGTCATGTCGGACCGTTGTAGAAGACAATGTTGTGACAGTTTACGGAGTCTTGCTGGACCCTTGTAGAAACTAACCGGAATCAATGTCGGGACAGTTTACAGAGTCTTGTCGGACCCATAAAGGAGCTAACCGGAATCAATGTCGGGACAGTTTACAGAGTCTTGTCGGACCCTTAAAAAGTTGCACCCTCAAAGGGTGTGCCCAATTTTGTCAAAAGGCGTGCCATCAAAAGGCGTGTCCACTTTGTCAAAAGATGTGCCATGAAAAGGCGTGCCAGTTTGTCGGGCGGCAAGAGGCGCGCGATACGCGTGGCTGCCTCGGCTATTTAACCAAGACGAAGGCTGAGGCTGAGGCATACCATTCTGAAACCTCTGAAACCAACCCTTTGCTGAAAAAACTCTGCCTCTGCGGAGAGAGAAACTGTGGAACACTTTGTTGCCATTCTGTCACCAACCCTTCCGAACATTACCAGTCTGAAATTGCTATTTCGCTGAAACACTTAGCAACCCAAAAACATGGCCTCTTCTTCCCGTCCAGCTACCCAGAACCTGCTCACGCTCTTTCCAGAACTGAACGAGCCCACAAGAGAAATAACTGGTGCGGTGGCCAGTGAACCTCAACCAAACACCTCTGGTTTTGCTCCATTGAACTTTCCGATGCGGTCGGTGGAACAAAAAATGGCGGTGCAAACTGATATTGAGGCTAATCAGTATACTCTGAAGTCATGCGTGGAAACCATGACGACGGTCACAAATTTGTCGAACCGGCTGCAGAGTAGGACAAATGAGGTGCAGCATTTAAATTCCCAGCTGGCTCTGCTCCAACGCATGTATAAGGATGCGCGAGCAGAGATCAGTGTGCTAAAGGCAGAAAATAAGGAACTGAAGCGGAAGGCCACCGTGATGTTCCGATTTGGAGGGCCGCCATATGCTGCAGTGGAGGAGCAGGGAGTAGTGATCATGCCCAGTGGAGTGGGAAATATGGAGACAACACCGGCAAGGGCTGCCCAGGACGGAGGCAAAAAGAAGAGACCTGCAGTAGAGTAGAGGAGAAAAAATTCCGCCTGTGGATGAGGTTGTTGTTGTTTTTGTGTTTTTTTTTTTTTTTGTGTAAAATGGTGATCGGAGTTGATCCTGATATGAATAAAATGAGTCTATTGTGCAAGTTCGTCGTCTGCCTGTTTGTTTTTTTTTTTTTTTAATAATAATAATAATAATAATAATAATAATAAGAGAGGACAAGCTCACATGGGTGGAATCAGCAGAGGGGTTTGATGTTATGATTGATTATTTTAATATATATATATATATATAATAAAATAAAAGAAAAGATGGGTATAAAGAAAGTGGGGGATATGGGCGGTGGATGTGTGATAATGGTTTTGGATGGAGAATGGAAAAGAGGATAGAATAATAAGGAGAAAAGGGAATGGGAAGATTAAAATAAAAAGAAAGGAAAGAGAGGGATACTGTGAGAGAGAGAGAGAAATTGAAACTAAGAAGACAGTCATTTTAGCAGAAACCCAAACTGGAGAAGAAAGAAAAAACCAGAGCGATCTCTCTGACCAGCCTCTGAAATGGGAGCTTTCGGATCAGAAGCTCAGTGCTCTGAGAGAATGGCAAACCCCAAGGTGTTCTTCGATATGGCCGTCGGAGGTCAACCGGCCGGGAGGATCGTAATGGAGCTCTACGCCGACACCACTCCCCGCACGGCGGAGAACTTCCGTGCACTTTGCACCGGCGAGAAAGGAGTTGGAAAGAGCGGCAAGCCTTTGCACTACAAGGGCTCGTCGTTTCATCGCGTGATTCCTGGATTCATGTGCCAAGGAGGCGATTTCACCGCCGGAAATGGCACAGGAGGCGAATCCATCTACGGATCAAAGTTCGCCGACGAGAACTTCGTCAAGAAGCATACCGAAACCTGTGGGGCTTCTTCACTCCTCCGGTCGCCGGAGCTGACTTCCGGGCAGCTTTGGTCGCCAGTTGCTTCCTGGGTGCCTTGCCGCCGGTGGATTTTCGGGCAGTTTGCTTGGTACGTGCTATTGTAGAGAGAGAAAGTGATAAAGAATATGGTTTCTGGTGTTTGGTTTGGTGATGTTGTTGAAAAACTCCCGCGGGCAGCGAAGGCAAGGTTGCCGGCCGGCTGCCCGCCGGAAAGAAATGAGTATATGCCTAAATCTTATCGCTCTGATACCATGTAAAATAATGATGTATTATTGATTGATAGATTACAAGATTGATTTAATTACAATTCCTATACAATCTATATATAGAAGAAAATGTGGTAGTAGGTGTAGTGGAGGTGATAGTGGGTTAGGTGAAGTGGAGTGTGTGGTGAAGTGGAGGTAGGTGAAGTGGAGTGTGTAGTGGAGTAGGTGAAGGTAAAGATGGGAAGTGTGTGGTGAAGTGGAGGTAGGTGAAGTGGAGTGTGTAGTGGAGTAGGTGAAGGTAAAGATGGGAAATTCTAACAAAGACCGTGGTGATGCCAGTCCTTGCCTTTAATCTTCTGTTTGCATCCGCTAAGTCATCTCGGGGGTAGTCATCCCGGTCATTCCGACGTCCTCTACCCCGGTTTTTGCGATTCGAGCCACGATCTGATTCCTCTACTCGGTCGCTTGAGCGGCTAGACTCTTGCCCAACTGCGTGCACTTTGCCTGCTGTCTTCTTGTCCGTTGCTACCGGAATTACCTTCACGGTAGATGCTGACGCGTCATCCTCTACTCAGATGTGCTCATTGATCCGCTGCATGAGCTGGCCCATGGAGGTCGGTTGGTGCATGGTAAGCGAGTCTCGCAGTCTATGGCCGACCGGGAGACCACGCTTATATTGCGTGATTGCGAGTTTGACCGGGCAATTCAAGATCTCGTTGAAGGTTTCCCAATACCTTGAGTTGTATGCCTTCAGTGTGTCGCTCGGCTCCATCTTGACACTTAGTACGTGATCGACCTCCTTTAGTGTTTTTGTGTTGGTTTTGAAACGTGTAACAAACGCCTCGGCCAACTGATGTCACCTTTGTATGCTCTCTTCCGGCAACCTCTCGAACCACTTTAAGCCCAGCTCACCTAAACTTGACGGGAAGATTAAGCACATGAGTCCGTCATTTCGCCTATGTCCGGCCATAACCTGTCAGAAGTGGCTCACATGCATGTAAGGATCGGTTTTTCGGTCGTAGAGTGTGAACTTAGGCTGGTGGAAGCCTGCCGGAAGCGGTGTTGTTTCTATTTCCAGGGAAAAAAGGGTGGCACTCAGCCTGGCCAACTCCGTATTTTCAAAGAGTGGCACTGCTTGGCGAGGTGGAGGCATTCCGACCTCCTCGCTGGCGTGAACCCCGTAGGATAGCCGCTGGAACGCCGGTATTCTCTGAGCTTCGCGCTGGCGAACCCGCTCCTCTAAGACCGCCTGCAAATCCTCTGAATGAGCGGAGTAAGAGTACCTCGACATCGTCACCGGACGTGAGGGTTTGTAGGTGCTGTCTTGCACGCTAGACTTTTCTGCATGCGCGTCGGAATCACCAACCTAGTAACTCCTGGTAATAGATATGGACTGAGTGCGTCGCTGACTCTGACCGCCTGAACGGCGGGATGGGGTGCGCTCACTGTGGTCTCCCATCCTCCATCTCCGCCGCCATTCGCCGGATGACAGCGTCTTGGTCCCTCAAATTATTTTCCAGACGTCTGGCGTGTGAGTCTCTCCTCCGCCGGTGACCGTCTGGACTCCGTGAATGACCATGACTTCTTCCGCGCTTATCCCGCGCGTCTCCTGACTGTCCTCCGGTGGGCGTCCCCAAGTCCGCCATTGGATGAATGGCGGGAGGGCCTTCTCCCCTTCGGGTGAACTCCGGGGTGGCTCCGTCTATGGCAGACAACGGAAACTCGTCGTTGTTCGCCATGGACGGCGATTAGATGAACCTGGAAGACAAGGTTTTGTCTGTCAAGTTTCCCACAGACGGCGCCAATTGTATGGGGAACAAATATTCCGGCAAGCCCGTACTCCTTTCTTCCGAGCTCCGTTTCTGTCCGATCACCTGCGAGCAAATAACAGTGAGCTACCCGGCGGTGTGTGGCCGGAAAAACCCTTCGACGATCAAGTTAACACACACCTTAGGATAGAGAGAGAGAGACGGAGGAGTGTTTGAATGTAAGAATTTCCTTATAAAGTGTTCGTCTGTCCGCGTATGGGGGGCGCAGACATGCTTATATACCCTCTGCGCCCCATATCCACTCCCAGTCATCTCCTGACACGTGGCTCCGCTATCCCATCTGTCAGCATAAACCTTGCTGAACATCACCTAATCTCAACTGCCTGTCTTCTCAGCCCGAGCTCGGCAGCCGAGCTTCTCTATCCACGGCCGTGCTGTGCTTCATACCCAAGCACTTCACTGGCTTAGACGAAGGAGGACCGGGCTGGGCGGCATCTCGGCAAAGCCTAGCCCGGGGCACCTCCTGTGGTCGGCCTTCCTGCCGATCAAACGATTACCTCGGCTGACCACGCCTTTCCGAGCGTCGGTCACTCAGCTTGACTGGCTCCACCATCGCCTGATCAAGTAGCTCAGTCCAACCGAGCACTGCCTTGCCGAGCAGCTTCTTTCCAAACTGGGCCACACATACTTGGCCCAACTCCTGCCCGGTCCAACTCCTGGCAGCCCAACTCCAAGCGGATCGCCGGTCATCTCGGCCCGATGCACCATTAGGCTCTCAACCTACTCGGCCTTTACCTCGGCCCAATTCCAGATCATAAATCTCCCTCTCAATATATATATTTAATTTAATAACTTTTGGTGTCCTCCTTATCTATTATCTTTTGTCTATTCTATTTTTAAAAGGTAACACCGACTTTGGATTTCTCATTTGGGTTTTTCTTTATTCTTAAATTTGTGTATGTGTTTTGGAGAGAAAAAAATATATCTAAATTTATAAATTTATTATCTGTAAATTTATTTTCTTAATAAAATTTAAAACTACATTTGTACATAATTTCTCAAGGTATCTTATTTTTGTTTTTTAATTTTTATATTTTTTAGAGTATGAATCAAAAAAAATTGAGAGAAAGAATTGGAAAAAATAGGGGAGAATTGATTCATCACAATTGATATATCATAATAAATAAATAAAATAAAAAGAAATTGGTAAAGAAAAAGTTTCAATCAAAAAAAATTGAGAGAAAGAATTGGACAAAACAACGAAGAATTGATTCATTACAATTGATATATCATAATAAAAAAAATAAATAAATAAAAAGAAAATTTGAGAGAGAAACTTTGGGCAAAAATAAAGCACACTCAACTCTATATTTTTTTTGGGGGGGGAGGGGGGACTCTACAATAATCCATCAATAAAATAAAAATAATTTGAGAAAGAGAAAAAAAAAAATCAGTCAAAAAAAAAGGTTGAGATAAAGAACGGGAAAAACCGTGGAGAATTAATTGATCACAATTGATATATCATAATAAAAAAATAAAATAAAAAATGAGGAAAAAAAAAGTTTCAGTTAAAAGATTGACAGAAAAAAAATAAAAAAACTATTTTATTTTATTTTATTTTTTTAAAAAAAAACCAACGCTAGAACTCAAATAATAAATAAAAGAAAAAGAAAATTGAGAGAGGAAAAAGTTTCAGTTAAAAAAAAAAATTGAGAGAAAGAAAATGGTGCAAATGGGTTTAAACAGAGTGATTATATGCATAAGAGATTGAAAAAGAAAGGGAAAAACATGCTTTGTTTTAAAGAAAGTAGACAAAATCTTGGACGACATTGCGAGTCATCGCTCCTCTCACGCCCTTCTACTATCGTTGTGCTGCATTTGCTATCATATGGATTTTCGTTTTACAATAATAAAATATGTACTTTTTTAAATGGTTTTTTTTTTGTTTTTTTTTAAAAAAAAAATTAAGAACAATGAATTTTTTCTTTACAAAAAACACAAAAAAATATATATATATTTATTATTCTGTATTTTTTTTCCCCAAAGAACTTGATAACATAATGGAAAATTTAAGAACATTGTTTTTTTTTTTTAAACACACACACAAATTTAAGATTAAAGAAACCTCCCCCTTCCCCCTCAAAAAAAAAGCTACAGAACCTGATAACATAATAGAAATTTTAAGAACATTGATTTTTTCAAACAACACACACACATACAAAATTAAGAAAACAAACAAACAAATTTTTAATATTCTGTTTTTTTTTCTCCCAAAAACCTGACTACACAACGAAACTTTTTAATGAAGAAAATAAAAATTATAATTAACAACATTACACTTACCGTGCAACATGAGCGGTAGATACATATTTTGAACAATCACTCTATCAACTTGCAACAAAACTATAAGATTGCAGTGTTCTTGAATAGTCTTCCTCCACACAATTAAAAAAAAGAAAGAAAGAAAGAAAGAAATCTTGAATACTTGAACAGTCTTTCTCCAAAAAGAAAAATAAGAATAAAAAGTTTTTGAATAGAGTGAAGATGGTGAAATGTGGAATTTACACAACTGTTTGTTATAAATTTAAAAAAAAAGAAAAAGAAAAAAAAGAGAGAGAGAAGATGGTGAAACGTGGAACTACACAGCAATTTGTGAAATATGAGAAGAGAAAAAGTGGAAGTTATTTAGTGAGTTAGTAATTTATGATTTGACCATTAATTATAAATTGGTATAAGTTTTAAAATAATATAATTATTTAAGAAGTTAAGGCTATTTTAGAAAAAACAATAAAAATTTATGAGACCATAACTTCATGAC
The DNA here is from genome assembly GCF_055761805.1 of Camellia sinensis. Taxonomy (NCBI): domain Eukaryota; kingdom Viridiplantae; phylum Streptophyta; class Magnoliopsida; order Ericales; family Theaceae; genus Camellia; species Camellia sinensis. Next base: position 173,155,074 of record NC_138967.1, read on the forward strand.
TCCAAAGTAGGTGTTCCCTTTTAATAATAAAATAGATACACATACTAGTTTATAATGGTCCACGGCGAAGGCTATTATTACATTATGTTTTATATTCTACTAATTTTTTTAAAATTAAAATATTATTTTTTGAAATTAAATATAATAAATCATTAGATATATCATAAAATTACGTGGTATGATATGTATCATTTTTTAATTTGTTATACATCTAAAGATGTAGACTGTAATTCTATTATCATATCATTTTGAGTGAATTTATGAGACTTTAACCTTTCTTCCGAATTTATAAATAAATAAATATATATATATTATGGTGTGTAAATTTCTCAACACATGAATATAAAACAAATACTAAAATAATTCTCCTCTAAAAAAAACTACAAAGATAATTCACTGAACTAATAAAGAAGCAGAAGAAAAAATACATATACATACAAATGACTAATTTTATTAATACATAAATCACACTTGCATAACAAATAATCAATTTTATTAATAAGTAAATCATTAAGTAAATTAATAATTTTTAATGATATGAAAAATATTTTTTAGTTAAGCATTTCGTTAATAAATAAATCATTAAATCAATTAATAATTTTTAATGATATGAGAAATATTTTTCAATAAATAGTTTTGATAATTTATTATTGCATTAGAGAATAATTTTTTTTCTCCTGAGTATTATTAAAATTTATAACAAACGATAGTTGTAATTTCTAGTATTATAGAACTTATTTGTATTTTAAACAAACCTTATGGGTGTATTTATAATTTGTTAAAAAATAAAATATTTATGTTTCATAATTGACTAAGAATATTTGCATAATTACGAGAAAACCTATTTCATAAATTGACCGAGAATGTTTGCATATTTACAGAAAAACTTGTTTGATAATTGACCAAGAATGTTTGCGTATTTACGAAAAAACCTATTTGATAATTGACCAAAAATGTTTGCGTAATTACGAAAAAACTTTCACTCAACATATAGGCCACGATTAATAATTTATTCAAAGTGAAAAGGCAAAATCAGAAAGAAAAGACCAATCTCAATCCGCTAAGCGATTCTTATATATATATATATATATATACTAATTTCGAAAGACCCGTGCAAGGCACAGACTATTATTACAGTATATTTAAGTTTTGTATTTTCATAATTTTTTAAAAATTAAAATATTGTTCTATAAAATTGAATAAAACAAATCATAAGATATATGATAGAATTATGTGGTATGATATGTATCATTTTTTGATTTTGTTATATAGCCAATGATGTAGACTCCAATTCTATTACCATATCATTTTAGGTGAATTTATGAGTCTTTAACATTTCTTCCGAATTTATAAAAAAAATTATGGTGTGTAACTTTTCTCAACTGATAAATATAAAATAAATACCAAGATAATTCTCCCTTCTAAAAAAAACTAATAAGATAATTCACTGAACTAATAAAGAAACAGAAGAAAATACATATATATACAAATGACTAATTTTATTAATAAGTAAATCATTAAGTAAATTAACAATTTTTAATGATATGAAAAATATTTTTTAGTTAATCATTTTGTTAATAAATAAATCATTAAGTCAATTAATAGTTTTTAATGATATGATAAATATTTTTCAATAAACAATTTTGATAATTTATTATTGCATAGGAGAATTGGATTTTTTTTCTTTTTCCATGAGTATTGTGTTAAATTAAAATTTATAACAAACGATAGCTGTAATTTCTAATATTATAAGACCGATTCATATTTTAAATAAACCTTATGGGTATATTTGCAAGGCACATGCTATTTTAATAATTTTTTAAAAAATTACAATATTGTTCTGCGAAATTGAATATAATAAAGGGAAACTTAGTCTAAGGTCCCTCTTCCATTTTTAGTAATGTAAGAGATTCACAATATTATTTTTTGATATCTAAAGTCCATCATAGAGAAATTTGATATATCACGCTCTCTATCTCTCTCTCTCTCTCTCTCTCTCTCTCTCTCTCGTCGATCTCAATTACCAGTTTAAAACCCTAGATCTTTCTCTCTTTCATTCTCTAGATCTATCTCTCTCCAGAGTATAATCAGTAAGCTCTGCCGTGGATGACCACCCCATTGAGTCCATCTCCGGCGAGTCAAAGGGGTTACAGTCTGAAACCAATGGTGATTGAGCACTCCTCTAGAGATGAGAAAGCCTACGATATCTTCTCTCGCTTTCTCAAAGAACAAATCATCTATATCAACGGCCCTATCTCCGACAACACTACTCATGTCGTCGTCACTCAGTTTCTTTGCCTTAAGTCCGAGAACCCTTCCAAACCCATCAACATGTACCTCAACTCCCAACGACGCCGTCACTGCAGGTTCATCCTTTTAACCCCCTCAAATCTCAATCTACTCTCATTTCATTTCATTACAACTACATATTTTGATTTTGAGTTCTATATACGAAGTTCACTATAACCCTGATTCGATACTTGGGTTGTGTGAGTTTTGGTGTGTGAATTTTCTCTGGATTTTGGCTACTGTATGAATTTTCTCTGGATTTAGCCACTGTGTGAATTTTCTCTAGATTTGGTCACTGTGTGAATTTTCTCTAGATTTTGTGTAAATTTTCTTTGGATTTTGGCCACTGTGTGAATTTTTTCTAAAATTAGCCACTGTGTGAATATTTCTCTGGATTTTGGCCATTGTGTGAATTTTCTCTGGTTGTACACTGTGGATTTTTTCTGGAAAACTTAGAGATGTATTGGTTCCTTTTTGATATTTGGTTGTTTCAGTTTCTTTATTAATTTGTTTATTTGCTCAGATATTGGAAGGAAAAAAAAAAGAAGTGATTTTGAATGAATTTTCTCTGATTTGATAATGATTGGGTATATATTGATCTTGAGGTTCCTTTTTAATCAATTTTCTCTGGTTTGATCAAAAACACAAATTTTCTCTACACAGTTTTCTCTGGATAGAGCCATACAAAGCCACACAAATTTTCTCTGGATAGAGCCACATGAAGCAACATAAATTTTCTCTGGATAAAGCCACACAAAGCCACATAAATTTTCTCTACACAATTTTCTCTAAATAAAGCCACACAAAGCCACACAAATTCAACCAGAGAAATTCTCTGTGAACAAGAATTTCTCTGTGAAGTCCAAAGAAAATTTGTCCAAAGAAATTCTCTGTGAACCAGAATTTCTCTGTGAAGTCCAAAGAAAATTTGTTCAGAGAAATTCTCTGTGAAGAGAATTTCTCTGTGAAGTCCAAAGAAAATTCGTCCAAAGTTTCTCTATGAAGTCCAAAGAAAATTCGTCCAGAGAAATTCTCTGGATCAATGTTGAGGTGACCTTAGACATTATGAAAATATTAGGTATCTTTTATACTATAAAATCTTAATACCATGGACTTTAAAAAAATCTCCTAGAATAAATTATTAGATATATGATAGAATTTTGTGGTATGATATATATCATTTTTTGATTTCTTATACACCTAATGATGTGGACTCCAATTCGATTATCATATCAATTTGGGTGAATTTATGAGATTTTAACATTTCTTCTGAATTTATGGAAAAAAATTATGGTGTGTAACTTTTCTCAACACATAAATATAAAACAAATACTAAAATAATTCTCCCATTGAAAAAAAACTACTAAGATAATTCGCTAAACTAATAAAGAAGCAGAAGAAAATACATATACATACAAATGACTAATTTTTATTAATACATAAATCAAACTTGCATAACAAATGACCAATTTTATTAATAAGTAAATCAACAATCTTTAATAATATAAAAAATATTTTTCAATTAACCATTTTGTTAAAAAATAAATCATTAAGTCAATTAACAATTTTTAATGATAGGAGAAATATTTTTCAATAAACAATTTTGATAATTTATTATTGCATAGGGGAATAGTTTTTTTTCCCCCCTGAGTATTGTGTTAAATTAAAATTTATAACAAACGATAGTTATAATTTCTAGTATTTTATGATCGATTCATATTTTAAACAAACCTTATGAGTGTATTTGTAATTTGATAAAAAATAAAAGATTTATGTTTCATATTTGGCCAAGAATGTTTGCATAATTACGGAAAAACTTGTTTCGTAATTGACCAAAAATGTTTACGTAATTATGGAGAAAAACTTGTTCCATAATTGATCAAAAATGTTTGCGTAGTTACGAAAAAAACGTTCACTCAACATATAGACCATCATTAGTAAATTATTCAAAATATAAGGGTAAAATTGGAAAAAAAAAGAAAGAAAAAGAAGACGAATCTCAAGTAGCTATTCGGTTTTTGTATATATTTATATACTAGTTTACAACGGCCTGTGTTTATTACAATATTGTTTTATGAAATTGAATATAATAAATCATTAGATATATGATAGAATTATATGGTATGATATATATCATTTTTTAATTTATTATACACTTAATGATGTGGACTCCAATTCTATTATCATATCATTTTGGGTGAATTTATGAGACTTTAACATTTCTTCCAAATTTATGAAAAAAAATTATGGTGTGTAACTTTTCTCAACACATAAATATAAAACAAAGATTAAGATAATTCTTCCATCTAAAAAAAAACTACTAAGATAATTCACTGAATTAATAAAGAAGCAGAAGAAAATACATGTATATACAAATGACTAATTTTGTTAATACATAAATCATACTTGCACAACAAATAACAAATTTCATTAATTAGTAAATCATTAAGTAAATTAACAATTTTTAATGATACGAAAAATATTTTTCAAATGACCATTTTGTTAATAAATATAACATTAAATCAATTAATAGTTTTAATGATATGAGAAATATTTTTCAATAACCAATTTTGATAATTTATTATTACATTGGAAAATTGGATTTTTTTTCTCCCCTAAGTATTGTGTTAAATTATGATTCATAACAAATGATAATTTTAATATCTAGTATTATATGACTGATTTATATTTTAAGCAAACCTTATAGGTGTATTTGTAATTTATTAAAAAATAAAAGATTTATATTTTATAATTGATCAAGAATGTTTGCGTAATTACAGAAAAGCCTGTTTCATAATTGACCGAGAATGTTTGCGTATTTACGAAAAAAACCTGTTTGATACTTGACCAAGAATGTTTGCGTAATTATGAAAAAATATTCACTCAACATATAGGCCACCATTAGTAAATTGTTCAAAATGAATGGCAAAATCGGAAAGAAAAGACGAACGTCAAGCAACTAAGTGATTCTTATATATACATGTTTAAGAAGGCCCATGCAAGACATGGGCTATTATTATAGTATATTTCAGTTTTGTATTTTGATAATTTTGTAAAAATTGAAATATTGTTTTATGAAATTGAATAGAATAAATAATTAGATATATAATAGAATTATGTGATATGAAATGTATGATCTTTAAGATGCAATATAGGAAGTACAATTGCATGGCCTAGTCAATTCATTCTTTGGACTAATATTAGACTAATTGATTTACAATTTGTAATTATGCTTTTTGGATATTTAAAGTCATATTTTAGAGATTAGTAAATCTTATGATTTGGATATTTTTCTTGGTTTGTATATTTGAGGTTGTTATCAGTTGATATGATAGAAGTTGAGGACGGAAGTTTATATGCAAGTAGTTTGGTGTATGGATATTAGATTTTTCAACAATGATTCATCCCACTAAAAACATCACCACTAATAGCACTAATGCATTAAAAAAGTAAAAAAAAAAAAAAAAAATACAACTCCAAGACCAAAACATCACATCATTAATGGCGGAACCCACTGCTACCTAATTAGTGGGAACACTAATTAGGCCAAGTTTGGGAAGACTAAATAAGTGCACTTTTTGTCTTTTTAGACTAAAAAGTTGAAGTTGAAAATATGAATATTTGGGTTAACTTTTTGACTTTTTATGAAAAAATGTGTAATAAAAAATTGTAAAAATTAGTTTGTAGGAGAAAATTAGAATTGGGAATTGTGCAGCCGTAATTGTTGACTTTTGGTGAATAGTGATGACTTTTTAACTTTTTGAGTAACTTTTTGACTTTTTGACTTTTTTTAAACTACCCAAACTTGGCCTTAGTGCTCCCAAGCATTTTTCTAGATTTTTTTGCTTACTTGGTTTGTTCACATGTTGCATTTTATAAGCTATTGTTTACATACTGTTAGGCAATGTTATATTCCTGTATATATATATATATATTATTTTTAAAATAACCTTCTACGACATATAAAATTGTGTCATAATAAGTGTAATGATTTATGATATGTAAGAAAATGCTGTAAAAGATTATATACGGCATACAAAGTATGTCATAAATATATTAAAAATGACCTTCTACGGCATACAAAATTATGTCATAAAAAGTGATAATTTATGACATGTAAGAAAATGACCATCATTTGTTATACACTTAATAACGTAGACTCCAATTTTATTATCATATCATCCTGGTTGAATTTATGAGTCTTTAAAATTTCTTCCGAATTTATAAATAAAAAAAATTATGGTGTGCAACTTTTTTCAGCTGATAAATATAAAATAAATACTAAGATAATTCTCCTATCTAAAAAAAACTACTAAAATAATTCACTAAGCTAATAAAGAAGCAAAAGAAAATACATATATATATATATATATAAATAACTAATTTTATTAATACATAAATTATACTCGCATAACAAATGACCAATTTTATTAAGTAAATTAATAATTTTTAATGGTATGAAAAATATTTTTTAGTTAACCATTTTGTTAATAAATAAATCATTAAGTCAATTATCAGTTTTTAATGATATGAGAAATATTTTTCAATAAACAATTTTGATAATTTATTATTGCATATGAGAATTGGTTTTTTTTTTTCTTTTTTCCGCTAAATATTGTGTCACATGAAAATTTATAACAAACGGCAATTTTAATTTCTAGTATTATATGACCGATTCATATTTTAAACAAATTTTATAGGTTTATTTGTAATTTGTTAAAAAAATAAAGAATTATGCTTCATAATTGACCAAGAATGTTTGCATAATTACAAAAAAACTTGTTTTATGATTGACCAAGAATATTCGCATAATTATGAAAAAGACTGTTGCATAATTAACTAAGAATGTTTGCGTAATTACGAAAAAACCTTTACTCAACATATAAGACACCATTGTAAATTATTCAAAATAAAATGACAAAATCAGAAGGAAAAATCAAATCTCAAGCAATTAAGCAATTCTTATATATATTTATATAATAAAGCAAGACGGTTTTTGAATCTATCCAACACACATTCGTCCTACTAGGACATTTGAACGGCTCAGATCTATTCAATTTATAAAATAACGGCTGAGATATATTTTTCAAAAAATATCCTACATGTACATTTTCTATTTTCCCGTTTCTCTCTCTTACTTTTTCCTTTTCTCACCCATCATTCTATTCCTCTCTCTTTTCTTTTTATTTTTTTATTTTCTCCCATTTTCATTTTTCTCTCTATTTTTTTTTATTTTCTCCTTTTTGTTCACTTATTTTTTATTCATATTATATGAAAAAGTCTGCGATCCCAGAATTAGAAGCCAGATTTTATTCTGTGTAGTGAAGATTAAATTAATGAATTTTACAGTCCACAAATTAAATGAATTTGAACAATTAATTATTATTTTTAAATATATTGAATACATGATAGACTTTATAAATTTAGATCTCATATGAATATTCAACATCTATATAATAAAGCAGGACGGTTTTTGAATTTGTCCTACACACATTTGTCCTACTCGGACATTTGGATGGCTCAGATCTATTCAAATTATAAAACAACGGTTGAAATATATTTTAAAAAAAATATCCTACATGTATATTTTTTATTTTCCCACTTCTTTCACTTACTTTTTTTTTCTCACCCATCATTTTATAATCCCATGTTCCTCTCTCTCTTTTCTTTTTATTTTCTCCCATTTTTCATTTTTCTCTCTATTTGTATTTTTTTTTTTTTCCTTTTTGTTCACTTATTTTTATTCATATTATATAGAAAAGCCCGCGATCTCAGAATTAGGAGCCAGATATTACTGTGTGTAGTAGAGATTAAATTAACAAATTTTATAGTCCACAAATTAAATGAATTTGAACAATTAATTATCATTTTTAAATATATTGAATACCTGACAGATTTCATAAATTTAAATCTCGTATGAATCTTCAATATCTATATAATAAAGTAGGATGATTTTTGAATTTGACATTTGTCTTACTAGGACATTTGGATGCCTCATATTTATTCAAATTATAAAGCAACGACTGAGATATATTTTTCAAAAAATATCCTACATGTAAATTTTCTATTTTCCCGCTTCTCTCTCTTACTTTTTCCTTTTCTCACCCATCTTTCTCTTATCCCACTTTCCTCTCTCTTTTCTTTTTTATTTTTTTTTATTTTCTCCCATTTTTATTTTTCTCTCTATTTATATATTTTGTTTAATTTTTTCCTTTTTATTCACTTATTTTTATTCGTATTATATGAAAAAGTCTGCGATCTCAGAATTACTGTTTGTAATAGGAAGGTTTTTAAATATTCAACATATTTTTGTCCTACTATGACTTTTGGATGGCTCAGATCTGTTTAAATTTTAAAACAATAGCTGAAATATATTTTTCAAAAAATCTCTTACATGTACATTTTCTATTTTTCCGTTTATCTCTCTTACTTTTTCATTTTCTCACACATCCTTCCATGATCCAGTAATCCCACATTCCTCCCTCTTTTTGTTTTATTTTTTTTATTTTCTCTCATTTTTATTTTTTTTTTCTATTTGTTTATTTTCTTTTTTTGTTCAATATATTTTACACATATTTCTATACAATATATGTATGCCCATAATACACTATGACATTATGGGCATACATACAATTTCCATATAATTATATAAGCAAAAGCATTATTGTATGTATACTCGTGAAAATTGCATATATGCCACGTACATCTATCTATCTTGTTATATATTGTATAAATAAAAATGAGTTTTCGTGAGGAGTTTTATGAGAACTCCAAAATTTTATAATAAATTTATGAATTTATCAAATTAAAAAATAAATTTAAATAATATTTAGATTACAATTATATTTTAATTCTAATATTATTTATATCGTGCTTTCAAGTATAAACATACCCTAGTATATATATATGGTGAATTATAATCGTATCTACAATTATAAGATTGAATCATAACCGATAATTCGAAGTAACTAAAATAAAATCAACCTACAAATCGTAGGATGTCAATTTTCAATAACACCAAAAGTCGAGCTCAGCAAAATCTAGAGGTTTGCTATAGTAACGGACTACGATATTCTCTATGGAGAATTTTTTTTTACATATTTAATGGTTATAAAATAAAAATAAAAAAAAAATTTATAATTATTTTAAATTTAAAAAAAAATCATTACACTTATTATTAAATGATATAATAAATCTTAAATTATTTTAAATTAAAAATCATTACACTTATTATTAAATGATATAATAAAACCTTTTTATTATAAATAAGAACATGATATATAAGTCCATTTTATAGATCTATTTTCTAGACATAATAATATGTAAGTGATATGATTTATTAATAATTAGAGAATATATGAAAAATTATATTACTTTTAATATTTTAATTGATTATCATATTATTAAACTTAAAAATTAAATTATTTTTTTATTTTAAATAATAATACTCTTACAAATATATAATAGAGACGATCACAATCTCTATCCAAATAAGTAACTTGATATCATAGAAGATTCTAATTTCTCATTCGAATATATCAAATTCAGATGTGATTTAACCTCCTAAATCACATAAACAATTCAAAATTATTTTCCCACTCTTACAAATATACAATAAAGTGGATCACAATCTCTTTTCCCCACCCCGGTTATTTGGTGAACTGCAAGCAAGGATGATTTGGGCGAACGTACATGCGGCATACTTTTACTGGGTGGGAAAAAAAGTTGTTGAAAGACAGTTGCTTAGCGATGATTGCTGATTGCGAGTTGATTGTGACAAGTTTTATTAATAGAAAAATAATTCATTCTCTCACAAAAAAATTTCCCACAATAATAGAGTTATTTTGAAAAGATAGTTATAATCAATTTTTTAGTGAAAAGTTGTTTATAAATAATTTTTTTGTGAGAGAGGAAGTGGATTATAATCTGGAAAGTGAATTATAACCCACTTTCCAAAATAGACCAATATTTGGTCAGTAATTTCTTATTGATAAGAATTCATTCACTCACTTTATAGCTGTAAATTCCTACTGATAAAAAATTGAGATGTCACACTGTCTTCATAAATGCAAGTCTAAAAAGTATTTTTACTTGACTTTACCTTTAATTAGAGTTGAACCTTTAATCTTTCCTACATGAAGAATGAAGAGATGTCGATAGAAACCTTGTGAGCACATATAGATTGCATCTTCAATAATGTTTCTTTGTAATTTTTTTAGATAATTGCACAAAGTGAAATTTTAATTGAAGTGTAAAAGAATTAAATATAATCTACCCAACATTTTGATAAGAAGGAAAATAAAGAGCAAGTTAAATACACTAACACTCCATTTGGTTCATAGGAATGAGTTGGAATGGAATTGAATGATTATTTCTTAAATTCACCTAAGGAATAATCATTCTCTTACAATGGCAAATAACGATTCCATTTACAATATATTTTTTATTATTTTTTTCGTCAACCAAATACAAGAATGGAAGGCGAATTACATTAACCATCCTTGTAATTTGAGAGTTATGTCACTTTGGTCCATGACCTTTTAATTGTGATACATTTGACCCTGAATTTTAAATCTCATTCCAAATAAGGACAATTTAAGATATTATTGTTCCATTTCAAGGACAGAGTCGCCAATTTGATAAAACATAAAATAGTTTGACAAAAATAAAGCTCTTTTGAATTTTTAAAAATTATTACTACCCACCAAAGATAAAATTATATAAAAATGATAAATTTTTTATTTTTTTATTTTTTTATCAAATTAATTTTTAGTATATATTTAGATGATGATCATATAATGGATGGTTGTCTTTGGTGATGTTTTTAAATGGTTATCATGTAATAGATGATTATTAGGCTTTCAATGTATAATTCACATGTTTAATATATGAAATATTTTTTGTTTTGAATTTTTTGATTTAATGGATTAGTATAATAATAACATCAAAGTTGTAGTCATGTTTAACTTTTGAAAAAATAAAAATTAATTTAACGAAAATAAATATAATAAAAAAATTATTTCTACCCTCCCAAAAGATAAAATTATATAAAATGATGTGTTTTTAATTTTTTTTACCAATTTAATTTTTAATTTCTTAGAAAAATTTTCTAGATTCTGAAAAACAAACCAAACAAAACTTTATAACTAAAAAAATCTCAGCATTATTCATTAAAAAAAAATGTCATTACATTTCAAACAACATACAACTTTTTTTTTTTAATCAACAAATGTTAATTGTTAGTTGTTAGATTAGCACCAATGAAGGAAAATCTCTACACCTTTAGCAAAGCACCTAAGTACTTGTACTTCCTTAATTCAACCCTGTTAAGAAAAATTAAACCTATGACCTCCATGGACTAAACCCAACGGAATGCATGGTGACCAACTAAGTTATATAACGACTTTACCTTTGAAATGAACAGTTTACAAAAGAAACTTTTTTTATTGTTCTTGTTTAGAACAAAATTTAAAGTTCAAAATCAAATGTATCACAATTAAAAAATTAGATACCAAAGTGACACAAGTCTTAAACTACAATTCACCCAAGAATGAATATTTTGATGCAATGATCATTTCATTCCAATGAACCAACAACTACCTAAATAATCAGCCATCCTCTTCCATTTGCTCATGTTGACTACAACATTTTACTCTATTATTCAAATAAACCATTTTAAAAAATAAATTAAAATTACAACAGGACACACAGCACAACACAATTCGTTCTTACATGATATATTCATTTATGGTTCTTGTGCATTTCTATATATGACACTCATTTTTTATATTTACACATCAATGATATCATGTGTCGTACTCGTTGGACGTCTTATTATAGAAGCGGTCATGCACAGATTCCATATCTGAAGCAGAAAATCATCAACCAATGGCCTCAATTGGCCTGATTGTATCCATTCTGTAATTCTCTATTCGTCAGTTCACACGTGAAATGGGACTTAAGTCCAATCCAGCACTGGTAATAATCAGGATCGATGGAGGGAGACTCGAGAGCCCATGGGCAGATTCGGGGTATTAGACAAGACTCAAACATGAAAGCCATGGTATCAGCTATTCTCTGTGGCCCTGCTTCATTTCCAAGTGCAATTGTCGCCTGTGAGACGAAAGGAACAACACTCTTAGTCCACAACTGTTGAGGATGACATTAGCAATCATTTCATGAAATAAAAAATTAAACGACCCAGTCAACCAATCATGTACTGAGAAGAGGTCTGTTAGTGAATATTATATTTTAATATTCACTAACAAGGTCGCCCAACTATTAGGCCACACCCAAGAAAATCTAAAAAAAATCTTATCATCTAAGTTCCAATTTTTGAAAGACCAATAAGATAATCCCGATTTTTGGGTGCCGAAGAGAAAATGAGACAAAACAATATGGACAAAAAAGTTACCTCATAAGTCTTTGTATCGGGACCATGGGGAGTCATGCAGCTATGAAGGCTTGCACCACCTGGGAGAAACCCATCTGCTTTTGCCTGAAAACAAAGTTGTATATCGATTGAAAATGATGATGTAGAGCAAAAAATTATATTCAACTCTTAAGTGGGGTTTGTGCAAATGCTAAACTAAAGCTTTATAATAAATAATTTTAAAAAAAAATCTACAATTTTTTAATTATAATTTCATTTTTAACATAAGGGCACTCGTGTTGGGCCACAAAGGTTGAAGAACTCCGTTGGCCTCCTCTCCACATGCCTAGAAATTGAAAAAAGCGCATGGTTCCAAGATCCCATGTTTGAGTGGTTTTCATGTAAATGTACATGGTAATTTTGAGATCTTCCTAAAACTGGATTCTATCAAAATCAAATCCAGTAGTTTAAACCCTGCACCACCCCATTTAGAGGTGGCAGGTGATACCACTCAAGTGAACAGCCAGCACCAGGAGCCCTTTTCTTTTCCTCGCCCAACCCAAATGGACCCCCACCCTCTTCAGTTCGAAGTTCTAACCATGGTTGCTAAAATCGGGATCCTACCTGTGATCAGTGAGAGAGTCTCGTGGATCGGATCGTAAGATCGGATAGATAATTATAAGATTCTACTTTCTATTAATAATAAGATAAAAATACAAATCAAGATGATAGACATTAAAGAAAAGGTGTAAAATCATAAATCTAATGAGCCTACTTACGATCCTACCTATGATCCTATACAATTCTACTATAATATCGATCCTACCATGATTTGGATCTTTTTGACAATTTAGGATCATAGGATCGTACGATCCTACAATCCATGTCACAATTTTGATAACCATGGTTCTAACACATAAAATGAGGACTATTTTTTCAGTTGTGTAAAACACTGATTAAAGTAAAGCAAAAAGTCACCATAATCCAAAACAAATAAAATTTCAAAAGTTCAAGAGGTTTACCTCATATCCTCCATGAATCAAACCCATAAATTCACTCATACAATTGCGATGGTAATATGGAGGCCGGAAAGTATGTTCAGCAACCAACCACCGGGGAGGGAAAACGACAAAATCAAGCAATGCCACACCAGGTTTATCTGTTGGTGCTGTCAGCACTGCATTCAATTCAACATAAATTAAAAACCAATCATGTTAAACATTGGTATAAACAAACAAACAAACAAGCAATAAAACAAGTAAAAAGAGTCAAGAAACCACAGCAATAGATCTACCGCACCTGTATTTATTGATGGATCACTATGATCGAACAGAACAGTATTATACGGGCAGAACTTACTTAACTCATACTGCAAGGAATGGAATTTCATTCCATCAGTTCTACTGAGATATTAAATGAGTCCAAGACAACTTAGATGCAAAAAAGATGCATGGACAACACCTACCATTTAGTCCGTAAATGCCGAAGTATTATATTCAAACAGATACCAACCTTAAATGGGGCATAATTACCATGCCAGGCTACCACATTGAATGGTGAGAAATCCTGTTTTGCAGTGAAAAGTTCACCACCAAACTTCTGTACAACGGTATATCCCCGACGGGGGCTATCTTCAAACCAGGCTGTGGGAACAAGGAAATCCCGTGAAGCAGCGAGACCATTAGCACCTACACAATAGAGAAAGAAAATTTAGGATTTATATGACTCTTGAGTTTTAAATGCTCAGTAAGATAACCTGATATAATATGTTTTGAAAAAAATAGTGTAGTCACTTGTAATCATGGCTTACAATAAAAATTATGTACCTATTGGCCCAAGATCAGGAAGTTGAAAATGGGTACCGAAAATCTCAGCAACATAACCACGTGATGGGCCATCTGGCAGGTCAACAACGAAACGAAATCCTTGAGGTAAAACAACAATCTCACCAGGAGACACTTGCAATCTTCCACATTCAGTTGTGATCCACAATCCTGTATAAAGAATAAGGGAAACTCTTTTCATACAGTTCTTTATATCATATATTACAAAGACACCAGTCTTGAAGGCAGAACTAGGAAATAGTTGAGGAGGATCATGGATGTGTTACAGACCAGAGAAAATGAAAGAAGAAAATTTAAGCAATTAACAGTTCTAGGAAATAGGCTCAGTCAAAAATAGATCCCTGATAGAGGACAAAACAAAAATGACCCTCAGGCAGAAGCCAAATGATGAATGGGAATTTTTGTCAAAAGAATCCACTTAAAAGGAAATATCACACAAGGGACCTACGTATAGGTCTTAATAAATGGACTTCTTGTCCAATAGGTGCTATGATAATTAATGACAATTTTCATCAAACACTATTAAAAAACATCACTAATTGTTAATTTTTAGCAACAGTTTGAAATGTAACAAAAAATGTCACTAATTACAAGTTTTAGCGACAGTTTAAAAAAATCGTCACAAAAAAAGTTGCTAATTTCAACTTTCAGAGATAGTTTGAAATTTTTATCATAGAAAAATCTCACTAATTATAAGTTTTAGCGATAATTTATAAAAACCACGACTAAAAAAAGTTACTCATTGTCAATTTTTAGCTACATATGCAAAAAATCATCGCAAAAAGTTATTTTTAACGGCGATTTTATTATGACTTCTTTTCAATAGGACTTGATGGGAATTAAATCCAACTATTAAGATCTATTGATAGTTTACCTGGAGAACTTACATGTAGGTCCTAATAAGTGGACTTATTGTCCAATAAGTCCTATAATATTTAATGGCGTTTTTCATCAAACACTATTAAAAAAACGTTATTAATTGTTATTTTTCAACGACAGTTTAAAAATTGTCACAAAAATATCACTAATTATAAGTTTCAGCGACAGTTTAAAAAAATCATCACAAAAAAAAAAATCACTAATTTTCAACTTTCAGCGACAATTTCAAAAATTCGTCACAGAAAAAGTCACTAATTGTAAATTTTGACGACAATTTATAAAAATCATAGACAAAAAAAAGTCGCTAATTGTTAATTTTTAGCAACATATGCAAAAAATCATCACAAAAATTTATTTATAGTGACAATTTTACAAGGACTTATTTTCAATAGGACTTTATGGGAATTAAGGCCCTGTTTGGAGACTTACATTTTTAGCTAATTAGCCAAAAAGTTACTAAATTAGTCAAAAAGCCAACAACTCATACCAAAAAGTCAAAGATTCTCTTTTCTCTCTACTTTTTGCACATCTTTTGGTAATTAACCAAAAAATCATCCCAAACATACAAGTTTTTTTTACCTACCTTTTTAACCAAATAGTCAAAAAGTTACTAAATTAGCCTGTTCCCAAACAAGGCCTAAGTTCAACTATTAGGACCTATTGGTAGTTTACCCATATCATAAAAATCATTGATTGCTTCTTAAACAACTGCAGTAAAGGAGAAATGTGTTCCCCTCTCATGTGACAAAGACCAAAATACTTCTACATTTTATTATATGCCTTTCAACAAAAGACCACTTCCTAAGTCCTAAAAACCTAAGTGTGAAAAGTCTGAATTTCATATGTAAAACCAATTACTTAGATGACAAATACATTTTGGGGGTTAAATTGAAAGATGGCACCCATAAACCATAACTGCTTGAAAAAAGAAAGAAAGAAAAAAAGATGAGCATCGCTTACTTCCTTTTTGAGGAACAATCAAAAAGTCACCATCAGCATTGCAGAAGGCACAATTGTCCATTGATTTGTTGGCAGTGTACCTGCATTTCCACACATCAGTTGCATATTAAAAAGCAGATATATTCACATTCAACTACCACTGATCCAAATCTACATTTAAGAGCTTTACAAAAGATACATATTCAATTTCAAACTAGCCCATAGCTTCTTTGGAATTTGGATGTGTTTTAATCTGGTACATTCATAGATGAAAAACAACCTTTTGCATTCTTTGTATCCTCTCAGAAGAATAAAAAAAAGTATGCCCCTGCTATTATTACAAATATACAAATATATTTGCACATAATTTGGATTGGACATTTTTCATGAGCATTTCCAAACCAGTTTTTTTTGTCCACAAACATAAATCCAACTAGTAATTTCAAAAAATTGAAGTTTATATAAGATCATGGTCTCATGTTCCACTTCAACACTAACCAATCATGGTCACAGAAACTAGTCAACTACATATATACACAAACATACATACATGACTAAAAGAATCTGACAGTCCATCATTGACACTGGATCTTGTAGCTGTCAAGGTAGTATTTCCCAAGTCCCAAAATAAATCAACATAAAAGTCACTGATTTAAATAATGGTGACAAATATTGGGGGGGGGGAATGCTTATTATGAGAATGATATATATAACCACATGAAATAAGTAAACTAAGTTCGGAATTCCAATTACATGTGAATGGCAAAACCATGCCGAAGGTATGAGCTGCCAGCCCCACACACTGTATATAAACCATCAATAAAATCAGTTGGTGTATCAGGAATTTCTACAGGCTTCCAACGTAATTGAGTTGGGTTGGCAGAGCTGTTGGACTGGCTAAATTCACTGACAAGCTTCTCATGACTTGGTACTCGAGGTTTAAATGGGTCGTGTGTAACTGATGGTTTGACACGATATAGCCAACTGCCAAGAAGAAGAAAACATAAACATATCAATAAAGGATCACTATTAGGATTGATAAAATTATAGCAGATGAGCAATTAACATGAGTAGTGACATAAACAAGACCACCATTTGCTAGAGCAAGAATGATTCCAAGATATATAGATGACCTCTGTTCTTATTTCTTAAAGAACCAAGATATGAAATAGACCTGGTAGAGACTCAAAATTCAAGAGAAACTTGGTTTCACCATAAAATTTTAAGCCTGGATTAAATAGAATAACCCCAGGAAAATTTTAATCATACCTACAAATGTTAAAACAATGGGAAACTGATCACATAACTTTGCGCATATCCAGTCCTTACCCTTTATCCAAATTTAAATCGGAGTTAAAAAATTTCAAAACCGTCTCCACTTCTTTACTAAAACTAGAATGAAAATGAGTTTTACTCAAATCAAGAAAGACTCTCATATGTTCGCTCAAAATTCCTATATGAAAATGAGTTCTACTCATTCTTTTACTCAAATCAAGAGTCATAATTTTACTCAAAAATTTGAAGGCCACTTTCAAATTTATTACTATGCTATTAAAAAAGTTTTTCACTTAAATTTGAATTAAAATTTGAACAAAGGCGGGTGATGGGGAACCTGAAAATAAAATTAGAAAATGAGCAATTCTGAATCCAATTTTCTAGAGAATCAGTTGCCTCCTCTCGAATTTCACACATAATATTAAGCCAAATGAAGCTCAAATTTCAGAATTAACACCTATTTTCCCTATAATTCCTCCCTAGATCATGATAACAACCACCTAGAATGACATACATGTAGAGAGAAAGAGAGGTGGACAGATAATTTTCTACAGAAACAGCTGTCTCCGCTTGAATTTCGCACACTATTAAGCTAAATAAAACCCAAATTCCATAAATAACACCTAACTTCTCAATGATTCCTTGCAAGATCATGTTAAGTAGAGGTAGACTGATAATTTCCTAGAGAAACTGCAGTTTCCGCTCAAATTTCACACATAATTAAGCTAAACAAGGCTCAAATTCCAGAAATAATACCCATCTTCCCAATGATTCCACGCTAGTGTCAACAACAACCTAGAATACTATAAATGTAGAGAGACTAGAGAGAGACAATTGGTAATTTTCTCGGAAATTCTACTATATATACACGGGTAATGATACATCCCACTAAAAGTGGTGCCCTAAAGCACCACTAATGAGTTGACAAGCACTTTAACCAAAAAAAAAAAAAAACACAAGACACAAGCTGTGAGTCCCGTCTACTGCCATGCTTTTAGAGCACCACTTTGCACCACTTTTAGTGGTCTCAACCATTATTGATATATACACCCCCTAGTGGTATACCACCTAGTTATGCTATTTACTTTTTTTGTCATGACTAAAATTTTTTTGTAGTTATCACAATATTTTAGTTATAATTTTAGCTATGGTTTATGTGTTATTTAATTATGATATATTTTTAGTTATAACGTAAAAAGTACGGACTTATGCTTCTTTTTTTTTTCTTTCCTTATAAGGTGTCCATGCTACCAAGAGTTTCCCTAATTTTCTAGAGAAACAGCAGTCTCCGCACGGATTTTGCACCTAATTAAGCTAAATCAAACTCAAATTCTAGAATTACACCTACGTTCCCAATGATTCCTCCCTAGATCATGTCAACAACCATATATATGTAGAGAGAGAGAGAGAGGGGGGGGTGGACTGATAATATTCTGGAGAAACAGCAGTCTCCACTCGAATTTCGCACATAATTAAGTTAAACAAAACTCAAATTCCAGAAATAACACCTACCTACCCAATCATTCCTCTCTAGATCATGTCAAAACAACCTATCGCGATTCTGAATTTAAAGAGCCTGATTACAGGAGAGAGAGAGAGAGAGAGAGAGAGAGAGAAGCTACGCACCTTCGCTGGTTGAGTTTGCGAGGGGCAGTGAAAGCAGTGCCGGAGATCTGCTCGGCGTAGAGGCCGTAAGGGCAGACGAGAGGGCTGTTCTGGCTCTCAGGTAGAGCTCCGGTAATCGCCTCCGACGAGAAGTGGTTTCCGAAGCCGGACTGGTACTCCAAATTTGCCGGAAAATCAATATTCTTGGACCCCATGAGTCAACAAACTTTCTCGAGAATCGAACAGAGAGAGAGAGAGAGAGAGAGATAGCGGGAAGAGTGAAGGGGCGAATAAATAAATAGTTGAGCGAGAAGGGATGAGCTTTGATTAGTGTGAACCAATACCACCGTGGCAACCTGATCATCAGGATTCGAAGAGACGTGTATGTATTGTACAGAAATTTCTCCCTGGGACACACTCACAGAATTGTATGCTTCAGATATAGCCTTGCTGATAAAAAAACAAACAAGTTGTGGCCTTGGGGAGCAAAAATATAGGGGGGCCTTAGGGCAAATATTAGGGCCAAGGAAAGAGTTCGTGAAATTCGTAATTTGATTCAGTCCAGTTTAATGCAGTAAATTTAGAATGATTTTTTGAATCTATGGTTCGATTTCGGATTGAAAAATTAAAAATTTCTAATTTACGAATTGGTTCCAGATTGAACTCCACGATTCTAGATTGGAACCGATCCGGACCGTATATAAATAGTCTATATTTTTATTATACACCTTCATATATAGTATCTTCTCTTATTTCATATAAAACTTAATCTAAACCTAAACTTGCATAGTATCTTTTTTTATTACTTTTGTTTGTTAGTTTTTAGTATTAATTTGTAATGGTCTGAATACTTATGGTGGAACTAGTTTTCTTATGTTTGTTTAAATTATAGAACAGTTTGTTGTTATTATGAAAAGACATATTACTATTGTGAAATTAATATAGTGCTATATTTATATTTTTATGAAATTAAAGTGTTATATATATTTTTTTGTTATTTAATTATGTAAATCTGTGATCCTAAACCGATCTAATCCGTATTTAAATGGATTGGCTCGGATTGATTCTACGATTTGAACGAATTGGATTGGTTCTAATTTTTCAAGATCCGTAGATAACGGATTGATTCTGATTTTACTCTAATCCGATCCAATCCGGATCATGCTCACCCCTGGCAAATATTTGTGTTGTTCTATCATGATTTTGACTTCTTGATTGGTTGAAATATCATAATTTCAGATAATTATGAATACACTTCTTATAGTTTGCTTAAAATATCAATTGTCTCATATAATTTTAAAAATTACACTTCACTCTTTAAGTTTCTGATAGCATAACAAATAACTTATTTTAGTAATAAATTATCAAGTCAATTAATAATTTTAAATTATGTCATAAATATGTTTCAATTAATAATTTAGATCATTTTATTATTATATGAGAGCATAGTTAGAAATATCATTTTTTTCTGTTAATTTTGTTGAATAAAATTTTTTGACAAGGTGTTATTTGTAATTTTTATAAACACAGAAGATTTTTTGTAGCTTAAACAAAATCTCAGGGAATATATTTATAATTTATCTTATAATTTAATGCTTTTGAAAAAAAAATTAAAAAATCCAAAATTTTATTTTATTAATTTAAATCTTGAATTTTTTTTATTTGTTTTCAATCTCGACCGTCTGTCTATTTCTATTGGGTAAATTGACGAAAAAAATATTTTAATCATTAAATTCAACAAAAAAAAAATATTTTAGGCATTTAATGTATATTTACATTGAGTTTGATGACTTACTTTTTTTTCGTCAATTTTTCTTAATAGAAATGGACTGATTGTTTGGATTGAAAACAAATTTTAATTGATAAAATTAAAATTTTAAATTTTATTTTGATATAAGGGTTAAAGTTTCGATTTTTTTAAAAAAAAATTATTTTGTTGGTTTTTGAAAATTAATTTGACAAGTATCCTCTTATGAATGGATTGGTGTATTGCTCAATACCACTGAATAATTTCTCCCCCGATGCAGTGCTGACGGATTGCTGAATTCTGTGTTTGGTAACATTTACGTTTTCAGTTTATATTTACAAAAAATTTATAAACTGATTTTTGTTTATTTTTAGAAAAACATAAACTACAAGCACGTTTGGTAATTGACAAAATGTTTAAAAAAATTTAAAAAAATAAAAAAGAGTGAGAAATGGCAAGTGGTGGCAGAAGACGATGGTGAAAAGTGGTGACAGTGGGTGGTGATGGGGAGTGGGTGGGTGACGGTGGTGGGTGGTAGCGAGTGGGTGGTGGTGGTGGCAGGTGGGTGGCGGGTAGCGGGTGGTGGGTGGTGGTGGTGGTGGTGGGTGACGATGACGGGTGGCGGGTGATGGCGAGTAGGTGGTGACGGGTGGTGGCAGGTGGTGGTGGTGATAGGTAGGTGGGTGACAGTGGCGGGTGGTAGGTGGTAGCGAGTGGGTGGTGGTGGTGGGTGACAATGACGGGTGGCGGGTGATGGCGAGTAGGTGGTGACGGGTGGTGGCAGGTGGTGGTGGTGATAGGTAGGTGGGTGACAGTGGCGGGTGGTAGGTGGTAGCGAGTGGGTGGTGGTGGTGGGTGCTGGGTGGTGATGGCAGGTGGGTGACGGGTGGATGGTAGGTGATGGTGATGGTGATGGTGATGGTGATGGTGATGGTGGTGGCGGTGGGTGGTGGTGGCGAGTGGTGGTGGTGATAGGTGGATGGGTGACGATGGCTGGTGGTAGCGAGTGGGTGGTGGTAGTGGGTGCTGGGTGGTGGTGGTAGGTGGGTGGTGGGTGATGGTGGTGGTGGTGGTGGTGGCAGGTGGCTAGTGGTGACAGGTGGTGGATGGTGGTGGCAGGTGGGTGGTGAGTGGTTGTGGCAAGTAGGTGGCGGGTGGTGGTGGCGGCCGGTGGATGGTAGTGACGGGTGGTGGGTGGTGGCGGGTGGATGACAGGTAGGTAGCGGGTGGTGGTGGTGGCGAGTGGGTGACAGGTGACTGGTGGGTGGTGGTGGTGGCAGATGGGTGGTGAGTAATGGTGGCAGGTGGTGATTGGGGGTGGGGGGTGGGTGGTGGGTGGTGGTGGCGGAAGACGGTAATGGAAAATGGTGGCGGGTGGTGGCTAGTGTTGGGTGGTAAAAAAAAAAAAACTCAAAACTCAAAACGGAAACCCATTTTTGTGTTTTCATTTTTTGGCCAAATTTATAAACTGAGACAACTGATTTATAAATCAAAAATTTCACCAAACAAGTTTTTATTTGAGTTTTTAAAATTTTTGTAAATATAAACAAAAAACTGAAAACGTAAGCGTTACCAAACGGCACCTAAGGGTGTGTTTGGTAACATTTACGTTTTCATTTTATATTTACAAAAAATTTATAAACTAATTTTTGTTTATTTTTTGTTTATTTTTAGAAAAATATAAACTACAAACGCGTTTGGTAATTGACAAAATGTTTTAAAAATTTTAAAAATATAAAAAAGAGTGAGAAATGGCAAATAGTGACAGAAGACGATAGTGAAAAATGGTGACAGTGGGTGGTGGTGGAGGGTGGGTGGGTGACGGTGGCGGGTGGTGGGTGGTAGCGAGTGGGTGGTGGTGGTGGTGGTGGCAAGTGGGTAGCGGGTGGTGGGTGGGTAGGTGGGTGACGATGGCGGGTGGCGGGTGGTGGCGAGTGGATGGTAGCGAGTGGTGACAGGTGGGTGGCGGATGGCAGGTAGTGGTGGTGATAGGTGGGTGGGTGACGGTGGCGGGTGGTAGGTGGTAGCGAGTGGGTGGTGGTAGTGGGTGCTGGGTGGTGGTGGCAGGTGAGTGGCGGGTGGGTGGTAGGTGATGGTGATGATGGTGGTGGCGGTGGGTGGCGGTGGCGGGTGGCGGTGGTGATAGGTGGTTGGGTGACGGTGGCGGGTGGTAGCGAGTAGGTGGTGGTGATGGGTGCTGGGTGGTGGTGGCAGGTGGGTGGTGGGTGGGTGGTGATGGTGGATGGGTGGGTGGATGGGTGGCAGGTGGCTGGTGGTGGCAGGTGGGTAGTGAGTGGTTGTGGCAAGTAGGTGGCGGGTGGTGGTGGGGGGCGGTGGATGGTAGTGGCGGGTGGTGGGTGGTGGCGGGTAGATGACAGGTAGATAGTGGGTAGTGGTGGTGGCGAATGGGTGACAGGTGGCTGGTGGTGGCAGATGGGTGGTGAGTAGTGGTGGCAGGTGGTGGTGGGGGGTAGGGGGTGGGTGGTGGGTGGTGGTGGCGGAAGACGGTAGTGGAAAATGGTGGCGGGTGGTAGCTAGTGTTGGGTGGTAAAAAAAAAAAACTAAAAACTCAAAACGGAAACATATTTTTTGTGTTTTTATTTTTTGTCCAAATTTATAAACTGAGATCACTGATTTATAAATCAAAAATTTTACCAAACATGTTTTTATTTGAGTTTTTAAAATTTTTGTAAATATAAACAGAAAACTAAAAACGTAAGTGTTACCAAACGGCACTTAAAGTTTTCTGTTTTTTTTTTTTTTTGCGCGCGCGCACTCGTGTGGATAAAAGCACGTGTAGCTTTTGGATAAAATTTGTTGAAATATCATTTTATATTAGGGGTGAGCAGCGGATATATCGATCCGTCAAAACCGACCGAACAGAACCGATCCGTCGTATTTTTTACGGATGCGTAATGAAGAGCAGATGGTTGCGGATCGATTTTCTCCAATCCGCCAATCTGGCGGACGGATAGCAGATTTGAGATTCCTTTGGCCACAACCGAATCGCCAAACCGTGAGCACCCCTAGTAATTTATAAGACTTTGTGTTTTCAGTTTGTTTAAATATTCTGTTTGTGTTTTTAATTAAAAAAGAGTTTAAATATTCTGTTGAAAAAAAATTTTCAACTTGAATATATTCTTTGAATTGAAAAAGATAAACGTATTATTTATCTATATTTTTTTGTTTTTAAATCTATCTCTAAAAATAATAAATAGAAAATATGACATATGCTGATTAATTTTTGTTTTCAAAAACAGATATAGATGTAACAATACAGAGACATACAATCTCTGCTATTATTCTGTTCATGGTTTTGGTGGTTTGAATTATTTTTATATTTTAAAAACCACAGATTGTAATAATTTATGTAGATGAGGCATGCTATGATTGTAGTATGTGGATGAGGCATGCAGTGATTGTGATATTCTAAAGTTTCAAACTTTCTTGCTTTGGATGAGGCATGCAGTGATTGTAATATTTTTTTAAGTCATTGACTGCAATACTTTCTTTTCTTTTTTTTGAGGAAGTGCACGAGTTGAATTATGTTAAAAATTTATAAAATTTTAAACCGCCAAATCGATTCGCATCCATCCACCAATCCGCTCAATCCACGTCCGCCGGATTGATGGACGGATGCGGATTGATTTTCTCCAATCCGCCAATCTGGTAGACAGATGGTGGATTGGAGGTTTCGTGGCCGCAACCGACCCGCGCCCACCCCTAATTTATATAACCAAGAAAAAAAATTAAATAATAATATTATTAATTATATATTCTTTTTTCTTTTTGGTTTGTCAACATCATCAACAGTATACTTTGTGCACTTTAGCTAAAAATATATATACGAATATATTGTTCAAACTACAAATAGACAAAATAAAAAATGATTAATTAATCTGATAATAAAAATAAAATCTATTTTAATAAACTATATCAAATTTTTTGAAATGATTTTAAAAACTGTTGTGAGAGTAAAAATTAGTACGGAATTATTGTTGGATCAGAGAGTCACAGATTGATGAAAACAAAACACACAAGAGAGAAACACACAAAGCTTTACGTGGTTCGGAAATAATCTATGTTCATGGACAGTGAAAATTCTATATATTTTGGAGAGATACAAATTCACTCAGTGTTTCCTCACCACTCTCTTCTTCTTACTGGCATACAAAATACAATTCATTACCTATCTATTTATAGGCTTCTTTTGAGGCTGAGTTGCGTAGGCAGTAACGGCAATTTCACAGCGTTTTGGACGTGTTTGGGAAGCTTCAAGGTTCCTCCATTATTGACCTTCAGGAGCTTCAATTCAAGATGATTTTCTTCAGCTGCTTCTGAATCATCCAGGAGCTTCTATCTTGATCTTTCTAGTCTTCTTTAGAGAAGAGAATTCATTCTTCTCTTTTCTTCTTCTTTCTTCATAGAGAAGTTTGAGCCAACTTCCTGTAATAACCCCGACCTCCGATTAATGCTAAATCATGATTAATTATGCCTAACAGTAATTTAGAAGGAATCCGAAATTTAATTGCATATATATTGAATTATCTTTGTGTTTTTATCTGTTTGCCATAAAACGATCTGTTCATGTTTCATGTTTTAAACTGCAAATTGAAAGCCTTATCGGCGCCCGATTTTGAAATTGATTAGTGCTATGTGATAATTGGAATTTATGTAACTTTATGGTAGATTTAATTTAAATTTGATTTGGTATGATTAAATAAAGCTAAATTACATTAGTTGGACTTATCTACCATTATTCCACATAGTGGCTTGATTTGGAGACCAACCTTATTACACCTTGAAACATATTTCCTCAGCTATTTTCCTTGCCAAAACTGACTAGAGAAAGAGAGAGCTAAGAGAAAATAGGATTCATCTAAGAGATTTGGCTTAGAGCTTAGGAGAATTGAAGCGTAGCTTGCATATTTGAGCTTCTAGGCTTGGAATTCAAGGCTTAAGGTAGGAGGTTCTCCTTTCAATTGCGCATTTAAGTTTAATTCTTGCATGGTTCATGGAAGATTAGAGATTAAAGTCAAGAATTGGTTGAAAATGTTGAATTGAGACTTAATTCATGCATGCATGCACATATTCTTGGATTTTGGAGTTGTTCTTCATGAATTTCCACATGCATGTCCACATTTTGGTTTTAATTCATGAATTCATCCTATTCTTGAGCTTAATCTTGTTTTGGATCATGTTTTGGAGTATTAGAAGTCATGAGAATTCATACATGTAACATTTAAGTTATGTTCTTAGAATTCATATTAATTTTTGCACAAATTGGTTTACTCTTGGGCCATGATTTCTTGAATTGAAGCTTTAAACATGTTATTTTATGGGTTACCAAGTGTTTTTCAAAGTTTGGCCCAGAAAAATGAGTTTTGGAAGGTTGATTGTCGAATTTGAGCTTGGGAGGTCAATCTGGATTTTCCAGAAAATTGACCCACGCTCGAGCGGGGACTTTCACGCTTGAGTGTGAAGCCTGAGTACATGCAGTTCCGCTCGAGCGACGAGAGTCGCGCTCGAGCGTAAAATGCGTATGCCCAGAAGTTTGCATGTTTTACAGTCCGCTCGAGCGAGGGAATACAAGCTCGAGCGGGGGTCTGAGTCTCATGCTCGAGCGGGGGTCGAGCGCCTGTCGAGCGTGAATATCTTGCATTCAGTACTTTTGTCAATTTTACAGTCCGCTCGAGCGGGGAAGTTCACGCTCGAGCGGAGCCTCAACAGCTGCATGTCTGCTTGAGCGAGGAAAGCCACGCTCGAGCGTAGACCTTATTTCAGCAAATTTTGAGAAAATGTTTCCAAGACATTTTTGCATCCTCATTCCATCCTAGGCATTCCTAGGCCATGTTTAAGATCCCATAACGAGGGTTAAGAGATTAGAAGCGCACTAAGAGCCAACGAAATAAGTTTTGTACAATTAGAACGTGTGTTTCAAATGTATATCTGTTATGTGTTGTGTAAGTCACGTGCCACGTATCGTTTGACCGAGCTTACTCCGTCTGTCTGTCTGTCTCAAGGCCCACTGTAAGTAATAACTTAGTAAAGTTATGTTCAACTGTACTTATTTTCTATGTGACAAAATAAGATCTGTTTTCTGAAATGATATGTTCTGTACAATGAATGATTGTCCAATTTCTTATATGTATTCGTGACATTCTTAGCCTCAAACGATAACTGTTATCTGTTCTGTTACGTCCCTTTATGGGTCAACTGTACGTCTCATGAGCCAACTGTTATAGATCCTTACGTCCCATTTATGGGTCAACTGTACGTCTCATGAGCCAACTATATCGTCTCCGTGCACGTGAGTCAACTGTATGCCTTTATGGCCGTCCTTTATGGGTCAACTGTTTCTGCTAGTGCTAAGAATGTATCACGTAAACTTAAACAAGGCTTATGATTTCTGTCTGTATATGATCTAGACAAGTTATGGTTTTGATACGAAACTGAATTATGAATTCTGAATCTGTATGGACTCATTCATAAAACCCATTTACTCTGTTATTATTCACTGGGCTTTCGCTCACTGTTTATATTATGTATGTAGGTGAGCCGGCGTGTGACCAGGGCCAGAGTTGACGACCTTCTATACTGTTTTGTCAGCCAACCATTGTGCCTCCCAAGGAGGTTCCGATCAAAGTCTGATGCTATGGCTGTTTTTGTGTTCATGCTAGTCTTTGCATGTGTTTTGTAAAGACAGGTCTTGGGATGTAAATACTTTGTAAATATTGGTGTCCTTTGACTGGCATGCTTATTTATATATATAAGTTTTGAAATCTTCTGTCCCATGTACGTTGTCACAGCTCATTGGACCTTGTCTATTTTGTATTATTGCTTTCGCAGCCCCTTATTATTTGCTAATCTGTTCAGAGGCCTTTGGTAATCCACGGATTACTGGCCGGTTACGGTATTAAACCTACAGGGGCGGGTTTGGGTCATGACACTTCCCCACAATTCTCCACCTTGGGAAAAAATTCTTTATTCAAACTATATAGCGAGCAATCAATGCTACCAAGCTCCCGAAGGTACTTACATATGCTCCAAATGGATTAAGCCCACACTCTGTTCGAATTTTAACTCCAATTATGTTCTTCTTCTACTAGGTTTCCTTTTGCTGGGAGAAATACACTGTACTTCTGACCCTAACCCTCTCTTGGGGATTCTCCATCCCAAGAATCTTCTTTTGTGCAATTGTAAAATGATCAAACCGATCATACCACTATCGTGGTGTTTGCTTCATTATAGAGAGATTTATTCTTTCCAATGAAATTTTTCTTTCCAACTACTCAGAACCTTCCAGGTTGAGATAATAAAATTTCTTCTTTCAAATCACTATTCTTCTTGGTGAATTTCCATTTGCAGCAGATTTCTTTATTTTTGTTTGGTAGTTGTACCAAATCCTAAGTCTTATTCTTGTGCAGATTATGTACTTCTTCTTCAACTAGCTTTTCTTACTCCAGTTTCTTCTTGGATTCTTCAGTTGTTGAGATATCATTCCTAACTGCTGGAAATGCATAAGATACAATATTCACGTATCTTGCTGGTTTTCTGATCTCTTTATTCGACTTCCTCGTAGCAATAGACTCTAATTGCTACGGTATTGCTATGACTAGTTCTTTTTCAATTCGTTCTTCTGAGTCTACTGGTGCATTAAACTCCACTTGTTACGTTCCAACGGTTTTGTTCTGTTCACTGGAGTCTTCAGGCTTGAGTTTCTTAGGCATTTCAGACTCATTAAATGTGACATCTCGGCTAACTATGACCTTCTTCAATTCAAGGCACCAAAGCCTGTACCATTTTACTTCACGACTAAAGCCTAAGAATACTCCTTTCTTGGCTATAGGATCAAGCTTACTTCTCTGCACATGATAGTAAGTCGGACCACCAAATACATGCAATTGATCATAGTTGTTGGCATACATACCGAACCATACCTCCAAAGATGTTCTTCCTTCATTTGCAGCAATCAGTTGATAAGACAACGGGCATATGTCACATCTACAGCTCAAAATTGCTTGTGAGCAACCAGCGCACCTTTTCCAATAGAGTACTGTTTATCTGTTCTGTCGTTCCATATTGTTGTGAAGTTCCATATCGCACATTTTCCAGTATTTTACCTTTTTTCTGACAGAGCTCCTCTAACGGATTAGTAATGTGCTCTCTACCGTTGTCTGATCTTAAAGTCTTCAATTTTCTGCCAGTCTAGTTTTCCATCATTTTCTTCCATGTTGTGAAGATGTTCACAACTTCATTCTTGACCTTTACGACAAGACTATTCTTCAATAGATGTGACAAGACAATGCTTACCTTTTTTCGATGCAACTCTGGAAAGTCCTTATACATTGGTATGCACATAGTCCATCTTTTTTTCCATACAATGCTCTACAGTTTCAAACTTGACTTTAGTCTTCGTGCAATCTATGTCAACTTTATTAACTTCTTCATTCTTTCTATTACTGGTGGCTACTCCACTTACAACTGTACTCCTATTGCGAGAAGTACAAAATTTTCTTTTTGTTTCCTTTCATGATAACCCGAGTCACCGATACTATTACAAGAGCTCCACCTTCCAAGGTAATCTTGAAACCTTTTGGATGCTAAAGTGCTCAACGAGATAAGATTCTTTTTCAATTCTAGTATATACTATACTTCTTTCAAGGCTCGAACTATTTCATCATGCAACTTCAGTTGGATGCTTTCAATTCTTATTGCCTTACAGACGACGTCGTTGCCCATAAGAACTGTTCACTATCTAACTCCTCAAAGTCAGATAACTAGTCCTAATTAGGACACATATGGAAAGTACATCTAGAGTCCATAATCCATTAATCATAATGGCACGAAAATGATGGAACAATACAAACACAATCTGAATCTTCATTCTCCTGAGCAAGGCTAACTATTGATGTCTCATTGTCATTATTCTTCAGATAATCAGCTTTCCAGTGTCCTTTCTTTCGACAAAGGGCATATTTATCTATAGCGGGAATTCTTCTAGTTGATAGTTCTTTAGACATGCAGCGGAATCTATTTTTGTTGCTTCTGTATAACCCCCTCCCAGATTGCTTCTTCTTCTCCGATCTTTTTTGTTCAACTAAGGCTCCACCTGATGTGTTTTGATAATGGGCCTTCTTATCATTCTTTCGGTACTCATTGTTAACCAATGTGTTAATACATCTTCAAACTTGATTTCTTTCTTCTCATAGAACATTGTGGTAATCAAGTGCTTATATTCATCTAGTATGGAATTCAACAATAAAGCCTTGTCTTCATCTTCAACTTCTATATTCAGATTGGGTAGATAGGCAAGAATCTTGTTATTGACATCGAACTTCTTTCTTTACATTGAAACCGAAAAATCTTCTTCTTCAAGTATAACTGATTCTCTATGCTTTTTGTTATGTGCTTATCCTCCAATTTCTTCCAAAGATCTTTGGTATTCGTCTTTTTCATGACAAAATACTTCTGATTTTTTGCAAGACATAACCAGATGGTACCACAGGCTAGCCGGTTGATCTTGTTCCAATCTTTGTCGGACATTTCTGCATGTTTGTCCTCTAAAATGATATCAAATTCTTGTTGAATGAGCACTCCAAGACTTCGCATTGCCACATGCTGAAGTTATTTCTTCCATCAAACTTTTCAACCTCGAACTTGGCATTGGAGATTGAACTCCTTCTTCATTGGTTACTTGATAAAGGTATTTCTTCAGTCATTCTTCTTCAAAATTCTGAAACCACCAAAAGAGTCCTTCTTTGGAGACGGCTAATACAATTTGAAATACCAACAACCTTGATAAATTCACAAAATTCAAATCCAAATCTAAAGAAACGGATAGTGTGATAGCGACCGGAACGGTAGATTTGACTAGGGACTACTCTCTTTACGTCAACAATTGGCCCAAAAAGTACTCCCAAAACTGACCAAAACCTTTTAGGGAATATTCTGTACAGAAGACAATATTTTGTCAAAATATTCATCACATAGAGAATATTTCCTTTCTGACTGGGCTGCTGACCGCTAACGTGGCAATCAAACTGTTGACGTGGCGCTAATATGGTGATGACTTGGCTTGGCCAATGCTGACGTGGCACGAGATATTCTAAATATTCTTCTTTCGCTCAACTCGACTCGGTCTGTCGTCTTGGCTCGGACTGTTGACTTTTTTAGGTCAACTTTGACCAACAATTGAGAGAGTTTTCGGTGTCCGTTTGAGGTGATTTTTTTTTGTTAAGTTGCTCTACTCAACGAGAGCTATTCAATGGTGTGTTCAAAAGTTGATTTCGAAAACTTCAAAATATGGGCAAATTCAGAAACAGAGTGAAAAACGCTCTGTTTTTTGCACAACGACACTTTAATACCACTTGATGGGCCAGGGGGCCACAAATTGATGCAAACAAAGCACACAATAGAGAAAAACACAGAGATTTACGTGGTTCGGTAATAGCCTACGTCCACGGACAGCGAAAATTCTATATATTTTGGAGAAATACAAATTCACTCGGTGTTTCCTCACCACTCTTTTCTTCTTCAATTCAATGCTTGCATACGAAATACAATTCATTACTTATCTATTTATAGGCTTCCTCCAAGGGCGAGTTGCGTAGGCAGTGACGGCAATTTCACTGCTTTTCAGATGCGTTCGGGAAGTTTCAAAGTGCCTCCATTGTTGACCTTCAGGAGCTTCAATTCAAGATGGTTTTCTTCAGCTGCTTCTGAATCATCCAGGAGCTTCTATCTTGATCCTTCTAGTCTTCTTTTGAGAAGAGAATTCATTATTCTCTTTTCTTCTTCTTTCTTCGTAGAGAAGTTTGAACCAACTTCCCCACAATTATATGGGTCTTAAAATAAACTTTTTGCTCAGGTGCTCTACTAGGCATTTTGTTTGGATTCTACACGTTATTGAATGCTCTACCATACATTTATACTCGGGTGCATTGCTAAGCACTCTACACTGATTCGTTGCTCAACCAATCTATTAGGGTGTGTTTGGTAATGTTTACGTTTTCAGTTTATATTTACAAAAATTTTATAAACTGGTTTTTGTTTATTTTTTGTTTATTTTTATAAAAACATAAACTACAAACGCGTTTGGTAATTGACAAAATGTTTAAAAAATTTTAAAAATATAAAAAAGAGTGAAAAATGGCAAGTGGTGACAAGTGGCGGCGGAAGACTATAGTGGAAAGTGGTGACGGTGGGTGATGGGTAGCTGGTGGCGGCGGGTGGCTGGTGGTGGTGGTGGATGGGTGGGTGGCGGTGGCGGGTGGTGGGTGGTAACGAGTGGTGGTGGTGGTGGCGGGTGGTGAGTAGTGGTGGCAGGTGGGTGGCGGATGACGGGTGGTGGGTGGGTGGGTGGGTGGGTGACGGTGGCAAGTGGTGGGTGGTAGCGAGTGGATGGTGGTGGTGGTGATGGCAGGTGGTAGGTGGTGGTGGCAAGTAAGTGGCAGATGACGGGTGGTGGCGGGTGGGTGGTGATGGTGAATGGGTGGGTGACGGTGGCGAGTGGTGGGTGGTGGGTGGTAGCGAGTGGGTGGTGGTGGTGGCAGGTAGGTGGTGGTAGCGGGTGGGTGGCAGGTGGCTGGTGGTGGATGGTGGTGGCAGGTGAGTGGTGAGTGGTGGTGGCAAATAGGTGGCGGTCGGTGGATGGTAGTGGCGGGTGGATGGGTGGTGAGTGGTGGTGGTGGTGGTGGTGGTGAGGGGTGGGTGGTAGTGGCGAGTGGGTGGCAAGTGGGTGGTGGGTGGTGGCGGACGGGTGGTGGTGGGTAGGTGGTAGTGGCGGGTGGTGGTGGTGGTGCTGCTGGTGGGTGGGTGGATGACAATGGCGGGTGGTGGTGGCGGTGGTGGCCGGTGGTGGTGGCTGGTGGGTGACGGATGACGGGTGGTGGCGGGCGGGTGGGTGGGTGATGGTGGCGGGTGGTGGGTGGTAGCGATTGGGTGGTGGCGGCGGCGGCGGTGGCAGGTGGGTGGTGGTAGTGGGTGGGTGGCAGGTGGCTGGTGGTAGTGGGTGGCTGGTGGTGGCAGGTGGGTGGTGAGTGGTGGTGGCAAGTAGGTGGCAGGCGATGGATGGTAGTGGCGGGTGGCGGGTGGTGGGTGGTGGGTGGTGGTGGGTGGATGGCAGGTGGGTGGTGGTGGCGAGTGGGTGGTGGTGACGGGTGGTGGTGGCGGGTGATAGGTGGTGGTGGCAGGTGAGTGGTGGTGACGGAAGACGGTGGTGGAAAATGGTGGCGGGTGGTGGCTAGTGTTGGGTGGTAAAAAAAAAAAAAAACTGAAAACTGAAAACGGAAACACATTTTTTTTGTTTTCATTTTTTGGCCAAATTTATAAACTGAGACCACTAATTTATAAATCAAAAATTTTACCAAACAAGTTTTTATTTGAGTTTTTAAAATTTTTGTAAATATAAACAGAAAACTGAAAACGTAAGTGTTACCAAACGGCACCTTAGTGTTAGTTCACTTTGTTAGACCACACCGATGGAGAAGATATCCTAATAGTTAATGGGTGTTGCTAACAAATGTCTCTAATATAGAAGTAAAAGATAAGATATTTTGAAAATATAATACAATTTCACTAATTTTAATAAATTTTTATTTAAATTATTATATTTTTTTAACATTTTTACATATTTTATTTTTTTTTACCTACTTTCCAACCTAAATAATGTCTATAGAACACTTATTAAAATTTGTCATAATTAATTTGAATAATACTTATCACCTCCGCATATGGGGAGGCATTATCTCATTAGTTATGCATTATATTCATGAAGAGACATTTTGGCTTGGAAATGGCCATCGTAAGTTCGGTAGAATTCTAATTGTTTTGTCAAGTGGGTAAAAGTTATTTTTTTTTTTACTTTTAACTTATTTTAAGTCTTACTATCTCTCTATTTTTTTTTATATTTTAAAAAAAAATTAAAAAAATTAAAAAAAAAAACAAACTTTTAACCTGTTTTCTAAATTCTTTCATTAATTTTTCTCTATCTTATGTTTCTCCCACACGAATGTCATGTCAAATGTTCAATATCCCTATTCCTAAAAAGATTAATAAATAATAGTAAATTCAACAATGATAGAGACCACTAATTTTGGAATTTTAAAAAGACTACTAATGACATGACGTTCAATAAAAAAAGAAAAAAAATACTACACCAAAGCCAAAACATCAAATCATTCCTGGTGGGGCCCACTGCCACATCATTAGTGATAGCACTAATTAGTGCTCTCACTCATTTTTCTAATAAATTATGAATATTTACAAATTAAAGTGTAATTTATAAAATATATATATATATATATATAATATAATATTCATAAAACACAATACAAATGTAATAACAAACAATTACAAATACAATAATAAAAACAACTCAAGACAATATATAGTGATATTTTAAAAAGTTGGTAAAAAGTTAATTTTTTGACCTTTTTAATCTATTTTATCTTTTTGTGAGTAAAAAATATGAGAGGTGATATGACCAAAATGAATACAAATGCTGCCTTTTTTTCTTCTCAAAAACCCCCTATAGTCAATAACACAAAGAGCAAATAA
Organism: Camellia sinensis; assembly: GCF_055761805.1. Lineage (NCBI taxonomy): Eukaryota > Viridiplantae > Streptophyta > Magnoliopsida > Ericales > Theaceae > Camellia > Camellia sinensis. Next base: position 173,189,584 of record NC_138967.1, read on the forward strand.
AAGAATTTACCATAATGCTAAAACAAACCAGAACAAATAATTTCACTAAAATACTATTTCTAAGGTCAAGTTTGGTATCTTTTTAAAAAGATAAAAAGTCAAAAAGTTACTAAGGGATTGTTTGGGATGACTTAAATAAGTGTACTTTTTGTCTTTTTACGAAAAGATGTGTAGAAAAGTAAAGAGGTGATGTGATGAAAAAAAGATAAAAAGATGGATTATTTTGTGTATGCCAAACTTGGTTATCACTATTCACAAAAAAAATAAAAATAAATTTTTCACACATCCATACAACTCAGCAATCATGTATGTTCAGCGCTGTGCAGCGTTTGTTAAGAAAAATCACACAGTTTGGGTGCAATTTTCACACACTGCTGTTCGGCTCATGGGGGCCCATCACGGGTCCCGTTTTGATAATTGAACCGTGTTGAATGTGTAGAATTCGTTGAATACTATATGTTTGTAAAAAATCACATTGATCGGATATCGATAACTACATGATCAAATCAGTTTTGTATAAAAAAAATAGATGGTGTTATAATTAACGATTGAAAAAAAATAAATCGGATCAGATAGTTATCGATATCCGATCAACGTAATTTTTTATAGGCATATAGTACTCGACGAGTTCTACACATTAAACGGTTCAGATTATCAAACTGGGACCCGTGATGGCCCCCACGGGCTGAACAAAACCGTCCAGTACAATGTCCAAAAAGTAACCAATAATTTCTTACCATCAATTCAACTGTGCAGATTGTACGGTTGTACAACACACATCTCTAATCTTCTCCTACACACTTCTTTATACAATTTTTTAATACACATTCTTTCATAAAAAGTAAAATAATTAATCCAAATTTTCATTTTTTTTTTCTTAATTTTTTAATTTAAAAAAATAAAAATTACATTTATTTAAGACACTCCAAATAATCCTTAAATTTGGATTTATATTTTTAATTTGTGAGTACAAGCAAATCCCCATACAATGAAGATTTTTCAGAATTTCGAAGGTGCCGTAGTGTCCTTGCGCTTCCATTGGGTCCATCATTGCTGCCATTGCAGTGTCCGGATATACTGGCACATCACAAAGCCATTTTGGCTTTTTCGATTGACCATTTGGGAGTCTTATTTTGGGTTGATTTGGAAATTAGGTTAAAAGGTGGTTTTTTAATTTTATTTTATTTTTTTAAAAAAGGTATAAAATAAGTAGAGAAATGGTGGACTCAAAAAATTTAAATAACTTAAAAATTAAAAAGTAGATTTTAATCTTTTACTCAAAAGAGGCATTTACACTATGGCCAAGTTTGGGGACTTTAAAAAAAGTCAAAAAGTTACTAAAAAAGTTAAAAAGTTAACATTATTCACCAAAAGTCAACAATTACGGCTGCACAACTCCCAATTCAAATTTTTCCCTACAAATCAATTTTTACAATTTTTTATTACACATTTTTCAATAAAAAGTCAAAAAGTTAACCCAAACATCCATATTTTCAACCTCAATTTTTTAGTCCAAAAAGACAAAAAGTGCACTTTTTTAGTCTTCCCAAACTTGGCCTATATGTCCTCTAGACTTTAGTTTCGTTTGGGAGGTGGATTGACCTTTTATCTTTTTAGTTATTTTAGTTCTAATTAAAAAAATTGTTTGGATTTATTTTTTTAATTTTTTAACTTTTATGAGAAAAAAAGTAAAATGATTATATTTTTGATGTAACATTTTGTCTTATTTATTTTTTAACATATTTTATCTTTTTGTGACTAATTTAATCCAAAAAAAAAACCAAAAATCCACATTCCAAACGAGGTCAATTTGCCGTATCTCAATAATGGGGTCTGTTGATTCGAAATCAGAGGATGGATAGATATAACAGATGATGAATCTATACACAATTAAAGATTTCGTTTGTGTTCCTATTAACGATTTTTTATGTGAATTTGACAAGTCATCCCCTGCCCACAATTCTCCCTAACCTAATGATAACCACACTCCCTCCCCACGACCTAGTGATACACCAACCACACTCCCTCTAAATCTTTGAAATTCTTCTTGTAAAAGAAAAACACCACAAACAAGGAAGGAGTTTAATGCTTCTAAGATTAATTACTATGTATATAATAAATTTTTGTATGTAGGTAAATAATATGTTTTTTAAAATTTATTTCTTTATATTATTTGCATTAGTTTCGGTTCATTTAATCTAACTAATAAAAAATTCAGTACAATTATTCAAAAAATATAAGTTACTTATATATATATATATATTAAATTTCAAAAGAAGTACGTGTAATTTATCCTTATAATAATACTTGGTAACAAATATGACAACTTTTTCATTAAAATAATTTATAATATTTCTCATCACAAACATACATTTAATTGACATAACTATAATGTTCATACCATGATTGCAACCATTTATAACTTTTATTTTAGGAATGCACATCATAAATTAATAACTTTATAACAAAATGACATAACTAACACAATACGTTTATCCTACATTATTCATATATCATTGTCACTTTATTGATTAAAATCAATATTATTTAAAGTGAAATAACTTTTTCTTCAATTAGTTGAAAATAAAATGATTTAAAGTGAGACATCTTAATCAATCAATACGTTTTCACCTTATCAAAACAATTATTCATCCTCTCCCCACAAATAGACACGCATGGATAATTTTAGGGAAAAGACATGATAAGTCAGTTTCTTCCTCATCAAAAAAAAAAAAAAAATGTATAGGGAAAAAAAAATATTTGTAAATTGTTCTTTTCTTATAACTAATAATAGCTGATAATTGCAATTTTTTTTAAAACAGGACTTATCTTATCAACTGCTTAAAAAGGTAACATTTTTTCTAAGTTTTTTTTTTAAAGTAATTTTTTTATATTAAAATTTAGTATTTCATCATTTTAATTTAGAAACATATAAAAAATTAAAAATATACTATAACAAAAAGCGAACAAGAAAAACACAAAACTAACTAAACTTTCTAATAAAAAATGTATATATAGCGGGTTGTTTTGGGAAGTAGGTTAAAATTTATTTTTTAATTTTTTAAATTTAAAAAAAAAAAAAGTGTAAAAAGTAGAGAGATGATATGATTTAAAAAAAAAAATTAAAAACTACAAAGCTGTTTTTAAATTCTTTACCAAAAGAGGCAAGCATTTACAAATCATGAATTTTTTAGCACAAATTTATCTATAAAAAATTAAAAATAAAAAGAGAGTACATTTTATATTTTATTGCATTCAATAAAAATTTTATGTTTTTCAAGTGTATCTAATAGCAACAAAAAAACAAAAAAAAATTTGACTAAGATATTACAAAAAATTACTAAAAATACAAAAAATACAAGTTGAAAACTTAAAAAAAAAAATTGAGGCATTGAGTGAAAAATCCAATAAAGGTCCAGCCGCTAATTTATTCTATCTATAAGGACAAATTGGGATGCTTCTATTTACACACCATATTTGGTCACACCACTACTCAGTTCACACCTTTAATAATTTGAAAAAACATAATTTTTCTCAACACATACAACAACGTTCCATTTTTGCCCTTAGTCTCACACCACTTAGTACATACCTCAAATTCAAAAAAACAAAAAAACCCTAACTATTAGACATTTACCACCGGCGACAACAACCATCACCAGCAACCACCATCAATGCCAACTATGGCCGCCACCATCAACCATTCCTTTCATCTTCGCAACTGTCGCTACCCATTTCCCAGTCTCGTAAGTCGCCTGCATTCCCAAAGACCCACCATTTCGCAGACCACCGCCACCATCCGGTGAACTACCCCCAACCCTCCTCCCCATCTGGCGAGACTTGCCTAGCCCTCATACTCCACTCTCGTTTCTCACCGTCGCGATTTCCAACCCCCACAGTTGAAATCCTGACCGTGATTGCGATCGCATATTGCTTATCACCAGTGATGCCGGTGGTACACCTCCGACTGAGAGAGAGAAAGAGACAATCACGATCGCGATCTATACTCTTGCAATCTACTAGGTGGTGCAGTTGAGGGAGGGTTGACGACAACAAAGGTTTGTGGTGATGGGGATTCGCCGGAACTGGAGTGGGGCGACGGGGCAGCAGTGGTGAAATAACGGCAGCTGCAGTAGTGGTGGCTTGGGTTAAGGTTTGGATGTATGTTTAACTAAGGCGTGTATTCAATTGTGGTCATTTTGATCATTTTAGGTAAGGTCATTATTGTAATAATAATAAAAAAAAAATAATGGTGTACGTTGAGACCAAATGTGGTGTGTAAATAGAGACACCCATCAAATTGAGACAAAATGACCAAAATGCGCCTACATATATATGTATATGGCAAATCCACACCCCCCACTCACCACACTTTCTTTTCTCTCTCTTCATCTTCTTCTCCCTTTCTAAACCCCAACCAGCTCTATCTATCTAAAAGCCACCAGTCCTCCGCTATTAGAAACACCACCGTCGGCTTCATGTCTCCGCCGCCCACTCTGCCACTAGAACCGCCGTCGCTCTGACTCCTCACCCGCTCTCTCACTATCGTTTATGATAGAGAAAGAAGAGATGGACAAGAGAGAGAGAGAGCGATCTACAATCGCGTCAATCGCCTTTCACCTCCATCACCGCCGTTTATGGCCTCCGTCGCCAAAAGAGAGAAACCTCATCATCAATCGAAAACCTCCTTAATTCAAGCAATCTCCAGCGACGATATCTGACCACCACTAGAAAAGATCTAGTTGTGGAGTGACCAAATCTAGGCCCGCCATTGCTCTCCTATTCCTTTATCGTCGACGACGTTGAACAACCGTCGTACAAGATAAATACATACATGCATATAAATATACATTATGTATATAAATATATATTTACGTGTATGTGGAGATATATATATATATATATATACATATGTATGTATGTATGTATGTTAGTATTTGTTGTCCAATTATATTTAGACTCATACATATATACGTATATGTATATATATCTTGAGTGTATATATATATATATATGTGAGTGCGTAAGTGTGTGTATGTATGAGATAGATATGGAAAAAAAAAATTGATGTTGATGATGATGATTGCAACATATAAACAAAAAAATTTGACATAGATTTTCAACAGATAGAAAAAAAATTAACAGATAGATAGAATTTAGAAGAAAAAAATTAAACATATAGATATAAAATTGAACAGATAAATAGAATCTATGGAAAATTTTGAACAAATAGATAGAATTTGGGAGAAAAATTGAATAGATAGTCGAAAAATTTGAACAAATATATAAATTTAAACAAATAGATAAAAATTTTGAACAGATAGATATTAATTTGAACAGATAGTCAATAAATAGTCAAATAGATAAAAATAAAATAAAATAAAAAATTAAGAGCAAAATTAGAAGCAAAATTTCTTGTAAGACTTCTCATCAAATTATTTCACAAAACATGAATTTTTCACCAACAAAAATATTCACTAAATCTAATACCTTACACACTCTTTAATTTGAATTTATCATCAATTTTCTCTTAAAATTTTGCTGCCACATTCTTATCGGTGGTTGTGCTCACAGTGTCTGTCAAAGATAAGGTGGGCCTCCGAATTAAAAGCCTGTCTTAGAGCCGATAGCATTGGGCTTTCCTCCGGTCCAATCTCACAAATTAGCCCAGCGCATATTAATAGATGTATATAATATTTATAATTATAAATTCAAAATTATGTATCGAAATGCACCATTATTTGTCTACGAATTTTTAGTCATTTTCTGACTATTTAAGTATAAAAAAAAAAAAAAGAAGATTAGATCATTTGGCAATTACTTTTTAGCTGGTAATTGTGTTTTTTTTTTTTAAAAAAACAAGATTTATCTTTGTTTATCAACAGCTAAACAAGTAACATTTTTTCCAAGTTTTTTTTTTTTTGGTAATATTTTTAAATTTTTGTATTTTATCATTTTAATTTAGAAGCATGCAAAAAATGAAGAATCTAATAAAAATACTATAAAAAATACGAAAAAGAAAAACACACAACTTAACTAAATTTTCTTAATAAAAAAAATATATATATATATATATATGTAGTGCCTATTTGGGAACTTTGGTTAAAAGCTACCAGCTGCAACTTGTCCAAAAAAAGCTAGATTGGTTTTTTAACATAAAAGTCATTTAGGAAGGCCCAAAAAAGCTACTTGTGAAATAAAAATTATACCTTTCATGTTGTTTAGGGTTATACAGAGATGAAAATATAAATTTTATAAATTTGATGGGGATAATTTGGTCATTTTATTGTGATGTGACATCATAAACAATTATTAACCAAAAAAACTAAAAGTAGCTTTTTATCAACTTTTTAAATCACTTTCTAAAAAAGTCGAAAAGTTTGGTTAAAATTAAAAGTCAGCTTTTAACCATATTTTCAAAACACCCCATGGCATTTGCAAAACGTAAATTTATCTATATAAAAAAAGAAAAAATAAAATATATTTTCATATATATTTTGTCGTATTCAATACAAATTATATATTTTTCAAGTGTATCTAAATTATGCTTTCGTTTAGCATAAGCTAAAATGGAGTTTTTTTGCTAAAATAGTAACAAAAAGACAAAATATAATTTTTAACCCAATAAGACAATACGTCACATTCAAACCATAATCATTTTATTTTTTTTCTCACAAAAGTCAAAAAAAACCAAAAAGTCTATCCCAAACGAGATTTTTTAGCTCTAAACTAAAATAGCCAAAAGCCAACCCACATCCCAAACGAACCTTTAAGTGGATCTAATAGCAACAAAAAAAAAAAAAAAGAGTTAAAATATTATAAAAATTCACTAAGCATACAAATTGAAAAGTCAAAAAATGATTTTTGAAAAGATTAAGCCACCTTTCATGAGGTAATTACCAATTAGTCTCATTAAGTCCTATTGATTTTTTAAATGCACAATAAATTCTACAATACTTATACTTATCAAGTGTTTTTATCTTTTCACTTTCTCTCTCTCTTCATCGTTTTTTCACGAGTTCATACTGCCATTGTCTACCACCGCCACCACTATCTACTTATTACTACCACCATCATTGTCGTTTGCCCATTACTTCCACTATCGTCATCGTCTACCCACTACCACCATTGTCATTATTTGGATGTTGCCACCGTTCGCCAACTATCTACGCCATAGTAGCAAATCTAAACTCTATATCTATACTTTATCATCGTAGATCAACACTTCACCATTATTGATCTACGTAACCACCATACCACCACTGCCTTATTTGTTTTGGATTTAAATTTATTTTTCAGTGATAAATTTATCAATCTCTCTTGCTTTTTGTGTATGTAGAAGAGGATGATAGATTTTTACAAATGAGTTGATCAATAAATTTACAGAGATAAATTTATTAATAAAGACTTATAAGCAAATAAGTTTGTTTAATTGGAGCAGTCCATGAGTGCCTTATTTTTATGGGGAGTTGCGGACCAGTCCTTTAAACTTTATTTAACTCCTATGAGGTCTTGACTTGAAATAATTTAGCACATCTTCCCATTTTATCCTTAATATTCAGCCCACATGTAGAAATCGTTCAACCGTTCCACATACACACACTCTCTCTCTCAATCGGCCATCGAAAACCATTTCCGACCTTTGACAATATTTTTTTTTGGCCATTTTCCATTTCAACCATGTTAATACCGCTATGCGAGAAAAAGAGAAGAATAAGGATGAAGAAAATGAAGAAAGAGGATAAGAAGTCCCTACTAGACAATAATTATTCACGTTTGCAAATCAACACAAAAATTCAAAGACAAATCTAGTAAAAAATTTATGATTGACACATTCAATAATAAAATTATCACTATCTGTTTGTTAAAAATTTTAAAAAAAAAGAAAATCTCGTATTCATAATCACAAATCAACATAAGATTCAAAGACATACTCAGTGATAAATTTATCACTGATATACACATTCACTGATAAATTTATCATTGAATGTTTGTTAAAAAATTATAAAAATAAAATCTCGTCATCATCGTCACAAATCAACACAAGATTCAAAGACATATTCAGTAATAAATTTAGTAGTGATAAATACATCACTGATAAATTTCTCACTAGTTATTTGTTAAAAGATTACAAAAAAAAAAAATATCGTCATCATCGTTACAAATCAACACAAGATTCAAAGAAATATATCAGTGATATATTTATCACCGATTCAATAGATTTAGTTTAATAGAAAGAGGGAGTGAGGAAGACGGAGGTAATAAATATAACATGAACAAAAATTAGTGATAAATTTATCATTGTATCAATATCAAAATTATAGTAGCAGCAGTTTACAACATATTAAACAAATCAGTGATAAATTCATTAGATTAGTTCAACATGTTTTACAAATGTAGGTCTTCACCAACATACTGTAGAAAGAGTCTCGATCTTGTTTGCGACTATGTAAAGTACCAGATTGGCGCCAAAGATGGTAGATCGGTATTGAAAACAACTAGAATTGAAGCCATTGGTGAAGTTCGACGTTGAAGATGGTGGATTGATGATTGAAGAAGAAAAACAATGATGACAGATGAAGAATGGAAGATGGAGGATGGAGGAAGAGTGACAGTAATAGTAAAGAGGAAGGAAGGCGACAATGTTAGGCGAGTGAGTCAAACGGTTGAGAGATAGTGAAGTACAGATCGGCGACGATAGAGATGGTTGGTGAACAATAGTGGTGGTAGTGACCGGTGAAGGTAGTGGTGGTGACCAGTGGAGTGGTGGTGGTGGTTAGTGACGGATGACAATAGTGGTTAATAGTAAATGGCCATGGCCATGACCATAACTATAAATGGCGGTATTTTCTAGAGAGAGAGAGAGATGAGAAAGAAGAAGAGTTTTGGAAAAATGATCAAGAGAGAAGTTAATACAAATTGAAAAAATTAATGAGTAGTAAATATTACAAACAATTAAAGATTTAGAAAGTATTTGGGATGATTTAAATACGAACTTTTACCAGTTGGTAGCAGGGGTAAAATCGAAATAAAAAAAATATAACAGGTCTTCCTGGTGCATAAGATAGAAACTTAGAACCTAATAGGTAATTTTTATCGGTAGGTGTGCTCAGCGTCTCTGTTAAGATAACGTAGGGCCTCCGAATTAAAAGCCCGTCTCAAGGGCCATATTATTGGGCTTTCCTCCGGCCCAACTTTACAAATTAGCCCATCCCAAAATAACCCCTTTTGCCGTTTTAACTAACGAAAAAAAAAAAAAAAAAAACACTCACACAAAAACCCTCGCCATCTTCTCCAGCAGCGGCAGCAGCGGCGACACCATCTTCGCCGCTGCTTTCCGCCGCGTCTCCTCCTCTCTCCACCCTGGAATTCCCCTTCCGGTAAGGTTCCATACACATCACAATCCATATACAATCATATCTATACATACATAAACACAGACATTGGTGATTAACAGTCGGTGTCAAAGATGTCTGAAGATCATACCATGGAAGTTGAAGAAGAGATCGAACAAGTCAAAAATGGCGGAACGAAGAGCAAAAACAAGGATAGAGATGCTCGAAACAGTCGCACACAGTCAAGACTCGTTAAAAGAATCTTGTTATCTGTGACGAAGCCTTCTTACACGCTCGCAATAGGTTCTGAGAAAGTACGAGTGAAGAATCGAGCTAGATTAAGGCGAATTCTGAGCAAGCTTGTGCGGCGACATAATTGGGAAGAAGCAAGCGGTGTGTTGAGTGTTTTGCTGAAAGGGACTGGTAATGAGAAGTCTCCTCCAAAGAATCGATCAAAGTATTGGGTATGAATCGTATTAAGTTTGAATTTTTGTTAGCATATACGGATGAGAATTCATTCTGGATGGAAAGATTTGAATTTGAGAGGTTATAGGAATATTCGGCACCTTAAACCCTAAACCCTACAATACAAGACAGCCTTTTTTTTTTTTTTTTTTTTTCTGTTGACGAATGGTGGTGTTTGTGCATGTGTGTGAAGTAAGCAAAAGTGGGTTGGGAAAAATTGAAAAACTTGACATGACAAATATGGAGATGTAGAGATTAAGAAGAAAATGCCAGGCCGAGACAACATTGTGTGGTTGTGTTGTGAATTTTTTCGTGGTGGAGGGATGTTCAATGGCATTCAAAATATGAAGTAAAAGCAAAAATGCTAGTTACATTTAATTATTGCGCTGAAAATTGCGTGACCCACACCATACCTTGAATGAGTCTGAGCCACAAAGTGTACTTTTATGTGTCCCAATTTTGTGTATTTAGCATTTCTGGAAGCCACAATAAAGTTTCCTTTAGATTGTAGCCTTATGGGTGCTAATTTTATTTTATTTGTGTCATAGCATTTTGGTAAAATTTTATCACAGCATATTTGTTTGGTTTATTTTCTTCTTAATGTCATTTGTATCTTCATTATGTAAATATAGATGTGAAACTTTTTGCCATATCATGAACAAGATGGCATGAATAGTTTTATGTGATACCTATGCACAAATTTCACAGGTTGCAATGGAGCTCCTCAAGCATAAGCAAAAGGACCATATCAACTCAACCAAGATCCAACATGTTTATGAAATCTGGATGAAAAGGATCGGATCAATGAAAAATCGGCCAATGAAGGTACAATCTAGAAAAGTTTGTTCTACAGCAAAATTACAATTTCCTTTCAATGCCCGTGTTCATTTATTTTGTTGCTATTGCTTTTTTGCTCTTTGTTTTTTCTCAGTTCTTTCCACCTCTTTATGAAGCATCCTTCATTATTTTGTTTTGAAGTTTGTCTTATTTTGATTTTTGCCTAATGTGATTTGGACTAGAAATAGGTGGTAAATGTTGGTGCTTTCCTATTGAAATAAATAATAAATAAATAAATAGAGACATTAAAATATTTTTTTACAAGAAAGAAAATATCCATGAAATGTTTTTTTGTTTTGCTATTTGTGAAGGAAGTCTATATCTAGTTTTGTACTAAATATTTTGCAATCCAATTAAAATCAAATATCAGTAGTCTTTGGAGTGTGCTACAAGGCACATTTGAATTATTATTATCCACGTATGCAGTAGACAAAAGCCACCTATAGTTAATGATCTTGGACATATAGGAGCATGACTCAGATGTGCTTCTTGTCTTTTTAGATTGAGTATTAGTGCCGTTGTGTCTTTATTTTGTGGAAAGGGATATTACTATGCTATTTTCTTATTGTTTTATGCTTACTAAAAAGGTCCTATTGTTTTACCATTCATTCACTACTTGGAAGGGGATGTTCAAATGCTGATGGTTGGCTATCAGGATTGGTTAAATTGTGTTTTCTCATGCGTTTGTGAAATATCTATATTTTTTGTGACAATATTCTAAAGGTAATGGAAATTTCTCACTTACAAATGAAGTCAAACTCAACACATTCGTGAGCATCATCATCTGGATGCTTTGGTAAAAAATTTTATTTTGCAGTTTAGATGCCTAATTTTTGGTTGAAACTGCAAGGCATTATTCCAAACATTGTCTAAAAGGTTTATGTGTTTTAGGCACTGATTCTCTTGCTAATGTGCATTTTATTCGCATTGAGTATGTTCTTCAACCTTTCAATTGTTGGCAGGATAGATTCACTGTTCAATTGGAATTCATCCTTTTTTGTCTTAAACAAGGGAATGCTCAGGATGCTCATCAGGCTGCTATAAGGTATGGTTCTAGGTTTCTCATGTGTATTTGTTTGGCTGAACATAGAAATCATTGTTATTTTGTGGTGTTTGGCAAAATAGAAAATGTCCTTCGGCCTATTATCCCTAGAGTAACTTTTAACCCTTGGGCGATGGGCCTTCCACGTGGCACTGTCGGATCCCTAAGGCCTACTTTCGTCTTATGTTTTAGTGAATTAGCTATCAACATGTGTTGGGGGAAATTTTATGCTGACAATATTGTTAATAATATGTTTTGAAAAATAAAATGTAGGACATGAATCCATACGAGCTTGTTTTCTGAACTACTTGGCGACGGATATAAGTTGCTGTAAAATGATTTTTGTTAAAATGTGAAATTCCCTAAAGATCACTAATTTTATGCTATCATCATTTAGGCCTAAAATTCAAGCTGTTAATTTTTAAAGTAACCAAGGTTGGTCTTAATGAAAAAGAAGTATTGCTAATCAATCAAAAAACAAGTGTGTAAAACAATATTCATATTTGTTAATTTTTGTTTAAGTTTCAGTTATCCTTCTATCTTGATTGGTCATTGGCAAGTCCAACAATTGTGAGTACTAATTTTGTGGTCAATGCTGTGCATGGGCATGCAGTAGCCTTGCTTAGGCATGTTGTGAATTTTTAAGGTTTCGTAATTGGCTTAAAATTCTAGTTGAACCACAAAAAATTGGCAGTCTTGCTAATCAAAACTTGCCACATGTGAGAGAATCTTCTATGCAGTTCCTTGCTCTTACATCTTGTCTGATCTGGGTGGTGCTGATCTTCAGTGAATGACTATTAGATTTTGGAAGCTGGCAACTTCTGATATCACATCCAAGCTAGTAAGCTACCTTTTTGAAATAAAGGGTTTACATTGTGGTTTTTGCTAAAGGGTAAATTTGGGTGATACTTACTGGAGATGGTGGGTTGAAACTTGAATTAGGTTCCTATTATTTAACCTTATCTGTTTTTTTTTTTTTTTTTTGGTATTCATTACTTGTTTTTTCAACTTTAAATACATCTGTGGAAAATGTAATAAGGTTTTTATTGATAAGATGAGTTAGAGCTAGATTGTACGGCTAAGTGTTGACAGATCAGATTTTGTTTCCATCTGGATCTGATTTATAAGTATATATTTGCTTTCCTAGTGTTTCACACCATGCCAATGCTATGCTTGTTATTGGGCAGTGTGCTATTTCTTTGTTAAGTAGTTAGAATAGTAATTTAGCACCTTAACTAATAGGGGGTCTACAGTTTAACCAGGCTATAACAGGGCAGAGTGGAAAAATTAAGAAGTTTCACACTGGCAAAGGGAAGGTAGTTTCCTGCATGCACGCCCGCGCATGCCCCCTACATGTCCTAGAGGGCTTAAATGTTTTGAGTGTCTGAATTTTCCGCCCTCTGTTGATTTCTACTTCGTGTTTATTTGTTATGTTGAGGAGGCATTTTAAAGTCACTGTCCTGGATGTGCACTGCCATTTGGCTTGATGCATTTGTTTTGAAAAAAAAAAAATCCCCAGTTTTTATGTAGGAAACACTCAACTCCTTTAACAAAAAAGTGACTATGAAGATTAATGATGATGAATCCATCCAGAATCCAGCTAAAAAAAAAAAAAAAAAAAAGAGAAGAAGAAGAAACAAAGAAAAGAAAAAAAGGAAAAAGAAAAATGTAAGGAAGCATGGACACAAATAGAAGTAACCCCCTACAAAAATGCTGTTGAAGAGGTTGAATGACTTCGAAGCTATGATTTCTAGATATGGACACGAGAGTCTGAGTGTAAAAACGGTTACAAGGTATCTGACACAACCCTTAAAAATTAAGATATGGGGACACAACAGTATATATATAGATTTATGTACAATTTTCCTTTTTCTTTATATACTTTGAATTATCCTTCATATAATTTTTGTATAAACTTCGTAATTCTTAATGCCTTTTTTTAGAAGTTTTGTAACTTTTCATCTTATTGTAAGCCAAGGGGCTGAGGGTACATTTGAAAATCATTGTTAACTCAAGCGCAAATATAAGAAGTATAATAGTTGGTGGGTTTAATTTGAAATATCACAAATTCGTGGAAACCTTAGGAATTACAGTGTTTGTGGGCCCTTGCTCAACACATTATTTTGAGCCGTGATTCTGTGAATCACATTATCAGACACCAAAACCTTATTGTTGTTTGCCTATCAAAACATATTGTAACAAGTCACTGCCGTATGTATGCAGTATCAACATGGCTCTCAATCATAGTTTTTGTATGTTCCTTGCATGATAGCTTTTAAGAAACTCTGCAGGGATAAACCTTGGATTTTTTTATGAGCACAATTTAGTAACCAAAAAAAAAAAAAAAAATTGGGGGAAATGCTTTAAAAGGGATGAACCCTGGATTTAGCCAAGAAGAAATGGTAAAACACACTTGATTTTAGAACTGATGCTTTTTATGAGAATAAGTGTTTTATGTTCTATATTATGTATTATGATTTAATTTTTGTATATGATGTTCTTCAAATTCAAGAAGTTGCTTTGGAAATTTACACCAAACGGCTAGTTTTGCATAAGTTAAGTGATAAACATTATGTTTGAGATGTATATTGGGCAAAGCATTGGCAATACGTTGATCATTCTCCGTTTGCAATAGGTTCCTGTACTTCACAGAATTGTCTAATTTTCCATGTGAATCTTTTTGGATACGAGTGACAAAGTTTTCTTACAGAGCTGCGTATTCAAGATGTATTTGTGGTTTTACCAGTCTGTTCAGCCAATTTATATGTGGAAGACGAGATTAATTTGTTAATTGGGGAAGAGTGAATAACTTTCTTCATAATTATTCAGCTTGTTTGGTTTGAATTTGCAGGATTCACTTTTTAGAAATTGAAATTTTTTGTTTTCTGTGTTTTTTTTTTTTCACTGAATTTTTTTAATATTCTAAGTAATTTTTTTTTTTTTTAATTTTTAGATACACCTAACATAAATACACTTAAAAAGTATAATACTTGTGAAAAAAATCTTTAAAAAATTCACTAAATACAAAAAAAAAAAAAAAATATTACTAGAATTCAGTACATTTTTTGTATTCTTGTGTATTTATTGATTTTTTAAAATATTTTTTTACAAATATTTTACTTTTTAAATATATCTAAGTAAGTTACATTTAAAAAAGTAAAAAAATTGCTTAAAATTTTAAAAATATTCACCAAAAACAAAAAAAATACGAAAAACAAAACACTTAGGGTGTGTTTGGTTTGTGTTTGTAGAATAATTTTTGAGACAAAAAGTACGAAAACTTGTTTGGTTTGCTTTTTTTTTTTCAGAAATGGTTTTGAAAATTTGTTTTGGAGAGAAAGTTTTAAAAAAAGTGATTGATTTGATGTGTATGAGAGAGAGTGATTTTGGAAAGTAGGTAACCAAACAAAATTTTGAGATTTTTTTTGAAAAAATTTGTTTGGTTTGATTACTCTTGAAAATTTGTTTCTAGAGAATATTTTCCAAAATGTTTTCTGAAAAACAAACCAAACAAGGCCTCAATTTTCAGAAAATTGAATTCAGAAAATTGAAACCAAACACATTGATTATTGTTATTATTATTTTCAAGGTTTACCTTTTTCAAGGATGAATGCTTTTTACAGTCTGAATAGAAGTTAATAATGTGTTTCCTAATATACATGAGATGTCAGTTTGTTAAAACCTATCACCTACTTCACCCACTTAAACCTACTCCACTAAACCTAACCCACTACACCACTACCACCTCACCTACTCCACTAAACCTAACCCACTACACCACTATCACCTCCACTTCACCTACTCCACCTACCACCTACTACCACCTACTCTTCTATATATAGGAATCATTGTAACATTCAATAGATATCAATCAATATTACATCAATAATACAATTCTCTATTTCTCTTTATACATTCAATTTCAACATGGTATCAGAGCAGGTTTAGAACCTAATATTTTCGCTTCACCGGCGGGCGGCAACCTCACCTTAGCCGTCCGCCGGACCTCAACCTAGTCTGCTAAAATTTTCTACACGTACCTTGAAATTTCCTTTCTTCAACCTGCTGAGTGCACAAACCACAGACAGCACACCGTATTTTGCTTTTTCTGACTTGGTTGGGTTCAGCGTTTGGTACCTGGTTGAGGAGGGAGGTTGCGCCGCCGTCAATTGGGGGGGACGATGGCGTCCTGTCAGTGTCGCTGTGTGTGTCTAATAATAATACCAGCTGCAGCTACAAATACACCTCCGATATTTCCATTGTCGTCGATTCTCGATCTGAGAGGAAGTACAGGAAGAAGAAGGAGATTTTCGGGCATTTCTTCCACAAGCCCTAGCTTTAGCTTCAGGGGAAGACAAAGACAATGCCTCCTCTTCAACAGAAATTCTGAGTCCACTTGTACTACTAGTGGTCCCTTTCATCGATGCAACTCTCAACTGGGCGGAGACCTTGCCCCTGCTACCTCTGCAGCTTACAGAGTGCTTCTCCTTGTTGGTGGTCTTTTTGCCTATACAAGAACAGGAAGCAAAGGATCGCTTCTAGGAGGCCTTACTGGTGGATCTCTAATGGCTGCAGCTTACTTTCTTATGCAAGCATCAGAGATGAAGGAAATAGGGGATGCCCTTGCGTTTGGATCCACCTTCCTCTTTGCGTCTGTATTTGGTATAAGATTGGCAGCTACTCGCAAAATAATGCCCGCAGGGCCTTTGTTAGGTCTTTCCATCTGTGCATTGGCTGTGTCTCTTAAGGAGCATAAAGAAGAAAAGAGAAAACCAAACAGGGGGGGCTCTCTCTATCTTTCTGATTTTTGGTGAGACCAAACCCACGGTCTCTCTCTCTCAAACAACAAAGTCACACGCTGTTCTTTCTTTTCTTTTCTTTATTTTCCACTTTCACACCCACAACCTTTTTTTAATCAACCCACTCAACTTTCTTTTATTTTAATATATATCTATATATATATATATATGTTTCTTATAATATATTGCACAGACTCCGTCTACTTTTGCACAAACCCATTTTCTTTTCTTCTTTTCTTTCTTTATTTATTTCTTTCTTTTCATTCCTTTATTACATCTATACCCATATCCATCATCACACTCTTTCTTTATTTATTTCTTTTAATCACCTTTTGCACCTCCCTCACCGACTCCCTCACCACAAAATAGAATTTTTTATTTATTTATCTTATCTTTTTTATGTTCCATTTTTCACAATAAAAATAAAAATAAAAATAAAAATAATAATATAGCTTTGCACACCAAACCATATTTTATTCATCTCAGGGATCAACCCCTATCAAAAAAAAAAAAAAAAAAAAAAAACCACACACAATCAATCAAAACAAAACACCCAAATATTTGTTTTCTTTTCTGCAGCCGGCCACCCATCGACCTCACTTCTTCGCCTATTCCGCCGGTCTTTTCTTCTTGCCTCCGTCCTGGGCGGCCCTTGACGGTGTTGCCTCTATGTTTCCCACTCCACTGGGCACGATCACTCCACCCTGCTCCTCCACTACAGCATATGGCGGA
Source organism: Camellia sinensis (assembly GCF_055761805.1). Classification (NCBI taxonomy): domain Eukaryota; kingdom Viridiplantae; phylum Streptophyta; class Magnoliopsida; order Ericales; family Theaceae; genus Camellia; species Camellia sinensis. The sequence continues at coordinate 173,206,794 of NC_138967.1, forward strand.
CCTCCAAATCGGAACATCACGGTGGCCTTCCGCTTCAGCTCCTTGTTTTCCGCCTTTAGCACACTTATCTCTGCTCGCGCATCCTTATACATGCGCTGGAGCAGAGCCAGTTGGGCGTTTAACTGCTGCACCTCATTCGTTCTACTCTGAAGCCGGTGCGACAAGTTTGTGACCGCAGTCATGGTTTCCACACATGACTTCAATGTATACTGATTGGCTTCAATGTCAGTTTGCACTGCCATTTTTTGCTCCACAGACCGCATAGGAAAGTTCAACGGAGCAAACCCTGGGGCGCTTGGTTGAGGTTCACTGGCCCCCGCACCAGTTATCTCTCTTGTTGACTCGTTAAGGTCTGGAAAGAGAGTGAGCAGACCACGGGAAGACGAAGCCATTTTCTGGACAACAGAGTGTTACAGAGTGTCTCTCTCAGAAATCTCTCTCAGAAAACAGAGTGTTACAGCGTATCTCTCTCAGAAATCTCTCTCAGAAAACAGAGACACCAGAGTGTTACAGAGTATCTCTCTCAGAAATTTCTCTCAGAAAACAGAGTGTTACAGAGTATCTCTCTCAGAAATCTCTCTCAGAGAACGAAGAGGTTTCCACTGGTTAGTTATGCTTTCAAGCCTCAGCCTCCGCTTCGGTTTATAAAGACCATGATGAAGAGGCAGACACGCGCATCGCGCGCCACTTGACGCCAGACGACAAAACGGGCGCGCAAGCCAATGTGGTCACGCGTCTCGCCATCATGTCCAGCACACCTTTTTATGGAATAGGCGCGCCTTTTGATGGCCCGTCTTTTGATGGCACACTTTTTGATAGATTGGGCACACCTTTTGAGGGTGCGACTTTTTAAGGGTCCGACAAGACTCTGTAAACTGTCCCGACATTGATTCCGGTTAGCTCCTTTATGGGTCCGACAAGACTCTGTAAACTGTCCCGACATTGATTCCGGTTAGTTTCTACAAGGGTCCAGCAAGACTCTATAAACTGTCACAACAACTGTCACAACATTGTCTGCTACAACGGTCCGACATGACCCCATAAACTGTCTTCTACATCGGTCTGACACCGCCATCCAGTGTCCTCTACAACGTTATGACACCACCATACAGTGTCCTCTACAACGTTATGACACCACCATACAGTGTCTTCACCATCGGTCTGACACGACCATACAGTGTCTCCTATCCTCTTTTCTTTTATGTATTCGTCTATTTTCTTGTTTTGTTACTCTCTCCAAACTCAAGTTGGCTAGTTCCTATCCCCCTTGAGTTTCGGGGGGCTGTTAAAACCTATCACCTACTTCACCCACTTAAACCTACTCCACTAAACCTAACCCACTACACCACTACCACCTCACCTACTCCACTAAACCTAACCCACTACACCACTATCACCTCCACTTCACCTACTCCACCTACCACCTACTACCACCTACTCTTCTATATATAGGAATCATTGTAACATTCAATAGATATCAATCAATATTACATCAATAATACAATTCTCTATTTCTCTTTATATATTCAATTTCAACACAGTTTATGAAGGGCTTTGTCTTAATTAATTGTGGGTGTTTCTCTCAGTCTCATGCAACAATGCGAATTTGGAAGTGACCCAATTTCAAATATGGTTGTGGGCGTAACCTTTTGTCATCTGTGGTTGTCTGCAATTCCAAAAGAGTTGCAGTTGAGAGATTCAGATGAGTCTTACACCCCTGTGCAATCAGAGATGTCAGGAATGAGATTCAACGACTCAGTTGAGAACTCTGAGGGACATGATGAAGTTGATATCCAGCAAGCTGAAACCTCTTTTCAAGCTGATTCCTCTTTTCAAGCCAATTCAGACACATCTGTTGGGAATGACAAAGATGTTGCTCGAAAAGTTGATGTTGAACAACATAGAGAAGTTTCTATGGAATTGGATGATAACCTACAGAGAGAAACTACTTACGGAAATTACCAGTCACAGGGCTTCTACATGAATTCTGCTGATGATAGTGGACATGAAAAGTCTTTCTCTAATCATGGTGATGATATGCAGTTTGCATCTACTTTCAATGCCCATGGTGAGTTTCAGAGTTTATTTGCTTATCAGTGTAATCTTTGTTATAGTGGGTAGGAATTTCTTAACAATACAATTTTAAGAAAGGGATCATAGAAAACTAGCTATGAATATGTGATGTGCTCCCTGTTCATTATTTATGCCATCACTGTGAATATTTTGGTGGAGTGAGCTGGCAATACTTGATAATGCAGTTCCGTCAGTTGATTAATTTCTCAATTTGTCTTCAGCTGGTGTTCTGTTGAATTGAATATGAGACTAGGCATATGGGACCTTAGTGATTTGTTTGTAGTATTGAAGTTTATAGTTTCTCTGATCAATTACTGTTACAGGACCCTTCAAGCATGTTCGTGCTTCAGCTTTCATCAAATTCAATTATCTGTTTAGTGTTTCTGCAATTTTTCTGAATCTTTTTGTATGATGCCATTGGGCATACTGATTCTTTCAGTAATTTCTGGCCAACAGTGAGATTATTTGTTTATAGTCTCAGACTCTCAATCATATTTTGGAGTCTGTAATTGACAAATGAATCTTATTGCTTTTGAAGTGATCTTGAAATGTAAACAACAAATATAAAGGATAGATGGATGCTTTCCTGACTTAGCTACTTACGGCCGTTGTTATTTGTAAAACATGTGTCACATGCTCACCGTCTTCCATGATATCTCTATAGCTGGTATGGCCAATTGTTTAAATCCATTTTAAACTAGGGAAGCATTCGTGGACTCTCGTTTGATTTATTCTGCCTCTATGAGAAGAAAAAACTTCCCTAGAAACTACAATGCCAGACTAGAGGGAGTATTCAACAAGTTTCTTCTATTTTTAGTGCCAAAATTTTTGGTTGAAGGTAAAATTTTGGCATTTGTAATTTGAACTTCAAATTTAAGATGTTCCAACATATGCCATCTAATGTAAACCATACTTACTCATTACAGGTATTATCAACCTTTAATTTGAAGGGATGAAGATACTTATTGTATCATGTAGAGGAAACATGACTCAGTACGTGATTTAGCGAATATTGTTTTTCATATATAATTTATATCTTTCAAGTTGTTGAAATATGGATGATGAAATGCTCCATGCACCATGCAGTTTGACAACTATGTTCTTGCTATGTGTTTTATCGTGAAACTTTATGTCTTTAAGATCTTGTTTGGATGCAGCTTTAACGCTAAAAGCTAGAAAAGGAGTTGCATTCAAATTGGGCCTAAATAATTTTGCTTGTTATGGGGAAAAAATGCCGGGCTTGAATAATTTTATTTGTTCTGGGGAAAAAAAAAGCTTGGATCAATTTTCAAGTAACATAAGATGATTGTTCGATTCATCTGAAGCACGTAACAAAGTTACATGCACTAGATTACCAGAATAGACTCTAGTTAATGAGCTGTTTGGATATGACTTGGTTCATCACTTTGGATCTGACCATGGATTCTTCAATTAGGGACCCGTAATTTTGGGTTCTTGGAATTGGATTTATCTTTATTAAGCAGTTAAAACTTTTTTAATTAATGTAACTAATGAAAACGGAAAAGAGGTTGGTCTAGGACAAGAGAAAACTACAATAGATTTTCTTGACCTACTCCAGTTTTGTAGGAATTATGACGAACCTTAAGTCTAGCCAACAGTCTTGACATATAGGTCTTAATTATTGTGATGTTGCTGTTGCTGAGGCTTAGTTTATGGCGATTCCATAGGGAAGTTGTAGTGTTGGAGGATGTGAATGGGGTGATGGTGGCGATAGGAGCTAATTGTTCTTGTTAAACAGATCAGGCACTTTCTTAAACTATTCGAGGCTCCAATTTGGCATTGAATGATAGTTATAGCAACAAATTACTATCTCTGTTTTGTTGAATTTTGTCAGGCATTTTTGAGCTTTGGAAAGTTCTCCTTAGATTTTATATACTTGGTTCAAGAGCATTTATAATGAATACTGAATTATTCCATTCTTTCTGGTGAAGGCTTGGATTCATGGTTGTTGCCATTACAATCGTCACATTCAAATAAAAATTTGGAGGACTTCATCTATTCGAATAGGGAAATGCTAAATGACTACTATAAGGGAGCGGTCAAGCATTTGCGGCTTGCTCTTTACTCAACACCTCCAGTATATGAGGCCTTACTTCCTTTGGTACAGGTAAGGGCGATTTTCATTCATTCATTTGATGCCAATTGTTATCAAAATTTTTGAATCAGCACACACCCTTCTTTCTTTTATATTTCAAGAATACATTGACTTGTTAAAAGCCAGAGAGGGAGGTGTTGTGAAACCTGGGCATTTGCTTCAATGCAAGTGTTCTAGTGTTCCTTGGGTGAGATCAAACTGTACCATCATTACTATCCCTCATGTTGTCAGCTTCACCACCACCTCCTTTTTACTTTAGTAACAAAAGGAGGTTTTGTTTGATGTCACTCAATTTATTCTTCTTTGTCATTGTCATCAATTCAACTTTTATATGGTAATCATTATACAGATGGTTATGGAGCAAGTGTGACAGCCCTCATCATTTCAGTTGCAATATTTTTTTGCAGATGCTGCTGCTTGGGAATCACATTGATGAGGCTATAAATGAGCTTGAGAAGTTTGGTCATAATTCAGAGGCAGCACTCCCTTTGAGGTAATGGTTCCTTTGCTATTTGGATCAGAAAACTAAAACAATGTAAAATATATCTAGGAGATGGATAGAAAACATTAATTACTGGAGCAAGTAAGAAAGCAAAGTGGAAACAAATTCCCTGCTTGAGGAGCTAAAATATCAGTTGGGTCATGGTAGCTGTGAGAGAACCAGTGGTGTTGATGATGTTGGAGTTAGGTTTACCAACTATGGTGTGGATGCTGGAGTTAGTAGCTGTGGCCCAGGTGTTACTAGAGTGGTAGTATGATGATGCCACATGGAAGTGGTGGGGCCAAAAGAGTTAATTCATTGTAGTGCAGTTGGAAATCTAACTGATGCTCTTCTTCACTTACTTTCCTTTGTGTCATGGAGATTTCACTTAAGAAAATGAGGAAAGTTTGATTTCCACATTTTCCTTGTATTTTCTTATGTTTACGGAGTTGTCTCTGATACCCAAATGAACTCTAGATTCCAGGTTGCCGAAGCATCTATATCTGGCCACCTGGTTCTTATGGGTCTTATTTCTGTAAAGCACAATCGTAACACATTTATTTATTTATTTATTCTCAATATTTATTATTTCTTTTTAATTGGTGTAGAGCAAAAGCAAGTCTTTTGGACCATTTTGATAGTGCCAACAATGTCAAGCTTTCAACCTGCTTTGAGGATATCTTGAAGAAGGATCCAACATGTAGCCACTCATTGGCGAAGCTCATGAACATGCATCAAAAGGGTACATTATCATTTTGAAACAAATATGCATGCATATTCGCGTCTTATATGTTTAATTGATATATATATATATATATTTTCATGGCAAATGAGAAAATTTGGGTTATTTGGGTTGGGTTTGGATTAGAAGCTGGGTTCAGGTAATCAAGGTTAAAATATTGACAAATTTTTTATGTTGGTGTCATCAAAATTCATTAGTTGACCTAACAGGGGATTAATGAAGGGGAAAATTGTAATTTGATTTGGAACCTCAGGGGGTGCATTATAATTTCTCAAAAGTCAAGGGTGAATCTGTAGTTAAAGCAAATCTCAAGGGATATGAATGTAATTTGCCCTAAATTTTGTAAGTGAACAACTCATAAGATATGGACATCTTGTTTGAACCTATAAATGAGATATACATGCATCCAATAAAACTATTATCACCTTTGATAGTGATTCGATTGATATCGCCTCATCCCCCGTATTTTTTATTATTGGCTGCCTAATTGGGTGTATTCTTTTTTTTTTTTTTTTTTGATATCGTCATTGAGTCTTTGGTTTGCCCCTATATTTTTTTATGTTGATGGGACGTTCATGTATTGGCCTAGGCATTTCTTATATTAATGTAAATAGATGCTATGTTATGTATTATTATTCTAGTACAAAATTCTATGAAAAATTGTTAATTAGTTAGGCATTAGAATTATTCGTTTTCTGCTATGGAAAATTATTAGAGGCTTGATCGCACGCTGTGGAATCTGACTTCAATTTTTTTCTTCCCCTTTTCCATATTTGCAGGAGATTATAGCCCTCAACAATTGTTAGAAATGATAGCTTTGCATTTAGATGCTACCCATGCAGAAAGCAATATATGGAAAGAGTTTGCCTCTTGTTTTTTGAAGATTTATGGATGTGAAGAAGATCGAATGTCAGTGTGTCTGAATGGAAATGAAGGTGTGAACAACCTCGGCTATTCTATTTGTTTCAACCGGATTCCCAAAATTTTTACAGATGGAATATCGGGAAAGGCTTGGAAATTTCGTTGCAAATGGTGGCTAACACGCCATTTCAGCCACAGCATTCTTAGGTCCGAAATGGCAGCAGGTACTCTTATCATGAAATTAATGCATTTTTTTAGGTGTCTCGGATGATTGCAAACCGATATATTGATTTTCTTTTTTCACTGTTAATGATCGATCACAGGTGACTTGGAACTCCTAACTTACAAAGCAGCCTCTGCATCTCGTATCTATGGACAGGAGTTTGGTTATGTTGTAAATGCTTGCACATGCTTGGAGGAGAACGATAGGCACTTATTCTTATTCTTGCGAATGCATATGCAGAATTCTATTGGATTCTATTCAAATTTTGACAAACCATAATCAATTTATTTTTTATTTTTGCAAATGAGAAGAAAGTTCAGGTTTTTATTTATTTTTTATTTTTGCGTCATTAGGTTGTGTATGGATCTTGGATTGTGGAGGGATTGGAGAGAAAAGAAAGGGTGTCTGATTAATGATGTTTTGTAATTTGCTGACATTATTCTTATTCTTTAAAGCATGAAAATAAAACTAATATAATATTTAAAATAAAATAAAATAATAATTACTCCCGGAAATGTTCTTGTGTTTATGTGATTTTTATGACTTAAGCCTAAAATGATAGGTACATATAAAAACATATCATGTCACGGGTGTGCTTTTAAATATAATAAAACAGACAATTAGGAATTTAATTATGTTTGAATCATGAATTTATGTAGAGATTTAAAAAAAAAAAAAAAGTAAGTAAAGTGTAATTATATTTTATATTTTAAATTTTTATTTAAATTTATGATTTAAACACAATTTTAATACTAATGATTGTGAATTTGTGAGAACACAATTTCACCACTTGTTCACAATTTTTTCCCCATCATGGCTTGTTTCCAATTCACTTAACAAAAGGGACGAATTTTTTTTTATTCTAGGTAGTTACTATTCTAAAGATCTAATTTGCTTTTTTCATAAGTTTGTGTAGAGATTATAAAAAATTAGATCAATAAAATAATTATAATTTTTTTTTCAATTGTAATTATATAATTTTATCATATTTATTACAAAGGAAATGAACAAGTATAATCTACAAATAAACTATTTATTTTTTTAAATAAAAAAATATAACAAAAATCAGGTAATTTTAATTATCAGTTTAAACTAATTATCAAAGTAAAGCTCATAAATGAATCTACAAGCGTAACTCACTCTAAAGATTGGAAAGAAGGCTGGCCATTAATCATTAATGACTTTAAAACCCACAATTAAAAGAACAGTAAAGTTATTGGCCTTTCAAAATAATCTTGAAAAAAATGTGGAAAATCTATGACTACTTTAGACATATCCTATCAAGCCTTTTTTAAGGTTTGAAAAATATATGACACATCGGAATTAATGCAGATACATAAAAATAAATAATACTCCATAAAAAAAAAATATAAAAAAGATATGATAATATTATTATTAATAAATTATTTATTAAAAGAAAACTAAGATCTTATAAAAATTTTATATTGAACTTATGAGATTACTATGTATCATAAGGCAGTGAAATTATATGTTTATTTCCGAAACTATTGCGTCAATAAGGGTAAATATAAATTTTTTTAATCAAAATGACATGTTATCTGTTAAAAAACTTAACTACTTATTTAGAAACTTAAATGTCATCTATTTATTCAAATGCACATGTACACGTGACTATCTAACTATCGATTTAAATATATTCACATGTTATCTATTTGTACAATTATCTATTCAAATATTTCATTCCCTGTACACATTTTATATATTTATTTACTTATCTGTTAAATTTCACTGTCCTGCTTGTTTGTGAGTGGCTTTCTAAACAATTTTTTTTTTTCAAATCTTTTTGCGCCGAATTTTTAACACGTGTCAGGCACTATCAACTTGTATTTACCTACAATTTTTTTATATTATATACCGTAATTGGGTTATTTTGAAAATATTTTGTAAGTAATTTGCTGGATGAAAAAGAAATGAAAAGTGGAAGACAAATCAACAAATATCGACCAAAACACCTTCCAACCCAAAAAAGTCCAAAAAGCTAGCTAGGGTTAGATACTGTGAATACTTTTTAACCAGTGATGATGATGATGTAAATCTTGTTACAAAAAATTAAGAACTTGATGAGAAAAGAAGACACTCTCATGTGTGTATGAGAGATACAGAGAGACGATCTGTTTCTGTTTCATTGCCAACCCAAAAACCAAACCCTATTCTTTTGTCGCTCTCTCCTCTTCTTTCTCTCTCTAGAATCGACCCATATGCATACATATATCACGATTTTCGAATTTGATCGGTGAAAACGAACGATTTCGAGAGAGAGACACAGATGGCGGCGTACAGAGCCGACGATGACTACGATTACTTGTTCAAGGTGGTTCTGATCGGGGACTCTGGTGTGGGAAAATCGAATCTCCTCTCTAGGTTCACAAGAAACGAGTTCAGCCTCGAATCCAAATCTACAATCGGTGTTGAATTCGCTACTCGGAGTATTCGCGTCGATGACAAGATCGTCAAGGCCCAGATTTGGGACACAGCTGGTCAAGAGAGGTTTGTTTTTTACCCCCAATTCTCACTTTTTTTTTTTTTTTTTTTTCATTATGGTATATTGGGTTTCCGTTTGGTTGCTCGGAAAATGTGTGATTTGTCATGGGTTAAGTTTCAATTTTTTATTGGCTTTAGTGATGCTAGGGTTTTATTGATTTCATGACCTCATTAGGGTTTTATTTATAGCTTTGTGCGTCTAGATTCTAAATGAGAATTAGGTTTGCTTTTAGGGTTTATGCATACAAAAGTAGGACTGAAAGAAGAGAGGGTGGGAATGCCCTGCACCAGTTGTAGTATGTTTTTCCGGAACCAATTAGACAGGCATTTAATGAATGACAAATTGCCTATAGTCATCTTCCAGTATATAAGGATATATCAATGTCCAAACCTACAATCCATTTTATTATTCGCTGTAGAATTCTATGGATTTGGAAGTAGGATTTCCAGTGCGATTACCGGAACAAGGTTCCCCGTTTAAAAAGAGTTTTCTTTACCAAATGGTGGACTAAGGTACTTGACACCCGTAAACAACATCAAGAGATATTACAGAAAATTCAAGCTCACACCAAGGCTTGTTGGGAGTTTGTTCCAAAATTACTTCCCGTTACTCCAGTAATTAAAAATTCTTTTGTCCAGATTCAAACTGAATCAAGACAAAAATAGCCACGATTATCCGAACATGAATTAATTGTGAAAAGCATGGATTTTATAAAAGAACAATTCCTGCAATCCCTTTCCAGAGATGATATCAGCATGCAGTCAGGCACTAGCAGCCAAGGTCCAGAAGATAATTTAGATACAGAGCTAGATGAAAATGAATTCGCAGTCTTAGCTAGCGAATTCTAAGACCCTACCAACAATAAACCCAACATAGGAGATTTTTGGGACTCATTGACCAGTCTCATTTCAGAAAAGATCAGTCAGGATAAAGACAGGAAAGGAAAAGGAAAAGAGGAATGACTTTTTGTCCTCCACTCCATCCACTTTACAGCAGTGTCGGCAAAAAACGACAAACTCACTTTCAGCCGAAGAAGATGCTTTGTCGGCCATCCAGCCTCAATCATACAGCTGTCCATTATAGGACAATAAAGATAAGGTGCTGAGTCATCTACAATCAGCAGAGGATCAGGACGATCGACTCCATCCACCTAGGACATGCCACCTGTCCTCCTTATTCTTATCTTATCTTTTTATATTATTTATAAAAGGGAGGCTTCACCCTTGTTGAAGGCATAAACTAATTTTCATAAGTTTTTTAGTTTTCATATCAGTGCGCTCTCTCTCCAAAGGTGGTTTTATAGTTACTAGAACTAAGGTTTCAGATTTTGGTTGGATAGTATAGCTATCTTTGATTTGCATAACAACTTCTAATCTAATTAATTGTTTTCCAGCTGTTTGACAAAAAAGATTTGTATAATTATTCTGTTTGATTAAGGGTATAATATCTTTAATATTTGTTCCCTTATTCCTATGCGTTCTGGAGTTTCAACAAAAGTTGTAACAACTAGTGGTTTATTTGAACTTATAATTCCACTAGGTTTAAGTTCCAGAGATTGGGGAGGTGGATGGACAGAAGTAATACTTTGACCATCTGTTGTTACACAAGTTTTCTGAATATTCTCAAGAACATTAAGTTGTGCTTCTGGAACAGTAATATTTTCCTTATACCATAAAGGAAAAGATTGAAGTTTCTGGTGTTGCTCGAGGTGTGTATAATACTGAAGTTTAAGCTGTTTTAGCTGTGATTTGTTATGGTTTGCAAAACACCATTTTCTAAATTCTCTGTATTTATCCTGTAAAAAATCTTGATTTAGGATTTTACGATTCTCACTTCCTGGTGTAAAATCCATTTAGATTTCAAAATTCATGTCGCTTGCTGTAGGGCTATATGGCCTTCTGGATTCATAAACACCATGTGGTATTTGGTTTTCTGAAAATTGAATTCCCTGAACTACTGGATCTGTAGTATTGTCAGGGTTGGTGTCACTAGGAGGTCTGGAAGGCATTCGTTGTAACACTGACTCTACGGGTTCAGAGGTAGACTGTCTGGAGGACTCAGGTAGATCTATTCTGCAAGATGGAGCAGTTCTATAACTGGTACTAGACATACTTCTGGACAATGGTCTATGTGGCCTATTGAAGGTAAGGTAGACATTTCCACCTTATGTCTGAATGACATCATCCAGTGATTGACGGATGATGGGTCTGGCTGGAACAGCATTAGGAATATGCCATCTTTCTGGAAAGGTAATGTTTTGTTAAGGTATCATTTTTGGCACAGCAACTTGACTACTGAAAAGATTAGTATCAATTAAGACTCTGTGTCCTAATTCACTCTGTTTCTGAATGTAAGGATTTAAAGTGGTTAAAACCTTTAAATAAATTCTGAAAATTACTGTAAAAGGTGGTGATCCTGGAAGATAAGTTTATCCATGGGATAGCACTTAGTTCTAAGGCTTTAAACAAATTAGCATCGGTAAGTGCTATGCTTAGGTTTGGATATATATTAAAGTATACGGGACCATGGGAGAGGTTGGTTTCAATAGCTTCCATAAGAGATGCCTCCAATCTAGGCATCTTCCATTTTGGAGGGTACACTGGATACTGGTATTTGCCCAAGAAGGGTCAAAGGTTTGAAAGCTATCTGGACAAGTCCTATATGGACATACTTGTTTTTTTGTAAGAATGGGTATAAATCCTGTATGTGTAAGAGATACATAATCTCATCCTCATTCTGTATAGAAGCTGCATGTTCAAATGTTTTGATTATTTTTTTGCTGGAAAAGTCAAAGGTGCCTATCTTATAGGTAGTATCAGGTTTGACTTTAGGGATAGTCTATTTATCTAGGGCTTCCTTTACATCCTGGTATGCTACTAGCTCTCTAGCTTCTGATGTGGAAGCTACTGTATTGGCTACTGTATTGGATACTGTATTGGCTACTTCTTCTGAAGGTACAGTACTCATATGGTTGTATTGGGACCATATATGTATAATTTAAAAGAAATATAAAATAATATGAACAACAATAAACATGGCTCTGATACCAATTGAGGTGCTTGACACAGGGTAAAGCTAAGGACGTCTGTCAACGACTTACGAGGACACAACCTAACCGCAATCACTGCTAACGGTTTACCTTTACGCGACTTGGGTGACGTCCCACTTAACCTAACACTGTTCTACCCTCGATTAAGCACAAACACAAGAATATTACTGTTCATATTATTATTATATTAAATCTAAATTATGCCATATATGGTCTCATGAATTTACTGTAAAGAGGGTGGTGGTCGATTGGCTGCAGCCAACAAGCAGATCTGCTCCTGTAGATCCCTTTCTGTACTTTCTATCAATGTAAAATTCTGTAAATGTATTAGTCTTACCGTCTGTAAACGGCGATTGTCAACTGCTAACCAATAATTATAATGAGATTTATAAAAATCTAATAAAGCATTTAATTCAACAAGTTTGTCAACGGGCATGCATACATGTAAATGGAAAGAAAAGGAATACTTACAATCAGAACTTCAGAATTTATTATATGTTATGGAAGGCGTACAAAGAGAGCACTTGAGAGGGAGAGAGAGCGCATTGATATGAAAACTAAAAAACTTATGAAAATTAGCTTCTGCTTTCAACAAGAGTGAGACCTTCCTTTTATAGATAATATAAAAAGATAAGATAAGGATAAGGAGGACAGGTGGCGTGTCCTAGGTAGATGGAGTTGATCGTCCTGATCATCTGCTGATTGTGGATGACTCAGCACCTTATCTTTATTGTCCTGTAATGGATAACTGTGTATGATTGAGGCTAGATGGCCGACAAAGCATCTTCTTTAGCCGAAAGTGAGTTTGTCGTTTTCTGCCGACACTGTTGTAAAGTGGATGGAGTGGAAGACAAAGAGTCATTCCTCTTTTTTCTTTTCCTTTCTTGTCTTTATCCTGACTGATCTTTTCTGAAATGAGACTGGTCAATGAGTCCCAAAAATCTCCCATGTTGGGTTCATTGTCAATAAGGTCTTGGGATTCGCTAGTGAAGACTGCGAATTCATTTTCATCTAGCTCTGGATCTAAATTATCTTCTGGACCTTGGTTGCTAGTGCCTGACTGAATGCTAATATCATCCCTGAAAAGGGATTGCAGGAATTGTTTTTTCATAAAATCCATGCTTTTCACAAATAATTCATGTTCGGATAATTTTGGATATTTTTGCCTTAATTCAGTTTGAATCTGGACAAAAGGATCTTTAATTACTGGAGTAGCAGGGAGTAATTTTGGAACAGACTCCCAACAGGCCTTGGTGTGAGCCTGAATTTTCTGTAATATCTCTTGCTGTTGTTTAGGGGTGTCAAGTCCCTTAGTCCACCATTTGGTAAAGAAAACTCTTTTTAAACGGGGAACCTTGTTCTAGTAATCGCACTGGAAATCCTACATTCAAATCCATGGAATTCCAAAGCGAATAACAAAATGGATTGTAGATTTGGACATTGATATATCCTTATATACTGGAAGATGACTGTAGGGAATTTGCAATTCATTAAATGCCTGTCTAATTGGTTCTGGAAAAACATCTAACTGGATACCAAACTTATCCCACCAAAAGAGAAATCAATTTGAAAGATCGTTTTTAAGAACATCTGGAAGAACACGAAGAAACCAAGAATGGCTTCGTGGGGATTTTGGTAATAAAATGCGTGGGTGAAAGTATCAATATAATCCCAGTAGCTGTAACGAGATTCCTTATTACGAATCTCAAGGGTCCTGGTAACATGAGGATGCATACCCCAAGCTTGCATAGGCATAATTTTCTGGATTGTGGTTTTGCTGTAATTGATTGGACTAGCTGTACTGTTGGGATCATCCAAAGTATGTTTGAACTCAACCGAAGCAGTCTCCATAAGAATCTGTTCAAAGATATATCTGTATTGATCAAAGTGGGGTGGAGAATGTTGAATAGTAAGATACCGTCTTTTGATTTCCCATGGATCTGACATCCATTGTTCATCTTCTGTATTAATATAGATGACTGTTTCCTCAATTATTGTATTTTGTAAATATGGTTCTGGAGGAGTAAGGAGGACATCTTTAGCACTTTGGCTAGATTCTCTTTTTTTACTGAAAAGGGCAGCTTGCAGCCCTGGAAATTCTGTATGGTATGGATTCTGTACATGGTAGGGATTAGAACCCCTTTCTCAGCCCCTTCGGCCGGGGCCTTGGCCTTTACTGGACATTTGGACCCTGCAAGTATTCACGGGTTAGAAAATCCGGTAAAGAATTCTGTTCTTCTTTGATATACTCAATATCAAAGTCAAATGCTGAAAGTAGGCTCTGCCAAGAAGTAAAAATTTGTTTTTGAGCTAAATTCTAGGCATCTTTTTTAAAGATTTATTTTGCTGCAGAACAATTAACACGAATTAAAAAATGTTGATTTAATAGATCATCCTAAAATTTAGAAACACATTTAACAATAGCTAAATATTCTTGTTTTATTGTCGGATAATTTAAAGCTGCTTGCTTCCAGGTTCCTGAAGTAAAACGTAAAGTTCTTTTTTACTGTTGGGATTAAACTGTTTTAAGATACCCGCCATAACCTTGGTTAGAGGCATCTGTTTCAACTATCTTTTTCCATTCTGGATTTGGTAAGGCGAGACAAGGAAGAGTCTTGATTCTGAGTTTAATTTTCTGAACGACTTTTGTATGTTCTGGACCCCGTGGTGAAGGATTTTTGCGAAGTCTGGTATAAAGAATTGCAGCATCTGTTGCTAAATTGTGGTAGTAATCATGAATATAATTTAAACTACCAAGAAATCTCTGTAATTGAGTTTTATCTTTGATTTAATCAGGAAATTTTGATGCAAACTCAATACTTCTGTTAATTGGAATTATAGTGCCATTATGAATATTATGGCCTAAAAATCGGACAGTAGTTTGAAATAGTTTCATTTTTGGTGCAGAAACAACCAAACCATTTATGATAATAGCATGCTTAAAAATATTAAGATGTTTAATATGCTGGTCAATTGAAAATGAAAAAATAAGAACATCATCAATATAACAAATAGCAAATTCTGTATAAGGATTGAATAGGTCATTCATGATGTGCTGGAATTCAAATGGAGCATTTTTCAATTCAAATGACATAACATTCGATTCAAAATGTCCAAAAGGTACTGTAAAAGCAGCTTTATACCTGTCTTTCTCGGCGATTTGTATTTGCCAATGTCCTGATTTCATATCAAATTTTGAAAATATGATAGCATCCTGTAATCTATCTAAAAGATCTTTTTATTTGGAATTGGATACCTTATCCATTTCAAGGCATCATTAAGAGGTTTATAATTAATAACCAATCTTGGTACACCCCTTTCAATTTCTGCATTTTTGTTAACATATAAGGCTGTACAACTCCAAGGAGAATAACTTGGTCTGATAAGTTTTTTCTAGAGAGGAGTATTTATTTCTGTTTTGCACATTTCTAAATACGCTTTTTTCATTTGATTTGGGCGCGATCTAGTAGGAATAATGCGCTCATTAAATCCTGGTTCATAACGAAGAGAAACTATGTGTTTCTTTTTTTCCCAAAAAGCATTAGGAACATCACTGCAAATTTTTGTATGGAATTCCTGTTCAAGGGATTTAATTTTGTTCTGTAAAGAAGATTGCTGTAATCTTTGTTCTGTAGTGAGAAAATGAGTTTCTTTCTGTAAGAAATAAATTTGTTTTTCTTTAAAATTAACTAGATCCTTGATTTGATCTAATTCTTTTGTATAAGGTTCTGCTATAAATTCAAAAATAATCTGTTGATTATTTAAAGTTATGTATGCCAATAGAATCAATTTTAGTAATTGGCATCAATAAACATAGAAATGGTGTCCCTAAGATGATTGCTTGAGACATATTCTTAATTGCTCCTTTGGAAATTTGCGAACTCTTTGATCTGCAAAAAACAAATATCTTCGCAGGCTCTTAGACAATCTCCAATGGTTACTCAAATCTATCATCAAATTTGAGTTTGGTGAAAAATCACTCATTTTTCTTGCGCCAACAATTTTATCAAATAGGTATCAAATTCAGGATTTCATGTTTCTTTCATCAAACTGATGACCAATGTACCTTTCATCAAATCACTGTTCATAGCCGTTTGATTTTAACCTCCGGATGACCACCTCAAGGCTCAAGGCAAAAATTTGTGAAAAAATTACACTGACCGGTCAACCACCCCGGTCATCCTCCTAGTTGTCTGCCCGGTTGACTCCCCAGATGACTACCTCAAGACAAAAATTTGTGAAAAATTTACACTGGCCAGTCGACTGGCCGGACATCCACCTGGTCGATTTGATGAAAAATTTGATGCACCATTGGAGATACTCTTAGCCTTCACTGACAGTTACTTGGATAACATTAATTAGAAAACAATTTATCAAAAAAAAAAAAAAAATTAGAAAACAACAAATGCGGAGAGGCTCACCGCTCCCCAACACGATCTCTTATTGTATTCTTTCTACGTGATTGTGAGCTGTGTGACATCTGCTGATTAAAGACAGAGTGCGTAGCACCTTAAAGACAGCTTTGATGAGATTTCCCATCATTGACTTTGTGAGTAGAATTTGAAATTTTCAAGAATTGGGTTAGCTGAGGAAGATAAGGGCCCCGTTTGGTGTAGCTGTTAAAACAGTTTATAGATTATAGCTTAACAGATTATAGATTATGACTTTAATCAGAAGTTGTTAATCTGTTTGGTGTAGCTTTTGGATTATAAATTTAAGTTGTTGAGTAGTGTTTGTTAAATAAGCTGTGAAATAGCTTTTTCAATTAATTTTTATTTTTTGTTTGTTTACATTTCTCATAAAAAATAATAATAATAATTTATAGTCCATTTGAGTCTTTTTCTATTTTTAAAAAAATGAAAAATAAAAAAAATTAAGAGTATTAACCATAAATTAACATGTCTACAGTAGAAGCTGATAATCAGAAGCAAGGGGTGAGCAGTTTCTCAGAATCAGCTTTTTTGAGTTAAAATAAGCTGTTAGAACCAGAAACTGTTTGAAATAAGTTTAACCAAACAGTCCAAAATAACTTTTTCAAAGCTAAAAGCCATAAGTTGGCTCTGAAAAGCTGAAACAAACACCCCCAAGAAGTCTCTTACCATATCCGGCTCAGAAAAGATAACCTTACTATCTTCCTACTGGATTATGTGTTCTGTGCTTAATCTTTCAAATATGAAATAGCTTGAAATGCTAAAAATCATAAATGGATCTATTATTCTCATTCATACATATGGAGTTGCAATGTCAGAAAGGGGCTAATTGTATTAGAGGTTTTTTTCCTGGCCAAATAGAGAGTGCATTTGTTTCATTATTTGTACCTACCTGGGTAAGTATGGCTCTGAAGACAATTAATGTGTGAGTTAAGCATATTCAAAAACTTAATGTTGTGATTAATATTGATATGGGTCTCCGTAGTTTTGTGGCTACAACATTTGCAATAAGAAAGATCAATGTGGGTGCATTAAGCTCTATGGTTCTAATGACTACAAGCTCGCACTCGATTTCACATGTATGGACTTCTGTATATCTTATTAGGGACTTAAAGCTGCTTTGCTATTGTTTTATGGTTTCCAACCATTGTTGCTGTGGAGTAAAAGCATTTGCAGAAAAGCATTGTGAAGCTTCTTTTGAAGCTAATTTTCAAAAAAGAAAACAAAAGAAAGGGAGAGAGAGAGAGAGAGAGAGAGAGCTTCTTTTGAAGCTATTTTGTGTCAGTTTGTCATTTGATCTTGTCATGCTTGCCAGGTGGAGCTTGCCATTGAATGGCCTATATGGTGAACATTTTTTTTATAAATAAAGGGTAGGTAGCAAATTCTGCCGGGTGTGTGTGCATTCGGTTACAATTGGCAAATTAGATCATTTTTTTCAAAAGATTTTTGTAATGAGGATGATTTATACAATTGGCAAAGTAGCAAGCTATAGGATGACTTGAAAACATTAAGTTGATATAGGGAAGATTTTGATTGTCATTTCAGGGATTCCTGATAAAATAATTTTTGTAGGGAGTCACCAAAAAACTAAACTAAAGGAGGTGCCAAAGAAATATCAAGAACATTATGCTACGGAAGTCTTGTTTTTTGAGAAATTGGGAAAGAGTTGTTTCTATCCTGTTACAAGCAATGTTTTAAAAAGCGGCCGCAACCGTTACGTAACGGTTTTGGCGGTTACCGCCACCCGTTACGACCGCTTTTGCAATGTGATTGAGATTCACAGGTGTGTCTGCCGTAGTGGTCGTAACGGTACCGTAACAGCCGTAACAGCCTGTTACGTACCGTTACGTAACGGTTCCAAACTGTTTCTTCCGAAAAAACACACAAAAAAAAGCTAAAAATGGTGGAAGAGGGATAGAGAGAAGAGGGAAGATAAAGAGGGAAAATGGAGGAGCAAGAGATAGCGAGAGAGGAGGGAAGATGAAGAACATGTTATTGATTTGTTGAAACTGTAAGACCTATGCTATTCTATTCAGCTGCTATCACTAAACCATTTTGTTTGTGTGTCTATCTATATATTGTTTGAAAATAATAATAATAATAATAATAATAATAAATGTGGTCATTATCTATTTGGCTTGGCTAAAATATGTATATATATATATATATTTAGGCTCTTATTTATTCTCTTACTTTTGTCATTGTTTATCTTATATATAATAGTTAGTGATTGATTTTTTGTATAATATAAAGTCATTAATTATTAAAATAAAATGTAAAAAACTCAGTTTATAGTGATTTAAAAATATGAAATATATTGAATCATATTTAAAAATTTACAAAAATTGATCAATATTTATTTTTAACCTAATAAATATGATTATGGAAAAAAAAAATGTGTATCGGTAAGTTTTTTTCAAATTGTGCGAAAAATAAGAAAATTCACGGTTCCGATTACCGCAACCGTTACACTACGGCCTTTACACTCCGCAATCGCAACCGCGTCACCACCACCGTTACGGCGATCGCAACCGCTTTTCAGAACCTTGGTTACAAGTGACTCGTTGACGCATTCATTAAGCTTTTTAACATACAAACCCCTTCATTGTTTCTGGTTTGGTTTACTAGATTAGGTTAGATTATATTTTTTTATGAGGGTGTAACAAAGCAGTATTAATGGTTAGATAAGTTCTAAGAAATTATTAATAATGTTTCTTTATCTAACAACAAAGTAGTTTATTACTTTATGGAGGATATGATTGTCATGGAGTAATATGTTTGGCATATAAAGTTTTGAATACCTTTTTTTGTTTTTAGGCCTTCTTCACTTTTGTTTTTTCTTTAGCTTTTTCTATTTTAATTATCTATTAAGAAAATATTTAAAATGTTTCTTTATCTGAGCAGTGCATTACTTTATGGAGGATATAGATGTGATGGAGTAATCTGCTTGGCATGTGTAGTTTTGAGCATCTCTTTTGTTTTTCAACAATGCTATAGAGCTCTAAAAGTAGAGCTGGCAGTTCCAAAAAAAAAAAAAAAAAAAAAAATTTCAAGCTAAAGCATCACATCAAATTGGACCCCACACACTTCCATGTCATTAGTGCATTGTTTAGAGCTCATTTCCTAGAGCTCTCAAGTATTTTTCTTTGTTTTTAGGTCTTCCTCACCTTTGGTTTACTTTACCTTTTTCTATTTTCCTTTTGGATGCTGTAAGATGTGTCTATGTGATGGAGTAATCTGTTTGGTGTGCGCTTTACCTCAGATTTCTAAGGAATGTGTTTGATATATCTATATATGCTAAATGCAATCTGAGTTTGGGCCTCAATGTCCCAAAAGCCCCCTGTAATATGAGGATTTCTGTTTAACATACCTTACAGCTTCCTACTGCAACATGGAGTTTAGCTTGGTCTACTCTTGAAGTTTACTTACACCTGTGGTGCCATTAGGGATACAAGAAAATGAATTGTTACTTGCTTATTGCTTGCCTACTGTAATTATTATGATCATTTGTTGAAATACTAAATTTCTTATTCTGAATCTCTGATGCTTGAAAATAATCATTTTGTTTTCATCGCCAAAGATACCGTGCAATCACAAGTGCATACTACCGAGGAGCTGTTGGTGCGTTGCTCGTCTATGATGTCACCCGACATGTTACATTCGAGAATGTCGAGAGATGGTTAAAAGAGCTACGCGATCACACAGACTCCAACATTGTGATAATGCTCGTAGGGAACAAGGCAGACTTGCGGCATTTGCGTGCTGTTTCGACCGAGGATGCAAAGGCCTTCGCTGAGAGAGAGAACACCTTCTTTATGGAGACATCTGCCCTCGAGTCTATGAACGTTGAGAATGCGTTCACAGAAGCGCTTACCCAAATACATCACGTTGTCAGCAGGAAAGCACTTGATATAGGGGAAGACCCTGCAGCCTTGCCTAAAGGGCAAACCATTAATGTGGGAAAGGACGATGTATCAGCTGTGAAAACAGTTGGTTGCTGCTCTGCATAGCTGCTAGAGTAAAAGATTTACGAGTGTGATTGAAAAGCTTGCTTGCCTTGGAATGTCAAGAACTCTACATTGCAGCTCCTGGTTTCTTCGCCTCTCACTTTATTGCTTGATTTGTTCACTGATATGGTTTCAGTGGCTGTGATTTTGGAGCTTTGTCGGAGACTTTCAGTTTGTAGTGTATAAAGAGAAGTGGCATACAAATTCTCCTTTCATACAATGCCAGTTTTTCTTGTAATATGTACTTTGGTTGTTTCCCCATCTGTATTGTTTCATTTGTCTACTCTGGTAGTTAGTGTTTGTATCTGGTTTCTTGGTAAAATTCTTGAATCTTGTATAACTTATCAGGTGTTATAAATTTGTTTATCAAATTATGCTTCTTTAAAAATATTCTGATACATAATCACTGCACTGTGGAAAGTTGACTCGGTTGTTGAATGGCGACGCCACAGTGCCTATTGAGTGAGTGGCAAATATAAGACTCTACTCACTATATGGTAACATGGACTAGCCTGTGATATATCAATTATAGATTGTGTGCACTTGATTTGCGAATATGATTTCGCCTTTTTTTTTTTTAAGATTGTGTTTGGAGAATGATATGAATCAAACCTAAAATGTTCACAGGCAAGTCAAGAGAAGAGAAAATGTGTTAACAGTTCTTGTGTTGCCACTAGGGTTAAAGGGCTCTTTAGCGACCTTCTTCAAGTGAAGATATGGCTTAATGGAGAGAGGCTGAGACCGATAAGTCTATTGATATAGAACTAATCACAAAACAATCTTAGTTATACTTATCAGATAATCAGGCCCTTCAGATTGCTCCACCTATGCTTAATTGGGCTCTTGAGATTGCTCCACCTATGTTTAATGCAGTTGGTTTTGTATATGTAAACTTATTGATGCCAAATTATGTCAATTCCTTTTCTGAGAAGATGTTCAGCTAAGATTCAAATTGAAATTGGCCAGTGTGGTCAATTTTTGATTGGTCCTAGATTGTTGCCAAATTCCTTTTCAAAAAAAGACGTTGAAGTTAAGATTTAAGCCGAAATTGGCCAATGCGGATTGGTCTTTTACATTGATGTCAATTCCTTTTCGAAAATGATGTTGAAGCGAAGATTTAAGCTGAAAATTGACCGATGTGGTCAATTTTGATTGGTTTCACTCACAAAACCATGATCAATCAAAACCAAACAAAGTGGTCTATTTCGGCGCGAAAGTCAGCTTAAGCAGCAGTGGTCCTTTGTTTATAAATCTTACTGCATAGCCAAGGTGCACAAATTTCAAACTATGCCAGTGCATCTTCTGGTTTGCTTAATAGACCATGACATAATCTCAATCCATTTCCACCAATACATTTTGTAGAAACAAAAATAAAAAAAATGTTCATGTGCTTAATTCAAAGATATTGTTTATTAAAACAGGCACTAGTTCTCCCCTTTGAGGATTAAAAAGAATAATGCTCATCAATTTTATGCAACACTATTAAATAGGCATTCAATAATTTTAGAGTACTAACTCAGCACGGTAACATGATACTTCTAAATTAATAAAAACACTAATCATAAGATCAAGTTGAGTCGTTTTGACCCACTTTTCCTGGACTACTAAATAATTTTCCGAGATAATTCATTTATTCTCCGAAGACCTATTCTTGCAATGCAAACAAGTTCCCTCCAAACAATGGACAAACTTCTTCAAACTCTTCATCCCACAAGCTTTTTCAAGCATATCATCCCTGAATACCCTGAATTCCAAATAGTCTGCTCGAGCATCCTCACCATTGTTGCCGACAAATTTACAGTGCAATACATTTATCTCCCTCACACACTTCAATCTCCCATCTAACATAATTCCCAGAGCAGCACAAGACAATGTAGATTCACAAACATCCAAAATCTTTAACCCAGAAAGCCCCTCAACCAAACAAGTCACTTCTCTCTCCATCAATACACTTGCATGAAGCCTAATCTCTGTCATGTTCTTGCACCAATCAGCCAATTGTGAAATTACCAAACAACCCCCATTCGGGCTAATCCGTGCCTCGAAAATTTTCAATTTTTGCCAGTACAGGAGAGAGACAAAGATTGGAGCCATATTCACAGAGGCTTCAGAGGAGAGAGCAACACTAGTGATATTGGGAGTGTTTTCTGCTATGTAGACAGTGCCAAAGTATCCAAACTTGTGTTTAGAAGGGAATTGGATCGAAACCCATCCATGGTAGTGATTGATGGCTAGTTTGAGGAGGTGGGTGAATCTCAGCCGTTGTTTTTTTCGATGAAGGGTGTCGATTAACCGGAGGTCAAGATTGGAGTTTTTGAAGAGGTTGTGTAAGGTTGCTGAGAGCCATGAATGACAAACATAAGGTGGGCCAAATAACTGGTTATGTGGGCTTAGAAAAGAAAATATTTTTGATAGTAGGAAGGGGTTTAGATCTTGCCATGATGGGTTTTGCTTCTGCTTCTTCTTCTTCTTCTCCATTTGGGATTGCTTGTTGAGATTTGCAGGGTGAGAAATTTGAGTTTGGGATTTTAAGAGAAAATTTGGAACGTTGTGAGACAACTCTGTCTATATTTTTGGTGTGAGCGTTAAACTTTAACGGTTAAAGTGCTGAGAATAATAATTAAGTTCGGTCCATATTTGGTGTGGGCGTTAGAAGAACATTTAAAGGAGCTTTCCTAATTCAAGAGGACCAAGAAAATGACAAAATAAAATTGTAAATGGTCCATACATTATGTGGTTTTTCTAATTTGAAAAGACCAAGAAAATTACAAAATAAAATGGTGGATGACTTGGACTTTTCCGTCATTCTTTGCCACTCACTACTTTTATTTATTTATTGAGAAAGTAACTGACAAAAAAAAAGCAACAAAGGAATCAATAATAATGTCAGGACAAGTCTACATCACTTTCAATTCTAGTGTCGGTTTTCATATATCGTATTTGAGGTACAATTTGTCCTCAATTAAATAAATATATTTATTTAGATAATTGTGTTTATTTGAATCATATTATTATTTTTTTATTTTTTTGAGTTCAAAATCTCTTCTAAATTTTTTATGATTATTTACTAAAATTGAAAAGTGATGGTGGGTTTTTCAAGTTTAGATTATCCCAAACAACTCTTAAAATTTAGATCATTTTAAATAATCCTAAATTTTGCTGCTGTTGAAAGTAGTGGTATTGAAGGTTCGACCTGTGCTCTTCAATCTTGGGTTCAAGATCTCTATTATGGTATCGTTTGGAAAGTGGGTTCACGTTTTGTCATTTTGACTTTTTTAACTATTTTAAGTCTTGTTTGTCATCTACTATATAATCCATCTTTTTATCTTTTTATCTTTTTTCTATCACATCACCTCTCTACTTTTCTGCACATCTTTTCGTAAAAAGACAAAAAGTGCACTTTTTTAGTACACCCCAAACCAACCCTTAGTCTGGAATTAAAAAGTTTGATTTGGAAAGTGTTTTTAGCTTTTTTGACTTTTTTATAAGAGAAAGAATGCAATGATTATGGATTAGATGTGATATTTTGTCTTATTAAACTAAAAAATCTATTTTATTTTTTGTAATTATTTTAACCAAAAAAATTCTCAAACCTAGCTTCTCAAACATAGGCTATATTTTTTTATGACTCTTGATCGAAATTGAATAGTGATGGTGAGTCCTCCACATCCTCTCCAGCTTTGGGGTTCCTGAGTCATTAAAAAAAAAAAATAATAAAAAAAAATAAAATAATAATAATATAATATTAGAGATTTTAAAAGTTCTATTAAAATTTTTATCAAATGTCAGGTATGGAACACACATCATGTAAATCCTACACCTTGTAAGATATCTAATAAAAATTTGATAGAACTTTTCAGCTTGTCTCAAATTGAGATTAAGATTGGACCCGTCTAGTTCGGCCCATGGATTTATTTTTTGGGTCCGTTTTGATAATCCGAACCGTGCAATGTGTAGAACTCGTCAAGTACTACATGCTTATAAAAAATCACGTTGATCGGATATCAATAGCTATGTGATCAAATCAGTTTTGTATAAAAAAAATAGACGGTGAAACAATTAAGGGTTGATAAAAAACTGTTTTGTTCACATAATTATCGATATCTAATCAACGTAATTTTTTGCAAACATATAGTACTCGACGAGTTCTACATATTGAACGGTTCAGATTATCAAAATAGAACCTGTGATGAATCTCTACGGATCCAACAGAACAGAACGATCCAGTCCGACCTTGGACTGGACCAAAGTCACTGCTTTTTTTTACATAAAAACTTCTATTGCACCGGTCGATGACTTGTATCAGCAAAAACTGGCTGCGTGGCAGAAGGCCCACCGCGCCTTAAACTTTTGAATAAATTACAAATACATTTCTTAAGATTTATTTAAAATATAAATTGTTCTTGTGATTTGAAAAATTATAAATATTTTCTTATTAGAATTTTTATTTAACAGAATTAACTAAAAAAAATAAAATTCATAATTGTTCTTCGATACAATAGTAAAATTACCTAAATTATTAATTGAAACATATTCTAACGTCATTAAAAACGATTAATTGACTTGATAATTTATTAATAAAAGAGACAATTTGTTATGAAATTGAAAACCTCAAAAGTGAGACGTAATTTTTAAAATTACAAAAAATAATTTATATTTTAATCAAAACTCAAAAAGTGTATTTATAATTTCCTCTAAACCTTTTTCAATGTAACGTTTTCCTAACGTTAGCGATCTATTAATGATTCTACGTCTTTCCCTTCCAACTTTTTTCTCTCGGACAAATTATGCCCTGGTTTTTATATTTTGTTATTTATGTTATTTTAATTGACTTAAATTTGATTCTAAATTTTTAATTTAGTTTTAATTTAGTTTAATTGATTATAATTATAAATAATTTTTAATAAAAAAATAAGTACAAAAGTGACAAGTATTGTACTTTTAAAGATAAAATTATAAAACTGTTGGACAATTTTCACTGTATTTAATGAAATAAATAAAATTTGTTTTATATTTAACAACAAACGAAATACAGAAGAAATAAATGATAGGAGAGAGTTTGTTTGATTACAAAAATAAACAAGAAAATAACATAAAATAAATAAAATAGATTTTTATTTTGTTACAAAAACAAAATGAAAATCTGAAACAGAAAAATAATAAAACAGAAAATAAATAAATTACTTACCAAATTAATTTCTTGAACAAATTTTCTGATCAAGTCCAGTGTTTAACACTATGTCCTTAAGACAAATTCGTCTTCTCCACGGTGGTTTCAGATTGTAGACGTTTATCTCCTAGGATAAAATGATCAACAGCAAACAATAGTAACACTACAAATTGTTTGCACAACGAACACACTTTTGTGTTTACACTCTTGCTCACAAGAAAAAAAATGCAGCAAAATGCAGAGAGAAATTATAGAATATTTTGGACAAAATTGAAGTCAAAACATCAAATGAGGGGTTGCCTATTTATAGATGGAGTGGTGGCTGTTTAATTTGAATTAAATAGGTACAGATTTGAATGAACAGGTATGGTACTTGTTCGGTTTGAATAAACAGATATAAATCTGTTGGGTTCAAATTTTGAACAGATAAAACCTGTATTAAACAGATTTGAATTTGTCCGGGTAGGGAAAAAAAAACGGAGCCCATTTTGAATTCAATTTTCGAAATTCAAATTCCAAAAAATTAGAATTTAATTTTAGAAAATAAATTTCAAATATTTTTGGCTCAAAAAAATTGGTATTGGGTAGACACGCGCAACCCAACCACACACCACCGCCCAAGCCCAGCCCGCCCGCCCGATCGGACTGACGACGGCGGCGACGTGCTCGCATGTGTTTATTTTGGATCCAATGGATCTAGCCTATTTTGCCCATAACCTCCCACTATACAAAACTTGGGTGCCCTTTGGGGCCTACCCCAAGTTCCAACCCTAAGCCTTATAAACCCATTCAAAGTTTCCCATCAAATAAATGTGGGACAAGCCTTTATTCAAACCTTTAGGAAATTTCACCAAAAACACCATTTCCATGGAGCTCTCTTTGGCTTCAATTTCCCATTCACTCGATAATGATTTTGAGCAACTAAATATACCACGTGAATCACACGCGACATAGAATGCGTTACCACTTAGACCTGCCAACTTTGGCTCATGGGTCCTATCTAAAATTTAGATCGAAGTTAAGGAAAAATCTAATTTCCAAAACCATTTCTAACAATCCCTCACATAAATGGAATTTGATGACAACAGAAATGCAACAATATGCAGAATTTGTTGAAAGAGTATAAATCGAATATATCTTGTATCAGGATAGGTAGTTTTCAGCCTTGAACCTTCCCTAATGATAATCTATCGGACTTACTAGCTAACCAATGGACGCGATGCTTTGAATTGTTCAGCCGTTTGTGTAAGCCAAGACAATAAATTTCACACAAAATATCTTCTGACACACCGTGGTTCTCGTGGTTCTGTTCATTTTGGATTTGAACGCTCATGGTTGTTCATGAGTGCTTCTAGAGAATTTAGCATCTTTATTCTCATAGAACCGACCCCAGTTCGACACTCATATAGATGATTCTTATTGTGAGTATCTCTTATACTCGTCTTGATTTTATGTCTAAATCAAGATATGAGTAATCATTAAAAGCTAAGCTTATCCTTAAACCCCTGCATACAACACATGTTGTAGATATCACTCTCACTATAAGAATGGGTAGAGAATTTTAATCCCTTGGTGATTTCTGGCGTGCCACACATAACTTAGTTGTCCCTTTGAACTTAGTTCTTGGGATCTCTAGTCATATAAGTACCATTATGATGACTCTTATGTAATAGACTTTAATCTCATTCCCTTCGATGAACTGTACACTTGCTCTTTTGTCAAACCTTTTGTTAACGGATCCGCAATATTCTCTTTAGATTTTATATAATCTATTGAGATTATTCTATTTGAGAGCAATTTCCTTACAATATTATGTCGACGACGAATATGTCGTGACTTACCATTATACATATGATTCTGTGCCCTGCCTGTTGCAAATTGACTATTACAATGAATGCAGTGCCACATTGGAATGTCTTCTAAGAAGTGACGAAGCCATTATGTTTCTTTTCTTGCTTTGTCTAAAGCAATGAACTCAAATTCTGTTGTGGATTGTGCGATGCATGTTTGTTTCGTGGATTTCCAAGAAACAGCAGCGCCTCCCAGAGTAAAGACGTATCCACTAGTGGATTTTGAATCCTTAGTATTTGATATCCAATTGGCATCAGAAAAACCTTCGAATATTGCTGGATATCGAGTAAAGTTCAAACCATGATATGGGTAAATCTTAGATATCTAAGAACCCGAATGATCGCTTTCCAATGGTCTTTTCCGGGATTACTAGTGTACCTACTCAATTTACCAACAGCATAAGCTATATCAGGACGAGTACAATTCATTAGGTACATTACGCTTCCAATGATTTGGGAGTATTTTAACTGAGACACTGTATCACCTTTATTTTTCGATAAATAAAGACTGATGTCTACAAGTGTTCTAACTATATTCATATCATCTTTGATAAATTTACCAAGAATTTTCTCAATATAATGAGATTGAGATAATGTATACCCATCAGATGTTTTAGTAATTTTCATTCCTAATATTACATCTGCGACCCCCCATATCTTTCATATCAAATCTTCTATTCAACATTTGCTTAGTTGATTTGATCATGTTTTGACTGCTTCCAATGATAAGCATGTCATCCACATAAAGACAAATGGTGACATAACCTTTGTCAGTGTTTTTAACATAAACACACTTGTCACATTCGTTTATCTTAAACCCATTAGTAAGCATAGCATGATCAAAATTTTCATGCCATTGTTTAGGTGCTTGATTTAATCCATAAAAAGATTTTACAAGCCGACAAACTTTTTTTTCTTGCCCTGGCACTACAACCCCTTCGGGTTGTTCCATACAGATCTCTTCATTTAGATCACCATTTAAGAAAGCTGTCTTAACATCTATTTGATGTATTTCTAAATTATACAATGCTGCAATAGCAATAAGCATGTGAATTGATGTTATTCTTGTCACAGGGGAATGTGTGTCAAAATAGTCCAGACCTTCCTTTTGTCTGTAACCTTTTACCACAAGTCTTACTTTACACTTGTCTATTGAACCATCTGCATTCATTTTTCTTTTGAATATCTATTTATATCCACTAATTCCCAAGTATGATTTTGCATGATGGATTCAATTTCATTATTAACAGCCTCTTTCCACAAAGGTGCTTTAGGACTTGTCATTACTTCCTTAAAGCTTTGAGGTTCATTTTCTAATAGGCATGTCAGAAAATTTGAACCAAAGGATTTTGATGTTCTTACTCTCTTACTTCGTCTTGGTTCATCATCAGTTAAATCCTGCTGGTCGAGACCATTACTAGTCTCTTGTGTTTGATTGTCATTAGTCTCTTGACTTTGTGTACAATCATAAGTTCTTTTCTGTGAACTTAATTCATGTCCTTTCTTGTAAGGAAAGACATGTTCAAAAAACACAGCATTCCTTGACTCTATAATAGTGTTCACATTTATATCAGGTATTTCTAATTTATAAGTCAGAAACCGATATGCACTACTATTTTGAGCATAACCAATAAACACACAATCTACTGTTTTTGGTCCTATCTTAGTCTTTTTAGAAACATGAACTTCAATTTTTTCCAAACACCCCCACTCTTTTAAGTATTTGTAGGAAGGCAGTCGACCTTTCCACAATTCATAAGGAGTGTTGTTGGTTTTCTTATAGGGTATTCTGTTAAGAATATAATTAGCAGACAATATTGCTTCCCCCCACAAGTTCTGCAGTAAGCCTGAACTTAGTAACATGGCATTCATCATTTCTTTAAGGGTTCTATTCTTTCTTTCAGCAATTCCATTTTGCTGTGGAGAATAGGGTCCTATAGTTTGGTGAATAATGCCATGTTGTGCACAAATTCATTTAATGGTGCATCATATTCACCACTTTTATCACTTCTAACTATTTTAATGGTTTTACCAAGTTGATTTTCAACTTCAGTTTTGTAGAGTTTAAACATTTCTAAGGTTTCATCTTTACTTCTAAGTAAATATATATAACAATATTTTGTGCAATCATCGATAAATGTTATGAAATACTTTTTGCCATCTCTAGTTTGAACAAATTTAAGATCACATACATTAGGGGTGCAACTCGGCCGGGTTCAGTCGGGTTGGGGGTTTGCCCAAGCCCAGCCCGAATTGTATTTGGTAGTGCCCAAGCCCGACCATCAACCCGAGCATTGCTGCCCAAGCCCGGACCAAGCTTTGTATTTTGAACTCGGGTTAGCCCGAATTGCCCGAATTGTCCGAAATTCACAAGTCCAGAAACCTGTAGGTAGACCAAATGAAACTGAAAGGTGGCGGCTGCTATTTCCTGCCCTAGAGGATCCGCGACTTATAGAACAATCTTCTCAGATTTTGCATCTAGTGCACTTGTTGCTTCATCTAGGAGTAGAATTCGTGAGTCTTTTAGTATTGCTTTGGCTATGGCAACTCTCTGCTTCTGTCCACCAGACAATTGAGTCCCATGCTCACCTACCATGGTGTCCAGTCCCTAAATCCAATATTTAAAATACAAAGGTAAAATAAAGAATTAACAAGCTTATGAAAAAAAAAATACAAAAACTAACCAAAAATAAATATATAAATAAAAATTAAGAATAACTCTTTTATTTAATATATATATATATATATTATATAATTTATATAATATATTAAATTCAATTCGGGTTTGGGTTGTTCGGGTTGGCCATTGATTTTGCTCAAGCCCGGCCCGAATTATAATTTGGGTATCAAAAATCTGCCCAGGCCCGTCCAGATTACAAGATATAGTTGCCCAAGCTCTAAAAAAACTCGGGCTGGGCTCGGGTTGCTTGGGTTGAGTCCACCCAAGTTGCACCCCTAACATACATCAGTATGAATTAATTCTAGAGGTTCGATTTTTCTTTCAACCGATTTAAATGGAGCCTTAGTTAGTTTCGCTTCTACACAAATCTCACATTTGTGATTAGGATCAATTTCAAACTTTGGTATATAATCCAAACCAATTAATCTACGCAAAGTATCAAAATTTACATGTCCTAACCATGCCATAAATTCGCCTCAAGAATATAAGCAAAAGATGTGTTATTCTTATTAATAGCAAGTTTTGGTACAACTGTCATTACATTCAACTTGAAGAGACCATCACTCATGTATCCCTTACCAACATACATACATGTTAGACTTATTTATTTTGATGATTTATTCAATTATGTTTTAATTTATTTGAAAGAGAAAAATAAAATCCAAAATTTATTTTGATGATTTACTTAATTATATTTTAATTTATTTGAAAAAGAAAAATAGAATCCAAAATTTATTTTGATGATTTATTTAATTATGTTTTAATAGAATCCAAAATTTATTTTGATGATTTATTTAAATTATGTTTTAATTTATTTGAAAGAGAAAAATAGAATCAATATTTATTTTGATGATTTTATGTTTTAATTTATTTGAAAGAGAAAAATAGAATCAATATTTATTTTGATGATTTTATGTTTTAATTTATTTAAAAGAGAAAAATAGCATCAAAATTTATTTTGTTCTATTATTTTTACCTAAAACTTTTATCCTAAATGTTATTAGAATGTATTTAATGTTTGATTAAATTAGGAGTTCAAACAGCCCAAATCAGAGGTTCAAACAGTCCAAAACAAAGGTTCAAATAGCTCAGCACAGCAGCAAGCCAAAAGGTTCAAACAACCCAGCCCAGCAACAGACCAAAAGGTTCAGACAACCCAACACAGCAGCAGGTCAAAAGGTTCAAGTGGAAGATATTCAAATTAGTAATGATGGAGTGAAAGATATTCAAATTAGTAATGATGGAGTACAACGGCTATAAACGGCTAAAAATTTAAATGAATACAACGGCTATAAATGGTTATAAATTCAAATGAATACAACGGCTATAAATGGCTATAAATTCAAATGAATACAACGACTATAAATGACCATAAGTTTCATTATATATACCAAAGCCTCTAATGTAAACAAATTACCAAAAAAAAAAAAAAATCGAAAATATTCTTTGATCTATAATCACTCACATCTATTCTCTGAAAAATTCTCTGAGGAGTGTTGTTCAATTTTTGTTTACATCCTCTTTCAGAAATTATATACTGAGACGTATAGCTTTAAGCCTATTTTTCCTGTGTGAGGTTTACAGAAAAACCAGAGCTTCATTTTGTATATCCATTTGGGAAAGATATTTATTGTAAGCTTTCTTTGAAAGCAAAAATACCATTTCATCTTGTAAAAGTGTTGCAAATACTGTGTTCTTGAAATCTTGAGAGTGATTGTGAATCACCTAAGATTTGCACGGGTTTGGGCTTGTGAAGTCTGTGTAAAATTTATGGAGGATTGCTTCATGTTTATGAGGTTGCTAGCACCCCTGTGAAGTTAGAAGATAGTGAAAAATCTCAAGTGAAGCTTGAGAAGTGGATGTAGGCTTGGTTGAAACCGAACCATTATAAATCTGTTTGTCTCTTCTTCCCTAATCTCTTTACTTTCCTACTACTGCTATAGTTATCTAATATTCATGTGTTAATCATTTGATTTACCCTGTATGTTAGTTATACTTCATTGTTATTTTGCTTGATCATTTATTGCTAAGTTCATCATTGTGCTTGTTAATAATTTGTTGTACTAGTAGTTAATTTTATTGGGGTATTATTCATTTTAATTTGTAGAAACCTAATTCACCCCCCTCTTAGGTTATTTTTTGGGTAACAATTGGTATCAGAGCCTGGGGCTCTTGTTTAGATTTAACAATCTTGAGTTTTTGATTCATAGCAACCATGTATTCTACTTATTATGTTGTATGACAAGTTAGCAATATGCCACCTCCCTTTGATGGTAGTAATTACATTCATTAGAAAGAAAAAATGACTTTGTATCTTCAAGCTACCAATTATACTTTGTGACTCATTATCACTAAAGGTCCTAAAATCCCTTCCAAGGTAGTAGACCATATTTGTGTGCCTAAACTTGAGGATGAATTTGATGAGCGTGATTATAAAATTCTTCAAGCTAATGCTAAAACCAAGCTTATTCTTGTGTGTGGACTAGATGCAAATGAGTACAATAGAATTTCTGGATGTATTACTGCTAAAGAGATTTAGGATAAACTTGAAATCACCTATGAAGGAACTAGCCAAATAAAAGAGTCTCGGATTGACATGCTTATTCATGATTATAAACTCTTTACTATGGAATCATTTGAATCTATTTCTAAGATGTTTTATAAATTTACCAATATTATTAATGCTCTAAAATCTCTTGGTAAATCTTATACTAATGGTGAGCTTGCAAGAAAAATACTTAGATCTTTGCCAAATGAATGGGAAGCTAAGGTTACACCTATCCAAGAAGCAAAAGACCTAACAAAATTAGGCATTGAAGAACTCCAAGGCTCACTCATGGCTCATGAACTTTCAATGATGGATGACAGCAAAAAGGAAGCCATTTGGGGAGAAAATGATGGAGTAGCCAACCTATGTCTCATGGCTCTTGGAAAAGAAGAATTCACTAAAGATGAGGTAATTTCTAATTATGTAGAACTTAAAAGTGCTTTCAATGAATTACATGACATATTTAGAAATGTTTGTGTTGAGAATTCTAAATTAAAGAAATTAGTTACTTCTTTTTCAAATGATGTGGATGTTTTAAAAATAGAAAATGCTACTTTGAAAAATGACTTTACGTCTATTGTCAATGAGAAAAACATTTTGAAAAATAATGTTGAAGATTTAAACAAAACTCTTGAAAATTTTGTAAAAGGAAAAGATAACTTCAACAAGCTTTTTGGAAATAAAAAATATGTTTTTGACAAAGTAGGCATTGGTTTTGATTCTCCTAAACCTTTTTATGAGATTAAATGTTCTTGAGACTAATCCCTATGGACCCAAGAAAGTATGGGTACCAAGAAACAAATCAAGATATTTTGTAGGTAGAATCTCAAAGAACACCAAGGACTTCGAGAGGAAATGCATAATAAGAGTGCTCAATCTAAAGAGCAAAATCAACTCCTACAAGAAGAAGGAGAGTGATGAAATGAAAATTACCAAGATGAACAATAGAGGTAATGTATGGGTGAAGATTCCAAAGAGGAAAATGAAGGTATAACTCCTAACACACCTTTAAGCTTAAAGTTCTATATTCTTTAAGGTGTGATTTGTGTACAATAGGTTGTGTCTAATTATTACTTCCATGTAACCTAAGTGTACTAAGTTTGCTAAGTCATGTTCTACTAGTTTCTTTCAAATCTTCATTGAACTCAAAAATGAGAATTATATTATTTTGATGAATACTTATTAGAATATGAATGATTCATGTATTCATTAACATTGTATATTATGTCATCCATTGCTATGAAAAAGAGATAAGAAGTGATAAATATTTTTTGTGAGCATACTTTTCACATCTTATATATGACTTCATACTAATATGTTAATTCATTTTTAAGTCATATCTTTGTAGAATCAATTTTTATGTCATAACATGTTTTTGAGATGTATACTATCTATATTTTGAATTGTACATTTATGATCTCAAGAATATGCTCAATATGAAAATTTCATGCTTATATGCTTTACATTGGAATATTTGAATGAGTTATGAAATTCGTTGATTATGATCCATTAACAATGTCTAAATGAAAAGAAGTATCATACGTTTGTAGAGACATTGAATCTATCCTATTGAATATCTTTTGGATATGAATTATATTGGCATACATCTCATGAAATGTTTTTGATTGATAAATTGTTGAATTAATTGTTTATAGCATTCATGTTGTGTTCCACATTGAGTAAAATGTTTTATCACACTTGAGTATGTGGATTGAATTGATGAAAATGTCTCTTGATAATGTTATGTGATTAAATGAGATTGTTGCATCATTTTTTAATAAAACAAAGAGCATAACACTATTTTCTTATGCATATTATGCTATGTGCTACAACTTGAAAATTCTGAAAAATAGCATTCTAAACTTTTGTTTGATCATTGAATTATTTTTAATTTTTGAGTTTGTGACAAGAAATGATTCGTGCTGTATTTTTATTGAGTAATAGTGATTGTTCTATGAATGCTATATTTACACAGATCACATTAGAAAAGGGTAGCACCAACTTAGGGGGAGAAATCATTTTGCTAACATACTTGTTAAACCCTTTTGAGATGAACTCCTCATGAAAGAAAATTGAAGATTGAAAAGCTTCCATCTCTTGAACCTAACGTATGCCTCATATACTCTCTTAAGCTTTTACGGTAAAATTCTATCTTATATCCCTTGAGCTAATACTGTTATTACTTTGATATGAAAAAGATTGATTATGCTTCATATGATTTGCAATGTATACTCTTTGATTATACTCTTGCCTAAAAATCATGCATATGCTTAAAATGTGTGCTATATATTAAAATTCATGATTTTTCTTCGCATATGGATTGCTATACCTTGAACATGCTTCATTTTTTGGATTTACATTAGCTCCATGGGATTATATTGAGTTTAACCTATTATGAGCAATATTTGGTATTCTACATAATGCTTGAGCTATGATTGTTGAATCTTCTAGATTGCATATTGGTATCCTTGGTAGATTGCATGTTGGTATCATTTTGGCATCTTTATTGATAACATTTGGCGTCCTATTTGATATTATTAAGGAGAACATTTCAGTTATGAGCTTTCATTGTTCATTTCTCCTATTGATTTTGCCAAATGAAACAAGGGGAATAATTTAAACTTGATTAGTGTAAAAAAAAAAAAAAAAAACCCCTCAGATTCTATTCTATTTTGATATCACACTTACGAGTTTGCACCTCACATATTGTTTTTTTTTTTAATTATCTTGTGTAAAATCTGTATGCTCTTGCCAAAAATTGATTGTTAGATTATGCTCAACTGCTTCACATATACTTTTAACAATTTGGTATCTCCTTGGCTCTTGCTTGAAAATAGATTGAAATAGCATGAATTCTTCATAATGGATAAGCTTATTGATTCATTGTTGCCATATTATCTTGCTACAACAGCATGTGTGTCTCATTCTTGACCTCTGGAAGTTCTCCTTATTGCACCCATGACATTTATCTAAACTTGAAGCTATATTGATATAGAAACATTTATATCAGTTGAATGCTCTCAAGTCCTTCATATATTTATTCTCCTTAATAGTTTGCTATTATCAACTGTGTAATTTTTTTTGAGTGCTGCATCTTAAGGTAAAATTAACTTTGTATACATTGATTTTCTTTAAAACCCTCATGGTCTTTTTTGCATTACCCTTCCAGCAACACCGATGTCCCATTAAGTACAATTTCTGCTGGTATTATTTTATTTTAATTTAATTTATTTTTTTTATTTTGCTATTAGACTTAATTTCTTTTATTTTTATTTTTTGTCTCATTATTATTTTTTGTTTGGACTTAATTTTCTTATTTTTTTTTATTTTTTATTTTTTGCTTTTTAATTTCATTTTTCAGTACTTAAACATAAAAACAAAAACAGATCAAAATAAAAAAAAACACTCTTCATTTTTTTTTATGGCCATATGCCGATCACAATAAATATATTTACATAAAAAAAAATGCCCTTCATTTTTTTACGGCCCTACGCCGTTCAAAATAAACATATTTACATTAAAAAAAAAACAACCCTTCATTTTTTTTACGGCCATACGCCGATCTTACTTTCTCGCATTTTCCATCGTTTTCTTCCTCTTTTTCTCACCTTGGGAGGCCCTTGAAAGCCCTGCTCCCGTGCTTTCGTTGAGAGCAATGACTCCTCGTTGACTATCAAAGGCCAAGAATGACGTTGCTCCAAATCGGGCCATAGAGGTGGTCTTCCATTTAAGCTCTTTATTTTCGGCCTTCAGTGCGCCTATCTCTGCTCGCGCATCCTTATACATGCGCTGGAGTAGAGAGAGTTGGGCGTTGACCTGATGGAGCTCACTCGTCTTGTTCTGCAGACGGTGAGCCAATTTTGTAACTGCAGTTACCGTCTCCATACAGGATGTCAATGTGAAATGATTGACTTCAATGTCTGATTGAGCTGCCATTATTTGCTCAATCAACATCATAGGAAGGTTGGAAAGAGTAGAAGCCGGGGCACTCGGCCCAGTAGAGCTTATGGGATTGTTCAGGTCCGGAAATAGAATAAGGGAATGGGATGAGGAAGTCATGGTTTAGAGGTGAGAGGTATAAAAGAAATGAGTAGCGAAGAAACAGAAGAGAGTGGTAAAGAAGAGATAGAAGAGAATGGTGAAGAAGAAAATGGAAGAGTGTGTGATTAAGAAGAAGGCAAAAGAGAAGAAGACAAGGAGGGAGAGGGAGCCGAGACGAGTACAAATCAAGCTTGCTTTTGTCGGCCAATGACACAAAAGCAGGCCGCATGTCAAACGCGTTTATCGAAGGAAAAAAAGAGACGCGAGAGAGTTGTATGTGTATGCATATATGTATATATATGTTTTGAATTGTATAGATGCCATTTATCACTATTATTTTCCTCCTCCTCCTCCTCCAGATTCTGACCCATGATTTTCTTTTGATGATATCATCGGGGGAGAAATTATATGATGTTATGTATTATGGGAGCATGACTTGAGGGGGAGTCTTTCTTATTCCAAAATCAAATCAAAACATCATTGTGTGCCATCATTAAAAAGGGAGAGATTGTTAGACTTATTTATTTTGATGATTTATTCAATTATGTTTTAATTTATTTGAAAGAGAAAAATAGAATCCAAAATTTATTTTGATGATTTACTTAATTATATTTTAATTTATTTGAAAAAGAAAAATAGAATCCAAAATTTATTTTGATGACTTATTTAATTATGTTTTAATAGAATCCAAAATTTATTTTGATGATTTATTTAAATTATGTTTTAATTTATTTGAAAGAGAAAAATAGAATCAAAATTTATTTTGATGATTTTATGTTTTAATTTATTTGAAAGAGAAAAATAGTATCAAAATTTATTTTGTCACATTATTTCTTACTGAAAACTTTTATCATAAATGTTATTAGAATGTATTTAATATTTGAATAAATCAGGAGTTCAAACAGCCCAAACCAGAGGTTCAAACAGTCCAAAACAAAGGTTCAAACAGCCCAGCACAGCAACAGGCCAAAAGGTTCAAGTGGAAGATATTCAAATTAGTAATGATGGAGGACAATGGCTATAAACGACTATAAATTCAAATGAATACAACGGCTATAAATAGTTATAAATTCAAATGAATATAACGGCTATAAACGGCTATAAGTTTCATTATATATACCAAAGGCTCACTACAAAAAAATTGACTTTTTGTGACGGTAAAATACCGTCGCTAATACTCCTAATGCCGTCGCTAATACTTTTTGCGACGACAAAATGACTTTTTGCGACGGCAAGAGAGGGGTCGCAACTGCAGGGATTGCAAAAGAGTTTTTGCGACGGTAAGTGCCGTCGCTAATGTTTTGCGACGGCATTTTTTACCTTTTTGCGACGGCACCGTGCAGTCGCTAATAACGTTTGAAATTTCTTGACTTTTTTGCGACGGCCCTATTTTACCGTCGCTAAAAATGTTATTTGAGACGGCAAAAAATACAGTCGCTAATAGTCTTTTTTTTAAAAAAAACACTGTTTTTTGCGATGGTGTGGTGCCGTCGCAGAAAGTATAAAAAATATGAAATTTTTTATTTTTTACGACAGTGTAATGCCGTCGCAAAAAATATTAAAAAATAATAAAATTTTTATTTTAAATAATAAAATTTCTATTTTTTGCGACAGTATAATGTCGTCACAAAAAGTAAAACCTATAATAAAATTAATAAAAATATTAAAATTTTCTATTTTTTCCGACGGTGGTGCCGTCTCTCACTCTCTAAGAGCTGATTATTTACATTCCATTCACAAAAACATCATAACAGAAAATAAAAATAAAAATTGATCAAACCATCAAATTCAATATTTTACAAAGAATAATTAAACTGTACATGTTCATAAAAGCATATTTAAATTATAAAATTCACCCAAATCCTATAAAATAATAAAATAAAATCTAAAATTCACCAATCAGCACATTGGATATTTAAATGCTCTTACAAAAAATAAAAAAATAAAAAATTTCCAACAAGATCTCAATTTTGAGCCTATTTCAAAAATCAAGTTGCAAATTCCTTACTTCTAGAATCAGATCTTCCCCTCGGCAAAATTTATCCTTTTGAGCTACAAATAAATAGATAACAGTTGCAAATTATAATCTTTTGGAGAAACCAACTATTTAAACACCAGTAATGAAGACAATGAAAACTGTGGAAAGAACACTTACGTTGTCATCAGGAACAACTGCATATCTCTCAATTGGAGAAACCAAAGCTTTCCCTGCTCACAAATAATAATAATAATAATAATAATAATAATAACAATAACAATGGAATTCAATGTAGTCCAAAATAGTGTAATAAACTCTTATTGTAATATACCTGGGGAATTTTTTCATGTCTGATGAGAGTGGGAAGGGTTGGACTTAAAGGGTTCCTACCTGTCTTGGATTGTAGAATACACAAATTTATTAGTAGGAACTCACATGCAGAGGGTCCATCGTAAAGAATTGTGAGAAGAATACTAATATGTGATTACAATTAACTCTATATATGGTAGTTAATCAGGTGTAACGAGCCAAATTCAGTGGCCAATAACTTCAGACTAAATATAGACATTGTGACATTCAGCGACCTCTTAGTTTGGAATCACCGACTAACAATTTAGTCGCCAAATGTAAGGAATTGCCGACCAATGATTTCAGTCGCAAAAGTGTAGAATTTGTCGACCAATTTTTTTTTTTTGAAAACAATCAATTTTTGTTTATAAACATTCAATCCAATATCGAACAAAAT
Organism: Camellia sinensis; assembly: GCF_055761805.1. Classification (NCBI taxonomy): domain Eukaryota; kingdom Viridiplantae; phylum Streptophyta; class Magnoliopsida; order Ericales; family Theaceae; genus Camellia; species Camellia sinensis. The sequence goes on from NC_138967.1 coordinate 173,246,291, forward strand.
TCATTCAACCCAACCACAATTAAGGAACAATAACATTTAAAAAAAAAAAAAGCTTAGGAACAATCATTAACAAATTTCTTTTCTTGTAACTTCACTAAATCATCAAACACTAAAATAGTTTCCATCTACTAGTCTTATATGCAACTGATTCAATTGGGCAGAGTTCAGTTGTAATTTTTACCCCATGGAATGATTGCAATTACACAAAACAGTTTTCACTGCAGGGAATAGATCTAAATAGAAAAAAAAACCACTCAAAAAAAAAAAAAAAAAGAAAAAAAATTTCAACCACTCAAAAAAACATGCATGGCATTTTAACGAATATGATAACCAAACCAAATTAAGGCTTATGTCCCAGTCAAGTAGGGTCGGCTACATGGATCTTTTTTCACCACTGTGTCGTATTAAAGACTATATGCTTAGTTGATTTTTTTTTTTTTTTTTTTACTAAGACGTCCCATGTCTATTTAGGTCTTCCCCTCCTCATAACATTTACATTTATAGTGATTACATCACTCTTCCTTACAATTGAATCCATAGGTCTTTGTTATACATGACTAAATCATCTTAGCATCTTCTCTCTCAACTTATCTTCAACTGATAGTACTCCTACCATTTCGCGCATATATTCATTTCTAATCCTATCTTTCACACATCCATCAGTAATCAATTTAAAGAAGATGATGACAAGGTAAAATTTTATTAAATTTGGATGATCAGATAAGGCAATAGCAACATTCACCAATCAGCATCATGGCAGAATTTGTGCATTGACAGACACATTTGAGACTACTGCATTTCCTTATCTTGGAAAAGTAAGAATTAATTTTTCAGTCAGCCCAACTAGCATGTGGATGCCAAAGCTTTGCTTATGCCCACATAGCATATGCATCATTTTGAAAGAGAAGGTTATGCAACAAATGATTAAGTAATCAAAACCCTACAAAAAGTAAACAGATAATGAGGAGGAATTCCACCAAAAAACCTGCACTTCTGTGGAGCAAATTTGATTCCTATAGAAGCAGGGGCAACTCCACACAGGTATGAGTGGAATTAAATTTTTATTTACTACATATAATTGTTCGTTTGATGAAAACCTTAAAATAGTTGTCACCACTGGAAAAAGAGTTTGAACACACTGCCCATTTAGTCCAATTCTAAACATCCCAAAACATCCCAATCCTCCATTGGGTCTACTCTACTCTACTCTACTCTACTCTACAAAGTCCATGCAAGAAAATCATTTGTTTGTGTATGTATTTAGTATAAATCATTTTGAAAATTGATGTAATTTATTCAAATTAGGACCAAAACTAGATGGAATTGTAATTTGAAGTCAATTTTTTGTTTTTTACTACATGCAAATTGATGCATCAAATTGACAGTGTTGTTTATTTTAAATCTTTTATATGATCAAAATTTCTAAAAGAACATCAATTGTAGTGCAAGATTCATCTTTTACCCAAGAAATGTGGGGTGATAGTCGCATAGAAAATTATTTTCAGCTAAGTTGTTTTGACATGAACAATCTTCTATAAGATCCAAGGAAAGCATGCCTAGTTTAGTCCTCACTGAATAAGGGTTTAAAAGGAGGAGTAGATTGAGTCCAAGGCTACAATAAAAAAATCTCATCTTATCAATTCTAAAACTTCATCTACTTGAGTGACTTTTTTGTTAAAACAATTTATTTATGATTTGAGACATTAAAGTTTCTCGACTTCTTGGAAATAGGTGATAGATATTTATAGGTGTGAATTTCTATAGTACTGGTAAAATTCAGGGTGTGTTTGGTGTCACGACCCAAATCTGGCCCTATGGGTTTAGCACCGTAATCGGCCAGTAATCTGAGATTACCGAAGGCCTACTTAACAGTAGTACAGTAAAACAGAGTACAGGGCCTGGCGGAAGCCAATACAGTAATTAAACAATGCCTAATGAGCTATGACAGTCTGTATGCAAAAAGACTTTTCAAACATATTTACATAATCAGTACAGAGCAGTATGCACAATATATACAATCATTCAGACTAGGGACTCCATCCCTTACATGACAGTACAGTAAACATTCAGTCTATACAATCCATTCGGTATAACAAAACAGTAAGACAGTACAGAAGGGGGAATCCTAAAACACCCCTGAGCCTTAGCACGATAGGCTCGGAACCTCGCAGTGAGGCACAGTAGTTGGCTTGACAAAACTGGAGTAACCCTGACGCTCCTAGCCGCAGTCTGGTGCCTGATCACCTACATATATATATGAGCAGTGAGCTAAAGCCCAGTGAATAACATAATGCGTAAAGAGGTTAAGAATGAATGTCCTTACAATATGAAAACAGTTCATTTAAACAGTATTTCAGTTGTTCAGTCAGTACAGTCATATGTGGTACACCCATTAGCATAACAGTACAGTAAACAGTAGGTCTTAAAGACCGAGCAGTAAATAATGGCCATCAGTCAGTAACAGTAGTGGTTCCAACAAGGGAACCGACAGAGATTTCTGTCGCAGTAACAGTAAACAGTAGGTGCTAAGGGTGCCACAATACAGTTCAGAATATAGGACATACATTCATTCAGTTAACAGTAATCAGTTCAGAAAATAGTACAGTTCAGTTGTTCAGAAGATAATCATTTGTGAACATATCTTTACACAATCGTTACTCACAGAGTTTGGGCTACAGTATGCTAGAGCGTGCCTCCCCAGTCGCCAACCCTACACAGTTAACAGATTGAACACACTAAGCTACACAGCTGGGAAAGATAATAACTTAATCCCTAATTTGCCTCGGTGTGTTCTACATCTATGTCCTCAATAAGATGTCTTAAACTAGGCCTAGGAATGCCTAGAATGGGACGAGGATGCAAAGATGCACTTTTAAAAGCATTTTCAGATTTTTCAGAAAACAGGGGTCACGCTCGAGCGTAGGTCACTCCGCTCGAGCGGACATGCAGACAAAGGTACCCGCTCGAGCGTAGAATTACCCGCTCGAGTGTTCTGCAAAAACAGTCAAAAGTGCTGGATGGGTGGAATCTCCGCTCGACGGACGCTCGACGCCCGCTCGAGCTTGAGACACATGATTCCGCTCGAGCGCCCAATCCTCCGCTCGAGCGGACTGTAAAACAGTGCAGAGATACTGGATGCTCGGATTCCACGCTCGAGCGTCACTTCCTCCCGCTCGAGAGGAAGTGCAGAATCTAGAAATTCCAAATTGCACCTCCAAGCTCAAAACCAAGTTTAAATGCATCAAAACCGATCCTCTTGGGCTGAATTTCCAGAAAACACTTGTAAACATATAGAATGACATGGTTCAAAGCTCAATTTTAAGAAATCAAAGCCCAAGGGTGTTTAATTCAAATCCAATTTCAAAACCATTTTCATGAACATGGAGAACATGCAAACATGCATGAATTCAAACCAATTTAAAGCTTCAATTTGATGCTCTAAAGAGCCAATTGTTTCCAAAACCTGATGAAATCATGGCCTACACTCAAAACATGGACATGCATGCAACAATTTGCCATGAACTCAACTCAAAATCCAACAATACTAACATGCATGCATGGATTATGCTCTATTTCAACATGCTAGAACTAATCCATGGCTCAATTCTCAATTTTGACATGAATCATGCAAGAACAAGATAACAAGAGGGTAATTACTCTACCTTAGGTCTCCAATGCAAGACTAGAAGCTCAAATTAGCAATCTACACTTCAATTAGCAAGCAATTCTCCAAGTTCCAAGCAATTCAAGATGAAATCCAAATTCTCTCACTCTCTCCCTCTCATGGTCGGCTATACACTCAAGAGAAATGGCTGAGCAAATGTTTGTAATGCATAAGAATGAGCCCTCAAAGCATTAAGTAAGTGACCCACTAGGATGGCAATATGGCAATTAAGCCTAACTCTTTAATTAGCTTATTTTAAACTATTTTAATCATACCTAATCAGTTTTCAGATAAATATACCATAAAACCACATTAATTATGAGGATCATAAAACATCAATCAATTCCCGATAAGGCCTTCAATTAACAGTTTAAACATAAAACATGAACAGATTAAATAATCAATCAAACAGATAGAATACAAATTAACATACACACTCAGTCAATTTAGTTCCAGTTTTTCAGTCAGTCAGTTCGGTACTTTAATCAGTTCAGTTATCAGTCATAATCAGTTCAGTTTAACGGTAATCAGTGTTTATCGGTAAGCAGTGGTGAGGGTTATTACATTTGGTATCATTTTTGTTTTCATATTCTATTCTCAAAAATTGGGAAAATGAAAATTTTGTTTGACAAATTGATTTGCTGAAACACTTCTATTGGAAACACTTTATTATTTTTTCTGATAAGCAACAAAGAAGATTGTAATAGATAAAGTAGAGAGGGGGCACAACCTGAGTACAATCACACAAGAAAATCAAAAGAATGAAAAAGAAGGAAAAAAAAGTATTGAGGAAACTCCAAAATCCTACAGAAAACCGAAAAATAAAAAAGATAAGTTGATGAATGGGTGTTTTTTTTATTGTTTTTGTTTCTGAAAATATCGAAGATAAAAATGAATTTTGAATTCCTACTGTAAAGAAATAAAACGCCTGGGGATTCAAAAGCACAAAATTTATTAGTTGTGATCCATAATATAACAATACAATAAAAAAGAGTAAAAATAAATGAAAGAATAAATTACCAACAATAGTAGCATTATCCCATCCTTGTAGTAAGTTACCCATTGCTGCAGCAACAGCCACCAGAACTGCTCCACTCATCTTGCTCTCTCTCAAAACTGCATGATATTTGAACAGTGCAATGTACGAATAACATAAAGCAACTTCTTCCGTTTGGTGAATAGACTCTGCAGTTGATAGGATGTGAAATGAAGATGGCAACTGAGTTTTGATCTATGCATACTACTACATTAAGCTAACACCTAAAAGAAACTCCTTTGAAAACCATTAAAAACATGAGAACGATTAAAAGCATCTTTCGAGGAAAGGAGTATTCATATTCACTCAATGTAGCTAACACCTCATTTGGGGATCCTCTTTTTTGAAGCTACGTTTGTCTTCCTCAAAACCAGCTAATTTATTTGACACTCTACATTCTTTCCATCTACTAGGGAAATACGGTGGAATTTCGTAATTTTATCAAGGCATTGTTTGGAACTTGAAATTAGTAAGGTAAAAGGAAAGGAAAATCTTTATCCTTCGTGTTTTCCCTCCTACTTAAAGCAAAGTTAGATTGACATTTTTCATGTAATAATAAAAATTCATGCAATGAGGAGAAGAAGAAATTATACTTGGAACAAAAAATTCCTCACATACTTTCAAACAAGGAACAATAATTTCCTTAGCATTATCTTTTACTTTTCCCTTTTACCAAATTCATGAACCAAATGGATCATAAAAGAATTTTAATTTGAATACACACTTTTTTGTGGAATTACAAGAGGGTGGAGTATAACTAAAAGAGAGGTTGATGGTAAGTTTAAAATAGTGAGAATAACTACTCATACAATGCAAAGAGAAGTGGCAACTTTAAAAGAAAATCATTTAAATGGAAAAGAAATTATTGGACAATGTTAAATTAAAGTGAGTGGTGCATGACACTGTTCTATGAAGGTAGACTCATATTCCAAAATCTGCTATTCAAAAAATATGGAAAAACAAGAGACCTATGAAACCTGAAAGGCAATGCCATATAAACAGGTTTCCAAATGGGAGTGAGATCAAAATCATTTTACCATCAATTTCACAATTAAACAATTGATGTTGTCTCCATAGTTCAAAAGTAAATGGAAGTAGCATTTTTCTTCTAATATAACAAGCTATCTTCACACAACAGTCTCATTCCATGGTGACAAATCAACAAATAAGGAAGAGTAATGGCGGATTGTTTAGGCACATCTTACAGATAAACTACTAGTAAACAGTTCACTTGAGTTTTTGAGACTTAACCTGGGAAACAACGAAGTCTACAGAATCAGCAATAAATGGTTCATGGGGAACATCTCGCTTCAGCAAAAAAGAAGGGGCCCAACCAACACTGCCAGCCAAAATAGAACAGGTTAGCAAGTGAAGTTTTGATATATTCAGGGAACATATGGGAACTTGACTTCTTGAGGTAATGATTGAAGAATTACTAAGCTTTACTCTAATAGTCATTCTTTATCAAATTTTATTGTCCTTAGATAATTTATTGCTTGTACCAGAATAACCTAAACATTAATAATTACAACATTATTTTAGCTAACATTTTTTAACGTTAGTAATATTAATTTCACTATTTGACTTATAAAAATATGTCTATTATATGAAAAGTATAGTGATACGGCATGCAAAACTAATACTTGATGGGGAGGATTATTTCATTGTTGGCGACATCTACTGACCATAAGAACAATTCAGCCCACCATAAAACAAACTACAGCTTGATGGTAGTTAAATTTTCAAAATTCACATCATTCTAAACCAGGGTTCACAGTCTAAAGAAAAAGAAAAAGAAAACTACTTCATCAGGTAAGTAGAATCCATGTTGTCTACAAAAAAAAATGTAAAAATTCTTCATACAACATTCAAACCCATCACAAAGATAGCATGCTTATCAATTAACAATCAGAATCAATTTTCAGATCGAACAAAACAAATTCATATTTCAGATTCAGATTTAGATTTCAGAATTAATAAAATTAACATACAGATTTCAGATTTCATAACTAAGATCAACATTACACAGTGTGAGACACAACTAAGATTAGATTTTAGATTACACAGTGTGATCAACTAAGATCAACATTTCAGATTCAGATTACCATACAGATATTACAGACATCACTGAATGAGGGAGACATTACACACACAGATTCGATCGGTGCAGTGCAGAGATGAGAGATCAGGGAGAGAGAGAGAGAGAGAGAGAGGCTTACTTGTGAGACAGTGTGAGTCTATCGGGGCGAGAGAGGGAGGGACAGAGATGAGACTGATCTGATGAGATGAGAGAGTGAGGGAGACAGATTAGGTCAGAGATATATCTGATATATATATATAAAACAACCATCGGGCCGAGAGAGAGAGAGACAGAGATTGAGAGAGAGAGTTTACCTGTGAGTAGATCGGCGGTGCGATGATCGGTGCGAATCAATGAGATGAGCAACGAGAGAGTAGGAGAGTGATCGGTGTAGAGATAAACGAGATCAGTGTAGAGATAAACGAGAGAGTGAGAGAGAGAGAGAGAGGCGACTGAGAGAGTGATGTGAGGGAGACGATTAGATTTAGGGTTTTTTTTTGTTCTAAAGAGATTGGGGATTTTGTGGCGCGGGAATGGAAAAAATGGGGTGAACCGAGCGGGCGGGATGGAAAAAAAAAAAATCATCATAAATAAATATTTAAATAATAAAAATAAATAAATAATAATTTTTTTTTCTTTCCGTTATTAAGGTTGATTTGTTTCGTATATATTTTAATGAAAAATATTTTCACTAAAATAAAAGTTAATTTTCTGTAGTCAATGAAAAATATTTTTCTGCGGTCTATTTTTTTTATTACTAAAAATCATGAACTAATTTTTTGTAGTAGAGGAAAAGGTGCGGCAGCAGTAGTGAAGGTGGTGGATAAGAGATGATGGTGGTGGCGGTGGTGATGGTGATGACGAAACAGATTAGTGGTGAAGTTGTGGTAGTGGTAGTGTAAATGGAGTGGCAGGGGTGAAAGAGAGGTAATGGTAGTAGTAGTGGTAGTGGTGGTAGTGGAGTGGTGGCGATAGTAGTAGTAATGGTAGTCGTAGAGGTGAAGTGGCTACAGTAGAAGTAATGGTGGTAGTGGAATGGTGTTTGCAGTAGTGGTGAAGGTGGTAGAGGAGATGGGTGGTGATAGAGAGAAATGAGTGAGAGACAGATAGAGAAGAGAGAGAAAGACAGAGTGATGAGCGAGAGAGAGATAAAGAGAGAAAGAGATATAGAGAGAGACAGAGAGGCAGAGAGAGAAAGAGATAGATAGAGACATATAGAAAAATAGAGATAAACAAGAGATGAGAGAGACATATAGAAAGAGAGCGAAAAGAGATGAACGATAGAGAGAATAGAAAAATAGAGAGATAGAGAGAAAATAGATGAGCGAGAGAGACAGAGAGAGAAAAGAGATGAAAGAGATAGAGAGAAGAGAGATGAGCGAGGGAGACATAGAGAGAAGACAAATGAGAGAGATAGAGAGAAGAAAGATGAACGAAAGACACACAGACAAACAGACAAACAGATAGATAGACAAACAGACAGAGAAATAAGAGTGATGAGTGAAAGAGAGAAAGAGAAGAGTGGTGGTAGTTGAATGGCATTTGTAGTAGTGGTAAATGTGGTAGAGAAGATGGGTAGTGAGAGAGAAAGATGAGTGAGAGACGAATAGAGAAAAGAGATAGAGAGACAGAGTGATGAGCGAGAAAGAGACAAAGTGGTCGCTAAAAGTGTATTTTCTTGTAGTGGATCGATAAATCGATAGGGAGCTCAATAAATAAAGAAGACAGATAATTCAAAACTCTGTTCAAAACTTAATTCAAATCAATTTTTTAAATATTTTAAATATTTAAATATTTTAATTTTGTGAGAGACAGATAAAGAAGAGAGATAGAGAGAGAGAGACACAGAGATAGAGTGATGAGCGAGAGAGAGATAGACAAAGTGGTTGTTAAAAGTGTATTTTCTTATAGTGGATCGATAAATCGAGAATAAGCTCGATAAATAGAGAAGATAGGAGTAAGAGAGTGAGCAAGTCGAACATAGTGAGGGAGAAATAGACAAATAGACAAGTAGACACAGAGAGAGAAAAGAGTGATGAGTGAGAGAGAGACAGAGAGAGAGAGATAGACAAAAAAAGAGATAGAGAGAGAAAGAAAGAGAGAGATGGAAAGATAGAAAAAGAGAGAGAAACAAGAGATGAGCGAGAGATAGACAAAAAAAGAGAGAAATAGAGCGAAAAGAGATGAGCGAGAGAGAGACACAGAAAAGAGAGAGACAGAAGGAGAAGAGAAATGAGCGAGAGAGATAGAGAGAGATAGAAAGATAAGAGAGAGAGAAAGAGAGAGAGAAAAAAGAAATGAGAGAGATAGAGATAAGAGAGATGAGCGAGAGAGACAGAGAGAGAAAACATATGAGAGAGATAGAGAGAAGAGAGATAGGCGAGAGGCATAGAGAGAAAATGAGAGAGAGATAGAGATAGAGAGAAATGAATGAAAAGAGATAAAGAGAAGAGAGAGAGATAGAGACAGAGAGACAGGAAAATGAAAAAATGAATGAAAAGAGAAATGTTATATCAAAAGAGTAAGACGACATTGTTTTTTCTAATTTTTTTTGCGACAGAAAAATACCGTTGAATTTATTTAAATCATTTTGTGATTGTATATATATGAAGCTATCTCAAAACCACAATCACCAAAATCTTTTAAAAATTCACTAAATACCAAAAATACCATAATTCAATACATTTTTTTTGGGTATTTTTATGTATTTATTAATTTTTAAAAATATTTTTTCATAATTTTTTATTTTTTAGATACATCTAAGTAAAGTACATCTAAAAAAAATATTTAAAATTTTAAAAATATTCACTAAAAAAAAACACGAAAGCCACTTTTTGTGACGGCAGAAAATGTCGTCTCAAAAAAGCAGAGTATTTGCGACAGCACCATTTGCCGTCTCAAAAAAGCAGAGCATTTGCGACGGCACTATTTGCCGTCTCAAAAAATGAGAGTATTTGCGACGGCAGAAAATACCATCGCAAATACTCTCATTTTTTGAGACGGCAAATAGTGCTGTCGCAAATGCTCTGCTTTTTTGAGACGGCAAATGGTGCCATCGCAAATACTCTGTTTTTTTGAGACGGCATTTTCTGCCGTCACAAAAAGTGACTTTTTGAGACGGCAAGTGTGCCGTCGCAAATAGTTCCGTCTCATATACCCAGTTTTCTTGTAGTGCCTCTAATGTAAATAAGTTATAAAAAAAAAATTCAGAAAATATTCTTTGATCTATAATCACTCACATCTATTCTTTGAAAAATTCTCTGAGGAGTGTTGTTCAATTTTTGTTTACATCCTCTTTCAGAAATTATACGCTGAGACGTATAGCTTTAAGCCTATCTTTCCTGTGTGAGGTTTACAGAAAAACTAGAGTTTTATTTTGTATATCCATCTGGGAGAGATATTTATTGTAAGCTTTCTTTAAAAGTAAAAATACCATTTCATCTTGTAAAAGTGTTGCAAACACTGTGTTCTTGAAATCTTGAGAGTGATTGTGAATCACCTAAGATTTGCAAGGGTTTGGGCTTGTGAAGTTTGTGTAAAATCTATGGAGGATTGTTCCATGTTTATGAGATTGCTAGCACCCCTGTGAAGCTAGAAGATAGTGGAAAATCTCAAGTGAAGCTTGAGAAGTGGGTGTAGGCTTGGTTGAAGCCGAACCACTATAATCTGTTGTCTCCTCTTCCCTAATCTCTTTACTTTCTTACTACTGCTATAGTTATCTAATATTCATGTGTTAATCATTTGATTTACCCTGTATGTTAGTTATACTTCATTGTTATTTTACTTGATCATTTACTGTTAAGTTCATCATTGTGCTTGTTAATAATTTGTTGTACTAGTAGTTAATTTTATTGGGGTATTATTCATTTTAATTTGTAGAAACCTAATTCACCCCCCCTCTTAGGGTACTTTTTGGGTAACAATACCACTCTTTGATAATACAAATTTATTAGACTCAAATACAAGCCTAAAACCATTTTTACTTAACAAAGAATCAGAAACTAAATTCTTTCGGATGTCTGGTACATGTAGTACGTTGTTGAGGGTAAGTTCTTTCCTTGATGTCATCTTCAAGATCACATTTCCTTGTTTATCCACAGTAGAAGTAGAAGAATTTTTCATGAAAAGTTGTTCACCATTTGTAGTCTTATTGTAGGTAGTGAACATCTTTTTGTCCGCACAAATATGACGAGTTGCCCCAGTGTCAACCCATCATTCTTTGGGATTTCCAACCAAATTAGCCTAAGACACCACAGTAGAGAGGTTGATGTCATTTACCCCGTTAGAGATGTAATTAATTCTGTCACATTGACTTGATTGGTGGCCTTCTTGCTTGTATTTCCGTGATCTTTCTTAGAGCGGCGATAGTCAGAAGCTCGATGTCCAGTTTTGCCACAGTTATCGCATTTTCCTTTGAACTTCTTGTTGCCATTGTTGTCGCCTTGTTTAGGACCATCTACAGTAAACTTCCTCTTTTTGATATGTGGTTTGTGCACTTGCTCAACCACATTAGCCATGGACTCAATGGGATTTTTACCATTCATCTTTTTAGCTTTTCGGTTATCTTCCTCAATTCTTAATCTTACAATCAATTCATCCATGGTCATCTCCTTGCGTTTATGTTTTAAATAATTTTTGAAATCTTTCCAAGCTGGTGATAACTTTTCTAGTAAAGCAGCGACTTAGAAAGACTCGCTAAGAGACATACCGTCAGAATGAATATCATAGAAAATTAATTGAAAATTTTGAACTTGAGAAATTACCGTTTGGGAGTCTACCATAACGAAGTCTAGAGATTTACCGATAACAAATTTATTTGTGCCGGTATCCTTTGTCTTGTATTTTGTTCCAAAGAATCCCATAATTCTTTTGTTGTTTTCAGAGGGCTGTAAACATTATACAACATGTTGTCAAGGCCATTGAGGATATAATTTCTGCACAGGAAATCAGAAAGCTTTCAAGCGTCTATAGCGGCAACAACTTGCTGATCACTTTCATCATTTCTAAGTACTGGAGCCTCTTCACGGAGAAACTGGGCCAAATTTAGAGTTGTAAGATAGAACAGCATTTCTTGCTGCCATCTCTTAAACTCAGTACCATTAAATTTTTTCGGTTTTTCTCCATGATTTATCGGAACTTGAACATGGTTCTGGATATGGACTAGAGTCGTTATAACGATCGGATTTGGAGTACTGCTTTCAGCAGTCATAATATCTGATTACAAAAATCAGAAAAAACCAAAACACAAATTAATTTTCAAGTTACTAAAATCAGAAAATAAATTATAACACAAAATAATTTTACTTTTCTTGTTATTAAAACTAGAAAAATAAAATACCACAATAAATTTCTGTGACATAAATTAATATTCTGCAATTGTTAATGACACCAGTATATTACTACTAGTTGTCAAAAAAAATAAATAGTATATTACTATTATTTGTATTTTTCAACCAGAATATCACTTTATGAAAACACATAAAAATAAATATAATGAAGACACCAAAAATTAATCTGTCTTAAGATTGTTAGACAATCTTCACTGTATTTAATGAAATAAATAAATTATGTTTGTATACTTAACAACAAACGGAATACAGAAGAAATAAAGGATATGAGAGAATTTGTTTGATTGCAAAAATCAAACCAGAAAATAATATAAAATAAATAAAATAGATTTTTATTTTGTTACAAAAACAAAATGAAAATCTGAAACAGAAAAATAATAAAATAGAAAATAAATTAATTATTTACCAAATTAATTTCTTGAACAAATTTTCTGATCAAGTCCAGTGTTTAACACTGTGTCCTTAAGACATATTCGTCCTCTCCACGGTACTTTCAGATTGTGGACGTCTATCTTCCAGGATAAAATGATCAACAACAAACAATAGCAACACTACAAATTGTTTGCATAAGAAAAAAAATGCAGCAAAATGTAGAGAGAAATTGTAGAATATTTTGGACGAAATTTGAAGTCAAAACATCAAATGAGGGCTGCCTATTTATAGATGGAGTGGTGGCTGTTTAATTTGAATTAAACAGGTACAGATTTGTATGAACGGGTATGGTACCTATTCAGTTTGAATAAACAGATACAAATCTTTTGGGTTCAAATTTTAAACAGATAAAACCTGTATTGAATAGATTTGAATCTGTCTGGGTGAGGGGAAAAAACGGAGCCCATTTTGAATTCAATTTCCAAAAATTTAGAGTTTAATTTTAGAAAATAAATTTCAAATGTTTTTGGCCCAAAAAAATAGGTATTAGGTTGGACAAGCTTAACCCAATTGCGCCCAAGCCTAGCCCAGCCTGCCTAGACAGACGGACGGCGCGTGTGTTTATTTTGGGTCCAATGGGTCTAACCCACTTTGTCCATAACCTCCCTCTCTACAAAACTTGGGTGTCCCTTGGGGCTTACCCCAAGTTCCAACCCCAAACCTTATAAACCCACTCAAAGTTTCACACCAAATCAATGTGAGACAAGTCTTTATTCAAATCTTTAGGAAATTTCACCAAAAACACTATTTCCATGGAGCTCTTTTTGGCTTCAATTTTTCATTCACCCGATAATGGTTTTGAGCAATCAAATATACCACGTAAATCATAACGCGGCATAGAACGCGTTACCACTTAGATCTGCCAACTTTGGCACATGGGTCCCACCTAAAAATTAAACCAAAGTTAAGGAAAAATCTAATTTTCAAAACTATTTCTAACAAAAACTACTCAATCTAGTGGGTTAATCTCAACTAATTCAAAAATTTAGTGACTTTATCAATTAAGCCAAATTGACATAAAATTAAAATGAATTAATTAAAATTGTAAGAATCGAAATGATACAAAAGGGCAAAATGTTGTTTGCCCCTTTCTCTTTGGTTGATTTACCATTCTGCAATTTTCTTTTAACTTTTGGAAAATTCTATTATACACACCTCTTACCATATGCATCCATAAGTTATGTTATTTTCTTCTTTGATAATGATTTTATTTTAGTTATAACTCATGAGACTTTTAATTATACCTTATATGTTATTTGATTATGTCTTTTTTTTTTTCTTTTTCTTCATTTAGTTATGACTCAAAAAGTAGTGATAAGGTGCATAACGTGTACCATAGTCTTTCTTTTCTTTTCTTTTTTTCTTTTGTCTATTCTGCAAAATACAGTTGGCTAGTTTGAAACCTTGATGTTTACAGAAAAGGTGTGTTCTATTAACTTTAAGATCTGATTTGAAACTTTATGTCCATTGTCCAAAGGTTGAAGATCTGTTTCGAGCCTCAAAGATCGGTTCCCATTCTTCATTTTCGATGGGATGCAAGAAAACAATTACAAATATGTTCTTAATCAAGTAGTAAGTGTGTTAATTGTGTTCTTTATCGAACCAAAGATGTTAGGTTTGAATCTTATATTCTTATCTAACATTTCTTTTCTTTTTCTAATTAAGAAATTCCCTTGACATATAGAGAAACTAAAATGTTTTAGACATTAGTATGAGTGTTCACTTTATATATAGTATAGATAGATAGCTAGATAGATATGTGTGTATTTTTCTGTATACCATTGGATTTGAATATATAAGATCATCTCTAACTTTTTCCCAATTTTTTCATTGAATTTGATTCTAAAAACTCAAGTAAAAAGCTTGGTTTGGTATGAACTACTTCAATTTTGTCATTACATTTTTATCAAAAAAAATTTCTTATTCCAAATTTCCATTTTCATCAATTTTGATGAAAAATAAAATTATCTTCAATATTTCATATTTTTAATTTTTCATCAAATTATATTTGATGACAGATTTAATGAGTTTTTAATTTGACGGAAAAAATGACTCACTCTTAATTTGATAAACAATTAATGAAAAGATTGGAATTTTTTTTTTAAATTTATTAAATTTAAATTTAATGAAAGAAAATGTGAAGGAATGGAGATGTTATAAATATGTTTATATATACTTTTTGTCCAGTGTTAAGTTTTAAAAAAAATGAAAAATAGAAGAAAGTGAAAAAAAAAAAGAAGAAGAAGAAAACAATACAACAAAAAGATAGAAAAAGAAAAGAATCATTAGAGGGAGTATGCAGTAATTCAGACCTATTGTCTCAAAGTTGGGACAAGAACGGAATGTATGGTATAGATTAAAAATGTGTATTATAAATTTTAGGAAAAATTGGTCTAGGGTCCCTCTCCCACTTTTTATAATGGAAGAGATCCACAAAATTATTTTTTAATGTCTAAGGTCCCTAAACATATCATAGAGAAATTTGACCTTACTAAATCAAAACTCATCTCTCTCTCTCTCTCTAAACTTCTCCATTCTCATACCTGTCCAGATCAACTCTTGTTCCTCACCCCTAACTTCATTCTCCAACCGATTGAGCTCCAGCTTCACCGGATCCGGCCTTCAATGGCGTCACCGAGAAACAAACAGTCAGTAGGAGACTTCAATTTCTCGAAACCAGATCTAAGGTGCCTTCGTCACTTGTTGAACTGGGTATTTGGGTTCTTGTCTCCACATTGATGATGTGATTGTTGTTGTTGTCTAGGGTTTTGTGGTGGTTTTTCTTCTTGAAGATATGACAAAGCAGCCATCCCTCTTCTTGTGTTGCCTCTCCCGTAGCATCAGAAATCTGCACCACAATATTATCAATTAAATTGTATTTTTTGTATCTCTTACATCTCTACAATATTTCCTAGAATTTTCATAAAGTTTTTCGTTTTGCAAAGAGAAATCCAAGACATTTTAGTATATTTTGAATCGAAAGGTACTTTTTACATATTTTCATATATATATATGTACACAATTTAATAAAATGACCCAGTCTGGAATTTCTCTGGGTTGTGGAGTCCAGAGAAATTCTGTAGAAAGTTTTGTCTGGAAATTTCTCTGGGTTAGGAAATTTCTCTGGGTATCTGTTTATGAGCGTGTTGTGGTTAACCCAGAGAAAATTGGGTTAAACCTTAGTATTTTTTCATGCAATTTCTTGCTTAAATGTTTGGCAGAAGCAAATAGAGTGGAATATCTTGCAAGTTTATTTGAAGAAATAAAGAAGTCTGGACCATTGCCTAATGTACGCACCTATACCATTATGATGAGCTTTTACTGCAAAGGAAGCTACTGGAATTCTAGAAGAAATGGAGGAGAGTTAGGAAAGCCCAACTATTGTAACATACAACACGTACATTCATGGGTTTTGTAGAGTTGGATGTGTTGAATTTGCTTTGAACCTCATTCTCTGGATTTTTCAAATTTCTCTGGTTTTTAACTGAATTTTCTCTGGGTTAAAACCAGAGAAATTCTCTGGTTTTTGAACTAAATTTTCTCTGGGTTGGTCCAGAGAAATTCTGAAGAATTTCTCTTGACCAATTTTCTCTGAGACTGAAATTTCTCTGGATTGATGTTGAGGAACCTTAGACATCATGAAAATATTTGATGTCCTTTTTACTATAAAATCATAATATCAGGGACCTTAAAAAAAATACCCCTAAATTTTATGCATAAAATGAATTTGAATCACACATGAATATTTTAAAGTAATTTTTAGATAATTTTTTTATATTTATGATATTACTCATGTGCACATGGTAAACCTAATTAACAGAGTTATATAACGTGAGGAAAACGTTACGTTACAAGGTTGAAGGTGTGGTGGGCCATCTGCGACTCCGCGATTTTTCATTGGTACACATCATCAACCGGCTCAACAGTACCATTCTCGACAGCAGCCACACCCCCCCCCAAAAAAAGAAAAAAAAAAACATATCTGTAAATTAAAAAAAAATTTTGGTGTGCTTTTAGTTAAAAAATATTTGATCGTGTCAAAAGTTTTAAGTACACTTACTGTTTAATAGATTTTTGGGGGATTTTTTTTAAGGTCCATGATATTAAGAATTTATAGTATAAAGGACACTCAATATTTTCATAATGTCTAAGGTCCTTCAACATCAATCCAGAGAAAATTCGATCCAGAGAAAATTCGGTCCAGAGAATTTCTCTGGACTTTCCAGAGAAATTCTCTCCAGACATCCAGAGAAATTCTCTTTATCCAGAGAAAATTCAGATAGTCCAGAGAAAATTTAGACATCTAGAGAAAATTCAGATAGTTCAGAGAAAATTCACACAATCCAGGAAACTCTGCATCATCGTGCATTTTATATGTTCTCTTACAAATATCTTTTCATGAAGGGTTACTATCAAAATTCTGTTTGCTAATCCTAGTGCTCTTTGTAGATCAAGTTCAACAAGATGAGGTGGTTGACAGTAAGATTTTGCCATACCTTAGCATAGATAAGAAAGAGAAGAAGTCATTCCCTAGACTTCCAGAGAAAATTCAACTTCAAAGAGAAAATTGGTCCAGAGAAATTCTGGGTAGAATTTCTCTGGACTTTCCAATTTCTCTAACATTCCCTAGAATTCCCACTGTAAATTTCTCTGGCCTTCCATTCTCTCCAGAGAAATTTCCCTTCTCTCTAGAGAAATTGTAATGTGCTTCATCTTGTTTGAATATGCTATATTGTTGATATTGATTCAGAATTTCTACAATTTGTTTGGGAAATTCCTATCATTTTCTTTGAATGAATTCAATAAATTTTTGTTGTACTTATCTACAAATTTTTCAGGGTATATCTATCCTTACCTAATTCTAACGGAGAGTGGGAAATATACAGAAGGCCAGAGAAAAAAATTTGTCTGGAGAGAAGGGAAGACCAGAGAAATTTGCAATGGAAAGTCTAGGGAAGGTAAGTCCCTGCACCAATTTTCTCTGTGAAGTCGAATTTAGCAAAATCAACAATTATTACCAACTCTACAACCTGAATTCTGTAGAATCAAAAATCAAATTTCACAGAGAATTCTCTGTGAACTTCACAGAGAATTCTGGTTCACAGAGAATTTCTCTGGTGACTTCACAAAGAAATTTCCAAATTTCTCTGACTAAATCACATACTCATCTCTGTGATTTTCTCTGGCCATCTAGAGAAAATTTCTCTGGCCTTCCCTTCTCTCTAGAGAAATTTCTCTTCTCCAAACCCAAAGAAATTCACTTAAACCAAATAAATTTCCCAAACCCAGAGAAATTCTCAAAGAGATGGAAAAGTCAGTGTATACGCAAAGTGCTTTCAATTTTCAGAGCTTTCAGGGTTTTTAAAGTAAGAACTCCTCAGATTCACACTCTCAATTTGTCCCTTTCTTGTTTATAGGAAATGAGTTTGCTAAAAATGAGGCCAAGGGTCTGAAATTGGCATGGGTTTGTATATAGAGACTCTGTCTTGTTCTCGGTTTGTCTCTAAAATGTTTTTCAATCTCGTTTATAGTGGTGGAGGAGTGAGAGATTCGTAGATTCGAAGAATGAGGTTCGGTGGATGATGGACTTATGGGACGCCATACTGGAGTTGGGCAGAGTCAATACATGTGGGGGAGAATATGTCTGATAACAATAGAAGATTTCTTCGATGATCTGATCCGAGAGGCTGCCAAGAAGACAGAAGGCTTCTCAGGTCGAGAGATAGCGAAACTAATGGCCAGTGTTCAAGCAATCGTGTATGGACGCCTGGCAGCGGCAGTAGGTTCATTGATGATACGCATCACATTGAGTCCAGCAATAACACCATCATCCTTTGTTGCCTGACGTTGAGAATCATTGAAGTAGGCAGCCTCCATGTCTGTTCAACAGCTCTGCAATGCAACTATGGCGCTCTCTCTCTCTATATTCTCTCTCTAAAATGAGGTTCGGTGGATGATGGACTTCTGGGACGCCATACTGGAGTTGGGCAAAGTCAATACATGTGGGGGTGAATATGTCTGATAACAATCGAAGATTTCTTCGATAATCTGATCCGAGAGGCTGCCAAGAAGGAGCGGCAGTGGGTTCATTGATGATACGCATTACATTGAGTCCAGCAATTACACCATCATCGTTCGTTGCCTCACGTTGAGAATCATTGAAGTAGGTAGCCTCCATGTCTGTTCAATAGATCTGCAATGCAACTATGGTGCTCTCTCTCTCTAGATTCTCTCTCTAGAATGGAGAGACAAATCATCGAATTGGTTTATGGAGGTTTGAAGGGTGAGGGATATGAAATTTCTCTGCAGGGACCTTAGACATCATAATATAATTTTGTGGACCTCTTCCATTACGAAAAGTGGGAGAGGGACCCTAGACTGATTTTCTCTAGATTTTATGGTAATTAATGATATTTTTTTTTTCTTTAAGATTTTTGTAGAATTTAACAATGTAATTTAAGGATCCTCAGAATCTTGGTAACTGGATATTATCGAGGATTTCATCAGGAAATTTAGAAGCAAAGTCAGGCATAGTTTGGGAAGTTGATTTTGGTGGGTAAAATAGCCACAAAAAATAAAATAGGTTATTTTAGCCACAAAAAACAAAACATCAAATTCAACCCATAATTATTACACTCATTTTTCACAAAAAAAGTCAAAAAAGTCAAAAGCCAAAAAGGCCTTCCCAAACCAGACTTTTTAGCCCCAGGCTAAAATAGCCAAAAAGCCGAAAAGCCAAAAAGCCAACCCACTTCCCAAAGGGAGGCTCAATAGATCAACTAATTGGTAGAATGGTACTCTGGTAAATATCATATCCTAAAAATCGGGCTTTGGTTTGGAATAATTTGATCTTAGGGGCAAGAATGTCTAGACTATTGTACTTGATAATGTGAAAGAACGTATTAAGGTGTTTCTAATGGGCATCAATTGACTTGGAAAAGATAAGGATATCATCAATGTAAACAATGAAAAAATGACTAAAGGGATTGAAGATATCATTCATGATATTTTAGAATTCACTAGGAGCATTTTTTAATCCAAAAGGCATAACATTTCATTCATAATGACCAAAGGGCGTAGTGAAAGCAGTCTTATATCTATCATCAGGATGAATTTGGATTTGCCAAAATCCACTCTTTAGATCAAATTTACTAAAAATAACGGCTTGACTAAGTTTTTTAATTAAATCTTTTTTATTAGGGGTTGAATAACGTACCCATTCTAAAACTTTGTTTAAGGGCTTATAATTGATGACTAGGCGAGAAACACCACGTTCAAGTTCAGTAATTTTATTAACATAAAAAGCAGGACAAGACCAAGGTGATTTGCTTTTACTAATAATACTATTTTTTAGCAATTCATTAATTTCTTTTTTACTCATTTCTACTAATTCATTATTCATTTGGATGGGTCGTGATTTAGTAGGAATTTGTTTTTCATTAAAATTTTTGATATAAGGTAAGGTGACTACATGTTTTTTTCGATGCCAGAATGCAGTAGGTAAAGTAAAACAAACAGTGGTTTCTAATTTTGTTTTAAACTGGTCAATCTTAGAAATAAGAATAGGGTCAGTTAATTGAGTTGCAATGCGTTTATAATTAACCTCTTCTTTAAGAAATTTAAGTTGTTTGGTTGATCGGTTAATAGATTGGGAAATAAAACATTCTTGTAGTTGATTTAATTTTTTAATGAAGGGAGGAGGCAAGAATTTAAAAGTTACATTTTGACCAAATATGCCTGTGTTGTGATACCATGATTTGTAGTAGTAAATGGACATAATAAAAATATGAAGGGAGTACCTAAAATTACTTTATCTGCCATATTTCGTACTAAAACAAAAGAAGTTTTAAAACAAACATTATTTTGACAAATATGGACTTTGGGTAATTTGTATTAGATATGCATTTGACTGCCATTAGCCAAACTCAGCCGTTCATGAGTTTTGCGATAATATTTAGTAGGGACTAAACCTTCTTGAATACAATTTAAATCAGTACCAGTATCGATTAAAGCAATAACTTCAATTTCAAAATCGTTAACAACTAATTTCACTTTAGAATGCCATTTTTGAATGTTAATACGGGCAATGATATTTAAATGATTAGTATCATGAGATTTAGTAGATTGATTATTAATATTAGTAACAGATTTAGAACTAGATGCAGATTCAGAGTCAGATTCTACGGAGGTATGACTGTTTTGAAAATCTTTAAGACTTTTATTAATTTTTAATATGGCAATGTCGTCTTCTAAAGATTTGTCTTTGGTCCTAAGTTCTTGAATAGTGATTTTGATTTGATTTATTTGATTTTGTAAATCTTATAAAGTTACTTCTTTATTTTTATCCTTTTTAAAGCGATCTAGAGTTTTATCTAAACTAATAATGGGTTTATTGTGTTTGGGTTTTTTGTCCTTATTCATAAGTAAATATTTTAACTTATTAGTATATTGTCGTTTTAATGCAGGATTTTCTAATTTACTGATTAAATCAATGAGTGCATTTTCTTCCTACTGGGATTTACTAAGAACATTGATTGTTTTACAGCAAGTATTATTACATCCAAATTCAATATCATTATCAGTATGATTAGTAGGGGAGTAATAAGTAGAAGTGTCACTAGAGGTATCAGAAGGATCATTGTCACTAGAGGATTGACCAGAATGATTAGGAGATTGAATTGGAGTATTGATATTGGTAAGGTTAAATATTTCAAATATTTGTTGTTGATTTTCTTTAGTAATTTGAAGTTGATTAAGTTTATCTTTAAGTTTTTCCTTAACTTTACATTTGTTAGAATAATGATAATTTTTTCCACAATTATAGCAAGTAATATCGGGATTAGATTTGGACTTTGTAAATTTAGTATGTGATTTCTTGTGGTATTTCTTTTTAGGCTTAGTATAATACTTATCAGGTGATTTAGAGGGTGAGTATTTCTTTTTGTACTTAGTAGAATATTTATATGAAGACTTTTTCTTAGTATGTTTGCGACGAGAGGGAGCAACAGGAGGTAAGCAATATTGTTTACAAAAATTACCTAATTCATATTTAGCTTTGT
The DNA here is from genome assembly GCF_055761805.1 of Camellia sinensis. Lineage (NCBI taxonomy): Eukaryota > Viridiplantae > Streptophyta > Magnoliopsida > Ericales > Theaceae > Camellia > Camellia sinensis. Next base: position 173,267,910 of record NC_138967.1, read on the forward strand.
GTTTATCCTTTGCACTATTTTGACTAAGTTTCATATCAATACACATTTTTAAGCCTTCTTTTTGAATTGTACTAATTATATCGCCATAAGTTAAATTATCATATTCAATTATACCAGAAGGTTGACTAAGAACATCTCTAATCTTATGGGCAAAGAGACTAGGTATGCGAGCACGAAATAATCTTCTCGTATAATCCTGTTGATCAAGTTTGCAATCCTCCAAACGTCGTCGCTTTACTATCTGAAAACACAAACGTAAGCTAGCCGGCGGGTGTGTGCCGGATACCTCTCCGATGCCTAAGTCAGCAAATAGACTATAAGCTCTCAGTATTTTAAAGTGAGAATTGTGATACCTACACATAGGTTCGGCTATGAGCTTTTATAGATTCTGCCTGGCACAATCTTAGTAGGATTCCAACTCTCTTTATAAGAATCCTCCTAGAAATCACACTCCCAATGAAGAGTGTCTATCCTGATAACACTCTACTCACTACCAATCAAGTGAGATGGTTTGCGCAATCTTAGTAGGACTCTACTCTCCTTAGTAGAGTCCTCCTAGGAATTACATTCCCAAGGATAATGCATATTTTGATAACACCTTACTCACTGCCAACTAAGTGAGATGGTTATCACCTTGCTTGGCTCGCTACGAATAGCCGAGCTACCTAGCGCAAATACCTTGACCGGGCCGCACGATCACCAATTGTTTTGAATCCTCTCGCCGGGCTACCTCTAGCTCGGCTTTCTATATGTGGCTGACATAGCACTTCGGTTCGCCCACTGACCGCAACTGGAGCTCATCGACTGGCCTATCAACCATTGTTCCCACACAGAGCTCGTAACGTGGTCCACAACGCGACCCAATATTCAGAAACAATGCTTCCTAGCTCGGCCCAATTTGTCTATACAACTTACCCTCTCAATTACCCTTTAATTCCATCTGCGAAGCATGATTGGGATTACTTTCCTCTAGCCGAGCTAAAAACGCTCAACTCTGCCGAACTAAAGAAGTTGTTCGGTCTCATAACTCGTTCAGTCCCAACAAGTCTTGTCAGTTGCTCAGCACGTCCTTTCACTAATCTGGCATGTTTGATACGACATCATTCCTAGGACACGTATCGTGCCCTTATTAGCCCCGTTCTCCTGTTACAGCCGTCATGTACCTCCCAAAAATTTGAATAACCCCGCATTTTTGCCTTCAATGTATATAACTTTCGAGTTCGCAATCGTACGACGAGTCGTTCATTTTGTGTCTCACCGAGCAGACTAACTCAGTTTACTAACCCTGCTAACCTTCCTTAGCCGAGATAACCATCTCGGTCCCAGAGTTCAAAATTTTGTTAGTCAAACCTGCCAACCTGCTTTGGCCGAGGTAACTATTATCCCGGCCAAAGAGTGCAAAAAATTTTGTTGGTTAAACCAGTTAACTTGCTTTGGCCGAAGTAACTGTCATCTCAGTCAAAGAGAGTCAAAAATTTGTTGGTCAAACCTGCCAACCACCTTTGGCCTAGATCCTTATCTCGGCTAAAGGGTGCAAAAATTTTGTTAATCAAACTTGCCAACCCTCTTGAGCTTAAATCATTATCTTGGCCAAAGAAAAAAACCGTCTTGAGCCTAGATCTTTATCTCGGCTGAAGAAAGGAAGTGTTGGTCAAACCTGCCAACCTCCCTGAGCCTAGATCCTTACCTCGGCTTGAGGAAGAAAAAAGTGTTGGTTAAACCTGCCAACCTTCTTGAGCCTAGATTCTTATCTCGGCTGAAGAATGAAAAAATGTGTTTGTCAAACACGCCAACCTTCTTGAGCCTAAATCCTTATCTCGGCTAAAGAATGAAAAAATGTGTTGGTCAAACCTGCCAACCTTCCTGAACCTAGATCATTATCTCGGCTTGAAGAAGAAAAAATGTGTTGGTCAAACCTGCCAACCTTCCGGAGCCTAGATTCTTATATCGACTTGAGGAAGAAAAATGTGTTAGTCAAACCTGCCAACCTTTCTGAGCCTAGATCCTTATCTCGACTTGAGGAAGAAAAAATGTGTTTGTCAAACCTGCCAACCTTCCTAAGCCTAGATTCTTCTCTCGGCTAGAGGAAGAAAAAAGTGTTGGTCAAACCTGCCAACCTTTCTGAGCCTAGATCCTTATGTCGGCTTGAGGAAGAAAAAAGTGTTGGTCAAACCTGTCAACCTTCTTAATTGCCCCCCAGTCGGGCAAACATTTGTTAGAAAGGGTTGGTCAAGCCTACCAACCCACTTTGCCCCCAATTAGGCAAAGACTTTTGCGTGGTCGGTCCTACTTGTCAACCGTGTTAACTCTCGCCAAAGGCTTTTTGTCAGGTATTGCTGTTGTACCGGACTCTTCCTTGGTGCACGCCCCATCTTCCTTGACCCGGATGTGTTGGTGCACTCTCTCCATCAGGGCTTCCATAGAAAGAGGTGACGTCATTGTCATTGAATACCTCAACTTATTGCCAGCCGGCAAACCTCGTTTGTACTGTGCGATAGCTAGGTTTGTAAGGCAATCTCCAATCTGATTAAAAAGTCTCCCAATACCGGTTATTGTAAGACCTCAATGTTTCCTTCTCACCCATATCTATGGAGGGAAGCTTGTCAATCTCTACATGTGTCTTGATGTTTGTTCTGAATCTAGTCACAAATGCCTCTGCTAGTTACGTCCATGAAGCTATGCTACCTTCTAGCAACCTTTCAAACCATGTTAGACCCAGGTCACCAAGACTGGAAGGAAATATGATACACATTAGAGCCTCGTTTCACCGATACACCACCATAACCTGGCGGAAGTGGCTCAAGTGCATGTAGGGGTCCGACTTTCCCTCATAAATAGTGAATTTAGGGCGGTGGAAGCCAGAGGGTAATGGTGCGTTCTCTATCTCCGGAATGAACAGCGAGCTTTGCAACCTTGCTAACGCTTTATCTGTCGGTTCATAGGTAAGACGCGGCTCTGGCATTCCAACCTCGACACTCCCATGTGTTCTAGGAGCCAACTGTTGTAATGCGGAGACTCTACGGGAGTCGCGAACCTGAGTGTCTTCTCTCCTTCGAGCCCTTTCTTCAAGCTTTGTCCGCAGGTCCGCCGACCTAGGCAACTCCGTGTGCCTAGATGTCGTTTGGTGTGAATGTGTGGGTCGATAGCTGCTTCCTTCTGTGTAAGACCTTTCAGTCCTCCTTCTCTCAGACTTGGAGTAACGAGTCCTGGAAGTCCTCGATTGTGTATCGCCTGACCTGAGGCTTCTACTTTCAGCTTGTGATGGTGTGACTTGTCTATCACGATCTTCCGAGTGGTAAGAGAGCGTATTGCCTCTACGCCCCTCTTCTATTGCCACTCATTTCTCCTTTATCTGGCGCTTCATAGTCTCCATGTCTGCCGCCATCCTCCTTATTAATTCATTTTGCTCCCTCACACGATCCTCCAGAACTTGAGGATCCATCCTCCGTCTCTGTCTATCAGGGCTTTGAGAGCGGCGTGGACTCGAGCCCCGTCTTTCTCGCGCGTCTCTCTGTAGGTTCTGTCTCTAGGGATCCAATTCTTCCATGGAAAGAACATAAGGTAAGCCCTCGTGCCTCCGTCCTCCTTCTGGGGTCTACCCATCAATAGCAGAATGTGGCAAGTCTTCGTTATGCGCCATTGACATTGATTGAAGAACGCTTAATCAAAAGGTTTTTCCCCTGTTGTATTTCCACAGACGGCGTCAATTGTACGAGTACGAAATAATCTTCTCGTATAATCCTGTTGACCAAGTTTGCACTCCTCCAAACGTCGTTGCTTTACTATCTGAAAACACAAACGTAAGCTAGCTGGCGGGTGTGTGCCGAACACCTCTCCGATGCCTCAGTCAGCAAATAGACTATAAGCTCTCAGTATTTTAGAGTGAGAATTGTGATAGCTGTACATAGGTCCTGCTATGAGCTTTTATTGCGTCTTCCTGGCACAACCCTAGTAGGATTCCAACTCTCCTTATAAGAGTCCTCCTAGAAATCACACTCCTAATGAAGAGTGTCTATGCTGATAACACTCTACTCACTACCAATCAAGTGAGATGGTTTGCACAATCCTAGTAGGACTCTATTCTCCTTAGGAGAGTTCTCCTAGGAATTTCATTCCCAAGGATAATGCATATTCTGATAACACCCTACTCACTGCCAACTAAGTGAGATGATTATCACATTGCTTGGCTCGTTATGCCTAGCCGAGCTACCTGGCGCAAATACCCTGACCGGGCCACACGATCACCAATTGCTTTGAATCCTCTCGGCTTCCTATATGTGGCCGACATAGCACTTCGGCTCGTCCACTGACCGCAACTGGAGCTCATCGACCGACCTATCAACCATTGTTCCCACACCGAGCTATCCTGAGCTCGTAACTTGGCCCATAACGCGACCCAATATTCAGAAGCAATGTTTCCTAGCTCGGCCCAATTTGGCTATACAAATTACCCTCTCAAGTGGCCCTTAATTCCATCTGCGAAGCATGATTGGGATTACTTTCCTCTAGCCGAGCTAAAAATGCTCAACTCTGCCGAACTAGAGAAGTTGTTCGGTCTCACAAATCGTTCAGTGCCAACAAGTCTTGCCAGTTGCTCAGCACGTCCTCCCACTAATCTGGCATGTTTGATACGACGTCATTCCTAAGACACGTGGCGTGCCCCTATTAGCCCCGTTCTCCTGTTATAGCCGTCGTGTACCTCCCAAAAATTTGAATAGCCCCGCATTTTTGCCTTCAATGTATATAACTTTTGAGTTCGCAATCGTATGGCGAGTCGTTATTTTTGTGTCTCGTCGCCGAGCAGACTAACTCAGTTTACTAACCCTGCCAACCTTCATTGGCCGAGATAACCATCTCAGCCCCAGAGTTCAAAAATTTGTTGATCAAACCTACCAACCTACTTTGGCCGAGGTAACTATTATCCCGGTCAAAGAGTGCAAAAAATTTTGTTGGTCAAATCTGCCAACCTATTTTGGCCGAGGTAACTGTCATCTCGGTCAATGAGTGCCAAAAATTTGTTGGTTGAACCTGCCAACCACCTTTTGCCTAGATCCTTATCTCGGCTAAAGGGTGCAAAAATTTTGTTGGTCAAACCTGCCAACCTTCTTGAGCCTAGATCCTTATCTTGGCTGAAGAAAACACCGTCTTGAGCCTAGATCCTTACCTTGGCTGAAGAAAGGAAAGTCTTGGTCAAACCTGCCAACCTCCCTGAGCCTAGATTCTTACCTTGGCTTGAGGAAGAAAAAAGAAAAAAGTGTTGGTCAAACCTGCCAACCTTCTTGAGCCTAGATCCTTATCTCGGCTGAAGAATGAAAAAATGTATTGGTCAAACCTGCCAACCTTCTTGAGCCTAGATCCTTATCTTGGCTGAAGAATGAAAAAAATGTGTTGGTCAAACCTGCCAACCTTCCTGAGCCTAGATTATTATCTCGGCTTGAGGAGAAAAAAATGTGTTAGTCAAACCTGCCAACCTTCCTGAGCCTAGATCCTTATCTTAGCTTGAGGAAGAAAAAATGTGTTGGTTAAACCTGCCAACCTTCCTAAGCCTAGATCCTTATCTCGGCTAGAGGAAAAAAAAAATGTTGGTCAAACCTGCCAACCTTCTTGAGCCTAGATCCTTATCTTGACTTAAGGAAGAAAAAAGTGTTGGTCAAACCTGCCAACCTTCTTAATTGCCTCCCAGTCGGGCAAACATTTGTTAGAAAGGATTGGTCAAGCCTGCCAACCCATTTGCCCCCAGTTGGGCAAAGACTTTTGCGTGGTTGGTCGTACTTGTCAACCGTGTTAACTCTCGCCAAAGGCTTTTTGTCAGGTATCGCTGTTATGCCGGACTCTTCCTTGGTGCGCGCCCCATCTTCCTTGACCCGGATGTGTTGGTGCACTCTCTCCATCAGGGCTTCCATAGTAAGGGGTGGCGTCATTGTCATTAAATACCTCAACTTATTGCCAGCTGGCAAACCTCGTTTGTACTGTGCGATAGCTAGGTTTGTGGGACAATCTCCAGTCTGATTAAAAAGTCTCCCAATACCGGTTATTGTAAGACCTCAATGTTTCCTTCTCGCCCATATCTATGGAGAGAAGTTGGTCAATCTCTATAGGTGTCTTGATGTTTGTTCTGAATCTAGTCACAAATGCCTCTGCTAGTTGCGCCCATGAAGCTATGCTACCTTCTAGCAACCTTTCAAACCATGTTAGACCCAAGTCACCAAGACTGGAAGGAAATATGATACACATTAGAGCCTCGTTTCGCCGATACATCGCCATAACCTGGCGGAAGTGGCTTAAGTGCATGTAGGGGTCCGACTTTCCCTCATAAATAGTGAATTTAGGACGGTGGAAGCCAAAGGGTAATGGTGCGTTCTCTCTCTCCGGAATGAACGACGAGCTCTACAACCTTGCTAACGCTTTATCTGTCGGTTCATAGGCAAGACGCGGCTCTGGCATTCCAACCTCAACACTCTCATCTGTTCTAGGAGCCAACTATTGTAATGCGGAGACTCTACGGGAGTCGCGAACCTGAGTGTCTTCTCTCCTTCGAGCCCTTTCTTCAAGCTTTGTCCGCAGGTCCGCCGACCTAGGCAACTCCGTGTGCCTAGATGTCGTTTGGTGTAAATATGTGGGTCGATAGCTACTTCCTTCTGTGTAAGACCTTTCAGTCCTCCTTCTCTCAGACCTGGAGTAACGAGTCCTGGAAGTCCTCGATTGTGTATCGCCTGACCTGAGGCTTCTACTTTCAGCTTGTGATGGTGTGACTTGTCTATCACGATCTTCCAAGTGGTAAGAGAGCGTATTGCCTTTACGCCCCTCTTCCATTGCCACTCATTTGTCCTTTATTTGGCGCTTCATAGTCTCCATGTCTGCCGCCATCCTCCTTATTAATTCATTTTGCTCCCTCACACGATCCTCCAGAACTTGAGGATCCATCATCCGTCTCTGTCTATCAAGGCTTTGAGAGCGGCGTGGACTCGAGCCCCGTCTTTCTCGCGCGTCTCTCTGTAGGTTCTGTCGCTAGGGATCCAATTCTGCCATGGAAAGAACATAAGGCAAGCCCTCGTGCCTCCGTCCTCTTTCTGGGGTCTACCCATCAATAGCAGAATGTGGCAAGTCTTCGTTATGCGCCATTGACATTGATTGAAGGAACACTTAATCAAAAGGTTTGTCCCTTGTTGTATTTCCACAGACGGCGCCAATTGTACGAGTACGAAATAATCTTCTCGTATAATCCTGTTGATCAAGTTTGCACTCCTCCAAACGTCGTTGCTTTACTATCTGAAAACACAAACGTAAGCTAGCCGGCGGGTGTGTGCCGAACACCTCTCCGATGCCTAAGTCAGCAAATAGACTATAAGCTCTCAGTATTTTAGAGTGAGAATTGTGATAGCTGTACATAGGTCCTGCTATGAGCTTTTATTGCGTCTGCCTGGCACAATCCTAGTAGGATTCCAACTCTCCTTATAAGAGTCCTCCGAGAAATCACACTTCCAATGAAGAGTGTCTATCCTGATAACACTCTACTCACTACCAATCAAGTGAGATGGTTTGCACAATCCTAGTATGACTCTATTCTCCTTAGGAGAGTCCTCATAGGAATTACATTTCCAAGGATAATGCATATTCTGATAACACCCTACTCACTGCCAACTAAGTGAGATGGTTATCACCTTGCTTGGCTCGCTATGCCTAGCCGAGCTACCTGGCGCAAATACCCTGACCGGGCCGCACGATCACCAATTGCTTTGAATCCTCTCGCCGGGCTACCTCTAGCTCGGCTTCCTATATGTGGCCGACATAGCACTTCGGCTCGTCCACTGATCGCAACTGGAGCTCACCGACCGGCCTATCAACGATTGTTCCCACACCGAGCTATCCTGAGCTCGTAACTTGGCCCACAACGCGACCCAATATTCAGAAACAATGCTTCCTAGCTCGGCCTAATTTGGCTATACAAATTACCCTCTCACTAGGTAATCCATTAATAAATTTTTCTTTCCAAAATGACTTAGTACAATCATCGCGAAGCATGATCCGAGAAGTAAAAACATCTTTATACCATCAAAAATCACTTAGTAGGACAAGATAAACTGTTAAGTTAATCATGAATCCTAGAATGAATATTAGTAGGTGTACCAATAAAGTGTTTGATGATAGTGTAAATTAAGGTATTAATTCCATCAGGTGTACTTGTTCCTATATCTTTATCAAAAATATGAAGGTTATTTTCATCTAATTGGATTGCATATTGAATCGATTCTCGTTGATCAGAAGTGAGATATTTATCCCACCAAGATTTGAGCATTCCAGTGAAGCCAGAGGTAAATAAAGTAACAATTTCAACTTGGGTGTAATCAGGATAATTACTGAGGTAACTATTTGCAACCATAGATAGATGATTTAATTTTTGAAGTATCTGATGTTCACTAAGACCATCAATGTTCCATTCATACAATTTTTTAGCGGAGACAGAGCAAATTGGAGATTTGGAGGAGTAGGTTTATTATATCAATTTTTTTGTAAGGGTAGTAGGATTAACTTTAGGATGAGTAATTCGATTTAGATGGGAAGGTTGGAACTGTTGAGTTAATTGGTTAAGCTCATCATCAGATGTGTCAGAGTGACTAGAAATGTTAACGGGTAGTTGTTGTGTTAAAACAGTAGTTCCTTTTGGATTAGTAGTAGAGATGGTAGTCATTTTAGCGAATAATTGTTCAATAGCTTCAACAGTATGTGTGTCATGCGTTACTAAGCTTAAGCGTTTCCTAGTGCTAGGAAGATTAATTAGAGATTTATCTAAAGGTTTACTTGTGGAAGTATGACTAGTTGAGTAATCTTCAAAAGTGGTGTCAATTTTATCTAATTGTTTACAAATTGTTTTGAAACATTGATTTGTGTAATTACTTTGTTCAATTACCTTTTTGATCTCAGATGATTCATCAACAGGAAGTTTAAATGGAGAAGCATGAACAACAGCGTCTTTATGTTCAATAAGAATGGTTTCTAAAGCAGGGTGACTAGAGGAAACAGAAGTATTGGGAGAAGTTTTCCATTTTGTTTTTGTAATAACATTGACTTTTTGATAATAATGTTCTAAATAATCAAAGAAGTTAATTTCAGTATTAATTTCATTCATAAATTTGTACCATTTTTTGGTAATTTGGATTGCTGTTTTTCATCATAGGTTTGCCTATAAATTTGATGTTGTGACTTATTTGCCTTAGATTTAAATTCAGCATGGAGTCTGTTAAGATCAGGAACGAAAGGTTTACTTAGGGTTAATAATTGGGAATTAATTGGAGAAATGACTTCAAAATCGGTTTGAGTGGGTGAATCCTGAGATGGAGTTTCGTTTTCTTCTTGTAAATGTGTGTGTGTGGAATAAACCGGCTTATTGATTTGGGAAGTAGAGGAATTATCTATTCTTTTCATTTCACTATGTGAGGTAGGGCCAAGATTAATATGGCGATCTTTTCTAAATAAAGGTGTATTAAAAATTTCATCGTCCTCAGATTCTGTGGGAGTACTAGAAGACGTGCTGTGTCGAGAAGATTGACTATGAGGTCAGTTAAATCGAATATGAACTGAACCATCATTAAATTGTTGGATGTTTTGGACATCATGACTAGTAGAAGATTGTTGATTTGAGGAATAATTTTTATTAACTGTAACCCAATCCTTCGGAAGAGTTATATCTTTCCAGCAAATCATTTTTGGAATAGAAATATTAGTTTCACTTGTACTACCTTGAATGAGTAATGTTTTATCCTTTGGACTTTTTGTTAAAGCTTGAACATTTAAATGAGTTTTTATACACTTGTAATATATGCGATAAATCAAGGCAATATTATGAACACTTTCTAACATATTAGTAAATTCACCAGACAGTTGAATGTTTAATGTTAAAGCTTTTAATATATGAGGATCTCGTAGACTTAAAGTAAAATTAGGAAAACATTTAAAATGGATTGGATCTTTATGGAGGCCAGATTCCATCATTCCTATGACACTAGCATGATAATTAATGAATCGGGCATCTCTTAAGCACAAAAGAATAGAATATTTGTACCCTGTTGAGTTAAGGGTTTGATTCTATCTTGAATTAATCCTAAATGAATGAAGTTAGGACCATCCTTGAGATGTTTTCAAATTGACTCCTTGGATAAAAGCTGGCAAGTTTCTTTAATTTTAGTTAAAGTATAAACTTGTTCAATAATTTTGACTTGTAAATCTACATTAAAAGTTGATTGGAGAAAACTGGTTTTATAAATTTATTTAGTTTTACTTTAGGGATATTCCAACTTAAATCAATTTTAACATCTTGATATTCATGTTCTTCTTCATTAATTAATGTGCTCGTACTAGGTATAGGAGCTACAATTATATATAGAGAGCTAACTGAAGAGTTATTTCGGAATAATCGAGTCATTTTAGTGCTGAAAAATTTAATCCAAATTTCTTAAATTCTATTATAACTTACCATATTTTCACATGCTTTGTCTTCACTCATATCCTTTCCGTGGGAACCCCTATGTCGATCACTGCCTAACCAAAGGACTTACCTAAGACGTGGGACGAAAGGTGGGTGGCTACTAACAGAGTGGAAAGATAAGTTAAATCTAGAAATAAGAAAACTGGAATTAAATACAGAAACACAAATGAGAGGGATTAAACAGAAAGAACTAAACAACAACTTAATATTTGCAACAAACTTGGCTCTGATACCAAATAGAAGAGAGAGAGAGCAAGAGCGTAAGCACAAGAGAGCACATAAGCAAAAAGCAAGAGCATAAGCAGAAGAGCACGTAAGCAAAAAGCAAGAGACTGAAATGATAAATCAAATGAAATAATTATAAAAAACACTTACAATTGTTTATTGGAAGTAACTTGAAAAAGTAGCTTCAAAAAACATATCTTGAAAAATAAAATTACAAATTTAATATCATAGTAGGTTCAGGGAGAGAAATATTGATTTGCTCTCGGTTCTAACTCTGCTTTACAAATGACTAGAGTGGCTTCTTTATAGGCAATGAAGATGACTGTGAGCCTTATGAAGGAATCTTGACTAGAAAGGAGCATGATGAGGCACATGGGTGGTGTCTGCTGCTTTCAGTGAGTGACTAAAGTTGATTGCTGCTTTTGACAGTGTTGAATTGTCTAATTGATGAATAGTGAACAATAAATTTGACTTTTTACAATTCATTACTTTCAGTGGAGGCATGTGACAGATGAGGAATCGATATAGATACAAAACAACAGCTTTTCTCAAAAACAGAGTAGTGATTGAAGCTGATTTGTATATATATGGAATCCAATGACTGTTTAAGCATATGGGTCCTGAGCATCTTGGAACTAGGGCCCATATAGATCATTGTTGGTTGAAGCCTTGGAGGAATCTGATTCTTCAGAGGTTTCATCTTCAATTTGTGACTTAGCTTGGGCCATTAGCAATTTGGCCATCTGGATCAATTCATCACTGAATGACTTGGGCTTATCCTTGGGCTTTGACTGAGCTGACTTGGATTTGGATGATTTGGGCTTGGAAGAGCTGGTTGTTGGGCTTCCAAGTCTGACTGGAGGAAGAGGGCTTCCTTGTGTGACTGAAGCAGTTGGGTTCAGCTGAGTTTTGACCATGGCAGGAGTGGGAGCATGAATATTGACTAGGAATTCGAGCTGAACATGATCAATGATGCATTGGGACTTAAAATTATCCCACCATTTAACAAAATGTTGACGGATGACTATGTTATCAGAAATTTCATATTGCCATTTAAATATCTAAAGAACTTTGTATTTGGACATAAAAATGAGTAACCAGGGAAATTGTTTTTGTTGTTGACTAGGTTTAAACACAGAAGAGAAATAGCTGACTTGTTCCATTAGGACTGATGGAATGATCTCAAGAATAACATCATGCTGAGACCACCATCGGAGGAACCATGTAAGAAAGGTTGACTTAAATTGGTGATCAAATTGGAAAAACCAGGAGTGACTGTATGACACATTTTGATACGAAAGAATTTTAAACCAAGCATCCATATAGTCATAATAACTATATTGGATTGAATGACCAGGTAAGTCTCAAAGTTGGAAAGTGTACGGGAAGCAAATATTCCGGCAAGCCCGTATTCCTTTCTTCCAAGCTCCTGCCTGTTCGATCGATCTGCAAGCACAATGGCGGTGAGCTACCCGACGGTGTGTGGCCGGAATACCCCTCCGACGATCAAGTTAGATACACACACAGGGATAGAGAGAGAGAGAGAGAGAAGATTGAGTGTATAATGTAGGTCTCACCAAATGTTCATTTGCCTCAGCATGGGGGGCGCAGACTCGCTTATATACCTTCTGCGCCCCAAATCTACTCCCATTAGTCTCTCAACACGTGTCGCTGCTATCCCATCTGTCAGCACAAATCTTGCTGAACACTACCTAACCAAACTGCCAGCCCACTCTATTGGGAGCTCGGCAGCTGAGCTGCGGCTTCTCGGCTATCAATGGCCATATCATGCAGCTAGCCAGAGCGCTCCACTCGCCATACTAAATGATGACCGAGCTCGATTTCATCCCTGCATAGCCGAGCTCAGGTTAACTGTCGGCCTTCCTGCCGAGCTAACTCTTGAACCGTGGACCCAGTGAGGCAGCGGATATCTCGGTCGAATCCTCACTTGACCGGTTTCTATACCATGAAGCCAAATAGCTCGGTCCAACATATCTGGACAGGCCCATGCTACCATGGCCTACTGTGTCCGGCCCAAATCTGCCCGGCTATTCCCACGGCCCAATCCAGATCACAAATCTCCCTCTCAGAAAGGAAGTCCCCATTCATCGAGAGAGACAGTATTATGAATATAAAGAGAATGGTAGATAATTTTACTAGGGTAGACTTGATCATGAATTGGTTTAATAATAATTGACTGGTGATGGAAAAGAATATCTTTATAAAAAGAAATTGACTTATCAAGATGGTGAGGGACATAATGCCATCCTGGAGGAAAATATTGTTCACTAAATCAAGAACATTATGGATGTTCTTGTGAACAGGTTCTTTAAAGAATAAATTGGTTGACTGAAATTTAACATAATCAGTTCTGGAAGTTCTAACTGGATTAGGTGGGTAAGGAGTTAGTGACTGGGATGAAGAAGCAAATGGATCTGTAACAAGGGCAGAAGCGTAACTAGGTTTAGGGATATTACTAAGGACTTGGTAACGATTGACTAGATCAATAAGAGAAAGAGCAATGGATTGATTGGTTGGCACAAGGGCCTTGCTAGGAGATTTCCGTGGCTTCTGACTAGACATCTAAAAGAGAATGAACACAATTTAGCATCCACTGAGGATATTTAATTTGTTTATATGATAATTAAGGCAGTTAGTATAATGAACAAGTAAATTGCATTGACTGGTTATTTGGTGAAATTGTATGTATTGGGCACGACAAGTAGTCTTTTTGGTGAACTTAAGGCAAGCAATGCGATAAGCAGTTTGGCAAATAAGTTGTCTGTAATGGGTGACTTTTAGTTTATGGTAGGAAATAAAAAGAGTTGTCATTTCTATCCCCTTGTAAAAATTTTTGGGTAAGGAAATCAGGAATATAATTTTGACTATCAGGTATATACTCAATATCAAAATCAAAAATACTTTAAATAGGTTGCCATCGGGCAAAAATACTTTAAAAAAATTGTTATTAAAAAGTCACTAATTTTTAACTTTGAACGACAATTTGAAAAATTCGTCACAAAAAAATCACTAATTATAATTTTAATGACAATTTATAAAAATTGTGACAAAAAAAAAAAAGTCACTAATTGTCAATTTTTAGCGAGATACAAAAAATCGTAACAAAAAAAATATATTTTTAATAATAATTTTACTAAAACTTATTTTCAATAAGATTTTATGGGAGTTAAATCTAACTATTAAAACTTATTAGTAGTTTAAAAGAAGTAATAAATAAATTACAATCCAAAATAAGTTCACTTATTAGATTTCTTCATGTTTTATTTTTTAAATGTTTCTAATTTTATTCTTTTTTTTTTTCACGGTAGGATATAAATCAACACTAGTACTTACTTAAATACCTTCTCAGGACTATTTAAACAACAATGATTCATCTTTCTAATTTAAGAACTCTAATTGAACACTAATGAGGTAGAAATTTTTTTTAAAAAAATAATAAGGCTAAAACATCATATCAATAAGTGAGACCTACCTCTTAGAATTCCTCTAGAGCTCATAGTTTAGAGCTCCCAAACATTTTTACTATTTAAATTACAATTCCGGTCAAATTCGTTTAATCTAATAAGACCCCACAATGAAATGGTCAACAAAAAATTACTCAAAAGTAATTGTCAAACCCAGAGCAAATCTCTAATTGTAGATCACATCTCCTCTCCATTATGGTCATTAAAGTACCACCTAAAGCCAATTACTTTAAATTGTTAACTTTATTTTACTAAGAACTTGAATTTATAGAAGAATTTATAAAGGTTTCTCTTCTAGTTTTTTTTTTTTAAAAATAAATTTCATAAATGCAAGATTTAAATATGATTTAGGTCAATCAAATCGGTTTGATGAACTACAACATTTTGATATGATAGTTGTGTGAGTGATTTTCCGATCACACTGCCCAACTCAGTATTCAGCTAGAGAACACTAGCAGAATAGATGACACCTGGCTAACCTGTAACAGAAAAAGAAGATTCCGGCGGTAGTTCATCCACCCAGGGGCACTCCAACGATCAAGTCAGTATATCTCTCAAAGGTAATCAATAGTGCTTAACTTACTAGACAGAATATAAATTGCGTACCTTAGACCCATGGGGGTGCCTCCTTTTATAGCTAACACAATCCTAGTCCCAAATAGAAGCCTAGCTCTAATGGACTTGGGATTTATTGCTAATCTTGGACTCCTAGTAGAATTAGGATAAACTCTCTAAGAGTCTCATCTTTACCCAAACTGAAGTCTTCTTCCATTCTAGGACTCTTGTGCCTTATCCGCTTATCTCGGATTCCGATATCTTCGGAGATAACCTCGGCCTTGCCGAGATCACCTTGGCGTGATGACAAGGACACGTGGCACCTCGGCTGATACGTCGGCGTCACCCTGGCCACGTGTTGGTACTCAAAAATATATCCCCACAACTGTCCCCTAGGTTCTATTACCTCGGCATTCTGAGGTGATGGAACCTATATCAGTACCTCATGGTAGTACATCGGCTTTAAGCCGAGATCATCATCGTAAGTCGATATGTCCTCTTAAAGATCAAGAATTCCAATGAACTCCTTTATGCGTATGAGCTATCAAACATCACTTTTCAACCGTTTCATTTACGCGTTTTATCCTTATTGGATCGTACCCCGGACGAGCTAATAAACTGTCTTGTCTGCGTGCGCAGTCTGACGCATTCGCTGCTCTAGGTGCATTAATTTGATTTCGCCGCCTTTTCAAGTTTTAACAAAAAACTTTTCCCTCTTTTTTCATTTCTTCACTTTTCATTCGATTCCATTGTTTTTTCTCTCTCTAGCGTTTGAATACGCCATTGTTCCAGACCCCAAGCTCTGCAACTGCCTTCATTCTTCCGCCTGGTGAAGCTTCCGTCGTTCTGTTACTTCTGTAACATTTGTCTAACTTCGGCGATCCTTACACCAGCTTCTTTTTTTCGGTGAGTTTATTGTTCTTTTCGTTTTCAATTCTTTGATGCTTTCTGTTACTTGCTGCCATTACTGCATTTGTTCAAACTTTTAACTTGTGAATCATATATCTGAATGCGTTTTTTCCATGATTTTGCCCTTGTCCATATCTTGAACACACGCACTGTTTCACCACTTCCCTGTACTTTTGCTACTGTTCTTGGCGCTATACTTCTTGTATTCTTTATGCTCTTGATGGATCATCTCTGTTCTTGATTCTGAAACTTGTTCTTGTTTATGTTTTTTGTGTCTTTTCCATATTTGTGCCTTTAATCTTCGTTTCCGTAGACTTAGGTTTGGGATTTGTCTATAGAACCCACAATTTAGGAAAAAACTGAAACCTGTATTTACTCTAAGTGTTTTGCTGAGGTCATTTAAACCTTCCAAAACTACTTCTTCCTGAAATCCAATATCTCCATTTAAGCCGACATCATGGGTATGTGGAAACATAGGGTAAACACCCCATCCAAACTAGAATTCTTTAGACAAGAGTTTGAAATCCCAACTGACGTCCATCTGAGGTTGGCTGGGGATGATGACTCCATCATGCCTATTGATGACTCCATGCATTTCCCTGTGGTAGCCTTCATTGAGTGTGGACTTCGGCTCCCACTCAACATCCTTTTCTGTGAAATACTTCATTATTACAAGTTGAACCCAATGCAACTTTCCATCAATTCCTATCGAACCATCAATGGTATCATAGCCTTAGCCAAATAAGAAAACGCTAGGAACACATTAGCCGACATCCAGTATTGCTACACTATGTGTGGCCTTAAAAAAGACACCGGCTATGTTTACTACCTCAAGCCGAGGTCCACTGAATACAAAATTGTTGCCGACCTTCCTAACTCCAATAAGGGAGCTGGGGACGATTATTTCATTAGTTCGGGGAACTGGGAGTTCGCCCCAGATGAAGGCCTCCATCTCTTCCTTACTTGTTGTTTAAAGTCTTTCATACTTTATCTATTTCTTAATGTTTGTTTTTCTTGCAGCTGTTCCTAAGCCACCAAAGAACTTTCGCCAATCCTTCATTCCCAGCAAGGATTTGAAGAAACGCTTGAGCATGCCAGTCCATAAACGAACGGCGCCTCTGCTTCTCAATTTTATTCCATCATACAAGTCAGCTCTGCCCGACGTCCCTAGGAGGAAGAAGAAAAGCCTTTCTTCACCATCTGCCACAACTCCACAAACCGCATCCACATCTCAGATAGACCAAGGGTTAACCTCTGATCCAGCTGAGCAGCCGTCAACCTCAGCTCCATACTTGATTCCAATATCCCAACGCCGCCGTCGACGCCGAATAGTTTCTACTGCCGAGATGGGTCACCCAAAACCAATTGCAAAAGATCTCTTGGCCAGTATCCCTTCTGATGTTGATGCACAACCAACACAAACCCTGCCTCCTCCAAAGCCAAAATGAATCAAAAAGGCTCAGCCAAAGGCAAAGGTGCCTCAGATCGATTCTGAGGATACCTTGCCAACTTCCAAACCGGCTTCGAGCGAGAAAACTGCCTCTGTTCCTGCGAAGAGGTCCGCCGAAATGCTTCCATCCGATTCTACCAAATCCAAAAGGCCGAGGTCATCTTCTGCAACGACCTCAGGGTCTAAAAAGCCTGCTGCCCCTTGGGCCCCCGAAATTACCTTGGAAGATAAGCCAGTCATGGCCAACGATAGCGCCGAGGACATCAATGTCAACGTAGCCCTCAGTACTGCTCTGCTTCTCCCCGGCGATCTTGACCGAAACGCCGGGTTGAGCGAGTATGAAAATTACGCTCTGATGCTTCAACATTCTGTTCAAGTAAGTGTCTTTCATCTGGCACTTTTTTCCTTCTTTCTCATACTTAGAAATTTTCTAATAACTTCTGTTTTGTTCAATTTCAGGCCATCCAGCATGCCCATTCTTTCTTTGTTCAATCTTTCAAAAATCGAGAGAAGTTGGCCGAGATGAAGAGGGAGTTCTCTGCTCTTCAAAAAGCCAACAAGAGTTTACAATCAAAGATGAAAAAGTTGGAGGACCAAGCCAAGGCTGCAATCAAAGCCCAAACTGACACTGAAGAGAAAGCAGAATCTGCCGAAGCCATCAGAAAGGTTTCTGAGCCCCAAAGAAAAGAGGCCAAGGAGAAGATGGCCCAAGCCAAAAAAGAGCTTCAAGAAGCCTTGGCCACCAAAGAGGCTAAAATCAAAGACGCCGACGAGAAGACATATGCTCAAGGTATGGCCGACGTCACGAAGGCTTATGAAATTCAAGTGAAGCAGGCATGCAACAAGGTGTAGACACCCCATTTTTGACCGTCCTCAAGACTTGGACGTCACCATTGGAACACTTGGTGATTACCCTTGTTTGTGTTCGTCTTGAGTTCCCGGAAGCCTTGGTAGCGCGCCTCGTCGCAGGACCTCTCGACTCGACTATTTTGTGCTTGGTTTGACACCAAACACTTGTGTTTTGCCTTTGAGAGGCAGGGTAGGGCTTGTAGACCATCCCCACCCATCACCGGCCATGGCTTGAGGCCACCGGCTGTGTTTTGCTTCTATCGGCCAAATATTTGGCCAGCCGGCACTATAGATGGCCGGCCGGCTATCTTTTTTTGGTCAATTGTATTTTTGGCCAGCCGATTACTGTGCATCTACTTTTGCAGATATTTTGACACAGCTGTCTTGCATTTGGCTCTCCTCCATATGGAGGGATCTCTCTCTTTAGAAGCTTGTCTTGTAAGCTTTACAAGACAAAAAGCTCTATAAAGAGAGAGTCTCCTCTCTTGGCATTGGGGTTAGACATTTTAGACAGCCATTTTAGGGTTTGAGTTCTAGGGTTAGGGTTTGTCTATATCCTAGCTCTATATCTCTCTTCCTCTTGTGTTTAGTGTGTGTTTAGTCCATACTATTGCACACAAACATATAGTGTTACACCTTTTCTTGGTTCTTGAAGGGCCAGAGGTTTGTTCTTGAAGCTTGGGAGCTATTTTGAGCTCAAGGGAGGGGCTGGTCCACCATTTGTGAAGAAGGTCAACAAGGGTAACAATCTTACCCCTTTTTACCCCATTCTTGCATACTATTTTTGCCTATCTTAGAACTATTTTTGAGCTTAGTGTATAATATAAAAAAGTTCTTTTTTTGGGCCCTCTAAATAGTTTGTTTAGAGTGTTTTGTGGTTTGGAGATGTTTGACCCCTCTTAAGCCTTGAGGGGCTCCATTTTGTGCCATTTTGAGTGAGCTCCGGGACTTTAGTGTTTGGGCCTCCTCACCACTAAAATCTTGAGGGATTTCAGTGGTAAGGATGGTGCCTTGAAGTCCCAAGAAGGAGAGGGTCACCCCCTCTCCTTGTTGTCCTTGAAAAGGACCATTTTTGGCCTCATGAGGGAGCACCTAGCTTAGGCTCTTGTTGATCATGCCTTAGCTGATTTTTGTGCTTATTATGTCATAATATGCCTCTATTGTTAGTTGGTTTTGGTACACCATGCTTGCTTAGCATACATGCCTTGTAATGCCACTTTGTTGCCTTAACATGCCTTAGGTTGTAAACCATTGTCCTAGCATGTTTTAGGCTTGGCTTTGTGAAGCTTTTGTGCTTATTTTGCTATGTTTGAGGTTTGTCCTTAGTTGTTTGGGTTGACTTTGGCATGCTTAGTATAGCCCCTTTGTATTTTTGGTTTGTTGGCCTTAAGTGTGTGAATGTATAGCATGCATCCTTGCCTTAATTTAGTGGGTTGGGACCATTTGCCATGTTATTTTAGTCCCTTTAACATGCTTGTATGCTTGCCTTGGATGCCTCTTTGAAGCTTTGAAAGCTTGTCTTGCATGCTCCATGTTTTGGTCATTGTGCATGCTTTTGAATTTGAGCCACTTAGATGCCATCTAGGTGTCCCTTAGGTGTTGTCTAGGCCTGCCTTAGACCTATTTTAAGTCCTCTTAGCCTTGTGAGGCTTGGTTGACTTAGTCTTGGTTTAAGCCTCTTGGCTTGTCTTGGGTTCTAGACCATTGTTGCATGCTATGTTTGTCTTGTTTAAGTTGGTTTGGCACCTCCTATAGCATGATTTTCAAGGCTTAATTTGCATGCTATATGTCCATGTTTGCATCCTCTTAAGTGCGCTTGAGAATTGCTCTTAAATGTTTGAAGTGTTGGAGATCATTTGCATGCATGTTTGCATGCCATTAGTCCTTCATTTTGGGCACTTTGGCCACTGTTTTTGGGCTTAGTGAGGGCTGCCTAAACCATGCTTAAGTCCACCCTTTGCTTGTTTGTATGTTTGCCTCGCATATTTGCTTGCATAATTGCATGAATGCATTGCATTGCCATGTCGCATCCTTAGCTCACATGCCTAGGATTGCATTCCATTTGCATGCATGCTTGGCCTCTTGAAATGCTTGTGATAGAGGTTGAGTCCCATTGGTTTGTTCATGTGCATTGCATTCCATATCAAAAATGCACACTTGATTCTTTGGGCCATCACGCATTGAAATGCACGCTTGATGGTCCGAGAACCAAGGACCATGTCCCTTTGAGTCATACACATGATGAGGGATAGGATTGGTGCATACATTGCTTGAATTGCATTGCCATGCTATGCCTTGCCCTCTGCTGCTGTCAATTGCAGGTTCTGCAGACATTATTTGCCGACCGGCAGTGTTTAGTGCCGATCGGCAATCCATTGGTGGCCGATAGCTTCACCAACAGCCGATGATCACATACCACTGCCGGTGGCTATTCTACTCAGCCGATGGTGTCTCCCAATGTCCAGGGAAGCAATTCTGAGACTTTGGCAGTCTTCAAAGCGGCAGAGCAGGGAAAACAGAGGCAGCTTGCGTATGGCAGTGTACTTCCGAGCAGGACCGAGCATGCATTGCATTGGGCTCTCTTCCCGAGGCAGTTTATCTGTTTTCCCTAGATTAGTTAATTTGCTTAGCTAATTAGATGGCCTGTAATATTTAATTAGCTTGTAGGTTAATTATCTGTAATATTTATTTGGTCCCTCCGGACGAGGGCGAATCTGTAATAAGTATGGGTGCGTGTGTGTGCATGTCTTCCAATCCCCACTTCTTCCTTCCATTTTATTTACCTGCTTATGAAGGTAGATTAGGGCATGTTTAAATTAGCATACCTTATGTTATGCATGCGTGCATCTATATATTTGTCTTGCATGCACCAGGCTCGGTACATCATGCTAACTGCATTTGTACTTCAATTCCAAATTGAATACGTGCATCAATTGATTGCATTTCACATGTCATGTTTAGGTTAGCCGAGCCTACTCTAATTGCATCATGTATGTGTTGCATTATTCAATTTGACATGAACTAGGACCATGCATGTCGACTAACTAGTTTATTGTTTTGGTACGGAGTACGATGTAAGTATTTTCATGCTTTAGCATATCGCATGCGTGTGAATGCTACCATGACAGCATACTTACCATGTGGCTAGATGCTTATGTGATAAATTGTTTGAATGCCTGTGGGTGAAGGTTGGATTGTCTGAGTTGGAAAAACTCGTTGAAATCCGTATTTTAGCCTACTTGCGAGTAGCAAATTCCAAAGTGTTTTTCAAGACAAACGGATATGCAATGCTTATTTTCAAATTAGGCAATCTAGTCTATACTTGTTTGCTGTGCGCATAACATAGTAATTCTAGGCTAATAACTGGAATAAGAACACATAACGTTTTCAAAAACGGATATCACGGTTAGTAGAGGCCGATCTTCGGATCGGGCGAGAGGGGGTGCTCATAGCTGACCTTCCCCAATCGTACCCAAGTTCCCGAGCCGAGGCAACTTTGGTGATGACGGACACGTGGCCTTTGGCACCGAGTCAGGGTTTCCTAAATTCCCCCATTAAAATATTTAGGTGGTGACTCTGTATCTGGCAAAGCAGTCCATGTTTGGCACTTCTTTTCAAAAATCTGTTTTCTCAAAACGATTTGCCGGATTTGGGCTCTTTGGTTCAGATTTAGAACCGCAAACAAAATCGAGTCCGAACTGTAGTGTGTAGCGGGGTCCCTCGCGGACGTGCTACACAAGGGTTTCACCCTTGGTTGGATGTCTCTTCTAAAGAAGCTTAATGTCCCTGAGGACTCACCCTTCAGAAATACCGACCTCATTCCTCTTTCATTCCCTCCAGCCCCAACTCCAACTCTAGCTCAATCTGATAGTGACTCTGAATCTGAAGAGGAGATTTTGGTAAGGAAGCCAAAAGATGCTACTGGGGTCAAGTCCCCTCCTCAGAATGAGCAAGTCCTAAACTTGACTCAAGATGAGGAAGGTAATGAGGTTCCCAGAGACGCTGCTCCTGAGAAGGCATCAGCCGACGTCACCATTGCTGATAAGAGCCTTGACGAAACTTTGCAAGAAATTGATGCTAAGCTTGCGGCAGAAAAGGCAGCTGAGGTGGCTTCTCAACAGCCTTCCAAGGTCCAAACCCAGCCTGTTGCTGATGCTGAGGAATCTTAATTTCGATGTCTTTTCTTTTGTACTTTGTTTTTCTTTGTTTTTGAAACAATGTAAGCCCTCTGTATGGCCGATGTGCCCTCTCTTTGTTGAATGCTAATACAACTTTCCTTCACTGAGTGCTTGTACTTTTGTCTTCTTTTGACTGCTTTTGCGTTATTCTATACTTAGAATATTCTGCATGTCTTTAACATACTCTTCATTCTTTGTGCAATCTTCTCGGGGTGACACACCTCGAATAGACAAACTTTTCGGTTTAACTTAACTTGTAAACTTTTAACAAGTGTTGAACATCATACTGGTTTAACTCAACTTGTAAATTGTTACAAATTTCAACAAGTGTTTAAACAATAATCTGGGTTTAACTGCGGCTTGTAAATTGCTACGAATTTCAACAAGTGTTAAACAATGATTTCGGTTTAACTTCAACTTGTAAATTAGTACGAATTTCAACAAGTGTTTAAACAATAATCTCGGTTTAACTTCAACTTGTAAATTGTCCACAAATTTCAACAAGTGTTAAACAATGATTTCGGTTTAATTTTAACTTGTAAATTGTCCACAAATTTCAACAAGTGTTAAACAATGATTTCGGTTTAACTTCAACTTGTAAATTGTCCACAAATTTCAACAAGTGTTTAAACAATAATCTTGGTTTAACTTCAACTTGTAAATTGTCCACAAATTTCAACAAGTGTTAAACAATGATTTCGGCTTAACTTCAACTTGTAAATTGTCCACAAATTTCAACAAGTGTTAAACAATGATTTCGGTTTAACTTAACTTGTAAATTGTCCACAAATTTCAACAAGTGTTTAAACAATAATCTTGGTTTAACTTCAACTTGTAAATTATCCACAAATTTCAACAAGTGTTAAACAATGATTTCGGTTTAACTTAACTTGTAAATTGTCCACAAATTTCAACAAGTGTTAAACAATGATTTCGGTTTAACTTAAACTTGTAAATTGTCCACAAATTTCAATAAGTGTTAAACAATGATTTCGGTTTAACTTCAACTTGTAAATTGTCCACAAATTTCAACAAGTGTTAAACATCTTTGTCTTCTCTCTGTCCCCTAATGTGAACCTGAGTTCCACTTGGGTTCTCATTATTTATGCATTCCAGAAACAACATTATGTATCTTTATCAGTCACAAGTGTTGAAAAATCTTGCTAAAATTTTATTTATGACATCGGCAAAAAATAAGTCAAATCTCAATGATAGAAAAATTTCAGGTTACAAGTGTTCTAGGGTCTTGGCAACTCTTTGCCCTCATTATCTTCAAGCCGATATGCCCCATTACCCAGCACTAAGATGATTCTGTAGGGTCCTTCCCAATTTGGGCCAAGTTTGCCCTCTCTGGGATCCTTCTTGTTGCCGATGACTTTTCTTAAGACGAGGTCACCAATCTGAAATTCCCTTGGATTAACCTTCTTGTTATAAGCTCTGGCAAGCTGTTGCTGGTATGCTGCGAGCTGAATTGCAGCTTTCCCCCTTCGTTCTTCTAGAAGATAAAGATCTCGGGCTAAGAGTACATCATTAGTCTCGTTCTCTACCCCCTGGGTTCTGATCCTAGGGATGCTGACCTCTAGTGGAATGACTGCTTTTGTGCCATAAGCCATGGTAAAGGGGGATTCCCCTGTTGATCTTCTCGGCGTAGTCCGATATGCTCAGAGTACATTGGGTAGTTCGTCTACCCATTTTCCTTTTTGCTGCCTGCAGCCTCTTCTTTATCCCATCCAAAACTACTTTGTTGGATGCTTCTTGTAACACGTCCGCGAGGGGACCTCGCTTACAGTTCGGACTCTCGATTTTTGTGTCGCGGTTCTTAATCTTGAACCAAAGAGTCCAAATCTGGCAAATCGTTTTGAGAAACAGATTTTTTGAAAAAGTAATGCCAAACATGGACTGCTTTGCCAGATACAGAGTCGCCACCTAAATATTTTTAAAATGGAGAATTTAGGAAACCCTGACTCGGTGCCGAAGGCCACATGTCCGTCATCACCGGAGTTGTCTCGGCTCGGGAGCTTGGGTACGATCGGGGAAGGTCAGCTATGAGCACCCCCTTTCGCCCGGTCCGAAGACCGGCCTCTACTAACCGTGATATCCGTTTTTGAAAATTTTATGTGTTCTTAAACCGATTATTAGCCTAGAATTACTAGGTTATGCGCGCGGCAAACAAGTATAGACCAAATCGCCCAAATTGGAACAAAACATTTCATGTTTATTTTGAAAATGGTTTGCTACTCGCAAGTAGGCTAAAATACAGATTTTGCCACCCTCAAGTGGGCTTTTGGAAAAGATGGTTTTGCCACTATCTAGTGGGCTTAAAAAAAAATCGTAGTTTTAACGCATTATCCCAATTTAAGCAATTTGACCTCCACCCACAGGCATTCAAGCAGTTTATCTCATATAAGCACTTAGCCACATGGTAAGCATGCTATCATGGCAATACTCACACGCATGCTGGATGCTAAAGCATAACTACTTACATTGTACTCCGTGCCAAAACAATAAACTAGTTAGCAAATATGCATGTCCTAGTTCATGTTATTTTGCCTAATGCAACACATACAAGATGCAATTTAGTTAGGCTCGGTTAACCTAAATATGGCATACGATATGCAACCAACTGATTCATGTATTCAATTTTGGAATTTGAAAATACGAATGCGGTTAGTATGATGTACCGAGCCCGGTGCATGTCAACAAATGCATGAATGCACGCATGCATATCATAAGGTATGCTAATTTCAAAATGCCCTAATCTACCATCATAAGCAAGTAAATAAAAGGGAAGAAAGAAATGGGGATTGGAAGACATACACACACTCACCCACACTTATTACATGTTTACCCTCACTCAGAGGGTCCGAATGAATATTACAGTCCCAAATAATAAACAAATAAAATTACTACAGAAATTTCTAATTTAATTTAAAAGAAAAGATGGCAAAGGAAAGAAGAGGGTAGCCACAGCCTCTGCCTCGGGGTGCGCGAATGATGCATGCTCGAATCCGTCTCGCCCAGAAAACCCGTATTGTACTCCTGCTGCCTCTGTTTGTACTGCCTTGTCTTTCTGAAAATTTCCAAAGTCCTGGAGCAGGTCCCTTATACACTGCAGAGCACCACCGGCCAGGCAGAATTCTTACCGGCACTCCAGAATTTTCATCGGCATTTTATTGGATTCATCGGCACTCCAGAGATTGCCGGTCGGCACCAAATTCTGCCGGTCGGCAGAAACTTCCTGCAGAAGACAATTCGACAGCAAACAGAGAACAGGCAGTGCATGACATGGAGTTTTCAGGTACATGTGGGCATGGTTGTGCTTCTTATCATGTTTTGAACTCAAAGAAGCATGACCTTCGATCTTTGAGCCATCAATGGTGCATGATGACTCAAGGGACCGAATTTGCCACTTAATGTAAGGATGTATGCAACAAACACAATGAACTCCGAAACCTTATCATGGCGAAGTCAAAGGCCTCGGGGACCGAAAGTTAAGGCGTGTTACATCACTTGTGGTATGAACGCCCCTCAACTCTCACACTTGGTTTGACACCCCAAACCAAGTAATGCAATGCATGTTATGCAAAACATGGCTCAAAATGCAACTTGATATCAATGTGCAAGGTATGCCAAGAATCATGCAACTAGTATGGCAAGCACGCAATATTAGACATACAAGACACAAATGTGATGTAAACATGGACGCTTTGAGCAATAGAATCATCATGCCACAACAACATGTGAAGCAACCATGCATCAATCATGAAGCAATCATGCAAAGATGGCTTAAAATGGCAGAGGGGTAGACCCTCACGCTCCTCAAAACAGTGGCCAAAAGTGTCCGATAGATGGACCAATGTTCATGCCAACATGCAAGCCAAAAGTCCTATGGTTAAGGCACAAAAGGGAAATATTTCACTCTCACCAACATGACCACTCATGGCATGATTAAAACAAGTAAAAACAGAATTTTTACATGCAAAATGGGACCCCAAAACCTCCTAATATGACAGCTAAAGTACCTCCCATGAAACAAATGCACTAAGGCTCACTCCTCGGCATAAGAGGACACACCCTCAAGGCATGAAAGAGGTCATGCATGCACATATACAAACATGATTCTTGGGCTAAAATGTGGTCCTTGGTGATGTTGAAATCATGAGGGTAATCACAAACATGCATGCTAGAAGTCAACATGCTCAAAGCTTTCAAGCCAAAATACAAAGCAACCCTAACAAACATGTCAAGCATGATCAAATGGATAACCAACAAACTTTAAGCATGGAAAAACAATACTAAAAGCTTCATGGAACTAAGCCAACATACACAAGAATCATGGCCTAATCATGAGATGTACTTCTAAGCAAAATGGAGCAATACAAAGCAAGTATTACAAGCACACAAGGAGGCACAAATCCGGCCAAAAACAGAGGTTACATATGACCTAAAATACCTAAAAAAATCTGAAATGAGGCCAAGGATCATTAAGCACACATGCTACCCTTTTGAGCCCCAAAAGCATGGAAACAAACCATGAAGGGAGAGGGGTGTCCCTCCCCTATGCAAGACTTCAAACCATCTTTTTTTGACACTAAAATACACTGATTTTCAGTGGTCAAAGGACCAAAACACTGAAGTGAACAAAACCTTATGAAAGAAGCACCAAAATGGATCAAACAAGGCTTAGAAGGGGGAGTTTGCACTCAAACCACAAAATAACCTTAATGAAAGTGCTAGAGAAGGAAAATACAAGCCCTTTTTATGTTATACACAAGAGCTAAAACAGCAAGCTAGATAGGTAAAAAACTATTGCAAGTTTGGGAAATATAAATCAAGATGCTCACCCTTGAAAAACCTTTGAAGAACAAATGGTCTAGCCTCCTTCTTTGGATCAAAACCAGTCCAAAAACTCAAGAAACAACCCCCCAAGTCCCTCAATCTCGGAGTAAGGTGTAATGGTGTGTGTAATGGTGCAAAAGTAAGGTAAAAACCACCTTTTGAGCTAAGAAACACACACAAAGGAGGAGAGAGGGGGAGATATAGAGATAATATGTATCTATATCTCAAAGGTCTATTTTTTGGTTGCAAGAATCTAACCTAGATCAAAGAGGAAGGCTCTCCTCTTATAGGACTCCCTCTTGCAAAGCTTATACAACAAGCTTGGCTAGAGGGAAATCCCTCCATACACGTGTATGGAGGGGGGAAGAGTTGGTGCCAGCTATCACAGCTGGCACAAAATATCTCCATAAAGTGGATGAACAGTGGTCGGCTGCCCAAAAATGCCATTTCGGCAAAAAACAGTGCCGACCGGCAACAACCTATGCCGACCGGCAATAAAATTTGCCGACCGGCAAACAAAAGTGCCGATAGCAGCAAAAGACCAGCCGGTGGCCTCTAGCCACTGCCGGTGGGGTGTGGGGATGTCTCACAAGGCATTCCCTGCCTCTCAAAGGCAAGATGCAAGTGTTTGGTGCAAAACCAGACACTAAACGGTTGAGTTTGGAGATCCTGAGGCAGGGCACGCGAGCCGAGACCTCTGGGAACTCCAAACGAACACAAACATGGAAGATCACCGAGTGTTCAAACGGTGACGTCCAAGTCTTGAGGACGGTCAAAAATGGGGTGTCTACACTTCTGCTTGTCCATTGCTTTGTGGAAAGCTTGGGGTTGAAAAGTAGTTCTTGGTCTTGAACTTTGCACAGAAGTTCTTGATTAGTTTACTGTAAAATTGAGTTCTATTGTCTGCAACAATTGCTCTTGGAATCCCAAACCTGGTGATAATGTTTTTCCAAATGAAGTTCTTCACGCCCACATCTCGGATCTTGGCAAGAGGTTCAGCTTCTATCCATTTAGTGAAGTAGTCTGTTGCTACCAGCAAGTACTTCCTTTGTCTAGTTGCTTGGGGTAATTACCCAACGAGATCCATGCCCCATTGGGCTAATGGCCAAGGACTGGATACAGGGTTCAAGTCAGCAGCTGGTTGGTGTATCAAAGGTGCAAACCTTTGGCATTGTTCACACTTCTTCACGTAGGCTTCTGTATCTTTTTGCATGTAAGGCCACCAATACCCCTGGGTAATGGCCCTGTGAGCTAATGATCTGCCCCTAGCGTGGCTTCCACAAATTCCTTCATGGATTTCATATAAAAAATCTTCAACCTGCAAAGGGTGTACGCACCTTAAAAGGGGTCCAGTGAAGGATCTTCTGTAGAGGTGTCCCTCTGCTGTTAGACTGAATCTTGCCGACTTTAATCTGATTTTGTGTGCCTCCTTGTGGTCGTCTGACAGCTTTCCCTCTTTCAGAAATGCAACAATTGCGTCCATCCAGCTTGGTCCCATGTCCACGCATATTGCTTCATACTCTGTGGATAGTGGCTCAACGCTCGGGCCCGACAAGTAGTCAATCATTATTGTCCTTGCTTTTCCAGGTTGTACTGCACTAGCTAGGTTGGCCAATGCATCGGCGTAGCTGTTATCATCTCAGCTTACCTGAAGTAGTCGGTAGTTCTGAAACAAGGCTGACAGCCTGATGACCTCATTTGCGTAAGTCCACATTCATTCATCTCGGGCTGCAAACTCGCCTGTTGTCTGGTTAACTATTAGTTGTGAACCACAAAAAACTATTACTTCATCTGCTTGCACTGGTGCTGCCATCTTTAGTCCTGCAATGAGTGCTTCATACTCTGCTTCATTGTTTGAGGCTTTGAACCCCAAACGAATTGATTGTTCTAGTACCTGCCCATCTGGGGATATAAGCACTACTCCTACCCCTGCTCCATGTCGGTTTGAACTCCCTTCAACGAACAGTCGAAAGGAGTTGCCGATGTAAATACTGCAGGGTCTGAGTTTTTTCTTTTTTCTTTCTTCTTTCGCCTTTGACTGAGCTTCTCCTTGCTTGGTTGGACATCGTTCAGCCAACGGAGCCCGATGTTCGATGGATTCTGGCATGAACTTGGCCACGAAGTCGGCCAGAACTTGGTCTTTAATTGCTGTCCTTGGCCTGCACTCCAGGTCATACTGGCCTAGGGTGACTGCCCACCTGGCTATTCTTCCTGTCAGGTCTCCTTGTTGCAGTAAGGACTTCAAGGGGTGCTTTGTTAGCATCATAATTTTATGGGCCTGGAAGTAATGGTTCAACTTCTTTGAAGCCATTACTAAAGCTAGTGCCAAGTTCTCTAAGGGTAGATACCTTGTTTTTGCATCGGCTAGGGTTTTGCTTACATAGTAAACAACCCTTTGCTCCCCTTTTTCTTCTCGGATTAGTACTGCACTTATCGCATGTTCTGAAATGGCTAAGTACAGGAACAGCTCCTCCCCAGGTTCTGGATTTGAAAGAACTAGAGCTGTGGTCAAGTACTTCTTCAGGTTAGTCAAAGCGACTTTGCATTCTTCGGTCGACAGGAAGTCTGTGGCTTTCTTCACCAAGTTGAAGAAAGGTCTACACTTATCTGAGCTTCTACTGATGAATCTGTTCAGGGTTGCGGCCCTTTCAGTTAGCATCTGCACCTGTTTTGCCGACGTCGGGCTCTTCAACTCTAGGATGGCCTTGATCTGATCTGGGCTGGCCTCAATGCCCCTTCTGGTCACCAGGTATCCTAGAAACTTACCAGATCCAACTCCAAATGCACACTTTGATGCATTGAGTCGGAGCCGATATGTTTTAAGGATTTCAAAGACTGCTTTTAGATCGGCGAGATGACCCTCAAGCTCCTTGGTCTTAACGACCATGTCGTCAATGTAGACTTCTATTGTTCGGCCAATCAGGTGTTTGAACATTTTGGTTACCAGCCTTTGGTAAGTTGCTCCTGCGTTTTTCAACCCGAAAGGCATTTCTCTGTAACAGTACAGGCCTTTTAGGGTGATGAACGCGGTCTTCTCTTCGTCTGGGGGGTACATGGCTATCTGGTGGTACCCCCTATAGGCATCTAAGAAGCTCATTCTTCCATGCCCTGAAGTGGCATCTACTAGATGGTCAATCTTGGGTAGACGAAAGCTGTCTTTGGGACATGCTTTGTTGAGGCTGGTAAAGTCTACGCAGACCCTCCATTTACCATTCTTCTTCTTTACCACCAGTGTGTTGGATAGCCATGTCGGGTAGTGAACTTCTCTAATGGTCCTAGCCTCCAGAAGTCTGTCTACTTCTTCCTCTACTGCTTCGACGTGTGTCAACGTCGGTCTTCTCGCTCGTTGAATTACAGGTTTGGCTAACCTGTCGACGTTCAGGTTATGGCAAGTGAGCTCGGGGTCAATACCTAGCATTTCGTAAGGTGTCCAAGCGAACACCTCAATATTTGTTTTCAAAAAAGCTTCCAACTCTTTTTCCTCTTCTTCGGCTAAGCTTGAGCCGAGAAGAAAGAAGCGTTCTTCATCCCTATCTGGACGAGGATTTTCTTCAGTGCCTCTTCGCTCTGCTCGGCTGGCTCCTTGCCGACGTCTTCTAGGACTTTCACGTCCTCATCTTCAATTTCTACCTTTTCTGGCTTTCGCATGCTGCAGGTAGATTTTATTGCTGCCATGAAGCAATTCTTCGCCTACAACTGATCGCCTCTGACTTTTTCTATCCCATGCTCTATTGAGAATCGCAATAGTTGATGCAATGTTGAGGGAACTGCAACCATGGCCTTCCCAAGATGATGTTGTAAGGGGAGGGTGTGCCGATGATGGTGAATTCTGTCTTGATCTCCCTGGTGCCAACCTGCACCTCCAAGCTTACTGTTCCCAGTGGCCATGTCGGCGTTCCATTGAAGCCAACCATTGGGCCATTGTATTGTTCCATATCATATGGGTGAAAGCCGAGCTCCTTGTAACATCGGACATACATGATGTCACAAGAGCTGCCTTGGTCAATCAGGATGCATTTCACTTGGCACTCCCCAACCTGGAGGGATACTACCAAGGCATCATTATGCGGATGCTGGACCATCTCTAGGTCGGCTTCAGTAATGGTTATCATTGGTCCCTGGCACTCTTCTGCCCGATGTCTTTTCTTCCCGACTTGGTAGACATGTTGTAGGTGTTTTACCTTCTGGGTCTCTCCTCGGATTTCGTTTTCGTTGACCTTCGAGTGGATTACATTGATTACCCGAGGTCCTCCTGCCTGCGGCTGCTGTGCTGGGGGAGGTGGGGCTGCTGGTGCTTGAGGCAACCTTGCCCGTTCTTCCCTTGTCCTGGTCTCATCAACAAGGTCTCTCAGATGTCCTTGTCTCACCAGGTCTTCCAAATGTGCTTTCAGGGCTCTACAACCCTGAGTTGTATGCCCATCTTCATTGTGGTAGGCACAATGCCTGCCAATGTTTCTTTCCATGAACTCTCCTGGAGTCCTCTCTAGCGTTCTGAAATAGGGCTGGTTCCGAATTTGATCCAGGACTTTGTGAATTGGGATTCGGAACACAGTTATTACTGCCTGTGTGGCCCTCAGTTCTGCTTCTTGTTTGCTCGATCCATTGTTACCTCGGCCTCGCTTTGGCGAGCCGTTTCCTTTCTCTTGTTTTATCTCCTTAGCCCCGACGTGTCTTCTTCGGCTCTGGCATACTTCTCGATTCTCGCCATGAGCTCTTCCATACTTTTTGGCAATGTCTTTGCCAAAGACTTTCATAGTGGACAGTTGTCTTTCAGGCCGTTCTTGAAAGATACGACCGCCACCTCTTGATTATATTCGGGTATTCGATTGAACACCTCATAGTATCTTTTTGCATAGGCCCTAAGGCCATCATCCTTGCTGATCTTCAGAGCCATCAATGCGTCCACCCTTAATGGCTGCAGCTTGTTTGTCACAAACCTGGCCACAAACATCTCGGCCAGGCCTTCCCAAGTCTTCACGCTTCCCTTCGGTAATTTGTGGAACCAATCTGATGCAATCTCCCCGAAAGATGAGGGGA
This sequence comes from Camellia sinensis, assembly GCF_055761805.1. Classification (NCBI taxonomy): domain Eukaryota; kingdom Viridiplantae; phylum Streptophyta; class Magnoliopsida; order Ericales; family Theaceae; genus Camellia; species Camellia sinensis. The sequence goes on from NC_138967.1 coordinate 173,299,920, forward strand.
ACACTTTGCAGAGCAATGGCTCGTTTCCACTATACAATGTCATTGAGTTCAAATATAGTCCAACATGGAAGTTGGGGTCTGACTTACCATCGTATATTTGAAACCTCGGCATACTGAATCTCTTTGGTGCCTCAAACCTGTCCAATTCCACCGAGAATGGTGTCCTCGGCTTATCTGGGGAGGTTACCTCGGCCTCGACATTCTGTTACTTCCTCTTGAGGTAATCTCTTAAGTCCTTCTTCGTCCGTCCAGGAGCTCGGCTATCTCCTGCTTTCAGTCTTTTTGGTGTGCTACTTTCAGCTTCGTGGTGAGTTCTTTTCGACCCTTTTCCATGAGTTGTGTCGAAGCACAGTGCCTGTCTCTGAACATGCCGATGTCCTTTGGGGTCTGCCTTCTTTGTGCGATGCGTCCTCCGTGATTCTTCTCTTCTCGACTCTCTTCGTCCGACTTCCCTAGAAGGTCGGTGAGAGTATCTTTCGCTCCCGTTGTGCTGAGGAGCTACGGGGATTGTTTTCTGCCCTCCCTTCTAGGCATTGGCCGCTGGAATCGGTGTGTCCTATAGCGGGAATGATGGCTGCATGACGTTATTTTGCATCATAAAATTGACGATCGACTGCAGGTCTGCCAATTTGTTTGCCACCTCTTTTACCTCTTCGTCCCTCCGTAGGCACCTATCCTTCCAAACCTGGAGGTCGTCCTCGTTGTAGTACCTGCTTTGATCAGGTTTCTTTGGTACGTCGCAGTCTAGCTGACATCTTTTACTCCATGAGCTTGCTCATGAGTTTCTGCGTTGGACATGTCTCTTTCGCCATCAAGGTCAATAGGTCTCCCATTTCCAGTAGGAGTGTCGTTCCCAATCTTTTCCTTCTGTCCGTTACTGGCCATCTATTCTACTTTCTTTCCCATAGACGGCGCCAAATTGTGTGAGTGATTTTCCGATCACACTGCCCAACTCAGTATTCAGCTGGAGAACACTGGCAAAATAGATGACACCTGGCTAACTTGTAACAGAAAGAGAAGATTCCGGCGTGGTTCGTCCACCCGGAGGCACTCCGACGATCAAGTCAGTATATCTCTCAAAGATAATCAATAGTGCTTAACTTACTAGACAGAATATAAATTGCGTACCTTAGACCTATGGGGGTGCCTCCTTTTTATAGACAACACAATCCTAGTCCCAAATAGAAGCCTAGCTCTAATGGACTTAGGATTTATTGCTAATCTTGGACTCCTAGTAGAATTAGGATATACTCTCTAAGAGTCTCATCTTTACCCAAACTAAAGTCTCCTTCCATTCTAGGACTCTTGTGCCTTATCCGCTTATCTCGGATTCCGATATCTTCGAAGATAACCTCGGCCTTGCCGAGATCACCTCAGCGTCATGACCAGGACACGTGGCACCTCGGCTGACACGTCAGCGTCACCCTGGCCACGTGTTGGTACTAAAAAATATATCCCCACAATAGTTTATTAGATTTTGTTTGAATATTAATTTTAAAATCGTTCTCTTTCTTTTCAAAAATAAGTTTACAAATACAAGGTTTATTTTCTTCCTTCTTTTTTTTCACAAATTACTCCCTAAACACAAATTCAATATTTCCTTCATTTTTTCTTTCTTTCTTTTTCTTTTTTTATATTATTTTTGTTTCCTCCTCAAGTTGTTTATTTATTTATTTTAACTGACATGAGTTGTATAGGATTCAAATTCTGTTCATTTTATGGATATCTCCATTACATTATCAATGGTGAAGAAAGATTCACATTAACAAATTATTTAAATTCAAAATCAAATAATGCTAGTTATAAACCATTGATTCAAATTCAAAATCAGCTGTTGAAGAAACCTTCGTAGCCAATGAGAAACTGGAGACATTCGAAGATTTTTGGTTGTCATAGACAAAGTTAGAAGTCGCTTTGTTATAGGTCCATCCGTATTTTCATTTTCTATTGGGATTGTAATAATGATGGAACCTTGTTTTGTAATAAAAGTTTGTAACTCTGTAATATTATTTGCTTATATAAACCAAACCAAACCAAACCAAACCTTAAGTCTCATCAAATGAAGTCGGTTGCATGAATCATTCTTCTCCACTCAACTCTATCTAAGGCCATGTCGTTAGTCAAATTAAAGAGATTCATATCTATATTTACTACACTACTCCACTTCAATCTAGGTCTACCCCTTCCTCTAACACTACCATTTACCGTTATTATATCACATCTTTTTACTACTACCTCTATTGATCTCCATTGTATATGACCAAACCATCTCAATCTATTCTCTCTTAACTTATCTTTTATCGGTACTACTCCCACCCATTCTCGAATGTACTCATTCTTAACTTTGTCTTTTCTAGTCTTGCCACACATCCATATTAGCATTCTCATTTCAGCAACACTCATCTTATCTACATGTTATTTCTTAGTTGCCCAACATTCCGTCCCATACAATATCGCCGGTCTAATAGTCATTCTATAAAACTTCATTTTTATTCTAATGGGTACTTGTTTTATCGCACAATACTCCAGACGCACTCCTCCACTTAAGCCATCCCACCTTAATTCTATGGACCACATCCGCTCCAATCTCAATGACTAAAGTGAAAAGATAAGAACTTAAGGTTGATCCTTAGTGTAACCCTACAGTAATTAGAAATTCACTTGTCTCTCCAACAAGCGATCTAATAGTGGTCACCACATCTTTATATATATCCCTAATCACATCAATGTAACCTTTTGTCACCCATTTTTTCTCCAATATCCGTCAGATTATATCCCAAGGCACTCTATCATATGCTTTCTTAAGACTGATAAAAACTATATAAATGTCTCTTTTCTTTTCTCTATACTTTTCTATTGCTCTTCTCAAAAGATAGATCGCTTCTATTGTTGACCTACCAGGTATAAACTCAAATTGATTCTCTAACACCTTTGTTATATCTCGCAATCAACGTTCCATCACTCTCTCTCACACTTTTATTGTGTGACACATTAACTTGATTCCTCTATAGTTGTTGCAATTTTGATTCCCCTATAGTTGATTCCTCTATAGTTGTTCCATCACTTTATAGTTGTTGCAATTCTTATATATTGATACTAAAATACTTTTTCTCTACTCCTCTGGCATTTTCCTAGTCAACAAAATCTTACTAAATAACCTAGTCAACCAAATAATCTCCTTCTCACTCAAACATTTCCACGCTTCAATAGGGATATCATCGGGTCCTAATGCCTTATTCGATTTCATGTTCTTAAGTGCAAACTCCACTTCAAAGTTCCTAATCCTACGATAGAACCTATAATCTTGGTTTTCCTTATTACTGCATATTTCCTCTCCGTTTGACCTACCTCCATGTTCATCATTTAATAGCTTCTCAAAATAGTTCTTCCACTTCTTCATAATCTCTTCGTCCTTCACCAACACCTTAGAGTCCTCACCCTTGATGCACTTAACCTGATTAAAATATCTTGTTTTCCTCTCTCTTATCTTAGCAAGTTTGTATATCCTCTTCTCTCCCTCCTTACTATCTAGTCTAGTGTATAAGTCATTATAGGCTTTCAATTTAGTCTCCCTCTTTATTTTTTTGACCTTTTTATTGGCCAATCTGTAGCGCTTAAGGTTTTCCTCCATTCTATCATTCTGTCACTTTTTAAAGCTCTTTTTTTTTTTGTCTTTATTAGCGCTTGGACCTCCTCCCTCTACCACCAAGTTTTCCTAAAGTTGGGTCTCTTTCTTTTCGACTCTTCAAGAACTTCCCTTGAGATTCTCCTCATACAATTGGCCATCGAGTTCTACATAGTGTTAGTATCCTTTTCCAAATCTCAAGTACATTTCTTTATCCATTCTATTATTAAATAGGTCTAATTTATCCCCTTTTAGGCTCCACTATCTAGTCCTGCGACACCCACTATCTTTCCGAGTTTAGTATTACCCTTTAAAGCATAAATCTAGTACCAAAATCCTATGTTGAGACATCAGGGTCTCTCTAGTAATCACCTTATAATCGCTGTATTTTCTTACTAGAAAGTAATCTATTCAGCTCATAATTGACCCACTCTTGAAGGTTATCAAATGCTCTTCTCTCTTCTTATACATAGTATTGGCCACCACTAGATTAGAAGCCAACACAAAAAATCTAAAATACTCTCTCCAGCCTCATTTCTATCGCCAAAACCATACCCACCATGCACCCTCTCATAACCTAGTTTATCTACTTCTACATGGCTATTGGGATCACCACGTAGAATTAGATTCTCTCCTACGGGTATCTCTTGTAGTATTTCATCCATTTGGTCTCAAAAAACTCTCTTAGTCTAATAGTCTAATCCTACTTGAGGGACGTATCCACTAAAAACGTTCATTATATTCTCTCGAATAACTAAGTTAACTAACATAATCCTGTCACATTTCCTAATGACCGCAACTATATTTTCTACAAGACCCTTGACAACTATTATTCCTACAGCATTCATGTGTCTATCCTTGCCAGTATAATATAGCTTAAAATAGGTATCATCTATTTCCCGAGCTTTCTCACCCGTCCACTTAGTTTCTTGTACGCAAACTAAACTAACTCTCTTCCTAGTCATGACATCTACCAATTCCATAATTTTACCAGTTAAAGTTTCTATATTCATTGTAGTTACCCTAAACCTATAATTGTGGACTAGTTTCTTTATCTGAACTCGTTCAGAAAAATACAGAAACCTTTGCCCATTTGTCACTGCACTCAAGCGTCGATGCGGTGTCCCTTGCTCACTTTTCGAAACACCCAAAGGCAGGCGCAATGCGTCATTTAAGGGAAACGACCTAGTATTTAATCAATTCAGAGTATTAAGATTCATTTCATAAAGGATCCAAGCGGCTTTTTTACGTGTTGGTTGTCGGCTACCTAACACACAACCCTCCTCTTTTACTCGGGCTTGGGACCGGCGGAGTTATTAAGCAACCCTGACAGAGTTTTATTTGCTTGTATACATATGAATATTTCTGTGATACTATACCTACCTCTGCATTACTCATGAGATCTTGTGTTAATACCTCTTAAAATTTATTAAAAAGATAGTTTGCTATCTAAAGTTGTTGGATTTAGAAAAGAGGCTATATTAACTCCTCGCCTTCCTAGAATTTTACTTAGTTATTGACCAAAAGATTCATTAGTGACGTTTTATGCTTATAATTTAAAAAAAATCCTATAATTATTTATTAATATATTATTTAGGCCAAGTTTGGCTAACTTAAAAAAGTGCACTTATTTCATCTTTTTATCTTTTTTGGATCACATCAATCAACATCTCCTCTCTATTTTTTCTACACATAAATCAAAAAAATCAAAAAAATACACTTATTTAATATTCCCAAACTTAATCTTAATATTCCCGATTATTTAGACAATCAAAGAGCAACACATGACGATTGTTCAAGACTAACCAACAACTTTCAGACACACACACCTCCGTACCAAAGGAGTCTAGGATTCTTTACACATGATGGAACATTTTGTAGCTTCAAAATAGTAATACTATAAAATTAACAAATCTTCATAATAAAAATCAAATCTTCATAATAAATTTACTGCCTATGCAAATGCCTATCATATTATTAAAGTGGGTCATATTTTAAATTTTAAAATTTATTATTACTAACACATTAATTAATTAATAAAAAATTTATAAAATTTATTAATTTATATAATATTTACTTTTCTTTTTTTTTTGGGCTAATATTTTCTTCAAAAAATTCTTGATTAAAGTGTGAAAGATTTAGTGGTAAAAGAAGTATGTGGGTCCCCAAAATCATGTCGTACGTCTCTATAATTGCATAAAATAATATTGTCAAATTGCGTATAAAATATTTTTCTTTCCCTAACCAAACAATTTGGCGGCTTCAAAGATGAAGTTGAAGCCGAAATCTGTATACAAATTCTGGTTGGTCCCTAGAAAAGACCCCTACAAAATAAATACCAATAAAAAATGATCACAGTGGTCAGTTTCCGTGTGAATATGGGCTTCAACAGCCGTGGTGGAGGAGAAATATCAATTCAGTGCATCTTTTGAAAAGAAATTCATATTAATAATAAAATTTATACGAATCTTAATAATTAAAATCTTAAATTTTTAAGGTTTAACATTTAGTCAATTTTTTTTTATATTATAAATCTATAATTATTTTATAAAACTATCACTAAATTGTAATTTCTTCTAAAATCAACTGCACTTGCTTAATAGACCATATCACAATGTGAATTCATTTCCACCAATCCAATTTGAGAAGGGCAAAAAAAAAAAACTGTCTGTCAAAATTTTTTATTTAATAAAATTAATTGAAAAAAAATTACTAACAGTTCCGGTATACAATGATAGAATTTCTTATATTAATTAATTTGATAATTTATTAATAAAAGGAGTCATTTTGTTATAAAAATAAAAATTTCAAAAGACGAGATGTAATTTTCAGATGAATCAACCATATTTTAAACAAACCTGAATTTGTAATTTACCCTATTAATTTGAGGACATTGTTTATTAAATAGGCACTATTTGTCCTCCTTCAAGGATAAAAACAATAATGATAATCAGTGTATTTGGTTTCAGTTTTCTGAATTTAATTTTTTTAAAACTGAGTTTTTTATTTTTACGTATTTTTTTATTTTTAGTGAATATTTTTATAATTTTAATTTTTTTTTTTTACTTTTTCAGATACACCTTATTTAGATGTATCTAAATAATAAAATATTTGTGAAAAATATTTTTAAAATTTAATAAATACACAAAAATATGAAAAATGTACTAAATTTTCGTATTTTTGATATTTAGTGAATTTTTAAAAGATTTTTTTCACAATTATAATACTTTTTAAGTGTATTTATGTTAGGTGTGTCTAAAATTTTTTTTAAAAAAAAAATGTGCTTAAAATATTAAAAGAATTCATTGAAAACAAAAAAATATAGAAAATAAAAATAGTAAAATTTTCTGAAAAGTATTTTCTGAAAACCAAAACTAAACAAGCTGAACTTTTCCTTCTTAGGATGAGGGGTCACTGTTGTAAACCTCTCGCTGATGTTCCTGCTGTGCATATGAAAGGTGTTATTTGTTTTAGGTTTAGATAAACAACACTCTTTCAATTTTTTATGGGTAAATTATTGATAAATTCCATTTAGAATTGTTTTAACCCAAGAAGTTCATGAAAGAATTTTTTAACCCATTTAGTCATATGTATGCATGTATAGTTTTATTCCATAAAGTTCTTTTTCTTGATTTACACTATTTTCTTGGACACTTATACCTTCATATTTAATTTTGATACCCTTATAAATATTTTTTGAACGGTTAACAATTTTATGATGTGAACATTCATATTTTAAAATTCACATTGGTAGGAATGTAAAATTCACCCGTGGGCGGCCCGAAACCAGCCCACCAGCCGGGGCGGGCCCGGCCCGTTGACAATGTGAATATTTACATTGACATGTTAACATTCACATTAATAGGAGTGTAAAATTGGCTCGCGTCCCGTGGCGGCGCGAAACCCGCTCGAGGCCCATGGGCGGCCTGGGGCAGGCCCGGTCCAACCCGTTGACAATGTGAATATTCACATTGATATGTTAACATTCACATTGATAAGAGTATAAAATTGGCCAGTGGCCCAGGGCGGGCCCGACCTGGCCCGTTGACAATGTGAATATTCACATTGACATGTTAACATTCACATTGATAAGAGTGTAAAATTGGTCCGCAGCCCGTGGGTGGCCAGAAGCCCGACCGCAGCCCGAGGCGGGCTTGGCCCGACCCGTGACATTGTGAATATTCACATTGACATGTTAATATTAACATTGATAGGAGTGGAAAATTTGCCCGCTACCCGAAGCTTGCCCGCGGCCCGGGGTAGGCCCGACCCAGCCCGTTAACAATGTGAATATTCACATTGACATGTTAAAATGCACATTGATAGGAATGTAGAATTGGCCCGCGGCCCGTGGGCTGCCCGAAGCCTGCCCACGGCCCGGGGCAGGCTCGTTTGGGTCCGGGCCCGAGCCGGTGGGTCGAGCCTCGGGTCGGGCCGATGGACCTGGGCCTAGCCTCAGGCTTGGGCGGGCTTGGCCATTTTTTTTAAATTCTTTTTAATTTTTTCTACCAAAATTTTATTATTTTCCACAAAAAAGACACTAGGCCTCAACGCGGGCCGGGCCTCGGACCGAGCCTTGAATGGGCCTTAACCGGGCTAATGGGTCGGGCCGAGCTTCAAAGTGATGGCCCAGGCCCTAGCCTAGGTTCTCGGACTAAGCTCGAGCCAGGGCCCAAACGAGCCTTTCCCGGGCCACGGGTGGGCTTCGGGCAGCCTACGTTCTTTTTGACTATTTCATTAAGTCCTATTTGAGGTAAGAAGACCAAAATACCATTTTCATCTACTTATATTCTATTTAGTTCACATTATTTTCTTATGTTTCAATAAGTCTTATGGGAGACATAATTACCAAAATACCCATAATGTGATTGTTCACATCGTCAATGTGAATGTTCATATCATCAATGCGTAGAGGCCCGGGCCGACCCATATCGAGCCTTGTGGGTGTCCGAAAAAATCCGGGCCGGCCCGGCCTAGCCCACGGGCCAAAAAATTAGGCCTAGGCCCTAGCCCTGGCACAAGGGTATTCAGGCTTTGGACGGGCCGATGGATCGAGCCTCGGGTCGGGCCAATGGACCTGGGCCTAGCCTCGAGCTTAGGTCGGGCCCGGCCATTTATTTTTAATTCTTTTTAATTTTTTCTACCAAAATTTTATTATTTTCCACAAAAAAAGACATTGCACCTCGGGTGGGCTGGGCCTCGGACCGAGCCTTGAATAGGTCTTAAGCGGGCTGATGGGTCGGGCCGGACTTCAAAGTAATGGCCTAGGCCCTAGCCTAGGGTCTCGGACATGCTCGGGCCCGGACCCAAACGAGCCTGTCCCGGGCCGTGGGCGTGCTTCGAGCAGCCCACGGGCCGCGGGCCAATTCTATATTCCTATCAATGTGCATGTTAACATGTCAATGTGAATATTCACATTGTCAACGCGCCGGGCCGAGCCTACCCCGGGCCGCGGGCAAGCTTCGGGCAGCGGGCAAATTTTACACTCCTATCAATGTTAATGTTAACATGTCAATGTGAATATTCACATTGTCACGGGTTGGGCCAAGCCCGCCTCGGGCTACAGTCGAGCTTCGGGCCGCCCACGGACTGCGGGCCAATTTTACACTCTTATCAATGTGAATATTAACATGTCAATGTGAATATTCACATTGTCAACAGGCCGGGTCGAGCCCAGCCTAGGCCGCTGGCCAATTTTATACTTTTATCAATGTGAATGTTAACATTCACATTGTCAACGGGCTGGGCTGGGCCTGCCCCGGGTCGCCCACAGGCCGTGGGCGGGTTTCGGGCAGCCATGAGGCGCGAGCTAATTTTACACTCCTATCAATGTGAATCTTAACATGTTAATGTGAATATTCATATTGTCAACAGGCCGGGCCCGCCCCGGGCCGCGGGCGGGCTTTTGGCTGCCCATGGGCCGCGGGCTAATTTTATACTCTTATCAATGTGAATATTCACATTGTCAACGGGCAAGACCGGGCCCGCCCCGGGCCGCCCATGGGCTGCGGCCGAGTTTTGCGCCGTCACAGGACACAGGCCAATTTTACATTATTATTAATGTGAATGTTAACATGCTAATGTGAATATTCACATTGTCAATAGGCCGGGCCCGCCCCGGCCCGACTCGAATTTTTCCAAGCACCCACGAGGATCGACATGGGCCGGGCCCCTACACATTGACGATATGAACATTCACATTGACGGTGTGAACATTCATGTTAGGGGTATTTTGGTAATTATGTCACCCATAGGACTTATTGAAACATAAGAAAATAATGTGAACTAAATAGAACATAAGTAGATGAAAAGGATATTTTGATCTTCTTATCTCAAATAGGACCTAATGGAATAGTCAAAAAGAATATGGATTGGATGGAATAAAGCTCTTAAAAAGTGGATTTATCAAAAAAATTCCCATTTTTTATTTACTTATTTATTTAAATTTTTTTTAAGGTTCAGTTTAGTTAGGATAAAAATGGTAGAAAGTAAAGAAATAAAAAAAAAAAAAAATTAAGTTTGTTTGGCATGAAAGTAGTAAAAGTTATAACAAAAATAATTTTCTTGTACAAATCATAATAGTATTGTAACTAAGCTTTTCAATTTTTTACAAAAAGACACAAGAAAATATGAGAAGTTCAAATTTGTTATAAAGATAGTTACACCATTTGTCCCAAAATAATAATCAGTGTGTTTGGTTTGAGTTTTTTCAATTAAGTTTTTTGAAAATTCAGTTTTTTGGTTTCGTATTTTTTTTATTTTTAGTGAATATTTTTAAAATTTTAAATATTTTTTTTACCATTTTAGATGCACTTTATTTAGATGTATCTAAAAAGTAAAAAATTTGTGAAAAAATATTTTAAAATTTTAATAAATACATAAAAATATAAAAAATGTACTGAATTTTCATATTTTTTTTGTATTTTTGGTATTTAGTGAATTTTTAAAAGATTTTTTTCACAAATTTTTTACTTTTTAGGTATATTTATGTTGGGTATGTCTAAAAAGTAAAAAAAAAATTGTTTAAAATATTAAAAAAATTCAATAAAAATAAAAAAATACGGAAAATAAGAAAGTAGAATTTTCTGAAAAGTATTTTTGGAAAAACACAACCAAGCAAGCTGAATTCTTTTTGAGGAATAACTTTTTTTTGTTAATACAATTATTACACTTTAAAAATATTAATTTTCTAAAATTATCTTTTGATATTACAATTTTTTGGGAATATCAATTGCCATAATTGTCCTTTTTGTGTTTTTAATGAATTTAAAAGAATAACAAAATAGAAAATTTATATTATTTCACTCCATCATTTTTTAAAAGGGACTAATATTCTGAGACAATGAAAAATAGAATAAGGAATTAATATTTTAAGATGTAAAGAATACTTATAATTTGTTATAAGTAAAGAATTCTAATTATAAGTAAAAAAAAATGTAAGAAAATAAGAATTCTAATTATAAGTAACTACTTTTATAACAAATTCAAATTTCTTATATTTTCTTATGTTTTTTACAAGAAACTGAAAGCTTAATTACCACGCTATTATGAGTTATACAAAAAAAATTAATTTTCTTGTAACTTCCATCAATTTCATACTAAACAAATTTAGAATTTTTTTCTTTTTCTTTTTCTATTTCTTTTACTTTCTACTATTTTTATCCTAATCAAACTGAGCTTTTGAAAGAAAAAACAAAGAACAAAACTTGCTGTTTATCTAAACCCTTTAAAAATAAAAATAAAAATAAAAATAAAAATAAAAAGCATAACAAAACTAAAACGTTGCGTTTCATCCGCCACAGCAGGACAGCAGCGAGGGGCTCACAGCAGCGACCCCTGTCCACACAAGGGGACATGGAAAATTACAATTCTAAATCAAGAATGAAGATGATAATTTTGGAGTCCTAACTTAACACGGTGACACAATATTTCCATATCAATAAAAACACTAATCATAACAAAAGTAGAACAGACAAAAAAGTCGGCTGGCTTATCCACCCGCTTTTTCGGCACTACTACAGAATAATAATTTACTCCGATAACTCATTTATTCCCCGAAGCCTTATCCTTGCAATGCAAACAAGTTCCCTTTAGACAATGGACAAACTTCTTCAAGCTCTTGATCCCACTAGCTTTCTCAACCACCTCATCCCTAAATGCCTTGAATACCAAATAGTCCGCTCGAGCATCCTCACCTTTGTCATCCACAAATTTACAATGCAATAAATTTATCTCCTTCACACACTTCAATCTCCCATCTAACACAATCCCAATGGCAGAACAAGACAATGTAGATTCACACAGATCCAAAATCTTCAACCCGGAAAGCCCATCAACCAAACAAGTCACTTCTCTCTCCATCAACACACTTCCATGAAGCCTAATCTCTGTCATATTCTTGCACCAATCAACCAACTGTGAAATTACCAAATAACCCACATCAGGGCTCATCCTTGCCTCAAATATTTTCAGTTTTTGCCAGTAAAGGAGAGAGATAAAGATTGGAGCCATATTCACTGAGGCTTCAGAGGAGAGAGCAACACTTGTGATGTTGGGAGTGTTCTCTGCTATGTAGACAGTGCCAAAGTATCCAAACTTGTGTTTAGAAGGGAATTGGATTGAAACCCAACCATGGTAGTGGTTTAAGGCTAGTTTGAGGAGGTGGGTGAATCTCAGCCTTTGGTTTTCTTGATCAAGGGTGTCGATTAACCGGAGATCGAGGATGGAGTTTTTGAAGATGGTGTGTAAGGTTGATGAGAGCCATGAATGACAGACATAAGGTGGACCAAATAACTGGTCATGGGGGCTTAGAAAAGAAAATATTTTTGATAGTATGAAGGGGTTGAGGTCTTGCCATGATGGGTTCTGGTTCTGTTTCTGTTTCTGTTTTTTCTGCTTTTGATTCTTCATTTTGGGATTGTTTTTTTTTTTGTTTTTGGACTGTTTTGAGGTTTGCAGGGTTAGAAGTTTGAGTTTTTGGGGATTTAAAGGGTTACCTTGGGAAGTAAAAGGACAAAATAGAAGTGAAGTGTTGGGGGTTTGGTGGGGGCAATGAGCTGGACTTTTCCTACCATGTTTGGTTCTTTATATTTATTGAGAAAGTAGCCGACAGAAGGAAAAAAATAAATAATTTTTAAATTTTAAAAAAAAATTAAAAATAAATTGAAGTTAAATTTAAGGATAAGGATAAGAATGCACTTGAATTCCACATCTCTGTCAATTCTAGGGTCGGTTTTGTTTTTGTATGTTTCTCCTTTGATATATGTGTAGAGGAAACAGAGTAAATTTCCAATTCTTGAACACATCTCATATCCATCAAGAGTCAGGATAGGCTCCTTGCACCTTCATCTATATCTCCGTGCTTCTCTGTTAGGCTTTTAAGTCCAATTCATACCAATAATTCAAACAGTTTATTTTATAAATTTTATAATAAAATCATCAATTTAAAAAATAAATTTCATCGAAAAATTATAATTACAAATACAAAAAATATTTTATTTTATGAAATAAATGGTTTAAATTTGCAATCACATTTATCATTCATTTTAGAAAACAAAATGTGATTTTTTCTTAAATTTATAATTTTTCGATGAAACTTATTTTTTGTATAAATGACTTTTATTATGAAATTTACGAAATAAACCGTTTAAATTATCGGTACAGGTGTGAATTGGATCCTACAAAAAAAATTATAGAGAAAAAGAAATGAAATATAGAAGAGAGTTTATCCCTGAAAAGTCCTCAAGACAATGGTAATTAAAGTCCCACTTAAAACCAACAATTAAAAATTTAGGAAAAATTATGCTTTTTTAACTTTTGAATTTTGACTCATTTTATTTTGATCTTTTATTTTTTATTTTTAATTGCAACAATTAAGTTGATACACTTCGTATGGTTCTCCCATTACATCACCGTTTAAAATTGGAGTAAAAGCTAAAACATGGGAGGCCAAAGTAAAAATTGAAAGGTGAAAATTATAAAATTAAATAAAAATTAAAAAAAAAATCCTTCAATGTCCCCCTCCTAAAATGCCTTCACCTGAGTATTTTCAAACTAAAATTTTGATGTTAAATAAGGGAATGTTGAAAAATAAGATTGTTGCAATTAGAAATGAGAAATTCAAAAATAAGACACCAAAATTAAATTGAGGGTGAAATGAAGTGTATGTGACCCTTCAATTTATAAATGTTTCTCTTCTATTGTTTTTCCTTAATAAGTTTTCCACAAATCTAAATTCCAAATAGGTGAAACACCTTGATATGATAGTTCTTTTGGCTGTGTTTCCATATTGAATATTGAATTTCAGATAGTCCAATTTCCCTTTTTCCTCCACAATTTACTCCATTGATCCAAGATTTTCTTTCCATTTTCCCCCTCCACAAATAACTCTCCAAACACAAATTCAAGATTTGCTTCTTTTTTTTTTCACTCCACAATTTACTCCACAATTCCAAGATTTCCCTTACTTTCATTTTTCTCCATCAATCAAAGATAGCTTAAATTGTGTCATTTTAGTTTTCAATGTTTAAATTGTGTCAATTTAGTTCTCAATATATAAAAATGTTTTAATTTGGTCCCTAATTTTTAAATTGTATTAATCTGATGTCCAATGTATAAAAAATGTTTTATTTTAATACCTCAATCTAACTCTGTTAATAGAAGCAGTTTAAATATTGGAATAAATTGAAACATTTTTAACACATTGAGAAGGAGATTGACACAATTTAACCATTGGTGATGAAATTGAAATATTTTTATACATTGGAATCAAAATTAGACAAGACTCACACTTTAGGGATTAAAAAATATAATTACTCTCTTAAAAATATCCTTACCTCAATGTAATTAACCTTTTTTATTATTTAGTAAGTGATAATTAAATCTTGGCACATTTAAGGATGCATGCCAGTTGGTAATCCAAAATATTGTCTTTCTACACCAAGGGTAATCCAAATAAGGCAGCGCAGTATGATTAGGAGACAAACTGTATCTTACATACTTAGAAAATACAATTTAAAAAAAAAACATTTAAATTTAAATGAATTAAATGCATTCTTAGTGTGTAAGAGCCACACTAAATTTAAATGAATTAAATGCATTAGTATGTAAATCTACGGTGGTGTTATATGTATCAATTAATATATTAATTAGTGTACCAATCTTAGTTATGACATTGACCCCACTCATTATACAAATTATAAATATAAAAAATCTCTTAAATTATGTCACATCATTGATTAAAATACTAGTTAATTTACTAATTAGTATATATAACATTAATTGTAAATCTGAGCCATGTTTTAAATATTTATGAGTAAATATTTCTATTTCCAAAAGGAAGAGAGATGTTTAAAGGCCAACTAGGCAACTTAAATTCTCACAATTATCAAGGGTATGGCATTAATTAAATTAAGGAAAATGATATGCAAATTTACTTTTTAGACTTAGAGTTAATGATATCTAAGTGATATGATTGATTGATAATTAGAGAATATATGAGAAAGAATGTTACCTTTAATATCATAATTAATTGTCACATCACTAGACTTGAAAAGTAAGGGGTTGTTTGGGAAGTATCAAATTAATATATTTTTTTACTTTTTATAAAAAAGTATGAAATGTGATTTGCAATTAAAGTGATGTGGTAAAGAGGTAATGTGGTAAAGAGGTGATATGACTCAAATAAGATGATTATGACCTAAATAAGATAATATACTAAAATAACATGTATTATTTTAACGCGCACCAAACAAACCCTAAGTCTAATTTTTTATCTTAAATATTAATTATGTTAATAAAAAACACTTCACTTTCCTTATTTTCTTTGTAATTTTAAATTCAAATTCTCTCCTATCCATAAATGGAATGGAATAGAAATCTTCATTTTCATCCCCAATGTCAGTGAAAAATCCACCTCAACAATCTTTATTTTAAATTAAAGGGTAAATTTCAGTTCATCAAGTTTACTTAAAGGGGAATTGACCAGTAAATCCTATTTTATCATCTTGTAGATCATGTGGTCCTAATTGTTTTCTTTTAAACCGTTTAGTCCTTTGGGTTGTTTGTTTACTATTTTACCATTAAAGTGTTAATTTGAGTTTGTAGACCCGCATGTATTTATGGGAAGGGGTGTGTGAGATTCACGTTTCAAAAAAAGGTAATAGTACTCTTTTTCTTTGACGTGGGTTGTGACGTGAATTTGACACTTTTTTCATTTTATTTTTTCCATGACGTGGATTGTGTCACGTTTCAACTTTACATCAGTTTGAGCCTTTGTTTTCCAATTGCCATTTGTGACGTTTCGACGTGAACCTCACTGATTCCACCGATTCTCGTTCTCAAGCTCACCTATTCTGGTTCTCAATCTCAGCGATTCACAGTTCTGGTTCTCAATATCAATCTCAGTCCTGGTTCCACAGTTCCGGTTGTACACTGTGGGGTTCGCTCGGTGAGGTTCACATTGAAACACAAACTGGATTAAGGTTCACATCTGAAGAACGAGAATCGAAACACAAACTGGATTAAGGTTCACATCGAAACACAATCCGCCGGAAGTGTCCATCTGAAGAAAACACAAACTGGAAAAACCAAAATCAAAGTTGGGGGGTCGGACGTGAACCTTACCATTGATGTTTCGACATGAACCAAAATCAAAGTTCCATTTACTCACATCCTTCGTCTCACACTAGACACACAACACAATCTCTCTCCCTCTCTCTTATCATGGACGCTCTCACTCTCTTCTGCACCGCCTCTCTCATCGCCGGCGGCTTCTATTCGCCGTTTCTGGAGGTTGGTGTTGTACAGGGAGGCCTCCGAATTCGTCTTCATCCCAGTACTCGAACGAACTCGTTGAGGGTTTGGGAGGTGCATCTGAATCGGCTGAAAAGAGGGTTTGATCAGGGGGTTCATGATCGGACTCGATGGTGTCGGACTGAGTGATAGTCGGAGGTGTTGGGGATCGGAGAGGGAGATCGATGAGATGGATAGGGTCATCGTCTAGGGTTTCGTCATCTGCATCAAAACCCTCGAAGTGTGAGTCGGTGGCGGAAACGGTGGAGAGAGTGAGGTGATGGAGGAGGAGAGAGAGAATGAAGATGAGAGCTAGGAGGTCGCCTCTGGGGAAGAAGAGGGAGGAGAGTGGAGAGAACCATAGAGAAGAAGAGCAATGTCTTCTCGCCGCCATCGCCATGATTGTCAGAGAGAGAGAGTGTGAGATTTCTAGAGAAAGAAGAGCAGTGTCTTCTCGTGGAGGAATGTGGGATTTCGCGGAGGAAGAGAATAGCGGTGAGGCAGACGAGGATCAGCAAACGTGGGTCAGCAAACGTGAATCAGCCAACTAGCACTGCAGTGTTCATCCCTGTTCAAAACATGAGACCCAAATTACCAAACGTGGATCAGCAAATGTATCCCACAAAATCTGCCTTTAATCCTAATATACACCTCTATAGAAAAAAAACAAAAAAGGGTAAACCTGTCCATACACATATCACATAAATTCAAAATGGGTCCTAACTGTCTACAAAACATACCAAATAGGACTTGTCAATCCAAAAGAATGAATGTGGGACCAAATGGAGTAATAAATTGATAAATAGGACTTTCTGATAATTTCCCCTTACTTAAATTACAAATTATTAATATAGTTTTAGATATTGTATTATACCTTTTAAAGTTTCTAATTTCATAACAAATAGATCATTTTATTAATAAATCATCAAGTTAATTAATAGTTTTTAATAATGTTAAAATTTTATTTCAATTAATAATTCAGATAATTTTATTATTGTATAAGTAAACAGTTAGAAATTTTATTTTTTCAATTAATTCTGTTAAATAAAAAATTCTGACAAAGAGATATTTATAATTTTTCAAACATAGGGAACAATTTATATTTTAAACAAACCTCATGGAGTGTATTTTTAATATACCCTAAATTAAAATATGATTTAAAATTTATAATAATGCAATAATTTTAAAGGGGCAGGATCAATAAATCTTATTTTCATATTTTAGTAACTAATATAAATATCTAATGAACCCAATAATCCTATTTGTGTGGAAATGACCCTACAATTTATACTTGTGGATACTAGTTAATACCTATAAATTACCAAAATTTTCACAATTTAAAATTATACATTTGTCCAAAATTTAGTAAGGAACTTTTGTACTCTTTTAGAATGTTTGAACAATCTCACATTTTAAGTCATTTCAAATCAAAACTCCACAATTTGAAATTATACATTTGTCCAAAGTTTATCAAGAGAATTTTGTACTCTTTTTAGAATGTTTGAAAAATCTCACATTTCAAGTCATTTCAAATCAAAACCTCACAATTTGAAATTACACATTTGTCAAAAACTTACAAGACTTTTTGTAGTCTTTTTGACGGTTTGAAATTAAGCGTTTATCCAAAATTTATTAAGGAGTTTTTGTAATTTTCAAGTTATTCCAAATAAAAAATATTTCCATATCAAAATCCATCCCAAATTTGAATACCCACACCCCACCCAAAAACATTCTCATATCGAAGATCTATACTCAATGAAATTCAATGTTGATTTGTGCCACTAGATTCACTCAATAGAATTTCATAAAATAATAAATTGTGTGTCTTATCTTTTCTGCCAAAAATATATATATATATATACAAACAAACAAACATAATGAAAATAAGGGTATAAATTGAAACTCAATTTTTAAAAATATATTAAATCTAACTTTTCAAAATCAATGGAACTAATTGGTCTATAAATTTTTTTTTAGAACTAACGGATCACCATTTCTCGAGATGGGTTTTATGGATAAATTTTTCCAATTTTAAATTTTGATAATGTATTATAATCTTATCAACTAAAATGAAAATCTCTATTCTAAAATTATGCAATTTTAGGGGGGAAGGAAAAATGCTCAATTCATGGGTTCTCTTATCCCCGCACCCCTTTCCCAGATAGTAAAGGTGGTAAACGGGGCAAGTGTAGTACGATCAAAACGGCTTAAGCATGTAAAACAGCTTAATCCAAACCTTCCTACTATTTGATGTAAATAGATTGGGTTGAATTTGGATACGGATTAAATAAATAAATCCAGCTAACCCACTTACTTTTTTCTCCCAATGCAATAGACGTGGTGGCGGTTAAGTGGAGACAATAATGATAGACAATAATGATAGAGTAATAATGATGATGATGATAATGTAGTACTAATAGCAATAACGATGGTGGCAAAGTAATAATAACAATGGTAATGATGGTGGCGGCGGCAGTGGTATTGAGATGGTGATGGTATAGGTGTAATGCTGATGGAGTGGCGATGATGTAAGTGGCTGAGTAGTAGCAATGGTGGTGATGGTAGTGTGATAGAGGAGGTGATACTCGTTTAAATGAGTATCTATGTCCAACCTATTTAAACTCAACTTTGATTGAACTTGCAACTTAATTCTAAATTTGGACGAGTTTAAACAAAATTTAAATGTGTAACCAAAATGACTTATATACTTCTAGATTTGGGGAGTAAAACAATGGGGTCAAATATGGGTTTTTCCTTCTTGTCCTTCTTTTGCTTCCTTGACAGTTCACCACAGGGTTTCACTGGACTTACTCCTCTCTGCCATATGCAGTACATCCACCTTGAGGCCATTATGAATTCTTAAGCCTGAATCACCTGAATCCATAATTGAACTTTGTTTAAGGTTGTCAAAACAGGTTGAAACACTTGAAGGAAGAATTCGAGCTTTGGAAGCCCAGAAGTCTCCAGCACTTTCAACCGACGATCTTGTTGCCAAAATCGCAAAACTTTCGCTCGGACCAAAGGAGAAACCAAAGGAAGGGAAAAAATCCACCATTGATTCTGAAATCTACGCATGCATGAATTCCCTGGAGTCTTTCAAGATTTATTATCTTGATAAACAGCAGCTTACCCTAAGAACTGATTGTCAGGCCACTGACAGCTATTTATTAGACTGATCCATGCCCACCACGTTCTTCCAAAGAGATAAGCATAGAATATGATCCACTGTCTTATTAAAGAAACTTAATGATATCCTTTACATCCCTGCATGAAAGTCGTTCAAGATCCCGGTAAGCCCTATAATTACATAAAATTAGCATTTTCATAGTGCTTATAGACACATTTTTTGCCTACCCAAACAATTTAGCTCCAACAATCCACAACCTCAAATTTTACACACACATATATATATCACAATCTACATCATAATCTCAAACTGTGCACCTGTATTTTTCTAGCATTTTCTAGGCAATCGAACAGAACATCAGTTGAATTTGTTTGTTCTTTTTTTTTTGGATTTAATAAAAAAAAAAAAAGAAAAAAAAAAGAGGAATGCCATGTCCTTTCTAAAGTGGATGATGCTACATAAATGAATTTTCAAAACCCTAGCATACTTGCAGCAATAATAAACAAAATAATCAATTTTCAAATTAAACATATATACATAAAGCTTTCAAAATACATGATGGATGATGATCAAACACCAAATGAAAAAGTCTGTACAAGTTTGATGAACATGAGGCCAACAAATAAATGTTTTGGAAAGGGTTGACTCTAGGTATGTATAAATAAACATTATATATAACAGTTCTACTAAAACAAGTAGATTAGGAGCAGAATTCATCAACCCTCTCTGTAGAAACCCTTTCTTTCTGCGGTTAATGCTACGGATTTGCAGATAGGGCAGGTGTTCTTGATGAGCAACCACTTTTTTACACAATCTACATGGTACTCATGTCCACAATCGAGAGCTCCAATCTTTTCTAGGTTCTTATAATCCGTCTGAAAAATACCCAAATTTACAGTCATCAGTCATCAACGACACAAGTAATTTAGTCTTCAAGTTTGATTAATCATGACAATGAATATCAGAACAGGAAGTAATAAGAAAAAAATAAATCATAACATTAATAGAAGAGGAAAAGCAAAGATGCTTGCTTTTTTTATCAACTTTTTTATTGACTTTTTTCGTTTTTAGTTAACTTTTTAAAAAAATATATATAATTTCAAAAAATTTACACTTTCAAGTTCTACTCAACTTGATGGACCTGAAAAGTTTATATATAAAATAAAATAAAATAAAAAAAAAAAAAGAGTCTACATTCTTAGCTTTTTGTCTTTTGGGAATTTTTTTGGATTTTTTTTTAAAAAAAATTAATTAATTAATTTCTTTTTAGATCATTCTAGACTAACATACTTGAAAAGTAAATTTTTTTGACCCAAATCTAAAAAAAATCACTAAAGACAAAATTGGAAAAAAATGTGACTTTTTTAGCGGATCCCAAACAGAAGGAATCAGAAAACCATTAAAGACAATGACAGTGACGATATGCAGCAGAAATTCATCTGAGAACTCAGAATGTCAAACACAAACATAATAGTGGAACAAGAAATGAAAAGGCCAACGAAGAAGGAAACCGACACCAGCAATGCTAGTTTTACCAGTAATTTGAGCAAAAAGTGAGGCAGATTATTCTAAAAAGAAACATGAACTATTGAATTACATGTGAACCCATGGACACTGCTTGCATATTCAAGTATATTCAGAGCATCGAGTATGTTCACATTTTTTAACCGTTAAAATAATATAAAGTCAAAGTAACGTCAATACCTGACATATGACACAGAAATCAGTATCCTGATCAGCACAAGCCGCTTCTTCCGGATTCATACAAAGAGTAGATGAAATATATGTTCTGGTTTTCAGATGACTTGTGATGGTCTCCTCTGACAACCCGGTCGTAACATTGCCAATCTGTTCTCCCAATGCAAGAAGCTCCTGGAATAGAATTTAAGATTTTCCGGTTAAATTAGTTGGCATAACAATTAATCAACTTCTGGAAAATCAAAACAACATGGGAAGGTTGTTCTAATATATACTAATTCTCTATTGGATTCTCCGGCAAAATGATTTTCTATTATTTCATTAAAACATCAACCATTTCATGATAAGAAAAGTAAATCCTCAAGTTACCTCATATGACATATGATCGATATCCAAGCGCAAATCTCGGTGGCGATCAATGGAATTCCCTACTTCATAATAGCCAGAAATCTCTAGCGTGGCGACTTCCTACATACATCAACCAAAACTGTTTAGCCAATTTACATACACATAGTAAACAATACAAAGACAATGGTAAACAATAAAAGATAATCACTAAGGGTCTATTAGGTAATGTTAATTTTTACAGTTTTATATTTATATTTACAAAATGTTTGAAAACTGTAAGCAAAAACTCATTTGGTATCTACTTTTGTTTTCAAAAACTTGCGAACAGTTTACAAAATTTATTAAATTCTTGTCCAAAAAAATGTTGTTTTAGAAAAAAATTCTCCCACCACCTGTAGCCACCACCCATAGCTCATCACCACCATTGGTGATCTCCTCCAACAACCACCTTCCATGTGTGTACCAAGCTTTTTTTAATTTTTTTTATACCAAAAATAAACATAATCGAGTTTAATGTTTTAGGCAAATAAAATGTAAATGTTACCAAACAACACCTAAGCGCACAACTCCGATAAAACGGAATCATACAACTGTAAATTATAGTTTGTTTTTTGGGTAAGCAAAATCATAAAACTGAAATATAGAGAAAAGATTACATCTGCTGGCAGAATTCTCAAGTGAGGAAGGTTACGGTGCCTCATGGTTGCCTCAGGTATGAGTACCCTTTGATGGGGCTGGTATATCCTAGGGCTAGTTGGTGGAACAGGCCCCACATATCTAGGCCCCACCTCCACAACATCCTGGAAAGGATTCATACGGGTGTGTGAAGTGCTACTTGTTGAAAGTCTATGAGAAGATGTTGCTACTTGGGAATGGAAATTGATATTCTGGCCTCTCAATCCTTGCATAGGATGTGGTGGATGATGAAGATTGTGGTGCCCTTGGTGGAAGGGAGGAAGATGCATGATAGTTGTTGAACTTCTATTGCTAGCTGTCTCTTGATATACACCCATGGTTCCTGGCTCTGTGCGTCCACCACTAACACTACTCCCTGAAATCAGGAGAGAGAGAGAGAGAGAGAAATTAGTTCAATTCTTATAGGTTTAAGAATATATCACCAATGGCATACTAGGATGTAGGAACAAATTGGAATATTTTCCTCGCTTTTCCATGGAACACAACTATACTAATGGTGCCTTCAGCAAAAAATAGTAGTCATGTACCACTCACTAGATGAGAGTGGGTGGAACAGATTCCACTGAACTTTTGAAGGATAAGTTACACAAGACAAGTGGGATGAAACTTTCCATTTGAAGGCAAGGATCAAAATTTCGTTTCCATGTGTCATTTCGATTAATATGGAAACAAAAACATTTCGGAAACATTTAAGAAGCAACAAAAGAATTTGAAAATACATAGAAATAATTGAAAACATAAGTTATCTAAATGTATACAAGTTCCATAATTGATTAATTAAACATACTGAGATTTTACATAGTGTTCACAAAAAAGAGCAAGAGTAATCAATATTTCTATGAACCAAAACTTGTTTAGTATTGTCCAGTAACTTAAGATTAAACACAAGTGCAAATGATTCTAAAAGTGTATAAAATTTTACTTAAAAGAGTATATTATTAATGTATATAAAATTTACTACATAGTAAAATACCATTTATATTTTTCTAAAAAAAATAGTAAAAAAATCTATAAAAAAAATCCGACTAATTGTTTTGGTTTATTGCAGTGTGTTATGGTGTGTCCCTCCATGTAGCAGTGTGTTTCATGAAAACACAAGTGTTTCATTTTCCGATGGAAACAAATGGAAATTTTGTTTCTCATTTGAAGGTTTTAGTTGCCACTGGTTATATTTTTATATTTTTTTGTCGGAAAAAGAAAATAAAGGCTAAAGAATAGATAACACTATAGACCCTAAGAAAATTACCGTGCAAGTAGGTTATAGCAGGTGCCTGACTCCAAGTCAGAGTGCCTCCATCACCACCATTAGTGTGGAACTGATGGTCCAACCAGGGAGAACTGGCAGTCTGAAAGGCCGGCCCAACATAAGTCGTTTGAATCAAATGGTTACGGTTATGTGCCAACACAAAGTCCGGTCCAATAGCGCCTGATACACTTTGATGAGATCCAACTTCCATAGGACTAGCCACAGGTTCAACAGGCCTTCTATTTAGAAGGGTGATTGCAGAACTGGGGCCCGCTAAAGCATTACAATACTGGAAACTTCCCGGCATCCCTTCAGCATTTTTCATCTTAGATGGAACTCCAACACCAACCATGAAGTGATTGCTCATTCTATAGTCATCTATAGGGACTCCAATAATTCCACCATTGCTAGAGGATGGTGATAGATCATGAGACCCTTGATTTATTGAGAGGGGGAAAATTCCGGCACCAGATGGAGTCATATATGGATTATAGTAATTAGATGCATGATGATGCTGAAAACCATTGTACTGTGCCATCCCATAAAACAAAGCATTTTCATGGCTGTCTGGTAGATGATGGATATCAAAATGAGTTGGGTTCCCAGCAGCTGGTAATATCGAGTGGACATTAGGCTGTGGACAATTTCCTATGCTCCCGAAAAGAACACAAGGCTCGAGACGGACATGGGACTGGGCTTCTTCATCCAGCTCCAAGTCAATCATCTGACTAGGGCACAGCATATTCCTTTGCCCCATTTTATCAAATCAAATAACTGGATAATTCCTGCTTCAAGTGGAAATATCGTGAGTGTAAAAAAACGGTTAGATTGATCACTTGCAACTAACCAAGGAAAATGCTAATGCCTATATGCACGTGTCAAAAGTGTATAGAAATGTGTGAAATGTGCATAAATTTCAATAGAGGTGTTTGGGAATACGTGAAAATGAATTGAAATTTTTACCAATTTTGGCACTATCTTCACCTTAATGACAGCCCATAGAGTTGTCGTTATTAAACTCATAATTCTAATGAACCCCATCACATGGGACAAATAATTGCATGGTTAGGTTCTGGTAATCAGGTGATTGATTTCAAGGGACTAGGTATACAAAAGAAAATCTATGAAAGCACAGAGTATATCTGCACACATATTTTATTTAAAACCTAAAAGTGGGAGATATGACAAACAATTGACAACCTGATCACCATGTATGCCTTCTCTCATCTCAAATTATTAATCAAAGGCCTTTCTCTCACTCAAAGGAACAAAAAGAAAAAAGGCGATCGAGGCACAAGAAAAGAACCAAAACCATAAATATGCTGAGTTTGAAGACATGGATATTGACCATTACAAGTCTTGTGCCCTAAGGAGGCACAGTGAGCCTACCACAAAATCCAATTGCCAAGGTCACCTCTTCACCAAGATAACTGCCTGTCAATTTTGGGTTCTATCAAAAACTCACACATGGATTGTGCATTTACAAAGACCACCAACACCTTTTACCATCCACTTAACGCTGTTTAAAAAATCAACTTTGCAAATAACATTGCAGAAATTATAAGCAGCAGCTTCCACAGTTTAAAGGGGTAAGGAATGAGGACCAATCCTATCCAATGTCAGACAAGTGATACACTTAAATTCCATACAAATTGCTACATTTTAAATTCCCCTTGTGGTTGACGCAGGCAGTGATGTCCATAAATATAATGAACTCAAAACTTTCAAATGATTGAGACCAACTACAGTTGCCCATATGCCTATTTTTCCCATTAGTTGGGGGAAAGGGGTGGTTGCTTCTTGTCTTTTGTTTCTAGATCACCAATTTACTGCTAAACAAGCACATAACCACATAAACAAACATGTTTCTAGTACCACAAAACTTCTAGCTATTAATCATCAAGAACACTCATACGTCCAAAGGAGAAGCTCAGCCAACCCCTGAAAGATGGAAAAGGGAAGACTCAAATGGAGTAAGCAAAGGTAAAATGAAAGAATGAATTACTAATGATTCCACTCACCCAATGCACATGAAATATGCTTGGAGAAGTTTCCAATCCATTCTCCTTTTCGTTGAGAAATTTACATGTTCACCTTTTACAAGGCCACTGTCCATGTATGGGCATCAACCTCAGGATGGAATCATACCCGAAAATGTTTTGTGGCAAAGAATGGAGAGAGAATGAAAAGCCACTCTATATATATATATAGGCAAGAAAGAACTTAAACAAACAAGATCCATCATGCTTCAAACACGAAATTATAGTCATGGAAAGACAAGGATATTTAAGAATGAAAAAAACAAAAGAGTCTATACTAGAGACATCTGTTGAAGATTTTTATCATATTATATTATAAATAAAAAAAGAAAAAAATAAGGAAGAGAAGTATGGTACTAACAATTGAAAAAAATGGATTTTTTTTTTTTTTTTGTGGCAAGTATGAACACAATGTAAACTACCAAAACTAAAAATAAAAAGAAACCATATTCCTCAGTACACAATGGAAACCACGTTCTTTAGTTCTTTTCAAGTTTTGAAAGTATGAACGAAATGAAGGCTACCAAAAATAGAAAGAAACCAAATTCCTCAATACACAGTGGAAACCACATTCTTAAGTTCTTGTCAAGTTTTGAACTCACTCCTGTTCCTTTAGCTCTTCTCAAGTTCCCTTTTGTTTGGATGGAAAGGAGACCATAATCTCTTAAAAGTTGTAGCAGATAGCAAATTAAAACAGAGGCAACATAGGAATTAAAATTAAAAAATACTACAAAAATTACAAAAAAAGGCATCTTTAAAAGATTACAAATAAGCTATAAGAATGCCCAAAAATAGAAAAGAAAACAAGTTGAATTCATAACAATGAATTGATTGTGTGTAGTAGGTATGTGTCCATCTCCACTACGTCATCTCAACAGCTACATCCATACAGCCATGTGTTGACAAAAGAAGACGAAATGTGGTCCAACCGCAGAGCACCTCATATGGACCTCTCTGAACAAACCAAGTCTGAGTCCCAGCTGCCAAACACTGTGTTCCCTCATGGATTGCCTCAGCGAGCAACTGCCAAAAGGCTGCTTGCTGCCCCATCCAAGCAGCCGCCAAAACAGTCGCTTGCGCATGGCAAGCAACTTCCATTGATCGCCTCCCTTACAGAGAACAATTCAAGAACAAAGTCAACTATCACTTCAACTAGGCTGTGAGCAGGGCCTAGGACAACCACTTGGGATCATTGGAGGATTGTGGCTTCGAGGCTATAGCCATGGGTTTGTCAAGGTTCGCCTCGCCCACCCCCAAAATGGCATGGTGGGTCCACCTTGACTAGTCTTGGAGACAAAGGGACTTTGACCAAGATATGTAATATCTCGGATAGCGTATCATACCTAACTTCGTAGATTATGATACAATCCCCAATGCTTGTCATACCTCCCAAAGCATGACCTAAGAAGAACGAACTCAAACATGCAACCTAACACGAACACAACACCAATATGTTCACTTGACAATTTTCAAAAAACTGCAAGATACAACACGTGCAGGACATGTATGAGATACAACACGTTCACTAGAAAAAGCCATCACATAATGAATCCAAATGGCATTTAAGAATAATAATTGATCCAATAATCGTAAATAACCAACACAAAATCATTTCCATGTATAGAAACACCATACTTAAAAACGAGAACATAATTTTCATAGTATCATAAGTTTAGTTTTCAGTATATATAATTTATTACACTTACCTTATTCACACTGTCGATTTAACTGAGGCTTAGACTCACTCTCTGGGTGAAGGGAACATAGGCATAATAATCTTCTTCACCCCTAAGACATACAACAAATTGATACTAGTAAACATCATACCCTAAATATTACGCATGTTGTAACTACACATACACATGAAATACATTAATATATAAACCATAACTCATTTTGAGACTCAGAATCGCTTGATCTCATTGACATATAGTATGCAAAGTAAAACATGATTTAAAGTAACTAAGAAATACACTAAATATGAAAGAATGTTACAAATTAGAGTTTAGCTACAGTGACCAGCTTGAGATAGGTGCACTATACTGATCATATCTCCTGATATAATGAGAATCTAAAGGTGAGATTAATGCCATAGAAAAGTGGATTTCTAATTTTGTAAACCCCTAGTTTATAGGCCTAAATTAGAGTTCAAATGAAGAAACTATGCCCATTTAAACATCCTAACATTCTAGAGAGGAAAAAAAAAAAAAAAAAACAACGTTGATGTCAATTTTGGGTCAACTTTGACACAAAATTGTTGTCTTCAACTGGAAAAGATCCTAGACTGCAAGCCTCATACCACTAGAAAGACCTATAAGTCTAGTTTCCAATGCAACAAATGGTGCAAGATTCCAGTTTTTTTGAGAAAAATATGGCCATTTTTTCTACAATGTGACGTGCTAACCGATAAATTATGGCTTAACCTAAAATGGTTCAAACTTATTTTTCTTCTTCTAATCTCAACCCAACTCTGACTCCAACCTCTTTCCAACCTTCATTTAACATCTAAAGTAGGTTGTAAACCATTTAAGATGCATTTACCCTAATCAAATCTTGTTGAACACGAATACTCACTTCAAGTTGCCAAATGCAAGAATCGCATTTCTTGAACTTAGGTCAAACCAATCCAGCCACCTTCAACCTCTCTTACAAATCAAAACTTAGAAATAATTCAGTTGCTAAAATTTAAGAAGTACAATGAGAAGCAACCAAACAATAATTTAAGTGTCCAAGGTTTTTAATGGCATCCAGTCACTTGTTTAATTACTGCCTTTCCTTATGGGCATTTGTCCTCATTTTTATCATTAGCCTAAGAGCATTTTGTAATATCTAAAAGCATAGTTCATGACTTGAAATTTGTTAAAATTTATTAAAATAGCTACAAACTTTGTTAAAAAATAAATTATTATAAAAGAGAAACAGCCCTGTAAAATTGTTCCCTTGCATAAAAAAAAAATACCCATTAAGTTTGTAGCTTCACAAATAAAAAGTAACCCTAATTAACAACTAAGACTCCATTTGTTTGCTGAGAACAATGTGGGGAAAAAAATATGAACTTTTAAATTTAGAAATTTTTCATAATACAGCTTGCTATGTAGCTTTGCTGGGTCAAGTTTTCATTTGTTAGAAGGTAAAAAGACCCTCAACATGATTTCTGCTAGAATTACAAGGGTCACCTCTATAACTAAATAAAATATTAAAAAAAAATAAAAATAAAAATAAATCAGATACTCAAAGTGCTAGCTTTTGCAATTATCGGCAACCAATGTAAACGTAGTTTGTGCACTCTTGCAACAATCAAAAGGGGCAAAAAAAAAACCCTAATTTCTAATCAACAACGAAATGGAAACATTGTTGATTATAATCCATGTAAAGCCTGCAATTGAACTTTCTTTCGAATGCTAATGTGTATCTGAGCCTGTAGATACATATTAATGCGTACATATGGTAGGATTGAAAATCACAAAAAAGAAAAAATAAATTGAAAATCAAGTGAGAATTAGGGAAATTTTAGAGAGTAACGAAAGAACAAACCAAATTGGGCCTTGATCAGAGCGAGAGAGAAAGAGAGATCATGAAATAACATAGAGAAATCTTTGTGAAACGTAAAGAGGGAGAGAGAGAGAAATTCAATGGAGAATCATCTGGAGTTGTTGTAGTTCGTCCATATTTGTACCGTTACTGCTACGTGGCTGTTTGCTTTTGTAACTGATGGCAATTCGAGTTTGTTTGTTTTTATTTTTCAATGGAGTGTTCTCATTTTTCAGAAAATATTTTTTTGAAAATTTTACATTTTTATTTTTTGTTTTTATTTTTCGTATTTTTTTGTTTTACTGAATTTTTTTAATATTTTAAGTAATTTTTTTATTTTTTAGATACACCTAACATAAATACACCTAAAAAGTAAAAAAATTGTAAAAAAAATCTTTTAAAAAATCACTAAATACCAAAAATACAAAAAAAAAATATAAGAATTCAGTATATTTTTATGTATTTATTGATTTTTTAAAATATTTTTTCACAATTTTTTTACTTTTTAGATACATCTAATCTTAAAAAGTAAAACAATGTTTAAAATTTAAAAAATATTCACTAAAAACAAAAGAATACGAAAACCAAAAAATTCAGTTTTTAAAAAATTTAATCCAGAAAACTCAAATCAAACATACTGAATTTTTTTTTTCATAAATTTAAAATACCGATTACTTAGAAATTACAAATATTCTCTTATTGAAAATTTTTATTTTAAAAAATTAGTAAACAAAATAAATTTTTTAATTATTCTTCTATAAATTAATGAAATTAACTATATTATTAATTAATATATATTTTATCATATTATTAAAAGAACACTTGGCTCATAAATTCAAATTTAGATTTTGTTTAGCCAAAGAACCAAACGCTAAAATTTAGGCAAAGTGACCAAAATAGCCATCTATACATATGGTACACACTGTGGAAACTAAACCCTAAACCAAACCCCCTATCTGTCTTTTCTCTCATCTTTTTAATTTCCCTCTACCGTCTCTTTTTCTTTGTAGATTATCTTCAATCACCAAACTTATCGATCACAGCGGACTCTTACTCGTCTAGCTCCCAACACGGCTTCTGCACTGTCGCGTTGATTATGTTATTGAAATGGTTTTCTCATCGAAATCAATAACATTGTCGTAACTGAGCTTAATGTCTCCATCGTCGACGGGCAGTGGAGCTGTCGATCATTCTTTTTCTATTTTTAAATGGATTCACCAAAATGTCATAGTCCTCTCTTTCTTTCTCTCGATAAAACCCTACTTTACCACCAATCGCCATCGTTGTAACACCGTCATTCATTACGGCAACTTCTTATCTTTGCCGCTTCAGATCTCTGAACTCCAAATTTGGATCTTGACTCTCTCCAAGCCTTAGATCCCAATATTTCTCTCTCTATAGTTCAATTTTCTATATTTGAATGCAGTTCTTAGATCTAAAATGTGTTTTCATTTTTTTTTCTTAATTTTCCAAATTTTCCAAGTTCACGAAACAATTATTTGATTTTTTAGATTTTCCATATTTGAACACAATTCTTCGATTTTCCAAATTCGAACATAGTTCTTTGTGGAGAGAGTGAGCTTCGATTCAGATGAGGATCTCACGCTCAACTTCACTCATTTGATATATTTCGTGAACTTGAATGGTCTTATAGCGAAGAATATTGATATTTTGTTATTTTTATGTATTGTTTCCGATTTAAGACTCGTGAAATAATGAAATTGTTTTTGTTCTTGAAAACTCTTTGTTTAGCAATTCCAAATTGTTGATGTTAATTGCGTAGTCTTTATTGGTATGAACCATAGGTTCCAAACTGAGCAAGTTTAGCAACACTAATCTAAAGTGCCTCAACATAGATTTGATTGTATTAGATTTAAACAGACAAAAAATAAATTGAATAGATCACTCTCTCCTCTCTCCACTCTCCAAAAGGCTCATATTTGTTCAAAAAATTAAACAAATATGTTGAGATAGGTTCAAAAAATTGAACAGATAGAATAAAATTTCAACAGATATAATTTTACGTAGACAGATTTTTAACAGAAATAAAAAGAAATTGATAGATTTTAAACATATAGAGAAAGAAACCCACGACTTCTAAATAGATTGGGAAAAAAATTAAACAGACAAGGTGGTGGGTCGTTTTACACACTAAAAATAAACACTAAACTACAAAAAATTTCTTAGAACAATGATAAGTTCAGGTATAGATCCACAGGGACAAATGTGAAATTAAACTAATTTAATTGTTAAATTTCTAAATTAATTTTGATCAATAAGATGATAGTTCATAGACTAATAATAATTATAAAAAAAAAACTAAAAGATTAAACTAGTAATTAAAATTGAAGTTGAAGATAGTGATTTTTGGAAAAACCTGAGGTAACAAATTCACCACTAGCTACATAAATAAGGTCTCAATTTAGAAATCAATTGCGTTACGGTTCTAACTAAATAATACTTTACAATTACAAATTTGAAACATTGATCAAGAGAGTTATCACGTTCAATGTATAGATACGAACCATCTCAAGTAACACGAGTTGTTCACTCTAAGTTAGGTAGCAACATTACTCATCTCTCGTAGTGTGGCTCGTCTAATACCTTTAATATGAAAGAATAGAAGACCATTGCATAGAAAGCATTCAACAATCATAGAAAATAGAATACTTGAAGAAAATCATGAAAAATATATTTAAAAAACTTCTTAAACACCATACAACTCGTTCATACTATTATAACAATGAAAACCAAAGAAAAAACTCTATTTACTTGGCTAGGATTTTGTCAAAACCCTAAAAATAGAAGAACTAGCCATTCATAGAGGAATGGGAAGAGGAAGAGGAAGAGGAAACCCCGATGGATGATGTTCTTGAAGCTTGAGAACCTTTCTCTTCAAACATTAGCCCCTCTTATATTTTGAAAATTTCCAGAACCCTAATCTAGCTATTTATTTTTTTTACCTTCAGTTTTTTCAAAACAAGTTCCAAACACCAGGCATGAATTTCGATATACGGTCGCATGTGCGGGAAATTCCACTTTACGTGCAGAGAGGGTTATATACGTGCGGGAAAAAACCTCCGAACGTGCGATTTTCATGGTCTCTGTTTGGCTACAATTAGGAGTGTGCATAGTACCGCCAATACAGCTCTGAATCGCTCCGAACGGCGCATTTTTTGAACTATGTTGGGCGGGTTGGGGTTCCAACTCTGGCGGGCCAGCGTGGGTGACGGGTGAAAATTTGCCAACCCGCGGTTCTAACCGACCCGACCCGCAGCTGATGAAAAAAAAGTTCATGTGCTACACGCTACACACACAACATGAAATTTTAGCCATAGATTACACACATACACATCCATCACACAAATACTCCCCCACACACAATAATTCTTCAACTAAACCTAATTAACCCACACATTTCATCTCATTCATTCATGTCGATTCATCGCCACTGTCTTTTGGTCTCATTCCTCACCTCGCCGATTGGCCACTACAAGAAAAAGCGTTTTTGCCGACCACTTTTAGCTACCAAAACTAATTTAGTCGCCAAAAGTCACGGATTTGGCTACCAAAAATAATATTAGTCGGCAAAAGTCAACTTTTAGCTACTAATTTTTCTTAGTAGGGGAATGTTGATTATTGGCTACTAAAAAAAATTTAGTAGCTAAAGATATTACAATTAGCGACTAAAACAATTTTTAGTAGCTAAAAATATGACAATTGGCGACTAAATAAAAATTTAGTAGCCGTAGAGGTACCTTTAGCTACTAAATTTTTTGGTAGCTGAATGAAAATTAAAAAATTAATTTTTAATCTTTTCCGACCAAACCTTTGGTCGCCAAATGTCAAGTTTCCGCGACAAAATTTCTTTTAGTCGCTGTATACCTACTTTCGGCTACTAAATTGTTTGGTAGCCGAATGAAAATTAAAAAATTAATTTTTAATCTTTCCCGACCAAACCTTTGGTCGCCAAATGTCAAGTTTCCGCGACAAAATTTCTTTTAGTCGCTGTATACCTACTTTCAGCTACTAAATTGTTTGGTAGCCGAATGAAAATAAGAAAATTAATTATTTTTATTTTTATTTGTTATTAAGAGGTTGTATACCCACCATCCAAAAATATTAATATCTTATTTTTTTTATTATCTCAAAATATTAATTTTTTTAAAAATTAATTATTAAAATAATATGAATTTCTTATTTTCTCCTTTTTTTAAAATCCATTAATAATACAAAAAGTACAATTATGACAATTGATATGTCTAAAAAAATATACTATCAAAAGGTAATTTTGAAAAATTAATATTTTTAAAATGTAATAATTGTATTATAAAAAGAAATTAAATTCTGAAAATAGATTATTATTTTTAGATGGAAGAAGTAGTCGGCTTTCATTTGATGGTTGAACACATCTTTTAATAATTGGGCCCTCACGCGAAAGGTATGCTAAAATGGGCAACTTGTTATTGGCTGTTTATCGATAGTTTTACATTGCAAAAATTTAAAGGCATAGTTACAGGTCAGTCTGATGAATTTAATTTTTAATAATAAATTTATTATTTTTAAAAAGTACAATTAAACTATTTATACTTTTTACATCATCATATTTCAATAACACTAATAATATTAAGAATAAATCAAAATTCACAAATAAAAGACAAAATATCCCAATTATTTATCATGTTAATAAATTTTTCAATATTATTACCAGTACTAATGAAATCATCATTTTACAGACACAAAACATATATTTAAAAAGTTTTAAAAAAATTTCATTATCAAAACGAGGGCTAAGTGTGTAAAAAAAATTCACTCATGACTTATAAGTAAATAAATCAGATTTGTATGACTTATTTTTAAATTTATACTTTCTAAATATTTCTAAATTTTGTAATTTTTTTTTTCATAAACTGAGTCATAAAACCCCAATAAAGTAAAAAGTATAAACAATAAATAAAATTAAAAAATATTAATTTAACAAGCCTGATCTATTTTTCATTGACTCGAAAAAAATTAGCAGCAAATATTCGCTCTATTTCTCTCTGTTGTTGTCTATCTCTCGCTCATCTTTTGTTTCTCTCTTTTTTTCTATCTCTTCATCTCTCTTCCTCTTTCTCTCTCTATCTCTTTTTCTGTCTATCTCTCTCTCCCTGTCTCTCTCTCACTCATCACTCTTCTCTATCTCTCTCTGTCTACTTGTCTATTTGTCTATTTCTCTTTTACTATGTTCGTCTTGCTCACTTTCTTACTCCCATCTTCTCTATTTATCGAGCTCCTTCTCAATTTATCGATCCACTATAAGAAAATACACTTTTAGCAACCACGTTGTCTATCTCTCTCTCTCGTTCATCACTCTATCTTTGTGTCTCTCTCTCTATCTCTCTTCTTTATCTGTCTCTCACAAAATTAAAATATTTTTAAAATATTTAAATATTTAAAATATTTAAAAATTGATTTGAACTAAGTTTTGAAAAGAGTTTTGAATTATCTGTCTTCTTTATTTATTGAGCTCCCTTTCGATTTATCGATCCACTACAAAAAAATGCACTTTTAGCGACCACTTTGTCTCTTTCTCGCTCATCACTCTGTCTCTTTCTCTTTCTCTGTCTCTCTATCTCTTTTCTCTATTCGTCTCTCACTCATCTCTCTCTCCACCACCTATCTTCTCTACCACATTTACCACTACTGCAAATGCCATTCAACTACCACCACTCTTATTTTTCTCTCTTTCACTCATCACTCTTCTTTCTCTGTCTGTTTGTCTATCTGTCTGTGTGTCTTTCGTTCATCTTTTATCTCTTTATCTTTTATTTTTTTGTGTATCTGAGAGTACTCATGTGTAATTCATTTATTTTTTTGTCTTCTTAGTGGATTATTTTATGACTTTGGCGTGTGATTTTTTTATCACAATTAGAGGTAATCCAATTATGATTTTTTCCATGTTAAGTCATTGTGTTGATTTATTATTGATTGTTTGATCAAGATTGGTATTCACTAGTTAAAATTGAAATATGATTACGAATTAATATCTCAGGGGTTATTTTATATTTTTTGAAATGTCTACCGATATCTGATCAACTTAATTTTTAACGTGGTTAATTCTCTTAAAAGGATATTATGAAATTAACGATACTTATCATGGTTAAAAGTTGACTTTTTTATTTTTTTTGAAAAACATATAAAAAAAATAAAGAGAATGATGTGACCAAAAATAGATTAAAAACTGACTTTTTGACTTTTTTAGTCTTCCCAACAGAGGCCTTAGTAGATGAAGATTCACTATCATTCCCAATGCTACCACCATCTATGTCACCACTATCCTATCACCATCACCACATCACATCATCAAACCACCTCATAACTATCATCACATCACCACCACCACAACTACTATTACCGTGGTTGCACCACACAATTTCTACAAATATTTTCAAAGTTGGGAAAATAGTTATATAACAACACTACAAGAAAACACTTTTTTGGCGACCAGTTTTGGCTACCAAAACAAATTTAGTCTATAGCAAGATTGCATGCCTGATCCACTTTTATAGACTAGAGGCAATCCTGATGATAATTGACCTTAATTTTGATGATGACAGTTTGAATTAAAGAAGATAATAAGTCAATTTTCTTTAATCTCAAATATTCTTATATTTGAAGTCACTCCGTCCGTTGCACCACCACATAACTTAGGCACAATGCAGTGTACTGATTACATAAAATATTCAAAATCTGTAAAATTAGTGTCTCCCTTCATCGGTAGAAAGAGTTCATGCAGCATTTCATAAATCCTCTCAGAACAAGGGTGGATTTTATCAGCAACATAACAGTTGTGAGTTTCGCTATTAATATATCTCTGCAAATGTGTGTGTATATGTATGAGGAATTTGGGGATCCTGGAGAAGAGAAAATAGAAGAAAAATGAAAATCATGTGTCTCTGGAAATGTGTGTATATATATATGTATGTATATATCAATCGACCTATGTATTGGAAAGAAGTGAATTACAGATTTGGGAAGACAAAAGCAAACAAGATCTTGATCACAGTTGACCGTTTCAAATCTGGGACCAATTTGAAGGCTTCCCTGTGTTTGAGTTTGTGTTTGATTTCTTTTATTTTTTTATTAGTCCTGTGAAAGAAAAAAAACTTCTCAATCTCATCTCTATTCTAATTCATACCCCCCAAATTTTTTTTTAAAATAAATAACTAAATTTTGACAATAATGCGGTAATATGATTATTATAAATAAATTTGTTTTTTATATTAATTTATTTTAAAATAAGAAATTCACAATAAATTTTTCTATTTGTATAATATTAGTCTTTTAAAAAAATATTTACAATATTGAATTATAGGGAAAAATTTGAAATTATGTATTTGCAAAAATTTTGAAATTTTGAAATTATGTATTTTGAAAAAAATATTAGGACAAATATTTAAGATAATTTAATATTTATAATTTATAATTTTATTACTTATATTTTTATTTAAATATAATTTTAATATATTTGATATGTTACGGATCGATTTGCTCACCGGTTCGATTTTTAAAACATTAATGTTACAAACTTTGTAACATTTACTTCTATTTTCTTTTAAGATAATCAATTAATATTTTTAATTTTATTTTTCTATCACATGAACCATTGGGCAACATCTAAAAAAACACCTATTTTAAGATAATTCATTTTTTCGAGTCGAATCTAACAAATATATATGTTTTAAAAATTCAAAATAAGCAACAAATATTTACTATTTTTTTTTTGTTATTTTTTATCTTTACTGAATTTTTTTTGAAATTTTAGAATAAAATTATAATTTTTCGATTTGTTTTGTCGAATGAAAACAAAAAATAAAAAAAATGTCACGTTTTTACCTTTCGTGACCAAAATTTTGGTCGCCAAAAGTTTGTTTTAGAATTAATTAGTTTCGGCAACTAATTTGATTTTGGTCGCCAAACGTGCCACGAAATTGTGGAGGGAATATTACTTTTTCTTCTATTTGCATTGCAAAAGGATCCCAGTTCCCTCCCTCTCGCACTCCCGCCTCTATCACTGCTCTGTCTCCATCGCAAGAGTTGTTGTATCATCTCCCACACTCCCTCCCAGGTATCTCCTTCTCTCTCTCTGTATCTCCCTCTCCATTTCTTAAACATCTCACACGGTCTTTCGGTTTCCCTCTTTCTCTCTCTCTCTGTTTACACACACACACACGAATCATATATTCACAACATTG
Source organism: Camellia sinensis (assembly GCF_055761805.1). Classification (NCBI taxonomy): domain Eukaryota; kingdom Viridiplantae; phylum Streptophyta; class Magnoliopsida; order Ericales; family Theaceae; genus Camellia; species Camellia sinensis. The sequence goes on from NC_138967.1 coordinate 173,337,259, forward strand.
ATTCCATATATACTCGATTATTTTCCCAAATCATATGTACACTCACGCCTCTGCCCTTTTCTGTACAGGAATAGTTTCCATCACCCGAACTCCCCCGAACTGGATCATCCCCCGAACTCCCTCCCAGGTATGTTTGAATTTCGCATCTGTCTCTCCCTCTCTCTGTATCTCCCTCTCGATTTGCCTCAGTTTCTATCTGTCTCTGTTTACACACACACACATATATACATATATATATATATGCCTATATACATATATATATATATATATATGTGTGTGTCAAAACACACAGAATATGAAGTACGAAATGCCCTCAATTAGGGCATTGTTATTGAAATGTGATTCAAATTAAAAATTAGGGCAATGCTTGGGGTGAATCAACCCATTTGCTACATAAACTAGGGCAAAGTCTTGTAGTAGTAGTACATATAAAAGAGGAATTTTTATGGTTTTGAGTAAATATACTAGCTGCTCGTTGCTTTTGGATGCCTGTAACAATGTTGAGGTACTTAATATAGGTCCAAACCTTGTCCTTGACCTTATTTTTGCTTTTGGAATTTTTATGGTTTTGAGTAAAGATTTTCTTCAGATTAAATGGATTGCTAAAGGAATATTGATTGCTAAAGGAAATTGTTTGCTTTTCTAACATAAATTCTTCAACTAACTAAGGCATATTGATTGCTAAAGGAAATTGTTTGCTAGTGAAGATCCAGTCATCCTTTGATCAGCTGCTATTATGTAGCTTGGGTATTTTTTATGTTAACACTAATAGTTAGGGGTGAACCGCTGATATGTACCATGGGTAGTTTTTTATATTAATACCAACAGTTAGGTGTGAAGAATGGAACATTTCATTTTGCATGACAACGTGGTAATTTGAAATATACTTGTATAATCATATTATTGTACAAGGGATGCTTATCTTGGACTTATGAATAGGGATTTTCTGCACCAAACAACTCTTTGGCTCAATTGATTTGTACCCGAAGTTGACATCCTCTTACTTTTGATTCACATCCAAGTCTTTCCTACAAACCTGTACTGTCCAACAAGATGAGGGATTTTAACTTTGTTAATTAAAAATTTCTTTTCTATGGTGTTTGCACAAAGATGACTCATTGTCGGTAAATACATCATTGCCAACTACCCAAAACCAAGCTGCTTGCTAGAGCTTGCTGGTCTACTCTGTGGAGTTACCATTTTCTTTGTGGCCATCACCGTCTCTTTCTCTCTCTGCCTCTAGCTCATTTCCCTGATCGTGTATGCTCTTTCATTGCTTGCCATTTCCATCTGCAATTGCCGTCGACCACTGTGAACCCCTAATGGTAATCCTGTAGCACAGGATTGTCATTCAGGTTGGTTTTTTTTTTTTTTTTTAATGGATATTAATTATTAGCTGCTTTAGGTCACATATTATAATATATGTTTGTGGCCACTGTTAGTGCAGGACTAGTAGTACTTACATTTGCATGGATAGGATTTTGGAGTTTTAACTTCCCATGGTAAGTATGCTATTTGTAAAATGCTCCGTCACCTTTATAGCCTTGTCGTCAACCATTGCAGCCTCCTTCGTCCATCATCTTCTCCAATTGGCCCTCCCTCGCTATTTTGATTTGTGAGCGTCAAAAAGCCTATGGCTTTGACATTCTTCTCTTGTTAAGAAAACAAATCTGAGTTTAAGTGGTATAACTCTTAACCTGTTTCATTGTAATAAAAGTCATGCTTAGGCGTGCTCCTAGTTGCAAAATGCAGCCAAGCACTAGCCCAGCACTTTCCGCGTGGCTAGGCGAGGCAACATAAAGAAGGCCGAGCTTGGTGTGCTTAAGGTTCGCGACTACTTAAGGCAAAGTTAGGCGTAGAGGATGAAGAGGCTCAATATGTTAATTCTCTAGAATAGGCCACATGAAGAGCTTTCGAAAATGGTAATGCTGTGAATTTCAGTTAATTTGAGTGCTTAACTAACTTGCCATGAGACAAAATTACATGCTCATATCAACAAGTTTTTTCAAGAGTATGTCATATCAGAGAAATTCTACCTTGCAGCAAACTTGCCTCCACATCGTCTGGCTTATTTATTCTCTTTTCTGCAAAATGTGCTTTAAGCCGTATGAAATGTTCATGAGTACTGTCAATGCTTCTATTCTGGATTTTCACATGACTTTGTAGATACATCTCTCATTGATAACATCTAATATGCTTCTATTCTGAAATGTTCACGTGTGAATATGCATTTGCGGACATGCACAGTTGCCATGTAGAGCCAACTGTTGGAAATGTGTTTCTGTCTTTACTTTTTTTTTTTAACAAATAACATGTCATGCACACACATTGTGAAGAGCATGACATGGTTTTCATTATTTTGATATATCATTCTATCATTGACCATATAGTTTCACTAGTACTAGTGCTCTACTAGTTATGCTATCTAGTGGTCCAAAATTACGGGTCATTTCTTAAATTAACTTGTTTTAGAACTAATCGTGTCATAAAGTTCCACCCTAAAAGAGATTTATGTGACAAGCCAAACAGTGAATGAAAAACAACCTAATCTATCTCAACTTGAAATGCGTGTTCTCATGGCTTCCTTGGTTAATCTTTGTGTGAGTTGTAGGTGACAAAATGGACAAGAGTTGGATGACGATAAATAATCGGTTGACAAGTAAAGAGTATCAACAAGGGGTGAAGTCATTCCTTGATTTTGCTACGGCAAATATAGGCGTAGAGGATGAAATTAGGTGTCCGTGTGTTGATTGCATTAATGGCACAAAATATAGCAGACAAGTTGTGTGGATGCACTTGATTCGAAGACGCATGGCATCTTCGTATCTAACTTGGGTGCATCACGGGGAACATGTTCCCGTGTCTCGTCCTAGTGTATCAAATGACCAATATGGAGGTAGTGGCGAATGTATGACAGATATCGATGATCCGCCCATGGATGAATTGCCTATTATGTTGGAAGAAATTTATGTGAGTGGTCTTATGGATGATCATACCGACGAGGAACCTAATGGTTTGGAGAGGGAGGATTTGCATAAGTTCACTAGGTTATTCGAAGATGCACAACGCAAAGTTCACCCGACATGTGAAAAGTTTTCTGTGTTATCATTCGTCATTAAGATGCTTCATGTGAAGGTGTACAACAAATGGAGCAACAAGTAATTCGATATGGTTATGCAGGTATTCAAGGACATTCTACCAGAATGTGATCCAACAGTTCCATGGACACTCTATGATGCTAAGAAGTTCTTACGTGACTTGGGTTTGGGATATGAAACAATTCATTCGTGCAAGAATGATTGTGCACTATTTTGGAAGGAGAGTACTAATTTGGAGAAATGCCCTACATGTGACGCGTGTAGATACAAGTTGAACGATGATGGTGGTAAAAAAATTCCACACAAGGTATTGCGGTACTTTCCTTTGACACCGAGGTTGAAAAGACTGTATATGTCCAAAAAAACAGCCGCAGATATGAGATGGCACAGTGAGAAGCGTGTGGATGATGACATATTAAGGCACCCGACCGATGGTGAAGCATGGAAGGACTTTGATAAGCAACATCCGATGTTTTCTAATGACTCTCGAAATGTAAGGCTAGGGCTGGCAACAGATGGTTTCAATCCATTTGGGAATATGAGCACATCATATAGCATGTGGCCCGTAATCTTAATGCCTTACAATCTCCCACCGTGGAAGTGCATGAAAGAGCCATATTGCATGATGTCATTGCTTATTCCCGGACGATCGGCACCTGGAAGAGACATTGATGTTTACTTGCAACCACTAATAGAAGAATTGAAGAATTTGTGGGAGCATGGTGTGCAAACATATGATGCATCGAACGGGCAAATTTTTAGAATGCATGCGGCGGTAATGTGGACCATAAATGACTTCCCTGCGTACGGTAACATGTCAGGGTGGAGTACAAAGGGTTACTTGGCTTGCCCTAATTGTAACAATAATGCATCGTCTCAGGGATTACGAAGTAAAATAGGGTATATGGGTGCTCGTCGCCACTTGCCTGAGAACTACACTTGGCGAACAAGTAAGCTCTTCAATGGTCAAATGGAGCATAGGTCCAAACCTTTGGACTTATCGGGGGACCAAATACTAGAGCAAATTGATTCTGCGACTTACAAGCCGTATGGAAAGCACCCACAAAATCGAAAACGACAAAGGAATGAACATCAAAATTTGAATTGGAGCAAGAGAAGCATTATGTTTGACTTGCCCTATTGGAAGACGTTGAAGCTTCGACACAACCTTGATGTCATGCATATTGAAAAGAATATATGTGACAATGTCGTTGGGACACTTTTGAGCGTAGATGGAAAGAACAAGGACACAGACAAAGCACGCTTAGATTTGGAGGACATGAAAATGCGTAAAGATTTACACTTGAAGAGGCGTTCTAATGGGTCCTTTGAAAAGCCTCCCGCATTGTACACATTGTCTGTGAAAGAGAGAGAAGGCTTTTGTGATTTCTTGAAATCAATGAAGTACCCTGATGGCTATGCAGCAAATATCTCCAATTGTGTCACCGCTCAAGCTGGAAAATTATCTGGCCTCAAAAGTCATGACAGTCATGTCCTTATACAACGACTTCTTCCAATTGGAATGCGTGGCTACCTTAATAAGGAAATCGGAACGACACTTTTTGAGTTGGGAAATTTCTTCAAACAATTGTGTTCAAAGACATTGAGGCGTTCAGATTTGCATAAATTGGATGAACAAATCATACTCATACTTTGTAAGCTTGAGATGATTTTCCCGCCGGCTTTTTTTGATGTCATGGTCCACTTGGCAATTCACTTGCCTCGAGAGGCTATGCTTGGAGGCCCAGTGCAATATCGATGGATGTACCCAATTGAGAGGTATTAACTCAGCCCTCGTACAAATTACTGTCAAATTTTAATTAACGCTTTACTGCTGATATAAAGATTGTCCTATAACATTGTCAACGGCTTGGGATTTAGGTTGCTTGGGCCGTCTAAAAGGGTTTGTGGCCAACAAAACTCATCCTGAAGGTTCTATTGCCGAGGCTTACATTTCCAAAGAATGTACTACATTTTGTTCAATGTATTTGGATGGAGTGGAAACATTGTTTAACCACCCAGAAAGGAATTATGACACGGGTGACCGTGGCCCAGGGTTGGCGGTATTCACTCAAACTGTACGTCCATTTGGTCTAGTGACAAGGGCGCCCGATGTGTCCGTAGCTGAACACGAGTTAGCTCATTGGTTTGTCCTACACAATAGCACAGAAGTGGATAAACACGTACAGTATGAATCCTTCAAACGTATTTATAATGTTTTTGTTGTAAATTGATTTGTCTTTATCTTAGTAAATATTTTTGAATCGCATTTATTGTAACTAGGGAGCACAAGAACTTGTTACACCAAAGAGCCGGTGCGTTCGACATCGAAAACAGACATCGGAAAGAATTCCCTAAATGGTTCAAAGATCATGTAAGCTAGTATTCTCATATCCTACCATAGATCGTACATTACGTAAATGTCACGCATGCTAGTAACATGACACATGTTCTTCATGTAGATGAATGAATTGCGGAGCCAAGTTTCCCCCGAAGCAACTGATGATATGTGGTCATTAGCCAATAGTCCTAGTGGCTTAGTGAACACATATTCAGGATGTATTTGTAATGGTGTCCGTTATCATACTATCGACCGTGACAACCGTCGGAAAAGTCAGAATAGTGGATTAGTCGTGGAAGGGGAGCATCGAGGCCAATTAATACACTTCTATGGACACTTGTGCAGAGTGTGGGAACTAAACTATTTGTTCAGACGTCGGATAGTATTGTTCCAATGTGAATGGTTTAACACCGTTAGTAGTAGAACTATGCGTGTAGAACCACATTTCACAACAGTTGATATAACAAGTCGATGGTACAAAGATGACTCATTTGTATTACCAAGTCAGGTTGAACAAGTATTCTATGTTAATGATACCAAATTAGGTACCAATTGGAGAGCCGTAGAAAAGTTCCAACATCGAGGAATTTGGGATGTGCCAGAGATGGATGTCGTACAACCTGATGATGTGTTCCAACAAGAAGAAACCACCGAGGTCGTACCTGCTATGGCTATTGATGATGATGTGGTTTTGCGTCGACATGATATTGAATATGAAATTATTCCAATGGAAGTGTTGCAATCTGTCAGACGTGTAGAAGCCAAGGGTGTTACAGATGCTGGCTTCATCTGTGATGATGAAGATGGATTAATGAGGGAGGGTGACGACACAGACGAAGAATATGACCTACAAAGTGATTTTGATACAGATGTTGATGTAGAATCTTGATGTATATCATGCTTTAGTGCATGTCATAATTAGAGCATTGTGAAAGTTCAATTGGTGCACAAATGCAAAGGAAACTCATTTTATAATGAAGGGGGATCTATCTTTGTAAATGTCAATATGTTGTGATATAAAACACTATCATGAATGCGTTTTTTTTGTATTATTTTGGAACAATTGGTGCTCATCAAACTTCTATTATTATGAAAATTCTATAGTTATAATAAGAAAATCTGGAAATCTGAAAATTCTGAAAATCTGAGATCTGGAAATCTAGAAATCACTTTGGTCTGCAAATTCTGGAAATCTGGAAATCTGAAATCTGGAAATCTGGATAATGTGGGAATCTGAAAATGCAGAAAATTCTATGAAAATACTATATTTGTAATAAGAAAATCTGGTGCTCGTCAAATAATTTGGTTTTTGTCCAAATCTGGAAATCACCTTAGTCTGTATCTGCGAATCTGAAAATCTGGAAATCACGCTCAAATCTGGAAATCTGAAATATGTGGAAATTAGAAAATTCTGAAAATTCTATGAAATTTCTATAGTTATAATAACAAAATCATCAGCTTTCAAACCATATTTGTTAGGCTGACAGTGCTGACAGTGCAATTGCAGGCTGACAGTGCAATTGCAGGTTTTATTTTCTTACGAACATTTACTCGTGTCTGTATCCATGTTTCTGCTTGTGTGCGTTGTACGAACAATTGTACTGCCGTGTAAGGTTGGTGTGGCTGATTTGGGACCACCACACATTTTCGTTCGTACAATGCAGTAAAAAAATCTTCTAATATTGACAGACACACCATCACACATCTCCCTGAGTGCATTTTGTTATCATAATACCGAAAGAAGGAAGAAAGCAATAGTAATTTTTTGTGCTGTTTTGTTTTTTTTTGGACATAATTGCATATCAGTGAGACAAAATGTCTAAAAAAAATTTAAATTACACTAGACTTAGTTTGATACAAGTCTAATACACAAAAACGGAAACAAAAAGATTTATATCAAATACATGACAAACTTGTTTTTCATAAAAATAAATTACAAATTTAAATTTTACTGTAACCTTGATTTGAGATTTTTTCAAAAAAAATTACCAAGATTTACCAAAATTTACTTACTAAAGGACTTGATGCTTTATAAATGTGAGATTGATTCTAACAAACAGAGACACATTCTATAATATAAAATTTTAATTATTATAGTATTGAAGTGATCAATATCATTGGTGTTGAATGTTAACATTTTTAAAAATACCATAGATAGATAGCGAAATGTAGTGAAATGAATTTATGCCAAAAATATTCAAGTATATGGTGATTTGTGGGTGAATATTATAAAGTTTAACCTTATTTCTGGCTTAGAAGGCCAATTAGATTGGTTTAACAACTGCTTTTAAGTTAACTTTGTGCTCTTTCTTTTTTTTCTTTTTTGTTGTTGTTGTCGTCTTTTTGCCTATTTTCAAAGAAACGCACAAATAACATTCACACTTTATTTGTTAATGGGCGGAGAAATAGTTGAACCGCACTAGAATGAGTAGATGACAATGGTAATATCAATATCAATGAGCTTTCTTATGACGTGTAATCACAAACCCGTTAGTCTTTGTTAGCCCGAATGATCAATCAGGAACACTCCAATACTTAAGTTAATATCGCAAGCTACTCTCTCAATATATAGTGTAAGTTTCAGCTTGTGTGATACTGTACCTCTACTTGGACTTAAGTGATTCCTTTGTATTTTTTGATTTTATCATTAAGAGTATTATATAATGACTTGTTCATATTACTCTATTCTAGGCATAATTGTGTTTCATGTGACGATTTTTCCTGAAGTGATAAATATTAGCTCACTAATCATTGACTTATCACTAACTTGGTTCACCTTTCACTAGTACTTCACCCATCCAAATATTATACTTGTTTAAACACTTGACCAAACAATTATTTAAACGTTGAGTACATATCTAGCTCAATTGTCTCTCCTCTAACTTAACCAAGCAGCATGGTTGTATAAAATTAGCTCCTACACTAACATTCCATAATTTTCTTTCTCTCTCTCTCTTTTAATCTTTTAACCTCTTACATGTCATTTGTAGGAAGGCATGAGGGGCTAATGTGAATGAATAGAGGAACATTTTGGGCAAAACCAATGATGCAAAGCCACAAGTAAGCATATTATTTGAGGCTCAAGAAGCAGGTGGGGGACCATATGTCCACCACAATTTGTACACTTCCATGTTAGTTGCTAGGGAAACATTGAAAAAGGTTAGAAACTTCTGCCTAAAGAACTCCACTTCTTCATCTTTCTGCACACCCCAAATTCACACCAAATAAGTAGGTTATCAACCAAATCCATGAAACAATAGCTAAAACACAACATATGATGCAGAATTGAAAAAAATATATACCAGTTCCTTAAACAATGGCTCTGGTATTCCAATTTTGTGACCAGCAGGTAGAAACCCGCAGCGTCTCTTTGCCCTTTCAATATCTCCATTTTCATCAGAACCAAAACTTGCATTTCAGGAGGCAAATTGAGCTGCTTAAATACCTGTATTGGCATTCGAGGCAAAAGCATATAGGCATTGATGAAAATAAGATATCCCACAAATTCCAAAAATGTTATATGGAGCCACAGGCAGTGAATACCTCAATGGAAAAGGATGGCACAAAAGGTTCTAACAGACATGTAAGAAGATATACTAGTCCAGCTGAAGTCTTCATAACTAGCCAAACCATGCATTGTAATTAAAGGTCAAACCATGCAATCTTCAATCCTTGCTTTAGTTTAATCACCAATTTTTTTGGTCTAATTTTGAACAAAATCTAGTTTTAGGAAAAAATTTAAAACATGAAGCGCCAAAGTGAGGGAAAAAAACGTTAAGGGTCAAAGTGGGAAAATGGCCAAACATAAAGGGGGCAAAGTGTAATTCACCCATGTTTTTACATAGGTATGCATTTTGTGTGTATGTATTTATGTATGATCATCTTTGTGTTTGTTTGTTTGTGTAAAAGAAATTTATTGATTTTGTCAGTTTGAATTGGGGATGCTTTTATTTGTGAATTTTACTTAGGCCTTATTTTGTGTATCATAAAGCATATCCAGTGTAAAAAATTCTGGGTAACAATTAGGAAGTCTTGTTGTACAATAATAACTCCCATCAGAAAACATGGTAATGACATAGTACCGACTTCCTTTTCTTTTTCAAAATGTCTTTTTAGACAACTTGCTAGCAGATTTTGGGGGTGTCTTTATTTGAATTTGGTTGTTGTCTCACATGCAACTGTGCAAGGATGATGTCTTGTGAGTTTTGCCATCCTTTATGTACATTAAAATTAGGTACAATGACAGTGATAAGTGGGTATCAATATCATATTCCGATGATGAGGACTATATGGTTAAGCTAGTGGGAGAAGAGGGGGGATGTCCGTCTAATCCCATTTGTGGTTTTGCATTTTTTTTTTTTTCTTATTTTTTTGGAAATACATCAGTGAGTTAGTAGTCACCTCCATAGATGAGGAGGCCAAGCAGGCATCTGACCACTTGGGCTGGGGCACTTCTTGTTTTCTATTGGTTGGTGACACCGCGTACAATGGAAATCATTTAGAAAGTGTGTTCTCTTGGGGTAATTAGAAATGAATACATAAAGTAGTTTCTTAAGATGTGGACTGTTGTGTGCTAAGCTGACACTTGATTTGTTTGAGAATCTCTCTTTGGATGCAAATGTTAATTAGAGGGGCTTACTATGTTTGGCTAATTTTGTAACCTCTTTTGCCTTCTATCTGTAATCAACATTTTGTGTGCAAATCCCTCATGCATTTTGGTTTCTTCCAGTGCAATATGATAAACTGTGTTATTCATCAATGCCTGCACAAGAAAAGATGCTGAACTGGTGGTTACTGGTTAGACAAACTGTTTGGCAACTTGTTTGGACCAACACCAAGTCCAAAAGCAGGCTAAAATGTTTGCTCTTCTGTGTGGAATTAGCCATTTGAATGGCTAACATTTTTGGAGTGTGAATGATTTCTGTCATTACAGGGATCCAAGAATGTCAACAGGTGGCTAAAATGAATGATAAATTGTCTTCATTTTTAAACATATGGATAAGTAATCCACACTTGTCCACAGCTATTGCAAGTGGATTTCTTACAATATTTTAAGGTTTTATATTATGTTTTTGACTTCCCACATTTTACACAAGTACCAAATTTGGTGTGAATGATATCTTAATGAAAGACGTTATTTCTAATGCCAGGATCCTATTAGAAGCGCAATAATCGACTCATGTATACGGGTGACTGACAATGGGAGAGAAAGCATTCAAAGAAAAGTATGAATGTTAAATCATTTAACTATGGCGCGTCAATATGTTTTATTTTTTTCTCTTCTTATGGACTGTTATGACCCTCTGCTATGTAACTTTAAGGTATTCTTCATTTTCACACTTTACAATACTTCTAATCACAATGATCAACTAAAGGTGGGGTAAATACCTTGTCAGATATTGTGCTGCTTCTCAATACAATAAACAACCAAGACGTTTAATTTGTGAATTCAAAATTTTCCTAGTTGGGAGCAAGCAGTCCAGAAGAAGCCGCACTTCATGTTCATAACTTTCAGGAGGCAGCTTTAAAGGTTTCAAGTGCTCGTTTGTTAATCTGGTGCAGAATTGCAATGCTGAAGAGACTAACTAATGATTATGTGCATATGCAGGCAGACCAAAATCCAGGAGATGTGGGTAGCCCCAGGAGTGACTGGCAGTCTTTGAGGTAAGTTGTAAATGACAAGCATGTGACTGCTCATTTGTGCCTCCTAGAGCCCTAATGTTACCAGAAAATGCTAACACCCTAATGATTTATGTTTTGGAGCGCACATTTCGAAACTTGTGTTCCCAAATAGTGAATTTAGCGCTCCAGAGTGTTCCCCTAATTTTTCAGTGTTTTTTTTTTTTTTTTAAGTTATCCTTAAAAGGGTAAAATTCAATTATAATGAACTAAAATCTAGATGAAGTAGAGTTTTGGATTGACAAATGTAAAACAATAGGTTGTAATGCTCATAGTAGTAGTAGTTTATTTATTAATTATACTAAGCAATATATGACAGAGTTATACATCTTTCATCCATGTATGTAGACTACATTTAAGCACATTTACCATGGAACAAAGCTTCTGAAAGCACCCATCATCTTTTGAATGTTCAATGGAATTATGCAAAAGCATTCCTCATTGAATGACGAGATCTTCAATTTATTTATTTATTTATATTTTCTCTCACTCAAGCATTATTTGGGTGTACTTTTTTTCTGTGACGAAGTTTTATTTATTTTTATTGTTTTTGTGTAATTTAGTTCATGTATATCATGCTAAATCATGTACTTAAGCATGTATTACTTGAGATAGTTCATGCTATAAAAATTTATTTTTGTCTAATTTATTTTAAAGCACGCATAATCATGCTTTATAGTGTTACTTGTGGTATTGCAGATTGGAAAATGGTTCCTGGATTAAAGACTGGTCGGCTTCGGAAGAAGACACTCACGCAGCCAGAAACAGACTCGCCAGCTGCTATTCCTTTGGGATCACCCGTTGCCCCATCTCCTGTTCTTCCCATCTGATCAAATGTAGGTCTATCTCATCATGTCACTAGCCAACCAATGGTTGATTCTGATGAGACACAAGCCCCATCCGAAACGCAGCCGAGTGGCGTAGGTAAGATTAAAGTGTATCAAATTTGTCAATTATCACTTGCCATTGCCATTGTCATTGTTTTTTTGTAGCCAATTTGTTGCCAATTTTTTTGTTGTTATTTTGTTAACAGGGACTTCAAAGCCCCTACGTGTACGCGGACTGACACTTGGCAAAGGCATACAAAAAATAATTAGAGCCAAGAAAGGGGAAAAATGTTATGTTCACATCGATCGGGGGTTGAATGCAATGACTGGCAAGTATGCCACTCCAGCAACTAACGAGTTAGGAATTCAAATTAGAACCTTGTGCCCTTTGAAAGATGTGAAGTCATGGCTGGATCTTGATGAGACTACAAAAGCTGCCGTCATCCAAGCTGTTCTTGTAAGTAATATTACTTGTCCACAAGATGTAATTGTATTATGTATGCTAATAACAGAAACTATTATTTAATGATTACAATTTCAATTTGTTATGCTTGTAGGACAAGTTTCAAATTGGAGACGATTTCCACAATGACTTATAAGCACAAGAGATTGTGAATAAGAAGGCCTATGGGTTGTACAAAGATTGGAGGTACACCTTGAAGCAAGAATTCGAATTGTTAGAGGGACTTCCACGTGATGAGATCTATGCTCATCCGCCCGTAGGGGTGAGTTTAGATGATTGGAAGCATTTGATCGATGTGGCATGGCAAGATGCATCTCATCAGGTAAAATAATATACTACATAGAGTACATACATCTATGTGAAAATGTGATATGCCTTAATATTTACAAAAAAAATGTTTATCTGCTTGTCTTATTTTTAGAAACGGTCAAAAGCTGGGAAGAGTAATAGGAGTCAATTGCCGTACAATCATACCAATGGGTCTCGCTCATTTCCTATCGCAATGGTTGCTATGGTGAGTTTGAATTTTTTTAAACTTGAATCCATATATATTTTAGACTATATATATGTTGAACTCTGTTACTAAACATCCACTATCTGCAAAAAAATTGTGTGGAAAAACTATGTTAATGATACCCTTGCCACATGTTTGCATTCGAAATCTGTCAAAGGACTATACTCTATTTTTCATTCGAAATCTGTCTCACAATATCTGCCTGGGAAAATCTCTTTCAATTCTGTTTGGAAAAATTTGCAAAAAATCTGTACACACACACATGAGGTACTTATAAACAAAATAGCTCTATTTGTTTTAGATTTAAGTAAATACATTCATAAAAAAGGGATATTCCTGTACACACATATGTTACAATACACATAATCTTCAGTGATTATAAGTGGGTATCTTAGTCGATCTGTTTGCAAAAATCTATTGGATAGAATCTATTTGCAAATCTGGCTGCAAATCTGTCTGAAAATATGGCTGCAAATCTGTCAAAAAATCTGTCTCCAAATCTGTCCAGAAATTTGTTTAACAATCTGTTAATGAAAATTTGTCTATACAAATCTGTGACTGCTCAGAAATGTGTCTAAACTACTAATCTGTCTGCAAAAACTCTGTTATCATACAAATCTGTCTGCAAAAATCTACTTTGAGTGTCATTGATTTATACGTTGATGTGTTAATAGGTAGCAAAAAATGGAGAGTTGGATTTCCCAAAGTTCTATGAGGACAGCCACACTTCAAAGAAAACGAATGACTGGATCCATCCGAAATGTCGTGAGCTGCATGTAAGTATGTGACAAGAAAATATATGTATTCAATATTTTATTGTACTTAGTACCCAATAATACATATATGTTGCCAAAGTTTATTTCGTCTTATTTATTTGCAATGATAGCAAGAGATGGTCAATGTACAAGCAGCTGCCATCGAGTCGGGGACGCCATTGACTCAGGAGGAGATTTCAATGCAAGTGCTTGGACAGAAGAAAAGGTACTTGCTTGGATTTGGGAGTGGCCCACAACCCTCTACCATATTTGCAGCACGAGCATACGATAAGGACATGGAGGCAATGCGAGCTGAGGTGGAGGCACTTCGTGAGGAGCGGCAAAAAGATCATGACGAGTTAATGACAGAGCGAGAGGAGCGCGAGAGATGTTACAATGAGCTGTTGAAAGAGCGAGATGAGCGCATTAAATTATCCAATGAGATGTTGAAAGAGCGGGAGGAGGGACAAAAGGCAAGGGAGGAGACAAATACAAAGGTTGAGCATCTTAATAACGTAGTTGCCAAACTGTCACAACTCTTGGGAATCTAAGTTGGGCATTCGACGTTTGCTTTTTGGTAAGAACAATTTCATTAACGTCACACTTACTTTGTTTAAATAAGTTCGCTTTAAGAGTTGAAAATGGTATCAATTTGGGAGTTAAATCTGCCTCACAAATTGAGTGGGAGTTGTTTAAATATCTTCGCTTTAGCTTTTGTTTATAAGTTTCTGAGCTGATTCTTTATAGTCATTCCTAGATTACTTGATTAAGAATAACTATAGTAGCAACATGTTAAAGGAACATAGCGAATTTCAATCTTCGTTTAAATTACAATGTTGTTTTCAACAGAGGTATTTTGAATAGTAACTCGAACCACTATTTGAACCTAATGGTAAGCTTCCCAGTGACAAATGTGACATGTAGGGTCAGGCGGTACATAAATAGGATATCTACGTTGGGAGTTAGAGTTGAAAATGTTGTAAACTTAGTTGAAAAAAGGGGTTCGGGGGGCGAAAATGCAAAATAGCCCCCGAACCACTGTTTTTTCGTAACGGGAAGCTTCCCAGTGACAAATGTGACATGTAGGGTCAGGCGGTACGTAAATAGGATAACTACGTTGGAAGTTAGAGTTGAAAATGTCATAAACTTAGTCGAAAAAAGGGGTTCGGGGGGCGAAAATGCAAAACAGCCCCCGAACCACTGTTTTTTCGTAACGGAAAGCTTCTCGGTGATAAATGTGACATGTAGGGACAGACGGTATGAAAATAGGATACCTACGTTGGCTGTTAGAGTAGAAAATGTCATAAACTTAGTCGAAAAAAGGGGCTCGGGGGGCGAAAATGCAAAACAGCCCCCGAACCACTGTTTTTTCGTAACGGGAAGCTTACCAGTGACAAATGTGTCATGTGCGGACAGACGGTACATAAATAGGACACGTATGTATGGAGTTCAGGTTGAAAATGTCATAAACTTAGTCGAAAAAAGGGGTTCGGGGGGCACCAATTTGCAAGAACTAAATGTGACGAAGGATATATCCTGTTGACCTAATTGGTTGGAAATTCGAATAATGGATGTGTAAATTTCAGCTAAGGCTTAGGCGCAATTATGTAATTCATCAGTTTAACTATCACCACTAAAAAATGTGCAACAACGGTTGAGAATAGTAGACAGTTCCTTATTCACTTTAGTGTATCTATTAAAAAATCTATCATGATTCCTTAATTTTCTCACATTCAATCTTCTACTTTCTGCTTCTGCATTGTGTTTTACTTACATTTTGAAGACCATTTATAATCAATAGTCATATGTAGCTTCGTTGCTTTACTTTTTGCTTTTATTAAGTAATGATGAATTATTTGCATTCCAGTTATGCTAATGCCTATTACACCAAATATTTCATTTACTTTTTGCTTGTTACACCAAATATGTTAATGCCTATAAAGTTCATGTCCATGTGTATTATTACATGAAATCAATTCCATTCATGTTTAGTGAATTATAATTCTATGACTTGAGTTCATGATTTACAAAAAAAAAAAAAAAAATAAATAAATAAAATAAAAATAAAAATAAAAATAAAACCTATTTACATTGTTTCCGAGGCATGATAGGACTTCCAGCATATATAAATAGATTTGAACATTGTTCTTCAGGCCACTGTTATTCATGTTTACAATAATACTAAAATAATAATTGAAAAACAGTTGGTTGGTAATGAATGCGTGATTAAGATATTTGTGTATATAGATATATATAATACTTCACTTACCAGTTTAATTAGCATTTCAGTTCATTGGTATTAATAGGCTGCTGTTACATATATTGTTGCTTGGGTCAATCTGTAATTATAATAAAATATATAAATATAGATAGATGTATGCTAATGTTTCATGATTTAATTCATAGGATAGCTTAGTTTGTGTTTTTTTTTTTTTTTCTTGACACAACTTGAATTTGTTTTAGTAGTATGTTTGTGCCTCTTAAATATAGTTTTATTTCCTATAGTTCATGATATATGTTCAAACTATCAAGGGAGGAGACAAATACAAAGGGGTACGTAAGTAGGACACTAACAAAGGGGTAGTATGTTTGTGCCTCTTAAATGTAGCACTGCCACTGTGCATTTTTTTGTAACGGTAAGCTTCCCGGTGATAAATGTGTTATGTAGGGACTGACGGTACGTAAATAGGACACGTATGTATGGAGTTAAGGTTGAAAATGTCATAAACTTAGTCGAAAAAAGGAGTTCGGGAACGAAAACGAAAAATAGCCCCCGAACCACTGTTGTTTCGTAACGGGAAGCTTCCTGGTGATAAATGCGACATGCACTGAGAGACGGTACGTAAATAGGACACGTACGTCAGGAGTTAGGGTAGAAAATGTCATAAACTTAATCGAAAAAAGGGGTTCGGGGGCCGAAAATGCAAAACAGGCCTCGAGGCACCATTTTTCATAACGGGAGGCTTCCTGGTGACAAATGTGTCATGTACGGACAGCTTAAGGACATAAATAGGAAACCTTTGTATGGAGTTAAGGTTGAAAATGTCATAAACTTAGTCGAAAAAAGGGGTTCGGGGGGCAAAAATGCAAAACACCCCTCGAACCACTATTTTTTCGTAACGGGAAGCTTCTTGGTGATAAATGTGACATGTAGGGATAGACGGTACGAAAACAGGACACCTACGTTGGGAGTTAGAGTTGAAAATGTCATAAACTTAGTCGAAAAAAGGGGTTCGGGGGGCGAAAATGCAAAACAGCCCCTGAACCACTATTTTTTCGTAACGGGAAGCTTCCCGGTGACAAATGTGACATGTAGGGACGGACGGTACGTAAATGGGACACCTACGTTGGGAGTTAGAGTTAAAAATGTCATAAACGTAGTCGAAAAAAGGGGTTTCGGGGGGCGAAAATGCAAAACAGTCCCCGAACCACTATTTTTTCGTAACGGGAAGCTTTCCGGTGACAAATGTGACATGTAGGGATGGACGGTACGTAAATAGGACACGTACGTTGGGAGTTAGGGTAGAAAATATCATAAACTTAGTCGAAAAAAGGGGTTCGGGGGGCGAATATGCAAAACAGCCCCCGAGGCACCATTTTTTCGTAACGTGAAGCTTCACGGTGACAAATGTGTCATGTAGGGACAGACGGGACATAAATATAACACGTATGTATGGAGTTAAGGTTGAAAATGTCATAAACTTAGTCGAAAAAAGGGGTTCGGGGGGCGAAAATGCAAAACAGTCCCCGAACCACTGTTTTTTCGTAACGGGAAGCTTCCCGGTGATAAATGTGACATGTAGGGACAGACGGTACGGAAATAGGACACCTACGTTGGGAGTTAGAGTTGAAAAACTTAGTTGAAAAAAGGGGTTCGGGGGGCGAAAATGCAAAACAACCCCTGAACCACTGTTTTTAGGTAACGGGAAGCTTACCGGTGACAAATGTGACATATAGGGATGGACGGTACGTAAATAGGACACCTTATTAGTTACATGGCACAATATTTTTGGTACGTAAATAGGACACCTTATTTTGGTAATACTATAGTTTGTTTAACTATTTCTTTATTAGTTAAACGTGGCACAATATTTTTGGTAAATTGTTTAGTGCTTATGTTGATTGTCGCCCTTTTAATTGCCATAAATAAAACTTTTGGCATTAATTCATAGAATTGATGCTCGTCAAGAATTCCATGTTTGGATGTCTTTCATTAATTAATAGCTATTACTCTCCTTGGCTTTTAATGTTTGAAATTAATACAGTTGCTATATAGGCACCAAACTAATGAATTTTTTTTTTTTTTTTTTGCAGATGGTTTTGGACATACAAATGTGGATATATAATTTTTTGACAATTACGGGAGGGCATTGTTTTTATACCTCTATCCGTATATATGGTGGCTCGTACAAATCACTCTTTTGGTGTGGTAAATATCCGATTAAATTTGGCATGGTAAAAATTAGCATAGCACGTTGTACAAAATAGTTTTCAGGCAGTACAGATTAAATTTTTGTGGTGGTACAAATGTTCTTTTTGTCAATTAATTTGGTTATTTTTGTATTATGTATGGATTTAAATTATTGACGTTGGATTAGACTTAGAGTGTATGGAATTTGTATTATATATAGAATTGGACATTGTCTTCATAATTTTTTGAATGCTTGGAATTGAAATGTGTGCACGTTGTTGAATGGTTTAATGGTTGATAGTCAATTTTCGTGTTGATGGATTATATTGTTTATACAGGATGCAGGTTGTACTAATAATGAATACAGGTTGTTTACAAATTTTTTTTTTTTTTAAAAAAAAAAAAAAACAAAACGAAAAATTATTTGGCCACCAAATGTTTTGGTAGCCAAATAGGTAATCAAAAGTTTTGGCTACTAATAATTTAGTAGCAAAAACATAATCCAAAACGTTTTTGTGACCAACAAATTAGTAGCTAAAAAATTTGAGAACGAGAGAAGTAAACTATTGGCTACTAATTTTTTTAGTCACAGAAAAGAAGGGTATCATTTGGCGACCAAAACTTTGGTGGCAAAAAGTTTTCAAATGAATCTAAATAGGTTTTTAGCCATGAACAATTTTAGTTGGCAAAAGAAACAACGACCAAAACTACTTAGTCGCTAAAAATATGTATTCTATTGGTGACCAAAATGTTTGGTCTATAATAGTCATTCTCATTTTATGGTAGCACTTTTAGTGACTAACATTTTAGTCGCCGAAATCACCTTTTGCCGACTAAATAATATTTCGTAGCCAAATGAGTACTTTCGGCGACCAATTATTTAGTAGCTAAAAGTGAACTTTCCCCGACCAAACCAACTTAGTAGCCAAAAGTACTCATTCGGCGACTAATATTTTAGTGGCGGAAACATACCTTTTGCCGACTAAAGTAAATTTAGTAGCCAAATGTAGTCACTTTCGGCGACCAAAAAAATTTTAGTCGCCAATACTACCGCCGACAGGGTAAAGGGGACGACCTTAGCGACAAAATATTTTGGTCGTTAAAGAGTTTCGGCGACTAAATTTTTGACTTTTGGCGACCAATATTTTGGTAGCCAAAAGTGGCATTTCTTGTAGTGGGCTCACCGCCATTGTAGTCTCTCCTCACCACCATCGCCGCCACCGTCTCCTTCCTTTTTCGATCAGCGCCTACTCGTCGTTTTCGACTCGTCACTTCGGTACGTGACTCTCTCGCTCTTTCTACTCCTTTCTCTTTTGCTTTGTTGATCTCTGTATCTCTTTGTTTTTTTTCTTTTTCTTTCGTTGATCTCTATTTCTTTGTTCTTTACTCTGCAATGTTGTTTGTTTGTTAGCCCAGGCCCTTGTTCTTTACTCTGCAATCTTACTCTGCAATGTTGTTTGTTTGTTAGCCCTCATTGATATATTTATATATATATATATATAAATAAAAAATCAAAAACCAGTTTAGATTCAAATATATATATATATATATATAACATCATTGATATATAGTTTACCTGTTGATGGTTTTTTAATATATGACATAATCTGAGTGTATAGATTCAAATATATATATATATATATATAAATAAAAAATCAAAAACCAGGTTACCTGTTGATGTTTTTTTAATATATACTAGAAACATGACATAATCTGAGTCAATAGAATTAAAAAAAAAATAATTTGTTGTACCTAATAAGTTTTTTTACTCTGCAATCTTACTCTGCAATTTTTTTTTTATTTTTTTTTTATTTTTAAATAGAATTCAATATTGTTAAATTCTATTAAATCCAACAAAAGTTCAAGTTCAAATTCAGTATTCAACTTTAATTTCAGTATTCAATTTTAATTTTAGTTCAAATTCAGTATTCAATTTTTTTAAAAGTTATTTACTAGTTTGTTTTTTGTTACAGGAAAATCCTCTCACTCTCCCGCAAGTCCAGGGTAGCGTCTCTTGCAGAGATCACCAAGGTGTCCTGTTGTCCGTTCCGAGATAAGAGACTATAACCTGAGAACTTGCCCCGACCTCCCAAGACAAGCTTCGCTTAAGTTAGGACTCGAGCAGTGGGGGAGCATTGAGCCCACACCAAGTGCTGTGGTATCAACAACTTGAGGCTAACCTCCTAATCAACAGCCCTACGCCCAGGAGATTGGCCCAATAAGTTTTGAACTTGGGACCTAGGGTCTTAACCCCCAAGCCTTTACCAAGTTGCCAAACACCCTTGGGTTATTTACTAGTTTGTTAATGTTTGATGTTACATTAGATGAATGTTTTGATTTTGACTATTTCAATTAATTTATAAATTAGACCTTTTTACTCTTTGATTCAAGTTTTATAATTTGAATTACATTTTTTATAAACCGCCAATCCGCCTAAACCACTAAGGCAAATCCTCCATTATTTGCCAACCGAACCGCCGATTTTTGATAATAAAAATAGCAAATTCTAGTGACATTTTTTATCAATCCGCCACCCGCCATACGGTTTCTATTTTTCTCTTAAACCGCACCGACCCGCACCGCGCACACCCCTAGCTACAATAGATGTGTCACACGTGAGGGAATGGTCCTTCACACGCAAGGGAAGCACTTTTTTGCTACAAAACTTACGTTTTTGCTCATTTTATTCTCCCGCGCATATCTAATCTGATTGACATTAAACGTACATAAATTGTACAAATTGACTGGAGAATAAGGTTAAGATATCCTAGTTATCGGTTTCAATGATATAAATTGGGCCTCAATATCATAAGGAAAAAAAATTAACAGATATAAATTTGAACAAATAGAAAATAATTTGAACATATAAATATAAATTTAAATAGATAGATATAAATTTGAACATATAATCAAAAAAAGAAAGTCAACAGATAAAAAAAGTCAATAGTTTAAACCAAAGGATAAAATTAGAAACATCATTTGGGAAGGATTTTTTCTGTTTTTTTTCATTAAAAGACAAATTGATTACAAAACCAAAAAGAGCAAATCTAAACAAACCCCATAATCATTTCACTTTTTCTCTCACAAACATCACATTCAACAAAAAAAAATCTAACAATTTTTCATAACAGAAAAAAAAATTTCTCCAATAATATCCTACAACTAAAAAAAACTACAAAAAAAACCCACTTCTCAAACACCCACAAAATGTTCTTCCAAATCAATAAAATGACTCATCACCAAACTATTTTACAAAGTGTAGATCTCTCACTAATATAAAATATCCACTGGATCTAATATCTTATTCCCTCTTTAGATTGGACTTTTCAACAATTTTCTTTTATTAAAAATTATTAATTGACTTCAAAATTTTTTAATAAAAGAAGTCATTTGTTATGCGATTAGAAACTTGAAAAGGTATGATATAAATTTCAGAACTATAAGGGTCAATTTATATTTTGAGCAAACCTCAAGGGATGTATTTGTAACTTACTCTATTTTTTTTTGATAAATTGTAATTTTGACATAATTACATTAAACTCTTTTAAAATTTTAATTTATGTAATATTTGGTTCATTTTTATCAATAATGTGTTAGTTATATTGATAAAAAAAATGATATTATCATATCTTTTATATAAAAATGTATATTTTACATTATTTATTTTTGTATTTTCATTTTATTTGCATTAGTTTCGGTCTATATAAGTATACTACAAGTGAAGTTGACATAATTATGTTAAAAATATAAAATTTGTTGTATTCTTTGAGACCTCATAAAAGATCAGTGTAATTTACCCAATTAATTGATGATGTGAACAAATAGTATTCGAAAGCAAATTGTAATAAGATTATAAAAGTCAAGGCAAAAAATATATTTTCCAAAACGTGCAGGAGCTATATGTATTAAAATCAAAACTCAAGAGATGCAGGTATAATTTATTTAGTTTTATACCAATATAATTAATGAATTATAGATTGAAATAGAGTTAAGTGAATTTAAATTTTATAATATTTATAAACTTATAATTTAAATCATAAAAAAGATTGGGGAAATTACATATTAGTGGACAAAAAATTATTTATAAAACAATCATAATTTTTTTTAAAACTTTTTTGTAAATATTTTTTTGTCTTCCCATTTATGTGTAATTCCCCCAAAAAATTAGTCTAACTTATCTTATTCTAAAAATTCCTCATTTGACAACTTGAAATTATAGTTAAAAAGTAAAAAAAATCAATATAAGTTATCACATCACTTTATTTATTTTTCTGCATATCTTTTCGTAAAAAATTAAAAGTTTATAAAATAGCATGTTCGTTAGTATTTATAATTCTAATTTGATAATTTTGTATAAATTAGAGATTAAAATTAATAAGTCTGGGATGCTTGTCAATTTTTTTAAGATCTCAGATAGATATTTTCTTTTAAATTGAAGATTAAAATTAATAATTTTAGGATATTTGTTAAATTTTTAAGGAATGGAAGTAGGTAAAATTAATAAAAATTTAAACAAAATGATGAAAATTTACCTATAGATCTCATATTGAATAATGGTGATCCGATTAGTCTCAAGAGTTTTCCTATAAACCAATTAGCCCCATTGATTTTAGAAATGTGGATTTAATATATTATTTAAAAATTAAATTTATGGGTATACTCTTATTTCTGTTTTTTTAATTTTTTTTATGATATAAAAGTAAGATATACAACCTATGATTATTAAATTTGGGTTAAATTTTTATATGTGAATCTTTTTTATTTGGAATGGCTTAAAATGTAAGATTTTTCGAACATTTTAAATTGAGTACAAAAATAATTTAAAATATGAAATTCTTCAAACATTAAAAAAAGATATGAGATTATTTAAATATTTTAAAAGGAGTAGAAAAACTCCTTGGTAAGTTTTGAATAAGTGTATAATTTAATTTTGTAATACTTTAATGTAACACTCAAGCATGACACGCCAAAAAACTCCTTATTATATTTTTTTTCAAACGTAATATTCCAACTTAACAATGCAAAAATACTTCATAATGTAACACTTCAATGTAACACATAAAAAAATTCCCTAATATACTTTTTCTAAACACAATATTCTAATGCAACACTTGAAAAAAAGATTTTGGGATTCTTCAAATCATTTCAAAAGAGTGTAGGAATTTTCAAATCATTCCAAAATAGTGTGAGATTTTTCAAACCATTCAAAAAATAGTATAAAAATTTCTTAGAAAGTTTTGGGTAAATGTATAATTTCAAACTTTGAGTGTTATGTTTGAAAAAAATACACTAATGATGCGTTTTGTTAGGGAATTTGAGGAGATATTTGAAAAGAAAAATGAAAAAGGTAAGTAAAATGTAAATAAGGCATACTTATATTTCATCTAATTTCACACACTTTTTTTTTTTTCCTTTCCAAATATTTTCCCAAACTCCCCAACCAAATGCAGCGTAAGTAGTTTTTTAGTATTTTTATTAGGGCTGTTCAAAAATCCGTTCAAACTGGCAATCCGGACCGAACCAGACCGAATCGTACGGTTTGGTTCGGTTCTATTAAGAATTGGTTCGGTTTCGGATTAAGAAATATGAAAACTGTAAAAATGATTCGATTAATGGATTTTATGAAAAAACCACGGTTCGAACCGAACCGAAATGAATTTTAAAAGATATATATATATATATATATAATATCAAGTTTTATTTTTATTAATTGGTTTTTTATAATTTTAATGATATTAGGATGGTATAGATATGTAATATTAAGTAATGCCTTAATATTATTAGTTTTTATCATAAGTTAAATGTAATTAGTTTGAGTAATTATTTTGCTAATATTAACAATTTATTATTGTAAATAGAAATTTTTGGAACCGTAAACCAAACCGAAACGAACCGTTTTTTCGGTTTGGTTCTAGTCCGGTTTTACAAGTGTAACGGTCTGGTCTGGTTCTCAAATTCACATAGCCGTTAGGATCAGTTCGGTTCTTGGATTTTCTCAGAACCGAACCAATCCGGAGCGTGTACACCCCTAATTTTTATATGTACTACATTGGAGTGTTATATTTGAGATTACATTGATTGGAGTGTTACGTTTGAGAAAAGTATACTAAAAAGTTTTTTTATATATTACATTGGAATGTTACGTTATTAGAGTGTTTACGTTATTTGCGTGTTATGTTCTTATTCGTAATATGAGATTTGTTTCATAATGTGAAAAAATTCGCAACTTTTATAGTGCAAAATTGTTTAAATGTGTAATTTGGAGAAACCCATTTTTATTCATAAAAAAATTAAATCCAAATAGGTAAGTAACAACCATTTTATGTAATTTATACTTTAATAAGATTTTTGAGTTCATAAAAAAAATGGTTTATAAAATCACATTTTAAAATTTATTAGTGCATCACCTTAAAACTAAACTGTATTTATTTGGCATGTACTAAAAAAAATATATATTTTTACATATATACACTTATTTAGATTACATTAATCAATATTTTCTTTCTACTTTTCTATTCATTTTTTCTATTTTTTTACGTATTTCTTTTTTAATAAAAAATCAAAAAAATACACTTATTTATCTCCAACCACCCCTTGACAAGATTTTTGAGTTCATAAAAAATTAAAGTGAAATTTAAGCGAATTCACATTTTCAGAGGAAGAGGCGAAGAAGAAGAAGAAGATGGGAAGTGAGCTTCGGAACCCTAAAAAGCAGCCACAACTAAACCCTAACTGGGCTCAGCTCTGCAAAGTACTCTTCTCTCTCTAAAACCCTCCACTTTCTCTCTCTAAAACTTTCTCTGATCCTTCAATTACGTGCTCTGCAGAAATTGAAAAGCCATGGCACCAAACCATATTCAAAGGCGACAGAAAAATCAGAATCAGAAACCCCAAAAAGTGTATTAGGTAAAGAAATTGCTTCATTGCCTCAGTTTTGTATGTATCTGCTAATAGCTTCCATGCTCTTCTTTGATTTTTGGCTGCTAAAATATTTTTTGTTACAGGAAAGCGCAAGGAGAGGTCTAATGCGGAGTCTGATGATTCTATGCCTAACCCTCTCGTTCCAACGTCCTCGGATTGCAGGTCCAAGAATATATATATATATATATATAGTTCATTATTATTTGTTTGGTTACTGAGAAATTGTAGGAAAAAGAAATAATACAACTTTTAGATTTTGAGTCTTTCAATTTCAAAGTACTAAAGACCCTTGAATAAGATAAGATTCTTGTTTGGTTAAGCTCATTTCAATGATATGATATGGGTTTACTTCAACTTTAGCAGAAATAATATATAACGTGGTTATGAGGTAACCCTCTAAATCTAGCAAGCAAGTTCGGCTGGTTGCCTCAGCCCCCCAATTTTGAACAAAATTTAGGGCTCCCAACCAGGGGTTATTATTTCATAATTACCTGAATACTAGTTCACTCCATTTTTTTTTTTTATGTTGTTGTTCGGTGTTTTATTTATTTATTTATTTGTGTCTGATTGATGTTTAATGTGAAAATTTTCATTTTAGTTAAAAATAACTTAGCAAGTGTATGGCGAAAATAAATTTTTTTCTCACAAGCTAAATTTTATAAAATTTATTTTTACTAAATAAAATTATTCACAAAATGTTTGATTTCAACTCAATTGCATTTTTCTAATTAAAAAAACTATACATTATTAGTATGCATTTTTTACTAGATTGACTCTAAAATAGGTAGCAAAAAAAATACATATCTTAAATGAAAAAATATATTAGCCTTTAAATTATTATTTTACAAATTTTTTTATTTAAAAAATTGTCATAGTATCTTTTAGTGAACATTAAAATATATAACTAATAATTCATGTTAGTGAGTCATGTTATATTTGGATTCATGTTGAAAAATGGTCAACCCTAACTTGTTAATTTTATATATTGATCGAGTTGTGTCAAAAATTATCATCCTAAGCCCCTATTAATTTAGCTCTTATAGTATTGATAAGCTGAGAAATAAAGATTTGATTAAATAATTGAAGTTCAACTATTTTATATGTTTTTATTTTTATTTTTTTAAATCTAAATTTTGTTAAATCATAAAGCAATAGGATTATATTTTTATCCTTTTTAGTTCTTGTAATGATTTTTCATGTCTGGGCATCGTTTTATCCAAATATATATATATATATATATATTTTTTGCATGATGATATATGAAGGGACCAATTTAAAAATTCGCCTCAGGCCCTAATAACTCAAGGTTGGCCCTGTCTATATGGTAATATGTTTGCTAACTGCTAAGTGCCGGTTTAGAGGTATGCAGGTTCATCTTTTGGTGAGTTTGATTGTATTCGATAGCCTTACATTTTGAGGTCATCCAAACAGTTCCTAAGGCTTTCTTGCTTGTTTACTGTAGTTACTTTTTCTCCTTGGTACGGTGTTTTATTGGCAATCGAAGTACAAGGCAAGTTGTGAAATGTGTCTTTGAATTTATTCAAGAAAAGGAGGATTATAGTATGGACTATAGATATTGGCTATCTATACAGTGAAATGATATCAAATGATTAAAATCTCATGATTATTTTGATTTTTGATTGTTGAAGAATGTTAACCCGCTACCACGGATTACCCTTTTATTTTTGTTTTGTTTTTGAACGATTATTATGATTATTCATTTTGATTTGGTGTCTTTCAAGCTACTTAACTAGTCAATAATTGTTTGGCAGTGTGACAGATGCAATAGCCATGGATTGTGAAATGGTTGGTGTAAGCCCACTAGGAAATAAAAGCGCTCTTGGACGAGTTACACTGGTATTTATTAGTTTGATCTTTTTTCTTCTATTCATGTTTCTTGAGACATTGATTGTACTGGACAGATATCTGGGGTCAGTATCATGACCTTTAACTATCTTGTGCTGAGGCTTTCATGATTTTTACCTATGAATGTATGAGTTTGTATAGGAAACAAACCTAAATGGCTGATCCCTAGTAATTGATATCAAGGCTTGTTGAGTTGAAAATTGAACTGATTTTGGAA
This sequence comes from Camellia sinensis, assembly GCF_055761805.1. Classification (NCBI taxonomy): domain Eukaryota; kingdom Viridiplantae; phylum Streptophyta; class Magnoliopsida; order Ericales; family Theaceae; genus Camellia; species Camellia sinensis. The sequence goes on from NC_138967.1 coordinate 173,364,351, forward strand.
GAATAGCCTTACATATTTTCTTTCTGCTACATTTTATTTGTGAATAATGGAGATTGATGACGAGGCCAAGCTAGAGAGAGCCAAAACACTATCCAAGATTATTAACTGAGCATAATCTATATACCAATGAAATTTCAATGATGATCTACTACTTCGTCAGTTAACCTAAATGTGTAGCATCTTTGACTAGAAGCGGATAAACAAGGTGTTCAACTGTTTATTCTTCTTGTTACTTGTAAAAAATAGGTGGTCAACTATGAGGCTTCTCTTTTCTATGCTTAATGGATATCATCATCTTAAAACTGCCATTCGAGGGATTTTCCCAACCACTTAGAACTAAGAAACTCTCCTCCAACCTAGTAATTTCTTTAATTCAGTGACCTTAACAGTTTTCAAGCCATTAGAATAGGGTCGAAGGCCTTTTTGTTATTTGATTGATTGCTCCTAGGTATTCCTTTAAGTCTTGATTGTGCAATCATCAATGCAGCTAAATGTTTACAGTTTGAGATGTGGTTGTCCAATGGGATGAGAATGAGAGGAGTAAGGGGGGCAACTACTAATATCTAGTAGAATCTGTATGGTCCCTTTCTTCTTGTATTTTTTTTTCTCTTGATTTTGAGGACTAATTTCTGCATCAAGTTCTGACCAGTCACTCCACACTCCTCCCAATCTTCAATATGCAGCGGCGACGCCATGTGACACTGAGAGGGTTTGGCTGAACCCTGTGAACTTCGAATTTTTATTTTATTTTATCATATATATGATATTTTAGTTCCTTAGGTTAATAATAGATACCAGTGAACCCACTCAATTTTATAGGTTGAATCCTCTGTGATGCATGAGTATACATTCTCATTTGTTGGATAATTGGTGATTGGATGCTTTCAGATTATTTTGTTTGAGTTGAGGCATTGTTATGACTGTGTTCATAGCTTTTAGTTAAAAAAAAATTGTAAATAGAAATTACATATAAAAATATATATTTAGAATGATGTGTTAATGACATTTATAAAATTATAAGAATAGTAATGAGTTAAAAATGAAAACAAATACAATAAATCACATTGTTTTATATAAAAATAGAAAAATGTTTGGGATACTAACACATTTACTAACAATCTTATTAACACACTCACAAGTTGATGTGGCTCCCATACTAAGTGATGGTTGATTGTACCAAAACTTGTGTGTTAGTAAGATTATTATTAAATATTAATAAATGTGTTAGTATCCCTAACATTGCTGATAGAAATAATGTTTGAAATTCTATTTGTATATCATTTTTAGTTTTGCTTTAATGGATATTGTCTTGGTGGTTGGAAAATAAGCACATATTTAATTTTTTTAATTTTATTTTAATTGCCCTATTACCTGCCAATTAGTCAAATTTGTTAGAATTTTTATATAAAATTATGGGGTTTCTTGTAATCTTTTTATGTTCTATCAAAACGGCTACCATTGTCTTTATAATTTTAAAAATATCATTGACACATTATTCTGAATGTGTTTTTAGTATAAAATTCTTATTTTGTAACTTATTTTCTTGTAGATGGCTTTGCACGGATCGAGTAAAGGGAAAAATTAAAATAGATACGGATCAACCTAAATATATTAAGCATAAAGACATTTTGTTCTTGAATGCTACTATTTTTTCTAATGTATCCTTAGGACATTGATTAATAAAATTTAAAATAATTATATATTGTTTACAATAAATATTTATAAAAAATGTATAACAATTTCATACTTGCTAACTTATGGCATTCAACTAAGTAGCTTTGGTCGTTTGGTACGATACAAATGTAGAATAACATAACGATGTCGTTGCAAGTTTGACATAATGATTGAACCCGTTGAAATTATTTTCTGGAGTCGCCACTGTCAATATGACTTGCATCCATATGCCTTCATTCCTTGTTATGACTTTTCCACAGTATCTACTCTTACTCAAGAGTCCAGATTTCTTATTTAAATGTGGTGAAGGCGCACTTATCATACTCTTTTGGTGATAACATTTACCATCCATGAATATGCGTCACAAGCATTTGATTGATTCTTCCATCCTTGCCAGTGATATTATGGTATTGATGCAGAGCATGAGAAACAAAAGAGGTGCAAATGTTTAGGGTTTACACAATTATATTTTAGGTCAATTTAAGTCTCTTATGTATTTTATTGGTTAGAATATTATTGGACAGATTTTATGATTTTTTATTAGTTTTTAGGTGTCAAGGGTATCCAGTAATTTTACAAAATGATGTAAGGGTCACCCATAGGTCATCTTGTTTGTCAAATTTTGTTATTGAATCTTATGTAAAGTATTTATTGAGTTTATAATATTCCAATAAGTCAGTTTATTAGTTATTTAATTTTGGAGTCCATAGTGTTAGTAGTATTGGGAAAACAAGAAACCTATAAATATGGATATAATCTTCTATTCATTGAAGTTGAGTTTTGGAGAATTGTGTCAAGATTTTGTGGTTTTATCTGAGTCTTTGTGCACCCTCCCTTGGGGGAATTCCTAGAGTCTCTTCCTCTATTCTTCTTCTACAGTCTCTATTCATAGACCCCAAAAGCACAATTTTCCAGCCCCAAAAGCTTACTTAATGACGCTAAAACAACCCTAAACCATTCCCCAACCTGTTGGTCACCTATTTAATTGTTATAACCATAAAATAGCTCATTATTAAGCTTTCTAATTTCCTGCTCCTGAAAATCCTGTGATAAGCAAGTTTGAAAATCAAGCCAAATCTCACACCCAAGGTTTTAAAAAGCAGCCCCAACTGTTACGTAACGCCGTTACGTAACGGTTGCGGTGGTTACTGTCACCTGTTACGGCCGCTTTTGCAGTGATTGAGATTCACAGGTGTGTCGGCCGTAGCGGCGCGGTCGTAATGGTGCCGTAATAGTCGTAACGGCCTGTTACGCACCATTACGTAACGGGTCCGCACCGCTTCTTTCAAAAAAACACAAAAAAAAACTGAAAATGGGGGAAGAGGAAAGATAAAGAGAGAAGATGGAGGAGCAAGAGATAGAGAGAGAGAAGAGAGAAGATGAAGAACATGTTATTGATTTGTTGAAACTGTAAGACCTATACTATTCTATTCAACTGCTATCACTTAACTATTTTGTTTGTGTGCGTTTATCTATATATTGTTTGATAATAATAATAATAATAATAATAATAATAATAATAATAATAATAAGTGTGGTCATTTTCTATTTGGCTTGATTAAAATATGTATATATATATATATATATTTAGGCTCATATTTATTCTCTTACTTTTGTCATTATTTATCTTATATATAATAGTTGGTGATTGATTTTTTGTATAATATAAAGTCATTAATTATTAAAATAAAATGTAAAAACCTAAGTTTATAGTGATTTAAAAATATGAAATATATTGGATCATACTTAAAAATTTACAAAAATTGATCAATATTTATTTTAAACCTAATAAATATGATAATGGAAAAAAAATATGCATATTGGTAAGTTTTTTTCAAATTGTACGAAAAATAAAAAAATTCATGGTTCCGGTTACTGCAACCGTTACGCTACAGGCTTAACACCCCGCAATCGCAACCGCAACCGCGCCACCGCTACCGTTACGGCGGCCGCAACCACTTTTCAGAACCTTGCTCACACCTACTCATTTTCAAACCCTAGACTTGTATGAATTGTGACAATGCTTGGTTTATATGAATTTATTTTCTCTTTTATTTTATTTTATTTTTAAAAAAATTGAATGATATAACATCAATAAAGTAAGATTTGCATGGTGTGATTTTTGGATAAGCACTTCTTCAAGAGCTAAGGTTCTTTTTTGTTTGGTTTGGAACCAAGGCCATTAAGATTTGAGACTTGATTTGTCGAATTCGCATAAATGTTTCAAGTGTTTTACATCACGTGTCGTGAAGCTACTAATAATTGGTTGTCTTTTCAAGTTTCTATGAATAATGGATTTGCATGGTGTGATTTTTGTGTAAGCACTTCTCCGAGGACTAGGTGAAAGGCATGTCCCTTTTTGTTTGTTTTGAGAGCGAGACGTGAACACCTTGTTCAATTAACATAAATGTTTCAAGTGTTGTACATTATGTGTTGGGTGCAGTCTTGTGAATTGTGATCATCTAATAATAACCTATATTTGTATTGTTCTAGGTTTAGAAATGGATGGTGCTTTAACTTGTGACCATCGTGATGCAATATTTTTACACCAGTTCAATCCAATGATGTGTTGTTATTGCTGATCAATTAAAGGTTTTACTTGAATTGGTTTTCCTGCCATTTGGCAACCTCATAGTTCATGTTTCAATTTAATTCAGTTTATGGTTGTGGGTACACCAGATGTGTGGTTTTGAGTTTATCATTACCTCTTTAATTTGCATTTCATTTTTTATCGAATATAATTCAGTTTATGGCAGGTTAATAAGTGTGGAAATGTCATATATGATGAGTATGTTCGCCCAGTAGACCGTGTTGTTGACTTCCGAACAGCAATTAGTGGCATCCGACCTCGAGATTTAAGGAAAGGTTGAAAGTATCTTTATTTTTCTTTTCCTCCACCCCTCCCTCTCTCTCAATGGAAAGGGAAAAAAAAATGGCTTCACTTGCTCATCTTTAAAATTTTAAATTATGTTCAGCTGTTCAATAAGTGATAGTAAAGGTGAAATATAATGTTGTTCTCTTTTGGGAATTGCTTTATTTGTTTTCCTTTTTGATTATTAATGTTTAATAAACCTGCCATTTATATCATGTTCAAAAGCAAATATCTTCTCTGCATTGTGATTGTGCTGGCATGAGAAAGTTCGTATGTGATGACTTCTATAACTCTAGGCTATGGGAAAGAAAACTCTGGGTCCTAGTTTCATAAAATCTATTTGGATTAATGATGCTTTACTGTGCACGGTAGTTCTGATGTGCAGATGTTTCTACTTTCAGTATCCAAATGCCGTGTAGTGAAAATGACATTCATATAGTTATTTTGAATCAAACCTATCTGCTGTATGAAGTTGTTGTCAGTCCCCATGTATTTACTCTCTGTATATCTCTCACTTCCAGCCAATCCTAATTTGTAACATTCCAAACATAAATCTTCGATTATGACAAATTGATATGCACCCCATATGCAACAGTTGATCTGAATAAATCTTCAGTGCAATTCACTGAAGATTCATCTGCCTTGATCAGTATGCATATCTAGTGAAATGAAACCCAATGCTATCTGTCATCAGGATGAAAACTTAGCAAAAAAAAATTAGAGACTGCAGTTACAGTGAACAGACCTGATGGCAATATTTCATTGCATGGGAAGGATTGGTAATTTCAAGAAAACTTCACTCTCCTGCTGCATCTGCATTTACGAATGTACCGAGGTTGTCAATTTGACTATGGCATTTAATGCTGCAACATATCTAGCTTTTGGGCCTCCTTTGTTTTGTTTTTGTAGTTTTTGTTCTTATTTTTAAATAAAAAGATAAATTAGTGTACAGGGTTTTAATTGTTTAGGTCTTTATAGCTTTTTAAGCTTGGGATGTCATAACAATTTTGGTAGAAGGTAAATGAACAATAGTTTGCATGAGTTTTTATAACTGATTAAATATTTGTTATTGTATAAGTAGTATGATCGTTTAATTTTTATAATTATGATGTGTTGAATGTTAATTTCTATATTTAGTTAGACGAAATTAATTTTTCAAATATAGTTGATAGTAAAGGGGTTAGGCTTTGGACATTTGAAATAGGCTGCTTCTTTGGAAGATATTAATTAATAGTTATTTTTTGAAAAGTACTAGCTATAAGAAGTTGTGTTCAAAATTACAGTGACAGTTGTGTGACATCTTATGCATGTTTATGATGTTATCTACAGCTAAAGAGTTCCGCCTTGTTCAGAAGAAAGTGGCCGAGTTGATCAAGGGAAGGATTCTTGTTGGCCATGCCTTGCGCAACGATCTTAGGGTTAGTATATCTGGTTTCTCAATTTTGTCCTGTGAAATAGTCACCCTTATTGTTTGCTTCTATTAAATAAAAAGTTACCTGAGTGTTTGGAGTGGATTTTCTTTACAGGCATTGCTATTAAGTCATTCAAAGAAGGATCTGCGGGATACCTCAGAATATCAACCCTTTCTAAAGTGCGTTTTCATTCCTTGGCTAAATTATAACTTCCATTTCCTTTTTGTTAATTCAGCATTCTTATTAACATGTGGTTGATGAAGTAGGGAAGGCCGGAGTAAGGCACTTCGTCATCTTGCAGCTGAGTTTCTTGGTGTGAAGATACAAAATGGAGAGCATTGCCCTGTTAGTTCCTCGTCTTTGTGGCGGTGTTTGTTTTCTTAATTTCAATATGAACGTTATTATCCTTTTCTCCATTTGTTAAAACATTTACAGCAGCATATAGATGCGATGAGGCCGCATTTGGTTGGGTTGAGCCAAATTCAGTGTGATGTGTCTGATTCATTATCGCTTTCCTTTTCATATATTTTTTTATTGAAACATAAAGCTACTCTGGAATGCGTTACTGATTATTTTGTTTCAGGTAGAAGATGCCCGTGCTGCGATGCTTCTTTATCAGAAATACAAGAAAGAATGGGAGAAAAGCATCAAAGATTTCATCAGGCTCAAGGAAAAGCAGAAGAAACGGAAACAGAAGAAGAAACCCAAGGAGGGAGAAGCTGTAAATTTAAACCATCCCAAAACTGTATCTTAGCATCAATTGCCTATTGGAAGCTACAGTAATGCTTCAGAAGCTACAGTAATGCTTCAGAAGCAGCCTAACCATATCAAATGCTTCATGAAAACACATTCAAATAGTTCTTGTGATCGAGCAAAACAAAAAGGAAGAACGGAGAAGAGAGAACACAATTCGCAATTCCTTTTGCTTCTCTGGCCGCTGAGTCTTTTGTTGGATTTTTTGTTCTATTTTACTAGAAGTATGAATTGGATTTGTATTGATACTGATCTTGTAAGCCGATTGTACTGTAAAGAAAATTCTTATTTTATCGTCACTGGGGAAACTTTTATCCGATCCTCAGTAATTTTGCCCCCCTTATATTGGCATTTGAGAAGACTTGTGCTCTGTTTGTCACTCTTCTACTTTAAAATAGCCAGAACCAAAGAGTGATTCCTTGTAAAACAGATTTTATAGGGCAAATGATCATTTATACTTTGTTCCAAGTGTAATCTTCTTTCAAATTTTTAAGTCTTCTATTTAAGCTGCCAAGGAAGATGAGAAAAAAATTCATTGTAGTATAAAGAAAATATATTTATAATGAACACATCTTGATTTCAAATAATACAAACGGAGTCTAAAATGTATTCACACAATTCAATTCTTATGCTTTGAAGAACATAAGAGGTGACCATAGAAAGACGACACATTGGAGAAATGATCAGCTCCCATGGGAGATCTATGAAAGAAGAAGATCAACTTGTTCAAAGTAAGAAAGGAAATAAGTAAATAAAAATCAAGGGTGCTAAGGATGAATACAAGAGAATGCGGCGAAAACTTGCGTTGATCTCAATATAGGAAGGGGAAAATGATGCACTCGATCTCAACGCAAAGGATTATCTAAAAGCCCTAAATCGTTCAAACACGTTCTTCTCCATTCCCGATTTCATGATAATGCGAATGGAAAGAACTTTGATTGTAATGTGGAGGACGTTTCCACTAATGATGAAGAGGTGCCCAGTGTTGAAAAAGCAAAGGAAAATATAGAGGCAACAGCAGATGGGAAAGGAAAAATTCCTAAAGACTTCCCCTAGTCTCCTAAAGTAGGTCAGGAGCCATGGAAAAAATACCCATTGACAAAATAAAAAAATCTATGGGGTTTGCAAAACTTTGAAGCTCTAAATATTGGCCATGGCTTCATAATGAAATTTGATATGATGGAGGACTACTCTAGACTAGAGTCTACTATGTCACTGCTCGAAAATAGAATAGAAGAATACCACTGGAATTTGAGTGTGATTTCTTAATCTACCAATAGAGTACTACTACAATTGGATAGTATTCTTAAAATTTGGCATGTAACTTAAAATTTGCACTTCAATTTATGTATTATGATATCATTTTATTTCATTGGAATGGAGGTTAGTGTAATTTCAAAAAAATCAGAGATCAATGTAATTGTCAAATACCTTAGGGAGGTATGTGTAATTAACCCATAAAGGTATTATTGTTCAAAAAATTCAGTAAGTGTAATATGTGTTTCACACGTGAATTGATTCTGTTTAAATATTTGACAGAATCCTAAAAGAATGTGCTAAGTGTAATAAAATAATATATTAAAGTAGTTCACTATTGAATTTTAAAATTCAAGAGCCAAAGTACAAATCAATCATAGTTTAAGGAAAGGGGGCGGTGCTGTGACAACACCGTGTTGTCACAACAAACAATGCCATTTGCAATATATATATATATATAGGAAAATGATTTTTTTCCCGAATTTTGTCCCCCCTAATCCCTCGAATGCTCAAAACGATGTCGTTTTGGGCATTCTTTTTTTTTTTTTTCTTCTTCTTCTTCTTCTTCTTCATGCAGGTGCAGGTCTGAGACAGAGGGAGAGGGAAAGGGAGAGAAAGAGGGAGAGGGAGAGGGAGAGAGAGAGAAGAGAGGCCGATCGTCACAGCACTCCAGTCCAGTCCGATCGGCGGCCGATCGTCGCAGCTCGCAGATCATCGCAGCTCGTAGCTCGTCGGCCGATCGTCTCCGCCCCGCCTCCGCCTCCGCCTCTGCCTCCGCCCCCTGCCCAGCCCGGTTGATGTTGGCCCCTCCAGTCCAGTCCTTCTTCTTCTTCTTCTTCCTTTTTCGAATTCGGGCGATTCGGGGGGCGGGGGCTTTCGAGCTCCCTAGCACGACTCATAGATATATATATATATATTTACTTTGTGCAATTTGTTTTCAATTTTCTTTTGACTTTGTGTGATCATTAAATCAAATAATATTTTTTTGATAATACCATAAATATATTTCAATTAATGATTATCATAATTTTATTATTATATAATAGTTATGTTTTTTTTTTGTGTGTTAATTATGATAAATACAAAATTCTGATAAAAGGATATTTGTAATTTCCAAAACTACTTGGGGTAAAACATGTTTTATGCAAACCACATGAAGTGCATTTGTAATAATTTTTAAAGTCCAAAAGAAGATAATAGATACAAATTTACATCGTTTTTGTTTTATCATTACATTCAAGTTATTTTATTCAAACTTGTAATGTGTTTTATATGCGTTTAAGTGTTAAAAAGTGTACGTTGAGTGTCATGTCATATCAGTATCGGACATGACACGTTACCTTCTTAAAAGTATCCCTGCTTCTTAACATATTAATATGGCTTCATTATATACCTGCATTTACAAATTCTAGAATTTTATCCACAGCACAAGCATAATTGGTCGAAGATTCAGTTAATTTATCACTACAGTACTGTATGAGAGGGTTCAAGAATGTCGTTGGAAAATTCGAAGATCTTCTAAGATCCTTGAGAAAAATTCGAATTCTCTAGAAAATGATGAGAGGCTTAGATTCTTCAATAGTCACAACTAAGAACACAAAAGCAAAGAGCTGATGGAGATAAGAGATTGGGTGAAGAACGAGGCAAAATAGTTAGAGAGAGAATAATGGCAAGACTCTCCCATGGATCTCCCACTTTCACTCTCAAGATTGATAATGGAAAAGGAAAATTAGTTCTTTCCCAAGAGTTGTCTCTAAAAAATCCATCCCTTGTAAAGTTATGGGTTGGTGCTATTTATAGGCACCTCATGATGTAGGATGGAGCCTATGCGCAAGGCATATGGAAATATTCTCTCTAATCACCTTGTTTGAGGAGGTGATCTCTCCGAGGATGAGAAAAATCCCGAAGAGGAGATCAATCTCTCGGCGAGCCCTTCTTCTTAACTACACCTAATCGATGATCCCCAATCATCCCAAAGGGTCAAGGGTAGTCCCAGAGGACGCCTTGCCACAGAAGGGTTAGGGGTAGTTCAAGAGAACGTCCTGCCGCAAATATTGCCGAGTCTCAGGGACCCCCTAGGTCATGCCATCTCGACTTAGTTATAGGCTAGTTTAACTGAAGAGTAAATTTATCTCCACTCACCGTCCTCGGGATCGAATCCTTTATTCGGACTCCATTATGCCCATGGTTCTAGTACGTAGATCCCGGAAAGCTCCAAGTTCGCAAGTGTTCCGGGACTCATTAATGGTGCGGCTTCTAGATTGCGTTTGAATTCGTTTGAAGCCAAGTGCTTCGGATCTCTAGGTTCGTGGATCCGAACCCTTTTGAGTCTGATCCCGAGTAAGTCTCTAAGTTCGTAGATCTGAACCCTTTTGAGGCTTAGAGAGATTCGGCCCATTTGATGGCGATAAATTCGGGTCCACCAATCTTGGACTTGCGATAAATTCGGGCCCACCAACCTTGGACTATTGGACCCAATTAATTTTGTAGGCTCGAATTAACTCCTCTTACAAGTACACACAAGTAAAAGGAAAAACAGACACAAAAGCATGTTTCTTTAACCAGCATTGTCCTCCACCTATAGTAAGAAAACTACTACAAATTGGGAACCACACTAAATTCTAATGAAATCAATGTTCTTTCTTGAGTCGAAGAAAGTTGAAGAACAATTTAATTAGTCATATTCAGCTTGGAAAGTTCTAGAGTCGAAGAGAGTTCAAAAAAAGGAAAGGGATTATCATCACCATATATGGTTAACTAAGGAAGATTTAGAGCCATATGATGCACTCAACCTCTTGAGGCAGCAAAATTTTTGAGACAATATCAATTTTATTTGCTTTTTCTTCTTTTAACCCCGAGATCTTAAACTATTTGAATAAAATATAATTTTTATGCAAAATTGGCCAGAAACAATCATACATTTCAAACTGATATGGTTCATATCACTAGTAAGTTTGCTGAAATTAAATTAGAAGTGATTAATCAAATGCATGAAAATAAGCGCCACTTAAAGTTAAGTGATTGCTTGAAAATGCAAAACTAAACAAAACAAATGGTAAAGATGCTTGAATTAGATTGGCATTAGCGAGCACAGGTAAAGAGCAGAACGAAATAGCAGCTGTGAGAGAAAAGACGAAACAAGAGCAGAACGAAAACCACGACCATAGCCTTCCACCGAAGTTCTCTTATGCCATAGAGTGAACCAGAGTTCAGGTAAAGAGCTCTTTCTCTTCTACATCTCTCAGGTTCGCAGCTGTGAAAGCTTTTGTTTGCTAGTACTGAGTTGCCTCCCACCTATTCAACAAAATGCCTCAGTGAAAACGCTGCTTCTAGCTGTCATAAGATGATTAAGGGGAGAGAGAGAGAGAGAAAGAAAGGGGCAAAGAGAGGGACAGAGAGGTAGCAAGCTATCATTGAAGAAGGGCAAACTAGCCAGGAGCAAATTAGCCAAGAGTAAATCAAAAAGCAAAGCTGCCAAGTGCAAATCAACCAAGGTATCTTGAAGAAGATTGATAATCAGGTGGATGCTCAACTATCTACCGATGAGATGCCTACTGTACTCCCCCGCCCGTCTACACGTATCCGAGGACCCCCAAAATCTCTCTTATATGGAGATTTTGTGGGACCATGGCAAGGGCCCTCAAATGGAAACAAAAGGGGATTAAGGGATGTAGAATTGGAGGATAGCTCAATCGAGTGTGATTGTGTCGATCTATGTTTGTATGGAAATCTTGGTACACCACGGTTGTGATTGATTGTGGAAATGCAAGTCTCAACTGAGTAATCATCAAAGTAGCATCAAACACCTAATGCATGGACACACCAACTAGAGTGCTATCTGATCTTGGGCAATGGCCAAAACTGGCCATTGTGTCCCCACTGGCGGCAAACGAAATGATAATGTCAAATAAACTTGACTCACTTAATGTTGATCAAAGGAGAGAAGTAATGGGCACCAAGTAACGGAAAAGTATTGAAAATGTGCGAGCTTGTAACAAGGATTTGGTTGAACTACATATGGAAGACACATAATCTGGCGAGGGTGAATGTCTTGATGGTGATACACCTACTATATCAGGTAAGCCTCTGCAAGCTTTGAGCTCTTTAGTTAAAGAAGAGATTAACAAGGTGTCAAAAATAAAGTATAAAATAGGTTCCCATAAGATTGAGAACCTGGTAGATGGCATGTACAAGCTCCTGTTGAGATCTCAAAAAAAGGCTTTTTCTATTGAGAAAATGCCTTGGTTGGATACTTCATTGACAAAAGATTCTCTTTCCATTATGTGAAAACTTGGACAGAGAAACTTTGGGAAAATTTGCTTGAGGATTGTCTCTATTGATAATAGTTTTTTTTATTTTTTACTTTTAAAGTAAAAAGTGAAGAGACTATGGATAAAATTTTGAAAGATGACCCCTATTACATTGGGGCTAGATTGATTGTTGTTAAAAAATGACAACCTGCACTAAAACTAACAAAGTGTGAATTTTCGAGTGTGTCGTTGTGGGTGAAGTTGTATAATGTTCCTTTGGAGCTTTAGACTGAAGAGGGTTTGGGTTACATTGCTAGCATCATGGGAACTCTTCTTTACTTGGATGAGCCTACTTTCAAGAGAAGCAAACTTATGTTTGCGAGAATATGTATTGAAGTGCTAGCAAATAAAGGGATCCCTGAATCTTTCAAAATAAATCTTGGTTATGGTGACCCATATGAGATTCGAGTTGAGGTTCCATGGAAGCCTCAAAGGTGTGATGTTTGTAAGACTTTTGGTCATACCATTAATTTGTGCCCTCAAAAGCCAAAGACTTTGAACCCTCCCTCTTTCAAACAAGAGTGGAGAGTCAAAGAGACTAATATTAAAATTCCAACTAAATGGGAAATGATGAAGAAAAAGGGAAGAGATGGTGGGCAAGGTTCAACGACAGTGATAAACAAAGAGAGAGAGAGAGACGTAGTCTTCTGCCCCCTCAATATTTAATGCCTTTGATGTCCTTGAATTATGTGAAGTGGGAGAGTTAAGAAATGGAAAATTAAGTCAAGAGTTGTTGTGCCAAATGGAGAGCCTAAAAAATAGAGAGTCCATCTCCAAGTGACCCCAGTAATGGTGAGACTACAAAGGAGGATAACAGAACAAAACTCAAAGCGAAACTTTATAACTTGAAGAGTGCTAGAAGGAAAATTTGAATCCTTTTTGTTGTGAATGTTGTGTTTGTCTTCTATAGACTTTGTTTTGTTTCTTTTGAGGGATAAGTTTGTTTTTGTTTATTTTTATTCTCCCTACAAAAGATGTGTATTGAACTCTATTGTATATCTTTCTTTTTTGATTATAATATGACTTACTTATCCAAAAAAAAAAAAAGAAAAAGAAAAAAAGATTGGCATTAGCTCAAATTTCATACTGGCTCATCTTGTTCCCATATTGAAAGCAGATCACGTTTCCATTCCTGAGGGAGGGCAAGAAGTGGAATATTAAGTTAAAATTATAATAAAAAAATGCATTTCCATTAATTTCAATAACACTCAGGACAACTTTCTCAATATGCAACAGAGAGTTCATAATTATTTCATGTGAGCTATATGTGAGGAAAGGACATACCTATAATTATATATGTACCTGGGATGTAATGTAACATATAGCTCGTTTTTGGCACCAGACATTTCATTCTTATGTCACATGAATCTGGGTGACTAAATCATATATGAATACGTGTCTGGGTGTCAATATGCTTTAATTATGAAATTCTTAGGTCACATGGGCTCAATGGAATTGGTAATATTTTGAGTTCTGTTATTATATATACATTTTTTTTGATAAATATTATATATATATATTAAATTAAATATGAAAATTTCCTATTACATAACATAGCATATCTAATATGACTACTACAAGAATTTTTATTTACCCATGTCTAAAACAAACATAATAAGACTATGTTTGGACTTCTGCTGAATTGGGAAAATGTTGCCCTTTCTTAGAAGTTGTCAAATTCACAACCTAGACCTAATATGAACATCCTATCTTTTTTATCCCACCAAAAACCCAACATAGTTTGTACCTTCTTCAGAACTCACTATATACATTTGGGAAAAAAAAAACCCCAATGAAGAATTCACGTATCCAAAAAAGGAAAATGATAGAGAAGTTGATCATATTAGCCTTTTTTTTTTGTTTTTTGATTGACAAAATTCTGTTGTTAGTTGTCAGATTAGCATCATAAGAGAGTTGAACCCTTAACCTCTCATTGCTACCTCCATGTCACTAGGCCACAACGCGACAGGCACTGACTTTCGTGGACTAGTGTTATGAAAAGCCATAATATACTCTATATTATAAGAAGACAAAACTACCTTTTATAGTGCCAAACTCAATGTATTCTTTCTTCATAACTGGCAATAGATCTACATCTACATTTGAAACAAAATACTCCCCACACACACACACAAAAATAAATAAATAAATAAATAGAGAGAATATTTCATTTTGCCTCCCAAATAATCACTCAGGTCAACGCAACCAAAGATGTATGTTTAGGATATTTTTTTGACTTTTACGAAAAGATGTATAATAAAATATTATAGTAAAATCAAAATGACCATTTTACCCTTTTGACTTTTAACTTTTTGACTTTTTGACTTTTTGAATAGTTGAATTCAAAAGACAAAATAATAATTTTGCCCTAGTGGCTTCCCCACAAGCTACCCATGAATAGTATCACTATGCTTGGTTCCATTTTTCTAAAAACAGTTTTCAGAAAATTCTACTTTCTTATTTTCCGTATTTTTTTGTTTTTACTGAATTTTTTTAATATTTTAAGAATTTTTTTTACTTTTTAGACATGCCTAACATAATTATACCTAAAAAGTAAAAAATTTGTGAAAAAAACCTTTTAAAAATTTACTAAATACTAAAAATACAAAAAAAAAACGAAAATTATGTACATTTTTTTGTATTTTTATGTATTTATTAATTTTTTAAAATATTTTTTCACAATTTTTTTACTTTTTAGATACATCTAAGTAAGGTGCATCTAAAAAAGTAAAAAAAATGTATAAAATGTTAAAAATATTCACTAAAAACAAAAAAATACGAAAACCAAAAAACTTAATTTTCAAAAAACTTAATCCAAAAAACTCAAACCAAACACAGTGATAGACTTTTTAGCTTTTTATAGTAATTTTGTGACTTTTTGACTTTTTTAATTTATCCCAAACAAGGCCTTAATTTAAGGAAAATGGATTTGAATTTGTAAAATTATTTATATATATTTGATGCCTTAAAATCTTTAATTTTAATTTTTTTTTTAAAAAAAATTACACTTTGAACAGCACAGCACACATATTATGACAGTAATTTTATTTTATATATATATATATATATATATTTAAATTATATACTCATTATATATGTCACCCAATAATATATAGATTGGGGATGCGTGATATTCATTCATCATTTTTGGTCCCATTTTGTCTTCAATTATGTCTCTCATTGTCTTTTCAATACCCTCCATTTTGGTCATTTTTTTAACAACCAATTATTTAAAACGTGTCTTTTTTTAGAATGAGAATTGCTATGAAGAATTATTAAAGTTTTCATGGACAGGATATTGTGGTGTTGTTAATTTGATTTTTATTGATAAAACAGTTAATTATTTTTACAAAATTACTATAATCATAGAATTTCATTGATTAAAAGAAATTCTACTCTTAAATAAATAACTTCGCCAACAAAATCTTAAAACCTAGCTGTAAAGATTTATTTGCTGTGGATTATTGCTCATTACCCGTTATGAGGTTTCTCTTATTAGTTCCAAAAAAAAAAAAAAATGAAAAGAAAAGAAAGATAGACGGCAAGTGACCACTTCTTAGTAAAACAAAAATTGTATTTTAGAAAAATAAAGATTAAGGTTATGCTTGTTTAGGGATTGAGGAGTTTGTTGGATTGTTAATCTGTGAGATAACTCAATCTTAGGTTAGTAAAGTCACAGTTACTCTATTGACTCAAATTTTAAACCTCTGAATTTCTTGTAATCTGAAGAGATAGTCACATGAATCACTGACCAACTATCCTATACAGATAATAAACTAATTTAGATAACAACATAACACCCTACTTGATTTTAGCGACAGATTATGAAAAACATCACTAAATGTCACTTTTTTTTTACGATTTTTTGATCTATACAAACACTAGTGAGATTTAATGGTATGCATGTTCTTCTAATAATTAACCCATAGATTGATTTGATTTTTTAAGGGGTTGTTTGGAGTAAACTAAACAAGTCAATTTTATTTTTTTGATTTTTTTTTCTATATTGATTTTTTTTTTCTAATTTGTCTTCTGTAGATGAACTTATAAAGTAAAAAAATTATTAAAAAAAATAGTTTACTATTTTTTATTTATCCTTTTCATTTTTAGATTTTTTATAAATTTTTTTCATTTTCGATTCGTTTTGTCAAGCCAAATCTAGAAATTTAAAATTTTTTGAATTAAAAAAAAAAATCAGTAAAAAGTCTTGGTTTTTACGTCAGTAAATCTTAATTTTGCTTGTTTCCCAATTCAACCTTTAATTATTGCGGCTCACATTGATGTTCAAAGTAAATTACTAATTATTGTGTTGAATAAAGTTTGTGTGTGTGGTTATGATGATGGTGTGTTCAGATGTTTTCAATTTATACTTGAATTTTCCTTTATTGTTAAAGTATACATTCTTCAGTTGTTCTAGCTTTCACCACTGTAAAGAGAAATTGATTATCAGCTTTATGTTCCATGACATTTAGCATCACAATCACGTAGCTATGGGAGATTTGGAATATAACCCAACAAAGTCTGAATTTTTATACCATTTTTAGTGCAGAATGTTACATAATGTGGGTTTTAAACTATGATCTTAAAAGCATTACCCGGAAAAATCCCATTACACTGGGGTGTGCTGGGATGGGGGTAGATTAGGTTTAGCTCTTACCTTTATATGATTTGCGAAGAGTGGCTTCCATTGGAATTAGACTTGCAATCTCATATGCTTAGTAAATTGACATGTTCTTTTCAATTTTATTATTTAATTTTGACCATCTACGGTTAAAATAATTATTAGCCATGTCATGCTAATACTACTTGGTTAATCCTTGATTATAACTTTAATTTGAAATATGTTGGAGAGCAGCTCAGAAACTCATACACCACTGGAAGATTCTCAGAGGAGATAACATAAGAAAAAGAGAGAGGATTATTTTCCTCTTTGTACCTGTATGGCTCTATTCTCCGCCTTGTTCTCATCTTAAATGAATGTTTCCCTCTCTTAATTTGCAAGTGATGGTAACCAGGGGTAAAGATAGAGGTGGGACTGGAGTTGTTAAGCATGTCATTCGCTCTCAAAATTGTTTGATTGTTGAGGGGAAAAATCAGGTGAGTGGCACCTTCCTAAGTTGCTCAATTATATTTAACTTTTGTCTTGTAGACATATGGATGGGGTTAATATACACACAATAAAATTTTAAATTTCATTATATTCAAATAACATCTTGGACAAACTTGCTACCCAACCAAATGCATATTGAAAAGTTACTTCTCTCTACATTTTTCTTTCACTGATTTTACTTTCTAGTACTTTCACTTTCCATAATTTTTTTGCCTTTCTAAGGCAGTAACTTGTCAACATGGGTTTTTGTGTTGATTTTGCAGCCGTTGTGTATGTTGTGATTTCTTGACTGGATATTGCCAGGGCTCACATGTATAGTTCAAACAGTTCTCTCAGTTATGAGAGCATTCAAAACATTCTCTCTATTTATCATATTTAGTTTAGTTGGAAAATAAAAAGGCCATAGTTTCTATTAGGCATGTCTGAAACTTAAGAGAATATTTGGAAGATGAGTAACTTTTGGATGGAATTCAACTTTGATACTGTCTCTGAATAGCTTCCACTCAATTGGAAACCTTTAGTATGGTCCTTGATAACTTCTTGAAGGCCCCTGGTAGCTGCTTATTTAGAAATCGTTCTTAAATTACAGTTTCTTGTTAGAGTGCAAAATAATTGCTAGACTTTTTTTTGAGAATATAATTGTTTGACACTTGAATTTAAAAGTAGCCCTTGATGTCATTTGTTCAAATCTAATTTTCATTGAAGGTCTAATGTGATGAGGTGGCTTGTTTTTGTTTGTTTTTTCAGTTGGCCCCAAGGATACTCCGATGGATCTGGTGTTGGAAAAGACATATGACGCCAAAACTGGGAAGGGCATGCTTGATCCTATAAATCTTCTCTTCAATTTTATTGGAGACATTTAACATGGTGTAAAAATGTTGCAGATGAGTGCCTGTCGGGTGTTATTTTTTTTTACTTTTTATGAGAAATTCTCATGTAGTTTGTGTTATAGAAGAATTCTTAAACACATTTATGTTATTTGAGTTTCAGTAAATGAAAAAAGGGATTGGTCTCTCTCTCTCTCTCTCTCTCTCTCAAACCATTTACATGTATTGATGAAGATTGCATATGTGAAAAAGCATGACTAAAAACAAAGATCAATTTTGTTTTTATGATTCAAATTCTCTAATTCAACGTAAAACAAAAGGGATTGAGAATAGTTATATTCATTTTTTTCATTAATGTGTAATAATTTTTTTAAACTTACAATTGAACAGTAATTTCACCCTGTTTTTCTTTTTCTTTTTCTGTTTTCTTTTTTCTTGGACTCTCCATCCATAAAAAATTATCATATGAGTTAGAAATATCATAGTGTTCACAACTAATGAAGATGCAAAATAGTTGACATAGAGTCACTACTTCAAATACGCTATGTTTGGATTTATGGATTTTGATATAGGGATTTAAAAAACAAAAGAGAAATGGAGAAAAAATTTAGCTTATGTTTCATTCGCATCTCCCTCATCTTTTTCCTTTTCTTTTCAAAATCCTTTCTAATCGACCATCCAAACACAGCCTTTGGAGATTATTTTGTGAATGACTTTTGTTATACATGAATTGAAGGGGGTTAGGAATTCAAAATTGTAAAATAGAGTTTTGGGGGTCTAAGGTGGGCATTAATATTTTCTCTGTTAGCATGAGAGTTGTTTCTGAGAGATTTTTCTGATTCCACCTTTATCCCTTTCTTAAATCTTTCACATCTCATAAGAAAACAAAAACCCTTTTAGTAAGAAGAAAATACCCAAGAAACCATAAATTCAGAATGACATGTTTATCTAATTATTCATAATTGTATAAAATTGAGAATAGTGTATTTTTCATCCCTTAAAATTATCAAATTACGGAAGGACATTCATTTTGGTCTATATGGTCATGAGGACTATAATTCATCCTCCAACCACAAATTACTTGTGAAGAGTCTAAACTTTCGTAACTCCAAATTTATTTAATGGGAAAAACAAACACAAATGCACGCAAACTTGAAGGGCGACAACCCTTTTTGTATGTGTGTTTGTTTTTACAGGTGATCTTGCTATGTTTTCTTATTTTCCCTATTGTTTTTGTTGATTGTAATGCATTTCATTGCTATCCATCAATAAAATTGCTCTTTTGCATTGCTAATAAATTTTTTTTTTTAAAAGAGGTACAAAAAAGAAAAACCTAATCCCTACCTTAGACAAGTTGATACCTACCAACTCACAAAAAGAAAAAATTTAAAATAAAAACAAAAAAATCAACAAAGCTAAACAACAAGACCCAACAAGATAAAAAAGAAGAGTGCTTTACTGATAAGTAGCATTTCTCTAAAAAAAATACACTTTGAATCCCAATGGTAGATATACACACCACAACTATTACCAACATTCCAAACAATAAGCACCATGTTTCTATCAAGGAAGAGTCTTGTCACCATTTGACAGCAATAAATTCAAGTCCTCTAGAGAAAAATGTAAGTTTTCATCGTAGAATGGTTCTTCAATGTAGAATGGTTCTTCAAATGATGTTGTAGTTGTCGCACTTGCTTCCTGAAGTGCCACTTTTGGAAGAAGAGAGTCTGAGACAGAGGCAGAGATAGAGTCAAAATTTTCAAGAGTGGCCAATAGGACCCTCACTTGCCAATCTCATAAGTCAAGAACTTGTGTTGATTGGCACTACTGCCATTAATGAATTAGCGCCAACTTTAATGATCTCACCACCATATATGATCGAGTCCTTGAATATATATGACTCAATGTTCTATAAGAAGTTGTTGGGGAACAAGATTTTAAGCGCAAGTTAATTATAAAGTATCACACCTAGGATATCAAAACGAATTGCCTTTTAATTATATAAGTCATGGAAACTCTTCACCACAGAGCTCATATCCTCTAGGACAACAAAGAATGGATGATTAAGTGAAGTATGTTGAGTTTGAGACACTAGTGGACCTAGAAATACAATCTTTATTGATAACACTCTAGTACACAAAACACTTGTACACAATCACACACTAATACACTTCACTTATCCACTCACACGTACATTCAAGCACTTACACTTTGTGTCTTCCTCACACAAGACCTTGAGACACCTTACACTAGATAGTGCTTGACAACTCACTTTGGACTCACTCTTCTTTCACTCAATTGTCTAATTGTCCATTTGCTTAGTACATGCATTCATCTCATATTTATACTAGTTGAAGAACTTTGTTTATAGAATACACTCATATTTTCCCTACACTCTAGAGCAATCTAGATTACTTTAGTACATATTAGAGCTTTTTATTCTTCTCTAGAATATTTTATAACCTTCCGGAACATACTAGATTTCTCTAGTTTTCGCCAAACTTCTTTAATGTTTCGAAACCTTCTAGGATATTATAGAATCTTCCGAATTTTTCTAGGTCTTTCCAGAATTTTCTAGATCTTTCCGGAGTATTCTAGATTCATGTGGAAACTTCTAGAATATTATAGAGAGAAGATTCTAGAGAGTGAGGAGAGTTAGTGATGCCTCTCAACAAAGCATGCACCCAATTTCAATCACAACACCATTGAAGCATTGTAAAATAAAAAAAATGAAAGATGATAAATGCCATAACGTTACATATTTAGCTCGCTAATATACACTTTATTAGTCTGATAACGAGTTTTATTTTATAATTTTGTGTGATTTTGAGTGTTTTTATATATTTTGAGTGTTGTATACAAATTATTATAAATGATATATTTTCTATATAATAAGGGAAGAGTGTTTTTGAATTTATCCTACAGACAATTGTCCTACTAGGACATTTTAATGGTCATGATTCATTTATGTATTTAGATGAACAGTTGAGATGAAAACCTTCTCTCTCACTCTACCTGAACTTCCCGCCCAAGAGCCACAAGCTTTGCAACCACCCATTCTCATCTGTCGCACCTCACCTTTTCACATTTTAAATTTCAAAACACACCCATCCACTCCCTACGGCAGAGAGACCCACGGTCATGGAATTCTCTCTATAAACTCTCCTTTTTTTTTCTTTCAGTTTCACTCCCAATTTTCAAGTTTCAAAACACCCACGCTCATCAAACTCTCTATAAACTCTCCTCTTTTTATCTTTCAGTCTCACTCCCAATTTTCAAATTTCAAAACACCCACCCTCTCTCTCTCTGCTTTACTTCCCTCTCTGATGGTGATACATCTCTTTCCGACGACTCTCTCGCGACCCAGCCATGGTGATGTTCATCACCTCCTCTAGTCATCGCCACCGCACAACGCCACTTCCTCTAGTCATCTCCACCGCTGTTGCTCATCACCACTGCCACCGCTCATCATCACCGTTGCTATGGATGGATCGACATCAGGCTACTGCCAACGTTTCTGGAGAGCTCCCCACTCTCCTCCCTGCCTTTTTAACTCTCCTTTCTTTCTCTACACACTGTCACGCTAACTTGGAGAGAGAGAAATGACATCCACTGCGTTGTGTGACTGTTTGATGCATATGGGTCACATATTGGAGTGTTGAGACATCTTTGATCACTGGAAGGACTATACCAATGTTTTGTGAACTGGGTTTCTGAGAGAGAGAGAAAGTGAGAGGAAAATGAAAGAGAATAGAAGGAAAATGGGAAGAGAGGCAGCCATGGATGAGATCTAGAGAGAGAGGAGAGAGAAGAGATGTGGTGCGGTGGGGCGCCACGTCTGGCTAAGTTTGGCTTTAGTAGATGAGGGTTGTTTGGATAAGGAATAATTGGAATGTGAAACTCATTTTTTATTTTATTTTTATTTTTTTTGATTTGTCACCACTGACCAATGTTTATCTTCCTCTTTTGAGAATTGACTCATCCATGTTTTCCATATATAGAGAGATATATCCGAAGCATATTCATTGTCATCTTCTTCTCTTAATTTTTTAATGCACCTCCAATGACTAATTATGTTAAAGTTTACACATAAAAATAAGTGGGATTTAATTTTATTCGACAAGTTTCAATAATTACAGGGGTGTTTTAAGGAATTAGTTAAAATTTTGTGTTATCTTGCTGTTTGTGTGTTCTGTTTGTTTTTTTTATTTATATAGATTTTTTTTATGCAACTTATGGATTTGGATTTAATTTTTAAAAAATTTTTAGGTCTGAAATAATTGTTGGTCTTTATAAAATGGGTTTTGATTTTACAAGTATATTTTTATTTTCAGTTTGATTTATGGAATGGATTTAATTTCTTAAAGGAAAATGAGTGTTGATTTTTTATGATTTTGAAAAAAGCTTTTGAAATGGATGTTGATTTCTTATGATTTAACAATATCAAATCACAAATTTAAGATAAAATAGAGTGAAAAAAAAAATAGAGAGAAAGCATGAACAAAAGAAGGGATTCATTGCCGCCTCTACTTCGTGACTGTCCACCACCATTGACACTTGACATTTTGAAAAGGAAATAATTATGTTTAGCAAGATTGTTAAATTTTTTTTATAATTAGATATGAGGTATATGAGGAAAAAAAATGTAAAATAATTATGAATTTGATATTATTTTAACTCATTTTATCTTTTAATATTATTTTAATCAAAAAAATAATTAAATACATACGACTCAAAAAAATATTTGAGGTGACATTATTTAAATACATTATATATATATATATGAGAATTATATGAGAATTTGAGAAAAAATGTCACCTCAAACATTTTGACTTTTAGCAATGAATTTGATAAATTATATTTTAACTTAAACGAACCACCATCGTACGATACTTGCTGAAGTCACGGCCGGCGGTGGTATTGCCGTAGATGGTGGCAAAAGTCTTATGTGTAGAGTTTTATATTGCAGTGAAATTATTGTCATCTTGAACTGATTTATTATAATTGATTTCTATAATAGTGAAATTATTATCATTTTGAATTTATATTTTTTATAAAGGATGTGATACCAATATTAATAATTTATGTTAATTGATTTTTGTAAAGCATGTATACCAATATTATTTGCACCGTGCCTTCAGGCACGCATCATACTCTAGTATTATAATATAACATAAAAAAAATATAATAAAAAAATGAAAGCCACCCGTTTGTTTGTTCGTTTGCTTCTATATAAATATATATAGTATATATATATAAATATATATTACAATATATTAAAAAAACAAGAAAGAAAAGAGAAAGTTTCCAACCACTCTACTGACTTAGTTGCGCAATTATGCAGGTGCAATAAAATCATTTCCTCAAGGTCATGAACATAATCTCTGAATTGAAGACTGAACGCATATGCAGATGAAGTCGTGCGATCTGTTAATGAAAATCGATGCATCAAATTTTAACAATTTCAGCCTCAAAATCTCAATAATACCGGCTTCTAAAGATTAGACAGTTTCAGGAGTGTGTAGTGAGCTCTATAAATGGGATAAACTGAATGTGAGAAAGGAGGGAGTTTTTGGAAAAGAAGTGGAGCTCGGTCTTGTATTTTGATGTAATTTTCTCCTTTTAGTTGTAAGTTTTATTTTCATGTTTGATTTCAGTGTGTATGTTAAAATAATTATGAGTAGTGAAATTATTAGCTAAGGTTAAGGATGAAGCCTCTTCTATGGTAGTAATTGAATATGTGATCCAATCATATTCTCTAAATTGAGGTTTTAGTGATTAATTGTTCTTGTCTCTTCTAAATTAATTCATTAAATTTTGGATATGAATTTAAAAGTGGTACAAAAAAATGTGGCCTACCTATGGAGAAGTTTTGCAGAGAGGGAAAAAGGTTAATACAAAAAATTGCTGTCTTTCAAGCCTGTACCACCCGTATCTTCTTCTTCGCCCTCTCAATTTGCTTGTACCTTTGTTGGAGTTTCCTCTTCGTGGCTTCCATCTTCAGTTCATAAGCTTCTGCATCATTGAAGCACGTAGACTTGTGTTCTTTCACTTTCGCTTTGGCCGATTCACTGATTTTGCTGATCTCGGTGCTTTGCCTCGGACACTTTGCAATCGCCTGAGGGACAGAACATTGCTCATCTTTCTTGTTCTCAGACTCGGTGCTTCTCTTTCTCTTCGGTGATTTGGCCGCTTCACTGATTTTGCTGATCTCGGTGCTTTGCCTAGGACACTTTGCAATCGCCTGAGGGACAGAACATCGCTCCTCTTTCTTGTTCTCAGACTCGGTGCTTCTCTTTCTCTTCGGTGATTGTAATAATGCGCTCTGAACGAGAGACAATTGCTTTCCTTTGCCGTATATGGGGATTGGGAGATCATGATCATGACAGTGATGATCATCATGATGATCGATCTCAGAATCAGAAAAATAGTCTCCTAGCTCTTCTTCTGTATCCAAAGCAGAGTCTTTCACCAGCTCTGATACAATCCCATTCAACCAATCAACATCTCCATCATTCAAATCCATATCCAAAGAATCATCATCATCATCATCATGGATACCGCAGTAACGCCCTATGATGGGCTGCCTCACATAGAGTTTCTCAGCGATTCTATCTCTTCGCTCAAAAAAATCTTTGGGTCGATACCACGCTGCGACGTTGATGGCTGAATCAATCACGGTGAATATATCATCTACGGCTTCCAACTTCTTCTTCCAGGCCTCCATTGCTGCCATACTCATTCCCATCGATTGATTTACCCCAAAATTAAAAAACCCTTTCGAGAACAGAGCAGTGAGTTCAGGTTGTTTCAATCCTCTCTCTCTCTCTCTCTATATATATATATATATATATTATTAGAAGTAGTGTTTTTATGGATTTATATTTCTTTTATTACAGTTTTGTACCAACTCAAATTTCATGTAAATTTTACTAATTAGTATTTTCATAGATTTATATTTCCTTTATTACATATAGAGTTGTATACAAACTTCATTTTTTTGTAAATTTTACTAATTGTACTTATTTATATGAAGTTTATAAAATAGTATTTTATACAAATTCAAACTTCATGTAAATTTTACTAATTTTATATAGAATTTATTCTTGTAATAGTATCAATTTTACGCGTAAACTATTCGATTTTAGATCAATTTTACCCCGCCATCAGTTGTCATCTATAATCAAACGAAAGTTGGTGACGTGACACTAAAATTTCATGTGATACTTCATTTTACTAACCGAACTATCCCAAAATATCAATTAGACACCCGAATATTTTATAAAAAAAATTAAATAACTAATAATAATTTTTATCTAAAAAAGCGAGAAAAATAAAATTTAAATAAAAATATTAAGTATTTGTACTATTGAGTATTCTTCACAATTGAGTCAATGATACAACCGAATAAGTACTAACTTCAATTTTGTAAGCTTTATTCTTTTAATAATATTAATTTTACTCCTATACCATTTGATTTTGGATCAATTTTATTCATGTTGTTCGTTGTCGTCTATAATCAAACCGAAGTTGTTGAGGTGGCACTGAAACTGCATTTGAAACTTCATTTGAAACTTCATTTTACCCCCTACAAACTACCCCCAAAATGCCAATTAGATTCGTGAATGTATTAACAAAATTAAATTTAACTATCTAATAATAATTTTCATCTAAAAAAGCAAGAAAAATAAAATTTACAAAAATTTATTTCAAATATATACTTCATTTGAAATTGTAGCTTTAAGTTTTAAAGTACCCTCAGTCCACCCTAGGGAAACTAATTAAGCCCAAAATAAAAAAATAAAAAAAAACTACTTTTTTTCTCTTAGCAATTGTATCTACCTTATCTCCTAAATTAATTTCAATAGGACTAATCGACTAGTAGTAGGTTGAAAACCATGTGGGTAATATTCATCATCATTGTTCTACATTGTTTCCAAATCTCAAAAGAAGATGTTCTCTAAAACACATGTGGTCTAGATTTTGATTTTAGAGTGATAGGTTTGGGAGCAAAATGAAATTTGCTCTAAAAAAAATCAATTACGCAAAAAAAAAAAGAAAGAAAAGGAAAATGATAAAGAAGCCGATCATATTATCCGACTTAATACACTGACTTTCACAGAGCTGTGTTATGAAAGGCCATAATATAGAGAAGACTTTTCTTCCATTTATATAGTGACAAACTCAATGAATTCTTTGCTCAGATTTAATTGTCGGTAGCAAAACAAATTATTTTGCTCTCTCTCTCTCAGAAACACAATGGAATTAAGTTTCAAACTTTCAAAGGAGAAACTTCATGGGGGTGGCTTGAGATAATTTTTTAATTTGCATTTCACAAATTTTATAATGATGGATTTTCTATAGTAGGATTCATATTTTCTACTGGTGTGTTGTCACAACCAAATCCTCATTTTTTTTTCTTTTCTTATTTTGTGGAGTAAATCTTCAATAGTTGAAAGGATATTGCCAATATGTATAATATAAAATTGTGCAATATATAATTTTGTAGAGAGAGAGAGAGAGTGTGAGGCTGAAGATTTGGATATGTGCAAGATCTAAAATAGAGGATGAACATCAATTTTGGGCACAATATTTCATGCAGAGAGAGAGAGAGAGAGAGTAATAATGGTCAATGGATTGAGCATGTGGCAATAGACAATGAAGTGAGTGGCATAAGGACAATGGCACGTCCAGTTTCGAGAGAGAAACCAAAGAGCAAGTAAAAGAGAAGGAAGAGATTGACGAATTGGTGAACCTTTTGACTTCAAAGCGTAGTTTCATAATTTCAATTTACGCTTACCATGTTGGACGTAAACATGTTGAATTCATTTTCAGTCCACATGTAACAGCCATCTAATTGATATTTTTCAAGGAGCACTGACACTTCTAAGAAAGTACGTTATTACATCTAACACTAACACGACAAGACATTTATCGGATACTTCCTAACACTTACACATGAAACAATAAATTAGTTTGGAATTTAATGGTAAAGCAAAATAATAATAATAATAATAATAATAAATATTCATATATATGACTTATAATAATTATATAGACTTAAGTATTTTGCACATGTCCCCTATGTGTTATGTCTTACATATTTTAAAATTTTCCTATCGGCCTGTTTGTATCCTGTCAAATGTCCATGTCAAAGAGCTTAACTAGCCTATTTAGTGGCTTGGTCTAAAAAAAATTTGTTACGTGTCAAAAGTGGACATGCAATAAATACAAAGAATTGTAACTTTATTGCACGTTATAAATTAAAGAATCGTAACAATATCACTGCATGCTATAAATTGTTTCATTACGAATATGAGCAAATATGTGTCTTATAAGTGATGTATGTGTTTGATTTGCAAAAACAAGTGTCAAAAGAGCACAATTGAGATGTGCCACGAGTATAATTGTGATCAAAATGTAAATTCACTAAAGAAATGGAGTTTTTTTTTTGTAAATATGAGAAAGTCTCAAAGTTTGATTAATTGAAGCCCTCATTTCCTATTTTCTCACAAGAGAAAGAAAGAAAGAAGAAGGCGATTGTGATTGCACGAATCTATTCTCATTTTTCTTTGTTGTAGGTATGGCACTTGCTCTAATTTCTTTTCCTTTTTAAAAAACCCTCATTTTAGTTGCTTGAGGATAATAAACACTACAAAAAAAATGTTTTTTGCGACGGCAAAACGCCGTCGCAAATACTCTCACACGCCGTCTCAAAAGCCTTTTGCGACGGTAAAATCTCTTTTTGCGACGGCAAGTGGGGGTCGCAACATAGGGGGTTGCAAAAGGCCTTTAGCGACGGGAAGTGCCGTCGCCATTGTTTTAGCGACAGGAAAATTTCTCTTTTGCGACGGCAAATTTCTGTCGCCAATAATGGATAGAAATTTGGGTTTTTTTGCGATGGCACAGTCTTGCCGTCGGTAAAAGAGGTTTTTGCGACGCCAAAAATCTCATCGCTAAAAAGTGTCGTCGCTTTTGGCTATAGTCGACGGCAACGTGAGCCGTCGCTAATGACTATTCTCGACGGGAATTATACCGTCGCTAAAGCCTTTTTTTATTAAATTCCGTACCTTTTGCGATAGTATGGGTGCCGTCGCAAAAAGCCTGGTATATATATATATATATATTTTTGGCGACGGGGTATTCTGCCGTCTCAAAAAAATTAAAAAAAAAACCCCTGTTTACAAATTATTAAAAATATAAAAATCACCTGTATTAAACGAAAAATAACTAAAAAAAAATCCAAAAATTACATAATAATATAAATACATACATAAACAAAAGTTGACAAATGATGAAAAATCATAATGTTGTTCCATTCATAACAATACATAAATAAAAATTCATAACAATAAAAATTATGCGACTGCATAATGTCACATAATACATACATAATGTTGTTCACAAATTTAAATAACATAAATCAAAATCAAAATCAAAAGTTTTCGTCTTGATTCTTTCATGGGTTACAAAAACAGAAGTTCGTCATAATCTTTATACGCCCGCACTCCACAAGAAGCAAACTGCTACTCAGGAAATATCTGAAAAAAACAAAATAAAAATAATTAATAACAATATAATGGTGTTAATATTTTAATTACAGAAAAATATAAAAAAATTAACTACTATATAATTAGAGAGATAGTTTAGTAAATAATTTTGACTAGACCGAAATCTGACTCTAACTTCCAAACCGGGAACCCGATTCGAGCCCCGTCTTCTCCCACAAGTCTCTCGTGCCTAGGCGGTCGTGTGTGCCAAGCTTCGTGCTAAACCGACGCCGTTTGGTGATTTTGGGGCATTAAGACCTCGAATTCAAGTTTTTTAAGGAACTAGTTTGCCTAAAGTGAAATCCGGCTCTAACTCCCAAACCGGGAACCCAATTCAAGCCCCATCTTCTCCCACAAGTCTCTCGTGCCTAGGCGGACGTGTGTGCCAAGTTTCGTACTAAACCGACGCCGTTGGATGATTTTGGGGCGTTAACTCCTCGAATTCAAGTTTCTTAAGGAACTAGTTTGCCTAAAGTGAAATCCGGCTCTAACTACCAAACCGGGAACCCGATTCGAGCCCCGTCTTCTCCCACAAGTCTCTCGTGCCTAGGCGGACGTGTGTGCCAAGTTTTGTGCTAAACCGACGCCGTTTGGTGATTTTGGGGTGTTAACTTCTCGAATTCAAGTTTCTTAAGGAACTAGTTTGCCTAAAGTGAAATCCGACTCTAACTCCCAAACCGGGAACCCGATTCGAGCCCCGTCTTCTCCCACAAGTCTCTCGTGCCTAGGCGGTCGTGTATGCCAAGTTTCGTGCTAAACCGACGCCGTTTGGTGATTTTAGGGCGTTAACTTCTTGAATTCAAGTTTTTTAAGGAACTAGTTTGCCTAAAGTGAAATCCGACTCTAACTCCCAAACCAGGAACCCAAATCGAGCCCCGTCTTCTCCCACAAGTCTCTCGTGCCTAGGCAGTCGTGTGTGCCAAGTTTCGTGCTAAACCGACGCCGTTTGGTGATTTTGGGGCGTTAACTCCTCGAATTCAAGTTTTTTAAGGAACTAGTTTGCCTAAAGTGAAATCCGGCTCTAACTCTCAAACCGGGAACCCGATTCAAGCCCCGTCTTCTCCCACAAGTCTCTCGTGCCTAGGCGGATGTGTGTGCCAAGTTTCGTGCTAAACCGACGCCGTTTGGTGATTTTGGGGCGCTAACTCCTCGAATTCAAGTTTCTTAAGGAACTAGTTTGCCTAAAGTGAAATCCGACTCTAACTCCCAAATCGGGAACCCGATTCGAGCCCCGTCTTCTCCCACAAGTCTCAAGTGCCTAGGCGGACGTGTGTGCCAAGTTTCGTGCTAAACCGATGCGGTTTGGTGATTTTGGGGCGTTAACTCCTCGAATTCAAGTTTGTTAAGGAACTAGTTTGCCTAAAGTGAAATCCGACTCTAACTCCCAAACCGGGAACCCGATTCGAGCCCCGTCTTCTCCCACAAGTCTCTCGTGCCTAAGCCGTCATGTGTGCCAAGTTTCATGCTAAACCGACGCCGTTTGGTGATTTTGAGGCGTTAACTCCTCAAATTCAAGTTTTTTAAGGAACTAGTTTGCCTAAAGTGAAATCTAGCTCTAACTCTCAAACCGGGAACCCGATTCGAGCCCCATCTTCTCCCACAAGTCTCTCATGCCTAGGCGGACGTGTGTGCCAAGTTTCGTGCTAAACCGACGCCGTTTGGTGATTTTGGGGCGCTAACTCCTCGAATTCAAGTTTCTTAAGGAACTAGTTTGCCTAAAGTGAAATCCGACTCTAACTCCCAAACCGGGAACCCGATTCGAGCCCCGTTTTCTACCACAAGTCTCTCGTGCCTAGGCAGACGTGTGTGCCAAGTTTCGTGCTAAACCGACGCCGTTTGGTGATTTTAGGGCGTTAACACCTCGAATTCAAGTTTCTTAAGGAACTAGTTTGCCCAAAGTGAAATCCGACTCTAACTCCCAAACCGGGAACCCGAATCGAGCCCCGTCTTCTCCCACAAGTCTCTCGTGCCTAGGCGGTCGTGTGTGCCAAGTTTCGTGCTAAACCGATGCCGTTTGGTGATTTTGGGGCATTAACTCCTCGAATTCAAGTTTTTTAGTGAACTAGTTTGCCTAAAGTGAAATTCGGCTCTAACTCCCAAACCGGGAACCCGATTCGAGCCCCGTCTTCTCCCACAAGTCTCTCGTGCCTAGGCGGTCGTGTGTGCCAAGTTTCGTGCTAAATCCAGCTTTAACTAGTCCCGTCTTCTCCCACAAGTCTCTTAACTTAGAATGCAAAGATACATTTTAGCTTAGAATGCAAAGATACATTTTATACCTGATCTTCTGGTGGTGGTGTATATGGATTCTCGTCTTCTGTAGATTCCCTAAATGCCCGGTGGCCACTTGATGCATCAGGAACCTATGTTAGTCAATGCATAATGTCTTAATCATATTCGAATTTTATACATAATCTTTAGTGAAAATTGAACTATCAAACAATTTAATTTATATGGAACCTGTCTGTTGGGATCCACACTCGCCCCCTGTGACACAAGGGCCATCATCTCAGCTCTCATCTGTTGTAAATGTGTAGAGAACTCTGCTCGCAGCTCCTCCCTCAACTCATCCCTTAGCTCTGCACGAACCTGCTGCGTGATCTGATCAATAATCAATGGCTGGGGTGTTGACTGTGATGGCCCAGCACCATCTTTATACACCGCTCTCCGAGGCACAATTCTCCCGTATGTGCGACAATATCCATGTCCGCCATGACCTATCAACTCATGGAAAATGGCATTCCTAGCCTCCAAAGTCCGACCATCCTCAGGTAGCATAGAGAGTTGACGATTAAACTCATCCTGTATTGAATAAGACATACAAGTATATGCCAAATTAAGATGGTTGACACACAAAAAATAAACTTTAAATACAATCAAAGGTGTTTGGAAACTACCAAGGTCTGGATAACCTCTGGGTCATCTACTCTACGTGTCATAAGCCAAACATTCATCTTATCAGTAGACTCCCCCTTACTGGTCATCTACATTTTTTTAGAAATATGAAAATTAGAATCCAAATAATTTGTAAATATACAATGTTTATTTATATACAAAAATAAAACAATAAAATGTAAACCTCATGCCGTATCTGAGAGAAAGTAGTACGCCCTGTGGTATGAGCTATGCCGTGAGCTCGCCGATTTTTAGCATTCCTACTTGCAATTTTCTATAACAGGTTCAACAAATGTAAGTATGTAAATATGATTTGTATGTTTACATATCATAAATATAACTTATTTGTATACCTCAGCATCGGAAGTACGCCAATACTCCACAAGTTGTTCCCACTGGCTTGGCACAATGTGCATAGGAACATCATCCTTCAGATTAGGATCAGAACTTCTAGGCTTGAAATACTTAGCCTTAATCTTGTTCTTGTGATCCTTCCATATGTTGTTGCAGTTTTTCATGCAAATTGGCTTGTACTCCTTTGGACATATATTCAAATTGTCCTATAAAACACAATTTCAAAGTTTAAGGCTAAGTATAACACAAATTTAGAATTCGAATTTGTGGACAAAAATATACTTTTACCTTCACATCCTTCCAGATAGCATCAACAATATCATCAGGCACATTGTTCCAGTCAAGAAAAGTAAGAGGAACAATGTTACCATTCCGCACAATAATGCCAAGTTGAGTAGTTAACTTGGCCACGTTATCCCCTATTGGGCAGTAATTTGCATCAAATTGTATGTCTAGCATTTTACCAGTACCCCACTCTTTAATGCCCTTGGCACATCCTCTACCACGCCTAGTCGAGGTTGATAAAGAACTAATATGACTTGCGAGATACAATAACAATAAACAATATGCAATGGTAATAAACAAATGCAAATTTAAATAATGTGAATACAAATCATATCAAATAAACCTGAGGTGGGCTGTGAAGAAGTCGAAGGGTCTGCAAAATACAATGAGAATAAACAAATTATATATAATGAGCATAAATAAATGTATGTTTAAATAATTTTCATACAAATCAAAGCAAATTCATATACCTGCGGATGGCTCATAAGCTAATGATGATAGCTGCTGTGGTGCCACTGATGGTGGACGCACCGATGGTAGGCGTGGAGGCTGAGTACATGGTAGCTGCTGTGGTGCCACTAATGGTGGTCGATGCGGTGGTACTAATGGCCCCTCAAATGGTGGTGGCACTAATGGCCCCTCCGATGGTGGCCGATGTGATGCCTCCTCTGATGGTGGTGTTACTGATGTCCTATTATGTAGCACATCAGACATCATGCGCCGGGGATGATCAGGCTTCCTCTTCCGTCCCATAATAATCTGCAAGCAATATAACATTAATTGACATTAGAAACATAGACAATGGTTTGTCATCAACTATAATATGACATTAATTGAACTATTACAATTACAAAGACAAAGTAAAGTAAGAAATTGATTATTAACTACAACCTTGGCCTTAATTGAATTACTAATGTTGATTAAATATCAGCCTATTTGAACATCAACTATTTCCCCTTCTGCGGCTTCCTTCACCCAACCAACTTCTTCATCACGAAACATTATATTTTCTTCCAATTGTTGGCTCATGTATGGCTCGATTTGTGGATCAGTCGAACTCATATCAAATAAACCTCTTTGAGACATCTTCACCACGACTTGCCAGTCTGGTTGTAACGGGTCTGCAACATACCAAACTTGCTGTGCTTGGGATGCCAAGATGAAAGGTTCATTGGTAATTCGATCATCTCGGTACAACAAATGATTGAAGTTCACCAACGTGAAATTGAAGACATCTTCTTTCTTTCCGTGAATGTTGTCAATCCAATCGCACTTAAACAACACATGTTTCTTCTCATTGGAATATCGAATCTCAACAATATCTGTCAATTGTCCATAATAGTACACAGACCCCACACAAGGATTCTTGTTTTTTCGACTAGCATAACTTATGGTATCTGCCTTCAAAGCTACACCACAATTTTGTGTGGCTCGACAATCATCCATGGCCTTTACTCGATACCGAAACCTATTTAGTAGATACCCGTTGAACCTCCTTGCCAGGTTATGAGGACCATTTGCCAATATAATAATCTCTTCAGAAAATATGACATCAGTAGTCCTTCGCAAAGTTTAGACCTATTTAACACGAAAATGTAAAATTTAAAATGTAGTTCGACTTAAGTAACTAGAATCTATAGAGTTAAATACATACATGTTCCTTGAACCAAATGTGAAAAGTTTCAAAATGTTCACGCCGAAGCTGATGATCGTCCACACGAGGCATTTTGAGCTTAAGTACTTCAAGGTGTTTGCTGTGTAGATTGAAATTTTAGCAATACAAAAAATTTTGTTGAAAATTAAATAAAACATAATAAAATATTGAGTGAGTGACTTAACCTACTTTATGAATGGTTGAACCGCGCTTGTATTGAATAAGATGTACCGATGAGCTTGTACCTAAGAAGTATTATCAAGATAAAAGCTTGTGTTTTCACCAATAACATGACCCAAATTATCAGCACCACTATAGTTCCTCACGGGTCGACTAGATTTGGTTTCCACATCATTGAGATATTGTGCACAAAAATTCATGCATTCTTCCATAAGATATCCTTTAGCAATTGATCCTTCAGGATGAGCTCTATTACGCACGTATTGCTTCAAAGTAAGAAGATACCTCTCAATTGGATACATCCAGCGAAACTGAATCGCTCCACCCAATAAGGCTTCATCAGCTAGATGTATAGGCAAGTGCTCCATTATATCAAAAAAACTCGGAGGAAATATTTTCTCTAGATGACAAAGTGTTATAGCGATACGATCTTGAATATATTGCAAATCCGTCGCACGATTAACTTTTGAACACAATTGTCTAAAGAAATTGCTCAATTCAATCAAGGGTTCAATTACATTCTTCGGTAACGATCTTCGAATAGCCAATGGAATAAGTTGTTACATCAGAATATGACTATCGTGGCTCTTAAGACCCCCAATACTTCTATCATGTGAGCGTACACGACGTGATATATTAGATGAATACCCGTCGGGAACTCTTACTTCCTTCAACACTTTCAAGAACAAATCTTTCTCATCCTTGGTCATCGTGAATTGTGCTGGTGGTAAATAGGCTTTATTCGACCCTCTTAGCTGCAAATGTAGGGGTTTTCTAATATTCATATCTTGTAAATCACGCCGAGCATTAACACCATCCTTTGATTTTCCTACAACCCCCAATATTGTCCACAAC
The DNA here is from genome assembly GCF_055761805.1 of Camellia sinensis. NCBI lineage: Eukaryota > Viridiplantae > Streptophyta > Magnoliopsida > Ericales > Theaceae > Camellia > Camellia sinensis. The sequence goes on from NC_138967.1 coordinate 173,399,336, forward strand.
ACATTGTCACAAACATTCTTCTCTATATGCATCACATCGAGGTTGTGTCTTATTAGATTGTGCTCCCAATATGGCAATTCATAAAAGATACTCTTTTTCTTCCAGCTATGGGTGCGATGTCCAACTCTCTCCTTCTCTACCTGTCTCCTATGCCTCTCTTTAAGGTCATCCCTCTTGTATTGGGTTAAAATACCCTCAGATTCTAATTATAGCAACATCTCAGTTCCAGACAACAATTTTGGTTTGAGTTTGACTTCCCGACTACCATCAAATGATACTTTATCCTTCCGGAATTTATGGCTAATAGGTAAAAATCTGCGATGACCCAAGTATGATTGTTTCCTACTATGCTTCAACCAACACGATGTAGTTTCCTTATTACAACAAGGACATGCATATTCGCCTTTAGTGCTCCATCCTGACAAGTTTGCGTATGCAGGAAACTCACTAATTGTCCACAGCAAAGCTGCATGCATTTGAAACATTTGATTTGTTGATGCATCAAATGTTGACACACCCTCATTCCATAGTTCTTTCAACTCCTTAATCAACGGTTGCATATACACATCAATCTTGTCACCAGGTCCTTTTGGGCCGTCAATAAGCACGGATAAAATTAGAAATGGTTGCTTCATGCACATCCATGGCGGCAAGTTGTATGGAATGAGCACAACAGGCCAAGTGCTATGAACTATGTTCATCGTCCTGAATGGGTTAAAACCATCAGATGCTAAGCCAAGCCTTACACTTTGGCAATCATTACTAAAGTCAATATTCCAATGGTCAAAATCTTTCCATGCAAGGGAGTCAGCAAGATGCCTGAAGACACCATCATCAATTCGTTCCTCTGCATGCCATCTCATTAACTTAGCTGTCTTGGATGACATAAACAACCTCTGCAACCTTGACTTCAAAGGAAAATACCTCACCTGTTTTGCAGCTATTTGTTTTCCACCTGTGTTAGGACCATTTGAACCACCATCACCATTTGATTTCCATCTAGAACTGTTGCATATGACACATTTATCAAGATTGGCGTCCTCGTTTCGAAACAATATGCAACTGTTGGGACATGCATCCCACGTCTCATACGTGAAGCCCAAATCTGTTGTGACCTTTTGAGCTTTATAATATGAGTCCGGGAGTTTCACACCCAACGGGAACGCCTCATTCAATAACTCAAGCAACATGTCAACAGACTTGTCTGTCCACTGATTAAGCACCTTCAAATGTAGAAGTCGAACAATGAATGACAAAGATGTGAACTTCTGACAACCCGGATACAATTCACTTTGTGCATCTTGAAGAAGTTTGAAATACATTGCAGTCTCTGCATTTGGACCGAGCTGGGGTTCAGATGCATGGGGATCAGGCCTCCGTGGTTCATCACCCTCAACACTTGTACCGGCATGTGGATTTCCCATAGCCCCTTGTATCATTCCAATCACATCATCCCCAATGTCTACATACAGAGATATGTAAGATTCCCCATGATTAATCCAATGTTTGTATTTTTTAAAAAAACCATTCAAAATCAGATGCTCCTGTACACCCTCTCGTACAAAATAGTATCGATTCTCACACTTCCTACACGGGCAACTGATCATCGAACCTTCAACCCTATTGGTGTAGGCAAACACAAGGAATTCATCAATCCCATTAATGTATTCACTCGACATCCTATTTGGCAAATCAATCCAACTCTTATCCATCATCTGTACACATCCACAAAAATATCTCACCAAAGTAACTCTAAATATAATACCTACGCAAACCAAGTAAATGATATCATTCCTCTCCGCAAATAAATAAATTGTCATATTAAACGTCAAAAAATACAAAAAAAAAAAACCTAATAAACAGAATAAATAAGTGAAAATATTTTCAAAGTCTAACCACATCTCCATAACTAAAATTTTAATTAATCGCTTACATTTACAATTTGTTTGGCTTTTCTTATGCGTAGAAATATTTGTAAGATTTTAAATTTTTTTTAAAAAAAACTTGATTTTCACCTTTAAGTGAAAAATGGGCGGAAAAATATTTTATATTCAAATTAACTTAATTTCTATTGACAACAAATCGAACTTTTTTTTCCAATCATACCAAATGTAGAAAATAGCAAAAACATTTCCACTAAAACAAACAGCGTGGAGCATAGCATAGCATACAACTATACAAATTAGTTTTTGAATTGATCAATGACTAAAAAGCTTACCCTTTTATATATGTATATCAGATTTGCCATGGAAGTTCTTATCATTTTATGTTTTCATTTTTTGAAAAATACAAAACTTGTTTAATGAACTGTTTTTAAAATAAATTTCTGTTAACAAACCACTTTCTAAGAAAACCTCCAAAAAATTGCTTTCAAATTTTCAAACACATTTATTTATTCGAGTTTATTTATTTGTCGTTTACTTTTTAGGTCTCTATAAAAAAATTATCTACAGATTTTTATTATTTTTTTTGATGAAAAAAAAAATTCTGTAGATAAAAAATTCATCTACAGATTTATTTGCAAATTATATACAGATTTATCTACAGGGAGTTATCTACAGATTTATGTATATATATATATAAATTATACACATTTATTTGCATATATATATATATACAGATTTATTAATTCCATACAGATTTATATACAGATTATAACTTCATCCCCAAATTATACACATTTATTTATACATATATATACAGATTTATAAAAAAAAATTGCATATATATATATACAGATTTATTAATCAATAGACATTCATCTATATATATATATACAGAGAGAGAGAGAGCATACGCACAGAGAGAGAGAGTCGTCGCCGGAGCACCGCTACCTGTCGCCGCCGCACCACCGCTGGCTTGCTCGCCGCACCACCGCTACCTGTAGCTCATTTGAGAAATTTGGGGGATGAAGTTAGGGATTTGGATTTGAATGAAGTTAGGGATTGGAGGAAAGGATCGAGCGGCAAGATGAAAGGGAAGAGCGGGGGAATTTTTATTTTTACTTTTTGCGACGGTATGTTTTAGACCGTCGCAAATGGTAGTCAGTAGTTCGTAAAACGGCGCCGTTTCAATAATCTTTTTTTGCGACGGAACTTTGCCATCGCAAATGGGCCACTGTTTGCGACAGCAAACATATGCCGTTTCAAAAAAAGTTATTTTTTGCGACGGGACAAAAAACCGTCGCTAATACTTCCGCATTTCCGACCCCTCCGCGTAGTTTTATTACCGACAGGACAGTGTCGTTGCTAAAGGCTTTATTTGCGATGGTTGAAGTTGCCGTCGCAAAAAAACCTTTTTTTGCGACGGGAGGCGCGCCGTCGCTAATTCTTCCGTGTTTTTTACTATGTTTTCTTGTAGTGAAAAAGCCCTGTTTACCATCTTTTATTTACCTTATGTTTGAGATTTTCAAAATATAGAAATCTCTACTTTCTCTTTAAACTTTCAGAGTTCTAACATTCTTTTACATTTTTCTTACATTTTCCCTACTTCTCAATTTTTGTAATATTTGAACAAAAGAAAAAATGTGTGAAGATTCCTCTAAATCCCATATAATGAATTAATCGATTGTAGTAATATGAGAAAATATGTGTCCTATAGTTGATATACAATTTTTTTTTTTGGTAACTAAAAGGTTAGGTGAGGGGAGGCTACCCCAGTCCAGGCCTAGGGCAAGCCGCAAACCTCAACGAGGACTTACATTGGACTTATAGATCGCCCACCAAGGAGAACTGTTGCTTGCAACGGGAATCGAACCTTAGCCTTGAAGGTGAAAAATCCGATCCTTACCAACTCAACCAACCTCCATTGGCTAGAGTTTATATACTTGTTAAAAAATGCAAAAACAAATATTGATGCATCTTAGCTTACTTCAGAAAGCTTGATCAGCTAATTTGGCTGGCTTGGGCTAAAAAAAAAAAAAAGGGTCACGTGTCAAAACTACAATCAATAAATACAAAGAACCTTAAAAAATTCATTGCATTTTATAAATTGAAGAATCATAACAACTTCACTGCATGTTATAAATTGATTCACCATGAATATGAGCAAATACGCATAGTATAGGTGATATACATGTTGGATTTGCAAAAACAAATGTTGGTGCTTCTTAGCTTATTTCATACAGCTTGATTAGCCAATTTGGCTGGTTTGGGATCAAAAAAAAAAAAAAAAAAGGTCACGTGTCAAACGAGGGCAAGCAATAAATATAAAGAATTGTAACGACTTCAATGCATGTCATTAAATTGAAGAATCGTAACAACTTCACTGCATGCTAATAATTGATTCACCATGAATAGGAGCAAATATGTGTCTTTTATGTGATATATGTGTTGAATTTGCAAAAACAAATGTCAAAATAGCACATTTGAGATGTGCCACAAGTATGATTGTGATCAAAATGGAGTTTCTGTAAAAAAGAAAAAGTCTGAGCCATTTTGCCAATATATATATATACAAGGGTTCAATTAATTGAAGCCCTCATTTCTTATTTTCTTGCAAGAGAAAGAAAGAAGAAGGCAACTGTGATTGCAAGAATCCATTCTCATCTTTCTCTTTGTTGCAGGTACGACGCTTGCTCTAATTTTTTTTCCTTTATGAAAAACCCTCATTTTCGCTGCTTGAGGATAATAAAAAGCCCTTATTTTTCATCTTTTATTTATCCTCTGTTTGAAGCTTTTAAGGATATGGAAATCTCTACTATCTCTTTAAACTTTCGAAGTTCTAACCTTCTCTTTCATTTTTATATATTTTCCCTACTCAATTTTTGTAATGTTTGAACAAAAGAAGAAATGTGTGAAGATTCCTCTAAATCCCATATAATGAATTAATTGATTGTAGTAATATGAGCAAATACGTGTCTTATAGGTGAACCCTCATTTTCGTTGCTTGAGGATAATAAAAAGCCCTTATTTTTCATCTTTTATTTATCTTTTGTTTGAAGCTTTTAAGGATATGGAAATCTCTACTATCTCTTTAAACTTTCGAAGTTCTAACCTTCTCTTTCATTTTTATATGTTTTCCCTACTCAATTTTTGTAATGTTTGAACAAAAGAAGAAATGTGTGAAGATTCCTCTAAATCCCATATAATGAATTAATTGATTGTAGTAATATGAGCAAATACGTGTCTTATAGGTGATACGCATGTTGGATTTGCAAAAACAAATGTTGGTGCTTCTTGGTTTACATTAGATAGCTTGATCAACCAATTTGGTTGGCTTGGGCTAAAAAAAAAAGTCACATGTCAAAAGAGAAAATATGTGTCAAAAGTGAAATCCATCACGTATCGAAAGTGGACAAGCAATGAACACAAAGAATCATAACAATGTCACTACATGTTATAAATTGAAGAATCATAACAAATTCACTGTGTGTTATAAATTGATTCACCATGAAATGAGTAAATACGTGTCTTATAGGTAGGGGTGTGCACGGTGCGGTTCAGGCGGTCTGTGAATAAAAGTATAAACCAAATAGTGGATTGGAAAATCACAGTTTTGGTAGTTTTGGACAGATTTAAGAATATTCTTAACCAATTATCAAGTATTTATATAATATATAACACTAATTTGCATAACATTCTTCATATATATAACACAAACTAATTTCACATAATATTTTTCATATATATAACTATTAATTTGTAACAAATTTCACATCTTAAATCTCTCTCACTTTTACTTTGATATTTCATTAGAGGTTAATATATATATATGTATAATTATAACGGAGCGGAACGGTTTCAAATGCAGATTATAAATTTTAAAATTTAATCCCCGGTTAGCAAATAGAACGGTGCAAATTGGTGCAGATCGACACGGTTTTAGCGGATTTAACAGTATTTTGCACAACCCTACTTATAGGTGATATGCGTATAAGGCTTGCAAACACAAATGCCAAAATAGCACATTTGAGATGTGCCATGAGTATAATTGTGATCATCAAAATGAAAATTCACTAAAGAAATTTTTTTTGTAAATAATAAAAAGTCTGAGCCATTTTGCCTATCTACGAAGCATGGACATGGATATGGAATACGGGTACAGCAAAACCTAAAAAAATAAGATATGAGTACGGCAAAGATACAATTGTAAAAAAGAAAAAGATTCAATTTTAGTTACATAGTATGCATAAAAATAAAACAAAAATTAAGGGTACATTCATAATTATTTTCTTCATTTTTCATTTTCATCACACAAGACAACATCACTCAGGAAGGTAAAATTAATATAACATATTAATATTTCTAGCATCATTTGGAACAAAGTGCATTAATGTAAAATTCAAAGACTTCACTGGAAAAAAGGGTTGACCTTGTAACAAATTAGACCTTAATCTTTTTATTTTTTCAATTTAAACCCTACATTTTAAACTTATAACAATTTCATTCTTTCGTACATTTCTGTTAAGTCATCTAACAAATTTTTTTTATTTATAATGCACTTGGCATTTCTCACTTGTTGCTTTAAATTAATGTAATTTCTAATTTTATTTTTGGCCACATCATGTCAAAATTATATTTATCAACTATGTATGAAATCAGGAACATATATTTTCGGGAAAATTGCAATTTAGTACAAGTTTTCAAGGAAAAAAAAAATCAAACTAGTGGTAAACTTTATCAACTTTAATAATTAAAGTTATAAACTTCTCCATGAATTTGTAAATATTTTGTGAAGATCCCATTGATTTGCAATTTTCCCAATATTTTCAACCCTACAATAGAGCTACCACACTTGATCAATTCTCATTTCCTTAGCTTCTCTTTCCAGTCCACCATTTTCCTTATGCCGACAACCTATTACTCTCCCCTTCCCCGTCTGTCATCCTTCGTCCCCCCCCTCTCGATCAAACACACAAACACTCACATACTAAGAATTAAGCGCCCTTGGAAAAAATCACAAATGGGATATTCATATCCAAGCCACAAAACCCATGAACACTTCATGAATTGTGCATAAGATAGTAATTAGTGCCAAACACCCATTAAATCATCTAGAAATCCCTAAACCCACTGGCAAAGTATCAATTACACCAAGTAATGAATGAGCAATACTAGGAAAGCATGCCTCATTGACTTCTCATTGAGCTAAAGATTTACCAAGAAAAATCTAATCACTAAGTGAAATTGAATTCATTTTCTAGATAGTTAATTAGAAATCATCCCAGTGTTGCAGACCCACTAGGAAAGCATGCCCTCAAATCTATTTTCCATAACCGCCACTTTTCGCAAATCCAACTTTCCCTATCACCCTTTGAATCGAAGTTGTAGATCCACCACAAATCAATGTTCTCCATCAATGGTGAGCAATCTACACTATTTGGATCGATGTCGTTTGGAGCTAGGTTGGACTAGTGGTAGAGGTAGTAGTTTTGGTAAATGGAAGATGAGGGGTATTGTAGTGAGGAAATAGGATGGAGGGGTGGAGATCACCGATGTAAAGAGGAATGCAAGGTTGGCGGTCGCCAATGAATTGAGAGTGAGAAAGGTAGAAGTCACCGGTGGAAAGGAAAATGGAGAGGTGTAGTGTTGTTGTAGAGGAATGGAAAAAGAAGTAATAGTGGGTATGATTCTATGTTCTCTAGTGCATGGTAGGTTTGTGATTCTTATTTATCTAATAAATAAATTATTGATAAATAGTGATTATGATTCAATTTGATCAAGTTTAAATTTAAGAATTAGAAAACCAAATGTAAGAGTGCCACCTGTGCATTAAAAACAATCCTCCGTTAGACAACGTAACAGAAATGGACGGATAGTTGAGATTAAAACCAAATCAGAACATGAGGAGTTTAAATTGAAGAAATTAAAAACTTAAGGTTTAATTTGTTACAAGGGTCAAAGCTACAGGCAGAGGGGGGGGGTTGCAATTTTTCCTAAAATAAGTTGTAAAAAATAATAATGCAGAAAAAATATAAGATGGAGATCCCAATGAAAGAAAGAGAGAGAGAGAGAGAGAGAGAGAGAGAGAGAGAGAGAGAGAGAGAGAGATGTTGTTGATCTAGGAAGAGTGCGAGTGAGAGACTGTTACTGCTAGATCGAGGCAGAGAGAGCATGTGAGAGATTGCTACTACTAGATCGAGATACAGAGAGCAAGCAAGAAAATAAGTAACTAAGAGTATCTTGCTGCAATCGAGTTCATTGCCCAAGTTTTGCTTCACCGACTTCCGATTTGGGGGTTAGGGTTTATTTTGGTGCACATCATCTGATGTCTAGAAGATTCTAAGAGTAGTTAGTGCTAATTTCTTGTATTTTACATTCAAGTTTACTATTTTTTTAGTTTGACCCCACAAAAAAGTTTTTAAAATTATGTTTCTAACCCTGTTGTATCTCAAAAGTATCTAATGCGTATCTGAAATGTACACAAAATTCAAAAAAATAAAAAATAAATAAAATCATATACTTTTTTGCCGTATCTCATACATGGGCTATTTTGGAGTATCCGTGCTTCATAGCTACCTATATATATACATAAACAAGGGTTTGATTAATTGAAGCCCTCATTTCCTATTTTCTTACAAGAGAGAGAAAGAAAGAAGGGGATCTTGATTGCAAGAATTCGTTCTCATCTTTCTCTTTGTTGCAGGTATGGTGCTTGCTCTAATTTTTTTTCATTTTCGAAAAACCCTCATTTCCATCTTTTATTTATCTTATGTTTGAGGTTTTTAAAGATATAGAAATCTCTACTTCTTCCTTAAACTTCAAAGTTCTAACATTCTCTTTAATGTTTATAGATTTTCCCTACTTCTCAATTTTTTGTAATGTTTGAACAAAAGAAGAAATGTGTGAAGATTCCTGTAAATCCCAAGAAATTGATAATAAAACAAATGGTAAAAAAGAAAATTGAAAACAAATTGCATAAAAAAAAAATGCAAACGTCACTATTTGCTGTGACAGCACTGTGCTGTCATAGCACCAGCCCCCCATCCTAATTTAAGAAGATTTATTGTAATTTATCATAAACTGTAAAATTATTTTTTTACCAAGTTAAACCTTCACTTTTATTAATTGGAATAAGCGTTATTAATTGGGAAAAACATCTTCAATTCGTTTAGCTAAATTTTAAATATTAAATAGATGACATTAATAGTGTAAATATTAAATGACATTAATAGTTGAGTGATTGACCCATAAATCTCAAACGGAGAAGACATGTTTTATGCAAACCGAATGAGGTGTATTTGTAATTTATCAAAAAGAAATTGTCAATAAAACAAATGGTAAAAAGGAAATTGAAAACAAATTGCACAAAAAAAATAAAATAAATAAAAATTGCAGATATCACCATTTGTGGTGATAGCACAGTGTTGTCACAGCACTGGCTCCTCGTCCTAATTTAAGGGATTTATTGTAATTTATCCTAAAATGTATTTTTTTCTACTAAGTTAAACTTTCATTGTTATTAATTAGGATAAGCGTTATTAATTGGGATAAGCGTCTTCAATTCGTCCAGCTAAATTTGAAATATTAAATAGATGACATTAATATTTTAAATATTAAATGACATTAATAGTTGAGTGATTGACCCATAAATCTCAAACAGAAAAGACATGTATATTTGTAATTTACCAAAAAGAAATTGATAATAAAACAAATGGTAAAAATAAAATTGAAAACAAATTGCACAAAACAAATTACAAATGTCACCATTTACTGTGATAGCACAGTGTTGTCACAGCACTGGCTCCTCATCCTAATTTAAGAAGATTTATTGTAATTTACCCTAAATTGTAAAATTATTTTTTTTACTAAGTTAAATTTTCACCGTTATTAATTGTGAAAATTCTATTTTCGCACACCTACTTGCCTTAGTGCACACACTTAATGAAATTATATTTTAATGACAATTATACCCTAAAGTAAAACGATCACAATGGACATCAAAACCCTAGCCAACCGATCTCATCTCTCATCTCTCTATCTCTCTCTCTCTTTAGAATCAATTCAATTTGTTTCAGTTACGAATCCAGTGGAGAACAACAGGGACGAAGATGATCTTGAATGGTTCGTCGTCAACAACAATCAGAAGGTTTCTTCATCATCATCATCATTGCCTCTGCTGCTGCAACTGCAAAACCACCAGTTTGATTTTCCGGCGAGTTTTTCGATGAGCTTTGCTTTCCAAGAAAGCCCTCATCGGCAAACCAATGCTAATTTTTTTTTTTGTCGAAAATCAACTATTGAAATTATCATTTTTGTTCGAAAAACAATTTTCGAATTGAAAAAAAAATAGTTACATTCAAAAATCAAGTTTCAAAATTTTAAAATTTTTTCGGAAGTTAACAACCCAAAAAAAACTAATTCTATTTGGAAAACTAGTATTGAATGATCAAAACTTAATTCTTTGGCAATTTGAGAGGTTTCTGTGATTTGTCGTTGTATTCGTCATCGGCGGTGGTGAGCGAACAAGCTTCGTCCTTAACAAGAACCTCATCATGTCCAATTGCTTCTTCCTTCATAGCTCCAATACGTATGTGTAAGCCCCTGTTATGATTATATAAATGTATTCATATATTCAGATATACATAGCTATATGACATATATGTACTACAAACAACACTTGAAGTGTTTATATAAATTCGAATTTCATAGCAAATGAATCAATCAGTAAATTGAATGAGGTTGAAAGAGTAGATCCAAGTAGAGAGAGAGAGAGAGAGAGAGAGTAAAGAGATAGAGCATACCCATGCATGTCTGTGTGGGTGTGTGTTTGGGTGAAAAGTGTGTACAATATTTGAATTAAGGGTTATAATTGGAATATGCGGTGTATGGAATGAGACAAACAATACCAAATCAAATTTATCAGTGTGTACATTAAGAAATGATGTGCACTGAGGTAGGTATATGTGTGAAAATAGAATTTCCTTATTAATTGGGATAAGTGTTATTAATTGGGATAAGCGTCTTCAATTCATCCAACTAAATTTTAAATATTATATACATGACATTAATACTTGGGTGATTGATCCATAAATCCCAAATGGAGCAGCCTTGTTTTATGCAAACCAAATGAGGTGTATTTGTAATTTATCAAAAAGAAATTGACAATAAAACAAATGGTAAAAAGGAAATTGAAAACAAATTGCACAAAAAAAAAAAAAAAAAAAATTGCAAATGTCACCATTTGTTGCTGACGGGGCTATTACGGCGGTTTGGCTGCCACTATTGCAACCGCTGGTAAAGGTGTTCTAGTTTTTAGCGACACTTTTTCCTGCTTTTAGCGACAATTTTGGCCGCTACTAAATCTTGATTTTTTTGTAGTGAGAGGATTTATTGTAATTTACCCTAAATTGTAAATTTTTTTTTACTAAGTTAAACTTTCACCGTTATTAATTAGGATAAGCGTTATTAAGTGGGATAAGCGTCTTCAATTCGTCTAGCTAAATTTGAAATATTAAATAGATGACATTAATATTTTAAATATTAAATGACATTAATAGTTGAGTGATTGACCCATAAATCTCAAACAGAAAAGACATGTTTTATGCAAATCACATGAGGTATATTTGTAATTTACCAAAGAGAAATTGATAATAAAACAAATGGTAAAAAGACAATTGAAAACAAATTGCACAAAAAAAATTACAAATGTCACCATTTACTGTGATAGCACAGTGTTGTCACAACACTGGCTCCTCCTCCTAATTTAAGAAGATTTATTATAATTTACCCTAAATTGTAAAATTATTTTTTTACTAAGTTAAACTTTAACCGTTATTAATTGGGAAAATTCTATTTCCACACACCTACTTATCTTAGTGCACACACTTAATGAAATTTTATTTTAATGACAATTATACTCTAAAGTGAAATGATCATAATGGACATAAAAACCTTATCCAACCCATCTCATCTCTTCTCTCTCTCTCTCTACTACCACCACCAGCAGCAAACAAACCCACAAACCCTCTTGTTTTCTTCCTCTCTCTCTTTAGAATCAATTCAATTTGTTTCAGTTACGAATCCAGTGGAGAACAACATGGAGAAAGAAGATCTTGAATGTTCGTCGTCAACAACAATTAGACGGTTTCTTCATCATCATCATCATCATCATCGCCTCTGTTGCTGCAGCCGCAAAACCACTAGTTTGATTTTCCAGCGAGTTTTTCGGTGAGCTTTGCTTTCCAAGAAAGCCCTCATCGGCAAACCAATACTGAATTTTTTTTATTTTGGTCAAAAATTAACTATCAAAATTATTATTTTTGTTCGAAAAAAATAGTTACATTCGGAAATCACGTATAAAAATTTTAGAAAATTTTCGGAAGTTAACAACCAAAAAAAGCTAATTCTATTTGGAAAACCAGTACCGAATGATCAAAACTTAATTCTCTAGAGATTTGAGAGATTTTTGTGATTTGTCGTCGTATTTGTCATTGGCGGTGGTGAGCGAACAAGCTTCATCCTTAACAAGAACATCATCACGTGCGATTGCTTCTTCCTCCATAGCTCCAATACGTATGTGTAAGCCCTTGTTATGATTATATAAATGTATTCACATATTCAGATATACATAGCTATAGAACATATATGTACTACAAAAAACACTTAAAATGTTTATATAAATTTGAATTTTATAGCAAATGAGTCAGTCAGTAAATTGAATGACGTCGAAAGAGTAGATCCAAGTACAGGCTCGGCCCTGGCCATAGGCCCACAAGGCCATGGCTTAGGGCCCCTCAAAATAGGCCCAAAATAGGGGCCCCCTCCTATTGTAAGTTAGTATTATATATTGGGTATGTTTTAAGTCCAAAAAAAATTTAAAAAAGGCCCAAACTAACTTAATTTTTTTGACTCATTAAAAGGCCAATACTTAAGGCCCTGCCCAATCATTTGAAAGGCCCATTTTTTCTAATTCCTAACCCTATCTTCTATTAATCCAACATTCCCTCCATTTGTTTGATATAGCACACACCAACAGCATAGGGACGGAGCAGCAACAAACGGGTAAATTTTTTATTTTATATTTTTTTTTCTATTCAATTAATTAAATATTTATCTTGTCTTTTGCATAATTAATTGCTATTATAATATTGGTATTTACATCATTAAGAAGAATTTATTTAAGTTTAATAGTTCACATCACATAATTTAAAAGTTTTGTGTTTTGTTAAGTGGTGGTGCTCTTGTTTTGAATTTTGATTTAAAAAAATATTTTGATCTCAGCAACAGCAAGCACGCGTAAATTTTTTTTTTCAATTCAATTAATTAAAAAAAAAATTTCTAACTATTTTTTGTGACTTTAATACAAATATTTTGTCCTTTACCTTAATTTTTTTTTTCATTCAATAAAAAAAATGTGAAGGGCCCCAGAAATTTAGTAGTTGATTATCGGTTTTGGGCCTCGAAAATCTCAGGACCGGGCCTGTCCAAGTAGAGAGAGAGAGAGTAGAGAGATAGAGCATACCCAAGCATGTCTGTGTGGGTGTGTGTATGGGTGAAAAGTGTGTGTACAATATTTGAGTTAAGAGTTATTATTAGAATACGTAGTGTGTGGAATGAGACAAACAATACCTAATCAAATTCATCAGTGTGTGTATTGAGAAATGATGTGCACTGAGGTAGGTATATGTATGGAAATATAATTTCCTTATTAATTGGGATAAGTGTTATTAATTGGGATAAGCGTTTTCAATTCATCCAACTATTTTTTAAATATTAAATACATGACATTAATAGTTGGGTGATGGACCCATAAATCCCAAACGGAGAAAACATGTTTTATGTAAACCAAGTGAGGTGTATTTGTAATTTATCAAAAATAAATTGAAAAAAAAAGGGTAAATTACATTGACACCCCCTGAGGTTTATATTTGTTATAGTTCCCCCATCACATTTGAAAAATTACATTGACCCCCTTGTCAGTGTAATTATTTGACAGTATTAACTTTTAAGTTAAAATGACATATTTACCCTTAACCTTTACATATACTTTAAAGGGTAAATTACATTGACATCGCCTAAGGTTTCAATTTAATACGGATCCTCCCTGACATTAAAAAAAAAAACTAATTTAATAAAAATAAATATGAAGAAATATATTTAATTTGTAAAAATTATTTCTAACCACTTGAAAGATAAAAATTATATAAAAATGATAATTATTTTTTATTTTTATTTCTTAACCAAATTAATATTTAATTTTTTTAAAAAAAAATCTAAAAATCAAACCATACATAGCCTAAGAATATTTTGATAAGTCATTTCTTACGTTGGTAACTTATTTAATTATTTGTTAATTTTACTACATTTTTACCATCTGAGACCTGTTTGGTAACCATTTCATTTTCAGTTTTCAATTTATATTTACAAAAATTTTAAAAACTATCATAAAAACTTGTTTGATAATTTTTTTGGTTTATAAATGGTTGTCTTAGTTTGTAAATTTGAGGAAAAAACGTAAATTCAAAAAATGAGTTTACGTTGGTTTTTAAACAAAAATTTAAAAATTTGACTAACAATTTTTTTTTCAAATAATTTTTTTTCCAATTAATTTTTTTTTTGAATGAATTTTTTTTTCAACTAATACTAACCGAGGGGGCAATTGGTAATGCTAATTTAAACCTTGGGGAGGGGATTATAATTTCTAAAATGTGAGGGGTGTCAATATAATTACCCAATGAAGGCAAAATTGGTATTTGAAAAAATAAAATTGCTGATATTAGCAAAATCTGTTAGTTGACTGAGGGAGTAATCTGTAATGAAACTTTAAACCTCAGGGAGGGGGATGTAATTTCCAAAAGGTGAGGGGGGAACCGTAATAAACATAAACCTCAGGGGGTGTCAATGTAATTTATCCAAAAAAAATTGCAAATGTCACCATTTGTTGTCACAGCACAGTGTTGTCACAGCACCGACTCCCCGTCCTAATTTAAGAGGATTTATTGTAATTTACCCTAAATTGTAATTTTTTTTACTAAGTTAAACTTTCACCGTTATTGATTAGGATAGGCGCTATTAATTGGGATAAGCGTCATTAATTGGGATAAGCGTCTTCAATTCGTCTAGCAAAATTTGAAATATTAAATAGATGACGTTAATATTTTAACTATTAAATGACATTAATAGTTGAGTGTGATTGACCCATAAATCTCAAACAGAAAAGACATATTTTATGCAAATCACATGAGGCATATTTGTAATTTACCAAAGAGAAATTGATAATAAAACAAATGGTAAAAAGAAAATTGAAAACAAATTGCACAAAAAAAATTACAAATGTCACCATTTACTGTGATAGCACAGTGTTGTCACAGCACTGGCACCTCGTCCTAATTTAAAAAGATTTATTGTAATTTACCCTGAATTGTAAAATTATTTTTTTACTAAGTTAAACTTTCACCGTTATTAATTGGGGAAATTCTATTTCCACACATCTACTTACCTCAGCGCACACACTTAATGAAATTTTTTTGATGACAATTATACCCTTTTGTTTTCTTCCTCTCTCTTTAGAATCAATTAATTCAATTTGTTTCAGTTACGAATCCAGTGGAGAACAACAGGGAGGAAGAAGATCTTGAATGGTTCGTCGTCAACAACAATCAGACGGTTTCTTCATCATCATCATTATTGCCTCTGCTACTGCAGCTGCAAAACCACCAGTTTGATTTTCTAGCGAGTTTTTCGGTGAACTTTTCTTTCTAGGGAAGCGCTCATCGGCAAACCAATACTGAATTTTTTTTTTATTTTTGTCAGAAATCAACTATCGAAATTATTATTTTTGTTCAAAAAAAATAGTTACATTCGGAAATTAAGTTCCAAAATTTTAGAAAATTTTCTGAAGTTAACAACCAAAAAAAAACTAATTATATTTGGAAAACTAGTATCGAATGATCAAGACTTAATTCTCTGGCGATTTGAGAGATTTCTGTGATTTGTCGTTGTATTCGTCATCGACGGTGGTGAGCGAACAAGCTTTGTCCTTAACAAGAACATCATCACGTCCGATTGCTTCTTCCTCCGTAGCTCCAATATGTATGTGTAAGCCCTTATTACGATTATATAAATGTATTCATATATTCAGATATACATAGCTATATAACATATATGTACTACAAACAACACTTGAAATGTTTATATAAATTCGAATTTCATAGCAAATGAATCAGTCAGTAAATTGAATGACGTTGAAAGAGTAGATCCAAGTATATATATATATATATATAGAGAGAGAGAGAGAGAGAGGAAATAGTAGAGAGATAGAGAATACCCATGCATGTCTGTGTGGGTGTGCGTTTGGGTGGAAAGTGTGCGTACAATATTTGAGTAAAGGGTTATAATAGGAATATGTGGTGTGTGGAATGAGACAAGCAATACTTGATCAAATTTATTAGTGTGTGCATTGAGAAATGATGTGCACTGAGATAGGTATATGTGTGGAAATAGAATTTCCTTATTAATTGGGATAAGCGTCTTCAATTTGTCCAACTAAATTTTAAATATTAAATACATGACATTAATAGTTGGATGATTGACACCCATAAATCCCAATGGAGAAGACATGTTTTACGCAAACCACATGAGATGTATTTGTAATTTACCAAAAAAAATTGATAATAAAACAGATGATAAAAAAAGAAAATTTGAAAACAAATTGCACACACAAAAAAATAAAATTCAAACGTCACCATTTGATCGTCCCCTTGTCCTAATTTAAGAGGATTTATAGTAATTTATCCTGAATTGTAAAATTAATTTTTTACTAAGTTAAGCTTTTACGGTTATTATTTGGGATAAGTGTTTTCAATTCGCCAAGCTAGATTTTTAATATTAAATAGATGACATTAATATTTTAAATATTAAATGACATTAATAGTTGAAAGATTGACCCATAAATCCCAAACAAGGAAGACATATTTTATGCAAACCAAATGAGGTGTATTTGTAATTTACCCAAAAAGAAATTGATAATAAAACAAATGGTAAAAAATAAAATTGGAAACAAATTGCACAAAAAAAGAAAAAGAGCAAACGTCACCATTTGCTATGTCAGCACATCGACCTCTCGTCTTAATTTAAGAGGATTTATTGTAATTTTTCCTAAATTATAAAATCAATTTTTAACTATGCTAAACTTTTACTGTTATTAATTGGGATAAGCATTATTAATTAGGATAAGCGTATTCAATTCGTCCAACTAAATTTTAAATAGGGATTTTTATTGATAAATCCATCTTAGAGTTGTTATAACCCATTAAGTCCACAAAGGAATATTATAACCTGATTAGTCCCATATACTTTTCTTTTTATTCCATAAAGTCCATTTTTCTAATTTTATATTTTTACCTAGACTATTATGCCCTTATATATATATATATATATACTGTGTTAATACATAACACGTTCCCTGTGATTTTGTGGATTCCGTTTTGGCAGTTTCTATCATTCTAATTCAAATGCATACGTTTCTATCTTGCATGCTCGTTCTGAGGCTTTGATGTGCTAGGGTTTCATTGTTGCTGCTGTAGTTTGGTTCAGTGATTTTCGAGTGAAGACGACGAATTTGAAGGTGTTCGGTTCTTAGATTTTCTGGAGTATAACTACTTCAAAGTAGTTGTTTTCGAGTTTCTAGACGATTGTAGGATTGTAGGATTGGATGATTAAGGTTAGTATCATTTTGGTTATGAATACACGTTCACTTTATGTTTTGATTTGTATGATGGATTAGATGCTCTGTTTTTTGATTGATATGGATCGGATGCTCTGTTTTTTCAATTATATGCATCATACGTGATATAATTCAGAGTATATGGATCAATGTGAATGTTTACATCATGGTCCTGTGGAGGGGAGGTCATCAGATTAGTGATGAATGTGGATCTTCTATAATTCAGAGTATGTGGAACAATGTGAATGTTTACATCGTGTAGTATTATGTGAATAATGTGGATGTTTGCATTTTACTTTGATGTTTTGCTTAATGAGGCTCTGTGTGAGTGATATAATTCAGAGTATATGGATCAATGTGAATGTTTACATCGTGGTCCTGTGGAGGGGAGGTCATCAGATTAGTGATGAATATGGATCGTCTATAATTCAGAGTATGTGGAACAATGTGAATGTTTACATCGTGTTAGTATTACGTGAAGAATGTGAATGTTTGCATTTTACTTTGATGTTTGCTTAATGAGGCTCTATGTGGGTGATATAATTCAGAGTATATGTATCAATGTAAATGTTTACATCGTGTTAATATTAATGAAAGAATGTGAATGTTCTCACTTTACTTTGATGTTTGCTTAATGAGGCTCTGTGTGGGTGATATAATTCAGAGGATATGTATCAATGTGAATATTCACATCTTGTTAATGTGAATTATGGATTTAACACTTGAATTGTACACGTAATCATCTAATTTTTGCACAATGTGAATTTTCATGTCGGTTTGGATTATTGTTGATTGTTGTATTGTTGTGTTTTTACAGGAGATGGATACCTTTATGATGTTGGTGTGTACATATGGTTGCAGTATAACTGTAATAAATGTTGCCCGCGCATTGTGTTATTCACGTTTGGTGGACTGTTTGTGTGAAAAATAGAGGGAGTTGTCTGTTGGTTCTATTTCATTGTTCTGTCGGTTACTTGGGATTAATAGGTGTGATTTGGACAATGAGGAAGAATTTCAGAACATGTTACTGCTTGCTAAATCAATGGGGGTACAACATGTAGAAGTTGTGGTTGAGTTGAAAAGTGATATTGGTCAGTCAAGTAGCTCGGGATCGTTGCGTGTGGGGGTTGAGGAAGATATTGATGCACTATGGAGATTTTGCCACCATAAGGAGAAGGTGTTGTTGTCAGCCCCTTGGGCAAATGGTATTACGCATGTGGGACAACGGTTTGTTGGAGGCGCACAAGAACTTCGTGATGTTCTATGTAAGTATGCCATCCAATGTGGGTTTCAGTTTACGTATGTCAAGAACGAGACAACAAGAGTTACTGCTGTGTGTGCGATGCATGAGGAGAGAGGCTGCTTGTGGGCTATACATTGTAGAGCACAACAAGCAAATGACTTTTTCTACATCAAGAGGTTTAGTGATGTGCATAGTTGTGGTATGGATGTCCGAACATCGAAGAATCCGCAAGTTCGTTCGGATTTGGTGTCGAGTATCATATCTGAAATTGTGAGGGACAAGCCGTTGACTCGGTCGTGTGAGGTGGTGACTATTTTAAAGAGGGATTATGGGCTAGATGTGAGTTACCATGTCGTATGGTTGGGTGTGGAGAAAGCAAAGGCTGGTATTCATGGAGATCACTCATTATCGTTTGACCAGCTGCGGTGGTATTCGGATGTTGTGATGCGGTACAATCTGGGGAGTTATGTCAATATTGACTATGATGCGAGTAGTCAACAGTTTTGTCGTTTCTTTGTGTCATTCGCTGCGTGTATTTCTGGGTTCAATTCTTGTCGGCCTTTATTATTCCTGGATGGAACATTCCTCAAAGGAAAGTACAAAGGTCAGCTACTTGCGGCAACGGCGAAAGACGAAAACAATGGTTAGTATTTTTTTTAGCCGTCTATTCATGTCAATATTCACTCTAAGCAGCATAGTCTGGACAAATGAGTGATTGAGAAATTATAAGTAATGTGAACATTGACATTAGTATGCACTGATGTGAATGTTCACATTTGTGTCTGCTAATGACAGTAATGTGAACATTTACATTATTATACACTGATGTGAATGTTCACATCAGTATATACTAATGTCAGTTGATCCATTAACGAGCAGTACTGTGAATGTTCACATTATCAATGACTCAACAATCAACAATGAATTATTAATGGTCGTTAATGTGAATGTTCACATCGTTGATGTTTACGAACCTGAATCCAAAAATAACAATAGTAATAGGGCAATGTAGATATGAACATTCACATGACCTGTTTCGTTTATACTGTTTTCTATTCACTTTGGAATATTGTGAATAGTTGTGTATTGGTGTTGTGTTGTAGGTTTGTTTCCTGTTGCATTTGCGATTGTTGATTCAGAGACCACGGCCAATTGGTCGTGGTTCTTGCATGAACTTGGGAAGGTTGTTGACGGTAAGTGCCAGATTACTTTTATTTCGGATTGTAATCTTGGTCTATTAGAAGCTATGCCAAAGGTGTTCCCATCGGCTCATCACGGTTATTGCTTACAACACTTGAAGAGCAATTTAAGAGACCGGATGAAAGGAATTGATAATGGATTCAGGGATCACCTAGTAAGTAGTTTGGGTGACTGTGCTTACGAGCCAACTATGGTAGGGTTCCATGAAAAGCTTGCAAAATTAAAAGAGGAGGGTAAACAACGAGCTCATAATTTTTTCAAGGACTTGGCACCTGAGCACTGGGCAAATTCATACTTCAGGTAATAATAGTTTCCTAAGGTGTTCCATTTGTCAAGTTTAGAATGGTAGCAATGTGAATTTTCAGTTTAGAATGGTAACAATCTTCCAATTGTGTTTCATATTCAATGTAAATGATGTGAATGTTCACATCTGCTAATGATGACTAATGTGAATGATGTGAATGTTCACATCTGTTAATTTGTCAAACAGTCATGCAATGTATTACAGATTTGAATGTTGACATCTGTCATATTTTGTTGTTGTTAACATTCATATCTGTCTATCATTTAAGTTGACAACATAATAAGCATATAATGTTCACTGTGAATGATGTTAATGTTCACATCTGTCAACGTGAATGTTCAAACCTGTTAACTTTCGTATTGTACAATGTTTGTGATATTGTGCAAGGGCATGCATTATGGAGAGATGACATCCAATGTGGCGGAGTCATTTAATAACTGGATTAAAGAAGCACGTAATCTTCCTATCATTCAAATGGTGGACATAATTCGCACTCAGTTGATGCGGCAAATGTCTGCACAGCGTGACCAAGCAAACAAATGGAATGAGCTTATTTGTCCTACATTCGAAACAAGGCTTATAGATTCGTTCAATGACAGCAGGTCTTGGCAAGTTAGCAAAGTTAATGAGGATGTGTTTGAAGTTCATTCGATACCATCTGTTACAGTTGATGTTGCGAGGCGTACATGTTCTTGCTTCAAATGGCAAATCAACGGATTCCCATGTGACCATGCTGCTATTGCTATTCAGAAGAGTCGCTACAATCTCAATGATTGTGTGGAACATTACTTTCATGTAGAGACATATCGTGCAGCCTATTCGGGTGCCATATTCCCTATACTATCGGTGAAGAAGCCGCCTTTTGATCCCACAGACTTCACTATATACCCGCCAACTATGAAAAGACCACTCGGAAGGTTGAAAAAGAATAGGATCCCATCAAGGGGTGAGAAACTGAAGCAAATAAGGTGCGGGAGATGTGATAAGTTGGGGAGCCATAATCGGAAATCATGCACGGAGCCGATATAGGATGTACATTTTTCATTTCAACATTGTGTTTTACATTGGATTCTTATATTCATTTTTGAAATAATATTGTGTTGTGTTGTCAAACATTGTGTTGCAATAAAATTACGTTGCATTGGCAAACATAATAATGCATTAGTATTTGATTTGTGTTTTATTTTTAATTTTTTAAGGTACCAATCTAACATTTATGTGTGTTGTGTTTTGGATGAATGCATGATGTTAACTTTCACACTTGTGTAATATAATCACATTATGGGAATAATTGCACATGGGTTGAACTTTTAAACATTTCTGTGGTGTGAATGTTCACATTCTTGTTACTGTTAACAACATCAAAGTAGATGACATGAGCGTTTACATCAATGTAACCATTCACATCATCAACTCATAAGATATGAATATTCATGACATCGTTACTGCTATTCAAATAATCAGAAGTTATGATGTGAATATTCACATCATCAAATTATTAGATGTGAATATTGACTTGTGTTAAGAAATATCATATTCACACCTGTCATATTGTGTTACATGAACACTTTAAGCAATATTCACATCCATGTAGTATGGTTTAAAACATAAGAAAGTGTACGATCATTCTGTGATGTGAACATTCACATCATGTCATGTGTCAAAAAAAAAAAATTACAATCTCAGTGTGTATGACCAATGCAAAATAGGCCTGAAAATGCATATACATATATTGACTGAAAAATATATGTACAAGCAGTGATATAGACTTGATTTACAATTAAGCTAGTCTGCTCCAATATGTAAAATCTATTGACACTAAATTGTCTTAAATGTGGATAATAGATTTGGGTAACAGTGATAGGTGGACACCCCCCACCTATAGGTTTTCACATTGCATAGTCTTTCTGTGGTTCAAAAAAAAAGTGTACTAATGAGTCTCTTATTTGACACCATTCAAAGCGATCTAGGCTGGTAACAATGTCTTCACGGTATACATGCACCCTCACGATGTAACAAACTGCAGGCCCGCAATCCACCCTGAAAATGCAAACTTCTTGTTAGATTTTGAAATTTAGGTGGGTAACGGTTATGGAACATGTGTACAAATCGATTTTAGGCTTACGAATCTGATGCTTGCTGAGGACAGATGTCTACTGATATGATTGTTTGCGAAGTATTTTGGCTTGATAATTTGGTCCATAATGGTGATGATGGTCCAATGTTGTGCACCAAAGCCTCTATGTAGTCCCTCTGCCAACAATGAAATTTCATATTAGGCACCAACCAACATAGTGCATACGTCCAAGTTCAAATATTACACATCGTGACAAGTATTATATGTGTCAGCCACTTACCACTATTTGTGCTTTGTCAATATGTGGGTCATGTATGCTTTCTCTTGGGCGCAGCGAGTTATAATGCCTCCATACATTCTCTTTCACGTCGTACACAACAATTGTCCAGTGGAAGTTATCGTGTATTGGGAAGATTAAGAACCTCTGGCCTTGATGCTCCTTGATGTGTATATCAATTAGTTTATTTCTCTTGTGGGGGGGGGGGGAGGTAACTCTTGCATAATTTTCTGCACACAAAGGGCATACAATGATGTACCAAGTATTTATATCAATGTTCGACGTGAATGATGTGAATGTTCACATCTGCTAATGGTGAGTGATGTTACTAATGTGAATGTTCACATCTGTTAATGTGAGTGATGTGAATGTTCACATCTGCTAATGGTGAGTGATGTGAATTATGTGAATGTTCACATCTGTTAATGTGAGTGATGTTACTGATGTGAATGTTCACATCTGTTAATCATTAGTGATGTGAATGATGTGAATGTTTATATCTATTAATTTGTGAAACAGTCATGCAATGTATTACAGATGTGAATGTTCACACCTGTTATATTATGTTGTTGTTAACATTCACATCTGTGTATCATTGAAGTTAACAACATAATAAGCATATAATGTTCTCTGCAAATGATGTTAATGTTTACATTTGTCAATGTGAATCTTCTCATCTGTCATTTTTATGTTGTTGTTAACATTCATATCTGCCTATCATTTAAGTTAAAAATATAAGCATATAATGCTGAGATGAACATTCACATCTATTGAAACATAAACAAAGCAAAAGTCTAGTGGTTACCAAACATGTGCTTGTAAAGATGAAAGTTCAATCCTCCAAACTTGGGTTGACTAGCCCTTGTAGTTCAAGTAGAATTTCACCATATGCATCTATCATCTACAGAAATAGAGGGGTGGCAGTACATTATTTGCAGTGTCTTTACAGTGTGTGTGTGTGTGTGTGTTTTGTACACATTTACAGTTGTCATACGTTGTTGGTTATTGATTCTTCCTTGATGAAGTGTATGATGTCATCAAAATACACATATTTAGTCTTTGAGTCCCCTCGCCACACTAGCAACCTGTGCATTGTGATTACAGAAAACGTTAATGTCAACATTGCACATTTATGAAATGATCTAATTTATTAAGTATGTATGTGAACTAAACATGAGCAAAAAAAAAAAATTCAGTTGGGGATATGTAAGATCACTAACTCATCACCGCCGTTCTTGTGCAAATTTTGGACTTTCTGCTTGTTGAGTTTGCTCATGTTGGCCCAAACCTTCAGTTTGTTGTTCAAGGTTAACTTCTTGTACTTTGTTGGCTGCTTTTTTTGTGGATGCTTGTCTAAATCTTGTGCAATTTGGACTGCATGGGATTGCTCTTCAGCTCCATCTTTCCCTTTCTTTTGACCAGGCAAGTTGGGGTATTCAAACTCATCTAACCGGTGCTCTTTCCTTACCTTCTGCTTGATGCTCTTTACCCTCGATGGTGGGCTGATAATGTGTTCTAATACTGCAGTGGAATGCTTCTTAAGGCTGTCATGAGCCTTTTGTGTTTCAACTTGAGTGATAATGTGGACGGACTGATCGTCAAAAAGGTCTTGAAGAATTGTTTTTTCACATTCCAAGTTGATGACCAACTTTGTCAGCCGCTGAATTTATGTATCTTTTCACTCCATGCAATTTTTCATGTCCATGTCTATATTGGATGGGCCCGATTAGTCAAATAGTTTGGCTTCAAGGGCAGCAAACACCCTTGCCCTCAACTCCCATGATTCCTCCAACTGTTTGTATTTCGCTTCCCATTGTCGTACAAGACCCCAAGCTTTTTGGTTTTCTTTTATAAGTGCATCCACAATGTCCGGCTCAGTTGGTTGTGCTATGATGATACCTCTCTCAGCATTAGGGGTGTTACAGCTGGGGTTGATATCATGTCCAACATCATTCAGGTCCATTGCATTGACAGAAAATCCATCCCTGTCGTCACTGCGTTGACTGTCTTTGCTTTCATCATCATTGTTTTCATCTTTCTTTGCTGGTGCACTTGACAAAATCTCAAGTTTGGGCTCCACATTCAATTTTGTATGATGGTACATCTTCGCTTCAGTTGGGGATGCCATTAGCTCGCCGCTATATACCTGCAGTTAGAGACATTATGTTAGTTAGATAGTTCCTTGTCTCACAATGTGAATGGGCACAATATTTTTGGTTGTACTTCTACCTCATTTAAACCAAGCTTAGCCAAAGATATGGACGTTATATTGCTATGTAAGGCTGTGAGGTCCCACTTTACACATCGCGGAATGGCGTTGGGGTTGCGGGGTTGTAAGATTGTTGTATGCTCACTGTAGACACCCCATTTTTGACCGACCTTAAGACTCAGACGTCACCAGCTGAGCGCTCGGTGATGTTGCATATTGTGTTTGTTCTGAGGCTGCAAAGTCTTGGCTGAGAGCCTTGCCTCCGGGCTTCAGAACCTCTTCGTGCCTTGCCTCGGTTTACGAACCAGGTCCTGTTTTCTCTGTTTTCTCTTCCTGAAGGGAGGAAGAGGTCTCGTGGACCATCTCTTAGTGGCCATAGGCTACATTTCATGGTCGTAGGCCATTTTTCCCGTTTGGAGACCAGTTTTCAATTTTCGGAGCCGTCGGCCGTGTGCCTCGGTTCGGGACCGCTTAACTACCTCCGTTTGCTCCGGTTTTTGGCACACACCTTGTTTCCTTTGTCTAGACGGACACTGTGGCCCAGGAGACCACCTTTGTGGTCGCACGCCACCTTTGATGCGTAAC
Organism: Camellia sinensis; assembly: GCF_055761805.1. Taxonomy (NCBI): domain Eukaryota; kingdom Viridiplantae; phylum Streptophyta; class Magnoliopsida; order Ericales; family Theaceae; genus Camellia; species Camellia sinensis. The sequence continues at coordinate 173,424,838 of NC_138967.1, forward strand.
AGTCAGTTTTTGGGGCCCCCGGCTGCGCGTTTTGGCCCCTGAACCTTCGTTTTGCATCAGTGTGGGTTCATTTTTGGCATGGACCCTAGTTTCATTGTTTGGGAGGTGGTACAAGGGTGGGAGACCACCTTTTCTCCTTGGAGACCACTTTTCTCCCCGCTTGTCAGTTTTCTGATTTTCTTGTCGGGAAGCTGGTTTTCTTGGTTTTTGGGCCACAATTTCTGGTCTCCCATACCACCATTGAGTTACATTCACCTAGGAGACCACCAATATGGGTAGGCTGACCACCTTTTCAACTTGAACCTTTTGACCCCTGGTCGGCCGACCAGGGCAAGTGGTCGGCCGACCACTTGAACTGGTCAGCCAGCCTTCTGCTTTTTGGTCTCCCTGAATGCAATCTAGCTGTGCCAGCTGGGAGGCATTTGCTCCATCCTCCGAGGTTTGACCCTTTTGTTTTGGCTTCTTAAAGAAGCTTGGTCCTTTACTCTTAGCTTCTAAGAGAAGCTTGACCTTTTGTTTAGCTTCTTGAGGAAGCTTGACCCCTTTGGTCTAGCTTCCTCAAGAAGCTTGACCCTTTTGTTTAGCTTCCTTTAGAAGCTTGGTCCCTTTGCTCCAAGCTTCTAAGAGAAGCCTTGGACCTCTTCTTCTATAAGAGAGACCCTCCTTTCCACTTGCAAGGGTTGAGATTTTTGTGTCTAAAGCTTATACACTTCCCTCCATATCTCTCTACTTCAAGCTTCAAAAGTCCATAGTTCTTGGACCCTTTGCACTACACCTCCAAGCACAACACCTCCACTATCAACCAAACACCTTGGAGCTCATTTTCAGAGGTTGCTGGCCTTCTTCTCTACAAGGGTAAGTCTCTAATTCCCTCTTTGTAGCCTTATTTTGCTTCATAGTTTAGCTCTATTTGCAAGCATATTTAGGCCTTTCCATAAACTGAAAAAAGTCTTGTTTTGAGCTTCTAAACATGTTTGTTTAAGACTATTTTTCTATTGGGGGTCATCTACCCCCTTGCATGCTTCATTTCCTTTTGTTTTAGGCCATGCATAGGGGCCTTTGTTGTGAGCTTTGTTGGCCATTTTGACCACTGAAATCCAGCGGATTTTCAGTGGTTATTATATGTTTTTGAGCCTCAAAATCAGAGAGGGGTGACCCTCTCACCCCTTGTTTTGGTTTACTAGCTTTGTTGGCCTTACAAAGGAGCCCCTATTTTCATGTTTCAAAGCCATGTTTCAGGCCACTTTCTGTGAGTTTTGTGACCTATATAGGCTCTGTCCAGAGCCCTTTTTTCCATGTTGAATGTCTATTATGCATGTGTAGAGTAATCCTCTTCAAGGCCTTCCAAAGGGGCCTTTACTTACATGCTTCCTAGACTCATTTCAGGCCATTTTCAGTGAGTTTTAGGGCCCTCATAACCTCTATCCAGAGGTAGTTTTGTCATATTGAATGTCCATCTTGCATGTGTAGAGTAACCCCTTGTATAGCCTTTTAAAGGAGCACCTCATCCTAGCATGTGTTGACTGAGTTCCAGTGGGTTTTTGGTCATATTTTGGCACGCCATGTTTCTATTTTTGGCTGGTTTGGTAGTCCTTCACATGCTTCATATAGTTGTAGTGTAAGTCATGGTTCACTAGCTTTTTTTGCATGATGTTTTGGCCGCATTTCCTAGCATGTTTTGGTCGCCTTTCCTAGCATATTTTGGCCTTGCCTTAAACTGATTTTGTGCATGTTTTGGACTACCTTAGCTCTGTTTTTGGGTCTCATGGTCGAATGATGCTTGTTTTGCATGCCTGTAGTTCAATATCCATGCTTAACTTTGAGTTTCGAGGCCTATCGCATGCATATACTGAGGTGTTTTCATGTTTTGGGGCCATTACACATCATATTTTAGAGCTTATACGCATGCCATATTCCCATGATTTCCACTCTTTAAGTGCATTAGAGAGTTAGGCTTGTATGCCTCATTTACCGACCATTACATGGGCTTCATTTGAATGCATTCCGAGCCATCGTTTTAGACCAATTTTCCACTATCTTGGACCTGCCTACGGTCTATTTGGGGTTGGTTTTACCATTTGTGCATTGCTTTGTGTACCTCTAGTGTAACGCACCTCACTAGTTTCGGTATTCGGGCCATCTAGCATGCATCGTGTGAAGTGTTTGCATGATTCGGGAACATTGTGCATCATATTTTAGAGCTGGATCATGTGCCATTCTATGCCATATTTCATCCTTTTCCATGCTTTGTTAGAGTTGCATGTTGTGCCTTAGGATCGGTCCTTTGCATTCGTGCATGTTTGCATGTATCTTGTTACCTCATTTTTCATCATATGGCCACTGATTTGAGTGTGGCTGAGGTCCACTCATATTGGTTTAAGTCCACCTTGCATTGTGTATGCCATTTGGTTCATGTTGTTGCATGTTTGACCATCGCATTGTGTATGCTTTGATTATGCCTTTGTGTATGTCCATCTTCGTATGTGTGCATTATGTATGCCATATAGCTCATGTGCATTGTGTATGCCATTTTAGTCCATAGCATTGTGTATGCTAGGTTGCATGTGTGTATATCATCCCTTGCATGCCATCACGATTGCATTTAGGGTTGCATGTTAGTCGCATTGTGTATGCCATCTCATTGCATTGTGTTTGGAGTAGGGTTAGTCCAAACACGGGAAACGAGGGGCGTTTCGTACTCAAAGTGACGAAACGTGTCTCAATTTCTGGTCGCCGACCCTCTTGACTAACACATGATGGAGTTTAGGCATTTATGTGTTCATGTGTGCATTCATGTCCCATTGAGTCGTGCAATTCGACTTCCCAGCCATCATGCATCGAGATGCGCGATTAGTGGTCCGAGGATTGAGGGTTACATTCCCTAAAGCCTATGCTATGACGGGGAGAGTGGTCGAGCACACACTTGTTGAAAATACCTTGCCATGCTTCCCTATTGCTTTGTGTTACAGAAAACCAGAATCCAAGGGGCAGAAAGTGGTCTGCCGACCAGGTTTTCTGGCAGGCCGACTACCTTTTTTGGTCTCCACCGCAAAGGGGTGGTCGGCAGTGGTCTCCCATGTCATTGGCTGGTCGGCAGCCCTTCCACAACTTCCCAGAGTGGAGTTTTAGCCTCTTGGAGCTTCTTGCAAGTTTCTGAAATCAATTGCACACAAAGGCGAGACGAGGCATCGCGATGGATTTCCCGACGAGGTGACTCGAGCATGCATGCATCCATTGTCATCCAAAACAGAGCCGAGGCAGTTACATTCATTTAGTTTACATGCTTATTTAGCTAGTTTGTTAATTAGTTAATGTCGTGTAATAATTAGCTGCAGTTCATTATTCATTCGGTTGTGTATTATTTATTCGGACCCTCCGAGGAGGGCAATTGTGTAATAAGTGTGTGTGTGTGTGTGTGTGTGTGTGATGTATGTCTTCTAACTCCACGTCTTTCTCCCTTTTATTTACTAGTTTTTGATGGTTAGTTTAGGGCATGTTTCAATTAGCATACTTATTCTCACATGTTTGCATCATTCATCTGTATTACATGCACCGGGCTCGGCGCATCATACTAACTGCATTGTATTTCAATTTCGAGTTGAATACTTGTTAGTTGTAGTATTTCACATGCTATCTTTAGAATAGCCGAGCCTATTGTAGTTGCATTCCTACATGTGTTGCATTAGGCATTTCAACATAGTTAGGATCATGCATGGATTTCTAACATAGCTTCTGTTTTGGCTTGGAGTACTTGGTAAGTGTTTATGTTTTAGCATCCTTGCATGTGTGTGAGTGACTGCCATGATAGCATGCTTGCCATGAGGCTATGTGCTTATGTGATATACCTGCCTGAATGCCTGTGGGTGAAGGTTGGATTATCTGAATTGGAATAATGCATTGATTGTGAGTTTTAAGCCCACTTGAGAGTGGCAAACCATCAGGTTTTCTAAGCCCACCCAAGGGTGGCATATCCACGTCTTAGCCTACTTGCGGGTAGCACCATCAAACCATTTTCAAAATAAACAAACATGAGATGTGTTGTTCCAATTCAGGCGATCCAGTCTATACTTGTATGCTGTGCGCATCACGTAGTAAATCTAGGCTAATAACCGGAATAAGAATGCATAATGTTTTTAAAACTCAATATCATGGTTAGTAGAGGCCGATCTTTGATCGGGCAAGCGGGGGTGCTCACGAAGTGACCTTCCCCAATCGAACCAAGTTCCCGAGCCGAGACAACTTTGGTGATGACGGACACGTGGCCTTTGGCACGAGTCAGGGTTTCTTAAATTCCCCCAAAATAAAATATCTAGGTGGCGACTCTATATCTGGCAAAGCAGTCCATGTTTGGCACTTCTTTAAAAAAAAAATCTATTTTCAAAAATGATTTGCCGGATTTGGACTCTTTGATGATTCATTGGTCTTGCATTGCACTCTGCGAGATTAGATACAGGACAGTGACAATTGAGTCCGAGCTGTAGTAAGCCCAACGAACAAAACGGGATTTCCCTCCTGGGACGTTCGGGGATGTCTACAGTTTCTGGCGACTCTACTGGGGATTTAGAGAACTTGACTCGAACTCATGATATCTTGTTTTGATTACAATTATGTGTGTCTTTGCATTGCATTTGTATTGGTGCGCCTAGGACACCGTGTTTGCCGTATGCTATTCCTGAATGGTTTGCCGGAGGCTCGTTTTGCGAAGCGTGCCATAAGGCTGACCGGTTGCGGGCTTTGCCACGACGGGAACACAAACCCCGGCACCCTTTTTGACCATTCGACCTAGTGCATATTCGGAATCCATAGTGACCATTCCAAGCTAGGTCAGGTTACTTACTCGATTATAGGTTGTTTGAAACCGCTGCGTGCATAGTGAAACCTTAGCTCCTGAGAAAATAGGACAAGGAAACCCTACCCCAACATAGGGGTGTTTTGGCTCTCACTTGCTTGTTATGTGCTTTTAGAGTGCGTCTCTACAGGAATGCATGTATTAGTTTGCAAGTTTGGGCATCAGGCCTGCGGGTACCAGTTCAGTATTTTGGGAATCAGTTATCTGCAGGTATCAGATTCAGTTTTTGGGGGCAGTGATTTGGGGATAATGATCAGTGTTTGAGAACAGTATTTTCAGCATATTGACTGTGTGTTGTGTATTTATTTAAAGCCGTTATGTTGTCCGTTTGTCTGGTTGTTTATTTCCTTATTATTGCTTTATTTATCTTTTTGCTAGGTAGTTTAGCACAATTGCTTCAGACCAAGCAGATATTCCCCAAGCACTCTGGACAAGAGGTCGCCGACTTAATCGATCTGAGGATCTGGTCGATGGACAACCAGTGTTCCACTCTCTACCCCCGGTTATCAGACGGAGGCTGAGAAAACGCAGTGTATCTGAGCAGAGGTCACTAGAGCAGTGGTCTACCCCGTCAGTGGACAGTCGGGCTGAGGTCTCAATTGTTGCCATAGAGATAGATATACCAGTCGGTCAAATGGATCAGCAGAACACGTCAGGGATAGAGGCAATGATGTGTCAACTCCAAGAAAGTATGAAACTTATGCAGCAGGACGCCGTTCGCCAAGCGAAATTTGCCAAGCAGTAGGCTGCGATCATGGCCCAGTAGGTCGAGCTAATCACCAGGTTACAACAGCAAAACGGAGCATCTGCTTCGCATCAAGCTCCTCCACCACCAGGGGTTCAAACACCCAGGGAAACACCAAATGTCCAGGAGGGTACGAACATTTCGATAGGGCCGGCTCCGCCCCCAATCTTACCCCAGCTGTCCAAAACACCTACCAACCTACCGGACTCTCCCTTCGAATTCGAGGTCGACCCTACAACATTGAAATTGAGCAAGCTTGAGAAGTTGTTCAAAAAATCCCAAGGGGTAAAGTTCATCCCAGACATTGAGGACGGGTACATTGACGTGGTTGTGATGCTGCCAGATGGGTTCCAAATGCCACAAATCGACCGCTTTGACGGATCTGGGGATCCCATGGTGCATCTCCGGTTGTTCTCAGATATACTACGGCCGATGGGCCTCACCAGACCGCAGAAACTTTCATTATTCGGCCGGACCCTGTCGGGTGTGGCCGCTATCTGGTACGCAAAATTAGAAGACGATGTTAAGCAGAACTGGGATGAGATGGCCGAGGTTTTCATTGCACAGTACTCCTATAACACGTAAATCGAGATTACAACCCGTGATCTTGAGGCAACAAGGCAGGAGCCTAAGGAGAGCTTTTCGGAGTTCGTAGCCAGGTGGAGGGTGAAGGCTTCAATGATGACCCTAAGGCCTACTGATAAAGATCAAATCTGGATGATTGTGCGCAATCTCCTGCCTAAGCTGATGCAGAAAATGATCGTGCTCCCTTTCCCTACCTTTTCAGACTTGCATGAGATGGGAGTATAGATTGAGGATGCCTTGAAGCAGGGCTTGATTGATAATGACAGAGAGCAACCCAGAAGAACCTTCAACCGCAACAACAATACAGGCGCCAGCAATGCCGCAAATGCTAGAGCTTCAGAAGTAAGCATGGTCACCACCATTCCCCCTCCAAGACCCATGGCAGCTACACCTTTCTCCGGCGCATCTGGAAGCAACACACAAACCACCAAATACCAACCTCGAGGCCAGAGAACCTTCACCCCATTATATATGCCCCTGTCCAAGGCTTTGGGCTTATTAATCAGGAAAGGGCACTTAAAGCCCCTAGAGCCGAGGCCATTGCCAAATCCACTCCCTCCCTCTCATAACCCAGCAAAATACTGCGCATATCACCAACAACATGGTCATGACACCGACCAATGTTTCAGATTGCGTCACGAGATTCAGGATCTCGTTGATAACAGCGTGATTGTGCCTCTAGAAAAACCCAATGTCATAACAAACCCTCTCCCACAGCACAACCAAGCTCCACCCCCCAAACGTATCAACTTTATCTAGACTGGGGTCGTGTCTTACGATTCTAGCATATATATCACCCCGTCCCACCTACCCAAGCCGGAGGTGCTCCTTCCTGACTGCACTGACTTGTGCATGTTGGACATCTCCAGAACCCAACCCGAACCAATGGTGGTGACTGTCGAAGACAGAACAGGGGAGATTTCAGGGGAGAATGGGATTGTTGAGTCAGAATCTGAGGAATCTGGGAGTTTTACTGAGAAGGTATACAGTCCGAGTGACTACATTCTATCAGTAGGCCAGGTTGGGCCAAATGTGGAATTGCCGGCAGGGGCAGAGCTTTGTGTGATACAGGGGGATGAATCTGGTCAGAGGATAGATGACTTGGCAGCTGTGGAAAGGGACTTTGCTAACCTCCAATTTTTTAATGAACAAGATCCAGAGGGCATGGTAGTCAACTGGTCAGATTTTGAGGAGTCAGCAGAGGTCACCGGGTGGCTTGATGACCTACCAGATGTTGTCGACAAAACTCAGTTGGAACGGGGCCCGGCAGGGGCAAGAACATCAGTTGTGGCCGGAAGGGCCGAAAATCAGAATGCATCACCGGAGAGCGCCAGTGCTAAGAATTTTGCTCAGGACTTGGGCATTGTGAATGCGGGAAGTGTTGAACAGCCAGCTGTACTGACGCAGTTGGAACAAGAAAGGTTCGGGGATTCTGAGAGAATCAAAAAAGCTAAGGCCCCTGAGGGGACTGAAAGTGCTGTGTGCACGAGGATAGAGAATGCTGCGAGCATGTGGACGGAAAGTACTGCTAGTACAATTGTACCAGAGCCAGACAGGTGTCTGTCGGCTGTCGACGGAATGTGGTCGGAAGACGATGATCTATGTCTTGCCCACACAGATGAGGATTGGGAGAGCAACCAGCCAGACGATACCTGATACATCGGCGAAGTCGATCATATGACTAGAAGCGGGCGGTATTTCAAGCCCCCACATCTAGATCAGCCAGAGGCGTCTAGGAAAGATAAGGAAGCGGAGAAACAAAAAGAAAAGCAACTCGAAGAAGAGACTGTACTGAAGCAGTTGAAAAAGATACAGGCAGACATCTCCATCTGGGGACTACTTATGGCATCGCGAGTGCATCGACAAGCTGTCTTATCGGCCATGGACAAGGCCAAGCTCTCAATAGACACCATGCCCGAACAGCTGGTGGGCTTAGTTTTTCCGGGAGGGGCTACACCGATGTTGACTTTCTCCGAAAAAGAATTGCCACCTGAGGGTGCGAACCATAACAAGCCACTCTACATCTCTGTGGAGTGCAGAAACAAATGGATACCCGTTGTGCTTGTCGACACAAGGTCCGCCATCAATGTGTGCCCGACAAGGACTGCATATGCAATCGGTTTAAAGACCACGGACTTTGTGCCGACAGCCCAGGTGATTCGGGCATATGATAACACAAGCAGAGAAGTAATGGGGACAGTGAAAATTCAGACCAAGGTTGGGCCAGGACAGCATGAGGTAGACTTTCACGTCTTAGAAGTGCGACCTTCAATATACTTTTGGGGCGGCCGTGGCTGCACCAAGTAAAGGCAGTTTCGTCCACCTTGCATCAGATGGTGAAATACCCCCATGGGAAGGGAGTAGCCATCGTTTTTGGAAATTTGTCGATCCATCCACCGCCAGAAGTATCTACGCCAGTTTTGAAAATTGAGCACGGTATGGAGGATGTGTTCATGTCGGGTTTTACCCTGGCTGAGGCCCGGGTCGTGCAGAACATCTTAGCTGTTAATGAGGGGGTGTATGTTAGCGCACAATTAGTATACCTCATGAACAAGCTTCAACACATCCCCGGGATGGGATTGGGAAAGAGCGGCCGGAAGGGCGTTGCAGCGTTGGCCGAAGTGCCACACAACCCACACACCTTTGGCTTGGGTTATCTGCCCACCAAAGAGGATTGGATAAGGAAAGGTAAGGAGATGGCTGGTAAAGCCAGAGCGAAGTAGGCGGGGAAGCCTTTTGAGCTAATGCACCGACCCATCCAGGGTACCCTAAACGGATGCTTTGTCCGGGAAAGGGAGGACTTTCCATTTTGTGGCTTCCTAGAGCCGTGGATAAACAAAGAGAAGCGCCGTGTGCCAGGGTTTGAGATTTTTTTTGACCTACAGTTATCCGGGGATGATGTTGCCGAAGAGCAGACGGACCCATTAGCTGAGGCTAAGCAGAGCAAGAAGGTGGAGTCTGAGGACGCCGAAAGTGAAATGGGGGTAGCGTTGGCGTGTCTACTTTCAGATCCTTCGATCGAACAGAAGTGCTTGGGGGATAACTTCTCGGTATGCGTGATCGGGAATGAAACAGCTGCGGGCCTACCAGCAAACATTTTGGATGCATCTATCGCACCCTCTCTCATTTGGCAATATAAAGAGGGATTTTTGTCAAATAGCACCGGGTTAGGTAGTGAGTCGGAATCTGATTCCACCGAGTCTGTTGAGTCGGAATCAGGTTCCAGCTCGACTGAGTCTGAGTCCGGTATTCCAGGAGGTGATAACCCCGATACCACAGTCCTGTCCAGGTCGTCTTTTTCTTTCTCTTTTGAGTCTGTTGTAACCGAAGAATCGGACAATTTGGATGTGCTTAATGAGAATGATGTGGCTGTGGTTTCTGAGTACTTTTCTGTGCCCTTGATTTATTGCATTAACTCAGACTTTCAAAATTTTGATGAAAACGACGAGGAAGAAATTCCTCCGATTTTGCAACGCTTAATTGAACAAGAGCAGGAAAGATTTGTTAAACTCTTAATGGATGAAATCACTACTGTGAATATTGGTACTGAGGAGGACCCGCGGTTGGTCCAGATCGGGTCCACGTTGTCTTCGGAGGAACGCGAGCACTTAGTCGCTTTATTAAAAGATTTTGAAGATGTTTTTGCGTGGTCCTACGAAGACATGCCTGGAATTGATCCTGAGATTGTACAGCACCAGATCCCTCTTGACCCCGAGGCCCGACCCGTTAAACAGAAACTCAGGAGGATCCGCCCCGATTGGGCCCTCACGATTAAGGAAGAGGTCACCAAGCAAATTGACGCAGGTTTCCTGCTGGTATCCAAATACCCAACTTGGTTGGCCAACATCGTTCCGGTGCCGAAGAAGGATGGTAGGATCCGGGTATGCGTGGATTTCAGGGACTTGAATAGAGCTAGGCTGAATGACGACTTCCCCTTGCTTCATATCGATGAGTTAGTGGACTTCACAGCGGGGCATGCTTTGCTTTCATTCATGGATGGCTTTTCAGGCTACAACCAGATAGTGATGGCACCTGAAGACCGAGAAAAGACTGCATTCACCATCCCGTGGGGGACATACTGCTACAGAGTGATGCCGTTTGGGTTAAAGAACGCTGAAGCTACATATCAACGGGCCGCGACCACGATATTGCATGACATGATCCATAATGAGGTTGAGGTGTACGTGGATGACATGATTGTCAAGTCCAAGGAAAGAGAGGGCCACTACACTGCCTTGCAAAAGTTCTTTCAAAGGATCAGAGAATTCCGGTTGCGGCCGAATCCTCAGAAGTGTACGTTCGGTGTTACAGCAGGGAAAATGCTGGGGTTTCTAATTACACAGAGAGGTATCGATGTCGACCCTTCCAAAATCAAGGCCATCCTAGAAATGCCACCACCAAGGACTGAAAAGGAGGTGCGAGGCTTTCTAGGTAAAGTGCAATTCATAAGATGGTTTATCTCAAAATTAACTTTGACTTGTGAACCACTTTTTGGCCTCCTGAAGAAAGAAAAGAAGTTCCAATGGGACGGCCGATGCCAAGCTGCTTTTGAACAGATCAAGGAATACTTACAGAACCCACTTGTGCTGTCACCGCTTGAGCCGAGGAAGCCGTTGATTTTGTATCTTTCAGTAACTGAGACTACAATGGGCTGTATGCTCCCGCAAGAATCAGAGGACAAAATGGAGAGAGCCATCTACTATCTGAGCAAGAAGATGCTAGAGTATGAGACTCGCTACACACCGTTGGAGAAAGCTTGCCCAGCTTTGGTATGGGCTACCAGGAAACTATGGCACTACCTGTTAGCTCACTCCGTAATGTTGGTTTCACGACTAGATCCCATCAAATATCTCTTCGAGAAACCGACACTTACGGGTAGGCTAGCTCGTTGGTTGCTGTTGCTTTTCGAATTCGATCTGAAATATGTAACGCGCAAGTCAGTCAAGGGAAGAGCAGTAGCAGAATTCTTAGCCGATCATTCCGTGGAAAGAGGTGAAGCAGTTGAGTATTTATTCCCAGATAAGGCCATTTTGCATATCGAAGACGAAACTTGGACGATGTACTTTGATGGAGTGTCAAACCAATACGGGTATGGGATAGGAGTGTTGCTGATAGCACCCAACAATTCCCGTATCCCTCTAGCATTTAAACTTCGGTTCAAAGTCTCAAACAATGAAGCAGAATATGAGGCATGCATTGCCGGTCTAGAAGCGGCCCTGGAACTAGGGGCAAGACGGTTGGACGTCATTGGGGACTCGAATCTTGTTGTATCCCAAGCGATTAGAAGGTCAAAAAAGAAAAGATGATAATGTACCACCAGACCTTGGACCTGCTGATTCCTCGGTTTGAGAAGCTAAACTTCACTCATCTACTAAGAGAAAACAACAGGTTTGCAGATTCACTAGCAACTCTATCTTCCATGATAGACATCCCTTTTGGAGTTCGGATGCGTCTGATCATTATCGACCAGAAGTTTGCACCAGCCTACGAGTCAATTGCCGCCATAGAAGAAGTTCAAGACGAGAACCCCTAGTATTACGATGTCTGGAACTTCTTAGAGAAAGAAGCATATCCGCCAGGGGCAAATGCCAAAGACAATAGGGCAATCCGAAGGATGGCTGCCCAATTCATCATCCGCGGAGGAAAACTGTATAAGAGAGGTCATTTGGGAATGCATAAGCTGTGCGTGAGGCTGAAGAGTCAAAGCGCCTAATGGAGGCCATCTATGGAGGAGAATGCGGAGCGCACGTGAACGGGGTAATGCTGGCCCGAAAAATCCTCAGACAGGGTTACTACTGGTCTACCATGGAGGAGGATTGTATCGGCTTTGTTCGGCGATGCCACAAATGTCAGATCCATACAAACCGCATGAACATCCCGCCGTCAAAGCTGTACAATATGACTTCGCCATGGCCATTTTCAGTTTGGGGAATCGATGTGATCGGGGCTGTCACTCCAAAAGGGTCCAATGGGCATGAGTTTATTCTGGTCGCGATAGATTATTTCACGAAGTAGGTCGATGCCCAGTCTTATGCAGTGTTGAAAGTGTTGCACGTTGCAAAGTTTATCAGGAACAACATCATCTGTCGTTATGGCGTCCCAAACGAGATTATCTTAGATAATGGTTCCTACTTCAAAAAGGAGGTGATTGACTTGTTAGAGAAATACAACGTGGCTTTTCATAAGTCATCCACATATCGGCCGCAGACCAACGGAGCAGTTGAGGCCGCCAACAAGAATGTCAAGCGCATTTTACAGAAGATGGTGGAAACCTGCCGGGACTAGCCAGATAAGCTGCCATTTGCTCTGTGGGGCTACCGGACTTTAATTAGAACTTCTACTGGGGCGACTCCGTATTCATTGGTTTACAGATGGAGGCCGTTCTACCTATCGAGATTGAGGTTCCGTCTTTATGAGTGTTGGCTGAGTGTCAAATAGCCGACGCAGATTGGCAGCAGAGCAGATTTGAAGAACTCATGCTCTTTGATGAGAGAAGACTGAAAGCACTGTATCATGTTCAAGGTTATCAGCACAGAATTACCAAGGCTTTCAACAAGAAAGTTAAGTCCAGGAATTTGAAAGAAGGAGATTTGGTGCTCAAGGACAACCGAGCTCCCATCCACGACCCTAGGGGCAAGTTCAGACCCAATTGGACTGGCCCTTACATCATCAAGTCTATCTAGTCAGGTGGAGCTGTGGTTCTGATGGACCTAGATGGCCTAGAGTTCTTACAGCCGATCAACATGGACAAGTTGAAGAAATATTACCCCTGAGAGGCTCGCTAGGCCGAAAACCCGAGAGGGCGACCTAGGCAAAAGTCAGAGCACAAAAAATTTGAAATTATAAAAACTGAGCTCGCAAGGTTGAAAACCCGTAAAGGGCGGCCTTGACAAAAGTTAGAGCGTAAAAGGAGAGTGAAAATACTCGAGTGAACCCGAGCCTGAACTAGGTAAGGCTTGATTCCCATCTTTGGGATACGTAGGCAACTTAATCCTGAAGTTCAGCCATAAACTTTTTCCCGATCAACTTTGGCCATTTGATTATCTTGACTATCTTTGTCTATTCAGCATTCAAGAGTTCGGTTATGATCTCTAGTGCAGTGCTTTTCAGACTAGGGGCAACTTTCCGTTGCTGTGCAGTGCCGCGGTACTATTTAGACTAGGGGTAACTTTCCAGTTGCTAGGATTCGAGGTTGTGCATCTCAGTGACAGATTTCAGGCGTGTCCAGTTCTGATCCATATCGAAAATGGTTTTGAAAAGTTTTAATAAAAGTTGACTTTGTTCAAAATTAATCTTTTTACAACTTAGACCATTTTTTGACCAAAGTGGAAAATTTTCAGTACCCACAACCTTCAATTTCATTGATTTCAATACAGAGTTCTCCTGCTCTTGCATACAAATTGAAGTTGCTTTTTATTACATTCATAAAGAAAACTTGAAAGTACTAATAAAGCAATAAATTTGGGGCATAGACAAGTCAGGTGTTCCTGCGCCCCCTCCCAGAGCTGGCCGAAGCCTCTGATGCCAAAGTGGGCCCTTCCTGTGCCTCTTCATTGAGCCAATCCAAGCATTCATCAGACAAAGTGCAACTGAAAGTGAGAGCGGGGGCCAGAAGCTCTCTAGTCCTCCATGCTGTGGCATACCGAGCAAGCTGTGTGCCTCGGGCTGGGAATGCAGCAGGGTACTCTATCCCCTCTGGTGGGCAAGTCTGATTATGTCCGAACTGGCGCCAAAACTGGAACGGAAAATAGAAAACACAATGTGTCATGCCAATCAGTTGAATCCCAGGTTGACGGGTCATGTTGTAACTCATTGCCGGCAGATTAAGCCAAGGGCAGCGCCAAGCGATGCGGTTTGCAGACAAACTGCACATCCAATTGTACCACCACCCCTCATCCAGGGCATCGACCAGGCGTTGTCGAAAAAAGTAGCCGCGAGCTGAGTATGCTGGGCAAGACTCCACAATCTGTAACTTGTCCATCAGCCACACCTGGGAGGGATGAAAAATGAGAGAATAAAGAATAGAGAGATGTACGATGAGAGAAAAGTAAGAAAAGGGTTTTGTGAGAAAAACTGAGCCAGAGGGCCGAGTGATGTGAGCAATACATATGTGAGATTGGATGGGAAACATTACCTGCAATAGTAGTGGGCTCCCCGCAAGCCTAGCCGTCTCCCGGCAATGAACAACGTCTAAGCCCATCAATGTCTCAGCCAATGTCATGGCAATATAGCTCTTGCCTTCCTTCAAACCTTGGGCAACCTCGATCAACCAGACACTGAATCCACCAGAGCCCGGGGCAAGCAAGAAATGAGATAGCAAGCATAGGCAAAGCGCATGTCGCCGATAGCCCTGCCAATGATGGTCGCCGCAGTCACCAGCATCAGAAAACCAGCGAACCAAGCTTGGGATGTCTAGCTCCCCGTCGTGAATTAATGATCGAGCGTCATGCAAAGTGAGGCCGCACATTTGTCCTAGAGCTTGGGCGTGGCCAAATCGGAGTTGAGGCAAGATTTCCTCATTGCGCTGGGATTCCATCAAAGCTTGAAAATCTTTGAAAGTAGGACACATCTCTTGCCCGCTAAAGCTAAAAACGTGTGTTACTGGATTCCAAAACCTTGCCGTGACATGGAGGAAAGGAAGATGTAGCGGAGTACGGCCCAGCGTGAATAGTTCATTCAAGCTGAAGCCCCGGAAGTTCAACTTTTCCGAGCCATCCAGAGAAGCAATCCAAGCTGTGAGATTTTGGATGAGGAACGCCTCCATTTTGATGCAAAACTGAGATGAAATGAATGAACCACGAGGCTGGAACTTTTAAAGAGGATAAGGCACTGTTCGGGGGCCACGTGTCGAAAAACTGGTGGTTGCCAAACCAGGTGGTCGGCCGACCACCCTTTTTGGTAGGCCGACCACACCTTGGTCTCCAATGAAAAAAGCTGGTCGGCCAGCTTCCTTAGGTGGTCGGCCATAGAGAGAAACAGCGCTTTGGTCTTGTCCTAGCTTCTAGAAGCGAGTTCCTAGCATTTCCGTGTGTCAGGAGTGTTGAAGGTTCGAGTTTACCTCAGTTTCGGATACGTTCCATCACCCAGATCATCCGAAATGCATTTGTTTATCGAGTTGTTGTTAAGTCCTGCTTATCGAGTTGTTGTTTTTGCTTATCGAGTTGTTGTTTTGCTTACCGAGTTGTTTTGCTTATCGAGTCGTTAGGTTTTGTCGAGTTGTCGAGTTTTGTATATTGAGTTGTTACTCTTTGTTTACTCAATGTTGTTGTGTCTTGCTTATCGAGTTGTAAACTTGCTAAGGTTTTGTTGTTTCTTGGTAAGTTAAGTTGTTTAGTTTGTTGCGTCGGTTCACTACCTGACCTGGCAATTTTCAATGCACAATTCCATTCAATCTCATTTTCGTGCAAAATGATGCGATGCGATGCTAAGAACATAAAATACAATATTTTTTTGAACAAAAGTTGTTTCATTCCATCATGCTTCCCTTTGTTACAACATTTTACAACAAGGGTACAAGTTTTACAGAAAATAAAACTGCCTAATAATGTACAATGTGCTACAACTACTAGTAAAAAAGGCAAATAAAGTAGGAACAACTGCATCAGTGCTATCAAGCATAGGAATAAGAGGCCCTCTTCGTCCTCTTCTGCGGAACAGCCTCTGCACCATCATCATCATCTGGATCGGAGCTGCCATCCTCGGAACCCTCATTGACATCATCTTCACTACTGGAACCGGAACCGGAACTAGAGTCACCCTCTCTGTCAGCGGATGTCTCTGACTGGGGATGCGCAGACTCATCCTCCTCACTGGACTCCTCCTCTATGACAGGCGCTCTGCATCCGCCTCAGCCATGAGTCGAATCCCCTCTCCAAGCTCTCCGAGAAGGCCTGGATAGCCCGGCCTGTGGCCCAGTATGTAGCGGAGGCATCTGAAAAGAAAGAGCACAATTTGAATACATCAGCCAAAGTATGTATATTAGATACAGATGTAAGAAAACTACATAGAGTGGGTGTATGCAGATACAGTACATGAATGTGGCGTGTGTTAGATGTGCTCTACACATACAGTCAATCAAGGCAGGGAAATGTTCAAGTTCAGCATGTCATCAGAAGTATGATAAATGCAAGAAAACTAAAGAGTACCGGGACACCGACGATGGACAACTGCGTCTCTCTCCGCAGGACCATGCCCTTGAGTGAGGCCACCAACCCGAGCAACCCTTCAGTATACTCCCTAGGAGGCTGCAGATACAAGCTCAAGTCATCAATGAATAAATGAATGCCTAAGTATCTGAGTGGTAAATGAAAAACAGTGGAACATACCGGTGGTGAGTTAGGATCACTGACATATCAGTGATCGGGCGTAGGAGGCTCTATCGGAATCGGGTAGGAAGCCCCGTATCGCCATCCTGTTAACTCAATCGGGATATCTGGCCATCCGGCATGATGATAAGTCGGGGGAATCGGGGGGACCAGTCCAGCTCCACCTCTCGATGTGCCGGCCCTGCTGGTCGAAGGAATATCTGCAGCCCGGGCCCGGCTCGATGATGGCATGCCAGCAGACCTCCTCGTGGGAGTATGGACACCTGTCAATGGAGGCATCAAGTATGTATGACGGTAGGTCGCGTACTCCCCCTCCTCTAAATGTAAAGCTACATCAATGCCCAGCATAGCCGAAATAACCTCCTGGGGAGTGAGCCCCTTAGTGGACCGCATATCGTCCGGAGGTGCTGCGGGGACACTCTGCTCAGGATAGCCCATCGTCTGGCGCATGAAGCGGTCCCCTAGAAACCAAGCCCTACCAACGGGCCCCTCAAATAAGAACCTGTACCGAGAAGCGGCCCATTCCCTAACAAACTGAAATCGGGTATCTCCACCCAAGGGCGCCCAGGGCTGCCATGTGATCTGCGGATAACCAATGCATAAGCCGACTAGAAATCATAAATGTGTAAGATGAATCAAAGATGAAAACATGGAGAACTGAGAGTTCTGAATTACCTCGGTCGTCCGCACTGTGTCAAAAAACTACCGCAGGTAGGGCAAAGTCTCCCGAGCCCTCGGCCGGTACTGGCCCTCAAATACGAGCGAGTAAGGAATCGTAAGAGGCACCTCCACCTCGAGCTCCGGGGCTAGCGTCGGAAAGTACGCGAAAACCCATAGCTGTGGAAAACAGGGCAATAGCCATCAGAATACAGAATATTGAGTGCAGAATGTGAATACATAATGTACAGAGAATGCAGAATACTGAGAGCAAAATACAAAGTACAGAATGTAAAGTGTGCCGTGTGTGTAGTGTACAGATAACGAAAAGTAGAAATATAAATAAAGAGGGCAGAAAGTACCTCCCAGGCTCTCCAATAGCCGCCAACTATGTTCCCCCGTCCGCGGGAGGTCGCACTCATGTAGCAGTATAGGGTAGCCAAGCCGGCGCCACCCCAGTCATACTGGCTGACCTGTGATAGGTCTACCAGAGCACTCAGCAGATAAAGTCCAACGGTGTTCCCCCTATCAGAGAACAGAGTGGTCCCGAAAAAGAACATCATAAATCCCCGAGTGTACTGTGCTATCTCCTCGGGAGTCTCGGGCACAGTCTCCCTGAATTGTGTGGAAAACCAAGTGTACTGGACTTGGTCCGAAGATCTATCAACCGGTGGGCGAGCTCCCAATAGATAAATCCAGGCAGCCTCCCACTCACTCATATCCTCGTCATAGGGGATCGGCCAGCCTCCTACGTCAAGGCCTGTCAGCACGGCGAAGTCGAACGGGGTCATCGTCATGTCCCCGGTAGATAAGAAATAGAAGGAGTTGGTGGTGTCCCACCATCTCTCTACGAGGGCGCCCATCAGGGTCTTACTCGCTGGATAACGTGATATCCCCGTGCAGAAGGGTCCAAACCCTGCCTGGTCAACCAGATCGCGAACGGCCTCTGGGAGCTCCGCGTACCATTCCCTGGCGATGATCAATCCATATCCTCGTGTAATACGGGAAGATACCTGCATTCAGAATGAACACATGTATTCAATTTCAAAATAAAGTATATGAGCTGGGTGTAAATTAAATCAGATACAATGCCGTGAGCTGTGTGTTCAACATAAAGTATATGGGCTGTGTGTCCATCTCAAAGTTCGAGCTGTGTGTTCAACATCAAGTATTCGGGCTGCGTGTTCATACTTCAAAGACAGTGAGCTGCGTGTTCAACTCTCAACCAGTGTGTGCTGTGTGTTCACCTCAAAATTCGGGCTGCATGTTCAGAAATACAATAGTTTGAGCTGCGTGTTCAACTCTCAACCAGTGTGTGCTGTGTGTTCACCTTAAAATTTGGGCTGCGTGTTCAGAAATACAACAGTTTGGGCTGCGTGTTTAACTCTCAACCAGTGTGTGCTGTGTGTTCACCTCAAAATGTGGGTTGCGTGTTTAGAAAGTTAAGTGTTTGAGCTGTGTGTTCAGGCTTCAAAAATAGTGGGCTGTGTGTTCATCATCAAAGTGTGAGCTGTGTGTTCGACATTAAAGTTTAGGCTGCGTGTTCAAATTTCAAAACAGTGGGCTGCGTGTTCATCTCAAAGTTTGAGCTGTGTGTTCAACATCAAGTGTTTGAGCTGTGTGTTCAAACTTCAAAAACAGTGGGCTGCGTGTTCATAATCAACAAGTTTGGGCTGTGTGTTCAGATTTCAGAAAATAGTGGACTGTGTGTTCGCCGTCAAATAGTGGGCTGTGTGTTCATCATCAAAGTGTGAGCTGTGTGTTCAGAGATTCGAGTGCTTGAGTTGCATGTCAACTTAACAAAATACTGTGCTGTGAGCTGTGTGCTAGAATAAGCAGAAGTATGGTGTGTGAACGCGTTCAGAACGAGCAGATAAAAAATACATAGCAAAAGCATGAAATGCACGGAAAATGCAGAATACATTGCAGAAAATGTAAAAGTGAAGTACATACCTCTCGTGCCTGATAAGAGAGGTGGGACTCTGGCTCCCGTAGTAATAGATCTACAGGTGCTCGCTCATCAAAATCGGTGAAGTGGTAGAAAACGGCCCGAGGAAGGATGTGCGCCGGAGGGTCATACCTCTAGGGAATAAATGGCCGAATCCTCAAAGGTAAAGACATAATTTCTGGCTCACCCCCGGCACCTGGACGACCTCCACCCTGAGGAAAATGACCTGCCATTTCGAGAAATCTGCAAAAAGGAGCAAAAATTAGCAAAATGAGCCAAAATTGGAAAAAGTCAACAAAAGTCAACTCTCGGGAAATGAAAAAGTCAACAAAAGTCAACTCCCGAGAAAATTTTCTAAATGTTGAGACAAACTTACCTCTAGTGGCAAAAATGGGGAAAGGAGCTCTGAAATCAAATTTTAATCGGTCCAAAGTGAAGAAAACTGAAAGATTTCCCGAAACAACTTTGCGTGGGGCGTTGGAAAACGCGTATAGAGCGCAGATCTGAGGGAGAAAATGGTCTAGGAAGGAGGAGGAGCTAATTTTGGACCTGAAGTTGTGAGCAAAAAGTGTTTGGCCAAGTATATTTAAAGAAACAAATGCAAAAGTACTAAACTGCCCATGTTTTTGGATAGGTGGTCGGCCGATCACCTTTTCTGGTAGGCCGACCACCCCTTTCACTAAACCTAGTCGGTGGTCTCCAAACCTGGTCGGTGGCCCTCCCAAGGTGGTCTCCAATTCCTCTTTGAGCTCCCTGCAAACTTTGGTGGTGATCGGAGTCCCCGGCACTCGAGAAAGTACAAGGAAAGTGCACTTTTCAGCACGGAATCCCTCCGCGGGAACTTCAACTCCAACTTTCGATGCGTGTTTCATCGTTACTCGCCAAGAGCGAGGTGTATCCTTTTTGAATACGTTGTGACCCTTCTGGGAGGTAAACCGGAGGTCACGATTTGAGTTGTCCTCGCCGAAGCTTACATTTCTTTACTCAATGATTTGTTTTAAACATGCTCGTAAAATCGCACTTATCCAGCATTGTTATGCATGCCACTCGCATTGTTATGAACATCGCTTACATTGTGGTGCACGTTTCACCGGCATTGTCATACCTCTATGCTTAACTTGCGTTATCACGCGCGCTTCTCTCACATTGCGATGCACTTTCCCATCGGCACCATGTTTGTCTGCATTCGATGTAGTGTTGAACATGTGTTGCTAACTATGTTGTGCTTGTTAAGTTTCTCTCTTTTGCAGGCACGATATTGTATGTACGGTTCATTTGAAGCTGGTGCGACCAGACGAACCGCGCAGGTATTGTATCTTCTCCGTGTGAGACGTATCGAGAATTGTGATTCTCTTACATTCTTACTGCATGAAATATAGTTGTTGCTTTGCATTCTTGCTTAAAACTGTTGCATCTATTGTGAATATTTGCTTCATTACAGCTTGCTGCTTTGCATGATCATGAGTTACGTTTGACTTAGTGCATATCATTTTGCATGTTGCCCCCCGCCTGCGGCATGCCTGCGGGCGCATCTCTTTTATCTTGCCTGTTTGTCTAAGTCTTCGGCCTTGTCAAAAATGGGTTGTCTCTGGGCTTTGACATTCACTCCCGTCACTTATGACTTTCAAGTTCTGTCAAAGAGGGGCAACTGTAGACACCCCATTTTTGACCGACCTTAAGACTCAGACGTCACCAACTGAGTGCTCGGTGATGTTGCATATTGTGCTTGTTCTGAGGTTGCAAAGTCTCGGCTGAGAGCCTTGCCTCCGGGCTTCGGAACCTCTTCGTGCCTTGCCTCGCTTTGCGAACCAGGTCTTGTTTTCTCTGTTTTCTCTTCCTAAAGGGAGGAAGAGGTCTCATGGACCATCTCTCAGTGGCCGTAGGCTACATTTTGTGGTCGTAGGCCTTTTTTCCCGTTTGGAGACCAGTTTCTAATTTTCGGAGCCGTCGGCCGTGTGCCTCGGTTCGGGACTGCTTAACTACCTCTGTTTGCTCCAATTTTTGGCACACACCTTTTTTCCTCTGTTTAGAGGGACACTGTGGCCCGAGAGACCACCTTTGCGGTCGCACGCCACCTTTGATGCTTAACAGTCAGTTTTCGGGGCCCCTGGCTGCGCGTTTTGGCCCCCGAACCTTCGTTTTGCATCGGTGTGGGTTCATTTTTGGCATGGACCCTAGTTTCATTGTTTGGGAGGTGGTACAAGGGTGGGAAACCACCTTTTCTCCTTGGAGACCACTTTTCTCCCCGCTTGTCGATTTTCTGGTTTTCTAGTCGGGAAGCTAGTTTTCTTGGTTTTGGGGCCACAATTTCTGGTCTCCCATACCACCATTGAGTTGCATTCACCTAGGAGACCACCAATATGGGTAGGCCGACCACCTTTTCAACTTGAACCTTTTGACCCTTGGTCGGCCGAACAGGGCAAGTGGTCGGCCGACCACTTGAACTGGTCGGCCAGCTTTCTGCTTTTTGGTCTTCCTGAATGCAATCCAGCTGTGCCAGCTGGAAGGCATTTGCTCCATCCTCCAAGGTTTGACCCTTTTGTTTTGGCTTCTTAAAGAAGCTTGGTCCCTTTGCTCCAAGCTTCTAAGAGAAGCCTTGGATCTTTTCTTCTATAAGAGAGACCCTCCTCTCCACTTGCAAGGGTTGAGATTTTTGTGTCTAAAGCTCATACACTTCCCTCCATATCTCTCTACTTCAAGCTTCAAAAGTCCATAGTTCTTGGACCCTTTCCACTACACCTCAGAGCTCATTTTCAGAGGTTGAAGAGTTCCTACTTTGGTCCAGAAGCTGCTGGCCTTCTTCTCTACAAGGGTAAGTCTCTATTTCCCTCTTTGTAGCCTTATTTTGCTTCATAGTTTAGCTCTATTTGCAAGCATATTTAGGCCTTTCCATAAACTGAAAAAAGTCTTGTTTTGAGCTTCTAAACATGTTTGTTTAAGACTATTTTTTTGTTGGGGGTCATCTACCCCCTTGCATGCTTCATTTCCTCTTGTTTTAGGCCATGCATTGGGGCTTTTGTTGTGAGATTTGTTGGCCCTTTTGACCACTGAAATCCAGTGGATTTTCAGTGGTTATTATATGTTTTTGAGCCTCAAAATCAGAGAGGGGTGACCCTCTCACCCCTTGTTTTGGTTTACTAGCTTTGTTGGCCTTACAAAGGAGCCCCTATTTTCATGTTTCAAAGCCATGTTTCAGGCCACTTTCTGTGAGTTTTGTGACCTGCATAGGCTCTATCCAGAGCCCTTTTTGCCATGTTGAATGTCTATTATGCATGTGTAGAGTAATCCTCTTCAAGGCCTTCCAAAGGGGCCTTTACTTGCATGCTTCCTAGACTTATTTCAGGCCCTTTTCAGTGAGTTTTAGGGCCCTCATAACCTCTATCCAGAGGTAGTTTTGTCATATTGAATGTCTATCTTGCATGTGTAGAGTAACCCCTTGCATAGCCTTTCAAAGGAGCACCTCATTCTAGCATGTGTTGACTGAGTTCCAGTGGGTTTTTGGTCATATTTTAGCATGCCATGTTTCTTTTTTTGGCTGGTTTGGTAGTCCTTCATATGCTTCATATAGTTGTAGTGTAAGTCATGGTTCACTAGCTTGTTTTGCATGATGTTTTGGCCGCCTTTCCTAGCATATTTTGGCCTTGCCTTAAACTAATTTTGTGCATGTTTTGGACTGACTTAGCTCTGTTTTTGGGTCTCATAGTTGAATGATGCTTGTTTTGCATGCCTGTAGTTCAATATCCATGCTTAACTTTGAGTTTTGAGGTCCATTGCATGCATATACTGAGGTGTTTTCATGTTTTGGGGCCATTGCACATCATATTTCAGAGCTTATATGCATGCCATATTCCCATGATTTCCACTCTTTAAGTGCATCAGAGAGTCAGGCTTGTATGCCTCATTTACTGATCATTGCATGGGCTTCATTTGAATGCATTCCGAGCCATCGTTTTAGACCAATTTCCCACTATCTTGGACCTGCCTAGGGTCTGTTTGGGGTTGGTTTTTCCATTTGTGCATTGCTTTGTGTACCTCTAGTGTAATGCACCTCACTAGTTTCGGTATTCGAGCCATCTAGCATGCATCGTGTGAAGTGTTTGCATGATTCGGGAACATTGTGCATCATATTTCAGAGCTGGATCATGTGCCATTCTATGCCATATTTCATCTTTTGCCATGCTTTGTTAGAGTTGCATGTTGTGCCTTAGGATCGGTTCTTTGCATTCGTGCATGTTTGCATGTATCTTGTTGCCTCATTTTTCATCATATGGCCACTGATTTGAGTGTGGCTGAGGTCCACTCATATTGGTTTAAGTCCACCTTGCATTGTGTATGCCATATGGTTCATGTTGTTGCATGTATGACCATCACATTGTGTATGCTTTGATTATGCTTTTGTGTATGTCCATCTTCGTATGTGTGCCTTATGTATGCCATATAGCTCATGTGCATTGTGTATGCCATTTTAGTCCATAGCATTGTGTATGCTAGATTGCATGTGTGTATATCATCCCTCGCATGCCAGCATGATTAGGTTGCACTGCATTTAGGATTGGATGTTAGTCGCATTGTGTATGCCATCTCATTGCATTGTGTTTGGAGTAGGGTTAGTCCAAACACGGGAAACGAGGGGCGTTTCGTACTCAAAGTGACGAAACGTGTCTCAATTTTCGATCGCCGACCGTCTTGACTAACACATGATGGAGTTTAGGCATTTATGTGTTCATATGTGCATTCATGTCCCATTGAGTCGTGCAATTCGACTCCTCGGCCATCATGCATCGAGATGCATGATTGATGGTCCGAGGATCGAGGGTTACACTCCCTAGAGCCTATGTTACGACGGGGAGAGTGGTCGAGCACACACTTGTTGAAAATACCTTGCCATGCTTTCCTATTGCTTTGTGTTGCAGAAAACCAGAATCCAGGGGGCAGAAAGTGGTCTGCCGACCAGGTTTTCTGGCAGGCCGACCACCCTTTTTGGTCCCCACCGCAAAGGGGTGGTCGGCAGTGGTCTCCCATGTCATTGGCTGGTCGGCAGCCCTCCCACAACTTCCCAGAGTGGAGTTTCAGCCTCTTGGAGCTTCTTGTAAGTTTCTAAAATCAATTGCACACAAAGGCGAGACGAGGCATCGCGATGGATTTCCCGACGAGGCGACTCGAGCATGCATGCATCCATTGTCATCCAAAACAGAGCCGAGGCAGTCACATTCATTTAGTTTACATGCTTATTTAGCTAGTTTGTTAATTAGTTAATGTCGTGTAATAATTAGATGTAGTTCATTATTCATTCGGTTGTGTATTATTTATTCGGACCCTCTGAGGAGGGCAATTGTGTAATAAGTGTGTGTGTGTGTGTGTGTGTGTGTGTGATGTATGTCTTCTAACCCCACGTCTTTCTCCCTTTTATTTACTAGCTTTTGATGGTTAGTTTAGGGCATGTTTCAATTAGCATACTTATGCTCGCATGTTTGCATCATTCATCTGTATTGCATTCACCGGGCTCGGCGCATCATACTAATTGCATTGTATTTCAATTCCGAGTTGAATACTTGTTAGTTATAGCATTTCACATGCCATCTTTAGAATAGCCGAGCCTATTGTAATTGTATTCCTGCATGTGTTGCATTAGGCATTTCAGCATAGTTAGGATCATGCATGGATTTCTAACATAGCTTCTATTTTGGCTTGGAGTACTCGGTAAGTGTTTATGCTTTAGCATCCTTGCATGTGTGTGAGTGACTGCCATGATAGCTTGCTTACCATGAGGCTATGTGCTTATGTGATATACCTGCCTGAATGCTTGTGGGTGAAGGTTGGATTATCTGAATTGGAATAATGCATTGACTGTGAGTTTTAAGCCCACTTGAGAGTGGCAAACCATCATGTTTTCTAAGCCCACCCGAGGGTGGTAAATCCACGTCTTAGCCTACTTACGGGTAGCACCATCAAACCATTTTCAAAATAAACAAACATGAGATGTGTTGTTCCAATTCAGGCGATCCAGTCTATACTTGTATGCTGTACGCATCACGTAGTAAATCTAGGCTAATAACCGGAATAAGAATGCATAATGTTTTCAAAACTCGATATCATGGTTAGTAGAGGCCGATCTTTGATCGGGCGAGCGGGGGTGCTCACGAAGTGACCTTCCCCAATCGTATCCAAGTTCCCGAGCCAAGGCAACTTTGGTAATGACGGACACGTGGCCTTTTGGTACGAGTCAGGGTTTCCTAAATTCCTCCAAAATAAAATATTTAAGCGGCGACTCTGTATCTGGCAAAGCAGCCCATGTTTGGCACTTCTTTCAAAAAAAAATCTGTTTTCAAAAACGATTTGCCGGATTTGGACTCTTTGATGATTCATAGGTCTTGCATTGCACTCTGCGAGATTAGATACATGACCGTGACAATTGAGTCCGAGCTGTAGTATGCCCGACGAACAAAACGGGATTTCCCTCCTGGGACATTCGGGGACGTCTACACTCACACAATCAGTACTGAAACAAATAACAAATATCAGTAATGTGAATGTTCACATCAATTAACATTGATGTGAATATTTACACCAGTGGCCAGTAATGTGAATGTTCACATCAATTAACACTGATGTGAATGTTTACACCGGTGGCCAGTAATGTGAATGTTTACATCAATTAACACTGATGTGAATGTTTACACCAGTAGCTAATAATGTGTGTTTATACATTACTGAACAGTAATGTGAATGTTTACATTATTGATGTCAACTTCCATACCATTGCCTAGTAATGTAAATGTTCACATCAGCAATGTGAATGTTCCAAATTTGTTTTGGTGCTACCATCATATCAATCTACACTGATGTGAATGTTTACAGCAGTGTCTACTAATGTGTGTTTGTGCATTACTGAACAATAATGTGAATGTTTACATCATTGATGTCAACTTCCACACCATTGCCCAGTAATGTGAACATTCACATCAGTAATGTGAATTTTCCACATTTGTTTTGGTGCTAACATCACATCAATCTACACTGATGTGAATTTTACACCAGCGTCTACTAATGTGTGTTTGTATATTACTGAACAGTAAGGTGAATGTTCACATCACAGATGTCAACTTCCACACCATTGCCTAGAAATGTGAACATTCACATCAGAGTGGGCAAACCCCGTAAATGTTCATATTAAACATAGAATAAGTTTTATGAGATTTATCATTAACAACATCACACATCCGGTGACTCGTCCTGGTTTTCCACAGTTTTGGCCCAATGAACCCATCAGGGTTTCCCGGATGCTCTCAGCCCAATCATACTCGATCATGTTGTCTAATGGGTCCATGTATGAGTAGAAAGCCCATCCAATTTTTTCTCCGGACGTAGAAAAGAAGAGTTTGACGCATGCATACATGCAAACTAATCATGCGATCTCTTCGTTGTCTTGTTTCTTTGTGCCCTTTAATGCTTCACTCAGAATTTCTCGTATTTTGGCAGCACTTAACCGACTAACATCCTTGCACATTCGGTGTATGATGCCGGTTGTTGGTTTTGCACCATAAGAGAGGTCCATCCGACTTGGTGCCGCAGTCCACCCAAAAAATCAGTGATACATCACTTCTAAAAATCTGGATGTTCTTATCCCCAATGTAAAACCTCCCACTAGATGGCTTGAATGTCTGCACTATACATACAATGACATCATCATATTTCATGCAGTGGTTGAGGTCGACTTCATTACTGATCAAGCAGTCAAATAATGGCCAAAACGGTGTTTTTCTAAGGCACTTCAATTGGCCACTTGTAAATTTTGTATCCTTTAACAGTTTGACCAATCCAGTTATATTTGACCGGTAGTTAACTTTTTTCATGTTCACTTCTTCAGGAACAGCTGTTTGATTAGGTTTGGCTTTGGCACGGGATTCCCCTCTCTTTTGCTTGCCATCAAATTTATAGGGAAGACCTGGGTATTCAAATAAGAACATATAATTGGCTGAAAAATAGAGGATGGAACCAAAAGCAGCAAACAACATTTAACAATCAGCAGTGACAGTAATGTCAACATTCACATCATTGTACATTGATGTGAATGTTCACATCAGTGTATACTAATGTTAGTTTACCCAGTATAGTAATGTGAATGTTCACATCATCTATGTTTGCAAAATCAATTCCGAAAACAACAATAGTTATAGGGCAATGTAAATGTTTACATGGGTGATCACATTATGTTATAATCACCAAACAACACCCAACAACACAAACAAGTCTGACATTGATGTCACAATGTGAATATTTACATCATATTCCATCACATTGTTGAGTGAAGATTGGGAGTTCTATGGACATCAACAATCAACAATATCAACAGTAACAGTAATGTGAACATTCACATCATTACACAATGATGTGAATGTTCACATCAGTGTCTACTAATGTAAGTTTACCTAGTAATCAACACTAATGTGAATGTTCACATCATCTATGTTTACAAAATCAATTTCGAAAAATAACAACAGTTACAGAGCAATGTAAATGTTTACATAGGTGATGACATTATGTTATAATTTGCTAAAAATCAAAGGGTGGAACCAACAACACCAAACAACACCCAACAATACAAACAAGTCTGACATTGATGTCACAATGTGAATATTTACATCATATTCCATTACATTGTTGAGTGAAGATTGGGGGTTCTGTGGACATCAACAATCAACAATATCAACAATGACAGTAATGTGAACATTCACATCATTACACACTGATATGAATGTTCACATCAATATCAACACTAATGTGAATGTTCATATCATCTATGTTTACAAAATCAATTCCGAAAAACAACAACAGTTACAGGGCAATGTAAATGTTTACATGAGTGATCACATTATGTTATAATTTGCTAAAAATCAAAGGGTGGAACCAACAGTACCAAACAACACCTAACAACACAAACAAGTCTGACATTGATGTCACAATGTGAATATTTACATCATATTTCATCACATTGTTGAGTGAAGATTGGGGGTTTTATGGACATCAACAATTAACAATATCAACAATGACAGTAATGTGAACATTCACATTATTACACACTGATGTGAATGTTCACATCAGTGTCTACTAATGTAAGTTTACCCAGTAATCAACACTAATGTGAATGTTCACATAATCTATGTTTACAAAATCAATTTCGAAAAACAACAACAGTTACAGGGCAATGTAAATGTTTACATGGGTGATCACATTATGTTATAATTTGCTAAAAATCAAAGGGTGGAACCAACAGCACCCAACAACACAGACAAGTTTGACATTGATGTCACAATGTGAATATTTATATCATATTCCATCACATTGTTGAGTGAAGTTTGGGGGTTCTGTGGACATCGACAATCAACAATATCAACAGTGACAGTAATGTGAACATTCACATTATTACACACTGATGTGAATGTTCACATCATTGTCTACTAATGTAAGTTTACCCAGTAATCAACACTAATGTAAATGTTCACATCATCTATGTTTACAAAATCAATTCCGAAAACATCTATGTTTACAAATTCAAATTCGAAAACCAGAAGGTGGATGTATACATCGGTGATCACATTATGATTGAAAAGCAGAAGGTGGAATGGTATTGCTTACTTTTGTTCCTCATGGTGGGTGGGTATGGACCACACTCAGCGGATGAAATAAACTCAATCCAACGACAGGAATTTTCGAACGACGAAGCACCCTCCTTCCGATGTGAACCTTCGCAGCGGTGAGATGAAGAGGAATCTGGGATCGACGGTGGACGGTGGATGACGACGACGTTGGTGAGGCGATGTGAATCTAGGATTACTGGAGGCGATGCGAATCTAGTTTCGTGGATTCAGTTTTTGTTTTGGAAATTTTGTGGATTGAATAGTTGGAATGGGAATGGGTTTTGCAAAATCGGTTACACACGGGAGAGGCGGAGGAGGGTTATTTTGTCCTTTTACAATTAATGGACCTAATGGAATATTCAGAAATAGTTTGGGTTTTATAAAATAAAACAGTTACAAATAGGATTTATCAAAAAAGAGCCCAAATTGTAAAATTATTTTTTTACTTACTCAAACTTTCACCATTATTAATTGGGATAAGTGTTTTCAATTTGTCCAGTTAATTTTTAAATATTAAATAGGTGAAATTAATATTTTAAAAATTACATGACATTAGGAGTTGGGTGATTGACTCATAAATCTCAATTGGAAAAGGCATGTTTTAGGCAAACTGTAATTTACGAAAAAGAAATTGATGATGAAACAAATGGTAAAAAAGAAAATTGAAAACTAATAGCACAAAAAAAATAATAAATAAATAAAAATTGCAAACCTCATCATTTTTTGTGATAGCACAGTGTTGTCACAACAACGGCCCCTTGTCCTGATTTAAGAGGATTTATTGTAATTTACCTTAAAATTTAAAATTAATGTTTGCCAAGTTAAACTTTCACTATTATTAATTAGGATAAGCATTATTAATTGGGATAAGTGTCTTCAATTCGTCCAACTAAAATTTTAAAATTAAATAGATGACATTAATATTTTAAATATTAAATGACATTAATAGTTGAGCGATTGACCTATAAAACACAAACAGAGAAGACATGTTTTACGCAAATCACACGAGGTATATTTATAATTTACCCAAAAGAAATTGATAATAAAACAAATGGTAAAAAAGGAAATTGAAAACAAATTGCACCAAAAAAAAAAAAAATTGTAAACATCCCCATTTGTTGTCACAGCATCGGCCCCTCATCCTAATTTAAGAGGATTTATTGTAATCTATCCTAAATTGTAAAATTATTTTTTTACTAAGTTAAACTTTCACCGTTATTAATTGGGATAACTATCTTCAATTTGTCCAACTAAATTTAAAACAAAAATGCTAGAGACCCTAAAAATTCTATTAAAAATTTTACCAAATGTATCACATGGGTGTGAGATCCACGTGAGACTTACATTGTGTGGGTTCCATACCCATGTAAGACATTTGATAAAATTTTTAGAGTCTTTAACATTACCTAATTTAAAATATTAAATAGAAGACAATAATATTTTAAATATTAAATGACATTAATAATTGGATGATTGACCCATAAATCCCAAATGGAGAACACATGTTTGACGCAAATCACAAGAGATACATTTGTAATTTACCCAAAAGAAATTGATCATAAAACAAATGGCAAAAAAAAAAAATTGAAAACAAATTGCGCAAAACAAAAAAAAAAAAATTCAAACATCACCATTTGCTATGACAGCAGAGTGTTGTCACAGCATCAGCCTCTCGTCCAAATTCAAGAGGATTATTACAATTTATCCCAAATTATAAAACGGTTCCGATTCGTAACTCGAATTTTCCGTGGTTCGAGTGGCTCAAAATCCCAAAACGACGTCGTTTAAGAATGTTTTTTGATTCTCTTACCGGTAAGATAATATTTTCCGTACCATTCGCGTCATTCGAGCATCACTTTCTCGAGCTACGGAGCATTTTCCATTATAAAAAATCCAAATTATAAAATTAATTTTTTACTATGTTGAACCTTCACCGTTATTAATTGGAATAAGCATTATTAATTAGGATAAGCTTCTTCAATTCGTTGAGATAAATTTTAAATATTAAATAGATGACATGGTAAAAAAGAAAATTGAAAACAAATTGCAAAAAAAAAAAAAAAAAAATTGCAAATGCCACCATTTAAGGCCCCTCATCCTAATTTAAAAGGATTTATTGTAATTTACCCTAAATTGTAAAATTAATTTCTTACTAAGTTAAACTTTCATCGTTATTAATTGGGTTAAGCGTCTTCAATTCATCCAGCTAAATTTTAAATATTAAATATATGACATTAATATTTTAAATATTAAATGATATTAATAGTTGGGTGATTGACTCATAAATTTGGATTAGTCCCAAGTTTATTTTAAGAATAATGTTATATGCACTAATTAGTGTACTAATTAGTATACCAATTGATGATGTAGTATAATTTAAGATGCTTTTAGTATTTATAATTTGTATAATGAGTGAGGTCAATAATAATATCATAATTAATGTTAATATACTAATTAATATACTAATTGATGCATGTACACCACCGTTATTTTAACAAACACAGAAGTCCCACTGCATGAAAATTGACACATTTGCCTATGTGTTTTGCTGTGTAAGTCACGCACGTTATTCTAATATTGAAATTCAACAATGCTAAGTAGCTCAAAATTTTGTGGCTCAAATAGCTCAAATCACTCAAAACGACGTCGTTTTGACAGATTTTGAGTGTAAAACGACGTCGTTTTGATAGATTTGAGCCATTTGAGCCACAAAATTTTGAGCTACTAAACATTTTCCATTGAAATTTTAGATGATTTTGTTTTAGCCACACATGGTTATTCTAATTTGAAGGTTCCCTCCTTAATTTTAATTGTGTACATTAAAATAGGGGTATCTGCGGTTAGATTTAGACAGTTTACGGATCGGTTTGGACCCACCCGCATCTATGCAGTTTAGGAAAAAGTCAATCCGCAACAGCCCGTAGTGCGGTTTGTACGGATAGGGTTCGCGGATGTGCGGGCGGTTACGAGTGGTTTGCGGATTGAACTTTTTTCTTCAACAATTTATTTTTGAGCATTTTTTTTCCCATTTTGTAAATATTTATTTTGGGCTCTTTTCCTCCCATTTTCTAAAATGCTCCAACATTAATAATTAATTAATTAAAACTTACAAAATTAAAAACACAACAAAATCAATTCGTAACACAAACAAATTATTCAAAATCCTAAATCAAATCATAAACTAACACAAGCACATATTTCAAAATCCTAAACTAAATCATCAATCCCATTCACTATCTACTATCACATCCAACTTTCAAAAATTCAAATTCTATCCTGAAAAATATAAACTTTAATCATCACTTGACTAATAGATAAAGAAAGTGACAAATAAATTTGTGTTGTAAATAATATAATATTCCTTAAAAAGAAGAAAAAAAAGAAAAAAAGAAAGAAAGAAGGCTATCACATAGAAATTTCTTCCTAGTCAAGTGCGACTAAGACTTGTGTTTGGACTTGTAATAGATGTGAGATGCTTATGTGCATACAAAAAGGGTGCATATATGATATGCATTTTATAATATCATCTTCATAGAGCATGTCTTACAGAGCATCATCTTCATGAAACAATATTTCTTTCAAATACAAGAATACCCAAGAGCATGTCTCAACCCAAAAAAGAGCTAAAGATCGATTCAAACTTACACGGCTAATGTCGATCGTCGAAGGTCACCGAGAGAGAGAGGGAGATGGTCGAAGGTCGATCTTGCTGGAGAAGGTTGCCGATCATCGAAGGTTGATCTTGCGAAGGTCACTATCGATCTTGCCGGAGAAGGTCACCGATCGTCGAAGGTCAATCAGTCGACTTGCCATAGAGAGAGAGAGAGAGAGAGGAATGAAATCAACGATTAAGATTAAAATAAAATAAAAAAGAAAGTGCGAGCAGGTTCTTACGAGTGCGAGTTAAACTTGCAAACATGCCATATTCCAAACCGCATCCGCCCATATTGTGTCTGCGAAACCGCCCATTTGTATGCGAGTTTAGTGGGTTAGACTGGTTTTGCGGGTCAGATAAACTGTTGCCCACCCCTACATTAAAAGGTGTTTGTAGTCTATAGACAAATTACATTCCACATTTAATCCACCCAAAAATATGGCATGCCTATTTTGGAAATCAAATCACAATCCACATGTCACATTTCATAAAAGTATAAAGCATATCCATTTTGAAAATCAAACCACATTTCACAAGTTATATTTTTTTTAAAAATACTAAAGAGTTCTTATAGTCACATTACTAGTTTTGACAAACCACATTCTATATTCAATCCACCCAAAATGTAGCATGCCTATTTTAGAAATTGTACGAGCACGAAATAATTCTTCTCGTATAATCCTGTTGATCAAATTTGCACTCCTCCAAACATCGTCGTCCAATCACCTAAAAACACAAACGTGAGGCTACCGGCGGGTGCGTGCCGAAAACCCCTCTGATGCCTAAGTCAGCAAGTAGACAATAGACAAAAAGCTTTATGTATTTGAGAGTAAGAATTATAATACCTGGGAATAGGTTTTGTCATGAGCTTTTATAAATTCCGAGTGGCACAATCCTAGTCGGACTGTAAATCCTCGAAATAAACACCACACACACACACACATATATATATATCTCATAATAACCAACAAATAGCAATATAATTGAATTGATAAGCTTTCATTAATCAAAGTTTGATATACAAACGGTGACACATACGATATACATTCATAAATAGTACATCCTGAATCTACAGCATGTGCTACGAGATAGTGAAAAGAAGTGAAAGCTGAACAGATGATCATATGTCCTGAAGGCTTACATCTTTCTAAGTCAATGTTTGGGTACATCAAAAATGAGCCTTAATCTCAATACAAATAAAGCCCTAGGCTTGTACAAAATTAAATACAAAATAACAAAATTGAGCCTTTAGCTTCACAGTCCTCACAAGCTAAGTCCTTGGTGGAGGCATATCACCAGCACCTGAAATGGTTTTCCCATATAGGGGAAGCCAAAGTTCAGTAGAAATAATCCAATACAATATGTGAATCTTAACAACGATATAAGGGTGAAATGCACATGCAATGCCCATGTCAAAACGTTTTAAATTTCTTTCCCAAAAACCATGCCATGCTCAATTTATATCACAATTCTTAATTCATGCCCTTTACAATAGAAAAAATATAGGGAAATCTCAAACCAGTACAACATTTCACGAATATTTCGTCCGCAAGAAACCGTCAAACGGCACCCATGTAAACGTAACCTATACAAGTGCTACTATTGCCATTTTACGAATATTTCATCCGTGGGAATCAACACCCATGTATACGCGCATTTTTTGGGACTTTCACCCTGGACACACATGCCAACTTGATTTGGTGATACACACCTCTTTCCCACATTCACCATTTTTTCGCAAAATCATATACATTTTCAATGTATTAAATAAGAAACAATGTTCAATGCACACGAATGAGAAATTAGTTTTAGTTCACCTAATTCTCATGCAATTTCTACAACACTCATAGCTATCCTTCACCGATAGCCCAAAACAGATATCTCTAATAAATAGAAAGATTTCAATAGCAATATACATTATTATCATTTCCAAGATGTGAGCGATATAACATATCCAACTCCACCATCATCATTAATACCCTCTATCACCATCATCAAGACGTGAGCGATATTACAAAACCAACATCATCCTTAAATATTTTTCCAACTCAAGTCAAACCCATAGTTTTAAAGCAAAACCTCGTTTTCTTTCAAAAATCATTTTTGAGTATAGAAAGACATCATTCCAATTACATAAAACCCAACATAATTTTCATTATCTTTGTAATATCAATATTTGAGACTTCTAGGGAAAAATCCCCATTTTCTTTACAAATCATTTCCAAAGGTAAAAATCTGTCACTTCATTACATATCAACAATAAACACCTTTCTACAGCACTTCCAACAAACCATTTGGAAACCCCTCTTTTTGATTTCCAACCAAAACCCTAGATTTGCCCAAAATCTCAAAAAATTACAATATTATTTTAAAAATATCAAATAACTAAGTTAAAAATCATAGGAGGGTGCGGAGAATCCCTACCTCAAACTTAAAAGATGAAGAATGAAGAAAAGCTCAAAAGTTGACGGTAACGAAACAACAATTTGCTCCAATCAAAACGAAGCTCTCCATAAGCTCTACACTTAATCTCAAAGGAGCAAGGTGAGGAGATGCTTCTAAGAGAGTAGGTCTGAAGATCTTTGAGCGAAAAAGTGAGTTTAGAGAGAGAGAATAATGATTCACGATTTAAAGAGGGGAAAGAGAAGATAAAGTGAAGAAAATGGTAAGTGAGGGCCTTATTTGTTATGCTAGGTTAAAGTGAAGTAAAGCCCCAAAGTCAACCCAAAAGAACAAGTCAAAATCCCCAAGAAGTAGGGCCCAAAACCGAATTAAAATCTGGGGAAAAAAAAAAAAAAAAAAGCTCACAAGGGTCGACCCTTGTGTCAGTAGTGTCGACCCTTCAAGAAGAATTGACAAAAACATAATGCTAGCAGCAGACAAGGTGTTGACCCTTGGACTGGAGGTGTCGACACTAAATTTCAGCAACTAAACCTAGATTTTGCAGTAGACAAGGGTTGACCCTTCCCAGACCGGTGTTGACCCTTAAGGCCAACAACAAAAGACAAGTGTCGACACTATCAAAGCTGGTGTCGACCCTAAATTTCAGTAGCTATTCCAAGAACAAAGCAATGAGATGGTGTTGACACCTCCAAAGCTGGTGTCAACCCTAGGGGCACAACAAGACAAAGAAAAGAAGGCAGTGTCGACACTAATAAGGATGGTGTTGACCCCTGAAGCCAAAACCAAACATAAAGAGAAAAGAACGATCGCCACAGATATGATTTCCTAGATTTAAAAGAAATAAATGGGTCGGGTCTAAGTCCGGATCGCTATAACCTCCCCCTTTAAGGACTTTCGTCCCCAAAATTATAAATCAAACTTTAAAACCTTGTTTAAACCAATTACAATAATGATAATCAATCAATTCCAATACCATGACCCATCCACTGGCCATTCATTCTTATCAATCATGATAAATAATTTCTCAATACTGAATATATAATTCACATTTCCAAAATAAATACAATATTTATATTAAATCAACATAACAAAAGTTTCAATACATGCTCAAACATTAACAAATAGGTTTGGATATTTCTCACAGACTTCCAACTCACGTTCCCAAGTTGCTTTCTCAACTCTGTGATATTGCCACAATACTTTAACCAAGGGAATTGTCTTGCCTCACAAGACTTGGTCTCGAGTATCCAAGACTCTCACCGGTCTCTCTTTATATGAGGGATCCTCATCTACCTCTAAGTCGGTCTAATCCAACACATGCAATGGATCCGGCTCATACTTCCGAAGCATACAAATATGAAACACATCATGAATCCTAGAAAGTTGTGGCGGCAAGGCTAAGCGATAACTTGCCTCTCTAATTCGCTCTAGGATCTCAAAAGTTTTGATAAATCTAGAAGATAACTTCCCACTCTTTCCAAACCTCATCAAACCCCGTTTAGGTGATATCTTCAAGAAGATGTGATCTCCTACCTCAGAGAATAATGGTCTCCTCCTACAATCGGCATAGCTCTTTTGACAACTCTGAGCTGTGACCAACCCCTTACGGATAAGTATAACTTTCTCTGTTGTTTCCCGGACTAATTGTAGAACCAACATAGGTGCATTGCCCACCTCGGCCCAACACATAGGAGACCTACACGGTCGGCCATATAAGGCCTCAAACGGTGCCATACCAATACTCGACTGGAAGCTGTTGTTATATGTAAACTCTACTAAGGGCAAGTGCTTCTCCTATGATCTCTTAAAGTCAAGATAACAACCTCGAAGCATATCCCCTAGAATCTGAATGGTGCGCTCTGACTGCCCGGCAGTCTGAGGGTGATACGTGGTGCTAAAAGTCAATCTTGTACCCAAGGCATTCTATAGGCTCTGTCATAATAAAGCTGTAAAACACGGATCTCTATCCAAAACAATCATTACAGGGACCCCGTGCAACCTCACTATGTCCTTAATGTAAAGGTCGGTTTCATAATCTACCGAGTCACTTGTATGCATAGGTACAAAGTGCGCTGACTTGGTCAATCGATCAACTACCACTCAAATGGTGTCATTACCCCATTGAGTCCTCGGAACACCCATAACAAAATCTATAGTGACATGCTCCCACTTCCACTAGGCTATAAGCAAAGGTTGCAACAAATCCACTGACCTCTGATGCTCAACCTTCACTTGTTGACAAGTAAGGCACATCAACACAAAAGTGGCTACATCCCTCTTCATACCTCTCCACCAAAATTGGTGACTAAGGTTACGATATATCTTTGTGCCTCCTGGGTGCACTGCAAGGCGTGAGTGGTGAAACTCTCGGAGTACTTCCTCTTAGCAAAACTCCGGTATGAAAAGACGGTCAAAATATCTAACACTCGAGTCAGAATATACGTTTAAGCCTTTCTCTACCTTCTTACTAGAGATCTTCTCCCGGAGGATTTCCACCGTAAGATCACCCATCTGTGCTTCTATCGCTCGGCTCACAAGTGTAGGTTGTGTAACTACCGAAAACAAAGCTGCAGACTCAACGGACTCGCCAAGATACAAGTCAAACTCACTAATAGTACCCAACATCTCCCATTCTTGGATGGCAATACAAGCTACACTGCTAATGGATTTTCTACTAAAGGCATCAACCACTATATTGGCCTTCTCCGAATGTTAATGCAACTCAAAGTCATAATCTTCTATAAACTCCATACACCTCCCCTACCTCAGATTCAAGTCTTTCTGTGTAAACAGATATTTCAGACTCTTGTGATCAAAAAATACTTCAAACTTCTCACTATACAAATAATGCCTCCAAATCTTCAAGGCAAAGATCACTGCTGCTAACTCTAGGTCATACGTAGGGTAGTTCCTCTCATGTGTTTTCAACTGTCGCGAGCCATAAGCTAGCACTTTTCCCTCTTGCATCAATACACAATTCAAACCTTCCCGTGAAGCATCACAATACACCGAATAGCCTAAACCCCTCTCCAGAATAATCAATACTAAAGCAGTAGTAAGTCTTACCTTAAGCTCTTGAAATGACTTCTCACAAGTCTCACTCCACACAAATTTAATTCATTTCCTCGGCAGTCTAGTCAATGGTGAAGCTAATCTAGAGAAATCTTTCACAAATCGATGGTAATAGCTTACCAACCCCAAGAAACTACGGATCTCAAAGTCATTCTTAGGTTGTTCCCAATCTTGTACTGCTTCTATCTTTGAAGAGTCTATAGTCGCTCCTTCCCAGGATACTACGTGACCTAAGAACTATTCTTTCAACCAGAATTCACATTTTCCAAACTTAGCATACAATTTGTGGGCTCTAAGAAACCTGAGTACAACTCGCAGGTGTTCCTCATGTTCCTCCTCGGAGGGTGAGTGGATCAGAATGTCGTCCACAAAAATGACCATAAAGCGGTCTAAGAACTCACGGAAGATTCGGTTCATTAAATCCATAAACATAGCTGGTGCATTGGTTAGCCCAAAAGGCATCACTAGGAACTCATAATGGCCATACCGCGTACGGAATTCTGATTAGTCATTTCACACACCAAAAATAAACTCTAAATTGTACCAAATTCCTTAGAATAATGGTAAGTTTAGGTATCAATCCACAAGGACAATTGTGAAATTAAACTAATTTAAATGCTAAATTCCTAAATTAATTTTGATAAAAAAAGATGTTTTTTTATAACCTAATAATAATTAAATTAAATAAAGCGATTAAACTAGCGATTAAAATTGAAATTGGAATTACTGATTATGGAAGAACCTAGGGTACTGAATTCACCACAAGTTACATAAATAAGGTTTCAATTTGAAAATCAATTATCCTATGGTTCAAACTAAATAATACATCGCAACTACAAGTTCAAAGCATTGATCAAAAAAATTATCACGTTCAATGTACGGGCACGAACCATCTCAAGTAGTACGAATCGTTTGCTTGAAACTATGGTAGCGACACGACTCATCCCTCGTAGTATGGTTCGTCTCATACCTTGAATATGAAAGAAAAGAAAACCATTGTATGGAAAGCATTCAACCATCACAAAAAGCCGAATACTCAAAAAAATAATGGAAAATATATATTTGAAACATCTTAAATGCCATACAATTGTTCAAACCATTACATAAAAGAAAACCAAAAAGTAAACCTATTTACATGGCTAAGTTTTCATCAAAACCCTAAAAGATGATCCTAGCCACTTATGGAGGAGTGGGAAGAAGTGGAAGAAGAAGAACCATCCATAGAAATTGCTTTTGAAGCTTGAGAATCACTTTTTTCCAAACCCTAGCCTCTTCTCTTTCTTGGAATTTTTCAGAATCCTAATCCAGCCTCTTTTTCTTTCCTTTATCCCTCTGTTGTCTTTCAAATAGGTTTAAAACAGCGGCATGGTTTCCAAGGTACGGCCGCACGTGCGGGAATGGTCACCACACGTGCGGGAAAAACCCTCCGCACGTGCAAGAAGCTTGGGCTCTGTTTGGCTGCGATGTAAAGGCTGCACGTGCGGGAATGGGCCTTCGCACATACGGGAAGGAATTTTCTCTGCATTTTTGCTCATTTTATGCTTCCACTCTCTACAAACCTGATTGACATTAAACAGGCATAAAATGTATAGTTTAATAAGCAAGTAAAGTTAAGAGATCCTAATTAACGGTCTCAGTATTGTACAA
Organism: Camellia sinensis; assembly: GCF_055761805.1. Lineage (NCBI taxonomy): Eukaryota > Viridiplantae > Streptophyta > Magnoliopsida > Ericales > Theaceae > Camellia > Camellia sinensis. Next base: position 173,464,362 of record NC_138967.1, read on the forward strand.
TTCAGCCTTAATGACATCCCCCAACTTACAATTTGCTAGTCCTCAAGAAAGGAATAAAGAAAGAAAAAATAAATTTAAACAAAATCTAACTATCTCCTCTTTCGTGGGAAGAACGGTTGCATTTAGCGTATGCAACAAGCCTTTAAACTACAAAGTTACCCCAAGTGGACAAGTAAAGTCTCATGAAGGTTTCCAGAAATGATACCCCAAAACATTAACATATTCACATCTATCTAGCAATAATCAATCACACTGCACCACTCAAAAATTAACTTATATGCCACTACAGTGCAATATTAAGACATGATGAGTCATTGAAAACACAGTAGACAAGCATGAAGGAATCTATTGAGTAGAGACCGCAATTCAGTATTACACAAATCAAGTTCTATGTACTTGTGAATGATAGTAGAACACATCATCAATAACCTCGGTGTAACGTGTAATCTCCATAACTAGTTAATTGACCACTATAATAGCCCAGTGTAACTCATAATAACCCCCAACATATACAAACAAGATTAAACTTTTGTAATTAGGATTCTCAAAATGTTTTTTTTTTTTTTTTGAACGACTGTGCAATGTCCTGATCCATTAAGCTTTCTAATCAACCCATGTAACAATCATTGAGTCAATGACTCCCAAACTAGACGGTTTTAGGGCACTAGGTGGGAAGCCACCCCAACAGGCTTAATAACTCGAGCTAAAAAGGCTACGAATCCGAACAAGTCATTTTTCTTATTTTTCCTTAACTGTGCAACGTCTAGGTCTCTTAAACTTTCTAATTAACCCATGTAGCAAGTATTAGGCCAATGACTCCCAAACCAGACGATTTTAGGTCAATAGGTGTGAAGACACCCCTACAGGCTTAATAACTCGAGTTAAAGAGGTTACGAATCCAAACAAGTCAACTATTCTTTTTTAATTTAATTTATATATATATTTTTTTTTAGAATTAAGGTTAGTCATTTATTCTTTTCTACAACACTAGCAATTATCAATGATGTACACTAGGGATTATAATAGAGAGGTCACCACTATGATAGTGTGTTCATGTGAATCAAGGCATACTTATGATAAGAGCAATAATACCACAACCACAAACAACTATCCTAGTGCAAACATCGCATGCGAGTGTTTACCCAGTAAACCCTTTTTATAAAAGTCTACTATGTTCCCCAATTAACATATGCAAATATCATCACCCCACTAGCAACCAGTCGACATCAAATGAAGTAGTGCAATCAAGTGAAGCAGGTATAAGCATGAATTATGAGCCAAATAGAAATGCACAAAAGAAAATACCCTCATTCCCTAACTTGAATATGACATTGTCCTCAATGGAAGCAAATGTTAAGTAAATAGAAAAGAGAGAATATTACTAAAGATTATAGGTGCACATCCAGGTAGGCAAATAATAACACACGCACACACATTTTTTTTTTTTGAAAAGCGAAAGAGAAACAAATAAAAGTAAATATAGAAATAAAATAAACTGAGAAAAAAATAGATAGCCTGGTACTACTGAGAATCTGGTGGTGGCGGTGGGGGGAAATGCTGGGCAAACAAGGCGTTCATCAATGACAACGTCTTGAACGCTTCGTCCTGAACCCGAGCGCCGAGCTGGTCAAAATGTTGTTGGCTAGACTCTCGATATGTATAAAATTCAGTTTGCAATGATGCAATTGACTACTGAATGTTGAGTTGGCGGGCGTTGAGCTGGTCGAAAACCACATGAGAATAGTCCTGATGCGCCTGAAAGTCCGTGCATAACCTATGAGAATTTGGTGGTGATCGTAAAGAGTACTGTGGACCTGATCCACAAAGTGTTGAAGCTGTAAGTACTCCTCGTGAATAATGTATAACAGGTCCACTTGGGGAGGTGCAAGGGAGGCAGGAGGAGGTGGTTGGTCGGGTATAGGATGATAGGCATCATCAACCAGGGCACCAACTTGTTGCAGGATACGGGATAAGCTATATTGCCATTCCCGCTGCCTGAAAGTCGGATAAGTAGTGTCTATCTCCTTAGTCGGATCAATTAGAAGGCCGTTCAGCTCGAAGAGAAGTGTGAGCAAGTTAGTAAATGGCAGGGGCCAAGTCAGGTTCTGCATAGGTTGAGGCTGAACGGTCTCTCGCAGAAATTTGCGCATATGTATTCAAATCACGTGCTCAAGCGGTACTTGCTAATTATGTTGGTAACCATGTAGGACTGAGACAAACTCCATTCAGCGCTCAGCTTTATGCCCAAGTGGAAGGGCATTCTTATGTATCATTGAGTTAATGAATAATAAGCGGTCAGGCAACTTGCTCCAGCGCAAACACGTCTAACTTGTGTCACCATGGGCCCCCAGGAAGTACTCTTGGATGAAGCGGTGTATGGGTTGTCGACCCTCAACTTCCAGGAAGGGCTGGTGGTCTGACATGGAAAAGAACCCTAACACTTAGGCAATCATGGATTCTGTGATGTTGACAATGTGGCCATCAATAATGGACAGAAGTCCTACACTAGTGAGTGACTCATACATGCTCTGGTAGAAGAGTCGTACTAGACGAGGATAAGTAGGCGCCGTCACAGTGCAAAGGCCTAACTGTTGCCGGAGGTGGAGTTGCTCAACGGCCCAAAAGGTGACTGGGTCATTTTGAAAATAGTTGATGTTGAATTATGTAAGCTTGTGAATTGGGCGTGAAGCCCACTCTGGTTGTGGTAACTCAATTGGTGGTGGTGGGGAGGCTGGTGGTGATGGTGGCGGCGGTGGCATTGAGGAGGACGAACCTCTAGCCTTTTTGGAGGCCCTGGTGGATATCCGTCAACTTATGCATGTAAATTAAACTAGTTACTTAACTATGGTATAATAACACACATTAACATTTTATTTAAATAACTAATGACTAAACAAATAAAAACGAACCACACTAAAATAAAATAAATGAAACCTAAAATAAAATAAAACTAAACTAGACATATGCATGTAAATTAAACTAGTTACTTAACTATGGTATAATAACACACATTAACATTTTATTTAAATAACTAATGACTAAACAAATAAAAACGAACCACACTAACAAGTAATGAAGTAAACTAAAAAGCAATCAATGAAATAATAGCATAAATAAAATAATAAACAACTCAATATATAAATAAACAACCTACAAAATAAAAAGAATTAGAAAAGTTAAGCATTAGTTTTTTTTTTTTTTTTGGTGGGCCGCACATGCGCAGGAGATGGCTGTACGTGCGGTTTTTTTTTTTTTTTTTTTTTGAGGATGAACAATGGATCTCTAACTCGATTAAACAATCCCTAAACCTCACTACAAGGGAAGATTCAAAGAAAAAATACAAATTTTAAACAAAAAGGAGGGTGTACCTTGAATTAGTGAATAAAAAGAGAGAAAGAATGGAGATTCATCAGAAAAAATGGTGGTCATCGGAGATCGCTAGACGAAGAGAAGGTAGGGCGCCGGTGGTGAGGCTCCGGTGGTGGAGTGGTGGTGAGAACAGGTTGGGTGAAGGTTGGTGATGGTGGGAAGAAGAATGAAGAAAGTTGGTGATGGTGGGGTTTGAGTGAAAGAGAAAGGAGGAAGAAGATGATAAGGTAGAGAGAGAGAGAGAGAGAATATGAGAGGTAGAGAGAGAAAGAATCTGTGAAAAGTGGGTCTAGGGTTAGATATTCAATTTTTTTAAAAATAAAAATGAATAAATAAATAAAATAGATAAAATACAAAAAATAATGTAACAAAGAAATCTGATTTTTTTTTTTAATAAATAAAATAGAAACAATACCAAAATATGTAATAAAGAAATCTGATTTTTTTTTAATAAATAAAATAGATACAATACAAAAAAAATGTAATAAAGAAATCTGATTTTTTTTAATAAATAAAATAGATACAATACAAAAAAATGTAATAAAGAAATTTGATTTTTTTTTTTCAATGTCCCGCACGTGCGGGAGTGTGCGGGAGTGTACGCCGCACGTGCAGAAGCACACCTGCACAATGTCGCTGCTTGTGCATATAAAGCAAGCTTAAAAAATTTTCCAGCAATTTTCTCGCACGTATGGGTCCCATACCGCATATGCAGCTACTAGACCACACCACCCCTGTGACGCCCCAAAAATCGGGAACATCAGATAATATATTAACCATTAAATACAAGGTTTATCTAAGGTTACAAGAGTAGAAAATGTCACTAATGAGTCCTTTGGCTAATAACCAAGCAAGATCCCAGGAAGGTCAGAAGAGTCAAAATAGCCTCCCTTCTAAGTCCAACCACCTTAGATAGCAGAGCTACATTTTTGACAGATCTTGACAGGGTATTAACACAAGGCCTACATGAGTTAACGGATTATAAGGATAGGTTACAAATGTTATATATATACAAATTACAAAAATCATGTCTTAAATACAACATGGGATCTATCACTTACAATCTCAAAACACGTTTAACATAACTAGTTCCTAACTCTCATAGGATAGCTATACGTCCTCAAATACTTCAGCTTTTCCTTCGACCAGCCTAATAGTCTTCAATACCTGGCATGAAACGCCGTGAGCTTTGAATACCTAGTAAACGCATACACACCCTGTCCTTTTTTTCCCAATCCAATACACCATCACATTTATGGCAAACAAGTAGTGAAGCATGATATTCAAGTCAATAACAACAATTTCAATAATAGAGAAAAGGAGCATATCATTCAAATAGATAACAAGGTTATAATGTTAGTGGTTAGTATTCTAGAAATCTCCCAAAGAGATTTCATCCTCCCAACCACAAGAATTAGACACCGGACTGTTCGAAACTCCCCCTTTTGCTACTTTGTTGCAGAACTAACCTCGGATGCCTACCAACGGTTATATACCGCGTAGCGCCAACCGTAGGGCCTCAAAAGGGGACAGTAAAAAGAAAACAGTTTTATCTCCTGAATCCAATCTTATCCTTCCGAAAAAGTTTTATCTTACTGAATGTCCCATCTGGACCCAACCTTATCTCACCAATCAAACCATTGCAAAGAGTCTGAATACGTCCGCTCCATTCCAGGGTTTACGCAACAACTGCTTGCGCAAGACTTAAACTTCAATTAGGGAGCACATCTCATCAATCCATACATAACACATTATCATCTCTTCATTATTCAAGTGATCGAAAACCCAATACCATCCCAGTTAAGTTTTCCGTTTGGATCAATGTTTTAAGTCAAGTTGGAACAAACTCAACAAGATAGTAATATCTACATAAGCATGAGCATCATTAAAATGAAGAGGATAAGGAACATAACCATAACACATGAAATACCATACCAAGACATGATCAGCAACTAATAAGCATATTCATGAATACAAGAGCATAAAACACAAATGCAAAACTAAATTTCCAGATTCAGTACCATTGAAAGATTAAAATCAAAAGGGCTATTTTAGATTTTTACCGAACTCGGCCTCCATATGGTTCTTAGAGAATTTAATCTAGTTTTCAGAACATGTTTCGGAAATGTGATAGCTTTCCTAGATTTTTAGTTATTTAAGAAATGTTCCAGCGCTGTCCAGATTCGTCGATCATTACGAAAATTGGAGTTTCTCACAAATCGCTCACTCATTTTCAATGAAACCAATTTTTTTTGAAATATAACTCCTTAAGGAAGATTTTGACACAAAATGGAGGTCCAGAATAATTTTCTACATTTTTCTAGAAATTTTGAAAGTTGGCTGTGAAAACAGATTCTTAAGGCACAGTACCCAAAACAAGAAGATTCATGAGAAAGGGATCCACTATGGGAAATTTTTCATTTATTTTCTGATGAAAACATGCTAAATAATATATATTAAACTCAAAAAATTAGCTTGAAGGTGTGCCTTTGGAAAGTTTGAGAGATTGGTATGAAAAAGATAGTTTTGTACCGAAATGAGGGGAACTACAAGAGAGGTAGAATCATGGCTCAACTCTTATCATTTTTAACACAAGGAAATCATTAATAACACATCTGAAAACAATGGGTAGATCCCTTAAGAACATGTATTTGAAAAAGAAAAATAAAAGAGAGAGTTGTGTTGTGGCTTACTTGTTAGGCTTGAACAATATTGTTCTCCACTTCTTTCCTCTCCCTCTCAAGACTTCTCTCTTGCTCTCCTCTAAGCCGAATGTATGTGAGTGTGTGTTGTTTGTTTATGCCATGCTAGGGGGTGGTTGTATTTATAGGCAATTTTGGTGTAAAAAGACATAAAGGCCCACTAGTTGAAATTTGATTGAAAAGTTTGGATTTACTTGGAGTCTAATGGAATAGGGAGTGATTAGGGAACTTAATCATGTGATTAGACAATATTTAGTTGGCCTCTAGTTGGAATGGAACTAGTGTTGGGACACAACCCTAGATTTAAGGGTACTAGGTACTAGAGCTTCTAGAATATCATAATTACAAGTCTTGAAAATTGATCCTTCACGCTCTCCTAGGTTGGCTGGCTATGGGGAAGGGAAATGGATAATATTTTATTCAATATATGTGTACTATGGACACATTTCCCAATGTATATATATATAGATCTCAAATTGATTTGATGGTACCTATAGTATAAAAAGTACATGTACTATTTTTGGGGTAATTCTTGAAATTAATAAAAAAAGTGAGGGCTTGGAATTAAATTCATGTATTGGAACCTTATTTATGTAGAATTAAATTAAATTAGGCTGAGGAACCTAATTCGGCTAGGATATTCCTATTCCGATAAAAATTAAAAATGCTAACCGGCAAGATGCGAAATAATTTAAGAAATTGAGGGGCTTTTAAGGAAAATAATTCAAACATAAGGGTTTTTAAAGAGAATACATTTTTTTCAGGGTCTTCACAACCCTGCGCACCTGCCTTTAAAGCAGTGTCCAACCTGTGTACTGAAAATTTTTCCGCACGTGCGGTGGGTTGTGCTGCACATGTGGGTTTTCTTTTTTTCTTTTTTTTTTGCAAAGAGATTAAACCATTTCTTAACCCAAGCACCACCCAAAACATTTCAAACCATTTCTACCTTCATTTTACATCCGAAATAAATATAGCATTTTAAAAATAACAAAATGCTCAACAACAGTATAAGCTTCACGCGAAAACCACGGGTACTACTTTTCTCCCTAAAAATGTTTGTAACTTTCCCTATTCTCCAACAGGGTGACAGACTAGGTTGATTCGGTATCTAAAATCAAGGTGCATGACGCTAACTCGACCTATGGGGTTGCCGTACAGAGTTCAAGCCGGGGTGATTTTGAAGCAATCTCCACATCCCTAGGTATTTAAATCATAATTTAGTCTCGAAAATTCCAAACCTTTGCGTTCTAGGCTTTGCCATTCGAACTCTAGTTTCCACTATCTAAGTTGGTCTCTTAGGAACTCACTACAAACACAGTTAGATGGCTATACCAGATCGTCAAATGCCATTTAGACAAGGCTAACACCAAAGGAATTACACAATTAGAGGATTTAAAGTCTCCTAAACGTCAAATAAAGCACAACAAGAATAAAGAAAAATAGAATAGAATAGAAAGGAAAGAAAAGAGAACAAGACATCAATATCTCAATCAAAGTAAAAATGGTCCATTAAAGCAACAGACTCAATCATATCCCCATTCCCAATCCCCTCTATATACGGCTTCAGTCTTTGACCATTCACTTTATAAGTGTGGCCATTCCTTGGATCTTGCACCTCAACGGTGCCATGAATAAATGCCTCTACAGCCACAAAGGGACCATCCCATCTTGATCTAAGCTTACTCAGAAAGAGTCTCAATTTTGAGTTAAAAAGCTATACTTTTTGGCCGGGTTCAAAGGATTTTCTATTAATGTGCTTAAAATTTTTTGAACTCTCATATGCATCATTTCGAATTTCCTCCAACTCATTGAGTTGCAATTTCCGATTGAGCCCAGCTGCAGCCATAACGAAGTTAAACTTTTTATGGCTCACAACGCTCGATGCTCAAGTTCAACTGGGAGGTGGCAAGCTTTGCCAAACACCGTCCTATATGGTGACCTTTCAATGGGTGTCTTATAAGTAGTGTGGTAGGCCCATAATGCATCAATCAAAAGCTTTGACCAATCTTTCCTATCTGGCCTCACCGTTTTCTCTATTATGTGCTTCACCTCCTTATTAGAGACATCCACTTGGCCACTAGTTTGAGGGTGGTATGAAGTGCCAACTTTATGAGTGATAGAGTATTTCTTAACTACCGACTCAAAGAACCGGTTACAAAAATGCGCACCCTGATCACTTATTATAGCTCTAGGAAACCCAAAATGACTAAAGATGTTTTCATGCAAGAATTTGATAACTACTTTATGATCGTTTGTTCGGGTAGCTGTCGCCTCCACCCACTTAGAAACATAATCCACTACCAAGAGAATATATTCAAACCCGAATGACATCGAGAAAGCGCCCATAAAATCAATCCCCCAAACTTCAAAGATCTCTACCACAAGAATAGGGGACATTGGCATCATATCACGACGAGATATCGAACCCATTTGCTAATAGCGCAAACAAGTTCTACAAAATTGATGGGCATCTTTAAAAATGGTGGGCTAATAAAACCTTCTTTGTAAAACCTTGGCGGCCATTTTATGCCCACTAAAATGACCGCCACATGCAGAAGAATGACAAAATGTAAGAATTCTATGCACCTCATTCTCTAGCACACACCGTCAGATCACTTGGTCGGAGCAATATTTAAACAACTCCAGATCCTTCCAAAAATAATACTTGACTTGCGAAAAGAATCGGTCTTTGTCTTGCTTAGACCAATTTTTAGGAATTTGCCCAATGGCCAAGTAATTCACAATATGTGCAAACCACGGGGGCTCGCTCGTGACACCACAAGAAGTTGTTCATTCAGGAACGAATCATGCAAAGTTAAAGGGTCACTAGTATACTCAATAAGGACTCAGGAGAGGTGATCTGCCACCACATTCTCAGATACTTTCTTATCTCGAATCTCTAGGTCAAATTCATGAAGCAACAAAATCCATCTAATCAACCTAGGTTTGGTCTCTTTCTTTGATAGTAAATACCACAAGGCATGATCAGTGAAGAGTATGACCTTGGAACCTAGAAGATAGGACCGAAATTTATCTAAGGTAAAGACCACATCTAGCAACTCTTTCTCGGTGGTAGTGTAATTCAATTGTGCATTCGAGAGAGGGCGACTAGCATAGTATATAGCATAGGGTGCCCTATTGACCCTTTGGCCCAACACAGCCCTGATAGCATAATCTGAGGCATTACACATGATTTAAAAGCGAAGCGACCAATCTGGTGATTTCATTTTTGGGGCGGTAATAAGGGCCACTCTCAGTGTTTTAAAGGCTTTCAAACATGCCTCATCAAATATAAAATGTGTGTCCTTAGCAAGTAAACCACACAAAGGACGGGATATTTTACCAAAGTCTTGATGAACCTACGGTAAAAACCTACATGCCCTAAAAAAGATCGGACTTGACGTACAGAAATAGGTGGACGAAGGCCTGCAATGAGGTCAACTTTAGCTTTGTCTACCTCTATACCTCGAGGGGACACAACGTGTCCCAACACTATACCCTCACAAACCATAAAATGACTCTTCTCCCAACTTAAAATCAGGTTTGCCTCAGTACATCATTCCAACGCTCTAGTCAAATTCCTGAGGCATTCCTCAAAAAATGGTCCAACACCGAAAAATCATCCATGAAAACCTTTAGAAATTTCTCCACCATATCGGAAAAAATGGCTATCATACACCGTTGAGAAGTCGTCGGTGCATTACATAGCCCAAAGGGCATGTGCCTGTAAGCAAAAGTGCCAAAATGGCAAGTGAACGTCATATGTTCTTGGTCAGTGGGGTACACCGGCACTTGATTATACCCCGAGTAGCCATCAAAAAAATAAGAAAAACCCTACCCCGCTAACCTCTCAAGAGTTTGATCAATAAATGGCAAAGGAAAATGGTCCTTCCTAGTCATGGGATTCAATCTCCTATAATCAATACACACTCGCCACTTAGTAGTGGTTCGTGTGGGGATTAACTCTCCTTACTCATTCTCTACAACGGTGATGCCTGATTTGTTAAGCACCACTTGTGTGGGATTCACCCACTTGTTATCCGAGATGGGGTATATAATACCCACATCTAACAATTTCAAAACCTTTTTTTTCGCAACCTCTTTCATGTTGGGATTGAGTCTCCATTGCATTTCCCGAGAAAGTTTGGTGTCTTCCTCTAGATGTATATAATGCATGCATATGGATGGATCTATCCCTTTCAAATCAGCCACCGACTACCCTATAGCACTCCGATGTGCCACAAAAACACTCATTAATTGACTTTCCTGCTCTGCAGTTAAGTCAGATGCAATGATGACAGGTAAAGTATCCATTGGCCCTAAAAATGCATACTTGAGTGTAGTCGGGAGTGCCTTCAACTCAAGTGTAGGTGGTGTGACTAGAGATGGTATGGCAGGCTCTCTAGACAAAGGAAGAAGGGACTCAAACCGGGCTTTCCACGGAGGAAAATCCAATGTAGAAAAAGAATTAAGTAAGGCATTCACCTCCTCAACTAACCCATCAATATGAAAATCCTTGAACCCAAATGAGCTAGAAAAGCCTTTAGAGAGTCCTCTACAAGAATGAAGGGTAAAACCTCATCCACAATCCCATCCACAACATCCACAAATAAACACTCCTCTCTTTCATGGGGTTGTTGGGATGCTTAGAAAACACTGAGTTTCACTTGCATATTTCCAAATGAAACATCCATAACCCCGATACGACAATTTATGCATGCATTGGCCGTATCCAAGGAAGGTCGGCCTAAGATCATCGGGATTTGTTTCCTAGAATTGGCTATCGGTTCCATATCTAAAACCAAAAAGTCAATAGGAAAATAAAACCTATCGACCTTTTTTAGCACATCCTCAATCATGCCACGTGGCACTTTGAGGGACAGGTCAGCCAATTGAAGTATGACAGTAGTGGGCTTTAACTCGCCAAGCCCAAATTTCTCATACACAGAGTACGACAACAAATTGACAGTAGCCCCTAAACCTAACAAGGCCCTATCAATGAAGTGGTCCCCTATAATGCATGCAATGGTTAGGGCACCCGGGTCTTTAAGCTTAAGTGTTATGTCACTCAATAAGATAGAGCTTACTTGCTCTGTGAGTATGACCTCTTGGGACACGTGCGTCCTAGATTTACGCTTTGCTTACAAAGGTCATTCAAAAATTTAGCATAGGAGGGTACTTACTTAATTGCCTCCAAAGGGGGAGGTTGATTTTCACTTGTTTAAAAACCTTCATCATCGTTACCATGGGTGCCACCTTCGACGGTGTATCAAGGCATTGGGAAAAGGGTACCTTAGGCACATATGGTGCCTTAGGCTCATGTGAAGTGTTAGGGACTAAGTCATCCCCCTTGGGTGTTTCTCCCTTACCCTTGGCCTCTTTGGGTTTACCACCGTGGTCACCCTTCTTAGCCTTAGTTGCTTTAGACGCAACTGGCCGAGCCTCTAACTCCCTCTCATTTCTCAAGGTAATCACCACGTGCATCTGTTCATGGTGCTTTCCATTCCCACTCCACCTCTCTGCCCTATATTGACCCTTAGGGTTGGCCACAATCTGACTCTGTAATTTTTCCTCCTTTCTCTTATTGATGTTGTTAGTCATTTGACCTAGTTAGGCCTCTAGCTTGGCAATAGAGTGATTATGGGAGTGAACTACTGGTGCTAACCCCTTAAGTTCTGAAAGAACTTCCAACACCTGAGTCTCAAAGGTAAAATTACCTTGAGGAACATGCGGGGGTTGTGGTTGCCGGTATGGTTGTGGTGGTCAGTAAGAAGATTGGTTGGCAAAATTATTAAAATTTTGTTTGGTGGTGGAGGATTGTAAGAAGTGCCTTGTGTAAGAGGTCTCCATGAAAAATTAGGGTGATTTCTCCATCCCGGATTGTATGTGTTAGAATATGGATCATTATCCAGATTGGACAATCCTTGAGCCGCATTCACATGCTTTTGGACTAATTCTGGAAATTGTGATACTGAAGGGCACTCACTCAAGTCATGAGGCCCCCTCTTTTCGGGGCTCCAACTACTGGTTGCCGAACTTGTCAGGCTACGGAGGCATGATGAAGGGAATTATCACTTAAGTTCTCAAATAATTGCCATGCTTAGGCGTGATTTTTGGACATGAATGTCCCACCACAAGAAGAATCCACCATTTGGCAGTGAGGCTTAGTTAAGCTATAGTAAAAGGTCTGCGTAAGTTGCTAATCAGGCACTTGGTGGTGGGGACACTGTTGGAGAAGGTTACGAAGTCTTTCCCATGTTTTATGAAATTGCTCGCCATCAATTTGAGCAAAATTGGTGATAGTTCGCCTGAGTTGGTTGGTCTTACCAATGGGAAAGTACTTCTCCAAAAACTTCTGTTGTAATTGGTCACAAGTTATGATAGAATTAGCAGGTAAGGAGTTCAGCTAGTGTTTGGCTTTGTCCTTTAATGAAAATAGGAACAATCGCAACATTAAGGCCTCATTGGTGAAGTTCTGGATACTCACTATAGAGAAAATCTCCAGAAATTCATGCAGATGTTTGTAAGGGTCATCATGAGCTAGTCCATGGAATGATGGGAGCATTTGGATGGTGCTAGACTTAATCTCATAATGAGCAGCAATGGTGTCCGGTAACTAAATGCATGATGGTGATGTATATGTTGTGGGTGTGAAGTAATCCTTAAGGGTCTAGTTGGGCCCATTTAGGCCATTCAGGTTTGCCATCTCTAATGGCTCAAAGTATGGATATGGATATTCAAGCTTAGGAACACGGGAAGATGCTCTAAGTTTCCTAAGAGTCCTTTCTAGTTCAAGGTTCAAACACCACAATTCAGGGCGACAAGAATGGCGCCCGTGCATACACTACTCACACACACACACACACACACACACTAAGTTCCGACTTTGGTGCACTAAGTTATGATAGCAGAATACCAAAGGAGAAAATATTCACAGCGGTTTAACGAAAACGCTTTACTCGTCTTGTGGATGCTTGACGTGTAGACCGTTGTCTCCAACCTCCACTTGAGCTCTTTCTTTCTCTTTAGCACTTTGGTGCTTTGCTTGCGAGTATTTGCTCCTTTTTTTCAAATAAAAAAAAACACTTTAGTGTTGCGGTTTGTTTTTAAAGCTCGGTTGCGCTCCGCTTGCACTTGATAGCTCCACTTGTAAAGACTCTGCACACTTAGCAACACTAAAATATAAAATCCTAAACTAAAAATTAAAATAAGAATACAACTTTAAATTAATTAGTTTCGCCAAAAGTCCTCGGCAACGGCACCAAAATTTGATAGGTCGTTTCACACACCAAAAATAAACTCTAAACTGTACCAAATTCCTTAGAATAATGGTAAGTCCAGGTATTGATCCACAGGGACAATTGTGAAATTAAACTAATTTAAATGCTAAATTCCTAAATTAATTTTGATGAAAAAGATGTTTGTTCATAACCTAATAATAATTAAATTAAACAAAGTGATTAAAGTAGCGATTAAAATTGAAATTGGAATTACTGATTGTGGAAGAATCTAGGGTACTAAATTCACCACTAGTTACATAAATAAGGTTTCAATTTGAAAATCAATTATGCTACAGTTCGAACTAAATAATACTTCGCAACTACAAGTTTAAAGCATTGATCAAGAAAATCTTTACGTTCAATGTATGGGCACAAACCATCTCAAGTAGTACGAATCGTTCGCTCTAAAATAGGGTAGTGACACGACTCGTCCCTCATAGTATGGTTCGTCTCATACCTTGAATATGAAAGAAAAGAAAACCATTGTATGGAAAGCATTCAACTATAACAGAAAGCCGAATACTTGAAGAAATAATGGAAAATATATATTTAAACTTCTTAAACACCATACAACTGTTCAAACCATTACATAAAAGAAAATAAAAAAGAAAACCTATTTACATGGCTAGGGTTTTATCAAAACCCTAGAAAGATGAGCCTAGCCACTCATGGAGGAGCAGGAAGAAGTGGAGGAAGAAGAACCCTACATACAAATTGCCTTTGAAGCTTGAGAATCACCTTTTTCCAAACCCTAGCAGTCACGACCCAAACCCGCTCCTATAGGTTTAGCGTCGTAACTGGCCAGTAATCCTTAGATTACCAAAGGCCTCCTAACATAATAGCATATGGTTAGGGGCTGCGGAAGCAAATATACAAAACATACGAAGTCCATTGAGTAATGAAGACATACATGGAACTGAAAACCTTAAACTTTATATACATACGAGTGACGCCATGGGTACAGTATTTACACGTTACTAACAAGTACATACAAAATGCGACTTGTTCAAAAACAAAGAGACAGTCTTATACATCCATATTGACACAGCCACAATACATGACTTGATCTGGAACCTCCTCGTGAGGCACAAAAGGTGGCTGGCCAACCCAAAAATACCCCAGGCATCATCTTAAACCTAATCACGAGCCTGCTCACCTACATACATAATAAATAACTAGTGAGTGGAAGCCCGGTGAATAGTAACAAAGTAAAGGGGTAAATGAATGATGTCCTATAACTATGGCTAAACTGAAATTCACATACATATTCTCAATCTGAGCATATATAGAATTCAAAGTTCATGCTTAGTCTTACGTAGTACATCCATCAGCGCTGACAGATCACACACACAATGTCTTAAATCATACTTGTCAGTTCTATATAAGAACCTCCGGCCATGTAAGAATAACTTGTCTGTCCCATAAAGGAACCTTCGGACTGGGAACTTGTAAACTTGTCAGTTCCACTTAGGAACCTCCAGCCGGGTATAGATAGCTTGTCAGTTCCATAAGGAACCTCCAGTACCGGGATCTTGCATACACTTGAAACATATCATTACTTGAATCATAGCATATTGTCAAGGGCTTGTTAGACTTGGACAATCATTCATAGCATAAAACATGATATTTCATAGAACAATTCTTAATTCGTGTACAGAAAATAATTTACTTGAACATAGCTTTACTAAGTTATTACTCACAGACAATAGGTGTCGTAAGCAGACAATTCAACTTCCTTGTGGCGCTTGACCTACACAGATACAGAACGAACATATTTCGAATTACACACCCGTAAATGATAACTTAGTCCTTTCATGTTTTGGTGTGTTTCTACTTCATTATCCTCATCATGGAATCTTAAACATGGCCTAGGAATTCCTAGGATGGAACGGGGATGCAAAAATGCACTTGAAAACATTTTTCAAAACTTGTTGAAAATAGGGTCCACGCTCGAGCGTAGGTTCCCTTGCTCGAGCGGGCATACAGACAATGAGGCTTCGCTCGAGCGCGACTTTCCTCGCTCGAGCGGACTGTAAACTTTTAAAAAAGTACTGGTTGCTCACATTTTACGCTCGACGGATGCTCGATCTCCGCTCGAGCGTGAGACTCAATCCCTCGCTCGAGCGTGACTTCTGTCGCTCGAGCATGCTGCAAGATATGCAAACTTCTGGGTATATGCATTTCACGCTCGAGCGAGAATCAGGTCGCTCGAGCGGAAGTGCATGCACTCAGAGTGCTCGCTCGAGCGTGAAGTCTCACGCTCGAGCGTGGATGCAAATTCTGGAATTTCCAGATTTGATCTTCATGCTCAAACTCAACCTTTAAAGCATCAAACTTGATTTTCCTGGGCCAAAACTTGAGAAAATACGTGAAAACCCTTAAGACAACATGAATCAAAGATCATTTCAAGAAATCATAGCCCAATGGCTTGCCAATTTTGCAAAATGCAACTAAAAGTTTATAAATGATCCAAGAACATGACATGCATGAATTCTGTTGAACTCAACCTCTTCAAAACATGATCAAACTTGGCAACTTGATAGAAAACATGATGAATTCTCAAAATGTAAGTGAGATGAACACATGCATGAAAGAATCCCTTGAAATCATGCTCAATTTGTGAAAAAATGAAAATGCATGTGAGAATTCCCATGAAATCAACCTCAAACTCCATGATATGGACATACATGCATGAATTAATCTTTCTCCCTACTGCTTAAGCTTAATTCTTACATCTCCTAGTTCAATTTACTAGAATTCAAAAATGAATCAACTTAATTTCAAGCTTAGAGACTTGTCTTCTTACCTTAAATGTTCAATTGGGCCCTAGGTGCTAAATTCTTGAGCTAGATGATCAAATCTCCAAGGTTTCTTCCTTTTCTCCAAGCAATCCCTCTTGTTTGTGTTCAATCTTTTCTTTCCTTCTCTCTCTCACGTTTGAGCACTAAGATGAGGAAAATGAAGGTGGAAAACATGACTAGTGGGGTCAAATTAGCCTTATATAAGCCTAATCAAGAGTTAATTAGTTAATTGACATCAATAATTCTAATTTAATCGTTACGAATCGAATTTCAATTAAACCTACCATAAAATCCTATAAATCCTAATTAACATATAAATCGAGTCAATTTCAGAATCGGATGCTGATAAGGCCTTCAATTCGCAAATCGACATCAAAACATGAACAGATCTTTCTACATCAAACAGATATAAACACAAAATGATGCAATGCACATATAATCAACTCAAGATTTCTTCTTAATTTCTTATTAGGCACCCTTAAGCATGAATTATCGTTAATTATGGATCGGGGTTGTTAGACTAGCCTCTTCTCTCTCTTAGAATTTTTCAGAACCCTAACCCAGCCTCTTTTTCTTTCCTTTATCCTTTTGCTGTCTTTCAAACAGGTTTAAAACAACGATACAGTTTTTGAGGTACGGCCGCACGTGCGGGAAAAAACCTCCGTACGTGAGAGAAGCTTGGGCTTTGTTTGGCTACGAAGTAAAGGCCGCACATGCAGGAATGGGCCTCCGTACGTGCGGGAAATAATTTTCTCTCCATTTTTGTTCATTTTATGCTCCCACTGTGTACAAACCTTATTGACATTAAACAGACATAAAATGAATAGTTTGACAAGCAAGTAAAGCTAAGAGATCCTAATTAACGACCTCAGTGTTGTACAATTCGGCCTTAATCAAATTCTGTCTTCTGGATATCCTCCTCACTTACAGTCAACTGGTGGTAACCCGACTTCAAGTCTATCTTAGAGAAGCAACAAGACCTCTTCAACTGGTCAAACAAATCATCTATGCGCAACATTAGGTACTTGTTCTTAACAGTACCTAGTTCAACTTCCGGTAATCAATGCAAAGTCGCAATGCACCATCTTTCTTCTTGGCAAAGAGAGCCGGTGCTCTCCAAGGCGAAGTACTAGGGCGAATAAAACCCTTATCTAACAATTCTTAGAGTTGAATCTTTAACTCACGCAACTCGGCAGGTGCAAATCTATATGGTGCCATAGAAATCGGCGTTGTGCCAAGCACTAACTCAATAGAGAATTTAATCTCATGATAATGTGGCAAACTAGTGAAATCCTCTAGAAAAACATCTGGGTATTCACAACCTACCCTTGGCAACTCAACTCGGACTTCATCACACTTACTACCCAAGAAGTTTGCAAGAAGATAACTAAGCTCACTCCGAGCACGCGGATCATACACTGGTGATAAAACTCTATCAGTTCTGTCCCCTATGAAATAAAAACAATCATCGCTCAAGATATATACAGTAACCCTTTAACGGTAATAATCTATGACAGTTCGATACGATGACAATCAATCCATACCCAAAATAAAATCAAAACTTGACATGTTAATCAACACAATTGCAAAAGGAAGTTGGTGATCAGCAACCTCTATGTCACAACCTTGACACCCCTATTCCAAAACAATCTCACTACCAAAAGGTGACTCTGCACTAAGTGGAGATGCTAACCGAGCCAATTCTAACCCCAATGCCGATGCAAATGCAAAAGAAATAAAATAGTGGGATGCACCCGTATCAATCAACACATTGGCAATAGAATTGCATAACAAGAAAGTACATCTCACAGCTGAACGTGTTGGCACTAAGTCTGGCGTGGTAACATTATACACACGCTCTGAAGGTCTCTGTTCCACCTACTCACTTATCAGAGAATACGTCTGATATACTGATTGAGCTGAAGAGGCTCCCTAATTGGCCCTCGAGGCCTATGCTGACTGTGCAGGCTGGTAGCTTTATGTTTGCCTCAAACCAGATGCACCAGATGTGCCACCTAACTGAGGGCAAAACCTGTTCAAGTGCCCTGAGCGCCCACACTAATAACAAGTGAGCGGCTGCCCTCTCCTCCAACTTTGGCTCTAAGAACGAGCCGCAGATAAAACTGACCATTGCCCTCCTCCCCTTTGCGGGCAAGCTAGAGACTTGTGATCTAACTGGCCACACTTAAAGCAAGTGAAATCTCCCTGACCACTTCTCCCAGAACCTGAACTCGGTACTGGAAAAGTGAACCTCGACTGAGCTCCATGGGACTGCTATGGAGTAGAACCCATCTGTCTCTTACTGTCCCCTTAAACATCCTGACTCCTCTGAAAGCCCCTCATCCGCTCCTCCTCCATTTGTATCACGGTCTCAAGATGAGCCGTCGACTCTACAAGTCACCCATAATCTCTAATCATCAAATTGGCTACCTTGAAAAGAAGGCCGGTCCTCAACTTTTTCTCGAACTCCACACAACGACGCTCTTCTATCGCCACTAACTCTAGTGCAAATCTTGATAGACTAATAAATGCGGCCTAAACTCAGCCACCGGTGTGTTCAACTGCTTGAGCTTTAAGAATTGCTCCCTTAACTTCTCCCTAATAGTGGGAGGTAAGAACTTATCTTGGAAGGCGTCAACGAAAGCCTCTCAAGTTACTCCAATGCACCTACGTGCATACTTTTACCATTGACCCGCATCTCCCTTCAATTGGAAGGATGCTAAGGTCACTCTCAAACCATTGTCTTCAATGCCAAGCATCTCAAACGTCTTCACCATTTGTTCAAGCCATTTATCTGCTTTCAAAGGCTCTTTAGGATCGCCCAAAAACTCGTCCAGGTTGGACCGGAAGAACTTTCTTTTCAAGAATAACGACCCTGCCTCAACTACTTGGGCCTGGACTGGATTCTCAACCCTAATAATGTCCATAGATTCCCATAATACTCTGACCATTTCACAGGCCAAAGTGCCCATGGCCTGCTGACCAACTGGTTCAGCCACATTGGCTTGACCAACTCTTTCTTCTTGTGCCGGAATATCATCCGGTAAAGGCACCTCATGCTTTCTAGGCCTACCATGCCTACCACCACCATGTCCACGTTCTGACATCCTAATAAAGGTAACAAAAAAGATTAGCTCGTTTATAAATGCGCCGAAGCTAACTCACTCGAATCCTAATGCAGTGGACAACAGTAATTCACTCCACATAAGTACGTAGTCATATAAACACATATGAATTTTCTTCCTGGATAATGACCATCACGCGGCGTTGCCAGAGTTCCAATTAGAAATAGCAGTGATCAGGTGCTCTTTTAATAGGACTTCTAGAAACTCGTAGACTAAATCAATATCTTAAGAATTAAATCTCATACCCATATAACCACATAAGCATGTTATTATATAAGCATACCATACATACAAATATCTCTGTCAAGCGAGACAAACCCATTGTGGTAATAACCACTTCCCACATATCCAAAGTATTCAAACCCAGTATGCTCTGACACCAAGTTATAACGCCCCGAAATAAACACCACATATATATACATCTATCTCATAATAACCAATAAATAGCAATATAATTGAATTGATAAGCTTTCATTAATCAAAGTTTGATATACAAAAGGTGGCACATGCAATATACATTCATAAACAGTACATCTTGAATCTACAGTATGTGTTACGAGATAGTGAAAAGAAGTGAAAGCTGAATAGATAATCAAATACCCTAAAGGCTTACATCTTTCCAAGTCAGTGATTGAAAACATCAAAAATGAGTCTTAAGCTCAACACAAATAAATTCCTAGGCTTGTACAAAATTAAATACAAAATAAAAAATCTGAGATTTCAGCTCCACAATCCTCCCAAGCTAAGTCCTTGGTAGAGGCATATCACCAACACCTGAAAATGGTTTTCCCATATAAGGTGAGCCAAAGCCCAGTAGAAATAATCCAACACAATATGTGAATCTTAACAAAGATATAAGGGTAAAATGCACATGCAATGGCCATGTCAAAACGTTTTATATTTCTTTCCCAAAAACCATGCCATGCTTAATTTATATCACAATTCTCAATTCATGCCCTTTACAATAGAAAACAATAGGAAAATCTCAAACCAATACAACCTTTCATGGATATTTATCTACGGGAAACCGTCAAATGGAATCCATGTAAATGTAGTCTACACAAGCGCTACTATTACCATTTTACGGATATTTCGTCTACGAGAATCGACACCCATGTATACACGCATTTTTCGGGACTTTCACCCTAGACACATAGACCAACTTGATTTGGTGATACACATCTCTTTCCCATGTTCACCCCTTTTTCTCAAAATCATATACATTTTCAATGTATTAAATAAGAAACAATGTCCAATGCACATGGATGAGAAATTAGTTTTAGTTCACCTAATTCTCATGCAATTTCTACAGCACTCATAGCTATCCTCCACCGATAGCCCCAAAATTGATATCTTTAATAAATAGAAAGATTTCAATAACAATATACATTATTATCATTTCTAAGATGTGAGCGATAACATATCCAACTCCTCCATCATCATCAATATCCTTCATCACCATTATCAAGACGTGAGCGATATTACAAAACCAACATCATCCTTCAATATTTTTCCAACACAAGTCAAACCCATGGTTTTAAAGCAAAACCTCGTTTTCTTTCAAAAATCATTTTTGAGTAGAGAAAGACATCATTCAAATTACATAAAACTCAACATCGTTTCCATTGTCTTTACAAGATCAATATTTGAGATTTCTAGGGCAAAATCTCATTTTTCTTTACAAATCATTTCCAAAGGTAAAAACCCGTTAATTCATTATATATCAACAATAAATACCTTTCTACAAACACTTCCAACAAACCATTTGAAAACCCCTCTTTGGATTTCCAACCAAAACCCTAGATTTGCCCAAAATCTCCAAAAATCACAATATTGTTTTAAAAATATCAAATAACTAAGTTAAGAATCATAGGAGGGTGCGGAGAATTCCTATCTCAAACTTAGAAGAGAAAGAATGAAGAAAAGCCCAAAAGTTGACTGTGACGAAACAATGATTTACTCTTATCAAAACAAAGCCCTCGACAAACTTTACACTTAATCTCAAAGGAGCAAGGTAAGGAAATGCTTCTAAGTAAGTAGATCTTTAAGCGAAAAAGTGAGTTTAGTATAGTGATTTCAATTTTGACCTGGTCCTTATTGTATCCCGAACTCGAGTTTCATGATTTCATATTGTTGTTCACCTCTTGCTTCCATTGTATCTCCTTAAATTTAGGTGATTGGATTGTAGTGGCTGTGTTTAGAACAGGTTGGTTACTTAGTTTTCAAACCTTTGTTGCTTAGAATTTTCTTTCTCCGCTCAAGCGGCACTTCTTGCGCTCGAGCTGGCTTTGTAAACTCTCAATACTTTTGCAGGTCTGCAAAACTATTAGGAGTGTGTATTCTACGTTCGAGCAGCGCTTCCTACGCTCAAGCGGGTGGGCACTCGAACGACCCTTCTTGCGCTTGAGCATTGGTCTATTGTCTGCAAAACTACTGGATGTGTGTATTATGTGCTCGAGCGTCACTTCTTGAGCTCAAGCGGTAATGCCCTTCTGTTTGGTGTCTTGACACTCGAGCGTCACTTCTTGCATTTGAGCGGAACAACTTATTGTGTCTGACGCTCGAGCGTCACTTCTTGCGCTCAAGCAGACTGTACGTATATCAGTTCGTAATAGCTATATTTTACATCACTTTTTCAGCTGTTCCTTTCTCTAAAATATTTCAAAACCCTAGATCTAGAGTCTTTCTCTCCAAAACTCACATTCTCTCTACATTTTCACTAAGATCCGTTGGTTTCTCCACCATACTTCATTTATTAAAAAGGTAGAGCATCTCAAGGGCTACATTTCTATCCGAATAGAGTTGTTTTTGAGCATCTTTGAAGCTTCCTCTTTGCTTGCTCAACTTCTAACTTCGAGAAAGGGACTTTCTATACTCTTTTATGAGTTTTAGCTTAGTTATTTGTTGATGTGTAAGAAATATTGGGATTTGAGATGGTTTTGAAGAAACCTGCTAGGGTTTTAGTTTAGAATCAAAAGAGGGGTTTTCGAATGAATGTATTGGAAATGGTTATAGAAGTAAATACAAGCTTGTGTTGTGTTAAAATAGTTAATTTTGGTATTTGGGATGAAATTGAAAAAAAAAGGAGTTTTGCCCTAAAATGTCTCGAATAATTATTTTGTATAAATATAGAATTGGTATTGGGAATATGAAATTGAATGGATGTTTATATAAATGGTTGAGTTAGATATGTATTACCTCGAACCTATGGAAATTTAGATAATTTATCTGTTGTAAAGATTGTATATCTGTTTAGAAATATCTATTTTGGGCTATCGGTGAAGGATAACCGTGATTGTTGTAAAAATTGC
This sequence comes from Camellia sinensis, assembly GCF_055761805.1. Classification (NCBI taxonomy): domain Eukaryota; kingdom Viridiplantae; phylum Streptophyta; class Magnoliopsida; order Ericales; family Theaceae; genus Camellia; species Camellia sinensis. Next base: position 173,486,950 of record NC_138967.1, read on the forward strand.
ATGAGGATTAGGCGAATTGAAACTAATCTTTTAGTTGTTATCATTGAATATGGTTATGGTGTGTATACATTGTATATGTATGGTGTTTGGGAGGAGAAAGGGGATGTACTCCATATTTGGGAGAAAAAAGGGATGGACTCCATTAAACTAAGTTGGCTTGTGTGTCCAGAGTGAAAGTCGCGAAAACCGTGCATATACATGGGTGCTGATTCTCGCGAACGAAATTTCCGTAAAATGGCAAGTAAATATATTTGTATGATAATTATATTGGTTGGAGATCTGTGAGGTGTATCCTCTGTTTGATTGATTAAATAAAGTGGGTATAACTAATGAACCGGGATAAAATGAATTAAGATATAAGTTTGGCATAATATGATTTTGGAAAAGAGTTGTAAAAGATTTTGTCATTGGACATTGAACATGTGCATATTACTTATATCTTTGTTAAGATTCATATATTGAGATAGATTGTCTCTACTAGGCTTTGGCTCACCCTACTTGGGAAAATCATTTTTAAGTACTGGTGACATGTCTCTTTCAATGACTTAGCTTGGAAGGACCTAGGAGCTGAAGGCTCTGTTTTGTTATTTTGTATTCAATATTTGCACAAGCCTAGGGCTTTATATGTATGAAACTTAAGACTCTCTCTTTTGTTGTAACCAAGCATAGTCTTGGAAAGCTGTAAGCCTGTAGGGCATTTATTTTGTTGATCATTAAGTTGGTATCACATGCTATAGATTCAGGATAGAGCATATGAATGAATATCACATGTGTCACCTTTTTTTTGTAAATTAACTTTGATTAATGAAAATCTATTATTTTGTTTATGCCATCTTGTATTAGTCATTTACAGATAAATTATTGTAATTATTTTTGGGGCATTACATTTAGAGAGAGAGAAAGAGAGAGAAGAGTGATTCACGGTTTAGAGAGGGAACAGAGAAGATAAAGTGAAGAAAATAGTAAGTGAGAACCCCATTTATAGTGCTAGGTTAAAGTGAAGTAAAGTCCCAAAGTCAACCCAAAAGAATAAATCAAAATCCCCAAGAAGTAGGGGCCAAAACCGAACTAAAATCTGAAAAAAAAAAAAAAAAAAAAAAAAAAAAAAAAAAACTCACAAGAGTCGACCCTTACGTCGGTAAAAATATATGTTGGCTTTTTGGCTTTTCGAAGGGTATTTTTGTGAATGTGAGCATGCCAGTAAGGATCAATCAGTCCTTACAAAAATTGTGATTGCCAACCAATTATCAGACGATTGTGTTTTAGTTCTTTTCAGCCTCAATGAAGAGGACTTTTACTGGTGGCTTGACTTAGGAGAAGTTAATAGAAATAACAGTAATATGAAGAACAGTTGAAGTATTTCATAAAAATGAACACTTACAATGGTCCGAACTCAGCCTCAGAGAGGTTTACACCAGCAATCTACTTGAATCTACTTGAAGCTACTCCTACGAATCGAAGTGCAATGCGGGTATTTAAAGTGCAGGTATTTAAAGAACAGGTATTTAAAGACTGGAAATGTAAAAGACTGGAAAAGAAAATATATGAAGTAAATGACTGATTTGTATGATCTGAGTCCGTCCTTTTTTTCTGGGGGCTGCCCTGCTATTTATACTCGTCAGTGATGACCTTCGAACTGCACTTCGAACCGTCAAACTGCTCCTCCATGATCGCTGATCATGCTTCCTTACAAGTAGCTCCATTACGCCATTACTGGCAGTTGAGCTTCCCTCTTGTACTGGAATTTGAATATGAGTAACCGTTGAAGATATGTCATCTTGCATCCCGTTATTGATCTAGTGTTTCTCAGATCATGTGAGGACCAATATTTATTGCCACGTGTACGATCAGGATTAAAGGCTTGAATAACCTTCCTTTATTACCCTTACTCTGCCACGTGTCGAACTGTAACTGGCTTTTACAAAATATGTAGCCAACATTACCCCCCGCACTAATATACCCAATACTTGGTGATATTAGTGGATTACAGTTTTCCCGCGTCTCTAGATCGTGTATGGAGTCCAAATTCTGGAAACACAATCGTCATCCATTTGGTGATCATTTGCATTAACTCGTTGAACATCCCAATACCTTAGTATTCGAACAGGCTATGGCTGCATCAACTTCCCTTACTACTGATCAAGCATATGAAGAGTCTTTGAGTGATGTTATTCCCCCTCGAAAGAACCTCCACGCATTCATTAGCCACCTTTATCCGCCCTTCTCTATTCAGGTAATGGAGGCTTTTGCAGATTATAAACCTTTGGACTACGAACACATTGCCTTTAATCCCTTGGTTTACAAACTTACAAATACAAAGAGTTCTTCCCCTAAATTCCCTTTGTATTTTGACCGATCTACTCTCAAGCCTTTGCTTCGACAAGTTGCAAACATGGACTTAGGAAACTCTTCTTCACAGACCTCTGCATGGGACGAAAATGTAACCTCTTCACCCTCTGGGGCTTCTGGCTGGACAAGCTGGTCAACTCCTGAGACTTATGATTTAAGGGAGCGAATCAATCACCATTTTGTTGAGTTCACTGACCCCTTGGAGTTTCCCTCCTACGCTCGAAGCTCAGTAGTCTACCCTTACGTGCCCATTGACCTTCGACGTAGCTTGGAAGAGAATCTGCTTGTGGCTTAGTATACTTCTTCCATGCCTACAAAGATAATGCACCCTGCCCGGCGTCCAGAAGAAGCACAAGGGTACACCCCTTCATTCTTAGCCAAGAAGGCGAAGATTTGTTCTTCTGATTGGCTTGATTACATTAATGCCTTTGTTCCTTCTGCTCCCCTGCCATCTCCCATAATAGAGGCATCCACACCCTCTTCTGCATCTTCTGAGATAGAAACATCTACTCCCTCCCCTTCGTTTTCTGAAGCAGAGCCATCTACTTTCTTCCCATCTTCCGAAGCAGGATCATCTTCTCCTTCTCCTTCTCCCATTCTTTCCTGGATAGAGAAACTAAGACTTGCCCTTCCAATGGACAAAGTTTTTCCACCTTACCAACCTCCGTCACCCCCTTCTCCAGCCGAGCGAAAGCAAGCTCAACTTTTACTCGCGGCTTTCTCCCACCTGCCCTTCAATGTTCTTGAGGATGACATTCCTCTTAAGAACTTTCAATGGGCTTGTGATGTCCTGACTAGGGGTCATGTCCTCAACCCTCTTGCCCAAGCAGAGCTTCATTTGTTTTTGGACCAACTCCCAGTGCTCCTCTACTGGCATCAGAATTCTAAGATCACCATCCAAAATCTGGATCAACTTTCATCTCTCCGAATTCATGCCCAGTATGAAGCAGAGAATTTTATCGAAGAGTTCGATGACTTCAGGAATAAAGATTCTGCGTACTGGGATGATTTGGTTATAGATGAATTGGAACAAAAATCGAGAGAAGAGGCTTTCGAAGCAAAGGCTGAAGAACTCTATTATGAAGTGAGAGCTCATCAGCTTATGCAATCAACTTTAGAAGAGATAGAAGAAATAATAAAGAAAGAACGGAAATTTATTGACCATTGCTGGACAAAATTTCATGACCTTGTTATTTATTCTATTCCTTATTTTTATGAGCTTGAATTTGTACCCAGATAGGGTTACTTAATGTAATCATCTTGGCTTTAATATAAACAAAGTCTTTCTGTATTTAACACTGTTTGACTTTGTTTCCTAACTTCGAATTTGAACAATCTCATCCTTCGAATCAATTGTTTAATGAAGTACTAAAAGAACCAATCGTGTCTTTTTCCAATTCATGGAGTAAAATTGACAATTCTGGCAGATATTATTTTAGTACTTCGATTTCAATGACTTTATTCTTCAACACTAACTGTAACCAATATATGGTCATGGTTGATAAAGCCAATCAATTTTAAACTGATCTCTTTTGGCTTCGAAGGGCAACCTATGGCAATTCCTTCTTGCTCATATAGAAACCAATGATTGGTCTTGGATGTTTCGAACAGTGCCCCTCTTCCTTAAAGAGTCCTAGGGTTTGCTTCGAATGTTGTCATTTTGACTGATAACCTTCAAACAGGTCTTTAGATTTTTTGAAGTAGACCAATACTTTGAGCATTCAAGCATTTTTAAGCATGTAGTATGCTCCGAACAGCGTTTCTCATACTCAGAGAATACTAGGTTTTGCTCCGAAGGTCGTTACTTTGATTTATAACCCCTAAACAGACCCATAATCAAGCAATCTAGCACCTTTAAGCATATACTAGGCTTCGAAGCCGACTTTATTTCGAAGCCGTTGTTATTTGATTTTTTGACGCCAAGATCTTGTTTTCGAAGCCAAATATTTCATTTCGAAGCTGGCCCCAATCCCCGGAATAAGCTTTTCCCTCCAAAACTATCAATATTGGAAGAAATTCCTCGCATTCGTACTTTTAGTACTTAACGACTTACGGGGTATAATTTCGGACACAAAGGTTTTAAAACCCTCTCGTTTCGTGTTCCGAAATCTCTTGCCTTTTACAAACCCTTCTCTCTACTGGTTCTTCTGATCTTCTTTGCTCTTCTTTTGCTTACTACCAATGGATCCTTCCTCTCTAAAAGTACTTGCTGGCGACCATATCAGTCCTACCATGGCTTTGAAACATTGTATCGATGAAGAAATCAGCAAGCTGACATCTGGTGAGTCAAGTAACATCGATGGTCGTCTTTTCGTTCCTCGCCACAGCAACAAACAGGAGTACGTCCTAGGTCCTATCTTCCGGGAGGTTCCTGCTCAACTCCCAGCTCTGTACCCTCGTTTGGAGGACCATTTCCTTCTCTACGAAGGAAGGCTTGATTGGGGAACTTGGAGGGTAAACCATCCTCATCGTTGCTGGCCGACATTGAGGACTGAATGGGAGGAATGGTATGACAGAGTGGCGAGAGAAGATGACCTGCAAGAGCTTTATATCCTCGATGCCCTTCGACTTTCCAGGTTCATTATTCCTGAAGACCCCTTTTTGATTCCTGCTGCCTTATGTTTTTGGAATATGGCTTTCAATTTCTTCCAGTTTCGGTGCGGTATGATGGCCCCCACCGTTCTTGATATTTGCCATCTCCTAGGGCTTTCACCCCATGGTTCTCCTTTTACTCCCAACTATCCAGACCTTCCTGTCAAATTTTCTCTCCCAACCCTAAACTCTTCTTATAGTGGCTTCGTAAAGGCTGAAAATAAGAGAGAAGGTCCTGTGCGGGACAGAGAATTCTTCTCCTTCATATTATACTGGTTATGCAAATTCCTCTTTTGCACCTCATCTCAGAGGATTATGCCTGAGTTTGCTCCACTTGCGAAGGCACTCGTCTTGAAGAAACATATCGCTCTTGCTCCTTATCTTCTAGGTCATGTCTACAGAACCTGCTCCCAATTTTGCGAAAAACCCCTCGATGCTAACCAAGGAGGTCCCCTCTGGGTGCTCTAACTCTGGCTCTTTGCTTATTTCACTGATCTACATCCCAAATGTTTAGGATTCCTTGTTCAGGATCCTAGTACTTACGGGGAAAAATATGCCAGGATTGCCCTTTACCCTGCTTCCTTTGCTTATTACTTTACCTTCTTTTATCAACTTCCTATCTCTCCATCTGCTTCCTTCTTTTGTCCTTTCGAAGCCAATAGAGGGCCAACCTGGCTACAATCTTTTCTGGCTGATAAGGAATGTTCCACTTCTCCCCACAAAGATATGTGGGCCTCTATATTATTACCAAGGGAGCTATTCATTGGCACTCTGAATCCTCGAGCCTATAAATGCATATCTGAGGTATACTGCCCTTCCCAATTTGCAAGGCAATTTGGGCTCTCTCAAGGGATACCTGTTCCTCTTTGCAGTCTTTCAAATGTCCATCTCACTGCCAGGGATTTGAGAATACCCAAATCCAAGCCAGAGGCAGCAGTACTCAGACTGCTGAAGGAATTGAGTGAATTCCAATTTATCCCCTTTCGCCCCTTTGGCTCAGTTTTAAAAAGGTTTAAGAACTGGTGGACAGCCAATATGGAAGTGCGCCTCTCTGCACACCCTCATGACTTGTTGGTGGGGTTGGGATTGCCTTCGAAGGATAAGTCAACAACAGCCCAGAACACTTCTCCCCCTCCTGAAGTTGTCACCACCACTCCTGCCACTTTACCCCTTCCAGCCAGGGTTACTAGAGCTGCTTCGAAGAAGGGTGAGTATCTTCAAATTCTTCTCCTCCCCTTTTATTTCTGAATCTTTTGATGGTTTCCTTATACTCATGCTTTTGGTGTAGGGTCTCCACAAGAAGAGTCTCCCAAGAGAGTCGAGACTTTAGCTATTCTCAAGAAGAAACAACAACAAAAAACAAAAAGGAGACTAGTCCTTCCTCCTGAAATACCTGAATCTCTTGAAGAAGAAAGAGAGGTTGAGCTAGAGAAGGAAGTGCCCTTACAAAGAACAAAGAGACAAAAGGTAGCTGTATCTTCATCTGATGCCACTGAAAATCCTGTTATCGAGGCAACCACCATAATAGCGGAGAAAGAACTTATCTCTGGAGAGTCTGAACCCCGATCTGAAGAAGGGGAGGTTGGAAAAGAATTGGTTGTATCTCTGCCAAGGGAGAAGAGAAAGAAAATGACTGTTCCTGTCACTGCTCATGTTGAGGACTCTACTCATAAAGCAGTTGCCAAGGCAGTCGAACAAGAACATTCCAAGGCAATCGTTGTATTTGAGAGGGCCAAGAGAAGATGGCAAGAGCAAAGAGAGGAAGCTGCTACTGCCGATGCAACACAAGGGGAAATGGTAAGAAGGCAGCAAACTGCTGGACATTACTCTCTCCGCAGTTCTCCCATCAGTACTAGCGCCTCTGGAACAAGTAATTTCTTTCATACCTCTGCTGTTTTTACTTTGTCAGCTTGTGGTATTGAAGTTTAACATTGTTCTGCATTTCTTCCTTTTGCAGTGACAACTACTGCACTCACCTTTCCAATGAGACCTTCCTCAATTTCGGTTGAGGTTGACCAAATGCAGAATGTCAGGGTTGTTCGAGTCGTACTTCCACTTCCAAAGCCTATATTTGTCACACCTTCTTTAAACTCCAGTATTCCTGCATCTCCTTTTCTTGGATTAAAGCCATACCTCCCTTTTTTGGCTCGTAACCTACCTCAGTCTACTTTTCCTTCGAGCCTTGCTCTTTCTCCATCCTTTATAGAAACTTCAACTGCTACTCCATTCCCAATGACAGTTGATTCTTCCACAGAAGACACTGGTAGCCCTTCAATTCATGGTTCATCACCAATGCCCACTTCCAGTCCCTCTTCTCTTGATTTGCTGGTGGCCAAGACCATAGAGGCTGCCAAAGATGCTCCATCCGTTTCTCCCATCCCTATGCAACCCTTTGCGTCTTCCATCACAACACTCTCTATGCCCTTCATGTCAAGGGATGAGGTAGACATTTTTGAAGAAAGACTAGCTAGCCTCTTTGACATATCTTCTACCTCTCCCATCTCTACTGCTGAAGCTGAGCCATTAGCCTTGGCTGACTCCCTATTGGAAATTTTCGAGAGTTCTCCTTCCTCCAGCAATAAGCCTTTTGTACCTTCAGTAGATTTGGACACATGCTTGCAACTGCTGACTTCCTTTTCAAGGATCCCCTTCGAGGCTCTACAAAGGCCTATCATCAGGAATGGGTTCCTTCAATGCTGTAACATTGCTGAGCAGTCTGCCATGAGTGTCTCAAGTCATCTATCTCAGGCTGCAGCTACTATTGATTTTTATCTCAACATTTGCCATGCTGCTAAGGTTGCGGATGATAAGTTGGCTAAGGACCAGAGTTTTGTTTCTCAAGTGCATACCGAAGTATCAACTCTGAAAGAACAACACTCTTCTGCCTCCCACTTTCGAGTCCAACTTCTGGAGAAGAAAGCTCAGCTTGAAGAGGAGTTAGCCGCAGTAAACCAAGCCTTGGTTCGAACTGATAAGAAACTGCACATCACCAATCAAGGGCTGGCTAATCGAAAAGAAGACATGGCTGTGGCTATCCAATTATTTCCTTCCCTTAGCAATAGGAAAGCTATTGTACAAAAACAACTAAAGCATTGTAATGATTTTTGGGCCAATTTGTGGCACAATGTACTTGATTCTTTATGAAAGCACAATATTTTGAATATTATTTGAACAAGCTTGTGTTTTTGCATATGGTGTTCACTCTATCCCTTGTGTTTCCCAAATGGTTGGAAAATAAGGTTTTAAATATCTGCCATTAATCTTTTTGGGATGTACATAACCATTCAAATTTCTTAAATGGTATGCTCCAAAAGGCAGAACCCTATGAATTCGATATGGTCCTTCCCAGTTAGGTGACCATTTGCCAAACTTATGGCTTTTAATCCCAATTGGGAGTATTGTCTTCCATACCAAATCACCTTCATCAAAGCCAATGTGTTTGACTTTCTTATTATAATTCTTGGCTGCTTTCTTCTTTTGGAAAAGAATGCTATTTAATGCCAAAATTCTGGCTTCATCTATGCCTTCTAATTCTAAGCACATACTTTGATGGTATTGTTCAGGATTCAATTGATCTTGACATCTTACTCTCAAAGATTTAACATTAATCTCTACTGGTAAGACTGCATCGTGTCCATACACCAAGGCATAGGGAGTGACTCCTGTGCTTGACCTCGGTGAGGTTCTATATGCCCACAGAACATCCAATAATAGGTTATGCCAATCCCTAGGATTGTCATCCACAACCTTTTGTATTCCTTTTTTCAAGGATTTATTGGATGACTCAGCTTGACCATTAGCTTGTGCATAATAGGGTGTGGAATTAACAAGACTAATTCCAAATTCTGCCACAAAAGACTTCGCCATCTTCCCATCAAACACAGTTCCATTATCAACTGTTATGGTTTGCGGGATGCCAAATCTATGGATCAAATCTTTAATAAAACCAATAACCTCTGTTTGGTCTACAGCCTTGTATGGCTTAGCTTCGACCCATTTAGTGAAGTAGTCAGTAGCCACTAGAATGAAACAATGATGTTTCGAAGAAGGTGGGTGTATTTTTCCCATCATATCCATGGCCCACCCTCTGAATGGCCAAGGCTTCACTACTGCATGTAGGTCAGTTATGGGCACGTGCCTTATTGTGCCATGCTTTTGACATACCTGACACCCCTTTGCATATTCTATGCAGTCTTTAAGGATGGTTGGCCAATAATAGGAATGCCTTCGAAGCAACCATCTCATTTTTACACCAGGTTGATGAGCACCACAGATGCCTTCATGAACCTCAGCCATGGCTGTTAGTGCTTCTTTCGGGCCTAGACATTCTAACAATAAGCCATCTCCCCCCCTTTTGTAGAGAGCATTACCATATATCATATATTGCATAGACTGCAATTTGACTTTTCTACTGGCCTTCGAAGATGGACCAGCCAAGTACTGCATTATTGGATGCCTCCAATCTTGTTCTTGTAAGTCATTATGATTGACTTCCAAGATCACATTCCTTTTATTCAAAGGTTGTATTAATCTCTGATATGTTGTTTGGCTTATGTCCCTTTGTGTATAATCCCTTCTCTTGAAGTTCGAAGCTTTCTGAGCCACATCATTGGCTCTATTGTTCAAGAATCTTGGAACATGGGTTACATTTGCTATTTGAAACTGAGAAAGCAAATGTAATGCAACAACATAATATGGCAGGATACTTATGCTTTGACACTTAAAAATTCCTTTCACTTGGTTAACCACCAATTGAGAATCTCCAAATATGTCAACTGCATGTACTTGTAATCCAATAAGAATCTCTAGTCCCACAATTAAGGCTTCATATTCAGCCTGGTTATTGGAACAGGTAGCTTCATCCACTCTAAAACCATGGGTAGTTTCTGTCCCTTGTGGAGACTTGATTACAATACCAATTCCAATTAAGCCATTGGCTTTCGACCCATCGAACCACATTTGCCATGGCTCAACACTGGCCATACCAAGTTCCATTACTTCTTGGCTCTCTGTTTGAGATGGATGGTCTGCCAGAAAATTGGCTAAAACTTGCCCTTTTACTGCCCTCTGAGGGACATATTCTAAATGAAATTCTGATAAGGCTAGTATCCATTTGCCAATTCTTCCCCTCAACATAGGTCTAGATAACATGTATTTAACCAAATCTGTGGTTGCAATTACCAAGACAGTTGTAGGTAAAAGATAGTATCTCAATTTTATTGCAGCAAAATACAAAGCAAGGCACAGCTTTTCAACAGCTGAGTATTTACATTCACAAGAATTTAAAAACCTACTAAGGTAATAAACAGCTTGCTCCTTGCCTTCTTCATTGTCTTGGGCCAAGAAAGCTCCCAATGAATCTTCTGCTGCAGCTATGTACAACTTCAAGGGGTTGTTACCCTTTGGTGGCATCAGCACTGGAGGGTTGGCCAAGTAGGCCTTGATACCTTCGAAAGCAATTTGATGCTCTGCTGTCCACATAAATTCCTCTTCATCTTTCAGCCTTAACAAGGAAGAAAATACTTTAGTTTTCCCTGCAGTGTTAGAGATGAACCTTCGAAGAAAGTTAACCTGCCCAAGAAACCTTTGTAATTCTTTCTTACTTGATGGGGGTTTGGCTTCAATGATTGCTTTGGCTTTATTCTGATCAATCTGTATTCCCTTCTTGTGAACAACATAGCCCAAGAAATTTCCAGATGATACACCAAAAGCACATTTAAGAGGATTGAGCTTCAACTTGAACTTCCTCATCCTTTCAAAGGCTGCTTCTAAGTGAAGCAGGTGTTCCCCCATGGACTGGGATTTCACTACAATGTCATCAATATAACATTCTAAATACCCTCCAATGAGGTCATGAAAAATGGTGTTCATAGCCCTCTGGTATGTAGCTCCAGCATTCTTCAGGCCAAATGGCATCTTAACCCATTCGAAGGTGCCAATATTTCCAGGACATCTGAATGCTGTCTTATGGACATCCTCCTCTGCAATGCAGATTTGATTATAACCAGAGTGTCCATCCATCATTGATAAAACTTGATGACCTGCTGAACTGTCCACCAGCAAGTCCACTATAGGCATAGGGTACTCATCTTTGTGAGTTGCCAGATTTAAATTTCTGAAATCGATACATACCCTCATTTTGCCATTCTTCTTGACTACAGGCACAATATTAGATAGCCACTCGACATACCTGGCTGTTCTAATAAAACCCGCCTTGAGGAGTCTAAGGATCTCTTCCTTAACCTTCTGAATTACTTCTGGACTCATCCTCCTTGGTTTCTGCTTGTAAGGCTTGAAATTAGGCTTCATGGGGTGCCTATGTTCCACTAATGACCTATCCAATCCTGGTAGTTCATTATAAGACCATGCAAAGCAATCTTTGTATTTCTTCAGAACAACCAATAGCTGGTTTCTGTCCAGAGCATTCAAACAAGCACTTATATAAGTGGGTTATTGTACAAAACCTTCCCCTAGATTTACTTCTTCTAAAGGGTCTTGTGCATGAGAACTCCCTCTGGTTTCTTCTACCTTTAAAGTGATCTTCAAGCTTGGTTCTGCCCCCAGGTTCTTCAATTCAATATCTCCTCCCTCCTCTTCATAGACAAAATCTGTCCACAAGGCTTCCTCTTCCTGTATCTCCTGGACTTTTGTTTCAATGTCCAAGGCACAGTACTTACCAAGAGTCAAGACTCTAACCTGTTGCTTCTGCTGTTTGCAGCCAATTATCATGGCCTCTCTCTCTTGCTCCTGAACTTTCTGGACTATTGCTTTTATGTCCAATGCTGAAAATTTAATCAAAGCCAAGGACTTGGCTTCTTGTGGTTCCTCTTTTTGCCTATAACCAGGCATCATTGTCATCTCTAAGGACAACCTCTTCATCAGCACTTTTTTGGACTAAGTGCTTCAGGTGTGTCACCTCCTCATCAGCCGTCACTTCGGCTGAGCTGTCATCTTTCATCAGTATACTGAGAGGTGTCACTCCCTCAATATACAATTTGGCCTCCGCAAAGTCCGCACAGGCTATGAAGGGTTGAGGATCTGCATCGATTTCCTCTGTCTCTCCATTGCCTAAAGCCATCATGATTTTCTGATGTAAAGAAGAGGGCACACATTTGTTAGTGTGGATCCAATCCCTTCCAAGCAAAGCATTGTATTTAGCATTACTGTCGATTACGAAGAATGCTGTCATACAATCCCTGGTTCCCACACTTAAATTAATGGGTAGAATCCCCTGAGCCATTTGCTTATCTCCAGCAAAACCAGCAATGGTTGTGCTGGTTGGTATCAACCTGGGATTCTTTTTTCCTAGTTTCTTCAAAGAAGATTTCGGAAGTAGGTTTACTGCTGCCCCATTGTCTATCAGGACTCGGTTCAGCTGTATCCCATCAAAGAAAGCCTTGATATACAAAGGCCTGACGTGCTGCGTCATCGAATCTGAGGGGTACTCGAATGGATACGATAGATTCATGTTTACCACTTCCTCACTTTCATATTCATCTTCCATCGGGGTAACCATTTCGAAGTTATCTTGCACCATGCTTGCTTGCGAGTCTTCACTAGAGATCTGAACTGGATCAGCTTCCTGCCCCTCTTGATTCTCATCTCCAGCTTGGAATTCCTGTGGTAGTATGTGTACCATGTTCACTGATACTGGGGGAAACGAGCCAAACTGGATGGCTGGCTATACTTGTTCCCCCTCTTGGTTACTTTGGTTGACTCCCTCAGAAACATCCTGCATGATGCATTCTGGTATTTCATTGCTAACTGATCCCTTCGAAGGATCTTTCTCAACTGGCTCTTCAGTCAGAAACGTTTGCTCAGCCATGAAGGCTTCGAACATCTCTTCCTCCACGACCTCTTTCTTCTGGCTTATGCTAATCTCTTCTTCGGTCTCGCTATCTGTCTCCATCAGAGCTTTCTCCAACCCTACCAAACTAGCTTTCTCTCTGGTTTTCAGTTCAGAATGAACCTTGGCAGAGAATGTGCCCCAGGTGCAGAATGAATAACCACCAACCAACAAACACAAGACACACGGAGGAAGTTGTAAATGTCCCCCAACAAAGATTGGCTAGAGAAAAACAGCCTATGCAAGTTAATGGACATTCTAATGGTCAAACTAGTACCCAAAACTTTGAAAGACCATCACCTCAGTCTTGGTATGAACCCATTTCAAGGCCTATAGCAGGCCAAAATGCCTCAGTACTTAATAATGAAGCCACACAAGTTGGTGGATCTGGCCAAATACAAGAAACTGGCATAAGAATGGTTACAAATCCCATGTTCGAAGCCATACCTGGCACAAGGGGGTACACTAATCCCTTATTCGAATTTACACCCGGGGGGTTGGAGGGTTTTCCTACAAATGGCAGAGACACAACACCTGTTCCAGCACCTTTTGCAGGTCCTTTCGCAGGTCATGCTCAAAGGGGTTACCCATACCCTCAACAGCAACCTGCACCGCAAGGACAACCAGCCCCAAATTTACCACCTTATGGACCAAGAGGACCACAAGCACAAGTTTGTCCACCAAATCCTGTGTTTGCCCCTCCAGTAGTGGTTCAGCAGGCACAAAATATGGTCCCTAGAGACCAGATTGCTGATATTGTTAGGGAGATATGTGGACCAATGGCTCGGGGGGTCCAGACTCCTATACACAGAAAACCATACCCAGAATGGGTAGATAGGGTACATGAATACCCAAGGGGATTCAGGATACCAGATTTTACCCTTTTTTATGGGACTAGAAATCAATCAACGATAGAACATATTGCTAGGTTTGCCGCTCAATGCGGTGAATTTACTAACCATGACTATATGAAACTAAGATTATTTCCAAATTCCCTAACGGGGGGAGCATTCGTATGGTACATCAACCTTACACCTGGCTCCATTCAAAATTAGCAACAAATGGAAGAGGCATTTCATGCCCAATTCTTCCAATCAGAGCCAGAAGTATCTATGGCAGATTTGGCTAGATTGAGTCAAAGGCCTGAAGAAAAGGCTACTCAGTTTATTGCCAGATTTAAAAGGGCTCGAAATAAATGTAGAGTCATCCTGCCAGAACCAGAATTCGTCAGATTGGCTCAAAATGGTTTAGAATTTAGGCTTCGAAAGAAGTTTGATTCAACTGAATTCAGAGATTTGGTCGAATTGACCTATAAGGTGTCTCGATATGAAGCATTATTAGAAGAGGAACAAGATCGAAATAATGCATCATATAAGACATATTATAGAGATCCTAATTATGAAATAGATGCAGCAGAGATTGTAGGCAAAGAACCTGTAATTTGTGAAGCATTAATTCATAAGGATACAACTATAGACCAGCAGTTTAAAAAGAAAGACTTTCACAGAAAATACTCTTTCGATTTAACAAAAGCAGATGACATCTTTGATCATTTGCTCGCGGCTAATTTCCTTAAGTTACCTAAAGGAGTAAAACTACCATCTCCAGATGAACTAAAAGGAAAAGTATACTGTAAATGGCATAATTCTTGGACTCACTCGACTAAAAACTGCATTGTTTTTCGAGACAGGATCCAAGAACAGATTCGAAAAGGAAGTTTGAAGTTCTCAGCTAAAACAGAAAAAGCAATGGGAATTGACAGTGATCCCTTTCCAGAAGTTGGAGAGGCAGCAGCCAATGTCATTACATCAGACTTCCAGAACTTGTCCTTGACAGAATTGGAGGAAGTCAATGTGCAGATGCATGTTGCTAATCAAACCAACATCAAGAAGAATACTAGAAGCCCACCAGTTATTGAACAAGGTTTCTCGCACCAGAAGGAACACTCTGACAAAGAATCACTGGATGATGATTCTTTAGAAGCAGCGGTGATGCAGAGAATGTGCCCCAGGTACAGACTCAGTTACAAGTGGTTGAAGGGGCTTCCAACTGATGGGAAGCAATACTACAGGGATGTTCAGAGACGTCCTAAATCAACCAATGCTTACAACAAAAGGCCGTATCCGGCTAGTGATAGGCAGAGACCACCAGTGGTTGAGCCTGTGGTGAACAGAATGCATGACAAAGGCAAGAAGCTCTTGCATGAATCCAGGCCACATAACTATTATAGAATGGAGAGTAGCCATTCTGAAAGAAAACTGGAGAAAGGTTCAGTTCATGGAATCAAAGCCAGAGATTGGCCCCCTAGACCAGTTTCACGCAGGACAGAAAATGGTCACCCTTATCGAAGGTCTGAATCAGATTCAAAACATAAGGACAAAACCAAGCACTTACCTTCACGGCCAGTTTCGAAGATGGCTTCGAAGGTGGAAAAGGGCAGTTCAGCATCTGAATCAGCAAATTCATGGGTACCTGGAGTCCCAGACTGGTTTGTAATGCAAAACAAACCTAGAGAATTGCCTGTTCGAGGAGATGTTGTAAACCAAGGCAGGATGATCAGGCCTCCTATGGTGGCTCCAAATAATTGGGTGCTGCTTAAACACCCAAAGACAAGGGAACCAGATATGGTCCCAGTCATCTCAAGATCACAGAGAAGAAAAATTCAGCGCAGGTACACCCAGTATCAGAAAGATCTGAAGGAAAGTGGAGAAAATTCTTCACCAGTCAAAACGGAAGGAAGGAAGAACCTAAAGTCAGACCATGCTCCAAAGCCAGTTCCACAGAGCAAAGTGGTCTGCAGCCGAGAACAGTTGGCCAAGGTTCATTCTGAACTGAAAACCAGAGAGAAAGCTAGTTTGGTAGGGTTGGAGAAAGCTCTGATGGAGACAGATAGCGAGACCGAAGAAGAGATTAGCATAAGCCAGAAGAAAGAGGTCGTGGAGGAAGAGATGTTCGAAGCCTTCATGGCTGAGCAAACGTTTCTGACTGAAGAGCCAGTTGAGAAAGATCCTTCGAAGGGATCAGTTAGCAATGAAATACCAGAATGCATCATGCAGGATGTTTCTGAGGGAGTCAACCAAAGTAACCAAGAGGGGGAACAAGTATAGCCAGCCATCCAGTTTGGCTCGTTTCCCCCAGTATCAGTGAACATGGTACACATACTACCACAGGAATTCCAAGCTGGAGATGAGAATCAAGAGGGGCAGGAAGCTGATCCAGTTCAGATCTCTAGTGAAGACTCGCAAGCAAGCATGGTGCAAGATAACTTCGAAATGGTTACCCCGATGGAAGATGAATATGAAAGTGAGGAAGTGGTAAGCATGAATCTATCGTATCCATTCGAGTACCCCTCAGATTCGATGACGCAGCACGTCAGGCCTTTGTACATCAAGGCTTTCTTTGATGGGATACAGCTGAACCGAGTCCTGATAGACAATGGGGCAGCAGTAAACCTACTTCCGAAATCTTCTTTGAAGAAACTAGGAAAAAAGAATCCCAGGTTGATACCAACCAGCACAACCATTGCTGGTTTTGCTGGAGATAAGCAAATGGCTCAGGGGATTCTACCCATTAATTTAAGTGTGGGAACCAGGGATTGTATGACAGCATTCTTCGTAATCGACAGTAATGCTAAATACAATGCTTTGCTTGGAAGGGATTGGATCCACACTAACAAATGTGTGCCCTCTTCTTTACATCAGAAAATCATGATGGCTTTAGGCAATGGAGAGACAGAGGAAATCGATGCAGATCCTCAACCCTTCATAGCCTGTGCGGACTTTGCGGAGGCCAAATTGTATATTGAGGGAATGACACCTCTCAGTATACTGATGAAAGATGACAGCTCAGCCGAAGTGACGGCTGATGAGGAGGTGACACACCTGAAGCACTTAGTCCAAAAAAGTGCTGATGAAGAGGTTGTCCTTAGAGATGACAATGATGCCTGGTTATAGGCAAAAAGAGGAACCACAAGAAGCCAAGTCCTTGGCTTTGATTAAATTTTCAGCATTGGACATAAAAGCAATAGTCCAGAAAGTTCAGGAGCAAGAGAGAGAGGCCATGATAATTGGCTGCAAACAGCAGAAGCAACAGGTTAGAGTCTTGACTCTTGGTAAGTACTGTGCCTTGGACATTGAAACAAAAGTCTAGGAGATACAGGAAGAGGAAGCCTTGTGGACAGATTTTGTCTATGAAGAGGAGGGAGGAGATATTGAATTGAAGAACCTGGGGGCAGAACCAAGCTTGAAGATCACTTCAAAGGTAGAAGAAACCAGAGGGAGTTCTCATGCACAAGACCCTTTAGAAGAAGTAAATCTAGGGGAAGGTTCTGTACAACAACCCACTTATATAAGTGCTTGTTTGAATGCTCTGGACAGAAACCAGCTATTGGTTGTTCTGAAGAAATACAAAGATTGCTTTGCATGGTCTTATAATGAACTACCAGGATTGGATAGGTCATTAGTGGAACATAGGCACCCCATGAAGCCTAATTTCAAGCCTTACAAGCAGAAACCAAGGAGGATGAGTTCAGAAGTAATTCAGAAGGTTAAGGAAGAGATCCTTAGACTCCTCAAGGTGGGTTTTATTAGAACAGCCAGGTATGTCGAGTGGCTATCTAATATTGTGCCTGTAGTCAAGAAGAATGGCAAAATGAGGGTATGTATCGATTTCAGAAATTTAAATCTGGCAACTCACAAAGATGAGTACCCTATGCCTATAGTGGACTTGCTGGTGGACAGTTCAGCAGGTCATCAAGTTTTATCAATGATGGATGGACACTCTGGTTATAATCAAATCTGCATTGCAGAGGAGGATGTCCATAAGACAGCATTCAGATGTCCTGGAAATATTGGCACCTTCGAATGGGTTAAGATGCCATTTGGCCTGAAGAATGCTGGAGCTACATACCAGAGGGCTATGAACACCATTTTTCATGACCTCATTGGAGGGTTTAGAATGTTATATTGATGACATTGTAGTGAAATCCCAGTCCATGGGGGAACACCTGCTTCACTTAGAAGCAGCCTTTGAAAGGATGAGGAAGTTCAAGTTGAAGCTCAATCCTCTTAAATGTGCTTTTGGTGTATCATCTGGAAATTTCTTGGGCTATGTTGTTCACAAGAAGGGAATACAGATTGATCAGAATAAAGCCAAAGCAATCATTGAAGCCAAACCCCCATCAAGTAAGAAAGAATTACAAAGGTTTCTTGGGCAGGTTAACTTTCTTCGAAGGTTCATCTCTAACACTGCAGGGAAAACTAAAGTATTTTCTTCCTTGTTAAGGCTGAAAGATGAAGAGGAATTTATGTGGACAGCAGAGCATCAAATTGCTTTCGAAGGTATCAAGGCCTACTTGGCCAACCCTCCAGTGCTGATGCCACCAAAGGGTAACAACCCCTTGAAGTTGTACATAGCTGCAGCAGAAGATTCATTGGGAGCTTTCTTGGCCCAAGACAATGAAGAAGGCAAGGAGCAAGCTGTTTATTACCTTAGTAGGTTTTTAAATTCTTGTGAATGTAAATACTCAGCTGTTGAAAAGCTGTGCCTTGCTTTGTATTTTGCTGCAATAAAATTGAGATACTATCTTTTACCTACAACTGTCTTGGTAATTGCAACCACAGATTTGGTTAAATACATGTTATCTAGACCTATGTTGAGGGGAAGAATTGGCAAATGGATACTAGCCTTATCAGAATTTCATTTAGAATATGTCCCTCAGAGGGCAGTAAAAGGGCAAGTTTTAGCCAATTTTCTGGCAGACCATCCATCTCAAACAGAGAGCCAAGAAGTAATGGAACTTGGTATGGCCAGTGTTGAGCCATGGCAAATGTGGTTCGATGGGTCGAAAGCCAATGGCTTAATTGGAATTGGTATTGTAATCAAGTCTCCACAAGGGACAGAAACTACCCATGGTTTTAGAGTGGATGAAGCTACCTGTTCCAATAACCAGGCTGAATATGAAGCCTTAATTGTGGGACTAGAGATTCTTATTGGATTACAAGTACATGCAGTTGACATATTTGGAGATTCTCAATTGGTGGTTAACCAAGTGAAAGGAATTTTTAAGTGTCAAAGCATAAGTATCCTGCCATATTATGTTGTTGCATTACATTTGCTTTCTCAGTTTCAAATAGCAAATGTAACCCATGTTCCAAGATTCTTGAACAATAGAGCCAATGATGTGGCTCAGAAATCTTCGAACTTCAAGAGAAGGGATTATACACAAAGGGACATAAGCCAAACAACATATCAGAGATTAATACAACCTTTGAATAAAAGGAATGTGATCTTGGAAGTCAATCATAATGACTTACAAGAACAAGATTGGAGGCATCCAATAATGCAGTACTTGGCTGGTCCATCTTCGAAGGCCAGTAGAAAAGTCAAATTGCAGTCTATGCAATATATGATATATGGTAATGCTCTCTACAAAAGGGGGGGAGATGGCTTATTGTTAGAATGTCTAGGCCCGAAAGAAGCACTAACAGCCATGGCTGAGGTTCATGAAGGCATCTGTGGTGCTCATCAACCTGGTGTAAAAATGAGATGGTTGCTTCGAAGGCATTCCTATTATTGACCAACCATCCTTAAAGACTGCATAGAATATGCAAAGGGGTGTCAGGCATGTCAAAAGCATGGCACAATAAGGCACGTGCCCATAACTGACCTACATGCAGTAGTGAAGCCTTGGCCATTCAGAGGGTGGGCCATGGATATGATGGGAAAAATACACCCACCTTCTTCGAAACATCATTGTTTCATTCTAGTGGCTACTGACTACTTCACTAAATGGGTCGAAGCTAAGCCATACAAGGCTGGGTTTCCTAGAGCCATAATAAGTGATCAGGATACGCATTTTTGTAACTAGTTCTTTGAGTCGGTAGTCAAGAAATACTCCATCACTCATAAAGTTGGCACTCCTTACCATCCTCAAACTAGTGGCCAAGTAGAAGTCTCAAATAGGGAGGTAAAACACATAATAGAAAAAATGGTGAGGCCAAATAGGAAAGATTGGTCACAACGGTTGATTGATGTATTATGGGCCTACCGCACTGCTTATAAGACACCCATTGGGATGTCACCATATAGGGCAGTGTTTGGCAAAGCTTGCTATCTCCCGGTTGAACTTGAGCATCGAGCATTGTGGGCCATAAAGAAGTTTAACTTCGATATGGCCGCGACTGGGCTCAACCAGAAATTGCAACTCAATGAGTTGGAGGAAATCCGGAATGATGCTTATGAGAGTTTGAGAGTTTTTAAAGCTCGGACTAAAGAATTTCATGACAAGTACATTAATAGAAAATCCTTTGAACCAGAGCAAAAAGTGTGGCTTTTTAATTCAAAATTGAGACTCTTTCCGGGTAAGCTTTGAGGTGCAAGATCCAAAGACTGGCTACACTTTTTAAGTGAATGGCCAAAGACTAAAGCCATATATAGAGGGGATTGGGAATGGGGAAATGATTGAGTCCATTGCTCTGATGGACCCGTTTTACTATGAATGATAGATTAATTTCTTGTTCTTTTTTCTTTCCCTCCTATTCTATTCTGTTTTTCTTTGTTCTTGATGTGCTTCATTTGTATCTAGGAGACTTTAAATCCTCTAAAGATGTAATTCCTTTGGTGTTAGTCGTCCCCGAACGACATCTGACGGTCTGGTATAGCCACCTAACCGTATTTGTAGCGAGTTCCTAGGAGACCAACTGAGACGGTGGAAACTAGAGTTCGAATGGCAAAGCCTAGAACACAAAGGTTTGAAATTTCCGAGACTAGAGTCTGGTTTAAATACCCAGGGGTGTGGAGATTGCTTCAAAACTACCCCGGCTTGAACTCTGTATGGCAGCCCCATAGGTTGAGGTAGCTTTATGCGCCTCGATTCTGGATACCGAATCAACCTAGTCTGTCACTCTATTGGAGAATAGGGAAAGTTACAAACACAGTTAGGGAGAAAAGTAGTACCCGTGGTTTTCGTGTGAAGATTATACCTTTAGTGGGCATTCCGTTATTTTCTTATGTGCTATATTTATTCCAGATGTCAAATGCAGGGAGAAATGGTTTAGCATGCTTTGGGTGGTACTCGATTTTTAATTTCTTATCTTTAATCATTTAAAATATACATATACATATACATATACATAGAGCCAAGCACACCAAAAAAATAAATAAATAAATTCCGCACATGCAGCACAACCCACGCACGTGCGGCGCAATTCCAAAACAAAAAATTGCACACTGCTTTAAACGCAGGTGCAGAGGAGGGCGCGTGTAAACCAAGCCGCATGGCACATGCGGAGCGTCGTTCTTTCCCCAAAAAAAAAAAAATTCCCGCACGTGCGGCATTATCCACACACGTGCGGAAAAATGTTCAATCTTCAAATTGCATACTGCTTTAAAAGCAGGTGCGGGGGTGAGTGCGGCGATTTTCGTAAAAATAAAAATAAAAATAAAAATAAATCGGCAGTTTTGTTATGCTTATTTATTATTATTTTTAATTTATTTACTTATTTCAAATAAATAAATATACCATTTTATTTCTTTTTTTTTATTTTTTTTCATTATAAAAAAAATTGAAAATAAAAATAATATATGTGTAAAAAAAACATTGTAATTTTTTATTTTTTTATTTATTTATTTTTATTTTCGATGTTGAAAAAAATATATATATTTTTTGATCTCATCAAAACCCTATCCACTCCTCTCACAATCACTCACAGACTCTCGCTCTCTCTCTCTCACAACCCCACAAACCCACCATCTTCTTTTTCTTCTTCCTTTTTCTTCTTCTTTCTTCTTCCTCACCACCATCATCTCACCGCCGGCGTAATTATTTCCTCTCCGTCCGACGAATCTCCGGCGACCACCATTTTTTCCGACGAATCTCCATTCTTTTTCTCTCTTTCTCCATTTTTTCAAGGTAAATTTTTCTTTTTGTGTAGATTTGTGGGTGTAGGAGTCAATTTGTAGAATCTTTGTTTTTGTTTGTTGTTGTTTTTGTTTGTTGCTTGATCTGGTTCTTACTTTACAAAAAAAAAGAAAAAAATCTGCGTAGGAAGAAGATGACCGCTGCACTGGCAGCCATGCCCGGCGTACGTGCAGTACCTTTGCACCAAAAAAAAAATGTTTAGTTGTTTATTTATTTTATTGTATTTTATTTTATTTATTTAGTTGTTTCACTTTTCTTTTTTTTTTTATTAATTAATTATTTGCTAGTTTAGGTTATTTAAATAGTTTAGTTCTGTTAGTTTAATTATTTAATCATTAGTTAAAAAAAAAGGGTTTAGTTTAGTTTATTTTATTTTATTCTATAGTTTATTTTATTTTAGTTTTTGCTATTTTATTTTCTTAATTCATTCTCTACTTGATAGTTTAGGTTGTTTAAATAGTTTAGTTCTATTAGTTTAATTATTTAGTCACTAGTTCTGTTAGTTTAATTGGTTAGTCATTAGTTATTTAGTCATTAATTATTTAGTCAATATTTAGTTTATTTCTTTTAGTTTATTTATATTTATATATATATATATAAAAATACCCACAACTGAGAATTGCATGTGGTTTATTGGTGGACAAACTTGTGCTTTCATATTTTGTTTTATTCTCATGATTGGGTTCACGGGTATATGTGTCTATTGTTGGTGTACGCAGGACATGAGTCGACGTGTATCCGCTCGGGCCTCCAAAAAGGCTAGAGGTTCCACCTCTTCGGCGCCACCACCGCCCCCGTCACCATTATCCTCGCCACCACCACCAGGTGACTTGCCACGGCCGGAGTGGGCTTCACGCCGGCTTCACAAGCTCACGCAATTCAACATTCCATATTTTCGCCGTGACCCGGACACTTCTTGGGCCGTTAAGCAGCTCCAACTCTGGCAACAGTTGGGCATTTGCACTGTGACAGCGCCCACTTATCCTCGTCTGGTACGACTCTTTTACCAGAACCTGTATGAGTCACTCACCGAGGATGGACTGCTATCTACCATTGATGGTCATATCGTCCACATCACCACATCCATGATTGCCACTGCGTTAGGGTTTTTTGCCAAGCCAGAATGTCAGCCCTTCCCGGAAGTTGAGGGTCAACAACCCATATATAGCCTTATCCAGTAATACTTCCCGAAGGCCCACGGTGACACCAGTTTCACATGCTTGCAGCAAAGCAAGCTGCCTAGCCGCTTGCTATTCATTGATTCTGTGGTCCATAAGAATGTCCTTCCACTTGGGCATAGAGCTGAGCGCCGTTTGGAGTTTGTTTGGGTTCTACACGGTTATCAGCATGGGTATCAGGTCTCGCTTGCGCATATCATCTGGATGCATGTGCGGAAATTTCTACGAGAGGCAGTTCGGCCTCAACCTATACAGAGCCTGACTTGGCCGCTGCCATTTGCTAATTTGTTGACACTTGTCTTTGAGCTGAACAACCTCCCCATTGCTGAGAATGAGGAGATTGATAGAGCGTATCTGACTTTCGGCCAGCGAGAATGGCAGTATAGCATATCTTGCATCCCACAGCAAGTTGGTGCCCCAGTTGATGAGGCCCAGAACACCGTCCCTGACCACCCACGTCATCATGTTCCCCCTGTGCCTCCCCAAGGGGACCCACTCTACATTACTCGCGAGGAGTACTTACAGCTTCAACACTCTGTGGATCAGGTCCACAGCACTCTTCATGATCACCACCAGAGTCTCATGGGGTTGCGCACGAATTTTCAGGCGCATCGAGACTATTCTCAGGCGGCCTTCGACCAGCTACACGCCCGCCAGTTCGACATTCAGCATTCAGTTGCCTCACTGCAAACTGACTTTTGTACCTATCGAGAGTCGAGCCAATAGCGTTTCGAGTCGAGCCAGCAGCGTTTCGATCAGCTCAGCCAGCGGGTTCAAGATGAGGCCTTTGAGACGCGATCTTTGATGAATGCCTTGTTTGCCCAGCATTTCCCACCACCACCGCCACCGGATTCTCCGTAGTACCCGCCTGTATATTGGTTTGTCTCTTTTATTTTTATTTTTATTTTTTCTTTTAGTTCTTTCTTCTCTCATTTCTCTTTACTTTTCCATTGAGGACAATGCCATATTCAAGTTGGGGGATGAGGGTTATATTTTCTTTTGTGCATTTCTATTTGGTTCATAATTCATGCTTATACCTGTTTCACTTGATTGCATTACTTCACTTAATATGACTTTTTGCTAGTAGGGTGATGATATTTGCATATGTTAATTGGAGAGCATAGTAGACTTGTATGAAAAGGGTTTATTGGGTAAATACTTGCATGCGATGTTTGCACGAGGAGAGTTGTCTGTGTTTGTGGTATTAGTACACTTGTCATGAATATGCCTTAATTCACATGAGCACACTATCATAGCGGTGATCTTTTTATTATAATCCCTGGTGTACATCATTGATAATAGCTAGAGTTGCAGAAAAGAATAAATGAGGAGCCAAGATTCTTTTAAAAAAAAAAAAAAAACTTCACTTGTTTGGGTTCGTAGCCTTTTTAACTCGAGTTATTAAGCCCGTAGCGGTGTCTTTACACCTAGTGCCCTAAAATCGTCTGGTTTGGGAGTCATTGGCCCAATACTTGCTATATGGGTTAATTAGAAAGTTTAAAGGACTTGGACATTGCACAGTTAAGGAAAAATAAGAAGAATGACTTGTTCGGATTCGTAGTCTTTGCAACTCGAGTTATTAAGCCTATATGGGTGTCTTTACACCTGGAGCCCTAAAACCGTCTGGTTTGGGAGTCATTGGCCCAAGGCTTGTTACATGGGTTGATTAGAAAGCTTAAGGGATCAGGGCATTGCACAGTCATAAAAAAATAAAAAAAAAAACACAACAACTTTTGAGAATCTTGGCTACAACAGTTAGTTTTTCTGTATATTTTGGGTGTTATTATGAGATACACTGGGTTATTATAGTGGACAGTTAACTAATATGGAGATTGCACTTTACATCGAGGGTATTCATGATTTGTCTACTAGCATGCACAAGTACAGGGGACTTTACTTTTGTATTAACTGAATTGTGGTTTTGACTCAATAGGTTCCTTCATGCTTGTCCACTGTGCCTTTAATGACTCATTATGTCTCAATATCATACTATAGTGGCACATAAGTTGATTGTTAGATGGAATAGTGTGGTCAATTGTTGTTGAGTATATATGAATATGTTAATGTTTGTGGGTATCATTTTTGGAAACCCTCACGAGACTTTACTCGTTAACTTGTGGTAACTTTGTGGTTTAAAGGCTTGTTACATATGCTAAATACAACTGTTTTCCCACGAAAGAGGAACTAGCTAGATTTTGTTTTATTTTATTTTATTTTTATTACTTGCTTGAGGACTAGCAAGTTATAACTTGGGGGATGTGATTAAAGCCGAATTGTACATCATTGAGGCCGTTAATTAGGATCTCTTAACTTCACTTGCTTGTCAAAATGTATACTTTATGTGTGTTGAATATCAATCAGATTGTACAGAGTCGGAGCATAAAATGGGCAAAAAGACAGAATTTGGAGAGAGTTGACTTTTCCACACGTGCGTTGACTTTGTCTGCACGTGTGTTGACTTTCCCGCACGTGCGTTGACTTTTTCTGTGAAAACATGCCAGATGTTTTAAACCTGTTTGGAAAGACACCAGAGGTATAAATAGGCAAGAAAAAGGCTGGATTAGGGTTCTGAAGTTGTTTTGTCAAAAAAAGGGAGGCTAGGGTTTGAAAAGAAGAGGAACTTGAAGCTTCAAGCATGTCTCCCATGGTGGCTTCTTCTCCATCTACCTCATTCCACTCCTCCATGAGTGGCTAGTCTCCTTTTCTAGGGTTTTGATGAAACCCTAGCCATGTAATTAGTTTTTCTTTTTGATTTTCAATTATGTAAAAGTTTGAACAATTGTATGATGTTTTAGAAATTTTATATATACACTTTCCATTATTTCTTCAAGTATTTAGCTTTCTGTGATTGTTGAATGTTTTCCATACAAGAGTTTTCTATTCTTTCACATTCAAGGTATGAAACGAATCATAATACGAGGGACGAGTCATGTCACTACCCTAGTTTAGAATGAACAATTCGTACTACTTGAGATGGTTCGTGCTCGTACATTGAATGTGATGATTTTTTTGTTAAATGCTTTGAACTTGTAGTTGCGAAACATTAATCTGTTCGAACTATAACATAATTGTTTTCAATTGGAAACTCTATTTATGTGACTAGTGGTGGACTCTTTGCCCTAGGTTTTTTCTCAAATCAATAGATCCACTTTCAATTATAATTGATAATTTAATTATTTAGTTTAATTTATTCGTTATTAAATTAGGTTATGATCAATCATTCTTTTCATCAAAATTAATTTAGGAATTTATTAATTAAATTAGTTTAATTTCACAATTGTCTCTTTGGATCGATACTTGGACTTGCCATTATTCTAAAAGAATTTGATATAGTTTAGTATTTATTTTTAGTGTGTGTAATGAGGCACCAGTTATTTGATAAAAGTTTGAGAAAATCGCAAATAAATAAATAGGTTTCTTACAAAATATTTACAAATTCATGAAAAAAAAAATTATAACTTTAATTATTAAAGTTCATAAGTTTACCATTAATTTAGTTTTTCTATGACTTGTCGACCCATTGAAAACTTTCAATATATTGCAATTTCCCCCTAAAAGTTTTTGCGTGGGACCTGCACCATATAAGTGTTTGATAAAATTTTTAATAAAACAATTTTCTTGTATTTTTATTTTTTTTATATTCCAAAATTATTTACTTCCTTCCTTCCAAAATATTAGTATCTTTTGGAAAATCTAACTTCTTCTTTTTTTGATAATATAATTATTACACTTTAAAAATATTAATTTTTTAAAATTATTCTTTAAGCTTTAACCTTTTTGAAAACATCAATTATCATAATAAATGAATTTAAAAGAAAAATAGAAAATTCATGTTATCTTAGTTCTTAATTTTTTAAACTGAACAGAAATTTTATCCTAAACACCACCATAGATTTCTAAAATGTGATTTTTAAATAATTTTCGTAGGCGATAATTATTCAGAATTTTTATAATATCATGTAACATTTGTTATACTACAAAACTCTAAGCCGATACATAACCAATTTTTTTTTTTTATAGGTGGGACAAGTTTGTTTACATAGTTGAGAAACAAACAAAAAAAAAAAAAATTAACTCCCTTATATGTTATGATTTTTTATTTGTCAGAGTGTTACCACGTGCAAAGGCACGCGGGGATCAATTTGGATTGATTTTTGAAAAATTATGAACCGAACTATCTTTAGCCTAATGTATGGAAAGTTGGGTTTGAAGATGTTTTTGGTTAAAATAGTCAAAAAAAAAATATATATATATATATATAATAAATGTTTTAGTCTAATAAAATAAAATATTACATTCAATTAATAATTATTACATTCTTTCTTTCATAAAAAATTAAAAAAATCAAAAATTCTTCTCAAATCAATCTTTTTAACCTTAAACTAAAATAACTAAAAATCAAAAAAATCAAAAGTCAAAAAATCAATCCATTTCTCCCTAAGAAAGCTTAATAGATTCAAAAAATTTCATCAACCACCGCCCACGGATCCTCAAAAGTGTTGGACAAGACAGGTTATAACTTTATTTCTTTTTTATCAATGTCAAATAATAAGTTACTATTCATCATGTTTGGTTCTTTTTTTCTAAACTCATTTTTTTAATTTTTTTTTTAAAGTTTTTGTTTGATTATTTTAAAAATGAGATAAGGTTTTCAGAATCTTAGTATAACTTTTGGAGGAAAATTTGGCAAATTTTTGGAATATGACAAATTTGATAACTTTTTAGCTTTTGGAGGGAAAATGGGATAAAATTTAAGGGTCATGCTACGTCGCTTGAAACCGAGCAACCCCTAATCCCCTGAAATTTTTTTTTTTTTTTCAGAAGCAGGGGAAGGAGGAGGATGAGGAGGTGGAACTGGAGGGGGCCATCAAAATGGAAGGAGGCGGAGGCGGGGCTGAGCAGAGGCTGCGACGACGGGGCGGCTGGGCAGACAACCGGGGTTGGGCAGACGACCGACGACGGCGACGGGCTGGCCTCTCTTCTCTCTCTCTCTCTTCCCCTCTTCTTCTCTCTTTCTCTCTCTCTCTCTCTCCCTCCTGCGTTTCAGAGTCGAAATGGAAGAAGAAGAAGAAAAAAAAAAATGGCCAAAACAACGTCGTTTTGGCCATTAGGGGGATTTGGGAGGAAGAATTTCGGGGGACAAATCATTATCCAAATTTTAATTGGTCAATATATCTAGCCCTCTCTTTCAATTTTTTGAGAGAAATTTGAAATTGCATAGTGCATTTTTTAAAAAACCAAACATATATTTATTTTCAAAATAAAGTTTTCAAATTACTTTTTCAAAAAATAATTCAAAAAAACGAAACCAAACACAGTGATTATTATTTCAAAACATGATACAAAACCTAATTAATTAATTGAATTTATAATGTTATTCAAAATTGTATTTCAAAAATTAATATTCAGAATATCAAATTAAGATGAATAAAGATGAAGAGTAAGTGTCATTTGATTAATAGTATTTGGATTAAGGAAAAATTGTGCAAGCAAGTGTAACATAATTTTGAATATATATATATATAGATGGACTGGGTTTGTTTGCAAATTGATTGAAAAACTTTAATCAACAATTCAATTAATTCATTAATTTTTAACATCTAATTTGTTCAATCTAACATGCTCATCTTAGTGCATCTCCATCAACCTAGTTTAAATTTTACTATATTTTTATTGAAAAGTTACTTTTTCTATTTTGGCAACACACATTTTTAAATACTGTGCCTAAAAACTCTCTATTTTTTCTATATTGTTTAAATATTATTTTATTTATTTTCATTTAGAATTGTTTTTTATAAACTCAACATAATTAATTTTCAAATATAAAAAGTAGTATTTTTTAATGTTTGACTAGGTGAAACCACTAGCTACATTTATTGAGCCAAAACCACCAAAACTAATATAACTAACTTAATATTTAGTTTGATGGAAGTGAAATTTAATAATTTACTTACTATTTTAACTAAACAATAAAAATAACTAATTTGATAAAGATGCCCTTACAAGGCAAAGGGGTAAAGATAATAAACGAACTAAATAACTTAAGTTTGATTTGTGTTTGACTCATTAAATACTTGTTTGAGCTTGTATATATGTTCGATTTTCAATATATTTTAGAGTTTGTTAAAGTTTTAAGCCAAACTTGAATAGTTAGAAACTCGTTTAACTTAATTCAATAAACTTAAAATTATATAAAAATACTAAATTACTCAAACTTGGTTTAACAGAAATTTGATTAAGATCAATTCAAAATTTTAATAAACTAAATTTAAACAAATTTTAAAATTCGTTAAAATTTTATAATCAAATTGAAACCGTTAACTGTTCATCCCGTTTATTTTTCCTAAATAAAAAAGTTAGAAATCTCAAATAATTTATCAAACACTCACATAAGTGTGGGTTCCACACTTATGCAAGTGTTTTTGGTAGATTATTTTATATCTCTAAGACCATCTCCAATCGTGTATCAAACTTACATCAAATTTAAATTTGATGAAAATTGTTCCTTTTTCAGCTCCAATGGTTTCATCAAATCAATATCAAACCAAGGATTTCACTTTTCTTTCATCAAACTGAGGACAAATGTGTCTTTCATCAAATCACTGTTCATTACCATTAGATTTTCACTATCGGATGTCCTCCTATATGACCACTTCAAGGCAAAAGTTTGTGAACAAATTACACTGGCCGATCAACTGCCTAGTCATCCGTTTGGTCGACCCCCGGATGACCACCTCAAAAAGAAAACTTGTGAAAAATTTGCACTGGCTCATCGATCGGTCGAACATTCGTTTGGTCGTCCGCCTTGTCAACCGATGGTTTGACGAAGTGGCAAAACCCCCCAATTAGAGCACTTGATATCAAAGAGAGCTTTTTCTCAAATTTTTACTCATATTTAGTGAAATTGAAGATGCCCTAACATTACTCTTCCCTCAACACAAGTTTTCACACCCCAAACCCGAGTATGACCAACCATGGCCCACAAGAACTTAGCCCAATGCACATGTAAGCCTAAACATGAACCTAAAATCACAAAGAATAAATGTGATGATAGCTCAGAAACAAATAAATCAAAACCCAAACCAGTGACAAGTACAAACGACAAACCAACCGTAATCAATACCATCCAAACTTTTGGGATATAAACAGTCCACATATCAAAATAATCCTAAATGAAGCTCAATAAAAATAAAAAGAAATATGCACAAACTTGACATAATAATCTAAAACAATATAAATGAATGTCCTAGAGATCCATGTAATTGAGTCCCCACTACGCCATGAGTCCACTTTAAGTCCTTCTAACACCTGGAAATGATAAACAACTAAGTCAGTTGATAGTTTCCAAAATAAGACATATATCACAGAAACTAGATTGGTATACAGTTTTGATAAAGATAATCTTTTTAAAAAAGAAGGTTCCACAATTCAACAATTAAAATACTCATGTCTCTCAAGAACTTGATAAATGACATTTTCCACTTAAAACAGATTACAATATGAACATCAATAATTTTCTAGGTACCAAGTATAACAAGTAACATGCCACACAGTTTTCAAGGCAATAAGCCCGTTGAATCCAATATTAAACCAAGAGTCATCCTTGGGGTGGCAACCCATGCCTTTTCTCTTAGACGATCTAATTGAAGGTCACCTAGCCTAACCCAGGTCTTTTCCTTACAATCGTTGAGCATTAGAGTCATCACGGCCCAACTCGGATATTTTCCCTAGTTGCCAGAGTCACCACACACAATGGAATAATTTTCCTGGACTAAATATACAGATGGTCCCGATAATCAATACAATTCAGTTTCGCAAAACATGGTAGTTCACCATTATAAACATGAGACCATAAAGTATGCCAAGTTTACACATGTTTCAGAAATAATTTAATTCCATTGATACTATAATAATTTATCAAAACAGTTTAGTCCTGAAACAACAATTCAATTTTTCAACAATTTAGGGTAGGGAAACATTTATAAAAATATGTAGCATGTAACTACTCACTTGAAAACATAACAATGTAATCCTCAAATATAGTATAAAAGTCCAACTAGTGCCCTGAACCAAGTATGAAAATTGCACGTCATTATTAATTTAAAAATATTAAAGAATAAGAACTAAGTAACCTCAAACTAAAGCGCACTAACACGGCTCAACTCAACTTACCGTTACTTTTAAATAATACCTAGGTTCATGTTCTTCAAGGTCTCAAATTACTTAAGACATGGATTCAGATCGAAACTTAATTAAAAGTAGTTTTAAGATAAAACAGAATTTTAAACAAGTTTTCCCAATCTATTTGCTAACTTTAAAAATTACAAAACCCACTCCACGCTGTTCGAAAAAAGTTCCAAAACCCTCTAGATATCAACTAATATATCCTAAGTTTCAAACTCAAATGGTTTCACTTGATTTGCTTATCAAAATAATTATTTATAATTAATTATATCTAAATAGGTTATTTTCTACAGTACTTTAAAGAAATTAATGGTTCTCTTAGTATACACGAACAATCAACGTAAGGCCAAAATTTTAAGAAATTAGACTCGTAACCGGTTCTAATAACGCTGATTTGATAATTTTTAGATTTATACCCAAAGAGAACCACACTTCCAAAGTTACTATTTTACACTAGTTTTCTGGGCATATTTGAACGCAGCAATTAATATAAATTTTGACTCCCAAAAATTATAAGAAAATTCAGATATGCAATTCAATATGTAATTAATCTACTGTAAAAATTTAAGTTCAAAATTCATTCGTTTGATATGATTTCTTGATTTTTAAAGTTTGTGGTTCTGCACAGAATTTTTAAACAAAAATTTTCTCTGCACAATTTATTTCCTCAAGTTTCTTATCGGTGTATATATACAAAATACATAAACCTACAACTTCTCTATCAATGAGCTAAATAATGATAGAATAAGAAAAAAGAACAAAAATAAAAAAAGAAGAAAAAAGCTAGAAACCTACCACACATCCAAAAGTCCACCCTTATTTGCAACCTTTTTTTTTTCTTCTTCTTTTCTCTCAAACTCTCTCTTTCCCATGGCAGCTGCTGCTGCTACCCTATATTATATTAGGCAACATAGGGTTATATTAAATATCAAAACAAAAGGTCCTAAAATATTATCTTTTGTTTTAATTCATTTACTATCTCCATTAATTTAAATAAAATACAACTATTAATAGATCAAAATATACTAACTAATTGGTCCCCTGTTTTTTTTTTAAATAATAAATCTTGCCTCTAAATTAAAAACTTTTACCATAAATTTATTTTAGGTTTTAAAATTAATTAAAGGACCCTTCAACAATATTTAATTTGAACTTTAAGATTCACAAACAAAATATTTGAGATTTGTAAAATAATAATTATTTAATTATTTATTTGATTTATATGTTTGGGTTCTCATACAGGTTGATTTGAATTGATATTGATTGGTGCAATTTGGTATTTTGACAATTTTATTTTAGAGTAATATTAGATATATCAAGGGCTTGTTTGTTTTAGTTTTAAATTAATTTTTGAGAGCTCAAAATCTAAAATTTGATTGGTTTACAATTTTGTTAATACTATTTTCAATCATTTTTTATATCTCCTCTATCTTTCTCTCAAGTATTACAAATTAATCAATCATTTTTTCTCATCTCCCATCTCTCCTCTCTTATTCTTTCACATCTTACATACCAACCAATCACTTTTTCTCTTTCACACTAATCTATTCAACTAGAAAAAAATACAAATCAACTCAAAGTATAAAACTCCAACTACAAAATTATTTATTAAAAATACAATCAAACAAATTTAAATTTTGAAAATTCATTTAAAAACTAATCTTTCAAAATTGATTTCAAAACTAAACCAAACAAAACCTAAATATTTCACCAAAATATGAAAAAATTATTTGTTGGTCCAGGGATGCTACGTGGTCATGCTCCTCACCAATTATGAATCACCATATCCTTTCATGTTCTCCAATCACTTAATATAAAATCACAGGCTTTACCCCTTCTATCAATCACAACATATCTAGGGCATCACGTGACTATATCCTAAGATTACCAAATAACTTCTTCCAAAATTTCTACTAACTAAGCATTCACATGCCTGTGAGACTCATTAACATGAAACCCATACCATATGAGTTGTTTGATAAAAGTTTGAGAAAATTGCAAATAAATAAATAGGTTTCTCACAAAATATTTACAAATTCATGAAAAAAGAATTTATAACTTTAATTATTAAAGTTCATAAGTTTACCATTAATTTAATTTTTTTTATGACTTATCGACCCAAATTTTTTTTTTTTTTTTTGAAAACTTTCAATATATTGCAATTTTCCCTAAAAGTTTTTGTGTGAGACCCACACCCCTATAAGTGTTTGATAAAATTTTTAATAAAACAAGTTTCTTGTACTTTTATTTTTTTTATATTCCAAAATTATTTTCTTTGTCCCTTCCAAAATATTAGTATCTTTTGGAAAATTTAGCTTCTTTTTTTTTGTGATAATATAATGATTACACTTTAAAAATATTAATTTTGCAAAATTGTCCTTTAACTTTTTTGGAAACACCAACTATCGTAATAAATGAATTTAAAAGAAAAATAAAAAATTCATGTTATCTTAGTTCTTAATTTTTTAACCTGAACAGAAATTTTAGAACAGTAAAAATGAAATAAAGAAATAATATTTTAGGACCTGTTTGATTTTTATTTTAAGAATTCACTTTTTAAAAAATTTACTTTTTTGTTTAAGTATTTTTTTTGTTTTCACTGATTTTTAAAAATATTTTAAGCATTTTTAAAATTTTTAGACACATTTAATATAAATACATTTAAAAAGTATAATATTTGTTAATTTTTTTTGTAAAAAAAATTACTAAATACTAAAAATATAAAAAAATATATGAAAATTTAATATATTTTTCATATTTTTATATATTTATTAATTTTTAAAAATATTTTATTATTTAGATAAATTTAAGTAAGGTACGTCTATAATAATAAAAAAATTACTTAAAATTTTAAAAATATTCATCAAAAACAAAAAAAATATAAAAAAATAAAAAATTTAAATTCAAAAAATTCAAACCAAACCTAATATAATCTTTTTTAATTGAAGAATGAAATAGAAAAAGTGCGCCCTTAAACCGTCCAATTTATGTCCCAATCCCTCCAAGTTTTGAACCAAAGTTCCCCAACCCCACTTCTCTCTCTCTCTCTGCAGTTTTCGATTCTCTCTCTACCGAGGAGCTGATGGGGAGACCGCCGAGCAACGGAGGCCCAGTCTTCCGCTTCAACCATACTGAGGTTTCACTTCTCTTTCCTCTCTTCTCTCTGCTCTCTTCTCTCTCTTTCTCTATGGTTATATATATACACAAATGTAAGGGCATGCATGTCTCGAATCTATATCAATTTTGAATTTGAATAAAAGTACTCAAAAAAAAAAAAAAAATCTCCATTCCTTGACTCGAATTTATATCAAATTGAGTTTTACCCTAATCAAACTCAAATGTTTACTCAAATTTTCCAAAATCATTTTGTAAGCTTTCAAATTTACATCTCTGCCATTACTGAAACTTTACTCAAATTTGTGTTTGTCATGGAGTGCTTCATATCAAATAAATTTTTTACTCAATTAGTAAGAATTTGAGTAAGGGTTCGATATGGCGTAACGTATATCGAAATGGGTCGTCTTTTTTAAAAATAAAAAAAATAAAAATTTCTAATTAGTATAATCGGCAGCTTGATTCTTGAATTTCTTGATGCTATTCATTAGAAAGATTAATGTTTTACTCAATTAGTAAGACTTTGAGTGAGGGTTCGCGATGGCGTAACGAATATCGAAATGGGTCGCCTTTTTTTATATTATAAAATTCTAATTAGTATAATCAGCAGCTTGATTCTTGAATTCGTTGATACTGTTCATTGGAAAGATTAATTTTTTACTCAATTAGTAAAAGTTTGAGTGAGGGTTGGGGATGGCGTAACGGTTATCGAAATCGGTCATTTTTTATTTTTATTTTTATTTTTAGATTCTAATTAGTATAATTGGCAGCTTAATTACCTAGGTCTTGAATTTTTTGATGCTATTTATTAGACAGATTAATTTTTTTAAAGCAATTGGAATTTAAGTATGAATTTTTCACACCAATGTCTTCTGTTCTTGCCATGCAATGTGATTGATGTAAAGGGGGATTGCAATGTCATGGACTATTAGTCCGGAAGTAAATAGTCCGAGGACTGTTTAACTGGATGGATGGGATTAAATGTTTGGAAATGATTATTCCAATAATCTTAGATTCGGATGGGAAATTATGAAGAAGGATAATTGCTTCAAAGACCCTTTTGTCCTTTTAAATTTGCAATGACAATTCTAAATTTGAAATTTTAATTTAGATGCATTTAAAAAATAATATATTTGTGAAAAAAATATCAAAATAGTTCACTAAAAATAAATAATAATGTATTGAAGAAACAACCAAAAAAACCCTATAGTTTGACCTTTGTAATAAAATGAAGTTTGAGTTTTTAATTTTGTCAATTTAAACCCTAATCTTTTGATTCATTTTTAATCCAAACCATTCATTTATGTTCGTTAAGTAAAATTGATGGAAAAATGGTATTTTAGCCATTAAACTCCATATAGATATACATAAAATGTCTAAATGCCCTTTTTCGTTGAGTTTAATGACTAAAATATCAAATTTTTTTATTGATTTTACTTAATAAAAATAGGCAGATGATTTAAATTGAAACCAAATTAAAAGATTAGAGTACGAATTGTCAACATTAAAAATTCAGGGTTTATTTTGTTACAAGGATCAAACTCTGAGTTTTTTTTTTTCCCTAATTTATTTCTATTTAAAAACAAATAGTGATTTTTGTTTTTTGAATTTCTTCACAAATGTAAGTGCATTCAAGATATAAAAAATTTGATTAAAATATGAAAAGGTTCGCTAAAGACAAAATAATACAAAAAATCAAAAACTAAAAAACAAATTTCAAAAAATAAACAAAACAAAAAATAATTCTTATTTATTTATTTATTTTTTATATGCACTTATATTTGTGAAAGAAATTTGAAAGAAGTTGACTAAAGATTAAAAAAAAAATGAAAAATAGTATAATTTGTTTTATATATCTTTGTGTGAAACAAATTGGAGGAAAGATATGTTGTATACTTGGTGTCATTTTTTGTGATTTAAGAACCTCATATGGAGTGCATATATATGGATGAGGACTGGAGATGTATCTCTTATTTGTATTGTTTAGGTATTCACTGACAATAAGACAAAGGGGCCATTTGGTTGACGGAATAGCTTTATTTCATAAATTGTTCTATTTCAAATTAACAGATTTGAAATCTCTGACTTTGTAAATGTGTTAACTCAATTTGTATAGGTGTTGAACATAGCAAATTTTAAATCTTCCGTTTTGAGATTAGGTAATTTTATGTTTAAGAAGAATTGACCAAGTTCAAATTTTAATCAAGTAAATTGTTTGGATTTTTGAGTTTTTTTAATTCTTAATTTTTAAATCCAAACAATGGTAATTGTCTAATTTGTAAATGAGCTAATTCTGAAACTGTCCAAATAATTCACATAGTTGGGTGGGACAACTAAAGGCCCTAATTGCTTTGCCTTTGCATCTTTCTTCTTGGCGTTATGGGTATTGTCTGGATTATGAACTGATAAGAATTATTTTTTTTGGTTCTGGTGGTTAATTAGGAATCTACTGTGCCTTTAGGTTTCATTATTTGCTAGTGCAAGGGGTTTTGCACATGTATGTAGTAAAACAATTTTCAACACAAGCTCAAATGTTCGATGGAAACATCTCTTTGTGCCCTGTATTGGCTTTAACCTTGTGGGAGCAATCGTTCATACATAATTTGGAATGCATTCCAATAAAACCTTTCATTTGGACAATGGGTATTTGTTTAGTGCATGTGTTAATGCTTTGGTGATCTCTAGCACGAGGCAGTAGAGAATACTATTATTTATGGCATTAACTATGATGGTATCTTTTCGGAGGTTGTAAATGCATTTGAACAATGTCAATGATTTAGGTCATCATTGTTTCATTTTTAAGGTTGCTGAGATGGAAACTATACTGCAAGAACACAATACTCAGATGCCTACACGTGAAGTTCTTGTAGCTCTTGCCGATAGGTTCAGGTGTGTAGTTAATGTGCATTAATTCAAGAATTCAAATGATTGGAAACTTCTTGCTTGCCTTACAATGTCAGAAGTCAGGTCATCTTGTGGTTGTCTTTGGTTGTAGTGCTTCAGTGGAACGGTCAGGAAAGATTGTAGTTCAAATGAAACAAGTAAGACACTTTCCATTGACTGCATGTTGATGATTCCCCAAGAATCGTTTGCTAATTTAGATACTTTGTACAGGTGTGGAATTGGTTCACAAATAGGCGGCATGCTCTCAGGTCAAAGGCCAAGTATCCTAGGACATTAAATGTATCACCTATTGCTTGGGATGATTCAAGTGCAGTGATAAATGTCCCTCAAACCCCTCAATCTGTAACTGCTCCAGGTAGGACTGGAAACATTCCAGCTTCTTGTTTTTTGGCACACTTATCTGGTGCTTAGCTGTATTTCCTGTAGTAATTTTGTTTTCTAATTTATATTTTGATTGATGTTGCTGCGTAGCGAACCGGACAATGTATTTATCAAATATGCCTTGGGATGATTCTGCTGCAGTGAGAAATGTCCCTCAAGCCCCTCAATCTGTAACTGCTCCAGGTAGGATTGACAGCATTCCAGCTTCTTGTTTTTTGGCACACTTATCTGGTGCTTGCCTGTATTTCCTGTAGTAATTTTGTTATCTAATTTATATTTTGGATTGATGTTGCTTCGTAGTGAACTCTACAATCTATGTATCACGTTTGCCTTGGGATGATTCTACTGCAGTGAGAAATGTCCCTCAACCGCATCAATCTGTGACTGCTCCAGGTAGGATTGACAACATTCTGGCTTCCTATATTTTGGCACACTTATCTGGTGCTCACCTGTATTTTCCTATAGTAATTTTGTTTCTAATATATATTTTGGATTGACGTTGCTGCATAGTGAATCCTTCATTGGGGACTCAATAAGCTCTGCCATTACCTAGTTAAATGCCTAGACCTAGAATATCATGCTTCTGATGGATGTTTCTGTCAACATGACTACTGGTACTAAATGGTTGATTGCATTAAAATAGAATATTTCAACACTAAATTTTATGTTGTAGATAAGTTGCATATAATTATTTATGAGTCTAGCATTTTCCATTTGTTCAATGCATTTCATATATATATATATATATATTTCTGTTGTTCTATTTTGAACTATAAAATGCTATGGACAAAATACATTTTTGTGTACTGTTATGGAGGTTATCCTAGCTGGTTTGTTTCATCAACTCTTCGTAATTTTGGAAAGGAATATTTTCTTATTTTTGGTAGTTTGATGTTATTCTTACATTACATTAATTTTACATTACACTATCGTTATTAACCATGTAGTACCAGTAGCCATTAGACTTTAGACATTATAGTTTTAATGTAACATTAATTTTTAAATTACTTACATTACATTATTGTTATTTTTAATTTATATAAATGACAAATAATACTTGTTATCCTTATATATGACATAAAATAAATATATATAACTATATATGTTGTGTGTCTCCCACTTGTAGGGTCTTACATTTTTGAAAATTTATGTGGTGGCAAGTCCATGTTCATCCCTTTTAGAATGCAACTGTACAAGCTTTCCAATTCTGCAAATTTCAATTGAAATTATGAGATGACAACATTCGTATTCTTTGGTCAAAAGCACATATTTGTTAAATAGGTTTGGTTAATTTTGAAATTGGATGCACAGGCCATTGAAGAACTTACTCTTTCCTTTCTGCCTAATCTAACTCGTTGTATGGCCATAGTTGCTGATTAGCTATATACTATAGTAGTTAAGGAATCTTGTATTGTCACGCCCCATTCTGGGTGGTTTAATTGTCATAGGTTGAATTGAGCATGGGAGTGTCTAATGGAACTGCCAAACTAAGTTTGCTTGAATAAAATGCTCTATGTGAATGCTCCTATTTAATGCAATCTGCTCTGATTCATTGATTGGTTGAGTTTTGGAAATAATAAAATTTATTTAGTTAAGAAATTAAGCTTGAAATATGTGGTTGTTGCTTAGGTTGGGTTGATGGAGAACAAGTGTATGTAAGAGAATTGCCAACAATAGTTTGCTTGAATGAAATGCTGTAGTCCTTATTTTATTAGATATTCACTGATTCCAGTGATTGGTTAATTTTTAGGAAATGAGCAGAGTTGAATTTGAGAAATAAAACTTACAAGTAGGTTAATCCTTCATAGCCAGCCTTTCTGGTTCTAGTATTTTCTGTGCCACAGCAATTAGGTATAGAGAATTACTCTTAACAATTAAAAGTTCCTGTCACTTGCTCCTTGGCGTGAAAGTCTTCTGACATATGTTACTGGGAATGTAGATCATTTTGGTACTTGGGGAACTGAATCAGGAATGTTGCATGCCACATTCTTTAAAATGTTGTACAACAAGGGTAGACTAGTTTAGATTATACTATTAGAATACAAGGTACTTCTAGAGCAATTTTCTTTTAACAATTAAATATCCAATAAAATATTGCTTTCTCTTTTTCAATTAATCATGTTACAACACATTTCCTATGAGCATTATGACCCATTTTTTATGTTTTGTCATGCTAGAACTCCACTCTCCTTAGATGTTAGTTTATTTTAATTGATTTGTTTTGAATGACAAATCAATTATTTTCCTCCTAAGGTTTATATTGGAAAATATTTTTGGGATTACTTTGGATAGCTGGGGTGTTCCAAAATGTAAATTGCTGGGGTAATAGTGTTGTCTGGTAACAGTGCTTCTGACTCTTCCCAATGTATAATCCACTCACTTTTTGGTGTGAGGCAATCTGCCAGCCTCTTTGCTCTTTACGAGTCTTAATTTTTCTTCCAGAAGAGGTCTTCTATCTGCTGCTTCTTCTTCTTCTTCTTCTTCTTTTTTTTTTTTCCCCACTTCATTATTCATGTTTGACAGTTCGCTTCTACCTGTCATCTAATCTCTTCCAAAAGAGTTCTTACTTCTTTTTTTTTACCTTTGTAATTTCATGTTTGACTGTTCACTTCTTGTCATCTTACTTCATTTTATCTTGCCCTCAGTATCATTTTCAGCAGTTCAGAGCGCAGGAAGAGCTGTTTCAGATAAAAATCATGCGGAGTTCAAAGCTAAATCTGCAATGGATGGTGTTGTTTTGCCCTCATTATCATTTTCAGCAGTTCAAAGTGCAGAAAGAATTGTTTCAGATAAATATCATATGGAGTTCGAAGCTAAATCTGCAAGGGATGGTGCATGGTTAGTATTTCTGGCTTTTCAGGTTTAGAACTTCTGGATGTTAATTATTTGATGTTTGCCCTCATCCTTTCTGATAATTACTAACCTGTTTTGAATGACAATAATTCATTCCTTTTATGCTCCCTGCCTCAGGTATGATGTTGCAATGTTTATGTCTCATCGATCTCTTGAGAAGGGTGACGCGGTAATTTTTTAAGTTGATTTCTCCTTCATATGTTAATGAGTTAGTTATCAGAAGGAAGAGATACCGTATACCACTAATTCTTCTGAATTTCATAATTACCATTATTGGGATCCTCTATCTTCATATAATTTGACACTTTTTTTGCTCATTTAACTTTATTCTTAAACCAAACCAAACCAAACCAAGCCTTAAGTCCCATCATAAAACAAAACCACATCAAATAAACAATTCGAGCCTATTTCACCCAATGGCATATTTCTTGTTAGACCCTTCATGAACTATTATTCATCTTATGTTTCCACATGATGTATGCCTATATTAATTGTATGGAGCATCCGAGCATCTTTAGGTAGGAACTTAGGAATCGAGTTTGTTACTGAATTTCTAGGCGAATCCATCAAATGGTGCACTGTTGATGGATAATATCTGCAACCTACCCTTGGACTACAACAATCTTTTCCCTTTAACATTTGTTAGAACTTAGAAGTTAAAAATGCCAGTTCACAACTTGTTTCTTGACCTTCTGCCAACCTTTTTGACTTGAGCTATGATTTAAATTCTGCTGGCCAATTCAGGAGGTTCTGGTTCATTTTGCTGGTCTTGGACCGGAGGAAGATGAATGGGTTAATATTCGTAGGAATGTTAGACCACGGTCTCTTCCATGCGAACCATCAGAATGTGCTGCAATTCTTCCTGGAGATCTTGTACTCTGTTTTCAGGTGTGAATGTCTTTATAATGATGCTGCAGAATAATTTATATATCTCAATTTTAAAAGAAAAGAAATTAAATTTATCAAATCTTCAGAATCCCCATTTGATTTGATATTTTATTTATTTTTTAATGTTTAAATTTCAGGACGGCAAAGAGGAAGCTCTTTACTTCGACGCACATGTTCTTGATGTACGGAAACGAAGGCATGATTTAAGAGGTTGCCGCTGTAGGTTCCGGGTGCATTATGATCATGATGAGTCTGAGGTATACCATATACGACTGAATATTTTTTTTACTGCAAACGTTCTATGAGTTCATTTCTTTTTCTTTCTTTCTTTGCTTTTAATTTTTTTTTCCTTTTTTTTTGGGGGGGGGGTGGGGGTGTCTTGTGGTTGTGGTTCATGGCTCAATTAAACCTAGTGTTTAAAATGCCCAGTTTAATCTTGGGCCATTTTATTTATATTGTTAGATGGTGACATCTCTTGCTCTTTGTTTTTGTTGTTGTTTGTCAGAGTTGGAGCAGCTGTTTAGGATAACAAGTTTATTTTCTTTCTTACAAGCTTGTTGGGTAGATTGAGCACATTATACTTTATCTGTTACACTGGAGATTATTTCCCGAAGAAAAGCCTCAGTGAAATAGTTTGAACAGTAAAAACTACAGTTAGTAGTGCTTATCTTTCCAAGGGAAATACCATTGAAACAACTTTTAGTTGATATTGTCTCTTGAAAAGTTTGTGAAGAAATATTCTCCTATATGGGCATGGAGCATGACTAGTGTTGGTCTTTTCATAGACATAAAATCAGCACCTTCAGTTAGTTGGACTGACAGAAATTCTTTCAAGGAATAACTCGCTTAAACCAAAATCAGTAGAAGTTGTAGCGGTCAATTGAGTTGCATAGTTGTTCATTTTCAAAACGTAGGGATGTGTTATTGTTCTTGGTTATAACTTGAAATGGTTTTCAGCATCATTATTTCTTGCTTGCAACTGCACTTTCTCACTCATCATGAGTTTTATGCGAAGAATTCCTGCTTTTGAAACCTTTGTTCAGAAAAATAAAAGAATACTTCTTTTCATTGTGTTTTACTTCAACATTATACAGTTTTCTCTGGCACATACAGTCGATATTCTTTTAACTTAGCATCTAATGCAAAATACATGCATTAATACACATTCTACTGCACCATTTAGACCTATATTTGTTGGGTTGCATAGCTTTTCATGCCTCAATATAGGTATGCATTATTGTTGTTGGTCCTAACTTGAAATGGGTTTTCTACCCCATTATTTTTTGCTTGCAGTGGCACTTTCTCATTAATTCACACAAGTTTTTGTGGGAAAGAATTCCTGATTTTGAAATCTTTCTTTGTGTTATACTTTATTATCATACAGTTTTCTCGGGCACATACGATCGACATTCTTTCCATGTTGCATTTAGTGCAAAATACATGCATTAAAGCACATTCTACTATGCCATTTAGACCTATTTTATTCACTGCCATTTAGTCTATTTTATACATTTCATGCTGGCCAATGTTTTCATCCGGTGGCTAATTCTTTCTTCAGGAAATTGTGCCCCTAAGAAAAATTTGCCGTCGGCCAGAAACCGATTACAGGTTCCGGCAACTTCGTGGCATAAACAAATCCAGTTATGTGAACAGGCAGAAAATTGGTGCTGATACGCAAGCGGGCAACACATTGAAGGCATATTCTTCACCTGAACCAATGCAAAAGCAGCAAAAAGTAGAGGAACCTGAAATTCTGCAACCCAAAATTCCCAAGATTAGTACAGGTGGTGATGCTGCTAACACCATCACCGGTGGTTCTGGTCAAGTGGCAACTTCAATGGTTCCACCAGCCAATGTTGTTGTGACAAGTGGCGATGCTACCAGTGGTTTTGGTCAAGAGGGAACTTCAATGGTTCTACCGGCTAACATTGTTGTGACAAGTGCCGCTGCTGCAATCACCGGTGGTTCTGCTCAAGTGGGAACTTCAATGGTCCCACCAGCCAATGTTGCTGTGACAAGTGGCGCTGCTGTGAACACCATCATCATCAGTGATTCTGTTCAAAATATGGCACTATGATAAAAGGTTGGTTGTTAGACATCTTTGGTATGTTTCTCATGGATTGTTAGTTGGATTGAATTCAAATTTAGTTTTTCAGTATATATTTTTCTTTCTGATGGGTAAAATTGTAGTTGAATGAGAACATTGTGTTTTTCACCCCCAACCCCAACTCACTTTAACTAAGTAGGGGTTCTCTTTTGGTGGGTCTGTTTGATCGCTTAGAAAACATAGGAAAGAAACAAGAGAAAAGCTTGGGAATAGTGTGACTGCCATGCTTATCTCGAACTCATCAATGGCATCTCTGGCAACCCATCAGGAGATCTTTTGAGGAGCTCATTGGAGTTGGGTTGGGAGAAGGGGGCGTGTGGTGAGAATTATGTTTGGGTGAAAAAATGACCTGAAAGCAAAAGAAAATTTTGGTTTTGTAACAGTTACTATGCCCTGTTTAGCTGCTGAGAAAATCAAGAAGGCAGGGGAAAAAACACAGGAAGTGTTACTACATTGCTTGATAAGTTGAATCTAAAAGAATTTGTATTCTTTGTGATTGGATTCCTAATTGGAGGGTGGTGTTGGTCCATTATGGGACTATTTCGATGATTTGAATTGTTTACTTATAGCGTATGAGCAAATTGTCTATGCTAAAAAGCAAATTGATTGGACAATTATAATTATATGTTTGAATTATATTTATTTTCAACAAAATAAATGGTCAGTATAATTTTGACAATAGAACATATATTTTTTTGAATGTAAATGTAATACCATTAGGTCTTGTTTGTTTTCAGAAGTAATATGGAGATGATTTATAATGAGGGGATTAATAGTGATGGGATTGTTAGTGAGGGGATTGATAGTGAGAAGATTAAGTAAAATTGTGTTTGTTTTGATGATAGTTGTTAGTGTAGGGATTATTAAATTATTTTTATATAAAATAACTATAAAATAATAAAACAAATAAAAAAATATAAAAGCATTAAACATTAATATCCAAAAAAAAAATGTCTAACATGTAAAAAATTTTCAAAAAAAATAAAAAAATTTTCAAAAAAAATAAAACAAATAAAATAATGATTTTTACTTAACAAAAAATATAAAAAATTAAACTTCAATGTTAAAAAAAATGCCTAGCATGTAAAAAATGAAAAAATAAAAAGT
The DNA here is from genome assembly GCF_055761805.1 of Camellia sinensis. Classification (NCBI taxonomy): domain Eukaryota; kingdom Viridiplantae; phylum Streptophyta; class Magnoliopsida; order Ericales; family Theaceae; genus Camellia; species Camellia sinensis. Next base: position 173,531,373 of record NC_138967.1, read on the forward strand.
TTCTAGTCCTTGGAATTATTTTTCTAACACTTCTTCCATCTTAATTTCCCTTTCAAGGCCTATCCTAATATTAAAGGATTAGGAGTTCTTTTTTTATCTCTCAAAACAAACATTTCATATAGCGAGTCACATCTCACTATCAATCTCAATCCATTTTTTCAAACAAATCGGCGCTCACCTAGTTATAGTTGCCCCATCAATTTTATTTTAGCAAAAGATGATTTTTGACAAATGGTTTAAGTCGTTAACGTGGGCCTTGTGATGGGCCCACCATGTCCAAGAGTACCCTCCAAGTAGACAATTTTTAAATTTTATGAAAAAAATTTATATAACAGGTATGTTATGTTGAAGTAGTGTAATCTATTTATTATTTGTTATGTGATGCACCTTGAAATCGATGTTTGATGGGATTAAATACTCACCATCTCAAGTCAAGCACAATAATTTTTCAAATTTTACATAATAAAAAAAATAAGTGAAAAAATACGATACCAATACAATCAGACTTGCCCACTATTTAAAAATGTCTTGTTATTGTCAATGAGAAGTATAAATTTTCAAAATATTTATAATTTTAATATATTTTTTTATATATTTCAAATAATTTTTATATATTTCAATACATTTTAACATATTTTTTACAAAAAAATGTTTGAGTTCCTCAATTTTTTTTTTACAATTCAATCCACAGTGATGTAATTTGATAAATGTCAAATTTTTATTGATTACACACTTAATTATATGAAATTTATCACCTTGCCACATCAATATAGATACATTTGTGAATATAAAATGTGAATCTATAACACCAAGTTGTTATGTGATACAACTTGAGATCGATGTTTGATGTGATTAAACACTCACCATCTCAAGTCAAACACAATATTTTTTTCAAATTTTGTATAATAAAAAAATGAGTGAAAAAATACGAGACATCAATTCAATCAGACTTGTCCACTATTTAAAAATGTCTTGTTATTGTTAATGAGAAGTATAAATTTTCAAAATATTTATAATTTTAATATTTTTTTTTATATATATTTCAAATTATTTTTATACATTTCAATACATTTTAATATATCTTTTACAAAAAAATGTTTGAGTTCCTCAAAAATCTTTTTCAATTCAATTCATAATGATGTTATCTGACAAATATCAATTATTTATTAATTATACACTTAATTATATGAGACTTATTATCTTTACCACATCAGTATAGATATATTTATGAATGTAAAACGTGAATCTATAACACTTTCCATTTTTTACTTATTTTTTTTTAACACTTTTCCTATTTAAAATACTTTCACCTCACTAACTGCAACCCTCAGCTTACCACAAACCATAACTAACCCACCTCAAATTCAAAAAATTGGTTGGGTGGTCCAAACCATTTTGTAGATAGTTACCCAATCATCAACCACCCATGATCTGTCCATGTTGATGTGAAGATTATTGTACTTACCACTTTGCATTGTCTTGCCAGAATATTTTGCTTTGGTGTTCCATGATCTATATGATTCTCTCTTACAAACCTACGCTCATGCGCACTTCAAGTCACTTGATTAAGGCCCGTTTGGGTTAAAAGTTGTGATTAAAATAGTCCTATTAGATAAAATAAGTTATTTTAATTAAATAAGATAAAATGTTTTACCAATCTATAATCAGTTTATTTTTTCTCTCATAAAAGTTAAAAAAATTAAAAAATCTATCTCAAATAAGATTTTTTAATCCCAAACTAAAATAATTAAAAAGTCAACTCACATCTCAAACCAACCCTAAGGATTGTAATTAAATCCATTTATTTATAAATTATTTTATTAAAAAATTATTTAAATATTTTTTTCCAAAGATTAGATGCACCAAACTTTGAATGAACATTTCAAAATCAACTAGTTGAGAAATCGTGCTAGAATAGCAACAAGCTTTTGTCTCATTAGGCCCTTAAACAAATTTGGTGTCATACACCACTACTTTTATTCAATTCTTTAACTTTAGGAGTAATGTTATACGTAGATAATTATAGGGCTGATTACATTAATATGAACTAGTACATATTAACTCCTTTTAAATATAAAATTTATATAAGTATACTTCTTTTGAATGTAATTTAAAGGGAGTTTGCAGCGGATGGAAGTAATACATTTTAATAATTGAGAAATCAAATTGTATATATTGAGGGATGAGTAAAGATAAAATAGTATTCACTAATATTTGAGAAATTTTGTTGTAAATAATTCAAAATTATATGTGTTAGTTATTATCTATTCCTATTATATTTAAGACTCTTATATTCTTGTACACCTAGATTTCCTATACACCTAGGTTTCTTGGCCTATATATACAGTCTTCTCCTATTGTAATTGATAGATTGAATATATACAATACATATTATTTTCTCTCTCTCTACTATTCTCATAACATGGTATCAGAGCCTAGGGTTTTTTCCTAGCCTCATTTTCTTCTTTATTACGTTTTTTTTTATTATTTTTCCTAGTAGATTGCTTCTTTCTATTTTTGCGTATCAAGTCCTTTTCTGTTTCAACAATTAGTCTATACCATCTTCTTTGTCTCTTTAAGACGAAACCAACACCGCCAGACTCATCTTCATCCGACGCTCCACGCGTTGTCACGCGCCTCCTGAAGCTTGGTAACGCGCTGTACCATTTTCCCACGCGCCTTCTGCACTTGTCTCGCGCTATCGTGCGTTGCGGCCTCATCTGCTAACGTAAGCCGCTAACGTAAGCCGCTGGTTTCTTGCGCGCCATTGCTACTGTTGCTATCGTGCGCCGCGTGCCTCTCTGCTAACGTGCACCGCGCATGCTGACGTCACCCTCTTGCTGTGACATCCGCCCTACGGTCAACCCACTTTGACTAGCCATTTACTTGCCTTTTCGGGCGTGTTTTTGGCCAATTCAGACCCTATCCCACCTATTTTCGGCCTCCTGAATCTACTGGTGGGTTCCGTTTTGGCAAAATCAGCCTTTACACAGCCCTATCTTCTTTTTTTTGCCCTGTTTGAGCATTATGGATAGTACTGAGCACATCCACTCTGTTTCTGTCATCCTTGATGGGCTAATTATGTTAGTTGGGCCCAAGCTCTCTCCAGCTTCATCAAAGGGAAACATCTTTGGCGGATCATTACTGGTGCTCTTCCCAAACCCATATAGAAGGAGGATGAGACTGACTCTGCCTTCGATGACCATCTTGATGAATGGGAAAGTAAGAATTATCAAATAATCACCTGTTTTCGAGCTATCTCAGTTCCCTCCATTCATCTCCAATTTGGTCGGTTCCAAGATGATGCTCAAATTACTTCCCCTGCCAAAGCAATTTGGGATTTCTTGAGGGATCATTATCAGACCACTGGCCATACTCATCAATATCAACTGTTGCAGACTCTTCATCACATGCGCCAAGCATCCGGTCAGTCTATCAATGACTTATTATCCCAAATGTCGTCTGTTTGGGACCGGCTAGCTCTTTCTGAGCCTCTATGGGCATATTCTGAGAATGCACAGCTGTTTATTACTTATCGGAATCATCAACGACTATTACAGTTCCTTATGGCTTTTCATAGCATTTTTGAGCCTGTACGTGCTTCATTGCTCCATCGTTTGCCCTTGCCCACTTTAGAGCAAGCCATTACTGAACTATTATCAGAGAAGACTCGTTTTGGGACTATCAAAACTTAGAATATGGATTTTGTTCTTGCTACGCCATCATCACAGAGTTCCTCATTTTCACAACCCGCTAGTTCATGCCAGTATTGTCTCAACCGTGGCCTGCCAGCCACTCATTCTTTTGTTCAGTGCTAGGCTCGTGAATGCTTTACTTGCCATAAGACTGCTCTCGGTCATCTTCAACCCTATTGTCCTTGAGCCCCCTCCAAGAAAGGGTTTTCTCGTTCTGGGTATCAGTCCAAATCTGGCCACGGTTCTCGCTCTGCTGCTGTTGCCTCTGAGGGTTCTTCTACTCACCACTCCACTGATTCCGCTACTTCTTCATTCTCTATGGATGATGTTGAGTCCCTCATCCAATAGGTACTTTCCAAATGTGGTACTCCTCCCTCTACTGCTCTTTCCATGACTTCAGGTAATTTTCTCTAGTAGTTTGATTCTGCATGCTATAATCATATGATTTCTGACTCCACTATGTTTTCTTCTATATCATCATCATTTTCTGTCCCCATCATACACACTGTTGATGGTTCTCATATGACTGTCCGTCACACTGGCCACATTTCTACTTCTATTGTGTCTTTTTATAATGCTTATCACATTTATGCTCTTCACTTAAACCTTATCTCTGTTGGTCAGTTATGTGAGCTTGGTCTAACCGTTACCTTTTTTTTCTAATGGTTGTTTGGTGTAGGACCCTCAGACGAAATAGATCCTTGGGATAGGCCGTAAGCATGGACATCTATTCGAGCTTACCCATGTTCGCATTCCTTACAAATCATCTACTGCTGCTCTCTCCACATAATCTACTATTGCTCCCATTGTTTTCTCTGTTGCATCTACTTCGTCGTTGTCTTCTTTACAGCTTTGGCATTGTCGCCTAAGACATGTCTCTTTTAGTCGTTTGAAAATTTTAGTTTCTAGTGGTCAGTTAGGTCTTGTCCGTCTTGAAGATGTCGATTGTTTATCTTGTCAAATTGCTAAACAACCTGCTTTATCTTTTAATAATAGTACTTCTATATCTACTGTTCTTTTTGATCTTGTGCATTCCGATATTTGGGGACCTTCCCCCCACACCGACCATGGGGGTCAAGATATTTTGTGATTTTTGTTGATGATTTTTCTCGTCATACTTGGTTTTTTCTTCTCAAAAATCGATCTGAACTTAAATAGATTTATTATGATTTTTCTGCTATGGTTCGCACTCAGTTTTCTCGTATTATTAAAATATTTATTTCTGATAATGCTAAAGAGTACTTGGATTCTAAATTTCTATCTTTTCTTCGGGCTAATGGTACCTTATCTTATCGCTCTTGTGCCGGCACGTCCCAACAACATGGACGAGTCGAAAGGAAGCACCGTCATATTCTAAACACTATCCAGGCTCTTCTCATCTCTTCTTCTTGTCCTGAACAGTTTTGGGGAGAAGCTGCCCTCACTGCCATTGTCACGACCCAAACCCGGCCCTATGGGTTTAGCACCGTAACCGGCCAGTAATCCGAGATTACCGAAGGCCTGCTTAACAGTAATACAGTAAAACAGAGTACAGGGCCTGGCGGAAGCCAATACAGTAAATAAATAGTGTCCATTGAGCTGTGACAGTCTGTATGCAAAAGGCTTTTCATACATTTATACATAAACAGTACAGAACAGTATACACAATATTTACAATCATTCAGACTAGGGACTCGACCCTAGATAACAGTACAGTAACACTCGGTCTAAACAGAACAGTAAAACAGTACAGAAGGGGGAAAAACAAACAAAACACCCCCAAGCCATAACATGGCAACTCGGAACCTCGCAGTGAGGCACAAAGGCTGGCTTGACAAAACTGGAGTAACCCTGACGCCTCTAGCTGCGGTCTGGTGCCTGAACACCTACATATATATATGAGCAGTGAGCTAAAGCCCAGTGAATAACATAAAGCGTAAAGGGGTTAGAATGAATGTCCTTACAGTAATGAAAACAGTTCAATTCAATCAGTATTTCAGTTGTTCAGTACAGTAAACAGTCATATGTGGTACATCCATTAGCATAACAGTAACAGTAGGTCTTAAAAGACCGAACAGTAATGATGGCCATCAGTCAGTAAACAGTAGTGGTTCCACGAGGGAACCGACAGAGAATTCTGTCGCAGTAACAGTAACAGTAAACAGTAGGTACTAAGGATGCCACAGTACAGTTCAGAAATAAAGGACATACATTCATTCAGTAAATAATACCAGTTCAGTAAACAGTTCAGTTCAGTATTCAAAAGATATCAGTTGAACATATCTTTACACAATTGTTACTCACAGAGTTCTGGGCTACAGTATGCTAGAGCGTGTCTCTCCAGTCGCCAACCCTACACAGTTCACAGGTTGAACACACTAAGCTACACAGTTGGGAAACATCATAACTTAATCCCTAATTTGCCTTGGTGTGTTCTACAACGATATCCTCATCAAGATGTCTTAAACTAGGCCTAAGAATGCCTAGGATGGGATGAGGATGCAAAAATGCACATTTAAAAGCATTTTCAGGATTTTCAGAAAAACAGAGTCCCGCTCGAGCTCAGGTTTCCCCGCTCGAGCGTACAGGCAAACAAAGGTACACGCTCGAGCGCAAACTTTCCCGCTCGAGCGTACTGTAAAAGTACTGGATGGGTGAAATCCCCGCTCGACGCCCGCTCGAGCTTGAGACATGACTCCGCTCGAGCGCCCAATACTCCGCTCGAGCGGACTGTAAAACAGTGCAAGATGCTGGAAGCTCGATTTTCCCGCTCGAGCGGCACTTCCCCCGCTCGAGCGGACGACTGAAATCTGGAAATCCCAGATTCGAGCTCCAGGTCCAAAACCAAGCTCAAAAGCATCAAAACCAATCCTCTTGGGCCCATTTTCTGGAAAACATTTATAAGCGTATAGAATAACATGTTTTAAAGCCCAATTTGAGAAATCAAAGCCCAAGGGTGTTTAATTCAAACCCAATTTCAAATCATTTTCAAGAACAATCTTCAAACATGACATGCATGATCATAGATCATTTTCAGAGCTTCAATGCTGTTTCAAAAGAGCTCAAACCTTCAAAACAAGATGAACTCATGGAGTATGACCAAAAGATGGACATGCATGTGAGGCATTATGAACTACAACCTCAAAACTTCAACGAAACTAACATGCATGCAAGGATTGAGCTTCAATCCACCATTAATGAACCGAATCATGACTTAGCTCTACAAATTAACATGAACCATGCAAGAATCAACTCAAAACATGGACAAGAAGACAATGGAGCTACCTTTAGTCTTGTAGTTCAAGAAGGGAGCTCAATATGCAATCACTTCAACAATTTCTTCAATTACCAAGCAATTCTACAAGCAAAATTGAGATGAAATCAACTCCTCAAGTCTCTCTCTCTCTAAGGTCGGCTAGGCACAATGAGAAATGGCTGATGAAATGTGTATGTACGAGTGTAATGAGATGAGCCAAGTAGTGGGCCACTTAAGTGGCATTTAGGTAATTACGGCAAACTTTGCAATCAACTCATTTTAATCTAATTTAATCATACCTAATCAGTTTTCAGATAATTATACCATAAAATCATATTAAATATGACGATCATAAAACATTAATCAATTCCCAGTTTGGCCGCCGATAAGGCCTTCAATTAGCAGTTTAAACATATAAACATGAACAGATAATCAGACAATCAAACAGATAGAATGCAATTAACTAACATATACTCAGTCAATTCAGTTTCCAATTTCAGTCAGTCAGTTCAGTACTTTAATCAGTTCAATTATCAGTCAGTTATCAGTCATCATCAGTTCCGTTTAGCAGTAATCGGTGATTATCGGTAATCGGTCAGTCATTAATCAGTAAACAGTATGAGGGTTGTTACAGTCTCCCCTCCTTATAAAGAGTTTAGTCCTCTAAACTCGAGTTACCTTCATTCTGGAAGAAAACAGGATTCAGTGGAAACAGTTCAGGATATCGTTTGGCCATGTCATCTTCCCTTTCCCAAGTGGCATACATACCACCATGGTTTTGCCAGTCAACTTTCACTAACGGGATCTCTTTGTTCCTCAGTTTCTTGATCCGTCTGTTTACAATCTGTATAGGCCGTTCCTCGTAAGTGTAGTCATCACTCAACACCACGTGGGTAGGCTCTATTACATGGAAGGGATCCCGGAGATAATCTCTTAACATCGAAATGTGAAAGACGTTATGCATATGCTCCATTTCAGGAGGAAGCGCAACTTGATACGCCACCGGATTGATTTTCTCAATGATCTCATATGGTCCGACGTATCTCGGTGCTAACTTGCCTTTGACTCCAAAACGAGTCTGGCCTTTCATTGGTGTCACTTTCACAAAAACGTGATCACCCACTTCGTACTCTCTGTCCCGCCTTCGGACATCGGCATAACTCTTCTGTCTACTCTGTGCAGTTTTTAGTCTTTGCTGTATCAGTTTCACTTTTTCAGTTGTTTCATACACAATCTCGGGCCCAAGCAAAGGCCCATCTCCAACTTCTGCCCAGCAAATTGGAGATCTACATTTTCTGCCATACAATGCCTCAAAAGGCGCCATACCTATACTCGAATGGTAGCTGTTGTTGTAGGCGAATTCAACTAATGGCAGATGACTTTCCCAGTCTCCCTGAAAATCAAGGACACACATTCTCAGTAAATCCTCCAGAGTTTGGATGGTCCTTTCTGACTGGCCATCTGTCTGAGGATGATAGGCACTACTCAGCCTCAATTCAGTACCCAATGCAGTCTGTAGACTTTGCCAAAATCTCGATGTAAACTTCGAATCCCTGTCAGAAACAATAGACACGGGCACTCCGTGCAGTCTCACAATTTCATCAATATAGATAACAGCTAATTTATCCGCATTATAGATTGTCTTGACAGGTAAGAAGTGAGCAGATTTGGTTAGTCTATCAACAATAACCCAAATTGAATCCATACCTTTTCTGGAGCGAGGTAATCCAACGATAAAATCCATCGTGATATGCTCCCATTTCCACTCTGGTATGGGTAGAGGCTGCAATAATCCGGCAGGTCGCTGATGTTCAGCTTTGACCTGTTGGCAATGAAGACATTTGGATACAAAATCAGCAATTTCTTTCTTCATTCCCGGCCACCAGAAATTCTGTTTCAGATCTTGGTACATTTTCGTATTCCCCGGATGGATAGACAATTTCGAATTGTGGCCTTCTTGCAGAACTCTTCTTTTCAGTTCAGTATCATTTGGTACACACAGTCTTTCTTGAAATTTCAGTACATTATTCTCAAATTTGAATCCCGGTCTCTGCTTGGATTCTCTTTCCTCGATGATCTTCTTCAAGAAATCATCCAGTTGCTGTTTTTCTTTAACCTCTTCAATCAGTGCCGGTTGAGCAGAAATAGCAGCTAAGATTCCACCTTGTTCTCTCAAAACAATTTCAATTTCAGATTTTTCAAGGTCACAAAGCAACTCTTTCTGTCCTGTAAGCAAACAAGCTAAGTTTCCAATCGACTTCCGGCTCAATGCATCGGCAACGGTATTGGCCTTTCCCGGATGGTACAATATCTGTAGGTCATAGTCTTTAATCAGTTCTAGCCATCTCCGCTGTCTCATATTCAGTTCTTTCTGTGTGAAGAAATACTTTAAGCTCTTGTGGTCGGTGTATACTTCACATGTCACCCCATACAGATAGTGACGCCAGATTTTCAGTGCAAATACTACTGCAGCAAGTTCCAGATCATGGGTCGGGTAGTTCTTTTCATGTGGTCTCAACTGTCGGGAAGCATAAGCAATAACTCTCCCATTCTGCATTAAAACACACCCCAGACCCTTATGAGAAGCATCACTAAATACAGTATAACCATCCGTACCTGTAGGTAAGGTAAGAACTGGTGCAGTCACTAATCGAGTTTTCAACTCCTGAAAAGCAGATTCTCTTTGGTCAGTCCAGTCAAATGATGTCCCCTTCTGAGTTAACTGAGTCAATGGTAGAGCAATTTTGGAGAAATCTTTGACAAATCTTCTGTAATATCCAGCCAATCCCAAAAAGCTTCGGACTTCAGTCACATTTGTTGGTCTAGGCCAGTTCACTACAGCTTCAATTTTCTGCGGATCAACAGAAATTCCATCTTTGCTAACCACATGCCCCAAAAACATAACATGGTCAAGCCAAAATTCACATTTAGACAGTTTAGCATACAGTTTCTGTTCTCTTAAGGTTTGTAGGGCAAGTCTCAGATGATGTTCATGCTGTCCTATACTTTTGGAGTAAATCAATATGTCATCAATAAATACTACAATGAAGTCATCAAGGTATGGTTTAAAAATTCTGTTCATGAGGTCCATAAAAGCAGCAGGGGCATTCGTGACTCCAAAAGGCATAACCAAAAATTCATAGTGTCCATACCTTGTTCTAAAAGCAATTTTATCAATATCTTCTGGTTTAACCTTCAATTGATGATATCCGGATCTAAGATCAATCTTGGAAAATACTTTAGCACCCTGTAACTGATCAAACAGGTCATCAATACGCGGTAACGGGTATTTATTCTTTACAGTTACCTTGTTCAATTCACGGTAGTCAATGCACAGTCTCAGTGAGCCGTCTTTCTTCTTTACAAACAAAACCGGTGCACCCCATGGTGAGGTACTGGGTCTAATAAACTTCTTATCCAGCAGTTCCTGCAGTTGCACTTTCAATTCTTTCAGTTCAGTTGGGGCCATTCGGTACGGAGCTTTAGAAACTGGTTGTGTTCCGGGAATCACATCAACGGTAAATTCAATCTCCCTGTCAGTCAAATCTCCTGGAAGATTATCTGGAAAAACATCTGGAAATTCTCTGACTATAGGAATGCAATTCACATCAGTTTTAACACTATCATTAGTAGACACAGTCAGTACAGAACACAGATATCCTTTACACCCCTTTCTAATTAATTTAACAGCTTTCACTGACGAAATCAAATACGGAGGAGGTACTACTCCACTCCCATTAAACACAAATTCAGGCAAACCAGGTGGACGGAAAACAACTTGCTTGGTCACACAGTCAATAGTGGCATGATATTTTTGTAACCAATCCATCCCCAATATTACGTCAAAATGATCAATGTTCAACGGCAGTAAATCAATAAACAGATGCATATCCCCAACAATAATTTCACATGCGGGGTACATATAAGCACATGTCACGGATCCCCCTACGGGTGATGATACGGCTAGCAGATAGTTCATAGGTTCTAAGGGTCTATTCAATTTCCGTGAAAAAGCATGTGATACATAAGAATGTGTAGACCCCGAATCAATCAATACATATGCATTTTGCGTACAGATAGAAAGGATACCTGACACAACGGTCTCGGTATTCTGCACATCTCCCGGTACTAGTGCGAACACTCGGCCTTGCCTCACAAGCTCTTTCCCGGTAGCTTTAGGGTTAGGCTTTGGTGGAGCATTTGACACTGCTGCGCTTGGTGCAGCTTTACCACTGGCTTGTGGAGCAGAGGGGCAGTCTTTAACCATGTGGCCCACCTTGCCACACCTGTAACAGGCTCCAGATATTCTGTAGCAAACCCCTTTGTGCTTCTTGCCACATTCAGAACAGGGTGGTATGAAACCACTCCCTTGGCTGGGGCTAGTTGTCAACCCCGTATTCTGTTTCTTGTTGGCTGGGTTGTGCTTGCCTTTTTTAAATTTGAAACTCTGCCTTTTTCCATGCCATTCAGTCGTTGGTGCTTCAGATTGTTTCACTGCTGCAATGTTCGACTCGGCCATCAATGCCCGGTCGAGAACACCCACAAAAGTCGGTAATTTCAAAACATTTATCCGGTCAAGTATTGCCACATTAAGGCCACCTTCAAATTTTCTGGCCTTCTTATATTCAGTATCCACCATGTGCGGTGCATAACGGGCAAGTTCAGTAAATTTGGTTTCATATTCTGCAACGGACATTGTGCCCTGCTTCAGCTGTTCAAATTCAGTCACTTTTCTATCCCTGACACACTGAGGGAAGTACTTTTCAAAGAAGGACTCCTTGAACTGAGCCCAAGTCATAACAGTGTTTGTTTCACGGATTAACATCCACCACCTTCTAGCTTCTTCTTGTAAGGTGAAGGTAGCTAACAGTACTTTGTTCGCTTCTGAGCACGGAAACACTTCAAATAATTTCTCTGTTTCCAGAACCCAAGCTTCAGCTTTTAACGGTTCAAGGCCTCCCTGAAAGGATGGCGGTTTCATTTTGCTGAACTTCTGGGTCAGAGCAATAATATCCCCATCATTCACATTAACATTAGGTTCCGGCTGTACCGGAGGAGGAGGAGGTGGGGGCGGTTGGTTCTGTTGTTGTTCAAGTCTAGCAGTTATCAGTTCTATCATTCTTTCCATTCTTTCCATTCTTGCCTCAGTAGATGAGGACTCAGGTTCATTTGCATTGTCCATTTCACTATAAGCAGTTGTAACGGTTTTAAACATAAGCAGTCATTTGTTTCACAGTTTAACACATTAACAGATATTCAGTCATAACATAACCACACACTTATCATGCTCATGAGATGCCCTAATAACTTTTCTAGGACACCCTATAGCTCATTTGGACACGTGTGTGCGGTATAACTCGTGATAAGTATCGCTCTGATACCACTCTGTCACGACCCAAACCCGGCCCTATGGGTTTAGCACCGTAACCGGCCAGTAATCCGAGATTACCGAAGGCCTGCTTAACAGTAATACAGTAAAACAGAGTACAGGGCCTGGCGGAAGCCAATACAGTAAATAAATAGTGTCCATTGAGCTGTGACAGTCTGTATGCAAAAGGCTTTTCATACATTTATACATAAACAGTACAGAACAGTATACACAATATTTACAATCATTCAGACTAGGGACTCGACCCTAGATAACAGTACAGTAACACTCGGTCTAAACAGAACAGTAAAACAGTACAGAAGGGGGAAAAACAAACAAAACACCCCCAAGCCATAACATGGCAACTCGGAACCTCGCAGTGAGGCACAAAGGCTGGCTTGACAAAACTGGAGTAACCCTGACGCCTCTAGCTGCGGTCTGGTGCCTGAACACCTACATATATATATGAGCAGTGAGCTAAAGCCCAGTGAATAACATAAAGCGTAAAGGGGTTAGAATGAATGTCCTTACAGTAATGAAAACAGTTCAATTCAATCAGTATTTCAGTTGTTCAGTACAGTAAACAGTCATATGTGGTACATCCATTAGCATAACAGTAACAGTAGGTCTTAAAAGACCGAACAGTAATGATGGCCATCAGTCAGTAAACAGTAGTGGTTCCACGAGGGAACCGACAGAGAATTCTGTCGCAGTAACAGTAACAGTAAACAGTAGGTACTAAGGATGCCACAGTACAGTTCAGAAATAAAGGACATACATTCATTCAGTAAATAATACCAGTTCAGTAAACAGTTCAGTTCAGTATTCAAAAGATATCAGTTGAACATATCTTTACACAATTGTTACTCACAGAGTTCTGGGCTACAGTATGCTAGAGCGTGTCTCTCCAGTCGCCAACCCTACACAGTTCACAGGTTGAACACACTAAGCTACACAGTTGGGAAACATCATAACTTAATCCCTAATTTGCCTTGGTGTGTTCTACAACGATATCCTCATCAAGATGTCTTAAACTAGGCCTAAGAATGCCTAGGATGGGATGAGGATGCAAAAATGCACATTTAAAAGCATTTTCAGGATTTTCAGAAAAACAGAGTCCCGCTCGAGCTCAGGTTTCCCCGCTCGAGCGTACAGGCAAACAAAGGTACACGCTCGAGCGCAAACTTTCCCGCTCGAGCGTACTGTAAAAGTACTGGATGGGTGAAATCCCCGCTCGACGCCCGCTCGAGCTTGAGACATGACTCCGCTCGAGCGCCCAATACTCCGCTCGAGCGGACTGTAAAACAGTGCAAGATGCTGGAAGCTCGATTTTCCCGCTCGAGCGGCACTTCCCCCGCTCGAGCGGACGACTGAAATCTGGAAATCCCAGATTCGAGCTCCAGGTCCAAAACCAAGCTCAAAAGCATCAAAACCAATCCTCTTGGGCCCATTTTCTGGAAAACATTTATAAGCGTATAGAATAACATGTTTTAAAGCCCAATTTGAGAAATCAAAGCCCAAGGGTGTTTAATTCAAACCCAATTTCAAATCATTTTCAAGAACAATCTTCAAACATGACATGCATGATCATAGATCATTTTCAGAGCTTCAATGCTGTTTCAAAAGAGCTCAAACCTTCAAAACAAGATGAACTCATGGAGTATGACCAAAAGATGGACATGCATGTGAGGCATTATGAACTACAACCTCAAAACTTCAACGAAACTAACATGCATGCAAGGATTGAGCTTCAATCCACCATTAATGAACCGAATCATGACTTAGCTCTACAAATTAACATGAACCATGCAAGAATCAACTCAAAACATGGACAAGAAGACAATGGAGCTACCTTTAGTCTTGTAGTTCAAGAAGGGAGCTCAATATGCAATCACTTCAACAATTTCTTCAATTACCAAGCAATTCTACAAGCAAAATTGAGATGGAATCAACTCCTCAAGTCTCTCTCTCTCTAAGGTCGGCTAGGCACAATGAGAAATGGCTGATGAAATGTGTATGTACGAGTGTAATGAGATGAGCCAAGTAGTGGGCCACTTAAGTGGCATTTAGGTAATTACGGCAAACTTTGCAATCAACTCATTTTAATCTAATTTAATCATACCTAATCAGTTTTCAGATAATTATACCATAAAATCATATTAAATATGACGATCATAAAACATTAATCAATTCCCAGTTTGGCCGCCGATAAGGCCTTCAATTAGCAGTTTAAACATATAAACATGAACAGATAATCAGACAATCAAACAGATAGAATGCAATTAACTAACATATACTCAGTCAATTCAGTTTCCAATTTCAGTCAGTCAGTTCAGTACTTTAATCAGTTCAATTATCAGTCAGTTATCAGTCATCATCAGTTCCGTTTAGCAGTAATCGGTGATTATCGGTAATCGGTCAGTCATTAATCAGTAAACAGTATGAGGGTTGTTACAGCCATCCACACCATAAATCGTGTACCTGCACTTATCATAGCTAATATTTCCCCTTATGAGCACTTGTATGGTTCTCCTCCTAACTACACCACTCTTAAAGTTTTTGGTTCTGCTTGTTTTGTTCTACTTCAATCTCATGAACACACTAAACTAGAACTTCGCTCTCGTCTTTGCTATTTTCTGAGATATGGTATAGAACATAAAGAGTATCGTTGTTGGAATCCTATCTCCAAGTGACTTCGTATTTTCTATCATGTAGTCTTCTAGGAACACAAAATGTTCTCAAATCTTTCCAAGTTTCACTTACCACAGCCTACCCACTCACCGATCTTTACTAATCTCTCTATAGACCTGTTTTCTGATGACTTTGATGTAGATTCTGACTCCATGCTTTCATAACCGCCTAAGTCTATTGTCCATCTTGAGGATCCTGTGTCTGCTGATGGCCCTACACCTTCTCATATTGAGGTTCCTCCTCTACCATAGCGTCATTCCACACGGGTAAGGCAACCTTCTATTCTTCTCCGTGATTATATTGTTGGTTCCACTGCATTTTCCTCTCATGAACCTACTTCCTATCAAGAAGCTTGTTCTAATCCTCTTTGGCAACAAGCTATGACTGATGAACTACAAGCTTTCGATAAAACTCAGACCTGGGATGTGGTTGCTCTTCCTCCTGGCAAGAATAATTATAGCGACCCTGACTTTTCATAAGTCTTTATTATTATTATTATTATTATTATTATTATTATTATTATTATTATTATTATTATTATTATTATCTTATTTTATTTTTGACTTTATTAATTGTGTGGTTACATGAGAATTTAATGTGATATTTAATTATATATAATTAATTTGAATATTTATATATATATTATATGTATATATATGTGTTGATCATATATAGTATATTTATATATATTGTATTTGTATAATATAATATTATATAATATATCAATTAGGTTAGAATAGTATTAGGTAATCAACAAAAAAAAAGAAGAAGAAAAGAATGAGAAAAACAGCAGCCGTGAGTGAAAGAGAGAGAGAGAGAGAGAGAGAGATCAAGAAAGAGAGCCAAGATAGAGAGAGAGAGCGGCGGGAGAGAGAAGAGCAAAGGAGAAAAAAAATTAGGGTTTTGTTTCGGTGGTTTTGTTAATTCTCCAAGTAATTTTTTGATCTTCAAAAAAATATTGCAAGTACTTCCCTTGATTTATATTTATTTTGTTATTTTTATTTATTTATTTATTTAATGTTGATTTGATATTGTATTTGTATGAAGATGATAGATTGATTTCAATTATTTTGATTAGTTATGTATGCAAGGTTTAAGGTTTTTTTTATGTATTTATTTTATGGTTGTAATCACACTCATGGTTATATGAAATTGAAATAAACATAGAATCCATAGATATTACTTAAAATCCATAGATATTGGTTAGATGATGGATTGATTCTTTATTTTTATTTATTTATTTGATGTTGGTTTGATTTTGTATTTGTATGTAGATGATATATTGATTTTAATTATTTTGATTAGTTGTGTATGTCAGGTTTAGGATTTTTATATGTATTTATTTTATGGTTATAATCACACTCATGAATCTATGAAATTAAAATAAATTTGGAACCCATAGATAAATTCCTTATACTCCACCATGACTTTATGGATTGTTGTTTTATTTGAGTGTTGGTGAGAAAGAGTGTATAAAAAAAAGTGAGGATTTTGAGATTTATTTAAATGCCTTGGGCTTGGCATTGTTATGTTTGTTCTGATGAGTAGATGAAAGATTGTGTATATTTATATTGTTGTCTCGTTCTCATGACTAGACGAGTGCTTTGATTTACGCGCGTATGTATATGCAAACCATCTGGGGAGTGTGGGTCAAACTTGGAACGATATCCCCGTGCAAGCTTGGCTTCGAAGTGGTGTTAGGTATACAGGAGGCACATGGGATATATGTGTAGGCCGGAAGTGAAGGGTCGAAGTAGTGGAGTTAAGGTACAAAGAATTTTGATTATGAGTTTATTAGTATAGTGTGAATTGTATTGAATTGTACATCTTGAAAAATAGTAAACAACCTTGATAAATTATGAAATTTGAGCAGAGACATGTATACGCGATTCTAGACAACTTTTGTGTTTTAACTTTTTATTAAAAAGATCGATTAGAACTTGTAATTGGATGATCTTGGTTACAATAGTTTTTATTCATTTTAGCAGGACGGATTTTAGATACTGTTTTAACCCACGAAACGAGCTCATTTTTATTGTTTCATAAAAACTGAAGTAAAATATTATTCTGCACACTTTTTGTGTTTTGAACTTTTCACAAAAAATCATCTTAGGACAGTTTCTGTTCATTTTTAGCTTTAAATTTTTCGGTGGAATTCCATCTAGGTTCTTCTATCAAGTTTTTCTCTCAACCTGTTCAATTTCTACTAAATTCGTTCGCGTTACCTTTTAGAAAATTTGATTTTGTACAACTTTTGTTCTTTAAGTTTTGGTAATTCAAATTATTTAAGCATGAAACAGTGTATTTTTGTACTTCTTCAACAAGTTACTTAGGATTAAATTATACTAACTTTATTTTTTTGCAGAATGGTGGGTCTTACTAATTTTTTATGCAGGACTAACCCACCATATTTTTATTTCTATTTTGTTTATTTTATACTTAGTTTATATTTTGTTGTGTACGGGCAAGAAACTAAATGGCACTGTATCTCGGGAAACTACCCATTCGTCTCGGTGCGAATGGAACTACTTGTCTTGTCCCATAATAAGAATTAAATGTATTTTTGTTTGTGTTTGGTGGACACGTGGGTGTTAATCTTGTACTCATACCAATATACTTGTGTACTGACCTGTTTTGTCTCTTGGCAACTCGAATGCGTTTTGATTGAGTGCAACCGAGCTTCCTTTGCAGGATTAGTTGAGACTACGGTGGTGAAGAGAAAAAACTATAGTTGTTGAACATGTCGTTTGGACTTCTTTTGTTTTCTTGAGCTTAGGGTTGATATTAGTTTATGTATTTTTTATTTTTTATTTTATGACCTTAGTATTTTGATAATTTGGCATGATTTGTAACTTTACATTACTTAAGTTATTTTAACTATTTATTATTACTTTAATGTTGGAGGTATTGGTTAGTTATGAAATTATGGTGGATGGTTTGGTTGGGGTTTTGTTATTTTTTTTTATCTCTTGTAATCTTTTGAGGATAGAAATTTACTTAAACCCTTTGGAGACGTGAACGTTTAGATTTGTTTCACCCCTAGGATTTAGATGATTGAATATTGATTGGGGTTTAGTCCCAATTTAATATTTAATTGTCCAAATTTTAGGGCGTGACAATACTGTTAGTTGTAAATGGGTTTACAAGCTCAAAACTCATTCCGACGGTTCCATTGAGCGTTACAAAGCTCGCTTTGTCGCCCCAGGGTTTACTCAAGAGTATGGCATTGACTATGAAGAAACATTTGCTCATGTTGCTCATCTTACTTCCGTTCGCAGCTTACTTGCAATGGCTGCTGCTCGCCACTGGAGTTTTTATTAGATGGATGTCAAGAGTGCATTCCTCAATGGTGATCTCATTGAGGAAGTTTATATGCAACCTCCTCCTAGTTCCTCTGTTCCATCAAACAAAGTCTGCAAACTTCGTCGTGCTTTGTATGGTTTGAAACAAGCTCTGCGTGCCTAGTTTGTCAAGTTCAGCTCTACCATTTGTGACTTTGGCTTTTCCTCCAGTGCCCATGATTCTGCCTTGTTTATATGTAAGACGGAGCGTGGTACTATTCTCATTCTCCTCTATGTAGATGATATGATTATCACGGAGATGACCCCGCGGGTATTTTTAGTCTCCAACAGTTTCTTTGTGCCCAGTTTGAGATGAAAGATTTGGGTTTGCTTAGCTATTTCCTTGGCTTGGAAATTTCTCAAGATTCATCTGGTTACTTTCTTACCCAGGTCAAGTATACTTCTGATCTCTTGGCTCGTGCTAGCCTTACCGATTACAAAACTGCCACTACTCCTGTTGATCCTCTGACTTGTCTTACACCTCTTGAAGGTTCTCTATTGTCTGATGCCACCAAATATCATCAGCTAGTTGGTAGTCTTGTTTATCTCATGGTTACTCGTCCAGATATTGCCTATGCTGTTCACATTGTCAGTCAATTCATAGCTACCCCGCATTCTCCACACTATGATGCTCTAATTCGCATTTTGCGCTATCTCAAAGGCACTTTGTTTCATAGTCTTCACTACTCCGCACAGTCTTCTCTACAGCTTCATGCCTTTTCTGATATAGATTGGGCGGGGGATCCTACTGACTGTCGTTCCACTACTGGGTTCTGCTTCTTCTTGGACATCTCTCTTATTGCCTGGCGTAGTAAGAAGCAAACTCTTGTTACTCGTTCTAGTACCGAGACTGAGTATCATGCTCTTGCTGACACTACTCAGGAGCTTGTGTGGCTTCGTTGGCTTCTTTCTGATTTGGGTGTTTCTCATTCTTCTGCCATCAATCTTTATTGTGACAACCAGAGTGCTATTCAGATTGCACATAATAATGTCTTCCATGATCGCACTAAGCATATTGAGATAGATTGCCACTTCATAGGCCAGCATGTTACTCGGGGCACTGTTCGTCTTCTCTTTGTTACCTCTGATAAGCAAACCGTCGACCTCTTCACCAAAGCTCATCTTCTAGGACGTTTCTCTGACCTTCTCACCAAGCTCAAGTTACTCTTTGCCTTACCACCTTGAGCTTGAGGGGGGTGTTAGTTGTTATCTATTCCTATTATACTTAGGACTCTTGTATTTCTGTACACCTAGGTTTCCTATATACTTAGATTTCTTGGCCTATATATACAGTTTTCTCCTATTGTAATTAATAGATTAAATATATACAATACATATTATTTTGGGTAAACTACCAATAGGTCTTATTTTTTAGACTTATTACCCATTAAGTCTTATTGATAAATTTATTAAGTGATAAAGATAAATTTATCAGTCTTTTATTTTTATGAATAAATTTATAATAATAAATTTATCAATCTCTTTATTTTTATGAATAAATTTATTTATAATTGTAAGGGAAGCACTATAATTTCACAAATGTCATGCCACATCATTGTTGATGAGTTTTATGTAGTGCGAAATTTGTGAGTAATATATTTATTTTTTATTAGTAAACACTTACACAAAGGTTTACATTAATAAATGGAGTAGCATCATGGCTGTGTGGCCATAAAATATTTTAAAAAAATCATTTGACATGTAATTTTAAGTAAAATAAAATTAAAAAACGTGACGTTTTAGGAGTCAATCCTTTTCTTTCAATATTAATCACAAGATTTCATAAATAAGAATAGCCAGATCCCTAGAATAAACGTTGCTTGTGGCTAAAGACCAACTCCATAAAAATATAATCCATTAAAAAAATAAAGTTTTTCACAAATAAAGTTATATTTTTGGGGTTTATTATATCTTCTATTTCTAGTCAAATTATTTATTTAATTCTTGAACTATCGATTGAATTTGTTTAATTTTTAAAGTATATATAAATCAAAGTGTATTTAGGCATTGTTTGAGAAGTAATAGTTTTAATTTAAAAGTTAAAAAGTTATTAAAAAAATCAAAAATTCGTTTACGAAGTGGGTTAACTTTTTGATTTTTTGACTATTTTAACATGGGACTAAAAAGTTTTGTTTGGGGTGAGCTTTTTAGCTTTTTTTCACTTTTGTAAGAGAAATAGTGTAATGATTATAGGTTAGTTGTGATATTTTGTCTTATTGAATTAAAAAGCATATTTTGTTTTTTTGTGACTATTTTAGCCAAAAAAACCTCAAACCTAACTTCTTAAACCAAAAAGTCAAATATTTCATTTTCTCTCTACTTTTTGTACATATTTCAGTAAAAAATCAAAAAGTCATTTCAAACATATAAGTTTTTTTTACCTTATATTTTAGCTAAAAGTTAAAAAATTTCTAAAATAGCGTGTTCCCAAACGAGGCCTTAGTCCCTGAACTATCGATGGTGTCTAATAAGTCGTTAAAGTATATAAATTAAAATCTGTTTAGTTCCTAAAAGGATTATCTGCTCAAACGTATTAAAAATTAGTAAAAAACGCTCCCCAATTAAAATTTTATTATAGAAAAATCTTTTAAAGTTTTATTTTGTTTTTAAAAGGTATTTCATTTTGTTGTGTGTTTAAATTAATAAATATTAGACATATCAAAGAAGTAGAATTAGATAATTTAAATAATAACGCTTCTCTACAAATAGTAATAGAACAAAATAATACATTAATTAAGTAATAAAAAGAATTTGGCGAAAAACTTAAAAATAATCAATTATAAATTATAAACGAAATCTAACATATAATACTAGATAAAAACATGCACTTATTCATTGTAGAAGATAAATAATAATATATTGTAGATAATTACCCTTATCTTAGGATCCGTTTGGGAAGAACTAAAGTGGGTTTTTTTTTTGGCTATTTTAGTCACAAAAGACAAAATAGGCTATTTTAGCCATAAAAAACAAAACATCACATCTAACCCATAATCATTACACTCTTCTCTCACAAAAAAAGTAAAAAAAGCCAAAAAGTCAAAAAACCCTTCCCAAACCAAGCTTTTTAGCCCAGGCTAAAATAGCTAAAAAAGTCAAAAAGCTAAAAAGCCAACCCACTTCCCAAACGGAGGCTTAATAAAAGAAATTCAATATATAGATTGACGCCTACTTTTCAAAGACAGAATAAAAATTTTAGATCTTTTTGAACTAAAATTTTAACTAGACAAGATATTTTACTAATTTATAATATTTATGAGTTTATATTTTATTTTTGTAATCCTTTAAGAGACTAAATAAATTTGAATTAAATACTTTAGGGAAAATGGATTCAATCAATAATTTAGAAACTAAAATAGACTTTGATTTATATATTCTAGGATCTAGTAGACACAATTGATAATTCAAAAACTAAATAATTAATTTAACGATAATTTATAAATATAAAATATAATAAGCTCATATTTTTATAATGAAATGTCATTTTAATACACATTTTATTTTAAAATGCATATTTATTGCTCACGGCACGGCAAGTCAACGATATCATCATCTTCTATTAAAGCCAAGGATTTGCATTTTTGTCTCTCTCAACTCACTAAAATTATATTTTAATTTCTAAAATATGTAATAATTTATTTTAAAATTTATATTTTTTAACTTTTAAAATATATGAACTATGCAACTAATGTACAAATTTACTTAAAAAGTTATACTTTTAATCTGTAAATTTTGTGAATTATGTCATTTTAGTTGATAAAATTAGGATATGGACCGTCTCCAGTTCAATATCAGATTGGACAGTCTAGTTTGGCCCGTTAGAATTATTTTTGGATCTCGTTTCAATTATTTGAATCATTCACATTTTAGAGTTTATCGATTACATTATTCCTATAAAAAATCAAGTCGGTCGAATAACGAAAATCACTTATTCGAATCAATTTTTATGAACCATTAATTTTATCACTAATGATACTACGGGCTCCAAACGGAACGGGGCGAATCTATCCACGCTTCCCAAGTCGTTACCCAGGGGTTGAGCTCACAGTAAAACCTACACAAGAGTTCAGTGGGGAACAAGGAGTCCCCCAGCGAACCCTCCGACGAGCAAGTTAGAGGAGAGTGATTGAATGTCGAGATAAAAAATGGTGATAGAGAACTTAACCTTTTCTTTGTCTTAGGAGCCTGCTTATATCCTTTGCTTATCATTTCCTTGTCCACTCCGGGCTGTCATGTTGGCCAAAAGTCTATGTTCTACCTTGCCTTGTTCATGGTGAGGTTGTTCTATTCCGACGTGAAGGGTTATCATAATAAATGCCGCAGGGAAGCTCATTAATGGCTGATGTGTGGTGCAATAACTTTACAGAATCTTTGTCTGCTGATGTGGCTGGCTTTTTACTTTGCCAAGTATTTAGATGTCATTGGTGCTTGGTGTAACGTTAGGTTTTGGGAATGTTGGCTTTGTTATTTGAATCATGGATTGGGCCTTAAGTGGTGAGCCATATCCTTTATTAGCTAACCCATGTCAGTAGTCCCCCATTTCCACGTACCGCTTTAGTCCAACGAAGGGAATAAGGAAGAAAATAAGGGTTGTGAGATATCGACGGAGAGAGGACCGATCGGGAGGTGGGCCGACCATGAGGGGTGGCCGAGCGGAGGGACCGACCGTGAGGAGGGCCGACCCCGAAGGGTGGCCGAGTGGATGAATCGATCGTGAGGAGGGCCGACCGCGAAGGGTGGCCGAGTGGACGGACCGATCGTGAGGAAGGCCGACCGTGAAGGGTGACCCAATGGACGGATCGATCGTAAGGAAGGCTGACCGCGAAGGGTGACCCAGCGGAGAGACCAACTGGGAGGAGGGTCGACCGCGAAGGGTGACCCAGTGGACGGATCGACCGTGAGGAGGGCCTACCGTGAAGGGTGACCTAGTGGAGGGACCAATCGGGAAGAGGGCCGACCGCGAAGAGTGGCCGAGTGAGAAGAGAAAGTGGCGGCGCGCGGGGCTCGAGAAGCGGCGGGGCACACGGTGAAGTGAAGTGGAATAGATAGGGAATGGGAAGGGAGTTGTGGATCGTGGTCATACACGTGGCAGAATCCGTGAAGGGGGAGGTGGCGCGTTAGGAAGAAGTGAAGGGACATGGTGATATATAGGACAGTGAAAAGGCGGAGGCGGGAGTTGTTCGAAATTTTTCAAACTGGCGAAATTTGACTTTGACCCTTGGAAAATAGACCAACTGTGGACGTTTGGGGTTGTCCACTTTACCTATCTTTTTACAAAAAAAAACCCGTCCTGGAAGTAAACTCATTCGTTTCCAGTGATAAACCTCTGCAACATTTTGTGAACTTTCTTGTGCCTACGTCCGAAGTAATTTGCAGACACGCAAGAGAAATGGCCCAAAAAGAAGTGCCAGCCACAAGGCTTGATTCGTTAGGCGACGACGATGCGGTGGAGTTGGCGGAACAATACCGTGCGGAGCGAAGGGAGGGAAGGGTAGTTAGCCAAGCGGTGCGGGCTCGCCCTATGGCAATGATCGTGGCCGTGAGGCCCATTAGTCAAGCAGAGCTCGACCATTGGCACACCAAGCCAGATAGATCCACACTGACAGCGGAGGAGTTGGAGGAAATAAGGAGAAAGTACTAAATTCCCTCGAAAATAGGATTGAGACTACCCACATCCAAAGAGAGGGCGTTGGACGTGCGACCGGACGAATTCAGCCTCTACGAGGAAGCGCTGCGAGGGGGTTTGAGGCTACTTCTCCCTCAAATAGTGGTGGACGTGCTAAACAAGTTAGAAGTGGCGCCAGGGCAGCTGATGCCGAACGCCTAGAAGATAGTAGTAGCCTGCGCAAGTGCCTGGTAACAAGCGACCAGAGGGACGGCAATGATAGTGGAGGAGTTCTTCTCCTGTTACAAGGCCTCCGGTCAGCAAGAGACTTGAGTGACTCTGCAGGCAATGGCGGGCCGAGGTCTAGTGGCGGGCCTACCATCTTCAGTGAAAGGGTGGAGGCCAAGATGGTTCTTCGTGTCGACAAATGGTGGGGAAGGAGTTCACACAACGTGGAAGGTCCCCACGAAATCGGTGGAGCCACATAGAAACCGAAGACCGAGTAAAGAAGGTGAAGGAATGGAGGGAGGGGAAATGAGTGAGGTGGGACGAACTGGTCCTACCTTCAACATTGCTTGCCCTGAACTTGGGACCACAGCCGTTGGAAGAGGATCTGACGATGGAGGAAATGGAGGTGCGGATGAAGGCGGAGGAGGAGAAGGAGGAGGAGAGGAGGTTGTTTGCCAGGGCAGAAAAATACAAAGAGGCGCAATTGGGGCCAGCCTCGAAGCTGGTGATAAGGGAGCAGATCCGACCGCGTCCCAAGCCGGTAGGCGATAAAGACCTAACTGGCTTCGCCCCTCTGCCGCCCCTAGTAGACCCACTGAAGGTGAGGGGCAAGCAAGAATTAGAGGCGGTTGTGAAGAAGCCAAGGAAAAAGAAGGAGGGTGTAAAGGGGGGAAAAATGCCCCTGTTTGAAAAAAATAAAGGTTGGAGAGCAGGCTGCCACTGTTGGGAAGGAGTTGAAGGAAAGAAAGGCGGAGGAGGCTCCACAAAAAGAGAAGTTGAATGAGGGGGAGATGAAGGAGGGCACAGAAGAAAAGACTGCCCAAGTGGCTTAGGAAGACCTGGGCCTAAGTGCCACCATGGTGTCAATGGTGGCACCTGCACCAGAAGTAATCTCAAGCCCTAGCGAGGGGAAAAACGAGGATCAGCAAGCCAGCGACAAGTGGGGCACTGGCAACCGCCTTGTACCATGCGTGCGCACTGGCAGGTCGCTCGGCGGAAGGGGAAGGAGCTAGGGTCGCAGCTGATCGCTTTGTTAGAGTAGTGGAAGATACGACGGTGCGCTCGACGACGCGTTTGTTAGAGGCCGATCGGCTGAGGGGGTTTTACTCAGCTCAGATGAAGGCAACGACTCTGGCGACCGCCTTGATGAATAAGGCGGCGCGCGCTAGGGTGGGAGTAGAACCGCTAAGGGTCCAATTGGAGGGGGCAAAATCGAAGCTCTAGAATCTAAGGGCGGAAACAATGGGGTAGAGGAGGACTGCCAGGAGTGCGTGCGCCAAGGGTTTGGAGTATGCGCAGAGGGCGAAGGTCATGGAGGTATTGGCAGTGGTGCACAGGAACGTAGCGAAGCGAGCTAGTGCTGAGCTTATCGCAGTCAAGTCAGAGCTTGAAGCAGAGCACCACAATGTGATATCATTTGAGTTTCAGTTGGCTGGAGAGCAGAAGAAACTTGAGGAGGCCCAGAAAGCTTGCACCACCGCTAACGAAAGGAGGGATGAGGCTATGACTTATAATGAAGATCTACGCGCTCAGTCGATCAAGGAAAAGGAAGAAACAGACCAGAGGATCGCTGAGTTGGAGAGGGCTCTAGCAGAGGAGAGGGCCAAGTTAGCATCTGAGAGGGCGGTGTACCCCAACCTATGTATGGCTATTGTAGAGCAGTTCAAGGGGTTCGCCAACTTCCAAATGGCCATTGATGTAGTTATCGCCAGCAGCTTAGCGAGAGAGGGTAGTAGGGGGGCTGGGCCATCTGTAGCGGCCGCTGGAGGTAGAAGTGAAGAGGAAGTCATCCAGAGCTTCCAGCGGTTGGATTTTTATAAGCATGAAATGGCTGAGTTCTGGGACGACGGGTGGAAGACCTTCAAACATAAAGCGGAAGAGCTATTCTCAGATGTGGACTTTAGCCGTGTGGAAAGAGGTGAAGATGACGTTGCCCAGACCCCCCTGGATGAGGGGATTAAGGAAGAAGATCTAGCCTCTACTGAGGAGGAGTGATCATTTTTGTTGTTGTTGTTGCTTCTTTTTTTTTTGTGTTGTTTATTTGTTGTTATGTGTAATTTCTGCAGTGAATCGTATGTAACTGTAAGTTTGAAAATAAAACAACAAGTTTCCCTTGTACTGTTGTCGTTACTTCTTCTGAGTTGTAAATTTGAAAATAATGACATTGGCAGAGCAGAATTTTCTGAAGAAAGGTTGTAAGAGCAAGAGTTGTGCATGTGTTATGAAACTTGCCAGTAGATTGTGATGTAAAGTGTTTTTAGAAATGGGCAGACTATGGATCTATGAGAAAACCATGATGCAAAAAACGCTAAAGATAAGCATGCACGAAAATGTAAAATTACGTAAATTGGCGTGGACGACTATGGACCTGGATTCGGACTAAATAAAAAATAAAAAATGTAAAATTAGGGATATAAAAATTGTTAAAAAATGTGGTAGTATGGACCGTAATTTTAACTAAGTATGGCGACCACGCTGTAACGTCAAATTACGAAAATGGACCGGTTGAATTCTTCATTCGAGTTCTGATTAAGACTAGGGAGGCTTTACCATGTTGAAACGTTAATTGACTCAGTTCGACCAAGCTCTTCGTACTCAGTCTGGCTAAGGCTTGATTAACTCGGTCTGGCTGAGCGCTTCATGCCTAGTCTAGCTGAGGCTTTACTTAACTCAGTCTGGCTGAGCTCTCCGTGCTCAGTCTGGCTGAGGCTTAATTAACTCAATCTGGCTGAGGCTTAATTAACTCAGGTTGGCTGAGCTCTTCGTGCTCAGTGTGGCTGAGCTCTTCGTGCTCAGTCTGGTTGAGGCTTAATTAACTCAGTTTAAAAAGTCGTTATGGAAACACAATGCAAATAACGAAGATACAAAGTCATTGTCATTTAAGGCGTAGCCTATTGATCAGAAATTTACACCATGTATAAAGAGGACAAAAATAACCAAGTGTGTAGATTGTCATACAACAAATGATCAATACAAAAATAGGACATGGTACTTTACTGGAAATAACGCTTCAAGTGTTCGGCGTTCCATGGGTGGGGGAGGTATCTGCCTTTCATGTCTTGGAGTCAGTAAGTGCCTGGGCGAGGTCTGGCCTTAACAACGTAAGGTCTTCCCACTTGGCTGCCAGCTTGCCCTCGGCAATATTTTTGGTGGCGAGAGTTACTTCGCGCAAAACTAGGTCCCCAACGGCGAACTCCCTCCGTTGGACTTTGCGGTTGTAATGTGCTCTTATTTTCTGTAGATATGAGGCCCGTTTGACGGCAGTGGTCTCTCGGAGCTCTTCGATCAGGTCTAAGTCAGTCCGACGTAATTCTTCGGTGAGTTCAGGATTCGGGTGCAAAACCCTTGGGGTTGGCAGACCGACTTCCACTGGAATGACCGCCTCAGCGTCGTAGGTTAAGCGAAAATGGGTTTCCCTAGTGGGGGTTTGGGCGATAGTGCAGTAGGCCCAGAGTACATTTGGAAATTCCTCCACCCAAAGTCCCTTAGCGGCTTCCAACTTAGTTTTGATGATCTTCAGGAGAGAATGGTTGGTAACCTCTACTTGCACATTGGCTTGGGGATGGCCTGGGAAAGAGAAGCACGGCTGAATGTGAAGTTCTGCACAAAATTTCCTGAACTTGGCGTTGTCGAATTGCTTGCCATTGTCTGAGACGATGGCTTGGGGGATTTCGAATTGGTATATGATCAACTGCCAGATAAATCTGGTTGTGTTCCATTCGGTGATTGTGGCGAGAGGTTCCGCTTCCACCCATTTGGTGAAGTAATCAATGGCGACCACAGCGAACTTGGTTTGGCTCCTACCGATGGGCAATTGACCAACTAAGTTGATGCCCCACTTGGAGAATGGGTAAAGACTGCTGAGTGTAATCAGTTCTGTCGGCGAAACATAGGGGATGTTGGCAAATCGTTGACATTTATCGCACTTAAGCACAAACTCAGTGGCATCTTGGTTGAGAGTAGGCCAGAAGTAACCGGTGCGGAGTATTTTATGGGCCAGCGACTTGGTGTAGACACTCCATTTTTGACCGACCTTAAGACTCAGACATCATCGATTGAGCGCTCGGTGATGGTTCATGTTGTGCTCGTCTAGAGGTTTCGGAGTTTTGGCTGAGAGCCTTGCCTCCGGGTCTCTAAACTCTTTGTGCTTTGGCTCGGTTTGGGGACCAAGTCTTGTTTTCCCTTCCCGGAGGGAGGGAGTGGTCTTGTAGACCATCTCTCTATGGTCGTAGACTACTTTTCGTGGTCGTAGACCACTTTTCCCGTTTGGAGACTAGTTTTCAGTTTTTAGAGCCTTTGGTCGCGCGCCTTGTCTCGGGACCGCTTAACATTCTCTGTTTGGCGTGGCTTTTGAACCACACGTTGTTGCCTCTGCCTAGAGGAACACTGTGGTCCGGGAGACCACTTTTGTGCTTGCATACCACTTTTGGTGCTCGTCAGCTAGTTTTCGGGACTTTCGGCTGTGTGCTTTGCCTCCCGATTTCTCGTCTTGCATCCGCTTTGGTTTGTTTTTGGTACAAACCTTGTTTTCCTTGTTTGGAAGGTGGTACAAGAGTGGGAGACCAATATTTCTCCTAGCCGACCACTTTTTCTTTTTCTAACTAGTTTTCTTGTCAGATAACTAGCTTTCTTGGTCTTTGAACCATCTTTCTGGTCGACCACCACACCACCACCTTGCATTTAGTGTGTTGACCTCTCCCACCTATGGCCGACCAGTTTTTGCTCTAGTTGACCACCTAAAGTGATCAGCCGACCACTTAAACTAGCAGGCCGACCACTTCAAGTGGTCGGCTACTTTTTGGCACCTTTTTGGAGATATTTTCCTCCAGCTGGCACAGCTGGAGGACATTAGACTCATCCTCCATACACGTGTATGTAGGAATTGCTTTGGTGCTTAGCTTCTCCTAGAAGCTTTGCCTTTCCTCTTCTATAAGAGGGAAGCTCCTCCTCTCTCCTCTAGGGTCAGAAAATCTGAAAGAAAAGGATAGATATAGTGTTGTATCTATATTGCCTTGTTTGCTTTATTTTTGTGCTCAAAAGTGTAGATTTGTCTTAGTTTTGTGCACAAACACACATTTAAACACCTTGCTTGTGTTGCTAAGGCTCCTTGAGGTTGTTTTTGGTGTTCTTGGATGGTTTAAGTTCAAAAAACCTGTTGGAGTTGCAGTTATAAAGAGGGTCAAGGGTGAGCTTTTGACCTTTAAATCCCCTTTCTTATTTAAGCTTTTAGCCTATCTTGCATGCTGTTTTAAGCTTAGCTCATAACTGATAAAAAATTTTTTTTTTCATGCTTAAAAAGTTTGTTTAAGATCACTTTTGTGTTTGGGATTGTTTACCCCCTCTTAGGCCTTGTTTGGCTTTGTTTTTTAGCCTTTTTTGTGAGCTTCGGGACCACCTTGCATTGGCCTTCTCACCACTGAAATCCAGGGGAATTTCAGTGGTGGGGATGGTGTTTTAAGGTCCTAAGAAGGGGAGGGCCATCCCCTCTCCATGTGTCTTCTTTACATGCCTTAATATGCCTCATGTTTGAGTATCTTTACTAAGTGTATGTAGACCATATCTTAGCTTGTATTTGTGGTTATTTTGCTGTGGCATACCACTGTTTTTACTTGCTTTGGTCACTCTATGCATGGTTAATACACTTGTAGTGTAAATCACGCACACTAGCTTTGTATGCTTCATGAAGTAGTATGTGTTTCTATCCTATGTTGTGTCCATTTCAGCATGTTCTTTGGCTTGTTTTACCATGTCATACCTCTGTTTAGGTTTGGTTTGATTAGCCTTTGCATTCTCCTTGCACTTGTAGTGCATTTTCATGAAATAGCCTAACATGCATTATGTTGTGACATGTCATTCTAACATGCTTTTGGCTTACCTTCATGAAGCTCTTTTCCATGTTTTAACATGCTTTAGCTCTGATTTTGGTTGTTTTGGCCATGCATGACTTGCTTTGTATAGCTCTAGTTCAATCTAGCTTGTTAGCTTTGCACACCAAGTCCACTAGCATTCTCTACTTGGCTTATTTGAATGATTTGGCATCACTTGTTATGTGATTTCAGTCCATGTTTCATGGCCATGCACTTGCATTTATCACTCATTCAATGCGTTGGAGGGTTTCTCCCTTTATGCCTTAACATGAATCATTGCGTATGCCTTCATGCCATAGCTTTCGAGCTCTCATTTCAGTGCTTATTTGGGGTTATTTTGCCATGATATAACTCTGATTTTTATTGCTTAAGTCATTCCATGCTTGGTCTTAATAGGTGTAGTGTAACTCACCTTATTTGCCTTGTATGAATCATGCTTCATGCCCTTTTTGCTAGCATATTTTGGCCTACTTCCATGCATGTTTTAGACTCATTCTAACATGTACTACGACTGTTTTAGGTTGCCTTGATCACATGCTTCATGTTTTGCATACTTGTAGTACAAGCGCCTTTGCTTGCCTCAAGCTTTGAGCATCATTGCATACTTCATTTGTATTGTGTACATGATTTAGCATCATCTAACATGACATTTCAGAGCTTATAGCATGCTTATGTTCTCACTTCATTCATGCTTTAAGTGCCTTTTGAGTGTTATGCATTATGGCCTTGTTATGGCCTTAGCTTGCATGCCTAGGCTTTTAGGCTCTTATCTCAGCATGTTTAGGTCCTTGTTTTGATCTACTTGAACTCTATCCATGCTTAGTTCATGCATTTGTGGCATGTGTTGCATGCCTCATTTGTGTTGCTCCTTGCTAGCTTTCATGCCGTAGGACCCTAGCATGCTTTACTTATGTTGTTTGAATGATTTGGCATCATTTCTTGCTTCATTTCAGTGCACTTAGTGTTGTTACACTTCCACTTTTGTCACTCATCGAGCACTCTCGAGAGTTGTGCTCTTTGGCCTCTTTGATGGCCAATGCATTGTGCATGCATGCTTTGCTTTATGTGCCTTCATTTCATCACCAATGGCCACTGATTTGGGCATGACTGAGGTCTATCCCTTTTAGTTTAAGTCCATTGAACATGCCATGTATATTGCATTGAGTATGCCACATTGTTCATCGCATTATGTATGCCTTGTACTTTGCATTGTGCATGATTAGTTCACATCATTGTATTGTGCATGTTAACTAATATTTGCATTGTGTGTGCATGCCCCTAACATTGCTAATTTGTCCTTATAGCATTGCATTGTACATGTACGCATTAGCATTGTTCGCATGCCATTAGCTTTGTTAAGTTAATCATGTCACATTGCATTGAGTATGTCATGTAGTTTATTCGCATTGTGTATGCCATGCTTGCTTGCATTGTGTTTGGAATAGGTGTTAGTCCAAACACGGGAAACGAGGGACGTTTCATACTTAAAGTGATAAAACGTGCCTTAATTCCCGGTCGCCGATGCTCTTGATCATACATGATAGAGTTTTAGGCTTTATGTGTTTACTTGTGCATTCATTTTCATATTGAATTGTGCAACTTTGCCTCTCGGCCATCATGCATGAAAATGCACGATTGGTGACCCGAGGGTCGAGAACCACACCCCCTTGAGTTCATAACATGATAGGGAGGGTGGTTGTTCATACATATCTTGCAAATACATTGCCATGCCATTTCTTGCTCTCTGTTGCAGAAAACTGGAGTCTAGCAGCAACAACTGGTCGGCCAGCCAAAAAAAGTAGCTGGCCGACCACTTTTATGGTTTTTCAATAACCAAAAGTGGTCGGTAGGTGTTTCTAGAGACCAAAAGTGGTCGGCCACCCTCCCACTGGATTCCCAAGGTGAAGTTTCATCTTTCTGGAGCTTGGTGCAAGTTTCTGAAAACAAATGAAAACAGAGGCAAATCGGGGCATCGCATTGGATTTCTGAATGAGGCAACCGAGCATGCATACAGTCTTCTCCCTCCGAGAACCTCCTGTTTTACTGCTTTCCTTAGTTGTCATGCTTAGATAGCTAGCTTTTGCTTTGGTTTGTACTTTAATTAGTTAATGTGTTAGCTATCCAATTCGTTTTGTAATAATTAGTTAACTATGATTAGTTAATTAATTTATTATGTAATAATTAGTTTAATTAGCTTAGATTAACTAGTTAGCTTCTTATTTGGTCCCTCCCTCGAGAGGGCGTATCATTGTAATAAGCGTGCGTGTGTGTGATGCATGTCTTCCAACCCCAATTTCTTTCTCCCTTTTACTTAACGGCTTACGATGGTTAGTTTTAGGGCATATTTCATTTAGCATACCTTATGCTTGCATGTTTGCATCCATTCATCTGTATTGCATGCACCGGGCTCGGCGTATCATGCTAACTGCATTATATTTCAATTCCAATTTGAATACATGTACCAAGTTGCATCTCACATGACATTCTTAGGATAGCCAAGCCTATCTTAATTACATTTTTGTAAGTGTTGCATTAGACATTTTAACATGAACTAGGATCATGCTTGATTTCTAACTAGTTCCTTGTTTTGGCTCAGAGTACACTATGAGTGTTTACGCTTTAGCATACTGCATGTGTGTTAATGTTGCCATGAAAGCATGCTTGCCATGAGGCTATTTGCTTATGCGATTAATTGCCTGAATGCCTGTGGGTGAAGGTTGGATTACTTGAATTGGTACAATTCATTGAAATCCGCATTTTAGCCTACTTACGAGTAGCAAACTTCAAACCATTTTCCAAACAAACGGATATGCAATGCTTGGTTCCAAATTAGGCGATCTAGTCTATACTTGTTTTGCTGTGCGCATCACGTAGTAATTCTAGCTAATTAACCAGAATAAGAGCACATGTGTTTTCAAAAAACAAGATATCATGCTTAGTACAGGCCGATCTTTGATCGGGCGAGCAGGGGTGCTCATTAAATGACCTTTTCCAATCGTACCCAAGTTCCCGAGCCGAGGCAACTTTGGTGATGACGGACACGTGGCCTTAGGCACGACTCAGGGTTTCCTAAATTCCCCCAAAATAAAATATTTAGGTGGCGACTCTGTATCTGGCAAAGCAGTCCATGTTTGGCACTTCTTTACAAAAATCAGTTTTCCAAAACGATTTGCTGGATTTAGATTCTTTGGTGATTTATCAATCTCAAATCGCACATTGTGAGATCAGATTAAGAACCGTGACATTTGAGTCCGAACTGTAGCATTGAAGCCCAAGGGCGCGCCTATACTTGGAACCCGAGTGATTACCACATACACCTTCGTGGATTTCCTCCATCACATAGGTCATTTGGGAAGGACTGAGGCACCTGAGGTATGGGCGTGAAAACTCGCGTTTGTACAGGAGGCCATTGATGAGGATGTAATTGGACGATCGGGCTCTGAATTTGGTGGCTTGCTATGTGTCATCTGGTAACTCCCCACTTGTCAAGAATAGAAGGATTTCCGCCGCCCATGGGATAGGTTCATTTTGGAGGAAGTGGACCTCCAACAGGATTGGCGACGTGGCCGGGTGGGCTAGGTATTCAAGACGAACTCTATAGCTCAGGTCCAATTGGTCAGCCGAGGCTAATTGGGCCATTTCATCTGCCTTGGAGTTTTTCGACCGAGGAATGTGTTTGATGTGGAAAATGTTGAAGAGGCGAACAAGGAGAAGTGCAATATCCCTATAGGCTCGCATTGTGCCGGCCTTGGCGTTGAATTCCCCCGTGATTTGTTCGACGATCAATTGGGAATCACTGAATACTCGAATGTGGCTCACACCAATGTCTCTGGCTAGGCGAAGGCTTGCTATTAGGGCCTCATACTCGGCCTCATTGTTAATACTCGAATGTGGCTCACACCAATGTCTCTGGCTAGGCGAAAGCTTGCTATCAGGGCCTCATACTCGGCCTCATTGTTGCTTGCGTCAAACAGAAAGTAGAGAGCACACTTGAAATAACCACCCTCGGGGGCGGTGAGAATAAGACCAGCTCCACTTCTTTCTTTGCGGGATGATCCGTCGACATTGAGGGTCCAAGAGTGGGGATCTTCTGCCTCAGTGTGGGATTGCTTGGACGGGGGGGGCTGTGGTTGGAGTGGGGTTAGTGAACTCCAGGATAAAATCGGAGACGGTCTGTCCTTTGATCGCTGTTCGAGGTCGGTAGGAGATTTCAAATTGGCTGAGCTCGACTAACCATTGCATAAGTCTACCAGACAACTCTGGTTGTTGCATTATCTTCTTCAAAGGCTGGTCAGTGAGGACCACTATGGAGTGAGCATGGAAGTAAGGTCAGAGTCGTCTTGAGGCTATGACCAAGGCCA
This sequence comes from Camellia sinensis, assembly GCF_055761805.1. NCBI lineage: Eukaryota > Viridiplantae > Streptophyta > Magnoliopsida > Ericales > Theaceae > Camellia > Camellia sinensis. The sequence goes on from NC_138967.1 coordinate 173,565,764, forward strand.
ATGCCATTTTTTCCAGTAATGGGTAGTTCTGTTCGGCTCCCCTGAGAGCCCGGCTAATGTAATAAACCGGACGCTGTACTGGGTCGTCCTCCTTGACGAAGGCCGCACTGACTGCGATGCTTGACACGGTTAAGTAGAGAAAAAGGGGCTCACCGGTGAGTGCCTGAGAGAGTAAGGATGGATTGGCCATGCATTGCTTCAATTGTTGGAAAGTTCTTCGGATTCGGTCATCCACTGAAAAGCCTATCGAAGGACTTTGAAAAAGGGGAGGCACTTGTCTGTTGCACGGGAAATGAAGCGGTTAAGGGCGGCGACTCTGTTGGTAAGCCTTTGAACCTCCTTAACCGTTCTGGGTGACTGCATTTCTATCAAGGCCTTAATCTTTTCGGGGTTGGCCTTGATACCCCGCTGACTGACCATGAAACCCAAGAACTTCTCAGATCCTACGCCGAAGGCGCATTTCTCCGGATTGAGCTTCATTTGATACTTACGTAGGGTGTCAAAGGTCTCCTGCAGATCCACCAGATGATCGGAGGAGAGTTTGCTCTTGACTAGCATGTCATCGACGTACACTTCCATGTTCCGACCTATCTGGTGATAAAAAACTTTATTGACTAACCGTTGGTACGTTGCGCCGACATTTTTTAACCCAAACGGCATGACACGATAGTGGCAGGTTCCTTGGTCAGTGATGAAGGAGGTATGTTCTTGGTCGGATGGGTGCATCAGAATTTGATTGTAGCCAGAGAAGGCATCCATGAAACTTAACATTTGGTGTTCGGCGGTGGTGTCAACAAGCAGATCTATGCGAGGAAGAGGATAACTATCTTTAGGGCACGCTTAATTGAGATCGGAGTAGTCGACACAGAGTCGTCATTTACCGTTGTTCTTACGGACCAAGACCACATTTGACAATCATCTGGGGTAGTTCACATTCTTGACAAACTGTGCCTCCAGTAGCTTACCTACCTCAAAAACAATAAGAGCATTGCGTTCCGGGTGAAAGACTCGTTACTTCTGGCAGAAGGGTCGAAAATAGGGCTCGATGCTCAGACAATGAGTGATGAAGGAGGGATCAATACCCAGCATGTCGGAATGGGTCCAGGCAAACATATCATTGTGCTCGGTCAGGAGGGTGGTAAGATCGGCCTTAGTTTGGGAGGATAGTTGGCTGCCGATCTTGGCTGTTTTTGTTGGGTTGGTGGGGTCGATGGGGACTTCAACAAGTTCTTCCACTGGTTCTTCTCTGACTAACTCATCTTTGTCTCTGACTTCAAGTCCTTCGATAATCATAGTCTCCTTCAGTTTGACCTCTTTTAGTGAAGTGACGTAGCATTCTCTAGCCACAGTCTGATCCCCCTTCACGGTGCCGACTCCGAGGTTGGTAGGGAATTTCATGGCTAGATGGTACGAGGAAGTGACAGCTTGAAAAGCGTTGAGGGTGGTGCAGCCGATGATGATGTTATAAGCAGAGGGGCAGTTGACGACAAGAAAAGTGAGTAACTTAGTGGTCTGCCGTGGGTATTCTCCAATGGTGATGGGAAGGTCGATGGAGCCTATAGAGGTCACCCGATCTTTAGTGAAGCCGACTAGTGGGGTTTGGAGAGGGGACAAACTTTCTTCCCTGACCTTGTGCTGGCGATAGGCGTTTAGGAAAATGATGTCCGAAGAGCTACCGTTGTCGACAAATACCCGTCTGACTTTGTAATTAGACAGGAGGACAAAAATGATAAGGGGGTCGTCATGGGGATAACGGATGCCTGTGCAATCGGCTTCCGTAAAAGTGATGGGCTCCATCCACTGCTTGGGGTGTTTGAGGGGGCGATCCAATGTTGCGACTTCTTTATCTGAGCCTTGCCTGATTTTTCTGAGTTCTACCCATTGGGCCGAACGGGATGGTCCTCCGCATGCAAGTCCGCCGGTAATAACTCTGATTTCTCTAACCGGGGAGGCAGGGTTTCCTTGTGCCCGGGGTTATGGTGGGGGTCGATCATGGCCTTGGTTGGGTTGTGCGGGTTGTCGATGAGGGGTGCGCCGGTGGTTGTTTCTGGTAAGTTCTATCATTGGCCGTTGCTGAGGGAGGGCTTCTGTGAATCGACTGAGACATCTCTGGCGTATCAAACCCTCGACTTGGTCTTTAAGGTTAATGCACTCCTCGGTATTATGGTCGTGGTCCTGATGGAAGTGGTAGTATTTTGACTGGTCTCGTCGGTTAGAAGGAGATCGCGACGGTTGGGGCCATTCAAGAGATGATCTCGTTGGATCTAGTTCAAGACTTGTTCCATAGGGAAATTGAGGGGTGTGTATTGTTCGAAACGGTCGGGCGGTCAGGTAGGGGCCGACCGGTCGGCTCGAGCAGGTCAGTCTGTATATTGAGGCGTCTGGTGTGTGTACTGGGTGCTTTTGGTTTCAGAGTCCTTTCTTTTCTCTCTGAGGGTCAGGTTTTTAGTTGTGGAGTCTTGTCGGGCGGCTAGGGAATCTTCGGCGTTCATATATTTTTGGGCTTTGGAGCGGAGGGTTGCCATGGAGGTTAGAGGGTTTTTGGAGAAGGAGAAAATGAAGTCGGACAATCATAAACCGGCCATGAAAGCCGTGAGAATGACCTTGTCATCATTTTCTGCCACATGCAAGGCCTCGGTGTTGAAACGGGTGACGAAGTTGTGCAGCGATTCTCTCTCCGTCTGACGGATGTTGAGGAGTTGAGTTACCGAAAGCCGTTGACACTGGGCACCAATGAAGTGGCTGAGGAAGGAGTCACTCAGGTGCTGAAAGGTAGAGACAGAGTTCGTCGGTAGCTGACTAAGCCACAGTCGGGCCGATCCCTTAAGTGCTACGGGGATGGCTCGACACATGAGTTCATCAGGGAATGCATGGAGAATCATGAGGGTCCTGTAGGTCTCCAAGTGATCGACTCGGTCCATTGTACCGTCAAAAGAGTCGATCGAGGGCATTTTGAACTTAAGAGGTAGAGGTTTGTCCCTGATGGAGACAATGAATTGTGAGTTGGCTGTGGTAGAGGGTTTATTTTGTATATTCTGCATGACTCCTTAGAGTTGGAGTTTCATGGCTCGGAGTTCTGTATACCAAAGAGGGGCATTGTCACCACCAGAAGGTAATGGAGGTTGGACACTACTGGCCTCTCCCTCGGAGGCAGTTGCTTGGATCGGTGGATTTGGGACTCGAGGTGGCGGGTTCATATCATGAGGAAGGGGTCGCAAGCCCTCCAAGTTGGATGGGTGGGATTGTTGGAGGAAGTGGCTCGGGGCTCGTTCTCGATTGGGTGGTATGTCTTAAGGTGGTGGCGGGGCATAAGAAGGTTTCTTTGAAGTAAAGCATTGATCAGGGCTTGGTTTTGTTCGGCTATGCAGTTAATGCTGTTGGTGAGTTCTGTGAAATACTACGGTGGGTTGTTCGAGTTAGGAGGGTCAGCTTGGAGGTCGGCAACGTTGTGTTGAGAAGCCATGGATCTAGTTCTGACCATCCACCTTAGTGGGTGGCAGATAGGGGATGTCGCGAAGATGGCAGGAATGGGTCTCCGGCGGCAATGAACACAATTACCACACGGAGCGAAAAGCTTCCCACAGACGGCGCCAACTGATGATACTAGGGGCTCCAAACGGAATGGGGCGGATCGATCCACGCTTCCCAAGCTGTTACCCAGGGGTTGAGCTCACAGCAAAACCTGCACAAGAGTTCAGTAGGGAATAGGGAGTCCCCCAGCGAACCCTCCGATGAGCAAGTTAGAGGAGAGTGATTGAATGTCGGGATCAAAAATGGTGATAGAGAACTTAACCTTTTCTTTGTCTTAGGAGCCTGCTTTTATCCTTTGCTCATCATTTCTTTGTCCACTCCGGGCTGTCATGTTGGCCGAAAGTCTATGTTCTAGCTTGCCTTGTTCATGGTGAGGCTGTTATGTTCTGACATGAAGGGTTATCGTAATAAATGCTGCAGGGAAGCTCATTAATGGCTGATGTGTGGTGCAATAACTTTGCAGGATCTTTGTCTGCTGATATGGCTGGCTCTTTACTTTGCCAATTATTCAGATGTCATTGGTGCTTGGTGTAATGTTAGGTTTTGGAAATGTTGGGCTTTGTTATTTGAATCATGGATTGGGCCTTAAGTGTTGGGCCATATCCTTTATGGGCTTACCCATGTCAATCACCGTTCATTTTTTTATACAAAACTGATTCGAACATGTGATTGTCATTATTCGATTAACTTGATTTTTTGTAGAGATGATGTACTTGACAAATCTTAAAATATGAACGGTTCATATTATTAAATTGAGATTTGAAAGTGGACCCAATGGGCCGAATAACACCTCTCCAATCCAATTTCGGACTGAAAAGAAGCCAATCCTTAAAATTACTTATTTATTTTTTATTTAAGAGTGCCGAATGACAGAGTTAAGTTGAAAGCCCAAATTAAAATAGGATAAATTACCAACAAGTTCTCTTTATAAGTGGTCTGACCTATTTAGTTCCATAATTTTTAATTTTTACCCAAAAGTCCTGTAACGTTTTTCTTCTTCTCTACCTCTTTCTTTTCCTGATTTTTTGCAATCAGCGACTGGTGACCACGTCTTGTTTCTTTTCTTTCTCTTTCTGATATATAGTTATCCACGAATGACAACCACCATCGATTGGGATTCACCGACAACCACTGACCACTGATTCCTTACTTCACCCTCACCGACGATGAAGAAGATATATTTCCGACGAAGAAGATGAGTAAATCTACTCAAATCTGATGTAGATCCGACTAGATCTAAACAAAAAAATAGTTGTTGGAGTACAGTCATCTCTCTATATTTGTCTCTCTCTTTCGATCTCTCATTTTTTTTACCTTTTCTCTGTTATATACTTTTTCTTTTTTTTCTATTTTGATGGAAAAAAAATTTAAGCTCTGAACAAGTTATTTTTGAGTTTTAGTTATAGGCGGTGAAAACTATAAAATTTTGCAATTTCAATTTTTTTGGTACCGAAATGAATCATGGTTTAAACTTGTAAAATTTTGTAGTTTCATAACATTATTTGGAACTGTAAAATTTTGCAGTTTCACAATATGTTTTTCTGTTTGATTAATAAAGACAAATGTTTAATAGATTTTTGCTCTAAAACTGTAAAATTTTATAGTTTCAAAACTTACTTTTTAGTTTGATCAATATTGGAGATTATTTACTTAAACCCTACAAAAATTGAAAAATAACATATGTTTTTTTTTTCTTCTCATTGTTGCTATTTTTTATTGTTACGTTTTTTTCCTTTTAGTTTATCAATATTTTGTACATTTTGCTATATTTTTTCTCTCTAATTTCTCCATTTATTCTTTTTTTTTTTATTTTTCGGTAATATTTTAGACATTCCAGTAAGTCTTCAACGATATTTTTAACGTCCAGTGAACATTTTGGACATTCCGGCTGTTATGCTAATGTCGATCGATAGTGGTCGTTATGTATACGTCGACTCGTTGTGGTTGTTATGTCTAAGTTGATCATTGTGATCGTTATGTCTTTGTCGATCCGTTGCGATCATTATGTATATGTCAATCCATAGTAGTCGTTATGCCTATGTCCCCGGTCCTTTGTGGTTATTTTGCTAATATTCTGTTTAGTATTATTGTACCCTGAAATGTAAGTAACTTTGAACGATTAATGAACTTTATGAATTCTAAATGTGTATACATGATAAATGCCTCGTTTCGGTGCAAACATTTTGTATGGAATTTTGTGAAAGGTTTAATAAAACTTTTGGAAATGTACTGCACGATGTCTTAAACTATGAAAGGATTAAAGGTTTAAGGAACTTTATTTCTGATAACAAGTATCCAGAAAATATTTTGATCATGTTAAGAACATTGTTTTGATTTTATAAGTTATGGGCCTCATTCATTTAACCTCTTTACACTGATGTTATTAATTGGGCTCTAAATCATTGTTTTATATATATATGTAGGTGATCAAATGCAAGAACGGACTTAGTGGCGTCAACATAAACTCTCTTTTGTCAGGCCAAATGTCGTGTCTCACCGCGAGGTTCTAAACTGTCAAGCGTCAAAGCTTTTTGGGTGGTTCAAAGTTCAACCTTTTAAAATTGTGATTAAGTGTAAAGTTTAGTCTTAAAATTTTTGTTATAACTGGTTTTATTTTGTTAATGGGAATTAATCCCTAAGTCATGTTTATGTTTTGTTTACCTAAGCTTGACATGGACTTATGTATATATGTTTATATACTGGTTTGTTTTATTCCATTTAAGTTTGCATAGCTTATTGGACGTTATATTTTATTAATTATTGGCTTTTGGAGCCCCTATCATTGTATTACTGTTAAGCAGGTCTTTGGTAATCTCAGATTACTGGCCGGTCATGATACTAAACTTATAGGGGAGGGTTTGGGTCGTGACACCGGAGACTTTTAATGAAGTTCAGAACACTCTGACAAACTTTCGGCAATACTTCGGCGACTTCCTGGTAATGTTGAACATTTCGGCGAATCTCCGGTGACTGTTTGACGAAAGTTCGATGGTGATAGGATGTAACAACGTCTGTAAGTTAAAAAAAAAAAGATTTTTTTCATAACAATTAAAAATATGTAGCACTAATTGGTGAAAATATTTTGTTATGGGACTAAATGAGTTTTAAATTTTGTGTATGAGACTTACAAGTAAGTTTTTCATTGAAATATTTTTATATATTTGATACAATTCAAATATGGAATAAATCCTAAATAGTAATATTATAAACTGTTTGGTCCTCCATTTTTCTTATAGATCTAAAAATCTCATTCTAGTGTGAATTACATAAATGGCCAAAATGTGGATTTTCTCATAATGTTGAAATTACTAAATGCAATACTTCAAGAAAATTCCCTAGCGTACTTTTTTCGAACATAACATCCAATGTAACACGCTAAAAAATTTCTTTAGTGTACTTTTTTTAAATGTATCACTCTAATCAATGTAACACACACAAACTTATTATCCAAACGTAACGTTCCAATATAACACACTAAAAAATTTTTTAATATATTTTTTCCAAACATAACACTCCAATCAATGTAACACTAAAAAATTACTTAATATATATATTTTTTAAACATAATAGCGTAACATTCTAAAAAAATTTCTTAGTATATTTTTTCAAAATGTAACATTTCAATTAATGTAACACATAAAAACTCTTTAGTATACTTTTCTCAAACGTAACACTCTAAGGTAACACATTAAAAAATTTGTTAGTGTACTTTTTCCAGATGTAACAGCCTAACATTCTAAAAAAACTTTTTGGTGTAGTTTTTTTTTTTCAAACGTAACACTCCAATTGATTTAGCACACAAAAACTCTTTGATGTACTTTTTCTAATGTAACGAAGGCATTCACTTAAAGTCAAATGGTACCAAATTAAATAAATACAACTTTTCAAAATAAAATAAAATAAAAAGACTAATTAATTTATAAGAGAACACTTAAGACTTAAATAGGTCAATATTTTTTCATATGAGACTTATAAATAAATTTTCCTTCAAATATTAACAATAAAAATAACACAATCATTATTTTAGGAATAATGCAATTAACCTCAAAATAAAAGTGATATTTTTATGGAAAGAAATGTCATTTTAATGCAAATTCTATTCCTAAAATGCATATATCATTGTTAACGGCACGGCACACAGTCATCTTCCATCAAAGCGAAACCCCTCTCTCTCTCTCTCTCTCTCTCTCTCTCTCTCTCTCTCTCTCTCTTCATCACTGCACACTGCACCTCTCTGCTCCCACATGCGACAACCCACCACCATACAAGCAATCACAGTCACAGACCCCTCTCTCTCTCTCTCTCCCCACTAAGAAAATTCATCGTCGTTTTGCGGTAATTGATGGCCAAAACAGCACAATGATGGATTCATCAGAGACACCTCATTGCACTGACATTACCAGTAACTGAGAGAGAGACCTCTTCATTTTCTTCACCTCTCTTCTTCTTCTTCTTCTTCTTCTTCATCAATGAAGATCTCTTCCAAGTCAATCCTCAGCCCATGCAGAGGCAGAAACACACCCATCTGTCTCTCCACCTCTCTCAGCCGCAGACTCAGAACCAACACAAGCCTCAAAGGGGGCCAATCTCCGACGTTCCCCACCTCCGGCAAGAAGCGAGGCTGCGCATTGGAAAACCCAGGCGAGCCTTCGTCTCCCAAGGTGACCTGCATTGGGCAAGTTCGTGTGAAGACGAAGAAGAAACAAGGGAAGCGAATGAGAGGAGGTGAAGTGGGTGTGGGTTTTGGAAGAGTTGAGCAGAGTCGTGAAGGGTTCAACAACAACAACCACCCAAATCAGATTCAGAATCAGGAGTGCTTGAAACACAGAAATCAGAGGTGGGTTCATCTTCCATTGTCGATTTGTGAAGCTTTGAGAGGATTTGGGTCTGAATTCAGCTGTTTGTTTCAATGCGGAAGAGAAAAGGAAGAAAAAACAGAGGCAGGAGAGAGGAGTCTGAGAAGACGTGTGGATTTGGGGGAGAAGATAGGGATCGAAGAAGAGAAATGGGAAGTGAATGATTGTATTGTTGAGGAAGAGGAAGAGGAATCGAGAGTGAGCATTTGTATTCCTCCCAAGAATGCTCTGTTGTTGATGAGATGTAGATCTGATCCGATGAGAGTGTCAGCTCTCACCAATCGTTTATGGGAATTACAATCTGCTCCTGAAGGTGAAGAAGAAGACAATGATGATCATGAAGAGATTGAAATGTCTGAGAATTTGACTTCAATTAAAGCTAATGAAGAAGAAGAAGAAGAAGAAGAAGAAGAAGATGAAGATGAAGATGAAGATGAAGATTTAGTTATGGAGGTACAAGAAGATGGAGAGAAAGAAAACCCAGAAGATAAATTAGAGATTATCCAAGAAGAAGATGATAATGAAGAAGAAGAAAAGCAACAAATGAGTTCTTTATCTGAAGCATTTGCAGATCCTGAGAAATTGGAAAATGAAGAAGAAAAAGAAGATGCTTCAAATTTGATTCAAGAAAGAGAATGCCATCACTCGTCAAGTACAGAAGATGAAACAGAGGAGAAAGAGACCCAAGAGAGATTGGAGTCAGAGGAGAGAGAAAGAGAAAGCCATGAGAATCTAGAAAGCGAAAATAAGGAGGCGGAGAGAGAGAGGAGATCAGTGTTGCCGGACTGTTTGCTTCTGATGATGAGAGAGCCAAAGCTATCAATGGAGGTTTCGAAGGAGACATGGGTGTGTAGTACGGACTTCATCAGATGGCTACCAGAGAGGCCAGTCAACACAAAGGACGGCTCTGATGATCCCAAAAAAAGGATCAGCATTGACTCTAATAATCCTGCGCCGCCGCGGTCCTCCTGCTCTTTTCCGGCGCCGGCGTCTATGTCTATGGCGGCAATGATTGAGCATAAGCTAGCGTGCGAGCCGCTTGTACTGAAGCGCTGCAAGTCGGAACCGAGGAGGTCGGCGGCGGCTAAGCTCGCTCCGGAGACATGTTTCTGGAAGAATAGGAACCTTGAGCCGCATCGAAGAGCCACGTTCGGTGTCGGCGCGGCTGGGGTTGGGTTTTGAGTGGAGCTAATAGAAGGGGAATTGACTGGGTGTGGGCGGTCGTATGGGAAAACTGTAGTATTGTAGTGCTTTTTCTTCTATGGCATGTTTGTAATTATATTTTGAATAAATCTTCATCTACAAACACTTTCTTACTACACACTGGTCATGGTCGATTCCGGGGGCACAATTAACATTTTTCATTTATGGTTGAAACTCACCGTATTAGATTTTGCTCGTGACTCTATCTTTTGTGTCGGGAATTTGTGTATTTCTCTCTTGGTGGTGAGTCTCTCCTTATTAATTGAGGTAAATCTAGCCAAAACACTGAGAATTTAAGGATTGCAATGTTAACACCAAAGAACGTCTTTTTTTCTACTTCAAAAAAAAAAAAAAAATTTACTAAAAACTCTTACTAAGTTCATCTCTAACGTTGTATCAGATATTTTTATCAAATTTAAATTTGATAAAAACGATACTCCAATTATTTTATCATATTGATATCAAATGAGGAGAGTGATACTTTTTTCATCAAATGAAGGGAACGTTTATCCTTTCATCAAATTTTACAAATGATAGTTGGTGGACGACCGAGTGAATAACTTCCTGCACAATCGATTTTGGATGAATTTGATAAAAATTTATTTTAGACCGAACAACTGGACAACCAGCCAGTTTGATAAAATTATTGGAGTGCATTATATTATATCAAACTTTTTATTAAAATTTTACTCAAATTTAATGAAAAATTTAATCAAGTATTGGGAATGCTCTCAGGCTTGATTTGGGAAGTGGGTTGGCTTTTTGATTTTTTTGGCTATTTTAGCCTGGACTAAAAAGCTTGGTTTGGGAAGGATTTTTTTGACTTTTTGACTTTTTTGACTTTTTTTGTGAGAGAAGAGTGTAATGATTATGGATTGGATGTGATGTTTTATTTGTTATGACTAAAATAGCTTATTTTATTTTTTGTGACTAAAATAACCCCAAACGTATCCAAACCTATCCAAACCCACTTGCCAAACCATGCCGAAATGTATGAAAATAGTTCAAATATTAATGTTATAAATTCATTTTTTTGAATAATGAATCATGCTTGGTACGTATTTTTACAATGTGTTTCATTTTGATATTTTAATTTGTTAATTAGGTTTTTTACATAAATTATTTATAAAAAAAATTAAATTAATATAATAATTATAACTGTATGATTTTAATACATTTATCTTTAAAAATTAAATAAATTATTTTAAAATTATATTTATCTTTCATATGAAATCGCGTGACTATTGTGGTGAGACGTTTAATTGCCCCCTCTTTCCCAAATGACAAACTGCGGCCTTGGTAAATACTTTAGGCAGTGGCTTTGGTCCAGTCCAATCTTGGACTAGACTCTGCTGTTGAGCTCGTAAGGGCTTACTGCTTGTAAAAAGTTATGTTGGTTGGATATCGATAACTATATGAACAAAACAGTTTTTTATCAACTGTTAATTGTTTTACCATCTATTTTTTTTATACAAAATAGATTTGATCGCATAGCTATTGATATCCGATCAACGTGATTTTTTACAGGCATATAGTACTCGACGAGTTCTACACATTGAACGGTTCAGATTATCAAAACAGGCCCAAAAAATAAATCCCATAGACCGAATTGGACTAGGAATGGCAACGGGGCGGGGCGGGGCCGGGGATCGCACTCCCCGTCCCCGATCCCCGATGGTAAACATCTCCCCGGCCCCGGCCCCGATCCCCGACGGGGAACCAATCATCATCCCCATCCCCGCCCCCTATCGGGGATCGGGTTTCCCCGACCCCGAAAATTCCCCGGACCAAAAAAAAAAAAAAAAAAACGGCAGCGGCAGATTCAACATCTTCAACATCCGATCTAAAAAATAAAAATAAAAACAAACAAACATCATCTACCAACATCATCTACAAACAGTTTATATAAATAACATCAACAACAATTTATATTAGATCTAAGTAGAGAGATTGAGAGATCGATCTGCTCAGATCTAAGTAGAGAGAGAGAGATTCATCTGCTCAATCGACTTTGGCATCGCGGCACAGAGAGATCGATCCGGTGCTCTGGTCGGTGCTCTGCTCAGATCGGTGCTCTGGTTCGGTGCTTTGTCAGATCGGCACTGGTTTGGTGAGAAAGAGAGAGAGATTAGATGTGAGGAAAAGAGAGATTAGAGGTGAGGAAGAGGTGAGGGATCGACACTGGTTCGGTGAGAAGAAGAGATCGGGGACGGCGGTGTGGCGTTGAGAGTGAGAGAGTTGACAGAGAGGAGGAGAGTTGAGAGAGAGTAATGGGGAGAAGGAGAGACAGTTGAGAGAGTGAGAGAGACGAAGGAAAGAGGTTTGGTTTGATTTTTTAATACACAGGTAGTACCACGGGGAAGCTTTGGGGAAATACACTGGTTTGGTTTATTATTATTATTATTATTATTATTATGAGGGGCATAAAAGTAATTTCATTTCGGGGAATTTCGGGGATGGGGCCGGGGCCGGGGATCGGGGCCGGGGATCGGGCCGGGCCGGGGATCAAACACAGATCACCGTCCCCGGCCCGTGACAGATCGGGGATTGATTTTCAAATACCGTCACCTCCCCGTCAGGGAAATTTTTCGGGGAAAAACCGCTTAAATCGGGGACGGGATCGGGGATCCCCGTCGGGCCGGTTTCAAATTGCCATCCCTAAATTGGACGGCTCCAGTCTTGATCTCAACTTGAGACAAGCTGGACCCAATACTTTACACAAGAATCAAATCACAAGAGTGCCCAATTCAGTGTTTGTTGGGTAAGCACTTCACGGTAAAAATAGTTCTCAAATTTGGAATTTTTTAAGGTCTAGTTTGGCATAATTTAAAAAATTAAAAAAGTCATTATTTTATTTGTGTCATATCATCTTATTTAAATTACATCATCTCTTTATTACATCACTTCAAATATAATCCTTATTTCACATTTTTTTTTATAAAAAATAAAAAATATATATTTATTTAGATCATTCAAAACAACTGATAACGTACTTGTTGTATACGCTCTTTCTCCTTCTCTATTATTTGTTGCCTTAATCATAACGTACTTGTTGCCTTAATCACCTTTTCTCTCTTATTGACTGAGGGTTCTTCTTTGATTGATTCTCAGATACGACTGGTCTCCGTCGTCAAATTTGTGTCAGATGATCTGTCGTCCAATAAAAGTCATCCACGAGAGCTATGAACACCTGGGATAATTCTCCCAGGCAACATGAAATCGTATGAATCCAAGCATGCACTCACTATGATATGTAACATGATGTTTCTTCCTCAGGACTATCTTAGACTAGACTTGATGTGGTTGTATCCTAACCACCCCACACCACCCCCATCCAACCTTAACCTACCCTATAATCAATCTGACATATTTTTTTGGCAAATGAAGAAAAAAAAAAAAACCTTAAAATATAAATCAATTAAATTATTAAAATGAGATCTATAATGAACTCACGAAATTGAACTGTATCCTTCAACAAGTTGAATCCTTAGTAAGAGTGTTGGTGGACTTTCACTTTGAAATTTTTTAAAAGTCTTGAAATATTAATTTGTAATTATATTTTAATTTTAAACAGTGAATATCAATTCTAATCAAATAATCAATAACAAATCGGCATAATGATTTAATATATAAAAAAAAAAAACATAATTAGAGTACCTCCAATTGTGATAAAAAAATCACGAGTCAAAATTACGAAACAATCTACTAAGAAGATAAAAATAAATTATATATGAGTACCCTTAATTACTTAGAGAATCTACAACCGAATTGAACCAAACACGATGTGCCTCTTCCAACACCATCTTCACTTCAGAATTGCTTTTGTTAATCCACAATGCCGATGTCGAATTCACGACGATAAGCCACTTTAGAATCTACCAAAGTTTCAATCTCAAGTTTCTCGGAATCCACCAAAGAACACCTTTCTCTTTTTGTGAATGAAAAAACAATAACAAACCCCTTGATAATATCAATATGAAACTCGTAGATCCATCAATCAGAAATAATCAAGGAAACTAATATATAAACACCCTCCAATATAGAAAACATTGGTAGCTCTCCTCTTTGAAAATTTGAATGGTTGCACTTTATACTAAATAAAGCCGCGAAAACCGCTGAAGCGCACATTTTACTACTCGAGCGATATGACTAAAAACGATGCAAGCATATAGACTAATCACTTGAGCGCAACATTTACCATTCAAGTGGTAAAACTTGTCTCCCAAATGTTGAGGCACAGACAAAAATATTAGAAGAACCACTCCACCATATAAATGGCCCTTTTACAACTCTAACTACAAAATTTTACTTATTTGATTATATTCAAATGTTACAAAATTAATTTACAAAAAATGGTGAATAATTCTCATTTTTTTTGGCATATCTAAGTGGACTCATCTCCTACACAGAATCCAAGTTTTATTTTTTATTTTTTATTACAGATATACATGTCCTGTCTTAATCTACTTTTGGTTCTTTTGTTTTTGAGGTGATCACACAAGGGCAATCATAAAGAATTATTAGCCCAAAATGAGAGAAAGTGGAATTTATACATTTGCCTCTAGTGGACACATTGGAAATGGTGGGGACTGAAAAGTGCTTTAGGCAAAGCTTCTTCAATGGAATATACTTGCCTTGCCTTGCATATGCAATTGTAGTATGTGGATGAAAACCTTTAAGATGCTGAACTGTTATGAGTACTTTTTTTTTACAAAGGTTGTCCAATTATTGTAAGAAAAATATCAGGATTGTTTTTTCAAGATTACCACAAGTTTATAGTGAAATTATTGCAATAGAAGAGGTTGGTGTCTAGGAAAATTTGTAATCCATGATCAAAATTATGTGGTTGTACTGTGCAATTATGTTACAAATACATAAATTTTTTAATAAAATGAGACACAAATAAAAGATAAATATGTGTAATTCATTTAAGTAGTTTCATATATAGACTCACATTTTGTTTCATATTCATATTTTATTCTAGGAAAATTTTATGTGCAATTAAACTTTTGTGTATTGAGCTAAGCACTAACATTTGACCTAAAGGCTCACAGCCCAACCTAAACCAACCTAATTTTTACCCAATGCGAGCCTGAAACCCTAGATGGCCTGCCCGACCCGAGTGAGACTGGGGCTTGGGCTTTGGGTTTGAAACTTGGTTGGACTTGCAGGCCAATGAGAGGTAGCCCATTGGGCTGACTCGTGATCCTGTCAAAAATTATGAAAAGTAAAATGAGAAAATAAAATAAATAAGACTTAAAGTCTTGACTTGTTGAGCTAAGCTAGCGAGTCAGCCTCTTGAGTAAAACTTAAGCCTAAGATTTTGGTGCACAACTCAGTCCGGTCCAATCCGGCCCGATCCGAACTCTAAAAAAAGTATTTTTTAAATTGGCCCACGAGCAGGCTTGGACTCTATTTTGCGGACTGGCCCAGCCTAATAATGAGCCTCATACTGAGCAAACCCACGGAGTAGATTCCTAAGATGCATCCAACCTAACTCCTCAACAAGTAGCCCCAGATTAAAGAGGACAAAGCAGAGAAAAGATAGAGAGTTACTATACCAACAACATTACAGACACATGGGATCCACACCTCTTATAGAAAAACAGTGCTTTATGTGGTATCTCACAAGAGTTATGCTAAGAAGCTCAAATATTCTACCAAACTTCCTATATAGGTGTGGAATTCATACTTATGTAGATTTGTGTGAGTCCTACCCCATATGAGAGATTTGATAAAATATTTGATAGAATATTTACGATACATAACATTTCACATCTCGAAACCTATGTGTACTACATTAAAAGTTTCTTACTCATGAATGTCATATTAAAAAAAATATTTACAAAGTTCACCTTGTTTAGTTATTTTTGTTTTTTTTTTTAAATAGAGTTTTTTGTTTTCAGTAATTTTTTTAATATTTTACATAAATATTTTATTTTTTAGATATGCATAATCTAGATAAACTTAAAAGGATAATATTTGTAATTAAAAAATTTACTAAATACAAAAAATATAAAAATTCAATACATTTTAATAATTTGTTATATTTAATGAATTTTTTGAAAAAATTTGTACAAATTTTATACTTTTAAAGTATATCAAAATTACATGAATCTAAAAGGTAAAATCACTAAAAATACAAAGATATAAATTGAAAACTGTTTTTAAAAATTCTCAACCAAACATTTTTTAGATACTTTTTTATAGAATGAAACTCTCCCTTCCTTTAAAATGATTGGACAATCTAGTTTAACATTGGAGAAGTTATCCATAAATCTTAAATGTTGATCTTATATTCTATTTGGTCCCAAATTTTTTTCTTGTGATTCACTTGGTCCTCTCTATTATGAAAAAGACACAAGTGCCATTGGGTTAATCACGGGCTACTTTATGTAAGGTTTTTATTCGGTATATGCTTAACACTTGCCACGTTATGTGTGTGATTGGGTGACACACAACACAAAAGTATACTAAGGCTTTTTATACTTTTTGCTTTGTGGATTGATGCATTGCACGTGACACACAAACCACCCTCCCCCCTTATTACCGATTCGTCATGTTAGAGTGTCACATTTGAGAAAAGTAAACTAAAGAGTTTTTTATTTTTTTTAAAGTGTCATATTATACCCGCTCCGTTAGAGTGTCAAATGTCATGTTTGAGAAAAGTACACTAAAGAATTTTTAATTTTTTTAGAGTGTCACATCATACCCGTCACATTATCACGTTTGAGAAAAGTACACTAAGGAGTTTTTTTTTTTTTTTTTTTTGAAGTTTTACATTATACCCGCCACGTTGTCACATTAGGAAAAGTACACTAAAGAGTTTTTTTTTTTTTGAAATGTCACATCATACCCACCACGTTGTCACATTAAGGAAAAGTACACTAAAAAGTTTTTGTGTTTTTTGGAATAAAAGTTTTGGAATGTCACATCATACTCGCCACGTTGTCACATTAGGAAAAAGTACACTAAAGAGTTTTTATTTTTTTTAGAATAAAAATTTTGAAGTGTCACATCATACTCGCCACGTTGTCACATTAGAGAAAAGTACACTAAATAGTTTTTATTTTTTTTAGAATAAAATTTTGGAATGCCACATCATACCTATCACGTTGTCGCATTTAGGAAAAGTACACTAAGGAGTTTTTAATTTTTTTGGAGTGTCACATTAATACCTGCCACATTAGAGTATCAACATCATACCTATCACATCAATAAAAGAGTATAGTTGTCCACCAAAACATTACCAAAATCAAAAACAGGATCACACGGAAAGAAACTCTCTACTAATAGGACTTAACAGATCAATAGAAAAAACCTAAAACTAATTAAAGTACTTATTTGTGAGATGAGATTTATTGATAAATATCCTGTTTAACATCATGGACAATTTAGAAGGACCATTTCAATTTTCAGTTATGCTACGTAGCTCGAATTCTCCCTTTCCCGATTCTCCCGAATTCAAAACGACGTCGTTTCATCATTTTGATTTTTTTTTCCCCAATAATGTAGAAGAAGAAGAAAAAGAGGAAGAGGAGAGTAGCCGAGAGAGAGAAAAAAATCATCATCATCAACAACATCATCATCATCATCATCTTCAAATCTTCATCAACATCATCATTAACAATCATTCAGATCCAGGGAAAAAAAAAAAATCAACCATTCATCATCAAATCCAGAACATCTTCATCATCAACAACAACATCTTCATCAACATCACCATCATCATCATCAACACATTTTCAAAAAATAAAAAATAAAAAAATCGGGCTTCAATCTGGGGAAAAAAAAATGGGCTTAAAAAAAAAAAAACGGAGACAGAGGCGGCGGCGATCGGCGACCGACGACCGGCCCTCTCTCTCTCTCCATTCCATCTTCCCCTCTCTTTTCTTTCTCTACTTCTCTTTCTCTTCCCCTCTCTTCTTTTCTCTTCTCTCCCTCTTTCTCTTTCTCTTTCTCTCCCTCTGTTTCAGTTTCAGACTGCATAAAGAGAAGAAAAAAAAAAAAAAGAAACTGTCCAAAACGACGTCGTTTTGGACAGTCGGGGGATTCGGGAAAGGGAGGATTTGAGTTTCAAACCATTTTCCTTCAACTTTTTATTCTGTTCATCAACATCATGGACCCTTCAAAAGGCCCATTTCAATTATTTAATCTGTTCATTTGTTAATTATTAATATGTTGGTCACTCATAAAAAAATTAAATTTATTTAATAATATTATTCACATGATTTACCATAATTTTTTTTTTACAGAATTAAAGATATATTCTTAAAATCATATTTGTCATTTGAGAGGGTAATTTTTGGGAAAATTGGGCCGAGCTTCGAGTTGGGTTTTGAGGCCCAAAACGCAGAGGACTAGGTAAAAAGGCCGTACTGAATACTCCGGCCTAGAGGGCAAGGTTACTCCGGCCTTGGGGAGACAAAATTACTTCGGCCCAAGGAGGTGAGTTTATTCCGGCTCAAGAAGAGATAGTTGCTTCGGCCCAAGGAAGAGTAAGGCTACTCCGGTCCAGAGACAACTCGGAGTAGGGCCGGTCTTAGAGTTAGTCCGGTCGCAGTATGTTCTGGGAAGACCGGTTTCGGAATTAGTCCGGTCGTGACACACTCTGGTTAAGTCGGTCAGAACTTGTTACTTGGAAGTTTGATCTAAGCATACCAAGGTTGAACAGGGGCAGCCGAAGTAATGAGTTAAAGGAGAAGACCGAGCTAAGGATAGTTCGGCCTTCTCTGTGGCTCAGCATAGCCAGTGTTATTTCGGTCGTGTGGAAGTTCGGCTATGGAGAAAACCATCCCACTTGGTTTAAGCAGTGGGGGAGGGTGTAAAAGGATAAGCATTATCCTTTGGAGTATGAATCCTAGGAGGACTCTGCATGGAGAAATACAAGTCCTACCAGGATTGTGCCACGGGAAACTTATAAAAGCCTACAAGCATCACCTTGGAGGAGGTAATTGAACACAATCTTTCTGAGAACTTAGAGCTTTGTCTATTTGTCAAGTTTTCTGACTTAGGCATCGGAGAGATTTCCGGCACCCACCCGCCGGCTAGCTCACGTTTGTGTTTTCAGGTAACAAAGCGACGTCGTACGGAGGAGCGTGGACTTGGTCAACAGGATTATACGAGGAGAATTATTTCCTCCCCGTACATCATTCATATATGATAATATAAATATGATGAAATCAAGTAATTAATCTGATAAGTATAAGTTTATTGTTTTATATCACAATTTATTTTATTATTTGGCATACCACATTTATAACCGTTAAACATTAATGAGATTCTATGAGATCTAATACATATACAGTTACTAATATATCACATTACACGACACATAAAATAAAACATGATACCTATAACATTATTATTAGGGTAAATTACACTCATTTTTTTTAAAAAAAATTGAGAAAAATACAGTTAGTTCTACACTTTTTATATAATTACGGTAATATCTCTTTTAATAAAAATTAAAATGACCAAAACTAATACAAATAGTAGATTGGTATTGAAATAAATAAAAATAAATATATATTATAATAAAAAAGAGATTATAACATTATTATTTTTATTATTCATACACAAATGCGTTATTAATATATAAAAAAATTAATATATGAATTAAAATTATAAAAAAAATAATATAATTATGTCAAAAGTGTAAAACTAATTATATTTATTTTCTAAATCTTAAAAGTGGTGTGTAATTCATTCTTATTGTTATTATAGTTTTGTAATTTCAATCGTTTGCAAGTAATGAAACTTCATGTGAGGGAGTGATACGGTTGCTTTCAATCCACGTGGGTTGCGTGCACTATGTTGAATTTAATGTGATCTGATGAGATTGAAAACTATATTGGCCTAACCTAACCTCTCGTGATCTCATCTTCAATAATAAAATAAAATAAAAACTCATCTCTCTAGCTCTACCAGAAATTAGGAGTTTGCGCGGTGCTTAGAGTATAATTATAAACTAAATCATAAATAATAGATTAAATAAACTTTGGTTTAGACAGTTTGGGTGGTTTTAAACATATATTATATATATATATATATATATATATATTATTGTTATTAACGCGGTGTTAAAATTAATTAATCATTTGGAGTGTCACAAATTTACTAGTTGATTAAAAAATAATATTAAACAATTATTAAGCATTTGCATAACATTAATTTAGATAATATTATATAGGAAAAATTATGCAAATAGTCTTTATAGTTTACACGATGTGTCAATTTGGTTCATGTAGTTTCAATTTGTTCGATATTGTCCCTTAATTTAACAAATTGTGTCATTTTAGCCCCTTAATTTAACAAATTGTGTCATTTTAGTCCAATAAATAACGGTTGTTAAGTTAATTTAACGAAAAGTCAAACAATGTGTCAATTTAGTCCCTGTATTTTCCATAATGTGTCAATTTAGTTCTTGTCAAAATTGAAAAAATTGAAACTACAGGGACCAAATTGACACATTATTTGACATTCTGTTAAATTAACTTAATAACCGTTATTTATTGGACTAAAATGACACAATCCATTAAATTAATGGACAAAATCGAACAAATTGAAACTACAGGGACCAAATTGACACATCGTGTAAACTACATGTATTATTCGCATAATTTACCCTATTATATATATAACACTCTAACTAATTTTGCAAAATATTTTATGTATATATACATATAACACGAATTTATAACAAATTTTGTATCTTAAATTTCTTTTACATTAATTTTTATTTTGATATTTTGTTAGAGGTAAAAAAAAATAAGATTTAGACATGGAGATATTATGTAATCTTCTCATAACACTATGTGATTTTATATTCGGCCAATGATGTCTAGATGTACCGATATATGATTATTTGTGTATATAAAAAGCATGACACTTGCTTAATGTTGCCTCACGATGAGCCAAAATTCTTGGGCTGCCACTGTCCCATCCCATGTTATACTAGAGGAACATAAACTTCCAAGCAAACATCCAAATTGTTTTCTTTTTTTCTTTTTTACTTACTATTCAATGTGAAATTTTAAACACACCAATTACATTTCTCAATACACCAAACTCTTTTTTTTTATTATTAATAATTTGTAAGAGGGAATTAAGGAATAAAAAAGTTAAATTACATAACGATATCACATCAGGCAACTTGATAATTAGTGACATGAACATGTTCACTTGATCCACATGAGGGGAGGTGTTTGCCTATTCTCTTTCTTGACAGTTTCAGGCACGAAAAAGCCAATCCATTTCTAACTTACCAAATCCATCATAGGAAGTCTGTACTTAACTAACATTTTTTTTTAAACTTTAAATCAAGCAACCAACCCGGCAAAACTTGCTTGCTAATTCATACACAGATTTACAATATGTTTGGATACCGGGATTTGGAAAGTTGAGGAGGTTCACGTTATGTTTGGTTGGGAGATTTGAGGAAGAATTTGAAAAAGGAGAGAGAAAAATTAGGTGAAATGTGAATAAAATATACATACATTTCACTTAGTTTCACACATCTTTTCTCTTTTTCTTTCCAAATCTCTCCCCAAATTCTCAAACCAAACGCAACATTAATATTCACCATGTGGATTGTTTTTTAAAAAGAAGATTTGAAGTATATGGACATGTTTTGAAACAGATCACTCATAACTATTTCGTTTCTAAAATTGGGATAATACCGAAAAGAAATAAAGTATTTGTTATTAAATTTTTGGATAAATTATATTAAACTCTCTTAAACTATCAACTATTTACACTTTACCCCTTAATGTTTTAAACCCAACAATTACTCCCTTCAAACTATTTGAATTTGAACATTAAATCCTTTTGTTAGTCATCTGTTACATATTTAGATGAAAGATTATCAAGTGTTGTGTATATGATGAGTATATTAAATTTTATGATAAAATTATCCTATTTTATCTTTTGTAAAAATTTAATATAATTATCTTGTGCACAATACTTGATAATTTTTCATTCAAATATTTAACAGAGGATTAACAGAGACTTAATGTTCAAATTTAAGTAGTGTGAGGAGGTAATTGTTGAATTTAAAACATTAACAAGGCAAAATATAAATAATCAATAGTTTGAGATGATTTAAAATAATTTGTCCTAAATTTTTTTGACTTATCCTCCACTCTTTTAGAAGATAAGTACAGATATTTTCAAATTTTACATATTGGGTCTACCCCTCCTTCCCTTTCATAATTATGTCAACCAAAAGATGTCACCGTTTTTTACCTTTGGTTAATTATTCATTGTCTAACCAAATAATTAACGAGATGCATTCTCATGAATCATGTCTCAAGATTCATGTACCGTAAACTTTTTGGTGAGAAATACATTAGTACAACAGGATAAAAGCATTTTTAGATAAGATCTTTACCGCTTTTCTTATTTCTTTCATTTTCTTTGACATGTAATCACCTGTCCTCAAAATTTATTTATTTTTTTATCCTAATACATTGCTGTTCGTATAATTGTATTTTAAAATTCAACTACATTATGTGATTATGGATTCGTTTGGAAAATGGTTGTCTTTTTAGTTTTTTTTTTGTTTATTTTAACCTGGAACTAAAAAGTCATGTTTGGGATGAACTTTTTGATCTTTTTAACTTTTGTGAAAAAAAGAATGTAATGATTATACGTTAAATCATAGGGTGTTCGCGGATCGGTTTTGTGCGGTTTGCGGTTCGGTTTTGACCCGCCCGCATCTATGCGGTTTGGAAAAAAGTCAACCCGCAACCGCCCGCAGTGCGGTTTGCGGTTTGTGCGGATAGGGTTTGCAAATGTGCGGGCGGTTGCGGGCGGTTTGCGGTTTACACTTTTTTCTTTAAAAATTAATTTTTGAGTTTTTTTTTCCCAACGAATTTAGGCATCAGATTCATTTTATATATTTGTAATAACAATTTTTTGATGAGTTTACAAATAAAAATTGAATATCAATGCATTAAATGAAAGTACCTAAAACAAAGAGACCCTACACTAGCATTTTTGCCATGAAAAAAATGTATATCAATGCATTAAAGGTTGTACTCAATTAGAATTGTCAGTTCAGTAATCAATAATCAAACTATAAGTTCTATCGACTATTAGAAGAAAAATTTTATTAGGAAAAAGTGGATGAATCACCAATGAAAATCATATAGCCTCTGTTTGGCAAGATGGTTTTCAGGCTTTTTTGGCTATTTTAGCCACAAAAAACAAAATAGGCTATTTTAGCCATAACAAACAAAACATCACATCCAACCCATAATCATTACATTCTTCTCTCACAAAAAAAGCTAAAAAAGCCAAAAAGCCAAAAAGCCCTTCCCAAACCAAGCTTTTTAGCCCAGGCTAAAATAGTCAAAAAAATCAAAAAGCCAAAAAGCTAACCCACTTCCCAAACGGAGGCATAAGAAACCAAGTTTAGGACTTGATAATTCTACGGCATTAAGAAAGTTGAAAAATACTTAAAAATAAGGATCCTAGTGTCATAGAGAATATAATGGTGCTCCTGTAAAAGTTACAAAGTTGGTATATAAAAAATAATAATAATAATAATAATTAAAGTGCGGACGATTTTTGCGGGTTGCAGGTTTAAACCGCGACCCGCCCGCAACCCGCAAATTTGTTATATTTCAAACCGCATCCGCCCGCATTATGTTTGCGAAACCACCCATTTATATGCGGATTGGACGGTTTGAGCGGTTCGGATAAACCGTTGCCCACTCCTTAAATGTGATATTTTCTTTTATTGAACTAAAAAATTTACTTTATTTTTTTATAACTACTTTAACCAAAAAAGCTTCAAACCTACCTGCCCAAACGAGCCCTATGAATACATTCAGAATAGAGAGATTTTGGAACTACACTGTTGTGTATTCATTTAACTGATAATTTTTCTTTTAAGAAGGTTTCTTAATCTAAATTTTCATAGTTCAAATGATTTGAATATCTCAAAATAATAATTATTTTAAAAATAAAATGACATCATTTTAATACAATCAAATTATTTAAACCATACAAATTCGAGTTACTAACATTTTCTTGTTCCTTTAAATCAAGCAATCAAAACCAACCTATAATAGAAAATTGTCAATTCAAAGACAGAGCAACACAAGTCCACTTGAATATTTAAGTCAAGCAACCAAACCCATCATACACTTTAATTGTCATCTCTCTCTCTCTCTCTCTCTCTCTCACACACACACACACACACAAAGGGAGAGGGAGGGGGAGAGAGAGAGAGAGAGAGAGAATGGGTTGGACATGGAAGAAAGAACACTTGGATGTAATCCTAGTCCCAAGTGGGTTACTGATCATGTTTGGCTACCATCTCTACCTTCTCTACAGATACCTCAAACTCCCCCACACCACAGCCATGGGCCATGAGAACAACAGCAGAGCAGCTTGGGTTGAGAGAACCATGCAGGTTAGCCACTCCACCTCTCCTTTTCTCCCTCCCCAAATCTCACTCTAGCAAAAATCTCAAGCTTAATAACCAACTATTCTCTATCTCAAACCTGAATTACTGAAAATCTCGAAATGCAATAATTTCAAAACATGATTCAAGGACATTGACGGAGAGATTTGAGGAGTGAGAATCTGTAAATCATATCCTCTGTCCCCAAATCTTCCAATTCTATGTCTCAAATCACTTTCGGTCATTGAATCATTGAAAATCTCAAAATATGATTCAATAGATGTGAATATTTTGAGACAGATGGATAGAGAGATTTGAGGATGGAGAATCTGTAAACGATATCCTTTCAAATCATCAAATTCTATGTCTTAAACCACTTACAGTTACCGAATAATTGAAAATCTCGATTTTGAAAACCTTTTTTTTTTATTTTTATTTTTTTTTATTACGGATTTGCAGATCGACGTGAGGGACAGAGGCCAAGCTCTAACAGTGATAACCACCAACATCTCAACGGCAACAACACTGTCCTCCATCTCTCTAGTCCTAAGTTCACTAATCGGAACATGGCTCGGAACCTCCACAAAAACCATCTTCACAACCCACCTCATTTACGGCGACACAAGCCAATCCATCATGTCGATCAAACACATCACTCTTCTCATCTTCTTCCTCATCGCCTTCGCTTCCTTCATCCAAACAACGCGCTGCTTCGTCCACGCAACCTTCCTGCTCACAATGCCTGACGCCGAAGTTCCCGCGAGCTACGTGGAGAAGGCGGTGATCATGGGAAGCAATTTCTGGTCGACTGGAATGAGAGCTCTCTACTTTGCGGTGACGCTGTTGCTGTGGGTTTTCGGCCCGATTCCGATGTTTGTGAGCTCGGTGGTGATGGTGGGGGTTTTGCATAATTTGGATTCCGATTCGGCTCCTTTGCATCAGTTTCGGCCTGTCCCCAGTCGGAGTGTGTTGAAGAATGTTGGGGAGGAAATGGTAGCTGTGGGGAGAGCTGTTCAACAGCTTGGGAGACCCCATGGGAATTGAGCTACCTACGCTAGTATACCACCACCAGAAGAGAAAAGGGCAATTTTCTACCATTCTTTTCATCGCATGAGATTTTTTGTCTTCAAAATCTCTTTCTTCTCGCATCTTTATTCACTCTTAATTGTAAAATAATGTTATGAGAATCCCGAAAATAATTTTGATATACAATTGTACCATTTGAAATTTTCTATCTTCAAAATCTCTCTGTTTTCGTGTCGTTATTCATTCTCAATGGTATAATGATTTTATAAGAATCTCAAAAATAATTTTGTAATACAATTGTAAGGTTGAAAATGCATTTGGCAATATTGATTTTATAAAAATGTTGGAGATTAGGAAGAAGTGTCTTGAAATTTTGACTAAACGATTAGAAAAGTTTAGAATCAATTGGCTGATCGGTCCGAAAAGGCTTCAAAATGACTTTCATGAAATTTTTTTCGTGACTTGATATATATATATATAATGTCTCAGACCCTCATTGGGGTGAGCCCAGGCCCCAGTGGACTGTAATTGGTCTGTTTGTTTTTTTTTTCTTTTTTTAATCTAATGACCAACCCCTATGTCTATGTGTGTGTGGGGGTGGTGAGAGTGGTTGGAGACTGGGAGTCTCAATCAAAACTGTATATATATATGGCTTCCAACCTAAAGAGGAACAGATTCTATTTTTTTTATTTTATTTTTTTGGCCAATTGCTTGCAAAATTTAAATCATGGCCGACCCTGCGTTGGCTAAAGTGGGTGTAATTCTTGTTGGATTGGAGCTGGATTTGATTTAAAAAAATATGTGCAATATATTGTATTTTGAAAAAAAAAAAAAAACTGGGTAGTATGGCAAGGTAACAGCACATCAAATTTAAATGTAAACCAAGTTCTAAATATTTTTTTGAATTATTATTTTTTTAATACATAGCATTTCTGGTTCAGTATGTTTAGAAATATAAAAATTAAACACACAACATACATGAATGCCTAAGATTCTACAAGATTTGTTAATGGAATTCACTTTTTGTCTGTCAATATAACTTTGGCATGACCAGGTGAAAGAGAGTCATGGAACCTCATCCTCTCCATAAAATAATTCATATTTGCCAAATACATAAATCAACGGTTCAGATCACATCCCTACTGATCTGGAGAGTTTTGATCAAGAGACAAACTAACTACATGTGGACACAACCAAATTTGCCAAATTTTTTATCATCCTTTTAGACAAACAACATTGAATATGAGATAGAGTGGACTAAACTTAGGTCAATAACGTGAGAGGAATGTTATGCATTCAGAGACTTATTAATTTGACGTAGGCAGCATGTTTGAAAGTTGTCCTAAAGATTGGGATCGTCTCCTGTTCGATTCCTGGGTTTGGGATGTGGATTTATTTTTTAAGTTTTTTAATTTTTTTGATTATTTTAGTCTGGGATTAAAAATACTCGTTTGGAATAGGCGTTTTGGTTTTTTTAACTTTTGTGAGAGAAAAAATGAAATGATTATGAGTTAGATGTGACATTTTATCCTATTTGACTAAAATAGTCTATTTTGTTTTATATGGCTATTTTAGTTCCAATGAGACATCCCAAACGAGCACATAGGCCTTGTTTGGGGTACTCTAAAAAAGCTAAAAAGTTAAAAAGTCATTATCCTATTTAAGTCATATCATCTTATTTAAGTCACATCACCTCTCCACCACATTACTTCAAACCCAACCCATATTTCACAAAAAGTCAAAAAGTACACTTATGTGTTGGTAGATTTTGATGCCCCGCACAATACTTGTTTCAACAATTTAAATTGTTTATTTTACAAAATAATTTAATTAGATCACTTATATAAAAAAAATCATATTATTTGGATAACTTATTAACATAATCAGATCACAATTATCTTCAAAAGAAAATTAATAATTAGGGGTTGTTTGGGATGACCTAAGTAAGTGTACTTTTTATCTTTTTACAAAAAGATGTGTAGAAAAATAGAGAGGTGATGTGATAAAAAAAATAAAAAGATAAAAAAATAAATTATTTGAGACTTCCCAAACTTGACCTTAGTATGACCAAATCACAAGCACTGCCACTGCAACAGATTTAGACCCCTTCTTGATGGCCACATCACAATTAACCTTGAGAGATCCAAGTTGAGCTACCACCCGTAGGAAGGGGAATGCACCACTTTTCTGGCTGCTGGAACTGACTCAAACTCTTTCCATGCCACTCGAGCTCAATGTAAAGTCAAGGAGGACACAATCGGACTGTGATTAAACACAAAATTGTTTCGCTCTTTTTAAATAAACCAACCAGTACAAAAAAAAAAAAAAAAACTCTCTTTCGTCTATTATCAAATGCAAAACTGATTACAAAACCAACCAAATAAAAAAATAAAATAATTTAAACAAAATTGAATCTTTTATGATGATTTCATAAACTGACAATGAATAATTAAAATTATTTTATGTGTCCGTAGTCTTATGGTTAAGAAAATCCAACAAGCAAAACAAGTTCAATAAATGGCACCCGCCAAAAAAACAAGATAATAGTAGAGTTCAATAAATGCCAAAAGAAAAATGTTTGAGGGCCACAAAGAGTGTGGTTAAAATGGCTCAAAACTCTTTGTGGCCCTCACAAAACGACGTCATTTTGACAATTTTGAGCCATTTGAGCCACACTTTTTGTGGCCCTCAACCATTGCTCATGCCAAAACCTATCAACAAACTTCTGGCCAATAGGGTGTGGGGCATTCTTGTTTACCGAGAGGGAATGATTGAGAAACCAAAAAAAAATTAAAAGAGTTTTGAGTTGTGTTTTTTTAAAGTGTCATATAATATTCGTAATGTTGGAGTGTTACATGTCATGTTTGAGAAACGGTGGTATTACATATACCAATTATTATACTAACTAGTGTATTAACACTAATTATGATATTATTATTGACCTCACTCATTAATTACATTACAAATATCCTATTAGTACACTAATTTAGGGAAAAGTATACTAAAGAGTTTTTTTTTGGATTATGGGTCACTGTTGTGGTAAATACACAGCAGTGACTGTTGTGGTTCATTTTGTGATGCATTATAGGCTTATTTTTATGATCTGAACCGTTCATTTTGTAGGATTTGTTAAGTACTTCAAGCCTACCAAAAATCATATTAATCGGATATCAACAACTATATGATTGAGTTGCATATTTTTATACTATTTTTTAAAAGAAAAACTTCTTGTTTGTTTTTTTGGTTATCAATCATATAGTTATTGGTAGGCTTGAAGTACTCAACAAACCTTACAAAATGAACGGTTCAGATCATAAAAATAATCTCATAATGCACCACAAAATGAACCACAACAGTCACTACTGTGTATTTACCACAGCAGTGACCCCAAATCCTTTTTTTTTAAATGTCACGTCATACCCGTCACGTTATCACATTAGGAAAAAGTACACTAAAAAGTTTTTATCTTTTTTGGAATAAAAGTTTGAAGTGTCACATCATACCTGCCATGTTATCATATTAGGAAAAAATACACTAAAGAGTTTTTATTTTTTTTAGAGTAAAAGTTTTGGAGTATCACATCATACCCACCACGTTGTCACATTAAGGAAAGATACACTAAAAAGTTTTTATTTTTTTTAGAGTAAAAGTTTTAGAGTGTCACATCATACCCGTCACGTTGTCACATTAAGAAAAAATACATTAAAAAGTTTTTATTTTTTTTAGAGTAAAAGTTTTGGAGTGTCACATTATACCTACCACGTTGTCACATTTAGGAAAAGTACACTAAAGAGTTTTTAATTTTTTTGGAATGTCACATTAATACTTGTCACATTGAAGTATCACGTTATAGCTGCACATTAATAAAAAAGTATAGTTGTCCACCAAAGCACTACCAAAATAAAAAATAAAACCACACGGAAAGAAACTCTTCACTAATAAAACTTAACAGATAAATAAAAAAATTTGAAACTAATTGAAATATTTATTTATAATATGAGATTTATTGGTAAATATCCCGTTTAACATCATGGACCACTCAGAAGGATCATTTCAAATTTTTATTCTGTTCATCAACATGATGGACCCTTCAGAAGGCCCATTTCAATTATTGAATCTGTTCATTTGTTAATTATTAATATGTTGGTCACTCATAAAAAAATTACATTTATTTAATAATATTATTCACATGATTTTATCACAATTGTTTTTCACAGAATTGAAGATGTATTCTTAAAATCTTTTTAGTAGTTAATATGATAAGTATTATTTGGCATACCACATCTATAACCATCAAACATTAATGAGATTTCTATGAGATCTAATACATAAATAGTTACTAATATGTCACATTATACGACACATAAAATAAAATATGATACCTATAACATTATTATTAGGGCAAATTACACTTGTTTTTTTTTTATAAAAAAAATGAGAAAAATACAGTTCGTTCTACACTTTTTATATAATTAAGGTAATATCTCTTTTAATAAAGATTAAAATGACCAAAACTAATACAGATAGTGGAATGGTATTGAAATAAATAAAAATAAATATACATTATAGTAGAAAAGAGATTATAACATTATTTTTTCATTTTTATTTTTATTCATACAACAAACGCATTATTAATAATAAAAAAAATAACTATTATATGAATTAAAATTATAAATATATATATATATATATAATTATGTCAAAAGTGTAAAACTAAATATATATATATATATATATATGTACGGGGAGGAAATAATTCTCCTCATATAATCCTGTTGACCAAGTCCACGCTCTTCCGTACGACGTCGCTTTGTCACCTGAAAATACAAACGTGAGCTAGCCGGCGGGTTTGTGCCGGAAGCCTCTCCGATGCCTAAGTCAACAAGCTTGACAAATAGACAAAGTTTTATGTTCTCAGAAAGGTTGTGTTCAATTACCTCCTCCAAGGTGATGCTTGTGGGCTTTTATAAGTTTTCCGTGGCACAATCCTAGTAGGACTTGTACTTCTCCATGCAGAGTCCTCCTAGGATTTATTCTCCTAAGGATAATGCTTATCCTTTTACACCCTCTCCCACTGCTTAAACCAAGTGGGATGGTTTTCTCCATGGCCGAATTACCATGTGACCGAAATAACACTGGCTATGCTGAGCCACAGATTAGGCCGACCTATCCTTAGTTCGGTTTTGCTTGCTACACCATATCTCGATTCTCCTCTGCTCAACCCATGGTGTGTTTGGACCGAAACAACGACTCTCGACCGATATAACTCCAAGACCGGTACACCTCTAAAGCCGATGTAGACTTCAAGACCGGTCTAACTCCAAGCTGTTCCAGGACCGAAGTACATTTACAACCTTTCAACCGAAGTAACTCTATCTTTTATTGAGCTGAAGTAACTTTTACCTCTCCTGGCCGGAGTAATTATACCTTCCTGAGCCGGAGTAACTACACTTCTCCTGGGCCGGAGTAACGTTGCGGCCTTCCCACCCAGTCCTTCGCACTTTGGGCCACAAAGCCCATCACATAGCTCGGCCCAATTTTTACCAAAAATTACCCTCTCAATTGCCCCTTAATTCCATCTGCATAGCATGATTGGGATTACTAAGTGTCCAGCCGAGCTAGATGTTTTCAAGTCTTTCTAGCCGAACTAAAACATCGTTTAAGCCTATCCAGCCGAGCTAACCCTACTCCGGGCTCTGTTTTGTCCGGTCAAAACGTCTCTTCAATCACGACTGTAACGCTTCCCATTCCGTATACACGTGGCATGTTCCCATTTGCCGAAGGCAGCTGTCAACGCCGTCTTCGTATTTCGCAATTTTTTGAACAGTTCCCGCCTTTTTCTCTCTTTTACACAAAACAGCCCTTTCAATTCTGGAATCATTTACTCTACTGTTTTCATCTTCTTTCTGTGCCTCTACTTCTTCCATACTCAAGCTTGTGTTCTTTACTTGCTGCCACCGTTTCCGACTCCAGTCTTCTTTCTCTCTTCTCTGGTAAGAAAATCTAACCATCTTGCTTTCTTTGTTTTCGTACTTTACTTTCCATGCTTTGTATGTTTTTTGCAAACATTTTGTCCATTTCTGGTTCGCTTCTGTACTTTTATGAAAAAGCCAGTAGAACTCCATGCGTTTATGAACTATTATGTAGAAAACCACTCTTAGATCCAAAATCACATAGCAACCGAACTAGGATCCTGTTTGCCCCCAAATAGATAGATCTTTCAAAGGGGTTACCAGAGTTTAACTCGCTTTAGCCGAAATAAGATCACCAAGTTTAGAATATAGCAAACTAGGAACCTCGGTGGTCAACCGAACTAAGCTTTTGGGGCCAAGTCGGCTCTCTTGGTTCCTAAACCGAACTCAGAAAGCCACCCCCCAGAGGCTTAACCGAAGTAACTCTATTCACATTGCAGCCAATTTAGGCCTTGGGGCTAAACCAGCTCTCTTAGTCTTTTAGACCGAACTCAGAAAGCTGCCCCTAGACGTTAAACCGGTCTACCGAGCAAACTGCTCAAACCGAGCTGCCAAACCTTTTGACGAGCCGAGATAGAACCAGTTAATTTGAGGCCGAAGTAGGGCTCTTATACCTTGCTTTTAAATTGTAGCACGGTCCATTGATCAGTGCTTTAACCCCCTCTGCTTTTTACTTTGCAGACTTAGGTTACCCAGGCACTCCTGCGTGCCCTCAACCTAGCTACTGAGCACGATTTTTGCACCGAAATAACTTATCCGTAAATTATACAACAAATGGGTAAGTATAGCTATTTAGTTGAGACCCCTGGTGGGATGGCCGAATTCAGGAAGGACTATAACATACCGGATGACGTCCATTTGACTTTGGCCGAAAAAGACATCACACCCTGGGATAATGAAGGCTTCGTCCCCTTTACTCTTCAATCCATAATAGAAACCGGACTACGGTTTCCTGTCCAACCATTGATCTGTGAGTTCCTTAGGCAGACTAGGTTATGCCCCACCCAACTGTCCACCAATACATACCGTATTATTATGGGAATAGCTGCACTAAACCACCAAACCGGTTTAAACCTTGGCCTTGCCGAAATATTCCATCAGTATTCCATCGGTTCGAAAGATGCTGGGTGGGTCTATTACCTTAGGATCCGCCGCCGCCGCCGAGAGAAGATAATTAAGCACACACCGGACAAAGACCTTAATGATGATGACTTCTTCTGGGTCTCTGGGAATTTTGAGGATTTTCAAGCCCAAATTCCTGGCCGACCTATAAATTGGAAGAAGGGAGAGCCTGGTAATTTAACTTCGGTCCTCTTCCTTGTATTTTGTTTCGATTTTTGTTAGTCTATTAACCGAACTAACACTTCTCTTTTTTGCAGATTTCGTCCATCTTCACTCCTTATATAGTTATCCAAACCTTGCAATTTTGTGAGCCGCCCTACGGATTAAAGAAAGAAGTTGGGCAAAGCTTCTGAATTTTGAGCCGACCTATCGGTACAGCGGTCGCCGAAAAGCAAGAGTGACTGACTTCCTTCTTGAAGAAGCACCTGAACCGGACCCAACTTTGCCCGAAATAAGACTTGTTCCACTAACCGCTGAAGAAGAGATGGCGAAGAGGAGCAGAGTTAGGGCCCTTCTCACCTCGACAACCAGAGCCGAAGTACCAGCGACGATTGAGGAGCAGCCTGCCGTTGTGGCCCTCCCCTCTCAACGGCCTTCTTCATCTCGCCCTTCCAAACGCGCCCGATCTACATCGACCGAACAGCCACTTGTTGATGAGGTTGAATCCATCCCCCGAAGTCCCCAACCTTCCCCCCAACCGGAGCAAACTGACCGAGCAGAATCTCCAAAGTGGGCTCCGCCGCTGACCTTCAACGACCGAGACATCAAAGCTACTGCCTCGGTCGTGGCTGAAAAAGACCACCAATTGGCCTTTAACCTGGCCAAAAGTGTGTGCCTCCCCAAGGACATGGAGCACCACTTGAAGCAACTGAACACCGAAATGAAGTCAATTCGGTCTGCTTCCAAGTCCATGATCTTGGTAAGTAGCTCTGTCTGTTCTTTCTGTCTAAATTTTTCCAACTTTTACTTCGGCTGAAAAGAAATCTTTGTTTTGTCAGGCCTTGCAGAAGAACAACATCACTTATAAGAAAGTCCAAGAACTCCGCAAAACCACAAGGCAGGCGATGGCGGAAGCCGAAGCAAAGGCGGCCGAAAGGAAAATGACCGAGCTTCAAGCAGAGAACGGTCGGCTCGCCGATCTTGTTAGCTCGGCTGAAGCGGAGAAGCAGAAGGCAGCCATCGTTATGAAGGACAAGTATCTGCGGGAGTTGTTGAAGCTTGAGAAGAGAAAAGACGCCGAAATAAGCGAACTAAAAGAGAGCGTGGGGGCGGCCGAAAAGGAGGGGTACAAGCGAGGTTACAAGGAGGCAGAAGATGCCTATGTCAAACAATGCGACGCCGCCAAGGAGCTTTTCTTCAAGTGCGGCTGGAGGGCGGCTGTGGAGAAGCTCGGTCATGATCAACAGACCGAGGTTTTCGACCCTCCAGCATATTTTATACCGAAATCCCTTGCGGCGTATGCAGACGCCTTGCAACAAGAGTTTCTGGAGGACTCAGACACTGATGACTCCTCTGCTCCTGAAGACATTCCGGTTGTTGGTGCAAGCCCGTCACATCGGTTGGAGCCCATGGTGGAGGAACCACCTATTGAACAACCAAGTGACACCGTGGTTCCAACCGAAACCAACCCGGCGACCGAGCGTGATCTTCCCCTTGAAACCGGTTTTCAAGTTGATGGTGATGCGGCCTTTGACGCTGAAATACAAGAACTCTTTTCTTGACTTTGTACTTTTTATTTCGTCTTTGTAACCGGGCTTCGATCCTTGCTTTGTACTTATTTTGATCTTTAGTGAAATGGAAATTTGCTTGAACTCTAACTTCGGTTTTGGCTTTTTAAACTATGCTTACCAGCCAACCACTCCTTAGCCGATATACTTACTTCGGTTAAGGAGTACAAAGTGTTGGTTTATTCCAGCCAACCACTCTTCAGCCATGCACTTACTTCGGCTGAAGAGTAACAAGAGTTGGTTTATTCCAGCCAACCACTCTTCAGCCATGCACTTACTTCGGCTGAAGAGTAACAAGAGTTGGTTTATTCCAGCCAACTACTCTTCAGCCATGCACTTACTTCGGCTGAAGAGTAACAAGAGTTGGTTTATTCCAGCCAACCACTCTTCAGCCTTGCACTTACTTCGGCTGAAGAGTAACAAGAGTTGGTTTATTCCAGCCAACCACTCTTCAGCCTTGCTCTTACTTCGGCTGAAGAGTAACAAGAGTTGGTTTATTCCAGCCAACCACTCTTCAGCCATGCACTTACTTCGGCTAAAGAGTAACAAGAGTCTGTTTATTCCAGCCAACCACTCTTCAGCCTTGCACTTACTTCGGCTGAAGAGTAACAAGAGTCGGTTTATTCCAGCCAACCACTCTTCAGCCTTGCACTTACTTCGGCTGAAGAGTAACAAGAGTTGGTTTATTCCAGCCAACCATCGAAGTTAGTTTTTCCAGCTAACTTATAGTATTTGGTTATTCCGACCAAATGTCCTACAGCCTGGATCCTTATCCTGGGCTTAGGAAGGGTGTTGGTTTATTCCAGCCAACCTTTAAGTTAGTTTTTCCGGCTAACTTAGAATGAAAAAATGCTTGCAATGCGCCTAATCTTTACTAAAGCTAATTTTTACAAGGAACAATTTGTGCTAAAAAGAATTTCTCATTTTATTGAAGGAAGAGAAAATTACATATGTTTGAAAAAGCTAAAAGTAAAATAACTTGAGATTGGCTGTATTCCATGGCCTTGGGATTGCCTTGTCATCCTTGTCTTCTAGGTGGTATGCCCCTTTGCCTGCTAACCCAACCACCTTATAAGGACCTTCCCAATTTGGGCCTAACTTGCCGTCTCCTGGGATCAGGGTGTTTCCCATCACTTTGCGTAGTACCCAATCCCCAATCTTGAATTGTCTTGGATGCACCTTTTTGCTGTATTTTCTGATTAGCTCTCGTTGGTATGAGGCGATGTGGACTAACGCTCTTTCTCTTTTTTCTTCTGCAAGGTTGAGTTCTAAGGCTATGGCTTCTCCATTTAAGTCTGGATCAAAATTTTCGCTTCGAATTGTGGGAAGGCCAACTTCTAGTGGGATCACTGCTTCCATTCCATAGGCTAAGGAGAATGGTGTTTCCCCAGTTGATCGCCGAGGCGTGGTGCGGTAAGCCCATAAGACGTGAGGAAGTTCATCTACCCACTTGCCTTTTGCTTTCTCTAGCCTTTTCTTTAGGCCATCCAAGACGACTTTATTTGATGCTTCAGCCTGCCCATTTGCTTGAGGATATGCCGGTGTGGAATTGTAGAACTCTATCTTGTATTCTTCACAAAAGCTTCTAAAGATTCTGCCGTCGAACTGAGTTCCATTGTCTGAGATCAGTGCTTTTGGTATGCCAAACCGAGTGATGATATTCTGCCAAACAAACTTCTTCACATCCTTTTCTTTGATTGACGCCAATGCTTCTGTCTCCACCCACTTTGTGAAGTAGTCTGTTGCTGCGAGAAAGAATTTTCTGCCCCCTGGTGCTGTTGGAAGTGGTCCTACTATGTCTAAGCCCCACATTGCGAAAGGCCATGGGCTAGTTAGGGGTAGGAGTTCTCTTGCTGGTTGATGTATTTGGTGCGCGAATTTCTGGCATTTTTCACACTTCTTCACATATTTTTCTGAGTCTGCTTACATATATGGCCACCAATATCCTTGCGAAATAGCCCTGTAAGCGAGCGACCTTCCCCCTTGATGACTTCCACACACTCCTTCGTGTATTTCGAACAAGAATGCTTCTACTTTGCTGGGATGAACGCATTTGAGGTAAGGCCCAGAGAATGACTTTTTGTATAATGCTGAAGATGGAGATAGCCAAAATCGCTGCGACTTTGCCCTTATTTTGTTGGCTTCTTTTTTCTCTTCTGGTAGGATGCCGTCTTTCAGGAACAGGATGATGTGATCCATCTAGGAAGGGCCTAGTTCTGTGCAACATACTTCTTCTGCCTCGGGGTCTTCTATGCTTGGTCTTGGTAAGAAGTCGATGAGTAATGGATGAGGGATTGATGTATCTGCCATTGAGGCAAGGCCTGCTAGCTCGTCCGCTCGGCTGTTTTCCTCCCTGCCAATTTGTTCTATCCTTACCACATCAAATTTCTTAACCTCTGTTCTGACTAACTCTTGGTACTTGGCCATTCTGTCGTCCTTTGCTTCGTATTCGCCAGAAATTTGGTTTACCACCAGCAGAGAGTCACTGTACACCATTAGTTCGGTTGCTTTCATGAAGTGTGCTGACTTGAGTCCTGCGAGAAGCGCCTCATACTCCGCTTCGTTGTTGGATGCTGGGAAGCCAAGGTTGATTGCTTGCTCTATAACCAGGCCGTCTGGAGAGATGAGGACTATGCCAAGCCCTGCACCATGTCGGTTGGATGCTCCATCCACAAAGAGCTTCCACATCTCTCCAACGAATAGTTTCCAGCAAGTGGAAGGATCAGACGAGGTCGTAAGGTCAAGAATGGTGTTTTCTTCAAGGTCCATGTTGGTTGTCTGTCCTTCGTCCTCTGTTTGAACTGTTGGTGAGCCTTTGTTTGTCTCTTCCTTGTTGTCCTTAGTGTGGTCTGCCTTGGTGCTTGATTGACTACCT
This sequence comes from Camellia sinensis, assembly GCF_055761805.1. Lineage (NCBI taxonomy): Eukaryota > Viridiplantae > Streptophyta > Magnoliopsida > Ericales > Theaceae > Camellia > Camellia sinensis. The sequence continues at coordinate 173,602,489 of NC_138967.1, forward strand.
TCCACTAGGGGTTGCGCTATTCCGGCGTCAACTTCCGTCCCTAGTTCGGTTGTGTCAGTTAGGTCGACTGGGCAAATATGATGACTTCCAGGAGTAAATTCTGCGATGAAATCTGCCAAAGATTGGGCTTTTATTGCGGTTTTGGGTTGGAACTTAATGTCGAATTGTCTCAACTCCACTGCCCACTTTAAGATTCGCCTACTAAAGTTCGCCCTTTCAAATAGAGCTTTTAGTGGAAAGGCTGTGAGGACGACTATGGTGTGGGCGTGAAAGTAGTGTGCCAATTTTCTGGATGCCATCATTAATGCTAATGCTAGTTTCTCCAAGGGCAAGTACCTTGTTTCGGCTCCCAACAGTGTCTTACTGACATAAAAGATGGGCAAGTGTTGTATTCCTTCTGCACGAACCAACACTGCGCTAACTGCGTGTTGAGAAACTGCTAGGTACAAAAAGAGTTCTTCACCAGGTACTGGTGTAACAAGTAGTGGTGGGGAAGACATGTATTCCTTCAAGCTTTCCAGAGCTCGGTCGCATTCTTCATCCCACTCGAACTTGGTTTTTAAAGCTTGGAAGAACGGTCGTAGTCTGTCTGATGACCTGTTTATAAACCGGTTGAGTGCAGCCGCCATACCAGTGAGATGCTGCACTTCTTTGAATGAGTTTGGTCTTTCCAACTCCTGGATTGCTTTGATCTGAGAGGGGTCTGCTTCTATGCCTCGGTTGGTCACCAGGAAGCCCAAGAATTTGCCAGATCCAACTCCGAATGCGCATTTGGACGCATTGAGGCGCAATTTGTGTTTCTTCAGGATCTGGAACATTTCGTCTAGGTCTTTAAGATGGTCATTCTCATCCTTACTTTTGACCACCATGTCGTCGATGTAAGCCTCCATTGTTCTGCCTAACAATGGTTCGAACATCTTGGTGACCATCCTTTGGAATGTCGCCCCTGCGTTCTTTAGGCCAAAGGGCATGACCTTGTAGCAATATAACCCCCTTGGTGTTGTGAAGGATGTGACCTCCTGGTCTGGTTCATGCATGGCGATCTGGTGGTAGCCTCTGTATGCATCCAGAAAGCTAAGTCGGTTATGTCTTGCCGTTAAGTCCACCAGTTGATCTATCCTTGGTAGAGGAAAGCTATCTTTAGGGCACGCCTTGTTGACTGTTTTGTAGTCGACGCAGACACGCCATTTACCATTCTTTTTTGGCACTACAACTGTGTTGGAGATCCATTTTGGGTAGTGCACCTCTCTTATCGCTCCTGCCTCCAGCAGGTTGCCTACCTCTTCTGCCACTATTTTGGCGTGGTGGAGTGCCGATCTGCGTGTGCGTTGGATGACTGGTCTGGCGGATGGGTGGACATTGAGTTGGTGACTGATGAAGTTTGGATCAATGCCTGGTATGTCGTAAGGTGTCCAGGCAAACACTTCGATATTAGAGGTCAAGAATTCCAAGACCTCTAATCTCTCAGTGCTGGACAATGATGAGCCAAGCAAGAAGAACTTATCCGGGTTCTTCTCATCTATTTTTACCTCCACCAAGTCCTCCACTGCTTTCTGATCAGCCTCTTTGCCGACGTCCGCGAATAGTTCATTACTCTCTGGTTCTTCCACCGAATGGACGTATCCTTTGGCAGCTCGGCTTCCATTTGCTGTGGCGAAGCATTGTTTTGACATGATCTGATCGCCATAGACTTCTTCAATTACACCGGTGTCATTGGGGAACCGCATTACCTGATGGTATGATGACGCTACCGAACGCATGGCATGCAGCCATGTTCTGCCCAGGATGATGTTGTAGGTGGAGGGGACCTTCAATACCCAGAACTCCACTTGTTTTGTTACACTTCCTGCTCTGACTGGAAGGATTATTTTGCCGACAGGCCACTCTGGCATGGAGTTGAATCCAATCAGGGGAGAAACTGCAGGTGCCATGTCTTTGTCTTGCAGCTTTAGTTGCTTGAATATGTCGTAATACATGATCTCACATGAACTACCTTGGTCAATCAGAATCCGCTTGACGTCAAAATCCTTGACTCGGAGAGTGACAACCAGGGCATCATTATGGGGGCAGTAAATTCGTTCCAAGTCCTTATCCGAAAAGGACATGACGTTTGTTGCCTCTGTCCTCCCCTTCTTGATGGCAGGTTGGGCACTTAATATTTCCCTAAAGTGCTCAGCCTTCTTGATTGAACCTCTGAGCTCGCATACGCGCTCAGGTTCGAAAACTCCATGAATTACGTTGATAATGCCTTGAGGTGGTGCATCGATTGGCATTCTATTGGGATGGTCATTATGATCTTGGGGGGCCGGTTGCGCTCCTCCTTCAATGTACTTGTCCAAGTGGCCTGCTGCCACCAATTCTTCCAAGTGCTGTCTCAGTGGCGTGCAATTCTCAGTTCGGTGCCCCTTTTCTTTGTGGAAGGTGCACCGTGATCTGTCGTCGTAATTCTTCTGAGCTTCCCCTAGCTTGGCTGGCCACTTCACAAATGGCTCGTCTTTTATTTCGCTCAGAATCCGATATATTGGTTTTTTGAACACCGTTGTTATGGCAGTGCGGATTCTCAACCATCTTTTGTCTGGGTCTTCTCCGTTATCTCGTCTGCCACGCCCGTTTTTATTCTGCCGATCTACTGTATTGACCTTTGCTGGGGTCTTCTTTTCTGGTACCACGGTTGCACTAGATTTTGCTTTTGCACGTGCGCCATCCTCTTCTACCCTGATGTGCTGATGCACTCTCTCCATCAGGGCCTCCATGGTGAGGGGTGGCGTCATGGTAATTGAATCCCTTAGTCGGTTCCCTACTGGTAGGCCTCTTTTATATTGCGCAATGGCTAGATTGGTGGGGCAGTCTCCAATCTAGTTGAATGTCTCCCAGTAGCGACTGTTGTAAGATTTGAGGGTCGCTTTTTCACCCATGTCGATGGAGAGTAACTGGTCTATCTCCACCGGTGTTTTAGTGTTTGTTCGAAACCTTGTTACGAACGCTTCTGCCAATTGGGCCCAGGAGGCTATGCTGCCCTCTGGGAGCTTTTCGAACCAGATCAAGCCTAGGTCGCCAAGACTTGACGGGAAGAGTATGCACATTAAGGCCTCGTTTCGCCTGTACACAGCCATGACTTGGCGAAAGTGGCTCAAGTGTGAATACGGGTCCGTCTTCCCTTCATATGTATTGAATTTCGGCTGAAGGAAGCCTGATGGTAGGGGTGCGTTTTCGATCGCTGGGACAAACGGTGAAGTCTGTAGTCTTGCCAATGCCTTGTCCGTTGGTTCGTAGGCCGGTCGCGGTATTGGCATTCCAACCTCGACGCTTCCATGCGTCCGAGGAGCCAACCGTTGTAAGGCCGAAACTCGGTGTGGATCCCTTGCCCTGGCATCCTCCTTGCATCGTGCTTTTTCTTCTAGCACGGTTCATAAGTCGGATGACCTGGGTAGCTCTGTTTGTCTGGATCTGGTTTGGTGTGAATGTGAAGGCCAATACGTGCTTCCTTCAGTGTATGATCTTTCGGATCTCGTTCTCTCAGGCCTGGAGTGACGAGTCCTTGAAGATAAGGAGTGAGTGTCGCCTGTCCTGAGGCTTCTGCTCTCTCCTTGGGAGGGTGTAGTATTCCTACTACGATTCTCTGAGTGGCGAGGGGGCGTCTTGTGCTTGCGCCCCTCTCCTGTCGCCACATCTTTAGTCTTCATCTGGCGTTTCAAAGCCTCCATGTCCGCCGCCATCTTTCGAATTAGTTCATCTTGTTCCTTTACGCGGTCTTCCAGGGCTTGAGGATCAATCCTCCTCCTTTGCTTGTCAGGACTCTGAGAATGTCGAGGGCTGCTATTCCGCCTTCCCCTGCCACTCCTCCTGGAATTATGTTGTTGGGGCTCCAGATCTGCCATAGGAGGGACAGAGGGTAATCCTTCACGCCTTGCGCCCCCCTCTGGAGTTAGTCCGTCGACGGCGGACTGCGGCAAGTCTTCAATGTGTGCCATTGAATGAGAAAATGAGAAGCTTAGTCAAGAGGTTTTTGTTCTTGTCTGTTATTCCCACAGACGGCGCCAATTGTACGGGGAGGAAATAATTCTCCTCATATAATCCTGTTGACCAAGTCCACGCTCCTCCGTACGACGTCGCTTTGTCACCTGAAAATACAAACGTGAGCTAGCCGGCGGGTGTGTGCCGGAAACCTCTCCGATGCCTAAGTCAGCAAGCTTGACAAATAGACAAAGTTTTATGTTCTTAGAAAGGTTGTGTTCAATTACCTCCTCCAAGGTGATGCTTGTGGGCTTTTATAAGTTTTCCGTGGCACAATCCTAGTAGGACTTGTACTTCTCCATGCAGAGTCCTCCTAGGATTTATTCTCCTAAGGATAATGCTTATCCTTTTACACCCTCTCCCACTGCTTAAACCAAGTGGGATGGTTTTCTCCATGGCCGAATTACCATGTGACCGAAATAACACTGGCTATGCTGAGCCACAGATTAGGCCGACCTATCCTTAGTTCGGTTTTGCTTGCTACACCATATCTCGATTCTCCTCTGCTCAACCCATGGTGTGTTTGGACCGAAACAACGACTCTCGACCGATATAACTCCAAGACCGGTACACCTCTAAAGCCGATGTAGACTTCAAGACCGGTCTAACTCCAAGCTGTTCCAGGACCGAAGTACATTTACAACCTTTCAACCGAAGTAACTCTATCTTTTATTGAGCTGAAGTAACTTTTACCTCTCCTGGCCGGAGTAATTATACCTTCCTGAGCCGGAGTAACTACACTTCTCCTGGGCCGGAGTAACGTTGCGGCCTTCCCACCCAGTCCTTCGCACTTTGGGCCACAAAGCCCATCACATAGCTCGGCCCAATTTTTACCAAAAATTACCCTCTCAATATATATATATTTTTTTCAAAATCTTAAAAGTGGTGTAATTCATTCTTATTCTTATTATAGTTTTGTAATTTCAATCGTTTGCAAGAAATGAAACTTCATGTGAGGGAGTGATATGGTTACTTTCAATCCACGTGGGTTGCGTGCACTATGTTGAATTTTTTAGGGCAAATTATAAACACCTCTTGAGATTTTATGAAAATACAGATTCTTCCTTGAGATTTGAGAAATTATATTCCGCCTCCTAAGGTTTCTATTTCCATAACAAATTGCCCTCTGAGGTTTTTATTTTCATACAAATTTCCCCTAATTTGTTATGAAAATTTGACCATCAGGGAACAATTTATAATTTCTCAAACCTCATGAGAAAATTTGTATTTTCACCAAATTTCAAGTGGGTGTTTGTAATTTGCCCAACTATTGAGATTGAAAACTATATTGGCCTAACCTAACCTCTCATGATCTCATCTTCAATTAAATAAAACAAAATAAAAAATAAAAAAATCAGCTCTCTATCCCTACCAGAAATTAGGGGTTTGCGCGGTGCTTAGAGTATAATTATAAACTAAATCATAAATAATAGATTGGTAAATAAATAAACTTTGGTTTAGACAGTTTGGGTGGTTTTAAACATATTATATATATATATATATATATATATATATAATGTTGATATTAACGCGGTGTTAAATTAATTAATCATTTGGAGTGTCATAAATTTGCTAGTTGATTAAAAAATATTCTTAAACAATTATTAAGCATTTGCATAACAGTAATTTAGATAATATTATATAAAACATTGTAACTAATTTTATAAAATATTATATATATATATATATATAACACGAATTTACAACAAATTTCGTATCTTAAATCTCTGTCATATTAATTTTTACTTTGATATTTCATTAAAGGCAAAAAAAAAAATTAAAAAAAAAAAGTGTTTAGACATGGAGAAATTATCTAATCTTCTCATAACACTATGTGATTTTATACTCGACCAATGATGTTTAGATGTACCGATATATGATTATTTGTGTATATAAAAAGCATAACACTTGCTTAATATTTCCTCACAATAAGCCAAAATTATTGGGCTGCCACTGTCCCATCCCATGTTATATTAGAGGAACATAAGCTTCCAAGTAAGCATCCAAATTGTTTTTTTTTTTTCTTTTCTTTTTTACGTACTATTCAATGAGAAATTTTAAACACACCAACAACAATGATTCATCCCACTAAAAACATTACCACTAATAGCACTAATGCATTAAAAAAAGTAAAAAAAAAAAAAAATACAACTCCAAGATCAAAACATCACATTATTAATAGCGGAACCCACTGCCACCTAATTAGTGGGAGCACTAATTAGTGCTCCCAAGCATTTTTCAAAGTTAAATTACACAACGAAATCACATCTGGTAAATGAGCGTATCATTTACTAAGCCAATCTTTGTCTTCTCAAAAACCCTAATCTAATCCAGCAAGATATTTCCCAAAATATCCTTGTTGGCCAGAACATTTTCATGCATTTCCACTTGATAATTAGTGACATGAACATGTTCACTTGATCCACATGAGGGGAGGTGTTTGCCTATTCTCTTTCTTGACAGTTTCAGGCACAAGAAAGCCAATCCATTTCTAACTTACCAAATCCATCATAGGAAGTCTATACTTAACTGACATTTATTTATTTTTTTATTTTTTTATACTTTAAATCAAGCAACCAACCCGGCATACTTGCTTGTTAATTCATACACAGATTTACAATATGTTTGGATCGCCGGATTTGGGAAGTTGAGGAGGGTTAATATTCACTTGTGGATTGTTTTTTCAAAAGAAGATTTGAAGAATATGCACAGGTTGTGAAACAGATGATTCAGAACTATTTCGTTTTTAAAATTTGGAGGATACAGAAAAGAAATAAAGTATTTGTTATTAAATTTTTGGACAAATTATATTAAACCCCCTCAAATTATCGACTATTTACTCTTTATCCCCTAATATTTTAAACCCAATTTGAACATTAAGCCCGTCTGTTAGTCGTATGTTACATATTTGGATGAAAAATTGTTAAGTGTTATGCACATGATGATTATATTAAATTTTATGATCAAATTATCTTATTTTTTCTTTTGTAAAAATTTAATATAATCATCATATACACAACACTTATAATTTTTCATCCAAATATCTAACAGATGACTAACAGAAAGATTTTGCTCAAATTCAATTAGTTTGAAGGGATAATTATTAGGTTTAAAATATTAAAAAGATAAAATATAAATGATCTAATTTGAGAAAGTTTAATATAATTGGTCCTAAATTTTTTTTTGTCATATCCTCCAATTTTTTAGAAGATAAGTACAGATTTTTTCAACTTTTACGTATTGGGGTCTACACCTTCCCTTTCATAATTATGTCAACCAAAAGATGTCACCTTTTTACCTTTGGTTGGTGTCTAACCAAATAATTAACGAGATGCATTCCCATGAATCATGTTTCAAGATCATGTACGTTGAACTTTTTCATATGATCCAATGGTGAGAAATACATCAGTACAAAAGGATAAAAGTATTTTTAGATAAGTTCTTTAACGCCTTTCTTATTTCTTTCATTTTCTTTGACATGGAATCACATGTCCTTAAAATTTATTTTTTTTTATCCTATTTCATTTTCTTTGACATGTAATCACATGTCCTCAAAATTTATATTTTTTTATCCTAATACATTATATAATTGTATTTTAAAATTTTTATATTTTAAAATTCAACTACATTATGTGATTATGAATACATTCGGAATAAAGAGATTTTGGAGACATACAATCCCTTGGCCCCTTGTCACACCGGCAATGCAGGAGTCTTGATAAAGATATATGAGTGTGTGTGACGCTAGTTAACTCTCTCTACTAGCCCGCCAATAAAGCTCAAAAGGTTAGCAAATACAAGCAAACACAATATTAGTTTAGTTGATGAGCCACAAGATTGGAGACAAGTCACAAAATAACAATCAACAAGCTAAAATTAAAGTAAGTAACAATTGAAAGGCTTTGCACAATTTAAAGACGAAATGAACTTTTCATTATTCAAAAGAAGGCATTATAATAGTTGAACGATGCATTAAAAGTGTTACAAAAGTTGCCTTACCACACTACAAGAAATTGTACTTTTGACAACTATTTTTGGTGACGACGTCAATTTTTCATCGCCAAAAGGATATTTTTGGCGACACAGTGATCAATTTCGTTGATAAAAATATACCTTCACCGACGCAATTTGCTACCGTCACTAAAAAAACGTAACATTCTTTTAGCGCCAAAATTTTTAGTTGGCGCCAAAATTTTAGAACTTTTAGCTACAAGGCTATGTTTTAGCAACACAATAAGCATTGCTATTAGTGTGCATACTTTTGGCAACAACAAGTTGGCGTGGGCAAAGAGTTAACCATTTAGCGACGATAAAACTATTCATCGGTAAAAGTTTTGCTAGTGGAATGATGCGATTTAGTGATTTGTATTTTTTATTACAATTTTTCAAAAAGATTTAAATATTCTAGTTATTGAATTGTAAAATTAAAATGATCATTGAATTAGATCACAAAATAAACCCATTAAACCCAAACATACTCTTATGTTGAGATGACCAATTTGAGATAATTTAAATTTTTTCAAGGAATATGGTTAGATTATCAATTTCAATATGTTTGGTTTTATTTTCAGAAACTAGTTTCAATTTTTTTTTTTTCTAAAAAACTAAAAAATTGGGTGAAAAAAAAATACTTATTATTTTTGTATATTTTTATCTTTTACATCATAAATAATTTTTAAAATTTTAAAAATATAATTTTGATTTTTATTGCTCTCAAATTATTTTTAATTTTTTTCAAAAAAACAAATCTAAAAATTGTTTTGAAATTATTATTATTATTATTATTGTTATTTTTTTTTTTTGGGTGATCCAATTATTGGGCGGTAGCAAATTCCCTCTTTTTTTTTTTTCCCTCATCAAACCTCCCCTCATCAATCTCCACGATTTCACTCTCGCACACCCTTATCTCAGAATTCGTAGTTATCTCTCCCTCACGATTTCACTCTTGATCGTAGGGTTTGTGCCGTTTGCTGCTGCCGTGCGAGATGATCGGTGCTTCAATCTGCCCCTACAGGTTTGTTCCATTTTTGCTTTGTATCTCAATGCCCCTGCTTTTCTCTCTCAATTTCTTAACTGAATCTATGTTTGTCTATTTTCACTTCTTCTACTACTGCCTCTATCTACGTATTCTGTAGCTGGTCGTTCTGTCAAGCATGTTAGATAGTTTTCTGGGTTATTGTTATTTCTTGTAAAGATTGAGACCCTCTTGGTTGTTTTCTCACATTTGGCTCTCAGCATCTGTTGTCATTGTTTTGTTTTTGTTTTTGTTTATTTTTTTCCTGCTCTAGTATTTTAAAACTTTTCAAGTCCCCAAAAAATAAAAGAAAAGTAAAAATCCAAACAAATTGAGGCCAAACAGGGAGTAAAAGTCCAAACAAATCCAGTAAGGCACTCAGAAGTGATCCAAACAGAGATTTTTTTTTTTTTTTTTTGTCCTGCTCTATTATAGCTAGATGTGTTTATATGAAGGGAACGAAACTATATTGTATTTTGTAGTCATTGTTATGTATAATTAAAATTTACTAGTTTTTTTTTTTAGCATACTTTCACCACTGCCATGTGGCACTAGTAGGACTTATGGAATAGGATTGCTCATGGAAGCCTGGCCAACGTAGGCCTCCATGTTGATCCGGTCTAATTTTTGCTCCCAGACTTGTAATACTCTACTCTGACATATGAACAACACGAATTTTATCAAATTTGCAACTACTTTCATGTTCATTTCTATTTGAGTGACGAAATGCATAATTTGCTTACATATTTGCTTGTTGGGATTTATGTATGTGTAGAAGGATATACTATCTACTCTAAAAAATTGCAATCATGAATCATGATGCTTTATTGAGTTGACTTGTTCTTTTCATAAAACACAATAGTGGGCTTCATGTCTCTCAATATTCCCATGTGCTTATTATATTTGATACCAATGGAATTTGGTAAGGTCCTTAGAGTACAATTAAAAAAAAAATTAAAGTCTACTTCATTTAATAGAGTCAGGGTGTGTGTATGTGTGCATCTCTTTGGATGTATGTGTGTAAAACGTTTTTAAAGCACTTAGTGCTCATGATGTGCTATGTTATATCGACATTTACAAGTCTTGGGGACTTGATATCTTAGTTTACTCGGGGATATTCCTTTCAAGTTCTTTCTGATGTGGTTTTACAATTTTCAGTAACTGACAATCTACACTAACTTTGGGTTGCCTTCAACATTCCTGTCTTTGAATTAGATCTCTACAAATTCGCTTATTATTGGATGTGTTTGGTAGATTAAGTACCCTGTGTCCTTGTCTTTTGAACTTTGTTTTTTGAAAAAAATATAATAACCATATTATCCTTACTTTTGCCGGTAGACTATTCATTGTTGGGTTTTGTAAATCTTACAGAGTTCAAAAGATAAGGACACAAGATACTCGACACAAACTGCCAACCTTTCTTGTTAAGTTCATTTCTTACCTTTTTAAGGGATTGCTTTTGCGCCAAAATAACCATGGGGTTGTGTCTAGTGTCAAATTCATTGGTTGTTCCTTTAGTAAAGGAAAACTATTTTCGCTCCCTGTTTCTACTATTATCCCAGGTTTTGTTGGCTTCAAAGAAGTTGGAAATTACCAAGTTCTGAAGTTACTAGTTATGTGAAGAATTAAGAAAGATAAATTAGATACATAATTTACCTTTGAGTTTTTTTGCTCTTCATTACTTTTTGGGTTACCTACTTTGTATAGTTCCTGAAGTGGGTGAAAATTAATCAAGTCTTGGTGCTAGGCCCAATGCAATACTCACTCCAAGGTGGAGCTAGGTCGGACCTCAGCCCTAAGGCCAACACTTGCTCCGAAGCAAGGCAATCATAGGAGTTCGGCCCAACGTACGAGCACCACTCAAAAGTGGGCCGGGCAACATGGTGGACCTTCCGGATGGACAGAACCACTCCGAAGTGGGTTGAGCAACATGTTGGACCTCCTGGTTGGACAACCGTTCTAGAGCAGACCAACTTAGAGAAGGCCAATTCACTGAAGATCTTTCTTGGGTCCACTAGAGACAAACAACCCTGCTCCTCCCCCTCTGCATGAACAGAACGTGGAGACATGGAGGCGCAGAGGGACAAGGTGCATATATGACAGACCTGCATCTGAATGGCAGGCGGAGTGGTCGTCCTCCTCCAATGAGAGATGTCCGCTAATGAGACAAACAAAACAGATCTGCACCCGAGTGTCAGGCGGAGTGGTCGTCCTCCTCCAATAGGAGACGACCACGAATGAGACACTTTGGACAGATGGCGGAGAGAGAAGGACTTGAACGACAAACAACCTTCTCCTATAAAAGGTGAACACTATTCACTCTCAAGGGATCGGAAATCCACACACTTAACACATACACTCTTTGTATTCTCTCATCTCTTTTTCCTCTCCCTGAGTCCCTAACTTTACCATCGGAAGGGTTTCCGACCAAACCCCGGTCGGGCAGCCTCACCGTTTGTTATTCTGTGCAGATCTTCAATTCCCAAAGCCTGCTGTTCATCCACGAAGTTCAACCCTTCTTCATAGTGCGGAAATCACCCTCGCACAATTGGCGCCGTCTGTGGGAAAACCACTGTTTGCTTCGTGACGAACTCCGGCGATGGGAATCGAAGACACACCCCACTCTGGGCTAGCAGAGAGGACTCCAATGATGGAGAGAACCAAAGATAAGGGTCTGGCATTCCCTTCAGCGCACGATGACCCTATGGACCACGACGATCAGACACGCAACGCGACGGAGCGACGCCGTGTCATTGCTGTTGAGTCGTCTCAACGTCTTTTTGTTGAGAAAGACCACCGTGACCGCATCATCGACTCAATGGGTTTGGAGATCACTGAGCTTCGTACCCAATTGTTGAAGTTCATGGCGACCCCAGCGGAGCCAAGAAAATCCGTTGGTGGACCATCGCAAAGGAGACATACTCCTCCGCCGCCTCACAAGGAGCACTCCAGCCGTGGCCCTGCTCATAGAGGGCGTAGCCAGCCGATTTCGGTGCATAGTGAAAGGGCCAGCAGTAGGACGAATAACCTTAAAAATAACCCACGAGGGAATTCTCATAAAAGGCAGAGGACTGTCAGCCGCCTATCTGGAACCTTTCATTGTCGCCACGACGAGCGACCGCAAGATTTGAGAAGCTGGCTGAACGATAACAGAGGAGAGGCACGACGGCTATGCAGGGGAGGAGAAAGTCGAGGAGGTAGGGAGGAGGACCGCCGGCTCAGTAGGGAAAGGGACCAGTTAGACCGGTCCATACACCAACAAGAGCGTCGTGCTCTAGACCGGTTGGTGTCCACCCCCTTTTCCCCAGAGATAGAAGCTGTAGAACCTCCACGGAAGTATAGCCCGCCAAAATTCATTCTCTATGATGGGAAGACGGACCCTTTGACCCACATCAGCCATTACCGCCAGATGATGTCCCTCTGGAACCGCAACGACGCACTCATGTGCAAAGTCTTCCCTTCTAGCCTTGGAGAACTTGGCCTCCGATGGTTTGACAAACTCCCCAATGGCTCGATTTATGACTGGACGCAGCTCTCTGAGGCGTTCTTAGCCCGATTTGTCTCCAACAGCAGAGTCCCAAAGCAGTTAGATACTTTGTTCAATATCCGAAAGGACAGGAAAGAGACCCTACGCCAGTACGCGCGACGGTATTGGGAGGAGTATGGTGACTTGGAGGAAAATGTTTGTAGTGAACAGCTGGCCGTGCTATACTTCAAGCAAGGCCTACCCCCTTCGCACAAGCTAAGGCAGTCGTTGACGAAACGACCTGCCCCCACTATGAAGGATTTGAGGGCTCGAATAGAGCAACAAGCTCGTGTGGAAGATGACGCTGCTTCGGTACATGTTGCGGTTGCTGAAGAAGAAGTCAGACCGCCTCGACCACCTAAGACTAAGCAGCCAAGGAGGGATGAACAACGCAAGAACTATGGCCAAAGGAACCGCTCCACAGCGGAAAATGATGAGGAAAGGGCCAAGTCTTATGAAGGCATCACCACCGTCTTCAAAGAGCCAATATACAGGCTCGTCGAGAAACTTAAAGGGGAAGCCTTCTTTGTTTGGCCAGCTAAGATGCCTGGAGACCCTGCTCGGCGCAATCAAACACTGCGTTGCACCTATCATCGAGAGAAGGGACACAAGACGCAAAATTGCAGAGCTCTCAAACAACACTTGGAGGACTTAGTTACGGCAGGACACCTCCAACAATGGATAGACGTTGATAAGACGAGGGAAAAGCAGGGACTCGACCAAGCCCCTCCTGAAGAAAACCATGCCCCGAGGTTGGTCATCAACGTTATCCATGGAATGACTGACCCTGAAAGAGAAAACATAATTCGAGGAGAAATCCAGCGTGCCACCCACATTCGACAGGTAATGTCGGTAGGACCTCCTCCTAAAAAGTCCAAGACAGAAGCCAGACCTTCCCGGTTTAACGTCGTGTTCACTGAAAAGGACCTAGAGAGAATCCAGTACCCCCACACCGATGCCCTCATCGTTACAGTTGGTGTGGCCAACAAGTTCGATGTGAAGCGAGTCTTGATTGACCAAGGAAGTGCCGCAGACATCATGTATTATGAACTTTTCAAGAAGCTCGGCCTCAGTGAGCAACACCTGACACCTGCCACCTCCCCTTTAGTTGGCTTCAACTCGCAAACAGAATGGCCGCTCGGCCGAATAACTCTGCCTGTCATAGCTAAGTCCAAGGTGGTCTCTGTTGACTTCTTGGTGGTAAACACCCCATCTCCCTACAATGCCATCCTCGGCCGACCTTGGATTCACCAGATGGAGGCAGTTCCTTCCACCTATCACCAACTCGTTCGCTTTCCAACCAAGTATGGAGTAGAAGAGATTCGTGGAGACCAAGTGGCAGCCAAACACTGCTTCATTGCCGCCATGAAAACCAAACAAGTCTGCGACCAAGTACAGATGGTAGAAGTACCTGACCAGCCGGTTTTGGAAGACGTCGGCGGAGTGCCGACTGAGAAGATGGTGGAGGACCTAGAGACGGTCTTGGTAGAAGAAGGAAACCCAGATAAGTTCTTCCTGCTCGGCACTTCCCTCACTATTGGAGAGAAAGAGCAATTACTGGCTCTACTCCGTAAAAACATCGAAGTGTTCGCCTGGTCGGCCTATGACACTCCTGGGTTGGACCCCAACTATGCCTGTCATCGACTCAACGTCCAACTAGGAGCGCGACCGGTTATTCAGAAGAGTAGACGATCATCCACGCAACACACCGATGCAGTGATCGAAGAGGTGGACAAACTTTTGGCTGCTGGAGTCATTCGAGAAGTGCAGTACCCAAAGTGGCTGTCCAACACCGTCGTGGTGAAAAAGAAGAATGGCAAATGGAGAGTCTGCGTTGATTTCACTAGCCTTAACAAAGCTTGCCCCAAGGATAGCTTCCCCCTTCCACGAATAGATCAACTTGTTGACGCAACGGCTGGACATGAGCGCATGAGCTTTCTAGACGCCTATAGTGGCTACCACCAGATCCCTATGTTCGGTCCTGACCAAGAGAAAACGGCTTTCATCAGCCCTAGAGGCATTTACTACTACAAAGTGATGCCCTTCGGCTTGAAAAATGCTGGTGCGACCTACCAACGAATGGTCACCAAAATGTTCAAGGACCAGCTTGGTAAAACCATGGAAGCATACATTGATGACATGGTCGTCAAAAGCAAGTTGGCCGAGCACCATCTAAGGGACCTTGAGCAAGTGTTTGGAATTCTGAAGACTCACAAGCTTCGATTGAACGCCTCAAAATGTGCCTTTGGAGTGGGATCAGGGAAGTTCTTGGGGTATATGGTGACTAGGCGGGGCATTGAAGCCAACCCCGACCAAATCAAAGCCCTCCAAGACCTTGAAGCACCTACAAAGGCTAAAGAACTCCAGAAACTCGCTGGTATGGCTGCAGCACTTAACCGTTTCATCAGTCGGTCATCTGATCGGATGAAGCCCTTCTTCCAACTTCTAAGGAAGAAAACCAGTTTTGAGTGGGGAAGTCAGTGCTCCGAAGCGCTAGAAGATTTGAAGAAGTATTTGTCCTCTCCTCCCCTTCTATCAACACCTGTCGCCAACGAAGAGCTTTTCCTTTACTTGGCTGTTTCTGATCATGCTGTCAGTGCAGTGCTAGTCAGAGAGGATGGGAAGGAGCAAAAACCAGTGTATTACGTTAGTAAGACACTCCTTGATGCCGAAACTAGATACTTGCCATTGGAGAAATTGGCATATGCACTATTAATTGCCTCTAGGAAGCTTGTTCATTACTTTCAAGGACATACCATCAACGTCCTCACTGAATTCCCCCTCAAGTCTGTGTTCAGTCGAGCAGATTTCTCAGGCCGAACAGCAAAGTGGGCGGTGGAGCTTGGAGAGTTCGATATCAAGTTCCAACCTCGAACAGCAATCAAAGCTCAAGTTCTGGCAGACTTTGTTGCAGAATTCACCCCGGGACCGGCTGTCCCCTCCAAAGGGAGCTCGGCTTTGGTCACTATGACTGCCCAGCATAAAGGGCAATCCCCAGCCGAAGCATGGAAACTTTTTGTTGGAGACGTATGGAAGCTGTTCGTGGACGGTTCTTCTAACCAAAAAGGGTCAGGGGCAGGAGTTGTCCTTATTTCTCCTGAAGGATTCATATGGGAGCAAGCCATTCGATTGGGCTGGAAAGCCTCTAACAATGAAGCAGAGTATGAAGCTCTACTAGCCGGCCTACGAAGTGCCGAACACTTCAATGCGGAGGAGCTACTCGTCTTTAGTGACTCTCAATTAGTGGTCAACCAACTCTCTGGAGTTTACGAGGCTCGCGATGAGCGGATGGCCACTTATGCAGCACAGGCCAAAAATTTGATCAGAAAGTTCCAAGCCATCAAAGTCGAGAAGATTGGCCGAGAGGGAAATGGTCATGCTGACGCTTTAGCTTGCCTGGGTTCCTCGGTCGACTCCAGAGACGGCCGCAAAATATGGGTGGAATATGTACCCCAACCAAGTATTCAACTAGTCGAAATGGTCCTTTGCACTGACTTGGGCCCGAGTTGGATGGACCCACTCTTGGCCTTCTTGAAAAATGGCACCCTTCCTGAGGACAAAAAAGAAGCGCACAAGACAAGGCACAGAGCTTCTCGGTTTTGGCTCTCCCCATCTGGCAAGCTTTACAAGAAGTCCTACATGGGCCCTTATCTACTCTGTGTTCATCCAAGTCTGGTGGAAGATGTGCTTTATGAGATCCATGATGGAATCTGTGGGAGTCACACTGGTGGTCGGTCCTTGGCACACCGAGCGCTAACACACGGGTATTGGTGGCCGCGCATGCAAAAGGAGGCCCAACAGTACGTCCGCAAGTGCGACAAGTGCCAAAAGTTTGCTCCTCTCATTCACCAGCCGGCCAAAGCTCTAACCCCTCTCACCAGTCCTTGGCCATTCGCTCAGTGGGGCTTAGACATTGTTGGACCATTAGCTAGGGGAACTGGGAATAAAAGGTTCTTCATCGCTGCAACTGACTACTTCACCAAATGGGTGGAGGTGGAGGCCTTGTGCAAGATCAAAGAAGCAGACACTAAGAGGTTTGTTTGGCGCAATGTTGTGACTCGATTTGGCATTCCCAGAGTCCTTCTCTCTGACAACGGTACACAATTTGATGGCAAGATCTTCAGGAGATTTTGCGCTGACTTGAAGATAGAGTTCCGAAACTCCACTCCGGCCTACCCACAGGGCAATGGCCAAGCTGAAGCGTCCAACAAGACGATTATTGACGGGATAAAAAAGCGTCTTGAAAAAGCCAAGGGCAAATGGGTGGAAGAGATACCGAATGTCCTCTGGGCTTACCGAACTACTCCTCGTCAGTCGACCGGTGAGACACCTTACTCTCTCACCTATGGGATGGAAGCAATCATCCCTTTGGAGGTTGGCCTTCCTACCATCCGTTCTGAGATCTTTGAGCCAGCAGACAATGATGAAGCTATTGCCCAAGCTCTGGACATGGCCGAAGAACGTAGGGAAGCTGCCCTCATTCGATTGGCGGCTTACCAGCAGCAACTCACTAAGAGCTTCAACAAGAATGTGCGTCCAAGGCAATTCCTACCAGGTGACTTGGTACTCAGGAAGGTAATGGATCACAAGAAAGTTCCTGGGGAAGGGAAACTCGGTGCAAACTGGGAGGGGCCCTACAAGGTTACCTCAGCACTTGGCAATGGCGCATACTATCTGGCTGACTTATCAGGGAAGGCAATCCCCAGACCATGGAACGTCGCCAACCTAAAGAAGTACTTCCAGTGATATGATTCTTAGGATGAAATACTTACAGTAATGTATTTCTCAGAACATGCCTTGATGTAATCAAAAGTTACGAGTATCAATGAATGAAAATTTGTTTTATAGTTTGTCCTTATTTACTTGTGTTGTACATTTATGCTCGGTGGAGCAAATTGGCCACGGGTCTTAACTCAAGCCAATCCCGGATGCTCAACCCTTTGGTTGGAGCGGGGTGCCAAGTGGTATAACTTGGTGGAATTTGTGCCAAGTATCGTTACTTAAAGCACGGTCCAAATTCACAATTCACGCTTGAAGACGGGCAGAATTACACTCTACGAAGGGTTAAATCCCGCCAAAACTTGCCCAAGTCAGGTGGCGGCCGACCAACATGATAAAAAACTTTCACAATTTTTTCTCTACGAAGGCATAAAGCATGGTCTGACCGAACAGACAACCTTCCGAGCCACAGAGCTCATGCTCGGCTGGGGGCATCGACAAACTTACTCAATTTTTTCTAAGGCACGAAGCCTGATCAGACCGAACAGACAGCCTGCTAGGCCATAGAGCCTCTGCTCGGCCGGGGGCAAACATGACATATAAGCAAAAATTGAAGATAAGCGGTTCAACACTTGCGAAAATAAAAGAACGAGTGCATTGAAGTGAAACTTCAATTACTAAAAAGAGTTCGGCCTTACAAAAAAAGAGGTCCACCCGACCGAACTCCAAGATAAATAAGAAAGTACAAGTTGCAAATTCAACACTTGGCAAATTTAGAAGGTACTTCATTACAAAAGGGAGCTCGGTTTGTATCATAGCTTATCCAACCGAGCGCTAAAGCAAAACTTGAAGATACTTCATTAACTTCCAAGTTTCATTACAAAAGAACTACTAAAGCAGAAGTGAAAGAAAAACTCGAGGCAACCTAACAACTTACTCCTCGCGTTGCTCCTCCTCGTAGTGTCCATCCTCGCGGTGCTCCTCTTCTGTAGGATTGACAGTCTGTCTAACCAAGGAAGAGCTTGGCAGGAAAGGAGAAAGGCCAGAAGGATCAACATCCGTAGCTCCACCTTGGCGAGGCCTTCTCATCCTAACCCTTGCAGCGGTCTTCGAAGGGACTGGGATATCGTCAATATCATAAAGAGGAGAAGCCCCTTCCACTTTAGCAGCGCGCAGAGCCCCAGTCCAACCCTTAGTAAAGATCTTGTCCCTCAGCTTCAAAATCTCCTCCGAATAGGTCTTTTCGGCCTCGTCATAGCCCCTCTGTTCGGCCTCGTCCACCATCCTTTGATAATTAGCCTTTAAAGACTTCAAAGCAGCATCGGCATCTACGGCCCTCCGCTCGGCCATGAACATCAGTGCTTCGGCCTTCTTCTTTGCATCTTCCATCTTCTTTATATCCTCTCCGGCCGCCTTCAAGGACATATCAGCATCAGCCAACATGTTGATCGTCTTAACCTTCTCTTGCTCCTCACGATGCTGCCTTTCATCCATGATGTGCATCCTCTGAATGCACTGCACCAAACCAAAATGTCATATTCTCAACAACCAAATTTAAGTAAATGACAAAGACAAAAAAGAAGACTTACTGCGGTTAGCATCTGCACCGAACCCTTGATCAACACGTCGCTTGAAATGTTTTGCTCCGCCATATCCAAAGGTAGCAGCAATGTCTTTGATAAGTCAAAGGCCAAGTCGCTTGAGTAGATTGTGCTGTCCGATGTAGTGATTGCTCGGCCGTTGTGCTCCAAGGGAGGCACCCATTCTTCAACTGATCCCTGCTCATGAGAACCCCCAGCAACTTCTTTACCTTTGGACCTCTTCCTCTTTGAGCCCCTATCAGCGGGAAGAGCAAGAGTAGCAACGGGAGGAGGAGGAACAACAACATCCTTTTTTCCACCCTTAGACCTCTCCATCGGTGGAGAGGAAACTCGTGTGTCGACCGTCGAAACAGCTAGAAGGTCATCATCATCAGATCCAAAGACTAAGGCATCAAGATTGAGCTTTTGGCGACGAGCCATTTCGCTTGCTAAGTCTGGCGACGGAGAGTAGCCTCTACTGAGTGATCCACTTGATGAACAAACGACAGCAGAAGAGGAAGCTCCAGCAGTTTGGCCAACTTGTTCTTCGGTTTCAATCTCAAGTGAGTCCCTCGAGAAGTTGTTTACTTTGGGTTTCCGTTGGATGACATGTCTGTAAGTTCGCACATAGTTAAGCAAATGCGAGGCCGACCGATCTTCGTATCTTAGTGCAACTTTGATATCCCTTGGATGCTCTTTCTCCGGCCTCCTCTTTAGCTTCTTTGAACCTGCAAGTACGAACAATAACACTTTAACAAAGAAAAAAAATCACAGGCGATAAGCGAATGGATAAAAGGAAGCTACAATAAAGAATGACCTGGGTGGCCGTTCTCTCGTGGAACCCGCTTCGATCGGCCCACCTCCTCGGCCGCAAACTCCCAATTACCTCCGACTTGAAGGAAATCAGAGCAATGCTTGTCATTATCAGGAAGCTCAGTAACGAGTTGGAGGTCCAACGACCGAACTTTGACATAATAGTTTTTACCGCCTTTATTACGACACAAGGAGTAACAATGAACGATATCCCAAATACTCAAGTCCAAGTCTAAGAGGTCGTTTAAGACCGAGACACCGTTTATCACTCTAAGTGTGTTCATTGATATTTGCATTGGTGTAAGTTCAAAATAAGAAAAGAATCGACGCAACAAAGGGTTCAACGGAAACCTAACACCCCCCTCTACGATGGAGGCAATTGAGAAGGGCATTGTGGTGCTTGTACACGACCGATCCGCGTCAACCGCCGCCAATGTCAATGTGACATCATTGGGAATGTTATATCTTCGGCGGAACTCATCCATTCCTGCCGGAGTGTCCACTAGGTTCCGAAACTTACCCATTGGAGGTGCGACGTTCCACCAAACGACTACACTAAGGATGACTTGCAAGGTTGGAGGTACAATGGCCGACCGAGCAACCGTGTGCTAAACGACTCTCAACGTTACACTTAACCAGAAAAGTAATGGTGAAGGTGGAAAGGAAATACATGGGTTCTATGACTTACATTGCCAAAATCAAGGGAAACTTGATGGCGAGCCTCTCCGATGAAGCAGTCCCACTGTGGCAACCAAGAGAAAAATTATGAGTTGCAAAAAAAAAAAAAAAAAAAAAAAAAAAATTAAATAAAAACAAAAAAAGAGAAAAAGATTAAATAAAATAAAAAATAAAAAATAAATAAATAAAAGAGAGCAAAAAAAAACAAAACAAAAAAAAAACAAAAAAAAAAAAGAAAGATTAAACAAAAAATATATATATATATATATATTTATACATGTATTTTTTTTAAAATAAATAAATAATAATAATAATAATAAACAAAGAGTCAAATGTGGAACCTCGTGCAGACAGAAATTATTTCGAATCAGTTTCATACAATAGTGAAGGAGATGGGGAGAGCACTTGATATATTACCTCTGAGCTTGCTTGATCTAACTGCAGACACTAAAGAGCAGATTGAGCTCCTTCATAAGCAAGCGAAAAGAGTCCAATTGTTTGTTGATACAAGGGAGATTCAGAGAAAAGAGGAACTTCTCCAAGTTATGGCTGCAAACAACGAGAAGAACAGCAAAAACAAGGGTCATTGATGCAAGCTCTCAATTTTCTAAGGAGGAGTTTGGAATTTATAGAAAAAGAGCTGGGGGTCAAGTTATCAGATTATTAAATTTCAAAATTGCTTTACAGTTCCAAGAAAAAGAAAGATGTAAGAGCAAAACCAAGGTCAGACTCTTTTTCCGAAAATGGGATCTGTTATTCCTGGAGGCAAAAAGTGAGGCAGCAAGGAAATGGGAAGAATGGGTCTGGAAATCCAAATTTCTAGAGTGAGAAAGTATTAAACAAAGTGGGTTTGCTTGTTTTCATTAAAGAACTCTGAAATGGGCTTGCCTTTACGTCATGTTGACAGCTCCCAAACCAGTCAAATGTGGATGCGTTATGGCTCGACAGTCGGAGTAAGGACA
The DNA here is from genome assembly GCF_055761805.1 of Camellia sinensis. NCBI lineage: Eukaryota > Viridiplantae > Streptophyta > Magnoliopsida > Ericales > Theaceae > Camellia > Camellia sinensis. Next base: position 173,623,795 of record NC_138967.1, read on the forward strand.
CTAGTCAGGGCCGAGCTCGAGGTCTGGTGGCAAGGCCAAGATCACGGACGACCGAGCTGCAATGCTACGGGTTAACTGAAGCACTTTAGACCGAGCTAAAGGAAACTTAAAACAGTGACAACCAAATACGAAGTCAGCCCAGCTCCAAACTTTTCAGGCAAGCTGTGCAAGGAAGGGAAAAGTGAGTGTCCGAAGCCTCACTAAGCAACTCTGCCAAATCAGTGAGCAAATAAGTTCAGGAAATTTAGTTTTCTAGTATGAAGAAGTTAAGCAAACCAAGTCATAGATGTGCCGACCAACCGAACGACAACGAAGACGACCGAACAAAAATAAACCAAACAGAAATGGAGGACAACCAGTCACCTGCTCATCCCAAGTCCATCAATTCACTTGCTGACTCCCAACAAAAAGTGTGAAATTGAATCCAAATACAGATCTTCTACTTACCAGAGAAACTAATCCCAAATTGGAAACAACCTTTTTCATGGTTATGGGACTCACCACATGTGAGAGAGTGGTTTTCTATTCAGTGATTGGTTTGTGTTCCTAAACATTTTCATCCAAATATAGGGTATAAGAATGATTGAGACCGCTAACTGGGCCCATCAGAAGACTACGACCACCTCCTCTTGAAACCCCTTTTGGCAACTCCAAGTCATGCATGAAAGGGTTGCAATGCCAAATAGGAGAGAGTAGATTTGGTTCATCCGTATGGTGGACGGCAATTATCATCATCGCCTACGCCGCGGTGCGCCTTTAGCAATAGCCTTCGTGCTTTGTGAATCTTTAAAGCAAACGAAGTGCACAAGAGTCGTACCATTGGGGTAGACTGCAAAAACACTAGTCCCTATCTTCTTGTTGCAAAGGGAGCACATACTGTCGCTAAATGCTTCACTGGATTTTCTCGGAAGGGGTCCAAGGAATGGAAGCAAGTTCTGTAACTTAGTATCCCTTGGTAATAGTTTGAGCGCCTGAGCTCCATTGATTCTGTCCCATCGTCGGCTCAACAGATCAAGTACCTCATCCAACATAATCGTAGAACCTGCTTCCTCATTGAGATCATCTGCATCACCATCACTCCTCCCACTGTCAGTACTGCTGGGACTGATTCGGACATCTTCTGCACCCTCTATTTCTGCAATTTTCCGAGATAAACGACTTGCTTTGGTTTTGGTTAAAACCACTGCACCAATCCTTGGAAGACCAGAATTTGGAGTTGAAACCAGATTAATGATTCGCTTTTCGAAGTTTTTTGTTGTCTTTTGAGGATTCAAATATATTTGCAGAAGAGTGAGGTAGATGTTGCTATAAGATTTTTGCAGAGGGTTGATGAAGTGAAGGCTCGTAAACGCGATCACAATAAGACAGTGCCAGTTCAGGTTTCCAAGAGAAGTTTCCCGGTGCAGAATTCACTCTCGATTCACGCCGCCACGTCATTTCTATTTCTGGTAGCATAGAATTAAACTAAAAAGTTGAAGACATAATCTACAAGATTGCACAGATGAACGGTCCTTCAGTTCAGAGGGTTGACAATGAAGCTGGGAGTCCGATTTGCTTGTGTGATGTGGAGGTAATTTCAGGTTTTGCCCATCACCCGATTGCCCTTCAGTTTATCAAATGGCAGAGCCATGTGCGTCTGGAAAGCCATTCGTCTGTGGGGCATGTTATGTGGAGACAGGTACACGGTGTCACTTGGAGTATCATCTGTTCCTGTCGCGCGAGAAATACATGGAATACACGGGAGATCCGAATGAGCGGTGCAAGGGAAAAGAACATGTGAAGAACTGCCCTGTCTGTGGGTATACAATTGAAGAAATCGAGTTGGCAAGTGTGTACGTAAATTAGACGGGAGTTGCTCGGCCCTATCAGGTGTCAGAATTGGCTTGACTTAGCAACAGTCCAACCAAGCAAACAGAGCCAACAATTTCTTACAAGTGGGACCGAACAAACAGAGCTAATGTTTCTCAAGTAAGGACAGAATAAGCTTATTAAATAATGTTGAATTGTTCGGCCTCCAATGTCCTGCTCGGTTAACCAACGTGCAAACCAACCGAGCAAAAACATGCATACTGTAATTAAAGCATGAAGGGCAGCACATGGTCCACCAAACTTTTCCATGGCAAGCTTACAAGTTTGATTTAGTGGAGCACCAAGTTTGTAGGCCCCACGCTAATTTCACCAAGAATAACACAATGTCAACTCCCCAGCAAATCACATTGGCATCCTATACCCATGCATGGCATCAAGGTAGGGCCCACAAAACATTGCCTAGCTACATTAGCAAAGCAAGTTAGAAGTTGGCTTGTGAAGCAGATTTTAGTGTGCAGTTCGTTGTCCAACTTTAGGAATATATGTATATATATATCCCCCCAAAAAAAATATATATATATATATATATATTTATACATGTATTTTTAAAAAAAAAAATTAATAAAAAAAAAAAAAAAAGAATTCGTGTATATATATATATTTAATAAAAATTAAAAATAAAAATAAAAAGTTTTGTGGATATATATATATATATATATATTTTTTTAAGTCAAGCAGCGACGCTCAGCCGACTGAAGGAGCACCAAGCTAGACAATTACAAGGCTAGTGAGGGCACATTTGGTTTGGGGGCACAACCGAGCTACAAAACATTGGGCAGACGCATACGTTAGACCGAACAATAATTTTTAATCCAGCTCATGGAGCTCAAATTAAGTTGTGATCACCCAAACTTCGAAGCTGGTGACAGAATTGGCTTCCGCTTCGCCAAGCGTAAGCGCAAGCCAGGGGGCAAATGAAGTGGGTGAAAATTAATCAAGTCTTGGTGCTAGGCCCAATGCAATACTCACTCCAAGGTGGAGCTAGGTCGGACCTCAGCCCTAAGGCCAACACTTGCTCCGAAGCAAGGCAATCATAGGAGTTCGGCCCAACGTACGAGCACCACTCAAAAGTGGGCCGGGCAACATGGTGGACCTTCCGGATGGACAGAACCACTCCGAAGTGGGTTGAGCAACATGTTGGACCTCCTGGTTGGACAACCGTTCTAGAGCAGACCAACTTAGAGAAGGCCAATTCACTGAAGATCTTTCTTGGGTCCACTAGAGACAAACAACCCTGCTCCTCCCCCTCTGCATGAACAGAACGTGGAGACATGGAGGCGCAGAGGGACAAGGTGCATATATGACAGACCTGCATCTGAATGGCAGGCGGAGTGGTCGTCCTCCTCCAATGAGAGATGTCCGCTAATGAGACAAACAAAACAGATCTGCACCCGAGTGTCAGGCGGAGTGGTCGTCCTCCTCCAATAGGAGACGACCACGAATGAGACACTTTGGACAGATGGCGGAGAGAGAAGGACTTGAACGACAAACAACCTTCTCCTATAAAAGGTGAACACTATTCACTCTCAAGGGATCGGAAATCCACACACTTAACACATACACTCTTTGTATTCTCTCCTCTCTTTTTCCTCTCCCTGAGTCCCTAACTTTACCATCGGAAGGGTTTCCGACCAAACCCCGGTCGGGCAGCCTCACCGTTTGTTATTCTGTGCAGATCTTCAATTCCCAAAGCCTGCTGTTCATCCACGAAGTTCAACCCTTCTTCATAGTGCGGAAATCACCCCCGCACAGTTCCTTAGTTTATTTTAGTTAAGATATTGTTTTAACAAAGGGGAATAGTACCGGTTGAATCTGTTCCACCTCAAACACAAGCCACCCCTCATCAAAGTTCTATTTCTACCTTTCTCTACACCATGGCTACGCTCCCCGACCCTTTTACAATTTTTGCACTGCTTCACCTAAACACTGACATTAAATCTGAAACTACGAACCTAGCTCTACCATCTATCCATATAATGAGCCTAGAAACATGCTCCTCCCAAACAGATCAAATTATTGAAGAGATGGATGAAACTTCTATCTAAGAATATGCATTTAATGATAATGGTGCATAAAATATGGGAGATGGCCTTTTATTTTCTAACTACTCATATACCTTAAAATTGTTCTATTTCAACTAGTGTCAAATCAAAGCTATTCGTGGTTCCACCCTAACTTGAGCATCTGGTTGAGTAACTCATTATGGAAAGTACATAAATGACAAATCTTTGCATCTATTGTTAGGAGGCCTATGAGTCTATGACTAAGAGTGTAAATCTTATGAACAAGTTGCATGACAGGAAGTAAATGCATAGGTTCATTAGTAGAAAATTTAGATGCAGTGGCTGAATATAATTTGTGCTAGGGCCTTTTAGGAGAGCTGAAAACCCTTTTTAGATAAACATAGAAGTTTCATCAAAGAGGGGGTATTGATTGGTGTAGTGGTAAATACTTGAGTTCTCGTGTATGAAAATATGGGTTTGAATTGAAAAATGTAGTCCCTTCCTACAAATATTACAGAGGTTAGGCCTGTAGCCACTCTTAGTCCTTCCTTATGCCCTTCATTTGTAGGAGCCCATTAGGTAATGTCCTTTAAGAATGATATTGGAATGAATTGAAATAGTACATTGCCATGCCAACTGCCTTTTACCATTTAACAGACATTAACAATATATATATATATATATATATATTTTGTTTTTTTGTTGATAAATGTAGAAAACACTTAACTTAATACATAATATATGCAGATATAATAGAATTTTAAAGGTTTTGTTGGTCGAAACCTTGATACAAAATTAAAAAAGCCTACAGGCTGATGCACCTTTATTGATGATGATGTGTCACTCTACACTTATATTAACTACTTTGTTTTCATGTTTAAAAAATAAATAAATAAATAAATACTAATAATAATAATAATAATAATAAATAAATAAATAAAAGGTTGTGTCCTATTGGTATTAACTACTATCTTATGATCAGATATGGACAAGAGTTGGATGTTAATTTTTGATAGGTTCAGTCAGCCATATGTAGATGGGGTGAACTCATTTATTGAATTTGCAAAGGTTCATTGGGGTGAGGCTAGGAAGATTAAGTGTCCATGCATCAATTGTTGTAACTTTTATAAGCAGGAGTATGATATTGTGAAGGCTCATTTGCTCATAAGTGGGATGATAGTATCATACACCCCTTGGTTAGAACACGGTGAACTTCCAGAACACAATAACCTTGATGAAAGCAATGGTGAGAATGACGAGGATGAAGATGAATATGATGAACTAATAGAGGACTATCAAAGGGGGAATTTTATAGAGGGTGATACTCTAGAAAGAGAGGATGTACGACACTTTGATAAATTGTTAGATGCTTCCCAATGTTGCTTGTACCTAGGTTGCAAAAACTCAGATACTTTGTTATCATTCGTTATTCAGATGCTACATTTGAAGGTAGAAAATAGGTGGAGCAATAAGTCTTTTGACAAGGTTTTGGAGATACAAAGGCGATTCCTACCAGAAGGCCACGTGGTGCCAGGGTCAATTTACGAGTGCAAGAAGTCACTACGTGACTTAGGCTTGGGGTACGAGCCCATCGATGCATGTAAACATGATTGTGTACTATTCTGGAAGGAGAATGCTCACTTGGAAAAATGTCCCACATGTCAAGCATCTAGGTACAGAGTAAATGATAGCAAGGGTAAGAAGATCCCTCACAAGATATTGCGTTACTTCCCATTGACACCTAGGTTGAGAAGATTGTACATGTCTAGGAAGACGGCAAAAGACATGAGATGGCATAGTGATAAGCGTGTGGATGATGGTGTAGGGAGGCATCCAGCTGATTGTAAAGAGTGGAAGGAATTTGATTTGTATTATCCAGAGTTTGCCCAAGAGACTTGCAATGTTAGGTTGGGGTTAGCCACTGATAGGTTCAACCCTTTTGGGAACATGAGCACTTCCTATAGTATGTGGCCTGTCATACTATGCCCTATAACCTCCCACCTTGGAGATGTATGAAGGCCCCATTTTTCATGATGTCTTTACTTATTCCTGGACGTAATCAACCAAGGACTGATATTGATGTCTACCTAAGGCCATTGATTGATGAGTTGAAGGAGTTGTAGGAGAATGGCGTGATGACTTACGATGCCTCCATTGAACAAACCTTCCGGATGCATGCAGCTATAATGTGGACCATAAATGACTTCCCTACATATGGTGACTTATCCAAATAGAGAACTAAAGGTTATTTTTCTTGCCCTCCTTGTAATGATAATCCGTTGTCACGTGGGTTGATCAGTAAGATTGGGTGAGTGGGTCATCGAGCTTACTTGCCTAATAACCAACTTTGGAGGAAAGACAAGAAGTTTGATTGTTTAACTGAGCTTAGAAAGAAATCCTTGGATTTACCGGTGGAAAAAGTAATTGTTCAATTAGATCAATTGCGGGAAGCCAAGTTTGGAAAGGATCCTACCAACAAGAAAAGACCACAAGAGTCTGAAGAATTGAATTGGACAAAGAAAATCATAATGTGGAAGCTACCGTATTTGAAGAAATTAAACCTCCGACACAATCTTGATGTCATGCACATTGAGAATAATATTTGTGAAAACTTTTAAGGGACGATGTTGGCCATAGATGGGAAAAACAAGGACACGTACAAAGCACGTGATGATTTGCAAGAAATGGGCATAAGGCAAGAATTGCATCTACAGAGGAAAGATAACAGATCCGTTGTAAAGCCTCAGGCAGCCTAAACATTGGATTCTTGACAAATAAAAGGTTTTTGTGAATTCTTGAAGTCTATTAGTTATCCAAATTGATATGCAGCAAACATCTCATGATGTGTGACTTCTAAAAATGGAATATTATCGGGCATGAAAAGCCATGATTGTCATGTCCTACTTCAACGACTTCTACCAATTGGCATGCGTGGTTTTGTGAACAAGGAGATCTATACAACACTATTTAAGTTGGGCAACTTCTTTCAAGAACTGTCCTAAAAAACATTAAGACAGACTGATTTAGAAAAAATGGAGGAGCGAATTGTGCTCATACTTTGCAAGTTGGAGAAAATTTTTTCTCCAGCTTTCTTTGATGTGATGGTCCATTTGGCTATTCACTTGCCCCATAGGTTGCTTCATAGCATGTCTTGCACTATCTTGCACTATGCCTTGGGCCTTTGCTTGCACTTGCACCAACAACTTCTTAAGCATGTCTTTGGCTCTCCAAAGGGCACAAATGTGTGTGGCATCAAGGTGTTGACCCTTGAATGGGCGCACCTTGACAATCTCCCCCACTAGAACAGTCGACGCCCTCGACGACTTGCCCTAATAAGCATCAATCTTGTCTTGAAAAGTCAACAAGTCTGCCTCCCGTTCCCAGTTGATTTCTTTATCTCCAAGGCCTTTCCATTTCACCAAGTATTGCCTTTGTTTCTTCTTGGAAACCATTTTCACCCGATCGGCCAAAATAGATTCAATAGACCTTTGTCTTGCTTTGGCTGTGATGGTTTGGCGTTTTTGCTCATTTCGAGTTAGATCTTCCTTGTTTGGATAGTAAGGCTTCAAATAACTCACATGGAAAACCGGATGCACTTTCAGCCAAGATAGAGCATCTATCTTGTAAGCACACTTGCCAATTCTCTTCAGAATGGTTACCGGTTCCTCATACCTGCGCACTAGCCTTCTGTCTCTTCCCCTCATGAACTTGCGTTGCTCAGGGTTGAGTTTGACAAGAACTTGATCCCCAGCTTTAAACTCAAGTGGCCTCTTCTTTTCATCAGCCCATTTTTTCATTTTACTTGTTGTTTTTTCAAGATAAGCACGAGTAATGTCATGATTTCTCTTCCATTCCTTAGCAAATTGGTAAGCCCTGGGAGACTTTCCTTCATAAAGTCCATCCACTGTGTGAGGCAACAGTGGCTGCTGTCCATTCACTATCTCAAAAGCACTCTTGCCCGTAGAGCTACTCTTTTGAGAATTGAAGCATAATTGTGCTACATCAAGAAGTTGCACCCAATTTCCTTGATTAACATTGACAAAGTGGCGCAAATACTCCTCGAGCATACAGTTAAAGCGTTCAGTTTGCCAATCCGTCTCAGGATGGTAGCTTGATGAAGTATTAAGTTGTAACCCAAGAAGCTTAAATAACTCCGTCCAGAAGTTGCCAACAAAACGCATGTCTCGGTCACTAACAATACTTTTTGGCACACCCCAATATTTAACAATGTGCTTAAAGAAGAGTTAGGTAGTCTTCTCCGCTGAAACATATTTTGGGGCAGCAATAAAGGTGGCATATTTGGAGAATCGGTCCACAATAGTCAAGATAGTCCCGATATCTCCCACTTTAGGAAATCCCATGATGAAGTCAAGTGATACACTTTCCCATGGACGTTTAGGCACGGGAAAAGGTTCAAGCAAGCCTGCTTTTTTCTTATGCTCAACCTTGTCTTGCTGGCAAGTGAGACAAGTGCGGACATATTCTTCCACATCATCACGCATTTGGGGCCAATAATATCCTTGTTTTACCAAGGCCAAAGTTCGCTCCCATCCCAAATGTCCTGCCCAAAGTATATCATGGCACTCCCTAAGAAGTGTCTTCCTTAAATCACCAGCCCTAGGTACAAATATACGGTTACCTGTTGTCATAAGAAGTCCATCTTGCACCCAAAATTGGCGAGTCTTGCCCATTTTGACAAGGTTCATAAGATTCTCTGCCATAGCATCCTTGTCTAGATGAGCCTCGATTTTCTCCTTGAGACTGGTTGAAATGGAAGTTAGTGAACATACATGATGGCACACGGCAAGTTCCGCCTTCCTGCTTAGTGCATCAGCAACATGGTTGGTGGCACCAGCCTTGTATTCTAAGGCAAAATCAAACTCTGCCAACTTCTCTTGCCACCGTACTTGTCGTGTGTTTAGCTTGGGCTATGTTAAGAAATGGCTAACCGTCGAGTTGTCAGTCTTTACAACAAACCGTGAGCCCCAAATGTAGTGCCTCCAAGTCCTCAAACAATGCGTTACTACAAGCAACTCTTTCTCATGAGCTGGATATCTCCGTTCAACATCATTGAGCTTCCTACTCTCATATGCAATTACGTGACCATCCTGCAAAAGAACACCACCCAAAGCAAAATCAGATGCATCAATTTGTATCTCAAAAGCTTTACCCAAGTCTGGTAGAGCAAGAACAGAGTCCTTTGACATAGCTTCTTTCAAGGCTTGAAAGGCTTGTTGGCACTCTGCTGCCCAACCATATGGCTTGCCCTTCTTTAGTAACTCTGTCAATGGGGAAGCTAATCTTGAGTAGCCTTCAACAAACTTGCGATAATAATTAGCTAATCCAAGGAATGACCGCAACTCTGAGACATTAGCAGGTGGCTGCCACTCTTGAATAGCCTTGACTTTCTCTTGGTCCATTTTGATGCATCCATGCTCAACAATGTGCCCTAGGAACTTAATCCTCTCTTGGGCAAAAGAACACTTCTCTAGCTTGACATAAAGCTTGTGCTCTCTCAACATGGTAAAGGCCTTCTGAAGTTGCTCTACATGCTCTTCTAAAGTGGAGCTATAAATTACAATGTCATCTAAATATACTACTAAGAATTGATCCAAATACTCTTGAAAAACTTCATTCATCATGGTACAGAATGTTGCTAGGGCATTGGTCAAGCCAAATGGCACGTAGTTTTAGGCTCGTCTCCCTCGGTAATTCTTACTTGATAGTACCCCGATCGAAGATCTAGCTTTATGAAATACCTCGCTTTGCTCAATTGATCAAATGAATCTGCAATGAGAGGAAGGAGATACTTGTTCTTGATGGTCAGCTTGTTAAGTGCCCGATAATCCACACATAAGCGAAAACTACCATCATGCTTCTTTTGGAACAAGACAGGTGCACCAAATGGGGCCTTGGATGGCCTAATGAAGCCTGCTTCCAATAACTCTGTAAGCTGCTTCCTTAATTCATTCAACTCAGGAATAACCATTCTATACGGTGCACGAGCTAGTGGCTTTGCCCCTGGCACCAACTCAATAACATGATCAACGGCGTGGAAGCAACTCCTTAGGCAACTATTCAGGCATAACATCTGCAAATTGCCTTAAGACCTTCTTGATTGCGGCTGGGACAGGAGTAGATTCAAGAACTTCGTTCAACTTCAATGCGGCAACCCAAGTTTGCTCACCATGCCTAACACCCCTCTTGAGTTGCATAGTTGAGACAAACTGGTCACTGTTGTTGGTGGCCATAGCAGAAATGAGACATGGCTTATCCCCCGTGACACACATACTATTAGAATAAGGCATGACTGCCGTCTTTGTGCTTCTTAAGAAATCCAACCCAATGATGGCTTGGAAGTCATCCATGGGTACTGCAGTGAAACCTACTCTTCCTTCCCAAGTTTTGACCTTCAAATGAACAGATTTAGTAACCCCATAGATAGGCTGTGCTGCCGAGTTAACCGCTTTGATGCGGCTGCCATCCTTCTCTAAAGATAGCCTAAGTCTTTCAACTTTTGTCCCCGCAACAAAGTTGTAGGTGGCCCCTGTGTCAAAAGGGGCTTCCCATTGAGTTTTACATCCACAAATATCAAACCTTTGTTGGATGACCTGCTCTTGTTCAACTTGCCTGATGATTCCCCACTATACATGAGTTTCTTCCCTTTGCCTTCATCTTTAGACTCCATGAGTGGTTTAGGATCTGAATGCTTACCCACTTTGCCACTCTTGGCATTCTTCTTAGGCCTCCTTGTAAAAACCTTTTTCTTCATGGCATTCATCATATGAAAGGCTCTCACTCTAGAGCCAGATGCCTTCAAACCCTTGCCACTTTGCCTAGACCGCACGTCTTCTTCCTCGCTATCATCATCACTTGGTTGAGAGACATGGTCAGACACAGTTGCTAGAGCATTAAAGGCACGCGTTTGTGGACATTCAGATAACTGGTGTGGCCCATTGCATAAGAAACAAGAGATAGGGCCTTTTGCTTTGCTTGTAGAGAAGTTGAGGGGCTTTTGCCTTGTCACCATAGCTCTTCTGTTACCATTGTCCTCCACCCAAATGGGTTTTGGATGTAGAAGTGTTGGCTCCCTCACTCTTAGGCTTACCATAGCCTTGGGACTTTCCACTTTCCCTACTCTTGCGCGGGGAACCACTATCCCGTTGCTTAGGTTCGGCGTAGTCCGTAAGGCATTCAGCTGCTGCTTGTGCACGGGCTAAATCTTGCACTCTTTGCCTTTGAAGTTTAACTCTAGCCCATGGATTCAATCCCTCAAGAAAGAAGAAGAGCTTGTCTTTCTCTAACATATCTTTGATGTCTTACATAAGCCCAAAGAATTCTTTTACATAATCTCTTATAGTGCCGGTGTGCTTGAGATCCCGCAAAGCACGCCGAGCATTATACTCAACATTTTCAGGAAAGAATTGGAGCTTAAATTTATGCTTAAGTTGCTCCCAAGTCTCAATTGTGCATAAGCCGCGTTGCATCTCATCATGTTTAGTCTGCCACCATAACTTGGCATCACCGGACAAATACATTGCGGCCATAGAAATCCTTGTCTCCTCAGCATCGGCTTTCACAGCTTTAAAATATTGCTCCATATCAAAAAGAAAGTTGTCTAACTCCTTGGCATCTCAGGCACCACCGTAGGCACGGGGCTCGGGCACACTCGCCCTAGTGAATTCTATGCCACCACTAGGTGCATTGCCAAAGCACGGGTAAGAACACCAACCCGGCCACTGAGGTCTTCAATCTCTAGCCTGAGTTCAGTGACAACATCCTCAAAATCTTTCCCTTGAGTAAGGCCATGGGTTTGCTCAAGATCATAAACCTGTTGCTCAAGGGTGGCTAATGAAGCTGCCATGGCCTCCATGTTGTCCATACGCTACTCCAAGAGTTCAATTCTCTCTATTTGTGTGGATTGACGGTTGCCAGTACCCTCTATTTAGAAAGCCAATAATAGAGAAAGCCAAATAGATTGGGCTCTGATACCAACTGTCACACACTGGCAATGCAGAAGCCTTGATAAAGATATGCGAGTGTGTGTGCGCTAGTTAACTCTCTCCACTAGCCCGCCAATAAAGCTCAAAAGGTTTGCAAAGACAAGCAAACACAATATTAGTTTAGTTGATGAGCCACAAGATTGGAGACAAGCCACAAAATAGCAATTAACAAACTAAAATTAAAGTAAACAACAATTGAAAGGCTTTGCACAATTTGAAGGTGAAATGAACTTGTTATTACTCAAAAGAAGACATTACAATAGTTGAACAATGCACTAAAAGTGCTACAAAAGTTGCCTTACCATAAGTTATACATTAAAGGCATAAGTGGTTTGGTTCAACATTTGGGTACTCCCTCCTTATATATAACTTGCTAAGTCTTTTCCTAGCTGACAGAAGGAAACATTCACTATGTTTGAGAAGTCATAATGGATTTTTAAAAATTCTACAAAAAGAGAAAAATTATAACTCTTGGTTCCAAAACACCTTTAATACTAAGGTATTTACAGAAAAATTTATAAGGCAAAAAGATTACATTTGATCCTCTAAAAGTTGGCCTAAAGTTGCTACTTGGTGACTAGGTTGCTTTATGGCATGTCTTGCACTATCTTGCACTATGCCTTGGGCCTTTGCTTGCACTTGCACCAACAACTTCTTAGGCATGTCTTTGGCTCTCCAAAAGACACAAATGTGTGTGGCATCAAGGTGTTGACCCTTGAATGGGCGCACCTTGACACCCCTCTAACCCCTTATGACTTACACCCTTGTGTATTCATTTAATTGATAGTTTTCCTTTTAATAAGACTTGGTAATCCAAATTTTTATAGTTTGAATAGCTCAAATGTCTCAAAACGACGTTATTTTCAAGATAAAATGACTTTATTTTGATACATTTGAATTATTCAAACCACATAAATTTGAATTATTAAGTATTTTTCTTTTGGGAATGGCTTCTGTCCAGTCCTTAATCAGACTGGACCGTGCTGTTGGGCCCATGGAGGCCCACCGCGAGTCCCGTTTTGATAATCTGAACCGTTCAATGTGTAGAACTCGTCGAGTACTATATGCCTATAAAAAATCACGTTGATCGGATATCGATAGCTATGTGATCAAAACAGATTTTTGTCAACCGTTAATTTATTCACCGTCCATTTTTTTTTATACAAAAACTGATTTGATCACATAACTATCGATATCCGATTAACGTGATTTTTATAGGCATATAGTACTCGACGAGTTCTACACATTGAACGGTTCAGATTATCAAAACGGGACCCGTGGTAGACCCCCACGGGCCCAACAGCACGGTCCAGTCCGATTAAGGACTGGACAGAAGCCATGCCCTTTTCTTTTCCTTTGAATCAAGCAACCAAAACCAACCTATAATAGAAAATTGTCAATTCAAAGACAGAGCAACACAAGTCCACTTGAATATTTAAGTCAAGCAAAACCCATCATATACGTTTAATTGTCATATCTCTGTCTCTCACACACACGCACAAAAGGAGAGGGAGAGGGAGAGGGAGAGAATGGGTTGGACATGGAAGAAAGAACACTTGGATGTAATCCTAGTCCCAAGTGGGTTACTGATCATGTTTGGCTACCATCTCTACCTTCTCTACAGATACCTCAAACTCCCCCACACCACAACCATGGGCCATGAGAACAACAGCAAAGCAGCTTATGTTGAGAGAACCATGCAGGTTAGCCACTCCACCTCTCCTTTTCTCCCTTCCCAAATCTCACTTTAGCCCTGTTTGGTAGGGTTTATTTCCAGTTTATTTCAGCTTTTAGCTTAATTAAAGCTATTTTGATGTGTTTAGTTCAGTTTAATAATACAGCTTATAACTTTTTGTAAGTTAAAAATCAACTTATTCTTTGAGTGGGGAAGGAGAAACTTAATTTATAAGTCAAAAATCAGCTTCTGTTCACAGTTATAAGGTATAAGCCGTTAAGTTATAATTTATTACTTTCCCACAACTCTACCAAACGGGCCTTTAGCAAAAATCTCAAGCTCAATAGCCAACTATTCTCTATCTAAAACCTGAATTACTGAAAATCTCGAAATGTAATAATTTCAAAACATGGTTCAATGGACATTGACGGAGAGATTTGAGGAGTGAGAATCTGTAAATCATATCCTCTGTCTCCAAATCTTCCAATTCTATGTTTCAAAACACTTTCGGTCATTGAATCATTGAAAATCTCAAATACAATAATTTCAAAATATAGAGAGATTTGAGGACGGAGAATATGTAAACGATATCCTCTCAAATCATCAAATTCTATGTCTCGCACCACTTACAGTTACCGAATCATTGAAAATCTCGATTTTGAAAACTTCTTTCTTTTTTTTTTTGCAATTTTTTTGATTACGGATTTGCAGATCGACGTGAGGGACAGAGGCCAAGCTCTAACAGTGATAACCACCAACATCTCAACGGCAACAACACTGTCCTCCATCTCCCTAGTCCTAAGCTCACTAATCGGAACATGGCTCGGAAACTCCACAAAAACCATCTTCACAACCTACCTCATTTACGGCGACACAAGCCAATCAATCATGTCGATCAAACTCATCACTCTTCTCATCTTCTTCCTCATCGCCTTCGCTTCCTTCATCCAAACAACGCGCTGCTTCGTCCACGCAACCTTCCTGCTCACAATGCCTGACGCCGAAGTTCCCGCGAGCTACGTCGAGACGGCGGTGATCATGGGAAGCAATTTCTGGTCGATTGGAATGAGAGCTCTCTACTTTGCGGTGACGCTGTTGCTTTGGGTTTTCCGCCCGATTCCGATGTTTGTGAGCTCGGTGGTGATGGTGGGGGTTTTGCATAATTTGGATTCCGATTCGGCTCCTTTACATCAGTTTCGGCCTGTCCCCAGTCGGAGTGTGTTGAAGAATGTTGGGGAGGAAATGGCGGCTGTGGGGAGAGCTGTTCAACAGCTTGGGAGACCCCATGGGAATTGAGCTACCTACGGTAGTATACCACTACAAGAATAATATTGAGCTGTTCAACAGCTTGGGAGACCCCATGGGAATTGGGCAATTTTCAATTATTCTTTTCACCGCTTGAGATTTTCTGTCTTCAAAATCTCTATGTTCTCGTATTTTTATTCACTCTTAATTGTAAAATAATAGTATGAGAATCCCGAAAATAATTTTGAAATACAATTGTACCGTTTGAAATTTTCTATCTTCAAAATCTCTATATTTTCGTGTCATTATTCATTTTATGTTATACGAATCTCAAAAATAATTTTGAAATACAATTGTAAGATTGAAAATGCATTTGGCAATATTGATTTTATAAAAGGAAAATGTTTGAGGACCACAAGTTTTGTGGCCACAATGGCTCAAAACTGTCAAAACGACGTCGTTTTCAAACTGTCAAAACGACGTCGTTTTGACAGTTTTGAGCCATTGTAATATTATTGTTTATAAAAATGTTGGAGATAACGTAAGAGGAATATTATGCCTTCAGAGACTTATTCATTTGACATAGACAGCATGTTTGAAAATTTTATCCTAAAGATTGTGATTATCTCATGCTGGGTTCCCAAGTAGAATGGTGCTGCTGGGGAAACAAGGGTTCAGGTTAATATAGTTCCAAATTAAAAATAAGCCAAAAGATCTCACTGTTCGACCCTTTTTATTAAAAATAAAAAAAATAAATAGGTGCAGCTGCCGGATAGTGTAGGCACAGTCTGTCACATTGACAAATTGTTACATCACTTGATAAATTACAATTTTGCCCCTTTACATCAATTTAAAAAATTGTAATTTTAGGGATAAATTTGTTATTTTAACTTCAAATATCATTTCAACACATTTTTCAATACAACAACTCAAATAAAAATCTATCTCATCTTTCCAAACACAAAAATTAAAGAAAAATGCTTCGGACCCCCATTGGGGGTCGACCCCTAGTGAGGTGACGCGCCGTGATTGGACAAAAAAAAAACTGTTTTATTTATTTTATTTTTTTTTGAGTTCCAGCCAGTGGGGGCTCGCCACCTCACTGGGGGTCTGCAGCAGTTCCGAAAATTAAAATAGCCTACTAAAATAATTAAAAAATCTCTAAAATAGCCACTTCCCAAACGAGGCCAATTTGTTGGTAGATTTTGGTGATTGGATTGTGATTAAACACAAAATTGTTTCACTCTTTCCAAATAAACCAATCAGTCCAAACCACATTACCAAAAAAAAGGACTTTCTTTCATCCAGATTGTGAAATGCAAAACTGATTACAAAACCAACCATATAAAAAATAATAATAATAATAATAATTTAAATAAAATTGAATCTTTTAGGGCAAATTACATATACCTCCCTTGAGGTTTGGCTAAATTACAGATATCCCCTAAAATTTCAGAAATTACATCCTGGCCCTTAAGGTTTGTATTTTCATAACAATTTGGCCCCTGAGATTTAAATTTCATAACAAATTACCCCCTAATTTGTTATGCAAATATAACATTCAGGGGGAATTTATAATTTCTCAAACCTCAAGGGTATTTGTAATTTAGCCAAATCTCGAGGCGTATATGTAATATGCCCAATCTTTTATGATGATTTCATAACTGACATGCATAATTCAAATTATTTTATGTGATTAATTATTTTTCCGTAGTCCTATGATTAAGAAAATCCAACAAACAAAACAACGTTCAATAAATGGCACCCGCCAAAAATAAGATAATAGTAAAGTTCAATATCAACAAACTTCTGGCCAATAGGGTGTGGGGCATTCTTGTTTACCAAGAGGGAATGATTGAGAAACCCAAAAAAAAAAAAAAAATTAAAAGAGTTTTGAGTTGTGTTGTGGAAAATAAGTTGTTGAAACAAATTTTAAAAATTAAAAATTTGTTTAGTTTTGAGTTTTGAAAATAATTTTGATATGATTTATAATTTTTTATTTTATTTTTTGTAATTAAATAGATAAGGGTGAGAGAAAATTTAATTGATTGATATGAGAGAATGAGGGATGAGAGAGGAGAAAGGAGAGAGGAGAGAAAAAAATAATTGATTGATTTATTAATAACAAAAAAAAAAAGAAGAGAGGAGAAAGAGAAAACAATTTTGAAAATTGATAAATCAAACAAGTTTTTAGTTTTTTTATTCAAATGTTAATTTAAAAACTAAACCAAACGATATCTTTGTACATTATTTTTTACAGTCATAAGTGACAATAATAATAATAATAAGTATTTTAACTTGAAATGAAATGAGGACCGAATTATTTTGTATGAATTTCTGTACAAAATTTTTATTTGTATAATATTATCATTTTCAAGAAAGAGAGTATTTTGAGAGATACTTTGCATCTGCAAGAAAGACTAGCTTGAGAGATTTTTAAGTTTAATACAGTATTTTCCCTAACAAAATAAAATACATGCAGATAAAAAGCAAACCTTATTAATTTTTTAGGCATTCTTAGAGCTTTTAAATAAGGAGCACTGTTGTATAGCTTGAATTTGAGCTTGGCCCGAATGGTTCAAAATTTATCTTGCCGGTTGTTCGGCAAGAAGGCTGACAGTTGCGATCGACAAGATGACAAACGCTATAGACAAGTGTTTCACGCAATCGTCCGGGTGATCGTCCAACGAACACCTATTTGGGCCATTCGAGCCCCACCTTTTCGAGCTACAAGGCATTTCTATAAAATAAAAAACAAAAACCTCTGGCATGGATTATTCCCAAAGCATATTCACTGTAGTCACATATTCTAGACAGTAGTGTAGAGAAAAATGAGATGCTTCAAACATCTGCAGTAGGGCTTGGCAGCGGGTTGCAAGTCCAACATGGGCGTTCTTAGAGTTTTTTATCTTCTCTCTCTTTTTTTTTTTTAATTTTTTTTTTTGTTAGGCTTCTATAACATATTTTATTTGAATTTAAGCCAAGAGTAACATAATCGACAATACAATCTCAATTTAACATGGAGGGGGAAGTCAGGGAAATGAACATCATCAAGGCCAAGACATTATTTTTAACAATTTATTTATTTATTTATTTTTTAATTAACCCCCACATGCTTTCTTGGTAATTCTCTTCAAAACACTAGAATAATATTACTAACAAGAACAATGTCAGCTGCCATTAACGAAGCCACCTTACACGGGGGCTGTTTATATATATTTTTTTACTTTTTTATTTTGAAAATCTGCGTCGAAATTTTTGATGCAATTTTTGCTGACAACTTATGATTATTAAAATGTTCAGGAATATGTTTTTTAGCTTCTACTTTCTTTTTTTATTATCAACTATTAACTTACAAGGAATTACATTGTCACGACCCAAACTCGTCCCTATAGGTTTAGCACCGTAACCGGCCAGTAATCCAAGATTACTAAAGACCTGCTTAACAGTTAGACAATAATACAGAGTACAGGGGCATGGCGGAAGCCAAAACAGTAAATAAACGATGTTCAATGAGCCGTGAGTCTGTATGCAAAAAGATTTTTCATACGTATATACATGAACAATACAGAACAATATGTACAATATTTACAGTCGATCAGAACAGGGACCTAATCCCTGTTAGACAGTACAGTAGAGTGCTATCAGTCTATACAGTTATTACAAAACAGATATAGAGACAGACGGGGGAAATTAAAACACCCTTAAGCCATAGGCAATGAGGCACAGTGGTTGGCTTGACAAAAAGGGAATCTAACCCACGCTCCTAACTCCGGTCTGGTGCCTGTACACGTACATATATATATAAACAGTGAGCTAAAACCCAGTGAATAACATAATGCGTAAAGAGGTTAAAAATGAATGTCTTTACAGTATTGAAAACAATCATTTCAATCAGTATATCAGTTGTTCAGTCATTACAGTCATATGTGGTACATCCATTAGCATAGCAGTACAATAAACAGTAGGTCTTAAGAAACCAAACAGTCAATGATGGCCATCAGTAATGGTTCCAAACATGGGAACCGACAGAGATCTCTGTAACAGTAGCAATAACAGTAACAGTAACAGTAGTTGCTAAGGATGCCACAATACAGTTCACAATTTGGACATCATTCATTCAGCAACAGTATCATTTCAGAAAACAGTACAGTTCAATTGTTCAGAAGGTAATCATATTTGAACATATCTTTACACAGTTGTTACTCACAGAGTTCTGAGCTACAGTTGAGCTAGAGCGCGTCCTCAGATGCCAACCCTACACAGTTTACAGGATGAACACACACTAAGTTCACATTCAGAAAACAAAGACTTAGTCCCTACTTTGCCTCGGTGCGGTTCTACATCCATATCCTCATTAAAATGCCTTAAACTAGGCCTAAGAATGCCTAGGATGAAATGAGGATGCAAAGATGCACTTTAAAAGCATTCTCAGAAAACAGGGGTCACGCTCGAGCGTAGGTTACTCCGCTCAAGCGGACATGCAAACAAAGGTTTCTGCTCGAGCGTAGACTTACCAGCTCGAGCGTTCTGCAAAACAGTCAAAAGTGCTGGATAGGTGAAATTCACGCTCGATTTGGCGCTCGACACCCGCTCGAGCGTAAATTACCCCGCTCGAGCTGACTTAAAAGCAGAACAAAATGCTAGGAGCACGATTTCTACGCTCGAGCGCCAGTCACCCCGCTCGAGCGTGAGTTCAAAATCTGGAATTCCCAAATTTGAACCTCAAGCTCAAATTCAACTTTAGATGCATCAAAACCATACTATTTGGGCCAATTTTCCAGAAAACATTCCAAAACTCAAAGTTTAACATGATTCAAAGCTCAAATGTAAAATCAAAGCCCCAAAAGAAGATCAATTGAGCCCAAATTGAAACTAAATTTCATGAATATGAAGAACATGCAAACATGCATGAATTTAACCAATTCAAAGCCTCCAACACTTGCTCTTATGAGCCAATTCTTACAAAATCAAGATGAAATCATAGTCTACTCTCAAAACATGGACATGCATGTGAGAAATTATGAACTACAACCTCATAACTTCAATATATATATACATGCATGCAACAATTAAGCTTCAACACAACAATTTGAGCCATAAATTGGCGCTAGTCTTCAACTTTGCTCTAAACCATGCAAGAATCAATTTAAACACAAGAATGAGAAGATGAATTTCTACCTTAAGTCTTGTATTCAAGTATAGAAACTCAATTGCACAAATCCTTATCAATTTCTTCAAGTTCTCTAGCCAATTCTCCAAGTTGAACTCAATTCCTCACACTCCCTCACTTTAGTCGGCTATGGGACTCAAAATGGCTGAAGAAGTATGTTTGAAGAAGGCTCAAATGTGCTTAGATAGTGGGCCACTAGTGTGGCATTTTGGTGAATTAAGTCAATTGGTGCAATTTATCAACGTTTAATCTAATTTAAGCATACCAAATCACATTTCGGATAAATACACCATAAAATCACATAAATTCTAATGATCATAAATCATCAATCAATTTCGGATTCGGCCGTCGATAAGGCCTTCAATTTGCAGTTTAAAGCATAAAACATGAACAGATAATTAAACAGTCAAACAGATAGAGTTGCAATTTAACTAATATACTCAATCAATTCGGCTTCAGTTCTCAGTCAGTCAGTCAATTAACATATTTAGCCTCAGTTTAACAATAATCAATGGCTTATCAGTAAACAGTGGTGAGAGTTATTACATACACCAAACGGACCCATAATGCTAAGTGAATAATAGCATAGAGAAGGGAGTGCATTATAATCAAGAGAACAAAACCATGACTACAAAATTGCAAAATATAAATTGAATAGATATGTGCTCTACAAGTAGGTCAAAGGAACAAGAATCTGTTCGTTCAATTTGATTTTAGTTCTCTCTCTGTTATTGTTTATCTGAACTTTGATCTCCATTGCTGACGCTCGTTTCAGAGCTATCCGTGGGGTTCTTGACTGTCATATCCGAACTTATCTGTGCTTCATCTTCATTTTCGGTTCTTTCACTTGACGAATCTCCCATGAAGGAGTTGATGGCAAGTTGGCCTGAGTAAAGGACTAAACCTATTGAGTTGAGCCCAAAAACAAATGTTGCAAGATAGCACAACCCATTGATAATAGTCCTGCAGGTAATAGGTGAAAAGTTAATATTTCAGAAAAATATATACAAAGAAATATTGATAAGGAAGTTAGTAGTGAGAGATACCTTATGGTTATTGTGATCTGGCGAACCTGAAAAACACAAGACAGTACCAGTATTAGATGATAATTGATACTGCAAACCAAACACGCCATTTGCAATATTTTCTCAAATAGGGAAGGATGCTAGACTAAGTAAAGTAACGATAAAGAGGTTTAGATGAGGATATTACTTCAGCATATATATTTATTCATATATGTGCGTATATGCATATATTTGTTTTGGTTTAAAATGATATTTCCCCTGAAAGTTGTTTGCTTTTTAGATATACAGGTACATCCATAGCGGCTTACATTTTCTCATGGGCTTTTGATGCTTTAAACTGGATTTCTAAGAGTTCTTTCTAAGTGATATATTAAGTTGTTTATCCCACCTATATCGTAGATAATGTATTGCATAGGACAGAACATTTTGATGTGTAATTACAATATCACCTACAAAGCTCATCTCTAAGCTACATTACCCTGATACCATGCAATCTTATCTCTAGCAATACAGGTCATTTGATTTATTTTTCTTTGCAGATCATTCTACGTTGTGTTTGTTTTTCAGACTGTTTCCACCCACTTATGCTAGCTTTTCTCACTTAGTTGAATATACCAAAAAAAATTTACCATACCTAGATTGAGAAAATTCTTAAGATATCTTTTACTGAATTTCTACAGCTGAAATTCTTAAATAATTATTTCTAAAGCATTGTTGAAGAGAAAAAATAATAATAATAAAAAAAATAATAAAAATAAAAAATGACTTGAATTTTTCACAAAATTTCTTCTTATCCCAAAAATAATAACAATAATTTCACAGCTCCTTTGGGACTTGACCATGGAAACCATAAAGGGACCAATGACATTTTTGGGATAAACTTTTGGTAAGAGAGGAACTAGATTATACTGCCACAAGCAATAAAGTATTTATACTATACCAGTAAGAATACTGCCACTAACTCCTAAAATATCACCCCTAAATTTACCGCATGGCAAGGGTTATGTCTTAGTTGCTTGATTCCTAAAAGAATCAATGACAGACATGCAACAGTTCACATCATTGGGGGTAAATTCAGATGTGATGTTTTAGGGGTCTTTTCCTACCAGTAATGGTCCAAGGCTCTCTTAGGACTCAAGTCCAAACAAAGAGAGCAGCAACTCCCATTCCATCCTCCCTACAATAGTGACAGACCACAGTAAATACTGCAGTTAAACAGTATTTCAGCCAGGAAAGTGATTTAGATGTGAGCAAAGGAATGCCAACTAGAATTCAATTTTTTTGGAAATCGCATACCACAATGCCATGAGACCCAGTACCCATGATCATTGTGAGAAACACACAAACTACACCTTGTTTGGAAAGTTTATAATGGCAATTTGAATGTCTAAAATTAGGTTTGACAGGTTTTCAAAAGATTGTGTAAAATTAAGTTTTTTTTTTTTTTTTTTTGGGTACATCGGAGAACATCACAAATGATATATCTCATCTTACCACAATCTTAGGGGAAGAGAGAGTGGGATGCAGGGTTCCAACCCCGGCCACATGAGTGGTGAGGTAAGCCCTATTTACTTGGCTATCCCATATGCTCAAGTTCAGATTCCAAATAAAATGTGTCATTCTAGAAAAAGAGGCCCCAAATTGTTTAGACAAAGGTTTCTTGTATTCTGAAAAGAAGGGTGAATCACATAAACATCTGCATCAACTAAGACACAGGTAGATTAATCATCAAACCCATATCCCGTTAATTAATCTCTAAGGCGATGTTTGGTTGAAGGATTTGTGGAGAGATTTGAAAAGGGAAAAGGTATGTAAAACTAGATGAAATATATGTATATTTTATTCATATTTTACAGTCCTTCTCCTTTTTCCTTTCCCTTTTCCTTTCCAAATCTCTCCCCAATCCTTAAACCAAACACAGCCTAATTAAATGCTCGTACATGAGAAACCATAAGCATACATAAACTCGGAAATTCGGAACATTTTTCAAGCAAAACCACAGCAGAACAAAATTTGGCAACGTCCTGTTAGTCTAAAGTGTACTACCAAGGGAAGGAGGAAAGCCAACAGGAAAGAGCCATGAGCAATTACTTAGAAAAGGTGTTGTATCAAGAGTTAAAAGTTTCCTCCATCCAGGACCATCACTACTTGGCCATGTTTGATTGCCCTATCAGGTATTAAGTGAGATTAAGTGATAAAATTACTAGTATGGTGGTATTAAGTTGGAGAAGCAAGATAAATAATGTACAAACAGAGCCTTCTTTTTTTCATTTTATTTGTTTTTTTCTTCAGATTCTCAATCATCTTATCTATGAATTCTGAGTTTTTACCATAGCTCAATGCAACTATAAAACTTCAGTTCTGATATGTCCACATTTTTCCAATTGGTGTTAAAAGTTTATCAACTGCCAAAATTCAACATAAATGTTGATTAAACAAATGCCGCAGAAGAAGCAATTCAACAGAACAAATCAAAAAGAGGGAACAATCTGAGAAACAAACCGAGAAATTATCCGAAAGTGTCTGGCGATTGAGAGAGCTCTCGATAGTAGCAGTGAACTTGTAAAGAATAAGAGCAATCACACCAGC
The DNA here is from genome assembly GCF_055761805.1 of Camellia sinensis. Lineage (NCBI taxonomy): Eukaryota > Viridiplantae > Streptophyta > Magnoliopsida > Ericales > Theaceae > Camellia > Camellia sinensis. The sequence continues at coordinate 173,647,377 of NC_138967.1, forward strand.
TGACACTCCACCCAACAACGCCTGAATCGGCGAGGGACGACCCTTCACTCCACCCTGTCCCGGCGCCATTGCTTTCAAACTCTCAATCGCTTCCTCCTTCAACGATTTCTTCGCCCCAGAAGACCTAAATTTCTAATCCAACAAAAACCCAATTCATCAAAATCCAAATTCAAAAAAACCCAATTCATCAAAATCCAAATCAAAATACATAGACAGAGAATTGTTTTGGTTTGGGTACCAGTTCTTTGGCTCGCCTTGCGCGGCGGCGGAGGGAGCGGAAGAGGAAAACGGAGATTGCTCCGGTGAGGAGAAGACTGGTGGCCACTTGGAGAGAAGAAGGGTCGTCGGAGGTGGCGAAAATGGAGGGAGTCGACGGTGGAAGTTCGATGGGTCCGTCCTCTGCGGTGGTGATGGTGGTGGGTTCGGGGAGTTCGGCGAGCCATGTTTCGGGTCTGGAGCGAAGGTGGGCTGAGAGGGAGTGGAGAGTGGTGGGTCTGTAAGAAAAGTTGAAAGGAGAGGGAGAGGAATGAGGACAGAGAGAGGGGTTGAGGGAATGAGAGAGAGGGAGAGGAGGGAAGAAGTTGGAAGAGAGTAGGTGTTGAGACTGCAACATTGAGGCTTGAGAGAGGTTTTGGTGGTTGCTCTGTTTTTTCAGTTTTTCTCTCTCCTCATTATCATCATTTTTATTTTTTGAACAGTGGAGGAATGAATTATATCTTCCTCTCATTTTTTTTTTATTTTAATTTTAACTATATTTTTAGGATCATTTTCTTTCCTTCCTTGCGTTTGTTATTTATTTATTTTTATCTCTAACCAAATGATCAAATGGCACCTTTTTATAAATTTCTTTTTATTTATTTATGTTTTATTTGGAGCTTATTTGGCATTGGTAAATATAATCAACTTTTTTGTAATCAGACTTTTTTAACTTGACTTTTTAGTTTTGTTTGGTTTTTGTTTTGGGATTTTTTTGACAAAAAAAAATGTAATAATTATGAGTAAAATATAATATTTTGTCTTATTAATTATTGTAGTCAATTTTATCTTTTTGTGATTATTTAGCCCCAACATGAATGTCAAATCGGGGCTTAGTTTAGATTATTTTTTTATATTTCAATAAATCTTTTAAGTGACATAGTTACCAAAATATCCCTAATAATATTTACATTTACAATATGAATGTTTCATAATGTGAATGTTCACACCGTCAATATGAATGTTCACATCATCAATTTGAATGTTCACATGCCAATGGAAATCTTCACATTATCAATGTGAACATTCACACGTCAATATGAATATTTACATTGTAAAATATGAATGTTCACATTACCAAATTGCTAATCGTTTAAAAAATATTTGTAAAAGTAGAAATATTCATAAAATATTTTAAATATGATAATTATGATTTGGTTGATCAAATGTTCGAATAATATGATTTATTGAAATACAAGAATATCTTATGAATTAATTAGGATACAAACACTTGAAAAATTATTTTCTAATAAACCTACCATGACCAAAATCATGATTTTTTTTTTTTTTTGAATATTCTAAAAAATTAAACTACTTATACTATTTATATAAATAATCAACTTTTCAAACTATTTCTCAAACTTCACATCTTGAACATGCGATTTTATATTAATATGATCCACATCTACACACTAGTAAGTTAAGTCAATATGAAATCGAATCTTACATCTTGAACATGCGATTTATGATAAAGTCGTATTTTGAACTTGCATTTTAAAAAAAAAAAAATTAGTTTGATAAATAATTTAAAAAGTAAGTTATTTTGATATATAATTTTATTTTTTAAAATATTTATTAAAAAAAAAAAGTTCCAACCATGACCAAACTTTTTTTTTTTTTTTGAAAAATAAATTTATTCATACTTTTTGAGTGTATATAAACGCAACGCAACAACACCTGAATCATGGTTGATATAAAAAACAGTGTCATATTCAAAAAGTTTATTGATTTTATTTGAAATTGTAAACTCTGCTAATTTACATCAATCAAAAAGTGTGCATTATTGAAGTGTGAATAAAATTCACACTTGATTTTTTGAAAGTTATATTTGTATTTTGATGTAAAAAAAAAAAAAAAAACTCGTTGTGGTGTTCACAAAAGCATATTTTTGTTCTTATTTTGTTTTTCTTTTCTTTTAGTAAAAAATTTTATATGCAACCAACAATGCCAAAGTCCGTCATTAATTTCCAGGAAAATATTATGCTATGGTTTGATTTTCATAGAATTTTAGTGCTTTTGGTGAGATTATGAAAAATATTTGACTATAAAATGAACCATTGAATATGAAAAGACATAAATCGTTTTAAAATTTTGGACCAAATCCATGAGAAAAAAGTAATAGTTAAAAAAAAAATTATGAATATGAAAAGACTCAAAAGTCATTTTTGAAGTTTTGGACCAAATTCATGAGATAAATGTAAGAGTTCATTAAAAAAAAATTCACAAAAAAGAAGAGAGAGAGAGAGAGATGATTCAAATTATGTATTCTTGAAATAAAAAAAGTTTCTTTTATCATAAAAGTGTCCAGAGTTTCACTTCATTTAGTTCTTAACTACTTGTAATCACTAGCACATATCAAATAATTAATGGATAAAAATCTGATGAATTTTGGGAAACATAAAAGTTTAATGACTTCATTGTATTTTACATTGCATCATCAAAGGATGCATTCCAATTTTGGGCAACTAGGCAATTGAGTAAAGTTAAAACATCTTTCTAATTGAAGAACAATGTCACAAAATATTGAATAATACCACTGCATCCATTACCAGCCGAATTGCATTTTTTTTTTTATAAAAAATTCTAGGTATAGGTATTGTTTAAGGTAGAGGATATGACAATTACTACAATAAGTGAATTCATTTATTAAAAAACTGTAATTGGTTTACATCTCGTACAAATGTTCGAAGAATATTTTGTCTTGTACAAAAAAATTAGAAAGATGCTATGTGACAGATATTGAATTTGAAAGAGAGGTTCTCAATTTCTCAAAAATTTCCTCCATGCATACCGAAATCCTCTGTCTCTGTCTCTGTTGTCTCAAACCATCTTTTTACCATCATATGATCATAGTCAAAGAGACTAATCGTATGATAGAGAAATGGTTTAAAACAAAAATCAAGAAAAAATAGAGAAGGAAGAAAGAATCCTCTGTCTTCATCTCTTCTGGCTCAACCCATCTCTCTATAACAAAGAGATTCGTCGTGTGGTAGAGAGCTCGTTTAGAACAGAAACAGAAAAGAACGGAGATAGAAGAAAGAATCCTCGAAATTGCAAGAATGTTCATATGGAAAAATAAAATAAAATGAATTACAGAAAAAATAAAAATACCCCAAGATTATATCGACAATGTTAAACTCTTGATTAGAATTGTATTGAAAAAACTCAATTATTGACAATCTTAGCGCACATTAGCAGCAACCGATCTAGCCCAAAACTTGATCTGTGCCTTCATGTCCTCTCTTGATGAGTTCTTCTTATCAAACCAATTTGGAATTGGAGGAGAAGAGCTATGTACCATCCATGACTCAGATAGATATGGCTTCCTTGCCTTGTCTTCATCGAAATACGCTCTGTTCTTCTCTTGCAAACCTGGAATTATGTTGACTACACTTGGTTTCAAATCTTTTTTGTCGAATTTGAATCCCAAGTCCTTGAATCCTTGCAATTGTTTGGATTCAAGATCATTCATGCTCTTCTTCATCTTTGTTTGGTACCTCATTTCGTTACAAGCTTCCATGTTTACGCTTTCTAGTTCTGGGTTTTTTCCTGGATGATGATGCCTGCTAGAACTTTGTTTCGTCCACTGAAATTCAAATTTAAGTTATTATTAGCAATGAAAGTTTGTGTATTAACTTGAATTATTGTATCATTTAACCACAAATGCGTATATTTGATTTGTAAAACTCAATACTACATTATTGAGCTTAAAGAAATTATAATACTTCAAAACATGTCACAATGGCAATATGTTGAAAGTTTTTAGCAATACAAATTGTGTAGTTTTAAGGTAAATTCACCCATATTTTGGCTTGTCTAATTCAATTTTTTTTATTTTTGTACAAGAAGGTATATATATATATAAATCAAGATCTTCAAATTCACTGTCCTTATGATCCATATAGAGTCGAAGATTATATAAATTACCTTTGAAGTATGCCTAGGCGGCAACACATCCGAGGGGTACTTCAGAGAAGCTTGCCTAATCAACTTGCTCATAGAAAATTCACTTTCTTCATCTTCTTCCCTCCCAATACAAGGTGGCAAAGAAGGTGTCCGGAGCAAGTTGTGTTGTGACTGTTGACACCTCATTTTCCCCCCATCTCCAAAAGATTCAGAGCGCGACGACGGTGTTTGTGGGGTAGGCTTCCTCATGCCTTTGAAATCACTTTCTTTTTCTTCACTCCCCTCATCCCTCAACACACAACATGGCAACGATGGTGTCCTAATCAAATCAGGACGAACAAAACCATCGCCTTGAGATAGTTTCTTGATTGATGATGATGAAGACTTCTTGCCACTGGAGTTCTTAACCAACATCTCTTGGCCATAGATTGAGGAAGGACAAGGATCACAGTAACATCTCAGCAGACTCTTTGTTTTCCTATCAAGCAAATTTCCAAAGAACCAACATTCTTCCAAGAGGTCCTCTGCTGCATCAACTTTCTCATCTCTGATATTAGAAGAGGACTCAAAAGGTTCATCAATATGGTCCATAATTGCACACAATTTTCTCAACTCAAGAAGTTAGAGAAGAGCCCCACATGGGATATCTTGGGGTTGTTATCTTTTATATTTGTTATCTATAAAGATGAAGCTGTCTATGGGCAGACTATGAAGCCATATAGGGTTGGACATCATGCGCTCTATGATTGATAATACCCATTTAATATTATGTGGAGATGAGATCATGTAAGGTGATTGATTGATGAAAAATAGGTTCAGAATTTTTGTTATCAATTTTTTTTTCATCCCACTATCGCAATGCATTCTCAATTATTGAATTATGTGAAAAATTGAAGGTACTAAAATTTTAAGATACAATCTAATGGTTGAGAGTGTATTAAAATAAGACGACAAAAGGGTTTGAGGACAGAAAATTTCATGCCAAAAACAGATAAAGACCGCCGGGGGGGGGGGGGTGGGGGGTGGTGGGGAGAAATTTGAAGTGGAAAGCATTTAATTGTAACTAACTGGGGAATATGAGGGAGGGATAAATTGGTTGGAAGACCTGTAGGGGCATGACTTATCTCATGCCAGCACACTGCCCATGTGAGGGTTCTTTCTTTTATATGCCATATGATAGATATCATGTAACCGAAAAGGGTCATTTTTTATATTGGTTTTTCTTTTGAATTATGGGACAGCTAGGGCTAGAGCTGTCTAAGATTTTGGGACAAAAAAACAAAATAGGTATTATGTGATGTTTGTCAGCTCTAATGAAGCTAACTGACAAATACGAGTGGGAACAAAAATATTCACTCATACATACCCACCATAAGTGAATTCAATGAATCAAGTATTTGTAAGGCTTGTAGTATCTATCTTCAAATCAAGTAGGTGTAATTAAAATAAATAGGCAAAAAAGCCAGAAAAAACAAAATCTAAACAATAAATTCCTAGAAGGTAAAATATTAAAAAATCAGAGCATCATACACACCCACTATAATAATCATCACACATGTAGCGTGATATAGACCCTTTTCACTATTCTCCCCCAATCTCTCTGCCCTAAAACTTCAACTCCATGGTGAAGCTACCCTTCACTATCAGTAGGTTTATCGAGTGCAGAATCATGCTTAGCTTCCATGACTCCGACACCAAATTATCAACCATGGAGATATACTAAATTATCAGCATCCAAAAAAGATTATTGAATAGGAAATACAATGATTTATCAAGAACACAATACAGATGCATACTTCAAGGAAGAGATGGTTCAATAAAAAAATATCTCAGCTGAGATTGCTACAGTTGACTGCTGGCACTACAGGGCAGTGCCTCACCCCGCACTGCAAGCTGACTTGCAGTAGCGTTCATGGTGGTGAACGTGCTTGACGGTGGACCAGATCTCAAAAACTCGCGTGACCAGAGGTGCAAAGCCTACAGAGGCAAAGAACTCAGAACCCTACATGCATTTTCAGATTAGCTTTAATTCATAGAACTCAAAGCTTAGAAGACCAGCATTTTCAGATTAACTTCTATGCAGCAAGTCAAAAATTGGAAGACTGTCAGTAAGAAATGCAAAGAAAAAAGCAACCCCTTTTGTTTGTTGCTCATGTAAAAACTCAGTTGAAATGAATTCGGAATGACAAAATTTTGATTTTTTACATCTCTTGGACCACATATATTATATATATCACGCCTAAATTCCGCAAGGACATCAAAATTGCCAAAGGCGAAGCGAAACGTTGCTGTGACAACATCACATCAATCCGAAGGCTTCTTGGTCATTACTATCCACTCTATAAGAGAACAAAGGCATAAAGTTTTGAATTTACAGTGAAAAGAAACATTCTTGCCGGAGTCTACAGGGGACAGCACGCCGTCTCTGTAGATGAATTTCAAATCAAGGCCATGTTGGGTATTTAGAGAGGAATTTGCTCTCGCAGTCGCACTCTTCTTGCTTCTTGAATGACAGCTACATTCCATCAGCATCACTGGTCTATCTTGTGAACCCTTACATTGACATGTGTCCATCTCCAGATATTCAAACAATTTTCTAGTGGTGTCATGTTTTTTGTCGAATAATGTGCATGAGCTTTCGGCACCACACAATTTCCTTACTGCTGAATAGAGATTCACTGATAATGCCGAGACCATAGTATGGACATCCTCCACCGTGCAATCACTCTCTTTCAATCCCCATTCGTAAATGAGAATCTTCTGCATTGTGTCATGAAGGTTGAGTAGGCATTCAGAGCAACATTGATAAAAGCACACAACCCCAGAATCATTATGATGACCGGTGATGTTGCTGGAAGAGAAATTGGTGTGCACATTGCGTTCATCATCAGAACTTGGCTTGCCATCTTGAGATTGAATACCAGTCTTCTTTGTCAAACCATTTTGCTGATTGTGAGCTTCTTGGGAGCTAGAGGGATTAACACCACCCAGATCATCACCTGATGAACAAGGGCCATCCCCAAGAAGGGTGGCAGAATCTGAATGTGCAAATCCATTAGAATGTCTCGAAGATCCAAAGTTTCCATCGACACTTGAATAATTACTGGGATTCTCTGCCCTACTTGGTTCGGGATTAATCCCATTCTGTTCATTCAATGGTTTACCACCCAATGGAAGAGCAGCGTCTGAAGTCTGAAAATGCAAATCAGGGAGCGGGGCAGGGGCAGGGGCAGAATGTTCCAAAACCAATTCCTGTGGAAGCCCTTCTGTAACAACTCTTCCCTCGGAATTTGGATCAACATCCCCTGCTTCTTTGTTTAAATCAAATCTTTGTGGATTTCCTTCAATCACTTCAAGTTCAAGGGAGCTTTTCATAGATACATCTAGCTTGCACCCATCATTTCGAGGTATATTATCTTCACATCTCTTATGATTATCAAGAGATCCCGTTAACTTCAGGGCTGGCATCGTGGTTTGAGCATCGACATCCAAACTGAAATGCAGGGAATTCTTGTCAGATAAAAAGTACATGAAAATGAACCCAAAGCACTAAACACTAAAGGTGTGTTTGATAATGTTGTGAGTTTCATGTTTACTGTTTACAGGTTACAAGTTTTGCTCTTCTTTTCTTTTTTTCTTTATAAAAAACAAACAAACAAACAAACAAAGCAAAAGCAAAAACTTGTTTGGTGCACAAAAATGTTTTGAAAACAAACGATAACAAAAATAAGAAAACATGCTTAGTGAGTTGCTGGAGGTGGTGACTAAAACATGCTTAGTGAGTTGCTGGAGGTGGTGACTGGCGGTGGAGAGTGGACGGATGTGGTGTTGTAGTGAGCCGTAGGGGTGGCCAGAGGTGGCCGCCAGAGTGTCACAAGGGCGGTCAGAGGGCTGCCGAATGTTTGTCGGAGGTCATGGACAGTTGCCCGAGGCAGCAGTGGGTGGTGGCAGGAGGGGGGGGGAGAGTGAAAACACATTTTTTTCATTTCCAAAATTTTTGGAACCAGTTTCATTTTTTTAAATATATATATATACCAAATAAGTTTTCATTTTCAGTTTTCAAAAAAGATGAAAACAAAAACAGAAAACAAGAAATGGAAAATTTACCAAACAAGACCTACCTCTGTAGTGTATATGCCCAGCTGTTAACCACATCTTCAAGATAAGCCATTTGTGATAAAAGACGAATAAATTGATATCTATCCTTCCCAGCCTGAATTTTAGCATTAATCTCACCAGCTAGGAGCTCCAAAACCTTCCGAACCTCAGAGGAAACTTCTCGAAGTGAGGTGTACATGCCTCGGTAGGCTGATAAACCAACAGCAATTAGGCCTCTAACTAAACCAGATATTTCTTTGCTCTTAATATTGCTGGAGCTACAAGCAACGGCTACTTTCTCTGATGAGTTGTTAGGACGAATGATACAAGAATTGAAAGGCCAGCCCTTCCAAGGTCCATTTATGTCGGCACATGGACCTTCTTTTAACTTGGATGTGACCCAACAAAGTTCTGCAAAATGGGGATATCTCAGAATTTGGAAGCAGAACGTAGATATTGCCAACTGCAAGCTTGATTTCCCTTTCAGAGATCTGTTTGGTGGGCATGAAACCTTCGTAACAAAATTCTCAGGAAATTGTGTTGTCTCATGTTCATTGGCTGGTTCGGGACCCATGCCATGACACGTTTTATTTGCATCATCTTCAATGGGATCACAACTTTTGTTCTCCATGCATGAACTTGAACGGACATGAGTTCTTTGATGAATCAACTGAACAAATTGTTGGATTAAATCCTTTGATAACTCTATTGCAGATGAATTTATTACAGTCTCACGGTTGACATTCCCATCAAGGTCCACAGAGAATCGGGGTATTGTCTCTTCCGAAGGGGTTGAAAGACTGCAATCCAACATCTCACTCTTGAAGAACTGCCTTATTCTAAGAGGGAGTACAGGGAATGGCATTTCCGAAGTAGCCTGTTCAGATAGAAAATTAAAAATAATTCAATCAACTGTCAACAGAAATTATGACCTAGCAAGAAAAAGAGAATAACTTCAGAAGCCATGGCACCATCAGGAATGACATAAAATGCTATTGAAAAAAAAGGAAAATGCAAGGACATAAATTATGAGCATGTACATCACAATTACTGCTTCAAGTGTAGCATTGTTAAAATTTAACACGTAATGATATAAATATTGAATAGATCAATCATTAATATACAAAAAAAATGTAGCTTCTAAAATGCATAAGGTGCATCAATTCCATTTCTACAAGTCTCACCCTTGACTTGCCCTTTCAAAACTTAAATTGTGAGCCAACAAAAGCTCCAACAAGAACCAGCCATATGGTGTTCTAATTCCAGCCTCTTTTCATTTCGAAGTGTAAAAATAAATTAATCAAAATGTTTCCTCATAATATGAACCCTATACTCAAGATCATGATTCAGATTCAGGAAAACTCAAGCAACTAGCTCGTGTTTACTCTACTGATTTTTCAGAACACATTTTCAGGACACACATCAGAACAAGTGAGGCAGCCCCAAAAGATATCAAGTCCAAAGAAAATAAGAATACAAAAAACATTGAGCACATCCAAAGGAAAGAAACTGAAAAGTAACCAGAGGCAGAATTACGCACTTAGGTCACGTTTGTTTCACAGTGTAGGAGGCCGGATTGGACTAGCAATGCTGTGGGTCCCACCCACAGGGCGTTTGGTGATGGTTTGGGTGAGCGGCTTCATACTCCAAGCGGCTTGCTAATCCCCCTACCGATCCCCCTTGGTAGGGAGATTAGCTTGGATGAATTTTTGGTGAGATTAGGAAAATAGTGAGAGGATTGAGTCTATTTTATATTAAAAAAAAATTATTTTTTTATTTTTATTTTTTTTTACCAAGTGCACGTGTTTGTTTTGATATTTGTTTTAATTTTTTTTAATATAAAAATAATTTATTTATTTATTTTATATAAAAATAATTTAACAATCCCATTACTAACCATCTCTCACACTATCATCAAAACAAACACACATTTACTTAATCCCCTCTCTAATAATCCCCCACATAAACAATCTCTTCACTAACAATCCTCTCACTAACAATATCATCCAACCTAATCCGCCAAACAAACGTTGCCTTAGAGTATGGTTACTTGATCCCACTCAAATTTGAAAATGTTTAGGGTAATTCAATTTTTTCCACAAGTTTCAGATGTTGTAAAAATGACCCCACTAAGATTTATTGAAAATCAAGGTATCCGACAATCCAAAAGTGGCATAATAGTTTCATAAAATACAACCTTTTTTTTCAACCTACTGTCCTAAGATAATGTTACCCATTTTAAAGCTTACACATAATTCTGTCATGATCTCTGTGCGTGGGTGCGCGTGTGTGTGTGTGTGTGAGAGAGAGAGAGAGAGGAGATTCATCAATGCAATTGTCATCTTCATTAGTTAATACATACCAAGACACTTGCAAGGTACAATTTTGTAAGATACAATTTTGTCTCAGTTGAATTATTTGAAGAAAATCACTTTTATAGAATCAGGTAGTTTCTTGAACTCAGGACACTTGCAAGGTACCCACCCCCACCCATTACAAATCATTTGAATTTTCTCCAAGTATGAGTATATGACATTAGTGATTTTTAACTTATATATTTTCTTACACATGTTAAGGATATGTTTGAATAATTAAATAAAATATATATTTTTATGGATATAGTTTCTCACTAATATATTTTCTTATCATTGTTCCACCAACCAAAAAAGAGAAAAAAAATTAGCTTCTTTTAGTTCATTTCCTTTTCCTATCTTCTCTTTTATTTTATTTTCCCTCTGCAAATCCAAGACCCTGTCACAACATAAAGTACATATCCTGTCTCAAGCAGAGTAAATATGACAATATTATTATCTCACAATGTTGTCATAAATTTGTGAAAAATGATAATTTGTTGCAAATTTAATTTACATACAACCATTTTTCCAATTTCATATGAAATTAAAATGCTAAGATAGTGTGAACTTCTACATTTTATTAAAGGAAGAACTTATGGATAATTAGTTCTTGCTTTGACCCCCATTTTATAAAAAACCTGACTCCAGAATGTAAATACAAATTTTTTACACAAATATTCATCCATATAGACACATGTTTGTAGAGAGATATGTAATGACCTATACCAGCATCAGTACAACACATAAGTAGAAGAAATCAAAAGACTTTATAAGTTGTATACTGTGTTAAAAAATTTGAGCTTAGTAAAATAAAATGGAAAACAAGGAAAGGTAGGTAGCCTTACCAGAATCATCAAAGATGTAGACACACACATGGACTCCACCTGCTCAACAAATGAGCTCCAGATATGTGACGTTTTCTTGGAAGCATCTTGAGAGGCTTCCGTCTCTGATAATTCACATAACTGCTGACAGGAATGGTTTTCCTTTTCAACAACTTGACTGTGCTTCACAGAAGACATGTCCTCAGACAATTCAGGGTCTGTTAAAGAGGAATCACTTTCCTCTCCATCAACTTGTGTACATGTCTCTATGGCCCACAAATCAATTCTCGGCATGAATATCATGCAGGAACCTAGGCTAGCACATCTCACTGCCACAAATTAATAAATGGATATTTTTGAGTATCCTCGTAGATATATCATGAAATCGTAATTACAAATTCATGCAAATATCTCGTTCAAACAAATTAGGTATTACTTGAGAGATCAACAGAAATGGTAAAAAAAATCAACAGCATTGTAATAATCATCAACCTTGGAAAATATCATAAAATGAAAAAAATAACAACAAGAGATTTATTCTAAAAATATTTTTTCTCAACTTCAAATCAATTCAAAAAATCACCAACAAAACAACATTGCGATAAACACAACCTGTATGCAAATGCTGCATATAAAACCAATGATAAGAAAACTGATTAAAAATGGAGATTAATAAAGAGGGTTGAGGAAATAAAATATAAAAGAGCCTATATAAAGCAAATAGTACAGAGCATTAAAACTAAAGAAAATGTAGATGCCACATGAAAGGAAAATAAACCATAAAAAGAAACACTAGAACAGGTACTAAGCCAATTTCAAAATCAACAATTAAAATTTATACAACATCAAAAACAAAAGAATAAAGACAAAAAGTAACCTTGACATACAAAAATTCAAAAACATATGTTGTAAGCAATACTGTCCATTGTAAGCACCATCCTTTAAAAAGATATATGGAGAGAGTTGTTGAAAGGACAAAAGAATACAATTCAATAGGTAATGACTCCCAAAAATATATATATTAGCGGTGGACAAAACTAAAGAAAGTTCATGGTCTTGCAAATCAAGTTTAAGAAATTAAATCACAAAACGCTACAGCCATCAATTGCAAGAAAGATTTAGTCAGGAATTTTTTTTATCAGTTCATAATTAAGACGAAGAGCCAACAGGATTGACTAGTGCATGAGCTAAGAAGACCATTCCCAGTAGCGTTCCTATCTATTGAACATTTTGCCATTGACATGATTATTAAGAAATAATTATGGTAGCCGCACAATAAACAGGAAGCAAGCAAGAGTTTAATATACTTTCTTGGGACATCCTCTAATAGCTTAAGCTTTTGGGACAATTGATTACCTAACATGATATCAAAGTTTCACCCAAAAAAACATGATACCAAAGTTTTGGTTCCATGAGACATCACTTTAAACCTTGCTTGTGTAATTGCCACTACATTTGTTTGTGCACTTTGTTTCCTGTCTATTTGTGCTCCTGGTTCAATATAATTTATGTTTTAGTCACAAGCAGGAAAGGATCACACATGGGGATGAGGGCAGGTGTGAGAGCTTGATATACACAGTCAGGTCATTACCTAACATCCTGAGTTTTGGGGATATACTGCCATCAATAAATAATAAACTTAGATGCATTTATGCATTATCACAATTAGAATGATAAAATGTGGTTATAAATTGGGTGTTTAACATGAAAGTTCATGAAAAGTCAGATCAGACCAACTGACCTATCCAAATTGGTCAAAATTCGACCATAAAGTTAAAATATTTAGCAAAAATTAGAAAATTTGGAATTCAGATTTCTGGGAAATATGGATTTTTAGTATTTTACATTAAATTGACGAATTTCTAGAAACTCGATTGACATTCAACAAAATTTGGTCAAAATATTAAACATTCAAACTTTTCAAATCTGGCCATAAATTTGGAAACTCAGAAAAATTTGGACTCAAGATATGTTCACCAAATTTGATGTATGTAAATCTACGTTCTTATATAACCATTATGTAAAATAATCAGGAAAAAAGAAAAAGCTTTAGGTTTACAAAATCTCCTTCTAATGGGGAGTGGATGGAAAGTGGAAGCTAAATTTACGATAACATAAGGCATATCGCAACCTAAATAAATAACCCTATGTTGTTCCCACAAAACCAGCTGCTCAGAAGGGTAGACTGGTATTTTTTGCACAAAGTGGCTACCCTCATATTCACACGTGTTCTCACTCACGCCTGGCAACCCCGGATCTTACAACTACCACAAGCAATGGCCACAGGGACCCTATCATTCAAAAACTGGGGCCCCTATTTTTGATAAGCATAGCATCTCAAAATCAGTTAGAACAAGGAATTTATGAAGAAGCTGAGGACAAGTTCTACAAGTTACTCCATCCAAATCTTTGATGTTTTGTAAAAACGTGTAGCTTATGCATTGAATTCTACTAATATCAACAATAAGAATATATAGAGTTCTTTTATTAACAAAGTCCACTTAAAGTAAATTTATAATTTCTATTATAAAAATTATTCTATACTAAACTATCCAAACCCAAAACTAAGCTTTTGACAACATCATTAACCCATCCTTTTTGTTTAATTACCACCAATCCTCCTCAAGGTTAAGATATCAGCTTTTCATGCCTCATGTATGTCAAAAAACTGGTGACTTCAGTTCAGTTACTTGGGGGAAAGAGGATTTTGTGTTGACAAATGAAGCAAGTCATACAAGTGTCTCTTCCAATAACAAGTCAGCAGCATCCAGAGAAAGAGAAGGTGCCAAAGAGGCATAACAACATTTACTTAAGGGAAGAGCAAAAATTTGGATATCAGGAAACCAAGACATAAATAGAGCACGGCACAGTAAAAGCAATCAAATAAAGGTACAAAACTCTAAAACTTAAAATACCAGATTTCACACACACTAAACTACAATAAGAATAGAAATCAATCATTTAACTACATAAGCAGAATGCATCATAGAAACATTTAACTAAGGCAAAAGCAAAATTTTGGGTATCAAGAAACCACGATGTAAATACAGCACAGTGAAACCAATCAAATCAAGGTTCAAGACTCCAGAAATCAAAGCACTAGGTTTCACACTGGCTAAACTACAATAAGAATAGAAATCAATCATTTAACTACATAAGCAGAACACACTGTTGAATGATCAATTTGATTAGTAAGGCAAATTTTTACTGTCATGACTCAAGCTTTAATACAAAACAGTCAATGGAACTGGAGCTTTGATACATAACACTCATCATAAGGGCATCCATCCATCCTTGCAAGAACAGCCTCTTTACTTTCTCCAAAGTGCCTAGAATTATGTTACAGGGACACCTCAAAATGCATAATCAAACTCTGTTGAACACAACATGACACTGATACTATCTTAATATGTTCATTTTCCTGACATATTGAGACTTTGAGATGAATGAGGTACTCATATTAAGTGCCTGTAAGCTAAGAACACAAGTTTTACCCTAGGGTATAGGAGAACAAAAGTTGGAAACTCTTGGATTTGTGGAGGAAAAAGAAAAAGGGAAGGGAAAAGTGAATGAAATAGAAGCAAAATTTTTCCACAAATTTCTTCCCTTTCCTCTTCCCTTCACAAATCCAAGATCCAAACACAACATTAGTGTTATGTATCCTTGTGTCCAAAGGTTTATAAATTCGATGGATCCTTCACCAAGAGACCCCATTTCTGTCGAGTTCCATTAAACATACACCTATATCAACTAGAAAGATAGGAACCATGTAAGATGCACAAAGTGTGTCATGTAACAATGGATGTATTGATTGGTAAATGAAACTGAATAAAAATCCAAGTTATTCAGAATCATGCATCTAGAAGACAAGATGAAGAAAGGAAACATACTTAATATTCGAGTTACTCCTTGAGTTACGTCTCCGTGTCCTTCTTGTGAAATTGTAGCCAAATCAACCTTTTGGATTTCCACATTCCCAACAAAGCAGTGGAGAAGGCAAGAAGCAAGATACCTCTGGCCAGATCTGGGGCTTCCAGAAATCAGCATGCGGAATCCTAACTTCTTTCCTGATGCATAAGATATATTCTGCAACAAACTAGGGCGAGTACCTATTTGCTGCACTTTTGGATATTTGAACTTCAAACTGTCATCATTAGTACCCTCACCCCAATCATCAGAATTGGAATCACTAGCCTGTCCAATTAAAATGCCACCACGTGAAAGGTTAATCTCAATCTCCCTCAAAACATCTGCTTCTTGAAGCAAGTCATGAACACGGAACCACCAATGATCACTCGGCACTTTCTCCTTATCCAAAGCAGAAACAATTACACTTTTGACAAGTGTGGCAGCTTTATAAAGATGAGGAGGCAACATGAGACGTTCATCAAGATAAAGGGCAACAAGCAATCTGGACAGTGGTTGCCGCAGACAAGGAATAAGATGGCTGCGAAGAGGTGAGGATACCACATCATTTGCAGCCATTCCTGCTCCCCGTTGAGAGGATGGAGGTGGTGCACATGCAAGAGCCTCCAACCAATCCCTCTCCTCCACCGCAAAGCTGGGAAGAGGAGGACGTTTACCATGAGAAACTTTCTTTTCAGCTGCAGACAATATTTCTTGCAAGGGGCAGTTCCTCCTCAGGGCAATAATGGCTGCTTGGGTACAAAGAGCCTGCAGATCAGCACCAGCAAAACCTACAGTTCTTCTAGCAATCCAATTGAGCACTGATCCAGTGACTGGCTTTGGCCAACTTTGTGTGTGAAGCGAGAGAATAGCTGCTCTGTCCTCAACTGACGGAAGTGGGAAATAAATCTCCCTATCAAATCTACCAGGTCGTCTTAAAGCTGGATCAACAGCATCAGGACGATTTGTTGCGCCTATTACTACAACTGAGCCTCTAGATTTTAAACCATCTAATAGAGCAAGCAAGGTGGAAACAACTGAATTATGTGTCTGATCTTGCTGCCTAGTGCGGCAAGGTGCCAACCCATCAATCTCATCAAAAAAAATTATAGATGGTTGAGATTTCTCAGCAACCTGAAACAAAAGTCTTAGCTGGCGCTCAGCATCACCGACATATTTTCCTAAACAATCTGCTCCTTTGCGAGCAAAATAGGCTATCCGTTTATCACCACGAGCACAAGAACCAATTAGCGCACGCACTACTAACGTTTTACCTGTTCCAGGATAGCCATGCAAAAGAACACCCCTAGGTGGTGTAAGTCCCATATTACTAAAGAACTCAGGATATAACAATGGTAAAATAACAACCTCCTTCATGCATCGGATGACGTCTTGAAGCCCAGCAACAGATTCCCAACCCTGAAATTGTTTTTCATTTTCAGAGTTTGAGCCTCCAATGTACACAGGTGCAATTCTCAACAAATCACGATGTAGCCTCTTGCTCTCACGTTTCAAAAATTCTTCATCCTCACCACAATTCTCTAGCCATTTTTCTTCTGCTTCAACATCCTTCCGCCAAGCATCATTTGACAGCTTTCTCATTTCCAATTTCATTTTCTTAGTTTTCATTTTCTTTACCTTGTAAAAATAATGACTTCCCTGAGGTTGGAAGAGATACCGATGATCTGTGCAGGCTATGAGAAATTTGCGATGATCAAAAATGCAACCATTAGCTCGTGCACAAGGCTGCAAAGAGGGCACAAGCCAGAAAATGAGGATATCAAAACCCATAAGTTTGAGAAAGTTGACTTGAAACTCCATGCTACAAAGATGACCGCAAAAGAAAGGAAAAAATAAAAAGAACAAGAATAAAGAATCCTTTATAATAAAAAAGATGTCGGTAACCAACCAAGTGGTATGTTTTTGTACAACGATCAACACGGCATCCAATTGTTGCCCCTCGCCTCCCACAGCGGGTGCATTTCAATACTCTTCCTCTGCAAAGAGCTGCCCTAACATTTTTTAAGCATCCCAAACCAGCAAAATAAACCTGAAAAACACAACAAATCAGAATGAATGTTGACTGAAGCGAAACCAAAAGAAACAATAATGTAATTGAAGTGTAAATCAATTCAGGTGGTAAAATTCAAATCACAATTAGCAAGTATACTAAAAAATGTGTCAAAATTAGCTGTTAAGATTGTTTCTTACTTCCTAGTAACAAGGCCGATCATATAGCAAGACTCAAGATGGTATTATGTTGAACCCTGATAATCTTATGAAAACACAATATCAGTAAAACATAATAAAACAAGCACTACGCCCACCTAGATCTAAGCTAACCAACTCAAATAAAAACAAAGAACTAACCGATATCTTCATCAGAAGAAATTCATTTTAAGCAGACCATTAAGAAAATAATGCAACGAAAAAAACAAAAGGAACACAAATTGTAAACTCCAAAGTTTAGCACAAACTTCAATAGTACAAGTATCTTGATATAAAAAGATGGCATTTTTAAAGAAAAAGAAAATGAAAAATTCAAAAGGAAATCCCTCTCTCCATCCCCCATGCATCTCCTTTGAATGTGGGGTAACGAGGGCTTGAGGAAAATAGAAACCATGACAGCTACCAACAGTAATAAGGACAATCAAGACTTTGGCATGTACATGTAGAATTTGACCAGCTCAAGTGACTCTAGAAGTGATAGACCACAGTGACCAGCAAGATAGACAATAAATATACAGCTCAGGAAAAGGAATCAATTTAATGTGAATGAGAATCTAAGTATGTGCACTCTTCCTAAGAACTTGCTGAACCATGAAACACTAATTCTTTCAGAAACTCCAGCACCTACAAGAAAATATCTATTTCCTATGGGCCACCCAATGGCAAGTATTTACTCTATCCCAATTACTAAACTCAAACCCTCCAAAAAAAGATTTCCTGTCACAAGCCCTGGAGGTAGTAATACTCAGATTCTTAGTGATACACATTAAGTTGCTAACAATCATTAAAGACTTAGTTGCTATTTTCCACAGGACTACAAATTTACAACCATGATTCATGCCACCAATAGTGCCATCACCTCATCGTCAAGAGAGGCTTGAGGTCAGTAAGGGTGACTAGGTGCGATTTGGAGCCACCTTTGGTGTGGTGAGGAAAGGCTTGAGGTGGCTTTCCCTTCTCTAGCTCGTATAGCAATCGATAGGAGTGCACTGGTTGCAGATTATTTAAATGTAGAAGGGCAGCAGATCTTTTGAGACATTGCTTTTCACAGGCAGCTTCATGACTGGAAATTGGAGAGTTTGCGGAGTTTCTGGGCTGCTTGTATGTTTTGCATGGCATAGGGGGTGAGAAGAATGGGATGAGATGGTTGGGAGCCAAGTCTAGGAAGTTTGAAGTGAAGTCTTATTATGACATGTTGGTGGATAATATGCTAGGAATTTCCTGCGGAGGGTGTTTGGGGATCGAAAGTTCCCCCACTAAAGTAAGCATTTTTTGTGTGGATGGCAACTCATGGGTAGATCCTCACCATTGATAATTTAAGGAAGAGTATACAAGTCCACATAAATTGGTGTTGTTTGTGCAAGAAAGATAAGGAGTCCATTAGCCATCTTCTTATTCATTGTGAAGTAGCTCATGATCTGTGATCTTTGGTTCTTGATTTGGTTTAGGTTAGCTGGGTTCATCCTAAGGATGTGGAGGCTCTCCTTCTCTTGGAGTGGTGCTAGGGTGGGTAAACACAAAAGGAAGGCCTAGAAATTTGGTGCCATTGGTTCTCATGTTGATCATTTAGAGCGAACAGAACAACAAGAATGTTTGACAGGATGGAGGCGCTCGTCTAAGATTCAAAAGTTCTTTTTTGTCTATATTGTACAGTTGGTTCTCAGATGGTTCAGATCCCTCTTTGAACAAATTTCTGGACTTTTTACAGGTTTCTCATTAGCCTAATTTTGATTGTATAGGTTGATGGAGTTTTCTCATTACACTCCAACATAACCACCATTTCAGATCGTACTCATTACTCGTGCATGATATGAATATTTATCAACAAAAAAAAACGTAATGCATGATATGAAAATTATATAAAGACAAAGCATGGATGAGTAAAATGTGAACTCCCTGGGAAATACAAGGTCAATAATAAAGCTGCATCTTAAGTCCTTCCCTTTTTCTTTTTCTTTTTCTTTTTTTTTTTTTCTTTCTTGGTGCTGCACAGTTTAGAAGTGTCAATTTTTTTTTTATAAGGCACAAAAAACAAAATAAAGGGGTGGCATCCTTGGAAAACTACAGATGACAAACAATGCATGCTCATTCTTTGCCAGTTTGGAACAAGAAATTCTAGCAATCAGCATATTTCTCATGCAATCAAGCCAAGTAATGTAAAAGCAAATAAAATAAGAAGGTAGTTGGTGAATAAACCACACCTCTGGACTCCATACAGCACAATGTTGATGAACCCAGATTCCAGCAATACCATATCGATCATTTATCGGACCCAAGAGGCGCCCAAGCCAGCCAGGTTCATCGCCAAATCCATCCCATGTGTCATAGTTGGGTTCCTCAGATGCTGACGATCCACTATATCCCTCGTGATCACTCCCAGCTCCATCCTGCACTAATTTCTTCGGAGGTTTCCCACCAGTCCCTGTCCCACACAAGCCACATCTTCTCCCCTCTCTTACACGCAGCTTTCGAAGTGTATCACTTGAAGCACGATCCATCTTATCAACCTTCTCAACATTCTCATCTTCCAAAGGTTTCTCGTGACATCCTCCATCTTTCACTTGGTCAGTAAGAACTCCGCCAGCTTGTACAGAATCCCCTTGATTTTCTCCCTCCTTCACAGATTCTGGTGTTCCCACCTGCATATCCTGTTCCACTCGTTCCACATGGTCATCGCCAATGCAATCTTCACTCTCCTCTTTCTCGACGAATTGTGTGGTATTACAGTCATTACCTTCATGCTCACTTCCATATCCATCTCCACTCTTTGAGAGCAATGGATCATTCTCAATGTTCTCATCATTGTCCTCTAACACCTCCACCTCATTCTTTTCTTTATGTTCCTCCTTTTCTTTATGTTCCTCCACCTCATTCTTTTCTTTGTCTTCCTCCAGCTCATTCTTCTCTTTTTCACGCTCCTTGTCAGAACACAACTCAATCTCATGCCGTGCATTCCTCAAAAAATTCGAAGCTTTAATTCTCCCGGGCCTCTTCGACCTAACAACCGTGGACATACCACCTTCCAATCCCTCCACTTTATCTTCCAATTCTCTATCCTTCACCTTGACTTCTTCGCTAAATTCATCCAAATCCTTAAAAAGCTTCCTTTTACCTCTCGGCGAAAACCCCCCTTTTCCTCTCCCTCCAAAGCTTACACTTCTAGCCCTAGATCTCAACCTAGACCTCCAACTACCAGGTTCTTCCTCCACATCCCTCGATGTCGAACACAGCGGCTCATTCTCTACCCCATCTTCCCTCTTTCCCCTCCCAACAGAATCAATTCCACTCATTTTATCAAGTCTCTTCCGCTTCTTCGCGGGCGGGGGTGAGGCATCAAGCACCACCGGAGCTTTCCTGACCCTCGTACTCCTCCGGAGCTCTGATTCATTCCCAGCCGACCCACACTCATTTGATTCAGTCCTCACACCCCTGTGGTTTTGATTATACGCTTTCTCACATATCGCATCGAGCCTCTTATGCTTTTTTCGAGTCCTCAAACTACCCAATCGCTGATTCCTCCTTCGCTCCGAAACCGAGACGGACCGCGACAATCGCATGACAAGAACAGCCAATATATGTTTATATTTATATGTATATACACGTTCGTATCGAGAAAATCAACAAATGGGTATTGAATAGAGTCCTCGTTTCGTCAATTGGAGTTGCGTAAACTTGAAAAAAATAAGAGAGGAAAACATCGAAGGAGTAGTACTCACTGGACCTTGCGATCGCTGTGTTCCATCGTTTGATCACGATTGAATGAAGAGAGAGAACGAAAAAACCCTAGAAATCAACGGGGATATGAAAGCTTCATTGACAATCAGTACTTTGGCTTTTGCTTTTTTTCGAGTCTTCCGTGAAGATTGGGAGTCGAGAGTTCTCGCTTTTGTTGTTGAGCTTTTCTCTCTCTCTCTCTCTCCTCTTCTCTCTCGCTCTTTCGCTGTTATGAGGAGACGACTAGGGCGGAGGGGTAGCGAGAGAGAGGGGTTCACGCTACGTTACGGTGTACTGTATGTACTACAGGGTTTTATTTTTTTACCACGATTTCCATCGTGCGGTTGTGATGAGAGATGGTGAGTGTGGGCCCAAAAGAGAGGGGCTAGATTGTTGCCACGTGGAAGTAGGGAAGGTTTTTTCTATTTGTTTTCCCACCAAGCGTTACCGCCTAAATTTATATTGTTGTTTGAGTTTTCTATGTGACAAAAATCATGAAAATACACATGCAAAGAGATGTGTTGAGGATTGGTCATGCAAGGGAGGAACTAACAGGGGGGGCTACAAGTGAAATATCTAATTTGAAATAGTGTGCTTTTGTGTGGGCCATTTGTATAAGACTTTTATCCAAAGATTTTATCACCATATTAGATTTTTTCTTTATATTTTTTTAATGACAAATATCTCTCGTTGGTTCAAGTTTTCTCCCACTATGTGTGTTGATGTTCTGAATAAATTGGCCAATTCTATATCTTTGGACTTTTATTGGAGTATATTTATTTTTTATTATAATTTTATTCTAACATTAAATCTTAATTTTGTCCTGATCTCTAATTTATATAATCCTAGCATCCTTCTGCTCCATTGTATCTCGTTCTACCCTAGCCACCATCAATTACAATTGTCGCTCTCATCCTCTATTCTTAGCTTGGGTGACCTTCTCTCAACCATTTTCATCCTTTTTGTCACTTCTCAAACGCCGTTCTCAACTTTCCTTATTAGACATTTTTTTCTTACTTTCTTTGTCTCGTTCCTTTAGCTAATCTCTCTTTCTCTCTCTCTTTCATTCACATCTCTTTTTTTTGTTGTTCTCTCAATTTAATGGGAAAGAGGTTAGGGTTTTGTCAAAAAGGAGAACGAAAATAAGAAAAATATAATGAAGGACGAGGAATAAACAAAAATGGATGGGAATTGGTAGGGGTGAGCAGCGGATATACCGATCCGCCAAAACCGACCGAACCGAACCGATCCGCCGCATTTTGGACGGATGCGTGATGATGAGCGGACGGTTGCGGATTGATTTTTTCCAATCCGCCAATTTGGCGGACGGATGGCGGATTTGAGATTTTTTGGCCGCAACCGAACCGCCAAACCGCCAAATCGCGAGCACCTATAGTAATTTATAAGACTTTGTATTTTCAATTTGTTTAAATATTATGTTTGTGTTTTCAATTGAAAAAGAGTTTAAATATTCTGTTGAAAAAAAGTTTTCAACTTGAATATATTTTTGAATTGAAAAAAATAAACATATTATTCATCTATATTTTTTAGTTTTTAAATCTAACTCTAAAAATAATAAATAAAAAATATGATATATGCTGGTTGGTTTTTGTTTTCAAAAATATATGTATATGTAACAATATAGAGACATTCAATCTCTACTACTGCTCTGTTTATGGTTTTGGTGGTTTGAATTGTTATTATATTTTAAGAATCACAGATTGTAATACTTTATAGGGATGAATCATGCTGTAATTGTAATATGTGGATGAAGCATACAGTGATCGTGATATTATAAAGTTTCAAACTTTCTTTCTTTGGATAAGGCATACAGTGATTGTAATACTTTTTTAAGTCATTGACTGTAATACTTTTTTTTTTTTAAGGAAGTGCACAAGTTGAATTATGTTGAAAATTTATAAAATTTTAAACCGCCAAACCGATTCGCATCCATCCGCCAAACCGCCAATCCGCTCAATCCACATCCGCCGGATTGGCGGACGGATGCGGATTGATTTTGTTCAATCCGCCAATCTGGTGGACGGATGGCGGATTGGAGGTTTCGCGGCCGCAACCGACCCGCGCCCACCCCTAGGAATTGGGGTTGTTGGATAGGGGAAAAAAATATTGATAAAAGTGGGGCAAGGTTGCAATAGAGGCTCTCTCACTTTAGTAGGAAATGGGTTAGGGTTTTGTTTGAGATGAAAATGAGAAGGAGAAAAATATAAAAGACAATGAGGAGAAGACGACAATAGGTAGGGATGGGGGTTGTCAGATAGGAGAAAGAGAGACTAGAGAGAGCAGTTTGGGATTACAGTGGAAACTTTTTATCTTCAGTGGACGAGGGGTTAGCATTTTATGAGAATAATAAAAAGGTAAAAGATTATGAAAACAAGACGACAATAGATGCGGATAGAGATTGTATGGTAGGAGAAATATGGGCAAAGACTAGGGATGGCAACGGGGCGAGCCGTGCTTGGGGATCACACTCTCCGTCCCCAATCCCCAATGGTAAAAATTTCCCCGTCTTCGACCCCGATCCCAACGAAGAACCTATCATTATTTCCATCCTCGCCCCCTAACAGAAATCGGGTTTCTCGATCTCGAAAATTTCTCGAACCAAAAACAAAACAAACAACATCAACAACAATGATTCAACATCATCAACAACAACATCATCAACATCACAGAAAAGAGAGATTTGAGAATAGAGAATGAGAGAGAGAAAGAGAGAGATCTGCTCAGATATGCCGTAGCGGAGGGAACCAACGCCGAAGTATGGAGGTTTGGCGACTCTAGCAGCATGGTAGAAGCGGTGGCACAGAGTAGGAGGCGACGGTGTTCTCTCTAATTCGGTGACGATGTTCTCGCTGATTCGGTGCTATATCTCTCTCTGCTTTTTCTTCGCTGCTCTCTCTCTCTATTTTGTTTTTTATTTTATTGTCTGCCTGTGGATATATATATATATATATATATATGAATTTTAGTTCAGGAGTACAGGGCCAAGGCCTGGGTTGGAAAATATATCATCGTTCTCGGCCCGAAAATTATTGGGGATTCAGTTTCGAATACCATACCCAGCTCGTCAGGGATATTTTCAAGAAAAAACCGTTCTAATAGGGGTCGAGGGGTCGGGTCCCCATCGAGCCAAGTCCAAATTGCCATTACTAGTCAGGATGATATGGTGGGATTGTAATGGAGGCTAGAGACATAGAGGGTTGTAGTCAGGAAATGGGATCATTACTAGGGAAGGGGGCTAGAAAGGGTAGCTGAAAATGGTGAGGTGCAGATTGTCAGAGTAAAGGAGTAGTAGAGATAGAGTCATAAAAAAAAAAAAGGTAGATATAGGATTACATTTGATGCTCAAATAAAAAAAAAATATATATATATATAGCAATTTTTGTAAATAATGGTTCAAGAAAGTTGAGGTTTAAAGAAATAAAACGAAGGTATGAAAATTGTAAGACGAGGTTCAAAGAAACAAGATGACGATATGAAATAAAATGGATATCCAAATTATAAGTTTTAATTTGGTAAATTGAATCTAAGAATATTAAAATATTCATCCTCAAAAAAAAAAAAAAAAAAGATAAAAAAATGAAATGCATATACTTCAAAATACATTGAAGCTCCTGCAAAATAATTTAGCCCTCAATTGGCATAAAGGATTTTTGGGTTAAAAGGTTAAAATAGTGACAAAAAGAGATAAAAAGAAAAAGAAAAGAAAAAAAGATGTTAAAATATCAATAAGATAAAATATTACATTTAAAGCATAATCATTTTGTTTTTTTTCTCACAAAAGTTAAAAAAGTCAAAAATTCAAACCCAAACAATGTTTTTTAACTTCAGACTAAAATAATTAAAAATTAAAACAAAAATTCAAACCCAAACAATATTTTTTTAATTCCAGACTAAAATAATTAAAAATTTAAAAAACTAAAAAACTAACTCACTTTTCAATTGAAGCCTAACGATCTAATCAATTTGGATGCTCACCATAGCTAATTGAAATAGTTACTCCACCATAAATTCAAATTTTATTATTTTTTGGGACCGGACTTTTGATTCAATTGGTTAAACTCATAAGCATATTACTATTTTGGAGAAATTATAAATAAAAAAAAAATTACAAATACACCTCCTAATATTTGATTAAAATACGAATTGTCCTCTGTAATTTTGAAAATTACATTTTACTCATGAGATTTCTAATTTCATAACAAATTGCCAATTTTATTAATAAATCATCTAATCAATTAACAGTTTTTAATGATGTTAAAAATATGTTTCAATTAATAATTTAGGTAATTTTATTATTGTATAGGAGATCAATTATGAATTTCATTTTTTTCGTTAATTCTTTTAAATAAAAATTTCTAATAAGGGGGTATTTGTAATTTTTCAAATCACATGAGGCAATCTATAATTTAAGCAAATCTCAAGGGGTATATTTGTAATTTACCTAAAAAAGATTATAGGATTTGATCATTTTAACAAATTAAACCCTAAATTTTTAATTTTATTAATTTAAATCTTGAAATTTTGATTTGTTTTCAATTTAAACTATTTGTTTATTTTTGTTAAGTGAAATTAACAGAAAAAAATGATATTTTAGTCATTAAACTCAATAAAAAATAATATTTTAGACATTTTATTGAGTTTAATAACTAAAATATTTTTTTCTTATTTTTTTCCTATCAATTTTACTTAACAAAAATATGTGAATGATTTAGATTGAAAGTAAATCAAAAAAATTGAGATTTAAATTGACAATTAAAAATTTAAGATTTATTTTGTTACCAGCCTCAAATCCTAGGATTTTTTTTTTTTGTAATTGTCCCTATTATTTTTTATAAAATGATTTCTGCGTGCCCAAAAAAAAAAAAATGAGTGCCCACCTATAAGAACATTAAAAATAGAAAACATTAATATTGCTAAAATAAGGGATGCCAAAGAAAAAATTCATGCAAAGGCTTTAAAGTAAATTTAGACCATTATCAAACTTGTAATATTATGTTGCAATAGATTGTTCTTCTACAATTTTATGCATGAACTGAAACTCCTAGCAGCCACTTGCATCTCTTTAATTAATAATTATACAAAGAAAAAAAAAGTTACACAATTCCACTGTGACAACTGCAGATTACAGGTCTAGCCACAAGTGAGCTCCTACCGGATCCGGTTCCTAAAAAAAAACTCAACGTTTTCTGGATTTCCTGGATTTCTCCTTGCAGTGATCTTCAGAAGAGCACCATCAGCAAGCATGTGTTGCAGCACTCTTGCTATGTTTTTTGTATCATCAATTCCCAAATGGTGACTTCCTACCAGCGGTATCTGAAGTTCCTTCATCATCGTAATCATTCCTGTGGCCTAGCATCCGAAAAAACAAGCGAATGGTCAGTACAGAGAGAAAGAGAGAGAGAGAAATATTCATCACTAAGAAACAGTTGGAACTCTATCCTGGATTGGTGCCATTTCAATTGTCATGTGTAGTAGTAACGTATCTATTGCATCCTCGCAGAACAAAGCTAACAAAGACCCTGTTGACATTGCAACCCAATCCGATCTAAACTAAGATTAGGAAATTAGTTCTAGGAACATCCATCACTAAGAAATAACAGCAGCTTCAGGTAGGTCCAAATTGAAGTCTGACCACCCAACTAGACTGGTGCAATTTCCATTGTCAGGTATAGAATCAGTATTTCTATTGCATCATCCACACAGACCGAAACATAACAAGAGGCACTGTTGGCATCACAACGCAATCTAACCATACCTAAAATTAGGAACATGAGTCTAGTGGTTAATTAGGGGTGCTCAACGGGGTATTCTAATCCGCCAAAAACGATCGAACCGAATTGATCCGCCGCAATTTGGACGGATGCGATACGTGATGATGAGCGGTCAGTTGCAGATTAATTTTTTTTCAATTCACCTAGTTTTGAACGGATGACAAATTTAAGATTCCTTTGACCGCAACCAAACCGCCAAGCCGTAAACATCTCTAATAATTTGTAAGACTTTATATTTTCAATTTGTTTTGATATTCTATTTGCGTTTTCAATTAAAAAAGCATTTAAATATTCTGTTGTGTTTTCAATTTGAAAATCCTTTTATCAAATGGAAAGTGTTAATATTTAATATTTTTGTGTAAAAAATATAAAACTTAGCTTTGTCATTTTTTAAAAAAAAATCAAATTAAATAATTTTTGAATAAAAAAAAGTAATAAAATAATTTTAATAATACATGATTTTCTTATATGTATTTATTATTGGTATTTGACAATTTATTTGATAATCTTTTAGTTATGTTGAGTTAGATTGTTATCCAAAAAAAATGTTGACAACTCGTTGTATTATGTTTAAAATTTGTAAAAGTTTAAACCGCCAAATTGATTCGTATCTATCCGCCAATCCGGTGGACGGATGCAAATTGATTTTTTTCCAATCCGCCAACCGCAACAGCAACCGAACTGCAAACACCCCTAGTGTTAAGAAGTTTAGCATTGTTACAAACTATATTGGTTCACGACTCCACCAATTTATCCTTGAACCCATTGAATAGTTCCACGCTTTATGTAAATGGTATTTAATCCAAAATGATATTGCAACACTAGAAACCATAAAGAGGCCATCCATCTTAGATTATAGGGTTAAATTCATTTTACCTCTCTTGATTTGAGATTGGAGCATTTTCCCCCTCTATGATTCAAATATAGCCAGAAAGCCTTTATATGATTTTGGACTGGAATGTCACCATTAATTTTTGTATCCAAACTGACGTAAGGTGTATCACACACCCCATTTTTTAGAGTAAGTTGGGTTTTCTGAAAAAATAAAATGAAATTAATACAACAAAAAGACAATTTTATCCCCATTTCTTCCAAACCTAAAATTAGATTAATATGTTAATTAAAATAAAATAAATTAAGAATTGATTTAAAATATAATTAAATAAAAATATAAAATAAACAATAATTAAGGATTGATGTAAACTATAATTAAATTAAAGTTATATTAACATGTTAGGAATTATAATAAATAATTAAGAAATTAAAATTAAAATTAATTATGATCTAAAATATAATTAAATTGAAATTAAAGTAAAAGTTAAAAATTACAACAAACAATTAAGGATTTAGGATTAATTGTGATCTAAAAATATAATTAAATTAAAATTAAAATAAAAAGTTAAGAATTACTATAAATAACTAAGAATTTATGATCAGTTATGATTTAATTGAATTAATGTTAGATATTATAAATTATGTGTATGAGAGCGGGGAGAGAAAAAAATAACAAAAAATGTATAGAGTTTAAGGATATTATATTCATTTCATATCTATAGTTAACGGTGTTAAGAGATGCACTTTAGTTCAAAACCACATGAGGACTTTCTGACTATATTGAACCACAGGGAGGTAGCCTCAAAGCACAGGGGTGAAATGAATTTTGCCCTAGATTATAATACAATATCAAGGGAAAATAGACAAGGAAATATATAATCATTTTTCAAAACTAAAAAACTCAAATGCTCATACTCACCCTCCTCTTGTAGAAGTTCAGATAGATGTCCTTCAAATTGATCCATTCCATAAAATATGGGGGGAGCACCATCCCTGATACTTCACATTGTTGAGGGACCTTTGTCTTCAAATCCCAATTCCCACTATTTAACATGAAAAAAGAAATCTCAGTAATAAATAAACAAATAAGCTGGACTTGTATGCTTATATTTTACACCACCGGATAACGAACCATATTACTTTGTTTTAATAAAAGCTATTTGTACCAGCAGATTCAATAAAGAAGATCAAGCTACCGCCACACACACACACCCCAAAAACATTAATCAGATAAACAATTGTATTAGCAAAGGTCTTCTTATGAGCTTTAATCCCCCTGAGCCGGAGATGTTAGTCTTGTTTGGTTCGTCTCTTGAGAGACAATTTTTTGAGAAAAAATTTTAAAATTTTGTTTGGTAAAAAATTTTAAAATTTTGTATGGTTGAAAATTTTTGAAAAAAAAAATTCAAAATCACTTTTCTCTCTACTACACATCAATCAATCACTTTTTCTTTCTCCTCTTTCCTTCTCTCACATCCTATATATCAATCAATCACTTTTTCTCTCACCCCCATCTATTCAACTAAAAAGTTAAATAAATCATTCCAAACTCCAAAACTATTTTCAAAACATACAACCAAACAAATTTTCAAATTTTGTAAACTCTTTTCAGAAAATTATTTTTCAAAATTGTTTCACAAACACAAACCAAACATGGCCGTTCGCTTCACAGTGGAACTCATGGTTAACCTGAAGAAGTTCCATTTATTCAATGTCTGGCACAGCCCCGACCCAGATCTCATGGATCATCTGCCCAAATCTCTTCAAAATGGGTCTGTTGTCCTCCTCATTTAATCCTATTTTACTGGGTTTCTGATGGTCCATTTCTGTAACAACTTAATTCTCAATGGTCAAATGCACCTTTATATGATACACACAACGATCAACTTGATTTCATGTCCAGAACTTCTTTGATGTTTACATATCTAATGATTGGCGGCAAGTATGCAACATAAAATCCAATTAAGCTTTGGCAAAGTTTGAGTGAAGAAGATCAAATTTAATTTTTCAATTTATCATTAGCAATCCACAGAAGTTAACTTACCAAGTTACAAATGCAGCTCTACTTAGACGCCCATTCAGCTCTTTGCCCAACAAGTCATGTTGAACCATCCAAGCTTCGAACTGTTGAATAACTTCCTCAAATGGAATAGCTGTATCATGCCAAACGCTGCAAATCTACATAATTTATATCACCTTACCAGCAAAGATAAAGAAATTAAAGTTTGTTCTTCATGGATATCATCCAGTAGAGTTTCAAGTAATTTCTTACATACTCCGGACAGTACAAGATACCACGAATTTGCATTAGCATAAAATAGAGATGGCCAAGCACCTGATGAATTATATAGTCCTTGACAAACTCCAGAATTAACAAAGGGCAGGCTAATATAGGGATATATATATACATATAATTTGTTGAAACAAAGAAATCTCATCATATGTGCATAAAAATACCATGAACGTTTTAATTCTAGATCTTTATGACTACACAACCAGAACCCCAAAGGATAAGATCCCTAAAGGGTTATGTTTCATGAAATTAAATCATTTGAAAAAATGATTAGAGATGCCTATATTAAATTGTTTTCACGGGTATATTACATACAGGAGCTTGATGTAAAAGTTTACAAAATAAAATCCAAGGGCAGAACATAAAAGTTTTCTTCAAACAATGGAATTGATTAATTAATTCGCTGCTAATTGATATGTTCCAATGTACAGGTATCATGACCATGGATAAGCTGATATAAAACAAACAGCCACAGGATACCACTGCACATCTAACTCAACTCAACTCAACAAACCAGTCCCATTTACCACTGATACAACCAAGACGAGAAATGCTGCCTATTTATACCAGCACTTTCACTAGTTGAAATATGGAACATTTAGAAATGTAGCCTAGTGAAACTGCTGGTCAATAAGTAACTCTCTACCAGTATCCTATGTATCAACATTGCACAATCACCATTTTTATTTATAGCAGTTGTAACAGATTGCATCATGATACTCTACAAATGTATCTATTATCATCAGTTCAATTGTACTTATACTGGACAACCAAGCCAAATATATATATGGTAACAATAAGAAAGAGTACTCATATAAAGATCTTGGCATGCACAAACTAACTCACCTGTATGAAATTGCATGACCAAAATTAAAGTTGCACCTCTTTAATTACTTCCCGAATAAATATTACATGAGAGCTCAGTGACAAAGAAAGCAGAAGTAATGTCATACCGATCAACTCCTATTTTTCCATATTTTCCTTCTATATATTCGTTTATTCTTTGCTCGCTCATAGCGGATGGCCTCACAAATCTGTAAGGGGTGTGAGAAAAAGAATAATAAGCTATTCTAAAAAATCATGCTGCTTGGCTGCAACTCTGATGAAAAGGTACAGACCAGAAAATCAAAAATTCAGTATGTTATTATAATTCCAGAAATTGGTAATGTGAAGGACAACAGTATTTCCAACAAAACTACGTAAGACACATGATGCGAGGTTAGTTCCTCCTGAAACTTGCCAAAGCTGCACATTAACACCATTCTTTGAAAGATTGTAACTTTGCAAGTTTTTTCTAACAATACATTATGTATTATCCTCACAAAAACACCCATTTAATGGGGAATGTTAATCAACTACCAAGTTGTGTAGCCCCTCCCTTTTTCCCAGGAAAAAATGTTCATGTTAATATGCCTAAATATACAGTACTCATCATGTAAATCTCGTAGTCATTTTTTTTTTTGTGGGGGGGACTTTACAACCATTAATAATTAAAGCTTTAAACTTTTCATGAATCTGTAATTATTTTCTACAAGTACCATAGAATTGTAATCCAACCCCCACCCCCCCGCGGCCTTTTTTTTTTTTTTTGGAGTTATTTAGATGCAAAAAAGACTTGAAAGCAAACACAGTATTCCCAAAACCACAAAAAGAAAAATAAAAACAAAAGCAAAACAGAAGAACATATCATTTGGTAAGCCCCTACTACACATATGATAAGCGAACAGTGTTAAACCTGTGGAACATATCCACGACATCCATCGTTTTCGCATCAAGCATCAGAACAGGAAATTCCAGAATCTCTACTTTTCCCTCCAAATCAAGCACAAGAAAGAAGTCTAACTGTTGAGAGCGTGTTTGTTTGACCGTAGGAGAGCTTACTTTAAGCTCCCCAGAGCAATTATGATTGAATTTCTCTAGGTGGATAGGATCATTCATCTGCATGACATATATTTCAATTAGAAATCAATCCTTGTATAATAATGAAATAATCTTTCCAGAATGTGCGCCATATTACAGTTCGGATCCATTTGTTAAGTATTGGTAATGACATTTTTTTTTTTTGGTGATAATATACCACTAAATAATGGTACCACTAAAGGTTAAATCACAAGGTGCATCAGTTTTCTGTGGTTCACTGTTTGCATTTACTATATAACTAAGCAATGCAGTCATATCCATGAAGCAGTGAGGCAACCCAACTGATTGCAAACTGCTTTGAGACACACAGCTGACTTCCACCTCCAATGAACTTTTGACTCTGCCACACCATGCTAAAAGAGAGGACTGATCAATGTTTTGTGATAACATGGCAAGTGGATGTCTTCTTTCAAGTTCCAAATAAATATTTTTGTGGTAAAAACAAAAGCATAGGTTATTGAGAGGGGGATAATACATCAGAGCAGCCCAACTAGTTTTGAGATCATTAGAGCAGCTAAACCAAAATACTACAAGATTAAGATATAAATTATAATATTAATATCTGCAGTAGTTTGGTACATTTGCGGCTGGAATTTTTGAGGGTAGCATGAAGGTTTCAACGTAATAAGTGGGAGTTTGTGTAGGGGAGTTGTTTTTTATTTTATTTTAAAAAGTGGTGTTAGCCCCAAGTTGTTCGAATTTAAATTCTTATTGATTTTGATTATCGACAAATGTTTTGAACTCATTTTACTATTCAAAGTTTTCAAAATAAATACAATTGTGCTTCCATGTTTCTAAAAAATATATGCTTCTATAGTGTTGTTTTCCAATGGCTTTTAGCCCCTCAAAACATGAAATTAGCTCATGTATGCAAAACACTATTTATGCTTAAAACATGTCCAAGTGTTGACACCAAAATGAAGTTCACAATGCTTAAGTATTCCAGCTGCAAGGGTCAACACCAAGACAGCAGGGGTCGACACTAAATTTCATAACACAATCCAGCAGCAAGAGTCGACACCAAGAATGACAAGGGTCGACACTAAATTTCAGAACACAATCCAGCAGCAAGAGTCGATACCAGGAACGACAAGGATCGACACTAAAACTCAACAAACAAAGTTCAAAATTCTAACAAACAAAAGGGTCGACACCCAGTTATGAAAGACACTAGGAACACCAGGAAATTAGCTCAGAGAAAAAAAGAAAGCAAAGGTCGACACCCAATCTGCAGGGGTCGACATCCCTAAATTTGGGTTTTAAAAAACCCAATTGCCCAATCATATCTAGACTGACACAGCTCATTTCCCAACCGCTTTTTCTGATCTGTGTGCAGAATAAGTCATCATTTCTGATCCTCGAGCAGATTTTCCAACATTATGGGTGTGTTTGGTTTGG
The DNA here is from genome assembly GCF_055761805.1 of Camellia sinensis. NCBI lineage: Eukaryota > Viridiplantae > Streptophyta > Magnoliopsida > Ericales > Theaceae > Camellia > Camellia sinensis. Next base: position 173,680,900 of record NC_138967.1, read on the forward strand.
CTTTGAGAGATAAATTTTCAAAAAAAAATTTGAGGAAAGAACTTAGAAATTTTTTTGATTTGTTTGGTTGTATATTTTGGAAATAGTTTTGGAGTGTGGGAATTTGGGATGATTTGATATTTTATTGTAGTTAAGTAGATGTGTGTGAGATAAAAAGTGATTGAGAATGAGAGAGGAGAGAGAAAAGTGATTGATTGATATGTAGGAGATAGAAAGTGATTTTGAATTTTTTTTTCCAAAATCACTAAACCAAACAAAAATTTTAAAAAAATTTCTCCAAAATTTGTTTCTCAAAAACAAACCAAACAAAGCCTATATCTTCTACTAAGAGTTGACTTATGAGGTTGAGCATTTAATGAAAAGCTTTTGCATTTAATGAAGCTCCTCTCCCAAAGACCTGATTAGAGTCTTTATACACCCATGCTCTGATCAATACAGCTAGAAGATATCCTCCATGATTTGCTCCAACGGCTCAAAGATTCAAATCTGTTTCTCTCCAACAGCTAGAAGCCATTAATGCTATAAAGAAGAAGCTCTCCATGTTCGAAATATACAACTCTTCAACACAAGAAACCCAAAGCATTCAAGAGTTTTTATTATACTTCAATGTACTTCCATTTTCATATCTGAGTGAGTCTTAAATTCCCTCTGTACTTACATTTTCATATCCATCTTTTGAGAGAGAAAATTTGTAAAAGAGGACAGTTGTACTTCTGATTCTTATTTCTTATTTTCTTAGTGAAACACTTGTAAAGTGAGGCATTTAGTTGAAAGGTCCTCAACAGATAGAAGTAAGTCCTTTGTAAAAATCCACAAGCTAGGTGAAGCTTGTTGGTATATTGATTTGATTCATAGTGAAGAAATTCTCAAGGAGGTATCTTGAGAAGTAGACGTATGCCGGTGAGCCGAACAACTAATCTTTGTGCTTGAGAATAATTGATTGCCTGCTGCATTTACTTACTTGATTAATTGCAATCAATTTTTTGTTTATAATTTTTTTTATTACCCAATTCACCCATTCTCTTGGGTTGCCTTCCTGTGTAACAAGTGGGTAGGTAAGTAATTTATTCGCTAGTAGTAGGCTTGTTTCCCTGTGCATCATTAATATATTTTGTTTTTAAGTATATGCATCATTGATAACATTTCGTTAGAACTCATTTCTATTATTTCAATCAACAATTCTTACTTAAATTTGTAAGTGCAAGAAGAACGCACAATTACACCCAAAACAAAAAAAAATATATATATAACTAGTTGGATTCCCACAATTGTAAATACATTAGAAAGAGCTCATGTTGAAACCTAAAATAGCTATAATGTGAAAACAAGATGCAAAGGAAAGCGCTTTTATCTTTGTACTTGAGTGAACAAATGCACTGATTTCAGAACTTATCTGCTACATTAACAGTGTGATTGGTGGAGAGGTTTCAATTTTCACACTCCCTCGGGTAACCATTTGTTACAAACTTACAAGTACATACCCATGACATGTATACTACTGCCACAAGTCTATTGTGTTGTATCACTCCATTCACATTTTCCACTGTTCTAAGTAGCATATACAATGTTGCATCACTCCATTTATATTTTCCACTGTTCTAAGTAGTATATACAAGTACATTCATTGGACTGCAACCATACTAAAAAGTACATAAATTCAAGATAAAGATCACTAACTAATTATCATTTTTTTTTATTAACCCTTGAAACCCCATGCAGCTATAGGGCAGCAAAACGAACCCAGCTATTGAGCTCGGCTCATTTAAAACTTGTTTGACCTCGGTTCATTTACTAAATAAACAAGCTCGAGCTCGATTTTTAGGCTCGATTATTAATCGAGTCAAGCTCGAGTAGCCCCAAGCTCGCCTCAATAAAGTTCGTTAACATAAAGAAAATCAATTAATATTTATTTTTAATAATATATCAAATATTTTATTATTTTATTTGTTTTTGATATTTGTATAAATTTACATATTTGATTAATTAAATTTATTATTAAATAAGTATTCTCGTATATTCTACTCATAAGTTTATATTATTTTATCTTAATAAGTAAATTAATTTAAGTTTAATTTTTTTTCATTCTCGAGCTCAAATTTGACTTGTTTATGTAATCGAGTTGGCTTGAGCCGAGCTCGAGTTTCTCCGATTATTTAAGCTCAACTAACTTTTAGTAAACAAGCTTGAACACTCAAAACTCAACTCGGCTCGCTCTTTTGTAGCCCTATGTAGCTATACCCCTAGTTTTAGCCAATATGAAACCCAGCAAACAAAGTGGTTCTTAATCCTAAGAGCATCTCCAACGGTTCATCATAATTTTCACCAAATCTGAGCAAAAAAAGGCTGATTTTCTCAATCTGATACGAATAGCTCCAATGGTATTTATCAAAAGCGAAGGGGACGTCCGGTGGGTCGACCTTTTAGGCTTCTCAAATTTTTTTTTCCCTCCCTTTCTGTTCCCAATCTCTCTCTCTCTCTCTCTCTCTCTCTCTCTCTCCTCCACAAACCTCAAAGTCTCTGGTCTTTTCCATCTCCAATCTCTCCCTCTTCGTCTCTCTCTCCCCTCTACTTCTATTCAATGCAATCTGAATCCAAGGAAGATAGGGGCTTGGTCTCATGGACACTTTTGCAACTTCAACCCCTACTCACATCCCCAAATCTCCACTACCAACTCTTTTTTCCACTTCACTTGTTTCAACAAGTTCAAACCCTCTTCAATCTCTCTTTCTTGCAAACCCATTAATAGTAGCTACTCTAATCCTCAAAACCCAATTCAAAAATGCAAATTTCCCAACAAACCCACCTCTCCCCTTTTGGATTTGTTCAACAAAATCAAAGATAGTAATAAGTTGAAACACTCTTCAACAACCTCTGTTTCTTGCATACCCAATCATAGCTCAAACCCACAAAACCCAATTTCAAAATGCAATTTCTCCAACACACCCACCTCTCTTTTTTCCAATTTGCTCCCAGCTCTATACAAAATCAAAGGTTTAGCCTCTTCCAAGAAATGGGTCTCCGTTTTTCCAGGCTCTAATGGTGGGTCAGAGGGCTATTTGCAAAACGGAGGGCTTGGTGTGGCTTTGTTGAGCATGACCACGACGGCGAGAGTTCGAATCAGCCCTTTTGTGGCGACTCTGGCGGCGAATCCAACGTTCGTTTCGGGTTTGTTTGCTTGGGTGATTGCTCAATCGACGAAGGTGATATTGAATTTCTTTGTGGAGAGGAAGTGGGATTTGGGGATTATGTTTGCTTCAGGAGGAATGCCTTCGTCTCACTCTGCAGAAAATAAACCAGTTCGCACCTGTTCCAGAAAATAAACCAGTTTGCAGATTGAGGGAGCCGGTTGACCGGTGGGTCAACCGGCCGGACGTCCGGCTGGTTGACCGGTTGGCCCACCCCAACGTTACAGCACGGTGAAATGGTGAAATCTCGTGCTTGCCCTTAGTTTGATGAAAGTTTTGTTCCGTTCTCAGTTTGATATCAATTTTGTGAAACCATTGGAGAGGAAAAAAGTGACTTTTTCATCAAATTTGAATTTGAGGCTTAATCTGATGCAACCTTGGAGATGGCCTAAGACAACTCATATCAAGCACATGGTGTACAATACAGATACAATTCAAAATTCAAACTACATCAACCATATTCTCATTAACCAAACACCCATTTCAATTCAATTAGCAACAGAACAATTGACATTACATTGGACATAAATATCCAGAAATACATACAGATGGGAGATGAATAATGAATCGAAATTTTAGCTACTTTTGGATGGTGAATCTTACCATAGTGCACTTTCCTTGCGTGAAGTACAAACAAATTGGCTTCCAGCGATTCCTCTGCTTGGGATTTGCAGAAGAAGAATCAATCGAAGGGGCTGGTTCTTGGGTAGAGAGAGAAGCAGAGAGATTATTGAGTCTGGTACGGTTGGGTTGGAGAGAGAGTGTGAGATGAGAAAACGAGAAAGGAAGGAGAGAAGAGAGATAATTATGCCGACACAGAGGAACCCTAGACAGAGGAACCCTCGAAAACGCCATTAGCGAGGGTGATACTGGTAACTGAGTTAACACCTCGTTTGGTATGAATTTTTTTTGTTTTTTTTTGGTTTTTTTGGGTTTTTTTTATAAGAATATGTTTAGAATATTTTTTAGTTGTACAGAAAAATATGAATTATTGAGATGCTTGACAAATTTTTAAGTGATTTTCTCACTTTTTAAGCCAAAAAGTTGTGTTTACAAAGAATTAATTTAGTTTGATTTTTTTTGATTAATTTAATTTAAATTAGTTCCGTTTAATTTTTTTTTTTTTGATTTTTTTGATTTAGAGGTGATGATTGTAAAAAAAATAATAATAATAACATAATTACGAATTAAATATGACATTTTATTTTATTGATTTATTCAATATATTTTATCATTATATATTTATTTAGGCAGAAAAATCAGTGCTGAGATACTAATAAAAGGTGGAGAGAATTAAAATTTATATACACAACAAATAAAGCATCTTTTCTTTTCTTTTTTTCATAGAATTAGTAACTGTTAAAAACTTTTATTTGTTTTCAGAAATGAAGATAGGCCCAATAAAAATTTTGTTTATAATTTAAATTATTTATTTATTTATTTTTAAATGTAACCAAAAAAGATTAAACATAAGGAGAATTTTGGATAAATTACAAATATACTCCCTGATGTTTACTTAAATTACAAATTATTCCTTGTGGTTTTAGAAATTACATTATGCCCATATGGTTTCTAATTTCATAACAAATAAGTCATTTTATTAATAAATTATCAAGTTAATTAACAGTTTTTAATAATGTTAAAATTTTATTTCAATTAATAATTGAAATAATTTTATTATTGTATAGGTGAACAGATAGAAATTTCACTTTTTCAATTAATTCTGTTAAATAAAAAATTTTGACAGAGAGGTATTTGTAATTTTCTAAATCACAAGGGACAATTCGTATTTTAAGCAAATCTCAAAGAGTGTATTTGTAGTTTATCCAGAAATTTTATAATACAAACTCCCTTCACCTTTTGGTTATGACGTTGTGTCTATATTTGTGACTTACTATATTATTAGTTATAATACATTATAATATTAGTTAGGAATTTTTTTCTTCTAAGATCCCTGATAGAAAGATTTTATAGTATAAAGAACATTCAATATTTTCATAATATCTAAGATTCCCTAACATTGATCTAGAAAAATTTCAATCTAGAGAAATTCTAGACTTCCCAAAGAATTTCTCTGGGTTCAAATCAGAGAAAATCAAATTTCTCTGAGTTCAAACCAAAGAAAATTGAAAAACACAAAAAAAATTAAACAGGGCAGAGAAAATTACCCAGAGAAAGAAATTTCTTTGAGTTCAACCCAGAGAAATTCAAAGAAAATTGAATAACACAGAAAATTAAACAAAGTAGAGAAAATTACCTCGAGAATGATCAGAACAAAATACTAACAAGTTCTTGCAATTTCCTCACCAAAATACTAAATTTTGTAAATTCACAGCCCAACTCCCTAGCAAATTTTTTATTTTTGATCAACCTTCAAAATCCAATCCCAAATCCCCAATTCACCAACTTAGCAAAATTACACAGCAAAACTGTAATACAAAACCAGAACTTCAACCTACTTCTTAACCAAGCCCAAATTCAAATCCAAACTCCTCTAAATTATCGAAATTACACGAGTTCATCCAATAATTTCAACAATAAGCAATGATACAAAACAACATTCACTTAATTGATCGCTCAATGTATTAATTAATTCAGGAAAATAAAACCTAAACAATCAATTCAAAATCCACAACCTAGATTCGATTTGTGTATGTATGTGTGTGTGTGTGTGTGTGTGTGTGTGTTTGAGAGAGAGAGAGAGAGAGAGAGAGAGAGAGACCTTCATGTTGAACAGATTGGCATTGGTGAGGGTGAGAAAATTGAACAAGTTCTTGATCAGAACTAGGTCTCTGCAATGAAACCCCAACGAAGTTGGTTCTCTCTATAGCCAAGACTTGGGTAGAGAGTTCACTTTTCTATGTCCCCGTTCTAGGTTGTTCTCAATCTCTCAAATCCATTCATCTTCTCTCTCTCTCTCTCTCTTTGTGTGCGTGTGTGTGCAAGAAACATGAGCAATGGTTTATGGTTGGTTAATAATTGACATCTTCACAGCCATATTGGAACTCTAGATTGAGAGAGAGAGAGAAGGGTTGTTAGGTGCGAAAAGAGAGAGGAGAGAGAGAGAATGAGAGAGTAGGTGTATATAGGTGTGGGTGAGGGACCTTAGACTACAAAAAAAAATTATTGTAGATCTCTCCCAATACTAAAAGTTAGAGAGAGATGTTAGACTAATTTTCCCTATTAGTTATGATATTATTTTGATTATGGTCTAAGAACGGTTTGGTTACAACTCAATTTTTTAAAAATTATGATTCCCATAAAATTGAGTTATACCATTATTTTGATTATAATCTAAGAGATATTTGGTTATATTTCGTGTGATATTTCATTATAACTCAATTTTTTTAAAATTTTTTAATATGACTCTTATAATATTGAGTTAAACTATTTATAATAATCAAACTCATAAATAATATAATTTGCATATGATATACACATCGAAACTATAACATTACCATAAACATAAATATTATATAACGAGCAAATATTAGTGAGTTGGACACAACATAACATAAAAGATTCGGGAATGCTTTAAGATGGACTTCACTTATAGCCAAAACATAGTATTTATTTATTTTTCATAATTCCTTGTAGCTCGAAAGTTGGAGCCACAATTTAGTTCAAAACCCACCTGGACAAACACTTCACCGAACCAAAGCCACCTCAGCAATCCTTATCACCAATAATTTCTATTAAATTATAAATTGACCCAAAGAGACTTGAAAAAATTACAAAAAAGTATAAATACTAAATAAAAATTATATTTTCATATAAACTTAGAATTAGTAATTATATGCGTTTAATTACAATACTTAGAGCTGAAATAAAAGATCGTCTAGATTATATTTCTGAATTAGAAAGTGAGTCAAAATAGATTAAATTTTCTTTTGGCTATTGCTTCAGGACAATCTATAATAAATTATAGCGAAAGAATTGCCAATATTAAAAATAAAATATTCTTAGAAAAAACCAGTGTAAAATATCAGTGAAAGATTTTACAAGGGTTAATATTAAATTAGATCCGCAAATCCGTAATTGAATTGGTATCAGAGCCCAATTTCTTTCAGCTCACCAAATTCCAACAATTCATGTTCAGGGGAATTTATGATGTCTATAAAGAATATCCAAGCATGGCACCCGTCACATTTACAACTGTGATATGAAAATTGGGAATAATCAATACATTCAATGTTCCACCTCACCTACAGAATGCTATGTTCTCTTAGCTCACCAAATTCCAACAATTCATGTTCAAGAGAATTTGTGAAGTCTATAAAGAATATCCAAGCATAGCACCCATTACATTTACAATTGCCCAAAAGGAGGTAAAGGATGAATGTCTAAATGCAGCTCATTATCTAATAAAAGTCAAAGACAAGAAAGACTTAATCCCTTACAAATGTGATTGGTTCAAAGATTGAGACGAAACTTTTACATTCGATCCAACAGAAGCAAGGGCAAGACGATTTTTCATAATATCTCACGAAATTACAGAATTAGCAAGAGTTGGATTCAAATTAATTCATTATGGAAGGACTACATTTGCAATAACACCATCCTTAGCAGAAAAGTTAATTATTCTAGGATTACCTTATGAATCAGTATATGATTATTTGGAATAGGTAGATTCGAGGACATATTTATCTGAAAGAGGATGTAAATTTTTGAAAAAATATCTAATGGAACAAGATCTAGAAGAATGGGATGAGATGCTTGAAGAATATATTGCGTGAGACCCGAAAAATCCTCTCACATGGATATTGATGAGCTCTAACGAAAAGATGAGCTTGGCTGCTGTAATCTTCAAAGATAAACATAGTCGGCGCCACCCAACCGGGGTTGCCGGCCGGAGACACTCCGATGATCAAGTTAGAATCCATGAATGAAGAGTATAGATAGTAAAGAGTATTGTGGGTGGAGTATAGAGAGAGATGACCCCCCTTTTATGTATGAGGTCTCCTCTTTTTATAGGGGATAGATGATATTTGTTTAGGATATTTTACCCATACATTTAGGATATTTTTCTGGCTTCCACAATTGCCCCAAAACTTTCATTATCTGTGGTAGAAGAAATGAGAGTTTTTATTGCCGATTTACGCTGTTCAAACAAATGTTAGGTTTCTTGATAAAGAACACTTTGAATAAATGAATAAAAATGAATGAATGAATAACTGTATGAATGCATGTATGTTTGAATGTATGTGCAAATATACATATAATTATATGTATATAAGGGGGAGTGGTGAGCTAAAGCCCAGTGAGTAATGCTAGTATAGGGAGGTTAAATGAATGATGGACCATGGTATTATTACCCCCAAGGCGAGGGTGTAGGCCGCGGTATTATAACCCCAGGGCAAGGGTGTAAGCTGAGGTATCATAACCCCCGGGCGAAGGTGTAGTATATTGCTGAGTGCAGAGATTGCTTCCAAAAATGGACTTTTGTGCTGAGCTAGAGATATTTCTATGTGTCGAGCATGGAAATGATTGCCTGAACCAAATAAGACAAATTAAATAATGTAGATATGTCAGCCAAAAAAGTGAGAAGCTGTAAAAACTATAAGAATAACGGTGCTTCAAAAAAAATAGATTAAATAATGTAGACATATCAGCCAAAAAAGTGAGAAGCTGTAAAAACTATAAGAATGACGGCGCGCGCAAAAATATGCAAAGAATTGCTGAGTGTCATGTATTGCCCCCAAACTAGCGCTTGCTTGGAGCTGTGTGAAAAGGAGCGGGAGTTTGTAACTCAAGTAAATGTAGCTGTAATGTTTGGACCAAGTTAGCTAAGTATGCATGCATAGCAGAGGTACTGAGATGATGATCGGCTGATATGCCCCAATTGGAAAGCGAAAAATTAACTAAGATGTCCTAGTGGGCAATAAATGGCCAAGGTAACGCAGAATAATCGGGGAAGACACAGGATTATTTCCTCGTCCCAAGATCCTGTTGCTGAAATTGCATGCCGATCAGATAGGATTTGATCGTTGATTTTGCATTTAATGTTCTCGATTGGCCTATGTATTGATCTCAATATGCGACCCAAAATTTGCAAACTTAGACGGTACTAGGGGTGGGCAACGGTTTATCCGAACCGCTCAAACCGCCCAATCCGCCCAACCCGCATATAAGTGGGCGGTTTCGCAAACATAATGTGGGCGGATGCGGTTTGAAATATGACAAATTTGCGGGTTGCGGGCGGGTCGCGGTTTAAACCCGCAAACCGCAAAAACCGCCCGCACTTTAATTATTATTATTATTATTTTTTTATATACCAACTTTGTAACTTTTACATGAGCACCATTATATTCTCTATGACACTAGGATCCTTATTTTTAAGTATTTCTCAACTTTCTTAATGCCGTAGAATTATCAAGTCCTAAACTTGGTTTCTTATATGATTTTCATTGGTGATTCATCCACTTTTTCCTAATAAAATTTTTCTTCTAATGGTCGATAGAACTTATAGTTTGATTATTGATTACTGAACTGACAATTCTAATTGAGTACAACCTTTAATGCATTGATATACATTTTTTTCATAGCAAAAATGCTAGTGTAGGGTCTCTTTGTTTTGGGTACTTTAATTTAATGCATTGATATTCAATTTTTATTTGTAAACTCATCAAAAAATTGTTATCACAAATATATAAAAAGAATCTGATGCCTAAATTCGCTGGAAAAAAAAAACTCGAAAATTAATTTTTAAAGAAAAAAGTGTAAACCGCAAACCGCCCGCAACCGCCCGCACATTTGCAAACCCTATCCGCACAAACCGCAAACCGCACTGCGGGCGGTTGCGAGTTGACTTTTTCCCAAACCGCATAGATGCGGGCGGGTCAAAACCGAACCGCAAACCGCACAAAACCGATCCGCGAACACCCCTAGACGGTACTCATGTGTTCAGAAGGCTCCAAATAGTTGGAAACGACCATTGGATCGTTGTAATCAGATTCCTGATGGCGTAGTTGTAGCCAAAACAGAGCTAATGGCTCAGATCGGTTGAGAATGGTGCTCCACAAAGAACTGGAGAATTGCTCGACAAAAAATAAAAGGAAGTTACTGGTGAGAATTGAACTTTTGCTCTCATGGTGAAATAATAACACTAAACCACTTTGCCATGACATATCCTTGTGTATATATTTTGTACATTATATGTTTGAACTTGATTGTTTGGCCATTACATGATGTAACTTAGCCGCAATGCACATAATAATTTTTTTTGTTTGCCAACTTGTGGTCGTCTTCTTTGGCAAAAGAGGTGAATTTTTAGGCAAATTTCGCCTAGCTCATACGTCTTCGTTTTAGCTCCGATTTTGACGCAGTTTGTTGTGTTAGACTCGGCTTAATGAGTACTTCACACTAGTACAGCCAAAACTTGATTTTGACAATTTTGACAATTTTAGTTTTTCTAAAAATTTGGTTCGTTTTGCAACTACCAGCAAACTTTGGTTAGTTCTTGGCTTCTCGGGTTGATAGGTTTGGACTCTTTGAGTTAAGATGAATCCGCTAGTATTTTTAGATGTTGATTTCGGTAAGCTGAGATGCTAGTGTTATGCCGAGATAGTAGTGCCAAATAAGTTGCCGATGCTAGATAAAATATAGCATTGATGATATTAATATGCTCTTGATAATATGCCGAATGATATGCTGAATTACAAGGGGAATAGGCCGAATAAGTTATGAATTGATAATATGTGAATTTGTAGAGTTGCAAATATGTTGACTAAGTTGCCGAATAAGTTGAATAAGTTGTCGAAGCCAAGTTGATAACATGCAGAGTATCTTTGGAGTTTTGTCGATTAATTGGCTATGAGTTGAGCCATTGCCGAAATGCGCATGCATGGGCTCGAACGCCAAATATAAATGGAAAGTGAGTCAACTTTCTCGCTTGTCAAAAGCTAGTGGTCGGCCTTCGCTTTGGGTTTGTCTGGTCGAGCACACTTGTGCAGTAATTCCATTTTGTTCTTGGCTTGCCGCATACGTGGTCGGCAATAGGAATTGTGGTGATTGTCATTGGGACATCAGAGAACATCGAGTTGACAAGTCCCTTGGGGTGTGTCGAAGCACTTAGTCGGTAACTAGTGCTAAAACACGGTTGGCGTCTTATTTATAATTTTGACTTTGCCGAGAACTTGGTTGACAACACTTTGACCTTTGGTTTTACTGAGTTTGGCAACTTGGCCATGCCAAACTGATCGTGACAATTCGCCGGCACCTCCGAGAGAATGGTATTGTCGAACAATAGTTGGACGGCTCGCTAGGACCGCTTGGTCGGCAACGTTGGCAATGTTGGCTTACCGAAATACTTATTCGACAACTCCTCTTCAGCCGAGAATACTTGACCATCGCCTTTTGGCTTTGTTTTGGCTGAACAATAATGCTGACCCAATCCAACTCAAACTATACAAAAACTTTAGTAAAGATGATAGTGTTAGAAATGGTTTTGAAGTTTTGGAAAAATCTGATTTTTCCTTAACTTTTGTCTATTTTTTAGGTGGGACCCATACGCCAAAGTTGGCGGGTCTAAGTGGTAATGCGTTCTATGCCGTGTTGTGATTCACATAGTACATTTGGTTGCTTAAAACCATTATCGGGTGAATGGGAAATTGAAGCCAAAGTGAGCTCCATGGAAATAGAGTTTTTGGTGGAAATTCCTTAAGGTTTGAATAAAGGCTTGTCCTACGTTGGTTTTGTGGAAAGAATTTTGTGGGTTTATACGGCATGAGTTTGTAACTTTGGGAGGTCCCCAAGGGGCACCCCAAGTTTGTAGAAGGGAGAGGTTATGGACAAATTAAGCTAGACCCATTGGACCAAAAAATAACCACACATGCACATGTTGCTGCCGTCCGTTCGTCCGATCGATTAGGTTTAGGCCTAGGCGTGGGTGTGTGGAGTGAGGTTGGGTTGGGCCTGTCCGGCCCAATACTTATCTTTTTGGGGAAAAAACATTTGAATTTTACTTTTCTAAAATTAAATTCTAATTTTTTGGAATTTGAATTTTGGAAATTAAATTCAAAATCGATTTTTGGTTCCAAAAAATTCAGTTAGAAATCTATATAGGTTTATATCTGTCCTAATTCAAATTCAAACCCAAACAGATTCATATCTGTTTGAATTCAAACCCAAACAGTGCCATTTAAACTAAACAGGTCTGCTACCTGTTCAAATAGGTTTATTACCTATTTAATTCAAAATGAAAAGTCACCTTTACACCTATATATAGACAAGTCTCTCACTTGGTTTGTCACTCCAATTTTCAACCAAAATTTTGTCTGCCCTCTCTGTATTTCTGCTACATAATTTTTCTTGTGAGAAAGAGTGTAAACACTTAGTGTGTTCGTTGTGCAAACAATTTGTAGTGTTACTATTGTTTGCTGTTGATCATTTTATCCTGGGGATAAGCGTCCACATTTTGAAAGCACCGTGGAGATGACGAATCTGTCTTAAGGACACAGTGTTAAACACTAGACTTGATCAAAAAATTTGTTCAAGAAATTAATTTGGTAAGTAATTAATTTATTTTCTGTTTTATTATCTTTTTGTTTCGGATTTTCATTTTGTTTTTGTAACAAAATAAAAATCTATTTTTATTTATGTATTTATTTATTTTTGGTTTGATTTTTGTAATCAAACAAATTCTCTCATTTCCTTTATTTCTTCTGTATTCTGTTTGTTGTTAAGTACACAAACATAATTTATTTTTCAAATACAGTGAAGATTGTCCAACAATCTCAAGACAGATTGATAAATAATAGTAATATATTGTTTATTTTCTTTGACAACTAGTAGTAATATACTGGTGTCATTAACAATTGCAGAATATTAATTTGTGTTACAAAAAAATTATTGTGGAATTTTATTTTTCTAATTTTAATAACAAGGAAAATAAAATTATTTTGTGTTATAATTTATTTTCTGGTTTTAGTAACTAAAAAATTAATTTATGTGTTAGTTTTTTCTGATTTTTGTAATCAGATATCATGACTGCTGAAAGTAGTACTCCAAATCCGATTGTTACAACGACTCCGGTCCCTATCCAAAACCATGTTCAAGTTCCGATAAATTATGGAGAAAAATCAAAAAAATTTAATGGCACTGAGTTTAAGAGATGGCAGCAGAAAATGCTGTTCTATCTTACAACTCTAAATTTGGCATGGTTTCTCAGTGAAGAGGTTCTAGTGCCTAGAGAGGATGAAAGTGATCGGCAAGTTGTTGCCGCTGTAGACGCTTGGAAGCATTCTGATTTCCTGTGCAGAAACTACATCCTCAATGGCCTTGACAACATGCTGTATAATGTTTATAGCCCTCTGAAAACAACAAAAGAATTGTGGGATTCTTTGGAGAAAAAATACAAGACAGAGAATGCTGACACAAAGAAATTTGTTGTCGGTAAATTTCTAGACTTCGTTATGGTAGACTCCTAAACAGTAATTTCTCAAGTTCAAAAATTTCAAATAACTTTGCATGATATTCATTCTGAAGGTGTGTCTCTTAGCGAGTCTTTCCAAGTCATTGCTTTAGTGGAAAAGTTATCACCGGCTTGGAAAGATTTCAAAAACTATTTAAAACATAAACACAAGAAAATGACCATGGAAGAATTGATTGTAAGACTAAGAATCGAAAAAGATAACCGAAAGGCTAAAAAGAGGAATGATAAAAATCTCATTGAGTCTAAGGCTAATATGGTTGAACAAGTGCACAAACTACATAACAAAAAGAGGAAGTTTAGAAGAGATGGTCCTAAATAAGGCGACAATAATGGCAATAAAAAGTTCAAAGGTAAATGCTATAATTGTGGCATGACTGGACATTGAGCTTTTGATTGCCGCCGCCTTAAGAAGGATCGTGGAAGTACAAGCAAGAAGACCACCAATCAAGCTAATATGACAGAATTAGATTACATCTCTGACGGGGTAAATGACATCAATCTCTCTGCTGTGGTGTCTGAGGCTGATTTGGTTAGAAATCCCAAGGAATGGTGGGTTGACACTGGGGGAACTTGACACATTTATGCAGACAATAAGATGTTCACTACTTACAATAAGGCTGGAAATGATGAACAACTTTTCATGGGAAATTCTTCTACTTTTACTGTGGCTAGACAAGGAAAGGTGATCTTGAAGATGACATCAGGGAAAGAACTTACCCTCAACAACGTACTGCATGTACCAGACATCTGGAAGAATTTAGTTTTTGGCTCTTTGTTAAGTAAAAATGGTTTTAGGCTTGTATTTAAGTCTGATAAATTTGTATTATCAAATAATGGTATGTATGTTGGTAAGGGATACAGAAGTGATGGTCTCTTCAAGTTGAATGTAATGACGGTTGTACCAAAACTTACTATTAATAAGAATAACACATCTTTTGCTTATATTCTTGAGTCAAATCTATGGCATGGTATGTGAATTTTGATGCTTTGCGTAGATTAATTGGTTTGGATTATATACCAAAGTTTGAAATTGATCCCAATCACAAATGTGAGATTTGCATAGAAGCAAAACTAACTAAGGTTCCATTTAAATCGGTTGAAAAAAAAAACCGAACCTCTATAATTAATTCATACTGATGTATGTGATCTTGAATTTGTTCAAACTAGATGCGGCAAAAAGTATTTCATAACATTTATCGATGATTGCACAAGATATTGTTATGTATATTTACTTAGAAGTAAAGATGAAGCCTTAGAAATGTTTAAACTCTACAAACTGAAGGTGAAAATCAACTTGGTAAAACCATGAAAATGGTTATAAGTGATAGGGGTGGTGAATATGATGCATCATCAAATGAATTTTGTGCACAACATGACATTATTCACTAAACTACAACACTTTATTCTCTATAGCAAAATGGAATTGATGAAAGGAAGAATAGAACCCTTAAAGAAATGATGAATGCCATGTTACTAAGTTCAGGCTTACCGCAGAACTTATGGGGGGAAGCAATATTGTCTGCTAATTATGTTCTTAATAGAATACCCCACAAGAAATCTAACAGCACTCTTTATGAATTGTGGAAAGGTTGACCACCTTCCTACAAATACTTAAAAGTGTGGGGGTGTTTGACAAAGGTAGAAGTTCCTATTTCTAAAAAAACTAAGATAGGACTAAAAACAGTGGATTGTGTATTTATTGGTTATACTTAAAATAGTAGTGCAAATTGGTTTCTGACTTATAAATTAGAAATATCTGATATAAATATGAACACTATTATAGATGTTGTTCTAGATAGGCAACCCAAGAGGGGGGTGAATTGGGTTATTAAAAATTTCATAATATTAAAATTAACACAATATTCAGAATTTTAATAAATAAAAAAACAGAATAATAATTATCAATATAAAAGTAAGAGAGATAGGGAGAGAAAATCAAACACTGCGATTTATAGTGGTTCGGCACGCCAGGCCTACGTCCACTCCCCAAGGAACCTCCTTGAGAATTTCTTTACTATCAATTGAATAAATACACCACCAAGCTTGTGGATTTGGTACAGGACTTACTCTTATCTACTGAGCCTCACTCAACAATAAAAGCTTTACCCTTACAAAATCTCTCACAAAAATAAGGAATAAGAATAAGTGGTACTTAAACCCTCTTTTACAATAACTCTCTCACAAAGAGTAGATATGAAAGTATAAGAACAAAGACTAGACTTAGATCTGAAAGTGAAAGAGCAGAATACAATTTGGAGCTCACAGAAAATTTTCTCTTCAAGTTCTTGATTTTTCTCCACACACAACACTTCTATTTATACACAAAAATATATCCGTTGGACGCTCCTTGCTGACGTCATGGCTTACATAAGCACGCTCCTTAATTTTAAACATTCAGCACATGTTAATAAGAAAATAGATGAAAATAATTAGTAAGAGTAACTTTTTCTTTTCCCTTTTTGTTTAGTCAAAAATGTAGCCACCGTTTTAAACAATTTTAATATAAAACATAACTTTCAACCAAGCAAATAATTTGCTTTAACTTTTTTCTTCTTGTTTCATTAGTGTATATATATATATATATGTGCGTGTGTGTGCATATATGTGACATAATATAAATTTCAAATATGAACCACCGACTTGTAGACAATTTGAATCACATCTTTGAATTCAAATAGGGAATTGATTTTGATCCATCATTATGGACTCCTTGAAGTCAAGACCTACATGATTTTGCGTCTATTTTCTTATGTAAGAAAAATCAAAGCATTTTGCAATTTTTCTTTTGTATAAAAATTTTTTTGTTTACTTTTTCAAACTTTACAAACAAATCACCAAGGTTTGAATATATATCTAATCAATCACTTTTGAATATAATATCATGTATATATATATGCATATATATAAGATGCAATAATTTTGTCAAACTTTTACACTTACCTTTTCTTATTTATTATAGTAATATATATATGATACAAAACCTATTGTCAAAAGATTTGCTCATCTTTTTCTTTTTACAATAATATATATATATATATATAAAGGTATGATTTGTTTTCAAACACCACTTGAGTAGGTTTCACTTTGAATGCAAAATAATTTTGCTATATACCATTCATCATATGTGATCTTATCAAAAGAAAACAAATTATCAATATCACATTTGTCAAAATAATACAACTAATTGATTTGTCAAAAGATGAATAGTAAAGTTTTCAAAAATATTTTTATTTAAATAATATTTAACAAATATATATTGTGGGGATATATTTTCTGAATACCAACACGTGGCATGGTGACGCCGACGTGTCAGCCGAGGTGCCACGTGTCGTGGTAGTTAAGCCGAGATGATTTCGGAGTTGCCGAGGTTATCTCCGAAGATATCGGAATCCGAGATAAGCGGATAAGGGACAAGAGTCCTAAGACGAAGAGGGGACTTAACCAAGATGAGGATAAAGCTCTTAGGGAGTTTATCTTTATCTCTTAAAGAGTCCAAAGTAAACACTGAATTGGAGTTCATAGAAGTCATACTTCTAGTAGGACTTGGATTGAATATATTATAAAAGAGAGGCACCCCCGTGGGTCTAAGGTAGGCAATTTGTGTTTTGAATATTAAGATTAGCACTTGATTATCTTTGAGAGATATACTGACTTGATCGTCGGAGTGCCCCCGGGTGGAAGAACCACCGCCGGAGCCTTTTCTTTGTGTTACAGGTTACTGAAGCCATCCATTCTGCCTGTGCTCTCCATCTGATCACTAAGCAGGCAGTGTGGTCAGATTTTCACTCACACATATATATTTTAAAAAGATAATATTTTGCGTCAAATAATATGTATATTAAAAAAATTCAGAGTGTTACAAATAATATTTTAGACATCATCAAAATTAAATAATATGATCAACAACCTCCCCCTTTTTGATGATGGCAATATTTGTATAGATTTGACACAAAATAATATTTGATAACCCTGTAACATACAACATATAATTTTCAAAAGCAAAATCATATTTTTTCTCCCCCTTTGACATCATCAAAATAAAAGATGAAGAGATGAAACAAACACAGTTGATGAAATAAGCTGAGCAGCCAAAAATAAAATAACAGGCCTTCTGTCTTGTCGGAATCATTGTGGAGATTTTGGAGCATCTCAAGCGCAGAAAATATTGACAAACAAAAGATTTAAGCAGATATGCATCGAGTAATGGAGCAATGGAGTGTATAAAAAGTGACACAGATCATAGGCAAAGATACGAACTCATCAAGTGTTTGAGAGAAAAATTTGTTTTAGCGTCTTTTGTAATCATGTCATTCCTTACCTTGTCTATCAATGAGTCGGACCTACATGAGGTGCCTATAATGCAGGCAAATGAGAGAGTACCAGTGACGCAGGCACATGCTATGCTTGTAAATGAGGGTTCTAGTATTATTGGCAATCGAAATGATTTCGATGCTATTAATAACACTATGGCTCTTAGTACACAGGTCATGACTGCAGTTTCCAATATAGCGTGACGATTACAAGCAAGAGTACAAGAAAATCAGCAATGGAGAGATGGGGTGTGTTTGTTAAAACAACAAGTAGTTAATATGTGTAAGGAGAAGAAAGAGCTAAAAAGAAAAAATGCACAGTTGGAGAATGCGGTGCATTATTATGCAACGGTGATAATGCCAAGACTCACAGAAATCGAAAATAGGGAGAGACATGTAAAAGAGGTTCATGAAAAGTTGTTGAGAGAAGTGGAAAAAAAAAAATCTGTGAAGCCTTCAGAAAATTTACATGTAATCGAGTAATATTTTTTTTCTGAAATAAAATTTCAAGCATTTCTTCTGTTTTTATTTATTTATGTTATTGTTATTATTATTATTAAAATTTTATTTTTTTTAAATTCTGTTTTTGCACAAAAAAAAATTTGTTTGTTGGTGCAGATAAGGATATGGCAGATAAAAAAAAAATGATATATATACTTCCCCTAAAATTATGCACAGAATATACACACGCCCTTTTTTTTATGTATTTTTATAATGATTGTTAATCTCAAAATATATGAGTCTCCCCCTGAATTAATGCACTAAAAACTACATAAATTTGAAAAAATAAATTACCAATCTATAATACCAAGGGCCCTTAAGATCCGGTCATAAACAACTACACTAAGTGCACTAGCATAAAAGGAGAAAATAAAAATAAAAACAATTTCTTCAGACAAGGTAGAAGCAACCATTATTAAATCCAAGAGAATTTGGAGCACATATAACAAGTAAAAAAATGTAACACAGTGCAACAAGAATTTTAACATGTTGATCGGTGATGACCTTGATGATCGGAAAAAATGGAGAAGATTGGGTAGATCGGTGGCGAATTTGTGTAGATCGGCAATGGATCTTGATGGATCAGTCACGGATCTTGATGGATCGGTGATGGAGCTTGATGAATCGGTAATGATGGTAATGCAGATTTCGAGCGGAGAAGTGATGGAGTTTGGTGGATTGATGAGGGATTTGGGTGGATGATGGTAGTGATGAAAGTGATGGATGATTTTGTGGATGATGGAAATGGTTGTAGACGATGGTGAGCATGGAGATGGAGTCGGCTGAGGATGTGAGGAAGAAGGGGAAAGCGAGAGACCAAGAGAAAGAGAAAAAGAGAGAGTAAGGGAGAGAGTGGGTGAGAGATAGAGACGGAACAGGAGAGAGAGAGAGAGAGAGAGAGAGAGAGAGAGAGAAATTATATATATAAATATATGTATATTATTATTGTTATTATTATTATTTTTATAATAATAATAATTATTACTATAGTTATTTTATTTAATTGTTTAAATTTTTTTTTAATATAAACATTATATTGGAGTATTCATCATACCAAGTTCTGTTCTAATATAACAAAATTGTTCTTCATTTAGAGGCTTGGTAAATATGTCAGCTAATTAACAATTTGTAGGCACAAATTTGAGTTCAATGTCACTTTTGAGTACATGATCTCTTAGAAAATGATGCCTTATTTCAATGTGTTTAGTGCGTGAGTGCTGAATAGGATTTTTTGAAAGGTTGATGGCACTTGTGTTGTCACATTTTATAGGAATATGATCAAAGTGAAGTCCAAAATCTTGAAGTTGTTGTTTCATCCAAAGCAATTGTGCACAACACCCAGCGGCGGCAATGTATTCTGCTTCAGCAGTTGACAGAGCCACTGAGTTTTGTTTTTTGTAAAACCAAGAAGTGAGTGAGTGTCCAAGAAAATGACAAGTGCCACTAGTACTTTTTCTATCACGCCCCAAACCCGCCCCTAAAAGTTTGGGCATGACCTAATCGGAAACAGACATTAAATCTGATATACATACATATGGGGCCTGAACGGAAGCATTAAATATCATAAAATAACATAAAATAAAAAGAAATTACATCCATTGAGCGACCACTATCATGCCAGGATCACAAACAGTGAATCAGATGATAAATATTTACATACACATATACAACCTCGCCCCTTGTTTGGGGCATATAACAAAAACATTGGAAACTTCAACATATAATAGGCAAACAAAGAATAAGCCAAAACTTGGCAACTTCACAAAAACGGGTAGACTTCACCCAAATGTTTGGATACACAGAGGTTGTCAAAGGAAGATGAGCATCGAGGGTTATGGCTGACCTCCAGATTTACTACCTACAGAATCAGACAAAATACAGAGTGAGACAATCTCAGTGAATAATAGCACTTAGATAACCCAATGTTCAACTAGAACTACAATGCAAAGCAATGTATATATATAATGTAAAAGACATGTAGTTAATCTGATTCTGTACTAATATTCAGAACGGCCTCGTTGGTTCACAACATCACAGATTAGCCCTTGGCCTGGTGGATTCACACATTTACACATTGGTCCTTAAACAGAACGACATTAAGCTCTTATCAGAATGGCATTAAGCCCTGTAATGCACAGAACGGCCATCGGCCCAGAAATGACAGAACAGCCTATCGGCCCAGAAATAAATATGTATGGACTCAAGAGGTGGCTCGTACGGATTCTAAAGGTGGCTCCCACCAAAGTGTAGCACTTAGTTCTGTACAGCACTTTGTTCCATACCAGAAATCATTAGGTCATAAGGACCGAACAATGCATATTATGTCATAACGTAGCATAACCGAAACGGATAAACAAAAACAGAATAACCTTAGTTCCTTAAGAATTCCATTATGGAATAGTGCACATAAACTTCTCATGACTTAGTTACCGATTAACACAGTTATCTTTTGTATAGCAGAATAAGACTCATACTATTACAGAGAACATATAATAACGTTAAACCTTTGCATTCATATCGTAGGTTCTGAATGACCTCGGGTCCATTTGTAACACAACAGGACTATTTCAGACTCATACGGATGCACATAGCTTATCCAATTATTTTGATCCCTCAGAAATATCCATACTCCGATGATTTATAACTGATCGGCCTCAGGCCCATTAGTAGCAAAACGGTATGCTTTCACAGTTACACTAAAATCATTATTCCAGAATGAACATAATTATTAATAAGTACAACGTATTTCACAGCTTGGCCCTCGGCCTCATAGGTTCACAAATTCACAAATTCACACATTGGCCCTCGGCCCAATATATTCATAACTTCTCAAATTGGCCCTTAACCTAACAGAGTTATAGATTCACAAATTCACACATTGGCCCTCGGCCTCATAAATTCACAAGTCGGCCCCCGGCCTCATAAATTCACAAGTCGGCCCCCGGCCTCATAAATTCACGCGTCGGCCCTCGGCTTCATAAATTCACAAGTCGCAAGACTTTCGATGTTTCCATAGGTTCATAGTTCACAAGACTTTCGATGTTTCCATAATTTCACATTGTTTCCCGAGTAGCAAACATATTAACATAGTTTCTTGCGATGAACACAACGTTCATAACAATAATTATTAACGATAATAAAGGTATTTCGTTACTACTATTACTCACAGTGTTGTTGCGGAGCGATGGTTCCTCCCGTAGTGTGTCCTACACACATAGATAACACACATTAGTTCCTTTTTCCCGATTAAACCATTTCTTGAGTCATTACACTTCAATTGCATTTACAACCATCTTAAGATCATCAGAAAAATATTCTAAAAATACCAGAGAGGCAAGCACACAAAACTGAGCGATAAAGTTTTTGGACCTGGGCCGCACGTGCGGCCGGACCCTCCGCACAAGTGGACATGCACCGCACGTACGGTCCTCCCCCTCCGCTCGAGCGGCCTAAAGCAGTATGTAAAATCTGTTTTTTTCTTCTTTGTCCGCACGTGCCGCCATGACCTCCGCACGTGCGGTGGTGACCCCTGTTTTGGGCAATCCGTCTTCAACACCAAATTTCAACAACACCCACTCATTTTACATGCAAAACAAGGTTCAATTAATGGCATACATTAACCTAACTTCACTATAACATGAATCATAAGATGAACACCACAAAGCAAACATGATTAGAAGCTTAAACATGATGGAATTATCATAAATAAACTAGGGCTGTTCAAAAATCCGTTCAAACCGGTAATCCGGACCGAACCAGACCGAATCATACGGTTTGGTTCGATTCCATTAAGAATTGGTTCAGTTTCGGATTAAGAAATATGAGAACCGTAAAAACGGTTCGGTTAATGGATTTTATGAAAAAACCGCGGTTCGAACCGAATTGAACCGAATTTTAAAACATATATATATATATATAATATAATATCAAGTTTTATTTTTATTAATTGGTTTTTTTATAATTTTAATGATATTAGGATAGTATACATATGTAATATTAAGTAATGCCTTAATATTATTAGTTTTTATCAAGAGTTAAATGTGATTAGTTTGAGTAATTATTTTGCTAATATTAACAATTTATTCTTGTAAATAGGAATTTTTGGAACCGTAAACCAAACCGAAACCGAACCGTTTTTTCGGTTTGGTTCTGGTCCGGTTTTACAAGTATAACGGTCTGGTCTGGTTCTCAAAATCACAGAACCGTTAGGATCGGTTCGGTTCTTGGATTTTCTCAAAACCGAACCAATCCGGACCGTGTACACCCCTAAAATGAACATGATTAGAAGCTTGATCAAGTCACCATTCTTTCAAATTCCATCCTTTAATTCAAGTTCCTTATGTTCATAAACATAACACAACATAACACATAAGCATGCTTTCATGGGTTTGGCATGGAACTAAAGATTGAAGTAGAAATCCTACACAACACTTAAATTAGATCCCAAAACAACTCATTGATGAGCACAACTTTTATAACCAAACATGAATCACACACAATTCTCCATTACAACCCTAATAATATACATATGAAACTAACAAACCCTTCTCTACAATTGAAAGGAGAATTCTCATGTAAAATAAATTTAACATACCTTGAGCTTTAAAAATTTCAAAGATCCTCCTAATTTAATCCCCAATTCCCTTCCTTGTTGAACTTTCCGCCTTTTTCCTTCTTCTCTTTTTTTGTTTTTCCTCTCCAGGAGATAGCCACGAAAATCCCCCTCCCAAGTCAAGTGTTTTTTAAAGAACATGAAGACATGAGATATAAGATATATCTAATAGGTGAATAGGACAAAATCCAATCGTTTAATCATTCCGAAATTGAAATTTCGTAAACATGCTTAATATTACTTAAAAATTATGCTGATCACAGATATATAATCAATTTCAGATAACTAAGCCGTTAAGGCTTCCAATTTCTGATTCAACAATTCTAGATGTAACAGATACTTTGCTTGGTAAACAGATAGACATCCTTAAACATGGATTTCACTTACTTAACCTTAATTTCTCATGGGGTTTACAGTAACATTTTAAAAGCACAAAACAAGGGCTGAAAATATATCAGAAAACATGTACGAGGGTCGGGTTATTACATTTTCGGTCAAGTTTACATCCCGCAAAGTCGGCATCTAAGTAACCAAAAAGTTCAAAGGTGGTTCCGTTAGGATACCATAATCCCAAATTTGGAGTACCGACAAGATATCTGAAAATACGTTTGACTGCAGTAATGTGTGACTCTTTTGGTGCGGATTGAAAACGTGCACACATACAAACACTAAACATTATGTCGGGTCTACTTGCAGTAAGATAGAGTAAAGAACCAATCATACCTCGATATTTCTTTTCATCTACAGGTTTACCTTGCTCATCTTTGTCCATTTTTATCGATGTACTCATTGGAGTTGCTGCAGGATTTGATGATTCCATTTCAAACCTTTTGAGTAGATCTTTAATATATTTCGTTTGATTCAAATGGATTCCATCATTAGTTTGTTTAATTTGTAGACCAAGAAAGTAATTTAATTCCCCCATTATACTCATTTCAAACTCACCGTGCATGTCTTTAGCAAACTCTTTGCACAAATTTTCATTAGTAGAACCAAAAATGATATCATCAACATAAATTTGAACAATTAGCATATCTTCCTTTTTTATTTTTATAAAAAGTGTTGTATCAATTTTTCCTCTACAAAAACCTTTGTCAAGTAGAAAATTACTCAATCTTTCATACCATGCTCTAGGAGCTTGTTTTAAGCCATATAAAACTTTTGAAAGTTTGAAAACATGATCCGAGTATTTATGATTTTCAAAACCAGGAGGTTGTTCAACATAGACTTCCTCCGAAACGTATCCATTTAAAAAGGCACTTTTAACATTCATTTGATATAATTTAAAATCTTTGAAGCACGCAAAAGCAAGTAACATTCTAATAGCTTCAAGTCTGGTAACTGGTGCAAAAGTTTCATCAAAATCAATTCCCTCTTCTTGATTATAGCCTTGAGCTACTAATCTAGCTTTATTTCCAATAACAACTCCAGATTCGTCTATTTTATTTCGAAAAACCCATTTTGTACCAATAACGGGATGATCCTTAGGTCGAGGGATCAAAAACCAAACTTCATTTCTTTCAAATTGATTTAATTCTTCTTGCATTGCTAAAATCCAATTTTCATCATTTTTAGCTTCTAAAAATGATTTTGGTTCAATTTGTGAAACAAACGCTAAGTTACCACAAATATTTCTAACAGAGGAACGAGTTTTTATACCTTTCGCCGCATCACCTATAATGAGGTTTTTGGGGTGGCCATGAGCATACTTCCATTCTTTTGGTAGATTTAAGTCACTTTCTGAAAGAGCATATATTCCTTGAAGTTTCTCCATTGTCATTTCTTCTTCATGTTCGCGTAATGGATTTTCTTCATTTTCCTTTTTGTAAATGCTCTCCATACTTGGTTGATTTTCTACAATATCATTACTTACAAGATTCTTGGAAATAATATCGTTAGATTCATCAAAAACAACATGCACAGATTCTTCAACAAGTAGAGTTCTTTTATTGAATACTCTATAAGCTTTACTAGACATAGAATAACCAAGAAATATAGCTTCATCCGATTTAGCATCAAATTTTCCTAAGTTATCTTTATTGTTATTTAATACAAAGCATTTACAACCAAAAGTACGGAAGTGACTAATATTAGGTTTTCTACCTTTCAAAAGTTCGTAAGGAGTTTTCTTAAGAATAGGTCTAATCATGGCATGGTTTATAACATAGCATGCAGTGTTTACAGCTTTCGCCCAAAAATATTTAGGCAAATTATTTTCACAAAGCATAGTTCTAGCCATTTCTTCAAGAGCTCTATTTTTTCTTTCAACTACACCGTTTTGTTGAGGAGTCCTAGGGACTGAGAAATTATGATATATTTCTAAGTCATCACAAAACTTAATAAAATCATCATTTTCAAATTCTCTACCATGGTCACTTCTAATACTACAAATATTAAGATTTTTCTCATTTTGAATTCTTTTACAAAGTTTTGAGAAATTATAAAAAGTTTCATTTTTGTATGCTAAAAATAATACCCATGAATATCTAGTATAATCATCAACACAAATAAGGGCATAAGATTTTCCTCCTAAACTTAATGTTCTAGATGGTCCGAATAGATCAATATGCAAAAGTTGAAGCGGTCTAATAGTTGAAACGATATTTTTAGATTTAAAAGAAATTCTAGTTTGTTTTCCAAATTGACATGCATTACAAAGTTTATCTTTTTCAAAAAT
Source organism: Camellia sinensis (assembly GCF_055761805.1). Classification (NCBI taxonomy): domain Eukaryota; kingdom Viridiplantae; phylum Streptophyta; class Magnoliopsida; order Ericales; family Theaceae; genus Camellia; species Camellia sinensis. The sequence goes on from NC_138967.1 coordinate 173,706,617, forward strand.
AAGTTTTGGTAAACCTATGACTAACTCATTTTTTAAAAGTTTGAAAATTAAATCAAAATGAGCATGTCCTAATCTTCTATGCCAAAGCCAACCATTATCATTTATAGCAGATAAACATTTAATATTAAAATGAGAAGATAAATCATGCAAATCAAACACATATACATTCTCATGTCTATAACCTATAAATAAAGTTTTGTTTTCTAGGATGTTTTCAATAGTGCAATGAGTTTTCTAAAAAATAACTCTATAACCTTTATCACATAATTGGCTAATACTAAGCAAGTTATGTTTTAAACCTTCAACAAATAAAACATTTTCAATAATAAGAGAAGGGTTTTTACCAATATTTCCTATACCAATGATTTTACCCTTGCTATTGTCGCCAAAAGTCACATATCCGCCGTCCTTTGGTTAGAATGTGGCGAACATAGCTTTATTTCCAGTCATATGCCTCGAACATGCACTGTCGAGATACCATCTATCGTTACTGGATTTTGTCTTGAAACATACCTACAAAAATTTAATTTCTCTATTGGTACCCATTTTTTCTTCGGTCCATAAAAGTTAGAATTTAGCACTCTTGAGATGTCCTTAGGGACCCACATCTTTTTTATTTTAGCAAAAGGATTTCTTTTAATAGGACATGAAGGTGAAATATGACCTTTTGTTCCACAAAAATGACATGTGAGATGAGAGTGATTAGAAGATGCATATACAAAGTCATTTTTTATATTTTTTACTTTTGAAAAAGGTTTATATCCAATTCCGGCTCTACCAAAAGTACGGTTTTGATTTTTAAGGATTTTATTTAAAGTCTCTCTACCTTGGGTGAATTTTGAAAGAGTAGTTTTCAAGTCTTTAATATTTTCTTTTAAAATAATTTGCTCCTTTTTTAAAGATTCGTTTTCTTTTTGCAATACAACTAAATATTTTTCAGAAATTGAAGATTCTTTTCGAGTTAAAATCTCATTTTCCTTTTTCATGGTTTCTTTTTCTAAAGCATTTATCTTGGAAGTGAATGATTCATTTTCTTTTGATAAACTTGAAATTACTTTCTTTTGACAATTATTTTTCAAACTAAGTTTCTTAAATTCAGCATGTAATTCATCGAAAGCTAATTGTAATTCATCAAATGTAAATGATTCTTCATTTACCTCGTTTTCGTTTCCAAGTGCAATTAAGCATAGGCTAGCAACCTCATTTTTTCAAACTTCAGTTTCTGTGTCGCTTTCATCACTATCTTCTTCCCATGCTGCAACCATAGCTTTCTTCTTGTCCTTCTTGAATTCTTTCTTAAGTTTTGGACATTCTGATTTGTAGTGTCCAGGTTTGTTGCATTCGTAGCAGGTTACTTCAAATTTTTTGTGATTTTCTCCTCTTTGAAAATCCCTGTTGTTGAAATCTTTTCTGAAAAAATTTCGTACGCCTTGTTTGTTTCTCACAAACCTTTGGAACTTTCTAGTGATTAATGCCATTTCCTCATCCTCATCTGAATCATCTTCCTTATCCTCTTGATGTTTCGAGGTGGATTTGAAGGCTATTCCTTTCTTCTTGTTGTTGTCCTCCTCTTCCTTTCCTTCTTGCATTATGAGCTCATGAGTTAAGAGAGATCTCATTAACTCATCTAGACTTAGCTTTGATAAATCCTTGGCTTCGGTAATGGTAATGACTTTTGTCTCCCAACTTTTTGGCAATGACCTAAGCACTTTTCTTACAATTTCAGGATTAGTATATATTTTGCCAAAAGAAGTTAAACCTAATAATATCAGTAAAATGAGTAAACATTTGAGGAATAGTTTCATCAGGTTTCATTTTAAAGAGTTCATAATTATGGACTAACAAACTGACTCTGGATTCTTTAACTTATTCGGTTCCCTCATGAGTCACTATTAGCTTGTCCCAAATTTCTTTTGCGGTTTTACATGTGAAAATTCTGTTGAACTCGTTGGCATCTAAGGCGCAGTACAACATGTTTGTAGCTTTGACATTAATTTGAGCCGTTCTAGTATTTGATTCATCTCACTCATCTTTAGGTTTTGGTACCCTAAGTCCATCTACAGTTTTGGTAGGAATTTTTGGACCATTGCAAATAATTTTCCAACATTCATAATCATTAGATTGAATATGTATGGTCATCCTAGTTTTCCAATAGCTAAAATTTGTGCCGCTAATAGAGGTGGCCTATTAGATACTTGTCCCTCGGGTAAGGAATAACTAGGGGTTGCTATGATCTACTCTAAGACGGTTAAGTCACAGAAACTAGAGTCTAGGCTCTGATACCAATTGTTGTCCCAGATAGGCAACCCAAGAGGGGGGTGAATTGGGTTATTAAAAATTTCACAATATTAAAATTAACACAATATTCAAAATTTTAATAAATAAAAAAAATAGAATAATAATTATCAATATAAAAGTAAGAGAGATAGGGAGAGAAAATCAAACACTGCGATTTATAGTGGTTCGGCATGCTAGGCCTACGTCCACTCCCCAAGGAACCTCCTTGAGAATTTCTTTACTATCAATTGAATAAATACACCACCAAGCTTGTGGATTTGGTACAGGACTTACTCTTATCTATTGAGCCTCACTCAACAATAAAAGCCTTACCCTTACAAAATCTCTCACAAAAATAAGAAATAAGAATAAGTGGCGCTTAAACCCTCTTTTACAATAACTCTCTCACAAAGAGTAAATATGAAAGTGTAAGAACAAAGGCTAGACTTAGATCTGAAAGTAATAGAGCAGAATACAATTTGGAGCTCACAGAAAATTTTCTCTTCAAGTTCTTGATTTTTCTCCACACACAACACTTTTATTTATACACAAAAATATATCCGTTGGACGCTCTTTGCTGACGTCATGGCTTACATAAGCACCCTCCTTAATTTTAAACATTCAGCATATGTTAATAAGGAAAAAGATGAAAATAATTAGTAAGAGTAACTTTTTCTTTTCCCTTTTTGTTTAGTCAAAAATGCAGCCACCGTTTTAGACAATTTTGATATAAAACACAACTTTCAACCAAGCAAATAATTTGCTTCAACTTTTTTCTTCTTGTTTCATTAGTATATATATATGTGTGTGTGTGTGTGTGTGTGTGTGTATGTCACATAATATAAATTTCAAAAATGAGCCACCGACTTGTAGACAATTTGAATCACATCTTTGAATTCAAATAGAGAATTGATTTTGATCCATCATTATGGACTTCTTGAAGTCAAGACCTACATGATTTTGTGTCTATTTTCTTATGTAAGCAAAATCAAAGCATTTTGCAATTTTTCTTTTGTATAAAAAAATTTTTGTTCACTTTTTCAAACTTTACAGACAAATCACCAAGGTTTGAATATATAATCTAATCAATCACTTTTGAATATAATATTATGTATATATATATGCATATATATAAGATGCAATAATTTTGTCAAACTTTTACACTTACCTTTTCGTATTTATTATAGTAATATATATATGATACAAAACCTACCGTCAAAAGATTTGCTCATCTTTTTCTTTTTACAATAATATATATATATATATATATATAAAGGTATGATTTGTTTTCAAATACCACTTGAGTAAGTTTCACTTTGCATGCAAAATAATTTTGCTATATACCATTTATCATATGTGATCTTATCACAAGAAAACAAATTATCAATATCACATTTGTCAAAATAATACAACTAATTGATTTGTCAAAAGATGAATAGTAAAGTTTTAAAAAATATTTTTATTTAAATAATATTTAACAAATATATATATATTTTAAAAAGATAATATTTTGTGTTAAATAATATGTATATTAAAAAAATTCAGAGTGTTACAAATAATATTTTAGACATCATCAAAATTAAATAATATGATCAACAACCTCCCCCTTTTTGATGATGGCAATATTTGTATGGATTTTGTGCAAAATTTTAGGGAGAGTATATATAATTTTTACTCTATTTGTATCAACAATTTTTTTTAAAGACAGAAAATCTTTTCAAAGAGAAATGCTTGCAATTTTATTTCAGAATAAGAAAATATAACTCAATTATATGTAAGTTTTCAAAATGCTTCACAGATTTTTTTCATTTCACTTCTCTCAACAACTTTTCATGAGCCTCCTTTACACGATTCTCTCTATTTTCGACTTTTGTGAGTCTTGTCATTATAACCGTTGCATAATATTGCACCACATTCTCCAACTGCGCTTTTTTCCTTTCTAGCTCTCTCTTCTCCTTACGAATATTAGCCAGTTGCTGTTTTAACAAGCACACTTCATCTTTTCATTGCTGATTTTCTTGTATTCTTGCTTATAATCATCAAGCCATATTGAAAACTGCAGTCATTGCCTATGTATTAAGAGCCATAGTGTTATTTATAGCATCGATATCATTCTGATTACCAACAACACTAGGACTCTTATTTACAAGAATAGCATGTGACTGTAGACGTCCCCGAACGCCCCGGGAGGGTGAGTCCCGTTCTGTTCATTTTGGGGGTACTACAGCTCGGACTCTCAAATCGTCACGGTTCTTAATCTGAACCAAAGAGTCCAAATCTGGCAAATCGTTTTGAGAAACAGATTTTTTGAAAAGAAGTGCCAAACATGGACTGCTTTGCCAGATATAGAGTCGCCACCTAAATATTTTTTATGGGGGAATTTAGGAAACCCTGACTCAGTGCCGAAGGCCAAATGTCCGTCATCACCAGAGTTGCCTCGGCTCGGGAGCTAGGGTACGATTGGGGAAGGTCAGCTATGAGCACCCCCTCTCGCCCGATTCGAAGATCGGCCTCTACTAACCGTGATATCTGTTTTTGAAAATGTTATGTGTTCTTATTCCATTTATTAGCCTAGAATTACTATGTTATGCGCACAGCAAACAAGTATAGACTAGATTGCCTAATTTGGAAACAAGCATTGCATATCCGTTTGTTTTGGAAAAATATTTTGGAATTTGCTACTCGCAAGTAGGCTAAAATACGGATTTCAACGAGTTTTTCCAACTCAAACAATCCAACCTTCACCCACAGGCATTCAAACAGTTTATAACACATAAGCATCTAACCACATGGTAAGTATGCTGTCATGATAGCATTCACACGCATGCGAGATGCTAAAGCATAAATACTTACATCGTACTCCGTGCCAAAACAATAAACTAGTTAGCAAACATGCGTGATCCTAGTTCATGTCAAGTTGGCTAATGCAACACATGCAAGATGCAATTAGAGTAGGCTCGGCTAACCTAAACATGGCATGTGAAATGCAGTCAGTCAATGCATGTATTCAATTCGGAATTTTGAAGTACAAATGCAGTTAGCATGATGTATCGAGCCCGGTTCATGCAGGATGAATGAATGAATGCATGCATGCATTGCATGAGGTATGCTAATTTAAACGTGCCCTAATACTAACCATCAAAGCGGGTGAATAAAAGGGAAGAAATAAGTGGGGATTGGAAGACATACACACCACTCACACACACTTATTACAGATTTGCCCTCGCCCGAAGGGACCAAATAAATAATACAAATTAATTAACTACGCAAGCTAATTAAATATTACAAATTGCCTAATCAGTTAACAAACTAATTTAAACTAGGAAAAGCAGTAAACCGCCTCGAGAGGAGAGCCAGATGCAGCGCATGCTCGGGTCCTGCTCGGAAGTGCACGGCCATGCATAGTCTGCTTCTGTTTTCCTTGCTCTGCCTCTCTGAAGACTGCCAAAGTCTCAAGGATGCTTCTTTGGATACTGGGAACCACCACCGGCTGAGTAAAATTACCACCGGCAGTGAATTGTGGTCACCGGCACAAAATAAATCCATCGGCTGGTGATTTACTGCCGGTCGGCAATGTATACTGCCGATCGGCAAAGAATGCCTGCAGAACCTGCAACTCACAGCAGCAGAGGACAGAACTTGCATGGCAATACAATTCAAGCAATGTATGCACCAATCATGTCTCCTATCATGTTTGTGACTCAAAAGGGCATGTGTCTCGATTCTCGGACCGCCAATCACGCATTTCCATGCATGATGGCCCAAAGAATCAAATGTGCAACTTTCATGTCAAATGAAATGCAAACCAAACAAACGAACCAAGGCCCAATTCCTATCACCAAGTCAAGGAACAAGGCATGCATGCAAGATGCAATGCAACCTAGGCATGCAAGCTAAGGATGCAACATGGCATGGCAAGACACTTATGCAAGCATACAAGCAAACATGAGGCAATGCAAACTGATGAAAATGTGGACTTATACATGATTTAGGCAACTCTAAATAGGCCTAAAACAGTGGCCAAAAACCAAGGAATTGGGATCAAACCTACATGCACACATGCAAGTAAGTTGGACCATCACTTAGGCATTAAATAAGCAACTCTAAGGCACACTTGAAAAGGGATATCATGGACAATTAGCATGCAACATAAGCTCTGAAAATCATGTTAAAACATGGTGCCAAACCAAGCAACAAGGCAAGCTAAACATGTAACAATGGTCCAAGCATTCAAGGCTCACCAAAAAGGCAATGGACTACACTTAGTACAACCACACATGGCAGGACTTAGGCAACCAAAAACAGATTTTTAACACATGAAACTAAGCCCAAAAGACCAACTAGATAGCATCTAGATGGTTTGAATTTAAAGGCATGCATAAATGCTAAAACATGGAGCATGCAAGGCAAGCTTCCAAAGCTTCAAAGAGGCATCCAAGGCAAACATATGAGCATGTCAAAGGGACTGAAATAACATGTAGGGTGGTTCCAAACCACCGAAATGATGCAAGAAACACATACTACACATTTACATACTTGAAGCATACAAGCTCAAATACAAAGGAGCTATACTACGCATGCCAAGATCAACCCAAACAACTATGGACAGACCTAAAACATGGCAAAATGAGCACAAAACCTTCACAAGGCTAAACCTAAAACATGCTAGAGCAAAGGCTAACAACCTAAGGCATATTAAGGCAATAACAAGGCATTACATGGTAGGTATGCTAAGTATGCATGGTGTACCAAAACCAACACACAACAAGGTTATATCATGGCATAATAAGCATGGAAAACAGCCAAGACATGATCAATACACACTCTAACATGATGCTCCCTCAAGAGGCCAAAAAGGGTCCCATTCAAGGACAACAAGGAGAGGGGGTGGCCCTCCCCTTTTGGAGACTTCAAGGTACCATCTTCGCCACTGAAATCCCTCAAGATTTCAGTGGTGAAGAGGCCCAAACACCAAAGTCTCGAAACTTGCACAAAAATAGCACAAAAATGAGCCTTACAAGGCTTAGGAGGGGTCAAACAAACCCAAACCACAAAACACTCTTAATAAACAATCAAGAGGGCTAAAAAATAGAACTTTTTTGTCTTATATAATAAGCACGAAAACAGCTCTAAGATAAGTAGAAAAGCGATGCAAAAATGGAGAATAAAATGAAAGTTTTTCACCCTTGTAGATCACCTTCACAAATGATGCTCCAACAGCCCTCCTTGGCTTGAATCCAGCTTCAAAACACCAAAACCAGTCCCTTAGAACCTCAGTAGCCAAGAGAAGGTGAAACACTAGGTGTTTGTGTGCAATAGTATGGACTAAAACACCTAGAACACAAAGAGAGAAAAAGAGAGATAGGAGATATGTATGAACCCTAACCCTAAAACCAAAGCTTCTCTCTGTGTTTTTCTCTCCAAAATTCTCTAACCCCAAGCAAGGGAGAGAAGGGCTCCTCTTATAGAAATCCCCATTTCAAAGCTTACCAAACAAGTTTGCTTAGAGGGAAATCCCTCCATACACGTGTATGGAGGGAAGCAGAGTTGGTGCCAACTATCACAGCTGGCACAAAATATCTACATAAAGTAGATGAGCAGTAGTCGGCTACTCAAAATTGCCATTTTGACAAAAATGAGTGCCGACCGGCAACAAATAGTGCCGACCGGCAATATATATTGCCGACAGCAACAAAACACCAGCCGGTGGCCTCTGGCCATGGCCGGTGATGTGTGAGGATGCCTCACAAGGCATTACCTGCCCCTCCAAGGCAAAATGCAAGTGTTTGGTGTAAAATCAGACACTGAACAGTCAAGTTCGGAGATCCTGAGGCAAGGCGCGTAGCCGAGACCTCCGGGAACTCCAAACGAACACAAACATGGATGATCACCGGGTGTTCAAACGGTGACGTCCAAGTCTTGAGGACTGTCAAAAATGGGGTGTCTACAGTGACTGCACCATTGGTAACCTCTCATTTGCCTGCATTACAGGCACATCATGCATGTCCGAACCATTGATGGCTAAGGTAAGGAATGACATGCTTATACAAGAAGGTAAACCAAATTTTTCTCTACCAACACTTGACAATTTCGTATCTCTGCCTATCATCCTTGTCACTTTTTATACACTTCACTGATCCAATACTCAATGCATATCTGCTAAAATCTTTTGTTTGTCAACATTTTGTGCGCTAGAAATGCTCCAAAATCCCCACAATGATCTTGACAAGACTTAAGGACCATTATTATATTGGCATCTCAGATTATTTTATCAAATGTGTTTGTTTCCTATCTCCATATTTTATTTTGATGATATCAAAGGGGGAGAAAAAAATATGATTTTGAATTGCTGTGCATGCATGTGTGCTTTAAATTATCAAATATCTTATGTTGCAAAATTATCAAATAACTTGTTGATTTTTATTTTCTGTCAAATCCATACAAACATTGTCATCATCAAAAAGGGGGAGATTGTTAATCATGTTATTTAATTTTGATGATGTCTAAAATATTAATTGAAAATTTGTAAATAATATACATATTTTATATTATTTGACACAAAATATTATCTGTTGAAAATATATATTGTATGATACATTTGTTATACATATTATTTAAATAAAAATATTTTGAAAATTTTACTATTCATATTTTGAATAATATGTTTAATCACTATTCATCTTTGACAAATTTGATGTGATTGTCTTTTTTGAGTAAATTTGTATAATATCATTTTGATACATATTACACTAAATTCAAATTTACTTTACAATCATATCTGAATGTATTGGTTATGAAACATAATTAATTTATATGGAACATCTTTTGAATATATTAAAGATTTATAATAGCCGGTGGCGGTGTGGTGCATCAAATATATACATATATACAGTCAAAGTCTTGAAAGTAATATAATTTAATGATTATAGGAGAAGACTTATTTAATTTTTCTTTGTAAACAAATCCTTGAAGATGTTTTGTCTGCAGAATGAAAAAGAAAAAGTTGCAAGTTGGTTTGAATTTGCTTGCAAAAAGAAAAAGAAAAAGTTACAAAATAGACATAATTTTCATGATGCTTTTGACTTCAAGGAACCTATAATGATGGAGCTTTGTGCTGATTTCTCATGATCCGAAGGAGCGTCTGTCTTTCCAACAAGTAGATTTTTTGGTAAATAGAAGTGATGTGTGTAGAGAAAAATTAAGAACTTGAAAAGAAAAAAATCTCTGTACTCCAAAATTTTGGGTATATTCTACCCTTTTACTTTCAGATCTAAGTATAGTATTTGTTCTTACACTTTCATATTTACTCTTTGTGAGAGAATTATTGTAAAAGAGGGTTGAAGTACCTCTTATCCTTATTTATTATTTTGTGAAGAAATTTTGTAAGAGTGGGGAATTTATTGTTGAATGAGGCTTATTAGATAAAAATAAGACTTGTGCAAAATCCACAGGCTTGGTGAAGCCTTGGTGGTGTATTGATTCATTTTGATAGTAAAGAAATTCTCAAGGAGGTTCTTTGGAGAGTGGACGTAGGCCCGGCGTGCTGAACTACTATAAATCTCAGTATTTGATTTTCTCTTCCTATCTTTCTTACTTTTTATATTGATGATTATTATTATGTTTTTTTATTTGTTAAAATTTTAAATATTGTATTTATTATTTTTTAATATTGTAAATTTTTTAATAACCCAATTCACCCTCTTTTTGGGTTGCCTACCTGGGATAACAATTGGTATCAGAGCCTAGACTCTAGTTTGTGTGACTTAACCGTCTTAAAGTAAATCATGGCAACCCCTAGTTATTCTTTACCTGAAGGACAAGCATCCAATAGGCTACCACTGTTTAGCGGCACAAATTTTAGCTATTGGAAAAATATGATGGCCATACATGTTCAATCTAATGATTATGAATGCTGAAAAATTATTTGCAATGGTTTCAAAATTCCTACCAAAATTGTAGATGGCCTTAACAAATTAATGTCAAAGCCACAAACATGTTGTATTACGCCTTAGATGCCAACGAGTTCAACAGAATCTCCATATGTAAAACCGTAAAAGAAATTTTGGATAAGCTTATAGTGACTCGTGAGATAACCGAACAAGTTAAAGAATCTAGAGTCAGTTTGCTAGTCCATAATTATGAACTCTTTAAAATGAAGCCTGATGAAACTATTCCTCAAATGTTTACTCGCTTTACTGATATTATTAATGGTCTAACTTCTCTTAGAAAAATATATACTAATGCTGAAATTATAAGAAAAATGCTTAGGTCATTGCCAAAAAATTGGGAGACAAAAGTCATTGCCATTATCGAAGCCAAGGATTTATCAAAGTTAAGTTTAGATGAGTTAATGAGATCTCTTTTAACTCATGAGCTCATAATACAAAAAGGAAAGGAAGAGGAGGACAACAACAAGAAGAAAGGAATAGCCTTCAAATCTACCTTGAAACATCAAGAGGATAAGGAAGATAACTCAGATGATGATGATGAAATGTCATTTATTACTAGGAAGTTCAAAAGGTTTGTGAAAAAGAAACAAGGTGTGTGGAAATTTTTCAGAAAAGACTTCAACAATAAGGATTTTCAAAGGGGAGAAAATCACAAAAAATCTGAAGTTATCTGCTACGAATATAACAAACCTGGACACTACAAATCAGAATGTCCAGAACTTAAGAAACAATTTAAGAAGGACAAGAAGAAAGCCATGATTGCAGCATAAGGAGAAGATAGCGATTAAAGTAACTTAGAAACCGAAGTTTGCAAAAATGAGGTTGCTAACCTATGCTTAATGGCACTTGGAAACGAAGATGAGGTAAGTGACTAATATTTTACATTTGATGAATTACAATCAGCTTTTGATAAATTACATACTAAATTTAAGAAACTTAGTTTGAAAAGTAAAGAGTGTTGTGGGTGGAGTATAGAGAGAGATGACCCCCCTTTTGTGTATGGGGTCTCCTCCTTTTATAGGGGATAGATGATATTTATTTAGGATATTTTACCCATATATCTACGATATTTTTCTGGCTTCCACATGATGAAAATTATGATCTTAGTGATATCATGGGTGATGAGGATGTATGTAATATAGACAATACAATATATTGACAAAACCATGGGCAATTTGAAGATTACACTTCTATGTAACTGCACCACTAGGTGTCTCTTGTTCATAAATAAATCAACATGTGGCCACATCACCTGTTTATTTGTCTTCAAGTAACAAAAAATAATTTAATCTATAAAATATTTTATGCTTATAGAATAGGTTAAAATCTAGACTTTGAAGTCCACAAGGTGCCTATATAAAAGCCTTGAGGGAGAGCAAAAGGAGAGAGATTACTTAGTATACTTAAAACTAAGAAAGAAGTTTAGTTCTCGAGCCTTTTTAGAGCAAACAATACTCTAGCAATCTAACAGTCTACAGACACCTCTTTCCTTGTAAATTTTTGTTCAATAAATATATATATATATATATATATATTTTTCATTTTCAGAAAAGAGTGTGTTACTACTGTATGTCAAGTTATTAAACTTAGGTCTCTTGGGTAACCAAAGAAGCGGTTTCTAAAGTTATGGTTTGAGGTAGGAAACGAAATAGATCCGTGTTGAGCCTGATCTAAGGAAAACAAAAGGTTGAGATTAGCCACCTCTGTAAACTGGAAGCTTGCTAATACCCGAGCTCTACGCCGACTATGTTTAGGTAACAGTCAAAATCCTTAGATACTGTTCTTATTTTGGAAGCATAGTAGGCCTAAAATCAAAACATTTTAGAATTATAAATACGTTTTTCTTTTCATGAGTTTATATCACCATTTCTATAGCCAAGATCTGTTGCTAGATTGTAATTAAGTACTAATATTAATAGCAAATTGTCACCAACATCGTGAAGTTTTACAAAATCTACTAAATGCTGGTGCTGCTAAAGATATAGAATTTACAAAAAAAAGAGTTAATAAAATGTCTCAAGAAATTGTATATTATTAAGAACAATTGGGTTTAATATCCTAAAAAAAAAAATAATTATTATTTTCCACATCATCAAGCCACATCATTTGAGCCAATTGGAGCCACAAAAGTTTCAAGCTACCAAGCAACACCCTTGTTTTTTAAATGAGATGTCCATATAATAATGTTGTTCCATGTTCAACCAAATGGAAAACAAATGTTGTACAAATGAATCTGTAGAAACTATAAAACGCAATTTGTTAATGTATTTATCAAAATAAATAAATAAAGAATTATAGAATCAAAATAAATATGGATAAGAATTATCACCATGAGAAGACACCAGATTTACGTGGTTCGGTAAATTTGCCTACATATACGGATATCACCCATAATCCACTATATTAAATATAAATTACATATCATATCTCGCGATATATGAAAATATAATAAATCAGACTGAAGTGTAGTAATATCACTCTCTTTAAGAAGATTCAAGCTCTTTTCGGTTAGTAAAACTACCACTTCCTGATACAGCATAATATCACGTATTAGCTTGTCTTCTCCAAGAACAACAGCCCGAGTTTTAGTCATGTTGACTCAATCAACCTTGCACAAATAGGTGAGTCCACAGTTTCACCATAAAAACCCCTTTACAAGTTGCCTAACCATTTCTATATAAATACAATATAAAATAAATATACAACACTCATATTTTTCATATACACTTCCTTGTATATATACACATCCACCAAAATACTCATAGTTAATACAACAATGAATTACTATAAATCACCATTACTATATGACAATTCAATACCATGAATGTATGTGACTCATAGCTTTAATCCACATGTAATAACTGACACATTGGGTACACAATGATCATGATGTATGGACAACTCAACCAACATGTATGTTACACTTTTAAGCTTTCAATGTGTTAGGGAAAATAGATGATTTCTTACAAGTAAATCAATCAATAGGAATAAAAACTAATGCGGAAAAATTAAATCAATAGCGACACAAGGATTTTTACGTAGTTCTCTCAATGTGAGGTATGTCTACGGGAACGAAATTTGATTTCACTATCAACCAAAGAATTTCTAAACGATTACAAACTAGACGAGAATGGTCTCACAAACCACTCTTAGGTGAATTTCAAATAATCACAAATAAATAAGAGGAAAGACCTCACCAAATAGATAAACAAAAGTCTTCGAAACAAAGTTGAAGAAGACCCAAAATAATATCCAAAATCAACTTCACCAAAGCATCCAAATAAGCACACTGACAGTGCTAAACCCGAATCAAAGAAATACTTCAAACAGTAGCATGAAAAGTAGAGTAACATTCTGACCCAAACTTTTCTTTGATTCCACCAAATTGATTTTCCAATCTATAACGCCGCAACCCTCTTGGAAAAATATATATATATATATATATATTGTTGATTTTAGGGCTTTTATTCAACCCCTAATTGTTACCAAACAAATTATTAAATATTCATTGGGCCTCCAAAAGTTAGATCAACACCAAATCAAACCATATATTTTAATAATCAATTGGGTCATATACTCCAATAAGGAGGTATACCCAACAATTCTCCCCCTACCGATTTAGGTGGAGACATTAACCATACTTGCCAAAGTTTGACACTTTAAATGTTTGTCCCTCAAAAAAGTCTTAGTCAACATATCCGAAATATTATCATCTATGTGAACCTTTTCGAGTTGTAACAATTTTAAATCTAACACATCACAAATCCAATGGTATCTCATATCAATGTGTTTTGATCTCGAATGAAAAGAGAAATTTTTAGTTAAATGAATAACATTTTGACTATCACAATAAAGCACATACCTTTCTTGCTTCAAACCCAACTCTTGCAAAAATTTCTTCAACCATAACTTTTCTTTGCAAGCTTCCGTAATGGTGATAAATTCAGCTTCAGTAGTTGAGAGAGCAACACATTTTTGTAATTTAGATTGCCATGCCACAGCTTTCCCTGCAAAAGTCATCAAATACCCCGAAGTAGATTTTCTAGAATTAACATCACCGACCATGTCAAAATTTGTGAACCCATCAAGAATCGGCTTATCATCACCAAAATACAAACACACCTTCGAAGTCCTTTGAAGATACCTTAGAATCCATTTCACCGTTGTCTAATGTTCTTTACTCGGATTAAAGAGAAAACGACTCACCACACCAATAGCATGAGCAATATCTAGCATTGTACAAACCATGGCATACATCAGAGAACCAATCGCTAAAGCATAAGGAATTTTCTGCATCTCTTCCTTGTTTTTCTCACTTGTAGGACATTGATTCAAACTAAGCTTGAAGTGACTCGCAAGTGGACAACCAACCGACTTTGTTTTATCCATGTTGAACCTCTCAAGAACTTTCAATGTAGCTTTCTTTAAACAACCAAATTAACCATTTTTTGCGATCATGAACAATTTTCATGCCAAGTATTCTCTTTGCCGGCCCCAAATCTTTCATAGCAAAAGACTTGCTCAATTCCAATTTCAACATGTTAATCATAGTGTAATCTTGACCCACAATTAATATGTCATCAACATAAAGCAAAAGAACAATAAATTTACCATCCAATTTTTTTTTCACAAACACACAATGGTCCGAAGTGGTTTTAGAAAAACCATTATCTATCATGAAAGAGTCAATTTTTTTGTACCATTGCCACGGGGCTTGCTTGAGGCCATACAAACTTTTTTTCAATTTGTAAACATATTCTATTTCCCTTTCTCTACAAAATCTTCTAGTTACTCCATGTAAATTTCTTCTTTAAGGTCACCATGAAGAAATGCAGTCTTCACATCAAGTTGCTCAACTTCAAGGTTCATACTTGCAGCTATGCCAAGTACAACCCGAATAGAAGACATCTTCACAACTGACGAGAAAATCTCATCAAAGTCAATACCTTTCTTTTGCTCAAAGCCTTTCACAACAAGACGTGCTTTGTATCTCAGATTCTTGGCATCATCCTTCAATTTGAAAACCCACTTATTTTTCATAATTTTCCTCCCCTTAGGCAATTTTAGTAAATCATAAGTGTGATTTTCAAGTAAGGAATTCATCACCTCTTCTATGGCCTTTTTCCAATCATCTTTCTTTGCATGCTCAATTGCTTCTTAGTAGCTCTCGGGCTCCATTTGATTGGAAATCAACACAAATTCATTGGGAGGATACTTTCTCGAAGGTTGCCTGTCCCTTGTAAATTTTCTCAACTCAAGTTGTCATAGTGGTTCTTGAGTTGAATGCTTTTCTTTAATTTCTGACTCAAGTTCAGTAGGATTAGTATCATCCTCTACATCTTCAATAGGTGGCTGTACATCTCTCCCATTTTCATCATCCACCAAAGATGAAGGAGATGGATCCATGTTAATGAGATCACTACTTTTTGGCTCCGGTTGATTACCTTTGCCAAAGTTTTTAATTGTTTGGTCTTCAAGAAACATAACATCACGGCTTTGAATGACTTTTTTGTCAACCGGATCTCACAATCTATAACCAAATTTATCACACCCATAGCCAAGAAAAATACATTATCTTGACTTACTATCAAGTTTGAACCTTTCATCCTTTGGAATGTGAACAAAGGCTCGACAACCAAACACTCTCAAGTGCTCATAAGACACATATTTGTCGGTCTAAATTCTTCAGGAACATCACTATTCAAAGGATAGGAAGGAGACAAGTTAATCACGTCAACCGCTGTCCTCATTGCCTCACCCCAAAAGGATTTTGGCAATTTAGCATGTGAAAGCAGACACCTTGTTCTTTCCACAATGGTGAGGTTCATCCTCTCGGCAACACCATTTTGTTGAGGAGTCTTTTTAACTGTCTTTTGATGCCGAATACCTTGACTGCGACAATATTCATCAAATGGCCTAATGTATTCACCACCATTGTCTATTCGAATACATTTCAATTTATGTCTTGTTTCTCTTTCAACCATAGCCTGAAAAAGCTTAAATACATCTAGAACTTGATCTTTAATTTTTAGTATAAAAGCCCAAATTTTCCTTCAATAATCATAAATGAAAATAACAAAATAAAGTGCACCACTATGTGTTCTAACTTTTAAAGGACCATAAACATCCAAATGAATCAACTCCAAAACATTTTCTTTTCTAAAAGCAACATTTTTATGAAAAGAAACTCTATATTGTTTACCCGCCAAACAATAAATACAAGTTTTAAAATGTGTACCTCTCAAACTAGGTAGAAGCACTTTCTTGAACAAAACTTACAGCCCTTTTTCACTTATGTGCCTAAGCCGCTTGTGTCACAATTTGGTAGAAGTATCATCTTCAAGTGTATTGATAACACCTTTACAAATTTTTTCTTGCATCGAATAAAGTGTATGAGTTTTCTTGCACTTAGCCACCACCAAAGAACCCTTTGTGAGCTTTCATATTCCATTACCAAATTTGTTGTTATAGCGTTCATCATCTAGCTTCTCGGTAGAGATCAAATTAAGACGAATGTCGGGAACATCCTTGATATCTTTAAGCAACAACTTGCAGCCTAAATTTGTTTCCAAGCAAACATCACCCCGTGCCAATAATCTTAGACAAACCTTCATTACCCATTCAAACACAACCATAATCTCCTTTGGTGTAAGTAGTGAAGAAATCAACTTGAGAAGTGACACCAGAATCAATCACCCAATTGCTCTCTTGGCCTATAAAATTGATATAATCATCTTCACAAACGACCATGAGATCATTGGAAGTAACCGCCATTGTGTCTTCTTACTTCTTATCCACACTTTTGTCACGTCTTTTCTCCTTATTCTTGAGCTTTCAGCATTCCCGCTTTATGTGCCCTTTCTTATGGCAGTAATAGAACTCAATGTCTTTCTTTGAAAAAGAACAATTTTCTTGGTTTGTCACGGCTTTGATCACGACCATGAGGAGTTACTCTTCCCCCCTTGTTTTGCTTCGGCCTCTCACGACAATGCCTCCGAATGAGAGGAACAAAACAATTTTCTTCTAGTTTCTTCATTCAACAAGCTACTAGTAACTTGGCTCATTCTGACAACTCTATCGGGCGCCGAATTACTAACTGTCACTACCAAAGTCTCTTAACTTTCAGGCAAAGAACTAAGTAGCATCAAAGCCTACAACTCATCATCAAAAATAATTTTCATAGATGCAAGTTGGTTAACAATACTCTTTATTTCATTTAGATGTTCTGGAATAAGGCTGCCCTTTTTATATTGTAAATTTACCAACTTACGAAACAGAAAAACTTTATTTGTGGCTGATTTCCTGTCATAAAGGCCTTCTAATTTTTTTCATAAATCATGTGCTGAAGTTTCAGTAGCAACATGATGAAACACACTGTCATTAATCCATTGACAGATAACACCAATGGCTTTTCGATTAAGCCTCTTTCATTCATCATCTTGCATATCATCGAATTTGCCACTGTCACCCTCAATAGGCCTATACAAATTTACAAAATAATAGGTCCGAACATTTTAGTTTTCCAAGTTACCCAATTGCTTCCATTGAAACTAGATATGCGACCCATATTCTCCTCCATTGATTTACACAAATAAATAAACCCAAATAAACCGTAAGCTTTGATACTAGTTGTTAGGAAAAATAGATGATTTCTCACAAGTAAATCAATCAATGAGAATAAAAACTAATGTAGAAAAATTAAATCAACAGCAACACAAGAATTTTTATGTGGTTCCCTCAATGTGAGGTACATCCACGGGATCGAAATCCGATTTCACTATCAACCAAGGAGTTTCTAAACGATTACAAACAAGACACGAATGGTCTCACAAACCACCCTTAGGTGAATTCCAAATAATCACAAATAAATAAGAGGAAAGATCTCACCAAATAGATGAACAAAAGTTTTCGAAATAGAATTGAAGAAGACTCAAAATAATATCCCAAATCAACTTCACCAAAGCATCCAAATAAGCACACTAACAGTGCTTCAAAGAGCCAAACACAAATCAAAGAAATACTTCAAACATTGGCATGAAAAGTAGAGTAGCACTCTGACCCAAACTTTTCTTTGATTCCACCAAATTGATTTTCCAATCTATACAGCCGTAGTCCTCTCGGAAATATATATATATATATATATATTGTTGATTTTAGGGCTTTTATTCAACCCATAACTGTTACCAAATAAATTATTAAATATCCATAGGACCTCCAAAAGTTAGATATAATATGTTAAAAATATATTATAACCAATACCAAATCAAACCAAATATTTTAATAAACTAATTGGGTCTCATACTCCAATAAAGAGGTTTACCCAACACAATGATAGTAATGCAAGTCTTACAAGGCCTCGTTTAACAAGTGACTATTTTAGCCAAAAAGTCAAAAAGTTACTAAAAAAGTCAAAAAGCCAACAACTTATACCAAAAAGTGAAAGATTCACTTTTCTCTCTACTTTTTGCATATCTTTTAATAAAAAGTCAAAAAGTTATCCCAAGCATACTAATTTTTTTTACATCATATTTTAGTCAAAAAGTCAAAAAATTACTAAAAAAAATGCTCCCAAACGAGGCCTAAATAGAAAAAGTTACAAACTCTTGAAATACACATATTAATACAAGTAACCACTATCTATCATAAATTATTATATAAATATTTAATATTAAAATAGCATGAGTGTATCTATGCACCTACAAGTCCCCACTAATTTTAATATTAAAAATAGGCACATAAATTATCAGGCAAAAAGGATATTATGTATCATGAAGGTATATTCTGCATTGAACCTCAACTAGTGAAATAGTGATCTCTACTCCAGAGTTAGTAGTGATCTCAGACTTGAACTATAACTATTTAGGGGAAATAAAGTAACTACTATCTACCCATAATAATCCAGGTGTTGACATAAGCTTTAATGGCTATGGCTAACACGTTACAGCCTTGTGCTGATCTCAGTCATTTCATGACTGTATTTGAGAAATAAGCCTAGATCTCATAGAAAGCAACCCCACTTTCACACTCGCATAGGTGAAATCCGTTAAAGGTGCTCTTGTAATTCTAACACCTCACTCATAAAGAGATACAGTTTCACAAAAAGTTTAAAAACTCAACCCTCCAAACATTACAGGATAAATGCACTCACACCATAGGAATAGACAAAAAATAAATAAATTTATTTAGTGCATTTCTTACAACCACCATATGATTTATTCTTCCCATTGAACCTTGTCACAAGATCTCTACTTCCTAGGTTGGATATCCTCATACATGGTTCTTGTATTTGTACTGGCTTAGTCTAATCCCTCTCGATGTAATATATTCAGACAATTTTTTAAAATAATTTTGCAAATTGATCACAAAATTAGTATCTTTTAAAGATAACATATTTAAGTACGCAATCACAAAAGTCCGAATCTACCATTATAAAACGATCACCTCTACCAAAAATTTAAGTGCTCTCACAATCATTCACAAATGTGAAATGGTTTCTCAAAAATTTAATTTCGTCGAAAAAAAAAAATTAACCATTCACCTTGTCAATTGCTACAACTAGCAATAATTAAATATAGCACTATCTAAAATATAATTAGCAGTAGATAAAAATCACCTTGACAGAATATACCAATACAATATCACAAATTTAAAGTACAACCAGATACTTTCATAGCATAAACTATTTGATCCAAATAAAAATTCCATACCACTTCAAGATATGCCAAAAAAAATAATCTGGTTGGTTATAATTCTGCAAAATACTCAATTCTCCACAACAAAAGTCATGCTAAATATATATATATATATATATATAGCAAAAGCTATCACAAAAACTTGAAAACCTCCACTAATCCAAAAAGCATATAGCCTTTTTAAAATTCCGATAGCTTAAAAGTCATTGAATTTCATATAAAATTCATGAGTCGAAAAATCGAATACTTTAACTAAATAGCCCATAAATCTGAATTTCAAAAGTCTCAATTTCGTTATTCGAAAAACCTACAAGAAATTCATGACTTAAAATTGATTTCTCACGAGGCTATATAATTATGAATCATTGTTGAAAATATTTTTTGATCAGGAGAGAAATAATTTTTAAATTTAAAAATAACAATTAATTTCCCCCACTATTTTCAAATTTAAAAATAGTTTTTTCACAACATCATCTGATTTCAAAATAAAAATAAAAAAATTGTTGCATTCCATAACTTACACATCTCATACCCACAATTCTATTTGAAGCCAAATTTTTATTGAGTAAAAACTCAAACTCAAATAAATTCTTTTGGATGGAGCTTGTAAATGTTTTGAAAAATATATCCCATATAGGGGTGAAATCGGTTCGGTTTGGTACGGTCGGTTTTTTCACTAGTTTTGCACCAAACCGATCATTTCGGTTTTTCATATTTGTGAACCGAACCGCCCAGAAAAATGACATAAACTGGTGTGGTTCGGTTTATTACGGTGAGGTGTGATTTTTTCGATTTTTTGGCCTTTTTTTCCCAGTTGGGCCTCACATTTTGGGCCTATATTTCCATCCATTTTGCATAAAATTTGGGCTTAGGCCATGTAATTCCTACATAGGTTTGGGGCCTCACATTTTGGGCCTATTAATATTATATAAGTCGGTTCGGTTCGGTGCAGCTCGGTTCAAAAAATCAAAAACCGTAAACCGAACCGAACAATTGAAAACTTAAAATACCGACTGAAAACCGTTCGGTTCGGTCAGTTCGGTTGGTCCTTCTGGTTATTCTTTCACCCCTAATCCCATCTAGAGATTCATATCAATTTAACCTCACAATACCCAACAAATTTTGATAACATCAAAAGTCACCAAGTATAAAAGTGTTCTCAAATTTTATAGGAGTATAATATTTTAAACCAATTTTAATGTAGCAAATATGCTTAAAACCATCAATTTCCACATGCCACCCTTCTAATAAATGTCTAAAAATTATAGTCTTAAAAAGACTCATCGGTAACGTTAATCTTGATAAAAGACTCACGCTTTCAATATTTACAAATTCGAGTAATATGTCTACTCTTGCCACAAATAATATATGGAAGTTATTGGTTCTATAACTCGTTTAACTCGAGTTTCCCTTATTGTGATACTTATCACAAAACAATTCTCAAATTTTTATGGCTTTAATAGATCAAAAATAATTTTTGGGTAAATGAGATAAATACAAAAATAAATTCATACCTTAGAGTTAGTGATGGATACCTCCATATATTTGGAAGCAAATGATCACAAATTCTCTCATGCTTCGTTGGAAAGGCTAGCTGAAATCTTCATTATTTAATCTCATGTGGCCAGTACTCTATCATCTACCAAGAACCACTTTTTATTTCTCCATTTTTTTTTTTTTTTGGAGGGGGGTTCCTAATGGTTTTGACTCCATCTTTACCAAAATAAATAAAGAATTAAAGAGTCCAAATAAATATGGACAAGAATCATCACCATAGGAAGACACTAGATTTACATGATTTGAAAATTTTGCCTATAACCACAAATATTGCCCCTTGTCCACTATATTAAATATGTATTACATGTCATATCTCTAGATATATGAAAATACAATAAATCAGACTGAGGCGCGATAATCTTGCTATCTTTAAGAAGATTCAAGCCATTCTCGGTTGGTAAAACTACTAATCGATATAGTAGAATATCACGTATTAACCTGCCTCTCCCAGGATACAACAATCCGAGTTTTAGTCGTGTTGACTCAATCAATCCTGCACAAGTAGGTGAGTTCAAAGCTCCACCATAAAAACACCTTTATAAATTGCCTAACCGTTTCTGTATAAATACAATATAAAATATATATATAGATATATGCACACTCATATTCTTTATGTACACTTCCTTGTATATATACACATCTACCAAAACATGAAGAGTCATAGTTAATACAATAATGAATCAATTATAAATCACCATCATTATTGGACAATTCAATACTGTGAGGCCATGTTTGTTTGGGCGGACTGGATTAACATTTCCATGACTAATAGTCCTAAGATTACGAATCCGTTGGATTATGTATCCTATCTTAACTAATAGTCAAGTTTAAAATAATTAATCCGTACTTCAATTGTTTAACCAAACATCGGATTGATAATTTTATTGGACTATTAGTCCAATCCCAAGCTCATGTCTACCCAAACAAACATGACCTGAATGTATGTAACTCGTAGTTTTAATTCACATGTAGTAGCTGATGCGTTGTGTGCACAATGACCATGATGTATGGACAACTCAACCAACATGTATGTTACACTCTCAAGCTTCCAATGATAATAATGCATGTCTTAATAAAAAGAGTTCCAAACTCTTGAAACACATATTAATACAAGTAACCACCATCTATCATAAATTAAATAAATTATTATATAAAATATTTAATATTAAAATAAATGAGTACATCTATGCACCACCACAATTTTACAAATAAGATACTACTGGGTAAAAATTCAATGGCGATGGCTTATATAGCCAGTATCGGCCTGAATTATTTAGTATTCTATTTGCTGATTGGAGTGTCGGTGATAGAAAGACTTCACCCTCCCGAAAGCTTCTTCAAGTGAAGATGGTTCAACCGCGAAAGTGATGCGAATCCAATCTTTCATACCCACAGCAAGTCCTGCCAAAATATATATAAAAAAAAATTTCAATTTCAGAAGCCAAAAGCAAAACCCAAACCCTTCCCAACATCTTGATTATCACTTGGCCTATTTGGTCTGGTTCTGTTGTGCATAACTATAAGGAGTGTAACCTAAGAAGCACAAACATAGATATGTTGACACGAAAATTTTCAAATTATGCAGAACACAACATATGATGTAACACGCTACAATATTTTTTCTTTTATTATTGGATTCCAAATGTAAACTTGTAATATGTTTATGTGTGTCAAAGCGATGAACACGTGTGTATTCCAAGTGTCCAAAGTGTGTCCGGATCTTTAAAAAATTTAAAAATCATAGAACAAGTTTGGATGCCCACGTGTCAAGAAGAGTCCAACGAGTGCCAATGTCAAACCCAAACACATCATTTCCTTAGAAGTATATGTGCTTCTTAGAGTATAACACATACAGGGCAAATTAATGGACATCCATAGTTCTAATTAGGCGATCGATTGATGATTCGTATCTCACCTGGAAGAATGATCACAGATTCCTCCTTGGCCAGTTTGAAGCAAAAGTCAATGTCATCGCTAATGTCTTTGAGGAGGGAAACATTCAGTTTCATCTACATCATGCAATAATAAATAAGTACATAAATAGGACTTCGAGGACTGCAGTTTACTTCCACATTGCAGAGAACCGAAAAATTCTATGAATTCCTTACCATAACAGCCATGGATCCCACTGGTTTATATGGGCATGAAATGCAAGGAATCTCCTTTATTCTTTCACAACAAATATCAGAGGTCTGCTTTAGTATATTAATGGTCTTTGTAAAGAATACGTCTTCAGTTTGCTGAAGAATGCGCGGGACTGCTGCCTAGAACCACGGAAAATATTGTTAAGAAAGAGAAATGAGTGATTTAAGTCGATGGTCTTTTGAAATGAACAAAATTTGGTAGTGAAATTCACACTTTTCCGGATGAAGTCAGAACTTCAGACGTTTTAAGGTCAAGCATCCATGCTTTTGTGGGGAGAAAGAAAAAGGGAAGGGAAAAGCGAATGAAATTTAGCCAAGGGATTTGTAAAGGGAAGGGAAAAGTTGGATTTGTATATGGAAAGGGAAAAGTCAATGAATAACTTAGCTTCTACTTCATCTACTTCTCCCTTCCCTTTTCCTTAGCATTCAAATCCCTCCAAAAATCCAAGATCCAAACACAAATTCATGAGCAAGGATCCTCTAGAGTTTTTTTTTCTTAAAGTTTCTTAGAGTGGTGCATTATGTGGTTGAGATTTAATAATAAGTCACATCAATTTTTCAACATTAAATCTCAATCACACAATACACCACTTTAGGAAACTTTAGGAAAAAAACATTCTAGAGGATCCTTGGTGCAGATTCATGGTCTCATTGACATTGATTTAGGAAAGTGGATATATTTTTTTTTTCTTTTCCTTTTCCATTCTTTTGGGAAGGGTTAGAAAATGGCCACAAGTTACAATTTTTAACTTGACCAATCTGGGAAATGCATCAACCAAATGCATAAATTATTTCATTTAAGAAAACAGAACAAATCCTGACTTCAATGTTTCAAAACAAGCACCCAAGGAATAAGGTACTAAACTGTATAAAGGAATAAGGTACTAACCTGTATAAATGTCGAAGGACCCCCAAGAATATCAAAATACTTCTTAAGCCGCTCAACAATCTGTTTAAAGGAAAAATAAATCATTAGCATTGGGGCAAGTAAATTTGGTGACAAAAATCAACTTTTTTTTAGCCATGACATCATCCACAAGAACTTTAATGTTTGGTTAATAAAAAAATAAATTTGTGCCCGCATGAAATAAAAATGTTTAAAGTGAGTACACCATAAAAAACCAAATACAATGAAAACAAATCCATGTCTGAATGATAATTATTAAAACAAATCATCTTGCATTTACTTTCAACACATTGATCGACAACATAATTCAATACCGAGAATGGTAACCAACATTATCAGAAGAGAAAGTACACAGAGCAAACCTTTGGGTTTCTGAAGATGTCATTTGGATCATTTATCACAAACCAACCAAGTCGCCAACCGGGGACTATCCATCGCTTTGATAAAGAGCCAAGCGTGAGAACTGGAACAACTGAACCAAAAACTCCCATCGGCACAAAAGGATTAGCCCCAAAAGCAAGGTGGCCATAAACTTCATCAGCAATTACAGGAATTTTCAGCCTTTTAGCAGTTTCAGCAATCTAATTGCAATAAATCAGTTAATAGAAAACCCAATGCTTATTGTAACCATAAAACCAATTATGAAGTGAAGAATACCTTCTTCAAATGTTGATAAGTATAGACATTGCCACATGGATTCCCAGGATTTATGATTACCATTGCAGCAGTGTTATGGTCTGCAAGAGCTTCGACAGCATCAAGATCAACTTCCCAACCCTTTTCGGGAAGAAGATCAAAATGCCGAACTTCAAGATGTCTAAAAGCAGCACAAAGTTCGTAGATTGGGAACCCTGGCCTTGGAAGCAAAATATTCACTCCCGGGCGAGCTAACATTGACAATGCTACATCAATAGCTTGAGTGCAACCAGATGTGACAAAAGCATCGTCGGGTGATAACTTGTAAGGGAGATCACGTGACAAATATTCGGCAATTGCACTGTTTAAAGAAAAAACAAACAAAATGAACATAAAAAAATCCCATTTTCAAATACCAATTCCACCATTCCAAACAACTTGTTAATGAATGCAAGCTAGTTTCATGTATTTTAATACCCAAGTCAGCTTCTTCTATAGAAAAGAAGTAATTTGAAATTTACTAAATATCTAAGGACTCTAGAATTATGTGAAAGATATGTTATGATGCATGAAGAATATATCAAGGTCTGAGTCTAGAAGAGTCTTATGTTAAGTATAATTAATGAAGAAAGCCACCATGAGAGAGCAGAAATGAAAAGCTTAACAAGGTTTATTGTAAGAAAAAATTCAGTCACAATACAAAATTTTCCAACAGTAATACAGAACAAGCCCAAAATTTCAAACATCTTCTGTCTCTTTCCTCACGAACCACATTTCAGCAGATTGATTTTTTTGGGTGAAGGAGGAAAGAGCTCTCTCCTTTCCTTTCCCTACTTCCCTCCTTAATCCTTTCTATCATATGGAGGAAACCTTCCCTTCCCTTTCTATCACAAGGCTAGATTAAGAAATCCCAGTCTAGCAATTCAACAGCAAGTATTATAGAGAGGGGAATAGCATATATTCTAATCTGTATTTTTATCCTAGCAACTACTACACTAAGCAATTACGGCACGAGATCTCCTGTCTCAAAATACTCACAACTACTGCTACTCAAAGCAATTAAGGCATAAGATCCGCTGCCCTCTTGTCTCAAAATACTCACAACAACTGAATCATGTCTCAAGGTTCTCGTAATTTGAGATTTTCATGACTCAACAGTTGTGAGTATTTTGAAACAAATATGCAAGGAAATTTGGGGAGAAAGAATCCTTGACACAATTAAGAACATACTAAACAAACCAGTTTACTACTGTTATTGGGTTAGTCAAAAAATCAGAAAATTAATCCATTGTTTAGATTTTGGATTTGAGTAGGTATTTATGGAGGGACAAAAAATGAAATGCGTGTTTGAATTTTAGATTTGAGTAAGTATTTATAGAGGGAAAGAAAAATGAACAGAAAAAAGCACAAAAAAATTGCTTCTTTTTTTGCCACTTTTTCATTCTCTGTAAGTTCAGAATCTAAACACGGAAGAAAAACTAAAGTAAACAACAAAACAGAGCATGGAACCCCCAATTGAAGCTGAGAGCGAGAGGAAGGCAATACCCAAATTAGTACTCCTAAATAACTTTCAAATCCAACTACAAAAAATTAGAAATGTAAAAATCAAGTTCAAGACTAACTGACAAACAACAAAAAAAAAACCCCAAAATTTGCTACTTTATCAATCTCTTTTTCATTTTTCTGCCACAAATTTCTTTATAAATTCAAAATTCAAAGACAATCTAAAAACTAAAGCTAACAAAAAACAGAGTGTGCAATCCCCAATTGAAGCTAAGAGCGAGAGAAAGGCAAAACCCAAATTAGTTCTAGTAAATCACTTACAAATCTAACTATAAAAACATCAAACATGTAAAAATCTAGTTCAAGGCTAAAACAAACAACAATTTCAAATTAAAGTAGGTTCTAGTCTGAGGAAGTCCTGCATAAACAAAAATAATCAGAAAACAGAGCATGCAGCCCCCAAATGAAGTTGAGAACGAAAGAAGGGAAAAACCCAAATTAGGTTTCCTAAACTACGAAAACATCAAAACCCAGTTCAAAATTAAGACAAACAACAACGAATTTCACAAAAAAATTATTATAGAACAAGCAATATAATTTATAAAAATGGTTAAAAATTACGTTCTGGTTTGAGGAAGACCGACTGTGGGAGAGTAGCCATTGAACTTCTCAGAGCGAAGAGAATCGACCACAGCTTCTTCAGCAACAACAGTGGTGTGGAAGCAAGAGTAGGCAGATGGGTCTCCCATACCCAGAGAAATAATTCGCCTCTCGTCGTTGGAATCGATGTTGGCCATCAACAGACCCAGAATGCCTTTGATTGTGATGTTCGTCGGCGTTTCGAATTGTTGGCTACTTCCATTATTCAATTTCTTCCCTCCATTTTCCATTTCTCTGTCTCTGTATCTCACTGTTCCGTGTAGCTCTGGTATGGTATGGTCTGGTATAGGAAGAGAGAGAGTGTAAATTATTTACTATAAATAATAAGTAGAAGAAGTTGAGTACGGGATAGAAAGAGCGTCCACTCTTCCGAGTTTACAGGTACTCCTGCACTCTGCATGGCAACAAAACAGTGATGTGTTTCCATTTTGAATAATTCTTGGTAATCACCCTTAATTTTTCCGAATTCTATGATTGTCATTATATTTGTATGGTGTGTTTCTATTTTGAATAATTCTAGGCACCCATCTTTGTGTGGTTGTTATTGAATTTTTGTGATATGGGATTCAGAATAAATCATAGCCTAGGATGAAGGTTTTGTGTAATTTTTGATTTGATAGAGGTGGATTTGTAATATTACATTTTCATTTTACAACAATGATAGAGACCATTAATTTTGGAGCTCTAAAAAAATCACTAATGACATGGCACTCAATTAAAAAATAAAAAAAAATCAACAATGATTCATCCCACTAAAAATATCACCACTAATAGCACTAATACATTAAAAAAGTAAAAAAAAAATTAAAAAAAAATACAACTCCAAGACCAAAACATCACATCATTAATGATAGGACCCACTGTTAGTGCTCCCAAGCATTTTTCAAAAAAAATATAACACCAAGGTCAAAACATTAAATCATTCATGGTGGGGTCCACTGTCATATCATTAGTGGTAGCACTAATTAGTGTTCTCACTCATTTTCCTTCATTTTATGTGTTCGGTTTATGAGTAAGGAAGGGATTTTAAAAGAAAATGAAAAACGTCTTGAAATAATAACATTACGAACCTACTTTTATCAATCTATAAATTATTCAGAATTTTATCTTCTGATTTAAGTTTATTCTATGCATAAATCTTATACTACATAAATTAATCTCCACTATATAATCACTTACCCATAATGTTCTGGGTGAATTAATCTGGATATTGTATGTGAAATGTAGTTATATTTTACATATATTTTACTTATCTTTTACTTTTCCTTTCTCTTTTTAAATTTTTTCCCAAATTGATGAACCAAATACGATGTTAATTTTTTTTACAAGTAACAACGAGGAATTTGCTATTTTAATTTATTTAATTTTTAGATGGATTGCTATTTTAGTTAGATTGTTTTTGGTTCATAAATCTGAAAAATGATTTAAAAGATAATGAAAAGGTGTGTGAAATGTAGCCTACCTTGTTTAGATTTTTTGTAAAGAACTATGTAGAAAGTAAGGAAAATGATGTAATAATTTATTATTATTTTTTTGTCAAAACGAAACCAAAGTGGTTCTTTCCCAAAACAACTACATATTAAAAAAATTATGATTTTAATTATTAAATTTTATTATAAATCTGTAATAATTTTTCAAAATGCAACTAATTTGATATTTTTCCTTAATTTAGATATGAATGACTTTCATTCATGTATAGCAATATTACAAATAAAGAAAAAATATTTAAAAAATACGTTTATGAATTACAATAATTGTAATGGGACCTACATCATAGTAATTTTAAACCTACACGTTACAACTCAATTCTAAGTAAATTTTGAGGGAATTTTTTTTTAAAGGTTATGGTGTTTTTACTCATATAATTATGATAAGTGAGATGATAAACTCAATACAATATGTAAAATATGGTCATTGAAAACAAAATATATTACAGATTTAGAAACATTTTTCTCATATAAATCTGTGATGGAGTTCATATTTTAATTGAGAAGACAAATACTAAGATAAATTGTTGGATAAAGTTGGCTTAAAACACAAAAGTTAATTTGATTAAAATGTGTTTGGTTTGAGTTTTTTGAATTAAGTTTTTTAAAAATTGACTTTTTTAGTTTTCGTGTTTTTTTGTTTTTAGTGAATATTTTTAAAATTTTAAATATTTTTTTTACGTTTTTAGATGCACCTTTACTTAGATGTATCTAAAAAGTAAAAAATTTGTGAAAAAAATTTTAAAAAATTATTAAATACATAAAAATACAAAAAATGTACTGAATTCTTATATATTTTTTTTGTATTTTTGGTATTTAGTGAATTTTTAAAAGATTTTTTTTACATTTTTTTTTACTTTTTAGATGTATTTATGTTAGGTGTGTCTAAAAAGTAAAAAAATTCAGTAAAAACAAAAAAATACAGAAAACAAGAAAGTAAAATTTTCTGAAAAGTGTTTTTTGAAAAGTGAAAATATTGAAAAACTGTCTTTAACAGTTAAATTTCTAAAATTTTTAATTGATATAAAAAAAAGTAATAATAAAATGTTTTCTTAAATATTTTTATGAAATAAAGGAGATTTTAATTAGGGGGATGCACCGATAAATCTCAAATTAATAACTTATACACTGTTTAGTCCTAAAAGTTTTCTTATAGACTGAAAGGTCCCATTACAATGTTTCAAACATCAGATTAATGTTTCGAACATTAGATTTTGAACATCAGATTAATGTTTCGAACATTAGATTTCGAACATCAGATTAATGTTTCAAACATTAGATTGATGTGCAAATGGGACTAAATAGTGCATAAGAAAACTTTTAGGACTAAATGGTTCAACTTTTCAGAAACTAGGACTTATGGGTAAATTTTCCTTTTAATTAATTGTAACAAATTTATTGAAAAAAAAAAATTGAGAAAATCTTAAATGGTATGTATTATTTTTAGAAGGAAAGTTGAAAATATTTTCAACACTATAACTTAAAACGTAAATTTTTAAAAATTGAGAACAGGCATGTGCCATTATTGACTACAAATTTGGTGACACTTTCGTTGTGTTGAACTTAAAAAGTATGAATTAAACTATTTAAATTGAATTGAAAATATTTTAAACACTATAACTTAAAATGTAAATTTTAAGAAATTGAGGGCAGGCATATGTCATTATTGACTACAAATTTGGTGGGATTCATCTCATACGACACTTTTGTCGTGTTGAACTTAAAAAGTGTGAATTAAATTATTTAAATTGAAATAATAAAAATTAAAATAAAATTTAGATAAAATTATAAAGATAAAAAATATATAAAACTTAAAATTTTTGGAAACCAAATTGTGGAGGGTGTGTTTGGTAAAGTTTACGTTTTCAGTTTATATTTACAAAAATTTTATAAACTGGTTTTTGTTTATTTTTAGAAAAACATAAACTATAAACGCGTTTGGTAATTGACAAAATATTTTTAAAAAAATTAAAAATATAAAAAAGAGTGAAAAATGACAAGTGGTGGCAAAAGACGGTGGTGAAAAGTGGTGACGGTGGGCGGTAGGTAGCTGGTGGTGGCGGGTGGGTAGTGGTGGTGGTGGGTGTGTGGGTGACGGTGGCGGGTGGTGGATGGTGGTGGCGGTGGCGGTGGTGAGTGGTGGGTGGTGGTGGTAGGTGGGTGGCAGATGGCAGGTAGTGGTGGGTGGTGGCCGGTAGGTGGTAGTGGCGGCGGGTAGGTGGCGGGTAGTAGTGGTGGGTGGGTGGGTGACAGTGGCGGGTGGTGGGTGGTAGCAAACGGGTGGTGGTGCTAGCGGGTGTCAGGTGGTGGCGGATGGGGGGTGGGTGGGTGGGTGACAGTGGCGGGTGGTGGGTGGTAGCGATTAGTGGTGGTGGTGGTGGTGGTGGTGGCAGGTGGTGGCAGGTGGTGACAAGTGGGTGGCGGATGGCAGGTGGTGGTGGGTGGTGACGGGTGGGTGGGTCACATGGACGAAACTAGGATTTTATTATTGGAGGGGCCGGAAAAAAAAAATCACCAAATACACAAACACGTATGTATGCACAATATGATATATAAATTATATATACATAGAAAAAAAAATTAAATACCATAGAAGCAATTTCTAATAGGATGAAGAATTTTTTTTTTAGTGCAAAATAGAAAAAGAAGGTAAGATGGGAAAATAATAAGATATGCATTTTCTTATACTAGAGGGCCATTTTATGTATAAAATGTTATGTATATTTTTAAAGTGTTATGACAAACAGTATTTTTCACAGAAACAGGGGGGCCATGGGCCCCCATAGTCTTCTCCTAGTTCCATCCCTGGGTGAGTGGGTGGGTGGGTGACGGTAGCGGGTGGTGGGTGGCGGGTGGTAGCGAGTGGGTGGTGGTGGCGGCAGGTGATGGGTGGGTGGCGAGTAGTGGTGGCGGGTAGGTGACAGGTGGTGGTGGTAGTGGTAGTGGGTGATGGTGGCGGGTCGTAGGTGGTAGCGAGTGGGTGGTGGTGGTGGCAGGTGATGGGTGGGTGGCGAGTAGTGGTGGCGGGTAGGTGACAGGTGGTGGTGGTAGTGGTGGTAGGTGATGGTGGCGGGTCGTAGGTGGTAGCGAGTGGGTGGTGGTGGTGGTGGGTAATGATAGTAGGTGGGTGGTGGGTGATGGTGGTGGTGCTGTTGGCGGGTGGGTGGCAGGTGGCTGGTGGCGACAGGTGGCTGGTGGTGGCAGGTGGCTGGTGAGTAGTGGTGGCAAGTAGGTGGCGGGCAGTAGTGGCGAGCGGTGGATGGTAATGGCGGGTGATGAGTGGTAGCGGGTGGATGGTAGGTGGGTGGTAGGTGATGGTAGTGGCAGTGGCGAGGAGTGAGTGGTGGTGGCGAGTGGGTGGCAGGTGGGTCGTTGCTGGTGGCTAGTGGTGGTGGCGGGTAGTGGGTGGTGGTGGGTGGTAAGTGGTGGTGGGGGGGTGGGTGATCGTGGCGGAAGACGGTGGTGGAAAATGGTGGCGGATGGTGACCTAGTGTTGGGTGGTAAAAAAAAAATTTGAAAACTCAAACGGAAACATATTTTTTGTGTTTTCATTTTTTGGCCAAATTTATAAACTGAGACCACTGATTTATAAATCAAAAATTTTACTAATCAAGTTTTTATTTGAATTTTTAAAATTTTTATAAATATAAACAAAAAATTAAAAACGTAAATGTTATCCAACGATACCGAATAGACAGAGAAAATTTTAGAGTTAGAGAGAGAAAATCATGAGAAAAGGGGCAGACAAGATCCATGTGAAATGGGTACATAGGATGCACGCAATACAAGATGCAAGCAATCTGAGAGGAAGATGGTGCGGAAAAATTATTGTTTGTTAGAAGGTGCCACGCGACCGTGTCATTTATGGATCACAATTTATTATAATTTTCTAGAAAAATATTTGATAGTTTAAATTTATATAGTTTAAATAATTTGAATATATTAAAACGGCATTGTTTTATTTTTAAAATAATGTTATTTTTACATATTTAAGTTTTGTTTGGCATAACCTATATAATCCATCTTTTTATCTTTTTATCTTTTTTTCATCACATCACCTCTCTACTTTTCTGCACATCTTTTCGTAAAAAGACAAAAAGTGCACTTTTTTAGGACACCCCAAACCAACCCTTAAATCATTCGAACTATGAATTTTAGACTATCAAACATTATTGATCTTTTTATTTTTTTGTTAATCATTATTTAGTAGCAATTTTTAAATATCATTTTTTCTATTAATTACAATATCATTGAGACACTATCGCTATCTAAAATCAACTAATCACTAGCGGTGTTTGAGAAGGAGGCTAAAAGGTTATTTTAGCCTCATTTTAAACAAATAGTTAAAAAATTGTACTGTAGTCGAGTTTGTGTCTTTTTTTTTTTTAAATCAGAAATTGACGTGGACAGAATTGCCATCATTGAGACACTATTGCCATCTTTTTTTTTAAAATCTAAACATCATTTCAAATATATTTTTCAATACAATAACTCAAATAAAAATTCAACCCAACTTTTCAAACATAAAAATTAAAATAACTTATTAAAATAACAAAAAAATAAAAAACTTCTAAAATAGTCACTTCCCAAATACTCCCAGTTTGTTGAAATTTGTTTTACTTTGGGTGTGGTTGGCACCTCTCCACGCGTCTTATGCAAAAGCGACATAACTTTTATTTTTCTTTCCTGTTTTTTTTCTTTTTCTTTTATGATAAAATAAATTCCATGAAATTGTTTTATTAGGAATACAAAAAAAAATTATTAAATTTTCAACTAAATACTCGTATAAGTGTGAGATCCACACACACATATATATATATATATATATATAATAAAAATTTTAACACGTCTAACATTTTCAATCAATTAATAGTGTCTATGTTGTTTTAGATATGACTTATAAATTGATTTTTTTACTTATTATAAAAAGACGTACAAAAAATAGAGAAATAATGGGTGTGTTTGATTTGTGTTTTAAGATAAACTTATAAATTTTTTTAGTTTGTTTGGTTGTATATTTTGAAAAGGACAAATTACAAACACTCACCTCGAGGTTTGGTGAAAATACAAATTCTTCCATGAGGTTTGAGAAATTACATCCCGCCCCCTAAAGTTTATATTTTCATAACAAATTGCCCCCTGAGGTTTTTATTTTCATACAGATTTCCCCCTAAATTTTTCTAATTTGTTATGAAAATTTGACCCTCAGGGGACAATTTATAATTTCTCAAACCTCAGGGGGAAATCTATATTTTTACCAAACCTCGAGAGGGGTGTTTGTAATTTGCCCTAGGAAAAGTGATTGAGAAGGAAAGAGAAAAAGTAATTGATTAATGTGTAGGAGATATAAAGTGATTTTGAAAAAAAAAAATTAAAAATTTTGAACCAAACAAAATTTTAAAATATTTTTAAAAATTTGTATCTTGAGATACAAACCAAACTAGTCCGATGTGACTCAAATAAGTCAAAACAGTTTATTATGGTTGACAAATATCGTTTTAGTGAGTTTTTTTATTTTATTTTCAATTTTAAAAAACTTAGTAGTATTCTAGAGGCTTCGTTTGGGAAGTGGGTTGGCTTTTTGACTTTTTGACTATTTTAACGTGGGGTTAAAAAGCCTGATTTGGGAATGACTTTTGGCTTTTTTGATTTTTTTAATTTTTTTGTGAGAAAAAAGATATAATGATTTTGGATTGGATATGATGCTTTGTTTTATTGAACTAAAAAGTCTATTTTATTTTTTTGACTATTTTAGCCAAAAAAAAAAAAAAAAACCACAAAACCTTCTTCCCAAACATAGGCAGAACAACTTAAATAATAATAAAAAAAAATCAATGGTACGTACTTTTGAATTAAAAAAATAAATTAATTAAATACTATTAATTAAACACCTTACTTTTTTCAAGTACAATGTGATTTTAAATAATATTACATGAATTATTAACAAAATTTTCCATTATTTTTCAACATCATGAGAATTGAAGAAATCCTTAAAAAAATTCGCTACGCGTACACAAGAGGCGCACAAAATTATTTTATTTTGGGCAAATTACATATACACCTCTCCAGGTTTGACAAAATTACAGATATCCCCTGAGGTTTGAGAAATTACGAATTCCCCCCTGAATGTTATATTTGCATAAGAAATTAGGGGGTAATTTGTTATGAAATATAAACCTCAGGGGGTAAATTGTTATGAAAATACAAACCTCAGGGGGCGGGATGTAATTTCCGAAACCTCAGGGGTATCTGTAATTTAACCAAACCTGGAGGGGTGTATATGTAATTTGCCCTTTTATTTTTGTATTTTTATATATATAAGAGGAGAGATGAGAATAACAAAGGGACAATCATCAATTGTCGCTACTAGGTTAATCTCAATAGTTTTTCTACGTTCGTTTGTTTTGTTTTGTTTTTTTGTTTTTTCGGTTAACTTTTTTTTTTTTTTGGCATGAGAAAGTCTTATATTGAAGTCATACGCCAAATAACAATGTTAGGAACACATAACATAAATACAGAATACACATTTACAAGATTTATTAATAAAAGTTACTTTTTAAAATTTATTTTCTCTATTTGATTTTGTGTTCAACTTCTCTACTCCTAAACTTATTGTACGAAATTTGACAGTTCTAAGAATTAAATGGGGAAGAAAATTTGAATTGCGATTCTAAATGACAATAACCACTAGCTACCACTTGTGCATGCGAGTGTTATTAGATAAGATAAGATCTACTCATTGACGAGTGGTTCAAATAGTTATTTTCCC
The DNA here is from genome assembly GCF_055761805.1 of Camellia sinensis. Lineage (NCBI taxonomy): Eukaryota > Viridiplantae > Streptophyta > Magnoliopsida > Ericales > Theaceae > Camellia > Camellia sinensis. Next base: position 173,742,198 of record NC_138967.1, read on the forward strand.
CCATAAAATTAGGTTACAATAAAATATCCTCTTTGGATGGAGTTCAATCATGGATTATTTTTTATTGATTTATATATGATATTATAAATGAAATTTAATGAATGATAATAATAAGGGACAATTAAAAAAAAAATTTAAAGTTTAACTCTTATAATAAAATAAATTTTAAATTTTATTAATTTAAAATCTAAACTTTTGATTTATTTTCAATTTAAACCATCTGTCTATTTTTTATCAAGTAAAATAATTTAAAAAATTATTTTAGACATTTTATGTATGTCTATGTTGAATTTAATAACTAAAATACTCTTTTTCCATCTATTTTACTTAATATAAATAGACGAATAGTTTAAATTAAAAACATATCAAAAGATTATAATTTAAATTGATAAAATTAAAAATTCAGAATTTATTTTGTTAAGATGCTCAAATTTTGAGATTTTTCTAATTATCCCATAATAATAATAATAATACTAAAGATTATATATAACACAAATGATACAAATAAAATTTTAAAGTTAGAGAGAAAACTCCATAAAATATATAAAAAATAATAATTTATTTACACGCATAGTATAGAAAGACTTGAACCACTAACAAGATTGAAAATTCCGACTAAATCAAGCCTTAATCTTATAGTTACCTGAATTCTTCTTCTCCAATAGACTGTATTAAAGGTAATTTGGTCAGTAAAATTAAAGAGATTTATATTTTTATTTATTACACTAGTCCATGTTTATTTAGGCATGTCCCTTCTCCTAACCCTTTCCTCTATCATTGTCGTATCACATCTATTCACTATTGTTTCTGTTAGTCTTTGTTATATGACCAAATCATTTCTCCCTAAAAAATCATTACTTCATTTTGTTAGGAAAATGAAAGGAAAACCTTTCTCATTATTGGCATTTGGTATTACTTGTTGGGTTTAAATGTCTTTTTATATTGTTGTTTAATTGATAATTTATTGTTAAGATATACTACTTTATTTATTTTTTGGCTTGTTTGGAGAGGAGCAGAGAACAAGCAAACCAAAAAAATAAGGGTAAGTTACAAATACATTTCTTGAGATTTGTTTAAAATATAAATTATCGCTTATGGTTTAGAAAATTATAAATATTCCTTTATTAGAATTTTTTATTTAATGGAATTTAACTTAAAGAATGAAATTCATAATTACTCTCCTATACAATAATAAAATTATATAAATTATTAATTGAAACATATTTCTAAGATTATTAAAAACTGTTAATTGACTTGATAATTTATTAATAAAATGACGATTTGTTATGAAATTATAAATCTCAAGGGGTGGAATGTAATTTCCAAAACTACAAAGGACGATTCGTATTTTAATTAAATTTTAGATGGTGTATTTATAATTTATCCAAAAATTAATTGCGTAAAGACAAGGGCAAGCCTGTTAACTCAAACTTGTTTGGTTGTTTGATTAAAGGAGTTAATAGTGAAATGAGTAATAATATCACAAATTAGTATAGGATTACTTATTCAATTAAATTAGTGGAATCAATATTTATTATGTATTCATTTTAATTTTTTCCTTTCATGTTTGAATTATGATCCCCAACCCTTTTTAATATTAAAAATTCCCCAATATCGTCGGATTGAATGTCCCGATATACATATAATCCAATTAGTAAAATTTGCAATCAAACATAAGATTATGGATTCATAAACTAACAATTTCAATCTTATATTATAATCTTACCAATCAAATATGCCCTTTTAAGTACTATTTTTTGTCTTAAATTACCAAGTATTATTGAATCTTGCCAAATTTTAACGCAGACAATTAAAATTATTTTTTGTAACTCATTTCATAAAATTCCAATTATCTATAATGGCATGTTCTATTCCAATTTTACATTTTCTCATTCTAATATAAATTTAAACTTTATAACCAATTTTAATATATTTAAAAATCATCTTTTAATTGTAAAAATCAAGGAAATTCTAACAAACAAAAGCATAATTAATCAGATTTAAAAAATACGTCATAAGATTTATCATTTTTTTATCTCACAGTATGAAAAATCTATTTGGTAAACAATCCAACAAAAATTAATTGTATTAACATTTCATTAAAAGAACTATGAAATTTTGTGTAATGTTAATCCACATATTCTCTATGCTTTAAGGTTGTGTTTAGTTCATGAATTTAGTTCATGAATTTATGAAAGGATTTAGAACAAAAAGAAAAAATATGTGTGAAATATAATAATATTTTATTCACTTTCATCTACATTTTTCCTTTACATTATCAAATCCTATATAAAATTCACATATTCTCTATGCTTTAAGGTTGTGTTTAGTTCATGAATTTAGTTCATGAATTTATGAAAGGATTTAGAACAAAAAGAAAAAATATGTGTGAAATATAATAATATTTTATTCACTTTCATCTACATTTTTCCTTTACATTATCAAATCCCTTACGAAATTTATGAATCAAATATAACCTAAGGTGATTAAAAAAAAATTACTATGCCCTATTTTTTAAATCTGATTGTTTATGCTTTGTTTTTACAATAAAATATAATTATTAAGTAAATTAAAACTAATTGTAGCAGTGTAATTCATATTTTAATGAGAAGGTGTAAAATGGAATAAAACATTCAATTTCGAACATTTGAACTTTTTTTTTAAAAAGGCAAAGACCAAAATCGCATTAAAATTGATAGGAATCAATATCCATGTTTATGAAAAGTTATGATTTATTAATAATTTTTTGGACAAATTATAAAAAAATTCAGGGTGTGGTCTTTGTAACAAAATAAAATTTAAATTTTTTATTTTATTAATTTACACTCTAAATTTTTAATTTATTTTTGATCTAAACCATTTTCCTACTTCTGTTAAGTAAAATCGATGAAAATGAATATTTTAATCATTAAATTCAATGAAAAATGATATTTTATGCATACAGACATTGAATTTAATGACTAAGATATGTTAGGTTTTTATTCTTGGCAATCATGTTTGATTAAACTCCTTTCAGTTGTAATTTTTTTCGTTCTTTTATTTCAGTGAGGTGATGAGTTTTATGTGCGAATTTAACTCGAATTGTGCCTTGCAAGTTGCAAAGAACTTTGTGATGTCTATTCTTTCATGTTTGCCACTTCGCTGACTATGTCGGGGATCGAGCAGCTTGGTCATCTCGCGAGAGTCCAAGGGGCAGCGCCCTTTGGTGAGTTCGGGGCAGCGCCTAGGCGTGGTTGAGGGGCAGCGCCTCCGGAGCAAAAAGTAAAATTACAGTCGAAATTGTTTTTCCACTCGAGCAGCCATTCTTGCGCTCAAGTGGAGATCATGATCTTTTAGAAGTTTCACTCCTTTGCAAAAGTATTGGGAGTTGTTTTTTTCAACTAGAGCGGCCATTCTTGAGCTCGAACGTAGATCCGCTTGAACGGCCATTCTTGCGCTCGAGCAGAGATCGCGGACCTGCTTTCTATAAACATGTATTTCAGTCTGATTTTAGGGTATAGCTTTCAGATCTTCTCTTTTGGTATTAGGGTTTTTATCTGGAGTTTCTTTGCTTGTTTCCTTTGATATCTGTAAGAGTTTAACCATGAATTGGGTGGATTATATCAAAGGGTTTGTTTAGTTTGGTTTATTAAAAAAAAAGAGAGTTGTTCTTTGATGGATTCCGTGGAAGTTGGCCCTGAAGTTTTGGTGGATTCTGGAGTGGCTCATCGTCGTGGATTCGACATCGGCATTGTAGATTCAACGTTGGATAAGATAATTCCGAGGTGAAAGACAGGGTTGGAAAAGGCACATAGGAGTCGGTCAATTCAAGCGTGAATTCGCTAGGTAATTGAGATTTATGTCTTCTTAGGGGTCGTTTGGCATTGGCTAATATAGCCAACTTTTTTAGCCTGAGACTTTTTTAGCCTCGTTTGGTTTTTGTTTTGAAACTTTTTTGACTTTTGTGAGAGAAAAAATGTAATGATTATAGATAAAAAGTAGTATTTTGTCTTATTGACTTATATTGTTTATTTTGTCTTTTTGTGCTTTTTTAGTCCCAAAATCTTAGCCAAATGAGCACTTAGTGGATTGTTTTGTGATTTTTACCTGTGATTTTTTTTTTATCATAATTGGAAGCGCTTCAATTGTGATTTTTTCATATTAAAATCATTATATTGATTTGTTTTGATTGTTTGATTGAGATTGTTATTTACTGGTTAAAATTGATACATAATTACAAATCAATATTTAGGGGATTTCTAAATTTTTCAAGATATATATTTTTTCATTAGTATTATTTAACAAAACTACGCAAATACTTTAAATTGAAAACAAATAAAAAATATTATGACTTAAATTGATAAAATTGAAAACTCTAGGTTTAATTTGTTATAGAACGCAAACCCTGGGTATTTTATTTTTTATTTTTTAATTGTCCCTAATTCTTTCTATGTTCTATGACCTGCAATATGAATACAAATCTTTTTGAACCAATGTCATTTTGGTAAACCCACTGGACTAGTTTGGTAATATTTTCTAGTTTATTTCGTATTTTTTATTTTTTATTTTTTACCATCTAATTTTTTTTTTTTTTTTTTTTGTGGAAAAGTTCATATGGGTTTTGAATTATTATTATTATTATTATTATTATTATTATTATTATTATTATTATTATTTTGTCTTTAACCTTTTAGGTTCTTATAGATTAGGAAGACAAGAAAAATAAACTTTTTTGTAATAAAAATTAAAAATACTTTCACTAAAATTATCAATTTTCTTTAATGAAAATAGATAAATGATTTAAATTAAAAATAAATAAAAATGAACTTTTTTGTAATAATTTTTTTAAAAAAAATCACTAAAATTAAAGAAAAAATATATAAAAACACTTGGCAAACAAGATGAATTCTTTAGGCCTCGTTTGGGATAAAAGTTGAGGCCAAAATAATTATATAGGACAAAATATGTTATTTTAGCCAAATAAAATAAAATGTCACATTCAATCAATAATCATTTCTTTTTTCTCTTACAAAAATTAAAAAAAAAAAAAATTGTCACAAACCAAACTTTTTAACCCCAAAATAAAATAACCAAAAAACCTATCCACATCCAATGACTTTGTTTCCTTTTACACTTGCAAATAAAACCTAAATCAAACAATTAATCATTACGGTTTGCTAAAATAGTCAAAAAGTGACCATTTAAAAATATAAAAAAAACAATGAAATTTCTCATTTGGAGCTCGACCAATGGGCAAATCATTGTCTAGATCTCATTTGTCAAAAATCATAGTTTTAAGACAACTTTAACATTATTTTTCACGTGTGCCTTTGAAAGCAATGAAAGTAGGAAAAGCAAAACTTGCAAGAAAATGACCCTTAGATAAGACTTGTATATTTCTATTCTCCAACAAAAATACTTAATAATGTTATATTCTCAAAAAAAAAGCATTCAGGAAAATATATTTATAAATTACAATCATTCTAAATAGAATCTATATTTCACTAATTTTAAATTTATACCATATATCTCATTTCGAGATAAAATTCAACACATATTTTCATAGTCTATAACATTTCTAAAAAACATTAGCATATGATATTCAATAAATTCGACCATTAGAAGCTTACATTTTGTCCTTATTAAAAAATTAATGTAATTATCTTTAAAATTTTGAAATTTATTATAAATTTATTAAACTCTAGAGTAGTTGACTATAATTTATCTACACTTTTATTAGTAGATAGAAGCAGAACAAAAAGGGGAAAAATATATGGAAAATATATTAAAACCTCTAAAAAATTCATAATTTATTAACAATGATATGATAAGTTATACATCAATTTTTGATTTGTCTCAAACTTAATTATATAGAACTCAACTCGAGCCATTGTTGTTGAATCATAGGTTCTAAATTGTAGAATTTTAGCATTCATATGGAAATCAATGAGCCCGGCCCACGGGCCGATATTACCCTCTTTCAAAACTTGTTTCATATGTTTCATATAAACTTCTGATGTGAACCTATATAGAGCATAGCCCAAGAGGAAGCCCAGGAGATGATGGGGTTCGATTCCACTCTCACGAGCTACACCATGGGGGCCTCTTATTCATTAGCCCAAGTTCGCTGCTGATAAAAAGATTTAACATTTTCAGGCAAACAAAAAGATATCGTTTGCACCAAAAAAATAATTAAAAAATAAACGTGTAATAAGGTTGTCAGTTTTATTATTTTTTAATACAAAAAAGGAAATAAAAAAATTATTTATTTATTTTTGTAAAAAAGAAAAAGAAAAAAGAAAAAAGAGAACTTGTTTGGTGAGTTGTCAAAGGTGGTGCGTACTAGTAGAGGGAGGGTGGACGTATGTGGTGGTCGATGATGGGATGGGCAAAGATGACTGTCAGGATAAACAGCTATGATAGAGACCACTAAAAAATCCCATCACTAATAGCTCTAATAAATTGAAAAATATAAAAAATAAAAGAAAAAAAAAATATAAGAGACAATCATCACATCAAAGGGAGAGCCACCTCATTAGTGCTCTCTTAGTGCTCCCAAGCATTAATCCAGGATAAATGGATAGTGTCACTGAAGGTCACAAGTCGTGATCGATCAATCATTGAAAGGTATTTAGAGCTTGCACTCAACTGACATTGTTGAAGGTTAGTGGTGATGGTGGGCGAAGGTGGTGGGTGAATGGAGAAGAGAATGAAAAATAAAAGACCAAGTGTTTTCAATTGACGTAAAAAATTTATGTGTAAATAAATAAATCAATGAATTTTGTGACGAGTTATGTTAGGAATATAAAATTTCTTTATAGAATTATATGCAAATGTGAGACAAAAGTATAAGATTTACCTAAGAAGAATCCATGTTTCGATCTCCCTTTTTATCTTATATATATGTCACATAACATACTGTAAAAATTTTAAATGCAATTACTCTATTTAGTTTTGCAATTTTTAAAAATAGAGTTCTTAATTTAATTTGCATTTTTTAAAATGTATTATTATTTTAATATCTTAATCAATTTGTTTATTTATTTTTAGATCTACTTAATTCAAATACATTTAAAAAGTAGAAAATGTATAAATGTTTTAAAAAAGGTTCACTAAATACAAAACAAAAATACATTTTTATGTAATATATTATTTTTAAATTTTCTTACAAATATTTTATTACCAATTCATTAAAAAAACATGAAAATATAAAAATATTTTTAAAAACTTAAAATCGAATATATTGAATTTGTTTTCTTAAATTGAGAAATATCACTTTATTCTTTAAACTTGTAAAAACATAAAAATAAATATTTTAAATTATTGAAAAGTATCATTTTAGTTTTTAATAAAAAGAATAAAAATATAATACACCAATAATTTTAAAAAAATTATTTATATACTTTAATAATTTTAAAAATAAAATAATATTTCTCAATAATTGCTGGATTTATTTACACACTCCTTTCCATAATTTAAGAAATTAAACTGATAAATAACCCCCAAATAATCTCACACGTTTTAGTTTGAAACTTTGATGGGAAAACAGATAAAGACAAGACATCACTATGATGATTGGACAAGATTAGACTTATCATTAGTGGGGTCCATTTCCCAAACCCCAATATCACCACGTGGCAACATCTCAGCCCATCTTTTGCCTACGTTCTCAAATAAATACACCCTCGAGGAGAGAGAGGATCCTAAACGGTGTAAAAATGATTTCAACGACTCTGAACGGTTTTGATGAGGATGCTATATTGGGTATATGGTAATCAGTCACACCATATCACAGCTCCCAAAACTAGTACACACAGCAAAATTTCAATAACATGCATCGCAAGCTATCATTTCGATATACAGCGTATACACTCTTGTCGAAGTCACTTAGATTGTGACAACACGACACTCCATTTCATCCGTACCGTCGGATCTTTAAAAGAGTCAGTGCTGTGGACACCAGTCTTCCTATAGGATGCACACTCTCTGGACCCACTCATGACCCCAGGACCATATGATGCTCTATCTTATTCTATTTGGACGGCTGAGATTAAATGCCGGTGAAACAAACATGTATGGTGCTTTAAGCGTGACCTTTAATACCAAGTTATTTTAAAAGTAAATTACAAATACATTTCTTAAAGTTTGATTAAAATATAAATTATTTTTGTAATTTTAAAAATTGCATTTCACATTTTATGATTTTTAATTTCATAACAAAGGGTCATTTTTATTAATAAATCATAAAATCAATTAATAATTTTTAATAATGTTAAAAATATATTTCAATTAATAATTTAAATAATTTTATTATTGTATAAGAAAATAATTATGAATTTTATTTTTTTAGTTAATTTTGTTAAAAAAAATTTTTTGAAAAGAATATTTGTAATTTTTCGAATCACATGAGGCAACTTCTACTTTAAGCAAATTTCAAAGGGTATATTTATAATTTATCTTTATTTTAATAAGTTAAAATATTTATATTTAAGAAGACAATTAATTTTTTTATAATTAGATGTGATATTTATGAAAAAAAATTAAATAATTATAGATTTAATGTGACATTTTATCTTATTAATTATTTTAACCTATTTTATCTTTTTGTGAATTTTAACCAACAAAACATTTACCAAACAAGGCCTATGTATTGATTTGTTATTTTATTTTTATTTTTGATTTATTTATGTTTTAAAAAATAAAATAAAAGTGTAACGTGCTGAAAAATTATCACAAAAATAAATTATGAACAACACTTAAATTTAGATAAATTTACTTCATACAAATGCCATAGTAATCTGAAGGATTTAATATTTTATTTTACAACAATGATAGAGACCTTTTTTTTGGATCCCTACAACTCCTAAAACGATCCACTCCACTCATACAGTAATCCACACCACTCATTTTCTTTTATTTTATCAAATTATGTCATATTTTATGTCCTTGTAAAAAAATAATTAATTTGAACTCGCTAATTTCGCGTATGATTTAAATTGTCTAATTATAGTTATTTTGTATGATTTTTTTTTTTTTTTTACTTAGCTTTTGTTTGGCATACAAGGTTTTTTTGGTTATTTTAGTTACAAAAACACAAAATAGGTTTTTTAACTTAATAAGACAAAACATCACATCTCGCTCATAATCATTTTATCTTTTCTTTCACAAAAGTCAAAAAAATAAAAAAAAAATCTATCTCAAATAAAACTTTTAAACCCTAGACTAAAATAATTAAAAAGTCAAAAAATCAATCATCATCCTAAACAAACCCTATTTAAAAGACATGCAGAAAAAGTTAGACGTTAACCTTTTTACTCATTATGTGATTCAAATAAATGAATAAATGTTAGATTTGTTAGTTCATATGTTAAAATTTGTAAGGATATTATAAAACAAAATAATGGACGTTAGCCTTTGTTTGAAATGAACTTTTGTAACTTAATTTTTTTGACTATTTAAAACAGGCTCGCTAATGTGATATGATAAGCAATGCGTGACTGGTTATCAATTTTATTGTCTTATTATTGGGTGGAAAAAAAAGGACAAAAAGAAAGTTTCAAATAATTATAATGACAAATCTATAAAAGAAACGTAGCATGTTATTTTATTCAATTTTATTAATAATTAATTATGTTGACAAAAAAAATTAACAACCAATTATAACATAGGCATTCACCAATTTAATAGTGTAATTGAGGATTTGGTCAGTTTCCAACTAGATAGTGCAATTGGTTACAATGTAATTACAAAAAATAACAATTAAAATTATCAAAAGTAAAAGCATAATGAGCCCATAAGCATAACTATATGGTTCAGTCCAAACAGGCTCTCTATTTAATTGATCTAGCAATTATAGTATAGTTTCATTCAGTTTCTAAATTAAACAAAAAAAAAAAAAAAACATATGAAGATAAGAAATTCAAACTGGAAAGTAATAGTAGAAGAGAAAGAGCTAACCTGCAAAAATTGAGAAGACCAAAGAGTCCCAAAAATTGAGCTTCCTAATTAGCAATATGATGATGATCCTTAAAGCTAAACAACAAATTCTTTTCTCCAACAACATGGGTTTTTATAGAAGAGGGAGAGAGAGAGAGAGGTGTCTAATTTTCAAAATTTTAAGAGATAAGTATGGAGGGTCAGCATGATGGTGGTAGGGCGTCTTTATCATAAAACTGATTCAGTTTTAAGGAGACACTTTTCCCCAATCTATTCTGTGAATTGGAATGGATTATTGAATTTATGAGATTTATTATGGGTCTTATTTTGATAATTTAAATCATTTTATTATGGGTTTTATTTTGATAATTCGAATCGTTTAATGTGTAGAATTTATCGAATATTTTATGCTTGCAACAAATCACGTTAATCAGATATCGGTAGTCCTTTGATCAAAATATATTTTTATTAATGGTAAATATGATTTTAAAAATAAATTATTAACAAAAATATGGTCCGATCAAGGAGTTACTGATATCCAATCAAAGTAATTTTTACAGATATAAAATACTTGATGAATCTTACACAGTTGAAATTATTAAAATAAAATCCGTAAAGGATCTCATGACCCTAAAAATCCACCCAATAAACTGGGGGAGCCTCTCCCTAGCATTTATATGCTTCCAGGCTCTTTTAGATGAGCTCAAAAAGAAGACTGTTTTGAGACGTTTGTCAAAATTTATATACAGTGGTGTGCTCTCCATAACGAGGTCGTTTAAAAGTAGTTGGATCATTCGAAATTGTCTACCATTCAAGGTTGAGAATTTTCGTAGTTATATAATAATATAAATTGAATTATATATGAAATTAAAATTTTAAGATTAAGAATTTTTTTTGACAAAAATATGAATTTGACATAATTTGATAATACAAATATTAAACGAGTTTTAAAATCAATTATGGGCCATTTGGGAAAATGAATAAAAAATTAAAAGTCAGTTTTTAACTTACTTTGAATCACATTACTTTTTACATAAAAAAGTTAAAAAAGTCACATTTTAACCATCTTTTCAAAACATTTCTATAAGTAGCTCTATAATTTTGATATAATTATATTAATTTATTTTTTAGTAAGATTAAACATATCAAAACTAATGCAAATATTATGAAGACAAAATATAAACAAAAAAAATATAATTTAGTATAAAAGAGATAGCAATATCAATTTTGATCTATTGACTAACTAATTATTAAGAAAAAAAAAGCTAAATATTAAATGAATTAAAACGTAAAGAGAACCTTATATAATTATGATAAAATTATGAAACTAATTGTATTTTCTTAAAGGTGAAAAATAAATTAGTATAATTTATCGTAATTTTAATTTTGAAATGAATTACGTCAACATATAATTTTTATATGTAGTGGTGTTTCATTTGATTGGATGTTCCAACATTCCAAGCCGGAAGAGAAAGAGGTGGACATCTCTCCGGTCTATAATTAGAAGGAAGAGATATTCTTTGGCTCACTTATTGGATTTGTTTTGATAATTTAAATTGTTCATATTTTATAATTCGTCGAGTATATTAATTTTATAAAAAATTAAGTTGATCGGATAATAACAACTAGGTGTTCGGATTAATTTTTTATGAAAAAAAATAAACGGTTCATACAAAACTGATTCGAATACATAATTGTAATTATTCGACCGATTTAATTTGTTATAAAAATAATATACCCAATAAAATTTAAAATATAAATAAAAAATTACCAAAACAAGATCTAAAAATAAGCCAATCAAGGCCAACAACATCTTCCTAGTCCGATTATGACCGGAGAGAGCAGAAATGTGAGTGAAACCCAGGTAAGAGAAGTGATCAAAATTGGATTGGTGCATTTCTAGGTTGACCATTTGTCAACAAATGACTGGTTGGTTTGGGTAGTTGAAAAAACTAATATGTTCACAGTTTTTAGGTGTATAAATAATACATAAGGGTGTTTGGCAACTTGATAAAGGCTTAAGGGTTAAGATCTTAGGTTTTAAGTTCAAAATTTTTTGGGCCAATCTTTTGGGCGTAGGGTAGTTGGTTAGGAGGTTAACCTCAAGTTGTTGTTACCACAACACTTGGTGTGGGCCCAATGCTCCCTCGCTGCTCGAGTCCTGACTTAAGTGGAGCTTGTCTTGGGAGGCCGAGGCAAGTTCTCAGGTTATAGTCTCCTAACTCGGAACGGACAACAGGACACCTTGTCTTGGGAGGTCGAGACAAGTTCTCAGGTTATAGTCTCCTAACTCGGAACGGACAATAGGACACCTTAGTGATCTCTGCAATGGGCGCTGCCCTGGACCTGCGGGAGAGTGGAAGGATTTTCCTGTAACAAAAAAATAATAAAATAATAATACAAAAAATATAATTAATTCAATTATATGAATTTTATACTTAAAAAAATATAATGACCACTACGCCAAAATTGGGCTTTAGCGGCGGTTTTTTACCGTCGTTAAAAGTCGACCAAAAACGGCGGTAATATAGGACCAAAAACGGCGATTTTTTACCGCCGTAAATAGGTTCAGATTTTTTCAAAAAGTAATTCTTTCTTCTTGCACTCCCCAAGTTTTGAACCCAAGACATCTCATCCACCCACACCAACCACTCTGCCATAGCCACTCTTCATAAAATATATTCCCTAAATAAATATTTAAACATTACTTTTACTTTATTATAGATGGTTTCGTCGGAGCTCGCCGGAGTTTTGCCGGAGCACGTCGAAGTTTCGCTGGAGCTTTGCCGGCAAAGACCGCCGTCATCAACGGCGGTAATGATTGGGGCATTAGTGGCGGTTTTGTTACCGCCGTTAATAGAGGGTTTCATTACCGTCGTTAAAGACACTTTAGTGACGGTTTTTTTAACGGCGGTAACGAAACCGCCGTTAATGATAAATTAACGGCGGTATTAACGGCGATTTTCGTTACCGCCATTAATAGTACCTTTAACGGCGATTTTCGTTACCGCCGTTAAAAAAACGGCCGTTAATGCCCTGTTTTAGCGTAGTAGACTCTACTCAAAATAATTGTTCTTATCATTCTAGCTGGCGAAAATATATTAATTATTTACATAATTAAAAAATGTGAAAATAAAATTGAATTAGTTACTTAGCAAGTCCAATGGGTTGGTGGTTAGTTAGATCAAAAAACTAAAAAAAGGAGGATTTTCTCCGGTCTAAATTAGAGGATGTTGTTTGGGTTTGTAGAAATTATTATGGATTCTATTTCGATAATTCAAATCGTTTATTTAGTCGGATATTTCATATATTTCATTCACACAAAAAATTAGGTGATAACTGTAACTTATTCATTTTATTATGTTTGCCGCTAAAAAAACATATGATTTGTTTTTAAAAACACAATTGTTATCTATTTTTTAGTGAAAAATTGAATAAGTTTTAATTATTGAATCGACTTATTTTTTGTATGAATAAAATACACGAAATGTCAGATAAAATAATAATTTGGATCAATTAAACAGAACCTACGATGAATTTTACAAGCTCAAATAACATTCTTTAATCTAAACTCTAAACTGAAAGAATCATCTTACGAACTAAAATTAAAAACATGGGTATAAGGATTGAATTAATTTGGACCGAAAGAATCTTCTTCTAAACTAAAATTAAAAACATGAGTGGACTGCAAGGATCGTCTTCCAAATTAAATTAAAAACATAAATCCTCCAAATTAAAATTAAAAACATGGGTGGACTGAAAGGACCGTCTTCCAAGCTAAAATTAAAAACATAAATCCTCTTTCAAATGAAAATTAAAAACATAAATCTTCTTTCAAATTAAAATTAAAAACATGAGTGGACTGAATGGATCGTCTTCCAAACTAAAATTAAAAACATGGATCCCCTTCCAAATTAAAATTAAAAACATGGGTGGACTGAAAGAATCCTCCTACAAACTAAAATTAAAAACATGGGTAGAAGGATTGTGAATCTTCCCAACCTTATCTATGACTGTGCATTGCTGATGTGTCAACCGTTGCTTTATTTAACACAAGACATGTTGTTCCTGTCAATATCAACGCTATGCAAGAGAAAGCAAGGAGGAAACGAGTGATATTACCAATTTTCTTTTTTAGTAAAATAATGTTATATAAATATTTTTTATACACTGTTTTTTTTTTTTGGTTCAAAATTGAATTTTTTATTTTTTTTATACTTTTTGTATTTTTATTGAATTTTTAAAATATTTTACACAATTATTTTATTTTTTAGATACACGTACAAAATGTAATATTTATATTTTTTAATAAAAAAATTATCAAATACGAAAAATACAAAAAAAAAAATGAAAATTCAGTACGTTTTTGTATTTTGTTGTATTCAATTAATTTTTAAAATATTTTTGTACAAATTTTATACTTTTTAAGTATATCAAGATTAAGTAGATCTAAAAAGAAAAAAAAAATTGATTAAAATATTTTTAAAAATACAAAAAAATACAAATTAAAAACTTAGAAAACTGTTTTTAAAAATTTCAAACCAAACAGAGTGATTGTTTTTAAATTATTTTTATTTCAAACTAATACAGTTATCATTTTATATGATAATTATTTAAAAGTCACTTATACTTAAAAAAATTAAATTCTGTTTATAAAAAAAAATAGGAAATAGATTTTTGTTTATTTTTATAAGAAACAAACACAAAAAACTTGTTTAGCGTACGAAAATGTTCTGAAACAAATGAAAATAAAATAGAAAAATGTATTTGATGAGTTGTTGGACATAGTGACCGACAGTGAAGTGCGGACAGATGTGGTGACCGGCGGTAAGAGGTGGCTGGAGGTGATATCTAGAGTTGGTGGTTGAGGTGGTCAGAAGGGCACCAAAATGTGGTTAACAGTGATTAGTCATTCGCCGACGCCTCCAGGTGGTGTAGTTGGTGGCTAGAAGTGGTGGGTAAGAAGAAAATGAAAACTTGTTTTGAAAAATTGAGAATCAATTCGGTTTAAAAACAAAAATAATATACTATTTCAATCTCCATAAAAAAAATATAAACAAATAAACAAATAAAAAAATAAAACGAATGCGTTAGGAAACTAATACACCGAGTTATGAAAAAACAAAACTAGTCATCTTAATCACTATCTCCATTGAATAGTCAGCCTAATTAAAAAGTATTTAATATGAAGATGAAATCTATTCCTCAACCAATGACCATTGTGAACGCTTGATTTTCAAAAAGTTTTGAATTTAAAGATCATGCATTCCTTGGACAAGAGATCAATGATTGCGATAATTTTGAAGTTTGGTATTCTTAAAAATCAAGCATTGACAATTTTTGTATTACATCTTCATATTCAAAACTTTTTAATTATGCAGATTGTTTAATCGAGGTAATGGTAGATAATTAGGGTTACCAATATTAAATTAGAGAGATCGAATCTTTATTTTAAAATCTTATTTTTTATTTCGTAATTGAGTTTGTAACCTATTATAGATATTGACTATTATATTAAAAAAATTAAGAACAAATTATATTTTATATTTTGTGCCACTTTAATTTCTATAATTTTAATTGACTCAATTTTGACATTTAATTTTAGATTTTGTGTCAATTTCGTCCAATTAATAACCCCGTTAGAATTTTTTAACAAAATTTATCACCGAGTGTCGAGACTAACTTATTGATTTACAATTTTTGTCTCTAAACAAATACGCTAACTGTTGAATCAATTGGGCTAAATTAAGACTACCAAGGTAATTTATCCAAAAAATTAATATTTAAAAAAACAGTAATACTGCATCTATACAATTTTCTCCTCTAAATTCTCCTCGAATATGTTTTGACAGGTAAGAAAATGATTTTTTACCGGTCAAAGTCTTTTTCTTACCAATTAGCAACACATTCCGGGAAGAAAATTTGTGTAGATGAATTATTAATCTTTAAAAAAATATTAATACTAATATTGTTATGAACCGATATAATTAAGGGTGAAGTATCAATAATCTCAAATTGTAATTTTGTGAACTATTTAGTTTTCTATTTTTTCTTATGAAACAAAGGTCCATTAAAGTGAAAATTACACAAAAAGGTAGTCACTTACATGTTCGGATTTAATTTTCTAAGGATAAAAGTGGATTTCTTGTGACAACTTTCACCACTGATTAGTGCTAATCTATGATTAAACATGTTAAGTAACTGATTTGACTGCCATTCTGAACTGATTGATTGAGTATATTAATTTAAACGCATTTTAATCTATTTGACTATTAATTGATCTGTTCATGTTTTAAGTGTCGAACTGTGAATTGAAGGTCTTATCGGCGGCCAAATCTGAAATTGATTAGTGTTTCATGTTAATTATCATTTATGTGATTTTATGGTATGTTTAATTGAAATTTGATTTGGTATGATTAAATTGGATTAAATAATGTTAAATTATATTAGTTGGCTTATTTACCAAAATGCCATAGAAGTGGGCCACTTTGTTAAGTCTTGTTAGAGCTTATGTGTTGCATCATTTTGTTCATTCTTGAGACCAAAACCAACTAGAGAGAGAGAGTTAGGAGAGAACTTGAGTTCATCAAAGAATTGCTTGGAGAATTAAAAAAATTGAAGAGTAAATTGCATTTTGAGCTTTCATTCTTGAAATTGATGACCTAAGGTAGGAGAATCATCTTCTTGAACTTGTATTTAAGTTGTATCTTGCATGTTTCATGGAAGTTTGGTGATTAGAATCTAGAATTGGTTCAAAATGTTGAATTGAAGCTTAAATCATGTATGCATTTACATGTTCTAGCATCTTGAGGTTGTTTTCATGGAAATTGCTACATGCATGTCCATATCTTGATTATAGTTCACGAATTCATCATGTTTTTGGAAGTTTTGACTCATTTGATTACGTATTGGAAGCTTTGATTTCAATTGAACACATGCATGTTACATACACTTTATGTTCTTGAAGTTTATTTGAAGTTGTGTTTAATTGACTCACCTTTGAGCTTTGATTTTGCAAATTGATCTTTAAAACATGTCATATTATGAGTTTTAAAGTGTTTTCCAGAAAATTAGCCCAAAAGGATCGAATTTGATGCTTTAAATGTTGAGTTTTGTGCTTAGAGACAAATTTGGAAATTCCAGATTTTGGATCTACGCTCGAGCGGGGAACTCCATGCTCGAGCGTACACTCTGAGTACATGCATCCCGCTCGAGCGGGGAAAGTAACGCTTGAGCATGAAGTGCGTGTATCCAATACTTTTCATATGTTTACAGTCCGCTCGAGCGAGGACTTTGTGTCTCACGCTCGAGCGAGGAGGAGGTCGAGCGCCCATCGAGCGTGAATTGCATACATCCAGTACTTTTGCCTGAGTTTGCAGTCCGCTCGAGCGGGGAAAGTTACGCTCGAGTGGAGATCTTTTGTCTGCATGTCCGCTCGAACATAGAAATCCACGCTCGAGCGAGACCCCTGTTTTCTGAAAATTTTAAAAAGTGTTTTAAAGTATAACTTTGCATCCTCATTTCATCCTAGGCATTCCTAGGCCTAGTTTAAGACATCTTAATGAGGATATTGATGTAGAACCACACCGAGTCAAGATAGGGACTAAGTTATTATTTCCCAAAGTGTGTGTTCATCCTATAACTGTGTAGGGTTGGCATCCGAGGATGCTCACTAGCCTATCTGTAGCCCAGAACTCTGTGAGTAACAATATTGTAAAGATATATTCAATCATGAATATTTTCTGAATGATCAACTGTACTGCTTTTTGAAATGATATTTCTTATTGAACGAATGCTTGTCCTATTTGCGAACTGTATTCGTGGCATCCATAGCAATTTACTGTTACTGTACTGTACTGCTACTGTCACAGAGATCTCTGTCGGTTCCCATATTGGAACCACTACTGTTTACTGATATGATGGCCATCAACTGACTGTTCGGTCTGTTAAGACCTACTGTACTGTTTTGCTATGGGATGTACCACATATGACTGTTATGACTGTTATGACTGAATGACTGATATACTGTTATAACTGACTGTTTTAAATACTGAAAGGACATTCATTCTTAACCTCTTTACGCATATGTTATTCACTGAGCTTTAGCTCACTGTTTATATATATATGTGGGTGTCCAGGCACCGGATCGAAGCTAGGAGCGTTGGGTTTAACTCCCTTTTTGTCAAGCCAACCATTATGTCTCACTAAGAGGTTCCAAGTCCTTCAAGCTACGGTTTTTGGGGTGTTTTAGATTCATCATTTCTGTCTCTATTTTTGTATAGACTGACTCTACCTGTACTGTACTGTTCTAATAGGGATTAGGTCCCTGTCCTGGATGATTATATATGTATGTATATACTATTTTGCTTATGAATATGAATATGTTCGGAAAAGTCTTTTTTTGCATACAGATTGTCACAGCTCATTGGACATCTTTTATTACTGTTTTGGCTTTCGCCAGCCCCTGTACTCTATATTACTGTTATTACTGTTAAGCAGACCTTCGGTAATCACCGATTACTGGCCAGTTACGGTGCTAAACCCATAGGGGCGGGTTTGGGTCGTGATATTTCTCTAAATATAAAATTACACATTTGGACAATTTACATTATAGAGGCTTTGGATTTTCCGTCCTAGAACAAATCCGACATTACGAGAAAAAAATGTAACACTCTAATAATATAATACTCTAATGTAACACTATCGTAACATCTAATGTAAAACATTAAAAAATTCTTTGGTGCATTTTTTTCCAAACGTAACAATGTAATATTCCAAAAACAATTCATTAGTGTATTTTTTCTAAACGTAACTATCATGACTCAAACCTGCCCCTATAGGTTTAGCATCGTAACCGGTTAGTAATCTTAAGATTACCGAAGGCCTCTAAAATAAGTTAGCAAAATAAGTGGCTAGCGGAAGCAAATAAGGGGTAGCATTCTTAATCATGGATTATGGGTTAATTACGGATCAAAGTTGTTACAATAACACTCCAATGTAACACATAAAAAAAACTCCTTAGTGTATTTTTTTTTCCCAAATTTAACACTCCAATCAATGTAATACACACAAAAAACTCCTTCGTGTATTTTTTCTAAACGTAACATTCCAATTAATGTAATCCCAAACGTAACATTTCAATGTAACACACACAAAAATATTAAAAAATTCCTTAATGTAATTTTTCTAAACGTAACACTCACACTTTGAAATTATACATTTGCTTAAAACTTGCTAAAGAATTTTTGTACTCATTTTGAAATGATTTGAAGAATCACATATCCTTTTTTTGGAGTGTTACACTGGAGTGTTACATTTGGAAAAATGTACACCAAGGAGTTTTTTTGTGTGTTATATTAGAATGTTACACTAAAAAAAAATTTGGAGTGCTACGTTTAAAAAAAGTACACTAAGAATTTTTTTTTGAGTGTTGCTTTGGATTGTTACGTTTGAGTGTTATATGAGAGTGTTACAGTTTGAAATTATATATCTGTCCAAAATTTACTAAATGATTTTTGTACTCCTTTAAAATGTTTTCTAAATAAAAAATACTCATATAAAAATTCATCAAAAATTTAATTATCATAAATTGTGTACATTACCTTTCTAGCACAAAAGAAAAGAAAAAAAAAAAAGAAACATAAAAGGGTATAATTGTAAATTTAATTTTTAAATAATATATTAAATCTACCTTTTCAAAATTAATTTGAGACTAATTGATCTATAAAAAAAAAATTAAAACTAAATAAATTATCATTTCTTAAAATAAGATTTATAAATAAATTTTTCTAGAATTAATGGACGTGGAAAGGATACTAAAAACAAATAGCGGATGTGTACTCCCGTCATTGCCACCTTAGCATAATCACCCAAAAAATCCACTAGTACTTGTTGACATGGGTAAACCCATAAAGGTTATAACTCACCATTTAGGGCCCAATACATAATTCAACCACTAAAGCCCAACGTTGCTAGAACTCAACATGGCATTAAGAACCAATGACATCTAAACATGTGGCAAGAGAAGAATAACCCACATAAGCAGACAAAGATCCTGCAAAGTTATTGCACTGCACATCAGCTACTAATAAAGCCCCTTACAGCATTTATTGCGATAACCCCTCCCCGTCAAGACAGAACGGCCTCACCATGCATAAGGCAAACTAGAGCATAGACTTTCGGCAAAGATGACAGGTCGGAAAGGACAACGAAATGATTACCAGAGGATATAAGCAGACGCCGAAGACAAGGAGAAGATTAAGCTTTCTATCTCTAATCTATCTCTACATTCCATCTCTCTTTTTAACTTGTTCGTTGGAGGGTTCGCTAGGGGATTCCCCGTTCCCCTTTGAACTCTTGTGCAGTTTCCTCTGTGGGCTTGGTACCTCGGATACCAGTTTGGAAAGCGTAGATTAGTCCGACCTGTTCCATCTGAAACACGCTATATTATCACCTGTAATTGACCAAAATTGAATCATTGATATATTGATGTTTTTGTCATCAAGGACCATTGATTTCTTATCAAAATTTAATTGTAGCTATTATTATTTTACTACTATTGTGGTCATTATTATTATCGTTAGAGTTTACCATTGTTATTAGGGGTGTTCGTAATTCGGAATTGGACGGCTTGTGGATTGATTTGGATCTTCATGTATTTATACAGTTTGGAAAAAAGACAATCCGCAACCGCTTGCATTGTGGTTTGCAATTTGTGCGGATAGGATTCGCGAATGTACGGGCGATTGCAGACGGTTTGCGGATTGGATTTTTTTCTTTAAAAATTTATTGTTGAGCCTTATTTTTTTTCCATTTTGTAAATATTAATTTTGAGTAATTTTCTCCCCATTTTCAAAAATGTTCCAATATTAATAATTAATGAATTAAAACTTATAAAATTAAAAACACAACAAGATAAATTCGTAACGCAAACAAATTATTCAAAATCTTAAATCAAATCATAAACTAATACAAGCACATATTTCAAAATTCTAAACTAGAACTTCATATTCATTAAAGAATTTAAAATTCTAAATCACACTTCATTTGGGACAAGTTCAGTTATTTAACAATAATAATGTGATCAGTATTTATTCAATTTCAGTTGATATAATATTATTAGCAAATGTAATGCTAGAGTAAGTTCAAAGAATAAATGGCGTTTTGTTTTGGACAAAAATATCTAGGTGGGATATAGGAATAAAATCAATGGTTAAGAAAAAAAAAATAAAAATATATATATATAAAAAAGAAAAAAGAAAGTGCGGGCGGGTTCTTGCGGGTGCTTGTTAAACCCGCAATCTACAAATATGTCATATTTCAAACTACACCCACCCGCGTTGTATTTGTGTAATTTTATTTTTACACCATTTTATATTGACAACCAAATAGTTAAATAAAAATAATTGAATAACAATCTTCTATTCTATTCCATCTGTGTAATATGTTGGACAATCTTCACTGTATTTGAAAAGATTAAATTCTGTTGTGTACAAAACAACAACAAGAATAAAAGAAATAGAGAAAATGAGAGAATTTGTTTGATTACAAAAATCAAACTCGAGATAAAAATAAATAAATAAAACCACAGATTTATTTTGTTACAAAAACAAAATTAAAATCTGATTAAATAAACAAATAAAAACAGAATAAAATTAAACAACTTACTTGGTTAATTTATTTGAATAACTTTTCTGATCAAGTCCAGTGTTTAACACTGTGTCCTTAAGACAGATTCGTCCTCTCCACGGTGCTTTCAGAATTTGGACGTCTATCTCCCAGGATGAAATGATCTTACCACAAACAATAGCAACACTACAAATTGTTTGCCTTACGAACACACTAAGTGTTTACACTCTTTCTTTCGGAAATAAAATGCAGCAAGATGAAGAATATAATTTGCAGAGGATGGAGTACGAAAAATTTGAGTAAAATCCAAACGGGAGGCTAGTCTATTTATAGATGTAAAGGTGGCTTTTGGTTTTGAATTGAACAGGTATAAAACCTGTTAGATTCAAATTTAAACAGATTTGAATCTGTTTATTCAAACAAATAGAAACGGAAAGAGCTCTGTTTGGATGAGCAATAAATCCAAAACAGTTTAATTCTGTTTGAAAACGGGAAGGGCTCTGTTTGGATGAACAATAAATCCAAACCAGTTTAATTTGAATTCTAGATTTTATTTTAATAAAAAATAAAATTAAATTCAAATGTTTTTTGCCCAAAAAGATTAGAAGCCCAACCCAACCACACACCACGCACCCGCGCCCAAGCCCAGGCCCAGCCCGCCCGACCGGACAGCGATGCGTGCGCATGTGTGGTGATTTTTTGGGTCCATTGGGTCTAGCTCATTTTGCCCATAACCTCTCCCTCTAAAACACTTGGGTACCCCTTGAGCCAAGTATCTCACCCTAAGCCTTATAAACCCTTTCAAAACTTCCGACCAAATCAATGTGGGACAAGCCAATTTACAACTTTAAGGAATTTCCACCATAACTCCATTTCCATAGAGCACACTTTGGCTTCAATTTCCCATTCACTCGGTAATGGTTTTGAGCAACCAAATATACCACGTGAATCACAACGCGGCATAGAACGCGTAACCACTTTGACCCGAGTAAATCGACACTCGAGGCCCACCTAAAAAATAGACCAAACTTAAGAAAAAATTCTGATTTTATCCAAAATTTTATAACCAATTCCAACATAATATTCTCGAAATCTTCGCTACGCAAACCCCCTTCTTTCTGCAATCTATGATGGGATTTGGTTAATTTGTACTATGGTGGTAATTTGGCGGGAAACAATTGGTGTATGTATCTATGAATTGTGTTTGGATGGAAGATTTAAAGTGAGATTATGAATAGGAAAATATATATATATATATATTGAAAATGAAAGATGAAAAATATATATATATATATACGTTAAATTTTTTCAATTTTTCTCTCCAAATCACTTCTTACACTGTTGATCCAAATCCCTTCATTCCTTGACTTGAACTTGTAGCAAATTGAGTTTTACTAATTTCTTTTTCTAAATTAGTCAAAAATTTAAGTCCCGTCTGGGAGATTCTATTTTAGCTAAAAATTTAAAAACATATTGAAAAAAATTTAAAAGTTTTCAATTCATACAAAAAAATCAAAATTCATTTTCATGTACCCTATTTTTTGTATTTTTTCTTTTGTAAAATGCAAAAATATTTTTTCGAGATATATTAATTTTTTTATCTCATATTTTAACCAAAAAATTAAAACATAAATTACACTGACTTCTCCTGAATTTAAAAAAAAAATACAATATGTCCTATAGTTTTAAAATAATTACACTGATCACCCTTTCAGTAATATAGTGTGACAATTTAAAAATAACTAAAGTAAAATATAAATTTCAGTATAAAAGAAATGATAGTATTATTATTTTTTTTTATCAATATGACTAATGAATGGTTGATGAAAATGAGTTAAGTGTTATATGAATTAAAAATTTTAGCAAATTTAATGCAATTATATCAAAATTGTAAAATTTATTATATTTTCTATAAATCTCAATGAAAGACAGAATAATTTATCCAAAATTAAAAAATCATTTGATTGGGGAGTAAACATTTTAGTTAAAAAGTCAAAAAAAAAATATTATAAGTTGTCACATCATTTTTTTTTACTCTTTTATATATATTTACGTAAAAATCTAAAAATTTACTAAAATAATCTATTAAAATGTCACTTTTTAAATCCATACTCACAATTTTCAAATTGGGGGTGGATTTCCCCCCTCTCGATTAGAGGGTGATGTTCGGGTTCACGGGAATTATCACGAGTCTTAGATTTGATAATTTAAAATGTTTATTTTGTCAAATACTTCATATATGTCATTCACATAATAATTATAACTCACTAGAGAAAAAGGTTGTTTTTTAGTTAACGAAAGTCAATGGCGATTAAGTTGATAGGATAACAGCAATTAGGTGTTTGGATCAATTTTTTATGTAAAAATGAACGGTGAAAAAATAAGTGATTTATACAAAAGCTAATTTGAACTCGTAATTGTCATTTTCAATTAATTTAATTTTTTATAATAATGATATACTTAACAAATTTTAAAATATAAATAAAAAAATTATCAAGCTAAAATCTAAAAATAAGCCAATTAAACCCAAAAACGACCTTGTTTGGTAGAGTTGTGGGAAAGTGCTTATAGCTTATGCCTAAACAGCTTATAGCTTATAACTATGAACATAAGCTGATTTCTGACTTATAAATTAAGCATCTCCAGCCCCACTCAAAGAATAAGCTGATTTCTGACTTCCAAAAAGCTATAAGCTATAAGGTATAAGTTAAACCAAATACATCAAAATAACTTAAATTAAGTTAAAAACTGAAATAAGCTGCTTTTAAATTTTGCCAAACAGGCACAACATCTCCCTAGTCTGATTATGACCGGAGGGAAACCCATCTGGAACAGAAATGTGAGTGAAACCCAGGCAAGAGAAGCGAACAAAATTGGATTGGTGCATTTCTAGGTTGACCATTTGTCAACAAACGACTGGTTGTTTTGGGTTGTTGAAAAAATATTTGTTCACAGTTTGTATGAATTTTAATCAATTATATGAATTTTATACTAAAAAAATATAGTGACTCTACTCAAAATAATTGTTCATATTATTCTAGCTGATGAAAATATATTTATTATTCACATATTTAAAAAATGTGTAAATAAAATTGAATTAGTTACTTAGCAAGTCCAATGGGTTCGTGGTTAGATCAAAAAAACTGAAAAGAGGATTTCCTCGGGTCCAAATTAGAGGACGTTGTTTGGGTTTGTAGGATTTATTATAGATTTTATTTCAATAATTTAAATTATTTATTTTATCGGACAGTTTATATGTTTTATTCACACAAAAAATTAGATTAATTCGATAACTGTAACTTATTTAATTTATTATATTTGTCGCTAAAAAACATATGATTTGTTTTTAAAAACACAATTGCTATATATTTTTTAGTGAAAAATTGAATAAGTTATAATTATTGAATCTACCTAATTTTTTGTGTGAATAAAATATACTAAATGTCTGATAAAATAGCAATTTGAATCAATTAAACAAAACCTGTGATGAATTTTACAAGCTCAAATAACATCCTTTAATCTAAAATTTGAACTGAAAGGATCATCTTCCGAACTAATAAAATTAAAAACATGGTTATAAGGATTGAATTAATTTGGATTGAAAGAATCTTTTTCCAAACTAAAATTAAAAATATGGGTGGACTGAAAGAATCATCTTCCAAACGAAAATTAAAAACATGTATTCTGTTCCAAATTAAAATTAAAAACATGGGTGGACTGAAAGGATCACCTTCCAAACTAAAATTAAAAACATAGATCCTCTTCCAAATTAAAATTAAAATTAAAAAATATGGGTGGACTGAAAGAACCCTCCTCCAAACTAAAATTATAAACATGGGTAGAAGGATTGAATCTTCCCAACCTTATCTATGACTATTGCTGATGTGTCAACTGTTGCCTTATTTAACACAAGACATGTTGTTCCTGTCAATATATCAACGCTATGCAAGAGAAAGCAAGGAGGAAGCAAGTGATATTACCAATTTTCTTTTTTAGTAAAATAATGTTATATAAATATTTTTTATACACTTTTTTTTTTTCAAAATTGAATTTTTTATTTTTTTATATTTTTTGTACTTTTATTGAATTTTTAAAATATTTTATGCAATTATTTTATTTTTTCGATACACTTACAAAATATAATATTTATATTTTTTAATAAAAAAATTACGAAAATTCAGTACATTTTTATATTTTGTTGTATTCAATGAATTTTTTAAATATTTTTGTACAAATTTTATACTTTTTAAGTTTATCAAGATTAAGTGGATCTAAAAAGAAAAAAAAAAAGATTAAAATATTTTAAAAAATACAAATTAAAAATTTATAAAACTGTTTTTAAAAATTTCAAACCAAACAGAGTGATTTTTTTTAAATTATTTTTATTTCAAACTAATACAGCTATCATTTTATATGATAATTATTTAAAAGTCACTTATGCTCAAAAAAATTAATTTCTGTTTATAAAAAAATAAGAAATAGATTTTTGTTTATTTTTATAAGAAACAAACACAAAAAACTTGTTTAGCGTACGAAAATGTTCTAAAATGAATGAAAATAAAATAGAAAAATATATTTGATGAGTTGTCGGAGATACTGACTGTCGGTGAAGTGCGGATAGATATGGTGACCGGTGGTAAAGGGTGGTTGGAGGTGTATCTAGAGTAAGTGGTCGATGTTGCTGGAAGTCATGAGGTGGTCGAAAGGACACCAAAATGTGGTTAACAGTGATCAGTCATTCGCCGACACTTGCGAGTGGTGTTGGCTAGAAGTGGTAGGTAAGAAGAAAATGAAAACTTGTTTTGAAAAATTTAGAGTCAAATCGGTTTCTTTGAAAACAAAAATAATATACTATTTCAATCTCCAAATAAAAATAAAAATAAATAAATAAATAAAAACAAAAAATTAAAAAAAAAAAGAAAACGTTAGGAAACTAATATACCGAGTGTGGGGGCATATTTTTGTGAGTGACAGCACGTGACCAAGGTGGCACCGAAGTGCCAGCCGAGGTGCCACGTGTCCTGGTCATGGTGCCGAGGCAATCTCGGCTAGGCCGAGGTTATCTGTAGAGATACCGGAATCCGAGGTGAGTGGATAGGCTATAAGAGTTCTAGATGGAGGAGGACCTCAGCCCGGATAAGGATAGAACTCTTAAGGAGTTTATCTCTATCTGTTTGAGAGTCTAGGCATTGAGCCAGAGTCCATTGAAGTTAGGCTTCTATAGGGATCAGGTTAGTGCATACTATAAAAGTAAGGCATTATCGTGGGTCTAAGGTACGCTTTTTTGTATTCTGACTAGTGAGTTAAAGCATTGTTTGCTATATTTAATAGATAATTAAGTATTGACTTGATCGTCGGAGTGCCCCCATGTGGACGAACCACCATCGGAGTCTTATCTTTCTGTAACAGGTCGTTCGGGCGCCATCTATTCTACCGGCGTTCTCCAGCTGAGTACCTGTTTGGCAGTGTGGTCGGAAATCAGCACCCACAATTTGGCACCGTCGGTGGAAAAGAAAGGAGAATAGATGGCCAACGACGGATAGAAAGAGAAAATTAGGGACGACATCTCTACTAGAAGTGGTAAACACATTGACCCTAACGTAGAGGAAGATAACTATAACAAAGAAACTTAAGATAAGAATCCTAGAGAGAAAGACGTCGGCCAAGAGGGAGACATACCAAAGAAGGCAGACCGAGGCGGGTATTATAACGAGAACAATGTCCAGGTGTGAAAAGATAGATGCCTGCGGAAGGACGCAGAGATAAAGGGAATGGCGAACAAATTGGCGGACCTGCAATCGGTTGTTAATTTCATGATACACAACAACGTCATGCAGCCACTGTTTCTGTTACAAGACACGCTGATTCCAGCGGCCAAGAATGATGCCTAGAAAGGGGAGCAGAAAACAGTTCCTGCAGTCCTTCAACACACCAGGACCAAGGAACACTCTTACCGGCCTTCACGGGAGGTCGGACGAGGAGAGTCGATGAAGGGAGAGTCTCGGAAGACACATTGTACCAAAGAAGCTTACACCAAAGAACATTGGCATGTTCAAGAGAAGAAGCTCTGTTTCGATACGACTAATAGAGGGAGGTTCAAGAGGACTCATAACGACACTAGGAGTAGCGCACCAAAAGACTAAAATCCGTTAACAGCCGAACTCCTGGACGTACCAAGGAGGATTTGAGAGATTACCTCCAGAGGAAGCGACAAGATGTCGAGGTGACCTCTCCGGTCAAGCCGAGAACGCCGTTTTCGGTAGAATTGGACAAATTTGAGGCCCCGAAAAGGTTCTACATGCCGAGATTCCAGATATACGATGGAAAGTCTGACCTTAACTTTCACGTGGGCTTGTACCTAAACTCAATGGCGTTGCACACCAGGAACGAGCCGTTGCTCTGCAAAGTGTTTCCCTCATCCTTTAGGGAAATCACATCAGACTGGTTTCACAAGTTACCGAAAGGAGCTGTGAAAAGCTGGGAAGGCCTAGCCGAGATGTTCGTGACCAGGTTTGTGACAAACAAACTACAGCCATTGAGGGTGGACTCCCTGATGGCTCTGAGAATTGGCGAGGATAAAAGTCTCAGGGCATATTCCAAAAGGTATTATGAGGTGTTTAACCGAATACCAGGGTGCAACCAAGAGGTAGCGATCGTGTCTTTTAAGAATAGCCTGAATGATGACTGTCTGCTTTGAAAATCACTGGCAAAGACACTACCAAAAAGTATGGAGGAACTCATGGCCAGGATCGAGAAGTATGCGAGAACCGAGGAAGACACGCTAGGGACAAAGGCGTCGAAACAAGAAAAGAGAAATGGCTCGCCGAAACAAGGTCGAGGTAATACTGGATACAACAAGCAAGAAACAGGATTGAGGACTACACAGGCATTCACTACCGTATTCTGAATTCCGGTTTACAAAGTCTTGCAAAGAATCTGGAATCAGCCCTATTATTGAGCACCAGAGAAGATTCTTGACGAATTCATGGGAAAAAGTTTGGGGAAGCGTTGTGCCTTCCACAATGAGGATGGACATCTGACTCAAGGGTGAAGAGCCCTAAAGGCACATCTGGAAGACCTGGTAAGACAAGGTCATTTAAGGGACCTAGTAGATGAGGCTAGGACAAGGGAAGAACAAGCGAGACTGCCTCAAGCACCAGCAGCGCCATCTCTACTAGCACCACAACCACAAGTAGGCGGACCTCAAGTGATCAATGTGATTCACTCGAAGGTCAATGAGAACGAGATACGTGGGGAAACTTAGAAGGTGAAACACTTACAACATATGTATCAAGTCCGATAGAAGAGACCTAGGGCAGACGAGTGCCAGGGACCAATCGTCTCCTTCACTGAAGACAACCTAGAGATGGTGCAGCATCCACACAATGATGCCCTGGTAATATCCCTCAAGGTTGGAGAGTGCCAGGTAAAGCGCATTCTAATTGACCAGGGCAGCTCTTGTGACATCATGTACATCAGATGTTATAAGGAGCTTGGCTTTCACCAAAATGATCTAGAGTAGTCCAATGGTCCAATGGTTGGGTTCAACGGAATGTTAACGTGGACCCTGGGAGCAATAAGTTTAGAGGTGCAGGCTGGCAC
Source organism: Camellia sinensis (assembly GCF_055761805.1). Lineage (NCBI taxonomy): Eukaryota > Viridiplantae > Streptophyta > Magnoliopsida > Ericales > Theaceae > Camellia > Camellia sinensis. The sequence goes on from NC_138967.1 coordinate 173,771,343, forward strand.
CAAGAAGATAAACACAGAGTTCACAATAATTGACACCCCATCCTCTTACAATGTTATCCTGGAAAGGCTATGGCTGCATACAATGGGGGTTGTTCCTTCAACACTGAACCAGTTGTTGCGGTTTCCAACAGAACACGGAATTGAGCAGGTTAAAGGGGATCCGGTGCAGGCAAAGAATTACTCCATAGCAGCAATGAAATCCACCTACAACATACGAGAAGCAGAAATAGTAGAGATTGAGGATGAGGACATGGAGGTCCTTCAGGACGTCGGCAAAGAACCAGCCGAGAAAAGTGAGGAAGCCCTGAAGAAGATCCTAGTCCAGCAAGGAGATGAAGAGCGCTTCTCCCTTCTCGGCTCAGACTTGGCCGAGGAAGAGGAAAAGGAATTAGAGGCATTCTTAAGAGCAAACATTGAGGTGTTTGCTTAGACACCATACGAGATGCTTGGCATTGACCCCGAGGTCACTTGCCATAGACTGAATGTGGATAGGTCGGCCAAACCTGTCATCCAACGAGCAATGAGGCCTACGTTGATGCATGTTGAAACAGTAGAAGAGGAAGTGGATAAACCTCTGGAGGCCAAAGCCATTCGAGAGGTAAACTACCCAACATGGTTATCAAACACGGTTGTTGTGAAGAAGAAGAATGAGAAGTGGAGGGTCTGTATGGACTTCACCAGCTTGAACAAGGCTTGTCTCAAAGACAGTTTTCCACTCCCCAAGATTAACTAATTAGTGGATGCCACATCAGGATATAGAAGGATGAGCTTCCTGGACACCTACAGGGGGTACCATCAGATAGCCATATATCCCCCGATGAGGAAAAGACTGTATTTATCACCCCAAAAGGGTTGTATTGCTACAAAGTGATTTCTTTCAGGTTGAAAAATGTAGGAGCAACTTACCAGAGATTGGTGACTAAGATGTTCAGACATCTAATAGGCAAAACAGTGGAGGTATACATTGATGACATGGTCGTGAAGACCAAATAACCTAAAGATCATTTGACCGACCTGAAAGCAACCTTTGATATCCTGAGGACATTTTGGCTCTGACTCAATGCGTCAAAGTACGCATTTGGAGTTGGATCAGGAACGTTCCTGGGATACTTGGTTACCAGAAGGGGCATTGAGGCGAGCCTAGATCAAATTAAGGCCATCAGGAAAGTACACCTATAACAAGCACCAGATAATTTATAACAAACCCCCTTATGTTTTTTACCACATTCAAAACAGGGCGGTATGGAACCACTTCCCTGACCGGAATTGGTTGTTGACCCCGAGTTTTGCTTTTTGTTCAGTGGGTTGTTTCTGTCTTTCTCGAATTTAAAACCCCGTTTCTTCCCGCGCCACTCAATTGCGAGTGTTTCAATCTGTTTCAAAGCTTCGATATTTGCTTCGGCTATAATGGCTCGGTCAAGGACATCCACATACTTCAATAGTTTTGAAACATTGATCCTATCAAGGATTTCAACGTTAAGGCCGCTTTCAAACTTCATGGCCTTTTTGTAATCTGTATCAACCATGTGTGGTGCATAACGGGAAAGTTCTGTAAATTTAGATTTATACTCTGCTACCGACATGGTACCTTGTTTCAGTTGTTCAAACTCAGTCACTTTTCTGTCCCTGACACACTGTGGAAAGTATTTCTCGAAGAAGGCTCCCTTAATCTGAGCCCAATCCATAGCAGTATTGGTGTCACGGACCAGCATCCACCACCTTCTAGCTTCCTCTTGTAAGGTGAAGGTAGCTAGCAACACTTTTTGTGCTTCAGAGCACGGAAACACTTCAAACAATTTTTCTATTTCAAGAACCCAAGCTTCAGCCTTTAAGGGTTCAAGGCCTCCCTGAAAGGATGGCGGTTTCATCTTGCTAAATTTCTGTGTCAGAGCTACGATATCATCATTAACAAGTGGCTCTGGTTGTACTGGAGGAGGTGGGGGCTGTGGGTTCTGTTGTTGCTCTAGTCTCTGAGTTAGTAATTCCACCATTCTCTCCAACCTTGCCATTCTAGACTCAGAGGATTCAGTTTCATTAGCAATGCTTGCATTATCCATTTCACTATATGCAACATAGTAATAATAAACATGGAAAGTTGCATACTTTAAACATTTAAACATAAGCAGTTATATGTTTCAACACATTAACACATATTCATGTCATGTCCACACACACTTTTCATGCTCATGTGATGCCCTAATTGTTTTTCTAGGACACCCTATAGCTCATTTGGACACGTGTGTGCGGTATAACTCGTGGTTAAGTATCGCTCTGATACCGCTCTGATACCGCTCTGTCACGACCCAAACCCGCCTCTATGGGTTTTGTACCGTAACCGGCCAGTAATCCGAGATTGCCGAAGGCCTGCTTAACAGTAATACAGTAATACAGAGTACAGGGGCATGGCGGAAGCCAAAACAGTAAATAGACAATGTCCAATGAGCTGTGACAGTCTGTACGCAAAAAGAATTTTCATATATATATATATATATGCAATCAGTACCAAGACAGTATGTACAATGTATACAAACATTCAGGACAGGGACTTAATCCCTATTAAACAGTACAGTACAAAAACATTCGGTCTAAACAGTAGTTACATAACAGATACAAAAAGAGAAAAACTAAAGCACCCCCAAAGCCCTGGCTTGACAGGCTCGGAACCTCGCAGTGAGGCACAATGGTTGGCTTTGACAAAAGGGAGCCTAACCCGCTCTTAGCTCCGGTCTGGTGCCTGTACACCTACATATATATATGAGTAGTGAGCTAAAGCCCAGTGAATAACATAATGCGTAAAGAGGTTAAGAATGAATGTCATTTCAGTATTGAAAATAGTCAATTGATTAAGTATATCAGTCATTCAGTCATAACAGTCATATGTGGTACATCCCTTAGCATAGTAGTACAGTAAACAGTAGGTCTTAAAAGACCGAGCAGTCAATGATGGCCATCAGTAATGGTTCCAAACATGGGAACCGACAGAGATCTCTGTAACAGTAGCAGTAACAGTAACGGTAGTTGCTAAGGACGCCACAATACAGTTCAGAATAGAGGACAACATTCATTCAGTTAACAGTAAACAGTTCAGAAAACAGTTCAATTGATCATTCAGAAAATATTCATTTTCGAACATATCTTTACGACATTGTTACTCATAGAGTTCTGGGCTACAGATAAGCTAGAGCGTGTCTCTGGATGCCAACCCTATACAATTACAGAGTGAACACACACTAAGCTACACAGTTGAGAAAATAGTAACTTAATCCCTATCTTGACTCGGTGTAGTTCTATAATAATATCCTCATTAAGATGCCTTAAACTAGGTCTAAGAATGCCTAGAATGAAATGAGGATGCAAGGATGCACTTAGAAAACATTTTCAGAATTTTCATAAAACAGGGGTCTCGCTCGAGCGTGGGATTCCCCGCTCGAGCGGACATGCAAACAAAAGACTCCGCTCGAGCGTAAACTTTCCCACTCGAGCGTACTGAAAAAGTACTGGATGTGTGAAAATCACGCACGATTGGGCGCTCGATACCCGCTCGAGCGTGTGAAAGAAGTCCTCACTCGAGCGTCCAATACCCCGTTCGAGTGGACTGTAAAACAGATGAAAGTACTAGGAACACGATTTTCCCGCTCGAGCGCCAATAACCCCGCTCGAGCGGAAGTCCAAATTCTGGAAATTCCAGATTCGAACCTCAAGCTCAAAACCAAGTTTTAATGTACCAAATTCGATCCTTTTGGGCTAATTTTCTGGAAAACACTTCAAAACCCATAATATAACATGTTTCAAAGATCAATTTGTAAAATCAAAGCCCAAAGGTAGTTCAATTTAATCCCATTTCAAACCAATTTTTACGAACATAACTCAAACATGACATGCATGAGTTTAAATCAATTCAAAGCTTCAATTACTGTAACAACCCTCATACTGATTACTGATTAATGACTGATTGATTACCGATTACTGCTAAACGGGACTGATAACTGACTGATAATTGAACTGATTAAATTACTGAACTGACTGACCGAACTTTAAACTGAATTAAATGAATACATCTGTTTGAATTGCATTCTATCTGTTTGACTGTATGATTATCTGTTCATGCTTATATGTTTAGACTGCTAATTGAAGGCCTTATCGGCGGCCGAATCCGAAATCGATTGATGTTTAATGATCCTTAGAATTAATGTGATTTTATAGTATAATTATCTGAAAACTGATTAGGTATGATTAAATTAGATTAAATTAAGCTAATTAAAGAGTTGGACTTAGTTACCGTTTTGACCTTGAGTGGGCCACTACCTCTATACCTTGAGCTCATTATACTTGAGCCAAGAACATTTCATCAGCCATTTCTCATTGTGCCTAGCCGACCTTAGAGAGAGGGAGACTTGAGGAGTTGATTTCATCTCAATTTTGCTTGTAGAATTGCTTGGTAATTGAAGAAATTGTTGAAGTGATTGCATATTGAGCTCCCTTCTTGAACTACAAGACTAAAGGTAGCTCCATTGTCTTCTTGTCCATGTTTTGAGTTGATTGTTGCATGGTCCATGTTAGATGGTAGAGCTAAGTCATGATTTGGGTCATTAATGGTGAATTGAAGCTTAAGTGTTGCATGCATGTACATATATTGAAGTTTTGAGGTTGTGGTTCATCATACCTCACATGCATGTCCATCTTTTGGTCATACTCCATGAGTTCATCCTATCTTTGAAGGTTTGAGCTCTTTTGAAACAGCATTAAAGCTTTGAAAATGATTTAAGATCATGCATGTCATGTTTGAAGATTGTTCTTGAAAATGATTTGAAATTGGGTTTGAATTAAACACCCTTGGGCTTTGATTTCTTAAAAATTGAGCTTTGAAACATGATATCCTATGTGTTTTTAAGTGTCTTCCAGAAAATGGGCCCAAGAGGATCGGTTTTGATGCTTTTGAGCTTGGTTTTAGACCTGGAGATCGAATCTGGGATTTCCAGATTTCAGTCGTCCGCTCGAGCGGGGGAAGTGCCGCTCGAGCGGGAAAATCGAGCTTCCAGCATCTTGCACTGTTTTACAGTCCGCTCGAGCGGAGTATTGGGCGCTCGAGCGGAGTCATGTCTCAAGCTCGAGCGGGCGTCGAGCGGGGATTTCACCCATCCAGTACTTTTACAGTACGCTCGAGCGGGAAAGTTTGCGCTCGAGCGTGTACCTTTGTTTGCCTGTACGCTCGAGCGGGGAAACCTGAGCTCGAGCGGGACTCTGTTTTTCTGAAAATCCTGAAAATGCTTTTAAATGTGCATTTTTGCATCCTCATCCCATCCTAGGCATTCTTAGGCCTAGTTTAAGGCATTTAGATGAGGATATCGTTGTAGAACACACCAAGGCAAATTAGAGATTAAGTTATGATATTGCCCAACTATGTAGCTTAGTGTGTGTTCAACCTGTGAACTGTGTAGGGTTGGCAACTGGGGAGACACGCTCTAGCATACTGTAGCCCAGAACTCTGTGAGTAACAATTGTGTAAAGATATGTTCAACTGATTATCTTTTGAATACTGAACTGAACTGTTTACTGAACTGGTGTTATTTACTGAATGAATGTATGTCCTTTATTTCTGAACTGTACTGTGGCATCCTTAGTACCTACTGTTTACTGTTACTGTTACTGCGACAGAATTCTCTGTCGGTTCCCTCGTGGAACCACTACTGTTTACTGACTGATGGCCATCATTACTGTTCGGTCTTTTAAGACCTACTGTTACTGTTATGCTAATGGATGTACCACATATGACTGTTTATTGTACTGAACAACTGAAATACTGGTTGAATTGAACTGCTTTCATTACTGTAAGGACATTCATTCTAAACCCCTTTACGCATTATGTTATTCACTGGGCTTTAGCTCACTGCTCATATATATATGTAGGTGTACAGGCACCAGATCGGAGCTAGGAGCGTCAGGGTAACTCCAGTTTTGTCAAGCCAGCCTTTGTGCCTCACTGCGAGGTTCCGAGTTGCCATGCTATGGCTTGGGGGTGTTTTGTTTGTTTTTCCCCCGCCTGTCTCCATACTGTCTGACTGTTCTGTATAGACTGACTGTTACCGTACTGTTATCAAGGGATTAGGTCCCTGTACTGTGTGATTGTAAATTTTGTATAGACCGTACTGTGTTGTACAGACGGAATGCTTTCTGTACTGTTTATGTATGAATGCATGAAAAATCTTTTTGGCATACAGACTGTCACGGCTCATTGGACATTGTTTATTTACTGTATTGGCTTCCGCCAGGCCCTGTACTCTGTTTTACTGTATTACTGTTAAGCAGGCCTTCGGTAATCTCGGATTACTGGCCGGTTACGGTACTAAACCCATAGGGCCGGGTTTGGGTCGTGACAATTACATGCTCTAATGAGCCTCAACTTCCAAAAACAAGATGAAAGCACGGACTATAACAACAATATGAACTTGCATGTACCAAATTCCATGTAATCAACCTCAAAATGCAACAACGTAGACATGCATGCATGATATATGCTACAATTCAACATATAGAACCAATTCCAGACTCAACTCTTCAATATGACATGAGCCATGTAAGAACCAACTTAAAGACACAATTAAGAGGTTGAATTCCTTACCTAAGTCTTCAATTTAAGGTATGGAAGTTCTATTCTTGCAATCTCCTACAATTTCTTCAAGTTCACCAAGCAATTCACAAGATGGAGCCAAAACCTCTCTTCTCCCTCTCTCTCCCTCTCTATAGTTGGTTTGAGTGTAAGGTAATGGCTGAGGAAATGTTTTGTGTCTAACATAAATGAATCAACAAAGGGGGTCCTAGATTAATCCACTAGGATGGCAATTTGGTGATTAAGGCCAATATATGTAATTTAACTCAATTTAATCTAATTTAACCATACCAAATCACTTTTTAATTAAATATGCCATAAAATCACATAAATTCTAATGATCATAAAACACTAATCAATTTCAGATTCGGCCGCCGATAAGGCTTTCGATTCGCAATTTCAACATAAAACATGAACAGATAATTAAACAGTCAAACAGATAGACATGAATTTAAATTAGTACATTCAATTAGTCAGTTCAGTGTTTCAATCGATTCAATTACTCATCATAATCAGTCACAGTTTAGCAGTGATCAATAGGGTTATCAGAAATCAGTGGTGAGGGTTATTACGTGAAGCCAACGAGGTGGTGGTCTTCAGTGACTCCCAGCTTATCGTCAACCAGACAACAGGCGAATACGTAGCCCAAGATGAAAAAATGATAACCTATGTAAAAGTGGTTGTCAGACTAGAAACCTTATTCAAAGATTGCCAACTATAGCAAGTTAGCCGAGATGACAACAGCCATGCTGATGCCTAGGCAAACCTGGCCAGTGCAATGAAATCAAGAGAGGCAAGGACAATAATGGTTGACAATTTATCAGGCCCAAGCATAGAACCACTGAACACAGAGTATGAAGCAATGTGTGTGGAGATAGGACCAAGTTAGATGGATGTGATAATAGTGTTCCTTAGAGATGGAAAGTTGCCAGATGATCACAAAGAAGCACACAAAACCAGATTGAAGTCAGCAAGGTTCAAACTGACAGCAGAAGGACATATCTACAGAAGGTCTTTTACTGGTCCCCTTTTGAGATATGTGCATCCTTCACAAGTTGAAGACTTCTTGTATGAAATACATGAAGGAGTATATGGAAGCCACGTAAGGGACAGGTCACTTGCTCATAGGGCAATTACTCACGGGTACTGGTGGCCCTATATGCAGAAAGATGCTGAAGCTTATGTCAGAAAATGTGAGAAATGTTAGAGGTTTGCATCTTTGATACATTAACCAGCAGCAGATTTAAACCCAGTGTTCAGCCCTTGGCCATTTGCCCAGTGGGGCATAGATCTTGTTGGACAACTACCTCAAGCGACTGGACAAAAGAAGTTCCTACTGGTGGCAACAGATTACTTCACCAAGTGGGTAGAAGCCGAACCCCTTGCAAAGATTCAGGACATTGATGTAAAGAACTTCATATGGAAGAACATCATCATCAGGTTTGGGATTCCAAGGGAAATAATAGCAGACAATGATACACAGTTTGACAGTAAGCTAATCAAGGGCTTCTGTGCAAAGTACAAAATCAAGAACTACTACTCTACTCCAAGCTTCCCTCATAGCAATGGTCAAGCAAAAGCATCTAACAAAACTATCTTAGATGAGATTAAGAAGAGTTTGGAAGCAGCAAAGGGGAAGTGGGTGGAAGAATTGCCCAATGTACTTTTGCCATATCGGACTACGCCAATAAGATCAACTGGAGAATCCCCATTTGCCATGGCTTATGGCACAGAGGTAGTAATCCCATTAGAAGTTGGCATCCCAGAGATTAGAACCCAGGGAGCGGAGAATGGGACTAATGAGGCATTTTTGGCCCGAGATCTAGACCTATAGGAAGAAAGAAGGGAGAAAACAGCCATTTAGTTGGGGACATACCAGCAACAGCTTGCTAGGGTTGACAATAAGAAGGTCAACCAACGAGAGTTTCAAGTTGGGGACCTTATCCTAAGAAAATTCGTCGGCAACAAGAAGGATCCCAGAGAGGGAAAGTTTGGCTCAAATTGGGAGGGACTTTATAGAATCATCTCGATCGCCGGTAATTGTGACGACCGGTACCTTTTCTCATTTTCTTTCCCTTTCTTCGCTTCATCTTCTTTTAATTTTCATTGGATTGAAGCGTCTGGAAAATGGTTTCCTAATTCTTATTTTCTTCGGTGTTGAATTTCGGTCATTCCGGAGGGTGCGCGGTGAATCCGAGGTGCCCGAAAGCGAAGTTAAAAACTTGGGTGGCTGGACCAGGGCCGCACGTGCGGGGCCCAAGGCCGCATGTGCAGAGGAGGGCCGGTCGAACGGTGAAGCTTGACACCCAGAATTTGCATAATGTCTAAGGGCGCACGAGCGGATAAGTGGGCCGCACGAGCGGTCAAGGTGGCCGCACGAGCGGTGGAGAAGGCCCACGAGTGGCCAACTGGGCAGTCCATACCCTGTTTTCTTATAATGTTTTGGTCCGAATATATATCACCTCTAACTCATTTTTCTCTCATTTTAAACCTAATTTCTCTTCTCATTCTCTCTAGAAAACACCTCAATCACCCAAAACTCTTTGATTTTTGTGATTCTTAGAGCAAGATCATCAACATTTTCCCTCAAATCTTGAAGATCTAGGTGGGGGCTTCACCTGGGTGGAAGAAATCAAAGCTCTCTCTTATCTTTCAAAGCAAGGGCTTCATTTGAACTTTCATCAACAAGCTTGAGGTAGGGATTTCTTGAGTTATATATACTAGTTGTGCTATTTGGGTGTTGATTTTAAAAGTGCTCTTGAAGTTTTGCGTTGATTATAGTTTTTGTCCAAATGTAGAATTTTTTTGAATGTGGGTTTGTATCTAAACTATTTTACAACTTCTTGAGAGTTTTTCCCTCTATTAAACTTGTGAAAGATGATTTGATGGGGCTTCTCTTACGGGATGAGAAAAACTTGTTTTTTTAAAAAGAAAACCCTAGAAATTTGGGGGTTTTAGTAAAATGGAAAAATGTCTTTGAAATTCTATATTTTCTCATGTTAAAAGGATGAATGAGAGTGAGTTTCATCAATGTTTTACAAAATGGAAAATTTACTTGATATGCGAGAATGAGGTGTTAAATTAATATTTTGCTAATACATGAATAAACAAGGTTGTGGTGTGACTAATTGTTAAAAACCGTAGGATGGTGGAAAAGTTGTAAACATTGGGGGGTTTTTATTTGAAATATGTCACTTGTAATATTGAAGAGACTAATTGGTTATGGTATGTGAGATGAGAATTGTGATGATGTGTTGATGACACACACTACAAGAAAAAGGACATATAGTGACATTTTTTTCTATGACGTTTTTCAAAAACGTAGTGAAATCTGTCCAGATTTTTCAAATTCCAAAAAAATTAAACTAAACCATCTCTCGTTTTGTGCCCTGGTTATTTCTTTTAAACAGTGGCTCAACTCAAGGCTATGACATTCTTCTATTCAGATTGAACAGAGGCGTGACTTCAAGAAGAGAGAGAAATCAAGGCATCGAATCTTCGAGGCGTTGGATCTTCGATCTCCATCAATTCTTCAGTCGTTTGATCTGAAAAATCTTGTTATGCTCATGATTTGAGCGTATATCTCCGTGACTGTTCGAATCCCTATGATCTAAATCGATTTAGGGCTCAAGGTTAGGGTTTTCTGATATAGATTTGCTACATTCACACAAGATCTATAAAATTTCATGGCTAAAACTAACGATTTGGAATTGCTTTCTCTCGATTTAGTTGATTTTCAGCTTCTTTTTTTTTGCTTTTGTTTTGTTTTCTCCTTTCGTTTTTGTTCCTTTATTTCTAGTCCTTGTGTGGAAAGCTCTTCTCTTTCATCAGATTGAGCAGCAGCAATGGTGAATCGATTTATCTAGGGTTTCGAGTGCGGTGTTAGTGTCTCTAATCATGTACGGGACAAGCAGGTGGCGTTGGATGTGGATCGTTGGTGACAATGAGTAGAAGCTCAACGATGAAGAGATGCAGATCTGCTTTCTCTAAGATCATATTTGTTCTCTCTCTCTCTCTCTCCGATCTGCTAACATGGTAATATCATATCTGCTTTGTCTCTCTTTAGTCCATTATTTTTCCTTTTTTTGGAATCTCATTTTGGCATTTCTTGCTTTCTAACTCTCCTAATAATCATTTCGGTGTAGTTCCCATGTAAATTGATAAACTTTCATCTTGTTATGTTCTCCGAGTTTCCTTTTTTTTCAAGCTGCTACACATGGGTGGTCCTGTTATTGACTACTTGTGCAGATAGCCAAGAAAAGAAAGGCATTTTCTTGATTCATATCTTTAGCTATTTTCTCCCTCTGGATATTGATAATATAATAAATTTGTTTGGCTTTGTTGCAACTATATCTTAATTGAATATGCATTGTTGAACTTGTTAGGTATATTTTTTTTTTCCCCTCGCTATTTCAAAGGGGAAAAAGAATGGAGGAAAAATAGTATGTTTTAGTTGTAGACTTATATGCATTAAGATGTAGGGTAATTGTCTAATTGATGATGTTTCTATTGATTGAGTAAACAAGTACAATAAGTTTGAAGCCTAAACAAAGCTGTGGGAAGGACAACAATTAAGGAGCCTTTTTGATATGACTCGTGCCCGTGTTTATCTTGATTATAAGTTAGTATGATGTTAGTCACTAATAATTTTATTTTTTCTTTGCCACTGAACCTGTAGAATCCTATGATGTAGTGGTTGTTGGTGTTGGGCTTGCAAGTATGTATTGTTAGACTTTCTTAGATAGTTGATTGTCCAATTTGTCATAACTGTTTTGATATTTATAAAATGTAATATTCTCTTCCCGATTGACCCCCTCCAAAAAAAAAACACTATAAAATCAAATCACTTGTGCTGCCCAAAAAAGGGGCATTTATACAATTTTTATGATTGAAGGATCCAAGTTTAGGGTTTTTCAGTTGAGGGTCAAGTGATGTTGAATGATAATTGAGACGGTGTCCGTATAATTAACCCCTCTAGATAATAGAAAAATATCTCCTTATGGTTTTCTGATGGTAAATTTGAGAATGAAGTTTTGAGACTTGATCTCTCAACTGCAAGCTGTAAAAATTGCACTCAAATTTGTTTGGCAACTTGTTCTCAAACACTCCATCACTGCTATCTACAAGCAATCCTATAGGATTTGGTCAAACAACTGTAAGTCACTCTTAAAACTCATAATTAAGGTTCTCTGTGTGGCAATGTATAAGTAGTTGATATTTTAGGGGTGATAGTTGGAACCTAGGTTGCCTGCATGGGCATGACGTATGATGTATTGGATTCAGAAAATTGATAAGTTTTGATATGTGGACATGTTGGTATTTCCAACTAATGTAGTGTCTAAGTATAGTATCTATAAAATGTTTTAGCGCATATTTTTGCACTCCACAGATGCCAATATGCACCATGTGGGAAAAATGGCTTTTCATCTTCATTGATTTTTATTTAAAAATTTCTTAGAAATTGTACCGTGTACTTCATAGATGAAAATTGTTAATCTCCATGCAAAGGAAACTTCTTACATGAAGCTGTAGAGTGACACTTGCCTGAACATGTCTGATATTGTTACATTATAATTTATAGGCATCTTATTGTTGTTTGTTCTTAAGAATCTGATTTCTTCGTGTTTTAGTTTTTGAGACCTCTATATTCTTTTGTCAATATGGATTTAATTTTTTCTCTTCTTCAGCCCTCACTTCAACACCTTTCCAGTCTGATCAACCTACTCAGACAACAGGTTCTTTTGGGTTTGGCAACTTTGGTCAAACACAAGCAGGTACTTGGTATATTTAGTCTTTAACTACCTTTTCTGTAAGTCTTCAATATTTTTATGGCTGATTTCCCCTTACCCCCCTTTTTCTTTAAAGACATGTTAAAGACATGTTAGGCAAATGCTTTTTTGAGTTGAGAATGATGTTATACAAGTACTTCTGTAATTTTATGGCTCTAAAACAGTAAATTGAATTCTAAGAACAGAATCAGGAAATCCAGAACTAACCAAACCAAACTAAACCTTGTGTACTAATTAAGTGGGGTCAACTGCACCTGCATGAATCTTTTTTCTGCCATTCTACTCTATTAAAGAATATATGCTTAGTTAAATTAAAGAAGTTCAAGTGCACTGTTTTAGGGATGACATGGGAGCACAATAGATCTTTCAATGTTATGTTCTAATAGTCCTTTTTTTTTTTTTTTTAAGTTTTTCATTTATTTTGGAAATCTGTGTGTTTGGTGCATATTCTAATTATAGTAGGACTACTCATTTCTTAAATTATATGTAAATTACTTGTCATTTTTATCCCTTATGACCAGATCTATTAAAGTGATGATGGAATCAGGTTGTGAAGAGGTATGCTGTCAATATAAGAGTTTTATGCCTTAAATTATAAATTTTATTATGACAATTAGTCCTTCTTGCTTTCTCATCTCTTTGTGCTTAAAGTTGAAACTGAATACTGTTCTCCAGGACACTGTGAGAGAGAGAGTTGATCTATAACTTAAAGTAGAAGAAAATCTTGGATTCTTTAACTCTATAATGGTTAAATTAATTTTTTTATATATATTTTTTTGGGAACCCGGGGGGGGGGGGGTGTTTGAATTTATATAACACTTGTTCATATACATTGTTTTTAAGTATCAAGTGGCTTTCACAAGTACGGTTTATTCTTCTTCTCCTACACTGTGTTTGGAAAGTGTCTAGGAAAAAGAAACAGTGTTGTGAGAATGTCCAACACACGTTAGCAAACATGGTACTTATTGCATCTTAGTTTATCTATGTAGTCCTCAATTTGCTAGATAATTATATACTAAATTTTCCTAGGTGGAAAACATACTCAATGCTATAAAGAACTAGATAAATTATGTGGGTACAATTAGTTGAGAAATTACTAGTAGTTTTAGATTTATGCAAACTATAGGGCAGTACCATAGTATCTGAATGGCTGCTTTAAGATGACAACTTCCTTGAAAAACTTGTGTGTAAAAAGAGTGCTCATATGGGAAGCTTATGTGGGTACAATTAGTTGAACCCAGGTGCTTCAATCTAAAAGCTTGAGAGGATTTCAATCTTGCAGAACTTCAAGGAAATGTTAAATTATGGTATTTGTATGGATATTATAATCAGCCAGAAACTTAAGAGTGCTGAATTTGATGATATCTTTATCTACCAAATTTTTTTTTATAAAATATATCAGTTGGAGGATACATCCCTTCTTTGAAGATGTATTTTCAGAATAATTATGAATCAGGAAGAAATATGTGAAGACAAAGAGCGTGAGAAACCAAGACAAGATTAATGGAAGCTTTAAGATTGGCTTGACTTGCGCTTTAATAACTGTTGTACCAAATTGCAATCTATATCAAGTTCATTTGTATTGGGTGTAAATTCTTCAATTTGTGTTTATTTTGATGAATCTGATTACAGTTTATGTTTTGATGCAGGCATGTAGACCGGTGATGACTACAGCTTCTATGCTAAAACATGATTTTTGGATATATGTTAGTTTGTGGTTAATGTTAAAACATGATTCTTGGATTTTGGATATGTTATTTTGTGGGTAATGATGATTGGATATTAATTGAATGAGAAACTGAATTAATGCTACATTTGTTATTTGAATGGGAGTTATTATTTTATATCTTAGTTTTATTACAGGTATTTGAATGGGAGTTGGATATTAATTGAATGAGAAATTGAATTAATGCTTCATTTGTTATTTCAATGGGAGTTATTATTTTATATGTTAGTTATTTTATATTTATTACAAGTATTTGAATGGGAAACTGAATTAATGTTTCATTTGTTATTTGAATGAGAGTTAATATTTTATACAAATATGAAAACTAAAACATTGTTCAGAATGTAAAAAGTACTAAATACAAATAAAAAGCTTATAGTCAGACTACTCGGCGTCGGTGGCAGGCTATGTCTCGGCCCCAGAAGACAACTGGGAAATCTTCTGGGTAGCCTTTTCATCCTCGAGCTCGGCGTCGATCTCTTGTAAAGTCTGATCGAGGCTCTTCTCGACGATAGGCACCTCGGATGTAGTCTTCTTGGGGGAGGCACCTTTTGAAACTTCGTTCTCCTCATCTTGAGTCAAGTCTAGGACTTGCTCATTCAAAGTTGAGAAATTGGCCCCAGCAGGAACTTCAGCATCAGTTTCCACCTCGGCCTCTTCATCTTCGTCTTCCTCTTCATCTTCTTCTTTTTATTCCCCCCCAGCCTTAGCCTTAGATTGGCTTGAAGCGGGAGGGAATGACAGCAGAAGTCGGTTTTCATCTTTGAGAGGAGAGTCCTCGGGGACAACCAACTCTTTCAGAGCAGCCATCTAACCAAGGGTGTAACCCTTGTTGCATGCCTATCTGACTTGTTTCTTGTATTCCTCGATGATGTTGGCTGCCTTCTCGGCATAGGCCTTTTCGTTCACCGCTTTGATCTCATTGTCTTTTGTGGCCAAGGAAGCTCAGAGCTCGGTTTGGGCTTCAACAGTTTTTGTTTCGGCCTCTTTTTTCTCGGCTTTGAGAACCTCAACAACAGCCTTTGTGGCACCTACCTTCTCCTCGGCCTCGTTTTGGGCTTGTTTGAATGCCTTGGCCTAACCTATAAGGACTTTTATCTTGGCCTCGGCTTTGTTTAGGGACTTGAGCAAGCCAACAGTTTCCTTGGACTTGTGGACCAACTTCTTCTTCATGTCCTCGGCCTGCATCGCAAAGGAGTGGGCGTGCTGGATCGCCTAGAAAAAACCGAATGAACAAAGTTAGTAAACTTAAGTTTAAAAACAAAGAGTGGAGAGTACCAAATGTTAGGGATATACAGTTGAGGTCATTGGGGATGAGTAATGCAGTAGAAAGGGCAACACCGACCTCAATATCAACAACGCTATCATCGGTTTTGACTGGCTTGTCCTCAATCATGATAGACGGGGCCCAAGGGTCATCAGCTTTAAGTGAACCTGAGGTGGCTGCAGAGTCCAACCTCGACTTCTTTGACTTTGTGGTTTTAGATGGATCAGCCTTTGCGGGCCTCTTCTCGGCAGTAAAGCTCGTTTTCTCAACCTCGGCAAGTTTTGAGATTGAAACTGTGTCTTCGGACTCAACCTAGGTAAAAGAGGTCTTGGCCCTCTTTACCCTTTTTTGCATTGGTTTGGGCTGGGACTGTGATGGGAAAGATTGGACTGTCACGACGCCCAGGATATCGGCCAGAAAGTCTTCGACTACAGCCTTGTTACGTCCCATCTCGTCGGCGGTGGCAGCGACTGTAACCTTGGTGCTGAATTGAATTGTCGGAAGTGCAGTTGGTGGGTTGGCTAGATCGAAAGCCGACGCCTCTGAACTTCAGAATTTTCGGCTACGAGTTCTACCAGCAGGAGTGTTAGCGGGAGCTCGACGTTGGCGTTGACGCTGGGCTGGAGGAATTAGTTGAGGAGCGGATGTTGATGGTTGCTTTGCTTGGTCAGATGTTGAGGCTTGGTTAGGCCGTGGTGACGAAGTGGTAGGAGGAGTTGTGGTTGAAGGTGGAGACTTGCTCTTCTTAGGGACGTCGGGCAGGATGGTTGTAAGTTGGGATGTAGTTTAGCAATAAATGAGCCTTGCGCTGATTAACAAGCAAGTCCAGCAGCTACCTGAAATCTTTGCTGGGGTAGAAGGTTTTGCAGAAGTCTTTCTGTGGCTGAGGAAGAACTACCAGTAAAAAACAGACATTAGAACATACAAAAGTACCAAAGTAATAAAGACTTGAAAGTAAGTAAAGTGGCACTTTGTTCTTACCATTACCCTCGTTAAAGACTGATCGGCTTAAAGGGTAGAGGTAGAGGTAGAGGTCATCATCTGGTGAGAACTCCCAGTTGCCCGAGACGATGAAATAATCATCTCCAGCACCTTTGTTGGAGTCTGGGAGGTCGGCAATAAGTTTGTACTCGGTTGACCTCGGCATAAGGTAATAGATGTAGCATTTTTCTGACTTAAGGCCGCACATGGTATAGCAGTATTGGATGTTGGCTAACATAATCCTAGCATTCTCTCGGCTAGTTAGGGTAATTATACCGTTGATGACTCTGTATGAGTTAATGGCTAGGTGCATTGGGTTCAATTTGTAATAGTGAAAGACTTAGCAGAAGAGGATGTCAAGAGGGAACCTAAGTCCACACTCGATGAAAGTTACTACTGGAAAGGGCGTAGAATTGTCTTTGGGCATGATGGAGTCCTCCTCCCCAGCCAACCTAAGATGAACGTCGGCAAGGATGGAGAACTCTTGCCTAAAGTATTCAAGCTTCTCTAGGGTATCTACCCTCTACCTAAACATACCCATGACGTCGGCTAGAGGGACAAGGTGTGAGAATTCAGAAAAAAGAGGCTTGTGTGGGTTTCAGGGACCTCGGCTACAACCTAAACAGGTACTAGGATAAGAGTTTTTGAAGATCTAGGAGGAATTCGTTTCAATTTTTCCTAAGAATAGGAGTTTTAGGGCAAATCCCAAACCTAGAGCAACAGAAATTAGGAGCAAGAATCTGGAAAAAAAACACAGAAAACAGAGAAGAACAATAATTCAGACTCAAGAAAACAAGTAGGCATTCAAGAACGTTGAATAAAATGTAAACGTGCACAAGTCAAAGACAGTGGCAATTTGCAAGAACATCAAGTATATGAGCGGTTCACGTGTGCATGTATATATCCATAAACAAATTGAATAGAGGCAAAATCGCAAGCAAAATAAAATTTAAAACACAGATGAAGATTCAAGAACATGAATGGATTCGCAAATAGCAGTATACAAGCGTAGCAAAGCTTGAAGTAAAACAAAAATTGAAACAAGGGGAAAGCAGTGACTTACTAAAGAGAATGACGCCGGTGTGAGGTACGTCGAAGTTGTACAATGGTGGTGCGAGTAGCAGAACGGTGAATGCCTCGCCAGAAAGGAAGAATGGAAGCAGTTGTAGAAAGCTTGGAGAAAATGAAAATGGAGGATTTGGGAGAGAAGTGTTAGAAAGAGAAAACTTGAGCGAAATCAAAGATGCAAAAGTGAAGAGACGACGAGAGAGGGAAGTGTTTTTGTTAAAACAAGAAAATGCGGCAAAGTTTCATTGAATGTACCTAAGACAACGTGCCTGTCAGACGGCGCACGCAGAAGCGACGCGACCTGATGGCGCATGTCAGGTATGGATCAATAAGGAAAAGACGCGTGGCGAAATGCACTGATGGCGCATGTCAGGTACGCGACCTCGGCTAGGGGAATGATCTCGATTAAGGAACTTAAAAAACTTGGTTCTTGGTTCTAAAGCATTGACAAAATGCACTGAAGTCTTGGTCATGTGGAGCCGACGTATGATGACCTCGGTAATAAGTGGTAGGGCAGGTTTTGGCCGACATGCTATGTAGACAAAAGATATAGGTTCTATCACCTCAAGATGCCGAGGTAACAGAACCTAGGAGGTAGTTGTGGGGGCAGATTTTTGTAAATGACAACACGTGGCCAAAGTGGCACCGAAGTGCGAGTCGAGGTGCCACGTGCCCTAGTTATGGCGCCGAAGTAATCTCGGCTAGGCCGAGATTATCTGCGGAGATACCGGAATCTGAGGTGAGCGGATAAGTTATAAGAGTCCTAGATAGGGGAGGACTTCAGTCTGGATAAGGGTAAAACTCTTTGGGAGTTTATCTCTATCTATTTGAAAGTCCAGAATAAGTATTGAGGCAGAATCCATTGAAGTTAGGCTTTTACAGGGATCAGGTTAGTGCAGGCTATAAAAGTAAGGCACCCTCGTTGGTCCAAGGTGCACATTTTTGTATTCTGACTAATGAATTAAAGCACTGTTTGCTATCTTTGAGAGACAATTGAGTACTGACTTGATCGTGGAATGCTCCTGAGTGGATGAACCACCGCCGGAGTTTTATTTTTCTATGACAGGTTATTCGGACGTCATCTATTTTGTTAATGTTCTTCAACTAAATACCTATTTAACAGTATGATCAGAAATCAACATGCACACCGAGTTATGAAAAAACAAAACTAGTCATCTTATTCACTATCTCCAGTGAGTAGTCTGCCTAATTAAAAAGCATTTAATATGAAGGTGAAATCTATTCCTCCACCAATGACCATTGTGAACGCTTGATTTTCAAAAGAGTAATGTTAGAGACTCCAAATATTTTACCAAAAGTTTTATCAAATGTCTCATATGGGTGTGGGTCTCACACCCATGTAAGACATTTGGTAAAATTTTTGGTAGAATTTTTGGGACCTCTAGCATTTTTGTTTTCAAAAGGTTTTGAATTCAAAGATCAATCATTCCTTGGACAAGAGATCAATGATTGCGATAATCTTGAAGTTTGGTATTCTTAAAAATCAAGCATTGACAATGTTTGAGTATTACATCCTCACATTCCAAACTTTTTAATTATGCAGATTGTTTAATCGAGGTAATGGTAGATGATTAGGGTTACCAATATTAAATTAGAGAAATCGAATCTTTATTTTAAAATCTTATTTTTTTATTTTGTAATTGAGTTTGTAATCTATTATAGATATTGGCTATTATATTAAAAAAATTAAGAATAAATTATATTAGTAGTTCTTATATTTTATATTTTGTGCCACTTTGATTTCTATAATTTTAATTGATTCAATTTTGATATTTAATTTTAAATTTTGTATCAATTTAGTCCAATTGATAACGCCATTAAAATTTTTTAACAAAATTTATCACTGAGTGTTGAGACTAACTTATTGATTTACAATTTTGTCTCTAAAAAAATACACTAACTGTTGAATCAATTAGATTAAAGGACAAATTATATTAACAGTCTCTATAGTTTGGGGCTCGGTCAATTTAATCCCTGACTTTTCAATAGTGGCACATAACATAAACTAATTTGACAAAAATAAATGTCAAAAAAATATTTTAAAATTTTTAAAAATTATTTCTATCCACCAAAGATAAAATTATGCAAAATTGATAAAAATTACATGATTAATTTTTAAAAATTAATTTTAGATGATTATCATCCAAATACATAATAAAAATTAATTTGGTGAAAAAAATAAATGTCTAAAAGATTTATCAATTTTATATAATTTTATCTTTAGTATGTAGAAATAATTTTACCCACCCAAAAAATGTAGAAATAATTAAAAAAAATTCAAATATAATTTTTTGACATTTATTTTTGTCAAATTAATTTATATTTGATTAAATTGATCAATTTGCCCTTGAAAAATCTAATAGTATCTTCAATTATTCTTATTTGGAACAAGATTCAAAATTCATGGTCAAATGTGTCACAATTAAAAAGTCATGGACCAAAGTGATACAAACCCCAAACTTTAGGGACCGTTGGTGTAATTCACCATAGACTAAATTATATAAAGACTACCAAGGTAATTTATCCAAAAAAATTAATATTTGAAAAAATAGTAATATTGCATCTACACAATTTTCTTCTCTAAATACCCCTCGAATATGTTTATGACCGGTAAGAAAATGGTTTCTTACTGTTCAAAGTCTTTTTCTTCCCAATCAAAAACACATTCAGGGGAGAATTCGGGAAGAAAATTTGTGTAGATGAATTATTAATCTTTAAAAAAATATTAATACTACTATTGTTATGAACCGATAGAATTAAGAGTGAAGTACCAAGAAATTTAAAAATTTGATTTTGTGAACTGTTTACTCCTCTATTTTTTCTTATGAACCAAAGGTCCCATTAAAGTGAAAATGACCGAAAAGGTTAGTCCCTAACATGTTTCGGTTTAATTTTCTAACTATAAAAGTGGGTTTCTTTAAATGTAAAATTACACATTTGGACAATTCGCATTATAGAGGTTTTGGATTTTCTGTCCTAAAACAAATCTGACATTACGAAAAAAAATGTAATACTCTAATGTAACACTAACGTAACATTTAATGTAAAACACTAAAAAAATATTTGATACACTTTTCTCAAACATAACAACGTAACATTTCAAAAAAAATTCATTAGTGTACTTTTTCCAATGTAATTGTGACAATCCAAACCTACCCCTATAGGTTTAGTATCTTAACCGGCTTGTAATCCTAAGATTACCGAAGGCTTCTGAAACAAGTTAGCAAAATAAGTGGCTAGCGGAAGCAAATAAGGGGTTAGTATTCTTAATCATGGATTATGGGCTAATTATAGATCGGAGTTGTTATAATAACACTTCAATGTAATACATAAAAAAACTTCTTAGTGTATTTTTTTTCAGACTTAACACTCCAATCAATGTAACACACAAAAAAAACTCCTTAGTGTACTTTTTTCAAACGTAACACTCCAATATAACACAAAAAAATACTAAAAAATTCTTTAATGTATTTTTTCTAAACTTAACACTCACAATTTGTAATTATACATTTACTTAAAACTTACTAAGGAATTTTTGTACTCCTTTTAGAATGGTTTGAAGAATCACATTTTTTTTTAGTGTTACATTGGAGTGTTACATTTACAAAAAGTACACCAAAGAATTTTTTTGTATGTTACATTGGAATGTTCTATTAAGAAATTTTTTTGAATGTTATTGAAGTGTTACTTTTGAAAAAAGTACACTAAGATTTTTTTTTTTTTTTGTATTACTTTAGAGTATTAGAGCATCCCTATCATATTATCTAAATTTTATCATAAAATATTATTAAAAAATTCATTCCTTATTTTAAGAATTACTTTTTCATTTATTTCCCTCAACGGTCTCCCTATTATTTTCTTATTCTATTAACAAATGCCCTATTTTTTTCTCTATTTTATTAAAATATAATTTTTAATTATAAATTTAAAAATAAAAATAAAAGTCATAAATGTGTACTACAGTCCCTAAACAAAACATTGCAAAATAATAATAATTAAGGGCTCTAATGGAAGGGTATAGGGACCATTAATCCCTTAAAATAGGTAAGGATGGAATTTAGGGATTCTATTAGGGATGCTTTTACATTTGAGTGTTATATGAGAGTGTTATAATTTGAAATTATACATTTGTCCAAAGTTTATTAAGGAATTTTTGTACTCCATTTAAAATGTTTCAAGAATCTCACATCTTTTTCGAATGTTTGAAGAATTCTATATTTCAAGTCATTTTTATACTTTTTTTGAAATGTTTTCCAAATAAAAAAATTCTCATATAAAAATTCATTCCAAATTTGATTCTCATAGATTGTATACATTACCTTTCTGACACAAAAGAAAAAAAATAAAAAAGAAAAAACATAATAAGGTTATAACTGTAAATTTAATTTTTGAATAATATATTAAATTTATATTTTCAAAATCAATATGGGGCTAATCAATTTATAAAAAAAATTTAAGTCTTAAAATAGAATTGAGTCGTGCTGGGTAGCTCGAAATGAGCTACCCCGAATCCCCCTAATTTTTTTTTTTTTTTTTCAGAAGCAGAGAAGGAGGAGACGAGGAGGAAGGAGGGAGGAGGAGGAGGAGGAGAAAGGAGGGGACTAGAGGGGGCCTTTTAGAAGCAGAGAAGGAGAAGAGGAGGAGGAATGAGGGAGGAGTAGGAGGAATGAGGGGACTGCGACGGCGGGACTGGGCTGCGACGACGACCGGCGGCTGGGCGATGATCGGCGACTGGGCATCGGCGATCGACGATCGTCTTCTCTCTCTCTCTCTTTTTCTCTCTTCCCCTCCCCTTTGCTTCTCTCCCTCTCCCTCTCCCTGTTTCAGAGTCGAAAATGGAGAAAGAAAAAAAAAAATCCCCAAAGCGACGTCATTTTGAGAATTAGAGGAATTAGGGGGTCAAATTCGAGCTCTCAAACATTATCCAATAGAATTTATAAATAAATTTTTCTAGAATTAATGGGCATGGAAAGGATACTAAAAACAAATAGTGGATTTGTACTCCCATCCCATCATTGCCATCTTCACATTCAATCTTAAATTATAAATTATTTTTTATAATTTTAAAAATTACATTATATTTTTTAGGATTGTTAATTTTATAATAAATAAATTTTTGTATTAATAAATTATCAAATTAATTAATAATTTTTAATAATATTAAAATTTTATTTCAATTAATAATTCCTATAATTTTATTATTGTATAGGTGAACAATTAAAAATTTTATTTTTTCAATTAATTATGTTAAATAAAAAATTCTGACAATGAGGTGTTTGAAATTTTTTAAACTATAGGAAACAATTCGTATTTTAAGCAAAACTCATAAGGTTTATATGTAATTTTTGCTTTTCTAAATTAGTCAAAAATTTAAGTCCCGTTTGGGGGATTCTATTTTAGCCAAAAATTTTATAAAAAAATTAAAAATTTTCAATTCATACAAAAAAGTCAAAATTCATTTTCATGTCCTCTATTTTTTGTATTATTTCTTTTGTAAAATGATAAAATATTTTTTCGAGATACATTAATTTTTTTATCTTATATTTTAACCAAAAATTTAAAATATAAATTACACTGACTTCTCCTGAATTTAAAAAAAAAATACAATAAGTCCTTTAGTTTTAAAATAATTACACTGATCTCCCTTTTAATAATATAGTGTGACAATTTAAAAATAAATAAAGTAAAATATAAATTTCAGTATAAAGAAAATGATAATATTATTTTTTTTATCAATATGACTAATGAATGGTTGATGAAAATGAGTTAAGTGTTATATGAATCAAAATTTTAAAAAACAATTAATGTAATTATATCAAAATTGTAAAATTTATTATATTTCCTACAAATCTCAATGAAAAATAGAGTAATTTATCCAAAATTAAAAATACCACTTGTTTGGGGAGTAAACATTCTAGCTAAAAATTCAAAAAATTATTTTAAGTTGTCACACTATTATCTCTATTTTTTATATATTTTTTCCGTGAAAAATCTAAAAAATTATTATAATAGCATGTTAAAATGTCACTTTTCACTCACAATTTTCAAATTGTAGGTGGATTTTGTTGGAAATGGTTATAAAATTCTGGATAAAATCAGAATTTTTTCCTAAGTTCGGTCTATTTTTTAGGTGGACCCCGAGTGTCGATTTACTCGGGTCAAAGTGGTAACGCGTTCTATGCCGCGTTGTGATTCACGTGGTATATTTGGTTGCTCAAAACCATTACCGAGTGAATGGGAAATTGAAGCCAAAGTATGCTCCATGGAAATGGAGTTTTGGTGGAAATTCCTTAAGGTTGTAAATTGGCTTGTCCCACATTGATTTGGTGGGAAGTTTTGAAAGGGTTTATAAGGCTTAGGGTGAGATACTTGGAGTGTGCCCCAAGGGGTACCCAAGTGTTTTAGAGGGAGAGGTTATGGGTAAAATGGGCTAGACCCATTAGATCCAAAAATCACCACACATGCGCGTCGCCGTCTGGGCTGCATGCGGGTGCATGGTGTGTGGTTGGGTTGGGCTTCTGATCTTTTTGGGCCAAAAACATTTGAATTTAATTTTATTTTTTATTAAAATAAAATCCAGAATTCAAATTAAATTGGTTTGGATTTTTTGTTCGTCCAAACAGGGCCCTTCCCGTTTTCAAACAGAATTAAACTGATTTGGATTTATTGCTCATCCAAACAGAGCCCTTCCCGTTTTGCTATCTGTTTGAATTCAAAACCAACAGGTATCATACCTGTTCAATTCAAAACCAAGAGCCACATACCTGTTCAATTTAAAACCAAGAGCCACCTTCACATCTATAAATAGGACCACCCTCATTTGATGTTTTCCATTCAGAAATTTCGTATTTCACTTCTGCTAATTATATTCTTCATCTTGCTGCATTTTATTTCCGAAAGAAAGAGTGTAAACACTTAGTGTGTTCGTAAGGCAAACAATTTGTAGTGCTGCTATTGTTTGCAGTAAGATCATTTCATCCTGGGAGATAGACGTCCAAATTCTGAAAGCACCGTGGAGAGGACGAATCTGTCTTAAGGACACAGTGTCAAACACTGGACTTGATCAGAAAATAATTCGAAAAAATTAAATCAAGTAAGTTATTTAATTTATTTTCAGTGTTGTTTTTATTTATTTAAATCAGATTTTAATTTTGTTTTTGTAACAAAATAAAATCTGTTTTTATTTATTTATTTTTATTTCGAGTTTGATTTTTGTAATCAAACAAATTCTCTCCTTTTCTTTATTTCTTTAAATTCTATTTGTTGTTGTGTACACAATAAAATTAAATCTTTTAAATACAGTGAAGATTGTCCAACAGATTTCCCCACGTCGCTGAAAGGATGATGTTCGAGTCCGTAGGGATTATCATAAGTCTTAGATTTGATAATTTAAATCGTTTATTTTGTTAAATTGTTCATATAATAAGTGGTGTTTTGGAAAGTTAATAAAAAGTTGATTTTTTAGTTTTTTTTGGGCAAAAAGCTAGGTTGTTTTGGGTTAAAAAAAACTGATTTTTTTTTTTTGTTAAAAAAATTAAAAAATCAAAAAATTGACTTTTTACCATTGTTCCCAAAAGACCCCTAATTATAACTTATTCAACTTATCGCGTTTATTATTAAAAAAATAATATATTTTTTTAGTGATAAACACGATAACTTGAATATTATATATATGAAATATCCGATCAAAAAAATATATATACAAAATATCAAGTTTATTTAAATTTTGTTAGAGATGATATATGCGAAGTGTCTAATTAAATGCTGAGTACAAATTGTCAAAAGGTTCGCTTAGAATGTGGGTTGACTTTTTGACTATTTTAGTTTGAGACTAAGGGTTTGTTTGGCAAGGGCTCATTGGGCTTTTTTGACTCAATGAGCCATAAAAGACAGAATAGATTCATGAGCCACAACAGACAAAACATCCCATCCAACCCCATAATCATTACACTCTTCTTTCACAAAAAAATCAAAAAAGCCAAAAGCCCTTCCCAAACTAAGCTTTTGAGCCCAGACTCATATAGTCAAAAAAGCCAAAAAGCCAACCCACTTCCCAAACGGAGGCTAAAAAGTCTCGTTTGGGATAGGTTTTTTGATTTTTTAAACTTTTTTTAGAGAAAAAATGAAATGACTATGGATTGGATATGATATTTTTTTTTTATTGGGTTTAAAAGCTTATTTTATTTTTTTTTGACTAAAATAACCCCCAACCCAACCCAACCCCTCTTTCCAAACGAATCTAAAATAAAACTCACAAGAAATATCACGAGCCAGAACACGATTTAATGGAATTCACCTCCTTTAAAATAGAAAGAGGATCCCTTTTAGTCCAAAATCTAGATTGGAGGATACTCTTTGGGTCCGTGGGCTCACTACGGATCTCGTTTCGATGATAAAAAATGTTCATTTTGTTAGACATTTGTATATTTCATTCATAAAAAAATTAGATCGATTTGAACTATAATTTGTTTAATTTATTACATTTGTCATAAAAAAAATGTATAATTTATTTTTAAAAATACAATTATCATCTTTTTTTTTTGGTAAAAAATGTAATAAATTGAATAAGTTACAATTATCAAATTGATCTAATTTTTTGTGTAAATAAAATATATAAAATGCCTAATAAAATGAAGATTCAAATTATCAAAATGAGAGTTATGACAAGTTCCATGAAAGCAAACAATATCCTCCGATTCAAATTTTGGACGAAATGAAATTGACCTCATTTGAAGTAATGTGGATGTTTGAAAAGTTAGCTATTTTAGTAAGTTATTTTAATTTTTGACTATTTAAAACTCGTTCGGTATGAAAAAGTCAAAGACTTTTTGGCAAAAATAATCACAAAAAGATAAAATATGTTTTTTAGTTAATAAGACAAAATATCACATCAAACCTACAATTATTTCATTTTTTCTCTTATAAAGTTCAAAAAATTGAAAAAGCTACTAAACTAGATTTTTTAGCTCTATACTAATCGTTTGGGAATAGGCTAATTTAGTAAATTTTTTGCTATTTGGCTAAAAATGTAGGTAAAAAAAACTTGTATGTTTGGGATGACTTTTTGGCTAATTACGAAAAGATGTGCAAAAAGTAGAGAAAAAATAGAATCTTTGACTTTTTGGTATAGGTTATTGGCTTTTTAGCTAATTTAGTAACTTTTTGACTAATTGACTAAAATAACCTCTTGCCAAACGAATTGTTAAATTTTTTTTTTGTAATTAAAGTATTGTTTATAAGAAAAAAAATGAACCCTTGGTAAGTTGAATTTTTTTAAACACACATCTCAAATGAACCCTTGGTAAGTTGAATTTTTTTTTGTAATTAAAGTATTGTTTATAAGAAAAAAAATGAACCCTTGGTAAGTTGAATTTTTTTAAACACACATCTCAAATGAACCTTTGGTAAGTTGAATTTTTTTTTGTAATTAAAGTACTGTTTATAAGAAAAAAAATGATTATAAATCTAATAAGATTTTTTTACCTTATTAATTATTTTAACTTATTTTATATTTTATAAATAAATTTTGACAAAAAAAAAAAATTCAAAACTCACTCACCAAACAGTGTCAATAGTAACAAGAAGGGGAAAGAGTTGGTGACAGCATCACGCAAAAGAGGAGTGAGTGAGGGTGCGTAATGCGCACATGAAGCGTAGGGTTGGTTTAAACCAAGTGAGCACGCCAAGGCAGAGGGTAAAAACACTGAGCATTTCTGTTTAGGTAGGGAGGACTCGCACTACAAAGCGCCGTAGGTGGAGGGCGGCGGGGAGGGTGACTTAATATTGTCGTCATGCGCGATCCTC
Source organism: Camellia sinensis (assembly GCF_055761805.1). NCBI lineage: Eukaryota > Viridiplantae > Streptophyta > Magnoliopsida > Ericales > Theaceae > Camellia > Camellia sinensis. The sequence goes on from NC_138967.1 coordinate 173,798,606, forward strand.
GTGCATATCTCTCGTTTCTAGAGCCCCTCCCTCCCTCCCTTTTTTTTTTTTTAATTTTTTATTTTTTAATCACAAAAAAACAAAAATGAAATGTGACCATACAGATTTATATAATACAAAAAAAAAAAAAAACTAGCAAGAAAAATACAATCCCAACTTTTTAATTGAATAGTCAACCGTCTTATACTTTAAAAGAGTCCGAACAAAATATAAAAAATAAATTATTAACACCAAAAAAAAAAAATTATAATCATAATCAGATTCCAATTATATATATTTCTAAATATTCGACAATAAACCTAATTTATTTTTTTATTAACAAACATAACGAAATTCAATAAATGTTGTTTGTTTATAGATATTTTACACAGATTTATAAACTGAATAACTTAAATTTTACCAAAATTAAAAGAAGTTATACTAAGGAGTGTTTTGCGAAAATAATTAAAAGTTAATTTTTTTTTTTTGACTGTTTTTGATTTTTTAATATTTTTTGTATAAAAGGTGGAGTTAAAAATTAAAAAATAAAGGGTTATTTGGGGTGTCCTAAATAAGTGCACTTTTTATCTTTTTAGACTAAAAAATTGAGGTTGAAAATATAGATGTTTGGGTTAACTTTTTGACTTTTTATGAAAAAATGTGTAATAAAAAATTGTAAAAATTGATTTGTAGGGAAAAATTCGAATTAGAAGTTGTGCAGCCGTAATTGTTGACTTTTAGTGAATAGTGTTAACTTTTTAACTTTTTAAGTAACTTTTTGTCTTTTTATCTTTTTTTTGAAAGATCCCAAACTTAGGGTAACTTTTAACATAATAGGAAAAAGTAAAAGGCTTGGTTTGCGAAGTGGGTTGGCTTTTTGGCTTTTTGGCTATTTTAGCCTGGGTTAAAAAGCTTGGTTTGGGAAGGACTTTTTGGCTTTTTGGCTTTTTTGACTTTTTTTGTGAGAGAAGAGTGTAATGATTATGGATTGGATGTGATGTTTTGTTTTTTGTGGTTAAAATAGCCTATTTTATCTTTTGTGGCTAAAATAGCCAAAAAAAACCCTAACCCAACTTGCCAAACGGAGCCATAAGTTCCACAAGTCAGATGGGTCCTTTCCAATACATATCCGAATGTAATTCTTTTTTATATTTTGTTTTGATTATAAGGCTAAGTTTGGGTATGTAAAAAAAGTTAAAAAGTAAAAAAAATTACTTAAAAAGTTAAAAAGTTAACATTATTCATCAAAAGTCAACAATTTCGGTTGCACAACTTTCAATCCTAATTTTTCTCTACAAACTAATTTTTACAATTTTTTATTACACATTTTTTCATGAAAAGTCAAAAAGTTAACCCAAACATCCATATTTTTTCCCTTAACTTTTTAGTTAAAAAAGACAAAAAGTACACTTATTTAGGACACCCCAAACAACCCCTAAACTTCGATACTAACTTAAAAAAAGAAAAGAGAAATGAACAAAATATTTAACTTATATTTATTTGCACATTTTATTTTTATTTTTAAATTTTTTTTTACCTAAATTCATGATGCAGATCAACACATCTTTAATGTTATTTATAGAATTTTCATATAAGATTATGACATTTATTTGTCGATCATCTTTAATTATAATTGTAAAATAGTCACTCTTACATCATTTAATTTTCATTTAAATATGAATAAATCAAAATTATTATATTTTTATAGAAATACAAATCAGAGTAATTGAGAGTTATATCATATGGCATAATTTTTATTTGCACCAAACACAAGTTTACTTACACGGACACGAAAGTGTGTGGGGGATTTTCTGACCACACTGTCCGCTTAATAATCAGCTAGAGAGCACTGGCAGAATAGATGGCACCTGACTGACCTGCAACAGAAATATAAGAATCCCGCGGTGGTTTCGACCACCCGGGGGCACTCCGACGATCAAGTCAGTATATCTCTCAAAGATAAATCAAATACTAAACTAACAAGTTTGAGTATCAAAAGCATACCTCTGACCCATGGGGGTGCCTCTCTTTTATAGCCAATACAATCCTACTCCCAATAGGAGCCTGGCCCTAATGAACTTAGGATTACTGCTAACCTAGGACTCTCAGTGGGATTAGGATAAACTCTCTAAGAGTCTTATCTTTACCCAAACCGAAGTCTTCTCCCAATCTAGGACTCTTGTCCATATCTTGGTTGAGTTTCCTCTTCATTCTAGGACTCTTGTCCCTTATCCACTTATCTCGGATTCCGACATCTTCGGAGATAACCTCGGCCTTGTCGAGATCACCTCGGCGTCATGACCAAGACATGTGGCACCTCGGCTGACACGTCAGCGTCACCTTGCCACGTGTTGGTACTCATAAAATATTTCCCCACAACTGCCCCCTAGGTTGTATTACCTCGGCATTCTGAGGTGATGGAACCTACACTGTTCGTCCATCTGTGCCCCTCTGTCCGAGATCAAACTCGCCGACCTCAAAGTTCCCTAGACTTTACTGTCCACTTCTGTCAAGTATCAAGCTTCATGCTTTCCAAGCTGCTCGAGATCACACCTCCTGACCGAGGTTCCGGTTCCATTAATTCGTAAACTCCAAGAGCTTTGCAACTGCTCCACTCACACTCTCTGGTGAGTTTCCGATTTCCAGTCATCTATTTGACTCCGGCGATTTTTATATCGGCGTTCATTTCACTTGGTAGGTTTATAAACTCTTTGCTTGATATTAAGCTCAATCTTTCATAACTCTTCTGATTTATTTTAAATCTGATTATTTGCTCTCTGTGGTCTTCTGTTCTAGTCTGTCTTAAAGTTTTTGATTTTTTATTGCTAAAATACCTGGAACTGTTCTTTGTCATATCCGCTTTCTGTTGCTAGCATCATGTCTGGTTTATTACTTTCTTGTTCTTCACATGTTTGCTTGTGCACTTGGCTCTATTCTTGAACTTTGTCGTCTTATTGACTATTTTTTCTCTTTTTTCATTTAATCCTCTAGCTTCTTCTCTTTCTAGCTCTTTTGCTTAAATCCGTCATTTGTTCCAAGCTTTAAAGCTTCTGCAACTGTCTTCATTCCTCTCCTCTGGTGAAGCTTTACGTCATTCTGTCACTGTCGTCAGACTTCGACAATTCTCATTCCAGCTTTCCTCTTTCTGGTAAGCTACCGTTCCTCCTGATTTTATTTCCTGTTGCTTTCCAAGAAGTTCTGCTTCATTGTTAATCACCATTGCTTTTTTTACCCGTTATTTTCAAATCATCTTCTTGAATACACACTGTTCACACATCTGTTGATTTCTACCACTGTTCTTGGCTTGACATACTTGTGCAATCTTTTTGTCTTGATTTCTTGATAGCTTCATCACCATTTTTGATTTACGAATCACATTCTTGTTTCTGTTTTCTGTGTCTTTTCCCAGATTCTTACTTTCAATCTTTGCCTTCAAACTCCGATGTGCCAATCGCCGAGAAGAGCCTTGATTAAACTCTTCAGGAGATCGAGGCTGAGCTCGAGGCCGAGAAGGCTGCTGAGAAGTCTTCCCAACTGTCTTCTATATCCTGCCATTAATGCCGAGTAGTTTTGTTTTCAATTCTCTTTCTTCTTCTTCGGCTAAGCCTGAGCCGAGAATAAAGAAGCGCTCTTCGTCGCCCTCCTGGACGAGGATTTTCTTCAGTGTCTCTTCACTCTTTTCGGCTGGCTCCTTACCGACATCATCTAGGACCTCCATGTCCTCGTCTTCAATCTCTGCCTTCCCTGGTTCCCGAATGTTGCGGGTAGTTTTTATTGCTGCCATGGGGTAATTCTTTGCCTGCAGTTGGTTTTCTCTGACTTCTTCAATCCCATGTTCTGTTGGGAACCACAGTAGTTGATGCAACGTTGAGGGAACTGCCCCCATTGTATGCAGCCATGGCATTCCCAAGATGATATTGTATGGTGAGGGCGTGTCAATCACCATGAATTCTGTCTTGATCTTCTTCCAACTGCTCTTGCATGATTCTATACTTAGAATATTTTGCATGCCTTTCATGCTTTGCCTCCTTTGTGCAATTTTCTCGGGGTTACATACCTCGGGTGTAATAGCTACAAAACTTTTACTTCGGCAAGATACTGACCTGCAAACTTTTCATAAATTCTAACAAGTGTGAAACATGTACTACTCAATGTTAACTTTGTAAAATTTTTCTCAAGTTTCAACAAGTGTTTAAACGGTGATCTCGGTCTAGCCTATTTGTAAATTGCTACAAATTTCAACAAGGGTTGACATATACTGTAACAGGGATCAACAAGGATTAACATAACAAGTGTTAAACAATAATCTATTTGTAAATTGCTACGAATTTCAACAAGTGTTTAAACAACATACTTAGCTTTTTCCTCAACCCGTAAATTGCTGCAAATTTCAACAGATGATCATATGTCGGCTTAACATTATCTTGTAAATTGTTACAAATTTCAACAAGTGTTAAGCATCTTCTTTGGTTGGGCCAACCTATAGATTGTTATAAGTGTGAAAACTATGACCTCGGCTTCACTTCGACTTGTAAATTGCTACAAATTTCAACAAGTGAATTAAGTAATGATCTCGGCTTAACTTCGACTTGTAAATTGCTACAAATTTCAACAAGTGAAGATAAGGAATCAGCTTAACTCCAACTTGTAAATTGCTACAAATTTCAACAAGTGAAGATAAGGAATCAGCTTAACTCCACCTTGTAAATTGCTACAAATTTCAACAAGTGAAGATAATGAATCAGCTTAATTCCAACTTGTAAATTGCTACAAATTTCAACAAGTGAATTAAGGAATAATCTCGGCTTAACTTCGACTTGTAAATTGCTACAAATTTCAACAAGTGAAAATAAGGAATCAACTTAACTCCAACTTGTAAATTGCTACAAATTTCAACAAGTGAATTAAGGAATAATCTCGGCTTAGCTTCAGTTAAGCATCATCTCGGCTTAACTTTGGTTAGGCATCGTCTTGGTTTCTCTTCAGTTAAACATCATCTGGGCTTAACTTCGGTTAAGCGTCATCTCGGCTTAACTTTGGTTAAGCATCGTCTCGGCTTAACTTCGGTTAAGTATCGTCTCGGTTTAACTTCGGTTAAACATTATCTAGGCTTAATTTTGGTTAAGTTTTATTTCGGCTTAACTTTGGTTAAGCATCATATTGGTTTAACCAACTTGTAAATTGCTACAAATTTCAACAAGTGGTAAACGCATTCTTCTTCTCTCTGCCCCCCCAGTGTGAACTTAAAATCCACTTGGGTTCTCATCATACATGTAGCTTCGACCTTTTCGCCGAGGTTTAATTCAAGCCGAGGTTGTCGGCCTTGGTTTCTCTATTGATCTTACTTGGCTCCAACCTGAGTTTGATTTTCAGCCTCGCATCGGCGAGCCGTTTCTCTTTTCTCGTTCCGACGCCTTTGTTCCCGGCATGTCCTCCTCGGCCCTAGTATACTTCTCAATTTTGGCCAACTTTAGTCTGATCTTGTGTGTTTTCTTTTTATCTTCTGGGATCTGAGATCTGCTTATTGTGCTCTTCTCTTCTCGGACTCAAGTGCCAAGATCTTGTCTTCTGGAATCTTAGATCTGCTCGTCAGGTTGAGCTCTTCTATACTTGAATGTTATCTCCTTGGAAGCGCTCATGCCCCCTGTCTTTGCATCCATTCTGGAAGGGTCTTTGTTCCTTCACAGGTATCTATCCTTCCATACCTGGAGGTCATCTTCGTTGTAGTATCCGCTTCGATCTGTTGTCTTTGGTGCGTCACCTTCCTGGCCGGTGTCTTTCACTTCGTGACTCTGGTCACGAGTTTCTGTGTTGCGGTCGTCCCCTCAACGTCGAGATCAATAGGTCTCCCATTCCCAGCAGGAGCGCTGTTTCTAATCTGATCCTTTTGTCCGTCATTAGCCATCTATTCTTCTTTCATTCCCACAGACGGCGCCAAATTGTGTGGGTGATTTTCTGACCACACTGCCTGCTTAGTAATCAGCTGGAGAGCACTGGCAGAATAGATGGCACCTGATTGACCTGCAACAGAAATATAAGAATCCCGCGGTGGTTTCGACCACCCGGGGGTACACCGACGATCAAGTCAGTATATCTCTCAAAGATAAATCAAATACTAAACTCACAAGCTTGAGTATCAAAAGCATACCTCTGACCCATAGGGGTGCCTCTCTTTTATAGCCAATACAATCCTAGTCCCAATAGGAGCCTGGCCCTAATGGACTTAGGATTACTGCTAACTTAGGACTCCCAATGGGATTAGGATAAACTCTCTAAGAGTCTTATCTTTACCCAAACTGAAGTCTTCTCCCAATCTAGGACTCTTGTCCATATCTTGGTTGAGTTCCCTCTTCATTCTAGGACTCTTGTCCCTTATCCACTTATCTCGGATTCCGATATCTTCGGAGATAACCTCGGCCTTGTCGAGATCACCTCGGCGTCACGACCAAAACATGTGGCACCTCGGTCGGCGTCACCTTGCCACGTGTTGGTACTCAGAAAATATTTCCCCACAGAAAGTAATTTTTTTTTTTTTATGTATATAAAATTGTTCCATTTTTTTACAATAAATGAAAAACACAACTCTCTTTGCTGAACCCGGGCGGCTCAAGTTCCTGCCTTGTTCTCTTGGTTGAACCGGTTGGTTCACGTGTTTTCCTTTGTGCGTTACCAATTGCAATTATGAATATATCACTGCAGTTATAATTGAGCAACTGTCATGTTATATATCAACAAGAGTGGATATAATGTGGATTAAGACTGAATTTCCCTGGACAAACATTGACAAAGAATGGATTAAGATTCTCTTTCAGAATTGTCTAATAATTTTGTAAGACTATCTAGTTGATTTATGAATTTTTTTTTTTAGACAGGGTAGTTGATTTATGATTTAAATCGTTGATTTATTATTTAAACAAAGGAATTGGATCCTCTCCGGTTTATAATTTAGACGAAAGGATATTGTTTGGGTCCGTTGAGTTCATCACATATTCTGTTTTAATGATTTGAACAGTTTATTTTGTTAAATTTTCGTGTATGTCATCAATGTAAAAAATTAGTTCGTTCAGATATTAATATCCTATTCAATTTATTACGTTTGTTATCGAAGAAATAAATGATATATTTTTCAAAATGCACTCGTCATTTATTTTCTTGAAATTAAATGTAATAAATTTAATAAATTACAATCATCGATTCAATTTAAATATTTTGGTCTACGCTATAAATGAGGAACTCAACAAAGTCAGCTATTCAAATTACCAAAATAAAACCTATCATTTGGCCTATTTTGTCAAGTAGGTTAAAGTCACATTTTAAGCTTTTTAATCACATCATTTCTCTATTTTTTTTACATATTTTCTATTAAAAAATTAAAAAAATTAACTATTAACTTTTAACAAGCGTTCCAAAATCTAAACAATACCCGCTAATTCAAATCATGAACAGAAAGAGTTCTATGTCCTTAAAAAAGTTTTAAATCATTATTGCATACAACACCCAGTCTCAACCAATACTATTCGTAGCTCCCCGGTTGGCATGGGAAAGTCAATATCAAGATTTGGATAAAAAAAAAAAGGAGGTCAATATCAAGATTATTTTGACAATATAAATTATTTATATTATGAGATTTATTAAGTAAAATACTTATGATAAAAATTAAATTATTTAGGTATTCATAACCACGTACTTAATGCCTTAACAATATAATTATTCATATTATGTTTACCTTTTTTTTTTTTTAATGTGATAGTATTATATGGTTATAAATGTCCAATTAATTTTATTTTTTTCATGAATAATTTATTTGTTAAATCTTACCATATGAACGATTTGAATTATCACTATAGCGCCGGTATCGGCCCCTACAAGAGGCACAATCAGTGACGGAGTCAGAAAGTTATATTAGGGGGCATTTATTAATTACAATATAGAAAATTTTTACAAAAATATTTCACGTAAGTTTTTACAATTGATTTCGAGAAACATCAAAAAAATAATGTTATTTATAACTACTGTATCATGGACAATATAAAAAAATATGAATATAAGTCTTAAAATAAATTATATAATGACAAATTATTTTTTTATACAAAATTTGATTAAAAATTCAATGTAATGGTAATATCACGTCATTATTAGTATGCGATATCACCAATTAATAATAAATAAACACAGAGTGAACCTTACAAATCAAATGTAACTAATAATTCAATAAATTTCATATCTTTATGGTAAGATTACCATTAATAATAATGATATCACCATTACATTTAAAATTTTCATAGATAACATAGTTTATAATAGGCTCTTCATTTTCAATCAAAACAGCCATTATTATTTTTATAATTTTTAAAATGTTATTGACATTTCACTCTAATAATATTTTTGTAATTCTTTTTATTTAAAATATTTTATTTATATTTGAAAAAAAAAATACAAAATTTAGGGGAGACACGTGACCCCTGGTCCTTACGTGGCCCCGCCAATGGGCACAATAGTATCCTCTTGTACATATGAGGGCTGACCACAATATTATTTCAACAAGACTACAAACCTAAAATTTATCTAAAATTATGAATTAATGATTCATTTCATTAATCAATATTGCACTTCATCAATTTAATTATAAGTATACAAACTCATTATAAACAAATTATAAATTCATAAATCTGGGTTGGTAGCAATTTTTCATATTATTTTGAATGCACATTATTAAAGTGACAGTTTGATAACTTGATTACTATTGATAAAAAATATTTAAGACTCAACAAAAAAAAAAGTTTCATAATTTGATTCATACCGAGGTAGTATGATAAGTCTAAACTTTTGATTAGTTTACATACCCAATAACTTAAGTCCTACCTTTCTTATGAAATCATTATGCATAAATTTGTAACATATACAAGGCTGGACCTATATGTAGACAGTGAGGGGCCATGGCCCTGATCAAAGAAAACAACTATGTTTGGTTATTATTTTTTAAAAATATTTTTTAGAAAATTTTATTTTTTTATTTTTCGTATTTTTTTATTTTTACTGAATTTTTTTAATATTTTGAGTAATTGTTTTAATTTTTAAACATACCTATCATACATATACCTAAAAAGTAAAAAAAATTTGAAAAAAAAACTTTTAAAATTCACTAAATACCAAAAATACAAAAAAAAAAAAGAGAATTCAGTACATTTTTTTAATATTTTTATGTATTTATTAATTTTTTTAAAAACAATTTCACAATTTTTTTACTTTTTAGATACATCTAAGTAAGGTGCATTTAAAAAAGTAAAAAAAATGTTTAAAATTTTAACAATATTCACTAAAAATAAAAAAACGCGAAAACTAAAAAATTCAATTTTCAAAAAATTTAATTCAAAAAATTCAAACCAACCACACTCAAACCAAAAAAACATGCTATTATGATGATATGCTAGGTTGCCCAAAACCTTTTTTTTTTTTGTTATTACAAATGGCCTTTGCTGCTCCTACCTTATGTAGGAATATTGCAAACTTCATGTTTCTTAATAAAACAAGTTTATCTGTACGAAATTATTGGAACACCCAAAAAAAATAAAATAATGCTTTAATTATATTTTTTATCATAATTTATTTATCTAATACTGACATATTAATGAGATTCACATGAGATTCATTGGAAATTTTTGTAATTTGACGGGAAAAAAAAAGAGTCACTTTCACTTTAATAGGTAATTTGGTTAATCAATTAATTTATGACTTCTCTTTTATTTATATATTGAAGTATATATGACTTTTTTTGGATCATGTGAAAACTAGTTTTGTTTGAAAATAAACTATTTTAGTAATTTTTGACTTTTTATAAAAATGTGTAGAAAAATAGTTAGAGTGGTACGACAATTTATAGTATTTTTTTAACTTTTCGGCTAAAATTGAAGATTGTCATCTCCAAAAATAGTATTTTTTTTTATTTTTATTTTTTTGAGTCATATTATCTTTTTATTTTTATGCACATCTTTTAATAAAAAATAAAAAATTATACTTATCTAGATAATATCAAACAACCTCTAAATAGATAATAATTTTTATACATTATTTTAATATCAAATGTTAATTATTTCTGATTATTAAATTGAAAGATGACCATATATAACAATTAATATATAAAAGCATTTTTTTTTAATATCCCGGCCTCTCGGCAGTTGAAATTTTGGTTCTGTCATTAATAACATTACTCTACAACTAATATTGACATTTGTCTAGTTTGGGAAGGAGGTTATGCTAAAATAACTTATTAAAACATAAAATAAATTAAATAATTAATAAAATAAAATATCACATCTATTCTTTAATTATTTTATTTTTTTATTTCACAATAATCAAATCAATTACAAAGAAAGACAATCAATTTCTTAAACATAATTTTTTTAACTAAATTAAAATACTAAAAGAAAACAGTCAAACTTCCTAAATAAGGTCATTGAGGAGACATTAATGCTGTGTTTGATTGGAGATTTGGAAAGAAATTTGGAAAGAGAAAACGAAAAGATGTGTGAAACTATGTGAAATATAAAGGATGGTTTGGGATGATCTAAATAAGTGCACTTTTTAACTTTTTATGAAATATGAGTTGTGTATAAGTTGGGGTTAAAATAATGTGATAGAGAGGTGATTTGACTTAAATAAGATGATGTGAGTCAAATAGAATAGTGATTTTTTGATTTTTTAACTTTTTTAGGTTATGGGAGTGTTTGGGTTTTTTTTTGTTTTTTTGTTTTTTTTCACTACAAGACAAATGTTTTACAAAATCAAAAAAAAAATAATTCCAAACAAAATATCACATCAAGTCCTATATTTATTTTACTTTTTCTCTCATAAACATCACACCTAACCATAAAAAACTTAATTATCTTCTCAAACACAAAGAAAAATTTATCTAATAATATTTTACAACTAAAAAAACTTACAAAAAAAACTTACTTTCGAAACACCCACACCCACTATGACAAATAAGACTTAAGTATATTTTATTCACATCTTATTTGTATTTTTTATTTTCTTCTTTAAATTTTTCAACCCAACACAATATGTGGGGAGACAGAAAGAAGCCGGCCTGAACCGGTGCAGTTGGATTGGGTTAGGTTGGGTGTTGAAAATGCCAAGTTACTGAAATGACCAAAAATAGGAGAAAATCATATGGAGATTTTGCCCTTTTATAGGAACTACTGTTACCCCCTAGTTTTTTGACAACTAGAAAAGATTGCCCAAACAGACACTGAGAGAGAGAGAAAAAAAAAAAGAATAATGGTAGAGGGTCATATTTTTTGTAGCTTAAATGGTTCAAAATTGTCAAAATGACGTTGTTTTGGCATGAACGACGTCGTTTTAACAGTTTTGAGTCATTTGAGCCACATAAATTATGACTCTCAAACATTATTAAAAAAAAAAACATGTACATATATGCAGAGAGAGAGAGAGAAGTTAAAAACGGAGCATGTAGAATAGAAGTGATGAGATGAGATGATTTGATGTAAAGCCTGATATCTATCTCTCTCCTCTGTATCTCAAAATCCGCGCATGAGGTGTCTAAATCTCAGAGCTATCATCAATCTCCCTCTTCTCTTCTCTTCTCTCCTCTATTTCTCGATCATCGATGGTGATGGATGTGAGAATGGATGGATGGGATTGGTCGAATAGATACATGCATGAGAAAGATATGATTTCCACAGTTGAAATATAACACATACACATACACCCCCACTACTAATAAAACACAACCATTTTTCGAAAACACTTTTTGATTTGGGTTTTTTTTAAGGAAAATGATTGGTGGCCCTAAAAAAGTTGCCCCTAATGGCCCTAATTTCCAATTTTGGAAACTGTTTTTTTTTTCCTTTCTTTTTTCCTTTTTTTTTTTTTTTTTTTTTTTTACCTAAAATGGAATTTCGGGGCATTCGAGCCCCGAAATTACGGGCCCTCAATCAGCGTTGTTTTTTTAAGATAGAAAGCTTCTCTCCGGTTTAAATCGCATCGGAAGATGTTGTTTGATTTTTATAGGTTGATTATGAAATTTACATTGATAATCTAAATTATTTAATATATAAAATTTGTAGAGTATTTTATTTATATAAAAAATTATATTTATTGGATATTTATAATTACTTAATTAAATTTGGTTTAAATTATTTATACAAATGTAATATGATTAAGTAGTTATCTATATTTGGTAATATTATTTTTTTATAAGGATGAAATATTTGATGAATCTTATAAATTAAACCGTTTAAATTATGGATACATGTTTCGTAATATACTTATTGAGATCAAATAGCACCTTCTAAGCTTTCGTTTTGGATGTGGGTTGATTTTTTTGACTATTTTAGTTTGGGATTAAAAAGTCTCGTTTGGAATAGATTTTTTGACCTTTTTTAACTTTTGTGAGAGAAAAAATAAAATTATTGTGATTTGAATGTGATATTTTATCTTCTTAGACTAAAATGTATAATTTATTTTTTTGTGACTATTTTAATTCAAACCCTATATGCCAAACAAAACGTAATCAAGGCATGGTTTGGGAAGAGGGTTTAGAGGCTTTTTTTTGTTAAAATAACTATAAAAAGAAAAATAGATTTTTTAGTCCAATGAGACACACCATGCCTAAGATACTCAGCTGGAAAGAAACCCCCTTCTTTTTAGATATATTTCAAAAACTTTGAGAAGACGGTTTATAGGCTTTTTTTTTTTCTTATTTTAGCCACAGAAAAAAAAATACTAAGCTATTTTAGCCACAAACAACAAAATATCATATCCAATCCATAATCATTATACTCTTTTCTCAACAAAAAAGTCAAAAAAGTCCAAAAGTTATTCTCAAAACTTTTTAACCCAGGCTAAAATAACAAAAAAACTAAAAAGCCAACCTACTTCCCAAACTAATCCATAAAAAAAAAATCATTTTCAAAACACTTTTGATTTGGCAGTTTTTGTTGTATCAGTAAACCAACTACAACAGAGAAGCCCCCCTCTTTCTAGATATATTTCAAAGACAACAAGAACATAAAAAAAATCATTTTCGAAACACTTTTGATTTGGCACTTTTGTTGTATCAGTAAACCAACTACTACTACGTACCCAAAAAGAACTACAACTACTACGTACCCACAATTTCTTTCTTTTTTATAATAATAATTTTTTTCCCCAATTTAAATAATAAAGTAAATCAGAGATGGGTAGTTCATGAAATGATATAATTAGATAAAGATATGATGGTGGATTGTGTGTGAAATGCCCCACCAATCTGTCTGAGAGAAAATAATAGTAACCATTAATGGAATTTAGTTTATGAGAGACTGCAGTGCTTTAATATTGCTCAGAATGTGTTGTCAATTTCGTGTTAATTTACGTTAAAATCTGATATTTCAATAGAGAATATGTATTTTTTTCTTTAAAATTTTGTGATTCATGGAGGAGTCGTATTTCAGAAAGTTTAATGCAAATCCAGATATTCTGAGCCCTCGTTTGGTGATTGATTAAAATAAAGTTGATAGATTGTTCAGTCATAAAAATATAAAATAAATATAAAATAAATTAAAAAATTAGTAAAATAAAATATCTCTTTTAAATTATAATCATTTTTTTTCTCTCATAAAAAAAAAAAAAACTCAGCACGAATGAATTTTTTTAGTCCCAGGCTAATAGTCAAAAAGTAAAAAAAAAAACTCACTTTCCAAACGAAGCCTGAGTTTGGGCTCGAGTGTCGTTAATTTCTCTTTTCTTAACTGATTCTAGCGGGTGACACAAGTGATCATGTGTAATTCAGATAAGTAAAAATATAAATAAATAAATAATTGATTAATATTATGATATGTATGTTACCTAAGTAATATAAAGTGATAAGTGTGTTTTTAATGAAATCCAATATTTTGGACTTTAAACTTGCTGACGTGCCCTTTGAATAATAATTTTTTATTTTAGATTAAATAAAGTTACCACATAATATGCGGTAAGTAAGGCTTTACTACAACAACTAAGACCTCACTTAGGCTTCGTTTGGGAAGTTGCTATTTTAGTAGGCTATTTTTGTTTTTAGCTATTTTAATAGGTTAAAATTTTTGTGTTTGGAAAGATGATTGGATTTTTTTGTGGTTGGATGTGATATTTGTGAGAGAAAAAATGAAATGATTATGAGCTTGATGTGATATTTTGTCTTATTAATTATTTTAGCCTATTTTATATTTTTGTAAATTTTAACCTAAACTAGACTATTTTTTTTTCTTGCAAGACACCCCCTTAGTATAGATTACAATTTGTGAATGACAATACTATTCAGATTTGATAGGTCTAAGAATGTCTCCAATACTTTTGAACGAATAAGTCTAAGAACGTCTCCAATTCTTACTTAGGGTTGGTTTGGTATGTCCTAAAAAAGTGTACTTTTTGACTTATTGGTGGGTTTGGGTTGGGTTTGATGTGATGTGTTAGAGAGGTGATGTGATTTAAATAAGATGATGTGACTTAAATAAGATAGTGACTTTTTGACTTTTTGACTTATTTAGATATGCCAAACTAGCCCTTAGAACAAATTTGATAAAAAACTTGGTAAACATTAGAGATGATCTAATGTGACCTTATCTGTGTCTAGAGTATTCTGAAAATAATATTTGGTACAGTTTATTATAGATTGAAAGTTTATAATCTAAAATTAGAATCCAAAAATATTCTTTATGCTGTGTTTGGTTGAGGGATTTGAGGAGGGATTTGAAAAGGGAAATGAAAAAAGTAGGTGAAATGTGAATAAATCATGCCTATATTTCACATAGTTTCACACACCTTTTCTCTTTCCTTTTCTACATCCCTCTCCAAATCCCCTAACTTTTGAAAATTTATAATGTGACCTTATCTGTGTCTAGAGTATTCTGTATCTTTAGTCTATTTAAATATTTTTGCTTAATAAATTATATGGAGAAACTATACCGAATAATTTAGCATTAATTCCTAAAATAAAAAAAAGTTATGAACAGTTTAGATAAATTGTAATAAACTGCCCCAATATGACTGTTGACTTTTTTAGTTGATGTCAAATTAACTGGTGTGAGATATTTTAAATAAATATATTTTTTGACTTTTTATAAAAAGATGAGTAGAAAAATAGAAAAGAAATATTGATTGATGTGACTCAAATAAGTACACTTATGCAAAAAAGTGCACTTTTGGGACTTAATTCTCAAACTCTAATTGAAAATAAATTTAACTAAAATCATTGTTAAAAATAATTTTTTTGTGACGATTTTTTGCATATGTCGTTAAAAATTGATAATTAGTAACTTTTTTTTGTCACGATTTTTTTTTAAAATTGTAGCTAAAATTTACATTTAGTGATTTTTTTTTGTAACGAATTTTTCAAACTGTCATTGAAAGTTAAAAATGTGTAATTTTTTTGGATGATTTTTTTAAACTGTCACTAAAACTTATAATTAATGACATTTTTTGTGACAAAATTTTCAAACTATAATTAAAAATTAACAATTAGTGATATTTTATAATAGTGTTTGATAAAAAAATACCATTAATTATCATATGATTTATTGAATAATAAATTCACCTATTAAGACTTACATGTAAGTCTCCTTTAATATTTTAGGGTTATATTAGCAAGTTTCTAGCCTTCGTTTGGGAAGTGGGTTGGCTTTTTAGCTTTTTGACTTTTTTGGCTATTTTAACCTGGGCTAAAAAGCTTGGTTTGAGAAGGATTTTTTGGCTTTTTGACTTTTTTGACTTTTTTTGTGAGAGAAGAGTGTAATGATTATGGGTTGGATGTGATGTTTTATTTTTTGTGACTAAAATAACTTATTTTGTCTTTTGTGACTAAAATAGCCAAAAAAACCCACTTTAATTCTTCCTAAACGGACCCTAAGATAGCTTTGAATAACAATGCTTAAAAATTAATTAACTTGTTTGGTTTTAGTTTTTCATAAAACATTCTTCAGAAATTTTTTTTTTGGTTTTCAATGAATTTTATTTAATATTTTAATTAATTTTTTTTTTAATTTTTAGAAACCTAAAATAAATACATTTAAAATATATAATATTTGTGAAAAATATATTTAAAAAATTCACTAAATACCAAAAATACGAAAATTCAATACCTTTTCCATATTTTTGTGCATTTATTAATTTTTCAAAATATTTTTCACAAATATTTTACTATTTAGTTACATCAAAGTAAGGTACATCTAAAAAAATAAAAAAAATTGCTTAAATTTTTTTTAAAAAATTAGAAAATTGAAACCAAATACACTGAATTATTCTCTCCATTTTTTTATACGTATTTTTAATTAGTAAAAAATTACTAAATAAATCTCTTTCCAAAACAATCAATAATTTTTATTTTTATTTTTTATAACTAAAATCTAACTTTTTTGGAAGCTGCCAAACAGTTCTTAAATTTTACTCATGATTATTAATTTTCAATTAGGAAAAAATTACACCAAACAGGTTACTGGGAAAAAATATATTTCTTGGTTTATTGTTATTATTATTTGGAACTATCATAATCTTTGTGTGTGTTCATAACAGAAAGATGAGATCAAGAAACAAAGCCCAAAAACCAGGTGATAAGTAGTGAATCAAAAAAGTATTTGAGAAAATATTATTTTATTAATTTTTTATCAAAAAAATATACCAAAAAAATAAATAGAGTGAGACGCTGGTTTATAGAACTTTTTTTTGACTCAACTTCAAGTTGCTAAACAAGGCCTATTTCCGTTTGGAAAATTTGTTGGGTCTAAAAATATAAAAAAATAAAATAAATTAATTAAATTAATAAGACAAAATATCATATTTAAATTATAATTATATTATTTATTTTTTTCTTCTAAAAAATTAAAAAATTAAAAAAATCAACAAATTCTTTCCAAAAAAATTAAAGTGGGAGCAATTTTCAAATAATTTCATTTTTGATATTTTTTTATAAAAAATTAAAAAATTATTAAAATAATATATTTTTAAACAAGATCTTTTAAAAGTTTTAAAAAAAATTAATTTAAAAAAATTCTTTTCAAACGAATACTTATTAGAGAGAGCAATATGGGAGAGAAAGTGATGAGTGGCATAAGTCAAGAGGGAGAAAATGTAGGAAAGTGAAGAAGAAGAAAAGAAAAAAAAAAAAGAAAAAAAATTAGAGAGAGATGTCATGGATTCACCTTGTCTCTGTCCATCTGATAATTTAATCTTGTACTGTGCTGACAGATGAGATATGTATCAGCTTTATCGATCCATGGTTAAAAATCTCTCTCCCCCACTCCCCTCTCTCTCTTCTCTCCCTCTGAGAAAGAAAGAAAAGAAAGAGAGAGAGAGAGAGACATCTCTCATAAAACTACTTTCTGTTCCCTTCCCTGCATTTTCTTCACTGACAGAGGAATACCTGCACACTTCCTCACGCACGCACGCATACTCAAAACAGAACTACTCACAGAGCGAGAGAAGAGAGAAGAAGAAGAAGACACACATCACCCACTTTCTCTCTCTCTCTCTCTCTCTCTAGCCACATGGATATGATAAGGGCTGCAGCAGGGTTGCAGAGAGAGATCAGAGAAGAAGACAGAGCAGAAACCCAGAATTATTATTATAATTTCGCCTTTCTCTGCCACTCGATTCATCAAATCCCCATATAAAATGCCCAAACAACTCTTTCTTCTCTTATTACCCATAACACAGAGCTATGGTGGTGAATTAAACTTGAAATTACACTATCAGATTTGAGATAGACTCACTGTTTGTTTCTTTTATTATTGTTATTATTAATTTTCAATGGAAACTTACCACCATTTTGACAACTCTGATTCAAACTTGCCTCCTGGGTTTCGATTCCATCCAACTGATGAAGAACTCATCACTTACTACCTTCTGAAGAAGGTCTTGGACTGTAATTTCACAGGCAGAGCCATCACTGAAGTTGATCTCAACAAATGCGAGCCATGGGAGCTTCCTGGTAAGAAAATTTTCAAAACCCATTTCATTTTGCCAATTTTGATTACAACCCATTTCAGTCTCGCAACATCGATGTTTCTTTGATGTGTGTGGACTTGACGACAGAGAAAGCGAAGATGGGGGAGAAAGAGTGGTACTTCTTTAGCTTGAGGGATAGGAAGTACCCGACTGGGTTGAGGACGAACAGAGCTACAGAAGCTGGGTACTGGAAGGCGACAGGGAAGGACAGAGAGATTTACAGTTCGAAGAGCGGTTGTCTTGTGGGGATGAAGAAAACCCTAGTTTTTTACAGAGGGAGAGCTCCCAAGGGAGAGAAGAGTAACTGGGTCATGCATGAGTACCGTCTTGAAGGCAAATTTGCTTACCATTACCTCTCTCGAAGCTCCAAGGTTTGATGATCACTCTCTCTCTCTCTAGGTTTTTTTTTGTCCCGGTAACGAAGGTTATGGAGTAATTAAAAGGCGTACCTTTTGAAATTTAATACTATTGAATATGATAATTTGGATGATATGATAATAAAAGGCGAAACGCTTTTATAACTTTAGTTATCTGTTCTTCATAAAATATATAACCTTAGCTATACACAACATTTCATAACTTTCAATGATTTAAAGCTTTCATTATAAAAATTGTAATTTTAATCACAAAAAAAACATTTTTTTTTCAAGAACTTGTAATTTTTCTTATAATGTAACATTTAGTAGAAATCTTATTGTTTTATTATAAAGAAAAAATACACAAATATAGCGATAATGATATGACATAGCTTTGAATTATTGTTAGGAGTAATGCTGTAAATAAATTTAATTTTTACTCTAATTACTTACTTTGAACCATTCACTTGTATAAATGCTGCATGAAAATACTTGTAAATAAAAAAAATGTGATTAACTATTATTCTGTAAATTAGGATTTTTTAAATTTATTTTATATATCGTGGGAGATTTGTTGTAAAAGATGAGAGATGTCTTATCTAAGGGTTGGTTTGGGATGTCCTAAAAAAGTGCACTTTTTGACTTATTGGTGGGTTTGGATTGGGTATGGGTTGGGTTTGATGTGATGTGTTAGAGAGGTGATGTGATTTAAATAAGATGATGTGACTTAAATAAGATAGTGACTTTTTGACTTTTTGACTTTTTGACTTATTTAGTACATGCCAAACTAGCCTTAATTTTATTTGAAACTTTTTGTCAGAAAAATATGCACCGAATAAATTTATTCAAAATTTTTTTGATACACCTAAATGTTTAAATCTCAATTTGATTGTATTTTTTATAAAGTTTGTATTGTCCTCGACACATTCCCACCAAAGGTCGCCTTTAGCATTTATGTTGAGTCATTTATTCAACCATCATTGTGAAACACATTTAATGCAAAAACTAATTGGTTTTTTTGGCATGTACTTAGCATTATTCAATTTAGATTAGCATCATTTTATTTAAGTTATGTTATTTTTTTTATCATATTATTTTGAACTCAATTTATATTATATGTTTTGTAAAAAATTTAAAAATATACTAATGCAACCCTTCCCAAATAACTCCTAGGTTGTTTTTGTATTTTTTTATTGTTTTTTTGTATTTTTTTATTGTTTTATGAATAAAGGATTTGGTCTTGAGGCAATGTAATTAAAGGTGATATGATTTAAATAAAATGATGTGAATTTAATAGGATAATGACTTTTTAATTTTTGACTTTTTTAAGAGATGTTAAATCTAAACATTCCTGCATGTCTTGTGAATCGATTAAGCATTCCAAAAAAAAATAGACTAATGCTATATGTATTAATTAATGTACTATTTGGTGATGTTATATAATTTAAGATATTTTTAATATTTATAATTTTTATAATAATAAAATATGGTGTCATAACTATTATTAATACAATAATTAATATATTAATGGATGCATGTAACAAGTTTGAAATCCATATTTATATGACAAAGTTATGTTTAATTTTCAGTTGAAAAATTTGTTAGGCTTTTCATGTTTTGATTTACTTTGGTCATTTTACGCAAACAAAAGCATGCATTAGAGTTGTGATTGTTAACTTTCATCTTCCATGATCTTAGGACGAGTGGGTGATATCCCGGGTGTTCCAAAAGAGTGCCTCCGGCGGCGGCTCCGCCGTGGCCGGTAGTGGCGGTAAAAAATCACGTCTCAACACTGGCATCAACCTCTACCCAGAAGTCAGCTCTCCCACCTCCTCCTCCTCCCTCCCACCACTCCTCGACTCCTCCTCTTCCCCTTACGCCCCCGTGACAGACCGCCAGAGCTGTTCCTACGACTCTAACGCCGCCGCCAAAGAGCACGTGCCCTGTTTCTCCACCGCCATTGCCGCCACCAACTTTAATCCCCATGCCGCCACCAACTTTACTCCCCATGTACCCTTCGACCTCCCTCCGCCGCCGCCACTCAACACGGTGGTAGACCCCTCCGCTGCACGTTTCACGAGAAACATTGGCGGCCTCCAGGGTTTCCCTAACTTGAGGTCATTGCAAGAGAATCTTCAGCTGCCGTTTTTCTTCTCTCCGGTGGTGCCGCCGACAATGCACAATGGCAGCGATATGGGTGGTTGTAGCTCTGTCGGGAGCTGGCCGCCTCCGGAGAATCCGAAGGTGGAGGGTGGTGGTGGTGGAAGGGTGGTGTTGGGTGCCACTGAGCTTGATTGCATGTGGAGTTACTAAATTTTAGGGTTTATGATGATCTATCTCTCTCTCTATCTATTTGTCTATGGATATGGTTATTAAGGTGTTGAGTTTGTGATTTTATGGAGTTTTATTAGGTACGAAGTCCTGGTTTTTAACTAGTATGTTTAGGGTCGTTATGGTATTGTTTTTCTGTCATTTGAACAACCTTTGTATTGTTTGTGTTGTTTAATATATTATAGCTTGCGTCTACTTTTCATATTTTCCACTAGGTGGATGTTGTTTACAAATAAACCTTTCTTAGTAAAATATATATATATATATATATATATGGTTTTAAAATTAAAAATAGTTTTAAAAAATTCAATATTGTTATGGAGTTTTAATGGATACCATTGTAGTTATTATTTTGTTCGAAGTGATAGAGTACCTTATAGATCATTAATTTATCATTTCTAATTACTATATTAGTGAGGTGACAATTGAAAAAAAGAAAAAGAAAAAAGTCAAAGGCATAAACACACTGACAGTGGGTAGGATTTACTAATTAGTGTCTAAAGCATTTATCGAAATGATATTTGAATTAATTTTGTTTCATATTTATTCTTTAAATTTAATGTGTAAATAAAAAATTGATTAATAATTAAAGAATAAATGAAAAAGTTTGTTTAGATATTTTAATAAAGTATCATATCGTTAAGTCTAAAAATTCGGCTAATATTTTGGCTTGAATAACACTATTATTTTATTGATTTAAGCTTTATTTGGATGTTATGAATTTTAGTCAAAAAAATAAAAATGCAATATTTTTATACATCTAATTTTTTACGATAAATAAAAATATTTTAATTCTCGAACACCCCTTAGTATATCAAATGTTTATGAAGACATTGTGATTTGTATTGTGTTAGTGTGAATTCGCAATATTTCAAAGGCCTCCCAACAATAAGACTTCGTTTGGCATAATAAAAAAAATTAAAAAGTCACTATCCTATTTAAATTATATCATCTTATTTAAGTCACATCATTTCAAATTCAATTTATACTCAATTCATATTTCAAAAAATGTCAAAAAAGTATACTTATTTAGTTTATCTTAAACAACCTCTAAAATAATTTATTTTTTCACTAGGTGGAGAATATTTATAATATTAAAAAATTACATTCACTTTGATAATATATTTAAATAATATTCTATTTGTAAATAATAACAACACAATACAAGAAAGAACAATAAGGACTTTTATAATAAGAAAAATAAAATATTTGTTCGGTTTTTCTGAAAACAGTTTTTAAAAAATTTTAGCTTATTTTTCGTGTTTTTTTTTTTATGAATTTTTTTAATATTTTAAGTAATTTTTTTAATTTTTAGATATACTTCATATAAATATACTTAAAACATAAAAAAATTGTGAAAAAAATCTTTTAAAAATTTGTTAAACACAAAAAATACAAAAAAAAAAAAAAAACTGAGAATTCATTACAGTTTTTATATTTTTATGTATTTATTAATTTTTTAAAATATTTTTTTATAATTTTTTTTATTTTTTAGATATACCCAAGTAAAATGCGTTTAAAAAACTAAAAAAATGGTTAAAATTTTAAAAATATTCACTAAAAATAAAGAAAAACACGAAAAATAAAAAATTCAGTTTTCAAAAAATTTAATTCAAAAAACTCAAACTAAACACACTGATTATTATTTTTTATATTGTTAATGATTTATTTTATAATTTCTCTGTTGAAATTACAATATGATCAATTAAATTTGTTCAATTGATTCCACAACATAAATTTTTAAGTAAAATTTATTTGTAAGCCATCAGTTTCTATTGATTTTAAGCTTTCATTTGAGATATGAATTGATTTTTTCACTTTTTAATTATTTTAGCCTGCAACTAAAAAATCTCATTTGAGATAAGTTTTTTTTATTTTTTTGACTTTTATGGGGGGAAAAAGTAAAATCATTATGATTTGGATGTGACATTGTCTCATTGACTTTTTAGTTTATTTTATCTTTTTGTGACTATTTTAATCCAAACCGTTTATGCTAAACATAGCTTAAGAATGTCAAGGATTGATTAATCAGTGATACTACTATTAGCCACTCAAAGATAATAGAAAATGTCAAAGAAACAAAAATGTCAAAAAAATTACTAAAAAATCGACTCTAAACAGTCTCTACCAATGGTCCCATTTCAACTATGGACATCATTTTCTACCGCATTTTTTTGAACCTTTCAACAATTGGAATAAGAGTATAGGTTGGGTTTCTCTTTTAAGTTCAGATGCTAATTTGAGAGAATTTGTAGGGATGTGGGGTTCATTAAAAGTACCGTTTTGAATCTTTGAACTAGCCATTTGGTAATGTTTTTCACGAATAATTATTTATGGAACAAAATCAAGTCAATCTGATGATTGGAGGAGGAGAAGAAAAAAAATAATAACTGGCCAATCAGAGGCCTGTGGGGGTCATAGGAATGACCTCCAGAGGGGGTCCGGATTTTTTTCCAATTTTGTTTTTCAAATAAATAAATTAAATTGGAAAGGTTGGTAGATCTCTATTGCTGGGTTCACCCTCCTATGTAGTACTTTGTTATTGGGTGATCATCCTTGCACTCAAATATTTTCAAAATTTTAAACCACCAAGTAAATCTTAATAACAATTTTCTATTGTGAATAAATTTTGTTACAAATTTTTTACATGAGTATAGTTGTCCATCAAAATTGGGCATATATACATGGCATAACATTTTAGGGTGAAATATCAATAAATTTCAAAATGTGATATTGAAAATTGTTTAATTCTTTATTTTTTCTTATGAATTAAAAAATCTCATTAAATTGAAAATTACATAAAAAGGTAGTCACTTACATGTTTGAGTTTAATTTTTGAAAGATAAAAATGGATTTCTCCAAATGTAAAATTACACATTTGCGCAATCCGCATTATAGAGGTTTGGAATTTTCCTACTTCTAGAACAAATTTCGTGTTACGAACAAGAGCGTAACATTCCAATAGCATAACACTCTAATATAACACACTAAAACTTTCTTAGGCCTCGTTTGGGAACAGGCTAATTTAGTAACTTTTTGGCTATTTGGCTAAAGGAAAATGAGTTGAACCCCCTCAAGGAGGCACCCCCTTTGACTCTCTCTCTTTCTTATTGGCCAATTTTTCTTTTTTCTTTTTTTCCTTCTCCTCCAATCACCACCCGCCATGTGTGTGTGGGGGGTGGTGGGGGTGGTGATTGGAGGGGGTCTCAATCACTTCCCTTGGCTAAAATATGAGCTAAAAAAAATTAGTATGTTTGGAATGACTTTTTAGCTTTTTACGAAAAGATGTGCAAAAAGTAGAGAGAAAAGAGAATCTTTGACTTTTTTGTATGGGTTGTTGACTTTTTGACTAATTTAGTAACTTTTTAACTTTTTGGCTAAAAAGGTGAGTTCTCAAACGAGGCCTTAGTGTACTTTTTCTAAACGTAACAACGTAACATTCTAAAAGAACTTTTTATTGTATTTTTTCTAAACGTAAACACTACAATGTAATACATACAAAAATTGCTTAGTGTCTTTTTTCCAAATGTAACACTTCAATGGCCCCGTTTGATAGAGCTGTGAGAAAGTGATTATAACTTATAGCTTAATAGGTTATAACTTATAACTGTGAACATAAACTGATTTTTGACTTATAAATTAAGTTTCTCCTCCCTTACTCAAAGAATAAGTTGATTTTTGACTTACAAAAAATTATAAGCTGTATTGTTTAGCTGAACCAAACACATCAAAATAGCTTAAATTAAGTTAAAAACTGAAATAAGCTGGAAATAAACCCTACCAAACAGGGCCAATGTAACACACTCCAATGTAACATATAAAAAAATACTAAAAAATTTCTTAGTGTGTTTTTAAAACTCATAGTTTAAAATTATGCATTTGTCCAAAACTTAATAAGGGATTTTTATACTCCTTTTGGAATGATTTGAAAAATCACACTTTTTTATTTTTTTTGAGTGTTTACATTGGAGTGTTACGTTTTGAAAAAGAACAGTAAAGAGTTTTTTTTGTGTTACATTTTTTAGTGTTACATTTTAAAATTATTCATTTGTCCAAAATTTAGTAAGGAATTTTTGTATTCCTTTTCAAATGTTTGAAGAATCTTACGTTATTTTGGAATGTTTAAAAAATCTCATATTTTAAGTTATTTTTATATTAATTTTGAAATGTTTGAATAATCGCATATTTTAAGTCATTTCAAATAGAAAAATTTATTCAAAATTTGATTCTTATAAGTTGTGCATCTCACATTTTCAGCACATAAAATAATAATAATAATAAAAATAAAAATAATAAAGATATAATCATAAATTCAAATTTTAAATTATATATTAACCTCCGTTTGGGAAGAGAAAAGCCAGGCTTTTTAGGCTAAAGTAGCCACAAAAAACAAAATAGGCTATTTTAGCCACAAAAAACAAAACATCAAATTCAACCCATAATCATTACAATCCTCTCTCACAAAAAAAGTCAAAAAAGTCAAAAAGTCCTTCCCAAATCAGGCTAAAATAGCCAAAAATTCAAAAAGCCAAAAAGTCAACCCACTTCCCAAAGAAACTAAATTTAACTTTTCAAAATTAATTGGTCTATAAAAAAATTTATCAAACAGATCATTATTTCTTGAGATTTATAAATAAATTTTTTAATTTTATTTATTTATTATTTGGTGTCATTATTTGAGTAATGGTTAGGGCAAGTAATTGTCAAGAGTGTACGGATGATACAGTGGAAAGGTGGTGGCTAATGATCAGCCTTTTTTCATCAAATGCTCTTTCTATTTCATGAAACGTTCCTTTTATAAAAAAAAATTGTTTATTGTTTGTTTCAGTAATAATGCATTGCATTTGAAGTCATCCGCGAGGCTCATTTACACGTGGTTTGTTCTCAGCCTGTTAATGATGCCGACTCACCTTGATTCAAATCCTTCTGTTGAATAGATCATATATGTATATAAAAAATTAATAAATAAACAACTAACAAAATAATAAAATAGCAATAAAATAAAAAAATTAACAAAATTTTGATAATTTTTAAAAATAATTAGGACTTGATCATGATTGTAGATGTTTGATCAATTTAATTTTTTTTTATAGATGATATACTTAATAAATCTTACAATATAAACGATTTAGATAATCAGAATAAGTTTTAAAAAAACCCCTAAACTACCTAACATCAGGACTATTGTGCCCTAAAACACAATAGACTCCGCCCCTCATGATATGGGATAAGTCTTCAAATCAAAATTATAAATATTAAAATTTAAAATAGGTCTATCTAATTTTTTGTTCTCTTTCCAACATTGGCCTTATTTGGAAAGTTAAATATGAGATAAAATAGTTAATAAAATAAAATATTATATTTAAACCATACTCATTTCACTTCTCTCACAACAATTAAATTAATTATGGAAAAACCAATTATAATTCCAACCATAATTTTTTAACTAGCATAAAATAATCAAAAAAAAATTAAAAATTAAAAATTAAAAAAACAAACTAAAATAATCTGTTCCCGCCTTGTATCTCTCTCTTAATTAAGGGTAAGATTAAAGTAGGGTATGTAGGGAGCAATACTAGAGTAGCAATCTCTGTCCTCGTCCTCCCTGGTAACACGGGACAATGGAGTTGGCAGTACAATGTTCGATCTCTCCTTATCACTGTGGTCCTGATTATGCCCTTCCCTTCTCTTCTTCGAAAAAGCCTCTTTAAGCTCATCGTACATTCATCATTTAAATGCAATACTCATAAAAAGTTGTCAATAAAAAAAAAATTAATTAAAGACTAAGGAGTCTATTGGTGAATTGGCCATGAGTTCAAATTCTTTCAGGGCTAATCTTTGGAGCGTATCATAGTTGGTTAGGAGGTTGAATTTTAAGTTGTCTAACCAGTACTTTGTGTGGGTTCAATACTCTTCCGCTGTGCAAGTCTTTGACTTAAGGGGAGCTTGTCTTGGGAGGTCGGGGCAAGTTCCCAAGTTATAGTCTCCTCGCTCGGAACGACTAACAGGACACCTTGGTGATCTCTACAAAAGGGCGCTGCCTTGGACCTGCAGGAGAGTAGGGAGGACTTTCCGGTAACAAAAAAAAAGGAGTCTTTTGGAAAGTGGGTTATAATCCACTTTCCAGATTATAATCCACTTTTCTTTCTCACAAAAAGCTTATTATAACCATCTTCTTGAAATAGTCCTAACTTCTCTTCGATTTGATTTTGAAATGAAACGTGTCGTTTGGGAAGAGTTCATTTGGGCTCTTTTGGCTCTTTAAGTCACAAAAGACAAAATATGCTATTTGAGCCACAGCAGACAAAACATTACATCCAACCCATAATCATTACACTCTTCTCTCACAAAAAAATTAAAAAAGCCAAAAAGTCATTCCTAAACTAAGCTTTTGAGCCCAAGCTCAAATAGTCAAAAAAGTCAAAAAATCAACCCATTTTCTAAACGAGGGCTAAGTTTCGTAAATCTATTTCAAAGTTTACATTCATAATTTAAATTATTTAATATTCAAATTTATTAAATATTTAGTTCTTATAAAAAAAATTAAATTGACCAAATATCAACGTAAATCTCATTATTATGAGTCCACAAATGCTGCATCTGATTTCGTATGGGAGAAAAGCAAGGGCCTTTCATTTATAGCTGTAGGTTACATGATGGATCCAAGAACCTGCAGGATTCAGAGAGTTACAATCATGGTGAGTTATTTTGAGTCGCTATTTACAAATAATAATAAGAAAAATGTTTAAGACCACTAATTTAAGAGCACTAGGAGAGCATTAATTGGTGGGTTCCACTTATTGATGTGATGTTTTGGTCTTAAGTTTCTTTTTTTTTTTTTTTTTTGAATTTCCACATCATTAGTGGTCAATTAGTACTCCCAAATTAATGGGATGAATCATTGTTGTAATAATAAATACTTTGATGTAACTTGTTAAAAAAAAAAAAAAAATACTTTGATGCAGTTGATAATTGTTAAGGATATTTTTTTTTTGGTTCATTATGGAAATTTGTTTTTTTAGAATTTATTAAAAGTATTGCTATTAGTATTCTATCAATTATTTTGAATTCTTATTTTTTATTATTTTTTTCTTACAATAATAATTTTAAATGAAATTATTGAAAAAGATATCAATAATTTTGAGACACTCTATTTACAAATAATAATAAATACTTTGATGTAACTTGTTCAAAATAAATAAATAAATAAATACTTTGATGCAGTTGATAATTGTTAAGAATATTTTTTTTTGTTCATTATGGAAATTTGTTTTTTTAGAATTTATTAAAAGTGCTGCTATTAGCATTCTATCAATTATATTGGATTCTTATTTTTTATTATTTTTTTTCTTACAATAATAATTTCAAATGAAATTATTGAAAAAGACATCAATAATTTTGGGACACTTTATCTCACAATTAAACTCACACACTCATTACATTATGAGAGTACCAACTTTCATCACCATCCATTCACCTTTCCCAAATCATACCTTCAAAACTTATACATTCTCAACACTTTGAAAACCCTTTAGCAACAATATTCTCGTGGTAACGGTGACAATTATTTGATTATATACACTTCTCTGGCAATGACAATGAATAGAAATTTTTCCGACAACCACAATTCCATGAGACAAGAGGAGTATAACAATAAAAGATCAAATGAGGTTTATAACTTTGACGGTATTCTTAATTCAAAGGAGATTAGTTTTGCAAGGGTAAGTTTTTTGAAAAAAATAACAAAAATAATAAAAGTTGTTCATCATTTTTTCAGGACTAAACTCCCCGAACATATGACCGAAATTCAGGAATACATGTCCGAACATTGTTTATTTATTCGGAAACAAGTAATCGAACATCTCTTATTTGTTCGGGAACATATAATCGAAACTTATGGAAATCGCAGAATCCACAAAAAGAAAATTTTGAATCAACAAAAAAAAATTCTATATTTATTTTTTCATGTCATATACAAGTATGTGGAGATAAAGTAGTAATCATCTTCATGAATTTTTTTAGGATTTTTTAGAGAGAGGTTTTTTGGGGTGTGGGGGTACGCATTCAATTGAATGGGTATAATGTTTTCACAAGAATAATTTTGGTATTATTTGAAAAGAGAAATTTTTTTTAAGGCTTTTATAAAATTTATAAGTGGAAGTACAAAAAAATAGAAGTTCAAAATAATTGATAAGATACAAATAGCAACACTCTTCATCAAAATTTTATTTTATTTTTGGACTGGAAATGACCATATTAGCCTTATCAAAGATGCCTTTGTTGAGAGTTAAAACAATACTGACATCCTTAAAAGGACGTTTCACCAATTGTGGCGTTGAGATCAACGGTTATGTGAAAAAGTATTAGAAATTATCTTCTTTCCAACTTAAATGGAATTAATATACTTTTGAAATAAAGAATTTATTTTTTTAGACCAATCATAAATCATTTAATCAATTAAACTAACTCAGTTAACTATTCTTATACACTTTTAACTTAGAGGTCAAGGATTCATCGTTGTGTTGGTGGGTTAGTTAGTTACACTACAATTACCTGCGTGATGTAATCTTTTTCTGCATTGACATTAAATAAATAAAATAAAAATAATTCAATTTGTTGGGATGAAACAAGGACATGGCGTGATCTGGCTTCTGGCAACACAATTAATAGTTCACCATTTTTGGGTTGGGTCTATAATATTGGCCCCATTGTACAATGTATTATTACTTATTTTTTAATTCGGCCACTGCAACATTAGAACACCAATCGATTCGGTTTTATTTTGTTTAATTCAAGTTGAGAAAAAATCTAGTATAAAATTGAACATTTCAATTTTATTGATTGAGGAACAGAAATTGATCGTTCAATTTTATTTGATTAGCATAAATGAAAGATACAAAAAGTGTTAAATGCTTCTTAGAAATTTGTAAAATTCCATACTGACATAAAAGTAAAGAAAGAGAATACGATCTACTGTATAAATCTATCCCTTCTTAACAAATCGTGTAGCATTTTAAATATAACAAATTGATCAGTATTGGTGTACATTTTTACAAAATCAAAACAAATTCTACCTTACAAATTGATTAAGACGCAAAGTTTTTAATGGATTCTGATGATCAGTTCAATTAAAGTTGATGTCACAATTTTTTTTTCTAATAATGTCATTTTTTAACAGTCACTCTGCAATTGTTAAATTCAATCATATTTACAAATCTATAAAGGCTATAAATTCTTACTTTTGAATAATTACCATAATTGTTAGATTAAATTATAATTTGTACAATGCGTTCCACCTCCAATAAATTTAAAAACGAAACAAACAATATTGTACAATGTGAGACCAAACCCTTACAAAGAATTCGGACAATTGGGTCCACCTGTGGACGTATCGCATTGCACGCGGCCTACCTCATTTGTGCAAGTTTTGGACATTCATAATGATGAAAATTGGCCCAATTTCACTAGTGTGATCTTGTACATAAAAGAGTACGCATAAATACATTGTAGAATTGGATATAAAATATATATGAATGAACAAAATTTTATAAGTAAACTCTACTAAACAATTTTATAAAATTTTATTCATTCATGAGTTATCAACATCTAACTTTGTTTTCAATTTTCATATTTATAGCACAACTTTTTATATGAATACCCCTAAAAGATATATATACTAGGGTATGCTTGTGCCTGAAGGCACGGTGACCATTAATATATGAAAATGTAATTGAATATAAAATTATTGGGTTAAAATGTAATTTATTTAATTTGTTGGGAAAAAAAATTGAGGTGAAAATATAAATAGATGATCTGTATGGTTTTGAATTTTCAAATGAATTTTATAATTAGATTTTTGAAAAGAGTTTGGAGTATTGTAGTATGATGACACAAATGCAAACAAAGATCATGTCACCAAATATTTACTATTGTAGTATTTTTGTTTATGTAACCCACTTGCAATTTGTAATAGAAAATAAGCATTTTATTATCCTAGCCAATAACAGTACCCAAATAAATTTTTATATCCACATTTTTTTAGATAGTCAGTTTTGGTTGAAGTAAAGAAGAGAGATCTCAAAGTTATAGTTTTGCATCAATTTTAATGTAATGGTTAAAATCTACCAATTTTTATGGTTTGGTGGTCAGTTTATTGTGCAGAAAATTAAATAAATGAAAAATAAATAAATTGTATGCTACTTGGGGAATAAATCATTTTGAACATAAATTTTCTAAATTTATAGGTAAACGAAATAGTGAAAAGTAAACACATAAATGCTACGTAAAATTCAAGCACAATAAAAGCATAAGATTTTAAACAAACAACAAAATGTAAATCCCATAACACAGAAACATCTATATAAAAATCAGACAAAATACGCCAGCCAATGCTATGCAATAGAAAAAAATAAACAACAAATTAAGTATACCAGCTAATACTCTGCAATACAAAAAAAATGCCAAATAACAAATTAAGCATACCAGCCAGTGCTCTGCAATACAAAAAAAATGCCAAATAACAAATTAAGCACACTAGCCAATGTTCTGTAATACAAAGAAAATGCAACACCCTTCCTGATAAAAAGATAACCAAATAAAAATATGATTAGTTTTGTTTAACCTAATTCAAGAGCATATTAGGAAGAAAAAACAAAAAAACAAAAAAATATATATCACCTAGCGTGTTACATTTACAAAAACAAACTCATAGCATAAATCAATAATTCAAATGAATATTATCTAACATACATCTAAACTTAGTTATAAATTTCACATAGATAAAAGGCTTTACAATACTATTGTAAGTAATAAATTTCACATCAATCGGAAACTTTACAAAATATGGATCGTAGCTAGCATATATACGCTTTTTACAAAAATAAATATGAGATTCAAACTTGTTCTTTCTTAAAAATCATAGAAGCGCCTCATCACTTTCCAAAAAGTCCTCGTATCAACTTGTATGTATCCCCAGTGAGGAGCATGCACGACAATCTATTAATTTATGAAAATAAAAAAAAGTTAGTATATTAGCAAAAGAAAATTTATATATATATCAAAACACTTTCAAATTGAAATTACCTTATTACATCCCCATCGAAGCAATCTAGTTGTATTTATATTTTTGAGCTCCATATATTTTTTAACCCAATCTTACAAAAGTCGACACATATAGTAAAATATTTTAAAAATAACAATTTGTAATCAATAGAAACAAATTTATCAATAAATAAATTGTACCTTTTGACAAAAGTGGTTTGATTCATAAGTAACACTATAACAAAATTTCAGGATAAACAATGTTTGTAATAGAATCTGGCTCATCATTAGGAAGGAGAACACTTATACGATCAAAGGATGTGTATCTAGATAGGGCCACATACAATTGCCCATGACTAAAAACTGGTGTGCGCAAATCAACTCCAACAAATTTCACAGATTGCCCTTGAGATTTATTAATGGTCAGGGCATATGCCAATCGAACTGGAAATTGACGTCTTGTCATTCGGAAAGGCATTTCTGAAGAAGACGGTGTCAAAGATATCCTTGGTATGAATACCAAATTGCCACATTTTTCTCCAGTTAAAATTTAAGCTTCAATTATACGAGTATTGCATCTAGAAACCATCAATCTTGTGCCATTGTACAGTCCATCTTTTGGTGCAATATTTCTTAACAACATTATAGGACAACCTACTTTCAACTCTACCTTAAAAGCCGGTAGCCCAGGAGGATCTAATGAATTTAAATATTCATTAGGATATCTATTTATTATAGTACGATCAATTTCATCATCTTTAGACATCTTGTCTGCTGCCAAATAAGTATGTGTGTTGCTAGGAAAAATATTCAATGCTGCAGTATTGATAGCATTGACATCATCATTCCGTGCAGAAAGAATTGTACGTTCAGTTAAAAATGTTGCAGTCGATGTCATTGCCACATCCAGTTGCAGATAAACTACTGAGATTATGTCTTTTAGATCTTGGCATTTGTGTATTGTTGATGGAAGTTTAACAATTTCTTGAGGATTGGTCCCAATCTATTTATAAAAATAAATAAATAAAATAGTAAGTAAAACCAATTAAGGTACATAAACGTAAATGTATTTCGTCAATTTAAAAGAATCATATAATAGAGAAAAAGTTTGAAGAAATATTACCTCCATCAAGAATTTTGCAAAATTAGCATTTTCAAGATTTGCATGATTCAAGCGCATGTTCAAATTTAAAGGCAGAACATGTATATCCTTCCATAGAAAAAAGTGTCTTAATGATGCATTCACAATTTTCTCACTGACTCCTTTGGTTATAATTGGTAAGATTTGTCAAAAATCTCCACCAAGAACAACAGTGATACCCCCAAATGGCTTTTCATTATCACAAGTGTCCCGAAGTGTGCGATCAACTGCCTCAACACAATGTCTATGCTGCATAGGAACTTCATCCCATATTATAAGTTTTGTTTCTCTAAACAATTCTGCTTGTAATGATTGCTTGCTAAATCTACAAATTGAATTTTCTAATACATCCAACGAAATGGAAAATGTTGAATGAGCAGTACGACCTCCTACCAATAACAATGATGCAATTCCAGATGAAGCCACAGTAATAACAATATGGCCAAGGCTGCGACACTTTAATGCAATCGCATTGTACAAAAACGTTTTTCCTGTTCCGGCACCTCCATTCAAAAAGAAAATAGTTCCTTTATTTTCAAAGACTGAGGAAGTGATTGCATCATAAGCTGTTCGTTGATCATTGTTGAGGCGATCAATAATAATTTCTGCATCTGCCTGTTGTGCCTCATTATGCAGTTGTTGATGTTCGAATATCAACTTGTTACCAACTACTGCACTCCAATTTGTAAAAGGTTGTGGCATTGACGGGAAGTCAATTAAACTTTTTCCTGATTCTTGGAGCATTTGATTCAAAAGATATAGACCATAGTCTTCAATTTGAGCCTCAGTTGGTTCAGAAATGACAAACAATGTTCGAATCTTATGTACAAGATCATCACATATATGCATTGAAAATTGATTCCATAATGCATATGGTTGCAGTGGAGAGCACTGAGTAAGAATAATAGTGAACAATCTCCTTAATTGATAACCAGTTTTCATAATTGCAGCCTCTTTAAGGCATTGTATCCATTCTTCATCATCTTCTAAAAGTCCTCTTACAACACATGCTGATTTAAACGTATCATGCAAAACATTATTGACCATGCATAAACATTGAAACGATTTTGGTCCTTTGACAACAGTTAATAGCAAACGCAAATAAAATCTCTCATCACAATTAGGGCTAGCAAAGTACATTCTACCGATTACATAGCCCTGCTGCCTTGGTTTCCATTTCTTTTCTGAATTAAGCCAAACAAAATGTTGTGGAAATTATTGGTAAGTGAATGGACATTCATCTTCCATAGAAGTGAAACATGTAAAAAAACCAGTAAGAGTTGACATTTGTTGGCTAGCTCTAGAAATAGTTGCTTCTAATGATTCATCAGGATTAAAAAGAACGCGGTGCATTCTAGGTAAATGAAGTGCTAAGCGTACAACTGTTGGTATCTCTGTATGCAATGGATAACCAAATATTCGCCAAGCAGCTTCTGAAGGTCCAATATACCTCGCATTGAGATATTGTTGAATCTCATTTATCAATCCCAACACCATCGTTGTACGATCATAACCCTTATAAATGTACTTGTGTATATACTTGTCGCATCTCATTCCGGCACAAACTTCTACATTTATGTGACAGTTGAAACGTTTAGAAAGATATGCATTGTATGGTACAATGTCTCTATTATCAACTTCTTTCCCCCTCACAATATGAGCTTGACCATTATTGCGACGACGATAGATAGGATATCCATCTTGATCCATAGTAGTTGTTTCTGCGAACGCTCGAGGGTATCTCTTAGTGCATTTACCATTTTCCATACATGGTACTTGTGGATTTCGAGCACCACATGGTCCATGTACCATACAACACTTGATAGTTTCAAAAAGCATAGGTTCATCTTTTGGATCTGGAAATTCTACACAAACCAATTTGTCTACTTGAGCACATGTCCGAATTTTGTCTATACCCTTAAGAAATAGAAGTGCATGCATATGAGGAAGGCCTCGCTTTTGGAATTCAATTGTAAAAACATGCGTAACTTTATTACCAAACACTCGGTTTGTTTCTATCTCCTTCATCAAGCACTTTCTCTTTAACTTAAAAACACGGGCAATTAAATCAGGACAATCAATAGGATTTTGGTGCGGTAATAATGCCGAAGTAATTTCTGGCCAATTAGGATTTGCAGTCATGGTGAGAAAAATGTCTGGATGTTGGTTGTATCGTGTGATAGCCATTGAGTCTTGAAAGATTTCAAACATGTGTCTAGGACCTCCAGGAAATGAAGATGGCAAAACAAACCTTTGACCAATTTGATTGGGTTGATGGTCATTTGGATCAATATCTGTCAAATCTTGGTAAAGTTTAGCACGGATCTTCCCTTGATTAAGCTTGTAGTAAGTCAACCTATTTTGTTCAGTTGCGGCCCAAGCATTAACCAAAAACTCTTGGAACAATTTTCCAGCTCTCAAAATTGTTGAATACTCTATGGGTCGTTCAAACAAACGATAACTATAAAAATCCATTTGAGTAAGCCGATCAGTTGAAGGCCGATCACGTTTAATATCCCACAGTTTCATCTCAGGTTCCCATCCAAGCTCACCATGTGGAAATAATAAAACATAATGTAATGGCAAATATGCTGGGTGACTTTCATTGATTTGAATTAGCTCATTATTTCCATGTAGATGTAAGATAACATCTCTCATTTCACTAACCTTGGTTCCATCACCTGGTATTGCAACTGCAATCTCATCTATAGTTGGTAGGTTATACTGTCGTCGATCTGTCGATGAACTGTAGTGGAGATGAGCAGGCAAATTTCGTCCTGTCGAGGCTAATTGATTCAAAATTGCATGAGCCTGGCAAAATTTAGCAACGAATGCATTAACCTGTAATAAACTATCTTGAATAGTTTTTAGAACATCTATTCTTAATTGAGGATTTCTACGATTGCGAACTTCTAAAGCTGAATCAAGTTCATAAATGTACAATTGCGCATAAGCTGCATCTTGCCCTGATTGTGGTAGTAGTAATCCTGTTCGATGTCGCAATTCCCCATGGATAGTGAATGATGTAGGGCCTCTTC
This sequence comes from Camellia sinensis, assembly GCF_055761805.1. Classification (NCBI taxonomy): domain Eukaryota; kingdom Viridiplantae; phylum Streptophyta; class Magnoliopsida; order Ericales; family Theaceae; genus Camellia; species Camellia sinensis. The sequence goes on from NC_138967.1 coordinate 173,834,470, forward strand.
CAGTAAGTACTCTTGGATCTAATGTAGCACCAAGACTTGTAAAAGCATTGGTTGCATTGTACACTCGAGTATAATGTCAAAACGATTTTGATTTATCATTATTCCCATCATATAATGCTTGAAGAAGTGAAGGGGGTGTAATAAACAGAGGAAGCTTAACCTTCCCTTTTGAACAACATGTTCCGAATAGAGGACGGTTTGGAGATGATTTTACTAATTTTTCATCCATCCAATGTAATGCTGAACAGAAAGGACATAATACATCCATCTTGCCAAGAGAATGACGACATGAATTTATATGTGCTCGAGTACCAACCATTGGACTCATAGGCATACCCTCTAATTCCTCATTAGTACATAGATCCTCTTGAAGGGAAGGAGTTGTAAGGGTAGGCCTACAAATATTGGTTCTGTGTAAATTAAAATAGAATAGTAATAGTAGGAGTATGTATTTGAAGAATTAAACACAGTCTTTTACGAATTCCTTTGTGGAGCTAAAGATGTGCTTGGCATTGAGAACGAACATGTGGAAGGATGTGCAACCATTGTTCGTTTTTGCGCCGACTGAGTATCCTCAGTTGCCTTTGTTTCTAGTTCCAAGCAAGCATGACTACGACGACACGGTATTAAAGAAGTTTGTCTCGGTTGAATACATTCCCTTGATTTTTCCCATTCTCGCCGTGTACGTTGGGCCAATGTAGCTTTTGATATAACATTGTCATTGTGTACCTAAAATGTGAACATTATATCATTGATGCCTAAAATACAAATGTTATCGTATACTATTTTTTTTTTTTTCTTCCTGCCTTGTGATAATTTTAAGAATATTTTTACATTTTCTTTGTCCTACTTCCTTTTCCATTTTGCTTCATTTTCCCTCTTCATGCCTTGTGATATAATAATTTGCTTTTTAATTATTGTTTTCTCTTCCTTCTTGCCTCACGATGATTTTAAGAAAATTAAAAATATTTTCTATGCCTATGTTCCTCTATTTCTTTGCTTAGATGTTATAAAGTTTTTCTTGGAGTTGATAAATGTTACAATTATTTTTTAGGAAATGTAAAAGAGAGCTAAAAATACTTTGTTTGAGTGTACAGAAAATAAAGTGCACACAAAAAAAATTGACAACACAGTTTACATTTTTAAAAATATACATGATCAATGTTCACTTAAACAATATGATTGGCTTTTTTTTACTCGATAAATATTTTTTTAAAGATGTTGAATATATACCATTGGACATGCGTTTTCCTTTCCTTTGTCAAAAGAAGTTACCTTTTCTTTTCCTTTAGACATTGCCTTGGCCTTTTCCTTTTTCTTTGCCTACCAAAAATAAATAAAATTTATTCAGAATACGAAAAAGAACATGTATTTATAGAATTTATTAAGATTACGAAAAAATAATATGTTGAACTTGATATTTATACTTACCTTAGAATTGCGGACAATATTAAGATTGCACTCATCACGAATAACAACATCGATATTCCTAGTCTCATGGAGGAATGGGCTTGCATGAGTAGGCCTACAAATATTTGTTGTGTACAAAATAAAATTTATAAAATAAAATCTTAAAGGCTCAAAATATGTATTTATAGAATTAAATACAATGTTTTACCAATTCCTTTGTGAAGCTAAAGATGTGCTTGGCGAAGTAAGATGTGTAAACATTACTCATTTCTGAGCCAGTGGAGTATTAGTTGTGCTTGGTGGAATCAATTCTCTCGATCTCTCTCGTTCACGTCACAAACGTTGTCCCAATTGATATGAAGAGCTTGCCTTATCATTTCTTTCGCATTCTCGCGGTGCACGTTGAGCCAATGCAGCTTTCGATATAACATTATTGTTATGTGCCTAAAACATGAAGATTAATTTCATAAGATGCCTAAAATATGAATATTATCATCTACTGTTTTATACTTTTCTCTTCATTTTTCATTTCTATTAATTTATTTTATCTTAATTCCCTTTCCTTATGATATTTTGTAAAAAAATTGAAAACTCTTTCATTCTGTATCCCTCCTCCCCTCATTCCTTTTTCGTTCTATTCCTTTTTTTCTTCTCTTGTAGATGTTAATGTCAATAACAAAAAGCCAAAAAAGAATAATAATAATTTAAAACAAATATAATGTTTTTGTACAAATGCTATTTTAGCATGCTTCAAAAAAAACATTTCACAAATTTATATGAAACTGTTTACTATAAGAACAGTATATGCCACTGTACAAGTAGCATGTCAATTTTACATTTTAAAATAATAATAATAATAATAATCAAGGTTCATGGTCCAAAATAAATATTTCAAAAAAAGAACTTTAAATGGAAATGTTGAAGAGCCATACTACTGAACATGCATTTTCCTTTCCCTTGCCCGAAACGATGGTCTTTTCGTTTTTCTTCAACAATGCCTTGGCAATTTCCTTTTCTTTTGCCTACAAAAAATAAAGAAAATTTTTAAAGAATAAAGAAAATATATATATGTAGAAAGTTTTTAAAATATATATAAATAAGAATATACGGTGTTTTGAATAAAAAAAAAATCTATATAATTAAATTGGGCCTACCTCTCAAACACGGATGACATTAAGGTCACGCTCATCACGGATAACAACATTAACATTTCTTTCTTGAAGAAATTGGACCTAAAAATACAAAAGAATTAGAGGTAAAAAAAAAATATATACATGTAAGAAAATGAGTAAAAGGAGCCAATATTACAGTTCGACGTAGGTCTCCATCCATCTGTAAATTATAAGAAAAGAGCATTTTGTTATAAGGAATTAGATAAAAAATTATGAAAAGAAAAGAAATTTGACTTTTGCTTATAAGAAAAATGTTTTTTTTTTTTTCAAATAAATAAAAAGAAAACAACTTACGTGACCAAAAATAGTAATGTTATCCATAATTAGCGGTTGAAGGTCAATGGTGTCTCAACCTGAAAGTGTCTGGTTATGTAAATTTGACAAAGATAACTATATGAAGGCAAAATGAGGTTTAATAATTGCCATAAAGAAAAATTAATCGCTACAAAATTAACAACCTCCGAACATATTTTAGTTAACAACCTAGTTTAAGAAGTTCGTTTGTGCATGAATATCACAGATGGAGAAATTGACCTACTACAGGATAGAAGAAAAATTATAATTTTTTTATGTCTTCAATATACATTAAAAAGGATAGAAGAAAAATTAAATACTCTCATAGAAATCTTCATAATTTTTCTCTATTGGCCAAAATGTAGAACTATTGCAATACATGATTTTGTGGTTGATTCTATATAGTAACTTTGCACTGACAAAGGTTAATTCTTATGGATTGTATTGCCCATTTTTCCTACTAACAACTAAGTAAATTATAAAAAAATATAAATTATACTAATGAATAAAATTTTAGCAAAACTTAATTACAGAAATTTAATTACTAAATTTGCATTTTAAAATGTGAAAACAAAATAAGTAAAAAACTACAATAAAAATTTATAAAAGGGCTCACCACACTGTAACTGAAAAATTACAAATACCTTTTGTATTATTTGTATAATTACAAATGCCTTTTTCAAAAAAGTATACTACACAGTAGCTTATTTACTCCAAGGAGTAATACTCTCATAAAAATCATTAAAAAATTATTAAAACAAATTTTTAAAATAAGGTTAAGTTTTTTCAAAAGTCCTGATAAACATCTAAAAAGTCTTTTTTTTTTGTTTGAAAAATTCCAAAAATAAAATTGAAAAAGCTAAATAAACTGGACTCTTTTTAAAGAGAGAGAAGCCTATGCATTTTAAAATTGCAGTTCAATAAAAAATCAAATTAAAAACAATTCACTAAAAGCAAAAAAAATAAAGGTTATCAAATAAAAATGGTTAACTTTTTAATGTTCCCTTTTCCTTTCAATCAACAAATTCCCTTCAAATCCTAAATTCAAATACAGCCTAAGAGAGATGGAAAAAAAAAAAAAAGACCTATCATATTACAAAATTAAACTGTAACAAAATCTTTGTAAAAATTTAACATAACAAAAAAAAAAAAAAAAGAATAGTTATTCAGGCCCAGAAGTTAGACTTATTTTATAGGTCTAGGGATATGTTAAGAAGAGGACTAGTTGATAATTAAATATTATCTAATTATCAACCAATCATCTTCTTAACACATCACTGGGTCTATAAAATGGGTATAAAAAATGAACTTGTATATCATTATTAAAAAAAAAAAAAAGGCATAAGTATTCACATAATTCATCATACATTCCAAAAAAAAAAAAAGTATTCTCTAGAAATTGAACAGCTATATACCAAGATACATAACTATACACATTATATTAGACTTCTTTCTAAACCAAACATTAAAAGCTTAATGTGTAATCTAATTATTGAAAATTCAGAGACCAAACATGAAAATTCAAGGGCATTAAAGAAATCATTAAAGAAATTTGAGAGAGTTCATTAATTAACCCACTACATTTCAAGAAAGAAAGTAGGGAACTAATAAAGAATTGCAAGGGAAAGACCTCCCAACCTAAGTATCTGCTTGAGAATCAAAACTAAAGAAATATGAGACAAAAGGATTAAAAAAAAAACACACAATTAGTAAGAGCACTCCTCAACATTAAAAATGTATACGAATCTATTTTTATGTTTGATGAGTAAGACTATGACCATTGATGATTAATGAGAACCTCAACCCATTTGATTAAGATGAAATAAAAATGATTGTTGACATGAAATATAACTGTAAGAAAGCAGAATGTGATTTAGTAATTGCCATAAAGAAAAATTAATTGACACAGAATGAACAACCTTATAACATATTTTAGTTAACAACCTACTTTAAGAAGTTCGTATGTGCATGACTATCACAGATGGAGAAATTGAACTACTACAGGATTGAAGGCAAATTATAATTTTCTTATGTCTTCAATATACATTAAAAAGGATAGAAGAAAATTTGAATACTATCATAGAAATCTTCATCATTTTTCTCTATTGGCCAAAATGTAGAACTATTGCAATATATGATTTTGCAGTTAATTCTATATAGTAATTTTGCATTGACAACCGTTAAATTCTTATGGATTGTATTGCCCTTGTTTTGTACTAACAACTAATGTATACCACACCAAAACAAAAACAAAAAAAACAAAAAAAAAAGTAAATTACAAAAAAATATAAATTATACTACTTATGAATAAAATTTTAGCAAAACTTCAATATAGAAATTTAATTACTAATTTTGCATTTTAAAATGTGAAAAAAAAAGTAAAAAACTACAATAAAAATTGATAAAAAGTTTCACCACACTATAACTGGATAATTACAAATATCTTTTGTCTTATCTATATAATTACAAATGTCTTTTTCAATACTCATAAAAATTATGCTACACAGTAGCTTATTTACTCCCATGAGTACTACACAGTAGCTTATTTAATCAAAAATATCTTTCATTAACCAATTTTTCCATACTTTCCATTCAAAAGTTCTATTTATTTATTTATCTGTTTTTAATTATATGTTTTATAAGCAATGAAACGGTAAACAAAGTTAAAACTTTCAATTTCCTTTTCCTTCCTTTTTCTCACATACCAAACAACAATGCATAAGATTCAAACTTCATTTTCCTCTTTCTCTCAACAATCAACCGCCAAACTTAAAAGAGAGAGAGAAAGAGAGAGAGAAAATCTAAAAAAACAAAGATCGAAGTACTAACCAGAGCGTCGAGAAACAATCTGCAAGTAAGAACAAAACACAATCAGAAATCAAACAAAAAATTGAAAAAGAACAAAAAAAAAATTCACAAAAATGAAAAATTCTGACCAACCGTCATTTTGTCAACCCATATTTGGTGAGTAAAAATATGATTATTGATAATTATGACTATTGATAATTAAAGAGAGTCCCAACCCATTTAACTAAGATGAAATAAAAATGATTCTTAACATGAAATCCATTTTTCCTCAACCCCCATTTGAGAGAGAGAGAGAGAGAGAGAGAGAAAAGTGGGTGTTGAAACCCAATTGATTATTAAAGAAAAAAACGCAATACAGAATTTCATTTTGTATTTTGAGACATTTGAGACAATTGATAAAATTTTTAAAATTCTGACAAACTGTTATTTTGTCAACCCATATTTGGTGAGTGAAAATATGATTATTGATAATTAAATAAAGTCTCAACCTATTTAACTAAGATAAAATAAAAATGATTCTTAATTTGAAATCCATTTTTTCTTAACCCCCATTTGATAGAGAGAGAGAGAAGTGGGTGTTGAAACCCAATTGATTATTAAACAAAAAAAACACAATACAAAATTTTGTGCATTAATTAACCCACTATAATTCAAGAAAGAAAATAGGGAACTAATAAAGAATTGCAAGGGAAAGACCTCCCAACCTAAGTATCTGCTTGAGAATCAAAACTAAAGAAATATGAGACAAAAGGATAAAAAAAAAAAAAACACAATTAGTAAGAGCACTCCTCAACACTAAAAATGTATACGAATCTATTTTTATGTTTGATGAGTAAGAATATGACCATTGATGATTAATGAGAACCTCAGCCTATTTGATTAAGATGAAATAAAAATGTTAAAGAGAGTCTCAACCCATTTAACTAAGATAAAATAAAAATGATTCTTAACATGAAATCCATTTTTCCTTAAACCCTATTTGAGAGAGAGAGAGAGAGAGAAGTGGGTGTTGAAACCCAATTGATTATTAAAGAAAAAAGCGCAATACAAAATTTCATTATGTATTTTGAGACATTTGAGACAATTGATAAAAAATTTAAAATTCTGACAAACTGTCATTTTGTCAACCCATATTTGGTGAGTAAAAATATGACTATTGATAATTAAATAAAGTCTCAACCCATTTAACTAAGATGAAATAAAAATGATTCTTAATTTGAAATCCATTTTTCCTTAACCCCCATTTGATAGAGAGAGAGAAGTGGGTGTTGAAACTCAATTGATTATTAAACAAAAAAACACAATACAAAATTTTAACATTTGTTGAAACCCAATCTATTTTGTTTAACATTTGATAAAATTTTTAAAATGTTTAACATTTTTGTTTTTGCTATTAAAGATTATAAGAATTTTTATCACTAAAAACAGGGTGCAAAATAAAATGGGCTTTTGATTATGCAACAAAATAAAACAGGGTGCAAACCCCTCTTGTTGGCACTAGATCTTTTGGGTTTCAATTTAATGTTTCAATTTCATCCCTATAATGTTTCAATTTCTATTTCGGTTTGTCATTGGTAGGGTTCAATGAGATTTTTGCTTCAGAATTTTTTTTTTAAAGAGAGTCTCAACCCATAAGATGAAATAAAAATAATTCTTAATATGAAATCCATTTTTTCTTAACCCCCATTTGATAGAGAGAGAGAGAGAGAGAGAGAGAGAGAGAGAGAGAAGTGGGTGTTAAAACCCAATTGATTATTAAAGAAAAAAAACACAATACAAAATTTTATTTTGTATTTTGAGACATTTGAGACATTTGATAAAATTTTAAAAATTCTGGCAAACCGACATTTTTTCAACCCATATTTGGTGAGTAAAAATATGACTAATGATAATTATGACCATTGATAATTGTAGAGAGTCCCAACCCATTTAACTAAGATGAAATAAAAATGATTCTTAATTTGAAATTCATTTTTCCTTAACCCCCATTTGAGAGAGAGAGAGAGAGAAGTGGGTATTGAAACCCAATTTGATTATTAAAGAAAAAAACACAATACAAAATTTTAACATTTGTTGAAACCCAATCTATTTTGTTTAACATTTGATAAATTTTTTAAAATGTTTAACATTTTTGTTTTTGCTATTAAAGATTATAAGAATTTTTATCACCAAAAACAGGGTGCAAAATAAAATGGGCTTTTGATTATGCAACAAAATAAAACAGGGTGCAAACTGACCTATAAGTAAAACAGGGTGCAAATAGAGTGCAAACCCCTCTTGTTGGCACCAGATCTTTTTGCTATAAATAAAACATGGTGCAAACAGGGTCCCACTTGGTGAATCAAACTTATAAAATTTAGCTTGTTTGATCAATTTTTTTTTTCTTTGTTGGGTTTGTTTTTGTGATATTGTTTGATCAAGTTGAGAACACCCCAAAGATCCAAAAATAAAGCCACAATCACCAACCCCATCTATAGAACAGAGCCCCTCAAGATTTCTTAAAAATTAATAACAAAGTCATATATTGAAATAAACTCCAAACAATCTCCATCCCTCAATCACAAACAAAGCTTGACCTTGATAAAATCCAACACCTTTACCCACTCTACACATGCTCCGTTAAAAATACATTCATTTCGAAACTTCCAAAGAGACTAAAAAATAGCAATCAGAATTGAAAACCCATACCCACCTGATAATGATATTGTTTGTTTTTGTGATATTTTTTGATCAAATTTAGCTTTATCTTTGTGATATTGTTTTTGTGATATTGTTTTTCTATAGAATTGTTTTTGTGATCAATTTAATCAAACTTGATCAAACTTATACAAAACACAAATCATAATCTAAATTGTTAAACTTATAGAATTGTTAAATACTTTTGTGGCCAACACGCTATTGATCAAACTTATAGAATTGTTAAATTTCTTTGTCTCATAATCTTAGTACAAAACACAAATCAAAGTGATTAAACAATCTTAAAAAAACCTAATCCAATCTAATTCAGTACCCAATCTAACCCAATACACACCTACTATATCACAAAAGCAATATCACAATGAATGAAATACATAGACAATATGACAGAATAAAATATGACAGAATAAAATATGACAATATCACAATGAATGAAATACATATACATAGACAATATGACAGAATATCACAAAAACAATATGACAGAATAAAATACATAGACACATTTCAATGAAATCAATGAAGGGTTCAATAAAAAAAAGAGATGAATCCATCTCTTAACATGGGAAAGAGAGGCGGAGTAAGTGAAGAAACACAAACAAATCTAAAACAAACAAATCATCTTGACCCATAAACAAATGTTTTGCTTCATAATTTTTGCTGCAGAATTTTTGCTTCAGAGTTAAATTTTGCTTCAGAATTTTTGCTTGAAGAAACAAATGTTTTTGAAGGTTGATTCTTAACAAGGTTGATTAAACTCAAATTTATCAAACTTACATACCCTAGAATCAACTTATAGCCAACACGCTATTGATCAAACTTATAGAATTGTTAAATTTTTTTGTCTCATAATCTTAGTACAAAACACAAATCAAAGAGATTAAACAATCTTAAAAAAACCTAATCCAATCTAATTCAGTACCCAATCTAACCCAATACACACCTACTATTGTTCATGACAGAATAAAATACATAGACACATTTCAATGAAATCAATGAAGGGTTCAGTAAAAGAAAGAGATGAATCCATCTCTTAACATGGGAAAAAGAGGTAGAGTAAGTGAAGAAACACTTGAAGAAATTTTGCTTCAGAGATAAATTTTGCTTCAGACAAATCATCTTGACCCATAAACAAATGTTGCTTCATAATTTTTGCTTTAGAGATAAATTTTGCTTGAAAATTTTTGCTTGAAGAAACAAATGTTTTTGAAAAAACAAATTAAACCCTCCAAATGCTTCAGAATTTTTTTTGAAAAAACAAATACATTTTTGCTTTAAAAACAAACCCTCCGAATGTTTGAAGAGACACATTTTTGCTTCAGGAAAAAACAAACTGAAGGTGGGGATGAGGGGATGAGCTTACCTGGTGATGGTGGAGAAGAAAGCTTTCGATTGAGCTTTGTTCTTCCTTCTTCAAAGCTTTCTCAGAGCTCTTTGTTCATTGATACAGATGATACATATGATGTAAAGAAATGATGTAAAGAGTGCCTTACCTAGTGAGTGCAGTGGGTTGGTGAGAGTAGATTGGTAAACAAATCTGAACCATTGAATTTTAGTCATTGATAAATCTAGACCATTGAAACTCTTTTCAATCTCAGCCATTGTTTTTAAATTGGACAAATCTAAACCATTAAAGATAGTTTGTGAGAGATATATTTTTAAGAATAAATCTAAGCCATTGCTTTTTAAATTAGATAGATCTAAACCATTAATTTCAAAGACATTTTCAAACTCACCCTTCTATTGTTATATATATATATATATATATGTTGGTATTTTTCATAATAATATAAGAAAAATATATAAAATAAATTAAATAAAAATGACAAAATAATTTTTTTATTTAAAGAATGAAAAACAGAATAAAATACACAACTAAAAATACAGAAATGAATTAGATTACATTACTAATAGGACAAATTATTAACATCGATAACTAAATATTAGAACTCATCTTTGTAAACTAAATTTTTGAAAAAATAAGAACAAATGATAAGAAAAGAAGCAAATCAAAACCTGCACTAGACAATTTCTTTAAAACAGATTCATCGCTTCCCAATGGATGCTACAGGTATGCCAGCGTCTGTCTCCCATGATACGACGGTCGAAACCAGCCAATGCAGAAGCACCTTCTAAATAACTTCGGCAAACTTGACAATGGTTCCACTCACTCTAACAAGGACCAAATAAGGGATTATCAAAAGAAGATAGGAAAAATTTTATTTGGTAGAAAAAAACATCTCAAACTTTTTATCTTAAAACACTATCTCCATTTTTCATCAAAAATTTCTCCAAAATTATCCTACTAAGTTGGAGGGGAAATGTCTCTATTTATATAAGTAGGGAAATTCTAGCCATGAAGGCTATACATCAATAGGGCCATCAAATGCCATTAACCAAGGCCATCAACTCTAGCCATTAGGGTTAGAGTTACAAAGATTGAAAACCTATAGCTACTAATATAGTCATCAACTCCATTATCAAAATATGAGAATTACAAAGGTCTAAACATCCCATGTGTTTAAAATATACAAATAAATATGTATATAATGATGGTTGAATAAACCAACTAGATGGATCACAAAATAGATACTAATGTTGGGTCACAACCCGATTCAAGCACAATTCTCAAACACATGTACAAGTTAAGTCCAACATAACATAGCTTAACCCAAGCTCAAGATTAAATCCAAGTCCAAGACCAAACCCAACATATGCACAAGTACAAGCCTAGGCCCAGTCCAAACTAAAACTAAGTACAAATCTAAGCCCAATTTTATTGATACACACTTCATGAAACAATTCTTATTCACAAATCAGTGGTTTCGGCTCATTATTTTTGTATTGTAATTTTCTCACTTAAGAGAATACAAAATTACTCAGACCCATGTCAACCGACAATTGATCCCACTTTAATTTCGAGTTAAAGTTGCCAAAAAATCGTTATTTTCCAACAATATATATACATGTGTATAGAGTTTTGTTGTAGCAACAAGGTCAAGGTGAAAGATCAAACACCAATGCCCCGTTTCTCATTTAGGTAAGAAAAGAAAAGAAATAATTGCGAGAGAAGAATACGAGCAAGATTTTTTTCTTTGTTTGTATTTCAAGGGATAATTTTGACATTATAAATATTTTATAACTAATTAACTTGTTTCTTACAAAATCTCATCACTGTTGGTGAAAAATGAAATAAGCTTAGTAAAAGAGTTTTATTTCTCACATTTTTTTAAAATTATTTTTTCTCACTATTTTTTCACTCAACTTATAACTTATAAATCATAAATACGAAGGAAGTTATCTTTCTCATATTTTTTTTTTATAATTTATCGCCAAACCACCTCTAAACATAGTGCAAAAGCTGAGCTTTGAAAGTTCTGTACGTGAGATTGGTTGGGGTGGAAATTGGAATAAGAAAATTATTTTGTTCACGCAATTAATAATGTGTGTGGATAAAATATATACAACTTTACTAAAATAAATAATGTTTCTAATAGTTTTCAAGTAAAAATTGAACTGCATGATTGTATTTTTATTTATAATAAGATAAAGGAAAATAATCTATGATTATTAAAAATGAAAAGTGTGAATAGCTTTTCTCCAAACTAACAGAACAGTAGAGTTTACATGCTACTTGTGTTTTTAGGGTTCAATGTTTCATGTTTTGCTTCTTTCTTTCTTTATTATTTTTTCTTTGCATTTTTTTAAATTAAAAAATAAAACACTTTTTGATAATTTGGTGAAGGCACAATGAAACTACAACTCCGTAATGAGATAGTATTATTTTTCAACAAAAAACGTATTAACTTATGGAGAGAAATCTTATCATCACACAACTCTGTTGATTTATGCGAAGACAGATAGGATTTAATTTGCGATCGTCAAACTCACGGTATAAGTGATTATGAATGATTTTATTCAGGTTGATGGTTGATAAAAATGGTGATTATAATTTGTTGCAGCCAAGTTCAAAGTTAAGATTTGAAGAAATGTGAGAGAAAATGTCATGTGTCTAGCTATCTCTCTTTCTCTCTCTTTTTTTTTTTTTTTTCCAATTAAATTAGTTAACCGGAATAACTAGAGAGCTGTAATTGTGTATACCGAGTTTAAATTTAAAAAAATTAAAAATTCAAGATTTAATTGATGCAAAGATCAAACCTTCAATTTTTTTGGTTGTAATTTTTACTATAATAATTTATCAAAATGAAAATGGTGTGGACTTTTATTTTAATTTTTTATATATATAAATAAAAGGATCTTGATGAAATTTTAATTTGAAAAATCATGTTTGGTTTGTTTTTTAGAAAAAAATTTAAATTTGATAAAAATAAATATTAAAATCATATTTTTAAATTTATAAAAAACACTTTTAACCTTCAAAAGATAAAATTACATAAAAATAATAAATATTTTTTATATTTTTTTAAAAAATTCTTATGAAAGGCTAAGAGCATCTCCAATGGAGCTGCTATATTAGTTGTCAAAGCTAAAAAATGACAGAAATGGCAAAAATCAGTCTCCAACGGTCTGCTATTTCACTTGCCAAATATGGCAGATGCCATATGTGTTCTCAAATATGGCAAGTGAAATAGCAGATGCCAACCTTGCCAGATTAGCAAAAATCAACAGAAATTGGCACCAAATTCAGTTGAGAAAACAACAGAATTAATCCAGTAGGGAAGCTATTTTCCAAAATCAAACCCAATTTTTACAATCAAGCAAATTTCACATGAAGACAGATCGTGTATATATATATATGATCAAACCCATGAAGACAGCTTGTATATATATATATGATCAAAATCAAAATCAAACCCAAAATATATATATATATATATATGATCAAACCCATGAACCTCTGCTGACCGTATGTATATATATATATATGATCAAGATCAAAATCAAACCCAAAACATATATATATATATATATATATATGATCAAACCCATGAAACCATAGCAGACTGTATATATATATATATATATATGATCAAAATCAAACCCAAAACACATGCACAGATTTTTGATGGAGATCAAAACAGATGAACACAGATTTTTTTGATGGAGATCAACACAGATCAAAACATATATGTATATAGATGAAGATCGTACCAGAGACGGAGAGTACACAGATCGGAGGGAGACAGAGTCAAACCAGAAAGAGAGGGTTCCGATCTTGGAGGAGAACGGGGAGATCGGGTCCGATCATGGAGGAGAAGGGTTCCGATCTCGGAGGACATCATGGAGGAGGGGGTTCCGATCTTGGAGGAGAAGGGGAGATCGGGTTCCGATCTTGTGCTCTATTTGGTTTGTGCTCTGTTTGATTTCGGCCATGGAGGAGGAGAAAGAGTGAGAATGAGCTGTGGAGGAGATGAGAGTGAGGAGAGTGAGAAATTGTAGATAGATGTATGGCAAAGTAGTGATGCCTCAGTGTAAATAACGGCTCTGTTTGGTTTGTTCAACAAAAAATTATATAATATAAATATAAATATATAATTTTGGGTTTGTTCGGGAATGGTTTATATGAATATAAATATAAATATATAAATATATAAAAATTATATATATTTATATAAATTATATAATATAAATATAAATATATAAATATAAATATAAATACAAAAATTAGTGATGCCTCAATATTTGTCTAGATGAGAATAATATAAATATATAATTTTTTTAACAAACAGGTAAAAAAATTGTCACAAAAGACAAAACGAATAAAAATAAAATCACAAAAAACTTATATACAAACAACACCTACAAATTTAGAGGGAAAGTTGGTTGAGATTTGTCAAAAATAGCAAATGACCATTGGAGCACCATTGCTATAATTTGACAAAATAACACTATTCGTTGCCAAATTATAGCAATAGCAACCCTAAGAGCATCTCCAATGGTGTGCCATTGGAGCTGCTATTGCCAAATTATGGCAGCAGTGGATAGAAAGGCAGCTCCAATGGCAACTTTTAGCAGCTGCCATCTTTGGCAAATGTCAAAACCTGTGTCAAATATGGCACAAGCTTTGGCAGCTGCCAAAGCTGCCAAGTCACCTTCAACCAACCTCCTCCTTCCCTCCCTCCCTTTTTCATCATCCTTTCCAAACACAGTTCAATATTCATACTACACTACACAGTTTTATCATCCTTTCCAAACAATTTCATAATTTTAAAATTCGCCATCCCTTTGTCATCATACTACACAGTTTCATAATTTTAAAATTCATCATCCCTTTTTCATCATGCTACACAGTTTCATAATTTTAAAAAAATTCACCAATTTGAAGCAGTTTCCAAACAATTTATTTCATCAACACAGAAAATTAATTAAAATCAATTTCATCAATTTCACCAACAATTTCACAAATCAAAACCAATTCCATCATTTTCAACAATCAATTTCACCATCAATTTCACAGACAATTAAAAAAAAAATACAGAAAATCAAAACAGTGAGAAAAAAAAAACCTGAATCTTCTTTGTTCTTCGGATGATCTGGGTTGTAGGAGAGAGAGAGAAAGGGATGATGAATTTTGCATCTCCTTCTGTAATGAGAACACCTACCACCGAAAACCCACCAACAAAAAAATTAAGAACAAAACAAAAACAACTTTAAATCACAAAAACAAGCAGAAAAATAAATCAAATCCAAAAACTAATTACCCAAATTCTTCAGAACCAAGGTCGATCATATTCAGAGACTCCTCTTTAACCAACGAGTCCGAGACAAAGATCTGGGTTGTAGGAGAGAGAGAGAGAGAGAGAGAGAGAGAGAGAGAGAGAGAGATGAGTGAGATCAAGAGAGGGGTGGGGGGTAGATAGAGACGGAAAACAGAGATTGTAGTATCTATCTTGATGATAAAGAGAGGAAGATGATTATAGAGAGAAGTGAGAGGGAGAGGGAGTGAAAGACAGAGTTGAGAGTGAGAGTGAGATGTAAAGGGTTGGATCATTCTGGATATCCATCTCATCCGTTGGTGGTGATTTACGTGGATGGTGGTGATTTACCTTGGGAAGGAAAAAGAGTCGTTGTGCTCCTCTGGCCTAAAAAAAAAAAAAAAAAAATTAACGGTAATATTTTATTTTCTGAACGGTCATATTTTACATTTTTATAAATAGAAGCCTCAATCTTACTTTCATTCACAACACATTTCTTTTCTCATCTCTTTTTTCCCAAACGGTCATATTTTAATTTTTTCGGCCAATCACTATGGAAGGTTCATCAAAAACAAAGAGAGAAAAATCATTCACTACTGAAGAAGATATGGCAATTTGTAGAGCTTGGTGTCACATTACTGAAGACCCAATTATTGGAAATTCGCAATCGCATTCTCATTTTTGGGGAAGAATTTTTGAAAATTATTGTTTATTGCAGAATGATCACTCAAGAACACAAGTGTCTATCTCATCTCGATGGGGTGTAATCATGAAATGTTGCCACAAATTTCGTGGGTGTATAGCGCAAGTCGAAAATCTACATCCAAGTGGGGCGTCACAAGTTGATATAGTAAGATTTCATTTCCATTTATTATATTAGTTTTTTTTTAATTATTTTGTCTTACATAAAAATTAACTAATTAATTAATTTAATATTTTATTGATATAGATGCTTCGAGCAAAACTGTTATACCATCAAGATGAAAACAAACATTTTCTTTTTGAACATTGTTGGCCAATCTTGCAAAACAATATCAAGTGGCAAGATGTAACTCCTACGAACATGGTGAAGTCAAGAATACATACACCGTTTTCCCCTAATTCAGCCCCCGATTCTCCTATGGATAACTGCATTTCTCTTGAAGATGACACCAGTCCAAGTGTTGGTAACAATCCAACTGTTGGTGAGGGCAGTGTCTCTACAAAAGGTAAAAGGCCTATGGGTAGGAAATCTGCAAAAGAATTATTTCGGAAAAATCAAGTCGCTCAAGCTGAAGTTCAAAAAATGAGCACACAATTGGACACATTCAACCAATACCTTGCTGAGAAGGAAAAGAAAAAAGATGAAAGAGAAGAAAAAAGGATTCAAGCACTACAGGAAATGAAAGAACTTGAGATCAGAAAAGAAGAACATGAGATAATGACTATGGACATTTCTCTTTTGGACCCTCAGACAAAAGCATATTACATAATGCGAAAAAATGAGATTTTCGCCAAGTGGTCTTCAAATGTCAGTAGCCCAAATTACTATTTCCCCATGCCTCCTGATGAATAATTACAGGATAATTGGTGATTGTTTATTTTTTAATTTAGTAATGTCATTTAATTTGTAATTTTTAATTTTTAATTTGGATGGTTGGTTGTTGGTGGGTAATTGGTGATTGTTTATTTTTCATGTGTAGTTAAAAAAAATCATTAAATATGTAGTGATATGTTTTTTGGTGGGGTGAATTAATCAAACAATTTTATTTTTTTTTCCAATTTTTCATTTTTTTAATTTTTTATATTTGTCTAGTTGGGAATAATATAAATATATAATTTTTGTAACAAACAGGTAAAAAAATGTCACAAAAACAAAAAATAAATAAAAATAAAATCACAAAAAACCTATATCCAAACAACACCTACAAACTTGGAGGGAAAGTTGGTTGAGATTTGTCAAAAATAGCAAATGACCATTGGAGCACCATTACTATAATTTGACAAAATAACACTATTCATTGCCAAATTATAACAATAACAATAACAAAATACCAACAATCATTGGAGATGCTCAAATATAGCAATAAAGATGCTCTAACGTAGCAATTCTTTTGGGTACAAATTGGATCTTGGAACGTTGATAGGATGCTGAATAACCGTATCCAAACAGCCCCGTATTCGCACCTTCTTTCGCTGTGTGGATAAGATAACAGGGAGACTCGGAGAGCGAAACGTTTCATCGGCGCTTCTTCTTCTTCTCCGATTCTTAGAGAGAGAGAGAGAGAGGAGAGAGAGATGGCTGTAGTTGTACAATGCTGGGCTCTTCCATCCAATTTCAAAACCCTATCCCTCAATTACCCTTATTCTTCTACTCACCCCAAACCCACTTCATCACTCAGGTCTCTAAGCTTCTCTTCCACCACTTCTCACAATGTCTTCTCCACAGGTACTACTCAAAAACCCATTTGTCTGTATTTGGCTTTTCTCTGCTCAAATCACAAAACCCTTGTTCTTAAATAGTTTTAAAAAATTGTTTTTTGGTAATATTTTCAGGTTTGATTTCGATGAGCCCTGTTGTGAGGCCGACTCGTCACTCGATTGTTTGCGAGGCTGCTCCGAATAAGAAGGCCGATTCGGCTGCGAAGAGAGCTCGTCAAGCAGAGAAGAGGCGTGTCTACAACAAAGCTCGGAAATCCGAGGTCAAGACTCGGATGAAGAAGGTATTTTAATTGTGGGTTTGCTTGTTTCTTAATTGTAGACTAAAGTGGTATTTGATTATGTTGAGTTTTACAGGGTTATTTCAGTTTTGAATTCATGTTTAGGCTTCTTGATGATAATGTATTGAATTTGCTTTTGTGTGCGTGTGTGTGTGTGTGGGGAGGGGGGGGGGGGTGTTGTAGATTATTGGGGGTTTTGGCTTATTTGCTTTATGCAATTAGAGTGATTGAATAATTGTGCTTTTTTTATAATGATGAATTGTAATTTTGGTGGCTTTCCTTTTGCTAAAAACTTGGATCTTGAATTTGTTATAAGGGGAAGGAAAAGTAAGGGGAAAAGAAAGGAAAAGGAAATGAAATGAGAGAAGCTAATTTCTTACTTTTGTTTGGTTGGCTGAGAAAATTACAAGAAATTGAATAAGCATTTGTTTGAAAATCCTGTTTTTATTTTTTATTTTTTATTTTTTTATTTTTAAATTTTATGCGTAGGTACCCCTTATATAAAAAAAGAACAAATTGGGTATAAGTAATTTTGTTTCATTTTTTTCCCTTAACAAATCCAAGATACATAGTGTTAAGAAACTTATTTGTGTTATGTCATCCAATTGATTTTGTCAAGTTTCTTGGGTTAATCTGGAAAGACTTTTCTGCCAACTTAACCTTTAACATATTATTTTGTAGTTAAGGAAGTTCAGCTTGTTGAAACCTGTAATCCTTGACACACTGCTATTGCCGCTTATAAAATATTATAGCCTGTCTTGAAATTTTGTTGTTGTTGGGCCAGAATCTAGCAAACTATCTTGTTTAATGGTTATACATGAAACTTAATTCTTGATACAACAATATCAATTGGAATGCAAGATTTTTGTACAGTATCCATGATTGTTCCCATATCAAATGGCATGGCATTATATGATGCTGAGGCAACATAGCTTCTATTTACAAGAGTTCTACAGCATGTCCTTTTAAGCTAGATTAGACTTTCTTTCATTGATTGTAGAGAGTTTGCCTACTTTTCCCCTATTCAAGATTACGCAGTAGTGTTAGTCCATGTTGTAGAAAATATGTGGTGTTCATTGATAAATTTGTGGTAAGATAATTGCGAAATTATTGTGGAGGGATTATTTGAAACGAGGGTTCTAAATGCAAGTAAGATTTTTGTGATATACCCTATAAAAGGAGTGAGTCGGAACTAATTCTTATAGCTTGGAGAGATTTTAATATCTGTTTCCAGTTTCTCAAACTTTCAGTTTATTGGAGCTATGTAGCCAGTGCATTTAATAAAAATAGAAAATATATAGTATTTTTTTTTAACGATAATAGTAAGCCACTTTGGTTTAAGCAAAAGAAATGCAAGTAGTGAAATTATAAGTACTGAGGAATTATCTTGTCTTCCAGGAATTCCAACTAGGTTGTGTGCCCTCCCAATTCTATTGGTTGCTTTATGTAATACATATGAGAAAAAATAAGAAATAATGGGTATGTAGCTAGTAGAATTGCAAAGGCATACCACATAGGACATGGGGCAGACCTATGTGATAATTTTTCATTAGTATTTGTGAAATTCTTGCAGTAGTATAAATTGGACTGGAAGGTTGCTGAATCATTTACGGGAAATGAGTTAATTCCCATTTGAAGACTTAGAATGAAGTGGAAGGGTTGAAAAGTTATGAAAGAAATTAGACCATTGACCGGAATGTAAGAGAATTTATGTTATCAAAGCCCAGTGAAAGGCCATCATGAGCAATTTTTTTTTCTTAATACTTATGTTGCAGTACATCTAAAGTTGTTTCATTTTTTTTTTTTTGGCCGAATGTGTGTTTTTTTCTTTTGCATTTCCATCCATATATCTTATTCTGTTCTTTCAATAGTAAGCAAGAGAAACCACAAACTTGAGGAAAGGTGTAAATCTTAATTTGTGGGTTTCGATACTACTTTTCATTTTCAGGTCTTGGAAGCACTAGATGTACTCAGGAAAAAATCCGATGCACAACCCGAAGAAGTACTTGCAATCGAGCAATTGATTGCAGAGGCCTATTCAATTATTGATAAGGCGGTGAAAGTGGGAACGTTGCACAGGAACACTGGAGCAAGAAGGAAGTCTAGGCTTGCAAGGAGAAAGAAGGCTGTTGAAATTCACCATGGCTGGTATACCCCTTCTCCGGCTCTCACTGCCTAGTACGTATTAACGAGACCAGATTGTTTGAAAAATTTTCTTGTTTCTTTTTACGAGGGGATGATTTCTATCATATTTTTTGTCACTGCTGTTGTATATTTTCTTCAGATGCAATGCAGCCCTAGTATTTTTCTTTGTTTTATGTAAGTGTATTTACTTGGTTTCTATGGTTCTGTGGTTCTCAGTTGAGAATTTAATATAGCCAGCTCTAGTTATAATCAATTAAACAGCCATTACCAGTTCTAAGCCTGCCGCATCATAATTAAAGAAAATACTTAAAAACCAATGTGGAGTGTTTTTTATTATCTCGAAAAGTGTTTTCAACTTATATTTTTTGATTATCAATTTTGTAAAATGTTGCACCACACTGGATTTTGTCACTTGTCTTAATACACTTTGGAAACAGAATTATGCCTCAAGAATTTTGTATTTTAAAACTTCCACCGTATGGTGTGGTTAAGAATATCTTTAATGCTTCATCAAAATTTTTATCAAATTTGAATAAAAATTTGATCTGATATGATACATTTTAATTGTTTCATCAAATCCAACCGGTCATCTGGTCTATAGTAATTTTTCATCAAATCTTTCTCAATTTGGTTGTTCACTCGGTTGATCAGCCAATATTTTAGCAATGGCCACCATTTTACCAATGGTCACCTGCGAAATTTGATGAAAGGTTAAACGTTTCTTTAATTTGGTTAAAAAAGTATGGCTTCCTTCATTTGATACTTATTTGATAAAATCGTTGGAATATTGTTTTTATCAAATTTAAATTTAATGAAAAGTACATATATGAATTGGAGATGGTCTAAGATAAGTTTATTGGAATAAGGACTTTGGGTTGTGTTTGTTTGGGGATCATGTCATGGAATTGAAATATGCATTTTTGCAATTTGGATAATTTTATTTTCATGCACTAATTCCTCTCAGTTCAACACTTACTAAAAAATTTTCTTAATACAATTTTATCTTAAAATAAAAATATCATAGTACTCTTATCTTCTTCCACTCAATCCATAATTCTAAAATATCACAACCATCTTCCATCATTAGCGTCTCCTCTTTCCACTGTCATACTCTTTTGTCGCCTCTTTCCTCCTTCACCTGCAACTACATCCACCATAAATCATACATTTTCACAAATCCATCGTCGTGAACCACTCACTTTTGAGATTAACTTCGGATGTGTATGATGGAAAGCAACTACATCCACCATAAATCATACATTTTCACAAATCCATCGTCGTGAACCACTCACTTTTGAGATTAACTTCGGATGTGTATGATGGAAAGGGATGAGATGAGAGTGGCGGCGATGGTGGTAATGGAAGGAGACTGGTTGCAATGGTGGTGAAGTAGGGGTGGATGGATGGGGAAAAAAAAAAACCCTTAAGATTTTAAAATTGAAAATGATGGTATTATTGAAATAAAAAGATCAAAAATGTTTGAGACCCCCTTTCCCACCCACCCCCTTTGACCTCATTTCCCTCCTATTGGCCAATTTTTCTTTTTTATTTTTTTTCTTTTCCTTCTCCTCTATTCACCACTCGCCACGTGTGTGTGGGGGTGGTGGGGGTGGTGATTGGAGGGGTCTCTATCAATACTCTAAAAAGATATATATTGAGAATTTTTATTTTTTATGTATATACTAAAAAAACATTCATTAAGTGTGAATTCAGAAGAATCGGTGTTGCAATTTGAAATCTCATGTTTGGATATAAAAAAACATAAAAATGGACTTTTGAATTGACTATTCCACATGGGGACTATTCTTATGAAATATTTTGAAATGATGGTGATTATACTATACTCTTATTTATTTAGATGGACTAGATGAATAAAAATTATAACCTAGACTATTAATCTTAATATGCATAGTCCTTGCACTATTTAATATAGATGATTGATATTTTATTTTTTTTATAATTTTTAAATTTTTAAATTAAAATATTAAGTTGTAAATAAAATGTTACGCTTACAATATTTCAATCAAATAACGAGTTAGGTAAGATAGTAAAAATCTGACCCAGGTCCAGTCCGACCGAGAATTGTCGATCCCTATCTACCAGTGCGTGTGTATGTAGACAAGATTTAAGGCTGCACTTAGACCTTTATAATGACCAGTCTTATGATGCCACGTTATGAGGCAAAGCTGCATGCGTGAGTATGCGAATTGGTCTAATGTTAGCGGATCTCGGGATCTGCCGTGCTGTGCTCTGGGCACAGCAGTTGTTGGCCTTGTTTGTTAAGGTAGTTTGACCTATTATAAAAAAATTAAAAAGTTAAAAAGTTATTTAAAAAATTAAAAAATTAATACTATTTACTAAAAATTAATAATTACGGTCGTATAATTTTTAATTTTAATTTTTTTTTACAAATTAATTTTTAAAATTTTTTATTACACATTTTTTCATAAAAAATTAAAAAGTTAACCCAAATATTTATATTTTCTTCCTCAATTTTTTAGTCTAAAAAGATAAAAATTACACTTATTTAGGACACCCTAAACAACCCCTAAGTTTCGTCTGAGCCTTTTTAATAATTGGGTAAATTATATGGACACCCTGATATTTATATTTATTATAGTTTTTTCTTTTACTTTTTAGAAATTACATTTCCTTTTGAGATTTAAAATTTCATTACAGATTTCTCCCTTTAGCAGTTTAATTTTTTTAAATACCAATTTTGCTCTCATTTGGTAAATACATTGACACCCCTCAAATTTTAAAAATTACAATTCCCTCCCCAAAGTTTAAAGTAGTATTACCAATTGCCTCCTCGGTTAATATTAGTTAGAAAAAAAATTCATTGAAAAAAAAAATTAATTGGAAAAAAAATTATTTGAAAAAAAAATTAATTGAAAAAAACTTTTGTTAGTAAATTTTTTAAATTTTTATTTAAAAACCAACGTAAACTCATTTTTTGAATTTACGTTTTTTTTTTTCAAATTTACAAATCGAAACAACCATTTATAAACTAAAAAAATTATCAAACAAGTTTTTATAACAGTTTTTAAAATTTTTGTAAATATAAATTGAAAACTGAAAACGAAATGGTTACCAAGCAAGCCTCAGATGGTAAAAATATCGTAAAATTAACAAATAATTAAATAAGTTACTAACATAAAAATTGACTTATCAAAAAATTCTTAGGTTATGTGTGTTTTGATTTTTAGAATTTTTTTTAAAAAAAGTTAAAAAGTTAATTTGGTTAAGAAATAAAAAAATAAAAAATAATTATCATTTAAGGGTAAAAAATAATTATCATTTTAACTTTTGGGCATGTTATATACATACATATGCCTGTTTCAGTTTAATTTATAAAAAATTATTTCTAACCACTCGAAAGATAAAAATTATATAAAAATGAAAATTATTATTTTTTATTTCTTAACTAAATTAATTTTGAATTTTTAAAAAAAATTCTAAAAATCAAACCATACATAACCTAAGAATATTTTGATAAGTCATTTCTTACGTTGGTAACTTATTTAATTATTTGTTAATTTTACGACATTTTTACCATCTAAAACCTGTTTGGTAACCATTTCGTTTTCAGTTTTCAATTTTTAATTTATATTTACAAAAATTTAAAAAACTGTCATAAAAACTTGTTTGATAATTTTTTTGGTTTTTAAATGGTTGTCTCAGTTTGTAAATTTGAGTAAAAAACGTAAATTCAAAAAATGAGCTTACGTTAGTTTTTAAACAGAAATTTAAAAATTTTACTAATAAAATTTTTTTTCAATTAATTTTGTTTCAATGAATTTTTTTTCCAACTAATA
Source organism: Camellia sinensis (assembly GCF_055761805.1). Taxonomy (NCBI): domain Eukaryota; kingdom Viridiplantae; phylum Streptophyta; class Magnoliopsida; order Ericales; family Theaceae; genus Camellia; species Camellia sinensis. Next base: position 173,858,169 of record NC_138967.1, read on the forward strand.
CTAACCGAGGGGGGCAATTGGTAATGCTACTTTAAATCTTAAGGAGGGGATTGTAATTTTTAAAATATGAGGGGTGTCAATGTAATTTACCTAGTGAAGGCAAAATTAGTATTTAAAAAAATTAAATTGCTGAAGGGGGAATTGTAATAAATATAAACCTCATGGGGTGTCAGTGTAATTTACCCTTAATAATTTGAATTGTTTATATTGTAAGATTCGTCAAGTGAATTATTTATGTAAAAAATTAAGTTTATTGGATATCTATAATCCTATAAGTAAAACACATTTATTTTTTATAAAAATTAATGGTTAACATAATTTTAATAAATTTTTAAAAACAATTAAGACCTAATCATGGGGTTATGAATATTCAATTAACTTGATTTTTTATATGAATAATATTCTTAACAAACTCTACAATATAAACGATTTAAATTATCAAAAATATTCTAGACAAACTCTCACAAATGGACACAGCAGACTATTGTGCCTTGAAGGCACAACCACACAAGTCCAATGTTAGCCACCTCAAAATATTTATTAATTTTTTTTTATTAAATGTTTTCATATGAGCCTCATATTTATGTGAAATATTTAGTGCAAATTTTGATATTTTTTTATAGAATTTTTAACATTTATTTTGATATTTTTTTTAGAATTTCTTGCATTTTTAGGGAGTGTTTGGGAACGTGGGTCGGGAGACTTTTTTTTTGCGATCTAAGGCTCATTTGGGAACATACTATTTTAGTAATTTTTTGATTTTTTGGCTAAAATATGAGATAAAAAAATTAGTACGTTTGGAATAATTTTTTAATTTTTACGAAAAGTTGTGCAAAAAGTAGAGAAAAAAGAGAATCGTTAACTTTTTTATATAGATTATAGACTTTTTGATTTTTTTTAGTAATTTTTAAATTTTTAGGCTGAAACACTCACATGCCAAATGAGGTCTTTTAAGGAGATAGTAAAAAGTCACTTTTTAATTTTTAGGCCTTGTTTGTCATAATATAAAAAAGTCAAAAAGTCACTATCCTATTTAAGTCACATCATTTTGTTTAAGTCACATCATCTCTCTATCACATCACTCCAAACTCAACCCATACTCAACTCATACTTCATAAATAAGTCAAAAAATACACTTATTTAGATCATTCCAAATCACCCCTTAATCTATTTTGGTCACATCACTTCTTTACTTTTTTATACATTTAAAAAAAATGAAAAAGTTAATTTTTAATTAATTCCCAAAACAACACTTAAAATAGTTAATAAAATAAAATATTATATTTAAATCATAATTATTAATTTTTTTTATCATAATCATTAAATTGATTATAAAAAAAAAATCAACTATGATTACAATAAAACTTTTTTAATGAAATTAAAACAATTAAAAAAAATTACTTAAAATAATCAAATTTATTAGTGTAGAGAGAGGGGGTTGAAAGGAAGGATGGGTTTGGGTTTTGGTTTTGGTTTTGGTTTTGGTTTTATTTGATTTTTGTTAGGGATGGCAATTTAAAACCGATTTGACGGGGACCCGATCTATCACGCCCCAAAATTTGGACAATTAAATATTAAATTAGGACTAAACCCCAATTAATATTCCATCATCCAAATCCTAGGGGTGAAACAAAAAAAAACTAAACGCAAACTAAACCATCCACTATAATCTCATTATTAACAAATACCTCAACATTAAGTGCCAACAACTAGTCCAAACAACTTAAATAAAGTACGGTTACAAACCAATCTAAATTATTCCAATACTAAAGTCATAAAGAGAATAATAAATACATAGACTAATATCAATCTTTAACTCAATAAAACAAAAGAAGTCCAAACGGCAGGTCCAACACTATCGTAAATCCAAGTCACCACCGTAGTCCCAACTAATCCTGCAAATGAAGCTCAGCTGCGCTCAAACAGAACGCACCCGAGTTGCCAAGAGACAAAACGGGTCAGTATACAGGTATACTGGTATGAGTACAAGAATTGACACCCACGTGTCCACCAGATACAAACAAAAAGTATATTATTTCTTGTTACGAAACAAGACAAGTAGTTCCAACCTCACCGAGACGAATGAGTAGTTTCTCGAGATACGGTGGCATTTAGTTTCTTGTCCGTATACAAGGAAATATAAATTGATTATAGAATAGACAATATAGAAATAAAAATATGGTGGGTCAGTCCTGCATAAAAAGTTAGTAAGACCCACCATCCTGCAAAACAAATAAAATTAGTATAATTTAATCATAAGTAACTTGTTGAAACAAATATAAAATTACATCGTTTCATACTTAAATAATTCGAATTGATCAAAACTCAAAGAACAAAAGTTGTATAGAATCAAATTTCCTATAAGACATCGCGTACGAATTTAACAGAAATTGAACAGGTTAAGAGAAAAACTTGATATAAAAATCTAGATAGAATTCAATCGAAAAATCTGAAACTGAAACGAACTAAAACAGCCCTAAGATGATTTTTTTTCGAAAAATTTCAAAACACGAAAAGTGTGCAGAATAATGTTTTACTTCAGTTTACGCAAAACCAATAAAAAAATGAGCTCGTTTCATGGTTAAAACAACCTATAAAAATCTGCATTACCAGAGTGAGTCAAACCGACAATAGCCAAGGTCATCCGATTATAAGTTCTAATCGATCTTTTTAATAAAAAGGTACAACACAAAAGTTGTCCAAAATCACGAATACATGCTTCTGCTCAAATTTCATAATTTATCAAGATCGTTTACTATTATATATATTTTTTTATCTTGTACATATCAGTACCATTCACACTATACTAATAAATTCACAATTAAATTCTTTGTTCCTTAACTCCACCACTTCGGCCCTCCACTTCTGGCCTACACATATATCCCATGTGCCTCTCGTATATCTAACACTGCTCCAAAGCCAAACTTGCACGGGGATATCGTCCCGAGTTTGACTCACACTCCCCGGATGGTTAGCATATACGTACGCGCGTAAATCAAAGCACTCGTCTACTCATGAGAACGAGGCAACAATATAAATAACATCTCATCAACATCATGAGACAAATATAACAATGCCGGGCATAAGGCATTAAACAACTCTCATAATTCTCACTTTTTTATACACTCTTTCTCCCCATCACTCAAATAAAACAACAATCCATGGAGTCATGGTGGAGTATAAGGAATTTATCTATAGGTTCATAATTAATCTTAATTTCATATGACCATGAGTGTAATTACGACCATAAAATAAATCCATATAAAAATCATAAACATGGCATACACAACTAATCCAAATAAGTAAAATCAATCCTTCATTTACATGCAAATACAAAATTTATCCAACATCATCCATATAAAAATCATAAACATGGCATACACAACTAATCCAAATAAGTAAAATCAATCCTTCATTTACATGCAAATACAAAATTAATCCAACATCAAATAAAAATAAATAAATAAAAACAACGAATCAATCCATCCTCTAACCAATATCTATGGATTCTAAGTTTATTTTAATTTTATATAATCATGAGTGTGATTACAATCATAAAATCAATCCATATAAAAAAAAAAAAACCCTAAACCTTGCATGCAACTAATCAAAATAATTAACATCAATCAATCATCTAAAAACTCTAAACCTTACATAAACAACCAATCAAAATAATTAAAATCAATCAATCATCTATAAACCCTAAACTTTACATACACCACTAGTCAAAATAATTAAAATCAATCTATCATCTTTGTGTGAATACAAAATCAAACTAATATCAAATAAATAAATAAAAACAAAGAATTAAATATAAATCAAGGGAAGTGGATTTTGTACTCACAATTATTTTTGAAGATCAAAGAATCACTCAAATAATTAATAAAATCACCCAAAATAAAACCCTAAACCTTGCATACCCAACTAATGCAAATAATTAAAATCAATCAATTATCCAAAAACTCTAAACCTTACATACACGTCTAATCAAAATAATTAAAAAGTTAGTCAATCATTTAAAAATTCTAAACCTTACATATCCAACTAATTAAAATAATTACAATCAATTAATTATCTAAAATCTTAAACCTTACATATACATCTAATCAACATAATTAAAATTAATCAATCATCTAAAAATCCTAAACCTTACATACTCAATTAATTAAAATTATTACAATCAATTAATCATCTAAAACCTTAAACCTTACATATACATCTAATCAACCTAATTAAAATTAATCAATCATCTAAAAAATCTCAAACCTTACATACCCAACTAATTAAAATTATTACAATCAATTAATCATTTAAAAATCCTAAACCTTACATATACGTCTAATCAACATAATTAAAATTAATCAATAATCTAAAAAAAATCCCAAACCTTACATACCCAACTAATTAAAATTATTACAATCAATTAATCATCTAAAAATTCTAAACCTTACATATACGTCTAATCAACATAATTAAAATTAATCAATCATCTAAAAATCCTAAACCTTACATACCCATCTAATTAAAATTATTACAATCAATTAATCATCTAAAAATTCTAAACCTTACATATACGTCTAATCAACATAATTAAAATTAATCAATCATCTAAAAATCCTAAACCTTACATACCCAACTAATTAAAATTATTACAATCAATTAATCATCTAAAAATCCTAAACCTTATATATACGTCTAATCAACATAATTAAAATTAATCAATCGTCTAAAAAAAATCCCAAACCTTTCATACCCAACTAATTAAAATTATTACAATCAACTAATCATCTAAAAATCTTAAACCTTACATATACGTCTAATAAACATAATTAAAATTAATCAATTATCTAAAAATCCTAACTTTACATATACATCTAATCAAAGTAACTAAAATTAATCAATCATCTAAAAAACCCTAAAGTTTACCTACACAACTAATCAAAGTAATTAAAATCAATCACTTATCTAAGAACTCTAAACTTTACATATACTACTAGTCGAAATACTTAAAATTAATCTATCATCTATAACCCTAAATTTTATATCCACAACTAATCAAAATAATTAAAATTAATCTATCGTCTTTATGTAAAACAAAATCAAACTAACATCAAACAAATAAAAATAAATAAATAAATAAAACAGTGAATTAAACATAAATCAAGAAAAGTGGGTTTTATACTCACAATTATTTTTAAAGATCCAAGAAATATTCGAAAAACTAATGGAGCCACCAAAATAAAATCATAATCTATTTTTTTCTTTTTGCTCTTTTTCTTCTTCTTCACTTTCACGCCACACACACACTGCACTCTTTTTTTTTCTTCTTTGGTGATCAATCTCTCTCTCTCTCTCTCTCTCTCTCTGAGCTTGCCGCCGCAGACAACTTTTTTTTTTTTTTTTTTTTTTTTTACTTCCACCCTTAATTCCTAAACCCTATTTGATTTCCATATTATATATATATATATATATATATAAATCTAAATCTCATACATAACACCTAATAAACTATCAGATAATATTATATAGCAAATTATAATATATATAAATATAAATATACCGTAATATATATAAATAACAAATATAAATACACCTTTCTTTTTTTATGTATAAATGAATATATAAATATAAAGATTCTGATTAATCATATATGATTATATAAAATTAAATATCACATTAAATTAACTAAATAATACATTGAATTCTCATGAATCCACATAATTAATAAAGTCAAAAATAAAATGAGATAATAATAATCATAATAATAATAAATAATGACTTAAGAAAATTAGGGCGCTACACGATCCCCCGATCCCGATTTGAATATTTTTTTTCGAAAAATACCCCCGATTGGACGGAAATGGTATTCAAAAATTATTTCCCGATTAATTTCGGGTTGGGGACCCCGGCCCCGGCCCAACCCCGTCTCTTCCCGACGTATTATATATATATATATATAATATGCTTTCTATTATATATATAATATACTGATTCGGCTTTACCTCTTTCATTAATATCTACTCACTCTCTCTCTTCCCTTTACTCTCTCTTTCTCTCTCTCTTTTCACCTCCTCAAGGCAGTATTACACTTCACTAAACCCTTCCTCTCTCTCTCTCTCTCTCCCCCCTCTACTCTCTCTCATTCTCACTGACTCTTACTCTCGCACTTCTTCTTCTCACCACCGCTGTCCGCGACGTCTTCTCCTCAGTGCCACCGCCGCTGTTCGCGACGCTGGAGTCGCTGTCCAGCTCGCACCTCTACTTCACCTTCGTCGACTCTGCACCTCGGTCCACCTCGTCACTCTCACACATCTCCTCCACCTCTGTACACCTCGCACCACATTTTCCGTCGTCCATCGTCGCCGATCTGCGATCTGTTGTTGCCGCTCCACCTCCTCCGTCGTCCATCGCCACGGATCTAAGATCTATTGTTGCCACTTCACCTTCTCTGTCGTCTATCACTGTGAATCTCAGATTTGTTGATGTTGAAATTTTGTTGATCATTTTATTAATATGAGATCTGTTGATGTTGTTAATGAAGATTTGTGTTGTTGTTGTTGTTGTTTTTTTTTTTTCTGGCCGGGGAGTTTTCGGGGTCGGGGAAACTCGATCCCCGTTAGGGGACGGGGATGGTGACTGTGATAAGTTCCCTGTTGGGGATCGGAGCCGAGGACGGGGAGGGTGATCCCCGACCCCATCCCGCCCCGTTGCCATTCCTAATTTTTGCAAACGACGATCTGACTCACGCAGCGACGGCTAAGGTTATTTTAAAAAATGGATTAAAAGTTACTTTTTAATTTTTAATTTAATATTTTCTCTTATAAAAAAATAAAAAAAATTGAAAAGTAATTTTTAACTACCTTTTCAAAACATCTCTAGGAATCCCATGTCCTGACATGGGTTTGGGCTTGGTAAAATTGTTGGTGGTCTTAAAATGTAATTTGATCGTATTTTATACTAATGACAATTTATTATATATATTTTTTCTTTTTTTCAATTATCAATATAAATTTATAAATTATATCCCTTTCACCAATCATAATATTATTTGAGACACAACGAGTGTGTTTGATTTGGTTTTGAGAGATAAATTTTTTAAAAAAAATTTGGGGAGAGAATTTTTAAAAAATTAATTTGTTTGGTTGTATATTTTGTAAATAATTTTAGAGTATGAGAGTTTTAGATGATTTGATATTTTATTGTAATTGAGTAGATATGTGTGAGAAAAAATGATTGAGAAAGAGAGATGAGAGAAAAAAAATAATTGATTGATATATAAAACAGAGAGAGTGATTTTAAATTTTTTTTTTCAAAATTATTTTCTATAAACAAACCAAACAAGGCGGACATATAAGTGTCTAGAGACCCACCAATAACTGAATCAGTCTGTTTGGTTTTAGTTATTCGGATTAAGTTTTTTAAAAATTAATTTTTTTGATTTTCGTGTTTTTTTGTTTTTAGTGAATATTTTTAAAATTTTAAATATTTTTTTTATTTTTTTAGATGTACTTTACTTAGATGCATCTTAAAAGTTAAAAATTTGTAAAAAATATTTTAAAAAATTAATAAATACATAGAAATACAAAAAATTTATTGAATTTTTGTATTTTTTTATATTTTTGGTATTTAATAAATTTTAAAAGATTTTTTTTTACTATTTTTTTTACTTTTTAAGTATATTTATGTTAAGTGTGTCTAAAAAGTAAAAAAATTATTTAAAATATTAAAAAAAATTCAGTAAAAATAAAAAAAAAAACACAAAAAAATAAAAAAATAAAATTTTTTGAAAAATATTTTTAGAAAAATAGAACTAAGCCAGCTGATTTCGCCGTTAAACGCCGAAAACTGTTTTTTGCGGTTTTGATAAACGGGCGTGACGTCTCGGTGGTGGGGCCCAGCACCGATTTCACCGTTAGACGCCGCCAACGTCAGCCTCTGCTGTCATCGTGGCCGTTCCTCCGCGTTGCCACGTGACGACATCATCAACCCTCCGGCACAAATATTGTGCATTTTCTCTCTCTCTCTCTGGGCGGCGCTATTATATTACAGTCAAACCCTGATTGACTGAGCCGAATATTCTCCCACACGATGCATATGATATCAGATAACTGATTATTTAAAAACCCCACTCACACTTATTACTCGTGACTTCACGCTCCTTTGTAGCGCTGTCTACCCAAAAGAAAGTAATTTTGAGGGAAAATCACTTTTTAGACCATCTCTAGCGTTCAACTAAATTTTGCATCAAATTTAAAATTTGGTGAAAAAATTATTTTTTGTAATTTCAATGATTTCATCAAATTGGTATCAAAATAAAAATTTACTAAATTTTTCATCAAAGTAAGAATAGGAAGAAGATTTCAACAGTTTACTGTGCATGACCGTTGGGGGAGACCAATCGGTCAACCTGCCGGTGGATCAACCGGTCGACTGGTTCTTTTGCAAATAGGTTGGTTCAAACAGGTCAAAAAGTTCAAAGAGGTTAAAAAAAAAAACACACTAACCGATTGACCCCTGCTTTGATGACAATCATTAGAACAGTCTGTATCAGATTGAAAAAATGGTCTTTTTTTTATTCAAATTTAGTGAAAAATTTAGTGGACCATGGTCTTAGTGAAGATTTTTACAAAAATAAAAAATAATAGACAACTCTAGAGTTAGGCTCAAAACACAGCACTAATAGAAATTAAAAAAATAAATTAAAACAAAACATCATATCATATGGAGGTCATCACAAATCAGAACCCCCAATCTTTTTTTCAAAAAAAAAAAAAATACCACAAACATAAAGGCCGTAACTTTGAGTTGCACCCTACATTTTTTTCACTTGTATTATTATATTTTTGTAATTTTTGTCTGCCTATTGTGACGTGATTTTTCCAAAATTTTATAATATAATGTGTGTATCATGGGGGGTGTTTGGTAGGAAAATTGAGTTAAAATAACTCCTTAAAAGATAAAATAAGTTAAAATAATTAATTATTGAAAAAATAATTTTTTAGTAATTTTAATGCAAAATTAAAGTAGGTCTCAACTATTAGTTAAGGTGGGATTAAATGAGTTAAAATTTTTTTTTAACAAGGTCTTTATACCACAAAAAGAATGTCTAAAACCCATTAATAATTAAATAAGTAATTGTCTTATAAAATTGGCCCCATGAATGAAGTATTGGGAATTGTGTGTAGCTACCAATCCTACATTGATTGTACAGGAAAGCTTTGATGAGTATTTAAACCTCAAGATTTTGATAAGAGCATGAATCCTTTGGGGAATTCAAATTTTTCGAAGGAAGGAAATTATGAATACTTTAAGAATGGGCTTGGACCAAAACTATGGTCCAACTTGGTTATGGCAAAATTGTCACACGTGTGTGCGCACGTTGACAGAACCGGATCAGGCCGGGTCTAGGTCCGTAGATCTTAGGCTTGAGGCTTGTTGGAATGGATTAAGTTTAGACTGAGCCAGATTAGTGGTCCACCAACCTAATCTTTTTGGACTAAGTCTGCTGTAGATATGTATATACACATAGGTGTATAGTGTGTAATTCACACATTGAATCCCTATTAATTTTGTGTATTACTCCTGTAGTTTTGCAAGAGTAATGGGCATTGGTTGCTAGCCTTCATGGCTGGAGGCTCCTCCTCTCTCTTCTGTGGTATATAAATAGAGACCAACCTCTTTGGTTGTCAATACAAATTTTTGCCTTCCAGAATTATACAGTTAGTTTGTTTGCTCTTATAATTTTCTTCCAGTATGAGAAAGTGCTAACATTGTCGGTTCGCCAAAGCTAACAGAAGATACTTTTGCGTTAGCTGATCTAAACCGTTGTATCCCAGGAGACAAAAGTTGACGTACCTCCAGCATCCATGGTGAGGCAGCTAATCTATTTTAAGAAGATTGTAGTACCACAAAGGTTTCGGTTTGATTTCTCGTCTTTCAATATATTGTGTGTTATGTATTTTTGTTTCATGTTCCATAATGTAATTTGTACATATAGATTTATTTGATGTTCTATAATTTTATTTATCAAATATGAATTTATTTGTTTTGTATAATTACACAATTTGTACAACAATAATAAGATAAAATGTCAAATCCAATTTATAATTATTTTATTTTTCTCTCACAATTATCAAATTAATTACAAAAAATCAATAAACTTCTCAAACACAACTATTTTAGCTACACTAAAATAGTTAAAAAATAAAATAGTCAACTTTCTAAACAAGACCTATATATCACAGTCACTAATGTTTCCAGTGTTAATTAATTTATGATTTAGTTGTAACTTATTCTCAATATTATTTGGTTATAATTCAAAACATATTTATTTGCTCATCATACCTTATGTAATGTTTGGTTTTAATTAAGTTTTTTTTTTTAAAGTTATATTAAAAAAATTTAGTTATGAATATCACAAATGTTATAACTTGTATATGGTACATATTATTTTAAAAGTGTTTATTTTATAATGATCCTTGCACAAAATTAGGGTAAAAATATCAAATGACTCATATTTTGCAATTAAATTTTGATGAATCTTATAAACACTAAGATTGTTTGGTGTAATTTATTGGAAAACTATCATATTAGTGATATTTGTAAAAAAGATGGTAAACTTTATAAATATTAACAATTAAAATCATAATTTTTTTTCTCTCTAACTACTCCTAATTTGTAATTTCCCCTAATTTAAATTAGTTGTTTATAACTTTGTCTTAGACTGATTGATACACCTTTTGTTAATAGTTTAAATAAGTTTAAAAAAAAAAAATTGATTATCTAAAAACTATATGGGATAATTTTTTTTATATATATTTCTATTCTCTAATTATCAATTTTTAATTTACAATAAGTTGTATCAAACAAGTCGACTATATAGGTTGAAAGATTGATTCATATGTTAATAGGATTAAATAAAATAAAACTCATTAAATATTTTTTCAAAATATTATATATATATATATATATTTCTTATTGTAAGTTTATGTATAATATGTTTGCTACCAATTTTTTAAAATTAAACACTAGTTTGGTGAGAAAAAAATATAAAATATAAAATATTCATAATTTCTAGATGATTAATCCTTTTTAAGTAGAAATAGTTCTTGAAAAATTAAAAATATTTTTTGGGGTTTATTTTTGTCAAATTAATTTATATTTATTCACCAAAAAATAAAAATATTTTGAAATCAAACAAAGCCCTTAAGTCTCACTACTTTTATATTGATATTTTAAAAAATAGCATGATATGTTTTAATTAATAATAAGTGTGAGCATTGATTAAACAACATTTAAAAATTTCTTATTGTTTGGTGCATTTTGATATTATGAGTAAAAAATCAGTATAATTGTTGATCACCAACCTATAGTATTATCAATAAATAATAAAATAAATAAGATGGTGAACTTTATTGTAATAACTTTTGCTATGATGGATAATTTATTTACTTTATCAATAAATAATAAAATAACAAATAAGATGGTGAACTTTATTGTAATAACTTTTGCTATGATGGATAATTTATTTACTTGAACGGTACCATCACGTTTCAATGATATCATTATTATTGTGGTATTAGTTTTTTTTAGTATGACATTTAGTATGTCTTGAATTATTATTCTCTTCATTAATAACGAATACGTAACCTGAGCAAAAAGAAATTATTTTTAATTTTAAAAAATATCAAGATAAATAATTTATTTTCCTGATTGAATTTGTTGGGTACAATCAACTAACATTTATCTTGACAACCTAACAAAAAACACTCACCTCTAACATAAAACTTGTCATTTTAAATTTTTTGCTTTGTTGATTTTCATGGCATGCTCTTTACGTGTATCCGTCAAAATTTTCAATTTTGTAATAAAACCTAGATCTTTAATATAGCATTTTTGGTTGATATTTATTGGTTACATACATAAATATGTATGTGAGGATAATATCTCCAAAGTATTTAATAAAAACGTAATAAATCTGCGAACACATGTAAAATTCACATATGGTAAATTAGGACAACCAACAAGCATTGTAAACATTTATGATTGCAAATATTATTGGAAAACTTTAAGCATGTGTTTTTTTTTTTTTTTTTTCACTTGATAATAAGTTAAGAGTGTACAACCCCTCTGTTGAACCTTTCTAAATTTCTAATTATACAACCATTGGAGTTGTGCTCAAGGACACTTTTGCCAAACTAAAATTTTGCCCTCCCAAAATAATTCATAGTCACTGAAACATCCCATTTATCACGGAAAAATGTTTGGTGGCCACAAATTATGTGGCTCAAATGGTCCGAAAATGCCAAAACTACGTCGTTTTGGCATTTTCAGAGTTGTTTTGTATCCAAAACGACGTCGTTTTGGCATTTTCGGGCCATTTAAGCCACAGAATTTGTGGCCACCAATCATTGCCCCATTTACCACAACCCCCCCCCAAATAAATAAATAAATAAATTAATTATTTCTATATTTTGAGAAGCTGCCATATAAGTTTGTCTTCTATTTGGCCTTGTCTTTTATCATAATGAGGTTATTGAGCAAACATAAGAGATCTCATATTATTGGAATCTATAAAATATTTTATGAGCGATACTATATTTTTGAATACATCACTTCTATTTTGATATCTAATGGGTCATTTCATACACTAAAAATAAATATTAAACTATACCAAATACTTTAGAATAATGGTAAATTCAAGTATCGATCTACAGGGACAAACGAGAAATTAAACTAATTTAATTGCTAGATTCTTAAGTTAATTTTGATTAAAAAGATTGATGGATATTATGACTAAACAAGAATTAAATGAAATTGTATAATTAATTTGAAAATTAAAATTAGAGTTTGAGATATTAATTTTTGGAATAAATGATAGGGCAAAGAATTCACCACTAAGTACATAAATGAGATTTAACATCGGCCATTAATTGCAATCTGGTTTGAAATATTCAATATTTCACAACTACAAGTTTGAAATATTGATAAAGAGGATTGTTGCATTCAACGTATAAACACGAATCATCCCGAGTAGCACGATCTAAACTATGGTAGCAACAGGACCCGTCTCTCGTAGCATGACTCATCTCGTACTTTGAACACAAACACAAAGAAAACTAATGTATGAAAAACATTAAACCATCACAAAGAGTAAAATACTTGAAGAGATGAAAAGAACAATTATTATAAACTTCTAAAACGTCCATATATTTGTTCAAACCATTTCACAATCAAAGCTCAAGAAAAATCTCTTTACGTGGATAGGATTTCATCAAAACCCTAGAAAAAAAGACCCTAGCCACTCATGAAGGAGTAGGAAGAGTTGGAAAAGGTGGAAAAGGAAGAAGCCCTCATGAGAGTTTTTCTTAAAGCTTGAGGAAAAATCACATTTTCAAAACTCTTGCCTCCCTTTCCTTAGAATAATTTTTAAACCCTCTTTTAATGTCCTCTTTTTCCTTTTATTCCCAGCAGAAGAGCCTTAAAATTTCACGCATGCAACCTTAGGTGGGCCGCTCGAGCGGTGGTGGGCTGCACATGCGGTGAAGCTTGGCCGTACATGCGATGAGGTGGCTGGCTTGGATTTTTCGCTTATCGCCCGGAGAATTTGCTTTCGCGCCCTTTTTTATTGAATTTGCGTATTTCCTGCCAAATCTATACAAGTGCACAAAACACATCATCTCCACCAAATAAACAAAATTAAAAAACTATAAATGTAACTTAAGCGACCTCAATGTGATACCTTTCGGCCCACATCACAGCCCCCAACTTACATTTTGCTAGTCCTCGAGCAAAACAAAAGAAATAAGAGAAGTAAAATAACTCTAAGCCATTTTCGTAGGAATCATGATTGCATTTAGTATATGCAACAAGTCTTTCAACCACGAGATTATCCCAAGTGGACGAGTATAGTCTCGTAAGGGTTTCTAGAAATGATACCCACAACATCAACAAATTCATATATGCTCAACAACAATTAGCCATACTACTTCACCTAACAATCAACTTATGTGTCACTACAGTGTGATATTAAGACATGATAAGTCATTGAAGGCACAGTGGACAAGTAATAAGGAATGTTAATACAAAATTAAAGTCTCCTGTACTTGTAAATGCTAGTAGACGCATCATCAGTATCTCGGTGTAAAGTGCAATCTCCATACTAGTTAACTGTCCACTATAATAGCCCAGTGTAACTCATAATAACACTCAACATATACAGAAAAACTAAACTATTGCAGCCAAGATTCTCAAAAGTTTTTTTTTTGAAAGACTATGCAATGTCCTAATCCATTAAACTTTCTAATCAACCCATGTAACAAGCATTGGACCAATGACTCCCAAACCAGATAGTTTTAGGGCACTAGGTGTGAAGACACCCCTACGGGCTTAATAACTCGAGTTGAAAAGGTTACGAATCCAAATAAGTCATTTTCCTTATTTTTCCTTAACTGTGCAATGTCTAGGTCCCTTAAACTTTCTAATTATCCCATGTAGCAAATATTGGGCTAATCACTCCCAAACCAGACGATTTTAGGGCACTAGGTGTAGAGACACCCCTACGGGCTTAATAACTTGAGTTAAAAAGGCTACGAACCCAAACAAGTCAAGTGTTTTTTTTTTTTTTTAAAGAATTTTGGCTACTCATTTATTCTTTTCTACAACCCTAGCCATTATCAATGATGTACACCAGAGATTATAATAGAGAGGTCACTGCTATGATAGTGTGTTCATGTGAATCCAAGCATATTCATGACAAGTGTACTAATACCACAAACACAAATAACTATCCTAGTGCAAACATCGCATGTGAGTATTTACCCAACAAACCATTTTCATACAAGTCCACTATGTTCCCCAATTAACATATGCTTATATCATTACCATACTGGCACAAAGTGAAAATCAAGTGAAGTGGTGCAATCAAGTGTAACAAGTACAAACATGAATTGTTTTTATAAATACCCTCACCCCCCAACTGGAATACAACATTGTCGTTAATGTAAGCAATTGTATAGTAGATAGTAAAATGAGAGAAAGAGGATCTTACCAGATGGCGGAGGTACACATCCAGCGAGGTAAGGACACACCAAACATACACACACTTTTTTTTTTTGGGGGTATTGTACAGTATAAAAGGAAAAAAAAAAAAAATAAAACAAAACAAAAATAAATAAAGAAAATAAAACAAAGAAAATATACAGATATCACTGAAGTGGATTCGGTGGTGGTGGGAAATGTTGCTTAAATAGGGCATGCATCAGCATCTGAGTCTCGAGTGCCTCATTATGAACCCTAGCACCAAGCTGATCAAACCGCTGCTGGGTCGACTCCCAGTATGCGTAGAAGTCAGTTTGTAGAGATACAACTGACTGTTGATACCCATCAAATGCCATATGCGAATGATCCTAATATGCTTGATTATCCAAAAGAGCCCGATATTGCGCCCACGCCATACGAAATGGTAGTGGTGTTGGGGCTGGTGCAGCAGCAAGCTCTACCGAAACATCATTAGGATTGGCCAGGGCATCGGGGAAGAGTAGTGGAGGCGGTAGGCGAGCAGTGGTTTGGCGCCAGTGGGTTTTACCATAAAGTGTGGGCAGCGGAAGCTGAACCTCATTAGGTTCCAATGGGTATGTCCCTTGGCCTTTTATAAGTGCGATGATGAGGTTGGCAAAATAGAGGGCCCATGTAGAACTGCCTCGGGTGTTGCACAACCTGACTTCATTAAGGATACGAAACATCTGGTTGAAGATCAAAATAGGGATGTCGACCCAAAACCCGAAGTCAAATCGGTACAAGGCACGGAGGAAGTCCCCTCACCGCTTTTCTTTGTGGCCTAGAGGGACGACATTCTTTTTAAGAACCACATCAAGGAAAAGGAGGCGGTGCGGTAAGTTAGCCCGACGGATGTTAGTGCGGTTATTATCATCCTGCTACCCCTCATAAAATTTGGTGACCAATGCAAGGATTGTGAGTTCCTGAGTGAACATCGGGAGCTGCTCTTCATCGATAGTGTTCATGGAACAGTGGAGAACCTTGCCAATAGAAGTTGGTGTGACCACTAACTCCACGCCGTTAACAAGGGAGCAAAGAGCTCCTGGGACCTCGTCATTGATGTATATATTTTGATAAAAGACTCGCACAATGCGAGGATACGCCGGTTCAGTGACGGTGTAAATGCCCAGGAGGTCCCAGTTTTCAAGTTGTCGGACACTCCATGCGGTGGGGTCCACATCAAAGGATGTATTACATGCAATTGGTTTGTTGGCCCAAGTGTCAGTTGGTACATCCCTAGCAGCAATGTTGGCATTGCGAGGCCGTTTAGGTGCTCGGCGAGACCATGTAGCCATTCCTGCACAAAATAATACAATGAGCACAACAAAAAACGTGAAACCATTATATTAGAACGCATCAAACATTGCATGCATGCACAAATCATGCAAATCCTCATTGCCATCACACTACTGGATATCTTTAATTTTCAATTTTAAATTTTTTTTTTTAATATACTACAAAAAATTAACTTACACTAAGTTAGCATGAGACAAATTTACAAACACACATATGAAATGCAATGAATAAATAAATAAGAAAATAATCTAAGTTAGTAGAAGAGAATAAAATAAAATAAAATAAAATAAAAATTCAAAAAATAAAAATAAAATAAAATAAAAACTAAACCACTAAACAATTAAACTAATAATTAAATCACAAAAAAAAAAAAAAAATTCACTAACTAAACAATTAAAACAAAAATAAAAACAATCTACTAACCAATTAAACTAACAAGAACCACTAACTAAACAATTAAACTAAACAACTGCATTAGATAAAAATAGGCTACAATAAGGCAAATTATTATTATTATTATTATGGATTTTTTTTAATAATTTTTTTGTGTGTGTATTTGGGTCACACATGCACCGGAGATGGCCACACGTGCGGTGGGTTTGTTGGTGCATGCCTAGTTTAGATTTTGTTTTGTGTATGTGTGTGTGTGTGTGTGGTTGTTGTTGTTGTTGTGGTCGTATGTGAGGATGACAATGATGAACAAGATGATGAATGAACCTCAAAAACAACCGTTAAACTACTAGATTACAAGTGAAAACTAAGAAATCTAAACAAAAAGAGGGTGATTACCTTAAAAAAAATATAGGAACAAGAGAAAGAAAGAAAGAAGATCCTTTGGAAAAAAATGGCCGCCGGAAGGTTACCGGTCGAAAAAGATGGTGATGCTTCGGTGAGAGGGTGATTGTGTGTGAAAGTTGAAGGAAGAAGGAAGAAGGAAGAAGAAGAAGTGATGGTGGGGTTGGATGGAGTTTGTGTGTTTGATGGGTTGAGAGAGAGAGAGATAAGAAGAAGATGAGAGGTAGAGAGATAGTGTGCTGGGAAAAGTGATGGTCAAAAGAGGGTCTAAGGTTTGAAATATGAGTGGGTTTTTTTTTTTTGGAAAGAAATAAAAAAAAAAGTAAATAACAATAAATAAAAAATTTTAAAAAATTAAAATCTGCAAGTTTTATTTTATTTATTTATTACTATTATTTTTTATTTTTTTATTTTTGTTAAGAGAAATAAAGAAAGTAAAAATTAAATAAATAAATAAAAAGTAAATAAAGAAACTACACAATTTTTTTTCTTTTTTTTTAAATAATAAAAAAATAAGTAAATAAAAATAAATTAATTAATTAAATAAAATATGAAAGTATATATATATATTTTTTACCTGGGCCACACGAGCACTGTTTTATTGGTTGCTTGTGCGGCGGGATTGGCCGCTCCTGCGGCTCTTGCGTAGAATGCTTTTAGGCCTGGGCCGCTCGTGTGGTGCATTTCTTTCTTTCTTTTCTTTTTTTTTAGGGGGGGGGAATGGACCGCTCATGTTCCCATTTAGGCCGCACGAGTGCTGATTTTTGGGCCACTTCAGCAGCGGAATTGGGTTGCTCTTGCGGCGCTTGAGTAGTAGGCTTTTGGGCTAGGCCGCTCGTGCGGCCTGGTCATCCGCTTGTGCGCCCATGCTTGGTCTCTCTGCACGTGCGGCAGTTTGGGCCACACGTGCGGTCTGTGCAATTTTTTTTTTTTTTTTTTTTGTTAAAACTAGTACAACCCAATTTTTTTTAAAATTTTATTTTCTTAAATAAAAACCCAATCACAATCCAAATAAAATAAAATAAAATAATTAAACCATTTCTACGTGCAATGCGCCTATGAAATAAAAAAAAATGAAAAATAGAACATCAAAAACATCGAAATGTGCAACGAAGGTATAATCTTCACGTGAAAACCACGGGTACTACTTTTCTCCTTAACAGTGTTTGTAACTTTCCTATTCTCCAACAGGGTGATAGACTAGGTTGATTCAGTATCCAGAATCGAGGCGCATAAAACTAACTCGACCTATGGGGCTGCCATACAGAGTTCAAGCCTGGGTGGTTTTGAAGTAATCTCCACACCCCTGGGTATTTAAACAAGACTCTAGTTTAAGAAATTCCAAACCTTTGCGTTCTAGGCTTTTCCATTCAAACTCTAGTTTCCGCCGTCTAAGTTGGTCTCCTAAGAACTCACTATAAACACAGTTAGGTGGCTAAACCAGACCATCAGATGTCGTTCGGGCACGACAAACACCAAAGGAATTACACCTTTAGAGGATTTGAAGTCTCATAGACTCAAAACAAGTACTATGGAAAATATATTGGGTTCGTCAAGTGGACGACCTCAATCATCTCCCATTTCTCAATACCATTTACATAGTGTTTCAATCTTTGGCCATTGACCTTGAAAGTCATACTATCTTGTGGATTTTTAATTTTAACCGCCCATCCGAAAAGACTTCTATAACCTCATATGGGCTATCCTACTGAGACCTGAGTTTACCTGGGAACAATCGCAATTTAGCATTGAACAGCCACACTTTTTGGTGAAGCTCGAAGGACTTACAAGAAATGTGTTTATCATGAAATGCCTTAGTCCTAGCCTTGTAAATTTTGGAGCTCCCATATGCATCATTGTGGAGCTCCTCTAACTCATTAAGTTGGAGTTTCTGGTGGTCACCGGCTTTGGCCATATCAAAATTGAACTTCCTAATGGCCCACAAAGCCCGGTGTTTTAACTCAACAGGGAGATGACAAGGTTTTCCAAACACAATCCTATATGGAGACATCCCGATAGGTGTCTTATATGCAGTGCGATAGGCCCAAAGTGCATCAACCAACTTAGTGGACCAATCTTTCCTATCGGGCCTCACAGTTTTCTCGAGGATGTGTTTAACCTCCCTATTAGACACCTCTATTTGACCACTAGTCTGGGGATGGTAGGGAGTACCAACTTTGTGAGTGATCACATATTTGCGCACCAATGCCTCAAAGAATCGGTTGCAAAAATGTTTGCCACCGTCACTAATTATGGCACGTAGGAATCTAAAACGACATAAAATGATCTCATGGAGGAATTAAACCACAACTTTGTGGTCATTCGTTCTGGTGGTCACTGCCTCCACCCATTTGGAGACATAGTCCACAGCCACCAAAATGTATTCAAATCCAAAAGATGGTAAAAAAGGACCCATAAAGTCGATGTCCCAAACATAAAAAATCTCAACAATCAAAATAGGGGTCATTGGCATCATATCTCGCCGTGACATAGAGCCCATGCATTGACAATGCTCACAAGCTCTACAGAAGTTATGGTCATCTTTGAAGGTAGAGGGCTAGTAGAACCCACATTGTAAAACCTTGGCGGTCTTTTTCTGCCCACTGAAATGGCCGCCACATGCATGAGAGTGACAAAAGATGAAAATGCTATGGGTTTCACTCCCAGGGACATAACGCCGAATCACTTGATTCAGACAATACTTGAACAATTCCGAGTCTTCCCAAAAATAGTGCTTGACTTGTGAGAAAAATCGGTCTTTGTCTTGCTTAGACCAAGTTTTCAGAATTTGACCAACCGCCAAGTAATTCACTATGTGAGCAAACCATGGGAGGGTCACATGTGATACCACAATAAGTTGCTCGTTGGGAAACGAGTCATGCAAGGCTAATGGATCACTTGTGTGCTCAATAAAGATGCTAGATAGATAATCCGCAACTACATTCTCGGATCCCTTCTTGTCCTAGAGGTCAAACTCCTGAAGGAGTATAATCCACCTGATCAACCTAGGTTTAGTCTCTTTTTTGAACAATAAGTACCACAAAGCAACATGGTTTGTGAACATAATGACTTTAGACCCTAGGAGGTAGGACTGAAACTTATCAAGTGCAAAGACAATAGCTAGTAACTCTTTTTTAGTGGTAGTGTAGTTTAATTGAGCATCAAAAAGAGCACGACTAGCATAGGATATAACATGCGGCACTTTATTCACCCTTTGGCCCAAGACGGCACCGAGGGCATAATCAGATGTATTGCACATGATTTTGAAAGGAAGGGACCACTAAGGAGATTGCATGATAGGGGCAGAAGAAAGGGCCGCTCGCAGTGTTTCAAAGGCATTAAGACATGCCTCATCAAAGACAAAAGGTGAGTCCTTAGCAAGTAAACTACACAAAGAAAAGGATATTTTACCAAAATCTTTGATGAATCGACAGTAAAAACTTACGTGCCCTAGGAAAGACCTAACTTGATGCACAGAATTGGATGGAGGAAGGCCTACAATGAGGTCAACCTTAGCTCTGTCAACCTCTATACCTCGAGGGGACACAATGTATCTCAACACTATACCCTCGCGAATCATAAAATGACTCTTCTTCCAACTCAAAACTAGGTTTGTTACCACACATCGAGTAAGTACTTTAGTTAAGTTTTAGAGACACTCTTCAAAAGACGACCTAAACACGGAGAAGTCATCCATGAAGACCTCTATGAATTTCTCCACCATGTTAGAGAAGATAGCCATCATGCACCGTTGAAAGGTCACTGGTGCATTGTAAAGCCCAAAGGGCATTCGACGATAGGCAAAAGTGCCAAAAGGACTTGTGAATGTGGTCTTTTCTTGGTCAGCGGAGTATACCGGGACTTGATTATACCCCGAGTAACCATCAAGAAAACAATAAAAATCCTGTCCCGCTAACCTCTCAAGAATTTGATCAATAAATGGCAAAGAAAAATGGTCCTTCCTAGTTATAAAGTTCAATCGCCTGTAATCAATGCACACTCGCCACCCAATAGTGGTTCGTGTAGGGACTAACTCTCCTCACTCATTCTCAACAACAGTGATACCCGATTTCTCGGGCATCACTTGCGTGAGACTCACCCACTTGGTATCTGAGATGGGGTATATAATACCTGCATCCAACAATTTTAATACCTCATTTTTCACCACCTCTTTCATATTGGAATTAAGCCTTCTTTATATTTCACGAGGTTTGGTGTCCTCTTCTAAATGTATATAATGCATGCACATAGAGGGATCTATCCCTCGCAAATCAGCCATCGACCACCATATAGCACTCCGATATGCCACGAGAATACTCATTAATTGACTCTACTGCTCTACAGTCAAGTTAGATGCAATGATGACAGGTAAAGTATCCTTTGGCCTTAAAATACATACTTGAGTGTGGCCGGGAGTGGCTTCATCTCAAGTCTAGGTGGTGTGACAAGAGATGGTATGGTAGACTCTCTAGATAGAAGAGAAAGAGACTCAAACCGGGCTTTCGATGGAAGAAAATCCAGTGTAGAAGAAGAATTAAGTAAGGCATTCACCTTCTCCACTGACTCGTCAATATCAAAATTTTCAAACCCAAAATGAGCTAAACAAGCCTCTAAAGGGTCCTCGACAAGAATGAAGGGTAAAGCCTCCTCCACAATCCCATCCACAACATCCACAAATAAACACTCCTCTTTCTCATAGGGTTATTGGGAGGCTTGAAAAACATTAAGTTTCACTTGTATATTCCCAAATAAAACTTCCACAACCCCGGTACAACAATTTATGCATATATTAGCTGTAACCAAGAAAGATTGACCTAAGATCACCGAGATTTGCTTCCTGGAGCTGGCTACCGGTTCCATATCTAAGACTAAAAAGTCAAAAGGAAAATAAAACCTATCGACCTTTACTAGCACATCCTCAATCATTCCACGTGGCACTTTGAGGGGCCGGTCAGCCAACTGAAGAGTAACAGTAGTGGACTTCAACTTGCCAAGCCCAAATTCCTCGTACACAGAGTACGTCAATAAATTGACATTAGCCCTTAAATCTAACAAGGCCCTATCAATGAAATGATCCCCTATAATGCATGCAATGGTTGGGGCACCAGGGTCTTTAAGCTTGGAAAGTGTGTCATTTAATAAAATAAAGCTTACTTCCTCCGTGAGTATGACCTTTTAGGACACGTGTGTCCTAGATTTATGCTTTTGCATACAAAGGTCCTTCAAAAATTTAGCATAAGAGAGTACTTGCTTAATCGCCTCGAACAAGGGGAGGTTGATTTTAACTTGTTTAAAAACCTCCATCATCGCTTCCATGAATGCCGCCTTCTTATTAAAAAGGGACGGTGTCTCAAGGCATTGGGGAAAGGGTGCCTTAGGTATGTATGGTGTCTTGGGCTCATGTGAAGTGCTAGGGGCTAAGTCATCCCCCTTAGGTGTCTCCCCTTCACCTTTGCTCTCTTTGGGTTGACCACTGTGATCACCCTTCTCAACCTTAGTTACATCATACGCAATCGGCCGAGGCTCTAACTCTCTCTCACTTCTCAAAGTAATCACCACTTGCACCTACTCATGGTGTTTTCCATTCCCACCCGACCCCTCTGTCCTATATTGACCCTTAGGATGACCACAATCTGACTTGGTAATTTTTCCCCATCTCTTATATTCACCTTATTAGCCATTTGACCCAATTGGGCCTCTAACTTGGCAATGGAGTAAGTATGAGAGTGAACTACTGGTGCTAACCCCTTAAGTTCTGAGAGAACTTCTAACACCTAAGTCTCAAAGGCCGAGTTACCTTAAGGAACATGCGGGGGTTGTGGTTGTCGGTAAGGTTGTGGAGTTCGATAAGGTTGTAGTAGCCGGTAGGAAGATTAGTTGGCAAAATTATTAAAATTCTGCCTTGGTGGTGGAGGATTGTAAGAAGTGCTTTGTGAAGGAGGTCTCCATGAAAAATTAGGGTGATTTCTCCATCCCAGATTATATGTATTGGAATATGGGTCATTACCCAGGTTAAAGAATCCTTGAGCCGCATTCACATGCTCTTAGACTAACTCTAGAAATTGTGATGCCGAAGGGCACTCACTTAAGTCATGAGCTGGGTGGCACATATAGCACATGTCTCGTGAAATTGAGGCTAATCTTGTTGTATAGGGGCACGTCCCGCAGCTAATAATTGGTCCATTTTTTGGGACAATGCCTCTACCTATTGGGCTAACTCTAAGTTTTGCCCTACCTCATAAATGTCCCATCTTTTTGGGGCTCCAATTACTGGTTACCAGACTTGTCGGGTTGTAGAGGCATGGTGAACGGAATTATCACTTAAGTTCTCAAATAATTACTATGCCCTAGCGTCTTTTTTGGACATAAATGTCCCACCACAAGAAGAATCCACCATTTGGCAATGAGGCTCAGTTAACCCATAGTAAGAGGTCTGCACAAGTTGCCAATTAGGCACTTGGTGGTAGGAACATTGGTGGAGAAGGTCACGAAATCTCTCCCATGTCTCATGAAATTGTTCGCCATCAATTTGAGCAAAATTGGTGATGGCTCGCCTGAGTTGGTTAGTCTTACAAAAGGGAACGTACTTCTCCAAAAACCTCTGTTGTAATTAGTCTCAAGTTATGATTGAATTTGTAGGTAAGGAGTTCAGCTAGTGTTTGGCTTTGTCCTTTAATGAAAATGGAAACAAACGCAACATTAGGGTCTCATTGGTGAAATTCTAGATCCTCATTGTAGAGCAAATTTTCAGAAATTCATTCAGATGTTTGTAAGGGTCATCATGAGCTAGTCCATGGAATGATGGAAGCATTTGGATGGTGCTGGACTTAATCTCATAATGCGCAGCAGTGGTGTCGAGTAACTGAATGCATGATAGTAATGTATATGCAGTGGTGTGAAGTAATCCTTAAGGGTCCGATTGGGCCTATTTAGGCCATTCGGATTTTCCATCTCTATTGGTTCGAAGTATGGATAAGGGTATTCAAGCCTAGGAACACGGACAGAGACTCTAAGTTTCCTAAGAGTCCTTTCTAGTTCAAAGTCCAAATTCCACAATGCAGGGCGACAAGAACGGCGCTCGTGCATGCACTACTTACACACACACTAAGTTCCGACTCTATGCACTAGGTTATGAAAGCAAAAATACCAAAGAAGAGAATACTCACAGCGATTTAACGAAAACGCTTTACTTGTCTTACGGATGCTTGATGTGTAGACGTTTCCATTTGAGCTCTCTAGTTGTAGCACTTTTGTGCTTTGCTTGCGAGTATTTGCTTCTTTTTTTTTTTAAGCACTTTGGTGCTGCAGTTTGTTTTTAAAGTTCGGTTGCGCTCCACTAGCACTTCGGTGATAGCTCCACTTGCAAACACTCTGCAGACTTAGCAACACAAAAATATAAAATCCTAAATTAAAAATTAAAATCAGAATATAATTTTAAATTACTCAATTTCACCATAAGTTCCTGGTAATGGCGCCAAAATTTGATGGGTCGTTTCACACACCAAAAATAAATACTAAACTATATCAAATTCTTTAGAATAATGGTAAGTCCAGGTATCGATCACAAGGACAAACGAGAAATTAAACTAATTTAATTGCTAGATTCCTAAATTAATTTTGATTAAAAAGTTTGATGGATATTATGACTAAACAAGAATTAAATGAAATTGAATAATTAAATTGATAATTAAAATTAGGGTTTTAGATATTAATTTTTGAGAAAAATCCTAGGGTAAAAAATTCACCACTAACTGCATAAATGAGATTTAACATCGGCCATTAATTGCAATCTTGTTTGAAATACTCAATATTTCACAACTACAAGTTTGAAATATTGATCAAGAGGGTTGTTGCATTCAACATACAGGCATGAATCATCCCGAGTAGCACGAGGCATTTGCTCTAAACTATGATAGCAACACGACTCGTCTCTCGTAGCATGACTCGTCTCGTACTTTGAATATAAATACAAAGAAAACAAATATATGGAAAGTATTAAACAATCACAGAGAGTAAAATACTTGGAGAGACGAAAATAACAATTATTATAAACTTCTAAAATGTCCATACATTTGTTCAAACCGTTTCACAATCAAAGCTCAAGAAAAATCCCTTTACATGGCTAGGGTTTCATCAAAACCCTAGAAAAGAAGAGCCTAGCCACTCATGGAGGAGATGGAAGAGATGGAAGATGAAGTAAACCCCATGAAAGTTCTCTTTAAAGCTTGCAGAAAAATCACATTTTCAAAACCCTAGCCTCCATTTCCTTAGAATAATTTCCGAACCCTCTTTCAATCTCTTTTTTTTTCCTTTTATTCCCAGCAGAAGAGCCTTAAAATTTCACGCATGCAATCCTAGGTGGGCCGCTCGAGCTCCCATGTGGGCTGCTCGAGCGATGGTGGGCCGCACATGCGGTGAAGCTTGGCTGTACGTGTGGTGAGGTGGCTGGTTCAGATTTTTCGCTTCTCGCCCGAAAAATCTGCTTTCGCGTCTTTTTTTTTTTATTGAATTTGCGTATTTCTTACTAAATCTGTACAAGTGCACAAAACACATTATCTCCACCAAATAAACCAAATTGAAAGACTATAAATGTAACTTAAGCGACCTCAACCTGATGCTTTTCGACCCACATCAATCTCTAATGATGTGAAAGACGGAGAAAATAGAGATAGAGAGAGAAATACGAGTCCTCCCTTGACATGATCCATTACAAATCATTAAAGTGGATTGGGTGTAATCAATTAGAGCTCCAAGCATTTTTCATAATATATATGTATATATATATTTCAACCATACTCTTTTTTTTTTTTTTTATATGTGGAGAGTTTTGATTAGTCTGTAAAATTTATTACATAACTCTAGGCCATAAAGAAGCTATTTGATATTCTCAAAATACAACATGCATCTATTCAATAATAAAAAATATATTTTTGAATAGTACTTATGGCTATCACATTAATGTAATTTTATTTAATTATTGTTTCATATACCATTATTGCTTTAGTAAAAATGAAATTGATTAGCTGTGGTATTGTTGACTTTTTTAGCTTCCGAAGATTAGAAATGTAATTTGACCATGCCAATAAAGGCCAATAAGTCCTTACATAAATAGTAAATGCCAACTAATTAATTAGACAATTGTTTCGAAATTCTTTTAGCCTCAAAGAAGAGAACTTTTACTGGTGACTTGTTTTTGGAGAAAACTTAGAAGAATTAATCAAAAGAGTAAAGGAAGGATGGAGATAACAGTGTCAAAAATTGAATTTCATTAAGTAAACAAATGTTTACAATAGTACCTTCACACTTCTATAGTTTCGAAGGGAATTACAGCAATGAACAGACTAACTTAAAACTACTCCTAAGAAATTGAAATGCAGTGCGGGAAAGTAAAGAACTGGAAGAAAAAAATATAAAGTAATAATTAATTGGTTTTTGAATTTGGTTTTGGTCCCCCAAATGTAGCCATCAATGACTATTTATAGGAAAAAATTTCAAGCAATAACTATCTAATAACCACCTAAAACTGAATTTGGATCCTCGGCCGCCCTTCTGGGCGGCCCTTCCCAGCAGCCCTCCCAAAACGACGTCGTTTTGGGGGATTTTTCGTTTTTTTTTTTTTTTTTTTTTTCGCAAAACCAGAACGAGAGCAGAGGGGAGGGGAGGGGAGCTCGCCGGATTTTGGGGTTCAGATTCGCCGTCGCAGGTCGTC
Organism: Camellia sinensis; assembly: GCF_055761805.1. Taxonomy (NCBI): domain Eukaryota; kingdom Viridiplantae; phylum Streptophyta; class Magnoliopsida; order Ericales; family Theaceae; genus Camellia; species Camellia sinensis. Next base: position 173,885,026 of record NC_138967.1, read on the forward strand.
GAGCTCGCCAGCCGTCCGATCGTTGCCCGATCTGCCGTCGCCTCCGCGTCCGGCCCGCCTCCGCCTCCTCCTCCTCCTCCCCCGGTGATTATGGCCCCCTCCAGTCCGATGCTCCCTCTTCTTCTCCCTTCCTCTCTCTCTCCTTCCCCTCCCCTCCCCCTCTCTCTCTCCCTCCCCTCCCCTCCCCTCCCTCTGGTTCTGTCTTCCAACGAGGAAGAAGAAAGAAAAAAAAAATCAAAAAAACCCCCAAAACGACGTCGTTTTGAGGGGCTGCTGGAACGGCCGCCGGGAAGGGCGGTCGAGAATCCGGACTCCCTAAAACTACCTACTCTTTCACTTTCATTCTCACAATGCCACATATCCCTCCATATCTTCCATTAAGTCACGTTGTCCATCATATTCGTCACATGTGCTTTAACTTCTTCTACCTTATCTTTCATGTTCCACCATGCAAGACCATTAACTTTGTAACTTCTCTTAACTCTTGATTGATCAAGAAAACACCATGTGTTTTGCAATAATAATAACAATAATAATAATAATAATATTTATGATGTCAACAGATATGCTTTCACAAAAATTTCACTTTTATTGATCAATTTTCACTTAAAACAGCTAACTGTTTACATTTTAAGTCAAATTAAAACTAGCAAAACTTGTCATGAGCCGGTTGTAATATTTTCTCATCTCATTAAGATCGCTATATTTTTATTAAAATTTTATTTTAATTCTTATGCCTTTACTGAATCTCACATTTTCTTTACATTAATAAATTTCTATCAACCCAACCCATTAATCGTAGATAAACATAATGGTGACATATTTCTGTTTAGTAGATATTTTACAACCAAAAAATAAAAATATATAATAAAGTTTAGAATAATGCTTGGGACCCCCTTTTGGGGGTCACCCCCTCACCCCCTTTGCCACGTGGCAGGGGGTGATTGGAGGAGCAGGAAAAAAAAGAAAAAGAAAAAGAAAAGGTAACCAATGAGAGAGAGGGGGTCAAAGGGGGTGGGGGAAAAGGGGGATGAATCATTACTCTAAAATTTAACATACATTTGAAAGTACCGTAGACATAATAGACGGGCCACCTCCTTCCGCCATATTATACCCAAAAAAAAAAAAAAAAAAAAACTAATTTAGAGAGGAAATAAAAATAATCCTAACAATTCAGAAGATAAAAGGATACATCAAACTGGTTTAAGGGAGACATTACAATTTAATCTAAATAACAAAAAATTAATCACATAACATTATTCTTCTAACAAATATAAATATAAAGAATTTATAAAATGATTACAAGATGACACACACCATAAAAAATTGACTAATCAAACATTATAATTTTTTATTAAAAATATATTACTAATAAAAAAGAACACGTGACAGTGTTTGATTTGAGGTGCTCACACGTTTTGAGTCATGAACGCTCCGCGATGGAGCGTGGCATCAGGGCCGTTCTTTTACCACTCCCATCTATAAAAACAGCTGTTTCGCCCTTCTTTTATCTTCACAAATTGTCTCTCTTTTCCCCATCAAGCCCTGTCGCGATTCCCCAAACTCAGAACACAAAACATGGCTCCCAGAGATAAAACAGCCACTATAGCCGCCGTCAACGGCAAGGAAACTCGCTACAGAGGCGTGAGGAAGAGGCCGTGGGGACGGTACGCCGCCGAGATCCGAGATCCCGGCAAGAAGAGCCGCGTCTGGCTCGGCACCTTCGACACAGCTGAGGAGGCGGCGCGTGCGTACGATACGGCGGCGAGGGAGTTCCGCGGTGCCAAGGCTAAGACTAACTTCCCTACCCCATCCGAACTTGTTCTCACCGCCGCCGCGGCCAACAACAGCAACAAGATCACCGTCGTCAACACCACTCGGAGCCCTAGTCAGAGCAGTACCGTCGAATCGTCGAGCTACGCACCGCCGATCGCCGCCGTTCCTCTCCCTCCGCCGTCGCTCGATCTAAACCTGTCACATCTCGGCGGTGCCGGAGCACACTTCTCCGGCGTTTTCCCGACGGCGCGTCCGATTTTCTTCTTTGACGCTCTCTCGCGATCCGAGACCTTGAATAACCACCTTAACATGTACAGATTCGACCGGAAGGTCCCGAATTTTCACCCTACCGTCGCCGGAGGTGTCCAGAGCGACTCCGATTCTTCCTCCGTCGTAGATAATAATGACGCTGACCGTAGTCCGTCGAGCAAATTCCTCCACGGTCTCGATCTTAACCTTCCTCCGCCGGAAGATGCCTGATCCACCGGAACCTCCATTTCCGCCGGCAAACTTCCGATCATCGTTCCGTTATAACTTCAATCCTTTTGTTTCCGAATTGAAACAGAAAAACAAAAAGAGGTTTTTTTTTTTCAAGTGAGAATCTAGAGAGAGTCACCCTCACGATCGATCGATGTGCTGATATAAATATTTATGTAAATATACCATAACCAACCTCTCTTTTTTGCAATTGAGAATTTGAAATAAATTTCTCAGACGTTGGTTACGATATCTTTGTTTGTAGTTAGTTTAGATCTGTGCTCTCTCTGTTTCGATTAAACAATTCTATAAAAACACAAACTTAATCATTTCGATTATTATTATTATGCATTTCGTTTCGATTTCACTGTTCTGGTTTGAATAATGACTCTGCGCATTGCGCACAGGAGATAAAGGCGTACGATAGCAAAGGTCCCCCCCACCCAATAGTTGTACGGACAGCGCACTAGGAGGGAGGCTATTATTTTTGCGATTGACTGAGTGAATATATATTTACACGGATCTCGAGGAAAGGGGGGTGATCTGACGGCTGAAAATGAGCATGATAAAGTAGAGGCCCGTGAAGAGTGATTCATGATAATTTTTTGTCTGGTTATTATAATAATAACATTTTTTTGTAAAAATAAAGACGGCACCGCACCGACAAGTGACCGGACCACAAGGGGCCGGTTGTTTTGGGGGCGAGGGAGTGGGGTCCACGAATTATTCTGTTGTTGACGAGATACGTGTCGGTATTCTCTAATATCGTCACGTGTAACTGCACCGTCCGTTTTTGGGGAAACGTCAGTCTTGCCCCCCTAAGTTTAAGCCAAGTTTGAGTAGAAATAAGTTTATATTTTTTATTTTTTTAGTTCACATTAATCAATATTTTTTTTTATTTTTTTTTTATATTTTTTTATAAAAAGTTAAAAAATACACTTATTTTTCTTATAACATTATTAGTAATAAATGTATTACTATTTGAATACTACTTTTTTTTTTCTTAATTTTCTTTTAAAATGATATTTTATTTTTGTAATTTTTACAACAAAAAAAAAAAGAAAAAGAAAAATAAAAAGAAAAAGAAAAGAATGTGACCCTTTTTCTACCTCATTTTGTATAACTTTAAATATTATAAATGCGATAATATTTGTTTGTCAGATTAAGTTTTATTTTAAATGAGATCATGATTATAATGAATTGGGTGATGAAATTATTAGCGTGATGGTCTTAAATTGAAAATATAAAATAAAATGTTATTATTTATATAATAGTGTAGTAATATTAGGGGCGATTTGGAAAATAAGTATATTTTTTGATTTTTTATGAAATATGAGTTAGGTTTGGATTAAGGCCTAGTTTGGGAAAACTAAATAAGTGCATTTTTTGACTTTTTATGAAATATGGGTTAGGTTTGGGTTGGGTTTGAAGTGATGTATTAGAGAGGTGATGTGACTTAAATAAGATGATGTAACTTAAATAGGATAGTGATTTTTTGACTTTTTGTCTTTTTTGTCTCATGCCAAACTTGGCCTAAGTTTGAAGTGATGTAGGAGAGAGTTAATGTAATTTAAATAAGATGATGTGACTTAAATAGAATAGTGATTTTTTAACTTTTTTAATACATGTCAAATAATACTTTAATTTTGTTAAATTTATAAATTTTTGTTACGATTTTTATCACTTGTCACATAATTTTATTATTTTTATAAAGTAAAAGGATAAATTTATCTTTTAATCATAAATTCATGTGATTGAATTCGCAATTGAATGTTAATCCTATCGTGGAGGAACCATGACATTCTTCTAGGTGGGATATATGGAACCACTAGTCTAATCATATCCCCAAACCCCCAATCAACTATGGCGATAGGATTTGATTGGGATTAATGTAATTTATGTACAAATGTAGTGAAAAATAACACCAACTTTAAAGAATGGCACAATAATACTAATGATGATTGTTCAAATATTTTTATTTTATCACCATATATGTGTAAAAAATTGTATAAAAATATATAAAAATTGTAAAAAGATGTAATGTGTATTGAATTTTTAGTAAGTCTAAAGAATAATATTAGGTATGTTGAAAGAAATATTATAAAATATTTTTTTGAATATTTTTCATTCTTTGATTAGTGTATGTGTTTTATTATATGTGTAATTTAATAGTATAAAATTTTCATGATATTTCTTTCATGATACTTAACATTACTTAAGTCAATATACAATCAAATACAAAATAAGACACTTGAATGTAGTCTTTGTATTCCTAACATTAGTAAAAAATAATTTACAAACAAATAAAAAATATTATAAATATTAATAATTAATAATATAAATTTTTTCATTGATGTGTAATTAATTTTTTTCTGAAACAACTGTTTAAAATTGTCCCTTGATAATATTAGGCGCACATAAAATTGAAAAGAAAAATGCAAAATAAAACTTGTGTAGCTCAAATTCATATTGGGTTTTATGATGAACAGTTCCATTTCGTAGCTCGAAACTTTGTGGCCCGACTGTGGCTCGACACCAAAACGACGTCGTTTTGGTGTCTTCTTCTATATTTTTTCTTTTTTCTTTTTTTCCTTTCTTCGCGTTTTTCTGAAGAAGTCCACAAAGACTCAAATTTTTTTCATCTTCATCAATATATCATCACAAATTTTCAGATTATGAGCATCTTCATCAACATCATCACAAATCTGGAAAATCTGAAAAACCACCCACACAAATCAAACCCGCACACACACACACACAACAGCAGCAGCAAAATCACCGACACACGCATACAATTTTTCTGCGTTTTTCTGATGAAGAGGAAGAAGAAAAGGTAGAAGAAGAAGAAAAAAAAAAAGCCGAGAAAACAGATCTGGCCGATCAAAAAAAATATCTGATCTTCCTACCTTCAGATTTGGATCTTCACGAACACATCTTCATCAACAATTTTTTTTTTTTTTAAAAATTCAGATCCAAAAAAAAAAAGAGAGACAGAAAACAGATCTGCCGGTGTGGCAGTCGCCGGTGATGGCGAGGGCAGAGTGGAAGAGGAAGATCAGATCGTGGAAGAGGAAGGAAGATCAGATCGGCTCCGCCCTTTCTCCCTTTCTCTCTCTTTCTTCTCTCCTCTCTCTTTCTCCCTCCTTCCCTCTCTTTCTCTCTTTCTTCTTGCGTTTCTTCTTGCGTTTCACAGATAAAAGAAAAAAAAAAAAATCGAATCAAAGCGGCGACATTTTGATTTCGAGCCATTTTTGAGCCTCGAGGTTTCGAGCTACCAGCCATTTCTCTTATGATGAATTTGATGTGTTAAAATATAATAAGTATAGTATTATTTAATTAATTTTTATGTTCACCTCATAAATTTTTGACTGTCTTTTCACATTTTTGTCAGGTTGGAAAATATAATTTTGACCCTTGAAATTTGCTCAAAAAAATTTAAATTTTTTAACATTTGATTTTATTGTTTAAGTTCTCAAACTTAAATAAGGTATGTGGTCAAAGGTCAAAGTATTTAATCAGATGAGAAAATCTACCATATCTAGATGAGAAAATCTAAGATATCTTTGTGCTTGTTTGGCATGCGAGTTTGGATGAAATTGAAGCTATTTTAATTATAAAAAGTCAAAATAGACATTTTAATTTTAAGTTAAAAATTGTCATAGTTAAATTATAATCATCACATTTTTTTTTTATGAAAGTTAAAAAATTCAAAAAAAGTATCTCAAAGTTAAAAAAGTTAAAAAGTTAATCCACATCACAACGAAGCCAATCTTATTTTAAATTCTAAATTTAGGATGTAATATAATAATTTTGCTCACAAATTGAAGCAAATAATCTAATTATAAAATTGAAAGACATCAATAAAAAAAAACTAAACTTTGACACACAAGATGATAGTGATCTCATTATCAATAATATTTTGGAAATAATATTCCCTCCCTTTTAGTTTCTTATGCTTTATTTTTAATATGAAAAAAATAAGTGGATATAATTAAATCACAATAAATATTCAGAATACTCGCGACAATGGGTTCCACATCATCAATAATGTTTGGGAAATAATGGCCATAACCTTTTACTTACTTCACTTTTTAAGAAAAAAAATGTACATATAATTAATCAAAAAAAAATTCAAGAATATCACAAAATCTAATAATTATGATATATATATACATATATTCAAATCAAGTGCAAAGATTATTAGCATAGTGAAAAATACCAAATTCTTAGCGATCAATCAAACTATATATTTGAATTCAAGTATAAAAATTTCATTCTCCTAATCAAAAATAAAAATATTGTGTATCGTATTTTTTTAGTAATTTGTTGATATTAGATATTTAGGCTTGTATTGTCCTAGTTAAAAAAAGTTAGAAAGTTACTATCTTATTTAAGTCACATCATTTTATTAAGGGCTAGTTTGGCATGTACTAAATAAGCCAAAAAGTCAAAAAGTTACTATCTTATTTAAGTCACATCATCTTATTTAAATCACATCACCTCTCTAACAAATCACATCAAACCCAACCCAAACCCACCAATAAGTCAAAAAGTGTACTTTTTTAGGACATCCCAAACCAACCCTAAGTTATATCATCTCTCTGTCACTATGTTTGGTTTGAATTTTCTGGATTAAGTTTTTTGAAAATTGACTTTTTTAGTTTTTGTATTTTTTTTTTTAGTGAATATTTTTTAAATTTTAAACATTTTTTTTACTTTTTTAGATGCACCTTACTTAGATGTATCTAAAAAATAAAAAATTTGTGAAAAAATATTTTAAAAAATTAATAAATACATAAAAATACAAAAAATGTACTGAATTCTAATATTTTTTTATATTTTTGGTATTTAGTGAATTTTTAAAAGATTTTTTTTACAATTTTTTTACTTTTTAGGTGTATTTATGTTAGGTGTGTCTAAAAAGTAAAAGAATTGCTTAAAATATTAAAAAAATTCAGTAAAAATAAAAAACACGAAAAATAAGAAAATAAAATTTTCTGAAAAGTATTTTAAAAAATTTGAAACCAAGCAAGGTGATACTTATTTAATTTATCTCAAATAATCCTTTTTATTTTTATCGGATAAAAAAATATAATAAATAAAAGTGGAGAAACAAAGGATGGGGGGTCCACGTGTAAAAGTGTTTCCCATTTCTTTGATTGTGAGGATGCGCGGCGGCCGGTTTTAGTGGGACCCAGTCATTTCATGGTCTGTAATCTAATGGACAAGATTGCACACCGCCACTGGAGGAGTATGGTGTGACATCGACATGCAACCAATGGACAGCCTCCAGGCGTCCATTTTCACGTGGGCAGAGCATAGTAGTCGAGTTTCACGACGACTCAAATCGGTGGTGGGGTGGGTAATGCTAGGGACACTAAATTTTCTACCAAACAAATGACCAAATGTCTCACATGGGTGTGGGGTCCGCAATTTTGTGGGCCCCACACCCATGTGAGACATGTGGTCATTTATTTGGTAGAAAATTTGGAACCTCTAGCATTTTCCGTGGTGGGGTTGCTTGTTTGTGTTCCAAAAAGAAGACAGACACATACACTGACACCGAACCCGGCGCGTTATAGCGTCGTCGTGGTTGTCGTCGTCTTGGTCTTCGTGTTGGCTTTTTCTGTGGGACCCACGTGGGAGAAGCGGTATCTTAGATAAATTAATGTGGTAGAGTTGGGTGAGAAGTTACCATTTTAATTTTTAATTATTTTAATAAATTAATTTTTTTTTTAAAAAGATAATCAGCTTGTTTAGTTTCAGTTTTTAGAAAATAATTTTCAAAAAATTCTACTTTTTTATTTTTCGTATTTTAATATTTTCAATGAATTTTTTTAATATTTTAAGCAATTTTTTTTAATTTTTAAAAATACCTAACATAAATATACCTAAAAAGTAAAAAAATTGTGAAAAAACCTTCTAAAAATTCACTAAATACCAAAAATACGAAAAAAAATATGAGAATTCAGTACATTTTTTGTATTTTTATGTATTTATTAATTTTTAAAATATTTTTTCACAATTTTTGTATTTTTTAGATATATCTAAGTAAGGTGTATCTAAAAAAGTAAAAAAATATATTTAAAATTTTAAAAAATTCACTAAAAACAAAAAAACACGAAAATCAAAAAATTCAATTTTTAAAAAACTGAATTCAAAAAATTGAAAACAAACACACTGAATTGTATTTATGGGGATATATTTTCTAAGTACTAACACGTGGCTAAGGTGACGCCGAGGTGTCAGCCGAGGTGTCACATGTCCTGATCGTGACGCCGAGGTTACCTCCGAAGATACCGGAATCCGGGATAAGCGAATAAGGGACAAGAGTCATAGAATAGGAGAGGACTACAGTTTGGGTAAAGATAAGATTCTTAGAGAGTTTATCCCAATCCTACTAGGAGTCCAAGATTAGCAGTAATCCTAAGTCTATTGAAGTTAGGCTTCTATTGGGATTAAGTAAGTGTTGGCTATAAAAGAGAGGCACCCCCATAAGTCTAAGGTATGTCTTTTATGCTCTGTCTAGTGAGTTAAGCACTATTGGTTATCTTTGAGAGATAACTGACTTGATCGTCGGAGTGCCCCCGGATGGACGAACCACCGTCGAAATCTTCTCTTTCTGTTGCAGGTCAATCAGGTGTCATCTATTCTGCCATTGCTCTCTAGCTGAATACTAAGTTGGCAGTGTGGTCGGAAATTGACACACACAATTTGGCGCCGTCTATGAGAAAGAAAAGAGAATAGATGGCTAGTGACGGACAGAAAGATAAGGTTGGGGACGAAACCCCTGCTGGAAGCGGTAAGCACATTGATCCTAATATGGAGGAAGATGGTCGTAATGAGGAGACTCGGAACCAGAATCACGGCAAGAAAGACGTCGACCAGGATGGCGACGTGCCAAAGAAACCAGATCGAAGCGGATACTACAATGAGGACGACCTCCAGGTATGGAAGGATAGATGCCTGCGGAGGGACGAAGAGGTGAAAGAGATGGCAAACAAGTTGACAGACCTGCAATCGGTCGTCAATTTTATGATGCAAAATAACATCATGCAGCCACCATTCCCGCTGCAGGACACGCCGATTCCAGCGGCCAATGCCCAGAAAAGAGGGCAGAAACCAATCCCAATAGCCCCTCAGCACACCAGAAGCGAAAAACACTCTCATCGGCCTTCTAAGGAGGTTGAGCGAGGAGAGTCGAGGAGAGAAGAGTCACGAAGAACACATCGCACTAAAGAAGCAGACCCCAGAGAACATCGGCATGTTCAAAGGTAGGAGCTGTGCTTTGACAAAACTCATGGAGAAAGGTCGAAAAGGGCCCATAACGAAGCCGAGAGTAGTATGCCGAAAAGACTGAAGTCAGGAGATAGCCGAGCTCCTGGGCGGAGCAAAGAAGACTTGAGAGATTACCTCAAGAGGAAACAACAGAATGCAGATGCCGAGGTAACTTCTCTTGTTAAGCCAAGAACACCATTCTCGGTGGAATTGGACAAGTTTGAGGCTCCAAAGAGATTCAGTATGTCAAGGTTCCAAATATACGATGGTAAGTCAGACCCCAACTTCCACGTTGGATTATACCTGAACTCAATGGCATTATATAGTGGGAATCAGCCGCTGCTCTGCAAGGTGTTCCTCTCATCCTTTGGGGAGATTGCATTAGATTGGTTTCACAAACTACCAAAGGGAAGTGTGAAGACCTAGGAAGGCCTGGACGAGATATTTGTGGCCAGGTTCGTGACAAAAAAGCTACAGCCATTAAGGGTGGACGCATTGATGGCTTTAAGAATCAGTAAGGATGAAGGCCTTAGGGCCTATCAAAAAGGTACTATGAGGTGTCCAACCGAATACCCGAGTGCAACCAAGAGTTGGCGGTCGTATCTTTCAAGAACGGCTTGAAAGATGACTGCCCACTACGAAAGTCTTTGGCAAAGACATTGCCAAAAAGCATGGAAGAGCTCATAGCCAGAATCGAGAAGTGTGCCAGAGCCGAGGAAGACACGTCAGGAGCTAAGGAGACAAAGCAAGAAAAAGGTAACGGCTTGCCGAAGCGAGGCCTAACAACGGGACCAACAAACAAGAGATAGGACTGAGGGCTGCACAGGCAGTCACTACTGTGTTCCGGATCCCAATCCACAAAGTCCTGGACAAAATCCGATCCCAGTCTTATTTCAAAGCACCAGTTAGGGTGCTAGGAGAATTTATGGAAAGAAGCCTTGGTAAGCATTGTGCTTACCATAATACAGATGGGCATATGACTCAGGGTTGCAGAGCCCTGAAAGCACACATGGAAGACCTGGTAAGGCAAGGTCATTTAAGGGACCTTGTAGATGAGGCCAGGACAAAGGAAGAACAGGCAAGATTGCCTCAGGCACCAGCAGCTCCACCTCTCCCAGCACAGCAACCACAGATAGGAGGACCTTGGGTAATTAATATAATTCACTCGAAGGTCAACGAAATCGAAATAAGGGGAGAGACCCAGAGGGTAAAACACTTGCAGCACGTGTACCAGGTCGGGGAAAAACAACATTGGGCCGAGGTGTACCAAGGACCAGCAGTGTCCTTTACTGAAGCCGATCTTGAGATGGTCCAACATTCCCACAATGATGCCTTGGTAGTATCCCTCCGGGTCGGGAAGTGCCAAGTGAAGCGTATCTTAATCGACCAAGGTAGCTCTTATGACATCATGTATGTCAGGTGTTACAAGGAGCTTGGCCTTCACCCAGACGATATGGAGCAATCCAATGGCCCAATGGTCTGGTTCAATGGAATGCCGACGTGGCCATTGGGAACAACGAGCTTGGAGGTGCAGGCTGGCACCAGGAAGATAAAGATAGAGTTCACCATAATCGACACGCCCTCCCCTTACAATGCTATCCTGGGAAGGCCATGGTTGCATGCAATGAGGGTTGTTCCCTCAACATTGCATCAACTATTGCGGTTCCCAACAGAGCATGGGATAGAAGAAGTCAGAGGAGATCAGTTGCAGGCAAAGAATTGCTCTATGGCAGCAATGAAATCTACCTGCAGCTGTAGACGCGCCTGTGGGCCTCACTACAGTTCAGACTCAATTTGTGTCACGGTCCTTAATCTGAACCAAAGAGTCCAAATCCGGCAAATCATTTTGAGAAATAGATTTTTGAAAAGAAGTGCCAAACATGGACTGCTTTGCCAGATACAGGGTCGCCACCTAAATATTTTTTATGGGGGAATTTAGGAAACCCTGACTCGGTGCCAAAGGCCACGTGTCCGTCATCACCAAAGTTGCCTCGGCTCGGGAGCTTGGGTACGATTGGGGAAGGTCAGCTATGAGCACCCCCTCTCGCCCGATCCGAAGATCGGCCTCTACTAACCGTGATATCCGTTTTTGAAAACGTTATGTGTTCTTATTCCATTTATTAGCCTAGAATTACTATGTTATGCGCACAGCAAACAAGTATAGACCAAATCGCCTAAATTGGAACAAAACATTGCATGTTCGTTTTGAAGATGGTTTGTTACTCGCAAGTAAGCTAAAATGCAGGTTTTTCCACCCTCGAGTGGGCTTTTAGAAAAGATGGTTTTGCCACTATCTAGTAGGCTTAAAACTCACAGTTTTAATGCATTATTCCAATTTAGGTAATTCAACCTCCATCCACAGGCATTCAAGCAGTTATATCACATAAGCAGCTAGCCTCATGGTAATCATGCTGTTATGGCAACACTCACACGCATGTGGTATGCTAAAGCATAAATGCTTACCTAGTACTCCGTGCCAAAACAAGAACATGTTAGCAATCATGCATGATCCAAGTCCATGTTTAAATGCCTAATGCAACGCATATGGAATGTCACTAGAGTAGGCTCGGCTAGTCTATAAATGACATGTGAAAATGCACAAGTAGCATGTATTCAAGTTAGATTTGAAATACTTATGCAGTTAGTATGATGCGCCGAGCCTGGTGCATGCAATACTGATAAATGAATGCACGCATGCATAGCATAAGGTATGCTAAAGTAAACACGTCCTAATACTAACCATCAAAAGTAGGTAAGTAAAAGGGAGGAAGAAGTGGGGGTTGGAAGACATGCACACACGCACCCACACTTATTACAGATTCGCTCTCGCTCGGAGGGACCGAATGAATAATACAACTTAATTAACCTACAAGCTAATTAAATATTACAGACCGATTAATTAATTAACAAATTAATTAATCTAATGAAAGCACTAAACGGCCTCAGGAAGAGGGCCCAATGCAATGCGCGCTCGGCTCTGCTCGGAAAGTCACTGCCATGCACAAGTTTGCCTCTGCTTTGACTGTTCTGCTTCTCTGAAAATTGCACAACTCCCAAGGTTGCTTCTCTGAGTGTCGTGGGACACTATCGGCTGAGTGAGATCATCACCGGCCATGGAGAATGGTCACCGGCCACAAAATTATGCTCTCGGCCAAACCTGTTTTGCCGGTCGGCACTAAACACTGCCGGCCGGCCAATTCTTCCTGCTGAAACCTGTTTGACAGCAGCAGAGGGCAGGCAAGGCATGGCAATGTATTTCAAGCAAATGTATGCACCAACCACACTCCTTATCATGTTTATGACTCAAAGGAGAATGGGCCTCAATTCTCGGGCCACCAATCACGCATTCCCATGCATGATGGCCTAAGGGACCAAGTATGCATTTTGATTTCAAATGCAATGCACACACACAAACCAAGGCCCAATCCCTATCACTAGATCAAAGGACAAGGCATGCATGCTAGATGGCATGCAACATAGGCATGCAAACTAGTATGCTATATGAACATGGGGGAAGCATGCAAAAAAATGCAATAGAGCTAAGCATGTGTCAACAATGCAAGTAATGAACATGCAAACATTATGCAACCAAAGCATGCAAGCATGTAGCAATGTGATCACATTTGAACAACATACGAAATGTGGACTTAGACCAATATGGACAAGCCTCGGCCATGTCTAAATAGGAAGCCAAAATGCTATGGAATGGAGGCAAATACACACACAAACAATGCATGCAAAAATGGCCCAACGCTTAAGCATTAAAGAACATATTTTAAGCACACTTAAAAGAGGATAATCATGGACAAATGGCATGCACATCAAACTCTGAAAATCATGTTAAGATGATACCAAATCCAACTATCAATGCAAGCAAAGCATGCAACCAAGCCCAAGAACTTAAACTATGGTTAAATAACACATGAAGCAAATGACCAAAGTGGACCAAAACAGTCCTGAATCATGTTAAGGCAAGTCCTAAAAATCACCTAGATGGCATCTAAATGATCTACACATGGAGGCATGCATAAATGCTTAAACATGGAGCAGACAACACCACCTCTTAGAGGCATCAAAGAGGCATCAAAGGCAAGGATATGAGCCTGCTATAAGGACTAAAATAACATGGAAAGTGGTTCCAAACCACTGAAACAATGCAAGTAATGCATGCTAGACACTCACGCAACCAAGGCTAACAAGCCAAAATGCAAGGTGGCTATACTAAGCATGTGATGATCGACCAAAACAACCAAAAATAGAGCTTGAGCATGCTAAAACAAACATGAAAGCTTCACAAAGCTTGGCCAAAATCATGCTAGAATAAGGACCAAAACCTAAAGCATGTTAAGACCTAAACACGGCATTACAAGGCATGTATGCTAAGCAAGCATGGTGTACCAAAACCAACATACAACAATGCTATATTATGACATAATAAGCATGAAAATCAATCAAGGCATGGTCAATACACACTCAAACTATATGCTCCCTCAAGAGGCTAAAAATGGCCCTTTTCAAGGACAACAAGGAGAGGGCTGGCCCTCAAGTTCCTAGGACCTCAAGGCACTATCCTCATCACTGAAATCCCTCAAGATTTCAATGGTAAGGAGGCCCAAACACAATGGTCTCGGAGCTCAACCGAAATGGCACAAAACAAGGGCCAAACAAGCCTTAAGAGGGGTCAAACAACCCTAAAGCTTAAAACACCCTTAACAAACTATTTAGAGCACTCAAAAATAAGACTTTTCTATGTTATATGTTAAGCTCAAAAATAGTTGCAAAGATGGCAAAACAAGCTATGAAAACAAGGCTTAAAAAAGGTAAAAGCTCACCCTTGAAGCACAGCAGCAAATCAGCAACTTTTGGACCAAGAAAAGGCTTCAAATCACCCCAAAAATCAACTTCAAGGACCTCAGCTCAATAAAGGGAGTAGAGAACTAGGTGTTTGTATGCAAAAGTGCAAAGAAAATGCACTTTTGAGCACAAACAAGCCCTAAACCTTAGAGAGAGAGGCAGAAAATGTAGAGAGAGAGAGAGAGAGAGATTTTTTGCTCCTTTTTCTATATCCCCCCCTCTTCCTCTTGTTCCTTTCTCTCCTATGTGAGAGAGCTTGATTGATATAGATATGTATCAATCTGCAGCTCCTCAGAACACCCACGTTCAGGTATGGGCTGGGGTATGGCCTAGAATGACAGCTGCCAGCTGTTTACAGAAATATCTGTTGAAAATCACAATTGGCCGGCTGGCCATCAAAGTGGTCGACCTGCAGTCAAATTGGCTGGCCGGCCATCACATTTGGCCGATGGCAACAAGACACAGCCAGTGGCCTCAAGCCACGGCCGGTGGAGTGTAGGGATGTCCCAAAAGCCATTCCCTGCCCTCTAAAGCAAAAACACAAGTGTTTGGTGCAAAACCAGACACAAAACAGTCGAGTCGAGAGATTCTGAGGCAAGGCGCGTAGCCGAGGCCTCCGGGAACTCAAGACGAACACAAACATAGATGATCACCGAGTGTTCGAGCGGTGACGTCCAAGTTTTAAGGACGGTCAAAAATGGGGTGTCTACAGTTGCCCCTCTTTGACAGAACTCGAAAGTCATAACAATGACGGGAGTGAATGTCAAAGCCCAGAGACGACCCATTTTTGACAAGGCCGAAGACTTAGACAAACATGCAAGGCAAACAAGATATACGCCCGAAGGCAGGGGCAAAATGCAAGACAATGCACAAAGCCGAACATAACCTATGATCATGCAAAGAAAGCTGTAACGAAGCATAACATGCGACAGTTTTAAGCTAGCATATACCAAACTACACTACGATGCAGAAAGGATGTAAGAGAATTATGTAATTCTTGATACGTCTCACTCGGAGAATACAATACCTGCGCGGTTCGTCTGGTTGTACCAGCCTAAAATGAATCGTACATACAATATCATGCCTGGAAATAAAGCAAACTCAACAGGTACAGATATCGTTAGCAATATGCATAACATGCAATCGAAAGTGCGTGACAACGCAAGTTGAGTGGGACGCATAACAATGCTGTGAAAGCACAAACATATGTAAGTAACGAACACGTGACAACGTGCACAATGTGTATGAAGAAATTTGAACACATGTAAGTAAAGCATGCAATTTACGCAAGCAATGTGTATAGAAACTTGAAATTGAACACATATAAGTAAAGCATAACGCAACAATGCATGTCTTGTGATATGCATGACAATGCAAATGATCTTGAATGTGCGACCACGCGTGTCGCTCGAAATGTTTATGAACTCGAATGCGCGACGATGCGCATTGCTTGAAATGCATGATAATGCATGTGAACTTGCCAAAAGTCGTTCGGGCACGACAAACACCGAAGGACTTGTACCTTCAGAGAATTTAAGGTCTCCTAGACCGAGGAGTGCACAAGAAAGTGCGAGTGAAGAGTGAATGCATAAAACAGTGCTAAGAAGATGCACGAAACAGTGCGATGCAACGTACTAACAAGTACAGGTTAGGTGCGCAAGAAAGCGTGATAGAATGCATGCAAAATGCAAGTAAGGTGCACAAAACAGTGCAACGTAATGCACTGACAAATGCTACAAGCATTTTCTATGCAAGATGAGAGAGAGCATGTAATGAAATGCACAAGATAGTGCGATGCGCAAGAGAGCGCGAGTGTAAACTGCACAAAATAGTGCGATGCGCAAGAGAGCGCGAGTGATAAACTGCACAAAACAGTGCGATGCGCGAGAAAACGCGAGTGACAAGCTGCACAAAATAGTGCGATGCGCAAGAAAGCGCGAGTGATTTGAAATACACAAGACAGTGCGATATGCTAAACAGCACGAGTGATAAACTGCACACAATAGTGCGATGCGCAAGAAGCACGAGTGATTTGAAATGCACAAGACAGTGCGATACGCTAAACAACGCGAGTGATTTGAAATGCACCAGAAAGTGCGATATGCTAAACAGCGCGAGTGATAAACTGCACAAAATAGTGCGATGCGCAAGGAAGCGCGAATGATAAACTGCACAAAATAGTGCGATGCGCAAGGAAGCGCGAATGATAAACTGCACAAAATAGTGCGATGCGCAAGAAAGCGCGAGTGATTTGAAATGCACAAGAAAGTGCGATACGCTAAACAGTGCGATTGATTTTGAAATGCACAAGACAGTGCGATATGCTAAACAGTGCGATTGATTTTGAAATACACAAGACAGTGCGATATGCTAAACAGCGCGAGTGATTTGAAATGCACAAGACAGTGTGATACGCTAAACAACGCGAGTGATTTGAAATGCACAAGACAGTGCGATACGCTAAACAGCGCGATTGATATGCAATGCACAAAATAGTGCGAGTGAGATACAACCACAAGATGCACAAGACAGTGCTAGTGAGATACAAAGTGTAAGTGCACAAGATAGTGCGAGTGAATGCAAGTTCTACGCAAATGAGGTGCATTTTCTATGCAAGTATGGAAGAGTGCATTTTCTATGCAAAAGATACGAGCATTTTCTATGCAAGAAACAAGAGCATATTCTATGCAATATTGAAAGCAAGCATATTCTATGCATGAATCATAATGATGCGCGGCAACATGGAACAGAAGTGTATATGAAAGTGCACATTCTATGCAATGGAAGGGCATCAAACATGTACTCTGGTGCCTCCGATTTACCTTTCGGAGGACTTGGCAATACGCTCAGCTCAAAAGGGGACACCGTGTTCATATTGGCGAGAGATAACGTCTACATGTGAAACCCTCGGGTGCTACTTGGACTGCCATTCTGACTTGAAGCAGGCTTACACTTGGGGTCGAGATACACTCATACTCCAGAGAAACAGCGAGGCCTGAGAAGGTGCACCTGGAATGCAGTCTCGGAATTTGCCGAAGCTAAAACACACTAAGATGCTCCAAATTTTTCTTTCTTTTTTTTTTTCTTTTGCTTTGCAGTCTGGAACCCACATAGCTTCAGATAGGTCCTTGTTTTACTGTTCACACATATCAGGGGTGGACCCTATAGTTTATGAAAGAAAAAATCCTGTTTTGCATAAATGTGCAGAATGGCACAGCACTCTAAGCACAAAACGATTTTTTTGAAAATGAGAAAAGGGTTCTCAACCGGGTATTGAGCCTACAACTGAACACAGCATACTATGACTCAACAAAAGGGACACGACCTAAACACATCGAGTAACACTCGAAAAAGACTCAAAACAAAAGTTGAGGTAAACAAAACAAAAGACACGACACACAGACGTGTTACAAAGACAAGAGACCTCTCAGTTCGCGAGGAGCCAGTTTCTCCAGGTAGTGTTTCCTGCCCTTTTCTCATTTGTGATTCTCACATCACTCTGGTACTCAATCTCTGTTTTTCTGGAAAAAAAAAGCCATTTTCTCACTTTTTCTCTCAGCGCACATCTCTCTATTCTTCAATCTCTCATTTTTTATCCCTCCCCTGGGTGGTTGGTGGATAAACAGAAAGTTGCAGGGTCTTGCCCCTAGCATTCCACTAGATTATTCTTCTTGTTCACAACAGTGAGTTTCTTCCACAGAGGGGTTGCGCTACAATTGGGTGTGTAGCAAATCTGCAGCTGACATCGGTTGACGATGCTCTACTGGGGAGTTTGGACGTGATCAGATCTGCCCAGATGAGGGAATGAGATATCTCGTCCCATTCCGGTTCGTGCTTCGCACTTGGCTTGATACCTCGTTGCTTAGAAGATGTGAGAGTTTTCTGCCCTTTTGCGGTTAGCATCAGTGGTGCCTTTTTCCGGCAAGTATGGTGCCTTTCTTGGCAAGCATGTTAACAATGGGGAAAAGACAGAACACCTGACTCAATTGTGCCCCTAGTTCATCATTTTGACCATTTTTTGTTTTGGCTTTCTACTAAAACAATTTTGACCAATATGAGAGTTAGATTAACATGCTTGTTCAATTTTCTGATTTAAAATCATGCAAGTCCGGCTATGAGCACTGAAAATTTTTCTTTTTTGGATCCAAGAAATGGTCCAGTTTTGAAGAATGGAATACTTTTCGAGAAAATCAGTCAACCTCTGTAAAAATTCTCAAAAACTATTTTTGCAAACGGTCACTGCTCAACGAGCGCAGAACTTACTCTTGAGATGCACAATCTCAGATCCGAAGGAAAATTGCCCCTTGTCTAAACAGCACTGCATGGCAACGGAAAGTTGCCCCTTGTTTAAATGGCACCACGGCACACTGTATGGCAACGGAAAGTTGCCCCTTGTTTGGATAGCATCGCAGTGCATTGTAATCAGTCTTCAGAGTGACAATCATAACTGAACTCTCGGATACAGAGAAGGCAAAGATGATCAAAACCATCACATGGACACACTCGATTTGGAAGTGTTTTACGGCTGGACTTCGGAATGAAGTTGCCTACGTATCCCAAAGATGGGAATCAAGCCTTACGTAGTTCGGGGTAAGGTACACTCGGGTATTTAACCTCTCCTTTTGTGCTCTAACTTTTGCCAAGGCCGCCCTTTGCGGGTTTTCAACCTTACGAGCTATGTTCTTCAATTCTTTTCATTTCTTTTCTTATTTTTTCTTTTTTATCTTTTTCTTTTCTTTTCTTTTTTATTTTCTTCTTTTTCTTGCTCTAACTTTTGCCTGGGTCGCCCTTCCGGGTTTTCGGCCCAGCGAGCCTCTCAAGGGTAAAAGTGTAGCTTTGTCCATGTTGAATGGTTTGAGATTCTGAAGTCATCTGAATCTAGGAGAACGGCTGTTGTTCGCTGACGATGCAGGAGTCCATCCAATGGAGGCAGAATTTGCCCCTAGTGTTGTGGATCGGAACTCAGTTTTTCTTCAGCAATACTTTCTTCTTTCCTCCCTCTGGGATTTGGCATTCTTATCGATCTTCATTGATTTGTGGAATGATCCATCTTCGGCTCTTCGAGCACAATCTAGCATCTTTTGCCCCTGGTTCGAGGGGTGCTTCTGATCTAGCTTTGCAAGCTTCTTTTGATGACATCTGATCTTCTTGATCTGACTTCCCTGCCCCTAATTCATGGGCTGCTTCAAATCAGGCCACAGAGGCCTTACATTATGGTTGATTGTTGAACCTTCTGAATCCAAGTTCAAGGTTTGAAAATGAGGGGTCGAGTCTCGAGGCTGAGAGCGATCCTAGGCTGCATAATCTCAAGAGCGATTCCACACAGGTCTTCGCAGGATCGCGCAAAATATTTTTTTGAAATCTTTTAAGAAAGCGACTAGTCACTCGCGCTAAAGACAGTGTGGGACCAATCTGGATCAAGCCAGGATCCTTCTCAATACTCACATTAACAAGCATGATCTCGATCATTAAAGGCTTAACATACCTCTCTTTCTCTCAAATGATTAAATTTTTACAAAAACCCGAGGAATTCCTTCCTCTTTGTTTTCATCACAATGTTCAAAAATAGCTTTGAAAAACTTAGGTCAATGCAATGATTTTCAGGGCACAAGAGAACAGGTGGAATGTACTGCTGTTCCATTCAAGCCCCCTGGCACAACTAATTCAGAATAGTAGTAAGCATGGAAACATGATCGCCACAGCCGTTTCATTCAGATTCCCTGGTTGCAACTGGCTCCACGACAGAGACAGACTCAAAAGAAAGTAAAAGGGTAATTACAAAACAAAACGGTGTTTAAGGCAACAGCTCCGGAATCACCCGACATTCTATACAAAGGGGACTGACTCGTTACAACAAGACAGACCCATAAGCAAAAGGACTGACTCAAGACAATGAGATGGACTCAAAACAAAACAAAAGACTAACTCGACACGCAAGCCAGGATTTACAAAACTAGCATTCACAGATGCTCCAAAAATGCGTGCCAGACGCCACATCCAAAATACACCGAGCGCCGCCCGCAAGTGGTCCAACCCCTGATCACAAACTTGCAGTATCCTCGAAGTCCAACAGCTCAGTGGTAACAGACTTTGCTGAGGTAGGCGGGAGGATGACCTCATTGTCGATCAAATCTTGCACTTCATGACGGAGACAAAAACAACCATCGGTACCGTGACCGGACTGTTGGTGGTACGCGCAGTACAAGGTAGCATCATGCGAGAGAGGGAGATTCTTTGGGAGAGGCCGAGGCTCGAGGGGTTTAAGATGCCCCTTCTTAGCCAATATTTGAAATGCCCTAGACAGAGGCATGTAGAGGGCATGAAAGGCTCTGCGCCCTCGAGGCAGGTACTTTGAAGTCTGAGGGTTCTTGCTAGACGTACTAGCGAAAGGGTCGGTAGGCACTGCCTTGGCTTTCCGATCTTTTCCTGGTACAGGGTTAGGGATGACAGGGACTGTCTTGGCATGACGGGGCCCACCCTGATTTTCCGTCCGGCTTGAACCGCCTTCGGTTGGAGTGGGGAAAGCCTCATCCACAGCTTTAGTCATGACCGCAAATACTTGTTGCTTATTTATCCCCCTGGCTTTCAAAGCCTTGGCTGGCCACAGCAGTTGTTCAATGGGATCGGCATCTGCCTTCATTTTGTTCTTGCCTCTGGCCTCAGCCTGATCAGGGGTTTGGGTTACTACATCAGAGCGAAGCCCAGTTATTGCTGACACGTCGTTGCTGTAGCTGGAGGCAACCTCTGGTTGGCTGAGCTCTATCACAATCCGCCCTAGTAGCGGGGGCTCCTGTGGTATGAAATTCCCGGCATACGGTGCCGCTGGCGGCGAAGCCGACATTCCATAGGCCAAATCGGCCACGGATCTCTGGAGGTCGCCTATCATTCCCATCAATTCAAACGTGGTAGGCTCACGAGCCTGATACAACTGGGGGGTCCAGACCGGGTGCGCGACAAGCGACCTGGGTGGATGTGGTACATCGACATTGGTCTCGCTTTGCAGAGTGATTCCTTGGTCTGATGCGGCCGTCATAACCACAATCTCCTTTGAATTCTGCGTCATGATAAGTTCGCTGTACTGAACGGTGATTGACGAATCAGATATCTGTCTTGTCTCAACAAGGAGGAACACTAGCTATTCTGTATCAACTCTCTGAACTGAAAAAGAAAACATGCAGCATTTCGGACCAATCAGAACGGACGCTAGTATAGCTGAATAACTGTACTCTACTACTGATCACTTTTGCCCGAAATCACTGCCCCTAAAATATTGAATTGGATACCCACAGATATAACTGATTCTCATAAACTGACACTGATGCCCTCAAGTCTGATACTCAAACTTGTGAACTGATATGTGTGTTCCCTTGCATAGATACACTCTAAAAAAACACATAGCAAGTAAAGAAAACCAAAACACCCCTATGGAGGGGTAGGATTTCCCTGTCCTATTTTTGTCAGGAGCTAGGGTTTTACTATGCATGCAGCAGTTTCAAACAACCTAACATCGGGTAAGCAACCTGTCCTAGTTTGGAATGGTCACTATGGATTTCGATATGCACTAGGTCGAATGGTCGAAAAGGGTGCCCCGGTAAAATCGGGGTTTGTGTTCTCATACTGTCAGAGCCTACAACCGGTCAGCCTTATGGCATACTTTGACAAAGTCAAGCCTCCGACAAACCGTTCAGGAATGGCAGATGGCAAACACGGTGTCCTAGGCGCACCAATGCACATGTAATGCAAAGAGACACATAAATGAAATTAAAACAGGATATCATGAGTTCGAGTCAAGCTCTCTAAAATCCCCAGCAGAGTCGCCAGAAACTCTAGACGCGCCTGTGGGCCTCACTATAGTTCAGACTCAATTTGTGTCACGGTCCTTAATCTGAACCAAGAGTCCAAATCCGGCAAATCGTTTTAAGAAATAGATTTTTGAAAAGAAGTGCCAAACATGGACTGTTTTGCCAGATACAGAGTCGCCACCTAAATATTTTTTATGGGGGAATTTAGGAAACCCTGACTCGGTGCCAAAAGCCACGTGTCCGTCATCACCAAAGTTGCCTCGGCTCGGGAGCTTGGGTACGATTGGGGAAGGTCAGCTATGAGCACCCCCTCTCGCCCGATCCGAAGATCGGCCTCTACTAACCATGATATCCGTTTTTGAAAATGTTATGTGTTCTTATTCCATTTATTAGCCTAGAATTACTATGTTATGCGCACAGCAAACAAGTATAGACCAAATCGCCTAAATTGGAACAAAACATTGCATGTTCGTTTTGAAGATGGTTTGTTACTCGCAAGTAAGCTAAAATGCAGGTTTTGCCACCCTCGAGTGGGCTTTTAGAAAAGATGGTTTTGCCACTATCTAGTAGGCTTAAAATTCACAGTTTTAATGCATTATTCCAATTTAGGTAATTCAACCTCCATCCACAGGCATTCAAGCAGTTATATCACATAAGCAGCTAGCCTCATGGTAATCATGCTGTTATGGCAACACTCACACGCATATGGTATGCTAAAGCATAAATGCTTACCTAGTACTCCGTGCCAAAACAAGAACATGTTAGCAATCATGCATGATCCAAGTCCATGTTTAAATGCCTAATGCAACGCATACGGAATGTCACTAGAGTAGGCTCAACTAGTCTATAAATGACATATGAAAATGCACAAGTAGCATGTATTCAAGTTAGATTTGAAATACTTATGCAGTTAGTATGATGCGCCGAGCCTGGTGCATGCAATACTGATGAATGAATGCACGCATGCATAGCATAAGGTATGCTAAAGTAAACATGTCCTAATACTAACCATCAAAAGCAGGTAAGTAAAAGGGAGGAAGAAGTGGGGGTTGGAAGACATGCACACACGCACCCACACTTATTACAGATTTGCCCTCGCTCGGAGGGACCGAAAGAATAATACAAGTTAATTAACCTACAAGCTAATTAAATATTACAGACCGATTAATTAATTAATCTAATGAAAGCACTAAATGGCCTCAAGAAGAGGGCCCAATGCAATGCGTGCTCGGCTCCGCTCGGAAAGTCACTGCCATGCACAAGTTTGCCTCTGCTTTGACTGTTCTGCTTCTCTGAAAATTGCACAACTCCCAAGGTTGCTTCTCTGAGTGTTGTGGGACACTATCGGCTGAGTGAGATCATCACCGGCCATGGAGAATGGTCACCGGCCACAAAATTATGCTCTTGGCCAAACCTGTTTTGCCGGTCGGCACTAAACACTGCCGGCCGGCCAATTCTTCCTGCTGAAACCTGTTTGACAGCAGCAGAGGGCAGGTAAGGCATGGCAATGTATTTCAAGCAAATGTATACACCAACCACACTCCTTATCATGTTTGTGACTCAAAGGAGGATGGGCCTCAATTCTCGGGCCACCAATCATGCATTCCCATGCATGATGGCCCAAGGGACCAAGTATGCATTTTGATTTCAAATGCAATGCACACACACAAACCAAGGCCCAATCCCTATCACTAGATCAAGGGACAAGGCATGCATGCTAGATGGCATGCAACCTAGGCATGCAAACTAGTATGCTATATGAACATGGGGGAAGCATGCAACAAAATGCAATAGAGCTAAGCATGTGTTAACAATGCAAGTAATGAACATGCAAACATTATGCAACCAAAGCATGCAAGCATGTAGCAATGTGATCACATTTGAACAACATACGAAAGGTGGACTTAGACCAATATGGACAAGCCTCGGCCATGTCTAAATAGGAAGCCAAAATGCTATGGAATGGAGGCAAATACACACACAAACAATGCATGCAAAAATGGCCCAACGCTTAAGCATTAAAGAACATCTTTTAAGCACACTTAAAAGAGGATAATCATGGACAAATGGCATGCACATCAAACTCTGAAAATCATGTTAAGATGATACCAAATCCAACTATCAATGCAAGCAAAGCATGCAACCAAGCTCAAGAACTTAAACTATGGTTAAATAACACATGAAGTAAATGATCAAAGTGGACCAAAACAGTCCCAAATCATGTTAAGGCAAGTCCTAAAAACCACCTAGATGGCATCTAAATGATTTACGCATGGAGGCATGCATATATGCTTAAACATGGAGCAGACAACACCACCTCTTAGAGGCATCAAAGAGGCATCAAAGGCAAGGATACAAGCCTGTTATAAGGACTGAAATAACATGGAAAGTGGTTCCAAACCACTGAAACAATGCAAGTAATGCATGCTAGACACTCACGCAACCAAGGCTAACAAGCCAAAATGCAAGGTGGCTATACTAAGCATGTGATGATCGACCAAAACAACCAAAAATAGAGCTTGAGCATGCTAAAACAAACACGAAAGCTTCACAAAGCTTGGCCAAAATCATGCTAGAATAAGGACCAAAACCTAAAGCATGTTAAGACCTAAACACGTCATTACAAGGCATGTATGCTAAGCAAGCATGGTGTACCAAAACCAACATACAACAATGCTATATTATGACATAATAAGCATGAAAATCAGTCAATGCATGGTCAATACACACTCAAACTATATGCTCCCTCAAGAGGCTAAAAATGGCCCTTTTCAAGGACAACAAGGAGAGGGGGTGGCTCTCTCCTTCCTAGGACCTCAAGGTACCATCCTCATCACTGAAATCCCTCAAGATTTCAGTAGTGAGGAGGCCCAAACATAATGGTCCCAGAGCTCAACCGAAATGGCACAAAACAAGGACCAAACAAGCCTTAAGAGGGGTCAAACAACCCCAAAGCTTAAAACACCCTTAACAAACTATTTAGAGCACTCAAAAATAAGACTTTTCTATGTTATATGTTAAGCTCAAAAACAGTTTCAAATATGGCAAAACAAGCTATGAAAACAAGGCTTAAAAGAGGTAAAAGCTCACCCTTGAAGCACAGCAGCAAATTAGCAACTTTTGGACCAAGAAAAGACTTCAAATCACCCCAAAAATCACCTTCAAGGACCTCAGCTGAATAAAAGGAGTAGAGAACTAGGTGTTTGTATGCAAAAGTGCAAAGAAAATGCACTTTTGAGCACAAATAAGCCCTAAACCTTAGAGAGAGAGGCAGAAAATGTAGAGAGAGAGAGATTTGTTGCTCATTTTTTCTATATCCCCCCCTCTTCCTCTTGTTCCTTTCTCCCCTATGTGAGAGAGCTTGATTGATATAGATATGTATCAATCTGCAGCTCCTCAGAACACCCACGTCCAGGTATGGGCTGGGGTATGACCTAGAATGACAGCTGCCAGCTGTTTACAGAAATATCTGTTGAAAACCACAATTGGCCGGGCGGCCATCAAAGTGGTCGACCGGCAGTCAAATTGGCCGGTCGGCCATCACATTTGGCCGATGGCAACAAGACACAGCCGGTGGCCTCAAGCCACAGCCGGTGGAGTGTAGGGATGTCCCAAAAGCCATTCCCTACCCTCCAAAGCAAAAACACAAGTGTTTGGTGCAAAACCAGACACAAAACGGTCGAGTCGAGAGATTCTGAGGCAAGACGCGTAGCCGAGGCCTCCGGGAACTCAAGACGAACACAAACATGGATGATCACCGAGTGTTCGAGCGGTGACGTCCAAGTCTTAAGGACAGTCAAAAATGGGGTGTCTACTGCAGCATACGAGAACTAGAGGGGGCAGAGATCGAAAACGAAGATGTGGAAGTCGTAGAGGACGTCGGCAAGGAGCCAGCTGAGAAAAGTGAAAAAACACTGAAGAAAATCCTTGTCCAGGAGGGGGATGAGGAACGCTTCTTCCTTCTCGGCTCAGGCTTAGCCGAAGAAGAAGAAAAAGAGTTAGAGGCTTTCCTGAGGGCAAACATTGAAGTGTTTGCCTGGACGCCTGACGAAATGCCTGGCATTGACCCCGAGCTCACCTGCCATAAACTGAACGTTGACAAGTCGGCCAAACCTGTAATCTAACGAGCAAGAATACCAACATTGATGCACGTCGAAGTAGTGGAGGAAGAAGTAGACAGACTTCTCGAGGCCAGGGCCATTCGAGAGGTAAACTACCCGATATGACTATCAAACACAGTAGTGGTAAAGAAAAAGAATGGAAAATGGAGGGTCTACGTGGACTTCACCAGCCTAAACAAGGCCTGTCCCAAACACAATTTTCCTCTACCAAAAATTGACTAGCTGGTGGATGCCACATCAGAACATGGAAGGATAAGCTTCTTGGATGCCTACAGGAGGTACCACCAGATAGCCATGTACCCTCCAAATGAAGAGAAGACTGCGTTCATCACCCTAAAAGGGCTGTATTGCTACAAAGTGATGCCTTTTGGGTTAAAAAATACAGGAGCAACTTACCAAAGATTGGTGACCAAGATGTTCAAACACCTGATTGGCCGAACAGTGGAAGTTTACATCGACGACATGGTCGTGAAGACCAAGGAACCTGAAGGTCATCTAGCCGACCTAAATGCAGTATTTAAAATCCTTAAAACATATCGGCTCTGACTTAATGCATCAAAGTGTGCATTTGGAGTTGGATCTGGTAAGTTCTTAGGATACTTGGTGACCAGAAGGGGCATTGAGGTCAGCCCAGATCAGATCAAGGCCATCCTGGAATTGAAGAGCCCGACGTTTGCAAAACAGGTACAAATGCTGACTGGAAGGGCCGCAGCCCTGAATAGGTTCATAAGTAGAAACTCAGATAAGTACAAACATTTCTGCAACTTAGTGAAGAAAGCTACAGGCTTCTTATAGATCGAGGAGTGCGAAGCCGCCTTGGCCGACTTAAAGAAGTATCTGACCACAGCTCCAGTTCTTTCAAATCCAAAACCTAGAGAGGAGCTGTTCCTGTACTTGGGGTTTCAGAACATGCAGTAAGTGCAGTGGTAATCCGAGAAGAAAAAGGGGAACAAAGGCCTGTTTACTATGTAAGCAAAACCCTAACTGATGTAGAGACTAGGTATTTACCCCTAGAAAAGTTGGTGCTGGCCTTAGTAATGGCTTCAAAGAAGCTAAACCATTACTTTCAAGCCCATAAATTGTAGTGCTCACTGAACATCCATTGAAGTCCCTGCTGCAGCAAGGAGACCTAAAAGGGAGAATAGCCAGATGGGCAGTGGCCTTCGGCCAATATGACCTGGAGTTCAGACCCAAAATAGCAATCAAAGGCCAAGTTTTGGCCGACTTCGTGGCCGAGTTCACATCAGAATCCATCATACATCGATCTCCGATGAGCCGAGGTGAACGATGTCATACCAAGCAAGGAAGAGCCCAGCCGAAGGCGACAGAACAAAGGAGAGAAGAAAAACTCAGACCCTACAACACCTACATCGGCGACTCTTTCCGACTGTCATCGATGGGAGTTCAAACTGACAAGGAGCGGGGATAGGAGTAGTACTGGTATCTCCAGATAGACAGATATTGGAACAGTCCATTCATCTGGGGTTCAAGGCCTCAAACAATGAAGCATAGTATGAAGCATTGATTGCAGGACTGAAGCTGGCAGTAACATCAAAAGCAGATGAAGTAATAGTCTTCTGCGACTCCCAGCTCATAGTCAACTAGATGACAGACGAGTTTGCATCCAGAGACGAGAGAATGTCGGCCTATGCAAAAGAGGTCAACAGGTTGGTGGCCTTATTTCAGAATTGCCGACTACATCAGGTTAGCTGAGATGATAACAGTCACGCCGCTGCACTGGCCAACCTGGCTAGTGCAATATAACCTGGAAAAGCAAGGACGATAATGGTCGACTACTTGTCGGGCCCGAGCATAGAACCACTAACCACAGAGCGTGAAGCAATGTGTGTGGACATGGGACCAAGCTAGATGGATGCAATAGTAGCATTCCTGAAAGAAGAAAAATTGCCAGATGATCACAAAGAGGCACACAAGATCAGATTGAAGTCGGCAAGATTCAGTCCGACAGCGGAAGGACATCTCTACAAAAGATCCTTCACTGGATCCGTTTTGAGGTGTGTACATCCTTCGCAAGTTGAAGATTTTTTATATGAAATACATGAAGGAATTTGTGGACGCCACGCTGGGGGCAAATCACTAGCCCACAGGGCCATTACCCAAGGATATTGGTGGCCCTACATGCAGAAAGATACAGAAGCCTATGTCAAGAAGTGTGAAAAATGCCAAAGGTTTGCACCACTGATACACCAACCAGCAGCAGACGTGAACCCAGTATCCAGTCCTTGGCCGTTTGCCCAATGGGGCATGGATCTCGTTGGAAAACTGCCCCAAGCAACTGGGCAAAGAAAGTACTTGTTGGTAGCAACAGATTACTTCACCAAATGGATAGAAGCTGAGCCCCTGACCAAGATCTGAGATGTGGACATGAAGAACTTCATATGGAGAAACATAATCACAAGATTTGGGATCCTAAGAGCAACAGTTGCCGACAATAGAACACAATTTGACAGTAAGCTAATCAAGAGCTTCTGTGCAAAATTCAAGATCAAAAATTAATTTTCAACCCTAAGCTTTCTTCAAAGCAATGGACAAGCAGAAGTATCCAACAAAACTATCCTGGATGGGATAAAAAAGAGGCTGCAGGCAGCGAAAGGAAAGTGGGTAGATGAACTGCCAAGTGTACTCTGGGCATATCGGACTACGCCGAGAAGATCAACTGGGAAATCCTCATTTGCCATGGCTTATGGCACATAAGCAGTCATTCCTCTGGAGGTCGGCATCCCAGGGATTAGAACCCAAAGAGTAGAGAATGGGACCAATGATGTATTATTAGCCCGAGATCTGGATCTACTAAAAGAAAAAAGGGAGAGAGCTGCAATTCAGCTGGCAGCATACCAGCAGCAGCTTGCCAGGGCTTATAATAAGAAGGTTAACCCAAGGGATTTTCAAATCGGTGACCTCGTCTTGAGAAAAGTCGTCGGCAACAAGAAGAATCCCAGAGAGGGAAAGCTTGGCCCAAATTGGAAGGGACCCTGTAGAATCATCTCGGTATTGGGCAATGGGGCATATTGGCTTGAAAATAATGGAGGCAAAGAGTTGCCAAAACCTTGGAATACTTGCAATTTGAAATTTTTCTATCATTAGACTTTTTTGTTTTTTGTTATTTGCCAAAGTAAAAAAAATAAAGTTTTAGCTTGACTTTTTACAATTATACGATACTTGCCGATGCATGCATAATGAGAACCCAAGTGGAACTTAAGTTCACATTAGGGGGCAAATAGTTGGAAAATAAAATACACAAACTAAAATTAGTCTAACACTTGTTGAAATTTGAGAAAAATTTATAAGTTGAAATTAGGCCGAGATCATGTTTAACACTTGTTGAAATTTGTGAAAAATTTACAAGTTGAAGTTAAATTGAGGTTATGTTTAACATTTGTTGAAATTTGTGAAAAATTTACAAGTTGAAGTTAGACCGAGATCATGTTTAACACTTGTTGAAATTTGTGAAAAATTTACAAGTTGAAGTTAAAGTGAGGTTATGTCTAACACTTGTTAAAATTTGTGAAAAATTTACAAGTTGAAGTTAGGCCGAGATCATGTTTAACACTTGTTAAAATTTGTGAAAAATTTACAAGTTGAAGTTAAACTGAGATTATGTCTAACACTTGTTGAAATTTGTAAAAAATTTATAAGTTGAAGTTAAGCCGAAATCATGTTTAACACAATTTGTGAAAAATTTACAAGTTGAAGTTAAACTAAGATTATGTCTAACACTTGTTGAAATTTGTGAAAAATTTACAAATTGAAATTAGACCGCGATCATGATTAACACACTTGTTGAAATTTGTGAAAAATTTACAAGTTGAGGTTAAGGATGTATTAAACTGAGTACCTATATACTTGCCGATGTAAAGCATTGGTGGATATAGTGTCACGACCCAAACCCGCCCCGAGAAGGTTGGCATCGTAACCGGCCAGTAATCCTAGATTACCACAGGCCTTGCTATACAAAACATAAATAAAAGGGGCTCGCGGAAGCGAAAACAATAACCACTAATAGTCCAAAGAGCTGTGCATTTATATGAACATACATTACATGCCAAAAATGTTAATTTACCCACTACATTACATCACATATAATCAAAATTCATGTATAAAACATAGGCTCACGCCATATGCACAGCTAAAACTAAGCTTCCTAACGGCCTTCCTAGGCCTAGCCCCAACTCGGAGGCACCAAAACACCGGGTAGGCTTCAAAACGGCGGCTCGGCTCGGACTCCGCCTAAGCATGACTTCCAGAATGCTCACCTATAATACATAATTACAAACAATGAGCTAGAGCTCAGCAAGTAACATAACAGTAAAGAGGTTAGTGAACGAAGTCCGACATTTTCATAAATCCATAATAAATCAATCATAAACATATATCAGTCATCAGTCATCATAAGAACATACGTAATGGCATACTCCATAGAACCTTTCATAACAGTCTATCAGTCAACAGTCTACGAGATCTCGTAACTAGTCATGGGCTTGTCCTTCCATGCCGTTCCCCATGACTCATGACGCATGGGCCTGCATGTTCCCGCCCCCATGACCTAACTATCTATGGATACCATACTAGATTCGCAAATCAGGACATTCATTCACGGAAAACATTCTCATTTCAAAGCATAGCATAACGTAATACATTTAAAACATAGTTCATAATAACATATCTTTACAGAAATGTTACTCACAGAGGGTTTCCGAAACCGAATGCACGGTCTTCAAATCTTGACCTGCAAATATCAACATATCACACATTTCTCAATACACATTATCATTAAATCCTGTAATTCATGCACTTCATTCTTTCCTTTACTTCATTTCATGTTCATTCTAATCTTTCTTTACTTTGATTCATACTCATTTCATGTTCGTAAGATGATAAATGATGCAATTAACATGTTAAAATCAAGTCTGCAACTTCCCCAAAACTTTCTTGAAAAAGGCCTTCCCACTCGAGCGCCACTTTGGCCGCTCGAGCGTACTGTAAAAAGTCCCAAAACTGCTGGGAGGCTGTTTTCACCGCTCGAGCGGGCTTCCTTTCGCTCGAGCGTACAGAGCAAAAATCCAAATTTCTGGTTCTTCTTCCAAGCTTCATTCTCCTCTTTACAAAATCACTTTCCACATTTATGAAATCCAAGATCCAAAACACTTGAAACCCATCTTAAATCAACATTAAAACTTCAAATCAAAACCCATATGGAACAATAGAAGTTCAAATCTTGGAGTAAAATAGAAAATCATAAACTTGAGCATAAAAGCTTCATTCTTAAATCCATGGAGGTTCTTCCTCAAAATATGACAAATATAACCATAAATCATCTATTCATGCCATGCATGCTCAAATTAAACATATTTCCCCTTTCAATCCTCTTATTTAACACGAGATCATTGATGTATCAACCTTATTTCAGGAAATTAGAGAGGAATCCTTACCTTAATCACTTAATTGTAGAAGATTTAGCTTGACTCTCTCTTTCCTCCTCTTCTTCCCCTTTCTCACGAATTCTCTCTCTCTCTCTCTCTCCTTTCCAGATTTTTTTTCTTCTCTTTTGTTTTTGAGTCAAAGAGTCAATAAAG
The DNA here is from genome assembly GCF_055761805.1 of Camellia sinensis. Taxonomy (NCBI): domain Eukaryota; kingdom Viridiplantae; phylum Streptophyta; class Magnoliopsida; order Ericales; family Theaceae; genus Camellia; species Camellia sinensis. The sequence continues at coordinate 173,916,928 of NC_138967.1, forward strand.
GCCCTTATACTTATCTATATATCATTTATAAACAATTGTGCCAAACTTTGAGCCAAACATGGCCTAACGAATCAGACGAAATTCAGTTCTCAATTTATTTTCCCAAATGGCTCTAAAAATTTCCAGTATCACATAGGCGTGCTCAATTTCGTTTTCTGAACCCATTACGGTCATCAATTTTAGTCCCGAAGTCGTAATCTCAACAGGTATTTTCTAAGTTCAACAGATAATCTTCAATTAAATCATACTAACACATAATTAATTACTGGTAATCATCGTATACGGTTCTGGGTCGTTACATATAGCCATGGAATTTCATCCCGAGAAAATTACACAGTTAAAGTGTGCATTGAAGATATGAAAAATATTCTAAGAATAGAATCATACAAAGCAGTTAAGAGAGGACAAAAATACAAGCATTCAGAAAAAGAAGCTGTATTAACATTCAAAAGAAGTCATGTCGGTCAAAGCTTACAATTGTCCCAAAAGAAGAAAAACAAAAGTACAAAGCATAAAGGAAAGGGACATCGAAATTAAGACTCTTCAGCAACAGTAGATGGTTGGGTTTGAAGTTCAGAAGACTGCTGGGAAGACATCTCGGCAGCCTTCTCAGCCGCAAGCTCGGCATCTATTTCCTGCAAGGTTTGATCAAGGCTCTTGTCGGCAATAGGCACGTCCGATATCGTCTTTTGAGGTGCAGCATCTATGGGAACCTCCTCACCCTCCTCATCTTAAGTCAAGTCCAGGACTTGCTCATTTTGAGAAGGGGACTTGGCCCCAGCAGCGTCTTTTGGGTTCCTTACCAAAACCTCCTCCTCAAATTCAGAGTCGTCGTCGGATTGGCTTGAAGTCGGGGGGGGGAATGGCAGAGGAAGGACGTCGGTATTCCTGAGTGGGGAGTCATCGGGGATTTCGAGCTTTTTAAGTAAAGACATCCAACCAAGGGTGAAACCTTTGTTGCATGCTTGCTTTACTTGTTTCTCGTAATCCACCGTGACGTCGACCACCCCCTCACTGTATCCCTTCTCGTCGACGGCCTTGACTTCGGCCTCTTTTGTGGCCAGGGCTTCTTGAAGTTCCTTCTGGGCCTGGGTCATTTTTTCCTCAGCCTCTCTCTTTTCGGCCTCGAGAACCTTCTTGATGGCCTCAGCAGATTCTGTTTTTTCCTCGGCATCATCCTTAGCTTTGATAGCAGCCTCGGCTTGATCATCCATGGTCTTTATCTTTGATTACAAGTTTTTATTAGTCTTCTGTAGACTAGCAGCCTCACTCTTTTTGTCGGCCAACTCCTTCCGATTCTCAAAAGCTTGCATTGAGAAAGAATGAGCATGCTGGATGGCCTGAAAGTGAACAAAGCGGAAGTTATTAGAAAATTTTCTAAATACAAAAAAAGAAAGAAAGATACCAAGTATGAAGACTTCCCTGAACAGAGTGCTGGAGCATCAAGGCAAAATTTTCATACTTGTTCATATCGGCGTTTCGGTTGAGATCGCCGGGAAGAAGCAGAGCGGTACTAAGGGCGACGCCGACATTAATATCGTCGGCGCTATTGCCAGCTCTAACTGGCCTGTCCTCCAATGTGATCTGGGGGGCCCAAAGGGAATCATGCTTCACAGACCCCGAGGTGGTTGCAGAGGATGACCTCGGCCTCTTTGATCTAGCAAACTCGGATGGTTGGGTTTCGGTAGGCATCTTTTCAGCAGCAGAATTGGACTTATCACTCTCAGCCAATTTGAAGATTGGCAAGGTGTCTTCAATGTCAATCTGAGTCATCTTTGCCTTTGGCTGAGCCTTCTTAATTCTTTTTTTCGGTTTTTGTTGAGATAATGCTGGTGCAGCATCAACAGTAGCCGGGATATTCGCCAAGAGGTCCTTTGCGACTGCTTTTTGGCGACTCATCTCAGCAGCAAAAAGGGTTCGTCGCTGACGTTGGCGCTGGGATATTGGGATTAGATATGGAGCCAAAGTTGACAGCTGCTCTACTGGATCAGAAGTCGATCCTTGATCTGACCGAGATGTGGAGACGGCTTGAGGAGTTGTGGCGGAAGGAGGAGACAGACTCTTCTTCTTCTTCTTCTTTGGAACGTCGGGGAGCACCGACTTGTAGGTCGGGATAAAATTGAGCCGTAAAGGGGCTCTTCTCTTGTAGACTGGCAGATCCAGTAGTTTCTTCAAGTCTTTGCTGGGAAAGAAAGACTGGCGGAAACCTTTTGGTGGCTGAGGCAGAACTACAAAAAGAATAGCACAAACATTAGAACAAGGTATTGAAGATTTCAGAAGAAGAAAAAACAAGTAAGTACAAACACAGGGCTCTTACCATTACCCTCTACAGAAACTATTCGAGGAAGAGGGTAGAGGTGGAGGTCCTCATCTAGAGTGAACTCCCAGTTCCCCGGGGTAATGAAATAATCATCCCCAGCTCCCTTGTTGGAGTCTGGGAGGTCGGCAACAATTTTATACTTTGTAGACCTCGACTTGAGGTAGTAAATATAACCTTTCTCTTTCAGTGAAAGGCCGCACATAGTATAACAGTATTGGATGTCGGCTAAGGTAACCCTAGCATTCTCTTGTCGGGCTAAGGCTATTATGCCATTGATGACTCGGTAGGAATTGATGGCGAGCTGCATCGGGTTCAACTTATAGTAATGGAGGACTTTTCGAAAAATGATGTTGAGTGGGAGCCTAAGTCCACACTCGATAAAAGCTACAACAAGGAAGGGCATAGAACCAATTGTAGGCATGATGGAGTCATCCTCCCCAGCCAACCTTAGATGAACGTCGGCCGGGATGTCAAACTCCTGCCTAAAGTGCTCTAATTTGGTCGGGGTGTCTACCCTATGCTTCCACATTCCCATGACGTCGGCTAGAGGGGAATGTGTAGAAATTGGAAATTGCTATGTAAGGTCTCAAAATACCTCGGCAAAGCCTAAAGTTTACACTAGGGTAAGAATTTGTGAAGATCAGAGGGGGATTTGTTCCAGTTTTCCCTAAGATTTGTGGGCTCTATAAACAAATCCCAAAACCTAGATCTAGGTAAACGAAGATTGGAGGCACGAATCTGGAAAAATCACAGAAAACAAAAAAGAAAGAATGTGTTTCAGAATCAAGAACAGTGATGAACTATCAAGAACACTATTAGTGCAAGGGCATAAGGCCAAGAACAGTGGCAAAAGTGTAAGAAGATTGTGAGCAGTGTGCGTATTCAAGACATGGGCAAAGGCAAAGTCATGCAATAAACACACTCAGATACATGATTCATAAATTGAATACTTGAGCAAAACAACAATGGCAATAAATAATGAAGCGGGACTTTTTGAAGAGCAACAAGAAATAAAACCAGAAGGAACAGTGGCTAACCAGAAAAAATGAAACCGGTGTAAGGATCGCCGAAGTCAGACGACGGTTGCAAAAACAACAGAGCAATGAAAAACTCGCCGGAAGAGGTAAGCGGAGCAAGTTACGGAGCTAGAGAAGCATGAACAATGGAGGATTTGGAAGAAAAAGCTAGAGAGAGAGAGAGAGAGAAAGCCTCAGAAATGATGGAGAAGAGTGAAAAGATGGAGGAATGAGGGAAGTTTTGTAAAAAAAAAAGCAAAAAGGCGGCCGAACGGAATTAATAAACCTAGAATGACGGATTTGTCAGACGGCGCATACAGGCGCGAGACGACTTGCAAGCGCGTACGGAGTACGATCCTGTAAAGAAAAGGCGCGTGGCCAAAACAGTTGAGTTTTTATGTATGACAGCTCATACGCGTAAAGGTGCTCTTAGAATCCTTGGTCTTTAAGAAGGCATGTCGGCTTTAATGATGATCTCGGCTGAGAGATTTTGAGCTGACGTACTGGAATCAAGTACTGATATAGGTTCTATCACCTCAGAATGCCGATGTAATAGAACCTAGGGGGCAGTTGTGGGGATATATTTTCTGAGTACCAACACGTGGCCAAGGTGACGCCGATGTGTCAGCTGAGGTGCCATGTGTCCTGATCGTGACGCCGAAGTTATCTCAACTAGGCCGAAGTTACCTCCGAAGATACTAGAATCCGGAATAAGCGGATAAGGGACAAGAGTCCTAGAATAGGAGATGACTTCAGTTTGGGTAAAGATAAGACTCTTAGAGAGTTTATCCCAATCCTACTGGGAGTCCAAGATTAGCAGTAATCCTAAGTCTATTGAAGCTAGGCTTCTATTGGGATTAGGTAAGTGTTAGCTATAAAAGAGAGGCACCCTCACGGATCTAAAGTATGTCTTTTATGCTCTGTCTAGTGAGTTAAGCACTATTAGTTATCTTTGAGAGATAACTGACTTGATTGTCGGAGTGCCCCCGGGTGGACGAACCACCGCCAGAATCTTCTTTTTCTGTTGCAGGTCAATCAGGCGCCATCTATTCTGTCAGTACTCTCCAACTGAATACTAAGTTGGTAGTGTGGTCGGAAATTGACGCACACAGTATTGTTTTATAGTTAGATATGATGTTCATAAAAAAAAAAAGTAAAATAATTATGAATTTGATATGATATTGTATCTTACTGATTATTTTAACTTATTTTATTATTTTATAAATTTTAACCTAAAAAATTAAAAAAAGTCTTTGCCAAACATCCCACTATGTTACAAATTGATATGGTATTTTAATTTTATATTTAGTAAAATTGTCAAATTATATATATATATATATATAGCTTAACAAGTGATAAGTTCTAACATTATTAAACAATTATCAGTAATATTATAATCTGAGTAATTTTATCTCATGTTTTTTTTTAAATATCAATTTAATTTTTATCACACAAAAATTATACCTAAAACATTTGAAAAAAAATAACAAATTAGTGGTATGTTCAAAAAATAAATATTAATTTGATAAATTTTTTTTGTAAGTTTTAATGAAAATTGTCCGTCTCTTAGAAATCCTATTTTCTCTCTGTTTACAAAATCCTAAGAGCCATTTCTCCTCCGATTCTTCTCTTGCAATTTTTATTACCATACTAACTGCTACGGCTCGTCTTTTCTCCATTGTCAGCTTGTCATTAAGGAAGTTTTCAAATCTAGTCTTAGATCTGATTCATGATCGAGATCTGATGCTATAAAACACCTTATTATACGCTAAGCGAACACTTCAAATCTAAAATGTTTTATTTTGTAGCATAGAGGCGGGAATTAAAGTATCAAAACTATCGGTTACAACGATAAATGGATTGTAACGGTGATTGGTATTGTTTACTTCTAAATAATCTCTTTTTTTTTTTTGGCATTAATATCTCTCTATATAGAGGGTTCCTCATTGCATGGAGATTCTCTTTCCTATACGGAGATTTGTTTTGCTTCTCACGTGGAGACTTATATCCCCCTTGCGTTGATATTCTCTTTATTCATTTTGAGATCTATTTTATATTTCGATATAAACTATTGAAAGACTTATTATCAGATGTGTAATATATTATACCTTTGCTTTATCAAAGTTGTTCATTAATATTCAATTTTTTTTTTTTAAACTTGTATGAAATAAAATTTTAGAAAAACTTTGGGACAAAAATTATGTGACTATAGATTTATGAGTAAATTACAAACACACCTCTTGATATTTACTTAAATTATAAATTATCCCTGTAGTTTTAGAAATTACATTATGCCTTCTAAGGTTTATAATTTCATAACAAATAGGTCCTTATATTAATAAATTATCAAATTAATTAATAGTTTTTAATAATGTTAAAATTTTATTTCAATTAATAATTCAGATAATTTTATTATTGTATAAGTGAACAGTTAAAAATTTTATTTTTTAATTAATTCTGTTAAATAAAAAAATTTTAAAAATAAATATTTATAATTTTTTAAAGGGAAAATTATCAAAAAGTCCTATTTACCAATCTATTACTCTATCTGGTCCCACATTCATTCTCTTAGATTGAGAAGTCCTATTTAACATGTTTTGTGGACAATCAGATCCCGTTTTAAATTTATGTGATGTGTGTGTAGACGGATTTGACCCTCTTTTGTTTTTCCTTTAGAGGTGTATATTGGGATGGAATGCATATTTTGTGAGATACATTCCCTGTTCCACGTTTGGTAACTCGGCATCGTCAGATCGATGTGAACAATGGGTACAAGATGATCATCAATCCGGCAGGTCGGTGTACCACGTCGATGATCATCAATCCGGCAGGTCGGTCGGTGTACCACGTCTCCGACTGTCTTGGTGGGGTGAGATGTGGTGTCGGTGTTTTTTTTTTCTCTCTCTCTCTCTCTCTCTCTATTCAGAGGAGAGTCTATTTATAGAAGCAGAGTCATGAGCAACTGCAATTTGTATTTTATTAATGTGGCTCGCTTCTTATCGTCTCTGTATAAAACACGTAACTACAGGACTCTCTCTCTCTCGGTCGATGTCATTGAAGAGTCTTACTTCTTCTTCTTCTTCTTGTAGCTCCGAATCCTCTTCTCGGCGGTTTCACCTTTCTCAAACAAGAATTGATTTCAGGTTGGTTTAATTCGTCCCTCACTGCTATGCTCGGACCTGAATTACCTCAAATTCTCTCTCTTTATTGGTTTTAGTTTTTGTAGTAATCAATACTGAATTTTCTGATGTTAATGTCCACTTCTTCAAATCTGGGCAGACGACGATGATCTGAAAACACCGTTTCAGATATGGGTTCTGATTAGATTTGGCATAGGTGCATGTACGGTAGAGATCCATAGGGAGGTCCGCTGGAGATCAATGTTGCGGACTCCGCTACCGACGACGACCGCAGCAGGAACCTCCACATCCATTGTTGAAGATGTCAAGCTTCTGCTCGGAGTCCGCCACCAACGGCCACAACTCCCACACCTTTTCGATTTGTGAAATGGGATACAGAGAACGTGACATAGAAATGCTAGGTTCACGTCGAAACGTCACAAATGGCAATCGGGGAAAAAAGGGTCAAATTGTGGGGAAGCCGAAACGTGTCAAACTGTGTCAAATAAATTAGTTCCCCCCCCCCAAAAAAAAAAAAATCTCAAACTATTTGTGTTTACGTCACAACCCAAGTCCAATGCTGTGAGCGTCACACACTCACTAAATTAAAAAATGTATTAGTGTATTTTTTCGATCAGCGTTACACACAAACACACATTCACCTTCCCCATACAAATTCACACCAAATGTCAATTAATAATACTAGCAGTGGCAAAACTGTCAACAAACAAATTAAGGGACCACCTAGTTACTAAGAAAACATTCAGGACTTTATGGATTACAAGTCCATAAAATAAGATTTATTGGTCAATTTTCCTTTTTTAAATTACAGGCACAATTTATATTTTAAATAAACTACGTATTTATAATTTATCTAAATTAAATAATTACTCGTATATAGGAGAGCACAATGTGCAACACGTGTGGTTTCTTAAAAGATAGCACTGAAGCAACTGTCAAAGGACCACTGTGAGAGAGAGAGAGAGAGAGAGAGAGAGAGAGAGAGAGAAATTATTTTTTATTTTGTATTGTTTTAATGAGTTGCTTTTTGAAGGGGGTTTCGGTTTCATTGGATGGGCGGCTGCCTTTAAAACCGCAGTTTGTTGCTTTGTCTGGTGACCGACTTCTTCAATATTTTGGGCCAATTAGAGAACGTCGCTAAAAGTTAAATTTTAATTTTTAATTTATTTTAAGTCATATTATTATTTTTTATATATTGTTTTAAAAAAAAATTAAAAAGACCAACTTTTCAAAACGAAACGCCAATGATTCTTGAAGATGATACCCATTCTTATTCATAGTAAATTAACAATGGATTAATTATTATTTATTGGGTAAATCACATTAAATTTTATAATTTTAATATAATTATATTGAGTATCTTTAAATTTTTAATTCACATATTGTTAGTAATGGGCGCCCATGTGGCATGACCATTTAAATTTAACATATGATCCTTATCCAAATAGGTTTTGATTTTGAAATCAAACCTATTTAGGATAACCACTCTTGAAACAGACGTTATCAGTTTGAACTGATATAGATAGATATAATATATATTAGATATTATCTGTATCTTAACTGATATGGATAGATATTATAATATATTAAATATCTGATATGGTTATGGGTAATCTGAGAAAAAGGAAAAACAACGTAGTCTGTTTTTCTACCCACATTCTGACTCTCTTCCAAAAAACACAACGATCAAGTCTTTGACACTGTGGTTAGTGTGGGTGATATTCAATCTGTGATATCACTCCACTGCTGGGTTGGTTCATCAAGAAGTTTCCTGGAAGCACGTGATTTATCCAAGAAGGTTCTATCATCAAGAAGGTATGATCTGATCATTTTAATCCGCTGCATATTCTGTGTTTTTTCAGTTTACATTGGTATCAGAGCCTGTTAATGGATATTTTCGTGTTTTCCTCATGTGTATACTTTTATATGTATATGTATATATTATACACATGAATATTTGTAGAAAATTTTTTTTTTCAGATTAGGAGCATAAAAATATTTTTTTTTATGTTCTTTAATGTTTTTTTTTCATATCATAAATAGTTTTATTTTGAAAAAAGGAGTCCGGCAGTACAAAAATCGGACCAGAAAACACCCTGGAAGGCGGCGCGTGGCCTGCACGCGCCACCTGACGCCGTGGGCCGTTTCCACGCGCCTCCACGCGCAGCCACGCGCCTCCACGCGCCAGCTGCTCACCCGACGCGCTTGCACGCGCTCTCACGCGCGCGTCAGCGGCGCAGTCACGCGCGCGCCCTCCGCGCCACGCACGCGCGCCGTGCGCTGAGCCGCGAGCCGAGCCGCGAGCCGAGCCGCGCGCTGAGCCGCGAGCCGAGCCGCGCGCTGAGCCGCTAGCCGAGCCTCGAGCCGAGCCGCGTGCTGAGCCGCGCCGTTTTCCTCGGCTGGCTTGGCTGCTGGCGATTAGGCACTGTTTGTTTTGTTTTTAATTCTGAACTGCGTTAAATGATCATAATTAATTCATTACATATTTGTTTTATGCGTGGCTTATACTGTTAGACTCAGAATTAAGTTTTCTACATTCTGTAAAATTTTGAAAATTTTCAGAAAATATAAATTATTTTTCCTGTGTTAATAATTCATTTTTTATGCTTTAAAATGATTCTGGTATTGCATAAATAATTTTCTGGGGCTGAAATATTTATTGTAGACTTCTAAAAGGTTTTATTATTTACTGGTAATATTGTCTCATTTTATCAGTTTCTGGATTTTTTATTTCTAATTTTATGTGTATTTATTAGTCATTTAAAATTCCAGAATATTTCAGAAAAATTTCAGAATATTTCAGAACAATGTACATTTTAATTATGGCATAATCTGAATATTGTTTCTGTTTACTAGTTTCTAGATTTTTTATTTCTAATTTTATGTGTGTTTAATTAGTTATTTAAAATTCCAGAAAATTTCAGAAAATTCCAGAAAATTTCAGAAAATTCCAGAAAATTTCAAAAAATGATGTACACTTTAATTATGGCATAATCTGCATATTAAATACAATTTTTTTTTGGTTTTTTAATATGTTGCAATTAAAGCATGATTATTTATTTATTTATTTATTTGAATTCCATCATTAAATAAATATAGCATGAGTTGTTTGCAAATTTATATTGAGATGCTATTGTATGGAATTTATCATGCTTTGTATATGCCATAAATAGTGGGAGATTGTTTGATTATTTTTTGCGCATGGAATGAAATTAAATTTTGATAATTATCACTAGAGGCGCAAGAGATGATTACGAGCATAGCAAATTTTCGATCTTGAGACATGTGTAAAATTATCATTATTTAATTTAGATTCTTTTTTGCTGCAAAATATTTTGTTTTGTGTTGCTATCATTAATATCCCCTGCGCATTTTTATTTACTCTGTATGTAGAAATGGCTGCTAAGTCAGTGGTGGCAGACTTAACTAAGGGAGAGAAATTGGATGGCGACAATTACGACATATGGCGCCGTAAGATCCAATACCTCCTCAATGAGCAAGAAGTGTTGACCACACTTGAACAAGTGATGGTTGAGCCAGAGCAGGGCAATACAGCTCAACATCGTCGTGATCTTGAAGCCTTTCAGACTTGGCGTAACAAAGATCGGTGTGCGCGCTTTACTATGTTGAGCAGCATGCACAACGACTTGATTAGTGAGTTTGAGCATTGCCCGACTGCATTTGAGATGTGGGAAGCTCTCAAGCAAAAGTTTGGTATTACCTCTTTGGCAAAGCTACGTGGGCTGACTATGAAGTTTGACTCATATCAGAAAAGGGCGCATCACTCGATGAAGCAGCATTTGAGAGTCATGTCAGCCATGATACGTGAGCTTGCGGCTGCTGGGCATAATTTGACTCAAGAGCAGCAAGTACAGGCTGTGATACGCTCTCTGCCAAATTCTTGGGAGCAGATGAAGCAGAACATGATGCATAATGAGAGTGTGAAAACATTCGAAGACATATCGCGTCATTTGGAGCTAGAGGCTGAGCGCCTTGAGGCGGCTAAGTCTGATGGTTCTGCTATGGTGGTTGAGTCAAGCTCACGTAGGACTTCTCAGTTCAAACGTGGAAAAGCAAAAGGTGCCCCCAAGAAGCAAGCAGCGGCTGCGCTTAAGCCCAATGGCGCTAGAAATTTCAAGTGTAGGGGCAAGAGAGGTGGTAAGAAGGCAAAGGCTAAATTGACATGCTTTAACTGTAACAAAGAAGGACACTTCGCTCGGGATTGCCCTGAGCAGAAGAAGGTACTCCCTTACTTAATTTCTCGCATTCAATGCTTTGTGTCTAGTCAAGCATTAATTGCTCATTCTCCTCATTTTTGGGTTGTAGACTCCGGAGCAACAGACCACATCGCGAGGGACAGAGTAGGGTTCGTTGAGTATCGTCGAGTACCTGCTGGGAGCAGAAAAGTTTACATGGGGAACGAGTCCAGTGTGGAGGTGCTTGGCATAGGCACATTCAAGCTGGAAATGCGACGAGGGCGCACCTTGTATCTTCATGATGTTCTTTATGCTCCGGATATTCGGCGAAACTTAGTTTCAGTTATTAGCATGATGAGCCTTGGTTTTAGCTTTTGTTTTGAGAATAATGGTGTTAGCATTTATTTGGGAACAATTTTTTTATGGTTTTGGTTATCTTTCAGATGGTTTTTTAGTTTTGGATGTGGATGATTCTAGTATCAATAAAAATGCCAATGGCTCTATTTCTAATATTGCATCTTTTTGTGATAATGATTCTATGAGATGGCATGCTAGATTAGGCCACATAGGGCAAGACAGGATGACTAGATTGGCTAGAGAAGGTCTTTTAGGCCCACTCGCTAGAGTCACTTTGCCTACTTGTGAGCACTGTCTTGCTGGAAAGGCAACAAGAAAACCATTTGGGAAAGCCATAAGGGCATCTATCCCATTGCAACTTATTCATTCTGATATATGTGGACCAATGAATGTGAGGGCAAGGCATGGAGCCCCCTATTTCATCACATTTATAGATGATTGCACACGTTTTGGTCATGTTTATCTGATTTCTCACAAGTCAGAAGCATTGGATTGCTTTACACGGTATGTTAATGAGGTTGAGAATCAATTAGACAAGAGCATTAAAGCTCTAAGGACTGACCGAGGACGTGAGTATCTATCTGAGCAATTTAAAGTGCTCTGTGAGGAAAAAGGAGTTATCAGGCAATTGACAATTCCTAGGACTCCGCAACAAAATGGTGTAGCGGAGAGAAGGAATCGCACATTGCTTGACATGGTTAGATCAATGATGGCGCAAGCTAATCTTCCAATTTCTTATTGGGGAGATGCTTTGTTGACTGCTGCCTACGTCCTTAACCGTGTGCCCTCCAAATCAGTTCCTTCCACCCCATATGAGATGTGGACTGGTAAAAAGCCTGATTTGGGCAATTTGCGGCCTTGGGGTTCGGCAGCTTACATACACAACGCTTCTCATAAGTTTGGGAAGTTGGGCCCTAGAGGAAAGAAGTGTATCTTCATTCGCTATAGTGAGCATTCTAAGGGCTATGTGTTTGTTGGGGAGCATCCGGATGGAAGTGTGACTGAAATTGAGTCGCGAGATGTGGATTTCCTAGAGGAGGATTTCCCTAGCAGAGGTGAGGTAACTAGAGAAGTAGAATTCTACGAGATGGAGGATCTACTTGAAGGCGCACCTAGTAGCTTAGTAGAGAATGAGGAAATAATTCCTCAAGCTCCTAGGGACAGTGGGAGCGATCTACTTACCCATGGATTGGATCCAATGGATGAGGATTCTCAACTACGTAGAAGCAAACGTGGAGCTATACCCCGTCGTCGTTTTGAGATTGAAGGGGAAGCATTCATGATTGCTCCGAGTGATGAGATGGAGCCTAAGAATCTCAAAGAGGCTCTCTCATCCCCTGCTAGTAAAGAATGGAGTACTGCAATGGAAGAAGAAATAGAGTCTATGAAGAAAAATCATGTCTGGGACTTGGTTGATTTGCCGCTAGGGCGCAAGACTATTGGGAACAAATGGGTTCTCAAAATCAAGCGCAAGGCGGATGGTTCCATAGAAAGGTATAAGGCTCGCCTAATGGCGAAAGGTTACACCCAACGAGAGGGTGTGGACTATGAGGAAACTTTTTCACCAGTTGTAAGGTTTGCCTCTATTCGCCTAATCCTGGCCATAGTAGCTCAGTTGGACTTAGAGCTATATCAGATGGACGTTAAAACTGCATTTCTCAATGGAGAATTGGATGAAGAGATCTATATGGATCAACCAGAAGGCTTTGTGGCAGTAGGTCAGGAGCGCAAAGTTTGCAAGCTTCAACGATCTATTTATGGCTTAAAGCAATCATCCAGACAGTGGAATCTGAGATTTCATCGAGCCATTATTTCAAATGGGTTTACGATGATTGATGAAGATCACTGTGTGTACGTTAAGCGGTCCAAGGACATTTTTCTGATATTGTCATTATATGTAGATGACATATTATTGGCTGGAAATGACAAGGAGATGATTGTCGCCACTAAAATGTGGTTGTTCTCTACATTTGAAATGAAGGACATGGGTGAGGCGAGCTATGTGCTCGGTGTTAAGATCCTCAGGGATCGCTCTAGGAGACTTCTTGGTTTGTCTCAAGAGACTTACATTAAGACTATTCTAGAGCGGTTCCAGATGCAGAGCTGCAAACCCATTGACACTCCTGTTGCAAAAGGCGAGAGCCTAAGCCTTGATATGGGTCCTAAGACTCAAGAAGAAAATGAAAAGATGGCCCGTGTTCCCTATGCAAATGCTGTTGGAAGCTTGATGTATGCTATGATGTGTACACGTCCTGACATTTGTTATGCAGTCGGATTGGTGAGTCGTTACCAATCCAACCCAGGACCAGCTCATTGGAAAGCAGTTAAGAGGATATTACGATATCTTAGAGGAACTGCAGATTACACACTTTGCTACCAGAGTTCAGATCTACATCTAGTTGGCTATTGTGATGCTGACTGGGGAGGAGACCTAGATGAGCGTAAGTCTACTTCAGGATATGCTTTCATGCTTAGCGATGGTGCTATTTCTTGGAGCAGTAAGAAGCAATCCTGCATCGCCTTATCGACCATGGAGGCTGAGTTTGTGGCTTGTTCATCTGCCGTTCAGGAAGCCGTGTGGTTGAGGAGATTCCTTCAGCATTTGGATGTTGTCACACACACTTCAGATCCTGTGACTATCCATTGTGACAGCATGGCTGCACTCGCTTACGCTAAGGATCCTAAATACCATGGCAGAACCAAACACATTGATGTGAGGTTTAATTTTATCAGAGATATTTTGGCGCAGAAAGAAGTGATCCTGGAGCACATCCCTACAAGTCGCATGGTTGCGGACCCTTTGACTAAGCCCATTGCTAGAGATGTTTATCTTACTCATGTTAGGGCTTTAGGACTACGTAGGTGGTGATTTTTTATGTGTATTCAGTTGAACTCTTTTTTTTGGGGATATTAATGCCATTAGTATTCATACTTGTTTCTATCACACATTTATGTTTACTACTTTTAGTAATGGTTTGTGAATTAGCATACACAAAACAATTAAATTGATGTTAGCAGGCAAGATTGGCTCACTCACACGAGCAATCGCCCTTAGCGCTGGGTAGCGAGTAAGGATGAGACTAGAAGCTAAAATTATCCACTAGCTATGTCGCCTTGGTTGAAGCCAAGATGAGGTCTTGTTAGAGACCGACCATGGATATGAGAGTACCCACTTTTCCATGATATGTCTGTTATGGATAGCCAGATGCGAGATCTCATTTGATGCCTGAGAGGCGAGCAAATAGAGAATTCGAGTTAGACGCTAGGAAGCGACTCGTGCGCTTAAGAGCGACTAGACTAAGATCTGTATGGTGTGTGAGTTTAACATCACTCTTTGGAAGAGTAACTCCACTATAACATGCATTCATACTGCATGTGCTTATCGACCCGTTAGCGAGGTGAAAGAATGGATCCCTGCTTCTTCACCGTGTGAGTCCTAAAAGTCTTTTTTTGACTTTACTTTGTGCCTTTTGTGACCTTTGACTATGTCATAAGATGAGGAGTTGATGTTCAGCTACTTTGGTATGTTGCCTGCGGTCATGTATGATTCGGCTTTAAGGGACATTACTGGGAAAGCGGTCAATTTCAAATTGAATGATATGAGGGTGAAGGGAAGATCATCTAGTTCTACATCTCTGCTCTATATTCACTGTCGACAACTCACATCGCTCTTTATAGGATGCTGATTGGGTGTGAATATAATGCGGGACCTAGGAAAGTCAAACATGCTCTTTGAGGGATTAGAGATGTTTTTGGACTGATGTAGCTAGATGGGTCTGGGTACATGAGACACTATTTCTGTTCTTTTTGGGTTGATGTCTCTATGCTGACTCATGTTGAGTTTCTAGTATAGAGCTCCCACTTGCAGGTGTTCTCAGCGGTCGCACGGTGCATTGGCTAGTATGAGATTGTTCGTTTTTGGGGAGATTGAGATAGAGATGTGGCAGTGTCATGCCAACTCGTGTGCGAGTGGGAGATGTTAGTAATGGGCGCCCATGTGGCATGACCATTTAAATTTAACATATGATCCTTATCCAAATAGGTTTTGATTTTGAAATCAAACCTATTTAGGATAACCACTCTTGAAACAGACGTTATCAGTTTGAACTGATATAGATAGATATAATATATATTAGATATTATCTGTATCTTAACTGATATGGATAGATATTATAATATATTAAATATCTGATATGGTTATGGGTAATCTGAGAAAAAGGAAAAACAACGTAGTCTGTTTTTCTACCCACATTCTGACTCTCTTCCAAAAAACACAACGATCAAGTCTTTGACACTGTGGTTAGTGTGGGTGATATTCAATCTGTGATATCACTCCACTGCTGGGTTGGTTCATCAAGAAGTTTCCTGGAAGCACGTGATTTATCCAAGAAGGTTCTATCATCAAGAAGGTATGATCTGATCATTTTAATCCGCTGCATATTCTGTGTTTTTTCAGTTTACACATATTGTTAGCCTTATTTTTATCAATAATTTATAGTTATATAGATAAAAATAATAATCAGCTTGTTTGGTTTGGATTTTCTGAATTCACTTTTCAAAAAATTGAAACTTTTTATTTTTGTCTTTTTTTGTTTTCATTAAATTTTTTTAATAATTTAAGCAATTTTTTTAATTTTTAGATACATCTAACATAAAAACACTTAAAAAATATAATATTTATGAAAAAATTCATAAAAAATTTACTAAATACAAAAAATACGAAAATTCAGTGTATTTTTTGTATTCTTGTGTATTTATTTATTTTTTAAAATACTGCTTTACACATATTTTACCTTTTAAATACATCTAAGTAAGGTGCATAAAAAAGTAAAAAAAAAAATGCTTAAAATTTAAAAATATTCACTAAAAATAAAAAAAAAATGAAAAATAAAAAACTCAATTTTTAGAAATTGACTCTAAAAACTTGAAACCAAACACACTGAATATCATCATATATTTTACACTAAAATATATTTTTTACCTTATTTATTTTTGTCTTTCCACACCATCTGAATCAGTTTTGAAAACATTAAAGCTTACTAAAAGAAAAGTCACTACAATTATTTTAAAATTATAAGATTTATTATATTTTTATCAAAAAAAAAAATTTTAAAAACAATTTACACCATCATGAAGTTGGAACTACCAAAGATTCATAGGGACATACTGACAACTTTTTTTAACTTCATTTTTTAATTATTTGATTATTTTAGCTGGATTAAAAAAAATATTTAGAATAATTTTTAATTATTTTGTAATTGATTTAATGATTGTGGGAGAAAAAATAAAATAATTATAATTGAATTATGATATTTTATCCTATTAACTATTTTAACTTAGAAAATTTTCCTCCACCAACTGGGAAGAAATAAAATTATAGCTTTTGTTTGGAATGTGAGTTGACTTTTTGACATTTTGGTTATTTTAGTCTGGGTTAAAAAGTTTCGTTTGAAATAAATTTTTTGACTTTTTAAACTTTTGTAAGTAAAAAAATAAAATAATTATACTTTTAATATGACATTTTATTTTATTGACTTTTTAGTCAATCTTTTTGTGACTTTTTAGTCCATTTGACTTTTGTGGACATTTTGTCTTTTTTGTTTCTTTTTGTCTTTTTATCTTATTAGCTTTTTACTTTTTTTAATTTTTTACATAATATTTTATTTATTTATTATCAATTATTCAGTGGTGGTAGTATCAATGTGTTTGATTTCAATTCTTTGATTTTAATTTTTTTAAATTGATTTTTTTATTTTTTGTATTTTTTTTGTTTTTAGTAAATATTTTTTTAATTTTAAGTAATTTTTAAAAATTTTTAAATGTACCTTACTTAGATGTATCTAAATATTAAAATATTTATGAAAAATATTTTTAAAATTAATAAATGCATAAAAATATGAAAAATGTACTGAATTTTTATATATTTTTATATTTTTTGGTATTTAGTGTATTTTTTTTAATTTTTTTCACAAATATTATATTTTTTAAGTGTATTTACATTAGGTGTGTCTAAAAATTAAAAAAAAATTATTTAAAATATTTAAAAAATCATCGAAAACATTAAAATACAAAAAATAAAAAAAATAAAATTTTCTGAAAATTATTTTTTGAAAAACAAAACCAAACAATATTTTTTCATCTTTAAACTTATATATGTTATTCTTGATTATTTGTATTTGATTATTTATTTCACATGTGTCTTAGTTTTAGTCGTTTTAATTTTGTTGAAAGAGAAGTCTCTTTAATTATGTCAAAGTTATATAATTTATTACTACATTTTTTTAAATTACAATACTTTTTCTAAGTTCAAAAAAAATAAATTCACAATCATGAAGTTTGAAGTACCAAAGATTCCTAGAGGCATAGTATTAGAAATTTGTCCTTCACCAATTGGATAGAAATATTACACTTCTCTTTTAAGATTTTTAAATTTGCATAGCATTTTTTAAAATTTTAATCAATAATTTATTAGTTGTATTAATAAAAAATAATATTTTTATGTTTTTACAATAAAATATATGTTTTAACCGTAATATGTGTCTTCTCCTACAATTTCTATTACGATACTAGCCACTGCTATTTCTCTTTTCTCTATTATCAGCTTGTCATTGAAAAAGCTTTCAGATCTAGTCTCAGATCTGATTCATGATTGAGATTTGATACTACTAAATGCGTTATTATACGTTAGGTGGCTACCTCAAATCTAAAATGTTTTATTTTGTAGCGTAGAAGTGAGAATTAAAATATCGAAACTATCGGTTGTACAAATGGATTGTGACAATGATTGGTATCGTTTGCTTCTTGATGATTTTTTTTTTTTGGTTACAATAATATCTCTCTATGTAGAGAGTTCCTCATTTCATGGAGATTTTCACTTTCTTACATGGAAATTTATTTTTTCTTCCTATGTGGAGACTCGTATCCTTCTTGCGTTGATATTCTCTTTATTCATTTTGAGATTTATTTTGTACTTCAATTTACATTATTGAAAGACTTATTATCAAATGTGTAATATATTAAATCCTGTGCTTTCGTATTAAAAAAATGAAATTTGTTCGTTAATATTCAAATTTTTTTTTTTAACTTTTATGAAATAAAATTTTGGAAGACTTATTTATAAGTCCTATTTCGGACACTTGTGCTATGTTAAGTCCTGTGTAATTTCTTATAGAGTCTCAAATCCTATTTAGATAGGAATGTATTCCACAAGATCCTATGAGTTGTAAATAAATGGTATTAATATATTATTATACACTATAATGGCAAAACCATATATAACAAAATAAATGTTACCATAGAAAGTAGCATTTTCACATTCAATTAAAAAAATAAAAAACCTAGTAAATTTGCGAAACGTAACGTGACACGTTACGTTACGTTTATGTAGGTGTCACGTTATGTTATGTTTATGTAGGTGTCATGTCACGTTACGTTTATGTAATGTGACATCTAATATGATCACGTTACGTTACGTTTATATATGTGTCACGTTACGTTTCGCAAAGTTAATCTATGATAACATTCAATTTTTTATATATGGTTTTACCATTATTTATGATATTAACAACTAATATTGAGGGTAGATGTGTCAACAAATTTCACACAGGACTTATGAGAATATAAATTTTTTAATATGACCATATATAACATAAGTCTCTCTAATAAGACTTATAAATAATTTTTCTTGAAATTTTATAAAACAATTTGGGATAAAAATTTTGTGACTAGAGATTTATTGAATAATTATTCATATATCAGAGAGCACCATGTGCAACACGTGTGGTTTCTTAAAAGATAGCAGTAAATTCAACCGCCAAAGGACTATTGAAAGTTAGAGGGAGAGGGATTACCAAGGATCCTTTAGAGTTTTTTTTTTTAAAGTTTTTTAAAGTGGTGTGTTGTATGGGTGAGATTTAATGTTAAAAAATTGATGTGATTTGTTATTAAATCTCAACCATACAACACATAGGAAAAAAAAAAACTCTAAAGGATCCTTGCTCGAGAGAGATTATTTTCATTTTGTATTTTTTAGCGAGGTTTTTTTTAAGGGAGTTGCATTGGAGGGGCGGCTGCCTTTTAAAACCGCAGTTTGTTGCCTTGTCTGGTGACAGACCCTCTTCAATATTTTGGACAAACAACAATGATAATAATTACTAATTTTAAAATTTTAAAAAAATTGCTAATGACATGATATTTAATAAAAAATATATATATATATATATAACACTAAAGTTAAAACATCAAATTATTAATAGTGAGACTTACTGTCACATCATTAGTGGTAGCACTAATTAGTGCTCTCACTCATTTTCTTTTGGACCAATTTGAGGACTTGTTTAAAAGTCAAATTTTAATTTTTAATTTATTTTAAGTTATATTATTTTTTTATTATTTATACATTTTTTAAAAAATTTAAAAAGTTAAAAATTAGAAATTGTTTGGAATGATCTAAATAAGTGTGTTTTTTGACTTTTTATAAAATATGGGTTGGGTTTGAAGTGATTTAGTAAAGAGGTGATATAACTTAAATAAGATGATGTGACTTAAATATAATAGTAACTTTTTAACTTTTTTTAATTTATGCCAACCAAGGCCTTTAGTTTTAATCACCTTCTCAAAATAACCATTTATTAAGCATCATTTTTCATTGTGTCTTGACGCTCGAGCGTCACTTTCTACGCTCGAGTGATAATTATTTTTGTGTTTGGACGCTCGAGCGTCACTTTTTGCACTCGAGCGAACTGTGCGTATATCAGTTCGTAAAAGTCATTTTTTACATCACTTTTTCATCTCTCTCTCTGAAAATTTCAAAACCTTAAATTTGGAGTTTCTCTCTCTAAAACTTACTCTTTCTCTACAAATACACCAAGATCTACCCATTTCTCCACCCTACTGTCTTTGTTAAAAAGATAGAGCTTACCTAGAGTTTCGTTTTCATCAGAATAGAGTTGAGTTTCGGCTTCATCCAAGTTTTATTCGTGTTTATCTCGTCTTCTAGCTTTGACGTAGGGATTCTTTACACTTTTTTATGATTTTTAACTTAGCTATTTGTCTTTATAAAACAATCTTGTGATTTTGGAGAATTTTGAACAAACTTAAGGTTTTGGTTTAAAATCAAAAGAGGAGTTTTCAAATGGATGTATTAAAAATGATTGTGGGAGTGGAAATGGAGTTGATTGGTGATAAAATTATTGATTTTAATACTTGGAATGAATTTTGGAAAAAAAATGGGGTTTTTTTTTTTTTTTTTGGCCCTAAATGTCTCAAATGTTTATTTTGTATAAATAAATGAAATTGATATTGGAAATGTGAAATTGGATGGATATTGTTATAGATGGTGGAGTTGGATATGTATTATTACTCACATCTTAAATTTTGAAAAGTTTATCTGTATTGAAGATTTTATATCTATTTAGAAATATCTGTTTTGGGCTATCAGTGGATGATAGCTATGATTGTTATAAAAATTGCATGTGGATTAGGTGAATTGTAACTAATTTCTCATCCATGTGCATTGAACATCATTACTCATTTAATACATTGCAAATGTATATAATTTTGAGAAAAATAGATGAACGTGAGAGAGAGAAATGTTTCACCAAATCAAGTTGGCCTGTGTGTCCAGGGTGAAAGTCTCGAAAAACACGCATATGTATGGGTGTCGGTTCTCACGGATGAAATATCCATAAAATGACAATAGTAGCATTTGTATAGGCTACATTTACATGGGTGCCGTTTGACGATTTTCTACGGATGAAATATCCGTGAAAGGTTGTACCGGTTTGAGAATCCTCCTTATTTTCTATTGTAAAGAACATGAATTGAGAATTGTGATATAAACTGAGCATGATATGGTCTTTGAGAAAGAAATGTAAAACATTTTGACATGGGCATTTCATGTGCATTTCACCCTTATATCTTTGTTAAGATTCATATATTGTGTTGGATTATTTCTACTGAGTTTTGGCTTACCCTGGGAAAACTATTTTCAGGTGTTGGTGAGATGTCTCTGCCAAGGCAGTAGCTTGGGAGGATTAGAGCAAAAATTTTATTTTGTTTATTTGTTGTAATTATTTTGTACAAGCCTTATTAGATATAAATCCATTTTGATGTAACCAAGTATAGTCTTACAAAGTTTTAGTCTTCAGGGCATTTCAATTATCTGTTTAATGTCTATTTTATATTTTGTTATTGACACATGCTATAGATTCAGAGTTAGGACTTATGAATGTATATTCGCATGTGTCACCCTTTTGTACAACTAAGTCATATGTAATGGAAGAATTTTATACTCTGATTTATATTATTATTTACTTATCGTCGTGGATGGTTTATTCTATTTATTTCGGGGCATTAGAGACATATGCAAAAAATCTTCACAAAAAATTATTTTTAATGACAATTTTACTATGACTAACTTTCAATAGGACTTAATGAGAATTAAATCTAACTATTAAGACTTACTGATAGTTATCCTTAATTTGAGCCTATGATTTCTTCTAATGATTTGAATCATTGATTTTATAGTTAATGTCTATATATCATCGTGAAAAAAAATATATATATTCATCCCCATAATGTATTCACATAATTTTATTATAAAAATAACTAATAAATATTATTTTCTAGACAAATAAGATAAAATCATAGGACAACGATTATTGGATCAATTAATTATTTACATGAAAGATCTATACATATAAACTTAAAAGATATAATTCAAAATATCAAAATAAAACTCTGGGTGAACCTCATAAGTGCAAATTGATTGCTCGAATCTATTATGTGGACTAAAAAAAATCCTATCTCATTTAGGTTTTGTTTGGGAAGCAAAAGTTTGAATTTTTTTGATTATTTTAGTCACAAAAAATAAAATAGGCTTTTTAATTCAATAAGACAAAATATCACATTTAATCCATAATCATTATATTTTTTCTCTCATAAAAAAATCAAAAAAGTTTAAAGTCCTTCTCAAACCAGACTTTTTAGTCCCAGACTAAAATAGTTAAAAAAAATAAAAAAATTAATTCACTTTCCAAACGAACCCTTAATGAAATTAAAATGTATTTGATCAACTTTAAATTTATAGATAAATATGCAAGTTGATAAAATATATATATATATATATATATATACATGTTTTCTTTAGAAAAAGAGAGCTTGACTATAGCTCCCTCACAAGATAAAATTTGTACAAATATGAGGACACAAAATACAGTTACGTTTCGGTTTTAAAAACGTGAAGAGATTATGAGGGGAAACATAGTCAAGTGTGAATGTGAAGTGTTGATGATGTGATATAATAGGGCTCGGTATTGCAACAAATATGGTGACAGAGTTGTCGTATTAGTCAACTCTTGGAATGGATTCAATTGAAGCTAATAAATGTAAGGATATTTTTGTAGTATAGGGGGATCTTGCTGTGACATTGAGCATACTAGACGAATTGAGATCCTCTGCGGTTACTTTCTACTAGCCTTCTCTCTTATAACAGTTTAAATTCACTCAAGAGAATATTTAACGGTCCAAATCACTCTATTAAAAAATAAAAAATTAAATTTATTTTTTAATAAAGTGATCTGAACCGTATGACCTTCTCTAAAGTGATTTGGACCATTGCAAGGAGGGAAGCTGAGTGGTTGGAGAGGATCTCAATTCATAGTAGACTGTTGTGCTCCTTTATCTTTTTCGATAATCTAAACCGTTCATATTATAAAGTTCGTCGAGTAGATCATCCATGCAAAAAATCAAATTGATTGAATTTATTTTTATAAAAATTAACGATTAACATAACTTTAATAAATTTTTGAAAATAATTAAGATCTAATCATGAGGTTATGAATATCCGATTAACATGATTTTTTACATGAATAATATTCTTGAAGAACCTTACAATATGACAGTTCAGATTATCAAAAAATATTCGGGACGAACTTCCACAAAGAGGCATAGCAGGCTGCTGTGCCTCGGAGGCACAACAGCACCCCCAAGTCCACTTTTGCAAACTTTGGAGCCAATTTTGGGAAGAAGGTTAAATGTTGAATTATTTTATTTTATTTAAAAAAAATTGTAAATAAATAGAGAGATGATGTGATTCAAAAAAAATAAAAAAATTGGCTTTTAACTTAGTTCCCAAAATAGGGCCCCTCTTTGATCCAGATTTGGATTGGAATATACTATTTGGACTTGTAGTCTAAAACACATTACGAATTTGATTTTTGATAATTTAAAATTGTTTATATTGTAACGCACTCCATGTATATTATTTATAAAAAAAAAAAAAACTCGATCGGATAATAGGAACCTTTCCATTTTATTATGTTTGTCTAAAAAAAAAATGTGTGACAAATGTGTTTTTGAAGTCCATTTTTTTTGTTGATACAAATGCGATAAAAATGAAGAGATCATGATTATTGGACCAGCCTAACTTTTTTTAGAAATAATAAACACATAGTGATGTACAATGAATGGTTTGAATTACCGAAACGGACTTATGGTGTGCTGAATCAGGCCCGAACTCTGCACTGGAGAGAAGCATATACCAGTTGAAAAGATTGCAATTTTTCTCTATTAAATGTATTGTAAATTAGTTGTATAATGATACTTGTGTTAGAAAATGGCTCTAGGAAATTCTTATTTTTTGCTAACTTTAAGCATTAATTAAGGTGGAATCTAAGTGTTATTTTTAACGTTTTTCATTGGGTTCATGTTTAATGCCGTGTAGTGAATAAAATCGTGTACTTGGTTGCTCAAAACCATTTCCGGATGAATGAGAATTCAATGCGCATTTTTAGGTTTGTGGAAATGTATTTAGGTGGGTTTTCTACACATTTGTGAAATGTGTTTGTCCTATACTAGAAAGGCTTAAGGGTTTGAATGGGTTTATATACCTTAGCTTGGGATATTTGGGATGGGTCCCAAGGGGTACCCAAGTTTGTGGAAGAGTGAGATTATGGGTTAAGTGGGCTAGACCCATTGGACCTAAAACAAAAACCACACACGCGCGCAGCGGCCGGTCAGGCAAGCTGGGCCTAGGCTTGGGCATAGGTGCGTGGTGTGAGGTTAGGTTGAGTTTGTCCGACCCAATACTTACTTTTTGGGCCAACAACATTTGTAATTTATTTATTTATTATTTATTTTGTTTTCAAAATTCAAAATAAATTGGTCTAAAATTTTTCTTTCCCCCAAACAAATCCCTAATGGGTTCAGACCCACCCAAAAGGGTTCAAAACAGGTTTAACTAAAACTGAATCTATCTGAACATATTCAAATCTGTCTAGCACTTGTTCAATCTGTCCGAACAGGTTTATACATGTTCGGAACAGCCAACATTTCTCCTATAAATAGTCTGCTCCAGTAATTCATTTTGCATCGAAATTTTTCAGACTTCTTCCATTTCTTCTTCTGTTTGTCCTCTGTTACTCTTGCATCTATTTCTGCATTTATTTTTTGAGAAAAGAAAGAGAAAGAGTTACAACATATTTTGATTCAAAAGGCTTGGTTTTGTTGTGCTGCAAAATACAAGTGTTAGTCATTGCATCCTAGGAAGTAAACGCCGGTAAAACTCGAAGCACCAAAGCTAGGGCAAAATCTTCTTTAAGGAGACTGTGTCCAACACAAGCCTCGACTTTAATTTCTGTAAGCATTTAATTCAGAATTTAATTTTTTAAATTATTTTTTGAATTAATTTATTTTGTTGTTTATTTTATTTACACAATTAAATTACACACATATCTATTGTGGGTATAACAATCTTAAAGTAGATTTCTGTTTTTATTTATTTATTTCTTTTGTTAGACAGACGAATATTTTGTTTCGAAAAATTAAATAGTAGTCATATATTATTTAATTTCTTAAATAGTAATAATATAGTGTTTAATGATTTCTTTGATAACGTAGTAGTAATATACTGTTCATCATTGAAATTTTGTTACAAAATATTATTATGTTTATTTTGTGTGTAAATTCTTTTGTATATAAATTTGTGATTGGGTTTTCATTTTTTATTTTTTTTTATTTTGTTAGAATTATGACAACTAAAATTAACATTACTGAGACTGTTATCACTCAAACCCCCACACCTGTTGTGCCAGTGATGACTCTGGCAATGCCGGTAAATCATGGAGAGAAGCCAGAAAAATTCAATGGCAATGATTTTAAAAGATGGCAACAAAAAATGATATTTTATCTTACGACATTGAATTTGGCCCATTTCACTCTTGAAAAGACACCGGTACTGAATGAGGGAGAAACTGATCGGCAAGTGGTTGCCGCAGTCGATGCATAGAAACATGGCGATTTTATGCATTAGAATTATATCCTAAATGGGTTGGACAATACATTGTACAATGTGTATAGTGTTAAAAGCATTGCTAAAGAACTGTGGGAATCTCTAGATCATAAGTATAAGACAGAGGACACTGGTATAAAGAAATTTGTTGTTGGCCGTTTTTTGGATTTTAAAATGATAGATTCCAAGACAATTATTAGCCAAGTTCAAGATTTCCAATTAATTCTCCATGAGATACATGCAGAATGAATAGTTTTCAGTGAATCTTTCCAAATAGCGGCAATCATTGAAAAATTGCTACCATCCTGGAAAAAATTCAAGAATTATCTGAAGCATAAGCGCAAGGAGATGAAATTGGAGGAACTGATTGTACGACTCCGAATTGAGGAGGACAACCGTGATTCCGAAAAGAAGTCAGGAAACCATGTCATGCAAGCTAAAACAAATGTTGTGGAACATGAACAAGGGTCAAAGTTCAACAACAATAAGTGGAAGCATGATGGCAATGGTCCTAAACAAGGATCCACTAGTAAGATCAATAAAGGGATCAACAATGGATTCAACAAGAGATTCAAAGACAAGTGTTTTGTGTGTGACAAAGATGGACATCGCGCTAAGGATTGTCACGTTCGCAAGGACGGAGAGAGTTCGAGCAAAAAGCCAGCACAAGCCAACATAACCGAGGGTTTTTATCTTTTCGATGGAGTGGCAGACATCAATCTTGTTGCAATAGTCTCTAAAGCAAACTTGGTGGGCAATCTCAAGGAGTGGTGGATGGATACTGAAGCAACTCGCCACCTCTGTGCTGATAAGAAGATGTTCACAACCTACAAAGTGGTGGAAAGTGGGGAATAACTTTTTATGAGAAACTCCTCCACTTCAACTGTAGAAGGACAATGAAAGATTGTGCTAAAAATGACATCGGGGAAAGAACTCACTCTTAACAATGTACCCCATGTTCCAGAGATTCGCAAGAATTTGATTTCTAGGCCATTGTTGATCAAGAATGGGTTCAAATTAGTCTTTGAATTTGACAAGGTTGTACTCTCCAAGAGTGGAATGTATGTGGGGCAATGTTATATGAGTGATGGGCTTTTTAAGCTCAATGTAATAACTGTTGTACCTAATTTGGCTTTTAATAATAAGAACACATCTTCTATTTATATTGTTGAGTCTTCTTTTTTATGGCATGGTAGATTAAAATATGTTAATTTTAATTCTTTGCGTAGACTTGTTGCTTTAGAATGTCTATCAAACTTACCCTAATCATAAATGTGGGATTTGTGTTGAGGCAAAACTCATTAAAATATCATTTAATAAAGTTAAAAGAAGTAATGAACCTCTAAATTTAATTCACACAGATATCTGTGATTTAAAATTTGTTCAAACTAGAGGAGATATGAAGTACTTTATTACTTTTATTGATGATTGCACTCGATGTTGCTTTGTTTACTTATTAAGAGGTAAAGATGAAACCGTAGAAGCTTTTAGGTAATATAAACTTGAGGTTGAAAATCAACTTGGCAAAACTATTAAAATAGTAAGAAGTGACAAAGGCGGTGAGTATGATGCACCATTTGAAGAATTTTGTTCTAAACATGGTTTCATTCACCAAACCACTGCACCCTATTCTCCTCAATCAAATGGAGTTGTTGAGAGAAAGAATCAAACTCTTAAAGAGATAATGAATGCCATGTTGATTAGTTCAGGGTTATCTCAGAACTTGTGGGGGAAGGCAATTTTGTCTGCTAACTTTATCCTTAACAGGGTACCCCACAAGAAACTCAATCAAACACCTTATGAATTATGGAAAGGTCGATGACTTACCTATAATTACCTCAAAGTGTGGGGGTGTTTGGCCAAGGTAGCAAACCCTAGTCCTAAAACGACTAAGATAAGACCGAAAATCATTGATTGTGTTTTCATTGGTTATGCAAATAATAGTAGTGCATATAGATTTTTAGTTCATAGATATGAAAATCCTGATATGAATGTAAACACTATTATTGAGTCAAGGAATGCATCGTTTTTTGAACACATTTTTCTTTGCAAGGAAACTAAAAAGACAAGTTTAAATAAAAGAACTTTTGACACTACTATGAATAGCAGTAAAGACCACAATAATAATGAATCAGATGAACCTAGACGTAGCAAGAGGGCTAGGATCTCTAAATCATTTGGTTCAGATTTTCTACATACTTGTTAGAAATTGAGCCTCAAAACTTCAAGAAAGTAATGTCAAGTCTTGAAGCTCCATTGTGGAGAGAGGCTGTGAATAGTGACATTGAATCAATATTGCAAAATCATACTTGGGAACTGGTTGATCTTCCATCAGGGTGTAAACCTCTTGGATATAAGTGGATATTCAAAAGAAAAATGAAAACAGATGGTTCAATAGATAAATATAAGGCTAGGCTTGTCGTTAAGAGATACAGGCAGAATGAAGGCCTTGATTATTTTGACACCTATTCACCAGTAACAAAAATAACATTTATTTGTATGTTGATTGCGATTGCAACTTTGTATAATCTGGAAATACATCAAATGGATGTTAAAACAGTTTTTTTGAATGGCGAGTTAGATGAAGAAATCTATATGGAACAACTAGAAGGGTTTCAAGTTCTCGGTCAAGAGAAAAAGGTTTGTAAACATGTCAAATCTTTTTATGGATTAAAACAAGCTCCGAAACAATGACATGAAAAATTTGATCATGCTATGCTTTCGGATGGTTTTAAGATAAATGAATGTGACAATGCGTCTCTATTAAAAACACAGATAAAGGCTATGTCATAGTTTGTTTTTATGTGGATGACATGCTCATTATTGAAAGCAATAATGATATGATTAAATCCATAAAGAAAATGTTGAACACAAAGTTTGACATAAAAGATCTGGGAGTAGTAGATGTAATTCTAAGAATAAAAATTATTAGAACATTTGAAGGATATGCTTTATCTCAGTCTCACTATGTTGAGAAGATTCTGGAGAAATTTGGAAAGCATAACGACCGTCCTGCTAAAACACCTGTTGACATTGGTCTTCATTTGTCAAAAAATATAGGTGCAAGCATATCACAATTAGAGTACTCTCAGATAATCGGAAGCTTGATATACTTAATGAACTGCACTAGGCCATATATAGCCTATGTTGTAAGAAAATTGAGTAGGTACACAAGTAATCCAGAGTCCGATTATTGGAAAGCAATAATCAAGGTACATAGGTATCTAAAACATACCTAGAATTATGGCCTTCATTATACCAAATATCCAGTAGTACTCGAGGGGTACAGTGATGCAAATTGGATATCGGATACTAAAGACTCAAAATCCACTAACGAATACGTCTTTACCTTAGGAAGTGTTGCAGTCTCTTGGAAATCTTTCAAGCAGACATGCATGACTAGGTCGACAATGGGATCTGAGTTTATCGCATTAGATAAAACATGAGAATGAGCAGAATGGCTTTGTAATTTCTTAGAAGACATTCTAATATGGCCTAAACCTGTGCCAATTATATGCATTCACTGTGATAATGAAGCAGCAATAGGACGGGCACAAAATCATATGTATAACTGTAAGTCTCGACATATTCATTGAAGACATAATACCGTTAGGCATTTTCTCTCACATGGAATAATTTTCATAGAATATGTAAAGTCAAAAGAGAATATTGCGGATCCATTGACTAAGGGGCTAACCAGAGAGCAAGTGTACTATTTATCGAGGGGAATGGGATTAAAGCCTGTTACTTAAAAATCGTCATAATGGAAACCCAACCTAGTTGACTGGAGATCCTAAAATCTAGGTTCAAAAGGACAACCGAATTATGGATAACTTCATGTATCACTAAGGAGGTTTACTCCTATCCATTTCTATGATAAGAAAAGTGATACCCGCATCGCTAGTAGGATAAGCTTTGTTTTTAATGATTCTTATAGCTTGGACATCCAAGTGGGGTATAACAAGATACTCTTAATAAGAAGTCACCTATATGAGTGTGAACTGGGCCGGTTCTGTGATAATTGAAAAAGCTAATTCTAGCACTCATGAATTACCAAGCGTTGTTCAGGGCCAAAATGAACACGACCGTAAGAACCAAACTGTGTCTGCGGATACACTATGTGTAGTCTATTGTCTTGGCTTACACAAACAGTTGAACAGTTCAAGGCATCGCGTCCACTGGTTAGCTAGTAAGTCCGACAGGCTTTTACTAGAAGAGGTTCAAAGCTAAAAGTTACCTATCTCGATGTGGTGTATCTTCTTAATGTACTCTTTCTTTGTCTATATCTTGTTGCATGTCCGTTATCGTGAATTCCATTCATGTGGGGGATTGTTGGAAAATAGCTTTAGAAAATCTTTATTTTTTGCTAACTTTGAGCATTAATTAAGGTGGGACCCAAGGATTATTTTTAACGTTTTTCATTAGGTTCGTGTTTAATATCGTGTAGTGAATAAAACCATGTATTTGGTTGCTCAAAATCATTTCTGGATGAATGAGAATTCAACGTGCATTTTCGGGTTCGTGAAAATGTATTTAGGTAGGTTTCCTACACATTTGTGAAATGTGCTTGTCCCACATTGGAAAGGTTTAAGGGTTTGAATGGGTTTATATACCTTAGAGTGGGATACTTGGGATAGGCTCCAAGGGGTACCCAAGTTTGTAGAAATGTGAGGTTAGAGGTGAAGTGGGCTAGACCCATTAGACCTAAAACAAAAACCACACGCGCGCGCCGCCGCCGTCACTGCCGTCCATCCGATCGGTCGGGCGGGCTGGGCCTGGGCTTGAGTGTAGGTGCGTGGTGCAAGGTTAGGTTGGGCTTGTCCGGCCAAATACTTATCTTTTTGGGCCAAAAATATTTGTAATTTATTTTTAATTTTGTTTTCAAAATTCAAAATAAATTGGTCCAGAATTTTTCTTTCACCCAAACAGATCTCTAACGGGTTCAAACCCAGCCGAACAAGTTCAAAGGGTTCAAAACAAGTTCAACTCAAACTCAATCTGTCTGGCACGTGTTTAATTTGTCTGAACAGGTTTATACCTGTTCGGAACAACCAACATTTCTCCTATAACTAGTCTGCTCCAACAATTCATTTTGCATCGAAATTTTCTAGACTTCTTCCCTTTCTTCTTCTGTTCGTCTTCTGTTGTTCCTGCATCTGTTTCTGCATTTATTTTTTGGAAAAAAAAAAAAAAGAGAAAGAGTTACAACATATTTTGGTTCGCAAGGCTTGGTTTTGTTCTGCTGCAAAATACAAGTGTTAGTCATTGCATCTTAAGAAGTAGATGCCAGTAAAACTCGAAGCACCGGAGCGAGGGCAAAATCTACTTTAAGGAGATTGTGTCCAACACAAGCCTCGACTTTAATTTCTGTAAGCATTTAATTCAGAATTTAATTTTTTTAATTATTTTTTGAATTAATTTATTTTTTGTTTATTTTATTTACACAATTAATTTACACACACATCTACTATGGGTATAACAGCTTGGAATCAAAATCTTCTACTATATTTATGTGTTTTGATTTTTCTGTAATGATCCAAAAATAAAAATTTGAAGTAAAATTATGGTGTTATGGAATGTGTTAATAAAGTCATTGTATTTCAATTTTAAACTTGACGACTGAATTATAGTGTTATGGAATGCATTAATAAAGTCATTGTATTTCAATTTTAAACTTGAGGATTGAATTATGGTTTTTGTTCCGCTATGATTTTTACCATAATGATATAAGGATTTTTTGGAATAATTAGACAATTGAAGAAAAAAAAAAAAAAAGTCAAAAAAGGGCAAAAATGTAATTTTTGTGACAAGTTTGAAATTGTCCCAAATTTAGTAGTATGATCAAAAATGACATTTTGAATTAGAATCATTGCATGCATGGTGAATTTTAGTTAAATTCCTTCATTTGAACCCTCAAATAAGTGATTTTAACATTAAAAAAATATATATATTTTAACAGTAAGTTTATTTTCTAAGCTCGAAAGGAGTAGCCAGGAGCTTCCTACTTGAAAAAGCAGATACAATACCTCTTCCTCCGACAAGTCGAGTTTCAAAAACCCATTTATGAATCCAATTATAACACTTGCATTATTCCTTAGAGGGAAAATTGTATTAGGAAACCCATTTATCAATCCAATTATCACATTTGTATTATACCTTGGAGGGAAAATTGTTTTAGTTTGCTCGAGTTAGGTGTTATAATTTTTTAACGAAAATTCTCACTTTACCCCTTAAACTATCATACTTACGAGATTGCACACTAATTTTTTTTTTTTTGTTTGCAGGAATACATACTGAAAGTTTTCTTAGTTTACATCATTTCTTTAAATTTTTTAAAATTATAACTTGTGTCCAAACAAATTACACCTCTCCCAATCCTACCACCATGGTCGCTAGCCCATTCACTAGCCTCTCCCAATACCAATCACCAATCACTGCGAACCCCGACCAAAGTTAAGATCCTCTCATTGTTCTTTCTTTACTTCTCTACTTGCAATGGTAGAAATACACATTGAATTGATCCAACGATTCAGATTTGAGAGAAAAAAAACAAATTTGAATTTGTTTATTATTTTTTTATTTTTAAATAACCAAATCTAAACCGTTGAATCAACTTAAAGTATATTTTCACCGTTGCAAGTTAGGAGACAAGGAGAGAATCTCAACACCCCCCCCAATTGCCAGTCGTTCAGACTACTAGAGTCGAACACAAGTGGCTGCAGTGTGGTCGAGTAGAGTTTAAAAACCAACAATTTCAATAAATAGCCCATATGCACTAGCCCAATTAGTGTTTCTAAGATTGATTAAGGGTATTTTTTATATTATGACACGTGTACTGACACAAAGCAAAAATTAAAAATTTTAAACTATAATATGTGTATAGAAAAATTAGTATAAATTAAAGGCAACAAGGAACCAATAGGAAATAAGAAAATTGCAGAAAATTTGCAACAAAATGATGAATAACTACTAGAACTAGTTATTAATATTACAAGAGCACCCACTATATGAACCTAATTATACATCAAGGCTTCAAACTACCAAAAGGAAAAGTATAAAGAATAATAATAAATTCACTTGGGCTGAAGGGAAAAAAAAAATTTAAATAGAGATCATACAGTGATGATATGTACATCCAATCAAAATTAATCAATAAACAAAAACACACTATAAAAGCATAGACACAAACAATGTTCCAACCTTCTCTATGCTGGGTTTAAATCTCCTGAAACTTGGCCTTTCCATCTACATAACAGAAAGATGTAAGATTGCAAAAATATTAAAAAGTGAAGAAACTTCGGATTAAAAAAGGAAATAGGTAAGGGAGGGACTTGCATCTGAGTCTCGAGCCTCAAACGTAGATCGTTCTGATACATGGAAACAGAACAGGAACAAGCACAAACACAAAAAATGTAAATAAAGAACGGACTATGACACCACATGCTCCAAATGTAATACATAGGGGTAGACCTTTTAAATTTTTTTTTTTCATTCTTTCAAATAAATCATGCTACAATGCATTTCTATAAACCTCCACTCTCCTTAGATTTTAGTTTTGTATATTTGATTTTCACCCCCTAATATTTTGGAAAATATTTTTGGAATCGCTGTAGATAGCTAAATTCACTATTTTGGAACAAGAGTATATCATTTCCGAAGCATAAATTACTAGGGTTTTAGGGTTTTTTTAGCAACACTGAACTGAACACTCACAACTGCTTCCAAATCCACGGAAACATAACCTCCTTTGAAAAATGTCGATGGCAGACAACTTGATAATAGGATGAAATTTAAAATTTTAATCTTTGTAGATATTTTCTGGTATCTTTTTAACAAAACACACTGAGAAAGAGAACCGAGGTAGGGAGGGGCAGAAAGGAAAAAAAGTATTCTCACAGCATTTATACTTCAGAATAATCATCTGGGAATTCTCAAATTCTCATCAGATACGTGTAATGTACGTTGAACCATAATTGTTGTCTTTTTCCATTTGCAAGCCATGGTACTTGAAAAATAAGATGCATATTGAGGCTTGAATACTCAGATGCACGGAAGGGTGTGTGCGTGTGTGTGTGTGCACGTGCACGCACTCATGAGAGAGAGAGAGAGAGAGAGAGCAATGACTCTTACGAACCTTGAGAGCAAGAACCTTGCTAGTGGGCTTAAATTGGTGTTTGAATGAAATTCTTTATTTGGTTGCTTTTTCCTGCTATCGGCTTCTGGATTTGCATTCTCTGCTTGTTCAGGAGCCATTTTGCCCTTGGTAAACACACGAGCTGCCAGCTCCTGCAGATCTTTCAACGAAGATTCCTTCGAACTGCATGTGTTTTCTATTACTTGAGTAACTTAAGAGTATACATATATATAAAACTAACAGTTAGCGTACGCAATGCATGTACAATTCAAATAAGTAAAAAAAAAATAAAATATTTATTATATATTTTGTGTCACTCAAGTTGTAAGAGTTTTCTTCTTTAAATTGAAGGTCTAAGGTCTGAGTCTCACTACTTCCATTTATTTAATTATTTTTTTGTTTTTAAATGGAAAAATGAGGGACACGTAGTGGAAGGAGAAGCAAGCCAAGGCTTGGACATCAAGTCCAGCCTTCACTTAATAGTATAGATAATGAACACCTTTCAAATATTATATACCAAAACATATCTAGACAAGAAAATTTTAAAAAATTGTGAACCTTCCAAGCCGCTGAAGCAACCTGGTGACAAAAACTTCACTAGACCCCGGCTTCATGCGCTCCAAATCCATGAGTGAATTCACTGCTGCACGCACAACTGGCCCTTCTGAATCATCAGCAATGGCCTAACATCATAACAGTAAACAAGTCATAGGATGCTTGCAGCATAGTCTCTTAAAATGCCCAAAATTCTACATAGAGATAGTTTAGTTGTATCGGATATAACAATGTGAAATAATCAATGTACATCATGATTTTGTACTTAATAATAAAATAATAATTTGAATAATGTTATATATAAATAGATTTCTTATTAAAAAAAATTTATCACTAGACACGAAGGCAATATGACTCACATTAGTAAATACATATGGGACTCATATTTGACGTTTAGCAGTACAAAAATCATGCAAAAAATCTAGAGGGCTGTGCAATTGAAGCCCCTCCATTTTCTCCTTGAACCCCCATCTCATTTCCAACTATACCCCTAATCCCAAATCCGAACCCGAACCCGAACCCTAATCCCATCCCCACCAACGCCGGCCAACCCAACACCGGTGTCAACATCCCTCAAAGTCCCAGCCCCACATGGCGCCATCTTTCCCTCGCTTCGCTTCTGCAACTCCGGCCAACCACCACCACCAAAATCAAAACCCTAAATCAAATCCGGCCAGCCACTACCACCACTTCATTTCTGCAACTCCTCTCTTCTCTCCTCCTCCTCCTCCTTCTCGTCCTCTTCTTTCCCCAAAACCCTAATAGTCAAACAAATCCTTTATGTTCAGCACTGTATTACCGAACTAAAAGGATTCGTTCAACACTATGTTGCCAAACATTCAGGATTCATTCAGCACTGTGTTGTTGAACCCACTCTACCACCCCATCCATTGCGAGAGAGAGAGAGAGAGCCTAAGGTTTTCAGAAGAAGAAGGTTTTCAGAAGAAGAGGAGGGAGAACAAACGACGACAAACCCCATGATTGGAAGTGCCCTTAGCTTTGGAGATCAGACCCAAAGCCGACCCAAAACCCCCAGCGCCTCCTCGTCCGTTGCCCTGCTCTGTCATCATTGTCGAAGCCAAACCAAAACTCGCGATCTCTCTCTCTCTATCTATTTATCTATCTATCTATCTATCTCTAACTCTATCTCATACTGTCAGTGATGGTGGGTTGTGGGGTAAGGGCTTGAAGGGAAGGGGTGGAGAGGCGGCATCAAAAAAGGAAGGGGACTGGTCGGAGGTGGTGGTGACTGTCGAAGGTGAAGGGGATGGGATTAGGGTTAGGGTTTGGGAAATTAGGGTTAGAAGATTAAGGATGAGGGTAAAAGTGAAATTTTAGGTTGGGATAAAATAGGAATTGAAAAAATGGAGGTGGAGGTTCTAATGGGTGTTGCACAAAAGAGAATTGCACTTTCAACTGGATGTTTAGGCACCAAGGCTCAAGTTTCTGAGCTACAAATCTATACAAACAAAAAATGCTTGTGATAGTAGTAGTTGATCCAAAATTGATTTGCAACTCAAAATGAGTTCTTTTTAAAACCAAACGATTCAAACCAAACTGGGATATGCCATCATCGCCCATGTAACTCAAAAGAGTTGCAGCCTTGTAGGCCTCTTTTACTATATTGTCCTCAAGCATTTCCAATTTTTGTTATTCTACATTCTCTAAATTTTACAACCTCATTCTAAGACAGAACATATATAGGTAGCTTCCCTGCCCAAGTTAACAAATCAACCTAAACCTAAGTTTTTTTCATGATCTCATTCATTAAGTTCTCCTTTGGTTAATTCGCTTTTCTAAAAGAATTTCACATTGAATGCACTAACATGATTATCACCTATAAATTTCTTCCCCCCAATAATCATCGACTTCATCTATGCCTTAGTGATCTTTTCTTTTCTTTTCTTTTTGGAATAGTACACTTGATCCAATCTTTTTCATCTTACTACTGTATAAATATGCATGCTCCAAATTTAGCCTTAGTTCATATTAATAATTTCATCACCAGGGATAACATATTACTCATCAATGAGATAACTGGAAGACATGAAGTCTTATCACAATTGACAATTTTTCTCCACATAAATGTAAATATATAATGAAACAATTTATTTGGATACAAAACTGCATCAAAGTTCTATTATACTCCAATTTCAAGAGATTCAGCTTTACAGCCCGGACACGTATTAGAAAACAATCTGAAACAATTGAGTAATGCAAAGTTATATTTATGATAAATATTTGAATCTACGGTTTGTACCTCTTTTAATGAAGGGATTAGCAAAATTGATAACGGGGTGGATAATGATGCTGCAGCAATTCTGGCTCTGTCTTCCTCGTCACTAGCTTGGCGTGATCTTGGAAATACTTGTACAGCTAAGTAATCGCGAGAATGTCTGAAGTAGAAGTTCCGTTCCGTTTCATTTTATTTATTTATTTATTGTAAAAAATAAGCATGGATTTCCTTTCCTTTTACCAAAAGCCAAATGTACCTTGAAGAATCAGAGTTATTTGTAAATCTATCTGATTTACTACTTTCTTCCCTATCTCTATTGATCCTGGCCAACGCAGATCTTTCCCGAGCATTTCCTTTCCTTAATCCTCCTTGCATTGCAGCTTTTGCCTGAACAAAATACCATCTAGAGCCTTTTAACACAAACCAGCACAATAACACATGTAATGCCCAGTAATTCTTGGAATCAATTAAGGATGTTAAAGAATAGGCATCGATGGGGAAAATAAAAGCCAGCAATTTGAGAAAGATAAAGATAGTAGACTTCAGATAGAGGGGGAAAAAAGGATGTTTAGAGGTGAAACTAGAATCTCAAAAGGATATACAGACGATATTCATAACCTTCTGTGAACAATTAATGCTTAACAGTAGTCAATGCATTATTACTAAATAAGTTGATAACATGATAAGATATCAATCTATGATTTTCCATTTTTTCAGGAAATTCTAAAATTTTACTCACAATACAACAGACTAATTGAAACAAACTGAAAATTATGCTAGAATAAACAACCTCTGCAAGGTTCATCACACTGTCTTCAGATGTGCTAGAAGATCTCTCTACGATACCCAGTCTTGACTTTGGAGTTCGAGGAGAATCTGAATCATCATGTTGTCCACGGTAGACAAAAGTGCCACTGGTAGAAGCATCCTCAAAAGAAGCATATGTGCTGCTAGACTAGAAGGCAAATTGCAACCAAGATCAAAACAATTGCAAGCACAGCCAGAGATACAAACTTCATCTAGACACTAATTTTTTTCATCTCAACTAGACAGTAATCTTACTGAAGTACGTTGGTCATTAAACAGGGAAGATGACTGAACTCTCGGAGATCGTACAACAACAGTTCCTGTCCCACCCATCGATAATTCTTCCTGTAACTCGAAAATTTCAAAACTCAGAAGGAGATATAAAAGTTCATAAATATCAATCTATGAAGCATGGACACGAATATGATACGATACATATATGGCGATATAACAAAATCTTAAAAATTAGGATACAGGTACCGACAGGACACGTTGAAAAAATATATATTACTTTTAGTAAAATATATTATACAATAACTCAAGGAATAGTGAGAAACCATTCTTTACAATATTAGATATTACTACATTAGTTTATTCTCAATCTCACTATTTTCTTCTTCTGTAAGAAATACGAAAATATTGAAACACTACACTTGTATTTATTCTAACAATTATACTTTAATAATATGCAAAAAAATATTACAACTTCAATTTCATAATAGTTCAGGTAGGCAGCCTAGAGTGTTCGAAATGTATCAAAGCTAACATCAAGTATCGGATATGTTTAGAAAGTATCGGACACATATCCACGAGTATCAAGGAGTATCGGTGTCCGATATATATACAACTCTCTTTTAGAAGTATCCGTGCTTCATAGATATCAATGCTCTAAAACATAACAAATTCTCAAAGCCTAGTCAAGCTGATTAAATTTTGTCAATGCCATTTCATCTCATTTTTTCTTTAGCCCATTTAATATGTGAGTGAGTTTGATCTCATGAACAGAGGTGACAGAAGTGTTAGCCTACAACAAGGCAGATACACCTTTTTTTAATGGTGTTACTCATGCTTATATTTATCACGAATCTATGGCATATTACTGTGTTATCCTTTGTGACAGGTTATCAAATCAAGTTATAAGTCAAATCCTAGGGAAATGTTTGATCCCCCTAAATTTGGCACTTGCCACAAACCAGCTTGATCCAAAAGTGTTCATGCAGGCTAAATACCATAGTTCATAGCCACTTCTATTTAGTATCTACAAATTCAGGCCCAGAGAGAGAGAGAGAGAGTGTTACGTCTTCAAGGTAATATTCTTGTTTTTCATCGAAGTATTGATCTCTAGCATCTTTCCCAACTTCATCTCGAGAAGGAGAAGACCACCGATTACCATCATCTGGTGCTTTTCTTGGAACACCGGGATTGTGCAAAACCTCTGGTTTCCTGTCTCTAGCTTGAGGTGGTCTTACGACACTTCGCACTGTTCCAGTACTAGCACCACCAATACTGAAGTCCCATCCAGCATTTCTCAAGGTCTTCTCTTGGCTACTGCAAATGAGTAACAATCAGCGAAAGTTCAACTATGCAAGCATAACACAAGAAATTGACACATTCAACCCACCTGGCTTGAACAGCTTCTTCACCTTTTGAGTCTCTCATCACCTTCACAGTGCCAGATGCCTCCCCTAGAGGTGTAGGACCATTTTTAGGGGTTTCTCCATCTTCCTTCATTTGGTACTTGGGCCGATCTCTATCAAGATAACAAAAGTCAGGAGTATATCACTATTATAAATTAGGTAAATGGGCAATCATATATTCAAATTAGGCTGATATGCTGATATCTCCATCCATATCTGTACCATCTATCAATATGAATGCATGTGTAATCATTTATGTCAAAAATCCAGTATTTTGAAGTACTAAATATCCAAAATTTCTTCCAAGACCAAAATTAATAGGGAAAAATTACATCGACCTCTCCTTAGGTTTGGAGAAAATATAGTAAACCCCACAAGTTTGGCATAATTACACCAAGCTCTATTTTAGTAAAGTTAAAGAGACAAGAACTAATGTAGATGGTGACATGGTGTGAAAACGCAAAGATTAACCATGTATAATACACATTTCAGTGTAAAAGAGATAATAACATTATTTTTCCATCCATATGACTAACAAATTATTGATAAAAAAGAGGGTTACGTGCTATGTGAATTTAAAACCTTAATATTAATGCCTCCTTTAATGTCATTGTATATTTTGAATATGCAGATTTTTGGCACTTTTTACATAACAAACATTCTGAAACTAAGTCAGAAAATGTATAAGGAAACGACATCTAAATCCCAGTTCAGTTTGTTATGCTCACCACTCGACATTTCCATGTCATACAAAAAGCCATATCTATATTTTATAACACAGAGGTTAACTCTAAATGCTGTAGCCACTTCCCAAAGAGAAGTTTAAAAAATGGGCAGACAAACACAACACACCTTATTCTCTCCAAAAGCTTTGGGCTTTTCCTAGCAGTCTTGATGAAACGGTGCTTCAGAAGTTCCTTGGCACTTGACCTCTGAAATCAACAAGGCCAAAGAGAGAGCATGATAAAATCTACAATATGCAGTGAAGAGTCTTAACAATAGATCATCATGTCACCATCTCATCCATTTCCAACACAGTTTTATTAGGCAAAAGGTGAAGATGATGCACTTTGTTCTCTATCAAGCTGAAGATTAACTTTTTTCCAAAGTGTACAGATCAAGTAAAATTGATCCTGTAATGAACTATGGAACAAATTGTGGTCAATTTCAAATATCTAATTTTTAACTCAACTTTATTTTAAGACCAGCCACAGCAAGAAGTATTCAGTGGCAAATGGGTGGGTTTGGGCGGATTCAGTGGGTCAAAGCAGGTCATGTATTTACAACAATCCAACCCAAACCCATCCATTTAATAAGCAGGTTGGATTGAATTCGATATGCGTTGGATAAATGAATCTGACCAAACCTGTTTACTTTATTGATTTTTTTTCTTCCAATAGATGGTGGTGATACAGTCATGGTGGTGGTGGCGGCGGCGGCGACGGAGGTGGTGGTAGTGGAGTGGCAGCAGCAATGGTAATGGTGGAGGTGGTGGTAGTAGAATGGCGGTGGTGGTGGCCTATATCAATAATTCATCAGCCTATGGAGAAACCTGGATTTCCAATTTTACCCATAAAATTATTTATGAAGGACAAAATCATCACTCCAGTCACTTTATTTCAATTGTAGTCTTCGCAGAGCAGTCCTCTCTCTATAACATTTGTTCGATCCATCCAACCAAGCTAGGAAGGAAGAAGAAACAGCGAGAGGCTATCTCTGTTGCTAACTCTCAATCTTTTGCTCGCTTGATCACTTCTAAGTTGTAAGAGATCCTAATTTGATTCTTTCATTACATTACATATAGATTTGTCTATGCATATACACACCTATATATATATATATCTAATATCTGTTTGTTTTCCCAATGACTTTGTTTTGCAGTGGTGGTGGGGGTGGGGGTGGTGTGGGGGAGGAAATGGTGGTGGTGATGGAGGAAGTGTTTAAACGGGTACCCATGTCCAACCCATTTAAACCCAATTTTAATTGGATGGGTTTAAACATGTTTTAAATGGGCAATTGGACAGGTTTATGGTTTCGGGTTGAGTTTGCCACCTCTATTATATAGTTGGTCAGGACACTAGAAGTTTAACAATTGTTTTCTTTCAGCTTTCCATTTTCTTTTGGGTGGGTTTATAGGCTGGTTGGGGGTCCAATTCCCTCCCCATAATTCACACAAATGCAAAGCTCATCCTCCATGTAATAAATTTAAACAGACCATTTTTTAACCATTCTTTTTTCACTTTCAAGCTTGTTCAAAGCAAATTAAATATAACCCAACTATTTAGCACTACTCAACTATTTAGGACTTGCTACAGCTCTTCCCAAGAACGTCCAGTATTGTGAATGACCAATCAGTTTCTCCATTTCAGATCACAGAATTTTCACAACTAGAAGAGGAAATAAAAGGGCAGGAATTTTGAGGGAATAGGTACACCTACCTCAGCAGGCACCTTCTTTAAACACAACGAGACAAATTCTTTCATAGGTTTAGAAAAATGCTCCTCTAGCTGCACAACAAAAGCTGAATGACACTCACTTTAATTGGAAATATTAGTTGTTGTGTATGACAATTAGCTAGTAATTCAAAATCATTAAACAAGAATGATTAGTCAAAATGACATCAAATAACCTAATGAAAGAAAGATGGGGATGGGAGTGGGGATGGGGGGAACAAAAAGGGAAAAGGAACGAGTCAAATAATAGAAAGCAACCTGTGGTGGATTTTCCCGAGGTATAATGAAAAGAACCCTCATTGGGTGGAGATCTGCAAGTGGCGGTTCCCCTTTAGCCATTTCAATTATGGTTATCCCTAGAGACCAAATATCTGCCTGCATCATACAAAGGTTCTCAGCATATTGCAATTGCAAGGCTCAACAATGGAAATTGAAGGGGACAGCAATGAC
Organism: Camellia sinensis; assembly: GCF_055761805.1. Taxonomy (NCBI): domain Eukaryota; kingdom Viridiplantae; phylum Streptophyta; class Magnoliopsida; order Ericales; family Theaceae; genus Camellia; species Camellia sinensis. The sequence goes on from NC_138967.1 coordinate 173,958,519, forward strand.
AAGAACAAAGTAAGACAAAACAACCCTTAAAAACCAAAGGGCCAAAAGTATTTCCCCCAAGTGATACCTTCTCGTTGTATCCTTCCGAATTTTGAATTACCTCCGGAGCCATCCAAAATGGAGTTCCTACAAAAGTCTGTTAATGTTAAATGCATTAGTAAAACTCCTGATGACTTGTGCTAAAATTTCCATCTAAACACAAAGCAAGTGAAAATCATACTCCCTCCGTCCCAAAATATTAGCCCCTTATTCCATTTTTCATTGTTCCAAAATATTAGTCCCTCTTCAAAAATCAAGTACAAAAATAATATAAATTTCCTATTTTACCCTTCTTTTAAATTAATAAACAACATAAAAAGTTCAATTATGCATTGATATTCTCAAAAAATGTACTATCAAAAGGATAATTTTGGAAAATCAACTTTTTTCAAATGTAATAATTGTACTACCAAAAAAAGTTGGATTCCCCAAAAGGGACCATTATTTTGGGACGGAGGGAGTAAAAAAAATAGAACAAAAATGCAGAATTTTTAAAACAAAGGAATGAAAAAAACACTCATCAGGTTCTTGGATAGTCTAAGAAGATGGAGAGGGGTAGGGGTATAATGCAAAGAGGCAGAAAGCTTTATTATCTTCTAAACAGACATAAATATGAAATATCTCATAGCATTGAATACTTAACAGATTGGTTAAAGTTTTTGTTACATATTAACAAAATCAAGTAAAGACAAATTTCTGAAAGCAATAAGCTTGGTCTTAATGGAAAATCAAGAAGAAATCTGTGCAGCCTCTAAATAGCGGGGAAAACAGAAAAGAAAAAAAAAATCAATAATCTGAAAAAATTTACAGAATGATGGACAAGGCCAATGGTAAGAAATGGAAAGGGCATCAATCAGAGAGTTAGCTTGACTCTGTCAAATGGATGAATAACCAAAAATGACAACTTCAAAAATGTAATGTTCCATGAATAGCAGTTTTTCTGGTTAATGAAATTTAACTTCTTAAAGAAGTAACTACACACATGTTTGTGTGCGCACACTCACAGACGAAGAGTGAAGAGTGACAAGTGACGAGTGAGGGAGGGAGTTTATCACCAGGCAAAAGGCCTTCCCATAAGCAGAACAGGTTATCAAACGAAGGTCCTTAAACTCTAATAACTTGATGACAGACAAAATATGCAGAAATAACTGAAGAGCCATCCATATCTTTGATCAAGAATGAATTCTAAGAGATAGCCATGGCATTACCTTTCTTCTTGAGATTGTTCTTGTTAATTGTGCAGAAACACCAAAGTCGGCAACCTATTTACCACATCACAAACATGAACTTGAGCAAACCAGAAACTAGTACCTGTAAGTCCACCCATAATATGTATACTCTTCTGGCAATTATTCAGGCTCGGTGCAACTAATTACAAATTTACAGCCAATAATCGGCTTGCTTGAGCAGAAAGAATGTACCTTAACATCACCATTCTCTGTCAACAAAATGTTTGCCGCTGCCAAGATTGTAACATAAGTGTTGTTAGAACACCAACATGCACAAACAGGACTGACAGGCTTAATATAAGTACATCAATGTAATAATCTCCTTACTCATCAAAACAATTAATGTTAATAACCACCAAAGACAAAACATTTGATTTTTCACGGACATGATGTTGAAGGCATTTTAACAGACGATTCATGAGAAGTTTTTTACAATCACAGAGATACTGATACTAATTAAATATTTTAAGAGAACCTTTAATATCTCTGTGGATTTTCCCTTCATTGTGGAGATATTCAATTGCATGCAGCAAGTCACGTAAAATGCAAGCAATAGATGGCTCATCCAGTGGCTGGCCGGGTTGAATCTGCACAAGCACAATCTGCATCAGTATCCAAAACAGTAGTTCGTAATCTACATTGTATAAACCCATACATGTACAGACATAGAGAAAATGCATCGCCAACGTGATGACATCATACACCATTTTGCAGGGCTAGGTGATATAGGACGGCTTTAGGAAACCTAGCCTAAGGCTGGCTACAATTGGAATTGTGTTGGGGTTTGATTGTGGAAAGGTTCTACCGTAAGGGTTCAAAGAGAGAGAGAAAAAAAAAGGGTTTGGAGATGAAAAGGTGTGAGATTAGGTTTTCAGAAGTGGCAGTTTGCTAGATTTTCCATACAGAAGCTATTTAAGAGCCTAAGGAGTGATTGATCTATTATAAGTTCAAATCTCATTCTTATTTTCCTTTTCTCCTTTTAACCTTATATAGTAACTAAGGTCTGTCTCAATGTACTCACAGCATAAGGAAAGAGCTACTTCTGGCCACATATCGCAAAATTCCTCCATATCTACCATATTCCAATATACAACAACTACGCAGATAAAAACTTTCATGACGACATTGGTAAAGTTGGAAAAAACATTAGGATGCCTGTCAATTGTAACTTATAGGGCACATATAGGAATAGATTTATACAAAAAAATGGAAAATTAATTCAAGTATTTAATTCTTCGTTTCCTTGAACTGCAAAAACTTAGAAATTTATGCACTGAACATTCTGTAGCCAATACAAGTAACCTACTAGATCAGCAACTGAGCCCCCAGCCATGTATTCCATTATTATCCATAGTTTGGTTTGTTGGAGATATGACCCATAATATTCCGTAATATAAGCTGATCGACATTGTGATAGAACTGCAATTTCCTGAAAGAAAAATGATTTCGATAAGAGGCCTCATCATTTATTTGAAACAAATTCGACCAATGAGTTCATCGAATTTGTGGAGCAATACCTTCTGAATGTCATCGATTTCATCCTCTCTGTAGAAGACAAATTTGAAAATTTAAATTAATCTAATAAAGAGTAATAACCATTATACAGGTGGGAGAATCATGTTATGCACTCCATATATCTGACTTGCAATTACAACCATCAGGAAAATACTACAGCAGAAGGGGAAAAAATCATGCCGATGTCCTTGAACCAAACCTAGAATTTCTAAATAACAAAACCAACAAGAACCATGTTGCTGGGACTTTACATATTGGTCACACAATTCTCCAAATATGTTGTGTTCACTGCATAAAGTACAACACATACATATTTAAGTTTTTCTAATGTGGCTAAATGGTTTTTTTTGTCTTGATGTTTGTGGTGCTGTTCAGTCCAGTTGTCTATGGTTCCTTGCAGAATCCATGTCCATGTGCTGGGTTCATGGTTTAGTGTCCAAGAGTTGGGTTCATGGTTCTTTGCTTCTCGGGTTTCTTAGGAGAGAGAGAACTGCATGTAATGGTGGTCACTGTTGGTATTGTTGACTGGCAGTGATGGTCCGGCTGTTGTGTGCACTGGATTGTCCTCCAGCAAGGGTGTGGTCTCTGCTTTGGACTCTAGTTGTTAACCTCTCTCTCTAGGTCCTTTTATAGTCTTAGAGAGAGAGAGAGAGGGGGGGGGATGATTTGAGGGTGTGCAATCTGGGTTTGATGAGCTCCGTTTGTGGGTGGCGCCATGGCTGCTTTGCTTTGAAGATTGGGTATGTTGGTGCCGCTGGTGGTGTTGTGTCGCCGGCGGTACTGGGTTCTATTGATATATAGCTTCATGCCTCATCAATGGCAGCAAGGTCCTCCAGTGTTACACTGCTCTGGCTGTGGAAATCCAGAGTTCATCGGCATTTCTGGCTGTCGGTGTGATGTTGTTTGCTTCGGCTAGCGTGTTCGCTCAGACCGTGAGCTGGTCGGTGGTGAAGGTTGATGGTCTTCTCCTGGCTGGTCTTCTCAGTCCAGTTATAGAAGAATAACCATGCCAAAGCCATGATCGGGTAAGTGGGAGGCTAATGGAATGCGCACCTATGGCGTGTTTGATTTGCTGGTTCATGACGGAATTTCTCCGTTGTCGGTGTAGTTCTGGACTGATGAGGATGGTGAGGTAGTTTGCACGTAGTGCCAAAGCTTGGAGGAGCTGACTCCTTTTCCAACGCTGGTTTATCGCCGGTGTTGTTGCTGGTCTTGGCTATCCGGCGCTGTAGATCTGGGTGGTTTTACCGTCGCCGTGTAAACGACGTGCATAGCTTACGCACTGGTCTGCGCGTGGTTGTTTAACCCATGTTGGGTTGTGTGTATACGACGTGGGTCTGGGTAAAGTATCCTGCTGCAGACTGCAGGTAGACATATAGGCCTTTGAGTGATGTAAACATAGAGGGTTGTTCCTGACGTTGCCGCAGGTTCATCATGTGCAGGATAAAATTCAACTTTTGGGTTATTGAATAGTGGGTTTGAATGGGCCAGTCATGGGCTGAGTTATTTTATTGGTGGAAGGCTTTTTTAGTTATGGTTTCATTGGGCCTTTCTAATCGTGGGTCTAATGTGGACTGTTTGCCGTGGGTTTTTGTGCATCACTTTGGCCCACAATTTTTGGCTGTTGTGTGGATATTACATTAGTGGCCCGATTTTGGAATTCATTTATATACTTTTAAGTGGGCCCACTAATGAGGTTTTTGAGATTTCTACTTGTTGGGCTACTGAGTATACATTGGTTATTGTCTATCTATTCATGATGGCTAATTACCTGATCCTCACGTGACTCTATATGACGCTGGTCTTGTGCCATTTCCACCAAGGGTGATTGAGGAGTCACTGCGTTGGGGAGTTGTGGTTCGACGATTGGCTGATTTAGGGACTGGGAGATGGGTGGTTACTTGTTGCCCCTGTTTTCATGTGATCTATCCTGGCTGGTCTTTAAGCCGATCCTAACATGGAGTGTTGAGGACACTGTCGTGGGGTTTGAGACTTTGTGATCAGCGAAGGATGGGACTGGGGGATTTGGTGATTGCTTTCATGATGGTTATAGGCCTTGATTGTGTGTGCTACTAGTGGCTGTTGGTGCTCTATTTTGTTTGCGTGTTTCAGCAGTTTCATGCAGTTTTTGTGGTCTCTCTTTGTATACTTGCTCATATATCTTCCCCGAGTTTTCATCTACTATCTTTGATGGTAGGGGTTACTTGGGGATAAAAAAAAAAAAAAGGGATATATGAGCAATTTTGAGTTTTATTTATGTGTTCTTTGGTTGGGTGCCCTGCATTTGCGGGGATTGTTTACTTAGGTATTAGTCGTCCCCGTTCTTTGGGGGGCGAAGTGAGATTTAATGTATTACCTGGGGTATGCCCCTTGTAAATGTGTAAACTTTGTCTTTAATTTATGACTTACCTACCCAAAAAAACCGAATCTCCAACTCCATGACTGGCCCATCCTGCATTACTAGTGCAACTCTCCATAAAAACCATGCAGCATAACTTCAGTCAACATAAACTTTCTCATAGGGTGCTTGATCACCTCAGTTAACATACATAACCATATCACTCAAATACCTCTAAGATGATACCATTTTCTACCAACTCAACCATGTGTATCTCAATTGAGAATCTCCAAATCTTTACAGTACTGTATTATTTGCATCAATGGAACTGTTGATAACACTACAGTTAACTTCTGCTACAAAGTTGTGTCATTCCTCAAAATAAATTAACAAATTTAGCAATTTCAACAGGTCTTTCAAGCAGTTTAGAAACCCCCCCCCCCCCCCCCCCCTCCCCAATAAGAAATTTCTTATTCCAATCAACCTTTTCCACTGGAGTTTTCTCTACCAAGTCATATTCCCATATATTTTAGCTGCGCACTCTAGACATTCCCACACTCAATAACCCATATTATCACTCTTAGCATGCCACAATCACCTACTGAAAGCCGAACAGCCTGCACTGACAGCTATTGGAGAAGCTCCGTTATCAATGCCTTTTTTTTTTGGCCCCCTCCCTCTGAGGTGTTTTTTCTTAATATTCTAAGGTTGCTCTAAAATCATTCCCCTTGCTCAAAGGCCGCACAGCCCATGAATTCCATGCAATGTTCAGCAAAGCCCACCTAATTGTTACTGCATAATAATAGCTGATTATCCACCTCAATTTTTTATATATTGTTTTGGCTTAGCATATTAATCAGTCAGTCAATCATGCTTTCTTCAAATCCCCAAATGCATAATTCAGACATAAACTGATCAGATACATGCACATCTTCAATATGTCTACATTCTTTGCTGTACATATTTAAAAATTCATTTATAAAAATGAGATGGATACAGGCAAATTATGATGTGCTGTAAGTAACAGTTTCCACCAGAAGAATGTTTGTGCAAGTCCTAATCAGGGAGCAGTTATTAGAAGCAATTAAACACCTCTGATAGCTTTACAGAAAAAAAATACACCTCCTGAAATACCAGTTTTTCTTTTCTTTTCTTTTCTTTCCAGATAAAGAAATGAAAAGCATAAATAAGCAGTTAGCAATAATCTGACATTCTAAAACAGAGGATAGATAGAAAAAAGCAGACATATAAAAGCTATATACTCACGATTCCTCCAAGTCAATAACTTTAATAGCAACCAATTTTTGAAGCTCTTTATCAAACCTGCAAATCAAAAGGCTGCCATCTCAGTATGCAAAGAGATGATCACATTTATGATCACAGACAAATTTCGCAGACCACTAAAAAATCTTATAAATCTACAATGGAAAATGCCAATTTGTAATTTGTGAATGAGGACAAAGCACAAAGTACAAGCTCCATAATCTAGACCATATAAGCCTGTCTACTTCAATTGTAATCAAGGTGAATCTTGAATCATGATAAAAGTTTTGTCATATGCTGCAATTTCAGTGGTTAGCTATGTGAATGGTTATGAGCTGGCTACTATGCACTTCAGCTAGCTTTAACATGTCCTAGGCTAATAAAAGTTGATGAACAATATTGTTTTATTTTCGTAGACTTGTTGAATGTTGAAGAACATTACCAAACCAAACCAAACTAAACCTTGTGTCCAACTTAGTGGAATCAGTTACATGAATCCCTTTTTGCCATTCCACTCTATCATGGACTATATACTTAGTTAAATTAAATATTCTACCGCATCCCATGTCAATTCAGGTCTTCCCCTCCCCTAACGTTTTCATTTATTGTGATCATATCATTCTATAGGTTTTCATTATACGTGAAACCATCTTAGCATATTCTCTCTCAAATTAATGTTACTCCTACCATTTTACCAATATATAAGCAAGCACTAATTTCATCTTTTGACATATGATGTACAGTAACTAAGGTTGAGTGTACAGAGACCCTAAAATAAAGTATTCTTAAGGATCTATTAGTGTCTTTTATCATAGTTTTACTAATTAAGATTCAGTTTTACATCCAAATAACGTAGTTTTGACGGGTTTCGAAGCAAAATTGATTGTATTAATGTTTTATATACCCACACAAGAATTTTAAATGTGGAGAACAAATCTTAAAAACAGAATGTGAGGAACAACACATTGTAAACAAAGAGTAAATTCAAACCAGTCGGATTGCAAGACTTACGCTTTATAGACATCTCCGAAAGACCCCCTTCCAATCAGCTCCAGATCAGTAAATCTGGATCCTGCTACCTCCATAAGAGCAGCCACATCATCCATCTTTTTATATACAAATACAGATACTTTCCCTCCTCACCCTCTCAATAAGTAAACCAATCAAACCCTGGTAGACAATCTCAACTCAAATATATCTCCACATTTTCCAACTCCCACTTCCACTTCACATAATTGAATTCCCATATTCAGAAAATGGATTGGCATAAATTCAAATGTGGGTTTCAACCAACAAACCTGAAACAACATTAACCACACAATTACACGCATAATTTGAGATCTGAAAATTTTTTTAAAATAAAAAATCGAAACTTTATAGCATAATGTGGGAAGCTCTAGGGCTCAATTGAGATTCTGGAATTGCAATTATATAAGTAGTGGAATTGTGTTAGGCAGAGTGAGAAGTGCTAAAATTGAGAGCCAAACCAATCGGGGCATTTTCGAATTTTACTGAATCAATTCAACAAAATGAAAGCGCAACAACAACGAATTCAATGTGGGGGTTTTGAGTATTGGGAAATCATAGGGTTCGATACTTACCCTGTTAATGCGAATTTGAGATCAGTGATTCAGAAAAAAAAAAATTTAAAAAGTCAAGACGCCATGAATGGATCTCTCTCTCTCTCTCTCTCTCTCTCTCTCTCTCTCTCTCTCTCTCTCTCTGTATGTATATGTATATATATGTATGTATAGGTTTTATCTCTCTAGGTTCTCTCTCCTCCGGGGGCCTCGGTGAAGAGGCAGCGGTCGCTGGGGTAGAAGGAGATCGAGAAGGAAGAATGTTGTTGTTGTTGTTGTTGGTAATGATGCTTTGTGTTCTGAGTTTTCAATTGTTAATCATTTATTAGAGGAATAATTTAAGGTCTGGACCGGAATAGAGGAATAATTTAAGGTCTGGACCGGAATTTGAACCTGGTTTTCTGCTCTGTAAAATATTATCGAAACAAAATAGTAAATTATAAATATATTTCATGAGATTTGTTGCTTAAAATATTGATTATTTTTTGTAATTTAAAAAATTATAAATATTATTTTATTAGAATTTTTTATTTAACAAAATTAATTGAAAATATAAAATTTTTGACTGCTCTGCAAAATGAAATTTCTGATTATTCTTCTATAAAATAATAAAATTACTTAAATTATTAATTGAATTAAATTTTTAACACCATTAAAAATTATTAATTGACTTGATAATTTATTGATAAAATTTGTCATTTGTTAGGAAAATGTTATGGATCCCAAATGATTTACCAAATTTTTTACTAAACATCTCATATGGTGTGGAATTCATACAAACAAACTCACAAGTGTATAGGTCTTATACCCATATGGGAGATTTGATAGAAATTTTGATAAATTATTTAGAGTTTCTAACATAACCCCATTTGTTATGAAATTAAAAATTTCAAGGAATGGGACATAATTTTATAGAATCATATGGGTCAAATCATATTTTAAGTAAAATCTAGAATAAATTATAAATACATCTCCTGAGATTTGCTTAAAATATAGATTGTCTCTTTTAATTTGAAAAATTACAAATACCCCTTATTATAATTTTTTATTTAACATAATTAAGTAAAAAATAAAATTCATAATTATTTTCCTATACAATAGTAAAATTACATAAATTATTAATTGAAACATATTTCTAATATCATTAAAAACCGTTAATTGATTTGATGATTTATTAATAAAAAAAGAAATTTGTTATGAAATTAAAAATCTCTGAGGGTGGAATGTAATTTCCAAAATCACAAAGGCAATTTGTATTTTAATTAAATGTATTTATAATTTGTCCTAAAATTTAAGGTGTGTATTTGTAATTTTGCCCCAAAAAATGTATTGAACCAACTAGGGAGTAGTTTTTTTTTTTTTTTTAAATAAATATATGGTTTTTTCAAATGTATTGAACCAATTATGTCACTTTTTTACTTTTTTATTTTTAAGAATGACAATAATATAGTGGGTCTATAGTGCTTGTCCCTGTCTCTTATTTTATTGAGGCAGAGACGGTAATGATAAAAAAATTATGTAGTGTTTGGTAGAACTTTTTAAATATAATTTGAAAATAGGAGTTTTATTTTGAATTTGTGAGTTTTGAAATTATGATTTGAATGTGAAAAATTTGTTTGGTGAAAGAGTTTTAAAAAAAGCTTTGAATTGAGTGAGAAATTTTTGATACGACGTATGATATTTGATACAAAAACTTACAATTCATACTAAACACACAATTTAAAATTCTATTAAAGCTCCTAAAAAAATTTTAAAAATTCAAAAAATATTTTTTGTTGAATATATAAAAATTAACATGTGTCAATTGCAAAAAAAGTAAAAAATAAAAAAATTACACTGATCCGATCAACCGACCAGACGATCGGTTAGCCCAAATTTTTCTGCCTTCGACCGAGTTTTCTAAAAAAACGTGAAATTAAATTTTGAAAGCTGTAAACAAACACCACGTGAGAACCAATGATTGAAACTAAAGTTCCAAAACTCAAACAAACAGAGCCTTACTCCCTACGTTCATCTAAAATTTTAACTTTTTAGTAAAACATATAATTATTATTTTAAAATCAAATCAAAATATATTAAGTTAGCATATTCTTCATTTTTTCCCCATTATTAAATATATTTATAATTATTTTTAAATGGTAATTTTGAAATACTTTAAAATTTTATATTTTGACTTTTCAGAATGATAAATAAATATTTTGGCATATCAAAAAAAGGAAAAATGGTGGACCAACAATATGAGACGGAGGGAGTGTATGACATGTAAGAAAATAAGTATTGATAAGTAATAAAAATTAGAAGGATAAGAAAAATGGGAGATATAAAGAGAAAAAACATGCAAGATATATATGATATATATGAATGTTTTGGTGTTTTATACTTATTATTTTAAAAATTAAAATATATATTATTTATTTAGTACGGAAAAATATGGAGGTGGAAGCAAATGCCACTCCCTATTCGTTTTGTTGTTGAGCGTGAGGAAAATCACGCAAACTACGGCGAGGTGGAATATATTGCCATATTTATGTATTTTTTAAACCTGATTCAATTAGATGATCTTAAAAATAAATAAACATAATATTTTTTGATAGATTTCAGAAAATATAAATGCAACCCAATTTTGGTAAGTTTTTTTTTTTTGTAATTGAAATTTGACTTATTTTCATTTTTAGTATATTAATTTATTTATTTTTAAGTTTTTAGAATCTTTTAGCCAAAACAAACTTAAAAATAAAAAATAAAATAAAATAATTGAATTTTTTTTAGAAAAGACAAAAATAAGATAGAAGATTTTTTTTTTATATTTATTTTAGCCAAATGAAGAAACAATTTTAGAGTTATAAACTTATATATAAGAGTTAAGGGCTTGGCTTCTGTCCAGTCCTTAATCGGACTGGATCGTGCTATTGGGTCTGTGGAGGCCCATTACGGATCCGTTTTGATAATCTGAACCGTTCAATATATAGAACTCGTCGAGTACTATAAGTTTGAAAAAAATCACGTTAATCGGATATCGATAGCTATGTGATCAAATCAGTTTTGTATAAAAAAAAAATTGGACGGTGAATAAATTAACAGTTGACAAAAATCTTATTTGATCACATAGCTACCGATATCCGATTAACGTAATGTTTTACAAGTTTATAGTACTCGACGAGTTCTACACATTAAACGGTTCAGATTATCAAAACGGGGCCTGTGGTAGGCCCCCACAGGCCTAACAGCACAGTCTAGTCGGACTAGACAGAAGCCAACGCCAAGAGTTAATAACACTTTATCCCTTTAACCATCATGAAATATCATTTTGTCCCCTCAACTTTAAAATCATGCATTTAAACCTCTCAACTATTAAAATTATTTAACTTTCATCCTCTAGAATGGGAGTCTTTCTTCGATTTTTTATAACTTTTTAAAAATTAATTTATTGACTAAAAAAATTCATTTTACTTTTAAAAAGAACAAAAAAAACTAATTTTATTTGCTAAACTCATTTCTCACAAAAATATTCTAATGATCCAAATTGGTTTATACTAAAAAGTTATTAGAAAAAAAATCAAAAGATTAGAAATGTACTAAACCAACTTTTTTTTTTTTTTTTTTGGTAAGCTTATTTTTAGCCAGTACGTAATTACTAAAAAATCCATAGTTGAAGGGTGGAAATGTATAATTTTTAAGTTAAAAGGATTTAAGTCAATAGTCAATAGGGGTGGTCGCAGATCGGTTTTGGACGATTCGGTTTGCGATTTGTACCCACCTGCATGTTTTAGGTTTAGGAAAATTTGAACCCGCAACTGCTCGCAGTGCGGATTACAATTTATGCGGATATGTAGGCGATTTGCGGATTGGAATTTTTCCTTAAAAATACAAAACTTTGGCATGTTTTTTACTTTAGAACAATGATAATTAAAACTGATAAAATTAAAAACACAACAATTGTGAGTATATATTATGTATGTATATATACATAATATAAGGGAAATGAAAAATATCTAATACAAGGGAAATGAAATTACATAAGCATATATACTGATAAATAGAGAAGACTTTCCTTAATACTACTTCTATATATAATTGTGTTTTTTTGCATTTAGAAGAGAAGTAGAATAGTATTAAACAATAAAAAAAAAATTAAAAAATTAAAAAAAAAAAAAAAAGAATACTGGGGTAGGAACTGTATTAAAGAAATGTTCATTTGCACTAGCATCAACAATAAAAAATAATAATAGATCTCTTCTTACCCAAGATCTCGGGCTCAGCTTTGTCAAATTGAATATTCTGCTTAAGAATTAAATTTGCACTAGTATCAACAATTAAAGCACACAAATCCCAAGTTTTTTTTTAAAAAAAGGTTTAGTACAAGCGGGTGCTTGCAGATGTGGGTGAAACCCGCAATCCGCCCACAACCTACAATGAAGGAATAATATAAACTGTACTTGACTCTACTCTACACTCGAAATCGCCCATTTATATATGGTTTGCATTGAATTGGACGGATTCTACGGATTGAATAACCTTATACTCAGCCCTAATAGTCAATGATATTTGTGGGGTAAATTGTAATTAACTATACATATAAAGGATTCGTAATTTTGTATGATCAAGTTTCAACACTTCGGCCCGAAAAAGACTGCCCCAGCCCGGACCAGCTCAAGCTCATCAGTTCAGTGAAATTTTAGCCCAGGCTAAGCCCTAGCTTTAATGAATTGGGCTGGGATGGTTCGAATAGTATTCCTGATGGATCTAAGCGTGGTTTTGTCCGTTAGCCTTTAAATTTTTTAATTTTTTAGGGTGAAAAACAACTTTTGAAGTTTGTAAAACCAGTTTTTTTAATAAGCATTTTATTATTTTTAGTAATTTTTTTTAATATTTTGATCAATTTTTATTTTTATTTTTATATTCACTTAATATAGATATACTTAAAAGAGTATACAATTTGTAAAAATCAAACTTTAAAGATTCACTAAATATTAAAAAAAAAAATTACAAAAATTCTCAGTCACTTCCCATTGCCATTCTCTTCCGTTGTCTTGCAACTCCTACACACACCATAAGAACATAAAATTATAAATAAAAAATCGTAGTCAAAACATATATAGGATAATTGTAAATAGGTCATATATAAGATTTAAGAGTTTGGAGATGGTTAGTGTTTTCTATCATTTTGATATAGTTCCATACTATTTGAAGAGAAAAAAAAATGAGTTAAAATCTGTTTGGTTGTTATAGTTTGCTGAACAAACCAAAATTATTCGACCTCTTGATTACGGAATATCTTATGATTGTTTGATCTTATTGTTCGGATTACCAAGACGGAACGTAATTACGCCAATTTTTTTGCCAATTCTACTAGTTAGAGTTGAACAAATTTAGTCTTACAAAAAAGAGTAAATTACACTTACATCCCCTGAAGTTTATGACAAATGCATAAACTTCTTCTGTGATTTCAATAATTATAAAAATCTCCCTTATTTTTGCTCACAATATTAAGATTCCGCCACTCTATTAATTTAGCACAAACAACGTTAATTAACTATTCAAAATGGCCATATTACCCTTTTGAATTAAACAGGAAGATAAAAGCTATCAAATCAACTATAAGTTGTTTAAATGAAATTTTTCACTCACCTCCCATGAGATTTTGCATATATATTATTAAAGACCCATATATATTTTAACATAATACATTAATAATTTAATATAGGACTCTAATAATATAATACATATAACACTTATTTCACACTATATAAATAACGAAAAATTTATCAATTTTAATTAATACATTTATTATTTAAATTTCTTTTTTCTTTTCTTTTTTAAGTTGAAACAAATGGATTAATTTTTTTTTTCCAGCAATTTGTCCTACTTATTTATTCATATGTAAACAAATTATTTATCTCTAAATTGTTAAGATATTAGTAAAACATTTAATAAAAAAACTTAATTTTCATTAATAAAATACTTAAAAATAAATTTTATCACTGATTTGATTTTTCTTTTAATTTTAAATTTACACTGAATTGTTATTTTTCCTTAATAGTTGTTTATGATGTATATTGTTGCACCTTTACATTAAATACCATATTGCTATTTCCGTCCAAATTTTTAGTATTTTTGTAGGGTAATTTATTTCTTTTTTACACCAAAATGGTAGTGTATTAACAGAAGCCCTTGGCAGCGAAACTTTAAAACTAATCAATTCCAGATTTTTTTTCTCTCTAAAACTAATGCTAGATAATATTCTAATAATTTAATATAAAACTTATTTCACACTACATAAATAACGTAAAATTTATCATTTTAAGTAATGCAATTATTATTTAATTTTTCTTAAAGTTGAAATAAATGCATTTATTTTTTTCTTTGCAATTTGCATTACTTATTTATTCATATGTAAAAAAACTATTATTTTATCTTTTTCTCAATATTATTCTCCAATATTAATTTTTTTTTTCTTTGTGCCATTGAACTTCTAATTGATGCATATTTAAAAAAAATGTAAGTTAATTATTCATACATGATTGAAAAAATTTTAAAAATAAATATATTAGTAACAAAAAAAAAAATCTTACCTTCTCTGGGGTTATCAACACTAATCTTAAATGCACTAAATTTAATTTACCCTATTAAATATATATGAAATTATTATTTATTTTTCATAATTTTTTCAAAATATAAATTAAATTTCTTGACTCTATTTTTTTCCACAAGTTTTTGAACTTTTATAAAAAAATAAAATAAAATAAAATAAAATTTAACCATTAATGAAGGTGAGAAATTAATTCTAAGATTTCGTGATCCTTCATTCCCTATCAACTAATTTTAATTTATTGTGAGATGATTATATTTTTTTTACTTCTATATTTAATTTTAAATTTTTTTAATCATGTAAAAATTTAACTTGCATTTAAAAAAAAAAAATATGCATCAACTATAAATTTAATGACCCAAAGATAAAAATTAAAATTTGAGAAAAATATATGATTAAGAAAAGATAAAATAATAATGTTTGTACATATGAATAAATAAGTGATGCAAATTGTCTGAAAAAAATAAATCAATTTATTTCAACTTTTACAAAAAATTTAAATAATAAATGCATTACTTAAAATGATAAATTTGATGTTGTTTATGTAGTGTGGAACAAGTCTTATATTAAATTATGTTACCTAACATTAATTTTAGAGAGATTGTTTATTTTTAAGTATTTTATCAATAAAAATTAATGATTTTTTTCATTAAGCAATTTAACAATATTTTAACAATTTAAGAATTTTATTTAATATTGTATGAATTTTATCAAATAATGTTAAAATATATATAGATATTTGATATAATATATATATATGTAAACCTCAGGAGAAGTGAGTGAAATTACTCATTCGAATAGATAAGGCATCTAAGAGGTAATTTCGTCATTATTGATATGATATCAGCGTAACAACATCAAATTCGGTTAAATAGCCTAACAGAGTGTAATAATGGGAAAATCTTGATAATAGTTTCAAATATAAAGGAGGTTAGTGTAATTATTAAAACTACAAGAGAGGTCCCTCTAATTGTTAGAAATCTCATGGAAGGCAAGTGTAATTTACCCAAAAAAATAATAAAACCCTACAAGTTTAATATACTAATTATATTCAATTTCCTTAATATTTGAATTCACATCATAGTGAATTTATTTTTATAAATAATTCATAGTTTAAATCATGACTCCACACCTATATTTGAGTATGATGTTTGGTTACAATTTTCAAAAATTAATTTTACACCACTTTTGAAAACTCATTTTAGGCGGGATTTGAATTTTGAAATTTGGCCTATCGGGTCGTCCTCCCGAACGTTCGGCTGGTTGATCGGAACAATGCATTTTTTTTTGGCAATTGGCACCTGTTATTTTTTTATATACTAAATAAAAAATATTTTCCAAATTTTTTTAAATTTCTTATGAGCTTTGAATAGAATTTTGGCTTGTGTGTTTGGTTATAAGTTGTAAGTTTTTTAATCAAATATCATATGTCACATCAATTATTCCAAACTCAATTCAAAATTCTTTTCAAAATTCATAATCAAACAAATTTTTTACACTCAAATCATAATTTCAAAACTCACAAACTCAAAACACAACTCTATTCTCAAATCATAATTCTAAAGCTCTACCAAATGCAACCTAATATTGTCATTTTTTTATTCTAAAATGCATACAGTATTTACTTTTACTTTTATGTTTACTGTACGGGAAATAAATAAACCTTCTCGTATAATCCTGTTGATCAAGTCTGCGCTCCTCCAAACGTCGTCGCTTTACTCCCTGAAAACACAAACGTGAGCTAGCCGACGGGTGTGTGCCGGAAACCCCTCCGATGCCTAAGTCAGCAAAATAGACAAGTAGACAAAAAGCTCTGTGTATCAAAGTTGTGTTACCTCTCCCTAGGTGATGTTTGTGAGCTTTTATAGGTTCCGTATGGCACAATCCAAGTAGGACTCTTACTCCTCTACGTAGAGTCCTCCTAGGATTCGTACTCCTGAAAGATAATGCTTATCCTTCAACACCCTCCTCACTGCTTAAACCAAGTGAGATGGTTTTACCATGGTCGGAGTCCACTATGACCGAGGTAAGCATGGCTTATGCTAAGCTGTAGACTAGACCGAGCTAACTTTAGTTCGGCTCTTCCATTCATTGCTCTTACCCAGGTTTCTCTTAGCGCCAACCATGGTGTGATCAGACCGAGCTATCAAACAGCAAGGTTCTGGTCGAGATAACCTCGATAAGCCAAGACCGGGCTAACTTTGAGTATGGAAACCGGGCTATGTTCAAAGCTTCCTTTAGACCGGAGTAACCTCAAGATTCTTTCGGACCGGAGTAACTTTATACCTCTCTTGGGCTGGAGTAACTTTATGGCCTCTCTTAGGTTGGAGTAACTTCATGGCCTTTTTACTCAGTCCTTCGCAACGTGGCCCATAACGGCCCATTACCCAGCTCGGCCCAATTTATAAGTATAAATTACCATCTCAATTGCCCCTTAATTCCATCTGCATAGCATGATAAGGATTACCTGTTACCAGCCGAGCTAAAAAAATTTCAGAATTCCAACCGAGCTAAAATCATTTAGCCTTTCCAGCCGGGTAAAACACCCTTTTAGCCTTTCTAGCCGGGCTAAAAAACCATCTTAGCCTTTCCAGCCGACATAGAACACCACAAGAACTTGACCGAGCTAAAGGCCATCCGCTTGGCCACGAAATCAATGATCCTGGTAAGTTGTTCTTCTTGTCTCTCTATATATCACCAACTTTCTGTTTGGTTTTGTCATTAGTTTTTTTTTTTGTCAGGCCGTGCAAAAGGGCCAAATTACGCATAAAAAGGTGTTGGAGCTCAGGAGCACAGCAAGGCAAGCCATGGCAGAAGTTGAAGCAAAAACAACCGAACTGAAAGAGTCCTACCAGAAAACGGCCGAGCTAGAGGCCGAGGTAGCTCGTCTGACCGAACTAGTTACCTCGTCCGATGTAGACAAACAGAAGGCCCTAGCTGTGATGAAGGATAAGTACCTTCGTGAGCTAGTCAAGCTCGAAGGTAAAAAGGACGCCGAGATAACGGAGCTGAAGAAGAAGGCAGAAGACGCCGAGGGTTTCAAGGAGGGCGAAGCCCTTTATATCAAACAATATGAAGCAGCAAAGGATTTGTTCTTCAAGTGCGGCTGGAGAGGTGCTGTGGAGCAGCTCGGTTGCGGGCCCGAAACTGAAATCTACAATGCTCCTCAGTATTTCATTCCGGCCTCACTGGCGGAGTATGCTGCCGACCTTCAGAAGCAATTTCTTGAAGAAGGTGGAGA
Organism: Camellia sinensis; assembly: GCF_055761805.1. Classification (NCBI taxonomy): domain Eukaryota; kingdom Viridiplantae; phylum Streptophyta; class Magnoliopsida; order Ericales; family Theaceae; genus Camellia; species Camellia sinensis. The sequence goes on from NC_138967.1 coordinate 173,976,313, forward strand.
TGAAGGTTCTTCTTCTGAAGACGACTCCCAGCCCGGTCGCCAGCCTACTCCTCCAATTCTAGCAATCTCCAATCCCCCAACACCTGATGCTATATTCGTGTCTCTAGTTGAGCCGAACGCAGAGGAGCTTGTTTCAACCGAGCCCAACCGAGTTCTGGCTACGACCGAACTTCTTGCTGAGACCGGACTCAGAGTTGAGCTGAATGCTGATCTGGACGATCTCTTTAACTGATTTTGTACCTTCTTTTTTCTTTTTGCTTTTGTAACCAGGCTGTGGCCCCTCCTTTGTACTTGTTTTGAATTTAATCAATGAAAATCATCTTTTGTATTCAACACTTATTCTGGTTTGATCTGTATGTTTGCACTTGTAATGAGTTTTTCAATGAATTCTTTTGTTCCAACTGTTATCTCGGTTTGCTTTCCTGTTTGTGCTTGCTTTCTAACTGCAACTTGAACGAAACGCAATATTTTTCGGCCGAGATACTTTATTCCGATCTTAGCTGAGCAATCTGACTGAGCTTACTAGCCAACCACTCTTTAGCCGATATACGTACTTCGGCTGAAGAGTATCAAGAGTGGTTTAATCCAGTCAACCATTCTTCAGCCTATACCCTTACTTCGGTTGAAGAGTAATAAGAGTTTAATCCAGCCAACCACTCTTTAGTCGATGTCTTACTTCGGCTAAAGAGTACTAAGAGTTGGTTTAATCTAGCCAACCACTCTTTAGCCGATGTCCTTACTTCGGCTAAAGAGTACTAAGAGTTGGTTTAATTCAGTCAACCACTCTTTTAGCCGATGTCATTACTTCGGTTAAAGAGTACTAAGAGTTGGTTTAATCCAGCTAACCACTCTTTAGCCGATGTCCTTACTTCGGCTAAAGGGTACTAGGTGTTGGTTTTAGTCCAGCCAACCACTCTTTAACCGATATCTTTACTTCGGCTAAAGAGTACCAAGTGTTGGTTTAATCCAGCCAACCTCTAGATTGGTTTTTCTAGCCAACCTAAAGTAAAGTGTTTGGTTATTTTGACCAAACGTCCTGCAGCCTGGATCCTTATCCTGGGCTTAGGAAGGGTGTTGGTTTTTTCAGCCAATCTAAAATAAAGTGTTTGGTTATTCCGACCAAACGTCCTGCAGCCTGGATCCTTATCCTGGGCTTAGGAAGGGTGTTGGTTTTTCCAACCAACCTAAAGTAAAGTGTTTGGTTATTCCGACTAAACGTCCTGCAGCCTGGATCCTTATCCTGGGCTTAGGAAGGGTGTTGGTTTTTCCAGCCAACCTTTAGATTGGTTTTTCCAGCTAACCTAAAGTAAAGTGTTTGGTTATTTCGCCCAAACGTCCTGTAGCCTGGATCCTTATCCTGGGCTTAGGAAGGGTGTTGGTTTTTCCAGCCAACCTAAAGTAAAGTGTTTGGTTATTCCGACCAAACATCCTGCAGCCTGGATCCTTATCCTGGGCTTAGGAAGAGTGTTGGTTTAATCCAGCCAACCTCTAAGTTGGTTTTTCCAGCCAGCTTAGAATAAAATATTTGCAATGTTCCTAACTTCACTAAAACTAACTTTTACAGAAAACAACTATGCTAAAAAGAATCGACTTGTTTTATTGAGGAAAGAAAAAATTACACATGTTTGAAAGAGGAAAGCTAAAAATAAAATAACTTGAGATTGGCAGTGTTCCATGGCCTAAGGATTGCTTTGCCGTCCTTGTCTTCTAGGTGGTATGCCCCTTTGCCTGCTAACCCAACCACTTTGTAAGGACCTTCCCAATTAGGCCCTAGCTTGCCATCTCCCGGCACCAGGGTGTTTCCCATCACTTTGCACAGCACCCAATCTTCGATCTTGAATTGCCTTGGATGCACTGTTTTGTTGTATTTCCTGGATAACTCTTGTTGATATGAGGCAATGTGGACTAGTGTTCTTTCTCTCCTTTCTTCCGCAAGGTCGAGCTCCAATGCTATGGCTTCTCCATTCAAGTCTGGATCAAAATTTTCGCTTCTAATTGTGGGGAGGCCAACTTCCAGTGGGATTGTTGCTTCCATGCCGTAGTCTAAGGAGAATGGTGTTTCTCCTGTTAATCGTCGAGGTGTGGTGCGGTAAACCCATAAAACATGAGGGAGTTCTTCTGCCCACTTGCCCTTTGTTTTTTCTAACCTTTTCTTCAATCCATCCAAAACGACCTTGTTTGATGCCTCTGCCTGACCATTTGCTTGGGGATATGCTGGTGTGGAATTGTAGAACTCTATCTTGTATTCTTCACAAAAGCCTTTGAAGATTCTGTCATCAAACTGAGTACCGTTGTCTGATATTAAGGCCTTTGGTATGCCGAATCGAGTGATGATGTTCTGCCAAACAAACTTCTTCCATCTTTTTCTTTGATTGATGCCAATGCTTCTGCTTCTACCCACTTTGTGAAGTAGTCTGTTGCTGCGAGAAAGAACTTCATGTTTCCAGGCGCTATTGGAAGTGGCCCTCCTATGTCCAAGCCCCACATTGCAAAGGGCCATGGGCTGGTCAATGGTAGAAGTTCTCTCGCCGGCTGATGTATTTGGTGTGCGAACTTCTGACATTTCTCGCACTTCTTCACATACTTCTCCGAGTTTGCTTGCATGTATGGCCACCAGTATCCTTGTGAAATGGCTCTGTAAGCTAACGATCTTCCTCCTTGGTGGCTTCCGTACACCCCTTCGTGTATTTTAAACAAGAATGCTTCTACTTTGCTGGGGGTGGACACACTTTAGATAAGGTCCTGAGAATGACTTTTTGTATAATGCCATAGATGGGGAGAGCCAAAATCGTTGCGGCTTTGCTCTAATTTTGTTGGCTTCTTTCTTGTCTTCTGGTAAGACGCCGTCTTTTAAGAACAGTACGATGGGATCCATCCATGAGGGGCCTAATTCAGCGCAACATACCTCTTCGACTTCGAGGTCTTCAATGCTTGGTCTTGGTAGGTAGTCAATTAGTAGTGGGTGAGGGATGGATGTATCTGCCATTGACACAAAGCCTGCTAGTTCGTCTGCTCTGCTGTTTTCCTCCCTGCTAATCTGTTCTATCCTTACTACTTCAAATTTCTTGATCTTTGTTCTGACCAATTCTTGGTACTTGGCCATCCTGTCATCCTTTGCTTCATAGTCGCCAGAAATTTGGTTTACCACCAGTTGTGAGTCGCTGTAGACCATTAATTTGGTGGCCTTCATGTAGAATACTGATTTGAGTCCTGCAAGAAGTGCTTCATACTCCGCTTCATTGTTTGATGCTGGGAAGCCAAGGTTGATTGCTTACTCCACAACCAGGCCGTCTGGTGAGATGAAGACTATGCCAAGTCCTGCACTATGCCGGTTGGATGCTCCATCCACAAAGAGCTTCCACATCTCACCAACGAACAACTTCCAGCAAATTGAGGGGTCAGATGATGTCGTGGGGTCAAGAATGTTGCTGGTGTTTTCTTCAGGGTCCATGCTTGCTGTCTGCCCCTCGCTATCTGATTGTACCAAGTCTTTATTTGTTGGTGAGGCTTGGCTTGGTGTAGCATGGTTTGCTTCTTCCTTGCTGACTTTATTCTGGTCTGCCTTGGGGTCTGACTGAATATCCTGCACCAGGGGTTGTGCTATTCCGGCGTCAACTTCTATCCCTGGTTTGGTTGTATCAGTCAGGTCGACTGGGCAGATATGATGACTTCCTGGGGTGAATTCTGCGACAAAGTCTGCCAAAGCTTGGGCCTTTATCGTGGTTCTGGGTTAGAACTTGATGTTGAATTGTCCCAACTCTACCGCCCATTTCAAGATTCGCCTAGAAAAGTTTGCCCTCTCAAACAAAGCTTTTAATGGGAAAACTGTGAGGATGACTATAGTGTGGGCGTGAAAGTAGTGTGATAACTTTCTTGAGGCCATCATCAAGGCCAATACCAGTTTTTCCAGTGGCAAGTACCTTGTTTCGACACCCAACAGTGTCTTGCTGACATAATAGATGGGCAGATGTTGGATTCCTTTCGCGCGGACCAATACTACCCTAATTGCGTGCTGAGAGACTACCAGGTACATGAAGAGTTCTTCTCCAGGTATTGGGGTTACTAGTAGTGGTGGAGAAGACATGTATTCTTTCAAGCTTTCCAGAGCTCGGTCGCATTCTTCGTCCCACTCGAACTTGGCTTTTAATGCTTGAAAAAATGGTCGTAGTCTGTCTGACGATCGGCTAATGAATCAGTTGAGTGCAGCTGCCATGCCGGTAAGATGCTGCACTTCTTTTACTGAGTTAGGCCTCTCTAGATTCTGAATAGCTTTGATTTGGGAGGGGTCTGCCTCAATACCCCAGTTGGTCAATAGGAAGCCCATGAATTTGCCAGATCCTACACCGAATGCGCACTTGGATGCATTAAGGTGCAACTTGTGCTTCTTCAGAATCTGGAACATCTCACCTAGGTCCCTTAAATGGTCATTCTTATCCTTGCTCTTGACCACCATGTCGTCAATGTAAGCTTCCATTGTTTTGCCTAACAATGGTTCAAACATCTTGGTGACCATCCATTGGAATGTTGCCCCTACATTTTTTAGGCCAAATGGCATGACCTTGTAGCAATACAGTCCTCTTGGAGTTGTAAAGGACGTGACCTCCTGGTCTGGTTCGTACATGGCGATCTGATGGTAACCTCTGTACGCATCAAGAAAGCTAAGTCAGTTGTTACCCGCCGTTAGGTCTACCGTGGTAGGGGAAAGCTGTCCTTTAGGCATGCTTTGTTGACTGTCTTGTAGTCGACGCAGACACGCTATTTGCCATTCTTTTTTAGTACCACGACTGTGTTGGAAATCCATCTGGGGTAATGCACCTCTCTGATAGCTCCTACCTCTAGCAGATTTCCCACCTCTTCCGCCACTATCTCGGCGCGGTGGAGTGCCGATCTGCGAGTGCGCTGAATGATTGGTCCGACAGATGGGTGGACATTGAGTTAGTGACAGATGAAGTTTGGATCAATGCCTAGCATGTCGTAGGGTGTCCAGGCGAACACTTCGATGTTAGAGGTCAAGAATTCCAAGACCTCCAATCTCTCAGTGCTGGACAACGACGAACCGAGCAAAAAGGACTTATCCAGGTTCTTTTCATCTATTCTTACCTCTACCAAATCTTTCACTGCTTTTAATCAGCTGCTCTGCCGACATCTGCGAACAGTTCATTACTCTAAGGTTCTTCCACCGAATAAACATATCCCTTGGCAGCGCGGCTGCCATTAGCCGTGACAAAGCATTGCTTGGACATAATTTGGTCTCCAAAGACCTCTTCAATTACTCCAGTTCCGTTGGGGAACCGCATTACTTGATGGTAGGATGATGCTACTGATTTCATGGCATGGAGCCATGTTCTTCCCAAGATTATGTTGTAAGTGGAAGGGACTTTCAATACCCAAAATTCCACTTGTTTTGTCACGCTTCCTGCCCTGACTGGCAGGATAATTTTGCCGACTGGCCATTCTGGCATTGAGTTGAATCCGATCAGGGGGGATACAGCCGGTGCCAGGTCTTTGTCCTCCAATTTCAGTTGTTTGAAGGTGTCGTAATACATTATCTCACACGAGCTGCCTTGGTCTATCAGAATTCGTTTGACGTCATAATCCTTGATGCGGAGGGTGACGACCAGTGCATCGTTGTGAGGGCAATATATTCTTTCCAAGTCCTTGTCTGAAAAAGACATGACGTTCGTGGCCTCTATTTTCCCCTTTTTGATGGCAGGTTGGGCACTTAGTACCTCCCTTAAGTGCTCAGCCTTCTTGATCAATCCTCTGAGCTCGCATACACGCTCAGGTTCGAATACCCCATGTATCACATTGATCACACCTTGAGGTGGGGCGTCAATTGGCATTCCATTGGGGTTATTGTGGTCTTGGGGGACTGGTTGCGTCCCTCCTTCAATGTATTTATCCAAGTGACCGGCTGCCACCAACTCCTTCAGATGCTGTCTCAATGGCATGCAATTTTCAGTGCGGCGCCCCTTTTCTTTGTGAAAGGTGCATCGCGATCTTTCGTCATAGTCTTTCTGTGCTTCTCCTAGCTTAGCTGGCCATCTGACGAAAGGCTCATCGCGTATTTCACTTAGAATCCGATAGATTGGTTTCTTGAATACTGTGGTTATGGCAGTACAGATTCTTAACCATCTTTTATCCTGGTATTCTCCGTTGTCTCGCCTGCCTCGTCCGTTTTTGTTCGGACGCTCTACCGCGTTGATCTTTGCTGTGGTCTTTTTATCTAGTACTGCAGTCGTGCCAGATTTTGTTTTGGCACAAGCGCCATCCTCTTCCACCCTGATGTGCTGATGCACTATTTCCATCAAGGCCTCCATGGTAAAGGGCGGTGTCATGGTGATTGAGTCCCTTAGTCTGTTTCCGACTGGAAGGCCTCTTTTGTACTGTGCAATGGCGAGATTGGTAGGGCAGTCCCCAATCTGGTTGAATGTCTCCCAGTAGCGACTATTGTAGGATCTTAGTGTCTCCTTTTCACCTATGTCGATGGAGAGTAACTGGTCAATCTCCACCGGGGTTTTGGTGTTCGTTCTGAACCTCGTGACGAACGCCTCCGCCAATTGTGCCTAGGAGGCTATGCTGCCTTCTGAAAGTTTTTCGAACCAAGTTAAACCTAGATCACCAAGGCTTGATGGGAAGAGGATGCACATCAAAGCCTCGTTTCGCCGATATACCGTCATAACCTGGCGGAAGTGGCTTAGGTGTATATAGGGGTTTGTCTTCCCCTCGTGCGTGGTGAATTTGGACTGAAGGAAGCCTAAAGGTAGAGGCGCGTTTTCTATTGCTGGAACGAACGGCGAGGTCTGCAGCCTTGCTAATGCTTTGTCCGTTGGTTCGTAGGCAGGGTGCGGTAATGGCATTCCAACCTCGACGCTTCCATGCGTCCGAGGAGCCAACCGCTGAAGGGCAGATACCCTGCGAGGGTCACGCGCCCTAGTATCTTCCTTCAATCGTGCCCTTTCTTCCAGCATGATCCGCAAATTGGATGATTTGGGCAACTCCGTTTGCCTGGATGATGTTTGGTGCGAGCGCGAGGGTTGATAGGTACTTCCCTTTGTGTAAGACCTCAATGATCTCGTTCTCTCAGACCTGGAAAAACGAGTTCTGGAGGTTCTGGATTGAGTATCGCCCGTCCTGAGGCTCCTACTCTCTGCTTACGATGGTGTGGAATGCCTTCCACGGTCTTCTGAGCGGCGATGGGGCGTTTTGCTTTTGCGCCCCTCTCCTGTCGCCACTCCTTTTCCCTTCATCTGGCGCTTCATGGCCTCTATGTCCGCCGCTATCTTCCTTATTAATTCATCTTGCTCCTTTACGCGGTTCTCCAGAACTTGAGGATCAATCCTCCGCATTTGTCTGTCAAGACTTCGTGAACGAGAGTGACAGGGGCTGTTAGTCCGCCTCCTCCCCCTTGTATCCCTCTTGGGATTTTGTCGCTGTGGCTCCAAATCCGCCATGGGAGGGATAGAAGGTAGGCCTTCGTGCCTTGCACCCCCCTCTGGTGTTTGTCCATCGATGGCAGACTGCGACAAATCTTCGTTGTGCACCATTGCTTCTAAAAAGGAGAAGCTTGATCAAGAGGTTTTGTTCTTGTCTGAATTCCCATAGACGGCGCCAATTGTACGGGAAAGAAATAAACCTTCTCGTATAATCCTGTTGATCAAGTCTGCACTCCTCCAAACGTCGTCGCTTTACTCCCTGAAAATACAAACGTGAGCTAGCCAGCGGGTGTGTGCCGGAAACCCCTCCGATGCCTAAGTCAGCAAAATAGACAAGTAAACAAAAAGCTCTGTGTATCAAAGTTGTGTTACCTCTCCCTAGGTGATATTTGTGAGCTTTTATAGGTTCCGTATGGCACAATCCAAGTAGGACTCTTACTCCTCCACGTAGAGTCCTCCTAGGATTCATACTCCTGAAAGATAATGTTATCCTTCAACACCCTCCTCACTGCTTAAACCAAGTGAGATAGTTTTACCATGGTCAGGGTCCACTATGACCGAGGTAAGCATGGCTTATGCTAAGCCGTAGACTAGACCGAGCTAACTTTAGTTCGGCTCTTCCATTCATTGCTCTTACCCAGGTTTCTCCTAGCGCCAACCATGGTGTGATCAGACCAAGCTATCAAACAGCAAGATTCTGGCCGAGATAACCTCGATAAGCCAAGACCGGGCTAACTTTGAGTACGGCAACCGGGCTATGTTCAAAGCTTCCTTTAGACCGGAGTAACCTCAAGATTCTTTCGGACCAGAGTAACTTTATACCTCTCTTGGGCTGGAGTAACTTTATGGCCTCTCTTGGGCCGGAGTAACTTCATGGCTTTTTTACTCAGTCCTTCGCAACGTGGCCCATAACGGCCCATTACCCAACTCGGCCCAATTTATTAGTATAAATTACCCTCTCATTTACACACCATCTACATTAGTTTGCATTAATTTAGTCATTCTAAAAGGGATTGATGTAATTTTGCCATACTTATAAAGTTCATTACAATTTTCCTAACCTCAATTTTTTTTTTAATTTATATTTTTCTTAGGAGTAACCAAGGTTAGTGTAATTATATTTATTTTTGATTTAATTACACTAAGACTTTTTTCAACTACGAACTAATATTATTTTACTCCCCTTATTTATGAACTCGTACACTTTAAATTATAAAAATTTACCACTTTTACCCATTTTAGACCCCTTTCAAACTATCTCAAAAAAATAATGTATTTATAAAATCTATATAAGGGGTTAATATGTATAGATTCATATGAACATTAAGGCCTCGTTTGATAACAAATTATTTTAGTAATTTTTTGACTTTTTAATAAAAGATGTGCAAAAAAGTAAAGAAAGTGATGTGATAATTTATAGTGATTTTTTAACTTTTTAACTAAAATATATAATTGCTAAACAAGGCCTACGAGTAAAGTAAAGTGATATTAGTTTATGATTAAGGGGTCTTGTTACAATTAACCTATTAATTTATTATTATTATTATTATTATTATTATTATTATTATTATTATTATTTTATTGGTGGTTTGTAATGTACAAAAGTCTAACTAGTGACTTTTGGGACTAGACCCTAAAGAGTCGACGTCCTAAACGTCATCATTAAGTCTAACTAGTGACTTATGGTTGAGGGGTCTTGTTACAATTATCCTTTCAAAATGAGTTATGTTAGGAATCTCAAATAATCTACTACAAAATTTTCTATCAAAACTTTCACATAGGTAAGAGAACCACACACATGTAGATTTGTGTGGATCCCACACCTATGTGAGAGTTTTGATAGAAAAATTGATAAATTATTTGAGATCTATAAAATTTTCCTTCCAAAATAAGTGCACCTTTATTTGTGTAGACACGTGTAGGAGTCATAACAACCTTGGCAAAAAACCCCGGACGCACATGATGATATTTACACAGACGAGGCAGATAGATGACATCATCATAAGATGAGTTTTTCTACCGGATAAGGTTCTATAATTGTTAGAGCATCTGCAATGATTCATCAATTTTTTCATCAAATTTGTGTAAAAAAAAAAGGCAAGTTCCTCAATTTGATATGAGTTGCTCCAACGGTTGCACTGTAGCTAGCATCAAAAGACAAGGGACGTCCGACGAGACAATCGGCCGGTCGACCGGTCAAGGCAACTGAATTTTTTTTTCCCCCTCCATTTCTATTTCCCATTTCTTTTTCCCTCCATTACCAGTAATATGATCTTGAGAGGACACAAAATTCACTCAACCAAAAAAGTAGCACAATTTCAAAGCTACCAAGTCTTAATATATATATATATATACAACACAGAGACATCGAAAAACATAAAAACTAAGAATTTAACAAGAAAAATTAAAAACTCACGAACCTTGAGCCTTGAAGAAATCCGAAAACAAGAAATGCAGGAAAAGTATGAGGCATGCTTGAAGAAACCACCTCATCGTCATCGGCGACAAAAACCCAGATTTCCAACTAGCTCATCTTTCAGATCTTATCTCTTATTCACATGCACACATAAATACACAAACATATAAAATAAATATACAAGTAAACATTCCGATATCAACACCACCGTCGTATCCATATCTACTATAAAAAATTCTCACACCCCCAAATCTCTCACCGCCCATTTATATCAATCAACAGCTATGAACACAACTGGGTCCTTCAACTGAATATATTATGTATATGTGGTAAAGTCAAGAAAAAATCAAATGTTCATACCAGTTTTTCATTGCCTTTCTTTCTTTATTTTGTCTCCCTCTGTATCAAATTTCAAACACAAGTTTTGAGCGAGAGTGTTCGAGTCTTTGCCAGAGAAAGACAGAAAGCAAGTTGTGCATTTTCTGTATCAACCGGATGATCGGTAAGACAATCGATGGGACGTCCGACTGGTTTTTCGGTGGGACCCACCTCCAACGTAAACACAATATAATGGTAAAATCTAACCCAGCTCCTCAATTTGGTGAAAGTTTTGCCCCGTTCTCAATTTGATATCATTTTAATGAAACCATTGGAGAGATAAAAGCTGTCATTTTTCATCAAATTTAAATTTAGTGATCAATCTGATGAACTATTGGAGATAATCTTAAGAACTAAAATTGAGGGAAATAAAATAAATATTAAATGAATCTTTTGGTAGATATATTTATGAGAGGGAGATTTATGATCTAGTTTGAGCCGTGATAATGGCCAGACAGATTTGGGCCGAACGGATTTGGCCGAACAAGGTTGGGCCGTGGTAACACGGCCCCATCCTTAGAGGTTTTGCTCGGATAAGGGAAGGCGTGGTTGGACTGGGCTGTTTGGCTTCACGATTTAGAAGTCGGTCAAGCGGGATGTCCGGTGCCAGGCGACGCGTGGTTGTTCCACGGTCCAAGAGTTAGCTCGGCAGGAAGGCCGATGGTAAGCCAGCGTGAGCTGTCCCGAGCTCGGCAATGCCGAGATGCAATCGAGCTCGGTCGAAACGGAGCACGGCGAGCGGAGCGCTCTAGCCAACTGCACAACACGGCCGTTGACAGCCGAGATGCTGCAGCCCAACTGCCGAGCTCCCAGTAGAGTGGGCTGGCAGTCGGGTTAGGTGATGTTCAGCAAGATTTGTGCTGACAGATGGGATAACAGTACTACGTGTTGAGAGATCACTGGGAGTAGATTTGGGGTGCAGAAGGTATATAAGCATGTCTGCGCCCCCTATGCTTGGCAGATGACACAATTTGGTGAGAAAAACACTAAACACAACTCAGTCCTCTCTCTCCCTCTATCCCTGTGTGTGTGTCTAACTTGATCGTCGGAGGGGTTTTCCGGCCACACACTGTCGGGTAGCTCACCGCCGTTGTGCTCGCAGGTCGATCGGACAGGCAGAAGCTTGGAAGAAAGGAGTGCGAGCTTACCTGAATATTTGCTCCCCGCACAATTTATTTATTTAATTTTCATTTTCTTAACCAACCAACCAAAATTAAGAAATTTGAACGGTTGGTATTGCATTTTGTTTTAAATATTCTATTATCTTAAACAATAATATAGAACTTAATATGCAAAAATTATTTATCACATTATTTTCAAAACAATATTTTGAAAACACTAATTTCTAGGATATTTTTATTTTTATATTTTTAAAAATGATTTCGAATAAAATTGAAAATAATTTTAAACTTTTCAAAAAAAAAAATTAAACACGAAAAATAAAAAAGTAAAAAATGATATCAAACAAGGTGACTGTGAAAAAACTAATCACACCGTGGAAATAATAGTGAAAAAAGACATGAATGCACAATTAAAATGACATGCAAATACAAAAAGGTCAAAATTTCTGTTAGGTCATTTAATAGACTCTCTGATGGCTAAGTCAATAATATGTTCTCACTCTCAGTAGAAACACTTATTGTGATAACCCTGCCCTGTACTATGTTAATTAATCATGCTTATGTTTGTAATTACATGCTTAATTTGAATTTGGGTGTTAATTGCATGATTATATGTGGTTTTGGCTTTGTGTCTGTTCACCGTAGGAAAATCTGTTTGATTTTCTACTTTGGAATTTAAATTGAAGGTCTTATCGGCCATAGAAACTGAAATTGCTTACGCCATTGTAGTTAGCATAATTTTTAGAGCCTACGGTGAAATTTAATTGAAAATTTATTCGGATCAGATGATTAGATTCAGAATGATTAATTAGAGCACCATTATTTAGTTATAATCAATTTGATTAAGAAAGCCTATAAATAGGCCAACATACACTTATATTGATTTGGTCTTGAACTTAAAATTTGAAAATTAACTCTCTAGAGAGAGAGAGGGTCGAATCTAGAAAGAGAGAGGGGCCAACATTGAAGAACTTCAAGAGAGCTCAAGAAACTAAGGGGATTAGCTCAAGATTTAGCTATAATTGGAAGAATTGAAGCTCCTAGGTGAGTAATCAACCCTTAATTCATGGGTTTGAGTTTGTAACCATGTGAATTCAAGTAATTATGTGACCAAGAACAAGAATTGAGTTGTAATTGATGAATTTGAAGTCAATAGATGCATGCATGCAAGAAATTGCTATGAATTTTCATGTTTGAGTATAAAGTGTGTAATCCATGTTAAATTTTGATTGAAGTCCATGTTTTTGATCATCTCTTCACCAATTAAGTTGAGGATAAAGGGTATATTCCACATGGAAGTGCAAATCATGGAGGTGTGAGTCTTGAATGTATGAATTTGTTATGTTGGTGATGAGTTTGGAATAATTTGAGGCATGCATGTAATTGATTCATGGGAATTGAACTTCATAATGTTGTAATTTGGTGTTTGTACCGTGTTAGTAAATGTATATGAGAGTTATGAGTCATAATATGCAAGAAACATAAGTTTGAATGCAAGTTTGAAACTCAAACAACTTACTGGAAAACCCAGAATTTGGCATGTCTGCTCGAGCGGGGAAAACGCTGCTCGAGCGTGAAATGCGAGCTCCCAGAACTTTTGCAGACATTGATGTCCGCTTGAGCAGGGATATTCACGCTCGAGTGTAAAAATAAGGCAACCAGTACTTTTACAGACCAAAGGGTCTGCTCGAGTGGGGAAACCTGCGCTCGAGCGGGGATCCCTGCTTCAGAAATTTTGAAAAGTGGTTTCATGTATCGTTTTCCATTCTTTTTCATTTCTAAGCACTCTTAGGCATACATTGCGCATTGTAAATGAATCAAGAAGATAAGAAAGAGGCCTAAGATGAATGTATGAATTAAGAATGGATTGAATCGTTTGTGACCCGATATGTGTTATGTATTATGTAAGGTCGAGCATAAGGACGAATCCACCGGCAGAACACTGTGAGTAATATCTTAGTAAAAATATTTTCTAGTATGTTACTTTCCAAATGCTACTTCTGTATAAGTTTCATGGATTTGTTGATTTGAAATATGAATGAGGATTCTATATGCCTAATTTTGTATAAGGCCGTTTAATACGTTTGATATATCTGAATTGGGCCGATGGCCATTTGTCGTTTGTCGTTGATACATTTGATATATCTGAATTGGGCCTAAGGCCGTTTGCCGTTGATGTGTTTGATATATCTGAATTGGGCCTAAGGCCGTTTGACATGAATGATTGGGCCAAAGGTCGTTGGGCATGAATGATTGGGCCAAAGGCCGTTGGTTGGATATGAATGATTGGGCCAAAGGCCGTTGGACATGAATGATTGGGCCAAAGGCCGTCGGATATGAATGTTTGGGTCAAAGGCCGTTTGAATATGATGATGATGGGCTAAAGGCCATTTGAATACCGTGATGGGCCAAAGGCCGTTTGAACATGAGCATAATGGGCCAAAGACCATTTGAATGAAAAGGGATCATGATCATGAATATGAAATACGCATAGATATGGCTATAAAGAGAATAGGCCCGAGGCCATTTGATACGCTTGACATGTTTGAATTGGGTCTAAGGCCGTTTGATATATTTGAATTGGACCAAAGGTCGTTTTGAATAAAGAGTTAGTTGGACCAAAGGTCGTTTTGTATAGATGGACCCAAGGTCGTTTGTTTTATATAAGAACTGGACCCGAGGTCGTTTGCATATGGATTTGATGTGTTGGACCCGAGGTCGTTTTGCCTTGTTGAGATTTGTAAATCTGATGTGAATGAGAATAGTGGTTCAAATGTGTACATTATAAGTATGACTTATTTATGAGCAAATCTCATTCATTAACCTCTTTATTTTGATATTATTCACTAGGCGTTAGCTCACTCTTATTTATATGTTTGTAGGTGAGCAAAGGGACGTTGAATCCCAGCCTTAGTGGAATTTAAGAAAGGAACCCGAGTTTTGTGAGGTCAGCCCAGGTGCCTCGCGCAAGAGGCTTTGTTTATGATCTTTTGTATTTCTTTTGCTACTTCCATTGGTCATGATAGACCGTTTATGTGTATAAGCTTTTGGTCTAGCTGACTACGTGTTTGAATGATCCTGGGTATACAAGATGCTAACTACTAATATGTGGTGTAAGTTATTATTAAGTTATGTGAAATGTTTTGGTATGCCATGTAAGCATAGCTCATTGGACAAAATTTTTAAGTTTGCTTCCGCATTTGGCCCATATTTTAATTATTAATTGATATCAGGTTTGAGGTCGTATATAATCTCATGATTACTGGCCAGTTATGTGACAACCCTCACCTCTGATTAACGTTAAACTGTGACTGAGCATGATAAGTAACTGATAAGAATGATATTCTGAATCGATTGTACGAGTGTATTGTTTTGAATGCATTTCTATCTGTTTGATTTCTGAATGAATTTGTTCATGTTTTAACTTTGAACTGCGAATTGAAGGTCTTATCGGCGACTGAACCAAAAATTGATTAGTATTTTATGTTAATTAGAATTTATGTGATTTTATGGTAGGTTTAATTAAAATTCAATTTGGAATGATTAAATTAGATTAAATAATGTTAAATTACATTAGTTGAGTTATTTACATGTTGAGCCATTTAGTGGGCCACTTTCATTAGCATATTGAGGCTTAATTCATATACTTAGACATATCATTCCTCATCTCATTTGAAGACCAACCGAGAGAGAGAGGGAGTTAGGAGAAAAACTTGATTTCATTTGAGATTCGCTTGGAGACTTAGAGGAATTGAAGAGAATTTGCATAATTGAGTTTCCATACCTAGAATTCAAGGCCTAAGGTAGGAGAATCATCTTCTTAATTATGTATTTAAGATATTTCTTGCATGGTTCATGGTACATTAGTGTCTAGAGTCAAGAATTAATTTGAAAGAGTTAAATTGAGGATTAATCCATGCATGCATGTACATGTTCTTGAATTTTGAAATTGTTCTTCATGAATTTCCACATGCATGTTCATATTTTGGTTGTAGTCCATGAATTCACCTTGATTTTGAGCTTAATCTTACATTTGATCATGATTTGGAGCATTGGAGTCCATTAGAACTCATGCATGTTATGTTCTTGCTTAGTTCATGAAAGTTTCTTTCAATTGTGTTCAATTGGCTTACCTTTGGGCTTGATTTTACAAAATTGATCTTCAAAACATGTTGTAGTATAAGTTTGCAAGTGTTTTCCAGAAAATTGGCCCAAAAGGTTGAGTTTTAATGTGTTGAATGCTTGATTTGAGCTTTGAAGGCAAATCTGGAAATTCCAGATTTGGCTTCCATGCTCGAGCGAAGGATTCCACGCTCGAGCGACCATCGTTTTGTTCAGAGCTCCACTCGAGCGATGGAATGCTGGCTCGAGCGTAGATTGCAAGCTCTCAGGTTTTTGGTGCACGCAGACACACGCTCGAGCGACGAGACCTACGCTCGAGCGAAGAGCTGTGTCTCACGCTCGAGCAAGCATCGAGCGGGGATTTTCAACATCCAGCACTTTTTGCATTTTTACAAACCGCTCGAGCGAGGACGTCCACGCTCGAGCAACCCCTCTGTTTTGGCACGCTCGCTCGAGCGTAGAAGGCCATGCTCGAGCGAGACCCCTGTTTCAGCAAAAATTTGAAAAGTGTTTTAAAGTGTATTTTTGTATCCTCATTCCATCCTAGGCATTCCTAGGCCTAGTTTAAAGCATCTTAATGAGGATAACGTTATAGAATCACAGTAAGTCTAGTTAAGGGGCTAAGTTATTGATTCCCTAGTGCGTAACTTAGTGTGTGTTCGTTCTGTAACTGTGTAGGGTTGGCATACGAGGACGCTCATTAGCTTATCCGTAGCCCAATGCTCTGTGAGTAACAATGTTGTAAAGTTATGTTCAATTACAATTATTTTCTGAATGATTAACTGTACTACTTTCTGAAATGATATTGTTTACTGAATGAATGTTTGTCTTATTTTACGAACTGTACTCGTGGCATTCATAGCAATTGACTGTTACTGCTACTGCTACCGTTACTGCTACTGTTACAGAGATCTCTATCAATTCCCATGTTGGAACTACTACTGTTTACCGTTATGATGGCCATCAACTGACTGTTCGGTCTACTAAGACCTACTGTACTATTTTGCTATTGGATGTACCACATATGACTGTTTTGATTTCTAAATGACTGATATGACTGTTTAATTACAGAAAGGACATTTACTCTTAACCTCTTTACACAGCTGTTATTCACTGGGTTTTAGCTCACTGTTTATATTTATATATAGGTGTCCAGGCACCGGACCGATGCTAGGAGCGTCAAGTTAAGCTCCCGTTTTGTCAAGCCAACCACCGTGCCTTACCTCGAGGTTCTGAGTCTGTTCAAGCTAAGGTTATTTTGGGGTGTCTCAGTTTCGCCCTTTTATTTCTGATCTGTAATAAATGTTTAAGACTTGACTGTACAGTTATAGTTAGGGATTTGGTCCTTGACATGGATGTTTGTGTGTATGTCGCATGTACATATGTTATGGTCATCAATGTGACATATTTATAAATAGTCTTTTTTCACCCAGATTGTCACAGCTCATTGGACATTTTTTATTTACTGTTTTGGTTTCCGCCAGCCCCTTTACTCTGTATTACTGTCATTACTGTTAAGCAGGCCTTCGGTAATCACGGATTACTGGCCGGTTACGGTGCTAAACTCATAGGGGCGGGTTTGGGTCGTGACAGGTTATGACCTTAATCTATAGGGGTGGGTTCAGGTCATGACACTTATTATTACTTTTTGTTTCTTTGGAATGATTACTTAGACCATCTCCAACTGTGAATCAGATTTAAATTTGATGAAAAAGGACAACTTTTATCTCTCCAATGGTTTTACCAAAATGATATCAAATTGAGAACGAGCCAAAACTTTCACCAAAATGAGGAGCTGGATCAGATTTCACCAAAATACTGTGTGTTTATGTTGGAGGTGGGTCCCACTGGACAACCGACAGGACATCCTCCGTTGTATACAAAAAATGCAAAGCTGTTGTGCAGTGCTTCAGTGTTTGGTTAGCCTGGGAATTGTTTCACAATTAGGTTGTTTTTGTGGCACTAACAATAAATTCAAGGTTGATATAGATTTAAATTTCTATCAAAATGCAACATGGAGAAGTTGCATGGTATATAGATTTAAATTTGTATCAAATATGGCTGTTCTGCACCTGCAACTCCAATAAGTTACCGTTGGTGTTATAGAGTATTTGACAAACTTACCGTTATTGTGATCTATAAAATATACCAATCTTTTAACTTCACTATATCATTAGAATTTCTATTTTCTTTGTGAGCTTCAGTTTGACAATATCATTACAATTTCTATTTTCTTTGTGAGCTTTAGTGTATATTAGCTGTTTCTCAACATCAGTGTATATCATTACAATATATTTCACTGTCTAAGTTGGATGTTGTATCCTACTGAATTTTCTTCAAACCATGGAAGTTTTTGAAATGTTTGAGGAATCACAAACTTCATAGCACAACACTGATATTAATTTTATTTCAAAAACTTCTCGTGTTTCTCGTGGTAAAGCGTTCACAATTATAGAAGATGAAACTCTATGTAGATCTTGTTTGGCAGTCTCTCAAGATCCCATTATTTGTAATAGTCAGACTATGGCAATATTTTGGGAACGAGTACTCGTTTATTTTAATTTACAATTGAGCGGTGAATCAAATTGAAATCGTATTTCTTTGTCTCACCGTTGGTCTGTCATGCAAAAGGTAATTACTAAATTCTGTGATTTTCTTGAGCAAATTCAATTGAGGCAACAAAGTGGAACAACTGAGGTAAACATGGTAATTTTTATTTCTGTTATTAAATATCAATTTTCTTTTATAATGTATACTTGTTATCAATATGTTTTTAATTTTCATTTTGTAGGTCGCTGAAGCGAAGTGGATATATCATGTAATACAGAAAAAACACTTCACATTTGATACAAGTTGGGATATTTTGCGCCGAAATTGTAAATGGGATGAATTTAGAACATAATCAAAAAAAATCACGTAACATGCATATCCATGTTCGAATCCACCAACTGAAGATGAGGCTTTTCAGCCCAACTACAATATTGTGAAAGACCAACAACCGACTAATATATCAACATGACCAATTCGTACTAAGGCTGCGAAAGAGAAGTTGAAGAATCAAACAACTCACGATGTTAGATTTGATGAAATGGCTGCCAACCAATCTAAAATTGTTGAAGTATTATTAACCATCTCCGGTAGAATTGTTGAGCGAGATGAACAAAAAGCGATAGACCGTGAACAGAAGGCTGCAGAGCGTCGAAGAAGGGCCGATGATAGAAAAGAACAAGTTAAAATCTTCTCTATGATGAATGAAAGAAAACAACAAAATGAAGATCATAGAATAAGAAAAATGACTGAGACCCCCAGCTGGGGGTGCTGGGGGTCAGCTCCCATTGGACAAAAAAAACTGTTTTTTTTTTTTTTTTTTTTTTTGGATTTTCGGCCAACCCCAGTGCGACACGTCACTGGGGGTCGTCAGTGGGGGTCACCCCACTGGGGGTCTGTAGCATGGCCCCATAGAATAATGTCAATGAACATGATAAATTTAAATCCTATGCAAAGGGCGTACTATGAAGAGCTTCAACGACAAATCTTATTTCGATCAACAAATTGATTTCCTTGACTGTTTCTGTATTGCATTATTTATTTCAATCAACAATTTCTTGCAGTTTAATCTATTTATGTATTGCATTTTATTCTATTTTAATCTATTTTTGTATTGGAATTATAAATATGTTGATGGTGGGTTGTATTGATTTTATTATTTAAAAACAATAACAGTTCATGTTGATGGTGGGTTGCATTGAAATTATTTGTATTGATTTTATTATTTAAAAACTAAAACAATAATACAAACACACTTTGTAACGTCCCAAATTTCTAGCCCAAATGATAATACAACAATCATGGCTCTTTCAAGGAAAACTGAATATAAATCTCCAAACTTACATTACATGATACAATAGTTCTTCATGCAACAATACATTAATCCAACAACAAGTAAATAAACAAACAAATACCCCTAAGGGTTTACAAGTTTCCAAGGCTTGAGCCTGGTTACATAAAATAGTTATTCAAACCCACACACATACAGCCATTGGCTTACACACAAAATCACAACAAAATGAGAGTCTCGTACTCTCAACACACGTTTTCTCGCCTTTTGTTAGGCGGCATCACCACATCTTTTCCTGTACAAAAATCTCGTAGGGTGAGCATAAAGCCCAGTAGGAAATCCTTAATAAAGTATATACATTTTATACAAGTCTCAAGAGATGAAATGCACATGCCATGCTATGCCCCTTTTTGAAGATAAATCACATTTTCACCTTTTGAAAACCATCATGCTCAATGATGTTATGCAATTTCAATTGTTCAAAACTTAACAATTTATTTCGAGAGCACTAAATACGACTCTGGTAATCCCTATGCCAGTAGACTATACAAGTACTACCAAATTGTCATTTTTACCGGTATTAACCAGAAGGCTTGACACCTATCCGCGCGGGTTTTCGGTCTTTCACCCCGGACTCTCAGGCCAACTTATTCAATATCATCTACACCACCTATCAAAACTCACCAACGTATTTACCCCAAAACCATTTCATGAAAACTTGTTTCTCAACATTTTTTCTCAATGCAAGTTTTCAAATCAACTTTCAAAATTTAATGTAATCAAATGAATTGTTATGCCAATAACACAAGATGAATATAAATACTTTTATTCTAATTCATCATCCAAGGAATAACACAATTACCTCTTCTCAAGTATCCTCAACAATTAGTCATTTCAAGACTATTTCAAAGTTTTGAACAATAATTTCCAAAATGAACAACAATTCTCGTATTCCCTGAAATTCATCATTTATGTAAATATAAATAAGAAATTTTCCAAACATCCATTTATTTTGACACACAAAATAAATACAACAATAACATTCATGGATTTTCAGTCTCTTTTAAAAAATTTCCAAATTCTAGGTTTTCTCACCAAAACTATACAACTCAAATCCTTTGAAAGAAAACATTTCAAAATCATCTTTTCTTCAATCAATGAAGATCAAAACCCATAAGATCATTTTAAAAAAACAAGAGACAAACCCACTTTCAAAATCGCTCAACTTTTTGAATCAACAATCAATTTTCAAAGCTATCGAAAGATGATTTCGAAAATCATATAGATCTTGCAAATATATATATATATATATATATATATAACTCTAAGAAAATTCCTACCTCAAGTTTTGAAGAAGAAATTAGATGAAACCCCCAAAATCAACGGTGTCGAAACTCGATCTTCATCGCACACAACGAAACGCTCGAGATGATAACTAACTTTGGTGAAGAACTTAAGTCTAAATCCCAATGAATTTGGAGAAATCAAAGAGAGAAAATGATTTATAGGGAAAGAAACTCCCGATTTGGAATTCTTGAGAGTTTTAGAGAGAGAGAAGACTGAAAAAGTGATATGAAATATCAGATTCACGAACTGATATAACATGGTTCGCTCGAGCTTGGAAAGCCCCGCTCGAGCGTCAAAGACACTAACCCAGTACTTTTGCAGACAGGTCAAACTTCTAAAACTAAACATTCTCCGCTCGAGCGCATAAACGATCGCTCAAGCGGACAAGCAGTTTCGAATGCATTTTGCATTTTTGCTTCGGGGGCGCTGCCCTTCAACCCCATCAGAGCGCTGCCCTTAGACCCGCCAAAGGGCGCTGCCCCCTCGACCCCCGCGAGCTGACCGGGCAGCTCGATCCCCTACCAGCTCAGTCGAAGTAGCAAAACATGAAAGAAAGATCGAAACCGGGATCGCTGCAACCTTCCCCCCTAGAGAATTTCATCCCCGAAATTTCAAATGAAACTACCCAAACAAAGGTGTTTCTAGCGATCAAAGCCA
Source organism: Camellia sinensis (assembly GCF_055761805.1). Classification (NCBI taxonomy): domain Eukaryota; kingdom Viridiplantae; phylum Streptophyta; class Magnoliopsida; order Ericales; family Theaceae; genus Camellia; species Camellia sinensis. The sequence continues at coordinate 173,997,628 of NC_138967.1, forward strand.
CGCTATTTCATTTTCAAATCACAATACTAACTCTCAACCAAATTCTACTATTTCCACCATGGTTATCTCATTAACAATAACCTCCCAAATATGCATAAACATGAAATTTCCTAAAAAGTAATGGCACTCTCAACAACCTTATGCTTAAAACAACAACGCACATATCAACATGTGGTTAACAACTTTAAATACGTTTCCCTTAACACTAGGGAATATTACAAAGAAAAGCAACTTAAGCATTTTTAAACAAATCCAAATATTTAGAGCGAACTTCCGCCTCCCGTTCCTACGTCGCTTCTTCAACCCTATGGTGTCTCCACAACACCTTTACCAACGATATAGTTTTGCCCCGTAGCACTTGCTCCCGGGTATCTAATATTTGAACCGGTCGTTTTTCGTAAGAGGCATCCTCATCTACCTCCAAGTCAACCCAATCAAGAACATGAGAAAGGTCGGGTTCATATTTTCTAAGCATAAATACATGAAATACGTTGTGAACTCCCGAAAGTTGTGGTGGTAAAACTAACTGGTATGCCACTTTCCCAATTCGCTCTAAGATCTCCAAAGGCCCAATGAACCTTGGAGATAATTTACCACTCTTACAAATCTCATCAAACCTCGCCTTGGTGAGATTTTTAGAAACACATGGTCACCAACTTCAAAAGATAAAGGTCATCTCCTCTTATCGGCATAACTCTTTTGTCGGCTTTGGGCCGTAGCTAACCTCTTTCGAATGATAACAACTTTCTCGGTTGTCTCTCTAATAATTTTCGGACCCAGTAACGGTGCATCACCCACTTTCGGCCCAACAAACTGGTGATCTACAAGGTCAGCCATACAAGACCTCAAATGGTGCCATCCCAATACTAGCTTGGTAACTATTGTTGTAAGCAAACTCAATCAATGGTAAGTGCCTTTCCTAAGGCTCCTTAAAATCAAGGACACAAGCTCTAAGCATGTCTTCCAAAATCTGAATGGTACGTTCCGACTGTCCATCGGTTTGAAGATGATAAGCGTTGTTAAGGGTCAACTTAGTTCCCAACGCCTCTTGAAGGCTTTGCCATAACCGGGCAGTAAAACGAGGATCCCTATCCGACACAATAGTCACAGGGACTCCATGAAGTCGAACTATCTCTCTAATATACAACTTTGCCAAGCGTTCAACTGAGTCGCTGGTGCACATCAGAATGAAATGTGTAGACTTAGTCAACCTATCAACAATCACCCAAACGGCATCATTGCCTCGTTGTGTTCTAGGAAGCCCAACTACAAAATCCATGGTAGCACGCTCCCATTTCCACTCGGCTATCGGTAAAGGTTGTAACAAACCCGCTGGTCTTTGGTGTTCGACTTTCACTTGTTGACAAGTAAAGCACTTTGATACAAATAAAGCGACATCCTGTTTCATGCCTCTCCACCAAAACTGACGACTAAGATCATGATACATTTTAGTGCCTCCCGGGTGTATCGCAAGACGTGAGTGATGGAACTCTCGAAGTACTTCCTCTCTTCAAGATTCTGGTACAAACAAATGGTCTAGGTAACGTATACTCAAATCCGAGTGAGCATTCAAACCTTTCTCTTCTTTTTCATTGGAAATCTTAACACAGATTGATTCCATATCATGGTCTCCTCGTTGTGTCTCTATGACCTTACTAACCAAGGAAGGTTGAGCATTCAAAATAAACAAGGTAGCACTCTCGCCGAATTCACCCAAGTGCAAATCAAACTTGCCAATAACATATAGCGTATCCCATTCCTAAATGGCCACACTTGCCAAACTACTCACAGATTTTTGATTCAAAGCATCGACCACCACATTGGTTTTCCCCAGATGATAGTGTAACTCAAAGTCATAATCCTCCATAAATTCCATCCACCTCCGTTGTCGTAAATTCAAATCTTTTTGAGAAAACAAATACTTTAGACTCTTATGATTGAAGAAAACCTCAAACTTCTCACCATACAAGTAATGCCTCCAAATTTTCAAGGCAAAAATCACTGCCGCTAATTCTAAATCATGGGTGGGGTAATTATTCTCGTAAGTTTTCAATTATCGTGATCCGTAGGCCACAACTTTTCCCTCTTGCATTAAGACACAACCAAGTCTATTCCCGGACGCATCACAATAGACAGTGTAATTCAAACCCCTTTCCAGAATTATCAAAATCGGTGTGGTAGTCAATCTAGTCTTAAGCTCTTAGAATGACTTTTCACAAGCCTCGCTCCATACAAATTTGATACCCTTTCTAGTCAACCTAGTCAAAGGTGCAGCTAGTCTAGAGAAGTCCCTTACAAAACGTCGATAATACCCCGCTAATCCCAAGAAACTATGAATTTCAAAAACATTCTTGGGTTGTTCCCAATCCTGTACGGCATCTATCTTTGAAGAGTCCATAGTTACTCCCTCTCTAGACACTACATGCCCCCAAAAACTTCACCTCAGTTAACCAAAACTCGCATTTCTCAAATTTGGCATACAATTGGTACTCACTAAGTAAACCCAGCACTACCCGCAAGTGACTCTCGTGTTCTTCCTCGGAGGTTGAATAAATCAGTATGTCGTCCACAAAGACGACCACAAAACGGTCCAAGTATTTTCGAAAAATTATGTTCATCAAATCCATAAAGGAAGCAGGCGCATTGGTTAACCCAAAAGGCATTACAAGGAATTCATAGTGGTCATAACGCGTACGAAAGGCCATTTTTTGAATGTCCTCCTCCCGGACTCTCAACTGATGGTACCCTGACCTCAAATCTATTTTTGAGAAGCAACGAGACCCTCTAAGTTGGTCAAACAAATCATCTATTCTGGGTAGAGGATACTTGTTCTTAACTGTGACTCTATTCAACTTGCGGTAATCAATACACAACCGCAACGATCCACCATTCTGCTTCACAAAGAGAGCCGGTGCTCTCCAAGGAGATGTACTAGGATGAATGAAGCCCTTATTTAAAAGCTCTTGGAGTTGAATCTTCAACTCATGTAATTCGGCAGGTGCAAATCTATACGGTGACATGGAAATCGGTGCCATGCCAGGCACCAATTCAATGGAGAACTCGATCTCCCGGTGAGGTGGTAAACTAGTAAGATTTTCTGAAAAGACATCTGGGTATTCACAAACTGCCCTTAGTAACTCAACACAAACCCCGTCACTCTCATTATCCAAGAGAGTTGCAAGAAGGCCACTAAGTTTGCTTTACTACGAGGGTCAACAACTGGCGACAAGGCTCTATCAACTCGGTTCCCTAGAAAATAGAAACGATCACCGCTTGAAGTGCACACCGTAACTCTCTGACGGTAACAATCAATCACAGCTTGGTAAGAACACAACCAGTCCTGCCTAAAATGACATCAAAACTTAACATATCTAGCAACACAAAAGCAAACGGAAGTCGACGCCCGGCAACTTCTATTTCATAATCACGACAACCCTAGTCTAAATCAACTGTGCCCCCAACAGGTGACTCTGTTCTGCGTGAAGGCACTAACTGTACTACCTCTAACCCCAATACAGAAGCAAATGTAGTAGATATAAATGAATGAGATGCACCTGTGTCTATCAATACATTAGCTGAAGAATTATACATAACAAAAATACCTCTCACAACTGAGGATTCTAGCAACTACTCTGGCACGGTAACAGCATACACACACCCCTATGGCCTCTGGTTAACTTGCTCCCCTCTCGGAGCATAGGCCTGTTGTACTGACTGAGCTGAAGTGGCTCCCTGATTAACTCACGAAACTTGGACTGATTGAGCCTACTGGTGGCTCTGAGTCTACCTCGACCCTGATGCGCTAGATGCGCCTCCCAACTGTGGGCAAGTTCTCTTCATGTGCCCCGGTTGACCACACTGATAACAATTAAACCCTTGACCTTTATTCTGAAACTAAGACTGATTTTGAGATCAGTTAGGTGGTGGTAACATTAACTGCATTTCTCTCTTTTGTGGGCATGAGAAGGATTTGTGACCCAGGTTGGCCACACTTGAAACACGAGAAGCTACTCAATGCACTTTTTCCCAAACCCGCACTAGGCAAAGGAAAAGTGGATCTAGACTGCTGTGGTTGGGACTGGGATGGATAGGTGTTCCTGCTCTTCTTGTTCTGCCTATAGTCTCCTTGAGACTCTTGGCCCCTAGACCTTGAACTCCGAAGCCTCTCCTCCTCGGCTTGTATGGAAATTTCTACGTGTTTTGCCGTCTCCACAAGACGGTCATATTCCCGAATCATATTTCCGACAAGCTTGAACATAATTTTTGTTTTCAATTTCTTTTCAAATTCAATGCAACAGTGCTCTTCCATTGCCAGCAACTCTAGTGCAAATCTGGACAAACTAGAGAAGACCGCCTCAAACTCGGCCACAGGCATGTCGAGTTGTTTGGGGTCTTTAAACTCTTGCCTCAATCTCTCCCTAGCAATGGGAGGTATGTACTTATTTTGGAAAGCAACCGCAAAGGCTTCCCATGTCGACTCCACTCTACCCTTGGCATATTTCCACTATTGACACGCGTCTCCCTTAAAGTAGTAACTCACTAGAGTCACTCTTAGTTCACTATCTTCAATGTGAAGCATCTCAAATGTCTTCACAGTTTGTTCAAGCTACTCATCCGCTTTCTTGGGCTCGGGGCCACCATGGAACTTATCTGGTTTGGCCTGCAAGAACTCTCTAGTAAGGAAACTCGCCCTTGACTCCGCGGTGTTCTTTGGGACTTGATTCTCCGCCCTCAACAAGTTCATAGACTCTCTTAAAGCCCCTGCCATTTCTCAAGCTACGGCCCCCATTGTAGTTTGACCCGTTTGTCCAACCTGCTCGACCACATTAGTTTGGCCTGCTTGCTTGGCCATATTATCTTGGCCGAACCCTTCTTTTTGCACCGAAACCCTATGGATCGGTACCTCATGCACACCTCGGCGAGCCCTACCACGCCTCCCGTTTCTACCACCACGGACTTGACCCCTTCTTGACATCCTAATAAAAGACACAAGAGAAATAATTTAGCACATTAACTCATATGTGCTCGTAACTTGACTCACACATTCGACCACAATAATTCTATATATTTCTCTACCATATACACAATTCAATTTCACTCCACATAAGCACTTAGTCATGTAAACACATACGGATTATTCTTTTAGGATGAAATCCGTCCCACGAAAAACTAAGAATTCTTAGTAGAACGAGTATTGATCAAATACCCTTCTAATGAGACCTCAAGGAATTTAACAAGTGCAAACAACATCCTAAAAGTCCAATCCCATACCCATTTAGTCACATAAGCATGTTATCACATAGTCACAAAATGCATAACACTTTCTAAACATGCTAAATGAACAATAACCACTTCCCATGAGCTCCAAGTATTCAAACTCGGTAGCTCTGATACCAAGTTGTAACGCCTCAAATTTCTAGCCCAGATGATAATACAACAATCATGGCTACTTCAAGGATAACCGAATATAAATCTCCAAACTTACATTACATGATACAATAATTCCTCATGCAACAATACATTAATCCAACAACAAGTAAATAAACAAATAAATACCCCCAAGGGCTTACAAGTTTCCAAGGCTTGAGCCTGGTTACACAAAACGATTATTCAAACCCACATACATACAACCCTTTGCTTACACACAGAGTCATAGCAAAATAAGAGTTTTGTACTCTCAACACACATTTTCTCGTCTTTAGTTAGGTGGCATCACCACATCTTTTCCTGCACAAAAATCCCATAGGGTGAGCATAAAGCCTAGTAGGAAATCCTTAATAAAGTATAAACATTTTATACAAGTCTCAAGAGATGAAATGCACATGCCATGCTATGCCCCCTTTTGAAGATAAATCACATTTTCATCTTTTAAAAACTATCATGCTCAATGATGTCATGCAATTTCAATTGTTCAAAACTTAACAATTTATTTCAAGGGTGGTAAATACGACTCTGGTAATCCCTATGTCAGTAGACTATACAAGTACTTCCAAATCGTCATTTTTATCGGTATTAACTGGGAGGCTCGACACCTATCCACGTAGGTTTTCGGTCTTTCATCTCGGACTCTCAGGCTAACTTATTCAATATCATCTGCACTACCTATCAAGACTTACCAACATATTTACCCCAAAACCATTTCATGAAAACTTGTTTTTCAACATTCTTTTCTCAATGCAAGTTTTCAAATCAACTTTCAAAATTTAATGTAATCAAATGAATTGTTATGCCAATAACATAAGATGAATATAAATACTTTTATTCCAATTCATCATCCAAGGAATAACACAATTATCTCTTCTCAAGTATCCTCAACAATTAGTCATTTCAAGACTATTTCAACGTTTTGAACAATAATTTCCAAAATGAACAACAATTCTCGTATTCCCTGAAATTCATCATTTATATAAATATAAACTAGCATATCACCCGTGCTATGCACGGATTGTGTTTACAATTATTTATATATGTGAATTGCGATTTTTAAATTTCTTTTTTTTTAAATGCCTTTTTTTTCCTTTTTTATATTATATTAAAATTTAATATTTTGATAATAATCATATGTGTTAGACTTTTTAAGGAATTAAATGTCCTTTTTTTTATTATATTATATTAAAGTTTAATATTTTGATAATAATCATATTTGTTGGACTTTTTAAGAAATTTTTTTTATACTTGTTCTTAATGCATTAAAGTGTTATGATGAGGGATAATAATCATATGTGTTAGGACTTTTTAAGGAATTCACATGTGTTGGATTTCAAAGAATTTTTTTATGCTTGTTCTTAATGCATTAAAGTGTTATTATGAGGGTAAGACTTGAGGGTTGGGAGAAGTCAATAAATGCTAAGGTTTTTTTTTTTTAAATCAAAAAATCATGAAATTTAGATTGGGAGATTGGAGCTCCCACAAGGCTTCTTGGAGTTAAAAACCCCTTTTTGCTTAATATATTGTATAGATAAGAAATTTTTCAAACATCCATTTATTTTGACACACAAAATAAATACAATAATAACATTCATAGATTTTCAGTCTCTTTTAAAAAAATTTCAAATTTTAGGTTTTCTCACCAAAACTATTCAACTCAAATCCTTTGAAAGAAAACTTTCTAAAATTATCTTTCTTCAATCCACGAAGATCAAAACCCATAAGATCATTTTAAAAGAACAAGAGACAAACACACTTTTAAAATTGCTCAACTTCTTGAATCAACAATCAATTTTCAAACCTATCAAAAGATGATTTCGAAAATCATATAAATCTTGCAAATATATATATAACTCTAAGAAAATTCCTACCTCAAGTTTTGAAAAAGAAATGAGATGAAACCCTCAAAATCAACGATGTCAAAACTCGATCTTCACCTCACACAACGAAGCCCTCGAGATGATAACCAACTTCGGTGAAGAACTTAGGTCTAAATCCCAATGGATTTGGAGAAATCAAAGAGAGAAGATGACTTCTAGAGAGAGAAGCTCCCGATTTGAAATTCTAGAGAGTTTTAGAGAGAGAGAAGACTGAAAAAGTGATCTGAAATATCAGATTCACGAACTGATATAACATGGTCCGCTCGAGCGTGGAAAGTCCTGCTCAAGCGTCAAATACACTAATCCAGTACTTTTACAGACAGGTCAAACTTCTGAAACAAAACATTCTCCGCTCGAGCGCATAAACGCCCCCTCGAGTGGACAAGCAACTTCGAATGCATTTTGCATTTTTGCTTCGAGGGCGCTGCCCCTCGACCCTGCCAGGGCGCTGCCCTCAGACCTGCCAAGGGGCGTTGCCCCCTCGACCCCCGCAAGCTGACCGGGTAGCTTGATCCACGACCGGCCCAGTCGAAGTGGCAAAACATGAAAAAAGGATTGAAACTGGGATCGCTACACCCTTATTCCAAATCAACTTTGAAAATAAAAGTGATAGCAACACACAAAACAAATTAAATTTTTTGTACAGAGATTGTCAAATTTAAATTTTACATGAACGTACTTTTTAAAAGTGTGATTCACAGCTCAAATATCTATCAATTTTGTTTGTATACTTTTAAAAAAAAAAAAAAACATGTTCGCAAATATTTTGAAAACCTGCTCACAAATATTTATAAAATACTCATGTTTACATTATTACTAGCAAATAAAATTGTTCAATATGTTCTAAAAGGGAGAACCATTACATTCATAAAGCAAAATGTCCCAGCAAAATATAAAAAGTTGTTCCAAAAAAACAAAACAATGAAAATACTTCATGTAATAGTACATTCTGAGAACAAACAAAAACTTCATAATTTTTCTTCTCATCTAACCTCTCATCAAAACACATCAAAAGTCATTGTCTGGTGGTGGTGAAGGGAAGTGGTGCTAATATATGTCATTTACGCGATGCTCAATTTGATCCATGCGATTGCTTGCCACTTGATGACGTCTTTCGGTGTCCAAACGGAACTCACCAAATTGTTGAATTAATGAGTTCTGAGTAGTGGAAAATGCATCGAATTGAGTACCCAATGCACTGACCTGATTAGCTATTTGTTGTTTCCATTGAATGCGCTGATCATGTCATTCATCTTCGAGGTTGTTCAGTTGATGGCATCGCATTGTCATGAGGATCTTCCGGAGCATCATCTGGTGGAACATGTGCATTAAGACTTTCCATTAAATTATCAGCTTCACTAGCATAGGTCAGTGTGTACTCCGAAATGGCCGAAGAGATTTTAGTCTCTGCTTCACCTACAAGACGGATCTTAAAATGTTTGAAAATTTTAATGAGCAGTGCCCCAAAAGGTAGTGACCGGCCAATGAATTGACCAAGATTTGCTACCATTATTCCTTTCATTATTATGTAGTACAAATCCAATTTTTGGCCAACTTTAAAATAGTATAGCAAATAAGCATTAAAATATGGAACAACATCAAAATGTCCTTTTTTTGGAGTGACATTTTCTACTATCCACCGATGCAAAATCCGAATGTGGGATTTCAAATGTTTTGCTTGTAAATTACTCTTAGTAAATCTGTTCTCACAAATAGTAGTATATATTTCATTGATATTATCAACAATATCAAGTAGGGGTGGGCGCGGATCGGTTACGGCCACGAAACCTCCAATCCGCCATCCGTCCGCCAAATTGGTGGATTGGAGAAAATCAATCAGCATCCGTCCACCAATCCGACGGTGCGGATTTGGCGGATTGGCGGATGGATGCGAATCGGTTTGGCGGTTTGAAATTTTACAAATTTTCAACATACAAAAAAAAAAAAATAAATAAAAAAAATTGTCTTCATGCATCACACATTGTTTTAATCAGAATGTTCTTCTCTTTTCTTTTACTTGTTAAAGGGTGAGGTCTTTGCAAGCCCTTAGAATTTTTACTTCTTGGCACAATAAATCAACTGCCTTGACAACAAGAAAAATACATCAAAAAGCATTTAACTCAAACCTCAAAAAGGCTAAATTCTATATGGCATAGACCAAAATCAAAAGCAAAACCATCATATATGTAATTGAACTCTTACTAGTAAAAGAAAGGAACCTAATCTATATCCTCGCAGACAGCAAGCTCTTCATGACCATATGGGTAACTGTTTCACACAATTAAATCATTATCAAAACAAAACTGAGAAATGTCTATAACATCAAAAGTTGGAATATAAATAAGCTTGAGCAAAAGCTTACAGCAAGCCAAAACTAGAGTACTACTTCTTACGATCATCTCTAGTAAGTTCGGTGCCAATGCTGTAACACAAAAAGAACATGATTTTGAAATGAACTAAAAGACCACCATCATTAAAATAACCGAAATCTTTTGGTAATATTATTAAATCTTTCGATCCCTACACAAGTGCTTCATAAAGAAAGAAAGCCATTCATGAAGCAGTTTTTGGATAACCCCGACTTGCTATCTGGTTCTATTGAAGTATAGTTGACAATGATATTAAAATGGGGGAAAATCATCCCTCTTTAAGTTGTTTGCTTAAGCATTAATAATCTAAAAATGACACAAATAATATAACAACAAAACACACATGTTTTTTTGCTTTTTGCAATCAACAGAATACATAGATATTCACTTGGCTCATTTTACCAACAGATTCAAGCTCCAAAACCTGGATTCAAATAGATAAGATTACGTCTTTGTCCTGGAAGTAGACGTTAATTTAATGAAGGCAAGCTTGCAAGATAAGAATCTGAGAATGAAAGCACTCACCGCTGGAAATTAGGCTTGAAAAAGCTTGAAAGAAAATAAACCCAATCAAATAGAATCAAACAGAATTATAAAATTCAATTAACCAATTAACCAATTAACCACTTATCAGTGATGTTCATTTTCAATTAACCAATTACAAAATTCAACACAAACAAACAGAATTAGGTCATAACTTTAACAGAGTCAAATACTCAGAAATTTAACACAATCAATTATCAATTAACCATTATCTGCTTTCAGACCTTCAACTCATTTTTGTTTTTATAATCTCTCACATAATTGAGAATGGGTTATTCAAAGTTACTAGCTTGAAAAAACAAAATACAAATTAACATAGAAAGATATCAGAGCTAGACAAGTTCACTACCACCAAACAAGGTCCTTTGAAGAGATGGCCTATTTCTAGTTTGAAGATATCAGTCAAATACTCAGGAAAAAAAAAAAAAAAAACTCAATACATACATCAAACCCTCAATCAAACACTAGTCTTAAAAAAAAACTCAATATGATCAAACCATCAACCTTCAATCAATAATATACATCAGAATTCAATATATACATCAAACCCTCAATCAAAGGGGGAAAAAAACAGAGAGAGGTATCTGTAAATTATATACAGAGACAGGTATCTGTATACGAAGATATACGAAGATTTTCATACGATCAATCAACTCAATATATATTATATATACAGAGAGAGGTACTGTAAATCTTCTATCTAGAGAGAGAGGGAGAGAGATACCTCAGTGTAGTAGATCGATCGTCGTTCAGTGCAAGCAAATCGATCGTTGTTTAGTGCAAGCAAATCGTCGTTCAGAAGTGTAGATCGTCGGTCGTTTAGTGTAGATCGTCGACCGGCAGTTACCATCGGACGGTAGGGGAGAGAGAGAGAGAGAGACAGAGATGAGAGATAGAGTCTCACCGTCTCAGCGTGTTGGTCTGTGAAGAAAGAAATTAGGGCTTTTAAGCAAAAGGGGCCTGACCGTGTATAAAATTGGGGGGAAAAATGAAGGGGGAAAAAAAGGACAGGCGGGTCGGGTTTGCGGGGTGAAATGGTGGATCACCCACCACCCGACCCGAACCCGAGAAACATGAATTATTGGGCCCGCACCCGTCCGCCACACACCACGCATCCATCCATTTGGCTTCGGGTCGGGTCGGGTCAGGCGGTTATGGCGGGTCGGCTGATCCGCTGCACAACCCTAATATCAAGTAGGTCAAACTCACTTTGAAAATGAATATGTATATCCCCTTCCTCAACTCCAATAATTCGTGATAAAGTGGAGATATCAAACTGAATACCATTACCTTTCACATAAGATAGAAGAGTAAAGTTTCCATCTTCTTCATTTGTACCTCTCAAGTGAACATAAAATAAAGACACAAGACGTGAATATACCTTTTGTGATAAATTAATGAAATTTACCCACCTTATTGCCTCAAGTTTGCTAACTAACAGTGGATCATATTGAGGTGGAAGATTAACCCTTCTCCCGGTTACAATAGGTCGGTTGGAAAAGCTTTCTAAGGCTTGTTCATGACTATAACTGAGAAAATTATAGTATGCTAAGCTAAAATTTGAGCCTGTTGTTGGCGTGGTAGAAGGTTGGAGCTTTCACTATGTTCTGGTCTTGTTCTTTTACCATGTTCTAAGATAAATTCAGTGTGAGGAACTCAAATTGTGTGAAGTGTGATGTGCAAAAGTGCAACAAATAAAGAACTGCACATTTGAAGAAAAAAAAAAAATATGTCGATTGACCCACCTATTGCGAATTACACATCTATTCGGTTTGTGTTGCTCTTTGGCTTGCTGCTTCTGTTGCTTTGCCTTGCTGATTCTTTCAATGCACACTTCCAATATTGAGTGGATATAAAGTGAATATAGAGTGTTTTGGGAGCAGAATTTGACTTGCTGATCTTGGTTGCTGCTGCTTTGGCTTGCGGTTTGTGGAGCAGATTTTGTATAGACATTTCTGTCTAATATTGAGTGTATATAGAAGGTCAATAAATGAGGTAGGTGGTGGAAGGAAGTAATGAGGCGGGTAAATTACTTAAATAAGGTAGTTAGATGGTGGTGTGTGTCCACTACAAGAAAAAGCAGTTTTAGCGACTAAAAATATAAATTTTGTCGCTGAAAGTAGGACAATTGGCGACTAAAATTGAATTAGTAGCCAAAAGTGAAGACTTTTGGGGACTAAAACAGTTTAGTAGCCAAATGTGTAGTTATTGGCGACTAAAAATCAGTTTAGTCACCGATTATATGGGTTTTAGTGACTAAAACAATTTTAGTAGCCAAAAGTGAAGGTTTTTGGCGACTAAAAAAATTTAGTAGCCAAAAGTATAGGTTTTGGCGACTAAAAAATAGTTTGGTCGCCGATTATAGGTGTTTTACCGACAAAAAAATTTTTTGTAGCCAAAAGTAAAGATTTTTGGCTACCAAAAACAATTTAGTAGCTAAAAGTGGACAATTGGCGACTAAAATTCAGTTTAGTCGGCAAAAGTGGAGGTTTTGGCGACTAAAAATAAGTTTAGTCGCCAAAGTCGTTATTTTTAGGCGGAAATTAATTTTTTTAGCCACTAAATTATTGGTAGTAGCCAAAACTAAGGTTTTTGGCGACTAAAAAAAAATTTAGTCGCCAAAAGTCGCTTCCTTTTTTTTTATAAATAATTTATTTTTTACATAAATTATATTTTGAATAAAAATAATTATGTTTATATATATAGTTTTATATTAATACGGGTCAATATACTATATAAATAATATATTTTGCATATATATTCATGTGGTATTATTGTGGCATAGTGGAGAGAGTGTGTGGGAGGTTGGTGGTTCAAAACTTGGGAAGAGCAGAGGGTAATTTATTTATTTATTTATTTATTTCTGAAATAAGCTTTTGGCGACGAAAAAAATAGTCGGCAAATGTATAAATTAAAAAAAAATAATTCTTTTAGTCGCCAAATGTATAATTTAAAAAATATAAATGAGCTTTGGCGACGAAAATTTTCGTCGCTACAGACTTGGTTTTTGACGACTAAAAGTTTTTTAGTCGCCAATACCTCCGATGACCATGTATTCGCGACAAAACCGGCGACTAAAATATTTAGTCTGGGAAAGTGAAAAGTCGACTTTTGGCGACTAAAAAAGGACTTTTGGCGACTAAAAATTTAGTCACCAAAGGTGTTTTTTCTTGTAGTGGTCATAAGGCATTCACCAAACCTATAACTCGTATGCCACTTCTGATATAAGGTATTGAATTGTCAAATTTGGATTGTACAAATGTATTGAATTGCCAAATTAGCGAGGTATTGAATTTTCATGAGGTATTCAATAAATGAATAGTATATTTATTCTTTTGTAAATCTTTTGTAATTCTTTTGAATATATATTTGCAAATTCTTTGGTAATTCTTTTGTAACTGATTAAGACATGATAATCAAAACTGAAATTCTTTTGTCATTTAATATATGTGGATATATATAAGAACACAACATCAGTAAATTATAAATTAGATAATCAGCACACAACATTTATGAATTGTTAAATTTGTGGATTGGATTATCAGAACACAACATCAGAACAAAACTTGTCAAGTACTTGGATAATCAACTTTAAGAATTGACAAAATTATGAAAAACATTAACAACAAACAAACACTGACAGCTTTCCTTGCGTAATGACCTCACATTCCAAAAAATTACCAAAAGTACATGTTCGCGTCCACTTGGTGAATTTAGTTTTCACTGTGAAGATGCCACATATGTTCTATTAAATCATTGCGGAGGGCATGATATGCATTTTTACCTCTAACACCTAAATAGCGAAAGAGAAATTATTGAAAATCATTGTTAGTACTACAGGAAAGTTCTACCGGTGAGTTGGTTGATGAAGTATCATTATCGAAATCAAGATACTCATCTCTTTCATCTTTGACAATCATATTATGTAATATGACACAACTCTTTATTATGTTCCCAAGCATTTTCGGATCCCAAAAACGTACGACACCACCTATAATTGCAAATCTAGATTGGAGCACTCCGAATGTCCGTTCTACATCCTTCCTTGCTGACTTTTGCATCATTGCAAAATGTTGTTTCTTTACTCCTTGGAGAGAACACATTGTTTGAACTAGTGTTTCCCATTGAGGGTATATACCATAAGCAAGGTAATAACCCATATTATAACTGTGTCCATTAATAGTGTAATGGATAGGGAGAGCTTTACCTTGGGCAAGATCAGAAAACAAGGGCGATCAATCCAACACATTCAAGTCAATGTGTGATCTAAGCATTCCAAAAAATGCATGTCAAATCTACAAGTCATAAGAAGCTACTGCTTCAAGAATAATGGTTGGCTTTTTTTGATGGCCTACGTATTGACCTTGTCATGCCTTTGGACAATTTTTTCACTCCCAATGCATGCAATCTAAACTTCCTAAGATACCCGGAAGTAATCTAGCAATATCAGTTGATGTTGGAGATCTTAGGTATTCTAGTCCAAAGATTTCAATTACTGAATTATAAAAGTGTTGCAAACTTTGAATTGCAGTGCTTTCCCCAATACATATATAATCATCAACTGCATCTGCTGCCACTCCATATGACAATATTCTCATTGCTGACGTCATCTTTTATAGGGGAAACAATCCAAGAATATGATCTTTTGTAGGGGAAACAATCCAAGAATATGAGTTGCATCTTGTTTTTGAACAAAATGTGGATCGTGTGTTTCAATAACATTCAAAATTCACAGATACAGAGGACAACGCATTCGAAAACATCTCTGAAATATTGCAGGTGAATAAACTGGATTTGACGCAAAATAATCAGCGAACAATCGCTCATGACCCTTCCATCTATCGCGATGTATGTGCTTATGTCCTACAACAGAACCACCTCTTTTCCTTGATCAATCAATTGATTGCAGAATCTGAATCATACTAGCATTATTTATCTCATAAACCCCCAAAAGTGTGACCATTTTTTCATCATCAGACTCATTATCAGAGGATGAGGAAGAAGAAGAGAATGAAAATGAAGTGAATAGGTAAGAATTTGAGGTACTCATTATGCTCTGCTTTCAGTTATGGTGCCTTCCACATATAGCGTACCTCTTGTCTGGTATATGGTACATGGATTAATGTGTTTATATCAGTTCTTGGAAGGAAATCATTATTGGAGCCAACAAAAAATGAAAAATATTTAATGGAGGGAAAAAGAAAATGGGAAACGAATTGGGAAATAGAAATGGAGAGGAAAAAAAATTCAGTGCCTTGATCGGTCGACCGACCGATCGTCCCATCGGACATCCCTAATCTTTTGATGCAAGCTACAGTGCAACCGTTGGAGCAGCTCATATTAGATTGAGGAACTTGTCTTTTTTTTACTTAGATTTGGTGAAAAATTGATGAATCATTGGAGATACTCTTATAGCTCACTGTGCATTACTGTTAAAATATTTTAGTCATTATTTTCTCTTTGCTCCATTTATGTGAAATCATATCCATATTTGTGACATTCTCTAAATAAGGATAACTACGTTCCCACTCATTGTGGACTTTCCTTTGACGTGAGCTCGTTTGGCATAAAAAAGCTAAAGGTTTTTTGGTTAAAATAATCATAAAAACATAAAATAAGTTTTTTAGCCTAATAAGACAAAACATCATATTCAACCCATAATCATTTTATTTTTTTTCTCATAAAAGTTAAAAAAGCCAAAAAGCCTATCCCAAACGAGGCTTTTAGCCCCAAGTTAAAATAGTCAAAAAGTCAACTCACATCCCAAAAGAACCCACAAAAGAACCCATAATCCACTCATTGCTTAAGATTGATTGTCTAAATTACTGTAGAGCTCAGTTATTTAGGGGTTGTTTGGAGTGTCCTAAATAAGTGCACTTTTTGTCTTTTTGGACTAAAAAATTGAGGAAAAAAATATGGATGTTTGGGTTAATTTTTTAACTTTTTATAGAAAAATGTGTATTAAAAAATTGTATAAATTAGTGTGTAAGGAAAAATTATGATTGGGAGTTGTACAGCCATAATTTTTGACTTTGGTGAATAGCGATAACTTTTTAACTTTTTGAGCAATTTTTTAACTTTTTAACTTTTTGAGCAGTTGCCAAACTTGGCCTTAATTGACATTTTTTCGTATGTCTTGCTTAGGCATACTATAGAGTTTTCTTATTTTATGAAAGGTTTAGCTTGAACTTTCTGGTTTTGTTTGGGATATGAGTTAGTTTTTTGATTTTTTTAACTATTTTAGATTGGGACTAAAATAGCCTCATTTAGGATGGATTTTTTGACTTTCTAACTTTTATGAGAGAAAAAATATAATTATTATATTTAGATGTGACATATTTTAGCCAATGACTAAAAAATATATTTTAATTTTTTTTTACTAAAATAATCCCAATCCATGCCAAAGTAACATGTCAAACCAGCACTCAAATTACAAATTCATCCTAGTTTTAAAGACATAAAAGAAATATCTTGTGGTCCAAATTTACAAATAACATTTAATTTAATATTGTTATTATTATTTTTTTCCTTTTAGATGGGTGTTCACACTATTTAAATCTATAACTTGACTTTTATTTTTAACAACTAAAACTTGACTTTAAATTTTTTTATTTTGACATCAAAATATTTTTTTTAAATAAAAAAAAAATTGTATGAACCAAAGGTTAGAGATTTGGATGTAAGACCAAGGAAGATACGTACGTGGCGGGAGCGGTCAATGCGGAAGGGATGAAAGGAAAAAAGATGCATTTTTTGGCCGTACAAAATTTGTTCAATTGCGGTGATGATAATCCCACGTCCTATCTCAACGGGTCTTTATACTAGGGAAAAGTATTACTCAAAAATCACCAATATTCTCTTTTACATTTGTAATTTTGTTAACTGAAAATCTAACATTTTAAATTTAAAAATAATATATAAGTCTATTGTTTAGACTCATTTTATAAATTATATGATTGATTAATGATTACATAAAATATAAGAGAAAGTATTACTTTCAATATCTTAATTGATTGTTTAAATTTAAAAATTAAATCTAATTTTCGATATTGAATAGAAATGATTTTCATTATGAAATGAGTCTTCATTATCTTAATTGAAGTAACGAGCCTCCTAATATTGGGGGGCACGTTACTTCAATTAGTCCTCATGTTCTTCGAATGGATCTCTTAGTTGTTGAGAAGATTGCTCAAAAGCGGTATATAAGGCATACACAGTAAAACTTACAAGTAAATCAGATATAAAAACTAGGGTTGCTGTTTCTTTTATTATATAATTTTAAGACCACAATGGATCTATGATAATGGGCCACTTTTTCATAAATTTATTTTCGCCTACTTATATCCCATTTAGTTCACATTATTTTTTTATAGTTCAATAAGTCTTATGGGTGATATAATTACCACAATACTCCTAATAATATTCATATTTACAGTGCGAATGTTCCATGATGTAAATGTTCACATCGTCAATATGAGCATTAATATGTCAATGTGAATATTTATATTGTCAATGCGAACGTTTATACTATCAATGTGAACATTCACACGTCAATGTGAATATTCACATTGTAAAATATGAATGTTCATATTACCAAATTTCTAACCGTTTAAAAAATATTTATAAGTGTAGAAATATCATAAAATATCTTAAATATGAGAATTATGATTCGGTAGATCAAATGTTTAAATAATAGGACTTATTGAAATACAAAAATATCTTGTAAATTAATTGAGATACAAATACTTAAAAAAAAGATTTTTTAATAAACCTCCCTTTCAATAATTGTAAAATTATTTTTTACACTTGGGATAAACTGAGGATATGTCTCAACTTAATTTTTAGTTGAAACTGTGGGACTAACCATTTTTTAAATCTTTTTTAGAAGATAATTGGACTAGTGACCCTCACCAAATAATCTATTCATAAAATTGGTGGGACTAACCATTTTTTAAATCTTTTTTAGAAGATAATTGGACTAGTGACCCTCACCAAATAATCTATTCATAAAATTTTGGCCACCATTTTTTAAATCTTTTTGGACTAGTGACCCTTACCAAATAATCTATTCATAAAATTTTGGCCCGCGTTTGACAGACTATTCCGTAATCTAGTTTAGCAAAAATAATTGAGACTCTCAAATTTAAAAATTTTTCGTGACTTTTAAAATGATCTAGATTATTTATATATTTTTTTCTCATATGAGTGATTCAAATTATATTGGGCCTCATACAGATCTCCAAAATTGGGGTCTCAATCACATTATTGTCTCTATGTTCAAAAAAAATCACATTATTGTCTAATTTAGCCCCTTGTTTTTTCCTCTACCAGGGTTTAAAAAAGTCTTTTTTTAATATTTAAATTTTTAGTACTTTTTATAAAAAATTATGTCAATATTTTTTGTTTACCTTTTTCCTAAAAAAGATTACTCGTCAATTCTGTTTAGTTCTCATAGAACCAACATTTGTAAATTTTTTTCAACAATTTTTCAAAGATGTTTACTCAAAATGAAGGAAAAAAAGTTGATAAAAATAGCATTTTAATGGGATAATTATAAAATAATTACATTATAGATGATTTTTTTTATTTTTTTTATTTTTAAGTTTGACCCAAAAAATTCGCACCAAACATAAGAGGGAATTTCCCATCGTCAAAATTAAAATATTTTTCTCCCATCCAACCAAAATGCAATTTTCCCAAAAACAATTGCATTTAAAAGACTAGTTTCTCAATTAAAAATAATCCAACGAAATTAATTAGTTTGATTTTGAGTTTTTCTATTAATTTTTTTTAACAGTTGAAGTTGGTATTTTGCCTAGCAATTAGTGTTATATATGTTGTAAAACCTTTTTTTTTAACCTAATGAATTTGGGAAAAATATCAAAAAAATATAAAAAATGATTTCAAATTTTATGAAGTACAGCACTCATTTGCACAATTCAATGTGATGCTTCCGTTTGAACCAGGTGGAACGGGTCGGACTGATCCACGCTCCTCAAGTCTGTGTCCGAATAACCAAGCCCACCAGAAGACCTGCACAAGAGTTCAACGGGGAACGGGGAGTCCCCCAGCGAACCCTCCGACGAGCAGGTTAGAGAGAGAAGTAGAATGTAGAGCTGGATTAGAGATAGAAAGCTTAACCTTCTTCCCGTCTTTGACGTCTGCTTATATCCTCTGGTAATCATTTCGTTGTCCCTTCCGACCTGTCACCTTGGCCGAAAGTCTATGCTCTAGCTTACCTTGTTCATGGTGAAGCTGTTCTGTCCTGACGGAGAGGGGTTATCGCAATAAATGCTGTAAGGGGCTTCATTAATGGCGATGTGCAGTGGCAATAACTTTGCAGATCTTTGTCTGCTTATGTGGCTTACCCTTCTCTTGCCATGTGTCTTGATGTCATTGGTTCTCATTACAACGTGGGGCTTCAGCCATGCTGGGCTTTAGTATTTGAGTTATGTATTGGGTCCTAAATGGTGGGCTATAATCTTTATGGGCTTACCCATGTTAGTAGTCCCTCATTCCCAAGTGCAGCTTTAGTCCAACGAAGGGAATAATGAAGAAAACGAGGGTTGTGACAGACTGGCAGGGTGAAGGGCGATCGAGAGGAATGACTGACCATGAGGAGGGCCGACCGTGAAAGGTGGCCGAGCGGAGGGACCGACCATGAGGAGGGCCGACCATGAAGAGGGAGTGGCGGTGCGCGGGGCTCGAGGGACGGCGGGGCACGTGGTGATTTGAAGTGGAAAAGACAGGGTGGGGGAAGGGGGTAGTGAATCGTGGTCGTACACGTGGCAGAATCCTATAATGGGGAAGGTTAGGCGTTGGGCAAGAAGTGAAACGATAGGTCATTATAGAGTGTCGAAAAGATAGTTTTGGCGGATTGTTGAAAATTTTCAAACTGGCGAAAATTAATTATGACCCTTGGAATATAGGCAAGCCTTGGGCTTTGGGTATTATCCGTTTGAAATATCTCTTTGCAAACAACCATAATATTCCAAGTGTAAACTCCTTTATGTCGAGTGATACCCCTTTGCAACATTTTGTGGACTATCTCGCACCAGCATCTGAAGCTATTCGTAGACACACAAGAGGGATGGCCCAAGAGGAAGCAACAACCGCGAGGGTTGATCCATTAGGGGATGACGATGCGGTGGATTTGGCAGAACAATATCGCACGGAGCGTAGGGAGGGGGAGAGAGTGAGTCAGGCTGTGCGGGCTCGCCCTAGGACAATAATTTCGGCCGCGAGACCTATTAGTCAGGTGGAATCAGACCATTGGCACACCAAACCAGACAGATCCGTGCTAACAGCAGAGGAGTTGGAGGTAATAAGGAAGAAGTATCAAATTCCCTCGGAGATAGGGCTAAGAATGCCCACAACCAAGGAGAGGGCATCAGACATGCGGCTGGGTGAATTTAGCCTGTACGAGGAGGCGTTGAGAGGGGGTTTGAGGCTACCTCTCCCCCAAGTAGGGGTGGAAATGCTGAACAAGCTAGAAGCAGCGCTAGGGCAACTAATGTCGAACGCCTGGAAGATAGGAATGGCGTGCGCGAGTACTTGGCCACAGGCGACCGGAGGGACGGCGATGACAGTAGAGGAGTTCTTCTCCTGCTACAAGGCCTCCGGTCAGCAGGAGACCTGGGTGATGCTGTAAGTGGTGGCGGGGCAAGGTCTGGTGGCAGGTCTTCCATCGTCGGTGAAGGGGTGGAGACCGAGATGGTTCTTCGTGACGAAGAACGGTGGGGCTGGGGTGCGCACAACATGGAAGGTCCCCACCAAATCAGTCGAGCCTAAGTTGGGTGTTGAGGCCGAAGACCGAGTGAAGAAGGTGAGGGAATGGAGGGAAGAGAATGAGGTGAGATGGGATGAGCTGGTCCTGCCTTCAACATTGTTTGCCCTGAAATTGGGACCGCAACCGTTGGGGGAGGACCCAGCAAGGGAAGAGCTGGAGGCGCAGAGGAAGACGGAGGAGGAGGAGGAGATGAGACTGTTCGCTCGAGCGGACAAGTACAAGGAGACACAGCTGGGGCCCACTCCAAAGCCGATCGCGAGAGAGCGAATCCGACCACGCCCGAAGCCGCCGGGGGGGAAGTATCTAAGAGGCTTTGAGCCGCGACCGCCCTTAGTAGATCCTCTAAAGGAGAAGAACAAAAAGGAGATGAAGACTTTGAAGAAGAAGAAGAGAGTGAGGGAGAATGAGGGGAAGCCTGCCTTGAAAAGGAGGAAAGAGGTAGCAGCGGAGGAGACCCCCGAAGTGGGGTTGGGGGAAGCAGCAAAGGGGGTGGAGAGTGGGGCGACTGGCCCTGAAGAGAAAATGGAAAGTGGGGCGATCGACGCTGAGCAAAGGGCAGAGCCACAGCCTAAGGAGGGTCTTGCGCCCCAAGGAGAAGGAAAGAGGGTTGGGTTGAAGACCGTTTTCTACCACGTCCCAACAGTGTCCAGGCGAGTGGAATGAGAAAGGAGAGAAGCCACGATGGCTGCAGATCGCCTCTTGGGGGTAGTGGAAGACGCAGTCGTGCGCTCGGTGGCTGGTTTTACTGAGGCTAAGCTGCTAAAGGGATTATGCTCTGCCCAGATGGAGGCGACTGCCTTAGCAGGAGCCCTGTTGAACAAGGCGACGGCAGTGAAGGGCGAAGTGAGGAAGGAGAGGGAAAAGTTGGGACAGGTGGAGGCCCAGCTTGAAAATTTTAAGAAGGAGAACGCAGGCTGGAGAAAGGCTGCGCAGAGTGCGTGTGCCAGGGGGTTGGAGGAGGCTTAGAAGGCGAAGAAGATGGGGGTGTTGGCGATGGTACAGAGCAATGTTGTCGATCGTGCCCATGCTGAGCTGCTTGCGGCCAAGTTGGAGCTGGAGGACGAACGCCGCAAGGTGGTGTCGCTCGAGTTCTAGCTGGTTGGTGAGCAGAAGAAGCTGGAAGAGGCCCAGAAAGCCTGCACCGTCGCCAACGAACGGTAGGATGAGGCGATGACTTGTAACGAGGATTTGCGCGCCCAGTCGATCAAAGAAAATAAAGAAGCAGATCTGAAGATCGCAGGGTTGGAGAAGGATCTGGAAGACGAGCGTGCCAGGGCATCGGCAAAGAAGGCGGGTTTGGAGAAGGAGTTGGAGGAAGAAAAGACCAAGGCAGCCTCTGAAAGGGCAGCATACCCTGACTTATGCGTCGCAGCAGTAGAGCAGTTCAAGGCGTCTACTGACTTTCAGATGGCTGTCGATGCCGCGATCGCCAATAACTTGGCGAGAGAGGGGTCTGGGGGGGGCTGGCCCGTCAGGGGCGACCGCTGGGAGTAAGAGTGAAGAAGAAGTGATCCAAAGCTTCCAGCGGTCGGACTTCTACAAACACGAGATAGCTGAGTTCTGGGACAGTGACTGGAAAATGTTTAAACGCAAAGCAGAAGAGCTGTTCCCAGACTTGGACTCCAGCAGTGTAAAGATTAACGAAAACGACGTGGCCTAGACCCCCTTAGATGAGGGTGTTGAAGAAGAAGACCTCGTTTCAAGTAAAGAGGAATGATTGGTGTGAACAAAATTTGTACTCAGAGTTTTGGTTATGTTTGTTTTGTTTGTTTGTTTTTTTTTTTTTTTTTTTGGAATTTTTGTAGTAAACTTATGTATAAGTTTGTGAATGAATAAAATTATGAGTTGTGTTTGTGTTTTTATGCTATTGTCTGTATTGTTTGAGGATCTGCAAAGAATGAAAGTGGTGACTTACATAGGACTTGTGTATAAATTATTGTGAAGTTTAAAATGTAAGAAAACCTCAATGTAGAGTAAAGTTTAAAATATAAGAAAACCTCAACGCAGAGTATAGCTTAAAATGTAAAAGAACCTCAACGCAGAGTGAAGGTTAAAATGTAAGAGAAACTCAACGCAGAGTGAAGTTTAAAATGTGAGAATGTTAAAAACGTGAAGTTGTGAATCACGACCCAGCAAGGAGCCAGTCTGACTTGGAAAACGTTGAACTGGAATTTGACTAAGTATGACAACTATGCCATGATCATGAAGTCGTAATAGTGGCCTTAGCCGATCTCTTCATTCGTTCTCAGTTTGGGTTGAGCCATGATTAACGCGGTCTGGTTGAGTCCTCAAGCAACTCAGTCTGGCTGAGCTCTTCATGCTCAGCCTGGCTGAGGCTTTAAGGAAATCAGCCTGGCAGAGCTCTTCATGCTCAGTCTGGCTGTGGCTTTAAGGAACTCAGACTGGCTGAGCTCTTCATGCTCAGTCTGGCTGAGGCTTTGAGTAACTCAGTCTGGTTAAGCTCTTCATAGTCAGTTTGGCTAAGGCTTTAGGTAACTTAGTCTGGCTGAGCTCTTCATGCTCAGTCTGGCTGAGGCTTTAAGTAACTCAGTTTGGCTGAGCTCTTCATGCTCAGTCTGGCTGAGGCTTTGAGTAACTCAGTCTGGCTGAGGCTTTGGGTAACTCAGTCTGGCTAAGCTCTTCATGCTCAGTCTGGCTGAGGCTTTGGGTAACTTAGTCTGGCTGAGCTCTTCATGCTCAGTCTGGTTGAGGCTTGTAGCTGAGTGCTGCAATCAGGACGTTATTGAGATACCACACAGATGATCGAGATATAAAATTGTTGTCATGTAAAGTGCAGCCCATTTGATTAGAAATTTACATCATGTAAGAGAAGAACAAGGACATTCAAGTGTGTAGATTGCCAAAAAGAAAATATAATAACTGGTCAATACAAAAATAGGGATTTATTGAAAATAATGCTTCAAGTGTTCGGCGTTCCACGGATGGGGGAGGTCTCGATCTTCCACGTCCTGAAGTCGGTAAGTGCCCGGACGAGGTCTGGCTTTAACAACGTAAGATCCTTCCCACTTGGCTGCCAGTTTGTCCTCAATCGAATTTTTTGTGGCAAGAGTTACTTCGCGTAAAACGAGGTCCCCCACGGCGAACTCTCTCGGGAGACCCCCTCACCGTTCCCCAGTCGGTGATGAAGGAGGTGTGTTCCTGGTCAGACGGTGCATTAGAATTTGGTTGTACCCAAAGAAGGCATCCATGAAGCTAAGCATTTGATGACCGGCCGTGGCGTCAACAAGCAGATCTATGCGCGGAAGGGGATAGCTGTCCTTGGGGTAGGCTTGGTTGAGGTCGGAATAGTCGACACAGAATCTCCATTTACCGTTGTTCTTACGGACCAGGACCTCGTTTAATAACCATCTAGGGTAGTCCACGTTTTTGATGAATTGTGCCTCGAGGAGTTTATCTACTTCCGCAGCGATGAGAGTGTTGCGCTCCAGGTGAAAGATGCGCTACTTCTGGCGGAAATGTCAGAAATAGGGTTCAATGTTGAGACGATGGGTGACGAAGGAGGGGTCAATACCTGGCATATCGGAGTGGGTCCAGGCAAATACATCTTTGTGCTCAATCAGGAGGGCGGTAAGGTCGACTTTGGCCTGGGCGAATAGTTGGCTGTCGATCTTGGCAGTTTTGGCTAGGTTGGTGGGATCGATGAGGACCTCGAGAAGCTCTTCTACTAGTTCCTCCCTAACCAGCTCGTCCTCGTCTCTGACGTCGAGTCCTTCAATGATCATGGCCTCCTTAAGCTTGACCTCTTTAAGTGAGGCAACATAACATTCCCTGGCCATAGTCTTCTTTTCCCTGACTGTGCCGACCCCAAGATCGGTGGGGAACTTGACGGCAAGATAGAAAGTGGATGTGATAGCTTGGAAGGCATTTAGGGCGGTGCGACCGAGGATGATGTTGTAGGCGGAGGGACAGTCGACGACCAGGAAGGTAAGCAACTTGGTGGCCTGCTGTGGGTATTCTCCGATGGTGATGGGAAGATCGATAGAGCCGATGGAGGTCACTCGATCTCTAGTAAAACCAACCAATGGGGTTTGGAGAGGAGACAGACTTTCATCCCCGATGTTGAGTTGGCGGAAGGCATTTAGGAAGATGATGTCTGAAGAACTGCCGTTGTCAATGAGAACCCCTCTGACTTTGTAATTGGAGAGGAGGGCAAAAATGGCGAGGGGGTCGTCATGGGGGTAGCGGATGCCTGTGCAGTCGGCTTCCGTAAAGGTGACGGGTTCCATCCATTGCTTGGGCTGTTTAGAAGGGCGGTCCAATGTGGCAACTTCTTTGTCTGAGCCCTGTCTTATTTTTCTGAGTTCTGCCCACTGAGCCGAGTGGGATGGTCCTCCACAAACAAGTCCGCCTGCAATGACTCTGATTTCTCCGATAGGGGGGGTAGGGTTACCTTGTGTTCGGGGTTGCTGTGGAGGGCGATCATGGCCTTGGTTAGGTTGTGCTGGTTGCCGGGGAGGGATGCGCTGGCGATTGTTTCTGATGGGTTCAGTCCTTTGCCTCTGCTGAGGGCGGGTTTCTGTGAATCGACTGAGACGTCCCTGACGTATCAAGCCCTCAACCTGATCTTTGAGGTTAACACACTCCTCGGTATTATGGCCATGGTCCTGGTGAAAACGACAGTATTTGGACTGGTCCTGCCGATCGGAAAGAGACTGTGATGGTTGGGGCCATTTTAGGTGGTAGTCTCATTGGATCTGATTGAGGACTTATTCCATGGGAAAATTGAGGGGTGTGTACCGTTCGAACCGGGTGAGCGAGCGGGTTGGTGCCGATAGGTCGGCTCGGGGAGGTCGGTCAGTATACTGAGGTGTTTGGTTGTTGTATTGGATGTTTCTGGTTTCTGAGTCCTTTCTCTTCTCCTTGGGGGTCAGGTTTTTGGCTGTAGGGTCTTGGCCAGCGGCTAGGGAGTCTTCGGCGTTCATGTATTTTTGGGCTTTTGAAAGTAGGGTTGCCATAGAGGTCGGGGGGTTTTTGGAGAGGGAGAAAAGGAAATCAAATGATCGTAGGCTGGCCATGAACACCGTGAGAATGACCTTGTCATCGTTTTCCGCCACCTGCAGGGCTTCGGTGTTGAAGCGGGTGATAAAGCTGCGCAGCGACTCCCCCTCAGTCTGACAGATGTTGAGGAGCTGGGCTGCCGGACGCCTTTGGCGCTGGGCTCCAATGAAATGGCTAATAAAGGAGTCTCTGAGGTGCTGGAAAGTGGAAACAAAGTCTGCTGGCAGTTGACTAAACTAGAATCGAGCCGACCCCTTGAGTGTTACGGGGAAAGCTCGACACATGATTTCATCGGGGAATGCATGGAGGATCATGAGGGTTCTGTAGGTCTCCAGGTGATCGACTGGGTCCGATGTACCGTCGAAAAAGTCGATTGTGGGCATCTTGAACTTGGGGGGCAGAGGTTTATCCCTAATGGAGGCAACAAACGGGGAGTTGGCTGTGGTAGAAGGTTTATGCTGTGTGTTCTGTATGACTCCTTGGAGTTGGAGCTTCATGGCTCGGAGTTCTGCATCCCAAAGAGGAATGTTGTCACCACCGGAAAGCAACGAGGGCTGGACGCTACTGGCCTCTCCTTCAGGGGTTAGTGCCGGGGCCGACGGATGCGGGGCCCGGGGTGGTGGATTTATATCTGGGGGAGGGGGTCGTAGGCCCTCCAAGTTGGGTGGATAGGGTTGCTGGATAGTATGGCTCGGTGCTCGTTCTTGGTTTGGTGGAATATCTGGAGGTGGTGGAGAGGGCATGAGAAGGTTTCTTTGGAGTAGGACATTAATCAAAGCTTGGTTTTGCTCGGCCAGGCGGTTAATGCTGTTGGTGAGCTTGGTAAAGTACTGTGGTGGGTTGTTTAGATTGGGAGGATCGGCTTGGTGATCTTGGTGATCGGGAACATTGGGGTGGGAAGCCATGGATTTAGTTGTGACCATCCACCTTCGCAGGTGATTGGAGGGGGTTATTGGGAAAGGGCCTCCGGCGACAATGAGCACAACTGGCGCGCGGGGTAAGAGAGTTCCCACAGACCGCGCCAACTGATGCTTTCGTTTGAACTATGTGGAACGGGTCGGATTGATCTACGCTCTTCAAGCCTGTGTTCGAATGACCAAGCCCACTAGAAGACCTGCACAAGAGTTCAACGGGGAACGGAGATTCCCCCAGCAAACCCTCTGACGAGCAAGTTAGAGAGAGAAGTAAAATGTAGAGTTGGATTAGAGATAGAAAGCTTAACCTTTTTTCCGTCTTCGACGTCTACTTATATCTTCTGGTAATCATTTCGTTGTCTCTTCCGACCTGCCACCATGGCCAAAAGTCTATGCTCTAGTTTACCTTGTTCATGGTGAAGCCGTTCTGTCCCGACGGAAAGGGGTTATCACAATAAATGCTGTAAGGGGCTTCATTAATAGCGATATGCAGTGACAATAATTTTGCAGATCTTTGTCTGCTTATGTGGCTTGCCCTTCTCTTGCCATGTGTCTTGATGTCACTGGTTCTCGTTGCTACGTAGGGCTTCAGCCATTCTGGGCTTTAGTATTTGAGTTATGTGTTAGGCCCTCAATGGTGGGCTATAATCTTTATGGGCTTACCCATGTCACAATGCATAAATCATTTATACATTCACGTGTTTATAATTATTTTTTTTCAATTTCTTACTTATCTTTTTTATATTTTTCTGTAATTTTTTAGAAAATTATTATTATTTTTTGGAAAATTTATTTATGAATCCCATCTTAAGGAATTGTAATATGTTTAGTTTTAAGAATTTTCTTATGGATCAATTAGTCTTATTTATTTTAAAAAGGTAGATTTAATATATTATTTGAAAATTAAATTTACGGTTATACTTTTATTTCTATTTTTTTTTATTTTATGTTAGAAATGTAAGATACAATTATACTTTTCCTAAACGAAACACTTAAAAAAAAAAAAAGATTTGGGATTCTTTAAACTATTTCAAAAGAATATGAGATTTTTCAAACAATTCCAAAATGAGTATAAAACTTTCTTCGTAAGCTTTTGACAAATGTATAATTTTAAACTGTGAGTGTTACGTTTAGAAAAAGTACACTAAATTTTTTTTTTTTGTGTTTTTGTGTGTTATATAGAGTGTGTTATGTTTGGAATTACATTGATTAAAATGTTACATTTGAAAAACATACACTAAGAAGTTTTTTTTGTATTATATTGGAATGTTACGTTTTAGAAAAGTATATTAAGAATTTTTTTTAGAGTGCTACGTTATTACGTTTGAGAAAATTATACTAATGAATTTTTTAGTGTGTTACATTAGAGTTTTATGTAATTGGAGTGTTATCTTTTTATTCGTAATGTGAGAATTGTTCTAGAACAAACGAACGAACGGACGAACGAACGAAAATCCAAAACTAGTACTTAACTGATTACATTTTTGTGTAATTTCTTGTTTAATGAGACCTTTGGGACTTAAAAAAAAAAAAAAAACTAAACAGTTCATAATATCACATTTGGTAGAATTTTTAAGATCTTTAGGCTCTGTTTGATTCTAGAATATAAAGGGTGAGATTGGATATTATATCCTGTGAAGTCTACATATCCCATGTTTGCAATTTTTTTCTAAAGAGAATATAATCTACTATGAGATTGTATATCCCTCAAAAGTGGAGGATATACAATACCACCTCCCATTATATCATATCCCCTTGATTGAGATATGATTTAAAAAGTCCAATTTACCCTTTTGTCTATCTAACATAATATAATTTAATATAATATAATTATTGAATTTAATTTAATATTATTGAATTTAATATAACTTAATATTATTGAATATAATATAATTTAATTTAATTTAATTTAAATATTCAATATTAAATTCAATATTATATTATATTATATTAAATTCAATTCAATATTAAATATTCAATATTAAATATTAAATTTAATTTAAATATTCAATATTAAATTCAATTCAATAATATTTATATTAAATTAAATTCAATAATATTATTGAATTGAATTGAATTGAATTTAACATAATATAATATATTTAATATAAATTTTGAATTTAATATATAATATTATTGAATTTAATTTATTATAATATAATTTAATATAAATTTTGAATTTAATACAATATAATATTATTTAATATAATATAATATAATATAATATTATTTAATATAAATTTTGAATTTAATATAATATAATATTATGAGGGCAATCTTGAAAATTACTTGTTTATATCCCACAATATATTTTGTAAAACAAACATGGATAATATATATTCAATCTTATATATCAAGTCAACAAACATGAATTGGGGATATATTATCCAATACCTATATCATATTCAGCCTCTGTTTGGGAAGTGGGTTGACTTTTTGGCTTTTTAACTTTTTTGACTATTTTAGCCTGGGGCTAAAAAGCCTGGTTTGGAAAAGACTTTTTGGCTTTTTTGGCTTTTTGACTTTTTGGTGATGTGTGTTCCTGTTAATTTACCAAAGTGCCCTTCCCAAAACACATCTACCTTAATTGCAAGGGCCAGGTCGTCCACGTCAGCAAGCCAACTGTCCGAAATAGTTGTTGTTCTTTTTTAATTTTTTTTTAATATATTTTCGGTTTGGAGTTGCCGTTTTTTGCTAACCTTTTATTTTTATTTTTTTTTGTTTTAGGTTTGCATTTGGCATATTTTGTTTAAATTTTTTTATTTTTTATTTTTGGGTTTTATTTTGGGGTATTTTGGTAAAATATTTATTTGTTTATTAGTTGTTTATTTTGGATTTTGGTTTAACGTATTTTGCTTAATTTTTGTAATTTTTTTTGAATTTATGTTTTTGTCATTTTTATTTTTTTATACATTGAAATAAGTTCTTGTTCTTTAATTTACGTTTTTTGTAATATTTTGTTTAATTTTTTTTATTTTTTTTCATTTTCTGTGAAATGATAAAAAGTGAGGTTTTATTTTATTGTCCTGTGTAATTTAAATAATTTAATTTTAATTTAATTTTAAATATTTAATTTTAATTTTAATTTTAATTTTATTTTTATTGTAAATATTTAAATAATGTAAATGATCTAAAAAATTTAATAAGCAAAAATTTAAAATAAATATTCAAAAAATTTAAAGCGTAAAAATTTAAATAATTTAAATATTCAAAAAATTATTTTAACAAAAAAATTTAAATAATTTAAATATTCAAAAAATTTAAATAATTTAAAATGTTAATATTTTAAATTTAAAAACAACTCTACACTCAAATCGTAACTAAACACATAAAACAAAACTTAATTAAAAAATTATTTTTAAAACTCATAACCAAATACATAATTTGAAACTTCATACTACTTTCATAACTCTACACTCAAATCATAACCAAATACCTAACAAAAAAATTAAAATATTTAAAAATATTTTTATAAAATAGAGTTTGAATTTTTTTTATAAAAAATTTTAAAATTTAAAAAATTCAAATTGTAATATTTTGAAATTAAAATATTTAAAAATATTAAAAAACGTTTTCCTTTTTGCTGTTGACATGACTTGGCTGGTTGATGTTATACTTTAGTGCAGCTAAGTAGGACACGTGGACGGTAGTGGCTAATTGGTTCAACATTTCCAACATGGGGCATTTTGATAATTTAACCCCTTGTTGTATGTGAGCTACCATTGAAATGGAGGCTGATTCATATTTTGTCGTCTTGTGGCTAATTTAGCCAATTTTGTCATGTTTTGGTTAAATTAGCCCACAACCGGCTTCCCAAACGTACCCTCATTATATATTCTGACTAAATCTCATATCATATTATATCCTTCATTTTATATCCAGTGAAACAAATAGGACCTTAATATTTTTGTTTAGGATTTATTAGTGTTTCACTTTGTTAAAATTGTAAGATATTAATTTATTAGTAAAATTATATTACAATTAAAAAGATCATTGTTATTCCATCAACTCATATTTTTTACTTTTATTTCATTACATCTGAAGATGCGATTATTGAATCAAACAAGAAAAGAAAAGTATTAGAATGTGCCAGATAGAGGGGTGTTTTGAAAAGTATGTTAGAAATTGCTTCTTAATTTTTAACTTATTTTCTTTTCTTATAAAAAAAATTAAAAAATAATCAAAAAATAATTTTTAACTATCTTTTTCAAAAACATCTCAAAATCTTCATATAATTGGCTGCGGCTCGTGAAGTAGGAGGCGCGTGATTTATGAGGAACGATGATGTCGAAGGGTGAGGACGCAGTGTCCCGCAATTCGTGCACTGCCTCCCTCTCCTCTTTTTTTATTTTTTGTTATTATTTTTTTTATGAAAAACGATGCACCGACTCTCTGCCATTCGCACGTGCTCACGTGATTTAACCTTCTCAACCTTTGTCAATTGATTAGGGCACTCCCTATTACTTAAATAATAATAATAAGGGGGTGCAAACAAAAAAAAATATATATTATAAAAACATATGGGTTTCAGGGATTTAGAATTGTTGTGCTCTTAGCCTAACAGTCACTATTGTACAGTTTTTTAAGTTTATTTTTTATATTTTTGATTATATCGAGTAAATTATATCTATAAAAAATTAAGTTAATCGAAAATCGTTAAATTTTTTATTTACTAAAATTTGTATTTATTTTAATATTTTAAATTACAATTGTCATTTATGTTTATAGATATAAATATGAGTGGATGAAAGAGTTAACGATATCCGATTAACTTGATTTTTTGTAAGTATATTATACTTGATATACTCTAAAATATGAACTGTTCGAATTATCAAAATAGATCCTAAAATAGGTCCATAGGACTGCACAACAGTGATTTCTATACTTCCAGCACAACAGCTACTCCAACTCTAGCTTTAAGTAGTTTTGTGATGGGATACAAGTGAAAGGGTTATAAAGGTGCAAGTGTGACTTACACCCCATCATGTTTGTATAATTTTTTTCTCCATTGAGATATAATTCCTCATAATAATAATGTAATTAGTCTAATAAAATAATGATCCATCCAAACAATTTTCTTTTTTAAATCTCTCGAATGACGTGGCAAATAAAATTTTAAAAGTTAAACCATATTTTAATATTCTCTCAAAATTTTCCTTACACTGAAATTTTCTTATTGGTCATAATGATAGAAAGGTGTTCTGTACACGCACGACATGTAACAATTGATATAGAACTTGCATTCTATCTTATCACTTTATTCGAGGGTTTTGGAGAAAAATTATGTAAATATAACACTGATTGCCCATTATCAAATTTTCATAAATTAAGTTGATTTTTATATATTTATGATTATGGTTTATCAGAATATTGTTGATATCATCCTTCAAATCGTGCAATGAAACACAATATAATTGAAGTAGTTTAATTTGTTGATAGTTATATTGTCATGTTTATATGATTATTTATTTTTTGTCCTTATGTGTTGCATAAATGATTTATTTATTATATTTTATAAATAAAACAAACATGGTGATAATATATATGCATTTTTTTTTTTAAAGATTGGGATAATATATATGTATTTAATATTTAATTATGGATAATACGAATTTAATGCTATTACTTCATGTACAAATCAATCACGAATTTAATGCATGTTCGATGGTCAATTTTATAATTAGAGCAAATGTATTATATATTACAGTGATATCAGGTCATGATATTATCTATCAATAAATTTTTATTTATTTATTTATTTTTTTTTGTTACAATGAGATTACATATAGTTAAATTAGTAGGGAATCAATGCTGTCACCTAATTCTATTTGTAAGATGGTGTCATCCTTGATTCTTGTGATCAGCAACAGTATTATCAATATATTTATTCACATTGATACCAATTATCACTCCATCAAGCTAAAAACTATTTGTTTTGTTTATGTCATGCCCGTTTGGTGTAGTTTAAAAGCAGTTTATTTCAACTTTTAGCTTAATTTAAACTATTTTGATATGTTTGGTTTAACTTAACAATACAACTTATAACTTTTTGTAAGTCAGAAATTAACTTATTTTTTGAGTGGGGCAGGAGATGCTTAATTTATAAGTCAAAAATCAGCTTATATTCATAGTTATAAGCCATAAGCTGTTAAGACATAAGCTATAAGCACTTTCCCATAACTCTACCAAACAGGACCATTATAAGAAATGTTACTATAATTAAATGAAGCTGTTAAAATTTAAATATTTAAGTTTTGTATTATCCTGATTTAATAATAACACATCAAATTATATAAAAACATTTAATACCTAAATTTAATTACCATAACATTATTGATACAAATATTTATACATTGTGTTATTAATAAAAATCGAACACTTAGTAATATAGCATAGAAGTAGATAAATGATAATAGAGTACTTGTGGGGTAATGATTCCTCCCTCGTAATTAAAGTATATTTTTGTTATTCTATTCGGCCTAGACAAACATTGTACCAAAATTATTGTGGTTTTCATTTTAAATGTTGATTGAATTGGTCAATACTACAATAGGAAGGGGGGAAAAAATCAAGATCTTAAAAACAAGGCTACAACTTCTTGCATCTTATAATGAATAAAAGGGGTGCCCAAACAACTTTCAATTTTTTACCTTATAACATGTACGATGTTATTATCACAAACACTAAGTTTGGCTTTTACAATTGACATAACAATGATTTAATAATGCTTTAAGATATCAATCCAAATCTAACATTCAGAATGGCTCCTGCCTCTTTTGACCAGTAAAGATTCTGTGCCACCGTAAAATGTCATTTTTACCCTTCATCATCTTACCTCTTGCATTAGGCAACATTAAGGTGTTTGGCAAAATATGTGGAGAATTCTATTATGTTGCCATCCAAACAGGAAATGAAACAAGTTTTGAATAGCTTGGGGATGACCGGGGGTGGGGTGGGCATAGATCTATTTTTAAGATTTGAATTATTTATTTTATTAGATGATAAATAGAATCAAATTATATAATTACAATTATTAAATTAAATTTTTTTTTTGGGTAAATAATTTACACATACAATTCACCTAATAAATGATGAATATCAAAATGAGACTAGTGATAAATCTAACAAAATCTAACATCATCTTTAGGCTAAGTTTGGGAAGTTTAAAATAATCTATCTTTTTATCTTTTTTTCATCACATCACCTCTCTACTTTTCTGAACATTTTTTTGTAAAAAGACAAAAAGTGTACTTATTTAGGTCATCCCAAACAACCCCTTAGTTTACTGTGACTATGAGACAAACCTAACCAATGGAAAAGTACATAAACAAAAAAGAAATACTAGTATGATTGGTATTAGTATTGGATTTGTGCATCAATTATGTCAAAGTAATTGTTGAAGATGTCCAATGCTTACAAAAATCTATATGTAAGAAGTAAAATATTTATGTTGTGTTCGGATTTAAACAATCCTATTTTCACTCTCTTTTTTTTTTATACCAATTTTATTGTATACTTTTTATATAAACAACAAAATAATTTATCTTAAGAGAAGAAAGAAGAGAAGTGTAAAAGTTTAAGAGGAGCAAGGTAGTTGAGAAAAATATAAACCAATTCATACAAATTTGACTAATAAAAAAAATTATACTTAGTTAAAAGGTTTGAAAACTTTAATTTTTGGCTAAAAAGAAATTAAAAAGTCAAGAAAAGAAAAGTCAAAAAATAAAATTCATCAAAAAGTTTTGCCATCCAAACAGGAAATGAAACAAGTTTTGAATAGCTTTGGAGTGTGTGGCGTCATCACATATTCGTTTTAATGATTTGGATTATTTATTTTGTCAAATGATAAATATAATCACTTAACCCATGAAAAAGTGCATAAACAAAAGAGAAATACGAGTATGATTGGCATTAGTATTTGTGCATCAATTATGTCAAAATAATTGTTGAAGATATCTAATGCTTACAAAAATCTTTATATAAGAAGTAAAATATTTAGATTGTGTTTGGATTTAAACAATCCTATTTTCACTCTTTTTTTTTTTTTTTAAACCAATGACATTTCGTGTTTTATTTCTATTATATACTTTTTATATAAATGACAAAATAATTTATCTGTAAGAAAAGAAAGAAGAGAAGTGTAAAAGTTTGAGAGGAGCATGGTAGTTGAAAAAAATATAAACGAATTTATTACAAATTTGACTAATAAAAAAATTATATTTAATTAAAAGGTTTAGAAGCTTGACTTTTTGACTTAAAAAAAATAAATTAGAAAGTTCAAAAAGAAAAGTAAAAAATAGAAGTCACTAAAAAAAAATCAATACACCTAAAGTGATTCACAATTTTCAATACAATTAATAAAAAGTCATTTCAAGTATATTGATTTTCAAAAAACTAAAACATTACTAAAAAAAAAAAAATCAATTCCAAAATAGCTACAAGAACAAAGCGACCTCAAAAATTTTATATAAACATTTTTTATATGATAAATTACAGTCACTTCCCTTGAAATCAGAAGAAAATAATATTATTATTATATTTTTGACATAATTATATTAACATTTTATTTAGTATGGTTAAAGTTACCGTACTAACTTTAATGACGGGTAGACATTAAAATAGATATTTTCATAGAAAATATAAATATAATTTTTTTTATTTATATAATTAATAAATTATTGATAGAAAAAGGTCTATGTATTATTTGAATTAAAATTTTACGAGAAATCAATATAAGTGCCAAAAATATGTATATTTTTTAAAAATTTTAGATGAAATGAGTATAATTTATTATTTTTATAAATATGATATGACATCAAAAACACAAAAGAGTACAAACTGTTTGGTTGGAGCAAGCGAACCAAACCCTGCAACCAAACAGAAATTCGTAACAGAAATGGAGGGTACCAAGGTGATTTTGGCTTTTCTGAGAGGCTCCCAAGGCCTGATCTCTCTTCTTTTCTTTTCTTTCTTTCTTTTGCCTCACTGTTTGAGCTTTTTGTAAGGAGGAGAAAAGCTGTCCCCACTCTTTTTTCCATGGTAAAATCACCACAACAAACAAACATCAAATCCCTCTCTCTCTCTCTCACTCTCTACTTTTTACCTTCCCCTGTTCTCAGATTACTTGGGAGCAACAAAAGAGAAAATAGTGAGAGAGAGACAGAGATTAACAGAGGGATGAAGAAAGGGTCTTCCTTGTGGTTAGCATTGTAGAGTTGCTAAAGAGGATAAAAAAGCTCAGTTAGAGAAATTCTCAGTGGTAGTAGTAGAGAGAGACAGAGAGAAAGGGTTTAATTGTGAAACTGAAACAGAGAGAGAGAAAAAAAAAAGGAGGAGAGAGAGAGAGAGAGATGGTGGGCTCAGGAGGATCAGATAGGACTAGGAGCAAAGAAGCAGTTGGGATGATGGCCCTTCATGAGGCCCTCAGAAGCGTCTGTCTCAACTCAGACTGGACTTACTCTGTTTTCTGGACAATTCGTCCTCGCCCGTATGTCCCTCTCTCTCTCTCTCTCTCTCTCTCTCTCTCTCTCTGTGTACACTTTTCGTATCTTCAAATTAAGATGTCTTCTCAAATGGGTCTTTGCCATTATTGCAGTAGAGTTAGAGGTGGTAATGGTTGCAAAGTTGGAGACGACAATGGTAGCTTGTGAGTATAAAGTTCTTCTTTCCTTAATTTTCTTGCGAAAATGGAGGAAAATAAGAGATGGGTTCTGCTAATTGTTTTGTTTTACTGTTTTTAATGTTGTTCTGAGGTTAAGTACTGTTTGGATGAGCAATTAATTGAAGTGGGTTATGCGTTGATTGTATTTTTGGTGCAGGATGTTGATGTGGGAAGATGGGTTTTGCAAAGGAAGAATTGCAGATTGTTTGGAAGAAATTGATGGAGGTGAAGATCTTGTCAAGAAAGCCTTCAGCAAAATGTCCATTCAGTTATATAATTATGGAGAAGGGTGGGTAATTGGTAGGTCTTATTTTAAATTATTTTTTTAACATGAAATCTCTCTCTCACATATAGTAATTTTAGTAATTTTGGGGAGTAAAATTGATTATACAAATAAAAAAATTGGCTAAATCATTAGTGCTCCTCTTCGATTATATCGCAATGTGTTTGAAGTTATGACTCAATGACATTATATCCTATCTCTATTATCTTATTGAGTTGTAATTGTAACTCAAAATTACGATTCAACATGATTGTTGCATAATTAAAAACATTATGTTTTTATTGAAGAGTCTAAGCATGATCAACACCCTCTTCGATTGTATCACAGTGTGTTTGAAGTTATGATTTAATGATATTATATTGTATCTCTATTATCTTATTGAGTTGTAATTGTAACTCAAAATTACGATTCAACATGATTGTTGCATAATTAAAAACATTATGTTTTTATTGAAGAGTCTAAGCATGATCAACACCCTCTTCGATTGTATCACAGTGTGTTTGAAGTTATGATTTAATGATATTATATTGTATCTCTATTATCTTATTGAGTTGTAATTGTAACTCAAAATTACGATTCAACATGATTGTTGCATAATTAAAAACATTATGTTATAATTGAAGAGTCTACGCATGATCAACACCCATCCTTTAAAGGATGCACATTAGACATCGTTTTAAATTTTTCATTATTATTATTATTATTTTTGACTTGTTTGGTGTAGCTTATGAGGACTACTTATCCCTTTTTCATTTTGAAAGTCTTTTCAGAATATTTGATTCCTTTTAAAGTTTATGAGGCGAAAATAACTTGATAAGATAAGAAATGGGTACTTTTTGCCTTTTATTTTCTGATTAACAAGTGAACCAGATAGATATGGTTGTGTTTTAATTGGGTAAATTGGTCTGATCTGATCAGGTTGATGGGGAAGGTAGCTTCTGATAAGTGTCATAAATGGGTCTTCAAAGAACCAACTGAATGTGAACCAAATGTCTCCAACTACTGGCAGAGCTCTTTTGATGCTGTAAGTACTAAAAAAAGAAAAGAAAAAACGCACTCACATCACACCTCTCCTTATCTTTCCTTTTCTTTTTTCTTTTTGATCATTCATTTTCCAATCATAAAACATAGTAGGAGGTGTTATGATATTATTGGAAAATGAACTTTCATAAATTAGACTCAAGTCTCAATCAATCATTGTGAAATTATTGGCATAAATAATGAATCATATGTACCCTTTTTTCATTTTATTAATTGCAGCTTCCCTCTGAATGGACTGATCAGTTTGAGTCAGGCATTCAGGTCAGTATCAATAGTTGAAAAAAATGTTGTGGTCTCCGTTTTTTGTGTTGTCAACAACGTTCTTCTATTTTCTTGCTGTTTTGCTTAGTATGTGTTTATTTATTTATTGTTTGTCTTGTTCAGACCATAGCTGTAATTCAAGCTGGCCATGGCCTTCTTCAATTGGGTTCTTGCAAGATTGTGAGTTTCATTTTTTTCTCCCTTTTAATCTATTGTGAGTTTTTGCATTGTGATCCATGATCAATTAATAAAAATATCACGAATGTACATGTTAGCAACATAATGTACCTATACTGAGGTTGTTTGGGGTGTTTTAAATAAGTGTACTTTTTGTCTTTTTGGATTAAAAAATTGAGGAAAAAAATATGGATGTTTGGGTTAACTTTTTGACTTTTTATGAAAAAATATGTATAAAAAAATTGTATAAATTAGTGTATAGGGAAAAATTAGAATTGGGAGTTGTGCAGCCGTAATTTTTTATTTTTGGTGAATAATGATAACTTTTTAACTTTTTGAGTAACTTTTTAACTTTTTTGATTTTTCATGGGTTCCCAAACTTGGCCTTAAAACTTTATGCGCAATTTCTTTCAATAGAAAACATTTACACGGAGAACTTTTTTCTTAATAATATTTTTCGAAGAAAATGGTTTCGTATGTTTCGTTGTTTTCTTAAAACTAATATACTAATGATTGGATTAGTGGTGGTGGCAATGGCGGCGGTAGTGATGGTGGGGTGGAGGTGGTGGTGGTTGGGCGGTGATGGTGGGGGTGGTAGCATGGGTAGCATCGGTAAGACTCTAATCTAGAAAACGTTTTTTACTTTCTAAAAATAAAAGTTATTTTCTATCCAAATAAGTTTATTTTTCATTGATTATGAAAAATATTTTCCGTTGTGCATGACGCCACAAAATAGAAAAAATAATATTTTCTAGCCAAATAAATGGAGCCTTAATGAAAATAATGATGATATGAACAAAT
This sequence comes from Camellia sinensis, assembly GCF_055761805.1. Taxonomy (NCBI): domain Eukaryota; kingdom Viridiplantae; phylum Streptophyta; class Magnoliopsida; order Ericales; family Theaceae; genus Camellia; species Camellia sinensis. The sequence goes on from NC_138967.1 coordinate 174,036,793, forward strand.
GAGAATATCTCTGGAGCCTTGTTGCGCGGACATATACATTCTTTGTATGCAGTAGTCCTCATGGTTGTTTTTTTAGTATTTATTGTTCATTTGACACACATACACACTAAATTTCAACTAGTAGAACTTTGATCTCATTGAGTGAAAATATATTCATCATTCTCAGATACCAGAAGACCTCCATTTTGTGCTGAGAATGAGGCATACTTTTGAATCGCTTGGCTACCAATCTGGCTTCTACTTGTCCCAACTATTCTCTTCCACCAGAAACACAAACTCTTCTTCACCCTCACTTCCTTCAAAACAACCCCCCATTCTCACCCGCCCTCCACCGCCCCTCTTTAACTGGGGCCAAAGGCCTCTTCCCTCCACCACTTCACTCCTCGTGTCTCCCAATTTCCCAAACCCCACTGCGAGGCTTGGATTTCCAAACTCCAAAGACGAAACCCATATGTTTCTCCATCCTCATTCATCTGAAACACGAATGGAGGACATGATGGGTGATCATGAAACCGACATCAAGTGGCCCAACGGGTTGAGCTTCTTTAATGCCCTCACGGGGCGAGCAGATGATGCCAAGCTTCTGTTTGCCCCAGAGGGGATGGAAAACAAGCCCAACCAGATGGCAAATTCTAACTCAGATGCTGTGACGAATCCTAATGAGTTATTGAGTTTGGATAGCCATTCAGAGAGCGTGAGGAAGATGGAGAACAAGTTCAAGAGAAGCTTTACATTGCCTGCAAGAATGGCCTCATCGTCTTCATCGACTTCGCTTGATCACCATTCACACAATCCTATGGAGTATAAGAACTCTGAAGGGGGGATGTACTCTGATGTGATGGACACCTTCTTAGGGTGATTTTTCACTAGGTCTATTATATATTTTAGAGGATCAAAGGGTGAGAAGTTGTATCTAGGTTTTGCTAGCTAGCTCTCTTTTGCTGCTTTGTGTTTCTGTTTTTGTGATGTTATTTCATATCTTGTGTTTCTTTGTTCAATTTACTGACATTTTCCTTCAGTTGTAGACTTACAGTTTATGCAATCAAGAAAATTTTCCTCAAAACATGTTCTTTGCATACAGCTGAAATTGAAGAGGATAATAATGACTCGACATGGTAGTTGAGTGAACGCCAAATCTAGACGTTAATGTTAGGGACGAAGAACTCAAATGAAAAAATGTCAAGAAAAAAAATGAAAAAATGTCAAGAAAAAAATGTGTGGATCAAATTTAACACTCGAATGTGAATATGAATACATTCTTCTTAATTATGTTTTTTGTCTCCATTATTGGTCCCTATCGTTACCGCAAACCTAAATAATTGAATTAGCAACTTATCTAATAAAATAATTAAGTTATTTTATTTTATTTTGGCAAAAAAATAAATAAATATTAGATGCACACAAATGTGGATTAGTTTAAGATCTTTCAGGAGTCATATATATATATATATATATATTTAAAACATAGAAAAAATTAATGAAACATTACTCTCCAGTTTTGTGTAGTAGGAGAGATGAAATATGTTTTTTTTTTTATTAACTAAGGTTCCTCAATAATTTTACAGAAAAAATTTGATTTAGAGAAATTTTACTAGACTCAATGAAATTGTTGTCCCGATTAAGAGAAATTTCAATTTTTACAGATAAATTTTGAAATTTCTTTGAGTTGGGGCCAAATTTTTCTAAGTTGAATTTTTTCTATGAAAATGTAGAGGGACCTTAATTACTATGAAAATATTATATGTTTTTTATCTTATAAAATTTTAATGTCAGAGACTAAAAAAAATTCCTCCCAAAAAAAGGCAACAACAACCGGGAAAACATTTTCTTCCCTTACTTGGAGAGGTGAATTTCATGTTGCAAAGTTGTACTGGTTGATTGATTAATGGGAAAATTGCAAATAAGTGGTAATTTCATAAAATTTTTACAAATTTATGAAAAAATTTACAATTTTAATTATTAAAATTGATAAACTTTTTCACTGATTTATAATTATTTTTGAAAACTTGCACTGAAGTGCAATTTCCCATTGATTAATCCTAAACTGTGACGATCAATTAAACAACATCTACCTGATAGATTTCAGGAAATGTTTTATCATGGTAGCATTGCTGGTTTGTAAAACATAAACATATACTATACTGTCAAAAGTACAAGTCACACAAAACAAAATAATCATAATATGCTTTCATGTCTAAAAATTACATACACAGTTGTAAACAATAATATAAATTAAAATGTAATTCGGAAAATAAGTTGCTATATTTATTGTTGTTTCAGGTATTAAATTAAAGGCCGAGAAAACTTTTAATATTCTAATGAGCGACTCAAATTGAAAAAATTTAAATTTTACATTAAATTTTTTATGAGCAAGTACACGAACAGTTTGATTTTGCAGTTTTAACTCAGCCAACCGCTTTTGGAAAGAAAAAAAAAATAGTAGTTTAGGCTAAAAATCACAAAAAAAAAATAAAATAGACTAAAATAGTTAATAAGATAAAATATCACATTAAATTCATAATCATTTCACTTTTTCTTTCACAAATATCAAATCCAACCACAAAAAATCTAATCATCTTCTCAAACACAAAAATTTTAACCTACTTAAATAACCAAAAATTAAAATAGCCTACTAAAATAGTCACTTCTCAAACGAGGCCATTCTAAAGATCAAGATCAGAAGCAAAAGACAAAAACATATGTTGTGCTTTAAAAACACCCAAAAACAATTTAAAAAAAAAAAAAACTTCAAGAACAACCAAAAAAACACTTCCACTGATCAATCACTGCACCTCCAAATCTCTCGATGATGGTTTGATAGCGTGACATTCCTTACACGCCGACACCACTGAAGTGAAAAACCTCCGGCCACACCCCACTGCCTTCTCGCCGCCTTCTTTCTTCCCTCTCAACCCTTCTTCCACCGCAACCTCCGCCTTTCTCCGCCGCGAAACCTGGTGGCTCAATTCCGGCGCCGCCGCAATAAACTGCCACCGTTTCGCAGACCCATATTGTCTAACCATCTCTCTCGCCACCACAGGCATTTTGACCGCAACAACTTTGGAAGCTCTGTTCAATGGCTTCCTCTGATCAGAAGAAGAAGAAGAGGGTTCGCTTGTGCTCGTTCTGGCGCTGCTGCTAGAGCTGTTGCTCCGAGACGACGATATTGAGGATCGGCTAGTCGAGCTCAAGCGAGAATAAGGAGTGTTTGTGGGTTGGGTTGGATTTGAGATTGGGAAAGAGTGAGGTAAGAGGCGGCCATTGAAGAAGAGATGATCGGCTGATGAAGAAGGTGTTGTTCTTGTGATTGTGAGAGACCCAAATTCGAATTCTGATTCTTCTTCGATTCTTGTGCTTGGGAAGGAGAACTTGTCGCTGGAGATGGTTTTGCGCCGGTGAGATTCCATGGAAATTGTGTTGTTACATTGATAGTTGAGTGAGCTGTGATGTTTATATATATATATATATATATATTTATGGTGAAAGACTATGGTGCAGCCGTATGTACCATATAAGTCAGGATAGAAAGGACATAATTATATATTTTTGTGAGTCATAATTAAAAAAAATAAAAATAACTCATAACTAATATATGAGACATAAGTAAAGATTTGATAAATGGTAGTGAAAAAACGAAATTAGTCATAATAATTAAAGAAAAAAAATTACATAGGTGTATATATTAGAATTGGATAAGGCTGTCTCCAATTTGGTTTCAGACTAGATTGTACTATTAGGCTTCCATGGGCTCATCATAGAATGTATGTTGATGACCTGAATTGTTTAATATGTAGGGTTTGTCAAGTTTTTCATCCTTACAAAAAATTATGTTGATCGAATATTAATTATTACTTGATCACAACATATTTCTATTAACATTTAAAAAAAAAAAATTCATACTAAACGTTGACAGAAATGTGATCTGATCAAGTGACTATCGATATCTGATCAAGTGACTATCGATATCTGATCAACGTAATTTTTTATATAAATAAAACACTCAAGAAACTCTATATATTAAACAGTTTGGATCATAGATACATATTCCGCAATGAGACCATAAAATCCAACCATGTCCTCCAATTCAATTACGGACCGATCACAAGCACCCCCATTAAAATTTCTCCGTATGTATAGGCATGTAAAGCCAAAGTTTAGTGATATAAACAAGGTGTGGAATGGTCGGCTGCGACAATGCTGCTTTCCAAGAAACTGTTCTCCATAAATTTCGATAAAAAAAATTATGTGTAATCTCATATATTAGTGTTTTGGATGAATTTTATCAATTCTTTCTAATTTGTATGTTTCGTCATTTTAGTTTTCAATCATTAATAAATTTAATAGAAGGTCAATCTAGATTTTAATCTTTCAACACTTTGAAGAGAGTAAATGAAATATTTTGTTGTTTTATTTCAATCTAATTTTTAAAAAATATTATCAATTAGATTAAATTAAAATTTAAAGATAAAGATAAAATTAAAATAATTAGAATTATGAAAATCGAATTGACACGTATGATAAATTATAAATGTTAGTAATGGGCGTCCATGTGGCATGACCGTTTGAATTTGAATTTGAATTTGAATTTGAATCTTATCCAAATAGGTTTTGAAATTGAATTCAAACCTATTTAGGATAACCACTCTGGATATTATCTCCATTAACTAATATGGATAGATAATAATAAAATATTATATATCTATATATGGGTTATGGGTAATTAAGAGAGAAACAACGTATCATCTGAGTTTTACCAATATACTGACTCTCTCCCAAAAGAACAACGATCAAGTCATTTGCACTGTGAATTGTGTGGGTGATATTCAATCTGTGATATCACTTCACTGCTGGGTTGGTTTATCAGACTCTGGAAGCACGTGATTTACCCACGAGGTTCTATCATCTAAAGATATGATCTAAATATTTTATCCGCTGCATTTTTTATACTTTGATTTACATTGGTATCAGAGCCATAAATATGAGTATTTTCGTGTTTATTTTTACTCATTGAAATATGTGTATATTTTTTATATAAATATATATACATGATATATGCATGAATATTAATGGAGGAGGAAGATGAAGTGCACGATTTTTTTTTTGCATTTTAACTCCATTAGATTGAGAGAGTAATATACCTCATTTTTATGTTGTTTAAATGTCATTTTTAATGCCATAAATGTTTTTATTGTGAAAAATTGAGTCCGACAGTACAAAAAATCGGACCAGAAAACACCCGAGAAGGCGGCGCGTGTGATTCACGCGCTGTATGACGCCGCCCAGCAGCGCCACGCGCCACCACGCTCTTTCACGCGCTGGGACGCGCTAGGCGCGCTTCCCACACGCGAGCTACCCCTCCCTTCCACGCACGAGCGTTAGCCGCGCCGCTTCGAGCCGCGCCACGTTCGTAGCCGCGCGCGCCATGCGCCGCGCCGCGTTGAGCCGACTCGAGCCGAGTTGCGCTGAGCGGCGGCGAGCCGAGCCGAGCTGTTTTTTCCGCGCTGGCTTGGCTCTAAGGCTCTGTTTGTTTGTTTTTAATTCTGAATTGCGTTAATTGACCATAATTTATTCGTTATAGCTTTGTTTTAAGCATGGTTGGTATCGTTAGACTCAGAATTAAATTTTTTATCTTCTGTAAAATTTTGAAAATTTTATAAAAATAAAAAATATTTTTCCTGAAATAATAATTCATTATTTCTAGTTTAAAATGCATCTGGTGTTGCATGATTAACTTTCTAGGGCTGAATTTTTTATTGTAGACTATTGATGTAGTTTACTAGTTACTGGTATAGTTATAGCATTTTATCAGATTCTGGAATATTTATTTCTGATTTTATGTGTGTTTATTAGTTATTTAAAATTCCAGAAAATACCAGAAAATTTCAGTATGATATACTTTCTGTTATGGCATAATTTAAATATTAAATACAACATATTTTTTGGGTTTGTTGTAATTAGAGGAGCATGATTATTTATTTATTTATTTGAATTCCATCATTAAATAAATATAGCATGAGTTGTTTGTAAATTTACATTGAGATGCTATTGTATGGAATTTATCATGCTTTGTATATGCCATAGTCAGTAGGAGGTTATTCGGTTGAGAGAAATCTTTGTAGATTAACTCCCGAAAACCAATATTTTGCGCATAAATTAAACTAAATTTTGGATAATTGTCACTTGTGGCGCAAGAGATGATTACAAGCATAGCGGATTTTCGATCTTGCGACTTGTGTAATATTGTCACTATTTAATTTAGATTTTTGCGGCAAAATTATATTATGCTAATCAAATTAATCCTAATGCGAATTTCTCTCTAAATTAATTTAGCTTATGGGAGTTAATTTGGTTAACCTAGACTTAGTAGAGATGTTCAAATGTGAACAATGTAATCCCATTCTTTAGATGAGCAAAAGTCTTGGAGACTTTAGGTCAAGTCTTAATTGAGCCAAAGTAAGGAAACATGATTCAAAAGTCGCCGTGGTTTTGTTGCCTTGTTTGGCATAATAAAAACTAATGTGTGCGCTATGGTTAGCGGCACGCTACGTAGTTTTGGTTGGCGAGTTTTGGAGTTATGAAATTAGTAAGCCCTCAATAGATCTGTATATGATCTTGACTAATGAGCTGTGTGGATTGACTTTGTAATTTGACTTGTAAATAATGTTACATCATTGGATGAAGTAGCATTCAAGAGTCACGTCATCCAAGAAATGCGAGCTTAAATAAATTAGTCATTAAGTGTAAGACGAGCAGCCAGTATGAGCAGCATTTTGCTCTCTACCCAATTATTGGGAGTGGATGGAGCAAAAATTTCATGCACTATAATAGTGTGCGTTGAAGTATCACTTGAAGATTAAAATATTAGCGCTTAGTAGCAGCAAAATCTATTAACACTAAGTGAAAAGATTAGCGCCAAGTGGCTGCAAAATCTATTAGCATTGCTAACTTGTCTAAGTCTGGACACTTTGTTTCCGCACTTAAGTGTGAGACATGGATGAGGTGCTTTTTTGTGTGATTCCTTTACTAGGCTAACGTTTTGAATAACATTTACCACTAAGCGCAAACGTTGCAGCATAGTAATAAAAAGGTCAAGACTGACAAGGTTGTTATGACTCTAAGAATTTGACGCACGGCTCGTGAGAGAGAGCATTGTGTTGAATTAGACTATTTAGCCTAATTCGCGCTTAAGTTACTTCAGGAGCTGTCATAGTTGATAGCTTATTCTCTCATTCTTGTGGATAGTAGAATTAATTGCAAGTAACTATGAAGCGAGAAATAGATATGGCAAAAGGAGTATCGTCATCTTTCAACTAGATGTATTAAAGTGTATGGAGAATAAAATTGACTTGAAGGTGCAGAGGATTAGCACTTACTAGTTAAATTTGCGACTTAGGCGCAGTTGATATCTCCATGACATCCTTTTATGATCTAATGAATATGAATTAGTCCTGAGTCATTACCTAGTTGGGCCTAAACCTTTTAAACTTATCTTTGAGAACTCACACATTAAGATGATTGGAATTAGTTTATGACATTGGTCATGAACCAGTGGCTTATTATACTTAATCACATTAATGAGATGATGACACGATGGTTTGAGTAGGCCTTCTCGGGCCCACTCGCTTATGACATCCTGCTCTCATGTGAATGTGTAACTTTGTTCGCAATGGGTGCGCACAAGTAAGTAGGAAAGCCGTAGAAGGTCATTTGTTTTGGCGCATTTAGTCCACTATGATATTTGTGACTAGATATGTGTAAGGGTATGATAGCTAAGCCTCAATCTCGACACATTTATAGATCACGATACGCATCTGAGTCAAGACTATTTGATTTCCCAAAAGTCAAAAGTTTTGAGATGATTTTTGACATTGCACATATGAGGTTGAGATCAATTAGATAACAGCATTCATGTTTTTAGTTTTGACCAAGGTGGCGAGTATCTATTTGAGTTATTTTTAGAAAACTCTGTGAAGAGAGATGGATGCTTAGAAAATTGATTATTCCTAGTACTCAACAACACAATGGTGTAGTAGAGAATAAGGAATTAAATATTGTTAATGTTAGGTGGATAATGGCGCAAAATGTTTCCCAATTGGAAATTACACTAGTTTGTTGCCTATATCCCTAACTAAGAGCCCTCCATATCAGATTTTACACTCCAATTTTGAGTAATAGGTTAGTGGAGAGCCATCTATGGGCGATCTGTAACCGTTAAGCAGCTTATCTTTATGTTACTTCTCATAAGATTGTAAAGTTAAGACCTAGGGTTCTATAGCGCATTATTGTATGCTGTCTTGTAAACACAAAGGGTCGTGTGGCGCATTATTGTATGCGGTCATGCAAACCCTCCGGGTCATGTGCATATAGGTAAGCAGCTTTGTAGTAGTGTAACTAAGTCACATAAAGTTTTATTAGTAAAGGTGACGTGAATAGAGTTTTTAGAACTCTATAAGATGGAGAATTCCAAGCATAGCGCTCTATGTAGCCTAGTTGAGAATGGAAAGAAATTTTCAATATCCTAGGGACAGTGGGAGCGATATGCCTACTAATGGATTACTCCATTAGAGAAGAATACTCTACATTCTTAGTTGCGTGGTAGCGAATGTGAAAATTTTCCACGTCATCACTGGGTGATTGAGAGGGAAACATTCATGATTGCTCCGCAAGATGATAAAGAGCCTAGGATAATGACTAAGGCTCTAGTCCCCTATTTTTAGAAAGTGGATCAATGTTGCGCAGTTTAAGACAAAGTCTTTGAGGATTAACCATTTTTTATAATTTGGTTGACTTTCCATTATGACGCAAAACTGTTATAAAGTTATGCGTAATTTGGATAGTCATTGTTGAGGCATAAGGCTCGCTAGATACCGAAAAGTCGCACCATTGAGGAAAGTGTAGACCATGAGAAGACTTCCTCCTGGGGAGTGAGGTTATTTTGACTTAGGCTATGATTGACATAAGTTCGGAACATTGATTTGTGGACATTGTGACCCAACATTCTCGTTAGAGAATTGGATAAGTAGATCCGTAGGGATTTACCTTCTGCTTTTATGGTGAAAAGTTAGGAGTGCAAAAAAAGGTTGTTAGCTCTAATAAATCTTTTACAGCCTAAAACAGTTATCCAAATAGTGGTTCTTAGATTTCGTCAAGCCATGATAGGCCAACGATGATCGATGAAGACTACTGAGGCATGATCAATGGTCCAAAAGAAGTTTTTCCTTACTTAGTCATTATGAGCCAGGAATTTATAAGGTTGTCGCCACCTAGGGTGGGCAGTCCTCTATTTTAGATATGATGGACATGGGTGATGTAATTTATATGCTCGGATGTATGATCCTTAGGGATTGTTTTAGGAAAATTCTCGGTTTGTCTTCGATGACTTACATAGAGAATATCCTAGAATAATTCTAGATGCAAAATTGCAAATTCATTGACCTACCTATCGGTAAAAGCTAGAGCCTTAGCTATTGAGTGAATCCTCAGATTGTCTTTGGGAGAAACAGATAACTTATATTCCTTGTTTTTTTTTCTTTGTTGTGGGAGCCTAAAGTACGCTATGTGGGCGTATTCGGCATGATAAGTGTTATCTTTGGTAAATGGTCAACTGAGTTGTTTAAACATTGACCTTGCTCATTAGACTGTGGATAAAATGCTTTATTAGAAGCATATTAATTTGCTCCTTGTAAGATTCAATGCGCTAGTTGGGTGCATCTGCACTAGTTGGGCGTATTAAGAATGAACGCAAATTGGTCACCAAAAAAATATCTTTAGAGAGGTTATTGCGCAAGAGGTAGTGATCTTAAATCATTTCATGTGAGGCGCACATGGTGGATTCCGTTGTATATACTTATCGCAAGAGGTGCTGATAAGGCTTATGTTTGGAATCTATAATTGCGCAAGCTGTGGTCAATTTTTTTTTAAAAATCGATCACTTATTTTGAGATGATGGGATGTTGACACTATTATGGTTTGTGTCATAATGATTAGCAGATGATGATGTCAGCAGGCAAGATTGGCTCACTCACACGAGCAATCGCCCTTGGCGCTTGGGAGCGAGCAAGGATGAGACTGGTGGTTTATTTTTATTTGGAGCCAAGAGAGGCTTAAATCATCCACTATGTATGTCGCCTTGGTTATAACCAAGATGAGGTCGTGTTAAGGACCAAACATGGATGTTAGTACCCACTTTCCATGTTGTGCCTGTTATGATTAGCCAGATGCGAGATCTCATTTGGCGCCTAGAAGGCGAGCAAATAGAGAATTCGGGTTAGGCGCTAGAAAGCGACTAGACTAATATCTGTACGGTGTATCGAGTATGACGTCACTCTTTATGGAAGAGTTACTCCACCGTAGTATGTATTCATACTATATGTGCTTGGCGACCGAGTAATGAAGTGAGAGAATGGATCCCTGCTTCCTCACCGTGTGAGTCTTACGTGTCATTATTGATATGACTTTCATTTATGTACCCTTTTGTGACTTTTGACTATGTCATAAGGTAAGGGGTTGATGTTCTGCTACTTTGGTATGTTGCCTGCGGTCATGCATGATTCGGCCTTAAGGGACATTACTGGGAAAGCGGTCAATCCTAAACTAAATGGCATGAATGCAAAGGGAAGATCATCTAGTATTACACCACTGTTGTATATTCACTGCCGGCAACTCACATCGCTCTGTATGAGAGGCGAATTGAGTGTGAATATATTGCAAGAATTAAGAGGGTCAAACATGCTCCTTTTGAGGGATTAGAGATGTTTTTTGGACCGGTGTAATTAGATGGGTCTGGGGTATATGAGACACTATTTCTATTCTTTTTGGGTTGATGTCTCTATGCTGGCTCATTTTGAGTTTCTAGTATAGAGCTCCCACATGCAGGTGTTCTCAGCAGTCGCACAGTGCAGTGGCTAGTATGAGATTGTTTATTTTTGGGAGATTGAGATAGAGATGTGGCAGTGTCATGCCAACTCATGTGCGAGTGGGAGATGTTAGTAATGGGCGCCCATGTGGCATGACCATTTGAATTTGAATTTGAATCTTATCCAAATAGGTTTTGAAATTGAATTCAAACCTATTTAGGATAACCACTCTGGATACAGATATTATCTCCATCAACTAATATGGATAGATAATAATAAAATATTATATATCTGATATATGGGTTATGGGTGATTAAGAGAGAAACAACGTATGATCTGAGTTTTACCAATATACTGACTCTCTCCCAAAAGAACAACGATAAAGTCATTTGCACTGTGAATTGTGTGGGTGATATTCAATCTGTGATATCACTTCAGTGCTGGGTTGGTTTATCAGACTCTGGAAGCACGTGATTTACCCACGAGGTTCTATCATCTAAAGGTATGATCTAAATATTTTATCCGCTGCATTTTTTATACTTTGATTTACAATAAAGACTACAAATATAATTTAAGGAACAAACTCACATTCAGAATATGAACCTTTGTTAGAACAGTAATGATCATGTGCAGAGAAATCATACACATGAAAACAATATGTGGTTCGAATTTAATTGACAGACTTGCATTCAAAATAAATTTGGATTGCACGTTGATTTTTTATTTTTTTATTTCTTGTGCATGAATTTTTTGAGTAGGATTGCAGTGATTGGAGCATCTGATAAACATGGTGGTCTAAATTATGTGTTGCTTAAGTTGCCAACTCAACCTTAATTTTTATAATTACATGGTGTTGTAATAATCTTCAGAGCATGGGTAGTCTTCTGTCAACTTACTTTTGTTTTTTTGAAGGACTCGGCCTCCAAAAAAAAAAAAAAACACACTTTCATAAAGCAAAAGAGAATCATAATCCAGAGAGAGAAGTAGTCAAGCGACTCAAGTGATAGAAAATTGGGCTATTTGGGCTCTCACAAGACCATGCAATGATGGGTTCAACATTGTGGCTTGGAAGCAAAGGCAAGAGGAAGAATACGGCTTCATACCTATTCTTAATTAAATAAATTTAAAAATACATAAATCAAATATAGCAAATAAATAAATGAATAAATTTTTTTAAACACTAAAATTTACAAACAAAATTTATTTAATCTAATCACATCATATATTTTTTGTTTCAAACTCTGTGTTTGGTTTTTATATTTAATGACATTGTTGTTTTTAATTTGATCAAACACTTGGTGGTCACTCCCAAACATGGCGACAAAACAATTATAAGGAAATTCCATGTCTCCCATTTGGGTTTATGTAGAGGACCCATGAGCCAATTTCCATCTCATCATGCCCTTAGGACCACTGGTCAGCCAGTTTTTGGGTTTCACTTTCTGGCCATCCAAACAATTCATTACTTAGTGGTGTTTTGGAAAAATGATAAAAAGCTAATTTTTGGGTGTAAAAAAGTAGAGAGGTGATATGACCCAAAAAAAATTAAAAAACTAAAAAGTTTACTTTTTACCAGCTTGCCAAAACGCGCCTTAATCTTCCTCGTCTGGATCTTTAATCACCCTTTATTATAGGACCCAAGCCATAGTTGGACAAACCTATTTTCTTTTTTCTAAGAAAAGGAAATGTGAAAAGAAAATTTTATTCACAACAATGAGTTTCGAATTCAGACACTATGTTTGAGAGAGTGTCTCAACCACTCAGCCAACTTCTTAATTTTAGAAATCTATTATTTCAATAGAAAAGTTATGATGATTAAAATTTGAACACTTCTTTTAGTTTTCAGACCTTTTTTTTTTAAAAAAAATATGATAGTTGAAAAAAGATTACTAATAGAAAAAAAATATTATAGTATTTGGAAATGAAAAAACGAAATCAAAATGAAGAAATTTATAATGTGTATTCCTAAAAGGTGCATGCCATACAAAAGTTTTAGTTTTAGTTTTGTTTAATTTTTCAAAAACTATTTAAAAATAAATTTTCCTTTATTTTTAGTAATTAAAAAAAATATTTTAATCATTTTTTTAATACTTTTTAAATGCACCTATTTAAGACCCATCTAAAAAGTAAAAAAAAGGAAAATTAGTTTAAGGTCCTTCTTCCATTTTTAGTAATGGAAGAGATTCACAATATTATTTTTTGATGTCTAAGGTCCTTAAATCCATATTATATACCATATCAGAGAAATTTGACTTTTTGTCTCTCCTATCAGTTGTGTATTGGGGACGCTTGGTGGTCTGCTGTAGTAGGTCTCTAGGTGGAAGCTTCGTTGCTCTGGTTCTCCGATGGATGGTGATAGTCGCAGGTTGGTAGCATGTCGTTGGTGAGATCGTGTGTCACTGGAGTGTTGCTATGGTTTGGACACAGATGCATCGCCGACAGTGTGTCTATGACACCTCGGGTGAGGTCAGTGTATCCTGGTTCGTTTGGTCTGGGTGTCCAAGATGGTAAATATGGAGATTCAGGTTCCATTGTTCCAGGTTGGTGGTTTCGCCATACATGGTAGTGGTCCAGTGGTGCTGTTGATTTCCGTTTCCAGCACGAGGTGAGGCGTGTGTCTATTTCTACACATGTTAGCTGGTTGATGGCTTTGGTACATGGGGAAGTGTATATACGTGGGTGGTTTTTCAGCCCACAGTTTTGTTCAAAACTAGCTTTTGGTCTCTTCAGAGCTGCATGCTACATACACCATCTCTTTGCGAATTTCTCTAGGTTTGAGGAATTTATCTGGTTTGAGTGAATTTCTTTGGGTTTGGAGAAGGGAAATTTCTCTGAAGATAAGGGAAGGCTAGGAAGGCCAAAGAAATTTTCTCTGGAGAGGGAAATTTCTCTGAAGGCCAGAGAAGGAAAATTTCTCTGGAAAAAATGGAAGACTAGAAAAATGTTCAAATTTTCTTTGGGGAGTTAAGTCTAGGAGAGGCAGGGAGGGCAGAGAAATCTGTTTAATTTTCTCTGCCTTTAATTGAGTAATATTGGTGAAGTCAATTTTCTCTAGGTCTGGGAAGTCTAAAATTTATCAATTTTCTCTGGTTTGAAAATTGGTCAAACTGAACCCAGAGAAATTTGAATTTTCTCTGGGTTAAACCCGGAGAAATTCTTTGGAAGTCCAGAATTTCTCTGGACAAAATTTCTCTGGACGAAATTTCTCTAGATCAAATTGAGGGACCTTAGACATTATGAAAATATTAGATGTCTTTTATGTTATAAAATTTTAATATCAGGGACCTTAAAAAAAAATCTCTAAAATAAACTGGCTAAAATATAATATAAAAAAATGCTAAAAATAAACAAAAATTTGAACAAAAATCTATATGCATTCTTGTTCGGATTTTTGTTTATTTTTAGCGATTTTTTATTTTTATTTTTATATTTTAGTTAATTTTTTCTTTACTCTTTTGATGTATCTAATCTTACAAAAAAAAAAAAAAAAAAAAAAACTAAAAGTTCAATAAGGACACACGAAAATCTGTTTAAGAGTAGTTTCTAAAAAACATAAACTAGCCTTATTTTTTTGTAGTGAAAATTATGAGGATATAGGAGGTTGACGTCTCAATCGAGGTTGGTTTTGATTTTATTTTGATAATCTGAACGGTTCATATTATAAAATTTGTTAAATATATTACTTATAAAAGAAAAATAAGATTAATCAAACATGCATAGGGCCATGATTAGGCCATAATTGTTTTTTTAAAAAATATTAAAATTATGTTAACTATTTATTTTTGTTAAACATAAATGTTGTCTTATTATGAGTTATAGATGTCCAATTGATTTAATTTTTTTCATGAATGATCTACTGACAAACTTTACAATATGAGCAGTTTGGATTGTCAAAAAAAAATTCAAAAAATACCTCCATGAATTCACAAATGGTAGATTGTGCTTTTCCCACTTTGAAATTTTGAATGTTTGTGATATGTATGTTATGCCACTTTAAAATAAAATTATCAATAGTGAATTTATGGTGTCTATTGTACTATGTGCATTATTTTGCCCTGCACATTTTAGCCTTTCTTAATAAAAATATTTTAAAGAAAAATAACTAAAATGTATAATTTTGTTTGAGTGTATATTGGGTGTTTTTGGAACTTGCTAAAAAAAAAAAGTACTTTTTTTGACTTTTTAATTTTTTTACATAAATTGATACAAAAAGCTAATTTTTTTAGTAAAAAAAAGTCACTAAAAAGTCAAAAAAATCAACTTTTTATCAATTTCTCAAAACACCACACTAAGAACATGAATAGCTAAAATAATAATATAATAAAATTTTGAATAATTTTTTTAGACCTATTTTGGGAAGTAGGAAAAAGTTAACTTTTTGATTTTTTTTTAAAATGTTTTTAAAAAAATGTGTAAAAAAATAAAATGATGATGTAATCAAAATATACCAATAAATCAATATGTTGGCTTTTTTTTTAATTGTCAAAATAGGTCTTAGGCCTCATTTGAGAACAAGTTATTTTAATAACTTTTTGACTTTTTACTAAAAGATGTAGAGAAAAATAGAGAGAGTGATGTGATAATTTATAATTATTTTTTGACATTTTAATTAAAATAATTACTCCACCAAATGAGGCCTTAATTTTAGTTTGTTGGAGATGCTCCTAACCTAAGGGTTGAAAAGTTGAAAGAAGTTTTGTACATGGGTTAAAAGGTAAATATCATAATTTTAAAGGTGAAATTATGTAATTTCAAGAGAATAGTGGATAAAAGCATAGAGCGTGGGAGCAAGGATCCTCTAGAGTTTTTTTTCCCTAAAATTTTCTAGAGTGGTGCATTGTGTGGTTGAGATTTAATGACAAATCACATCAATTTTTTAGCATTAAATCTCAACCACATAATACACCACTTTAGGAAACTTTAAGAAAAAAACACTCTAGATCCTTGGTGAGAGCGTGGACAGTCGTAGTGAAAGAGAACGCTACGTGTCAACTCCAGAAGAAGACACGTCATCCCCATTTCTTCTTCTAATACCCGCCCCGTTTCTGCTTCTCTCTCTCTCTCTCTCCAAACCGTCGTTTGCTTTCTCTCTCTAGGTAACCGCGCATTTCGATATACAGCCCTGTTTCAGCCATGACTGGCAAAGAAATTCTCCACAAGATGAAGGTACATACGCTCAATACACCTATTTACACAATATATACATATATGTATGTATGTGTGTGTATTTTCATGTTTTTTGGAATGGGTTTAGATCTGATTTTACGGGTCATTATCTGTTGTCTTGAAATTTGTAATTACTTTGTTTGTTGCCTGTATGTACAATCAAAGCCAATTTGCAGTTCATTGCAAGTTTTTGCTTGAATTGAACGCTAGATTCTTATTCATGGATTGTTGATTTAATAACACGCTAAAGAATAAAAATTGCTAAAATAGTCAAAATTCAACCCATAGTTATTTTATTTTTTCTCCCAAAACTATCGAATCAACTTAAAAGAAAATCGAACTTCTCAAACACAACTATTTTAGCCAGACTAAAGGAGCCAAAATATCAAATAGCCAACTTCCCAAACAATGCCACTTTCATGTTTGGCTAAGAAGATTTGGGTATGGACTCACGTTGGACTACTGAATCCCATGAAGAGGGTGAGACACAAAATTGGAGACTAATGAGAGGTTCATATTAATTGATTAAATTACGAAATTGATAAATATCATTCTCTCATATTATAATCCTGGGTCAACTCAAACATTAGATAGGATACAGGAATTGATAGTTTGAGGATTAATATGTTTTAGGAATACTAATCCCATCTAATCTAGTCTATTAATGTATTGTTATTACTTTTAAAAGAGGCGATTAGGTGTGCTAGAAAATTAATGTAGATATATACCTTCTTGATTGCAACTTACATTTCTTACCAAATAATTATTGGGATATATAGCAGGGGTCTGCGAAATGATTGTCTACCCATCAAACTGGCTACCCCAACCCGACCCACGTGGATTGAGGGTAATGTATGTTGGGCTGGTTAGGATGTGAAAATATTCAGGCCAGTTTGGGTATGGGTTAATTCTTGTTTTACTTGTCGATCACCTGACGAACTTCCAAAGCTGCCAATTTTTTCAATTGACCGGTCAATTTATAGGACATTGATGCGTTGATGGTGGGTGACAAAATCTTCAAGTCAACTAGGCAGCTTGGGTGTGGGTTAATTTTTTTTCACTTGTCAATCACCCAACCCGCTTTTGAAACTGCCAATTTTTTCACTGGTGAATTTAGAACATTGGTGGGTTGATGGCGGGTGAATAAATCTTCAAGTCACCTAGGTGGGTTGGTTGGATGGAAAAATTTCTCTAAATCGGCCCGACCCGACCCGACCCGAGATTAGTAATAATTGCACCTTCCTTTTCTATAATTTTAGCATTATTCTTAGATTTAGGAAGCAATTCAAATGACATTCCTTCAAATGGATGATTGACATAAATGCTCAGGTGATCAAATTTGTTACCAAATTTTGGATGATGCATCACCAATATACATCTAGGTTCTACCTTTCATGTTCATTCAACCAAGGCTTTTAACCTAGAATTTTTATTAGACCTCTGTCAATTCTGATAAAATCTGAGCACGCTCTTAACTTGTTTCGTCAACCTTATAAATATGTGCAAATTTTGGGCCACAATTTTTGTTCATGGGCTGTAATTGCCTGTCTTTTGCAGGAAAAAGTTGGGCTAGGTTCATCTGCTTCTGACACTGGAAAAGGGAAGAGTAAAATGTCAAAGAACATAACACATGGTTATCACTTGGTTGAGGGAAAATCAGCTCACCCCATGGAAGATTATGTTGCTGCAGAGTTCAAGCAAGTCGATGACAATGAACTCGGTCTGTTTGCAATATTTGATGGTCATTTGAGCCATGATATTCCTGATTATCTGCGCTCTCATTTGTTCGACAACATTTTGAAAGAGGTAATGCATGTTCTCTGCACAATAGTATCTCCTGTATAGGTACGCTTACCTGGTATGTGAAATATGTATCCAGGGAAATGGCTTAGGTATGCCATGGGTACGAAAGAGATACGTGCCAGGTGCTTTTGTGAGAATGTCAAGGAATGAATGTGATTTAAAAAAAAACATATTTAGGGATACTAGAATGAGTATACTGAATCTACTTTTAAAAAATTAAAAAATAATGGGTATTTTTTAAAATATCATAAATTTGAGAGCACACGTAGGGTTCTCTTTAGTGTTTACAGATTGATCAATCATCTCTCTCGTTATCAGTTGAGCTTCTCTCTCTCTCTCTTTCTCTCGGTTGGCGCTGAACACTAGTTTATACCTTGCTTTATCTACTTTATGCATCTGATTTCTAATTATAATAAGTAATGCACAAGTACAAATTATGGGCGCAATTTATACCCATATCCTTTTTAAATAAGTTTAATAGTACAAATATTCATAACTTACTCGTAAGTGTATCCGTGCTTCATATGTCCCATATTTCTTTACTTTTTTTTTTTTTTTTTTCCTTTTTCATGTCCTCCTTTTGACGATTATCAATGGTAGTTGACATGAAAAAAGAAATCATTCTCACCATTTATGTTTTTTTTGCTGCAAGTAGCCTGATTTCTGGACTGAGCCAGAGAGTGCAATCAGGAGCGCTTATCGTATAACTGATACTACTATTTTGGAGAAAGCGGTTGATTTTGGTAAAGGGGGTTCAACTGCAGTTACAGCAATATTAATCAATGGCCAGAAGCTGGTAGTAGCTAATGTTGGAGATTCTCGGGCTGTTATCTGCAAGAATGGTGTGGCCAAACAATTATCAGTTGATCACGAGCCCAACAGGGAGAGGACCACCATTGAGAACAAAGGTGGTTTCGTAACAAAATTTCCAGGTAACTAGACTTTTTTTGAAGACAAATTAAAACTGGAAGACAAATGTGTTTTGGGGGCATTCACATGCTACCATCATATTTGTCACGGTGTTCCAAATGGTGGAATTTTTTTTATTTTCAGTGTGTTTGGTTGAGTGCCCCCTCCCCCTCCCTTGCAATTAGGGTTGCAAATGAACCGAGCTCCTCGTGAGCTTGGCTCAAGTTGGAAGGGCTCAACTTGGCTCGGTTCATTACGTATTAGATTTTTAGGCTCGTTTATTATTTATTATAGTAGGATAAATATATTATTTATATATTAAAATAATGGTAAAATGCATTAAATATGCATTATGTAATATAGAATAATATTTAATGAGCCAACCGAGCTTTGATTATTGAGCCCGACTTTTTCTTCATTATCGACTTTCGAACTGAGGTCAAGCTTGATTAATATTAACATGCCAAGCCAAGCTCGAGCACTACAAAGCTTAGCTTGGTTTGACTCGCTTGCAGCCCTACTTGCAACCATCATTCATGTTGACCCTGTTATTTTTGTTAAGTGTCTTTCTTTGATTAGTATTTTCCTGTGTTTGCCATGATTTGGAAGACACAACTTCTTTTCACAAATGATTTTACATTTATGTGATATCACAATGGCGAATGTTAATCTTACATGGGCAATTTTTTTTATTTTTTTAATTTCTAATCTCCTTTGCCTAATCTTGGTGTTAAGATTACACCCTCTAAACATTACGTCGTGTAAATTCAGGCGACGTTCCTCGTGTTGATGGACAGTTGGCCGTAGCTAGAGCATTTGGTGACAAAAGCTTGAAGGAACACCTCAGTTCAGAACCAGATGTCGCATCGGAGATTATAGATGATGATACAGAGTTTATTATCTTGGCAAGTGATGGTGTATGGCAGGTTGGTCCTTCCTCCTCTTTCGTATCTGTGGTTCATTACCCTTTATTCCCCTCTTTAAGCTTTCTGAATGAAATTGTATATTCAATTGTGTAATTGATACAAGAATACATTGGTATATATAACAATCCAAACCCTAGAACTGAAAAAGGAAACAAAAATATAAGCTCAATCCGTAACATATATAGAATATATACTACCATATATACATAAATTTAATATAAGCTCAATCCCTAATATATACAGAATATATACTACCATATATACATAAACCTAATATTCTCATACCTCCCATCAAACTCAAGGTGTTTTAGCAGAAAATACTGAGAGTTTGTTAAGAAGAAGCTGGAACCGAGCAGTGGTGTGAGTCTTGGTAAAGAAGTCAGCAAGTTGCAGAGTCGAAGAGACGAAAGGATGCGAGATAGAGCTAGACTGCAGATGTTGACGGACAAAGTGACAATCAATTTCAGTGTGCTTCGTCCGCTTATGGAAGACAGGGTTATGGGCAATCTGACTAGCACTCTGGTTGTCACAGTTGAGGGAGGTCGGAGAAGACTGATAGACACCCAAATTAGATAAGAGACAACGAAGCCAAACAATCTTAGCGATAGCATGAGCCATAGCACGGTGCTCAGTTTCGGCAGTAGAACGAGTAACAACAGTTTGCTTCTTACTTTGCTAAGAGATCAATGAATCACCAAAAAACATATAGAAATCAGACGTAGATTTGCGATCATTGATATCACCAACCTAATCAAAATCAGCATAAGCCACCAAGTCCAAAAAGGATGTAAAAGACAACAGTAAGCCCTGAAATATAGTACCCCAAAGATAGCGAATAATCCAAACCAAAGCAGCCCAATTTGTAGAACGAGGAGCAGAAACGAACTGGCTAACCACATGAATAACATAGGCAAGATCAAGGCGAGTGATAGTTAGATAGACTAAGCAACCCACAAGCTCTCGATATGAATCTAGAGGGACACCATCAGTAGTCTTAAGCTTCACATTAAGCTCAATGGGGGTATCAAAAATCTTAGTGTCAGTAAGACCGGCATAGTGAATAACCTCATTTGCATACTTAGCATGAGATAGAAAGTAGCCTTTAGGAGAAGAGGCTATCTCAATACCAAGAAAATACCTCAAGGGGCGTAGATTCTTCATTTCGAAGGTACGGAGGAGATGTTGCTTGATCTCAAAGATAGCAGAAGAGTCGGAGCCAGTGATGATTATATCATCCGCATATAGTAATTGGGCAACAAAACTAGCAGATATGTGAAGGAGAAACAGAGCAAAATCCTGAGCATAAGGATAAAACACAAGCTGAGTGACAGCGGCCTACGAGGAGATTGCTTCAAACCATATAAAGCATGTCGAAGACGACAAACCTGTCCAGAGGATTGAAGAAGGCCGGGGGGAGAACGCATGCAAACCTCCTCAGTGAGATGGCCATTAAGAAAAGCATTCTTAACATCCATTTGATAAAGAGGCCAATGACAAACAGCAGCAATAGAAATCAAAGTACGAATAGTAGTCATCTTGGCTACAGGGGGCAAAGGTCTCCTCATAATCAATATCATATTCCTAGGAGAAACCTTTGGCAACCAGACAAGCTTTGTAGTGCTCAAGAGAACCATTAGAGTGAGTCTTGACTTTATAGATCCATTTGCAACCAACCAAATTTTTGCCAGCAGGCAATGGAACTAACTCCCAAGTAGTAGTCTGCTGCAAAGCAGATAGCTCATCCTCTATAGCTTGAACCTAATTAGGATCCTGACAAGCTTTTTGTAAGACTGGAGTTTTGAAAAATAGTGAATAGCAGACAAAAAGGTGCAGTATGAAGGAGAAAAACACATTTTAGCAAAACTAAGTTTGACTGTCAGTTTACGGATGCGAAGAGAATACTTACGGTTAGCAAGATCAGAGTCGTCAGAGACAGGGGGATCAACAGCAGGTGCAGAGACAATTGGTGGAGGAGGAGCCTTGCGACGAGAATAGACTAACAAAGGAGGAGGAAAAGGAGCAGGAAGGGGAAAACGAGGAGGAGAAGAGGAAATAGGCTCATGGGAGTCAGGGGAGAGGGACTCATCAGGTGGGTTGGGACAAGGAGAAGATGGAACAAGCTCATGGGAAACATCAGAGATGTACTCATTAGAAGAGACCTCAAAAAGAAATGGATCAATATGAACCAAATTCTCTTTAGAAACTGGGGCTGTGAGAGGAGGAAGTTGAAAGTAAGGTAGACGTTCAAGGAAGGCAACATGGTGGGAGACATAGGCGACGGGAAACAGGGTCATAACAATGGTAACCTTTTTGAGTGAGACTATAACTCAAGAAGACACACAAGACAGATTGGCCACTCAATTTGGTCCTATCTTTACGGGGTTAAAGGGCAAAACAAGCAGACCCAAACATACGAAGAAGGGAGTAATTGGGAAGTTGAGAAAACAGAGCCTTATAAGAAGATCGACCAGAGATAAGGGAGTAGGCATACGGTTGAGAAGAAAAGCAGCAATAAGAATTGCTTTATCCCAAAACGGAGCCGGAACAGAGGCAGAGAGAAGGAGAGACTTAGCTGTCTTAAGGAGATGACGATGTTTATGTTCAGTGCGACCATTTTGGGCAAATGCATCAGTACAAGAAGTCTGGTGTACCTAAATAGGCCAAATACTCACAGAACTCAATTTTAAAATATTTCCCACCCAAGTCAGACAATAATAATTTAATAGATCCAAACTGTGTAGTAATAATGAAAAGTGCGGTATATCTGGTAGAAGTCAGACTTATGAGTCATAAGATAAACCCAAGTGTAACGCTTGCAGTCATCAGCAAATGACGCATAGTATGCAAAGCCCCCTTTAGTGAGAATAGGAGAAGGACCCCAGATATCAGTATGAACTAAAGAAAACAGTGTATCAGATATAGAAGTACTTTTACGGAAAGATAAGGCTGTCATTTTGGCAAGTTTACACCCCCGACATTCATTAAGTTGACTAGGAAAAACTTTTCCTAATATACTTGACTGAGCTAACGACCGTAGGCGGTCAGTAGACAAATGCCCTAATTTGGAATGTCACAAATAGAAAGGACTTGACAGAGAATCTAACTGAAAAGAGGAAAATGTAGTTATAGGCAGATGCAAGCTTTCTACAACATAGAGGTCTCCAATTTTACGGCTAGTCCTAATATGTTACTGGGACATCTGATCCTGCACAGAACAGATAGAAGAAGAAAATATAACATTAAAACCGGAAGCATCAAGGTAACTGATAGATAATAAACTGACAAATAACTAAGGAACATATAAGACAGATAGAATAGAGACAACAGACATAGCAGATGGCAGAACACACCCAACAGATATAACAGACATACCAGACCTATTAACAACATTGACAGTAATAGGAAAAGGAGGAGTAGTACAATTTTAGAGTAAAGAGAGATGAGGAGTCATATGATAAGAGGCACCAAAGTCAAAAATCCAGACAGACGAAGAGATACTTGAAGAAGATCCTAGCAAACCTGAATGAAGAGAGAAAACAATTGAGGCAGACGGGAAGGGCCGGAAGGGAGACAATATATGCTGAAGCTGAGCAATCGGAGCACTCAAGGAAGTCAAGTCAGGATCAGGAGTCGGAGTAGATGTAGTAAAATGGGCAGGAGGCCAAAAAGTACTCGAAGGAGGGGTGCGGAACTGGATCGGAAGCTGCTGAGACGACGAGGTAGACAGACGTCCCTTCTTGGGACAATGATGCTTCCAATGACCCCTCTGATGGTAGAAAGCACACTCATCTAAAGCCAGTAGCCTATTTTTGGGCCTAGCAATCTTGTCATCCATCATTGTAATGAACTAGCAAGAACAATATATAAAAACCAAACAAAAGAGTGCCAATATGCAAATAGCGATGTCCACTGGAGTCAAAGAATAATAAGCACTAAATTACCAAGTGAATAACACCTCAGATAAGGAACCGGATGATAATACCTAGATGGGTCAAAGATCCAGACCTATTTCAGAGAGAGATTGCACTTGAGAGAGCCAGAAAACCAGAGACGAATTGGTTGCTTATCTTAGAGAACCAGAGGGAGATTACACTAAGAAATCAAAGCCCAGAAGTCAATCTAGAAGGAGAAGAGGCCACGTCGACCCTGAAGGTGAGGAGACCACCAGACCAGAGAACCACAGAGAGAGCTCACGAGTTGACAACTCCACCGAAGGTCATGAACGACGATGAATCGTGATTCCGACGACCTAGCACAGATCGCGAACTTTGCAAAGGGATCTCGAGACAGAAGACCAAGAAGAGAGAACTTCGGGTGAGATCGCAAGCCTTAGATGACTCAAACTAGAAACTCACAGTGAACCAGGGACAGCGACGGCGAACTAGAAAGTCGACTTTGACTTTGAGATTCAAAGTCGAAAGAGAGGGTGTAGACAAGGCACGACTTCGGCGGTAAATTAGAGGCAGAGATGGAAGCCACAAATTGTAGTTTTAGTTCTAGGATTCAGACAAAGGTGGCTTTGATACATGTAAGCTTTCTGAATGAAACTATATATTCAATTGTGTAATTGATACAAGAATACATTGGTATATATAACAATCCAAACCCTAAAACTAAAAAAGGAAACAAAAATGTAAGCTCAATCCCTAATATATACAGAATATATACTACCATATAAACATAAACCTAATATTCTCACACCCTCTCCCCCCAGAAAAAAAAAAATCCTGAAGAATGCATTTCTGAAGTACAATGCATAGTTTGCTTGGACTAGTGAGTTTACAGAGGTAATATCTACTAAATTTTAATACGCATTAGCTGTACTTGTGGTTTACTTTAAAGGTTGTGTGAACACCATGGGTGATTGGAGAGACTTAACAGAACTCTAATAGAAGCGTCAAAAGTATATACAAAATCCTGTTATCAATTCCTAGATAGAAATATCCAAATCGGACTACTAGGTTCTTCCAATTAACCACTTCCAAAATCTCTAGCTGCATATTAGAAAAGGCAGGATGCTAGCACAGTTAGAAAGGGCAGCTTAGTGCACGAGGCTGCTGCTACAATGGATTATGAAGAAAGTCAGGTGTATGTAGTCTTACCTTATGTTACATGGAATCTTCAGTGCTGAAGTACCCTTGTCGACCCAGCCTGACCTGAGATATGGATCCAATCCTTCTGTTTTAAACTTGGGTGTTTCTTTTTTTCTTTTTTTTTTTTTTTGGAGGAAAAATAAAATAAAATTTGGAGTTGTATCATCACCAATATATTAAAATCATTGTATTCTATATTCAGGTTATAGTAAATCATTGTATACAATATGATTTATCATAAATAAATTTTCTTTTTTACTACTCAATTTGCTTCCCTTGAATATTTTATGGAATCAGGTAATGACAAATCAAGAGGCAGTGGACTGTATCAAGAACATAAAGGATGCAAAATCAGCCGCGAAGCACCTGACTGAAGAGGCACTTGCAAGGAATAGCTCGGACGATATTTCCTGCATAGTTATAAGGCTTTGCTGATTGGTCCTCTGGTTTTCGTGACTTATCAAAGTAAGTAAGAAAGAATTGTTCAGTTAACGGAGCTTTAGAATCGAACCAGATGCTGATATATTGTGCCTTTGTATCAGCCTTCTATGCTTGCTATTGTATGGAGATTTTAATTTTTCTTTTTCTTTTTGTTGTATATTGTGAAAATTGTCCTTGATGTGTTGACAAATATTCAGTTGAAAAATGTTCCACAGCTCTAAACAATGAGCTCTAATGGAGCTCTAATCAGTGGACCCTACCCATTAATGGGATAATTTGGCCTGTGGTTTTTTTTTTTTTTTTTTTTTTTTTTGCACTGTTAACTTATTAGAGTTGACTTTGGAGCTGCAAGTTTAGAGTTTTGAATCACTATCCATGTTCAGTTTAGTTGCTCCCAAGGATGGACGGACTATGAATGTTATTGTGACTTTTTTCATTTGGAGAGCAATAGGGAGGAAAAATGTTTGGGGCCCTAATTCTGTGGCTCAAATATGGCTCAAATGGCCAAAACGGCGTCGTTTTGGCCATTTTGATGTTGTTTTGTACTCAAAACGACGTCGTTTTGGCCATTTGAGCCACATTTGAGCCACAAAATTTGGGTCCTCTACCATTGCTGAATAGGGAGGTACATAGAGTTTTTATTTATTTATTTATTAACAATTGGTCAGATGAGGATATAGGGGAAGGAGGGATGGTTTGGGAATGCACTAAATAAGTACATTTATTTAGATTATATTATTTTTATTTTTATTTTTTTAATATATTTTTTTGTAAAAAGGTAAAATAAAAAGGAACAGAGTACCTTAGTAAGAAAGTGCTTCAATTACCCAGTCTATCCCTTGGTCTTATATAGGCCTTGTCTAGGAAGTTGGTTATTTTAATTTTTAACTATTTTAATAAGTTAAGATTTTTGTATTTGGAAAGATGAGGGGATTTTTTTGTAATTTGATGTGATGTTTGTGAGAGAAAAAGTGAAATGATTATAAGTTTGATGTGACATTTTATCTTATTGGTTATTTTAGTCTATTTTGTCTTTTTGTGAATTTTAGCTTAAAAAGTCAAATTTTAACTTTTGCCAAACAGGGCCCTATAGAGTTTATTAGAGTTTTTTTAATTTATTTTTATTTAATTTTATTAATAACTCCTGGATTTTAGTTTAAAAAATAGAACCAAAATGTGCGTTGAAAAGTATCCTCTACTATTCCAAAAAAAACCCCCAAAAATATCCATCTAATTTAGTCCCCGTTAATGGGGCTTCAGAGGTGAATTAAGTAGAGGCGATTTATGACTATTCAAACCCAAACATCAAGTGGGGATCATATTATTGAATAATTGACCAACTTTTAAATCCAAGCATGTATATGAATGAGTCAGCATCAATCAAACATCAAGTGGGCTCATTTAAAAAAAAAAAAACAGTATCTTGTGGTCACATCGCTCCTGCCTCAAAATTAGTTCTAAAATTTTTTGATTTTATATTTTATTTTCTTAATTTTGGCACTGAGCAATGTTACAGCACACTATTTTTTATTGATTACTTGAGGGGTGTTCGAAAAAGGAAAATGTCTCGTAACTCAAATTTTGTGGTTCAAAATGGCCAAAACGTTTATGTTGTTCTGTACTCAAAACGACGTCGTTTTAACCATTTGAGTCACTTTTGAGCCACAAAATTTGAGTTACGTAGCATTGTCGTTCAAAAAATTCGTTAGACCCAATCACTTAATCTATTGTGTCAATTTAATTTGATTTTAATTAGTTTCAGTTTTAGTTTTGATTTCAAAAATAGTTAAATCGTTCAAGTTAGTCTTTTTTACAATTCTAAGACTTTGATACCAATATTGTTGTTTATTATTTTTTAATATTACAAAAGGTAAAATCAAGAGTATAAAAGGTACTAACAAGAATGAACCAATTTTTACTACAAAATTGAAAAAATTCCTCCTAACTCAACTATACTAATGGTTACTAGAGTGTTTGCTATTAAAAAATACATATCAAAAAATACATATCATACGCCTATATAAAAAATTTAAAATCATAAAACCAAACTAAACCAAATTGATTTCTATAGTTCAATTTTAGTCAGATTATATAAGCTTAATACTTCACTTACAATTCAAATTTTTTCTCAAACCAATAGTTTGGTTCCTAATTCACTCTGAATTGGACCATTTCAATTTGTGAACCCTAGCCTACTCACATTGGGAGTGAGACTCACATAATCAATTGGTGTGAGCCTCACTCCCATTATGAGTAGGAAGTATAAAATGCAATCGAAAATAGTCTCTAATCATATTCATGTAAACACCATAAATTTGTTCTAATAAAGATAGTTATTATTGGAATCAGATCCTCAGAGGTACATATACAAGTGTAAACCAACTATCCCACAACAAGAAGTAAATCATGACCCAACTTAATTATGTACTTGATCTGGACACAAATCAACAACAGAGCATAAGATAAAATACTAGAATCATTTGTAGCAGGAGATAGATTCAATAGAATATGACAGAAGAGAGTAAGCCTCATGAGAATAAACAACTAAATCATTTGATGTGGAATTGCTTGTAAGTTGGATTCCCAGGAAAAGCTATCAGAGTTCTGCCTCTATCGTCTGCCTGCCTACTACAGTGATTTTCGTTCAACTCACTGCCCAATCTTTGGCTACTACACCCTTCTCCTCCTCCATGGGGTGATTCCGATGAGCTCTTCCGGCGTCGCTCATTATGCCCCGCCAAACGCCTTCGGCAACTTCTCTTTGTGTCATCAAACTCAGATAGCTCATGAAACCTGAGGTTTTGTAAATAGGTGTAAGTATTAGAATAATTGGAAACAGAGAAATTTTATAGTAGACTAGAATTGATGAATCAGCCATCTGTTTCATTCTTGTACTGAGAATTTTGATTCTGTCTGATTTGTAATCATCAAAGGTAACTTTCAACTTCAGTTGAAAATACAGGCAAAGGAAGCTTAAGCCATGACTCGACCAGAGCTAAGGTTTTTTTGGCAAAATGAGTTTTTTGAGCCAATAAATTAGTTTTTTAAGCCATGACCAAATGAAGCCTTAGGCTACCTAAACCATAGTAAACATGTTAAATGAACCAACGCTTCTCTCACATCTAAACAAAATAAATAGGCCGCCTAAATCATAGTAAACATGTTTGGTAAGCCTCTCCTTAATCCACTGAAAAAGATTATTATTTTATTGTACTTTTTCTGTTGCCAATGAGCATCCCAACGTAAATGTTAGACACATGTAAACAACGGGTATCAATTAAGATCGGACACAACACAAAAAGAAATCAAATCTAAGATGTTTGAATTTTCGGTTCATCCCAAGACCCCCCAAAAAAATAATAAAAAAACTTTCACCAGGTTCATTTTCAATTAGTTACCTCACCAAACAAGTGGCCTTAGAAACCTTTTCCAAACCATGTCCCATTTTGATTTTAACAATCTATATCATCAATTTACTGGTGAATCTGGCATAAGTTTTTCCTCCACTTTTTACAACATGAATATGACGTGTCCAATTGAGAAAAATTTGCATTTTCAGCAAAGTTGGTGCTAATGCTCTATTTGATTGTGTAAAAAGTCGCAAGAAAATATACATATAAAAGATTCTTACATGTGCCACTCCTATTTCAATCATCACTAAGAATTTCAAATTGTCATTTGCTATCTTTCATTTTCTCGGCAATCAAACATTAACATACGGAAACTTTTAATACAGTAACAAATTGTAATAAATCGAAGAAAAGTCAGGCAACTCTAGTAATTGTTTTTAACCTTCAAGACAAAGGAATCAACCAGTTAACAGCATTTCCAATCCTTTTCACCATTATCAACTCCAATCATTTCCTCAAGTATTCATTAAATCAAGATAAAGTAATTTTTTCATCAAATCATTCATCAAAAAATTTGATGAAAATTCAAAAATATGAAATATGGAAGATGATTTTTTTCACCAAAGTTGATGAAAAGGAAAATTTGGCATAAGAGGAAAAATTTTAAGAAGATTTTGATGAAAACTTGATGAATGGATGGGAATAGTTCATATCAAATTAAATTTTTTACTCAAATTTAAAATCAAATTAGATGAAAAAATTGGTAAATGGTTGGAGAAACTCTAAGCTTTGTAAATACATATACAAGTAGATAAAGTTGCAGATACGGCAGCAAAGCATAGCTAAAGTATAACAAAGTTAATATTAAATGAGGTTAGCTGAGTGGGGGGGTAGGCTTTCTCTTTTTCTTTTTTAATCAATTAATAACATATTAATTATAAACATGAAAAAAATTGTATCAAATTTGATAATTTTAATGTAAGAGCATCTCTACTGTTGGGTCACTTTTTGTCAAAAATAATTATTAAATTATTTTTTCCATCAGGTGGTTCTTTGTTGGATTGAGTTGTTTATTTATTTCTATTATAGCTTATTTATTGTGGTAATTATTGGGTATCTAATTCTTTGTAATAGCTATTGTAATAGTTTGCTTATTAGAGTGATTAAAATATGATAATGTTAACTATAATAGCTAATAAATTTCATTTAAAGAGTTCCTTAGATAGAATCGTATATAAGGAATTAATTTCATTTTATTCCCTAAATGTCACTTATTATTATTATTTTTTTTTATAATATGAACAACGTAAATCACAATACCAAACACTCATTTTTATACTCACACATACATCTTACAACTAAACACTCCAATTCTTATATTAAATTTTTTTTTGTTTGATTATACGATTTCAGTTGTTTAATTTTGAAGTCACTTTTTTTTTTTTTTTCCATCAAATTAAGTTTTAACTGTTCCTAAAGCTAATTTAGCCAATTGGATCGTATTAGCTTAAAATTAATGATTTAGATCATTTCTAATGTTACTCAGATGTTCCATTAAGGCCTCGTTTGGGAACAGGCTAATTTAGTAATTTTTTTGGCTATTTGGCTAAAAGGATAGGTAAAAAAAACTTGTATGTTTGGGATGACTTTTTGGCTAATTACGAAAAGATGTGCAAAAAATAAAGAGAAAAGAGAATCTTTGACTTTTTGGTATGAGTTGTTGACTTTTTGACTAATTTAATAACTTTTTAGCTAATTGACTAAAAAAAATAAGTCTCCAAACGGGCCTAAATTTGAAAAAAGTAACTTTTTTCACTCCAACCATTCCATCAAACTCCTATTAGAAGAATTTTTTAGAAGAATTTTTTATCAAATCAAGTAGCTTTTATCATTCTATCAAATTTCACAGGTGACCGTTGGTGGACGACCGGCCGAACAACAAGATTTTGGCTGCACAACCTGCTTGTCAACCGAATATTTACTGGCCAGATTTGACGAAAAGTTCCGCTCACCATTGAAGGGCATCATACTGAATCAAGTTTTTCATCAAATTTTTACTTAAATTTAATAAAAAATTTAAGTGAGCGTTGGAGATACTTTTAGGATGAAATTAAAAAAAATCACCATAGTATGAGGATAAAAATGAAATTAATCCATTATTTAAAAAACAAAAAAGTTAATTTATTTATAGTAGCATAATAAGTAAACTGTGACGCTATGTTCTTCAAGGTATTTTCTTACCAAAAATAACCACAAAAAAAAAAAAAAAAAATGAGAACTAGGGTTTTGATCAACACCTGCTGCATTGCTGACAGAACCTCTGCCGGAGTCCGGCGACAATCGCCGCCGTAGCCTTGGCGTGGAGTTCGCAAACCTTATGGCGGCGGTAGTACCTTTTCGCCTCCGTCAGATCAGCTTCGCACTTCTCCGCTTGACAACGCGGCGGCGACGACAACAACCCACCACCACCACCACCCCGTTTCTTCCCAGAACCACCATCGAAACCGACTTTCACCTTCTTCTTCTTGTTCTTCTTCTTAAGACCACCTTTTTCCGAAGAAATCCCAAATTCACTTGCGTAATTTTCATCTTCTTCTTCGACGCTATCATCATCATCATCATCTGGAGCAAAATCGTCTGATTTTTGTTTGGAGAGTGAGGATGGGTTTGGCCTACGAGAGTCCATTTTTGTGAGGCTCTAAGAAAATGAGAGAGAATGAACAAATGAAGAAATAAACTACAACTACTGAATGAATGAATGAAGAGGAAGACATAATGAGAGAGACAGCGAGAGAGAGAGGGTTGTGAGGACCACATCTACCTCCCTCTCTTTTCACAAAATTTTCTTGCTCAGTCAAATGCAGTATTATACGGGTGGCTGCTTGGCCTCCGCACAGGACCCACTGGCTTATGTTTCATTTGGGAGTTCATTTTGATAATTTAAAGGTTCATTTTTTTAAATATAGGCTTTGTTTGGTTTCTCTTTGATAAAATACAAATACATTTTTAGAATAATCAAATCAAATAGATTTTTTAAAAAAAATTCTTAGTAATATGTTTGGTGGACTTTTTTCAGAATAACTTTTGAAACATGTTTACAAACACAATTTCAAAAAAAATTCTCAAAAATCCATTTGATTGTTTTTTTTTATAAAAATTACGAACACCCCGAATTAAGTAAAAAAAATATTAAAAAAATGCAAAAAATGGTATAAAATAAATTCCAATGTTATACATAATTGGATATTTCTATTTTTTTACATACTTGGATTTTTTTTTCATTTTTAATACATCTTTTTCATATTTTATATGTAATCAACATTTTTTGCCATTTCTATATGTAATTATTTTTTTGTCGTTATTGTACATAATTGTCATATTCATATTTGTTATAAGCATATTTTATATGTAATTAGCATATAAAGGGAAAACTACAATGACAATACATTTAAAGACACATTAAATAAAAAATATATAAAAAATTAAATTTATCAGATATTGATAATTTTTTTATCGAATCATATTTATATTTAAAAAAATAAATGGTAAATATAATTTGAATTAAAAAATTATATACAAACGTAATTCGATAAAAAAATCTATCAATATTTAATTAATTTAATTTTTATAAATATATTTTATTTAATATATTTTTTAAATTTAGCCACTCAAATTATTAATAAGTTTCGAAATGAGATTATCAACTTTAGCCACCCTACTCTTGTGTGTTTTTTTTGTAGTGTGAAAACAATACATTGGCCCAGGGGCGGAGGCAGCATGGGACCAGGGGTCACGTGCCCCTGGATTTGGTATTTTTTTTTTTTTACAAATATAAAAAAAAATTAAATAAAAAATTATAAAAATATTATTAGAATGAAATGTCAATGACATTTTAAAATTATAAAAACAATAATAATTATTTTGATTGAAAATAAAGAGACTATTATAAATAAATTATATTAATTATGAAAATTTTTGAATGTAACGATGATGTTATTATTAGTGATATGCAAGTATAAGTAATTTTACTATAAAGATATGAAATTTATTAGATTGTCAGTTACATTTGACATG
The DNA here is from genome assembly GCF_055761805.1 of Camellia sinensis. Lineage (NCBI taxonomy): Eukaryota > Viridiplantae > Streptophyta > Magnoliopsida > Ericales > Theaceae > Camellia > Camellia sinensis. The sequence continues at coordinate 174,069,411 of NC_138967.1, forward strand.
TGAGGTTCACTCTTTATGCGTTTATTTATCATTAGTGGGTGATATTGCATACCAATGATGACGTGGTATTACCATTATATTCAATTTTTAATCAAATTTTGTATCAAAAAATAATTTATCATTATATAATTTATTTTAAAGCTTACATCTATATTTTTTTTGTGTATTGTCCATGATACACTAGTTATAAATATTTTTTTTTTTTATATTTCCTGAAATCAATTGTAAAAAATTTACATGAAATATTTTTATAAAAATTATTATAATTAGTAAGTGCTCCCTTTAAATTAAATTTCTGACTCCGCCGCTCCATTGGCCTACGGGGTCAACCTGTTCAATTTCAGAATGAGAATGAGAATTAGATTTTTGATTTTTTTTTTTGTTAAAAATAAAAATTATCAAATTAATTTTATCTCAAAAAAAATGTAAATTTATTTGAAAATGGTGGCCCATTAGTGACGTAAGCAAATATATGAGAATTAGTTTTTTGATTTTTTTTTGTTAAAAATAAAAATTATCAAATTGATTTTATCTTAAAAATATGTAAATTTATTTGAAAATGGTGGCCCATTAGTGGCGTAAGCAAACATGTTTTAATTGATTTTTTGACGTTTTGTGAAAAAATATATAAAAAAATAAAGTGAATGATATGATAATTTATAATGTCTTTTTAATTTTTTTCTGAGACTAAAAACTCATATTTCCTAAGAGCATATCCAACGGTGAACTTTTTTTTCACCAAATTTGAGTAAAAAATGACTCATTTCATCAAATTTGATATCACTACCTCTAACAGTATGCATCAAATCCTGTATCAAATCCCGTGGGTCAATCGGTTGGTCGACCGGTAAGCATAAATATTTTTTTTTAGAACGCTATGTTTCTGAAATTATTTGAATTGATGAAAACCCACCAATTATATCAATTGATGAAAACTCACCAATTGTTTGGTTGTTGTCAATATCTTTGGCATGAAAACCCACCAATTGAAATTGCCTTTCATTCTCATTGATTCATCCACCAATTGCAACTTTCATTCTCATAGATGCATCAATTGAAACAGTTTGTGGTGGGTCGACCGGTTGGTTGCCCGGCCGGTCAACCGGCAAAGCAAAATTTTTTTTTTTTTTTTGGGCTTGTTTGAACTTTTTTTGACCGGTTTGAACCTATCTATTTCAAAGGAATTCGGTTGACCGGTTGGTCAACCGGCCGGACAACCGGTTGGTCGACCGGGTCCTCTCTCCAACGGTCACCAACAGTGTTTTGGTGAAATTAGTATCTTGTCGTCGATTTGATCAATTATTTGATGAAATCTCAATCTGATATTGATTTGGTGCAACCGTTGGAGCTGTGAACAGTGGCTTTTTCATCAAAATTTAAATTTGATATCAACTCTGATGAACCGTTGGAGATGGTCTAATAAGACCTAAATAGATAGATAGGTAAAACTAAGGCGTTGTCTAAGAAATGATTATTTTAATTAATTTTTTTATTATTTTTTACACAAAAAAATACATAAAGGAGTGACACTGATATAATAATTTACAGTGACTTTTTGACTATTAACCCAAGTCCTCAACGGGACCAAATTTATCTTTTTAAATTGTTGCATAAATTATACTCACATTTTTTGAGATTTGACAAAAATATAAGTTAGTCATATCCGTTTGGGAAGTGGGTTGACTTTTGACTTTTTGATTTTTTTTGAATATTTTAGCCTGGACTAAAAAGTTTGGTTTGGGAATGATTTTTTTGTTTTTTTAGCTTTTTTAGTTTTTTTTTTTTTTGTGAAAAAAGAGTGTAATGATTATGGGTTGGATGTGATGTTTTGTTTGTTGTGGCTAAAATAGCCTATTTTGTCTTTTGTGACTAAAATAGTTTGATATAAATACATTAATAGTATCTATTTTAATAAAGTTAAAACCATCTAAACTAATACACATGGCAGATAGACAAAGATGGAACTAGAAGAAGATTATGGGGAGTCATGGTTTCCCTATTTTCGTAAAAAAATATTGTTTGTCATAGAATTTTAATAATATATCTATTTCATTTTATACATAAAGTGGTCTCCCCGTATAAAAAACATATATGTCATCATTTTTTCATCTTGTATTCTCTTTCTATTTTGTACCAAAAAAACTTTTTCATTCTATTAGAAATCGCTTCAATGGTATTTAATTTTTTTTATGTATATATAATTTATATATCATATTAGACGTACATGTGTGTTTTGTGTATATACTGAAAAAAAAAAATATTTTTCTTTTGGTTGCTCTGATAGCTCTGATAATGAAATTCTGGTTCCGTCTCTACAAATAGACATATAAATAAACAAACATAAATATATTTTTTAATAGAAAAAAACATGACAATATTATTTTTTCACCCATACAACTCACGAATTATCAATAAGAAATAACCTAAATATTATATGAATTAAAATCTCAATAGAGAATATTGTAATTATGTAAAAAAAAATATAAGATTAACTATATATATATATATATTTAAATTTAGGAAAAATGAATTATTTTATTATTTTTTAACTCCAAAAGAGTGTATTTTAAAAAATTTCCTTAAAAACTTTAAAATTAAACTTATAACGGAAATGCTCTTAAAATATAACTCGGAGTGATTATACTGCTTTATGCAATAGTGGTTACTGTTATGCAGTCAATAAATTCTATTTTGATAATTTAAATAATTTATTTTTTAAGATATGTTAATTAGAATATATCTGTAAGTTAATTAGATATCGATAACTCTTTCCATCTAATCACGTTTGTATTTAAAAAAATAAATAATTAGTGTACTTTGGTATATAAAACTGAATACAAATATATTTAAATGAAAATATTACTAATATTGATTAATTTAATTTTTTATGAAATATATTTTAATCCATATATTCTAATAAATGAATAATTTAAATTATCAAAATAAATTTAAAATAAATCTAATTACCTACCCAACAGTGACTACAGCCTTTATGCATAACAACTACCCATCCTCCCCTAAAATATCCCATATACTTGGGTGAGAAGAACACTCAACATATTTTGCCGTGCGTATGGGGTTTTGTCTCGAAATGATCGATTGGTGTCGGTCGGTGGTGGTGGTCCAAATCCCACTAGTAAAAGAAATCATACTAGTATCATTCATGTACCTGCAAAATAATTACAAAGAAAATAAAACTAGATAATAAAAAAATTAAGAGTGAGATTTTAAAAAGATATAATTAATTTATAAATTTAACATTATTATATTAGTCACTTTTAAAATTTTAATTCATGTAACCCTAAAGAGTTGTTTGGCATGATTATATCAGCACACTTTTTTATCTTTTTTGAGTCACATCATCTCTCTACTTTTTTATACATTTTTTTTTTATAAAAAGTAGAACAATATACTTATTTAGATCATCTTAAATAACTTTTTACTCCCTTTCCATCAAAAACTTGTTAGTTATATAATAATAATAAAAAAAGGTTTATTCACACAATTTCTCTCTCCCAAACCTCCAAAATGATGGTAAACAAAATTTAAAAAGCTAACTTACATTTAGTCTCCGTTTGGGAAGTGGGTTGACTTTTTGTCTTTTTTTACTATTTGAGGCTGGGCTCAAAAGTTTGGTTTGGGAAGGACTTTTTGACTTTTTGACTTTTTTAATTTTTTTTGTAAGAGAATAGTGTAATGATTATGGGTTGGATGTGATATTTTGTCTGTTGTAGCTCAAATAGCCTATTCGGTCTTTTGTGGCTCAAAGAGCCAAAAGAGCCCAAATGAACTCTTCCCAAACGACACCTCAAATATTTATTCAAAACTCTTCTTACATACATTCAGTCTTACTACCTCATTAGAGAGATTGTGGGAGAAAGAATTTGGATATATGTAATACTGTCTAAAAAAATGTTGCTTTATCAAAAATATTTAAAAAGAATTTCGTTGAATTTAATAACTAAAATATATATATTTTTATTATTTTTTTAAATAAAAATAGATAGATAATTTAAATTAAAAATAATTTAAAATATTAAGATTTAAAGAATAAAACTTAAAATTTATTTTGTGGTAGGTATGAAACTTTAAATTTTTAAAATAAATTTTTCAATTTTTTTATGTAGTTATTTTAAAAGTATTTTATTGAAACGTATTTTTTTCACTTTAAAAAAATCATATAGACGATGACGTGTTTTAAAAGTTATGATGATGAAGTGATTCATGACGTATTTTGAGGGTTATCTCCATCGTCATGTCAACAAAAATTATTTAGGTTTATTTAGGTTATTCCCCCCCCCCCCCCCCCCAAAAAAAAAAAAAGAAAGTCTGAACTCTCTCTGAAACAGTTCGGTCCATTTAATCTATTTTTAGACCATTTTTTGATAATTAAAATTTTTCATATTTTGAGATTTGTTAAGTATATTATTTTTATAAAAATTTATGTCGATCGGATAATGAATACTATATATTTAGTGTACTTTTGTTTAGAAAAAAATAAACAGTTAGAAAATTAACGGTTCATAAAAAATGATCCGAATACACCTTGTTTGGTTTGTTTTTTAAAAAAATTTTTGAGAAAATTTCTCTACAAATAAATTTTCAAGAGTAATTAAACCAAACAAATTTTTTCAAAAAAAATTCAAAATTTTGTTTGGTTACCTACTTTCTAAAATTACACTCTCTCTCATACACATCAAATTAATCACTTTTTTTAAAACTCTCTTCTCAAAATAATTTTTCAAAGCCATTTCTGAAAAAAAACAAACCAAACAAGTTTTCGAACTTTTTATTTCAAAAATTATTCTACATTTAGTATCTGTTATTCGATTGATATGATTTTTTATAAGAATAACATACTCAACAAATTTTAAAATATGAACAATTTAAATTATCAAAAAGAAACCTAAAAGTAGATCTAATGGTCCGGATTAGACCCTCCCATCTAGATAGTACATTGGAGTCAAGCTCCGGCCAAAAAAAACCAAAAATATGTAGGTTAAAAAGACAACATGGACCCAAGGGATTGTGGCATTGTGGTAAGGCCTTGGGGTTTAAGCCCTAAGGTCACAAGTTCAATTACCCCTTTGGGCCAATCTCCTGGGCGAAGCACTATTGGTTAGGAGGTTGAACCTCAAGGATGCCTAATCAGCTATTTGGTGTGGGTTTAATACTCCCCCACTGTGCGAGTCCTGACTTAATCGAAACTTGCCTTGGGAGGTCGGGACAAGCTTCTAGGTTATAGTCACTTACTCGGAACGGACAACAGAACACCCTAGTGATCTCCTCATGGGGCGTTGCTTTGGACCTGCAGAATAGTGGGAGGATTTCTCTGTAACAAAAAAAAAAAAAAAAAAACAACAACAACAACAACAACATGGGCTTATGTGTCATCTTAATAAAATGTTATAAATTTTTTATTAAATTTTTATTATTAGTATCATGTATTTATTTAGTTATTTTATTATTAATTGAAACCAATGTAAAAAATTTTAAAAATAAAATATTTATTAAGGAAGATAACTTTTTTTTTTCTCTCTCTACGTTTCCGTAGGCTGGAAGGATTATCATCATGTCTTTTCCAACGGTCTACATTGCATTCAGCAAAAATGTAAAGTGTCAATATATGGGTCGGAATTTTTCAAAGCAAATTTGAAATAAGTTTTTGGAAGTCTATAGAACTCATTATGAAAAAATTTATTCAATGTTTTTTAAATAATATTTTATTCTATTTATAACTTGATACTTAATAATTGGGATTTTTATTGATAAATTCTATTTAGAAGTGTTTTAACTTAAGAAGTCCATGAAGGAATTTTTTAACCCATTTAATCTCATATATGTATAGTTTTATTCCATAGAGCAATGTTTTAAAAACCGGACCGGTGAGAAAATCAGAAAAGGGATCGGGTGGACGGGTCACCGGTTCAACCGTCGGGTTGCACCGGAATCGAACCGTGACGTAATAAATATATTAAAATTATATTTAAATAAAAATATAAGTAATAAAATTATAAATTAAAAATATTAAAAATATTAAATTATCTTAAATATTTGTCCTAATATTGTTTTTACTGAAAAATATAATAATATATTTTAAAATATTATTAATTTCAATTTTAGAAGATGAAATCAAATATTTAATATTCCCTCCAAGTGATTTTAATTCAAATAATTTGATTGAAATGAGAGCAAAAATTTTGGAAGGATATGAAAATTTCAATATTCCCTCCAATACATTTGATTGAATCCCACATGAATTTTTTGAGTCTTTTTGAAAGAATTTTTTCTTATAAATAGGTGAAGACTTTCACAATAATTTCATCAAATTCTTAATGGGATTCCTCACAAGAGAAGACCCTTGAAAAAGAGTTTCAAATTAAAATTTTCTTATATTCTTATATTTTATATATATATATATATATATATATAAAATAAGAAAGAAAGAAAAGAAAGAAAGAAAATAAAAAAAAAGAAAAACTAAAAAAAAAAAAAATCGAGCCGGAAGCCCGATTATCATCATTTATAAAATAAAATGTTATAAATTTTTTATTAACTTTTTATTATTAGTATCATGTATTTATTTATTTAGTTATTTTATTATTAATTGAAATCAATGTAAAAAATTTTAAAAATAAAATATTTATTAAGGAAGATAACTTTTTTTTTTCTCTCTCTCTACGTTTCCGTAGGCTGGAAGGATTATCATCATGTCTTTTCCAACTGTCTACATTGCATTCAGCAAAATGTAAAGTGTCAATATATGAGTCGGAATTTTTCAAAGTAAATTTGAAACAAGTTTTTGGTAGTCTATAGAACTCAATATGAAAAATTTACTCAATGTAATATTTTATTCTATTTATAACTTGATACTTAATAATTGAGATTTTAATTGATAAATCCCATTTAAAAGTGTTTTAATCTAAAAAGTTCATGAAAGAATTTTTTAACCAATTTAATCCCATGTATGTATAGTTTTATTCCATAAAGTCCTTTTTCTTTATTTACACTATTTTCTTGAACACTTATGCCTTTATATTTAATTTTGATACCCTTATAAATATTTTTTGAACAGTTACCAATTTTATGATGTGAACATTCGTATTTTAAAATTCACATTGGTAGGAATGTAAAATTGGCCCGTGGACGGCCCGAAACCCGCTCGTGAGCCGGGGCGGGCCCGGGCCGTTGACAATGTGAATATTCACATTGATATGTTAACATTCACATTAATAGGAGTGTAAAATTGGCTCACGTCCCGTGGCGGAGCGAAACCCGTCGACGGCCCATGGGCAGCCTTGGGCGGGCCCGGTCCGGCCCGTTGACAATGTGAATATTCACATTGACATGTTAACATTCACATTGATAAGAGTACAAAATTGGCTTGCGACCCATGGGCGGCCAAAAGCCCCCCACGCGGCCCGGGGCGGGCCCGGCCCGGCCCGTTGACAATGTGAATATTCACATTGACATGTTAACATTCACATGTAACATTCACATTGATAGAAGTGTAAAATTAGCCCGAGCCCCGTGGCTGCCCGAAACTTGCTCACAGCCTGTGGGCGGCCCGGGGCGGGCCCGGCCCAGCCTGTTAACAATGTGAATATTCACATTGACATGTTAACATTCGCATTGATAAGAGTATAAAATTGGCCAACGGCCCAGGGCGGGCCTGACCGGGACCGTTGACAATGTGAATATTCACATTAACATGTTAACATTCACATTGATAAGAGTGTAAAATTAGCCCGCAGCCTGTGGGCGGCTCGAAGCTCGACCGCAGCCCCGATCCGTGACAATGTGAATATTCACATTGACATGTTAACATTAACATTGATAGGAGTGTAAAATTTTTCCGCTGCCCGAAGCTTGCCCGCGGCTCAGGGTAGGCCCGGCTCGGCCCGTTGACAATGTGAATATTCACATTGATATGTTAACATGCACATTGATAGGAATGTAGAATTGGCCCGCGACCCGTGGGCTGCCTGAAGCCTGCCCACGGCCCAGGGCAAGCTCGTTTGGGTCTGGACCCAAGTCGGTGGGTCGAGCCTCAGGTCGGGCCAATGGGTCTGGGCCTAGCCTCAGGCTTGGATCGGGCTTGGGCGGGTCTGGCCATTTTTTTTAATTCTTTTTAATTTTTTCTACCAAAATTTTATTATTTTTCACAAAAAAAGACGCTAGGCCTCGGCGCGGGCCGGACCTCAGACCGAGCCTTGAATGGGTCGGGCCGGGCTTCAAAGTGATGGCCCAGGCCCTAGCCTAGGGTCTCAGACTAGGCTCAGCCCGGGCTCAAACGAGCCTTTCCCGAGCCACGGGCGAGCTTCGGGCAGCTTACGTTCTTTTTGACTATTCCATTAAGTCCTATTTGAGGTAAGAAGACCAAAATACCATTTTCATCCACTTATATTCTATTTAGTTCACATTATTTTCTTATGTTTCAATAAGTCCTATGGGAGACATAATTATCAAAATACCCATAATGTGAATGTTTACATCGTCAATTTGAATGTTCATATCATCAATGCGTAGAGGCCCGGGCCGGTCCATGTCGAGCCTCATGGGTGTCCGAAAAAAATCCAGCCCGGCCTACGAGCCAAAAAATTAGGCCCAGGCCCTAGCCTTGGCATAAGGGTATTCGGGCTTTAGACGGGCCGATGGATCGAGTCTCGGGTCGGGCCGATGGGCCTGGGCCTAGCCTCGATCTTAGGTCGGGCTTGGGCGGGCCTGGCCATTTTTTTTTTAATTCTTTTTAATTTTTTCTATCAAAATTTTATTATTTTCCACAAAAAAAGACATTGCGCCTCGGGCGGGCTGGGTCTCGAACCGAGCCTTGAATGGGCCTTAAGCGGGCTGATGGGTCGGACCAAGCTTCAAAGTAATGGGTTAGGCCCTAGCCTAGGGTCACGGACATGCTCGGGTCCGGACCCAAACGAGCCTGCCTCGGGCCGTGGGCGGGCTTCGGGCAGCCCACGGGCCACGGGCCAATTCTACATTCCTATCAATGTGAATGTTAACATGCTAATGCGAATATTCACATTGTCAACTGGCCGAGCCGGGCCTACCCTGGGCCGCGGGCAAGCTTCGGGCAGCGGGCAAATTTTACACTCCTATCAATGTTAATGTTAACATGTCAATGTGAATATTCACATTGTCACGGGTCAGGCCAAGCCCGCCTTGGGTTGCGGTCGGGCTTCGGCCCGCCCACGGGCTGCGGACTAATTTTACACTCTTATCAATGTGAATGTTAACATGTCAATGTGAATATTCACATTGTCAAAGGGCCAGGTCGAGCCCGCCCTAGGTCGCTGGCCAATTTTATATTCCTATTAATGTGAATGTTAACATATCAATGTGAATATTCACATTGTCAACAGGCCGGGCCGGGCCCGCCCCAGGCCGTCCACGGGTCGTGGACGGGTTTCGGGCAGCCACGAGGCGCGGGCTAATTTTACACTCCTATTACTGTGAATGTTAACATGTCAATGTGAATATTCATATTGTCAACGGGCCGGACCGGGCCCGCCCCAGGCTGCCCATGGGCCGCGGGTGGGTTTCGCCTCGCCACGGGACGCGGGCCAATTTTACACTCCTATTAATGTGAATGTTAACATGTCAATGTGAATATTCACATTGTCAACGGGCCGGACCCGCCCTGCCCCGACTCGAATTTTTTCGGGCACCCACGAGGATTGACACGGGCCGGGCCCTACACATTGACGATATGAACATTCACATTGACGGTGTGAACATTCACATTAGGGGTATTTTGGTAATTATGTCACCCATAGGACTTATTGAAACATAAGAAAATAATGTGAACTAAATGGAATATAAGTAGATGAAAAAGGGTATTTTGGTCTTCTTATCTCAAATAGGACCTAATGGAATAGTAAAAAAGAATATGAGTTGGATGGAATAAAGCTCTTAGAAAGTGGATTTATAAAAAAAACTCCCTTAATAATTTGTCTTAAAACATTTTAACACAAAAATAGGGAATTTCATAACTTAGATCAATAACTACTCATTTGAAGCATCACCTAGTGTTGCTCTAGGGGTGCGTTTGATTCAAGTGATTCAGGGGAACTAAACATTATTTGAATTGTAATCCATTAGAAACATTTTATTCATTATTTTTTTTTTTAGTCTGCTAGACATGGAGTCTGGCCGGAGTCCTTATCCCCCATATATGGGATTACACTGTCCAAGGGGGGTGTGGGACAATTTTCATGAAAATTAGGTGGTGAAATAACCATTTTGACCCTCTACTATTTAACTATGTATTATATTTAGTAAAATTCAATGAAATTTAAATGTTTCAAATTAAAAATAAAATAATTTTATTTAACTTTTTATTGATGTTTTATTTATTTAAGTTTTTGAATAATTTTTTATAGATATTTTATTGATGTTTTATTTTATAATTTCGTTTATATTTTATTTAATTTCATTATTTAAATTTTAATATATATTTTATTTAATAATTATTATTTTTTAAAATAAATTTATTTAAAATTTTAATTAAAAAAATAACATATATTTTTATTGATATTTTATTTATTTTATTTTAAAAAAATAAATTTATTTAACTATGTAAAAAATAAAATAAAATAAATTTTTATTTAATCTACCTAAAAATAATTAAAATATTAAGGATATGTTTAATATTACTATTACTTAGTAAGCAATTGAAAAAAGATAAAATAGTTTTTTGTTTATTTGTTCTTATCCAGTCCATCCAACTAAACATTGGATTCACTAAAAATAGTCATTTCCAGAAATCTAATCTCATAAGAAAACAAATACGGGGTACACATCCAATCCAACCAAATAGTCCGGAGGATTCGCAGTCTCAAGATTCAAATTTGATAGATTCTAATCCCCCCTTATCCAGTCTGTCTAATCAAACACACCATAGGAGTATTGAATAATTTCTCCTCATCATGAGTTTTATCTATACTATTATTAAGTGAAAGTCTAAATTAGTTTAGTGAAACATTCTTCTCCTCGTATCATGTGACAACTTTATATATACTAAAATTAAAAAAATTATTATACACAATGTAAGTAAATTTTAAACCTAAGACCTTAGATTTTGTTAATAACATACTTATTACTTAATCAATATACATATTATGATATTAAATTCTTTATTATTTATTTTTATTTTTAGTTATCTGAATTGCACACGCATCACGTATGTCACCTGCTAGTTTTAATAATTCAAACAGTTTATTTTATAAAGCACTTTGTATATATTATTCATAAAAAAATTAAGTTTTTTTTACTTCATAAAAAGTTAAAAATTCATTCCTAAGTCGATTTGATGATTATAGTATTTTCATTTTATCATATTTATTTTAAAAAAAAAAATGATGATTTTTTTTATTTTAAAAAAAGTACTTTTTGTCCATTTAAACGCAATAAAACAAAATAATTACAGTTATAGATTGATTTAATTTTTTTCATTAATAATATATAAAATTTACAAAATATGTTAGACTCAACGGAGACCCTTCAAATTTCCTCAAATTAAGATTTGTACCCAAGTATATGTGAATTGTAGAGAAATTGTGATTGGAACATCCAATTGATGTTTAGGAAAAATAATTATAAATAAATAGTAAAAATTAGAAATATTAATAATTATAATTATATTTTTTTGTGAATTTGTAATAATTTTTAAAACAAAAAAGCCAGGATCCCAGAATTTACTTAGAAATAAATATGTAATTGATAAGGTGTGAGATCCACATCTGAAACAAATCTAAACTATTGATATGAAATTTTGAATAATTTCTAAATTTTTTGGATAAACTATCAATAGATCCTAATAGTTGGATTTGATTCCCATAAAGTCTTGTTGAAAATAAGTCTTACTAAATTGTCGCTAAAATAATTTTTTATGATGGTTTTTTGCATATGTTATTAAAAATTGACAGTTAGTGATTTTTTTTGGCACGGTTTTTATAAATTGTCGTTAAAACTTACAATTAATAATGTTTTTCTGTGACAATTTTTCAAACTGTCGCTGAAAGTTTACAATTTTTATGACAATTTTTTTAAATTGTCGCTAAAACTTATAATTAGTAATATTTTTTGTGACAAAATTTCAAATTGTCACTGAAAATTAATAATTAGTGACGTTTTTTAATAGTATTTGATGAAAAATGCCATTGATTATGATAGAATTTACTAAATAATAAGTTCACCTATTAAAATTTATACATAAATCTCCCAAATATTTATATCTAAATTCGTAGCATTACTATTTTTAAAAACTACCACTTAATAGTAATTTTTCCTTTTTATGAAACTCGCTAATCACCCAATCAAACAAGCCCAAAGGCACTCGCGTGGTCAACTGGTCCTCATGGGCTTGCAAACCGTGGGCTGCTCTGACCAGAAACAGGCTATGCTGAGGCCCATTATCAATTCAAGATCTATCTTTCTTTACTGACCTTGTGTGGAAAATTGACTATTTTAATTGATTATTTAGTTATTTTAGCCTGATTAAAATAATTGTGTTTGGAAATTTTTTTTTTTGATTGATGATTATGAAAGAAAAAGTAAAATAATTATGAATTAGATATGACATTTTATTTTATTAACTATTTTAATCGATTTTATCTTTTAACAAACTATTTTAACCCAACCCCTTAACCCTAGATTAAACACAATGTGCCAACTGAACCTTACAAGAAATATGGTATCCTATATCCACTATGTTATGGTAAGATTTAGTGCATTAGCCCCTAGGCCCATTATGTTTTCTCACTTTTTCATTAATTTCTTTTTTTTCTTTTTTCACATTTCTTTATAAATTTAAAGTTCATGCAGAGTCTGAAAAATGTCAATATAAGAGTAGCTTTTTTGTGACTCTACGGTGAAATTTCTTTTTCAATAACTATACAGACACCGCATACTTCACCTCTCGAATCACAGGATGTGAAGTTAAAAATATGGTGAAAGAAGTGGTGAACTTGGTGATGTCTCTCGCATTTGGTAGACGATGCGTACACTTAACAAAGAAATATATGCAGTTTTACCTTTACATGTCTAGTTATGCTAATTTAACTTACTAGTTAACTATAATACTTACTTAAGCCTTGTTTGACAATTATGTGTTTTAATTAAAAAGTTAAAAAGTTACTATAAATTGTTACATCACTTTTTCTATTTTTCTGCATATCTTTTCATAAAAAATTAAATAAATTATTAAAATAATTTGTTTTCAAACGAAGCTTTAGTATAAAAAAACCCAACGATATTTTTTTGGACTTTTATTTTTGGGTCATAGTAGTTAAAATGAATGGATTATCTTTTATTGGCCTCGTACTTGACTATTGATATTGGACGCTCCTGATAAAATTTGATAATTTATAAATAAAATTTAAAAACATCTTTCTTATTACAAAAGTCAGCTCCACTTGAAATTTAGCATCATTGAGTTTAATGGTGTGATAAATAATGTACAAAAGGGAGGGATTGTAAGATTTACAAAATTTGATAATTTATAAAAAAAAGTTAAAACCATCTTTCTTATTACAAAAGCCAGCTCCACTTTGGTGTGATAAATATTGTACAAAAGGGAGGGATTGTAAGATTTACATAATTTAACCACATGGTAATGTAGAATTTTTTTCTCCTTTATTGCATGCCAGCCTAGAAATCTCTGATGCAAGACAAAGAAATGAAAAAGCAGCCCATCTTTTTTCAATAAAAGTGGCCCAATCATGACCCATATGGAACTGTCCATAGTTCTTTAATTTGTAGGTCTTGTTGAAAGTCCACCACCAATCTCCACCCTAGAGCCATAGGTATAAAGCATCTTCAAAAGTGAAAGTGATTGGAATGGAATCCAATGAATCAATGCAATTATTCAACTTTTAAACATAAATTTAGTTGAAGAAAGATAGAAAAAGATGAATTAAAAGCTGAACTTTCTCTATATACATATAGTGGCTCTTTATACCTATTACATTTTGAGATCATTTGAGGCATTAGTATATAGCAATGAAGTTCTTGTTCCAATGCCCATGTTGCTCTTGTTTTTGCTTCATGAAGCCCAAGAAGGGCAAGCCAAAGGAGAAGGAAGCGAAGGGAGAAGAAAAGGAAGCCAAGAAAGACTGACATATGAAGCTATTTCTTTTTCTCTTCGGTTTGTGTAATAATTTGTGACTCTCTGCATGTAGGGATAAGATTGCGTACATTTAAATCTCTTTGACCTTGCAGTGGTAAGAGTGTTGTGTACGAAGACTGTCTTTTTTGTATGATAATTGTGACTTACATAAGCAATTGTATGTACTTTTTCTCCAAATTGTTATGAAATGCAATCTTGATCCCCTACAAGAGTTTGTTTAATGCCTTTATTTCAAATGCTTTACAAGGAAAAAAAACATAAGTTAATCCGATGAATTTCCACGATTTTGTTTTCTCCTATGTATAGATATAGAGAATCCAAAAATATTTAAAATAAAATAAAAATAATTAGACATGGCATTTCGGAGACGAGGAGCTGACAAACTTGGTGATATTTATTAGATGATAAACATCATTTTTCGAAATTGTTATGTTCTGTTATTTAATTGCAATGAGCAGCTCAATCCAAACAAACACAAATTTTTTTTTTATTATCAGGAACTGAGATTGAAGCACTCTTTATCTGTTGAAGTGGTTACAAGTTATTGCCTAAAATAATGAAAAGGATTTTGATGCTTATGTGCATATACCAAAATCCCAAAATGCATCCAATTTAAGCGTGTGAGAAAATCATGGAATTTTAAGCAAACTCTCCAATACATACTGGTCAGCAAGAAAAGAATTAAGACTTAGTTGTCAGGAATGAGCAATTATTCAATAATCTCATAATACTAATTCAACACATTCATATGGTATTTTATGATTAAATATAGCAGTAGTCATGAGATTTGTGTAGCCGACTTGAATGAAAAACAAAATTGGTCCAACTCCATCCCTTCCCTTTATCTCTCACCTCCTCTCTTCTGCCACACAAGCAGAACCTCTCTTCCCTTCCCCCTTCACTCCATCTCTCTCTGTTTCTCTCTCCAAAGTTAGCACATACACAAACTTATGACACTAACAAACAAATTAATATTCTATCTAAAAAAAAACAAACAAATTAATACTCATTCAATACAAAAAAAAAAAAAAATGTTAATTGTTTTTTCAATTTGTAGAAACTTAGAATAATTGTAGATTTTTGTGAGGGGTGGATTTGCAATACCCCTTTGTCCCAAATAGACCTTTGTTGGATTTTCGCTCCAGTACTTGAAACATGAAACACTCCGGTCGAGAGTGTCAGAATTAGCACTCCAACGGTTAAATTAGAGGTTAGTCAAGAGTGAGAATAGGTGTAAAAATTTTGGGTGGCAAATGCATACCTTTTTTCTTTCAGCTTCTCTATTTATATAGAGATTTCCTCTATAGATATTTCTTACGCGATTTGATCTTCCCATCATCATAATGTCAAGGCCATGTCCCTATTACACCTCCGGAAAGGGACCGCTTGGGCCCATTTTGATTAGGGTAGCATGTCGAAGTTTCCCTAATACTTCGCATGAATGCTCTTTGACTTTATCAACATTATTCACTCGGTGTGTCACCCAGTTGGTGAAGATGCTACTCGACGTCGAACTTTTCTGTAATTCAATGGGCCTGGCTGGACTTGGGCCCATCAATGATGGGCCTATGAGTGCTCTGTTTGCAGAATGTGTAATTTTTATACTCCACTCATACAATTTTATATAGAAGTGTGTGTAATAAAGGCTCTGTTTGGCGAATGATTAAAATATCTAAAAAGTCAAAAAAACATACAAAAAGCGAAATATTTCTTTATATTCTCTCTACTTTTTACACATTTTTTTGTAAAAAAAAACAAAAAGTTATTTCTAAATATTTTAATTTTTTTTCTTCATATTTTAACTAACAAAATAAAAAACGACTAAAAAAAAGTCCTTTTTCAAACGAAGTCAAACGATGTACAATAATTTTATTCACAATTTCTCGGGCTAAATGGGCAGGGCTTGTGGCTTCTACTTTCAGTTTTGGGCTGTGTTGTTAATTAATTACAAGCCTAGATTCGAAGTTGGCCCACCACTTTATGAGTCGTTTATGTAACATTTGATCATAATGGAATACAAGTTTGGCAAAACTTTTTAAGAATGCACGGACTTTTTACAAATGGATTTTTTAGGTAGTCATTCAAATAGGACTTCCTAAATGAAATTATGTTTGATTTTTTGTAAATAAATTATGGGGCAAACTTCATTTTATTCCTGTGATTTTGATTATGTGCAGTTTATCCTCTTAACGTTTAGAAATGACCATATAATCTTTTTATGATTTGTGAATTGAAGTATACTGTCAGGACCGTTAACAATTTAATAAAAAAATTAAAATATCTCTATATTTTCGTCATTTGTTGGGACAGTAAAGTATACTTTATAACCCCATGTGATTTATTTTCATGTGCGATTTATCCCTTTAAAATTTAAAAATGAGCATATAATCCATTTATGCTTGCCACGTGTTTCACACTTTCTGTTAAATTAGACGGAATGTTTAATGGTATTTAATGATGCACTTTATGTGGTCATTTTTAAACATTAAGAAGTAAATCGTACGTGGCCCAAATTACAGAGATAAAGTGAAGTTTACCCTAAATTATATCCTTATATAATATATATATATATATATTATTGAATTATTAACCAAAATAATGTGATAGTAAAAAAAAATCAAAATTTTGCAATTCATGTTAAATTAATTATGTATATAATTTTTGTTTTGTTAATGTAACATTGTTTTTTTTTTCTTTTAAATACAAACACATTATTATATATTAAAGGCTAAATTACAAATATACCCCTAAGGTTTACTTAAAGTACAGATTGACCTATGTGATTTAGAAAATTACAAATACTCCCTTATCAGAAATTTTTGTTTAACAAAATTAACTAAAAAAATAAAATTCATAATTGTTCTCCTATACAATAATAAAATTACCTAATTTATTAATTGAAATATATTTCTAACATCATTAAAGATTGTTAATTCACATCATAATTTATTAATAAAAGATACGATTTATTATGAAATTAGAAACCTCAGGAGGTGGTATGTAATTTCTAGAACCATAAAAAATTATTCGTATTTTAATCAAATCTCAAGAGTGTATTTGTAATTGCCCCATATTAAACTAAAAATTAACAATTGTAGAAATACTACTTTCAATCCAGTCAATGAATCTTTTATTGGGTTTGTAATTCTCCAAGATTGCAAGGCTTGTAATTCTACAATATTTTAAGGGTAATATGAGTAGTATGTTGCTTTTTATGGGGCAACAATAGGAGAAATTCTATTTTTACATATTTAATTGTCTCAATCTACATAGTTTCTCAGTACACACATTTTATAATTTAATTATTAATTAATTTTTTCAATCTACACACTAAATGTATCAATTATACCTTTCACTTGTACCATTGTACACACACCCCTTCAACCATCCTTCTACACACTTGTCCCTCATTCCATACATACTGTTACTGCTACGGTTTGAAAATTTGTAGACTCACAGTGCTACAACAGTCAAAGTGAAGACCTACAGTGAAGAACTTTACTCTATTGAAAACCTCTATTCTATTGAAGATTCCATTGAAGACCTCTATTAACAACACCATTGAAGAGACTCTATTGAATGATTATTACTATTAACTGTGGTCTTTAAATAAACCGTTAAATGATCATTGGGAAAAAAAAAATGTTAGAGAGGAAGACACACAATTAATGTGATGTTTCCAAAAGATATGAAAATTTGCTAAAAATGATTTATGATTTGTAAGAAAAAAGGATTTTAAACCACCCACTTGCCCTCTTTCTTTGGAAAAGGGGTCACTGTTGTGCTTTTGAGCACAGAAGTGACTGTAGTGCCTTTGTTTGAGGTGTATTTTGGCCTTATTTTTATGATCTAAACCGTTGATTTTGTAGGGTTTGTTGAGTACTTCATGCCTGCCAAAAATCATATTAATCGGATATCAACAACTATATGATCGATAACCAAAAAAATAAATAATAGGTTTTTCTTTTGAGAAATAGCATAAACAATATGCGATTCGATCATATAGCTATTGATATCCGATTAATATGATTTTTGGTAGGCATGAAATACTCAACAAACCCTACAATATGAACGGTTTAAATCATAAAAATAAGATCATAATACACTTCAAACGGAGACACCACAGTCACTGCTGTGCTTTGAGCACAGCAGGGACCCCTATTCCTCATAGGCATTCATTGCGGGCATACCAAAGAGAGAGAGAAAAAAAAAAAAAAAAAACCACAGAGGCCACTCAAGGTTAATTAAAGAAAAAAAAAAAGAGTAAGAAAAGAGTACGGGAAAAAAATAAAAGAAAAGGAAAAACAAATAGAGGGGTGAAGAAAAAATAAAGAATAGTGAGTAAAAGAAAGAAATAATTGAAGAATGCAAATTGAGGTAGGGATTCTGTTAATAAAGACAGAAAAAAAATAAAAATAAAAATACAGAGCAGTTTCAGGTATTATTTTTGTCTTTTGTCTTTTATTTTTTATTTTTTTATTTTTTGTCTTTGATAATTCTATACTATTTGTGAAATTTGTCTCAAGTGTTTATTTTATATGGATAAATCCGAATGGGTGCATTCATAATTTTTTTGAATCCAATTGTTGAGTTGTTTATTTCCTACTTGAGTTTGAACTTCCATTAGTTTGCAACTCTGCCATATCAAAATCAAACAAAAATTGTACAACTATAATACGAAAATGATATAAATAATAGAGTATAAACCTAGAGACTAAAGCAATATGAGAGATGTTTTGAGAGTATTATTTTGCAAGCAATAAAGGAGTATAAAATGTAACAAGCAATGTAACAATAATGGAAAATTAAGGTTTACTTTTTTTAAACTCAAAAGGTGTATATTGAGATTTTTGTTATTAAAATATGTGTATAGATAATTTTTTCATATAATATTATGAATGTTATTGGATGTCTATTATGGTCATTTTTATTTAGGATATAATTGTCATTAAATTAATATTTTGTTAAGTGTGTGCCCTAAGCTAACTAGGTGTGTGAAAATAGAATTTCCCCAACAATGGGTGATTTCATTTTCACATCATACTTTGTTTCAGTACATAATATTTGTGCAGTTCAGATATTAATTTTTGAACAAAATGTAAATGTTTAGATATCTTCCTTTGAACAAAATATAAATATTCGAATATCAACTATTGAACAAGATTTTTGTTCAATTTTTTGTTCATAAATAAATATTTGAACATTTTATTTTTTGTTCAAAAATTAATATTCGAATGACACAAATAATATATATTGAGATAAAATATGATTGGCAAATAAAATTACCAACAAAAATGTTATAACTCTTTGCCCTCGTATGGCATGTGAAATTTAGGGAATAAAATGTTGAAATAGCCACGCACACAAAAAAAGGTTAAAAAACTAATAATTCACATCTAAATTATAATTATTTCACTTTTCACTTACAAAAGTCAAAAAAGCTAACTCAAACGAGATTTTTTAACTCAGACTTAAATAACTAAAATGCTAAAAAAATATAAAAAATTAACTCACTTCCTAAAGGATGCTTTTATCAATTAAATTATAAATTTTAACTTTGCAAGAAGTCCCTGGAAGAGGCTGCCTATGCAACCTTTGGTCAAACGCACTTCTCCGTAATTCAATTTCTGTTAAATACCCGTTGAAAATAACAAACTCATCAAATACTTGAAATAAAATTAAAAGCGTTTCTTTGCGTTCGTCGTCAAACACCAATTAGCTGGTTTAGTTTTGGTTTTCAAAAAATTTTATTTATGTTTTATTTTCTATATTTTTTTGTTTTCAATGATTTTTTAAAATATTTTAAGTAATTTTTTTTTAAACACACTTAAAAAATATAATATTTACGAAAAAAAATCTTTAAAAAATTAACTAAATACCAAAAATATAAAAAAATTATGAAAATTCAGTACATTTTAAGCATTTTTTGTATTTATTAATTTTTTAAAATATTTTTTCATAAATATTTTACTATTTACATATATCTAAGTAAACTACATCTTAAAAAATAAAAAAATTGCTTAAAATTTTAAAATTATTCACTAAAAATAAAAAAATATGAAAAATAAAAAATTTAATTTCCAGAAAATTGAAACCAAGCCCACTGAATAATTTCAAAAAAACAACTTTTCGCATTTTCAGGTGGAGTTTCAAATGCTAATGTACCACGTGTTAAAGTATAAATTTATTACTTCATCCGCCTCAAAATATTAGTTCCTTATTTTATTTTTTATTATTTTAAAATATTAATCTCTTTTCAAAAATTAAGAAATAAAATAATATAAATTTATTATTTTGCTCTTCTTTTAAATTCATTAATAATATAAAAATACAATTATGACAATTGATATTTCAAAAAAAAAATATATTATCAAAAGATAATTTTGAAAAATTAATATTTTAAAATATAATAATTATATTATTAAAAAAAAGTTAAATTCTCAAAAAAAAATTTATTTTTTTTGAGAGAGAGAAAGTACTATTTCGGACCATTATTGATGGTACTGTAATAAATTATTAAATATGCAGAATACAGTGCAGGGTCATGCTCTCGTTAGAGCATCTACAATGAATGTGTTAAAGTGTGTTATATGATAAAAAATGTTAAAAGTGAGACTCAAAAATATATGTTAAGAGTTTGTTAATTTAGTGAGTGAATAGTGAATGAATGGTGGTATAATGGATGTGTTAAAGGGTGTGTTAAAAATATATATATGTATATATAATAAATAATTTAGTTTAATAAAAAATTTCAAGCCCAAAATTAAATTTCAAGTCCAAAAAAAAAAATCCCAACAAGTAAAAAATAAAAAAATAAAAAAATGCAGTTGACCGGTCAACCGGTAAGACCAATTTTTTTTTATTTTTTATTTTCTTTTCCTGAAGGATTCGAAGCCGGACGTCTCGGGGGACGTCCCACATGCACATTCGCTCTCTCCTTTGCTAGCTAAAACGCTCGTTGCAGTTAACACACATATTAACATCTAACACCAACACACACCACTAATACACACGTTAACAGGGACTGTCCTAAACAATACCTTCAACTAGTCAAAACTTAACACCTAACACTAACACATAGTTTAGTGTGTCCATTGTGGATGCTCTTGTTGATGGAGGTAGGGCCCCAAACCATCAAAAGGTGAAATGCCATTGTGACCAATGTCATTTATTACTAATGGGGTGTTTTGGGGGGAATGTGTTAAAAATTATTTTTTTAGTTTATTTATTTATTTTTTTAAAAATGTGTAAAAATGTGAGAGATAATTGGTTTGTGTTTTCAGGCTCAGTCTTGAGATTTTTGGAGTCTAAAGTCGATAATCAACTACTAAATTTCTGGGGCCCTTCACACTTTTTTTTTTTTTATTGAATGAAAAAAAAAAAATTAAGGTAAAGGATAAAAGATTTGTAAATACCAATATTATAATAGCAATTAATTAGGCAAAAGACAAGACAAATATTTAATTAATTGAATAGAAAAAAAAATATTTACCTGTGTTTACTGTGCTAAGATCAAAATATTTTTTTAAATCAAAATTCAAAACAAAAGCACCACCACTTAACAAAATACAAAACTTTTAAATTATGTGATGTGAAATATTAAACTTAAATAAATTTTTCTTGATGATGTAAATACCAATATTATAATAGCAATTAATTGTGCAAAAGCCAAGATAAATATTTAATTAATTAAATAGGAAAAAAAATATATTTACCTATGCTTACTGTACTAAGATCAAAATATTTTTTAAAATCAAAATTTAAAATACGAGCACCACCACTTAACAAAACACAAAACTTTTAAATTATGTGATGTGAACTATTAAACTTAAATAATTTTTTCTTAATGATGTAAATACTAATATTATAATAGTAATTAATTGTGCAAAAGACAAGATAAATATTTAATTAATTGAATAGAAAAAAAAAATGTACATGTGCTGGTGTGTGCTTCGTCTGGGCTGTTGGTGGTGTGTCCTTGCTGGTGTGTGCTAGCAAACAAATGTAGGGAAGGTTGGATTAAGAGATGATAGGGTTAGGAATTAGAAAAATGGGCCTTTCAGACTGTTGGGCTGGGCCTTAAACTATTGACATTTTAATGGGTCAAAAAAATTAAGTTAGTTTGAGCCTTTGTTTAATTTTTTTTGGACTTAAAACACACCAAACATAGTATACTAACTTATATTAGGAAGGGCTCCTATTTTGGGCCTATTTTGATGGGCCCTAAGCCATGGCCTTATGGGCCTATGGCCAGGGCCGGGCCTATGTGTTTTGAGATAAATTTTAATTTTTTTTTTTAGGGAGAGAGTTTGGAAATTTTTTTGATTTATTTGATCGTATATTTTCAAAATAGTTTTGGAGTTTAGGAGTTTAAGATAATTTGATATTTTGTAGTAGTTGAGTAGATGTGTGTAAGAGAAAAAGTGATTGACAAGGAGAGAGGAGAGATAAAAAGTGATTAGTTGATGTATAGGAGAAAAAGTGATTTTTTAGAAAAAAAATTTCAAAAAATTTGAACCAAACAAAATTAAAAAAAAAAATTCAAAAATTATATCTTGAGATATAAACCAAATAGGCCCAACGTGACCCAAAATGAATTAAAGGTAGGAAGCAACTTTTAACCCACTTTCCAAAAGAAGCTAATGTCACTAGGGTTACAAAACTATTAGAATTGAGGGGTTGTTTGAAAAGTGAGAAAATAGTAAAAAAAATGTTTAAAAATTATTATTTTTCTTAATTTTTTTATATGTATTTTTGTGAAAAATTAAAAATAATCAATTCCGAAACAAACCATGAGTTGAGTTTTGTAGAGTTTGAACTCAAATGGTTGATTTATCGAATTTGAAAATTTAATTTGAGTTTTGTTCGATAATTAATCTAGTAAAATTTGAAATTTTATGATGATTTATTTCTATTATTTAAATAAATATTCAACGGGTCGAGATTATTCAAAGTCGAATTCGGTTCATTTACTAAACGAGCTTAAAATTGTGACTCGAACTTGTTTATTCAAGTCCTAAACGAGGCGGACTCGCAAAAAGTTTGGTTCATTTGTAGTTCTAAATATGACGATATCATTTTTATAAATAAAAATATTTGCAAATGTTTTGTTTTAAAATAAAATATTCGCATTAAGACACATCAATGAGTTAAGGTTATTAAACGAATTAAATTACTTGATATTGGCTTGTGTTTGGTTCATTAAAGTTGTTGAGATAAGCTAATTATGTAAACAAGTAAAGTTTAAATATAATTTTAAACTTGTTAAGTTTTTATACCAAGTTTGAATAACCTACTACTTGGATTGATAACCAAATATATTATGTAAGTAAGTTTAAATATAATTTGAACCTTGTTAGGTTTTCAAGGCACAATGTATTACTCAATTCATTTTCGACCTTACATCCAGTACAAAAATTTAATATTGATTTTTTATTTTTAGGATAAATTACAAATATATCTCCTAAAGTTTGCTTAAAATACGAATTGTCTCCCGTGATTTTGAAAATTATAAATACCTTCCCGTCAGAATTTTTTATTTAACAGAATTAATTAAAAAAGTAAAATTTCTTATTGTTCACTCATACAATAATAAAATTATCTGAATTATTAATTGAAATAAAATTTTAATATTATTAAAAATTATTAATTAGCTTGATAATTTATTAATAAAAGGACTTATTTTTTATGAAATTAAAAACCTTAAGGAGCATAATGTAATTTATAAAACTACAAGGGGTAATTTGTAATTTAAATAAATCTCAGGGGAAGTGTTTATAATTTATCCTTATTTTTATATATAGACTCAAAATATATTTTTCAGGACCAAGAATTATCATAATAATGTATTGTCATTTTTTTTAAAATTATTTTTATATCTTTAAGTCCATGCAATTGTTAGTATTAAGTTAGTGCACAGCCAAAAATAATTTGAGGGACCTTAATCAAAGAAATTATTAATTACTTTATATGATACTCAAACGTGATTGGTTTAGGCGTTCAACTTCATCACATATATGTTTTCAGAGGTAGAATAGAGGGAATTCATAATGAGGAGATTGATAGTAAGGGGATTAAGTAAAATTATATTTATTTTTATGATAGTTGTTAGTGTAGGAATTGTTAAATTATTTTTATATAAAATAATTAAACAAATAAAAAAAATATAAAAAATTAAACATGAATATTTATAAAAAAAATTCCCAATATATAAAAAATAAAAAAATAAAAAAATTTCTAATCCCCTCACTATTTTTCTAATACCATCTCCCCAACCTCCATCTTAATCCCCCCAACCTCCATCTATATCACCTCCAACATCCTAATCCCCTCCCCAACTCTACAAACAAACACAATACTAAGGTGCTGTTTGGTAATACTTACGTTTTCAGTTTTCTGTTTATATTTATAAAAATTTTAAAAACTCAAATAAAAACTTGTTTGGTAAATTTTTTATTTATAAATCAGTGGTCTTAATTTATAAATTTGGCCAAAAAATGTAAACTCAAAAAATGTGTTTCCGTTTTGAGTTTTTGAGTTTTTTTTTTTTTTTTTATCACTCAACACTAGCCACCACCCGCCACCATTTTCCACCACCGTCTTCCACCACCACCACCCACCACCCACCCCTCACCACCACCTGCCACCACCACTCACCACCCACTTGCCACCACCACCCACCACCCGCCACCACCACCCACCTGCCACCCATCAGCCACCACCCACCTGCCATCCACTCGCCACCACCACCCATCCATTGCCACCACCACTCACCACCCACCTGCCACCACCATCCACCACCAGCCACATGCCACTTGCCACCCACCACCCGCCACTACCACCACCACCCACTCGCCACCCACCTGCTACCACCACCCACCACCCACCCGCCGCCCACCTACTACTGCCACCCACTACCCACCTGCTACCACCACCCGCCGCCCACCTGCTTTCACCACCCGCCACCCACCTGCTATCACCACCCACCACCACCACCACCGCCCACTCGTTACTACCCACCCACTGCCACCACCCGCCATCCGCCATCCGCCATCTGCCTACCACCACCACCCACCACCCACCACCACCCACTCGCTACCATCCACCACCCGTCACCGTCACCCACCCATCCACCACTACCACCACTCGCCACTTACCCGTCACCACCCACCACCACCTGCCATCCGCCATCCACCTACCACCGCTACCAACCACCCGCCACCACTACTACCACCACCACCACCACCACCCACTGGCTGCCACCCACTACTCGTCACCGTCACCCACCCGTCCACCATCACCACCTGCCATCCGCCACCCACCTGCCATCACCACCCACCACCTGCCACCACCGCCGCCGTCGCCCACTCGCTACCACCCGTTACGGTTACCGTCACCACCCACCCACCACCACCACTCGCCACCATCACCACCCGCCACCACCCACCACCCACCACCACCCACTACTCGCCACCACCACCACCACCACCCACTCGCTACCACCCATCACCTGCTACCGTCGCCCACCCACCCACCATCACCACCCGCCAACTACCTGCCACCACTCGCCATCCGCCACCCACCTGCCACCACCACCGCTACCTGCCACCATCGCCCACTTGCCACCACCCACCACCACCCGCCATCCACCACCCACCACCACCCACCACCCGTCACCACCACCACCACTCACTTGCTACTACCCACCACCCGCCACCGTCACCCACCTACCCACCACCACCACCCACAACCATCCGCTACCCACCACCCATCGTCACAACTTTCCACCACCGTCTTCCGCTGCCACTTGCCACCACTTGCCATTTCTCACTCTTTTTTATATTTTTAATTTTTTTTTTAATATTTTGTCAATTACCAAACGCGTTTGTAGTTTATATTTTTCTAAAAATAAACAAAAACCAGTTTATAAAATTTTTATAAATATAAACTAAAAACGTAAACGTTACCAAACAGAATACCTCCACCATCCTAATTCCCTTCCATCTATTTAACCCCAAAACAAACGGGCCCTTAATATAAAAATGACAGTGTCCCATGTTGACCTATCATTACAATTTTTTTTTTTACCAATGTTAAAAACACAAATGAATAAAACGATTAACGGAAAATGTAATAAAATGTTGGGATTAAATCCGTTTATGAAAATTCAAAATAAATCTTAATCTGTCCTGATATCTAGTGCTTTAATTATGTTTTTTTAGTATCTTGATAGTTTTTAATACGATAGTGTTACATATATCAATTAGTGTACTAATTGATATACTTACACTAATTATAACATTATTATTAACCTCATTTATTGTACAAATTACAATTATCAAAATTTTTTTAAATTATGTCACATTATTAATTAATACACTAATTAATATATTAATTAGTGCATATAACATTATTTTTTAAAAAAATACTCTACATTGTTTATCACTTAATAATTGTCAAACTATCTCTCAAAATTTTAACAAAAAATATTTGTCTCCCTCTTTTAACTAATAAATATCAAATTAAAACGTCACCACAACTTGCTCTAAAATGGCCAAATAATTTTGGAAAATACTAAAGGTCCCAAATTTTCTACTAAATAAATGATCAAATGTCTCACATGGGTGTGGGGCCCACAAAATTGCGGACCCCACACCCATGTGAGACATTTGGTCATTTGTTTGGTAGAAAATTTGGTATCCCTAGCATTACCCAATAATTTTCCCTTCCATCACCATCACAGTCCAATAAGATCAGCCCAGTTGTCTTTTGTCTCCTTGCGAAATTTATCTTAGCAAACCACTTTAATTGAACAAGGTACACTCGGCGTTGATTTTCCACACGTAATGTTCGCTTCTTCCACATTACCCATTCTAACCTCTTTTTTTTTTTTTTATTATTATTTTTAACATTTGGAAAAAAAAAATTATCTTTTTAATTTTTGCTTTTGTCTATTTTTTTTATTTTTTTATTTTATATTTAACATTTAATGTGAAAAAGAAAACTTTATGTAAAATAAGTTGATCCTCATTTTGTTCAACCACTTGTATTCTATCTAGAGTAAATTACACTCACTTCCCTTAAAGTTTTAAAAAAATACAATTAATCTTACATTTTTTTTTTACATAATTACATTGGTCTCCCTTGAAATTTAAATTCACATAGCACTTATGTCATTTTTCGCTAGTAATTCGTGAGTTGTATATATAAAAAAATAATATCATCATATGTTTTCTATTAAAATATACGTTTAATTTTATTTATTTCAATATATATTCACTATTTGTATTAGTTTTGGTCGCTTTAATTTTGTTAAAACAAAGGTTAGTAATTATGTTAATTTTGTAAGACTAAATATATTTTTCTCAAACCTCAAAGGAGAAGAGTGTAATTTACCATTTAATTTGTTGATTAAAATAGAGGAATTCAATACATTTAGGGCATGTTTGATTGACAGAATTAGCGTATGAGATTGAGATTATTAATCTGTAAGCCCAATAATTCTATGTTTGTTTTGAAGTTGTCATGCCCAACAATAATATAATAAATACAACCCAATCATAAGTTAATAATTGCATAAATGAGAATAAATAGTTCTTTCATTATATAAAAGTTAAAGATACAAAAGAGTTTATCATAAATAAATGTCCTATTGGCTTATACCTTTCTAAGCCTTGACTTGGTTACAACATAAGTGAGCTTCGCTCATTACACCTTAAGCCTTTGGCTTTGCAAAAATATACAATAAAAATAAGAAGCTCTTGCTCCAGAAAATCCCTCCAACGCTATTGCCTTGGTGGAGGCATCCCATCATTACTTGAAAATGTTTTTCCCAAATAAGGTGAGCCACAACCCAGTAGGAATCATCTAACATAATATATGAAGTTTAGCAAATGTATAAGTACAAAGTGTATAAACAATACTTGTGGTAAAACTTTTCACAACTTTATATATTCTCAAGATATCAATTTCAAGTCTTAATCCATCTTCTTTCAATTCATATTCCGTTCACTTATCTGCCTCAATTCATGAGTCAATTTCGTTATTTCTTAACAACTGAACTAAGGTTACAACTCAACAAATTTTCAAATCATACAACACATATGCATAAACACTTCAAATTTTCATTTCACGGATATTTCATCCGTAGACAGCCGTCAAACGGGACCTATGTAAACGTAGGCTATACAAGCACTACAATTGCCATTTTATGGAAATTTCGTCCACGGGCAGTCGTCAAATAGAACCCATGTATAATTTTGGGACTTTCACCCAAGAGACTCCGGCCAACTTAATTATAATGGAGTCCATCCACTTTCTCCACCCAAACAATCATTCATATATATGCAATGTATTTAAACATAGTCATATCCAATGACAATCAACAAGAGGTTAGTTTCATTTTATCTAATCCTCATGCAATTTCTACAAACACTCATAGCTATCCTCCACCAATAGCCCAATACAGATATTTCTAAACAGATATACGATCTCAAGATAGATAATTTGACCAAATTTCCAAAGATGTGAAGCATTATATACTTAATTCCACCATCTATTTCAATACTCACTTAATTTCATATTTACCACACCAATTTCAATTATTTATACAGAATAATTATGTTAGCCATTTTAGGGCAAAAATCTCATTTTTTCTAAACATCAACCCAAGTACCAAAATCTACCATTTTGACACAACATGACCATATATTCAACCCCATACCCATTTATTTCATACTTGCCAAAAACCCCTCTTTTCATTTCACCCCCAAACCCTAGGTTTGTACAAACTACTCCCAAATCCCACAATTGTTACACAATAACAAATAACTAAGCTAAAAAACATATGAGAGTGTAGAAGAATCCTTATCTCAAAGAGAGAAGACGAGTCAAGCAAGAGTGAAACTCCAAGGACACCAAAACCCACTTCTATTTGGATCAAAATGAAGATCTTGAAGCACACTACCTCTTTCTTAAAGGCACTAGGGTGAAAAGATCAATGGATCTGGATGAAATTGAAGAGTGAAGGTGAATTTTAGAGAGAGAAGCTCAAGATCTAGATATTTGGAGAGTTTTAGAGAGAGAGAGAGAGAGAAGAAAAAGATTCAAAATGATGTTTTCACGGACTGTTATATACGCAGTCCGCTCGAGCGTGTAAAGTGACGCTCGAGCGTCAGACACAAAGTTTCGCTCGAGCGTGAAAAGTGGCACTCGAGCGTGGGATACGCTCTTTCAGAAGTTTTGCAGTCGAAGGACCCTGGTCGAGCGTCCAATGCATTCTCCTAGTATTTGCAGACCTGCAAAAACACTGAGAATTGACAAATCCCGCTTAAGCGCAAGAATAGCTGCTCGAGCAGAGGAGCAAAGTTTGTGACGCTCGCTCGAGTGCAAGAATGCCCGCTCGAATGGAAAAGCCAAAATCTAGGCATCACAGATTTGGAAAAACACGCAACCAACCTATTCCAAACGCACAACTACAATCCGATAACCAAAATAAAGGAAAAGACAAGGGAAAAAGATACGAATAACCATACAAAATCATACCAACCAGAGTCCGGAATACGACAAGTGATGGTCAAAATCAGAATCGCTATAGAAATTTTGTTTCAAAATTATTAATCCAATAAATAATTAATCCAACAAATTTGTAAGATTATTAGTAATGGGGTAGGAGTGAGATTATATATCATGAGTTGGGAAATAAAGTAAAAAAACTCTTTTACCCTTGACTAAAAATTAAAACATTTATTATTTTTATATAATTTTATATTTTAGAATGCTAAAAATAATTTTAAAAAATTTAAAATATTTTTTGATATTTATTTTATCAAATTAGTTTATATTTTTGAAAAAAATTAAAAAACAAACCAAACATGGCCCTTGTATTTTGTATTTTGTATTTTTATTTTTCTTTTATTTATTTATTTATAATTTTTTTCAAAACCATTTTTATGAAGAAATTTTGATAAAGTAAAGATTGTGAACAAATATTGATAGAGGGTAAAATTGGAAAAAAAGATAAATATAGTGTAATTCTACATTTATATGTTTTTTATCCAATACAAATCAAACAATGGATAACGGGATAATTTATCCTACTAATTCAATTAAACAATGAATACCAGACTAATTTGATAAAATTATTAATACCTTCACTATGTGAATCAAACATGGTCTAAATGGTGACTATTTTACAATTTGAACAAATAAAAATAAAATTTTATTTATACTTGTTAAATTAAAACTAAAATTATTTTCGATAGAAGTGAAATCAGCATAGGTAAAAGATTTACATTAAAAAAAATATTTATTTAAAATTAAAAAATACTAACAAAAAAAAATATTATTTTAAAATTCAATAATGTACCAAGGGCCTAATAAAATAAAAAGAAGATTTCGAAGTAGGGATGACAATGGATAACCTACCTTGTAGGTATCCATGGAGACCCAACCCAAATACATGGGTTTTTTCCTCTTTTTTTTTATCCATTGGGTAGGGTATCTGATATTCTTGAAATATCCACAGGGGATGGGTACCCACTAATTTTCCCATAATTTTTTTTTTTTTTTTTAAGATTCACAACCAAAACTAAATATACATTCAATCTTTTTTCTTTTTTTTTTTTATTTATTTTTTCAGGTTCACAACCAAATTATTTATTTATTTATTTATTTATTATTTTTTTAAGATCCACAACCAAAGCTAAATATACCTTCAATCTTTTTTTATTTTTATTTTTAAGGTTCACAACCATTTTTTTTTTAATTTTTAAGATTCACAACCAAAACTAAATATACATTTAATCTTTTTTCTTTTTTTAATTTTTTTAAGGTTCACAACCAATTTTTTTTTTTTTTTTTTTTTTTTTTTTTTTTTTTTTAAGATTCACAACCAAAGCTAAATATATATTTAATTTAATTTTTTTTTAAGGTTCACAACCAATTTTTTTTTTTTTTTAAGATTCACAACCAAAGCTAAATATATATTTAATTTAATTTTTTTTTAAATTTTTTTAAGGTTCACAACCATTTTTTTTTTTTTTTAAAGATTTACAACCAAAGATATACATTCAATCTTATTTTATTTTATTTGGCTCAACAATAAAATCAAATACACATTAATTAACATTGTCACATTATTCTTGTCAAATTTTATGCATATCTAGAATTTTTTAAATTTATTTAAAAAAAATTAAGGACACTGTCTAGTGTAGGTTTCGGTTTGCTTTTCTATGTTATTTTATTTTGTTGTGTATTGTAATTTTCAGAATGGTTTGCTTGTTCTGAAATTTCAATTAACGAGTATGAATCTATTTGTTTTATGTTATCACACAATTTATACAACATATATATATATATATATATATATGAATGTATTTGAAAATAAGAAAATTGTAGAGAATCAAAACAAGCATGAGTTGTGATTGGTTAGAAATGATGGGTACAAAGATTTATTTGCTAGAAAAACAAAAAGGGGATACAAAGTCATACTAAATAATTTTTTTTAAATTAAAAGAATTATTCTTAGTTATGAACAGATTTAACTGAAATCAACTTGTTTCCCAATGTAATGCTTCATTTATTTAGATAGAAAATATTTTTTAATGAAAAATATTTTTTATAAAAAAAATTCAAAATATATTTTTTTATATTTGGTGGTGGTGGTGATGGAACGAAGGTGAAAGTAGAAATTATTACATTGTGGTGGGGTGATGGCGGCAGTGATGATGGTAGTGGCTATGGTGATGGTAGTGTGACAGTGAAAGTGAGAATAGTGGTGACGGTGTTGTGAAATTAGTAAAAATTTAATTGAAAAAACATTTTTTGTTTTTTAAAAGTAACAAACAACAAAATTCGTGGGGGACTAAAGGAAGAAGATGGAGGATGGATTGGGTGTAGTAATGCATAGATATCTTAAAATGAGTGGTTCAGATTTGTTAAAGGTATAATTAGATTTTGAATAAATTAAAATGAATGGTTCAAATTTGCTAAGAGAAAGATGATTTAAGGTCTAAATTGTCCGTGGCTAACAATTCCTTGTTTATGCCCTGATGCAATTTAATATGAGTCTTATAACACTTTCTTCCAACAAACTTTTTGATTGTCTCAAAATTATATATTTGATTATTATAAAACAAACTTTTTAATTAATTAATTAATGTGTATTTGATTTTGTTGTTGAACCAAATAAAATAAAATAAGATTGAATGTATATTTAGCTTTTGTTGTGAACCTTAAAAAAATAAAAAAATAAATAAAAAAATAAGTTGTTAACATTAAATATATTAAAAAAGAAAGAAAAAAGATTGAAGGTATATTTAGCTAAAACCTTTATAAAAAAAAGACAAAAGAAAAACAAGAAGGTTGTTAACATGAAATATATTAAAAAAGAAAGAAAAAAGATTGAAGGTATATTTAACTTTTGTTGTGAACCTTAAAAAAAAAAAAAAAAATTGTTAACATTAAATATATTAAAAAAGATAAAAAAAAGATTGAAGATAATTTAACTTTTGTTGTGAACCTTAAAAAAAAATAAATAAAAAAAAAAATTGTTAACATTAAATATATTAAAAAAGAAAGAAAAAAGATTGAAGGTATATTTAACTTTTGTTGGGAACCTTAAAAAAAAAAAAAATAAATAAAAAATAAAAAAATAAATAAAAAAAAATTGTTAACATTAAATATATTAAAAAAGAAAGAAAAAAGATTGAAGGTATATTTAGTTTTTGTTGTGAACTTTTAAAAAAAGAAAAAAAAAGAAAAAAAAAGTGGTTGTTAACATTAAATATAAAAAATAAAAAAAAGGGGATTAAAGTGGATTGGGGAAAATTCATGCCCATTAAAAAATGGGAAGGATGGTACCTATGGGGAATGGAAAATGGAGAATGAGAAAAATTTATTATAGGAAAATGGGGATGGAGAATTAATATCCACCCCGATTGCCCCCATTGCCATTCCTATTTCGAAGGGATCAAAATCCACGTGGTGGTGCATGAGCCATTATGAAAAAGCGGTTTTGGCACTGTAATCGCAGCTATCACCCTCTTCTCTTGTGTTATTTATAGGGCAAACTTCGCAAACTTCATTTTAGTCATCTGTAGTTTGGATCTGGTGCAGTATTCGGAAATTATCATATAATTTTTTATAATTAATGGACTAAAACGCATAGTTAACTTTTCTATTTAAAATAATAAAATGTGAAAGTCACACGCCTCTATAGAAAGTGAGTCCATTTTTATGACGAAAATATCTTTTATACCTCTTCAAATTTACAAAAGATGCCATTCTATTTTCAATCTTCTTTTTCTTCATCTCTTCTCTCTCTCTCTCTCTCTCTCTCTCTCTCTCTGTGTAACGACCCCATTACGTATAACAATTAGCACTTAATTAATTAAGGAGATTTGGGATTTAATTGCCAATTATCATAATTTAATCTGGGATTTATGAAAATCATGGAGATTGATTCATATATGATTTTATTGAAGATTTAATTTGAAATTAGAAATTAAGGGTCCAAATGACGTAAGGAAGTGAAGTTAAGAAGTTGAATCAATTTAATCTTAATTACGGACCCATTTGGAAGTTTAATTAAATATTCGATTCAATTTAGAAAAATTGAGATTCGATTAATTAGGTCCAAATTAGAGTTAATTAAATTAATTAAATTATGAGGATTGAGAATTGTGATTATTATGAATTAAATTTATTTATGGTGTACCCAATTTGAATATGTAATTTATTGACGAAAATTTTGAGTCTGATTAGGAATTGAAGGCATAAATGATTTAAGAAACTAAAATTGAGGATGGAAATAAGTTTAATTTGATATTTGGAGCCTTTTGGGAGTCTGATTAAAAATCAGATTCAGAATGGTAAAGATTAAATATAATTAATTGGGCTTTAATGGAAGTCAAATTAGACTGAGTAAATTATGTGGGATTTTGATTAGTTGTGATTAATTAAATTATGTACTAATCAAGTGTTAATTATAATTAGTTAAGACAAAAGCGGGGTTAATTAAGTCAATGCATAAATTAGTAATTTAGTTAATTTTAGAGCCTTCTAATCTTTTAGTATTGGAATCTTGTGCACGTGTGAATAGTGTTGAATCAAGAAGTGGGTTTGTGTATACGTGGTGCCAATTTCAAGTGAAGAAATGGGCTTACTCTTTTCTTCTTCAAAAACTGTTTTGTTGAATATGGTTCGGAGAGGGAGAGAAGAACCGAGAGAGAGAGAGTGAGAGAGAGAAGTCCAACCTTATGCTGGAAAAAGCTTTGGAGGAATGGGTTTAAGAGATCTAAATGAGGATAAGAGAGGGAACTCAAGGAATTAAAAAGAAATTCAGCCATTGAAGGTTAAAGGTAAGGGTTTCAACCTTGATTTTTTTGTAGAAATCCTTGTATCACACTTGGAATTAAAGATGAGTTTGGCTCAATTTCATGTAATTAAAAGAGTATTAACAAGAAGATGATGGAATTAAATTAGATGGTTATGGAATAAATTTAGGAATTAATTATTTTGGGTTTGATTTTGGAATACCATGCATGAATTTGTGTCAAATTTTTGCATGCATGAACAAACTTTGCAAGTCTCAATACTCTAATTGTACATGCATCTTAGATGTTTAAAAGATTTGAAGGATTAGTTCCATGTTTGGGTATAAGAAGAGCAAGTTTTGGGGTAATATGAATTCATGAACATTTTGAACTTAATATTGAATTAAAGAAATTTTGGATGTAATTGGTTTGAATTTGATCCTAATTTCACACATGCAAATATTTTTTTAAGAGTTTTATAACTTTAATTTCATGTTTTAGATAATCCTCCGTGCATTATGAATCAATAGAATTAGTCTCATGGATTTTGTAAGAAATAAGGTTTTAAGTAAGAAATTAAGTAGACTCATAGTTGTAGAAATTAATTTGAAAAATTAATTGTTTTGATTAGATTTTGTAGTATTTTCTTGTGTTACATGAGTTTTTAAGGGAATTGAGCCATTCAAGTTCATATTTTGAAGAGATAAATGAAATGTTTTAAGAAAATCAAGTTTATGGAAATTTGGAATTAATCCTAAAGTTTTGATTTTATAATTAGATTTTTAATCCACGCATGTAATGTAATTTCAAGAGTTTGGAAAGTCTAATTCATATTTTAATATTGTGGGTTAATATAAAGAAAATGAATTAAAACTAAATTTGGACAATTGGAGCATGATTTTGAATAAATGATTTCTAATTGAGAGTGTCTACTGAATTATATATTGATTCTCCATATTTGTGTACCAAAATACATGTTTTGAGGCCTTGAATATCAAATCTAAACTTGAATTACAATTCTGGAAATTCCAGAATTCACACTGTCCGCTCGAGCGTGGAAAGTTTTGTTCGAGCGTGAAAATCGAGCTCCCAAAAGTGTTTCAAAATTTTACAGTCTGCTCGAGCGACCAAAGTGGTGCTCGAGCGAGGACCCTATTTTCAGCAATTTTTGACTAACTCTTTTAAATGCATAATTACATCCTCATGACATTCTAAGTATTCTTAGGCACCAATTGGACTCTCATAGTCATGGAATAAACTAGAAACACATAAAGAGAGTTGAATTAAAATGAAATGAATATTAAATGGTGTTTCTATTGTGTTTTTATTATGTGATTTATATAGGTGGGCATCTGAGGCCGTATATCGACTTAACCCACTGTGAGTAACATTTTTGTAAAGATATGTTGATATAAATTATGTTTTAATTGTTATCGATAAGCTATGGTTTCTTGAGATGCTATCTTGATTATGTGAACGAATGTCCTATTTGTGAATCTATTATGGCATCCGCAGATAGTCCCAAGTCATGGGGGACGACATGTAAATGCGGGTCCATGATGTATATGTGATACGAGATCTCGTTAGCCACTTTATTGTGGTGATATGTGTTTAATCAGTATCTGGAACTGATTACTCTAGTCCGAAGACGATATGTGATATGTTCTGTGAGATGTACCATTATATTATGTTCTGATATGAGACTGATATGATTGATTGTGATATGATTTGTTTTACGGATATTGTATTTGGAATTCGTTCACTAACCCCTTTACGTTAATGTTATTCACTGGGCTTTAGCTCACAGTTTATTGTATATATGTAGGTGGTCAAGCACTGGAGCAAAGTTAGCGGCGTTAGCCTAATTTCGTTTTGTCAAGCCAACCTACTGTGCCTCACCACGAGGTTTCAAACCGTTATTGTCAAGGCTTTGTTTTGGCTTTGGGATTTAATTCTCCAACATGTCTTTTATTTTGTACTTAGACGTGTTTTGGACTTCAGTTTTTACATATATATTGAATATGGACTTGTTCTTATGTCTGTATTGGTATATATATATATATATATAAGTTGTTTGTGCATTTAAGTCCTCACAGCTCTTTGGACATTATGTTTTAATATTTACAGGCTTCCGCCGGCCCCTCCTATTGTATAATTGTTATTACTGTTAAGCAGGCCTCTGGTAATCACGGATTACTGGCCGGTTACGATGCTAAACCCTTAGGAGCGGGTTTGGGTCGTGACACTCTCTCCTCTCTCTCTCCTCCCCTCAAACCACCACCCATATCCATCCTCTCTCATAGGATGAACAAACACACCTCTAATCAATTGAACAAACACAACTTTGAACAAACACATTTTTGATCATGTATGCATAGATATATACATATATATTTTTCTTGATCATGTACAAATACATATACAAATCCAAACCCATTTTAATTTTTTTTTTGATTGAAGAGAATTAAAATTCCTCCCATACATATACATATACATACATATATATATATATATATATATATTTGTATACATATACAAATCCAAGCCTATTTTAATTTTAATTTTTTTTTGATTAAAGAGAACTGAAATTCCTACTATACATACATATATATATATATATATATATATATATTTGTATACATATACAAATCCAAACCCATTTAAATTTTTTTTTTTGATTGAAGAGAACTGAAATTCCCTCCGTATGGCATGTCGATCTCCAGCGAAGTGGAGAACCTCATCTATAACCCCAGCCACTTCAGAGCCATCTATTCTTGATTTATTTAAATATATTTTTGGGTAAAAAATTAGGCTTTTGATTTGGGTTTTTTTTTTTTCATGATTTCTTTCAAATTAACATTATTTTGATTAGTCTTTTGATTTCTTTCATGTTTCCTGTGTTGATTCAGAGATGATTATTGAGAGGGTAATTTGTATAGCCAAATTGGGCCGAGCTAGGAAGCATTGTTCTGAATATTAGGCCGTACTAAGAGCCGGGCTATGGGCCAGAATAGAGGTTGATAGCTCGGAATAGAGGTTGATAACTCGGTCTTGGGCCAGGTTGGTCAGCTGTGACACTGAGGCTTGGATCTAGCTGTTTAAAGGAAGTTCTGTAGCAAACCGAGGTAACATCAATGACGAGGGCTGAGCTATGTATAGCTCGGTAGGGTGGCATTCGATAGATTGGCATCCGATCTATCGGTCCGAATGGCAGGGGACCGAGATAAGGCAGCTCGGCCAGGAATGTATAACCGAGCATGAGGGAATGACCATCTCACTTGCTTGCAGTGATGAGGGTGTTTTAAGGATAAACATCATCCTTGGGCATGAGAATCCTAGGAGGACTCTGCTAAGGATAGTAGAGTCCTACTAGGATTGTGCAAACCATCTCACTTGGTTGGTAGTGAGTAGAGTGTGTGATTCCTAGGAGGACTCTTATAAGGAGAGTTAGAATCCTACTAGGATTGTGCCAGGCAGAGTCTATAAAAGCTCATAGCAGGACCTATGTATAGGTATCACAATTTTGACTCTTAGAAACACATAACTTTTTGTCTATTGTCTATTTGCTCACTTAGGCATCAGAGAGGTATCTGACACACACCCACCGGCTAGCTCACGTTTGTGTCTTTAGGAAGTAAAGTGACGACGTTTGGAGGAGCGCAAACTTGATCAACAGGATTATACGAGAAGATTATTTCATACTCGTACGATTATTATTGACTAAAAAAATAAAATAATAGAAGATTAGAGTCACAAGTTGCTGATTATGCAAAAGTTTAAAATGAAGAGAGAGAGAGAGAGAGAACTGGGTTTCCTTTGAATTGGAGAGAGAGAGAGAGAGAGAGAGAGAAGAACAAAATGAAGATGATGGTATAATTGTCAATTTACAACTTCTGTTAACAAAAGTTAGTGTGTGTTTTAGTCTATCAACCACAGGGGGGTTATGTGGTGATATTCGAACGTCAGGGGGTAATTCGCAAATGGCTAAAACCATAGGGGGTAAAGTGAAGTTTGCCTTTATTTATATCAATTATGTTGTATTTATTATTATTTTAATATCATATATATAAGTTATGTATTTGGAAAGTTGCTATTTTAGTTTTTAGTTATTTTAATAGGTTAAAATTTTGTATTTGGGAAGATAGTCGGATTTTTTTGTAGTTAGATATGATATTTGTGAGGAAAAAAGTGAAATGATTATAGATTTGATGTGATATTTTATTTTATTGACTATTTTAATCTATTATGTCTTTTTGTAAATTTTAATCTAAAAAGCCAAAAAATAGCCTTTTAGATATTTGTATAGCTTATCTGAACTAAAAATATAGTTTATATATTCTAAAAGTATCACTACAACAAAATACATCTTTGGCGACTAAAATTGGCGACTAAAATAAATTTAGTCGCCAAAAGTGTTAGAATTGGTGACTAAAACTTTTTTTTGGTCGCCAAAAGTATAAATTTTAGCTACTAGATTTTTTTAGTCGGAATATATTGATTATTGGCGACTAAAAATAATTTAGTCGCTAAAAATACTAGAATTGGCGACAAAAAAAAAAATTTAGTCGCCGTATATTGAGTTTTGGCTACTAAAATATTTAGTCACCGAATGTAAAATTAATAATTTATTTTTTATCTTTTGGCGACCAAAAGTTTAGTCGCCAAAACATATTTTCAGCGACCAAAAATTAGTTTAGTCGCCGTATATTAGGTATTGGCTACTAAAATATTTAGTCGCCAAATGTAAAATTAAAAAAAAAAAACTATCTTTGGCGACTAAAAGTTTAGTCGCCAAAACATATTTTCAGTGACCAAAAATTAGTTTGGTCGCCAAAAAATAAAAAATTGGAGGGAGACATTTTTAATTTAAATTTGAGGGATTTATAAAAGTAATTGGCAACTAAAGATTTTTATCGCTAATGGTGTAACATATAAGTAATTGGCGACCATTATGTATTTTAGTCATCAATTGTATAAAATAATATATATATATTTTGTACCAAACCAAACCCTAAAATAATCTGCGCCTCTCTCTCTCTCTCTCTCTCTCTCTCTCTCTCTCTATTCGGCATCCCTCTCCCTTTCTCTCCCCGTCTCCACTACTCCTCTCCCCTCCCTCTCTCACTGCCGCTCTTCTTCGCCTTCGACGGAAACCGGAGCACCTCCTTCTCACGCCGCCGCCTCCTCCTCCTCCGCCGATCTTCACAGATCCACCGCTGTGAGATCCAGAGGCTTCATCGCTGAGATGAACTCTGCTCCATTGATGCTCCGTCTCGCGTATGCTTTCTCTCTTTCTCTCTCAAAATATTCAGAGGTTTCTTGTGGGGATCTTAAAGATCTGATTGGTCCTTTTGATTTTCACTATTGATCTTAAAAATCAATACATACATACTATATACACACATCAATCTTTATCATCGTGGTAGCTTTCGATTTATTCCCTTTCAATTTGATGCATTTGATTATCTTTATCCACTTAATTTTTTTTTTTTTGGTTTTTCATTTTCGAAAAGATTGTCACAGTTTGTCACAAGAAAATTGCATTTTTCTTTTAAGTTGTTTTTTTGTAGATGCTTTGCTCTAGTATAAATTGTCAAGTCTGCATCTTTCTCCAGTGATGTTCTAATCTTTATAAATCTTATCGTGTTATGTTTCAGTCTGGATAAATGTTATCATATACTATAAATTTCTAATTCGTTCTCCTATTTATTTATTTTTTGTAGGGGCTATGTCGGAATTCACAGCTCCGGATTCAGAGATTTTTTTTTAAAGCTAGAGCTTCTGCGGGCTATTGTGGACTCTGGATTTGAGCATCCATCTGAAGGCAAGATATTTATTCATATAGTCATTCAAATTCATAAATAGATTTTTTATGTCTTAGAATAACTATTAATTTTGTTTTTCTTTTATTCTTTCAGTTTTGGTCATAATGTTATGTTCATCCATCTGTTGATGTCTAGCTGTCTTCTTAGGCTTTTGTAGAATTTAGATTAAAGAAAGATGAGCATCTGTAATTGAAACGCATAAGCTTTGTACTTTCTGGTTGTGGTTGTCGTGGATCTCCTATTACTTAGTTTCACTTTGGTAAGTTTTAGATATTATGGCTTATTTTTAAATAGATAGTGATTATTATTGTTGTTATTTGCTGGTATTGAATATGTTGACACATTATACTTAATATTGTCTTAAAATCATGGTCTGGGTAGCTGCCTATTGTTTTTTCTCATTTCTTTCATCTTCCAATATTTATTTTTTATTTTTTGACGATTAGCTTCTTGGATGTCATATGTCAAGCGAAATCTGGGATGGGAAAAACTGCTGTTTTTGTTCTGTCAACATTGCAGCAAATTGAGCCTGTTGCAGGTCAAGTTGGTGCCCTTGTTTTATGTCATACAAGGGAATTAGCTTACTAGGCATGTATCTAAATCGTAGGGCTTAAACCCTCATCTATTACTCTCTCTTCCTCAAACAACTCACACAGACATATATGTATGCATAGACAATCCAATTTCTATCTTATTAGTTTTCTTTCTTTTTGGTGTTTATCATTACTGCAGATCTGCCATGAGTTTGAGAGGTTCAACACTTATTTTCCAGATATCAAGGTTGCTGTTTTCCATGGCGGTGTCAATATCAAAATTCACAAGGACCTACTGAAGAATGAATGCCCTCACATTGATGTTGGAACACTTGGAAGAATACTGGCACTTGCTAGAGAAAAGGATCTTTCTCTGAGGAATGTGAGGCATTTTATCTTTCTCTAGTAACTACCATTTTTATTGAAACAAGTGTGCATCTTTTTTGTTCACTTGTTGAATTTAGGAGTTGTGTGGCTCATTACTCCATACTTGTTATTGTAACCTGGATTCTGTTTGTTGTTGATGTAACTCGGTTGTTATGTTCATGTATTATGCATTTGTTGTGTTAGGTTTATGAATTTTTCTATAAATTGTAGATCATCATCTTTATTTTGATGCATTTGCTCCATTTATGTAAATTGTTGTGCATTCTTTATTTTATACTTTGGTATAACTTTACTTTGTTTGCTGTCATATCTGATTGAGGCCTGACTATCAGAATCATTATTGTTTCTCTCCAGAATATCGTTGAATATCTATAAAAATGTAGAGCTTTCTTCCAATGCTTAATAATGAACTCCCTCATCAGAGGAATTCAACTTGCAAGCAACAGTTCAGTAAGTTGAGGAACCTGATGCTTATGTAATGATCAGGCAAATCATTTGATTAGCTCATGTTTCGCTTCAGAAATTCATCTACTTCTGCTTCTTGCTCTCCATGTCTTGGAGATTTTGTTAAATTACTAACCTGAACCACTTTAGGCCAATTCAGATTACAAAGAGGCATTGCTGTCAGGTAGTTTGAAGAAAACAGAGCTTTGAGTGTCAGACTAGAATCTTTGTTGTCTTGTGTAACTATCCTGACATTCAAATCTCTACCAGAAGTGTTTGTTTCTATAAGCCAGCCAACAACAACTGTGCAATCAGCAAAAGCTCCTACTTGCTACCCAAAGCCTTAATTTGAGCATTGCACTAGCACATCAGTGTGCAGACAAAGCTTTTGCATTGAGGACTGGATTGGCTTGAAGACCTTGGACAGAGCTGGGAGAGTCAAGTACATCAGTGTGTCCGGAAATCATATCAAAATGTCCAAAAATGATATGATAAAGTATATTGTCCCTTACTTGAAGAAGGGGTTTGGGCGTCTAAAGAGGGTCGACGAAGTTCAGAAGTTAAGTAAACAAAGGTTGTTGGGGAGGGAGGGATAATCCTGCAGTAATGCAAAGCCACACAAAAGCGCAAAATTTAACATCCGTCACACATCAGCTGAATTTATAATTGAAGGATGAGTTTTAGTCAATGAGTTTTTTTGAGAGCAGCCTGATTAGATATTAATTTTGTTTAATCCTCTGTTATGTATGGAATTATATTTTTGAGATTGGATTATACTTGATTTGTATAGAATTTTTTTTGGAAATATTAATTTGATGTTAAATATGATTTTTTTTTTTTTTTTTTTTTTTTTTTAATGGTTGAAAGTGAAATGTGTGTGTGTTGTGAAATGGTTGCTAATTTTATCAGTATATAGATAATTTTATTTATAAAATGGAAAAAAACTTTTGGCTACTAAATATTTGGTAGCTAAAAATAAAAATAAAATGGAAAAAAACTTTTGACTACTAAATATTTAGTAGCTAAAATAAAAGCTGACTTTAGGCGACTAAGAATTTAGTAGCTAAAAAAAATAAAATGAAAAAAATAAAAAAATAAAAAGATGAAAAAACCCTTTGGCGACTAAAACTTTGGTCGCCATAGGTACTTCAAGTTTTGGCGACCAAAGTTTTAGTAGCGGAAAATAAGATTTTTGGTGACTAAAATTTTATTTTAGGTGACTAAAAATGTTAGTCGCCATTTATAGGACTTTTGGCGACTAAAAAATATTTAGTCGCCAATACCTTCCCCGACAAGTGTTCCGCGACCAGTCTAGCGACCAAAATATTTAGTCGGGCAAAGAATTTGGCGACTAAAAATTGCACTTTTGGCGACTAAAAAATTCGTCGCCAAATGTGCATTTTGTTGTAGTGTATTTATTAATTTTTTTAAATAATTATATAATTGGAGAAATTTGTGAAAAAATTAGTTTTTTGAGTGCGTATGGTATTACATTCAATAATTATTTTATTTTAGTGATAAAAATAGGATTAATGAAATTATTTGATAAAAAAAATTATTTTTTATTTTCATGCTCGATAGTCACGACAAATAGTAGTAGCTAGTAGCTGATGGTGGTAGTGATATGGTCAAATAGGCATATTAGATAGACAAATAAGTAACGTGGATAAATAAATAAATGTCATGTGATCAGTGGACAATTAGACAAATCAGTAGGAGTAATATGATCATTCAAATTTTTATTACTCTTTTGACCCTAAAAGACTACAGTTTGAAGT
This sequence comes from Camellia sinensis, assembly GCF_055761805.1. NCBI lineage: Eukaryota > Viridiplantae > Streptophyta > Magnoliopsida > Ericales > Theaceae > Camellia > Camellia sinensis. Next base: position 174,112,833 of record NC_138967.1, read on the forward strand.
TAAATTTTCAAAATTGGACTTATGACCCGAGTACTTTATATAATTTATCACTTTTATTATATATAGTATATACATATATATTTAGAAAAATTCTGTTTTCACACATCTAGTTAGCTTAGGGCACACACTTAATGAAATATTAATTTAATGACAATTATATCCTAAATAAAAATGACCATAATAGATATCCAGCAACATCTATAATATTATATAAAAAAATTCTCTGTACACATCTTTTAAGAACAAAAAAATCTCAATGTATACCTTTTGAGTTTAAAAAAAGCAAATCCTAATTTTTCCATTGTTGTCATATTACTTGTTACACATTCAATAGTCCTCTATTGCTTGCAAAACAAAACTCTCAAAACAATTCTCATATTGTTTTAATCTCTAGGTTTATGCTCTATTATTTATATCGTTTTCGTATTAGTTCCACAATTTTTGCTTGATTTTGATATGGAAAAGTTGCAAACGAAGTTCAAACTCAAGCAAGAAATAAACAACTCAACATTTGGATTCAGAAAAATTATGAATGCACTCATTGGGATTTATCTATGTAAAATAAACACTCGAGACAGATTTCACAAAATAGTATAGAAATTCTCAAAGACAAAAAAGAAAAAGAAAAAGAAAAAGAAAAAGAAAAAGAAAAGACAGAAATAAAACTTGAAACTGCTCTATATTTTTATTTTTATTTTGTTCTATTTTTATTAATAGAATCCCTTCCTCAATCTGCATTCTTCAATTATTTTTTTCTTTTATTCACTATTTCTTTTTCCTTTTTTTCCCCCTGTACTCTTCTCTTACTTATTATTTTATTTTATATTTTTTCTTTCTTTGGAATGCCCACAATGAATGCCTCTTTTCTCTTTTTTATCATGCAAAGAAAGAGGGCAAGTGGGTAGTTTAAAATCCCTTTTTCTTGCAAACCATAAAACCATTTTTAGCAGATTTTCATATCTTTTGGGAACGTCACATTAATTGTGTGTCTTCATCTTCAACATTTTCCCCTCCCAACGATCATTCAACGGTTTATTTAAAGGCCACAACTAATAGTAATGATCATTCAATGGAGCCTCTTCAATGGTGTTGTCAATGGAGGTCTTTAATGGTGTCTTCAATAAAGCAAAGTTCTTCACTGTGAGTTTTCACTTTGAAGTGAAGGGTATAATTGATACAATTAGTGTGTGGAATAAAAAATTAATTAATAATTAAATTATAAAGTGTGTGTGTTGAGAAATGATGTGGATTGAGACAATTAAGTGTGGAACTAGAATTTCCCATATATTTGAAACTAGTTAACAATATGGTGTTCAATGAAATTGTGGAACTGACATTTTGGTTTTAATTCAATTTTAAATGTTTCACAATTTGATTTAATTTTTAAAATTTTATAATAATTGATTTGATTATAAATTTATGATACCTAACAAGTATATTATTTATATCTCAGTTAGTTGGTATGTAACATAATTTACTATCTAAATTCCTTTATACTAATTAAGTATCAATTCTCTAATAATTGCTCTCATTTTGCTGTTTATGGCATGGGTGATTAGAAAAGAACTATAAGCATGGATATATATAATAGTATTGACAGAAGCCTTGCGTGGCAACAATAACTAGTTTTTAATAATTGAGCATGGATATATATAATAGTATTGACAGAAGCCTTGCGTGGCAACAATAACTAGTTTTTAATAATTGAGTTTAAATTCTAACAAGAAGCAAAAACACTATAAATTGCTAGACAACTTATTTTGAATAAACCAAACCCATTTAATCAGGGTTTAATAGGGGCATTTGAGTCCCACTAAATAAAAGTTACTTGTAGTTGATTGGGTTACACCTAATATAAGAGAACAAGACAAATTTTGGCAACTTTCGCTTTTTTAGCTTTCTTAAATTTTTTTGTTTTGTTTTTTCAGATCACATTTACTCTTTACTTATATATATATATATATTTAAAAAATAAAAAAAGTCAAAAAAACTAATCTTTAACTGTGTGAGTGATTTTCTGACTACACTGTCCGCCTAGTAATCAGCTGGAAAAGTACTGGCAGAATAGATGGCTTCTAGCTAACCTGCAACAGAAAGAGAAGTCTCCGGGGTACACCGACGATCAAGTCAGTATATCTCTAAAAGATAATCAAGTGCTAAACTCACAAGCTTAAACATAAAAAGCGTACCTTTGACCCATGGGGGTGCTTCTTTTTTATAGCCAATATAAACCTAGTCCCACTAGAAGCCTGACTTCTATGGACTCCCATTCAGTGCTTACTTTGGATTTCACAAGAGATAAAGATAAACTCCCTAAGAGCTTTATCCTTATCTTAGCAAAGTTTCCTCTTTACTCTAGGACTCTTGCCCCTTATCCATTTATCTCGGATTCCAATATCTTCGGAGATACCCTCGGCCTTGCCGAGATAACCTCAGCGTCACAACCAAGACACGTGGCACCTCGGCTGACACGTCGGCGTCACCTTGCCACGTGTTGGTATTCAGAAAATACATCCCCACAACTGCTCCCTAGGTTCTATTACCTCGGCATTCTGAGGTAATGGAACTTATATCTGTATTTTCTTCCAGTAAATCGGCTTAAAATTTGACAGCCGAGATCATTCATTTCAGGCCGACATACTTTCTCTAAAAAATCAAGATTTTTAAGGACCTTCTCACGCGCATGAGCTGTCATGCACTTGAACCCAACCGTTTTAGCCACGCGTTTCCCTCTTACTGGTCCGTACACGTGACGCGCCTGTTAGCCGCCCCTTTCTTCATGTGCGCCGTCTGACGCCCTCGTTCTTCTAGGCGTATTGATTGCTTTTGCCACCGTTTCTGTTTAATCAAATTTTTTTTCCCTTTTTTCTGTCTCTTCACTTTTTCATTCGAATCTCCTGCTATCTCTCTCTAGCTTTCAAAACTCTCTATCGCTCAAGCTTCTAAAGCTTTGCAACCTTCTCCGTTCACCCCTTCCGGCGAGATTTCCACCAGTCTTCTGCTCCTGCAACCGTCGTAGGACATCGGCAAATTCCTTTCCGGCTTCCCTTTTTCTGGTAAGCTACTGTTCTTTTCGTTTTCAATTCCTTGATGTTTCTTCTTTTTTTGCTGTCGCCATTACTGTACTGTTTTGAGCTTTTTTAATTCATAAATCGTACATCTGAATGCATTCATCCATGATTTTGCCTTTGCCCACATTTTGCACACACGCACTGTTTCACCATTTCTTTGCACTTTTGCCACTGTTCTTGGTCATATACTCTTGTATTCTTCATGTTCTTGATAGCCCATCTTAGTTCTTGTTTCTGAAACTTCGTTTTTGTTTTCTGTTTTTTGCATCTTTTCCAGATTCTTGCTTTCAATCCGTGTTTCCATAGATTTAGGTCTGGGATTTTTCTGTAGAACCCATAACTTAGGAAAAAACTGAAACCTGCACCTACCTTATTGTTTGCCGAGGTCCCAATAACCTTTCAAAAACATCTTGTGAGACCCACCTTCTACGATTAAGCCGATATCATGGGTATGTGGAAACATAGGGTAAGCACCTCCTCCAAACTAGAATACTTTAGACAGGAGTTTGAGATCCCAGCCGACATCCATTTGAGGTTGGCTAGGGATGATGACTCCATCATGCCCACTGCCGACTCCATGCCTTTCCCCGTAGTCGCCTTTATCGAGTGTGGACTTCAGTTTTCACTAAACATTCTGTTTCGTGAGGTCCTCCATCACTATAAGTTGAACCCTATGTAACTGGCCATCAATTCTTACCGAGTGATCAATGGTATTATAGCCCTAGCTAAACAGGAAAACGCTAGGATCACCCTTGCCGACATCCAATATTGCTATACCATGTGTGGCCTTAACTTGAAAGAAAAAGGCTACATTTATTACCTTAAGCCCAGGTCCACAGAATTCAAAATTGTAACCGACCTCCCAGACTCCAACAAGGGAGCTGGTGACGATTATTTCATTACCTCGGGGAACTGGGAGTTTGCCCCAGATGAAGACCTCCACCTCTTCCTTCTCCCACGATCAGTCTTTACAGAGGGTAATGGTAAGAGCCCTACATTCATACTTGTTTTACTTTTAAAGTCTTGTATACTTTATCTGTTTCCTAATGTCTGCTTTGTCTTTATTTTTGCAGTTCTTCCTTAGCCGCCAAAAAAATTTCGCCAATCCTTTGTTCCCAGCAAGGATTTAAAGAAATTACTGGACCTGCTAGTTCAGAAGCGAAAGGCACCCCTATTTCTCAACTTCATCCTAACATACAAATCAGCTCTCCTCGATGTCCCCGGGAAAAAGAAGAAGAAGATTTTTGGCCTATCTCCTTCCTTTGCTACAACTCTTCCAGTTGCATCAACATTACGAACAGACCAAGGATCAACCTCTGATCCAGCAGAACAGCCGTCGATCTCGGCTCCATACCTCATTCCACCATCCCAAAGAAAGCGTCGCCAACGTCTTGTTCTTACAGTTGAGATGGGTCGTGCAAAGCCAGTTGCTAAAGACTTCCTAGCCAACATTCCATCATCCATTGACGAACAACCAACACAAACCCAACCTCCAGCAAAACCAAAAAGAATTAAGAAAGTTCAACCGAAGGTGAAAGTGACTCAGGTTGAGACTGAGGACACTTTGCCAGCCCCAAAACTGGCTCCAAGTCAGAAAACTACCTCTGTCCCTTCGAAGAGGTCTGCCGAAGTACCTCATTCCGAATCCTCTAAATCAAAAAGGCCGAGGTCATCTGCAACGATTTCGGGGTCAAAGAAACTAGATGCCCCCTAGGCTCCCGAAATCACCCTAGAGGATAAGCCCGTAATGGCCAGTGACAGCGCCGACGATATCAATGTTGGCGTTGCACTCAGTACCGCTCTACTTCTCCCAGGTGACCTGGAGCGGAACGCCTAGTATAGCGAGTATGAGAACTATGCCTTAATGTTATAGCACTCTGTTCAGGTAAACGTCTTCTACTTGGTAAATTTTTCTTTCTCTTTATTTCACACTTTGAATATTCTTTAATACCTCTGTTTTCTTTCAGGCCATCCAGCATGCCCACTCTTTCTCAATGCAGTCTTTTGAGAACAGGGAGAGGCTTGCCGAGATGAAGAGGGAGGTCTCCAGCCTCCAAAAGACCAACAAAGGCCTCTAGTCAAAAATGAAGAAGCTGGAAGACCAAGCTAAGGAAGCCACCAAGGCTCAGACCGAAGCCGAAGAAAAGGCTGAGGCTGCTGAGGCTATTAGGAAGGTGGCCGAATCGCAAAGGAGAGAGGCTGAGGAAAAAATGGCCCAAGCTGAAAAAGAGCTTCAGGAGGCCCTGGCCACCAAAGAAGCTGAAATCAAAGACGCTGACGAAAAAGCGTACTCACAGGGTATGGTCGACGTTACTGAGGCCTATGAAAAACAAGTGAAGGAGGCATGCAACAAGGGTTTCACCCTTGGTTGGATGTCCCTTCTTAAAAAGCTTAATGTTCCTGATAACTCTCCATTGTGGAAGGCCGATGGCATTCCCTTGCCATTTCCTCTAGCCCCAACTCCAAGTGAAGATGTCGGCGAATCTGATGCTGAGGATGAGCCCGAGGAGGAAGAGGACGAGGCTTTGATTAGAAAATCAAAAGATGCTGATAGGGCCAAGTCCCCTCTTCAGAATAAGCAAGTCCTAGACTTGACTTATGATGAAGAAGGCGATGAGGTTGTCCAAAAAGCTCTTCCCGACATCGCACCAGTCGACATCCCTTCTGAGGTCAAGACTGTTGAAGAAACTCTCCAAGAAATTGACGCCGAGATAACGGCAGAGAAGGAGGCCGAGGTGGTATCTGATCTTCAAATTCAACAATTTGGAGGAGAGGAGCCTTAGCTCTAAGTCTTTTGTTTTTTGGCTGTTCTGGGGCTATTCTATACTTAGAATATTCTGCACATCTTTTACATATTCTTTCCACTTTGTAAAATCTTCTCGGGGTGACACACCTCGGATACATAACCTTCTCGGTTTTAATCTTAACAAGTGCTGAATATCATGCTGGTTTAACTCGACTTGTAAATTGTCCACAAATTTCAACAAGTGTTAAACAATGTCTTTGGCTTAACTTTAACTTGTAAATTGTCCACAAATTTCAACGAGTGTTAAGCAATACTTTTTGGTTTAACCAACTTGTAAATTGTCCACAAATTTCAACAAGTGTTAAACAATGATCTCGGCTTAACTTAACTTGTAAATTGTCCACAAATTTCAACAAGTGTTAAGCAATACTTTTCGGTTTAACCAACTTGTAAATTGTCCACAAATTTCAACAAGTGTTAAACAATGATCTCGGCTTAACTTAACTTGTAAATTGTCCACAAGTTTCAACAAGTGTTAAGCAATACTTTTCTCTTCCCTCTACCCCCTAATGTGAGCCTGAGTTTCACTTGGGTTCGCATTATACATGTATTCTAGAGACAATGTCAAGTATCTTGAAAACAGAACTGAATCTTTATTTATTTATTTCGGCAAATGGCCAAGGAACAAAGGAATTCTAATGATAGAAAAATTTCAAATTACAAGTGTTCCAAGATCTTGGTAATTCTTTGCCCTCTTTATCTTCAAGCCGGTATGCCACATTTCCCAGTACCGAGATGATCTTGTAGGATCCTTCCCAATTTGGGCCAAGCTTGCCCTCTCTGGGATCCTTCTTGTTGTCGACAACTTTCCTTAGGATGAGGTCACCACTCTGAAATTCTCTTGGATTGACCTTCTTGTTGTATGCTCTGGCAAGCTGTTGTTGGTATGCTGCAAGCTGAACTGCAGCTTTCTCCCTTCGTTCTTCCAGAAGATCTAGCTCTCGGGCTAAAAGAACATCATTAGTTCCGTTTTCTACCCCTTGGGTTCTGATTCCAGGGATGCCGATCTCCAGTGGAATGACTGCTTCTGTGCCATAAGCCATGGCAAAGGGGTTTCCCCAGTTGATCTTCTCGACGTAGTCCGATATGCCCAGAGTACATTGGGCAGTTCGTCTACCCATTTTCCTTTTGCTGCCTGCAGCCTCTTCTTTATGCCATCCAAGATTACTTTGTTGGATGCCTCTGCTTGCTCATTGCTTTGGGGAAAACTTGGTGTTGAGAAGTAGTTCTTGATCTTGAATTTTGCATAAAAGTTCTTCATCCCCATCCTGGACGAGGATTTTCTTTAGTGCCTCTTCGCTCTTCTCGGCTGGCTCCTTGCCGACGTCTTCTAGGACTTCTACGTCCTCTTCCTCAATTTCTGCCTTTTCTAGCTCTCGAACGCTGCAAGTAGACTTCATTGCTGCCATGGAGTAACTTTTTGCCTGCAGCTAATCACCCCTGACTTTTTCTATCCCATGCTCTGTTGGGAATCGCAACAGTTGATGTAATGTTGAGGGAACTGCCCCCATCGCATGCAACCATGGTCTTCCCAAGATGATATTGTAAGGGGAGGGTGTGTCGATGACGGTGAATTCTATCTTGATTTTCCTTGTGCCAGCCTGCACCTTCAAGCTTACTGTTCCTAGTGGCTATGTCAGCGTTCTATTGAACCCGACCATTGGGCCGTTGGATCGTTCCATGTCATATGGGTGAAGGCCGAGCTCCTTGTAACATCGGATGTACATGATGTCACAAGAGCTTCCTTGGTCAATCAGGATGCGTTTCACTTGGCACTCCCCAACCTGGAGGGATACTACTAAGGCATCATTATGCGGGTGCTGGACCATCTCTAGGTCGGCTTCAGTGAAGGTTACCATCGGTCCCTGGTACTGTTCTGCTTGATGTCTTTTCTCTCCGACTTGATAGACATGTTATAGGTGTTTTACCTTCTGGGTTTCTCCTCGGATTTCATTTTCGTTGACCTTTGAGTGGATTACGTTGATTACCTGAGGTCCTCCTGCCTGTGGCTATTGTGCTGGGGGAGGTGGGGCTACTGGTGCTTGAGACAATCTCGCCCGTTCTTTTGTTCTGGTTTCATCAACAAGGTCTCTCAGATGTCCTTGTCTTACCAGGTCTTCCAAATATGTTTTTAGGGCTCTGCAACCCTGAGTCGTATGTCCATCTGTATTGTGGTAGGCACAATGCCTACCAATGTTTCTTCCCACGAACTCTCCTGGAGTCCTTTCTGGCATTCTGAAATAGGGTGTAGACACCCCATTTTTGACCGCCCTTAAGACTTGGGCACTACTGATGGTTTGCTCGGTGTTGAGAGATGTGCAGGGCAAAGAATCAGTTTCTTCGGCTAGAAGAGAGGCAAATCTTTCAAAACACTTTGTTTAGGGTTTTGGAGTTGAAGAAAAGAGGAAAGGAGAGGAGAAAACTAGCTTGGGAGAAGTTCGGCATGAATCCGGGTAGAAGCGAGTCGAGCAGCCCTCGCTGAATCGGGCTTATCTGTCTGTACACTTGGAGTTTAGCTATGGGGCCACCACCATCGGAAAGCTTACTTCCAGGACTTGATTTTTCACTCAAGAATCTCCTAGAGCCAAGTCCGGGTGGGGGAGATATGATCAGTTGAAGTCGGGCATCATCCCGGTTGGATCGAATCTGCGCGGCTTCACGGAAAAGGGCATAACTTTTTGCACAGGAGGAATTTTGATGTAAGGTTTGCGCCATTGGAAAGCTAACTTCTGGGGCTTCAATTTGGACACCAACCGGCAGTTTTTTGACCTTACTGGCCATCCACCGGCACTTTATTTTGCTGACCAGCAATTTTTGCTAGCCGACGACCTTCCGGAGCATTCTGCAGATTGAGTGGATTCCAGCTGTGCCAGCTGGAATGCACAGAATCAATCCCCCACGTGCATGTGTGTTTGTTTTGCACCTTGTGAGCCTTTGAACCCCTTAACCTTCTAGAAGCTTGAACCTTTTGGCCAAGCTTCTTGGAGAAGCTTGGCCAGCTGTTTTAGCTTCCTCTAGAAGCCTTGCACCCCCCTTGAACCCCTTGGCCCCTTTGAAGCCAATCTTAGAAGCTTAGCATTGCTTATATAAGCACCTCTCCTCCTCCTTTGTTTAGGTTAGAGATTTGAGGCAAGAAAAACCAGAGATATACCACATATATCTGATATACATACATACAAACCTCCATCTCTCTCCATATCTCTCTCATTCAACCATCAAACACCTTTGTTCTTGGGCCATTTCTTCATCAACTCATAGCACAAGGCATCCAATGCCCATTCCAGCAGCTTGAGGCTGTCCTCCAGAGGTTAAAAGCTCCCAAACTCAGTCCAAAGGTTGCTAAAGATTGGTTCTACAAGGGTGAGTCTCATTTTCCCTCTTTTGTGCATTTTTTTGGCCTATATCTTTGCTCCTTGTGGTTACATCTTTGGGCTCCGACCCAAACTTCAAATCATCATATTTTGAGGTCCTCTTCATGTTTGATTGAGGACCTCTTGCTGTTTGAGGATAGTAGCTAGCACTTCCTTCTTTATCTCTCCTTTAGGCCCTAATCTTGCATGTTATTTTTGGCCTATGTGTAATCTGTTTTTGGGCATGTATTAAACTGTAGATAGGCTTATTTTGAGCCCTTCTTCAACATTGAAGAAGGGCTCAACACTGTTTCGGACCTCCATGTTATACTTGCCTTTATATTCTCTTTTTGGTCCCATTTTTGCATGCCTTGGCAGCCCCTGATGTTGCTGTTTTTGGACTTTGGTCCGAACTAAAAACAGCCATATTTTGACCCCCTTGTCATGTTTTATTAAGGGTCTTTGGCTGTTTGATGAATGTTTTGCATACTTGCTTCTTTGGCCACCTTTTGGCCCATTTCTTGCATAAGAGCTTAGCCCTACCCATGTTTGTTTTTGGGGCTTTTACAGTTCTGTAAATGTGCATATTTTGGGTCCCTCTTCAACGTTGTTGAAGGGTCCTAACCTATTTGGAGTTAGCAGCTGTGAGTTGCTTCATAATCGCATGTTTAGGGCCGTTTTTGTATGCCATTTTAGCCCCATCTTTGCTTGCTGTTTGGCCATGCCATAAACTGTAAAAAGGCTTATCTTAGGGCTGCCTTGCTTCTTTCTTCATGCTCCATGTCCATATTATGCATGCTTTGTATAGCTGTAAGCCATTTCATGTGCCTAATTTTGCATTTCGGGATTCATTCCATGCGTTGAGTGTTGTTTCGTTATGTTTCGGGGCTGTTTTGCATCACCTATCGCCTCTGAAATTTGCATGAAAATTGTCCATGTTTGTGCCTTTCAAATGCGTCGAAAAGTTGCTTCATTACGCTTAAGTCTTGGACCATGTATCTATGCATGTTTGCATGTCATTTGCCTTCATGCACTTAGCATTATGGCCACTGTTTTAGGCCTTATTAGAGCTGCCTAATTCATGTATAAGACCACCTTAGCATTAGTTTACATTGCCATATGTATGCTTGTATGCTTGCATAAGCTTGTCACCATGCCATGTTGCATCCTTAGCTTGCATGCTTAGGTTGCATTGCATCTTACATGCATGCCTTGTTCCTTGACTTGATGATAGGAATTGGGCCTTGTTTGGTTTGATTTGGTTTGCATGCATTTGAAATCAAAGTTGCATACTTGGTTCTTTGGGCCATCATGCATGGAAATGCGTGATTGGTGGTCCGAGAACCGAGACACATGTCCCTTTGAGTCATTACAATGATAAGAGACATGGTTGGTGCATATATGCCTTGAAATGTGCTGCCATGCTTTGCCTTGTCCTCTGTTGCTGTGGGTTGCAGGTTCTGCAGGAATACTCTGCCGACCGGCAGTGTAAGGTGCCGGCCGGCAACAACTTCTCTGCCGACAACTTCATTTGGTGCCGATGATCATACAACACTGCCGGTGGAAATTCTGGTCAGCCGATGATATCCCCCAGTGTCCTGAGAGGCATCCCTGAGACTTTGACAGCCTCCAGAGGAGTGAAGGAAGGAAAACAGAGGCAGCCTATGCATGGCGGCGCGTTTCCCGAGGCGTTTACTGCTTTTCTTAGTCTATTTTAATTTGTTAATTAAATTAGGCAATTTGTAACATTTAATTAGCTTGCGTAGTTAATTAATTTGTAATATTTATTCGGTTCCTCCGAGCGAGGGCAAACTTGTAATAAGTGTGGGTGCGTGTGTGTATGTCTTCCAACCCCCACTTCTTTCTCCCTTTTATTTACCTGCTTATGATGGTAGATTAGGGCACATTTATTTTAGCATACCTTATGCTATGCATGCGTGCATTCATGCATTTGTTGACATGCACCGGGCTCGGTACATCATACAAACTACATTGTACTTTTCAATTCCAAATTGAATACATGTTACCTGTAGCATTTCATATGCCATTTTAGGGTTAGCCGAGCCTGTTTAGATTGCATCTTTGCATGTGTTGCATTAGCCATTTTTAACATGGACTTGGATCATGCATGTTTGCTAACAAGTTCTTTGTTTTGGCATGGAGTACTATGTAAGTATTTCCGCTTTAGCATATCGCATGAGTGTGAATGTTGCCATGACAGCATGCTTAACATGTGGCTAGATGCTTATGTGTTAAACTGTTTTGAATGCCTGTGGGTGAAGGTTGGATTGTTTGAGTTGGAAAGACTCGTTGAAATCCGCATTTTAGCCTACTTGCGAGTAGCAAATTCCAAAGCATTTTCAAACCGAACGGATATGCAATGTTTATTTCCAAATTAGGCAATCTAGTCTATACTTGTTTGCTGTGCGCATAACATAGTAATTTTAGGCTAACAATTGGTTTAAGAACACATAAAGTTTTCAAAAACGGATATCACGGTTAGTAGAGGCCGGTCTTCGGACCGGGCGAAAGGGGGTGCTCATAGCTGACCTTCCCCGATCGTACCCAAGCTCCCGAGCCGAGACAACTCCGGTGATGACGGATATGTGGCCTTCGGCACCGAGTCAGGGTTTCCTAAATTTCCCCATTTTAAAATATTTAGGTGGCGACTCTGTATCTGGCAAAGCAGTCCATGTTTGGCACTACTTTTTCAAAAATCTGTTTCTCAAAACGATTTGCCGGATTTGGACTCTTTGGTTCAGATTTAGAACCGTGACACAAATCGAGTCCGAACTGTAGCACGAGGCCCACGCGGGCGCTGTTACATAGGGCTGGTTTCGAATTTGATCCAGGACTTTGGGAATTGGGATCCGGAACATGATTGTTACTGCTTGTGTGGCCCTTAGTTTTGCCTCTTGCCTGCTCGTTCCATTGTTACCTCAGCCTCGCTTCGGCGAGCCATTCTTTTTCTCCTGTTTTATCTCCCTATTCGCCGATGTGTCTTCTTCGGTTCTGGCATACTTCTCGATTCTTGCCATGAGCTCTTCCATGCTTTTGGCAAAGTTTTTGCCAAAGATTTCCGTAGCAGACAATTGTCTTTTAGGCCATTCATGAATGATATGATCGCTACTTCTTGATTACATTCTGGTATTTGGTTGAATACCTCATAGTATCTTTTTGCATAGGCCTTAAGGCCTTCATCCTTACTGATCCTCAAGGCCATCAATGCGTCCACCCTTAATGGCTGTAGCTTATTTGTCACGAACCGGGCCACAAACATCTCGGCCAGGCCTTCCCAAGTCTTCACGCTTCCCTTCAGTAGTTTATGGAACCAATCTGATGCAATCTCCCCAAAGGATGAGGGGAATACTTTGCAGAGCAACGGCTCGTTCCCACTATACAACGCCATTGAGTTCAAATATAGTCCGACGTGGAAGTTGGGGTCTGACTTGCCATCATATATTTGAAACCTCGGCATATTGAATCTCTTTGGTGCCTCGAACCTGTCCAATTCCACCGAGAATGGTGTCCTCGGCTTATCTGGGGATCTTACCTCAGCTTCGGCATTCTGCTACTTCCTCTTGAGGTAATCTCTTAAATCTTCTTTGCTCCGCCCAGGAGCTCGGCTATTTTTCGACTTCAGTCTCTTCGGTATACTACTCTCGGCCTCGTGGTGAGCCCTTTTCGACCCTTCTCCATGAGTTGTGTCGAAGTACAGTGCCTGCCCCTGAACATGCCGATGTCCTCTAGGGTCTGCCTCCTTTGCATGTTGCGTCCTTCGTGATTCTTCTCTTCTTGGCTCCCTTCGTCCGACCTCCCTGGAAGGTCGGTGAGAATGTCTTTCGCTCCCGTTGTGCTGGGGGGCTTCTGGAATTGCTTTTTGCCCTTGCTTCTGGGCATTGGCTGCTGGCATCGGCGTGTCCTGCAGCGGGTATGGTGGCTGCATGACGTTATTTTGCATCATAAAGTTGACGATCGATTGCAGGTCTGCCAACTTGTTTGCCATCTATTTCACCTCTGCGTCCCTCCGCAGGCATCTATCCTTCCATACCTGGAGGTCATCTTCATTGTAGTAGCCACTTCGATCTGGTTTGCTAGTCTGGCCGATGTCCTTTACGCCGGTATTCTGGTCACGAGTTTCTGCGTTGTATTCGTCTCCTGCGACATCAAGGTCAATGGGTCTCCCACTCCTAGCAGGAGTGTCGTCCCCAATCTTTTCCTTCTGTCCGTTGCTGGCCATTTATTCTCCTATCTTTCTCACAGACGGCGCCAAATTGTGTGAGTGATTTTCTGACCACACTGCCCGCCTAGTAATCAGTTGGAAAAGCACTGGCAGAATAGATGGCCTCTAGCTAACCTGCAACAGAAAGAGAAGTCTCCGGCAGTGGTTCAACCACTCGGGGGTACTCCGACGATAAAGTCAGTATATCTCTCAAAGATAATCAAGTGCTAAACTCACAAGCTTAAGCATAAAAAGCATACCTTTAACCCATGGGGGTGCCTCTCTTTTATAGCCAACATAAACCTAGTCCCACTAGAAGCCTGACTTCTATGGACTCCCATTCAGTGCTTACTTGGATTTCACAAGAGATAAAGATAAACTTCCTAAGAGCTTTATCCTTATCTTAGCAAAGTTCCCTCTTTACTCTAGGACTCTTGCCCCTTATCTATTTATCTCGGATTCCGATATCTTTGGAGATAACCTCGGCCTTGTCGAGATAACCTCGACGTCATAACCAGGACACGTGGCACCTCGGCTGACACGTCGGCGTCACCTTGCCACGTGTTGGTATTCAGAAAATACATCCCCACAGCAACCTACTTCCCAAAAGAGTTGAAAGTTCTTTGGATATGGATATTTTACCTGATAAGAGTTACTATTTAGTGATTGTTGAAAGATCTAGCAATGTAGAGGGTTTTTAGCAAAGGAGATAAAGGGTTATTTTGGAAAGTTAGTTAAAAGTTGATTTTTTGATTTTTTTTTTGAAAAAATGTGTAAAAAAGTAGAGAGATGATGTGATCTAAAATAGTTTAAAAGCTAAAAGATACTTTTTAACCATCTTTCCAAAAGACGCCAAAAACTGTGTCTCGAGGCTCCTTTGTTTTTAGAGTTAAGTTAGATGGAATTGTTAGTGTGAAAATTATTAATCAGGAAATTATTAGTTTAGTCAGGTTGAGTAAGGGGATTAAGAAATATTGTGTTTGCTTGATGACCACCAAAATTAGCTAGAATCCTTATTTGTTTTATCATTCTATGATGAGATTAACTATATGAAATTTCATAAATACTTTTAGGTCATGTTTGCTTTATAGATTTAGAGAGAGATTTGAAAAAAGAAAAGGAAAAGATAAGTGAAATGTGAATGAAATAAAACTGTATTTCACCGACGTTTTACATATTTTTTTCATTTCCGTTTTCAATTCTGTCTCCAAATTTATGAACCAAACATAACCTTAATGTTCTTAATATATTTTAACATTAAAATTTATATTTTATAATTATATATATATATATATTTATATATTTTTGTACTATATTATTTTTATGGAATGAGAAATAAAGTAATCATTTCACTTCTAATCCGATGGGATTGAATTTGAATACCACATGAAATTGCTCGTCCCGTCACTATATATTTCTAATCTCATGGGACTCTATTTCTCCAAACAGATGTAATTATCATAAATCTCACGTTACTATTAATTCAACCTTATCATCTATCACTCAAAACAAATAAGGCTACTGTAGAAAATGAACAGTTTATCAATCTCAAGAGATTGACCTAATGGGCACAACTTGAAACTCAGAGGTATGCTATCTTCATGTTTCATATTCAACATTTACTAGTTGCAATAAGTTTCTTGAGATCCGTCCATATAAGGCGTTTTGCTCTGGTTTTAAATAGGGTAAACTACTAATGGATCTTACTTTTATTACCCATTAAATTCTATTGATAAATTTATCAAGTGATAAATTTATCAATCTCTTATTTTTATGAATAAATTTATAGTGATAAATTTATCAATCTCTTATTTTTATAGTGATAAATTTATTAGTTAGAACTTGTAAGTAAATAAGTCTAGTTAATAGGACTGATTGGTAAGTGCTCCTTCTAAATAGGACTTTCGCAAGTGGACGATGAGGTTGATCTTTTAAAATTTATTGAGATAAAGATAAACTGATCCAAATATTTAATTATTATAAATAAATAAAAAAAGAAAAAAACAGTTTGTCCGATGATCTCCTTAGATCTTACGCAACTTTTCTTAGTTTCCTTAGATGTCAACATGTCAATCATGAAGTAAATTTAGGAACCCAAATGCCTCTATCAAACCATGGTTAAATTAGGTGGAATCTGGAAAGTGTAGAAAACATTATCTCTCAACAAGCTTTACAAAAAATCCTCCAGACCCATCTTCCCCAGCATGTGTCACTTTCAGATAATCCTGACTGGAAAGGCTCCTCTAGTGGAGGGTTTTCTGTTGGGGCAACTTATGACCTGATTACAGCTCAAGAGCAAGCGATTCATTCCATTAACTGGAGTTGGATTTGGAAACTCAAAATCCCTCAAAAGATAAAGGGCTTTATTTGGCTTCTTCTTAATGGGCGGCTTATCACTAACCATTTTAGAAGAATAAGAGGGCTCTCATCTTCTAACATTTGCCCAAGATGTAATATTTATAGAGAAGATCTACATCACATTTTCAGAGAGTGTACCTATAGACACCCCATTTTTGACCATTCTCAAGACTTGGTTGTGCTTGTAGGTACATCCAGCCACAAGTTCGTTTGCTCGTCGAGTACTCGACTGTCGCGGTGGATCGTCACAGGTTTGAGCTTTCCAAACCCTGTATCCTTTCTGCCCCATTCTTGGACCATGTGTTGGCCCTTATAGCTTGATCTTCATAGTGCACTGCTGGCCATGCTTTTTTCCCTGCCTGCTACTGACGATGCCTGCCGGCCATCAGTGAGCCATTGCCGACCACAACTGATGGCCAGCAGAACACTTGTCTCTACAGGTTTTGCTCCAGATCTTTTGAGCTAGCTGGTTTTCACTCATCTTCCCTCCATATGGAGGGATGAAGCTCTTGCCAAGCTTGTTTAACAAGCTTTGCATTGCCCTCTTCTATATAAGGAGACGCTCTTCCTCTCTATCAGAGGTTGAGCCATTTTTAGAGAAAATATATATATATATATCTCTCTCTCTATATTTCTCATTCTCTCTCTATATTGTTGTTGTTTTGTGCCTTAAAAGTCCATTTTCTTCTCACTTTTGCACTACAACACATAGCGATACATCACCGCCTTTGGGCTGAGGTTCTTAGGAGTGTTATTTGAGCTCTGAAAGTTGATTTCTAGCCTCTGAGGTTGCTGGGTTTGAAGTTGGTCTTCAAGGGTGAGTATATTCCCCATTTAACCCTTTTTTTGTATACCATTTTGGCCATCCTTGCATATTGTTTAAGGCCTTGCTTTCAGCTGAAAAAAGTTCTGTATTTGAGTGCTTTTGATGATTGTTTAAGGCCTCTTTGGTGTTAAGGGTGTTCTACCTTCTTGTTTGCCTTGTTTGGCCTTGTTTTGTGCCATGCCTTAAGGCCTTTGAGTTGGTCTTTGTCTGGCCTTTTAGCCATTAAAATCCAGTGGATTTTCAGTGGTAGGCATGTGGTTTTGAGGCCTCAAATTTGAGGGGGGTGACCCTCTCTCTTTTTGTTTTGTTTGCTTGAGTTATTGGCCTATTGTAGACACCCCATTTTTGACCGTCTTCAAGACTTGGATGTCAACATTGGAACACTTGGTGATTACCCTTGTTTGTGTTCGTTTGGAGTTCCCGGAGGTCTCGGCTACGTGCCTTGCCTCAAGATCTCCGAACTAGACTGTTTAGTGTCTGGTTTTGCACCAAACACTTGTGTTTTTCCTTGGAGGGGCAGGGAATGCCTTGAGAGGCATCCCCACACATCACCGGCCATGGCCAGAGGCCACCGGCTGGTGTTTTGATGCCATCGGCAATGTATATTGCCGGTCGGCACTCCATTTTGACAAAATGGCATTTTTGAGCAGCCGATTACTGTTCATCTGCTTTTGCAGATATTTTAAGACAGTTGTATGTCATTTTGTTCCCCTCCATACACGTGTATGGAGGGATGGACTTCTTGTTAGCTTACCTTGTAAGCTTTACAAGATTGGCTCCTCTATAAGAGGAGCCCTCCCCTCTTGGCTCTAGGTTAGACACTTGAGAGAGAAAAACATTGTGAGAGCTCTGGTTTTAGGTTTAGGGTTTGATATATATTCTATCTCTATACCTCTCTCTAATTTAGCCTTTGTGTGTGTTTAAGTGTGTTTGTGTCTTACTATTGCACACAAACACATAGTGTTACACCTTTTCTTGGTTTCTTGAAGGGCCAGAGGTTGTTCTTGAGGTTCTTGAGCTGTTTTGAGCTCAAGGAAGCTGCTGGAGCTTCATCTTTGAAGAAAGTCAACAAGGGTAAGAAACTAGTCCCATTTTACCCCATTTTTGCATTCTATTTTTACCTATCTTGCAACTGTTTTTTGGCTTTGCATATAACATAAAAAAGTTCTGTTTTTAGGCCCTCTAAATAGTTTATTTAGGGTGTTTTGTTGTTTGAGGTTGTTTGACCCCTCCTAAGCCTTGTAAGGCTCCATTTTGTGCTATTTTGTGTAAGCTCCGAGACCTTGGTGTTTGGGCCTCCTCACTACTGAAATCTTGAGGGATTTCAGAGGTGAGGATGGTGCCTTGAGGTCCCAAGAAAGAGAGGGCCACCCCCTCTCCTTGTTGTCCTTGAAATGGACCATTTTTGGCCTCTTAAGGGAGCACCTAGCTAAGCTTCATGTTGACCATGCCTTGGCTATTTTTTGTGCTTATTATGTCATAATATGCCTCTATTTTTTGTTGGTTTTGGTACACCATGCATGCTTAGCATACCTACCTTGTAATGCCACTTTGTTGCCTTAACATGCCTTAGGTTGTAAACTCTTGTTCTAGCATGTTTTAGGCTTAGCTTTGTGAAGCTTTTGTGCATATTTTTCCATGTTTAAGGTCTGTCCTAGGTTGTTTGGGACAGCTTTGGCATGCTTAGTATAGCCTCTTTGCATTCCGGCTTGTTGGCCTTAAGTGTGTGAATGTATAGCATGACATTCTTGCATTGATTTAGTGGTTTGGAACTATCCACCATGTCATTTCAGTTCCCTTTGCATGCTTATATGCTTGCCTTGGATGTCTCTTTGATGCCTTATGAGCTTGTGTTATATGCTCCATGTTTTGGCCATTGTACATGCCTTTGAATTTGGGCCACTTAGATGCCATCTAGGGGGTCCCCTTTAAATGGTCTAGGTCTGCCTTGGACCTGTTTTAAGCCCCCTAGGCCTTGTGAGGCTTGGTTGGCTTAGCCATGGTTCAAGTCCCTTTGACTTGCTTCAAGTACTCGGGCCATTTATTGCATGCTTAGCCTATTTTGTTTGCTTGGTTTAGCACCATATTCTTGCATAATTTTCAGAGCTTAATGCATGTCATTTACCCATGTTTGCATTCTCTTAATTGTGCTTGAGAATTGCTTTTAAATGCTTGAAGTATTGGACATCCTTTGCATGCATGTGTGTGTGTGTTTTAGTCTTTCATTTTGGGCATTATGGCCACTATTTTAGGCCTAATTAGAGCTGCCCAAATCATGTTTAAGTCCAATCTTTACATGTTGTTACGTGTCTTACACTTTGCATGCTTTGATTGCACCATGTCTTGCATGTCCACTAGCTTGCATGCTTGTTCATTGCTTGCTTGTTTGCATTGCCATGTTGCATCCCTAGCTAACATGCCTAGGTTGCATTGAACATGCATATCTTGTCCCTTGATTTAGTGATAGGGATTGGACCCCTTTGGTTTGTTGGTTTGCATTGCACTTAACATCAAAATGTGCATACTTGGTCACTTGGGCCATCACGCATGGAAATGCGCGATTGATGGTCCGAGAACCAAAGAGCATGTCCCTTTGACTCACTCACATGATAAGGAACATGATTGGTGCATATATGGCCTGAATTGTATTGCCATGCAAAGTCCTGTCCTCTGCTACTGTCAAACAGGTTCTGCAGGCATTCTCTGCCGATCGACTTCATAGAGTGCCGACTGGTAATAAACTGGCAGCCGATGGATTCATTATGTGCCGATGACCACCAGACCACTGCTGGTGACCATTATACTCAGCCGGTGGTATCTCCCAATGTCCAGAGAAGCAACTCTGAGACTTTGACAGTCTTCAGAGGAGTAGAGCAGGGAAAATAGAGGCAGATTGCGCATGGTAGTGAATTCCCGAGCAAGACCGAGCATGCAGTGCATCGAGCTCTCTTCCCGAGGCAGTTTACTGTTTTTCCTAGCTTAGTTAATTTGTTAACTAATTAGGTAATTTGTAATAATTAATTAGCTAGGTTAGTTAATTCGTTATTTAATCTGTATTATTCTCTTGGTCCCTCCGAGCGAGGACGAATCTGTAATAAGTGTGGGTGAGTGTGTGCATGTCTTCCAACCCCCACTTCTTTCTCCCTTTTACTTACCTACTTTGATGGTTAGTAATAGGTCATGTTTAAATTAGCATACCTTATGCTATGCATGCGTGCATCCATACATTTGTCTTGCATGCACCGGGCTCGGTACATCATGCTAACTGCATTTGTACTTCAATTCCAAATTGAATACGTACATCAATTGATTGCATTTCACATTCCATGTTTAGATTAGCCGAGCCTACTCTAGTGACATTCCGTATGCGTTGCATTAGACATTTAAACATGGACTTGGATCATGCATTGTTTACTGACGAGTTTATTGTTTTGGCATGGAGTACGATGTATGTATTTTCATGTTTTAGCATATCGTAATGTGTGTAAATGCTATCATGACAACATGTTTACCATGTGGCTAGATGCTTATGTGATAAACTGTTTGAATGCCTGTGGGTGAAGGTTGGATTGCCTGAGTTGGAAACACTCGTTGAAATCCGTGTTTTAGCCTACTTGCGAGTAACAAATTCCAAAACATTTTTTTAAGACAAACGGATATGCAATGCTTATTTCCAAATTAGGCAACCTAGTCTATACTTGTTTGCTGTGCGCATAACATAGTAATTCGAAGCTAATAAATGGAATAAGAACACATAATGTTTTCAAAAACGGATATCATGGTTAGTAGAGGCCGATCTTCGGATCGGGCGAGAGGGGGTGCTCATAGCTGACCTTCCCCAATCGTACCCTAGCTCCTGAGCCGAGGCAACTCTGGCGATGACGGACATGTGGCCTTTGGCACCGAGTCAGGGTTTCCTAAATTCCCCTATAAAAAAATATTTAGGTGGCGACTCTGTATCTGGCAAAGCAGTCCATGTTTGGCACTTCTTTTTCTAAAAAAATCTGTTTTCTCAAAACGATTTGCCAGATTTGGACTCTTTGGTTCAGATTAAGAACCGTGACACAAAATCGAGTCCGAACTGTAGCAGCGAGGCCCCCCACGCGGGTGCGCCTACACCTATCAAAGGAGCATGTATCCCTATAATTTTGAGGCTTAGTTCAGGTACTTTTTTGCGACTTTTAGGACCTGCATTAAGTCTGTCCATGGCTCGTTTGGTCACTTTATGCATGCCCCTTGTATGTGTAGTGTAATCCCATTTGTGGCTCATCAAAGTAGCATGTCTTTCTTGCATGTGTTGGCTCCATTTCGGTGGGTTTTTGATTATCATTTTCCATCTCATAACTCTTTCTAAAGTTGGTTTGGTAGTCTCTTGAGTGGCTCATGTACTTGTAGTGTAAATCTTGCTTACTAGTCTTGTGTGCATGATGTTTTGACTCATCATTCTAGCATATTTTGGCTATGCTCTAGCATGATTTTATTCATATTTTGGGCTGTTCTAGGACTTTTTTGGGCTTCCATGGTCACATGACTCATGTTTAGTATAGCTATAGAGCAAATGCTTTGACTAGCCTTGAGTTTTAAGGGAGCTTGCATGCTTAACTTGTGATGTTTTCATGCTTTGGCATCATTTGGAGTGTTATATCAGTGCATATTTCATGGTCATACACTTGCCTTTGTCATGCTTTCCATGCCTTGAAGAGTTGGTGTTCTATGCCTAATGAATGGATCATTGTGCATGCCTCTATGCTTAGGTCTTTGGGATGCCATCTTAGTAGGTTTTTGGGCTTATTTTGACATGATATAACTCTGTTTTGTGTTCTCCAAGTCATGCCATGTTTGGTTGTAATAGGTGTAGTGCAATCCCCGTTTGTTGGTCTTACTTGCACCATGCTCTATGCCTTCCATGTTGACTTGTTTTGGCCTTGGTTCTTGCATGTTTTAGATTCATTTTGGCATGATCTAGGACTGTTTTGGTTGTCCTTGGCCCTTTGGGGTTTGATTTATGTGGCCTTAGTACAAGCTCCTTGTTTAGTCTTAAGCTTTGAACATCCTAGCATGCTATGCTTGCATTGTTTAGTTGGTTTGGCATCAATTCACATGGGATTTCACAGCTTACCTTATTGCCACATTATCATGATTGTCACTCCTTGCTCATGTTGAGAGTTGTGTCCTTATGCCTTAATTCTTGGGCCAATGCATTGTGCGTGCATACCTTGCTTTTGTGCCTTGGTTTCATCACTAATGGCCATTGATTTGGGGCATGACTGAGGTCTACCCTTTTGGTTTAAGTCCATTGAGCATGCCATGTAGTTCATAGCATTGAGTATGCCATGTTGTTCACATGTTGATTCATTGCATTGTGTATGCCATGCTCGTGTTGCATTTTGTTTGGAATAGGTGTTAGTCCAAACACGAGAAACGAGGGACGTTTCATACTTGAAGTGATGAAACGTGTCTCAATTCTCGGTCGCCGATGCTCTTGATGATGCATGATAGAGTTCTAGGCATTTATGTGCTTTTGTGCATTCATTTTACATTGAAATTTGCACCAGTTAGATCTTTGGCCATCATGCATCGAGCTGCGTGATTGATGGTCTTGGATTCGATTATGTCTCTCCCATGATGTTTTGAGGTGATATGGGGTGGCATATTGCGCACATACCCTTGGGAGACCCTCAATTTCCTCTATTTTATGCTTTGCTACAGCTTGGTGTCACAGCACACCAGTGGCCAGCAGCTTCTCATTGTTGGCCGGCAGTATACCATCTTTGGCCGGTAGTGTACCATCTTTGGCCAGCAGGGTGGTCGGCAGCAGCTTCTTATGGCCGGCAGGCCACTGGTGTATTCCTCAGCCTGGTTTTGGTAAGATCCAGCAGCTAATTCTCAAGGACACCCTGCAGACAGAGCCTCTAAAGAGCATTTGGAGAGCTTTCGGGACATGAACCGAGCATGCATCGCCAACTTCTTCAAGGCAGAGCTGAGGCAGCCTTGTTTACATATTTCAATGCTTACTTGTTAGTTAGCTTCAATTTGTAATTTAATTAGTTAATTTGTTAATTAATTAAGTGTTGTAATAATTTGTAAGTAGATTGCTTATTATTCAATTTGGTTATGTAATAATTAATTAGCTTGTTAGTTAGTTAACTAGTCGGTTTGTATCATTCATTCGGACCTTTCGTCGAGAGGGCGAATTTTGTAATAAGTGTGCGTGCATGTGTGCATGTCTTCCAATCCCCATTTCTTTCTCTTTTTTACTTACCCGCTTTTGATGGTTAGTTTTAGAACATGTTTCAATTAGCATCCTTATGCTTCACATGCGTGCATTCATTCATCTGTCTTACATGCACCAGGCTCGGCGCATCATACTAACTGCATCGTGTTTCAATCCCTACTTGAATACATGATTATCAAGTCGCATCTCATATGCCATTTTAGAATAGCCGAGCCTATTTCTAGTTACATTTTGCTTGTGTTGTATTAGCCATATTAACATGAACTAGGATCATGCATTGATTTCTAACTAGTTCTCTGTTTTGGCTCGGAGTACACTGTAAGTGTTTACGCTTTAGCATACTGCATGTGTGTTATTGATCGCCATGAAAGCATGCTTGCCATGAGGCTAACTGCTTATCTGATATAACTGCCTGAATGCCTGTGGGTGAAGGTTGGATTGCTTGAATTGGAACAATTCATTGAAATCCCTGATTTAGCCTACTTGCGAGTAGCACTTTCAAACCATTTTCACAAACGAACATGCAATGTTTTGTTCCAAATTAGGTGATCTAGTCTATACTTGTATGTTGTGCGCATCACGTAGTAAGATTAGCTAATGAACCGGAATAAGAACACATGTGCTTTCAAAAACAAGATATCATGCTTAGTACAGGCCGGTCTTTGATCGGGTGAGCGGGGGTGCTCATTGTATGACCTTCCCCTCTCGTACCTAAGTTCCCGAGCCGAGGCAACTTTGGTGATGACGGACACGTGGCCTTAGGCACGAGTCAGGGTTTCCTAAATTTTCCCCCAAAACAAAATATTTAAGTGGCGACTCTGTATCTGGAAAAGCAGTTCATGTTTGGCACTTCTTTATAAAAATCAGTTTTCCAAAACGACTTGTCAGATTTGGACTCTTTGGTGATTTATCAGTCTTGTATTGCACTTTGCGAGATCAAATTCAGAACCTTGACATTTGAGTCTGAACTGTAACAGTAAGCCCTGATTCGGGCGCGTCTACAGTTTCTGGCGACTCTGCTGGGGAGCTAGAGAACTTGACTCGAACTCATGATATCTTGTTTTGATTACACTTATGTGTCTCTTTGCATTGCATTTGCATTGGTGCGCCTAGGACACCGTGTTTACCGTATGCTATTCCTGAACGGTTTGCTGGAGGCATGCTTTGAGAAGCGTGCCATAAGGCTGACCGATTGCGGGCTCTACCACGACGGGAACACAAACCTCGATTTTTACCGAGGCGCTCTTCTTGACCATTCGACCTAGTGCATATTGTAGACACCCCATTTTTGACCGATCTTAAGACTCAGACGTCACCAACTGAGCGCTCGGTGATGTTGCATATTGTGCTCGTTCTGAGATTGTAAAGTCTCGGCTGAGAGCCTTGTCTTCGGGCTTCAAAACCTTTTATGCCTTGTCTCGATTTGCGAACCAAGTCCTGTTTTCTCTGTTTTCTCTTCTTGAAGGGAGGGAAAGGTCTTGTAGACCATCTCTCAGTGGCCGTAGGCTATGCTTCGTGGTCGTAGGCCATTTTTCCCGTTTGGAGACCAGTTTTCGATTTTCGGAGCCGTTGGCCGTGTGCCTCGGTTTGGGACCACTTAACTACCTCCGTTTGCTCTGGTTTTTGGCACACACCTTGTTTCCTCTCCTTAGAGGGACACTATGGCCCGGGAGACCACCTTCGTTGTCGCACGCCACTTTCGATGCTTAATAGTCAGTTTTCGGGGCCCCCGGCTGCGTGTTTTGGCCCCCGAACCTTCGTTTTGCATCAGTGTGGGCTCATTTTTGGCATGGACCCTAGTTTCATTGTTAGGAAGGTGGTAGTAGGGTGGGAGACCACCTTTTCTTCTTGGAGATCACCTTTCCCTGGTCGGCCGGTTTTTCTTGACAGGTAAGTGGTCTCCCTCACTTTTGAGCCACAATTTCTGGTCTCCCATACCACCATTGAGTTGCATTCACCTGGGAGACCACCAATATGGGTGGGCTGACCACCTTTTCAACTAGAACCTTTTGACCCCTGGTCAGTCGACCAGGGCAAGTGGTCAGCCGACCACTTGAACTGGTCGGCCAGCCTTCTGCTTTTTTGTCTCTTTGAGTGCTATCTAGCTGTGCCAGCTGGGAGGCATTTACCCCATCCTCTGAGGATTGACCCTCTTGTTTTGGCTTCTTAAAGAAGCTTGGTCCCTTTTGCTTAGCTTCTAAGAGAAGCTTGACCTTTTGTTGAGCTTCTTGAGGAAGCTTAACCCCTTTGGTCTAGCTTCCTCAAGAAGCTTGACCCTTTTGGTTTAGCTTTCTTTAGAAGCTTGGCCTCTTTGCTCCAAGCTTCTTAGAGAAGCTATGGACCTCCTCTTCTATAAGAGGGAGCCTCTCCCTCATGAGCCAAGGTTGAAAATTTTTTGGCTAAGGCATACACCTCTCTCTCTCTATATCATTCTCTTTTGGTGTCCAAAACTCCTAGTTCTTGGCCCCATTGCACAACACCTCCAAGCACAACACCTCCATGGTCAACCTAAACACCTAGGAGCTCATTTTCAGTGGTTGAAAAGTTCTTATTTTGGTCCAGAAGCTGCTGGCCTTCTTCTCTACAAAGGTAAGTCTCTATTTCCCTCTTTGTAGCCTTATTTTGCTTCATAGTTTAGCTCTATTTGCAAGCATATTTAGGCTTTGTCATAAATTGAAAAAAGTATTTTTTTGAGCTTCTAAACGTGTTTGTTTAAGGCCATTTTTCTGTTGGGGGTCATCTACCCCCTTGCATGCTTCATTTCCTCTTGTTTTGAGCTATGCATTAGAGCATTTGTGTTGACCTTGGTTTGGCCTTTTAGCCACTGAAATCCAGTAGATTTTTAGTGGCTAACATGTGTTTTTGAGCCTCAAAATCAGAGAGGGGTGACCCTCTCACCCCTTGTTTTGTTTACTAGCTTTGTTGGCCTTACAAAGGAGCCCCTATTTGTATGTTTCAAAGCCATGTTTCAGGCCACTTTTTGTGAGTTTTGTGACCTGAATAGGCTCTTTCCAGAGCCCTTTTTGCCATGTTGAATGTCTATTATGCATGTGTAGAGTAATCCTCTTCAAGGCCTTTCAAAGGGGCCTTTACTTGCACGCTTCCTAGACTCATTTTAGGCCCTTTTCAGTGAGTTTTAGGGCCCTCATAACCTCTATCCAGAGGTAGTTTTGCCATTTTGTGTGTCCATCATACATGTGCAGAACAACCCTCTCATTGGCCTTTCAAAGGAACACTTCATTCTAACATGTGTTGACTGAGTTTCAGTGGGTTTTTGGTCATATTTTGGCATGCCATGTTTCTGTTTTTAGCTGGTTTGGTGGCCCCTCATGTGCTTTATATACATGTAGTGTAAACCATGCTTACTAGCCTATGTTGCATGTTGTTTTGGCCCTTCATGTTAGCACTTTTTGGCCATGCCCTAAACTGATTTTGTGCATGTTTTGGACTACCTTAACTTTGTTTTTGGGTCTCATGGTCGAATAATGCTTGTTTTGCATGCTTGTAGTTCAATATCCATGCCTAGCTTTGAGATTTGAGGTCTATTGCATGCATATACTGAGGTGTTTTCATACTTTGGGGTCATTAAACATCATATTTCAGAGCTTATATGAATGTCATATTCCCATGATTTCCACTATTTAAACGTGTTTGAGAGTTGTGCATAAATGCCTCGTTTTCGGACCATTGCATGAGCTTCGTTTCTTTGCATGTTGAGTCATCATTTTGGGCCATTTTCCCACTGTTTCAGACCTGCCTAGGGTCTGTTTGGGGCTGGTTTTTCCATTTACACATTGCTTTGTGTACCTCTAGTGTAACCCGCTTCATTAGTTTCGGTATTCGAGCCATCTTGCATGCATTGTGTGACATATTTGCATGATTCGGGACCATTGTACATTATGTTTCAGAGCTGGAAAATGTGTGTTTGCATGCCATACTTCATCCTTTGCCATGCTTAGTTAGAGTTGCATGTTGTGCCTTAGGATCGGTCCTTTGCATCCGTGCATGTTTGCATGTATTTCAGTTGTCTCATTTCCATCATATGGCCACTGATGTGAGTGTGGCTGAGGTCCACTCATATTGGTGTAAGTCCATCTTGCATTTGTATATGCCATTTAGTTCATGTGCGCATGATAGTCTTCGTAAGTGCATTGTGTATACCATGTTATGTCACATGCATTGTGTATGCCATTTTAGCCCATAGCATTGCGTATGCTAGGTTGCATGTTAGTCGCATTGTGTATGCCATCTCATTGCTTTGTGTTTGGAGTAGGGTTTAGTCCTAACACGGGAAACGAGGGACGTTTCATACTCCAAGTGACGAAACGTGTCTCGATTCTCGGTCGCCGACACTCTTGACCGTCCATGATAGAGTTGTTGGCTTTACTTGCTTATATGTGCATTCATTTCACATCGAGTCGTGCAATTCGACTTCTCGGCCATCATGCATCGAGATGCATGATTGGTGGCACGAGGATCGAGGACTACACTCCCTTGAGCTTGTGCAAGGACGGGGAGAGTGGTCATGCACACATTTGTTGAAAATACATTGTCTTTTCTCTCTCTTGCCTTTGTTGCAGAAAAACCAGAAACCAGAGGTGGAAACTGGTTGGCCGACTAGATTTTCTGGCAGGCCGACCACCCTCTTTGGTCTCTACTACAAAGGGTGGTCGGCAGGTGTTCTCCCATGCTGGTGGCCTTCCCAAGGTGGAGTTTCAGCCTTCTGGAGCTTTGTGCAAGTTTCTGAGATCAATTGCAAACAAAGGTGAGGCGAGGCGAGGCGTCGCGATGGAACTTCCCGACAAGGCGACCCGAGTATGCATGCATCCTTTATCATTCGGAACAGAGCTGAGGCAGTCCATTGCACGTAGCATAGCATGCTAGTTTACTTTGCTTACCTAATTCATTTGTTAAGTAATTAGTATTGTGTAATAATTCGTTATTTATTTTGGTTGTGTAATATTCTTTCAGACTCTCCGAGAGAGAGCCAATTGTTGTAATAAGTGTGCGTGTGTGTGATGTATGTCTTCAAACCCCACACCTTTCTCCCTTTTATTTACCAGCTTATGATGGTTAGTTTAGAGCATGTTTCAATTAGCATACTTATGATAGCATGTTTGCATTCATTCATCTGTCTTGCATGCACCGGGCTCGGCGCATCATACTAACTGCATTGTATTTCAATTCCGAGTTGAATACTTGTTAGTTGTAGCATTTCACATGCCATCTTTAGAATAGCCGAGCCTATTGTAGTTGCATTCCTGTATGTGTTGCATTAGGAATTTCAGCATAGTTAGGATCATGCATGGATTTCTAACATAGCTTCTGTTTTGGCTTGGAGTACTCGATAAGTGTTTATGCTTTAGCATCCTTGCATGTGTGTGAGTGACTGCCATGATAGCATGTTTACCATGAGGCTATGTGCTTATGTGATATACCTGCCTGAATGCCTGTGGATGAAGGTTGGATTATCTGAATTGGAATAATGCATTGTCTGTGAGTTTTAACCCCACTTAAGAGTGGCAAACCATCATGTTTTCTAAGCCCACCCGAGGGTGAAAAATCCACGTCTTAGCCTACTTGCGGGTAGCACCATCAAACCATTTTCAAAATAAACAAACATGAGATGTGTTGTTCCAATTCAGGCGATCCAGTCTATACTTGTATGCTGTGCGCATCACGTAGTAAATCTAGGCTAATAACCAGAATAAGAATGCATAATGTTTTCAAAACTCGATATCATGGTTAGTAGAGGCCGATCTTTGATCGGGCAAGTAGGGGTGCTCATGAAGTGACCTTCCCCAATCGTACCCAAGTTCCCGAGCCGAGGCAACTTTGGTGATGACGGACACGTGGCCTTCGGCACGAGTCAGGCTTTCCTAAATTTCCCTAAAATAAAATATTTAGGTGACGACTCTGTATCTGGCAAAGCAGTCCATGTTTGGCACTTCTTTCTAAAAATCTATTTTTCAAAACGATTTGCCAGGTTTGGATTCTTTGATGATTCATCGGTCTTGCATTGCACTCTGTGAGATTAGATACAGGACCGTGACTTTTGATTCCGAACTATAGTGAGCCCAATGAACAAAACGGGATTTCCCTCTCGGGACGTTCGGGGACGTCTACACATATCAGAATCCATAGTGACTATTCCAAACTAGGACAGGTTGCTTACCCGATTATAGGTTGTTTGAAACCGCTATGTGCGTAGTGAAATCCTAGCTCCTGACAAGATAGGACAGGGAAATCCTACCCCAACATAGGGGTGTTTTGGCTCTCATTTACTTGCTATGTGCTTTTAGAGTGTGCCTCTACAGGGAATGCACGTATCAGTTTGTAAGTCTGGGTGTCAGGCCTGAGGACATCAGTATTTGGGAATCAGTTTTATCTGCGGGTATCAGATTCAGGTTTGGGGCAGTGATTTGAGAATAGTGATCAGTGGTTGAAAATGGTTCATTCAGCTTGTGTTTACCAATTGTGTGTTGTGTTAATTTAAGCCGTTATGCTGTCCTTTTTTCGTTCATTATTTCCTTATTTTGCTTTATTTATCTTTTTACAAGGTAGTTTAGCACCATTGCATCCGACACGTAGATATTCCCCGAGCACTCTGGGTCAGAGGTCGTAGACTTAATCGATCCAGGGATCTGATAGACGGACAAGCAGTGTACCTTTCTTTACCCTCGGCTACCAGATGGAGATTAGTAAGGCGCAGTGTATCAGTACAGCGGTCGTTAGATCAGTTGTCTACCCCACCAGTAAACAATCAGGCTGAGGTCTCAGTTTTTACTCTAGGGACAGATGTACCGGTAGTTTAGTTAGATGAAGACAATATGGCTGGTCTGGAAGAAATGATGCGTCAACTCCAGGAAAGTATGAAAACCATGCAGTAGGATGCTGCCCGTCAAACAGAATTTGCTACATGCTAGGCCGAGGTTATGGCCCAACAGGCAGAGGTAATCGCTAGGCTACAACAGCAAACTGGAGCATCTGCTTCACACCAAGCTCCTCCCCTACCAAGAGTTCCAATACTTGGAGAGACAGCTAATGTCCAGGAAGATACGAATATCCCAACGGGGCCGGCTCCGCCCCCAATCTTACCTCAGTTGTCCAAGGCGTCCACACCCACCAACCTACCGGATTCTCCCTTTGAGTTCGAAGTGGACCCCACAACACTAAAAGTGAGCAAGCTAGAAAAGCTGTTCAAGAAGTCTCAGGGCGTAAAGTCCATTCCGGATATTGAGGATGGGTACACCGACTCGGCCGTGACTCTACCGGACCGGTTTAAAATGCCGCACATAGACTGTTTCGACGGGTCTGGAGATCTTATGGTGCATTTGCGTTTGTTTTCGGACATACTAAGGTCGATGGGTCTCTCCAGATTACAAAAGCTTTCTTTGTTTGGCCGGACCCTGTCGGGTGTATCGGCTATTTGGTATGCAAAACTGGAAGACTCCGTTAAGAGAAGCTGGGAGGAGATGGCTGAGGCCTTCATAGCTCAATACTCCTATAATACCTAGATCGAGGTCACAACTCGTGATCTTGAAACAACCAGGCAAGAGCCGAAGGAGACCTTCTCCGATTTTGTGACCCGGTGGAGGGCTAAAGCCTTGATGATGACCATCAGGCCAGTCGACAAGGACCAAATACGGATGGTTGTGTGCAACCTCCAGCCCAAACTCACGCAGAAGATGATTGTTCTCCCCCTCCCTACCTTTACAGATCTACATGAGATAGGGATGCAAATCGAGGATGCCATAAAACAGGGCCTTATTGATCATGAGAGAGAGCAGCCCAAGAGGGCATTCAACCGTAGTACAAATGCAGGCACAAGCAGTGCTGCAGCTGCCAGATCTTCAGATGTGGGTATGGTTACCACCACCACCACTCCAAGAACCCTTGCAGCTACACCATTCACCTGTGCGTCCGGAAGTAGCTCGTAAATAACCAAGTATTCCCCCTGAGGCCAAAGAACCTTCACTCCACTATATATGCCCCCGTCCAAAGCTCTAGGGGTTTTGATCAGGAAAGGGCATTTGAAGCCCCTAGAGCCGCGGCCACTACTAGATAGGCTCCCTACTTCCCATAACCCAACCAAGTACTGCGCCTTTCACCAACAGCATGGTCATGACACCGACTAGTGCTTTCGATTGCGTCATGAGATTAAGGATCTCATTGATAACAGGGTGATCGTGCCTCCGGAGAAACCGAATGTCACAACCAACCCTCTCCCACCACACAACCAAGCTCCACCTCCTAAACGCATCAATTTCATCCAAACTGGGGTTGTGTCATACGACCCTAGCATATATATCACCCCGTCTCACCTACCCAAGCCGGATGTGTTCATTTCTGTCAGCATTGACTTGTGCATGTTGGATATCTCCCAAACCCAACCAGAAACGATGGTGGCGGCTATCGGGGATAAAATTAGGTCAACTGTGGGGACAAATGAGAATGATCAGTCAAAGCCTGAGGGGTCTGTGAGCTTCATGTACAACCCGAGCGGTTACATTACATCAGCAGGCCAGGTTAGGCCAAATGTGGAATTGCCAGTGGAGGCAGAGATTTGTGTAGTACAAGAGGATGGATCTAATCATGGGCTAGATGACCTAGCGGATCTGGAAGAAGACATGGAAAATCTGTAGTTCTTTGAAGAGCAGGACTTAGGGGACGTGGCAGTCAATTGGTTTGATGGGTCAGCAGAGTTTATTGGGTGGCTTGACGACCAGCCAGATGTTGTTGAACAAACTCAACTAGAACAGGGTCCGTCAGGTACAGGGATATCAACAGTGGCCGGAAGGGCTGGGAATCAATTTGCATCGTCGGAGAGCACCAGTGTTAAAAATTTTGCTTCGAACACGGACAGTTTGGACACGGAAGAGATTGAATAGCAAGCCACACTGAAACAGTTTGAGCGGGAAATGATCGAAGATTCTGAGAGGGCCAGAAAAGCCAAATCCACTGCAGGGACAGAACATGTTGCGGGCACAAGAACGGGAGGTGCTGTAGGCGCAGGAATAGCTGTAATGAAGCCGGACAGGTGTCTGTCGGCTGCCGATGGCATGTGGTGGGAAGATGACGACCTATGTCTTGCCCACATAGATGAAGACTGGGGACAAAGCCAGCCGGATGATACCTGGTATGTGGGAGAGGTTGACCACATGACTAGGAGCAAGCGGCATTTCAAGCCCCCGCACTTAGATCAACCAGAAGCGTCCTGGAAGGACAAGGAGGCGGAGAAGCAGAAAGAAAAGTTACTTGAAGAAGAAGCTGTGTTGAAACAGCTTAAGAAGATACAAGCAGACATCTTCATCTGGGGATTGCTTATGGCTTCAAGAGTTCATAGACAAGCTGTCCTTTCTGCAATGGACAAGGCTAAACTTTCAATTGACACTACACCTGAACAACTGGTAGGGCTGGTCTTTCCCGGAGGAGCTTCCCCGACGTTGACCTTTTCTGACAAGGAGCTGCCGCCTGAGGGCGCAAATCATAACAAACCTCTCTACATCTCTGTGGAGTGTAGAGAGAAGTGGGTACCGGTCGTTCTTGTCGACACAGGATCCGCCATTAACGTGTGCCCGTCGAGGACAACATATGCAATCGGGTTGAAGCCCGCGGACTTTGTACCAACTGCCCAGGTGATAAGGGCCTATGACAATACTAGTAGAGAGGTGATGGAGACTATGCAGATTCAAACTAAGGTTGGTCCAGGACAGCACGATATTGACTTTCACGTCTTGGACATTCCCGCAACCTTTAATCTACTCATAGGGCGACCGTGGCTGCACCAGGTGAAGGCGGTTTCTTCCATTCTGCATTAAATGTTGAAATACCCCTATAGAAAGGGGGTGGCTATAGTTTTTGGGAATTCGTCAATCCATCCGCCGCCAGAAGTGTCTACACCGATTTTGGAAATCGAGCATGGTGCGAAGGATGTGTTCCTATCAGGATTTACCCTAGCTGAGGCCCGGGTTATTCAGAATATCTTAGCTATTGATGAGGGGTTGTATGTTAGTGCACAGTCAGTATATCTCATGAACAAGCTCCAGCATATTCCCGGGATGGGATTAGGGAAAAGTGGCCGAAAGGGCATTATAGCATCGGCCGAAGTGCCGCACAATCCGCATACCTTTGGCTTAGGCTATCTGCCTACCAAAGAGGACTGGGTGAGAAAGGGTAAAGAAATGACCGGAAGGGCCAGAGCAAAGCAGGCGAGAAAGCATTTTGAGATGATGCATCGGCCTATCTAGGGCACCCTAAACGGACGCTTCATCCGGGAAGGGAAAGACTTTTCATTCTGCGACTTCCCAGAGCCATGGCTAAACATGGAGAAGAGGCGCCTAACAGGATTTCGACTTACAGTTGTCCAGGGATGATGTCGCTGAGGAGCAGACAGACCCATCAGTTGAGGTTGAGCAGTGTAAGGAAGTGGATTCCGAGAGGACCGAGATTAAAATGGGGGTAGCACTGGCTTGTCCACTATAAGATCCTCCGATCGTAGATGAGTGCTTGGGGGATGACCTCTTAGTGTTTATGATCGGGAATAAAATGGCCGCAAGCCCACCTTCAAACATTTTGGATGTATCTGTCGCACCCTCCCTCGTCTGGCAATACGAGGAGGGATTCTTATCGAGCAGCACCGGATCAGGTAGTGAGCCGGAATCTGATTCCACCGAGTCTTGTGAGTCGGAATCAGGTTCCAGCTCATCTAAGTCTGAGTCCGGTATTCCTGGGGGTGACAACTCGGATGCCACAGTTCTATCTAGGTTGTCTTTTTCTTTTTCCTTTAAGTCTATTGTAATAGAGGAATCAGGCGACTTGGAAGAGATTAATGAAAATACAATGGCTGTGGCTTTTGAGTATTTTTCTGTGCCCTTGATTTATTGCATTAATTCAGACTTTCAAAATTTTGATGAAAACGACGAGGGAGAAATTCCTCCGATTTTGAAATATTTTAGAACAAGAGCAGGAGAGGTTTGTAAAACCTTTGGTTGATGAAATCACCCAAATTAATGTTGATACTGAGAAGGATCCGCGGCTGGTCTAGATTGGGTCCACGTTGTCTTCAGAGGAGCGCGAGTGCGAGCGCTTAGTCACTTTATTAAAAGATTTCAAAGATGTTTTCGCATGGTCCTACGAAGACATGCCTGGAATTGATCCTGAGATTGTATAGCACTGGATCTCTCTTGACCCAGAGGGCTGACCTGTTAAATAGAAGCTCAGAAGGATTCTCCCGGATTGGGCTATCAAGATCAAAGAAGAGGTCACCAAGCAAATTGACGCAGGGTTCCTGCTGGTATCTAAATACCCAACTTGGTTGGCAAATATCGTTCCAGTGTCGAAGAAGGACGGCAAAATTTGGGTATGTGTGGATTTCAGGGATTTGAACAAAGCTAGTCCGAAAGACGACTTTCCTCTGCCGCATATCGATGTGTTAGTGGACTTCACTACGGGGCATGCATTGCTTTCATTCATGGATGGCTTTTCAGGCTACAACCAGATTGTAATGGCACTCGAAGATCGGGAGAAGACTACTTTTACCATCCTGTGGGGGACCTATTGTTATAGGGTGATGCTGTTTGCGTTAAAGAACGCTGGGGCTACATATCAACGGGTTGCGACCACAATATTGCACGATATGATCCACAAAGAGGTTGAGGTGTATGTGGACGACATGATTGTCAAGTCCAAGGAAAGAGAGGGTCACTACACCGCCTTGCAAAAGTTCTTCCAAAGGATCAGAGAATTTCGGTTGCGGCTGAATCCTTAGAAGTGTACGTTTGGTGTTACAGCAGGGAAAATGCTGGGGTTCTTGATTACACAGAGAGGTATCGAAGTCGACCCTTCCAAAATCAAGGCCATCTTAGAAATGCCACCACCAATGACTGAAAAGGAGGTGCGAGGCTTTCTGGGTGAAGTACAATTCATAAGACAGTTTATTGCTAAGTTAACCTTGACTTGTGAACCACTCTTTGGTCTCTTGAAGAAAGGAATGAAGTTCCAATGGGACGGCCGATGCCAAGCTACTTTTGAATAGATTAGGCAATACTTACAGAACCCACCCGTGTTGTCACCGCCTGAGCCGGGGAAACCATTGATTTTGTATCTTTCAGTGACTGAAACTACATTGGGCTGCATGCTTGCACAAGAGTCTGAGGACAAAGTGGAGAGAGCTATCTATTACCTGAGCAAGAAGATGCTAGATTACGAGACCCGATACACTTCGCTGGAAAAGGCTTGTTTAGCTTTGGTATGGGCTACCAGGAAGCTGCGGCACTACTTGTTAGCTCACTCCGTAATGTTGGCTTCGAGATTAGATCCCATCAAATATCTCTTCGAGAAATCGACACTTACGGGTAGGCTAGCTCATTGGTTGCTCTTACTTTTTGAATTTGATCTAAAGTATGTGACGCGCAAGTCAATAAAGGGAAGAGCGGTAGCAGAGTTCTTAGCCGATCACCCGGTGGATGGGGATGAAACAGTTGAGTACCTATTCCTAGACAAGGCCATCCTGCATGTCAAAGAAGAGTTTTGGATGATGTACTTTGACGGAGCGTCAAACCAATATGGGTATGGGATAGGAGTGTTGCTGATAGCACCCGACAATTCCCGTATACCTCTAGCATTCAAACTCCGGTTCAAAGTATCGAACAATGAAGTAGAGTATGAGGCGTGTATTGCTGGACTAGAAGCAGCTCTAGAACTAGGGGCAAAACGGTTGGACGCCATCGGGGACTCGAACCTTTTTGTATCTCAAGCTAAAGGAGATTGGAAAGTCAAAGAAGAAAAGATGAGAACCTACTACCAGACCTTGGACATGTTGATCCCTCGGTTTGAGAAGTTGAACTTCGCTCATCTGTTAAGAGAAAACAACAGGTTCGCACATTCACTAGCAACTCTATCTTCTATGATAGACATCCCTTTTGGAGTCCGGATGCGTCCAATCATCATTGACTAGAAGTTTGCGCCGGCCTATGAGCTGATTGCTGCCATGGATGAGGTTCAAGATGAGAACCCCCGGTATTACGATGTTTGGAACTTCTTGGAAAAAGAGGCATATCCACCAGGGACAAATGCCAAAGATAAAAGGGCAATTAGAAGAATGGCTGCTCAGTTCATCGTCTGCGGAGGAAAACTGTACAAGAGAGGTCATCTCGGGATGCATAAGCTGTGTGTTGATGTGAATGGGGCTGCCAACACATGCTAGAATAATAAGCTCGCTCATTAGGAATGCAAGGCTAGCAAAGAGGACTTACACTACAAGTGTAAGAAGCAAATGAGGGATACTCTAAACAACCAAAAACAGAGTTGTATCATGGCAAAATAGGACCAAATACATGCTGAAATGGTGGCCCAAAAGCTTAGGCAAGATGGCAAACACAATGGCTCATTTTTAAAGCATAAAGCACAAACCCTCCAAAGCATTGAAAGGGTGAAATATGTGAAGGCACGACCACACTACACACTGAAATCACATACCAAATGATGCTAAATCATGCAAATAGCCCAAGTAATGCATACTAGTGGACTCAAAACTCAAGACTAGTGAGCTAGAATGCACTATGGCTATACAAAGCAAGGCATGTATGACCAAAACAACATAAATCAGACCTAGATCATGGCGAAACATGAGTAAAATCTTCCTAGAGTTGAGCCAAAATCACATTAGAATGATGGTCTAAACATGATGCATGTTAGGCTAGTGTGCAAGTTTACACTACAAGTGTATAAAGCATGCAAGAGATGACCAAACCAGCCTGAAACAGAGTTATGGCAGGTCCTAAAAGTCACAAAAAAATGCTTGAACAAAGCCACAAAGAAGTAAAAACACATGCTCATTTGGTTGGCCATCAACACAAGTAAACAAGACAAGAGGAGAGGGGCCACCCCCCTCTATTTTGAGCCTCAAAATCACATTTTTACCACTGAAAATCCACTAGATTTTAGTGGTTAAAAGGCCAAACAAAGATGGTTTCAAAAGCTTAGGAAGTTGGCTCTAAAGGCTTTACAAGCCAAAAGGGCAAAGGGAGAGACAACCCCCTAACACAAACAAGGCTTAAACCACCACTTTGAGGACTAAAAAACAGAGTTTTCTTCAGTTCAAACCAAGCCAAAAATAGTTTAAAAGGGTGGCAAAACAAGCATGCAAAAATGGCCAAGATAGTGTACAAAAATGAGCTTAAAAGAGGGAGATGCTTGCCCTCGAAGCACAGCTGCAAAATAGCCAAAATTCTGAGCTTAAACCAACTTCTAGGAATCAAAGGAGGCTCCAAGGAATCTCAGCCCAATGGTGAACAAGTTTGATCAAGGATGCTTAGGCAAAGGAGAGGTATATCTCCAAGTATATCTCTTGCATGCACACAAGGTTAAGAGGGAGAGCCAACTAGAGAGACAAGTTGAAATTTAGCTCTGGAATTTCTAGAGAGAGAGAAATTTTTTTAGAGAGAGAGGCTCCCAAAATTTATTTCATGTTCTAACCCTCCAAATATGAGATATAGCATTCATATATAGCAAAATATCAACTTGGGTTGAAAATATTTGAATTGGGACAGCTAGAGCAAGCTGGAAACAGCTGGAGGAGAAATATCTTCAAAAAAAATGAATTTGGGTCACTCTTGGCTGACCGGCCATCTTCAGTGACGATCTGCTACTTGTGATGGCCGATCTGCTACTTTTGTGGCCGACTACACACATTTATGGCCGACAGGAAATTCTACTTTGCAGGTCCAACTTCAAATGTGCATAACTCCTTCATATGAACTCCTTTTCAGGTCATTCTTGTATCCAAATTGAAGCCCCGGAAGTAAGATTTCTAATGATGGTAGCCTTGCATCAAAATTCCTATTGTGCTAAGAGATATATTTCTTTTAGTGAAGACTGTTCATTTCCGGTCCAACCGGAATGATGCCCAACTTCAACCAATCATATCTCCCTCATCCGGACACGGCTTTAGGAGATTCTTGAGTGCAAAATGAAGCCCCGGAAGTCTTATTTCCAACGGTGGTGGCCTCATAGCTTAAATCCAAGTATACAAATAGATAAGCCTGATTTAGCGAGGGCTGCCCGACTCTTTCTTAGTGATTCATGCCCATCTTCTTCTTCAACTAGGTTTCTTCTCTCCACTCCTCTTTTCTTCAACTCCAAACCCCCGAACAAGGTTTTTTGAAATATTTTTCAAAGATTTCATCTCTCTTCCATTCATTTCCACTTTGTCCTCACTCAGTTTACCGGAAAGCGCAATATTTAATGAAATGCGAGCCTCGGAACATCGTAGGAACTTTATCTCAAAAATATTTTGAAAGAGAGGGTTTTAAGGTCTAAAAACCATCCAAAATAGCTTTGGTCCAAAATGGGGTGTGAGGTTAGGATTTGACTCTCCTCTTGCCGAAGAAATCGAACCTTTGCCCTGCACATCTTTCATTACCAAGCAAACCATCAGTAGCGCCCAAGTCTTAAGGACGGTCAAAAATGAGGTGTCTACACCATGAAATAAGCTAGAAACACATAAAGAGAGTTGAATTAAAATGAAATGAATGTTGAATGGTGCTTCTATTGTGTCTTTGTTATATGATTTGTGTAGGTAGAAGTCCGAGGCCTTATATCGACTTAACCCACTGTGAGTAATAACTTAGTAAAGTTATGTTCGATATGAAATACTTTATGAACATTATGATATGATATGAACTATTTCTGAATGATACAAAAGGCTATTTTGTGATTACATGAATGATGATCCAATTCTTTCGAATGTCTTTGTGGTATCTTTAGTAGAGGCCCTCGCCCAGGAAAAATAATATTGTGACTTATGGTCATGAGGCCCTTGCCCGGGGGAAACAATACTGTGGCCTAGGCCCTCGTCCGGGGAAAACAATACCATGGCACAGACCCTCACCTGGGAGAAACAATACTGTGGTCCACGCATGAGATATGTTACCCGGTACCAGAGGTTCCGTTATGGAACTTGATATGCTTGACCAATGTTATATGTTGCTGCTAATGGATGTACCACGCATGATTTGAATATGAATAAGAATATGACTTTATTTCTGATACGAATACGAACATGACTATGTTTCTAATTTGATAAGCGATTTGAAATCTGATTTCTAAATCGGTTATGGACAACATTCATTAAAAACTTTACTCAGTTATTATTCACTAGGCTTCAGCTCACTGTTTATATTTATGTATGTAGGTGACCAAGCGCATGACTAGGGCTAGAACTCCTGCCTGGACTTTGTTTTGTCAGCCAACCTATGTGCCTCCCGTGGAGGTTCCGGATATGTCAAGTGGTTATGGCTATGTGCATAAAGTTCAAGTTTTGTTTTCTTGTTTTGGTTTAACAAGTGTTTTTGTTTATTCTGTATTTAGGGCTAAGTCCCTTTTTGTCTAGTCTGTATATATGATGATGTGTAAATGTATGTATATTGAAGTTTAAAATTTTCTGTCTCACATAAGTCTGCACAGCTCAATGAACGTTGTATATTTGTTATTTGCTTCCGCTAGCCCCTAATATTATGTTAATCTGTCTCAGAGGCCTTCGGTAATCTCAGGATTACTGGTCGGTTACGATGCTAAACCTATAGGGATGGGTTTGAGTCGTGACAATAAGAGAAATACAAAGTAAACCATGAGACAGGGGCAATAATGGAAGAAAGTTGTAAAAAGTAATCCATGGCACAGTCTTTAAAACAAAAGTGTTTCTTATTAGGATTTGGCTTCTCTTTAATTAAATTTTCAACTGCACCAGACAGTCTTACCTGTAAGAATCATTAAACGGAGGTTTCTTACCGGTAAGAGTTTATGAAAACATGACTCGGTTAAATTTTTTCAAAGATTCCTACCGATAAGAGTCTTTCATTTAATAACTTTTACTGGTTAGAGTTTTCCATTTAATGATTCTTACTGATCAAAGTCTTCCGTTTAATGATTCTTACTAATTAGAGACCTTAACTGTCTGGTTTAGTTGAAGTTTCATCTGAAGACAAGCCATTCCCTGCTTATTTAAGGCCACATTTGTTTGGTGGATTAGGTTGAATAGGATTATGAGTACGGTGGGAGTGAATGAGGAGATTAGTAAGTTGGAGATGGAAGATAAAGATTATTTGTTTGTATATAATACTATGGTATGGAATTAATATATGAAATTATATAAATGCCCTCCAACTAACTAATGTTAGAATAATTACAAAATATATATAATAAAAAAATAAAAATTGGAGACAAGCCACGTGGGGTGTCTTGTTCCTTACATAAATGCCCCCGTACTAATTTATTTATTTATATTTTGTGCCATTTCATGTTGAAAATGATTTGATAGAGGGTTGAAGAGAATGGAGCTTTTATGTAATTTGATACCCCTCTACCAAGAATCCATGGACTAAAATTTGAATGGGGACTTACTGTAATTGGTTTTTTGCGATCGCCCTATAGTTCGGACTCCTGTGGTTTTTGAACTTGGTTTTCACAAGTGCAATGTGAAAACAAAAGAATGAGAGTCTAGATCTGGCAAATATTTCGAAAATCCATTTTAATTAAGAGATGCCAAAAATGGACTGTATTGCCAGATTTCAGAGTCGCCACCTAATATTTTTGGAAAAATTAGGAAACCCATGACTCATGCCAAAGGCCACTTGTCCATCATAACCAAAGTTGTCTCAGTTTGAGAACTTAGATATGAGAGGGAAAGGTCATGAATTGAGCACCCCACTCACCCGATCAAAAACCGGCCTCTACTAATCATGATGTGATTTTTATTTTAACATTATATGCTCATGTTTTGATTATTAATTATCAATGCTAACATTACTACGCGAGGCAAACAAGTATAGACTATTTCACTCACTTTGGAAATGCTTTGATCTTATGTGATTTTAAAACTGGTTTTGGATAAGCACAACTTCAAAGGAAAAAATGAGCTCGCGTGTCAAGCCCCAAATTTTAATTACTCGGAAACATTACCAAAGCCTTTAAATGAAGTCATTTTTTTTTTACAAACATCCATTACCCTTGAGTAATAGGAATACAATCATACAAGTTCTCTCTCTCGATGAATATTACAATGACAACAATACATGCCAATCTCTTACTGTGAAGCTACAAATAAATAAAATACAAATACATACAATGAAATCACATATAAAAGACACATGGACTTCTTAACTCTTCAATCACAGAATCCACACTTTCTTCCTGTAAAAAGATAAAAAAATAACAAGGGTGAGCACTAATGCCCAGTAGGAATCTCATAGTTCTCAATCAATAACTAACACACAGATAGAAATGATCATGCATGCAGGGTGATACCATATAGTAGGATGACATTGTATAATTTCAAAATATCAGAAGTAAGTGCCTTTTTCTCAAAAACTATTTAAACACTTTTAAGAAAAACCTTCAGCCATTAAAATCATCCCTTAACTTTAGAAAACCATAGATCCTTGTGAAACAAACATATTTGAGAAATAACATCATTTAGAAATTATTAACCAATTCCCAAAATTTTCTTATTTAATTTCCATTTTTAATATTCCTCTTTGTCTTTTATTCTTCCTTTCTACTCATTATATTTAATTAGGACTCCATTACTTCAAGTTCGAATTCCCTTTTTAATTTACTAATGATTCTCCTATACTCAATTTACACCGTTAATTACACTCTAACATTTCATTTCAAGATAACACAAGGTTAATAAACCCCTTTCAATTCAATCTCTTGTTTATTTACAGAACAACACTCATAACTTACCTTTATTGTCACAACTAATTCATTATATTCACATCACCAATCCATAATCCCCTTACTCATTTTTGGGTTCCATACATTACAAATAATGTCTTTGTACATTTCCTCTTTATATCAAATTACACATAAATTTGCAATTTCACAAATTCATCGTAAGTCACAAATAACATCATCAACTCAACACACTTCTCAACACATATCTCAACACAATTCACATTTTGTCAACTTACTACGTCGTGACAGCGGACACCCAATTCATAACACTTTCCACCTTTTGCCGGCTACTAAACGGCGGGAAGTAAACTCCCAAAAACCATTTTCTCAAAAGTCATTTTCTTCCAAAACCATATTTTTCCAAAAGCCATTTTTCATCTTTTTAAAACCATTTCCCCACATTTTCCGGCTACTATAGGCGGGATGTGGGCACCCAAAACATTTTCGAAAACCATCCGTTTTTCCACTTTTTCCGTCTACAATACGGCAGGACTATGTGGACATCCAAAAATCATTTTTTTCCACTTTCGCCGGGTACTATATGGCAGGACTGTGTGGACACCCAAAAACATCTTCCTACATTCGTCTAGCGATAAGCCTAGACAGGGCAATTGGGCACCTTTAATCCAAAGTCACCCCCACATTTGCCGGCTACTATACGGCGAGACGTGAGCCCCCAAAAACCTTTTTCTTCAATTTGTAAAACCATCCCCCACGTTTACCGGCTATTACACGAATAGTCGTGGGCACCGAAAAAATCATTTTTTAACTCCCCGCGCGGGTACCAACACAACATCACCTAACACAACTCAACCCAAACTCAACACAACCCAACACAACTCAACTCAAACTCAACACAACCCAACACAACTTAACTCAAACTCAATACACCCAACACAACTCAACTCAACACAATTCAACATGATTCAAACAAAATTCATCATAGTTCAACACAAGTCAATTCAACATTATTCAACACAACTTAATTCAACATAAGTCAACACAACTTAATTTAACAACACTATTTGCAATTCAACACAATTCAAGATAAATTCTTGAATCCCACTTCAACATTCCATAACCAAGTTTATATTATCTATATCATTAACACATCTTTTCTCCCAAAGTCATTTCATGTTGTAACATGATTTACAATGTCCATAATAAAGGTTCAATCGCTAATTTTTAACATAATTTTCAAACACTTCCAAAATTCAATTAAACTTGTATGTATACAATTCAATACCTCAATTTCAAGATTTTACTTTCAATTTGGGCAAAATCATTAATTATCATCATGAATCAACCTAGGGTTTTCAAGAAAAATTAAGGTTGTGTTTGGTGGAGTTTTGTAAATATGATTTGAGAGTATGAGTTGTATTTTGAGTTTGTAGTTGTAGAATTATGATTTGAGTGTAGAAAATTTGTTTGGTTATGGTTTTTTAATAGAGTGTTGAATTGAGTTTTGAAAGTTTGATTTGACATGTGAAGTAAGAAAATTTGTTTGGTTATGAGTTTTGGAAAGAG
The DNA here is from genome assembly GCF_055761805.1 of Camellia sinensis. Taxonomy (NCBI): domain Eukaryota; kingdom Viridiplantae; phylum Streptophyta; class Magnoliopsida; order Ericales; family Theaceae; genus Camellia; species Camellia sinensis. Next base: position 174,155,966 of record NC_138967.1, read on the forward strand.
TATTCAAAACTTAATTCAAATTATTATAACTCATAACAAAACACACTACTTTCACATTATTGAAAATTCTGATCAACACTCATAACCAAACTCTTTTTAAAATTCAATTAAAAAAAATTATTATTAACAGAAAATAACATTAATCAATTTTTTAATTGAAAATACTACAAAGGAAATAATTTTTTTTTTCAAAATAAATATTCAAAAATTTTAAATCATAAATATTTAAATAATTTAAATAATCTAAAAAAAATTAATAAGTAAAAAATTAAAATAAATATTCAAAAAATTTAAATCGTAAAAATTTAAATCTTCAAAAATTTTAAATAATTTTAAATGTTAATATTTTAAATTTAAAAACAACTCTACACTCAAATCGTAACCAAACACATAAAATAAAACTCAATTAAGAGATAATGTTTAAAACTCATAACCAAACACATAATTCGAAACTCCATACTACTTTCACAACTCTACACTTAAATCGTAACCAAATACATAACAAAAAAAATTAAAATATTTAAAAATATTTTTATAAAATAGAGTTTGAATATATTTTTATAAAATATTTTAAAATTTAAAAAATTAAAATCGTAATATTTTGAAATTAAAATATTTTAAAATATTCAAAAAATTAAAAATTTTAAAAAATTGTAACATATTTAAATATTAAAATATTTAAAATCTTAACAAAATTAAAATATTTTTAAGATATTTAAATATTTAAAATATTTAAAAAATTTAAATATTGATTTGAATTGAGTTTTGAAAAGAGTTTTGAATTATGTGTTTGGTTATGAGTTTTGAAAAGTAATGATTATATTTTGAATTGAGTTTTGAGAAATGGGTGTAGAATTATGATTTGAAAGCTCCAAACAAACAATACACTCAAATCAATGGGTAGAACTATATTTTAAGAGGCTTACCAAACGATTAAGATTTTTAAGAAAAATTCAAACTTCTCAAACCATTACTTTTTATTCCAATTTTCCCATTGATCACACACCTAAGGTTCATAATCCATAATCTTAACCCAACAATAGAACCCCAACACTTCAAACCCTAAACCCCCAAGTTCCATGATATAACACTATATGCTCAAAAATGTAGATTTTGCATTTATATAATCAAAATACCACAAATCTATCCATTAATGCAAGTATTGAAGAAGAACTAGGACCCCTACCTCAAGAATCAAGTTTTAGAGCAAGCTTTGATGAGATTCCTTCCCAAATCCGAATTCCAATTGGTTGAAAAGTGAGATCTTCAAACATTCTTCATGTTTTTGCAAGAGATCTTGGCCAAATCTTTGAGAAATTGGAGGTATTTGGGCCAAAATCTCTAGGGTTTTCGGACCTAGGGTGAAAGGAAGGAAGAGGGAAAAAGAAAGTGTAAAGAATGATCTAGAAACCCACTTTTTAAGTCGCTGAATTCGCGCATTCCGCTCGAGCGTCTCTTTTCCCGCTCGAGCGTACCTGCTTCCAGCACAGATTCCAAAATTTCAAATGGGTATAACTTTCTCATCCGGACTCCGTTCTATGTCGTTCTTGTGTCCAAATTGAAGCCCCGGAAACAAGATTTTCAATGGTTCTAGCCTCACACCCAAATTCATAGTGTGGAAAAAGAAAAGGGCAGAAGAGTGACGGCTGATCATAGGCAAGTTATTCGAATTAAAGTTTTTGGTTCAATCTTACTTTACTATCATGTTACCACCTCAATCAATGTCCCAAAATAAAACAGGGAGGCTCCAAACACAACAATAAAAGGTCAAAAGCAATCCCACTAGTCTCAAAAATTCAAACTCAACTAGGTAGATCACTCGAGTGCCCAATCTTGCGCTCGAGCGTGCAGACCAACAAAGCCGTCCGCTCGAGCGACCACTCCTACACTCTAGTGGGAATTTATAACTCTCAGAATCTCGGATGGATTGCAAAAATAATGGGAGCCTCACAAGTCCGCTCGAGTGTTAATTCCCCCGCTCGAGCGGAGGGAAAAATTCCAAATCGTCACATCGCACATACATTTGATTAAAATCGTCTCCAATGCAAGTAAAATAATCTCCATCCACAGGCATTCAACGAGTTATCTCAATTAAGCATATAGCCTCATGGTAGTATGTTCATCATAGTAACAATCACACACATGCGATATGCTAAAGCGAAGAAAGTGCTCGTCCGAGGCAAACCAAAGAAAAAAAGAGAGTTAGAAAAAAATGCATGATCCTAACAAATGCATATGACTAATATAACACATACAAAATGTAACTATTAGATTCGGCGAGTAATATGACATGCGGATCAACTCAAAACATGCGGTAACGCATGTATTCAAGTAAGAAATGAAAATAATAATGATATTCAAGTGTGATGAGCCGAACCTCAATGCGTGCAAAAATGGATGCAAGTCATGGAAATGATAAAGAAAAATATTATGCTATACAACCATGGTAAACATATAAATAAAAGGGAGAAAGAGATGGGGATTGAAAGATATACATCATAGGTTACAAATTTTGCCCTTGCGCAAGAGAGTCTGAATGTCCGAATTAACTAATTATTACAGACCCAAATAAACTAACTAATTAGGTATTACAAATTTGAATGAACTAGCTAATTAAATACAAATTGAAACAACCAATTTAAAGGAATTAAACGAAAGGTGGAGAATTGCGCGCGCACGAGCAAGAACATCCTTCGGAAACCCCTCTGCTCATTTATCAGAAACTGCTCTGCTTACAGTCTAAAAATGACTCTGTTTTGGGCCCCAGGATTTGTTTTGTTTTTCTAAAAAATGCACCACGACTGTACAAAATGATGAGTCGGCCGGCCTTGCAAAGTGGTCGGTTGTACAGAGGACTGGCCGGCTGGCCACTGCTTCTGAGGAATGATCTGCTGTAACAAACATGGAACAGAGCAAAAACAGAGGGTTTCCAAAGGATGTTCATTATTCCTGCTCCCTTCTATCATTTATATTCAAGGAGAGAATAGGTTCATTTCTCAGATCATTAACATCACAAATTTGTTGTGTGATGATCTTAGAAGCGATAAGACATGAATTTAATGAGAGCAACAAAAATACAAACATTACCTCCATCATATCATGGGTTTATTTCAAGGAAATGGGTAAACATGTTCTTGAACCATCAAACATCACGAAATAGGATGCGATGATTCTAGAAGCAAACAGGTTTAGTATAACGTCCAACTAAACCTAACCAATTTTGGTTATTTTTTTACCCTTTTTTACTCTGATTTTATTATCATTTTTATTTTACCTTTCCATTTCCTTATCTTTTCTTCCTTTTTGTCCAAAGGTGACGATTAAGTCCACTAAGTCCCAAAGCAATAAAGATTAGTAAGCATGACTTGACCCGAGAGATGAAATTTTCGAGCTCTTTTCTACGGGGGAAATTACAAAGGAGGAATTAAACACATTTATGAGTGATAATGGATTCGGAGCCAAACTTGAAATGAGCAATAATGACTCAAAGTCCAAACCCGATAATAAGCTATAATGAAATCCTTCCCTTATGATTTCCAAAGGTCTAAATATAAAGTTAGTCCCTTAGAAGTGATGCACTGTCAATTAAGGAAGATATCGAACAAGAGATCACGCTTAGTATAAGAAAGACGTGATGCCCTGATAATGAACCTCCGAAGAGATCAAACCATTTAGCACATGGAACCCTTTTCTTATGCCATGAGCGAAAATCTTTTTGTTTAATATAACCCTTAATCAAAAGAAACAAAAAAAGGAGGGAGGTTGCAGAGTGCAAATAGAAAGGTGGTGATTACAATGGTGTGAATATTTATATGAAAACTATGGAAAGAAAAACTATCAACTCAAATAAATTGGCGGCTATTGCCTATATGCCGAATCTATAAGGCTTACAACAATACAAGTATGATATTAAATAAACACACTAAACAGCCCCTTAAATCCAAAAAACAATGTTTAAAAATCAAAGAAAACAAGTGGAAAGTATGGACATAAGCTATGGAATAAAGCCTAAGGAAGGGTGGCCAACCCCTCTACTTTTAGCAAAGTTAAAATCAGCTTTTTAGGCCTAAAATAATTTGAAAATCAGTATTGAAATGAAGAACAAGAAGTTTAAGAGAAAGGGAAATGAGAAGAGTTGAAGAATCAATCTCTAGAGGAGAGAGAGTTTTTTGGTTCACAAACTTCAAGCCAATCACTCTCGAGTTTTAGAAATCAGTCTTAAAGCTTCACCAAAAGCTTCAAATGCAAGCTTCAATGGTGTATCTATCTTGTATCTATATTTAGGAGGGTAGAGAATGCTTGGGAGAGTCCTCTATGCCTTTGGAAATATGTTTTAACCCTAAAATCTGAGGAGAGGTGCTCTATTTATAGGTTTTCCACCGTCTTAAGTCGTAAAGATTGACATGTGGCCAAATTTCGTGCATGGAAACAGCTGGCTGCTGTAGAATATTTGTTTCGTTGAACATGGCCGACCGACAGACCATGAGGGGTTACAACCAGCCAAACAAAACTGGCTTGTCGGCCATGTGATGGCTTGTAGTTCTCTGGGTGGTTAGGCTAAAAGAAAAGTGGTTTTGATCAAAAAAATGATGTAAGGTTTAGGTTTTGAATCTCAAAAGTGAATTTCTTTTGTTGAAGATTCGAAACATTTGAACAGCATAACGTTTCATCATCGAGTGTTCGGAATGAAACGCCCAAGTCTTAAAGGCGATAAAAAATAGGGTGTCTACACTTACGCGTAACTCTTAATAGGTGGACTTATTATTCAATATGTCCTATGATAATTAATGACGTTTTTCATCAAACACTATAAAAAAAAGTCACTAATTGTTAATTTTCAATGACAGTTTAAAAATTTTGTCACGAAAAATGTCACTAATTATAAGTTTTAGTTACAGTTTTAAAAAAAATCGTCATAAAAAAATATTACTAATTTTTAACTTTCAGCGATAGTTTAAAAAATTAGTCACAGAAAAACATCACTAATTATAAATTTTAGTGATAATTTACTAATTGTTAATTTTTAATGAGAGATGCAAAAAAATCATCACAGAAAATTATTTTTAGTGACAATTTTATTAAGATTTATTTTCAATAAGTCTTAATGAGAATTAAATTTAACTATTAAGACTTGGTGATAATTTACTTTTTCAACTTCGCTAATCCCCTTACATAAATGCCCCCATACTAATTTATTTATTTATTTTTTGTGCCATTTCATGCTGAAAATGATTTGTTAGAGGGTTGAAGAGGAGGGGGCATTTATGTAATTTCATATTCCTTTACCAACAATCCGTGGACTAAAATTTTAATGGGGATTTACATGTAACTCTTAATAAGTAAACTTATTATTCAATAGGTCCTATGATAATTAAAAGCATTTTTTATCAAACACTATTAAAAAAGCCACTAATTATTAATTTTCAGCGACAGTTTAAAAATTTTGTCGCAGAAAATGTCACTAATTCTAAGTTTTAGTTACAGTTTAAAAACAATTATCACAAAAAATGTTACTAATTTTCAACTTTCAGCGACAGTTTAAAAAATTTGTCGCAGAAAAACGTCAATAATTATAAATTTTAACGATAATTTATAAAAATCGTAACAAAAAAGGTTATTAATTGTTAATTTTTAGCGAGAGATACAAAAAAATGTCAAAAAAATTATTTTTAACGATAATTTTATTAATACTTACTTTCAATAAAATTTAAAGAGAATTAAATCTAACTATTAAAACCTACTGATAATTTATCACATCAACATTGATAATTGCCCTCTTCAACTTTGTTAATCCAGATGTGCAATGGGATTGCTAATTCAGCAGTGTCACAAATTCAGTCACAAAACTCAACCACTCTAATACCACCCGACTTATCGTCACTCCAATCCCACCAACCAGGAGGAATAACAAACATTTCCTGAGGCGTAGGAATAACAGACACTTCCTAGACTAACAGACATTTCCTAAACCAAAGAAAGAGACATGTCTAAAAGCAAAGAAACAGACAAAAAAGAAGTCGCTATCATCACTGCTGCAAGGGAAGTAAATGAAGACAGCTCAGACCAATCCAACCCTCGCTACCTATATATGTTCGTTGTGCGTCCTTATGGCACCCAAGAAATCTCAAATCCCTAATCACCTTTTGTGTTTCTTTGATCGTGGTAAGCTCAAATGAAGTTCACTATCGATCTCACTCTGTATACATAAATGTTTGTATATAAAAACCAATTTGAGCATTTCCAACCTTTTACCCTTCGTTTTTCATCAAATTTATTCAATAATTCAGATCAAAGCTTTGAATTTGATATAGCGAGAATCAAATTTTTCATCAATTCTGTGTAAAAATACCTAATTTATCCCCCCCAAAAAACATCCTTTTAACCAATGAAGGTGAAAAAAAACTGATCTCCAATCCTTCGACATTTAACAATTTCATCAAATTTTAAGTTAAAATAGGGTTGTTGAAAATTTGATGAAAGATTTGATTCATCTCTCATCTGATGAAATATGTGGTGAAAACTTGATTTGATGCAAGTTTGATCAATGGATTGGATCTCATTTTTCTCAACCTTGGAGATGCTTTTAGGATATGTGATTATATCTATTGACTATTTTTCACTATATTTGAAGGAAGAAAAGGTCTAATATGGCGACAAAGACGAGCGGAGGTGACCCAAAGGAAGCAGATTTGAAGGGAAAGGGGCATGAGAGGATTGTAACGAGCAATTTACCGCGGGCCTTCATTGGTCCTTATCCGGTATCAACATCCTCAAATTTATGGTCTTTGCTTTTCTTTTCTCTAGCCAATTACCATTTTTTTTCTTGGTTTTGGGTTTCAATTGTAATTTTCTCCCCAAAATAACTTCTTTCAATTTTAATTTGATGAAACCGAAATAGATATGAATATCCCATGTAATTTTGATTGGTTTATTGTAATTTTGATTGGATTATAGATATTCAGTTCAGATTTATTAGGGTTTAGGGTAATTCAGGCATGGTTGTTCGTCGTTTCTTTCAGGAGATAGCTCCATATTATGCTAATTGCGCTTCTTTTTTGTTTTGTTTTCTGATAAGACTCAATCTTTGAGATCATTTAGTTATGCTGGGTTTGGTTGGGAGATTTGAGAAGGGATTTGGAAAAGGAAAAGGAAAAGATGTGTGAAACTAGGTAAATTTTCCCTTTTCCTTTCTAAATCCCTTCCCAAATTTTCCAACCAAACACAGTCCTAATGTACTGGCTTACTAAAAATAATCTGAAACCAAATTTGTTAGAGTATATTCATACTCATTTTTTATGTTGGATTCCATACTCAGAAGGTTTGTAGTTTCATTTTCATTTGGGCTACTTTCTTCTACCAGTAACTAAATTTTACCATGTAAAATACATTGATGCCCATAAAAATTTAGTAAATACATATTCAGCGTCGTTTTCCTTAAGATGATATTTGCCCCCATCAATATTGTCGAATATAATGTGCACCAGGTTACCCACAAATCCGCCTCGAAGATACAACGAAACCCAGTCTGATGTCTGACTGCGTTATACATGAACGAAATCAGATCCGAATGCCTTTGGATTTTTCTAATCCACCAAGTAAAGAACAAAATAACAATATGAATCCTCAAGAGAAATTCCGTGGATTTTCTTTGGATTTCTTCGTTTCCAATTGCCAACCCATTACGCCTTTTTATAAGTATGGATTTGTGTCCCTTAGACCAAAGGCAGTGTCCTTTAGATTCAAAAGTGACACCCTTTAAATCTAAGAGTCATGCCCTTTTGATTAAACTCAATGGTTACACTCTTTGGTTTAAACCCAAAAGTCACATCTCGTTAATAATTCATATAACTATATTATATATTTTAATATATATAAATATATTATGAAAATGTTCCAACAATCCCCCACCATTTTCAAAATATATGAAAATAATAACTCGGATAGATTAGGAAAATTTATGCATAAATAAAGATATCTTTCGATTTGAATCATTCACTTAGTGAAAACACATCAAAGTTAATCAAGATGGCATAATAGACTTAGTCTTTGAACTAGCAAACTTATACGATTATCCAGACACGTCTCACACACAAATTTTCTTCTCCTTAGGTAATTCAAAAAGCCAACAATTGGATTGGCCTTGTGTCTATATCCTGTTTCATGAGCGCTCTAAAGCCAAGCCCTTGGACTCATAGGAAGCAGCACCACCTCCTACACTCATATAGGTAAGTTTACTGAGAGTATCCCAGTAACTATAGTACCCTAACTCATCGCTGTAAACTTATTAAGACCTAAGTAACTCAACCTCCTTTTTTGCATTACAGGTTCCAAGCACTTTACCTTGTGATGGTTATAAAAACAAAAATTTAAGTGCTTGCAATCACGACATATGGTGTAGTTAGACTCATTGAACTCAAGGACTTGACGTTTCTTTAAGCATTGAGTCAAGTTTCCACCAAGAGTGATACCTTACTTGGGCTTAACACCCCTCCCCTTTGATGATCTCACATCAAATCCCTTGCAAGTATTTCTTAAATAATTCACCGCCACGCGGACAAATTTTTTTACATAGGTATGTATTACACTAGTTTATGACGTGACCAACATGTCCAGTCTAACAATTCCTGTCATAACTATCAACTCGTATTGATGATGAGTTGCATCTTGAAAAATTCAAGAAAAATCCGTGACAAAAATACTATGTCACTCCATCTCTTTTGTTACAAAAGACTAACACATTGTAAAAATTATGTCTTTAATTCTAAGAGACAAACCCCCACCAAGAGTAATCTTTATTTACTTAAATAATCAAATGCTTTAGATATGAAGAACCAACACTTTCTTATATCTTAAGTTTCATGATTTATTCTTGTATTTGTTTTGAGTCATAAACTGACCAACCAATATGAAATTTCCATTCAAATACAAGTTACATAAATTAAAAATTCTAATTCAATTACATTTAGAAAATTCCCCAAGTATACAATACATACTCTATATTTTCTCAAGTTTCAAAAGTTCACAAACCAAAAATCATACCTAATTTTTATAAAATCATAACTTGATTTTAAAAATACATTCTTAAAACTTTCACAACATATATACTAATAATTGTGGGCTATTCCTTGAATCCGAAAACAGGATTTAAAGTTTAGTTTTTGAGTCTCATCCTTAATCCATTAAATGGATTTATTAGATTCAAAATACTATTTGGGCCTTTATTACTTAAAGAACAAAAACTTGGGTCTTATCAGTAAACCATATTATTATAAAATGTAATGGCCCAACTCAAATAAGTAAATATAGATGTTGGGTTTAAAACCACTAGGCTTATCAAAAGACATAAAACAACGGGTGATTTTATTTGCTCCCAAATAATAACTCAGTATGCCCAACTAAAATTTTAAAATTTTAATTCCTATTATATCCTAATGTAATTTTACTAATAAGGACAATACACATTAAACCTTAAAATAAAATATTATTTTTTTCTCATGGTACACCCGAATCACTTAGACATATTCTTCATATTCAACTCTCTTCATCTTCTTCACCAAGTGACACCAATAAAAATTTGGGCCTTTCATATTAGTTAAGACAAACATATTAAAAGCCCATTAAGAGACCAAATTATTATAGACCCAAGTATCATAAACAGAAAACATAAAAAATACGCACACAAAGACAACACTTCGAAGTTGTCTTCTCCAGCAACGGAACCATTTGGTTGACCGAATAAAGTATAAGTACTTAGGGCCGAATAAAGGAAAGGACAATGATTAAAAAGTAGGCCCTGGCCCCAAGGATCAAGAAGAACATGTATAAATACAGGAACAATGGTTATAGAAAGGTATGTAAGAATCACTTCACAAAACTGGTGAATAGGCTATCCTGAGCGTCTGAACTAACTTGTCCATCGGAGTGCTAATTTCGGCACCCCCGACCGGAGTGCTTGTATCTTTTTAGGTGACTAGCTGAGGATCACTAGCGTCTCCCAAGATTTGAAGAGTATTTCCAAACCACATTCCCCACAATTGGCGCCATCTGTGGAAATACTCAAATACATCCCTGGCAGGCGTGACTGAAGATCCTCCGGTAGCCATTAACGAGACCGCACAAGGAGATGACCTCACTCCAGAAAATATGCTCGGAAAAGAAACCATCGCTGCAAGACGCGCTTTGAACTTCGACTCACCAATGACCTCAACGCAAGAGACAATGCAAGCGATCATCGAACAAGCAAAGCAGAATGAACAAAGGCTGGAGAACATGATCGCTGAAAACGAACGTCTCCGTCAAGATTTGGCCCTCGAAGTCGCAAAATTGAGAGAAACCATGCGCCAAGATCCCGAATGACCTCCAAGGGTCGGTGGACAACGACCTCGAGCCCGACCAAAGGATACCGATAGCGACTCCAACTCATTAACCACGGAGCTCAACAAGAAGGGATGATCCGAAACTTCCAGCTCCTCCGAAAAGAGTCTGCATACAAGGAACAAGCGTAGGAGGAGCAGTTCAAACGAAGAGGACCAGCACAATCCTTTTGTCCGACGGATTGCAAGGGCGACCCTGCCTAAGAAGTTCAAAGCTCCATCATTCACTCTTTACGATGGAAAATCAGATCCCACTGATCATATCTGTCACTACAAGCAGGCCATGACATTGCATGCAGACAACGAAGCCCTCATGTGCCGAATATTCCTTAGCAGCTTGGGGCCGCTAGCTGTCAGGTGGTATTACAAGTTGGAGCCGGCCTCGATCAAAAGCTTCCATCAATTACAGAAATCCTTCAGGGCCAGGTTCATCACCAACGAGGTGCAGCCGAAATAGGCTGACTCTCTCTGGGCTATGCAGATTCAGTAAGGGGAAACGCTCAGAGCGTATTCAGCGCACTATTGGGAGTGCTTCAACCTCGTTGACGACGCTTGCAACGACTCCATGGCCATCATCGCCTTCAAAATGGGACTACATCCTAACAGTCCCCTTCGTAGTTCCCTGACCAGAAGACCCCCCGAAACAGTCTGGGCGTTGATGAAGAAAGTTGAAGAGTATTGCAAGGTGGAAGACGATGCCTTGAGAATAAAATCCGGCCAAATGTCTAACAAAACGGCCCCCCTTGAAATTGCTCAACCAATAAGTTCCGCGCCACCTCCTAGCCCAGAGCCTCGGCAATGCGCTAAACGAGACAAAAGGCGGGATACTCGTCGATCAAGCGATCAGTGCTCCCACCGGACGAATGAACAACTGCAAGTCGACAGCAGGCGTTCGAGACGTGCCGACAAGAAGTACACAGAGTTGTTAGAACCGATCGCTGTAATAATGACCAAAGTCTAACACCTTCCATTCTTCAAATGGCCGTCAAAGATGGTGGGGCCGCCCGACATGCGAAGAAGGGATAGACGGTGCGAATATCACAAAGATCACGGCCACGAAACGGAGAGTTGTTACGCATTAAAAGATCACCTGGAAGAATTGGTGCAAGACGGCCGACTGCAACAGTATGCGAGAAAGGGAAAGCCAACCACGGCACTGGCCTTGAGGCAGGACTCACCTCCACTTGGCGTGATCCATATGATCTACAGCCTGCCTGAACCCCCAGCCGTGCACATAATTCAATCGCATCCAATCCCCCAAAAGCAACGTATTCCGACTAAATGGCCCAAAGAAGCTCCGACAATTACTTACAATGACTCCGATCTTAGCGGCACAACAGCTTCCCACATTGATCCGTTGGTCATTAAATTATGCATAAATCGGTTCACCATCGAATGCATTCTCATAGACCCGGGGAGTACTTCAGAGGTTATATACTACCAAACTTTTATCAAACTCGGCCTCAACAAGTCAGATTTGTCTCCGTCGCCTTACCCATTGTTCGACTTTAATATGAATCCCAAATATCCGTTAGGGAAGATCATACTACCTGTTCGAGCGGGATCCAGAACGGTCGAAGTAGAATTCCTGGTTGTAAAGCTCCCTTCGCCGTATAATGTCATCATGGGGTGAACCTGGATACATATGATGAAGGCTGTTCCAAGCACTTATCATCAGCTTGTGCGCTTCTCGACAACCCATGGCATTGAAGAAATCTGTGGCTCCCCCCGACTGGCACAAGCAGAGACTTAATGAAAACCTTATCACTGACCCGATCTGTGGGCTTTGATACTTGTATATGTATCACTTCTGCAATGCAAACCATTTTTCTTCGTGGCCCCATTCATCTCTCAAAGTCTCCGGATTCGGAGACCCCTTTGGTGCATGACACCTTAGGGCCGACTAAGTCTCCGGATTCGGAGCGCCCTTCGTGGATATCACGATTGGCCAAACAAAGTCTCCGAATTCAGAGCCCCCTTTGGTGCATAACACTTTAGGGCCGATTAAAGTCTCCGGATTCGGAGCCCCCTTTGGTGCATGACACCTTAGGGCCGACTAAGTCTCCAGATTCGGAGCGCCCTTCGTGGATATCATGATTGGCCAAACAAAGTCTCCGGATTCGGAGCCCCCTTTGGTGCATAACACCTTAGGGCCGATTAAAGTCTCCAGATTCGGAGCCCCCTTTGGTGCATGACACCTTAGGGCCGACTAAGTCTCCGGATTCGGAGCGCCCTTCGTAGATATCACGATTGGCCAAACAAAGTCTCCGGATTCGGAGCCCCCTTTGGTGCATAACACCTTAGGGCCGATTAAAGTCTCCGGGTTCGGAGCCCCCTTTGGTGCATGACACCTTAGGGTCGACTAAGTCTCCGAATTCGGAGCGTCCTTCGTGGATATCATGATTGCCAAACAAAGTCTCTGGATTCGGAGCCCCCTTTGGTGCATAACACCTTAGGGCTGATTAAAATCTCCGGATTCGGAGCCCCCTTTGGTGCATGACACCTTAGGGCTGACTAAGTCTCCGGATTCGGAGCGCCCTTCGTGGATTTCACGATTGGCCAAACAAAGTCTCCGGATTCGGAGCCCCTTTTGGTGCATGACACCTTAGGGCCGACTAAGACTTCGGATTCAGAGCCCCCTTTGGTGTATAACACCTTAGGGCTGATTAAAGTCTCCGAATTCGGAGCCCCTTTTGGTGCATGACACCTTAGGGCCGACTAAGACTCCGGATTCGGAGCGCCCTTTGTGGATATCATGATTTGCCAATTAAGTCTCCAGATTCGGAGCCCCCTTTGGTGCATAACACCTTAGGGCCGATTAAAGTCTCTGGATTCGGAGCCCCCTTTGGTGCATGACACCTTAGGGCCGACTAAGACTCTGGATTCGGAGCGCCCTTTGTGGATATCATGATTGGCCAAACAAAGTCTCTGGATTCGGAGCCCCCTTTGGTGCATAACACCTTAGGGCCGATTAAAGTCTCTGGATTCGGAGCCCCTTTTGGTGCATGACACCTTAGGGCCGTCTAAGACTTCGGATTCGGAGCGCCCTTCATGGATATCACGATTGACCAAACAAAGTTTCTGGATTCGGAGCCCCCTTTGGTGCATAACACCTTAGGGCCGATTAAAGACTCTGGATTCAGAGCACCCTTCGTGGATATCACGATTGGCCAAACTAAGTCTCCGGATTCGGAGCAACCTTTGGCAGGAACAAAACAAAACTCGCCAACATCGCAAATAAGGTGCTTAACTAAGCATATAAAAAATTCAAAATAAGACGCAAATGTTCAAAATAAAGTTTTTTGTTCAATCAAGCAGTTGTTACATAAACGCAACCCGCATTTGAGCGTTACAATTTTTATTTAATCACACAGTTGTTACATAAACGCAACTTGCATTTGAGCATTACAATACCCATCTCCAAACTTAAAAGCTAAAAAAGGGAGAAGACGCATTAGTAAAGCGGCAGCACTGAATCATCTCCCGTCACCCGGAAGTCCTTCGCGGTTTGCAATGCCTTGAGCCAACTGTGCCCAAGTCCTCCACTGATACCATTGACAATGTCAAGGCAAAGATCCAGGACAAGGAAGGATAAAAACCCGACGGTCGTTGCCTTTCCTTTCGGGGTGATCTACTTTGACGACTCGAAGATTCATGCCAACATTTGGACGCCCTACTTCCCATACGGATGGGTCCTCTGCCGTGCTCCATGGCAACACCAAGATCGGCTGAACTCCAGTCTCTCTAACTAATATCCCCACTTATCCCACCACACATGAGTGATTGTTTATCTGCGCGAAGCGCCCACTCCTTTTATTTTCAATACTGGCAGCGATCTCGAGGCCCCAATCCCGAGGCGATTTTATTAACTCTAAACTCCATGAGAAAAACGTCGGTTGACATTCGCCACGGCGTAGTTATCCAAATGACTTTTTGAAGCACGTGCACCGTCCGAAAATCTAGGCCTCGAGCCGAGTTGAATTTGCCGCAGCCACCTTACCTACTGGCTTTTGGCTTTCTCAAGTTACAATAGCCTCATTCAAGGATAAACGGCTATCACGTATGGGTCGACCCTGCCGATCAATGTTTATACATTCATTCAAACATATACAGAAATGAAACGCATACATACCAAATACGAACTGCAACAAAATATTTATCATAGAACGCTTTTTATTCGATAAAACAGGCAATATATTACATAGTTTTCAACGCGATCTGCGTTTCAACCTTACAACAAGTACACTTATACGGCGTCACCCTCATCCTCACTCTTCTCGACTTCAAAAGAAGAAAACAAAAAATGTTTACTGTGGTAGAATGACGATGCCGAATCAATGCCCGACGCTCGAAGAGCTTCTGCGGCTTGAGATGCCACGATCCAACCGTGCCTAAATCCACGATTTTCACATCGGCAAACTTCTTCGGCAAGTTTTTCCTTTGTCTTTTCAATTCCAACTTTTTGGTCATGATGAAAGCCTTTCTCATAGGCCCTCCCCTTCGCGTTCTCCAGTGCGAACATACTCGCCGTCTCATGATCGGCAAGCACGGAACTGATGAGCCGACTGGTAACCCTTTCTTCCACGATTGGGTTTCCGTGCCCGGCGATTTGTGCCTGGGCCACCTTGGTCTTCCTTAACTCGCGCTAAGCCGCCTCCGCGCGAGCCTCCAAACTTCGAATAGGTTCCTCTTTCTTTTCCATCTCTCGGCGGCAGTGCGTAACCGCATGCCGATTTCATAGGCAGTGTAAAGCCCCTTCACTGCCCCGTGAATGCCTTCGTGAAGTACTTCGTAGTCCTGACGACCTACCATCGATTGCTGAACCTCAGGAGGAAAAATTTGTCGAGTAAACTCGACCGCTACATTTGGGTCCCTCATGATCGAATCCCCCTCTGTCATGGGTCTATTCCCCACAAACACCGCAAAGCTTAATGGGCACAGATTCGAGTCAGATCCCTTCTCAACTCGAGGTTGAGAAGACCTGCCCTGCGATTGCTTGTCCCGCCTGGGCGACCTGCTTCGACGTCGAGGAGACTGACGCCTCTCTCGATCCATGGAACTCCTACCCCCGGTGCGCGAAGGGTCACCACCTCGATGCATGTCTCCACCCAGCTCAGCTAGCGTCTTCGCTTCCCCTCTGCTGTTAAAGAAAAGTCTGTTCGACATTCAGACGATTCCTTCAAAAGCTGGAGTCAGTTGTTTACTGTATTCATAAAAGTTGTACCCATAATCATTTATCTTTCACAGAGGCAACACCCTCGAGGCAATTTCATTAATTGTGAAAACCTTAATCACCCAACGCCGATTGGATAGACCTGTTGGCGCTTGAATGATCATGCCCAGCTTGGGGCAAGGGCGTGATAGATTAATCAATCTATTCAGCTTAGGTGCCCCAGTCGGCTCACGAATCGACTTCAGAATGATCATGCCCCGCCTGGGGCAAGGAATCTATTCGGCTTAGGTACCCCAGCCGGCTCACGAATTGACTTCAGAATGATCATGCACCGCTTGGGGCAAGGGCGTGATAGATTAATCAATATATTCGGCTTATGTGCCCTAGCCGGCTCACGAATCGACTTCAGAATGATCATGCCCCGCCTGTGGCAAGGGCGTGATAGATTTATCAATACATTCAGCTTAAGTGCCCCAGCCAGCCCATGAATCGACTTCAGAATGATCATGCCCCGCCTAGGGCAAGGAATCTATTCGGCTTAGGTGCCCCAGCCGGCTCACGAATCGACTTCAGAATGATCATGCATCGCCTGGGGCAAAGGCGTGATAGATTAATCAATCTATTCAGCTTATGTGCCCCAGCCGGCTCACGAATCAACTTCAGAATGATCATGCCCCGCTGTGGCAAAGGCGTGATAGATTTATCAATACATTCGGCTTAAGTGCCTCAGCCGGCCTATGAATCGACAACAAAACTAAGTTTGCCTCCTCAGGCACCCGAATGATCATGCACCGCCTGGGGCAAGGGCAGATTAATCATGATATTCAATCATAGAAAGGTTAATAGAGTAATCATTCTAACTAAAGTAGTGAAAGGCAAACATTCTACACCAACATAACATCACAAACTGCGCATTAGTAGTGACACAAGAAGATAATTTTCATTAATAAATTGAGCGCAAAAAATAGCCAATATAGACATGAAAACTACTCGGAACCAACAAAAGTCCTAAAAACAAAAACATACATTAAAAGGGAAAGTATTTCATAAAATTCGACTGACTCCCAGATCAATCCTCGGGGTCTGAGTCAAGTGGCTCAGCGTCCACCTGCTCATAAGGAATTGGCAAGGCCAATGTAACCCCAGCGGCACCAAGGGCCTTGAGCCACCCGTGTTTGAACCCCCGATTCTCAAACCTAGGGACTTCATCTACGTATTCTTTGAAGGTGGCGCCTTTTCCTGCTTCGAATGCGACAGAAGCCTCAGATTCTGCCTTTTCCTTGGCCGCCTTCAACTCTGCTAACTCAATCTCCATCCTGGTAAGCGCCTCCTCGGCTAGCGTAAGCGATTCTTTGCTCATGTTCGCCCTATCTTCGGCTTCAAAACGGTGCTGATCGGCAGCCCGAGCCCTTTCCACTTCGGCTTTGGCTCGCGCAGTCTCCATAGCAGCCCTCATCATCTCAAACTCGGCCCTGCTCTTTTGATCGACCACTTTTGACTGCAAACGGTCAATCCTCTCAAGGGTGTCGTGTAGGCAGCGGCCCAAGTCGGCGATCCTGCCGACCGTCTGCAAAACGAGTTACGATCGTTAGATGCCATAGGCAACCAAAATTAAAACAAGTCGAAGTTCACCTACCAAAAGGGCCGACTGCGCAAATAGAGCTATGGCCACCAAATCCGGTACGGCATGAAAGGACGCCTTATCAGCTAGTAGGGAGATTGACGCTGCCAAGCTCAAGGCTACTGCCGGGTCGGTAATGATGGATGCATCAGAAGGAATCGGTGTGTCTCTAATCTTTGGCTGAACAATAAAAGGAACAACCACGTCCGATTCTTCTAAGCGAGGCCTTTTGTCGGCAAGACTATCTTCTGAACAGGCCTCTCCCTCGGTGCTACGCTTCTTGCCCCGCTCTTCCAGAATTAACCGTTCATCAATGACCGGTTGTTCGACCTCTTTTGCCTTTTCGGCCTCAATAATCTTAGTCGGCTCTTCAATAACGGGTTCGGAAGACTCAACCAAGGCAGGTCCAGAACGGACGGCCTCGACCTTTTTCCGGGCAACAATACGCTCGGCATTTTTCTTTCGAGCCATCTGCGTAAGGCTTTCCCCAGCCATACCTTCAAAAAAATCTCCGGGTAAATCTCCCAAACCTCTAAAAATATCTCCAAAAGAAAACTTGGCCTGACCCGAAGTGGACGGCGAGGTAGGCTGACTACGTCTGGCTGCCTCAAATGCTGAGTTTAGGGCCTCGTCAACCTCTTCGGCCTCCTCAGCGAACTCTCTATCTGGTTCGGTGACTACCTCTTCCACTGGCTCGACGTCTTGCCCCGAGTTAGAGGCTTCGAGACCAACTTGTCTGAGACTCTTGAAGCTAGGGAAAATAAGAGCCGCAAGCTGTCGATCGCCGGATGGAATTGGAATATTGTCAGCGGCTGAAAAAGTAGTGTAAGTAGGCTCGTAACGAAGAAGTATGTGGGTCGCTCTCCCTTGCTTCTGTAAGTTCGGATCGCCGAAGTATCCGAGTGCAGTCGCAACCTGCGAAAGGACTGCGTCGTCGGCAGAAACCAGAATCTTCTTCAAATTATTGCCTGCAAAGGCAAGGGGTTAGACACAGGGGGAAAGCCGAGTAAAAAAAAAGTTCAGTAAAACACAAGGAGGCACACGACAACCTGGTTCACCCTTCCGTCTGGGAATAGGGTCTAGGCGATCCTCACCTTCGCCAAATTCTCAGTTCCCTCAGATATTGACCATTACGTCATCCACACGCTTGCCAGAACTGGCGAGCATGGTTACCAAATGATGGTCAGTATCCTTGGCCCTAAGAAAGTATCGCCCAAGCCGACCGGAGGATTTGACTAAAGCATAGCAGTGCTGAATGGCTAGAACCCTAAGGTCGATCCTGAGGCGCTGGTTCAACTCTACGATCCCCATTACGATCTGAAAAAAGTTCATGTTGGGCTGAGAAGGAATCAGACCCCAATAGCGGAGGACGACCCTAAGGAATGGATGTAAGAGAAAGCGGACCCTGCCCTCTGCAATGGATAGGAGAGGAAAGACGATTGAATTTTGATCCTCTCTCTCTATATCCAGACTGTTGTTCGTCACTAGAGATAGATGAACATCGTCGGGGATGGAAAAGTGTCGCCAGAATCCGGAGACACGACCCTCAGAAAGGAGGTCTTTCAAGTGTTTGGCCATTTTCACGGGAAATAAAGGGTTCACCAAAATGAAAGTGATAAACAAAAAGTAAGATTGCATAGAAAAGAGAAGAAGACTTACGAGGAACAAGGGAGACGAGGGTAGACGGAGAAGAGTTGCAGAGAATGCGAGTCAGAGAAGCAATATCTGCTGGCGGTCCAAGAGTCTCGAATACTCGACGAACTATGCATTCGAAGGACTGGAATTTCAAATCATGATAAATGCGAGACGCAAGGTTGAGGCGGGAAAGCGTAATGATGAATGAAAAGGTGTCCGCATCCTGACATCTATATTGGGGTACGCGAAGCCGCCTGACCTATTTTAACCTTTCCAATTCAAGACCAAACACGCCGATTAACTTCTGTCAATGGGGAGTTCGGGGGGCAATTGTGGGGGTCGAATAATGGAAAGATCAGATGGTGTGTATCTTTGGAAGACTGATATTAATCGGCTATATCCTACGAGAGCGGGGAGCCGAATAGAATATATGTGCCGAATAAAGTATAAGTACTTAGGGCCGAATAAAGGAAAGGACAATGATTAAAAAGTAGGCCCTGGCCCCGAGGATCAAGAAGAACATGTATAAATACAGGAACAACGGTTATAGAAAGGTATGTAAGAATCACTTCACAAAACTGGTAAATAGGCTATCTTGAGTGTCTGAACTAACTTGTCCGTCGGAGTGCTAATTCCGGCACCCCCGACCGGAGTGCTTGTATCTTTTCAGGTGACTAGCTGAGGATCACTAGCGTCTCCCAAGATCTGAAGAGTATTTCCAAACCACATTCCCCACAACTAGGATTCTCATAGTATAACTTGATTTTGAGGGATCTCATAGGAATCCACTAAAATTCTTTTGAACACTATGATGCATGCTTATCCCAGCATCTCTTTTTCCATCTAGATTTCTAGAAGATTTGTTATCAGATTATTCTATTTCATTTGCACTTTTTTGGGTTCCCCAAAATAAGTAAAGTACCTTCACATTTAGTTGTTCGTAAAGTTGGCAATCAATTTTTTAAGAGGGTGATAATAGATGCGAAGAAGCCTTTTCTCATTAAAAGCATGAACTTTTTAACATACTTGCAATGAATCTTGATACTACTTATGCTGCATTTTCAATGTTTGAGTTGCTTGGCAAGCTCAAGAGACAGAAGATGTAACCACTTACTATGTTTTTCTTTTTTTTTTCTTTCAAATGAACATTCATTTGTGTTTCAATCCTAACCATAGTCAATCTTGTTTGATTAGATCTTTATTATGTACGCTCAACTTAATGAACAACTATCCACTGGAAGTTATCAATCATTGGCATATATTATAAACAAGTGTAAGCACTGATATTTTAGCTAGTACTTCTGTTTCATGAATGTGGATATATTGTTTCCCTTTATGAATTTTTTCTTTCCCTTATTCCAACTCCAAATTTTAATAGGTATGATCCCTGATTCCTTCACCTTGGGTAGTATTATGAAAGCCCTTGTTGGAAAAAGCAGTCTGATGAAGGTCATCCAGATACATGGATTTATTCAACTGGGCTGTGAATCACATACTATTTTGATTGGATCGCTGATTGATGCATATACAAAATGTGGGAGTGTTAAAATAGCAGATCAGATTTACAAGAATATGCTAAAAAAAGATACAATAGCTTGCGCTGCATTAATCACTGGATATGCACGTAAAGGTATCAATAGTTGAGATGCCTTTGATCTCTTCAATGAAATACGCCAGATGCATATGGGAATTGATAATGTTATATTATGCTCTATGCTCAATATATGCCGATATAGCATCACTGGACTTGGGAAGATAAATTCATGCCTTGGTGTTGAAATGTCAATCCAAACATGATGTAGCCATGGAAAACACTCTCATTGATATGTACTCAAAATCTGGAGAAATTGAAGATGCTAAACAAGTTTTCAATGAGATGGAGCAGAAAAATGTTATTTCATGGACGTCATTGATTTCCGGATATGGGAAAAATGGCTACAGGCATAAGGCGATTGCAATGTATAAGAAGATGGAATTTGAGGGGTTGAAACTAAATGACGTTACATTCCTGACTCTTCTCTTCGCTTGTAGCCATGCTGGCTTGACTACTGAAGCATCAAAATGCTTCAATAACATGGTTGGTAAATACAATATCTTGCCAAGAGCTGAGCACTATTCTTGTATGGTAGATGTCTTTGCACGTGGAGGGCAGTTAGAAGAAGCCTATATTCTAATACAAAAGATGAATATTAAGCCTAATGCCTCACTTTGGGGTGCTATTCTTGGTTCATGCAACGTCTATGGTGACATGTCTCTTGGAGAAGTAGCAGGCAGGCATTTGTTTAATATAGAACCAGAGAAGTCGGTAAACTACATGGTTTTAGCAGGAACATATGCTGCAGTTGGCTTGTGGGACAGTGTTTGGAAGACAAGGAAATTAATGGAAGAGAGAAGTCTAATAAAGTATCCGGGATACAGCCTTCTTTGGTCCATTAAAAAGAGGGTGCCTCTTTTGCAGCCAAAGTTGAAATTGCTGCACTGAACTACATACATGTCTTGTTCTTATTTTTTTTTCGATTCATAAGAAATGATAACAACAAGGAGAAGAAATAGAGTGCTAGGCGAAGTTGCCTTAAATAGTAGAAGAAGATGCTCCAATGACGTCTGCAACAAGCAGATCTGCAATTTCAGTAGGGGGATCATTAAGAAAAACAAAAGATTCTTTGTGGTTCACACCCATATTTGCCAATCCATCAACACTTGTGTTACCCTCTCCGAGAATATGGGCAATGGTATAGCTGCATCTTTTCATTAGGAATTTGGTATCTTCAAACATGGCCCTGTGTTACGAGTGTTGGGATGATGCATCCTGGATGAGCTTGACAATTTGCGTTGAATTTGTTTCAATGCAGATGTCCTTCAGTCCCTTCTTAAGCATTATTGTGAGTCCTCTATAGACTGCCCAAAGCTCGGCCTCTAGACTAGTTGTTGCCTCTAGTTTTCCATGATATCCATATAGCCAAGTTCCTGGTTCATCCTTGAAAAGACCGCCATACCCAGTTGGTCCCGGTTTACCTTTTAAGCTCCCGTCAATGTTGAGTTTGATTTTCCCTGCAAGAGGCAACACCTAATTAGTTATAAGATTTAGAGGTTGTCCAGAGAAATGGTCAGCTTGAAAGGCTTCAAAAGTCTCTCAAGCTTGGTGTTGGATGTATCTAATAGTTTTCTGGACATTCCCTAAAACAATTCTGTTTCTGTCCTTCTAGATTGCCCAAATGGTGTACAAGAACACAATGCCCCAAGGGATGGGGTAGGGCTCCTTTGCCTTGCTTTTTAGATTCAGTTGGAGCCACTGTTCTAGAGGTTGGTTCTCACTTTCTTCTAACTAATTGAAGTTTCTTGTAGTATGCCAAAATTCCTTAGCTTTGGGGCACTCTCTAAGGAGGTGGTTGAGATCTTCAGTAGCTAATGTACATCTGGGGTAGCTATCATCTGTTGTTAAGCCTCTGATGCGTCGTTGAAGGTTAGTTAAGAGACGGCCTTGGAATAGCAGCCATCAAAAACCTTTTAATTTCTGAGGTATCTTTAGCTTCCATATCCAGTTCCAACTCACCATGATAGTGTTCTCATTGGTTTGGGTTAAAAGGTGATATCCTGCACTTACGGAGAAGTTTCCTATGGGTGACCCTTTCCAATATGGGCTATTAGTTACTGTTACAAACTGCGGTAGGTGGATTTGCAGAATGTTCTGAATGACAAATTGTGGAATGATAGCTACAATTTGATTAAGCTTCCAGGAACCATATTCTTGTATGATATCAGCTACCTTCAGGTTATTCAAAGAGTGATCTCTAGGACACTGTGTTGCAATGGTGCTGTCTCCACCCCAGTAGTCATTCCAAAATGATATGCTCTTACCATCACCCACTGTCCATCTGACTCCCCTTTTGAGAAGATCTTTGGTCTTGATAATGCTCCTCCAAGTGTGGGACGCAGCTCGATTAGTAGTTAGACAGAGCTTCTTTTTGAAGATATTTGCCTTTCAAAACTGTTGTCCAGATTGATTCTTTGTCACTTACCATTTTCCATCCCAGTTTAGCTAGAAGAGCAATGTTCTGACCCTGAGCTCTTTTGAGACCAAGGCCTTCTTCTTGTTTATTCTTGCAGACCTGTTTCCAGCTAACCAGATGGACTTTGTTTCTGTTATTCTGATTACCCCACAAAAAGTTTCTATTAAGTTTGTCAATTTGCTTGCATACACTTTGGGGAAGCTTTGCAGTTTGCATGATGTAGGAGGAAATTGGGGAAGATACTAACTGGACAATGGTTGTTCTACCAGCGAGGGATAACGTCTTAGCTTTCCAGTTAGAGTGTTTCTGTTGGATTTTCTCCAAAATTTTATTATAGATGTGACGATTAGCTTTGCTGTGAAAAAGAGGAACACCTAAGTATTTTCCTAAATTCTGCGTAAGAGCTATGCCACAATAGTTAAATCTCTAGCCTTCCTACTTCCAACATTTGGAGATATGAACATTTTTTATTTTTGTAGGTTAACTAATTACCCTGATAGTTGGCAGAACTCCTTGATTGTATTCATGGCAGTTTCACAATTGATTTGATCTGCTTGTGCAAATAGAAGGAGGTCATTAGAAAAGAAGAGATGAGATATAGATGGTCCTTTTTCTAGCAGCTTTAATGCCCCTCCACAGTTTGTTCTCCACTTTATGCCTGATCATATTCGAGTCGTTCCATGCACAAGACAAACAAATAGGGGGAGAGTGGGTCTCCTTGTCTCAGGCCTCTACCAGGTGTAAATTCCTCCATGGTTTCACAATTCCACAATAAAGAGAAGTTGACTGAAGAGATACAAGACATGATTAGTTCCACCCAATGATTATTCAAATTGAACTCACATAGAGTTTCTCTCAAGAATTCCCATGAGAGCTTTTCATATGCTTTCTCCAAGTCCAACTTAATGATGAGACCTCCAACCTTACCTTTCTTGTGGTGCAATGTGTGTATAAGCTCTTGGGTAATGATGATTTTGTCATGGGTTGAGCGCCCAAGAATAAAACTACTTTGACGGGGGCTAATGAGATCTGGAAGGAGAGGTCTTATTCTATTAACAAGGAGTTTAGTAAGGATTTTGTAGGAAACATTACAGAGGCTAATAGGGTGGAATTGTTTGATGGTTTCAGGGTTGTCAGTTTTAGGTATGAGAGCTAGGAGGGTTCTATTTATGTCATGAGGGACATGCTTCCCACTGTAACACTTCTTAATAAAGGCACACACATCTTCACCAATAACATCCCAAAACTTGTGGTAGAATATGGCTTAGAAACCATCCCTCCCAAGTGCTTTAAAAGCATTAATGTTTTTCACTGCTTCCCATATCTCAATATTTGTGATTCCTCTAGAGATCCTGCAATTCTCCTCATGCGCTACACGGTGATAGGCCGTGTTGCACCAGTGGGGAAGTTGGATTACATGTTCGTGTTAAAACATACCTCGAAAGTAGTCTTGAATATGATTTTTAACAGCTTGCGAGTCAGTCAGCCACTCCCCAGTTTCATTACGCAGAGAGTCAATCCATAATTTTTTCCTTTTTGTGATAGTAGACATATGAAAATATTTGGTGTTTCTTTCACCCTAAGTAATCCAATTTACTCTAGATTTTTTAAACCAAAGAAGTTCCTCTTGAAAGAGGGTTTTGTTATATTGGCAAATCAAATCTTTTTCAAGAAGAAACAGATGTGTGAGAAGTGATTTCCTAGAGATTTTTGGATTCCCTCAATCCGTGCAAGTAAACACCTTTTCCTTTTCAAAATGTTGCCAAATATTTTTTTATTCCAAGAAATAGAGTCAACAGCAACTTAATTTAGATTGTTATTCTAGGAAGCATCGCATTTCCAAGAAGAACAAAGAACATCTTTATAATTGGGGTGGGAAAGCCAAGCAGCCTCAAACCGAAAAGGACGATTAATAAAGGAGAGTATGGTCATACCTTCAGTGTAAATGATGAGAGGAGAGTGATTAGAATAAGTTCATGGAAGATTTCTGACTGTGTCTTCTGGGTACATAGTTCTCCAGTCTTCATTGCAGAGTGCTCGGTCAAGCCTTTCCATGATGTTAGCCATTCCCTTACGATTATTGGTCTAGGTAAGTTTGGGGCCAGTGCAACCGAGGTCCATAAGGCCACACTTGTTTATGTTCTCAGTGAATTTTCGGCTTCTGCCTTGTTGTATATTCTGGGAGAAGCTTCGTCTCTCATTCTGCCCATTTATCTCATTAAAATCACCAGCAATAAGCCAAGGTTTTGTCATAGAGTTGGCCGTGTCTTCTAAGTCCTTCCATAATGTCAGACGGAGCCTGATATTGGGGCTTGCATAAACTGCAGCCAGAACCCAGTCTTCATAGTCTTTTCTTTTTACAGTGGCTTGGATCACCTGCTGGTTAGCGACAACAGCACTAACAGAAACTTACGTGGGGAACCAGAGGAGCCAAATACCACCAACGGTAGTGGATGATGTGTAGCCTAAATTATTAAAGAAGAGACCCATTGAGCTAAACATAACCTTGGTTTCAAAGAGAGCAACTACATTAGGTCGGTGGATTTTGATGAGTTCCTTGAAGTTTCTGCGAAAATTTTTGTTGCCGGCCCCCCAGCAATTCCATAGCATGATATTCATTGATGTACGATTGGGAAAGTCTGGTAGAGGCTCTGAGGGACTCAAGCCTAGTATATCACGCACTAGTTTTTTGCTCAGTACAGATGGACGCAGGGCTGCCATCTGTATTGCCTAAAGAGGGAATTCCAGGAGATGGTTGTTTCATCATAATATATTAATGATCCAAGGACATCAAGGAGGTTTTTGATAGTACTACCCTGGTCAGATTCTCATGCAGTCATACTTCTTAGTTTCTGTACATTCAGGTATCCATCCTTCTCCTATAAACTTTTGCCCTCTCATATATATATATATATATATATATATTCTTTTTATTTCTTCCAAGCTTCTCCATTTCAGGTGGAGAATGTCAACAAATCATATATGTTGCTGCTTGATAGGTGTGTGTATTGGGTAAATTACACTATTCACCCTTAGACTTTCACCCTGAATTTTACTTTGGTCCCCCATCCTCTAATTGTAATAATTAGATCCTCAAACTTTAACTTGCATTTCAATGTGGTCCTCCTACCACTTTGGTTAAAAATTCAGACACAGAGTGCTCACCTAAGGGCCACGTGAGCACATTTTAGGGACATTAGAAGAAAAATACTTCCATGACAAATTACACTCTTCACACTCGAAGTTTCTCTCAAATTTCACTTTAGTCCCTCATGTTTCAACTTTTACTCAAATTTCAAACGGTGGAGTGGCAGGAGGATTACATTGAAACACAGGTTAAAGTTTAAATATTTAATTGTAACAATTAGAAAATTGGGGACTGAAGTAAAATTTGGGTGTATTTTTTTAGGATGAAAACTATAATTTACCCTTGTGTATTTTTAACGTATTTTTCTGGTAGTTAGTTTACATAAACTTCTCAATCAATCGTACTTTTGTACTATATTGGAGGTCAGTGCCACTAATTTTAATATGAATGAAATTTGTCCTCTACAATCTTCAGTTTGTCCCAATTTGTCTCTATTTTTGTTTTTAGTGGTACATGTATATCCTCTTTTCAGATATCAAGAGGATGCTGTTCACTGCTAATTATTTGATTTTTCTCCAGAATCAGAGCTGAGAGTTGAACACCAAGCAGTCTGCTGGTAGCAAGGAATAATGCATCGATGGTAGCTCACAATATGAGTTTCTTCATATTATGTATGTTATATATCGTTAGCATTTGATTTCATAAATTTGTATGTTTTAAATTCACTAGATCAATGGAGCCGAAATTATCAAGTAGCAATTATGGACATCTCTTTGAAATTGGCTGCTGTGACTGTTGTTGATGGGTAAGCTATAGTTGTGTATCTTACTTGTGTCAGAGTTTGACTGAAATGTAACAACCTGATCTTCTCAATGTAACAACCAGAGGTTGATGGGTAAACATTCTCACCTGCATGTACAATTGAGACACAAAAATGTACCAACTAGTGGTTGCAGAGAAGCTTTTAAGAGATGACAGATATGGAGGAACAAAATTGCTGATAGAAGGGCATCAATGTGTAAAGCATCATCCAAGTTGGAACGAAAACTAGCTGATCTTGATGGACATTGAGCAGAAATGCTATTGTTAAATCATGCAGTGTTCTTTAACTTCGCAGATGTCTCAAGTGAAACTTAGTTGCACATAATATATTAGAGTTATGTAAGAGCGATTAGCCTCTGGGCCCATCTTCTTCTCCTACTATACTTTTTGGACGTGTAACTCTCCGTTATGTTTGCACGCATGTGTACAGTGTAAAAAATTTGTAGTACCTAAGACTATCTTGTTTGGTTGTATATTTGTACATTTGTACACCTGATGATGAAGTTGCTATATTGCAAATTAATTTTTTATTTTTATTTTTATTTTTTATATGTTACAGGGATATGTTCTTGCATATGCTTTAAACCAAACATCCCTTCAAATTTTCTTTTATACATTTTGCATCACTAGAGGCATGCGTTGGTTAGGATATCAGAAATTATGTTAGGAAGCATTTTTGGAAGGAAATTATGTTACACACATAATCTTATGGTGTTTATCGAACTAATATGATATTTTCGTAGATGATCTACACAGATAAAAAAAACTTATAAAATGAGTAATGCCAATATTCAAGTAGGCTCATGATGGGCTTACATGGGCGAACTGGATGCTTCAACCTTCTTGAAAATAATAATGTTAGGAACAATAATTAATATACCAACAAATATAATACAAATTAAGACAAAATTTGCATGTGGATCCCATCACTTAGGGGTTGTTTGGAAAGTAATAGATTAGTATATTTTATAACTTTTTATGAAAAATTGTGAAATGTTGGTTGGGGTTGAAGTTATACGACCCAAATAAGATGATTGTGACCAAAATAAGATAATGTGCCAAATAAACCCATAACATAATGTCAATTTAACATTGTTTCCAGTTAATTTATTTGTTAGGTTTTCTTCAATATTATTATTTTTGTAGAAATTGTTTTCATATAAATATATAAAATTTTGTAAAGTTAAACTACTGGATGATATCAGTAGAGTTTTAAAGTTGTAATGTAATATAACCTAAAACAGCCATAATCGATGGCGTGGCCTAATGGATAAGGCGCTCGCCTCCGGAGCGGTTGATTATGGATTCGTGTCCCATTGCGATCGCC
Source organism: Camellia sinensis (assembly GCF_055761805.1). Lineage (NCBI taxonomy): Eukaryota > Viridiplantae > Streptophyta > Magnoliopsida > Ericales > Theaceae > Camellia > Camellia sinensis. The sequence goes on from NC_138967.1 coordinate 174,184,015, forward strand.
TCTTCATTTATAAACACCATAAATTCTTCTTCTGTTTTTATCAAATTTTTTTTTTTAAAAATAAACTATATGCAATCATGACTTAAAAAAAGAAAAAAAAAGAAAAAGAGTATTGCTATTAAGATTACATATTAGACCAAAAATAAAAACCCAAAAATTAGACCTAAATTTCAAGCTCAGTGATGTAACAATCAAGTAAGATATTCAAAGTAACACTCTCTCCTATCTTATCTAATCATCAACCAATCATATCATTTACACATCATTGGGTCTAGAAAATAGACTTATGTTTTCATCATAAATACAATGATTGTTTGATATTTGATAAACAATTTTGGTTCATCAAAGGATTTAGTCATTCTTTGAGAAAGAAACCAGCAAGTTTTCATGTCAGCACACGAGTTTCAAATAAAACCAACCGCAACCTCACCATTAACCCAAAAAACCCAAGCACACATTTCTTTAGACCAAACATCACATTTGTTTTGGGCTTCAATTAAACACAAATGACAGTATGATCATATTATTGATCTCAGCAGTACCAGGTCCTTCAATAACATACCTCAAAAATAAAATATATAGATCACATTTACCCATTATGACCTACATAAGAAGGATCATTCAGTGCATGTTAACACAAATGATCATTACACACTAGAATCCATTTATTCAAAGTTTGATGTACTATTATAACACTACAAGATTCAAATCTGCACTCTGGTCAGACCCCCATACATAAAAAAAGCATCCACAAAAAAGATCAAGACAACAAAAGAAACAAAGCACTACTCAAGCATCGTCAAGGGCAAGAACTCCGGGGAGTGATTTCCCCTCAAGAAGTTCCAAGCTTGCACCAGCACCAGTTGAGATGTGACTCATCTTGTTCGCAAGACCAACTTTCTCCACAGCTGCAACAGAGTCACCGCCTCTAATTATTGTTGTCACCCCCTTCCCGCTGCTAAGGTCTGCCAATTTCTTCGCGATAGTCTGTTCATAGTAAAACAAAACAAATTCGTCACTTGTTTGATACAACATCATGTAGAGCTGTAAGAAAAACCGGTGCAACTAAATAGACTACTCGAGCCCGATTTTGATTTCCGGTCAGTTTTCAAAATGTATTGTCTGTTTCTTATTACACTAACATGGACTCTCGTGTCTTGCTTTGTAGGATAGTGGAAAGGGGCTTGAACTACAAAGCACTCTCCATCTATCAAAAGGGTAAGACCATCAAGGCTGATGATAACACTAGATTAGTATGCAGATTGAGTCTATTTGGTGCAGTTTTTTTCAAGTTGAAAGTTGATAATCAAAAGCAAAACCAAAAAACACCCTTCGCCCAATTTCTAGATAATCAGTTTTTCTCAACTTATTTAAGCTATTTTGCCTCGTAAGCCGTGAGCAGAAGTTGCACCAAACAAACTCACACTGACTCCCAAAATATTAAAAAAAGAAAAGAAAAAAGAAGCTATAAGCAGCCCCATAAAGCTACATTAAATAGAGCCTTGTATATACCTCAGTCCCCACAACGAACTTGTCAAACTCGAACACGCCCATAGGTCCATTCCAAATAACAGTTTTGGTGGAATCCAAGGCTTCACCAAAGGTCTTGATGGAATTAGGTCCAATGTCCAATCCCATCCAACCATCAGGGATACTAGATGCCGGGACAATCTACAAAACATATTAAACATTGTTTAACCCCCTTGCAGCCAGAATTATCAAATCAAGAATTCAGTTAAACAAGGAAAACAATTCTTCTATTACTTGGCTTATTTGACACTAACAAGCATTGGATTAAATTGTAAAACTCTTGTCATGGAAAGACAAAAGATAAAAAAGGGAGGGAGAGAGAGTGCCTATTAACCTTGCTATTGGCATCAGCAGCAACCACATCAGTTGGGAGCATTAAAGCCACCCCTTTAGACTTGGCTTTCTCTAGAAATGATGTTGCAAGATCAAGCTTGTCTTCATCCACAAAAGACGATCCAACTGAGTACCCTTGGGCCTTGTAAAATGTAAAAATCATACCTCCACCAAGCAAGAGCATATCAACCTTCTCCAACAATGACTTGATCACACCAATATTACTTGATACCTTGGAGCCACCAACAATTGCAGCAAATGGTTTCTTGGGATTCGAAACAGCTCCAACAAGATAGTCAAGCTCCTGAAGGCATAGACACAAGAAACATGTCAGGTAAATAAAAAAAATAGTTACCAAAAGTATATATATTAGTTAGAAATAGTTTCTGCACAACAACAGCACAAAGTTCAACTAACAAAGAGAGCAAATAATAAGGGCTGGTAGTATAATAAGTCAGACTCCATGTGCAATTGTGAGCCAACCAAGAAAATCTAATATGAAGTCCCCACAAATTCAATACACATAACTTTCTCTACACAAGTAAATGGCTTTATGCTTGTCTATTTAGCCTATGAAAGCAAATATAAAGATTTTCTGATTATTAGTCTCTCATGCTTGCAGGGCTCATAAGTACAACCAGGAAGGTAGTCATCCCCTTCGTAGCTTGTTTAAGCTAATTAAGACATGCCAAACTACAAAAACTTCTCAAGGCCTCTTGACAAGTTAAACCGTGAAAATGAATGTTCAAAGGTTCAATTGAGCCTAATAACTAGCTCTCATTGCATATGTGCTGAAGCTCAACATCAGCACAAAATAACATGTGAGCTCAGTAAAGCAAAGTTAATTTTGGTTAGAGCATGACAATGCATACCAAGGTACGTTCATATTTATATCTGACAAACAATTAGATAATCCAAAATTCAACCTCCAACAAGAACAATTTTGAGTAAAGTTTATCAGAATAGTGATGAATGTGTATTTACCAATTTTCAATGGGCATACATGAATTTTACATTGTGAGATTGTGTTGGTATTAGAAAGTAGCCAAAAGGGGTATGAAACTACAAACCTTCTGCATAAGGAATCCAGCAATAGAAGGCTTTAAGTACTTGGCCACTCCCTTTGTGGAAGTGTGTGCTCTATGAGCAGTTCCAAATGCATCATTTACGTAGAGGTCTGCGAGAGATGCTAACTTCTTTGCAAATTCAGGGTCATTCTTCTCTTCTTTCTTATAGAACCTCACATTTTCTCCAGAAGCAGAACACCTCCTTCTGGTATTTCAGCCACCATTATTTGAACTTCTTCACTGATACAGTCATTCGCCATCTTGACCCGTTGAAGGCACATGAACAATATTAGCAGAGAGTCACCTAAACTAAATAAGCATGGCTTGCAAAAAAAACCGGCATAAAACCTATGAAGAAAATAGAAATAGACAAACCTCAATACCAAGAAGTTCAGACAGCCTTGGCACAAGAGGCTTCAAGCTGTACTTAGATGTGACACCCTTTGGGCCCTGCAACCCAAAATTCAAAAAGAAGACAAAATATTTGCATTAGTTTTTTTTTTTTTTTTTTTTTTTTTTTTTTTTTTTTTTTTTAAAAAAAAGGAATTGCATCAGTTGCATTTTGTACAAATTTATGCTACAAAAGTATAGTGATATATAGAAATGGAAATATAAACTAAACTCAAAGACTACTGCCTCTTATTGCATGAAAAAAAAAAGAAAAAAAAGAAAAAAAGAAGAAGAAACATAATCCGATGAGTATACACACCGAACCTTTTCAATCCTCCTATCCAATTACCAAGCAACCAACATAAAACAAACAAAGAAAAAGAAATATCAAAACAAAACAATTGTTTTAGTTATTTCATGACATCAAATGTACAGAAGCTTTCAAAGAAAACCCATGGATGCAAGAAACAAAAAAGCAATTCAAACACTTGAAAAAAAAAAAAAACTGTTAATCACATCCCACAGCAACAAAAATAAACTCATAGAATATTAATCATCATTATAAGAAATCAAACAAACAAACAAAATGGTCCACAGTAACCCTAGAACAGGGAAGATATGACAATACTCCAAGAATCAATACTCCCTATTCTTAAAAAATTACATCTCCCAATAAATAAATTTACATGTATTGGAACAATCATGTGCGTCATATATCAGTCCATCTTCCACTAATAAGTACTGTATACTTTGCACCAAAAATTTAAAGAGAGAGAGAGAGAGAGAGAGAGAGAGAGAGAGAGAGAGAAAGAGAGAGAGAATGAGTGAACTGAAGGCAATGAATATATTTCTGCCAAATGTAGTCACAGATTATTCTAAAGTAAGCCAGTACAATAACTAAAGGATCTCAAAGATGGAGCCTTCATCAGAATTCATCAGAAAATAAAAAAGCCCAGTCAGCAAAATATGGAGAAAAAGTGAAAGAAACGATGAGCAACCATGTCAAAAACAGATTAATGCCATAAATAAACCTGAACCCAAGATCTATAAACCAAATTATTTGGAGAGAGATTTGAAATAAGCGTCTGTTTAAGTGAAAAGAAAAAGAAATACTCGTCTTTTCTCACTATATATATATATATAAGTGATATGTCTCTTTCGTCCTTTTGATTGACAAACTCAGTATGTTAAAAATATACCATCAATCAGTTTCATTTCACCAAATCTCACCTTTTTTTTTTTTAGGGGTGAGAAATGAAACTGGTACAATAATAAGAGAAATATCTTTGTCTCCATATCTCACCATTTCTTACCATTTCTCCACCAAATCAGTCAATCAAAATAGGGTGTAAGTTGGGAAAATTAATAAAAAAAAATAAAAAAAAAGAAGAATAAGATGCATTCCATTGAGAATGATCTTGAAAGAGGCAAACAACGGAAACCCAAAAAGAAGATGAGAAGAAAATAAAAAATTGAAATAGTACCAGATGAGAAGAAATGATGACTTTGGCACCATGACCCATCAAATACTTGATGATAGGGACAGCAGCTCGGACTCTGGTATCATCGGTGATGTTGAGATTGTCATCCAAAGGAACATTCAGATCAACCCTCACAAACACCTTCTTTCCCTTCAAATCTGCTTCCTTCAGTGTACCCACACTCCTCTTCGTTGCCATTTCGCTTCCTTCCTATCAAAGAAACACACAATATATAATAATAATCAACAGATCTATTCAAATCACAGATCATACTGATGATCTTCTACATAACTACATGGGATGTATTTGAGGATTTGAACTTGCTAATAAGATTGAAGAGAGATGGATTAGGGATTCGAGAATGCTTTGCTTTGAATATGATTGATGAAGCAGTCTAGTCTAGCAGACACACACAGACACAGAGCAGTCTAGTCTAGCAGGCTTGGTAATGAAATTGTATAATGTATTTTGTTTATGTAACATGAGGGTTATATTTCTGTAACCTTTTCTTTTATATTTAGTACATGAAATCTAATCTCAATTTTATTTCTACGGGAGACCAGTGCATGCAGTAAGATGGACATATGGCTTTTGTTTAGTGCACAACACTTTTTGTTATTAGTACTGTTTAGGTGGATGAATGTAATTAACACTAAACAATAGCGGACTTAGTCACTTTCTTTTTAACATTTTGTTTCGTTGTTGCCAAGTGGTATTGCGGTTGTTGGCTATTATTTTTGAATTTTTGTGATAGGTTGCATTGTTCAATGCATCATGCCTTAGCCAACATCTTAGTCTTGCACTTAGCAATTGCTAGAGTACAGTTACAGCCTCACAGGTACAGCTACATCTTCAGAGTACCACAAGACTTTGGGATTATAGCAAGTTAGCAATTGCTTTAGTTTTTGGGTTTTGGATATTTAGCTTTTGAATTTTGGAATCTAGATTATATTTATCCCTTTACAAATGGTGGATACTTACTTTTGGTAGCAAGATAATTGGCCTTTTAATGTTGTTTATGTTATTTTTGAATTTAGGATATTGAACAATATATTATGTGGGAAGATATTTAGTCTAATGATATTTTTTTACTTTCATATTGAAAAATGAATTAGCTTTTGGTGGTCATGTTTACTTGTTTACAGATACTGAAATTGGCCTAAAATAGGCCAAGGGAAAAGTTATATTTGATATTCACTGTTAACAATTATGTTGGCTCAAAACAGGCCAATTTACTTCAAAATGGGCTCACTTTTTGTAATAAACAAGGACAAAAAATGTACGAGCCCAAATTTTAGAAGTTCAAAAATTAAATTTTCCCAACCTGCGAACTCGCCCAGACGTACTGCCCAACCCGTTTGTCGTGAGTGGTTGATTTAAAAAATATGAACGGTCGAGATTGGTTTATAAAACTCTAATCCGATCATGTTCGGTTAGGTTCCGGATAAGGGTCAAACCCGACCCGTGCACAGGCCCAACTCATGGGCATTGATTGCGTATAAATAGTGTTTGAATTAAAGGGGTGAAGAAAATGCCTTGTTAATTGTTTGTGCAAATTTTGGTAAATGAGATGGAAAGAGATAAAACAAAAAATAATTAGTATTGTTTTACAGTGTCGTTTTCCTTAAGAGGATATTCACCCCATCAATACTGTTGAATATAATGTGCACCAGGTTACCCGCAAATCCGTCTCGAAGATACAACGAAACCCAGTCTGATGTCTGACTACGCTTTACACGAACGAAATCAGATCCGAATGCCTTTGGATTTTTCTAATCCACCAAGTAAAGAACAAAATAACAATATGAATCATTAAGAGAAGTTCCATGGATTTTCTTTGGATTTCTTCGTTTCCAATTGCCAACCCATTACGCCTTTTTATAGGTATGGATCTGTGTCCCTTAGACCAAAGGTAGTGTCCTTTAGATTCAAAAGTGACACCCTTTAAATCCAAGAGTCATGCCTTTTTTATTAAACTCAATGGTTACACTCTTTGGTTTAAACCCAAAAGTCACATCTCGTTAATAATTCATATAACTATATTATATATTTTAATATATATAAATATATTATGAAAATGTTCTAACAATCCCCCACCATTTTCAAAATATATGAAAATAATAACTTGGATATATTAGGAAAATTTATGCATAAATAAAGATATCTTTCGATTTGAATCATTCACTTAGTGAAAACACATCAAAGTTAATCAAGATGGCATAATAGACTTAGTCTTTGAACTAGCGAACTTATACGATTATCCAGACAAGTCTCACACACAAATTTTCTTCTTCTTAGGTAATTCAAAGAGCCAACAATTGGATTGGCCTAGTGTCTATATCCTGTTTCATGAGTGCTCTAAAGCCAAGCCCTTGGACTCATAGGAAGCAGCACCACCTCCTACACTCATATAGGTAAGTTTACTGAGAGTATCCTAGTAACTATAGTACCCTAACTCACCGATGTAAACTTATTAAGACCTAAGTAGCTCAACCTCCTTTTTTGCATTACAGGTTCCAAGCAATTTGCCTTGTGATGGTTATAAAACTAAAAATTTAATTGCTTGCAATCACGACATATGGTGTAGTTAGACTCATTGAACTCAAGGACTTGGCGTTTCTTTAAGCATTGAGTCAAGTTTCCACCAAGAGTGATATGTTACTTGGGCTTAAGACCCCTTCCCTTTGATGATCTCACATCAAATCCCTTGCAAGTATTTCTTAAATAATTCACCGTCACGTGGACACAATTTTTTACATAGCTATGTGTTACACTAGTTTATGACGTGATCAACATGTCCAGACTAACAATTCCTGTTATAACTATCAACTCGTATTGATGATGAGTTGCATCTTGAAAAATTCAAGAAAAATTTGTGACAAAAATACCATGTCACTCCATCTCTTTTGTTACAAAAGACTAACACATTGTAAAAATTATGTCTTTAATTCTAAGAGATAAACCCCCCACCAAGAGTAATCTTTATTTACTTAAATAATCAAATACTTTAGATATGAAGAACCAACACTTTCTTATGTCTTAAGTTTCATGATTTATGCTTGTATTTGTTTTGAGTCATAAACTGACCAACCAATATGAAATTTCCATTCAAATACAAGTTACATAAATTAAAAATTCTAATTTAATTACATTTAGAAAATTCCCCAAGTATACAATACATACTCTATATTTTCTCAAGTTTCAAAAGTTCACAAACCAAAAATCATACCTAATTTTTATAAAATCATAACTTGATTGCAAAAATACATTCTTAAAACTTTCACAAAATATATACTAATAATTGTGGGCTATTCCTTGAATCCGAAAACAGGATTTAAAGTTCAGTTTTTGAGTCTCATCCTTAATCCATTAAATGGATTTATTAGATTCAAAATACTATTTGGGCCTTTATTACTTAAAGAACAAAAACTTGGGTCTTATCAGTAAACCATATTATTATAAAATGTAATGGCCCAACTCAAATAAGTAAATATAGATGTTGGGTTTAAAACCACTAGGCTTATCAAAAGACAAAAAACAACGGGTGATTCTATTTGCACCCAAATAATAACTCAGTATGCCCAACTAAAATTTTAAAATTTTAATTCCTATTATATCCTAATGTAATTTTACTAATAAGGACAATACACATTAAACCTTAAAATAAAATATTATTTTTTTTCTCATGGTACATATTCTTCATATTCAACTCTCTTTATCTTCTTCACCAAGTGACTCCAATAAAAATTTGGGCCTTTCATATCAGTTTAAGACAAACATATTAAAAGCCCATTAAGAAACCAAATTATTAGACCCAAGTATCATAAACAGAAAACATAAAAAATACACACACAAAGACAACATTTCAAAGTTGTCTTCTCTAGAAACGGAACCATTTGGCCGACAGAAACATCGCAAGCCAAACCCACCGACTTTACACATATATGGAGTAAAACTTCCTTTGGTGTTTAAGTTATTTTTCAGCACTTCAAAATTACCATCAAAATGAAAACAAAAACTATTGTAGTAAATTAGCCCAAACCCATCATCAAGTAATGCAACAACATGTTCTATATTTCTAGCAAACAACAGTTCAATTCCAAAAACAGAATTTTGAAGGAAAACAGAACTTTACATAAGTAAAGTAATCAGGAAATTTACTGATTACAATGCAAAGTACAAAGACTCAATAAAGATGACAACATGCACCATGTTAAATAAGCATAACCATGCTAATAAAACATATAAATAAGAAACAATGATAAAAATTAAATATAATCACATATATATCAAAGGGCGGTAGACCATCAACTATAGATTTAAATAAGAGCATGTAGATTGTTTATATATATATACACATCTACCTCCTCTGCAAACTTAGCGAAATCGAACACGGCTATAGGTCCACTGTCTGATCTCATACAACCATCGGCGATACCAGATGTTGCAACAATCTACAAAACATATTAAAACACTGTTTTAAACTGCCCCTTGTAGTAGCAACAAGAGTTGTCAAATAAAGAGTTCAGTTGAACAAGAAAAACCAAAACCATGCAAATCAGATTAGAAAGGGCAGAACCTTTGCGTCTTTTTCCTTCGCCTTTTCTTCAATCATGTAGCACTCTTTTGAGGCCTTTTGATCTCTTCTTCATCTCTTTATATTGATGGAACAGTGCAGTCTGGAGACCTGCTGTTACTGCTTTATGCATTAAATTGAAATCGATTACTCAATTATGCATATCCATATCGTATTGTTGTCTGCTTTTGTTAGGTCATCTGTAGGAGGAAAAAAAAAGGATTGAAGAAACCCATTATGGTTGTTAGATATGAAATTTTCATTTTATTTCATTTTTATGTTACTTCTTTTTTTTTTTTTTTTTTGTAATATTTGGGTTGGCACTTCACTATTTTGTGTGCATTGCCCAACTGGTTGATATTTTTTTAAGCATTTGCTGTTTTCGTTCCATCTTTTCTTGAGTTTCTTTTGTATCAAAGATAAATAAGAGGGGCTCACTATAATTCTTGGATTTGTTGGATTGTAGGTGCAAAAGATTCAGATATTGACCCCCAATATTGGAGTTGTATACAGGTTTAAATATTTTAATGCTTATATCATCTTGTTGATTCCACTGCCCCAATACTGCACAATATCGTAGCTTAAAGTTATCTTGAAACAAAAAATTGTGGAAAAGGCACGAATGCATGTTGATAATGAAGTTTATTAATGTCTCGAACTTTAAAATAAGTCTTTGAGCGATTGAGCAGTTGCTTCTCTAATTAGTCTCAGATGCCCAAGTGGCAGTTCTTTATAATTTACCATATTTATATCTTTTTGAGAAGGCCCTCCTGGAATGATTTCATGAGATGGAGATGCATTATGGTATCTTACCCTTAAAAATATCTAATGCAGTCAGAGGTTGGTCGCCTAGTAACTGGTGAATCCATATATAGCGACTTCAATTGAATTGTGCTTTATTGAAAATTCGACATGTGGTCATCTTTCTAGCCTATGTGTGAATGGAGCCTTCACTGTATGATGATCAAACATTGCCTTGATGTCATAATTATTTTCTTCGCTTGTATTCTTTTTGCTTTGTCTCTGCGCGTATTCTTTCTGTTTTGTTTTATTTATTTTCCACAACAACTTGTATCTCTCTCAGTTGATTTTCTTCTCTTATGCAGTGGCATGGGTCCTGATTATCGGGTTTTGGTTCGAAATAGTAGGAAGCAGGCAGAACAATATCACCGATTATACAAAATAAAATTTCTGTTCTGTTATGCTGTTCATTTTTTCTACTTGTCAGTTTTTTATTTATTTTTATTGTTATTGGGTATGTTTGGTTTGTGTTTTGAGATAAATTTTCAATTTTTTTTTTTGTTTTTGTTGAGAGAGTCTAGAAATTTTTTTGGTTTGTTTGGTTGTATATTTTGTGTTGCGGATCTTGGGCACACCAGGGGACACTCACAAGCAAAAACACAAGACTTTTAACGTGGTTCGGCAAACCGGCATACGTCCACGGGAGCGATGTTGTTATATATCAACAAATGGAGGAGATTACACACTCTCAACTCACTGTCTCACTATATAACACACTCTCTCACACTCTCTGATACACAAACATAATATAGCTCTCACTAGCTCTCTCTGTTTTGTGCCACTCTCTCAGCAGTGTGTTTCTCTCTTGCTTGCTATGTTTGCCGTGTATTCAACTCACCATCACCATTCCATTTTATACACCAAAACAGAAGGTGGAGGAGGCCTCATGGGTGTGTTGGCTGCCAGCCCAATATTCTCCTTTGAGCTGCTGTCCAGTTGAAAGCTTTGTCCCACCATGTGAAGACTTCACATGGCCAACTCCATGCTTTCTCCTTTGTTGCTGGCGCATGGCAAGCCTCATGGCTGCCAACTCAAGCCTCATGGCTTGCCAACTCATGCCAACCTCTTTTGCCTTCCTTTTACCATGTGGGTTGGCCACCCTTCCATGTGGCTGCCAACTCAATTTGGGTTGATCTCCTACAAATCACCCCCTCAACCCATATGAGGTGATCCATAATAGCACCCCCTGCCTGAAGTGCTCGGCACCCTCTCACTGGGGTGCCATGCAAAGCTTACTTTGCAACTCTTTGAGATGGCATCTCTCCCTTCCATCCAGTCTTGGAGAGATCCCAATATGTCTCTAATTCAGGAGCAAAAGAAACTTTCTTCCCTGGGACATGCTTTGCTGTCTTGGTCTCTTTGCTCTGAGCTGTCTTTAAAATTGGCCGCAATGGCTCCGTCTTGTGCACCTCCGAACTGCCTCCATGCGTTCTTGTACACTTTGGTTGCCATGTCTGCTGGGCCCTATGTCTCTTCTGTGCATGTCTTGTACGTCTTGCCCGGTAAGTGACAGTAGCTCCGTCTGTCACAACCTTCTCCACAAGCCTGTACAGATTCCCCTCCAGTCGTCCATGTAGCATCACCGTATCTCCATGGATGACTTTGAGATTTCCTTTGCTAGATGTGAAGCTATAACCCTTCATGTCTAGCATACTTAAGGAAATTAGATTCTTCTTCAGTCTTGGCACGTGTCGGACTCCATCCAACGTGAAAATTTTTCCATCTTCCATTCTCAGCCGTACTGTTCCTATGCCAACAATCTTACTCACAGTGTTGTTAGCCACTCGAACAATACCTCCATCCTTGGCTTGGTAGGTAAAAAAAAGTTTCTTATCCATGCATATATGATATGTGCTTCCGGAATCTAAGATCCAGTCAGGTTTCGTCATACTCGACGAAACTGTAAATGCATACTCATCCTTAGCATTTACTGCAGCAGCGACATTTGATGAGCTCGCCTGTTCCTTGTGTGCCTTGTCCTCCTTGAGCTTTGCACAGTCTTTTATGAGGTGATCCTCCTGATCACAGTAATAACACTTTCTCCTGAAGCCTGACCTTGATTGTGAACGTCCTCTTGATTTGGATCTACCCCGTCTATCATTGGACCTACCTCTGCCTTGCTCATTTTCTGAGGCAACCATGGCATTTCCTTCTGGGTGTTTGCTACTGCTACCTTCCTGTTTCTTCATCGACTCATGAGAAATGAGCGTAGCAATCACCTCATCCAGTTCAAGAGCATCCTTCCCGTACAATAGAGTTGTCCTGAGATGCTCATATGATGCAGGTAGAGAGACCAGCAAGTAGGGGTGTGCGCGGTGCGGGTCGGTGCGGTTTGAGAGAAAAATTGAAACCGTATGGCGGGTGGCGGATTGATAAAAGTGTCACTAGAATTTGCCATTTTCCTTATCAAAAACCGGCGGTTCGGTTGGCAAATAATGTCGGATTTGCCTTGGCGGTTCGGGCGGATTGGCGGTTTATAAAAAATAATTCAAATTACAAAACTTAAATCAAAGAGTAAAAAAAATACGAGAGATATCGTGATGTTAAGCATCTTGCGAAGCTTTCTTCTTATGCAGCAAGTGTAGCAACAACATGATAATATCAACGACTATGCCATCAGTTCATTACAAGCATCTGTGGAAGCTACAGTGATCAAATACAATACATAAAATTCCCCTCAAGTAGTAATGTAATACTATATTCTAAGGTATAGAACAACAAGTAAACTTAAGTAAAAAAGAATTTTTAGAATCCTATAAAACATGATTTAATAGCAGTGCGGGTCGGTGCGGTTTGGAAGAAAAATAGAAACCGGCGGATTGATAAAAGTGTCACTAGAATTTGCCATTTTTCTTACCAAAAACCGGCGGTTCGATTGACAAATAATAACGAATTTGCCTTGGCGGTGCGGTTCGGTGCGGTTTTGGCGGTTTCGGCGGTATTATGCACACCCCTACCAGCAAGATTATAGCCCTATCTTCCTCCTGGGTCTTGTCTCCAATGGTGTCCAATTCCATTGTGATCCTATTGAACTCGTCCAGATGTTCTGTGAGGTTCGCACCTTCTGGCATTCTAAGTGTATATAGCTGCCTCTTCAGAGATAACCGGTTTGTCAAAGACTTTGACTTGTACCTCATCTCTAACTTTGCCCATAGCTCCGCCGGATCTACTTCACTGATGACTTCCCGGAGTGTGTTGTTCCCGAGATACAACTGAATTGTACTGTTTGCCAATTCCCTCAACTCCTTCCACTTGTCATCCTTCATGTCTTCCGGTTTGTTGGACTTTTTGAGAAGAGCTTTCACCAGACCTTCTCGTGTTAAAATGTTTTTCACCCTTTGCTGCCACAGGGTAAAGTCATTACTGCCATTAAAAGGCTCAATCATGAAACTTGCGCCTTTTCCTGCCATTGTAAATTTCTTCCCTTTTTAAAGAAATTCCGATTTAACAATCTGACCGTACGGATGGGTCCGGAATATTCCAAATAGTTGGAACGCACTATTGGATCGCCAAAAAATGGACTCCGAATGGCCTAGATCTAGCCAAAAGAGTTTGAATGCCTCTGATTCAAAAACTAACCGTACGGATGTGTCCGGAATACTCCAAATAGTTGGAACTCACTATTGGATTGCCAAAAACGGACTACGAATGGACTAGATTTAGCCAAAACAGTTTCAACGGTTCAGATCTGCTGAATCTGGTGCGCCTGAGAAGCACCAAATAATTCCTTCGGATCGGCTGGTCAACGGCGCAGTCAGCGGCTCGGTCAACGGCGCAGGGGCGCGGTCAACGGCGGCTCAGCGGCGCGGCTTGGCTGGCGGCGCGGCTCCGGCGCGGCTCGGCCTGGTCAGCGGCGCGGTCAACGGCTCGACGGCTCGGCTCGGCTCAGGATGACGTCAGCCTGACGTCAGCTTCACGCGCGCCCCCACTCGTCTTCTTCCTTCGTCGGCGCGTGGGGCGTGTGGGTGCGAGTGGCCTTCACTCTCAATCTTCAGGTGGCGCGTTGCGGCGCGTTAGAGCTCCGATTGGCCTGTGGTTTGAAGTTTTGGACTCCTCTCCTCCTGACCTTCCTTCTGGTATGCTCAAAAGTGGATTTCGACCACTTCGAAATTTGGACACTTTCGGAAAAAACTCGATTTTTCTCCACCCGGGCTCTGATACCAATTGTTGCGGATCTTGGGCACACCAGGGGACACTCACAAGCAAAAACACAAGACTTTTAACGTGGTTCGGCAAACCGGCCTACGTCCACGAGAGCGATGTTGTTATATATCAACAAATGGAGGAGATTACACACTCTCAACTCACTGTCTCTCTATATAACACACTCTCTCACACTCTCTGATACACAAACAGAATATAGCTCTCACTAGCTCTCTCTGTTTTGTGCCTCTCTCTCAGCAGTGTGTTTCTCTCTTGCTTGCTATGTTTGCCGTGTATTCAACTCACCATCACCATTCCATTTTATACACCAAAACAGAAGGTGGAGGAGGCCTCATGGGTGTGTTGGCTGCCAGCCCAATATTCTCCTTTGAGCTGCTGTCCAGTTGAAAGCTTTGTCCCACCATGTGAAGACTTCACATGGCCAACTCCATGCTTTCTCCTTTGTTGCTGGCGCATGGCAAGCCTCATGGCTGCCAACTCAAGCCTCATGGCTTGCCAACTCATGCCAACCTCTTTTGCCTTCCTTTTACCATGTGGGTTGGCCACCCTTCCATGTGGCTGCCAACTCAATTTGGGTTGATCTCCTACATTTTGAAAATAGTTTTGGAGTTTAGGATGATTTGATATTTTGTTGTAGTTGAGTAGACGTGTGTGAGAAAAAAAGTAATTGAGAAGGAGAGCGGAGAGAGAAAAAGTGATTGATTGATGTGTAGAAGAGAGAGTGATTTTAAATAAAAAATTAAAAAAATTTCAACCAAACAAAATTTTCTCAAAAATTGTATCAACCAAAGAAGCCCATTGTTTCCTGTCTCTGTGGAATTTGGCTATATAACTAGTTCTAGAAGTTAGATTTTCAAGATATTATTTTCTTCTAATATCTCTCGTGAATTTATCCCACATCATTATGTATTTCTTGTGATATCAAAATTAACATGCATGGGTGGTTGAAATCTTGGGGAGAAGTGAAAATACTTGTTTGCCATATCAATTGTTACTTACCTTTGTTTCCAGAGCATTCTTTCAAAATAATTTTAATTTTTTCTACCAAAATTTGAGTGCTTAATGAAGGCCAACTTAGCTTCTCTAATATTATTTATTGGCTTCTCAAAAAGGAATTTCCTTTTCTGCTTCTCATTGCATGATTTTGTTTATTACTTTTTGTGAGAATGAGAATGTTAGGTTAAAAATTGGTCTAAGAAGGTGGTGCATGTGTACAGTGAGTTTCGTCTTCTTACTGGTGTGTGGCTCTTCTTGAAGGTCACATTTTTGTAGTTTCTCAAGTGGACAAGTATATGTTAGTAATGGTTCATGTTATTTAGATGTTGCTCAATGTGACCTTGGATACATAAAGTACCCCTGCGAATTCATTTCGGAAATCACAACTTAATCCTCTATTATGTTTATGCTATTTGTATTTTTTTGTTGTAAAATATTATAGCTTTTATAGCTACTAAAACTTGCAATGTGATCTGATGATGGTAATGTGTAGGAACCAATTCCTGTCACTCAACTCGTAAGGGAAATTGCTGCTGTTATGCAGGAATTCACACAGTCAGGGTAAGTGCTTTCTATCAGTTTACATCTCATGTTGTTTGTCTTTTTGGCTAGAAATCTTGACTATTGTTTATGTGCATTTGCCTGACAGACAAGTTTTTATTATTTCAATCCAGTTGTATGTTAAATTTAATTTAATTTTTTTGGATAGGTAAGGTACAGAGACTCGAATTTGAGTCTCTTTATTGGGGGAATGTGACCTAAGCCGCTGGGTGTCCCTTATAGAAAAATTTAAATTTTATTGTTAGTATTAAGGTATATCTGTGGAAAGAGGTCAGGCTTTGCACAGGTTTATTTACCCTGCTGGTTGCAAGAAAAATAACAGTTTGTTGACAATGGTTTTGCCCGAACTCATCACTGGCCAGCACACCAGTTAAGATATGATAAACTACTCTGATATTGAAGTGGAGAGACCAATTACATACCACGTGAAGGTTGGGTGTGTGCTAGGTAGTTTTTTGATCAAAAGAAGCAGGAAAAAAATTATTTTGAATAAATGCAACAAGAATTTGAGAGGTAATTCTTATGAAAAAAGAATTTTAAGAGGTAACCATATGATCCATGAAAACCTTGGAGTGCTAGGAGGTAACTTTTGCAGGAGGGTCTTCACCCTACTGAGAAATAAGGCTGGTAGTGTGCTAAGTGACTTGCTTGATCAAAAGGGAAAAAAAGTATATTTTGAGGAAATGTAAATGTAGCAAATTAGAAAGTTAACTTTGTGATCCTTAGAAAACGAACAATACACCATTTTTTTTGCAGAACTCTTTGGAGTTCATAAGAAAACTTGAAAGCAAAAATTTAGGTTGAAGGTTTTTGAAGCTAGATTAAGCTGATTTTTGTGTATTTGACCTTTTCATAGTCAAAATGGACCTGTGGTCTGTGCCTTCATATGTATTTATTTAATTTTCTTTTCCTCTTCTATTATTTTTTGTATACCATGGGTTTGATCTTGGCTCTTGCATATGCTTATTTTTGTTGCAATTTCTTACCCTTCTGTTTCCTATGTAGTGGTGTAAGGCCTTTTGGTGTTTCACTGCTGGTTGCTGGCTTTGATGACAAGGGTCCACAACTATATCAGGTATGTCATTTAGGTCCTCACTTGGTACTGACCATAATTGTGTTGCGAGTTGCCTAGTTGATTCATTCATTTCCATGTGTGGTTGGATTACTTTCTTTACTATAAAAGTTTAAGATCTATTTATACAAACTAGTTTTTATTCCTCTTCAGCTGGGGTCATATTCTCGCTAACCAGTTAGTACTCTTTTTTCTTTTTAAAGGAGTTGTGGAGAAGCATTATATGTTAGTGATGACACTTGTAAAAATATCTTTATCATATCACAGGTTAAGATTTAGTGGTTTTCATTAGCACCCCAAAAACACACACAAAAAAAAAAAAAATTAAAAAATAAAAAATAACCCACCAATTTTGAGTGCTGTCCCTTGATTGGTTGCAGTTTTTCTGTTGGTCATGCATGCTCTGTATCCATACAGAGAATGTTTGTGTCTGTATGGATAAATCCAGTAGAGTTGTTAAGATTGATTTATGCAGCTCCTATTACATGCCTACACATAAACCAGTTTTTATATCGTGAGTATTAGTAATTTTAAATGGCACACTGAAATTGTTGGGAGGAGAGGGACTTGTTTGTGCGTAGAAGGGAGTGAATACCAATTAAAAATTAACAAACAGATCAATGGGCTAACTTTCAATTATGCTATTAATCACAATTGCAACCACACACGAATTGCATGTAAAATAAATAGACATGATTTATGTGGAAAGCCCTTGAGAACGGAGAAACCTATGGGCACACCATGTCAAATAAAATCCATCATCAATTCACCGCGTGGCTATGAAACCTAACAATCACCTCTTGATCTTATAGCAATTCACAAAAGTTCTCACTCTGATCCGTGGTCCTTGTGGCCTAGTTACTGAAATGACCAATGGGTAGGTGTGTAGTGCGACTTTGTGCTTGTTTTGATAAAAAATACTCATCATGAAACTAAGTGTTTAGAAAATCATAAGCTTGGTTTCAATGATTGAAAAAGATGGGTTTTATAAAAATCTTTTATCTCAAAAAAACATGCAATGTGTTTGGTTTGAGTTTTTTGGATTAAAGTTTTTGAAAATTGAGTTTTTTGATTTTCGTATTTTTTGTTTTTAGTGAATATTTTTTAAATTTTAAACATTTTTTTACTTTTTTAGATGCACCTTACTTTAGATGTATCTAAAAAGTAAAAAAAATTGTAAAAAAATATTTTAAAAAATTAATAAATACATAAAAATACAAAAAATGTATTGAATTCTCGTAATTTTTTGTATTTTTGGTATGTAGTGAATTTTTAAAAGGTTTTTTTGCACAATTTTTTTCCTTTTTAGCTATATTTATGTTAGGTATGTCTAAAAATTTAAAAAAATTGCTTAAAAACGAAAAAACACGAAAAACAAGAAAGCATAATTTTCTGAAAAATATTTTTGGAAAATTCTAACCAAACAAAATGCAAGATTTCTCTTTTTAAAGTATCAAGAGTTTGTACAGAAGAAACCAACTTGCTATCTATAAGTTTCACATAAATTGAGCACACATCGAATAAAGGCTTATAGACTTTTAGGAAATTGGAGCAGTGGGTCCTACTGGACAATCTTTCCAGTACCCTTGTGGCCTGCTTGAGTGGCCTTCATGCGTGCTTCGATCGAAGACCCTTTTTTTGCATTATTTTATCTTGAACACCTTTCAAGACTATGCCAAGGTGAAAAAGGTCGATTTTGTGCAATTTTGAAACACTTGCCTTAAAACTCTTAACACAATATGCTCATGCAACTATACTATAACACACATTATTAAATTCTTTAGGTCTCTACTAAAAATTGATTCCTTGGGCTTATTTGTTGTTTGAGGGTGTAAATTTGTGTTGTAGGTGGATCCATCAGGTTCATACTTCTCTTGGAAAGCCTCGGCCATGGGAAAGAATGTGTCTAATGCAAAGACATTGCTTGAGAAGAGGTGAGTTAATTTTGTTGCTTACAAATTTCTGCATAAATGTTTTCTGTTAGCTGGTCAGTTTCTATTAGTAAAATGAAAAAAATTCTTGAATGTTTGGTTGTTTTGTTAGATCTTAGGGTAGTACATCACCTTCTTTCATCTTATCTTATTTAATGCTAGTTTTAGCTGAGCTTTCAGCATGATTTTTTTTTTACCCTTTGTGCTTTGTTGTCTTCCTCTCCATATGACCATAAGCTTTGACAAAATCTTTGCATGCTGTTTAAGTTCTTGCTTGCTGACAAATGGTCATTGTATTATGTTCAACTTCACTTTGTCAAATCCGTGAAACTTCATGAAATAATAACTAGACAAAGGGAACTTAAAAACTTTGGGATTTGCTAGTTTTTCTTTTGTGCTGAAATGAGTATACTTCTTAGAGGGTATTTTCTTTGGTTTATTTTGCTTTGTGGTTGGCTGAGATCTTATAGGATGGTTTGTGCATTCCATATGGCTGAGCTAATCTTTGCCAAAATTAGATTTGAGCTAAAACCCTTCTGGTTAAGGGCTAAAATGGTCTTCCCCTTCAATGTTTGTAATTGTGGAGTACTTCCAAGTGGTGCAATGCAACTTAAGTAGTAATTGTAATTAATCCTATGAAGCACGGACACGGACACGGACACGGGACACAGTGATTTCAAAAAAATGGGGACGTGGACATGGCGGGGACACGACAAATTATTATTATTATTTAAATATATATATGTTACGTATTTGCTATGTAGATTAATTTTATAATACCAAACAATGAAAATTAATAAAAACAAATATTAATTTAATGTGTATATAAAGACAATTACATTTAAACATTATAAACATATGTTCTATATATTGTAAACATTATATAAAGAAAAAAATCAAATATATAATAAAAATAAATTTATAAAGAAAAAATTAAATTAAAATATTTATATATATTTATATATATAAATATTTGATCAATGGAGAAGAGAGAGAAACGAGACAGACCAGAGAGAGAAGACAAAGAGACAAGAGAGAGGGGAGAGGTGAAATAGAGAGAAGAGAGTAGAGAAGGACGAGACAGGGAGAGATGAAGATCGACTGAGAGAGAAGAGAGACAGAGACGAGAGCTTTACTACCTACCAGGTCGTTTGGTGATGGAGATCGACTGAGATGGAGCTCAATGGAGATTGAGATGGAGATTGACTGAGGACTTTACTCGGTGAACGAGTTTCGTTTTCTCTTCTTTCTTTATTTTCTTCTGATTTTGGATCTCTTCTTCTCTTTCTTCTTACTGCCGTGTCCCCGCCGTGTCCCATACCAAAAAAAAAAAAAAAAAAAACAAGATAGGACACGCCAAATGGCGTGTCCCGTATGTGTTCGGCACGTCTCTCTGTGTTCGACATTGCTATTTTGAAGTGTCCATGCTTCATAGAATTAGTCAGTTTTTAATAATTCTGTTGATTGTCGGTGTTTCAATTCTTTTAGTTTTCTGGAACCAGTTCCAAGTCTCCATTCATGATTTGGTGTTAATCAAGGTGCTTCTTACAGGTACATAGATGATAGGGAGCTTGATGATGTTGTCCACACAGCAATCTTGACTTTAAAGGAGGGGTAAGAATTATGTTGTCCAAATAGCAATCACTTATATTAAAAGATGTACCATTCTAAATGAATCTAAAATTCATGCTAGCTCTTGTCCTGCCATGACCCTTCCATAGAGAAATGTTTTGGTATTTGGTCCGACTAGTGCATGCTTAACACATCTACTAATGAAGAATATAACTTTTCTTTCTACATATTTGTCCCAGATTTGAAGGACAGATCTCTGAAAAGAACATTGAGATTGGCATAATTGGCACTGATAAAAAATTCAGGCAAGTTATCCTTTTTCCTGGTGTTTGAGTGTTTTGAGTGTACTTTTATGATCATTTCGTTGTTGATGCTCGGAGAATGATTATTCTGGGATGTTTGTTTCCATTGCATAGTACTAACACCATCTAAAATTGCTGATTACCTGGAGGAAGTTAAGTAATTAAAAATGAGAATCTTACAGAATGAGAGGCAAAATCTTTCTTTGAAACTAGGTTGTTCTACCCTTAACGTTGAAACTGGTTTTATTTGTTGAAATTTGTGAATTGAAAACCGTCCATAGACCAGTTACTGTTGTGGAAAATATTCCTTGTTTATGGTTACATTAAGACACAAAAATGGGGAAATTTGAATTATCAATGATCAACAATAAAACATTTTTTGTTCTTCTCCACTGCTGTTTGAAATCTTTAGGTTTGCCACTATGTTGTTCTACATAAGAGAAAGCTATTGCTCAATGAGTGTTAATTCAATCTGTTTGCTAAAGCTGTTGTAACTATACTTTGGTATTCTTATTTTGATTATTGTTTGGAGTAATGCACGTTTTGGCAGCCCGTACCTTATTAATTTGTCAGGACCGCCAAGACTAGCTGTCATTCTAAACTGTGAAATTTCACAGTTTGGGTTTGCTGTATCTTTTGCTAGATGTCTATGGAATTATTATAGTAGGTTGGTCTAAAAATTAGGGAGTGAACATAGGGAGCGATTGTTTGCTCATCTATTTCACCCACCCGTTTATCTCCATCTCCATCTCCAGGAGGAGTAGGTTCACTGCCTTTTAGGAGGATTAGGTTTGCCTTTAGCTCTATTCTATTTTCTTTCTTCCAGTTTTGTTCATCTTAGGTATCTCGTTCACAAAGATGATTTTTTCTGGCATATAATAGTTACAGATGGGTTATATGTTTAAGATACATTTTGTATCTTAGGTATCTCGTTCATAAAGTAGGATTGTTTTTGAGAATGTGTCAAAATGTTTAAGATACATTTTGTATCAATGGTTGAGATTAATTTTCAAATTCATCCCAGAGTCAAGATTTCTTTATTTTTCACTCATTTGCCTTCTTTGACTCTCCTTTTTGTTTACTCATGCATTCTCTCTCTTCCCCTCTCTTCTCCCCTCCCCCTCCCCCTCCCTCTCCCTCTCCCTCTCCTACCTACTTATCCGCCTTCCATCTTTTCCCCCATTTTTATTCACTCATGTATTCTCTCTCTCCAGCTCACCTTCCTCACTCTTTCCTTTTTATTATTTCCCTTTTTTTATTAACCTCCCTATTTTTTTATTTTCTCTTCTTTCTCTCCCCTTTTTGTTCACTCATGCATTCTCTCTCTCCTTCCCTCTACTACCTATTCACCCGCCTTCTATCTTTTCCCTCATTTTTATTCACTCATGTATTCTCTCTCCAGCCCACCTTCCTCCCTATTTCCTTTTTAATTTCCCCCCCCCCTTTTTTTATTTTCCTCCCTATTTTTTTATTTTTCCCTTTTTGTTCACTTATTTTATTTATACCGTTCCTTCAGGAACAAACATATACTAGTATATATATATATGAAGGAAAAATTATGCAATAGTCCCAGAGTACCACGTGGTTATACTCCCTCACTAATAATCATTTATTATGTCCCCTCATGTTTCTCAATTACTCAATACAAATAATTAACACTCTACTATGCATTTATCACTTAATAGAAATGTCCTGAATTAGTCATGAATTCAACTACAACTTACATTAATGAAATCTTCTCATAGCACGTTTATTCAGCGCAATGTTACATGCACAAAAAAATTTTAAAAAAATATTATAGAAAATGCATTGTGTGGTTTAGATTTGTTTTAAACATGATCCACTCAATGCTTAAAATGAATCCCAACTGCACATTATTATACTTTTTATGTGCATTTTATGCATTTTAAATATGTTGAGCTTTAGGAGGAGTGTCGACTCCAAGAGGACTGCCCCCTTCAGGAGGAGAATCCTACCCATTGATGATGTCGGATTCACTCCCATTGTGAGTTGGGTGTAGAAAATGATTTTTGCGTAGCCGAAATCTTCTTGGAAAATAAGTTATTTTCTTTTTATAATTATTTTGGAAAATAAAAACAAATCACAACCAAACAACCTCTGAAAAGCAAATCCATATTACTCATTGGCTTCCATGCTCTTATCTTTGTCCCTTTGAATCTTATTGGTTCATAGGATTACTTTAATTGACATATATAATCTCATGAACTAATAAAATTAAAGAGGACAAAGAAGGGAGTACGGAATGAAAAACTAGTGATATAAACTCCGACAAATGATGGGTTGTTTTTAAAAAATTTGCTTGAAAACAGTTACCAATCAAATTTTTTGATTGTTTTGAAAAATGAAAACAAAAAAATAGAAAGCAAATCACAACCAAACAGGCTCAAAAACAATAAATCATGAAGAGAGAGAAATACGGAAAACCAAGAGGAGAAGCAACGACATCAGCCCAATGAACCTCATCTCCATTTTTTTTTTAAAGTTCTTAGACCTTTGTTATCTCATTTACAAGTGATTCGCAAAAAACAAAAGAACCAGCTTTTATAGTAATACCAAGCATTGTTGTTTATAGTAATACCATTGATGTGATAGTTCTACCGGTTGTCACTTTCATTAGGGGCTAATATTAAATGGCTTTTCCTAGCTAAATATTAATGTCTACTTCTAAAAAATGAGACAAAATTGAGCTCTAGATATATATGGCTGATTTGATTGGCTTCATGAGATCTGAAGTCATTTCACTTTTTAATAAAATTAAGATTTACTTCAAGATAAACTCTCACTAATATTATAGCATTAATATTATACAACCTCATTGTATATTTGTCTTGATCCAAAGTCTTATCCATTGACTATCAATAGGATTTTGTCATTTTAAAAGCAATCTTATGCTAAATGACTTTGAACCCCCATCTATCTACCTTGAAATCTTTAGTATTTTGCTCATTAAACTAAAAATATTTATTAATTAAAAATTGCTAGATCAAAAAGCTCTCCTCCCCTCCCATCTCCGATTATTATATTTTGATTTGAAAGTAATTGTTATATTTTGATTTAAAAGTGATCAATCGATGTCATGCATCTCTAAGAGGGCTAGATCTACCCAAGTACAAGAGTGATCCCACATGACAGTCAGACACTAGGGCATAGAACCCAAACACTTTTGACAAGAAATCCAAGCCCCTACCACCTCATTACAAGTTTTACTATTTACTATTTTGCTATAATGATACCAAAAAAATGTCAAAAGTTTGGCTCACTCACTTAGGCGAGCTTGGAAAAGCTTGAATTTGACTGAGTTTGATTCACATCTTCATCCTTATTTCATTGCAAAATCAATAAAAAGGCCTTGGCAAATATATTCAATACATATTGGGGAATTCTATTCATTGAGTTAGCAGTGTTCACAGTAAACTTAGAGAATTTAAAACATACAAATTTATGAAATCAAATGCTAACAATATATAACATACATAATATGAAGAAACTCATATTGTAAGCTACCATCAATGCGTTGTTCCTTGCTACCAGCAGGCTGCTTGGTGTTCAACTCTCAGCTTTGATTCTGGAGAAAAATCAAATAACTAGCAGTGAACAGCATCCTCATGATATCTGAAAAGAGGATATACATGTACAACTAAAAAAAAAAAAAGAGAGTGACAAAATTGGGACAAACTGAAGATTGTAGAGGACAAATTTCATTCATATTAAAATTATGGCACTGACCTCCGATATAATACAAAAGTATGATTGATTGAGAAGTTTATGTAAACTAACTACCAGAAAAATACGTTAAAAAATAGACAAGGGTAAATTACAGTTTTCATTCTAAAAAGTTTCACCCAAATTTTACTTTGGTCCCCCATCTTCTAATTGTAACAATTAAATATTCAGACTTTAACTCGTGTTTCAATGTAATCCTCCTGTCACTCCACCGTTTGAAATTTGAGTAAAGTTGAAACATGAGGGACTAAAGTGAAATTTGAGAGAAATTTAGAGTGTGAAAAGCATAATTTGTCATATAAGTTATTTTTTCCAATAATGTCCCTAAAATGTGCTCACGTGGCCCTCAGGTCAGCATTTCCTGTCCAAATTTTTAACCAAAGTGATGGGAGGACCACATTGAAATGCAAGTTAAAGTTTGAGGACCTAATTATTACAATTAGAAGATGGGGGACGAAATTAAAATTTGGGTGAAAGTCTGAGGGTGAATAGTTTAATTTACCCAATACACACAACATCTATCAAGCAGCAACGTATATGATTTGTCGTCATTTTCCACCTGAAATGGGGAAGGTTGGAAGAAATAAAAAGAAAGTATATATAGGAGGACAAAAGTTTACAGGAGAAGGATGGATACCTGAATGTATAGGAACTAAGAAGTATGACTGCATGAGAATCTGACCAGGTTAGTACTATCAATGTAGCACATGTATCCTTCGAAGCTTTTGGGAAGTATATTTGAATCCTTTATTTTATTTTGGAAATTTTTGGTGTTGTTGTATGTTAGTTTTGGAGGAGTATAATCCAATTTAAACTCGTTAGGTTTGTTTGTTCGCATTTGTTCTTGTCAAAAGTTCCTTGGAGACTTAGAAATTCTATTCTAGGGTCGACACCAAACTTCCTAAAGGTCGACCCTTACCTGTTGGTGAAGTTTCTGGAAGTGTTGCTGGAATTTAGGGTCGATACCAGCCTTAGTGGTGTCGACACCTGCCTCTTGTTGTTGTCCAAAAGGGTCGACACCAGTCTGGGAAGGGTCGACCCTTGTATATTGCAGAATTTGTGTGTTAGTTGCTGGAAATTAGTGTCGACCCTTCCTGTCTAAGGGTCAACCCTCTTGCTTGTTGTCGGATTGTCTTTTTTACTTAAAGGGTCGACCCCTGCGTGTTTTTTTTCAGAAATTTGGGGTTCGAATGGGCCCTACCTTTGAGGGGTTTTTGGGCCTATTATTTTACTGACCTTAGGGCTATTTGCTACTGCTATAAATAAGCCCAAACCACTTTTCTCTAATTATCTTTCTTCCCCTTTTCCTTTCAAACCATGAGTTCTTTTCTCTCTCTCTAAAACTCAAAATTTTTCACTTAAATCTCTAGATCTGCTCACCTAGAGTGATGTTTTCACCTTGCTCCTTTGAGATTAAGTGTAGAGCCTGTCAAGGGCTTCGTTTTGATCGGGGGCAAATCGTTATTTCGTCGCCGTTGACTTTTGAGCTTTTCTTTCTTCTCTCTCATCTAAGCTTGAGGTAGGGATCTTTTCTACACTTCCATATGATATTTAGCTTAGTTATTTATATCTTGTGTAACAATGACGTGATTTGGGGGTTTTTAAGGCAAACCTAGGGTTTGGGCATAAAATGGAAAGATGGATTTTTGGATGAAGGTGAAATAAATGCTTGATGGGTTTGAAAATGATGTTGTATTGTGTATGAATTAATGATTTTGGCACTTGACTAATATTTGGGGAAAAAAGAGAATTTTCCCTAATTGAATCAAATTATTATTTTGTATAAATAATGAAAATTCACATTAAAAATGTGAAATTGAAATGGTATTGATATGAATGGTGGGATTGGTTATGTGTTATTCCATTCTTTGGTAGTTTCGAATAAACTATCTGTTATGAGATTTTATATCTATTTAGAAATAACTGTATTGGGCTATTGGTGGAGGATAGCTATGATTGCTGTAGAAATTGCATGTGGATTAGGTGAATTGAAACTAATCACTTGTACTTGTCATTGAATATGATTACATTTATATACATTGTCTATGTATGGTAATTTGGGAGTGGAAAGAGGAAGTACTCCATTGTTTGAGTTTGTGATTAAATACATTGCATATGTATGTATGATTGTTTGGGAGAAGAAAGGGGATGGACTTCATTATAATTAAGTTGGCCAGAGTATCTTGGGTGAAAGTCCCGAAATTATACATGGGTGCCTAGCCCACAGACGAAATATTCGTAAAATGGCAATTGTAGTATTTGTATAGCCTACGTTTACATGGGTCCCGTTTGATGGCTGTCCATAGACGAAATATCCGTGAAAGAATACATGAGTCCCGTTTGATGGTTGCTCGTGGACGAAATATTCGTGAAAGGAAAGTTTGAAGTACCTACGTGTTGATAATGTGGTTCTAGAACTAATGAGTTGTAATCTCATTTGGGTTGTTGAGAAATGATGAAATTGGCTTATGTATTTAAATGAAATGAAGGGAAATGGCTTAATGATTGAGTTTGGTAATTTAAGACTATACATAATGTGGATGCCTTTATCTTTGACGTTGTATATGCATAGGGTACTTATACCTTTGCTAAATTTCATATACTGTGTTAGATGGTTTCTACTGGGCTGTGACTCACCCTACTTGGGAATAACATTTTGAGGTAATGATGGCATGCCTCTACCAAGGCAGTAGCATTGGAGAAACTTTTGGAAGCAAGGGCTTCTCATTTTGATTGTATATTTTTGTAAAGCCAAGGGCTTATGATGTAATGAGCAAAACTCACTTTTGATTGTAACCAAGATATGTCTTGGAAAGATGCAAGCCCGTAGGGCATTTAATTTGTTATTATTAATTTGCATTACATTCTGTAGATTCAGAATGAACGTTTATGAATGTATAATGCATATAATCCTTTTTGTAATACGAATTATGTTATGAGAAAGTGTACCAATTATGTTATATTCATTTCTCTTATGAGTTGGGTTATTTGTATTATTTTGAGGGCGTTACAACTTGGTATTAGAGCGTACCGGGTTTGAATACTTTGGGTGCGTGGGAAGTGGTTAGTACCACAATGGGTTTGTCTCGCTTGCTAGAGACTCAAGTGTGAACAATATGTGCTTATATGACAACATGCTTATGTGATTATTTGGTTATGGGATTAAATTTCTTGGATGTTGATTGGGTCTGCGGGCTTCTAGGAGTCCTGTTAGAAAGGCACTTGATCACTGCTATTCCTAATTAGAACTCTAGCAACACCGCAGGACGGTCATTATCCGGAGATGAAATTCGTATGTGTTTACGGGATTACATGCTTATGTGGAGTGAATTACTATTGTCCAATGTATTAGGACGCGAGTGAATTAACTTCGACACATTTGTGAATGTGCTAATTTCTTGTGTTACCTTTATTAGGATGTCAAGACGTGGTTGTGGAGGTAGGCGTTGTATGCCTTGGAGGCACGAGGTGCCTATATCGGATGAGATTCTGGCACAGGAGGAAGGGATTGGTCAAACCAATGTGGCCGAACCAGCAGGTCAGTAGGCCATGGACGCCTTAGCCCATGAAATGGCCGGAGCATTGAGGGAATCAATGGACATTCTCAAAGCTGAGAATCAATTCCAGGCCCAAGTAGCTGAGGCAGGGCCTTCTCTTCTGAAAAGGGAGTTCTTCCGGTCAAATCCGGATGAGTTTTTGGGCGACCCAAAGGAACCACTAACGGTAGATGAATGGCTGGAACAGATGGTGAAAATGTTTGAGATGTTTGGCATCGAAAACGGGGGATTGAGAGTGACCTTGGCATCCTTCCAATTGAAGGGAGACGCGGGTCAATGGTGGAAGTATGTGAGGGGACGCATTGGAGGGACTTGGGAGGCTTTCATTGACGCTTTCCAGGACAAGTACTTACCTCTCACTGTTAGGGAGAAGTTAAGGGATCAGTTTTCTCGCCTCAAGCAGTTGAACACACCTGTAGCCGAGTTTAAGGCCACCTTCACTAGCCTATCTAGATTTGCACTTGAGTTGGTGGTGACTGATGAGCGCCGTTGTTTGGAGTTCGAGAAGAGGCTGACGACCGGACTCATGTTTCGAGTGGCCGGATCGATGATTAGAGATTATGGGTGCCTTGTGGAGGCAGCGGCCCATCTTAAGACTATCATGCAGGCTGAGGAGGAGAGGATAAGGGGCTCTAGGATGAGTCAGGATAGTCAGGGGGACGATAAGAGGCAGAGGGGTTCTAATAGTCAGCAGTCCTAGGGAGTTCAGTCAAGGTCTACCTTTCTTATGCCTAGCCCGAGATCTGGGAGAGGTGGCCACGGAGATGTGACCTGTTTCAAGTATGGTCAGTCAGGCCACAAGTCTCCAGCTTGCCCGCAGAGAAGAGGAAGACAGAGAGCAGCTTTGTCTTTGGCTCGTTCTTAAGGCTAGAGTCAAGGTAGAGGACAATCGCCCACTTGCTATCAGTGTGACCAGGCAGGGCACTTGAAGAGGTCTTGCGCACAGTTGGGTGGCACAGTTGGTGCGTTTGGTTCGAGGCAGACACAGAGTCACCAGCCAGCATAATCAGCACAGGCCTTGAGGGCTAATCAGGGAGCTTCTTCAGCTTAGTCAGTACAGCAGGCCTATGCCCCGAGGGGTGAGCAGGTAGATCAGAGGCCAACAGGGCATGTGTATGCTATTACCGCGCTAGATCTTGTACCCGCTCCTTCAATAATGAGAGGTATTTTCCCGTTTTGCAATTCAGTTACTAATGTGTTGATTGATACGGATGCATCCCATTCTTTTATCTCGTCTGCATTTGCATCGATTTTGGGATTGGAGTTAGCACAGTTAGCATCTCCTATTTGTGTACAGTCACCTATTGGTGGTGAGGTTATTTTGTGATAGGGGTGTCGGGGTTGTAATATAGAGGTTGCCGATCGCCGACTTTCATTTGTATTTGTTCTGCTTGATATGATTAGTTTTGATGTTATTTTGGGTATGGGCTGGTTATCGTCATACCGGGCTGTTATAGATTGCTACTTTTATAGGGTTACTGTATGTACCTTGAGCGGGGATTACTTTTATTTCTTAGGGGACCGGGTGGATAGAGTCTTATCACCGGTGTATGATTCCCGTGGACGGAGTGAACTTAGTTGTCTTCTTGTTAGCTTTCAGAATATTGAGTGTGATGAAATTCGAGTTGAGCTACCAAGGGTGGTGTGTAAATACCCCGATGTCTTTCTTGAGCATCTTACTAGTTTACCACCTCACCGAGAGATCAAGTTCTCAATTAATTTAGTACCTGGCACGGCACCAATTTCTATGGCACCGTATCGGTTTGCACCCGCTGAGTTGAGTAAGTTGATGGTTCAACTCCAAAAATTGTCAGGTAAAGATTTTACCCATTCTAGTACTTCGCCTTGGGGAGCGCCGACCCTCTTCGCTAAAAAGAAAGATGGAGCCTTGCGGTTTTGTATCGATTATCGAAAATTGAACCGGGTTACTGTTAAGAATAAGTACCCAATCAGTTGAAGGGGTGTTATTGTTTTTCTAAGATAGACCTGAGGTCGGGTTACCATCAATTGAAGGTAAGGGAGAAGGATATCCCGAAAACGGCATTCTGTACACGGTGTGGCCATTATGAGTTTCTAGTGATGCCTTTTGGGTTGACCAATGCACCGACTGTGTTTATGGATTTGATGAACCGGATTTTTCGTGAGTTCCTAGATTGTTTCGTGGTCGTCTTTGTGGATGGCATTTTGATTTATTCACCTTCAGAGGAGGAACACGAGGAACACTTGCGAGTAGTGCTTGAATTGCTTAGAGCCCAGAAGTTGTATGCCAAACTCGGGAAGTGTGAATTCTGGCTGAGAAAAGTTAAGTTCTTAGGCCATGTGGTATTCGAAGGAGGGGTGACGGTAGATTCATCCAAGATTGAGGCAGTACAAGATTGGGCACAACCTAAGAAAGCCTTTGAGATTCATAGTTTTCTAGGGTTGGCCGAATATTACCGGAGGTTTGTGAAAGATTTCTCTAAACTAGCTTCACCTTTAACTAGGCTGACGAGGAAGGGGGTCAAATTTGTGTGGGATGAGACTTATGAGAAGCCGTTCCAGGAACTTAAAGTTAGACTCACCACTGCTCCAGTTTTGATTGTTCTAGAGAGGGGTTTGGGTTACTCGGTTTATTGTGATGCCTCAAGGGAAGGTTTGGGCTGTGTTTTGATGCAAGAGGGGAAAGAAGTAGCCTATGGCTCGCGGCAGTTAAAAACACACGAGAGGAACTACCCTATTCACGACTTAGAGTTAGCGGCAGTGATCTTTGCTTTAAAGATCTGGAGGCACTATTTGTATGGTGAGAAGTTCGAAGTATTTTTTGATCACAAGAGTCTGAAATATTTATTTACACAGAAAGACTTGAACTTGAGGTAGAGGAGGTTGATGAAGTTCATAGAGGACTATGACTTCGAGTTGCATTATCATCCCGGAAAAGCCAATGTAGTGGCCGATGCTTTGAGTAACAAGCCTATCAGTAGTGTGGCCTGTGTTACCATCCGAGAGTGGGAAATGTTGGGTACCCTTGGGGAGTTTGACTTGCATCTTGGCTAGTCCGTTGAATCTGCAACCTTGTTTTCTATGGTTGCACAACCTACACTCATAAACTGAGTGTTAGAAGTGCAGAGGGGTGACCTTGAGGTAGAAACCCTTAGGGAAAATATTTCAAGTGGGAAAGTAGAGAAGGGCTTGAATGTGTATCCTAACCAGAGTGTGAGATACCGGGACCGTTTGTTTGTGCTAGAGTCTTGTCGAGAGGAAGTACTCCGAGGGTTTCAACATTCACGCCTTGTGGTGCACTTGGGAGGCACAAAGATGTATCAGGATTTGAGTCGCCAGTTTTGGTGGAGGGGTATGAAGTGGGATGTAGCTGTATTTGTATTGAAGTGCCTTACTTGTCAACAAGTGAAGGCCGAGCATCAGAGGCCAGCGGGTTTGCTGCAACCCTTGCCTATAGCCGAATGGAAGTGGGAACATGTCACGATGGATTTCATTATGGATTTTCCGAGGACTCAACGGGGTAGTGATTCCATTTGGGTGGTAGTTGACTGGTTAACCAAGTCCATGCACTTTATCCCTATGCGCGTGAGTAATTCAGTAGACTATCTTGCCGACATGTATATTAGGGACATAGTGAGGTTACACGGGGTCCCTGTGACAATCGTATCGGATAGAGATCTGCGTTTCACAGCCCGATTGTGGCAGAGTTTGCAGACTGTCTTGGGCTCTAGATTGACCTTTAGTACTGCGTATTATCCTCAGACTAACAGGCAGTCCGAGCATACTACTCAGATCCTTGAGGATATGCTTCGAGGCTGTGTCCTTGACGTTAAGGGGTCGTGGGAGAGGCACTTCCCTTAGTGGAGTTTCCTTATAATAACAGTTTCCAATCGAGTATTGGCATGGCATCATTTGAGGCCTTGTATGGTCGACCTTGTAGATCTCCGGTGTGTTGGGCCGAGGTGGGTGACCTGCCTTTGTTAGGCCCAGAATTAGTTCAGGAAACGACTGAGAAAGTGGCCCTTATTCGTAAGAGATTGATAACGGCTCAAAGTTGCCAAAAAAACTATGTCGGTCGTAGGAAGAGACCCTTGGCTTTTGAGGTGGGTGATCATGTCTTTTTAAAAATTTTACCTAGACGGGGTTTGATGAGATTTAGGAAGAGCAGGAAGTTGTCCCCTCGGTTTATTGGCCCTTTTGAAATCCTTGAGTGGATTGAGGAAGTCTCTTACCGCATGGCGTTACCGCCACAGTTTTCCGAGGTTCATGATGTGTTTCACATTAGTATGCTTTGGAAGTACGAGCCGGATCCATCGCACGTGTGGGATTGGACCGACTTAGAGGTAAATGAGGATGCCTCGTATGAGGAGAGACCAGTGAGGGTCTTGGATAGACAGAACCAAGTCTTGCGAGGCAAGACAATTCCCTTAGTAAAGGTATTGTGGAAACATCACGAGGTCGAGGAAGCGACTTGGGAGCGTGAATTGGAAGTCCGAGAGAAATATCCGGACTTGTTTGTTGATATCTAAACATGTATTGGAATTTTAATTACGATGATGAAAGGTATAAACATTGTATACGTTTTGAATTATAAGAACATTATATATGTTATGGGCATCTTGGAAACATGAGTTTATTATAAACATTGCATATGTTTGATAATGTGGAATATCACATGTATTATATCACTTTGGGGGCATTGTATATGCGATGTTAATTTCTTGAAAACTCGGATTCTGGTTAAATATTGTAAATGTTTTGAGAAATTGCAAATTTCATTTTAATATGGGACTTGTGTATCGAGTCGATGAGAATAGATGACTGGAAAATGGGTCATGGTGATGAAACTGATTGATTATCATTGTTGGGATTGGTTTAATCATGGCTTTAAAATTTACTTAAAATTTCGGGGACGAAATTTCCTAAGGTGGGGATGTTGTAGCACCTATATCCTTTGAAGCTTTTGGAAAGTGTATTTGAATCCTTTATTTTATTTTGAAAATTTTTGGTGTTGTTGTATGTTGGTTTTGGAGGAGTATAATCCAATTTAAACTCGTTGGGTTTGTTTGTTCGCACTTGTTCTTGTCAAAAGTTCCTTAGAGACTTAGAAATTCTATTCTAGGGTCGACACCAGCCTTCCTAAGGGTCGACCTTTACCTGTTGGTGAAGTTTCTGGAAGTGTTGCTGGAATTTAGGGTCGACACCAGCCTTAGTAGTGTCAACATTGCCTCTTGCTGCTGTCCACAAGGGTTGACACCAGTCTAGAAAGGGTCGACCCTTGTATATTGCAGAATTTGTGTGTTAGTTGCTGAAAATTAGTGTCGTCCCTTCCTGCCTAAGGGTCGACCCCCTTACTTGTTGCCAGATTGTCTTTTCTACCTAAAGGGTCGACACCTCTGCCCGAAGGGTCAACCCCTGCGTGTTTTTTTTTTTTTCTTCAGAATTTTGGGGTTCGAATGGGCTCTACCTTTGGGGGGTTTTTGAGCCTATTATTTTATTTGACCTTAGGGCTATTTGCTACTGCTATAAATAGGCCCAAACCATTTTTCTCTCATTATCTTTCTTCCCTTTTTCCTTTCAATCCGTGAGTTCTTTTCTCTCCCTCTAAAACTCAAAAAATTTCACTTAAATCTCTAGATCTGCTCACCTAGAGTGATCTTTTCACCTTGCTCCTTTGAGATTAAGTGCAGAGCTTGTCAAGGGCTTCGTTTTGATCGGGGCAAATCATTATTTCCTCGCCGTTGACTTTTGAGCTTTTCTTTTTTCTCTCTCATCTAAGCTTGAGGTAGGGATCTTTTCTACACTTCCATATGATATTTAGCTTAGTTATTTGTATCTTGTGTAACAATGATGTGATTTGGGGGTTTTTAAGGCAAACCTAGGGTTTGGGCATAAAATGGAAAGAGGGATTTTTGGACGAGGGTGAAATAAATGCTTGAGGGGCTTAAAAATGATGTTGTGTTGTGTATGATTTGATGATTTTGGCACTTGGCTAATATTTGAGGAAAAAGGGGAATTTGCCCTAATTAAATCAAATTATTATTTTGTATAAATAATGGAAATTCACATTAAAAATGTAAAATTGAAAGGGTATTAATATGAATGGTGGGATTGGTTATGTGTTATTCCATTCTTTGGTAACTTCGAGTAAACTATCTGTTATGAGATTTTATATCTGTTTAGAAATAACTGTATTGGGCTATCGGTGGAAGATAGCTATGAGTGTTGTAGAAATTGCATGTGGATTAGGTGAATTGAAACTAATCACTTGTACTTGTCATTGAATATGACTATATTTATATACATTGTATATGTATGGTTATTTGGGAGTACAAAAAGAAAAAGTACTTCATTGTTTGAGTTTGTGATTAAATACATTGCATATGTATGCATGATTGTTTGGGAGGAGAAAGGGGATGGACTCCATTATAATTAAGTTGGCTAGAATGTCCTGGGTGAAAGTCCCAAAATTATACATGGGTGCCTAACCCGCGGATAAAATATCCGTAAAATGACAATTGTAGTGCTTGTATAGTCTACATTTATATAGGTCCTGTTTGATGGCTGTCTACGGACGAAACATCCATGAAAGAATACATGGGTCCCGTTTAACGGTTGCCTGCGGACGAAATATCCGTGAAAAAAGTTTGAAGTGCTTACGTGTTGATAATGTGGTTTTAGAACTAATGAGTTGTAATCTCATTTGGGTTGTTGAGAAATGATGAAATTGGCTTATGTAATTAAATTAAATGAAGGGAAATGGCTTAATGATTGAGTTTGGTAATTTAAGACTATACATAATGTGGATGCCTTTATCTTTGACGTTGTATATGCATAGTGTACTTTTACCTTTGCCAAATTTCATATACTATGTTAGATGGTTTCTACTGGGCTGTGGCTCACCCTACTTAGGAATAACATTTTGAGGTAATGATGGCATGCCTCCACCAAGGCAATAGCGTTGGAGAAACTTTTGGAAGCAAGGGTTTCTTATTTTGATTGTATATTTTTTTAAAGCCAAGGGCTTATGATGTAATGAACGAAACTCACTTTTGGTTATAACCAAGATATGTCTTGCAAAGATGTAAGCTCATAGGGCATTTAATTTGTTATTATTAATTTGCATTACATGCTGTAGATTCAGAATGAACGTTTATGAATGTATAATGCATGTAATCCTTTTTGTAATACGAATTATGTTATGAGAAAGTGTACCAATTATGTTATATTCATTTCTCTTATGAGTTGGGTTATTTGTATTATTTTGAGGGCGTTACAATCAAAAACCTCCTTGATGTCCTTCGATCATTAATATATTATGATGAAACAAACATCTGTTGCATTTCCCTTGTGGCATCAACACAAGACTTGCATCTAACCCAATAAGAACAAGACATGTATGCAGTTCAGTGCAGCAATTTCAACTTTGGCTGCAAAAGAGGCACCCTCTTTTTAATGGACCGAAGAAGGCTGTATGCCGGATACTTTATTAGACTTCTCTCTTCTATTAATTTCCTTGTCTTCCAAACACTATCCCACAAGCCAACTGCAGCATATGTTCATGCTAAAACCACATAGTTGACTGACTTCTCAGGTTCTATATTAAACAAATGCTAGGCAACTACTTCTCCAAGAGACATATCACCATAAATGTTGCATGCCCCAAGAATAGCACCCCAAAGTGAGGCATTAGGCTTAATATTCATCTTTTGTATTAGAATATAGGCTTCTTCTAACTGCCCTCCATGTGCAAAGACGTCGACCGTACAAGAATAGTGCTCAACCCTTGGCAAGATATTGTATTTACCAACCATGTTATTGAAGCATTCTGATGCTTCAGTAGTCAAGCCAGCATGGCTACAAGCAAAGAGAAAAGTCAAGAATGTAACGTCATTTGGTTTCAACACCTCACATTCCATCTTCTTATACAAGGCAATCGCCTTATGCCCATAGCCATGCTTTCCATATCCGGCAATCAATGTCGTCCACGAAATAACATTTTTCTGCTCTATCTCATTGAAAACTTGTTTAGCATCTTAAATTTCTCCAGATTTTGAGTACATATCAATGAGAGTGTTTCCCATGGCTACATCATGTTTGGATTGACATTTCAACACCAAGGCATGAATTTGTCTTCCCAAATCCAGTGATGCTGTATTGGCACATATACTGAGCATAGAGCATAATATAACATTATCAACTCCCATATGCATCTGATGTATTTCATTGAAGAGATCAAAGGCATCTTTACTATAGGTACCTTCACGTGCATATCCAGTGATTAATGTAGTGCACGCTATTGTATCTTTTTTTAGCATACTCTTGTAAATCCGATCTATAATTCTAACACTCTCACATTTTGCATATGCATCAATCGGTGATCCAGTCAAAACATTATGTGATTCATAGCCCAGTTGAATGATGAATCCATGTATTTGGATGACCTTCATCAGACTGCTTCCTCTAACAAAGGCTTTCATAATACTACCCAAGGTAAAGGAATCAGGGATCATACCTATTAAAATTTGGAGTCGGAATAACGGCAAGAAAAAATTCATAAAGGGAAACAATGTATCCACATTCATGAAATAGAAGTAGTAGCTAAAATATCAGTGCTTACACTTGTTTGTAATATATGCCATTGATTGATAACTTCCAGTGGATAGTTGTTCATTAAGTTGAGCGTACATAGTAAAGATTTAATCAAACAAGATTGACTATGGTGTAGACACCCCATTTTTGACCGTCCTCAACACTTGGACGTCATCGTTTGAACACTCGATGATCATCCATGCTCGTGTTTGTTTTGAGTTCCTGAAGGCCTCGGCTGCGCACTTTGCCTTAGAACCTCTCAACTTGTCTGTTTTGTAGTTGTTTATGGACCAAGGACTTGTGGTTTTGTTTTTGAGGGAAGAGGGTGGCTTGTTGGCCAGCCCTACAACCCATCGGCCAAGCCTTGTGCTTATCGGCCATGTTTTCTTGTCATTGGCCATTAGTGATGGTCGATCGGCACTCTTTTCGGTCGATCGACCATTTTTTTGGCCGACACCCCTTTTCTACTTTTGCAGATATTTTTCTTCCAGCTGGTGCCAGCTGTTGGTCACTTGGTGTATCCTCCATACACGTGTATGGAGGGATTCAAACCAAGTCCTAGCTTGTTTAAGAAGCTTAGGACTTGGTTTTCTATAAGAAGGGAGGCCCATCTCCCTTTCTAGAGGTTCTGAGTTTTGATATACAAGATATATATATATATATATATGTATCTCTCTCTCTATATCTCTCTCTATATATATATTTGTGGGAGTTTGTGCTCTAAAGTGTGTTTTGTCTTCACTTTTTCACTACAACACCTAGCAACACACCACCATCTTTGAGCTGAGATTCTTGGGAGTGTTATTTGAGCTCTGAAAGTTAGTTTTTGCCTCAGAAGCTACTGGTTTCAAAGTTGTGCTTCAAGGGTGAGTGTATTCCCCTTTTAAGCCGTTGTTTGTATACCATATTGGCCATCCTTGCATATTGTTTTAGGCCTTGCTTTCAAATGAAAAAAATTCTTGTTTTGAAGTGCTTAACATGTTTGTTTAAGGCCTCTTTGGTGTTGGGGGGTGGTATACCCCCCCTTGTGCCTTATTTGGCCTTGTTTTGAGCCACCTCTTTAGGCCTTCGAGATCATCTCCTTTTGGCCTTTTAGCCACTAAAATCCAGTGGATTTTCAGTGACAAAAAGTGTGTTTTGAAGCCTTAAATAGGAGGGGGTTGTCCCCCCTCCTCTTCTCTTGAATGCTTGTATTGATGGCTCAACAAGTTGGCATGTTTTTCTACCTCTTTGTGGCTCTATCTCAGCATGCCTTAGGCCTTGTTTTTTCATGACATAACACTGTTTTGGCTTGGTTTAATCATATCATGCATGCTCCTTGCACTTGTAGTGCAAATCCATTCACTACCCTAAAATGCATCATGCTTTGGGCTCAACTCCAAGAAGCTTTTCCTCATGTTTTACCATGCTTAAGCTCTATTTGATGTTGTTTTGGTCATGCATGCCATGCTTTGTATAGCCATAGTGCATTCTTGCTTGTTAGCTTTGAATTTCATGGCCTCTAGTATGGCTTACTTGAGGTGTTTGCATGCTTTGGTCTCATTTCAACCATGATTTCAGTATGTATAGTGTGGCCATATTCTCTCATGCTTCACTATTTCAATGCTTTTGGTGAGTCATGCTTTATGCCTTAAGTATGAGCCTATATGCATGCCTTATTGCCTAAGCTTTTGGAATGCCATCTCAGTGGGTTTTTAGTCCTATTTTGACATGCCATAACTCTGATTTTAGTGGGTGAAGTTATCTCATGCTTGGTTTTGGTGGGTGTAGTGTAATCCTCTTTGTTGGCCTAGTATGCTCCATGCTTCATGCCTTTAATTCTAGCTTGTGTTGGCTATGTTCAAGCATGTTTTGGGTCTTGTTTTGACTTTCCTTGGGACTGTTTCGAGTCACCTTGGCCCTTTGGGGCTTGCTTGTTATGGCCATGGTGCAAGCCCCTTTGCTAGTTTTAAGCTTTGAGCCTCTTAGCATGCTATGCTTGTGTCATGTGCATGATTTGGCATCATTCCTTACATGATTTCAGAACCTATTTCACTGCCACACTCTCACATTTTCCACTTCTTTAATGTGCTTGAGAGTTGGTGCCTTCATGCTTTATTTGTGAACCAATTGGCATGCATGCTTGTATATACTTTTGGACTTCATTTTCAGCATGCTTTGGGCCATTGTCTTGGCATGCATGGGGCTAGGTTGGGGTTGGTTTGGTCCATTGAATATTGCATTATATGGCCCTTACCATTGCATTGTTGTTTGCATATTGTTGCATGACATTGTTATTTGTATGCTATTGCATGTTCATGATGTTTAGCATGTTGATTAGATAGCATGTTGTTGTATGCTTGGTGCATTGCATGTTGTTGCATGCTTTGTTGCATTATATGATTTTTGCATGCTTATTGCATTGCATTGTGTGTGCATGCCTTGCATTGCATTTTGTTTGGATTGGGTGTTAGTCCAAACACGAGAAACGAGGGACGTTTCATACTTGAAGTGATGAAACGTGCCTCAATTCTCGGTCACCGACCCTCTTGATCAAGCATGATGGAGGTTAAGGCATTTAAATGTTTTTGTGCATTCATTTGACATTGATTTGTGCACACTTGGCTCCTTTGGCCATCATGCATTGAGATGCGTGATCAATGGCTCGAGAGCCGAGCACTACAATCCTTTAAGCCTTAGACATGATAAGGAGTGTGGTTGCGCACACATTTTCTTGTAAATAAACTGCCATGCCTCTGTTAGTGCTCTGTTGCAGCAAAAGGAGAATCTACAGGAAACATTGGCCGATCTACCATCAAATCTGCCGATCGGCTATCAATTGTGGCCGATATCCATTATCTTTGGCCGATGACCTTTCCTCTTGGCCGACCACCTCTCAACATGGTCCTAAGGTGGATCAAAATCATCTTGGAAGTTGGCATAGTTTTCAGAAGCCTAAAACAGTGCAAATAGAGGCATCATGAGGCACGGTAGTGGATTTCCGGGAGGACGCGACCGAGCATGCATCATTCATCATTCCGAGGCAGAGCTGTGGCAGCCTATTTTAGTTTCTTACTTAGTTGATTTTGTAATTTAATTAATTTGATTAATTAGTTAAAGTTTTGTAATAATTAATTAGCTAAGTTAGTTAATTAGTTGATTTGTAATAATTAGTTTAATTAGCCTAGATTAGCTAGTTTAGCTTATTATTCGGACCCTCTGTCGAGAGGGCACAACTGTTGTAATAAGTGTGCGTGTGTGTGATGCATGTCTTCCAACCCCCATTTCTTTCTCCCTTTTACTTATCATCTTTCGTTGGTTAGTTTAGGAACATGTTTCAATTAGCATCCTTATGATCGTATGTTTGCATCATTCATCTGTCTTGCATACACCAGGCTAGGCACATCATACTAATAGCATTGTATTTCGATACTAATTTGAATGCATGTTATCAAGTTGCATTCACATGACATCTTAAAATAGTCGAGCCTATCTAGTCGCATTTTTGCATGTGTTGCATTAGGCATTGTTGACATAGCTAGGATCATGCATTGATTACTAACTAGCTTCTGTTTTGGCTCGGAGTACACTGTGAGTGTTTACGCTTTTGCATACTGCATGAGATGTGTATATTGCCATGCTAGCATGCTTACCATGAGGCTAACTACTTAAGTGACTAAACTGCATGAATGCCTGTGGATAAATGCTTGATTGTTTGAATTGGAACAATTCATCAAAATACGAGTTTTAAGCCCACTTGAGAGTAGCAAATCATCATGTTTTCTAAGCCCACTTGAGGGTGGCAAAATCCACGTCTTAGCCTACTTGCGAGTAGCATCTTCAAACCATTTTCAAACAAACAAACATGCGATGTTTTGTTCCAAGTTGAGTGATCTAGTCTATACTTGTTTGCTCTGCACATCACATAGTAAGCTAGCTAATAAACCGGAATAAGAATGCATGTGTTTTCAAAAACAACATATCTTGTTAGTAGAGGCCGAACTTTTATCGGGCAAGCGGGGGTGCTCATTGCATGACATTGCCCTCTTGTACCCAAGTTCCCGAGCTGAGGCAACTTTGGTGATGATGAACACGTGGCCTTCGGCACGAGTCAGGGTTTCCTAAATTTCCCAAAATAAAATATTTAGGTGGCGACTCTGAAATCTGGCAAAGCAGTTCATGTTTGGCACTTCTTAATTAAAATCAGTTTTCCAAAACGATTTGCCGGACTTGGACTCTTTGGTGATTTATCAGTCTTACATTGCACTTTATGAGATTAGATTCAGAACCGTGATAGGAGTCCGAACTATAGTAGCTACGAATAACGATTCGCGCCCTCGCGCGCGGAGCCGGAGTTCCGGGCAGTCTACATATGGTTAGGATTGAAACACAAATGAATGTTCATTTGAAAGAAAAAAACACAATGAGTGGTTACATCTTCTGTCTCTTGAGCTTGCCAAGCAGCTCAAACATTGAAAATGCAGCATAAGTAGTATCAAGATTCATTGCAAGTATGTTAAAAAGTTCATGCTTTTAATGAGAAAGGCATCTATTATCACTCTCTTACAAAATTGATTGCCCACTTTATGATCAACTAAATGTGAAGGTGCTTTACTTATCTTGGGGAACCCAAAAAAGTGCAAATGAAATAGAATAATCTGATAACAAATCTTCTAGGAATCTAGGTGGAAAAAGAGATGATGAGATAAGCATGCATCATAGTGTTCGAAAGAATTTTAGTGGATTCTTGCAATACCCCTCAAGATGAAGTTATACTATGAGAATCCCAGTTTTGCTCTCACATTTTTACTCGTGTTTTCAGGGATTTTTTCTTTGAAGATATCCTTTGGGCTTAGCCGAATCCTATTAACATTTCACTTCATAATACTATTTTGCTTGTATTCATAAATACCATTTTAATTTCTACAAATCTATGAGTTCAAATTTACACTCAACCATATGAAATGCGTTGGATTACACCATCTAACTACCTAAATGACTTTACACATTTTGATTTTATTTTCTTTTATGATTTACGCATCAAACCAATAGTGGACAATGCAAGAACAACACATGCATAATAATTTAAAATTTAAAATTTTCAAGAATATGTGACAAAGACAATACCTGCTCTAAGCATTGAGCGAAACAATCGTAAGGCATCATTAGCAAAACCCTGAACAACATACCCACCTATTATCGCATTCCAAGAAACCACCTCCCTCTCCGACATCGACTCAAAAATGTAACAAGCGTCTTCCGCTTTCCCGCACTTGGAATGCAAATCAACCAATGCACTCTACACAAACAAGTTCTTAACAAGCCTACTCTTTTGAATACATCCTTCAATTTGCTTCCCTCTGTCCAAACACATCATACTCGTACACGCCCTCAAAGCGCTCCCGTAAGTGAACTGATTAGCCTTAACACCAATCCTATGCATTGCTGAAAACACCACAAGAGCTTCCTTTGAGTACCCATTTTGAGAATACCCAATACCAACGCGGTCCAAGTGACCAAACTCCTTTCAAACATTCTATCAAACACTTTACGGGAGTTAACCATGTCACTGTGCCTCGAATGGAATATAACTAAATTTGTGTTTAAATATGCATTTGAATGAAGCCCATTGGTTAAAAGATGACTGTGAATCAAACGGCCCTCCACTTTTTCTTTTCTCTGGATGCAGAGCTGCAGAATTTTTGAATGCAGAGAATAATCCGAGTGAGTTGGGTTAGAGAAGATGAGTTTTAGAGCATCTTGTAATCTTCCCAAGTGGCAAAGTAAATGGAGGTGATTTTACGGATGTGGGTTCTAGTATTTTGTTGAGATTGCTAATCTTTTTCTGGCAGGTTCTCTTCATGTTCGGACTTCAGTTCTCTTCAAGCTCGTGTTCAAAGAATTTTGAAGTTGAAATGATTTGAAAATAAAATATGATAAGATTACCTACATTCACCTAATTTTTTTTAAAGATAAAATTCCAATTTAGTGTATTTTTTAAAAAAATAACTTCATATAAGTAATAAATTTTATGAATATTAATAATAAACGTTATAATTTTTTTTTTTATAAATCTATAATTGTGGGGACATATTTTTTGGATCGCAACACGTGGCCAAGGTGGCACCGAAGTGCCAGCCGAGGTGCCACATGTCCTTGACTTGACGCCGAGGTAATCTCGGCTAGGCAGAGGTTATCTGCGGAGATATCGAAATCTGAGATGAGCGGATAAGTTACAAGAGTCCTAGAATGAGGGAGGACTTCAGCCCGGATAAAGATAAAGCTCTTAGGGAGTTTATCTTTATCTATTTAAGAGTCCTAGATAGGCACTGAGCCAGAATCCATTGAAGCTAGGCTTCTATAGGGATCAGGTCAGTGTTGGTTATAAAAGTAAGGCACCCTCGTGGGTCTAAGATACGCTTTTTGTATTCTGAATAGTGAGTTAAGCACTTTTGTTAGCTTTGAGAGACAATTGACTTGATCGTCGAAGTGCCCCCGAGTGGACGAACCACTGCCGGAGTCTTTTCTTTCTGTTACAAGTTGTTTGGGCACAATCTATTCTATCGGTGCTCTCTAGTTGAGTACCTGTTTGGCAGTGTGGTCAGAAAACAGCACACCCAATTTGGTGCCGTCAGTGGGAAAGAAAGGAGACTAGATGGCCAATGACAGACAAAAAGAAAAGGTTGGGGATGACATCTCTACTAGGAGTGATAAGCAACTTGACCCTAACACGGAGGAGGATAACTGCAACGAAGAAACTCGGGATCAGAATCCCGGAGAGAAAGACTTCGGCAAAGAGGGTGTAGACGCTCCCCGTGGGCCTCATGCTACAGTTTGGACTCAAATGTCACGGTTCTTAATCTGATCCCACAATGTACAATGTGAGATTGATAAACCACCAAAGAGTCCAAATCCGGCAAATCATTTTGGAAAACTGATTTTTAAGAAAGAAGTGCCAAACATGGACTGCTTTGCCAGATACAGAGTCGCCACCTAAATATTTATTTTGGGGGAATTTAGGAAACCCTGATTCGTTGCCTAAGGCCACATGCCCGTCATCACCAAAGTTGCCTTGGCTCGGGAACTTGGGTACGATTGGGGAAGGTCATCTATGAGCCCCCCCGCTCGCCCGATCAAAGATCGGCCTGTACTAAACACGATATCTTGTTTTTGAAAACACATGCGTTCTTATTCCGGTTAATTAGCTAATCTTAGTACGTGATGCGTACAGCATACAAGTATAGACTAGATCGCCTAATTTGGAACAAAGCATCGCATATCCGTTTGTTTGGAAATGGTTTGGAGCTTGCTACTCATATGTAGGCTAAAACGCAAATTTCAATGAATTGTTCCAGTTCAAGTAATCCAACCTTCACCCACAGGCATTCAGGCTGTTATATCATGTAAGCAATTAGCCTCATGGCAAGCATGCTGTCATGTTAATACTTACATACATGCAAGATGCTAAAGCGTAAACACTCACAGTGTACTCCGAGCCAAAACAGAAACTAGTTAGTAATCAGTGCATGATCCTAGTTCGTGTTAAGATGGCTAATGCAACACATGCAAAATGCAATTAGAATAGGCTCGGCTAATCTAAGATGGCATATGGGATGCGACAATTCGATACATGTATTCAACT
The DNA here is from genome assembly GCF_055761805.1 of Camellia sinensis. Lineage (NCBI taxonomy): Eukaryota > Viridiplantae > Streptophyta > Magnoliopsida > Ericales > Theaceae > Camellia > Camellia sinensis. The sequence continues at coordinate 174,228,284 of NC_138967.1, forward strand.
TGGAATTGAAGTATAATGCAGTTAGTATGATGCGCCGAGCTCGGTGCATGCAATATAGATGAATGATGCACGCATGCATAGCATAAGGATGCTAATTGAAATATGCCCTAAGACTAACCATCAAAAGCAGGTAAGTAAAAAGGAGAAAGAAATAGGGGTTGGAAGACATGCACACACACACGCGCACGCACACTTATTACACAATTTGCCCTCTCAACGGAGGGTCCAAAAGAATAATACAAATTACCTAATTAACTAACTAACCAACTAATTAATTATTACACAACACTTAACTAATTAAACAAATTAATTAAGCTACGAAAAATAGTAAAGCAGCCTTGGGAAAAGGGACGAATGCATGCTCGTTCAGCTTCGCTCGGAAATCCGTTGCCATGCCACATGTTGCCTCTATTTGCACTGCTCTGTACCTCTAAAAATTGTACAAATCTCCAGAACACTTTTGATCCATCTCATGGATGTGCTGAGAGGCCATCGGCCAAGTGGTAAGGCCATCGGCTAGAGGGAACTGGTCATCGACCAATAATGGGGCTCTCGGCCACAAATTTGTAGCCAACCGGCACTAAAGATGGCCGACCGGCCATCTCTTCCTGCAGAATCCTATTTTGGTGCAGCAGAGGACAAACAGAGCATGGCAATGCATTTATAAGGCAATGTTTGCACGACCACCCTCCTTATCATGTTTGAGACTCAAAGGAGTGTTGTCCTCGACCCTCGGGCCACCAATCACTCATTTCAATGCCTAATGGCCAAAGGAGCAATTCAATATCAAATCAATGCACAAAACACATAAGGGTCCCAAACCTCTATCATGCTTGATCAAGAGGCAAGGGAATGCACACACAATACTATGCAACCTAAGCATTCAAGCAAGCATGTAAACAAACCTAATGCAACATGAGCATGCAAGCATACAATATGTAATAGGCATACAACCTAAATATGCAAACATGCATAACATGCAACAACATGCAAAATGAAACAAGCATGCAACAACATGGTAAGATGGACTTAAACTAACATGGGTAGACCTCAGCCATGCCAAAATCAGTGGCCAAAACACCATGACTAAGGCACCAAAAGGCAATACAAGCATGCACACATATTGGTCCAAGCATTAAGGCATAAAGAGGACAACTCTCAAGAGCACTTAAAGAGTGAAAAGCGTGAAAGTGTGACAACACTACATGCTCTGAAATGATGTTAGGAATGATGCCAAATCACACACATAATCATAAGCTTAGCATGCATGAGGCTCGAAGCCTAAGACTAACAAAAGGGGCTTACACTATGGCCACATGAATTGAACCCCAAAGGGCCAAGGACAACCAAAACAGTCCTAGAGCATGTCAAAACAATGACAAAACATGTATGGAGCAAAGCCAAAACAAGCTAGCATGAAGGGTCAAAACATGGAGTATACAAGGCCACAAAAGAGGTGTCACACTACACCCATCAAAGCCAAACATGGCATGACTCAAGCAACAAAAATCAGAGTTATGGCATGTTAGAACAAGACCAAAAACACATTGAAATGGCATCCTAGAGGCCTAAACATGGAGGCATGCACAATGGTCCATTCATGAGGCATAAGACATCAACTCTTTAAGACATTAAATGAGTGATAAATGCAAGTGTACAAGCATGCTATATGGATTGAAATAATATAACAAGTAATGCCAAACCACTGAAATGGCCTAAGTAAAGCATGCTAGTGACTTAAACACTCAAAGCTAACAAGCTATAATGCTTCATAGCTATACAAAGCAATGCAAGCATGACCAAAACAACTCAAATTAGAGCTTAATCATGTTACAACAAGGCTAAAAGCTTCATGGAGTTGAGCCAAAATCATGCTAGAATAACATGTTACAACATTATGCATGTTAAGGCAAATAAAGGGGATTACATGACAAGTATATAGAGCATGTAAGAGCCAACTAAACCAACTTAAAACAGAGGTATAGCATGGCAAAATAACACCAAATAATTGCTAAAATGAAGCTAATACAAGCTAAGCACACATGCTACCTACATAAGCCATTTATGCAAGCAAACAAGATAACAAGGAGAGGGGATGACCCTCTCCTATTTAGGACACCAAAACCACCTCTCCACCACTGAGAATCCTCTGGATTTCAGTGGTAGAGAGGCCATGCAAAGCTTAAAGCAAGGGCCAAAAGGGATGGCCTAAAACAAGGTCTAACAAGGCCTTGGAGGGGGTAAACAATCCCAAACCTCAAAATGACCTTAAATAAAGTTCTAAAGCAAGTAAAAATAGAACTTTTATCAGTTAATAGATAAGCTTAAAACAATAAGCAAGAAGGGCTAAAAGCTTAAACAAGAAAGGGGTATCTAAAGCAAGAATGCTCACCCTTGAAGAACACCTTCAAGAACACAACACCAGCACCTTTCTCTGATCAAAAATAGCTTAAGAATCCTAACACCAACTCCCTAATGCCTCAACAACCAAGGATGGTGTAGTGCTAGGTGTTTGTGTGCAAAAGTGTGAACAAAACACCCTTTAGAGCACAAAACACACACACAAATGTAAAGAGAAGGAACTATAGAGATAGATAGATACAAACTCTCTAACCATAAATTTCAGAACCTCTGAGAAGGGAGGAGGGCCTCCCCTCTTATAGAAATCCAATTTGCAAAGCTTCTTGGAGAAGCTAAGCAAGGGCCAAATCCCTCCATACACGTGTATGGAGGAAGTGAATTGTGCATGCCAGCTGTGACAGTTGGCATAAAATATCTACCAAAAGCAGATGGAAAGGGTTCGACCACAAAATATGTCCGATTGACCAACAAAGGTGGCTGACCGACCAAAAAAGGTGCTGACCGGCCAACACCTTTGGCCGATGGCAAGAAAGAGGGGCCGATGGCTTCATGTCTTGGCCGATAGGTTGAGGAAATGGCCAACAAGCCACCTTCTTCCCTCAAAAGCAAAACCACAAGTGCTTGGTCCACAACCACAAGTTGAGAGATCTTGAGGTAAGGCGCGCGGCCGAGACCTCTGGGAACTCAAAACGAACACGAGCATGGATGATCATCGAGTATTCAAACGATGATGTCCAATTCTTGAGGACGGTCAAAAATAGGGTGTCTACAGAGGGTGATGTACCAAAGAAGTCAGAGAGGGGCGGGTATTATAATGAGGACGACCTCCGGGTATGGAAGGATAGATGCCTCTGGAGGGACGACGAGATGAAGGGATTGGCGAACAAATTGGCAGACCTGCAGTCGGTCGTCAATTTTATGATGCAGAACAACGTCATGCAGCCACCGTTGATGTTACAAGACATGCCGATTCCAGCGGCCAAGAACAATGCCTAGAAAGGGGGGCAAAAAACAGTCCTTACAGTCCCCCAGCACACCAGGACCGAGGAACACTCTCAACCACCTTCAAGGGAGGTCGGGCGAGGAGAGTCAAGAAGGGGAGATTCTCAGAGGACGCATCGTATCAAGGAAGCTGACCCCAATGAACATCGGCATGTTCAAGTGAAGGAACTTTGTTTCGACGAAACAAATGGAGAGAGGTCCCAAAGGACTCATAATGACACCGGGAGTAGCGCACCGAAGAGGCTAAAATCCGTTGATAGTCGAGCTCCAGGACGGACTAAGGAGGATCTGAGGGATTACCTCCAAAGGAAGTGACAAGATGCCGAGGTAACCTCACCGGTCAAGCCAAGACGCCGTTCTCGGTAGAATTGGACAAGTTTGAAGCCTCGAAGAGGTTCTACATGCCGAGATTCCAGATATACGACAGGAAGTCTGACCGTAACTTTCACATCGGCTTGTACCTGAACTCAATGGCACTGTACACCGGGAATAAGTCGTTGCTCTGCAAAGTGTTCCCCTCATCCTTTGGGGAAATTGCATCAGACTGGTTTTATAAGTTGTCGAAAGGAACTGTGAAAAGCTGGGAAAGCCTAGCCGAGATGTTTGTGGCTAGATTTGTGACAAACAAACTACAGCCATTACGGGTGGACGCCCTGATAGCTCTGAGAATTGGCGAGGATGAAAGTCTTAGGGCTTATGCCAAAAGGTATTATGAGGTGTTTAACCAAATACAAGGATGCAACCAAGAGGTGGTGGTTGTGTCTTTTAAGAACGGCCTGAAAGATGATTGCCTGCTTCGAAAATCACTAGCAAAGACACTACCAAAAAGTATAGAGGAACTTATGGCCAGGATAGAAAAGTATGCCAGGGCCGAGGAGGACACGCTGGGGACAAAAGCGTCGAAATAAGAGAAGAAAAATGGCTCACTGAAGCGAGGCCAAGGTAATGGTGGATACAATAAGCAAGAAACAGGACTAAGGGCTGCACAGGCTGTCACAACAATATTCCGAATTCCGGTCTACAAAGTCCTGGAAAGAATTCGGAATCAACCCTATTACAAAGCACTAGAAAAGCTTCCTGGTGAATTAATGGAAAGAAGTTTGGGGAAACATTGTGCCTACCACAATGAGGATAGGCATCTAACTGAAGGGTGCAGAGCCCTAAAGGCATATCTGGAAGACTTGGTAAGACAGGGTCATTTAAGAGACCTCATAGATGAGACCAGGATAAGGAAAGAGCAAGCGAGACTACCTCAAGCACCGGCAGCAACACCTCCACCAGCACCGCAATCACAAGCAGGCGGACCTCGAGTGATCAATGTGATTCATTCAAAGGTTAATGATAATGAGATATGTGGGGAAACCCAGAAGATAAAACACCTGCAACATGTGTATCAGGTCCGACAGAAGAGACCTAGGGCAGACAAGTGCCAGGGACCATTGGTCTCCTTTACTGAAGATGACCTAGAGATGGTGTAGCATCCACACAATGATGCCTTGGTGATATCCCACCAGATTGGAGAGTGCCAAGTAAAGCGAATTCTGATCGACTAGGGTATCTCTTATGACATCATGTATGTCAGATGTTACAAGGAGCTTGGCCTGCACCAAGATGATCTGGAACAATCCAATGGTCTAATAGTCCAATGGTCGAGTTCAATGGAACGTCGATGTGGCCCCTAGGAGCAATGAGTTTGGAGGTGCAAGCTGGCACTAAGAAGGTAAAAATTGAGTTCACAATTATTGACACTCCCTCCCCATACAATGCTATCCTAGGAAGGCCATGGCTGCATGCAATGGAGGATGTTCCCTCAATATTGCACCAACTGTTGTGATTCCCAATAGAGCATGGAATTAAGGAGGTCAAAGGGGATCAAGTGCAGGCAAAGAATTGCTCCATGGAAGCAATGAAATCCACCTGTAACATACGAGAAGCAGAAGTAGCAGAGATTGAAGATGTGGACATGGAAGTCCTTGAGGACATCAGCAAGGAACCAGCCAAGAAAAGTGAGGAAGCCCTGAAGAAGATCTTAGTCTAATAAGGGGATGAGGAGCACTTTTTCCTCCTCGACTCAGGCTTGGCCGAGGAAGAGGAAAGGGAATTAGAAGCATTCTAGAGTTCAAACCTTGAGGTGCTTGCTTGGACACCATGCGAAATGCCTGGCATTGACCCCAAGGTCACTTGCCATAAATTGAATATGGACAGGTCAGCTAAACCTGTCATCCAGTGAGGAAGAAGGCCGACGTTGATGCATGTTGAGGCAGTAGAAGAGGAAGTTGATAAACTTCTGGAGGCCAGAGCCATTCAAGAGGTAAATTACCCGACATGGTTATCAAACACGGTGGTTGTGAAGAAAAAGAATGGGAAGTGGAGGGTCAGCGTGGAATTCACCAGCCTGAACAAGGCTTGTCCCAAAGACAGTTTCCCTCTACCCAAGATTGACCAATTGGTGGATGCCACTTCAGGGCATGGAAGGATGAGCTTCCTAGACGCTTACAGAGGGTACCATCAGATAGCCATGTACCCCTCAGATGAGGAGAAGACCGCATTTATCACCCCAAAAGGGTTGTATTGCTGTAGAGTGATGCCTTTTGGGTTAAAAAATGCAGGAGCAACTTACCAAAGATTGGTGACAAAGATGTTCAGGCATCTAATAGGCAAAACAGTGGAGGTATACATTGATGACATGGTCGTGAAGACCAAGGAACCTAAAGATCATCTGGCCGACCTGAAGACAGTCTTTGACATCCTAAGGACATTTCGGCTCCGACTCAATGCATCAAAGTGTGCATTTGGAGTTGGATCAGGAAAATTCCTGGGATACTTGGTCACTAGAAAGGGCATTGAGGCAAACCCGGATCAAATCAAGGCCATTATAGAGTTAGAGAGCCTAACGTCGGCAAAGCAAGTGCAAATGTTGACTGGAAGGGCTGCAACCCTAATCAAATTCATAAGCAGAAGTTCTGATAAATGCAAACCTTTCTTCAGCCTAGCAAAGAAAGCCACAGATTTCTTATGGACAGATGAGTGCAAAGTCGCTTTGGCCGACTTGAAAAAGTACTTGACCACAACTCTAGTTCTCTCTAATCTAATACCTGGAGAGGAACTGTTCTTATACTTGGCGATCTCAAAGCATGCAGTCAGTGCAGTAATAATCAAGAAGGACAAAGGAGAACATGGGGCAATTTACTACGTGAGTAAAACCCTAAAAGATGCAGAGACCAGATATCTACCTTTGGAAAAGCTAACATTAGCTTTGGTAATGGCCTCCAAGAAGTTGAATCATTAGTTTCAAGCCCACAAGATTGTGGTGTTAACTAAACACCCTCTGAAGTCCCTGTTGCAGCAAGGGGATCTGACAGGTAGGATAGCCAGATGGGCAGTGGTGTTAGGCCAATATGACCTAGAATTCAGACCCAGAACAGGAATCAAAGGCCAAGTGTTGGTCGACTTCGTGGCCGAGTTCACATCGGGCACCATCATACATCAGGCTTCGTTGAGTCGAGGTATACGATGCGCAGGTAAACAAGAAGAAACCCAGCTGGGGATAGCCAAACAGAGGAAAGAAGAAAAACTCAAGCCCTGAAGTATTTATGTCGGCGACTTCTTCTGATTGTTTGTTGACGGAAGTTCAAACCGACAAGGAACGGGGGCAGGAGTAGTGCTAGTATCGCCAGATGGATAGATGCTGGAACAATCCATTCGTTTAGGATTTAAGGCCTCAAACAACGAAGCGGAGTATAAAGCACTAATAGCAGGATTAAAGTTGGCACCAGCAATAGAAGCCGACGAGGTAATGGTCTTCTGTGACTCCCAACTTATCGTCAACCAGGTAACAGATGAATACGCTGCTCGAGATGAAATGATGGTGGCCTATGTAAAGGAGGTGGGCAGACTGATAGCATTGTTCCAAAATTGCCAACTACAGCAAGTTAGCCGAGATGACAACAGCTATGCTGATGCCATGGCCAACCTGGCTAGTGCCACTACAAGAAAAAACACATTTACCGACCACTTTTGTCGACCAAAAATATTTTGGTCGCAAAAAAATCACATTTGCCTACTAAGAAAAAATTGGTAGGCAAAAGTTCATACTTTCACCGACTAAAGTAATTTGGTCGCTGAAAAGTAATTTTTTGCGACTAATTTAAAATATTGGTTGCCAAAAATTTAGGCGGGAAAGTGAAAAACTAGGAGGGAGATTAAAATCTTTTAGCGACTATTACAATTTAGTCGCACATTTCAAAAAGACGTCGTTTTGTTTATTAAATACAGAGAGTCCAAATAGCCGACTAACACTGTTTGTAGGGGAAAACAAATCAAACCCCTATAATATTTCACAAAAATGCGACCAATCGATCCCACCCTCTCAGTCGCGTCACTCATCTCGCCTCATCACCATCAACGCTGCCGTCTGCCGTCCTCGCCTCTCCACCGTCAGCGCCACCGTCCGTCTTCGCCTCGCCACCATTATCTAGGTATATTTTTTCAAGCTTCTGTCTATCTCTCTCTGTCCCAATTTTTCTCTTTGATTTCCCTTCTCTTTCTCATACTCTTCTTGTTCTAAAGAGAGCATTTCAGTGGAAGAAAGAGCTCTGTAACTCCGTACAGCTCATTGGCATCGTCGTTACACCTGTCCAAATCAAGCCCCTCAGCTCCGGCAAGGTCATCGCTTCGTCTCGCCTAGCCGTCAAGAAATCCTCTATCGACACTACCTGGTAAACATTTCTTCATTTTTTTTGTTGAAACCAACCCATTTATAAAATCAATCAGTGTATGTAGGGTTTTTAGATTGTTTTGTTAGTCTTTTCTTGTTAATACCAAAATGGCATCATTGATGATTAGTGGGAATGTTGGCCCCAATTCCTGGGTTTGGGAATTTTGTTACTAGTGTCTGATTAGTGATTATTTTGGCCCCAATTCCTAGGTTTGGGAATTTTGTTGCTAGTGTGCCTCATGTTTTTCAGCCTAAAAACAAACTGAGGTATAAATCCTCTCTCCCTCTCTTACTCATTCTCTGTCTGTCTCTCCCTCTCCCTCTCAATGTTTGTGTTCATGTTCTGTTTTTTTTTTTTTTGTTCTCGTTGTTTTGCCTAAGGTAAAAAAGCCGACTCAGATTTGTATTGTTCCTTTGTTTTTGGGATGATGAAAATGCGTTAAAAATTATTATTATCATCTAAGTTTTCTTGAATTATGTAGATGTGTTTATAATTTGTTCGTTTACTTAATTAAATATAAGAGCCATCTTCTGGAATAGAAAAATAATGTTAATGGTGAATCTGATATGTTATTTGCATTTTTTAAAAAAAATTTGTGGGTACGTAAATCTTTGATAGATTATCGTGTTTGGAGGCATCCCTGGTAAGAAATTCAAATCCACTTTCTCTTCTCTCTCAATTTCTCATCCTTCCCTTCAATTTTCTTAGTTCACTGCTCTGTAGTCTGTAGCACAAACCAGGATTAGGGTTTTTTATTTTTATTTTATACTTGGAATGCAATTTGATTAGTTCTTGTTTTTTCTTGTTTAGATTTCTTTTCATGGTGAAATTGTAAAGCTAGAGCTTTTCTTGAAATGATTTACTCTGTTTCATTAGGGTGGTTGTTTTATCTATATACCTAGAAACCAAACTTTGAGAAATTTAGATGTTGTAATTGAAATGTCACCGGAAAGGGCGAATTTAGGTGGTGATGGAGCAAAATACTTGTTTGCCATGGAGTACCATAATAATGTCAGTACCTCTTTCTATCTCTAGGTTTCACTATCTTCAAGGCAAACTTCAGGTTCTTCCTTGTCCCTAAAGTTTGAGAGGGAATGATAAGATATCTGAGTCATGTGTAGCTACAGCTGATCAGCCAAAGTCTTCTATCTCCTATGTGATTTTGATTTCCATTCAATTTGTTCATTTCCAAGTTCTTTTTCTTTTATTTAATTTATGTGTAAATTATGCATACCACTTGTTTGCTAATATGCCTTTGAAAATAGAAAGTACAAAATCTGTTAGTGTCTCAACCATGAATAAAAAGGCATTCTAACTACCAACCACCAACATTAAGCTATAAAATTTGGAATAGAAATTTATACTCTTGGTCTAGTAACAAATAATGAACCTTAGCAAGCTTAAACAAAAGAAATCTAAGGCTGCTTTCAGAAGGTGTATACTTAAGAAATCTAAGGTATGAAAATGTATACTTAATTGAGTGTAGTTTAAGTGAGTTCTGTATATGAAAACAAATTTTATCTTAGTCAATATATAGTGGGCATTTTTTTTCTTTATAGCTTATTCATTTAAGGTAGGTACTAAATTTTCCTTGGCTGCATTTGCAGAACCGTTATAAATGTTGACAAATCACTCGAATAATATTTTCTTTTCTAATGAGTTTATTGTTTGAATATAGTTTCAGAAGCTAGGTATTGAATTTTACTTGGCTGCATTTGGTTTCCTAGGTACCCAATTAGATGTGTGTTCATGTAGAATATATTTTGCACTATATGAAACAGAAAGGGACAGAATACTCTTTATACTTACCCAAGCAGTGAAAATTTGTCCGTTGGTCTGCCTTGATCTGGGTTTTGCAGGTCTAAGCTTGAAATCAACTATACATGGATCGCAATTGCAAAGGTAAGCTTCGTTAGCATTTCTGCTTTAAAGCAATTCATGTATAATGTTTATATTTGTTTTCTTCCCTCTTTATACTTACCCTGATAGGTGTGTTCATGTTCCTAGCACTGTGAGAATCAAAATCATTAAGATGTACAAATTCTTGGTTTGCGCGGTTTCACATATGGTTTGTAGCTGCATTTACACATTGTCAATTGGTCCATGAGGATGTATAATGCTATATCAGAACTTAGACAAGACAAAAGCATTCTATACATGTTTGGAATGTGGGAAAAAATATTTATTGATACCCACTCGTTAGATTGTTTCTTGAATGGGTTGTAGTCCCTTGTTGCCTTGACTAGAACTTACTGCACATGAAAGCATACCTAATGGCCACATTGCCCTCAATGCCATCCAACGTCGCCATGCAAAAGTTTCTACTGGGGACACAATATCCATGAGCAGGTGATCATAAATTAGTAAGGAATTGTTGATTGTTATTGCTATGTTTTTACCAAATTTTTAATGCTTTGTGGTGATAATATTTCTAGATTTGTTCCACCTGAAGACTTCAACCTAGCATTGCTTACTCTTGAATTGGAGTTTGTAAAGAAAGGGGCTAAAGATGAGCAGGTATGAGCATTTTTCCATTTTACATTTTTGGAAAATATAGTATCAATTGCAGCCTGATATGGTGGGTCGCACCAACTAGAATTTTATGTTGTTTTGATAGTTGAAAGCATTTTGCCTCATTTGGTTGCTTTATTTATGCTTAGGGATGAATGGCTGCCCTGTGTCATGACTTTTGTGCTATTGCTCCAGGGAAGTTACTGAATATGTTCGTTTGGCAGGTTGATGCTGTTCTTTTGTCTCAGCAGGTTCAGAAGAGATTTATCAACCAGGTAATAGCTGGTAATGGTTTTCCTTGCTTAATTCCCCCCCCACATATTTATAGGCACTATTAGAGCAACTCCAATGGAAGAGGCATATTAATCCGGTTAACTATTTTAGCTAATATTACCCTAAATTCTCACTCCAATTGGCTGGCTAAACGGCTTCCTATTTTCCCTCATCCCTTCCCTGCTGGCTTCAATTGGAGAGTGATTGAAGGCTCTCCAAACTCGTCTCTCCCGCGAAAGTATTCTGCTCCTTCTTCAAACACGTCTCTCCCGCGAAATCGATCTGCTCCTTCAACGCGAAATCGACCTTCCCCTTTAGCGTTGTCTGCAACTCCCTCTATCTGACCTCTTCCTCAAGGTATGGATCCTTCTGTCTCTCTGTCTTCCCCTTCTATGCAACTGATAAACCTTCTCTCTCCGAGAAAAGCAATCTGCAACCCTAGAGGCATCCAATCTGATTTAAAATTCCATATTTAATCTCAAATTTATGTCGTATGGAGTATAGACAACTTGAATGCAATGCACATCTTCCTATATATAATGTAAAACATCAAAGTCCAAACCAAAATTATGCATCCAAATTTAAAACTGTGTCAATATACTGTTTACACCTGTCTGAAAGACCAACTTATCAAAGGCATCTGATTTAATGAAAGTAAAAAAACTCCTCACAATGGGGACTGAATGTCTTTCCTTGAATATCGATGATGTTTAGCTTGTGAATTTTAGTTTATCAATTTTACTTTCAATGATCAGCAATCAGGACATAGGGATAAAATTAGTTTATGAATCAGGACCTGCAAGTCATTGGTTGGTTTGGACCTTTGGAAAGTCTTGATGAAAGAAGATATCTTTACAACTATTGATTTGAAAGCAAAATGGAATGCTCTCAACAAATACAAATTAATTGATTGATTAATTGATATAAGGAAGGAAGGAGTGGAGGGGAGGGGAGGGGAGGGGAGGGGAGGGGAGGGAGAGTGAGTGAGAAAACAAAAACAGTTATTATTGTTGTAAGGGAAGGGTGTTTGGTGATAAACAAACATGGAAAGGTATGAGATTCTGAGAGACATAGGATCTGGTAACTTTCTTCACTCAGGGCACCCAGTCAAGGCCACCACACAACCATATTCATTAGTTTATTTAAAGAAGGGAGAAACTATTGACAGTAAGACTCGATAAGACATCACAAACTCATTGGTCTTTATTCGATAGTCAAATTAACTAGCACAGATTAAGCAAATTGCTTTGACTAATTTTTTAGTTAATTTGTTTGACTTTTAGGAATGTTGAGGGTATATGTACATAATACTAGTTGCAGAAAAATAAATATAAAAAGTTCTACATGACACGAGAGACATAGAGAGTGGTGTTGGGTCTACACCCTTATCTGTGTTCAGTGCAACTAGCAAAGTTGTGAGGGTAATTAGAGAGCAACCCTTACCTTTGAAAAGAGACTGGAACAATTCCAGCTCTATATTGAGCAATTTGCAAGAAAGCAGGCTCTACCAGATCGAAGTGTTGGAGGGGAGGGTTGCACCACCCACCATTGTCATTAGATTGAGAACGGTTAGGTGGACAGAAGTTTGTAGCAGTCACAGTGATGGTCCCAGGGAGGCACAATTGTGGATCACTGTTGCATTTGATCTGATAGCATGCCCCACAGCTCAAGCCATTGTTGAACAGAGCAGTGCTTAGTGCTGCGGTGTTAGTTAGTGCCATAGCCTTGGCTATACAAATTGCCATGCCCACATGCACCTCCTGGCACACCAAATCAAGTATTAGAATCCCCAAACATTAAATTTATCAAATTTTACTAGAAAAATCTCATTCTTTTAACAGTCAAGTTTATAAAACTCAAACAGAAGTCACTTTAGTAGACTAAAACTCAAGATAAGTAAGATGTGAAGTTATGGGTCAAAGCAATGCAATTTTGTTCTGCAAAATCAGTAATTCTAAAATCACATATTTTTTTATTTACAGATAAGTGCTCAAAATAGCAACACTGTATTTTCATCTTAAATGGGGCCGCTTGAAAGAGTAGTGTTGTCAGTACGAACTTATGGTGGGGTTAGATGTTAGGATGCAGTCACTATTGAACTTAGATAAAGACCCGCAGAGCTACAATTCACTGAAATTTCATGGCAAATGAACATGTTGGTTAGGTAGGATGCTCTCTCGTATGAGAGAGAGACAGAAAGAGTGTGTAATTGTATAGCGCAATGAGTTAGGAAAATGATTTTTTGCGAGGAATATTGATTTGGCTGTGATATTGCCTTGAAAATTAGACTCTAGTAATAATTGTAGGGAAACAATATGGACAATGCTTCACTCCCTCCCTCTATATCTACACAATAGGTTTCTCTCTATGATATAAAAATTTCTTAGTAGCTAATATGAACTAAGAAATATCATTGTCTCTTCCATATCATTTGTAGGTGGTAAATTTCTTAGTTCCTTTCTTTTTTCTTTGGTATTTTTTGTCTCGTCCATCTCAGTAGTTTTGAAAATTTTGTTTCAAGGCTTCATCTTCTTCTAGAAAGAAAACCAAGCAATCAGCTAAAAAAGGCTCTTTTGATTCATATTCCTTTCGCTCTAAAGACCATCAAAATCTGTGTAATGCACAGTTCACTGATCGCAGTGTTACTAGAACGAAATGTTGAACCCAACACATTTGATGAGCTTTCTATTAGGAATTGGTTTGATTGTTTGGGTGGTAATGCTATGTTGAATTTTGATGACATAGTGAATAGGTCTTGGGTTCGAGAATTTTATAGCAACATTCATCCTCTAATTCATGATCTTTTTGGATGTATGTGAGGGGTAAAAGTTTTGAGTTTAATGCGGATATTGTTGCTAATATTCTTCGTCGCGAACGGCCTCTTGTGTGTGACTATCCCCAAGATAAGTGTTATGCTTCTATCCCAATTGATTTCAATCTCATTGCCTTTACCCTATTAGGTGCTCCTTATAATTGGATTCCTGGTGTTTCACTTTCTCACCGTTCTCTCATTGCACCTTATAGGATCTTGAATCTCATTGTCTCACACAATGTCACTCTTACACTGCATTTTTCTAATGTGTCATATGATCAAGGGTACTTTCTCTATGCCATTAGCCAAAACTTGTCAATAGATTTTTCTGATACACGTTATATATAGTCAAACATTAAAATGCACTAATAATTACATTTGTGGATCATTTTTATTTTGCTTTCTATAAAAAGCAAAGGGACATTTTTTTTTTTGTTGTCATTCATACAAATTATTAATAACAATTGAATATGAGACCTCACATCACAAAGTATGCTATATAACCACTAGAAAACATTACTTTAGAAAGTGTTGTTGGGTCCACAATGAAATTCAAGTTTTCATTGCTGTTTGGTGGTTGATAAATAGGAAGCTATAGAGTGTGTATTAGCATCAGGTTGCTGAGGTTTATAAGGAGGTTTGGGTCTTAGTCTTTCCTCAGATTGGTGGTTCTTTGTTTCCCTATCTATCTGTGCTAATTCTAATAATTATGTCCTAACTCTGCTTCTGAGGTTGGGATCTGTTAGTCTGCTAAGCTCTGCTACTGTGACAAGCTTGGCCTTAGTCTTAAGTTGGATTCATGTGTGGCTGGAGTTATGATATTAACCACTGATTTTGCACAGCATACTTAAGACTAGGTCTAGTTTTGCTTTACAAATGGTGGCTGAGCTAGTGTATGGTCTGCTGTGATGATCTCTAGTGTAGCGTCATCTGCTGGGATGGTCTCTGGCTACTGGTCTGGGGAGTTTGCTGCTGTCTGCTGTGATGGTCTCTACTGTAGAGCTTGCTGCTATCTGCTGGTCTGTCCTAGTTGAATGTCTATGTTGGTCTGCTGATCTGTGCCTTTTTTTTTTTTTTTTTTTGACTTTTCCTTTTGGATCTTGTTTCCTAGATATATAGGATTTCAAATAGGTAGCAGTAATTGTGCATGAGTTTCACCTACTTCCAATGAAATGGAAAAATGAGTAACATTAAAAAGAAGGTATGTTGATAAACATGTCAGTTTTGACATTCACAAGAACTAGAATTGGAAATGTAGTTAAATGTAGAGAGACAGACACAAACGTCCAAACACTTGCAAGCACAGCTGTATGAATGACATATATTAGCTTCATCTGAAGTATAAATGGCCTGTACTTGCATGTCAACATAGACACAAGCATGCATGATCTCCGTTTATTAATTAATTTGCTTCCAATTGCAAATCTTAGTCATTTCTCCAACCCAATATATGCTGCCATAATTTTCTTTACCTTGTCTATAGATGAGTCAACAACAAAATGGTGAAGTTGAAACCCTCAAAGTTATTATGAAGGCATGTATAATATTGCATAACATGATTGTTGAAGATGAGCGAAATGAACAAAATATAGACTGTAATTATGATGCAATCGAAGAAAGTCTCCCTCTAGCAGTGTCACATGAGCATGTACCCGAACTTTATGAATTCATTCAAAATCATCATTACATCAAAGATAGACAAACTCATTCTCAACTCCAAGCAGACCTAGTTGAGCATTTGTGACATCTACATGGAGATTTGTAACAACTTGAATTAGAAATAGTTTATTTATTTTGAAGTTTATTCCTAACTTTGCTATTTATGATTTTTTTTATTTATTTTGTTCATTGACCTTTGTAAGGTTTTGATTAGTTATTTTGTGTTCTTTCAGTTCTTAATTGAATTTAATAAATTACAATTATTGAAGAACTTCCTTTGTATTGTTATTTTTTTAAAAAAATTATTTATTGTTTTCTTTTATTCTTCCCCTCCCCTCCCCTTCAAGATGGTTTCACAAAATTCATATGTTGGTATATATTCACATACTATAAATTTTATAAAAAAAATTAAATATTACTTAGCATTACTTTTTATAATATTTTTAAAACTAATATTAAAAAATATTATTTTTAAAAATATTATCGCAAATGTCACATTGGCAATCATATTAGCGTTTGGTGCGTATGTGGCATTTTATGAAAAAGATAGTAACATATATGGCATTTTTTGTTTTGAAAATTGGTTTAATTAGTTTGAATGACTAGTTAAAATAAAGAGTATGATTGGAACATACAATAGCTAAACTAATTAGGTAAAATAAAGAGTGTCCGTTTTTTGTACTTTAGCTAGTGAAAAATAAAGAGTGTGGTTGGAGTTGCTCTTACTGGTTACGGTCACTTACTCTAAAGGTAATTCTACCAATTGCTTTTCATGTTTTTCTAAATGTAGATATCCTTTCTGCTGTGGCAGAGGATCAGCAAAATTATTTTTCATTGCTTTCATGGCAACTTATACACAAACATGACACTACATATATTTTTCTCACATGCTGTGCTTCATTCCTGGCTAGTGGGAATATGATATGGTCTAATCCATGGCTTGCGAGTGATTTATAATGCAAATGATTGCTCTTTCAGAATGTGTATTGTGAAAACTAAATGGAATATCATGTCGAGTCTTTCTAAGAAGCTAATACGAATAATGTTTGAACAAAAATGCTTGGGCCCTGTGGCCAGTTTATCCGTGTAGGCACTTAGGTGTTGGAACTTGAAGTCAAAGTGATTTGGCAGAATCTGTCCATTTATATGAAGTTGACTATTATGATGGATTAATAAGCAGTATTTAGTCTTTTTGTTGGTAGTCTGGTTTATATTTTTCTGTGATTGACTTTGAGGCCTCATGACATGCAGGTTATGACGGCGGGATAGAGGGTAATATTTGAGTATCATGGCAATGGTTATATTTTCACCGTTAATCAAGCTGCTATAGAGGCGCAAGAAAAGTCAAAAGGTATTGAAAGAGGGATGCCTTCAATTGAGACATATATTGTCTTCGAAGCGCCAAATTCCAGTGGAATAAAGGTAATATTCATCGTCCTTGCTGTATGATTTCTTGACTTCACATTTATTAGTTGAGTTAAAGTTTTCAAATGATAGCTTGCTTTAATATGAATCAGGGGTTTGCTGAAATGTGTATGCTTGCGTGCCTCTCCTTTCTGTTTTAATTTATATGATCATATTGTCCACAATGATTGCTTTAAATTCACTTAGATGGGTGTGATCTATTGGTTCATTATATTCAACTGAAATAGAATGTCACCATTGGAGTGGTATAGCAAAAAAATGGCTTATTTTATTATTTATTTATTTATTTATTTATTTTTGCACTATAGCAAGCCAAAAAATGATTTTTGCCTTGCGCCATTGGAGATGCTCTAATGGAGAAGTGATAAATTTCAGATGCCATGGATGCTCTGCTTTTCTAATGACTGATTTGGGAATTGGGGACCATCTTTTGGTTTGTATTCTTTTTGCTCTAGATAAGTACACTAAAGTTTGATCAATTTAATAGTTTGTCATGACTCAAGCTGGTTCTCATTGAGATACTCAACATAATATTGACTTGACCTAAAACCTTGTTTTCTATATCCTTGTCGATAACAGTTCTTATGGAGCTTAACTTTACCAGAAACCATATTTATGCAATTTTGTGGAGGTTGTTGACTAAAAATGGCACGAACAACACACAACTTTGCTGTGATCTAAGTTGGCTTTTGCGCAAATGCATTTGTTTAGGTTGTCAATTTTGTGTATTTTCTATTTTAGGAAAGTTTTCAGTTATCAATTACAGATTTCCTGATTTATATGCTACTGTTTGTTATGGTAAGTTTTTACTCCTTTCTGGTATCTAAATTTGAGATGAACTCAAATTTGCTATCTTTGGCAATTGCATATTTTTCTTTATTAATTTAATGTTTTACAAGGAATTAAATTTGATTACATAACTTCCTAGTGGTGCAAGTCATCTTGTACAGTAGATAGACCTGTCAAGCTACACCTTCTTCATGCTTTTACCAGATTGCCTTCCCTATGAAAGCAAAAACTACAATGTTAGATTGGATTTACAATTTGATAATGAAAGTCATTTAATTTGCTAATGTGACCTTTGCTTTTCATGGACATTTTTCATTATTTGTCCAATTTTACCTGACATTATTTCTTTTTTTCTTTGGTACAGATGGATGAACTCGTGCACAAAGCTAAATTGTACAGGACAAATTGGCACTTTTTGCATTTTTGGAAGGATTATATATTTTTGTATAGATGTATATAGAAAATATTAGGGTAGACTAGTAGCTATATTTTTGGATACACTGGTAGTTATATTTTTGGATGGGTGTGTATAGAAAATATTTGGTAAACTACTAGTTATATTTTTGGGTTGATGTACATGGATAAAAATTTAAAATATAATAACAAGTACTTGTTATGTTGTAAATTTTTATGGTAGATGAAATATGTAGTTTGGAATTATTTGTGGATGAAAACTTATAATAGTTGCTGACTTTAATTAAACAGGTTCAGAAATGGTTGATATATGTATTTTTTTGAATGTTCATGATTTAATTTATTTGTTGGTTTGAATGATTTTTGCAAATTACAAATTATATTGAATAAATTGAATGGATTATTATAAATTACAGGTTTATTTTGTTGGATGTTGGCGACCATAATTTGGTTTTGTTTTTCTAGTTTTGGCAACCAATTGATCAGTCGAGAAAGATAAGTTATACTTTTGCCGGCTAAATAAAGTAGTCGGTGTATCACCAAGCACATTTGGCGACTAAATAATTAGTCGTTAAATTATTAATTTTGGCAACCAAAGGATTTGGTCGCGAATAGGTCTATTGCCGACTAAAGTTTTAGTTGCGCAAACATTTCTTTCGGCGACAAACATGTTTGGTCGTGGAATGTGACAATTGGCGACTAATTATTTTGGTCGTGGAATGTGACAATTGGCGACCAAACTAAGTCGTAGAATGTCACAATTGGCGACCAAAATTTTTGGACGTGAAATGTCACAATTGGCGACCAAACTTTTTGGTCGTTGAATGTAATAATTGGCGACCAAATTTTTTGGTCGTGAAATGTCACAATTGGCGACCAAACTTTTTGGTCGTTGAATGTGATAATTGGCGACCAAATTTTTTGGTCGTGGAATGTGACAATTGGCGACAAAGATATATGGTCGGTAAAATATCACTTTTCGCGACCAAAATGTTTTAGCGACAAAATGGATTAGTCGCAGTAATGATATATTTAGCGACCAAAAATTTAGTTGGCAAATCCAACTTTTCCCGGCCAACCAAAATTTTGGTCGCGAATTAATTTTGCTGACCCTCAATTAGCGACCAAAGTTGCGACCAAAAAAATTGGTCACGGATAACTTTTGCCGACTAAAAATGGGCTTTTAGCGACCAATTTTTTGGTCGGCAAAAGCGTTAATTCTTATAGTGTGCAATGAAACCAGGAGAGGCAAGGACAATAATGGTTGACTGCTTATCAGGTCCAAGTGTAGAACCACTGAACACAGAGCACGAAGCAATGTGTGTGGAGATGGGACCAAGCTGGATGGATGCAATAATAGTATTCCTTAAAGAGGGGAAACTGCCAGATGATCATAAAGAAGCACACAAGATCAGACTGAAGTCAGCAAGATTCAGTCTGACAGTAGGGCGGCATCTCTACAAAAGATCTTTTACTGGTCCCCTTTTGAGGTGTGTGCATCCTTCACAAGTTGAAGACTTCTTGTATGAGATACATGAAGGAGTATGTGGAAGCCACACTAGGGGCAGGTCACTTGCTCATAGGGCCATTACTCAGGGGTACTGGTGGCCCTATATGCAGAAAGATGCTGAAGCCTATGTCAAAATGTGTGAGAAGTGTCAGAGGTTTGCACCTTTGATACACTAACCAGCAGTAGACTTGAACCCAGTGTCCAGCCCTTGGCCATTTGCCCAATGGGGCATGGATCTTGTTGGACAACTGCCTCAAGCAACTGGATAAAGGAAGTTTCTACTAGTGGCAACAGATTACTTCAGCAAGTGGGTTGAAGCTGAACCCTTTGCAAAGATTCGAGACATTGATGTAAAGAAATTCATATGGAAGAACATCATCACCAGGTTTGGGATCCCAAGGGCAATAATAGCAGACAATGGTACGCAGTTTGACAGTAAGCTAATCAAGAGCTTCTGTGCAAAATACAAGATTAAAATTTATTACTCTACTCCAAGCTTCCCTCAAAGTAATGGCCAAGCAGAAGCATCCAATAAGGTTATCCTAGATGAATTAATAAAAGGATGGAAGCAACAAAGGGCAAGTAGGTGGATGAGTTGCCCAGTGTACTCTGGGCATATCGGACTACGCCGAGAAGATCAACTGGAGAATCCCCATTTGCCATGGCTTATGGCACAAAGGCAGTAATCCCATTAGAGGTCGTCATCCCAGGGGTCAGAACCTAGGGAGAAAGAATAGAGAAAGTAGCAATTCAGCTGGGGGCATAACAGCAACAGCTTGCCGAGGTTTATAACGAAAAGGTCAACCCACGAGAATTTCAAGTTGGGGACCTTGTCCTAAGAAAAGTCATCGGCAACAAGAAGGATCCCAGAGAGGACAAGCTTGGCCCAAATTGCAAAGGACCTTATAGAATCATCTCGGTCCTAGGCAATGGGGTATATCGGCTTGAAGACAGTGAAGGCGAAGAATTGCCAAGACCTTGGAATACTTGTAACCTAAAGTTCTTCTATCATTAAAATTTCCTTTTGTTTTTAAGTTTTTTTGTTATTACCCGAAGTAATTAATAAAATTTTAGCTCGATTTTTTATTCCAAACTTGTGTAAAAGGATTGACCAGTCACTTAGCGATGTTTCTGATTGAAACATGACGAATAAATTAGACTTATTATATGACAGAGTTGAATTATACTTGCATATAATAGAGTCGAACTAAGTTCGCGATGTTTCTGATTGAAACATGACGAATAACTGAAACTTATTATATGGCAGAGTTGAATTATACTTGCATATAATAGAGTTGAACTAAGTTGGCGATGTTTCTGATTGAAACATGATGAATAACTTAGACTTATTATATGATAGAGTTGAATTATACTTGCATATAATCAAGTTGAACTAAGTTGAATTAACCTAGATTTGCTGTGTTGACAGAATGAAAACTTTGAATGACATTAAATACATATCAGTTAGATTAACAGAGACCGAGGTTGATAACCTCGGCCAGTCTCTGTTTAAATCTGATCTCGGCGACAAGATCATAGGTACATACTTAATGTGAACATAAGTGAAAATTAAGTTCACATTAGGGGGTAGAGAGTTGAGAATAATGCTTGGAAGTTGGAATTTACATGCTAAAGTTGGTTTAACACTTGTTGAAATTTTAAGAAAAATTTACAAGTTGAAGTTAAGCCGAGGTCATGTTGAAAGGAAATTGGTTTAACACTTGTTGAAATTTTAAGGAAAATTTAGAAGTTGAAGTTAGACCAAGGATATGTTGAAAGGAAATTAGTTTAACACTTGTTGAAATTTTAAGGAAAATTTGCAAGTTGAAGTTAAACCAAGGTTATGTTAAAAGAAAGTTGGTTTAACACTTTTTAAAATTTTAAAGAAAATTCACAAGTTGAAGTTAAGCCGAGGTTATGTTGAAAGAAGTATCTACGTACCCGCCGAGATTACCATGGAAGACAGAAGTCTTGATAGCTGGAAGTAAAGTGGCATGTTTTAGACAAACACTTGAGAAAACTTTCTTACAATGTTTTTCAAAAACTAAGACAAGGCCGAGATAAACATTCAACAGAAATATCCGAAATATGTTAATCCGAGGACATTATACAGCTAAAAGGCATCAACTGAAGACATGCAAAATATTCTAAGTATAGAATCACACAAGGCAGAAAAGGAAAGACAAATATACAAACATTTGAAAGAAAAAGTTAGACTTGCATTCAAAGATGAAAAAGGGCACATCGGCCTACAAAGGGATTACTTGTTCAGATTAGAATGGTGGCATGTCGGCCAAATTAAAGCTAACATTATTTCAAAAGTAAGAAAAAAGTATAAGGTACAAGAAATAAAGAAAAACATCAAAATGGACTACTCAGTGCCAACAATTGGTTGTGTCCCAGCCTCAGAAGACAACTGTGAGCCCTTCTCGGCAGCCTTCTCTGCCTCGAGCTCGGTGTCGATCTCTCATAGAGTCTGATCGATGCTCTTCTCGGTGATTGGCACCTCAGAGGCTGTCTTCTGGGAGAAGGCACCTTTAGAGACTTCACCCTCCTCATCCTAAGTCAAGTCCAAGACTTGCTCATTCAGAGTTGGGGAGTTGGCCCCAGCAGCTTCTTCGATCTTCTCGGCCTCAGCCTGATCCTCGAATTCAGCTTCGTCCTCGGACTGGCTTGGAGAGGGAGGAAATGGCAGGACGATGCGGTTATTTTCTCGGAGAGGCGAATCCTCGGGGACAGCCAACTCCTTTAAAGTAGCCATCTAACCAAGGGTGAAACCCTTGTTACATGCCTACTTCACTTGTTTCTTGTAGTCTTCGCAGACGTCGGCTGCCCCCTCGGCGTATGCTCTCTCGTCCGCCGCTTTGATCTCGGCGTCCTTTGTGACCAAGGCAGCAATGAGCTTGGCTTGGGCCTTGGCAGTCTTCGCTTCAGCCTCTTTCTTTTTAGCCTCAAGGACCTTAGCAACGGCCTCAACAGCTCCTGCCTTCTCCTCGGCCTCTTCTTGGGCCTGTTTGGCTGCCTTGGCCTGATCTGTGAGCGTCTTCATCTTGGCCTTGGCTCTGTTGACAGTCTTCAACAAATTAGCAGCCTCCTTGGTCTTGTTGACCAACTCCTTCTTGATGTCGAAAGCCTGCATCGCGAAAGAGTGGGCGTGCTGGATTGCCTAGAAAAAATGGACAAAACAAAAGTTAATAAAACTCTAAGTATAAAAAAACAGAGTATGGAGAGTATTAAGTGTTAAGGGATTACTTTTATGGAGTGCTACAATAATTGAGCGGAATTTTCATATTCGCTGACCTTGGCATTGTGGTTGAGGTCTTTGGAAAGGAGCAAGGTAGTAGAGAGGGCAACGCCGACTTCAATGTCATCGATGCTGTCACTAGCTCTGACTGGCTTGTCTTCAATTGTGATTGAGGGGGCCTAGGGGGCATCGGATTTGAGAGAACCCGAGGTGGCCGCAGAGTCCGACCACAACCTCTTTGACTTAGTGGATTTGGATGGTTTGGCCTCGGCGGGCCTCTTCTCGGCGGTGGAGGAGGTCTTCTCACCCTCGGGTAATGTCAATCTAAGTCACCGTTGCCTTGGGTTGGGCTTTCTTCAACCTCTTTGGTTTTGGTTTGGGTTGAGATTGGGAAGATGGAGATTGGACGGTAACAACGTTCTGGATCTTGGCCAGAAGATCATCAGCAACTGCCTTTTTGCAACCCATTTCGTCAGAGGAGATGGCAATGGTAACTTTAGTGCCATGGCAGATTACTGGTAGAGCTATTGGTGGGTTGGCTGGATCGTAAGAGGATGCCTCTGTACTTTGGCGTCTTCGGCTACGGGTCCTGCCTGCTGGTGTAAAAAGTGGCGCTTGACGTCGGCGTTGGTGCTGAGAGGGTGGAATCAATTGAGGAGCTGAAGTTGATGGTTGTTCTGCTGGGGTAGAGGTTGATCCCTGATCTGGCCGAGATGATGAGGTTATGGCAAGAGTGGTAGCAGAAGGGGGGACTTACTCTTCTTTGGGATGTTGGGCAAAGTTGATTTGTATGTTGGGGTTAAATTCATAAGCAAAGGAGCCTTGCGCTGATTAACAGGCAAGTCCCGCAACTTCTTAAAATCCTTACTGGGAAAGAAGTTTTTACGAAAGTCTTTTGGGGGCTGAGGAAGAGCTGCAAAGACAAAATGAGCAGACGTTAGCACATACAAAAATATCAAAATATAAAGACTTTAGAACAAGAAAAAGTGACACTTGGCTCTTACCATCCCCCTCTCTGAATACTGTTCGGCTTAAAGGGTACATGTGGAGGTCATCATTTGGTGGGAACTCCCAGTTACCTGAGATGATGAAATAATCATCTCCAGCACCCTTGTTGGAATTAGGGAGGTCCGCAATGAGTTTGTATTTGGTAGACCTCGGCTTTAAGTAATAAATGTAGCCTTTTTCTAACTTAAGGCCACACATGGTATAGCAGTACTGGATGTCGGCTAGGGTAATCCTAGCGTTCTCTTTTTTGGCTAAGGCAATTATGTTGTTGATAACTCGGAAAGAGTTGATGGCTATTTGCTTCAGGTTAAGCTTATAGTAGTGAAGGATTTGGCGGAAGAGGATGTCAAGGGGCAACCTAAGCCCGTACTCAATAAAGGCTACTACTGGGAAGGGCATGGAATTGTCTTTGGGCATGATTGAGTCCTCCTCCCCAGCCAGCCTAAGGTGGACATCAGCAGGGATGAAGAACTCCTGCCTAAAGTGTTCAAGCTTCTCTAAGGTGTCTACCCTCCACCTAAACATTCCCATAATGTCGGCTAAGTGGGAAGGGTGTTGGATTTTAGAAGGAAGTGGTTTGTTAAGGTTTAGAGGACCTCGGCAAAACTAAAAATGAATGCTAGGGCAAGAGTTTTGAGGATCTAAAGGGAATTTGTTTCAATTTTTCCTAAAGTTTTTAAGTTCTAGAGCAAGTCCCAAACCTAAGACTACAAAAATAAGGATTGAAGGCAAGAATCTGGAGAACACAACAAGAAAACAAAGAAGAATAGAGATTCAGACTCAAGAAAATTGGAAGGGGTTCAAGAACATTGCATAAAATATAAATGTGCACAAAAACAAGAATAGTGACAACCTATCAAGAACGTCAAAGTAAATGGACAACATATATGTATGTGTGTGTGTATACAAGCAACAGATTGTACAAAATCAGAATCATGAAACAGATGACAAATGGGGGAATTCAACACACAAGTAACAAATTAAGAGCATGAATTTAACACCATGGCAGTGTACAAGCATAGCAGTTTGAAGTGAAACAAGAAGTTGAAATAAGAGGAACAGTGACTTACCGAGGAAAATAAAGGTCGGTGCGAAGTACGCCGGTGTCAGATGGTGGCAATGGGAAAAGAAGTACAGCAAAAGCCTCGCTGGAGGGGAAGAGTGAAAGTGGTTGAAGAAAGCTTCGCGAAAGTAACAATGGAGGATTTGAGAGAGAAAGTTAGAGAGAGAAAGTTTGAACGAAAATAAAGATGCAAAAGTGAAACAGTGAAGAGAAAGGGAAGGAATTTTGTCAAAAACACGAAAGGACGGCAAACCACAATGAATGTGCCTTGGACGACGTGCCTGTCAGGTGGCGCACACAAATGTGACGCAACTTGATGGCGCGTGTCAGGTACGGATCAGTAGGGAAAGGACGCGTGACAAAAACGGTTGAAATACCGTGCATGACAGCTCATACTCGTGTTGAAACTCTTGAGTTCTTGATTTAATGGCGCAAAGACCTCGGCCAGGGGGACGATCTTGGCTGAATAACTTGAACAAAACTTGGTTATTGGTTCTAAAGCATTTGAGAAAACAGACTACAAGACTTGGTCAAGAGGAGTCGACTAATGATGACCTCGGTAACAAATGATAGAGCAAATTTAGCCGACGTGCTATAGGTTCAAATGATATAGGTTCCATCACCTCAAGATGCCGAGGTAATAGAACCTAGGGGGCAGTTGTGGGGATATATTTTTTGGATAGCAACACGTGGCCAAGGTGGTGTAGACACCCCATTTTTGACTGTCCTTAAGACTCAGACATCATCGATTGAGTGTTCAGTGATGATGCATGTTGTGCTCGTTTAGAGGTTTTGGAGTATTTGCTGAGAGCCTTGCCTCCGGGCCTTTGAACGCTTTGTGCTTTGGCTCGGTTTGTGGACCGAATCATTTTCTTCTCTTCCCGAAGGGAGGGAGAGGTCTTGTAGACCATCTCTTTGTGGTCGTAGACCACTTTTCGTGGTCATAGGCCACTTTTTCCATTTGGAGACTAGTTTTCGATTTTTGGAGCCTTTGGTCGCGTGCCTTGTCTTAGGACCGCTTAACGTTCTCTCTTTGGCATGGATTTTGAATCATACCTTGTTGCCTCTGCCTAGAGGGATACTGTGGTCCGGGAGACCACTTTTGTGGTTGCATACCACTTTTGATGCTCGTAGACCAGTTTTTGAGGCTTTCGGCCGCGTGCTTTGCCTCCTGATCTCTCGTCTTGCATCCGCTTTGGTTTGTTTTTCGTACAAACCTTGTTTTCCTTGTTTGGAAGGTGGTACAAGGGTGGGAGACCATTTTTTCTCCTTGGAGACCACTTTTCCTTCTGCCAGCCAGTTTTTTGGTCGAACAGCTGGCTTTCTTGGTCTTTGGGCTATCTTTTCCGATCGGCCACCACACCACTTGCTTGTTTTTGGTGCCTGGACTTCTTCCACCTATGGCCGACTAGTTTTCCTCTTGGAAGACCACTTAAAGAGGTTGGCCGACCACTTTATGTAGCAAGCTGACCACTTCAAGTGGTCGGCTGCTTTTTGACACCTTTTTCGAGATATTTTCCTCCCGCTGGCACAACAGGAGGGCAAATGAGCCATCCTCCATACATGTGTATGGAGGGATTCCCTTAAAGCTTAGCTTCTCTTAGAAGCTTTGGCTTTAGTCTTCTATAAGAGGGAGGCTACCCCTCCCTCCTCTAGGTTTAGAAAAATTACCTTTGAGTGATACATATAGTCTTGTATCTATATCTCCTTGTTGCTTCATTTTTGTGCTTCAAAAGTGTAGTTTTGTCTTGGTTTAACACACAAACACACACTCAAACACCATCCTTTGGTTGTTGAGGTGCTAAGGGGTTATTTTTGGTGTTCTTGGACTGGTTTAAGCTCAAAGAACTTGCTGGAGTTGCAGTTGTAAATGAGGTCTTCAAGGGTGAGCATTTGACCTTTAAATCCCCCTTTCTTGCTTAAGTGTTTAGCCCTTCTTGAATGTTGTTTTAAGCTTGACTCTTAACTAGAAAAAGTTCTATTTTTGTGTGCTTAAAATAGTTGTTTTAGGTCACTTTTTCGTTTGGGGTGGTTTACCCCATCTTAGGCCCTGTTAGGCCTTATTTTGAGCCATCTATTTAGGCTCTTGTTGAAGCCCTTCTTTGACCTTCCTACCATTGAAATCCAGAGGATTTTCAATGGTGGGAAGGTGGTTTTGGTGTCCTAAATAGGAGAGGGTCATCCCCTCTCCCTTGTGTCTTGTTTACTTGCTTTGAATGCCTCATTTGTGAGCATCTTTGTTAAGTTCATGTTGGCCATGTCTTAGCTTGTATTTGTGGTTATTTTGCTGTGGCATGCCACTGTTTTTGCTTTGTTTTGTCACTTCATGCATGTTTCATGCACTTGTAGTGTAAATCACACAAACTAGTCTTGTATGCCTCATGTTTGAGCATGTGTTTCTAGCTTGTTTTGGGGCCATCTCAGTAGGTTTTTTGGTGTTATTTTAACATGCCTCAGATCGTGTAAATCTCTTAAACTAGTCTTGTATGCTTCATGAAGTAGCATGTCATTCTAGCTTGTTTTCTTTCCATTTCAGCATGTTTTTGGTGATTTTTTACCATGTCATGACTCTATTTTGGTTTGGTTTGGTTTGGTTGGCCCTTGCATGCTCCATGCAGTTGCAATGCAATCCCATGAATAAGCCTAACATGCATCATGCTTTGAGATGTCATTTTAGCATGTTTTTGGCTTAGCTCTGAGAACACTTTGTTCACATTTTGGCATGTTTAAGGTTTGATTTGTGTTGTCTTGCCCATGCATGACTTGCTTTGTATAGCCTTGGTTCAATCTAGCTTGTTAGCTTTGTGTATTGAGCCCCCTTGCATGCATTACTTGGCCTATTTCAATGATTTGGCATCATTTGTAATGTTATTTCAGTCCATGTGGTGTGGCTATACACTTGCATTTGTCACTCATTCAATGCGTTGGAGGGTTGGTCCTTTATGCCTTAACATGAGCCATTGCGTATGCCTTCAT
This sequence comes from Camellia sinensis, assembly GCF_055761805.1. NCBI lineage: Eukaryota > Viridiplantae > Streptophyta > Magnoliopsida > Ericales > Theaceae > Camellia > Camellia sinensis. Next base: position 174,256,049 of record NC_138967.1, read on the forward strand.
GCCTTAGCTTGCGAGCCATCATTTCAGTGGGTTTTGGGGGTTATTATGCCATAATATAACTCTGGTTTTTGTTGGTTGAGTCATCCCATACTTGGTCCTAATAGGTGTAGTGTAATCCACCTTATTTGCCTTATAAGCATCATGTCTCATGCCTCTCATGCTAGCATGTTTTGGCTTACTTCCATACATGTTTTAGTCTCATTTTAACATGTTCTAGGACTATTTTGGGTTTCCTTAACCACATGCTTCATGTTTTGTATACTTGTAGTGTAAATGCTCTTGATTGCCTCAAGCTTTGAGCACCATTGCATGCTTCATTTGTGTTGTGTACATGATTTGGCATCACTTAACATGACATTTCAGAGCATGTAGCATTGCCATATTCCCACTTCATTCATGCTTTAAGTGCCTTTGAGTGTTGTGCATTATTGCCTAGTTTGTGGCCAAGTGTGTATGCTTGCATGCCTAGGTCTTTGGGCCCATATCTCAGCACATTTTGGTCTTTGTTAAGACCCATTTCAACTCTGTCCATGCTTAGTTAATGCATATTTGCCATGTATTGCATGCCTCATGTGTAGTCTTTTTTGCTAGCTTCATGCTTTAGGACCCTACCATGCCATACTTGTGATGTTTGAATGATTTAGCATCATTTCTTACTTAATTTCAGTGCACTTAGTGTTATTACACTTGCACATTTGTCACTCTTTGAGCCTTCTTGAGGGTTGTGCTCTTGGGCCTAGTTGAATGGCCAATGCATTGTGCATGCATGCCTTGCTTTTGTGCCTTCATTTTAGCATTATGGCCACTGATTTGGGCATGGCTGAGGTCTACCCCTTTTGGTTTAAGTCCATTGAGTATGTGGTTTGCATGTTGTTTGCATGCTTGTATTACATCGCATTGTGTATGCCATGTTGTTCATCACATTGTGTATGCCTTATACTTAGCATTGTGTATGCTTAGGTTGTATCATTGCATGCATTAGCATTGTGCATGCCATTAGCCTTGTTAGGTTGTTCAAGTTGCATTGCATGTTTGCATGTTTAAATCATATTGCATGTTGTCACATGCTTGTCCCTTACATTGTGTATGCCATGTAGTTGCATTGCATGTTTGCCATGTTACTTGTGTTGCATTGTTGTTTGGAATAGGTGTTAGGCCAAACACGGGAAAAGAGGGACGTTTCATACTTCAAGTGATGAAACATGCCTCAATTCTTGGTCGCCGACGCTCTTGATCATACATGATAGAGTTTTAGGCTTTATGTGTTTAATTGTGCATTCATTTCATATTGAATTGTGCAACATCGCCTCTCGGCCATCATGCATTGAAATGCGCGATTGGTGGCCCGAGGGTCAAGAACCACACTTCCTTGAGTTTATGACATGATAGGAAGGGTGGTTGTGCACATATATGCTGCAAATACATTGCCATGCCCTTTCTTGTTCTCTGTTGCAGTAAAATGGAATTCAGCAGCAACAACTGGTCAGCTGACCAGATAAAGTGGCTGGCCAACCACTTTTCCTGGTTCTTGGCAACAAAAAGTGGTCGGCAGGCATCTAGAGAGACCAAAAGTGGTCGGCCACCCTCCCACAGGCTTCCCAAGATGGAGTTTTAGCTTTCTGGAGCTTTGTGCAAGGTTCTGAGAACAAATGAAAACAGAGGCAAATCGGGGCATCGCATTGGATTTCCGAACGACGCAACTAGGCATGCATGCATTCCTCTTCCTCTGAGAGTTCCTGTTTTATTTGCTTTCCTTAGCTGCCATGCTTAGATAGCTAGTTTATGCTTTGGTTTGTACCTTTAATAGTTAATGTGTTTAGCTATTTCGATTCATTTTGTAATAATTAGTTAACTAGGAGTAGTTAATTAATTCGTTATGTAATAATTAGTTTAATTAGCTTAGATTAGCTAGTTATCTTTATTCGGTCCCTCCTTCGAGAGGGCATATCGTTGTAATAAACGTGCATGTGTGTGATGCATGTCTTCCAACCCTCATTTCTTTCTCCCTTTTACTTAACCGCTTATGATGGTTAGTTTTAGGGCATATTTCATTTAGCATACCTTATGCTTGCATGCGTGCATCCATTCAGCAGTCTTGCATGCACCGGGCTCGGCGCATCGTACTAACTGCATTGTATTTCAATTCCTATTTGAATACATGTATCAAGTTGCATTTCACATGACATTCTAGAATAGTCGAGCCTATTTTAGTTGCATCTTCGCATGTGTTGCATTAGCCATTTTAACATGAACTAGGATCATGCATGATTTCTGACTAGTTCTCTGTTTTGGCTCGGAGTACACTGTGAGTGTTTACGCTTTAGCGTACTACATGTGTGTTAATGTTGCCATGAAAGCATGCTTGCCATGAGGCTAACTGCTTATTTGATATAGCTGCCTGAATGCCTGTGGGTGGAGGTTGGATTGCTTGAATTGGAACAATTCATCGAATCCTCATTTTAGCCTACTTGCGAGTAGCAAACTTCAAACTATTTTCAAAATGAATATGCAATGTTTTGTTCCAAATTAGGCGATCTAGTCTATACTTGTTTGACGTGCGCATCACATAGTAAGATTAGCTAATTAACCGGAGTAAGAACACATGTGTTTTCACAAACGAGATATCATGCTTAGTATAGGCCGATCTTTTGATCAGGCGAGCGGGGGTGCTCATTAACTGACGTTCCCCTCTCGTACCCAAGTTCCCGAGCCGAGGCAACTTTGGTGATGATGGACACGTGGCCTTAGGCATGAGTCAGGGTTTCCTAGATTTCCCCAAAATAAAATATTTAGGTGGCGACTCTGTATCTGGCAAAGCAGTCCATGTTTGGCACTTCTTTAATAAAAATCAGTTTTCCAAAACGATTTGCCAGATTTGGACTCTTTGGTGATTTATCGGTCTCATATTGCACATTGTAAGACTAGATTCTGAACCGTGACATTTGAGTCCAAACTATAGTAGCTCGGAACCAAATGAGATTCGCACCGCCTCGTCAAAAGGCGTGCGGATGTCAGAGGGTTCCGGGGAGCGCGTCTACAATTTCTGGCGACTCTGCTGGGGATTTAGAGAACTTGACTCAAACTCATGATATCTTGTCTTGACTATAATTATGTGTTTCTTTGCATTGCATTTGCATTGGTGTGCCTAGGACACCGTGTTTGCCGTATGCTATTCCTGAACGGTTTGTCGGAGGCTCGCTTTGAGAAGCGTGTCATAAGGCTGACCGATTGCGGGCTCTGCCACGACAGGAACACAAACCTCGGTTTTCACCGAGGCACCCTTTTTGACCATTCGACCTAGTGCATATCAGAATACATAGTGACTATTCCAAACTAGGACAGGTTGCTTACCCAATTTTTAGGTTGTTTGAAACCGCTGTGTGCGTAGTGAAACCCTAGCTCCTGAAAAAAAAGAACAGGGAAACCCTCCCCCAACATAAGGGTGTTTTGGCTCTCATTTGCTTGTTATGTGCTGTCAAAGTGTGTCTCTACAGGGAATGTGCGTATCAATTTGCAAGTCTGGGTAATCAGGCCTGCGGGCGTTAGTGTTTGAAGAATCAGTTTTACCTGAGGGTATCAGTTTTGGGACAGTCATTTGGGCACAGCGAACAGTGTTTGAGAACAGCGTGTTCAGCTTAAAAATGGCGACTGTGTGTTGTCAGGCCAACTGTGTGTTGTCTTTAATATTATTCAGCTCATAACATAGCACACTACGCATTTTGGTTGTTTATTTCCTTATTATGCTTTATTTATATTTTTGCATGGTAGTTTAGCACTATTGCGTCCGACCAGGCAGATATTCCCTGAGCACTCTGGGTTAGAGGCCGAAGGCTCAATCGATCTATGGATCTGATAGACGGACAACCAGTGTTCCATTCGTTACCCCCAGTTACTAGACAGAGGGCAGTTAGGCAAAGGATACTAGTTTCACAGTCAGTTCAAAGGCCTTTGTCTACCCCACCTGAGTATAGTAGGGATCCAAGTTCTGTTTCTCCCGCAGAGAGGGAATACACATCAGTTCAGTCAGACCCACACTTTTCAGTCAAAATGGAAGAGATGATGCGTTAGCTCCAGGAAAGTATGCACGCCATGCAGCAGGATGCTTCTCGTCAGGCAGAAGTGGCTGCGCATCAAGCAGAGGTAGTGGTCCAGCAGGCAGAGTTAATTGCTAGGCTACAGCAACAAACCAGAGCATCTGCTTCACACCAAGCTCCTCCCCCACCTGTTGTTCCAACACCAGGGAAGACAACCAACGTCCAGGAAAATACGGACGTGCCAACAGGGCCAGCTCCGCCCCCAATCCTACCCCAGCTGTCCAAAGCACCCACCAACCTAGTGGATTCACCGTTTGAATTTGAGGTGGATCCAACAGGGTTAAAAGTGAGCAAGCTGGAAAAGCTCTTCAAGAAGTCTCAAGGAGTTCATTCCATTCTGGATATAAAGGATGGATATACCCACTCGGCCGTGATGCTGCCAGATTGGTTTAAGATGCCGCACATAGACCGCTTTGATAGGTCTGGAGATCCTATGGTGCACCTGCGACTATTTTCAGACATACTAAGGCCGATGGGCCTTTCCAGATCAGAGAAGCTTTCTTTGTTTGGCCGGACCCTGTCAGGTGTAGCGGCTATTTGGTACGCAAAATTGGAAGACTCTATTAAGAGAAGTTGGGAGGAGATGACTGAGGCCTTCATAGCTCAATATTCCTACAATACACAGATTAAGATCACAACTCGTGATCTCGAGACAACCAGGCAAGAACCGAAGGAGAGCTTCTCCAACTTCGTAATCTGATGGAGGGCCAAAGCCTCGATGATGACCATCAGGCCCGTGGACAAAGATCAGATACGAATGGTTGTGTGCAACCTCCAACCTAAGCTCATGTAGAAGATGATCGTCCTCCCCCTACCCACCTTTGCAGACCTCCATGAGATTGGGGTGCAAATAGAGGACGCCATGAAACAAGGCCTCATTGATAATGAGAGAGAGCAGCCCAAGAGGGCATTCAACCGCAATACAAATGCAGGCATAAGCAGTGCTGCAGCCGGCAGATCTTCAGATGTCGGAATGGCCACCACCACCACTCCAAAAACCCTTACAGTTACCCCATTCACCGGTGCGTCCTGTAATAGCTCGCAAACAGCTAGATATGCACCAAGAGGCCAAATAACCTTCACTCCACTATACATGCCCTTGTCCAAAGCTTTGGGGGTTTTGATCAAGAAAGGGCACTTGAAGCCCCTAGAGCCACGGCCATTGCCAGAAAAACTTTCTCCCTCTCATAACCCAGCTAGATACTGTGCCTATCACCAATAGCATGGTCACGACACTGACCAGTGCTTTAGACTGCGTCATGATATCCAAGATCTTGACAATAAGGTAATCGCACCTCCGGAAAAACCAAACGTCACAACTGTAGATGCACCCCGGGTGAGGGCCTTCCGTGCTACAGTTCGGACTCATTATTGTATCGGTTCTTAATCTGATCTCACAATATGTGATGTGAGATTGATAAATCACCAAAGAGTCCAAATTCGGCAAATCGTTTTGGAAAACTGATTTTTGTAAAGAAGTGCCAAACATGGACTGTTTTGCCAGATACAGAGTCGCCACCTAAATATTTTATTTTGGGAGAATTTAGGAAACCCTGACTCGTTGCCTAAGGCCACGTGTCCGTCATCACCAAAGTTGCCTCGGCTCGGGAACTTGGGTACAATTGGGGAAGGCCATCTATGAGCACCTCCGCTCGCCCGATCAAAGATCAGCCTGTACTAAATATGATATTTTGTTTTTGAGAACACATGTGTTCTTATTCCGATTAATTAGCTAGAATTACTATGTGATGCGCACAACACACAAGTATAGACTAGATCGCCTAATTTCGAACAAAGTATTGCATATCTGTTTGTTTAGAAATGGTTTGAAGTTTGCTACTCGCAAGTAGGTTAAAATACGGATTTCAATGAATTGTACCAATTCAAGTAATCCAACCTTCACCCACAGGCATTCAAGCAGTTATATCACATAAGTAATTAGCCTCATGGTAAGCATGCTTTCATGTTAACACTTACATACATGCAAGATGCTAAAGCATAAACACTCACAGTGTACTCTAAGCCAAAACACAGAATTAGTCAGTAATCAATGCATGATCCTAATTCATGTTAAGATGGCTAATGCAACACATGCGAAGATGCAACTAGAATAGGCTCGGCTAATCTAAGATGGCATGTGAAATGTGACAATTCGATACATGTATTCAACTCAGAATTGAAATACAATGTTGTTAGTATGATACGCCGAGCCCAGTGCATGCAATATAGATGAATGGATGCACGCATGCGAGCATAAGGTATGCTAAATGAAATATGACCTAGAACTAACCATCAAAAGCAGGTAAGTAAAAGGGAGAAAGACGTGGGGTGGGAAAACATTCACACACGCACGCACACTTATTACAAAATTAGCCCTCGTGACGGAGGGTCCGAAAGAATAATACAAATTGACTAATTAACTAACTAACTAGCTAATTAAATATTACACAACACTTAACTAATTAAAAATTAATTAAGCTATGAAAGCAGTAAAAACAGCCTTGGGAAGAGGAATGCATGCGTGCTCGGATGGCTTCGCTCAAAAATCCATCGCCATGTCACATGCTAGCTCTGTTTACACAACTCTGCTCCTCTGAAAATTGTGCTAACTTCTGTGACACTTCTGAACTACCTTGGGGACATGCTGAGAGTCCATCGGCCAAGAGGTATGGCCACCGGCCACGAAAAACTAGTCATCGACCAAAAGTATGGCTCTCGGCCAGAAATGTTTAGTCGGCCGACACTGAATATGGTCGGTCGACCATCTATTCCTACAGAATCCTGTTTTGCTGCAGTAGAGGAAAAATAGAGCATGGCAATGCATTTCACAAGACAATGTATGCACGACCACCCTCCCTATCATGTTATGAACTCAAGGGAGTATAGTCATCGACCCTCGAGCCACCAATCACGCATTTCAATGCATGATGGCCAAAGGAGCCAAGTATGCACATTAATGTGAAATGCATGCACAAAACACATATGAATGCTTAGAACTCTATCATGCTTTGATCAAGAGCGTCGGCGACCGGGGATTGAGGCACGTTTCGTCACTTCAAATACGAACGTTCATCGCTCCTCGTGTTTGGTTTGACACGTCAAACCAAACACAATGCAATGCATGTATGCCAAATATAATGCAACATGGAAATGTAATGTCATGTAACCTAAGCATGCCAAATGCAAAAGGACTCTAGCACGCACACAAGGCTAAGGTAACAAGCATGCCAAATGCGATGCAACCTAAACAAGCATGCAAAAATGCAAGGCATGTGACAACATTCAAGGATAGGCAAGCATGTAACAACATGCAAGGGACAATACATGCAACAATACAAAGCAACTTAACAAAAGGAGGCATGCCAAATGCGATATAACTCAAGCATGCAACAACATGCAATAGGCCAACTATGCAACAACATGCAAGGCAAGCATGCAACAACATGTGACAATGGTCTTAAACCAAAATGGACAGCTCTCAAATAGGTCCAAATCAGCTACCAAAGTGATGAATTGAGGCACCGCAAGGGCAAGACACATGTGTTCACACATTGATCCATAAACTATGCAACAATGCACAATCCTCAAACATGAACGAGATGTGATAAACATGAGAATGTGACAATGCAATAAGCTCTGAAATCACTCAAGGAGTAGTGTCAAACCACTCAAACAAGTTAAGCATGGCATGCTAATAAACTCAAAGCTCAAAGCTAGCTAAGGGGCTTGAATCAAGGCCATATCATCCAAGCCCCAATGGACCAAGGTGACCAAAAATAGTCCCAAAGTAGACCAAAACAAGGCTAGGACATGCATGGGATGGGGCCAAAACATGCTAGAAAGGTGAGCACAAAACATGAAGCACACAAGGCCAAAAGGGGCAATGGTACTACACCTATTACAACCAAACATGGCATGACTTACCCAATTAAAATCAGAGCCATGGCATGTCAAAATAAGCCCAAATACCCACTAAGATGGCATCCCAAAGACTTAAGCATGATGGCATACACAATGACACATTCATAAGGCATAAAACACAAACTATCCAAAGCATGAATAGGTGATAAATGCAAGGGTGTGATCATGAAACATGGACTGAAATCACATTTCACATGATGCCAAATCATGAAAATACTTCAAGTAACACATGCTAATGCACTCAAAGCACAAAGCTCACAAGCTAGAATGAACCAAGGTTATACAAAACAATGCAGGCATGACCAAGACAACTCCAAACAGAGCTTAAACATGGTAAAACATGATTAAAAGCTCCTTTGAGTTGAGCCAAAACATGCAAGCATGATGGTCCAAACACAAGATGCATGTTATGCAAACATGCAAGATTACTCTAGAAGTATGTGAAGCATGCAAAATGCTATCAAACCAACATGGAATAGAGTTAAGGCAAGTCCTAAAAGCCACTAAAAAGTGCTGAAATAGAACCAAGACATGCTAAGTAAACATGCTAACATTATGAGCCAATATGGAAGCATATGAGACACAAGGAGAGGGGGGTGTCCCTCTCCTTTTTCAGACTTCAAACCACTTCTCTATCACTAAAAATCCCCTAGATTTCAGTGGTGAGAAGGCCAAAATGAGATGGTTCCAAAGCTCAAAAGTAAAGGCACAAAACAAGGCCAAACAAGGCCTAAGAGGGGGTAGACAACCCCCAACCAAAAAGTGACCTTAAACAATCATCTTAAGCATACAAAATCAGATCTTTTTACAGTTCATAGCTAATCTTAAAACAATATTCAAGATAGGCTAAAAGCTTAAGCAAGAAAGGGGGATCCAAAGTAGTTTGCTCACCCTTGAAGAACACCTTCAAGAACACCAACTCCAGCAACTCCCTTGGATCAAAATCAGCTCAAGAACTCTAAGATCAACCTTCTAGTGCCTCAGCAACCAAGGATAGTGTAATGCTAGGTGTTTATGTGCAATAATAAGAACAAAACACACTTTTGAGCTTAAACACACACACAAATCTAGAGAGAGAGAGATATAGAGAGAGAGAGCTATATCTAACTTGTATCTCAGATTTCTGAAACCCCTGGAAAGGGAGGGGAGGCTCTCCTCTTATAGGAATTCAATTCCTAAGCTTCTTGGAGAAGCTAAAACAAGGGAGCAAATCCCTCCATACACGTGTATGGAGGGGGTGTATTATGGATGCCAGCTGTGACAGCTGGCATAAAATATCTGCCAAAAACAGATGGAAAGGGGTCGACTAGCAAAAATGGCCGATTGACCAACAAATGTGGTCGACCGACCAACAAAAGTGCCGACTGGCCAACACATTTGACCGATAGCAAAGAAAAGGGGGCCGGTGGCTTCATGCCTTGGCCGATGGGTTGAGGGGATGGCCAACAAGCCACCCTCTTCCCTTAAAAATAGAAACAAAAGTGCTTAGTCCATAACCAAGCACAAAACAGTCAAGTTAAGAGAACATTATCACCATCTGCACCTGACTCTGAGCCTGAACCATCCCTAGCCTCATCTCCATCCTGAGACGACCTTGACTGCGGACTCACTGCCTCCTCGTCAGACTCATCATCATCTAGGGCAGGCCCTCGTGAACTACTCCCGGCGTAGGCACGCCAAACTCTGCTACGACTGTGCGCCAGAGTCCCTCGTCCCGCTCCCTCTGCTGCTCAGGGAGGTGCTGAAGGACCCGCCCCTGCTCCTACTGGGGCACCTGATGGGCCTGGCATCATGAAAGGAATCTGAAAAAAGGCAATTCACCAAAATGCATTAGTAATGAAAATATATCAGATGCGAAGAATAATGTATTGTGAGTAGTGAATGATTTGCAGTGTATTTATGCCGTAAGCGTTGTATGGGAGCAATGTATCAGATCAGTGTAGTGTGGAACTGTGCAAATGATGGCGTGTCAAGAAAAGACTTTGTGGCATGAAGTGTAGTTTGAAAGAACCTATCGAAATACTGTAAATACTGAGCAGGTCCAAGTTTGTCTACAGCATCCCTATCACCGAGGCCGTCAGCTCTAGAGACTGACGAGTGTACTCAATAGGAGCCTGCAAAAGTGTTGAAGTTATTAGTAATCTGCGGGATATCAAATGAAGTGAGATGACTGTACAGAATGAAAAGTATAGCACATACTGGGGTCGAGCCGTGAACTCCGACAAGCTCATGACCAGCTGGAGGAGGAGCGAAGGGAATCTGATAAATCTCTCCAGCCCGCCCTTGGCATGTCATAGTAGTAGGCAGCGCTGGCCATACAGCCCCCTGTCTCCCCTCAAGACCTCTCCTCCTATGAGACCTAGTCGCCCCGCCTCTTGTAGCTGGAGTCCTCGCTCCCTCTCCTCCTCGGACACTGGACAAAGGTGGCATCAAGTGTGTCTGAATAAAGGTTGCGTAGTCTCCCTTTGCGCGGAAGAAACCCGTCTCCAGTCCTACCATGAACTGGATCACCTGGTCGACGGACAGCCTGTGTGTCTCCCTCATCGATGGTGGAGGTGCCGTCGGTACAAATGGAGTAGGTAGTCCCAAGGTCTACCGTACAAAGCGCTCACTCAAAAACCAAGTGCGACAGATCGGGCCCTTGAAGAGGATGTGGAACTAAGACATAGTCCGGGCAGTGTGGTACTGATCTCGGAGTCCTGACAAAATCACCTCCCATGGCTGCCATGTAATCTAAGAAAAGAGAATGAATAGGATGATCAGTCGTCAAATAACTAATGTGGGTGCATCAGATAAATCAAAATAATATCGTTGCAGAATTACCTCGCGCGCTGTGACCGAGTCGAAATACTGCCGGAAGAACATAAAGCTCTCTCGGGTCCTATGACGAAGCGGGCCGTCGTATACATCAAAGAATGGGACTGTCGCGGGGGTCTCCTCCACAGGATCTGGAGCAAGTGCCGGGAAGTATGCGTAACACCCACACCCACAACTGTGAGAAACATGTGATCAGTACAATGTATGAACAAAGTATAGAACATACAGAAAGTAGAATGCAGTACAATGCGTAAGGAACACAAGTCTAGAGCAGATATTAGATTTTATGTATGCAGTGTATGGCATGAAGTGTGCAGTATGTATGGCGTACAGAAAATGGAAAGCAGAAAGCGTACAGTACAATAGCAGATAGAGAAAATACAGAAAGTACAAGTGTTGAACAAAGCAAAAGCGGAAAATGCTAAGCAAAGTAATGAAGGAGAAACTAGGTTATGTACCTCCCAAGCTCGCCAGTAGCCGCCGATCAACCTCCCACACATTCGAGAGGTTGAGCTCATGTATCCGTAGAGGGTAGTAAGGCCAGCGGCGCCCCAGTCGTAGAAACGAATCCGCTAGAGCACCACCAGAGCGCCCAGGAAGTATAAACCCACGGTATTCCACCTGTTCAAAAACAAGGTGGTACCAAAAAGGAACAAGAGGAAGCCCCTGGCATACTGCTCCACCTCCTCGTCAGTCTCGAGATACTTCCCTCTATAATGCTTCTTGAGCCAGGTATATCTAACCATACCCGCCCGAAGTATCGGTGGATGCGCTCCAAGTAATGTATCCCATGCGGCTACCCACTCTCCCATGTCAGGATCAAGAGGAATCAGATCACCTCCTACGCCCAAGCCAGTGATCATAGCAAAGTCGAAAGGAGTCATCGTCATCTCTCCCGCCATGGAGAAGTGGAAGGAATTAGTGGTGTCCCACCACCTCTCCACAAGAGCCCCTAGGAGAGGGCGACTCACTGTGACCCGTGTTAGGCTGCAGCAAAACAAGCCAAAGCTGGTCCCGTCGATGATCTGGCGGACCCTCATAGGAAGTACATCATACCAATCCCGAGCTGTCGTTGCGCCATAACCTCTGAAGGAGTGGGATTTATCCTGTTGACAGTGCATATGTCAAAATCAAATCAGTGATGTATTGAAAGTACAGTTGCATTCAGATCAGTGATGTATTGAAAGAACAGTTGCATTCAGATCAGTGATGTATTGAAAGAATAGTTGCATTCAGATCAGTGATGTATCGAAGATACAGTTGAATTCAAAATAGTGACGCATGAGGTGTGATTGTATACAGTACATACAGGGCAGTGATGTGTGAAGTACAGTTAAATACAGCACAACAAAGTACGAAATACAGCCAAATCCAAGCATGCGATGCAATCAGATCAAAACAGTGCAAGAAATGCAAATAGTTGAAAGTAATACAGCAAAAAAAAAAAAAAAAAAAAAGAGAAGCAGAGTTGGTACCTCCATAGCAATGGCTGACAAATGAGACATCGGCTCTCTCAGTAAGAGGTCGTCTGGCGTCCCCTCATCGAAATCAATGAAAGAGTGGATGCCTCCCGCTACTGGTATAATGTGAGTCTCCGGGTGATACCTCGCGAGGTCGAAGGGACGTACACTCAGTGGTAAAGGTTGAGGCTCAACCCCCAGCTCAGCCGCAAAGTCTGCGCCAAGCTCCACTAGAAGGAGTGCCGAGAAACCCCCATCATGCGAGATATCGTCAGCCATCTGAAATAAATGCAAAAATGAGCAAAAATGAGCAAAATGGTGGAGTTTTGAACAAATCAATCCCTAAGAGAGAGAAAAGTTCAAATAAAGTTGAAAACTTGGGAAAGTGAACTAACCTTGAGAGGAACTCAGGGCAAATGATCCTTGAATGGGGGAAATGATAGAAGAATCGTCGAAATCAAGTTCTGATAGGTTCAAATCAAAGAAAGCGAAAGTGTTTCTTGAAGAAAATGTTTTTAGGGTGTTGGGAAACGCGTAGAACATGCGAATCTAGAGAGAAGACACACCTAGAGGGCAATGGAAATGTTTTCTATGCAAGAGTTTGTGAGAAAATGAGGTAATTTTGGGTAAATATGAAGACCCATGGCCAAAAAGACCAATTTGCCCAAATCTACCACCGATGGCCGGCAGCGCATTGTTGATAGTTGGCATAGGGCCGATAGTATTCCCTGAGGGCCGGCGTGCCTTCACCAGCTCCTACTGCCTATTTTACCTTGGTATGTGTGCTTGGGTTCCAATGATCCTGAGTATTGTTTAAAATTTGATTCAAGATGTCTTTATCAAGCATGTTTTTGTTGTCACTTAGCATTTGCTTGTTGCATTAAATATCCATTCTATGTACTTGCATTGTTTTTCATATTTAACCTGCGTTGTCTCGCATATTTTACTCGCATTATTCTGCATCTTTAACCTGCGTTGTCTCGCACGTTTTACTTGCATTGTTTTGCATATTTAACCTGCGTTATTTCGCATATTTTACTCGCATTATTCTGCATATTTAACCTGCGTTATCTCGTATGTTTTACTTGCATTGTTTTGCGTATTTAACCTGCGTTGTCTCACATGTTTTATGCATTTCTTTAACCTGCATTGTCTCGCATGTTTTACGCATTTCTTTAACCTGCGTTGTCTCGCATGTTTTATGCATTTCTTTAACCTGTGTTGTCTCGCATGTCTTACGCATTTCTTTAACCTGTGTTGTCTCGCATGTTTTACGCATTTCTTTAACCTGCATTGTCTCGCATGTTTTATGCATTTCTTTAACCTGTGTTGTCTCGCATGTTTTATTTGCGCTGTTACACATTTTTTTAACCTGCGTTATCTTGCACGTTTTACACATTTCTTTAACCTGCGTTGTCTCGCATGTTTTATTTGCGTTGTTACGCATTTCTTTAACCTGCGTTGTCTCGCATGTTTTATTTGCGCTGTTACGTATTTCTTTAACCTGCGTTGTCTTGCATGTTTTACACATTTCTTTAACCTGCGTTGTCTCGCATGTTTTATGCATTTCTTTAACCTGCATTGTCTCACATGTTTTATGAATTTCTTTAACCTGCGTTGTCTCGCATGTTTTATTTGCGCTGTTACGCATTTCTTTAACCTGCGTTGTCTCGCATGTTTTATTTGCACTGTTACGCATTTCTTTAACCTGCGTTGTCTCGCATGTTTTATGCATTTTTTTAACATGCATTGTCTCATATGTTTTATTTGCATTGTTACGCATTTCTTTAACCTGCGTTGTCTCGCATGTTTTACGCATTTCTTTAACCTGCGTTGTCTCGCATGTTTTATGCATTTCTTTAACCAGCATTGTCTCGCATGTTTTATTTGCATTGTTACGTATTTCTTTAACCTGCATTACCTCGCATGTTTTACGCATTTCTTTAACCTGCGTTGTCTCGCATGTTTTATTTGCGCTGTTATGCATTTCTTTAACCTGCGTTGTCTTGCATGTTTTATTTGCGCTGTTACGCATTTCTTTAACCTGTGTTGTCTCGTATGTTTTACGTATTTCTTTAACCTGCGTTGTCTCGCATGTTTTATTTGCGTTGTTATGCATGTTTTACTTGCGCTGTTACACACTTCTTTAACTTGCGTTGTTACGCATGTTTTACTCGCGCTATTACGCACTTCTTTAACCTGCGTTGTCTCGCATGTTTTACTCGCACTGTCACGCACTTCTTTAACTTGCGTTGTTACGCATGTTTTACTTGCATTGTCTTGCACCCTTCCACCCGCATTATTATGTGCACGCTTAGGTTGCATTGTCTTGCACCCCTCCACTTGTGTTGTCACGCACTTTTTATTTGCATTGTTATGCATGTTTCTAATGATATTGTACTTGTTGAGTTTCTTTCTTTTGCAGGCACGATATTGTATGTACGGTTCATTTGAAGCTGGCACGACCAGACGAACCAGACAGGTATTGTATGTACTCCGTGTGAGAAGTGGTGAGAATTATAATTCTCTTGAATCCTTTCTACATGCAATGTAGTTTGGTTTGAATTCTCTTGCTTAAACTATTGCATTTACTTTGCATAAATGCTTCATTACAGCTTTCTTTGCATAATCTTAAGTTATGCTCTTGCATCATGCATTTCATTTGCATTTTGCCCCAGCCTGCAGGCACATCTCTACGTGGTTATATTGAATGTTTGCCTGAGTCTTCGGCCTTGTCAAAAAGGGGTCATCTCTGGGTTTTGACATTCACTCCCGTCACTTTGTGACTTTCGAGTTCTATCAAAGAGGGGCAACTGTAGACACCCCATTTTGACGATCCTCAAGACTTGGTTGTGCTTGCAGGTACATCCACCCACAAGTTCGTTTGCTCATCGAGTACTCGACTGTCGCGGCGGATCGTCACAGGTTTGAGCTTTCCAAACCCTGTATCCTTTATGCCTTATTCTTGGACCATGTGTTGGCCCTTCTAGCTTGATCTTCATAGTGCACTGCCGGCCTTGCTTTTTCCCCTGCCTGCTACTGATGATGCCTGCCGGCCATCAGTGAGCCACTGCCGGCTGTCTCCGCAGGTTTTGCTCCAGATCTTTTGAGCCAGCTGGTTTTCACTCATCTTCCCTCCATACAAGTGTATGGAGGGATGAAGCTCTTGCCAAGCTTGTTTAACAAGCTTTGCATTGCCCTCTTCTATATAAGGAGAGGCTCTTCCTCTCTATCAGAGGTTGAGCCATTTTTAGAGAAGATATATCTCTTTCTATATTTCTCATTCTCTCTCTATATTGTTGTTGTTTTGTGCCTTAAAAGTCCATTCTCTTCTCACTTTTGCACTACAACACATAGTGATACATCGCCACCTTTGGGCTGAGGTTCTTAGGAGTGTTATTTGAGCTCTAAAAGTTGATTTCTAGCCTCTGAGGTTGCTGGTTTCGAAGTTAATCTTCAAGGGTGAGTATATTTCCCATTTAACCCTTTTTTTGTATACCATTTTGGCCATCCTTGCATATTGTTTTAGGCCTTACTTTCAGCTGAAAAAAGTTCTGTATTTGAGTGCTTTTGATGATCGTTTAAGGCCTCTTTGGTGTTAAGGGTGTTCTACCTTCTTGTTTGCCTTGTTTGGCCTTGTTTTGTGCCATGCCTTAAGGCCTTTGAGTTGGTCTTTGTCTGGCCTTTTAGCCACTGAAATCCAGTGGATTTTCAGTGGTAGGAATGTGGTTTTGAGGCCTCAAATCAGAGAGGGGTGACCCTCTCTCTTTTTGTTTTGTTTGCTTGAGTTATTGGCCTATCAAAGGAGCATGTATCCCTATACTTTTGAGGCTTAGTTCAGGTACTTTTTTGCGACTTTTAGGACTTCATTAAGTCTGTCCATGGCTGGTTTGGTCACTTTATGCATGCCTCTTGTATGTGTAGTGCAATCCCATTTGTGGCTCATGAAAGTAGCATGTCTTTCTTGCATGTGTTGGCTCTATTTCGGTGGGTTTTTTATCATCATTTTCCATCTCATAACTCTATCTAAAGTTGGTTTGGTAGTCACTTGAGTGGCTCATGCACTTGTAGTGTAAATCTTGCTTACTAGCCTTGTGTGTATGATGTTTTGACTCATCATTCTAGCATATTTTGGCTATGCTCCAACATGATTTTATTCATATTTTGGGCTGTACTAGGATTGTTTTGGGCTTCCATGGTCACATGACTCATGTTTAGTATAGCTATAGAGCAAATGCTTTGACTAGCCTTGAGTTTTAAGGGAGCTTGCATGCTTAACTTGTGATGTTTTCATGCTTTGGCATCATTTGGAGTGTTACATCAGTGCATATTTCATGGTCATACACTTTCCTTTGTCATGCTTTCCATGCCTTGAAGAGTTGGTGTTCTATACCTCATGAATGGATCATTGTGCATGCCTCTATGCTTAGGTCTTTGGGATGCCATCTCAGTAGGTTTTTGGGCTTATTTTGACATGATATAACCCTGTTTTGTGTTGTCCAAATCATGCCATGTTTGGTTGTAATAGGTGTAGTGCAATCCCCCTTTGTTGGTCTTACTTGCGCTATGCTCTATGCCTTCCATGTTGACTTGTTTTGGCCTTGGTCCTTGCATGTTTTAGATTCATTTTGGCATGATCTAGGACTATTTTGGTTGTCCTCGGCCCTTTGGGGTTTGATTTATGTGGCCTTGGTACAAGCTCCTTGTTTAGTCTTAAGCTTTGAACATCCTAGCATGCTATGCTTGCATTGTTTAGTTGGTTTGGCATCAATTCACATGGGATTTTAGAGCTTACCTTATTGCCACATTATTATGATTGTCATTCCTTGCTCATGTTTGAGAGTTGTGTCCTTATGCCTTAATTCTTGGGCCAATGCATTGTACGTGCATATCTTGCTTTTGTGCCTTGGTTTCATCACTAATGGCCACTGATTTAGGGCATGACTGAGGTCTACCCTTTTGGTTTGAGTCCATTGAGCATGCCATGTAGTTCATAGCATTGAGTATGCCATGTTGATTCATTGCATTGTGTATGCCATGCTTGTGTTGCATTTTGTTTAGAATAGGTGTTAGTCCAAACACGAGAAACGAGGGACGTTTCATACTTGAAGTGATGAAATATGTCTCAATTCTTGGTCACCGACACTCTTGACGATGCATGATAGAGTTCTAGGCATTTATGTGTTTTTGTGCATTCATTTTACATTGAAATTTGCACCAGTTGGATCTTTGGCCATCATGCATCGAGATGCATAATTGATGGTCTTGGATCCGATTATGCCTCTCCCTTGATGTTTTGAGGTGATATGGGGTGGCATAGTGCGTACATACCCTTGGAAGACCCTCCATTTCCTCTATTTTGTGCTTTGCTACAGCTTGGTGTCATAGCACACCAGTGGCCGGCAGCTTCTCATTATTGGCCAGCACCCCCCTCATCCTTGGCCGGCAATGTACCATCTTTGGCCGGCAGGGTGGTCGGCAGCAACTTCTCATGGCCGGCAGGCCACTGGTGCATTCCTCACCTGGTTTTGGTAAGATCCAGTAGCTAATTCTCAAGGACACCCGCAGACAGAGCCTCTAAAGAGCATTTGGAGAGCTTTCGGGACGGGAACCGAGCATGCATCGCCAACTTTTTCAAGGCAGAGCTGAGGCAACCTTGTTTACATATTTCAATGCTTACCTGTTAGTTAGCTTCAATTTGTAATTTAATTAGTTAATTTGTTAATTAATTAAGTGTTGTAATAATTAGTAGGTAGATTGCTTATTATTCACTTTGGTTATGTAATAATTAATTAGCTTGTTAGTTAGTTAACTAGTCGGTTTGTATTATTCATTCGGACCGTCCGTCAAGAGGGCGAATTTTGTAATAAGTGTGCGTGCGTGTGTGCATGTCTTCCAATCCTCATTTCTTTGTCCTTTTTACTTACCCGCTTTTGATGGTTAGTTTTAGGGCATGTTTCAATTAGCATCCTTATGCTTCGCATACGTGCATTCATTCATCTGTCTTGCATGCACCAGGCTCGGCGCATCATACTAACTGCATCGTGTTTCAATCCCTACTTGAATACATGATTATCAAGTCGCATCTCATATGCCATTTTAGAATAGCCGAGCCTATTTCTAGTTGCATTTTGCATGTGTTGCATTAGCCATATTAACATGAACTAAGATCATGCATTGATTTCTAACTAGTTCTCTGTTTTGGCTCGGAGTACACTATGAGTGTTTACGCTTTAGCATACTGCATGTGTGTTATTGATTGCCATGAAAGCATGCTTGCCATGAGGCTAACTGCTTATCTGATATAACTGCCTGAATGCCTGTGGGTGAAGGTTGGATTGCTTGAATTGGAACAATTCATTGAAATCCTTGATTTAGCCTACTTGCGAGTAGCACTTTCAAACCATTTTCATAGACGAACATGCAATGTTTTGTTCCAAATTAGGCGATCTAGTCTATACTTGTATGCTGTGCGCATCACTAGTAAGATTAGCTACTTAACCGGAATAAGAACACATGTGTTTTCAAAAAAAAAAATATCATGCTTAGTACAGGCTGGTCTTTGATCGGGCAAGCGGGGGTGCTCATTGCATGACCTTCCCCTCTCGTACCTAAGTTCTCGAGCCGAGACAACTTTGGTGATGACGGACACGTGGCCTTAGGCATGAATCAGGGTTTCCTAAATTTCCTCCCAAAACAAAATATTTAGGTGGCGACTCTGTATCTGGCAAAGCAGTCCATGTTTGGCACTTCTTTATAAAAATCAGTTTTTCAAAACGATTTGCCGGATTTGGACTCTTTGGTGATTTATCGATCTTGCATTGCACTTTGCGAGATCAGATTCAGAACCATGACATTTGAGTCTGAACTGTAGTAGTGAGCCCTGATTCGGGCGCGTCTACAGTACCAACGCTGCAAATGTTTAGAGGAACATCAAGAATCATAGATGGCTGAATATAAGTTTGAACATTCCTTTTGATCAATGGTTGCTATCTAATTAGAAAAGTAAGAGCTCTAAAATTTGGAATGTACCACGGGGAACTGTTTTTATCCTAATTCTTTGGAAAATTTGGAAAGACAAGAATAATATGGTTTTTCGCCAAGAAGATTGTAATGCAGAGGAGGCTGCTAGATTTATTCACTTGCAAGCCATTGAAATTCAGGAAGCCTTTCTGATTGATCATTTCACGGAGAGGAAAATACCTCAAGTTTCTAATTGGTGTTGTCTTCTTGTAGGTAAAATTAAGCTTAACATGGATGGATGCTCTAAAGGAAATCCAGTTAGAACCCACAAAGGTGTATGTGTGTAAATTAAATGTATAAAATAAATAAACAATAAAATAAAATAATTCAAAAAATAAATATATAAATTATTTCCCGAATTAAAAGCTTACAGAAATTAATGTCGAGGGTTGTGTTGGACACAATCTCCTTAAAGTAGATTTCACCCTCGCTCTGGTGCTTTGAGTTAAAATGGCGTCTACTTCCCAGGATGCAATGACTAACACTTGATTTTACAGTACTATAAAATCAAGTCTGGAAAACCAAAAAATGTTGTAACTCTTTCTCTTTATTTTCTTAAAAATAAATGCCGAAAAATACAGAGAAACACAGAGAGGGAAGACGAATTTATGATAGAAAAATCTGATTAAAGAATGCTGGAATTGAAGGCTTTTATAGAAGAAAATATGGCTGTTCCGAACAAGTAGTAACCTGTTCGGACAGATTGAATAGGCAGCAAACAGATTTGAATCTGTCCAAACAGATTCAGTTTGAAATGAATAGGTATGAACTTGTTTTGAACCTTCTGAACTTGTTCCATGAAGGGTAAAACAGTTTGGGACCTGTTTGGATGAAGGAAAAAAATTTTGGACCAATTTATTTTGAATTTTGAAACCAAAATAAAAAATAAAAAATAAATTACAAATGTTTTTGGCCCAAAAGATAAATATTGGGCCGAACAAGCCGAACCCAACCTCACACCACGCACCCGCGCCCGTGCCTAAGCCCAAGCCCAAGCCCAGCCCGCTCGGACAGACGGCGGCCCGCACGTGTGGTTTTAGTTTTGGGTCCAATGGGTCTAGCCCATTACACCCATAACCTCACCCTTCCACAAACTTGGGTATCGCTTGGGGCCCATCCCAAGTATCCAATGCTAAAGTTTATAAACCCAAGCAATTCCTCAAGCATTTTCAATGTGGGACAAGCACATTTCACAAATGTATAGTAAACCCACCAAAATACATTTCCACGAATCCGAAAATGCGCGTTGAATTCTCATTCATTCGAAAATGGTTTTGAGCAACCAAATACATGATTTTATTCACTGCGTGGCATTAAATATGAATCCAATAAAAAATGTTAAAAATTACGCTCAGGTCCCACCTTAATTAATGCTCAAAGTTAGAAAAAAATAAGGATTTTTCCAAAACTATTCCAAAGCCATTTTCCAACAATCCCCCACATGATAGAAATGGGTAGGAGTAAACCTCCTTAGTGATACGTGAAGTTATCCATAATTCGGTTGTCCCTTTGAACCTAGATCTTGGGATCTCCAGTCAACTAGGTTGGGTTGCCATTATGGCAACTTTTAAGTAATAGGCTTTAATCCCATTCCCCTCGATAAATAATACACTTGCTCTCTGGCTATCCCTTTAGTCAATGGATCCGCAATATTCTCATTTGACTTTACATATTCTATGGAAATTATTCCATGTGAGAGCAAATGCCTAACGGTATGTCTTCGACGAATGTGTCGAGACTTACCGTTATAGATATGATTTTGTGCCCGTCCTATTGCTGCTTCATTATCACAATGAATGCATATAACTGGCACAGGTTTAGGCCACATTGGAATGTCTTCTGAGAAATTACGAAGCCATTTTGCTTCTTCTCCTGTTTTATCTAATGCGATAAACTCAGATTCCATTATCGACCTTCCTATGCATGCCTGCTTTGAGGATTTCCAAGAGACTGCAGCACCTCCCAGGGTAAAGACATATCCACTAGTGGATTTTGAGTCTTTAGTATCTGATATCCAATTTGCATCGCTGTACCCCTCGAGTACTGCTGGATATTTGGTATAATGTAAGCCATAATTTTGGGTATGTCTTAGATACCTAAGTACCCCAATTATTGCTTTCCAATGATCGGACCCTGGATTACTTGTATACCTACTAAATTTGCTTACAGCATAGGCTAAATCTAGCCTAGTGCAATTCATTAAGTACATCAAGCTTCCGATTATCCGAGAGACTAATGTCAACAGGTTTTTTAGCAAGACGGTCGTCATGTTTTCCAAATTTCTCCAGAATCTTCTCAACATAGTGAGACTAAGATAAAGCATACCCTTTAGATGTTCTAGTAATTTTTATTCCTAGAATTACATCTGCTACTCCCAAATCGTTCATGTCAAACTTTTTGTTCAACATTTTCTTCGTAAATTTAATCATGTCATTATTGCTTCCAATAATGAGCATGTCATCCACATAAAGACAAACTATGACATAGCCTTTGTCTGTACTTTTAACATAGACGCATTTGTCACATTCGTTTATCTTAAAACCATTCGAAAGCATAGCGTGATCAAATTTTTCATGCCATTGTTTCGGAGCTTGTTTTAATCCATAAAAGGATTTAACAAGTTTACAAACCTTTTTCTCTTGGCTGAGGACTTGAAACCTTTCTGGTTGTTCCATATAGATTTTCTCATCTAACTCGCCATTCAAAAAAGTTGTTTTAACATCCATTTGATGTATTTCCAGATTATACAAAGCTGCAATCACAATCAACATACGAATGGATGTTATTCTTGTCACTGGTGAATAGGTGTCAAAATAATCAAGGCCTTCCTTCTACCTGTATCCCTTAATAACAAGCCTAGCCTTGTATTTATCTATTGAACTATCTGCTTTCATTTTTCTCTTGAATATCTACTTATATCCAAGAGGTTTACATCCTGGTGGAAGATCCACCAGTTCCCAAGTATGATTTTGCAGTATTGATTCAATTTCACTATTCACAGCCTATCTCCACAATGGAGTTTCAGGATTGGACATTGCTTTTTTGAAGTTTTGATGCTCATTTTCTAATAGGTATGTTAGAAAATCTAGACCAAATAATTTAGAGATCCTAGCCTTCTTGCTATGTCTAGGTTCATCTGATTCATTATCATTTTGGTTTTCACTGCTACACATAGCAGTATCAAAAGTTCTTTTATTTGAATTTTTCTCTTCAATTTCCTTGCTACAAAAAATGTGTTCAAAAAACGATGCATCTCTTGACTCAATAATAGTGTTTACATGCATATCCGGATTTTTAGATCTATGAACTAAAAATCTATATGCACTACTATTATTTGCATAACCAATGAACACACAATCAACGGTCTTTAGTCTTATTTTAGTCGTTTTGGGACTAAGGACTGCAACCTTGGCCAAACACCCCCACGCTTTGAGGTAATTATAAGTAGGTCATCGACCTTTCCATAATTCATAAGATGTTTGATTGAGTTTCTTGTGGGGTACCCTGTTAAGGATAAAGTTAGCAAACAAAATTGTCTCCCTCCACAAGTTCTGAGGTAACCCTGAACTAATCAACATGGTATTCATCTCTTTAAGAGTTCGATTCTTTCTCTTAATAACTCCATTTGACTGAGGAGAATATGGTGCAGTGGTTTGGTGAATAATACCATGTTCAGAACAAAATTCTTCAAATTGTGCGTTATACTCACCACCCCTGTCACTCCTCACTATCTTAATAGTTTTGCCAAGTTAATTTTCAACCTCAAGTTTATATTGCCTAAAAGCTTCTACGGCTTCATCTTTACTTCTCAATAAGTAAACATAGCAATATCGAGTGCAATCATCAATAAAAGTAATAACGTACTTCTTACCTCCTCTAGTTTGAACAAATTTTAAATCATAGATATCTATGTGAATTAAATTTAGAGGTTCAGTACTTCTTTCAACTTTATTAAATGATACCTTAGTGAGTTTTGCCTCAACACAAATCTCATATTTATGATTAGGATCAAAAATTAAGTTTGGTAAACATTCCAAAGCAACAAGTCTGTGCAAAGAATTAAAATTAACATGTCCTAATCTACCATGCCATAAAAAAAGAAGACTTAGTAATATAAACAGAAGATGTGTTTTTATTATTAAAAGCCAAATTAGATACAACAATCATTACATTGAGCTTAAAAAGCCCATCACTCATGTAACCTTGCCCCACATACATTGCACTCTTGGAGAGTACAACTCTATCAGATTCAAAGACTAATTTAAACCCATTCTTGATCAACAATGACCCGGAAATCAAATTCTTGCGAATCTCTGGCACATGGAGTACATTGTTAAGAGTGAGTTCTTTCCCCGAGGTCATTTTCAACACAATCTTTCCTTGTCATTCTATAGTTGAAGTAGAGGAGTTTTCCATAAAAAGTTATTCCCCACTTTACACCATTTTGTAGGTTGTGAACATCTTTTTATCTGCACAAATATGGCGGGTTGCTCTAGTATCCACCCATCATTCCTCTCGATTGCCCACCAAATTTGTTTCAGAGATTACTGCAGCAAGATTGATGTCAGCCAGTCCATTAGAAAGATAAAAATCCTCGGCTATGTTGGCTTGTGCTGGCTTTTTGCTTGAACTCCCTCCGTCCATACTAACGTGATAATCCTTAGCGCGATGCCCATCTTTGCCACACACAAAACACTTGCCTTTGAACCTCTTGTTGAACCCATTGTTGACCCTTTGTTGATCTTACTAGTGGATTCTTGTTTGGGACTATTGCCATCATGCTTCCATTTCTTGTTGTTGAACTTTGACCCATGTTCATGTTCCACAACATTTGCTTTAGCCTGCATGACATGGTTACCTGACTTTTTGTCGGAACCTCGGTTGTCCTCCTCAATTTGGAGCCGCACTATCAGTTCCTCCAATTTCATCTCCTTGCCCTTGTGCTTCAAATAATTCTTGAATTCTTTCCAAGATGGTGGCAATTTTTCAATGATTGCCGCTACTTGGAAAGATTCACCGAGAACCATCCCTTCCGCATGTATGTCATGGAGAATTAATTGGAGATCTTGAACTTGGCTACTAACCGTTTTAGAATCCATCATTTTAAAATCCAGAAAACGACCGACAACAAATTTCTTTGTACCGGCGTCCTCTGTTTTATACTTATGGTCTAGAGATTCCTACAGTTCTTTAGCTGTGCTTTTCATACTATACGCATTGTACAATGTATTGTCTAACCTATTGATAATATAGTTATGACACAGAAAATTACCATGTTTCTATGCATCGACTGTGGCAACCACTTGCCGGTCAGTTTCTCCCTCGTTCAGTGCCGGTGCCTTTTCATGAGTGAAGCAAGCCAAATTCAATGTGGTAAGATAAAACATCATCTTTTGTAATCATCTTTTAAAATCATTACCATTGAATTTTTCTGGCTTCTCCCCACGATTTACCGGTACTGCTGGAGTCATCACTGGCACAACAGGTGTGGGGGTTTGAGTAATAACAGTCTCAGTACTGTTAATTTCAGTTGTCGTAATTCTGAAAAAATAAAAATTGTACCAATTACGAATTTATACACAAAATAAAATACACACAAAATATACAAAAAAAATATTTTATAACAAAATTCCAATGATAAACAGTATATTACTACTATGTTATCAAAGAAATTATTAAACAGTATATTACTACTGTTTAAGAAATTAAACAGTATATTACTACTATTTAATTTCCTGAAACAAAATATTTGTCTGTCTATCGCAAAAATAAATAAAAATAAGAAATCTACTTTAAGATTGTTAGAACCCACAAAGGTGTATGTGTATAAATTAAATGTATGAAATAAATAAACAATAAAATAAAATAATTCAAAAAATAAATATATAAATTATTTCCCGAATTAAAAGCTTACAGAAATTAATGTCGAGGCTTGTGTTGGACACAATCTCCTTAAAGTAGATTTCGCCCTAGCTCCAGTGCTTCGAGTTAAAATGGCGTCTACTTCCCAGGATGCAACGACTAACATTTGATTTTACAGCATTATAAAATCAAGTCTAGTGAACCAAAAAATGTTGTAACTCTTCCTCTTTATTTTCCTAAAAATAAATGCAGAAAAAATACAAAGAAACACAGAGAGGGAGAATGAATTTATGATAGAAAAATCTGATTGAAGAATGCTGGAATTGAAAACTTTTTATCGAAGAAAAGATGGTTGCTTCAAACAATTAGAAACCTGTTCGAACATATTGAATAAGCAGCCAACAGATTTGAGTCTGTCCAAACAGATTCAGTTTGAAATGAACAGGTATGAACCTGTTTTGAACCTTCTGAACTTGTTCCGTGAAGGGTAAAACTGTTTAGGAACTGTTTGGGTGAAGGAAAAAATTTTTGGACTAATTTATTTTGAATTTTGAAACAAAAATAAAAATAAAAAATAAATTATAAATTATAAATGTTTTTGGCCCAAAAAGATAAGTATTGGGCTGGACAAGCCCAACCAAACCTCACACCACGTACCTGTGCCCAAGCCTAGTCTAGCGCATGTTTTAGTTTTGGGTCCAATGGGTCTAACCCACTGTACCCATAACCTCACCCTTCTACAAACTTGGGTACCCCTTGGGGCCCATCCCAAGTATCCAATGCTAAGGTTTATAAACCCAAGCAATTCCTCAAGCCTTTTCAATGTGGGACAAGCACATTTCACAAATGTATAGTAAACCCACCAAAATACATTTCCACGAACCTGAAAATGCGCGTTGAATTCTCATTCATCCGAAAATGGTTTTGAGCAACCAAATACACGATTTTATTCACTACACAGCATTAGACATGAATCCAATAAAAAACATTAAAAATAACGCTCGAGTCCCACCTTAATTAATGCTCAAAGTTAGCAAAAAATAAGGATTTTTCCAAAACTATTCCAAAGCCATTTTCCAACAAATCCTGGAACAGCGAGATATGGAGGTTTATTCAGAGATGAGAGAGGGACATGCAGGTTTATGAAAAAATGTACAGAACAATATAGATGTGATGTGACCCAAAAAAGATAATTAGTATACTTTTTTACTTATTACAAAAAGATGTACAGAAAAGTAGATATGTGATGTGATTGAAAAAAGATAAAAAGATAAAAAAAAAATAAGCTAATATGGCACTTCACAAACAACCATTTATTCGATGATCCCTTTCTAAAATGTGTTTTTTTTTAAAATGTTTTCAAGAAAAATTTTATTGGAAGGCTTAAGTATGTTGCTTTTTCTTTTGTTTATTAATATTAAACTTCTAATTAATTTTATTTATTATTTAAAAAAATAAATTAGCAATAATTTATATATTTATATATATAATTTTGTTTTGGTTACTCAGGTTATTTGGTGTTTTTGCCTAAGTCCACTCAAATTTAATTTGAATTTTTAAATTTTTGCATAGGTCCTCACTTAATTAAAAATTATGTTGTTCAATTTTAAAATTTTTTTAAACTCGACTGAAGTTGCTTGGGTTGAACTCACCTAAGTTTGCAATTCTAGTAAGGGAGTTGAAAGTTACATGATTAAATTATTGATAAATTACGAAATAATAAATAAATTGTGATAAAATTGTGAGACTTAAATTGTAAATTTCAATTTTCTTTGTTTTCATAATTTGCATACAAAAATTTAGCTATTTATATTATTTTGTATAAAAATATATTATTAATCTTTTTACACGTCGTGCATAGCACGAGTTACGACTAGTATATTATATAAGGAAAATGAACTTTTTAACCCATAAATTTTGTGGGAGCTCTAATATCTCAATCTTAATTTTTTAATTATTTGATTTAAAAAAAATCTTAGTATTTATTAACTTCTCCCAACCCACAAGCCTTTTTGACTCCCCCCATATCTACTGCTACACATTTTCTAATTTCTCCCATACACTATGGTTAGTGATGGGATTGTTAAATTATTTTAATAAAAAATCTAAAAAATAATAATTTGTATATTAAAAAAATATCTAAAACAAATATAAATTTTTATTAAATCTATCTATCTATCTATCTATTATATAAGTAAAAAGGGGTTTCCAACCAAAAGTCTTGTAGGAGCTCCAATATCTCAATCTAAAATTTCAATTTTTTTGATTTTAAATAATTAAAAAAATTTCTATAGCTCTCACTCAGGCAAATAAAAAAAATTAAATTAATATCTCTAGATTTATGGCTTTCAAATAGAAAGTATATCAAATGTATAAAATAAAAAATAGAAAGTATACTAATCCATTTCAAAATTTAAATTTGAGGGGCACTAAATATGGAAACCAATCCATTAATTTAAATTTAAAATTATAATGATTTATCTCATAATATGTAAGTTTTAAATAATGATCTATTCTATGATTTATCTATATATCTATATATCTATATAATTGCAAAATATTATCATTTCGTTAAGGTTGAAAGTTGTAATTCTTTTTTCTCATTTTTTAAAAATTTTGTTCAAAAATATTTAATATCTCTAGATATATGACTTTCAAATAGAAAGTATATCAAATAAAACATAGAAAGTACACTAATCCATTTCAAAATTCAAATTTGAGGGGCACTAAATATGGAAAGCATTTCATTAATTTAAATTTAAAATTTTAATAATTTATCCCATAATATATAAGTTTTAAATAATGATCTATTCTATGATTTATCTATATATCTATATACTATTATAATTGTAAAATATTGTAATTTCATTAAGGTTGAAAGTTGTAATTCTTTTTTCTCATTTTTCTTTTATTTTGTTTAATTTTTTGTCAATACGTGTTACAATATGATTAGTCTAAAAATTAATCTTACATTCTTAAAATAAAATTTCAAATTTGGATTCTTACTTAAATTATGTTACTATAATTGGAATGAGATTAATATTCATTCTTTAAAATTTGCATCCTTTATTAAATTATAAATAAAATTTCAAATTTAAATTTTTCTTCAAATTATATTACTACAATTAGTGTAATGCTCCCAAAATAAGTACAATAATCCAACTCCAAATACTAGTACAAAGTGATATAACAGAGCTTATACTGGAAGATAGTGGTAGTGTTTGTTCAAGCTTTTTTTACCCAACTTCTAGCTTTTAGCTTAAAAAAAACAGATTCAAACTGTTTGGCAGACTTTAATCAGCTTCTACTTTAACTTCTACAGCTTATTCGGAAGGTAAAAAAAGTTGAATTTCAAAAGCTGGGCGAAGCTGCTTCAGATTCTCACGGTATTATGCGGAGGGTACTTTTACTTAAATGTCCTTAGTGTTTTGAAATATTTACTCTTGTACCACTTATATATATTCTTTTTTTTACCCTAATCATTCTCTTTGTCAAGAGACAGCAGTAAGCAGCAACGCACAACAGCATACTTGCGACTCTGGTTCACTCCCGGCGCTGGTTCACTCCCGGAGACGTGAAGTTGTTAGCTACTTTTCAATTGTTTACTCAATTTAATAGTTTTCTACATGTCAATTTAGCTACTTTTAGAGTTCAAGGAGGCGGGCCGCAGGAGTTTAAAATATATATATATATATATATATTTTATGGGTGTTGGAAATGATGATGTTTTGGTTATATGAGTTGAAAAAATGATGAAAAAATTACCCAAATTCCAAACCTGAAGTGTATATTTGCACTTTTGTGGGCCATTAGCATTTGATTGTAAATTCTGGGTAGTTTTTTTGTTTTATAATAAATTTATTTTTGTGTAATATTTATTTCATTGTTATTATTATCTAAAAATAATAGGGTTATGTTAATTTGGTGTTGGAACGATATCTTAATATGTAATTAATAGCAAAAAATCTAGATAAATTCAATTTACAACTAACAAGGGTAAAAAAGACATTTACATAGTAAAAAGTTACTTCACAGCTTATTTAACAAACACTACTCAGCAACTTAAATCTATAATCCAACAGCTATACCAAACAGATTAATAGCTTCTGATTAAACTCATAATCTATAATATGTTAAATTATAGTCTATAATCTGTTTTAACAGTTACACCAAACGGTCACAGTTTATGGTCATGTTCGACTATTGTAGGAGCAGGGTTGAAGCTAACAAAGCTAATGCCAAGAGACAGTTTAAGGTCATACTAGCCCATTGTAGGAACTGATCGGAATCAATGTCGAGACAGTTTCATGCCGAACCATTATAGGAGAATTGGATGTTGAACCAACAAACGTGGCACACACGTAATTGATGATGTGGTGCTGAACGGTGATGGCAACAGATGAAGTTGTGCGCCAGGAGACAACTTATGAGATTGTGCGCTAGGAAGGGTGGCTTGGGTGGTGCGCCAAGGGATGGCTTGGATGGTACGCTAGAAGAGGTGGCTTGGGTTGTGCGCTAAGGGGGTGTCTTAAGTGGTGTGCCAAGAAGACAACTTAGGTTGTACGCCAGAGGGGGCGGCTTAGGTTGTGCGCCAGAGGAGGCGACTTAGGTGATTTGCTTGGTATATAACCATGCTCACTACGATATAGATATAATAGCCTCCCTCAAACTCAAATAGGTTTGAAGATGTCAACCTATTTGAGGTTGAAGTAGACGAAAAGACAGAGTGGAGCAAAAGCACAAAAAAAAAAAAAAAGAATTGCGAGTAAAAAAAGAAAAAAATATATATGATATGGATATTTGGGGTAGGAATAAACCAACAGACAAAGGAGGAGATCACTACGAAACGATACTGAAAGGAAAATATGGCAGCGAAATAGGTTGATGTCCGATGAGCGGCCAAGGCAAGGTTGATGCTTGTCAGTGAAGTGAAATTACTTGGTACTTAACCTAATTTTGATATCATGTTACAATATGTAAGAGAGAGAATGAGAATATTATATTGAATGTTGTGTTGAATAATAATTATGTAACAATATATACAAGACTCCTTCATATAGTGTTAGGTCCATACTTGTTGTCAATTCTACGAACAAACTTGGGTTACTCGAGTTATAATTTTTCCTTGTTGTTTGGTTTTCCTGCTCGAGCGGGGAAAGCTGCACTCGAGCGGAAATCTCACACTATCAGTAGTTTGGCTTGTTTGCAAAAATACTGGAAGGTGTGTTTTTACGCTTGAGCGTAATTTGTAGCGCTCCAGTGTAGACACTGGTTAGGAACACGTGATTGAATGTCACCGCTTGAGCGGTAAGTCCTCCGCTCGATCGGAGATCGCGTATCCCATTGGTATAAATCTGCAGTTTGCTCTAATTCTAGGGTATGACTTCCAGATATTCTTTTTGGGGTTTTAGGGTTTTCTTTTGGAGGTTTTGTCCCTGTTTTCTTTTGATTTCTTTGTGAGTTTATTCATGGATCAAGAGAGTTAAAATCAAAGGGTTGTCGGTTTGTTTTTATTAATACAAGAGAGTTGTTTTTCGGTGGATTTCAAAGATTCAAGTGTGGAGTATTCGAAGAAGTTCGAAGCTGTGTGTGGCCGTTGATTCGACATGGATGTTGTGGATTCAACATCAAACTGATCAATTCCAAGAGGAAGGCAGCGGTAAAAGAGATACAAATTGTTGATGACAAATTGATAGAGTTTGGGTAATCTGTTTAGTAATTTTGTATTCTTTCTTTCTTTCATAGTGGATTGATTAGTGGCGTTTCGCCCATGATTTTTTAATCGCAATTAGAGGTGCTCCAATTGTGATTTTTCTACGTAAAAATCGGTTGTGTCGATTTATTGTTTTTGAAGCAGCAATCTAAATCACTTTCGTATGTGCTAGATGATTTAGATTGTTAGTTTTAATCGTTTGGAAATTGTTGCAATTAATTTTGATCTGAATCACGAATCACTTAGGTTTTTCAATTAGTATCAGAGCGGGTTACTCTTTGTTTTTGTCAAAACTATAGCAGTGTGATTTTGTGTGATTTGTGATATTGATTCAATTCACGAAGGTAACTCGACCCATAGACCTCCATTACTTGATGGTACAAACCATTCTTATTAGAAAGCTCGTATGAGGTTGTTTTTAAAATCTATTGATGAGAAAGTTTGGCATTGTGTGATCTATGTGTGGAGTGAACTTGTTGTCACCATTGATGGTGTTGATATCCCCAAACCACTCGATAGATAGGATGCAATCGATTATTAAAACTCGAGTTGGAATATGTAGACACCCCATTTTTGACCGACCTTAAGACTCAGACGTCACCGATTGAGCGCTTGGTGATGTTGCATATCGCGCTCGTTCAGAAGTTTCAGAGTCGCGGCCGTGAGCCCTGCCTCCGGACTTCCGAACCCTCTTCTTTGCCTTGCCTCGGTTTGCGAACCAAACTCGGTTTTCTCTGTTTCTTTTCCTGAGGGGAGGGAGAGGTCCCGTAGATCATCTCTCAGTGGCCGTGGGCTACATTTTGTGGCCGTAGGCCATTTTGCCCATTTCGGAGCCCGATTTCCGGTTTTTCGGGACCGTTGGCCGTGTGCCTCGGTTCGGGACCGCTTAACCATCTCTGTTTGCTTTGAATTTTGGCATACATCTTATTTGCTCCCTTTTGAGGGACACTGGGGTCTGAGAAACCCACTTCGTGGCCGAACGCCACTTTCGGTGCTTAATAGCCCATTTTCGGGACCCCGAACTGCGTGTTTTGGCCCCCGAGCATTCGTTTTGCATCGGTTTTCGTTCATTTTTGGCAGGTACCTCTGTTTCATCACCAGGAAGGCCGTAGAAGGGTGGGAGGCCAGCAATTATCTTAGCAACCAGTTATATTTCATTTTCGCCCCCCAACACCCGTTTTTCTCACTTCCGAGCCAATGTTGAACACCTTGGGGCCACTTTCTTCAACTCCAAACCACATATTTGTGTTGTACACACATGGGAGGATCCTAATATCATATGGCCGGCCAGAAACTCCAATTGAGCCTTTTGAACCCCTCCTAAAAATGGCTTGTTCTCTCTCCTGTTTTAGAGTTGCCAATTTTGAACCACATGGTTGTGATGAGGATCCTAATATCATATGCTCGGCCAGAAAATCACATTGCCCCTTTTGACCCCTAGCCGGCCGGCCATGGGGGGTGGCCGGCCGGCCACCTGCAGCCAAAATGTCAGGCCGGCCTGGTTCTTCAGGTTGAGTACATTCCAGCTGTGCCTTGGTTTTCCCCCGAAAATATCTATATCCGGGGGACCCTTTTGGAGGGAAAAGGAGCCTCATTTCCCTCCACTTTTGCCTAGACTCTTCTCTCCCTCTCTTGCCTAGATTGCTGGCCTCCCAACTCAAGAGAAAGGGTTACAAGAATTGCTTTGAAGCTATAGATACATATCTCTCCATTTCCTTCAAGTTTTGGCTCCATTTCTTCATCATCATCAAGCTTTACCACCACCACTCCATTCCAGAAGCAAAGGAAGGGATTCCAACAACTTAGAGTCATCAAATCTGGTCCAAGAAGCAACAAAAGTGTTGGTCTTCAAGGGTAAGTAGACTTTCCCCCTTTTGTAGCTCATTTTTGCGCCAATTTCTTAGCCAAGTTGCTTATTGTTTTAGGCTCCGACCTTAACTGAAACTAGGTCTATTTTGAGCTATTCTACATGTTTGTTGAAGGGCTCAACCCTCTTTGAGAACCCTATCTCACACTTGTTTCAATATCTCCTTGTATGTCAATATTCTTGCATGCTTCACTAACCTATCATTTTTCTATTTTTGGACCATGATCAGAACTGAAAGTGGCCTTATTTTGACCTTCTTAACATGTTTTATTAAGGGTCTTTTCTTTTTTGGTGAATGCTTTGTATACCTCATGTTATAGCCACTTTTGAGCCTCATTTTGCATTGCATTTTTAGCATGTTTGTATACTGATTTTGGGGCTTCCATAAACTGTAAATGTGCATATTTTTGGCCCCTCTTCAGTGTTATAGAAGACTCTTTTTCTGTTTGGGCTTTTCATCTACCACTTGCTTCTTTGTCCATTTTCTGGTCCAATTCTTGCATAAGAGCTTAGCCATACATATGTTTGTTTTGGGGGTTTTTACAGTTCTGTAAAGTGGCTTATTTTGGGCCCCTCTTCAATGTTGTTGAAGGGCCCTAACCTGTTTGGGGTCAGCAGCTGTGAGTTGCTTCATAACCTCATATTTAGGGCCATTTTTGCATAGTAGTTTTGCCCTATTTATGTTTGCTTTTTGGCCATGCTTTGAACTGGAAAAATGCTTATCTTGGGGCTGCCTTGCTACTGTCTATTCATTGCATGTCCATATTGTGCATGTTTGGTATAGCTGTAGGCCATTTCGGGTGCCAAAATCCACGTTTCGGGACTATTCTATGCATCGGGTGTGTTTTCGCCTCATTTCGGGGCTGTTTTCCCCCACATTTCAGTGCTGAAATTCCATTAGCATGTTTGCATATCATTTTCCATGCTATTGCATTGCGTATGCCATTGCCTCGGTTTGCGTGCCCGTGTGCATGTATTTCGAGGCACTTCATTTTCATCCATCGGCCTCTTATGTGAGTGTGGCTGAGGCTCTCTCATGTTAGTATAAGTCCATGTTGCATTCTATATGCCATTTTAGCCATATTGCATTGCGTATGCCATTGCCTCGATTTGCGTGCCCGTGTGCACGCATTTCGAGGCACTTCATTTTCATCCATCGGCCTCTTATGTGAGTGCAGATGAGGCTCTCTCATGTTAGTATAAGTCCATGTTGCATTCTATATGCCATTTTAGCCATATTGCATTGCGTATGCCATTGCCTCGGTTTGCGTGCCCATGTGCACGTATTTCGAGGCACTTCATTTTCATCCATCGGCCTCCTATGTGAGTGTGGCTGAGGCTCTCTCATGTTGGTGTAAGCCCATTATTGCATTGCGTGTGTCATTTCATCCATAGCATTGTGTATGCCCGATTATGTATTACCTCGTATAGCGTGTATGCCATTCCATAACATTGTGTATATTAGGATTGTATCTTAGTTGCATTTCATGCATGTCATGCATATTGCATCGTGTTCGGGATAGAAGTTAGCCTGGGCACAGGAAACGAGGTGCGTTTCGTACTCCGAGTGACGGAACGTGTCTCAATTCCCAGTCACCGACCCTCCGGATCATCCATGATGGAGCTAGGTCCTTGTTGTGTTTACACGTGCATTCATTCTATATTGAGTTGCATATTTCGACCCCTCTGCCATCATGCATAGATATGCGTGATTGGTGGCACAAGGATCGAGGCATGCATATATCCGTGAAAATACATTGCCATGCCCCTTTCCTGCTCTCTGTTGCAGCAAAATGAAGAATCAGCAAACTTCCGGAGTTTGGCATGCTTTCCAAGAAAAATCACAAAATAGAGGCTAATCGGGGCATCCCAGTGGATTTCCGCGCAAGGCAGCCCAGACATACATCATTCATCAGAAGCAAAGCAGTCCCTGGCTTGCACGCCAGTTTTACAGCTTTCTTAGTTAATTTGATTAATTAATTAGGAATTTGTATATTATTTGGACTGTAATATTCTTTTATTCGAGACTGTATTATTTATTCGGACCCTCTGCGCGGGGGCACAACTGTAATAAGTGTGCGTGTGTGTGTTGTATGTCTTCCAACCCCACGTCTTTCTTCCCTTTTATTTACCTGCTTATGATGGTTAGATTAGGGCATATTTCAATTAGCATATAGTATGATAGCATGTTTGCATTCATTCATCTGTTTTGCATGCATCGGGCTCGGCGCATCATACTAACTGTATTGTATTTTCAATTTCAAATTGAATATATGTTAGCTGTAGCATTCCATATGCCACGTTTAGAATAGCCGAGCCTGCTATAGTTTGCATTTTTGCATGTGTTGCATTAGGCATTTCTGTATACTTAGGATCATGCATGATTTCTAATGTAGTTTCTGTTTTGGCTTGGAGTACTCGGTGAGTTTTTATGCTTTAGCATCCTTGCATGCATGTGAGTGACTGCTATGAATAGCATGCTTACCATGAGGCTATTTTGCTTATGTGATATAACTGCCTGAATGCCTGTGGGTAAAGGTTGGGTTATTTGGATTGGAACAATTCATCAAATGTTTGTTTTAAGCCCACTAAATAGTGGCAAAATCATATTTTCTAAGCCCACCCGAGGGTGGCAAATCCACGTCTTAGCCTACTTGCGAGTAGCACCATCAAACCATTTTCAAACAAACAAACATGAAATGTTTTGTTCCAATTCAGGCGACTCAATCTATACTTGTATGCTGTGCGCATCACATAGTAACCTAGGCTAATAACCGGAATAAGAACATACAATCTTTTCAAAAATAGATATCATGGTTAGTAGAGGCCGATCTCTGACCGGGCGAGCGGGGGTGCTCACGAAGTGACCTTTCCCAATCGTACCCAAGTTCCCGAGCCGAGGCAACTTTGGTGATGATGGACACATGGCCTTTGGCACCGAGTCAGGGTTTCCTAAATTTCCCATAAAAAAGCATTTAGGTGGCGACTCTGTATCTGGCAAAGCAGTCCATGTATGGCACTTCTTTCAAAATCTGTTTTCTAAAAACAATTTGCCGGATTTGGACTCTTTGGTTCAGACTTAGAACCGTGACAAATTTGAGAGTCCTGAGCTGTAGTGAGCCCAATAATATCGAACGGAACGGGGGGACTCATCCTCCCGGGGCGTTCGGGGACGTCTACAGAATAGTAAAGCTCTCAATTCCCTTTTTTGCTCTATCACTCCAGAGGAGTTTCATCGTATTTGCACGTGTGAGGTAGCAAAAGAGGCTTGGGACATTCTTGAAACTATTTAAGGGTACTACCACTATTAAAAGATCAGAACTTCAATGTCTCACCTTCTCTTTAGAAACTCTTTCTATGCGTGATGATGAGATGTTTGATGATTTTTATGCTAAACTTAGTGACATCTAGAGTCCGAAATGACGGCAATGTTTACCAAACAGTTCAAAAAAAATTTAAAGAAAAAGAAGCCTAATTTCAAGGACTCTACTTCAAAAGATAAGGGTAATGATAAATATAAAACTTTTCCACCAAAAGTTGCTCCAAAAACGAAGAAGAAGATTGTGAAGGGGGCAAGGTGTCAAGTGTTATGAATGTCAAGGGTTTGGACATATTGCACTTGAATGTCCATCAAAAAAGAACCGAAAGAAAGTCTATACAATGACTTGGGATGAAAAAAGCGGGTCAGAGCAAGAACCCGAAGAAACTGAATCCGGTGAAGACGAAGATAGTACCTACATGGCATTCTGGTCTACCTTTACTCAACCACCTCCAAAGCCAGTTGAGTTTGTTCGTGGTCAGAGTCTACACCATGCTCCTACCTTTGATGGGAGTAATTATTTATTCTGGAAAATCAGAATGAGAATGTATCTTAAAGCTCATGACCCTGAAGGCTAGCGAACAATTGAAAAGGATGTTTAAAGTGCTGACAATCTGAGCAATCAAAGAGTTTTGAATACCATCCATGAAGCAATTTTTGAAGAAGAACAACAACGGATTGCTCACTGTACAAAGGCTAAAGATGCATGGGACATTTTTAGTCAAATCCATGAAAGAGAAAAGTCATCTTCACAACCATCCATCAACTTTCATGCCTTAGTTGCTCGATTGGATAAGATCGAGGAGAAAGAGAAACAAAAAGAAAATGATGAAACCTCGGAAGACAATGATGAGATTGATGGTGATGACCTACAACAAGCTTATGAAAAGCTTTACAATGAATCTTTGAACTTGTCCAAGATCAATGACAAACTCACTTTCAAGCTCAAAGCATGTGAAAGTGAGAATGTCAAGCTAAAGGGAAAGATTGCATCAGCAAAAAGGATGTCATCAAGATCTCTAATGACAGGCAAGACCTCTGTGGAAAACTTCTATCTTGTGAGACCAAAAGGAATGAACTTCTGAAAATCTATGTCACATATGAAGAGAAGATTGAAATCCTTGAGATGTCACAAGCTGCTTTCGAAGAGCTGGTTGGTCAGAAAGAGAAAGAACTCAAAGTTGCTAGAGCTATGATTGATATGTGAAACAAAGGGTCAAAGACACTAGAAGACATCATCAGGTCTCAACAGATGAGTTGTGACAAAAGTGGGATAGGCTATGGAGATGCAGCATTTCAAAAGGGACAAGCCTCGACATCACATGGCATCAAGACTCAAGCAAAGGGAAAGCTGAAGGTTCACTAGGGTGATTTCTTTCTTCATTAACCTACAGGGGGTAAGATCAACAAAAGGGAGGTAAAGCCTGTTTTTGTTTGTTATCATTGTGGTAGGTATGGCCACATTCGCCCTTATTGTTATGAGTTGTTTGGTAAGGTGTCTCAAAAGATTAGAAATTCTAATACTTCATGGGTTAGGAGACAACCTTACATGTCTAGGCAGAACACCAAGATTCATGATGGTGTTTACAATGCTAAGACATTTACCAAGACTGCCAACCTTGCTTCTATTAAGAACAAAAAGATATAGGTGAGAAAGAGTAGCATAACTTGTTTTGTTGTTCACACTGCACTGAAAGTACATGACTAACACATGTGGTATCTTGATAGTGGGTGCTTTCGTCATATATCTGGTGACAAATCCCACTTCACATCACTTGAAAAATATGAAGGAGGAATTGTTACCTTTGGAGATGATGGCATTTCTAGAGTCATTGGTAAGAGCTCTATAAGTGTGGTCGATCTTCCCAAGCTTGAAAATGCCTTACTTGTTAATGGCCTTAAAGCGAATCTTTTAAGCATCTGTCAAATGTGTGATTCCCACCATGAAGTATTATTTTCAAAAAATAAATGTGAAATTTTGGATAAGAAGGGAAATACTGTCATGCATGGGGTTCACACCTCTGATAACTGCTATGAGATTGTTACCATAAATGATCTCACTTGCCACTCAGCCATCATAAGTAATCTTGACCTGTGGTATCAAAGATTAGGTCACATGAATTTCAAAGACCTAACTAAGATAGCCAACAAAGAGCTAGTGAGAGGAATACCCAAAATGGGTAAGAATGTGAACCATGTGTGTGGGAAGCAAACTCATGCCCCGCATAAAAAGATGAACAACTTAACAACCAAACAACCTCTTGAACTTGTTCATATAGATCTTATGAGACTCACTCGCACTAAAAGCATTGGAGGTAAAAGATACATTTTTTTAACTATTGATGATTACACTCGTTTTTCATAGGTTAAACTTTTAAGAGAAAAATCTGATACGTTTGATGCTTTCCAGTCCTTAGTCCTTAAAATCCAAAATGAACAAGGTGTTTCTATTGGACGTATCATAAGAATCCGAACTGATCATGGTCGTGAATTTGAAAATAGCTCGTTTTTGGATTTTTGTGATATGCATGGAATTAAGCATGAGGTTTTTGCACCCATTACTCCATAGAAAAATAAAGTTATTGAGAGGAAAAACAGGGTAGTCCAAGAGATGGCTAGGGTCATACTCCTTAGCAAGAAAATTCCTCCAAAGTTATGGGCTGAAGCCTTGAATATTACTGTTTATGTTATGAATCATGTGTATTTAAGGTCCTGCACTTTATAAACTCCATATGAATTATGGAAAAGGTTGAAACCTAATGTAAAATACTTCAAAACTTTTGGGAGCAAATGTTATATTTTCAAAGAAATAGAGCCTTTGGGAAAATTTTACTCTTGAAGTGATGAAGGTATTTTTCTAGGGCATTCAACAACCAGTAGAGCATTTCGTGTCTATAACCTGCGTACTTTATCTTTAATGGAATCGATCAATGTGGTTGTAGATGACACATGTTCTCCTACTTCAGCTATACATGAGGAAGAAGTTGGTGAGTCTCCAATCTTGGATATTGAACCACAAAGTCAAGGAGAAGTGCAGGGCCATGCCCAATAAGGTGAGCCAACACAAACTTTTATGGTAAGTCCGAGTTCAAAGAGTGCACAAAGAGACACCACCTCCAATGATCAAGTCATTACTAGTCCAGTTTTAAAACCATCAGCAAGGGTAAAACTGAATCATCCGGTTCAATAGGTGATTGGTAGTGTTTCAGACCGAATGAAAACCCGAAAATAAATTCAGGAAGAGGTGACTCATATGTGCTATGTTTTGTCAATTGAACTTAAGAATATAAAAGAGACCTTACTGGATAATAGTTGGGTTAATGCAATGTATGAAGAATTAGGTCAATTTGAACATAACAAAGTTTGGATTTTTGTTTCCAAACCTAGTATAGCGATCTTAGTTTTGACTCGTCATTTGTTGTATTTCAGACTCGGGTTTAATGTTTCCATATTGTTGTTTACCTCTTTTCTCCCTTGTATCTCTTGAAATTGGCCTTTGGGTTGTTGTGATTGAGTTTGGAATAGGTTGGTTGCTTGTTTTTCCTAATCTTAGTTGTGCAGAATTTTGGTCATCCGCTCGAGCGGGAGTTGCAAACTCTCAGTACTTGATGTGTCTGCAAAAGTACTGGAGGAGTGTTTTTCACCCTCGAGCGGCATTTCCTATGCTCCAGTGGCTTTCTTTGCGCTTGAGCGGCTTGTCTGTCTGCATAATTACTGGATGTGTGTATTCTATGCTCGAGTGGGCCTTTCTTGCGCTCGAGCGGAACAAAATGTTGTGTCCAATGCTCGAGCGTCAAACTCTCCGCTCAAACGGACTGCGCGTATATCAGATCGCAAAAAGCACTTTTACATCACTTTTTCTGATCTATTCTTTAAAACCCTAAAGTGAGACCCTCTCTCTCTAAAATGCCCTTTCTTTCTAGATTTTCACCTAGATTTAGTGATCTATCCACCCTTGTGCCTTCATTAAAAAGGTAGAGCTCCTCAAGATCATCATTTTGAACAGATTAAAGTTGGATTTCGGCATCTTTGAGGCTTCTCTCTTGCTTAGCTCGTCTTCTCTGTTTGAGGTAGGTATATTCTACACATTGTTATGATCTTTAATCTAGTTATTTGTCGTTATGTGTGAATGGTGTACTTTGAACACAAACCTAGGGTTTGGGTGAGATGTAAAAAAGGGGTTGCCTATGTAGTGTTATATAATTGACCGCGGGGTTTGATTATGAGAGTTTATTGTGTTAGAAATTGTTGATTTTGGCCATTGGGCAATATTTGAAAAGAGAGAAAAATTGCCCTAAATAGGTTGAATTAATTATTTTGTATAAATAATGAATTTGGTATGAAAAATGTAAAACTGGGAGGATGTGTGAATGAAGGGTGTAGTTGGATTTGTTAAATCACTCACCTATGGAAAATTAGATGAATTATCTATTACAATGATTGTATATCTGTTTAGAAATATCTGTCTTGGGCTATTGGTGGAGGATATCTATGATTGTTGTAGAAACTGCATGAGGAATAGGTGAATTCAAATTAATCATCTAATTATGTCATTGAGTATTATGGTATGTTAGATACATTGAATACGTGAAATTGATTGTCATTGAATATGACGGTGTCTTAAATACATTGTATATGTATATAGTTTGGGAGAAGAAAATGGATGTACTCCATGTTTTGGGAGGAGATAGGGGATGGACTCCATTGACATTAAGTTGGCCGGAATGTCCAAGGTGACAGTCTCGAAATCATTTGTATACATGGGTGCCAATCTCGCAGACAAAATTTCCATAAAATGGCATGATTGAAGTGTCTATGTGATTGTTGTGATGATTGGAAGCCCCTGAGTACTAAATGTCAGTTGGGCTATTCGGGGAGCTA
Source organism: Camellia sinensis (assembly GCF_055761805.1). Classification (NCBI taxonomy): domain Eukaryota; kingdom Viridiplantae; phylum Streptophyta; class Magnoliopsida; order Ericales; family Theaceae; genus Camellia; species Camellia sinensis. The sequence continues at coordinate 174,297,006 of NC_138967.1, forward strand.
TAGTCTTGGTTTGAGAATTTAACGGAAATGAATTAAATTGAAAGGAATAGAAGGAAAAGAATTGAGATACGGATATCAATATTGTTTACCTATGTGGAGAATGTATGTTGTTACAAATATTGAAAAAAGGTATATATACTCGACATTTATATCTTAGTTAAATCTCATATATTGTGCTAGTTTATCTCTACTGGGCTTTGGCTCACCCTACTTGGGAAACCATTTTTAGGTACTGGTGACATGCTACCTCCAAGGACATAGCTTGGGAGGATTAGGGGCTAAGGCTTTATTTTGTTATATTTATGCTTAAATGTTTATTCAAGCCGAGGGCTTTATATATAGAGAGAGCTTAAGACTCTTTCTTTTGTTGTAACCAAGTGATATCTTGGAAAGATGTAATCCCATAGGGCATTCATTTTGTTATCATTAACTTGTGTTACATGCTGTACATTCAGAATGAATGCTTACGAATCTATAATGCATGTGATATCTTTTGTAATAGAAACTCTGATGAATGTAGTATATCATTTTAATATGTTCAAAGATCTTATAGAATGGGTTATTTGTAGTATATTTTGGGGGCGTTACACCTAGGGACATGAATGTGATAGGTACCAAGTGGATCTTTAAAAATAAATCTGATGAGAATGATATTGTGGTTAGAAATAAAGCTCGGTTGGTTGCTCAAGGCTATACACAAGTAGAGGGTGTTGACTATGATAAGACATTTGCCCCTGTTGCACATCTCAAATCTATTCGTATTTTACTTGGTATTGCATGCTTTCTAGGGTTCAAACCATTCCAAATGGATGTGAAAAGTGCCTTTTTGAATGGTTACTTGAGAGAATAGGCTTATGTTTAGCAACCAAAAGGGTTTGAGGATCCAAAATCTCCAAATCATGTTTACAAGTTAGATAAAGTGTTGTACGGGTTGAAACAAGCCCCTCAAGCTTGGTATGATAGATTTTCTACCTTTATTCTTGATAATGATTTTCAAAGGGGTAGTGTGGACAAGACCTTATTTGTGAAACATACTAAGTCTCATATACTTGTTGCTCAGATTTATGTTGATGATATTGTGCTTGGATCCACTTTTGATTCTCTTGTGAAATATTTCTCGGATTGCATGACACATGAGTTTGAGATGAGCATGATGAGGGAGTTGTCTTATTTCTTGGGTATTCAAATTAAACAATCTCCTTCGGGTATGTTTGTCTCTCAGACCAAGTATGCCAAAAACCTTGTGTCTAAGTTCAGTCTAGAGTCGGCCTAACATGCACGCACTCCCATGAGCACCAGTCTTCACCTTTTCAAAGATTCTTCTGGTACTGATGTTGATTCTACCCTTTATAAGAGTATGATAGGGAGTTTTTTGTACCTCACAGCCAGTCGACCTGACATTGCATTTAGTGTAGGTGTTTATGCCCGTTACCAAGCCTGTCCCAAAAAGTCTCATTTGCTTGCGGTCAAACGCATCATTAAGTATGTTAATGGGACATTGGGGTATGGGATTTGGTTCTCAACTAACACTACCACTGGAATCACTGGTTTTTCTGATGCTGACTAGGTAGGGTGTGCTGATGATCGTAAGAGCACATCTGGAGGGTGTTTTTACCTTGGGAATAATTTGGTTGCCTGGCATAGCAAAAAGCAAAATGCCATCTCTATTTCGATCGCCGAGGCTGAGTACATTGTTGCAGGGAGTTGTTATGCACAAATGTTGTAGATGAAGCAAATGCTTCATGATTATGGTATAGACCAGGACACTCTTACCCTTTTTTGTGATATTACAAGTGCCATTAACATCTCTAAAATCCTGTCCAACACTCTCGCACCAAACATATTGACATTCGTCATCATTTCATTCGAGAGTTAGTTGAAGAAGACCTTGTAGTTCTTGAACATGTATCCACTGAGCATCAAAAAAATGATATTTTTACAAAACCCCTTGATCTGCTTAGGTTTGAGTTCCTTAGAAAGACCTTAAGTGTAGTGCTCAGTAACTAGAGTGTGTCTTGTTGCATGAGTGGGTGTTATTGTATGGTTGTTTGTGTAGTTGGATGTTATAATCTCATTACCATTGATTCTTGTCATCTTTGCACTTAGACTTAATGAACACCTCTCATGCTGCTTGCAAGATTCCATTTATCTTTGGTCATAGCTCAATTTGAATGCTCATGCTCATTGACTTCATGATCTCATTCTGTACACATTCTTGAGATAAACTGTTGCAGGGGATTCTGTATAAGTGATCAATTCTCTCTATGGACTTCTAACATTGTCTCTTATACTTAGCTAGAGGAATTGACCAATACTGGCATATCATGGGTGATGTTAAGTCTTTTAACCATCCACCATCTAGTTTCACTTCCACGGTTTCTCCCTCACTTCTTTGTAGTCTGGGCATTAGGAAAATGCTACTTTAGAGGCACCAACTAGGCCATCCTTATTGTTTTCACGCTTCTCTGGTTTGGTCTCCATACTCTTGAGCGTGCATGCCACTAGTGAGTGCCCACAAGCAAGAAAAGTCAAAAATCAAATAAATAAATAAATAAATAAAAACAAAAAACAAAAAAGGACTCATTGATTGAGGGGGAGCCTCCGCTTTTACTCAACAAATACCCTTTGATGTCTAGTGGTTTGACTTTTCTTAGTGATGTTTAGATACTCTTGCCAGAGTTCTAGCCATCTGATCATTACTAGGATTAACTCTAGCACTGTGGCGTCTCAAGGATTGCACACACACACATACACACACATTCTTTATGTGAGCTCTCATGTTTGTCTCTAAGTTGTGCATTCATATGTTGCTTATGATCATTAATCTTTGTTTACCTGTTTTGCTCATGATACTGTGCTTCGTATTGTTTAACTTGTGAGATTGCGAGTTTCATGGTATGTGGATTATCTCCCCTTAACATCACATTGTTGCTATTGTACTAATCCCCTTTTGTTTTAGGTTTCACTTGACAGTGTGAGTTGTTTTTACTTGCTTAGCAGGGTGGTTTCTGCACCTGGTATTTTTTCTTCCCCGCTCGAGCAAAAATTTCACTTATCCAGTACTTTTGTAGAGGCACCAAACTTCTGGGAGTATGTTTTTTGTGCTTGAGCGCATGAGTTTTGGCTATAGCGAAGCCACGCGCGTAAGGAATGACGCTTGAGCAGTAACACTCTCGCTTAAGCGGACTGCACTATTTTAAAAACCCAGCCCTCGACCTTTTAGTCCATTTTTTCTCAAATTTCTTCTCCTCTCTCCTAGGGCTCCGTTTGCATTCTCACCCTTCCCACTTGCACCTTGGATTGGCTTGTTAGTGCCTGTCATTACCCTCATTCCAATGCTCCATCGTCCTCTCAAGTTTGCCTCTCTTCATTTTTATTTATTTATTTTTTTATTGTCATTATCTCTGTCTATCTCAGTCTATTTTGAGTCTTGGTTGTGGTAGTTTAATCTGTGTTGTTTCTCTGACTTCCTTTGCTCACACACTTCCACAGTAGGTTTGCGTATTTTGGGTGTTGCTCTTGGTTTTCTTTGCCCTTGTTCGACTGGAATTCTCATGTTTGTTCTGATTGGGTCTTACTTACTATTGTTTTTTTTGCTTTCTACGTCTTTGAGTCTTTCTACTAGCTTTGCTTATTTTTGATTGTCGAGGCTTTCTTGTTTCTCATATTCTTGCTATTTATTGCAATATGTAGTTTTTTTTTGGGCCTATTGGAATTTTTGTTATTACTAATGTTTTTGAATCTTGGTTTTGGTTTTGGGGGGGAGGTGTTTCTGTCTTGGTGGTTTTGGGTTTGTCCTTGGGTTTAGCCATCTCCACATCCAAACGTTGAAAGTCTATGGCTAACCGCCCCACTTATAACTCTGACCATTTCCCTTCGGCAGAAAAACCAAGGCCTTTCGTGAGTTTTACACCTCTAGGACTATCCACCTTGAGCGCCATGTTCAGCCCAACACCTTTGAGTCCATACCTATTAGGCTGGTGTTTGATCCCTTAGGGGGTGATCTTGTTCCGTCTTTTTCCGGTTGTCAAAACCTTGATTGGATATGGGAGTTCTATTATAACATCGAGGGGATCGATGATATTGGTCCTTCTTTCAAGACCTGGGTTCGGTCTAAGGTCGTCACCATTTCCCCAGACCTTATTCGTGAGCTCTTAGGCATAGGTCCTGTCACTCGATGTCACTACCCCTTCTTTGTCCAACCTACTTGTGACTTCAATGAGATGGCCACTGAGTTGTGTGGTATACCCCGAACTTGGATTAGGAAGGCTCTAATAAAACAGAATGAACTTCTTCCCCGATTTCGGTTACTTAACCTCTTTTATGTGCCAATATCATTATCACCACTCACGGTTCAGAAATCAACCAAAATCAAGGTTATATTCTCTATTGCATAGATTGCCAACTCCCTATCAATCTTGCCAGCCTAATCATCCAAAAGATGGTAGTTGCTTTTGAGAGAAAGCCCTTAGGTTTACTTTATGGTTGCCTTATAATCCGTCTGCTCACCAAACTCGAGGTCCTTTCCCTAGATGAAGGTGAGTTTGCCATTCCGATCAAATCGTTCACCAAAAAGACTGTCTCCCAAAGTCAGTCGCATATTAAGCGGGGTCCTTCTGGGGTGGGTAGTTCTGGGACAAGTGCATATCCTTTGGCCAAGGACGCTGAGTTTGATGCCACTGCTACTGGTGAGGGGGAGCAACCTTCTCCAGCTCAATCTATCGGGGGACAACTGTGCCAGTTTGAGCATGTAATTTTTTCCGCTTTGATCGTTTGGAGAGTCGGATGGACATCTTTGATGCTTGTCTCATCGATTTGAAGACCTCCACGGACGCACGACTCACTGCCTTGGAGGCATCTTCTGGCCGCATTGAGCAGTCTGTTGATCAGTCTTCCATGCACCTTACTCAAATTTTGTCCCTGCTTCAAATGCAGCAGCCTCTATCACCGCCGAATCAGTGATTTTTGTTGCTCCTTGGACAGTGTTTCTCTCTTCCAGGGCAGTTTATTTTTCTTTGCACAGTTTTGTCTTTGTTTGTGTTATTTCTTCTCTTGCCATGTTTATCCTGTTTTTGTTTTCTGTTGGCTTATCTCCTGGATAAAAAGGGAGAGTAGATATTTTGAGATAGTTTGCTACTAACAAACTTAGTTTTTTTGGCATGGATATTGGAATATGGGTTATATTGGAATCGATATAGATATATTTGGCTTATTTCTCTCTGTTTATCTTACTATCTTATCTCCACAGTTTTGGTTTGTGTTTTGTTTCAACAGGTGGTTTGTTTATACAGTTTCTAACTTGGTTTGTCACAGGGTTATGTAGTGTGTCTAGTGTTTCTGTGTTAGAAAAAATTGTTAGAAAGTTTTGTCAGGGAATTGATAAAGGGAGAGATTGTTAGGTCCCTATTTGTTGTCAATTCTGCAAACAAACTTGGGTTTACTCGAGTTGTAATTTTTCCTTGTTATTTGGTCTTCCCGCTCGAGTGGGGAAAGTTGCGCTCGAGCAAAAATCTCACACTATCAGTAGTTTGGCCTTGTCTGCAAAAACACTAGAAGATGTGTTTTTGCGCTCGAGCGTAATTTCCAGCACTCGAGCGTAGACCCTGGTTAGGAACACACGATTGAATGTCACCGCTCGAGTGGTAAGTCCTGTGCTCGAGAGGAGATCGCGTATCCAACAACTATAAATCGACAGTTTGCTCCAATTCTAGGGTACGGTTTCCAGATATTCTTTTTGGGGTTTTAGGGTTTTCTTCTGGAGGTTTTGTCCCTATTTTCCTTTGATTTCTTTGTGAGTTTATTCATGGATCAAGAGAGTTAAAATCAAAGAGTTGTCGGTTTGCTTTTATTAATACAAGAGAGTTTTTATTTGGTGGATTTCGGAGATTCAAGCGTGGAGTATTCAAAGGAGTTCGAAGCTGTGCGTGGTCATTGATTCAACATGGATGTTGTGGATTCAACATCAAACTGATCAATTTCGAGACGAAGGTGGCAATGAAAGAGATACAGATTGTTGAAGACAAATTGACCGAGTTTGGGTAATTTGTTTGGTAATTTTGTATTCTTTCTTTCTTTCATAGTAGATTGATTAGTGGCGTTTCATCTCTGATTTTTTAATCACAATTAGATGTGCTCAAATTGTGATTTTTTCACGTATAAATCGGTTGTGTCGATTTATTGTTTTTGAAGCAGGAATCTAAATCACTTTCATATGTGCTAAATGATTTAGATTGTTAGTTTTAATTGTTTGGGAATTGTTGCAATTAATTCTGATCTGAATCACAAATCACTTAGGTTTTTCATATAGGATGCAAGAAATCTAAGAATAGTAATCCTAAGTATGGTAATGAATATACTATGGTATGTGTAATAGACAAAATATATAGTTACCACTACAGGAAAAGTTGCCTATGATGGTGCTTGTATCAAGACGTTTTAAAAAACGCAGTGATATATCTCAATAATCAATGTGTGTTTCAAGGCGTGATGGTCTTAATGGGTCAAGAAAGTTTAACTTAACAGACGCTTAACCTCATATCTATTCAAACCATTCCAGTTGCCAAAAATAACACAATCTCACTCTCTCTTGCACGCTGCTCTTTTCTCTCGTGATTAAAATCGTTTTCTCTTACTATAGCTGTTCTTCATCAAACTCGATCTCGATCTCTCTCACAAATTGCATATCAGCAATCAAACAAGAAAGTCAATCTAATTTGATCGAAATTTGAACTCAATCTGATTTGATTTTTATCGCATTTTGTTAGATCTGCTCTCGCTCTAGCTAGTCATCGAACTCGATCTCTTTCTCAAATCGCAGATCCGAAATCAAACAAGAAAGTTGATCAAATCTGATCGAATTCTGAACTCGATTTGATTTGATCTCTCTTGCTTTTTGTTAGATCTGCTGATTAACAAGGTTTAATGCAAGCCATTTTTATTTTGTTTTTCATTAACAAGTGTTAATCGATGTTTGAGTTTGAACTATTAGATATACTTTCTCATTATCAAATTAGATTTGTTGATTAACTATCTATTTTTCCATTCTCAGATCATATCTATTTAATAGATTGATCTCTCTTACTTTTCATCTCAGGTACATTTTTCAGATCAATTAGTTCCTCCTCACAAGTGATTAATCTCTCTTACTTTTGTTTGGAATTTAGGCGTGGTGGAATTCAATATGTGATACAAGTGATGATACACAGATGGATTTAAAGTTAATTTTGATAGTTTTTGTATAATTAAAATTTTTGATTTACATGGTATCAACGCCCTCTAAATCACAGCAACAAAAAATATAAAAATAGTTTATTTTCATCAATTTAGTTAAAATAGTTCATGTATAATTATTTTTTTATTTAATTTTTTTGGAAATTGATAACTTTTTCCTTTATGCTTAAATTCCTTGTTTAGTCATACTCTGTTTGATACGCGTTATAATACTATTCATTCTCTGAAGAAAATAGATAGTGCCCATAGCTTCAAATCTAATGTTATTGTGTATGTTTGTTTAATTTTGTTTTATTATTAGTAATTTTGATTTGTTTGATTATATATATATATATATCTGAGAATTTGCTTCCTTATTGGATATCATTAGTGTAAACTGTCCTTTTTTTTTTTCTTCTTTTGTAGATCGATGTGGTACTTAATTGGTTCTAGTAAGGACGAGGTACTTATTTTTGCCGACTAATATGCTTTGGGTTGCAATTCTAGGTTGTTTCCTTATTCATTGTATAGAAAACATTGAATATGCATGTTGATTTCTAGTCTCTCTGATTCATTCTCTTCTCTATTCTTTATGATTTCAGTGCAATATACAATGCAAATATATCTTTTTCTTTCATTATAATTTATATAAGAACTTCATTATAATCTTGGTTGGATATTTTTTTGTATGTACATGAAAGGTGATGCTTCTATGGATCTTGATTTGTTTGTGAGGATTCACTGATACCACATAATTGTGATTTGGTTATTGCAATGCCTAGATATTGGATGTACCTTAGAGGTTACCCTGTTTCTCTTATTGATCACATTGGAGGTACCACTATTTCTCTTTTCTCTTCTAACGTGGATGAACCTTTATGGCCCAATAGCTTATATATGCACCTTAAAGATTTTTATTTTTTATTTTTTTTTCTCGAATTAATTTACTCTGTGAGACTAGTTTGTCTTTTTCTTTACTACAAGGACAATAAGATATTTATGATAGTTTGATTCAGGATTTTTTTTTTCCTTTGTGTCAATAGTTGAAATCTTATTTGAACATTCTCCAACGAATGGTATCTTTGCTTCCCCATATTTGTTATTCTCTAAAACTCTTAATCTGTATTGTTAATTTGGTCATTGTGCTTTCATGTGACCCATTTTGTTTGGAACACGAGGCTTTTCTTTGTTGAAAAGTTGATATCCCATGATCAATAAGAATGCATTTTTAATGAGCAATATTTCTGCTATGTTTGTTTATGCATATAAACTAGCAAATTAGTTACATTTTAATGAGCAACCTTCTGGGGTAGCTAGGGAAAAAAATGTATCACAAATATATTCTTCATTAATAGGTCTTCAATGACTAATTTTGTAATCATTTTCTTTTTGTTTGGTTTATTTTATTTTATTTTTTTATTGACAATACTTTTGGATCCCAATATGCACAACAAGGATCACAATTGAAAGCTAATTATGAGGTGACTTGGGATAAGGATGGCTTCTTTCGATATGCTAGGAATGAAACACAAGAAAAGAATAGCCGGATGCCACCATTGGGTGTAGGAAATTATAGAAGTGAAGCTCCTAGATGTCAATCACATTTTTCTCGCAATATCTTGTATTCATTCTCCTTTGATAAAGAAAGTTTATTGATTTTGATAAAGAAAGTTTATTGATACTATTAAACTGGAAAAATCACTCTACATAAACTGACGGTGCCAAATACTTGTTTCCAAATGTAGGAATAAGGAAACAAATGGATTTCTTAAAAGAGAAGTGAGCCCAAAAACTGGAAGTAGAGTTTTGGTATAGTTCACCAATTTAGAATTTGATGCTTTGCATGGCCCCATTTGTTGTACAATATTTCTTTTTGACTTGTCAAATATTCTTAGATTTATGGTTCAAATCCCATAAACTATATAAAGAAAAATCTTAGATTTATGGTTTCTTTCTCCATTTGATTCAGTAATTTTTTTTCTTCTTCTTGTTGTCTTTTCCGGTTTATTTTGGTCCAACATTTTGAACATGCTACACTATAGGTTGTGAGCAGAGTGTAGACTAGCGGGACATATTCTGTTTGGTTACAAAATTGTTACATAGCAAAACTAAACTGGTTGATTAACTGGGGTGTGACCATAGGCAACAACAATTCTGTAACACTTGTGTCCTTTAAACTATTGGAGAGTGTATTTAATTCTTTTATTTTCATTTTGAGAGTCTTTGGAGTTGTTGTATTTTGGTTTTGGAGGAGTACGATTCGATTTAGACTTGTTGGGATTGTTCATTCATGCATGTTTACATTGAAAAGTTCTTTGGAAACTTAAAATTTATTCTGGGGTCGACATTAGGCTTCCTAGGGGTCAACACCACCTTGTTGCCTTGCTTTTAGTGTCTCTGCTGGTTGGTAAGGTCGACACCACAGGTTCTGAAGGTCAACTATTCCCTTGCTATTTTGTTTTGGTTTGCATTCTAAAATTTAGGGTTGATACCACTGGTTCCTAGGGTCGACCCTTGTCCTCTACACACATAAGTGTCTCAGTTTTTCTTCCTAAAGGGCGACACGACTGTCTGACCCCTGTGAGTTAATTTCTAGATTTTTAGTTTGCTTTTGGGGCTCTACTTTTGGGGGTTTGACTTATTCTTTTCTTTGGCTTTAGGGCTATTATTCTATCACTATAAATAGACCCCAAACGCACTTTTCTCATTCATTTTTTCCTCTCTCTCTCTCCCTCCTCTGTACACTGTGAATCCCTCTCTCTCTCTCTTAGAAACTCAACTTTTTCACTTAAATCTCTAGATCTACTTGGTTAGAGACATCTCTTCACCTTAGTCCTTTGAGAGAGATTGTAGATCTCGTCAAGGGCTTTCTTTTGATCCAAGAGTTTCACGGTTTCATTGACTTGGTGTTTTTCCGAGTTCTCCTCTTCGCTTCAAGAGGTAGGGTCTATTTCCTAAACTCAAATGAGTTCGGTAGCATATTTGTGGTGTATTTTGTTATTTATATTTGGTATTCATTTGGCATGATTTCTACCCTAGTTGTTTGTTATTTCAAAAGAAATATGAATTTGGATGTTTGGGTAAAACTTAGAGTTTGGATTTGAAATATAAAAGAGAGATTAATTTATTTGTTTTATGAGTTCTTGAAAAAGGTTATGATTTTGCATTAGTGGTTGAGATATGTTGACATGGTAGCTTTCTTTTCACTCAAAAGTGATTTTGAAAGAAAATGAGGTTTTGTGAAATTGGGGGATCGTTGGGCTATGATTTTTCTACTACAGTTATTTTGGTAAACAAAATTGCATATGGATTTCTAAAAGTCGAAAAGCCCTAATTTGTAGAAAAACCCTAAATGGTATTGTTTTGGGAGTCAAAATTATTTTTGGTAAGTGGTTTGGCTGGAAAGGGATAAAAAGGGAATGATTGTTAGGTTTGAAAATGGGTGTTATCACTCTATTGGGAAAATATATTTGTATTGCTATATTTTAACTATTGCATTAGAGATAATTGTTTTGGTTATTGATAGAGGATAGCATTGTCGTGCGTTAGAAATTGCATGTGGATTAGGCAATTTGAAATCATTCATATCAGGAAGCATGCTATCGATTTTGGAAATTGAAACTGTATGTTTTGGAAATTCTCACATTATGTTTTGGAACATTTGCATTGTTTTGGAATTTTTTTCTTTTTTTTTTTTGAGTTACATGTATTTTACTATTGAAAAGGGTAAATAAAATGGTGAATCTGGGAGAAAGTTGTTGTTATATCAAATAAGTTGGCTTGTGTGTCTAGGGTGAAAGTCCCAAAAATTGCGCGTATACATGGGTGCTGATCCTACAGACGAAATTTCTTTGAAATGGCAATAGTAGTGCTTGTATAGCCTACATTTACATAAGTGCTGGTTTATGGTTTCCCGCGGATGAAATTTCTGTGAAAGGTTGTATTTGCTGTGGAGATTTACCCACGTTATTTATGATTATGTTGTTTTGGAAGAGGATGTTTGGAAAATGGTTTTAACAATGCATTTGTTGTTGCCTATTGTAGACACCCCATTTTTGACCGTCCTCAAGACTTGGACGTCACCATTTGAACACTCGGTGATTATCCATGTTTGTGTTCGTTTGGAGTTCCCGAAGGTCTCGGCTCGCACGCCTTGTCTCAGGATCTCCGAACTCGACCGTTTAGTGTCTGGTTTTGCACCAAACACTTGTGTTTTGCCTTGGAAGGGCAGGGTAGGGCTTGTAGACCATCCCCACCCACCACCGGCAGTGGCTAGGGGCCACCGGCTGGTTTTTGCCTCCACCGGCACTGTAGTTTGCCGGTCGGCATAGTTTTTTGCTGGTCGGCACTTTTTAGTGCCGGTCGGCACTCTTTTTGGCCAAGATGGCATTTTTGGCCGGCCGATTACTGTGCATCTGCTTTTGCAGATATTTTAAGACAGCTGTCTTGCTTTTGCTCCCCTCCATACACGTGTATGGAGGGATCTCCCTCTTATGAAGCTTGTCTTGTAAGCTTTACAAGACAAGAAGGGCCATATAGAGAGAGAGGGCTCTCTTGGCTTGAAAGGAGAGGGAGTTTAGATATTTTGAGAGCAAAAACAGCCATTGTTAAGCTCTGGTTTTAGGGTTAGGGTTAGATACACTTCCTATATCTCTTTCCCTCTGTTTTGTACTCTAGGTGTTTTGTGTCTTACTATTGCACACAAACACCTAGTGTTTCACCTTCCTCTTGGAACTGAGGTTCTAAAGGACTGATTTTGAAGTCTTGGTGTTGGATTCAAGCCAAAGGAGGCCATTGGAGCACCATTTGTGAAGAGGTCTACAAGGGTGAGAACCTAGTCTCATTTTTCCCCATTTTTGCATTGATTTTCTACCTATCTTAAAGCTGTTTTTGTGCTTATTGTATAACACAAAAAAGTTCTGTTTTTAGGCCCTCTTTATTGTTTATTAAGAGTGTTTCTTGGTTTGAGGGTAGTTGACCACCCTTAGGCCTTAAAAGGCCTCATTTTGAGCCATTTTGTGCTAGCTCCGGGATTTTGGTGTTGGGGTCTCTTCACCACTGAAATCTTGAGGGATTTCAGTGGTGAAGATGATGCCTTGAAGTCCCAAGAAGGAGAGGGCCACCCCCTCTCCTTGTTGTCCTTGAAAAGGGCATGTTTTGGCCTCTTGAGAGAGCATTATGCTTGAGTGTGTGTTGAGCATGTTTAGGCTATTTTTCATGCTTATATATCCATAATATAACATGATCTTAAATTGGTTTTGGTACTCCATGCATGCTTAGCATAGTTACCTTGTAATGCCATGTTATTGCCTCAATGTGCCTTAGGTTGTTAGCCTTTGTTGGAGCATGTTTTAGGCTTAGTCTTGTGAAGATTATGTGCTTATCTTGACATGTTTTAGTTCTGTCCATAAGTTTTTGGGTTGATTTTGGCATGCTTGGTATAGCTCCTTTGTATTTGGGCTTGTTGGCCTTGAGCATATGAATGTATAGCATGACATCTTTGCATTGATTTGGTGATTTGGGGTCACTTTATATGTTATTTCAGTCCCATTTCCATGCTTGTTTGATTGCCTTGCATGCATCTTTAATGCCTCTTAAGCTTGTGTAGCAATGCTCCATGTTTTGGTGTTTATGCATGCCTTTGATTTTGAGTCACTTAGATGCCATCTAAGTAGTCCTTTAGCTTTGTTTTAACATGCTAAACCTCTGATTTTGGTCCTTCCTTTCATGCCATGTTTGGCCTTGTTAAGTGTAGTTCAATGCTCCTTTGATTTGCTTTGAACACTTGGACTATTTGTTGCATGTTTGGCTTGATTTATTGCTTGGTTTGGCACCATGTATTAGCATGATTTTCAGAGCTTATGTTGCATGCTTTTAGTCCATGAATGCCTCTTTCAAAGTATGCTTGAATGTTGCTTGCTTTGTGCCTAAGTGTTGGGTCTTAACATGTGTATGTGTGCATGTGTGTTTAGCCTTCATCTTTGGGCATTATGGCTACTGTTTTAGGCCTATTTAGAGTTGCCTAATTCATGTTTAAGTCCATCTCTCCATCTATTTGCATTACCATATGCATTCTTGTATGCTTGCACAAGTTAGTTGCCATGCCATGTTGCATCCTTAGCTTGTATGCTTAGGTTGCATTGCATCTTGCATGCATGCCTTGTTCCTTGACTTGATGATAGGAATTGGGCCTTGTTTGGTTTGATTGGTTTGCATGCATTTGAAATCAAAGTTGCATACTTGGTTCTTTGGGCCATCATGCATGGAAATACGTGATTGGTGGTTCGAGAATCGAGGCACATGCCCCTTTGAGTCATTATCATGATAAGGGACATGGTTAGTGCATATATGCCTTAAATTGTGCTGCCATGCTTTGCCTTGCCCTCTGTTGCTGTCATTTGCAGATTCTGCAGGAACACTCTGCCGACCGGCAGTGTAAGGTGCCGACCGGCAATAATTTCCCTGCCGACAGCTTCATTTTGTGCCGATGGCCACATACCACTGCCGGTGGTAATTCCACTCAGCCGATGGTACTCCCCAGTGCCCAAGGACGCAGTCCTGAGGTTTTGACAGCCTCCAGAGGAGTGAAGGAAGGAAAACAGAGGCAGCCTATGCATGGCGGCGCGTTTCCCGAGGCGGTTTATCTGTTTTCTTGGCTTAATTTAATTTGTTAATTAAATTAATTAATTTGTAATATTTAATTAGCTTGCGTAGTTAATTAATTTGTAATATTTATTTGGTCCCTCCGAGTGAGGGCAAATCTGTAATAAGTGTGCGTGAGTGTGTGTATGTCTTCCAACCTCACGTCTTTCTTCCCTTTTATTTACCTGCTTATGATGGTAGATTAGGGCACGTTTAATTTAGCATACCTTATGCTATGCATGTGTGCATCCATGCATTTGTATTATATGCATTAGGCTCGGTACATCACGTTAACTGCATTCGTACTTCAATTCAAAAATTGAATATGTGATAGTTGATCGCATTTCATATGCCATGCTTAGATTAGCCGAGCCTATCTAATTGCATCCTGTATGTGTTGCATTAGTCAATTTGACACGAACTAGGACACGAATGTTTGCTAACTAGTTTACTGTTTTGGCACGGAGTACGATGTAAGTATTTATGCTTTAGCATCTCGCATGTGTGTGAATGTTAACATGACAGTATGCTTGCCATGCGGCTAAATGCTTATGTATTAAACTGTTTGAATGCCTGTGGGTGAAGGTTGGAATGTTTGAGTTGGAAAAACTCATTGAAATCTGTGTTTTAGCCTACTTGGGAGTAGCAAATTCCAAAGCATTTTCAAAACAAACGGATATGCAATGTTTCTTTCCAAATTAGGCAATCTAGTCTATACTTGTTTGCTGCGCGCATAACATAGTAATTCTAGGCTAACAATTGGTTTAAGAACACATAAAGTTTTCAAAAACAGATATCACGGTTAGTAGAGGCCAGTCTTCGGACCGGGCGAAAGGGGGTGCTCATAGCTGACCTTCCCCGATCGTACCCAAGCTCCCGAGCCGAGACAACTCCGGTGATGACGGACATGTGGCCTTCGGCACCGAGTCAGGGTTTCCTAAATTTCCCCATTTTAAAAATATTTAGGTGGCGACTCTGTATCTGGCAAAGCAGTCCATGTTTGGCACTACTTTTTCAAAAATCTGTTTCTCAAAACAATTTGCCAGATTTGGACTCTTTGGTTCAAGATTAAGAACCGCGACACAAAATCGAGAGTCCGAACTGTAGCAAGGTCCCCCGCGGACTTGTTACAGTTTCTGGCGACTCTGCTGGGGAGTTTAGAGAGCTTGACTCGAACTCATGATATCCTGTTTTGATTTCGCTTATGTGTTTCTTTGCATTGCATGTGCATTGGTGCGCCTAGGACACCGTGTTTGCCATCTGCCATTCCTGAACGGTTTGCCGGAGGCTTGTCTTGTCAAGGCATGTCCATAAGGCTGACCGGCTATGGGCTCTGATAGCATGGGAACACAAACCCCGGTTTTTACCGAGGCACCCTTTTTTACCATTCGACCTAGTACATGTTCGGATCCATAGTGACCATTCCAAGTTAGGACAGGTTGCTTACCCGATGTTAGGTTGTTTGAAAAACTGCTGTGTGCATAGTGAAACCCTAGCTCCTGACAAAATAGGACAGGGAAACCCTACCCCAACATAGGGGTGTTTTGGCTCTCACTTACTTGCTATGTGCTTTTAGAGTGTATCTCTACAGGAACGCATATACCAGTTTGCGAGTTTGAGTATCGGACCCAAGGGCACCAGAATCAGTATTGTTGAGAATCAGTTATCAGGAATCAGTTATCCGCAGGTATCAGATTCAGTATTTTGGGAATAGAAATCTGGGAACAGTGATCGGCAGTAGGGTACAGTTGTTTGGCTACACCCGTGTTTGATCAGTTTGGGCTGAAATGCTGTCTGTTTTTCTCCTTTCAGTTCAGAGGGTTGCAGAGTTGATACAGAATAGCCAGTGTCTCCCCTTGCCGAGGCAGGATTTATGGCGGCACAAAATACAGAAGAAGTTGTGGTTGTGACGGCTGCATTGGAGTAGGGGACAGCTCCGCAGAGTGAGGCCAGCATCAGTATGTCACACCCACCCAGGTCGCCCGTTGTGCACCCGGTCTGGGCTCCCCAGTTATATCAGGCTCGTGAGCCCACCACCTTTGAATTGATGGGAATGATAGGGGACCTCCAGAGGTCCGTGGCCGATCTGGCCTATGGGATGTCGGCTTCACCGCCAGCAGCACCGTATGCCGGGAATTTCGTACCACAGGAGCCCCCGCTACTGGGGCGGATTGTGATAGAGCTCAGCCAGCCAGAGGTGGCTTCCAGCTACAACCGCGACATACCAGCACCGACCCAGACCCTTGATCAGGCTGAGGCCAGAGGAAAAGACAAGGCAAAGGTAGACGCCGATCCTATTGAACAACTGCTGTGGGCAGTCGAGGCTCTGAAAGTCAGAGGGATGAACAAGCAACAAACATCCGTGATCGTGATCAAAGCTGTGGATGATGCTTTCCCCACTCCGATCAAAGGCAGTTCAAGCCAGGTAGAAAATCGGGACGGGCCCTGTCATGCCCAGACAATTCCTGTAGTTCCCAACCCTGCACCGGGAAAGGGTCAAAAAGCCAAGGCAGCGCCAGCCGACCCTTTCGCTAGCGCGTCTAGCAAGAGTCCTCAAACTTCAAAGTACCTGCCCCGAGGGCGCAGGGTCTTTCACGACCTCCACATGCCTTTGTCTAGGGCATTGCTAATATTGGTGAAGAATGGGCATCTTAAGCCTTTGGAGCCTCGGCCACTCCCGAAGAATCTCCCTCCCACGCATGATGCTACCTTGTACTGTACGTACAACCAACAGTCCGGTCACAGTACCGATGGATGTTCCCGCCTTCGTCATGAAGTGCAGGATTTGATCGATAACAAGGTTATCCTCCCGCCTACCTCAGGCAAGTCCGTTACCACCCAGTTGTTGGATTTCGAGGGCTCAGATACTGCGAGTATGTGAAGTGGACCACCTGCGGGCGACATTTGGTATATTTTGGATGTAGCGTCTGGCACGCATTTTTTGAGCATCGGTGAAACCGAGTTTTGTAAATCTTGGCTTGGGTATCAAGTCAGTCTTTTGTTTGAGTCTGTCTCTTTGTCTTGAGTCAGTCTTTTTTGCTTAAGGGTCTGTCTTGTTGTGTCGAGTCAGTCCCCTTTGTATATAATACCAGGTGATTCTGGGGTTGTTGTCCCGAACACCGTTTTGTCTTGTAATTATCTGTTTTTGTTTTGAATCTGTTTTTGCCGAGGGGCCAGTTGCACCAACAAATCCGAGTGAAACAGTTGTTGCTATCTCAACTTCATGCTTGCTTTCAGCATAAGTGCCAGAGAATTTGATTGGGCTGACAGTACATCTCACCTGCTCTCCTGCGCGCCAAACTCATTGCATTGACCTAAGTTTTTCAAAAACTTTTTGAACACCGCGGTGATGAAAACGAAGAGGAAGGAATTCCTCTGGTTTTGCAAAATTTTGATCATTTTGAGAGAAAGAGAGGCGTGCTAAGCCTTTTTATGAATGAAATCATGCTTGTCGCGCGTGAGTACTGAGAAGGATCCTGGCCTGATCCAGATTGGTTCCACACTATCTTCGGCGCGAGCGATTTGTCACTTTCTTAAAAACTTTCAAAAACAAATGTTTTACGCGGCCCTGCGAAGACCTGTGTGGAATCGCTCTTGAGATTGCGCAGCCTAGGATCGCTCTCAGCCTCAAGATCCAACCCGTTCGTTTTCCGACTTTGAACCCGTTCAGAATGTTCAGAAAGTTCAACAGACAAATGCCATGAAAGGTCTGTATGGCCAGTTTCGAAACAGCCCTCGAGCAAGAGGCACCAAAGCCGAATCGGAAGGAGTAGATCTCGCCGGAAGAAGCTCGTGGAGCAACCGGGATGGATTCTCCTATAAATCGTTGCAACAGCCGTTCTCCTAGACACAGGGGGGGCTTCCAGTTCAGGAACCATTTGGCATGGACTTGCTACACTTTTACCCTTTGAGAGGCTCGCTGGGCCGAAAACCCAGAAGGGCGGCCCAAGCAAAAGTTAGAGCAAAAGAAAAATACAAAAAAGCAAAAAATACAAAAAAGAAGAAAAGAAAAGAACAAAAAAAAAAAAAAGAAAGAAAAGAAAAAGAAATGAAAAAGAAATAGAAAATGAAAGAAGTTCGCAAGGTCGAAAACCCGCATCGGGCGCCTTGGCAAAAGTAAGAGCCTAAAAAAAAGTGAAGGTTAAAATACCCGAGTGTACCTTAACCGGAACTACGTGAGGCTTGATTCCCATGATTGGGATACGTAGGCAACTTCATCATGAAGTCCAGCCCCCAACGCTTTCATAGCGTCTCAGTCCATGCAATGGTTTCGATTTCATCCCAAAGTCCAGTTGCCAACACCCTTCAAGGTGATTGTGTCCATATATGTGTTGTGACCGTCTTCGTCATCGCTGTGTCCAAGAGTTCGACCACCGCCAATGAAGACTGTCTGCGGACTGCTGCGGCACCATCCAAATAAGGGGCAACTTTCCGTTGCCACGAGCCGGCGTGAGACGCCATTCAAACCAGGGGCAACTTTCCGTTGCCTTCCCCCCCTTTCAAACCAGGGGCAATTTTCTATTGCCTCCGATCCAAGGTTACGCGTCTCAAAGAGTAAGTTCCATGCCCGTTGAGCATTGACTGTTTGAAAAATAGTTTTTTTTGAAAATTTTTACTGAGGTTGACTATTTTCTCGAAAACTATCCCATTTTCCAAAACTGGACCATTGTCTTGGACCCAAAGGGAAAATTTTCAGTGCTTGTAGCCTGACTTGCATGATTTTCAAATCAAAAATCAAACGAGTACGTTAATCCGACTCTCATTTTGATCAAAACTGTTTTAGTGAAAGCAAAAACAAAAAATGGTTAAAATGATGGACTAGGGGCACAGTTGAGCCAGGCGTTCTTTCTTTCCCCGTCATCAAGAGCGCCCTACCCGTCAGAAGAAATGGCCGTGAGCTAACGGTGTTGAGCATGAACCCACACCTTTCTATTTATCCATCAATCACCCCGGGGAGGGATGAAAAATGAGAGAATGAAGAATAGAGAGGTGCAAGTTGAGAGAAAAGTGAGGAAAAGGGTTTTGAGAGAAAATCCGAGCTCGAGAGCCGAGTGATGTAAGGATCACAAATCAGACAGGGTGGGAAACAATACCCAGAGAAACTGGCTCTTCGTGATCTGAGGTCCCCCGTCTTCATCAGCGCGTCTGTATGTCGTGTCTTTTGTTTTGTATATCTCAACCTTTGTTTTAGGTCTTTTTCGAGCGTGTCTCGTTGTGTTTAGGTCGTGTACCTATATTTGAGTCCTCCCCGCTGTGTTCAGTTGTAGGCTCGATATCCCGGTTTGAAAAACCCTCATTCGATTTCAAAATCATTTACACTCGGAATGCTGTGCCATTCTCTACATTTGAACGTATTTCAACTTCGGCTGGTTTCACCGCTGCAGTCCGTCTTGTTAGATTGGGCCGTTTGTTCAGAATTTGCTGTATGCAGGATGAACCGAATGTTGTGCTAAGGGTTGTATACAGATTAATCCCCAGTAGAGCAAGGGCTGTGTATCCGGAATCAGGCAGTGGATTGCTTAGGGTTATTTTGCTGTTGGCTGTTTAGTTATCTGATTATTACAAGTGCAAGTGTTCAATTTTCAGATAACCAATCAATTTCATTTACATTGAGGTGTAACATGATGGAATGCGATGCAATACATGAGATATGTAAATGTAACACTTTTTAAGCAAAAAAATCTGTTCATTTCATAATCTTTTTCAAGTACAAAGTTTTGAGGAAAACAAAATCTGCCTGCGGCAGTACAAGGTAATCTAACTACCAAGGAAAAGAGGAAAAGTGCAAGAAAGAAAAGAAAAACAACAAAAATCTATGTCAAGCAACTCCGAAGGGCCGTCAGTCTGTCCTGGTCCTCTTCCTGGACGAGGGTCCAGGAGCATCATCAGCATCATCGTCAGAGTCCGAGCTAGAACCTCCTCCGGACTCCTCCTCCGATGACTCGGACTCCGCCTCTGCCTCCGCCTCTGATTCCTCGTCATCATCATCATCCGGGACTGGAGCTCGCGAGCTACTCCCGACATGAGTACGCCCTCCCCTAGTACGGGGAAATATCCGGCCCTCCTCATCTCTCCCCCGGGCAGGGACAGAAGGCCCAGTTGGAGCACCTCCTGCCATGGGAATCTGGAAAGGAGGCTGAAAAAGTACACAAAAGGGAAATGCATCAGTATACTGTAGACAGTTTATCAGTGCAGAATGCAATGTAGAGTACAGTGTATGAATGCCGTGAGCAGTTTATCAGTGTAGAATACAGTGTATGAGTACAGTGTGAGAATGCCGTGAGCAGTCTATCAGTGCAGAATGTAGTGTATGAGTACAGTGTATGAATGCCGTGGGCAGTTTAACAGTGCAGAATGCAGTGTATGCAGTGTTCAGATACTGTGAGATCAGTGTATCGGGTGTTGTGCCGTGCATCAGATTATGTGAAGCAGGGTATGAACGGTTTGAGGCCAGTGTCAGAAGGACATACCGGTATGCTGTAGAGGGCTAGGAGGTCAAAAGTCCGCTGAAGCATCCCCATCATCGAGGCATTCATCGCCAACGACTGACGGGTGTACCCAGAAGAAGCCTGCAAAAGTATCAAATGCATCAATATTCTATGGAATATCAAATAAACTAGAAATGAAATGACTGTACAGAAGTGCAGTAGTACATACCGGAGGTAGATCGGGGACATCGATGAACTCGTGACCAGCCGGTGGAGGGGCGAAGGGGATCTGATAGGTCGACCCACCCTGCCCCTGGAAAGTCAGTACAGCGGGCAGGGCAGGCCAGCCAGCTCCCCGCCCTCCCTGTACTCCGCCCCTGCCATGAACTCGGGCCCTCCTCGCAGCCCCTACTCCAACTCCAGCTCCGGCCCCAGCCGCCGATGCCACAGGCCTGGCCCCCTCTGCTCGACGGCCGCTCAAAGGTCGCATCAGGTACGTTCGCACGTACTCCTGATAGTCGCCGGTGCCTCTGAAACCGGCCTCCTCCCAGCCAATGGTGTAGTCATCCATCTGCTCGCTGGTAAGCCCCTCGGTCTCCCTCATATCCGCAGGAGGGTGAACCGGGACTATCTGCTCAGGTAACCCCAGGGTCTGGCGTAGGAAACGCTCCCCCAGGTACCAAGCCCGACAGACCGGGCCCTCAAGCAAGATCCGGAAACGCGAGGTCTCCTCCGCACCAGCGAACCGATCCTGCATCGCCGCCGGCAAGGGAGCCCACGGCCACCATGTGATCTGAAAGTGACAGACAGTTTGTTATCTACTATTTTGGAAATATACAGTGAAAAAGCGAAGCTTAAATGAACTGTAAGAAAAACATACCTCCGCGGGGGTGATAGTGTCGAAGTATCGGCGGAAGAAGCCGAATGTCTCCCGTGGTCGCCGGGTGCATCTCCCGTCGAAGCGACTCGAAAACGGGACGGCCAGAGGAGTCTCCGCAACTAGCACAGGAGCGAGCCTAGGGAAGTAGGCGTAAACCCACAGCTGCAAGATAAATACCAGTGCATTTATCAGAAAGAGCAGAATATGTAGAATAAAGCAGAAATGGCGGAGCCGTGTGTTGTGCAGTGTACAGTATACAGTGTACAGTGTGAGCCGTGTGCAGTCAGTGTAAAGCAGAATGTATGTGTGTGCTGTGTGTACAGTATACAGCAAGTGTAAAGCAGACTACAGTGTGCGCAGTGTACAGAGTACAGAAAGTACGAGACAGAAATGAAAAAGCAGAGAAGAAGTGTACCTCCCAAGCCCGCCAGTAGCCCCCGAGTAGCTGGCCGCTGCCGCGAGAAGCCGAGCTCATGTACCCGTAGAGGGTGGACAGAGCGGCGCCACCCCAGTCATAGTGCAAAATGTCCCGGACGTCCACCAGTGCGCTGAGAAGACAGAGAGGCACGGTGTTCGCCCGGTCGGCGAAAATGGTAGTCCCGAACAGGAACATGAGGAAGCCGCGAGCATACCTCTCCACGTCCTCCTGGGTCATCTCCGCCTCCTCCTCCAACACGGGCTGGACTCGAAACTGGACCTCGAACCAGGAGTATCGAACGAAGCCTGGGCGAGCTAGGGGTGGCGCCTCCCCTAGTAGATGGACCTGAGCGGCGGTCCACTCATCCATGTCGATGTCAAATGGGATCGGATCCCCCCCTACCCCGATGCCTGTGAGCATCGAGAAATCATGAGGGGTCATCGTCATGTCCCCTGCAGTGGAAAAATGAAAAGAATCGGTGGTGTCCCACTATCTCTCCGCCAGAGCGGCAAGGAGAGGTCTGCATGTGGAGAGCCTGGAGAGTCCTCGGCAGAAGACGCCAAAACCCACTCGATCCACGATGCGCCGGACTGCGTCGGGGAGCTCGCCGTACCACTCCCGAGCACCAGTATTCCCATACCCGCGGATGGTATGGGAACCCTCCTGTAAACAGAAAATAACAATTGCAAGACAACATTCAAAATGCAGTTTTGAAAAAGCAGATGAAGCATATGTGCAAGTTTGTTAGATTCAGACAAATACCGGGTGCCGGTGTGCTTACAGTGAAATACGTGTGATGTGTCAGAGTGTTCGGGCATTTCAGAACAAATATAGCATGTGTGCAAATTTAACAGATTCAGACAAATATTGGGTGCCAGTGTGTATGCAGTAGAATACAGTGAGTGCAGTGCGTTTGAGTAATTCAAGGCTAGTGCAGTGTGTGTGCATGTGTCAGTCTCAAGCAGATATCAGTTGTATGTATGTTTACAATCAACTACAGTCTACGGTATATCAGATTCAAACAATTAAAGAGTACAACTAGCTATGACAGTTTTTGTATCCTACATTGCGGAAAGTAAAGCAGAAGAAAGAAAGTTACCTCGGAAGTGCCGAAAGAAAGGTGGGAGGTAGGCTCACGCAGTAGTAGCTCAGGCGCCACGTGGCTCTCGAAGCTCCGGAACTGACGCAGGCCGTCGGGGGGCAGAACATGGATCTCCGGTCGGTAGGTCGCCGGGTCGAACGGGCGCTCGCTCAGTGGTAGGAGCTCGACCCCGGGATCCATCTCGTGGTCCGGGGGAGTCCCGCCACGTGGAATGTCGTCCCCCATATCAAGAGTGATGAGAAAATGGCCGGAAGAAGGAAGACCGAGGCCGGAATGCGAAGAGTCAACCGAAAAGTCGACTCCCGAGAGGGTCGGAAATGGCCGGGAAGGCCGAAATATGAAAAGGCACAGGAATGAAGAGGAAAACAAGGGGAACAAACCCCGAAAAGGCGGGAACGCCAAACGAGGCACCGAAACAAAAATGTGATCGGTTGAAAATGTCCGAAACGCGAAGAAAATCGTGAATCCGACGACGAAATGGGCGTAGAACGCGAAGAAACGGAGAAATGGGGAGACAAAAACGCTCTAGAGAGAGAGGGCAAGAGTTTTCGGCGGTGGAGAAGTGAGGAAATAGGGTTTGAAACCCTATTTTAAAACACCCAGGGTGAAAAGTCGAATCTGCCCCGACTCAGCAACTGTTTGCCGGTCGGCAATGTTTTGTGCCGGCCGGCACTTTTTTGTGCCGATGGAATTATTTCTCAGCCGGTGGACAGCCGGTGACCTCCCCTCCCGGCCGGTGATGTTCCCACAGCCTTGTTTAGGCCATATGAGGAGTTTTTGTTCTTCATAGCTCAAGAAGGTGCAACAAAGTGCATTTCCGATGCTCAACCGGCCTCCGTTTTGACCTCGGGTCGTGTCTGCTGTGCGTGGCACTCCAATTCATGCAAGGTGTATCCTTTTCGTATCCTTTTTGACTTTTACAAAGGTCCAAAAGTTGCCCCATGTGCATTTCAAACCATCGCACTGTTTTGTGCATTTCAAATCATCGCACTGTTTTGTGCATTTCAAACCATCGCGCTGTGTTGCGCATTGCACTGTTTTGTGCATTGTATTTCAATCGCGCTGTTCTGCGCATCGCACTGTTTTGTGCATTGTATTTCAATTGCGCTGTGCTGCGCATCGCACTGTTTTGTGCATTGTATTTCAATCGCGCTGTTTTGCGCATCGCACTGTTTTGTGCACCTCACTTGCATTTTGCATGCATCCTATCGCGCTATCTTGCGCACCTCGCTTGTACTTGTAGGTACATTGCATTGTTTTGAACACAAACAGGCTTCGCATGGCGTATAAGTCCAATTGTCAAAATCATTTTTGCATCGTATGAGGCATACGTGTCTCATTTGTATCATCTTACATTCCGTATGGCACGCGTGTCGCACTTGCATCATGTGCATCTAAAAAAAAAAAACAAACAAAACAAAAAAACAATCATAGTGCATTGTCATGCATTTCCATTGTAGATTGCATGCATTCATTGCATCGCCTTCCGCCTATGGCTTGCGCCTTTCTAGGTTGAGCTTGGTCTGGTATGTGCCCTTACTGTTCATGTTAAAACACAGTTCTGCATGTGTATCGCGCCGATTCCACGCTGATATGTTGGTTGAGGGTTGCGGCACCTTTTCTGTGTTACACATGGCTCGTATGTGTACATGCCTTTCCTAGGAAAAATTTGGTTTGGCTTGCATGCCATAGCCATTGTATCCATATCCACTCCATTGCATATTTGTACATATCGCATTGTAGATTGCATGCATTCATTGCATCACCTTCCATCTGTGGCTTGCACCTTTCCAGGTTGAGCTTGGTCTGGTATGTGCCCTTACTGTTCATGTTAAAACACAGTTCTGCATGTGTATCGCGCCGATTCCACGCTGATATGTTGGTTGAGGGTTGCGGCACCTTTTCTGTGTTACACATGGCCTATATGCGTACATACCTTTCCTAAGCAAGATTTGGTTTGGCCTACGTGCCATATCCATTGCCATCTTCCTAGCATATCCATACCTATTACATTGTAGTGTAATTTTTGCATCCGGCATTAGGATCGTAGTCCTTTCTCCAGCGGGTCGTTTCCCCACTTATGTCAATTCCACCCAATACTTGTTCTTGCGTCTGTCTACAATACTCATAGTTCAGTTGACCGTTCTATGGTAGACAAATTTGTTACCTCCATCAATCTATTTGACATAGGTGTGGTTTCGAACCACTCGTGATTGGATCACGATTCAATTGCTTTGCATGTAGCTTGCATTGTTTCAATTACATTGCATCTTCATTTGCATTGTTTATGCATTGTTTTGTATATATTGCATATCGTTTTGCATCCGTTTTGCATCCATTTTGCATTGTCATGCATGTTGTTAACAATATTGTACCTGTTAAGTTTGTTTTCTTTGCAGGCACGATATTGCATGTACGGTTCATTTGAGGCTGGTGCAACCAGACGAACCGCACAGGTATTGTATCCTCCGAGTGAGAAGTATTGAGAATTGCATAATTCTCTTACATCCTTTCTGCATTGTAGTGTAGTTTGATGTATGCTAGCTTAAAATTGTCGCATGTATGCTTCATTACAGCTTTCTTTGCATGATCATAAGTTATGCTCGGCTTCGTGCATTGTCTTGCATTTTGCCCCTGCCTTCGGGCGCATATCTTGATTGTCTTGCATGTTTGTCTAAGTCTTTGGCCTTGTCAAAAATGGGTCGTCTCTGGGCTTTGACATTCACTCCCGTCATTGTTATGACTTTCGAGTTCTGTCAAAGAGGGGCAACTGTAGACACCCCATTTTTTACCGTCCTCAAGACTTGGACGTCACCATTTGAACACTCAGTGATTATCCATGTTTGTGTTCGTTTGGAGTTCCCGAAGGTCTCGGCTCGCGCGCCTTGTCTCAGGATCTCCGAACTCGACCGTTTAGTGTCTGGTTTTGCACCAAACACTTGTGTTTTGCCTTGGAAGGGCAGGGTAGGGCTTGTAGACCATCCCCACCCACCACCGGCAGTGGCTAGGGGCCACCGGCTGGTTTTTGCCTCCACCGGCACTGTAGTTTGCCGGTCGGCATAGTTTTTTGTTGGTCGGCACTTTTTAGTGCCGGTCGGCACTCTTTTTGGCCAAGATGGCATTTTTGGCCGGCCGATTACTGTGCATCTGCTTTTGCAGATATTTTAAGACAGCTGTCTTGCTTTTGCTCCCCTCCATACACGTGTATGGAGGGATCTCCCTCTTATGAAGCTTGTCTTGTAAGCTTTACAAGACAAGAAGGGCCATATAGAGAGAGAGGGCTCTCTTGGCTTGAAAGGAGAGGGAGTTTAGATATTTTGAGAGCAAAAACAGCCATTGTTAAGCTCTGGTTTTAGGGTTAGGGTTAGATACACTTCCTATATCTCTTTCCCTCTGTTTTGTACTCTAGGTGTTTTGTGTCTTACTATTGCACACAAACACCTAGTGTTTCACCTTCCTCTTGGAACTGAGGTTCTAAAGGACTGATTTTGAAGTCTTGGTGTTGGATTCAAGCCAAAGGAGGCCATTGGAGCACCATTTGTGAAGAGGTCTACAAGGGTGAGAACCTAGTCTCATTTTTCCTCAATTTTGCATTGATTTTCTACCTATCTTAAAGCTTTTTTCGTGCTTATTGTCTAACACAAAAAAGTTCTGTTTTTAGGCCCTCTTTATTGTTTATTAAGAGTGTTTCTTGGTTTGAGGGTAGTTGACCACCCTTAGGCCTTAAAAGGCCTCATTTTGAGCCATTTTGTGCTAGCTCCGGGATTTTGGTGTTGGGGTCTCTTCACCACTGAAATCTTGAGGGATTTCAGTGGTGAAGATAATGCCTTGAAGTCCCAAGAAGGAGAGGGCCACCCCCTCTCCTTGTTGTCCTTGAAAAGGGCATGTTTTGGCCTCTTGAGAGAGCATTATGCTTGAGTGTGTGTTGAGCATGTTTAGGCTGTTTTTCATGCTTATATATCCATAATATAACATGATCTTAAATTGGTTTTGGTACTCCATGCATGCTTAGCATAGTTACCTTGTAATGCCATGTTATTGCCTCAATGTGCCTTAGGTTGTTAGCCTTTGTTGGAGCATGTTTTAGGCTTAGTCTTGTGAAGATTATGTGCTTATCTTGACATGTTTTAGGTCTGTCCATAAGTTTTTGGGTTGATTTTGGCATGCTTGGTATAGCTCCTTTGTATTTGGGCTTGTTGGCCTTGAGCATATGAATGTATAGCATGACATCTTTGCATTGATTTGGTGATTTGGGGTCACTTTATATGTTATTTCAGTCCCATTTCCATGCTTGTTTGATTGCCTTGCATGCATCTTTAATGCCTCTTAAGCTTGTGTAGCAATGCTCCATGTTTTGGTGTTTATGCATGCCGTTGATTTTGAGTCACTTAGATGCCATCTAAGTAGTCCTTTAGCTTTGTTTTAACATGCTAAACCTCTGATTTTTGTCCTTCCTTTCATGCCATGTTTGGCCTTGTTAAGTGTAGTTCAATGCTCCTTTGATTTGCTTTGAACACTTGGACTATTTGTTGCATGTTTGGCTTGATTTATTGCTTGGTTTGGCACCATGTATTAGCATGATTTTCAGAGCTTATGTTGCATGCTTTTAGTCCATGAATGCCTCTTTCAAAGTATGCTTGAATGTTGCTTGCTTTGTGCCTAAGTGTTGGGTCTTAACATGTGTATGTGTGCATGTGTGTTTAGCCTTCATCTTTGGGCATTATGGCTACTGTTTTAGGCCTATTTAGAGTTGCCTAATTCATGTTTAAGTCCATCTCTCCATCTATTTGCATTGCCATATGCATGCTTGTATGCTTGCACAAGTTAGTTGCCATGCCATGTTGCATCCTTAGCTTGTATGCTTAGGTTGCATTGCATCTTGCATGCATGCCTTGTTCCTTGACTTGATGATAGGAATTGGGCCTTGTTTGGTTTGATTGGTTTGCATGCATTTGAAATCAAAGTTGCATACTTGGTTCTTTGGGCCATCATGCATGGAAATGCGTGATTGGTGGTCCGAGAATCGAGGCACATGCCCCTTTGAGTCATTATCATGATAAGAGACATGGTTAGTGCATATATGCCTTGAATTGTGCTGCCATGCTTTGCCTTGCCCTCTGTTGCTGTCATTTGCAGATTCTGCAGGAACACTCTGCCGACCGGCAGTGTAAGGTGCCGACCGGCAATAATTTCCCCGCCGACAGCTTCATTTTGTGCCGATGGCCACATACCACTGCCGGTGGTAATTTCACTCAGCCGATGGTACTCCCCAGTGCCCAAGGACGCAGTCCTGAGGTTTTGACAGCCTCCAGAGGAGTGAAGGAAGGAAAACAGAGGCAGCCTATGCATGGCGGCGCGTTTCCCGAGGCGGTTTATCTGTTTTCTTGGCTTAATTTAATTTGTTAATTAAATTAATTAATTTGTAATATTTAATTAGCTTGCGTAGTTAATTAATTTGTAATATTTATTTGGTCCCTCCGAGTGAGGGCAAATCTGTAATAAGTGTGCGTGAGTGTGTGTATGTCTTCCAACCTCACGTCTTTCTTCCCTTTTATTTACCTGCTTATGATGGTAGATTAGGGCACGTTTAATTTAGCATACCTTATGCTATGCATGTGTGCATCCATGCATTTGTATTATATGCATTAGGCTCGGTACATCACACTAGCTGCATTCGTACTTCAATTCAAAAATTGAATATGTGATAGTTGATCGCATTTCATATGCCATGCTTAGATTAGCCGAGCCTATCTAATTGCATCCTGTATGTGTTGCATTAGTCAATTTGACACGAAGTAGGACACGCATGTTTGCTAACTAGTTTACTGTTTTGGCACGGAGTACGATGTAAGTATTTATGCTTTAGCATCTCGCATGTGTGTGAATGTTAACATGACAGTATGCTTGCCATGCGGCTAAATGCTTATGTGTTAAACTGTTTGAATGCCTGTGGGTGAAGGTTGGATTGTTTGAGTTGGAAAAACTCATTGAAATCTGTGTTTTAGCCTACTTGGGAGTAGCAAATTCCAAAGCATTTTCAAAACAAACGGATATGTAATGTTTCTTTCCAAATTAGGCAATCTAGTCTATAATTGTTTGCTGCGCGCATAACATAGTAATTCTAGGCTAACAATTGGTTTAAGAACACATAAAGTTTTCAAAAACGGATATCACGGTTAGTAGAGGCCGGTCTTCGGACCGGGCGAAAGGGGGTGCTCATAGCTGACCTTCCCCGATCGTACCCAAGCTCCCGAGCCGAGACAACTCCGGTGATGACGGACATGTGGCCTTCGGCACCGAGTCAGGGTTTCCTAAATGTCCCCATTTTAAAAATATTTAGGTGGCGACTCTGTATCTGGCAAAGCAGTCCATGTTTGGCACTACTTTTTCAAAAATCTGTTTCTCAAAACGATTTGCCAGATTTGGACTCTTTGGTTCAAGATTAAGAACCGTGACACAAAATCGAGAGTCCGAACTGTAGCGAGGTCCCCCGCGAACTTGTTACACCTATCGATGTATTTGTATTTGATTTAGCAATGTATTTGTTGGTTGGTATTGAGATACCGGGACTGATTTTTGAAAAGGAAATTTATATCAAACAGATGATTTGAACTCGAAAAATGTTTTGATTAAACGTAAGGTTTTTGTAATTGCAAAAAAAAATGATTTTGTTGAGAAATGAAATGAATTTGAAATTGTATTTAGAAATATTGTATATATGTATTGCATCATGATCATTTATGCTGGTGGAGCATGTTTAGTTTTTGGAATATTCTCTATTGGGTTTTATGCTCACCTTATGTGGCTGAAAATGTTTTTCAAGTGTACATGTGTGGCTGTGAACTGTGACGTGAAGCTGTGTTCGGAACCGTATAGGATAGATCTATTATTTGTAGGCCAAGGGCCCTTTATGTTATTTATTAGCCATGTGCCATTCTTGTAAGGGTTACACCCTGTGTATGATGTAAGCCTCAGGGTATTTAATTTGATTTATAACATCTATGCATGTTTTCGTTATAGAACATCCATTCGACTTAGATCTTGTATCTAGGAATGTATAAAATTAGATAAACACACATATTGTGTGACTATATAATATTCATGTGCGTGATAGTTGTTATCTATTGTTCATCATCGAATGGTTTATTCACGTGAGCCGGACCTTGTAAATCCGGGGCGTGACAAATTCTGTTGTGCTGTAGTTGAAAGTTGCGTCGAAAAATAGGAGATAGCAAGAGGGGGATACAAAAGAATTAACGTATTGTTCTTGTCGTACGTGATGTTTTATTTTTTAGTTAATGACATGATGGAGAGTCATTTAATACTTTTGCCGAATTGCAAGGGATGGCCTGGTGGACAAAGTGTTCCCTCTCTAAGTATGATTGCTAGGTTTGAGTTTTTTTGCTATGAAATGCAACTTTTCCTTTCCCTATTAACCTCTGCTATGGATTGTAAGAAACAAAAAACAAAAACAAATACAATACTTTGCAGGAGCAGATAGTGAGAGTTGATAGTTGTGGTTTATCAAAATCTGTGGATGGAATGGAGATGCATCAGTTATACGATAAGGAAATATGATGTAATTCTTTTCTCAAATTTCTTATTAAGAATGTTTATAGCTTGATCATCAAGTTTGTTAGAATTAGTGGAAGATTGCTCTTGGCTCAAAGACACTTTAATCAACTGTTATGTGTCTTGCAACCTTTGGATGAGTTGCTTGGGCTTTAGTGTCCGTGTTTTCTACTAGTATTGCAGCTTTGTTTTCTACTGGTGCTTCGGCTATGGTTGTAGTTGTGTTGTGTTTTCATGAATTTTCAATGACATTTTATTCATGTCATTTGTTCTTATCCAATGCAGGTTCAAATATCAAAAAAAGGAAAGAAGAAGTAGATAAGACAAACTCAATGAAAAAAGGTCTCTTTTTTGTTGTAAGTTTGATTATCTATCTACTTGGCTATTT
The DNA here is from genome assembly GCF_055761805.1 of Camellia sinensis. Taxonomy (NCBI): domain Eukaryota; kingdom Viridiplantae; phylum Streptophyta; class Magnoliopsida; order Ericales; family Theaceae; genus Camellia; species Camellia sinensis. Next base: position 174,327,645 of record NC_138967.1, read on the forward strand.
ATTTACTGATATTGATACTAATATGTCACACTAAAATTATGGTTTAAAAGTAGCATCAGTACTGGTCATGGACTCTTTTAAAAAATAGTGCACAAGCTATAGGGTCCATAAATTGGTGGTCCTTTTATTGACTAATGCCTCAACTGCATGCTTCCATGGTTTAAGGTCAGATGTTATTATAGATTAGTTGCATGCTTCCATGTTTATATGTTTTTTGCACTCACTATTGCTTCACCTATAAAAAAATTATAATGTTCCAGAATGAAAGATAGATTTATAATGTTTCAACATGCATCTCATTATTGGTCTTATAGTTGTCTTATAATAGTTCCAACTTGTTAAGCATATGCTAATTGGCCTATTATGGAATGGGCACTACAACAAAATTAATTTTTTACGGCACCACATTAATGACATACAACAAATGCAAGCCGTAGTTTCTCACTTTTACGACTTGTTTTTTTGCACATTGTAAATAATTTTCCAACCATGGAGTGTCTATTGCGTAGGCCATGAATGGTAATAACAATGATTTTTTTATGGCTTGCAATGTTTGCCGCAAACAATAAAACTTTCTATGACATGTATATGGTATGCCATTAATATATCAACTATACAAGATACACATACACTAGCTGTGAAAAGTATTGCACTTTTCACAACACACACAATGCCTGCCATTAACAGTATTGCACTTTTTATGACACATAATGTATGTTGTGAATTGTATAATAATAAAAAAAAGGCGCCAAAATGAAATTTATGGCACCAATTCACCCAAAAAAAAAATAGAAAAAGAACATATACATCAACTGTTTGGCTTCTAATAGATTCTAATCATTTGAGAGACTGGTTCGAAGGGTTTCAATCTCTCTTTGGCAGTGACTGACGGTACGACGACTGGCTTGACAACGATATCCATCGCCGTTTCGCTCGTCGTCTCATTGGTCACTTCCATCTTCTAACTCGGTAGTTGTCTTCCGTTTTCTAACTCGTCTCTTTGCGGCTTCGATTAGCAAAATGAAGTTAACGACTGGACTTAATAGTGTCGGGCACAAAGAGGGAGATAAGGGATGGTACACACTCCTACTCTTCTCTTCTCTATCTCTCTCTCTCTCTCTCTCTCTGATTTGCCCTAAACACATTTCATTTGGGGGAAATCAACCCACAAATCTGCACAAGTTCGAAGCAGAGATTAGGGCACTGATTATTTTCTGGGTTTTAGTTTTTTCTCTTCAGTTCCAAGGAGATTTGATTCGCAGGGGTACGGATTTTGTCTATTGAGATTATTGATTTATGTTTTTTCTTGTTTGTGTTTGTTCGAATATGATGTTTGATTTCATCACCTATTTTGATCTAAAACCCATTTTTAATCATTTTGCGTATTTATACCTAGCAATATCAAAATTTAAGTATCTATCTATCTTTATATACTAAGTATATATATAATTGTTTTATATATATAGTATGTGCTTTTCCTTTTTGATATGTTGATATCTTAGTTTCGCATTTAATATTTTACTAGTTACATAGTTTGTAATGTGAATTCAAATCCTAATTTTTTGAAACAGAATCGAATCAAATTGAGAAACGTGGTAAGATTTGGCACAAACCATAAAAAATAATGTTAAACAATTATATATATATATATATATATATAAAAGAAAAGAAAACGAGCTAGATCTAACATTCCCTCTTAGAAGTTGTATTCTAGCATTTTCATGAATTAAAAAGGGGTCAAAATCCATCAGATCTAACAGTTTCAAGAATCACTTAAATCGTAAATGTTAAGCGAATTGTGAATCGTGCTAGATTCACCCATAGAAAAATAAAGACAGAAAAAATAAAGAAGAAATATTGAGATACAGTATTCCAATCTTTCAGATATTTTACTACCAGGTATAAGAGATATGCTATCCATTTTCTTTTTACTAGCTTTCTTCCTTTGTTCCTTGATGATGTCTGTGGCTTTATTAACAACAAATTACTAGTTGTTCCATTCAACATCAACTTTGTTTTGCAGACTATTATAAATGTATTTTTCTCTGAAGTGTTTTTGTGTTTACTTAAGGTTACTCTAATTTAGTTAGGTAGCTATTATCATGCTCTTATTTCCTGATTTATTTGTGGGTGCAACATCAGTTCAATAAATAGGAATTATTAGTACTTAAATTGTTAAGATAGTGTATCCTGTATATGACCTAACAAGTTCCTGTAGGCAAAAAAATTGTCATTTTACTCTGAAAACATGAGACGGGGGTTTTCTCTTGATGACATTTTTGTACTGTATTGAGAATACATTGTGTTTTTGGAATTAACATTTCTATCTTTATCTTGAATTAGAAACTGGATAGCTTACCACAGGCCTGGTAAGTTCCTTAAAGCAAAATGACATAAAAGAGGTTTCTTAAGTGGCCAGTCATCACCTCACCACATACCATGGAAATTATGCAACTCGAAATGTTGAATTTTGAAGTTATTGTATAGCATATTAGCATGACGAAGGTTGCTACTTAGGGGCCTGTATCTTCCAATGCTCGTCATTTTGGGAAACACCCATTAGTTTCATATCATTTTAATTTTTATGTGAAAACAATGTTTAAAGTTTCATAAAACTATTTCAAAGTGTTTTTAAAGAATTGATGTTTTAAGAACTCCTCGCTTGTTTGTTTCAACAGAAATTCCTTGTGGGAAAGTGAGAAACGAAATATATTTGAAGAGATCCATCATTGATTTTGTAATGTTGTCATACCACACTACTAAGTATCTTGTGGAACTTGCTGTGAATGGTTCTAATATTTTTTTTCTTGTATTATGATTGTATTAAGAGTTTTCTTGATCATCTTATCTTGGTCTTGTTTTGTGTGAAACCATAGGTGCCTGAAAGAGTCAATTTCATCTTTTTCACTTGTGTGAGGATTTTTCATGCAATCTTTCATTTGTGTTCTTGATTTTCTTTTTGTAGGAATCTCCAATACAGTTGGCTGGAAGGCAAGTTTACATAGAAGAGAGGAGAGCAAACATTAGCGGTACTTCTCGAGGAGGCAACATGTCTCTCAAACTGCTTTTCCTATTAATTATAATTTTTTTTTCATATTAATTATAATGATGAATTGGTCTAAATTACTTTGTTTTGAAGTATTCATTTTATTGTTCCTTACATGTAATTTGATCCATTAAAGGAAACACTTATCAAGGGGCTAAATCCCTATATTACTTTGTGCAATACTCTTTGACAATGCCTGCAATTGATTCTTAGTGTGGCCTTCTGACATTTTCCTTTTTAATAAGCCGCAAAGAGAATGTTTTCCTTAATTAGAGCACATCATATCCATCATTCTTGACGATGTCATCTCCCAACAAAATTTTACACTTTGACCACATCAAATTCCTAAGGGGAAGCTATGTTGTTTAAAATGACTTGTGAACTCTTTAATTATTTTTGAAAGTTCACTGGGGGAAGGATGCGGAAGAACTACATTTTTCCTAGTTTTAAACTTGAAAAATACATCATTTGTAGCATAGAGATAATTGATAATTGTAGTGGGAATTGTGTAATTTTCATTGAGGTCCTTTAAGTTATAGGATATGGCATGCAATTAAGCTTTGACTATCAGCTATATCCATATTTGTAGCTTTCTTTGGTTGCAAATCTGGCACAAATTTGGCAGGTTTTTTTTTTTTTTTTTAAAAACTATGGCAGGTTTGGCTGGTACATTGTAGCGAAGTGAGTTAAGTGATATGAGTTATAAAATAGGGTAGCTAATGTTATAGAGGGTCTTTTTTTAGGGTTAAGCATGTAAGGCCTCAAAGCACTTTCTAACTGTTTGTCCATGTAGGTTCCAAGCTGGTTCTTTTTTACGGAATGTGTGTTGAACGTAAGTGAGGCAAAAGTTAGGTGAGTTGGTGTGTTCCCTTCTCTTTGAGGGTTGAGTGGCGTGAGCTTTCAAATATATTATATTTTGTTTGCAGGTACACAGCTGGTCCTTTTTTAGGGATGTTGTTGTTGAGGATTGAGTGACTGAGTTATAAATTGTTGGTTACACTACAAGAAAAGTGGGCTTAAAAGACGGAACTTTTTGCGACGGCACAACTTGCCGTCGTGAAAAAATGTGACTTTTTGAGATGACACAACTTGCCGCTGCAAAAAATAGAGTATTTGTGACGGCAGAAAATGCTGTCATGAAAAAGGAGAGCATTTGCGCTGGTAGAAATTGCCGTCGCAAAAAAAAATAGAGTATTTGTGACGGCAGAGATTGTTGTTGCAAAAAAATAGAGTTTTTTGCGACAGCACAAGCTGCAGTCGCAAAAAAAAAAAAAGAAGAGTTTTTTGCGACTGTAATAGGTAATGTTGCAAAAAAAAAAAGGAAAAAAAAAAAAAATATATATATATATTGTAGCTTTGAGACGACTTCATATATATATAGTCACAAAATGGTTTAAATAAATGTAACGGTATTTTTCTGTCACAAAAAAAAAAAAATGTCGTCTTATTCTTTTGATATAACATTTCTCTTTTCACCCATTTTTTCATCTTTCTATCTCTCTGTCTCTGTCTCTCTTCTCTTTCTCTTTCTCTCTCTCACTCATCACTCTTGTCTGCCTGTGTGTCTGTCTATCTCTCTCTCTCTCTCTCTCTCTCTCTCTCTCTCTTTTTCTCTCTGTGTCTCTCGCCCATCTCTCTTCTCTTTATCTCTCTCGCTCATCTCTCTCTGTCTCTCTCTCGTTTATCTCTTTTCGCTCCTTTTCTTTCTTTCTCTCTCTTTCTCTCTTTGTTTGTCTCTTTTCACCCATTTTTTTCATCTTCCTCTTTCTCTTCTTTTTTTCTCTCTCACTCATCACTCATCTCTCTTTGTCTATCTGTCTATCTGTCTGTCTCTCTCTCTATCTCGGTGTGTGTCTCTTACTCATCTATCTCTTTTCTCTCTCTGTTTCTTTCGCTTATCTCTCTTCTCTCTATCTCTTTCATCTCTATTCTCTTTTTATCTTTCTCGCTCATCTCTCTATCTCTCACTCTCTTGTTCATCTTTCTTCTCTCTATGTCTCTCTCGTTTATCTCTCTTCTCTCTATCTCTCTCTCTGTCTCTGGTTCACCTCTCTTTTCTCTCTATCTCTTTTTCTGTCTTTCACTCTCTATCTCTTTCTCTTTCTCTATGTCTCTCTCTCTCTTTGTCTCTCGCTCATCTCTCTTCTCTCAATCTCTCTTATCTCTCTTCTTTCTCTATCTCTCTCGTTCATCTCTCTCTTTGTCTCTCTCCCTCATCTTTCTTCTCTCTCAATCTCTCTTTTTCTATGTATTTCTCTCGATCATCTCTTTTTACTCTCTTTCTCTTTCTCTCTCTCTCTTTGTCTATCTCTCGCTCATCTCATTTTTCTCTCTTTTTTCTGTCTCTCTCTGTCTCTATCTCTCTATCTCTTTCTCTCTCACTCATCACTTTTCTCTCTCTATATCTCTCTGTCTGTCTATCTATCTCTCACTCTTCTCTCTCTTTTTTTTTCTCTGTGTCTGTCTATCTGTCTCTCTCCCCCATTGTGTTCACCTTGTTCACTCTCTCCCTCCCCTCTTCTCTATTTATCGAGCTCTCCACTACAAGAAAATACACTTTTAGTGACCACTTTGTTTCTTTTTCTCTCTCTCGCTCATCACTCTGTCTTTGTCTTTATCTCTATCCCTCTTCTCTATCTATCTCTCACTCATCTTTCTCTCACCACCCATCTCCTCTACCATATTCACCACTATTGCAAATGTCATTCCACTACCACCATTATTACCATTGTTGCCACTCCACCTCTACGACTACCATTACTACCACCATCGCTACCACTCCACTACCGCTACCACCATTGCTACCACTACTGCTACTACTACTACTACTACCACCTCTCCTCTACCACCGCCACTTCATCTCCTCTACCACTACCACAACTTCACCACTAATCTCCTTCGCCATCACCATCACCACCACTACCACAACCACCTCTTATCCACCACCTTCACCACTACTGCCGCTCCCTCTTCTCTACCACAAAAAATTAGCTCTTGATTTTTAGTAACAAAAAAAAATTGGGCCGCAAAAAAATATTTTTCATTGACCATAAAAAATTAACTTTATTTTAACGAAAAATATTTTTCATTAAAATATTACCCTTACTTCTACCAAATAAAAAAAAATCATTAAAATAAAAATGAAACAAATAAATTTTCAACCTCAGTAACTAAAAAAAATACAAAAAAAAAAAAATCATTAACTACAAAATTTTCATTAAAAATTAAACTTTTCACAACGTATAAAAAGTTAGCCGTTAAAAATATTTAACTTTACATGATACTCAATTTCTATCGTAAAAGCTATGATCCAAAAAAAAAATAGCGCTAAAATTAAAAAAATTCAGGCGCCAAATGCCAAAACAAATATTAAAAAATATATATATCAAAATACATTAACTTTTGGCTTCTTCTGACTTCTTCTAATAAAAAAAAGAAAATAAAAGGGTCCATCGAAAGGCATGTAAAAGAGAGGGAGCGGGAGTGAGAGACAACGGCCAGAAGCTCCACCACCGCCATCGCCACCGCCGCCCACCGACACCTTTGCACAAGAGGGCATCAAATCGGGTATTTGGACATCAATCAGAATACCCTCCAATCTTGTGAAGAGTCGGCGATTAGGTAACTAAAAAGCTTTTTTCTTGAATTTTTTTATTTGTTGTTTTGTCTAATGCCCACCATGAACCAATGAGGACAAAAACCAAATGCAGAAAATTAAATACGATGCACAAAATTGCTTCCTTCTTCTGTTGCAGAAATCCCAATGTAGGTTTCTTTCCCCCTCTCTTCTTAGCCTTCCTCTGTTTTGGAGTTGTTTATGCGAATCGTATCTGTAATTGGGTTTTTCTTACAAAAAATCAAACATTGGAATCTAGTTTTTTTTTTCCCCTTCAATGTGATCTGGGTTTTGCTTTATTTTTCGTCTTATCCCAAATGTTGTTTTCCTCTCACGTTAAGCATTGGATTTGACGTAGCTGAGCTATTTTATGACTGTTATTCATACATCCACCTCCATTATTGGGTTTCTTTACACTGTCATTTGCTTTTTGAAATCTTGATTTCTTTGAGTTTAAAAAAAGGGGAAAAAAGAGAAAAGAGAAAGAAAGAAAGGAAACAAATCTTGTGAGATTATTATTATTATTTGGAAGGATTCGGGGGATACCTGCTGCCCTTAAGGACATTAGTTACTGCTACACCTTTAAACTGCCACCTTTTGGTCAGGCCATGACTTTTCCTCTTATTGTCTTTGTGTGAACCATTATGCTTTCCAAAGTTTGAAAAGCTATTTCCTGAAGGATCTGTGCTCTTTAATATAGTAGTTGTAAAATAAGAATTAAGAGCAGAAATCTCTCACACTCAAGGATGGAGTGGGGACTAAGGTATGTATAAAAAAATTTAACTTAATTTTAATACATAATAGAATTTGTATTTGTTCAATTCATTTCTTAATGGGTTTGAATTTTGTTTTTTTATAAATAAATCTTTGGTTTTAGTTTGATTATTTGATTAAAAAAACGTCAATTGATGGTGTTTGATTACAATTCTAGATTATAGATTATTTGATTTTTTCAACTTATTTAACTCAGAAAAAGTGAGATTACTTGTAATTTTTTTCAACTTAGGAATGTGCTTGAATTCATCTAAAATTAAGTGGAATAGGTTTGAATTTTCCATAGTGGTGGAGGTTGTGCCTCTTTGAGTTGGTTCAGATCATGGTTGTTTTGTTGTGGTTATGCCTCTAATTGGGTTGCTTCAAGCCATGATTTTTTTAGTTTGGTTGTCAGGTGGCATGAGAAGTGTCACTCTTCATGGTTTTCATGAAAATATTGTTGGCTTTGGAATTTCATTCTTAATTTTTTTTAATACAATTCCAAAAGGATGTAGCCATGGCTAGAACTCTATTTTTGTGTATATAACCTACTCTACTACACAATTTAATTAATTGAAAAAGTTGTGGGTGGGTTTACTGAATCCTGTAGTAACTAAACATACGCGACGCGACTTCATCTATAAGAGTGCTATATTTATCAATTTCTACAAATGTTGCCAGACTTTAGGATATCTGAAATGGTCATAACCGAGAAAATCCACAGAAATTGTGCAATATATCCGTAGCTTTACCTAATAAAATACAAAACTAAATACCAAAAAAAAATTGAAAAAATAAAAAACATGGAGAGAAGTTGCTGAGTGATCACAGAAGCATAACGTGTGCAGAAAAGGCAAAAGATCATAATAAAGTAAAAGAAAGCAGAATTAAAGAAAAAGAAAAAAAGTAACCATTGTAGAACAGGTTCCTACAATGAAGCTGGAATGTTCCTGAAATAGAAGCTATCATGTAAGAGGGAAGTTTGTGGTGTGGCACACTGGCCAGCTACCTAGATACTGGACATTTGAGCATGTACATTTGAATTGTCAAATGGATTGATACTTGAGGAAGATATTGGAGTGACACTTTGGAGCTACACAAATATTTATAATAAGGCTACTCCTTTAATTTAAACAAGTTTGAGGGGTGTCTAGGATTCCCAGTGTTGTGGAGTGGGTTTGAATCCCGGAATTGGCCTCTCTACAAACAGTTTGGGGAAGGTTGTCCGCTTATTCCTATCCTAGACCCTGTTCTGAGTAGGGAAACTTATGCATTGAGTACAACCCTTTTTTATTTGTAGGAAACTAAGAGAAATATGATGGTGGAACTTTGGGCATCATGGTGCTGTTATTATTATTATTATTATTAATTCTATTTGTTGCGTTTAAAATTCTTCAGATGAGTTTGAAGCACAAATTTATTTGTTAGGAGGAAAAAAAAAGGTATAAGGTTTGAACTGCATCATTGAACAATTTTAAGCTAGTAGCATTTTCTTTTATTTGTTGAACATACTTATAAAGCTCTTGGAACATATTAGAGGGTTCTCACAAGTCATATTGGTGTTAATTCTTAGCTTGAAAATGCCTCTTTACCTAAAGGATACATTAATCTCTTGTAGGTGGAATCAACAATAGAACACATTTGTCGTCATAATGGTGATGGAGCCATTCTTGTATTCCTCACTTGTTGGGATGACATTTCTAAGCTGCTTGAAAAAATTAAAGCAAACAGTTTACTTAGAGATCCCAACAAGTTTTCTTGTTCTTCCTCTTCATGGTTCAATGCCTACCATCAATCAATGTGAAATTTTTGATTGCCCACATGCCAATGTGAGGTATCCATCTTTCTTGTTGAGGTTCTATCTTTTGGTAAAGATTTATGATATTTTTTTATTTTTTATTTTTATCCTTAGCGAATGAATTAAATTTATTTTTAGCATTTGGATTTTTTCCAAAGTCATGTATTTTTTCTTGTCTCTTCAATTGCTTAGCTGTGTACTCAAACTTATGGTGATTCTCCATCAAGGATAGTTTTTTGTTATTCTTTTTTTGTTTTCTTCTTCTTTTCACTGTTGGTATTGGTGTGCAAATATACAGAAGACAACATAAGTTAGAAGATGCACTCGGATTTTCATTAAATAAAATTTCATTTTGTCGGTAAAAAAAATATTGGAGCCATAAGCTCTATGTAACACTTTCCTAAGCTTGATATTTGAGACGAAGTAGAATGTATATGGATTGTTGAAAGTTGAACAAGTAAATCAGAAAGAGAGGAAAAGAGAGGGATGGGTGAGAGGGGATGGGCATTATCTGAGATGATAGTCGTGAGGGAGAGAGAAGAGGCTTGATGGTGGGATATAGTGATTTTTTTTTAAGGATATATTGTGTGATGGCCTTCTAGTGAATTCTGTGAAAGTGAGACCAATGGTGTGAGATAGTGAGATCAACGCTTAGTTGTAGGGAGTTTTAAGAGAGAGCAACAACTAATATTTTTGATTAGCCCTTGTGCCAAAATAGTATTTACATGTGTGGAGTGATATTTCCAAACTTCGATACTTTGACATCGTACAATGTCAAATTAGAGCTTCGACATTGTTATTTTGGCATTCACCAATGCAAATGCACTTATTATATAAAAACATTTTAGTTTTTGAAATAATAGAGACAAGTATACTTCATTAAATAACAATGTTAGAGTCAGAAATTTAATTCAAAAATTAATAAAAATTTAAGTGTGTAGATAACATGACTCACTATGTACTAAATTTAGATTTAGACAGTATACTTTATTTTTCTAATCACTTTTTAAATTACTTGACTTTTTAAAAAATTAATACCAAGCGATGCCTAAGTGTATATATATACATACAAGTACACACAAATATAGACAATACGATCACCTGTGTATGTATGTAGTTTTCAGTAGACAAACTTACTGTTTTGGGATTTAGAGTTGGATTTTACTCCAGACAAATTAGTTTCTTAAGAAATTTAGAATTCGAGGTGTTAATGCCCTAAAATTACCAAACGGCATCGGATTAGCATGAAACTTGGCACACACGACCGTCTTGACACGAGAGACTTGTGGGAGAACACGGGACTCGAATCGGGTTCCCAATTTGGGAGTTAGAGCTGGATTTTACTATAGGAAAACTAGTTCTTTAAAAAACTTAGAATTCGAGGTGTTAACGCCCCAAAATCACCAAACGGCATCAGATTAGCACGAAACTTGGCACACACGACCGCTTTGGCACGTGGGACTTGTGGGAGAAGATGAGACTCGAATTGGGTTCCCGGTTTGAGAGTTAGAGCTGGATTTCACTTTAGGCAAACTGTTCTTTAAAAAAACGTAGAATTTGAGGTGTTGATACCCCAAAATCACCAAACGGCGTCGGATTAGGACGAAACTTGGAACACACGACCGCCTTGGCACGTGAGACTTGTGGGAGAAGACGGGACTCACATCGGGTTTCCGGTTTGGGAGTTAGAGCCGGATTTCATTTTAGGTAAACTAGTTCTTTAAAAAACTTAGAATTCGAAGTGTTAACGCCACAAAATCACCAAACGGCGTCGGATTAGCACGAAACTTGGCACATGTTGCACGAGAGACTTGTGGGAGAAGACGGGACTAGAATCGGGTTCTCAGTTTGGGAGTTAGAGCCGGATTTCACTCTAGGCAAACTAGTTTTTTAAAAAACTTAGAATTTGAGGTATTGACACCCCAAAATCACCAAACGGCGTCGGATTAGCACGAAACTTGGTACTCGCGAACGCTTTGGCACGTGAGATTTGTGGGAGAAGACGAGATTTGAATCGGGTTCCCGGTTTGGGAGTTAGAGTCGGATTTCACTTTAGGTAAATTAGTTCTTTAAAAAATTTAGAATTCAAGGTGTTAACGCCCCAAAATCACCAAACGGCGTCGGATTAGCACGAAACTTGACACACACAACTACCTTGGCACGAGAGAGTTGTGGGAGAAGACGGGACTCAAATTGAGTTCCCAGTTTGGGAGTTAGAGTCGGATTTTGGTCTAGGCACAATTATTTACTTAATTATCTTTCTAATTGTATAGTAGTTAAATTTTTATGTTTTTTTTTTGTAATTAACATATTAATACATTATTATATTGTCATTAATTATTTTTAATTTTTTTTCCAGATATTTTTGGAGTAGGAGTTTGCTTCTTGTGGATTTCATGCCTGTGAAGAATGCTACTAATTTTTGTTTTTGTACCACAAAGAATGCCGAGGAAAACTTTTAATTTTGATTTATGTTGTTTTGAATTATGAATAACATTACGTATTTAAACATTATATATGTATTATGGAACATTATGTACTGGGTTAATTTTGTTAATGTATAGTTATGAATGCAAGGATATGTTTATTATGGAGAAATTATTATTTTTATACAGGAATTTTTATATTATTATGCAATTATTGGTTTTTTTTTTTAAAAAAATTTCATTGAATACAGGTAATTTTAATATTTTTAATTAATTTACAGTAGGTTTTTTTTGTTTTTTTTGCGATGGCACCAAACCGTCACAAAAAATAGGTATTTTACAATTTTTAATAAATATTGCATTTTTTGCGACGGCACCACAACGTCGCAAAAAATCAAAAACCTTTTTTGCGACATAATCAATGCTGTCGCAAAAAAAAAAAAAAAAAAATTTGCGACAACAATTTCTACCTTCTCAAATAATATTTTTGGTAACGGTAAAATAGTGCCGTCGCAAAAAGGTCTATATTTTTACACGTTATTGGTGACAGTAAAATGTCGTCGCAAATAGTAACATAGTCGCTAAAAAGTTTTTGCAACGCTCTCTATTGTGAGCCCCCTTTTGCTGTCGCTAAAAGTCATTTGCCATCGCTAAAAGTTTTTTGAGACGGCATAATGAGTATTTGCGATGGCATTTTGCCGTCGCAAAAAATTGAAATTTTTGTAGTGTTAGTTCTTGTGTTGTTCTTGGTTGTTATCATTTTGTTATAGAGTGGTTCCTGAGTGTCTGTGGGTTGAGTGACTGAGCTATAAATAAGGGCATTACCTTGCTTCTCATTGTTTGTTGAATACTCCCCGGTGGTGTTGATTGCTTGGCCTTTCAGGATCTCTTTGTGGAGGTAGTTGGCAAGTTTCCATTTTTTGGGGATTTCTTCTAGTTGTTGTAGCTGGGCTTTCTTGTTTTTATCTCTTGTTGCTCCTCTGATTCGCTCTTGTGCTACTACTACTGTTACTGCTGTGCTGGGGGGTTGCTCCTGGGCTGTCTAAGCAGTGTGCTTCTGCTTTGAGCTGTTATGGGATTTGTGCTGCTTAGGCAGTGTGTTTGCTGTATGTGTATTGTTGCTCTGAGGCTGGTTTTTGTTGTTGATGTCCTATTGCGGGCTCCCTTTGTCTGCAGTTGTAGTGTGCTACCGTGCAGCCTGTGTTGTGTTTTTTGGAGTGTGCTGCTACTGGTTTTGCTTAGGTTCAACTGGAGCTGGTCTTAATGAGCTGTTGCTGGTTGTGTGGTTGTGTGTAGCTGCTGTTTGGGCTGTCATGCAGCTTTGTGGCTATGGTTTTTTATTTGTTTCTGGTTGGGTTCTGCTTTCTCATGTGGGCTATACATGGTGTCCTTGTTTGTAGATGGGTTACTTTCCTATTTTAGTTTGTTAGTCATCTGGCTTTCTATGGTTCTTGGTCAGTTTTTTTTGATGGTTGCCATCTTTTCTTGTTTTTTAGTTTTTTTTGCTTTTGTTGGCTGCTCTATTTGTATACCTTTTAGGTCCTGGGTCATACCCCTTGTATTTGTGTATTCTTTTGTCTCTTATATTATGACTTATTCACCTAAAAAAATAAAATAAAATAAAAAAATCCATATTTGTCAAAATATTACGTGTTTTACTATGTTATAGCCTAGTGGTTTACGTATTTATGGATTTTTCTTCTCATTTTACTTTATGACTAAGTTCGATTTATGCAGGTTAAAGAAGCAGGAACTAGCGTCATTTGCCAAGTCAGATGAAGATGTCTTACGTGCTATAGAACAATCTGTAAAGAGAGATTTTAGGGTGAGGAAAATAGTAGAGGTGAACATAGGATGCACAGAGGTGGTGAACGTAGGATGCACTCACAACAAAATAATTAGGTAAATTTTGTATGACATTATTAATTTACTCATTTGCATTTTTCTCATGCTTCTGCTTTTGTTTGCTTGCTTGCTTGCATTTCTACTCAAGAGCTTTTGTCAAATTTTCATAAACATCCCATATTGTCTACTAAATTTGAGTAAACAAATATAACTTGATATTGTATTACAATTTTTTTAGGCTGATGAAAACAATGAAGGCGATGAAGATATTTGGATAAATTTTATATGGCATTAATAATAACCTTAATTTTGTCTTCAATTCATTAGCTTATCTTATGTATTGCTGTCATGATAGTTGCATGATGCAAATGATACTGGAAATGGTGGATCTTTGGACAATGCTAAATGTAAATTGTTGAATTGGGATGGAACAAAAGCGGTGGTTGTAGAAGACACAATTTCATCAACAGATTCTAAAGCATTGGTACATCACATGCCTCTTGGCCTTGGGTGTTGGAAAGTATGGGTTAACCATATTATAGTCAATGCGCCATTGTTTCGCCCTAATCGTGAGATGTTTGTGCTCGAGAATGCTATTGGAAGCACTGTTGCTTGGCCAACCCATTTCATTAGCTTTGACTTTGAGTAGAAATCCTAACATCTATGGATAGTTTTTGAGGACTTTGATGAATAGATTTCTATAATCATTGGATAGTTTTGGGTAATGTTTACAAACTTAAATATTTACATTTTTGGATGGTTTATAACTTTTTGGATAATTTAGAACTTAAGGATAGTCCTTTTGGATGTTTTTGAACTTGCGGTTAGTTTTTGGATGTTTGGAATGTATGTATTGACAATTTTTGAATGTTTATAATTTATGGATATATTTTATTTTTTATGGTTGAAATAATATTTTGGTGGTTGATTGATATTTTGTGAAGCTTGTTTGTAATATTAGATTGAACAAAACATGTCAAAATAAAATCTGCTGAATTTAAAAAAAAAAATGCACATTCTATGTCAAGCAAATTAGGCCATTATATGAAATATTCCACAGCATTTCACGAATGCTGTGGTATGTCCTACTTATCTATGACAGGCTAAGCAAGTTGTTGTATTACATATTTTACGGCACACAATCAGCGTCGTTATTGGTCCCACCAAATAACGGCATGCAAAAGTAGTCATAGAAAAAGTAACAATGACGCACAAAATCTGCTATTAAATAGCTTTTAACGACGTACTATAGCATGTCGTTGAAAGTGAATGACTTTCCATGATTGGTCATAATATGACGTGACGCTGCACATTATAAAAGGGTTTTTACGGCATGCATTTGGCGTCGTAAAAACCCTTTTCTGTTGTAGGGCCAATGAGGGTTTTTGGTTTTTCTTATTTGTTTTGAATTGTTGTGTTTTTTCAGTGCCACTATTCTGTCAAAAGTGGGATACTCATGATCATGTCATTGGCAAGATGGAACCAAATTATTGATGGTGGGATTAATGGAGTTGGATGATGGTTTTGATGAAGATGCATTTTGATGATACTTTACGTATGAATGATTGAGAGAATTTTTTAAGCACTATTTCCCCTTCTCCATATAAAAAATACGTTATGTATTTTTATGCATCTCATTTATGTATTTTGATGACATTTTCCTTCTCGGATTAGATCTCTTTTTGTATGAATGATTGAGTACTTTTATGCATTATTTCCCTATCTCCATATAATGTTATATGATGTGTTGATTACAAGACATATTGGATATGTAAAAATTATGATTAGCCTGATGCATGTTAGCAAGAGCTGAATTAGCTTGATGCCTCTTTCTTCGAGCTTTAAGGCTTCAAGAGCAGTAAGGGATGTTCATATTAAATGTATTGATAAATTTGAGCCATATGTGTTCTTATACAAATTTTCAATTAATTATCCAGCTATGCTTAGAATCGGGAAGAATAGAGAGAGAGAGAGAGAGAGAGAGAGAGAGAGAGAGAGAGAGAGAGAGGGGAAAAATGGCGTTTTTCTTAAAAATGCCACCAAATGATGTCACTTGTGAGTCTATTCAAAAAAAAGAAAGGTGGTGTTTTTTAAGAAAACGCCACTAAATGACGTCATCATGATGTCATACGTTAATTTTGATGGAAATTTAAACTGGCATCAAAGATTTTGCCTATTGTCTTTTGCGATGTTTTTTAAACATTGCGAAACTATTACAACGGCCGCATCAGCGACGAAAATATTAAACGTCGTAAAAACCAATTGTGGCCTTTTTTAGGCCTACACCGCTAAAAGTCAATTTTCCTATAGTGTACTATTAGATATGGTTACTATACTTAAATATTCATTATAAGTTTCAATCTTTTTCTCTGTTTTAAATATTGTGAAAAATAAGGATTTTATTATAATTTTGAAGAAGAAAAATAAAATTAAAAGATTAGTATGAATAAACCTTAGCGTTTTTTATTGATAGCATTTTTGTTAATATATATGTAGAAAGAGATAAAGAAAGAAACCTGCCGACCAACTTTCAGAACAAATACTTCAAGTAGTGTCATGAATGACTAGGGAAAAATTTATTCGTTTCGTTATAAGGTTTTAATTTTTTTTTTAATTTTCAATATGCATATTTTGTTTTTAGTAAAAAAAATTTAAAAACTTTAATAATTTTTTATTTTTATTTTTTAGATTAAGTTAATATGTACACAATTAAAAAGTAGAATATTTGTAAAAAAATCTTTAAAAATTTAACAAAAACCAAAAATATATATTTATAGTAATAATTAGGAGCACTTTCGGTACGATGGAATAAGCTAGAATGTAATGCCTATTCTAGCTTTATATTTCCTTTCCCTGGTTTGGTATGTTTTATTTAAGTGAGAGTAGTTATTCCATGGACATGTCCATTCCAACAAAAAGTGAGAATACCTATTCTATATGGAAAGCTAAGGAATAGCTATTCCATTCCAACATGGAATCATCATAAAATAAAATAACGATCTCTCTCATAAAAATAAAAAACAAAACGATCATTTCAAGAAAAAAGAATTCTTCTTCTCTCTCTTCAATCTCTCTCTACGAATACTCTTATATACTAAACAATCAGCTATAGCCGACTCCATTATTCTTCTATCAAGTTTAATATATATATATATATTTTTTAAAATATATTTCAATTTATTTAGATGTTAGTTGTAAGGCATATATATATATATGAAACTCTATGAAATCACATTCAATGTATAATAGAACATATATATATATATATATATATGTATCATGTTTTTATTTTTTATTTTTATATATAGTTTGTTTGTATTTTTTTTTATTTAAATTTTGTCTCACATACACAAAATTGAGTGATTTGTATCTTCCTTTTTTTTTTCTTTTTTTTTTCCAGGTGTACTAATTTGAAAAATTAATTTTTATTCCATATATAAACACTGCACAAGTCATTGTTATTTCTTGTTGACAGATTAAAAAATTCTTGCCTAAAAGACAATACTGATTTTTTTTTAATATTTTTTTTTAATTTTTAAGTGTATGTATTTACTACAATAAGAAATATAAAATGAACAATACAAAACATCAAAACAATATGTTTATTGTACAAGCACGAAATAATATTTATCGTATAATCCTGTTGAGCAAAATTTTGCTCCTCTAAACGTCGTTGTTCAATCACCTGAAAATCCAAACATGAGCTAGTCGGCGGGTGTGTGCCAAAAACCCCTCCGATGCCTAAGTCAGCAAGTTGACAAAAGACAAAAAGCTTTGTGAATTGGAGAGTAAGAATTGCAATACCTAAGATTAGGGTTTGGTTTGAGCTATTATGGATTCCGTATGGCACAATCCTAATAGGACTCTAACTCTCCTATGTAGAGTCCCCCTAGGAATTACATTTCCAAAGGATAATGCTTATCCTTTAACACCCTCCTCACTGTAGGCTAAGTGAGATGGGACTAGTCTTTTCTCAGCTTTCTGCCGTGCAACCAGACTACTTTTGTTCTGTCTGCCAATGACTTTCTGTCGTGCAACACGCAGCGTCGTGCAATGTTTGCACAACGCGCCACTAAGCTAACATTGCGTGGCTCTCCTCCTAACTCAACTCTTCTCTCTGTTTGACTACCTTTCTTGATAGCTTGGCCATGGCGTTAACCGCCACTAGGAAGTAGATAGGTCTAGAAATATGGGCATTTACTAGTTCGGTCAAATATCTTTGATTGCCACTAGGAACAGCTAGATCAAAAAATATGGGCATTTACTAGTTTGGTCAAACATCTTTGATCGCCACTAGAAAGTGGCTAGGTTTAGAAAAATAGGAATTTACTAGTTCGGTCAAACATCTTTCACCGCCACTCCAACCTAGCTCGACCCAATTTGGCTACACAAATTACTCACTTAGTTGCTCCTTAATTCCATGTGCAGTGCATGATTCAGATTACTCTATCCAACCGAGCTACTTTATCCCTTCCAACCGGGCTCACCAAAATTGCTCAATCATAGGTTTCTTGTAGTTGGACAATCTTGCCAACCTACTTTGCCGAGCTAACCATCATGGCAAAGATTTGCCAAGGTCAATCCTGCCAACCTACTTTGCTGAGCTAACTAGCTCGGCAAAGGTTTTCCAAAGTTGCTCAAACTTTCCAACCTACTTTGCCGAGCTAACTAGCTAGGCAAAGATTTTTCCAAAGTTGGTCAAATCTGCTAACCTACTTTGCCGAACTAATCAACTCGGCAAAGGTTTTCCAATTTTGGTCAAACTTGCCAATCTACTTTGTCGAGCTAACCAGCTCAGTCAAAAGATTTTCCCAACGTTGGTCAAACTTGCCAACTTACTTGCAAAGATTTTCCAAAGTTGGTTAAACCTGCTAACCTATTTTGCCAAACAAATCAGCTTGGAAAAGGTTTTTCAAAGTTGGTCAAAACTACCAACCTACTTTGCTGAGCTAACCAGCGTAGTCAAATTTTTTTTCCAAGGTTGGTTAAACTTGCTAACCTACTTTGCTGAGCTAACCAACTCGGCAAAGATTTTTCAAAGATGGTCAAACCTGCCAACCTACTTTGCAGAGCTAACCAGCTCAGCAAAGATTTGCCAAAGTTGGTCATACCTGCTAACCTACTTTGCCGAGCTAACCAACTCAACCAAGATTTTTCAAAGTTGGTCAAACCTACCAACCTACTTTGCCGAGCTAACCAACTCGGTCAAAAGATTTTTCCAAGATTGGTCAAACTTGCCAACTTACTTTGTCGAGCTAATCAGCTCGACAAAGATTTTGAAAGTTGGTCAAACCTGCCTACTTAGTTTGTCGAGCTAATTATCTCGGGAAAGATTTTTTAAAGTTGGTCAAATCTGCCAACTGACTTTACCAAGCTATCTAGCTCGATCAAAGATTTTCCTAAGGTTCGTTAAACCTGCTAACTACTTTGCCAAGCTAACCAGCTTGGCAAAGATTTTCCAAAGTTGGTCAAACCTGCCAACCTATTTTGCCGAGCTAACTAGCTTGGCAAAATTTTTCCAAAAGTCCAGACAAAAGTAGTTGTCCCTGGGCCATTCTACCGCTGCTCAGTTAGCCTACTTAGGGAATTCTATCCAATATTATAATCACATAGCAAAGTTTGAAAAACTTTGATGCTAAAATGCTTGAAAATAAAACAACTTTAGATTGGCCGTATTTCATGGTCTTGGCATAGTTCAGACATTTGTGATTGCCTCCTACTTTCCTTATTGTTTTGTGGAGGGTCGCCACGGCTATTGTAGCTCAGTTTGTCTTTCTTGCCGATCGTGTTAACTTTAGCTGTGGCCTTCTTGTTCGACATTGCTGTAGTGTAGAACCTTGCCTCTTTTCTATCCTTATGTGCTGATATACATACCCTTTATATTAAAGCTTCCATCAAAAGATGCGGATTCATAGTTATTGAGTCCCTCAATCTGTGCCCAATAGGCAGGCTGAGCTTGTATTGGGTAATAGTGTCACGACCCTATTCCGTCCCTAGTAGAATGGTGCCATGATGGCCAGTAATCCGAGATTACCAAAAGCGACTTATAAGTTCAGACACAATCAGAGTATACATATGGGGCTTACATGTGCGGAAGCAATAAATTTAAATCTAAGTAGCCCATAAGAGCTGTGCATAGATCAAATGAAATGACATACATCTTAACATGGTTTTACAACTTGAATACAAATAAAATATAGTACATGTTACATCTTGATCAAAAGGCTTCATAATCCAAAATATACAAAAGACATGAATCACAAACTAAGAAGCATAATCTTCAAGATGCTAGCAAAACATGAATTCGAAAAAAACTTGCAAATAACATCTAGGCGTCATCGCCTTCTTGCTCGTCACCTACATATATATAAGGAGAGGGTGAGCTTGGATACTCAGTGAATGATATTAGTAATAAAGGTTTTAATGAATGATATTCAAGATCTTTATCAAACAATACATATCATAGTTTGTAACAAAACATGCGATGCATCAAGTTCATCAATCAAACTCTTTCAAAGCTTCTTGGGATGTTTACTAACATCTACATAATACAAATGATGACATTCCTGACAAAACAAAGGAATAACCATCACGAAATCGAAGCACACCCGTTCACGACCGTTGGTGGCTGACTCAGAATCGGTTAGACGACCCACCCGGAAAATCGTCGGTCGCAAAACGTAACCCACCCGTACAAGACCGTCGGTGGTACCATCCGTACATGACCGTTGATGGCAATGAGATATCTCAAACAAAGGTGTTACATAGGCTTAACGTCCCCTAGCACGAAAGGACCTTCCAAGAATGTCATCAAAACAACATAATACGTGATACAAAAATTAGAGGATAATCATTCATACTTGAGAAAATACTTTTCCAAAACGAAACAAAGCAAAACTTTATCAAAACGTTATAACATAGCTTTATTAAAAATACCACTCACATAGCTCTTCGGGTGTGGGGATTAAAGCAAGGATCCAAGGCCTACAAGCACATAATAAATCCCATTGAATGCATTTCAAGAAGACAAGAAAAGATGCTCAAAGATGGATATGAAATGCATTCTCAAAATAAGCTTTACATGAGTGCAAATGATCTTGGCATTTCTTTCCAAAACTAAGTCAAGACAAAGCAAAACGTGTACTGGGAGTTAAAACACTATTTTTCTTCTAGGGAAAACATGCTGGGTACCAACCAGGTCTTGGAATGGATGCATAGAGACGATCTAGGCAAAAATGGCCTAGCTGGGTGAACTTAGGGAGTCTTGGCCGAGGTCCCACACCTCTTGGCCGAGGTGTGGTCTCCTAGGCCTAGGCGTGCGACTGCTTGCCTAGATGTGCATGCTGAATGGTTAAGGTGCAAGTGGTCATGCAAGGTTGGCTAAAGTGAGATACGATGCTTGGCCTAGGTGTGAGGTCTAGGCAAAAGTGGGTCTCAGTGACCACACTTAGGGAAATGAAGTCTGGAAATCTGGGTTTCCTCCTTGAAGAACATGAAGAACATGAATGCTAAGATCATAACTCGTTATTACAAAGTCTGAGATTTCATGGCATGAGTTCAAAAACATAGACCTGGGCACCCATACTTGAAGTTTTCATGAAAACAAACACAAAAACATGGGACTTGTTTCAAACTTTCGGATCAAACATGGTTTTTCTTCAAGAATACAAGAACAACATTTTTCTCTTTCTAAGACCAAACTTTAAATTGATGCATGGCTCATAAATCATACTAGATCATGCAATGTGATCAAATAAACATGAGGAACGACAATAGTAGATCAAGAATCTAACCTCAAAACACGAATCAAACGGTTCAAACTCTAAGGATCAAGTTTGGAAATCTATTCTTACTCTAAGAACTTCTTCTTCTCTCTTCCTAGAGCTTCTCTCTCTACAAGGCTAGGATATGACAAAATGATATGGGTTTCTCAGCTAGTACCTGACTTAACCCTCTGCTGGGACACGTGGCACTATCGGATTGGATCTCCTAAAAAAGGTGCCATAATGAAAAGACAAGGATATGACAAAGTGTGTATAACAAGTAAGGTGGCATGGGCACTCTGACAAGGCAATGATCTCGGATTAGGACATAGGGGATAACACTTGGCCTAGCTGTGCCACACCTCAGCCTAGATGTGCCATACCTCGATCTAGGTCATGCCAGCCCAGGAACAAGATCACTAGGTGCAAGGATCAAGGATCTAGGATCTAGGACGCCTAGATGATTAACATCTCGGCCTAGATGATACACACCTCAGCCTAGGTGACGCACACCCCGGCCTAGGTGATGCACATATCGGTCAACATGCCAGGGTGAAGGTGAAGGTCAACCAAAGTGGTTCCAAGATGGTCCTAGGTGTTGAAATGACAAGGAAGGAACAAAGCATGCATATAACACTTAGGCAAAACACATAAGCACAAAACAAGACAGAGACCTTTACTTAGGCAAAACAAGTCTAAGTCTACAATGCAAGCTTAACAAGACAAGACCATGTAAATGCTCATGAACATGACTAAGACAAGAATGAGGGTTGTTATAAATAGCTAGGTTAGAAGGGCATTTGCCAATTTGGTTGAATGTCTCCCAACACCTATTGTTGTATGACTTCAATGTTTCGTTCTCGCCCATGTCAATAGTGAACAATTGGTCTACCCCCATGGATGTTTTGGTGTTTGTTTTGAACCTGGTAACAAACACCTTTGAGAGTTGAGCCCAGGAGCTGATGCTGCCTTCTGGCAACCTCTCAAACCACATCAAGCTCAAATCCCCAAAACTTGACGGAAACAAGATGCACAATAGAGCATCGTCTCTTCTGTTAATAGCCATGACTTGTCGAAAGTGGCTAAGATGTATGTAAGGATCCAACCTCTCGTTGTAGATCGTGAACTTGGGCTGGCTAAATCCCCCAGGTAAAGGCGTGTTCTCTGTTGTTGGTATGAACGAAAAACTTTGCAACCTGGCCAGCACCCTGCCCGTTGGCTCATAAGCAAGATGCGACATTAGCATTGCAACCTCGACGCTTTCATGCGTCCTAGGAGCCAATTGCTGCAAAGCAGATATCCTTTGGGGGTCCTGCGCCTGGGCAACTTCTCTATTTTGTGCCATCTCTTCTAAAATAGTCCACAAATCTTTCGGTCTGGGCAGTTTTGTATATCAAGACAATGTTTGATGAGTGTACGAGGGTCGATAACTGCTACCTTCAGTGTAAGATCTTTTAGACCTCACCCTTTTAGACCTGGAGTGTGAAAACCCACATTTTATTATTCTTAAAAGAAAATAAATAAATAAATTAATTAATTAATTTTATCCAGAGTCTATCTGAACTATGTATTAGTGTAAAAGTTAGTTTTAAATTAGCCAAATTCAATCATTAACAAAGATTAAAAAAATAATAATAATTTTGTGGGTGTTCAATATTTGTTATTTATAAATTATTTTATTAAGGATTTATTTTAGAATTAGAAATTGAGCATCCAAATAGCCTAAGGAGATGAAATTGATAAGTTAAATTAGTTTAATTTCAAGTATTGGACCACATGAAAGTGTAATTAAATATTCGATTCAGTTTAGTAAAACTAAGGTTTGATCAATTAGGTCCGAATTGGAGTTAATTAAGTTGTGAGGATTGAGAATTTAGATTATTATGAACTAAATTTATTTATGAGGTGCTCAATTGAATATGTAATTTATAGATAGAGATTTTGAGTTTGATCTGAAATTGAAGGCCTTAAAGGTTTGAGAAACCAAAATTGATGAGCTCAATAAGTTTAATTTGATATTTGGAGCCTTTTGGGGGTTTGATTTGAAATCTGATTCAGAATGATAAATTAAACAAAATTAATTGGGCCTTAATGGAAGTCGAATTAGACCAATTAAATTATGTGGGATTTGTAATTAGGTTTGATTAATTTAATTATGTGTTAATCAAGATTTATTAAAATTAAGTGTTGCTCAATTAAATTAAGCAAAAACATAAATTGAATTCTGTAAGAGTCTAGAAGTCAGAGTATTTATGGGTGTGGGTGTATTGAGAAATCTACTGTGTGTGTGTGCATGTGCGTGATGTGTTGGAGACTCAATGAAATGTGTTAGTTTCTATGTGCACACGTGGTGTGTAATGGAAGAATGAGGTGTGTGTATTGTGCATTGTGCATTGTGCTTTGTGCTGAGAATGTATATCACTTGGTGAGAAATTTTTCAAAGAAAAAAGAAGGGGGTCCATCATGCTATGTATATATTGGAGGATTCAAGTACAAAGAGAGAGCGGTGGGTGTGTATATGGCTTATCTTTCTGCCGAGAGCATTTCCAAAAAAAAAAAAAAAGGTATGGGTTTAAGAGTTGAGACATTGTAGAGAGAGAGATTTCAAAGGACTCATGTGCTGGAAATGGTAAAGAAAGGCTAAGGAAAAAGTTTGGGAAAGTGAAGGATTGAAGAGGAGTTCAAGATTTTGTCAAGGATTCATTAATTGAAGATTTTAGGTAAGAAAACCCTTTCAACCCTCTCATTTTTTTTTTAATTGTTGAAATTTTCAAATGATAAAATGACTAATTTATAAATATAAATTTATATATATATATGTATGTAAAATTTTGTGATGTGTATATCAAATATTTGAAGATGTTGATAGTCTTAAAGTCATGGTATTAGTGTGAAAATAGTCTTGCATGTGTAGTTTATACCATTAAAGAGAGGATTGAAGAATTAATTTGGTCCTTGAATCTGCCACAATATTTGTACGAATTTTAAGGCAATTTTATAATCACAATTTGAAGATGATTTATTCTGCAAAGTTGTTTATAATTATGTCTACTTCATCCATGAATTTTTGAAACAATTATGGATTTTTGTACGAATTTATACAGATTTTTAACCAAATATGGAGCTATAGGCAGATTTTACTATGTGTTTGAAAAATCATTAAAATTTTATATTAAACCAAATCTAGTAATTTCTAAGCAAAAAATGAAATTTGAGAAATCTAGTTTCATAATAAATTTTTAGATTATGAAATTTATTTATAAATTTAAATATGGAATTAATTTAAGAAAATATGATAAATCTGTGTCATAAACATTTTTGGAATTTTTAAGAATTATTTATAATTTATTTTTGGAAAATGCTTCCTGAAAAATGACCATAACATGTTTATTGAGTATTCTGTACATTTATATGAATTTTAGAGTTGTATAAGTAATTTATTTATAATTTTATTTGCAAGATACACATTCTGAAAACTTTGGCAAATTAAGGAGGAATAAAAAATTATCTCTTCAATTGTTTACTTGGACTAAAATTTAATATTGTGCTAATCTAATCTTGTAGATAAAAAAAAAAAAAAAAAAATACATGCATGTGTGTGATTATGATTTATTTCTTCTTTCTGGTATTTATGTTATTATTTCATACCATGGTTTAAATAAATTGTTTATTTAAATTTTGTGCAATTGTTTATTATTGTGTGACATGTGTAATATTTTATGTTGGGATTTTAATGAGTTGGTATAATATTATTGGTAATTAAATTTTGAATTATTGTGACTATCTCAACAAGTAAAGAAACACCCAATTTAACCAATGATACATTAAATTTTAAAAGTGATGGGGTGAGCCCGGTCTAAAATCTTGTGCAAGTGAGTTGCAAACCCTAACATGGCATGGGAAGGTATTTTGGCTCTTATCGGTGTAGGCAATATATGGTTGGTGGTGCGGGTGTCACAACATAGACCGTTCCCTTGGGGCAGATCGTGATGTCACGACTCGGGTATGTAACCCTGGTGCGTGGGCATCATTGGTAGTTACAGTAAGTAATATTTGAATAATTGACCAAGGGGGAGTCAGAATTTCCCGTGGCCATTGCTTAGCGGTTGAGTGGAAACAGTACTACGCGGGGAGTTACTTAAATTTATTGGATAAACTAAATCTATGAAAAAAATGGGCATATTCCTTATGATGAAATACTACTTCCGTTTGTTATTTTTTTTTAGTTGATTTATTATTATCTATTTCTATTACCTCTACTGCTAACATTCCTTTTATGCTTACTAAATGTTACTTGTTATTCTGTTATTGCACATTATTCATAAATTGTGAGTATTATTATCGGGGTGGATATTTTCGGGTTGTAGTATCTTATTGAGCTCGTCGCTCACTGGCATTCCCGTTGCCCTGGCGTTTTGTGCCAGGTACCAAAGAAACCGAAGGAAACACCGAGGCCTTGCAAGGCGACACTCAGCCTTGGTTAGCTTGAAGAGTGCCCAAGTTCCATGAACTATTTCCTAAAATTTCTATTTTTTCTCTAGTTTTTTTTTTTTTTTTAATATTTGTGTCATTTCTGCTATGTACTAAGACTAAGTTGTGATGCAAGAACTTTAAATTCTGGGTTGTTAATTAATAAATGTTAGTAATATTGGTGGAAATATTGATTTTAATTTTTTAAATCTTATTATGATATCCTTAAATTTTGGGACGTCACGTGGAGTGGCGAGCTCTAGAAGTCCTTGAATGAGAGTTGTCTGTCCTGAAGCTTCTGCTCCCAGAATGTGCAGTTGTGGCCGTTGGATTTTTTGGCTTTCGAAGGTTAAAAATGTAATTCGAGTGTGCCAGAAAGGATCAATAAGTCCTTATAAAGATTAGTAAATGCCAACCAATTAGTTAGACGATTGCTTCGAAGTTCTTTTAACCTCAATAAAGAGGACTTTTACTGGTGGCTTGATTTTTAGGAGAAAATTAAGAAGACTAATCAAAGTAAAAGAAAGATGGAAAACAGTGTCAGAAATCAAACTTCATTAAGTAAACAAGAGTTTACAATTGAACTTGCGCACTTTTACAGCTTCGAAGGGGATTATAGTAACAGACTAATTTAGAATTACTCCTAGGAATTTGAAGTGCAGTACAGGAAACTAAAAGACTAGAATTTAATGGACTAGAAAAATGTAAAGTAAATAACTGGTTTCTAGATCTGGTTCTAGGTCCATTCATTATTAGCACTCTCCTCTATTTATAGGCTCTGAGGATAACCGTCGAAGTGGCTGACAACCGCTGAAGTAGGTAATAACTGTCGAAGTGATCTCCATGATCACTGGGTATGGCTGTGAACAATTTGCTTCCACTATACCACTCTTACAGTTGGGCTTCCCTCATGAATTTGAATTTAAATTGTAAGCAACCGTTTGACCACGTCACCTTATGCGTCTTGACTATTCCCATGCCTCGCAGATCCATTGCCATTGATACAAGTTATGACGTGTCTGTTAATGACTAGAGATCTTCATTGATTTCCAAATTACCCCTTATGGACCACATGTCAAGTTGTGATTGGTTTGTACAAAATATACGGCTAACAGTGGCATATCCATCTTGATCTCTAGAACGATGAGATCGCGTTCGTCCTTCGCGGATCTCCACTTCTGTTACGCCATTGCCTCTCACTTGGAGCTTCAAAGCCTCCGTATCTGCCGTCATCTTCCTTATCAACTCATCTTGCTCCCTCACGCGATCCTTCAGAACCTAGGTATTTGTTCATCGCCTTCAAACCTCGCTCTTCTCACGCACCTCTGTGAGGGTTTTGTCACTGAGGGTCTAAATTTTCCATGGGCGGAGTGGGAGGCAAATCATCATGCCTTCTAGCATCTAGCCATCAATATGACAAATCTTCATTGTGCACCATTAAGCTTGCTGAGGGAAAACTTGATCAAAAGGTAAGTTTTCTAAGATTTCCACATATGACTCTAATTGTACGAGCACGAAATAATATTTCTTGTATAATCCTATTGATCAAGCTTTCGCTCCTCCAAACGTCATCGTTCAATCACCTAAAAACACAAACGTGAGCTAGTTGGTAGGTATGTATTGGAAACCTCTCCGATGCCCAAGTTAGCAAGTTGACAAAAGACAAAAAAACTTTGTGAACTAGAGAGTAAGAATTGCAACACCTGAGATTAGGGTTTAGTTTGAGCTTTTGTAGATTCCACATGGCACAATCCTAATAGAACTCTAACTCTCCTATGTAAAGTCCTCCTAGGAATCACATTCCTAAAGGATAATGCTTATCCTTTAACACATTCCTCACTGCAAGCCAAGTGAGATGGTACAAGTCTTTGCTCGGCTTTCTACCGTGCAACCAGACTACTTTTGTTTTGTCCGCCAATGGCTTTCTATCATGTAACACGCAGCGCGCTCTCCTGCTAGCTCGGCTCCCCTCTCTGTTTGACTACCTTGCTTGGTAGCATGGCCATGGCGTTAACTGCCACTAGGAAGTAGATAGGTCCATAAATATGGGTATTTACTAGTTTGGTTAAACATTTTTGACCACCACTAGGAAGTAGCTAGGTCCAGAAGTATGGGCATTTACTAGTTCGGTCAAACATCAGAAAAATGGAAATTTCCTAGTTTGGTCAAACATCTTTCACCGCCACTTCAACCTAGCTCGACCTAATTTGGTTACACAAATCACCCTCTCAATTATTATTTTGTTCATATTAATGAATTTTTTTACAATTTTTATTCATTTTTTAAATTTAATATGATTATGCAATATTTAATCTAGTAGTTATTAGTTTGGTAACCATTCTATTCTATTCAATTCACTTAACAAACCAAACATGGGAATGGGAATGGTCATTCCATTCCCTCATCATTTTACTATGTCAATCAAATGGTGAAATGGAAATGAGCATTCCATTCTACCATGTATTCCATTTCCATTATCATTCTATTTCCACCTCATTTCATGCCATCGTACCAAACGTGTTGCCTAAAGGTCCAGGCGTTGAAACACTTTATCCAAAAGGACAAGCTTAAGCATAATGACCAAAATACCCTTATGTATATCATATACATTGTCCCAGCAGTCACACTCTCTCTTACTCTTTCTCTCCCAATCCTAACCCACATACACACACACGCTCACACACAGATCTGACTCGCCGGAGGTTAAGAGGCTCAGATTTGACTCATCAAAGGTGAATAGACTTAGATCTGTGCATGATGAGTCTAAATCTAGACTCCTTTGTGAAGAGCTTTGCATTGCAGCCGGTGACGGTGGTGCATTTGACATCAGATTCCAAACCTAAGCCTACCGGTAGTGGTGATCGGATGGCAAGTTGAGGTCGAGAGACATGCTAGACGACAGCGAAAAGTTGGTCTTGGCTTTGAAACCTTCGAGAGAGGACTTCATCTTCAATCTTTACACCACTAGCAGGACCAGAAACCTTTGAACCCTTTTCCCTTCACGTAGTTTTAATCTTTGTCTCTGTCTCTGTCTCTGTCTCTGTCTCCCTCTCCTTTTTTGTTTTTCTTTTTTGTGTTTTCTTTTTGTTCTTTACCCCATTCTACTTTATTATTATATTCATTTTACAACAATAAGATCTTCTTGATTGTATTTTTAATAATTGTATTTTTTAATTATCAATTAACTTCATTACTTCTTTTTTTTTAATTAGCTTAATTTGTGATTGTGTTTTCTTACACTCCATTTTGATCACATGGTGATTTTATTTATTTTTTAATGATTGTGTTTTTCTACACTCCGTTTAATTTGTGTTTTTTGAAAGGAAAAAAAAGAAGAAGAAGATTGTATTCATGTTTTTTGAATACAATCACATGGTGATTGTATTTCTAATTTATGTTTTTTTTTTAAAAAAATTATATTTTATTTATTAGGTTCACATAAAATACCCACTCTTAGTGATGATTAGATTGTGTTTTGTGATTGTGATTGGATTGTATTCATTAGGTTCACATGAAGTACACACTATTGATGATGATGATTAGATTGTATTTGTAATTGGATTTTTAACTCATTGTATTTTTCGGAAAAAACAAATTGTTCTGCTTTTTAACTATCAATTAACTTAATTTGAGATTAGGTTTTTAACTCACCACATTTTTTGAAAAAAAAATAATTGTATTTTTTAATTACCAATTGACTTCGTTGCTTTGTTTGGGTTGTGACAATTTCTATGTTTTTTGATGATTAGATTATATGTTGTCTTGCAAAAAATTGTAATTGGGTCTTTAATTAATTGTGTTTTTTTTAAAAAAAATAATTGTATTTTTTAACTATTAATTGATTTAATTTTTTATTAAGTTTTGGACACTCCGTTTCGATCACATTATGAGAAATTTTTTTTGTGTGAATTGTGACAATCTCTGCGTTTTTTAAAAACTTGTTTAGTCAAGTAATAGATGGGTACAAATAAAGATATTTTTGTGTTTTTTTTTTTTTTCTATTTTCTACTTTATAATTTATTAAGTATTCATTCCAGATTTGTTACAAAAACTTTTTTTATAGGATAGAATGTGATATAATTATTGCTAAAATCAATTAACTATCTCGAAAAAGAGAATTATTGATTTCATGCTAGACTGATTATGACGATCTCACATTCAAGGATAAATTGAAACAATTTAAAAAAGAAGCACGTTGGTTAAGAGCATGTGTTCTACGTGACAAACAATTGCATTACAAAACCAACGTTTGAAATGTCACAAGTAAGCGTTGAAGTATTATCATTTTCATATATATACTTTTCTTATTATTTTTTATAGTAAATATATTTATTTGAAGCAACTTGCAATACAGGAGTTGTTATGCCTTCCATATCAGAAGGTGTTCACTTCCAACATGTTTCAAGAGTCACTACATTGACAAACAACGCTAATGTTCTAAATGGTAAGAATTTCAAGTAATAATATTTTTTAATTTGGGTTATTTTATATCTGCTACTTTCATAATATATGTTAATAATTATATCATTTATATTTTTCATGAAAATTATATGATACGATAGTCATACCTCTCATATCTGAAGAAGAATGTAAGAAATATTATTTATATTAATTTTACAATTATGATTTATTTGACAATATTCTTATAATTTCAAAAAAGTAATGATTTTATATTAATTATTTTATTCATGTAAATCCAAATAAAGAAATTGTTATGTTCCCGATATCTAAGGATGTTCAAATACATGAGGATGTTTCAGAGGTCACAAGAGTTGTGAATAACAATATTGTTCTACAAGAAGGTAAACACTAACATATATATAGATTTTGCAATTATGATTTTTAAAATTATAATTCCCAATACTTATATTGTTTATTTTTTCATGTAATTAGATGACGCAAACAACAATATTGTCATAGAAGAAGAAGGTAAACATTATTATTTATATTAATTTTAGAATTATAATTTATTTGATAATATTATCATAACTTCAAATAATAAATGATTTGGCGCTACATATTTTATTCATGCAAATCTATTATATAAGGAATTGTTATGTTCCCGACATCTGAGTGTGTTCACATATATGAAGATGTTTCGGAAGTTACAAGGGTGGTGAATAATAATAATTGTCAGTAATTGATATTCATGAACCTTTAAATTAAATATTAATTTATAAATTAATTATTTCTCAATTAAATTTTAGATGATGGAATAGTCATGGCCCCCATATTTGAGGACATTCAGTTGTATAGAGATGTTTCAGAAATCACAATGACAACCACTATTAATATTCATCGACCACAAGGTATGAATAAACTATTATGATATTCATTTTTACGTATTATTTGTACATGATTCACAAGTTTATAATTATCTCATTATATTTTCATTGTATTATTTCACATAAGTTTATTTTGGAATCGTAATTTTTTATATTTAATTATTTTATTATGATGTTTTGATTATGCAATAGTCATAAATCCCATATCTGAGGGCGTTCAATTGCATGAAGATGTACCACAAGCCACGATGACACCAAATAATAACATTGTTCCACAACAAGGTAAGAATTATTTTGTAACAATTTAGCTTAAAAAAATAATGCCAACCTCTGCAATTTAAATATACATTGTCTCATTACCTATGTAATAATCACTTTAAGAAATTCATGGTTGTGTTTTTTTAACTGATTGTATTTTTTTTTTTATTAAAAGAATGATTGTGTTTTTCTACTTAAAAATAACTTTACATTTTAAAATTTTTCCTTATTGTCGTTATGATTGTAATATTTCACATTACTTTGTACTTTCGATACTTTTTATATATATATATTTTTATCCCATTCATTCTTTCTAAAACTTATAAACAAACCATTATGACAAGAACTTTTAGCATTATTGTACATGGGTTTAAAAATTGATATCCGTTAATTGCTTTATGTGTTGATGAGTTCATTGCAATCACTTTAATTTTTTTAAGTTTTTAAGGAAAAATTTATATTACAGGGGACAATATTTAGTAACAATGAATGGTCTTAGATTAACGGATTATTGGCATAATCAATGATTTAAGAAATAATGGAATTATTTTCTATAAAA
This sequence comes from Camellia sinensis, assembly GCF_055761805.1. Lineage (NCBI taxonomy): Eukaryota > Viridiplantae > Streptophyta > Magnoliopsida > Ericales > Theaceae > Camellia > Camellia sinensis. The sequence goes on from NC_138967.1 coordinate 174,359,464, forward strand.
GAATACGACATCATTATTAACAAGTCATTGACTTATGGGCATATTCATTATTCTAATTATTTAGTACGTGACACATATAATTATGTTACATATGTTATATTTGTCAGATGTTGCAATTGATGCACGTCGCAGAAAACGACACGTAATGAGTAGATGGAAATTCAGTAACAAAACATCCACATTTGGCCAGATGAGAAAACAAAGGATAGTTCTAAAACCAATCCCAAATTCAGATTATGTTGTCAAGCTGGGGAGGTCTTTTTGCCGTTATTGCCACACGCTCCCGACTTCTTAGATACACAATTGAGGAATGCACGTTTTATGGAAAATATTAGAATGTATAATTCAATGTTGTCTTTTACATTAATGGGTGGAAAAGTAAATTATTCAGCTTCAGATAGAAGAGGTCCATATGCATTTCGGATTAGCGAGGAAAATTATCATAAAATAGGTCACTGTTACCAACTCTTGGTCAGAAACCTAAGTTTGCCCAACTGTATATATATGATATAGAGCATGAATTGCAAAATTATCTTGATGTGATGGGCCAAACTAGTACAAATAGCACGGAGATTAATTTGTCACTATTGGAAGGTTTACAAGCAATGTTAAATGTAGTTAATCCTTATGTGAAAATATTCCGAAGTACCAGAGATTTGTTGCGAGATCATAATGTATTGAATTTAGATGTGCGTCTTTTAAACTCCAAAGGTGAACAACAATATATTAGGCCAATTGCAAACGAAGTGGCAACGATAATCATTGGTGATGAAACTAGAACTGAAACACATCGTGACATCATTGTTCAGAAAAATGATGGTATATTAAGGCCTCGTTTGGGAACATGCTATTTTAGTAATTTTTTAGTTTTTTGGCTAAAACATGAGGTAAAAAAAAACTAGTATATTTGGGGTGACTTTTTGGCTTTTTATGAAAAGATGTGCAAAAAGTAGAGAGAAAAGAAAATATTTGACTTTTTGATATAAGTTGCTAGCTTTTTGATTTTTTTAGTAACTTTTTGACTTTTTGGCTAAAAAAGCCACTTGCCAAACGAGGCCTAAGAAGAATCAGTGAAGTACATCCATCATATGTACCATTACAGTACCTATTACTGTTTCCATATGGTACATATAGACGGAGGTGCGCCATCTCTTTTAATACATCCTTAAGCAGATCTCGAAACAATGGGTCAATTAGAGAATTTTATGCATTCAGATTCCAGCATACATAATTTGAAGGTAAAGCACTTTTAAGAGGAGAACAGTTGTTTCAACAAATTTTTGTAGACTGTTATGCTGCTGTAGAGCAAACTAGATTGAATTACATCAAGACCTATCAAGCTGAGTTATGCACGGATCTATATCAAGGAATAGAAGGTGTTGTAGTTGCTGGAGATATAGATGCGTCAGCAGTAGGTAGAAGATTTGTGTTACCTTCGTCATTCTCTAGGGGACCACGTAGTATGATCCAACATTATCAAGATGCTATGGCAATTTGCAGAACTATTGGCTCTCTTGATTTGTTTATCACGTTCACATACAATCCTATATGGCCAGAAATAAAAGATGATCTTCGAAGACTATCGATCAACATATAGAAGATAGACCTTATATCGTTGCTAGAGTTTTTCGGATTAAGTTTAAACAACTATTAACCAACTTGAAGAAAAATAAAATCTATGGAGAAGTACTTTAAGGTATTATTATTTTGACACCTATGTATTTATGACATAACAAATATTTTTAAATGTCTAATGTATCAATAATTATTTTTATGAACAATTATTTACATCATCAAGTTTCAAAAATGGGGATTGCCGCATTCTCACCTTACAATCACATTAGCATCGGAGAATAAACCAATCACACCAGAACAAATTGATGAGTTTATATGTGTTGAATTGCTTGACAAAAATACAGACCCATTGGCATATGAGACTATTGTCAGATGCATGATACATGGACCTTGTGGTGCTGCCAATCCCAATGCTCCATGCATGGTAGATGGAAAGTGTACAAAAAATTATCCAAAGAAATTTTGTAATGAAACAATAATTAATGTGATGAGGGAAACACAATAAACATAAATGGATTTATAGTTGATAACAAATGGGTCATTCCATATAATCATGATCATTTGGTGCGATATGATTGCCACATTAATATTGAACGGTGCGCACACTCGAAGTTAATGAAATATTTGTACAAATATGTGAACAAAGGGTCTGATCGTGTGACAACTGTAATTGAGGATAATGTTATTCATCCAAACAATAATGGGTTATGACATTACAAACAAGTTAATGAGATCAAACAGTATTTGGATGCTCAATACGTGTCTGCGATTGAAGCGTGTTGGAGGATATTTGAGTTTGAACTTCAGAAGCAAACTCCTTCTGTTGAGCGTTTACAATATCATCTTCCAGGTCAGCAATTTGTTATATTTAATAACAATGACCATCTACACGAACTTATTGACCAACAACGTGTTCATGACACAATGTTAACCAAATGGTTTGAAGCAAATAGAACCCATCAATCTGCAAAGGATTATGTTGAATTTCCAACAAAATGGGTATGGAAAAGAGATTCAAAAGAATGGAATGTCCAAAAATCTCATAAATGTATTGGTAGATTGCCATATGCATATCCAACATTGGGTGAGAGATATTATTTGAGAATGTTGCTGAATAAAGTTTGTGGTGCAGAAAGTTTTGAGCATATCAGAACTGTAAATGGGGTCGAGTATACAACATTTAAATCTGCATGTACTGCACTTGGTCTACTTGATGATGATAATGAATGGCACGAGGGATTGGTTGAAGCATCAAATTGGGTATCAATAACAAAACTTCGACATATGTATTGCACAATGCTCATGTTTTCTGATAAAATGAATCCAATCAAATTACGGGAACGCCATTGGAAAAGCTTCACTAATGATATGCAATATAGAATCAAAAAAGATATGAGAGATAATGATTTACATCTTGACGATGAAGACTTAAAAAATTTAGGACTTCTTAAAATTGAGCATATATTAAAAAGAAATGGAAGATCTCTAAAAGATTTCCCTCCCATGCCATTGCCATCTTCGCAAGGTGCTCAATTTGTGACAAATAGGCTCATCAGAGATGAGATGGAGTACAATAGTGTTTCGGAAAAATAATTGTTCAATGAATTACATTCTGGTTTAAATAGTGATCAGTTGGAAGTTTATGACATCATAATGAATGCATACGATTGTAAACAATGGGGTTTATTTTTCTTTTATAGAAGTGGGGGAATAGGAAAAACATATTTGTGGAAAACATTAATAGCAAAGTTTAGGTCAGAAAAAAAATTGTCCTTTCAGTTGCATCATCCGCAATTGCGACTTTGCTGTTACCAAGAGGTAGAACTACACATTGATGCTTTAAAATTCCAATTAATTTGGGTGAATTCTCAAGTTGTAGTATTAATCAACAGACTGAATTGGCAAATGAATTCAAGAGGCATCATTGATCATTTGGGTTGAATCTCCAATGCACCATCGTTATGGATTTGAGGCAGTTGATCGTACTTTTAGAGATACACTAAAGGGTACAGAATTTTGTTCAAGTGATTGTGTATTTGGGGTTGTTCATACTTGGTGGTGACTTCAGACAAATTTTACCTATAGTATTAAAAGGTAGACGGGAAGCCACAATTGCAGCGTCATTGAAGGAATCGACAACTTGGAATCATTGTTATGTGTTGTATTTGAGAACCAATATGCGTATTATGGCCCATGATACTTCTATTCAAATGTGCCAACAACTAAGGGATTTTGCTAACTAGACATTGATGATTGGTGATGGAAAAATACCTGGAAGAGACTAATTGGATTGAAATTCCAGGACAATTCTTGATTAGAAATGGATCATATGCTTTACATGATTTGATCTATGCAATCTATCCAGAATTAAATACTAGATACAATGACAATTCTTACTTGAAAGAACGTGACATCTTAGCACCAAAAAACGCTGATGTTAATGAATTAAATGTCATAATGCTATTAATGTTGCCTAGAGAATCTCAAAAATACCTAAGCGCAGATATGATATGTCCAGCCGAGGGTGAGAACATTGACGAAGGCATGCATCCACCAGAGTTGTTGCATTTCATTAAATTTTTCAGGAATTCCAAGTCATTGCCTTGAACTCAAAAAGGGAGCGCATATAATGCTACTGAGAAACCTCAATCAATCTCAAGGTTTATGCAATGGAACCTGTCTTATTGTTGAGAAAATGGGAGATAAAGTGATTGAGGCATGAGTGATTACGAGTTCGAATGTTGGGAAAGGAATCTTCATTCCACATATCATTTTATCACCATCTACCACACATTCACCTGTCCCGATTAAAAGAAGACAATTTCCCATACAATTAGCATTTGCAATGACCATAAACAAAAGTCAGGGTCAGACTTAAAAAAAAGTTGGCGTATACCTTCCTAATCTAGTATTCTCCCACGGTCAGCTATATGTTGCCTTATCGCACGTTATTACACCATCAGGCTTGAAGATATTGATTGTTAATAAGGTTGACCAATAGTCAAATTACACAAAAAATGTTGTGTATCGTGATGTCCTTGATAACATTTGAAGATTGATATAAAAAAAGTCTTTCAAAAACTTCAATGATTGTTATTTTATTCACTTTGTTTAATTATACAATACTTACTACTCTAAATTCTAATTTTATACAACATATTACATTTACTATGCAAAAATTTGGATGATCTGATCTCTTTTTTTTATTTCCATTTAATAAAGATAATTAAAAAACTTATCTTTACACAATATGCTTGTATAATATTTGTTGCATAATAATTGATTACTTATTTTTTCAATTGTACCATAATGTAAACTTAACATTTTTCTATTTTTCCATTAAAAATTCTTAATTTTTTCATTGTCAAATTGATTGAGATCTATAGATATGTCGTATAAAAATTATAAATTCATATTTTCTTATTCGTATCTACATTATTAGTAGGTGATAGAATTATTAGATATCCCCATTTTGCTGATTTACATCCATAGGCAAGTAATTGGAACGTTAAAGTTCAGTTAATCAGGTTGTTATCTGTGACTAATCATCCTAGAGGAAATATGACATTCAGAATAATTTTTGTTGATGGACAGGTATTTACAACTCTTATCATAAGATAATTGTTAAATATTTTCTTTTATATTATGTTAAAAATGTGTACTTATTACCTTTTTTTAAAGGGTGATGCCATGGAAGGAATTGTATGCTCTACGGAATATGATTACTTTAAAGAATATTTAATAAAAGGAAAAATATATTGTTTTAGAAGAGTTCATATTACATTGATTGATGAGAAATTTAACTTGGTACTACATGATTATAAGATGTCTTTTGCTAATGATACAACAATTGTGCACATACTTGACCATGATGATAATATACCATTTCAATGTTATTTCATCAAAAAATTATCAGACATTGGTCAATTTCTTCATCAAGATGTTCAATTAATGGGTATGCTATTTTACTAAATAATGCTTATCTATGTCACATATTTGCATAGTTTATTACTAATAGAAAAAATTTAAATTATCAAAATAATAAATATGTCAATGCTAAATTAGCAGATGTGATTGGCTTGGTTGTTAGTGTAACTAAATGTCTAGGTATTGCAAATCGTGATAATTACAAAAGAGAGATTCTCTTACTTGATACAAGGTATGATACCATAATATATTTCTGTTTCTTTACCAAATTTGAAATACTCAACGAATGATTTAACCTTTTTTTTTTCTTAAATTGTAAAAACAGTTTCACATTAGTAAGACTCTATGGGACGTGTTTGCCACAACTGATGGTATGCAACTATATCATACTCTAGAAAATGATAATATTTATCTGCCACTGTTAAAAGATTATTATGATAAGATTATTTTTCATTGAATTTTATAATATATAAATGCATATAAAAATATTGATATTAATAAATTATCTTTTCTCAACTTCTAGGTCCATGTTTCGCTGCATGCAAATACAATAAGTTATATACTAATCATTCATTCCGTTATACAAATCATATTCGAGCATGGTATGTTATGATTGTATAATATTAACCAATTACATATGACAATATAATTCTCACAATTATATATATATATATATATATATTGATGTGTATCTGGGCTTGCTATGAATCCTATATCACAAAAATTGGTATCTTGTACTCGAAAAACTCAAGTTCATAGTCATTGATAATATCAAATGCCAAAAGAATTCGAATACGTGATTTTACACCTATGCCAAAGGTAAGAATTGTTATCATCTCAAGTAATGAAAGTTAAACAATATGTATATATATTCGTTTATAGAGAGATATTAAATTATGTTTTTTCAAATATTTTGTACATTTCATATTTGGGTATATCGAACAAATTGATGTTGACAACCTTTGGATTGATTTGTGCAAAAGTTGCTATCCAAAAGTTGAATATCATTATGGTCACATTATTTGTCGTCACTTCATGCATGATGCTATTGATATTATAACGAGGTAATTTCCTTTAGGTAAATAATTTCTATGTACAATGATAATTCAAACTTAACAAGTGTTTTAATTTTTTATTAAATACAATATTTTCTTTTAACAAGGTTTTTTTATTTATTTTTTATTTTTTATTATTTTCATTTTTAGATACAATGTTAACATTATGGTCAAAGACAATATTGGTTCAATAAATCTCATTGTTCAAAATAAACGGGCTAAGTTTATCTTGCAATGTCAACCATCATATTTGAAGAATATGAGATCAAAGATGCGAAACTATATAATTTATTATAAATAATTTATTCCTACATTTTCAAACACAATGTCGTAATTCCAAAATTTTATAGGATACTGGAGTTAGAATGATTAAAGATTATATTGAGTCATGCCAAGATCATGCCTATGCATTTATCATACCTGTACCAACAATGCAAAGTCAACTATATTGTGCACTGTGTGTAATTTTTGTTTTAAATATAAATTGGTCTGAAAAATGTCTATACCTTTTAGAAGGTAAAAAAAAAAAAACTAAGTTTAACATTTTATAAATACATAATGTATGTGTTGTTCATCAATTATAATACTAACTATCATATTGACAATGCAGGAATGTTAATGAAAGACCCACAACAATTTAGATTTTAGTTATACTTTGTTTTATTTATTTAGTGAATTCCAAACAAATGTAATAAATTGTTATTTTTGTTACTTTAATTATGCAATGTCAACATTTTCTTTTAAAATTACGTATATTTTATGCTAACAATTTCAAAATATATTTGACATAATCATAAATAGTTTTTTAAAATTCATCCCGTGCATAACACGGGTAATAATACTAGTTTTAATAATTTAAATTATTTATTTTATAAAAAATTAAATTAATATTTTAATTATAGAATTTATAAATAAAATAAAAAGATTATGATTACAATTATTGAATATATATAATTTTTTTTAATAATAGTATATATGCACTGATCTACAAAAATGAATCAAAACGAAAGATCTATGTGGATGCAACATACTAGATTAACACCTTCTAGCTCAAATTTTAGACACCATAAAAGGGGGATGAGGTTAGTGATGTGCCTTATAGACATAGTATCATGTTGTGAGTTTGTAAAAGTACGTCTTGAATTTATTTTAATGATCCAAAATATTCGTTGTATAGGGTTTATTGAGTAGATCATCTATGAAAAAATTCAAGTTAATTAGACATCTGTAATTTATAACAAAACCACGTTTATGTTTAAAAAAATAAACAGTTAGTATAATTTTAACAATATTTTAGAGTTATTATTTATCATCGAAAAATCTAGAAAAATCCCCTAGATGTTGATTTGTGATTATGTATCAATTTTAAGCAGTATATAACAATCACAATCAAACAATCAAGACAAATCGACACAATGATTTTACGTGGAAAAACCACAATTGGACACCTCCAATTGTGATAAAAAACAATGGGCAACAGCCACAAAACAATCCACTAAGAAGATATAAAGGAATTACACAGGTATACTCTCAATTACCTAGCGAATCCACGCCCGAATTGAACCAACCTCTATGTGTCTCTTCCAACACCGTCTTTACCTTGGAATTGTCTTGACGATGAGCCATTCCAGAATCCACCAAAGTTGAAATCCCCTAGCGAATCCATGCCCGAATTGAACCAACCTCTATGTGTCTCTTCCAACCTCGTCTTCACCTCGGAATTGTCTTGACGATGAGCCACTCTGGAATCCACCAAAGCTTCAGGCTCGAATTCTTCAGAATCCACCGAAGATCAACTCTCTCTTTTGTGTAGAATCAACAAACAAACCTTTGATGTATGGTTCTTAAACCATGAGTTGAATACTCAATGAAAACATCAAAGAAAACTAGCAAAATATCTCCAGATATAAACCTTAGAACCCAAAAAGAAGATCTGGAGAAGTTATCCAAGTTTTGGGAGAAAACCAACTACTTATAGAAAACCAAAGTAATCCTAGTTTTGGAAGAAAACCAATTCCTTATAGAAATCCAAGAATCTATGTTCGGGCGGTCCGCTCGAGCATGGGAATTCCCGCTCAAGCGGAGGCTTCAAAATTGTGTGATTCATATAAGCTTCACGCTCGAGCGTCGAATCACACCATCCAGTACTTTTTCAGGCGAAGCAGAGATACTGTGAGCTTGCAATCCCCGCTCGAGCGTCCCTTTCCCCGCTCGAGCGGGACGGCCAAAATTTGGAAAATCTAGAAAACTAGATCCTATTACAACCTTGGTTTTGATCCATGGAATTTGACAACAAAGAGTCCTAACAATCTCCCCCTTTGTCAAATCCCGGACAATACCATTCTAAAACAGTTTTCCTAACAAAATCACAAAAGTACGTACTAAAACAATTTTCCAAACTATTCTAAAACAATTGTCCAACCAAAATCACAAAATCAACACCACCAACTATGAACCAACATTCACAACCACATTTCAAATCCATGCTCTTGAACAATTATCCTGAAAGAAAACAACCACACACAAGCCAACCAAAAATATGTGGAACTGGATTAAATAAAAGATAAGTCCATCCACAAACAAAACAGCATCCAAATATATTATCCATCCAAAACATATGACAATCCGACTGTACCGAAGACACCACCAAACATATCAAACTGTTCATGCTAAACAATTCTTGTAAATGGAAAACCAAACTCCCTTACCAACCCAAATCAAGAAGAACCAAACACCCCCAACTAAAAGCAACCACAAACACTGAAAATAGTGAACAAGAAGAAAAAACAACAAAAATAATATGGTGGAGGAAGCAAGGAATTTCAGATTAGTACCTTAAAACACACAAGACTATCCAAGAAGCACAATTACTAGTAAACACAATGTGCACAGTCTGTAGAAGATTCCTCATGAAAGAAAATGATGCATTATGTGAAAAGCATAGATCCCATGATAAAAGTGTGTGTGTGACTCTTGGAGTTCGACAAACAATAGTGTAGACACGCGCCCGCGAGGGACCCCGCGCTACAGTTCGGACTCAATTTGTGTCACGGTTCTAAATCTGAACCAAAGAGTCCAAATCTGGCAAATCGTTTTGAGAAAACAGATTTTTAGAAAAGAAGTGCCAAACATGGACTGCTTTGCCAGATACAGAGTCGCCACCTAAATATTTTTTATGGGGGAATTTAGGAAACCCTGACTCGGTGCCAAAGGCCACGTGTCCGTCATCACCAAAGTTGCCTCGGCTCGGGAGCTTGGGTACGATTGGGGAAGGTCAGCTATGAGCACCCCCTCTCGCCCGATCCGAAGATCGGCCTCTACTAACAGTGATATCTGATTTTGAAAACGTTATGTGTTCTTATTCCGGTTATTAGCCTAGAATTACTATGTTATGCGCGCAGCAATCAAGTATAGACCAAATCGCCTAAATTGGAACAAAACATTTCATGCTTGTTTTGAAAATGGTTTGCTACTCGCAAGTAGGCTAAAAATGTAGATTTCGCCACCCTCGAGTGGGCTTTTAGAAAAGATAGTTTTGCCACTATCTAGTGGGCTTAAAACTCACAGTTTTAATGCGTTATTCCAATTTAGGTAATTCAACCTCCATCCACAGGCATTTAAGCAGTTATATCACATAAGCAGCTAGCCTCATAGTAATCATGCAATTATGGCAACACTCACACGCATGCGGCATGCTAAAGCATAGAAGCTCACCTAGTACTCCAAGCCAAAACAGAAACCAGTTAGTAATCACATGCATGATCCTAGTTCATATTTGAAATGGCTAATGCAACACATGCAAAGATGCAATCCAAACAGGCTCAGCTACCCTAAACATGGCATGTGAAATGCTGCAACTAACAAATACTCACCTTGGAATTGAAATACGAGTGCAGTTAGCATGATGTACCGAGCCTGGTGCATGTAAGACAAATGTATGGATGCACGCATGCATAGCATAAGGTATGCTAATTTAGATATGCCCTAGTCTACCATCATAAGCGGGTAAATAAAAGGGAAGAAAGACGTGGGGTTGGAAGACATGCACACACTCACACACACTTATTACACAATTGCCCTCGCTCGGAGGGCCCAAATAAATGTTACAGTCTGAATAAATAATACTAAATTAAATATTACAAAATTTCTAATCTAATTAACAAATTAAATGCAAAGAGAAGACGGTCGCAGCCTCTGTCTCGGGATGCGTGAATGATGCATGCTCGGTCCATTTTGCCCGAAAACCCGTACCATGCCACTGTTGCCTCTGTTAATGCTTCCCTGCTCCTTTGAAAATTGCCAAAGTCTCAGGGTATCTTCAATGAGCACTGCATAACATCACCGGCTAAGTGAAATGACCACCGGCCATGGGAAACTTCTATCGGCTGCTTTCAAGTCTATCGGCCACCAATCCACGGCCGGTCGGCATTCTATAGTGCCGGTCGGCAAAAACTTCCTGCAGAAGCTGGTTTTTGACAGTAACAAGGACAGACAGTGCATGGCATAGAATTTCAAGCACGTGTAAGCATGGTCATGTTCCCTATCATGTATTGAACTCAAGGGAGCATGGTCCTTGATCCTTGGGCCATCAATTGCGCATGATAGCCTAAGGGACCAAACTTGCCATTCAATGTAAAATGCATGCAACACACAAATGAAGACCAAGACCCTATCATGTCAAAGTCAAGGGCCTCGGTGACCGAGGGTTGAGATGTGTTTCATCACTTGTAGTATGAACACCTCTCACCCTCACACTAGGTTTGACACCCCAAACCAAGCAATGCAATGCATGTTGTGCAAACATGGCTCAAAAATGCAACAAGAAGCTAAGATGCAAAACATGTCAAATGTGATGCAATGCAAACTATCATGCAAACAACATGGTAATGCCACTAGCATGCAACACTACAAGCAATACTACAATGCACACTAGATAGGCAAGTATGTAAAAAGAGGTGGGCTTGCAACAATGCACAAACCATAAGGATACCATAACAAGCAATGTCATGAGCATACTACAAGATGCAAATATATGATCCATGGACTTACACTAAGATGGAGGACCCTCAGCCACACCCCAAAACAGTGGCCAAAAATGATGGAATGATGGGCAAATATTCATGCAAACTTGCATACCAAAGAGCATAAGGCTAAGGCATAAAAGAAGCCTTCTACCACAACTATCGTAACCACACATGGTATGAATGGAACAACCAAAAAAAAAAAAAAAACTGAGTTTTAATGCATTAGAACACGCCCTAAAACCCTCATGAATGGCAACCCAAGTGACTTAAACATACAAGCATGCACAATGTCCATTTCAAGGCACAAAACTACAACTCCTCAAGGCATAAAAGGATGATAAATGCTGTCATACAAGCATGATATAGGGGTTGAAATAGCATAAAAAGTGACTCCAAATCATTTAAACAACCTAACCAAAGCATGCTAATGACTCATTCGCTCAAGGCCAAAATGCTAGAATGCAAAGGAGCTATGTAAACCACGACAAACATGACAAAAACAGTGGCCAACAGACCTAAAGCATGATAAATCATGACCAAAAGCTTCAATAAGCTAAGCCAAATCATGAAGATACACTAGGCTAAACACATGGCACATTTCTAGGCAAGATAAGGAATTACAAAGCAAGTACAAGATGCATGCTAAGGGCTACAAATCCAACCAAATACAGAGATATAACATGACTAATAGGCACCCAAAAACCTCTGAGATGGGACCAAAAACAACCAAGCATGCATGTTGCCCTTTTAAGCCAAAACAAAGGTGAAAGAAGGACAAAGGGGAGAGGGGTGTCCCCCCCCCTACACAAGACTTCAAAAGCACTCCATCACCACTAAAAATCCACTGGATTCAGTGGTGAGAAGACCAACACAACAAAGTAAACAAAGCTTAAAGAAAAGGGCACCAAAATAGGCCAAAAGAGGCCTAAGGGAAGGAATTCGACCCCCAATGCAAAAACACCCTTAATGAAAGATGTTAAGCACAAAAATACAAGACTTTTTCATGTTATACACAAAGCCTAAATCAGCATGCAAGACAGGTAGAAAACTAGTGCAAGATTGGGGAAACTAAAGCAAATGTCTCACCCTTGAAGAAACCTTGAAGAACAGATGATCCAGCCACTCTCTACTGATCAAAATCAGTCCAAAACCTCAACAAACAACCCTCAATGCCTCTCAATCTCGGAGCAAGGTGTAATGGTGTGTGTGTTAGTGCAAAAGTAAGGTCAAAATGCATTTTTAGGCTTCCAAACACACCCTAAGGATGAGAGAGAGAGAGATATATAGAGAGAGGATGATATATCAGATATATAGATATAGAAGCTCTGGTTTTTAATTCAAAAGCTCCAACCCCCAACAAAGGGAGAGGATGAGTGCTTATATAGGCAAAGGCCAAGGTTCTAGGCTTCTCCAAGAAGTTAGATGAAAGGGGCAAAGGGGTACAAAGGGTTCTTGGCTTCTTGGAGAAGCTAATACAGCTGGCCAAGCTTCTTGAGGAAGCTTGGCCAGAGGGTTCAAGCTTCTAGAAGGAAAGGGGGGTCAAAGGTTCACACCAGCCAAAAACTGCACGGGGAGGAGTGATGGTGCATTCCAACTGGCACAGCTGGCATGCACCATGCCTTAAGGGTGCAAAAGAGTCACACCGGCCAACAAAAGAGGTCGCCGGCAGAATAAAGTGCCGGCCGGCCAAATATAGTGCCGACCGGCCATTGATTTTAAGAAACCATGGCCGGTGGCACCCATAAACAGCCGGTGATGCTAGGGGAAGGCCGGTGGAATGTGGGGATGGCCAACAAGCCATTCCCCGCCCTTCAAGGCAAACACACAAGTGTTTGGTGCCAAAACCAAACACGGAACAGTCGAGTCGAGAGATCCTGAGGCAAGGCGCGCAGCCAAGACTTTCGGGAACTCAAGACGAAACATAAACAAAGAGGATCACCGAGTGTTCCAATGGTGACGTCCAAGTCTTAAGGACGGTCAAAAATGGGGTGTCTACAGTTGCCCCTCTTTGACAGAACTCCAAAGGCATAACAATGACGGGAGTGAATGTCAAAGCCTAGAGACGGCCCATTTTTGACAAGGCCGAAGACTCAGACAAACATGCAAGACAAACAACATATGCGCCCGAAGGTAGGGGCAAAATGCAAGACAATGCACAGAGCCGGACATAACCTATGATCATGCAAAGAAAGCTGTAATGAAGCATACACGCGATAATTTTAAGCTAGCCTACACCAAACTACACTACAATGTAGAAAGGGATGTAAGAGAATTATGCAATTCTCGATACGTCTCACTCGGAGGATACAATACCTGTGCGGCTCGTCTGGTTGCACCAGCCTCAAATGAACCGTACATACAATATCGTGTCTGCAAAGAAAACAACTCGACAGCTACGATGTCATTAACAACATGCATATTAATGTACTTAGAAGTGCGTGACAACGCAAAGCAAGTGGGAAGCATAACAATGCTGTGAAGGCACAGACATGTAAGTGGAGCACGCAGTCTACGTAGTCAACAAAATTGATCATAAGCATGCGGTCTACGCAAGCAATGAAATTCATTATAAGCGTGCGGTCTACGCAAGCAGAACATGCGGTCTACGCAAGTAATGTGTGCGGTCTACGCGAGTAAAACATGTGGTCTACTCAAGTAATGGAATTGATTACAAACATGCGGTCTACGCAGGTAAAACATGCGGTCTACACAAGGAAAACATGCAGTCTACGCAAGCAAGACATGCGGTCTACGCAAGCAATGGAATTGATTACAAACATGCGGTCTACGCAGGTAAAACATGCGGTCTACACAAGCAAAACATGCGGTCTACGCAAGTAATGAATTTGAACAAACATGCGGTCTACGCAAGCTAAACATGCGGTCTACGCAAGTAATGAATTTGAACAAACATGCGGTCTACGCAAGCTAAACATGCGGTCTACGTAAGTAATACATGCAGTCTACGCAAGGAAAACATGCGGTCTCCGCAAGTAATGAAATTGATTGCAAACATGCGGTCTACGCAAGTAGTGTGTATGAGAAGAGTTGAATGTACACATGTAAGTAAAAACATGTTATCCACGATGCTGGAATGTAAAGTACTGTAACACAGCATAATTGAAACAATTTGTGGAAATCTTCAAGACATGAAAAGGATACGGGAAGGGACGTTCTTCGTACGTATCAAGCATCGCTCGCAGAAGTTGTGGCCTGAGGTCAACCCGAAGGTCCACATTTCGAAAGTGTACTTTCCCGCATTGTCTCAAGTGATGAAGGTGCCAAACCATGTAGTTGGCCAGAACAAAGGCGCGGAAGGTGCGTTGACCGCAAGGGGAGTTTTGCTGGTATCAATTCCGACACTTTGCTACCCTGCCATTCTATGCTTTATTTTCCTTTTTACTGGTAGTTTAAGCACATTGCACTACCTCGGGCAGGTTTTATTCTTTCTCAAAATTACATATTTTGCAAAACACATGATGGGAATGAAATAACCATTTTGTTCAAAAGATGTTGCATTTGTAAATTTTCTATGCATCGCATCGCAAGGTATCACACCACAATGTGAACGAAATTGAACCTATTTTGAACATTGAGTACTTGCATCGTAATAATTAGGTAGTGAATCGACTTACAACTCGATGAGCAAAAACAAAGGCATGATAACCAATCAAGTGTGAGTACAACTCGATAAACAAATCGAAGATTTAAAGAGTGTAAAATACAACTCGATAAGCAAAAGTACAACAACTCGATAAGCAGACAGGCGTGACTCCGCAAGAATCGATCACCGGGGGGAATTGGAGGTGGTGGAGTTCCCCAATCCCTAGCATAAACAGCTCAGGGAGCAAGAAGGAAGACCATCGGCCAGGGGTAGAGGCCATCGGCCACAATAAATGGCCACCGGTCAAAATAAAGAGCCAGTCGGCAAAAGATGATGGCCGGTTGGCACAATATTTGGCCGGCAGGCCATGAATGAAGGAACCACCAAAATGTTGACACCTGTCCTCCACCCAACCTTATCTCCTACAAAAAGACCTCAGCTTCGTAATTTTTCTCAATTCCACACTGATTTGCTCTAATGGAAGAGTTTCTTGCTCAAAATCTCACAGCTTGGATTGCTAGCTTGGATGGCTCGGAAAAGTTGAATTTTCGAGGTTTCGACATAAATGCACTACTCACTCTGGGTCGTAACCCATTGCACCTTCCGTTTCTCCATGCCGCAGCAAGGTTTTGGAATCCGGTGACGCATGTCTTTAGCTTCGCTGGGCAAGAGATATGTCCTACCTTCGAAGATTTTCGAGCCTTAATGGAGTCCGAGCGCGACGAGGAGCTCCTGTCCCAACTTAATTTTGGTCATGCCCAATCCTTAAGGCAAATGTGGACTCAGTATGCGTGACGCTCGGTCTCTGATTTGTGACGGGATGCTGGATGTTCCGAGTTTGATCGATTAGTTTTCTGATGCCGGTGATCGCAACAACCATCATTGGCAAGGCTTCCGACGACACGCCCTCTGCTTGTGCATGCTATCTCATTTTCTATTTGTCTCAGGCTCCGGAGGGTCTAGTGTCCGGCTGACCGAGGTTGCCCAAGGCTTGAAGGAGGGCAAGAGTTGTATTGCCATGACTCTAGCTGAGATGTTGATGGGCTTGGACGCCTTTTATCGTCATGAGACGACCAGATTAGCAGGGAGTCCACTACTACTACAGGTACTGTTTCCCACCCAATCTCACATATGTATTGCTCACATCACTCGACCGTCAAGCTCAATTTTTTTTCTCACAAAATCCTATTATCACTTTTCTCTCATCGTACATTTCTTTATTCTCTCATTTTTCATCTCTTCCCAGGTATGGTTGATGGACAAACTGCAGGTTGTGGACTCGTGCCCAGCATATTCATCTCGCGGCTACTTCTTCTGGCACCGTCTAGTTAATGCCCTTGATGAGGGATGGTGGTTCGCTTGGATGTGCTGCTTGTCCGCAGACCGTATTGCTTGGCGGTGCCCTTGGCTCAGCCTTCCGGCAATGAGTTACAACATGTCCTGGCAGACTGGGATTCAATTGATTAGTCTCACTCACTGTGTATTCTACTTCCCATTCCGAATTCAGTGCCAATTTGGCCAGGATCAGACCTGCCCGCCAGAGGGGATAGAGTATCCTGCTGCATTCCCAGCCCGAGGCGCACAGCTTGTTCGGCAGGCCACCGCGTGGAGGACGAGAGAACTCCTGGCCCCCGCTCCCATTTTCAATTGCACTCTATCTGATGAGTGCTTGGATTGGCTTAATGAGAAGGCACAGGTCGGGGCCAGCTTGGCGTCAGAGGCTTCGTCCAGCTCTGGAAGGGGGCGCAGGAGCACCTGACTTGACTATGCCCCGAATTTATTGCTTTATTAGTACTTTCAAGTTTTCTTTATGAATGTAATAAAAAGCAACTTCGATTGTATGCAAGAGCAGGAGAACTCTGTTTTGAAATCAATGAAATTGAAAGTTGTGGCACTGAAAATTTTCCACTTTGGTCCAAAAATGGTCTTAGTTGTAAAAAAGATTAATTTGAACAAAGTCAACTTTTATTAAAACTTTTCAGAATCATTTTCAATGTGGATCAGAACTGGACACGCTTGAGATCTATCACTGAGATGCACAACCCCGGATCCCTGCAACTGGAAAGTTGCCCCTAGTCTGAAGAGTACTGCATCACTGCATGGCAACGGAAAGTTGCCCCTAGTCTGACTAGCACTGCACTGGAGATTCTAATGGATGTTGATAGACAAAGATGACTGAGATGATCGAATGGACAAAGTTGATAGGGGAAAAGTTTATGGCTGAACTCCAGGATGAAGTTGCCTACGTATCCCAAGGATGGGAATCAAGCCTTACGTAGTTCAGGCTTAGGTTCGCTCGGGTATTTTCACTCTCCTTTTATGCTCTAACTTTTGCCAAGGTCGCCCTTTGCGGGTTTTCAACCTTGCGAGCTCAGTTTTTATATTTTCTAATTTTTTGTGCTCTAACTTTTGCCTAGGTCGCCCTTTCGGGTTTTCGGCCTAGCGAGCCTTTCAAGGGTAATATTTCTTCAACTTGTCCATGTTGATCGGTTGGGAGAATTCTAAGCCATCTAGATCCATTAGAACCACAGCTCCACCTGACCAGATAGCTTTGATGATGTAGGGACCAGTCCAATTGGGTCTGAACTTGCCCCTAGGGTCGTGGATGGGAGCTCGGTTGTCTTTGAGCACCAAATCTCCTTCCTTTAGATTCTTGGACTTAACTTTCTTGTCGAAAACCCGGGCAATTTTGCGCTGATAACCTTGAACATGGTACAATGCTTTCAGTCTTCTCTCATCAAAGAGCATGAGTTCCTCAAATCTGCTCTGCTGCCAATCTGCTTCGGCTATTTGACACTCAGCCAATACTCGCAATGACGGAACCTCAATCTCGATAGGTAGAACGGCCTCCATCCCATAAACCAATGAATACGGAGTCGCTTCGGTAGAAGTTCTAATTGAAGTCCTGTAGCCCCACAGAGCAAATGGCAGCTTATCTGGCCAATCCCGGTAGGTTTCCACCATCTTCTGCAGTATATGCTTGATGTTCTTGTTGGCGGCCTCAACTGCTCCGTTGGTTTGCGGCCGGTATGTGGATGACTTATGAAAAGCCACGTTATATTTCTCCAACAAGCCAATCACTTCCCTTTTGAAGTGGGAACCGTTATCTGAAATGACCTCGTTTGGGACTCCATAGCGGCAGATAATGTTGTTTCTGATGAACTTTGCAACGTGCGACGCTTTCAACACCGCATATGATTGGGCCTCGACCCACTTTGTAAAGTAATCTATTGCGACCAAGATGAACTCATGCCCATTCGACCCCTTCGGAGTAACAGCCCCGATCACATCAATTCCCCAAACTGAAAATGGCCATGGTGAAGTCATGTTGTACAGCTTTAACGGCGGAATATTCATGCGATTCGCATGGATCTGACACTTGTGGCATCGCCGAACAAAGCTGATACAATCCTCCTCCATGGTGGACCAGTAGTAACCCTGTCGGAGGATCTTCCGTGCTAGCATTACTCCGTTCATGTGTGCACCGCACTCTCCTCCATGGATGGCCTCCATCAGGCGCTTCGATTCTTCGGCTTCGACACACAGCTTATGCATTCCTAGATGACCTCTCTTATACAGCTTACCCCCACAGATGATGAACTGAATGGCCATTCTTCTGATTGCCCTTTTATCCTTGGCATTTACCCCTGGCGGATATGCTTCCTTCTCCAAGAAGTTCCAAATATCGCAATACCAGGGGTTTTTGTCCTGAACTTCGTCTATGGCAGCGATTGATTCATACGCCGGCACAAACTTCTGATCAATGATAACCAGACGCATCCGGACTCCAGACGGGATGTCTATCATGGAAGATAGAGTTGCTAGTGAATCTGCGAACCTGTTGTTCTCTCTTACTAGGTGGGTGAAATTTAGCTTCTCAAACCGAGGAATTAACAAATCCAAGGTCTGGTGGTAAATTATCATCTTTTCCTCTTTGACTTTCCAGTCTCCTTTTGCTTGAGACACAACAAGGTTTGAGTCCCCAATGACGTCCAACCATCTTGCCCCTAGTTCTAGGGCTGCTTCTAGGCCGGCAATACATGCCTCATATTCTGCTTCATTGTTCGAGACTTTGAACCGGAGCTTGAATGCTAAAGGGATACGGGAATCGTCAGGCGCTATCAACAACACTTCTATCCCATACCCGTGCTGGTTTGACGCTCCGTCAAAGTACATCGTCCAAGTTTCATCGTCGATGTGCAGAATGGCTTCATCTGGGAATACGTACTCAACCGCTTCATCCCCTTCAACCGGGTGGTCGGCAAGGAGCTCCGCTACCGCTCTTCCTTTTACTGACTTGCGTGTCATATACTTCAGATCAAATTCAGAAAGCAACAGTAGCCAACGAGCTAGCCTACCCGTAAGTGCCGATTTTTCAAAAAGATATTTGATGGGATCCAAGCGTGAAACCAACATTACAGAGTGAGCTAACAGGTAGTGCCGCAGCTTCCTGGTAGCCCATACCAAGGCCAAATAAGCCTTCTCCAGCGGAGTGTAGCGGGTCTCGTAATCCAGCATCTTCTTGCTCAGATAGTAGATGGCCCTTTCCACTTTGTCCTCTGACTCTTGTGCGAGCATGCAGCCCATGGTGGTCTCGGTCACTGAAAGATACAATATCAACGGTCTCCCCTGCTCTGGCGGCAATAACACGGGCGGGTTCTGTAAATATTCTTTGATCTGTTCAAAAGCAACTTGGCATCGGCCGTCCCATTGGAATTTCTTGCCTTTCTTCAGGAGACCAAAAAGTGGTTCACAAGTCAAGGTTAATTTCGAGATAAACCGTCTTATGAATTGCACTTTACCCAGAAAGCCTCGCACCTCCTTTTCAGTCCTTGGAGGTGGCATTTCTAAGATGGCCTTGATTTTTGAAGGGTCGACCTCGATGCCCCTTTGTGTAATCAGAAATCCCAGCATTTTTCCCGCTGTAACACCGAACGTACACTTCTGAGGATTCAGCCGCAACCGGAATTCTCTGATCCTTTGAAAGAACTTTTGCAAGGCAGTGTAGTGGCCCTCTCTTTCCTTGGACTTGACAATCATGTCATCCACGTACACCTCAACCTCTTTGTGGATCATGTCATGCAATATCGTGGTCGCGACCCGTTGATATGTAGCTCCGGCATTCTTTAACCCAAACGGCATTACTCTGTAACAGTATGTCCCCCACGGGGTGGTGAAAGCAGTCTTCTCCCGGTCTTCGGGGGCCATCACTATCTGATTGTAGCCTAAGAAACCATCCATAAACGAGAGCAAAGCATGCCTCGCTGTAAAATCCACCAACTCATCAATATGTGGCAAGGGAAAGTCGTCTTTCAGACTAGCTCTATTCAAATCCCTGAAATCCACGCATACTCAAATCTTGCCATCCTTCTTCGGCACTGGAACAATGTTGGCCAACCAAGTCGGGTATTCAGAGACTAACAGGAAGCCTGCGTCGATTTTCTTGGTGACCTCTTCCTTAATCTTAATGGCCCAATCAGGGCGGATCCTTCTGAGTTTCTGTTTGACAGGTCGGGCCTCGGGATCAAGAGGGATCCGGTGCTGTACAATCTCATGATCGATTCCAGGCATGTCTTCGTAGGACCACGCGAAAACACCTTTGAAATCTTTTAACAAAGCGACTAAGCGCTCGCGTTCCTCTGAAGACAACGTGGACCCGATCTAGACCAGCCGCGGGTCCTTCTCAGTTCCAACATTCACAGTGGTGATTTCATCCATTAAGGGTTTGACAAACCTCTCCTGTTCTTGTTCAATTAAACGTTGCAAAACCGGAGGAATTGCGTCCTCGTCGTTTTTATCAAAATTTTGAAAGTCTTGATTTAAGCAATAAATCAAAGGCACAGAAAAGTACTCGGAAACCACATTCACCTCATTCTCATTAAGTGCTTCCAAACCGTCTGATTCTTCTGTTACAACAGACTCAAAGGAGAAAGAAAAAGACGACCTAGACAGGACTATGGCATCCAGGTTATCACCCCCAGGAATACCGAACTCAGACTCAGTCGAGCTGGAACCTGATTCCGACTCACAAGACTCGGTGGAATCAGATTTCGGCTCACTACCTAACCCGGTGCTGCTGGACAAAAATCCCTCTTCATATTGCCAAATTAGAGAGGGTGCGATGGATGCATCCAAAATAGTTGCTGGTAGGCCCGCAGCCGTTCCATTCCCGATCATGCATACTGAGAAGTTATCCCCCAAGCACTTCTGTTCGATCGGAGGATCTGAAAGTAGACATGCCAGTGCTACCCCCATTTCATTTTCAGCGTCCTTAGACTGCACTTCCTTACTTTGCTCAGCCTCGGTTAATGGGTCTGTCTGCTCTTCGGCAATGTCATCCCCAGGTAACTGTAAATCAAAGAAAATCTCAAACCCCGGCACGCGCTTCCTTTCCGCGTTCAGCCACGGCTCTGGGAAGCCACAGAATGGAAAGTCCTCCCCCTCCCGGACGAAGCGTCCGTTTAGGGTACCCTGAATGGGCCAGTGCATTAAGTCAAAAGGCTTCCCTATCTGCTTCGCTCTGGCTCTTCTAGCCATTTCCTTTCCTTTCCTTATCCAGTCTTCTTTGGTGGGTAGATAACCCAATCCAAAGGTATGAGGGTTGTGTGGCACTTCGGCCAATGCTGCGACGCCCTTCCGGCCGCTCTTTCCCAATCCCATCCCGGGGATGTGTTGGAGCTTGTTCATAAGATAGACTGCTTGAGCACTGACATATATCCCTTCATTAGTTGCCATGATGTTCTGTACAACCCGAGCCTCAGCCAAGGTAAAACCCGATATGAACACATCCTCCATACCGTGCTTAATTTCTAGAATAGGCGTAGATACCTCCGGCAGCGGATGAATTGATGAATTTTCGAAGACAATGGCTACTCCCTTCCCATAGGGGTATTTCACCATTTGATGTAGGGTGGAGGAGACTGCCTTTACCTGATGCAGCCACGGCCGCCCCAAAAGCAGGTTGAAAGTTGCAGGAACCTCCAAGACATGGAAATCTATCTCATGTTGTCCCGACCCAACCTTTGTTTGAATCTTAACTGTTCCCATTACTTCCTGGCTTGTGTTGTCATACGCCCGAATCACCTGGGCTGTTGGCATAAAATCCGCGATTTTCAAACCGATCGCATAGGCTGTCCTTGCCGAACAGACGTTGATGGCAGACCCTGTGTCGACAAGCACCACGGGTATCCATTTATTCCTACACTCCACAGAGATATAGAGTGGCTTGTTATGGTTTGCGCCCTCGGGTGGTAATTCCTTGTCGAAAAATGTCAGCATTGGGGTAGCTTCTCCTGGAAAAACCAATCCAACCAACTGCTCCGGCGTAGTCTCTATCGAGAGTTTGGCCTTGTCCATGGCTGAAAGGACAGCCTGTCTATGTACTCGAGAAGCCATAAGCAGCCCCCAGATGGAGATGTCTGCTTGTATATTTTTCAATTGTCTCAATACGGCCTCATCCTCGAGTTGCTTTTCTTTTTGCTTCTCTGCCTCCCTATCTTTTCCAGACGCCTCTAGTTGATCTAGGTGTGGAGGCTCACCGTCCACTCCTAGTCATGTGATCGACTTCGCCGACATACCAGGTATCATCCGGTTGGTTACTTCTCCAATCTTTGTCTGTGTGGGCAAGACATAGATCATCGTCTTCCCACCACATTCCATCTACAGCCGACAGGCGCCTGTCTGGTTCTGGCATGACTGTTCTCATGCTCGCAGTACCTTCTATCCCTATGCTCGTGGCATTCTCCATTTTTGTGCTCACAGCAGTCTCAGTCCCTGCATGGGCTTTTGCCTTCCTGATTCTCTCGGAATCTTCGAATCTTCCTTGTTCCGACGGTGTCAATGCAGCCGATTGTTCAATAATCCCCGTACTCGAAATGCTCCAATCCCAAGCGAAATTCTTGACACCGGCGCTCTCCGGCGATGCACTCTGTTCTCCAACCCTTCCGGCTGTCGCTGACATTCTTGCCCCTGCCGGGCCTTGTTGTGGCTAAAACTCTTCTACCACATCTGGTTGATCGTCCAACCATCCCGTAGCCTCTGTTGATTCCTCATAATCGAACCAGCTGACGGCTAACTCCCTTGGATCTTGGTTACTGTAAAACTAGAGCTTGGCAAGGTCCTCTTCCACGGCCGTTAAATCATCCGTTCCTTGTCCTAGACTGTCCCCTTGGATCACACACAGCTCCCCCTCTATTGGTAGTTCCATATCTGGCCTGCCCTGGCCTATTGACAAAATGTAGTCACCTGGACTATAAGCATTCCCAACACCACTCCCAGATTCTGCAGAATCTGGCTCAACAACCCCCTTCTCCTTTGGAGTCTTCTCTCTCCTGTTCTCGATAGTCACCACTGCTGGCTTAGGTTGGCTATGGAGATGTCCATCATACACAAATCGGTGCAATCGAGAAGGAACACTTCCGACTTAGGCAGGTGGGAAGGAGTGATATAGATGCTAGGATCGTAAGGCACGACCCCAGTTTGGATGAAGTTGACTCTTTTGGGTGGTGGAGTTTGGTTATGTGTGGGGAGAGGGTTTGTAGTAACGTTGGCTTTCTCGGGAGGCAAAATCACCCCGTTATCAATGAGATCTTGAATCTCATGACGTAATCGGAAGCACAGATCGGTATCATGACCGTGCTGTTGGTGAAATGCACAATATTTGGCCGGGTTGTGGGTAGCGGGGAGTCTTTTTGGTAGGGGCCGCGACTCTAGGGGCTTTAGATGCCCTTTTCTGATTAAAACCCCCAAAGCTTTGGACAGGGACATACAAAGTGGAGCGAAGGTTCTGGTGTTTTTGGGTGGGTATTTGACTGTTTGTGGGTTGCTTCCGGATGCACCGGAGAATGGTGCGGCCGCCATAGTTCTTGGGGGAGGGTTGGTGGTGACCATACTCACTTTGGAGGTCCTGGTAGTTGTAGCGCCACTCGGGCCTGTATTGGTGTTACGATTGAAAGTTCTGCGGGGTTGCTCCCGGTCATTATCAATCAAGCCTTGCTTTAAGGCATCCTCAATCTGCACCCCCATTTCATGTAGATCAGAAAAGGTAGGGAAGGGGAGTACAATCATCTTTTGCATCAACTTCGGCTGAAGATTGCGCACAATCATCCGAATCTGGTCTTTGTCCGTGGGCCTTAAGGTCATCATCGAAGCCTTAGCCCACCATCTGGTTACGAATTCTGAGAAGCTCTCTTTGGGTTCTTGCCTTATTGTCTCGAGATCCCGGGTCGTAATCTCGATTTGTGTATTGTATGAGTACTGCAAGATGAAGGCCTCAGCCATCTCGTCCCAACTTCTCTTGATGTCATCCTCCAATTTGGCATACCATATGGCCGCTACACCCGACAGGGTCCGGCCAAATAAAGACAGCTTCTGCAGTCTAGTGAGGCCCATTGGCCTTAGGATGTCCGAAAACAATCTTAGGTGCACCATGGGGTCCCCGGACCCATCAAATCGATCAATGTGCGGCATTTTGAATTTGTCAGGCAGCGTCACGGCTGCGTCGGTATACCCATCTTCGATGTCAGGGATGGTCTTGACTCCCTGGGACTTCTTAAACATCTTTTCCAACTTGCTTAATTTTAAGGCTGTGGGGTCCACTTCGAACTCAAAATGAGAGTCCGGTATATTGACAAGCGTGGGTGCCTTGGATAGTTGTGGTGGAATCGGGGGCGGAGCTGGCCCCGCTGGAAGGTCTGTATCTTCTTGGACATTCCAGGCATTCGGTATTTCTTCGGGTATCAGAACCCTTAGTGGGGGAGGGACTTACTGTGAAGCAGATGCTCCGGTTTGCTGTTGTAACCTAACGATTAACTCTGCTTGTTCATTCATAACCGTGGCCTGCTGTTTGGCGAACTCTGACTGTCGGATAGCATCCTGCTACATCACTTTCATGCTCTCTTGGAGTTGGCGCACCATCTCCTCTAAACTAGCCATATTGTCCTGTTCTGACTGAATTATCGGTATATGTTCCCTCTCTGTGGGTGAAACAGAACCCCGATCCCTACTGTACACAGGTGGGGTAGATAAAGCCCTCTGTACTGACTGTTGAATGGATGCCCTCTGCCTAACTGTCCTCCGTCTAGTAACCGGGGGTAGAGAGTGGTACACTGGTTGTCCGTCTACCAGATCCTCAGATCGATGGAGCCGACGACCTCTAATCCAGAGTGCTTGGGGAATATCTACCGGGCTGGAAGCAATGGTGCTAAACTACCTAGCAAAAAGATAAATAAAGCAATAAATAACCTGACAATTGGATAGCATAACGGCGTAAAATAAACACATACAACGCGCAGTTGGGTATTCATAATACACAGTTGGTAAGCCAAACACACTGTTCCTCGATACTGGTCATTGTTCTCAAATCACCGTTCCCAAAACTGAACTTGATATCCGCAGATAACCGATTTCTCAACAACACTGATACTGGTGCCCTCGGGCATGATACTCAAACTTTTAAGCTGATATGTACGTTCCTGTAGAGATACACTCTAAAAGCACATAGCAAGCAAAGAGAGCCAAAACACCCCTATGGAGGGGTAGGGTTTCCCTGTCCTATTTTGTCAGGAGCTAGGGTTTCGCTACGCACGCAGCGGTTTCAAACAACCTATAATCGGGTAAGCAACCTGTCCTAATTTGGAATGGTCACTATGGATCCGAATATGCACTAGGTCGAATGGTCGAAAAGGGTGCCCCGGTAAAAACCGGGGTTTGTGTTCCCATATTGTCAGAGCCCATAACCGGTCAGCCTTATGGTCATCCCTTGACAAGACAAGCCTCCAGCAAACCGTTCAGGAATGGCAGATGGCAAACACTGTGTTCCTAGGCGCACCAATGCACATGCAATGCAAAGAAACACATAAGTGTAATCAAAATAGGATATCACGAGTTCGAGTCAAGCTCTCTAATTCCCCAGCAGAGTCGCCAGAAACTGTAGACACGCGCCCGCGAGGGACCCCGCGCTACAGTTCGGACTCAATTTGTGTCACGGTTCTAAATCTGAGCCAAAGAGTCCAAATCTGGCAAATCGTTTTGAGAAAACAGATTTTTAGAAAAGAAGTGTCAAATATGGATTGCTTTGCCAGATACAGAGTCGCCACCTAAATATTTTTTATGGGGGAATTTAGGAAACCCTGACTCGGTGCCAAAGGCCACATGTCCGTCATCACCAAATTTGCCTCGGTTCGGCAGCTTGGGTACGATTGGGGAAGGTCAGCTATGAGCACCCCCTCTCGTCCGATCCGAAGATCGGCCTCTACTAACCGTGATATCTGATTTTGAAAACGTTATGTGTTCTTATTCCGGTTATTAGCCTAGAATTACTATGTTATGCGCGCAGCAATCAAGTATAGACCAAATCGCATAAATTGGAACAAAACATTTCATGCTTGTTTTGAAAATGGTTTGCTACTCGCAAGTAGGCTAAAAATGTAGATTTCGCCACCCTCGAGTGAGCTTTTAGAAAAGATGGTTTTGCCACTATCTAGTGGGCTTAAAACTCACAGTTTTAATGCGTTATTCCAATTTAGGTAATTCAACCTCCATCCACAGGCATTTAAGCAGTTATATCACATAAGCAGCTAGCCTCGTGGTAATCATGCAATTATGGCAACACTCACATGCATGCGGCATGCTAAAGCATAGAAGCTCACCTAGTACTCCAAGCCAAAACAGAAACCGGTTAGTAATCACATGCATGATCCTAGTTCATATTTGAAATGGCTAATGCAACACATGCAAAGATGCAATCCAAACAGGCTCAGCTACCCTAAACATGGCATGTGAAATGCTGCAACTAACAAATACTCAAATTGGAATTGAAATACGAGTGCAGTTAGCTTGATGTACCGAGCCTGGTGCATGTAAGACAAATGTATGGATGCACGCATGCATAGCATAAGGTATGCTAATTTAGATATGTCCTAGTCTACCATCATAAGCGGGTAAATAAAAGGGAAGAAAGACGTGGGGTTGGAAGACATATACACACTCACACACACTTATTACACAATTGCCCTCGCTCGGAGGGCCCAAATAAATATTACAGTCCGAATAAATAATACTAAATTAAATATTACAAAATTTCTAATCTAATTAACAAATTAAATGCAAAGAGAAGACGGGCCGCAGCCCCCGCCTCGGGATGCGTGAATGATGCATGCTCGGTCCATTTTGGCCGAAAACCCGTACCATGCCACTGCTGCCTCTGTTAATGCTGCCCTGCTCCTTTGAAAATTGCCAAAGTCTCAGGGTATCATCAATGAGCATTGCATAACATCACCGGCTAAGTGAAATGACCACCGGCCATGGGAAACTCCATCGGCTGCTTTCAAGTCTATCGGCCACCAATCCATGGCCGGTCGGCATTCTACAGTGCCGGTCGGCAAAAACTTCCTGCAGAAGCTGGTTTTTGACAGCAACAAGGACAGACAATGCATGGCATAGAATTTCAAGCACGTGTAAGCATGGTCATGTTCCCTATCATGTATTGAACTCATGGGAGCATGGTCCTTGATCCTTGGGCCATCAATTGCGCATGATAGCCTAAGGGACCAAACTTGCCATTCAATGTAAAATGCATGCAACACACAAATGAAGACCAAGACCCTATCATGTCAAAGTCAAGGGCCTCAGTGACCGAGGGTTGAGATGTGTTTCATCACTTGTAGTATGAACACCTCTCACCCTCACACTAGGTTTGACACCCCAAACCATGCAATGCAATGCATGTTGTGCAAACATGGCTCAAAAATGCAACAAGAAGCTAAGATGCAAAACATGTCAAATGTGATGCAATGCAAACTATCATGCAAACAACATGGTAATGCCACTAGCATGCAACACTACAAGCAATACTACAATGCACACTAGATAGGCAAGTATGTAAAGAGGTGGGCATGCAACAATGCACAAACCATAAGGATACCACAACATGCAATGTCATGAGCATACTACAAGATGCAAATATATGATCCATGGACTTACACTACGATGGAGGACCCTCAACCACACCCCAAAACAGTGGCCAAAAATGATGGAATGATGGGCAAATATTCATGCAAACTTGCATACCAAAGAGCATAAGGCTAAGGCATAAAAGAAGCCTTCTACCACAACTATCGTAACCACACATGGTATGAATGGAACAACCAAAAAAAAAAAAAAAAAAACAGAGTTTTAATGCATTAGAACACGCCCTAAAACCCTCATGAATGGCAACCCATGTGACTTAAACATACAAGCATGCACAATGTCCATTTCAAGGCACAAAACTACAACTCCTCAAGGCATAAAAGGATGATAAATGCTGTCATACAAGCATGATATAGGGGCTGAAATAGCATAAAAAGTGACTCCAAATCATTTAAACAACCTAACCAAAGCATGCTAATGACTCATTCGCTCAAGGCCAAAATGCTAGAATGCAAAGGAGCTATGTAAACCACGACAAACATGACAAAAACAGTGGCCAACAGACCTAAAGCATGATAAATCATGACCAAAAGCTTCAATAAGCTAAGCCAAATCATGAAGATACACTAGGCTAAACACATGGCACATTTCTAGGCCAGATAAGGAATTACAAAGCAAGTACAAGATGCATGCTAAGGGCTACAAATCCAACCAAAGACAGAGATATAACATGACTAATAGGCACCCAAAAACCTCTGAGATGGGACCAAAAACAACCAAGCATGCATGTTGCCCTTTTAAGCCAAAACAAAGGTGAAAGAAGGACAAAGGGGAGAGGGGTGTGCCCCCCCTACACAAGACTTCAAAAGCACTCCATCACCACTAAAAATCCACTGGATTTTAGTGGTGAGAAGACCAACACAACAAAGTAAACAAAGCTTAAAGAAAAGGGCACCAAAATAGGCCAAAAGAGGCCTAAGGGGAGGAATTCAACCCCCAATGCCAAAACGCCCTTAATGAAAGATGTTTAGCACAAAAATACAAGACTTTTTCATGTTATACACAAAGCCTAAATCAGCATGCAAGACAGGTAGAAAACTAGTGCAAGATTGGGGAAACTAAAGCAAATGTCTCACCCTTGAAGAAACCTTGAAGAACAGATGATCCAGCCACTCTCTACTGATCAAAATCAGTCCAAAACCTCAACAAACAACCCTCAATGCCTCTCAATCTCGGAGCAAGGTGTAATGGTGTGTGTGTTAGTGCAAAAGTAAGGTCAAAATGCACTTTTAGGCTTCTAAACACACCCTAAGGATGAGAGAGAGGGAGATATATAGAGAGAGGATGATATATTAGATATATAGATATAGAAGCTCTGGTTTTTAATTCAAAAGCTCCAACCCCCAACAAAGGGAGAGAATGAGTGCTTATATAGGCAAAGGCCAAGGTTCTAGGCTTCTCCAAAAAGCTAGATGAAAGGGGCAAAGGGGTGCAAATGGTTCTTGGCTTCTTGGAGAAGCTAATACAGCTGGCCAAGCTTCCTCAAGAAGCTTGGCCAGAGGGTTCAAGCTTCTAGAAGGAAAGGGGGGTCAAAGGTTCACACCAGCCAAAAACTGCACGAGGAGGAGTGATGGTGCATTCCAGCTGGCACAACTGGCATGCACCATGCCTCAAGGGTGCAAAGTAGTCACACCGGCCAGCAAAAGAGGTCGCCGGCAGAATAAAGTGCCGGCCGGCCAAATATAGTGCCGACCGGCCATTGATTTTAAGAAACCATGGCCGGTGGCACCCATAAACAGTCGGTAATGCTAGGGGAAGGCCGGTGGAATGTGGGGATGGCCAACAAGCCATTCCCCGCCCTTCAAGGCAAAAACACAAGTGTTTGGTGCCAAAACCAAACACAGAACAGTCAAGTCGAGAGATCCTGAGGCAAGGCGCGCAGCCAAGACTTTCGGGAACTCAAGACGAAACACAAACAAAGAGGATCACCGAGTGTTCTAATGGTGACGTCCAAGTCTTGAGGACGGTAAAAAATGGGGTGTCTGCAACTAGATTCAATCTTGGTAGTGATCTGAAAGATTGACCTCCGACAAGAGAATCTAAGCACAACAAAGGAAAGTCAAACCACTAGGAATCAAGGGGTATTTGGTGAGTAAAGGCGGAGGCTCCCCCTCAATCAATGAATCTTTTCTTTTTTTCTTTCTTTCTTTTGCACATTTTTTTCTTTCTTTTGCATATTTTTTCTTCTTCTCTTTCTTTTTCTTTTTTTTTTCTTTTGCACACTCATTGGCGGCTGACACACTCAAGAGTATGGAAACTGAACCACAGAAGCATGGATATAATAAGGATGCCCTAGTTGGTGACTCTGAGGTAGCCTTTTCCTCATGGCTGGACTCCAAAGAATAGAAGGGAAAGCCGTAGAGATGCAAAAAGATAGAAGGTGGTTAAGAGACTCAACATTACCCATGATATGCTAGTATAGGTCAATTCCTCTAGAAACGCAAAAGATCAATGACAGAAGTCCATAGAGAAAAAATAATCACTAAGGTGGAAGACTCCAAAATTTGCTAATCCAAGAGTGTGTAAAGAATGAGACATACTAATCAAAAAACACACACTCCAAAACGAGAGTAATGACCACAGAAAGCACACATATATTAACATGTAATGGATATTCTTATCAATTCCAATATGCACCAAAGACCACTCAAAAATTTCAAGCTTGCAAAACCATACTAAGAAAATCTTTTTGGATTTTTTTTTTCTAAACAAAGCAAGTCAGAGAACGAACACGCACACACTAAATTACTCAAAAAAAAAATATACACAAACCCAAAAACTAAAATGAATAACCAAATTAACACAAGTCAAGTTTTCTAACCCAAACTGCTTTAGTACGAACAAAGTTATGAGAATTGTGGTTATTGGGTGGTGTCTTGACATTGTGATTCCTTTTCCCTTCAATGGGAACCTATCTCAACGCGGTTTCCAACTTCCTATTCCTAGGTCTAGGCAAATGCACTCTCCCATGCAACTTATAACAATAAGGGCGAATATGACCATGCATACCACAATGATGACAAATAAAAACAGGGTGTACAGGGTGTACCTTCTTTTCTTTTACCTTACCAACTCTAGGAAGTTTGAGAAGTCCATTCTTATGTTGAATTTTTTGTTCCCCCTTTCCTTGAGTTCTCGTATCATGAGATAAGGAAGCACTCTGTTTTTGCTGTTTCTTACCACCAAACCCAATGCTACTCTTGTCAGAACAAATTTGTTGAGACCCAATGATATTGTCCAAAGTCTTTGATCCTTTGTTTCAAAGACCAATGGTAGCCATAGCACACTTGAGTTCTTCCTCTTTCTTGATTATTAGTTCTTCCAAGGCAAGTTTAGACATCTCGAGAGTTTCAATATTTTCTTCATATGTTGCATAGATTTGTTGTAGCTCAGTCCTCTTTGTCTCACAAGTCAAGAGTTTTGCACAAAGAGCTTGTCGATCATTAGCTATCTTGATGGCATCAATCCTAACCTCGGAAATCTCCTCTTTTAGTGTGACATTCTCACTTTCACATGTTGTGAGTTTCATAGTGAGTTTGTCATTCAATTTTGATAACTTAAGAGACTCCTTATACAACTTTTCATAAGCTTGCTCAATCTCTTCATCATCACTTCCCGAGGATTCATCATCAGTGGCATGCTCAACCGACCTTTTCGAATACTCTGTTCGGTCTTCAATTTCGAAAGCCGCCATGAAAGCAAGGAATTGTTTATGTCCCTCTTCGCCTTGATCTTTGTTGTCACTTTCATCTTCATCAGATTCTGATTCATCATCCCAAGTGATGGTGAGGGCTTTCTTCTTTTTCAAACGAGTGGGGCATTCTGAAGCAAAGTGGCCATATCCTTGGCATTCATAGCATTGGACTCTTTCAGAGTTCCCTTGTATCTTTCCTTTCTCCTTCTTGGCTATAAAATTAATTTTGAGTTTATCTTTGCCTTTAGATTTATGAGTATGAGTAGATTCCAAAAGATTAGGATTCTTTTTCGAAAAAGATTTTTTAAATTATTTAACAAAAGCTGCCGTAATCTTGGAATCTATCTCACAATCCTCATCAGAATCCTCTCCAACTCTATGAGCACTACTAAAAGCAATATCTTTTTGTTTCTTTTTGAAATTCCCACGTGCCTCATAAGTTTGGAGATTTCCAACCAACTGATCCAGCTTGAGATTGTCAACATCTTGAGCTTCATCAATAACCGTAACTTTTGGTTGGAACCGATCGGGCAAGGATCTCAAAATTTTTCCCACAACTTTGGATTATGGTATTTTTTTCACCTAAATTGAAGTTGGAATTTATAATATCACTCAACTTCGCATAAAATTCATCAAAGGTCCCACTATCTCTCATTAAAAGGTTTTCGAAACTAGACGTGAGCCCTTGAAGTTTTGAGCGTTTAACAGAAGGAGTTCCCTCATGAATAGTTTGTAAGATATCCCAAGCCTCTTTTGTGACTTCACAATTGCAAATTCGACTAAACTCTTCAGGTGTGATAGCGCAAAAGAGAAAATTGATAGCTTTACAATTCCAGCTACTATTTTGGTAATCAATTGTGTCCCACTTTTCAATTGGTTTGGGGAAAGTTACTCCATTAATGGTAATTGTTGGTTCAGTCCACCCATTCATGACAAATTGCCAAACTTTTTCATCTATAGATTTCAAAAACGATTTCATCCGAGCTTTCCAAAAAGAATAATTTGATCCGTCAAGTAGGGGTGATTGAACCATAGAATTTTCCTCACGAATTAAATCCATTATCATAAATCAAACAAGA
Source organism: Camellia sinensis (assembly GCF_055761805.1). NCBI lineage: Eukaryota > Viridiplantae > Streptophyta > Magnoliopsida > Ericales > Theaceae > Camellia > Camellia sinensis. The sequence goes on from NC_138967.1 coordinate 174,392,391, forward strand.
TCTCGTTCTAAAAGATATTTTTTTTAAAAAAAAAAAATAGAACGACCTGCTCTGATACCAATTGAAAAATCTAGAAAAATTCCCTAGATGTTGATTTGTGATTATGTATCAATTTTAAGCAGTATATAACAATCAAACAATCAAGACAAATCGACACAACGATTTTATGTGAAAAAACCACAATTGGACATCTCTAATTGTGATAAAACACCATGGGCAACAGCCACAAAACAATTCACTAAGAAGATATAAAGGAATTACACAGGTATACTCTCAATTACCTAGCGAATCCACGCCCGAATTGAACCAACCTCTATGTGTCTCTTCCAACCTCGTCTTCACTTCGGAATTGTCTTGACGATGAGCCATTCCGGAATCCACCAAAGCTGAAATCCCCTAGCGAATCCATGCCCGAATTGAACCAACCTCTATGTGTCTCTTCCAACCTCGTCTTCACCTCGGAATTGTCTTGACGATGAGCCACTCCGGAATCCACCAAAGTTTCAGGCTCGAATTCTTCAGAATCCACCGAAGATCAACTCTCTCTTTTGTGTAGAATCAACAAACAAACCTTTGATGTATGCTTCTTAAACCATGAGTTGAATACTCAATGAAAACATTAAAGAAAACTAGCAAAATATCTCCAAATATAAACCTTAGAACCCAAAAAGAAGATCTGGAGAAGTTATCCAAGTTTTGGGAGAAAACCAACTACTTATAGAAAACCAAAGTAATCCTAGTTTTGGAAGAAAACCAATTCCTTATAGAAATCCAAAAATCTGTGTTCGGGCGGTCCGCTCGAGCATGGGAATTCCCGCTCGAGCGGAGGCTTCAAAATTGTGTGATTCATATAGGCTTCACGCTCGAGCGGAAGTTTCCACGCTCGAGCATCGAATCACACCATCCAGTACTTTTTCAGGCAAAGCAGAGATGCTGTGAGCTTGCAATCCCCGCTCGAGCGTCCCTTTCTCTGCTCGAGCAGGACGGCCAAAATTTAGAAAATCTGGAAAACTAGATCCTATTATAACCTTGGTTTTGATCCATGAAATTTGACAACAAAGAATCCTAACAATCTTAATCATGTTATTATATTAGTTCGATTAATTTTATTTTTTATAAAAATAATATACTTAACAAATTTTATAATATAAACAATTTAATTATCAAAACATGATCAAAATAAATGAAATGAGATGTGACAACACGAGTGCTGTCAGAGCACCCACTCCCAATGCCTGACAGCACCCACCCCAATCCCGATAAAGGTATGTTTAACTTTTTAATGTTACGTGGAGACTGTAACGCATCGTGGCTTTCCGCTTTGGGCTTGATTACATTTCTTTTTATTATTGTTATTTTTTATATGACATGTATTGGTCCCTAACTTTTCTTTATTTTGACTATTTTTATATTAAAATAATTCATGTGCTCTTCTCTTTCTTTCTTTTTTTATAATTTTTGTATTCTTATATTTTTTATTTTCTCTCTTTTTTTAATTTTAATTTTTTTTTTGTTTTGGAGATATCTCTTGATTGCAAATTACATTTTAATTTTGTTTTGGTTATAAATTTAATCATATAATGCCTAATTCATTATAATATAATTTGTGAGTAAATTGTGAATCTCTAACATTACTCATATTTTTATTCAACTTTTGACCCACTAGAAGACAAAGTCTGGTTCCATCTACGGCTATGAAGCATAGACACTTCGAAAAACATATCGTACCTATACCGAGTACTTATCGGCTTATGGTATCTCGTATGGTACTTCTGCATACGTATTGGATACACGAAATACGTACTCAAATTTTTTTTCTTCTTAATTTTTGGCGTACCTAATTATACTTAGTATATACCCAAGCTGTACCGTACATCAGTTGAAATAATATTTTTTTCTACTATAAAGATAAAACTCGTTTCACTAGACTTCCTTTTTATTTTTAGTTTTATGCTTAGTATAATTTTAAAATTAAATTATACTTTGTAAGTTATTTAATATATTGACATTTAATTTTGATTTATACCTCTACTTTTAACATTAAATATTAATTATAGGTTAGATCTTAACAAATTAAACTATTTAATTAATTTTTATATTATTTTAAATTAAAAATAAATATTTTTTACAAGCATATCAAGCCATACCTATATCTATTTTTTAAAAATTTTACTATATCAATATACTCATACCATATCAGTACTCATATCCGTAACCGTTTCATAAGTCCATGGTTACAAAGCATGGCTGATCATGACTTCCTCCTACCCCCATTTCTCTCTTCTTTTTTATCTACTCTATATATCACTGACCAAACAGATTGATCATTAAAACCAAGAAGACAAAAAAAAAAAAAAAAACAGATCACAGAGAGAGAGAGATGTATCCAAACAATAGAGGTGGTTCAGATGATCATGATAGACCACTGCTGGTGAAGTATTCATCAGATGGAAGAGGAGGAGGTGGAGGTGGTGGTGGTGGTGGTGGGGTGGAGGAGAGGTTGTGGAAGAAGGTGTTGGATTTGGAAGAAGCAAAGCATCAGGTGTTGTTTTCATTACCAATGATAATTACAAATGTTTCATACTATTTCATTCCTCTGGTTGGTGTCATGTTTTCCGGCCACCTCGGAGACCTCGAGCTCGCCGCCTCCAACCTTGCCAACTCCTGAGCCTTCGTCACCAGCTACGCTTTCCTGGTCTCTCTCTCTCTCTCTCATTTGGCATGTTTATCAGCACACTTTTTAATTTTTTAATTTTTTTTGGTCACATTACCTTCATATTATATATATATATATATATATTTAAACAATTAAAAAATGTATTTAGAACATCCTTAACCACCGTTATAATATAACAGTACATTAAAATTTTATTTAGTGCATTGAAATAAGTTGAAATGGAATGAAATAGTTATTCTTTAAACTCTCCCGTAGAAGCTATCCTATGAAATGATCATTCCATTCTAATGGTGAATGATGATTGTATTTTTTTTTTATTTTTTTAATTAACCAAACACGTGAATAAATATTTTGATAGAATACTCAACTTGAATGAACGAAACACTACTTAAATCGGACCCAACTTTTTGTCACAAACAAAAAGAATTGTATTCGATTTTATAATTGAAATATGTGCACTCAAATTATTATTATTATTATTATTATTATTATTATTATTATTATTATTATTATTATTATTTTAAAATCTTCAACACTGTTAGTTTATATCTCTAATCATTTCGTTAAACTTGCATCAGAACAAGTTCTATCAACTTCTTCATCAGAAGGCAAAAATAAAATTTTCACAAAATTGGATGAAATGAAATTTTGAGGGTAAGTTTGAAATTTTAAAAAATGATTTGATGAAATTTTTAAGTAAAGGGATTAGAACATTCATTTATTTTTTTTAATCAAATCAAGTTTTTAGTTAAATTTGATGAAAATTCATGAACGTCTGCTATCAAATCAAGTTTTTAACAAAATTTGTACTCATATTTGATTTTAAAAACAAAAGAGTTCACTGCTGGAAATTCTGGTTTTAGAGGCGTTTAAAAAACGCCGCAATAGGTCCTAAAAACGCCGTTAAATATTTTTGTGGCGTTTAGCACCAAACGTCGAAGATGCGGCCGTCGCTATAACTCTGTGGCGCTTTATAAACGTCGCTATATGCCAATAGGCGGCGTTTTCTAAAAACGCCGCTAAAAGTTCTGCCAACTGTAACATGACGTCATCATGCTATTTAGCGACGTTTTTAAAACGCCATCGTATATCTGATGCTATTTAACGACGTTTTTAGAAACGCCGTGATAGCCCCTTTTTTTAATTGTGCTAATTTTAGGTTATTGAACCCAAAAAAAACCTATAATAAAACTGAAAAATAACACTAATATGAAATAATAACTCCCATTCACATAGTAAAATCTTATCAAATGAATTACATTAAGGAGTCACCAAAAAAAAAAAAAAACATTCACACACAAATCGTTTGAATTACATTAAGGAGTCACCAAAATTGGATGTCCCTCTATTTGAGCCAAAATAGGAATCTGAGTTCACCAAAATACAAATCTGGACATTTGAACCAACTTGATATTCTTATTCTCATTCACAATAACCACATTCACACAAATCATTTTCCTACCATATCAACCTAGTTCACCACAATTGGATGCCCCTCTCTATGCATTGCGTCTCTGCAATTATATTCGGAATCTGAGTTTTGTTAACTTGTAATCCAACCTCTCCATCATTAATCCAGCCTCTCCATCATTGTCTCCAATGCACTTTTTCCATTTATCGCTGTTGTTCCCTGAACTTAAAAATATGAATACAATTTTGGGGGGGGGGGGGAGAGAGAGAGAGAGAGAGAAGTTGATATCAGTAATCATAAATAATAGAAAATGCATCTAACCGTTGATAGCAATTCCAAAATCTAACAATCTGCCAAGACTTGTACTAAATTTGGCACCAATATTAGCAATGTCAACATGCAACAACTTTAATGGCATCTCCATTAGAGCATTGTGCACTTCATAATTGATGCATATATATTATCATCATGTGTACTTTTAATAGCTTTAGTTTCGTTTTTACTTCAGTTGTCAAGCATGTCATCTTTGCTAATATATAAAAGTAGAACACTAATTTTGTGTATATTTTTCATTTCCCTAAACTATCCAAAGAAAATTAAATTATGCATTATTAAAATCCTTTTGCTTCTATATTCATTTGAGGGTAAATGTTCAAGTAAACACATTATTCTAAAGAACTCCCCACAACTGCCTAGAACTCCCAGTTAGTTTTAAAAATTCTCTTTCCTAATTAAGAGGCTACTTAGTACACCTCTTTCTCTCTCTCTATGCACTATTGTTCAAAAATTGGCTAACTTAGTGGTTCTTTGTGGCACTTGCACTCATGTAATGAGTGCCACCCCACTAGTTTCTATAATATTTCTATGCATTTGATAGGGGTCAAATCCTTTTGATGTTATAGGAGTGGCAGCATATCAAGAGGTTTTAGAGGAGAGTTCAGGCATTGGCAAATTATGCTGATGTAGTAAGAGACAAGCAGTTGCAAAAGTAAGAGAGGGAGTGGGGGTGGTTTGAGACAAGCTGTCAATTTGTCACGATAAGATTCCTTCGTAATTGAACAAAACAATGAACACATCGCACAATGGCACAAGGAGATCAATCACCAAAAATAATATAAAATCATATTTAATGATTAATAAAATTCTCTGTAATTGATCAAACAAATAAAAAAATAAACTGTGATAGTCATGTCCATTTGATTTCAATTGAAGTATACTATACAAATACTACTAAAAAGTCAAAAACTTATACGTACCAGCTGAAACTGAGCCATGTGATTTATTACCGCTACATGATGTGGTAGGAAGACTAACTGATCTCTGAACTGCCCATTTTATCATGAAATCTGTGTGTTATTTCTCATGGTATAAGTTTCCTTGAACTTACAATACATACATCTATACTATTTATATTATTATATAATATAATGTGAACACATATTTTAAGGTCCGTCGCGCTACCTCTTTGTCCAGAAAAACCATGCCATATGTCTCTGCTTTTCATCATAAAAGGGATAAACATGTAAATATCAAGTCGCCACCGAAGTTCAGAGAAAAATCATGACAGTTTCAACTGCCTACCCTCAACCATATCTCTATTTAAACAGAAATAGAAATTCATATTATGAATTTTACAAAAAAAAAAAAGAGGACCAAAATGAATTGCTACGCATTGCATGGGCCCAAATGCTAATATATATATATATATATATATGTATACACAAGTACATATTTCTTTTAACAAGATATACTAATTAGACATTTACATATTTAACATGATATGTACACACAAGTGCAGAATTCAATTAAAGAGAAAGATGATGATGATGAAAGTGAGAAAATGGGTTGACCATGGGGTTTAACATATGGCTAGTTACTGTTCGAGAAAGCTCATGCCCATAGGTGAGAATTATTTTTCTCCAACCACAGAGACAGAGAGCAAGGAAGGTACCCTGAATGAAACAGAAAAGGAATAGATGTATAAATGAAACTGAACTTACCATTAAATTTCACATTTGGCTGGACAAACTCTGGCCAGGTCATAGCAAATTGGATCAGTTAAAATAACAAATTGTTCCACCTTACAGCACTTCGATCTATCAAATTTCATCAATGAGGAAAAGAACAAACTATACCAAGTTAGTAGTACATGACATCAAGGAAATGAAACCATAAGTGAATACCTCTTTCTTGACCATAAACGTTTTGCTAAGGACATTATGAGATTGGTTGGTCAAATTAGAAGCCATTGCACTCCAAAACCCGGGCCTGTTTCACATACAGAAAAACAAAAAAAAATGACAACTGCAGGGGTTGAAGTCCTGAGCAATAGCGCAGCCACTCGACTACCTTGGCACACTTGTGATAAGAACAACACTACAATCGAGTTTTCAAATCCCCAACTAAATGCAGCCAACACAGCCACAGAGCTTTCTGATATCTCATGAAGTTCTGATGCTAATATATGCTAGAAGCATAGCAAATAACATAGTTATCATGCACACTCCCCCTATATTAGCATATAAATGCTAATATATGCTAGAAGCATAGCAAATAACATACTTTAACACATTCCACTCAGTTTTCAGAACTGGATAGCAAGCATCATACAATGCATTAAATTGACCAATGTCTGACAAGGAAAAAAGAAAAGATCAGCATCAGCAACTTTGTAATCTCAATGCAAATGCAATAGAAATAGATAAGCATGATAAAATGCTAAAAGAAAATTGATGAAGCAAAAAAAAACATAGCAATTGCAAAAAGCATGAATTTCCCGTCAGCAGCTAAATATAGTATTCCCGCATATATCACTTCACTAACAGTATAGAAAACAGAAGAACCTTTTAATAAAAAAACAATATAAATAACTGCAACAAATAACTGCAACAAAACCAAGTGGGAAAATGTCTTTGAACATAAGCAGAACTATTACTAGGCAGCACTAACCAACACACACACAACACACACAGAGAGAGAGAGAGAGAGAGAGAGAGAGAGAGAGAGAGAGAGAGAAGTGTACCAATATTAGGGGTCATGAATGACTGCAACAAAAAAAAGAGGAAAAATGTATTTGACAGCTCTGAAAACTTGCAGCATTCAACCAGCCAAGTCACATGTTCATCTGGGTGCATTGAAAACATTTCTGCCATCCCTCTTATAGGATCCATATTGATAGAAGATATGTGTCCATGTTCTAATCTCTGCATTAATTTTAAGATAGCAAATTCAAATATATTTAGTAGAAGCATGAATGAGAATTTAGAATCATGAATGATTTACATTCCAAAAAAAACAAGGACATTTAAGGGAAAATAAGAAGCAAGCAAGAATATCACAAAGATTGACATAATAAGAGATTATGACAACCTGCAGCCTTAAATATTTAAGCTATTAAAATCTAGATTATCACAAAGGTTCCATTGAAATCTATTTCAGGTAATCAGCTCAACCTATATTATCAAAAAAATCCCCAATTATCTCCACAAAATCTTAATTTTGGAGTCAGCTTGAACAATAAGATTCAGAGCAAAAATAAAAGGATAATCTCAAAGAAATCAAATACAGCTATTCGATTATTAGATGCAACACGTAATGGTTGGTTGCTTGACGAATCCCACAATTTTACCTACAGCAATCAAGAGTAGCCAACGGAGCAGCTTACCTTACAGAATAATTATTCTCAAGTTTTGCATAACAGACAATGATCTGACCTATCCAGTGGTAACAGCTGGTGCTTAATTCGGTGATAGAATTCACTATAAGCCAACACCATAAGAGAATAAAGAAAGTAAGAGAAGCAAGTCAACTACTAACTTGTGATTTAATCATTTTTTGTCTTTATTAGAGATATGGCCCAACTGATTTCAGATACATCATACCAGTGATACATTAATTTCTGCAGTGTCAATATAATAATTGACAAGCTCTGTGATCTAATATGTGTTTCCAGAATATTGATTCACAATTACAGTTAAATTTTTGTTGAACTATCATCTTTTTTGGCCCAATATTGTGTCCTATCAATCCAAATTGTCGTATGAAAATTAATGTAGAAGTTTCTTTCAGTTCAAAAAAGAACCTAACAGATCAAATCTATTCATGGGGTTAGGAAAGGGGATCTTTGCAAGTACAATTTCTTGGAAGTCCTTTATATGGCATCAGAAACTTAGTTTTACATCATCTTCCCATCCAATCTACTTAGCCATGACCAGCTTTCAACAATTCAACAATATATTTTTATTGAGCAATTCAACAATTCAACAGACACACATTGATGTATACAAATGTTATACATGCAGTAAAATTCAAAAGAAATAGAGAGAGTGGGAGAGAGAGAGAGAGAGAGAGAGAGAGAGAGTACCGATTAAAGTTTAGAAACAAAGTAGACTATTAGCAGCCATTGGAGCTTGAGGATCAAGGAAGAATGCCTTAAAACATTGATTTCAGTAAATGAGGATCAAGTCATAATGCCTCTCTCTAAATCTCTGCAAATGAGGATCAAATCAAGTAGGAATGCCTTCAAATAATAGATTATCAAATTAAAAAAATACCAAAATAAAATGGAATTTTGAGTTTTATAACATTACATTTCTTTCTTTCCTCAAAAACTGCCTTCCACACACCATGGGAAGGTTGAACCACCATACTGATGTTTCACCTAAATTTTTTCCTTCACCATAACAAAAGTTATTCATCAATGGACTTGAAACTGCACAGCAGACAAACCCAAAACAGAGAAGAGAAATCTAAAAAGAACACAGGGATCTATATATATACACAAATTGAAACATTGGTTGGATAGATTACAAAGATTAACAAACAAAATGAATGAGAAAGCCAATTATCAAAACACAAATTGAAACATTAGGGTTAATACTTGTGAAATACAAGCAAAAAACACAATTAAACACCTGTTTTAACAAGATTTTAGCTTCAAAAATCTTGTAGAATGCAAGTGGTACCTGTTTTACTCTTCGTCCAATCTGCAAGTGGATTAAGTTTTTATTTGAATTGAATCACGTTAAGGAAAGCATAATTGAATTTTCTTTTTCTTTTTATTTTTCTTGTGTAAATAGATGAAAATATACCTCCACTGTAAATATTGTTTCAAATGAACCAGAACTGAAATCTTTAACTGCAACTTCAGTCATTTTGCTTCTTACTGTCAAATCATTCTCAAGCGACAAAACAAATCTAAAAAAAGAAGAAAGTAGGTATAGACAATGAAAAGGACATGCCAAATATTGTAATTAAAACACATTATTCTAAAGAACGCAAACAAGCATGCATATTCAAGAGAGGAAGCAGAGATGATCAGGTTAAAGCTTGCACCTTGAAACAGGTGGGCGGTAGACATGAAGGAGGGTATCAATCTCCCAAAGAGAACTTCCTGTACACATGTTGTCAATTGTTAGGCATTTTTTTCTTCTGAAAGACATAAAATGCTAACAAGAAAAGAAGAAGAACAGTCAAGAAGAATGAAAATCTATACATTAATCATATAGGATATTTGCAGACTGATGAAGGCAAGACAGTTTCCAACTAAATAGTGAAATCAAACGAATAACATGGTATAAAAGGTACAAATTTGTAGGCACATAATTATCAATAAGTAGGACTCCTGGATTTTATGTAATGAAAATTCATGATTGATACTTTCTTGAACAGCTTGGAAATGTGGTCATTTGAAATGATGGGTTCTTCTATCTGGTCTTCTTCCTAATCCTCAGTTAGAAACCTCGGTGCTATCTATCTGGTTAGGATTGCGTAATTTTCTTTTTGGAACTTTAGTGGGTTTCTTGAATTAAATCTTAAAAATTATCATCCATTACTAATATAAGTTTAATCCACAGCCTCAACACAGCTTCAACAGTTTGGATGATCCCATATGGACTCAGTAATGTAGTGAGGTCTGTTATACTTGTTTGAATTTTGTGGCTTCCCTTATTCATACTAAGGTTTCAAATTTTGGGCAATTTCTCAAATTTTTCGGTATTGTTTGTCACCATAGATTCATACTCTCTATTTCCCTCAAACAACACAAGGGTCTCAAATGAACTCGGGGCAGGGCACCCACAAACTGCACGTTTGGCAGTGTGTGTCGTCATGGTCATGGCCATTATTGAGAGCGTTTTGGTAGGAGCAATCCTTGTTCATCTTGTACCTCTATTCTCCTCTTCTTCAATGTGCAAGCAACCATGTAACTATGTGAGGCAGGCTTCACTACAAATTCCATTCATGTGAATAACCATGTAACCATGTAACTATGTGACGCAGGCTTCATTACACTCACAATTTTATTGTTTATAGGGGAGGGAAATTGTAGACCAGATTAGAAATAACAAAACTGTACATAATGTTATGAAAGAATAACTAAGAAAACAAAAGGTTGATGCCTGAATTTGAAAATTACTAACACTATTAACAAGTATGCAGAATAAGTAACAGAAATGTCTTTTGCCTCCAGAGTTCGAGCCAACTTTTCTACAGTGATGTAAGTAAAATAATTGTACCAATAAGGAATTATAGTATCCATCAACAAAATTTCATTTGGAAACTTATATATTTATAGGTACAATATTCCCCTAAAATTTATCCCAGACAATAATTAAATGCAAACACCAACACTGCAACTGCATGTATTACCCATCAAGTCCTCAAATGAATACACACACATAGATGTAATAGCAATTAAGATGTCTTGAACTGAATGCCAAACTAGGCCAGCAAATTTTTGTTGTGTCCATTTGTTCTAATATATTTTCAATCATATAATATTGAGAAGTAGAAAATCTGAAGACTTTCGTACAACTAAATATACATTAGAATAAAGAGATTTGGAGACTGAATCTTAATGCTTCATTGTCTTCCAAAAGATTATTACATTCACAACTATTACTATTATTACTCCTATTAACACCCGTTTGACAAAAAATCCCAATGAGAATGGATCCATTAATAAGTGAAATATTTGCAACTCCAATTACATTAACATCCATTAAAAAGAAAAGAAAAGGCATTGTACAAAAATATGAAAAATGGAAAAAGAACCAAGTAAACGGCTTCTAAGCATATAAGCTACAAAATAGACATTGTTAATAAGTCAAAACTTGATAACAAAAAAAACATCACTTGCTTCACATGAACTCAATTCACTTGTTTTTTTTCCCTTGAGAACAAAGTAAACGAACCAAGTAAACGACTTCTAAGCATATAAAAAAAACACCATTTGAGGTGTAGTTGTTCAACACATTTGAAAAACTTGGCTCAAATTCTTAGGCTATTACATTATTCCCCTGCACATTTTTCATTTGTGCTTTTTTGTTTGTAATTTTATAGTTATAATGTTATCATTTTAATTCTTCTAATTTATTTATTTATTTTTCTGTCTAAAAGTCATCACATATGCATCCATCTTTTCTGAATTACTAGGCTCCAGTTTTGGTTGTGGCTTGTAACAGTGCTATCTTGAAAGGGCTCTCAAATGTATTCTAAAGTATGCTTAATATTTGTGAGCATTTTCTAGTGCTCCTGATTAATTTGCTCATTTTCCAATAAATAAATTTAAGGGTAAATTAACAATATCTCCTTACAATTTGCCTAATTACATATTAGGCTCTGTTTTTTATTTAATAATTACATCTTTTACTGTTGGTGAATGAGGGCTATTTCACAAGTACTTCCTACAAATTATCCCTTTCTTTCATTCCAGATCTGGTAAATTTCTAATTTCACAAGTTCTTCCTACAATTTGCCTAATTTACAGTTGGTAAATTTCTTTCATTTCAAATCTCAAACAAATATTTTTGAATGAGAAATCTTAGATCTGAAACATATGTTTTTGAATAAGAAATCTCAAATCTCAAACATATTTTTGAATGAGAAATCTCAGATCTGAAACATATGTTTTTGGAAAAGAAATCGCAAATCTCAAATCTTAAACATATGTAAACCCTAGGAGAACAATCGACGGAAAGAAGAGCTTGAGAGAGAGAGAGAGAGAGAGCAAGAGAGAGAGAGAGAATACGAAATTGAGATTGTAGATGGTGGTGCTTACCTTAGTCAACGATGCAGATGTGGTGGCGGTGGAGCTTCGAAATCGAGAGAGAGAGAGAACTTCGAAATCGAAATCACTCTGAGATTGGATCTGAGATGAAATCGAGCTGAAGAAGGTTGAATCGTAATCTCTGAGACTGAAGGGTTTAGAGAGAGAGCGAGCGATCGGGTGAATGAGAGATTTGCGGGATTGGTTTCTCTGAGACTGAAGGTTTCCCAGATTCAAAATGAGGCTTGAAGAGAGAGAGAGAGAGAGAGCAGGGTCCTGATTCTCAGAGACTATAAGAGTGAGAGCGAGGAAAAACATATTATTCTAACACATGTGAAGGCGTTCAAAAAACGACTTCAATTCCTTAAACGGTACCGTTTTAGTCAAAATAAAATGCGACGTTTATAAAACGTCGTTAAATGTTAAAAACAGTGACGTTTAAAAAAACGCCGTTAAATAAACGTCGTTAAATACTATATTTCCTGTAGTGGTTGGAGATGTTCTTGAAATAGCAACCCATTTTTTTTTTTTTTTGGGTGATCATATTATGTGGCACAATTATAACTTCAATTAGAGAGCTTCACATTTTTAAATCACTAGAGTACATTGCTCCATATTAATTAATCATAAATATCTACCAAATTAGTGATGCAAAACGAAAAGATAAATATATATATATATATATATATATATAATATTTCTCTTATAACTATTGAATATTTAATGAAACTCATGTAAGTTGTTATTGTACCGTAGAGAGATGCTGTCCGTAACGTCAAATAATAAATGGATCAACAGAGTGCTGTTTTAAGAAGTTAGATTTTTTTTTTTTTTTTTAACTTTTTAGTTTTTTTGTGTTAAAATAGTTAATTTTTTTGCAACTTTTTTTTTAATGATTTTTGTGTGTAAAAAAGCTAAAAAAAAACCATCAAAAATGAGGTTGACGTTTTCGTATGGTCATATTTTCGTATGAGATAACTTACGGAGCTTATGAAGTCTATCTTGAGATCTGTTTCGATGATTCAAATTATTTATTTTGTATGATTTTCTTGTGTAACACTCATAAAAAAAATTAGTTTGATCCTATAATCGTAACATTTTTGTTTTATTACAGTTGTCTCTAAAAAATAGGCGGAAATATATTTTGAAAATAAAACATCTTTTTTTTAAAGACAAACACAATAAAATAAAAACGTTATAATTATTGGATTGATTTAATTTTTTTATAGATGATATACATTGAGGGTCTTATAAAATGAATGATTCAGATTTTCGAAACATGACTTGTAGTGAGCCACATGGACCCTTCTAATTCTCTTTTATTGTGTCACGTCTCGGATTTACGAGGCCTGGCCCATGTGGGTAAACCACCCAACGCTAGATGATAACTAACAACACTTGTGTAGATGTATATAATATAGCCACACAGTACATGTGTTATTCTAATTTTATACATTCTTAGATACAACATCTAAGTTGAATAGATGCTCTATAACTAAAACATACAAAGATGTTATAATCAAATTAAAATGCCCAAAGGCTTATATCATATACAAAGGGTGTAACCCTTACAAGAATGGCACACGGCCAACAGTAACATAAATGACCCAAGCCTACAAATAAAGGAACTACCCTGTGTGGTTTCGAATACAATTTCACAGTCTCAGTCCACATCCACATAAGCATACCTGAAAAAATATTTTTAGCCACGTAGGGTGAACATAAAGCCCAATAAGAAATATTTCCAAAATTAAATAAGCTTCACCAGTACAAAATGATCATGAATGCAATACATACATATATAATATGCCCAAAATGCATTATCAAATCCACTTGTTTTCTCAACCAAAACCTTTTTTTCCTCTTCTTCAAAACATTTCATTTATTCAAAACGTTTTCCGAATTCAATACATTAGTTTGATATAAAATCCATTTCCACAAGTCAATCTAGGTATCTCAATACCAACTAGCGATTTCATTGCCAATTCCAATACGAATACATTGTTAACTAACAACAATTACATTGCTAAGACCGTTTTAAAATCATTTCTTTCCAAAACCAAAATGATAATAAATAAAATGGGTAAATCTTCAAAACCAATACAACATTTCATGGAAATTTTATCCGCGGGAAACAATCAAACAAGATCCATGTAAATGTAGGCTATACAAACACTACCATAGCCTTTTTACGAAAATTTCGTCCGCATGATCGGCACCCATGTATCGCGCGATTTTCGACACTTTCACTTTGGACACATAGGCCAACTTATTTGATGTAACAACAACCATTTCTCAGATTTACCATTTTATTTATTCTTTCCAAATAGCACAATACATGTGGTTCAAAATATTATTTTTCCAAAATAATGCAAATGTTCCCAAACATAATGCGAGAATTTTAAAAAAAAAAACCTCTTTCCAAAACATACAATTTAAATTTTCAAAATCCATTACATGCTCTATGATATGCGTGATTTATAAACAGCCCAGTTTGTCTAGTTCACATGCAATTTCTACGACAATCATAGCTATCCTCTACCGATAGCCCAAAACGGATTTCTCTAAACAGATAAATAAATTCCATTAAAGATACACTTTTCCAAAATCTCAAATGAGAGTGATAATACATATCAAACTCCACCATCATCATTAATCATCATTTCAATTTCACATTTCTTAACATTTATTTCATTTCCTCTTTACAATCTCAACATTTACATTTTAGGGCATAATCTATTTCCTCTTTGAAAATCCATTTCAATGCAAAAAAATATCTCATTTTAATATATATCAACTCCAATTTCATAATCACAACATTTTTTTCAAGAAAACATTTAAAAACTTCTCTTTTACATTTTGATTTAATAATCCAACTATTTCCCAAAAGAACAACATTTTAGGATTTTTCCAAATTAGGGCTTTTTACTTTTTAACAACTTATATGCATTTTTGTAAGTGAAAAAAAAAAAAATTGTAGCTAAACCATAGCTCAACAATCCCATTTGGACAAACCCTTATTTACAAAACAAATTTCCAAAAATCAATTCAATAACAATGGAATATATATATATTTAAAATGCACAACAAATACACTACCAAACTCATATTGAGTTTAAGAAATAGATTCTACTACTTGAAGCAAGAAGGAAACAAGTTATAAAATCACCAGTGGCAAAACGGCGATCCGTTGAGATTAAATGGAAGCCCTCGTCGTGCTCTACATTTTGGTATATGGAACTAGGGGTCAAAGATATATAGAAATAGATGAAATCAAGCCTAAAAAGCTTGAGAAATCAAAAATGGCAGAATAAGAGAGAAAGGGGAGTGAAAAATGAAGAGATTTGACCCAAAAAGTGACTTTAAAAGACGTGATTCTGCAAAGTACGCTCGAGCGTTGAAAGTTGCGCTCGAGCGCACTATGCTCACAGCACAGATTCTCAAATTTCAAATAAGCATAACTCTCTCGTCTGGACTTTATTTAGGGTTGTTCTTGTGTCCAAATTGAAACCCTAGAAGTAAGCTTTCCAATGGTTCTAACCTCACATCAAGATTCAAAGTGTGGGGAGAGAAAATGATAAAAGAGTGAAGACTACTCAATAATAACTATTTGAATTTGGAGTTTTTGATTCAATCTCACTCAACCACTATGGTAACACCTAAACCAAGGCTTAAACATCGACTAAGAAGGTTCCAAATCAAGATAATCAAAGAGTCAAATATAATTCTATTATAACAGGAAGTACATAGTACTACAACCTCCCCACCTTAGGAAATTTCATCCCTGAAATTGAAGAAACGCTAACACCCAAAAGCCACTCAACGATTACAAAGGATACAACACCAACCTACGTTTAGATCCATCGTGGGATAAGTTCCCAGATTCTAGGATCAATATCTCGGGAACCCACAGATGCCAGAACAACAAAACACCAGGGAACAAACATGGATGCCTCTTTGACCTACATAACTTGTAGTGGTTTATGAGACAAGAAACAACAACCACCACAACAACAACGATAACCACTCAGACTCAAAGATGTCAACCATGCCTGAATCACCGACAACACCGAAATCACCATCGAGTGCTTAAACGCTCAAACACAAAATAAGAGAACTCCTCGCACACCAGACTCTCGATCAAGTCTCAAAACGAGAACATAAGGTAAAATACGACTAAAGAATAACGAATACGGCATAACAAGCCTTGGACAAATTCTAAACCCCTGTAAAGTAAACACATAGCACGTAACTAGCAACTCAGGCTAGATCACAACACACTGCACAACACAAGGTACCATATCCAAATTAAAGAAAATTCCTTACTTTTCCCATTTGTCTCAAAACACTTCGCTTTTTGAAAAGGCACTCAAACCGCACCGTCACAATCTACATACATTTTCAACTGTCCACAACCAAGCTCACAGATTTCCAAACTGTTTTTCTGAAAAACATAGATGACATTTATAACGCAAAACCATTTTCATTTTGTTTCTAATTTGTTGGATTCAATTTTTTTTGTTTTTGTTTTTAAACAGAAATTTTATGTTTTAATTCAAAACCGTTTTAGTTCAAGAAAAATGCTCAAAGCCACAACACCAAGAGACTTTTTTTTTCTTTTCAAAATCATTCATTAGCATTCCTCCGGTGAACCACAACACGGTCACCCAACAAAACCCATCACACCTACGGTGATACCACAATACCAAAACCAAATTTCCACGATAAGAATCCTAAGAAATTTTCAAAATGCCAGCAACACAATAACATAAGAAAAAGAAATTTTACACTCACAATTACATAATGGCGCACAAGCATAGTAAAACTGTAGCCCCAAACCAATTACCTCAAACTCAAAATAACTTCCCAACTGTCCACATGGAATGTACATGCCACACTAAAATATCAATCAATTACACAATCCTTCAGTTCCATCCTATTATTGAGATAACTATATATCAACCAATCCAAATGCCAACCAATATATTATTTAACACCACTATCCTATACTAGCCTCCAAACACTAACATACCACTTAACTCCATATCTCAACACTACACCAACACATATTACCTAACCAAATCAACTCCGAGATGGAGCTCCTCACACAATCTTACATTCTCATTAAATCACACCGAATTTCTCAAGTTAACCCATATTACCTCAAATCTTAGCCCATCCCCTACACTTGTGCCTATATCGCAACACTTCCTCGCACCACACTTGAGTTTGAGCTGAACTCCCAAGGATCATAATACACACTCACCCCAAGACCAATGAAGTAAATAACAAACTTACACAACTCACTACCCGCTCCACACAACCTTACTATACCACTAGAAGTTCCATCCTCAAACTAAAACCACAACAGAAAATCACCCCAACACTAGGGATCTTACATGGGGTTCATAAACAACCTCCACTTATGACGAAAGCAATTTAACTTAGCATACATTAAACCACGAAACAATACAATAAGCATAATATTACCACACCAAGGCAACCTCACAAGATAGTCTCATGACCAATCCCTTTCTACACATCTCCTAACAACATACCTCTACATACTGCCAATCCAAAACAAAAGAACCTATACTTAAAAACAATTCCATAAAACCAACAACTTCTACAGTAAACTAGAAATAACTTCCCTACAAAAGAAACTCAAGCCACTCTCATACCAACCACTCTTACTAACTCAAAGACCAACACTGCCAACTCCCAAAGACCTAATAAGGAATTCTTAAATATGTTATAAGGACATCAATCCATCTAACCCATTTCTTGGTATGAACAACAATACTCCAACACCAAAAACCCCCATAATGGGTTCCAAATACGCACAAACTACTCGAGCGACCAAAACACCATACTTCTAGAAATTACAAACAGAAGTTAACCGCTCGAGCACAAGAAGTACCGCTAGAGCGAAGAATACCAACTCTCAGAAGTTTTGCAGATAGAAGACCACCACTCAAGTGCAAGAAAGACCGCTCAAGCACAACACCGCTAGGGCGCAGAAGACATCGCTTGAGCTAAAAATACACCCTCCTAGTATCTTTGCAGACCTACCAAAGTACTGAGAATTATCAAAGACTGCTCGAGCTTAGAAAGTACCGCTCGAGTGTTGAGACCAAAATCTGGACAAAATTTCTATTAAAAAACAAACCCCGACTTGTTCCAAATGCAACCACGATACTCAAACGACTCAAATCAACAAGGAATAAGATAAACAAGGATATGAACAACCATTAAAGACAAGAAAACCCGAATCCCAAAACATCAAATAGGTCAGGTCTAAACCGAAATCATCATATCTCCAATATAAACCAATAACCAACATCAACCAAACTGAATATATTGATTGATAAAACTTCACAATCACAATAACCCAACAAGTCACAATGACATCCAACCACAATTCATCTACAAACAGAAACCTCAAGCCTAAATGTCCCAATAGGCTCTACCAACCTCGATGGAAGTCAAACAACAACTCACATCCCAACCAACCACACTCCACAATACTAACCTCCAGGTTAACAACACCATAGTCGGAACTATACACCAACGCTACCCACATCTACAAGGACAATCTCAACTCTTCGTGTTCTAAAAAATCTAACACTACCAACACCCCTTCCACGGGTTACAAGACTTAAAACAATTCATTCAATCGAGGAACACACCCCACGCCTCTGACCACTCAAGGTTATAACTAATTTTAACACATACTAATCCACGGACTAGATGTCACTTAAATGAGTATAACAACTCCATCCAACCACCAAGCACAAAGGACTCAAAACACCACTACCCTCAAAGACATACTAATTGTCACTAATGACAAACCAACACCAACTCACAACTTATGCTAATACACACTGAGGTGCCCACTCCGAGTCCACTACTCAATCCAAAATGTTTCTATAAGGAGGGAAACACACAACTTAGGATACATAACACTTGCACCTTTCCCCAAGATACTAACACAACACAATCACATAACAATTACTCAAACAACCCAATTAAGGCTCCAATTAATTTACATACCATCTACCACATAACACTTAACATGTAATCGCGTTAAGTTTACAAAGATAATCATTCATTCTAGTACTCGCTTAGATTTCTCATTAGAAGCAACGCTGATCAAGCGTGTTTCCAATAAGACCTCTACGTTAGTCAATAGACACTGAATAATATCCATGAGTCTCAACACCATGTCCACAAAAAATGCAACAGATAAGTATGTTATCATTTAGCACACAACATACAAATGTCCTCACCGAGCATAATAAACCCATTATGGCTAACCACTTTCTGCGAGCCCAAGGTTTTCAAACCTGGTTAGTTTTGATACCGAGTTGTCATGCTTCGAATTTATGAGGTCCAGCCCACGTGAGTAAACCACCCAACAGTAGACGATAACTAACAACATTCATGCAGATGTATATAATATAGGCATGCAGTACATGTGTTATTCCAATTTTATACATTCTTAGATACAATATCTAAGTTGAATGGATGCTCTGTAACTAAAACATATAAAGATGCTATAATCAAATTAAAATGCCCAAAGACTTACATCATACACAAAGGGTGTAACCCTTACAAGAATGGCACACGGCCAACAGTAATATAAATGGCCCAAGGCCTACAAATAAAGGCATTACCCTTCATGGTTTCGAACACAATTTCACTGTCTCAGTCCACATCTACATAAACATACCTGAAAAAACATTTTCAGCCACGTAGGGTGAGCATAAAGCCCAATAAGAAATATTTCAAAAACTAAATATGCTCCACCAGTGCAAATGATCATGAATGCAATACATACATATATAATATGCCCAAATGCATTCTCAAATCCACTTGTTTTCTCAGTAAAAACTCTTTTTTCCCAGTCTTCAAAATCTTTCATTTATTCAAAACGTTTTCTGAATTCAATACATTAGTTTGATATAAAATCCATTTAGACAAGTCAATCCAGATATCTTAATTCCAACTAGCAATTTCATTGCCAATTCCAATACAAATATATCGTTAACCAATAACAATTACATTGCTAAGGCCGTTTGAAAATCATTTCTTTCCAAAACCAAAATGATAAAAAATAAAATGGGTAAATCTTCAAAATCAATACAACCTTTCATGGAAATTTTGTCAGCGGGAAACCGTCAAACGAGACCCATGTAAATGTAGGCTATATAAGCACTACCAGTTCCATTTTACAGAAATTTCGTTGCGGGATCGGCACCCATGTATACACGCAATTTTTGAGACTTTCACCCTAGACACACAGGCCAACTTGTTTGATGAAACAACAATCATTTCTCAGATTTACCTTTTTATTTATCTTTTCCAAATAGCAAAATACATATGGTTCAAAATATTATTTTTCCAAAACAATGCAAATGTTCCAAAACATAATGCGAGAATTTCAAAAAAACCTCTTTCCAAAATATAAAGTTTAAAATTTTAAAATCCATTACATACTTCATGATATGCATAATTTATAAACAATCTAGTTTGCCTAGTTCGCATGCAATTTCTACAACAATCATAGCTAACCTTCACCAAAAGCTCAAAACAGATATTTCAAAACAGACAAATAAATTCCGTTAAAGATACACTTTTTCAAAATCTCAAATAGGAGTGATGATACATATCCAACTCCACCACCATCATTAATCATCATTTTAATTTCACATTTCTCAACATTTATTCCATTTCCTCTTTACAATCTTAACATTTACATTTTATGGCATAATCTCTTTCCTTTTTGAAAATCCCTTTCAATGCAAGAAATAGCTTATTTCAACATATATCAACTCCAATTTCATAATCACAACCTTTTTCAAGAAAACATTTGGAAACTTCTCTTTTACATTTTGATTTAATAATCCAATTATTTCCCAAAAGATCAACATTTTAGGGTTTCTCCAAATTAGGATTTTTTTTTTTTTTTACTTTTTAACAACTCATATGCATTTTTGTAAGTGAAAAAATAAATAAAAAACTTTTTTGTAGCTAAACCATGCCTCAACAATCTCATTTGGACAAACCCTCAGTTACAAAAACAAATTTCCAAAAATCAATTCAACAACAATGGAATCTATATATTTAAAATACACCACAAATACACTATTGAACTTATATTAAGTTTAAGAAATAGATCCTACCTCTTGAAGCAAGAAGGAAACAAGTTGAAAAAAACACCGACGGCGAAATGAAAATCCGTTGAGATTAAATGGAAATCCTCATCGTACTCTATGTTTTGGTATATGGAACTAGGGGTCAAAGATATATAGAACTAGATGAAATGATGCCTAAAAAGCTTGAGAAATCAAAAATGGCGAAAGGAGAGAGAAAGGGAAGTGAAAAGTAAAGAGATTTGACTCAAAAGTGACTTTTAAAGACATGATTTTGCGCAGTATGCTCGAGCGTTAAATGTTGCACTCGAGCGCACTATGCTCACAGTACAGATTCAAAAATTTCAAACAAGCATAACTCTCTCATCCGAACTCTGTTCAGGGTTGTTCTTGTATCCAAATTGAAGCCTCGGAAGTAAGCTTTACAATGGTTCTAACCTCACATCAAGATTCAAAGTGTAAAGAGTGAAAATGATAAAAGAGTGAAAACTACTCAATATCAACTATTCGAATTTGGAGTTTTTGATTCAATTTCACCTAACCACTATGGTAACACCTCAACCAGGGCTCAAATATCGTCTAAGAATGTTCCCAATCAAGATAATCAAAGAGTTAAATATAATTCCATTATAACAGGAAGTACATAGTACTATATATTGGGATGTGAATATGAAAGAAATCCAACCCTTAAAAAAGGGAAAAAAATTACCATGTGTACTTTTAAATAAATAATTATTGATTAGTTGAAACCCAACCCTTGATTACTTTGCTTTGGCTAGTAGAATTTTCCTTGATTGAGAACTGATATGTGAATTGCTTTTACTTTGTTTAGAAAACAGATCGAATTGGTTATATAGGTGGTGATGTGAGATGGCTAGTGATTGTTTTTATAAATTACATTTTAATTACACCATAGTGCCTGTGTAAGATGAGGATAATGGGTATACTATGGAAAGGATCTTCATGTATATATATATTTTAAAAATTATCTCAAAAATAAAATGCGTTAATCAATTTTATTTTAGTTGTGTCAAAATTTTTTTGAAATAATTCACTATATAATTTATATAGCTTTTTTATTTAGTGAATATAATTTATATAATTAGAGTCCTACTCCCGCTTATATTCTATTAACAGTTCTTTTACTTGCAGGAAAACTAATTACAGTACTGGATACAACCATGTCACATGAGTGATAGAGGGTTACTATCTGATTTGTGTGTTGCTAAAAAATTTCTTCTATTAATCAGCCTCATTTGAGTGCACAAAATTATACTAGGAGGGTAAGCATACTATGTGTGCAATTGAAAAGATCAGGGATTTGTAACCACTCTTGTGGATATATAAAGAGAGTTATATAGACTAGGTCAAAGGAATAATTTGAGAATAGACAAAAATGGTGACAATTCACACCAAGTCAAGCGTTTGTTTTATATAATAGAATAGATAAAGAGAGTAGAAATGCAAATGATTACGTGAAGAGAGCAAAAGACTATGTTTGTTCCTTCCAAAAAAAAAAAAAAAAAAAAAGCCAACATATAGCGATCCCGGGTTTACCCTTGTTGTATAGTGATCCGGACATGTGTCCGTGGATGTTGGTAGTTGTTTATTATCTTGTTTACATCCTTTCTTACTTTGTATTTGAGTTATAGGATGTGTTGAGCGGGTTTGTTACAGGTTGGTTGAGTTTAGAAACCAAAACTAGTTGCCCAGATTTTTGGCCTGTACGCTCGAGCAGAGGTGTTGGCGCTCGAGCGTAGATTACACCCATTCAGTATTTTCCTGTGCAGCGTTGTACGCTCGAGCGTGGTATTTGCCACTCGAGCGGGGTTGTCTGAGTGCCGCTCGAGCGTAGGGTTGGGAGCTCGAGCGGAGGCCTGGTTCTGCAAAAGTGCTGGGCGAGTGCATTCTGCGCTCGAGCGGGAGGTTGGCCGCTCGAGCGGAAGTCTGTGAGTGGCCGCTCGAGCGGGGTGTTTTACGCTCGAGCGGAGACCTGGGTTAAAGTCCCGAATTTGTGACTCTTTAAATCACTTTTTCACTTTCTCTTCTCTCTCTTACTTTTCCAAAATCACCATTGTTGAGCCTCTCACTCTAGACTCTACCTTCTCTTTAGGTTTTGATCTAGTAGGAGTGATTTACTCACCTTTGGCCTTTACAAAAAAGTTGTTGATCGTCGAGGGCTTCATTTTAATCTGAAAATCTCGGGTTTTGGAGCACGTTGGGTTTTGTCGTCTTCTCCTTTGGGACTCCGAATTTGAGGTAGGGATAACCTACTCCTCTCTATGGGTTTTGTCTTTAAATTTTGGTATTTTGAGATGTTGGGCTTGGTTTGGTAATTTTGTGAAAGTTTGGGGCTTTTGTGTAATTTTACAAAAGTTGGGGTTTTATTCATAATAAACCTAGATGCATGTTTGGCATAGAAAAATGGAATGATTGTTGAATCATTGATGAAAATGGGACCTAAGGGTTGAAATGGTAATTATGGAAAATGGCCTAATTACATTGTTTAATTAATTGGGATAATTAATTGGTGAGAAATGAGGAAATGAAATGTTGATTGAATATCCATTTGTGCATTTATTTTCTGTTTTAGAAATAACTGCTTTGGGCTATCGGTGGAGGATAGTCGAGATTGTTGTAGACAATGCATGATGATTAGGTAAACGGAAACTAATCAATGGAATGTGTCATGGAACTTGACGGTTGATAGAATACATTAATTGTGTGTATTGTGTGATTGTATATAGAACCAATGTGTTTATATACGTTATGTGTAGAGGAGGAGATAGGGGATGTACTCCGCGGTTTAGGGGAAGATAGGGGATGTACCTCTAAACCGGATAGGTATTGGGAGGAGATAGGGGATGAACTCCATAGACACAGCTCATATGCTTGTCTAGAGAAGTGAAGATAGAGCTCATATGCTTATCTTTGTGAAGTGTGGATACAGCTTGTATGCTTATCTGTGGATATTGTTGATATACATATCTGTTGTAGAATGTGGATACAGCTTGTATGCTTATCTGTGGATATTGTTGATATACATATCTGTTGTAGAATGTGGATACAGCTTATATGCTTATCTGAGGATATTGTTGTTATACATATCTGTTGAGAATGTGGATATAGTTTTTATGCTTATCTGAATGTGAGATATAGTTTTTATACATATCTGTGGAAACGATGATAGAGCTAGTATGCTTATCTGTTGTTAAAGGGAAAATGAAAAGTAATTGGGACTTGTAAGTCGTTGACATAAATATGTTATTTATGTGATTGTATCAGTTTTGACCAACTATCAGTTGCTAATGTTTTAGTCATTGTCCATGGTTGGTTTAGTGCATTTCTACTGGGCTGTGGCTCACCCTTTATGGGAATATCATTTTCAGGTGCAGGAAGCATGCCACCTCCAAGGACATAGCTTGGGAGGCTAGAGGCGGACATAGTGTAGTTGTTTTACTTTTGATGTATTACATGTAACTTCAAGCCAAGGGCTTAATGTGTAAACGAGTTAGTACTCTTTTGTTGAAACCAAGTGTTAACTTGGAAAGCTGTAAGCCCGTAGGGCATTTTGTTTTGATGTTAACATGTAATACTTATGTAATGAAACTCAATGAAATAAAGGAATGTGGTTAGTTTATATGTAAATGCTTGTCTTATCTGATGGGTTTAATGTTATTATTTTGAGGGCGTTACACAACAACAACAGTTGTACAATGATGTGAAAAGGTTGATTATATCCATCCTACATATAAACTTTGAATACGCATTCCATAATTAAAATGTAGCAAATCCATACTTCATTCAATAAACCTCATCTCATAAGCTTAATTGTCTTACCTTCATTATATTTCATCGTTGTTCTAAACTTCTAAAACTTCTTTGTTGATCAATTAACTGATTGGTTTTGGATTTTTTTTAGATGGGCCTAAGTGGTGCATTAGAAACATTATGCGGGCAAGGATACGGTGCAAAACTGTACAGCATGCTTGGCTTACAGCTCCAAGCATCATGTATAATCTTTGTGTTCTTCTCAATCTTCTTCTCAATTTTCTGGTTCTATTCCAAGCCCATTTTGATCTTACTTCACCATGATCCTCACGTTTCACACGTTGCAATGCTCTACATTAGATTTCTTATCCCGAGTTTGGTTACATTTGGGCTTTTGCACAACATTTTGAGGTTTCTTCAAATGCAGAGTGTTGTCATGCCACTTGTTGTTTGCTTAGTCCTCCCATTGATCGGTCACATTGGCATTGCCTATGTTTTTGTTCACTGGACACCTCTTGGATTCAAGGGAGCTACATTGTCAATGTTGATCTCATTGTGGATCGTAGCCCTTATGTTGGGTGTTTACGTGCTTTGTGCAAAGAGATTTGAGCCTACTTGGCATGGATTTTCAATCGAGACATTTCGTCATGTTTTTGTGAACTTGAAATTGGCTCTTCCCTCTGCAGCAATGTTGTGGTGAGTGACTTTTTTTTGTGTTCCATCTTCTCTTATACTTAATGTTCTGAATTGTTATGCAAAAATTGTCATAACAGCCTTGACTCTCTATCTTTCGTAAGAGGTTCCTTATAGTAAATTTGATTATATAATAAAACTAGAAGACACCTCACAAAATGATTCTCGAATTGAAGCATAGACTCTATCTAATATGAAAATGAAGGTTTTAGAGTTTGCAAAGTGTCTCTCAAAGTTTAAAGTTAAGACATCTACGCTAGAACACACTACAAGAATTTACACATTTGGCGACCAAAACAAATTTAGTCACCAAAAATAGTCCTTTTGGTGACTAATTTTTTTTAAGGTTCAAATTTTGGCTACCATGTCAATTTAGTCGACATACATTGTTTTTTGGTGACTAAAAAAAAAATTTAGTCGCGAAATATATAGTGATAGGCGACTAAAAAAAATTAGTCACCAAAAGTTAATATTTTACGCTACTAATTCTAAGTTTAGTCGCAAAACAAGCTAATTTGCCGACAAAAATATAGTTTAGTCGCCAAAAGATACTTTTGGCTACAAATATATTAGTCGCTAATATGTAATCTTTTGGCTGCAAAGCTGGTTGTCGTTATTCAGTCCTATTTGGCGACTAAAATGTGAAATAGTCTCTAAAAGTTGAAATTTTGTTTTTTAGAGGGAAACCAATATAATTTGGCGCCGGTCTCTCACACACACTCACACGATATATACTGTCTCAAACAAATTTTGCTCTCTTTCGACACTACCAAGCCTCACCCTGCTCACCACCGTCGTTGGCCACTGGTGGGAGAGACTATCGCACATCGCCACCGCCACTTGCAAAGCACTAGCGCCACTTAATCACAGGTATGTTTCTCTCGCTCTGTCACTCTCGGTCTCTCTCCCTCTCTGTCACTTTTAGTCTCTATCTCTATCTGTCGATGGAGCTCTCTCTCCCTCTCTGTGCATCTCTCTCTCTCTCTCTCTTTTCCTCTATTTCCCCATTTCTCACACTTGCCCTAGGGTTTTATATGATTTTTTTTTTTGTTTAATTTTGTGTTGAATTTGAGTTAATGTTGTGTTGATTTCCCACACTTGGTATATGGTTTGTGTTGATTTTTACACAGAAATCCCAAATTCAAGTTGGATTAAGCAAGAATTTTCCATTTTGGGGCCGGATGAATCATCTTTTTCACCTAACATTTGAGTGTTGTAAATTTATCATATAAAGGCAAGAAATAATGTATTGCTGTCATATACTAGATTATATGTTCATTGACCTATGTCAATGGGATTTAATGAAGGTATCTGGGTTCTCTATTTGGTTTTGAGTTTAATCTACATAAGCATGCCTATAAATACTTATCATGTGAGGGCAAGAAATAATGTGATGCTATCATACTAGATTATATGTTCATTGACCTGTGTTAATTGGATTTAATAAAGGTTTCTGGGTCCTTGATTTGGTTTGAAGTCTAATCTACATAAGTTAATAAAGGTATAGGAGATCAGTTGATTTGTTTCCGTAATTTACCAATTAAGTTTCCCTTGTTGAATTGATTTTGATTTGATTTGTAGGGTTTTGATTTTGATTTCTAGGGTTTTCATATCTCATCTCTCTTTGATTTTGATTTGATTTTGAATCAGTTTCTTCATTCGATTAATTCGGTATATATTGTTGCTTGCATATCTATTTTTTTCAATCTCTATTTGATTAATTTGGTGTTTGCATATCTATTTGGAGTTTGGGAATATGAAAGCCTTGAATTACATCCCTTATTCGATTAACTTATTCAGATATGCATGAAAAAACAGAGCAACACTTTATTGAATGTATTCAATTAATTCAGTTTCTTCTCTCTCATCTCTTTGATTTTGATTTTGATTTCTAGGGTTTCCACTTCTGTGATTGCTTGCTTTGTTTGAAGCTCATACACCTCTCTAGTGCTCTGTCTTCACCAAATCCCAACGCAATCCCTAGAAAAGGTCACAGTTCAATTTCTCTTTCCCAATCAACCTTTTTTATTCGATCTGCATGTTATTTGTTAGATTACCCAAACATATTGTTTGTCTTGTTCTTTACTTAGTTTAGCAATATCGATCTTCAATTCAACAATTTTGTTTTCAGTTTTTTATTTTTTTGAGTTGTTTTCTTCAAGGGGTAATGGAGCTAATAGTGTTTAAAAGATAGTGTTGGATTTTTTTCTGTTTAATTTTTTGTTATTGACATATATGGTCAATCCAACTACTGCTCTTAAGTTCTTTGTCTGTTTTATCTTATGTTATTGCCATTTGTGGTCAATTCAACTACTTATGCATTGCTTATTTTAAAGTTTCTGTATTTTATGACATCACATTTATGCATTTTTTTTTCCTTGTGTTGCCCACAATTTCTGCTAAAGAGTTTTGGCATTCATTATAAGAATTCTAAGTGTTGCTCCCTACCTTTTATTTTTTGCCTTTTATTTACTTGTTTATATCAATCAATAAAATTTTTAAAACTGGTCTAATTTGGGATCTAATTAATAGTTCAAAACTTTTTTTTTTAAATGCTTGTTAGATTTATTTATTTTTCTCTTCATGACATACTTCTTTTCATGTACCAAAGTAACTCAATTTTTTTTTATGTACATACCTTGCAACCTAGACTTATTCCACCCCTACCTGCGTGGTTAATCTTTATTAGTTCATTTTTTTTCCTTCTATGTTTTGATTTTATGTGATATGCAGAAATGTGGACGCATTACTTGGTTGATGAGGAGATGTATGGATTTAAGTACTTGGATTTAAGTATTTTTTTTTTTGGGGGGAGGGGGGTTGGGGGGGTAATGTTTGGGTATTTAAATGTGGCCTCCTTGGGTATGTTGGTTGCTGAAAAAAGTGATTGAAAACTTTAGTATTACATGGGAGAAATTAGTTTTTTCACTCGTTGAAGATTTAATGAAGATTCTTTTGAGTAAAATTTATTTGGTTTCATATTCCTCTGCTTTCTTAGCAATTCCCACGGGAATTTGAAACCTTAAAGTTCGAAGTTGTATGAAAGAATTTGATTGAGATTTTTTACTGGTAGGATTTGTTCCTCTTTGGTTAAAAATTAAATCTTTTGGAAAAGAATTTGTTGCTCTTACCATCTAAACTTCAGAATAGAAAGATAATTAAATAAGGTTTTGTCAGTTGGATTTTTGTTTTTGAAGACAATGGATAGTGGAATATCTACATTTTTACTGTGAATAAGCAAAGATAATCGCCTTGATTTGTCAATCATTCATGTGAAAGTTCAAAATTAAATTCGATGCGTGATAGATGACTAACTACCCTATTGTGATCCCATTGAGCTGAAATAATTTCAGGGACCACGCTTGGTGTATTGTGACCCCATTGAGCTAAAATAGTTTTTATTTTATGAATAATTTCATCTATTTGAGGTTAGTTTGATATAATTCTAACTTGGGGAGGGGGGAAATTGAATGACCCCTTCAAACAAAATTCCTAAGAGTGTCGAGAGTAGTCGGTGGCTGTGGAAAGCCAAAATTGCTATTTACTGATCATAAAAACAATCTTCTGCATAATTCATGTAACTAACTAATTGGAATAATGATTCTTTTACCAACTCTTGATGTTGGTATATATTTATATACATTAGAGATGGTGATTTGAGTGAGAAACTCAAATTTGTTTTCATCATAAATTCATGATGTGGAATTTCCTGTTATTATCTTGTCTTTTTTTTCTCTAATTTTAATTGTTTATAACTTTCTATAGTTTCATTTTGGATTTTATTTTTTTACTTAATGATTCTTTACAAGTTCTTATTGTTGGTTTATTTGTGTGTAGTGAGGCTGCTAGTTAAAAGTGCATACCATGGTGTTTCCATGCTACTTCAAAATTCAAATGGCTTAAGGTCAGGTGTATTGAGGTGGTAACGATGGAACATGATCTTCTGCAGATCTTGTTTTTCTAATCCAACCATCCATGTTTAAAGTTGAAGCAAAATGACACAATTTTGAAATGTGTAGCTTAAAATAAAAATGCATCATTTTAATATTATTTTGTTTTTATTTTTAAACCTTCTATATGGTTTTGACCACATAAAGATTATTGGAGAGAAAGAATGGCAGAGTGTTCAAATCCGGTAACGACAATGCCGAACCCTTTCTTAATGTTATTTCTCATATTCTGACCTTCGAGCTTATAATTGTGTGATTAACTTGTAGGCATGTGTTATAAAAAACTCTAGATTTGGGTTATCTAATTTGAGCTACTTTGTTTTGCAAGCATGGTTAAGTTCACCCATTAACTTTATTTATTAAGAGGATGGTTTGACTAAATTAGACCCAAACAGGGAAAATCAGATTTTTTTTTATTTTGGCTATTTAATTTATGATGTCTCCTCTATCTTTTGTCTTTTGTTAGTTTGCTTCCTAAACTTCGAAGTTCACCCATTAACTTAGTAGTATGCTTATATACTCCTTATTTTTCTAGGATCAAAGTAATGTCAAATGCAAGTTGTTGCATTGGGAGGGGACAAACTTGGTGATTTACGATTTGTAGTTATGCTTTTTGGATGTTTAAAGTCGTATTTTAGAGATTAGTGAATCTTATGATTTGGATATTTTTCTTGGTTTGTATGTTTGAAGTTGTTATCAACTTGATATGATAGAAGTTGAGGATGGAAGTTAGTATACAAGTTGTTTGGTGTATGGATATTAGATTTTTTTGCGTACTTTATAGTTGCTGCTTCTGCTTGGTTTGTTCACAGGTTACATTTTATAAACTACTGTCTACATATCGTTGGGCAAGGTTATATTCCAGTATATATAATATATTTTAAAAATAACCTTCTACAGCATCTAAAATTATGTCATGAAATTAGCACGTGTACGTTAGGAGTTAGAGCCGAAAACGCCTTAAACTTAACCGAAAAAGGGCGTTACGGGGCGAAAATGCAAAGCAGCCCCCGAACCACCGTATGGATGTCACAACCAGCTTCCTCATGGCAAGTAGGACCTGTGACAACAGACATAATGTAATTAGCATGTGTAGGTTGGGAGTTAGAGCCGAAAACGGCTTAAACCTAACCCAAAAAAGGCGTTAAGGGGGCTATAGCGATCCCGGGTTTACCCTTGTTGTATAGTGATCCGGACATGTGTCCGTGGATGTTGGTAGTTGTTTATTATCTTGTTTACATCCTTTCTTACGTTGTATTTGAGTTATAGGATGTGTTGAGCGGGTTTGTTTCAGGTTGGTTGAGTTTAGAAACCAAAACTAGTTGCCCAGATTTTTGGCCTGTAAGCTCGAGCGGAGGTGTTGGCGCTCGAGCGTAGATTACACCCATTCAGTAATTGTTGTGCAGTGTTGTACGCTCGAGCGTAGGGTTGGGAGCTCGAGCGGAGGCCTGGTTCTGCAAAAGTGCTGGGCGAGTGCATTCTGCGCTCGAGCGGGAGGTTGGCCGCTCGAGCGGAAGTCTGTGAGTGGCCGCTCGAGCGGGGTGTTTTACGCTCGAGCGGAGACCTGGGTTAAAGTCCCGAATTTGTGACTCTTTAAATCACTTTTTCACTTTCTCTTCTCTCTCTTACTTTTCCAAAATCACCATTGTTGAGCCTCTCACTCTAGACCCTACCTTCTCTCTAGGTTTTGATCTAGTAGGAGTGATTTACTCACCTTTGGCCTTTACAAAAAGGTTGTTGATCGTCGAGGGCTTCATTTTAATCTGAAAATCTCGGGTTTTGGAGCACGTTGGGTTTTGTCGTCTTCTCCTTTGGGACTCCGAATTTGAGGTAGGGATAACCTACTCCTCTCTATGGGTTTTGTCTTTAAATTTTGGTATTTTGAGATGTTGGGCTTGGTTTGGTAAATTTGTGAAAGTTTGGGGCTTTTGTGTAATTTTACAAAAGTTGGGGTTTTATTCATAATAAACCTAGATGCATGTTTGGCATAGAAAAATAGTATGATTGTTGAATCATTGATGAAAATGGGACCTAAGGGTTGAAATGGTAATTATGGAAAATGGCCTAATTACATTGTTTAATTAATTGGGATAATTAATTGGTGAGAAATGAGGAAATGAAATGTTGATTGAATATCCATTTGTGCATTTATTTTCTGTTTTAGAAATAACTGCTTTGGGCTATCGGTGGAGGATAGTCGAGATTGTTGTAGACAATGCATGATGATTAGGTAAACGGAAACTAATCAATGGAATGTGTCATGGAACTTGACGGTTGATAGAATACATTAATTGTGTGTATTGTGTGATTGTATATAGAACCAATGTGTTTATATACGTTATGTGTAGAGGAGGAGATAGGGGATGTACTCCGCGGTTTAGGGGAAGATAGGGGATGTACCTCTAAACCGGATAGGTATTGGGAGGAGATAGGGGATGAACTCCGTAGACAGAGCTCATATGCTTGTCTAGAGAAGTGAAGATAGAGCTCATATGCTTATCTTTGTGAAGTGTGGATACAGCTTGTATGCTTATCTGTGGATATTGTTGATATACATATCTGTTGTAGAGTATGGATACAGCTTGTATGCTTATCTGTGGATATTGTTGATATACATATCTGTTGAGATTGTGGATATAGCTTTTATGCTTATCTGAATGTGAGATATAGTTTTTATACATATCTGTGGAAATGATGATAGAGCTAGCATGCTTATCTGTTGAAAAAGGGAAAATGAAAAGTAATTGGGACTTGTAAGTCGTTGACATAAATATGTAATTTATGTGATTGTATCAGTGTTGACCAACTATCAATTGCTAATGTTTTAGTCATTGTCCATGGTTGGTTTAGTGTATTTCTACTGGGCTGTGGCTCACCCTATATGGGAATATCATTTTCAGGTACAGGAAGCATGCCACCTCCAAGGACATAGCTGGGAGGCTAGTGGCGGGCATAGTTTTGTCGTTTTACTTTTGATGTATTACATGTAATTTCAAGCCAAGGGCTTAATGTGTAAACGAGTTAGAACTCTTTGTTGTAACCAAGTGTTAACTTGGAAAGCTGTAAGCCCGTAGGGCATTTTGTTATGAGGTTAACATGTAATACTTATGTCTTGGAATTCTAATAAATGAAAGGAATGCGGTTAGTTTAAATGTAAATGCATGTCTTATCTGATGGGTTTATTGTTATTATTTTGAGGGCGTTACAACTTGGTATCAGAGCGTACCGGGTTCGAATACTTTGGGTACGTGGGAAGTGATTAGTATCACAATGGGTTTGTCTCGCTTGATAGAGACTTAAATGTAGTACCATATGCTATGTGTTTATTTGATAACATGCTTATGTGACTATGTGGGTATGGGATTTAATTTCTTGGATGTTGATCGGATCCTTGAGTTTCTGGGAGTCTTGTTGGAAAAGCACTTGATCAACGCTGTTTCTAACCGGAACTCTAGTAACGCCTCGGGACTATCATTATCCGGAAATGAAATTCGTAAGTGCTTATGTGTTTATGTGCTTATGTGGAGTGAATTACAGTTGTCCAGGCATTAGGACGTGAGTGTTTAGTTTCGGCACATTTATGAATGTGCTAACGTTCTGTGTTGCCTTTATTAGGATGTCAGGACGAGGAAGAGGTGCTAGGCGTGGTAGACCTGCGAGGCAGGAAGTACCGTTACAGGGTGAGATTCCGGCAGTGCAGGAGGGAGTTGGGCAGGCCAATGTGGCCGAGCCAGTAGGTCAGCAGGCTATGGGTGCCTTGGCCAGAGAGATAGCAGGAGCTTTAGGTATTCTTAGAGCTGGGAATCAGGCAGCTGAGACAGGGCCTTCCTTCTTGAAGAGGGAGTTCTTTCGGTGTAATCCGGACGAGTTTATCGGGGATCCTAAAGAGCCGCTTAAGGCAGATGAATGGCTCGAACAGACAACGAAGACGTTTGAGATGCTTGGCATCGAGGACGGAGCACTGAAAGTGACCTTGGCATCCTTCCAACTGAAGGGAGATGCGGGTCAATGGTGGAAGTACGAGAAAGCTCGTGTTGGTGGTACTTGGGAGGCGTTTGTGAATGCTTTTCAGGAGAGGTTTTTATCAGCAGCAGCTAGGGAGAAGCTGAGGGATCAGTTTAGCCGGCTTAATCAGCAGGGCTTGTCAGTGGCCGAGTTTGAGGCTACTTTTACCAGTCTGTCTAGGTTTGCACCTGAACTGGTGGCATCTGAGGAACGCCGTTGCTATGAGTTTGAGCGGAAGTTGAGGCGGGGCCTCAAGTTGAGAATTGGTGGGTCTTACATTCGAGAGTATAGACACCTGGTAGATGCTGCAGCTCATATGGAGCTTATGATGCAGGAGGAGGATGAGGGTCAGAGAGGCTCCAAGAGGAGCCAGGATAGTCAGAGTGATGGCAGGAGGCAGAGGGGTTCTAACCCTCAACAGTCGCAGGGTGGTGTTGCTAGATCGACCTTCCCAGTGCCGAGTGCAGGCTCCGGGAGAGGTGGTCAGGGGGATTTCACCTGTTACAAGTGTGGCCAGCTGGGTCACAAGGTATCTGTTTGCCCGCAGAAGGGTGGGGGTCAGAAAGCTGCTTCTTCTTCAGCTAGATCGCAGAGTCAGAGTTTGGGCAGGGGGCAGCTCTTGACTTGTTATCAGTGTGGACAACCTGGGCACATGAAGAGGTTTTGCCCACAGTTGAGTGCCACTTCGGGAGCGTCTGGTTCTAGACAGACGCAGGGTTTTCAGCCAGCTCAGTCTGTGCAGGCCTCGAGGGCCAATCCGGGAGCTTCGTCATCCCAGTCTGTGCAGCAGTCTTTTGCTCCGAGAGGTGAGCAGGTAGACCAGGGGCCTACGGGGCGCGTGTATGCTGTTACCGCGCAGGATTTAGTACCGGCTCCATCAGTAGTGAGAGGTACTTTTCTGTTTTGCAACTCAGTTGCTAATGTGTTGATAGACACGGGTGCATCTCATTCTTTTGTATCTGCTGCATTTGCATCTGTTTTGGAATTGGAGTTAGCACAGTTAGCATCTCCTATTTGTGTGGTATCGCCTTTGGGTGGTGAATTAATTCTGAAACAGGGTGTTAGAGGATGTGATATAGAGGTCGCCGACTATAGGCTTCCTTTTCCGTTTGTTGTCATGCCCATGAAGGGTTTTGATGTTATTTTGGGTATGGACTGGTTATCGTCATACCGGGCTGTTATTGATTGCTACCGCCAGAGGGTTACATTGTGTACCTTGAGCGGGGAGTGGTTCCATTTCTTGGGAGACCGGGTTGGTAGTGTTTTGCCACCGGGGTATGATTCGCGAGGGCGAAGTGAGCTTAGTAGTCTACTTGCTAGCTTTGAGAGTGGTGAGAGTGGTGAGACCCAGGTTGTGTTACCAAGGGTGGTTTGTGAGTATTCGGATGTTTTTCCCGAAGATCTTGTTAGTTTGCCACCTCACCGAGAGATAGAGTTCTCTATTGATTTAGTGCCTGGTACGGCGCCGATTTCTATGGCACCTTACCGTTTTGCTCCAGCAGAGTTGGTTGAGTTGAAAGTTCAGCTCCAGGAATTACTAGATAAGGGCTTTGTTCGCCCTAGTGTTTCACCGTGGGGAGCACCGGCCCTCTTTGTTAAAAAGAAAGATGGTGCCTTGAGATTGTGTATAGACTACCGGAAGTTGAATCGGGCTACGGTTAAGAATAAGTATCCTATGCCCCGTATAGATGATTTGTTTGACCAGTTGAAGGGTTCCCGTTGTTTCTCTAAGATAGACTTGAGATCGGGTTACCATCAGTTGAGGGTCAGGGAGGAAGATATTCCTAAGACGGCATTCCGTACGCGGTATGGCCATTATGAGTTTTTGGTGATGCCATTCGGGCTTACCAATGCACCGGCAGTCTTTATGGACTTGATGAACCGGATTTTCCGGGAGTTCTTAGACCGATTTGTGGTTGTTTTCGTGGACGATATCCTTATCTATTCGTCTTTTGAGGAGGAGCACGAGGCACACTTGAGAGTGGTGCTTGAGTTACTTAGAGCCCATAGGCTGTATGCCAAGTTTGGGAAGTGTGAGTTCTGGCTGGGGGAAGTCAAATTCTTAGGCCACGTGGTATCCGGGGAAGGGGTGTCTGTTGATACATCCAAGGTTGAGGCAGTGCAAGATTGGGCACAGCCTAAGAGTGTGTTTGAGATCCGCAGTTTTCTGGGATTAGCTGGGTATTACTGTCGGTTTGTGAAAGATTTCTCCAGGTTAGCGTCACCGTTGACTAGACTGACTCGGAAGGGAGTCAAGTTTGTGTGGAGTGAGGCTTGTGAAAAGTCGTTCCAAGAGTTGAAAGTTAGAATGACCACCGCTCCGGTATTGATTATTCCGGAGAGAGGGTTGGGTTATGCGGTTTATTGTGATGCCTCACGAGAGGGTTTGGGTTGTGTGTTGATGCAAGAGGGAAAAGTGGTAGCTTATGGCTCACGTCAGTTGAAAATACACGAGAAGAATTACCCCACACACGACCTAGAGTTAGCAGCTGTGATCTTTGCCTTGAAAATCTGGAGGCACTACCTTTATGGTGAGAGGTTCGAGGTATTCTCGGATCACAAGAGTTTGAAGTATCTGTTTACACAGAGAGACTTGAATCTGAGGCAGAGGAGATGGATGGAGTTCATCGAGGATTATGATTTTGAGTTGCATTATCATCCGGGAAAGGCCAATGTTGTGGTCGATGCCCTTAGTAGGAAAACCATTAGTGATGTAGCTTGTATAGCCATCCGGGAATGGGTGATGTTGGGAGCACTTGGCGAGTTTGATTTGCTACTGGGCGAATCTGTTGAGGCTGCGACCTTGTTTTCTGTTGTTGCGCAGCCTACACTTGTGGTTAGAGTGTTAGAGGCACAGCGAGGTGACCTTGAGGTAGAATCCCTCCGAGAAAAGATCTCCAGTGGGAAAGTTGAGAAGGGTTTGACGGTGTATCCCGACCTGAGTGTGAGATACCGAGACCGTTTGTTTGTACCGGAGGCTTGCCGAGAGGAGGTACTCCGAGAGTTTCACCATTCGCGCCTTGCGGTGCATCCGGGAGGTACTAAGATGTATCAGGATTTGGGTCGCCAATTTTGGTGGCGGGGTATGAAGAGAGATGTGGCTGTTTTCGTATCGAAGTGCCTTACTTGCCAGCAAGTGAAGGCCGAGCATCAGAGGCCAGCGGGTTTGTTGCAACCCTTGTCTATTGCCGAGTGGAAGTGGGAGCATGTCACTATGGACTTCGTTGTAGGTCTTCCGAGGACTCAGCGGGGTAGTGATGCTATTTGGGTGGTTGTAGACCGGTTGACTAAGTCGGCGCACTTTATTCCTATGCGCGTGAGAGATTCGGTAGATCATCTTGCCGACTTGTATATTCGGGACGTAGTGAGATTGCACGGGGTCCCAGTGACGATCGTCTCAGATAGAGATCCTCGTTTTACTGCCAGGTTGTGGCAGAGTTTGCAGAGTGCCTTGGGCACTAAGTTGACCTTTAGTACGGCCTATCATCCTCAGACTGATGGGCAGTCCGAGCGTACTATTCAGATCCTCGAGGATATGCTTCGGGGTTGTGTCCTGGATTTCAGTGGGACGTGGGAGAGGCACTTGCCATTGGTAGAGTTTGCCTACAACAACAGTTTTCAGTCTAGCATCGGTATGGCACCGTTTGAGGCCTTGTATGGCCGACCGTGTAGGTCTCCAGTTTGTTGGGCCGAGGTGGGAGATGCACCTTTGTTGGGTCCGGAGTTGGTTAGGGAGACGACAGAGAAAGTTGAGCTTATCCGTAGGAGGCTTGTTACAGCCCAGAGTCGACAAAAGAGTTATGCCGACCGTAGGAGGAGGCCTTTGGCGTTTGAGGTAGGTGATCATGTCTTTCTGAAGATATCACCTAGGCGAGGCCTGATGAGATTTGGGAAAAGTGGGAAGTTATCCCCTCGGTTTATTGGTCCTTTTGAGATCCTTGAAAGGATAGGTGAGGTTGCTTATCGGTTAGCCTTACCGCCGCAGTTGTCCGGAGTGCATGACGTGTTTCATGTGAGTATGCTTCGGAAGTATGAGCCAGATCCATCACATGTGCTGGATTGGAGCGATTTAGAGGTAGATGAGGATGCCTCGTATGAGGAGAGACCGGTTCGGGTCTTGGATAGGCGGGATCAGGTCCTGCGTGGTAAGACCATTCCTTTGGTGAAAGTCTTGTGGAAACATCACGGAGTGGAGGAAGCCACTTGGGAACGTGAGTTGGAAGTCCGAGAGAAATATCCGGACTTGTTTATTGATATGTAATTTTGTATTTGAATTTTACATTTTGTTGAACTTAAGAGCTTTTATATATGTCTTAAGTTGTGAAACATTGAGAATGTTTTGATTATTGGTAGTATGTTTTGGAACTTGCCTCATATGGAAGTTGAATGTAACATTATATTTGTTGAATATATTGTTGAAATTGGAAGGATAGTGCATAATGTTGATGCATGTTGAAAGTACATATGTTGTTTACATATTGTGATATGTCTCTTATTTAAGGGATGGGATGACCGGTAATGGGTCGAATTGTTGAATGTTAAATAGTAACATTGATTAAAATGGAGGAAAACCTGTTTTTGAAAACTTGTGCTTAATTTCGGGGGCGAAATTCTTTAAGGGGGGGAGGTTATAGCGATCCCGGGTTTACCCTTGTTGTATAGTGATCCGGACATGTGTCCGTGGATGTTGGTAGTTGTTTATTATCTTGTTTACATCCTTTCTTACGTTGTATTTGAGTTATAGGATGTGTTGAGCGGGTTTGTTTCAGGTTGGTTGAGTTTAGAAACCAAAACTAGTTGCCCAGATTTTTGGCCTGTAAGCTCGAGCGGAGGTGTTGGCGCTCGAGCGTAGATTACACCCATTCAGTAATTGTTGTGCAGTGTTGTACGCTCGAGCGTAGGGTTGGGAGCTCGAGCGGAGGCCTGGTTCTGCAAAAGTGCTGGGCGAGTGCATTCTGCGCTCGAGCGGGAGGTTGGCCGCTCGAGCGGAAGTCTGTGAGTGGCCGCTCGAGCGGGGTGTTTTACGCTCGAGCGGAGACCTGGGTTAAAGTCCCGAATTTGTGACTCTTTAAATCACTTTTTCACTTTCTCTTCTCTCTCTTACTTTTCCAAAATCACCATTGTTGAGCCTCTCACTCTAGACCCTACCTTCTCTCTAGGTTTTGATCTAGTAGGAGTGATTTACTCACCTTTGGCCTTTACAAAAAGGTTGTTGATCGTCGAGGGCTTCATTTTAATCTGAAAATCTCGGGTTTTGGAGCACGTTGGGTTTTGTCGTCTTCTCCTTTGGGACTCCGAATTTGAGGTAGGGATAACCTACTCCTCTCTATGGGTTTTGTCTTTAAATTTTGGTATTTTGAGATGTTGGGCTTGGTTTGGTAAATTTGTGAAAGTTTGGGGCTTTTGTGTAATTTTACAAAAGTTGGGGTTTTATTCATAATAAACCTAGATGCATGTTTGGCATAGAAAAATAGTATGATTGTTGAATCATTGATGAAAATGGGACCTAAGGGTTGAAATGGTAATTATGGAAAATGGCCTAATTACATTGTTTAATTAATTGGGATAATTAATTGGTGAGAAATGAGGAAATGAAATGTTGATTGAATATCCATTTGTGCATTTATTTTCTGTTTTAGAAATAACTGCTTTGGGCTATCGGTGGAGGATAGTCGAGATTGTTGTAGACAATGCATGATGATTAGGTAAACGGAAACTAATCAATGGAATGTGTCATGGAACTTGACGGTTGATAGAATACATTAATTGTGTGTATTGTGTGATTGTATATAGAACCAATGTGTTTATATACGTTATGTGTAGAGGAGGAGATAGGGGATGTACTC
Source organism: Camellia sinensis (assembly GCF_055761805.1). Classification (NCBI taxonomy): domain Eukaryota; kingdom Viridiplantae; phylum Streptophyta; class Magnoliopsida; order Ericales; family Theaceae; genus Camellia; species Camellia sinensis. The sequence goes on from NC_138967.1 coordinate 174,431,946, forward strand.
CGCGGTTTAGGGGAAGATAGGGGATGTACCTCTAAACCGGATAGGTATTGGGAGGAGATAGGGGATGAACTCCGTAGACAGAGCTCATATGCTTGTCTAGAGAAGTGAAGATAGAGCTCATATGCTTATCTTTGTGAAGTGTGGATACAGCTTGTATGCTTATCTGTGGATATTGTTGATATACATATCTGTTGTAGAGTATGGATACAGCTTGTTTGCTTATCTGTGGATATTGTTGATATACATATCTGTTGAGATTGTGGATATAGCTTTTATGCTTATCTGAATGTGAGATATAGTTTTTATACATATCTGTGGAAATGATGATAGAGCTAGCATGCTTATCTGTTGAAAAAGGGAAAATGAAAAGTAATTGGGACTTGTAAGTCGTTGACATAAATATGTAATTTATGTGATTGTATCAGTGTTGACCAACTATCAATTGCTAATGTTTTAGTCATTGTCCATGGTTGGTTTAGTGTATTTCTACTGGGCTGTGGCTCACCCTATATGGGAATATCATTTTCAGGTACAGGAAGCATGCCACCTCCAAGGACATAGCTGGGAGGCTAGTGGCGGGCATAGTTTTGTCGTTTTACTTTTGATGTATTACATGTAATTTCAAGCCAAGGGCTTAATGTGTAAACGAGTTAGAACTCTTTGTTGTAACCAAGTGTTAACTTGGAAAGCTGTAAGCCCGTAGGGCATTTTGTTATGAGGTTAACATGTAATACTTATGTCTTGGAATTCTAATAAATGAAAGGAATGCGGTTAGTTTAAATGTAAATGCATGTCTTATCTGATGGGTTTATTGTTATTATTTTGAGGGCGTTACAGGGGCGAAAATGTGAATCGGCCCTGAACCACCATACGGATGTGACAACCAACTTTCCCATGACAAATAGAACTTGTGACAACAGACGGGATTTAATTAGCACGTGTAGGTTGGGAGTTAGAGTCAAAACTGCCTTAAACTTAACCAAAAAAGAGCATTAAGGGGGTGAAAATGCGAATCGGCCCTCGAACCACTGTACGGATGTCACAACCAGCTTCCCCATGGCAAGTAGGACCTGTGACAATAGATGGGATGTAATTAGCGCGTGTGGATTGGGAGTTAGAGCCGAAAACGCCTTAAACTTAACCGAAAAGGGGCGTTAAGGGGGCAAAAATGTGAATCGGCTCCCTAACCACCGTACAAATGTGAAAACTAGCTTCACCATGACAAGTAGGATCTGTGACAATAGACGGGAAGTAATTAGCACGTGTAGGTTGGGAGTTAGAGTTGAAAACGCCTTAAACTTAATCGAAAAAAGGCATTAAGGGGCGAAAATGCAAAACAGCCTTCGAACAATTGTGCGGATGTCACAACCAACTTCCTCATGGCAAGTAGGACCTGTGACAAAAGACGGAATGTAATTAGCATGTGTAGGTTGGGAGTTAGAGCCGAAAACGCCTTAAACTTAACCGAAAAAAGGCGTTAAAGGGGCAAAAATGTGAATCGGCCTCCGAACCACCAGACGGATGTGACAACAAGCTTCCCTATGAAAAACAAGACCTGTGAAAACAAACGAGATGTAATTAGCAAGTGTACATTGGGAGTTATAGCCGAAACTGCCTTAAACTTAACCGAAAAAGGGCGTTAGGGGGGCGAAAATACGAATCAGCCCCTAAACCATTGTAAAGATGTCACAACCAACTTCCCCATGGAAAGCAGGACCTGTGACAACAGACATGATGTAATTAGCACGTGTAGGTTGGGAGCTAGAGCTGAAAACGCCTTAAACTTAACTGAAAAAGGGCGTTAAGGGGGAAAAAATGAAAAATAGCCCCCGAACCACCATACGGATGTCACAACTAGCTTCCTCATGGAAAGTAGGACCTGTGACAATAGACGGAATGTAATTAGCACGTGTATGTTGGGAGTTAGAGCTAAAAACGCCTAAAACTTAATCGAAAAAAAGGCGTTGATGAGGCGAAAATGCAAAATAGCCCCCGAACCACCATACAGATGTCACAACCTGCTTCCTCATGGCAAGTAGGACTTGTGACAACAGATGGAATGTAATTAGCACATGTAGGTTGGGAGTTAAAGCCGAAAACGCCTTAAACTTAACTGAAAAAGGGCGTTAAGGGGAGAAAATATGAATCGGCCCCTGAACCACCATACAAATGTGACAACCAGCTTCCCCATGAAAAATAGGACCTGTGAAAATAGACGGGATGTAATTAGCACATGTAGGTTAGGAGTTAGAGCCGAAATTGCCTTAAACTTAACCGAAAAAGGGCGTTTAGGGGGCGAAAAAGCGAATCGGCCCCTGAACCATTGTACAGATGTCACAACCAGCTTCTCCATGGAAAGTAGGACCTGTGACAACAGATAAGATGTAATTAGTATGTGTAGGTTGGGAGTTAGAGCCAAAAACGCCTTAAACTTAACCGAAAAAGGGCGTTAAGGGGGCGACAATGTGAATCAGCCCCCGAACCACCGTATGAATGTGACAACCAGCTTCACCATGGCAATTAGGACCTGTGACAATAGATGGGATGTAATTAGCACGTGTAGGTTGGGAGTTAGAGTTGAAAACGCCTTAAACTTAATCGAAAAAAGGCATTAAGGGGCGAAAATGCAAAACAGCCCCTGAACAAGTGTACAGATGTCACAACCTGCTTCCTCATGGCAAGTAGGACCTCTGACAACAGACGGAATGTAATTAGCACGTGTAGGTTGGGAGTTACAACCGAAAACTCCTTAACCTTAACTGAAAAATGGCATTAAGGGGGCGAAAATGTGAATCGGCCCCCGAACCACTGTACGGATATGACAACCAGCTTCCCCACGACAAATAGGATCTGTGACAATAGATGAGATGTAATTAGCATGTGTAGGTTGGGAGTTAGAGCCAAAAACACCATAAACTTAACCGAAAAAGGGCGTTAAAGCGGCAAAAATGTGAAACAGCCCCCAAAGCAACCACACGGATGTCACAACCAGCTTCCCCATGACAAATAGGACCTATGAAAACAGACGAAATGTAGTTAGCACGTGTAAGTTGGGAGTTAGAGCCGAAAATGCCTTAAATTTATTTGAAAAAGAGTAAGTTTGACATCCAATAAATCTTCAACATTTTTATTTAAATTGGTGTCATTGTTTCATCATGGGGCAGAAAATTGTTAAACCAATATCAAATTACGAATGTTAGGATAAAGTTATATTATAGTTACATGGGGTGTGACATTATGCTCAAATGCTATATATGGAACTAATTGGTGTATTTTTTTTTTTTTTTTTTTTTTTTTTGTAGATGGCTTTTGGCATGGAGTTGTGGATATTCCATTTTTGTGGACAGATGACAATTTACACTTTTGTAAACTTCTGCATTTTTGTCATCCACTGCTTTTTGTGTAGGTTTGTATTAATTGTACATCATACTTTTGGCGGGGTACATAATATTTTTTCCTTCGAATAGATAATTGATGTCATGATCTATTGATTACCTTTTGTCGTGATACATATTACCATGGTATTTTGCACCATGCCAAATGGTCATTTGGCATAGTAGTAAATATATTTTTGTATACAGAGGATGAAACTTCCCTTTGATCGTTTATGTTATGTACGAAATTATTATTTTAAATTGGAATTAATGTATTTGATTTGTATGGAATTATTGACATTTGAAGGTATTAATTTTTAGATGGTTGGAAGTGAAATGGATGTAGATTGTTGAATGGGTGATAATATATGTATAAACCAGTTTGTATATATCATACAGGTTGCATGGAATATATACAAGTTGTGGGTGTGGACAAATTAAAAATAAAAATAAAAATAAATAAAATGATGTTTTGGTGACTAAAAAATTGGCAGCCAAAAATAAAGTCAATATTTTTGCCAACTAAATAGTTAGTAGCTAAAAAAAAGAATTAAATGAAAACAAATCTTTTGGTTACTAAATATTTAGTAGCCACAACAAATAAGACTTTAGGCGACTAATAATTTAGTAGCCAAAAAAAAAAGGAAAAACACTTTTGGCGACCAAACTATTAGAAGCCAAAACAGAAATTATTGGACCTTAGGCGACGAAAGTGTTAGTAGCTAAGCAATTTAAGCTTTGGCAACAAAAATATTAGTCGCTGAAAAGTGCTTTAGGCAACTAAAATATTAGTAGCCAAACAGAAAATGTTAGGCCTTAGGCGACTAAAGTTTTAGTAGCTAAACAGTTTAGGTTTTGACGACCAAAAATATTAGTCGTTGAAAATGTCATGTTAAATTTAGTTGAAACACTTTTGGCGACTAAATTATTAGTCACCAATTGTGTGCTTTTAGCGACTAAAATTTTTTTAGTCGCCAATTACTTTCCCCGACTATCTTTCAACGACAAAGGTGGCGACCAAAATATTAGTCGGCAAAAGGTTTTGGCGACCAAAATTGGACCTTTAGGGACTAAAAAGTTAGTCGCCAAATCTGTATTTTGTTATAGTGACAATTATTCCACTTGCACGTAAAACCAATCACTAAGTTTAAAAAACTATTGTGTTTGATTCTGTGATCAATTTATATATTTACAAAAAATTTCATCCTAGAAGTAGTAATCTTACCCAATTGCATATATTCCCAAACCTGTTTCCTAACTACAAAATATACCCTAGAGCCCAACCATATACATTGTTAAAAACTTGTTTTTAAGACAAATGGTTATCTAATTAGAGTTGGGTTTAGGGTGATTTTTTAGGCTAACACTACAGGAAAAAAGAGTTTAGGCGACGTTTGTTTAGCGACATTTTTTTAAACGTCACTTTTTTTTAACATTTAACGACGTTTTATAAAACGTCGCATATTTGCATAATAAAACGATACCGTTTTGTAATAGGAGGCGTTGAAAAACGCCTCCAAATGCGTTGTGATTCACGCGCCCCCTTTTCAAACCCTAATTTTGAATCTGAGACTCACCTAAGACCCAGATCTCAAGCGCGCTCTCTCGCTCTCTCTAAATCTCAGAGCGATTTCGAAGCTCCACCGCTTATTCATTCTCAGAGCGAGGTAGCGAGCACCAATGAAGGTGAGCTCCACTGTCTCTCTCTCTCTCTCTCTCTCTCAACCCTCTCTAAACCCTTATCAGAGCGATTCAGAGATTCATCTCAGAGATTTAGAGATTCATCTCAGAGATTTAGAGATTCAAAGCGATTTCATCTCAGTGATTTCATCGCAGAGCGTCAGAGATTCAGATCGGTCTCCACCATCTGCACCATCGTCTGCACCATCATCTGCACCATCGTCTACTAAGGTGAGCTCCACCCTCTCTCTCTCTAAAGCTCTTCCTTCCCGTCTCTGTGTGTGTGTGTGTGTGTGTGTGTCTGTTTCAGTGATTGATGAGTTGTATGTGCTCTGTTTCAGTAATTGTTTTTCACTGATGAGTTATATATGCTCTGTTTCATTGCCTTTTCTTTGTTTGGTTGCTGAGAAAACTGGGAAAAAAATATTAAGGAATATAAACCTGGATTGTTTTCTTTTTTCATGCACTTGATTTTTCTGTAATTTCAGTTCTAGCATTCATTTGAGATTCAAGCTTATGACTGATATCACTCCATCTCATATCGGCATTTCCCCCCCTCTCTTTATATAAATTTTTTGTATTTTGCAGAAATTTATGCATATATATTTATTGAAATTGAAATTATTAATTTTCTGTGTGTAATAGAGTTTGATCAATTGGTGATTTATGTATGGTTCTGTGTTTTCTACACTAATATGTCATTACAGATAGCTACTCATCTACTTCAATTTAATTTTTTGCCCATTTGAATGAAATAAGAAATTCTTAGGCTACTTGAGATTGCATCTGGTAGATGCTTAGTTCAAGTTGATGATGTACAGGGCCGATTCATATATCAATTTGTAATTAAACCTAATTTATATGTATTGCTGCCTTTTAATCCTATATATTGGTGCCAACTGCCTGTACTACGAAGTTGCAGAGAGATGGAGTCCCAGTCCCTCAAGCTTCGCAACATTTTGGAGTTTCACAATCTCCCAATCTCGCCGACTCATCGGTTCTCACTCCTTGTTCACCCATGTGAACTCACTTCTCTCCCATCACTCTTCTCATCATCGTCGAATCCTTCTCACACTCGAATTCTTCACCAATTCAGTCGAATTCAAACAGCCCCTTGTTGCAAAGAACCTGTACATTTTCCAATCGACTCGGTGGAAACTTCTTCAAGCCATGCATTCCAGTCCGCGTCCAAGGTCGAAGATGATGACACCAATTCGATGCCCTCTGGTACTATTTCCCAACCCTAGACTCTCGATATATATACATATACAAATAAATGTGTGTCTGTAACCCTAGAATGCTTTAATATTTGGGTGATTTCGTAGACATTGGCTTGATTCAACGTGTTGTGTGGATTGGTTTGACCACCATCATGAGCAAGATTCTGGTGATTTTTAACGATTAAAACCACCTCAACATTTTGATTGTTCTTGCTTAATTTTTTGATGTAATTGTTATTGTTTTTCATCGCAGAGATTAATTAGGGAGATTATCGTGGCTTCAGTTTTCGGCATAGGTTCAGTGGCAACTGCATTCAAGTAACCACGCTTTTCTTTAATCATATTTCATGTAAATACTTATCACGTGTTTAAATTGAGTATTTACATATATTTCAAATGTGTCGTATGTGACTTGAGCTTTTAATTTTCTGAAAGTCGAGCATTCATGCTACATTAGTTCTAGGTGCTTTAACTTTCTAATAATTTAATCTCATTATGCGAGTGTATAATCTAGGTGTCTATATTTATATGCATGTGGGTTAGTGTCATTGCCTTTTTAATTTTGGGCAGTGATATGACCCTTCATAGTTCATGGGGATGCTCTGAACTTATAGATTCTTTAGCTAAAGCTTATTTGTGGTTTTCATTTTTCTCTTCCTTTTTGATTTCAGTAATATGTGTTTGTCATGTGTTTTGGTTTTTGCAACTAACTTCTGCAGCTTGTTGGGTTGTGCGCTGCTATCTGTTACATGGTAATTTGGGTTGGATACGCAGACGTGCACTTAATCTTTGGTGTTTCTATGACTTGAGAGCATGTGTGGCTCTGCAGGGAGAGCTGAATAATCAGCTGAAGCAGTAGTTCTGGAAGATCTAGGTATGCTATTCCAGTCTGTATCTCTCTACCAATGATAGGAATTGCCACTTCTTTTGTAACTGACTTTAGATACTCAGCATGATAGTTTTATCTGCTTCTCATTCTTTAGATGTTCTAGCCAATTCTTATTCAAGCTTTGAAACTTGATGCTGTTGATGAATATTTTCTTAGATTGTGAATGCTTCATTCATTTGCTTGCCTAGTGCTCATGTTACAGGGCTGTAAACAAGCGAAGTTCTTATGGTCATTTGCTTTGTTGTCATCCATGAACTTGTTCAAGTGCTCATTAATGACATCATTCTTTGTTCTACAGGAGAAACAAAATGCCAAGAAGGAAATTGAATAGCTTGAGTTGAAGTCTTGTTTTTACAAGCATCAGTTCGCCAACAGCATTCACTAGCATACCTAATAAACCAGGTATCTGATGGCTTAAACACACTAACCAACAATTAGCAGCATGCATGGAAGCTGCCTATAATTATAATATATCTTTGCATTATTAGCCAAGCAAGTTGACTCAAATCTTGTTGACCTTTGATCCATTTTGCTTTATTGTCACTTCTTTTAGGTCTCCAATTCTAGGTGGCTTTTTGAATGCAAATATAGTTTATTAGAAGACCTTTACAAAGTGCTTGCCTACTACTAAATGTTTGTGACTTTACTGTGTGTATATATATATACACATATAAATTTTCCTATGTATATGGTGATCTCATGTGCTCTGTCTTCATGTTGATTCCTTTTCATTTTTGATTTAAATGTAGTGCCTCTGTTCAGCTTCTTTCTTAATCATAATGTTTTAGAGATAGTTTACACTAATCAGAGTATATTTGTTCTTTCTTCTTTTTTTTTTCTTTTTCTTTTCATAGAGGAGGCAATAATTGTAATACAACACTCTGAAAATGGCAAACATAGCTGGGCCTTATGTCAAAGTTACAAGTAACTTCTTAATTGAAATCTCATACTCACTGTGATTTATTCCTTCCTCTACGATTCATTCCTTCATATATAGCACCATGTTCTGAGATTAATGAACCATCTTTTCATCTTCTAAAGTTCATGACCCTTTCCCATTGTCAAGCATAAGGTTTTTATTTTTAGCCTATTTTTTGTTTATATTTGTTAATCTTGCCATTTCTTTTGTTTTGTTTTTCTGCTCTCGATTAGTATGGGAGCAGTTATCTCCGCAGTCTAAAACATCTCTTCCACAACCCTGCTTCTCACATGATGGGACAACCCCATGTGAGTGTGTGGTCTGCAGAACTAACAATTGCATAATAATTAGTGTATATATATGTGTTTGCTAACAAAGGGATGGATTGACATCCTGAAATTTGAAAGGAAGTGATGTCTAATCTGGATTTGATTTAGGTCCTCCAAACAGCTTCATCCTGTCAGTTTTGGAAGTTTGAATTAAAAATGCTGGCTTGTCGATGTGATTCATTAAGTTTCCGTTTTGATTTATCATTTGTTGACAACCATGTCTTGTTTTATAGAATGTCTCACAGAATTTGCAATTTCATCAATCCTTTTCAGGCCCTGAACTTTGCTTTCAAAGATTATTTCAAGAGGCTGTTTAATTTCAAGAGAGACAAGGATGGTTACTGGAAGTGGTTCGCCGGGAATTTGGCGTCAGGTGCTGCTGCTGGTGCTTCATCTTCTCTTTTTGTTTATTCCCTAGATTATGCTCGAACATGTTTGGCTAATGATGCTACAGCTGCTAAGAATGGTGGTGGAAGGCAGTTTAATGGTTTAATTGATGTTTGCAGCCTCATAACTAATCCCATTATTGGATGATTTCCAAAATTTGCCTGGTTTATTATTTCAAATATTTTTTTGTTGGAGCACGTAATGTTATTATAGACCTTTTCACATATCACTAGATACTGGCTTGGTCTCAAATCAATTCTTTTGTTATTTTTCTGCCTTTTTCTTTTGACAAATGTTCATTTGAATGGAAATAGGAGTTATTGTTTCATATTAGTGCTACTTTGCAATTTTATTACAAGTAATAATTTAAAAATAAAAATAAAGATGTAATGGCATTTCTCAGAACCTCACTATATAGGTTTTTAAAAATTAAGAAAGCTATAATGATGTTTTTGAAATGTCGCTAAAAGTTGTCAGGACATCACTTTGCAGTTGAGTATCACATTTAGAGGCGTTTTAAAAAACACCGCCTATAACAAATTAACGACGTTTCCAAAGCGTCGCTAAAAATTGTCATGACGTCACTTTGCCTTATGTACCACATTTAGCGGCGTTTTTTAAAACGCCGCCTATAACAAATTAACGACGTTTTTAAAGCGCCACAATGCTATAGCGACGGCCGCGTCCTCGGCGTTTGGTGCAAAACGTCACAAAAAGAATTAGTGGCGTTTTTGGCATTTATCGCGGCGTTTTTTAAACGCCGCTAAAAGCTAAATTTCCTGCAGTGTAAATTTTGTCCTTGGTCTATTTACATCCTCTCATTCATCACAACTTCATGTGCAACTGGGCAGTATGTGAAGAGGAGTGTTAGAAAGTCGTTACATATCATCTCTTTAAAGCACCCAAGCTTGGTCAAATACTAGTTCAATAGTTTTTCTAACTTTTTAACATCTTATTAGAACACTAATTCCAGGAGATCTTGAATACAAGTCTTTCTCGCCTGTTATCTCTATCATTTTGGGATCTATTCAATATCTTTTCCAGTGAGAGGGAGTGTTAATTTGATATATATTATTAGACTGATTTCTTAACAGTTCAAGTTTTTGAAGCAATTGGTGATCTAACAATACTCTCAATTGGTTACTATAGGGGTTATTAGCGTGGAATTCAAGAATGAATCTTCACATTTCACCACTTAATAGTGAATTTTTACATTTTTTTTTAATTTTCAATTTGGAGGATTGGGCATTTGAGCTACTGGTACTGTTAGTTGGGTTGATGCCAAACGCAGAAATAACTTCATTGATTGCAATGTGGTAATGTTTCTTTTTTCTTTCTTTCTGATTTTGATTTCCAACAATTTCTGGAACAGTGTTTTTTGTGCTGCTTGACTTGACTCTGTTAAGGGTTTTTGTTTTTGTTGTTTTATTTTATTTTTTTTGGGTATATTCTCGGTGTCAATACAGAAGCTATCGCCGTCATGATTACTTATGGTCTCAGCGTTGCTGTTAGGTTTGTTGCTTATTTTTTCTTTTTATTTTTTGCAATTTGAATAATTCATCTTATAGAGTTTACTGAGCAAATTATTCATGAAAAAAAAAAATTAATTTGACAGGCCCATTTGGGAACGTAGTTTGGCTTTTAACATATTTTTGGTTACATCACCTTTCTATTTTTCTTGTACATTTTCTTTTTAAAAGCCAAGAAATCAACTTTTCAAAACAATCCAAAATGATTAGATCACATTCGTTTTGAAAAATATATTGTAAGAATGAATTTGATAATAGACTATTTTTTAAAAGCATGATTCTACCATGTAACTACTGATGATGTCTGTTCAATTTGAATCTTTGTATAAATACTTTGCTCAGTATACCCTCCAATATAATGATATGGATCATAGATATAGGTATTGTTTGGTACAACTTTTAGGAGATGGTTATAGTTTATTTTAATTTAAGAATCTGTGCTAGACTATTTGATGTAACTTCTGCTTATAATTTATTAGGTAGAAATAACTTAAATAAACTAAAAAAAAAATTGATTATTTGAAAACTGAGAAATAAGTACTTTTAATTTTTACTTTCTAATTATAAACTTTTAACTTAAAAAAAACTTCACTACACAAGGCCATAGGCTCTGAGATTTTGGCCCCCAACAGCATCTCTATGTGGATGCCTAACTAGAAAAAAAAAAAAGTAAATGTATTTTTGTTTTGCTATATGGAAATTTGTTTGGCAAACTAGTTTCCAAAATTAAAAAATAAAAAATCTGAAAACAACCCATTGTTTAGAAACACCAGAAGTTGTTTGTTCCAAAACTTTTTACTATTTTTATCTCCAAAAACATTAAAAAATAAATGATAATAATAATAGTATGAAAGCACAACAAAACAAGGCAATTCCCCTGTTCATTTTTGTTTGAGGGTGTTTGAATAAACCAAAACTTTCTGTAACAGCACAAGGGTGTCGAACGAGTTAGGAGCAGGCAATCCAGATCGAGCCTGTAGGAATGGGTTCAAGAAAGGAGTTGGAAAATTCGAAGATCTTCGAAGATCCTTGAAGAACAATTTCGAATTCTCTAGAATATGATGAGAGGCTTAGATTCTTCAATAATCTCAACTTAGGAACACGACAACAAAGGAGATGATGGAGATAAGAGATTGGGTGAAGAAGAAGGCAAAATGGCTAGAGAATAGAATAATGGCAAGGCTCTCCCATTGATCTCCCACTTTCACTCTCAAGGTCGATAATGGAGAAGGGAAATTAGTTCTTTCCCAAGAGTTAAAAATCTCCAAAATCCATCCCTTGTAAAGCTATGGGTGGGTGCTATTTATAGGCACCTCATGATGTAGGATGGAGCCCATGTGCAAGGCACATGGGGGATATTTTCTCTAATCACCTTGTCCGAGGGGGTGATCTCTCCGAGGAGGTGACTTCTCCGAGGAGGTGACTTCTCCGAGGAGGTGACCTCTCCGAGGAAGTGACTTCTCCGAGGAGGTGACCTCTCCGAGGAGGTGACTTCTCCGAGGATGAGAAAACCCCGAAGAGGAGATCAATCCCTCGGCGAACCCTTCTTCTTAGCCACACCTAACCAATGATCCCCAATCATCCCAAAGGGTCAGGAGTAGTCCCAGAGGACGTCCTGCCGCAAAATATTGCCGAGTCTCATGGACCCCCCGGGGTCGTGCCACCTCGACCCGGGTATAGGCTAGTTTAACCGAAGAGTGAATTTATCTCCACTCACCGTCCTCGGGATCGGGTCCTTTGTTCGGACTCCATTACGCCCATGGTTCTGGTACGTAGACCCCGGAAAGCTCCGAGCCCGCAAGTGTTCTGGGACTCATTAACGGAGCGACTTCTAGATTGCGTCTGAATCCGTTCGAAGCCAAGTGTTTCGGACCTCTAGGTTCGTGGATCCGAACCCTTTCGAGTCCGAGTGCCTCGGATCTCTAGGCTTGCTTAATACCCTTTCGAGTCCGGGCCCGAGTAAGTCTCTAGGTTCGTGGACCCGAACCCTTTCGAGGCTTACAGCGATTCAATCCGTTTGATGGCGATAAATCTGGGCCCACCGATTCTTGGACTTGCGATAAATTCGGGCCCACTAATCTTGGGCTATTGGGCCTAAATAATTTAGTGGGCTCAAATTAGCCCCTCTTACAGAGCCAAGAAAGCCATGGGTGTGACTCTCAAGCTCTCTATCTTGCTTGCTCTCATTGTTGTATTGGCTCTAGCCTTTAGTCACAATATCTGGGCTGGCTTCTTCAGTGATGGATCAACAATTACAAAGGAATTTGCTTCGTTGACCCCATTTCTTGTGGTTTCAATCATGTTTGATTCCTTCCAAGGTGTCTTATCAGGTTTGAATCTTCTTACTTTACTTTCTTTATTTTTGTGTTTTGAGGACATAATACTGGGCTTAGCGGTGTTAACATCATCAATAAATAACTTTAAATGAGATCGGGTGTCAATCGCTTGGTTAGATGTTTTATTGATCAGTGATATCATGTGCACCTAATATTTGTACTATTTTAAGAATAGATCGGACTTTTCTATATGGATTGTATTATTAAGTTGAACTCTTAGGGCCTATCATAGTTCCCTTAAGATAATTTAAATCGTTCATTTTGTCGATCTTGGTATCTTGATAATCAATGAAAAAAAAAGACAATTAATCAGAACAATTATAACCATATAATTTTTGATGGATTGGAGAGAGGCCTCACAATAAGAAAGTAATTTTTCATATTTTTTGTTGTAGGGGTGGCAAGAGGATGTGGATGGCAGCAGACAGCAGTGTACGTTAATTTGGCAGCATTCTATTTGATTGGCATGCCCATTGCCATCCTTCTAGGGTTTAAATTCAAACTATACGCTTAGGTGACTCTCTCACACTTTTTTTGTTTTTGTTTTGTTTTGTTTTATATTTTTTATGAAGATATCCTTAATATATTAATAGTTAGATTATAACACACAGGTTAACGTCTCTCTATAAATTCAAATTTGAAATCACACCCTGATACCTAAGTGTCTTCTCAATGACCACGTCACTTTCTCACACATTACAAACTGATAATTAAAAAGCAGAAATTAAAATACATTTCACCACATTTTTCAATAATAATTATTATTATTAATAATTTATTTAAACAATTTTTGCTTACAAACTGTTAAAAAAAGCTAAATAAAAAACTATAACGCAGATTTCTAAGTTGTCGTTTGACAATTGATTTTTTTAGTTGGTTTTTTAACTTTTTAACTTTTTTTGTTTGGGGCTAAAATGTTGTTTGGTTTGACTTTTTTGACTGTTATGAAAAAAAAAGTGAAATGATTATGCTTGAATGTGATATTTTGTCTTATTGATTTATTTAGTTTGTTTTGTCTTTTGTGCTTTTTTAGCCAAAAAAAAACTATTGCCGAACAACCCCTTAAATAAGAAAAACTATAAGTGGGGCAAAATAATACAATCCAAAGATATTATTGATCAAGAATGCTTTTACAATCTTATTTGTAAGAATAATAATTTTAATTCAAATAGAAAATAGCTAACTAGGCCAATTATAAAAATAACAAATTTGAGTTCAGCCCATATTTACATACAAGTCTTAGAAACGTGTCAAAACAAATGGCACACAAAGGCAAAAATTCCTAAATAAAGTTATTATACTAGAAAAAAAAAAAGTTTACATAAATGGAAAATATGCAAATTTAGAAGACTAAACATCAAAATTTGTCTAGAATCTTACTTAAATCGTAGTATAACAGTGAATTTTATTTGCGTCGTTTCTAATCAGACTACTAAATTTGAAGCAACTCTAAACTCATTCATCAAAATTCTGGTCGTGCCACTAGTCACGACCTCTTCGATTACTTATTCTAGATGATGAAATGCCGAGTTAATTTTTTTTTTATTAAACTTATAAATTTTCTTGCTTCATTTTTTTGCCAGGGAGCCACTCTTTGGGTGCTTACAAAGCTCTCTAACTGGATTACACTAGAGTAATTGGAAAACAACTCTGAAGAGAAACATGTTCTTGTTTAACCTATTTTACTTTTTGATATGACATTGCTTGTTAAATGTGAGTCCTAGTATCACAACCCAAACTCGCCATTATAGGTTTAGTGCTGTAAGAGGCCAATAATCTTAGGATTAACAAAGGCTTCTGAACAAATTAAATAAAATACAAGGGCTAGCTGAAGCAAGTACAAACATACAATGTCCATAGAGCTATGTAGACATACATGGGACAGAAAAATTTTAAACTTTATATACATATCAATGACGTCATATTTACATTAGTCTTACATCAACAAAACCCACATAAATACATCTTACAAAAACTTGTTCAGTTGAACAGAAGAAAACAAAAAGAGCTCAAAACTTGATAACAGAACATGATCACACGAAAACGGGAACTTCGTCAGGAGGCATTATGGCTCGCCAACATAAAAGAATCCAAGCAACAGTTTAGGCCTGATCACGCGCATGATCACCTACATACATAAATAATACGATGAGCTGCAGTTCAGTGAATAATAATAGAGTAAAGGTTTTAATGAATAATGTCCATAACAAATTCAGAAATCAGAATTCAGATCAGAAACAAATTCATATTCATATTCATATTCGTATTCAAAGTTCCCATATTCCATATGATCATACGTGGTACATCCATTAGCATTAACAAATCCGATGACCCATAAAGGCATAAAGGCATTTCGATGACTCATGTGCACAGAGACGTTTCCGATGACCCATAAAAGGACGGCCATAAAGGTATTCCGATGACCCATAAAAGGACACACATCATATGACGCTAAGGATGCCACGAATACATTTCAGAAACTTAGACAATCGTTCATTTATACAAAGCTTAGCATTTCAGAAAACTGATCATTTCATATTATCAGAAAATAATTAAAGTCAAACATAGATTTACAGAGTTATTACTCACTGTTGGTTCCGATAGCAGATTAGACGAATCAAACAACCAAGCAGCTAAGGCACGTGACCTACACAAACACATAGCAGATATACAATGAAACGCACATTTTGAAAACACTTAACTTGTTTCTTTTCTATCTCTGTGTGTTTCTACTCCTTATCCTCATTATTATGTCGTAATTAAGGCTTGTGAATGCTAAGATGCAATGAGGATGCCAAAATATATGTTGTAACACTTAGTCAAATTTCTAAAAATAGGATCTTCGCTCGAGCGCAACTTTGGTCGCTCGAGCAGACTACAAAATTCTGTAAAATTTCTAGGAGCTTTTGTTTTATGCTTGAGCGCAACTTCTGGTTGCTCGAGCCAAGGTTCAAAAATAGGCGCGGTCGCTCAAGCGCAGGTTCCCTCGCTCGTGTAGAGGCTTATGTCTACAAACGTACTGGGAGCATGAATACGTACGGGCCAACTTTTGGTCACTCGAGCGAAAGTGCAAAACAAAGAGTGGTGGCTCGAGCGCAGGTTCTGTCACTTGAGCGATGTTGCAGAATTCTGGAATTTCCAAATTGATGTTCAAGATGCAAAAGTCAATTTCAAATCTTTAAAACACATCTTTGGGCTCAAAACTTGAGAAAACATGTATAAACTTGTAAAACAACAAGAATTAAGGATCATTTCGCAAAAATCAAGACCCAAGAGTAAGTCAATTGTCCAAAATTCAACTTGAAACTTAAAGAACATGACTTGCATGTAATGATATGAGCTTTAACTTTCCAAAACATGATCAATTGAGATGTTTGGTACAAAAACATGTTGAATTCTCAAAACATAGCCAAGGTAAGGTCATACATGTGAAAATTTTTGGATAAACAACTTCAAAATACCATGATATGTACATACATGCTAGATATGGTCTCAATTCTAGTTTTTTAGCTTATTTCTTGTATCTGTTAGCTCAATTCTCTTAAATTCATGCATTAATCAACTCAAGTACAAACCTAAAGGTTTGGATTCTTACCTTAAGTGTTCAATTGGGCTCTAAATAACCAATTCTCAAAGTCTCCAAGCTAGTTCCTCCAAAATTCTTGGCTAATCTCCCTTCTTTAGCTTTGATCACAATTGTTTCCTTCTCTCTCTCTCTCTCTTTCTCTCTCTCTCTCTTTCTTCCATGTTTTTCTCCTCAAAAAGATGATGAACCAAGAGCGTCTAATGTGTGTATAATCCTTATATAGGCTTGGTTAGTGGGCTTAATTAAACTAGACTTACCACTAATCAAATGGGCATTATTTTATTCTAATTAAATTTACCATAAAATTCTCAAAATTCTAAATAACACATATACCGAGTCGATTTCGTGATCGGATGCTGACAAGGCCTTCAATTCGTATAATGAAACATGAATACTGACAGATATTTCCACGACGAACAGATATAAGCATATATAATACCATGCACATGTAATTAATGTAGGATTCTCTCTTAATTATTTGTTAAGCATTCTTAATCATGGTTTAACAGTTAATTACAGGTCGAGGTTATTACAGTCTTCCCTCCTTAAAGAGTTTGGTTCTCTAAACTCAAATTACCTTCATTTTGGAAGAACATTGGGTCTAGTGGAAATAAATCCAGATATCTCTTCATCATATCTTCTTCTGTTTCCCATGTTGCATGGGTTCCTCCATGATTTTGCCAATCAACCTTCACCAATAGAATCTCCTTGTTTTTTAATCTCTTGATCCTACGGTTTACAATTCAGATTGGCCATTCGTTATTTGTATAGTCATCCTTTAGAAGTGCGTGATATGATGTGGATCCCGTAAATATTCCCGAAGTATAGAAATATGAAACACATTGTGCATTTGCTCCATAACCGGAGGTAGAGCCACTTGGTAAGTCACAGGGTTGATTTTCTCAATAATTTCATACGGGCCACTGTACCGCGATACTAGTTTGCCTTAAACCCCAAATCGAGTTTGTCCTTTAATTGGAGTTACTTTTATAAACACATGATCACAGACTTCATATTTCCTCTTTTTCCTCCGGATATCTGCATAACTCTTTTGATGACTTTGGGCAGTTTTCAAACATTGTTGAATCAGTTTCACTTTCTCAGTTATTTCTTGTACAAGTTCTAGTCCCAACAATGGTCTATCACCGACTTCAACCTAACAAATTGGAGACCAGCACTTCCTACCATATAAAGCTTTATAAGAGGAGCCATTTCAATACTCGAGTGATGACTGTTGTTATACACAAACTTGGCCACAGGCAAATAAGCTTCCCAATTCGCTTGGAAATCCAATACACACATTCTCAACATATCTTCCAAAGTTTGAATGGTCCGTTCAGATTGGCCATCTGTTTGTGGGTGATAAGCACTGCTCAGTCTCAACTCAGTTCCCAAAACTTGTTGCAAACTCTACCTGAATCTTGAAGTGAACTTGGGATCTCTGTCAGATACAATAGATACTGGCACACCGTATAATATCACAAATCTCATTTATATAAATGTTAGCTAATTTGTCTACATTATAAAGAGTCTTCACAAGCAAAAAGTAAGCAGATTTAGTTAATCGATCAACAATGACCCAAATAGAATCCATACCTTGGTCAGTGAGGCAAGCCAACAATAAAGTCTATCGCAATGTGCTCCTATTTCCATTTCGGTATTGGAAACGGTTGCAGTAATCTAGTGGGCCGTTGATGTTCGGCTTTCACTTGTTGACAATGCAAACATCTAGCTGCAAAGTCAGCAACACACTTCTTCATGCCAGGCCACCAGAAATTCTGTTTCTAATCTTTGTACAATTTTGTGTTTCTCGGATGCATAACAAATTTGGAATTGTGTGCTTCAGTCATGACACGTTTCCTCAGTTCTGAACAATCTGGTACGCAAAGCCTACCCTAGAGTTTCAACACAATTATTTTCATATACAAATCTCGGCCTCGACTTAAAACTAATTTCTTCAACAATCTTCTTTAGAAATTCATCTTCTATTTGTTTTTCTTTAACTTTCTCTATGATAGTTGGTTGTGCAGAAATGGCAGGTAGGACTCCAGCTTGTTTACGTAATACAATTTCAATTTCATTCCTTTCTAGTTCATACAACAAGTCTTTCTAACCAGTAAGTAAACATGCCAAATTCCCAATAGATTTCTGATTCAAAGCATCTGCAACTGTATTTGCCTTTCCGGGATGATACATAATCTGTAAATCATAGTCTTTAATCAACTCGAACTATCTCCTCTATCTCATGTTCAGTTCTTTATGAGTGAAAAAGTATTTCAAACTCTTATGATCCGTATATACTTCACAGGTTGTGCTATATAGATAGTGATGCCAGATTTTTAAAGCAAACACTACAGCTGCAAGTTCCAGGTTATAGGTCGGATAATTCTTTTCATGGGGGTAGAGTTGACAAGAAACATAAGCAATCACTTTACCATTTTGCATTAGTACACACCCCAAATCTTTGTATGAAGCGTTACTGTAAATTTAAAACCCATATGTACCATTAGTTAGAGTCAAATTGGTGCAATCACTAATCTCGTTTTCAACTCTTGGAAGGTAGACTCTCTTTGATCATTCCAATCAAACGGCACATTTTTCTATGTCAACTGTGTCAATGGCATGACAAGTTTGGAGAAGTCTTTCACAAATCTTCTATAATACCTAGCAAGTCCCAGAAAACTTCTAACCTTTGACATATTTCTTGGTCTAGGCCAATCTACAATAGCTTCAATTTTTTGTGGGTCCACTGATATGCCATTCTTGTTGCTAACATGCCCCCAAAAAGGTCACACTGTCAAGCCAGAATTCACATTTGGAGAGTTTCGCATACAATTTCCTTTCTCTCGGAATTTGTAACACGGGTCTCAAATGATTTTTATGATCTTTACTACTTTTGGAATAAATCAAAATATCATCTGTGGGGGCCGAGAAGAGGGAGTCGTAGAGATTCCAGATAGTCAAATCACGAAGAGTTGAGATTCGAAGCACTCGGCAATTGGCTCGCAAGCTCAAATCCAACCCTATTCGGCCAAATAACCGATTAGGCAAGGGGCCGAGTGAAGGTCGGTCTATTATAAAATGTGCCGAATATGAGTTGGAAATGGACTTAATCTCGAGGCCCATGGAAGAAAAGATATAAATAAAAGAACATCAGTCAGAAAGAGGTATGTGAGAATTGTTGTGCTTAACTTAGAACACAAGCATTCTTAAGTGTGGATTCTGACTTGTCCGTCGGAGTGCTAATTCTGGCACCCCAGATCGAAGTGTTTATTTATTTTCAGGTGACCAGAAGAGGATCACGAGCGTTCTCCAGGATCAGAAGAGTATTTCCAAACCACTTCTCCACAACTGGTGCCGTTTATGGGAATACTCAAGCACATCCATGGCGAGCGTGGCGGAAGATCCTCCGACAGTCACTATCGACCCTATACCGCAAGATGAAACAACTCCAACAAACATGCTTGGAACAGGGACTATCGCCGCAAGACGTGCCTTGATTTTTGCCTCACCCTCGATTTCGGAGCACGAAGCAATGCAAGCGATCCTACAACAAGCAAAGCAAAATGAACAAAGATTGGAGAACATGATCGCAGAGAATGAACATCTCCGTCAGGATTTGGCCTTGGAGGTGGCGAAGTCCAAACAAGCTGCATACCAAGGCCCGGGACGACCCGTGAGAGTAGCTGGTCGACATTCTCGAGCCCGACAACAAGATACTAATAGCAACTCCAACTCATTATCCTCGGAGCCCAAGAAGAAGGGACAATCTGAAATTTTCAGTTCTTCTGAATAAAGTCCCCGCACAAGGCATAAGCGAAGAAGAAACAACTCAGATGACGATCAGCACGATCCTTTTGTACGACGGATTGCAAAGGCAGTGCTACCCAAGAAATTCTAAGCACCATCATTCACCTTGTACGATGGTAAATTGGTACAAGATGGCCGGCTACAACGGTACGTCCGAAAAGGAAACCCAACCAAAGCAATATCCTTGACACAGGATTCACATGCGATCCGCATGATCCACATGATATACAGCCTGCCAATGTCATCAGCGGTGCACACGATTCAGTTGAAGTCTAACCCTCAAGAGCAACTCACTCCGGCTAAACGGCCCCATGAAGCCGAGGTTATCACTTTTGATGATTCAGATTTGGCCGGAGTAACACTGCCCGACATTGATCCCTTGGTAATTGAGTTACGCATAAACCGATTAACAGTTGAGCGTGTACTCATTGATCCGGGGAGCACATCGGAGATTATGTACTACAAGACATTCACCAAACTCGGCTTCTCCAAATCGGATCTTGTAGACACCCCATTTTTGACCGACCTTAAGACTCAGACGTCACCGATTGAGCGCTCGGTGATGGTGCATATCGTGCTCATTCAGAAGTTTCAGAGTCTCGGCTGCGAGCCTTGCCTCCGGACTTCCGGACTCTTTCATGCTTTGCCTCGGTTTGCGAACCAGGCTCTGTTTTCTCTGTTTTCTCTTCCCGAAGGGAGGGAGAGGTCTCGTAGATCATCTCTCAGTGGCCATAGGCTACGTTTTGTGGTCGTAGGCCATTTTGCCCGTTTGGAGCCCGGTTTTTAGTTTTTCATAGCCGTTGGCCGTGTGCCTCGGTTCGGGACCACTTAACCACCTCCGTTTGCTCCAGCTTTTGGCATGCATCTTATTTGCTCCCTTTTGAGGGACACTGTGGCTCGAAAAACCAACTTCGTGGTCGAACACCACTTCCAGTGCCTAACAGTCAGTTTTCGGGGCCTTGGGCTACGCGTTTCGACCCCTGAACCTTCATTTTGCATCGGTTTGGGTTCATTTTTGGCAGGAACCTCTGTTTCATTGTTAGAAAGGTCGTAGAAGGGTGGGAGGCTAGTAATTGTTCTGACAACCAGTTCTATTCCTCCATCGCCCGTTTTTCTCACTTGAAAGCCAAAGTTGACCATCCTAAGGCCACTTTTTCTTGCCCCAAACCACATATTTGTGTTGTACACACCTGGGATGCCACCAATATCACATGGCCGGTCAGTAATTCTTTGTGACCCTTTTGAACCCCTCCTAAAAGTGGCCTTTTCTCTCTCTTGGTTCACTTTCTCCAGTTTTTGACTATATGGTTGTGTTGTGCACACATGGGAGGCCCTCTTTCTTGGGCAGCCGACCACTAATCATGATTGACCCTTTTGACCCTTGGCCGGCAGGCCATGGGGAGAGCTGGCCGGCCACCTAAACCCTAGATAACCAGCCGGCCATGATCCTCTCTCCAGGCACTTTACAGATATGCATTATGTTTCCCCCCAAATTTTGTATCCGGGGGGCTGCACTTTTGGGGGGAAACTTGAATTCTTTCCCTCCCATTTTTCCCCCCTTTTCTCCCCTTCTTTTGCCTATATAACAGCAGCTCCAGCTCCCATCTGAGGGTTACAAAAATTGCTCTTAGCCTCCTATATTGTATCTCCCTCTCCTTCTCTTCCAAACACCAAAACCTCTCCAAACCCTACACCATTTACCCTACACCCCTTAGCACAAGGCCTCCACCCTCCATTCCAGTAGCTTCAAGGTCATTTCCAGAGGTCAAAAGCCACCAAACTTGGTCCAAAAGACTGTCAAAGATTGGTCTTCAAGGGTAAGTCCCTTTCTCCTCTTCTTGGCTATATTTTTTGCATACAATCTAAGCTATACTTGCTTCCATTTTTGGGCTCTGACCCTAACTGAAAATAGCATTATTTTGATCTCCTTTTCATATTTTTTTAAGGGCCTCTCCCTATTTGAGGCTTCCTTTTTATACTTGCTTCTTTACCTCTCTTGTATGCCTATTTCTTGCATAGTATTTTAGGCCTATTTTTAAACTGTTTTAAGCTTTTATATAAACTATGAGTTGCCTTATTTTGAGCCCTTCTTCAACATTTTTGAAGGGATCTTCACTATTTGAGGCTTCCTTTTGGCACTTGCCTCTTTATCCCTCTTTTGGCCTTATTTTTGCATGTTTTGTTAGTCCCTTGTGCTTATTTTTTGGGGCTGTGGTCCGAACTGTAAATGGCCTCATTTTGACCCCCTCTTCATGTTTGATCAAGGGACCTTTGATTTTGAGGTTCCCTTTTTGCTCTTTGTGTTTAAACCTCTTTTTAGGCCTTATTTTGCATAGTATTTTAGGCTTGCATGTGCACTGTTTTGGGTTTGGTCATTAACTGTAAAATATCATGTTTTGGGCCCTTCTTCAACTTTGTTGAAGGGCGCTCCTTTGTTTGAGGCCAGAAACCATTACTTGCTTCTTTGTCTCTCTTTTGGCCCATTTCTTGCACATTGTTTTAGGCCTGTTTGTGTTTAGATCCGTGGCTTGTTGTAAACTGTAAAGTGATTTATTTTGAGCCTCTCTTCAACTTTATTGAAGGGATCTTGGCCATTTGGGGCCAGAAGCTGCTACTTGCTTCATTACCTCTCTTACAGGGCCATTTTTGCATGCTAGCTTAGTCCTATTTGTGTCCATTGTTTGGCCTTGCTTAAAACTGTAAACATGCTTGTTTTGGGACTGTCTTGCTTCTGTATTCATACTTCATGATCAAACAATGCATGTTTTGCATAGCCATAGGTCATTCCATGTGCCTAAATTCATGTTTCGGGTCCCATTCCATGCATCAGGAGCCATGTTTCCATGTTCGGGATCATTTTGCATCGCATTTCAGTGCTAAAACTTGCATGTTTGTATGCCATATTCCATGCCTTTCCATGTCTTGTTAGAGTGGCATTTGGTGCCTTAGGGTCGGTCCTCGGTTTGCGTGCATGTGTGCACACATTTCAAGTGTCTCATTTTTCATCTTATGGCCTCTTATGTGAATGTGGCTGAGGTCCACTCATGTTGGTGTAAGTCCATTGTACATTGTGTATGCCATTTCATTTCATAGCATTGCGTATGCTAGGTTGTATGTTAGAGCATTGTGTATGCCATGTTACCTCATAGCATTGTGCATGCTAGGTTGTATATTAGTTGCATTCATGCATGTCATGCATATTGCATTGTGCTTGGGATAGGAGTTAGTCCGAGCACGGGAAACGAGGGACGTCTCGTACTCCAAGTGACGGAACGTGTCTCAATTCCCAGTCACCGACACTCCGGATTGCCCATGATGGAGTTAGGTCTTGTTGTGTTTTCATATGCATTCATTCTATATTGATTTGCACAATTCGAGTCCTCGGCCATCATGCATCGAGATGCGTGATTGGTGGCACGAGGATCGAAGCATGCATACATTTGTGAAAATACATTGTCATGCCCTTTTCCTGCTCTCTGTTGCAGCAAATCAAGAATCAGTAGCCTTTCAAAGGCCTTGCACAGCATTCCGGCATCAATCGCAAACAGAGGCTAATTGGGGCATCGCAGTGGATTTCCGTGCCAAGTAACCCGGACATGCATCATTCATCATCTGAAGAAGAGTCAAGGCAGTCCCTAGCTTACATGCCAGTTTATTGTTTTCTTAGTTAATTTGTTATTTAATTTGGATTCAGTACATATTTAGACTGTATTATTTATTTGGACTGTAATGTTCATTTGGGACTGTATATTATTTATTCGGACCCTCTGCGCGAGGGCACAACTGTAATAAGTGTGCGTTTGTGTGATGTATGTCTTCTAACCCCACGTCTTTCTCCCTTTTATTTACCCGCTTATGATGGTTAGATTAGGGCATGTTTTAATTAGCATACAGTATGATAGCATGTTTGCATTCATTCATCTGTCTTGCATGCACCGGGCTCGGCTTATCATACTAACTGCATTCTATTTTCAATTCCAAGTTGAATACATGTTAGCTATAGCATTTCATATGCCATGTTTAGAATAGCCGAGCCTACTATAATTGCATTTTTGCGTGTGTTGCATTAGGCATTTTTGTATAGTTAGGATCATGCATGGATTTCTAATAAGCTTCTGTTTTGGCTTGGAGTACTCGGTAAGTTTTATGCTTTAGCATCCTTGCATGCGTGTGAGTGAATGTCATGATAGCATGCTTACCATGAGACTAATAGCTTATGTGATATAACTGCCTGAATGCCTGTGGGTGAAGGTTGGGTTATTTGAATTGGAACAATTCATTAAATGTGAGTTTTTAAGCCCACTAGATAGTGGCAAAATCATGTTTTCTAAGCCCACCTGAGGGTGGCAAATCCACGTCTTAGCCTACTTGCGAGTAGCACCATCAAACCATTTTCAAAAAAATAAACATGAAATGTTTTGTTCCAATTTAGACGATCCAGTCTATATTTGTATGTTGTGCACATCACATAGTAAATCTAGGCTAATAACCGGAATAAGAACGCATAATGTTTTCAAAAATAGATATCATGGTTAGTAGAGGCCGATCTTTGATCGGGCGAGCGGGGGTGCTCACGAAGTGACCTTCCCCAATCGTACCCAAGTTCCCGAGCCGAGGCAACTTTGGTGATGACGAACACGTGGCCTTAGGCAAACGAGTCAGGGTCTCCTAAATTTCCCAAAAATAAAATATTTAGGTGGCGACTCTATATCTGGCAAAGCAGTCCATGTTTGGCACTTCTTTCAAAATCTGTTTTCTCAAAACGATTTGCCGGATTTGGACTCTTTGGTTCAGATTTAGAACCGTGACAAATTGAGAGTCCGAACTGTAGTGAGCCCAATATCTAACGGAACGGGGGGACTCGTTCCTCCCGGGACGTTCAGGGGACGTCTACAGGTCTCTCTCCGACCCCTTATCAACTATTCGGCTTCAATGCCAATCCAGAGTACCCATTGGAAAAAATCAGACTTCCCGTTCGATCAGGCTGCCGAACAGTGGATGTGGGATTCTTGGTCATCAAGCTGCTGTCGCCGTATAATCTCATCATGGGGCGATCCTGGTTGCATACTATGCAAGCCGTGCCTAACACCTATCATCAGCTGCTCCGTTTCCCTATAGAACGCGGTATTGAGCAAATCCGTGGCTCCCAGAAATCGGCACAAGCATGTTATCTCCTTGCTGAGAAAACGCCAAAGGAACTACAGGTGAATTCCATTGAGTTGCCGGATCGAGAAAGCCTCGAAAATGTCGGGCAGCTCCCAAATGAAAAGGCAATGGAAGACTTGGAACGAGTTCAAATCGATGGAAGCCCAGACAAGTTCTTCATGGTCGGCGCCTCCTTGAATCAGACCGACAGACATCAGCTAATATCTTTCCTGCTCAACAACCTCGATGTCTTTGCATGGACTCTGTACGAGATGCCGGGTATAGATCCGTCAATTTCATAGCACCATTTGAATGTCGATCCTAAGTGCAAGCCGATCTTTCAAAAAAGCCGGCGGTCAGCCACAGAGCACACTGCCGCCGTTGTTGAGGAGGTTGACAAGCTACTTAACGTCGGAGCAGTTAAGGAGGTGACCTACCCTACATGGCTCTCTAATACAGTGGTGGTGAAGAAGAAAAATGGGACTTGGCGAGTGTGCGTCGACTTCACAGACCTAAACAAAGCCTACCCAAAGGATTGTTTTCCTCTTCCCAGGATAGACCAGCTTGTAGATGCTATGGCGCGCCATCAACGTATGAGCTTTCTTGATGGCTATAGAGGTTATCATCAAATCGCTATGCTTCCGGAGGATCAAGAGAAAACTGCATTCCTCATCCCAAGAGGAACCTATTGCTATAAGGTAATGCCTTTTGGGTTGAAGAATGCAGGGGCAACCTACCATAGACTAGTCACCACCATGTTCAAGGAAAAACTCGATAAAACTATGGAAGTGTACATTGACGATATGGTGGTTAAGTCCAAAGAAGAGCAGATCATATAGCCGATCTGAAAGAGACATTCGGCATCCTACGCAAATATGGAATGAAGTTGAACGCTTCCAAATGTGCGTTTGGTATCAGCTCTAGCAAATTCTTGGGCTACATTGTCAACCATAGAGGAATTGAAGCCAAACCAAGGAAAATCACAGCAATCCTGGAGCTTGGCAACCCTCGTTTAGTAAAGGAGGTTCAAAAGTTAATGAGGATGGCTGCCACACTCAACAAGTTTATCAGTCGGTCCACAAATCGCTGCCGACAATTCTTTCATACACTACGGCAGGGCAAGGCCTTTGAATGGTCCGCCGGGTGTGAAGCCGCTTTCAACGACCTGAAGACCTACCTCCGCTCAGTACCACTCCTGACAACACCCTCTGCTGGCGACCCGCTCATTTTGTACCTGGTAGTTTCTGACCAAGCCGTCAGCGCCGTATTGATAAAGGAAGAGATGGGGGAGCAGTGGCCAGTGTATTATGTAAGCAAGGAAATGGTTAACGCCGAAACACACTACTTTCCTCTGGAAAAGCTCATCCTAGCCCTAGTTATGGTAACAAGGAAACTCATGCATTACTTCTAGGGACATATAGCATTGGGGTGCTAACAGATTATCCCCTTCGATCAGTACTACACAGTGTGGAAGCATCTGGACGTGCTTCAAAGTGAGCTCTGGAACTTGGCCAGTACGACATTCAATTTCTACCCAGAACCTCAATCAAGGGACAGGTGCTTGTCGACTTTATCGCCGAATTCACAGGGGGCCTTGCTGACTTCAAATCTGATGTCGCCAACTTCAAGTCAGATGAAATTCGACCAAAGTCGAACTGGAGGATTTATGTTGGGGACATCTGGCAGTTGTATTGTGATGGATCGTCCAATCAGCGGGGCAGTGGAGCTGGAGTTATAATCATGACCCCCGACAACGCAATAATTGAGCAGGCCGTCAAGCTCGACTTCGAAGCATCAAATAACGAAGCCGAATACGAAACCCTTTTAGCCAGTTTGCGGAATGCGCATATTCTGGATGCTCAACGTCTGCTTCTATTTTGCAATTCAAAACTGGTGATCAATCAGCTAAAGGGGGAGTACGCGGCAAAAAACGACCGTATGGCGGCCTACATGAAAATGCCTAATTCCCTGTTGGCAAAATTTGACCATTATGAGTTGAACCAGATAACACGTGATCAAAATACCCATGCATATGCCCTGGCTTGCCTAGCCTCCGCAATCAACTCAGAGATTAAACAGACCATTAAAGTAGGATTCATCCCAGAGCCAAGCATTAGCCCTTCGGAGGAAATCCAAATCAATGTTATAGAATCTGCACCAAGT
This sequence comes from Camellia sinensis, assembly GCF_055761805.1. Lineage (NCBI taxonomy): Eukaryota > Viridiplantae > Streptophyta > Magnoliopsida > Ericales > Theaceae > Camellia > Camellia sinensis. The sequence continues at coordinate 174,459,313 of NC_138967.1, forward strand.
TGAATGGATCTCATTGTTGCATTCCTATCTTCTGAACAACTCCCAGAGGACAAGAAAGAAGCACACAAGCTGCGAAACAAAGCCATGCGATACTACTTGGACCCGCAAGGAAGGCTTTATAAAAAGTCACTCTCTGGCCCATATTTGGAATATGTGCACCCGGATAAAGTCGGGGAGCTTCTGACTGAAATACACGAAGGCAGTTGCGGAGCCCATTTTGGCGAACGCTCTTTGGCCCATCGAGCTATAACGCAGGGGTATTATTGGCCGACAATGAGAGCAGACGCCAAATGTCATGCAAAAAAGTGTGAACAATGCCAAAAATTCTCCCCGTTAAACCATCTGCCTGCTGAAGAGTTGAACTCAATCACCAGTCCTTGGCCGTTTGCCCAGTGGGGGCTTGATATCGTAGGACCATTGCCGAGGGCCCCAGGGAACAAGCGATACCTGATCATCGCAATAGATTACTTCACGAAATGGGTCGAAGCGGAGGCATTAACACACAGCCGAGATGCTTACGTTAAGCGCTTTGTGTGGAGGAACATCATAACATGATTCAGCATTCCCAGAGCTCTTATCTCAGACAACGACACCCAGTTTAATTGTGGCGTATACCGAGAGCTGTACAGCAAATACGGTATTCGGCCTTACTTTTCTACGCCGGCTTATCCCCAAAGCAATGGCCAAGCCAAAGCCTCTAATAAATCCATCTTGGACGGCATCAAGAAGAGGCTGGAGAAAGCCAAAGGCAGATAAGTCGAAGAATTGCCGAGTGTACTGTGGGCTCATCGAACTACACCGAAAAGATCGACTGGAGAAATGCCATTTGCCCTATGCTTTAGAACCTAGGCAATCTTACCCCTGGAGATTGGCCCCCCGACACTCAAGTCGCAAGTCTTTGATACGGGCCGAAACGACATGATGCTGGCTTTGGATTTGATTCTAATCGAAGAACGAAGAGACCGAGCCCTTGCGTCAATGGCGCGGTACCAGCAGCAGCTGGCAAAGTCGTATAATCAACAGGTTCAGCTGCGCCGCTACACACCAGGAGAATTGGTCCTGAAGAAGATGCTTCCAGCTGATAGGAAACCGGTCGATGGAAAATTGGGTCCTAACTGGGACGGCCCCTACCAGATTGATTCGATCGCCGGAGTAGGGGCATATCGGCTCAAAGACATGTCATGAAGGAGTCTGCTACGGCCCTGGAATTCCACGCATTTACGCAAATTTTATCATTAACCTGACTTGTGGGACATGATGCTTGCTCCGAACTGTTCGCTATGTACACCTCTTTTTCTGTAATACAAAGATTCCCATTTACCTACTACAGAATCTAGTTCAAAGATGTTCCGATTAAAGCCTCCGGATTCGGAGCGCCCTTCGTGGATATCACGACTGTCCAATTAAAGTCTCCGAATTCAGAGCCCCATTGGCGAATAACGTCTTTAGGCTGATTAAGCCTCCAGATTCGAAGCGCCCTTCGTGGATATCACGATTGGCGAATTAAAGTCTCCGAATTCGGAGTCCCATCGGCGAATGACATCTTTGGGCCGATCAAGCCTCCGGATTCGGAGCGCCCTTCGTGGATATCACAACTGGCCAATTAAAGTCTCCAGATTCGGAGCCCCATCGGCAAATGACATCTGTGGGCCGATCAAGCCTCCGGATTCGGAGCGCCCTTCGTGGATATCACGATTGGCCAATTAAAGTCTCTGGATTCGGAGCCCCATCGGCGAATGACGTCTTTAGGCCGATCAAGCCTCCGGATTCAGAGTGCCCTTCGTGGATATCACGACTGGCCAATTAAAGTCTCCGGATTCAGAGCTCCATCAGCAAATGACGTCTTTGGGCCGATCAAGCCTCCGGATTCGGAGCGCCCTTCATGGATATCACGACTGGCCAATTAAAGTCTCCGGATTCGGAGCCCCTTCGGCAAATGACATCTTTGGGCTGATCAAGCCTCTGGATTCGGAGCGCCCTTCGTGGATATCACGATTGATGTCTTTGGGCCGATGAACCCTCCGGATCGTGCATAACACAATGTCGATTAAATCAAGCCGAACAATGTCCATACAATCGTCTGAAATACGTTTATTCAAACATTTATATAGTAAAACACATGCAATCACGTGTGTGCTGAACAAAACTTATAACAAAACATTGAAAATAAAATGCATTTTCATTCGACCAACCAATAATTACATAATCTTAGACGCAATCCGCATTTGAACATTTATAACAGGTATTTTTATTCGGCATCTCCCTCACCATCGCTCTTTTCAACTTCAAAGGCAGAAAGGGGCAAATGACCACGATGATCCAAGCCACATAAGTTGAAATCGACACCTTTCGCTCGAAGAGCCTCCACGGCCTGAAGAGCCGCGATCCAACCATGCTTAAAACCGCGATTCTCGCATCGGTAGACCTCCTCAACAAGTGTCTCTTTCGTTTTGTCGATCCTAACCTTCCGGCCATCATGGAAACCCTGCTCGTAACCCTTGGCCCTCGCATTTGCTATGGCAAACATGCCTGCCGTACCTCAGTCGGCGATGGCATGACTCAATAGCCGTTGGGTCACCCTCTCGTCCACAATCGGGTTAGACTTACCCGCCGCATGTGGATCAGAGACTTTAACCTTCCTAAGCTCCCTAAGCTCGCCCTCAGCCTTTTCCACACGAGCCTCCGAACTGCGGACCCATTCGCCCATTTTCTCCATTTCCCGCCGCGCGGCGTGCAGACGCATGCCAACTTCGTGGGCGGTGTACAGCCCCTTCACCGCCCCATGAATACCTTCTCAAAACACTTCGAAATCTTGTCGTCCAAGCATCGATTATTGGACTTCCGGTGGAAAGATCTGTCGAGCAAACTCGACCGCTACACCCGGATCATTGACGATGGAATCTGCCTTGGTCATCGGTTCATTCCCACGAACACCGTAAAACTCAATGGTCGTGGCGTCGTGTCTGACTCATTCCTCGGTCGTGGTCAGGGGGACCTTCCCCGTTGATACTTCTCTCTTCGGGGTGATCTGCTTCGGCGACTTGAAGGTTGACGTTTTTTGCCTTCCTTGGACGTCCTTCCTCCTGTACGCACAGGTTCGCTACTGCGATTCATTGCATTATCTAGCTCAGCCAACGTTTGTCCCTCTCCTCTGCTGTTGAAGAACAGTCTGTTTGACATTCGCCCTCGCCTCAAGCTAGTTCAAATCGAGTCTAAATAAGAATAAGTGGACCCACTGGCGCGAACCCACCCCATTTATTTGTAGGTATGCAGCGACCCCAAGGCAATTTCTCCAAACGACAGAGATTTATTAATCTAACCGGTTGAGCATCTTGGCCCAATGCCGATTGATATGTGCCACAGCCACTTCATGCACTAATTTTTGGCTTGTTAAAACGGCCTAATTATCTAAACAGTAATTATGAGAGAATGCCTTGAAGTTCATGTACTGGCTGGGGCAAGGGCAAATTTATTCATCTAACCGGCCGAGCATCTTGGCCCCATGCTGATTGATATGTGCCACAGCCACTCCATGTACTGATTTTTGGCTTGTTAAAACGGCCTAATTATCTAAACAGCAATTATGAGAGAATGCCTTGAAGTCCATGTACTGGCTGGGGCAAGGGTAGATTTATTAATCTAACCGGCCGAGCATCTCGGCCTCATGCCAATTGATATGTGCCACAGCCACTCCATATACTAATTTTTGGCTTTCTAAACGGCCTAATCATGTAGTTGGCAAGTATACAAAACGTTTTATCCAAAACAGCAACCAAACAATTCCGTTCATTAGTAACAGCAAAGTACAAAATGAATTTTCATTAAGTAAATTGGACACAAATTGTAACCATTTTACATATAAAAATTACTAAACAAAAAGCTGTAAAAAACCAAACAATTCCGTTCATTAGTAATAGCAAAGTAAAAAATGAATTTTCATTAAGTAAATTGGACACAAATTGTAATCATTTTACATATGAAAATTACTAAACAAAAAGCTGTAAAAAGCTGAAAATTACATGCAAATCCTAAAACAAAAATAGGAGCCGCCCAAATTAGCCCTCGGAGTCAGACTCCAGCGGCTCAAAATCCACTTGCTCGTATGGAATTGGCATAGCCAATGTCACATCAGCAGCAGCAAGGGCTTTGAGCCAGCCGTGTTTAAATGCCTGATTTTCAAATTTGGGGACTTCGTCTACATATTCATCAAAAGTAGACTTCTTCTCAGCATCGAATGCGCTGGCAGCCTTCAGGTCGGCTGTTTCCTTCGCCGCCTTTATCTCTTCCAACCCAGCCTCCAATTTAGAGATCGCCTCCTGGGCCAATTTAAGCACATCGTCGCTCGCATTCGCCCTCTTCTCGGTGACTGATCTCAATTCTTCAGTATTGCGGGCTCTCTCCATCTCGGCCTCGGCACGAGCACCCTCTGTCTATGCCCTACTCCTTTGGCCGTCAACCTCGGCTTGTAAACGGCCAATTATCTCGACGGCATGGTGATAGCGACAGCCCATGTCGGCTATCCTCCTGACGGCCTGTAAAATAGGAAATTAAGAACAAAATAATATTTACGTAAAGAGAAAAGACAAAGTCCAGATATATACCAAAAGAGCCGATTGCATGGCCAACCCAATTGCAACCAGATCAGTCTCTGCCCGAAAAGTCGCCTTGTCAGCAAGCAATGAAACGGATGTCGCCAAGCTGAGTGTAACCGCTGGATCTTTGATTATAGAAGCATCGGAGGAGATCGGCGTATTTTTTATCTTGGGCTGAATAACAAAAGGTACAATCACATCCGACTCCTCCAAATGAGGTCGTTTGTCGGCATGGTCTTCTTCTAAGTTGGCTTCGACGTCGGCAGGGCGTTTCTCCACTCTTCGCTCAGCTTCTACACTTGCCTACACAAAAGGTTCTGCCTCAGTACTTCCATTCTTTGCCATCCCCTCAATAACAGGCAAGGAGGTCTGGGACTGAGACTCAGCAGCCCGAATCTCCTCCCCCCTTCGCCGCGTGGCCATTCTTTCTGCGTTTGCCTTCTTGGCAAGTTTAGTGAGGCTGAACCCAACCATATCTTCTGGGAACGCACCGGGAAGGTCCTCCAAACCGTGAAAAATAGCATCGAGCGAACGGTCATCTCGACCTGAAATGGACGGAGGATCAGCCGAATTGAGGCCAGCTTTTTCAAATACTAACTTCAAAGCCTCGTTAACCTCAGTTTCGGATTGGTCTGACTCGGCGGCCTCAGCTATTTTCGGTCGCTTCGAATCTGATCCCTCGCAACTGACTTGCCTCAAATTTCTAAAATCAGTCAAGATAAGGGCAATAAGAGACTCCTCACCCTCCGGAATTGGGATGTTTTCCGCCGCCGAAAAGGTCGTATAAGTCTGGTCGTAGCGGAGTAGAACGTGGGCCTCCCTTCCCTGCTTCTGAAGACTCGGTCGGTCGAAATACTTGAGCGCAGTCTTGATTTTCGAAAGGACGGTGTCATCGGTCGAGGTCAAGACTTTCTTCAAATCGTTTCCTGCAAAAGCAAAACCATGAGGTCCCGAAAATAAAGTTTTATAAATATAACAAGTAAATAATTAAAAGAAGATACTCGGCCACCTGGTTCGCCCCTCCGTTTAGGAATACGATCAAGGCGATCCTCGCCTTCACCGAATTCCTAGTTTCCTTGGACGACGACCATAACATCATCGACTCGCTTCCCAGAGCTGGAAAGCATAGTCACTAGTTGATGGTCGGTGTCTTTGGCCCTAAGGAAATAACGCCCGTGCCGACCAGAAGACTTGGCCAAGGCGTAGCAATGCTGAATAGCGAGAATGCCAAGGTTAAGCCTAAGGCGGCGGTTTAGTGCTATAATTCCCATCACGATCCTATAGAAGTTGACATTGGATTGGGAAGGGATTAGCCCCCAATGGCAAAGCACGGCCCTAAGGAGTGGGTGAAGGGGAAAGCGGACCCCACCCTCTGTGATTGATAGAAGAGGGAAGACGATCGTGATTTCATCAACCCTCTCCATATCGAGGGTGTCGTCTGCCACAAATGACAGACGGACTTCATCAGGAATGGAAAAATGGCATCGGAAGCCAGAAATTCGATCCGGTGAGAGGAGATCTTTTAAATGTTTTGTCATTCCCCCAGCCAATAGGATTATGCTAAGCCAAAAAACAAAGTAGAGAAGGGGAGAACTTACAAAAGGCGAAGGAGATAGAGAAGAGGAGGAAGTTATAGAGGTAGTTCGGAAGTCAATCCAGCGACGGGCGTCTAAAAGCATGTATGTATTTGAAAAGACGTCGAAATTTTAAATCACAATAAATAAAAATGTACGAAGAGGCGGGAAGTGGAAATGATAACCGGGAAGCGTGTGTACAGACATTTGTGTTGGAATATGGTCAGCCGTCGAATTTCGGCTTTGACTCTTCGAGTTTGAAGCCAAACATTCCAGCCAACTGTCGTTAGTAGAGTGCTTGGGGGGCAATTGTAGGGGCCAAGAAGAGGGAGTCGTAGCGATTCTGGATAGTCGAATCTTGGAGAGTCGAGATTCGAAGCACTCGGCAATTGGCTCGCAAGCTCAAATCCAACCCTATTCGGCCCAATAACCGATTAGGCAAGGGGCCGAGTGAAGGTCGGTCTATTATAAAACGTGCCGAATATGAGTTGGAAATGGACCTAATCCCGAGGCCCATGGAAGAAAAGATATAAATAGAAGAACATCAGCCAGAAAGAGGTATGTGAGAATTGTTGTGCTTAACTTAGAATACAAGCATTCTTAAGTGTGGATTCTAACTTGTCCATCGGAGTGCTAATTCCGGCACCCCCGACCGGAGTGTTTATTCCTTTTCAGGTGACCAAAAGAGGATCACGAGCGTTCTCCAGGATCAGAAGAGTATTTCCAAACCACTTCTCCACATCATCAATAAATACAACAACAAATCCATCTAGAAATTGTTTAAACACTCTATTCATAAGGTCTATCAAGGTGGCTGCTACATTTGTTACCCCAAATGGCATTACTAAAAGCTCATAGTGCCCATATCTAGTTCAAAAAGTGATTTTCTCTATGTTTTCTGCCTTAACCTTTAATTGGCAGTATCTAGATCTAAGGTCAATTTTTTAAAAGAGTTGGGCTCCCTGGAGTTGGTCAAACAAATCAACTATTCGAGACAGTGGATATTTGTTCTTAATGGTTACTTTATTCAATTCATGGTAGTCAATACATAGCCTCAAAGACCCATCTTTCTTCTTGATAAATAGAATGGGAGCACTCCAAGGTGAAGTGCTCGGTCGAATAAACTTCTTGTCTAATAATTCTTGAAGCTAGACTATCAGTTCTTTTAATTCAGAGGTTGACATTCTATATGGGGTTTTGAAAATAGGTTGTGTTCCCAGTACAACATCAATGGTTAATTCAATTTCTCTATCTATCAGATTTCTGGGCAAATCATTAAGGAACACATCAGAAAATTCATTAACTACAGGGATGTTCTCGACATTAGTGCTATCTTTGGGCTCGACCAATACACAACGCAAATAACCCCAACAACCCTTTCTCAACATTTTAATAGCCTTCATAGAAGAAATCAAATACGAAGGAGGAACTATACCATTCTCACTAAACATAAACTCAGACAAACTAGGTGGTCGAAATACAACGGATTTATTCACACAATTAATTATAGCATAATATTTGGTCAACCAATCTATACCCAGAATACAATCAAAATGAGAAATGTCCCAATCATGATGTCACACGCAGGATACACATAAGCACACATCATAGAACCCCCATCAGGTGTAGATACAGATAACAAATAATTCATGGGTTCTAGTGGTCTAGTCAATTTTCGAAAAAAAACATGCGACACGAATGAATGTGTTAAACCAAAATCTATCAACACATATGTATTTTGAGCACAAATAGGGAGTATACCTGACACCACTGATTTGGTGTTCTGCACATCACCAGGCACAAATGCTAATACTTGTCCCTGCCTTAAGGTTTCTCTTCTAGTGTTAGCTTCGGTATTCATTCTTGATGCAAAAGTGGATCCAGCCCAACTTGCTACTAGACGGTTGGCACTTTCGGACCCGACAGGACGATCTCTCATCATGTGGCCAGTTTTACCACACCTAAAACAGGCACCCGTTGCTCGATAACAAACACCCTTGTGTTCCTGGGAAAGTTGGTGTAGATCCACTACTTTAGCTTGAACTATTGGAGGATCCCGTGTTTTGCTTCTTTGAAAATGACCGACTCTTTTTGAAATTGAATTTGGATCTCTTATGTCTCTATTCGGTTGTTGGAGCCTTAGTTTGTTTCATTGCGACTAAGTTAGCTTCGGCCATTAAGGCTCTATCAAGCATATCTACATATTTGGGTAGTTTCAATATGCCAACCCGATCAAACACTCCCAATTCAAGCCTCCTTTAAATTTTCGTTCCTTTTTGTAATCGGTATCCACCATGTGAGAAGTAAACCAGGCCAATTCGGTAAACTTGGCTTCATACTCTGCTATTGACATATTGCCTTTCTTGCGTTCTTGAAATTTGAACACCTTTCAATCTCGAAAACACTGTAAGAAGTATTTCTCATAAAAGATCTCTCTGAATTGATCCCATGTCAAGGTCCCACTACTATCACGGATAAGCATCCGCCAACATCGGGCTTCATCGTTTAAAGCGTAGGTAGCCAACAAAACTTTTTGAGTCTCGGTACATGTAAAAACTTCAAATAACTTTTTGATTTCTAGCATCCACGTTTCAGCCTTTAAAGGTTCAATTCCACCCAAGGAAGTCGGTGGCTTCATTTTATTGAATTTATGAGTCAAACCGATGATGTCATTGTTTACTGGTTCTACTTGGACTAGAGGGGGTAGAGGAGGCAAAGGTTATTGTCTTTGTTGTTGCATTTTTGCTTCTATCAAAGCTTCAAGCATTCTTTCCATTCGGTTCATCCGGGTCTCGAAAGATTCAGCTGTACCATCACTCCTTGTATTTTCCATTTGTTATAGTAAATAAAGCACTAATAAACATAGGCAAATAATTCTTTTCACAGTGGTCAATTTCAACTCATTTCATTTCAGTGTCAATGTATATTGGTTTAGATATGTTCATATACTTCACATATACTCACACATGCATATATAATGTCCCTAAGTCTTTCTAGGACATCCTATAGCTTATATAGACTCGTGTGTGCGGTAGAAGATGTACTGTGATACCACTCTGTCATGACCCAAACCCACCCCTATAGGTTTAGTGTCATAACCTACCAGTAATCCTGGGATTACCAAAGGCCTCTGAACAAATTAAACAAAATACAGGGGCTAGCGGAAGCAAATACAAATATACAATGTTCATAGAGCTGTGTAGACATACATGGGACAGAAAAATTTAAAACTTTATATACACATCAATGACGTCATATTTACATTAGTCTTACATCACCAAAACCCACATAAATATATCTTACAAAAACTTGTTTAGTTGAACAGAAGAAAACAAAAAGAACTCAAAATTTGATATCAGAACACAACCACATCAAAACGGGAACCTCCTCGGGAGGTATTATGGTTGGCCGACACAAAAGAATCCAGGCAGCATCATAGGCCTGATCACGCACTTGATCACCTACATACATAAATAATACGGTGAGCTGAAGCCCAGTGAATAATAACAGAGTAAAGGTTTTAATGAATGATGTCCATAACAAATTCAGAAATTAAAATTTAGATCAGAAACAAATTCATATTCATATTCATATTCATATTCAAAGTTCTCATATTCCATATGATCATATGTGGTACATCCATTAGCACTAACAAATCCGATGACCCATAAAGAGACGGCCATAAGGCATTCCAATGACTCATGTGCACAGAGACGTTTCCGATGACCCATAAAGGGATGCATAGCCTATGACGTTAAGGATGCCACGAATACATTTCAAAAACTTAGACAATCATTTATTCATACAAAATATAGCATTTCAGAAAATTGAACATTTCATATCATCAGAAAATAATTAAAGTCAAACATAGCTCTATAGAGTTATTACTCACAGATGGCTCCGATAATAGATCAGACGAATCAAACCACCAAGCAGCTAAGGCATGTGACCTACACAAACACATAGTTGATACACATTAAAACGCACATTCTGAAAACACTTGTTTCTTTTCTATCTCAGTGTATTTTTACTCCTTATCTTCATTATTATGTCTTAATTAAGATTTATAAATGCCTAAGATGCAATGAGGATGCCAAAATATCGGTCAAATTTCTAAAACAAGGTCTTCGCTCGAGCACAACTTTGGTCGCTCGAGCGAACTGCAAAATTCTGTAAAACTTTTGGGAGCTCTCATTTTACACCAGAGCGCAACTTTTGGTTGCTTGAGCCAAGGTTCAAAAATAGGCGCGGTCGCTCGAGCGCAGGTTTCCTCGCTCGAGCAAAGGCTCATGTCTGCAAAAGTACTGTGAACATGAATTTTACGATCAAGCCAACTTTTGGTCGCTCGAGCGGAAGTGCAAAACAAAGAGTGGTCACTTGAGCATAGGTTCTATCGCTCAAGCGGTGATGCAGAATTCTAGAATTTTCAAATTGATATTCAAGATGCAAAACTCAATTTCAAAGCTTTAAAACACATCTTTGGGATCAAAACTTGAGAAAACTTATATAAACTTGTAAAACATCAAGAATTAAGGATCATTTCGCAAAAATCAAGACCCAAGAGTAAGTTAGTTTTCCAAAATTCAACTTGAAACTTAAAGAACATGACTTGTATGTAATGATATGAGCTTTAACTTTCCAAAACATGATCAATTGAGATGTTTGGTACAAAAACATGTTGAATTCTCAAAAAATAGCCAAGGTAAGGTCATGCATGTGAAAATTTTTGGGTAAACAACTTCAAAATACCAGGATATGTACATGTATGCTAGATATGATCTCAATTTTACTTTTTAGGCTTATTTCTTGCATCTCTTAGCTTAATTCTCTTAAATTCATGCATTAACTAACTCAAGTACAAACCTAAAGGTTTGGATTCTTACCTTAAGTGTTCAATTGGGCTCTAAATGACCAATTCTCAAAGTCTCCAAGCTAGCTCCTCCAAAATTCTTGGCTAATCTCCCTTCTCTAGCTTTGATCTCAATTTCTTCCCTCTCTCTCTCTCTCTCCCTCTACATTTTTCTTCTCAAAAACTTGATGAACCAAGAGGGTCTAACGTGTGTATAAGCCTTATATAGGCTTGGTTAGTGGGCTTAATTAAACTAGGCTTACTACTAATCAAATGGGCATTATTTTATTATAATTAAACTTACCATAAAATTCTAAAAATTCTAAATAACACATTATCAAGTCGATTTCATGATCGGATGCCGATAAGACCTTCAATTCACATAATGAAATAGGAATACAGAAAGATATTTTCACGACAAACATATATAAGCACATATAACACCATGTATATGTAATTAATATAGGATTCTCTCTTAATTATTTATTAACCATTCTTAATCATGGCTTAACAGTTCATCATAGGTCGGGGTTGTTACACCTAGTGTTGGAAAAAATACGGTTTTATGATGACTTTAATGTGAAATTAAAGTAGGTTTCAACCATTGGTTGAGGTGGGATTAAATGGGTTTAGATTCTTTGTAACATGATCTTTACACCACAAAAAGAATGACCAAAAATCATTAAGAATTGAATGAGAAATTGTCTCATAAAGTTGGCCTTTTGAATGAGGCATTGGAAATTGTGTATAACTACTAATTCTACATTGATTGTAGAGTAAAACTTTGATGGGTATTTAAACCTCAAGATTTTGATAAGGTCATGAGCCCTTTAGGGTAACCAAATTTTTTGATATGGATGCTTCAAGGATGGGCTTGGGCCAAAATTATGCTCCAAGTTGGTTATGGCAAATTGCCACACGCGCAACGTCTGCCTGCCCGGATCGGACCGGTGAGGTCTAGGTCTATCATCCGTGGGTCTTAGGTCTTGGGATTAGGCTTGGGGCTTGGGTTAGGTTTGGGCTCTGCTGCAAATATACACACATGTCTATATAGAGTATAAAACACATATATAATTGTCCCATCAATTTTGAATTTGTTGTCAGCCTTGATGGCTAGTGACACGACCCAAACCCGCCCTTATGTGTTTAGTATTGTAACCGGCCAGTAATCTTGGGACTACCAAAGGCCTCGAAACAAAGTAAACAGAATACAGGAGCTAGAGGAAGCAAATACAAAAAATATAACGTCCATAGAGCTGTATAGACATATGTGGGACAAAAATTTAAAACTTTATATACATAAATGTGACGTCATGAAAGCAACAGTCTTGCACCACTTCACTTACATATAACCAAAATGGGACTTAGCCTCAACATACAAGTAAAACAAAAGAAAACTTAAACGGAATTCGCGATCACAAAACATTGTCCACAAATAGTTTCAGAATCTCCATAGGAGGCGCTGTGGTTGGCTAGACAAAACTGACCTCCAAGAAATAACTTAGGCGTGGTCACGTGCCGGATCATCTATGTGCATAAATAATACAGTGAGCTGGAGCTTAGTAAATAATAACAAAGTAAAGGTTTTAATGAATGATGTCTATAACATATTCAGAATTCAAATTCATATTCATATTAAAAAACAAATACATATTCATATTCATATTCAAAGTTCATACATTTCACATGATCATACGTGGTACATCCATTAGCATTAACAAATTCGATGACCCATATAGGGACAACCATAAAGGTATTCCGATGACTCGTGCACAGAGACATTTTCAATGACTCATAAAGGAACGGCCATAAAGGCATTCTGATGACCTATAAAATGACGCATGTCACATGATGCTAAGGATGCCACGAATATATTTTAGAAACTTGGACAATCATTCATTCATATAAAACATAGCATTTCAAAAATCTGATCATTTCATATCATCAAAAAATAATTAAAGTCAAACATAACTTTACAGAGTTATTACTCACAGATAGCTCTGATAGAAAAATAGATAAAATGAACGAATCGGATAGTCTATGGTGCGTGACCTACACAAACATATAGCAGATATATATTGAAACACACATTTGGAAAGCACTGAACTTAATTATTCTCTATCTTGGTGTGTTTCTAATCTTTATCCCCATTATTATGTCTTAATTAAAGCTTAAAAATGCCTAAGATACAATGAGGATGTTAAAATATGTCTTATAATACTTAGTCAAATTTCTAAAAATAGGGTCTTTGCTAGAGTTTACAGAGTTTTGCAATCCGCTCAAGCCACCAAAGGTTCAAGATAGGAGCTCTCATTTTACGCTCAAGCGCAATTTCGATCGCTCAAGCCAAGGTTCAAAAACAGGCGACATCACTCGAGCGCAAGTTCCCTCGCTCGAGTGAAGGCTCATGTCTACAAAAGTACTCGGAGCTCAAATTTTACACTCGAGCTAACTTTTGTTCGCTCAAGCACAAGTGCAAAACTAAGATTGGTCGCTCGAGCGCAGAATCTGTTACTCGAGTGGTGATGCAGAATTCTGGAATTTTCAGATTGATGTTCAAGATGCAAAACTCAATTTCAGAGATTTAAAACAAATCCTTTGCGCCCAAAACTTGAGAAAACACATATAACTTGTCAAACATCCAGAATTAAGGACCATTTCACAAAATCAGGGCCCAAGAGTAAGTCAATTGTCCAAAATTCAACTTGAAACTTCAAGAACATGACTTATATGTAATGATATGAGCTTTAACTTTCCAAAACATGAGCAATTTAGATGTTTGGTACAAAACATATTGAATGCTTAAACTAAAACCAAAATATGAACATGCATGGGACAAATTCATAGACAACATATTCTAAATGCAATGTAATGCACATACATGTATGTATAATTTTCTCTTCTACTTCATTAAGCTTAATTCTTGTAATTCATGTAATTCTTTTGAATTCATGTGTTAAGGACCCCAATTACACAACTAGGGCTTGATTTCTCACCTTAGGTGCTCAATTATGGCTTATGCATAGATGTTTTGATCTCACGAGGCAATTCTTAAATTTCTTCTCCAATCCTCAAACTTAGATGTGATTTCTCGGTCTCACCCTCTCTCTCATGCTTTGTAGGCTCAAAATGATGAAAGAGATGAGTCTAAAGAGGTGTATAAGCCCTATATAGGCTTGATTAGGGAGTTTAAGTAACTAGGTTTCCCACTAATCAAATGGGCATTACTTTCTTCTAATTAATTCGTCCGAATCAAATTTCAATTGAACCTACCATAAATTTTTAAAAATTCCAAATAACACATAAGCCAAGTCAATTTCGTGATCAAATGTTAATAAGTTCTTCAATTCGCATAATGGAACAAAAACACAGACAGATATTCCTACAACAAACAGATATAAACACAAATAATGCAATAAATATGTAATTAATTCAGAATTCCTTCTTAATTACTAATTAGGCACTCTTTATCATGGATTATTATCTAATCACAGGCGGGGGTTGTTACAGTCTTTTTCTCTAAAGAGTTTGGTCCTCCAAACTCGAATTACCTTCGCTTTGGAAGAATATCGGGTCCAAAGGGAACAAATCAGGGTATTTCTTTATCATATCCTCTTCCATTTCCCATGTTGCATATGTCTCTCCATGATTTTGCCAATCTACTTTCACCAATGAAATTTCTTTGTTCCGCGATCTTTTGATTCGGCGATTTACAATTTGAATTGGCATCTCTTCATATGTATAGTCATCATTCAAAAGCACATGTGTTGGCTCAATAACGTGGTACAGATCTCGCAAATACTCCTAAAACATCGAAACATAAAAAAATTTAAAAAAAAAATTAAAAAAAAAAATTATGCATATTCTCCATAACCAGAGGTAAGGCTAATTAGTATGTCACAGGATTGACTTTCTCAATAATTTCATATGGCCCAATGTATTGTGGTGCCAAATTTCCTGTAACCCCAAATCGAGTTTGCCCTTTCATTGGAGTCACTGCGACAAACACATGGTCACCAACTTCATATTCCCTCTCTCTCCTTTGAACATCTATATCACTCTTTTGGCTACTTTGGGTGGTTTTCAAACGTTGTTGAATTAGTTTCACTTTCTTAGTTGTTTTTTGCACGAGTTCTGGTCCCAACAACGGTTTATCGGCTACTTTGGCCTAGCAAATCGAAGATTGGCATTTTCTACCATACAACGCTTCATAAGGGGCCATTCCAATACTTGAGTGATAGTTGTTGTTGTACACAAACTCGGCCAAGGGCAAATAGGTTTCCCAATTTCCTTGGAAATCTAATACACATATTCTAAGCATATCTTC
This sequence comes from Camellia sinensis, assembly GCF_055761805.1. Taxonomy (NCBI): domain Eukaryota; kingdom Viridiplantae; phylum Streptophyta; class Magnoliopsida; order Ericales; family Theaceae; genus Camellia; species Camellia sinensis. Next base: position 174,474,655 of record NC_138967.1, read on the forward strand.
CAAGGTCTGTATCATTCTTTCTGATTGGCCATCTCTCTGCGGGTAATAGGCACTACTCAATTTCAATTAAGTCCCTAATGCTTGTTGTAAACTCTGCCAGAATCTTGAAGTGAACTTAGGATCTCTGTCAGATACAATAGATACTAGAATGCCGTGCAATCTCAGAATCTCATTCACATAAATGTTAGCCAATTTGTCTGCATTATAAAAAGTCTTCACAGGCAAAAAGTGAGAACAATCAACAATAACTTAAATAGAATCCATACCTCGAGAGGAGTGAGGCAGTCCTATAATAAAGTCCATTGTAATGTGCTCCCATGTTCATTTCAGTATTGGAAGTGGCTGAAGTAATCCAGCAGGTTGTTGGTGTTCGGTTTTTACTTGTTGACAATGCAAACATTTAGCTACCAAATCAACGACGCTTTTCTTCATTCCAAGCCACCAAAAATTTTGTTTCAAGTCATGGTACATCTTTGTATTCCCCGGATGCATAGTAATTTTGGAGTTATGAGCTTTGGTCATGATACGCTTTCTCAATTCGGAATGGTCCGATACAAAAAGTCTTCTTTGAAATTTCAGAACATTGTCCTCGAACACAAATTCGGGCCTCGATTTTAAACCAATCTCATCAACAATCTTTTTCAGAAATTCATCTTGTAATTGTTTTTCGTTAACTTCCTCAACTATGGCCGGTTGTGCAAAAATGGAGGCTAGAACTCCACCCTGTTCATGCAAAACCACTTCAATTTCATTTCTTTCTAGATCACACAATAATTCTTTCAGGCCAGTGAGCAAACATGAAAAATTCCCAATAGACTTTCGGCTCAAAGCATCTGCAACTGTATTTGCCTTTCTTGGATAGTAAAAAATCTGCAAGTCATAATCTTTAATCAACTCTAACCATCTTCTCTGTCTCATGTTCAGTTTTTTTTTAGTAAAGAAATATTTTAGGCTTTTATGATCAGTATACACTTCACAAGTCACTCCATACAGATAATGGTGCCAAATTTTCAAAGCAAAAACCACAGCTGTAAGCTCAAGGTCATGAGTCGGATAATTCTTTTCATGTGGTTGGAGTTAACACGAAGCATATGCAATTATCTTCCTACCCTGCATTAATACACACCCTAGGCCCTTGTATGAAGCGTCACTGTAAATCTGAAATCCGTCTGTACCATTAGGCAAGGCCAGAATCGGTGTGGTTATCAATCTAGACTTCAATTCCTGGAAAGCTGACTCTCGCTGATCATTCCAATCAAATGGCATATTTTTCTATGTCAACTATGTCAATGGCACGGCAAGTTTGGAGAAGTCTTTCACAAATCTTCTATAATAGCCAGCAAGTCCCAAAAAACTTCCAACTTCAGATACATTTGTTGGTCTTGGCCAGTCTACAATAGCTTCAATCTTCTGTGGATCAACTTATATGCCATATTTATTGATCACATGCCCTAGCAAAGTCACACAATCAATCCAGAATTCACATTTGGAAAATTTTGCATAAAGTTTCTTTTCTCTCAGGGTTTGTAGCACAATTCTCAGATGATTTTCATGTTCTTCCCTGCTTTTAGAATAAATCAATATATCATCAATGAACACAACAACAAACTCATCAAGAAATTGTTTGAACACCCTATTCATTAGGTCTATGAATGTTGCAGGTGCATTAGTTACCCCAAACGACATTACCAAAAACTCGTAGTGCCCATATCTAGTTCAGAAGGCGTTTTCTCTATATCTTCTGCTTTAACTTTCAATTGGTGGTATCTGGATCTAAAGTCAATTTTTGAAAACACTTGGGCTCCTTGAAGTTGGTCAAATAGATCATTTATTCGGGGTAGAGGATATTTGTTCTTGATAGTTACTTTATTCAACTCCTGATAGTCAATATATAACCTCAAAGACCTGTATTTCTTCTTAACAAACAGAACTGGAGCACCCTAAGGTGAAGTACTCGGACGAATGAATTTTTTGTCTAACAATGCTTGAAGTTGGACTTTCAGTTCTTTTAATATAGAGATTGACATTCTGTATGCGGTTTTGGAAATAAGTTGTGTTCCAGGTACTACGTCAATAGTAAATTCAATTTTCCTATCAATTAGATCTCTAGGCAATTCATTTGGAAACACATCGGGTAATTCACAAACAATAAGAATAATTTCCTCGTTAGGGCTATCAGAAGTCACATTTAAAACACTGCACAAATAACCGCTACATCTTTTCCTAAGCAATTTGATGGCCTTCAAAGCAAAAATCATATACGGAGGGGAAACTATCCCATTCCCATCAAACACAAATTCAAACAAGTCAGGTGGTCGAAAGACAACAGATTTATCCACATAATCAATTGTTCCACGGTACATAGTCAACCAATCCATACCCAATATACAATCAAAATGAGTAATGTCCAATGGTAGTAAATCAACATATAATAACACATCCCAAATCATAATGTCACACGCAGGATACACATAAGCACATAACATAGAACCCCTAGATGGTGTAGATACGGACAGCAAATAATTCAAAGATTCTAAAGGTCTAGTAAACTTTCCTGAGAAAGCATGTGATATAAATGAATGAGTGGATACTGAATCTATCAACACATATGCGTTTTGAGCACAAATATGGAGTATACCTGACACCACTAATTCAGTGTTTTGCACATCACCAAGAACAAGTACAAATACTCGTCCATGCCTTAAGGTTTCTCTCTCATTGTTAGCCCTTATATTCGTTCTTGATGTAGAAGCGGATCCAGCAGAGCTTGCTACTGGACGGTTGGTATTTTCAGACCCAATGGGATAATAATACTCGTCCCTGCCTTAAGGTTTCTCTCCCAGTGTTAGGCCTTGTATTAGTTCTTGATGCAGAAGTGGAACCACCTGAACTTGCTACTGGACAGTTGGTATTTTCGGACCCGACATGACAATCTCTTATCATGTGGCCAGTTTTACCAAACCTAAAGCAAACATTTGTTGCTCGATAACAAACACCCTTTTGTTTCCTATGACACTCTAGGCAAGTTGGTGTAGATCCACTACTTTGGCTTGAGCTACTGGAGGATCCTATATTTTGCTTCTTTTGAAATAACCGACCCTTTTTGAAATTAAAGTTGGATCTTTTGCCTCTCCATTCGGTTGTTGGAGCCTTAGTCTATTACATTGCAGCTAAGTTGGCTTCGGCCATTAAGGCTCTATCAAGCACATCCACATATTTGGGTTGTTTCAACACATAAACTCGATCAAATACTTCCAACGTAATCGGTATCCACCATATGTGGAGCAAATTGGGCTAACTTGGTAAACTTAGCTTCGTACTCTGCTATTGACATATTGCCTTGTTTAAGTTCTTGGAATTGGGATGCTGTTCTATCTTGGAAGCACTGAGGGAAATATTTCTCATAGAAAATCTCTCTGAATTGACTGTTATCTCGGATAAGCATCCACCAACGTCGGGCCTCGTATTTCAAAGTGTAAGTGGCCAACAAAACTTTTTAAGTCTCAGTACATGGAAAGACTTCAAATAGTTTCTCAATTTCTAGCATCCACGTCTCAGCTTTTAAGGGTTCAATTTCACCCAAGAAAGTCGATGGTTTCATTTTATTGATGTTTTACTGGTTCTTCTTGGACGGGAGGGGGTGAAGGGGGCAAAGGTTGTTGTCTTTGTTGTTGCATCATTACTTCTGTTAAAGCTTCAAGCAATCGTTCCATTTGGTTCATGCGAGTCTCAGAAGATTTAGTTGTATCATTACTTCTTGTATTCTCCATTTGCTATAGGTAAACAAAGTACTAATAAACACAGGCAAATAATTCTTTACAGTGTTCAATTTCAATTCATTTCATTTCAGTGTCAATGTATATTGGTTTGGATATATTCACATGATATTGCACATTCACACATGCAGATATAGTGTCCCTAATTCTTGCTAGGATATCCTATAGCTTATATAGAGTCGTGTGTATAATTTGTGTTCTGATACACTCTGTCACGACCCAAACCCGCCCCTATGGGTTTAATATCGTAACTGGCCAGTAATACTAGGATTACCAAAGGCCTCGAAACAAAGTAAACAGAATACAAGGGCCAGCAGAAGCAAATACAAAAAATATAACGTCCATAGAGCTGTGTAGACATACATGGAACATAAATTTAAAACTTTATATACATAAACGTGACGTCATAATAGCAACAGTCTTGCACCACTTCACTCACAAATAACCAAAATGGGACTTAGCCCCATCATATAAGTAAAATAAAAGAAAACTTAAACAGAATTCTGGGTTGGGCCTTTGTTGAGTTGTACTACTCCTTCTTTAGCTCAGAAAAACTAGTATTAAAAACAAATGCCCCATCAGATCGGAATACCGGGTATGCTGGTCAAAACAAAGCAAAATATAATTTTTTGCCATGGTTCTGGTTCTGGTATTTTTCCACCATACCGAACACAAACCCTTGGATTTCAACTCAAATTCTGATTCTGATATGACCCTCAAGTTTTAAAAGGAATCGCCTCAAGATTAAGACTCTCCCAGGATTGCATCACACATTTCCAAAGATTTCACACTTTGCACAAAAGCATTCAAAACACCCCTATGAGAGGTTAAGGTTTCCCTGTCATAGCATTGAAGTGATCTACAGCTTTACTATTCAAACAAGCGGTTTCACAACATCCTGAATAGGGATGAGCCTCATGTCTTATTTTTGGAACAATCACTATGGCTTTACCATACGCACTAGGTCGATTGGTCAAAATGGTACCTGTGGACGCGCCCTCGGGCTTTATGCCACCACAGTTCGGACTCCCTTTTGTGTCACGGTTCTTAGTCTGAACCAAAGAGTCCAAATTCGACAAATCGTTTTGAGAAAATATATTTTTAGAAAAGAAATGCCAAACATGGACTGCTTTGCCAGATACTGAGTCGCCACCTAAATATTTTTTAATGGGGGAATTTAGGAAACCCTGACTCGTTTGCCTAAGGCCACGTGTCCGTCATTACCAAAGTTGCCTCGGCTTGGGAACTTGGGTACGATTGGGGAAGGTCAGCTATGAGCACCCCCTCTCGCCCGATCCGAAGATCGACCACTACTAACTATGATATCCAATTTTGAAAATGTTATGTGTTCTTATTCCGGTTAATTAGCTAGAATTACTATGTGATGCGCACAGCAAAACAAGTATAAACTAGATCGCCTAATTTGGAACAAAGCATCGCATATCCGTTTGTTTGAAAAATGTTTTGAAATTTGCTACTCACGAGTACGCTAAAACACGGATTTTGATGAGTTATTCCAACTCAAGCAATCCAACCTTCATCCACAGGCATTCAGGCAGTTCATATCACATAAGCATCTAGCCACATGGTAAGCATGTTGTCATGTTAACATTCACACTCGTGCGAGATGCTAAAGTACAAAATACTTACAATGGACTCCAAGCCAAAACAAAGAACTCGTTAGCAATCAATGTATGATCCAAGTCCATGTTAAGTGCCTAATGCAACGCATACAGAATGCAATTAGGATAGGCTCGGCTAATCCTAGGATGGCATGTGAAATGCAACCATTTGATACACATATTCAAGTTTAGATTTGAAATACTGTGCAGTTAGTATGATGCGCCGAGCCCGATGCATTCAATACTGATGAATGATGCACGCATGCATAGCATAAGGATGTTAAATTAAATATGTCCTAGTACTAACCATCAAAGTAGGTAAGAAAGAAGTGGGGGTTGGAAGACATGCACACACGCACCCACACTTATTACAAATATATCCTCGCTCGGAGGGACCGAAAGAATAATACAGATTTAACTAACCTACAAGCTAATTAAATATTACAGACCAATTAAACTAGTTAAGCCAATTAACTAATCTAATAAAACGGTAAACAGCCTTGGGAAGAGGGCCCAATGCAATGCGTGCTCGGCTCCGCTCGGAAGTCCACTGCCATGTACAGGTTGCCTCTATCCACACTGTTTTCCTTCTCTGATCATTGCAAAATTCCCAAGGTGCACTCTATGAACCCTGTGGGATACCACCGGCCAAAGGAAATGGTCACCGGCCAAAGTAAATGATCACCGGCCACTGGTTAAGCTATCGGCCACCAATTATTGGTCGATCGGCAATAAAGATGGTTGGCCGGCCAAATATTCCTGTAGAATCCTGTTTTGATAGCAGCAGAGGGCAAAACAAGGCATGGCAATGCATTCCAAGCAAATGTGTGCACCAACACATCCCTTATCATGTTTATGACTCAAAGGGACACGGTTCTCGGTTCTCAGGCCACCAATCGCGCATTTCGATGCGTGATGGCCCAAGAAACCAAGTTATGCACTTTGATTTCAAATGAAATGCACATAAACAAGCAAGGAGCTCAACCTCTATCATACTCAACTTAAGAGGCTAAACATGCATGTCAATGTAATGCAACCTAGAAATATGAGCTAGTATGCAACATGAAAAATGCGAACAAGCATTCAAGGCATGCGACAATCATGCTAACCAATAAGTACGCCCGATACAATGGGGATGTTCAAGCATGCAAGCAAGCATGTGACTCCATTCAATCATGCCACAACACATGGAGCAAACATGTTAAACAACCTAAACATGTGACAACACACAAGTATGCAACAACACACAAGATGAGCATGCAGCAACATGCGAACTATGGACTTAAACTAATTTGGGCAGCTCTATACCAAGCCCAAAACAGTAGCCAACATGCTCAAGAATGAAGGCAAAATGACATGCAAACATGCGTGCACACAAGGACCAACACTTAGGCATATAGAAACAACTCTCAAGCACACTTAAGAGGATGCAAACATGGACAAATGGCATGCATTATAAGCTCTGAAAATCATATTAGAGAAGGTGCCAAACCAATCTACAATGCAAGCTAGGCATGCCACCAAGCCCAAAGACTTAAACCATGGCCATATAACATATGAAGCAAATGACCAAAATGAACTAAAACAGCCCTAAATCATGCAAAAGTAAGCCCCAAAAACCACTTAGATGGCATCTAAATGATCTAATCCTAGAGGCATACACAACGGCACAAACATGGAGCAAGAAACACCAACCTTTTAAAGCATGAAAGGGGCATCAAATGCATGCATACGAGCATATCATGAAGACTGAAATGAAATGACAAGTGGTTCCAAACCACTGAAATGATGCAAGGATGGCATGCTAGAGGGGTCAATGATTAAGGCATACAAGAGAGGTTACATGGTAGCTATACAAAGCAAAGCATGGACAACCCAAATGACCAAAAATAGACCTTTAGCATGCTAAAACAAGCATAAAAGCTTCACGAAGCTAAGTCAAAAACATGCTAGAAACAAGGCTCAAAGCACAAGGCATGGTAAGGCAATTCATGGCATTACAAGACATGTATGCTAAGCAAGCATGGTGTGTCTAAAACAAGTAAAAACAGTGCTATATTATGGCATAATAAGCATAAAAAATAGTTAAGGCATGACCAACATACACTTAAACAAGGTGCTCACTAATGAGGCTTAAATGGCCATTATTGAAGACAATAAGGAGAGGGGGTGGCCCTCTCCTTCCTAGGACCTTAAGGCACCATTCTCACCACTGAAATCCCTCAAGATTTCAGTGGTGAGGAGGCCCAAACAAGGTGGTCCTGGAGCTCAACCAAAATGGCACAAAATGGGGCCAAACAAGCCCTAAGAGGGGTCAAACAACCCCGAAGCTCAAAACACTCTTAAACAACTATTTTAAGCAGGTAAAAATAAAACTTTTATATGTTATATACAAAGTCTAAAAATAGTTGCAAGATAGTCAAAAAAGCTATGCAAAAATGGAGAATAAAGGGCAAGAACACTCACCCTTGTTGACCCTCTTCAAGAATGATGCTCCAGCCACTTCTTCAAGCTCAAAACCACCCAAAAACACCAAGAACAGCCTTTTGGTCCCTCAGCAGCCAAGAGAAGGTGTAGGACTAGGCATTTGTGTGCAATAGTAAGACTAAACACACACACAAGGAAAAAAGAGAGAGATATAGAGATGGAATAGATACAAACTCAAACCCTAATCTCAGAGCTCTTCTGAAAATTTTGTAACCCTAATGGAGAAAGAAGAGGCTCCCTCTTATAGAGCTCACTCTTGCAAAGCTTCTCAAGTAAGCTAGTCAAGAAGGAGATCCCTCCATATACGTGTATGGAGGGGAGCAATGGTGTATGCCAGCTAGCACAGCTGGCATAAAAATATCTGCAAAAGCAGATGCACAGTGGTCGGCCGGCCAAAAATGCAATTTGACAAAAATAGATGGCCGGTCGACTACAAAGAGTGCCGGTCGGCCAAACATTTGGCCGATGGCAACAAAACACAGCCGGTGGCCTCAAGCCATGGCCGGTGGAGTGTGAGGATGGCCAACAAGCCATTCCCTTCCCTCCAAAGCAAAAACACAAGTGTTTGGTGCAAAACCAAACACAAGTGTTTGGTGCAAAACCAAATACAAAACAGTCGAGTCGAGAGATCCTGAGGCAAGGCGCGTAGCTGAGACCTCCGGGAACTCAAGACGAACACAAACAAGGATGATCACCGAGTGTTCAAACGTTGACGTCCAAGTCTTGAGGACGGTCAAAAATGAGGTGTCTACAGTTGCCCCTCTTTGACAGAACTCGAAAGTCATAAGAATGACGGGAGTGAGTGTCAAAGCCCAGAGACGACCCATTTTTTACAAGGCCGAAGACTTAGACAAAGCATACAAAACAATAAAGATATGCGCCCGAAGGCAAGGGCAAAATGCAACTGATAATGCAAGAAGCCGAACATAACTTATGATCATGCAAAGAAAGCTGTAACGAAGCATAACATGCGACAGTTTTAAGCTAGCAAACACAAATCCAACTACACTATAATGCAGAAAGGATGTAAGAGAATTATGCAATTCTCGATATGTCTCACTCGGAGAATAAAATACCTGTGCGGTTCGTCTGGTTGCACCAGCTTCAAATGAACCGTACATACAATATCGTGCCTGAAAGAGAACGAAAACTCAACAGGTACAATATTGTTAGCAACATGCATAACATGCAAAATGAATGCAAAATGATATACGATATATACAAAACTATGTATAATAATGCAAATGAAAATGCAATGCAATTGAATCATGATCAAATCATGAGCAGTTCAAAACCACACAAATGTCAAAAGGATGATGGAGGTGCAAAGTCCGTCTACCATAGAAAATGTGCCGCAACCCTCAAACTAACATACCAGCGTGGAATAGGTGCGTACACATGCAGAACTATGAGTGATGTAGATGGACACAAGAACAAGTACTTGGGTGGAATGACATAAGTGGAGAAATGACCCGCTGAGGAAAGACCAATGATCCTAATGCTGGATACAAAAATTACACTACAATGTAATATATACGATAGATATGGCATGCAACCAAACCAAATCTTGCCTAGGAAAGGCATGGACACATACAAACCGCGTCTAACACAGATATAGTGCCGTCACCCTCAAACCAACATACCAGCGTGGAATAAGTGCATACACATAATATCATAATTGTGCTTCGACGTGAAAGATATGGGCACAAACCAGACCAAGCTCAACATGGAAAGGCGCAAGCCATAAATGGAGGTGATGCAATGAATGCATGCAAGCTACAATGCAAAATTTACAATATGCAATGGATGGAATGGATGTACAATGCATTATATACAATGAATGCTATGTACAATGCAATCTCCCAGGGAGAATACAATGGATGCAGTGGATAAGGCCTACGGCCAAACCGTATTTTGCCTAGGAAAGGCATGGACACATACAAGCCGCGTCTAACACAAAAACGGTGTCGTCACCCTCAAACCAACATACCAGCATGGAATAGGTGCGTACACATAATATCATAATTGTGCTTTAACGTGAAAGATATGGGCACATACCAGACCAAGCTCAACATGGAAAGGCGCAAGCCATAAATGGAGGTGATGCAATGAATACATGCAAGCCACAATGCAATATTTACAATATGCAATGGAATGGAATAGTGTTTACAGTGAATGCATGGCATATGCACTATTTACAATGTAATGTATGACATATGCGCTATATACAGTGGATGCATGACAAATGCATGAAAATGGATGATAGTGCATGCTATTTACAATGCATGACATACGCATATATTTTTTTGTTTTTTGAAATGCAAATGATGCATGTTGTTTTTGACTTTTTCTTTCGAAATGCAAATGATGCATTTTTTTTTTCTTTTTTTGTTTTTTTTCTTTCGAAATGCAAATGATGCATGTTTTTTTTTTTTTGAAATGCAAATGATGCATGTTTTTTTGAATACGCGACAACACAAGTTGCTTGAAATGCATGGCAATGCATGTAAATTTGAAATGCGCGACAACGCGCGGCTAGAAATGCATGACAATGCAAATGAGGAAGATGCATAACAACGCATGTAAGGTGCGTATGGCAACGCGTGACGAGGATCGTGCATGACAATGCAGACCGACAGATTTAAGGTCTCCTAGACCGAGTGTATTTAAGGTCTCGCCAGACCGTGCGTGTTTAAGGTCTCGCCAGACCATGAGAGGTGTATGACAATGCAAGCATAATGACGTACAACTCAACACACGTTCACATCAAAGCGTTGTAAAGCAACACGTGTGAGGCAACTTTCAAATCTTGAAAGGGACAAAAGGATACAAAAATGATACACCTTGCACATATTCAAGTGCTGTGCACAGAAGACACAGTCTGAGGTCAAAACAGAGGCCGGTTAAGCTTCAGAAATGCACTGTCTTGCACTGTCTTGAGCAATGAAGGCCCCAAACCACATATCTGACCCAAACAAGGTTGTAGGAGGCTCACTGGCCATCAGAGGAGGTCACCGGCTGCCCACCGGCCATCAAAAGGTTCCATCGGCCGAATATTTGGCCGACCGTCCAACAACGAAACAACTCGAACAAACCACTGCTCATTTAGACCACTTGGCTCGTAACACAGTGCTTGGTTTAATCTGCATACAACCCACATAGCTCACAACTGATTCTGAACACTGCTCATTCTAAACTCTGCTCATTCTGAACTTCATAGCCCATAACACAGTATTCTTAGTTCATTCTGCACGACGTGAAAACAGTCCAAATCTGAAAAGACGGAATACAAAGGTAGCATCGGCAGAAGCTGAAACACACTAGGATGCAATCCGGAATCCATATGCTCATTGTTTTCACGCGACCTGGGTTGAACCTCTGCGGCTTTACGAAAGAACCAAATCTGTTTTGCACAAATGTGAAGAATGGCATAGCACTCTGAGCACAAAATGATTTGTTTTTGAAAAAAGGGTTTCTCAAACCGGGGTATTGAGTCTACGACTGAACTCAGTGAAAAAGACTCAACAGTGAAAATCAAAAGGTAAACTACCTAGACACAATGAGTAACACTCGGAAAAGACTCAAAACAAAAGTTGAGCTAAACAAAACAAAAGACACGACACACAGACGTGTTTACAAAAATGAAAGACCTCAAATCACGAAGAGCCAGTTCCTTCGGGTATTGTTCCCACCATTTTTGATTTGTGTGATTCTCATATCACTTGGCTCTCAGGCTCGATTTTTCTCTCAAAACCCTTTTGCTCACTTTTGTCTCAACTTACACCTCTCTATTCTTTATTCTCTCATTTTTTTATCCCTCCCCAGGGTGATTGATGGATGAATAGGAAGTTGTGGGTTCAAACCCAACACTGTTAGCTCGCAACTATTTCCTCCAGGGATGTCTAGTTGATATTCCGGATGAGGGAATGGAGTACCTTGATCCATTCCAGCTCATGCTTCGCACTTGGTTTGATACCTCGTTACTTGGAGGAGGTTGAGGGCTTTCAGCCCTTTTACTGACAGCTTCAGTTGTACCTTCTTCTGGCGAATAGAGTGCCCTTCTGGAAAGTATGTTGACTACGGGGGAAAGACAGAACACCTGACTCAACTGTGCCCCTAGTTCATCATTTTGACCATTTTTTCTAGTTTTCTACTAAAACAGTCTTGACCAAGATGAGAGTTAGATCAACATACTTGTTCGATTTTTGATTTGAAAATCATGCAAGTTAGGTTATGAGCACTGAAAATTTTCCCTTTTTTGAGTCCAAGAAATGGTTCAGTTTTGGAAAAAATGGAACAATTTTCGAGAAAATTAGTCAACCTCAGTAAAAATTCTCAAAAACTATTTTTGCATACGGTCACTGCTTAACGAGCGCAGAACTTACTCTTGAGATGTACAACCTCAAATCGGAAGGAAAACTACCCCTTTTCTGAAGGACACTGCATGGCAACGGAAAGTTGCCCCTTGTTTGAATGGCACCGTAGCGCTTTGAATGGCAACAGAAAGTTGCCCTTAGTTTGAATGGCGACTCATGGCAATGGAAAGTTGCCCCTTGTCTGGATGACGCCGCAGCATATTGTAAACAGTCCCCCTTAGTGATGATCACAACCGAACTCTCGGATACAGAGAAGACGAAGATGGTCAAAACCAATATATGGACAAAGTCGCTTTGAAAGCGTTAGGGGCCGGACTTCAGGATGAAACTGCCTACGTATCCCAAACATGGGAATCAAGGATGATTAAAACCATTACATGGACTTAGTCGCTATGAAAGCGTTGGGGGCTGGACTTCAGGATGAAGTTGCCTACGTATCCCAAACATGGGAATCAAGCCTTACGTAGTTCCGATTAAGGTACACTCGGGTATTAACCTTTACTTTTTAGGCTCTAACTTTTGCCAAGGCGCTCGTTGCGGGTTTTCGACCTTACGAGCTTTGTTCTTCTTTTCTTTTTCAATTTTTTTTTTCTATTTTTCTCTTTTCATTTCTTTTGCCTTTTTTTTTCTTTTTTTTGTATTTTCTCTTGCTCTAACTTTTGCCTGGGTCGCCCTTCCGGGTTTTCGGCCCAGTGAGCCTCTCAAAGGGTAAAAGTGTAACAAGTCCATGCCAAATGGTTTTAAGATCCTGAAGTCATCTGAATCCAGGAAAATGACTGTTGTATTGATTTGCTGAAGGACCCATCTTCAACTCTTCGAGCACATCAGACATTTTTGCCCCTAGTTGGAGGGGTGCTTCTGTTCTAGCTTCACAAGCTTCTTCTGATGAGATCTGATCTTCTTGATCTGACTTTGGTGCCTCTTGTTCGAGGGTTGCTTCCAATCTCGCCACACAGGCCTCTCTTGATGGTCGATCGTTGAACACTCCGAATTGTGTTTCAAGGTTTTAAAGCAAGGGCTCAAGTCTTGAGGCTGAGAGCGATACTAAGCTGCACAATCTCAAGAGCGATTCCACACAGGTCTTCGCAGGACCGCGCAAAACATTTTGTTTTTGAAAGTTTTTAAAGAAGCGACAAATCGCTCGCGCTGAAGATAGCGTAGAACCAGTCTGGATCAAGCCAGGGTCCTTCTCAGTACTCACACTAACAAGCATGATTTCAATCATTAAGGGCTTAGCACGCCTCTCTTTCTCTCAATTTGATCGAAGTTTTGCAAATCCTGAGGAATTCCTTCTCCTTTGTTTTCACCGCAGTGTTCAAAAAGGTTTTGAAAAACTTAGGTCAATGCAATGATTTTCAGGGCACAAGAGAGCAGGTGGAATATACTGCTATTCCATTCAAATCCTGTGGCACAACTAGCTCAAAATAGCAGTAAGCACGGAAACATGATAGCCGCAGCTGTTTCATTTAGATTCCCTAGTTGCAACTGACTCCACCGCAAAGACAGACTCAAAAGAAAGCAAAAGGGTAATTACAAAACAAAAGGGTGTTCAAGGCAACAACCCCGAAATCACCCGACATTCTATATAATGGGACTGACTCAACGCGACAAGACAGACCCTTAAGCAAAAAGATTGACTCAAAACAAAGAGACAGACTCAAAACAAGACCCCCAAACTGACTCAACACCTAAGTCAGAAACCACAAAAATTGGCATTCGCAGATGCTCAAAAGTGCGTGCCAGACGCCACATCCGAAATGCACCAAGCGCCGCCCGCAGATGGCCCAACCCCTGATCACAAACTTGTCGTATCCTCAAAGTCCAATAGCTCAGTAGTGACAGACTTTGCTGAGGTAGGTGGGAGGATGACCTCATTGTCGATCAAATCTTGCACTTCATGACGAAGGCAGAAACAACCATCGGTGCTGTGACCGGACTGTTGGTGGTACGCGCAGTACAAGGTAGCATCATGTGAGAGAGGGAGATTCTTTGGGAGAGGCCGAGGCTCGAGGGGTTTAAGATGCCCCTTTTTAGCCAAAATTTGAAATGCCCTAGACAAAGGCATGTAAAGGGCGTGAAAGACTCTGCACCCTCGAGGCAGGTACATCGAAGTCTAAGGGTTCTTGCTAGACGCACTAGCAAAAGGGTCGGCAGGCACTGCCTTGGCTTTCTGATCTTTTCCTGGTGCTGGGTTGGGAATGAAAGGAACTGTCTTGGCATGACGGGGCCTATCCGATTTTCCGCCTGGCTTGAACTGCCTTCGGTTGGAGTGGGGAAAACATCATCTACAGCTTTAGTCATGACTGCGAACACTTGTTGCTTATTCATTCCCCCGGCTTTCAAAGCCTCGACTGCCCACAGTAGTTGTCCAACGGGATCAGCATCTGTTCCCACTTTGTCCTTACATCTGGCCTCAGCCTGATTGAGGGTTTGGGTTACTACATCAGAGCAAAACCCGGTTGTTATTGACACGTCATTGTTGTAGCTGGAGGCAACCTCTGGTTGGCTGAGCTCGATCACAATCCGCCCCAGTAGCGGGGGCTCCTGTGGTACAAAATTCCCGACATATGATGCAGCAGGTGGCAAAGCTGACATTCCATAAGCCAGATCGGCCACGGATCTCTGGAGGTCGCCGATCATTCCCATTAACTCAAACGTGGTAGGTTCATGAACTTGAAACATCTGGGGTTCCCAGATCGGGCGCACAGCAGGCGACCTAGGCAGATGTGGTATTTCGACATTGGGCTCATCCCGCAAGATGGTTCCTTGGTCCAGTGCGGCAGCCATAACCACGATTTCTTCTAAACTCTGCATCATCATAAGTCCGCTGAACTGAACGGTGATGATGCAACCGGCGATTGACGGATCAGACGTCTGCCTTGCCTCGACGAAGGAGAACACCAAATCTCTGAACCTAAATCTCTGAACTAAAAGGGAAAACAAGCAGCATTTCAGCCCAGACAGAACAGACACAGGCATAGCTGAAAAACTGTACTCTACTACTGATCGCTGTTCCCCAAAATCACTGCCCCAAAACTGAGTCTGATACCCACAGATATAATTGATTCCCCAAAATACTGATACTGATGCCCTCAGGTCTGGTACTTAAACTTGCAAACTTATATGTGCGTTCCTGTAGAGATACACTCTAAAAGCACATAGCAAGTAAAAGAAAGCCAAAACACCCCTATGTTAGGGTAGGGTTTCCCTGTCCTATTTTGTCAGGAGCTAGGGTTTCACTACGCACGCAACGATTTCACACAACCTATAATCGGGTAAGCAACCTGTCCTAGTTTGGAATGGTCACTACGGATTCCGAATATGCACTAGGTCGAATGGTCAAAAGGGTGCCTCGGTAAAAACCGGGGTTTGTGTTCCCATACTGGCAGAGCCCGCAACCAGTCAGCCTTATGGTCATGCCTTGACAAGGCAAGCCTCTGGCAAACCGTTCAGGAATAGCAGATGGCCAACACGGTGTCCTAGGCGCACCAATGCACATGCAATACAAAGAAACACATAAATGTAGTCAAAACAAGATATCATGAGTTCGAGTCAAGCTCTCTAAACTCCCCAATAGAGTCGCCAGAAACTGTGGACGCGCCCTCGGGCTTTATGCCACCACAGTTCGGACTCCCTTTTGTGTCACGGTTCTTAGTCTGAACCAAAGAGTCCAAATCTGGCAAATCGTTTTGAGAAAACAGATTTTTAGAAAAGAAGTGCCAAACATGGACTGTTTTGCCAGATACAGAGTCGCCACCTAAATATTTTTTAATGGGGGAATTTAGGAAATCCTGACTCGTTTGCCTAAGGCCACATGTCCGTCATTACCAAAGTTGCCTCGGCTCGGGAACTTGGGTACGATTGGGGAAGGTCAGCTATAAGCACCCCCTCTCGCCCGATCCAAAGATCGGCCTCTACTAACCATGATATCCAATTTTGAAAACGTTATGTGTTCTTATTCCGGTTAATTAGTTAGAATTACTATATGATGCGCATAGCAAAACAAGTATAGACTAGATCGCCTAATTTGGAACAAAGCATCGCATATCCGTTTGTTAGGAAAATGTTTTGAAATTTGCTACTCGCGAGTAGGCTAAAACATGGATTTTGATGAGTTGTTCCAACTCAAGCAATCCAACCTTCACCCACAGGCATTCAGGCAGTTCATATCACATAAGCATCTAGCCACATGGTAAGCATGTTGTCATGTTAACATTCACACTCGTGCGAGATGCTAAAGTACAAAATACTTACAGTGTACTCCAAGCCAAAACAAAGAACTCGTTAGCAATCAATGTATGATCCAAGTCCATGTTAAGTGCCTAATGCAACGCATACAGAATACAATTAGGATAGGCTCGGCTAATCCTAGGATTGCATGTGAAATGCAACCATTTGATGCACATATTCAAGTTTAGATTTGAAATGCTGCGCAGTTAGTATGATACGCCGAGCCCAATGCATGCAATACTGATGAATGATGCACGCATGCATAGCATAAGGATGTTAAATTAAATATGTCCTAGTACTAACCAACAAAGCAGGCAAGTAAAAGGGAGAAAGAAGTGGGGGGTTGGAAGACATGCATACACGCACCCACACTTATTACAAATTTGTCGTCGCTCGGAGAGACCGAAAGAATAATACAGATTTAACTAACCTACAAACTAATTAAATATTACAGACCAATTAAACTAGTTAAGCAAATTAACTAATCTAATAAAACAGTAAATAGCCTCAGGAAGAGGGCCCAATGCAATGCGTGCTCGGCTTCGCTCGGAAGTCCACTACCATGAACAGGTTGCCTCTGTCCATACTGTTTTCCTTCTCTGATCATTGCAAAATTCCCAAGGTGCACTCTATGAACCCTGTGGGATACCACCGGCCAAGGGAAATGGTCACCGGCCAAAGTAAATGATCACCGGCCACTGGTTAAGCTATCGGCCACCAATTGTTGGTCGGTCGGCACTAAAGATGGTTGGCCGGCCAAATATTCCTGCAGAATCCTGTTTTGACAGCAGCAGAGGGCAAAACAAGGCATGGCAATGCATTCCAAGAAAATGTGTACACCAACACATCCCTTATCATGTTTATGACTCAAAGGGACCTGGTTCTCGGTTCTCGAGCCACCAATCGCACATTTCGATGCGTGATGGCCTAAGAAACCAAGTTATGCACTTTGATTTCAAATGAAATGCACATAAACAAGCAAGGAGCTCAACCTCTATCATACTCAACTTAAGAGGCTAAACATGCATGTCAATGTAATGCAACCTAGAAATATGAGCTAGTATGCAACATGAAAAATGCGAACAAGCATTCAAGGCATGCGACAATCATGCTAACCAATAAGTACGCCCGATACAATGGGGATGTTCAAGCATGCAAGCAAGCATGTGACTCCATTCAATCATGCCACAACACATGGAGCAAACATGTTAAACAACCTAAACATGTGACAACACACAAGTATGCAACAACACACAAGATGAGCATGCAGCAACATGCGAACTATGGACTTAAACTAATTTGGGCAGCTCTATACCAAGCCCAAAACAGTAGCCAACATGCTCAAGAATGAAGGCAAAATGACATGCAAACATGCGTGCACACAAGGACCAACACTTAGGCATATAGAAACAACTCTCAAGCACACTTAAGAGGATGCAAACATGGACAAATGGCATGCATTATAAGCTCTGAAAATCATATTAGAGAAGGTGCCAAACCAATCTACAATGCAAGCTAGGCATGCCACCAAGCCCAAGGACTTAAACCATGGCCATATGACATATGAAGCAAATGACCAAAATGAACTAAAACAACCCTAAATCATGCAAAAGTAAGCCCCAAAAACCACTTAGATGGTGTAGACACCCCATTTTTGACCGACCTTAAGACTTAGATATCACCAGTTGAGTACTTGGTGATATTGCATAATGTGCTCGTTCAGAAGTTTCAGAGTCTTGGCTGCGAGCCCTGCCTCCGGACTTCCGAACCCTCTTCTGTGCTTGCCTCGGTTTGCGAACCAGACTCGGTTTTCTCTGTTTCTTTTCCTAAGAGGAGGGAGAGGTCCCGTAGACCATCTCTCAGTGGCCGTGGGCTACATTTTGTGGCTATAGGCCATTTTTCCCATTTCGGAGCCCGGTTTCCGGTTTTTCGGGACCGTTGGCCGTGCGCCTCGGTTCGGGACCGCTTAACCATCTCTGTTTGCTCTAAATTTTGGCATACATCTTATTTTCTCCCTTTCAAGGGACACTGTGGCCTGAGAAACCCACTTCGTGGCCGAACGCCACTTTCGGTGCTTAACAGCCCATTTTTGGGACCCCGAACTGCGTGTTTTGGCCCCCGAGCATTCGTTTTGCATCGGTTTTTGTTCATTTTTGGCAGGTACCTCTGTTTTATCACCGGGAAGGCCGTATAAGGGTGAGAGGCCAGCAATTATCTTGGCAACCAGTTATGTTCCATTTTCGCCCTCCGACACCCGTTTTTCGCACTTCCGGGCCAATGTTGAACACCTTGGAGCCATTTTCTTCAAACCCAAACCACATATTTGTGATGTACACACATGGGAGGACCCTAAAAGTTCATGGCCGGCCACTAATGTTTCTTGACCCTTTTGAACCCCTCCTTCCGAGCCAATGTTGAACACCCTTGGGCCACTTTCTTGAACTTTGAACCACATATTTGTGTTGTACACACATGGGAGGACCCTAAAAGTTTATGGCCGGCCATTAATTCCTTTTGAACCTTTTGACCCCCCCTAGAAGTGGCTTGTTCTCTCTCCTGTTTTAGAGTTTCCAAATTCGAACCACAGGGTTGTGAAGAGGAGACCTGGGAGGCCACCAATATGTGGTGGCCGGCCACTATTCCAACTTGGCATTTTTGACCCCTAGCCGGCTGGCTAGGGGGGGTGGCCGGCCGGCCACCTGCAACAAAAATAATGGGCCGGCCATGTTCCTCTCTCTGCACACTTTACAGCTGTATAGCTGTTTCCCCCAGAAAATATCCCAATCCGGGGGATATTTTATGGGGGAAAGCTTGCCTAGTTTTCCTCCACCTTTTGCCTCCCTTTGCTCCCTCTTTTTTGTTCGTATAACCAGCAGGTGGCATTGGGGATAGAGGTTAGAAAAATTCATCTTCAAACTTGCATACAAAAATCTCTCTCTATTCCTCTCTTTCAAGCAAGAAACTCCAACCCCTACACCACCATTTCTTCTACAACACCAAGCTCTACCACCACTCCTCCATTCCAGCAGCAAGGGGAGGAATTCCAGCAGCTTAAAGTCATCAAAGTTGGTCCAAGAAGCAACAAAAGCATTGGTCTTCAAAGGTGAGTAGCATTTCCCCCTTTTTTTGGTCCATTTCTTGCACCTTTTGTAAGCCATACATACTTATTGATTTGAGCTCCGACCAAAACTGAAAAGGTCATTTTTTTGAGCTCATTTTCTTGTTTCATTAAGGGCTCAACCCAGTTTGAGCCTTCCATATTGCACTTGCTTCAATATCCTCCTTGAATGCCATTTTCTTGCATGTTTTGGTAGCCTATCATGCTTCTGTTTTTGGTCTTTTTACAGGCCTAGAAGTAGTCTTATTTTGACCTTATTAACATGTTTCATTAAGGGTCTTTGGATGTTTGATGAATATTTTGTATACTTTGTGTTATAAGCCACTTTTGAGCCTCATTTTGCATTGCATTTCTAGCATGTTTGTATACTGTTTTGGAGTTTTTACAGTTCTGTAAATATGCTTATTTTTGGTCCCTCTTCAATGTTGTAGAAGTAAATTTTTCAGTTTGGGCTTTGCATATATCACTTGCCTCTTTGGCCACCTTTTGGCCATTTTTCTTGCATAAGAGCTTAGCCATATCTATGTTTGTTTTTAGGTTTTTTACAGTTCTGAAAAACATCATATTTTGGGCCCCTCTTCAACTTTGTTGAAGGGCCCTAACCTATTTGGAGTTAGCAGCTGTGAGTTGCTTCATAATCTCATGTTTAGGGCCATTTTTGCATGCCATTGTTGCCCTATCTTTGCTTGCTGTTTGGCCATGATTTGTACTGTAAAAATGCTTATTTTGAGGCTGCCTTGCTTCTGTCTTTTCATCTCATGTACCAATTATGCATGCTTTGTATAGCTGTAGTTCATTCTATGTGCCTAATTTTGCATTTCGGGAGAGATCCCATGCATCGGGTGTGTTTTCGCCTCATTTCGGGGCTGTTTTCCCCCACATTTCATCGCTGAAAATACATTAACATGTTTGCATATCATTTTCCATGCATTTGCATTGCATATGCCATTGTCTCGGTTTGCGTGCCCGTGTGCACGCACTTCGAGGCACTTCATTTTCATCCATCGGCCTCTTATGTGAGTGTGGATGAGGCTCTCTCATGTTAGTATAAGTCCATGTTGCATTCTATATGCCATTTTTGCCATATTGCATTGCGTATGCCATTGCCTCGGTTTGCGTGCCTGTGTGCACGCATTTCGAGGCACTTCATTTTCATCCACCGGCATCCTATGTGAGTGTGGCTGAGGCTCTCTCATGTTAGTATAAGTCCATATCATACTTCCATGTCATTTACATTGCATATGTCATTGCCTCGGTTTACGTGCCCGTGTGCATGCATTTCGAGGCATCTCATTTTCACAGTATAGTGCATACTAGGTTGTACCTTAGATTGCATTCATGCATTTCCTCGATTTGCGTGCTCGTGTGCACGCATTTCGAGACGTCTCATTTTCATAGCATTGTGTATGTTAGGATTGTATCTTAGTTGCATTTCATGCATGTAATGCATATTGCATCGTGTTCGAGATAGGAGTTAGCCCGGGCATGGGAAACGAGGTACATTCTGTACTCCGAGTGACGGAATGTGTCTCAATTCCCCAGTCACTGACACTCCGGATCATCCATGATGGAGTTAGGTTTTATTGTGTTTTCATCTGCATTCATCCTGTATTAAATTGTGCAATTTGACTCCTCGGCCATCATGCCTCGGTATGCGTGATTGGTGGCACGAGGATCGAGGCATGCATATATCTATGAAAATACATTGCTATGCCCCTTTCCTGCTCTCTGTTGCAGCAAAATGAAGAATCAGCAACTTTTCGAAGCTCGGCACGCTTTCTAAGAATAACTGCTAAACAGAGGCTAATTGGGGCATCCCGGTGGATTTCCGCGCAAGGCAGCCTAAATGTACATCATCCATCAGAAGCAAGGCAGTCCCTAGCTTGCATGCCAGTTTTGTTTATTTTCTTAGTTAATTTGTTAATTAATTAGGAATTTGTATATTATTTGGACTGTAATATTTGAACTGTAATATTCTTTCATTCGGGACTGTATATTTATTCGGACCCTCTGCGCGAGGACACAACTGTAATAAGTGTGCGTGTGTGTGTTGTATGTCTTCCAACCCCACGTCTTTCTCCCTTTTATTTATCCGCTTATGATGGTTAGATTAGGGCATATTTCAATTAGCATACAAGATGATAGCATGTTTGCATTTCATTCATCTGTATTGCATGCACCGGGCTCGGCGCATCATAATGACTGCATTGTACTTTCAATTCCAAATTGAATACATGTTAGTTGCCGCATTCCATATGCCATGTTTAGAATAGCCGAGCCTGCCATAGTTGCATTTTTGCATGTGTTGCATTAGGCACTTCTGTATACTTAGGATCATGCATGATTTCTAATATGAGTTTCTGTTTTGGCTTGGAGTACTCGGTGAGTTTTATACTTTAGCATCCTTGCATGCGTGTGAGTGACTGCCATGAATAGCATGCTTACCATGAGGCTAAATGCTTATGTGATATAACTGCCTGAATGCCTGTGGGTGAAGGTTGGGTTACTCGGATTGGAATAAATCATCAACTGTTTGTTTTAAGCCCACTAGATGGTGGCAAAACCATCTTTTCTAAGCCCACCTAAGAGTGGCAAAATCTACATTTTAAGCCCACTTGCGAGTAGCAAACCATCTTCCAAAAAAAGCAAACATAAAATGTTCTGTTCCAATTCGGGCGACCCGATCTATACTTGTATGCTGCACGCATCACATAGTAACCTAGGCTAATAACCGGAATAAGGACACACAAAGTTTTCAAAAATTAATATCATGGTTAGTAGAGGCCGATCTTTGATCGGGCGAGCGGGGGTGCTCACGAAGTGATCTTCCCCAATCGTACCCAAGTTCCCGAGCCGAGGCAACTTTGGTGATGACGGACACGTGGCCTTTGGCACCGAGTCAGGGTTTCCTAAATTTCCCATAAAAAAACATTTAGGTGGCGACTCTGTATCTGGCAAAGCAGTCCATGTTTGGCACTTCTTTCAAAAAATCTGTTTTTCTCAAAACGATTTGCCGGATTTGGACTCTTTGGTTCAGACTTAGAACCGTGACACGAATCGAGTCCGAGCTGTAGCGAGGTCCCCCACGGGCTGGTTACAGATGGCATCTAAATGATCTAATCCTAGAGGCATACATAATGGCACAAACATGGAGTGAGAAACACCAACCTTTCAAAGCATGAAAAGGGCATCAAATGCATGCATACGAGCATATCATGAAGACTGAAATGACATGACAAGTGGTTCCAAACCACTGAAATGATGCAAGGATAGCATGCTAGAGGGGTCAATGCTTAAGGCATACAAGAGAGGTTACATGGTAGCTATACGAAGCAAAGCATGGACAACCCAAATGACCAAAAATAGACCTTTAGCATGCTAAAACAAGCATAAAAGCTTCACGAAGCTAAGCCAAAAACATGCTAGAAACAAGGCTCAAAGCACAAGGCATGTTGAGGCAATTCATGGCACTACAAGACATGTATGCTAAGCAAGCATGGTGTGTCTAAACCAAGTAGAAACAGTGCTATATTATGGCATAATAAGCATAAAAAATAGTTAAGGCATGGCCAACATACACTTAAACAAGGTGCTCACTAATGAGGCTTAAATGGCCATTATTGAAGACAACAAGGAGATGGAGTGGCCCTCTCCTTCCTAGGACCTTAAGGCACCATCCTCACTACTGAAATCTCTCAAGATTTCAGTGGTGAGGAGGCCCAAACAAGGTGGTCCCGGTGCCCAACCAAAATGGCACAAAATGGGGCCAAACAAACCCTAAGAGGGGTCAAACAACCTCGAAGCTCAAAACACTCTTAAACAACTATTTTAAGCAGGTAAAAATAGAACTTTTATATGTTACATGCAAAGTCTAAAAATAGTTGCAAGATAGTCAAAAACGTTATGCAAAAATAGGGAATAAAGGGCAAAAACACTCACCCTTGTTGACCCTCTTCAAGAATGATGCTCCAGCAGCTTCTTCAAGCTCAAAACCACCCAAAAACACCAAGAACAGCCTTCTGGTCCCTCAGTAACCAAGAGAAGGTGTAGGACTAGGTGTTTGTGTGCAATAGTAAGACTAAACACACACACAAGGCAAAGAGAGAGAGAGATATAGAGATGGACTAGATACAAACTCAAACCCTAATCTCAAAGCTCTTCTGAAAATTTTGTAACCCTAATGGAGAGAGAAGAGGCTCCCTCTTATAGAGCTCACTCTTGCAAAGCTTCTCAAGTAAGCTAGTCAAGACGGAGATCCCTCCATACACGTGTATAGAGGGGAGCAAAGGTGTATGCCAACTAGCACAGCTGGCATAAAAATATCTGCAAAAGCAGATGCACAGTGGTCGGCCGGCCAAAAATGCAATTTGACAAAAATAGATGGCCGGTCGACTACAAAGAGTACCGGTCGGCCAAACATTTGGCCGATGGAAACAAAACACAGCCGGTGGCCTCAAGCCATGGCCGGTGGAGTGTGAGGATGGCCAACAAGCCATTCCCTGCCCTCCAAAGCAAAAAACATAAGTGTTTGGTAAAAAACCAAACACAAAACAGTCGAGTCGAGAGATCCTGAGGCAAAGCGCGTAGTTGAGACCTCCGGAAACTCAAGACGAACACAAACAAGACTGATCACCGAGTGTTCAAACGGTGACGTCCAAGTCTTGAGGACGGTCAAAAATGGGGTGTCTATAGTAGCTCAATAAGATTACCTAATATACCTCTCACACCTAACACCGAGAAGTGAAAGGAGGATCAAGCGGTACAGCAGTAATCCAAATCAAAAGGATGTGTTTCCAATATGGCAAAGCCTATGACCGGTCAGCCTTTTAACAAGCTTTTGGGCAAGCCTTCGGCAAACCATCCAGTAATAACAAATGGCAAACACAGTGACTTAAGAGCACCAATACAAATGCAATGCAAAGAACATATAAATATAGATAAAATTTCACATCATGAGTTTCGAGTCAAGTTCTCTAAATCCCCAGCAAAGTCGCCAGAAACTGTAGCTTGCTTTTTGCGCTCCTTTCGGATACGATTAACCCTACAGTTCAGACTGTCGTGGTTCTGAATTTGATTCCACAAAGTGCAATGCGAAATAGATAAACACAAGAGTCCAAATCCGGCAATTCCATTTAGAAAATCAATTTGAATCAAAACGCCAAAAATAGACTACTTTGCTAGATTACAAAGTCGCCGCCTAAATATTTTTTGGAAAATTTAGGAAACCCGTGACTTGTGCCGAAGGCCATTTACCCGTCATCACCTAAGTGTCTTGGCTCAGGAACTTAGGTATGAGAGGGGAAGGTCATAAATTGAGCACCCCACTCACCCGATCAATGATCAGCCTCTACTAATCATGATGTGATTCTTATTTACATTATATGCTCTTGTTTCGATTTATTAGCTAACATTATTGCGTGATGTACACAAGTATAGACTAATTTGCAAAAGTTGAAACTCTTTGATTTTATGTTTGTTTGAAAATTGTTTTTGATACTAGTCACTTGAAAAGGTGAGTTCGTACATTAATCAATTTATCCCAATTTTTACCAATTAGCCTTCATTTACCAGTATTAAAACAAGTATATCAATTAAGCACCTAGCCTCATGGTATTATGCTTTGATGGCGTGGCAACAATCACACGCATGTGGTATGCTAAAGCAATTAAATACTCACCCAGTACTCCGAGGCAAGCCAAAAAGATAAAAGAGTTAGAAAAAAATACGTGATCCTAACTAATGCAATATGACTAATGCAACACATACAATTATGCAATTAATGGGCTTGGCTACTAACATGGTATTTGAATCAATTTGATAGCATGCGGTCTAAGCGCGTATTCAAAGGATTTGAGCAATAACAATGCTTGGTTAAAATGAGGAGCTGAGCTTTTATGCATGCAAGACGAGTGGATGCAAATCATGAAAAATGCTAAAAAAACATGATGCTCTATGCTACCATCATAAGCGGGTAAATAAAAGGGAGAAAGAAATGGGGTTGGAAGACATACACCATTATTACATATTTGCCCTCGGGCAAGAGGGTGCGAACGAGTGTCCAAATGTCTGGATTTAATAGCTAACTATTACCAATCCAAATGAATAAATTGAACTAAATAACTAACTAGCTAAGCTAATTAACTACTTATTACAAATTCAAATGACATGAAGCTAACTATCTAATTTATTACAAAAAAGATATTATATCAATACTAATTACGCAACAATAATACCCAAATGAAATTGCAACCATAATATTTACAATGACAATAATTACAATAAGAATAATAATACAACAATGATAATTACAAGGAGGGTAATAAAACTATTGATCCAAGCAACCATGAGGATGATCGCCTGCACAATGCCCAGAAACTGTTCTGTCTGCCCAGACTGCTCAGCCTCACCTTCAGCCACTGCCCTCTATTTCTACAAAAGGTCATTGCTTACCACACATTGGAGTCCAACTGGCCCCTAATGAGGCCCGGCCGAATCCCAATAAGGCCAGTCGGCCTTAATTTTCATGCCAAAACCTATTTTGTGCTCTGAGGTGAGGTCAGTGTAGACAGAGTTATAGCGATCCCGGGTTTACCCTTGTTGTACAGTGATCCGAACATGTGTCTGTGGATGTTGGTAGTTGATTATTATCTTGTTTACATCCTTTTACTTCGTATTTGAGTTATAGGATGTGTTGGGCAGGTTTGTTACAGGTTGGTTGAGTTTAGAAACCAAAACTAGTTGCCCAGATTTTGACCTGTCCGCTCGAGCGGGGGTTTTGGCGCTCGAGCGGGAATTGCACCCATCCAGTATTTCCTGTGCAGTGTTGGACGCTCAAGCGTGGTATTGGCCGCTCGAGCGGGGTTGTGTGAGTGCCGCTCGAGCGGGGAGTTGGAAGCTCGAGCGGAGACCTGGTTCTGTAAAAGTTCTGGGAGTGTGTATCCGCCGCTCGAGCGGGATTGTTGACGCTTGAGCGGGAGTCTGTGAGTGACGCTCGAGCGGGGTGTTTGACGCTCGAGCGGGTCGACTGGGTTTAAGTTCCGTGTTTTGACTTTTCAAATCACTTTTTCACTTTCTCTTCTCTCTCCCACTTTTCCAAAACCACCATTGTTGAGCCTCTCACTCTAGAACTCTACCTTCTCTCTAGGTTTTGATCTAGTAGGAGTGATTTGCTCATCTTTGGCCTTTACAAAAAAAGTTGTTGATCGTCGAGGGCTACATTTTAATTTGAAAATTTCGAGATTTGGAGCACGTTGGGTTTTGTCATCTTCTCCCTTGGAGCTCCGAATTTGAGGTAGGGATATCCTACTCCTCTCTATGGATTTTGTCTTTAAATTTTGGTATTTGGAGATGTTGGGGTTGGTTTGGTAATTTTGTGAAAGTTTGGGGCTTTTGTGTTATTTTACAAAAGTTGGGGTTTTATTTATAATAAACCTAGATGTATGTTTGGTTTAGAGAAAAGGGAATAACTGTTGAATCATTGATGAAAATGGGACCTAAGGGTTGAAATGGTAATTACGGAAAATAACCCAATTACATTATTTGATTAATTGGGATGATTAATTGTGAGAAATGAGGAAATGAAATGGAATTGTTGAGATTGGGAGTGCATGGGGTTAAAGGGTGTAGTTGGTTTGTTTATCACACACCGAATTGAAATGTTGATTGAATATCTAATTGTGCATTTATTTTCTGTTTAGAAATAATTGCTTTGGGCTATCGGTGGAGGATAGTCGTAATTGTTGTAGACAATGCATGATGATTAGGCAAACGAAAACTAATCAATAGAATATGTCATGGAATTTGACAGTTGATAGAATACATTAACTGTATGTATTGGGTGATTGTATATAGAACCAATGTGTTTGTATACGTTATGTGTAGAGGAGGAGATGGGGGATGTACTCCGCGGTTTAGGGGAAGATGGGGGATGTACCTCTAAACCGGATAGTGTTGGGAGGAGATAGGGGATGAACTCCGTAGATACAGCTCATATGCTTGTCTAGAGAAGTGAAGATAGAGCTCTTATGCTTATCTTTGTGAAGTGTGGATATAGTTTATATGCTTATTTGTGAATGTGGGATATTGTTGTTGTACATATTTGTTGAGAATGTGGATATAGCTTATATGCTTATCTGTGAATGTGGGATATAGTTTTTATACATATCTGTTGAGATGATGATAGAGCTAATATGCTTATCTGTTGAAAAAGGGAAAATGAAAAATAACTTGGACTCATAAGTCGTATGACATAAATATGTGATTTATGTGAATGTATCAGTGTTGGCCATCTATCAATTGCTAATCTTTTAGTCATTGTTCATGGTTGGTTTAGTGTATTTCTACTGGGCTGTGGCTCACCCTATATGGGAATATCATTTTCAGGTACAGGTAGCATGCCACCTCCAAGGACATAGCTTGGGAGGCTAGAGGCGGACATACTTTTGTCGTTTTGTTTTTGATGTATTACATGTAAATTCAAGCCAAGGGCTAAATATGTAAATAAGTTAGTACTCTTTTGTTGTAACCAAGTGTTAACTTGGAAAGCTGTAAGCCCGTAGGGCATTTTGCTTTTGTTGTTAACATGTAATACTTTTGTAATGAAACTCTGATGAATGTAAGGTTGTGGGACTTTTATATATCAATGCATATTTATTTGATGGGTTTAATGTAGTTTTTTTTTTAGGGCGTTACAGAGCCTTTCTAGGCCCTGTTTGTCCCTTCTGCTCTTCTTTATCATGAAACTCAAGAGAAGAGTGAATTCGAGTCCAAAACCATTAATTGGAACAAGTTGATGGCTTGATGATTTCGAATACAATTTGGACAAAACAATTAATAAATACAATGAAGACGACCACCCCTTCCTCTCATCATGGAGGCTCAAAGAGGGAGATACACACGCTTCAAGTTTCTTCAAAATATCATGGATTGATAAGAGACAACCCTCAAAACGATGGACTCGGCATAACGTCCAGCATAATCCAACCAATTTTATTCATTTTCTTTATGTTGGTTTCATTGATTTTAGGTCAATTTTATTAGTCCTTTCCATTCTTTAATCAATCTGTCCAAAGTGATGGTTAAGTGCACTAAATAAGAGGAAATGTCAAACAATAAGTGATTCATAGCATAAAAGGGAGACTACGCCTTGATGAAAAACCTCCGTAGAGATTATGCCATTGAGCATAGGTCTCTTTCTCATGCCTTGAATAACGATCAATCGTTTGAAATAACTCTCAAACGAAAGAAAAGAATAAATGAGGAAGGACACAGAAATGATCATGCAAACTTGATTATTAGGATGAGACTCTTGATATGAAAACTAAGTAAAGAAAAGCCATCAACTCAAATGACTCGGTGTCTAAGGCCTAAACAACCGAAGTCATGAGGACTTACGACACAACAAGCTAGATATTCAAAGCATAAGCTATTTAAATAAATTAAAACAGCCCCTAAAGTGTAAAAAAAACAGTAGCTAAAAGCAAGAGAAAGTCAGTAAAAAGAGTAGAGAAAAAACTATAGAACAAAGCCTAAGGAGGGGTGGCTAACCCCTCCACTTTTTGCAATTTTAAATCACATATTTCAGCCCCAAAAGCAGTCCAAAAACAATGTATAAAGCAAGGAAAAGAGAGGAAAAGAGTAAGAGAGAAGTAAAGAAGAAGATGCAAAGTTATATCTCTTGAAAGAGAGATAACTCTTAGTTAATAAAATTGATTCCAAACACCCTCAAGTTTATGAAATATGGTTTGAAACTCTAGAAAAAAGCTACAAGACTCTAATGGTGTATGTATTGTATATGTATAACTAAAGAAGGTTTGAAGGTCAAAGGAGGAAGGAAGATGGAAGGAGGTCTTTTTTGGCTCTTCAATGCTTTTGGAAAATTTGCAAACCCTCAATTCTGAATGGAGAGGTTGAATTTATAGAGTTTGAGCCAAATTAGCCAAAAATATCTACAAACATAGCCAACTGTCCAATTCCCGCCAGCTGTCTGTTTCGCACTATTGAAAGCTGGTCGGCGCTATTGAGAGCCAGCTGACCCCCAAAACACACGGACAGACCCAAAAATGAAAGGCTGGCTCTAAAAGGCACAAATTCACTATTTTTCATTGAAAGCCGACCGGCTCTAAATGGATCCGACCGGCTCCAAAAAACTGTATTTTAGGCCCAATTTCAAAAGAGCATATCTTTCTCATCCAGACTCGATTTTAGGTGATTCTTGAGTCTAAATTGAAGCTCCGGAAGTCTAATTTCCAATGGTGGTGGCCTTACATCTAAATTATAAGTGTGTAAAGAGATATTCCTAATTTACTGAAGGCTGCTCATTTTTTTCTTAACGGATTGATGCCCGACTTTTCTCCCAACTAGTTTTCTATAAAATGTTTTAAATATTTTTCAAAGATTTAACCTCCATTCCATTTATCTCCACTTTGTCCTTACTCGGTTTACCAAAAAGTGCAATATTTTAAACTAAATGTGAGCCTCAGAACATCGTAGAAACATTGGAAAAATATTTTGAAAAAGTGGGTTTTAAAGTTTAAAATAGTTTGGCCAAACCGAGGAGTAAGGTTAACGATTAGAGTTTGAATCCAAATTTCTTTGCTGAGAACTCAAACTATTGCACAGTGTAACTTTCATCAACGGGTGTTTGGAATAAAGTACCCAAGTCTTAAGGGCGGTCAAAAATGGGCTATCTACACTCACAGATAGCTCCGATAGCAAAACAAATAAAGCGGACGAATCGGATAGTCTATAGCTCGTAACCTACACAAACACATAGCAGATACATATTGAAACACACATTTGGAAAGCACTAAACTTAATTATTCTCTATCTTGGTGTGTTTCTAATCCTTATCCCCATTATTATGTCTTAATTAAAGCTTACGAATGCCTAAGATGCAATGAGGATGCCAAAATATGTGTTGCAACACTTAGTTAAATTTCTAAAAACAGGGTCTTCACTTGAACGCATATTTGGTCGCTCGAGCGGATTGCAAAACTCTATAAAACTTCTAGGAGCTCTCATTTTACGCTCGAGCGCAATTTTAGTCGCTCGAGCACAAGTTCCCTCATTAAGTGGAGGCTCATGTCTGTAAAAGTACTGAGAGCTTGAATTTTATGCTCGAGCCAAATTTTGTTTACTCGAGCAGAAGTGCAAAACCAAGATTGGTCACTCGAGGGCAGAATCTGTTGCTTGAGCGATGATGCAGAATTCCAGAATTTCCATATTGATGTTCAAGATACAAAACTCAACTTCAAAGCTTTAAAACACATCATTTGGGCCAAAAACTTGAGAAAACATGTATAACTTGTCAAACATCGAGAATTAAGGATCATTTCACAAAATCAAGGCCCAATAGTAAGTCAATTGTCCAAAATTCAACTTGAAACTTCAAGAACATGACTTACATGTAATGATATGAGCTTCAACTTTCCAAAACATGAGCAATTTAGATGTTTGGTACAAAACATATTGAATTCTTAAACTAAAACCAAAATATGAACACACATGGGACAAATTCATAGACAACATGTTCTAAATGCAATGTAATGCACATATATGTATGTGTACTCTTCTCTTCTCTTCTACTTCATTAAGCTTAATTCTTGCCCTAATTCACTTAATTCTTTTGAATTCATCTGTTAAGGGTCCCAATTACACAACTAGGGCGTGATTTCTTACCTTAGGTGCTTAATTATGGCTTATGCATAGATGTTTTGAGCTCACAAGTCAATTCTTTAATTTCTCCTCCAATCCTCAAACTTAGATGTGATTTCTTGGTCTCACCCTCTCTCTCACACTTTTTAGGCTCAAAATGATGAAACAGATATAGGCTTGATTAGGGAGTTTAATTAACTAAGCTTACCAATAATCAAATGGATATTATTTTATTCTAATTAATTCGTTCCGAATCAAATTTCAATTGAGCCTACCATAAATTCTCAAAAAAATTCAAATAACACATAAACCAAGTCAATTTCATGATTAGATACCGATAAAGCCTTCAATTTGCATAACGGAACAAAAATACAGACAGATATTCCTACAACAAACAGATACAAACACAAATAATGCAATACATATTAATTCAGAATTCCTTCTTAATTACTGATTAGGCACTCTTAATCATGGATTTTGGCTAATCACAGGTCGGGATTGTTACAACTGGAGGCTCCTCCTCTCTCTCCCATGGTGTATAAAAGAAGACCCATCTTCCTTGGTTGAATACGAAATTTTTGGCTTCCAAAATTATACAGTTAGTTTGCTTGATCCTATAATTTCCATCCTGTGTAAAAGAGTGTGTCACTGTCAGTTCGCCAAAGCTAATAGAAGGTGCTTCTATGTTAACCAGTCTTGCTCCTATAATTTCCTTCGTGTACAAAAGAGAGCTGCCATTGTCGGTTCACCAAAGCTTATAGAAGGTGCTTCTGCATTAGCCGATTTAAACCGTCATATCCTGAGAGACAGAAGTCGACGTACCTCCAGCACTCACAGTGATGTGGTTAATTTGTTTTAAGGATCTAAACTGTCGTATCGTGGAAGACAGAAGTCGACATACCTCCAACACCCACGGTGAGGTAGCTAATTTATTTTAAGGAGACTGTGGTACCACACAGGCTTCATTTTGATTTCTTGTCTTTCAATAAATTATATGATATGTATTTTTGTTTCATGCTCTACAATGTAATTTATCAAATATGAATTTATTTGATGTTCTATGATTTAATTTATCAAATATAAATTTATTTATTTTGTTTAATCACACAATTGGTGCAACAATCTCAAAACAGATTAAATATATTTTTCTCATAAAACCGGATGAATAAGTTTCATATTAGATTAGCTTCTGCTAATATTTTCATACAGAACAGATTCTGTACATTGTATTGTTTTCTTGGGACCATTGTACATTGCCTTGGCGTTGGGTTTCGGAAAAAAACATAAACATATAAATAACTCAATTCAACTTTCCTGTGCATGATTAGATTTATAAATAAATAAATGGTTGTTGGTTAGTTGTTTGTTTTATGTACATGCTAGTCTTGATTAGATAATCCATTCACTTTACATAGTGGGCTACTGTTGCATATATGAATTCCTAGTTACAAATTCATGTTTAATTTAATAAATTCGTATAAGAAATGGTATGTTTTCATTTTTTAATGCTTATTTGGTTTAGTATAATTTCATGTTATGAGTATGATTAATAACTTTCTATCATGCTTTGCATGTCTTATTATGTTATAATTTTATAATATATTGTGTATACTCATATGTGTTTAAATTTATTTTCATGACATGCTAATTAGTTTCCACTTTTCTAGTGTCATATACATGTTCATTTTTTCTAGATACTAGATTAATTCACATGTTTCCTAGATTCTAGATTTGTAGGAAATGTGCATGTTCTCTATTTTCAAGATTTTAGTTTGATACATGCTTATAAATTTCTAGCATGTTTGCATGATTTTAATTGCTAGAATTATTTACATGTTTATTCTGAATTAAATTCATTTATAACTCATGGAAATTTATTTTAATTTAATTTTGGAGTTATAAAATTTTTGTAACTTGGCTATATTTATGTACATGATATTGTGTAATAATTTCCTATCACTCTTGTTAATTAATTTAATTTAATTTTTAGAGTTATAATATTTGTAATTTATTTGAGAGTTATAAGTTTAATTGTATAACTTGTCTAGCATTTTAATTTTGCTATTAAACTAATTTATTATTGTTACAGTTTCTTTAAATTATTTGTTTTGTATTTTGTTCTATTTTTCTGCTAATTTTCTTTACAAGAATAACTATACGAAAGATAATGGAAAACAAAATACAAATCCAAATGGAGGGGGGGAATTTGGGATTGCAACAAAATTTGGACTACTAACCTTTTTTTATTAAACAGAACTACCCAAGTGAGGAAAGGAGTTTTAGAAAAATAAGATTCCTTATTTGGATTGGTTTCATTTCTTTTTATTTGAAGCAATGTTTTGATTGAGTTTTAATTTGGTTCATTAACCAATTTGTAGAAGTAAGTTTTATTTGCTTATAAGTGTTGTAGCAATTTTTTACATTGCTTGTAATTTGTTAGCAATTTTTTCTAAATCGCATATAAGTTTGGAATTTGGTTTGGTTTAACCTAGTTCATCCCCTAGAAAACTTAATTTGGAAAATTGTTTCCCATGGACTAGAAATCAACATGCTCTTGAAAGTTTTGTCAAAATGTTAACTGGGTTTTAAGTGGGACCGATGTAACCCCTCCAATCTTCCTCAAAACATTCCTGTCCATGTTTGATTCTAGGTTAAGTGGTGAGACTAGTTTTAAATTAAATTTCCAACTGTTGGATTTTCTAGTGTTAAATTTAATTTCTGGAAATACAAAAAGTGAAATTATGTTGTATTTTTCAGAAATGGCAACTGTCACTGATATTGCTACTGCTGCTAAGATTGGTGAGGATCAGAACCCCAGGGCAACTGGCTTATCAACCCCTACTGCTATGACCTCTATGGTCAACCTAGTTGCTGGAACCTCTGTGGTCAACCTTGTTGCTGCTCCTGCTGTTCTGGGAGACCCGCTCAACCATCATGAGCGCCAGGAGAAGTTCACGTGAGTGAATTTCAAGAGGTGACAATAGAAGATGCTGTTGTACCTGACTACTCTAAGCCTTGCGAGGTTTTTGAGTGAGGATCCACTAACTGTGAAGGAGAATGAGCAAGACAAACAGTAGCTCATGGCTCTAGATGCTTGGAAGCAGTCAGACTTCCTTTGTTAAAACTATATTATGAATGGCTTGGCAGATTCACTTTTCAACGTGTTTTATGCCAAGAAATCAACAAAGGAGCTGTGGAATGCTTTGGACAAGAAGTATAAGACTGAGGATGCTGGGGCAAAGAAATTTGTTGTCGGCCAATTTCTGGACTTCAAAATGGTGGACTCAAAAGCTGTCATTAGTTAAATCCAAGAGTTCTAAGTAATTCTGCACGAGATTCATGCAGAGGGAATGTTCCTAAGTGAATCATTCCAGGCAACTGCATTGATTTAGAAGCTACCTAACGGCTAGAAAGACTTCAAGAACTACTTGAAGCACAAACGAAAAGACATAACAGTCGAAGAGCTTGTTGTCAAGCTCCAGATTGAGGAAGACAACATGAGGAAAGAGGGGAATACCTCCACTATGAAAGAAAACGTGGTTGAGCATGACCAGTCCTCGGGGGTAAAGAAAAAGCCACCGACAGGCAAAAGCTCCAAGCTGGGGGCAAGAGGCGGTGTCTCTAAAAGGCCGGTCTACAAGCCTCAGGAACCTACTTTTAGGTTCAATGGAAAGTGCTTCAACTGTGGAAGCGATGGGCATCGGGCGGTTGATTGCCGGAAAAGAAGAAGCCTTACAACAAATACCCTCCATAGAATAGGAGTCGTGCCCACATGGCTGAAATGGAGGGTCTATCACAAGATGTGAACGACATGCATCTGGCAGCTGTCGTTTCCGAAGCGAACATGGTGAGGTCCAACTTGAAGGAGTAGTGGATGGACACTGGGGCCACTCGCCACATCTGTGTAAAGAAAAAGATGTTCACAGCTTCCGAACCGGTTCTAAACGATGAGAAGTTGTTTTGTGACGCCCCAAAAACTGAGAATATCAGAGAATATATTAATAAATAAATACAAGGAGTATCTAAGATTACAAAATAGGAAACGTCACTAATGAGTCATTTGGTCAATAACCAAGTAAGATCCCATGAGTGTCGGAGGAGTAAATATAGACTCCCTTCAAAGTCCAACCATCTTAGATAGCAAAGCTACCCTTTTGGTAGATCTTAACAAGATATTAACACAAGGTGTACATGAATCGACGATAAAAAAAAGAATAGGTAGTATAAAAGATATGTATAGATATATAATAATTACAAAATCATGTCTTAAATACAACATAGGATCTATCACTTACAATCTCAAAACACGTTTACAAACTAGTTTCTAATCCTTCTAGGGTAGTCGTACGTCCTCAAATACTTCAACTTTGTCTTCGACTGGTCTAATAGTCTTAAATACCTGGAATGAAATGCCATGAGCTTTGAATGCCCAATAAACACATGCATACCCCATCATTTTTTCTCAATCCAATACACCATCACAATTATAACAAGAAAGGAATGAAGCATGATAATCATTCAATAATAAAGGATTACAAGGTTAGATATTGGTAATCTAGAAATCCCCTAAAGAGATTTTGTCCTCCCAACTCCAAGAATTGGACATGAATTATTTGGTATGCCCTCTCTTTTGGTACTTTATTGTAGACCTTACCTCGGATGCCCACCAATGGTTATATACTGTGTAACACCAACTGTAGGGCCTCAAAAGAGACAGTAATGATGGGCCTTGCCCAAATCCCTCCTTACACCGAACTACATAGGGTCCAAGTACAACCGCTCCATTCAAGGGTTCTGAAACAACCACTTGCGCAAGATTTAACTTACCAAAGGGAATGCATCCCACTAACCAATAACTTCTTCTCATAATAATAATCGGGTGATCGAAACCCCATTAGCCACCCCCATTAAGTTTTTCGTTAGATTAATCATTGAAATTAGTTAGTACAAGCGAGAAGGAAAATAAATTTGCATAAGTGTAAGCATTGTCAAAGAACAAATAAATACATAACCATGACATGTATAATATCACACCAAGGCATGATTATATGTAAGTAAGCACATTCATCAAGTCAGGAGCACAAAACATCGACGTAAACAGAATTTTCAAATTCAGAGTCACCTAAAGATCAAGATTAAAATAACTATTTCAGATTTTTCCTAAATCCGGCCTTTCTATGGTTCGTAGAGAATTTTATCTAGTTTTTAGAATATTTTTTTCAAAAATGGAATAGTTTTTCCAGATTTTTAGTTATTTCATAAATACTCCAACTCTGTTCAGATTCGTCAACCATTACGAAAAATGGATTTTCTCACAAACTGCTCACTCTTTTTCAATGAAACCAATTTTCCTTGTTAAGGACGATTTCGACATAAAATTGAGGTCCAAAAGATTTTTCTACATTTTTATAGAATTTGTGAAAGTTGGTTGTAAAATAGGTTTTTCTGGCACAGTTCTTGAAATAAAAAAGTTGGTGAGAAAAAAGGTCAACTAGGAGAAATTTTCCAGTTTTCTTGATGAAAACGTGCTAAATAATATGTATTAAACTCAGAAATTTAAGGTGAAGGTGTGCCTTCAGAAATTTAAGGTGAAGGTGTGCCTTCAGAAATTTTTGAGAGATTGATATGGAAAAAGGTAGTCTTATACCGATTAAAAGAAATACAAGAAGGGTAGAATCAAGTCTCAACTCCTTTCACGAGAATACCATCAAAATACATCTGAAATGAATCTTTAAAACTTCTAAGAGCATGTATTTGAAAGGAAAAATAAGAAAGAATTGTGTTGTGGCTTACTTGAGGCTTGTTGGAACTACTAGCAAACTTCTCTTCTTCTCCTATCTTCCACCAAGCTCACCCTCCTCCCTCTCTTTCTCTCAGCCAAATATAGTCTCTGTGTGTGTGTGTATGTATTCTTGTATGTCAAATGCTAAGAGAGGGGTTACTTTTATAGAAAAATTGGTGTGAAAGGTCCAAAATGCCCTTTGGTTGGAATTGAATAGAAATTTTTGGGTTTAGTTTGAATCCAATGAAATAGTGGAAGTTTAGAGTCCTTAATTGGGTTCCTAAACATGATCTAGTTAGGGTTTTCCTCCTAATCAAACCAACCTAGTTATATATATACATGCATATATATATATATATATATATAAGTTTGTACCAAGTCAAAGATATTTTCCATAATTTATGCAAACTTATCTCAAAACGTACATTCATCATATCCATGTAGGTATGGCTAGCCATAAATGGTGATTTAAGGGACTCGTTTTATATTTTTTTGTGTACAAATGTTGGAAATTGTGAAGTATGGTGTATAAAATATATTTTAGAGTACAAATGTATATATATAATGGTACTTGTTTGGGGTCAATTTGTTATTTAATAAAAATGTGTGAACTTTGGGTTTAATATATGAATTGAAACATTTATTTTAGTGTGGAATTAAATTAAATTAAGGTTAGAGAATCAAATTCGGTTTGGATTTCATGTTTCGAATAAAAAAGCGATCAACTGACGAACGTGATAAGGACCAGAAAAACCTAGGGCTTTCAAGTGGTAATTCCACATTTAGTGAGTCAATTAATCAGTATTATGGTATTAAAATTAATTCCTAATCGATTAGGATTTGCGAGTTTTGAATTGGCGCGCATTTTTGACTCTATAACTAAAATTGAAGGCAAATAAGGAATCAAAGGTCTCTATTGAAATAGTTCAAAAGTAAGGGTCAAAATAAAATTACAAAGGTATAGTTAAATAAGTAATATTAGTGTGTAAAAATGATTACTAAGCTATCGGGGTCGATTTGGTTTTGTATGGGTTTATTCGTGATGCGTCTTCGATTCTAGGGTTAAATTTGTGAATAATCGAAGAACTAAGGCTTTATTATAATAACTCAAAATTTAGGGACCTAATAGGGTTTACTAAAGTTAGGGGTCTCATATGTTCATGGGAAATTTTGCGACCTCAACTGTTAAGGGTAAAGGCAAGGTGATCCTGAAGATGACTTCAAGAAAAGAGCTGACTCTGAACAATATCCTTTTTATGCCGAACATTTGTAAGAACCTTGTCTCGGAGTCACTCTTAAGTAAGCATGGCTTTCGCATGGTGTTTGAGTCAGATAAGGTCGTGTTGACCAAAAGTGTGGTCTATATGGGGAAAGGATATATGTTAGGGGGTATGTTTAAGCTCAATGTAATGACTCTTGTCCCAAAACTTAATGAGAAAGCTTCTTTTTCTGCTTATATGCTTGAGTCTCCTAATTTATGGCATGGTAGACTGGGTCATGTAAATTTTGACTCTTTGCGTAGATTAATCAAGTTAGATCATATACCATCTTTTAATATTAATCCAAATCACAAGTGTGAAACTTGTGTATAAGCAAAATTGACAAGGACTTCTTTTCATTATATTGGAAGAAGTACCGAGCCTTTGGATTTAGTGCACAGTGATGTGTGTGACTTGAAAGTTATACAATCACGTGGTGGAAACAAGTACTTTAACACTTTTGTTGATGATTACACTAAATACTGTTATGTGTATTTGCTTAAAAAGAAAAATGAGGTGATTGATAAATTTATTCTTTTCAAGAATAGAGTTGAGAATCAACTAAGCTGAAAGATCAAGGCAATAAGAAGTGATCGTGGTGGTGAGTATGAATCCCCGTTTGCTAAGATTTGTGCTCAATTTGTCTTACTCTCCTCAGTCAAATGGTGTTGCTAAGCGGAAGAATAGAATGTTAAAAGAAATGATGAATGCAATGTTAATAAGCTCTGGGTTGCCACAGAGCTTGTGGGGGGAAGTAATCCTCTCCGTGAATTACATTCTAAATAGAATAACTTGAAAGAAAGTAAACATGACTCCATATGAATTATGGAAAGACTGCAAGCCTTCTTATAATTTTTTACGAATGTAGGGGTGTCTTGCAAAAGTGGCGGTACCTACACCCAAACGGGTTAGAATAGGTTCGAAAATCGTAGATTGTATATTCATTGGTTAGGCACAGAATAGTAGTGCATATAGGTTTCTTGTGCACAAGTCTGATATTTCAAATATCCACAAGAATACCATAATGGAGTCAAGGAATACGTCCTTCTTTGAAGACATATTTCCTTGTCAAACTCGAGGAGTGGATCAAAGTTCTGAGAAGGAACTTGAAGATGATCAAGTAGATGATCAAGATAAGGAAGTAGATAAGCCAAGGAGTAAGAGGGCTAGGACTGCCAAGTCCTTTGGCCCGAACTTCTTGACTTATATGTTAGAGGGAGAACCTCGAACTTTTGATGAAGCTATGACTTCACCTAAAAGTCCCTTATGGAAAGAAGCAATTAAGAATGAAACTGACACCATCTTACAGAACCATACTTGGGAGTTGGTTGATCTACCCCCAAGCAATAAACCCTTGGGGAGTAAGTGGATCTTTAAAAGAAAGATGAAGGCTAATGGGTCAATTGATATAAAACTAGGCTAGTTATCAAAGGATACAAGCAGCAAGAAGGTCTGGATTACTTTGATACGTATTCACCTGTGACAAGGATAACATCCATTCGCATGGTGATTACAATAACAGCTTTACGTGGTCTGAAATATATTAAATGGATATAAAGACAACTTTCTTAAATGGAGGTTTAGATGAAGAAATCTACATAGAGCAACTTGAGGGGTTTTTAGCTCCAGGACAAAATAAGAAAGTCTGTAAGCTTGTTAAGTCATTATATGGTTTGAGGTAAGCTCCTAAGCAATGGCATGAGAAATTTAACAACGCTACGTTGTCAAATGGATTTAGAATCAATGAGTGTGACAAGTGCGTATATGTCAAAGACACTGACAGTGGTTATGTTATTTTGTGTCTATATGTAGACGACATAGTCATTGTTGGTAGTAATGATGAAATAATTAGAACTACTAAGAGATTGTTAAACTCTAAGTTTGACATGAAAGATATGGGCCTTGCAGATGTCATTCTAGGTATTAAGATTACTAGAACATCTAGTGGTATTGTACTTTCTCAATCTCACTATGTTGAGAATATACTTGAGAAATTTAGTAAATCATATACAAGTGTGTCTAGGACACCAGTAGACATGAGTCTACATTTGACCAAGAATAATGGTGAGAGTGTCTCTCAAATAGAATATTCTCGGGTCATTGGAAGTTTGATGTATCTAATGAGTTGTACAAGACCGGATATAGCCTACGATGTTAGTAGGCTTAGTAGATACACAAATAATCTGAATGCCACTCATTGGAGAGGCATTATGCTGGTGTTAGGTTATCTACGCTACATCCCGGATTATGGGCTACCTTATACCAAATACATAATGGTATTAGAAGGGTATAGTGAAACTAATTGGATATCTAATATAAAGGACTCCAAATCTACTAGTGGTTATGTATTTACCCTCGGAGAGGAAACTGTGTCTTGGAAATCATCCAAGCAAACGTGTATATCGAGATTAATGACGGAATCTGAGTTTATTGCTTTAGATAAAACAACTGAAGAAGCTAAATGGCTTCGCTAGTTCATTGAGGATATTTCACGTTGGCCGAAACCTATGCTTGCTATCTGCATTCATTGTGATAGCCAATCGGTGATTGGACGGGAATAGAGTAATATGTATAATAGAAAGTCTAGACATATCCGTCGTAGATATAATTCCATATGACAACTACTCTCTAATGGAGTTGTTTCTTTAGACTATGTAAAATCTAAGGACAACATTGCGGATCCGCTAACCAAAGGGTTTAACTCAAGAGTTAGTAGAAACATTGTCAAGAGGAATGGGGGAGGCCTTAAGTAATGTTACCGAAACAGAAAACCCAACCTAGTTGACTGGAAATCCTAGATCTAGGTTCAAAGTGACAACCTAATTTCGCGTAACGAGTAAGTCACTGAAGAGTTAAATCATCTTGCTCATTCCTTTGTACAATGATACCCTATAGGGATGGAAGGTTAAGCTAATGCTTTTAATGACCTAAATGATATGAATAATCAACCATGGTATAATGAGATACCTTATATAGGTCACCTATGTGAGTACGAAGTGGGGCCGCTTCTTTAAGAATTGGTAATGTCGAATTCTTTAAAAACACTAATTGAACCAGGCTAGTGTTCCAAGGCCATACCGGGCACACCAATGAAACAAGAACAATGGTTGGGTTAACTCCTGTGTGAGGTCTATTATCTCGATTTACACAAACGGCAGAACAGTTCAAGGCATCTCGTTCACTGGTCAACTAGTAAATCCGATAGGCTTTCACTACGAAAGGTTCAAGGCCAACAACTACCTTTTCTAATGCAGGGTTAGTTTGTGTGCTCTCTCTCCGAGTCTTTATTGTAAACGTTGTCCGTTTTCTTTTTTCAGTCAATTTTTATTCATGTGGGGGATTGTTGGAAAAATATGATTTTATGGTGACTTTAATGTGAAATTAAAGTAGGTCCTAACATTGGTTGAGGTGGGATTAAATAGGTTTAAATTCTTTGTAACAAGATCTTTACACCACAAAAAGAATGACCAAAAATCATTAAAAATTAAACGAGAAATTGTCTCATAAGTTGCCTCATGAATGAGGTATTGGGAATTGTGTATAATAACCAATCTTACATTGATTGTGGCAGAAAACTTTGATGGGTATTTAAATTTCAAGATTTTGATAAGGGCATGAGCTCTTTGGGGCATACAAAATTTTCAAAGAAATTAAGTTATGGATGCTTCAAGGATGGGCTTAGGCCAAAACTATGGTCCAAGTTGGTTATGGCAAAATTGCCACACACGCTGCCTACCCGTCCGCCAGGACCGGACTGGGTCCGGGTTCGAGTCTGTGGTCCGTAGGCCGTGGATCTTAGATCTTAGGACTTGGGCTGGGCCGGATTGGTGGTCTACCAACCTAATTTTTTTGGGCCAAGTCTGCTGCAGATATACACACATGTGTATACAGAGTATATAACTCATATATAATTGTCCCATCAATTTTGGTCCATTACTCCATCAATTTTGCAAGAGTGATGGCCTACATTTGTTGCCAACCTTGATGGCTGGAGGCTCCTCATCTCTCCCCCATGGTGTATAAAAAAAGGCCCATCTTTCTTGGTTGAATACAGAATTTTTGACTTTCAGAATTATACAGTCAGTTTGCTTGGTCTTATAATTTCCTTCATGTGTGAGAGAGTGTTGCCATTGTCAGTTTGTCAAAGCTAGCAGAATGTGCTCCTGTGTTAGCCGGTCTAAACCGTCATATCCTGGGAGATAGAAGTCGACGTACCCCCAGCACCCATGGTGAGGCGGCTAATCTATTTTAAGGAGATTGTGCACCACATAGACTTCGGTTTGATTCCTCGTCTTTCAATATATTATGTGATATGTATTTCTGTTCCATGCTATACAATGTAATTTATCAAATATGGATTTATTTGATGTTCTATAATTTAATTTATCAAATATGAATTTATTTGTCTTGTTTAATCACGCAATTGGTGAAACACCTAGTTCATGTGAGATAGTACATTCAATTTTGTAATCAGATTATATGCACGTAACATAAATATATTATTGCAATCAAGAATAATTGTCGCAAAATGAACATACTTTTCAAAATAAGTTTAAAGTGTATAGATGAATCTCATAAAATGGGGTCACAAATGTGAGATGAATAGTAAGACTCACTCTTTGTCTCACATCTATAACTTCTTGTGTAAATTCGATCAACATTCCTAGAATGATTATACTTTTTGAGATCACATTTGAATACTGTAATTGACTTGATGCATGACTACACTTTATTAATTATAATAAAAACAAGCATGGCCTCATGTTATAATATTGTTTTCTTGTTATAACATTAATTACCTCAATTTCGGGATGTTGTTTCTATTTATTATATTTTCAGTACAGAATATCAATTTGGTATATAACACTTATGTTAAATGTGTCATTATATATTGAATAAGATCTGTGATCACAAGAAATGAGCATAAAATTACTTTAGAACTCTAATATTAGTATCGTATTTTAGAAAAAATTTGATCTCATGACTGTAATTCCTATGATTTATATTGAAACGATTTTTACTATCGGCCAACATAAATTAAAATTTGTGCCAAACTACATATATCTATGTATTCTTTTACCTCTTTTAGAGACAAAAAGCTCAAACCAAATTTTGATAAATTGTGAACTGCACATAACACGAAGATTGACTTTGTAATATTCTAATGCGTAAACGCACATGTGAGGTTCACACGTGCGTGTGCGTGTGCGTGTTTGAATATGCAAGAGAATGCGATACTATATTTTTATTATAATAAATGTCAAAAACTCTATGAAACCAATAAAAGGAACCAAATTTTCCATACTTATGGTGTAAGTTTTATGTTTTGTT
Organism: Camellia sinensis; assembly: GCF_055761805.1. Classification (NCBI taxonomy): domain Eukaryota; kingdom Viridiplantae; phylum Streptophyta; class Magnoliopsida; order Ericales; family Theaceae; genus Camellia; species Camellia sinensis. The sequence goes on from NC_138967.1 coordinate 174,518,291, forward strand.
GCGGGGTCATTTCATAAATAAATCTTGGCCTCTAATTCAAAATTTTGGGTAAAATTGATCTCTGTTTTTTTTTTTTTTCTGGGTGTGTAGATAAGCTCAATAAATATAGCTAGTTGGTGGATCATACAAGGACAAATCTAATTTGTTTAAAATGTGTGAATAAAATTTAAATTTTGGTTAGTGTGAAATAGTAAAACCTATATATTTGTTAGTTAAAATGTCTAGTGTGATTTACTTTTTTCAATTCCAATGCACTAGGCATATGATTAGGCATTTTGGCTCAACTCATATTCACTAGCTACATGTAGCTAGCCTTCAACGCTAGGCAAAATGTATTTAATCATTAGGATCATTTCCCTCCATTTTTGTCGTTGATGTGGCATTCTATAAAATTAATAGTATTTGGATAAATAGCTAAAATAAAGAGTATAGTTGGAGTAAAAACATAAAACAGTTGATAGGCAAAATAAAAAATATACCTTATAGTAATATTTAGATAGGTAAAATGCCTACTACCGTTGGAGATGCTCTAATTAGAGCTGCTACAGTGTAGCTTTAATGAGCTGTCCACCAATTTAAAAAAAAAAAAAAACAGTGAAGTAAAAGACAAAAATAAAAAAGAAAAAGACAAATAAATACTCTATTAGAGGTCTATTTTTAAAGGTCTAAATCATTTTTGTACCATCTAAATGGGAGTGAACAAACCAGGCAAAAGTATGTTTCTCTCTCTATAATGAGAGCTTCTCTCTCTTCAATGGGAGTGTTTGGCTTAAGGGCTTTTCCTCTCTGGTTCATCGTGAGTAGGGCTGAGCAAGAAATCCGTAAAATTCGTAATCCGATCCAGTCCAGTCCAATCCGATAGGTTTGGATTGGTTTTTTGAATCCGTGGTTCGGTTCCGGATTGAAGAATTAAAAATCCGTGGTCCACGGATTGGTTTTGGATTAAACCCCACGGTTCCGGATTGGAACTGATCCGGACCGTATATAAATAGTCTATATTTTTATTATACATCCTCCCACATAGCATCTTCTCTTATTCTATATAAAATCTAAACTCAATCCTAAACCTTGTATAATATCTTCTTTTATTACTTTTGTTTTTTAGTTTTTAGTTTTAATTTGTAATGGTCTAAATGCTTATGGTGAAACCAGTTTTTTTATGATTGTTTAAATTCTAGAACATTATGTCACTATTATAGAAAAACATGTTGCTATTATAGAACTAATATAGCACTATGTTTATATTTTTATAAAATTAAAGTGTTTTATATATATATATATATATATATATTGTTATTTAATTATGTGACTCCGTGGTCCTAAACCGATCCAATCCGTGTTGAAATGGATTGGTTCGGATTGGTTCCAAGATTTAAACGGATCGGATTGATTTCGACTTTTCAGAAACCATAGATAACGAATTGGTATTAATTTTATCCCAATCTGATCCCATACAGACCATGCTCACCCCTAATCCAGAGTTATAGTTACTTGTGAAATCGTTGTCTCTCTCAGCTACTCCCTTTGAATCTTTCTTTTTGTCATCTCCCTTTCTCTATCCTCTCTCAGTTCTCATGGCCTCCCCCCCTCCACAGACTCCACTTCCCTCTCCCTCACATGATGCTCAAGGTCTGTCTTCGGAGGAAGGAAGTGGGAAAAGCGAAGACACTTCAAATCTGTGCCTCATTGGGAAAATCTTATCCCCAAAAACTCTTAACAAAGTGGCCGTGGCAAATATTGTCCGAGCAGCTTGGCGTATTCAAGGCAAGATCACTATCTCACCTTGGAAAGATAATATTTTCTTATTTCAGTTCAGCGATGGGGAAGACCGACACCGAGTTCTCCGCGATAGCCCATGGCCAGTGATGGGGTGGCTCCTAATCCTTCAACCCCTTTCGCCGGGAAACTCAGTGGAGGAACTAGACTTCAAATGGAGCCAATTTTGGGTTCAAGTCCTCACTTCCACCGGTGCGTAATGATCACGGAATAGAGCAGCTTGGTTCATCAGTACAACCACAACCACGATCACAAAATCGTACAACGACAGAAACGTGCAACACCATACCCCAGGCTCAGAATCAGAATAACATTGCCCCTGGAATGCCACGTGGAGGTTGTAATCCCACTAACCCGCAGAAATGTGGCAGACAGACGCATGATCCTACCAACACTTTCATTAGCCTCACGCCCCTCATTCTGGAGCCGACGGGCTAGGAAAGGCCTTTATGTCTTGTGGACCTTCACAAGCGTTTTGGGCCAAATCCTGGAACGGGCCTTACGCCAAACCTTGGTGCAACTTATATTATGGTTGTGGGCCCCGTTAATATCTCAAACTATTTTGTTACGGAACCACTTGACAGCCCAAAGTACTCTGGCCCCTCTCAAGCTTTAGAACTAGGCTTTGGCTGAGGGGCCTCCAACAATTGTTTGGACTAGCCCAATTCCTCAAACCTTGTTATCAAATGCTCTATCTGTTGAGACACCTCCTTTGTGCATTACTCAAGTCCTAGAGGGTTTAATAGAGGCACTCAAACACTTGTCACTCAAAAGGAAAAGCTCTAGAGATGAAGACCTAGCACCGAATCCTAGCAAAATCCAAAAGGTGGGGAGTTCGTTAGCTCTACTAGAAGCTCCTGTTCAGACCAAATTCCAGCCAAAAATCAGTTCCATATACATGCTCCCAGCTTGTGTGAGTAAAAAAAAGGTAAAAGTGGTCAGCGAGTGGATAACTCGAAGGGCTCAACTCTAGTGGAGGTGGTTATCCAAGAAGCAGTAAGTAAGAATTGTTTATTTCCACACCCTCCCTTTAATGATGTTGAGGAGGATTGTCTCTTCCAAGTTGCTAGTACTTTCTCTGCAATCGACTCTGAAATCTCTAAATGGGCTATGATGGCGAGCCCCAAATCGCCACATGATCGATGTTGATTATTAACTGGAACTGTCAGGGGCTTGGGTGACCTCATACAGTCCAAATCCTCCGAGGGTTATGTCAAACCCAACGTTCTACACTACTATTTCTTATGGAAACCAAGAATAAGCAATCCTTGCTTGAAAGGATTAGGAGACGTCTCCACTTCTCCTATTCCTGCTATGTGGATCCTATGGGTATCTCGGGAGGACTAGCGCTATGGTAGAATGACGAAGTAGACCTTCAGGACAGTTTTCTGGAACACACTTCAGAATCAGGCTGAGTCAAATGGATACCCCTGGCTTTGTTTAGGGGACTTCAACGAAATCGGATGGTCATGGGAGAAGCAAGGCTCCAAAGAAGGTAATAGAGCCCGGATACAATTCTTTCAAAACTTTGTGGCAAGCTGTGAACTAATGGACCTTGAATTTAAAGGAGCTCCTTATATATGGATGAATAATCAAGAAGGGGATGCCAACATCAAGGAGAGGCTTGATAAAGCTATGGCCACAGTGGAATGGCGACAAATGTTTCCTTTCGCTTAGGTGTTCCATGAAGCCCTCATAGGCTCTGACCACTGCCCTTTGTTTCTACAATGTAATATTCCCCCAAAAAAATTCCGCTTATCTTCAAGTTTGAATCTATGTGGACGACTCACGGTAAGTGTGCTGAGATCATCAATTCATCTTGGGGTGAGGGTTTCTCAGGACCGCCTATGGTTCGTCTGTCTCAGAAGCTTAAAAGATGCAGCCATGAACTCTCCTCTTGAGGCAGGTCTAGGCTCGGGGACAATCGAGTTAAGATTACGAATTTAAAGACGAAAATTCAGGCTATCCAAGCTTGCCCATATTCAAATGACAGACTGGCTAAAACTCAGGAGTTATAGTAGGATCTTCAAGTTGCTTTAGATCGAGAAGAAATGTACCAACACCAGCGTTCTAGGGTAAATTGGCTCAAATATGGAGATAGGAACTCTTCTATTTTCCATGCGATAGTGATTCAAAGAAGACAAAGAAACCAATTAACCAAACTCAAGACGGAGGAGGGGATAGTGTTGGAAGCTGAGAAAGATATTAATGAGCATCTAGCAAATTACTTTCAAACTCTTTTCCAAGCAGCTGCTGAACGGGATTTCAATGAAGCTCTGTCCTCGGTCACAATGGAGGTCTCTGATGAAATGAATGTGAATATCATCAAACCGGTCACTGATACAGAGATTAAAGCAGTAGCCTTTCAACTTGGCCCACTCAAGGCCCCTAGACCAGATGAGTTTCAAGGCATTTTTTACCAAAAATATTGAGAGATTGTGGGCCCAGAAGTATGTTTGGCAATTAAGAGCTTTTTCCTTGGGGGACATATACCTAGAGAGTGGAACCATAGCAACTTGGCGTTGATCCCAAAGATAGGCTGCATGAGATAAGCTCACACAGTTTAGACCTATCAGCCTTTGCAATTTCAAAATGAAGATCATTACAAAAATCTTGACTAATAGGCTCAAGGGTTCTCTCACCAAGCTTATTTCACCACAACAGGCAGCTTTTATTCTCGATAGGTTCATTCAAGATAGCATCTTGGTGGCACACAAGGGTTTTCATTTCTTGAAGCAGAAAAAAGGTTGTAAGCATGCTCACCTGGCTTTGAAATTAGATTTTAATAAGGCCTATGATCGCATTCAATGGGACTTTCTAAAGGCAGTGCTCGAAAGATTGGGCTTCCATGATACTTGGGTTTGATGGGTGATGGCATGTGTAACTACAGTTCAATTCTACATTTTTACGAATGGTAAGGATAGAGCTTCCTTCACTCTTTCATGTGAACTTCGACAAGAATAAGGATATATTAGGTCTACGAATGAAGAGAACTTGCTCCATTTTGTCCCATGTTTTCTTCGCGGATGATGTTCTTTTGTTCCTCAAGGCCAACAGCTCAGAATGCTCCAAGATGATGCATTTTCTGCGACTTTACAGCGAAATTTCGAGCGAAATCATAAACCTAGAAAAGTCTGAGGCATTCTTCACGGCCAATGCTCCTGTTGAGCTAACAAACCAACTTTGTAGGGAGTTGGGTATTCCTTTGGCTAGCCGAAATGTGAAAGATCTGGGGTTTCCATCGTAGTGAGGTGGATCCAAGTCTAGAGTGTATTGTTTCTTGGTGGACAGAGTTTCTTCAAAGCTGGAAGGATGAAAAAATAAGCTCCTCTCCCATGTCGAGAGAGAAATTTTACTCAAGGCGGTGGCTCAAGCAATCCCAGCCTATGCTATGGCTTGCTTCACATTCCTAAAATCCTTTTGTAACAAACTTAATATGGCAATTCGAAACTTTTGGTGGAAAGGAGATCCTACAAACAAAGGAATTATGAGGGCTAATTGGGAGCATATGTGTTCTTCAAAGTTACATGGGGGCATAGGTTTTAGAGATTTATCTGCTTTCAATCAAGCAATGCTCACGAAACAAGCTTCTCGAGAAGCAAGAGGCTCATGGGCTTAGCATAGCTTTGCTAAATGGGAGGGACCTCCTCAACAAAGGGACTCGATGGCAAGTGCAAAATAGTAAATCCATTCATTTCTAAGAGGACAAATGGATCCCAGATGCAAGAAATTTTTAACTCTCTTCTCCACAACCCCCGAATTGCATGTTCTACGCATTGCAGATGTCATTGATCTTGTTCATAAACAGTGACAGATTGGGCATACGCTTAATTTTCTATCAAATGAGGAATGTCGAGCAATCCAATCTATTCTTATTTCCTTGGAGGATAGAAAGGATATGCTAGTTTGGAAACCAAATAGATCAGGGGTGTATTTTGTTAAGTCTAGTTATTGAGTTGCTAAGTCCTCTAGGCAGGAAGGGTCTCAAAATGAACCATCCAGTTCTTTCCAAGTCCCTGATGGTTTTTGGAAGTCAATTTGGAATGTGGTAGCTCCTCCAAAAATTAAATACTTTTGGTGGCGAGCGCGTAAGAATCTCATGGCTACAAAAGTCAATCTCTATAAACACGCCATTGCTCTCAATCTCGGACCTGCCCCATTTGCTTGCAGGTGTAGCTTGTTTTTCATGCTTCTTTCGGATATGATAGCCCTGCAGTTCGGACTCCCGTGATTTTGAATCTGATTTCACAAGTGCAAAGTGAAATAGATAAACACAAATGAGTCTAAATCCGGCAAACCTTTTGAAAAATCGACTTTGAATCAAAAATGCCAAAAATGGACTGCTTTGCCAAATTTCAGAGTCGCTACCTAAATGTTTTTGAAAAAATTAAGAAATCTGAGACTCGTGCCAAAGGCCATTTATCCATCATCACCAAAGTGTCTTGGCTCGAGAACTTAGGTATAAGAGGGGAAGGTCATGAATTGAGCACCCCACTCACACGATCAATAATCGTCCCCTACTAATCATGATGTGATTCTTGTTTACATTATATGCTTTTGTTCCAATTATTAGGCTATCTTTACTGAGTGATGTACACAAATATAGACTAATTCGCCCACTTTGGAATGTTTTGATTTCATACTTGTTTAAAAAGAGTTTTGTATATGTGTTACTTGAAAAAGTAAGCTCATATATGTATTAATCAAATCATCCCAATTTAAACAAATTAGCCTTCATCCACAGGCATTCAAACAAGTATGTCAAATAAGCACTTAGCCTCATGGATATGCTAGATATGGCAACAATCACACGCATGCGATATGCTAAAGTAAAGCTACTCACCTAGTACTCTAAGGCAAGCCAAAGAAGATAAAATAATTAGAAGAGATGCATGCTCCTAACAATCCAAATGACTAATGCAACACATGCAAAGATGCAACTACTGGGCTCGATTACTAGCATGGCATGTGGATTAATTTGATAGCATACAGTTAAGTATGTATTCAAATGAACCCAATGTATGCAAGACAAATGGATGCAAATCATGAAAAATGCTAATTCAAAACATGATGCTTTATGCTATCCATCATAAGCGAGTAAATAAAAGAGAAAAATAAATAGGATTGGAAGACATACACACATTATTACAATTTGCTCTCATACGAGAGGGTCCAAATAAACGTCCTAGCTAATTACCGAATTAACTAACTATTACAATATCAAAATGAATTAACTACACTAGCTAATTATTACAAATTAGAATTGAACTACCTAATTAATTATAATACAGAATTAATTAACTAAGTAATTTAATTATTAAAAAATTATTACAAGTTTACTACTTAAAGTACAACATACTACTATTAAACATAATTTCACGAGCCCCGAGAAACGAGGGATGGTTCATGCATGAATGCGAATTTCCACCCGAAAATGCCTTTGTTCTACTGCTAGAATGGTTCTGTTGTGCAGTTAACAAATTGAACTATTTTTACCCCAGCCTCTGTTCTGTTCTGTTATAAAAATGGCACTGCTGACCTAAAATGAGATGGCCAGCCGGCCAGTAAAAATGGTCGACCGAACAGTGAGGTGGACAGCCGACCACTAGTTTTGGGTTCTCCCCTGCTACAACAGAAAAGAAACAAAGCACAAACAGAGTATTTTCAGGGGATATTTGTCCACCCTGCCTCTCCTTATCATCAAACAAATCAAATGAGGAGCAGGCTTCCTTCGCAAACCATCAATCAAGGCAAACTTATTGCATAATGGTGTATGAATCAAGAAACATAAGCTCAATAAATGACAATGAAAGACCCACAAACCTCCTCCCTATCACGGAATTGATCAATGGAAGTGGTAGACCTTAAATCTTGAGCCATTATCATCACTAAAGAGTATGAAACGGTTCAAGACTCAATAGGTTCAACTAACGTCCGATTGAACCCAAACTTGATTTTATTATCTTGTTCCATTTTAGTCCAAGTTTATTGCCTCTTTTAATTACCTTTCCATTTATTAGTCACTTTAGTCCAAGAATGATAGGTAAGTCCACTAAATGGAGAGGAGTGTCAAACAAGAAGTTGTTTTGGGCATGAAAGAGATGTAATACCTTAGTAATGAACCTCTAAAGAGATTAAACCATTAAGCATGGAAGGATCTCTTTCTCAAGCTTAAACAATGCTCGATTGAAACAACTCTCAAAGAAATACAAAGTTAAGAAAGAAGGGAGATTGCAAAGGTGATTATATGTGAACACAGGTATGAAAAGTATGAAATAAATGCTATCAACTCAATAGGTTAGTGTCTAATGCCTAAATCATTAAACCTATGAGAACCACTACACTACAAGCCTGCTATACAAAGCATAAATGAAATAAACACCCTAAAATAATCCTAAAAGAGCAAAAATAGTGCTGGAATCAACACGGAAAAGCTCAAAGAAGTAAGCTAAAATAATGGAAAACTTGAGCTAGTAAATAAGCATAAGGAGGGGTGGCTAACCCCTCCACTTTTGGGACTTCAAAACCAATTTTTTTAGTCTCTGAAAATCAGTAGAAAAAGTTGAATGATAGATGGGAAACACAAAGGCGAAAGCTTGAGAAATAAGGTTCAAAGAATGGTAGGTTACCCCTCTACCTTTGATAACTTTAAGCCACAAGTTTCAACCCATAAAATCAGTGGTAAAACAGTCCAAAAACAACAAGAAAATAGAGAAAAGAAATAGTGTAGAGAAGTTAGAAGTTATACCTCTTGAAGATGAATAACACTTTGATTCACAAACCCATAATTTCTCACCTTCAAGAGCTGAAATTCAAGCTCAAGAACCTCAGTAAGGAACCCTAAAAATTAGGTTTAGGAAGTATAGATAGAGTGTATATAGGTTGCAAGATATATATATATACATAGAGAGAGAGAGAGAGAGAGAGAGAGAAAGAGAAACATTTTCAAGAATTTGCACTTCACAAATTTTTTAACCTAATTTCAAGCGGGGTGGTGAAGTATTTATAGAAAAATATGTTACTATCTCGGAAATATCTGTATAAAAATAGCTGGTGCAGTGCATGTACCTGTGGAAACAGTTGGCACAATTGGCAGCAAAATATCTGTTCTACTGGAAAACTGGCCGGCCGCCACTAGGGGGACAACTGGCCACTCATTTTTGGCCAGCCGGCCACTAGTTGGCCTGCAAACCTCTGAGTGGTCAAGCTTGGAAAAATTCTATTTTAGTCCAAAAGTGGTGCAAGGTTTTTAGGCTTCTAAGACTCCAAACTAAGGCTTCCTACTGAAGAAATCGAGCATTTGCACAGTGTATAAATTCATCATTGGGTGATCAATCGAAGACACCCAAGTCTTAAAGGCAGTCAAAAATAGGGTATCTACAGCAGGATGATGAATCACTAGAACATATGCTTTTTGATTGCCCATGGACTAAAGTAGTGCGGTTTGGCAGCATGCTTAATTTTCGAATAGAGAAAAGGACTGTGATCAATATCGTGCAATGGACGGCTCAATGAGTGGAGACAGATAGGAGGGCTAGGAAAAGTAGTAGTTTACTGAGAAAAATTTTCTTCACGGGGTGGCATATCTAGAAGGCAAGAAACGAATTCATTTTCAATCATCTCGCAATCAGTCCACCCTTAATTATAACAAGAATAGCACAGGCATGGATAGAGGACCGAAACTAGAATTCTGATATTTTCCCTAACGTTGAGTTTCTCACACAAGATCTTCTTGGGGAACAGGGTGGCATCCACCTCTAGTTGGGGAGTTCAAAATCAACTATGATGCAAGCTTTAATAACAGTCGAGACAAAGCCTCAGCTGTTGATATTCACCGCGACTCCAAAGGTCGAATGGTGGATAGCCTAGTCTTTTCCTTTAGTTTCTCCTCTACCTTTGCTGCGGAAGCCCAAGCAATGGGCATGGTAGCCCTTTTGGCGCAAGCCTGCAACCTCCTTTCAGTCATTATTGAAAGTGATAATCAAGAAGTCATTAAACTAGGGGTTTTAGAGAAGGTTCCACCTTGGGAGATTCTAGCCTTCATGCTTGATATTCGTCAGCTTTGAATTCGAGGAACTCTGCAGTTGCGATGGACTTCTAAAGTAAACAATCAGGCAACCAACTGGTTAGCAAAAGCTCATGCTTGTAATAGCTTGGCTCTGGATTGGGTTACCAATCCAGTTGGAGCTCTTACTGTTATTCTTAGAGCTGATGTAACTTCCTCTTGGCCTTGACGGTTTCTATACAGTTATTGGTTGTTCAAAAAAAAAAAAAAAAAAAGCACTGTTGTGGATCAATTGAATTTTGTGTTTTATTTACACGAAGTCAAATATGTGTACAAATTCAATTTAGTAACCGTGAATTTTAGCCGGAACTATGGAAGTGACCATGTGCATAGTCTGGGTTGACTGCAACCGACATCATTGAATGGACAATGGCCCAGCTTTGGCCCAAGACATAACTCCACCCCTCAATCACATTTAGTAGGCCCCTCCTTATCCTTAGCCCAAAGGCTCTAATTATTGAGTTGGAATCTCTTACGTTGTGTTTGGTTGGGGGATTTGAAGAGAGATTTGAAAAATGAAAAAGAAAAAGTGTGTGAAATTAGGTGAAATGTAAGTATATTTTATTCATATTTTACCTACTCTTATCTTTTCATTTCTACATCCCTTCTCAAATCTCCCAACCAGATACAACATTAGTGTATTTTATTTTATTTTTTTTATAAAGTAATTTTAATGTAATTTTTTTGAAAGGTGAAAAAATTATTGTTGTTAGATTAGGGTCTAGGAGCTGAAAGTTAAAATGATATTGTACCTTTAATTTTTGTAAAATTAAATATCATACAAAAAATACTCTAAGATTATTCTGTGAAAAATTTGAACCCTTAATTATTATCTTTGATGAGTTGTTCGATCTTTAAAGAGAAAAGAAGTGCTAATGTAAGAAAAATGTTTAGAATAAAAAGGGAGAAAAGTGGCCCTGTTGCTAGGCTGATCTGGACTTTTGTCGGAACAAATTTGGATTATCTGTAGACACCCCATTTTTGACCGGCCTTAAGACTCAGACGTTACCGATTGAGCGCTTGGTGATGTTGCATAATGTGCTCGTTCAGAAGTTTCAGAGTCGCGGCCGTAAGCCCTGCCTCCGGACTTCCGAACCCTTTTCTGTGCCTTGTCTCGGTTTGCGAACCAGACTCGGTTTTCTCTGTTTCTTTTCCTGAAGGGAGGGAGAGGTCTCGTAGACCATTTCTCAATGTCCGTAGGCTACATTTGGTGGCCGTAGGCCATTTTGCCCATTTCGGAGTCCGGTTCCCGGTTTTCGGAGCCGTCAGGCCGTGTGCCTCAGTTCGGGACCGCTTAACCATCTCCTATTGCTCTGATTTTTGGCATACATCTTATTTTCTCCCTTTTGAGGGACACTGGGGGCTGAGAAACCCACTTCGAGGTCGAATACCATTTTCGGTGCTTAACAGCCCATTTTCGGGACCCCAAACTGCGTGTTTTGGCCCCGGAACATTCGTTTTGCAACGGTTTTCGTTCATTTTTGGCAGGTACCTCTGTTTTATCCCGAGGAAGGTCACTGAAGGGTGGGAGGCCAACAATTGTTGCAGCAACCAGTTATCTCTCCTCCGGAGCCTCCCGGCGCCCGTTTTTCGCACTTCCGGGCTAATGTTGAATACCTTAGAGCTAGTGTTGCCAAATTTCAACCACATATCTGTGATCTACACATCTGGGAGGCCACTAAAAGTTGGTGGCCGGCCATTAAGGTCACCTGACCCTTTTGACCCCTTTCTTCCGGGCTAATGTTGAACCCCTTGGACCTTTTTTCTTGAACTTTGAACCACATATCTGTGATGTACACACCTGAGAGGCCCCTAAGAGTTCATGGCCGGCCAGTAAGTCAACTTGACCCTTTTGACCCCCTCTTTCCGAGCCATTGTTGAACCCCTTGGGCCCACTTTCTTGGAACTTCAATTACATGGTTGTGTTGTACACACATAGGGCTACCTCCCCAATACCTGGCCGGCCAAAGAATCTTGTTGACCCTTTTGACCCCTAGCCGGCCGGCTACGGGGTGTGGCCGGCCGGCCACCTCCAGAAAAAGTATGAGGCCGGCCGTATTCTCCTCACTGTATCCTTTCCAGCTGTTGGGCAATATCCCCCAGATATTTTCTGTATCCGGGGGATATTTTGGGAGAGAGTTATGCTCTCCAATTCACCCCCCTTTTACACCCCTTTCTTGACCTTATAGCCAGCTGAGGGTCTTCTTCTTGAGGGTTAGAAAAATTCCTCTCCAAGCACAAACCCTAAACTCCATTGTCATCCTTCTCAATTCTCCAAAAAACCCTAACTTCTTAACCTTCATTCCTTCTACACCACCAAGCTCTACCACCACCATCTCATTTCCAGCAGCAAGGGAGGATTCTTGAAGGCTAAAGAAGCTGCAAATCAACCCAAGAAGCAACAAATTCTCGAATCTTCAAGGGTAAGTTACACTTTTACCCTTTTGACCCTTTATCTTGTTCCATTTCTAAGCCCCTCTTGCTTTTTGTTTCAAGCTCTGGCCCTAACTGAAAAGGGCCATATTTTGAGCTCATCTTCACTTCTCATTAAGGGCTCAACCCTGTTTGAGCCCTCCATAATACACTTGCTTCATTGACCATCTTGTATGTCATAGATTTACATGCTATTTTTGACCCATGAGCAATTTATTTTCGAGCATGTTGTAAACTGATATAGGGCTTATTTTGAGCCCCTCTTCAACATTGGAGAAGGGCTCAACATTGTTTGGTGTCTCCATGTATCACTTGTAGTTCAATCCCTTATTTGGCCCCATTTTTGCATAAGTTGATAGCCCTCTTGGATTCTGTTTTTGGACCTTGGTCCGAACTGAAAGTGGCCTTGTTTTGGCCTATACTTCATGTTTCATTCACACTTTTTTCCTGTTTGGTGATTATTTTATATACTTCATGTTATAGCACCTTTTGGGCCTTGTTTTGCATCCCATTTTTAGCATATTTGTATACTGATTTTGAGGCTGCCATATACTGTAAATGTTCATATTTTTGGTCCATCTTCAGTGTTGTAGAAGGAAATTTTTCAGTTTGGGTTTAGCTTATACCACTTGCATCATTACCCCTATCTTGGCCCCTATTCTTATATGCTATTTTTGCCATACCTATATTTGCTGTTTGGCCATGTTTATAACTGGAAAAGTGCTTATCTTGGGGCTGTCTAGCTTCTGTCTTTGCATTGCATGTCCATGTTGTGCATATTTAGCATGGCTATAGGCCATTTCGGGTGCCTAATGTTGCATTTCGGGACATTTCCTTGCATTTCATATCATTTCGCTTCATTTCGGGACTGTTTTCCCCATATTTTGTTGCTGAAATTCCATTAGCATGCTTGCATATCATTTTTGCCATGTTTCATCGCATTCCATCATCGCCTCGGTTTGCGTGCCCGTGTGCACGCATTTCGAGGCACTCCTTTTTTATCCGACGGCATCCGATGTGAGTGTGGCTGAGGCTCACTCATGTTGGTATAAGCCCATTTGTCATTTCTATGTCATTTTAGCATCGCCTCGGTTGGCGTGCTCGTGTGCACGCATTTCGAGACACTCTTTTTTTATCCGACGGCATCCGATGTGAGTGTGGCTGAGGCTCACTCATGTTGGTATAAGCCCATTTGTCATTTCTATGTCATTTTAGCATCGCCTCGGTTGGCGTGCCCGTGTGCACGCATTTCGAGGCACTCCTTTTTTATCCGACGGCATCCGATGTGAGTGTGGCTGAGGCTCACTCATGTTGGTATAAGCCCATTTGTCATTTCCATGTCATTTTAGCATCGCCTCGGTTTGCGTGCCCGTGTGCACGTACTTCGAGGCATCTCATTTTCATTGTATCTGTCATCGCCTCGGTTTGCGTGCCCGTGTGCACGTACTTCGAGGCATCTCATTTTCATTCTGTCATCACCTCGGTTTGCGTGCCCGTATGCACGCACTTCGAGGCTTCTCATTTTCAGCATTCCGTCATTTTCTCGGTTCGCGTGCCCGTGTGCACGCATTTCGAGGCACGTCATTCCATAGCATTGTGTATGTTAGGATTGTATATTAGTTGCATTTCATGCATATCATGCATATTGCATCATGTCCGGAATAGGAGTTAACCCGGGCACGGGAAACGAGGTACATTTCGTACTCCGAGTGACGGAATGTGTCTCAATTCCCCAGTCACCGACACTCTGGATTATCCATGATGGAGTTAGGTTTTAGCTGTAGTTTCATGTGCATTCATCCTATATTGAGTGGTGCATTTCGACTCTTCGGCCATCATGCCTCGGTATGCGTGATTGGTGGCACGAGGATCGAGACATGCATATATCTGTGCAAATACATTGCTGTGCCCCTTTCCTGCTCTCTGTTGCAGCAAAATCAGGAATCAGCAATTTTTCGGGATTCGGCACGCATTTCGAGGATAACTGCTAAACAGAGGCTAATTGGGGCATTCCGGTGGATTTCCGCGCAAGACGATCCGGACATGCATCATCCATCAGAAGCAAGACAGTCCCTGGCTTGCACGCCAGTTTTATTTGCTTTCTTAGTCAATTCATTAATTAATTAGAAATCTGTAATATTCTTTTATTCGGGACTGTAATATTTAGACTGCATTATTTATTCGGACCCTCCGAGTGAGGGCACAACTGTAATAAGTGTGGGTGAGTGTGATGTATGTCTTCCAATCCCACGTCTTTCTCCCTTTTATTTACCCGCTTTTGTTGGTTAGATTAGGGCATATTTAAATTAGCATACAGTACGATAGCATGTTTGCATTCATTCATCTGTTTTGCATACATCGGGCTCGGCGCATCATACTAACTGCATTTGTATTTCAATTCCAAGTTGAATACATGATAGTTGTAGCATTTCACATGCCACCTTAGAATAGCCGAGCCTACTATAATTGCATCTTGCATGTGTTGCATTAGGCATTTCTGTATATTTAGGATCATGCATGATTTCTAACATAATTTCTATTTTGGCTTGGAGTACTCGGTGAGTTTTTATGCTTTAGCATCCTTGCATGCGTGTGAGTGAATGCCATGATAGCATGCTTACCATGAGGCTATTTGCTTATCTGACATAACTGCCTGAATGCCTGTGGGTGAAGGTTGGGTTGTTTAAATTGGAATAAATCATCAAATGTTTCAAAGCCTACCTGCGGGTAGCAAACCCTTTTCAAAAACAAACAAGAAGTTGTTTTGTTCCAATCTAAGCGACCTGGTCTATACTTATATGCTGTGTGCATCACATAGTAACCTAGGCTAATAAACCGGAATAAGAACTCGCAATGTTTTCACAAGTCGATATCATGGTTAGTAGAGGCCGGTCTATGACCGGGCGAGCGGGGGTGCTCACGAAGTGACCTTCCCCAATCGTACCCAAGTTCCCGAGCCGAAGCAGCTTTGGTGATGACGGACACGTGGCCTTTTGGCACCGAGTCAGGGTTTCCTAAATTTCCCAAAATAAAATATTTAGGTGGCGACTTTGTATCTGGCAAAGCAGTCCATGTTTGGCACTACTTTTTCAAAAATTAGTTTTCTCAAAACGATTTGCCAGATTTGGACTCTTTGGTTCGGATTAAGAACCGTGACCAACATTTGAGAGTCCGAGCTGTAGCGAAACCCCCCCCCCCCGCGGGCTTGTTACAGTTTCTGGCGACTCTGCTGGGGATTTAGAGAACTTGACTCGAACTCATGATATCTATTTTTGACTACACTTGTGTGTTTCTTTGCATTGCATTTGCATTGGTGCGCCTAGGACACCGTGTTTGCCATCTGCTATTCCTGAACGGTTTGCCGGTGGCTTGTCTTGTCAAGGCATGACCATAAGGCTGACCGGTTGTGGGCTCTGCCAGTATGGGAACACAAACCCCGGTTTTACCGGGGCACCCTTTTTGACCATTCGACCTAGTGCATATTCGGATCCATAGTGACCATTCTAAATTAGGACAGGTTGCTTACCCGTTTATAGGTTGTTTGAAACCGCTGTGTGCATAGTGAAACCCTAGCTCCTGACAAAATAGGACAGGGAAACCCTACCCCAACATAGGGGTGTTTTGGCTCTCACTTATCTGTTATGTGCTTTAGAGTGCGTCTCTACAGGAAAGCATGTATCAGCATATGAGTTTGAGTATCAAGCCTGCGGGCATCAGTTCAGTATTGACAGTATCAGGCCTGCGGGCATCAGATCAGTATACAAGTTTGAGTATCAAGCCTGCGGGCATCAATTCAGAATTGTCAGCATCAGGCCTGCGGGCGTGTATCAGTATACAAGTTTGAGTATCAAGCCTGCGGGCATCAGTTCAGTATTGACGGTATTAGGCCTGCGGGCATCAGCCAGTATTTGAGGATTAGTTATCTGCGGATATCAGATTCTGTGTTAGGGGACAGTGATACAGGGATAATAACCAGTGTTTGAGGACAGTATGTTATTCAGCTTTTTGACTGTGTGCCCGACTGTGTGTCTTGCACTTTATTTTAAGCTGTTGTGCTGTCCGTTTATCTGTTTATTTATTTCCTTTTCGCTTTATTTATCTTTTGCTAGGTCAGTTTTAGCACGATTGCTTCCAACCCAACAGGCATTCCCCAAGCACCTTGGACACGAGGTCGTCGACTCCACCGATCTGAGGATCTAATCGACGGACAGCCAGTGTTCCATTCTCTGCCCCCTGTTACAAGAAGGAAACAGAGAAAGCGCAGTGCATCTGAACAGAGAGCACCAGAACAGTGGTATCCCCCATCAGTGGATAGTTGGATTGAGATCCCCATTGAGACAGATCTACCGGTAGTTCAGACAAATCGAAACAATATGACGGCACCGACAGGGGTTGAGGATATGATGCGCCAGATGCAGGAAACCATGCGGGCTATGCAACAAGATGCCGTCCGCCGAGATGAACTCGCTAAGCAGCAAGCTGAAATTATGACTCAGCAGGCTGAACTGATTACTAGACTGCAACAACAGAGTACAGCATCTGCTTCACACCAAATCCCTCCTCCAGCAGGAGCCCCATTGCCTGAGAAGGCTCCTGTTATTCAGGACGTCCCTCCCAACACCCAGAATACTGTACCGGCTGTCCAAATTCTGCAAGAGGACACAAGTCTTCCAACGGGGCCTGTCCCGCCCCCAATTCCACCACAACTATCCAAGGTCCACACATCCAATCACCCGGACTCTCCATCCGAGGTCGAGGTTGATCAAACAGCTCTGAAATTGAGCAAACTGGAGAAGCTTTTCAAAAAATCCCAAGGGGCTAAGGCTATGTCGGATATCGGAGATGGATATACCGAGGAGGCCGTAATACTCCCCGATAGGTTCAAAATGCCACAAATCGACCGTTTTGACGGAACCGGCGACCCCATGGTCCATATCCGACTGTTTGCGGATGTCTTGCGGCCAATGGGCCTTACGCGACCACAGAAGCTCTCATTATTCGGCCGAACCCTGTCGGGTGTGGCCTCCCATTGGTACGCAAGATTGCAAGATGAGGTGAAGAAGAATTGGGATGAGATGGCTGAGGCCTTTGTCACACAATATTCATACAATACTCAGATCGAGGTCACAACCCGTGATCTTGAAACGACAAGGCAAGAGCCTAAGGAATCTTTCTCGGACTTTGTGATCCGATGGAGGGCAAAGGCGTCAACGATGACTCTAAGGCCCACTGACAAAGATCAGATTCGGATGATTGTGCGCAATCTCCACCCCAAGTTAATGCAGAGGATGATCGTAGTCCCCTTCCCCACTTTTGCAGACTTGCATGATATGGGGGTCCAAATAGAAGATGCTATGAAACAAGGGCTGTTTGACCAGGACAGAGAACAATCGAGGAGGACCTTCAACCGCAACAACAACGCGGGCCCTAGTGGCGCTGCAAATACAAGAGCCTCGGAAGTTGGTATGGTCACCACCACTCCCCCTCCCCCTCCAAGGCCCATGACTGCCACACCATTCTCCGGCGCGTCCGGAAGTAACTCACAAAACAACCGATTCCAACCCCGGGGCCAAAGAACCTTCACCCAACTATACATGCCCCTGTCCAAGGTTCTGGGAATACTGATCAGGAAAAACCATTTGAAACCCCTGGAACCAAAACCATTACCAAATCCACTTCCCCCCTCATATGACCCGTCAAAATACTGTGCATACCACCAACAACACGGTCATGACACCGACCGTTGTTACAGACTGCGTCATGAGATCCAAGATCTTATTGACAAACAGGTGATCGCACCCCCCGATCAACCCAATGTTACAACCAACCCTCTCCCATCACATAACCAAGCTCCTCCTCCCAAAAGAATTAACTTCATCTAGACTGGGGTCGTGTCTTACGATCCTAGCATCTATATTACCCCCACCCATCTACCCAAGCCGGAGGTGCTCCTCCCCGATTGCACTGACCTTTTGTGCATGGTGGACATCCCCAAAACCCAACCGGAACCGGTGGTGGTGACCGTCGAAGACAGGGCAGGGCAGATTTTGGGAGAGAATGAGTCTGTTGAATCTGGGACTGGGCAGAGTTTTGCTGAGGGAGCCTATGATCCAAGCAAGTACATCCTATCAACGAGCCGAATTGGGCTAAGTGTAGAATTGCCAGAGACAGGAGAACTATGCATGATCCGGGGGGATGGATCTGGGCTATGGACAGATGAGCCGACAACCGTAGAAGAGGATTTTGCTAACTTGCAATTTCTCGATGATCAGGAGCTGGAGGATGCATCCATTAACTGGAATGATTATGAGGGATCAGAGGAGGCCACTGGATGGCTTGAAGATCAACCGGATGCAGTGGGGGAAGCCCAACCAGAACAGAGCCCGGCAGGGGCAGAAACATCAGTTGTGGCCGGAACGGCCGAAAATCAAGTTGTATCGCCGGAGAGCGCCGGTGTTAAGAATTCCGCTCAGGACATGGGCATTACGGATGTGGGAACTGTTGAACAAACAACTGTACTGACGCAGTTGGAACAAGGAAAGTTTGAGGAAGCTGAGAGAGCCAGAAAGGCGAAGGGCCCGGAGGGGACCGAAAGTGCTGTGTGCACAAAGACAGACAATGCTGCGAGCATTTGGACAGAGAGCACTGAGAGTGCGAGTAGACTGGAGCCGGACAGATGTCTGTTGGCTGCCAGCGGAATGTGGTGGAAAGATGACGATTTGTGTCTTGCCCACACCGATGAAGACTGGGGAAATGGCCAGCCAGATGATACTTGGTATCTTGATGAAGTGGACCACATGACGAGAAGTGGGCGGTACTTCAAGCCCCCACACCTAGACCAACCCGAAGCATCCGGGAAAGACAGAGAAGCGGAGAGACAGAAGGAGAAGCAGATTGAGGATGAAGCTGTGCTGAAACAGTTAAAGAAAATACAAGCAGACATCTCCATCTGGGGATTGCTAATGGCATCACGAGTGCACAGAGAAGCTGTCCTATCTGCCATGGACAAGTCGAAACTTTCCATAGACACAACGCCTGAACAGCTGGTTGGGCTGGTTTTTCCGGGAGGAGGTTCCCCGGCATTAACTTTTTCGGACAAGGAGCTACCGCCTGAAGGCACAAATCATAACAAGCCTCTCTACATCTCTGTGGAATGTAGAGATAAGTGGATACCGGTGGTACTTGTTGATACCGGGTCTGCGATTAATGTCTGCCCAACCAGAACGGCATATGCAATCGGGTTAAAACCCGCGGACTTCATCCCAACCACCCAAGTGATCAGGGCATATGACAATACCAACAGAGAAGTGATGGGGACTGTTAAAATTCAAACTAAGGTTGGTCCAGGACAACACAGCATCGAATTTCATATCCTGGACGTTCCCGCAACCTTTAACTTACTATTGGGGCGACCGTGGTTGCACCAGGTCAAAGCAGTCTCTTCCACCCTACATCAAATGCTGAAATACCCTCACGGGAAAGGGGTAGCGATCGTTTTTGGGAATTCATCAATCCATCCGCCGCCGGAAGTGTCTACACCTGTCTTAGAGATCGAGCACGGCACGGAGGATGTATTTTTGTCGGGGTTCACTTTGGCCGAGGCTCAAGTGGTGCAGAATGTCATGGCTGTGAATGAGGGCATGTATGTCAGTGCACAATCTATCTACCTCATGAACAAGCTAAAACATACCCCTGGAATGGGATTAGGGAGAAGTGGCCGGAAAGGCGTCTCAGTATTGGCCGAAGTGCCACACAACCCTCACACCTTTGGACTGGGTTATCTGCCCACCAAAGAGGACTGGTTGAGGAAAGGAAAAGAAATGGCCGGAAGAGCCAAGGCAAAGAGGGCTGGGAAGCCATTTGACTTAATACAAAGGCCCATCTGGGGTACCCTAAACGGACGTTTCGTCCGGGAGGGGGAAGATTTTCCATTCTGCGGCTTCCCGGAGCCATGGCAAAACGCGGAGGGGAAGCGCGTACCTGGTTTTGAAATCTTCTTCGACATACAATTATCTGGGGATGACGTTGCCGAAGCGCAGACAGACCCACCAACTGAGGTTGAGCAATGTGAAACAGTGGATCCTGAGAGTACAGAGCTGGAAATGGGGGTAGCACTGGCGAGTCTACTATCAGATCCTCCGATCGGCCAAGAGTGCTTGGGGGATAACTCTTCGGTTTCTGTGATTGGAGATGAAATAGCTGCGGGCTTTCCAGCGCCGATCTTGGATGCATCTATCACACCTTCTCTCATCTGGCAGTATGAAGAAGGCTTTTTATCTAGCAGTTCCGGGTCAGGTAGTGAGCCGGAATCTGATTCTACCGAATCTTCTGCGTCGGAATCAGATTCCAGCTCGACTGAGTCTGAGTCCGGTATTCTTGGGGGTGATAGCCCAGATACCACAGTCCTGTCTAGGTCGTCTTTTTCATTTTCTTTTGAGTCTGTTGTAACAGAGGAATCTGACGGCTTGGAAGTATTTAATGAGAATGATACGGATGTGTTTTCTGAGTATTTTTCTGTGCCTTTGATTTATTGCTTAAATCAGGATTTTCAAAATTTTGATGAAAACAGCGAGGAAGAAATTCCCCCAGTTTTGCAACGATTAATTAATCAAGAGCAGGAAAGATTTGTTAAACCTTTAATGGATGAAATCACTACTGTGAATGTTGGTACTGAGAAGGACCCGCGGCTGGTCCAGATCGGGTCCACGTTGTCTTCAGAGGAGCGCGAGCGTTTAGTCGCTTTGTTAAAAGATTTCAAAGAGGTTTTCGCGTGGTCCTACGAAGACATGCCTGGAATCGATCCTGAGATTGTACAGCACCGGATCCCTCTTGATCCAGAGGCCCGCCCTGTCAAACAGAAACTCAGAAGGATTCGCCTGGACTGGGCCCTCAAGATTAAGGAAGAGGTCACCAAGCAAATTGACGCAGGATTCCTGCTAGTATCTGAATATCCAACTTGGTTGGCCAACATAGTTCCGGTGCCAAAGAAGGACGGCAGGATTCGGGTATGTGTAGACTTCAGAGATTTGAACAAAGCCAGTCCGAAGGACGACTTCCCCTTGCCACACATCGATGAATTGGTGGATTTCACGGCAGGACACGCCTTACTTTCGTTTATGGATGGTTTCTCAGGCTATAATCAGATAGTGATGGCACCCGAAGATCGGGAGAAGACTGCGTTCACTACCCCGTGGGGTACATATTGTTACAGAGTAATGCCATTCGGGCTGAAGAATGCTGGAGCTACGTATCAACGGGCAGCAACTACAATATTGCATGATATGATCCATAAGGAGGTCGAGGTGTATGTGGACGACATGATTGTCAAGTCCAAAGATAGAGAGGGCCACTACACCGCCTTACAAAAATTCTTTCAAAGGATCAAAGAGTTTCGGCTGCGACTGAATCCCCAGAAATGCACGTTTGGTGTTACAGCAGGGAAGATGTTAGGGTTTCTGATCACACAAAGGGGCATCGAGGTCGACCCTTCCAAAATCAAGGCCATCTTAGAAATGCCACCACCAAGGACTGAAAAGGAGGTGCGAGGCTTTCTGGGTAAAGTGCAATTCATAAGACGGTTTATTTCTAAATTAACCTTGACTTGTGAACCACTTTTTGGTCTCCTGAAGAAAGGAAAGAAATTCCAATGGGATGGCCGATGTCAAGCAGCTTTTGAGCAGATCAAAGAATATCTACAGAACCCACCTGTGTTGTCACCGCCAGAACCAGGGAGACCGTTGATACTGTACCTTTCGGTAACTGAGACTACCATGGGCTGCATGCTCGCGCAGGAGTCAGAAGACAAAGTGGAAAGGGCCATATACTATCTGAGCAAAAAGATGTTGGATTACGAGACCCGCTATACACCGCTGGAGAAGGCTTGTTTGGCCTTGGTATGGGCAACCAGGAAGCTGCGGCACTACCTGTTAGCCCACTCTGTAATGTTGGTTTCGCGTTTGGATCCCATCAAATATCTCTTCGAGAAACCAGCACTTACGGGTAGGCTAGCTCGTTGGTTGTTGTTGCTCTCCGAATTTGATTTGAAGTATGTAACGCGCAAGTCAGTAAAAGGCAGAGCGGTAGCGGAGTTCCTTGCCGACCACCCGGTTGAGGGGGATGAAGCGGTTGAGTATCTATTCCCAGATGAAGCCATTCTGCACGTCGAAAATGAAACTTGGACAATGTATTTTGACGGAGCGTCAAACCAGTATGGGTATGGGATAGGGGTGTTGCTGATAGCGCCTGATGATTCCCGTATCCCTTTAGCATTCAAGCTCCGGTTCAAGGTTTCCAACAATGAAGCAGAGTATGAGGCATGTATTGCTGGCCTGGAAGCAGCCCTGGAACTAGGGGCAAAACGGTTGGACGTCATTGGGGACTCGAACCTTGTTGTGTCTCAAGCAAAAGGAGATTGGAAGGTCAAAGAGGAAAGGATGATAATCTACCACCAAGCCTTGGATCAGCTAATTCCTCGGTTTGAGAAGCTAAATTTCACCCACCCCGTAAGAGAGAACAACAGGTTTGCAGATTCATTAGCAACTCTATCTTCTATGATAGACATCCCGTCCGGAGTCCGGATGCGTCCAGTCATTATTGATCAAAGGTTTACACCAGCATACGAGTCGATTTCCGCCATAGATGAGGTTCAAGATGGCAACCCCTGGTATTACGACATCTGGAACTTCTTGGAAAAGGAGACATATCCACTAGGGGCAAACGCCAAAGATAAGAGGGCTGTCAGAAGAATGGCTGCTCAGTTCAATATCTGCGGAGGAAAACTATACAAAAGGGGTCATCTGGGAATGCATAAGCTCTGTGTAGAAGCTGAAGAGTCAAAACGCCTGATGGAAGCCATCCACGGGGGAGAGTGTGGTGCACACATGAATGGAGTAATGCTGGCCAGAAAGATTCTCAGACAGGGTTACTACTGGTCAACCATGGAGGAGGATTGTATTAGCTTTGTTCGGCGATGCCACAAGTGTCAAATTCATGCAAATCGCATGAATATCCCGCCGTCAAAACTGTACAACATGACTTCCCCATGGCCTTTTTCAGTCTGGGGAATTGATGTAATCGGAGCTGTTACCCCGAAGGGGTCAAACGGGCATGAGTTTATCCTAGTAGCGATAGATTATTTCACAAAGTGGGTCGAGGCCCAATCGTACGCGGTGTTGAAGGCGTCGCATGTTGCAAAGTTCATCAGGAACAACATCATCTGTCGCTACAGGGTGCCAAACGAAATAATTTCAGATAATGGTTCCCATTTCAAGAAAGAAGTGATAGATTTGTTGGAAAAATACAATGTGGCTTTTCATAGGTCATCTACATACAGGCCGCAGACCAACGGAGCGGTTGAGGCCGCCAACAAGAATGTCAAGCATATACTACAGAAGATGGTGGAAACCTATCGAGATTGGCCAGACAAGCTGCCATTTGCTCTGTGGGCTACAGGACTTCAATCAGAACTTCTACTGGAGCAACTCCATATTCATTGGTCTATGGAATGGAGGCTGTTCTACCCATTAAGATTGAGGTTCCATCGTTACGAGTATTGGCTGAATGCCAGATAGCCGAAGCAGATTGGCAGCAAAGCAGATTCGAAGAACTCATGCTCTTTGATGAAAGAAGACTGAAAGCACTGTACCACATCCAAGGCTATCAACGCAGAATTGCCCGAGCTTTCAACAAAAAGGTTAAGTCCAGGAATCTGAAAGAGGGAGATTTAGTGCTCAAAGACAACCGAGCTCCCATCCACGACCCAAGGGGCAAGTTCAGACCCAATTGGACTAGTCCTTACATCATCAAAGCTATCTGGTCAGGTGGAGCTGTGGTTCTGATGGATCTAGATGGTTTGGAGTTCTCACAACCGATCAATATGGACAAGTTGAAGAAATACTATCCTTGAGAGGCTCGCTAGGCCGAAAACCCGAAAGGGCGACCTAGGCAGAATTCAGAGCACAAAAAATTAGAAAATATAAAAACTGAGCTCGCAAGGTTGAAAACCCGCAAAGGGCGGCCTTGGCAAAAGTTAGAGCGCAAAAGGAGAGTGAAAATACTCGAGTGAACCTTAGCCTGAACTACGTAAGGCTTGATTCCCATATTCGGGATACGTAGGCAACTTCGCCTCGAAGTTCAGCCATAAACTTTTCCCCGATCAACTCTGTCCATATTAATCATCTCAGTCATCTTTATCCATCAGCATTTATCACGATCTCCGGTACAGTGCTGTTCAAACTAGGGGCAACTTTCCGTTGCCGCGACGGTGCAAAGTTACTCAGACAAGGGGCAACTTTCCGTTGCTTTGAAGTGCCGCTTTGTTCTTCAGACTAGGGGCAACTTTCCAGTTGCGGGGATCTGGGGTTGTGCATCTCAGTGACAGATTTTCGGCGTGTCCAATTCTGATCCACATTGAAAATAGTTTTGAAAAGTTTTAATAAAAGTTGACTTTGTTTCAAATTAATCTTTTTACGACTTAGACCATTTTTGGACCAAAAGTGGAAAATTTTCAGCACCACAACTTTCAATTTCATTGATTTCAAAATAGAGTTCTCTTGCTCTTGCATTACAATCGAGGTTGCTTATTTTAGTACATCCATAAAGAAAACTTGAAAATGCTAAATAAGCAATAAATTTGGGGCATAGTTGAATCAAGTATCTCCGCGTCCCCTCCCGGAGCTGGACGGAGCATCTGTTGCCAAGCTAGGCCCAACCTGTGCCTCCTCATTGAGCCAATCCAAGCACTCATCGGACAAAGTGCAACTGAAAGTGGAAACAGGGGCCAGAAGCTCTCTAGTCCTCCATGCCGTGGCATATCGGGCAAGCTGTGCACCCCGGACCGGGAAAGCGGCTGGGTACTCAATCCCCTCCGGTGGACAGGTCTGATCATGGCCAAACTGACGCAGGAACCGGAACGGAAAATAGAATACGCAGTGGGTTAGACCAATCAGTTGGATCCCAATCTGCCGAGACATACTATAGCTCATTGCCGGGAGGTTGAGCCAAGGACAACGCCAAGCAATGCCGTCTGCGGACAAATCGCACATCCAATCGAACCACCACCTTTCGTCAAGAGCATTGACAAGGCTCTGCCGAAAGAAGTAGCCTCGAGCTGAATAAGCCGGGCAAGAGCCCACAACCTGCAACTTATCCATTAACCATACCTAGGGGAGGGATGGAAAATGAGAGATTAAAGAATAGAGAGATGTACGATGAGAGAAAAGTAAGACAAGGGTTTTGTGAGAAAAATCGAGCCTGAGAGCCGAGTGACGTGAGCAAATATATATGTAAGGTTGGGTGGGAAACATTACCTGCAGTAATAGTGGACTCCCAGCAAATCTGGTTGTTTCCCGGCGATGGAAAGCATCTAAACCCATCAATGTCTCGGCCAAGGTCATGGCAATACAGCTCTTTCCTTCTCTCAAACCTTGGGCGACTTCAATCAGGCGAATGCTAGCCCCGCCGAAGCCCGAGGAAAGCAGAAAGTGAGACAACAGGCATAAGCAGAGAGCGTGTTGCCGGAAACCCTGCCAATAATGGTTGCTGCAGTCACCAGCGTCGGAAAAACGGTGGATCAAGCCGAGGATGTCCAGTTCCCCACTGCAAATCAGAGATCGAGCGTCGCGCGCTGTAAGCCCACACATCCGCCCTAAAGCCTGGGCGTGACCAAAACGGAGCTGAGGCAAGATCACTTCAGAGCACTCGGATTCCATTAAAACCTGAAAATCTTCGAAAGTGGGACACATCTCTTGACCGCCAAAGCTAAAAACATGCGTCACTGGATTCCAGAACCTTGCCGCGGCATGGAGAAAAGGAAGTTGTAGCGGAGTACGGCTCAACGTGAATAGTGCATTCAAGCCGAAACCCCGGAAATTTAGCTTTTCCGAGCCATCTAAAGAAGAAATCCAAGATGTGACATTTTCTGCGAGAAACGCCTCCATCTTTGGCTAAAACTAAGATGAAATGAATGTTCCCGAAGTTGAGGCTTTTATAGAAGGAAAAACACTATTCACGGGAACACGTGTCAAAAGCCTGGTGGCTGCAGGACTGAATGGCCGGCCAGCTACTTTTTCTGGCTGGCCAGCTATTTACTTTCTGCAGAAATGGCTGGCCAGCCATTCACTTTTTGCAAAAATGGCCGGCCAGCTCCCAGGGATGGCTGGCAATGCTGCAGTGTGTCTCCTCGGCCCTGTTTTACTCTTCGAAGGAGAACTCCAAGCATTTCCATGCAACGGGAGAGTCGAAGGCCTTCATTTCAGACGCGTTCCGATGCCCAGATCGTCAAAAATACACTTTGTTGTTGTTGAGTCTTGTTTATCGAGTTGTTGTTTTTGCTTATCGAGTTGTTTGTCGAGCGGACGTGTTTCGTGTTTTTGAGTCATTGCTCTCTGTTTAAGCAATCTTTGTTACAGTCTTGTTTTATTTACAGTGTTGCATTTTGCTTATCGAGTTGTAAAACTTTTTAAGGTCCTGTTATATCTTAGTAAGTTGAGTTTGTTTAGTTTGTTGTGTCGGTTCACTACCTGACTTGGTGATTACACAATGCGCATTACTATTCAATTTCATTCTCATGCGAAATAAATTGATGCGATATGATGCTAGAAGTTTAAAATACAAACACCTTTTCAAAAGCTATTTCATTTCATCACGCTTTACAATAAACAAAGGTACAAGTTTTACAAAAAATGAAACTGCCTAACGATGTGCAAAGTGCTACAAACTACTAGTAAAAGAAAAATAAAGCAGGAAATAGCAACATCAAAATCCTCGGGAACGGGAACGAGAAGCACGCCTGGTCCTCTTTTGTGGAACAACCTCCACACCATCATCAGAGTCGGAGCTGTCATCCTCAGGATCCTCCTCAGCCTCGCCTCTGTTCCCCGAGCCAAAACCGGAGCCTCCCTCCTCAACAGATGTCTCGAACTGACGGTCGGTAGCCTCCTCCTCCTCCTCCTCCTCATCATCAGGCTCCACCTCCACAACATGAGCCCTGCGTCTGCGGACAGGCCCTCCTCGAGCTCCTCGATAAGGCCTAGATGGCCCGGCTCCTCGGGAAGGCCGAGATGACCCCTCCCCCTGATAAGGCCCGGATGGCCCAGCTCCCTGATAAGGCCCAGATGGCCCAGCTCCCCAATGAGGCCCAGGTGGCCTAGTCTGTGGCTGACCAGACCATGAAGGCATCTGAAAACAAAGAGTTCAATTCAAATACATCAGTCCAAATATGTACATCAGATGCAGATACAAGCAAAAGCTACATAAAGTGGGTGCATGTAAATACAGTGTACAAGTGGGGGGTGTGTCAGATGTGCTCTACACAAGCAGTCTATCGATGCAGTAGAAATCAGCATGTCATCAGAAGTATGATAAATGCCAGAAAACTGAAGGGTACCTGAATGCCCGCGACAGACAACTGTGCCTCCCTGCGCAAGACCATGCCCTCGAGTGTGGCTACCAGCCCAACCACCTCCTCTATGTACCCTCGCGATGGCTGCAAAAATGAGTTCGTAATCATCAGTGAACAAATGAGTGTCTAAACATCTGAAATGATGAATGACAAAAGTGGAGCATACCGGCGGTGAGTCCGGATCAATGGCGTATCGATCGCTGGGCATCGGAGGCTCTAGTGGAATCGGAATCGGAGAGCTAGTCCCATACTGCCACGCCATCAACTCAGTAGGCATATCTGGCCATCCCAGATGAGGATGAATCGACGGGGTCGGAGGAAACGGTCTACTCCCACCTCTAGATGTGCCAGCCCTGCTAGAAGAAGGGATGTCTGTAGCTCGAGCCTGAGCCTGATCCGAGGATGACATACCGGCAGGTCTCATCATCGGAATACGAGCTTCTGTCAATGGAGGCATCAAATATATGTGACGATAGGTGGCGTAGTCCCCCTCCGCAACATATAGCAAAGCATCGCTGCCCAGCATGGCGCCGACTACCTCTGAGTAAGAGAGCCTGTCAGCAGTCCGCATACTAGCTGGAGGTACCGCGGGAACATCCTGAGAAAGATACCCCCGTACCTGGCGCAGAAAGCGCTCCCCCAGGAACCAGACTCTGCCAACTGGCCCTTCGAGCAGGACCCTATACCGGGAGATGCCTGACGCTCCGGTATACTGAAGTAGGAGATCATCACCCAGGGGTGCCCAAGGCTGCCAAGTAATCTGCGGATGATAAATGTATAAACCAATCAGAAAACGAGAATGTACAGAGCAAGTCAAAGATGAAAATGAAAAGAACTGAAAGTTCTGAAGTACCTCTGAATGTCGCACGGTGTCGAAGTACTGCCGCAGGCGAACCAGGGTCTCTCGAGGCCTCGCCCGGTGCGGGCCCTCAAATATCAATGAATATGGGGTCACGGGAATCCCCACCACCTCCAGCTCTGGGGCTAACGATGGGAAGTATACATAAGCCCATAGCTGAGAAAAGCAGTGCAGGATGTAAGTACGAAATGCTGAGAGCAAAATGCAGAATGTAAAAGTGCGCTGTGTGTGCAATGTACAAGTATTGAAGAGCAGAAATGTAAATCAAAGGGGACAGAAAGTACCTCCCAGGCTCTCCAATAGCCTCCAAGTAAGTCGCCCCGCCCGCGGGAGGTCGCGCTCATATAAAAATAAAGGGTAGCCAGGCCAGCGCCACCCCAATCATATCTCTGGACCTGTGATAGGTCGACTAGAGCGCTCAGCAGGTATAGCCCAATGGTGTTCCCTCTGTCGGCGAACAGAGTAGTCCCGAAGAGGAACATAAGGAAACCACGGGCGTACTGCTCCGTCTCCTCGGGAGTCTCGGGCACCATCTCAGCCCGCCGGAAATGGGAGGAGAACCAAGTATCTCGGACTCTCCCAGAGACCCTGTCAACAGGTGGGCGAGCCCCCAGTAGATACATCCAGGCAGCCTCCCACTCGCCCATATCCTCATCATAGGGGATGGGCCAACCTCCGACATCAAGGCCGGTCAATACAGCAAAGTCAAAAGGGGTCATGGTCATGTCCCCGGTAGCAGAGAAATGAAAGGAATTGGTGGTGTCCCACCATCTCTCTACCAAAGCTGCCATCAATGTCCTCCTGGCAGGACAGCGTGACAACCCGACGCAAAAGGGCCCGAACCCTGCCGCATCTATCAAATCCCGGACGCCCTCCGGCAGCTCAGCATACCAATCCCGTGCCATGGTGGAGCCATACCCTCGCACACTGCGGGAACCACCCTGCATTCAGAATGAATACATGTGTAAATAATGAGATGAAATGGGCTGTGTGCCAATGAAATGAATGGGCTGTGTGCCAATGAAATGAATGGGCTGTGTGCCAATGAAATGAATGGGCTGTGTGCCAAAGAGATGAAATGGGCTGTGTACCGATGAAGTGAAATAAGCTACATGCGAAATCTACCTGGGCTGCGTGTTCAGAGAATTTGAATTTTGGGCTGCGTGTTCAACTTTCAGTTTAATTGTGGGCTGCGTGTTCACTATCTATCTGGGCTGCGTGTTCAAAGAATTTGAATTGTGGGCTGCGTGTTCACTATCTATCTGGGCTGCGTGTTCAGAGAATTTGAATTTTGGGCTGCGTGTTCAACTTTCAGTTTAATTGTGGGCTGCGTGTTCACTATCTATCTGGGCTGCGTGTTCAGAGAATTTGAATTGTGGGCTGCGTGTTCACTATCTATCTGGGCTGCGTGTTCAGAGAATTTGAATTTTAGGCTGCGTGTTCAACTTTCAGTTTAATTGTGGGCTGCGTGTTCACTATCTATCTGCGCTGCGTGTTCAGAAAATTTGAATTTTGGGCTGCGTGTTCAACTTTCAGTTTAATTGTGGGCTGGGTGTTCACTATCTATCTGGGCTGCGTGTTCAGAAAATTTGAATTTTGGGCTGCGTGTTCAACTTTCAGTTTAATTGTGGGCTGCGTGTTCACTATCTATCTGGGCTGCGTGTTCAGAGAATTTGAATTTTGGGCTGCGTGTTCAACTTTCAGTTTAATTGTGGGCTGCGTGTTCACTATCTATCTGGGCTGCGTGTTCAGAAAATTTGAATTTTGGGCTGTGTGTTCAACTTTCAGTTTAATTGTGGGCTGCGTGTTCACTATCTATCTGGGCTGCGTGTTCACTCCCGAGAAAATATTCTAAATATTAAGATGAACTTACCTCAAGTGGTGAAAATGCAAAGAGAAGCTCCGAAGCCGGAATTTAATCGCTCCAAAGTGTTTAAAACTAAGTGTTTTTACGAAAACAATTTGCGCGAGGCGTTGGAAAACGCGCGTAAAACTCAAAACTGGGGAGAAAAGTGTTGAAAGAGGCAAGAAATGAAGTGAGGTTCGGCTGCCATTTATAGGCCTCAAGCCTTGGTTTGAAAGAGCATCAAAAAGGAGGCAAAAAGACCAAAATGCCCCCGGGAAAAGGGCATGGCCGGCCGGCCCCTATTTCTAGCTGGCCAACCATCTGCTTTTTGCAGAAATGGCCGGCCAACCATTAGCTTTTGTGGAAACCGGTTGGACACTCCCCCTTGGGAAGATAAGTGGCCGGCCATGCTCTCCACATGCTCACCTAGCTCTCTGCAAATTTTGAGGAAGATCGGAGTTCCTGGGACCTGAAAAAGTTCAAGAAAAGTACACTTCCGGTCGCGAAATTGCTCCGTCGAGACTTCGGTTTCAAGTTCTGACATGTGTCTCATCATCATTCATTGAAATCAAAGTGTATCCTTTTTGAATGAGTTGTAACCTTTCAAAGAAGCAGATCGGAGGCCGCGATCGAGTTACCTTCGCCGAAACACGCACTTCCGTACTCGTTGTTTCACGACGAATGAACACCCTGATTCATGCTCGTTTTGTACTTTCATGCACATATCTCGCATTCTCATGGGCATACTCACATTGTCATGTGCATTTCTTGATATTTGTGTACCTCTGTGTTTGAGCATACGTTATCACACACGTTCCATTCTTGCATTGTGGTGCATACACTTACCGGCACCGCGTGTGCCGAAACTTTTGGAATCGCGTTAAATATTTGTTGTTAGCATATTGTACTTGTTGCAATTTCTCTCTTTTGCAGGCACGATATTGTATGTACGGTTCAATTGAGGCTGGTGCGACCAGACGAATCGCGCAGGTATCGTATTTTCTCCGTGTGAGACATGGCGAGGATTGAATAATCCTCCACATACTTAACTGCATGGAATGTAGTTGTTGCTTTGCATTCTTGCTTAAAACTGTTGCATCTATTTGCGAATATTTGCTTCATTACAGCTTGCTGCATTTGCATAATCATTGGGTTACCTTCGGCTTCTTGCATATCATTTGCATTTTGCCCCCTGCCTGCGGGCATGCCTGCGGGCACACCTCTGTCTATCTTGTATGTTTGTCTGAGTCTTTGGCCTTGTCAAAAATAGGTCGTCTCTGGGCTTTGACATTCACTCCCGTCACTTGTGACTTCCGAGTTCTGTCAAAGAGGGGCAACTGTAGACACCCCATTTTTGACCGGCCTTAAGACTCAGACGTTACCGATTGAGCGCTTGGTGATGTTGCATAATGTGCTCGTTCAGAAGTTTCAGAGTCGCGGCCGTAAGCCCTGCCTCCGGACTTCCGAACCCTTTTCTGTGCCTTGTCTCGGTTTGCGAACCAGATTCAGTTTTCTCTGTTTCTTTTCCTAAAGGGAGGGAGAGGTCTCGTAGACCATTTCTCAATGTCCGTAGGCTACATTTGGTGGCCGTAGGCCATTTTGCCCATTTCGGAGTCCGGTTCCCGGTTTTCGGAGCCGTCAGGCCGTGTGCCTCGGTTCGGGACCGCTTAACCATCTCCTATTGCTCTGATTTTTGGCATACATCTTATTTTCTCCCTTTTGAGGGACACTGGGGGCTGAGAAACCCACTTCGAGGTCGAATACCATTTTCGGTGCTTAACAGCCCATTTTCGGGACCCCGAACTGCGTGTTTTGGCCCCGGAACATTCGTTTTGCAGCGGTTTTCGTTCATTTTTGGCAGGTACCTCTGTTTTATCCCGAGGAAGGTCACTGAAGGGTGGGAGGCCAACAATTGTTGCAGCAACCAGTTATCTCTCCTCCGGAGCCTCCCGGCGCCCGTTTTTCGCACTTCCGGGCTAATGTTGAATACCTTAGAGCTAGTGTTGCCAACTTTCAACCACATATCTGTGATCTACACATCTGGGAGGCCACTAAAAGTTGGTGGCCGGCCATTAAGGTCACCTGACCCTTTTGACCCCTTTCTTTCGGGCTAATGTTGAACCCCTTGGACCTTTTTTCTTGAACTTTGAACCACATATCTGTGATGTACACACCTGAGAGGCCCCTAAGAGTTCATGGCCGGCCAGTAAGTCAACTTGACCCTTTTGACCCCCTCTTTCCGAGCCATTGTTGAACCCCTTGGGCCCACTTTCTTGGAACTTCAATTACATGGTTGTGTTGTACACACATAGGGCTACCTCCCCAATACCTGGCCGGCCAAAGAATCTTGTTGACCCTTTTGACCCCTAGCCGGCCGGCTAGGGGGTGTGGCCGGCCGGCCACCTCCAGAAAAAGTATGAGGCCGGCCGTATTCTCCTCACTGTACCCTTTCCAACTGTTGGGCAATATCCCCCAGATATTTTCTGTATCCGGGGGATATTTTGGGAGAGAGTTATGCTCTCCAATTCACCCCCCTTTTACACCCCTTTCTTGACCTTATAGCCAGCTGAGGGTCTTCTTCTTGAGGGTTAGAAAAATTCCTCTCCAAGCACAAACCCTAAACTCCATTGTCATCCTTCTCAATTCTCCAAAAAACCCTAACTTCTTAACCTTCATTCCTTCTACACCACCAAGCTCTACCACCACCATCTCATTTCCAGAAGCAAGGGAGGATTCTTGAAGGCTAAAGAAGCTGCAAATCAACCCAAGAAGCAACAAATTCTCGAATCTTCAAGGGTAAGTTACACTTTTACCCTTTTGACCCTTTATCTTGTTCCATTTCTAAGCCCCTCTTGCTTTTTGTTTCAAGCTCTGGCCCTAACTTAAAAGGGACATATTTTGAGCTCATCTTCACTTCTCATTAAGGGCTCAACCCTGTTTGAGCCCTCCATAATACACTTGCTTCATTGACCATCTTGTATGTCATAGATTTACATGCTATTTTTGACCCATGAGCAATTTATTTTCGAGCATGTTGTAAACTGATATAGGGCTTATTTTGAGCCCCTCTTCAACATTGGAGAAGGGCTCAACATTGTTTGGTGTCTCCATGTATCACTTGTAGTTCAATCCCTTATTTGGCCCCATTTTTGCATAAGTTGATAGCCCTCTTGGATTCTGTTTTTGGACCTTGGTCCGAACTGAAAGTGGCCTTGTTTTGGCCTATACTTCATGTTTCATTCACACTTTTTTCCTGTTTGGTGATTATTTTATATACTTCATGTTATAGCACCTTTTGGGCCTTGTTTTGCATCCCATTTTTAGCATATTTGTATACTGATTTTGAGGCTTCCATATACTGTAAATGTTCATATTTTTGGTCCATCTTCAGTGTTGTAGAAGGAAATTTTTCAGTTTGGGTTTAGCTTATACCACTTGCTTCATTACCCCTATCTTGGCCCCTATTCTTATATGCTATTTTTTCCATACCTATATTTGCTGTTTGGCCATGTTTATAACTGGAAAAGTGCTTATCTTGGGGCTGTCTAGCTTCTGTCTTTGCATTGCATGTCCATGTTGTGCATATTTAGCATGGCTATAGGCCATTTCGGGTGCCTAATGTTGCATTTCGGGACATTTCCTTGCATTTCATATCATTTCGCTTCATTTCGGGACTGTTTTCCCCATATTTTGTTGCTGAAATTTCATTAGCATGCTTGCATATCATTTTTGCCATGTTTCATCGCATTCCATCATCGCCTCGGTTTGCGTGCCCGTGTGCACGCATTTCGAGGCACTCCTTTTTTATCCGACGGCATCCGATGTGAGTGTGGCTGAGGCTCACTCATGTTGGTATAAGCCCATTTGTCATTTCTATGTCATTTTAGCATCGCCTCGGTTGGCGTGCCTGTGTGCACGCATTTCGAGGCACTCCTTTTTTATCCGACGGCATCCGATGTGAGTGTGGTTGAGGCTCACTCATGTTGGTATAAGCCCATTTGTCATTTCCATGTCATTTTAGCATCGCCTCGGTTTGCGTGCCCGTGTGCACGTATTTCGAGGCATCTCATTTTCATTGTATCTGTCATCGCCTCGGTTTGCGTGCCCGTGTGCACGTACTTCGAGGCATCTCATTTTCATTCTGTCATCACCTCAGTTTGCGTGCCCGTATGCACGCACTTCGAGGCATCTCATTTTCAGCATTCCGTCATTTTCTCGGTTCGCGTGCCCGTGTGCACGCATTTCGAGGCACGTCATTCCATAGCATTGTGTATGTTAGGATTGTATATTAGTTGCATTTCATGCATATCATGCATATTGCATCATGTCCGGAATAGGAGTTAACCCGGGCACGGGAAACGAGGTACATTTCGTACTCCGAGTGACGGAATGTGTCTCAATTCCCCAGTCACCGACACTCCGGATTATCCATGATGGAGTTAGGTTTTAGCTGTAGTTTCATGTGCATTCATCCTATATTGAGTGGTGCATTTCGACTCTTCGGCCATCATGTCTCGGTATGCGTGATTGGTGGCACGAGGATCGAGACATGCATATATCTGTGCAAATACATTGCTGTGCCCCTTTCCTGCTCTCTGTTGCAGCAAAATCAGGAATCAGCAATTTTTCGGGATTCGGCACGCATTTCGAGGATAACTGCTAAACAGAGGCTAATTGGGGCATTCCGGTGGATTTCCGCGCAAGACGATCCGGACATGCATCATCCATCAGAAGCAAGACAGTCCCTGGCTTGCACGCCAGTTTTATTTGCTTTCTTAGTCAATTCATTAATTAATTAGAAATCTGTAATATTCTTTTATTCGGGACTGTAATATTTAGACTGCATTATTTATTCGGACCCTCCGAGTGAGGGCACAACTGTAATAAGTGTGGGTGAGTGTGATGTATGTCTTCCAATCCCACGTCTTTCTCCCTTTTATTTACCCGCTTTTGTTGGTTAGATTAGGGCATATTTAAATTAGCATACAGTACGATAGCATGTTTGCATTCATTCATCTGTTTTGCATACATCGGGCTCGGCGCATCATACTAACTGCATTTGTATTTCAATTCCAAGTTGAATACATGATAGTTGTAGCATTTCACATGCCACCTTAGAATAGCCGAGCCTACTATAATTGCATCTTGCATGTGTTGCATTAGGCATTTCTGTATATTTAGGATCATGCATGATTTCTAACATAATTTCTATTTTGGCTTGGAGTACTCGGTGAGTTTTTATGCTTTAGCATCCTTGCATGCGTGTGAGTGAATGCCATGATAGCATGCTTACCATGAGGCTATTTGCTTATCTGACATAACTGCCTGAATGCCTGTGGGTGAAGGTTGGGTTGTTTAAATTGGAATAAATCATCAAATGTTTCAAAGCCTACCTGCGGGTAGCAAACCCTTTTCAAAAACAAACAAGAAGTGTTTTGTTCCAATCTAAGCGACCTGGTCTATACTTATATGCTGTGTGCATCACATAGTAACCTAGGCTAATAAACCGGAATAAGAACTCGCAATGTTTTCACAAGTCGATATCATGGTTAGTAGAGGCCGGTCTATGACCGGGCGAGCGGGGGTGCTCACGAAGTGACCTTCCCCAATCGTACCCAAGTTCCCGAGCCGAAGCAGCTTTGGTGATGACGGACACGTGGCCTTTTGGCACCGAGTCAGGGTTTCCTAAATTTCCCAAAATAAAATATTTAGGTGGCGACTCTATATCTGGCAAAGCAGTCCATGTTTGGCACTACTTTTTCAAAAATCAGTTTTCTCAAAACGATTTGCCAGATTTGGACTCTTTGGTTCGGATTAAGAACCGTGACCAACATTTGAGAGTCCGAGCTGTAGCGAAACCCCCCCCCCGGCGGGCTTGTTACATTATCAAAATGGTTCTTGAAATGGGTTAATTTGGGTGCACAATAATGGTTGTTGTGCACCCCGCACAGCAGTCACTCTAAATTCTTAAAATGTTCTTTTGTGATTATTAATAAATCTTAATTAAGGGACATTTACTATTTCACTGGAATTTACCTTGAAAAATGCATTTTTTTTTTTTTTTTTTTTGTGGGTGAAGGCGAAATGACAAATGTGGTAGGGTTTAAGTTTTGAGAATTATAAGTTGAAATGATTATTATGTTCTCAATTTTTGTATAATTAAATTCTAATAATATAAAAAAATTATTTTAAAACAACTTTAGGAGATATCTAGACTCTTAATTATTATCTTTCATGTGTTTTTCAAACTATATGAGAAAAAAGTGCAAATGTAAAACTTTTTATAAAAATTGGCTTTTGCTAGGACATATTTTATAAAAAATGACAAAATATCCTTTTATGATTTTATTTAAAACTTTTAAAAATATTTTTTATTTCATTATTATTCCATCGAACTAAAATTTTAAAAAACTATTCAGAATAATGATTCGAAATATTTTGAATTCTCATTCTTCAAACGTACCAAAAAATATGGATGAAATTAATATTGTTTAAAGAAATAATAAATAGACTACGTACACTGTCTCATTGTATATGTTAAAGGTTTTATTACCGTTAAGTCAATAAAGACTTGCCACGTGTAAAATGGCAAATAATATAGCCAGAATAGAAAACCACATCATTGAATGGACAATTGCCCAGCTTTTGGCCCAAGAGACAACCCCAATTTATCATCTTTCATGAGTTTTTGGACTTTCCACGTCAAAATAATAATAATAATAAATTTTTTTTTTAATGTGATTATATAATAAAGGACAAATTACATGTACCTCCTTCGAGGTTTAGCTAAATTACAGATATTTTCTGAGATTTTAAAAATTACAGATATCCCTCTAAGATTTATATTTTCATAACAAATTGTCTCTTGAGATTTATATTTTCATAATAATTTGTCCCTTAATTTGTTATGCAAATATAACCTTCAGAGAGATATTTGTAATTTCTCAAACCTCAAGAGAGATTTATAATTTTACTAAACCTCAAGGGAGGTATATGTAATTTTCCTATAATAAATCTTCAGAAGGGATGTATATATTCGTCATTTCACTAGAATTTACACTGGAAAAAGTAGGGAAAAAAATTAAGTGGAAAATGGGCACCCTATTTTTTTTAAATAGAAATCAATCAATATATTTGCTTGTTTCCACTTTTCAAAAAGTATAATTTTATTTTCTTATTTTTCGTGTTTTTTTATTTTTACTGAATTTTTTTAATATTTTAAGCAATTTTTTTTACTTTTTAGACACACCTAACATAAATACACCTAAAAAGTAAAAAAAATGTAAAAAAAATCTTTTAAAAATTCACTAAATACCAAAAATACAAGAATTCGGTACATTTTTTATATTTTTATGTATTTATTAATTTTTTAAAATATTTTTTCACAAATTTTTTACTTTTTAGATACATCTAAGTAAGGTGCATCTAAAAAATAAAAAAAAATGTTTAAAATTTAAAAAATATTCACTAAAAACAAAAAAAATACGAAAACTAAAAAAATCAATTTTCAAAAAACTTAATTCAAAAAATTTAAACCAAACAATTAATTTTGAGAAAATTAAAGATTGGTTAATACTCCTGAATGTAATAATTGACATTTACAAAATCAGTATCTTTTAGCATTTTAAAAATTTGGCTGATATAATGCACACATAAAAAATACAGTTGATTAGTATATATTCTAATAAATGATCGATACATAAGTACATTGAGCATTTTTTTTTTATTGGATTTTGATAACAAATGCCCCTAAACACAAGAAAAGAATAAAAATAAAATATAAAACATGTAAGCCACTTCTCATCAATTTCAATGTCAAAACATTTTCCATTTATTTCAATTTTTTAGCTTTTTCACAATTTTTAAAACGATTTTTACACAAATCTCAATATTGAACATAGTCCCTTTTTTTGGTGCAAGGTAAAATATTAGATGTTTGTAAGAAAGGTAAGTCATAACGAAAGGTGTTGGTATCAACTCAAATCCCAAATCCCACCATACCTTAATGTTGTGTTTGGTTGAAAAATTTGGAAAAAGATTTTAAAAAAAAAATGGAAAAGATATGTGAAATGTGAATAAAACATGTCTACGTTTCACATAGTCTCACACACCTTTTTCCTTTCCCTTTCCAAATCCCTCCCCAAATCCCCCAACCAAACACAGCATAAAGGTAGTTGCACCGGCAGCTGCACCACCACTGTGGCGAATGTTAGGGTTTAAACAATAGTCAAAGGTGCGTGATGTGATTCGGGTAGTTTGAGAGTAAAATTACAAATTGAATGACAAATTAGCTGATTAGCGGATTGACAAATTACGATTTGGGTGATTTTTGACAGATTGGCTGATTGAATAATATTCTAACTAATTATCCTACATTTTCATAATATAACACTAATTTGTATAATATTTTTTAGATATATAACACAAAGTAATTTTACATAATATGTTTCATATATATAACCACTAATTTATAATAAATTTCATATCTTAAATCTCTCTCACTCTCATTTTTATATTGATATTTTATTAGAAATTAAAAAATATATATGTATTAACTATAACGGAGCGGAGCGGTTCGGTTCGCTTGGCGGATTATAAATTTTAAAATTTAAGCCGCGGTTAGCGGTTAGAGCGGTACAAATTGATATAAATTGGTGCGATTTTAAAAGATTAAACAGTATTTTACATTGCTCTAACCAAAGGCACTTGTTAGCATTTGTCTTCTTTATTTTCCACAAAGTCATTTGTCTATCAAAAAATCAATTGAGGTTAGTTTAGTAGTGAAAATCATATATCTCATTACCAAAAAACTATCACATAAGTCCAAAAATATTACATGATTGTTTATTTAACTAATAATAATATTTGTAATTTATTCATTTATTCTTGTTTTAAATTAAACAAGCACACAACCCATCAATGAAATAGTATTCTCCATCTGTTCAAATTCTCATTTTCAAAAAATTTCACAAAATTTAAAATTTCTAAAATTATGTCACATTATCTGTTAATATATTAATTAATATATTAATTGATACATATAGTATTATTCTTCAGATTGTGCCCAATGTCTTTGGATAATGATCATTCATATTGTTCAATAAAGTAATGTGCATGATTGGTATAATTTATGTATTATTTGGATCAAAAAGTAAAATAGTAAATTTTTTCATTTGTCAATTAT
Source organism: Camellia sinensis (assembly GCF_055761805.1). NCBI lineage: Eukaryota > Viridiplantae > Streptophyta > Magnoliopsida > Ericales > Theaceae > Camellia > Camellia sinensis. The sequence goes on from NC_138967.1 coordinate 174,557,854, forward strand.
TTCTATATTTCTGTATCTAACATTGTTCTGCTTTCATTTGTGAAAAAAAAAAAAAAAGACTGGTCGTGATCGTTCAACCACCTGACATTAAACTGCTCCCTCCGTCTCAAAATAATAGTTCTTTTTGGAAAATATAACTTTTTTTGGTAGTACAATTATTACATTTAAAAAAAGTTGATTTTTTAAAATTATCCTTTTGATAGTACATTTTTTGAGAATATCAATGTCATAATTGTACTTTTTATATTGTTTATTAATTTAAAAGAAGGACAAAATAAGAAATTTATATTATTTTTGTACTTGATTTTTGAAGAGGGACTAATATTTTGAGACAATAAAAAATAGAATAAGGGACTAATATTTTGAGACGGAGGGAGTATCTTTTATTTGATACAAAAATAAAATAAAATAAATAATTTATTAATTTATTTAAATGACATCATTTTCTTATTTTATTAAATACTTTTTATAATAATTAACAAAATTAAAAAATAATTTATATCCTAAACAAACCAACCAAGTGAGCTCGCCACGTGGCTGACAAACTAGCATGCACATTTTCCATAGGAGCCGTCTGAACCTTTGGATGGACAACCATCTTAACGGTTGTTTTATGTGCACCGAAACAAATTATTATAAAGTCGGATGTAAATTTTTTATACAAATTGGGCTTTCCTCCCGTGTTCAGGTCCGTGATTATCACCCAGAATCTCGTTTTAATAATTTAAAATTATTTATTTTATAAGATTATTTATATATTATTTATTTAAAAATTAGATTAATTTAATAATTATAATTTATTGTATTTATTTCTAAAAAATAAATAACAATTGTTTTTTTTATTTTTTTTATAAAAATATGATAAATTAAATAAATTACGATAAATTGATCTAATCATTTAATTTATCTCACTTGGATCTAGCTAAAATTTCAATTGGATTAGATAATTGAGTTTTCTTATTGGTAAAAGTCGTCAAATAAAGGTCTCTTACCAATAAGAATTTACGAAAAGATTCAATTAGACCACAAGTAAAAGTTTATGAAATGTCTTGTCCCATTAACTATCTGGTCCAGTTGAACTTTCGATTGGAGATAAGTCAAATCATTTTAAAAACAAATCATCTATTTTTTTTAATAAAAAATGCGATAAATTAAATAGACTATAATTATCGAATTAATCTAATTTTTTTTATAAATAATATATATATAAATTTATAAAATAAATAATTCAAATCATCTAAATCAAATTCGTGATAGGCTGGAAGGCAAAACAGAGCGTTTCTTATAGATAAAAAGTTCATCTTCTGGAGCAGTTTGTATCCAGTTGAGTGTATTTGAACGTTTTCCTTGCTCAATTCAGCAGACTTTGTCCATGTTGTAGGACGCACAAATTATTAATCCATTACAAATGTTTTAATTGTTCCTTATTATTTTATTATTATTTTTTATTTTTTTGAAAATAATGGGGTGGCCATTATTATTGAGTCTTGTTATGTAGAACAACTTTGCTTTTTGCCATGTGATATGTGAGGGAGAAATTCTATTGGGAAAAGTTTTTTTTGATTTTTTCTAGCAATTCACAATGATATGATAAATAATTAAAATTATTCATGGCTAAGTTGATAATAAATTAAAAATTCACATATTGTATATGCTATTGTAAGTAAATGAGGTGTTACAATATCTAAGAGATAGAAGAATAATATTATATTGAATATTGTGTTAAATAATAGTCATGTAACAATGTATACAAGATTCCTTTATATAGGAGGCGAGAAACCTAAGTATAGTAATCTTAAGTATGGTAATGAATCTAATATGGTATGTATGGTAGACAAAATATATAGTTACTATACTATATTTAACACCCCCTCAAACTCAAGTAAAGATACCAACTTGAGTTTTGAGTGAGAATAAAAAAACTTAAAATAAAACTTAAAAAAATAAAATAAAAGCCAAATAGATTACAAAGTCCGAACGGGCGCGCAAGGGCACTTAAGATAGATCAAAGACCGGAGCTAATGTCGGGAGACAATTTATTGTAGGAACAAAGCAGAGCTAAGAGAGCTGATATTGGAAAACGGTTTATGGTCATGTTGGACCGTTGTAGGAACAGGGTCGGAACTAACACAGCTAATGCCGAGAGACAGTTTAAGGTCATGCTGAACCGATGTAGGAACTTATCGGAATCAATGTCAAGACAATTTAAGGGATGATGCTGGACCGTTATAGAAACAAACGGGAATCAATGTCAAAACAATTTAAGGGGTCATGCCGAACCGTTGTAGGAGAACTGGATGTTGAACTAACACACATGGTACAAACGTAATTGATGATGTGGTGCTGAACGGTAATGGCAACAGATGAAGTTGTGCGCCAGGGGCGGCTTATGAGAAAGTACGCCAAGAAGGGCAGCTTGGGTAGTGCACCAAAGGGTGGCTTAGATAGTACACTAGAAGAGGCGGCTTGGGTTGTGCGCCAAATAGGACATCTTAAGTGGTGCGCCAAGAAGGCAACTTGGGTTGTGCGCCAAAGGGGCCGACTTAGGTTGTGTGCCAAAGAAGGCGGCTCAGGAGATTTGCATGGTGTATAACCATGCTCACCATGATATAGATATAATAGTCTACCTCAAATTCAAATACATTTATTGATAGAAACCTATTTGAGATTGAAGTAGAGAAAAAGACAAAGTGAAGTAGAATCACACAAAAAAATGGATTACAAGTAAAGAAAGAAGAAAAAAATATGATAGAGATATTTAGGATAGGAATAAATTAATAGACAAAGGAAGAAATCACCACGAAGCAATATTGAAAGGAAAACATGACAACGAAATAGGTTGAGGTCCAGCGGGTGGCCAAGGCAAGGCTGCCACTCATCAGTGAAGCCAAATTATTAAGTACCTAACCTAACTTTGATATCATGTTACATTATGTAAGAGAGAGAAAGAGAGAGAGAGAGAGAAGAGAGAAAGAGAGAGAGAGAGAGAGAGAGAGAGAGAGAGAGAATGAGAATATTATATATATTGAATGTTGGGTTGAATAATAATATATACGAGACTCCTTTATATCGGAGGTGAAAAATCTAAGTATGATAATCCTGACTATGGTAACGAATATAATATGATATATATAATCGACAAAATATATAGTTACAATATTTAAATATTCATTATAAGTTCCAATCTTTTTCTTTGTTTTAAATATTGAGAAAAATAATGATTTTACTATAATTTGGCAGAATAAAAATAAAATTAAAAGATTAGTATGAATAATCTTTAGCATTTTTTATTGATAGCATTTTTGTTAATATATAAGTAGGAAGAGATACAGAACCAAACCTGGCGACCAACTTTCAAAACAAATACTTCAAGTAGTGTCATAAATGTCTATAGAAAAAATTATTCGTTTTGTTATAAGTTTTTAATTTTTAATTTTTTTGTTTAATTTTCAATTTGCATTTTTTTTTTGTTAGTAAAAAATTTAATCCTTTTTTATTTTGGTTATTTTTTAGATTCAAGCCTCGTTTGGCATGGGCTTATTTTAGCTTAAAAGTCAAAAAGTTGTTAAAAAAAATCAAAAAGCCTAGAACTTATACTGAAATATCAAAGATTCTTTTTTCTTTCTATTTTGTACATATCTTTTCGTAAAAATATCAAAAAATCATTCTAAACATACAAATTTTTTTTACCTAATATTTTAACCAAAAAGTCAAAAAATTACTAAAATAATATGTTCCCAAACGAGGCCTCAGTTAATATGTATACAATTAAAAAGTAGAATATTTATAAAAAAAAATCTTTAAAAATTCAACAAAAACCAAAAATATATATTTATATGTAATGCTTATTCTAGCTTTGTATTTCATTTTCCTGGTTTGGTATGTTTTGTTTAAGTGAGAATAGTTATTCCATGGGAATGTCCATTGGAAGTGGAGATGCTGTTGCGCGGACTACATAGCAGCGGCTACTGTGTGGCGAAATGGGCCCATTTTGGGACCCATTTTGATAATCTGAATCGTTCACATTTTAGAATACATCAAGTAGAACATGCTTGTAAAAAATCAAGTTAATCAAATATTGTTTACCCATTCATCCACACACATTTGTATCTGCAAAAATAAATAATAATTTTGATTTAAAATATTAAAATGAATACAAATGTTAGTGGATGAATAGATAAACGATATTCGATTAACTTGATTTTTTGCAAACACATTTTACTTAATATATTCTAAGATGTGCACGGTTTGAATTATCAAAATGAGCCCTGAAATGAGCCCATATCGCTATGCAGCATCCTCACTTCCATGTCCATTCCAACAAAAAGTGAAAATACCTATTCCTTATGGGAAGCTAAGGAATAGTTACTTCATTTCAACATGGAATCATCATAAAATATAATAATGATATCTCTTATACAAATAAACTACAAAATGATTGTTTCAAGGAAAAAAAAAAAATTCTTTCTCTCTCTTTTCAATCACTCTCTAAGAATATTCTCACATACTAAATAATCCGTCATAGACGACTTCATCATTATTCTTCTATCAGGTTCAATATATATATATATATAAATATATATATATATATATATATATTTTATTTTTATATATAGTTTGTTTGTATTTTTTTCTTTTTTTGTTGATTTAAATTTTGTTTTACATACACAAGATTGAGTGATTTGTATCTTTCGTTCTATGTTTTTTTTTTTTTTTGGGCCATGTTAACTAATTTGAAAATTTAATTTTTATTCCATACATAAACACTGCACAAGTGATTGTTATTTCTTGTTGACAGATTAAAAAATTCCTGCCCAAAAGGCATTACTAATTTTTTTTTTAAGTGTATGTATTTACTACAACAAGAAATATAAAGTGGAAGATACAAAACATCAAAACAACATGATTATTATTTTGTTCATATTAATGAATTTTTTACAATTTTTATTCATTTTTTTAATTTAATATGATTATACAATATTGAATCTAGTAGTTATTAGTTTGGTAACCATTCTATTTTATTCAATTTACTTAACAAACCAAACATGGAAATGGGAATGGTCATTCCATTCCCACATCATTTTACTATGTCAACCAAACAATGGAATGAGAATGAGAATGAGCATTCCATTCCATTCCATTTACCATGTATTCCATTCACATTATCATTCTATTTCCCACTTTATTTCATTACATCATATCAAATGTGCCCTAAGAGCATTCGGGCAAAAAATTCAATTTTAGATTTTCTTTGCCTAAAGGTCCAAATGCTGAAATACTTTGTTCAAAAAGACAAGCTTAAGTATAATGACCAAAATACCCTTACGTATATCATATACACGGTCTCAACAGTCACACTCTCTCACTTTTCATCTCACAATCCTGACCCCCCCATCTTTCTCTCTCTCTCTCTCTCTCTCTCTCTCCCTCACACACACACGCGCGCGCGCACGCGCAAGATCTTGCTCACCGGAGGCTAAAATATGACTCATTAGATGGGAATAGACTTAGATCTGTACATGATGAGTCAAGATCTAGACTTCTTCATGAAAAGCTTTGCAATGCAGTCGGTGATGGTACATTTGGTATCAGATTCCAAACCCAAGCCTACCGGTAGTGGTGATCGGATGACAAGTTGAGGTCAAGAGACATAGTAGACAGCAACGAAAAGTTGGTCTTGGCTTTGAAACCTCCAAGAGAGGACTTCATCTTCAATATGGTGATATAATACAAGGTCTTCCAAAAGTAGAACAAGTATTAGAAATGCGTTCGAATGATTCAATACCACTAGCAAGACTAGAAACCTTTGTACGCTTTTCCCCTCACATAGTTGTAATATCTCTCTCTCTCTCTCTCTCTCTCTCTCTCTTCTTTTTTCTTTTTTCCATGTTTTCTTTTTGTTCTTTTCCCCTTTGCACTTTATTATTGTATTCATTTTACTTCAATAAGATCTTATTCATGTCTGCAATGGGGTGAAAACATCAAATCATAGCAAATAGTCACGGTTATTAGAAAATTCTTTAACAACATGAGTGGTAGGGGAGGGTAATGACAACATCTGACATTATGACATTGCACGGTAGAATCCAAAGTTGAACAAATTTGTGTATGAATTTGAATAGATATGTGTTATTTGTTCAATTTTTTTATTTTATTTTATTTTTTTTGATCTGGCTTGTTGTTGTTAATGATGTTATTTTATGTATATTTTCCTTTTTTGTTGTTGTTGTTGTTCATTGCAACAGATAGAGAGAAAAAGATAAGAAGACAGAGAATTTGAATAGATAACTATCTCCTCCAGCTTTCCCCACCCATTTCAATAGATTGTCACCTCTTGTTTCCATAGGTGAAAAAATAATTTGAATAGATAATTTCAATAGATAGGAGAAAAATAAAATATTAAATAGATAAAAACAAACAAATTCACTTTTTGACAGATAACGTAGGTTTAACAGACATATACAAAATTTCAATAGGTAAAAAAGATTTTGACAGAAGATGGAGTTGGTTTGACAAATAAGAACGAAATTTGAATTGAAAAGATCAAAAAATTAAACATATAGAGTAAAAAAAATTGAACAGATAAGGGAAGAAAATTAAACAGATAGGGAAAAATTGAACAGATAGATATAAATTTGAAATAATAGAAAATAATTTGAACATATAGATATAAATTTAAACAAATAGTCAACAAAAAATCAACAAACAAATTAAGGAGTAAAATTGAAAATAAAATGTCCTCTAAACCTAACAAAAGAATTTCTTACTAAACTATTTTAAAGGATGGACCTCTCATAACAAAAAATATTCACTGTACCTAATACTTTAGATTGTCCTTACCTTGAACTTTTTAACAATTTTCTCAATAATTAATCTATTAAAATAACTAAAATATAATAATAATTATAATAATTAACAAGTTGCTTAGAGATACTTTTAGAACATTCGCATCAAAATAAAATTTGTGTCACGCAAGAGCGATTCTCGGTCTAAAAAATCTTATCTCTTCTATATTTAAATAAAATATATTTTTTTTAGATATGATCATATTTATAACTATTAAATTTTATGTTTATAATTTTCATATGTTAAATTTTATAAGAGTTTTACTACATCTCTCTATTTTATCACTCCCAGTTACACTTAATTTTGAAATGACAGAAAATAATTTGAAAAAATATTTAATTTTTTAAATTTAATATGATTTGAAAATAATTTGAAAAATTAATTTTTCCAAAATAAAGTGCACTTTATAACCCCAATGTATATTTGTGATTTGTTTGGGAAGCAAAGTACACTTTATAACCCCAATGTGATTTATTTTCATGTGCGATTTACCCTTTTAAAATTAAAAAAGAGCATATAATCCACTTATTTATACTTATCACATGTTTCACATTTTCGGTTAAATTAGATGGAATGTTTAACGGTATTTAATAATGCACTTTAGTCGACAAATCACGTGGGGTTATGTGGTCATTTCCAAACGTTAGGGGATAAACCGTACGTGGCCCAAAGCACATCGGGATAGAGTGAAATTTGCCCTAAATTATACCCTTACAATATATATATATATATATATATATATATATTATTGAATTATTAACCATATATATATATATATATTATTGAATTATTAACCAAAATAATGTGATAGTAAAAAAAAAATCATAATTTTGCAATTCATTTTATATTAATTATATATAATTTTCTTGTTTATATAACATTATTTTTTTCTCTTTTAGTACAAACACATTATTATATATTAAAGGGTAAATTCCAAATATATCCCTTGAGATTTATTTAAAATACAGATTGCTCCTTGTGATTTAGAAAATTACAAATACTCCCTTATCAAAAAAATTTATTTAACAAAATTAACTAAAAAAATGAAATTCATAATTGTTCTCCTATACAATAATAAAATTACCTAAATTATTAATTAAAATATATTTATAATATTATTAAAAAACTTTTAATTGACATCATGATTTATTAATAAAAGAAGCGATTTGTTATGAAATTAGAAATCTCAAGAGGTGGAATGTAACTTTCAAAATTACGAAACGTGATTCATATTTTAATCAAATCTTAAGAATGTATTTATAATTTGCTTTATATTAAACTAAAAATTAACAATAGTAGGAATACTATTTTCAATTCAGTCAATGAATCTTTTATTAGGTTTGTAATTCTTCAAGATTGCGAGGCTTGTAATTCTACAATATTTTAAGGGTAATATGAGTAGTATGCTGTTTTTTTTGGGGGCAACAATGGGTGATTTTATTTCACATCATACTTTGTTTTAGTACATAATATTTGTAAGGTTCAGATATTAATTTTTGAACAAAATATAAATGTTTTAGATATCTCCTTAGGAAGAAAATATAAATATGAGGATATCAATTATTGAACAAGATTTTTATTGTAACAATTATTTTTTGTTCATAAGTTAATATTTGAATGTTTTATTTTTTTGTTCAAAAGTTAATATTCGAATGACACAAATAATATTTATTGAGATAAAAATATAATGTGCAAATAAAATTACCAACAACAATGTTATAACTCTTTGCCCTTGTTTGGCATGTGAAATTTAGGAACTAAAAGGCTAAAATAGCCACACACAAAATATATATATATATATATATATATATAATAAGTTAAAAAGTTAATAATTCACATTTAAATTATAATTATTTTATTTTTTTTCTCATAAAAGTCAAAAAACCTAATTGAAATGAGATTTTTTAGCCCAAAGGGATAGTTTGGGATGTTTTAAATAAGTATGATTTTTGACTTTTTATAAATAAATAAAAAAAGTGTAAAAAAGTAAAGAAAGTGGTTAGAAAAATAGAGAAGAAATATTGATTAATGTGACCTAAATAAGTGTATTTTGATAAAAAATATATATATATATTTTAAATTTTTTTCAAACACCTACTTAAATAACTAAAAAATTAAAAATTAAAAAATCAACTCACTTCCTAAACGAAACTTTTATTATGGGTGATTTAGGAAGTTCGTTAAAAGTTGATTTTTTTACTTTTTTTAATTTTTTTATCCTTTTATATGTAAAAAATATAAAAAATAATATAATCCAAAATAAATTAAAAATTAAAAGCTTGACTGTAACTTCTCAAATTGCCCCTCAATTAAATTATAAATTTTAACTTTGTTTTTTTTATTATAAATTTTAACTTTGTTAGAAGTCCCTTGAAGAAGCTGCGCATTGGTCAAACGCACTTCTCCGTAATTCAATTTCTGTTAAATACCCCTTTAAAATAACTCACCAAATACTCGAAATAAAATTAAAAGCGTTTCTGTGCTTGGAAGTGCCTTTCTTTGCGTTCGTCGCCAAACACCGATTAGTGTGTTTAGTTTTAATTTTTAACTTTTAATTTTTTGTATTTTTTATTTTTAATAAATATTTTTAAAATTTTAAGTAATTTTTTTATTGTTTTAGATACACTTTACTTAGATGTATCGAAATAGTAAAATAATTGTGAAAAAATATTTTAAAAAATTAATAAATACATAAAAATATGAAATATATACTGAATTTTTGTACTTTTATTATATTTTTAGTATTTAATGAATTTTTTTTAAAAAAAATTCACAAATATTATAATTTTTAAGTGTATTTATATTAGGTCTGTCTAAAAATTAAAAAAAAAATTACTTAAAATATTTAAAAAATTCATTGAAAACAAAAAAAAATACGAAAAATAAAAAAAATAAAATTTTGTGAAAATCAAAACCAAACAAGTTGAATAATTTCAATGAGAAAAACAACTTTTCGCATTGAGTAATGCTATATTTTATTAAATATTCTATCAAATGTCTTATATAAGTGTGAGATCTACATAAAACTCACATAGTATGAGCCTCACATTTATATGATATTTAATTAAATATTTAATAAAATATGTAAGACTTCTAACATTTTTTCTTTAGGAGTTGTTTGGAGTGTCCTAAATAAGTGCAATTTTTATCTTTTTGAACTAAAAAGTTGAGAAAAATATATAGATATTTGGGTTAACTTTTTGTCTTTTTACAAAAAAAATACGTAATAAAAAATTGTATAAATAAAGTGTATAGTAGAAGAAAGTTGAGTTGTTGTACGGCTGCCCTGCTGCCTCAGGATGTCTTACCCAGAAAATAATTGCCTCATTCAGGGCAAAGTGTTTGACCAGTGATGGTCAGTCCGTGGGGCCACCATGGGTCCCATTTTAATAATCTAAACCGTTCAATATGTATAACTCGTTGAGTATTATATACCTGTGAAAAATCACGTTGATCGGATATCGATAGCTATATAATCGGATTAGTTTTTTAACAATTAACTATCACACCATCCATTTGTTTATACAAAACTGATTAGATCATATAGTTAATGATATCCGATCAACGTGATTTTTTACCGGCATATATTACTCGACGAGTTCTACATATTGAAGGTTCAGATTATCAAAACAGAACCCTTAGTGGGTCCCCAAAGGCCTAACATTACCATCAAACTTTGTGGTTTTACATATGTAATTTTTTTTTTGGCCCAAAAAATATATAATGGCCTTCCTGCGTCACAAGTACGGCTGACAACATTCATCAAATTTTTGTATTATAAAAATATATAAAAAAAATTTAATATTTTTCATTTGTAAATAATAATAACTTTTTTATTTTTTATATAACTTTTTAAATTATTTTATACTTGTCAAATCAGCCCTTAGCATTCTCAGGTGAAGTTTCAAATGCTTATGTATCACGTTCTTTTTTTTTTTTTTTTTTTTTTTTTTTTTTTTTTTTTTTTTTTTGGTTATAACTATTATTGATGGCATTAAATTATTAAAAATATCAGATTACCGTGTAGGGTCATGCACTCGTTACTGATGGGGGTAGGGCCCCAAAACCATTAAAAGGTAAAATGCGAGTGTGGCCAATGTCAGTAACTAATAATGTCACTAGGGTTACAAAACTATCAGAATTGAGGGGTTTTTTGAAAAGTGAGAAAATAGTAAAAAAAATTAAAAATTATTTTTAAAAAGATTAATTTTTTTCTTAATTTTTTAAATGTATTTTTGTAAAAACTTAAAAATGAATTAAAAATAATCAAATTCCAAACAAGCCATGAGTTGAGTTTTGTAGAGTTGAAAATCCAATGGATGATTTATCCTATTTGAAAATTTAATTTGAGTTTTGCTCGATAAATCTAGTAAAATTTGAAATTTTATAATGATTTTTTTCTGTTATTAAAATAAGTATTCAACAAGTCGAGATTATTCAAATTCGAACTCGACTCATTTACTAAACGAGCTTAAAATTATGGCTTGAACTCATTTATTCAACTCCTAAATGAGGCGCAAAAAAAGTTTGGTTTATTTGTAGCTCTAAATATGATGATATCTTATAAATGAAAATATTTGCAAATGTTTAATATTCATATTGAGACACATCATTGAGCTAAGGTTATTAAACGAACGAAATTACGTGATCTTAACTTGTGTTTAGTTCATTAAAGTTGTTGAGATCAGCTAATTATGTAAACAAGTAGGTGCCGTTTGGTAACACTTACATTTTCAGTTTTCTGTTTATATTTACAAAAATTTTAAAAACTCAAATAAAAACTTGTTTGGTAAAATTTTTGATTTATAAATCAGTGGTCTCAATTTATAAATTTGGCCAAAAAATGAAAACACAAAAAATGTGTTTCCGTTTTGAGTTTTCAGTTTTTTTTTTTTTTTTTACCACTCAACACTACCCACCACCCGCTACCATTTTCCACCATCGTCTTTCGCCACCACCACCCACCACCCACCTCTCACCACCACCTGCCACCATCACTCGCCACCCACCTGCCACCACCACCCACCAGCCACCTGCCACCCACTCGCCACCCACCCTTTGCCACCACCACCACCACCACCACCCACCAGCCATCCACCCGCTACTACCATCCACCGTCCGCCACCACCACCTGCCACCTACTTGCCACCATCACTCACCACCCACCTGCCACCATCAACCACCTGTCACCACCATCCACCCACCACCACCACCCACCTGCAACCCACCCGCCACCACCACCACCCACCTGGCCTCACCACCCACCACCACCACCACCACCCACTCGCTACCACCCGCCACCGTCACCCACCCACCCACCACCACCACCGCCGGCTAGCTACCCGCCACCACCCGCCATCCGCCTGCCACCACCACCCACTCGCTACCACCCACCACCGTCACCCACCCGCCACCACCTGCCATCCGTCATCCGTCACCCACCTGCCACCACCACCCACCACCACCCGCCACCACTATCCACTCGCTACCACCCACCACCCGCCACCGTCACCCACCTACCCACTATCATCACCCGCTACTTACCTGCCACCACCAGCCACCCGCCACCACCCACCACTACCCGCCATCCGCCATCCACCTCCACCGCCACCCGCTGCCGCCGCCACCACCACTCGCTACCACCCACCACCCGCCACCGTCACCCACCCACCCACCCGCCACAACCACCTACCGTCACCACTTTCCAACACTGTCTTCCGCCGCCACTTGCCGCCACTTGCCATTTCTCACTCTTTTTTATATTTTTAAATTTTTTTAAACATTTTGTCAATTACCAAACGCGTTTGTAATTTATGTTTTTTTAAAAATAAAAAAAAAAATCAGTTTATAAAATTTTTGTAAATATAAACTGAAAACGTAAACGTTACCAAACACGCCCGTAGAGTTTAAATATAATTTTAAACTCGTTAAGTTTTTATACCAAGTTTAAATAACTTACTACTTCAATTGATAACCTAATATAGTAGATAAACAAGCAAGTTTAATATAATTTGAACATTGTTAGGTTTTCAAGACACAATGTACTGCTCAATTCATTTTCGACTTTACATCCAGTACAAAAATTTAATATTGATTTTTTATTTCTATATATAGACTCAAAATATATTTTTCATGACGAGCAAAAATTATCATAATAATGTATTATCATTTTTTATTATTATTTTTATATTTTTAAGTCCATGCAATTGTTAAGTTTCCGAACAGCCAAAAATAATTTGAGGGACCTTAATCAAAGAAATTATTACTCACTTTCTATGATGCTCAAACGTGATAAGTTTGCGGTTCAACTTCATCACATTATATTTTATCTATTAATATAAAAATGACAGTGTCCCATGTTGACCTATCATTACCATTTTATTTTTCTTTTACCAATGTTAAAAACACAGATGAATAAAACGGGTAACGGAAAATGTAATAAAATGTTGGGATTAAATCCGTTTATGCAAGGTTTACATTCAAAATAAATCTTAATCTATCCTTATATTTAGTGTTTTAATTATGTATTTTTTGTATTTCTTAATAACGATAAATTACTTGATAGTTTTTAAATAATGCTTTAAATTATTTATCACTTGATAACTATTAAGCTGTCTCGAAAAATTTTAACAAAAAATATTAAATCTTATTATTTTAACCTATGAATATCAAATTAAAACGTCACATAAACGTGTTCCAAAATGGCCAAATAATTTTTCCTTCATCACCATTACAGCAAATAATATCAGCCGGATATTCGTTCATCAAAAGAATAAAAAATAAAAAATGAGTCCAGTTGTCTTTTGTCTCCTTACGAGCTTTAATGCATCAGTTCTGATCATTAAAAAAGAACTTTAATTTATCAGCTTACCAAGCCACTTTAATTGAATAATTAGGAACCCTCGGCGTTGATTTTCCACATGTATGTTGGCTTCTTCCACATTACCCATTCTAACCTTTCATTTCCTTTCCTTTCCTTACCTTTCCTTTTGGTTTTTTTAAACATTTAAAAAAATATATATTCTTTTTTAATCTTTGCTTTTGCCTAAAAATTTATTTTTAAAAAAAAACCTTTTTTTATATTTAACATTTAATGTGAAAAAGAAAACTTTATGTAAAATAAGTTGATTCTAATTTTGTTCAACCACCTGTATTCAATTTAGAGTAAATTACACTCACTTTCTCTAAAATTTAAGGAAAATACAATTAATCTTACATTTTTTTTACATAATTACATTGGTCTCCCTCGAAATTTAAATTACATAGCACTTATGTCATTTTTTACTAGTAATTCTTGAGTTGTATATATATAAAAATAATATTATCATATCTTTTCGATTAAAATATACGTTTATTTTTATTTATTTCAATATATATTCACCATTTTTTGATCGCTTTAATTTTATTTAAAAAAAGGTATGTAATTATGCTAATTTTGTAAGATTAAATATATTTTTTTCAAATCTTAAGGGAGGTGAGTGTAATTGTGGAGAAGTAGCTTTGGAAATACTCTTGGATTCTAAAGGACGTCCCTGATCCTCTGATCGCCACCTGAAAAAGAGATTAACACTCCGGACAGGGGTGCCGGAATTAGCACTCCGACGGACAAGTTAGTATAGGTCTCTTGTTTGCTTGAGTCTTAAGTTTTTGGGTCTGTTCTCACATACCTTTCTTTGGTTGATGTTCCTCTATTTATATTCGCTTTTGGGCCCTAAGGTCGAGCCCACTCTTAATCCATCGTGTGATTGCTCATTTGGCCCCTTCTGTCGTATGTCAATTTCCACTCAGCTTTTTGTTCAGTTGGTTCTATGGCCGATTAGTCTATTCAGCTTCGGGATTGTACAGGTCAAAGTCAAATGTAATATATATCCTGATTATCGTCAGACGTTATTCGACTTCCCTGCATGTACCGTTATTCGGCTCCCACAATTGCCTCCCAGATATCCTACTGACACTAATTAGTTGGCGTGTTTGGTTTCGAACTCGAAAAGTCAAAAAATTCGGCGGTTAACCTCATTCCAATGTAAGTGTCAAACGCACTCGCTTTTTAGGCATCATTACAATTTCCCGCCCCTTCGTACGCTTCCTTCATGTAATGCGATTTGAAACTATGTTGTCCCTTCAAATGTATGTTTTTTGAATACGCAAGGTTTCTGGTTTGCCTTTCAATATACCTCCTTCATTTCGTGACCTCTGCAACTCCCTCCTGTGTCTCATTGTCTTCCCTGCTTCTTGTAAGTTCTCTTCTCCTCCATTTTGATTCTCATTTCCTTGTTTGTTTTTGGTTTAGCATACTCCCTAAATTGGCTAGGATGGCCAAACATTTGAAAGCCTTTCTTTCTGCGGATCAAGTTTCTGGTTTTCAACGACATTTCTCCATTCTTGACGACGTCCACCTATCACTCGTGGCAGAGAGCACAATTGATATGGAGAGGACTGATGAGAGTACAATCATCTTTCCTCTCCTATCAATTGCTAAAGGCGGAGTCCGTTTCCCCTTTCACCCATTTTTAAGAGCGGTCCTTCACCACTAGGGTCTAATCCCTTCCCAACCTAATGTAAATTTTTACCGAATCATAATGGGAATTGTAGAGTTGAACCAATGCCTTAGGATCAATCTTGGTATCCTTGCTATTCAGCATTGTTATGCCTTGGCCAAATCTTCTAACCTGTAGGGGCGCTGTTTTCTCAGGGCTAAGGACACCGACCATCATTTGGTGACTATGCTTGCCAGCTCTGGCAAGCGAGTTGACGATGTTAATTATGGTCGTTGTCTCAGGCAACTGGAAATTCAGCAAGGGCGAAGATCGCCTAGATCCTGTGCCCAGACGAAAAGGCGAACCAGGTAGCCGTATAGTTCCTTGCGTCTATTTGCTACATATTTATTCGGCTTTCCTTCCATGCACTTATCGTTTTATTTATGCAGGCAACGATTTGAAGAAAGTTTTGGTTTCGGCTGACGACGCCGTCCTTGCGGAAATCAAAACCGCACTCCAGTTCTTTGGCCGTCCAAACCTCCAGAAGTAAGGGAGGCCGGCCCATATACTTCTGAGATATGAGCCGACTTACTTAACCTTTTTGGCCGCAGATAACATTTCTATTCCAAGGGGCAAACAGCAGCTCACGGCCCTTATCTTCCCCAACTTCAAAAACCTCAGGCAGGTTGGTTTGGAAGCTTCTGATTCGGAGTAGACGGAAGAACAAGTAGCTGAAGAAGTCGCCGAGCAGCCGAATCAGTCCACTTTGGAAGCCGAAGTAGTTGACGAGGCTCTAAACTTGGCTCTTGAAGAAGCCGACCTTAATCGATCTAACTCTCCATCCACTTCCGGCCGAGGGGACATCGCCTTTGAAGATATTTTTACCGACTTAGGGGACCTTCCCGGTGCGTATCCTGAGAACATGGCTGGGGTGTCGCTCATGCAGCTGGCCAGGAGGAAAAATGCCGAAAGGATGGCCGCTCGGAGGAGGGCCGAGACCAACCGATCTGAACCTTCCCCTGTTGTCGTGATTGAATCTTCTCTACCTGTTATCATGGAAGAAATGACTCAAATTGAAACGGTTGAGACGGAGCAAATAATTGAACAGTTAGATCAAGAGGCCGAGCAGAGGGGGGAAGAACGTCCCTCCGAGCGCGAAGTCGATCCTGAAGAAAACCTTACTGATAAACGGCTGCACATAAAGGAGTCGGACTCAGTTGTGCCCTTCACCATTCAACCAAGGATAAAGAACGTGCCAATTGCTTATGATACGTCGGCTCTGAAAGATCTGGCGGTGGCCTTGAGCATGGCTTCCTCAATTTTCCTGCCGGTTGACAGAGCGACTTTTCAGGCGAAGCCAAATTTGTTATCAATAGGATTAGTCGTTTAATCGGCCATATTGGTACATGACTTGAGCCTTATCTGCAGTCTTTCGCCTTATTTTTTATTTTTTTTTATTTTTTAACTCTAATTGCTTATTTTGCAAACGGCGGGCAAGATAGCCGAGATTGGCCGCCGTCAACATGATGCTATTGAACAGATTGGCTTTCTGAAAGTCAAAATTGAAAATGAAAAGAGCAAGGCTGCGGAGGCCTCTCAAAGAGTCGAGTCCGAGGCGGCGAAAACGGCGAAGGAACATGCAAGAGCCAACGTCGAGGTGGAAAAGGCGAAGAGTTCTAACCAACTCAGGTTAGCCGCTGAAGAGAGGGCAAATGCGAGCGAGGACGCGCTCAAGTTAGCCAAGGAGGTGATTGCTACATTGGAAACCGATTTGGAAGAGTTGAAAAAGGCAAAGGAAATGGCCGACTCCGAGATTTCCAAAGCGTTCCAAGCTGGATAGGACGCCGCCTTGGAGAACTATGTAGAGGAAGTACCCAAGTTCGAGAATCGGGCTTCAAACACGGCTGGCTCAAAGCCGTTACTGCAGCTAATGTGACATTGGCGCAGCCGATTCCATACGAGCAGGTGGACGTTGAATCGCTGGAGTCTGACCCTGAAGATTGACTAGGGTGATACTTTGATTTTTGTTAGGCATCTTCCATGCATAGTTTTTGTAGATTTTTGTTTATTTACTTTGGTTAGAAGTTAAATGTAGGGTAATTTTCATGAGTAAAATGACTACTATCTGTACTTAATTTATTAATGAAAATTTCCTTTGCTTTTCTGTTTATTGCATGTGCTAGTTAACAATCTAGCTGGATGTAAGATCATGAGATGAGTAAATCAAACATCCGATTAAATAGCTGTGTATCTTTGCAATTTAGCCGAATAAATTAACGAATATGCCCTTGCACTAGTTAATGAATGAACCCAAACGCTGAATATCAGTGGTTCATGGATTGGCTGGGGCACATGAACCTATCGATGCAAGGCCTTGAAATTTAGCCGATAAGATTAACGAATCTGCCCATGCCCTAGCTAATGAATGAATTGGAGCACCGAATATCTGTGTTCATGGATTGGCTGGGGCACAACTTATTGGTGCAAGGCCTTGAAATTTAGCCGATTAGATTAATGAATCTGTCATTGCCCTAGCTAATGAACGAATCGAAATGCCGAATATCAGTGGTTCATGGATTGGCTGGGGCACATGAACCTATCGGTGCAAGGCCTTGAAATTTAGTCGATAATATTAACGAATCTACCCTTACTCCAGCTAATGAATGAACTGGAGCGCTGAATATCTGTGTTCATGGATTGGTTAGGGCACATGAACTTATCGGCGCAAGGCCTTGAAATTTAGCCGATTAGATTAACGAATCTGCCATTGCCCCAGCTAATGAATGAACTGGAACGCCGAATATCGATGGTTCAAGGATTGGCTGGGGCACATGAACCTATCGGCATAAGGCCTTGAAAGCGAGCATTGATGAGAGCGCCTCAGGAGTGCTGCATTCGTAATGAATAAATGGGGTGGGGGTTGCGTGCGTAGAGGTGCCATTGTTGCGTTCAAATCCAACAAATTGGAAGAGGAAAAAAGCAGTGTGGACGAATGTGGATGGCAAGAAGACTATTCGTCAACAGCAGAGGGGAAGGTAGAACACTGGAGGAACTGGACGCAGAGATGAATCGAGGTGGCGAGCCTACGCGCACGGGGAGTAGGACGTCGAGGGAGCATGGGAAGTGCGATTCCCCACGTCATCAAAGTAGGTCACCTAGAAAGGAAAAACAATAACGAGGTAACTTCCTTCGCTCCAGAGGAGAAACCAGTACGACACCCCGTCCGTTGAGTTTTTCAGTTTCGTTGGGAACAAACCGATGACGAAGGCGGATTCCATTATCTGCGACCCAAATGTAGCAGTCGAGTTCACTCGACATATTTTTTCGCCAAAAGTTCAGCAGTCCATGGTCGGCCGGGCTGATTATGAGGTTTTTTGAGAGGGCATTCATGGAGCAGTAAAGGGTTTGTATACCACCTATGAAATCGGCATGCGTTTTCGTGCCGCGCGAAGAGAGATAGAGCAAAAGAATGCTTGCATTCAGAGCTTGCAAGCCCATGCGGAGAAGGCCGAAAATGAGCAGAAGAAAGCTAACACCTCTGAGGCTCATTCAGCGAGTCAAGTGAATCTAATTGTCGCAGAGCGAGTAAACCGTCGAATTTTGGATCGCGCGATTGCCGATCGAGAAACGACAAGTATGTTCACAATAGAATCTGCGAAGGCCAGGTCCTATGAAAAAGGCTTCCATGACAGCTGAAAAATTGGAATAGACAAGACGAAGGAAAAACTAGCCGAGGAAATCTATCAATACGAAAATCGCGGATTTAAGCATGGATGGATCAAGACTCTCCAAGCCGCGGGTGTTGATCCGACGTCACCCTTGTATCAGAATTATACTTTTCCGTTCAAGGCTTTCGATGCCGAGAAGACTAATGACAAGGAGGGAGCCGAATAATTTTGATGTACATTGTTCCGTTTTTATGTGAAGCATGTACTCATGATCTATTAAATAAAACATATTATTCTAAATGTCTATATGCTATTTTGTTCAATGTTTTAAGATTAAGTTGTGTCTACTACTTTATGTCAATCACGTTTATGCTTGTCAATCACAATATTCGCGGATGGAGCTCCGAATTAGGAGGCTGTTTTTTTTTTTTTTTTTTGTGTTGGCTAATTGTGATTTCCATGAAGAGCGCTCCGAATTTGGAGGCTTGCTTAGCCCAAATGTGTCATTCACGAAGGGCGCTCCGAATTCTGAGGCTTTTTATGTTAGCCAATCGTGATTTCCACGAAGGGCACTCCGAATTCTGAGGCTTACTCGGCCCAAACGTGTCACTCATGAAGGGCGCTCCAAATTCGGAGGTTTTTTCGGCCCAAAAGTGTCATTCACGAACGGCTCTCCGAATTCGGAGGCTTTTTTGGCCTAAACGTGTCATTCACGAAGGGCCTTTCGAATTCGGAGGCTTTTTGTGTTGGCCAATCGTGATTTTCACGAAGGGCGCTCCGAATTCGGAGGCTTTTTCGGCCCAAAAGTGTCATTCATGAACGGCGCTCCGAATTCAGAGGCTTTTTCGACCCAAACGTGTCATTCACGAAGGGCGCTCTGAATTCGGAGGCTTTTTATGTTGGTCAATCGTGATTTCCACGAAGAGCATTTTGAATTCAAAGGCTTGTTCGGCCCAAACGTGTCATTCACGAAGGGCACTTTGAATTCGGAGGCTTTTTGTGTTAGGCAATCGTGATTCGCGAAGGGCGCTCCGAATGTGGAGGCTTACTCGGCCCAAACGTGTCATTCACGAATGACGCTCCGAATTCAGAGGTTTTTTATGTTGGCCAATCGTGATTTCCATAATGGGCACTCCGAATTCGGAGTCTTGCTCGGCCCAAACGTGTCATTCACGACGGGCGCTCTGAATTCGGAGGCTTTTTCGGCCCAAACGTGTCATTCACAAAGGGCGCTCCAAATTTGGAGGCTTTTTGTGTTGGCCAATCGTGATTTCCACGAAGGGCGCTTCGTATTCGGAGGCTTGTTCGGCCCAAACGTGTCATTCAAGAAGGGTGCTCCGAATTCGGAGGCTTTTTATGTTGGCCAATCGTGATTTCCACGAAGGGCGCTCCGAATTCGGAGGCTTGCTCGGTCCAAATGTGTCATTCACGAAGGGCGCTCCGAATTCGAAGGCTTTTTCGGCCCAAACGTGTCATTCACGGAGGGCGCTCTGAATTCGGACGCTTTTTGTGTTGGCTAATCGTGATTCACGAAGGGCGCTCTGAATGCAGAGGCTTACTCAGCCCAAACGTGTCATTCACGAAGGGCGCTCCGAATTCGGAGACTTTTTTTGCCCAAACGTGTCATTCACGAAGGGCACTCCGAATGCAGAGGCTTACTCGGCCCAAACGTGTCATTCACGAAGGGCGCTCCGAATTCGGAGGCTTTTTTACACAATCAGCACTCACTGGGCAACACAACCAGAACTTACTGGGCAAGAGAGAACATTGTATTGAAAAAAGAAAGATATACACGGCATAAAATCAAAACAAACTGTCGTGCTATACAAGTTAACTTAATGATAAAATTTGCACAAGTGTGTGGAATTCCACGGACGCGGCAAGCTTTTTCCATCCATATCTTTGAGCCGATATGCCCCTGTCCCTGCGATTGAGTCAATCTGATATGGGTCGTCCTAGTTAGGACCCAATTTTCCGTCAGCCGGATTCCTGGCAGCGGGAAGCACTTTCTTGAGGACCAATTCTCCTGGTACATAACTATGTAGCTGAGCACGTTGATTATACGATTTAGCGAACTGTTGCTGGTACCGTGCCATGGAAACAAGGGCACGGTCTCGGCATTTTTTCAATCAGAGTCAAGTCCAAGGCCAACATCATTTCATTTCGGCCCATGTCAAAAACCTTCGATTTCAAGGTTGGGAGGCCGATCTCCAGGGGGATGATTGCCTGACTTCCAAAGCACAGAGCAAACAGCGTTTCCCCAATAGATCGCCTTGGAGTAGTGCGATGAGCCCATAGCACGCTGGGCAACTCTTCGACCCATCTGCCTTTAGCTTTCTCCAACCTTTTCTTGATGCCTTCCAAAATAACCTTGTTGGTGGCCCTCACTTGACCATTGCTTTGGGGGTAAGCCGGCGAGGAAAAGTAGGGCCGGAGACCATAAGTGTTGCACAATTCTTGGTACACGCCACAATCAAATTGGGTACCGTTGTCTGAAACAAGTGCTCGTGGTATGCCGAATCTTGTTATGATGTTTTTCCATACAAAACGCTTAACGTCGAAATCTCGAATATGTGTTAGTGCCTTCGCTTCGACCCATTTTGTGTAATAATCCGTCGCAACAATTAGGAATCTCCTGTTGCCTGGGGCCCGTGGTAATGGTCCAACGATATCAAGCCCCCATTAAGCGAACGGCCAAGGACTAGTGATAGAATTTAACTCCTCGGCAGGTAGATGAGTTAAGGGGGAAACTTCTGGCATTGCTCACATTTTTTGACATAACACTCGGCATCGGTTCGCATGGTCGGGCAATAATACCCCTGCGATACGGTGCGATAGGCCAGAGAACGTCCACCCGAATGGGCACCACAACTGCCTTCATGTATTTTAGACAAAAGTTCCTTGACTTTATCCAAGTGAACACATTCTAAGTACGGCCTAGAGAGAGATTTTTTGTAAAGCTTCCCCTGCGGATCCAAGTAGTCTCGGGAGGCTTTGTTTCGCAATTTGTGTGCTTCCTTCTTATCCATCGGGAGCTGCTCTGAAGATAGGAATACGGCGATAGGGTCCATCCAACTTGGACCCGGTTTGATAATGTTGACCTGAACTGATTCTGAAGAGGCAATGCTCGACTCAGGGACGAACCCTACTTCGATTGTCCGCTTAATTTCTAAGTTGATGGCAGAGGCTAAGTAAGCCAAGGCGTCTGCATGCGTGTTCTGATCCCAGGCTATTTGATTCAGTTCGTGGTGATCAAATTTCGCGAGCAAAGAATTCGTTGTTTTCATATAAGCTGTCATGCGGTCATTTTTTGCTGCATATTCCCCTTTTAACTAGTTGATTACTAGCTTTGAGTCATAGAAAACATGTAGATGCCTTGAACCGAGGTGAAGTGCATTTCGTAGGCCAGTTAACAGTGCTTCGTATTCGGCCTCATTGTTCGATGCATCGAAGCCCAATTTGAAGGCCTGTTCGATTATTACCCCTCCGGGGGTCATGATTACTATGCCAGCCCCACTGCCACGCTGGTTGGATGATCTGTCACAATACATCTGCCAAACATCGCCAACATACATTCTCCAGTTGGGCTTAGTTTGCACTTGATCAGACTTAAAGTCGACGAGGGATCCTGTGAATTCGGCTACAAAGTCGGCAAGCACTTGCCCTTTGATGAAAGTTCTGGGTAGAAACTGGATATCATACTGGCCGAGTTCAAGAGCCCATTTTAAAACGTGCCCCGACGCTTCCGCGCTGCGGAGCGCTGACCGGAGGGGATATTCCATTGGTACCCCAATGGTTTGCCCCTAAAAGTAGTTCATCAGTTTTCTTACAACCATGACGATAACAAGGATAAGCTTCTCTAATGGAAGGTAACGTGTTTCAACGCCGGCCATAGCTTTGTTCACATAGTAAACTGGTCGCTGCTCCGCAAGTTCTTCCCTTAACAGTACAGCGCTGATTGCCCGGTTGGATACTGCCAGATACAGAATGAGCGGATCACCGACCGCAGGTGTTGCCAAGAATGGTACGGATCGGAGATAAGACTTCAGGCCGTGAAAAGCAGCCTGGCACTCGAGGGTCCAATCAAATGCTTTACCTTGCCGAAGTGTGTGAAAGAATTGTTGACAGCGATCTGTGGAATGGCTGATAAACCTATTGAGCACAGCGGTTATTCCCATCAGATTCTGAACCTCTTTGATTGACCGCGGGGATCCAAGCTCCAGAATTGCCGTGATTTGCCTCGGATTGGCTTCGATTCGACGGTGGTAACAATGTAGCCAAGGAATTCACCGGATCCAATGCCAAATGCACACTTGAAAGCATTCAATTTCATCTTGTACTTTCGAAGGATGCCAAATGCCTTTGACAAATCGGCTAGATGGGAGTGCTTTTCCTTAGATTTGACTACCATATCATCGATGTATACTTCCATGGTATGGCCGAGTTTTTCCTTGAACATGGCAGTCACTAGTCTTTGATAAGTTGTCGCATTCTTCAGCCCAAAAGGCATGACCTTGTAGCAATAGCTTCCTCTTGGGGTGAGGAAAGTGATTTTTTCTTGATCCTCCGGATACAGGGAAATTTGATGATAGCCCTTGTAGGCATCCAAGAAGCTCATGCGTTGATGATGTGCTGTTGCATCTACGAGTTGGTCTATTCTGGGCTGGGAAAAACAGTCCTTGGGACAAGCTTTATTCAAATTCTTGAAATCCACACAGACATGCCAAGAGCCATTCTTCTTCTTTACGACCACAGTATTAGACAACCATGTAGGATAGGTTACTTCGCGAACTGCCCCGGCGTTAAGTAACCAATCTACTTCTTCAACAACGGCCAAAGTATGCGCCGCAGCTGACCACCGACTTTTCTGAATAATTGGCTTACATTTCCGATCGACGTTCAAGCGATGTTGGGCCACTGATGGATCCACTCCTGGCATCTTGTATGGGGACCATGCAAATACATCAACATTGCCGAGTAAGAACGATACCAACTCCTGCCTTTCGATTTTATCCAAGGAAACGTCGATCATGAAGAACTTGTCAAGCCTTCCGTCAATTTCGATTTGATGCAGGTCTTCGGTTGGTTTTTCACTTGGGATCCTCCCAATGTCTTCGAGGCTCTCCCTATCCGGTACCTCAATTGAATGCACTTCCAGTTCCCTTGGTGTCTTTGCAGCTAGAAGATAGCATGCCTACGCTGATTTTTGAGAGCTGCGAATTTGTTCGATACCGTATTCAGTCGGAAAACGAACTAGTTAGTGGTAGGTGCTTGGCACGGCTTGCATTGTATGTAACCAAGTTTTGCCCATGATGAGATTATACGGTGAAGGAAGCTTGACCACCAGAAATTCTACATCTATTGATCTGGTGCCGGACCGTACTGGTAGTGTGATTTTTCCCAAAGGATACTCCGGGTTAACATTGAAGCTAAATAATGGGTAATTAGCCGGAGACAGGTCCGAATCGGTAAAACCAAGTTGGACGAAAGTTTTGTAATATATTATTTTCAAAGTGCTACCCTGGTCAACGAGAATACGCTCAATGGTGAATCTGTTTACGCGTAGCTCAATGACGAGGGGATCAGTGTGAGGGTGGATCACTCCAACTAAATCCCTCTCATCGAAACTAATCCTTCTAATGTCATGGGGCCGTTTTGCTGGCGTCATTGGGCTATGGGGGCTAGACGACAACTGGATTGTATGCACCTCGGGTGGCGCCGACAAACTGTATATCATATGAATTACACCAAGAGGAGGTGACTTCAGCTGTAGAGCTATTGTATTTGTTGAATTGTTCTTTCGGACGTATTGCGTAAGACGGTCGTCTTGCACCAATTCTTCAAGGTGATCTTTTAATGCATAATAACTATTGGTGTTGTGATTGTGGTCTTTATGATACTCACACCGTTTATCCTGTCTTCTCGCATCGGGAGGTCCCGTTATCTTTGGCGGCCACTTGAAGAACGGAAGGTGTTGTACGTTCAACAAAATCTTATTGATCGGCTCTATTAACTCTGTGTATTTCTTGCATGAGTGCCTCGTGCGCCTGCTATCCACTTGATACTATTCATTAGCTCGATGTGAACATTGGTCGTTTGATCGGCGCGGGTTACGCCTTTCGTCTCGTTTAGGTCGACTCCGCCGCTCGGGGCTTCTTGATAGCACAGCGCTAATCGGCTAAACAATTCCCGACGTGGCCGTCTCAACGGCTTTAGGTCCAGCCTTGACTCGCATTCCACTTTGCAGTATTCTTCTATCTTCTTCATTAATGCCCAGACGGTTTTGGGGGGCCGCCTGGTTAATGAACTGTGTAGGGGGCTATCAGGATATAATCCCATCTTAAAGGCAGTGATGGCCATGGAATCATTGCAAGCATCATTTACCAGATTAAAGCACTTCCAATAGCGGGTCGAGTATTCACGAAGAGTTTCTTCTGGTCTAATTTGCATGGCCCAGAGAGAATCGGCTTGCTTCGGCTGGACCTCATTAGTGATGAATCTCGCCCTGAATGACTTTTGGAGTTGGTGGAAGCTCTTAATCGATGCCGACTCCAGTTTATAGTACCACTTCACGGCCAATGGTCCCAGACTGCTTGGGAATATTCGACACATGAGGGCTTCGTGGTCAGCATAAAGCGTCATCACTTGCTTGTAATGACAAATGTGATTAGTGGGGCCTGATTTTCTGTCGTAGAGGGTGAACGACGGTGCCTTGAACTGTTTGGGAAGCATAGCCCTTGCAATTCGTCGCACGAATGGGTCATGTTTATCTTCCTTATCCGAATCATCATTTCTCCCTCGTTTATGCCGTGCATATGGACTTCCTTCAAATGAGCTGGATACATCAACACGCCCTTTCTTTCTGGGCTCCACGGATGGTGAGTCTGAATCACTGTCATTATTGCGTTTCTGAAGTTGACGTCGGTGACCATCATTCTTTCCCAAAAGTTGAACCCGATCTTGGCATGCGGCTTGTTGGGATTTCGCCACCTCCAAGGCCAAATCCTGGCACAGTAGCTCATTCTCAGCCATCATGTTCTCCAGCCGTTGTTCATTTTGCTTTGCTTGATCTATAATTGTCTGCATTGTCTCATGCATTGAAGTTGAGGGTGAGGTCTGAGCTACTGAATCAAAGTTCAAGGCACGTCGCGCGGCAATATTCTCCCGTCCCAGCATGTTTCTTGGAGTGAGGTCGTCTCTTGCTGTAGTTTCGTCAGCGACTATTGGAGGATCTTCTGTGACGCTCGCCATGAATATGCTTGAGTATTCCCACAGACGGCGCCAATTGTGGAGAAACAGGTTTGTAAATACTCTTGGATCCTGAAGGACGTCCCTGATCCTCTGATCGCCATCTGAAAAAGGGATTAACACTCCAGACGGGGGTGCCGTAATTAGCACTCCGACGGACAAGTTAGTATAGGTCTCTTGTTTGCTTGAGTCTTAAGCTTTTTGGTCTGTTCTCACATACTTTTTTTTGGTTGATGTTCCTCTATTTATATTCGCTTTTGAGCCCTAAGGTCGGGCCCACTCTTAATCTATCGTGTGATTGCTCATTCAGCCCTTTTTGTCGTATGCCAATTTTCACTCGGCTTTTTGTTCAGCTAGTTCTACGGCCGATTAGTCTATTCGGCTTCGGGATTGTACAGGTAAGAGCCGAATGTGATATATATCCTGATTATCATCAGACGTTATTCGGCTTCCCTGCATGTACCGTTATTCGGCTCCCACAGTAATTTATCATTCACTTTGTTAATTAAAATAAAGGAATTCAATACATTAAATGGTGTCTATTTTATTATTTGAACAAATAAAAATAAAATTTTATTTATCCACTTGTTAAGTTAAAACTAAAATTATTTTCGAGAAAAATGATACAGACCACTAATTAGTAGTTGCACTAGGGATGTGGCAGTGGGTCCCACCCATTGCCACATGTGTTTTGTGTCTTAGTTTTTATTTTGAATAATGTTTGGGACCCCCTTTTGGGAGTCACCCCATCGCCCCCTGCCACGTGGCGGGTGGTGATTGGAAGAACAGGAAAAAAAAAAAATGTAACCAATGAGAGAGAGGGGGGGTCAAAGGGGGTGGGGGGAAAAGGGGGATGAATCATTGTTGTTTTATTTTATTTTATTTTTTTTACTTGCCACATCATTAATGGTGGTGTTAGTGGTAGAAATTTAATGGTCTGTAGCATTGTTGTTATTTTCGATAGAGGTGAAATTAGCATGGGTAAAGCAAAAGATCTGCAATAAAAAATATATATATTTATTTATAATTAAAAAATAATAACAAAAAAATATTATTTTAAAATTCAATAATGTACCAAGGGCCTAATAAAATATAAAGAAGATTTCGAAGGAATCAAAATCCACGAGGTGGTGCATGAGCCATTATGAAAAAGCGGTTTTGGCACTGTAATCACAGCTCTTCCCTTGTATTATTTATATCAATTATGTTATATTTATTATTATTTTAATATCATATATATAAGTTATTCATATATTGTGAAACATCTATACCTTTTAAATATTTGTATAGCTTATCTGAACTAAAAATATCGTTTATATGTTCTAAAAGTATTTATTAATTTTTTTAAAATAATTATATAATGCGAAATTTGTGAAAAAAATCAGTTTTTTGGGTGCGTATGGTATTACATTCAATAATTATTTTATTTTAGTAATAAAAATATGATTAATGAAATTATTTGGTAAAAAAATTATTTTTTATTTTTATGCTTGTTGGCCACGACAGATAGTAGTTGTTAGTAACTGGTGGTGGTAGTGATATGGTCAAATAGATAGATTAGATAGACAAATAGGTAACGTGGATAAATAGAAAAATGTCATGTGATCAATGGACAAATAGACAAATCAATAGGAGTAATATGATCATTCAATTTTTTATTACTCTTTTAACCCTAAAAAAATATAGTTTGAAGCTAAAGTTTCAAAATTGAACTTATGACCCGAATGTCTTATATAATTTATCACTTTTATTATATATATATATATATATATATACAATTGAAACTAGTTAACAATATGGTGTTCAATGAAATTGTGGAACTGACATTTTGGTTCTGATTCAATTTTAAATGTTTCACAATATGATTTAATTTTTTAAATTTTGTAATAATTGATTTGACCATAAATTTATGGTAGCTAACAAGTATATTATTCATATCTCAGTTACTCCTAGTTGGTATGTAACGTAATTTACTTATCTAAATTACCGTTATACTAATTAAGTGTCAATTCTCTAATAATTGCTCTCATTTTGGTGTTTATGGCATGGGTGATTAGAAAAGAACTATAAGCATGGATACTATTGCGTGGCAACAATAACTAGTTTTTAATAATTTAGTTTAACAAGAAGCCAAAACACTACAAACAACTTATTTTGAATAAACCAAACCCATTTAATCAGGGTTTGGCAGAGACATTTGTGTCCCACAAAATAAAAGTTATTGTAGTTGATTGGGTTACACCTAATACAAGAGAACAAGACAAATTTCGCCAACTTTGGCTTCTTTTTTTTTTCGCTTTTGACTTTTTTGGATTGTATTATTTCTTAATTTTTTTTAATTACTTTTTCAAAAAACTCAAAAAAAAGTTTAAAAGTAATTTTTAACTTACTTTTCAAAAAAATTAAAAATTGTTTGGATGGAAAGATTTTAGCCGATAAGAGTTACTATTTAGCGATTGTTGAAAGATCTAGCAATGTAGAGGGTTTTTAGCAGAGAAGATAAGAATTGTGTCATGAGGCTTTCTTGTTTTTAGAGTTGGGTTAGATGGAATTGTTAGTATGAAAATTATTAATGAGAAGATTATTAGTTTGGTCAGATTGAGTGACGGATTAAGAAGTATTGTGTTTGTTTGATGACCACCATATTAGTAATAATTCTAATTTGTTTTATCATTCTATGATGAGATTAACTATATGAAATTTCATAATACTTTCAAATTATGTTTGGTTTATAGATTTAGAGATAGAGATTTGGAAGGAAAAATGAAAAGATAAGTGAAATGTGAACTGTGAACGAAATAAAATTATGGTAATGTTTGGTAGAGTTTTCTTAATATGATTTGAAAATAAAGTTTTTTAAAAAGTGGGCCGGGTATTGGACTCAAATTTGGGTGCCCATGTGGCATGACTCATGATCCATTCAAATTATCCATGTAATTTGAATTTAAATTTGAATTTGAATTATTATCTATCCTATTTGGATAATCCACTATCAATATTTATATCTACCATAACTTATCAAGAGATATGGATAGATGGCTAGATGGTCAGCCTGTATATCTTATACGATATATGAGATATGGGATGAATCCAATAACAAATGATTTTTCCCATACTCTCTCTAACTTTCTCCAATTAGAATAATAATCAAGCATTTGCACTGTGACTAGTGTGAGTGATACTCATACTATGGTATCACTCCATTGTTGGGTGTTCTTAGTTCGTGGTTGTGAAGCATGTGATTTACCGACAAGGTTCTTCATTTCGGATTCTGTTGCATAAGGTATGGTTTGAATCTATTTACCCGCTGCGTTGTCTGTATCTTACATTGGTATTAGAGCCACTTATAATGTATTTTCATGCTTATTTTTATGCATTAAAATATGTATATAATTATATATATACATGATATATACATAAAAATTAATATTTTTTTCAAACTTTCTCTGATCAACTTGAAATTTACATATATTGTAGGACATTTTATGTAGAACATATCTGCAAAGTTTCATGAAAATCCAACGGTTAGATTTTAAGAAAAATGGAGACCCATTTTATATTCCCGAAACTTTACATGCATGATGGTTTTACATTGTAGACACCCCATTTTTGACCGGCCTTAAGACTCAGACGTTACCGATTGAGCGCTTGGTGATGTTGCATAATGTGCTCGTTCAGAAGTTTCAGAGTCGCGGCCGTAAGCCCTGCCTCCGGACTTCCGAACCCTTTTCTGTGCCTTGTCTCGGTTTGCGAACCAGACTCGGTTTTCTCTGTTTCTTTTCCTGAAGGGAGGGAGAGGTCTCGTAGACCATTTCTCAATGTCCGTAGGCTACATTTGGTGGCCGTAGGCCATCTTGCCCATTTCGGAGTCCGGTTCCCGGTTTTCGGAGCCGTCAGGCCGTGTGCCTCGGTTCGGGACCACTTAACCATCTCCTATTGCTCTGATTTTTGGCATACATCTTATTTTCTCCCTTTTGAGGGACACTGGGGGCTGAGAAACCCACTTCGAGGTCGAATACCATTTTCGGTGCTTAACAGCCCATTTTCGGGACCCCGAACTGCGTGTTTTGGCCCCGGAACATTCGTTTTGCAACGGTTTTCGTTCATTTTTGGCAGGTACCTCTGTTTTATCCCGAGGAAGGTCACTGAAGGGTGGGAGGCCAACAATTGTTGCAGCAACCAGTTATCTCTCCTCCGGAGCCTCCCGGCGCCCGTTTTTCGCACTTCCGGGCTAATGTTGAATACCTTAGAGCTAGTGTTGCCAAATTTCAACCACATATCTGTGATCTACACATCTGGGAGGCCACTAAAAGTTGGTGGCCGGCCATTAAGGTCACCTGACCCTTTTGACCCCTTTCTTCCGGGCTAATGTTGAACCCCTTGGACCTTTTTTCTTGAACTTTGAACCACATATCTGTGATGTACACACCTGAGAGGCCCCTAAGAGTTCATGGCCGGCCAGTAAGTCAACTTGACCCTTTTGACCCCCTCTTTCCGAGCCATTGTTGAACCCCTTGGGCCCACTTTCTTGGAACTTCAATTACATGGTTGTGTTGTACACACATAGGGCTACCTCCCCAATACCTGGCCGGCCAAAGAATCTTGTTGACCCTTTTGACCCCTAGCCGGCCGGCTAGGGGGTGTGGCCGGCCGGCCACCTCCAGAAAAAGTATGAGGCCGGCCGTATTCTCCTCACTGTACCCTTTCCAGCTGTTGGGCAATATCCCCCAGATATTTTGTATCCGGGGGATATTTTGGGAGAGAGTTATGCTCTCCAATTCACCCCCCTTTTACACCCCTTTCTTGACCTTATAGCCAGCTGAGGGTCTTCTTCTTGAGGGTTAGAAAAATTCCTCTCCAAGCACAAACCCTAAACTCCATTGTCATCCTTCTCAATTCTCCAAAAAACCCTAACTTCTTAACCTTCATTCCTTCTACACCACCAAGCTCTACCACCACCATCTCATTTCCAGCAGCAAGGGAGGATTCTTGAAGGCTAAAGAAGCTGCAAATCAACCCAAGAAGCAACAAATTCTCGAATCTTCAAGGGTAAGTTACACTTTTACCCTTTTGACCCTTTATCTTGTTCCATTTCTAAGCCCCTCTTGATTTTTGTTTCAAGCTCTGGCCCTAACTGAAAAGGGCCATATTTTGAGCTCATCTTCACTTCTCATTAAGGGCTCAACCCTGTTTGAGCCCTCCATAATACACTTGCTTCATTGACCATCTTGTATGTCATAGATTTACATGCTATTTTTGACCCATGAGCAATTTATTTTCGAGCATGTTGTAAACTGATATAGGGCTTATTTTGAGCCCCTCTTCAACATTGGAGAAGGGCTCAACATTGTTTGGTGTCTCCATGTATCACTTGTAGTTCAATCCCTTATTTGGCCCCATTTTTGCATAAGTTGATAGCCCTCTTGGCTTCTGTTTTTGGACCTTGGTCCGAACTGAAAGTGGCCTTGTTTTGGCCTATACTTCATGTTTCATTCACACTTTTTTCCTGTTTGGTGATTATTTTATATACTTCATGTTATAGCACCTTTTGGGCCTTGTTTTGCATCCCATTTTTAGCATATTTGTATACTGATTTTGAGGCTGCCATATACTGTAAATGTTCATATTTTTGGTCCATCTTCAGTGTTGTAGAAGGAAATTTTTCAGTTTGGGTTTAGCTTATACCACTTGCTTCATTACCCCTATCTTGGCCCCTATTCTTGTATGCTATTTTTGCCATACCTATATTTGCTGTTTGGCCATGTTTATAACTGGAAAAGTGCTTATCTTGGGGCTGTCTAGCTTCTGTCTTTGCATTGCATGTCCATGTTGTGCATATTTAGCATGGCTATAGGCCATTTCGGGTGCCTAATGTTGCATTTCGGGACATTTCCTTGCATTTCATATCATTTCGCTTCATTTCGGGACTGTTTTCCCCATATTTTGTTGCTGAAATTCCATTAGCATGCTTGCATATCATTTTTGCCATGTTTCATCGCATTCCATCATCGCCTCGGTTTGCGTGCCCGTGTGCACGCATTTCGAGGCACTCCTTTTTTATCCGACGGCATCCGATGTGAGTGTGGCTGAGGCTCACTCATGTTGGTATAAGCCCATTTGTCATTTTCATGTCATTTTAGCATCGCCTCGGTTGGCGTGCCCGTGTGCACGCATTTCGAGGCACTCCTTTTTTATCCGACGGCATCCGATGTGAGTGTGGCTGAGGCTCACTCATGTTGGTATAAGCCCATTTGTCATTTCCACGTCATTTTAGCATCGCCTCGATTTGCGTGCCCGTGTGCACGTATTTCGAGGCATCTCATTTTCATTGTATCTGTCATCGCCTCGGTTTGCGTGCCCGTGTGCACGTACTTCGAGGCATCTCATTTTCATTCTGTCATCATCTCGGTTTGCGTGCCCGTATGCACGCACTTCGAGGCATCTCATTTTCAGCATTCCGTCATTTTCTCGGTTCGCGTGCCCGTGTGCACGCATTTCGAGGCACGTCATTCCGTAGCATTGTGTATGTTAGGATTGTATATTAGTTGTATTTCATGCATATCATGCATATTGCATCATGTCCGGAATAGGAGTTAACCCGGGCACGGGAAACGAGGTACATTTCGTACTCCGAGTGACGGAATGTGTCTCAATTCCCCAGTCACCGACACTCCGGATTATCCATGATGGAGTTAGGTTTTAGCTGTAGTTTCATGTGCATTCATCCTATATTGAGTGGTGCATTTCGACTCTTCGGCCATCATGCCTCGATATGCGTGATTGGTGGCACGAGGATCGAGACATGCATATATCTGTGCAAATACATTGCTGTGCCCCTTTCCTGCTCTCTGTTGCAGCAAAATCAGGAATCAGCAATTTTTCGGGATTCGGCACGCATTTCGAGGATAACTGCTAAACAGAGGCTAATTGGGGCATTCCGGTGGATTTCCGCGCAAGACGATCCGGACATGCATCATCCATCAGAAGCAAGACAGTCCCTGGCTTGCACGCCAGTTTTATTTGCTTTCTTAGTCAATTCATTAATTAATTAGAAATCTGTAATATTCTTTTATTCGGGACTGTAATATTTAGACTGCATTATTTATTCGGACCCTCCGAGTGAGGGCACAACTGTAATAAGTGTGGGTGAGTGTGATGTATGTCTTCCAACCCCACGTCTTTCTCCCTTTTATTTATCCGCTTTTGATGGTTAGATTAGGGCATATTTCAATTAGCATACAGTATGACAGCATGTTTGCATCATTCATCTGTATTGCATGCATCGGGCTCGGCGCATCATACTAACTGCATTGTACTTTCAATTCCAAATTGAATACATGGTAGTTATAGCATTCCATATGCCATCTTAGAATAACCGAGCCTGCTATAGTTGCATTTTGCATGTGTTGCATTAGGCATTTCTGTACACTTAGGATCATGCATGATTTCTAATATAGTTTCTATTTTGGCTTGGAGTACTCGGTGAGTTTTATGCTTTAGCATCCTTGCATGCGTGTGAGTGAATGCCATGATAGCATGCTTACCATGAGGCTATGTGCTTATATGATATAACTGCCTGAATGCCTGTGGGTGAAGGTCGGGTTATCAGAATTGGAGTAAATCATCAAATGTTTCAAGCCTACCTGCGGGTAGCAAAACCTCTTTCAAAAAAGGCAAACATGAAATGTTTTGTTCCAATTCGGGCGACCCGGTCTATACTTATATGCTGTGCGCATCACATAGTAACCTAGGCTAATAACCGGTATAAGAACTCACAATGTTTTCAAAAATTGATATCATGGTTAGTAGAGGCCGGCCTATGACCGGGCGAGCGGGGGTGCTCACGAAGTGACCTTCCCCAATCGTACCCAAGTTCCCGAGCCGAGGCAACTTTGGTGATGACGGACACGTGGCCTTTTGGCACCGAGTCAGGGTTTCCTAAATTTCCCAAAATAAAATATTTAGGTGGCGACTCTGTATCTGGCAAAGCAGTCCATGTTTGGCACTTCTTTCAAAAATCAGTTTTCCTAAAACGATTTGCCGGATTTGGACTCTTTGGTTCAGATTTAGAACCGTGACTGCGAAAAGTCGAGTCCGAGCTGTAGCGAGGTCCCCCCGCGGGCTTGTTACATACATACTTTAATTACAGTCTACAAATCTTACATATTTAGAATCCTTGTTTCGAGACCTTCAAAACCATATATTATTTGTTATATTTGGACTTACGGTTGATGAGAAAAATCAAACCGTAAATTGGGTTCGTTTTGAGTTTTTGGTGGCTTAAGGAAGAAGATGAAGTACGGAGTTTCTGCACTTCCACTCTCATTAGAGAGTGTGTGTGATACACCCCATTATTTGTGTTTGTTAAATGTCATTTTTCAGACTACCATTGTTTTTACTTAGGAAAATGGAGTATGACAGTACCAAAATTGGACTAGAAAACACCCCGGAAGGCGGCGCGTGAGCCACATGCACCAGATGACGCAGTCAGGCCGCCCATGCGCACGCCACGCGTCACTGCCAGCCCGCACGCGCTAGGCACGCTTCCCAGGAGCACGCTGTTCGCGCTTCCTGCCTGCACGTCTTGCGCCTACCCATACGCGCGCTAAGCCGCATTGCGTCGAGCAGCCCCACGCCGTTTTTACGTCGACTTGACTGGCTTGGCTGCTGGATGTAAGGCTCTGTTTGTTTGCTTTGAAAATATAGAATTGCTTTAAATGGTCATAAGTAATTCATTATAGCTTTGTTTTAAGCGTGGTTAGTACTATTAGACTCGGAATTAAATTTTCTATCTACTGTAAAATTTTGAAAATTTTATGAAAATGAAAAGTACTTTTTCTGAGATAATAATTCATTATTTCTGCTTTAAAATACTTTCGGTGTTGCATGACTAAGTGTAGCTTAGCTTTCTGTGCTCCTTTCGGAAGGTGAATAGCCCTATTGTTCGGACTCCACTTATGGTTCTGAATCTGATTTCACAAGTGCAATGTGAAACAGTGAAAACACAAAAAGAGTCCAAATCCAGCAATTCTTTTTGGAAAATCGATGTTTAAATCAAATGCCAAACATAGATTGCTTTGCTAGATTTCAGAGTCGCCACCTAAATATTTTTAGAAAATTTAGAAAACTCGAGACTCGTGCCAAAGGCCATTAGTCCGTCATCACCAAAGTTTCTTGGTTCGGGAACTTAGGTACGAGAGGGGAAGGTCATGAATTGAGCTCCCTACTCACCCGATCAAAGATCGGCCTCTACTAATCATGATGTATTTCTTATTTACATTGTATGCTCTTGTTCCAATTTATTAGCTATATTAATATGTGATGTGCACACAAGATATAGACTAGTTTTGCAAGATTTGGAATATTTAATCTCATGTTTTGTTTTGAAATTTTTTTGTGAATTTTATGCCAAACATGGATTGCTTTGCTAGATTTCAGAGTCGCCACCTAAATATTTTTAGAACATTTAGAAAACTCGAGATTCGTGCCAAAGGCCATTAGTTCGTCATCACCAAAGTGTCTCGGTTTGGGAACTTAGGTACGAGAGGGGAAGGTCATGAATTGAGCGCCCTACTCACCCGATCAAAGATCGGCCTCTACTAATCATGATGTGTTTCTTATTTACATTGTATGCTCTTGTTCCAATTTATTAGTTATATTAATATGTGATGTGCACACAAGGTATAGACTAGTTTTGCAAGATTTGGAACATTTAATCTCATGTTTTGTTTTGTGAATTTTGTCACTTGAAAAAGTGGGCTAAATTAGCCTTCATCCACAGGCATTCAAACAATTATATCATTTAAACACTTAGCCTCATGGAATTCATGCTTTAGACATGGCAACACAAACACTCAATGCAAGATGCTAAAACGTGAAATTACTCACCTAATACTCCAAGCCAAAGCAAAGCATAGAAAAATAATTAGAAAATATGTATGTTTTTAACTTTATGCGGTTATGGCTAATGCAACGCATGTGATATGCAATTAATAGGCTCGGCTACTAATTTTTGACATGTGAATCAATTTGCTAACATGTGGTCTAAGCACGTATTCAAAGAATTATTTAAATGACAATGCAAGTTTGAATAATGAACCGAGCCTCGGTGCATGCAATGCAAGTGAATACAAGGCATGATAATGCTAATGAAACGCGCTCTATACTAACCATCATAAGCGAATAAATAAAAGGAAGAAAGACGTGGGGTTGAAAGACATACACATTATTACAACATTTGATCCCTCACGTAGAAGGGTGCGAATCAAAGTTCAAAAAGTCCAAATTAACTAACTATTACAAAACTGGGTGAATGAATAATAATTAACTTAACTAAGCTAATTAACTACTTTATTACAACAATTTAACTGGCCATACTAATTAACTACTTTATTACAACAATTTAACTAGCTATACCAATTATCAATAAGCAATGGCTACAACAATATTAATTCCAATAAGATTAATTTACAACTATGATAATTATAACATTAATGAAACAATTAATCGCATTCGACAAAGGCGTAAGTGAAGATGGATGAGGGTTGCATGCACAATGCCTGAGAGCTACTCTGTTTGTCCAAGCCAACTCTGTTTCACCTTCAGCCACTGCCTCTATTTTCTACAAAATTGCACTACTGGCCACACACTGAGGGCCAACCGTGCATCAGTGATGGCCGGCCGGGTCTACAGATGGCCGGTCGTGCCTCAATTTGGTGCAAAACTCTGTTGTTGTGTTCTGAGGTGAACTAGTATAGACAGAGTGTTCTCAAGTTCTATTTTTCCCATCTTTCCTTCTCTGTCATGGAGAGGGTCGAGAGAAGGATGAAATTGGTCCCAAAACCATCAACAAGCAAGTTGATTGCTTGATGATTTCGGATACAAGTTTGGACAAAAGTCAATGAATGCAATAAATAAGACCACCCCTCCCTCTTGTCATAGAGTGAACTCAAAGAGGGAGGTTACAACGCTTCAAGAATCATCAAAATGCCATGAATTAGCATGCGACGACGCTTACACAAGGAACTTGGCATAATGTCCGGCCAAGTTCAAGTGATTCTAACCATTTTCTTTATATAGGTTGTTCCAAGTTTTAAGCCAATTTTATGAAGCCTTGCCATGCTTTAGTCCATTTGTCCATGGTGATGTTAAAGTCCTCTAAACAAGAAGTAATCTCAAATGAGAGGTTCTTCAAAAACATGAGAGAGAGACTATACCGTTGACAATGAATCTCCGAAAAGATTAAGCCATTAAGTAAGAGTCTTTCTCACATATTTTGAGCAGCCTCAATCAGTTGAAATCATTCTCAAGAATGAAAGAGATGGATGGTGGATTGATTGTTAAAATTAGACTTTTAGACATGGAAATAAATTGAAAAAAAGCTTAGAACAACATATAATATGTTATGTATGAAAACTTATGAGACAACAAATGAATTAACCAAAGCTTGAACCAATTAAACAACCTAGGATAGCCCTCAAACAGCCCTTATTAGATGAAAACAAAGGCTCAAAGTTAATGAAAAGAGCCTAAAAAACTAAACAACGAAGAGGGGGAACAAGGTTAGGAAGCAAGAACAAGGAGGGGTGGCTAACCCCTCCACTTTTGAAACCTCAAAACATGATTTTTAGCCCTTTTTAAACTCTGAAAATCAGTGCAAGGAGCAAAGAAAATGAGTGTAAAAGAAATGTTTAAGCTATAGGTAAAGATATAGAAAGAGTGTAAACTCTCTTTACTCTTTTGGTAGCTTTTCAAACCCAATATTAAACACTTAGAATAGACTCAAAGAAACACAAAACAATAAGAATTAGGTAGGAAATGAAAGATATGAAAGCAAGAAGGAAGATAAAAAGCTTATACCTTGCAAATAAGTTGGCCTTTGATTATGATCCAAGCTTAGTCTCAACCCACTCTCAAGCTTGAATTATACTTCTCAAAGATCAACCAAGGCTCTAAGATGGTGAGACAAGGTTGTGTATGGTGTATGGAGATGACACAAGGGAGCTAGGTTAACTCGAAGGTTGCTTGCAATGGAAGAAGGAGCTCTCAAGGTGTATATAGGCTTTCTAAATTTTGTTCAACCCCCAAAACAGAGCCTGGACCTCGTTTTTATAGAATTTGAGCTCAAAATGTGATAAATATCTACAAAAATGGACAGTTGGCGGCCTCCGGCCCAAAACAGTGTTTCTCGCCACCAAGGCCTGGCCGGCCTTTCATAGCCACGGCCGGCCATCACTGATGTACTACCGGGCCTTGATGCCCTCCTCTGTTTTTTTGGTTCAAACTTAGCTTAGGGTGGTAAAAGGTCCAAAAATGAGACTCAGAAATTCAAACAAGGTAAATACTGACGATTTGAGGTTATTTCGAGAGCCTGACTGAATCCGAATCACTGTGAATTCAAAGCACACAATTCAACTTTCATCATCAAGTGTATCGAACCAAGCGGTCAAGTCTTGCAAGTAGTCAAAATGGGGTGTCTACAATTGCCCCTCTTTGATAGAGCTCGAGCAGTCATGAAATGACGTGAGTGAATGTCAAAGCCCAGAGACGACCCATTTGATGAGGCCACAAGACTTGGGGAAGAAAGCAAGACATAAATTAGATTGGTTGCGCTCGCAAGCTGCCTACATATCCCTTTGCAAGGAATCAAACCAACATAGTTCAGGGGCAAAATACAAACACAAGATGCAAGAATACAACTTATGATCATGCAATGAGACCATGCAATGAAACACTTGAATGCAAATACAACGCAAAGAAAATGCCACATTTAAACAAACTAAAACAAGGTACAACAATTCCAACCATGAAAAGAAGTAAGTAAATAAACACGCCTCGCGTGGGAAACACGAGCCAAGCTACATTTCATGTAGAAAGAATGTAAGAAAATTATGCAAACCTAACTACGCGTCACGTAGGAAAGGCGAAGGGTGACGAATCATCGAGCGCACCCCAAGTCTCAACCGAGATCCTAACACGTTGCACGCGAGGGGGGGAAAGGTGGTCTGAACATCGGGCACACCCGATGTTTTTAACCGATTGGCATTCCTAACGCGTCACATGCGAGAGGAGGAAAGGTGGTGTGAATATTGGGCGCACTCGATGTTTTTAACCAAAAGTGCAATCCTAACGCGTCACATACGAGAGGAGGAAATGGGATGTGAACAACGGGCGCACCCGACGTTTTTAACTGATTTGCAATCTTAACGTGTCACACGCGAGATGAGGAAAGGTGGTGTGAACATCGGGCGCACTCGAATGTTTTTAACCGATTTGCAGTCCTAACGCGTCACACGCAAGAGGAGGAAGGGTGGTGTGAACATCGGGCACACCCTAATGTTTTTGACTGATTTGCAATCCTAACTCGTCTCACGCAAGAGGAGGAAGGGTGGTGTGAACACCGGATGCACTCGAATGTTTTTAACCGATTTGTAATCCTAACGCGTCACACGCGAGAGGAGGAAGGATGGTGTAAACATCAGGTGCACCCGAATGTTTTTAACTGATTTGCAATCCTAACGCGTCACACGTGAGAGGAGGAAGGGTGGTGTGAACACCGGAGGCACCAGAATGTTTTTAACCGATTTGCAATCCTAACGCGTCACACGTGAGAGGAGGAAGGGTGGTGTGAACACCGGAGGCACCAGAATGTTTTTAACCGATTTGCAATCCTAACGCGTCACACGTAAGAGGAGGAAGGGTGGTGTGAACATCAGGTGCACCCCAATGTTTTTAACCGATTTGCAATCCTAACGCGTCACACGCGAGAGGAGGAAGGGTGGTGTGAATATGAGGCACACCTGAATGTTTTTAACCGATCTGCAATCCTAACGCGTCACACGCGAGAGGAGGAAATGTGGTGTGAACATTAGGCACACCCGAACGTTTTTAACCAATTTGCAATCCTAACGTGTCACACGTGAGAAGAGGAAGGGTGGTGTGAACACCGGGTGCACCCGAATGTTTTTAACCGATTTACAATCCTAATGCATCACACGCGAGAGAAGGAAGGATGATGCGAACACTGGGCGCACCCGAATGTTTTTAACCGATTTGCAATCCTAACGCGTCACATACGAGAGGAAGAAAGATTGGGAATTGACTGAGAACAAACAAATCGCATAAGTAGAAGTCGAAACATGGATTCTACTCAAAGACACGTGAAATCAAAACAATGCCAATGTGTTAAAATAATGGGCTCAATGCACCGCATTTCAATTTGGTTGTAAAATGGATGACGATTTTAATGTGGCACGAATGATTTTATTTGGAATTCCTCTGTATGAACTGTACATACAATATCATTTGATTACAACATAACGGAATGAACTACAATTCAAGCAAAATAATGCTACATTAACCACACAAAAAAAAAAAAGTTTAAAACAAACAAGCTTAAACAAATTAGATCAAAAATCAAATAAATGCGTTCTCTTTTGTTTTTTTTCACTTTTTCTCAACTTTATCTTCTTTTTTATTTCTCTTTTTTTTTTTCACTTACTGTTGCTTTTTTCTATTTCCTCTCTTTTTTTCATCATTCATTATTATTATTATATACCCAAATTAAAACTCAAACAATACCAAAAATAAAATAATAATAAAATAAACTAAAATAAAATAATAATAACAAACAACACAAAAAAACAAAACTGAATTCACCAAGAGCTGACCAAGCCTCGTTGATGCATGGCTGAGCTTCGACACAGCCGACCGGCCTTCAACAGCGGCAGGGCAGTTTCAGGAAAACTACAACCCGTGGCTGTTTAAAACACAATGTAACCATCATTTCCTCACACTCCCCCATCTGAAAACATCTCCTCCTCTCTCTCTCTAGCCTTCATTTTTCTCTAGATTTCCATTCCTCTTGAGTTACCCAACAACTTTTGCAAAATTTTTCCTTAAAACCCTCTTGATCCTCCACATTTTGAACCGATTGGATTTTGGTTTGGTGAAGTTTTGAGTTTTCTCTTGGTTTTTCTTAGATCCTCGCACATTTTCACAAACTTTTCCCCCTTCTCCCTTTGATTTTTTTTTCCTCTCTTTATTTTCTCTCTCCTAAGGTTTTGGTTTTGTGATTTCCACCCATCCTCGCTTACCCACTCATTCTTTTCTTTTTTTTCTCTCTCTGGCTACTGACGAAGTGCCTATTCCCGACCCCAATGCAGATATTGGTTCCCTTGGTGCAGATATGGAGGCGGAGGAGGCTACTGCATTACTTCCCCTTGCCGAGAGGCCCTTTGATGTGGCAACATACCAGCCGCGTACACAAGTTCCACCCCTAGGCGGTATCTTGAGATTTGAGGGCTTCATCCCAGGGCTAGACGAGGATACTCTACTGTGAGAGCCCATAGAGCATGTATCTGCCGACGCCTCCACGGTATGCAACTTTCCCTTTTATTTTACTTTGCACACATGTTGATACTAATGAGCAGACTACTCGTCTCTTCTGTACATATACTGATAAGACTCCCAATTGATAGGTGATAGCCAGAAGGATAGGCGGCTATGGCTCCATATCTGGCCCCCAACGTTGGTACGAGCGGCTTCTTGTAGAAGTCCGTACCGTAGTTGATGCTGCTGGCTTTGGGCCTTTCTGTTCCGGACTCATACAGATAAGGGCCGAGTCATGGCTCTATGGGGCCCTGGTAGAGAGATGGTGGGATACCACCGACTCATTCCACCTCTCCTCGACCGGGGAGATGACACTGACCCCATACGACTTCTCGATGCTGACTGGTTTGTGGGTTGGGGTCGGCGATCCAGTCCCCTTTGATCCAAATATGACCCAGTGGAGAGCTGCGAAGCTCCAACTTCTCGGGGCGATCCCAAACACCACTAGCCAAGGGATGGTGCGCTACAACTGGTTCTTGGAGCACTTTTTCGGCACTCAGCCAGCTACTACAGATGAGGTTGCCCAGTGCACCCGCGGCTTCCTCATATATTTTCTTAGTACTACCCTATTTGCGAACAAGGAAAATACCATAGGGTTATACCTTCTATGGGCACTAGTAAGCCTTCCTCAGGTGGTGGAGTACGACTAGGGTGGTGCCGGCCTGGCCACCTTATACTGCTACATGAGCTCCGTCTCTCGCTGCAAGGTGGATTCACTCGGCGGCTACTAGAGGGTTTGGGAGGTATACCTTTCACTCACTTTTTCTGATATGCTTTACATTCTATTCACTATTGCATTTCTTGTTTATCTGATCTATTTTTCCTGTTTGCAGCTTTGGGTCTACACATATTTCACTTCCCTGGCTTCAGTCCCAGTGAGGCCAATCGAGTTGTCAGCACCCCATTGCCGGTACTACAACTCGCGGTTCAAGTGACGTCGCCTCGTAGACCAAACCTTCCCGTACTTCCGCCGCTTCTTTGACACGATCACTGCGGACTAGGTAGCCAAATACCAACCTTTAACTGTTACCTACTATAAGCATATTGCACTGTTTCCCACACTGCACGGTCACTTTCATGCTATTGTATTTGTACCATATTGCCATTCTCATACTGTACTGACTTCTGTCATTGCATTAATTTTTGACACCGTACTGCCATTCTCATATGACACTGCACTAACATTTGACACTACACTGCCATCTGACACTGCACTAACATCCTACACTGCACTGATTTT
The DNA here is from genome assembly GCF_055761805.1 of Camellia sinensis. Lineage (NCBI taxonomy): Eukaryota > Viridiplantae > Streptophyta > Magnoliopsida > Ericales > Theaceae > Camellia > Camellia sinensis. The sequence continues at coordinate 174,600,723 of NC_138967.1, forward strand.
CTCATACTGCACTAATCTAACATTGCACAAATTTCACAGGTTGACTGGCACCCTTGGGCGGGCATTCCCCAAGTATCGAGGACGACCTACGCTGCTGCCTGGCATGCCTTTACGATGAGGATTCTGTTCGAGGGCCCCTTTGGCCGGGCGTACTACTTAGAAGAGAGGTTCATCCGCCAGACATAGGGCATTGCTGCTCCCAACATTCCACACCTACCTCCCCCGGCTATAAGGGTAGTGGATAAGTTGCAAGACGGTCCTGAGATCGACCTTCTGATGATAGGCAAGGATGGCGATCGTCATCATGAGCCTGACGACTTCACTACCTTTTTACACACCTGGGTGATGGCACCTCTTACCCCACGCGTGGCTTGAGCTGTGCCGGAGGTTGCTGCTGCTGCTGCTACTAGTGATGCACCTGCCGATGCGCCTGCTGGAGGTGCCCCTACCATTGCTCCCATTCTTGGATTTCCTGTGATCCCCATTGAAATCATGCACATGCGTCCGGATGGAATGATCGAGCACATCCCACTGGAGCACATCGAGGAGAGAGACCGCAAACTAGCGTTTGCTCCTGTCGTCAAGCAGGTACATATTCCTTTATGCTAGTCCATATTGCATGTTAGATGTTTTTCTACCATTTCTATTCATTGTCACTATTACTTCCATTTGCTTTTCTCAAATTCTGTTCTTTTTGCAGATCTCCCGGGCATACAGTGATGACCTCCTTCGTACGATCGACCGACTGCTCCTGATGATATGGAAGAGGTAGACTGCCTTAGTCACCCATGGGATCAAGGTACATTCTATCTTCAGTTTACTATTGTTGCCATACTGTATACTTTTGTTAATTTATACTGATATTTGTCCTCTTTTCAACTTGAGCTGGTGCCTGCAAGACCTTCCGCAACCAGTAAGTAGAGACGGGGCCGAGGGAGGGGCCGCAGAGGAGCCGATCGGGGAAGAGGTCGAGTGAGGCAGCGCTCGCCTTCCGAGGAGTCTTTTGATGGATCCACGATCCCCGAGGACGAGGGAGAGGAGACTGACTTGTAGTCCAGTAGCCCCGGCGATGATAGTGACGCACCTTCTCCGCAATCGAGGAGGAAGAGAGCTAGGATGGGCTACTGATGATGATGATGATTTGCTATTTTGTTTATTTTTTTCCTTTCTGCTTTCGTTTTGCTATGTAGTTAAAGACTAGCTCCGGATAGGCCCTCTTTGTTTTTGAAGACTTATCTTTTGTTTTGTTTTGTTTTTTTTTTTTTTTGCTTTGTAAAACAATGATCGAGGCTGGACCCGTTAGTTTATAAAAGACAAGTTTTTGTTGAATAATCTCTTTACACAATGTGATGAATGGCATTTGCATGCAATGAATGGTGTAACCCTTGCATTGTAACCTTTATAACTGTGAATGCTTGTTCTTGAATTGATTCATGAATCGGATAATGACTCACAACTGGTTAAAATGTAAAATACAACTCGATAATAGAAAAACGAAGTGAAAACAACTCGAAAAAAGCTAAAAAACACTTGGTACAAACAAAACAAAACAAAACTCAAAAGTACAGTCGTGGTCCACTTGAACAAAGGCCAGCTTTTGCTGTAATTGAATTGAACTAGACCAGCACTAAGACCCAGCCAGGCTTCACTGATGCACGGCCAGCCATCAGTGTGATGTCAGTTAGTGCTGTCCAGCTATCATGCGCAGCTCCTTCTCAAACTCTATAAATAGTGCTCCCATGCAGTTTTTCTGGCAGACTCACAAGTCCTTGATATTTTTCTCTTAAGATAGAGATGTTACTTGTCAATAGGGTTTGAGATTGGATAGCCACTATAGATGGCTCGGAAAAGGTGAATTTCCACGGTTTTGGCCTAAACGCCCTTTTTCCTTTGAGCCGCACTTCTCTTTGCTTTCCATTCTTCTATGTCGCGATTCGATGTTGGAACCCGATCACACATGTATTTCAATTTGGATCTCAAGAAATATGTCCAACATTCGAGGAATTTCAAGCACTGATGGAATCCCGGTGCGACAAAGAAATCATGCCTCAACCCCATTTTAGCCGTGCCAAGGCTTTAAGACGGATGTGTGGATTATCATTGCACGAGGCTCGATCTTTGGCTTATGACGGAGAGCTGGACATCCCCAGTTTAGTTCATCAATTTTCCGCTATTGGAGATAGGAGCGACCTTCTCTGTTGTAGCCACCGACAACATGCTCTTTGCTTATGCCTTCTTGCACAATTCCTCATTGCCCTTAGTATTGGCAGAACTAGTATTCGGTTGATTGAAGTGGCCCAAGGCTTGAAAGAGGGCAAAAGCTGCATAGGTTTAGCACTGGCCGAAACTTTGGTGGGTTTGGATGCTTTCCGTCTGGGAGAGACTACCCGCTTTGCAGGGAGCCTGCTACTTCTCCAGGTATTGTTTTCCACCCTTCTAATTTATAATTCTTACATTACTCATCACTCATTCTTTGTTTTTCTCTCAAAACCATTTTCTTACTTTTCCCTCAACACACACCTCTCTATTCTTTAATTTCTCTTATTTTTCATCCCTCATCGGGTATGGTTGATGGATAAACTACAAGTAGTGGTCCCTTGCCCTGAATACTCAGCCAGGGCTTACTTCTTTCGTCAATGGCTAGTGGTTTCCCCTCAGAGGGTTTATGGTGTGATTGGATGTGCAGCCGGTCCGCAGTTGATATATCTTTGCATTGCCCCTGGTTTAATTTAGCCGAAATGAGCTACAGCATGTCCCGATAGTCGGGTGTAGAGTTGATTAGCCTTATACATTACATATTCTATTTTCCTCTCCAGTTCCGACGCCAGTTTGGGCATGATCAGATACGCCCAGATGAGGGAGTGGAATACATAACTTCATTTTCCGGTTCGTGCCTCGCATCTACCCCGGTATCTCACGGCTTGGAGGACGAGTGAGATTCTGGCCACTGCCATTAGTTTCAGATACACCCTGTCTGAGGAGTGTTTGGCTTGGCTTGGCTTGAAGAGGAGGCAGAGGTTGGACCATCTTTGGCATAAAGCCACCTGACTCAACTGTGCCCCTAGTTTTACTGCTTTGATATTTTCTTTTCAAGTTTAAGATGTAAAAGCAGCTTTGATCAGAATCAAAGAGTTTCGAGACTGTACTTGTGTTGAAATCAATAAAATTAAAGTTGCGAGTGCTGAAAATTTTCCTTTTGGTCCCAAAAATGGTCTAAGTTGTAAAAGGGTAAAATTTTGAACAAAATCAACTTTTATTAAAACTTTCCTTAAAACTTTCCAAAACAAATTTTGGAAGCGATCACCACCTGACATGCATAGAATCAATACTCAAGATGTACAATCCCTAATCAAAAGAAATCATAATTGCCCCTGGCTGCGTATCATTACTGTTGTTCTGTACTCAGTTTTTCTACCCAAAATACGGAGCAAAACCGAACTAATAGATGATGAACAAGGATGACTTGATTACGAAAGCGGATAGGACAGTTGAACTGGAGATAGTTACGGTCGAACTTCAAGATGAAGCTGCCTACGTATCCCAAAAATGGGAATCAGGCCTTACGTAGTTCGGTTCAAGTTCACTTGAGTATGAACTCTCTCCTTTAACGATCTAACTTTTGCCAAAGTCGCCCTTTATGGTTGCTCTAAATTTTGCCTACGTCGCCCTTTCGGGTTTTCGGCCTAGCGAGCCTCTCGGGGGTAATATTTCTTCAACTTGTCCATATTGATTGGTTGCAAGAACTCCAAGCCATCCAAGTCCATAAGAATACCGCCCCTCCTGACCAAATTGACTTGATGATGTAAGGACCAATCCAGTTAGGTTTGAACATGCCCCTAGGGTCATGAATGGGAGCTCGGTTGTCTTTCAGCACCATGTCCCCTTCTTTTAGATTCTGGGACTTAACCTTCTTGTTAAGAGCCCTAGCAATTCGACGTTGGTAGCCCTGGACATGATACAATGCCTTTAGTATTCTCTCATCAAATAATATCAATTCCTCAAACCTACTTTGTTACCAATCTGCCTCTGTTATCTGACACTCAACCATAAATCGTAGCGAGGGCACTTCAATTTCGATTGGCAGAACAGCCTCCATCCTGTAGAGAAGAGAATAGGGGGTTGCCCCTGTAAGTGTTCGAATTGAGGTTATGTAGCCCCAGAGCGCAAATGTCAATTTATCTGGCCAGTCTCTATAGGTTTCTACCATCTTCTGTATTCTTGTTAGCAACTTCAACAACCCCATTAGTCTGAGGCGTGTAGGTTGATGACTTATGGAAAGCCACGTTATATTTTTCAAGCAAATCTATCACCTCTTTCTTGAAGTGCATTCCATTATTGGAGATAATTTCATTGGGCACCCCATACCGGTATATGTTATTGTTTTTGATGAACTTAGTCACATACGTTGCTTTCATCACGGAGTAAGACTGGGCCTCTACCCATTTTGTGAAGTAATCGATTGTTACCAGAATGAATTCATGCCTGTTTGACCCTTTTGGCATAACTGCGCCAATAATATCTATCCCCCAAACAGATAATGGCCATGGTGAAGCCATGTTATAAAGCTTTGACGGCGGAATGTTCATACGATTAGCATGAATCTAGTATTTGTGAAAGCGCCGAACAAAACCAATACAATCCTCTTCCATGGTTGACCAGTAGTAACCTTGTCTAAGGATTTTTGGGCGAGCATCACACCGTTTATGTTGGCTCCACACTCTCCTCCATGAATGGACTCCATAAGGCATTTTGATTCTTCTTCCTCGACGCATAGCTTATGCATTCCCAGATGGCCTCTTTTGTATAATTTACCTCCGCAGATAATGAATTGAACGGCCAGACGCCGTATTCCCCTTTTGTCCTTGGCATTTGCTCCTGGCAGATATGCCTCATTTTCCAGGAAATTCCAGATATCATAATACCAGGGGTTATTGTCTGAAGCCTCATCTATCGCGGCAATGGTTTCGTAAGCCGGCCTGTACTTATGTTCAATAATGATTGGACGCATCCTGACTCCTAATAGAATATCTACCATAGAAGATAAAGTTGCTAGTGCATCAACGAATCAGTTGTTCTCTCTTAGCAAGTGGGTAAACATTAACTTCTCATACCTCGGAACCAATATGTCCAAGATCTAATGATAAACCTTCATTTTCTCCTCTTTAACTTGCCAATCTCCATTGGCTTGAGACACAACCAAGTTTGAATCCCCGATGACGTCCAACCTTTTTGTCCCTAGTTCCAAGACGGCTTCTAAACCAACAATACACGCCTTATACTCTGCTTCGTTGTTGGATACTTTGAACTGAAGTTTAAAGGCTAAGGGTATATGGGAGTCATCAGGTGCTATTAGCAATGCACCAATCCCATAACCGTATTGATTGATTGCTCTGTCAAAGTACATCATCCACATTTTCTCTTCTATTTGCAGAATATCTTTATCTGGGAAAAGGTACTCCACTGCTTCACCCCCTTCTACTGGGTGATCAGCCAGAAATTCCGCTACAGCTCTCCCTTTAATAGACTTGCGTGTAACATATGTAAGATCAAATTCAAAGAAAAGAAGCAGCCAACGGGCTAGCATACCCGTAAGCGCTGGTTTCTCAAAGAGATATTTGATGGGATCTAATCTCGAAATCAAGATTACAGAGGGAGCTAACAGGTAGTGTCTCAACTTCCGGGTAGCCCATACCAAGACTAGACAAGATTTCTCAAGGGAGTGTAACGGGTTTCGTAGTCTAGCATTTTCTTGCTCAAGTAATAAGCTTTCTCCACTTTGGCATCTAACTCTTGAGCTAACATAGACCCTATATTGAGTTTGTCACCGACAGGTACAAGATCAGCGGTTTTTCCGATTTTAGCAGTGAAAACACAGGAGGATTCTACAGGTACTGCCTGACCTGTTCAAAAGCGAACTAACAGCGATTGTCCCACTGGAATTTCTTTCATTTCTTCAGGAGACCAAATAGTGATTCACAAGTCAAGATTAGTTTTGAAGTAAACTGCCTTATGAATTGTACTTTACCCAGAAAGTCGCGCACTTTCTTTTCAATCCTTGGTGGTGGCATTTCTAAGATGGCCTTGATTTTGGAAGATCTACCTCAATTCCTCTCTATGTGATTAAGAATCCCAACATTTTTCCCGTTGTTACGCCGAAAGTGCATTTTTGTGGGTTCAACCTCAATCTATACTCTCTAATTCACTGAAAGAATTTTTCCAAGGTAGTGTAGTGGCTCTCTCAATCTTTGGACTTAACAATCATATCGTCCACATACATCTTCACCTCTTTGTGGATCATGTCGTGCAGAATAGTAGTTACAGCCCTCTGATAAGTAGCCCCAGCATTCCTTAACCCAAACGACATGACTCGATAACAATAGGTGCCCCACGGAGTGGTGAAAACAGTCTTCTCCTTATCCTCGGGTGCCATCAAAATCTGGTTATACCCGAAAAATCCGTCCATAAACGAGAGCAATACATGGCCTGCGGTGAAGTCTACCAACTCATCAATATGCGGCAGTGGAAAATCATCCTTCGGCCTAGCCTTATTCAAATCCCTGAAGTCAACACAGACTCTGATTCTGCCATCCTTCTTCGGAACTGAAACAATATTGGCCAACCATGTTAGATATTCAAATACAAGCAAGAACCCTACCTCAATATGTTTGGTAACTTCTTCTTTAATCTTCAAAGCCTAATCTGGGCGAACCCTATGCAGTTTTTGCTTAACTGGCCGGGCCTCAAGGTCGAGAGGGATCCGATGCTGCACAATCTCAGAATCGATTCTAGACATGTCTTTGTAGGACCACGCGAAAACATCTTTGAATTTTTTTAATAAAGTCATTAAGCGCTCACATTCATCTAAAGACAGCGTGGACCCGATCTGGACCAAGCAAGGATCTTCCTCAGTACCCACGTTAATTAATATGATTTCATCTGTACAGGGCTTAACACGCCTCTCCTCCTCATGATCAACCAAATTTTTTCAAAACCTGAGGAATTTTTTCCTCTTCGTTTATGTCAAAATTTTAAAAATTAAGATCTGTACAACAAACCAAAGGCATAAAGAAGTAGGCAACATTCACAGCATTCCCATTTAAAAAGTCTAGATCCTCAATTATAGTGGACTCAAAGGAAAAGCTAAAAGACGACCTGGACAGGACTTTGGCATGCGGGTTACCACTCCCAGAAGTACCGGACTTAGAAGAACTCAAATTTGACTCCGACTCCACAGACTCAGTGGAATTAGATCCAGACTCACTATCCGATTCAGAACTGTTGATGACGCCTTGCTCGAACTTTTAAACCAGGTGTGGAGCTTCAAATGCATCCATGATAAGGTTGGAGAAATCTGCTGCTGGGGTATCCGATCATTGAGATAGTAAAACTATCCCCTAAGTTGGTGGTCTTAGCTCCAGTAGTGGAACTCATCAGTAAGTTAGCTAGTGCCTTTCCCAGCAACTCTTCCTCTTCAATGCCTAAGTTTGCAGTCCTTCCTTGATTCATACTGGTGCTTAGATTTTCCTACTCGTCTTCTTCTTTTGGTAACTAGTGAAAAAGATCTCGAACAATAGATACCTAGTCTTTGTCTCCCAATCATACCAAGGCTCTAGGAATCCACTGAATGGAAAATCTTCCCCTTGCCGGACAAAGCGTCCGTTCAAGGTTCCCCATATAGGTTTGTGGACTAACTAATACTGCTTTCTAGTCCTCTTTGCCTTCAGCCTCTCGCTCAACTCCTGCCCATTCCTTTGCCAATCTACAGCGGTAGGTTTGTATCCCAATCTGAAAGCATAGGGGTTATGACTCAGCTTCTTAGCAACAGTACCTCACTGCCTACCACTTCGACCTAATCCCGACCCAGGCATATGTCCTTGTTTGGTCATCATGTATATGGATTGCACACTCACATAATCTCCATCGCCCTCTGCCATAATGGTTTAAACCAACCAGGCTTCTACCAGTGAAAAACGGGAAAGGAACACATCATCTTCCCCATGTATGATCTCCAGTAATGGTGCAGTGGTTCCTTAGGGAGGATGGATTGCAGAGTTACCGTACACAGTGGCAATCCTGCCTTTTGGGGTACTTCACTAACTAATGGACTGTTGATGACACAGCCTTCATCTGATGGAGCCAGGCCTTCCCAATAGTAGGTTGAATGTAGCCGGAACATCCATGACATGGAATTCTACCTCATGTTCACACAGGCTGATCAGGATATTGCTCATGAACGTTCCCATGACATCTCGACTTGTATTATCATAAGCCCGGACAGCTTGAGTCGTAGGTGTAAAGTCAATTGGCCTCAAACCAATGGCATAGGTAGTTCTGACCAGGCACACATTGATCGCCGACCCGGTATCTACTAAAACCACCGGAATCCACTTTTTTCGACTCTCCAAGGTTACATACAAAAGCCTGTTATGATTGGCGCCCTCAGGAGGCAATTCTTTATCCGTAAAGGATATTGCTGGCATAACGTCCCTAAAGGTGACCAATGACACCAATTGGTCAGTGGTGGTATCAATGGGCTGTTTGGTTCAGTTCATTGCTTCGAGCAGGGCTTGCCTATGCTCCTGAGATGCCATTATCAGTCCCCAAATGGATATGTTGGCCTGAATCTTCTTGAGCTGTTTCAAGGCCATGTTCTCCTCCATATCCCTCTCTTTTGCTTTCTTGGCCTCCTTTCCAACTGGCTGGTCTAACGCTGCGGGTTTGAAGTACTGATCACTCTGGGTCATGTGGTTGATCTCATCCGTATACCAGGTGTCATTTTAGGTATCAACTTTCCAACCTTCATTAGTGTATGCGTGACATAGGTCGCTGTCTTCCCACCACTCTCCCAAAGTCACGACCAGACTGGCATCGGGTTCTATCCGGAGCATATTGACATTATATGCCCCATCATCGTACCATTTTTCTTCCACCACAGCTTGAGTTCCATCATCCCGGTACTTTCTGAGTTTCCTCAACATCCTCTTTCGGTCATTGGGATCCCATTCGACTTTTCTGGTTGTTTGGGCATCACCTACCGGTGTTTCAAGTTCTTATTTCCCTTTTCCTTTGCCTTGTTCCAGAGCTATCTTCCCTTGGATTTCCTCTATCCTTTCCTTTTGAAACTATTCCAGTGCTGTTCATTCTCAGTAAGAGGTGCAGCCTCAGCCTTACCCTTAACAGCAATTTTCTCTTGTCTACCGGTCTCTCTTGTCTGTTCCTCCACATCGAACTCTTCCTCACTCAACCACCTATTGCTAGTTTCTGGATGGCTCGAGTCCCACCATTCCATATGTACATAGCTTGTGTCTTCTTCCTCGAAGAAGTAAAGATCCTCAAAATCCTCTTCTAATTTTGCCAGATCCTCCTCTAGGTTTGCTAAGTCATGCAGGCCTTGCACGGGCCACTCATTCTGATTATGTGCCATTTGGTCTTCCTCGATAGCATTAATGCTGAGAAAATTCGGCAGTATGACCACTGGCTTTGGCTGATCGATGGCCACAATGTATAAGCTGGGATCATACTCCCCCGCAAATGAGACCCCTTTTTCTATGACACGGGTATCAGACGACTCTATTTTCAATGAATTCTTCTATTTCTCCACTTCTACTGCCACGGGCCTGGGTAGGGTTTATGGTGTTAATCCATCATGCACGTGTTTGTGCCTTCTGGAATAACCACCTCCAGTTTTACTAGATAGGATGAGGTAATGTATATGTTGGGGTTGAAGGTGAGTGGTAGTGTATGGATGTGGTTAATGTTTCTGGGCGGGGGACTTGGTTATGTGCAGGGAGCGGGTTGGTTGTTACTGTGGGGGCCGGATAATTAGAAGAATCAAAAGCGTACTCTAGAAGACAGATATTACTTGGCTCTTTCCTGCACGATCAGGAAGCCGAATAAAACAGATAAGCCGAGTAGATACCGAACTATGGAGCCGAGTAAATAAAAGGATAATGAGTGAAAAGTGGACCTGGCCCCGAGGCCCAGGAAACGAGTATAAGTAAAGGAACAACAGACTAAGAAAGGTATGTGAGAATTACTGTGCTTAATTTAGAATATAAGTAATCTTGAGTGCTGAGACTGACTTGTCCGTCAGAGTGCTAATTTCAGTACCCCGACTGGAGTGTTTATTCCTTTCAGGTGACTATCAGCGAATCACGAGCGTCCCCCAAGATCAGAAGAGTATTTCCAAACCACTTCTCCACAATTGGCGCCGTCTATGGGAATACTCAAGCATATCCATGGCGGGCGTGACGGAGGACCCTCCAATAGTCACTGATGAAACCACGTAGAGAGACGACCTCACTCGACCAAACAGGCTTGGACCGGACACCATCCCCGTAAGACGTGCTCTAAACTTCGCCTCACCCTCGACTCCAAAGCATGAAGCCATGCAAGCGATCATGGAACAAGCAAAGCAAAACGAACAAACGTTGCAGAACATGATCGCAGAAAATGAACGTCTTCGTGAAGATTTGGCCTTGGAAGTGGCGAAGTTCAAACAAGCTGTACGCCTAAATCCGGAACGATCTCTGAAGGCAGGTGGTCGACGACCTCGAGCCCGACAGGACGACACTGATAGCGACTCCGACTTGTTATCCCCGGAGCCCAGGAAGAAGGAGCAACCTGAAACTACCAGTTCTTCTGAAGAAAGTCCCCGTATAAGGCACAAGCGAAGAAGGAACAGTTCGGATGAAGATCAACACGACCCATTTGTACAACGGATCGCAAAGGTAGTACTACCGAAGAAATTCAAAGCACCGTCATTCACCTTGTACGACTGCAAATCAGACCCCACCGACCACATCCGCCACTACAAGCAAGCCATGACATTGCATGCAGACGACGAGGCCCTCATGTGCCGAATATTTTCCAGCAGTTTAGGACCATTGGCTATCAGGTGGTATTATAAACTGGAGCTGGCTTCGATCAAAACCTTCCACCAATTACAGAAATCCTTCAGGGCTAGATTCATCACTAACGAGGTCCAACCGAAACAAGCCGACTCTCTTTGGGCGATGCAAATCCTGCCAGGAGAAACACTAAGAACATATTCGGTGCGATATTGGGAATGCTTTAATCTTATTGATGACGCTTGCAACGACTGCATGGCCATCACCGCCTTCAAAATGGGATTACATCCAGATAGTGCCCTCCGCAGTTCCTTAACTAAAAGACCCCCCAAAACAGTCTGGGGGTTGATGAAGAAAGTAGAGGAATACTGCAAAGTGGAAGATGACGCCTTGCGGGTTAAAGCCGGACACATAGCCAACAAAATGGCCCCTTTTGAAACTACTCAGCCAATAAGTTTCGTACCACTTCAGAGCCCCGAACCACGACAATGGGCTAAACAAGACAAGAAACGGGATTCTTGCCGATCAAGCGATCAATGCTCACACCGAGCAAACGAGCAACTGCAAGTTGATAGTAAGCGCACAAAGCGCGCCGACAAGAAATATACAGAGCTGTCAGAGCCAATCAGCTCGGTTATGTCCAAAATCCAACATCTTCCGTTCTTCAAATGACCGTCCAAAATGGTGGGACCTCCCGACACAAGAAGGCGGGATAGGCAGTGTGACTATCACAAAGATCACGGCAATGATACGGATAGTTGCTATGCTTTGAAAGACCACCTTGAGGAATTGGTGCAAGATGGTCGGCTCCAGCAACATGTCCGAAAGAGCGCAATCAAAACAGTTGCCCTTCGGCAGGATTCACCTCCGCTCAGTGTCATTCATATGATATACAACCTTCCAACGCCTTTTACCGTACACGCAATTCAGTCAGCCCCCCAGAAGCAACGCACACCGACGAAATGGCCCACCGAAGCTCCGAGTATTAGCTTCGACGATTCCGATCTTATCGGCATCACACTCCCCCATATTGATCCATTGGTCATTGAACTACACATAAATCGATTTACCATTGAATGTGTCCTCATAGACCAGGGGAGCACTTCGGAGGTTATGTATTACGAGACCTTCATCAAACTCGACTTCAACGAATCAGACCTGTTGCTGGCTCTTCATCCATTATTCGGCTTCAACGCAAATCCAAAGTACCCCGTTGGGGAAAATCACACTTCTCGTTCGAGCAAGCCCCCAAACAGTGGATGTGGAATTCGTGGTCGTGAAGCTCCCTTCGTCGTATAATCTCATCATGGGGCGAACTTGGTTGCATACTATTCAGGCCATCCCAAGCACCTATCATTAGCTGCTACGCTTCCCGACCGAACATGGCATTGAGCAAATCTGTGGTTCTCAGCAGTCCGCACAAGCATGTTATCTCCTTTCTGGAAAGACACCAACGGAGTCACAGATTAACTCCACTGAAGTGTCGAGTCACAGGTCGACTCCACTAAAGCCACGGAAGCCCTAGGCGATACCAGCAACAGTTTGCCAAGTCGCATAATCAACACGTTCAGCTGCGTCGCTACACCGGGAGATTTGATCCTGAAGGCACTTCCGGATGACAAGAAACCGGTTGATGAAAAATTGGGTCCTAACTGAGACGGCCATTATCAGATAGATTCCATATCGGCTCAGAAATATATCAGGAAGGAGTCTGCCATGGCCCTTGAACCCGACGCACTTGTGAAAATTCTGTCATTAAACCCGACTTGTGGGGAATGATTCTAGTTCTAAATGGTTCGCCATGTACACATTCCACTTTTGAAATGCAAGGATTCTTGTTGAAAAGTTGTAATCCCACCCACTGCGAAATATAATTAAAAAGTGCTGCGACGGAAAAAAGCCTCCGGACTCAAAGCCCTATCGGCGCATGACGTCTTTGGGCCGAAAAAGCCTCCGAATTCGGAGCGCCCTTCGTGGATATCACGATTGGCCGATTAAAGCCTCCGGATTCGGAGCGCCCTTCGTGGATATCACGATTGGCCAAAAAGCCTCCGAACTCGGAGCCCCATCGGCGCATGACGTCTTTGGGCTGAAAAAGCCTCCGGATTCGAAGCGCCCTTCGTGGATATCACGATTGGCCAATTAAAGCCTCTGGATTCTGAGCGCCCTTCGTGGATATCACAATTGGCCAAAAAGCCTTCGGACTCGGAGCCCCATCAGCGCATGACGTCTTTGGGCCGAAAAAGCCTCCGGATTCGGAGCACCCTTCGTGGATATCACAATTGGCCAATTAAAGCCTCTAGATTCGGAGCGCCCTTCGTGGATATCATGATTGGCCAAAAAGCCTCCGGATTCGGAGCCCCATCGGCACATGACATCTTTGGCCGATAAAGCCTCCAAATTCGGCTGACCAAATAGTGTCCTGCCGGGCGACGCTCAAGGGCCGTATGAAAAAATGCTTAATTAAAGCAGGGATATGCAAGTTGAGCCGGCACAACCACATGAACAAAATAAAACGTGCCAACATTCGAGCATCATAACGAGATAAGATGCTTAATCGAAAAAAGATGCTTAATTAAGAACGAGATATATAAACTTTTAAAATAACACATTTTATTCGATTAAACAGTAATTACAAAAACGCAATCCGCATTTGAGCATTACTATATCTATCGTCATACAGCGTCGCCTTCATCCTCAACCTTCTCAAACTTCGAAGGCAAAAAAAGGGAAGTGGTCGCGTTGGTACAGCGGCAGCACCAAATCAGCGCCCGCTGCTTGGAGAGCATCCGCAGCTCGAAATGCTTTGATCTGACCGCGCTTGAATCCACGATGTTCATACTGGCGAGACAATCACCCTCGAGGTGGAAAGCTTTGACACCATAGACAACGTCAATGCCAAGATCCAGGACAAGAAAGGAATTCCCTACGAAAATAGTAAAGCTCAACGGTCGCAGCGCTGCGTCGGCCTCACGATTCATTGCAGTATCAAGCTCAGCCAAAGTTCGAGCTTCTCCTCTGCTGATTGAAGAAAACTCCATTTGACATTCACACTTATCTAACCCCATGCAGCGTAATTGTTTTAAATTGAGTCTAAACACAGTAAGTGAAGTTATTGGCGCAAAGAGCCTGAGGTGATTTTTTTTTAATCCTTGTAGTGACCCCGCGGCGATTTCATTAAACACTGAACTCCAAAATACGGACGCCGATCGATATTGGCCACAACCATTCCATGTACTAATTTTCAGCTTTTCGAAGTTAAAATGGCCCAATTATCTAAACAGCAACTAGAGATGGGCTGACAGTCTCCAGATTCGGAGCCCCATCGGCGCACGACGTCTTTGGGCCAAAAAAGCCTCCGAATTTGGAGCGCCCTCGGCTCGTGACGTCTCCGAAGTCGAAATACACGTGTGCCGAATAAATACATAATTTCACTTTCAATCTACATAATCATTACAAGGTTTTCTTCGGTTCGGTGACTTCATCATCATCACTCTTCTCAATTTCGAAAGCTGAGAAGGGTAAATCACTCTGTTAGTACGATGGAAACGCCGAATCCAATCCTGCCGCTTGGAGATTCTCAACTTGTCGAAGTGCCTTGATCCAACCGTGCTTAAATCCACGATTTTCACATCGGCAGACTTCTTCGGTGAGTTTCTCCTTGGTCTTCTGAATCCCGACCTTTCGGCCGTCATGGAAGCCTTTTTCATAAGCCGTACCCCTCGCAGTCTCAATCGTGAACATGCTAGTCGTATTATGATCGGCGATCGCATCACTAATCAACCTTTGAGTAACCCTCTCTTCGACAACCGGGTTAGGGTGGGTGGTTGCTTGGGGCCTGGCAGACTTGATTTCCTTTAGCTCATGCTTGGCCTTCTCAGCGCGAGCTTCTAACTTCCGAATGCGTTCATCTCTCTGTTCTATGTCGCGGCGAGCGGCGCGGAGACGCATGTCGATCTCATAAGTCGTGTACAATCCCCTCACCGCCCCATGAACACCTTCACGAAACACTTCGAAGTCCGGCCGCCTTACCATCGACTGCTAAACTTCGGGTGGAAAAATCTATCGAGCAAACTCGACTGCCACATTTGGATCTCGAATGATCGAATCCGTCTCTGTCATTGGTCTATTACCCACGAAGACCGCAAAACTCAATAGGCGAGGATTCGCGTCGGATTCCCTTCCAGGACGAGGTTGAGGAGACTTACGTTGTGGCTATTTGTCTCTGCTAAGTGACTTACTTCGACAATGAGGAGATTGGTGTCCCTCCCGATCCCTCGAAGTCCTACTGCCCGTGCGCAAAGGTTCACCACTTCGACTCATGGCACCTCCTAACTCAACTAGCGTCTTCATTTCACCTCCGTTGTTGAAGAAAAGCTTATTTGACATTCGCACTTGTTTAATTTTCCTTAAAGAGCTGGACTGAGTTATTCACTGAGCACATAAATAGGACGTCCATTCATTTATTCCCTACGAGGGCAGCATCTCCGAGGCAATCTCATTAATATTGAAAACCACAACAGCCTGGCGCCGACCGAGTCATGTGCCCCTATCAAACATTGTTATTCGGCAGTTTTAACGTCCGCAAGGGCAGATTCATCTCAATATTCATAAGCTCGTGTTATTCGGCGTTTGATGTTCATGAACCAGCTGGGGCAAAGGAAGATTCATCAATCTATTCGGCTTGAGTGCCCCAGCCATCCTACGAATCGATTCATCAATACAATATTTGGCACCACATGAATTCATTTTAAGTAGATCAGATCCATAAATTTAAATCGGTTTTTAAGTTCACTGTCTCACGGGAGCAAGGGCAGATTCATCAATCTATTCGGCTTAAGTGCCCCAGCCGTTCCATGAATCGATTCATCAGTACAATATTCGACACCTTATGAATTCATTTTAAGTAGATCAGATCCATAGATTTAAATCGGTTTTTAAGTTCGCCGTCTCACAGGGGCAAGGGCAGATTCATCAATCTATTCGGCCTGAGTGCCCCAGCCGCCTCATGAAGCGACTCAATATTCATAAGCTCGTGTTATTCGACGTTTAATGTTCATGAACCAGCTGGGGCAAGGGCAAATTCATCAATCTATTCGGCTTGAGGGCCCCAGCCGCCCCATGAGTCAATTTCTAATAGAATGCCCATGAACTAATCCTATTCGGCGCCACAGTAATGAAAGGCAAAGCTCTTCATTAATATCAAAAACTGCGTACAAGTAACAGTGAAATGGAAAGGAAATTTTCATTAATAAATTGAGCGCAGAAGTAACTAATTTATATATGAAAATTACCTTGTACTAACAGAAATCCACTAAACAAAAACATACATTGAAATTGAAAATAATTAATAAAACTAGAGTGTCTCCCAAATCAATCCTCGGGATCAGACTCAAGTGACTCAACGTCCACTTACTCGTATGGAATTGGCAAGGCCAATGTAACTCCACTGGCAGCAAGAGCCTTGAGCCACCCATGTTTGAATCCCCGATTCTCGAATTTGGGGACTTCTTCTACGTAATCTTTAAAGGCAGCGCTCTTTTCAGCCTCGAACGCTGTAGAAGCCTCAGAGTCGGTTCTTTCCTTGGCCTTCTTCAACTCCTCTAACTCGGCCTCTACCTTGGCAAGCGCCTCCTTAACTAACTTGAGTGATTCCTCGCTCACGTTCACTCTACCCTTGGCTTCGGATCTGAGTTGGTCAGCAGTCCGAGCCCTCTCCTTCTCAGCTTCGGCTCGAGCACTTTCCATTGCGGCCCTCATCGCCTCGAACTCGGCCCTACTCCTCCCACCTTCAGCTTTAGACTTCAAGCTGCCAATTCTTTCAATGGCATCGTGATGCCAGCGGCCTAGTTCGGCTATCCTTCTAACCGTTTGCAAAACAAGGAGTTGGGATCAGCACATACCAAGAAATATCGTAAAAAACCAAACCAAACAAGAAAATGACACATACCAGAAGGGCCGACTGGGCAGCTAACGCTATAGCTACCAAATCCGGCTGTCCTCGAAAGGTGGCCTTGTTAGCCGGCTGCGAAACTGAGGCGGCCAAGCTCAACGCTACAGCTGGATCCTTCATGATGGATACGTCAGAGGAGATCGGCGTGTTTTTTATCTTTGGCTGAACAACGAAATGAACCATGTTTGATTCCTCTAATTAAGTCCGTTTGCCAGCAGGGCTATCCTCCGAGCCGACTTCTCCCTCGGCGGTACATTTTTTGCCCCGCCCTTCTGGAATCAACCATTCTTTTGTAAACTGCTGGTCGACTTCTTTCTTCGTCTCGACCACAATAACTTGAGTCGTCTCTCCTCCAATAACGGTTTGCGAAGACTCAATTGGGGTAGGTTCAGAACTGGCGACCTCGGCTTTCTTTCGGGCGGCCATTCGTTCGGAATTTCTCTTTCGTGCCATCTGCGTAAGATTTTCCCCAGCCATACCTTCAGAAAAAGTGTCGGGTAGGTCTTCCAAATTTATAAAAATATCTTCGAAAGAAAATTCCGCCCAACCCAAAGTGGACGGCGAGTTAGGCTGGTTAAGACTGGCTGCCTCGAATGCTGAGTTTAAATTTTCATCGACCGCTTCGGCCTCCGCAGCAAACTCTCTCGTTGGTTCGGCAACTACCTTGACCACTGGCGTTACGTCTTGTTCCGAATCGGAAGCTTCGAGACTAATTTGCCTAAGGGTCTTGATGCTGGGGAAGATTAGAGCCGTAAGGTGATGTTCGCCGGTCGAGATCAGAATGTTGTCCGCAGCCGAGAACGTAGTATAAGTAGGCTCGTACCGCAAGAGTTTATGGGCAGATCTCCCTTGATTCTGTACGTTTGGACGACCAAAATACTTTAGTGCAGTCTTAATTTTCGCAAGGACTGCGTCGTCAGCCGAGGTCAAAATCCTCTTCAACTTACTGCCTGCAAAAACAAAGAATTAGACTTGAAGAAAAAACCGAATAAAAGAAAGATCAATAGACACAAGGGTTACACGGCAACCTGGTTCGCCCCTCTTTCTGGGAATAGGGTCTAGGTGATCTTCGCCCTCGCCGAATTCCCAATTGCCACGAACATTGACCATTACATCGTCAACTCGTTTGTCAGAGCTGACAAGCATGGTAACCAAGTGATGGTCGGTGTCCTTTTGCCCTGCGAAAATAGCGCCCGAGCCGACCGGAGGATTTGGCTAAACCGTAGCAGTGCCAAATCGCCGAAATGCCAAGGTTGATCCTAAGGCGCCGGTTCAACGCTACGATTCCCATTATGATTCGAAAGAAGTTCACATTGGGTTAGGAAGGAATCATACCCCAATGGCGGAGGACGGCCCTAAGAAATGGATGATGGGGAAAACGAACCCTGCCCTCTGCAATGGAAATGAGAGGAAAAACGATGGTACTTTGGTCTTTCCTCTCCATATCAAGGGTATTGTCCGTTACTAGAGATAGATGGACATCGTTAGGGATAGAGAAATGTTATCGAAACCCAGAAATTCAACCCTCGAAAAGGAGGTATGTCAAATGTTTAGCCATTCTCGTAAGGACCCGAGGATATTCTAAATTAAAAATAAATACAGAAAGTAGGTTTACAAAAAAAAGAAGAAAACTTACGAAAAGCAAAGAAGACAAGAAGAGACGGAGAGGAGTTGTAGAAAACGCGAGACAGAGAAGAGATACCGACTGGCAATCCAGGAGGCTCAAATATTCAAAAGAGTGTGCGTTTGAAGGGACTGACGTTTCAAATCGTGATAAATGCGAGAGAAACGCGAATGTGGCAGGAAAACGTTACAATGACCAAAAGGCATGTACGCATTCTGACACGCATCGGGGAAAGGATTAACCACCGAATTTTTGACTTCCCAGACTAGAAACCAAACACGCCAACTAATTAGTGCTAGTAGGGGTGTTTGGGGGGCAATTGTGGGGGCCGAATAATTGGAAGAATCAGAAGTGTACTCTAGAAGACAGATATTACTCGGCTTTTTCCTGCACGATCAGGAAGCCAAATAAAACAGATAAGCCGAGTAGATACCGAACTACGGAGCTGAGTAAATAAAAGGATAATGAGTGAAAAGTAGACCTGGCCCCGAGGCGCAGGAAACGAGTATAAATAAAGGAACAATAGACTAAGAAAGGTATGTGAGAATTGTTGTGCTTAATTTAGAATATAAGTAATCTTGAGTGTTGAGACTAACTTGTCCGTCGGAGTGCTAATTCCGGTACCCCCGACCGGAGTGTTTATTCTTTTTCAGGTGACTATCAACGGATCACGAGCGTCCCCCAGGATCAGAAGAGTATTTCCAAACCACTTCTCCACAGTTACGTTTGGTTTTGCGGGTGGGGCGATGACTTTGTTGTCGATGAGATCCTGAATCTCATAATGTAGGCGGTATCACATGTCTGTGGAAGGGCCAAGTTGTTGATGGAAGATATAGAACTGGGTAGGGTCGTGTTTGGGTAGCAATGGATCTGGAAATGGTCAAGGATCGAGAGGCTTGAGATGTCCCCTTCACATCAATAACTTGAGGGCTTGAGTTAGGCACATATAGAGGAAGTAAAAACTCTACGGTTTCGAAGTGGACCGGTATTTTGTGAAGGTTATGAGGTTGTGGCAGTAGCAAAAGGATCAGCCATCTTGGCCATTGTGACAACGTTGCTAACAACTACTGGTCGCGGAATAGTGCTATTGCTAGCATTGGTATTTTGAAAGAACGGCCTTCTTGCGGGTTCGCTGGTTCCGTAGATGATACCCTTTTTGAAAGCACTCTCGATATGGACCCCCAGCTCATGTAAGGAAGAAAATGTGGACAACGGTGCCACTATCATTCTCTACAGCATGTATGGCTCTAGGTTTTGAACCACTACACAGACTTGTTCCCTCTCGGCAGGCCTATTTGTCATTCGGGCTGCCTTGGCTCTCCACCGGACGACAAAATCGATAAACGATTCTTTGAGGTTCTGGGCAGTAGCCTCCAGCTCACTAATGGTTACTTCTATCTAAGTGTTATATGAGTACTGATTGACAACTGCCTTAGATAGCTCCTCCCAATTCCATTTTGTAGAGTCCTCTAATTTAGCATACCAAATGGCCGCCACATCAGACAGGGTCCTTCCAAACAATGAAAGTTTCTGCGCTCGAGACAAACCCATGAGCCTCAAACAATCGGACATGCACGATTGGATCCCCACTCCCATCGAATCTGTCGATGTGGGGCATCTTAAATTTCTCCAGTAATCTAACCGAAGCCTTAGTGTACCCATTTTCGATATCTGGAATAAAGTTAAAGCCCTGAGATTTCTTCAATGCTTTTTCTAATCCGGCAATCTTGACCAAGGCTGGATCAATCTCATTAATATCAAATGAAAAAATCCCTGGAGGAGGTTAAACCGGAGGACGATAAGCTGGAACTGGAGGAAATATGTCCTGAGGATCTGTGACTGATAGATTTTCTGCTAGCGGGGATGGATCCGGGTTCGGCTGAGCAGTAGGGACCGGATGCACGGTTGATGCTGATACCCCAGATGTACGAAGCAGATCGACAATGACTTCATCTTGTGTAGCCATCCTCTGGTTTACAGTATCCATAGTTCTTTGAACAACAATTATCATGGTGGCAAATTCCTCTGTGTTTGGTGTTGTGTTCTGTGTCATTGCTAATCAGAGTGAACTAGATGCTGGTGAATTGATTAACTGAGAACGGGTAGGTGTTTGTGGGGTGCTTTGTACTGATACTACTAACCGTCTATTTCTTCTCCGTCGAGTGACTGAAGGAAGCGAGACTAGTACGAGCTGACCACCAACAAGGTCTTGAGCTTTGCACAGCCTGCCGAAATGAGTCCACACAACTTCGAGAATATTGGGTCTTTTTGAAGCTCTGATGGTAAACTACCTAGCAAAAAGAAAGAAAGAAAAACAAAATCAAAATCGAACAGCACTTTGGCCCCAATCCACAATAGTCAAGACACATAGCTGAACTGTAATCCCCACTGAATTCTATTTTCAAACTTCACTAATATGAACCATCCTGTACAGTCTCACTGAAAAAGCACATACCAAGTAAAAAGAACCAAAACACCCCTATGAGGGGGTAAGGTTACCCTGTCCTAGATTTTCGGCATGATCTAGGCTACACTATTTCGCACAATAAGTTTCACAACATCTTACAAATGGGTGGCATCCTGTCCTAAGTTGGGATAGTCACTATAGCTTCACTATATGCAACTAGGTCGAATGGTCAAAAGGGTACCTAAGCAAGAATACCTAATATACCTCTCACACCTAACACCAAGAAGTAAAAGGTGGATCAAGAAGAACAGCGGTAATCCAAATCCAAGGGTTGTGTTTCCAACATGGCAGAGCCCATGACCGGTCAACCTTTTGGCAAGCCTTTTGGGCAAGCCTCCAACAAACCGTCCAAGAATAGCAGTCGACAAACACAGTGACTTAAGCGCACCAATGCAAATGCAACGCAAAGAACATATAAGTGTAGATAATGTTTGCTTGGACATCGTCGTTTGTACACTCGATGATTTTGTATGCTCATGTTCGTTTTGAGTGCCCGAAGGTCTTGGCTGGGTGCCTCGTCTTTGAGCCTTCGAACCTTATCTGCTTTGTGCTTGGTTCTGGACCAAGAGCTTCTTGTTTCAAGTCCGGAGGAGAGGGTGGCCTGTCGACTAGCCTTATAGCCTATTGGCCATGACTTGTGCCTGCCGGGCATCAGTGGTGGCCGACGACCATTTTTCTCCTTTTTCAAATATTTGTTTGCCAGTTGTGCCAGCTGTTGTTCACTGAAGTGCGTCCCCATACACGTGTATGGTAGGATGATTTCAAGCCTAAACCTTGATTTTCTATATATAGGGGGTGCCCTCCCCCATTTGGAGGGGTTAGAAAATTTAGATCAAATGTCTCTCTTTCTCTCTCTAGAATTCTCTCTCTCTCTTCTTGTTTTGTGCTTTGTAGTTAGTTTTCTCTACACTTTTGCACATTAACCCTTAACCAAACTTGACCACCTTGGAGCTGAGGTCCCTTGGAGCCTAGTTTGAGCTTTGGAAAGAGGTTTTAGCCTGAAATTGTGGCTGTTTTATGCTGTGCTTCAAAGGTAGAGAATTTACCTCATTTAAGCTTATTATGCACACTTGTTTTGCCATCCTTTTGTATTGTTTTTGAGCTGGTTTTCAACTACAAAAAACTCTATTTTTTTTTTTTTTTAGGCTTAACATAATGGTTTGAGGCTATTTTGTGTAAAGGGGTAATCCACCATTTTTGTTGCTTAATTGTGTAAGCTTTTGCACCATCTTTTAGCATATTCAAATCAAACTTTTTGAGCCTTTAAACCACTGAAATTCAGAGTCATTTCAATGACAAAAACCTTATTTTGAAGTCCAAAATTAGAGAGGGTAGCCTCCCCTCCTTGTGTCTTGTTTGCATACCTAAATAGCTTAACATGTGAGCATATTTTTCTAGCATTTTGTACCTTAATCTCAGCATGTTTTTGCTATTGTTTTGACTGGTTTTAGCTTTGTTTTGAGCTGGTTTGGTCCTTTGAGGCTTGTATTGTGTGGTTGTAGTATAAAGAGGCTTCACTAGCTTAATGTTTTAGGCTTTTTAGCACGAATTGCATGAGTTGTTCGCATGCTTTAGTGTCATTTTGCACTCCATTTCAGCACTGAAATCTCTGCAATCTCCCTCTATTCTTCACTCTTTCATTTACTTTAAAAGTGGCTTTAAACCCCTTATTGGCTTGAGTGCGAAATAAAGACATTCATGCTTAATGGTTTAATTCCTTTGGGAGTTCATTATCAACGGCATGAGGTCTCTTTCATGCTCAAGGAACTTGTGGTTTAAGCCCTCTTTCCGTTAGAGGACACTCACCCTTGGACTTAATCAATTAAAGAATGGATCGGTAACGTAAAATGAGAAAACAAAATCAACAAGTAAAATAGGCAAGATAAACATCTTATGTGTTGCGTTGCATGTGTTCGGGTCGAACGTTAATTCGAACACGAGGAAAATTGGACGTTTCATACTCAAAGTGATAAAAAGTGCCACTTTCCTTGGTCGCCATCACCCTTGATCATGCATGATAGGGCTATGGTTTTGTTGAGTCTTATTTTGTACTCATTAAGCTTGTACAAGTTTGGTTCCTTAGCCATCATGTAACGCCCTCGAAATAATAACATTAAACCCATCAATAAAGACATGAATTGGTAATAAAGATAAACATTCTTCTATTCATCAGGGTAGTTTCTTACAAGAGTATTACATGTTAACAACAAAAGCAAATGCCCTACGGGCTTACAGCTTTCCAAGTTAACACTTGGTTACAACAAAAGAGTGCTAACTCATTTACAGTTTAAGCCCTTGGCTTGAGATTACATGTAATACATCAAAATAAAACAACAAAAGAATCCGCCTGCCTCTAGCCTCCCAAGCTACGTCCTTGGAGGTGGCATGCTACCTGCACCTGAAAATGATATTCCCATATAGGGTGAGCCACAGCCCAGTAGAAATATACTAAACCAACCATGAACAATGACTAAAAGATTAGCAATTGATAGATGGCCAACACTGATACATCCACATAAATCACGTTTTATGTCATACGACTTATGAGTCCAAGTTACTTTTCATTTTCCCTTTTTCAATAGATAAGCATATTAGCTCCATCATCATTTCAGCAGATATGTATAACAATTATATCCCACATTCACAGATAAGCCTATAAGCTATATCCACATTTCACAAAGATAAGCATATTAGCCCTAGCTTCACTTCTCTAGACAAGCATATGAGCTGTATCTACACTTCTCAAAGATAAGCATATGAGCTCTATCTTCATCTCTCTAGACAAGCATATGAGCTATGTCTACGGAGTTTATCCCCTATCTTCTCCCAACACTATCCGGTTTAGAGGTACATCCCTCATCTTCCCCTAAACCGCGGAGTACATCCCCCATCTCCTCCTCTACACACAATGCATATAAACACAAGGGTTCTATACACAATCAATCAATACATAAATTTAATGTATTCAATCCACCGTCATACTCTATGACACATTCAATTGATTAGTTTTAGTTTGCCTAATCATCATGCATTGTCTACAACAATCACGACTATCCTCCACCGATAGCCCAAAGCAGTTATTTCTAAACAGAAAATAAATGCACAAATGGATATTAAATCAACATTTCACTTCGGTGAGTGATAAATAATTCAACTACACCCTTTAACCCCATGCATTCCCAATCTCAACCATTCCATTTCATAACCTCATTTCTCACAATTAATTATCCCAATTAATCAACAATGTAATTAGGTGATTTTCCATAATTAACATTACAACCCTTAAGGTTCCATTTCATCAATGATTCAACATTTATTCCATTTCTCTATGCCAAACATGCACCTAGGTTTATTACGAATAAAACCCCAACTTTTCTAAAATTACACAAAGGCCCCAAACTCTCACAAAATTACCAAACCAACCCCAACATCTCAAAATACTAAAATTTAAAGACAAAATCCATAGAGAGGAGTAGGATATCCCTACCTCAAATCCAGAGCCCCAAAGGAGAGGATGACAAAACCCAACGTGCTCCAAAGACCAAGATTTTCAGATCAAAACGACGCCCTCGACGATCAACACGACTTTTACAAAGACCGAAGGTAAGGAACTCACCCTAGCTAGATCAAAATCTAGAGAGAAGGCAAGATTTTAGAGAGAGAAGCTCTCAAAATAGCTTTTAGAAAAAGTAAGAGAGAGAAAGAAATGTAAAAAGTGATTTAAAATCACCCAGCGGATAACTCATATACGTATGACCCGCTCGAGCGGAGAACACGACGCTCGAGCGCCAAGAACAAAACTCTGGACACGCTCGAGCGCAATAAGGGCCGCTCGAGCGCCAAGACACAAGAATAAAGCACTTCCGCTCGAGCGCAGATTTCCACCTTCCAGAACTTACACCCAGAAAGTACTACCCGCTCGAGCGCCAAACGACCCGCTCGAGCACCACCGTTCGAGCGTAAACAAACCCGCTCGAGCGCAGAAATCACATCTGCAGAAGTTTTGCAGGAACCCGAAATACTGGAGGTGTGCAATACCCGCTCGAGCGCAAGAAGACCCGCTCGAGCGGAACGCCTAAAAACTGAACGACAAGGAATTGAAACCAAGGCCTAACCAACCTGTAACAACCCTGCCCAACACATCCTATAACTCAAATACGAAGTAAAAAGGATGTAAATAAGATACTAATCAACTGCCAACATCCACAGATACATGTCCGGATCACTGTACAACAAGGGTAAACCCGGGATCGCTATAACCTCCCCCCCTTAAAGAATTTCGTCCCCGAAATTTAGCACAAGTTTTCAAAAAAACAAGTTTTCCTCCATTTTAAACAATGTTACACTTTAATATTCAACAATTCGACCCATTACCGGTCAATTCAATCCCTTTAACATGAGGCATTTCACAATATGTAAACAACATATGTACTTTTAACATGCATCAACACTATGCTTTTCCTGTCCAATTTCAACAATATATTCAACATATATAATGTTACATTCAACTTCCATATAAGGCAAGTTCCAAAACGCACTTCCAATAAACCAAAACATTTTCAATGTTTCACAACTTAAGACATATATAAAGCTCTTAAGTTCAATAATAATTAAAAATCTGAATACAAGATTACATATCAACAAACAAGTCCGGATATTTCTCACGGACTTCCAACTCACGTTCCCAAGTGGCTTCCTCCACGCCGTGATGTTTCCACAAGACTTTCACCAAAGGAATGGTCTTGCCACGCAGGACCTGATCCCGCTTATCCAAGACCCGAACCGGTCTCTCCTCATACGAGGCATCCTCATCTACCTCTAAATCGGTCCAATCCAACACATGTGATGGATCTGGCTCATACTTCCGAAGCATACTCACATGAAACACGTCATGAACTCCGGACAACTGCGGCGGTAAGGCTAACCGATAAGCAACCTCGCCAATCCTCTCTCAAAAGGACCAATAAACCGAGGGGATAACGTCCCACTCTTCCCAAACCTCATCAGGCCTCGCCTAGGTGATATCTTCAGAAAGACATGATCACCTACCTCAAACACCAAAGGTCTCCTTCTACGGTCAGTATAAGATTTCTGACGACTCTGGGCTGTAACAAGCCTCCTACGGATAAGTTCAACCTTCTCCGTCGTCTCCCTAACCAACTCCGAACCCAACAAAGGTGCATCACCCACCTCGGCCCAACAAACTGGAGACCTACACGGTCGGCCATACAAGGCCTCAAACGGTGCCATACCGATACTAGACTGAAAACTGTTGTTGTAGGCAAACTCCACCAATGGTAAGTGCCTCTTCCACGTCCCACTGAAGTCCAGGACACAACCCCGAAGCATATCTTCAAGGATCTGAATAGTACGCTCGGACTGCCCATCAGTCTGAGGATGATAAGCCGTACTAAAGGTCAACTTAGTGCCCAAGGCACTCTGCAAGCTCTGCCACAATCTAGCAGTAAAACGAGGGTCTCTATCTGAGACGATCGTCACTGGGACTCCGTGCAACCTCACTATGTCCCGAATATACAAGTCGGCAAGATGATCTACCGAATCTCTCACGCGCATAGGAATGAAGTGCGCCGACTTAGTCAACCGGTCTACAACCACCCAAATAGCATCACTACCCCGCTGAGTCCTCGGAAGACCTACAACGAAGTCCATAGTGACATGCTCCCACTTCCACTCGGCAATAGGCAAGGGTTGCAACAAACCCGCTGGCCTCTGATGCTCGGCCTTCACTTGCTGGCAAGTAAGGCACTTCGATACGAAAATAGCCACATCTCTCTTCATACCCCGCCACCAGAACTGGCGACCCAAATCCCGATACATCTTAGTGCCTCCCGGATGCACCGCAAGACGCGAATGGTGAAACTCTCGGAGTACTTCCTCTCGGTAAGACTCCAGCACAAATAAATGGTCTCGGTATCTCACACTCAGGTCGGGATACATCGTCAAACCCTTCTCAACCTTTCCACTGGAGATCATCTCTCGGATGGATTCTACCTCAAGGTCACCTCTCTGTGCCTCTAGCACTCTAGTCATAAGTGTAGGTTGCGCAACAACAGAAAACAAGGCCGAACGTTAGAGGACACTCACCCTTGGACTTAATCAATTAAAGAATGGATCGGTAATGTAAAATGAGAAAACAAAATCAACAAGTAAAATAGGCAAGATAAACATCTTATGTGTTGCGTTGCATGTGTTCGGGTCGAACGTTAATTCGAACACGAGGAAAATTGGACGTTTCATACTCAAAGTGATAAAAAGTGCCACTTTCCTTGGTCGCCATCACCCTTGATCATGCATGATAGGGCTATGGTTTTGTTGAGTCTTATTTTGTACTCATTAAGCTTGTATAAGTTTGGTTCCTTAGCCATCACGCATTGAAAATGCTTGGTTGATGGTTTGAGGGCCAAAAGTTACACTCCTTGGGGCTTGTGTAATTATAAGGAGAGTAACAGTACATACACTCCATGAGAATACACTGCTTTGCCTCTATTTGCTCTCTGTTGTAGCAAAAAGAAAAAGAGAGTTCAGGGAAGGGGTGGCCGACCGACCACTAGCAGTGGCTGACCAGCCACCATTAGCAGCCGACCGGCCACTAATGGTAGCCGAAATCCACCATTGGTAGCCGACCGGCCAGAAATGAAAAATTACACAAGTGTGCTCCTGAGTTAGAGCAGAGGCATTCTGGAAGTCGGGAGCACTGTTGGTGTTCAAGCATGTGCAAACAGAGGCTGCAATGGCAAGGCGGTGGCATTTTCAGGAGGAGAACCCGAGCATGCGTGAATCCCTCGTCTCTCAAGGCCGTTTAATTACGTTATTAGTTAGTTATAACTAATTCATTCATGCAAGTGTTGTGAGTATTTAATTAATTAATTCGTGTTGTAATTAATTAGTTTAATTCGGTTTGTAATAATTAGTTAACTAGAATAGTTAATTAGTTTCGAGTTTTGTAATAATTAGCTTAGCTTAATTAGTGTAGCTAATTGCTTAGCTTATTCATTCAGACCCTCCTTCGTGAGGGCATAATGTTGTAATAAATGTGCGTGCGTGTGTGCATGTCTTCCAACCCCACATCTTTCTCCCTTTTATTTAATCGCTTTTGATGGTTAGATTAGGGATCATTTTCGATTAGCATATCGCATGCTTACATCCATTCATTTGTCTTGCATGCACCGAGGCTCGACGTATCATTCAAACTGCATTGCAATTTCAATACACTTCTTTGAATATGTGTTTCAAAGCATGTTATCAAAGTGTTGCAAATACCATGATTAGGTAACCGAGCCTATTTGATTACATTCTTGCATGTGTTGCATTAGGCATCTTGTATAGTTAGAATCATGCATATTTCTAACTAGTTTTTGTTTTGGCTTGGAGTACTCGGTAAGTTTTACGCTTTAGCATACTTGCATAAGTGTGATTGCCATATTGCCATGATTCGCATGATTGCCATGAGGCTATGTGCTTAAATGCTAAACTACTTGAATGCCTATGGATGAAGGCTTGTTGTTTGAATTGGAACGATTCAAAGAATGTGCGTTTTAAGCCCACTTTGTTGTGGCAAGTCATGTTTTAAGCCCACTTGATGTGGCAAGTCTGTATTTTTTAAGCCCACTTGAGGGTGGCAAATTTAAACCATTTTCGCAAACAAACATGAGTTGAATTTGTTCCAAGTCTTGCAAACTAGTCTATACTTGCATGTGTGCATCATATAGTAATGTTAGCTAATAACCGGAACAAGAACACATAAGGTTTATAAAAGAACATATCATGGTTAGTAGAGGCCGA
Source organism: Camellia sinensis (assembly GCF_055761805.1). Lineage (NCBI taxonomy): Eukaryota > Viridiplantae > Streptophyta > Magnoliopsida > Ericales > Theaceae > Camellia > Camellia sinensis. The sequence goes on from NC_138967.1 coordinate 174,629,420, forward strand.
TCTTTGATCTGGCGAGTGGGGGTGCTCATTTCAGGACCTTCCCCTCTCATACCCAAGTTCTCGAGCCGAGGCAACTTTGGTGATGACGAACACGTAGCCTTCGACACGAGTCAGGGTTTCCTAAATTTTCCCAAAACAAAATATTTAGGTGGCAACTCTGTAATCTGGCAAAGCAGTCTAATTTTGACATTATTTGATTTAAAATCAGTTTTCCAAAACGATTTGCCGGATTTAGACTCTTTGGTGTTTATCAATTTCACATTGCACTTGTGAAACTAGATTCAGAACCGCTGGAGGCCGAACTGTGAGGCCTTCTTTTCAAACCCTTTCCGAAAGGCAGGGGCACGGAAAAAGGAAAGTCCACAAGGGGCATGAGAGGTGGCAAGAAGGTAAAGGCTAAATTGACATGCTTTAACTGTAACAAAGAATGACACTTCGCTCAGGATTGTCCTAAGCAGAAGAAAGTACTCCCTTACTTAATTTCTTGTATTCAATACTTTGTTTCTAGTCAAGCATTTGATTGCTTATTCTCTTCATTTTTTGGTTGTAGACTCAGGAGCAACAGACCACATCGTGAAGAACAGAGTAGGGTTCGTTAAGTATCGCTGAGTACCTGCTGGGAGCAGAAAAGTTTACATGGGAAACGAGTCCAGTGTGGTGGTACTTGGCATTGGCACATACAAGCTGGAAATGCAACGAGGGCGCACCTTGTATCTTCATGATGTTCTTTATGCTCTGAATATTTGGGGAAACTTAGTTTCAGTTATTAGCATGATGAGCCTTGGTTTTAGCTTTTGTTTTGAGAATAATGGTGTTAGTATTTATTTGGGAACAATTTTTTATCGTTTTGATTATCTTTTAGATGGTTTCTTAGTTTTGGATATGGATGATTTTAGTTTTAATAAAAATGCCAATGGCTCTTTTTCTTATATTGCATCTATTTGTGATAATGATTCTATGAGATAGCATGCTAGATTAGGCCACATAGGGCAAGACAGGATGACTAGATTGGCTAGAGAAGGCCTTTTAGGCCCACTCGCTAAAGTCACTTTGCCTACTTGTGAGCACTGTCTTGTTGGAAAGGCAACAAGGAAACCATTTGGGAAAGCCAAAAGGGCATCTGTCCCATTACAACTTATTCATTTTGATATATGTGGACCAATGAATATGAGGGCAAGGCATGGAGCCCCTTATTTTGTCACATTTATAGATGATTGCACGCGTTTTGGCCATGTCTATTTGATTTCTCACAAGTCAAAAGCATTGGATTGCTTTAGACGATATGTTAATGAGGTTGAGAATCAATTAGGCAAGAGCATTAAGGCTCTAAGGACTCACCAGGGATGCAAGTATCTATCTGAGCAATTTAAAGTGCTCTATGAGGAAAAAGAAATTATCAAGCAATTAACAATTCCTGGGACTCTGCAGTAAAATGGTGTAACAGTGAGAAGGAATCGCACATTGCTTGACATAGTTAGATCTATGATGGTGCAAGCTAATCTTCCCATTTCTTATTTGGGAGATGCTTTGTTGACTGCTGCCTACATCCTTATCATGTGCCCTCCAAATCAGTTCCTTCCATCCCATATGAGATATGGACTGGTGAAAAGCCTAATATGGGCAATTTGCGACCTTGGAGTTTGGCAACTTACATACACAACGCTTCTCATAAGTTTGGGAAGTTGTGCTCTAAAGGAAAGAAGTGTATCTTCATTCGCTATAGTGAACATTCTAAGGGCTATGTGTTCATTGGGGAGCATTAGAATGAAAGTGTGACTGAAATTGAGTCACGTGACGTGGATTTCCTAGAGGAGGATTTCCCTAGTAGAAGTAAGGTAACTAGAGATGTAGAGCTTTACGAGATGGAGGATCTACATGAAGGCGCACCTAGTAACCTAGTAGAGAATGAGGAAATAATCCCTTAAGCTCCTAGGGACAGTGAAAGCGATTTACCTGCTCATGAATTAGATCCAATAGATGAGGATTCTCAGGATTATCAACTGCATAGAAGCAAACGTAGAGCTATACCCCGTTGTTGTTTTGAGATTGAAGGAGAAGCATTCATGATTGCTCTGAGTGATGAGATGGAGCCTAAGAATCTCAAAGAGGCTCTCTTATCCCCTACTAGTAAACAATGGAGTGCTGCAATAGATGAAGAAATAGAATCTATGAAGAAAAATCATGTCTGGGACTTGGTTAATTTGCTGTCAAAGTGTAAGACTATTAGGAACAAATGGGTTCTCAAAATCAAGCGCAAGGCGGATAGTTCCCAGTGGGGAAAAGCTACACCCAATTAGAGGGTGTGGACTATGAGGAAACCTTTTCACCAGTTGTGAGGTTTGCCTCTATTCGCCTAATTGCCTCTATTCGCCTAATTATGGCCATAGTAGCTCAGTTGGACTTAGAGCTATATCAGCTGGACGTTAAGACTGCATTTCTCAATGGAGAATTGGATGAAGAGATCTATATGGATCAACTAGAAGGCTTTGTGGCAGTAGGTCAGGAGCACAAAGTTTTGAAAGCTTCAACAATCTATTTATGGTTTAAAACAATCATCCAGACAATGGAATCTGAGATTTCCTCGAGCCATTGTTTCAAATGGGTTTACGATGATCAATGCAGATCACTGTGTGTACGTCAAGTGGTCTAAAAACATTTTTCTGATATTGTCATTATATGTGGATGACATATTATTGGCTGGAAATGACAAGGAGATGATTGTCGCCACTAAAAAGTGGTTGTTCTTTACATTTGAGATGAAAGACATGGATGAAGCAAGCTATGTGCTCGGTGTTAAGATCCTTAGGGATCGCTCTAGGAGACTTCTCGGTTTGTCTCAAGAGACTTACATTAAGACTATCCTAGAGCGATTCCAGATGCAGAGCTGCAAACCCATTGACATTCCTGCTGCGAGAGGCGAGAGCCTAAGCCTTGATATGGGTCCTAAGACTCCAGAAGAGAGTGAAAAGATGGCCCGTGTACCCTACGCAAATATTGTTGGAAGCTTAATATATGCTACGATGTGTACACGCACTGACATTTGTTAGCAGTCAGATTGGTGAGTCATTACCAATCCAACTCAGGACCAGCTCATTGGAAAGCAATTAAGAGGATATTACGATATCTTAGAGGGATTGCAGATTACACACTTTGCTACCAAAGTTCAGATCTACATCTAGTTGGCTGTTGTGATACTGATTGAGAGGAGAATTAGATGAGCGCAAGTCCACTTTAGGATATGCTTTCATGCTTAGTGATGGTGCTATTTCTTGGAGCAGTAAGAAGCAATCCTGTATTGCCTTATCGACTATGGAGGCTAAGTTTGTGGCTTGTTTATCTACTATTCAAGAAGTCGTTTGGTTGAGGAGATTCCTTTAGCATTTGGATATTGTCACACACACTTCAGACCTTGTGACTATCCATTGTGACAGCATAGCTGCACTCGTTTACGCTAAGGATCCTAAGTACCACGAGATAACCAAACACATTAATGTGAGGTTCAACTTTATCAGAGACATTGTGGCGCAGAAAGAAGTGATCCTAGAACACATCTCTACAAGTCGCATGGTTGCGGACCCCTTGACTAAGCCCATTGCCAGAGATGCTTATCTTACTCATGTTAAGGCTTTAGGACTACGTAAGTGGTGATATATGCGTATTCAGTTGAACTCTTATTTTTTTTTTTTTTGGAGATATTTATGCCATTAGTATTCATATTTGTATCTATTACAGATTTATGTTTACTACTTTTTGCCATGGTTTGGGAATTAGCACACCCAGAATAAATAAATTTGATGTTAACAGGCAAGATTGGCTCACTCAAACGAGCAATCGCCTTTAGCACTTAGTAACGAGTAAGGATGAGACTAGTGGCTTATTGTATTTAGAGCCAATAAAGAGGCTAAAATTATCCACTAGCTATGTCGCCTTAGTTGGAGCCAAGATAAGGACTTATTAAAGACCGACCATGGATATGAGAGTACCCACTTTTCCATGATGTGCCTATTATGGATAGCCAGATGCGAGATCACATTTGATGCCTAAGAGGCGAGCAAATAGAAAATTCGAGTTAGGCGCTAGAAAGTGACTTGTGCGCTTAAGAGCGACTAGACTAAGATTTGTATGGTGCGTGAGTTTAACATCACTCTTTGGAAGAGTTACTCCACTATAACATGCATTCATATTGCATGTGCTTATCAACTCGTTAGCGAGGTGAGAGAATGGATCCCTGCTTTCTCGCCGTATGAGTCCTAAAAGTCATTTTTTCCAATGACTTCACTCTGTGCCTTTTGTGACCTTTGACTATGTCATAAGATAAGGATTTGATATTCAGCTAATTTAGTATGTTGCCTGCGGTCATGTATGATTCGGCTTTAAGGGACATTACTAGAAAAGCAGTCAATTCCGAGTTAAATGATATGAGGGTGAAGGGAAGATCATCTAGTTCTACATCTCTGCTCTATATTTACTATCGACAACTCATATCGCTCTGTATGGGATGCTAATTGGGTGTGAATAAAATGTGGGACCTAAGAGGGTCAAACATGCTTTTTGAGGGATTAGAGATGTTTTGGACCAATGTAGCTAGATGGGTCTGGGTACATAAGACACTATTTCTATTCTTTTTGGGTTGATGTCTCTATGTTGTCTCATATTGAGTTTTGTAGTATAGAGCTCCCACATGTAGATGTTCTCAATGGTCACACAATTCATTGGCTAGTATGAGATTATTCAATATTTGAGGAGATTGAGATAGAAATGTGGCAATGTCATGCCAACTCATGTGCAAGTGGGAGATGTTTAAAAATTGGGCCGAATATTGGACCCGGATTTAGGCGCCCATGTGGTATGACCCATGACCCATTTAAATTATCTATGTAATTTGAATTTGAATTATTATTTATCCTATTTGGATAACCCACTATCAATATCTATATCTACCATATCTTATCAAGAGATATGGATAGATAGTTAGATGGTTAGATGGTCAGCCTATATATCTGATACAATATATGGGTTGTGGGATGAATCCAATAACGAATGATTTTTTCTATACTCTCTTTAACTCTCTCTGATTAGAATAATGATCAAACCTTTGCACTGTGACTAGTGTGGGTGATATCACTCCATTGCTGGGTGTTTTTAGTTCGTGGTTATGAAGCACGTGATTAACTCACAAAGTTCTTCGTTTTGGATTCTATCACATAAGATATGGTTTGAATCTTTTTACCCGCTGCGTTATTTGTATCTTATAGAGTTGTATTTTGAATTTGTGAGTTTTGAAATTATGATTTGAGCGTGAAAAATTTGTTTAGTAAATGAATTTTGAAAAGAGTAGGGAATTTTGATGTGACATATGATATTTGATACAAAAACTTATAACTCATAACCAAATACACAACTCAAAATTTTATTCAAAACTTATAAAAAAAATTAAAAATTTCTAAATTTTTTTTACTTAAAATATAAAAAATAATAGGTGCTAATTGTCAATCGGCCGGATGTCCGGTTGGACGACTGGTTAGCCCAAATTTTGGAAAAAAGTTTTCAAAAGTGGGTGTGGAATTAATTTTTGAAAACTCTAAACAAACAATACATTCAAAACAAAAGGTGAAAATATGTTCTCCAAACACAACCTATATTTCACCGATGTTTCATATATTTTTTTCCATTTCCCTTTTCAATTATGTCCCCCAAATTTATAAACCAAACACAATCTTAATGTTTTTAATATATTTTAACATTAAAAATTTATATTTTATGATTATATATATTTAATATTTTTGTACTACATTATTTTAATATAATGAGAAATAAAATAATCATTCACTTCTAATCCGATGGGATTAAATTTGAATATCACATGAAATTGCTCGTCGTGTCACTAGATATTTCTAATCTCATGAGACTCCATTTCTCCAAACATACATAATTCTCATAAATTTAACGTGGCTATTAATCCAATCTTATCATCTATCATTCAAAACAAATAAAACTACCGTAGAAAATGAACAGTTTGTCAATCTCAAGAGATTGGTTTAATGGGCACAACTTGAAATTTAGAGGTGTGCTATTTTCATGTTTCATGTTCAATACTTACTCGATGCAAAAAGTTTTTTGAAGTCTGTTCCTACAGAGTGTTTTGCTCTGGTTTTAAATAAAATTCTCGTAAGTAAACAGTGAAATTGATCTTTTAAAATTTTGGGCAAATTACAAATATTCCTCTCGAGATTTGGTAAAAATACAGATTCTTTCTTGAGGTTTGAGAAATTACATCCCGCCCCCTGAAGTTTATATTTTCATAATAAATTGTCCCTGAGATTTTTATTTTCATATAGATTCTCTCATATTTTTCGTAATTTGTTATGAAAATTTGACCCTCAAGAAATAATTTGTAATTTTTCAAACCTTAGGGAAGAATTATATTTTTATCAAATCTCGAGAGGATATTTATAATTTATCCTAAAATTTATTGAAGTTAGAATAAATTGATCCAAATATTTAATTGTAAAAAAAAGTTTGTCCGATGATCTCCTTAAATCTTACGCAACTTTTCTTTCCGTAGATGTCAACATGTGAAATAAATTTAGATAGGTTAGGTAGCTATTTATTGTATTTTTGCTGATGTGTCAACAAATTATTTGTTGTCCGCTAACAGCAAGTTGCTGGTTTTGCATCGGGCTCAATGTCTTTGGATAATGATCATTTATATTGTTCAATAAAGTAATGTGCGTGATTGGTATAATTTATGTATTATTTGGATCAAAAAGTAAAATAGAAAATTTTTTCATTTGTCAATTATTCTTATATTTGTGTATCTATCATTATTCTGCTTTCATTTGTTAAAAAAAAAAAAAAAAAAAATAGTCATGATCACTCAACCCCCTGACATTAATCTATCTTATTTTACACAAAAGTAAAAAATAAATAATTTATTAATTTATTTAGAACGCGTCACTTTTTATTTTATTAAATATGTTTTTCATAATAATTAACAAAATTAAATAATAAATTATATCCAAAACAAACCAACCAAGTAGGCTCGCCACGTGGCCGACAAACTAGCACGCACATTTTCCACAGGAGCCGTCTGAACCTTTGGATGGACCACCATCTTAACGGTTGTTTTATGTGCACCGAAACAAATTATTATAAAGTCGGATATAATCTAGGAAAATTTATCCATAGGTCCTAGTTTTTGAAAAGTTGAATCATTTAGTCCTAAAAATTTTTTTATGCTCCATTTAATCCCATTTGCACATCAATTTAATGTTCGAAACATTAATCCGATGTTTGGAATCTAATGTTCGAAACATTAATCTGATGTTCGAAATCGAATGTTCGAAACATTAATCTGATGTTTGAAACATTGTAATGGGACCTTTCAGTCTATAAAAAAACTTTTAGGACTAAACAGTGTATAAATTATTAATTTGGGATTTATTGGTGCATCCCCCTATAATCTATATATTATATAAAAGAAATAGAACTCATAAGTTCAATTTTAATTTTTTTATTTTTTGACTTAAAAAAAATTAACATTTATTGATTTTTTTCAAACTTTTTTGACTTCTCACATATATATACCTTTTTTAACTTCTCTCATGCCTATTTAATTATTTTGAAAATAATAATTATCCCCTATTTTCAATTTTTCTCATCCCTATTCGATTATTTTGGAAATAATAATTATCCCTTAATTTATGGATTTCAAATGAAAATATAACAAAAATATTTTATAATCTCTTCATTGTAATTTCTCTCATCAATTTTCAAAATAAAATATTAAAACTTGCCTTCATTTGCATCTCCTGAAAAAATCAGATAATATTTTTCATGAGAATTGTGATTATCTATCTATATCTTATTTATTATATTATAATATAACCCAAAAAAAATTAAAAATCAGATATATAAAAAGATAAAATTAATAAATGTGATTTTTATTTATTCAGTTAAAATTTTTATTTTGCTCTCAATATCCAATTTTAAATTTTAAAAATCTTTAAAATCTATCTAAACAAATCTAACTTGAAAATATCTCACATCATCATATTTTAAAAATCTTTAAAGTTAATCTAAAAAATCTTTAAAGCCTATCTAAACAAATCTAATTTGAAAATAACTCACATGTCTATCACATATTTAACTCACATCGTGACTTGCCTAAATAATAATAATTAAAAACAAATAGAAATTACAGATAAATTAAATTAAAAAAATAAAAATCCACAATTCCATCTTAAATAAATTAAAAATAAATAAATAAATAGAAACCACACAAAAATAAATAAGATAAGATTTTAGATATAGATCTCAAAAAGATATGACAACATCTAAATTTGAATTATAATTTAATAATATAATTAACTATTTTTTTGATGTATATCTATCAAAATTTTAAATCACTTAATGGGACAAATTAATTAATTTTTAAGTCTTATTTAAAGAATAATTTGATTACTCATCCCAACTCTAGACTTCGTTGGCACTAGTGGAGTAGCTGACAGATTAGGCGGGGCGAGATCTAAGTTGTTGAGGGATAATATTCTACCACTTCATAAATTTATTTGTTTTTAAATTTTATTTTTTTTCCCTGTACGAGTCTCTTTCTCTATTATTGTTATTTTATTTTATAGAAAATGTGAAAAGTTATTGAGAATTCAAGATTGTACTATAACATTAAATTTTTGTATAGCTAAGTAAATTTAAAAATTTTAAATATCATTATATTTTTTATTTTTATCCTTTTTCTAACCTATTATACCATTATTGCTATTTGTTAGTTTGCTAATCATGATTCAATTAATTGAAAATGAAAGTTTAGTATAATTTTTCATATATATTAATTAATTTGTTACCGTTATATTTGTATATAATAGCATAATATATAGGAATAATCTCCAAATATAATTTCTATTTTTTTATGTGATTAAAATAGTCCATCTTAAAATAATATATAGAGGAGTTAGATGACTACTTTTATCTCCAAAAAAACCCAATCTTTTTTTTTATATATACTTTTTAATTTTTTAAATTGAAACATCAGTTGTTTATGTCCACAAAACAAAATTGATAAACACATATCCAAAAGATACACATTTTTTTTCTTTTTTTTTAATAGGTAGAATATTTACAAATGAAAAATGTTTGAGACCTTAAAAAAAAATTCATAATTCGACTTATAATGATATGGTCATAAGTGTCAATATAATTCCAATTAAGATAACTTTCAACCCTTAATATATTTTTTATCGTATTATAATTTGATAGAAATTTAAAAAGATGAAGTGTTGGAAATTATTTTTTTCATCAAAATCGATGAAAAGAAAAAAAAATTGGGATAAAAATGAAAGTTCTTTTAAAATTTGATAAAAATTTAATGATAAAGTTAAAGTAATTCATATCAAGTCAAATTTTTTATTCAAATTCAAAATCAAATTAGATAAAAAAAAAAATGATGAAAGGTTGGAAATATTCCAAGACTTTTTTATTCTTAAAGACTAGAAATTCGTGTGCGTGTTATATTCATATTGTATTTTTAGTTATGAAATTAAAACCAATAGAAATGTAACTTAAATTAATAACAGAAACATCATATCATTTATTGTTAAATATCATTTCACTTCACATTTATTAATAAAATTGTATATTTTCCTTAATTATAATTTTTAAATTTGTCTATTTTCATAACAAGAAGAGGTATATCATAACTCATGTAACCTCATTTAATTAGGTTTAATTTTTTTTTTATTACAAATTATCAAAATTGCACCAAATAGATTTATATATATTTTTTACATTTTTTTAAACTAATAATTTAAAAAGTTATAAACATAAAGATTAACTTATAAATTTCATATATACCACAAGACAAAATATTAAATTACTTCACATATTTATAATAATTTTTTAAAAATTTATAAAATCTATGCACGGGTTATTACTAATTTTTTTTTATATAAATTTGGTTTTTCTCCGGTGTTCAGGCCGGTGATTATGGGATCATTTGTCGAAAGTCAATTTTTAATTCATTTTAAGTCATATCACTTTTAACATAAAAAAATTAAAAAATTAACTTTTAATTATCTTTTTAAAACATTCCTATAATGGATTTCGTTTTAATAATTTAAATTATTTATTTTATAAGATTATTTATATATTATTTATTTAAAAATCATGAGTGCATCCTATCGGAAGACTGGTGTCCACAGCACTGACTCTTTTAAAGATCCGACGGTGCGGATGAAATGGAGTGTCGTGTTGTCACAATTTACGTGTTTGGCAAACGTATTTTTTAAATTTTTTTTAGTTAAAATTAATGAAAAGACAAAATATGTTAAAATAGATAATAAGACAAAATATCACATTAAATTTATAATTATTTTATTTTTTTTTCTCATAAGTATCACATCTAATTACAAAAAAATCTAATTATCTTTTCAAACTGTTGGCACCATAAATTTGCAATATTTATTATTTATATAATTACGGGACATGTGACATCCTCCTACTTATTTAGAAATTATGAAAAATTATGAAATATGAATAGATGATGGAGAACAAAATGGAGAACGTAGTGGAAAACATAGAGCATGAAGTAGAGGTTGAATGAAGTTATGAAAGATCATGGAGTATGAAATGGATGAGGTGGAAGAGTGGGTAGTTTTAAATAGTTTTTTCTTACAAATATTTGTCTATAAATAGCCATTCATGGCTACATTGTAAAGACCCAAACTCATACTATCTAGAAATCAGTTCATTTACTTCTAATTTCCTTTCCAGTTTTTACATTTACAGTTCTTTGCATTTTTAGCACTTCAATTCATGTATTGCACTTCATTTCCTAGGAGTAGTTTCAAGTAATCATTGTTGTAAATCTTTTCAAGTAATCATTGTTGTAAATCTTTCAAGACTGGATCATTTCATTATAAGTTCTTATTCACTCAATGAAATTTAGTTTCTAAATTGTTCTGTACTTGTTTTTTCTTGTAAAATTCTCCTAAAACAAACCACTAGTAAAAATCATCTTCATTGAGATTGAAAGAATTTCAATGCAATCATCTGATAATTGGTTGGTAATTATAAATTTTGTAAGAACTTATTGATCATTGCTGGCATACTTAAAATTCCACAATTAATCTTCGAAAAGCCGAAAAAGCCAACATATGTTTTTTGGCATGCCCAATGGGACTATTATAATGGTTAGATGTAAACGACAATGAGAAAATGAGCGCCTTGAAGAAGGCATAGAAGAAGAAATGACAAACAAATTGAATTTTGCTATTCAAATTTGTCAAAATGAAATATATTGGTGTGAAAGAAAAATTTTGGATCTTCAAGAAGAGATCCATTTTCTTGATAAATTAAACTTTCATCCCTTACAATATTATTTGGTGGAAGAAAAAAATACCATTTAATTGGAGAAATTCATCAGCTTGATATGGAAATTTGCCAATGGAATGACGAGTTGTCAACTCTCACTTCTAAGTCTTTAAATGAGGCTTTAATGGCCGAAATTGGTGAATTTTTTCAGAATGTTTCCATGGTTGAAAATAGCAAAAGTAAAGAGTTGATTTCATCAATGGCTCGAGGGGTTCAAGAACCCGTTTTTAAAAAACCAAATTACTAAATTAATATAACAAAAAAGTATGTTCTTAAGCCAAATTTGGCTAACAATGATGTTCCATGCATGGCTTGGGGGGTCCAAAAACCAATTTTTAGAGAGTCAAGTCATGAAAATAACATACCTATGGGGGATTTTCATAAGCCATTAATGGCTAACACAGAAAAACAACCCACTTTGCCAAATAATTATGAAAATTAATTCAGCAAAAGTCATGTTTTTAAACCAAACATGGTCAAGAATAATGAACAAGCAACTGTTCATAAATTCAAAATTTTTAATATTTTTCAAAGTGTCAAAAAGTATGAAGTTTCATGGTCACACTATACCATGACTTTTGTTGTTCAAAATTTATTTTGGATTTGTGGATCACGTCAAATGTTGACTTTGATGGATGGCTAACAAATAATATTTCGTTATTGCAATATATTGGACCAAAAATATGGTTATTAGTTGATCCATAAAACCATCACCATTTGGTTTTGTGGTTACTGTTGAAGCATGTCCCAATACGCTTCAAAGCATGTTATTAAAAACATGTGAGAGTTGTTAATCCAACTCTTTGGATTTGACTCGAAGAGATGTCGTAAGCATTCTAAAAGGACAACTTTGATCCTTTAGTAATATATGTGACTTTCGAATGGTGATTTTGTCATCAATAAACACCTTCGAAATGTAACATGGAACGAGAAGACTTTCGAAATGTGTACCTCCCTTCAAATATATGTAAAATGACAATTAATTAATTATCAAATAAAGCCTATTTTTTTGCATGATAATTAGTGGCTTTACTGATAAATTGTCACGACCCCATTCCGCCCCTAGTAGAATGGTGTCATGATGGCCAATAATCCAAGATTACCAAAGGCCAACTTGCCAGGATTCACACACAATCAGAGTATACATATGGGGCTTACATGTGCGGAAGTAATAAATTTAAATCTAAATAGTTCACAAAAGTTGTGCATAGATCAAATAAAATGACATACATCATGACATGGTTTACAACTTGGATACAAACAAAATAAAATACATATTACATCTTGATCAAAAGGCTTCTCAAGCCGAAATAAACAAAAGACATGAATTACAAACTAAGAAGCATAATCTTCAAGATGCTAGCAAAACATGAATCCAAAACAACTTGCAAATAACATCTAGGCATCACCGCCTTCTTGCTCGTCACCTATATATATATAAGGAGAGGGTGAGCTTAGATACTCAGTGAATGATATTAGTAATAAAGGTTTAAATGAATGATATCCGAGATCTTTATCAAAACAATACATATCATAGCTTGTACAAAATCAAAGGATGAACCAAGTTCATTTATCAAGTCTTTCAAAGATTCAAGGGATGCTTACTAGCATCAATATAATACAAGGGATGACATTTCTGACAAAACAAGGGAATAATCGACCTGGAATCGATTAGACAAACCCACCCGTACAAGACCGTTGGTGGCAAGGGAGATATCTCAAACAAGGATACTAGTTGCATTATAGTCCCCTAGCACTAAGAACTTTCCAAGAATGTCATCAAAACAAGATAATACTTGATACAAAACTAGGGATAGTCATTCATACTTAAACAAATACTTTTCCAAAATAAAACAAAGCAAAGCTTTTGTCAAAATATTATAACATACCTTTATTAAAAATACCACTCACATAGCTCTTCGGGTGCAGGGATTAAGGCAAGAATCCAAGACCTACAAATACATGGCAAGGTCCACCAAATGTATTTCAAGAAGACAAGAAGGAATGCTCAAAAGATGGCTATGCAATGCATCCTTAAAACAAGCCTTACATGAGTGTAAATGATCCCAGCATTTCTTTCAAAACTAAGTCAAGACAAAGTAAGACATGTGCTGAGAGTTAAAACACTATTTTTCATCTCGAGAAAACATGCTGGGTACCAACCAGGTCTTGGCCGAGGTCCCACACCTCTTGGCCGAGATATGGTCTCCTAGGCCTAGATGCGCATGCAAGGTAGACTAAAGTGCAGGTGATCATACAAGGTAGGCCAAGGTGAGATACGATGCTTGGCCTAGGTGTGAGATCTAGGCAAGAGTGGGTCTTGGTGACCACACTTAGGGAAATGAAGTCTGGAAAATTTGGGTTTCCTCTTGAAAAACATAAAGAACATGAACATAAAGAACATGAATGTTAAAATCATAACTTCTTTATTCAAAATCTGAGATTTCATGATATGAGTTGAAAAACATGAACCTGGGTACCCATACTTGAAGATTCCATGAAAACAAACACAAAAACATGGATCTTGATACAAACTTTAGATCAAAACATGGGTTTTTCTTGAAGAACACAAGAACATCATTTTCTCTTTCTAAAACAACTTTAAATCAATGCATGGCTCATGAATCATGCTAGATCATGCAATGTGATCAAATAAACATAAAGAACAACAAGAGTAAATCAAGAATCTAACCTCAAAACACGGATCGAACGGTTCAAACTCTAAGGATCAAGCTTGGAAATCTACTTCTCTCTCAAGAACTCCTTCTTCCTCTTCCTAGAGCTTCTCTCTCTTCTAGGGCAAAGATATATAGCAAATGATATTTTTTCTTAATAGCTTACTGACATAACCCTCTGTTGGGACACATAGCAACGTCTGGTTGGGTTTTCCTCAAAAGGTGACTGAATGACAAGACAAGAGCATGACAAAGGATGTATAACAAATAAGGTGACAAGGGCACTCTGACAAAGCAATGACCTCGAATCAAGACATAGGCTTCAGGCAAGAAGGTTTCGATGATCTCGGCTATGAAGGATAACACTTGGCCTAGCTGTGCCACACCTCGACCTAGATGTACCACACCTCGGTCTAGGTCATACCAGTCCAAAAACAAGATCACTAGGTGCAAGGATCAAGGATGTTGGATGCCTAGATGATAACATCTCAGCCTAGATGATACACATCTCGGCCCAAGTGATGCACATCTCAGCCTAGATGATGACATCTCGGCCAATATACCAGGGTGAATGTGGAGATCAACCAAAGTGGTTCCAAGATGGTCCTAAGCGTAAGAGGTTCAAGGATGTGACCTAGGCTACACACATCAAGCAAGGAACAAAGCATACAAGCAATACTCAAGCAAATCACATAAGCACAAAACAAGATAGGGACCTTTACTTTAGGCAAAACAAGTCGAAATCTACAAATGCAAGCTTAACAAAACAAAATCATGCGGATGCACATGAACATGGCTAAGACGAGGATGAGGGTCATTACATAAACATTTTATAGCCATTTGTTACGTGAAAATGTAACTATTATTCTACAAAAGTTAGTTCGAAGAACAACGGTTTTGGTGTCTTCGGAGAATTAATAATTGGTTCGAAGCATAAAATTAACATTTTCATTAATTACGTGTGAATCAGAACATACAAAATTTGAACAACCACAATGTTGGCCAAAAGTTGCTTCAAAAGCCCTTTTGCCATAATTTTGTAAGTTTCGAAGTACTCCGTCTTGCATCAACAACAGTTTCAAAGAAACAATATTAGTGGTTGTGAATCTTCGAAGTTGGCCAAAAATTGCTTCGAAAGCCCTTTTGCCATAATTTTGTGAGCTTCGAAGAACTCTGTCTTGCCTCAACAACAACTTTGAAGAAACAAAATTCGTGGTTGTGAACCTTCAAAGCTTTGCCAAGTATTTCCAAGGATATAATTCGTCCTTTGTCGATGGCACCTTCGACCTTCAAATGATGATTTTGGTCCTCTACATCACCTTCAAAGCTGGTTATTTCACATATGTAGCAACTTACTAAGGTAAATCATTGGCTTTGCCTTGAAAATATGAGGTTATCTTTTGAAGCTTTTCCTCAAGACCTTCAAATGATGAATTTGGTCATTTATACACACTTAGACCATAAAAGGGTGATTTTTGGTCCTTCATACCACATTCGAAGCTTGTTATTTAGCATGTGTAACAGCTTGTTAAGGTGAATCATTGGCTTTGCCTTAAAAATATGAGGTTTTGAATGATTTTAAGTGCCAGCAACATCAACCTATTTCAAAAGGTTCTAAGTTTTCTAAGTGTTTGAAATACGAGTAAAATAAAATTGTTTAATTTCCTTTAACGGATTGATGTTGATTTGAAGTACATATATAATATCCCTTCAAGGCATATATATATATATATATATATAATTCGAGACATCTAGTCATAATTTCATGCTCATTAGAAGCACTTTATTCGTGCTATTATATCATTCAAAGCACTTTGTTGATATTATTCGAAGCATTTTGTTACTTAGACTAGTCATGTGCTTAGTTCAGCCCTTCAAAAATTCAAGTAAACATCATTTTAAGGGCCGCAGGGAGTAATGTTGGCACCATAAATATGTAATTTTTATTATTTATACAATTACAAGATATGTGGCATCCTCTTACTCATTTAGAGGTTATGAGAAGCTATATAGCGATCCTGGTTTTGACCCGATTCTTATGGTATCCCGGACTCAGGTTTAATGCTTTCATATTGTTGTTTACCGCTTTCTCCACTTGTACCTCCTTGAAATTGGCTTTAGGGTTGTCGTGGTTGTATTTGGGCAGGTTGGTCACTCGTTTTTCAAACCTTGTGCTGCCTAGGATTTTGGTCCTTAACTCGAGCGGCACTTCCTGTGCTCGAGCGGGCTTTGCAAACACTCAGTACTTTTGCAGGTTTTCAAAATTATTGAGAGAGTGATTTCTACGCTCGAGCGGCGTTTCCTATGCTCAAGCGGCCTTTCTTGCGCTCGAGTGTTGGTCTGTTGTCTACAAAACTACTGAATGTATATTTTCCACGCTCGAGCGTTACTTCTTGCACTCGAAGGGTAAGTGTCTTGTCGATTGTGTCTTGGCACTCGAGCGGAACAACTTATTGTGTCTAACGCTCGAGCATCAACTCTTCCGCTCTTGCAGACTGTGCATATATCACATTGCGAAATGACTTTTTACATCACTTTTTTAGATCTTTTCTCCCAAAAACCTAAAGTTGAGACCCACTCTCTCTAAAACACACACACACTCTCTCTCTCTCTACATTTTCACCTAATTTTAGTGATTTCTTCACCTTAATCCCTTTGATAAAAAGGTAGACCATCTCAAGATCTCCATTTTTATCTGAATAGAGTTAGATTTCGGCATCTTTGAAGTTTCACACTTGTTTAGCTCGTCTTCTCTCTTTGAGTAAGGATTTTCTACACTTTTATATGACTTTTAGCTTAGTTATTTGTCATTGTGTAACAATGGTAGGATTTGGGAGTTGTTTGAACAAACCTAGGGTTTGGGGGGTGAAATAAAAAGAGAGTTTTTTTGGTAAATAAGAAATAAGTGGATATGGAGTTTGAATATGAGGTTATATTGTGCCAGAATTGTTGATTTTGGTACTTAGATTGATATTTGGAAAAATGGGAAGTTTTGCCCTAATTGGATTAAATTGTTATTTTGCATAAATGATTGAAATTGATAATGGTAATGTGAAATTGGATATCTATTTATGTAAATAGTGGAGTTGGACACGTATTGTCTCTCACCTATGGAAATTTGAATAATGTATCTGTTGAGAAAATTTTACATCTATTTAGAAATATCTGTATTGGGCTATCGGTGGAGGATAGCTATGATTGTTGTAGAAATTGCATGAGAATTATGTAAATTGAAATTAATCTATTGTTGGTTGTCATTAAATATGACTATGATTTATATACATTGTATATGTGTGATTATTTGAGAGGAGAAAGAGGATGTACTCCATTGTTTGGGAAGAGATAGGGGATGGACTCCATTGAAATTAAGTTGGCTGGATTGTCTAAGGTAAAAGTCTCGAAATATTGTATATATATAGGTGCCGATCCTGCGAACGAAATTTCCGTAAAATAGCAGATTTGAAGTGTTTGTGTGATAGTGTATTGAATTGGAAAACCACTAAGTTGTAGTCTCAGTTGGGTTATTGAAAATGATGAAATTGACTCATGAATTGAGAATACTGAATTGACTTATGAATTGAGAATATTGAATGAACTTGAAATGAATTGAAAGAAAATGAATTGAGGTATGAACCTTGGCGTCTTTCGGTTATATAAAATGTGGAGATTTTGTCACCGACATTGTATATACACATTGTACTTATATCTTTGTTAAATCTCATATACTGTGTTAGATTATTTTTACTGGACTTTGGCTCACCCTAGTTAGGGAAAACCATTTTCAGGTGCTAGTGATCTGCCTCCAACAAGGCAATGGCTTGGAGGGATTTTAGGAGCAAGAGCTTCTTTATTTTTGTTATATTCCTTGTATAGCCAAGGCTTAAATTGTATTGAGCTAGACTCAATTTTGTGTAACCAAGTAATGGCTTGGAAAGATGTAAGCCTATAGGGCATATGACTGTTTGTTTAGTTTCAATTCCTTTATCACTGTAATACATGCTGCAGATTCAGGATGAACATTTGTGAATGTATAATGTATGTGTTAACTTTTGTAAACAAACTCTAATGAATGAATATACTTTATATCTATTATCCTTCTTCTTATGAGTTGGATTTATGGTATTTTTTGGGAAGGCGTTACAAGTTATGAAATATGAATAGATGATGAAGAAAAAAGTAGAGAACATGGAATATGAAGTGGAGGTTGAAGGAAGTTATGGAAGATCATGGAGTATGAAATGGAGGAGGTGAAAGAGCGGGTAGTTTTAGGTAGTTTTTTCCTACAAATGTTATAGCGACCTCGGTCTTTTCTCTTTAAATTATTGTATCCGGACTTAGGTTCCGTGGATCCTGTCATTACTTATTGGTTGTCGTTGTCCTTTAATCTCTTTGTATTTGAAGTATAGGTTGGGTTGGGCGGGTCTGTTACAGGTTGGTTGATTTTAGATGCCAATAGGTGATGCCCAGATTTTGGCCTTTACGCTCGAGCGGAAGTTTTAACGCTCGAGCGGTCCCTTCGTTGTTGCTTCTCCGCTCGAGCGGTAATTTTGACGCTCGAGCGTGATTTTCCATCTTCCAGTATTTTGCTCTGCAGTTCTTCCGCTCGAGCGGTAGTTTTTACGCTCGAGCGTGATCCCTTGTTTTTGCTCCTCCGCTCAAGCGGTGAGTTTGACGCTCGAGCGGGTGCCAGCGCCTGCAAAACTTCTGGAAGGGTGCAATCGACGCTCGAGCGGCTTTCTTCACGCTCGAGCATGATTCTGTGTCTTACGCTCGAGCGGGGCTTTCTACGCTCGAGCGTAGAGTCGATTATATCAGTCCGTGATTTCACTTTTTGGATCACTTTTTGACCTACTTTTCCTTCATAACTTTTTAAAAACCGCCCCTGGAGTGTTTTTATCTCTCTCTCTCTCCCTCTACACACCTTCTCTCTTTCGATTGATCTACTTAGAGTGAGTTTCTACCTTAGATCCTTTATTAAAAAGTTAGAGTGGGTTGAGGGCTTCGTTTTAATCTGAGAAACTTGGGATTTGGAGCACGTTGGTCTTTGGTCTTCATCTCCATCTTCTCAATACGGGTTATTTTCTTCGAGGTAGGGATTTTCCTACTCCAATTTATATGTTTTGTTCTAAGTTTGGTATTTTGATAGGTTGGGGACACTTTGAAAATTTTGGGAACAAAACCTAGTTGAATTGCTAAATTGATTTGAGTAATTAATTTAAGGAAATTGGGGAATTTGGTTAAATCCATGAAATTGGGGAATTTATTGATTAAATGGTGTAGTTGGTTAATATAAATCACTCGCCTATTGAATTGTTGGTATATTTATTTTTCGAGTTTAGAAATAACTGTTTTGGGCTATCGGTGGAGGATAGTCGTGCTTGTTGTAGACATTGCATGCGGATTAGGGAAAATTGAAACTAATCAATTTGTTAAGTCATAAATTTAGACTATTGAATTAATACAGAAATTACATGTATTGATTGAGCATTGCATATGCATATTGTTTGGGAGGAGATAGGGGATGTACTCCACGGTTTAGGGGAAGATAGGGGATGGACCTCTAAACCGGATTATTGTTTGGGAGGAGATAGGGGATGGACTCCATTAGCACCATATTTATGTGTGCTTATTAGATTGAAGTGTTTTTACATGATTATTGATACAGCACTAAAATGTGTATCAAATGGGAAGTATGAAGTGTTTTGATATGAGCATGAGTCTCATTTGTTTTGTTGATATTGGAAGTAATGTGAAGATGATATATAATTCACTGTTGTAAGTTTGGCCAGGTTCAGAGCCATGATTGATAATAATGGAAAGTGAAATATGTCTTAGACATTAGTGTCATGAGACTGTTTAATGATAAAATTGATTATCTTGGTTAACCATCTATTGAATGCTGTAGCTTTATTCAATGCTTATGTTTGGTTTAGTATTTTTCTACTGGGCTGTGGCTCACCCTTTATGGGAACATCATTTTCAGGTTCAGGTGATAAGCTACCTCCACGGACTTAGCCTGGAAGGATTTGATGTTTGGGATTTTGAAGACTTGTCTTTAGTTATATGTTTTACTTTGTTATTTTTTTTGAGATTTCATGTAAACATTCAAGCCTAGGGCTTAACTTATAAGTGAGTTAGTACTCATCCTTTTTGTGTCCAAGTGTTAGCTTGGAAAGATGTAAGCCCTTAGGGCATTTATTTTGATGTTGCAGGATGTTACATGTGATGTCTTTCAATAAGAATACTCTGATGAATAACCCAAATGATTCGTTTTCTTTTATAAATGCATGTTAATGTTATGGTTATTATGGGTTTATTTGAGGGCGTCGCAACTTGGTATCAGAGCGTACCGGGTTCGAATACTTTGGGTACGTGGGAAGTGATTAGTATCACAATGGGTTCGTCTCGCTTGATAGAGACTTAGATGTACTGTTATGTGCTTATATGATAGCATGTTTATGTGAATATGTGGGTATGGAACGTAGTTTCTTGGATGTTAATTGGACCCTTGAGTTTCTAATAGTCTTGTTGGAAAGGCACTTGATCAATGCTGTTTCCAACCGGAACTATAGTAACGCTTCGGGACTATTATTATCCAGGAATGAAATTCGTAGGTGCTTATGTGATTATGTGCTTACGTGGAATGAATTATTTTTGTCCAATGCATTAGGACGCGAGTGTTTAGTTTCAGCACATTTATTAATGTGCTAACGTCTTTGTTTGTTTCCTTTATTAGGATGTCAGGACGAGGACGAGGACGCGGTAGGCGTGGTAGGCCGGGTAGGCAGGAGGTACCGGTGCCAGAGGAGATTCCGGCAGTTCATGAGGGAATTGGCCAGGCCAATGTGGCCGAGCCAGTAGGCCAGCAGGTTATGGGCGCTTTAGCCCGAGAGATAGCAGGGGCATTCAGGGAGTCAGTAGGCATTCTTAGGGCTGAGAATCAAGCCCAGGTTGTTGTTGCGGATGCAGGACCTTCCTTTTTGAAGAGGGAGTTCTTTCGGTCTAATCCGGATGAATTTGTGGGTGATCCTAAAGAGCCGCTTAAGGCAGATGAATGGCTCGAACAGACAACGAAGACGTTTGAGATGCTTGGCATCGAAGACGAGGGGTTGAAGGTGACCTTGGCATCATTCCAGTTGAAGGGGGATGCGGGTCAGTGGTGGAAGTTCACTAAGGGGCGTATAGGAGTTACATGGGAGGCTTTTGTGAATGCTTTCCAGGAGAAGTTCTTATCTCCAGCAGTTAGGGAGAAGCTGAGAGACCAGTTCTGCCAGCTTAAGCAGTCGAGTTCTTCAGTGGCCGAGTTTGAGGCTGCATTTACTAGTTTGTCCAGGTTTGCACCTGAATTGGTAGCGTCTGAGGAACGCCGTTGTATTGAGTTTGAGAGGAAGTTGAGGCGTGGCCTCAAGCTGAGAGTTGGGGGAACTATGATTCGGGATTATGGGCGGTTGGTTGATGCTGCAGCCCACATGGAAATCATGATGCAGGAGGAGGAGGAAGGACAGAAGGGCTCCAAGAGGAGTCAGGATGGTCAGAGTGATGGTAGGAGACAGAAGGGTTTTAATCCCCAACAGTCTCAGAGTAGCTTTTCTAGATCGACTTTTCCTGTGCCGAGTGCTAGTTCGGGGAAAGGCAGTCAAGGAGACATTACCTGCTTCAAGTGTGGCCAGCTGGGCCACAAGTCTCCAGTTTGTCCTCAGAGAGGAGGAGTGCAGAGAGCAGCATCATCTTCGGCTCGATCTTAGAGCCAGAGTCAGGGTAGAGGCCAGCCACTCTCGTGTTATCAGTGTGGTCAGCCAGGGCATATGAAGAGGTATTGCCCGCAGTTGGGTGGCACACCTGGTGCATCTGGTTTGAGGCAGATTCAGGTTCAACAGCCAGCTCAGTCGGGTCAGTCCTCGAGGGCCAATCAGGGGGCTTCATCGTCTCAGTCGGTGCAACAATCTTATGCTCCTAGGGGTGAGCAGGTTGATCAGAGGTCATCTGGGCGCGTGTATGCTGTTACCACGCAGGATCTTGTACCGGCTCCATCTGTTGTGAGAGGTACTTTCTTGTTTTGCAACTCGGTTGCTAATGTTTTGATTGATACGGGTGCATCTCATTCCTTTGTGTCTGCTGCATTTGCATCTGTTTTGGAGTTGGAGTTAGCACAGTTAGCATCTCCTATTTGTGTAGTGTCGCCTCTTGGGGGTGAATTGATTTTGAAACACGGTGTTAGGGGTTGTGATATAGAGGTTGATTACCATAGAATCCCATTTTCCTTTGTAGTTATGCCTATGAGAGGTTTCGATGTTATTTTGGGTATGGACTGGTTATCGTCGTACCGGGCAGTTATTGATTGCTACCGCCAGAGAGTCACTTGTTGTACCGTGAATGGTGAGTGTTTTCATTTTCTGGGGGATCGTGTTGGTAGTGTTTTGCCACCGGGGTATGTTCCGCGAGGACGGAGTGAGCTTAGTGGTCTGCTTGCTAACCTTTCGATTAGTGAGGACGGTGAGACTCAGATCGTGTTACCAAGGGTGGTGTGTGAGTACTCGGACGTTTTTCCCGAGGATCTTGTTGGTTTGCCACCGCATCGAGAGATTGAATTCTCTATTGACTTAGTGCCCGGCACGGCGCCGATTTCTATGGCACCTTATCGTTTTGCCCCAGCTGAGTTAGTTGAGTTGAAGACCCAACTCCAGGAGTTGCTAGATAAAGGCTTTATACGTCCTAGTGTTTCGCCTTGGGGAGCACCGGCCCTCTTTGTTAAAAAGAAAGGTGGTGCTTTGAGACTTTGTATAGATTACCGGAAATTGAATCGGGCTACGGTTAAGAATAAGTACCCTATGCCCCGTATAGATGATCTGTTCGATCAGTTGAAAGGTTCCCGTTGTTTCTCGAAGATAGACTTGAGATCAGGTTATCATCAGTTGAGAGTCAGGGAGGAGGATATTCCAAAGACGGCATTCCGTACGCAGTATGGCCACTATGAGTTTTTGGTGATGCCATTTGGGCTTACCAATGCACCGGCAGTATTTATGGATTTGATGAACCGGATATTCCGGGAATTTCTAGATCGTTTTGTAGTCGTCTTCGTGGACGACATCCTTATCTATTCACCTTCAGAGGAAGAGCACGAGGAACACTTGAGGGTGGTGCTTGATTTACTTAGAGCCCATCAGCTTTACGCTAAGTTTGGGAAGTGTGAGTTCTGGCTAGAGGAGGTGAAGTTCTTAGGCCATGTAGTTTCTAGGCAAGGGGTGTCTGTTGATACATCCAAGACAGAGGCAGTGCAAGATTGGGTACAGCCTAAGAGTGTGTTTGAGATCCGCAGTTTTCTGGGATTAGCTGGGTATTATCGCCGGTTTGTAAGAGATTTCTCCAGATTAGCTTCGCCTTTGACTAGATTGACTCGGAAGGGAGTCAAATTTGTTTGGAGTGAGACTTGTGAAAAATCGTTCCAGGAGTTGAAAGTTAGACTGACCACTGCTCCAGTCTTGATTATTCCGGAGAGAGGGTTGGGTTATGCAGTCTATTGTGACGCCTCACGAGAGGGTCTTGGTTGTGTGTTGATGCAAGAGGGGAAAGTGGTTGCCTATGGCTCACGTCAGTTAAAAGTTCACGAGAAGAATTACCCTACGCATGATTTAGAGTTAGCGGCTATAATATTTGCCTTGAAGATTTGGAGACATTATCTTTACGGTGAGAGGTTCGAGGTATTCTCAGATCATAAGAGTCTGAAATATTTGTTCACACAGAAAGACTTGAACTTGAGGCAGAGGAGGTGGATGGAATTTATTGAGGATTATGACTTTGAATTGCATTATCATCCGGGAAAGGCCAATGTGGTGGCCGACGCCCTTAGCAGGAAACCTGTTGGTGACATAGCTAGTATAGCCATCCGAGAGTGGGAGATGTTAGGTGCACTTGGAGAGTTTGATTTGCTTCTGGGCGAATCCGTTGAGGCTGCGGCCTTGCTTTCTGTTGTTGCGCAACCTACACTTGTGACTCGAGTGTTAGAGGCTCAGAGGGGCGACCTTGAGGTAGAATCCCTCCGTGAGAAGATTTCTGGTGGGAAGGTTGAGAAAGGTTTAACGGTGTATCCCGACCTGAGTGTGAGATACCGAGACCGTCTGTTTGTGCCGGAGTCTCATCGAGAGGAGGTACTCCGAGAGTTTCATCATTCACGCCTTGCAGTGCATCCGGGAGGTACTAAGATGTATCGGGATTTGGGTCGCCAGTTTTGGTGGCGGGGTATGAAGAGAGATGTGGCAGCTTTCGTGTCTAAGTGCCTTACTTGTCAGCAAGTGAAGGCCGAACATCAGAGGCCAGCGGGTTTGTTGCAACCCTTGCCTATTGCCGAGTGGAAGTGGGAGCATGTCACTATGGACTTCGTTGTAGGTCTTCCGAGGACTCAGCGGGGCAGTGATGCTATTTGGGTGGTTGTAGACCGGTTGACTAAGTCGGCGCACTTCATTCCTATGCGCGTTAGAGATTCAGTAGATCATCTTGCCGACTTGTATATTCGGGACATAGTGAGGTTGCACGGGGTTCCAGTGACGATCGTCTCCGATAGGGACCCTCGTTTTACTGCCAGATTATGGCAGAGCTTGCAGAGCGCCTTAGGTACTAAGTTGACCTTTAGCACAGCTTATCATCCTCAGACTGACGGGCAGTCCGAGCGTACTATTCAGATCCTTGAAGATATGCTTCGGGGTTGTGTTCTTGACTTTAGCGGGTCATGGGAGAGGCACTTACCATTAGTGGAGTTTGCCTACAACAACAGCTTCCAGTCTAGTATCGGTATGGCACCGTTTGAGGCCTTATACGGCCGACCGTGTAGGTCTCCTGTTTGTTGGGCCGAGGTGGGTGATGCACCTCTGTTGGGTCCGGAGTTAGTGAGGGAAACGACGGAGAAGGTTGAGCTTATCCGTAAGAGGCTTGTTACAGCCCAGAGTCGTCAGAAATCTTATGCCGACCGTAGGAGGAGACCTTTGGTGTTTGAGGTGAGTGATCATGTCTTTTTGAAGATATCACCAAGACGGGGATTGATGAGGTTTGGGAAGAGCGGGAAGTTGTCCCCTCGATTCATTGGTCCTTTTGAGATCCTTGAGAGGATTGGCGAGACTGCTTATCGTTTAGCTTTGCCGCCGCAGTTGTCCGGAGTACATGACGTGTTTCATGTGAGTATGCTTCGGAAGTATGAGCCGGATCCATCACATGTATTGGATTGGACCGATTTAGTAGTTGATGAGGATGTCTCGTATGAGGAGAGACAGGTTAGGGTCTTGGATAAGCGGGATCAAGTCTTGCGAGGCAAGACCATTCCTTTGGTGAAAGTTTTGTGGAAACATCACGGGGTGGAGGAAGCCACATGGGAACGTGAATTGGAAGTCCGCGAGAAATATCCGGACATGTTTATTGATTTGTAATCTTGTAGTTAGATTTTGTAATATTGGCGAACTTTAAAGCTTTTTATATATGTCTTAAGCTGTAAAACATTTAGAATGTTTTGGTTAATGGAAATATTTTGGAACTTGCCTCGAAATGGAAGTTTAAGGGAACATTGTATATATTGAATATATTGAAAATTGTTGAAATTGAAAGAAAATTTCATAGTGTTAATGCAGGTTGAAATATATGGTTGTTTTTCATATTGTGGCATGCCTCTTTGTTAAGAGATGGAATGGCCGGTGTTGGGTCAAGTTGTTTATTAGTGAGTTATCATATTGTTGGAATTTGAGAAAAACTTGTTTTCGAAACCTTGTGCTTAATTTCGGGGACGAAATTCTTTTAAGGAGGGGAGATTATAGCGACCTCGGTCTTTTCTCTTTAAATTATTGTATCCGGACTTAGGTTCCGTGGATCCTGTCATTACTTATTGGTTGTCGTTGTCCTTTAATCTCTTTGTATTTGAAGTATAGGTTGGGTTGGGCGGGTCTGTTACAGGTTGGTTGATTTTAGATGCCAATAGGTGATGCCCAGATTTTGGCCTTTACGCTCGAGCGGAAGTTTTAACGCTCGAGCGGTCCCTTCGTTGTTGCTTCTCCGCTCGAGCGGTAATTTTGACGCTCGAGCGTGATTTTCCATCTTCCAGTATTTTGCTCTGCAGTTCTTCCGCTCGAGCGGTAGTTTTTACGCTCGAGCGTGATCCCTTGTTTTTGCTCCTCCGCTCAAGCGGTGAGTTTGACGCTCGAGCGGGTGCCAGCGCCTGCAAAACTTCTGGAAGGGTGCAATCGACGCTCGAGCGGCTTTCTTCACGCTCGAGCATGATTCTGTGTCTTACGCTCGAGCGGGGCTTTCTACGCTCGAGCGTAGAGTCGATTATATCAGTCCGTGATTTCACTTTTTGGATCACTTTTTGACCTACTTTTCCTTCATAACTTTTTAAAAACCGCCCCTGGAGTGTTTTTATCTCTCTCTCTCCCTCTACACACCTTCTCTCTTTCGATTGATCTACTTAGAGTGAGTTTCTACCTTAGATCCTTTATTAAAAAGTTAGAGTGGGTTGAGGGCTTCGTTTTAATCTGAGAAACTTGGGATTTGGAGCACGTTGGTCTTTGGTCTTCATCTCCATCTTCTCAATACGGGTTATTTTCTTCGAGGTAGGGATTTTCCTACTCCAATTTATATGTTTTGTTCTAAGTTTGGTATTTTGATAGGTTGGGGACACTTTGAAAATTTTGGGAACAAAACCTAGTTGAATTGCTAAATTGATTTGAGTAATTAATTTAAGGAAATTGGGGAATTTGGTTAAATCCATGAAATTGGGGAATTTATTGATTAAATGGTGTAGTTGGTTAATATAAATCACTCGCCTATTGAATTGTTGGTATATTTATTTTTCGAGTTTAGAAATAACTGTTTTGGGCTATCGGTGGAGGATAGTCGTGCTTGTTGTAGACATTGCATGCGGATTAGGGAAAATTGAAACTAATCAATTTGTTAAGTCATAAATTTAGACTATTGAATTAATACAGAAATTACATGTATTGATTGAGCATTGCATATGCATATTGTTTGGGAGGAGATAGGGGATGTACTCCACGGTTTAGGGGAAGATAGGGGATGGACCTCTAAACCGGATTATTGTTTGGGAGGAGATAGGGGATGGACTCCATTAGCACCATATTTATGTGTGCTTATTATATTGAAGTGTTTTTACATGATTATTGATACAGCACTAAAATGTGTATCAAATGGGAAGTATGAAGTGTTTTGATATGAGCATGAGTCTCATTTGTTTTGTTGATATTGGAAGTAATGTGAAGATGATATATAATTCACTGTTGTAAGTTTGGCCAGGTTCAGAGCCATGATTGATAATAATGGAAAGTGAAATATGTCTTAGACATTAGTGTCATGAGACTGTTTAATGATAAAATTGATTATCTTGGTTAACCATCTATTGAATGCTGTAGCTTTATTCAATGCTTATATTTGGTTTAGTATTTTTCTACTGGGCTGTGGCTCACCCTTTATGGGAACATCATTTTCAGGTTCAGGTGATAAGCTACCTCCACGGACTTAGCCTGGAAGGATTTGATGTTTGGGATTTTGAAGACTTGTCTTTAGTTATATGTTTTACTTTGTTATTTTTTTTGAGATTTCATGTAAACATTCAAGCCTAGGGCTTAACTTATAAGTGAGTTAGTACTCATCCTTTTTGTGTCCAAGTGTTAGCTTGGAAAGATGTAAGCCCTTAGGGCATTTATTTTGATGTTGCAGGATGTTACATGTGATGTCTTTCAATAAGAATACTCTGATGAATAACCCAAATGATTCGTTTTCTTTTATAAATGCATGTTAATGTTATGGTTATTATGGGTTTATTTGAGGGCGTCGCAACTTGGTATCAGAGCGTACCGGGTTCGAATACTTTGGGTACGTGGGAAGTGATTAGTATCACAATGGGTTCGTCTCGCTTGATAGAGACTTAGATGTACTGTTATGTGCTTATATGATAGCATGTTTATGTGAATATGTGGGTATGGAACGTAGTTTCTTGGATGTTAATTGGACCCTTGAGTTTCTAATAGTCTTGTTGGAAAGGCACTTGATCAATGCTGTTTCCAACCGGAACTATAGTAACGCTTCGGGACTATTATTATCCAGGAATGAAATTCGTAGGTGCTTATGTGATTATGTGCTTACGTGGAATGAATTATTTTTGTCCAATGCATTAGGACGCGAGTGTTTAGTTTCAGCACATTTATTAATGTGCTAACGTCTTTGTTTGTTTCCTTTATTAGGATGTCAGGACGAGGACGAGGACGCGGTAGGCGTGGTAGGCCGGGTAGGCAGGAGGTACCGGTGCCAGAGGAGATTCCGGCAGTTCATGAGGGAATTGGCCAGGCCAATGTGGCCGAGCCAGTAGGCCAGCAGGTTATGGGCGCTTTAGCCCGAGAGATAGCAGGGGCATTCAGGGAGTCAGTAGGCATTCTTAGGGCTGAGAATCAAGCCCAGGTTGTTGTTGCGGATGCAGGACCTTCCTTTTTGAAGAGGGAGTTCTTTCGGTCTAATCCGGATGAATTTGTGGGTGATCCTAAAGAGCCGCTTAAGGCAGATGAATGGCTCGAACAGACAACGAAGACGTTTGAGATGCTTGGCATCGAAGACGAGGGGTTGAAGGTGACCTTGGCATCATTCCAGTTGAAGGGGGATGCGGGTCAGTGGTGGAAGTTCACTAAGGGGCGTATAGGAGTTACATGGGAGGCTTTTGTGAATGCTTTCCAGGAGAAGTTCTTATCTCCAGCAGTTAGGGAGAAGCTGAGAGACCAGTTCTGCCAGCTTAAGCAGTCGAGTTCTTCAGTGGCCGAGTTTGAGGCTGCATTTACTAGTTTGTCCAGGTTTGCACCTGAATTGGTAGCGTCTGAGGAACGCCGTTGTATTGAGTTTGAGAGGAAGTTGAGGCGTGGCCTCAAGCTGAGAGTTGGGGGAACTATGATTCGGGATTATGGGCGGTTGGTTGATGCTGCAGCCCACATGGAAATCATGATGCAGGAGGAGGAGGAAGGACAGAAGGGCTCCAAGAGGAGTCAGGATGGTCAGAGTGATGGTAGGAGACAGAAGGGTTTTAATCCCCAACAGTCTCAGAGTAGCTTTTCTAGATCGACTTTTCCTGTGCCGAGTGCTAGTTCGGGGAAAGGCAGTCAAGGAGACATTACCTGCTTCAAGTGTGGCCAGCTGGGCCACAAGTCTCCAGTTTGTCCTCAGAGAGGAGGAGTGCAGAGAGCAGCATCATCTTCGGCTCGATCTTAGAGCCAGAGTCAGGGTAGAGGCCAGCCACTCTCGTGTTATCAGTGTGGTCAGCCAGGGCATATGAAGAGGTATTGCCCGCAGTTGGGTGGCACACCTGGTGCATCTGGTTTGAGGCAGATTCAGGTTCAACAGCCAGCTCAGTCGGGTCAGTCCTCGAGGGCCAATCAGGGGGCTTCATCGTCTCAGTCGGTGCAACAATCTTATGCTCCTAGGGGTGAGCAGGTTGATCAGAGGTCATCTGGGCGCGTGTATGCTGTTACCACGCAGGATCTTGTACCGGCTCCATCTGTTGTGAGAGGTACTTTCTTGTTTTGCAACTCGGTTGCTAATGTTTTGATTGATACGGGTGCATCTCATTCCTTTGTGTCTGCTGCATTTGCATCTGTTTTGGAGTTGGAGTTAGCACAGTTAGCATCTCCTATTTGTGTAGTGTCGCCTCTTGGGGGTGAATTGATTTTGAAACACGGTGTTAGGGGTTGTGATATAGAGGTTGATTACCATAGAATCCCATTTTCCTTTGTAGTTATGCCTATGAGAGGTTTCGATGTTATTTTGGGTATGGACTGGTTATCGTCGTACCGGGCAGTTATTGATTGCTACCGCCAGAGAGTCACTTGTTGTACCGTGAATGGTGAGTGTTTTCATTTTCTGGGGGATCGTGTTGGTAGTGTTTTGCCACCGGGGTATGTTCCGCGAGGACGGAGTGAGCTTAGTGGTCTGCTTGCTAACCTTTCGATTAGTGAGGACGGTGAGACTCAGATCGTGTTACCAAGGGTGGTGTGTGAGTACTCGGACGTTTTTCCCGAGGATCTTGTTGGTTTGCCACCGCATCGAGAGATTGAATTCTCTATTGACTTAGTGCCCGGCACGGCGCCGATTTCTATGGCACCTTATCGTTTTGCCCCAGCTGAGTTAGTTGAGTTGAAGACCCAACTCCAGGAGTTGCTAGATAAAGGCTTTATACGTCCTAGTGTTTCGCCTTGGGGAGCACCGGCCCTCTTTGTTAAAAAGAAAGGTGGTGCTTTGAGACTTTGTATAGATTACCGGAAATTGAATCGGGCTACGGTTAAGAATAAGTACCCTATGCCCCGTATAGATGATCTGTTCGATCAGTTGAAAGGTTCCCGTTGTTTCTCGAAGATAGACTTGAGATCAGGTTATCATCAGTTGAGAGTCAGGGAGGAGGATATTCCAAAGACGGCATTCCGTACGCAGTATGGCCACTATGAGTTTTTGGTGATGCCATTTGGGCTTACCAATGCACCGGCAGTATTTATGGATTTGATGAACCGGATATTCCGGGAATTTCTAGATCGTTTTGTAGTCGTCTTCGTGGACGACATCCTTATCTATTCACCTTCAGAGGAAGAGCACGAGGAACACTTGAGGGTGGTGCTTGATTTACTTAGAGCCCATCAGCTTTACGTTAAGTTTGGGAAGTGTGAGTTCTGGCTAGAGGAGGTGAAGTTCTTAGGCCATGTAGTTTCTAGGCAAGGGGTGTCTGTTGATACATCCAAGACAGAGGCAGTGCAAGATTGGGTACAGCCTAAGAGTGTGTTTGAGATCCGCAGTTTTCTGGGATTAGCTGGGTATTATCGCCGGTTTGTAAGAGATTTCTCCAGATTAGCTTCGCCTTTGACTAGATTGACTCGGAAGGGAGTCAAATTTGTTTGGAGTGAGACTTGTGAAAAATCGTTCCAGGAGTTGAAAGTTAGACTGACCACTGCTCCAGTCTTGATTATTCCGGAGAGAGGGTTGGGTTATGCAGTCTATTGTGACGCCTCACGAGAGGGTCTTGGTTGTGTGTTGATGCAAGAGGGGAAAGTGGTTGCCTATGGCTCACGTCAGTTAAAAGTTCACGAGAAGAATTACCCTACGCATGATTTAGAGTTAGCGGCTGTAATATTTGCCTTGAAGATTTGGAGACATTATCTTTACGGTGAGAGGTTCGAGGTATTCTCAGATCATAAGAGTCTGAAATATTTGTTCACACAGAAAGACTTGAACTTGAGGCAGAGGAGGTGGATGGAATTTATTGAGGATTATGACTTTGAATTGCATTATCATCCGGGAAAGGCCAATGTGGTGGCCGACGCCCTTAGCAGGAAACCTGTTGGTGACATAGCTAGTATAGCCATCCGAGAGTGGGAGATGTTAGGTGCACTTGGAGAGTTTGATTTGCTTCTGGGCGAATCCGTTGAGGCTGCGGCCTTGCTTTCTGTTGTTGCGCAACCTACACTTGTGACTCGAGTGTTAGAGGCTCAGAGGGGCGACCTTGAGGTAGAATCCCTCCGTGAGAAGATTTCTGGTGGGAAGGTTGAGAAAGGTTTAACGGTGTATCCCGACCTGAGTGTGAGATACCGAGACCGTCTGTTTGTGCCGGAGTCTCATCGAGAGGAGGTACTCCGAGAGTTTCATCATTCACGCCTTGCAGTGCATCCGGGAGGTACTAAGATGTATCGGGATTTGGGTCGCCAGTTTTGGTGGCGGGGTATGAAGAGAGATGTGGCAGCTTTCGTGTCTAAGTGCCTTACTTGTCAGCAAGTGAAGGCCGAACATCAGAGGCCAGCGGGTTTGTTGCAACCCTTGCCTATTGCCGAGTGGAAGTGGGAGCATGTCACTATGGACTTCGTTGTAGGTCTTCCGAGGACTCAGCGGGGCAGTGATGCTATTTGGGTGGTTGTAGACCGGTTGACTAAGTCGGCGCACTTCATTCCTATGCGCGTTAGAGATTCAGTAGATCATCTTGCCGACTTGTATATTCGGGACATAGTGAGGTTGCACGGGGTTCCAGTGACGATCGTCTCCGATAGGGACCCTCGTTTTACTGCCAGATTATGGCAGAGCTTGCAGAGCGCCTTAGGTACTAAGTTGACCTTTAGCACAGCTTATCATCCTCAGACTGACGGGCAGTCCGAGCGTACTATTCAGATCCTTGAAGATATGCTTCGGGGTTGTGTTCTTGACTTTAGCGGGTCATGGGAGAGGCACTTACCATTAGTGGAGTTTGCCTACAACAACAGCTTCCAGTCTAGTATCGGTATGGCACCGTTTGAGGCCTTATACGGCCGACCGTGTAGGTCTCCTGTTTGTTGGGCCGAGGTGGGTGATGCACCTCTGTTGGGTCCGGAGTTAGTGAGGGAAACGACGGAGAAGGTTGAGCTTATCCGTAAGAGGCTTGTTACAGCCCAGAGTCGTCAGAAATCTTATGCCGACCGTAGGAGGAGACCTTTGGTGTTTGAGGTGAGTGATCATGTCTTTTTGAAGATATCACCAAGACGGGGATTGATGAGGTTTGGGAAGAGCGGGAAGTTGTCCCCTCGATTCATTGGTCCTTTTGAGATCCTTGAGAGGATTGGCGAGACTGCTTATCGTTTAGCTTTGCCGCCGCAGTTGTCCGGAGTACATGACGTGTTTCATGTGAGTATGCTTCGGAAGTATGAGCCGGATCCATCACATGTATTGGATTGGACCGATTTAGTAGTTGATGAGGATGTCTCGTATGAGGAGAGACAGGTTAGGGTCTTGGATAAGCGGGATCAAGTCTTGCGAGGCAAGACCATTCCTTTGGTGAAAGTTTTGTGGAAACATCACGGGGTGGAGGAAGCCACATGGGAACGTGAATTGGAAGTCCGCGAGAAATATCCGGACATGTTTATTGATTTGTAATCTTGTAGTTAGATTTTGTAATATTGGCGAACTTTAAAGCTTTTTATATATGTCTTAAGCTGTAAAACATTTAGAATGTTTTGGTTAATGGAAATATTTTGGAACTTGCCTCGAAATGGAAGTTTAAGGGAACATTGTATATATTGAATATATTGAAAATTGTTGAAATTGAAAGAAAATTTCATAGTGTTAATGCAGGTTGAAATATATGGTTGTTTTTCATATTGTGGCATGCCTCTTTGTTAAGAGATGGAATGGCCGGTGTTGGGTCAAGTTGTTTATTAGTGAGTTATCATATTGTTGGAATTTGAGAAAAACTTGTTTTCGAAACCTTGTGCTTAATTTCGGGGACGAAATTCTTTTAAGGAGGGGAGATTATAGCGACCTCGGTCTTTTCTCTTTAAATTATTGTATCCGGACTTAGGTTCCGTGGATCCTGTCATTACTTATTGGTTGTCGTTGTCCTTTAATCTCTTTGTATTTGAAGTATAGGTTGGGTTGGGCGGGTCTGTTACAGGTTGGTTGATTTTAGATGCCAATAGGTGATGCCCAGATTTTGGCCTTTACGCTCGAGCGGAAGTTTTAACGCTCGAGCGGTCCCTTCGTTGTTGCTTCTCCGCTCGAGCGGTAATTTTGACGCTCGAGCGTGATTTTCCATCTTCCAGTATTTTGCTCTGCAGTTCTTCCGCTCGAGCGGTAGTTTTTACGCTCGAGCGTGATCCCTTGTTTTTGCTCCTCCGCTCAAGCGGTGAGTTTGACGCTCGAGCGGGTGCCAGCGCCTGCAAAACTTCTGGAAGGGTGCAATCGACGCTCGAGCGGCTTTCTTCACGCTCGAGCATGATTCTGTGTCTTACGCTCGAGCGGGGCTTTCTACGCTCGAGCGTAGAGTCGATTATATCAGTCCGTGATTTCACTTTTTGGATCACTTTTTGACCTACTTTTCCTTCATAACTTTTTAAAAACCGCCCCTGGAGTGTTTTTATCTCTCTCTCTCCCTCTACACACCTTCTCTCTTTCGATTGATCTACTTAGAGTGAGTTTCTACCTTAGATCCTTTATTAAAAAGTTAGAGTGGGTTGAGGGCTTCGTTTTAATCTGAGAAACTTGGGATTTGGAGCACGTTGGTCTTTGGTCTTCATCTCCATCTTCTCAATACGGGTTATTTTCTTCGAGGTAGGGATTTTCCTACTCCAATTTATATGTTTTGTTCTAAGTTTGGTATTTTGATAGGTTGGGGACACTTTGAAAATTTTGGGAACAAAACCTAGTTGAATTGCTAAATTGATTTGAGTAATTAATTTAAGGAAATTGGGGAATTTGGTTAAATCCATGAAATTGGGGAATTTATTGATTAAATGGTGTAGTTGGTTAATATAAATCACTCGCCTATTGAATTGTTGGTATATTTATTTTTCGAGTTTAGAAATAACTGTTTTGGGCTATCGGTGGAGGATAGTCGTGCTTGTTGTAGACATTGCATGCGGATTAGGGAAAATTGAAACTAATCAATTTGTTAAGTCATAAATTTAGACTATTGAATTAATACAGAAATTACATGTATTGATTGAGCATTGCATATGCATATTGTTTGGGAGGAGATAGGGGATGTACTCCACGGTTTAGGGGAAGATAGGGGATGGACCTCTAAACCGGATTATTGTTTGGGAGGAGATAGGGGATGGACTCCATTAGCACCATATTTATGTGTGCTTATTATATTGAAGTGTTTTTACATGATTATTGATACAGCACTAAAATGTGTATCAAATGGGAAGTATGAAGTGTTTTGATATGAGCATGAGTCTCATTTGTTTTGTTGATATTGGAAGTAATGTGAAGATGATATATAATTCACTGTTGTAAGTTTGGCCAGGTTCAGAGCCATGATTGATAATAATGGAAAGTGAAATATGTCTTAGACATTAGTGTCATGAGACTGTTTAATGATAAAATTGATTATCTTGGTTAACCATCTATTGAATGCTGTAGCTTTATTCAATGCTTATATTTGGTTTAGTATTTTTCTACTGGGCTGTGGCTCACCCTTTATGGGAACATCATTTTCAGGTTCAGGTGATAAGCTACCTCCACGGACTTAGCCTGGAAGGATTTGATGTTTGGGATTTTGAAGACTTGTCTTTAGTTATATGTTTTACTTTGTTATTTTTTTTGAGATTTCATGTAAACATTCAAGCCTAGGGCTTAACTTATAAGTGAGTTAGTACTCATCCTTTTTGTGTCCAAGTGTTAGCTTGGAAAGATGTAAGCCCTTAGGGCATTTATTTTGATGTTGCAGGATGTTACATGTGATGTCTTTCAATAAGAATACTCTGATGAATAACCCAAATGATTCGTTTTCTTTTATAAATGCATGTTAATGTTATGGTTATTATGGGTTTATTTGAGGGCGTCGCAACTTGGTATCAGAGCGTACCGGGTTCGAATACTTTGGGTACGTGGGAAGTGATTAGTATCACAATGGGTTCGTCTCGCTTGATAGAGACTTAGATGTACTGTTATGTGCTTATATGATAGCATGTTTATGTGAATATGTGGGTATGGAACGTAGTTTCTTGGATGTTAATTGGACCCTTGAGTTTCTAATAGTCTTGTTGGAAAGGCACTTGATCAATGTTGTTTCCAACCGGAACTATAGTAACGCTTCGGGACTATTATTATCCAGGAATGAAATTCGTAGGTGCTTATGTGATTATGTGCTTACGTGGAATGAATTATTTTTGTCCAATGCATTAGGACGCGAGTGTTTAGTTTCAGCACATTTATTAATGTGCTAACGTCTTTGTTTGTTTCCTTTATTAGGATGTCAGGACGAGGACGAGGACGCGGTAGGCGTGGTAGGCCGGGTAGGCAGGAGGTACCGGTGCCAGAGGAGATTCCGGCAGTTCATGAGGGAATTGGCCAGGCCAATGTGGCCGAGCCAGTAGGCCAGCAGGTTATGGGCGCTTTAGCCCGAGAGATAGCAGGGGCATTCAGGGAGTCAGTAGGCATTCTTAGGGCTGAGAATCAAGCCCAGGTTGTTGTTGCGGATGCAGGACCTTCCTTTCTGAAGAGGGAGTTCTTTCGGTCTAATCCGGATGAATTTGTGGGTGATCCTAAAGAGCCGCTTAAGGCAGATGAATGGCTCGAACAGACAACGAAGACGTTTGAGATGCTTGGCATCGAAGACGAGGGGTTGAAGGTGACCTTGGCATCATTCCAGTTGAAGGGGGATGCGGGTCAGTGGTGGAAGTTCACTAAGGGGCGTATAGGAGTTACATGGGAGGCTTTTGTGAATGCTTTCCAGGAGAAGTTCTTATCTCCAGCAGTTAGGGAGAAGCTGAGAGACCAGTTCTGCCAGCTTAAGCAGTCGAGTTCTTCAGTGGCCGAGTTTGAGGCTGCATTTACTAGTTTGTCCAGGTTTGCACCTGAATTGGTAGCGTCTGAGGAACGCCGTTGTATTGAGTTTGAGAGGAAGTTGAGGCGTGGCCTCAAGCTGAGAGTTGGGGGAACTATGATTCGGGATTATGGGCGGTTGGTTGATGCTGCAGCCCACATGGAAATCATGATGCAGGAGGAGGAGGAAGGACAGAAGGGCTCCAAGAGGAGTCAGGATGGTCAGAGTGATGGTAGGAGACAGAAGGGTTTTAATCCCCAACAGTCTCAGAGTAGCTTTTCTAGATCGACTTTTCCTGTGCCGAGTGCTAGTTCGGGGAAAGGCAGTCAAGGAGACATTACCTGCTTCAAGTGTGGCCAGCTGGGCCACAAGTCTCCAGTTTGTCCTCAGAGAGGAGGAGTGCAGAGAGCAGCATCATCTTCGGCTCGATCTTAGAGCCAGAGTCAGGGTAGAGGCCAGCCACTCTCGTGTTATCAGTGTGGTCAGCCAGGGCATATGAAGAGGTATTGCCCGCAGTTGGGTGGCACACCTGGTGCATCTGGTTTGAGGCAGATTCAGGTTCAACAGCCAGCTCAGTCGGGTCAGTCCTCGAGGGCCAATCAGGGGGCTTCATCGTCTCAGTCGGTGCAACAATCTTATGCTCCTAGGGGTGAGCAGGTTGATCAGAGGTCATCTGGGCGCGTGTATGCTGTTACCACGCAGGATCTTGTACCGGCTCCATCTGTTGTGAGAGGTACTTTCTTGTTTTGCAACTCGGTTGCTAATGTTTTGATTGATACGGGTGCATCTCATTCCTTTGTGTCTGCTGCATTTGCATCTGTTTTGGAGTTGGAGTTAGCACAGTTAGCATCTCCTATTTGTGTAGTGTCGCCTCTTGGGGGTGAATTGATTTTGAAACACGGTGTTAGGGGTTGTGATATAGAGGTTGATTACCATAGAATCCCATTTTCCTTTGTAGTTATGCCTATGAGAGGTTTCGATGTTATTTTGGGTATGGACTGGTTATCGTCGTACCGGGCAGTTATTGATTGCTACCGCCAGAGAGTCACTTGTTGTACCGTGAATGGTGAGTGTTTTCATTTTCTGGGGGATCGTGTTGGTAGTGTTTTGCCACCGGGGTATGTTCCGCGAGGACGGAGTGAGCTTAGTGGTCTGCTTGCTAACCTTTCGATTAGTGAGGACGGTGAGACTCAGATCGTGTTACCAAGGGTGGTGTGTGAGTACTCGGACGTTTTTCCCGAGGATCTTGTTGGTTTGCCACCGCATCGAGAGATTGAATTCTCTATTGACTTAGTGCCCGGCACGGCGCCGATTTCTATGGCACCTTATCGTTTTGCCCCAGCTGAGTTAGTTGAGTTGAAGACCCAACTCCAGGAGTTGCTAGATAAAGGCTTTATACGTCCTAGTGTTTCGCCTTGGGGAGCACCGGCCCTCTTTGTTAAAAAGAAAGGTGGTGCTTTGAGACTTTGTATAGATTACCAGAAATTGAATCGGGCTACGGTTAAGAATAAGTACCCTATGCCCCGTATAGATGATCTGTTCGATCAGTTGAAAGGTTCCCGTTGTTTCTCGAAGATAGACTTGAGATCAGGTTATCATCAGTTGAGAGTTAGGGAGGAGGATATTCCAAAGACGGCATTCCGTACGCAGTATGGCCACTATGAGTTTTTGGTGATGCCATTTGGGCTTACCAATGCACCGGCAGTATTTATGGATTTGATGAACCGGATATTCCGGGAATTTCTAGATCGTTTTGTAGTCGTCTTCGTGGACGACATCCTTATCTATTCACCTTCAGAGGAAGAGCACGAGGAACACTTGAGGGTGGTGCTTGATTTACTTAGAGCCCATCAGCTTTACGTTAAGTTTGGGAAGTGTGAGTTCTGGCTAGAGGAGGTGAAGTTCTTAGGCCATGTAGTTTCTAGGCAAGGGGTGTCTGTTGATACATCCAAGACAGAGGCAGTGCAAGATTGGGTACAGCCTAAGAGTGTGTTTGAGATCCGCAGTTTTCTGGGATTAGCTGGGTATTATCGCCGGTTTGTAAGAGATTTCTCCAGATTAGCTTCGCCTTTGACTAGATTGACTCGGAAGGGAGTCAAATTTGTTTGGAGTGAGACTTGTGAAAAATCGTTCCAGGAGTTGAAAGTTAGACTGACCACTGCTCCAGTCTTGATTATTCCGGAGAGAGGGTTGGGTTATGCAGTCTATTGTGACGCCTCACGAGAGGGTCTTGGTTGTGTGTTGATGCAAGAGGGGAAAGTGGTTGCCTATGGCTCACGTCAGTTAAAAGTTCACGAGAAGAATTACCCTACGCATGATTTAGAGTTAGCGGCTGTAATATTTGCCTTGAAGATTTGGAGACATTATCTTTACGGTGAGAGGTTCGAGGTATTCTCAGATCATAAGAGTCTGAAATATTTGTTCACACAGAAAGACTTGAACTTGAGGCAGAGGAGGTGGATGGAATTTATTGAGGATTATGACTTTGAATTGCATTATCATCCGGGAAAGGCCAATGTGGTGGCCGACGCCCTTAGCAGGAAACCTGTTGGTGACATAGCTAGTATAGCCATCCGAGAGTGGGAGATGTTAGGTGCACTTGGAGAGTTTGATTTGCTTCTGGGCGAATCCGTTGAGGCTGCGGCCTTGCTTTCTGTTGTTGCGCAACCTACACTTGTGACTCGAGTGTTAGAGGCTCAGAGGGGCGACCTTGAGGTAGAATCCCTCCGTGAGAAGATTTCTGGTGGGAAGGTTGAGAAAGGTTTAACGGTGTATCCCGACCTGAGTGTGAGATACCGAGACCGTCTGTTTGTGCCGGAGTCTCATCGAGAGGAGGTACTCCGAGAGTTTCATCATTCACGCCTTGCAGTGCATCCGGGAGGTACTAAGATGTATCGGGATTTGGGTCGCCAGTTTTGGTGGCGGGGTATGAAGAGAGATGTGGCAGCTTTCGTGTCTAAGTGCCTTACTTGTCAGCAAGTGAAGGCCGAACATCAGAGGCCAGCGGGTTTGTTGCAACCCTTGCCTATTGCCGAGTGGAAGTGGGAGCATGTCACTATGGACTTCGTTGTAGGTCTTCCGAGGACTCAGCGGGGCAGTGATGCTATTTGGGTGGTTGTAGACCGGTTGACTAAGTCGGCGCACTTCATTCCTATGCGCGTTAGAGATTCAGTAGATCATCTTGCCGACTTGTATATTCGGGACATAGTGAGGTTGCACGGGGTTCCAGTGACGATCGTCTCCGATAGGGACCCTCGTTTTACTGCCAGATTATGGCAGAGCTTGCAGAGCGCCTTAGGTACTAAGTTGACCTTTAGCACAGCTTATCATCCTCAGACTGACGGGCAGTCCGAGCGTACTATTCAGATCCTTGAAGATATGCTTCGGGGTTGTGTTCTTGACTTTAGCGGGTCATGGGAGAGGCACTTACCATTAGTGGAGTTTGCCTACAACAACAGCTTCCAGTCTAGTATCGGTATGGCACCGTTTGAGGCCTTATACGGCCGACCGTGTAGGTCTCCTGTTTGTTGGGCCGAGGTGGGTGATGCACCTCTGTTGGGTCCGGAGTTAGTGAGGGAAACGACGGAGAAGGTTGAGCTTATCCGTAAGAGGCTTGTTACAGCCCAGAGTCGTCAGAAATCTTATGCCGACCGTAGGAGGAGACCTTTGGTGTTTGAGGTGAGTGATCATGTCTTTTTGAAGATATCACCAAGACGGGGATTGATGAGGTTTGGGAAGAGCGGGAAGTTGTCCCCTCGATTCATTGGTCCTTTTGAGATCCTTGAGAGGATTGGCGAGACTGCTTATCGTTTAGCTTTGCCGCCGCAGTTGTCCGGAGTACATGACGTGTTTCATGTGAGTATGCTTCGGAAGTATGAGCCGGATCCATCACATGTATTGGATTGGACCGATTTAGTAGTTGATGAGGATGTCTCGTATGAGGAGAGACAGGTTAGGGTCTTGGATAAGCGGGATCAAGTCTTGCGAGGCAAGACCATTCCTTTGGTGAAAGTTTTGTGGAAACATCACGGGGTGGAGGAAGCCACATGGGAACGTGAATTGGAAGTCCGCGAGAAATATCCGGACATGTTTATTGATTTGTAATCTTGTAGTTAGATTTTGTAATATTGGCGAACTTTAAAGCTTTTTATATATGTCTTAAGCTGTAAAACATTTAGAATGTTTTGGTTAATGGAAATATTTTGGAACTTGCCTCGAAATGGAAGTTTAAGGGAACATTGTATATATTGAATATATTGAAAATTGTTGAAATTGAAAGAAAATTTCATAGTGTTAATGCAGGTTGAAATATATGGTTGTTTTTCATATTGTGGCATGCCTCTTTGTTAAGAGATGGAATGGCCGGTGTTGGGTCAAGTTGTTTATTAGTGAGTTATCATATTGTTGGAATTTGAGAAAAACTTGTTTTCGAAACCTTGTGCTTAATTTCGGGGACGAAATTCTTTTAAGGAGGGGAGATTATAGCGACCTCGGTCTTTTCTCTTTAAATTATTGTATCCGGACTTAGGTTCCGTGGATCCTGTCATTACTTATTGGTTGTCGTTGTCCTTTAATCTCTTTGTATTTGAAGTATAGGTTGGGTTGGGCGGGTCTGTTACAGGTTGGTTGATTTTAGATGCCAATAGGTGATGCCCAGATTTTGGCCTTTACGCTCGAGCGGAAGTTTTAACGCTCGAGCGGTCCCTTCGTTGTTGCTTCTCCGCTCGAGCGGTAATTTTGACGCTCGAGCGTGATTTTCCATCTTCCAGTATTTTGCTCTGCAGTTCTTCCGCTCGAGCGGTAGTTTTTACGCTCGAGCGTGATCCCTTGTTTTTGCTCCTCCGCTCAAGCGGTGAGTTTGACGCTCGAGCGGGTGCCAGCGCCTGCAAAACTTCTGGAAGGGTGCAATCGACGCTCGAGCGGCTTTCTTCACGCTCGAGCATGATTCTGTGTCTTACGCTCGAGCGGGGCTTTCTACGCTCGAGCGTAGAGTCGATTATATCAGTCCGTGATTTCACTTTTTGGATCACTTTTTGACCTACTTTTCCTTCATAACTTTTTAAAAACCGCCCCTGGAGTGTTTTTATCTCTCTCTCTCCCTCTACACACCTTCTCTCTTTC
The DNA here is from genome assembly GCF_055761805.1 of Camellia sinensis. Lineage (NCBI taxonomy): Eukaryota > Viridiplantae > Streptophyta > Magnoliopsida > Ericales > Theaceae > Camellia > Camellia sinensis. The sequence continues at coordinate 174,670,907 of NC_138967.1, forward strand.
GATTGATCTACTTAGAGTGAGTTTCTACCTTAGATCCTTTATTAAAAAGTTAGAGTGGGTTGAGGGCTTCGTTTTAATCTGAGAAACTTGGGATTTGGAGCACGTTGGTCTTTGGTCTTCATCTCCATCTTCTCAATACGGGTTATTTTCTTCGAGGTAGGGATTTTCCTACTCCAATTTATATGTTTTGTTCTAAGTTTGGTATTTTGATAGGTTGGGGACACTTTGAAAATTTTGGGAACAAAACCTAGTTGAATTGCTAAATTGATTTGAGTAATTAATTTAAGGAAATTGGGGAATTTGGTTAAATCCATGAAATTGGGGAATTTATTGATTAAATGGTGTAGTTGGTTAATATAAATCACTCGCCTATTGAATTGTTGGTATATTTATTTTTCGAGTTTAGAAATAACTGTTTTGGGCTATCGGTGGAGGATAGTCGTGCTTGTTGTAGACATTGCATGCGGATTAGGGAAAATTGAAACTAATCAATTTGTTAAGTCATAAATTTAGACTATTGAATTAATACAGAAATTACATGTATTGATTGAGCATTGCATATGCATATTGTTTGGGAGGAGATAGGGGATGTACTCCACGGTTTAGGGGAAGATAGGGGATGGACCTCTAAACCGGATTATTGTTTGGGAGGAGATAGGGGATGGACTCCATTAGCACCATATTTATGTGTGCTTATTATATTGAAGTGTTTTTACATGATTATTGATACAGCACTAAAATGTGTATCAAATGGGAAGTATGAAGTGTTTTGATATGAGCATGAGTCTCATTTGTTTTGTTGATATTGGAAGTAATGTGAAGATGATATATAATTCACTGTTGTAAGTTTGGCCAGGTTCAGAGCCATGATTGATAATAATGGAAAGTGAAATATGTCTTAGACATTAGTGTCATGAGACTGTTTAATGATAAAATTGATTATCTTGGTTAACCATCTATTGAATGCTGTAGCTTTATTCAATGCTTATATTTGGTTTAGTATTTTTCTACTGGGCTGTGGCTCACCCTTTATGGGAACATCATTTTCAGGTTCAGGTGATAAGCTACCTCCACGGACTTAGCCTGGAAGGATTTGATGTTTGGGATTTTGAAGACTTGTCTTTAGTTATATGTTTTACTTTGTTATTTTTTTTGAGATTTCATGTAAACATTCAAGCCTAGGGCTTAACTTATAAGTGAGTTAGTACTCATCCTTTTTGTGTCCAAGTGTTAGCTTGGAAAGATGTAAGCCCTTAGGGCATTTATTTTGATGTTGCAGGATGTTACATGTGATGTCTTTCAATAAGAATACTCTGATGAATAACCCAAATGATTCGTTTTCTTTTATAAATGCATGTTAATGTTATGGTTATTATGGGTTTATTTGAGGGCGTCGCAACTTGGTATCAGAGCGTACCGGGTTCGAATACTTTGGGTACGTGGGAAGTGATTAGTATCACAATGGGTTCGTCTCGCTTGATAGAGACTTAGATGTACTGTTATGTGCTTATATGATAGCATGTTTATGTGAATATGTGGGTATGGAACGTAGTTTCTTGGATGTTAATTGGACCCTTGAGTTTCTAATAGTCTTGTTGGAAAGGCACTTGATCAATGCTGTTTCCAACCGGAACTATAGTAACGCTTCGGGACTATTATTATCCAGGAATGAAATTCGTAGGTGCTTATGTGATTATGTGCTTACGTGGAATGAATTATTTTTGTCCAATGCATTAGGATGCGAGTGTTTAGTTTCAGCACATTTATTAATGTGCTAACGTCTTTGTTTGTTTCCTTTATTAGGATGTCAGGACGAGGACGAGGACGCGGTAGGCGTGGTAGGCCGGGTAGGCAGGAGGTACCGGTGCCAGAGGAGATTCCGGCAGTTCATGAGGGAATTGGCCAGGCCAATGTGGCCGAGCCAGTAGGCCAGCAGGTTATGGGCGCTTTAGCCCGAGAGATAGCAGGGGCATTCAGGGAGTCAGTAGGCATTCTTAGGGCTGAGAATCAAGCCCAGGTTGTTGTTGCGGATGCAGGACCTTCCTTTCTGAAGAGGGAGTTCTTTCGGTCTAATCCGGATGAATTTGTGGGTGATCCTAAAGAGCCGCTTAAGGCAGATGAATGGCTCGAACAGACAACGAAGACGTTTGAGATGCTTGGCATCGAAGACGAGGGGTTGAAGGTGACCTTGGCATCATTCCAGTTGAAGGGGGATGCGGGTCAGTGGTGGAAGTTCACTAAGGGGCGTATAGGAGTTACATGGGAGGCTTTTGTGAATGCTTTCCAGGAGAAGTTCTTATCTCCAGCAGTTAGGGAGAAGCTGAGAGACCAGTTCTGCCAGCTTAAGCAGTCGAGTTCTTCAGTGGCCGAGTTTGAGGCTGCATTTACTAGTTTGTCCAGGTTTGCACCTGAATTGGTAGCGTCTGAGGAACGCCGTTGTATTGAGTTTGAGAGGAAGTTGAGGCGTGGCCTCAAGCTGAGAGTTGGGGGAACTATGATTCGGGATTATGGGCGGTTGGTTGATGCTGCAGCCCACATGGAAATCATGATGCAGGAGGAGGAGGAAGGACAGAAGGGCTCCAAGAGGAGTCAGGATGGTCAGAGTGATGGTAGGAGACAGAAGGGTTTTAATCCCCAACAGTCTCAGAGTAGCTTTTCTAGATCGACTTTTCCTGTGCCGAGTGCTAGTTCGGGGAAAGGCAGTCAAGGAGACATTACCTGCTTCAAGTGTGGCCAGCTGGGCCACAAGTCTCCAGTTTGTCCTCAGAGAGGAGGAGTGCAGAGAGCAGCATCATCTTCGGCTCGATCTTAGAGCCAGAGTCAGGGTAGAGGCCAGCCACTCTCGTGTTATCAGTGTGGTCAGCCAGGGCATATGAAGAGGTATTGCCCGCAGTTGGGTGGCACACCTGGTGCATCTGGTTTGAGGCAGATTCAGGTTCAACAGCCAGCTCAGTCGGGTCAGTCCTCGAGGGCCAATCAGGGGGCTTCATCGTCTCAGTCGGTGCAACAATCTTATGCTCCTAGGGGTGAGCAGGTTGATCAGAGGTCATCTGGGCGCGTGTATGCTGTTACCACGCAGGATCTTGTACCGGCTCCATCTGTTGTGAGAGGTACTTTCTTGTTTTGCAACTCGGTTGCTAATGTTTTGATTGATACGGGTGCATCTCATTCCTTTGTGTCTGCTGCATTTGCATCTGTTTTGGAGTTGGAGTTAGCACAGTTAGCATCTCCTATTTGTGTAGTGTCGCCTCTTGGGGGTGAATTGATTTTGAAACACGGTGTTAGGGGTTGTGATATAGAGGTTGATTACCATAGAATCCCATTTTCCTTTGTAGTTATGCCTATGAGAGGTTTCGATGTTATTTTGGGTATGGACTGGTTATCGTCGTACCGGGCAGTTATTGATTGCTACCGCCAGAGAGTCACTTGTTGTACCGTGAATGGTGAGTGTTTTCATTTTCTGGGGGATCGTGTTGGTAGTGTTTTGCCACCGGGGTATGTTCCGCGAGGACGGAGTGAGCTTAGTGGTCTGCTTGCTAACCTTTCGATTAGTGAGGACGGTGAGACTCAGATCGTGTTACCAAGGGTGGTGTGTGAGTACTCGGACGTTTTTCCCGAGGATCTTGTTGGTTTGCCACCGCATCGAGAGATTGAATTCTCTATTGACTTAGTGCCCGGCACGGCGCCGATTTCTATGGCACCTTATCGTTTTGCCCCAGCTGAGTTAGTTGAGTTGAAGACCCAACTCCAGGAGTTGCTAGATAAAGGCTTTATACGTCCTAGTGTTTCGCCTTGGGGAGCACCGGCCCTCTTTGTTAAAAAGAAAGGTGGTGCTTTGAGACTTTGTATAGATTACCGGAAATTGAATCGGGCTACGGTTAAGAATAAGTACCCTATGCCCCGTATAGATGATCTGTTCGATCAGTTGAAAGGTTCCCGTTGTTTCTCGAAGATAGACTTGAGATCAGGTTATCATCAGTTGAGAGTCAGGGAGGAGGATATTCCAAAGACGGCATTCCGTACGCAGTATGGCCACTATGAGTTTTTGGTGATGCCATTTGGGCTTACCAATGCACCGGCAGTATTTATGGATTTGATGAACCGGATATTCCGGGAATTTCTAGATCGTTTTGTAGTCGTCTTCGTGGACGACATCCTTATCTATTCACCTTCAGAGGAAGAGCACGAGGAACACTTGAGGGTGGTGCTTGATTTACTTAGAGCCCATCAGCTTTACGTTAAGTTTGGGAAGTGTGAGTTCTGGCTAGAGGAGGTGAAGTTCTTAGGCCATGTAGTTTCTAGGCAAGGGGTGTCTGTTGATACATCCAAGACAGAGGCAGTGCAAGATTGGGTACAGCCTAAGAGTGTGTTTGAGATCCGCAGTTTTCTGGGATTAGCTGGGTATTATCGCCGGTTTGTAAGAGATTTCTCCAGATTAGCTTCGCCTTTGACTAGATTGACTCGGAAGGGAGTCAAATTTGTTTGGAGTGAGACTTGTGAAAAATCGTTCCAGGAGTTGAAAGTTAGACTGACCACTGCTCCAGTCTTGATTATTCCGGAGAGAGGGTTGGGTTATGCAGTCTATTGTGACGCCTCACGAGAGGGTCTTGGTTGTGTGTTGATGCAAGAGGGGAAAGTGGTTGCCTATGGCTCACGTCAGTTAAAAGTTCACGAGAAGAATTACCCTACGCATGATTTAGAGTTAGCGGCTGTAATATTTGCCTTGAAGATTTGGAGACATTATCTTTACGGTGAGAGGTTCGAGGTATTCTCAGATCATAAGAGTCTGAAATATTTGTTCACACAGAAAGACTTGAACTTGAGGCAGAGGAGGTGGATGGAATTTATTGAGGATTATGACTTTGAATTGCATTATCATCCGGGAAAGGCCAATGTGGTGGCCGACGCCCTTAGCAGGAAACCTGTTGGTGACATAGCTAGTATAGCCATCCGAGAGTGGGAGATGTTAGGTGCACTTGGAGAGTTTGATTTGCTTCTGGGCGAATCCGTTGAGGCTGCGGCCTTGCTTTCTGTTGTTGCGCAACCTACACTTGTGACTCGAGTGTTAGAGGCTCAGAGGGGCGACCTTGAGGTAGAATCCCTCCGTGAGAAGATTTCTGGTGGGAAGGTTGAGAAAGGTTTAACGGTGTATCCCGACCTGAGTGTGAGATACCGAGACCGTCTGTTTGTGCCGGAGTCTCATCGAGAGGAGGTACTCCGAGAGTTTCATCATTCACGCCTTGCAGTGCATCCGGGAGGTACTAAGATGTATCGGGATTTGGGTCGCCAGTTTTGGTGGCGGGGTATGAAGAGAGATGTGGCAGCTTTCGTGTCTAAGTGCCTTACTTGTCAGCAAGTGAAGGCCGAACATCAGAGGCCAGCGGGTTTGTTGCAACCCTTGCCTATTGCCGAGTGGAAGTGGGAGCATGTCACTATGGACTTCGTTGTAGGTCTTCCGAGGACTCAGCGGGGCAGTGATGCTATTTGGGTGGTTGTAGACCGGTTGACTAAGTCGGCGCACTTCATTCCTATGCGCGTTAGAGATTCAGTAGATCATCTTGCCGACTTGTATATTCGGGACATAGTGAGGTTGCACGGGGTTCCAGTGACGATCGTCTCCGATAGGGACCCTCGTTTTACTGCCAGATTATGGCAGAGCTTGCAGAGCGCCTTAGGTACTAAGTTGACCTTTAGCACAGCTTATCATCCTCAGACTGACGGGCAGTCCGAGCGTACTATTCAGATCCTTGAAGATATGCTTCGGGGTTGTGTTCTTGACTTTAGCGGGTCATGGGAGAGGCACTTACCATTAGTGGAGTTTGCCTACAACAACAGCTTCCAGTCTAGTATCGGTATGGCACCGTTTGAGGCCTTATACGGCCGACCGTGTAGGTCTCCTGTTTGTTGGGCCGAGGTGGGTGATGCACCTCTGTTGGGTCCGGAGTTAGTGAGGGAAACGACAGAGAAGGTTGAGCTTATCCGTAAGAGGCTTGTTACAGCCCAGAGTCGTCAGAAATCTTATGCCGACCGTAGGAGGAGACCTTTGGTGTTTGAGGTGAGTGATCATGTCTTTTTGAAGATATCACCAAGACGGGGATTGATGAGGTTTGGGAAGAGCGGGAAGTTGTCCCCTCGATTCATTGGTCCTTTTGAGATCCTTGAGAGGATTGGCGAGACTGCTTATCGTTTAGCTTTGCCGCCGCAGTTGTCCGGAGTACATGACGTGTTTCATGTGAGTATGCTTCGGAAGTATGAGCCGGATCCATCACATGTATTGGATTGGACCGATTTAGTAGTTGATGAGGATGTCTCGTATGAGGAGAGACAGGTTAGGGTCTTGGATAAGCGGGATCAAGTCTTGCGAGGCAAGACCATTCCTTTGGTGAAAGTTTTGTGGAAACATCACGGGGTGGAGGAAGCCACATGGGAACGTGAATTGGAAGTCCGCGAGAAATATCCGGACATGTTTATTGATTTGTAATCTTGTAGTTAGATTTTGTAATATTGGCGAACTTTAAAGCTTTTTATATATGTCTTAAGCTGTAAAACATTTAGAATGTTTTGGTTAATGGAAATATTTTGGAACTTGCCTCGAAATGGAAGTTTAAGGGAACATTGTATATATTGAATATATTGAAAATTGTTGAAATTGAAAGAAAATTTCATAGTGTTAATGCAGGTTGAAATATATGGTTGTTTTTCATATTGTGGCATGCCTCTTTGTTAAGAGATGGAATGGCCGGTGTTGGGTCAAGTTGTTTATTAGTGAGTTATCATATTGTTGGAATTTGAGAAAAACTTGTTTTCGAAACCTTGTGCTTAATTTCGGGGACGAAATTCTTTTAAGGAGGGGAGATTATAGCGACCTCGGTCTTTTCTCTTTAAATTATTGTATCCGGACTTAGGTTCCGTGGATCCTGTCATTACTTATTGGTTGTCGTTGTCCTTTAATCTCTTTGTATTTGAAGTATAGGTTGGGTTGGGCGGGTCTGTTACAGGTTGGTTGATTTTAGATGCCAATAGGTGATGCCCAGATTTTGGCCTTTACGCTCGAGCGGAAGTTTTAACGCTCGAGCGGTCCCTTCGTTGTTGCTTCTCCGCTCGAGCGGTAATTTTGACGCTCGAGCGTGATTTTCCATCTTCCAGTATTTTGCTCTGCAGTTCTTCCGCTCGAGCGGTAGTTTTTACGCTCGAGCGTGATCCCTTGTTTTTGCTCCTCCGCTCAAGCGGTGAGTTTGACGCTCGAGCGGGTGCCAGCGCCTGCAAAACTTCTGGAAGGGTGCAATCGACGCTCGAGCGGCTTTCTTCACGCTCGAGCATGATTCTGTGTCTTACGCTCGAGCGGGGCTTTCTACGCTCGAGCGTAGAGTCGATTATATCAGTCCGTGATTTCACTTTTTGGATCACTTTTTGACCTACTTTTCCTTCATAACTTTTTAAAAACCGCCCCTGGAGTGTTTTTATCTCTCTCTCTCCCTCTACACACCTTCTCTCTTTCGATTGATCTACTTAGAGTGAGTTTCTACCTTAGATCCTTTATTAAAAAGTTAGAGTGGGTTGAGGGCTTCGTTTTAATCTGAGAAACTTGGGATTTGGAGCACGTTGGTCTTTGGTCTTCATCTCCATCTTCTCAATACGGGTTATTTTCTTCGAGGTAGGGATTTTCCTACTCCAATTTATATGTTTTGTTCTAAGTTTGGTATTTTGATAGGTTGGGGACACTTTGAAAATTTTGGGAACAAAACCTAGTTGAATTGCTAAATTGATTTGAGTAATTAATTTAAGGAAATTGGGGAATTTGGTTAAATCCATGAAATTGGGGAATTTATTGATTAAATGGTGTAGTTGGTTAATATAAATCACTCGCCTATTGAATTGTTGGTATATTTATTTTTCGAGTTTAGAAATAACTGTTTTGGGCTATCGGTGGAGGATAGTCGTGCTTGTTGTAGACATTGCATGCGGATTAGGGAAAATTGAAACTAATCAATTTGTTAAGTCATAAATTTAGACTATTGAATTAATACAGAAATTACATGTATTGATTGAGCATTGCATATGCATATTGTTTGGGAGGAGATAGGGGATGTACTCCACGGTTTAGGGGAAGATAGGGGATGGACCTCTAAACCGGATTATTGTTTGGGAGGAGATAGGGGATGGACTCCATTAGCACCATATTTATGTGTGCTTATTATATTGAAGTGTTTTTACATGATTATTGATACAGCACTAAAATGTGTATCAAATGGGAAGTATGAAGTGTTTTGATATGAGCATGAGTCTCATTTGTTTTGTTGATATTGGAAGTAATGTGAAGATGATATATAATTCACTGTTGTAAGTTTGGCCAGGTTCAGAGCCATGATTGATAATAATGGAAAGTGAAATATGTCTTAGACATTAGTGTCATGAGACTGTTTAATGATAAAATTGATTATCTTGGTTAACCATCTATTGAATGCTGTAGCTTTATTCAATGCTTATATTTGGTTTAGTATTTTTCTACTGGGCTGTGGCTCACCCTTTATGGGAACATCATTTTCAGGTTCAGGTGATAAGCTACCTCCACGGACTTAGCCTGGAAGGATTTGATGTTTGGGATTTTGAAGACTTGTCTTTAGTTATATGTTTTACTTTGTTATTTTTTTTGAGATTTCATGTAAACATTCAAGCCTAGGGCTTAACTTATAAGTGAGTTAGTACTCATCCTTTTTGTGTCCAAGTGTTAGCTTGGAAAGATGTAAGCCCTTAGGGCATTTATTTTGATGTTGCAGGATGTTACATGTGATGTCTTTCAATAAGAATACTCTGATGAATAACCCAAATGATTCGTTTTCTTTTATAAATGCATGTTAATGTTATGGTTTTTATGGGTTTATTTGAGGGCGTCACAAATGTTTCCCTATAAATAGTCATTCATGGCTACATTGTAGGGACTCAGACTCAGATTCAGAAACCAGTTCATTTACTTCTTATTTCCTTTCCAGTTTTTACACTTACAGTTTTTTACATTTTTAGCACTTCAATTCCTGTACTGCACTTCATTTCCTATGAGTAGTTTCAAGTAGTCGTTGCTGTAAATTTTTTCAACACTGGATCATTTCATTGTAAGTTCTTATTCACTCAATGAAATTCAGTTTCTAAATTGTTCTGTACGTGTTATTTCTTATAAATTTCTCCTAAAACAAGCTACCAGTAAAAGTCCTCTTCATTGAGACTGAAAAAACTTCAACACAATCGTCTAATAATTAGTTGGCAATTATAAATTCTATAAGGACTTATTGATCATTGCTGGCACATTTAAAATTACACAATTAACCTTCGAAAAGCCAAAAAAGCCAACACAAACAAAAAAAATTTAACCCACTAAAATAGCTAAAAATTAAAATAACCTACTAAAATAGTACCTTCCTAAACACCCACTAAGTGAGTGACTTCGACAAGAGTATACACGCTGTATATTGAAATAATAGTTTGCGATGCATGTTATTGAAATTTCAAAAATGATAGAGTAGAGCTCTTTGAACTCTATTTACCTGGTGATAAAAAAAATTAAACCTCTCACATGGGTTTGTATGAGTCCCACACCCATGTGAGAGGTTTGGTAAAAAAATTTTGATAAATTATTTGGAGTTTATAGCATTTTTCTTTATTTTATAATCGGGTAAATTACAAATGCACTCTCTGAGATTTGCTTAAAATACGAATTGCCCCCCTGTGATTTGAAAAATTACAAATCTCTCTCTATCAGAATTTTTTATTTAACATAATTAATTGAAAGAAAAATGCTTCAGAGCTCTAAAGCAAGAGCTCTAGAGCATGCTCTAATGATGTGGCAATTATGTGGGGTCCATCTTGATGTGATATTTTGGCTTGAATTTTTTTTTTTTTTTTAAAAAAACTTGCCAACTTAGTAAAGCTGTGTTTAGAGCTCTACTTTTAGAGCTCTAGATCATTACTGTAATTAAAAAAATGAAATTTCTAATTGTTCACTTATACAATAATAAAATTATCTGAATTATTAATTGAAATAAAATTTTAACATTATTAAAAACAGTTAATTAACTTGATGATTTATTAATAAAAGGACCTATTTGTTATGAAATTAAAAACCTTAGGGGCATAATGTAATTTCTAGAACCATATGGGGTAATTTGTATTTTAAATAAATCTCAGGGGATGTGTTTGTAATTTACCCTTTATAATCCCATATAAAAAAATAAAAAAATAATAAAAAATAAAAAAAAGTTGTTTCACTTATATAAAGTGAATCTTAGTAGTGTACTATTGTGTATACTTCAATTCAACACAGTTTAAATTTTAAAATTAAAATAACATTTAAAAGTTTTAATTAATTAATTTTTGTATAAGTTGGTTGGTCATTTGACCTAACCGATTAGGCTGAATCATTTTTGGGTTTGAACGATTCACCGGTTTAATCGCGATTTCTCATACTGATTTTATTAATTTTAAAAATTTTAAAAAAATTCCATTTAACCATATAAAAATAAAACTCTAATTAGTTCATGATTTATTTTATAATCCCACATCGGGAGAAGAAAAAAAAACAAACAAACAAAGTTTGTTTCACTATCTATCTATATATTATATAAGGAAAAGATGATTTTTAGAGAGAAGCCTTTCAGGAGATCCAAACCTTTATTATAAAATTATTGAATTTTCTTAATTTTAAACAATTAAGAAAATTTTCATTGGTTAGCTTTCATTTACTTTTTATTTTACCATCTCACATCAGAAAAAGAAAGAAAAAATAAATTGTTTCACTTACGTAAAGTGAATCTTATGCTCCAATGTATATAAGCAAAAGGAGATTTTTAATGAGAAACCCTATGATCAATATCTCATACTCATTTTTCTGATTTTCTTAATTTTAAACAATTAAGAAAATCTTCATTAACTAACTTCCATTTAACTTTTATTTTACAATCTCACATAGACGTTTTGATTTTAAAAATAATTTTGTATGAGATTTTGAAACTATCATAATATTTAACTTTAAAAAAAATAAGGGTAAATTAAAAGCATACCCCTTGAGGTTTACTTAAATTACAAATCACCCCATGTGATTCTAAAAATTATATTATACCTCCTAAGGTTTTTAATTTTATAACAAATAGGTCATTTTATTGATAAATTATTAAGTTAATTAACAGTTTTTAATAATGTTAAATTTTTATTTCAATTAATAATTTAGATAATTTTATTATTATATAAGTGAACAGTTAGAAATTTCACTTTTTTAATTAATTCTGTTAAATAAAAAATTCTAACAGTGAGGTATTTGTAATTTTCTAAATCACAGGAGACAATTCGTATTTTAAGCAAACCTCATGGGGTGTATTTGTAATTTACCCTTAAAAAAATTACAATCTCACATCAAAAAAAAAAAAGTAAGTTGTTTTACTTATATAAAGTGTTACAATCCTACATCGGGAAAAGAAAGAAAAAGTGAATTATTTCACTTATATAAAGTGAATATTATAAAGGGTATTTTGAGGGAAAAATCTTTTAGAAGTTCAAACCCTCATTCTAAAATTATTAAATTTTCTTAATTTTCATTGGCTAGCATTCATTTATCTTTTATTTTATAATCCCAAATCAGGAAAAGAAAGGAAAAACTGAAATGTTTCATTTACATTAAGTGAATCTTATGCTCCAATTTATATAAATTATTGAATTTTCTTAATTTTAAACAATTAAGAAAATTCCCATTGGTTAAATTTCATTTAACTTTTATTTTACAATCCCACATCAGGAAAAGAATGAAAAAATGAATTGTTTCACTTATATAAATTGAATCTTATACTCCCATTTATATAAGTAAAAGAAAATTTTTAGTGAAAAAGTCTATAATCAATATCAATTTTTTTTTTTTTTGATTTTCTTAATTTTTAAGAATTAAAAAAAATTCATTGGTTAGCTTTCATTTAACTTTTATTTTACAATCTCACATAGACGTTTTGATTTTAAAAATAATTTTGTATGAGATTTTGAAACTCTCATAGTATTTAATTGTAAAATAATTACAATCCCACATCGAGAGAAGAAAGAAAAAGTGAGTAATTTCACTTATATAAAGTGAATCTTATACGTCATTTAATATTATAGTATTGTGCATGTTTTAGTTTAAGATCGTTTAAATTTGAAAAATAAAATTTAAAGGTTTTAATTAATTAATTTTGTTGTAAATTGGTTGATCTTTTGACTTAGCTGATTAGACTGAATAATTTTCAGTTTAATTGATTCACTGGTTTAACCGCAGTTTTAGCTATTTTATCAAAATATATTGCTTAAATTTGTTTGATTTGAAATAAACTAAGATTAACATTATTAAAAATTGAACGACTGAGATTACTTGATTAAAAATGAACTTCCCAACCAAACAATTGTTAACTTTTATATTACAATCCCACATCGGGAAAAGGAGGAAAAAATGAGTTGTTTCACTATATAAACCTTATGATCCCATTTAATATTGTAGTGTTGTATATGTTTCAGTTTAAAACAGTTTAAATTTTAAAATTAAAATAAAATTTAAAAGTTTTAATTAATTAATTGTTGTATAAGTTGGTTGGTCCTTTGACCTAACCGATAAGATGAACCGTTTTCGATTTGACTAATTCGCTGGTTTAACTACAATTTTATGAAAATATATTAGTTAAATTTGTTTGATTCAAAATAAATTAAAAATTGATCTAATTAAAGATTAAACAGCTAGGATTGCTCGATTCGAAATAAACTTCCTGCCCAAACAATTGTTAACTTTTAAACAATTATGAAAATCACATTGGTTAGCTTTCATTTAACTTTTATTTTATAATCTCACAACGAGAAAAGAAAGAAAAAAATGAATTGTTTCACTTACATAAAGTGAATCTTATACTCCCATTTATATAACCAAAATGAGATTTTTAGTGAGAAACCTTATGATCAATATCTTATACTAGTTTTTTTGATTTTCTTACTTTTAAACAATTAAGAAAATCTTAATTGGCTAGTTTCAATTTAATTTTTATTTTACAGTCCTACATAGAGGTTTTTGATTTAAAAAATAATTTTGTATGAGATTTTGAAACTCTCATAATATCTCCCCTTAAAAGTATTCTTTTATAAAATATATAGATATATCGATAATTTCAATATCACTCTTACTGCTCCTTAATACAAAAATTATAAGATAATTATAATAATTTTAAATTTATATTTAAAACTTATAAATTATGAGACAGATTATTATAATTTTAAATTTATATTGTGTCGATTTTAAATTTAAATTAATAAATTGCTTTCCATATTTAGTGACAGTTTAAATTTTAATAAAATAAAATTTAAAAATTTTAATTAATTAATTTTTGTGTAAGCTGATTGATCTTTTGACCTAACTGATTAAGCTAAATCGTTTTTGGTTTGAATGATTTGCTGGTTTAACCATGATTTTAGCGGTTTCACATGTTACGATAATTCTTTCTTACTCATTAACTTTTTTAAATTTCTTTAATTATTTCCCTTTCAAAAATCAATATGATAATTTTTTTAAATTCATATATTTTTATTTTAAAGTAGTGAAGTATTAGATTTATGTCTTCTTTTTTTTTTTTGTAACAAAGCATAATTTTAATTATTAATTGTCAATACAACAATTTTAATCTATCTATACTATATATTATAGTAAAGGAACATTTGAAAAAAAAAATTAAACTTATATATAAAATTTTATTTATGAGAGACAAAATATAAAAAAAATAAATATAACCATTATATTTTTAATAAATAATATATTATTTTATCCATGGGTGATATGCTAGTAGTTATTCCATAAAAATGTCCATTCAAACAAAAAGTTAGAATACCTATTTCATATAGGAAGCTAAGGAGTAGCTATTCCATTCCAACATGGAATCATCATGAAATAAAATAACATCACTCTCATAAAAGTAAAAAACATAACGATCGTTTGAAGAAATTTTTTTTCTTCTTCTCTCTCTTCAATCTCTCTCTACAAATACTCTCATATACTAAACAATCAGTCATTGATGACTCCATCATTATTCTTCTATCAACTTCAATATATATTTTTTAAATCAAGTTTTAATTTATTTAGATGTTAGTTAAGTTTTAATTTATTTAGATGTTAGTTGTAAGGCATATATATATATATATATATATATATGTGTGTGTGTGTATGTGTGTGAAACTCTATGAAATCACATTCAATGTATAATAGAACATATATATATATATATATATGTATCATGTTTTTATTTTTTATTTTTATATATAGTTTGTTTGTATTTTTTTTTTTTTTTGTTTATTTAAATTTTGTTTCACATACACGAGATCGAGTGATTTGTATCTTTCATTTTATGTTTTTCTTTTTGCCATGTGAACTAATTTGAAAAATTAATTTTTATTCCATACATAAAAACTACACAAGTGATTGTTATTTCTTATTGACAAATTAAAAAATTCCTCCCTAAAAGACATTATTGATTTTTTTTATTATTTTAAGATGTATGTATTTACTACAACAAGAAATATAAAACAAAAGATACAAAACATCAAAATAATATGATTATTATTTTGTTCATATTAATGAATTTTTTACAATTTTTATTCATTTTTTAAATTTAATATGATTATACAATATTTAATGTAGTAGTTATTAGTTTGGTAACCATATTATTCCATTCAATTTACTTAACAAACCAAACGTGAGAATGTGAATGATCATTCCATTCCCACATTTTTTTATTATGTCAACCAAACAGTGGAATGAAAATAAGTATTCCATTCCATTAAATTCTATCATGTATTCCATTCTCACTATCATTCTATTCTCACTTCATTTCATTCCATCATACCAAACTTGCCAGAGGTTAATATGCTCAGATTTGACTCATTAGAGGTAAATAGACTCAGATCTGTACACAATGAGTCCAGATCTAGACTCCTTCATGAAGAGCTTTGCTTCGCAGTCGGTGACGGTGGTGCATTTGACATTAGATTCTAGACCCAAGCCTACTGGTGGTGGTGATCGGACGACAAGTTGAGGTCGAGAGACATAGTGGACAATGGAGGAAAGTTGGTGTGTGGGTGATTTTCTAACCACACTGTCCGCTCAGTAACCAGCTGGAAAGCACCGGCAGAATAGATGGCACCTGGATGACCTGCAACAGAAAGAGAAGATTCTGGCGGTGGTTCGTCCACCCGGGGGCACTCCGACGATCAAGTCAATATATCTCTGTAGACGTCCCCGAACGTCCCGGAAGAAAGATCCCGTTTTGTTCATTTGGGCTCACTACAGTTCGGACTCAAATGTCACGGTACTGTATCTAATCTCGCGGAGTGCAATGCAAGACCGATGGATCATCAAAGAGTCCAAATCCGGCAAATCGTTTTTGAAAATAGATTTTTTTTTAAAGAAGTGCCAAACATGGACTGCTTTGCCAGATACAGAGTTGCAACAACCCCGGAATCACTCGACATCCGATACAACAGGACTGACTCGGTACCACAAGACAGACCCAAAAACAAAAAGACTGACTCAAAGCAAAGAGGCAGACTCAAAAATAAAACAGAGAACTGACTCAAAAACCCAAGCCAGAAGATACAAAACTGTATTTACAAATGCTCAAAAAGTGCGTGCCAGACGCCACATCTGAAATACACCGAGC
Organism: Camellia sinensis; assembly: GCF_055761805.1. NCBI lineage: Eukaryota > Viridiplantae > Streptophyta > Magnoliopsida > Ericales > Theaceae > Camellia > Camellia sinensis. The sequence goes on from NC_138967.1 coordinate 174,686,605, forward strand.
GCCGCCCGCAGATGGTCCAACCCCTGATCACATACTCGCAGTATCCTCAAAGTCCAACAACTCGGTGGTAACAGACTTCGCTGAGGTATGTGGAAGAATGACCTCATTATCGATCAGATCCTGCACTTCATGGCGAAGGCGGAAACAGTTATCGGTGGCGTGACCGGTCTGTTGGTGGTACGTGCAGCATAAAGCAGCATCATGGGTGAGAGGGAGATTCTTCGGGAGAGGCCGAGGTTCAAGGGGTTTGAGGTGCCCCCTTTCAGCAAGAATCTGAAGTGCCTTAGACAGAGGCATGTAGAGAGCATGAAAGATCCTGCGCCCTCGGGGCAGGTACTTTGAAGTCTGAGTATTCTTACTAGACGCACTAGCAAAAGGGTCGGCAGGCACCGCCTTGGTTTTCTGATCTTTCCCAGGTACAGGGTTGGGAATAGGAGGAATTGTTCTGGCATGACGGGGCCTATCCCGATTTTCTGACTGACTTGAACTACCCTCAGGTGGAGTGGGGAAAGCATCCTCCACAATTTTTGCCAGAACTGCGGATATCTGTTGCTTGTTCATCTCCCCGACTTTCAAAGCCTCGACTGCCCGCAGCAGCTGTTCAATGGGATCGGCATCTGCCTTCATTTTGTTCTTATCTCTGGCCTCAGTTTGATCGGGGGTTTGGGTTACTACATCAGAACGAAGCCCGGTTGTTGCTGACACGTCGTTGCTGTAGCTGGAGGCAACCTCTGGCTGGCTGAGCTCTATCACAATCCGCCCCAGTAGCGGGGGCTCCTGTGGCATGAAATTCCCGGCATACGGTGCCGCTGGTGGCGAAGTCGACATTCCATAGGCCAGATCGGCCACGAATCTCTGGAGGTCACCAATCATTCCCATCAATTCAAATGCGGTGGGCTCGCGAGCCTGATACAACTGGAGGGTCCAGACTGGGTGTGCGACAGGCGACCTAGGCGGATGCGATACATCAACATTGGTTTCATCCCGCAGGGTGATCCCTTGATCTAGCGTAGCTGTCATAACCACAATCTCTTCTGAATTATGCATCATCATAAGTCCTGCCTCAGCAAGGGGGAACACTAGCTATTCTGTATCAATTTTCTGAACACTCTGAACTGAAAGGAAAAACAAACAGCATTTCAGCCCAAACAGATCAATCACAGGTGTAGCCGAACAACTGCACTCTATTACTGATCACTGTTCCCCAGAATCACTGTCCCCAAAACTGAACTTGATACCCGCGGATAACTGATTTCTCAACAGCACTGATACTGGTGCCCTAGGGCCTAATACTCAATCTTGCAAACTGATATGTACGTTCCTGTAGAGATACACTCTAAAGCACATAGCAGATAAGTGAGAGCCAAAACACCCCTATAGAGGGGTAGGGTTTCCCTGTCCTATTTTGTCAAGAGCTAGGGTTTCACTACACACGCAGCGGTTTCAAACAACCTATAATCGGGTAAGCAACCTGTCCTAGCTTGGAATGGTCACTATGGTTTCCGAATATGCACTAGGTCGAATGGTCAAAAAGGGTGCCCCGGTAAAATCAGGGTTTGTGTTCCCATACTGTCAGAACCCACAACCGGTCAGCCTTATGGCATGCTTTGACAAAGTCAAGCCTCCGGTAAACCGTTAAGGAATGGCAGATGGCAAACACGGTGTCCTAGGCGTACCAATGCACATGCAATGCAAAGAGACACATAAGTGAAATCAAAACAGGTAAGCTCTCTAACTCCCCAGCAGAGTCGCCAGAAACTGTAGCACGTCCGCGAGGGACCCCACTACAGTTCGGACTCGATTTGTGTCACGGTTCTTAATCTGAACCAAAGAGTCCAAATCCGGCAAATCGTTTTGAGAAACAGATTTTTGAAAAGAAGTGCCAAACATGGACTGCTTTGCCAGATACAGAGTCACCACCTAAATATTTTTTTAAGGGGGAATTTAAGAAACCCTGACTCGGTGCCAAAGGCCACGCGTCTGTTATCACCAAAGTTGCCTCGGCTCGGGAGCTAGGGTACGATTGGGGAAGGTCAGCTATGAGCACCCCCTCTCGCCCGATCCGAAGATCGGCCTCTACTAACCATAATATCCATTTTTGAAAACGTTATGTGTCCTTATCCCGATCATTAGCCTAGAATTACTATGTTATGCGCACAGCAAACAAGTATAGACTAGATTGCCTATTTTGGGAACAAGCATTGCATATCCGTTTGTTTTGAAAAAATGTTTTGGAATTTGCTACTCGCAAGTAGGCTAAAACACGGATTTCAATGAGCCATTCCAACTCAGACAATCCAACCTTCACCCACAGGCATTCAAGCAGTTATATCACATAAGCAGCTAGCCTCATGGTAATCATGCTATCATGGCAACACTCACACGCATGCAAGAATGCTAAAGCATAAATGCTTACATCGTACTCCGTGCCAAAACAAAGAACTCGTTAGCAATCAATGCATGATCCAAGTCCATGTTTAAATGTCTAATACAACGCATACGGAATGTCACTAGAGTAGGCTCGGCTATTTAATGAATGACATGTGAAAATGCATAAGTAGCATGTATTCAAGTTAGATTTGAAATACTAATGCAGTTAGCATGATGCGCCGAGCCCGATGCATGCAATACTGATGAATAATGCACGCATGCATAGCATAAGGTATGCTAAATTAAACATGTCCTATTACTAACCATCAAAGCAGGTAAGGAAAAAGGAGAAAGAAGTGGGGGTTGGAAGACATGCACACACTCACCCACACTTATTACAAATTTGCCCTCGCTCGTAGGGACCAAAAGAATAATACAACTCAAATAATGAATTAACTAACCTAGCTAATTAATTATTACAGGCCAACTAAATTAATTAAACAAATTAATTAATTTAAGAAAGCAAGAAGAAGGGCTTCGGGAAGAGGGCTCAATGCACGCGTGCTCGGGTCTTGCTCGGAAGTCCACTGCCATGCGCAAGCTGCCTCTGTTTTCCCTGCTCTGCTTCTCTGAAGACTGCCAAATTCTCAGAATTGCTTCCCTGGACATTAGGAGACACCACCAACTGGAGGGAATCATCATCGGCTGTGATTTGGTGTCGATCGGCCAAAAATGAATCCATCGGCCACAGATGGATTGCCGATCGGCACTCTGTGCGGTCGATCGACAAAAAGTTCCTACAGAATCTGTTTGACAGTAACAGAGGACAGGGCTTTGCATGGCAATGCAATTCAAGCAATGTATGCACCGACCATATCCCTTATCATGTTTATGACTCAAAGGGACATGGTCCTTGGTTCTCACACCATCAATCGCGCATTTCAATGCGTGATGGCCCAAGAGACCAATTTATGCATGTTGATTTCAAATGCAATGCAAACCAACAAACAAGTGAGGAGCTCAACCTCAATCATGGATAATCAAGAGGCAAAGCATGCATGCAATGCAACCTAAGCATGTTAACTAGGCATGCAACATAGTAATGCAAACAAGCATACAAGGCATGTGACAACTATGCTAGTTACTCAAGCATGCAAGTATGCAAAGCATGCAACATGTTAGGTAATTCCAACTAAGAGAAATGCATGCCAAATGCAAAGTCACTTAGACATGCCACAACACGTGATAGGCCAAGCATGCAATTAACACACAAGATAAGCATGTCACAACATGCAAGAATGGACTTAGACTAATTTAGGCAGCCCTCAAACTAACCTAAAACAGTGGCCAAAATGCTATAGAATGAGGGGCAAATACACATACAAACATGCATGCAAATGGACCAACACTTAAGCATCGAAGAGACAACTTTTAAGCACACTTAAAAGAAGATAAACATGAACATATGGCATACATACCAAGCTCTAAAAATCATGTTAAGGATGGTGCCAAACCAACTAAACAAAGCAATCAAAACATGCAACAATGGTCCAAGACTTAAGGCAAGCCAAAGGGGAGGTAAACCAAGGCTAGGTCAACCAAGCCTCACAAGGCCAAAGGGACTTAAAGTAGGTCTAATGCAGACCTAAACAAAGCCAAGGATGTACTTAGATGGCATCTAAGTGGTCTAAAAATGCAAGCATACTCCAAGGCTTAAACAAGGGGCATAAGGCAACAACCTTTAAACGCATTGAAGGGGGATCAAATGCAAGCACATGGGCACATCATGAGGTCTGAAATAACATGTCAAGTGGTTTCAAACCACTGAAACAAAGCAAGGATGGCATGCTAGAAGGGCCAAAGCTTAAGGCATACAAGAGAGTTTGCATGGTAGCTATACGAAGCAAAGCATGGATGACTCAAATGACCAAAAACAGTCCCTTAGCATACTAAAACAAGCATAAAAGCGTCACAAAGTTAGGCCAAAACACATGAGCATGGTAGTCTAAATGCTAGGCACATGTTGAGGCAAATCATGGCATTACAAGGCATGTATGCTAAGCAAGCATGGTGTACCAAAACCAACTTAAAAAAATGCTATTTCATGGCAAAATAAGCATAAATAACAGCTAAGGCATGGTCAACAAGAGCCTAAGCTAGGTGCTCCCTCAAGAGGCAAAAAATGGTCCTTTTCAAGGACAACAAGGAGAGGGGGTGGCCCTCTCCTCCTTGGGATCTCAAGGCACCATCCTCACCTCTGAAATCCCTCAAGATTTCAGTGGTGAGGAGGCCCAAACACCAAGGTCTCGGAGCTCACCCAAAATGGCACAAAATGGAGTCTTACAAGGCTTAAGAGGGGTCAAACAACCCCAAAGCTTGAAACAACCTTAAACAACTATTTAGAGGGCCTAAAAATAGACCTTTTTTATGTTATACACAAAGCTCAAAAACAGTTGCAAGGTAAGCTAAAAGGCTATGCAAAAATGAGGGATAAAAGGGAAAAGTGATTACCCTTGTAGACCTTCTTCAACAATGGAGCTCCAGCAGCTTCTTGAGGTTGAAATCAGCTCCAAGAACTCCAAGAACACTCCTTTGGCCCTCAATAACTAAGAAAAGGTGTAATGGTGGGTGTTTGTGTGCAAAAGTAGGACCAAACACACACTAAACTAACAAGAGAGGGAAATATAGAGATGGAATAGATACAAATTCCTAACCCTAATATCAAAGCTCTCTAAAAATATTGTCAAACCCTAATGCCAAGAGAGGAGCCCTCTTCTTATAGGCAACTCCCTCTTGTAAGGCTTCCAAAACAAGCCATCCAAGAGGGAAATCTGTATGGAGGGGAGCAGAGTGGGTGCTAGCTATCACAGTTGGCACAAAATATCTACTAAAAGTAGATGAACAGTGATCGGCCATTCAAAATTGCCATTTTGGCAAAATAAATGGCCGACCGGCAACAAAGAGTGCCGATCGGTAATATACATTGCCGATGGCACAAAATCACTGGCCGGTGGCCTCAAGCCATGGCCGGTGATGTGTGGAGATGCCTCACAAGGCATTCCCTGCCCCTCCAAGGCAAAACACAAGTGTTTGGTGCAAAACCAGACACAACACGGTCGAGTCGAGAGATCCTGAGGCAAGGCGCGCAACCGAGACCTCCGGGAACTCAAGACGAACACAAACAAGGGTAATCACCAAGTGTTCCAATGGTGACGTCCAAGTCTTGAGGACGGTCAAAAATGGGGTGTCTACAGAATGCTGGTCGGCCATACCAGAAAGGTGGCCTCCCAGATGAGTAGAATACAACTGTATGGTGGGAGACCAGAGAATGTGACCCAAGAGAGAGAGAAACCAGCTTTCTAGCAAGGTTCAAAAGGGTCAGGAAGAAAATCTGGTCGGCCTACCCATATTGGTGGCCTCCCAGATGAGTACAATACAATGGTGGTATGGGAGACCAGAAATTAAGGTCCAAAAGTGAGAAAAACCAGCTTTCTATCAAGAAAATCAGCTAGAGGAGAGAGAGAATAATTTTCAAAATAATTGCTGGTCTCCCACCATCCTACCACCTTCCTAACAATGAAAATAGGGTCCATACCAAAAATAAACCCTAACTGATGCAAAACAAGGGTTCGGGAGCCAAAACGCGCAGCCTAGGGCCCCGAAAACAGGCTGTTAGGCACCGGAGGTGGCGTGCGACTACGAAGGTGATCTCTTGGGCCACAATGTCCCTCAAAAGAGAGGAAGCAAGGTGTGTGCCAAAAACCGGAGCAAACGGAGGTAGTTAAGCAGTCCTAAACCGAAGCACACGGCCGACGGTTCCGAAAATCGGAAACTGGTCTCTAAACGGGAAAAATGGCCTACGACCACGAAATGTAGCCTACGGCCACTGAGAGATGGTCTACGAGACCTCTCCCTCCCTTCGGGAAGAGAAAATAGAGAAAACAGGACTTGGTTCACAAACCGAGGCAAAACACAAAAGAGCCCCGAAGTCCGGAGGCAAGGCTCGTAGCCGAGACTCTGAAACCTCATAAACGAGCACAACATGCATCATCACTGAGCGCTCAATTGGTGACGTCTGAGTCTTAAGGTCGGTCAAAAATGGGGTGTCTACAATCTCTCAAAGATAAATCAAGTGCTAAACTCACAAGCTTGAGTATCAAAAGCGTACCTTAGACCCATGGGGGTGCCTCTCTTTTATAGCCAACATAAACCTACTCCCAATAGAAGCCTAACTTTTATGGACTCAGGATTACTGCTAATCTTGGACTCCCAGTAAGATTAGGATAAACTCTCTAAGAGTTATATCTTAATACAAACTAAAGTCTTCTCTCATTCTAGGACTCTTGCCCCTCATCCGCTTATCTCGGATCTTGATATCTTCGGAGGTAACCTCGGCCTATCCGAGATGACCTCGGCATAACAACCAGGACACATGGCACCTCGGCTGACACGTCGGCGTCACCTTGGCCACGTATGTGGTACTCAGAAAATATATCCCCACAACTGCCCCCTAGGTTCTATTACCTCGGCATTCTGAGGTGATGGAACCTACACTGTTCGTTCATCTGTGTCCCTCTGTCCGAGATCAAACTCGCCGACCTCAAAGTTCCCTGGACTTTACTGTCCACTTCTGTCAAGTATCAAGCTTCATGCTTTCCAAGCTGCTCGAGATCACACCTCCTAGTCGAGGTCCTTGTTCCATTAATTCGTAAACTCCAAGAGCTTTGCAATTGCTCCACTCACATTCTTCGGTGGGTTCTCGACTTCCAGTCATCTATTTGACTCCGGCGATCTTCATATCGGCGTTCATTTCTCTTGGTAGGTTCATAAACTCTTTTATTAAGCTCAATCTTTCATAACTCTTCTGAATCCGTTTACTTGCCCTCTGTTGTCTTATATTTTCGTCTGTTTTCAAGTTTTGAATTGTTTGAACGCTTGGCACTGTTCTTGCCATATCCGCTTTCTGTTGCTAGCGTCGTGTCTGGGTCATTACTTTCTTGTTCTTCACAGACTTACTTAGTGCCTGTGCACTTGGCTTTACTCTTGAACTTTGTCGTCTTCTTGACTCTGATTTTTCTCTTTTTTCATTCAATCCTCTGGCTTTTTCTCTTTCTAGCTCTTTTGCTTAAATCCGTCATTGTTCCAAGCTTTCAAGCTCTGCAACTATTTTCGTTCCTCTCCTCCGGTGAAGCTTACGTCATTCTGTCATTTTCGCATTCGTCGTCAGACTTCGACAATTCTCATTCTGGCTTCCCTTTTTTCTGGTAAGCCACTGTTCCTCCTGGTTTTTATCTCTTGTTGCTTTCCAAGAAGCTCTGCTTCATTGTTAATCACCATTGCTGTTTTACCCGTTGTTTCCAAATCATCTTCTTTGAATACACACTGTTCACACATCTGTTGATTTCTGCCACTGTTCTTGGCTTGACACACCTGTGCAATCTTTTTGTCTTGATTTTCTGATAGTTTCATCACCATTCTTGATTACGAATTATATTCTTCTTTCTGTTTTCTGTGACTTTTTCCAGATTCTTGCTTTCAATCCTTGCCTTCAAACTCCGAGGTGCCAATCACCGAGAAGAGCTTTGATCAAACTCTTCGGGAAATCAATGTTGAGCTCGAGGCCGAGAAGGCTGCTGAGAAGTCTTCCCAACTGTCTTCTATATCCTGCCATTGATGCTGAGTAGTTTTGTTTCCTTCTTTTACTCCTTGTACCTCGTACCTTGTACTTTGTCCTTCTTTGTATGCTTTTAATCCGGCCGACGTGCCATTTTTGTAGTCTGAATAATTTATTTTTTAATATTCAGGCCGAAGTGCCTTCTTTCTTCTTTAAATGCATTTCTCTAATTTCTTCTTTAAATGCATTTCTCTAATTTCTTCTTTAAATGCATTTCTCTAATTTCTTCTTTAAATGAATGTCTTCTTTTTTCTGCCCTTGTATGATTCTACACTTAGAATAATTTGCATGTCTTCGAAGTACACCTTGACTGTGCAATCTCTTCGGGTAAAATACCTCTGTCACAACTAATCTTGCTCATCTTGGCCTTGTCCTAACACTTGAAAATATTGTAACAAATATTTTTACAAGTGTTGCTTAGGACTTGTCACTTTCTCAATGTCTTCTATCAAGACTTCAGTTTTCCATATTTCAAGTTTTGACAACCTGGTAGTCTCGGCAAGTACGCAGATATTGCTTAAGCTTTGACTTTGTAAATTTTTCTCAAAAATTTCAACAAGTGTTTTGACCATCATTCTTTATCATAACCTCGGCTTAACTTTAGCTTGTAAATTTTTCTCAAAATTTCAACAAGTGTTAAACCATATTCCTTTCGATACGACCTCAGTTTAACTATAACTTGTAAATTCACACAGAATTTCAACAAGTGTTTAAACCAATCTTCTTCCGATACAACCTCGGTTTAACTTCAACTCGTAAATTCACACAGAATTTCAACAAGTGTTAAATATCACATCGGTTTAACTTCAACTTGTAAATTCACACAGAATTTCAACAAGTGTTAAATATCATCTCGGTTTAACTTCAACTTGTAAATTCAAACAGAATTTCAACAAGTGTTAAACATCTTCTCGGTTTAACTTCAACTTGTAAATTCACACAGAATTTCAACAAGTGTTAAATATCACATCGGTTTAACTTCAACTTGTAAATTCACACAGAATTTCAACAAATGTTAAACATCATCTCGGTTTAACTTCAACTTGTAAATTCACACAGAATTTCAACAAGTGTTAAATATCATCTCGGTTTAACTTTAACTTGTAAATTTACACAGAATTTCAACAAGTGTTAAATATCACATCAGTTTAACTTCAACTTGTAAATTCACACAGAATTTCAACAAGTGTTAAACATCATCTCGGTTTAACTTCAACTTGTAAATTCACACAGAATTTCAACAAGTGTTAAAGATCACATCGGTTTAACTTCAACTTGTAAATTCACACATGATTTCAGCAAGTGTTAAACATCATCTCGGTTTAACTTCAACTTGTAAATTCACACAGAATTTCAACAAGTGTTAAATATCACATCGGTTTAACTTCAACTTGTAAATTCACACAGAATTTCAACAAGTGTTAAACAATGATTTCGGTTTAACTTAACTTGTAAATTGTCCACAAATTTCAACAAGTGTTAAACAACATATCGGTTTAACCAACTTGTAAATTGCTACAAATTTCAACAAGTGATAAACATATTCTTCTTCTCTTTGCCCCCTGCATGGCTTCTACATACTCCTTTGCGAATCTTATAAAAGGTCTTCAACCTGGCTAACTGCAGTCCAACCTTGTGTGTTTTCTTTTTTTATCTTCTGGGATCTGAGATCTGCTCACTGAGCTCTTCTCTTCTCGAACTTAAGTGCCGAGATCTTGTCTGCTAGAATCTTGGATCTGCTCACTCAGGTTGAGCTCTTCTCTACTCATCTAGGCCGAGATCATGCTTTCTAGGATCCGGGATCCAAGATCTGGAATTCGGGATCTGCTCACTTAGGATGAGTTCTTTTATACTTGAATGTTATCTCCTTGGGAGCGCTCATGCCCCCTGTCTTTGCATCCCTTCTGGAAGGGTCTTCGTTCCTCCGTAGGTATCTATCCTTCCATACCTGGAGGTCATCTTCGTTGTAGTATCCACTTCGATCTGTTGTCTTTGGTGCGTCACCTTTCTGGCTGGCGTCTTTCACTCCGTGACTTTGGTCACGAGTTTCGGTGTTGCAGTCGTTCCCTTCAACGTCAAGGTTGATAGGTCTCTCACTCCCAGCAGGAGCGTTGTCTCCAATCTGATCCTTCTGTCCGTCATTGGCTATCTATTCTTCTTTCTTTCATTGGCCATCTATTCTTCTTTCTTTTCCACGGACGGCGCTAAATTGTGTGGGTGATTTTCTGACCACACTGCCCGCTTAGTAACCAGTTGGAGAGCACCGGCAGAATAGATGGCACCTGGCTGACCTGCAACAGAAAGAGAAGATTTCAGCGGTGGTTCGTCTATCCGGGGGCACTCCGACGATCAAGTCAATATATCTCTCAAAGATAAATCAAGTGCTAAACTCACAAGCTTGAGTATCAAAAGCATACCTTAGACCCATAGGGGTGCCTCTCTTTTATAGCCAGCATAAACCTAGTCCCAATAGAAGCCTAACTTCTATGGACTCAGGATTACTGCTAATCTTGGACTCCTAGTAAGATTAGGATAAGCTCTCTAAGAGTCTTATCTTAATACAAACTGAAGTCTTCTCTGATTCTAGGACTCTTACCCCTCATCCGCTTATCTCGAATTCCGATATCTTCGGAGGTAACCTCGGCCTATCCGAGATGACCTCGGCATAACAACCAGGACACGTGGCACTTCAGCTGATACGTCGGCGTCACCTTGGCTACGTGTTTGGTACTCAGAAAATATATCCCCACAGTTGGTCTTGGCTTTGAAACCTTCGAGAGAAGACTTCATCTTCAATCTTTACACCACTAGCAGGACCAGAAACCTTTGAATCCTTTTCCCCTCAACTAGTTTTAATCTCTCTCTCTCTCTCTCTCTCTCTCTCTCTCTCTCTCTCTCTCTCTCTCTTTTTTCTTTTTTTCTGTGTTTTCTTTTTGTTCTTTACCCCATTCTACCTTATTATTGTATTCATTTTACTACAATAAGATCTTCTTGACGTCTGCAATGGGGTTAAAACATCAAATTGGAGCAAATAATGACGGTTATTATAGGATACTTCAACAACATGAGTGGTGGGGGAGGGTAATGATAGCCTCCGACATGATGGCGTTGTATAGTAGAATCCAAAGTTGAAAAAAATTGTGTGAATTTGAACAGATATGTGTTATTTGTTCATTTTTTTTATTTTTGGATCTGGCTTGTTGTTATTGATGATGTCATCATATATATATATTTCCTTTTGTTGTTATTGTTGTTCATTGCAACAGATAAAGAGAAAAAAAATGAGGAAATAGAGAGTTTGAACAGATAACTCTCTCCTCTGGCTTTTCCCACCCATTTCAATTGATCATCGCCTCTTGTTTCAATGGATGAAAAAATAATTTGAATAGATAATTTCAACAGATTGGAAAAAAATAAAAAAAATAAACAGATAAAAACAAACAAATTCACTTTTTGAAAGATAGAGTAAGTTTAACAAATAGATACAAAATTTCAATAGGTAAAAATGATTTTGACAACCGATAGAGTTGGTTTGACAGATAAGAACAAAATTTGAACTGCAAAGATCAAAAAGGGAAAAAAGTGAACAGATAAAAATAAATTTGAAATAATAGAAAAAAATTTGAACAGTTAGAAAATAATTTGAACATATAGATATAAATTTGAACAGGTTATCAACGAAAAGTCAACAAATAAAAAAAAAAAAGTTAACAAACAAATTAATGGATAAAATTGAAAAAAAAAATGTCCTCTAAAACTAACAAAATGATTTCTCACTAAACCATTTCAAAGGGTGGACCTCTCACTAACAAAAAATATTCATTGAACTTAATACCTTATACCTTTCTTACCTTGAATTTTTTAACAATTTTCTCAATAATTTATCTATTAAAATGATTAAAATATAATAATAATTATAATAATTAACAAGTTGCTTAGAGATGCTTTTAGAACATTCGCATCAAAATAAAATTTGTGTCACACCAGAGCGATTCTCGGTCTAAAAAATCTTACCTCTTATATATTTAAATAAAATATATTTTTTTAGTTAAGACCATATTTATAACTATTAAATTTTATATTTATAATTTAAATAAAATATATTTGTTCAGTTAAGATCATATGTTAAATTTTATAATAGTTATATCTCTCTATTTTATCACTCCCAATTACATTTAATTTTGAAATGACAAAAAATAATTTTAAAAAAAATATTTAATTAATACTATTATTTATCATCTCATTAAAAGTGTAATTAGGGATGATAAAATAAGAGAGGAGACACTTCTCATTTTATAATATGATCCAAATCTAAGAGTAATGTTAAAAATTTTAAAAAAATTATTAAGGTTGTGTTTGGTAGAGTTTTGTAAATATGATTTGAGAGTATAAGTTGTATTTTGAGTTTGTGAATTGTGCAATTATGATTTGAGTGTAGAAAATTTGTTTGGTTATGATTTTTTAATAGAGTGTTGAATTGAGTTTTGAATTGTATGTGGAATTGAGTTTTGAAAGTTTGATTTGACATGTGAAATAAGAAAATTTGTTTGATTATGAGTTTTGGAAAGAGTTTTCAAAACTTAATTTAAATTGTTATAACTCATAACAAAACACACTACTTTCACACTATTGAAAATTCTAATCAACATTTTCTTTTTAAAATTCAATTAAAAAATTTATTATTAACAGAAAATAACATTAATCAATTTTTTAATTGAAAATACTACAAAGGAAATAATTTTTTTTCAAAATAAATATTCAAAAAATTTGAATCATAAATATTTAAATAATTTAAATAATCTAAAAAATTTAATAAGTAAAAATTAAAATAAATATTCAAAAATTTTAAATCGTAAAAATTTTAATAATTTAAATATTCAAAAATTTTAAATAATTTAAAATTTTAATATTTTAAATTTAAAAACAACTCTATACTCAAATCGTAACCAAATATATAAAACAAACTCAATTAAGAAATTATTTTTAAAACTCATAACTAAACACATAACTCGAAACTCCATACTACTTTCATAACTCTACACTCAAACTGTAACCAAATACATAACAAAAAAATTAAAATATTTAAAAATTTAAAAAATTAATATCGTAATATTTAAAAATTAAAATATTTAAAAATATTCAAAAAATTAAAAAATTAAAAAAATCGTAACATATTTAAATATTAAAATATTTAAAAAATTAAAATATTGATTTGAATTGAGTTTTAAAAAAAGTTTTGAATTATGTGTTTGGTTATATGTTTTGAAAAGTAATGATTATGTTTTGAATTGAATTTTAAGAAATGGATGTAGAATTATGATTTGAAAGCTCAAAATAAACACCATACTCAAATCAATGAGTAAAATTATAATTTAAAAAACTTACCAAACGAAGCTTAAATTTTTATAAAACACTAGTGGGAGCCTACATGAAGAAATTCCGCACCATGTAAGCTCATTTTAAAAAATGAGTTAAAAGTCATTTCTTAAATTGTAACCTAAAAGTTTTAAAATTTTTAAAAAGTAAATCACAAGCATTAAATAATTTTTAATCGTCTGGCCAAAATAGATCATAAGCATTGGATAAAAAATTTAATAAATTTCTTTTAGTTTCTGTATATCCAAATCCAAACCACTTTACAGGGCACCTTCACCCAGCAGGAGCCACGTGAGTTTCTGGTGGATAGAGATATCGCGTCAATGGGATGCGACCCACAGACGCCGCGATAACAGTGAATCTGAGCCCTGGCCCCCTGTTTGCCACTTCAACAATATTATACGTATATATAAAATATATTTTAAAAATTTCTAAACCGCATTTGTTGCATTAATGGCTAGTGCGCCGTATATTGTATTAACCTTAAATTTACGAGTTCGGATCCTCTGAGTGTTTTCTTGCAGTGGTTCTTGTAATACCTCAAAATAACATTGTTTTGGGGTAAAATTAAAAAAAAAAACAACGCCTAATTAGTACACATTAATGTGTGTTTGGGAGGAAAAAGATTGAGTACACACCTAATCTTTAGCATAATGCACAAAGTGGTGGCCCAAGACTTAAAACCATAACCTTAAGGTTATTAGGCCAAGTCTTAACCATTAAACCAATGGTGTTAAGGTTTTTAAAATTCTTTTAAAAAAAAAAAAATTTGATCTTCACACCCTTTCATTGCCGGCCACCTCTCCACAAGCTTCGGCCAGCCCCTAGCCCCTGGCCTCTCCCTCCTCTCCGGCAACCCTCCCCCAGTACTCTTCCCTACGACGACCCTCCTTCAGCCATACCACCCATCACCACACCATCTCTCAATTTCTTCCTTTCCCATCCAAAACCCACCAAACCCATCGAAGTGGAGGAAGATGAGACAATAATAGGCTCTTGGAAGTAGAATATTTGGATGATGACTTTGAAGATAAAAAATATTTCAAATGCTCTAGCAGCGAGTTAATACAAACTCCAATAGTATATTTCATTTGCTCTCTCTAACTTCTCTCTCATTTAAACCTACCAAATTCTCCTCTCCCTCTTTTTTTTTTTTTTTCCTAGATCTAGAAGAAGAAAGAAATGAGGAAGAAGAAAAGCAAGGAACGAGGGGGTGATGCCGTTGGGGAAGAATCGCCGAGGGAGGAGAACAATTGGGGGAGGTCACCGGAGGGGGAGGAGGGTTAAGGGGGTCGTCGGAGCTGTTGAGGAAAAGGCACACAAGAGAAGCATGAAGTGTAAACAACAGTTTTTTTTTTTTTGAAAATTTTGTCTCAAAACGACGTTATTTTGGGGCATTACAGGAACCACCGCAGGAAAGTACTTCAGAGGATCCGGACATCTTATGTATTATTTCAAAATATTTTTTAGCGTTGAGTTTTTCAACTATCTAATCTGAACTACAACGTTTTCACTACATGTTTTATTTTAATAATTTTAATTATTTATTTTATAAAAAATTAAATTAATATTTTAATTATAGAATTCATAAATAAAATAAAACAGTTACAATTACAATTACAATTATTAAATAAATTTAATTTTTTTAATGATAGTATATGTGCACTGATATATGAAATGAATCGAAATGAGAGATCTATATGTACTCGACGTACAAGATAAAACCTTTCGGCTCAAATTTGAGACACAATAAAAGTATATTTGAAGTGTACTTTTTTTTTTTTTAATATGAGGTGGGTATGATTTGAGTTTGAAGTGATGTAATAAACAAGTAATGTAATTTAAATAGAATAATAATTTTTTTGACTTTTTAATTTTTTTTTTTTTTTTTTTTTTAATTACAAAAATAAGATAGCATTTCTGGTAGTGACTTCTGTCCTACCCCCACCATTTCTCTCTTAGTTTTTTAGTACTTTATATATCAGTGACCAAACGTATTGATCATTAAAACCAAGAAGAGGAAGAAAAAGAAGCAGATCACAGAGAGAGAGAGAGAGAGAGATGTATCCAAACAATAAAGGTGGTTCAGATGATCATGATAGGCCACTGCTGGTGAAGTATTCATCAGATGGAAGAGGAGGAGGTGGTGGTGGAGTGGAGGAGAGGTGGTGGAAGAAGGTGTTGGATTTGGAAGAAGCAAAGCACCAGGTGTTGTTTTCATTACCAATGATAATTACAAATGTTTCATACTACTTCATTCCTCTGGTGGGTGTCATGTTTTCCGGTCACCTCGGAGACCTCGAGCTCGCCGCCTCCAACCTTGCCAACTCCTGGGCCTTCGTCACCGGCTACGCTTTTCTGGTCTCTCTCTCTCTCTCTCTCTCTTTGATTTACTGAAATGAGTTAAATGGAAAGAAATGATTATTTCTTAAACTCTCCCAAAAAAAATCTTTATCATTCCACCGTAATGGTGAATGATGATTGCATTTTTATTGTATTTTTCTTTATTTTTTTAATTAGCCAAACATATGAACAAATATTTTGATTGAATTATCATTTCATTTTACTCAATTATAGTGAACCACACCCATCTTAAATTCAACACAACTTTTTATCACATATAAAAAGAATTGTATTCAATTTTATAATTAAATTATGTACACTCAAATTATTATTTTTTTTAAATTATTATTATTATTATTATTATTGTTATTTTCAACACTCTGTTAGTATATCTCTAATCATTTCGTTAAACTTGCATCAAAACAAGTTCTATCAACTTCTTCATCTAAAGGCAAAAATAAAATTTTCACCAAATTTGATGAAATTTTTAAGTACCGAGATTAGAACATTCAATTTTTTTATTATTATTAAATCAAGTTTTTAGTTAAATTCGGTGAAAATTTATGAACGTCTCATGTCAAATCAAGTTTTTAATTAAATTTTTTACTCATATTTGATTTTATTTTATTTTTAAAAGAGTTGGAGATGTTCTTGAAATAGCAACCACTTTTTTTTTGGGGTGATCATATTTAGAAATATTATGTTATGTGGCACAATTATAACTATAATTAGAGAGCTTCACATTTTTGTATCACTTGCGTACTTTGCTCCATATTATTTAATCATAAATATCTACCGAATAAGCGATACAAATGCCTTGAGATTTCTTTCTAATCATTTATTTTGTAAGGTATTCTTATGTAACATTCATTAAAAAAAAAAAAAAATTAGTTTGATCCGATAATCGTAACATTTTCATTTTATCACATTTGTCTCCAAAAAATAGACGGAAATATATTTTGAAAATAGATCATCTATTTTTTTAAAGAGAAACACAATAAAATAAAAATGTTACAATTATCGAATTGATCTAATTTTTTTCATGAATGATATACATTGAGAGTCTTTCAAAATGAATGGTTCAAATTTTAGAAACATGACTTGAAGTTAGCCACATGGACCCCTCTAATTCTCTTTCATTGAGATGTAAATGTGAAAGAAATCCAACCGTTAAAAGAAGGGAAAAATTACCATGTGTACTTTAAAATAAATAATTATAGATTAATTGAAACCCAATCCTTGATTGCTTTGCTTTGGCTAGTAGAATTTTCCCTGAATAAGAACTGATATGCGAATTGCTTTTACATTGTTTGGCAAACAGATCAAATTGGTTATATAGGTGGTGATGTGAGATGGCTGGTGATTATTTTTATAAATTGTATTCAGTATGTTTGGTTTCAATTTTTTAAATTTAATTTTTTGAAAATTGAGGTTTTTTGTTTTTCGTTTTTTTTTTTTTTTGTTTGTAGTAAATATTTTTAAAATCTTAAGTATTTTTTTAAAAAATTTTTAGATGTACCTTACTTAGATGTATCTAAATAGTAAAATATTTGTAAAAAAATATTTTAAAAAATTAATAAATACACAAAAGTACGAAAAATGTACACAAATATTTTTTATTTTTTTTTGGTATTCAATGAATTTTTTAAAGATTTTTTTTTCACAAATATTATACTTTTAAGTGTAATTATGTTAGGTATGTCTAAAAATTAAAAAAAAATATATTGCTTAAAAAATTAAAAAAATTTAATGAAAACAAAAAAATACAGAAAACAAAAAAGTGAAATTTTTTAAAAAGTGAATTCTGAAAATTGAAACCAAATAGAGTAATTATATTTTAATTACACCATAGTGCTTGTGTAAGATGAGGATAAAGGGTATACTTTTAAGTGTATTTATGTTTGGTATTCAATGAATTTTTTAAAGATTTTTTTTTCACAAATATTATACTTTTAAGTGTATTTATGTTAGGTATGTCTAAAAATTTTTAAAAAAAAATTGCTTAAAATATTAAAAAAATTTAGTGAAAACAAAAAAAATACAGAAAATAAAAAAGTAAAATTTTCTAAAAAGTGAATTCTGAAAATTGAAACCAAATAGAGTGATTATATTTTAATTACACCATAGTGCTTGTGTAAGATGAGGATAAAGGGTATGCTATGGAAAGGATCTTCATGTATAAAATATATATATTAAAAATTGTCTTGAAAATAAAATGTGTTAATCAATTTTATTTTAGTTGTGTCCAAAAGTGTTTTAAATAATTCACTGTATAATGTATATAGCTTTTTTATTTAGTGAATATAATTTATATAATTAGAGTCCTACTCCCGCTTATATTCTATTAACAATTCTTTTACTTGCAGGAAAACTAATCTGATTTGTGTGTTGCTAAAAAATTTCTTCTATTAATCAACCTCATTTGAGTGCACAATATTACACTAGAAGGGTAAGCATACTATGTGTGCAATTGAAACATCATGGATTTGTAACTACTCTTGTTTGTGGATATATAAAGAGAGTTATATAGACTAGGTCAAAGGGATAATTTGAGAATAGGCAAAAATGGTGACAATTCGCACCAAGTCAAGCGTTTGTTTTGTATAATAGAATAGATAAAGAGAGTAGAAATGCATATGATTATGTGAAGAGAGCAAAAGACTATGTTTGTTCCTCAAAAAAAAAAAAAAAAAAAAAAAAAACAGTTGTACGAAGATGTGAAAAGGTTGATTATATCCATCCTACATATAAACTTTGAATACACATTCCATAATTAAAATGTAGCAAATCCATACTTCATTCAATAAACCTAGTATCATAAGCTTAATTGTCCCAACTTCATTATATTTCATCGTTGTTCTAAATTTCTGTTACTTCTTTGTTGATCAATTAACTGATTGGTTTTAGATTTTTTTTTTTTAGATGGGCCTAAGTGGTGCATTAGAAACATTATGCGGGCAAGGATACGGTGCAAAACTGTACAGCATGCTTGGCTTACACCTCCAAGCATCATGTATAATCTCTGTGTTCTTCTCAATCTTCATCTCAATTTTCTGGTTCTATTCCGAGCCCATTTTGATCTTACTCCACCAAGATCCTCAAGTTTCACACGCTGCAGCGCTCTACATCAGATTTCTTGTCCCGGGTTTGTTTGCATTTGGGCTTTTGCACAACATTTTGAGGTTTCTTCAAACACAGAGTGTTGTCATGCCACTTGTTGTCTGCTCGGTCCTCCCATTGATCAGTCACATTAGCATTGCCTATGTTTTTGTTCACTGGACACCTCTTGGATTCAAGGGAGCTGCATTGTCGGTGTCAATCTCATTGTGGATCGCAGCCCTTATGTTGGGTGTTTATGTGCTTTGCGCAAAGAGATTTGAGTCTACTTGGCATGGATTTTCAATGGAGTCATTTCGTCATGTTTTTGTGAACTTGAAATTGGCTCTTCCCTCTGCAGCAATGTTGTGGTGAGTGACTTTTTTTGTGTTCCGTCTTTTCTTATGCTTAATGTTCTGAATTGTTATGCAAAAATTGTCATAACAGCCTTGACTCTCTATCTTTCGTAAGAGGTTCCTTATAGTAAATTTGATTATATAATAAAAATAGAAGACACCTCACAAAATGATTCTCAAATTGAAGCATAGACTCCATCTGATATGAAAATTAAGGTTTTAGAGTTTGCCAATTGTCTCTCAAAGGTTAAAGTTAAGACGTCTATCCTAGAACAATTATTCCACTTGCATGTACAACCAATTACAACTCAGTTTAAAAAACTATTGTGTTTGATTCTGTGATCAATTTATGTATTTACAAAAATTTTCATCCCGGAAGTAGTAATCTTACCCAATTGCATGTATTCCCAAACCTATTTCATAACTCAAAATATACCCTAGTTAGCCCTACCATATACATTGTTAAAAGGTTGTTTTTAAGACAAATGGTTATCTAATTAGAGTTGGGTTTAGGGTGATTTTTTAGGCTAAGTTTTGTCCTTGGTCTATTTACATCCTCTCTTTTTAATCCACCCAAGTTTGGTCAAATACTAGTTCAATAGTTTTTCTAACTTTTTAACACCTTATTAGAACACTAATTCCAAGAGATCTTAAGTACATGTACAAGTATTTCTCACCTGTTATCTCTATCATTTTGGGATCTATTCAATATCTTTTTCGGTGAGAGAGAGTCTAATTTGATATATATTGTTAGACTCATTTCTTAACCGTTCAAGTTTTTGAAACAATTGGTGATCCAACAATACTCTTAATTGGTTACTATAGGGGTTATTAGGGCGGAATTCAAGATTGAATCATCACATTTCACCACTTAATAGTCAATTTTTACATTTTTTTTTTTTTAATTTTCAGTTTAGAGGATTGGGCATTTGAGCTGCTGGTACTGTTAGCTGGGTTGATGCCAAATGCAGAAATAACAACTTCATTGATCGCAATGTGGTAATGTTTCTTTTATCTTTCTTTCTGATTTTGATTTCCATCAATTTCTGGAACAATGTTTTTTTATGTTGCTTGACTTGACTCTGCTAAGTGTTTTTGTCTTTGTTTTTTTTTATTTTTTTGGGTATATTCTCAGTGTCAATACAGAAGCTATCGCCTTCATGATTACTTATGGTCTCAGCGCTGCTGTTAGGTTTGTTGCTTATTTTTTCTTTTTCTTTTTTGCATTTTGAATGGTGCATGTTGTAGAGTTTATTGAGCAAATCATTCATGAAAAAATAAAATTAATTTGACATCAATAGTGTGGGCCAATTTGGGAACATAGTTTGGCTTTTAACCTATTTTTGGTAATATCACTTTTCTATTTTTTTACACGTTTTTTAAAAAGAAGTCAAAAAATCAACTTTTAACCAACTTTTCAAGGCAACCCTATTTGATTAGATCACATTCGTTTTGAAAAATATATTGAAAGAATGAATTTGATAATAAACTATTTTTTTAAAAACATGATTTTATCATGTGACTACGATGTCTGATCAATTAAAATCTTTGTATAAATATTTTGCTTAATATACCCTACAATATAATGATTTGGATTATAGATAATAATTCTGTTTGGTACAACTTTTAGGAGGCAATTATAGTTTATTTTAATTTGAGAGTTTGTGTCAGACGATTTGGTGTAACTTTTACTTGCAACTTATTAAGCAGCATTAACTTAAATAAACTAAAAAATTAATTTTTTAAAAATTAATAAATAAGTAATTTTACTTTTTACTTTCTTACTATAAGCTTTTAGCTTAAGAAAAGCTCCACTAGGCAGGGCATAGGCTCTGAGATTTTGGCCCCCAACAGCATCTCTATGTGGATGCCTAACTAGAAAATAAAAAAATAAGTAAATCTATTTTTGTTTTGCCATATGGAAATTTGTTTGGCAAACTAGTTTCCAAAAATAAAAAATAAAAAATAAAAAATCTGAAAACAACCCATTGTTTAGAAACACCAGAAGTTGTTTGTTCCATAGCTTTTTACTATTTTTATTTCCAAAAACATTATATAAAAATAATAATAATAATAATAATATGAAAGCACTACAAAACAGGACAATTCCCCTGTTAATTTTTGTTTGAGGGTGTTTGAATCCACCAAAACTTTCTGCAACAGCACAAGGGTGTCGAACGAGTTAGGAGCAGGCAATCCAGACCGAGCTAAGAAAGCCATGGGTGTGACTCTCAAGCTCTCTATCTTGCTTGCTCTCACTGTTGTATTGGCTCTATCCTTTGGTCACAATATCTGGGCTGGCTTCTTCAGTGATGGTCCAACAATTACAAAGGAATTTGCTTCATTGACCCCATTTCTTGTGGTTTCTATCATGTTCGATTCCTTCCAAGGTGTCTTATCAGGTTTGAATCTTCTTACTTTACTTTCTTTGTTTGTGTGTCTTGAGGACATAATATTGGGTTTCGCAGGGTTAACATCATCAATAAATAACTTTGAATGAGGTCGGGTGTCAATCGCTTGGTTAAGTGTAAGAACCAAGGTCGGTCGCACTCTATCTGTTTGCTCGGTTTTATCGATAAGTGATATCATTTGCACCTAATATTTGTGCTATTTTGAGAATGGATTGGAATTCCCTGACAGCATGTTTGGTTGATGCGATTGGAGGGTGTGATTGAACTAATAGTCGGTTGTTTATTTTAAATTTTGTACCGGATTAATAGTCTATTCAGACAATTAATCTTAGATTTATTGAACTATTATATCCCATGAGGTGTGAGACATAAATCATGGGTTAACTCATCTCATGGAATTAGGTTGCCAAGTTACATTGTTAACCCTCTAGTATTAAATATTTTTTCCACATGATATTAATTATACTTAATAAAGTAGTCTCAATTTAAAAATAAAATAATTTTATTTAATTTTTACGGATGTTTTATTTATTTAATTTTTTAAAATAATTTATTATAGGTATTTTACTTTAAAATTTTATTGATATTTTATTTAATTTCATTATTTAAATTTTAATAGATGTTTCATTTAATTTCATTATTTAATTATTATTTGTTAAAATAAATTTATTTAAAATTTTAATTAAAAATAGCATATATTTTTATTGATATTTTATTTATTTTTTTTAAAAAAAAATTATTTAATTGTGTAAAAAAATAAAATAAAATAAATTTTTATTTAATCTAGCTAAAAATAATTAAAATATTAAAGATATGTTTAATATTGCTATTACTTAGTAAATAATTGAAAAGGGCAAAGTAGTCATTTGAGCATTTATCATTCTCCATAATATCCCAAACAAACGTAAGATTCATATCCTATTCAACCAAATAGTCATTTCCTGACATCTAATCCCATAACTAAACAAACCTGGGATACATATCATATCCAATAAAATAGTCCCAGGACTATGAATCCCAGGATTCTAATCCGATGGATTTCAATTCCCCCTTATCGAGTCCGTCCAAACAACTTGCTGTATACGGATTGCACTATTAAGTTGAGTTATTAGGGCCTACCACAGTTTCTTTTAGATAATTTAAATCGTTCATTTTGTCGATCTTGATATATAAATAATCGATGGAAAAAATAAATAAATAAATAAATAATACTAATAATAATAATAATAATAATAATAATAATAATCATAACCATATGATTTTTCATGGATTGGAGAGAGGCCTCACAATAAGACAGTAATTTTTCATATTTTTT
Organism: Camellia sinensis; assembly: GCF_055761805.1. NCBI lineage: Eukaryota > Viridiplantae > Streptophyta > Magnoliopsida > Ericales > Theaceae > Camellia > Camellia sinensis. The sequence continues at coordinate 174,709,546 of NC_138967.1, forward strand.
GTTGCAGGGGTGGCAAGAGGATGTGGATGGCAGCAGGCAGCAGTGTACGTTAATTTGGCAACATTCTATTTGATTGGCATGCCCATTGCCATCCTTCTAGGGTTTAAATTTAAACTATATGCTCAGGTGACTCTCTCAAACTTTTTTGTTTTTGTGTTTTTTTGTTTTTTTTTTAATGAAGATAGTGTTATTATATTAATAGGGAGAGTACAACGCATGTCCACGTCTCTCTATAAATTTAAATCTGAAATCACACCCTGTTATTTAAGTGCCTTCTCAATGGGCACTCGAGTTACTGCCTAGGTCACTTTCTCACACATTACAAACTAAAAATTAAAAATATATTTCACCATATTTTTCAATAATAATAATTATTATTATTAATAATTTATTTAAACTATATTTGCTTACAAACTGTTAACAAAAGCTAAATAAAAAACTATAACATAGATTTCTAAGTTGCCGTTTGACAATTGATTTTTTTAGTTAGTTTTTTAATTTTTTAACTTTTTTATTTGGGACTAAAAGTTTGTTTGGTTTGACTTTTTTGACTTTTGTGAAAGAAAAAAGTAAAATTATTATGTTTGGATGTGACATTTTTTCTTATTTAGTTTATTTTGTCTTTTGTACTTTTTTAGCCAAAAAAAACTATTGCCAAACAACCCCTTAAATAAGAAAACTATAAGTGAGGGGCAAAACAATGCAATCCAAAGATATTATTGATGAAGAATGCTTTTACAATCTTGTTTATAAGAATAATAATTTTAATTCAAATAGAAAATAACTAACTAGGCCAATTATAAAAATAACAAATTTGAGTTCAGCCCATATTTACATACAAGTCTTAGAAATGTGTCAAAACAAATGGCGCAAAAAGGCAAAAATTCCTAAATAAAGTTATTATAATAGAAAAAAAAATTCATAAATGGAAAATACATCAAATGTTGTCTAGAATCTTAAATCATAGTATAACAGTGAATTTTAGTTGTGTCGTTTCTAATCAGACTATTAAATTTGAAGCAACTTTAAACTCATTCATCAAAATTATGGTCGTACCACTAGTCTCGAACTCTTCAATTACTTATTCTACATGATAAAATACCAAGTTAATTATTTTTTTAAAACTTATAAATTTTCTTGCTTCATTTTTTTGCAGGGTTTGTGGGCGGGCTTAACCTGTGGTCTCGCATGCCAGGGAGCCACTCTTTTGGTGCTTACAAAGCTCTCTAAATGGACTATACTAGAGCAATCGGAAAATAACTCTGAAGAGAAACATGTTCTCGTTTAACCTATTTTACTTTTTGATATGAGATTGCTTGTTAAATGTGAATCCTAGTTCATGTGAGATAGTACATTTAATTTTGTAATCAGATTATATGCACGTAATATAAATATATATTATTATAGTCAAGAATAATAGTCACAAAATGAACATACTTTTCAAAATAAGTTGAAAGTGTCCAGATGAATCTCATAAAATGGTCACAAATATAAGATGAAGAGTGAGTAGTCTTTGTCTCACATCTATAACTTCTTGTGTAAATTTCATCAACATTCCTAGAATGATTATACTTTTTGAGATCACATTTGAAGATTGTAATTGACTTGATGTATGACTACACACCATTAATTATAATAAAAACAAGCATGGCCTCAATATTATGATATTGTTTTCTTCGTGTTATAACATTACCTCAATTTTAGGATGTTGTTTTCTATTTATTATATTTTCAGTACAGAATATCAAAATGGTACATAACACTTATGTCAAATGTGTCATTGTATATTGAATAAGATATGTGATCATGAGAAGTGAGCATAAAATTGCATTAAAACTCAAATATTAGTGTCGTGTTTTAGAAAACTTTTGATTTCATGACTGTAATCTCTATGGTTTATATTGAAATGATCTTTACTATCGGTCAACATAAATTAAAATTTGTGTCAAATTACATATTTCAATGTATTCTTTTTCCCCCTTTTAGAGACAAAAATCTGTAACCAAATTTCGATTTTATTGTGAACTAAACCTAATACAAAGATTGACTTTGGTCCCATTTGATAGAGCTATGGAAAAGTGATTATAACTTATACCCTAACAGCTTATAGCTTATAGCTGTGAATATAAGTTGATTTTTTACTTATAAATTAAGTTTCTCCTCCTTCACTTGAAGAATAAGTTGATTTTTTACTTACAAAAAAGTATAAGCTGTATTGTTAAGCTGAACTAAACACATCAAAATAGCTTAAATTAAGTTAAAAACTGAAATAAATTGAAAATAAGTCCTATCAAACAGGCCTTTATGATATTCTATTATGTAAACACGCATGTGAGATTCACATGTGTGTTTGAATATGGAAGTGAATGTGATACTATTTTTATTATAATAAATATCAAAAACTCAATGAAACAAATAAAAGGAGCCGAATTTGACCCAGATTCCATATTTTATGTTTTGTTGCGGGGTCATTTCACAAATAAATCTTGACCTCTGATTCAAAATTTTGGATAAAATTGGTCCTTTTTTTAATTTTATTTTATTTTGTTTTTTCTGGGTGTGTAGATAAAGCTCAATAAATATAGGCTAGTTTGTGGATCATACAAGGACAAATCTAATTTTGTTTAAATTGTGTGAATAAAATTTAATTTTTGGTTAGTGTGAAATAGTAAAATCTATATATTTTTGCAAAAATGCTTGGGACCCCAAAGTTAGGGATCCCATGACCCCCAAATAGTGTGAACCAATCATGTGTTTTTGTTTGTTTTTTTTTTTTTTCTTTCTTTCCTTCCTAAACCAATCATAGGTGAGTCGGAGTTGTGGGAGTTATGATAGCGTTTGGTAGAGTTTTGTAAATGTGATTTGAGAGTATGAGTTGTATTTTGAGTTTATGTGTTGTGGAATTATGATTTGAGTGTAGAAAATTTGTTTGGTAAAGAGTTTTGAAAATAATTTTGAAAAGAGTTTTGATTTGAGTGCGGAATTGTTGATGTAGCATTTGAAATTTGATACAAAAATTTACAACTCATACAACTCAAAATTATTTTAAAACACATAAAAAATTTTAAAAATTTCAGAAAATATTTTTTTCGATTATATATCAATTGCAAAAAAAAAAAAAAAATCACTATTCCGGTCAACCGGCCGGACATTCCGTTTTGAAAAAAAAATTGAAACACGCGCTCCGTTTTGACAGAACAGACAGAGTGTTCTGCAGAACTGTGGAAAATTAATTCCACAGCTCCATCCAAACAACATACTCAAACTACCACGTTGAATCACATTTTAAAATCACAACCAAACACAGTCATTTTAAGAGTCTGTTGCATTGTTGATATTTTTAAATAGAGTTAATACACTTTTTAAGCACGGTTGTGGATCAATCGAATTCTGTGTTTATTTAGACGAAATCAAATGTGTGCACAAATTCATTTGATTAACCGTGGATTTCAGCCGGAACCGTGGGAGTGACCGTGTGCATAGCGTGGGTTGACTGCAACCGACATCATTGAATGGACAATGGCCCAGCTTTGGCCCAAGACATAACTCCACCCCTCAATCACATTCAGTAGGCCCCTCCTTGGCCCAAAGGCCTAATTATTGAGTTGGAATCTGTCAGAGTGATTTTTTTTATAATGTAATTTTTTTGAAAGGTGAAAAAATTATTGTTGTTAGATTGGGGTCTGGGAACTGAAAGTTGAAATGATATTGTAACTTTAATTTTTGTAAAATTAAAAATCATACAAAAAAATACTCTAAGATTACTCTGGGAGAAATTTATTATTATCTTTCATGTGTTTTTCAATCTATAAGAGAAAAAAGTGCTAATGTAATATTTTTTATAAAAATTGGCTTTTGCTGGGACAAATTTTATAAAAAATGACAAAATATCCTTTTGTGATTTTATTTAAAACTTCTAAAAATATTTTTTATTTCATTATTATTCCATCGAACTAATTTTTAAAAATTACTCAGAATAATGATTCGAAATATTTTGAATTCTCATTCTTCAAATATACCAAAAAATATGGATGAAATTATTATTGTTTGAAAAAAAATAGACTACGTACACTGTCTCATCGTACATATTATGTTTTATTACCGTTTAAGTCAATAAAGACTTGCAACGTGTAAATAACGGACAATATGGCCGGAATAGAAAACCACATCATTGAATAGACAATGGAACAGCTTTTGGCCCAAGAGATAGCCCCAATTAGGGGTGGGCAACGGTTTATCCGAACCGCTCAAACCGTCTAATCCGCCCAACCCGCATATAAGTGGGCGGTTTCGCAAACATAATGTGGGCGGATGCGGTTTGAAATATGACAAATTTGCGGATTGCGGGCGGGTCGCGGTTTAAACCCGCAAACCGCAAAAACCGCCCGCACTTTAATTATTATTATTATTTTTTTTTTATATACCAACTTTGTAACTTTTACAGGAGCACCATTATATTCTCTATGACACTAGGATCCCTATTTTTAAGTATTTCTCAACTTTCTTAATGCCGTAGAATTATCAAGTCCTAAACTTGGTTTCTTATATGATTTTCATTGGTGATTCATCCACTTTTTCCTAATAAAATTTTTCTTCTAATGGTCGATAGAACTTATAGTTTGATTATTGATTACTGAACTGGCAATTCTAATTGAGTACAACCTTTAATGCATTGATATACATTTTTTTCATAGCAAAAATGCTAGTGTAGGATCTCTTTGTTTTGGGTACTTTAATTTAATGCATTGATATTCAATTTTTATTTGTAAACTCATCAAAAAATTGTTATCACAAATATATAAAAAGAATCTGATGCCTAAATTCACTGGAAAAAAAAAAACTCGAAAATTAATTTTTAAAGAAAAAAGTGTAAACCGCAAACCGCCCGCAACCGCCCCACATTTGCAAACCCTATCCGCACAAACCGCAAATCGCACTGCGGGCGGTTGCGGGTTGACTTTTTCCCAAACCGCATAAATGCGGGCGGGTCAAAATCGAACCGCAAACCGCACAAAACCGATCCGCGAACACCCCTAGCCCCAATTTCTCGGCTTGTTTGGTTTATATTTGAGAAACATGTTTTGAGATAAAAAGTATAAAAATTTATTTGGTTTGGTTTTTTTTTAAAAGATGTTTTGAAAAATTATTTTGAAAGAGATTTTTAGAAAAAGTGATTGATTTGATATGTATGAGAGAGAGATTTGTTTGGAAAACTTGTAAACCAAACAAATTTTGAAAAAAAAAAATTGAAAAAATTTGTTTGGTTTGATTACTTTTGAAAACTTATTTGTAAAAAATTTTTTTTTAAATTTTTTGAGAAACACAAACCAAACAAGGCCGTCTTTCATGTGTTTTTGGACTTTCCACATCAAAATAATAATAATAATTTTTTTTAAGACTATGTTTGACATTGGTTTTTTTAACTATTTTAGTTATAAAAAGATAAAATAAAATAAAAAATTAATAATATAAAATGTCATATTTAAATCATAATTATTTTATTCTTTCTCTCACAAAAGTCAAAAAAATCAAAACATCCAACCCAAACGAATTTTTTTAGCCCAAGACCAAAAGTTAAAAATGTCAAAAAATCAACTCACATCTCAGCAAAGGCTAAATGTAATTAATGTAATTATATAATAAATCTTCAGAAGGGATATATATATTCGTCATTTCAATTTACCCTTGGAAAAGGTAGGGAAAAAAAATAAATGGAAAATGGGCACCCTATTTTTGAAAATGGAAATCAATCAAAATCAAATAGAATTCAAAAATTATTAATTTTGAGAAAATTAAAGATTGGTTAATACTCCTGAATGTAATAATTGATATTTACAAAATCAGGATCTTTTAGCATTTTAAAATTTTGACTCATGTAATACACATAAAAAATACAGTTGATTAGTATATATTATAATAAATGATCGATACATAAGTACATTGAGCATTTTTTTTTTTATTTATTAGATTTTGATAACAAATGCCCCTAAACACAAGAAAAGAATAAAAATAAAATATAAAATATGTAAGACACTTCTCATCAATTTCAAATTTAAAACATTTTTCATTTATTTTAATTTTTTAGCATTTTCACAATTTTGAAAACATTTTTTACACAAATCTCAATATTGAACAATAGTCCCTTCTTTTTTTCTTTTTTTTTTTGTATGCAAGGAAAAATATTAGATGTCTGTAAGAAACGTAAGTTATAACGAAAGGGATTGGCATCAACTCAAATCCCAAATCTCACCACACCCTAAAGCCAGCTGCACCACCACTGTGGCAAATGCTAGGGTTTAAACAATGGTCAAAAGGCACTTGTTAGCATTTGTCTTCTGTATTTTCTACAAAAATCATTTATCCATCACAAAATTAATTGTTGAGGTTAGTTTAGTAGGGAAACTCATATATCTCATTACCCAAAAATTATCACATAAGTCCGAAAATATTACATGATTGTTTATTTAACTAAAAATAATATTTGTAATTTATTCATTTATTTGTTTTAAATTAAACAAGCACACAACCAATCAACTCAATAGTATTCTCCAACTGTTTAAATTCTCATTTTCAATATTTTTTAAAAAAATAAAAAATAAAATGGATATGAGGATTGGGAGTTTTTTTTAAATATATTTTGATGATCCGAACTGTTCATGTTATAAAATTCATCGAATATATTATCTATGAAAAAATCAAATTAATCGAGCATCTATAATCCCATAATTAGATTCTCATTTTTTTAAAAAAAATTATAAAAATTATGTTAACCATTTATATTTTTAAAAATTAATGTAATTTTATTATAAAATTACAGATATTTAATTATTTATTTTTTATATGAATTATCTAATTAATAAATTTTATAATATAAACTATTCAAATTATTAAAATAAATTCGTAGAGGTCGGTACGGGGGCCATCACAATTCCAAAATAGAATAGAGGACAAATGGGGAAATGGGACAGATCACCATCCAGGAGCCAAGTGTCCATGCCACGTACACAGTCCTCGCTGACTACATTTAATATATTAGTTGACGTGTGAGCCCACCCTAGGTGTCGTTAAAATATAAATTTTAATTTTGAATTACTCCTCTATTTGAAAATATTTTAATTTTTTATTTTATTTTTTATTATCTCAAAATATTAATTTTTTAAAAAAATCAAGGACTAAGGTTATGTTTAACATAATGCGTTAGAGTTAAAATAGTCACAAAAAAATAAAATAGATTAAAAAGTTAATAAGATAAAATATTATATTCAAATCATAATTATTTTATTTTTTCTCTCACAAAAATTAAAAAAAATTAAAAAATCTATCTCAAAAAAGGCATTTTAACCCAGGCTAATAGTCAAAAAGTTAAAAAACTAACTCATTTTCCAAACAGATGCTAAAACAATATTAATTTTCTATTTTACCCTTCTTTTAAATTTACAACAATGATGCATCCCACTAATTTGGGAGCACTAATGGACCACTAATGAAGTGGAAATTCAAAAAAAAAAAAAACTTAAGGCCAAAACATCACATCAGTCAGTGGGATTCATTCTCTAGAGCTCCTTTAGTGCTCCCAATTTAGAGCTCCCAAACATTTTTCTTTTGAAAAATCAATTTTTTTGAAATGTAATTATTGTACTATAAAAAAATTAGATTTTTCAAAAAGAACTATTATTTTGAGATAGAAGGAGTACCTTATTAAGTGGTGGAAGTGTTATTTAGAATTGTTTTGGGATTTACTTATTTTTTGGTTTATTTTTGTCTTTAATGAACTTTTTTTCAAAAAAATTTAAGTTTCTAGATTCCGTTCGGCAAGATGAATCAAAAAATTTTAATTTTTTTAATTTCAAAAAAAAATCAGGAAAAAAAAAGCAAAAATTTTTTTGACTTATTTTGGCTTTTGTCCATTTTTTTTGAAATTTTTCAAAACAATATATATACTTTTTAGATTTATCTCGACCAACGGACTAAAAAAAAATAAAAACGTTTGACATAATTTTGAAAAAAATTAACTATAAACAAAAAAAATCAGAAAAAAAAAATGTAACTTTTTTTTGGGTAGCCAAAAGAGAAGTGAATGGCCATATATTCAGTCTTATGTTCTTTTTAACTACTATTTTTTCTTTTTTCCTTTTAAATGGAAAAATTAACACTTAATATAAGAAGAAAAAAAAATCACTTTTTAAATGGACATAGCTAAGGAAATAAAGTCACTCGACAAAAAAACTTAGAAATTCATGAAGTTCGGAAAGAAAAAGCCACTTGACAGGAAGATATTACTGTTCTGTCAATAAGGTTTTGCCACGTGCAAAATGACAAATATTTAGCCAAACAAAGATATGAATAGAGGATCTAGGAAGGACTCATGAAAAGAACGTATGGCTAAAGTAACGTTTTTAATACGCACACGAGACCTTCTTATCTCTCTGATTAAATTACGATTTCTATACTTTGAACTTTCTCTCTTCAACGGTCACTTCCCAATCTCACCTCGTATTTAATCCCCATCCCCATTCTCTCCCAATCCCCTCACCTCCCATTTCTCTCTCTCTCTCTCTCTCTCTCTCTCTCTCTCTCTCTATATATATATATATATAGCAACTAAATAAGTCTGGTTTCATTGCTCCGCAACACTTGATATATCAGATATGGGTTCAGTTTTGATGTTGGTGTTGGTGTTATTTGGAGGGTTAATGGGGTTGTTGGAGGCTTATCAGTTCAACGTTGGTGGGAAAGATGGGTGGGTCTTAAACCCTTCTGAGAATTATAATCACTGGGCTGGAAGACTCAGGTTTCAAGTTAATGACACTCTCTGTAAGTACTCTCTCTCTCTCTCCGTAAATCTCACTCCCAATAATACAATGCCCTCGTTTGGAAAATTGTTTATTTTAGTAGGTTATTTTAATTTTTGATTATTTTAATAGACTATAATTGTTGTACTTGTTTGTTACAATCTTTGAGATAAAATTTTAAAATTTTGTTTGGTTTAAATTTTTTGAAAAAAAAATTTCAAAATCACTTTTTTTCTCCTACACATCAATCCATCTTATTTTTTTTCTCTCTTCTCTCATTTTCAATCATTTTCTCTCACATACATCTATTCAACTACAACAAAATATTAAATTATCTCAAACTCCAAAACTATTTTCAAAATATATAACTAAACAAGCCCAAAAAAAAAATTAATCTCTCTTTCCAAAAAAATTTTTGAAAATTTATCTCAAAACACAAACCAAACACACCCTTTGTATTTGGGAAGATGGTTGAATCTTTTTATAGTTTGATATAATATTTGTGAGAGAAAAAGTAAAATGATTATAGATTTGACGTGGTATTTATTTTATTGACTATTTTAACCTATTTTGTCTTCTTTTTTTCCTTTTTTTTTTTTGTGAATTTTAACTCAAAAAAGTTAAAACTCAACTTGTCAAACAGGCCAATATATATGGATGGAAAAAAAAATTAAATTGAATTTGATTAAAAATTCTTATAAAACTTTATTCGTTCATATATATTCTATGCTGGATTTTTATATTCATAGTAGAACCAGTTGTTGTCCTAATGTTAGTCTAGTTTTTTTTTTCAATACAATAAACTTCTTTTGAGAAATAAATTAAAAGTCACTTTTCAGTTTATAACTTATTTTAAGTGACATTATCTCTCATAATTTTTTATATATTTTTTTTAAAAAAAAATTAAAAAAACCAACTATTAAGTCTACAAACTACATGAAACATTGATGGAATAATTTGAGTGATTTTGTGGGTTTTACGATGAGTCCCATTATTATATGTATGACGCATATTTACGTAGTTGGTTCTTGTGTTGTTGTTTTGAGTTTATATATTTATCTAAGTTATTCAAAATTTTCCAATCTGAAAGCACAAAGAAAAAATTTAAGAAGCACGCAATAGTTCCTTTCATTAGTAGTTTGAAATTAATTAAAAAATATAAAGCAAAGTTGGAAGATTCAAATAGAAGAATTAACACATTAAAAATAAAAAAATAAAAAAATAAATTATGGTTTTTTTAAAGTGTATCTCAATGGCATTGGTTAATAATGTTTTTAAGCGGTCATCATTTTTTATAAGAAATTTATAATCGATCGTATTACATGGACTAATTAATGTACATACTAATGTATCAACTAATATTATGATATTATTATTGATCACATTTATTATATAAGTTACAAACACTTAAAACTATACAAATGATACCACATCATCTATTAGTATATTAGTGTGTACATTAATTAATACATATAGTATTATTCATGTATAATTATTTTAAACTTTTTTTTGATTAACATATTAATAGTGTGATTGCTCAATTGTAACAGCCTAAAACAATAGGAATAGTTAGAGAAAATCACGAAACGCCACTGTCGGACACACAATCCATATCCATTAACAAAATTCATAAAATTGAAAACTAATTACTAATAACTTGTCCAAAAAATATATATAAACAAGACATAATTTTATTTTAAAAAATTTAAGACCATTGAATATCTTTTCAAAACACTGCTAGCTAGCATTCGTGGCATATATGTTCATAGAAAATAGATGTATTTGTTTTTTTGGTTTTTGTTTTTGTTTTTGTTTTTGTTTTGATGTTTGGTTTGTTTGTTTATGATGATCAATAGTTTTCAAATACAAGAAAGGATCAAACTCGGTTTTGGTAGTAACCAAACAAGATTACGACCAGTGCAATACCCAGAAACCAATCATGAAGCTTGACAACGGTGATTCAGTCCTCAAGTTTGATCGATCTGGTCTATTCTACTTCATCAGCGGTGTTAAAGCCAACTGTGACAAAGGTCAGAAACTCATCACCCTCGTTTTAGCAGTAAGAAAGCAACAAAAGTCACCTCCTCCAATGGCAGCACCTCCGGCACCGGTGGGTCAGACCCCGGCACCCTCCCCTAAGTCGCCCTCACCAAGCTCGTCAACCCCGTCTCTGTCTCCGGCGGTGTCAACTTCACCGGTGGGTCAGACTCCGGCACCTTCCCCCAAGTCACCCTCACCAAGCGGGTCAATTCCGTCTCCGTCTCCGGTAGTGTCGTATGCACCGGTGGGTCAGACTCCGGTACCATCCCCCAAGTCACCCTCACCAAGCTCATCAACCCCGTCTCCATCTCCGGTAGTGTCAACTGCACCGGTGGGTCAGACTCCGGCACTTTCCCCCAAGTCTCCCTCGCCAAGCATGTCAACCCCCTCTTTGTCTCCGGTAGGGTCGCCGGTGGGTCAGACTCCGGTACCATCCCCCAAGTCAGCCTCACCAAGCTCGTCAACCCCGTCTCCGTCTCCGGTAGTGTCAACTGCACCGGTGGGTCCGACTCCGGCAGTGTCACCTGCTCCGGCGACTGCACCCATGACCAACGCTCCGGTGCCATCTCCGACGTCGAATTTCTCACCATCATCAGCACCGGCGAATGCACCAGTGTCTACGACTCCGGCCAACACGCCGGCAATGTCTCCTACTACGGCCAATACACCGTCACTGTCACCATCTCCGGCGACTGCATCAACACCGCCATCACCGCCTCCTGCTCCTGCACCGTCCACAACGATAACTCCGCCTCCATCTCCCTCGGCATTGTCACCGTCGGGAGCCCCCGGTAGTACTCCGGCGAACAATAGCTCGACGCCGCCGCCTTCATCGGCACCGGCATTGACTCCGGGGGTTGTGTTGGTGTCCTCGATTACACTCGTTTTGAGTGTGTGCATGGGTAGTTTTATTGCTGCCCCATAGGAACATAATATATGTATATTTCAGTTTGTCATTTACCAGTTTCTTACATTGACAGGTAAATTTTTGTTATTATTTTTAATTTTTTGGGGAGATTTTTTAGATGAAGTTAAATATTTAATAAATTTATGAGTTATGTAATTAATCACTCTCTTATAGAAGTTTCCTTTGATGTAAAATTGAGAGATGTTACATACCATTTAAATATTTTATTAAAATACTTTACTTTGGAGTATTGTTTAATGGGAGAATTTTAATACATGGGTTAAACTAAAAAAATATATATAAAAATATGTGAAGTGCGAGTGATTTTGTGATGAGATTGTGCGTGCACAAATTCATGTTCGTGTAAAAAAAAAAAAAAAAAATTCTTCCATTGCGATGTAATTCCCCTTGTTTAATTATTGTATAAGTTAAAATAAGATTAACTTGGTTTGTTGAGTTGAGTGTAATTTATTTAATTTTTTTGGGGCTTTAGTTTTTCCTACCAAATAATATTGGACTTTAGATATGATTATTTACCACCATTCATTCATCTCCAACTCTTAAATATTTGTCTTTTTAGTGTTTTTTTATTTATTTTAAAAATATTTCATTTTAGGTCCTACTAGACTAAGGCCAAGTTTGGCATCCTCCAAAAAATCTAAAAAGTCAAAAAGTCACTATCCTATTTAAGTCACATCATCTTATTTAAGTCACATCATCTCTCTAACACATCACTTCAAACTCAACCCAAATCCAACCCATATTTCATAAAAAGTCAAAAAGTACACTTATTTAGTCTTCTCAAATTTTGTTTAAAGTGAAAAGTTAAAAAATGAAGAATTACACACATCAGCGGTGTGTCAAAAAAAAATTATAAAAAAGTGATAAACTTTATAAATACTATTAATAATTAAAATCATAATTTTTTTATTACTATAATTTTTTTAAAAAAAATGGTCTAAAGACAAAAAAATTCAGAAGGTTCACTTTTTTTGAATTTTGGTGATTTTTTTTTTTCTTCCAATTTTTAAAGAATTTTTTACCTTTCATATTCGCCTAAGAATAATACTAGGGATAATGAAAAAAATATCATGAAATGTTTTATGAAGATTTTTCATCCCTTGATTAGTGTGTGGTGTTTTCTTGTATATGTAATCTAACGGTGGAGAATTTTTCATAATTATTTTCATGATACGTAGCATTATTGTTCTCGTAACTAAACATACTTGAAATGTAAATGTAAAATTTTTAACACAAGTAAGATAATGGGATAATACCAACTCTGATAAACTACCTTTTTTTCAGACATCCAGTCTACGATATAACTACTAATATTGCTTAGAATATCTCTAACAATCCTCCTTGGTTATTTATCAAATTTTAGCTAAAAAATATATTTTCTATTTTAAGAAATCACTTTTTCAATTATCATCTCCAACGATACCTCTTATCTTTTCTCTATATATTTTAATTATTTTTAAAAATATTTTTGCTTTATGTTTTTTTATTAAAAATATTTTTTCAAACTCTCTTCTCTCGCTTTCACTATTTGAGAAAAGATGAGAGAATGTTGAAGGGAATTCTTTCATATTTTACTTCTTTGAAGTAAGAAAAAAGTGAGAACGGAGAGACTATTGGAAATGTGCTTACCTGTGTGAGAAGGATGGTATTGTACTGTGACCATGTTCACATACAAATTTTCCAAGATGTATTTATTACATGACAACAAATCCCTGTCCTCTATAAATGTGTACTAAACAGCCATTGTCGGTAGCGCCATTTCCATACACACAAATCCTATGGACCCAAAAGAATTGTCTCACAATTTGTCATGACTTTATTTCATAATGAATTAGGCCTCGTTGAAAATAAGCTAATTTAGTAATTTTTTGATTATTTAATTAAAATATGAATTAAAAAAATTAGTATGTTTAGGATAATTTTTTAATTTTTTACGAAACGATGTACAAAAAATAGAGAAAAAAGAGAATCTTTGATTTTTGGATATGGATTGTTGGTTTTTTGACTAATTTAGTAACTTTTTGACTAAAAAAAATGGTTCCCAAACGAGGCCTTAGTCTAGTGGAGGATCCATATATATAATGAATGTGAATTATAGATTGATATTTTTGAATAAAATTTTCAATAAAATTTATAAGTGTATAGTATTACTATTTTCATAAATTATGAATCGAATGGTATTGCAATAAACTAATTTAATTGAGCTAAGTTGTAATTTGTTTAAATTTATTTTATATTTTCTAAGTCGATTTCAAACAACTTTTAATTTAACTGATAACAAGTTGAGTTCAAGTTGTTGGGTATACCCCCTTATTAGAGTGTGGGACCTAATTGATTTGTTAAAATAATTTTAATTTGGTTTAATTTAGGCATAATATATTTTTTATATTATGTTTGTGGAGACTCAATTCAATTTAGATACAATTAGAGTTTATTTTACAAAACCAAAGATTCAATATATATATATATATATATTATGTTCATCCGAAATATAAAAGAGAGCGGCAGCAGCAAATTTGTTTCGGCAACTGTGCTTAGTGTATAACTCAACTTGTTGAGTTTTCAATTAGTATTGATTGCTGCTTTGGGTTTTGACTTGGCCAATCAAGAGTTGGTGCCTTGGTTTGTTACTCTACTTTGAAGCAGTTGATTCAGTTCGGTATTGATTTGGTTTGTTATTTTGGATTTTCTTTAACTTTGGTTCTGAAAATTTTGGTTCATCTATTTGGTGAGATCTTTCCTCTTTATTTATTTGTGATTATTTGGAATTCACCTAAGAGTGATTTGTGAAACCATTCATGTCTTGTTTGTAATCGTTTAGAAACTTATTTGGTTGATAGTGGAATCGGATTTCGATCCCATGGATGTACCTCACCTTGAGGGAACCACGTAAAAATTCTTGTGTTGCTTTTGATTTAATTTTTTCGCATTAGTTTTTATTCACATTGATTGATTTACTTGTGAGGAATCATATATTTTCCCTAACAACTGGTATCAGAGCTTACGGTTTATTTGGATTTATTTATTTGTGTAAATCAATAGAGGGAAATGTGGGTCGTATGTCTAGCTTCAATGGAAGCAATTGGGTAACTTGGAAAACTAAAATGGAGGACCTATTATTTTGTAAAAATTTGTATGGACCCATTGAGGGTGATAGTGGCAAACCTGAGGGTATGAAAGATGCTGAATGGAATAGGCTTAATCGAAAAGCCGTTGGTGTTATCCGTCAATGGATTGATGACAGTGTGTTTCATCATGTGCTACTGAAACCTCGGTACATGATTTATGGAAAAAATTAGAGGGCCTTTATGATATAAAATCAGCCACAAATAAAGTTTTTATGTTTCGTAAGTTGGTTAATTTAAAATATAAAGAGAGCAGCCCTATTCCAGAACATCTGAATGAAATAAAGAGTATTGTTAACCAACTTGCTTCTATGAAAATTGTTTTTGATGATGAGTTACAGGCTTTGATGCTACTTAGTTCTTTACCCGAAAGTTGGGAGACTTTGGTTGTAACTGTTAGTAATTCGGCGCCCGATGGAGTTGTCACAATGGGCCAGGTCACTAGTAGCCTGTTGAATAAAGAAACTAGAAGAAAATCAGCGAGTTTCTCTCATTCGGAAGCATTTGTTATGAGAGGCCGAAGTAAAACAAGGCGGAGGAGTAAGACTCCTCGTGGTCGTGATCAAAGCCATGACAAATCAAAAGATGGTTCTTTTTCAAAGAAAGACATTGAGTGTCATTATTGCCATGAGAAAGGGCACATGAAGCGAGAATGCCGAAAGCTCAAGAACAAGAAGAAAATGCGTGACAAAAGTGTGAACAAGAAACAATAAGACACAACGGCAGTTACTACCAATGATCTCATGGTCGTTTATGAAGATGATTGTATCAATTTTGTGGACCAAGAGAGTAATTGGGTGATTGATTCTGGTGCTTCTTTTCATGTGACTTCTCGAGTTGATTTCTTCACTACCTACATCGAAGGAGATTATGGTTTTGTTCGAATGAGTAATGAAGGTTTGTCCAAGATTATTGGCATGGGTGATGTTTACTTGGAAACAAATTTGGGCTGCAAGTTGTTGCTTAAAGATGTGAGGCATGTTCTCGACATTCGCCTCAATTTGATCTCTACTGGAAAGCTAGATGATGAAGGCTTCAACAACAAATTTGGTGATGGAATATGGAAGCTCACAAAGGGTTCTTTGGTGGTAGCTAAGTGTAAGAAAACTCATACACTTTATTCGATACAAGGAAAAATTTGTAAAGGTGTTGTCAATGCACTTGAAGATGATACTTCTACCGAATTGTGGCACAAGCGACTTGGGCACATGAGTGAAAAGGGGCTGTAAGTTTTGTTCAAGAAAGAGCTTCTACCCGGTTTGAAAGGTACGCATCTCAAAACTTGTGTTCATTGTTTGGCAGGTAAACAACATAGAGTTTTTTTTCATAAAAAATGTTGCTTCTAGAAAAGAAAATGTTTTGGAGTTGATTCATTTGGATGTTTGTGGTCCTTTAAAAGTTAGAATACATGGTGGTGCACTTTATTTTGTTACTTTCATTGATGATTATTCAAGAAAAGTTTGGGCTTTTCTACTAAAAATTAAAGATCAAATTCTAGAAGTATTTAAGCATTTTTAGGCCATGGTTGAAAGAGAAACAAGGCAAAAATTGAAGTGCATCCGATCAGAAAATGGTGGTGAATACATTGGGCCATTTGATGAGTATTGTCGCAGCCAAGGTATTCGGCATCAAAAGACAGTTAAGAAGGCTCCTCAACAAAATGGCGTTACCGAGAGGATGAACCGCACCATTGTGGAAAGAACAAGGTATTTGCTTTCACAAGCTAAATTGCCAAGATCTTTTTGGGGTGAGGCAATGAAGACAGCGGTTGACGTAATCAATTTGTCTCCTTCCTATCCTTTAAATGGTGATGTTCCCGAAAGAGTTTGGATCGGTGAAGATGTATCTTATGAGCACTTGAGAGTGTTTGGTTGCCGAGCTTTTGTTCACATTCCAAAAGATGAGAGGTCCAAGCTTGATAGCAAGTCAAGACAATGTATTTTTCTTGGCTATGGGCGTGATGAATTCAGGTATAGATTGTGGGATCCAGTCGACAAGAAAACCATTCGAAGCCGTGATGTTGTATTTCTTGAAGACCAAACAATTGAAGACTTTGGCAAAGGTGATCAATCGGAGCCAAAAACTAGTGATCTCATTGACATGGATCCATCTCCTTCATCTTCGGTGGATAATGAAAATGGGGGACATGTGCAGCCACCTATTGAAGATGTAGAAGATGATGCTAATCCTCATGAAGTTGAGCCAGAAATTGAGGAAGAGCATCCAACTCAAGAACCGCCACCACAACTTGAGTTGAGGAAGTGTACAAGGGACCGACAACCTTCAAGAAAGTATCCTCCCAATGAATTTGTATTGATATCTGATCAAAGGGAGCCCGAGAGCTACCAAGAAGCAATTGAGCATGCAAAGAAAGGTGATTGGAAAAAGGCCATGGAAAAGGAGATGAATTCTTTACTTGAAAATCACACCTATGATTTAGTGAAGTTGCCTAAGGGAAGGAAAATTTTGAAAAATAAGTGGGTCTTCAAATTGAAGAATGATGGCAAGAATCTGAGGTACAAGGCACGTCTTGTTGTGAAAGGCTTTGGGCAAAAGAAAGGTATTGACTTTGATGAGATTTTTTCGCCGGTTGTGAAGATGTTTTCTATTCGGGTTGTACTTGGCATGGTTGCAAGTATGAACCTTGAAGTTGAACAACTTGATATGAAGACTGCATTTCTTCATGGTGACCTTGAAGAAGAAATTTACATGGAGCAACCAGAAGGTTTTGTAGAGAAAGGAAAAGAGAAATTTGTTTGCAAATTGAAGAAAAGTTTGTATGGTCTCAAGCAAGCTCCACGGCAATTGTACAAAAAATTTGACTCTTTCATGATGAATACTGGTTTTTCTAAAACCACTTCGGACCATTGTGTGTTTGTGAAAAATTTCTCGGATGGTAAATTTATTATTCTTTTGCTTTATGTTGATGACATATTAATTGTGGGTCAAGATTCTACCATGATTAACAAGTTGAAGTTAGAGTTGAGTAAATCTTTTGCTATGAAAGATTTGGCACCGGCAAAGCAAATACTTGGTATGAAAATTGTTCGTGATCGCAAAGAGGGGTTGATTTGGTTGTCTTAAGAAAGCTACATTGAGAAAGCTCTTGAGAGGTTCAACATGAATAAAGCAAAGCCGGTTGGTTGTCCACTTGCGGGTCACTTCAAGCTTGGTTCGAATCAATGTCCTACAAGTGAGAAAGACAAGGAAGAGATGTAGAAAGTTTCTTATGCTTCAGCAGTTGGTTCTTTGATGTACGCCATGGTTTGTACAAGGCCGGATATTGCTCAAGCCGTTGGTGTGTTGAGTCGTTTTCTCTCTAATCCAGGTACAGAACATTGGGCAGCGGTAAAATGGATTCTAAGGTATCTTCGAGGGACTTCGAAGGTGTGTTTGTGTTTTAGGGATGGTAAGTCGATGCTTGATGGATTCACGGATTTTGACATGGCCAATGATGTTGATTTTAGGAAATCTACTTCGGGGTATTTGATGACTTTTGCAAGGGGAGTTGTGACATGGCAATCTAAATTACAAAAATGTGTTGCTCTCTCAACTACCGAAGCTAAATTTATTGCCATTATAGAAGCTTGCAAAGAAGAGTTATGGTTGAAATTTTTTTTGCAAGAGTTAGGTTTGAAGCAAGAAAAGTATGTGCTTTATTGTGATAGTCAAAGTGCTATTCACTTGAGTAAAAATTCTACTTTTCATTCGAGATCGAAACACATTGATGTGAGATACCATTAGATTCGTGATGTGTTAGATTCGAAATTGTTATAACTCGAAAAAGTTCACACAGATGATAATATTTCAGATATGTTGACAAAAACTTTGTCGAGGGACAAACATTTGAAGTGTTGAACTTTGGTGGGTATGGTTGATCTCTCCACCTAAGTCGGTAGGAGGAGAATTGTTGGGTATACCTCCTTATTGGAGTGTGGGACCCAATTGATTTGTTAAAATAATTTTAATTTGGTTTAGTTTAGGCATAATATATTTTTTATATTATATTTGTGGAGACCCAATTCAATTTGGATGCAATTAGGATTTGTTTTACAAAACCAAAGATTCAATATATATATATATATATTATGTTCATCCGAAATATAGAAGAGAGCGGCGGTAGCAAATTTTTTTCGGCAACTATGCTTAGTGTATAACTCAACTTGTTGGGTTTTCAATTAGTATTGATTGTTGCTTTGGGTTTGGACTTGGTCAATCAAGAGTTGGTGCCATGGTTTGTTGCTCTACTTTGAAGTGGTTGATTCGGTTCGGTATTGATTTGGTTCGTTATTTTGGATCTTCCTCAATTTTGGTTTTGAAGATTTTGGTTCATCCATTTGGTAAGGTCTTTCCTCTTTGTTTATTTGTGATTATTTGGAATTCACCTAAGGGTAGTTTGTGAGACCATTCGTGTCTCGTTTGTAATCGTTTGGAAACTTATTTGATTGATAGTGGAATCGGATTTTAATCCCGTGGATGTACTTCACCTTGAGAGAACCACGTAAAAATTCTTGTGTTGCTTTTGATTTAATTTTTCCGCATTAGTTTTTATTCTCATTGATTGATTTACTTGTGCGGAATCACATATTTTCCCTAATAAGTAATTTAATTTTTTATAATACATATAAACTTATTAAGTTGAATAATAATTTGTTCAAGTTTAACTTGAAAACCTAATAAATTTTAATTATATTTAAGTTTAACTTATTTATATAATGAGTCAATCACAAACGAGCTTGTAACGAGTTGAAAATAAGTTAAGTTTAAGTAACTGTTCTTTTTAAAATTTTACATTCATTGTTATTAAATTATCGTGTTTGTTGGTTGTAAAAATTCTTATAGTTATTAGATTATGATATAAAATTCGCATCTCAAAACTTTTATATAATTCAATTAAAAATACTTTATAGTAGGGAATAAAAATTAAAGATAAAAAAATCCTTGATCGATGAATCAAGCATGAAGATAAGGCCATAAATGAGTCAAAGCTCACATACCACTAAATGTGATACTCTAAAGTACCACTAATGAGTTGACATACACTTTAAAAATAAATAAATAAATAAAAACGGCCATCCACTGCCAATTAGTAGTTTCAACTATTTTCCATAACTTAATATTTGTACTATGTATTGCCGAATTGAAATTAGTAATCGTACATCAAACAAACTTTTAACTAATCGAACAAATCAAATCTGAATACCTTGATTTGTTTTACAGGCGTAACTGGAACAAGTAAAGCAACTCATTTCACCATAAGATTTTTTACCTTCTTCAAAAGAAAAAGCTCTTCTGATTTAAAAGCACAATGAAGACAAGGGTATTGTCGGGTATATTTTATTGTAAATTAAAAGTTGACAATAAAAAAATAAAAGTTTAAAACACCACTCTTATAACTTTTAGATCATTAACTTTTTTTCAACTTATTAAGTTATTTCTGTTTATTAAATTATAAATAAAAGCTATACTAAGCAGTCTAAAATAAACTCTCAAAATAAAATAATCTATAAATATCTGATATAAACTTTAACAAACATCACCATGTTGAGTTGGTTGTATATTTCAAAATTTACATCTCATGCAACAAAAGAATTATTTTAGGGGAATTGCAAATAAATGAGATAGTCTTAAAATAATTACATTATAATTTATTTATTTATTTTGGTACAAGCCTGAAACATAAAAAAAAATTAAAAAAAAAATTGCATCAAATATTTGCATTATACACAGAAATTTTACACTATCATAAAAATAAAAACTATTTATTTATTATTTCACTGAAACATAATTTTCCCATTATTTTATGCTATCAAGTGAAAAATCTCACAAATAAATCTCAACTATTAATAGGACAAATTACATATCAATGTTGGTTAAAAAAATATTTTACAAATTAATAATAAATTTTATAAATATTAAAATACAAAATAACAAATTTTTCTATCAACTGATAATTAATTTTTAGAGGTTCACTGAGATATTTAATTTTCCTTATTAATTTCTGTGAGATTTTTATGTGATATGTCCTCATCACTACCATAAAAACGTAATAAATAATTGCTCCATGAGGGTTGTCTCTTGTCGAGGCACTACATATTTTCCTTTGAACAAAAGAACAAAAAAAACAAAAAAAGTCACTACACGCCACTGTTATTGTTCTTTTTATTCCGTGCCTACTGGGAAATTGAGTACTCCACGCCAGTCATTGTTGTATAATTTTATTTTATTTTTTATTATAAAGGGATTAGCGTATGTCCGTGCCTAAAGGCACGGTGTAAATAATATTAAGATTAAAATGCAGTTATAAAAATATATTTAACAGACTGTACTCTACAATTCCAAATAAATCAAATATAAAAAAATTAAATATCAAATAATGCACACAAATCAAAAGAAATCAAAAGAAAACTCTTCTATCATTAAAACATTGCAAAATCAATAAAACATTGTGATCCATTGACAAAGATTAAGAGAATAGAACACATGAAGCAAAACCCACATTATAACCTCATTTCTATTTACATTACATTAACAAAACAATTCACACATTTCACAGCACCAACACTTCAAAGATTCCCCCCCAAAAAAAAAAAGAGCATGAAATTGAACAAAGAAAACCATACACAACGATTAAAAAAAAAACGATTGAAAATAATAAATTTCAAATTTTATCTTATACATATCAAACAATTTATTTTTAGTTTAGTACTTAAATTTTGATCAAACAACTTTTTAACTCAATAAATTTAATATTCAATTTTCAATACTTAATTTTTAAACATTACCTGAGTCCAAACCTTATCATAAGACATAGAACTAAAGTCAGAAAATATAAGTAGAGTAATCTACCTAAAACTCTATCTTTTATGTAGTAAGTTTGTATTTGTAAAATTGTTACAAATCTTTTATAGGTTACGGCAAATTACCGTGGGTAAAACTGATAGCTTGAACTGCCCTCAATTATGTATTCATTCAGCGGAAAGATGTTGCTATTGAGACTGGACCGACCGCAAGATTAAGCTTGAGTCTGCATAAAAACCCAATTCAAGTAAAATTAATACATTAAAGACTATCAAATCTTGTGAATTTAATAGTTTGTTGAACTTAATTAGCAAAAAAAACAGAGTAAGGGTGTTGAATATTCACAGAGGCCGACTATAGGTGATAAATTCGCAAGCTTTGAATAACTTATTCCCTGCAGTGTGAGATAAAATCGACATGAGATATGGGAAGAAGGTATAGATTTTCTTCTTTGCTATATATTTTTCTGGGATAGTATATGACCCTGATATGTGACATAGAACAAATAATTTTCTTAGCCGTTTAGTTGTGTTTCTATTTGTAGTTTTTTTGAAAAACGAAGACAATGAAAAATTCTAAAAATGGCCATCATTTTAATATTTATGATTATATATATATATATGAATACTCGAAAATAAGTACTTGTTTAGTTGTGTTTTCATTTTCTGTCATCTGTTTTTCATTTTTGGAAAAATACCCAAAAATGTGACATAAAACTGGATAATTTTCCTACATAGCCCTGTTTGGTTATGCCTTTGTTTTCTTTGTTTTTCATGCTTAAAAAAAAAAAAAAAAAAAAAAGGAACAATGAAATGTTAAAATAAAAAGTGGTTTTTTTCATTGATAAGCAAAAACAGACTGCTATGAAGAATGAATAATGCCCCTACTCTCATGAGTCATATCCCTAGTTTAAGGTGAATACACAATGAAATCTATTGAAAATTCATATGCCAAAGATTAATGTATAGGTAAATTAGAAAGAAATAGGATTTCCGGTGCAATATCTTTATATGACTTAATAGATTGGGGTGTTTCTATAAATGTTAAAATAAAAAATAAAATAAAAAAGTGGTTTTTTTCATTGCTAAGAAAAAACGGTTTACGAAAATTCGAAAAATAATTCGTAAAAAGTGGGTTTTGTTCATTACAAAAATTTAATTAAATCAAAAACAATTCACCAACCAACCTTTTTATGTTTGCTCAAAAAAAAAAACACCAACCTTTTCACCTGTTTTCTGAAAATGACATTATGTGTCCGAGCGTCTCTGATTCTGAAGGCATGACGAAAACATCTCCGCTCGCATATGCTTGAGAGAGCTCTTCACCTCCTAACATCCTTGTGAATACGGCAGGCATGCCAGAGAACAGCTTTTCGAGACCCTCCCTGCCACGAAGAAATCAAGGTGTTGAATAAATTTTGCCCATGGTTGTTACTGGAAAATAAATTCAGGCGATCATCATGGCCCAATTTGTGTATCATTGGATGTATGCAAAAATATAAAAATAAATAATTCATTTCGTTAGACAGCGGTTTGTGGTTTTTAATACAAAGAATCATTTTATACTATATTCTATAGAGATTGTTCCAGCAATGTTGACAAAACTAAACAACCAATAAGTCCTTAGAGAAATACCTGTATGGTCCATCTCCAATAAAAGCAATTTGTGCCTCCGGTATCTAGTCCATGACACTGTTCAATCATACATCCCAAATGTCAATGGTTACAACTTATAATAATTATGAAAAAAAAGCATTGTTCCGTCAATATTTTGCAAGTAATATTTCCTAAATTGCAAAAGCAGAAAATACTTATCATTTGAAATAAAAGAGCAGTACCTTTTGAGTAAATCCAAACTCTTCTCAACTCCTAGTCGTCCAACATGGACTATCAATGGTCTCTCGGGCTCCCCATTGCTGATTAAAAAAAGAACAATATATTAACATTTGGAGGAAACTCATATTACATGGCAATGAAATTTTAAGGATTGAAAGAAAGCCATACCTTAGTCTTATTCGCATTTCTTGAGAGCGATATTTGGGATAGAAGCTTTCGGAATCAACACCCTTATTCCAGAGACGAATCTTGTTACCTGAAAAAACAAAGAATTAACATGGATATGAGCTGCTATTTTCAGAGAAACATTTAAAAAAAATAAAATAAAAATTCAAGCAGGAGCATAAATGTCAAATTCTGTTATGTGATCAATGTGAAATTTCAGAAAGTAATGGAAACACAAATTTTAACACAAAATTGACTGAGTTACACCGTGTGTTCCATTGTGTTCAAATTGATTTCAGAATTTGATTCAGAATTTGATTACAGGAAGTCAAATTTGATTTCAGAATTTCATGTCTACAGGAAGTCAAATTTGATTTTGTGATTTCAGAATTTGATGACTATAAGAAGTCAAATTTGATTTCAGAATTTGATGACTATAGGAAGTCAAATTGACTATGCGTTCCAATTCCCCACACATTTAACTCCAGTTGCGGTTATAATTCACTCAACAACACTTTCTTTGTCTTTCTCTTTCTCTTAGCATGATTTCAGAATTTAACACACATTTAACATGTGATTTCAGAATTTAACACACATTTAACTCCAGTTGCGGTTATTTTAGCATGAGTTATTAACATGAGTACTCTTTAATTTTTACTCAAGGCACGGTGTAAAAAACAGGAAATCAGTCAACCTGAGTCAATTTTATTATTCTGAAAGTCATAGACTAACCCAGCAGAATTTGATAAAATAAAATTTAAAGTCAAAGTCACAAATGATCTTTAAATGATCATAGTCCAAAAATAAAATTCTGCTAGGTGGAGTAAATGATCTTTGATAAAATCATAGAATCCAAAAATCAACTCAACAAAAGCAACTGACTTCAAGCAACTGACTCCAAGCAACTGACTCCATTCTATTGTGAAGCTGCCAATTGGCCACATAAATATTATATTTAGTACAACTCTCTACATGAGAACCCCAAAATCATAAAGAAATAACAAATATCACATGAAATAGAATGAAAAAATTAGAGATTAAAATCCCTCATTTATGTATGTAATGACAAATTAGATCGATAGTGCATATGGTTAGAAATGGAGAGCTGAAAAAGAAAAGAAAAAAGAAAAAATAGAAATTACCATAGAACTTATCCTAGCTTGGCGTCATCGGTTGATCTCACTCCACTTGTCTGCACACATACACTATCACACAATGGTTTCTCTTTTTAATAAACAATGGCATTGTCAAATGAGAAAAAAAAAATAACAACGAAAATGAGTAAGCTTAACAATGTATCAATCGGAGACCTGATCACCATGGGTCCATTACCGCCATAGGTTCTCAATCATAGCAACTAATGCTTTCCTTTTAGCAAAACCAACTAAAATCTGAGTGTGAGAGTGCAATCTAACAAACAATCAAAGTAAAATACCTTTTTCAGAGTCTAGTTAAAGATTGGCAATGGTTGAGTACCCAGTAGGCATCACTCAAAGCCAATCCACTACTGCCGATTGGTACCAAATTGTATTGATTCCAGACTTTAAAAAACAAAAAGAAGAAGAAGAACAGTTAAGAAATAACATCGCTACTTTAGAAGTCTGGAAGTGATAGAGAAAAGAACATGATCATAACTTCATATTAGATACTAACCTTATTGAATACCCAAATTTCACCATTAGCAGTTGGTTTTGGCACACCATGTCCATTATAATGGAAGAGAACTCTATCAGAATTGGCATTCAAGCTCATAATGTGCCTACTTACATGTCGTGAAGAATAAGTTAAAACATTATTTGATATTAAATTTTTACACAAAAATAATATAAAAAAAAATCTCACTTTGGGTTGCCATCGTTTATATTGGCCAAGCAAAGAGTTCCCATTTGTTTTATTTACCATTATAGTTGCAATAGAAAATGGATCTACAAACAAAAGGAAGAAGTGAAATGACATAAATACTTTCATAACATTAAACCTATACCCATAAGAAATAAATCTAAGTGACTCCAGCCATCATCAAATGCACAACCAATATGACAACAGGTGCCACAACTTCAAAAGCAAATTAAACATAGAATAAAAAGCCACAGGTTATGTAGTTAATTGCAGGCCACAAAAAATTCAAAAGGTCAAAGTAGATACACCCATACAACAAACATTTCAAACTAATTTCATAAATTAAAACCCATTTCATAAATCAAAAGCTTTTCAAAATCATAGGAAATTAACACCCATTTCCCATTAAAGAATCAAAACCATGTCAGAAATCAAACTGAAAATAAAAATTCATTTCTGAAATCAAAACCCATTTAAAAAATGAAACCCATTTCATGAAGATCAAGTATTATTTCACACCCAAAACCTTTTACAAAATTAAATCCATTTAAGAATTTCAAAAATCAAAACTCATTTCTCATTTCAAAATCAAACCCATGTTAGAAGCCAAACTGTAAATACAAACCCACACAATGACCAACCCAACCAAACACCCACAAATGTCAAAAAGGTTTACAGTTTAAAATTGATGAATTGCAATTTCAACACCAATCCACAACTCACAAAAATAAATGATCTAAGATTCAACAAAATGAAAAAATATCTAGAATCCAGATTCAACAAAAAATAACCAGATTAAAAGATATTCAGATTCAACCTTGCAAACCCACAAAAATATCTAGATTCAAGCAATCAGAAACAACTAAACCCACAAAAATATCATGAATTGCAAAAGTTGGAAGTTCTAGATTCAAGCACACACACACACACACAAAATAATAAATAAAAATAAATAAATAATAAAAACCTAATTTTAATTCATATTTCCAATCACTTTCATTTTCTCTCCATAAATCACTCTCCAAATCCAAGATTCAAGCACAAACCCAAAAAAAAAATCCAATTTTAATTTTTCTAATCATTCCGCTGCCTTCAATTTCTAAAACTCCCAAAACTTTTGCATAAATACACATATTTAAACAAAAAAAATCCTAATTTTGAGTGGGGTTATGTAGCTCCACCAATGATAACTTGGATATACAGAAATATATGCATACATAATCCCCACAAAACATATACATCAATATGTGTATATATATCAGGTTACTCATACATAAAATACACAGGTAGACATTCAAATACCCTATCTTCTAGGGAGAGATTGATTTGATTCAGTGGGGGAAAAAATGAAGAACTTAACTAATTAAAATACCTGTTTGGGATCTCTTTTATTTTTTTGGACTATTATTTTTGGACTATAAAATAAAATTTATTGACCCAGCAGAATTTAAAGTCAAAGTCAACCTGAGTCAAGTTTAAGGCACAAAGTCAGTTAAGGCACAAAATAAAATTCATTATTCTTTGATTCTATGATGTGAGAGATAAACTAACCCAGCAGAATTTTAAGGCACAAAGTCAGAATTCAAGGCAGCAGAGTTTTAAGGCACAAAGTCACAAATGTATGAGTTTTAACCCAGCAGAAATCGCCTGAGATACGAAACTAAAAACTAAGAAACAATAAGGAAATTATTTACACTTGAATAGAGAGAGAGGGAGAGAGAGAGAGAGGGAGGGAGAGGGAGCACAATGTAGGTCCCCAAAGGCTCAAATGTTGAAGAAATGAAGCCTCTTCCCACAATTACCAGAAAATCCTTCAATGATCAACCTAGAATAAACAATGAAAAAATACAAATGAACAAATAATGGAAAAATACATTCACATTCATGATCTGTCTATCTCTCGCATCTAAATCTTCCTCAATTTTCAATAACATCTCTCAACCCTAACCCTAATTCCTTATTTATCCATTTCCCAGATCCCCAATTTCTCTCTCTCTCTCTCTCTATATATATATATATATGTGTGTGTGTGTTTGTACCTATCAATTTTGGTGGTGGTGGTGGTTATGGCGTGTGTGAAGAGGGTTAACAGATCGGCGTCGGTGGCATTCGCACCGGACCCCCCCATACATGGCGGTGAGGACGATGGCCTTCGTCGGTGAATCTCGAGATCTTTGAGGTCGATTTCCAATCCGACGATCGTGAGCTCCCCGTTGTCGGCGATTTAATCGGGTCTCTTGGGAGAAGAATAAGCAACACTATCATTTGCACAAACAGAACCAGCAAGAAATCTATCAGACAAAAACCTCACAACCCAACCTAAATGACCCGTAAATAAAACCTCACAGCCCGACAGAGAGAGAAGGAGAGACGTAGAAAAAAAGACTGAAACCACTGAAACAATTAAAAAACATACACAACTCGACAGAAACAGAAGGGGAGAGACAGATATCTTACCTTGCGAGCCGAGTTCGAGAGGCAGATATCAAGGACTGGAGAGCAGCGTCGGGAGCTAGCGAAGATGGAGGGTAGGAAAGAATAACCGTTGGATGAGAGAGGGAAGGGTGAGGGAGAGACGTGTTTAGGCAGATGTGAGAGAGAGAGCAGAAATTGTTTGGGCGGTAAAAAAATTGATGACAACCGTTGGATATTGATTGGGATTATCTCTGCCATTGGATCAAAAGGTATCTCACATACATTTTGATACATTTTCAAAAAGCCTCTTGGCTTATTATATAGATATTACTACTAGAGTTGTAGAAGAATCCTAATTAATTTTGGAACAAAAATGTTTGAGACCCCTAAATGACCAGCTCTAGATGTGGGTCTCATCTTGTGATTTGATGTTTTGACTTGCGATATTATATTTTTTTATGTATTGTCACATCACTAAAATTGACATTAAAACTCCAACTTTAGTACTTTCTATCATCACTCAAGAATTCACCTAAATTGTTCTTTCAATGTTGATTGGACAAATTTTGAGTACAGTCATGCTTTTTTATTTTTTTATTTTTTTTATAATTGGATATCTAAATTAATTTATACGTATCTTGACTAATCCCGAGATTCACCTAAAGTGCTCTCTCCACATGGATCAGGCAAATGTAGGACACATAGTCCGATAGCATAGTATTAAGGAGTTGATAACACCTAATAAAAGTTGAATACGAGACCTAGAAGGCTCACACCTCATGCCCTAAGCTATACCCACTAAATCAATCCTTTGAAATTGTCATTGTTATATAGTTGATAAGATTGATTTTGAATTTTGTCTTAATAATTTCAATCGTTCATTTTTTAAGATATATTAAATATGATATACTTATAAAAAATTAAATTGATCTCATTTTATTTTTATTTTCTTAACAAATTTTACAAAATAAACAATTCAAATTATAAAGAATATCTCAAAATGAATCCAACAAACCCAACAATGGCCCTGTTTGGTAGAGCTTATTTTCAACTTATTTCAACTTTTAGCTTAATTTAAGCTATTTTGATGTGTTTGGTTCAGCTTAACAATACAGCTTATAGTTTTTTATAAGTCAAAAATCAACTTATTTTTTGAGTGGGGGAGGAGAAACTTAATTTATAAGTCAAAAATCAGCTTATGTTCACAGTTATAAGCTATAAACTTTTAAGTTATAAGCTATAATCACTTTCTCACAGTTCTACCAAACGGGGCCAATACACCTTCAATTAGATGTAGATAGAAGCCATCAATGTAATTGCAAATTCTTTTTGGCTAATGATTATTAATGTGGCATTAAATTGTTTTAATTTTGATAAATTTTTAATTTTAATAATTCATTAAATTGAATGTATTTATTATTGCATGTTTCAATGACTTTTGAACTTAAATACAATTACTTTGTACTTAATATTTTACATTTTCATGGATAAAAATAATAATTATTTAATATTTAACAAATTTTAAGACTCATTAAATGTAATAAAATATCATTAATTATTCATTTACTCATGTCCCGGGACCATTGTTGGCTTGTCTCTTTTCTTTTTAGGCATAATTTATGTAATCGCATTCAAATATAGACTCGATCACAAACCAATCACATAAAATATAAATATAATAATCTAAACAAAGTTTTATCTTCTATGACAAGTCTCACAATTTAATATGTAGAATCAAATTATTTTATGTAATTGATTTTGTTTGGTTATGCGTCAATACGAACAAACAAAGTTTGATTGTCAATAGACACATTTTAATTAGTGTAATTTTAAATGAAATCATTATACTTTTTGAGATGGCCTAATTATTCACACAGTAAATATATAGAGAGAAACCTATTAAAATATATATAGAGAGAGAGAGAAAGAGAGAGAAAATTGTTGATTCAAATTAAGAAGGGTGTAAAACATAAGTTTAGTGGATATTTTTTTTTAAGTGAGAAATCCATCTTTTGTAAAATAGTTTTATAAGAAGTCTTTTAGTTGGTTTTGAAAGACATTTTGTTTTTAATTTTACCTCTTAATTTATCTGTTGACTCTTTTTTTACTATCTGTTTAAATTATTTTTTATTTGTTCAAATTTTTTGACTAACTGTTCAATTTTATATCTATCTATTTAAATTTTTTGACTATCTATTCAATTTTTGCCCTTATCTGTTTAGATTTTTGCTATCTGTTGAAATTTACTAACTGATCTATTGAATTTGTACACCTCTCCCCTCTCTCTCTCTCTCTATATATATATGTGTGTGTGTGTGTGTGTGTGTGTGTGTGTGTTTGTGTGTGTGTGTATGTGTTGAAATTTTCATTCTCTATATGTATATGTGTGTGTGTGTGTTGAAATTCTCATTTTTAACTTATCTATTCAAATTCTCATGTTATTATCCTTTCAATTTTTTTCCAAAATTCTATCTATTGAAAATTTGATTTTATCTGTTCAAAATATATCTATGTGAAATGTTATATGTTAAAATTCTTATCCTGAGTTTTGCAAAACTCCAAACTCTATTAGAATAGATCGGAAGGAGCTAATGATGATGAAGACTTTCCATATCTAAGCTCAAATCTATAAAAATAAATAAATAAAAACCCTAATCACATATACATATGAGCAAATACACATATCTAAGTCAGTAAGAAGCAACAACCACCAAATTTTCAAATTCAAAACCATATAGATAAGAGGCTCTCTCTTAATTGATGCATAAACTTAGCTTCCTTCTTGATCTTCTCTTTCGAAGACTAGATGCTAATTTTATTTTTATTTTTATTTTTTTTGGGTTTATCGAGTTGTGCCCTCCCTGTGTTCTTTCAAACTCTAGAATCCAACATTTTTTTAGTTATAAAGCAACGACATATATATTATTCATACAATTTATATAGACACAGAGAGAGAGAGAGAGAGAAAGAGAGAGAGAGTAAATGATTACTAGGAGAGAAAGATTATGATCTATAGGCGAAGAGGAGGTTCCGATCTATGTTTCATTGAAACAACAAGTGAAGAAAGAGAAAGAGAGAAAGAGAAAAAGAGAAAAAGAGTAGATGATTACCAGGAGAGAAAGATTATGATCTGTAGGCGAAGAGAAGGTTCTGATCTATGTTTCTTTGTAACAAGAAGCGAAGCAAGAGAGAGAGAAAGAGAGAGTATGTAGTGAAGGGGAGAGAGAGAAAGAGAGAGAGAGAGGGAGATTCATCTATGTCTCGTCATTAATTGCCTCCTTCAGTCATCGATTTAAGGTTCAGAACTCGAAAAACCGTCGCAGCCGAGGTGGTTGTTGCTCTGATGACGAATGTAACACCCCGAATAATTAATACAATAAAGATTTATCAACTTCCAATTACATCATCTTGTTTCCAAATCAACCCTTCCAATACTTAACATCTATAAGGAATCTAAAATCTCAACATAAACATTATCAACAATCTCTAACATGGATATTCATTAAACTCCAGAGATTTACAAAAGAATGTTCCACATGCGGTTATACATTCAACATTCCTAGAATATGAATCTATAGCATGAGACACAATATATCAAGTACAATTCAATACCCTCAAGGGTTACAATTTTCCAAAGCTTAAGCCCGATTACACAAAAGTGGTTTTCGAACCCATACATATAAAGCCATTGGCTTGTCAAAAAGAATTGCAACAAAATAAAAGAGTCTTGTGCTCTCAAAATGTATTCC
Source organism: Camellia sinensis (assembly GCF_055761805.1). Taxonomy (NCBI): domain Eukaryota; kingdom Viridiplantae; phylum Streptophyta; class Magnoliopsida; order Ericales; family Theaceae; genus Camellia; species Camellia sinensis. The sequence goes on from NC_138967.1 coordinate 174,741,234, forward strand.
ATGCCTCTAACTCGATGGGATTACCACATCCTTTCCTGCATAAAATCTCATAGGGTAAGCACAAAACCCAGTAGGAAAACTTAAGAAAGTATATATATTTTATACAATCTCCTTATATGAATGCATATGTCATGCCATGTTCAAAAACATATATCTCTATCTTTGAAAACTTTTGTGCACAATGCAATTTAAGAATTTAACAATTTCAATGTAGTTCGAAGGGGCGGTAAATATGACTTAGATAATTCTTAGGTTGGTGTCTGCAAGTAAGCATAACAAGTACTACCAATCCCCACTTTACTGGTTGTTAACCGGAAATCACGTGGTACTTCATCTGCGCGTGTTTTTGATTTTTCACCATGGACACTCAGGCCAACTTAACTAATACCAACTACACCCCTATCCAGACTTACCAACGTATTTACCCCAAAATAAATCCAAAATGATCTTGTTTCACAAACAATTTCCTTTCTCAAAATAATATTCCCAATGCAAGATTCAAAATCAGTTGCAACAATGATAAAATGGAGTGGCAATGCCACAATGAAACAATGCATGTATATAATTCCATTTTCAATTCCACCACACAATCCTCCATTGTGATCAAATTTTCACATCTCTTATCAATATAATATCATGATATATTTTCAAGAGATAAAATAACAACATCAACATGCATGTATTCTCCACATGTTAAACGTCATCTTCTAAACATTGGTTTTCCAAGACAAATCAACAATAAGCCTCAAAGTCAACAATTTTCATTTCCTCATTTAATGCAACCATAGAAATTTCTCCATCATTTCTTCACATAACAATTTATCAAGTATAAATTTTACAATATCTCCACATTTTCCCAAAATTTCCAAATCCTAGGGTTTTCACCAAAGCAAGGTTTTTGTTCCATTTTTGAAAAGATTTTTTCAAAACAACACCCACACCTTAGAACATAGCTCATATTCTCAAAATTTTTGGGAAAAAATAGATAAAATCATCTTCTAACATCATCTAGGGTTCATCACTCAAACATGTAATAAATGCTTCAAACAAGCATAATCTTGCAAAAATATATATAGATTTAACTTAAAGATTATCCTTAACTTAAGCTTGGAAGATGAAGAGAAAGAAAACCCTAGAACTCAAGGTTGACAAAAACTTGATCCAATCGGTTATAAACGTAGCCCTGGTCGCCCTATTCGACTTGATGTAAAAAGCCCCCTCAAATTCTTGAAGATTTGAGCTAAATCTTAGAGAGAAGTTAGATTTGGGTGCGTTTGTAGAGAGAAATGAGAGAAAAGATGAGTATAGAGAGAGAGAAACAAAAGTGAACATCTGTGTGTATCGCGTTTTTGGTATCAGTTTTGAGGAAAAGAGCACAAATTTCAAGACAAACGCGCCGAAATCTGCACAAGCGAAATTTTCTCTAGAGAGCTGCCCAGAAAATTCCATCAAAATTCACTCGAGCTATTTTCTACCCAAAAAACTCTAAAAAACCAGAAAAACTTTGCGAGGATCTGCTTGAACGATTCCCAATTCGTACGAGCGATTTTGCCCAAAAACCCAGAGTTTGATTTGTATTTTGAAACAAGTTCTAAAGCCTAAACCTAAAAAATTTTAACCAGAAAAAGTTACGAGAAGTTAAGTAAAAGTAGAAAAGAAATCTTAACGATTCAATACAATAAACAAAACCCCGAAAGTAATGCACACTACCCTACTACACAATACTATTTAGGCCTAAGACCCGGGACATCATAACGAAGCTGGCAACTTCGGTATTGTGACTGGATTTGTTCAAATCGGCGGTGGTCGATATTATCTAGGGTTTCAGATAGAGGCGGCAAAAACAGATAACTCATCCAAGAGGAGATCGTCTTCGACGACAACAAGGTTCATTGGAGTTGAAAAGCACAACAACGCGATGGTAGAGATAAGAGGCTCTGAGAGGCAATGAGAGGATCTGAGATCTCGATCAATCTGGTGAAAAAGTTGAGAGGCACGACGACGCAATTGCTTTGGCCGTGGCAACGGCAAACTAGTGGTCCATCGTGATGGTCATTGACAGAGAAAGAGAGAGAAAAAGAGAAGGAAGAGAAGAGATACTGTGGGTTTGGTTTTGTGACTATGAAGTGAAAGAAAGAGAAACGAACAAATAAAGAGGAATAAGGAGTAATGCATAGCGTGACTCAACCAACAACGAATGTAGAATGGAGGTAATTTGGTCATTTTGTTTGAGCATGTCCTTAAGGATAAAATATTTGTAAGTATGGCCCTTTGGACAAACAAAATTCAAATTTAGACTTTTGGACCTAACGCCCATATATATAGGGCCTACTCTGACATTTCTTTGACCCAAAGCAAGCCCCCGATAAAAAGGTCTTTTATACATTTTATAAAAAAATAACAATTGTAATAAAAAGATTATTCCCCCCAAAAAAAAATTGACATAAAATTTATTTAAATATATAGAAAAGTTTACAATAAGAAAAATGATTAAAATAATATAAACTCAAGTACTAAATAAAATGTAAACAAATTGTAATAAAATATCACTTAAACACTATCATTCTCACATTTTTAGTTGCAAAATTATTAATCAAACTTGCATAATTTAACTTATTAACTAAATATTTTTCAATGGATAAAATTACTAATCCATTCAATCTTTGTTGTGACATAAGTAAGATTTATTCAATTTTAAATTTGATTATTTTTTCTCTAGAAACAATTTTAACTTACATAGTTAATCATATTCTAAACACAATGTATAAATTAGAACATAATCATCCATTAATTTTAATTAACTCATCAAATCAAGGCTTTTCGATTTTTTTAAAGTATAAATAATCATTTATTAGTTTTTAAATAAAAAAATTTAAAAACTATTATCTTTAAATCTTTATTGAATTTTGTCGAGACCTTTTAGATTTAGGTAAAAAAAACAAATTATAAATTAGTACAATAGCTAAAAAAAAATTTTAAAAAAATTTTTTAATCAATTTTTGGGGGGCCAAAGCTGTCGCTTCGCCAAATTTGGCCCAAATTCAACCCCGTACATATATCACATTTTTGTATACATACTATCTCTAGCGTGGGAAATTATTCAATATTTTTAAATTAATACGTCATTTTATTCATAAATTAACACTTAAGACTTTATTTTTTAAAATTTTAATATAAAAATAATAATTTATATAATTTAAGCCATCCTAAATTAATCCATGAGAATTGAATAATTTGTCCTCCGTCACGGAGTCTCCGTGTTTGAACCGTATGACGAAAACAACAATGCGAGGACAGGATCGTCGCGATCAACCTCTTATGTCGGCTTTTTCTGAAAAAAAAATAAAAAATAAAAAATAAAAAACTCTTGTGTCGGCAAACCTATGATGAGACTTTAGAAAATCTCAATCTCAAACCAATTATTTTATGGATAAATATGTAAGAAACTGTCGTCTCAACCGACACGGAAAAGTGAACATTGATGAAAAGTATAGAAATTATATAAAAAAACAATAATGATAGAGACTCTATAAAACCTAACTTCACAATTTTTAAATTAATTTGAATTATTTATATCACTGTCAAATATAATTTTTTAAAAAAATTCAAACACATCAATGATCAATACATTAGTAGGGTCATAGGAGTCCTCTTTTGTGGGAGTCCCAAACATTTTTCATAAAAAAATATTTTTTTAAAAAAAAAAATTAAGATTTCTTAGGAGTTATTTGAGAACCTCAATAAAAAGTCAACTTTTAACCTATTTTAAGTCATATCACCCCTCATATAAAAAAAGTTAAAAAATTTTAAAAAAGTCAAAAAGTCAATTTCATCTATCTTCTCAAAACACTTAAATTTTTAAAAATTATTCAGTGTGTTTGGTTTGAGTTTTCTGGAGTAAATTTTTTGAAAATTGAGTTTTTTAGTTTTTATATTCTTTTGTTTTTAGTGAATATTTTTTAAATTTTAAACATTTTTTTTACTTTTTTTGATGCACCTTAGTAAGATGTATCTAGAAAATAAAAAATTTGTGAAAAAATATTTTAAAAAATTAATAAATACAAAAAAAATATAAAAAATGTACTGAATTCTTGTATTTTTTTTATATTTTTGGTATTTAGTGAATTTTGAAAAGATTTTTTTTTACTTTTTAAGTGTATTTATGTTAGATGTGTCTAAAAAATTAAAAAAAAAATGCTTAAAATATTTTTAAAAAATTCAGTAAAAACAAAAAAAATTACGAAAAATAACAAAGTAGAATTTTTTGAAAAGTATTTTCTGAAAAATGAAAAACAAGAAAGCTGATTAATTCTAATCATTCATCTGTATTTAAAAAAAAAAAAAAGACAATTTAAACAATTTAATATTTTTTTTCTTTTTATTATTGTTGGTAGCCACTTCTCACCACCTCTTCTGTTCTTCAATCCAGTCACCCTTTCATCACTTTTTCCAATCTCCTTTTCTAGCTCATTTCCACCTTTTTCACTTTCTTTTTTTTTTTTTTTTTTTTGTCCATAGTCACCTTCGTCGTTCAACACTATAGATAAAAAGTGATTAAATTGTCTAAATTATTCTAATTAACTAATAGATTATTAGAATTGAAACAAAAATTGAAGGTTTAATTTGAAACATTTAAAAATTTAGGGCCAGATTTGTTATTGGGATCAAATCCTAAGGTTTTTATTTTTTTTATTATTGTGTAATTTCTCCAAAACATATTTAAATTTGTGTAAAAAAAGTAAGTCTAATTATATCAAGGAAAATTGTACTTACAAATTAATAAATTTTATAAAATTTTCTTACTAACAATAATAAAATTTTAAAAACTAAAATAAGACTTGATTCAATAATATAATAAAATTTTAAAAACTAAAATAAGACTTGATTCAATAATATAATAATAGATGTTACGGAAACTTTTACAAATTGTAACATAACTCACTTCAATGATATAGGCCCCGTTTGGTGTAACTGTTAAAATAGCTTATAAATTATAACTTAACAGATTATAGATTATCACTTTAATCAGAAGTTGTTAATCTATTTGGTGTAGCTGTTGGATTATAGATTTAAGTTGCTGAGTAGTGTTTGTTAAATAAGTTGTGAAATAACTTTTTCAATTAATTTTTATTTTTTGTTTGTCTACATTTCTCATTAAAAAAAATAATAATAATCTATAGTCCATTTGAGTCTTTTTCTATTTTTAAAAAAATAAAAAATAAAAAAATTTAAGAATAGAACCAAAAATTAACATGTCCAAAGCAGAAACTGATAATCAGAAGCAAGGGGTGAGCAGCTTCTCAGAATCAGCTTTTTTGAGTTAAAATATGCTGTTAGAATCAGAAGCTGTTTGAAATAAATTTAATCAAACAATCTAAAATAACTTTTTCAAAACTAAAAGTCATAAGTTAACTCTGAAAAGCTGAAACAAACACCCCATAGCGGTGCCATGTAAGTGAGAATAAGAAAAGTTTGTAAGATAAGTAATGTTAGAATAATTATTTATTTTTACTATATTATTTTAATGTGCCAATATTGTGTTGCCAAGTAAGATAATAATACATGTAATATAGTATATAAATGTAAGTGTGGCATTATTATTGTCAAATTTGTTAGTTTTTATGGCATTACTTGTCATGTAATAATAAAATTTTAAAAACTGAAACATAATTTGTTAATTATATATCATATTCTTTTTTAAATCAATAATCCTATACACACTAATAATTTTTACAATTTTATTTATTTATTTATATGACACGTATATAATATTAAAACAGACTCTATTTTAGATCTTTAAATTTTATTATTGCATGACATAGGAATTAGTAAACATAAATTTATAAAATTTGTTAACTTTATAAGAATTTTCTTTTAAAGTATATGCTTTATTGTACTTTGGTTTCTAATGCTTTATTTATGCCTATTTAATTTTTAAATTATAAAAAGTGAGTGTTTCATTAATTAACAGAAGTCGGATATTTTCAAAATTTTATAAAAAATTAAAATTAAAATTAAAATCACTTTTTTTTTTAAATTAAAAATTCACTAAAGACAATAAAAAGTGCTTATAAAAACAATTGTGAAACCTCTTTAAGCCAATGCAAGGAGCTTTTGGCTCTTCTGGTCTTGCCTTAGTCATAAAATCACTGGGATTTTAAAGCCAGAGCCACCCTACAAGAATAGTAACCGTTGAACAAACAATGAGAGAAATTGAAACCCTAGAAGATAGATCCACAGACAAACAAGTCTCAGAAAGAACATATAAAATGTCGCCATGGCACAGCCAAGGGATACAGTTGCGGCCTCAAGCATTGCTCTTGCTGCTGCTGTAACCATCAAAAGAACCACCATCTCCGCTGCCGAGGTTTTCTCTGCAGCAAATAATATGATTGTTAAAATCTATTGAAATATACTATTCATCCATTCTCCTAAAAATTGTTATAAACATAGTTGTTAAAATCAGGACCCTACGTGGGATCAATGAGAGAATCTCGAGTGTTGGATCATAGAATTGTAAGATTCTATTTGCCATTAAAATAATAATAAGGTGAAAAATCACCAATAGTGATGATGGATATTAAAATAAGGTGAAAATTTAGCAACCCAACAATCCTACTTGCAATCCTACATGATCGATCTTAAAATCTGTTACGAGTCTGAATAATTTGGACCGTTGGGGCAATTTAGGACAATCCAGATCGGGATTTTGATAACCTTGGTTTTAAAGCAGTGAAGAAACACATGCAGTATATTTTGCATACTGCCGATGATAAATAATTGACACTAACCACTTGTTTTGGTATTTTGGCAAGGGTAGTGTGGATCCTAGAGTAAGGGTACTTTGATATTTTCGCACTCTATATCTCATTTTCTAACTTTTTAATCATAATGAAACCGCCACAATGACACAATCCAAATTTTGGGTGAACCACGTAAATCTTATGTTCTTGTGTGTGCATGTAATTTATAATACTTGTCTATTGTTCTTCTATGTTTTTCGTGTCTCACCAATTTTTTATTAGGTGTTCCTCAATTCCTAACACTAATTTTATTTGTTTAGCTTGAAAAGTAGTATAATTACAAAAGTGACTGAAAGTAGTATAATTACCAGGAAGTGATTGTCAATTAACCCACGAAAGTGACTGATATGATTTAACACAGAAGTGACTGAAAAATCCAATTAACTCCATTATAACAGCTAGCAGTATAATTACAAAATTTAAACATTTAATGTCAATTATTTTGTTCCCCAATTGCAACAGTGATGTGGGTTATAGTTTATCTCATTTTTCATGTGATGTGGGTTATTCTATCTCATTTTTCATGATCCACTTTTCTTCAATCCCAACCAAAAGCTTGCATGAAATGAAAAAAAAGAAGATAAAAGACATAGATAATCAATTTAAAGAGCATAAACTAAAGTCATGATCAGAAATTAGTCGGTACCGCAATTTCGCTTTGAGTTCATAATCCAACAACAGCGCATAATAAAGAAGGGACAGAGATTTAGAGCAAAACCTTATGATCCTGATTCTTTGGGGATTGCATTACTATAGGCCGAGGAATGACACCATTGTCCATGTTCTGAATGTATGGCCGCACCTTCTCTTCCAACATTTCATTCAACTGTAAATCAAAATGAATAACAGACTTTTGAACCAAACTTACCAATCATGAGTCATGACAGCTCAAATAATAAACTGTGACTCTCAAACAAATCAAACAATATTTGCAAAAACGACATTCGTTTGTGTGTTTCAGCATTTCCATAGGTCTGCTTAGTAAAAAAACTAACCTTTTAGAGCCAATAACAACATCAAACGCTTAATTTAACAGAAGCGTAATCCTATTGCACTTTGGTTGGCTCAAAATTTTTTCCCTCTCAACCAATGTTGATCAGGATGTCATCTTGATAGCAATTGAGCCACCATTGTGATCAAGTTCATGCATCACAATTTATATCTATATTAATACAAATATTTATCTTCAAAGATACTGCAACGATTACTACCTTTTCTTGACGCCACTTTGTTTCCCACTCTGCTTCCAAGATTTTATCAGCAATTTCTCTTTGGGCATTAAGAAGAACTGTCATCTCATATAATTTTTTTGGATCTTTGAGGTCCTCCTTACTCCAAGCTGATGCATTCAATGGAAGGTTCATCTCCTGCAAATGCTCCACAATCATAGCATTACTGTGTGCACTAGAAAAGAAATTTCTCCTTTAAATGGGAAAAACTAGTTACATTGCTCTATACAATTGGAAGGGCACATAAAATAGAATATATATGGAATCTACTAAATTTCTCCCTTAAAGTCCTCTGAAGTGACGTGTTATCATATGACATGGCAAGTGGCTGCCCATGTGGCCATATGACAAAGGTTCAACCCAAAGCCTACACAAAGTAGTGGGTTACTTATTAAAAGACAAAATTTAGCCTGATTGTTCTGTTTTTCTCATTTATAGCTATCCCAAAATGTTGCACTTATTGAAAACGGGTGAAATACTATAGATGAATGCTTAGATAGAACAAATTCCTGCAAGCGCACACAAAACTAACAGGACTTTCACCATTTCTTGTTATTAAATTGCAGTCTTATAAATACACACAGGTTAATTCTCACCATGAATGATAAACACTGGAAGAATTCTCCCTAAAAAAAAACATACAACATCACATGAAGAAAAAGAACATACTCCCCAATTTTCTGGTCGAGCAGGAGGATCAAGCTTCAGTACTTCTGCCTCCAGTGCCTTCTTGGCTTTGAAGTAAGGGATGTTTTTCACAACAACTGGATCATCCCTAGCACGAACAGGATCTATGGAGATCAGGGCCTGTGAATGACAAATACTATCAATCCAAAATTTCATGAGAAATCAAATCTAAAGAAAATGTTGATATTTAATAATGAAGATCATTCAATCAACAAAGACAGGCGGCACAGTTTAATCATCAAAAGCAGGCAGAGTAATTCAGAGTAAAATAAATATAAAATAAGTACAATGCACAAATGGGGTCAAGTCAATGTTTCATCCAGACCTACCACAGTTGTATATCTAGTAGAGGTATGTCTGCAAGAATCTATGAATGATAACTCTTGCATGTGTCTGTTTATTACCAAAGACTGGAAGATCTTATTATGTTCTATATGAGCATTCATCCTGCACGGTTTATTCCAAAGAAGGATTTGGGTCTCTCTTTGTCATTGACAGATAAAATATCAACTTACCTCTTGTAAGTATTCCCACCCAGGTTTTCGCTTGGCTACCACATCCCGAAGTTGATCATACCGCATAGATTCCTAAACAAAACAGAAAATCATACAATTATTAAGTTAAAAATCAAACAAATATTAAGTTACTAAAGAAATCATGTGCTGAATAGTGATTGAGGCATGTGATAAATTTGAAAACTAGTGACCCTAAAGGAGGAATAATCAAATTCCATTGGCTATTTTATTGGCTCAAGGAACATTTCATAGTATGCAGTTTCTTGTGTGTGGTAAATGGTAATATGTTTAGCAGACAAAAATGAAAAATAAGGTGTCCCATCAATTAGATCAAGATGCTTTCAGTGACAAAGTAAAAACTGTATTTCTAGGGACATGTCCTGATCTTAGACAATGGGACCACTTGAACTAAGCTTATAAATAAATAAATAAGCTTTGAAAACGCAAACTGGGAAATGGGAAGGACAAAAAAACAGTATTCGACGTCATTACCCCAAACATATTAACAAATGTATTCTAATTATTTATTTATTTATTTATTTATTGTTCTGGTTTTAGTCATATGCCTTGTAGGGTTGAAAATTCTCACCAAGACCATTTAAGATATTTGCAAATTAATCGGTTATAATCTAGGATCTCTAATTCAAGCCACTTGGCACAGATTTACATGCAGTTCATTATTGGAGGAGCCCAAACAGAATATGATTGACCAGTTTGAGCACAACAGTTTGCGGATTTGACTGCTTTGTGCCTTCTCTGCCTAGATCTTGGCAAAAAATCTAAGATCAAGGACCAGTGGCAGTGATCATCAAATCCAATATCCAACCGTTCGGATGAATATAATATATGAGGGGCATAAGTCATACAATACATGTAATTGTTCAAGCAAGTGTTTACATAGCTTAAGTGTGCATATAGCTAGCAACTCTGAAGTCATCTTTTTTTTCTTTTTCTTTTTCTTTTTTTTTTATTTTTTGATAAATAGCTCTGAAGTCAACTTTAAACCTTCAATGTTCCAGAAATTGCAGTACTTGCTACAGGGTTTGGTGACCCACATAAGTCCCCACTACAGTTTTTGATGAACTTTAAATGGAATCAGTATTGGAGAAACATGGTTCTAAAAATTGTGTGGATGAACGTGGATACTTGATCAAAAACACAGTTCAAAATCCTAGACGTTTGAATCAACAGGCATAGGCACTGATATCAATTATAATTCATAAATATTCGTGCAAAGCAAAGCAAGGCTGATTGCAATATAAATATTCATGCCTAAAGAACTGAGAAAATAAGGAAGAAATCGAAGAGAAACCTTGTATTGCCACCAAATTTTCTGCTTGACTTCATCATCATAGTTAAATCCTCCAACAATCTCAGGCATAGTAATCAACCAAAATGCAGCAATGCTGGGGTCTCTCATGCTGTGAACAATATGCTGAAACAGTAGACAAAGATCAAGACTAGACATATTAACAAGAAGAGACATCCAAACGGAATCATAAGAGAATGAATATTACATTTGATGATTTTTGTTACACGGTCTTACAACTATAAGTATGCTCCAAAATTTCCTATTTCATTGGAAGGGCAATGCATAATGTTCAAATTATAGATGAATTCCATTACAAGAATCATGCAGTGCACCTTCTACCAACAGTAGACAAATGAAATAATTAAGCTGCATAGCATCCCCGAATCTCAAATTAGAGAGCAAAAGAAAATTTCAAATATTCTCGCTATAAAACAATAGATGGGAGAGTAAAAGATGTGTCACTGGCCTCATATGGATACTCCATCTTTCTAAGGACATTATAGGCTTGCCATGGAGGTTCCATAATCTGCAGGAAATGAAAGGATAACATAAAGATGAAAGCTTGTAATAATAAAACAATGAAAAAGGAAAAAATTAAACATAAAGCCATTACAAAAGTTGCACTTGGACCAATTAAATACACAAAATAACAAAATAAAAAGATGTGTCCAGACCGTTAACACCTAAAGTCAGCATCAAACTTGACATATTGGAGGAAGCACATTCACCATATTGATTTTCATCTTTATCATACATTGGCCAAGTTCAAGACTGGAAAAGAGCTCTTGACGCTAGTGTCTTGTGACCAGATTACAATACCGGTTAAACATGTGTACAAAAACCTTAGTTGCACGAAGCGGGAGCGGGAGCGGGAGCGGGAGCGGGAGCGGGGGAACGTGGCCACTTAGAGGAGTCGTAGGTTAAGAGCGCTTATGTATTATTTTTATTAATTATATTTTATTTATTATAATAAATTATGTTAAAATAAATAATAAATAAAAATTAGATGTTTTATTTTATATATTTTTTAAGATTTTTTTTATTATATATGATTTAAATAGAATTCTTTTAAACAATTAGATGATTTATTTTATTTATTACATGTTAAAAAGTTAAGAAATAATAAATTCTGTTAAAAAAATAACAAATAAAAATTATATTACATATGATAAAATAAATAATTTTTATTTTGGACATAAAAATTATATTGTTTATGATAAATTATATTATATATAATAAATTATATTTTATATATATATATTATATATGTGATGATAGATCACAAGGGAGACAGAACAAATATGAAGACAGAGACAGAAAGAGAGAAGCAAACAGAGATCGACAGTGAGAGAAGAGAGGGACGAAGACAATCGAAGACTAGGGCTTTGAAGACTAGAGCAATTCTGGACTAGGGCTTCGAAGAGAGGGACGAAGACTAGGGCTTCGAAGGGGAAGTCAAAGGGCGCGAGATCAAAGTTGTCGAACAGAGGATCGAAGCCAACAACCAGGTTCTCTCCTTGCCCTCTCAAGAGTGCTTCATTCTCGCATCAGATTCGCGTTTCCCTCTCCTCAAATTCGCAATTCTGCTACAATTCTTCCTCAGAAGCGCAAAATCGTGCTTCTTTCCCAAAGTCGTCACCATCTGAGACGATTCCCGCCACTAAACTATTCACATATTAACAACATATTAGAGGAATTCCAATCACCAACCATTCAAAGCTTATCCATAAACGTCTTCAAACCAAATCTATAATTCCTCCATATCATCATTTTTTTAATTATACCCTTATTTACAATCTCTTTAATTAAGGCTGCTTCAATGCTCAACCAAATGAAATCATACCTATATCATTGTTCTAGAATCCAGTCAATCATCATAACAATTTCATATATATTCTTCAGCAATGGTTGGTTTAAACTACCTCACTCCATTTTGATCAGTAATTTTGATGAAGCTGCTTATTTTTATTTGGGTAAATTACAAATACATCCCCTGAGGTTTGCTTAAAATACAGATTGGTCCCTGTGGTTTGAAAAATTACAAACACCCCTTACTAGAATTTTTTATTTAACAGAATTAACTAAAAAATGAAATTCATAATTGCTCTCCTATACAATAATAAAACTACCTAAATTATTAATTAAAATATATTTTTAACATCATTAAAAACTGTTAATTAACTTGATGATGTATTAATAAAAGGAGCGATTTGTTATGAAATTAGAAATCTCATGAGGTGGAATATAATTTTCAAAACCACAGGGGGCAATTTATATTTTAATCAAATCTCAAGGGGTGTATTTGTAATTGACCCTTTTCATTTCAATTTACAATTCAGAAAAACCTAATAATCCTTTATAATCTCTCATCGACTAGTAGGATATTCTCCAAATAGCATACACCAAAGAAATGTTCCTCTGAAAACTGAACTAATTGTCCGTGATTAAAAAGTTATGGGACCAAAGTCACACCTTGCCCCTTTGCTCATCTATAGAGCATTTTCATTCCAAACTTCCAGTTTCAAGATTGTTTGGTCATGACAATGCGAAATGTGGATCTTCTTGATATTGGTGAGACAAAAACATAGCAAATCAGCAATCTCTCCTGATTTGATTGGAGAATGAGAAGAATTATGGCCCATTGTTAACCTGGGAGGTCTTCAGCATTTCCCAAGCAGTAACTGGCACAAACTCGGCGTCTCCACTATCGTCTTAGGCTACCCTTTTCCCTTCTCTAACATTTGAATAATCCTAGAGATGGAAACACATGGCCCCTAGCGGTCACTATTGCATCAACAACCATTCCTTGTTCTTTTAATGTAGATGTGCACAAGGAGATGAACAAAAAGAAGGGCATATAAAGTGCCAATCGTAAAAATTTAGGCATTTCAAGTCCTCTATGAATCTACTTATATGTTAAAATATCAATAAAAGCAATACAAGGAAGGGAACTGAGAAAAAATCCCTGTGATTAAGTTCCAAAGTTAACAAGCAATGTAGTAGTTTCATATGTGTACTAGTTTCACATACTTAAGGCGCAGAAGTTTATATAGTGTGGTAGTGTCAAGACAAGTTGGCCACATTTGAATGCACAAGTAGTGAATCAACTAAAGAATCAATCAAATAGCAAAGACTCACATCATCCGCTGAAATCCTTATTTGTAATTTATCTTTGCATTCAGTACATTTCATCACACCCTGCAACATTAATAATACAAAAATCGAACTTAATACTCAGACATCATCAAAATGTACAAGTTAGTCTAAGGCAGAAGTTAATAGATATGAAAATATATTAAAAGAGATATGAACAAAGTCAAGCACCACCACCGAATGTGTGTCGACTACAACTTTTAGATATATCCCACACAAAAGACATAGCAAGATTGAAATGCAATTCAAGCTAGATAAGATGAGGACTATAAGATTGGGAACTTAATGCCGTTCACCCACTGCAATAGATTGTCATAAAAAAATAGAAACTATTTCCATGTACGGGAATGTTTCAATAGTGTTCATAATGAAGCACCAATAACTATTACTGTGAGGGTTGGGAAAATATGGGAATTTAATTTTATGTGCTTCAATGATTCTAGAATAGCTCTTACCGATCCATCACAACTTGGGCAGTCTTTGGATGGCAATGGCACATGAAGATCCATGGTGGAAGGAAGGTGCACCAACTCAGCTCGATTCTCAGAAATGGCATCTGCAACACTCTTAGCTGTTGCCTTCTCTCCACTGGAGGAGGATATATGACAAATTAGGATGAACGATTATATCAATATGGTTAGGATGAGGCTTGGGTGGAAACAAAAATATTTAGTGGGGTAGAGTGAAATCAGAAGCAAGAGCATCTCGAGAGTACCTCCAATGTGTCCATGTTCTTATATTAGATATATATATATACCTCGATATAAACAAGATGTTAAGAACAATAATTTGTGACTCAAAATGACACCATAACAACTTTAATGCTCAAACCATGTCACGTGCAAACCTGTTGTTCTGTAAAGAAATCACCCAAAAAAATTGCAGCCAACTCATTGGTAACTTTGTGAATTCTACAGAAGTGAGAAAATCAAGACTGAAGGAAAGTCTAGACCACATTTACATGGATTAGATATGCTACCTGATGGGAATGATGATGATGATGATGATGATGATGGGGACCAATGACAGACTAAGGATCGGAAGTTGTGAAACACACAGCTAACTTGAATCCACCAGCATTAATAAATAAATAAAAAGGTTATCCAATACACGAGGCTCCCGCTAAAGTGGGGTCTGGAGTAAGACGGTAATGGCACGTCTTTACTGTTGGGCCAAACCATTCCTTAAGGTTCTAAATAACAGTTTAATTTTAATTATAATTTTTTCCAAGTATTCTTTATGGTTTCTGACATTGTCATTATTCATTAATTTCTTCCTAGTCCCCCGTAAGTCCTTAAAACTACATTTTGATCCTACTTTTGTTACCCTTCAAGTTTAGAAATATATAGAGATCGTCAAAAATATTCAAGGTTCATTGTGACTACTGTCATTTCAGCCAACACCCAAGATGAGACTTTAGTTCTATTGAGCAGCTTTTTGCAAAACAAAGGGGAAATCATTAAGATGTCAAAGAAGTAAAATACACAAGATAAAAAAGATAGATTGCTTAGGCTAAATATGACTTGAGACAAAAACTCCATAATACTTTTGTAAAGATCCTGATCTTCCTTTCTTATCAATGTATATATAAATCCCGATCAACCTGGAGATATACAACACAAGCATTGTTATAAGTTGTGTAGGTTGCCAATAAATAATTCCTTTGCATGATAAGAAACTAATGTATTTCCACATGGTGCCCTTTTTTGTAGATATGTTATTTCGAATTTTTTCATCTCATTTCTTTTGGATAGCATCTTGAGGTCCTTTTGATGGGTATAAAGACATTGGTTGTTCACCAGAGTACATAATTTTCTTATCTGAAGGCCTAACCTACATTTTTTCTAGTAGAGAAATCATAACGCTACAATAAGAGTTAGGTTTGAGGCCTTAGCTTTACCGGCATGAACATTCCCTGTTATTTCCACATTATTATGTAGTGGAGTGTGTAAATAAATGGCCATTCAACTGGATACAGATAGAATCAACTTGATATGGACAGATATAATTACCTACGAAGACCATATCAATTTGATCTCACACTTTATTGAATTGATTGAAGTTACTTTCTGAGTACTGCTAATAATATTGAAGGATGAACAGACACACCACGAGACCAACACCCAGGGAGGCCCCATGTTCGATATGCCAGAAACTAGAATTAAGGGATTTACGTTACTATCAGTCAGAAATGGATGAACTAAATGAAATTTCATGAAAATATTGAAAATTCCCATGCTATAGAGAATTGCAAAAGTCTGCTACTTTGCTTGCATTTACAACCAAAAGTTTTCAGGAATTTTTGGGCGCTCACACTCTAAGGATTTGTAGCATAATAATAAGAATTTTTTCTGCAAATAAACATATCTTTGAACCCTAAATGTGTCTGGATCACACCAGACCTTTCTCTCTATGCATTCTAGCATATAAGCTTGTAAACATTAACATGAAGAAAAAGAAAAAGAAATAGAAAAGCCTACATGTATTGCCACCATAAAAAAAAAAAAAAATTTAAAAAAAGGTGGAGAAAGAATATACCTTTTCAAGGTATAATTTTTCACTTGGTACTGCACCTTGCCCAAGCCTTTGCACATAGTACACTGCAATGCCTGCCATCCATTGCAGGTCCTACAATCTCTGCAGTCACAAAATACATACCTTGCATTACTACCAAGGGAATACAAATTTGACTTCTATAATTATCAACATTCTTTCAGAGAAAATTAAATAACTGCATAATAAATCTTAAATTAGTTGAGGTTATATGACAAGGAGGCCTGCATTGTCTTTGAAAAATAATATATATATATAGTTTGTTATTCTTATCATACACGAAAGAAACCTTACAATCCTACTCACTCTAACTGGTAAAATGAAGTCATATTATCGCATAAGTGCATCGTGCACAATACAGCCAAGGCAACATGCTAAACAAACTTCAAGATATCAAGGTAACCCAGTTATATATATATATATATATATATGTTGAAAAGTAAAAGTCAATGATATCGATGAAAAGCATCAAGACGATGCTAACAAATACAAAGGAAAAGAATCAACAAGAAAAAAGATTTGACCCCTAAACATGAAGAGTATCTATGAAATCCACACAAAGAAACAAATCCACAAACACTTTTCCTAAAACCCAACTATACAAAATCACCAAAAGCCTATCCTTCATGCGAGCCATAGGTTCATCCACCTCCTGAAAAATCTGCCAATTACGCTCCAACCAAATCATCCACATCAAACATAGAGGCACAAGAGCCCGGTTATGTTTTCCATTATGGCCATTACATATCAACCAGACGGTATCAAAAATAGAAATCATACATATGTTGAGGGCCTGAGATAGGCTAAAAGAAGAACAAAACATGCTAAGAACTGTTCAAATTTCCAGGAATATTGGTAAGCACCTCTGACATAACACTTTTTTACCGAGCTCTAATGCAATATCATAAGTCCCAAGAGTAGCCACAACCTGCAGATAACCCATAAAAGAAAAATATCATCCACTTCAACAACAACATGACAGTTTTTTGTAAGGCTATTAAACCTTTTATGGTATAAGAATACCCTGTGTTATGAAATTCACAAGATTTGATACTAAAAGTGAGATTTTACATTGACATTGAACTAAACAAAACAATATTCAAGATAGAGTAATGATATACAAACAAAAAATTCATACCGAATTTTTATACATAATGATGAGGCTCAATGTGCACATTTCACTTTAAAACAAACAACCATGAAGATGAATTTATTTACAATAATGGCATTGCTACATTATTCTTGCGGAGTTTTTTGTATGAATTTTATGTATGAATAGACTTTTCCTTCAAGACATATATCTAAATCAACAGAAGGGGGCAGAAGCAAGGGTTGGATAGACGACGGCGGGAGAGAGGGGACGCAGAAATTGCCGTATTTCCCAATATAAAGGAGACCATCCAATTAATTAAAACTCAAATTCTTAGCAGATTCATTTTCAGTTAGGATACTTAAGCAGGTGGCAACATACAAAAGCGCAGTGCTCTCATTTCAGCAAATAACAAACTGAAATGCGAGAACATCTGCTGATACAAATTAATAAACACTTTCCAACCCACTTTAGCAAATCAGCAAGTATCACTCAAATTACCATTTAAACAACCGCTTTGCAACTCACCCAAAGTTCTCAGAAACAAACAATCAAACACCTGGTGACCCATTTCGATCAATTAACAAGTATCACTCATAATCCAACAAACAAAAAAATTAAAAAACAATATAATCAAAATTCGTATTAACCCACTAACAATTGAACAAACATGTGCCTAACCCACTTGTCAAATAACATGTGTCAGTGA
Source organism: Camellia sinensis (assembly GCF_055761805.1). Taxonomy (NCBI): domain Eukaryota; kingdom Viridiplantae; phylum Streptophyta; class Magnoliopsida; order Ericales; family Theaceae; genus Camellia; species Camellia sinensis. Next base: position 174,759,285 of record NC_138967.1, read on the forward strand.
AAAAAATATACAAGCTCCTTCAAAAATTGCAGAATATGAGAGAAAGAACTTACAAAGATTGCAGAATATGAGAGCTTGGAGATGAATTCAGGGACGCCGAACCCACGTGGAGCTGAGCCAGCAATGTCGAAGGCAATCGTGAAAGGAGAGAGAACGAGCTTTATTGGGAATTCCAAGATATCTATCAATTGTTGGCCATATTGACGAGTGAAGTTCTTGTATTGAAGGTCTGTGAATTGCTTCAAGTTCCTCAGAAGACGGTCTGGTCCTCTAGACATGATGGACGAAGTTGTAGAGAGAGTGAGAGTGAGAGTGAGAGCGGGGGCTGGGAGGGATAAGGCGCTCTCGCGTCTTTGTTCTGGGGGGGTTTTCGAATGCGAGTGGTTCGTTGAAAAAAAAGTTACTTTAGGGGTGTTTTGAAAAGTTAGTAAAAAGTTGACTTTTGATTTTTTATCAATCTTTTTAGTTTTTTGGAAAGTGATTTGAAAAGTTAGTATAAAATTGACTTTTTGCTTTTTAGCTTAATATTTATTTATGGTGTTAAATTAAATTAAAATGACCAAAATACTCTTACCCAACATAAGAAATTTTTTTTTTTATTTTTTTTTCATAGGCCGTAATTTGTAATTTTACACGTATGTTTTTAACACTTGCCAAACCAATTTTCTAGCGTTTTTGGCACTTGCGTTTTTGGACATTTTGTCAAAAAACGTGACTTTTTGCTATGTTCCAAAATGGCACTTAATAAGCTAAAATAGTTATATTTTGGAAGAAGGTTAAATTTTTTATAATTGAATATGATGTTTGTGAGAGAAAAAGTGAAATGATTATGAATTTAATGTGACATTTGATGTGATTTATTATTTTAGCCTATTTTATTTTTGAATGTTATTTTAACCTAAAAAATCAAAAAAACTTCTTCCCAAATACCCCATATCTTTATATTTGAATGATTTGCTCCTCTAACTCATCATTTAGAAGTATTTTCATTTGAAAGGATGAGTGAGTGGTTCATCCTCCATATTTGACGGAATAATAATGAGAATATAATCTCTATAACACTGGAGTTGTTTGGGATATGAGATGATTTTCTAACTTTTTGGTTTTTCGACTATTTAGTTTGGGATTAAAAGTTTCGTTTGGATGAATTTTTATTTACTTTTATGAGAAAAAAAATAAAATTATTATGATTTATATGTAATATTTATCTTATTAACTTTTTAACTTATTTTATTTTTTGTGACTATTTTAATCCCAAACTATTATGTCATACGAGTGCACTATTCACTTTTTAAATATCAATTTTGGTCTCAATACTTTTTCCTTTCAACTTTATCTACCAATCATATTCTTTTTTGTTTTGAGTTTTGTGTTATAAAATACAAATAATTTTTAGTGCATCTAATTTTTATAAATTGATATTATTAAAAATATTAAAATTATACCTTTAATATGAGTTTAATATTAAATACATTTAACAATTTTGAAAAATAAATACTCATTAATAAAATAATTATTCACTTTTCGAACGAAATATTTTTGAGGGAAATATTTTGAGACAAAAATTAAGATTTATGATTGGAGTTTGAGTAAATAATAAAGACAGTGGCTTTGGTCCAGTCCAATATCAGACTAGACCGTGCTGTTGGACCCGTGAGGGCCCACCACGGGTCTCGTTTTGATAATCCGAACCGTTCAATGTGTAGAACTCATCGAGTACTATATGTCTATAAAAAATCATGTTGATCGGATATCGATAACTATGTGAACAAAACAGTTTTTTATCAACCGTTAATTTTTTTACCGTCCATTTTTTTTTATACAAAACTGATTTAATCACATAGTTGTTGATATCCGATCAACGTGATTTTTTATTAGCATATAGTACTCGACGAGTTCTACACATTGAACGGTTCAGATTATCAAACGGACCCAAAAAATAAGTCCCATGGGCCGGACTGGACAAGTCCAATCTTGATCTCAACTTGAGACAAGCTGGACCCAATAATAAAATACTCTATATTCACTTTTTGAATTTAAAAAAAAAAAAAATCATCCTCTAATTGAAAGTATTGGATTAGAGATGCTCTTATGGAGCTAGTTTGAAGGTAGTCTGCAAAGATAAAAATGATACATTTTTTTATAGTGTATATAAATTCATAAATTATGAGTAAAATAATATTCGCCAGTTGAAGAGTGTTTTGATGTAAATAATCCATTTTCTTGGTACCATTTTTTTTTAAATTATAAATAAGATTTTATTTATATTAATTTATTTGAAAAAATGAAATTAAGAACCTAACAACATTAGGCTTCGTTTGGTTAGGTTTTTTTAGACTAAAAACATACAAAAGACAAAATAGAATAAATAAGTTCATAAGATAAAATGGGTTATTTCGGAAAGATGATTAAAAGTCATTTTCCAGCTTTTAACCCATTTTGGATCACATCATCTATCATATTTTTTACACATTTTTTCAAAAAAAACTAAAAAAAATCAGAAAGTCAACTTTTAAATATTTCCCCAAAACAATCCTATGTCACATCTAAAAGTTTAAAAAATCAATCCAAAGAAACTTTTTAGTTACTCAAAAAAGTCAAATAAAAAAACCCTAGTCAAACGATAACTAAATTACATTTTATTGGCTGTAAAATGTAGGGGTGGGCGCGGGTCGGTTGCGGCCATGGAACCTCCAATTCGCCATTCGTCTGCCAGATTAGCAGATTGGAGAAAATCAATCCACATCCGTCCGCCAATCCGGTGGATGTGGATTGAACGAATTGGCGGTTTGGCGGATAGATGCGAATCGATTTGGCGGTTTAAAATTTTATAAATTTTCAACATAATTCAACTTGTGCACTTCCTCAAAAAAAAAAAAAAAGAGGAAAGTTTTACAGTCAATGACTTAAAAAAATATTACAATCACTGCATGCCTCATACAAAGCAAGAAAGTTTGAAATTTTAGAATATCACAATCACTCTATGCCTCATCCACATACTACAATCACAGTATGCCTCATCTACATAAAGTATTACAATCTGTGATTCTTAAAATATAAAAACAATTCAAACCACTAAAACCATGAACAGAGCAGTAGTAGAGATTGTAGGTCTCTATATTGTTACATCTATATCTGTTTTTGAAAATAAAAACCAACCAGCATATATCATATTTTCTATTTATTATTTTTAGCGATAGATTTAAAAATCAAAAAGAATAGATAAATAATATGTTTATTTTTTTCAATTCAAAAAATATATTCAAGTTGAAAACTTTTTTTCAACAGAACATTTAAACTCTTTTTTAATTGAAAACACAAACATAATATTTAAACAAACTGAAAACACAAAGTCTTATAAATTACTAAGGGTGCTCGTGGTTTAGCGGTTCGATTGCGGCCAAAGGAATCTCAAATCCGCCATCCGTTCGCCAGATTGGCGGATTGGAGAAAATCAATCCGTAACCATCCGCTTGTCATCACGCATCCGTCCAAAATGCGGCGGATCGGTTCAGTCCGGTGAGTTTTGGCAGATCGGTATATCCGCTGCTCACCCCTAGTAAAATGTTAAATTACTATTTTTTTTTTTGAATAATGTTACAATGATTTGCAAAATCATGATTATTAATTTTTTTATATAATTTTTTTTTTTTGAATAATGTTACAATGATTTGCAAAATCATGATTATAATGATATGAATTATATTTTTAGATAAATGAATCATAAAACAAAATTAATAAATCATGTTATTTTGTATAATACTTATGTAAATTTTGTATATTTGTGAAGCATTCTTATTGACTTTCACCGATTTCATACCAATAATAATAATAATAATAAATAAGAAAATATAATTATTTTGACCTTCTTCTTCTTTTTATTTATTTTTTTTTTTTTTGCGCGCGCATCCGTTTTAAATGCAATGGAGTATAAAATAAAAGATAAAAATTGTTTTAGAAAATAGGGACAATTTAAATTGAAAAAAAGTAGGGTCAAATTAAAAATTTATCGATGTATAATGTTTTTCCTTTCCTTTTTTTCTAAGAAATGTCATATCAGCATACCTTTCCTATTTACATATGAAATTCTACAAAAATTCAATTTTAATTATAATAACTAATTTTATATAGACTCTATTTGAGAAATACTTATTTTTCATCGGGTATTTAGTTTTGTCGTTTTTAAATTTCTTTTATATAATTGATATTTTAATTTAATTATTATGATATTTTTAAAAAATTATCTTCATATACAAATAAATAAGACAAAATGTTCTTAATTATGCACATCACACTGATCAAATTAATTTTTTTTTATATTTTATATTTTTTTGTTTATCTTATTGATGTCTTAATATTACTTTATATTTAGTTTTTTATGTGAGATTAAATTATTTATTATAAAACATTTATATTTAATTTAAATTTTATATACCTATATACAATATGCATAAATCATTCAAAAAGAATATTAAAGAAAAAACACTCTACATAATTAATTTATGTATTTTCTTCTTAATTCAATCACAACATATTTGTATTTAATCTTTTAAATAAATTTTGCCTAATTCTATTTCTATGTATTTTTATTTTCTAAATAAATATAAAAATTAAATTAAATAATTAGAATCACTTTAGTTTTATATTACTAATTTTCTTTCTAATTTAACTATTATTTTTAATATCAAAATGAATTTTACTATCTTATAATTTAATATATATCATATAAAATCATTATATGATAATTTCATTTTTATAGCACAATATATGGAACTAAAATTATCAAAATAAACAAATAATTTCACTAAATTTATTATATACAAGTATTCTAGTAACATTTTTATAGAATGATAATGTTAAGATTATTAAAATAAATAATTTAAGTTTTATTTTCTTTTAAATTAAAACTAAAATTATTCTTTTGTAACACATATCATAATATAATACACCATGAGTTATAATTAAGTCATAAGTTGCATATTATAGAATTTTTTATTTTTTTTATTTTTTTCAGAAAAAAAATATTTTGATACAAATGGAATTCATGATTTTTGATAAACTTGATTAACACAAATGATGATTTAACTTCAAGTTGAGAATGCAACTCCTTTTTTTTTTATAATAACTTTGAAAGAAATTGCTTTTTTGAGCTTTTTACATAAAATCACACACAGTGACAAAAAAATTCATCAACCATTAACAAATTTGTTTATATTTGGTTTTCAATCGTTAAAATTTTTTACGCATAAAATATTAAGACTCAAAATCATTTTTTCATTTTAAAAATCAATTCCCGTGAATCACACAGGTCACGTACTAGTATATATATAAAAGTATTGTTTTTCTTTTTCTTAGATGACACATTCTAAGGCTTACTTTTTTATAACAAAATCACATCAGCATGCATTTTTTATTTCAAAAATGCTTCATAGCTCGAAATTGTTGAGGCTTGAAAGGACTGAAATGTTAAAACGACGTCGTTTTAACACTTTTTTTTTCCCCTCTATTTTCTCTCTGAAACTAAAAAAAGGAGAAAGATAGTAGAAGAAAAAAAGAGAAAGAGCGGACGCTGAGAGAAAAATAGAGAATAAAAAGGAACAGAAGCAGAAGAAAGGATGCCGAAGATGGGAAGCCAATGGGGGAACAAATTTGAAGCAAACCCACTTTCTCTCTCTAAAATTCAAGCCATAAATTCACAGTGTTGAATCTCCATAGAAAAGAAATAAATCAGCTTCTAGTTTCTCTCTCTCATATCTCTAATTTCTTTTTCTTTCTTAGCCTTTAGTTTCTACGTAGCTTTTTGAACATTACACTACCCAAATGTTTTGCATTTTCTTTATGGTTTTGTTGCTTTTGTGAAAATTCTTGCTTCATATATCTGGATTTAGGTTTGAGGTAAATAATTTGATGATTTGTGGCTTCAGTGTTCATGGGCATTCTTTGGAAAAAGAGGATGACCCAAATTCATGTGTTGTGAAATTTTTAGAAACCTCACTTTGATTGTCTCAGTCTCTCCTTGAATTTTCTTCAATACCCAAAATGGAGACTACAACTTCATTGTTACCCACCTTCTATGGAAACTACTCTGTAACTGTTAGCATCAAATTGAACACTGGGGTTTGTTAGTCACCTCTGTTAGTCAAAACCACAAACACTTGGAGTGCAAAAGGTTGAAACTTTGAAATATTCCTGCAAAAATGGACAACTGAGTTGGGAAGTAGAAAGGAAATGAAATTGAGTTGGAAAAGTTGCCAGTAAGCTTGAAAACCTTGCAATAATTACTCAAATCTGTAGTTTTTCTGGGCAACCAAACACAACGATCTCTCTCTCGCTCGCTCGGTGCTCTTTTCTCTCTATTCTCTATTTTATTTTATTTTTTTTAAATGAAATGTATGGGTTCAATCGAGCAGAGAAGATGAGTTGAAAAGTGATTTCGAGCCATTCAAGCCTCACTTATTTCAGCTACCTAGCGGCGTTGTTTTTATTTATAGTTACGATTCAGATCACTAATAGACGAGCTCTAAACGCAGCATTACTTACGTGGCAGCCAACAAGGGATGTAAAACCATACCTTCATATTACAGTGCGTGTGTTTCATGCATTGGACAAAAAAAAAAAGACAGATGTAAAACCACACCTTCGTCACTGAGAGGGTAATGTATAAGTAAATTGAGTCAAGCTAAGGGATTGACTTCTTTGTAAATTGGGCTGCATGTTGGGGCGGAGTAAGAGATGATATAGCCAGGTCTCAGTGCTAATTAAGTGGGGCTTAGCTGAGGTTTGGACCGAGCTAAACATCACACATAGTCGCGCCACGATAATGACGCCGTTCTGTATAGTTAGCTCAGTCCTCATTTTTTAGCCTAGTTGGAGTATGTCAAACTAGTGTGTGAGCAATGAAGGGAAGAACCGAGCTAGTTGGAGCTCAATCATTTTTGCCGATTTAGCATGGCCATGTTAGCCCGGTCATTTTGTCATACTACCGAGGTAAAACCATCTCACTTGGTTTAAGCAGTGAGGGGGTTGTTGAAGGGTAAGCATTATCTTTGAAAAGTGTGATTCCTAGGAGGACTCTACATGGAAGAATAAGAGTCCTACTAGGATTGTGCCACACGGAACCTATAAAAGCTCACAACATCACCTAGGGAGAGGTAACACAACTTTGATTCTCGAATACACAGAGCTTTTGTCTATTTGTTTATTTTGCTGACTTAGGCATCGGAGAGATATCCGGCACACACCCGCTGGCTAGCTCACGTTTGTGTTTTTAGGGAGTAAAGCGACGACATTTGGAAGAGCGCAAACTTGATCAACAGGATTATACGAGAACATTATTTATTGCTCGTACAATTGGCACCGTCTGTGGGAATTCCAGAAAGAACAAAACCTCTTGATCGAGTTTTCCTCGCTAGTTGAAGTAATGGCGCACAATGAAGACTTACTGCAATCTGCCATTAATGGGCAAACCCCGGAGGGGGGTGAGAGGCGCGAAGGTCTGCCCTTTATCCCTCATGTGGCAGATTTAGAGCCCCAGCGATAGAACCCCCGGAGGGAAGCAAGGGGGAGGCAGGCTAACAGCCCTCGTCGCTCTCAAAATCCTGAACGACAGAGGCGGACGTTAGACCCTCAAGCCTTGGAGGATCGCGTAAAGGAATATGACGAGTTAATAAGGAAGATGGCGGCAGACATGGAGTTCATGAAGTGCCAGATAAAAGGAAAAGGGTTGGCGACAGAAGAGGGGTGCAAAAGCAACACGCCCCCTCGCCACTCGAAAGATCGCGGTAAGCATACCACACTATCGCAAGCAGGGAGTAGGAGCCTTAGAACAGGCGACGCTCAAACAAGGACGTCCAGGACTCGTTACTCCAGGTCTGAGAGAACGAGAACTGAGAGGTCATATACTGAAGGAAGCACCTATCGGCCCTCGCGCACACACCAGACGTCATCCAGGCAGACGGAGTTGCTTAGATCATCCGATTTGCAAACTGTGCTTGAAGAAAGGGCACGATGGAAGGAGGACACCAGGGCACGTGACCCGCGCAGAGTTTTAGCCTTTCAGTGGTTGGCTCATCGGACGCATGAGAGCGTCGAGGTAGGAATGCCAATACCGCGCCTTACTTACGAACCAACAGACAAAGCATTAGCAAGGCTACAGACCTCGCCGTTCATTCCGACAATTGAGAACGCACCACTACCTTCGGGCTTTCACCAGCCCAAATTCACCACTTATGAGGGGAAGACGGACCCCTACATGCACTTGAGCCACTTTCACCAGGTTATGACAGTATACCGGCGAAGCGAGGCTTTAATGTGCATCATGTTTCCATCCAGCCTAGGTGACCTAGGTCTAACTTGGTTCGAAAGGCTACCAGAAGGTAGCATCGCCTCCTAGGCACAATTGGCAGAGGCGTTCGTAACAAGGTTTAGAACGAACATCAAGACACCAGTGGAGATCGATCAACTACTCTCCATTGACATGGGTGACAAAGAAACATTGAGGTCTTACAACAGTCGCTACTGGAAAACTTTCAACCAAATAGGAGATTGTCCTACAAACCTCGCCATCGCACAATACAAACGGGGCCTGTCAGTCGGTAAAAAATTGAGGGATTCAATTACTATGACGCCACCTCTCACGATGGAGGCCTTAATAGAGAGAGTGCACCAACATATTCATGTGAAAGAGGATGGCGCCCGTGCTAAAGCAAAATCTGGCACAACAGCAATACTAAATAAAAAGACTTCGGCAAAAGTCAACACGGTAGAACGACCAAGCAGGAATGGGCGAGGCAGACGGGCCAACAAAGAGGATCCAGACAAAAGGTGGCTAAGAGTTCGCACTGTTATTACCACAGTGTTCAAAAAACCAATCTACCGAATTCTCAGTGAGATATGCGATGAACCTTTCGTCCGATGGCCAGCTAAGTTGGGAGAAGCACAAAAAGACTATGACGAAGGATCCCGGTGCACCTTCCATAATGAAAAGGGGCACCGCACAGAGAATTGCACGCTGTTGAGACAACATTTGGAGGAGTTAGCGGTAGCCGGGCACCTAGACCAGTACATAGAAGAAGGAACACAACCAGTCCCCTAGAACCACGACAACCCAAACGGAATGCCGATCGACACCCCACCTCAAGGCGTGATTAACATAATACATGGGGTATTCGAACCTGAGCGGGTATGTGAACTCAGTGGAATGATCAAGAAGACTGAACACTTAAGGGAGGTATTAAGTGCACAACCTGCCATCAAAAGGGGGAGAACAGAGGCTACGAATGTCATATCTTTTTCAGACAGAGACTTGGCAAGGATATATTACCCTCACAATGATGCACTGGTTATCACTCTCTGCGTTAAGAATTTCAACATCAAGCGGATTTTGATTGACCAGGGAAGCTCATGTGAGATAATGTATTACGAAACCTTCAAACAATTAAAATTGGAGGACAAAGACTTGGCACCTGCAACATCTCCCCTAATCGGATTCAACTCAATGCCAGAGTGCCAAATAGGCAAAATAATCCTTCCAGTCAGAGCAGGAAGCGTGACGAAACAGGTAGAATTTTGAGTATTGAAAGTCCCTTCCACTTACAACATAATCTTGGAAAGGACATGGTTGCACGCCATGCGATCGGTAGCCTCAACCTACCATCAAGTATTGCAGTTCCCCAACGAAGTCGGAGTAATTAAAAAGGTTTTGGGAGACCAGATTATGTCCAAACAATGTTTCGTCACAGTAAATGACAGCCGCGCTGCCAAAGGATATGTACAGATGGTGAAAGAACCTGAGAGCAATGAATTGTTTGCGGATGTTGGCAAGGCCGCTGAACAGAAGGCAATGGAAGACTTGGTACAGGTAAGGATAGATGAAAAGAACCCGGAAAAGTTCTTTTTGCTCGGCTCATCTATGTTTAGCACTGAGAGAATAGAGGTCATGGAATTCTTAACCTCTAATATCGAAATATTCGCTTAGACGCCGTATGACATGCCTGGCATTGACCCAAACTTCATCTATCACCAACTAAACGTCCACCCAACTGCCAGACCAATTATACAGTGCACTCGTAGATCAGCACTCCACCGCGCCGAGATAGTAGCGGAAGAAGTGAGAAACCTTCTAGAGGCAAGAACCATCAGAAAAGTGTACTATCCCAAGTGGATATCCAATACAGTAGTGGTACCAAAGAAGAATGGAAAATGGCGTGTCTGCGTGGACTACAAAACAGTCAACAGGGCATGCCCAAAAGATAGCTTTCCCCTACCACGGATAGACCAACTGGTAGACCTGACGGCAGGACACAATCGACTTAGTTTTCTCGATTCGTACAGAGGTTACCATCAGATCGCTATGTATGAACCAGACCAGGAGGTCACATCCTTTACAACGCCTAGAGGATTGTACTGTTACAAGGTCATGCCCTTTGGCCTAAAGAACGCAGGGGCAATATTCCAACGGATGGTCACCAAGATGTTCGAACCATTGTTAGGCAAAACAATGGAGGCTTACATCGACGGCATAGCGGTCAAGAGTAAGGATGAGAAGGACCATCTTAGGGACCTAGATGAAATGTTCCAGATTCTGAAGAAGAACAAGTTGCGCCTAAATGCATCCAAGTGTGCGTTCGGCGTAGGATCAGGCAAATTTCTAGGCTTCCTGGTGACCAACTGAGGTATTGAGGCAGACCCCTCTCAGATCAAAGCAATCCAGGATCTAGAGAGGCCCAACTCAGTAAAAAAAGTACAGTATCTCACTGGCATGGCAGCTGCACTCAACCGGTTCATAAGTCGGTTGTCAGACAGATGTCGACCATTCTTCTAAGCACTAAAGGCCAAGTTTGATTGGGATGAAGAATGCGACCGCGCCCTAGAAAGCCTGAAAGAATACATGTCTTCTCCACCGTTGCTAGTAATCCCAATACCTGGAGAAGAGCTCTTTTTGTACCTGACAGTTTCACAGCACGCAGTCAGCGCAGTGTTGGTCAGAGCAGAAGGAACCCAACACCTACCCATCTTCTATGTTAGCAAGACTTTGCTGGGAGCAGAAACCAGGTACTTACCATTGAAAAAACTGGCCTTAGCCTTGATGATGGCCTCAAGGAAGCTGTCGCATTACTTCCATGCCCACACTATAATCGTCCTAACAGCTTTTTCCCTAAAAGCTTTGTTTGAGAGGGCGAACTTTTCTGGGCGAATCTTGAAATGGGCGGTGGAATTGAGACAGTTTGATATCAAGTTTCAGCCCAAAACTACAATAAAAGCCCAAGCTTTGGTAGACTTTGTGGCAGAGTTCACACCAGGAAGTCATCACATATGCCCAGTTGACTTGACTGATACAATTGAAGTAGGGACGGAAAGTGCCGCAAGAAATGCGCAACCCTTAATACAAGACACCCCGCCACATTGCAAACATTATAGGCTTGAGGATCAGAAGGAAGGAATAAACCATGCCATTCCTAGTGAGGATTCATCCGTAAGTAAAAACTTGGGGCAGTCAGACAGTGAAAAACAAACCCCAACAGCAGGCAGGGACTTGGAAGAAAACATAAGCAGCATGCATGACCCCAAGACATCATCCCACTTGCTGGAAGCTATTCGTTGGAGAGATGTGGAAGCTCTTTGTGGACGGAGCATCCAACAGGCACGGTACAGGACTTGGCATAGTCCTCATCTCACCAGATGGCTTAGTAATGGAACAAGCAGTCAACCTTGGCTTCCCAACATCAAACAATGAGGCGGAGTATGAAGCACTTTTAGTAGGCCTAAAATCAGCACTCTTCATACAGGTCACCGAGCTAATGGTTTACAGTGACTCCCAGATGGTAGTAAACCAAATTTCAGGCGACTGCGAAGCAAAAGATGAGAAGATGGCTAAGTACCGAGAGTTAGTCAGAAAGGAGATCATGAAATTCAAAGTAGTACGGATAGAGCAGATCGGCCGAGAAGAAAATAGTAGAGCAGACGAACTAGCAAGCTTCGCTTCGATGGCAGATACATCCATTCCACATCTATTATTGATCGACTTCCTACCAAGAGTAAGCATTGAAGAACCCGAAGCAGCTGAGGTATGTTGTGTCGAACTAGGCCATTTATGGATGGATCCCATTATAGTGTTCTTGAAAGACGGCACCTTAGCTGAAGAGAAGAAAGAGGCCAACAAAATAAGAGCAAAGTCACAGCGATTTTGACTTTCCCCATCGATGGCCTTGTACAAAAAATCATTCACAGGACCTTACTTGAAATGTGTCCATCCTAGCAAAGTCGAGGCATTCTTGTTTGAGATACACGAAGGCGTATGCGGAAGCCACCAAGGGGGAAGATCATTGGCTTACAGAGCAATTTCACAAGGATATTGGTGGCCTTACATGCAAGCAGATTCAGAGAAGCATGTCAAGAAGTGCGAGAAATGTCAGAAGTTCGCACACCAAATACATCAACCAGCTAGAGAGCTTCTACCATTAACTAGCCCATGGCCCTTCGCAAAGTGGGGCTTGGACATAGTAGGACCACTTCCAATGGCACCCGACAACAAAAAGTTCTTTCTTGTAGCAACAGACTACTTTACGAAATGGTAGAAGCAGAAGCACTCGCCTCAATAAAAGAGAAAGATGTAAAGAAGTTCGTCTGGAAGAATATTATCATTCGGTTCGGCATACCCAAGGCCCTAATATCGGACAACGGCACTTAGTTCGATGGCAAAATTTTCAGAGGCTTTTGTGAAGAATACAAGATAAAATTCTACAACTCTACGCCAGCATACCCCCAAGCAAATGGCCAAGCAGAAGCATCAAACAAAGTTGTCTTGGATGGATTGAAGAAAAGGTCAGAGAAAGCAAAAGGAAAGTGGACTGAAGAGCTTCCTAATGTTTTATGGGCTTACCGTACCACACCTCGGCGATCAACTGGAGAAACGCCATTCTCCTTAAACTACGGCATGGAAGCAATAATCCTATTGGAAATTGGCCTCCCTACCATCAGAAGCGAAAACTTTGACCCAGAATTAAATGGAGAAGCCATAGCCTTGGAACTCGACCTTGCAGAAGAATTAAGAAAAAGAGCACTGGTTCACATCGCCTCATACCAACAAGAGTTATCCAGAAAATATAATAAGACAGTACATCCGAGGCAATTTAAGATTGGAGATTGGGTGCTGCGCAAAGTAATGGGAAACACCCTGGTACCCGGAGATGGCAAGTTAGGGCCTAATTGGGAAGGACCTTACAAAGTGGTTGGATTAGCAGGAAAAGGGGCATACCACTTGGAGGATGGAGACAGCAAGGCCATTCTCAGGTCGTGGAACACTGCCAATCTCAAACTATTTTATTTTTAGCTTTTCTTTAAACATACTTGTAGTTTTTCTTTTTCTCAATAAAACAAGTAGTCTCTTTTTCAGCATAATATGTTTTCCTCTGTAAAAATAGTTTTAGTGAACTAGGGGCAATGAAATCAGAGTTGACCGAAATAACCAACTTTGACCTCTCTTCAGCTAAGATCAGGATATGGATTGAAGAGGTTGGCTGGAAAAATCAACACTTCTCCTAAGCCAAGATAAGGATCGAGGCTGCAGGAAGTTTGGTAGGAATAACCAAACACTTCGCTCTAGGTTGGCAGGACTAACCAACTTTGAGCTCTCTTCAGCTAAGATCAGGATCTGGGCTGAAGAGATTAGCTGGAAAAACCAACACTTCTCGTAAGCCAAGATAAGGATCGAGACTGCAGGAAGTTTGGCAGGAGTAACCAAACACTTCGCTCTAAGTTGGTAGGACTAACCAACTTTGAGCTCTTTTCAGCTAAGATCAGGATCTGGGCTGACGCGGTTGGCTGGAAAAACCAACACTTCTCCTAAACCAAGATAAGGATCGAGACTGCAGGAAGTTTGGCAGGAATAACCAAACACTTTGCTCTAGGTTGGTAGGAATAACCAACTTTGAGCTCCCTTCAGCTAAGATCAGGATCTGGGCTGAAGAGGTTGGCTGGAAAAATCAATGCTTAGTACTCTTCAGCAGAGATAACGATCCAGGCTGAAGAGTGGTTGGCTGGAAAAATCAACACTTAGTACTCTTCAGCCGAGATAAGGATCCAGGCTAAAGAGTGGTTGGCTGGAAAAACCAACACTTAGTACTTTTCAGCTGAGACAAGGATCTAAGCTGAAGAGTGATTGACTGGAAAAACCAACACTTATTACTCCTTAGCCGGGATCAAGATCCAGGCTGAAGAGTGGTTGGTTGGAATAACAACTTTTTGTAATCTTCAGCCGAGGTAAAAACCTAGGCTGAAGAGGTTGACAGGTATGACCAGATAGGTCTCAAGGTTAAGACCAAGATAGGTATATCGGCTAAAAAATGTTATACTGCATTGGTATTACAATTGGAAAGTAAATGCAAGCATGAAAGTAAACTAAACAAACAGTTGAACAAAAGAAGATTTCATTGAAAATTCAAATCAAAGGTACAAAAGATGGGGCCTTAGCCCGGTTACAGGTTCTCTCCAAGAAATAAAAAAAATAAAAAAAAGTACATGGTCAAGCAAAGAGATCATCTAAATCAGCATCCAAGTCAACCCGGGCCTCACCAATAGGTAGCTCGGTATTGACGGGTAGGTCGGTCTCCACCACGTCGTCAACTACAATGGGCACCGATGGCTCTACCCGAGCTGATTGGACAGCTTGAAGACCGGGATCAGTAGTGGCGGCAGGGGTTTCTTCTTTTTCTTCCTCAACTTGAAGAAATTTTTGTTGAATGGCGTGGGCATACTTCGCTATGAAGCTCGGTATGAAGTGCGGAGGAGGGTTCAGGAAGACCTCGATTTCTGAACCGTAGCCGAGTTGTGCCACGGTCGCTTTCCACCCACACATAAAAAATATATCCTTCGCAGCCTTACACTGTTGGATATAGGTGACTTCGCCCTCCTTGTAACCGCGGTCTTCCGCGTCGTCTATCTTCTTCTCCAGCTTGGTTATTTCGTCGTTCTTTTTTTTCTCGAGCTTGGCCAGCTTGCGCAAATATTTGTCTTTCAGCACGGCCGCAGCCTTTTACTTATCCGCTTCAGCCGAGCTGACAAGACCGGTCAGGCGGGCCACCTCGGTATGTAGCCCGGTCATTTTCTTCTTGGCATCTTCTAGCTCGGCCGATTTAGCATTGGCCTCTACCACGGCCTGCCTTGTGGTTTTTCGAAGCTCCAACGCGTGCTTATAAGCGACGTGGTTCTTCTGTAAGGCCTACAAAAGGAGAGAAACAATTTTGAGATGAACCGAGCGAAAAGATGAAGAAATTTGGAGAAGGAAAAGAAGAACTTACCAAGACCATTGATTTTGTTGCCGAGCGAATGGCCTTCAGCTCGGTGAGGTGATCGTGGTGCTCCATATTGGCTGGAAGGCAGACGCTCTTGGCAAGATTAAAGGCCAACGAATGGTCTTTTTCTGCGACCACTGAGTCGGAGTCAGTGATAGCACGGTTCTTGTAGGTGATCTTTGGCACCCACCCAGAGGAGGTAACTCGGTCAGAGCACTCCGATTGTGGGCTTGGTGGTAGGGTTTGGAGAAGGATGGTTTCATCTTCGTCGATAAGGCGTGGCTCGGTTGTGGAAGTCCGAGCACGCTTGCTTGGCCGAGATGATGACGGCTAAGAGGTGGGAAGCGCTACCACGGCCTCGTTTGCCTGGCCAGCTTGTGGTACCTCGGGCTGGTTTGTTTTGGTGATAAGAGCTCTTATTGCTCTCTTTTTGGCCATCTCTTGTTCTGCAGTCAATGAGATAAGATTGATTCGTGGAAGGGTTGGATCAGGTTCAGGAGAGGGCTTCAAGAGGAAGTCTGTCACCCTGGTCTTTCTCCTGCTACTGTATTTGTAGGTCAGCTCGAAGTTGAGTAGCTCAGCCCAACTTTGATTGGGATATCTTAGTGCGGCGCGGAGGGCTTCAAGATTGGGATAGTTGTACAGCGACTTTAGACGGTTCAAGTCTGTATAAAGGAAAAAGACAACGGTTAGTATGGTTGAAAATAAGAACAATGAAGTAAAGAAAGCACAACACAGAGTCGAGGTATTTATACCAGCAACTCCTTTGTTCCAGTTAATTCGGTCGCCCGGGATCTGGGCCTCCCGGTCTTCAAAATTCCCAGATACCCAGAAAAAATCGTCATTGTTTACATCTTTATCTGGGGTGTTTTTTATTATTTTTTCTCGGCGGCATCTTATTCTTAAATAATATACCCAACCGTCTTCGTTCTGGCCTAATGAATATTGGCGGAATAGTTCGGCTAAACCGAGGTTAAGGCCAAGCCGGTGGTTTAGCTCGGTGATACCGTTTATTATTCGGTATGAATTGGTGCTAAGTTGGGTTGGACGTATCCTAGTTTGCCTAAGAAATTCGTAAAGAAGGGGTTGAACTGGGAATCGGAGTCCGGCTTCTACAATAGATATGACATTGAAAGGGACAAAGCCCGTTTTTCCCCAGGGAATCGTGTCTAGTTTGGCTAAACTAAGGTGGACATCATCAGGGATGTTGTAGTCCTTACGGAATTCGGCGATAGCCCCTGGGGAATTTACTAAAAATCTATACTTCCCCATGTGGACTTAAATTATGTATAATTTAGCTGGAGTATTGGCTTGGTGGTGAGATAACGCTAAGTAGCTCAGTTGAGAGTTCAAGGGAGTGCCTAGCCAACCTAAGTCTGCAAAGTGAAAAAGAAAGGTGTTAAGCACAGATCGTTGGACCGTGCTAAAAGTAACAAAGGTAAAATAAGTAGAGTCCTAGCTCGACTACGTGGGATACTATCCGTTCTTAGCCCGGTTGGAGCTAAAGACTTTAGCTCAGTTAAGTGGAACGAGAAGTTCATAGCCCGGTTGAAGCTTATGGTGCAGCATTCTTAGTTCGGTTTTGACTAAGTGAGAGAGCTGGTTTGGCCCCATGTTATAGCTCGGTCGGTGGTTGAAGCTTTCTAGCACGGTATTGCGCAAACCTAATACAGCTCGCTAGCTCGGCTAAATAAAACAGAAGGTACTTAAACCTATTGAAACTACAAGTATGGCGTGAAGTTTTAGTTCGATTGTTTAGTTTGGCTAGGGTCGCACCTAATTCAAACAACTTTCTAGTTCGGTTGAAGTATTATTTTGGATCAAAAGCATTGTTTCCCAGATTGTTCGTCAATCTAGTGGTTCTATTACACGATTTTTTCCCAGAAAAGTAAAAGCTAAAAAAGTATGTTTTGAGAAACATATGAATAATATGCTATGTATTGCAAAACAAGTGCGAAATCAACGGAGAGGAAACAGATTTGAGTTATATACCAGTTCAAGATGAAGGAACTGAAGATGGAAACAATATCAGCAAAAACATGAGCTTTGCAGATGCGGTGTTGAGGAGAAATGGAAGCTCAGAGAGTGTGAGAGTGAGGGTGAACAGGAGTGTCTTTGATTCAAAAAAGAGGTTTTTCGTATAAGGCAGAGAAAAGGCGGGTCTGTTCAAAAATTTCAGAGTACGAGGGCGGCGTTGATAGTTGTGCTCAACTAGTAAGGGTCAGCCACGTGTCTGCAAATAGCAAGCGATTCAGATGGCAGCGTGCCTGAAGGGACGTTTCTTGACTGAACCAGTGGTAGCCTGGCTGCATTTTAGCTCGGTTGAAAGGCTAAAGTTTGTAGCTCAGCTGGTAACAGGTAATCCCAATCATGCTGCGTAGATGGAATTAAGGGACAATTGAGAGGGTAATTTATAAGTGAGTTGGGCTAAGCTAAGGGATTGCCTTCTTTGTAAATTGGGCCGTATGTTGGGTCAGAGTAAGAGACGATATAGCCCAGTCTCAGTGCTAACTAAGTGGGGCTTAGCTGAGGTTTGGACCGAGATAAACATCACGCATAGTCGCGCCGCGATAATGACGTCGTTCTGTATAGTTAGTTCGGTCCTCCTTTTTTAGCCTAGTTGGAGTATGTCAAACCGGTGTGTGAGCAATGAAGGGAAGAACCGAGCTAGTTGGAGCTCAGTCATTTTTTGCCGATTTAGCATAGCCATGTTAGCCCAGTTGTTTTGTCATACTACCAAGGTAAAACCATATCACTTGGTTTAAGCAGTGAGGGGGTGTTGAAGGGTAAACATTATCTTTTGGGAGTGTGATTCCTAGGAGGACTCTACATGGAGGAATAAGAGTCCTACTAGGATTGTGTCACACGGAACCTATAAAAGCTCACAACATCACTTAGGGAGAGGTAACACAACTTTGATTCTCGAATACACAGAGCTTTTGTCTATTTGTCTATTTTGCTGACTTAGGCATCGGAGAGGTATCCGGCACACACCCGCCGGCTAGCTCACGTTTGTGTTTTCAGAGAGTAAAGCGATGACGTTTGGAGGAGCGCAAAGTTGATCAACAGGATTATACGAGAACATTATTTCTTGCTCGTACAGTCACCGTCTTCTTCTCCCTCTCTGTCTTCCTTCTTTTCCTCTTAAAGCATTTGCAGATTTGTACCAAGAGCAATATACAGAACAGAGAGAGAGAGACAGATTCTTTTTTTTTGTAAGCCAATTGCAATTTCTTCTAACCAACAAAACGTGCAGCAGATAGAGACAAATATATATATATATATATATATATAGAGAGAGAGAGAAAATAATGGATAGAGAGAGTGAAATGAAGCAATCCAAGTTCAAGAGGGTTTGTGTCTTCTGTGGGAGTAGCCAAGGGAAGAAAAGTAGCTACCAAGATGCTGTTATTGAGCTTGGCAAGGAATTGGTATATTATTGCTTTCATGCCATTAATGCCTCTGTTTCTTTTATGGGAGTTTCATGGTGTTCTTTCTTTGGGACCTTTATTCACTTGGGTTGTTGACAAATGTTGTTTTGTCTCATGGGTTTTGTTTGAAATGCGTTTCTCACACTTTTTATCTATTGGATTTGATGTGGGTTTCTCTTGAAATCATGTAAATCTGTTTGTAAGTTGGTTCATAGGTCTTTTTTCATTTAGAAATTTTGATTGATACCTTCAAATGAGACATTTTGGTACAGCTTTGGAAGTTTTCAGGCAAAACCTTTCATGTTAATCAATGTTTTCAGCTCTGTTTCTAAACAACGCTCTCTTTTTCTCTCTCCGTGTGTACCTCTTTCTTTTTAACAGAGCTCTCTCTCTCTCTCTTTTACAGTTGTGATGTGTCGACGCCGATCTCTCACTGTCGAGTGTGAGCGAAGAAAAATGATGAAAGAGAGAGGTCAGAGAGAGAATCAAAAATGAGAAAAAAGAGAGAAAATGACGAGTTAGCAATAGTGGGCGCAATGGGTGCCGCGTCATTTGTGCTTGCTCTAGAGCTCTCGCTCTAGTACTCCAAAGCATTTTTGTTTTATTTATATATAGAGTTTTATACAAATTCAAATCTAATTTAAATTATATTAACTTTACTTATTTTATATGGATTCTATAAAATAGTCGTTGAATTTATTTTATATAATTGATATTTTAATTTAATTGAGAGTGTTTATTTTATAATATTATAATTTAATATATATCATATAAAATCATTATATGATAACCCAATTATAACATATTTTTACATATTTTTATTTTCCAAATAAATATAAAAGAAAATTAAATAGTTAGAATTACTTTTAATTTTTCTATTACTTATTCTTCTTATAATTTAACTATTATTTTTAATATCAAAATAAGTATTTATTTTACTATCTTATAATTTAATATATATTATGCAAAAATATTATATGATAATTACACTTTTATAATACAATAGAACTAAATTTATTTATATAAAAAAATAATTTAACTAAAATTAATATATATATATATATATATGTATTCAAGTAACACTTTTATAGAATGATATCGCCAATATTATCAAAATAAATAATTAAAATTATACCTAAATTTTAATTTTAATTTTAAATTGAAATTGAAATTATTTTTTAATAATGCCCATCGTACCATCAAATATTTTTTTTGCACGTGCATTGTATAGATCAACCGCTAATTATATACAATAAAGTGTTAGTGATACATTTTGTAAGACTTCTAATACATTATTTTGAGAAGTTGGTTAAAAGTTGACCTTTTAACTTTTTTCTAGATTTTTTTTAAAATATATATAAAAAAATAGAAAGATAATATGATTCAAAATAAGTTAAAAGATTTGGCTTTTAGCCACCTTCCCAAAAAAGTGAATTATTCATTTGATGTCACTCATTTTTTCATTCAAAAACCATTTAATAAAAAAAATTGTTGTAAGATTCT
Organism: Camellia sinensis; assembly: GCF_055761805.1. Taxonomy (NCBI): domain Eukaryota; kingdom Viridiplantae; phylum Streptophyta; class Magnoliopsida; order Ericales; family Theaceae; genus Camellia; species Camellia sinensis. The sequence goes on from NC_138967.1 coordinate 174,779,509, forward strand.
CACTATTCAAAACAAACAAAAATTAATAGTCAATTGTATATAAAATATATTTGTGACACTATTATAATATTTTTATTTTAAACCAATAACATTGAGCATGAGATTTGATTAAATTGATTCTAACATAGTTCTAGTGACATAGTTATGAAATTAAATAGATGAAAGTTTGAACTTTGACTGAATTAATTGAAAAGTTTTTCGTGGAGTTGTTTTTTGAAGTCTTATAATTATTTTCAAAACATGACTATAAATTAAAAGCATGTCTTTAATATCATAATTTTTTATTTTCAAAATACCATTTAGAGTTTGAAGTCATGTTTAAAACACAACTTAAAAAAGAGAAATAGTTTCAAAACAATTCATATTTTAAAACTAGACATATTACATTGATCTCCTTTGAGATTTTTAGAACTTATATTACATCTTTCAAATTTAACATGATTATATTAAATTTTACTAATATCTTAATTTATACAACACGTAGTTAAATTTTTATTCGTAGTTCATTAATCATGTTAAAAAACAATGTTATCAAATAATTTATATTTAAGAATATGTATCTTACTTAATTTATTTGATTAAATTACAAATGCATAAGTTGAAATTTATTTAAAATATGAATTGTTTTCAGTAGTTTTAGAAATTATTGTTTGGTTTGTCTCTTAAGAGACAAATTTGAAGAAAAAATATCAAAAATTGTTTGATTGAAAGTTTTTGAAAAAAAATCCAAAATCAATCTTCTCTCTATTATACACCAATTAATCATTTTTTCTCTCTCTCCTCGCATTTTCTTGCATCCTACATATCAATCAATCAATTTTTCTCTCACACTCATCTATTAAACTACAAAAAAAAAAATCTCAAACTCCAAAACTATTTTCAAAATATACAACCAAATAAAATTTTAAATTTTATAAATATTTAAAAAATTTAATTTTCAAAATTGTTTCACAAATACAAACTAAACATGATCCATTTCATTAATAAATCAAATTCAATTAATACTTTTAATAACGTCATAAATATATTTTATTAAAAATTCAAGTAATTTTATTATCTTATACTCCCTCCGTCCCAAAATAATGGTCCTTTTTGGGGAATCCAACTTTTTTTTATAGTACAATTATTGCATTTGAAAAAAGTTAATTTTTTAAAATTATCCTTTTGATAGTACATTTTTTGAGAATATCAATGCATAATTGTACTTTTTATGTTGTTTATTAATTTAAAAGAAGGGTAAAATAGGAAATTTATATTATTTTTGTACTTGATTTTTGAAAAGGGACTAATATTTTGGGACAATGAAAAATAGAATAAGGGACTAATATTTTGGGACGGAGGGAGTAGAAGATTAGTTATTAATTTTGTTAAATAAAATTTTTTAATAAAAAAATATTTATAATTTCTAAAATTATAGAAGATAATCTATATTTTGAACAAATTTATGGATGCATTTATAATTTATCCTAATTTAGAAATCGTTTAAAAATTAACTATTTTAATTAATTTTTAAATTTTTTAGAAAAAAACTTATAAAAAGTAATAAAAATTGTGATTGAATGTTTTGATTGTATTGGACCGCGTATTTGGATGGAGGTTGTTCCACCAATGTTGGCCCCTTTAATTTTGTCTGAAGTTGCTGTGGAATAATATATTCCTTCAACCTTCTAAAACCATCTCCAATTCAGACTTAAATTTTCCATCAAATTCAAATTTAATAAAAATTTAACAAAAACGATATTTTAACTATTTTATGAAATTGATATTAAATGAAGAAAACTTAACTTTTTTTTATCAAATCAAATGAACGTTTAACTTTTTATCAAATCTCGCAAATGATTGTTGGTGGATAACCGGATAAATGATCGGCTAGACATCCTCCCGGTTGGCCGATTGTTTGATAAAAATTTAAAATTTAACATTGAAACACTTGGTATCAAATAAAATTTTTAACCAAAATCTTTATTCTAATTTGATAAAAAAAAAATTAAACATAGTCTAAAAAAAATTATTTTAACAAAAAAATTAACTTCCCAAACTGTCACGATCCGCTCCCCGTACTCAAGGGTTAAGTATCGTGATGGCCAGTAACTGAAGTTGCCTACGGCCAATTTTAAACAAATCAATAAACGTGAGCGGAAGTAGTATTTAAATGGGGGTACCAAAATAATTATCGGAACTTCTATTTTTATTACAAAATTTATTGACCAAAAAGGCCGATATTTACATATAAAAATATCATAAAAGTGTTGTGTGTGTCTACTCCGCAACCCAATTTTCCCAAAGCTAATTCTGAATTGCATTGGTTCCTGAAAATTAGTAAACAACTATAAGCACATGGCAGTGTGAGAAATATTATACCAAGAGTATAAGGGACACAAAATAACCATGGATAGTTAATTAGGCCAAAACATTTAAGATAACTTAGTCTGAACAAATAATCCTTTTTTTTTTTGATCAGCAAAGGAAAATTTCATTAAAAGCATGAAATTAAAGGTACAGGAAGATGACATGCATCGAGAGAAATTCAGAAGTACAAAATACCCCTACTATTGCTACTCGCATCCATACAACCAACCCCTTGGCCTCACGAATTTTTTTTCTTTGAACAAAAAAGTTAAGAAGAACTTAACCAGAAAAAAATACAATAAAAATACAATAATCCCCACAAATCAACCCACAAAACCCAAAGACAAAGCCAAAACCCAAGAGCAAAAAAAAAAAAAAAAAAAAAACACTAAACTATGCCGCCCACCTGCAAATTTTGAAATCTAAATCATACACCTATGCAGCTTCAACTCCCAACGTCCACAGCTACGCCCCACGGCTGACAACGTCCACAGCTTCAACTAAATCATACACCTATGCACGCAAGCTGCTACTGCTACTGCTAAACCTTACCCCAACCTGCTGCACGCACTTCTGCACCTACCGAGGAAGATCGCTGGCCGAAAAAACTCCATAGCCACCATCTCCATGGCTGGAAAAACTCCATTACCTGTCATCACCAAGCTGCTAAACTCCCAAAGCCTCCCAATGCCCAGCAGAAACCCACATGCGACTAGACTCTCAACACCCAGCCAAGACCCACTCCGGACAACATTCTGCTACACCAAACCGAGAAAACACCATGACCACCCATCTGAACACAGCTTGGTCACCATGCCAAGACCCACTTCCAGGGACGGAAACTTGTTTTCAGATTCAAAACTCCGAACAACACCTAAACAGCTTACTCCTCTTATCAACAAACCACACATACTAATCAACCCGATTAATTTAATCACCCATGCTGCTGCCCACCAAACCCAAGACACCCGCCACCGAAACCACAACATCGAAACACCGCCGAGACACCACCATTCAACTGGATGAAGTTCACCCCTCAAACTCCCACTCGAAAGGAGCGCTCGAATGAAAACTTAGACAGATCTGGATCAACTACAACACCCTCGTTCTCTCCAAACAAAAGCACCGAAGCAACTCCAAAGATCCGAAACCGAGCTCATCCCTCAAACTCCTACTCGCAAAAGAGCGCCCGAATGAAGCTCCAACCAGGTCTGGCCATCCTCTATTCCGGTCCAAAACCGTCCTCCTTCTACTCTGTTTTGACCCTAAAAATAAGCACCCCTGTTGAAACAAAAACGAGCAACCCCATAATAAGCACCCTTGATGAAACAAAAAAGAACACCAAAGTGGAAAGAAAATGTGGGAATCAAGTTTATTGAAGGCATAAAACCGCACACAAACACAAAAGAGAGCTGGGCCAGCCGACCGCCATAGCCAATGGCGGCGGTTGGCCGGCCAAAAGTGAGGCCCGGGGGTGGAGGTTTTTAGAGAGAGAGAATTTGTGATGACTTTTAAACTGAGATTATGTAAATAAATCATTGGTAAACAAATCATTTAAGTGGCAGAAACTGAAATACAGAATTAATGTAAATATATAACCATAACCATGGTACAGAACAGAACAGAGGTCACAGAAGTGACAGTCAGAACAGAGGTACGGATTTAAAAGGTGGCTCGTACGGATTCTAGAGGTGGTTCCCGCAATAGTGTAGCACTTTGCTCTGCACAGCACTTTACTCCGCACAGAATAGAGGTACGGATTCAAGAGGTGGCTCCCACAATAGTATAGCACTTAGCTCCGCACAGAACAGAGGTCAATGGATTCAAGACAGACAGAGGACTACAAAGTGGTCAAACAGAGACCGATGGTTATTTAGGTCCCCCAAGGCATGGGACTCCCGTGGTGGTACTTACAAAACATAATTGTATATAAGGTCATAGTCAAATATTCTTTAAAATATAGACAAACACATCCATGGGTTTCCTTTTCAAAAATAGGTTTAGAAATTAAACCATGTAACTGAAATATTAATATAGTTTAATATAATTTATAAAACATAATTTATATAAAATAAGTATGGTAAGTCAAAACATACGTAAAATACATTTTGAAGACTCAATGTATAATATAACTCTATCTTAATTTTAATATCTCACTCTTTCTTTTTATTAGTAAAGATATTTTTAACATCCATTATTTTTTTTCCCTTGCTTCTTTCTTTTCTTCACCCAGAAACGCCTCCCTATTTATAGGGAGGTGAGGCCATCCACAGGCAACACGTGGCTAGGCGACGTTTTCTCTACGATTTAATTATAATTATATAAATTTATTTTTATCCTTAATAGATATTTAAGATAATTATCTTTTAACTTAATATTTTAATATAATTATATAAATAAATTAATTCTTAATTAAATTACACTCTATCGTATATTAACATAAATTAATTATTTATTTTACTATCACATCTATTATTATTATTATTTATTTATACTTGGACTCCTAAATTTATAATAATTACATTATTTTACAAAATTACACATAATAATATATAATAAATTATATATTTTCCTAACTGTAATTAAATAATATTAGTATAAATTCTACAGAATAATTAAAAATCTGGATTGTTACACAAACAACCATTCAGTGTGTTTGGTTTCAATTTTTCGGATTCAATTTTATGAAAATTGAGTTTTTTTTTGTTTTTTCGTGTTTTTTTTTGTTTTTAATGAATATTTTTAAAATTTTAAGTAATTTTTTTATATTTTTTTAGATGTATATTACCTAAATGTATCTCAAAATAAAATATTTATAAAAAAATATTTTAAAAAATCAATAAATACATAAGCAAACAAAAAATATATTGAATTCTTTTTTTTTATTTATATTTTTGATATTTAATGAATTTTTAATTTTTTTTACAAATATTATACTTTTTAAATGTATTTATGTTAGATATATTTAAAAATTAAAAAATTACTTAAAATATTAAAAAATTTAATAAATTTTTTTAAAAATTGAATTCAAACCAAACGTTGATTAGTACTTGTGAGTTGTAATGTAACATCACGATTCACAAGGGCATTCCTTAGATGCCACGTGTTTCAATCAACTTCTAAGTTTCATCACGATTCCATGTCACTTCTTTTAATTTTTATAAAAAAATAATAATTATAAATTAAATATCACTTCTTATTTTATTTAACTAAAATATTCTATCTCCAGCCTTCATTCCAAACGGGACTAAGGTCTAGTTTGGGAAGACTAAATAAGTGTACTTTTTGATTTTTTATGAAATATGGGTTGAGTTTGGGTGGGTTTGAAGTGATGTGTTAGAGAGATGATGTGACTTAAATAAGATGAGATGACTTAAATAGGATAGTAATTTTTGACTTTTTATTTTTTTTCAATCATGCCAAACTTGGCCTAAATTTATGTACCTTTGGCGACATTTGAAAAGATGGTTAAGTTGGGTTTGGAGTTATTTTGAGGCAGTGACTTTGGTCCAGTTTAAGATCGGACTTGCTTATGTTGTTGGATTCGTGAGAGTCCACCACGGGTCCCGTTTTGATAATCTGAATCGTTGAATGTGTAGAACTCGTCGAGTACTATATGCTTGTAAAAAATCACGTTAATAGGATATCGATAGCTATGTGAACAAAACAGTTTTTTATCAACCGTTAATTTTTTCACCGTCTATTCTTTTTATACAAAACTGATTTGATCATATAGCTATTGATATTTGATCAACGTGATTTTTTACAAGCATATAGTACTCGACGAGTTGTATACACTGAACGATTCATATTATCAAAACGGGTCCAAAAAATGGACCCCATAGGCCGGACTAGACGGGTCAGTCTTGATCTCAACTTTAGACAAGTTGGACCCTTATTTTAATTATAAAAAGATAAAATAAATTTTTTAATTTAATAAAATAAACAGTAGTATTATATGTATCAATTAGTATATTAATTAATATACTAATATTAAGTCACATTATTAATTGATATATTAGTTAGTATATCAATTGATATATATAATATTATTTTAAAATAAAATATTATATCTAATTTATAATTATCATATTTTTTCACACAAAAAATTAATTTTTTTTTTCTAAACGAAAATTTTTAACTCCAAATTACAATTATTATATTTTTTCGCACAAAAAATAAAAAAAATCTTTTTTAAACGATAATTTTTAACACCAAATTAAAATAGTATCGAAGTGAACCCTGTGCTCACTCTCCAAACGCAGCCCCCGTTTTCTCTGTCTCTGTCTCTGTCTCTGTCTCTCTCTCTCTCTCTCTCTCTCTCTCAACCAGAGATGGCAGCAGCTTCAGCAGCAGCATCGATGGCTGTGAACGGAGCAAAAATGGCGACAAGTTCGCAGGCGTATATAGAAAGCAATCCGGTGAGAGAAACAAAGGCCTTGATATCAGAGCTCTGTCGTCAATTCTACAATCTGGGTTGGGTCTCCGGGACTGGCGGTAGCATCACAATTAAGGTCCACGACGATTCCATCCCCAAACCCCACCAACTCATCGTCATGTCCCCTTCCGGTACACCCTCCTCTCTATCTTCACTTGTATATACTTTATATATATGTATATGCACATGTGGGTATCTCTATGTTGTGTTGTGTGTAAATCTGTTTAGATTTTTTGATTCAGGATCATATTCATGTTGTTTATTCTTTGAATTTATCTGGGTTGTTTGTTATTGTTGTAGTGGCTTCAGTTCTTATCTTCACTTGTGTACTTATATATTTGTATATGCACATGTGGGTATCTATGTGTTGTGTGTAAATCTGTTTTGATTTTTTGATTCACGATCATATTCATGTTATTTCTCATTTGATTTCATCTGGGTTTTGTTTGTTATTGTTGTAGAGGCCTCAGTTCTTATCTTCACTTCTATACTTATATATATGTATATGTACATGTGGGTATTTCTATGTTGTGTTGTGTGTAAATCTCGTTTGATTTTTGAGTCAGGATCATATTCATGGTATTTATTGTTTCATTTCATCTGGGCTTTGTTCGTTATTGTTGTAGTGGCTTCAATTGTTTTTGTTTGTGGACAGGCGTACAAAAGGAAAGAATACTTATACATATATATATGTATATGTATATGTATATGTATATGCACATGTAGGTATTTATGTGTTGTGTCTAAATCTGTTTTTATTTTTTATTCAGGATCATATTTTTATGTTATTTCTTGTTTGATTTCATTTGAGTTTTTTTTGCTTTTTATTTTTGTAGTGGCTTTAGTTGTATTTGTTTGTTTTGTGTGTGTGGATAGGTGTGCAAAAGGAAAGAATGGTTCCAGAGGACATGTACGTGCTATCTCCAAGTGGGTCTACACTGTCTTCGCCCTTGTCGAAGCCATACCCTTATAAGCCTCCTAAATGCTCTGATTGTGCTTCTCTCTTCTTGAAGGTATGCTCTTACTAATGCTATATGTTGCTAAAATCATTTACCCACAGATGGTTATGTATGTTTTATCTGTTTTTTGGGTTATCATTAGGTCTCTCTAATTTCATTTTTATATTTTTGTTGGTCTTGTTGAAGGGGATTTGTATTATTGCTGCGCACAATAATTTTATGATTTCAGTTATTCTCTATTATGGTATAAAATTTCATTGTGTTTTGAATAGTTAAACCAGTCTATAATTTTGGAGTTCTTCTAAAGGATAGGTTATTTTCAAATAGATTACTGGCTAAAATTTCCATTCAATGGTTGAACTTGTTTATTTTAGAATGAAAAGGGACTATTTTTGGGTAATTTGAGTAGTCTCTTGTGTCTAACATTGCATATATATATTTAGAATATTGTTAAATGTGGTGCTTTGCAAAATTTAGTATTATGGTGGTAAATCTACTTTAGAGTATAGGAGCAACAGGTCACTAATGACTGGTAGGTAATGGAGAAATCACTATTACAAGGAGTTAGATCACCCATATAATATTTGATTATGGTATAGTATAGCTGGAGGTTTTATTTTTGAATGCTTTTGTATTTCTTTCACTTATTGTCCAAACAAAACTACCAGAGTATAAGAATTCTGAATGTTAATGACTATTGGATTGCTATTAAAATATATTTTTAATGTAATTGGCTTGTAAAGGTAAATGGTTGAAAAGGAAAGGAAAGGAAAGAAATAAATCTGGAATGTGCCTATCCTTAAATGTTTCTTCCTTATGGATTTGTGAAAGAGAGGACCAATTAGAACCTAGCATTCTATGAAGTATTACAACCCATGCATGAAGGTATTTGTTGGGAACTATTTTACATGGACTCTTCAAAATAAATCATATACCCACCTCACACTTGGACAAAGGTGTGGGATATGTGTGTGGTATTTTCCATTGGACACTTTTTATATGTTTTGTATATAACACTATCATTATATGTGTATATTATTGTATAGTAACTATCAAATGAGTAAAATGTCTTTTTGACACCATATGTTACATATGACATCATATTATCTTACAAAATAGATTAAAAAAAATGACCATTTTTTACCGAGTTTGCATACTTTTGAATTTGAGGTTTGATAGGTCCAATCTCTACATACGTATCCACACCCAAAACTTGCAACCCAAGTCCATGGTGCTTTACATGACATAGGTTGGGAACTTGGGAGGTTGCCATAGTGATTTATTCCTTTTTAATTGTAATTTTTCTCTTTCCTTAGGCCTTGTTTGGGAAGTTGGCTATTTTAGTAGGCTATTTTAGTTTTAGGCTATTTTAGTAGGCTAATAATTTTGTGTTTGGGAAGATAGTTGGATTTTTTGTAGTTAAATGTGATGTTTGTGAGAGAAAAAGTGAAATAATTATGGGTTTGATATGATATTTTGTCTTATTGGCTATTTTAGCCTATTTTGTCTTTTTGTGGATTTTAATCTAAAAAGCCAATTAATAGCCTTTCCCAAACAAGGCCTTAATCTCGTATCTTTTTCATTGTATTGGAGACTGTCTCCTTTATCATTTGTGTCTATTTGAGGAAAATTCAGAACTAAGTTGGTGACAATAGTTAAAATTTGAAATTGAGTAATGCTTTATGACATGCTCTTTCTCAAAATTAAGTTTCATAATTTTCATTTTTTAAGCTTGAATTTTATAGCTTTTATATGACACAGGAAATCAGGTTGAGTTATTTCTTTTTTTTCCATGTTATTGCCAAATCACTTCACTATCAATATTAATAAATTTTAAAATTTGTAGTCTCATTGGTTTTGTTGTGCTTCCATGGAGGTGACCAGAGAGAGAGTTTCAACAGCTTAGAGGCTTAGAGCTGTATGTGCACTAGGGATTGAGAATGCATTGTCTAATTGTTAAGGAAACAGGGTCAATATTATCATGCATGCAGATTAAAGCAACATTTATTTTTACATTTTATATAATTAAAAAAATACCATTTGCTTGATCTCAAAAAGAATTAAGTGTATGTCTTCCATCTGTTGCTTTTTTTTTTTTTTTTGGTTTCTCAACTTCCTATATGTTATCATGTTTGAGCCATCTTAAATTATTTGAAATATTGCAATTGGTGCATGTGAATGTCCTCTGCATCATGATCCCTAGTATTACAACCTTAGCATTGCCAAGCCCTCAATGCCCAAGGTGTGGGAAACAGAGTTTTGATGTTTCAGGGGGTGTAGCCATTCAATAAATCTAGGTTCATTTAGGTTTTTTCTTTCATTTTTATGATTTTCTTTTGCCAAGTAAAATAACACCTTTGCTTTGTTTTGCAGGCATACGATATGCGTAATGCTGGTGCTGTTATTCACAGTCATGGAATGGAATCTTGTCTCGTGACAATGATAAATCCTTTAGCAAAGGAGTTTCGAGTAAATTTTTGAACTTTAGCTCTTGTACTTGAGTATAAACAATTAAAATAACTTTTCCACAATCTATTTTTTCATATGTAATCCCCAATCTAACTCGATTATTGCTCTTAATCAAGGAATCCAGGTTCTAGAGTAGAAATGTCAACCCCTGTAGGGGATTCCTGCACCTAAGATGGGATTTATGTGCCACTAAAAAAAGAAAAAAATTCAATTCGTACCACTCCTGGGAACATTTCTCCCCAAAAATTTAGAGCATCTACAAGAGTTTTATGGAAAATGGAAAAGAATTTTCTCCCTGTAATATATATTAATTTTTGGGTTTTAGAAATGGGCATCTTCTTTCATTGCAAGAGAGTTATTCTGATAACTGTGGTTGGGGAATTATCTCATTACCAAATAATAATCGAGGCTATTTTGACAACAGCCAGCGTTAACAGATGGTTCCATCAACGTGTTGAAAATTGACTTTTGTTTGGTCTTGATTGGGTCTTCCATCTCATTATTGTGCATTTTTTGTTTGATTACAGATTACTCATATGGAAATGATAAAAGGAATTCAAGGGCATGGCTATTATGATGAGCTTGTTGTCCCAATAATAGAAAACACCGCTCATGAGCGGGAGCTGACAGATTCTCTTGCTGAAGCTGTATGTTCTGTTTATTCATTTAACTTAGCAAATGCATTACTTTTTGAGTTGAAATGCGGATTTTGCATGATGTTGAGTAAAGAAAAAGAAAAGAAAAGAAAAAGATATCTGCATGGGTTTCAATTTGATTGATGGACTTAGATCTGAACAAGAATGACATGTGATTGCATGGGTTTGTAACTTTGTATCTCAGAATACTATCAGCTTCTTTAAAAAGCTCGCTTTGCTTACTTAGCTTTGCTGAATTTTTGATATCTGTGCAGACTAGAAACTATGAACAATTACAAACGATTGTGTAAATGTGTATGTATCTGACAATTATATCAGCTTCTTTTCAAGTGTTGGTTTGTTTACATAATTTTTAAGAATTTTATTGCTTTGGTAGTTTATTGCGAAATATTAAACAATTCTACATATTGAAAATTGAAGTGCAAACAATTGATAATAAGAATCATTTTTTAGAATTGTTTAACATAGGCGTTGGCCATATGCATATAAGCCTCTTGGGCACCCTCCCTTTGCAAGCCGATTTTCAAGGGTGAGTTCTACCCAAGGGGTACGCATCATTTGGTATCGGGGCCAGCCACCACGTCAAGTATGGGATCGGACGCACCTATGCCAGTGTGGGATCGAATGGGTGCGGCTTTCCGGTTCAAACCGTGGAGGGGGCGACCTATAGGCTGGATTAAGACACCTAAAAAGGTGTCGAATGCTGATAGTTGAGTGAAGCTACCAGAAGGGAAAAGGCTACCACCAGGTTAGTGTTGATAGAGTGGGCTGCCGTGGACGTTGACTGTGGAGTGTTGTGGTATGCTACGATCCCATATCGGCAAGGGCTGCAAAATGAGCCGAGCTGAGCCGAGCCGAGCTTTAGTATGTTTGGGTTTGTTTATTAAGATTTTAATGAGTTTGACCTTGAGCTTAATAAAAACTTAACGTACCGAGCTCAAGCCGAGTTGGCTTAGGCTTGACTCGAGCTCGAGCCTGTTCACGAGCCTTAACGAGCCAAAAAAATTTATAAATTCATACTTGCGTATGAGATTAAAGTTACAATTAAAACTTTGATTATACAATTATATATACAATATATATAAATATACTAAAAAAGTCAATATTTTACCAAAATAATAATATATACTGCCACTATTATATAAATGTACTATTTATAATTAACTATTATTTACATTTATATTTTTTCAAGGGTGAGTTCTACCCAAGGGGTTTGTATCAAACTATTGCTTCTATGATCCCTTTATGTTATGCTTTTAATGCATGTTGCCAATTCTTGTTGTTTCCTTCTTACCAAAACTGTTCTGTTGCGGTGAAGAAACTTCAAAATGTCATGATTGCTCTTTCCTGTGTTCATTTGCTAGTGTCCAGAAAACATTGTATGTTTTATGCGGTGAGATCTTTTGGTTGTTTTCTAGTTGTATATGTATGCGAGTATTCGCTAGACTTCCTTTTTAATTTTGAAGCACAGAATTGTACTCAAAACTAAGAGGTGAAAAAATGACGCCAAACATGAACCTCTGGACCATTAAAATGATGTAGAGAATTTCTGATTCTATGTTGTTGTTCTGAGTGAATATTGCTTCAGACTGATTGAGCTTTTCCCATTGTGGTATAGATTGAAGCTTATCCAAAAACAACAGCTGTGCTGGTTCGGAACCATGGCATATATATATGGGGGGATTCTTGGATCAGTGCTAAAACCCAGGTTTGTTTTATCTAGGGGAAGATATGAACAATATTGATCAGTTGCAAAGAACTTCATTTCAGTTCCTATATTTTCTTGAATATCATTTAAATACTGGCTTTTAATCACATTTTTTATACTGATCAAATGATTTAGTGTTCTTAAAATATTTCTCTTCTTGTAAGCTTAAAAAATATAATATGGTCTCAAACAACAACACCGCCTTCTTTCTATGTTTCCCCCCCTTCTTTACATCCCTTTTTCCTGCCATGGATTGAAAAGTGTTAGCAGGCAGAAAATTAGGTCCCCATAATATTATCATTATATTTATAGGCTGATTTACTGTGGGTTTAATTTGGTATTGATGACTTTTGCATTTGCAAGTTCTGATGAAGTTAACTCGCATTCCATTCTGAAATCACAACATGTATACAACTTGTAGATGCAAGAATTAGGAAAAGAATGCAGATAGGAGCATTCATTTGAATGGGATGTTCCCAAATTTTGAAAAATTAATTGTATATGTATAAGAAAATATTGTATTGCAAAAATGAAAAAACCCCAAAAGGGGCACACCCTTTGTACAAAAACTAACAGGGATTAAAAAAAAAATAAATGACACAAAAATTGAGCTCAACTAAAAATACTATGGGAAGAAAAGAGAACTCACAAAAAATAATTATGCAGAAGACTCATCTCAAGTTTTTGTATCTGTAACTCAGATTCTTCATAAGTGTGTCTATTTTTTCCCTCCACAATATAACACAAAATGGAGCAACCACGAAGGCTTTCTTCTTTCTCTTCCATTGAAAACTGTTTCCCCAACACTCCAACAAATCCCACACTGAACTCAAAATTTATTGGGACTGTATTTGTATAATTTAGATAACATGGAACTGATGTGTGCATACTTGTACAATTTTTTCCCCTTACATTATATTTTAAAACCAAATCTCCATGAATTGACTTGTTTGTCCTTCTATAAGGAATGCTCTTCTGTCATGAAGATGAAGGCACTTGTCATGGCTTTAAAGTTTATTTGATATGCTTTATCTCCAATTGACAACTTAGTCTTCCAGGCTGAATGTTACCACTATCTCTTTGATGCTGCTATTAAACTTCATCAATTGGGCCTGGACTGGTCTACCCCTAATCATGGTCCCATTTCCAGAGGAGTTTTAGGTGGTCACCAGAATGTAGCCATGTCTGTGAAGGCAGGGTCTCTTGTATCAAATAATGGCATTGAGCCATCACGAGTAAGTTGTTGATGATTGTCAATATTCTCCCTTTCGCTAGAAAGGTCATGACTGATGACATTCTTCAATTCTGGTTCAAATTCTAACTTGTATTGTTTATTTACTAAATTTTACTGCAGCGTTGCATTGTTCTGGACATTGAAGGGACCACTACTCCCATATCATTTGTTACTGATGTTCTCTTTCCATATGCCTGTGACAATGTGGGGAGGCATTTAGATGCAACATATGACACTGCAGAGACCAAAGATGACATTAACTTGTTACGATCTCAAGTGAGGCCTTTTCCTTTCCTTTTTCTTTCGAGGGAGGTTGGGGTGTCGAGGATGCTCCAAATAAAAAGAGTTAACTTTCATTTATCTTCAAAATGTGCAAAAGAATATTCTGAGAAATTTTTCACGCAACCTTTTGGTGAATTGTTGTTTTTCTTCATTATTTTACTGTAAATGATAATTGGACATTTAGAATTCAGACATGAAAGTCGGGTATTTAGTAGTATATTCACCAACATGCACATATCTTTGTTCCTGTGGATTTTGGGAAGCTATCATGAGCATTATTTTATTTTATTTTATTGGGTTGGAGTCTGAAAGTCATCTCTCATACATTTCACTGGAGTCCAAATTTACTTATTCAAACAAAGATAATGAAGTGTATGAAATTCTATGTTCTTGCAGGTACAGGATGACTTAGAACGAGGAATTGCTGGTGCTGTGCCCATCCCCTCTGATGATGCAGGGAAAGAGAAGGTCATTACAGCTTTGATTGCCAACGTGGAAGCAATGATAAAAGCTGACAGGAAGATTACTTCCTTAAAACAATTGCAGGTAAGCAAAATGGAAATTACAGCAAAAATACTCTCTGGGAATTATTTCCACAATCTGGCTAACATTTGAAGGATTCAGGGTCATATGTGGAAGACTGGATTCCAGAATAATGATCTAGAGGGTATAGTTTTTGATGATGTGCCTGAAGCTCTTGAGAAGTGGCATGCTTGTGGCATCAAGGTCATTTTTATGTTCTTCTTTTCCTTTCCTTTTGTTACTGGTTTTCCCCTTGGATATACCTCGAACCTGTTTTATTTTATCCAGCATTGTTTTCTCGTGTGGTTCTGTGCACATGGAAAATCTGGTACGGTTTTGCAATTATTAATTTCCAAAGATAAAAGAATACTACTTGAAATGCTTTTGTTTTCTGTAATATTTGGAATTGGTGATGCTATGATAGGAATGAAGCCTTCACTGATATAGTTTGTAATTATTTGTCAAAACTTGACACTAGGTGCTATTTGGTGCAGTTTATTGCGCTACTTATAGTTTTTTATTTTTAATTTGAGCGTGTGTGACAGCTTGTTTGCTTATGAAGCAAAAATAGCTTAAATTTGAAAATAAAGCTGATAATCTGGAAGCTGGGGAAGGAGTGCTTTTAGTTTTTGCTTTCTAATTATCAACTTTCAGCTTGAGAAAAGCTGCCCCCAAACAGGCCCTTAGAAGGCATCTGTTACTGCCATATGGAACTGTGGAAATCTTTAGATTTGCTGATTGATACTATGAAAAGGAGATGGTTTGATGATCAACATACTTATTATTATCTCCTCCTACGCTCCCTCTTGATTCTATTATTGAAGGACTCTCCAATACAGATCCCCTTTCCATTAATTTTGTGGGATAATTAGCTGGGAGCGGCATATAATCTTGTCATGTGAAGGTTCTTAAATGATCTTGTCTGATTCTCAACTTCTTCCCTTTCCTCAGGTGTACATATATTCCAGTGGTAGCAGATTGGCACAGAGGCTCTTATTTGGCTACTCAAATTATGGGGACTTAAGAAAATACTTGTGTGGATTTTTTGATACCACAGTGGGGTATGTTATACAATCTTTAAATGCAATTCTCTGCTTTAAAATGATTTTTTCTACTACCATTTGATTCTAAATAAACCGTCATTTAACTTCTATTACTTGCAGGAACAAGAAAGAAACAAGAAGTTACATTGAAATCTCAGAATCAGTGGGCGTAGATAAGCCATCACAGATCTTATTTGTGACCGATGTCTATCAAGAAGCTGTAGCTGCCAAGGCAGCAGGTAATGTGCATGTGATTTCCATTTTAAACCTTGAATTCTTTTGATTTTTTTTGGCAAAGGGAAGAACATCATTTCATCCATTAGATAAAAATGTACAGTAGATAGTTCAAAGAAGAGAGGCATAAGAAAATACATACCTGAGCACCAGACCAACCTAAGAACTAGCAAAACCTAAACCTTAGTAGCCGGGCCTTGCCCCATAATCCCAGACTTCACTCCCACCTTCAGCGCCCGCTTCTGCTCCCATCCTTAAACTCTTCTATTGGGCCCTTGCTCCCCCATCCATGTCCCCACTCCTGTTTTGTGCATCTATGACCTAATCCAAATCACACAAAAACAAGTATTGAAACAAAGGTGTTCATTTTTTCAAAACTGTTTTATTATTGGGTCTTTAGTTAACTTTTTTCATACACCTAATCTAGATGTATCTAAAAGTAAAAAAATAAAAAATAAAAAATTGAACAAAATATGAAAAAACTTCACCATAAACAATAGAAAACCAAAAGTAAAAATAAGAAAAGCCAGCACATTTCTGTGTTTTTTTTGTTTTTTTTTTTTTGTCTTTTCTGAATTTTTTTCCAGATTTCTTCACATATACTTCACTTGTTAGGTGTATCAATTTTTTTTTTAAAAATAACAAAAAGAGACTAAAATATGGAGAAAAAAATTCACCAAATACAAAAAAATGCGATTAAAAAGAAGTGAGGAGAACATAGTTTTTGAAAACCAAACAGTGACTAGGCTGAATAATTGAAATCTGAACATGGAGAGCTCAGTTTTGAAATTTGATATTTGAATTGGGATAAATGTTTCAGGTTTGGAGGTGATAATTTCTGTGCGGCTGGGAAATGGACCTCTACCAGAGAATCATGGGTTCAAGACAATCAATTCTTTCTCAGAAATCTAACGCTGGATGTGTTGTTCCTCTGTAATCTTGCAGAACATGACATAAATTCATGAAGATAAATAAAATCTCTTCCTAATGGAACTTGACAGTGAATTCATGTTTTGTTGCAGTCTGTCTCTCTTGGTTTCCTTTGCAGTTAATGACTTGTCTGAAAGTGTTTATCCTTGATATTGCTCGCATGAGCTTGTTTACCCGATTGAATGCATGTTCTGTTTACTGGCACTGATGTGAGTAAACATGTCAGGTACAAATTAACAAAGTAACAAATTACTGAAGTGTTCTTATTATTAGGGTAACCTTGGCTTTTGCAGGGGTAAATTATGGTGAATGGGCAAAAATGGCTTGCTGAGAGAAGTTATTTGGTCGTATTGGAGCATTACTTCACACCACATATGTTAGGACAACTGTTCTCTTATCTCCTAAAAAATGACAAAACAAAAAAGTGGTCTGGTTCATTGTTTTAGACAATAAAATTCAAATTGGGATGCCAATTGAATTTATCCCATCACCAAACCATAATTTTGTCATGTTGAGATACTCTGAGGAATTGTGAAATTGGAACCTTTTGTCTTGTCTTGTCTACCACACCACCAAAAAAAAAGCAAAAAAAAAAAAAGAAGAAAGGGCCATACAGGAGCTTTGGGTGATTTTAATAGAAAAATGCTTGGGAGTACTAATTAGTGCTCCCACTAATTAGGTGGCAGTGGGTCCCGCCATTAATGATGTGATGTTTTGGTCTTGGAGTTATATTTTTTTTTTTTTTTTTAACTTTTTTAATGCATTAGTGCTATTAGTGGTGATGTTTTTAGTGGGATGAATCATTATTAATTTTAATAATCTTTTTACACTCACCATAATGCTGAGTATGCCCCCATCTGGATGTCCATCACTTTTCAAGCCATAACTCTATCCCACCCCCAACCACCACCTTTGGTTGCCACTGTTACTATCGCCACCATCTCCACTTTTGACTGCCAACCCCTAGCCATTTTCCATTGTGACCCTCTCCCTAGCCCACCCGACCCGCTACAACCCTACTCCCTAGCCCCTCCAATAAAATCCCCCTCTCTATGCTCTACACTGGTGCGACAGCCGGTTTAGTCTGTATTTTTTTTTCCTTTCATTTTTTTCTCAATTTATTAAAAAGAAAAAAGAAGTTATGTTTAATTTTGTAATCAAATTATGTGCACAGGAAAAAATTGATATATGCACTGTGACAAGATTACATTTTCATATAAAAAAAAAAGAAAAAAGAAAAAGAAAAGGTGTCCCCATTTCTCTTTAGGCTAAATTTGATCATACTCTCTTTTACTTCTTTTTCAATCACCATCATAATAAGTCCCACTTTCTTTTTCTCTCTTTTTCTCTCTCCTGGATACCCTCTCAAGTCAGAAAGACACTTCATTACAACTTAAAAGCTCTAATATAGAAAAATATCTTGAATGAATTTATTTTATTTCACAATTAAATTTAAGAAAATAATCAATTATTGGAAAAATGATATGTATATTAATTAGTCATAACTGCTCTTACAACCGTTGATGGTCAAAGAATTGAAACTCTATTTTTTATGGTTTTGTTGGGTTATTAATGTCTTTCACGCATGGTTCAATAACTACCTCATTAGAGCATCCAGCTGTTACTTTGAAATTTTATTTTTATTTTATTTTTGGATTTAGAATCTAAAAAAATATTTGGTGATTTCTAATTAGTTATTTTTTGTTACTGAAAATGTGATTTTTTAAAAGTTTTTTTAGTTATTTTTTCAGCTTAAGACAAATAAATTTTTGATTTTTGACCTATTATTTAAAAATAATAATTTTTTTAACCCTTGCCAAATGGCGCCTCGAATAAGGCCAAGTTTGACAAGTTAAAAATAAGTAAAAAAAATCAAAAAATTATTCAAAAAGTTAAAAAGTTATCACTATTTACCAAAAGTCAAAAATTACGGCTGCACAACTTCCAATCCTAATTTTTCCCTACACACTAATTTATACAATTTTTTAATACACATTTTTCCATAAAAAGTCAAAAAGTTAATCCAAACATTCATATTTTTTTCTCAATTTTTTAGTCTAAAAAGATAAAAAGTGTTCTTATTTAGGACACCCTAAACAACCCCTAAATCTTGTTTGCACATTTTATTTTTTTTAATCATTTTTTTTTAATTATTGTTTTTCCTCCATAACATTGTTGTTGTGAGAGGACTTGAATCCTCCACCATTCCTTTTTTGCAATGATGTAAACTTGAAATATTATCTTTTTATTTTAAATTACATGCTCAAAATGATGTCATTTTACTTTAAATTTAAGTTTGAGCTATTCGATTACCATAATAAGATCATCATGGTTGTGGGTTTAAATGAACCCACTGAAATTTTATAGATAAGTGGGGTTTATTTAATACTTTAACTAATACTTTGTAATATCATGAAATAAATTTAAAAAATCACTTGATATTTTGGAATTTCATCAAAATGACCCCCACTAAATTATATATTATTGAAGAGGATGCCAAGTTTTAACATGAAAAAGTTCCTTAAAATGTTATTATTACTGGAAATTTAATTCAAAATAAAAATGAAATAGCATGTTTTTAGCTTTTTTGTATTTTTAAATATATATATATTTAAAAATAAGTTGATTCTTATATAATGTATTGATTGCTAATTGAACCCATTGTTAATAAATTCTGGCTCTGCCACTAAAAATCATTACAAAAAAAAATAAAAATAGAGGATTCTGATTAGTGTTATGAGAAACAACACTGACTTTGTTACATCCGCCTATTAAATTATTAATTTTTTTACCAACTACACAACACATGTAATTAGTAGAAAATTGGTAATTTACAACTAGTTTGGCTTTGGCTAAATAAATTATTTTTGGGTAAAATTTTGGCTTTACTAAAAAAGGTAACATTTTTACAAGGAAAAAAATAACTTTTTTAACAATTATTAAACACATCAAATTTAAAAATAAAAATAAAAAGCAACTAGAAAGAAATTGGCAAACCTATATCTTTTTCCCATACACAAACTTCCTTTGCTAGTTGTGTGTAATATACTAATATGTGGTGTGAATATGAATTGGATACCCTACCCATTAACATTTTCATGTTTATCAATTGTGTATGTGAATATATGCAAAGCATATGAATTTAATAATTCCACCCATTAGGTAACCAATGGCAATGATACTTTAATGACCTTTTTTCTTGGTTGTTGAAAACACAACAAACAAAGCAATGCAACATAAAGGCAAAAACATTTCTCCTAAAGTCCATGTTCCACAAAATTTCATTCATATGCTATTGTTGCCAAGAGAAGAGAAGAGAAGAGAGAAACACAAAAAATCAGGTGATGTTAAAAGAAGAAAAAGAAAAGACAATTCATTACACGAAATTTCCACAAAGGTCAGATTGAGTAAGGCAAAATGTACATGATGTTATCCCTATTTATGCTGTGTTTAGTTGGGGGATTTGGAGAGGGATTTGGAAAGAGAAATGGAAAAGGTAGGTGAAATGTGAATAAATCATGCCTATATTTCACAGTTTCACACACCTTTTCCCTTTCCCTTCTCCTTTCCAAATCCCTCTCCAAATCCCTCAACCAAACACACCATTAAGAAAATGCCATTTTCATGACTTCAACTTATCGATCAGAGTTGTTAATAAGAAATCGAGCAACACTGGCTCAACAAAAAACTTACACACCACTCATGCTAAACAGATATAGAGAGAACAAAATGTAGGAAGTCTTACTTGTATTTAGAGAGACTATTTTTGTGGCCACCAAGATGCCCAAAATGCCTTTTTGAATCCAAGCCACTTATGATAAACCCTAATGACAAGTAAGGCCAAATACACAAAAAAGAGAACTTACACGTGACTCTTACTTAAAACAGGTATAGAAAAAAATACAATGTATATTCTTTTTTACCCGTTAGAGAGATTGTTTTCATAACTTTAACCCATCCACCAAGATCACTAACACAAGTCAGACCAAACCAACATCTTTCCATTTTTTTTTTTTTTTGGAACAATGGAAGAAGAAAGATCAAATTGTACCATTGAACCAAATATGGGGAATACGTAAGTGAGAGTTGAGGAAAAAAATTACAAATACATGGAATGGAAGGGGTGCAAGAGACACTTACACCCTACCGTCTTTCATTTGCATCTCATCACAGATACATTTACATCCTCATATATTTGTAAATTTTTTTCCTAATTCCCACCTCCCAACCAAATATCTACCCCTCTCCCCAAACTATCCAACATAAAATTACACGCAAATTAACAATTTTCTCATCAAGTAGTAGTGTCTGAGACTCTTGGAGATGTCAATGGAAACAGTGGCAAGAGCTGCGGCTCCGACCCTCTCGGAGTCGCAGTTCTCGGCGATGGATGCAAATAAAACCCTTTCTCCGCAATCGCTTTCTCTTCCTCCGCCAACGACGAAGAAGAACTCCCCATCGACCTGTCAAACGGGTCTTCGATCAATGGCGTCACCGGACTCAGAACCAGCGCCGGAAAATTGAGTATACTCGGTGACAAGCTCTCCATCGCCGTCGTCTTCATCGGCGAAAACCCAGAATTCTGACCCAAATTAGGGATCAGAGGGCTGATCATGAGGCCATTTTTGAGGCTGTTCCTTCTCTCATAAAGCTTGAATCCCTGTTTTTTTTGACCTGTGCTTTTGATTGGTGGGATGTAGGATTTGGAGGGCGGCGGATCTGCGGCGGAGGACGGTGGTTTGGAGGCTTGCTTGGCAGTTTCCGACGACCCGGTGAGCATTTGGACGACTTGTTTGAATGTGGTGGTGTCGGCTTGGACGAAGGTTGTTGGGTAGGGGTTGGATTCAGATCTGGAGAGAGGGGGTTTTGGGGTGAGAGGAGGGGTTTGAGAGTGGAGGACTCCATTGCTGTTGGTGCTGCTGGTATTGGGGGAGTTTGTGGGAGATGGGTTTTCTCTCTCTTGAGGTCTAGAGGTGATGATCTCCATTGATAGGCTTGTGACTCTCCACCAATGGAGAGAGAGAGAGAGAGAGAGAGAGGGTTGGGTTAGTTTTTTGGGTGGAGAAGAAGAGATGGATGAGTGAAAAACAAGGCTTTGATGATGAGAAGGGGATTGCTTATTTGCTTTTGTTTTGTTGTTACACTTGTGTTTTGCCACTCCCTCCCTCTCTAGACTTTAGTTTTCTCTCTCCTCTTTTTTTTTTTTGTACAAATACATTAGTTGAGGTGGAGTTTTTTTTTGTCAAAAAAATATGAATTGTTTTATATAGTTTACAAAATTAAAAATACTTTCTTGTTAATATTTTTTTAATAAAAATAATTAAAAAAATAAATTTTTTAGCTATTTTCCTATATAATGATAAAATCACTTGAATTATTAACTGAAATAAAATTTTAATATCATCAAAAACTATTAATTAACTGATGATTTATTAATAAAATGAGTCATTTGTTATAAAATTAGAAACTTCAAAGGGCGAAATGTAATTTTTAAAATCACATGAAATAAATCGTATTTTAAACAAATCTAATGAGGGTGTTATTATAATTTATCTTTTTTTTTTTTTAAGAGTCAAGTAATTTAATTAGAGAGTTATTGTTTAGAAAAAATGATATATTGAATAGAATTTTATACATAATTTAAAATAATATGGTAATGACAACTTATAGTTATATTCATAATGATGAATCTTGTGTTTTTAAATGAAACAATCACAAGAAAAGGCACATCATTATGTATAATTTTTATGTTTGTAAACATTATTCTATTATTTTTGTATATTGACTCCACTTTAATGATTTTAACCATTTATTTCAAATTCATCCAATATTGATATAATCAAATCACATTTATTTACAAAAAAAAATAGTGATTATATTTTTAAAATTTTACTGGTCAACTTTTAAAAATAAATTATTCAAGTGGGTCTAAGATGGGCTCATCCAACCCTAACAAAATACTTCTCCAGTTTGATTGCCAACTAAAAAGAAACTCCTCTTTTTAAAAGACAACTTAAACACAATGACAAGATTTAATGAAAACAAACTCAATGAAAATAAAAAATAAAATTGCTAAGAATTTCAAATAAATTATTAAATTTTTTATTAAACCTTTTATATAGGTGTTGACTCACACAAATCACACGTGTGTGGATTCCACACCCATATGAGAGATTTGATAAAAAAATTGATAATTTATTTAGGATCCATAATATTTTCCTTTTCCAATTGCATATATCTTACTCTTTCAGCCTAATTAATTGCTTTTATTTTGTATTAATTGCATTTATTTTGTGAATATTGTTAATAAATATCTTAAAATATTAATTAATAAAGTTTAAAATTAATATAGACATATATATGTGTATTATTTTTTTTTGACAAAATATAAGAAATTCATATATAAAGGAGGAAAAACATAACGAGAAATATTGAAAGTTTTTTTATTTTTTTATTTTGAACGGAATATTGAAAGATTAACATAGGTTAAAAACCTAAAGATGGAACATTAAGCACCACCACCAATCACCAATCACTTTTTCAATTATTTTCAACAAGTACAATTACAACACTTATTAATTAATAAAAAATCCTTTTTCTCATCTTTTTGGTGGGGTTGGGGGGTTGATTGGTTGATGAGAAAATACACCCCAACGGTCCATCAGACAATAGAAAAAAAAGATGAGAAATGGGGAATTTGGGGCATCATTATCGAAGTGGGAATTAGAAAGAATTTTCCAATTTCTATACATTTAAGCATTGACTTCAGAGCCATGACTGACTCTAGAGGGAGCCCTCTGGTGGTGTGATTGTGATTGGGATTGGGAGAGAGATTGTCCACATCTTGATGACTAGTACGGAATCACTTTTCCATTTGGGGAAAATTGCATTGAGAACATCTTCTCTGGTTAAGAATGGGATTAGACAGTATTGTTGAGTTTGAAGGGTTTAATTTTAGATTTATTTTGATAATTTAAATTATTTAATGTGTATAATTTGTTAAGTATATAATTCTTACAAAAATTGTAAAAAAATTACATTGATCAGATCGTATTTTTGTTTGCGATCTATTTTTAAAATTATAATTGTCTAAAACACATATAATATGATCAAGTAAACTATCAATATTTAATTAACATAATTTTTTACAAAAATGATGTACTCGACGAGCTCTATATGAAATGGTTTCGATCAATAGCATTGTTCAATCTAATTTTGGACTAGATAGAAGGTGCTTTCAATTACATTTTAGTGAAATAGTGAAAAAGTAATTTCATTTTTATGGGGACACAAGATTTTATAATGCAAATCTATTCATGTGTTTAACGCAAATTTTTTCTACGACACATTTACACACAAAAGAATTTATTCATGATGCAATTATTTGATGACTGTTTAATTGATTTTCAATTTCCTTTTCCATTTGTGGGTGGGTCTGCTACCAACCTTTCAATGGTAATTTTCCTAAAGTGAGAATCCTTTCCTACATTTTTTCTTTCTTAGAGTGTGAATTTTCCTACATTTTCTCATTGTTGTCAACTTCCTCCTCATCCTGTCCTTTGAATTTTGTAAAAGAAGAGAAATGTGGTTTGGGTATGATTTATTTTTTTGACTTTTTTATTTATTATGAAAATATATGTAAAAAGTTAAAGAAGTAATGTGATAGAAATACGTTAATAAATCAATAAACAACTTATTTGGTATATTGCCAAACTCAATTTCTAACTTATATTTCAAGGGTTATTTTTGGTGCAAATAAAATAAGACAAATATATAACTTAGATTATCTCAAGGTAAGAATAATACACTTTATGATGAAAGTCTTATTCAGTAATAAATCATTTAAAGTCACATTATGAGCGGAATATAAGAATCATTTTAGCTATAAATAAAATACTTAGATCTCCTAATGTATGTAAAATAATTATGTAAATTTTATAATACTTATAGATTATCTCTTATTAACTGACCAAAAAAAAGGAGCAAATTTCATGATATTTAATACTTATAGATAATCTTATAACAAGAAAAACTTATCTAGAATTGCAATTCAGTCATTGTTTTCAAGGTTCATTTAGCAAATGTAGTATAATGATGGAAAAGGCAGCATAATGGTCCAAATCCACTAATTTTCAGAGGATTCTTTGTTGCATTAAATTGGGAGAGCATAAAGTTGGAAAAAGAATCAAATTCTCATTTATGTTGGAAATGAAAATCATATGGAGAAAAAAAGTAGGGGGACCAAATGTCCTCAAAGCACTAATACCATACACCATCTTTTCAATCTCAAAATTCTGCTACCAACACCTAATAAAACACAGAATATACATAATTAAATAAAAATTTTCAATGGAACTCATTTTTTAAAAATCTTATCCATCCCCATTTTATAATTATTTTTTGTATTCCTAAACTTTCTTTCTTTCTTTTTGTTTTGTTTTGTTTTGGATCTCTCTCATTAGTCAATATCATTGTTGAATTTTTCAAAGAATATAAAAAATTTCACAAAATAGACTATATTGGATAAATTACACCATTAGTCTCTGTAATTTAAGCGAAGTGTTGCTTTAATCGATATAGTTTCAATTCTAATAATTTAAATCTCATACTTACAATTTTATTTCAATATTGTGGGGACATATTTCTTGAATGACAGCACGTAATCAATGTGGCACCGAAGTGCCAGCCGAGGTGCCACGTGTCTTGGTGATGGTGCTGAGGTGATCTCAGCTAGGCCGAGGTTATCTGCGGAGATACGGGAATCTGAGATGAACGGATAAGGGACAGGAGTCCGAGGATGGGGGAGGACCTTGGCTTGGATAAGGATAAAGCTTTTAAGAAGTTTATCTTTATCTAGTGGAGAGTCCAGGATAAGCATTGAGCCAGAATCCAAGAGGAGCTAGGCTTCTACAAGGATCAGGTTAGTGCTGGTTATAAGGGAGGGCACCATTGTGGGTCTAAGGTACGCTTTTATATTTTGGCATTGTGAGTTAAGCACAATTGGTTATCTTTGAGAGATATTGATTACTGACTTAATTGTCGGAGTGTCCCGGGGTGGAAGAACCACCGCCGGAGTCTTTTCTTTCTATGACAAGTCGTTCGGGCGCAATCTATTCTGCCAGTGTTCTCCAGCTGAGTACCTGTTTGGCAGTGTGGTCAGAAAATAGCACACACAATTTGGTACCATCTGTGGGAAAGAAAGGAGAATAGATGGCCAACGACGGACAGAAAGAAAAGATTGGGGACGACATCTCTACTGGAAGTGGTAAACATTTTGATCCCAACGTAGAGGAGGATAACTGCAATGAAGAAACTCGAGATCAGAATCTCGGAGAGAAGGACGTCGGCCAGGAGGGAGACGTACCAAATAAGGCAGACCGAGGCGGGTATTATAACGAGAACGATCTCCAAGTATGGAAAGATAGATGCCTGCGGAGGGACAGAGAGATGAAGGAAATAGAAAATAAATTAGCGGACCTGCAATCAGTCGTCAATTTCATTATGCAGAACAACATCATGCAGCCATCGTTTCCGTTACAAGATACACCGATTCTAACGGCCAAGAACAATGCCCAGAAAGGGGGGCAGAAAACAGTCCCTACAGTTCCCCAGCACACCAGGACCAAGGAACACTCTCACCGACCTTTAAGGGAGGTCGAGCGAGGAGAGTCAATGAAGGGAGATTCTCGGAGGATGCATCGTACCAAAGAAGCTGATCCCAAAGAACATCGGCATGTTCAAGGGAATGAATTGTGTTTCGACGCAACTAATGGAGAAAGATCCAAGAGGACTCATAACGATACTGGGAGTAGCGCACCGAAAAGGCTGAAATCCGTTGATAGCCGAGCTCCTGGACGGACCAAGGAGGATCTGAGGGATTACCTCTAGAGGAAACGACAAGATGCTGAGGTAACATTACCGGTCAAGCCAAGAATGCCGTTCTCGGTTGAATTGGACAAGTTTGAGGCCTCGAAAAGGTTCCACATGCCGAGATTCCAGATATACAACGGTAAGTCTGACCCTAACTTTCATGTCGGCTTGTACCTGAACTCAATGGCGTTATACACCGGGAACAAGCCGTTGCTCTGCAAGGTGTTCCCCTCATTCTTTGGGAAAATCGCATCAGACTGGTTTCCCAAGTTACCGAAAGGAATTGTGAAAAGTTGGGAATGCCTAGCCGAGATGTTCGTGGCTAGATTTGTGACAAACAAACTACAGCCATTGAGGGTGGAATCCCTGATGGCTCTAAGAATTGGCGAGGATGAAAGCCTTAGGGCCTATGCCAAAAGGTATTATGAGGCGTTCAACCGAATACCAGGATGCAATCAAGAGGTGGCAGTCATGTCTTTTAAGAACGACTTGAAAGATGATTGTCTGCTTCGAAAATCAATGGCAAAGACATTACCAAAGAGTATGGAGGAACTTATGGCCAGGATAAAAAGTATGCCAGGGCCGAGGAGGACACGCCGGGGATAAAAGCGTCAAAACAGGAGAAGAGAAACAACTCACCCAAGCGAGGCCGAGGTAATGGAGAATACAATAAACAGGAGACAGGACTAAGGGCTGCCCAGACAGTCACACCGTATTCCAGTTTACAAAGTATTAGACAGAATCCAGAATCAGCCCTATTATAGAGCACCAGAGAAGCTTCTAGGTGAATTTATGGGAAGAAGTCTGGGGAAACACTGTGCTTACCACAACGAGGATATGCATCTAACTCAAGGGTACAGAGCCCTAAAGGCACATCTGGAAGACCTGGTAAGACAAGGTCATCTAAGGGACCTGGTAGATGAAACTAGGACAAGAGAACAGCAAGTGAGACTCCCTCAGACATCGGCAGCACCACCTCCACCAGCACCGCAACCGCAAGCAGGCGGACCTCGAGTGGTCAATGCGATTCACTCGAAGGTCAATGAGAACGAGATACGTGGGGAAACTCGGAAGGTAAAACATTTGTAACATGTGTATCAGGTCCGACAGAAGAGACCAAGGGCAGACGGGTGCCAGGGACCAGTGGTGTCCTTTACTGAAGACGACCTAAAGATGGTACAACATCCATACAACGATGCCTTGGCAATATCCCTCCAGATTAGAGAGTGCCAGGTAAAGCGAATACTGATCGACCAGGGCAGCTTTTGTGACATCATGTATGTCAGGTGTTACAAGGAGCTTGGCCTTCACCAAGATGATCTGGAACAATCCAATGGTTCAATGGTCGGGTTCAATGGAACGCCGACATAGCCCCTGCGAGTAGTAAGTTTGCAGGTACAGGCTGACACCAAGAAGGTAAAAACTGAGTTCACAATAATTGACACTCCCTCCCCTTACAATGCTATCTTGGGAAGGCCATGGCTGCATGCGATGGGGACTGTTTCCTCAACATTGCACCAGCTGTTGTGATTCCTAACAGAGCATGGAATTGAGGAGGTCATAGGGGATCAGGTGCAGGCAAAGAATTGCTCCATGGCAGCAATGAAATCTACCTGTAACATACGAGAGGCAGAAGCAGCAGAGATTGAAGATGAGGACATGGAAGTCCTTGAGGACGTCGGCAAAGAACCAGTCGAGAAAAGTGAGGAAACCCTGAAGAAGATCTTGGTCCAACAAGGGAACGAAGAGCGCTTCTTCCTTCTCGGCTCAAGCTTGGCCGAAGATGAGGAAAAGGAATTAGAGGTGTTTTTGAGAGCAAACCTTGAGGTGTTTGCCTGAACACCATACGAGATGTCTGGCATTGACCTCGAGGTCACTTGCCATAAACTGAATGTGGACAGGTCGGCCAAACCTGTCATCCAGCGAGCAAGGAGGCCGACGTTGATGCATATGGAGGCAGTAGAAGAGGAAGTGGATAAACTTCTGGAGGCCAGAGCCATACGAGAGATAAACTACTCGACATGGTTATCAAACACGGTTGTTGTGAAGAAAAAGAATGGGAAGTGAAGGGTCTGCGTGGACTTCACCAGCCTGAACAAGACTTGTCCCAAAGACAGTTTCCCATTACCCAAGATTGACCAATTGGTGGATGCTACTTCTAAGCATGGAAGGATGAGCTTCTTAGACGCTTACAGGGGGTACCATCAGATAGCCATGTACCCTCTAGATGAGGAGAAGACTACATTTATCACCCCAAAAGGGTTGTATTGCTACAAAGTGATGCCTTTTGGGTTGAAAAATGCAAGAACAACTTACCAGAGATTGGTGACTAAGATGTTCAGACATCTAATAGGCAAAACAGTGGAGCTATACATTGATGACATGGTCGTGAAGACCAAGGAACCTGAAGACCATCTGGCCGACCTGAAGATAGTCTTTGACATCCTAAGGACATTTCGGCTCCGACTCAATGCATCGAAGTGTGTATTTGGAGTTGGGTCAGGGAAATTCCTGGGATACTTGGTCACCAGAAAGGGTATTGCGGCAAGCCCGGATCAAATCAAGGCCATCTTGGAGTTAAAGAGCCCAACGTCGACAAGGAAGGTGCAGATGTTGACTAGAAGGGCTGCAGCCCTAAATAGATTCATAAGCAGAAGTTCTGATAAATGCAAACCTTTCTTCAGTTTAGTAAAGAAAGCCACAAACTTTTTATGGATAGAGGAGTGCGAAGTCGTCTTGGTCGACTTGAAGAAATGCTTGACCACAACTCTAGTTCTCTCAAATCCAGTACCTGGAGAGGAGTTGTTCTTATACTTGGTGGTCTCAAAGCATGTAGTAAGTGCAGTGATAATCAGGGAAGATAAAAGAGAACAGAGGGCAATTTACTACGTAAGTAAAACCCTAGCAGATACAGAGACCAGATAGCTGCCCTTGGAGAAGTTGACACTGGCTTTAGTAATGGCCTCCAAGAAGCTAAATCACTATTTTTAAGCCCACGAGATTGTGGTGTTAACCGAGTATCCTTTGAAGTCCCTGTTGCAGCAAGGAGATCTGGCAAGTAAGATAGCCAGATGGGCAGTGGTGTTGGGGCAATATGACCTGGAATTCAGACCCAGAATAGCAATCAAAGGCCAAGTTTTGGTCGACTTCGTGGCCGAGTTCACACCAGGCGCCATCATACATCGAGCTCTGTTGAGTCGAGGTATACGATGTCCAGGTGAATAAGGAGAAACCCAGTCGGGGATAGCCAAACAGAGGAAAGAAGAGAAACTCAGGCCCTGCAGTATTTACGTCGGCGACTCATTCCGACTGTTTGTTGATGAAAGTTCAAACCGGCAAGGAGCGGGAACAGAAGTAGTGCTAGTATCGCCGGATGGACAGATGCTAGAATAATCCATTCATTTGGGGTTTAAAGCCTCAAACAATGAAGTAGAGTATGAAGCACTGATAGCAGGATTAAAGTTGGCAGCAGCAATAGAAGCCGACGAGGTAATGGTCTTCTGTGACTCTCAGCTTATCGTTAACCAGGCAACAGGCGAATACGCTGCCCGAGATGAAATGATGGTGGCCTATGTAAAGGAGATGGGCAAACTGATAGCATTGTTCCAAAGTTGCTGACTACAGCAAGTTAGCCGAGATGACAACAACCATGCTGATGCCTTGGCCAACCTAGCTAGTGCAATGAAACCAGGAGAGGTAAGGACAATAATGGTTGGCTACTTATCTGGTCCAAGTGTAGAACTACTGAACACAGAGCATGAAGCAATGCGTGTGGAGATGGGACCAAGCTGGATGGATGCAATAATAGTATTCCTTAAAGATAGAAAATTGCCAAAAAATCATAAAGAAGCACACAAGATCAGACTTAAGTCGACAAGATTCAGTCTGACAACAGAAGGGCATATCTACAGAAGATCTTTTATTGGACCCCTTTTGAGGTGTGTGCATCCTTCACAAGTTGAAGACTTCTTATATGAGATACATGAAGGAGTATGTGGAAGCCACACTGGGGCAGGTCACTTGCTTATAGGGCCATTACTCAGGGATACTGATGGCCCTATATGCAGAAAGATGTTGAAGCTTATGTCAGAAAATATGAAAAGTGTCAGAGGTTTGCACCTTTGATACACCACCCAGCAGCAGATCTGAACCCAGTGTCCAGCCCTTGGCCATTTGCCCAATGAGGCATGGACCTTTTTGGACAACTGCCAGAAGCGACTGGACAAAGGAAGTTCCTACTAGTGGCAACAAATTATTTTACCAAGTGGGTTGAAGCTGAATCCTTTGCAAAGATTCAAGACATTGATGTAAAAAACTTCATATGAAAGAATATCATCATCAGGTTTGAGATCCCAAAGGAAATAATAGCAGACAATGGTACGTAGTTTGACAGTAAGCTAATCAAGAGTTTCTGTGCAAAGTACAAGATCAAGAATTATTACTCAACTCCAAGCTTTCTTTAGAGTAATGGTCAAGTAGAAGTATCCAATAAGGTTATCCTGGATGGGATTAAGAAGAGGTTGGAAGCAGCAAAAGGTAAGTGGGTGGATGAGTTGCCCAGTGTACTCTGGGCATATCGGACTATGCTGAGAAGATCAACTGGGGAGTCCCCATTTGCCATGGCTTATGGCACAGAAGCAGTAATTCCACTGGAGGTTGGCATCCTAGGGATCGGAACCTAAGGAGTAGAAAATGGCACCAATGAGGCATTCTTGGCCCGAGATATGGATCTGTTGGAAGAAAGAAGGGAGAAAACAGCAATCCAACTGGGGGCATACCAGCAGCAACTTGCCAGGGCTTACAATAAAAAAGTCAACCCACGAGAGTTTCAAGTTGGGAACCTCGTCCTGAGAAAGGTCGTCGACAACAAGAAGGATCCTAGAGAGGGCAAGCTTGACCCAAATTGGGAAGGACCTTATAGAATCATCTCGGTCTTGGGCAATGAGGCATATTGACTTAAAGATAGTGAAGGCAAAGAGTTGCCAAGACCTTGGAATATTTGCAACCTAAAGTTTTTCTATCATTAAGATTTCCTTTTGTTTTTTAAGTTTTTCTATTATTAGCCGAAGTAATTAATAAAATTTTAACTCGATTTTTTCAAACTTGTGTAAAACGATTGACCAGTCACTTAGCGATGTTTCTGATTGAAAGATGATGAATAACTTAGACTTATTATATGGCAGAGTTGAATTATACTTGCATATAATAGAGTTGAACTAAGTTGTCGATATTTCTGATTGAAACATGACGAATAACTTAGACTTATTATATGGCAGAGTTGAGTTATACGTGTATATAATAGAGTTGAACTAAGTTGGCGATATTTCTGATTGAAACATGATGAATAACTTAGACTTATTATATGACAGAGTTGAATTATACTTGTACATAATCAAGTTGAACTAAGTTGAATTAACCTAGATTTGCTGTGTCGACAGAATGAAAACTTTGAATGACACTAAAATACATAACAATTAGATTAACAGAGACCGAGGTTGATAACCTCGGTCAGTCTCTGTTTGAATCTGATCTCAGCGACAAGATCATAGGTACATACTTAATGTGAACATTTTAAGAAAAATTTACAAGTTGAAGTTAAGCCAAGGTTATGTTGAAAGAAGTATCTACGTATTGGCCGAGATTACCATATTGCCAAGACTTGGAGAATAATGGAAGACAAAAGTTTTGATAACTGAAAGTGAAGTGGCAAGTTTTAGCTAAACACTTGTGAAAACTTTCTTACAATGTTTTTTAAGTGTTAAGACAAGGCCGAGATAAACATTCAGCAGATATATCCGAAGTATTTTTACCTCGAGGAAATTGCACAGTTAAGGTGTACTTTGAAGACATGCAAATTATTCTAAGTGTGGAATCATATACAAGACAGTAAAGGAAAGACAAGCATACAAAAATATCAAGGTAAAAAAGACTTGAAAGCAAGTAAAAGAGACACTTGGCTCTTATCATCTCTCTCTCTGAAAATTGTTCGGCTTAGGAGATAGAGGTGAAGGTCATCATCTAGTGGGAACTCCTAGTTGCCCGAGACGATGAAGTAATCGTCTCCAACACCCTTGTTGGAGTCTGGGAGGTCGGGGACAAGTTTGTATTCCGTTGATCTCGGCTTAAGGTATTAGATATAGCCCTTTTCTGACTTTAGGCCGCACATGGTGTAACAATATTGGATGTCGACAAGAGTAACCCTAGCGTTCTTTTTTTTGGTTAAGGCAATTATACCATTGATAACTCGGTAAGAGTTAATGGCAAGCAGCATTGGGTTCAGTTTGTAGTAGTGGAGGACTTCTCGAAAAAGGATGTTAAGAAGGAACCTAAGTCCACACACTCTATGAAGGCTAGCACTGGGAAGGGCATGGAGTCGTTTTTGGGCATGATGGAGTCCTCGTCCACAGCTAACCTAAGATGAACGTCGACAGGGATGACAAACTCCTGCCTAAAGTATTCTAACTTAGTTGGGGTGTTTACCCTCCATCTGAACATACCCATGACGTCGGCTAAGTGGGGAGGCTGTTGGATTTCAGAAGGAAGTGGTTTGTTAAGGTTTAAAGGACCTCGACAAAACCTAAACGTATGTTAGGATAAGAGTTTTTGAGGATCTAAAGAGAATTTGTTTCAATTTTTCCTAAAATTTGTGAGTTCTACAACAAATCCCAAAACCTAAGACTATGCAAACAAGAATTGAAGGCAGAAATCTGGAGAACACAACAAGAAAACAGAAACAAGAACATGATTCAGAATCAAGAATAGTGATGAACTATCAAGAACACTGTAACAAAGTGTAACAACCCTCGTACTGTTTACTGATTTATGACCGATTGATTACCGTTAATCACCGATTACTGTTAAACGAAACTGATAATGACTGATAACTAACTGATAATCGAACTGAATGAAATACTGAACCGACTGACTGAAATTGAAACTGAATTGACTGAGTATATGTTAGTTAATTGCATTCTATCTGTTTGATTGTCTGATTATCTGTTCATGCTTATATGTTTAAACTGCTAATTGAAGGCCTTATCGGCGGCCGAACTAGAAACCGATTGATGTTCCGTGACCCTCATAATTAATATGATTTTATGGTATAATTATCGGAAAACTGATTAGGTGTGATTAAATTAGATTAAAATAAGCCAATTGAAGAGTTGGACTTAATTACCGTTTTGCCATTGAGTGGGCCACTATCTCACACACATACTTGAGCCAAGAACAACATTTCCTCAGCCATTTTCCTTCTCATTGCCGACCAAGAGGGAAGAGAGGAGAGAGAGTGAGAGGAATTGAATTCTACCTTGGGTTTTGCTTGGAGAATTGAAGGAATTGAAGTATAGATTGCATATTTGAGCTCCTAGTCTTCTAATTCAAGCTCTAGGTAAGGATCTTATCTTCTTATTGATGCTATTGAACTAGTTCTTGCATGGTTCATGCTTCATTGTAGAACTAAGTCATGATTTGGGTCATTAATGGTGAATTGAAGCTCATTTCTTGCATGCATGGTTGAATTAATGAGTTTTGAGTTGAATTCATGGTAAATGGTTACATGCATGTCCATGTTGTAAGAGTAGACCATGTTTTCATCTTGTTTTGAAAAGAATGAGCTCATTTGAACAAGCTTTGAAGCTTTGATTTGGTTTAAATCCTTGCATGTTTGCATGTTCTTCATATTCTTGAAAATGGGTTTGAATATGGTTCTAATTGACTCACCTTTGGGGCTTGAATTCATAAATTGAGCTTTGAAACTTGTTATACATTGAATTTAGTTATGTTTTCCAGAATTTGGGCCCAAGAGGTCGAGTTTGGAGTGGTAGAATGCTTGGTTTGAGCTTGGGAGGCAGATCTGAAAATTCCAGATTTGGCTTCCTCGCTCGAGCGAAGGATTCCCCGCTCGAGCGAGCACCTTTGTCCAGGGCTCCGCTCGAGCGACCATCGAGCGACCATCGCGCGTAAAATTTCAGCATCCAGTACTTTTACTGTTTTGCAGACCGCTCGAGCGAAGGATTACTCGCTCGAGCGAAGCCTTTGATTTTGGACTTACGCTCGAGCGTAGAAAGTCTCGCTCGAGCGAGGCTCCTATTTTCAGCAAACTTTACGAAATGTTTTCTAAGTGTATTTTTGCATCCGCATCCCATCCTAGGCATTCTTAGGCCTAGTTTAAGGCATCTTGATGAGGATATCATTGTAGAACACACCAAGGCAAATTAGGGATTAAGTTATGAGATTTCCCAACTGTGTAGCTTAGTGTGTGTTCAATCTGTTAACTGTATAGGGTTGGCGACTAGGGAGACACGCTCTAGCATACTGTAGCCCAGAACTCTGTGAGTAACAATTGTGTAAAGATATGTTCAACTGATTATCTTCTGAATACTGAACTGAACTGTTTACTGAACTGGTATTATTTACTGAATGAATGTATGTCCTTTATTTCTGAACTGTACTGTGGCATCCTTAGTATCTACGGTTTACTGTTACTGTTACTGTCACAGAGATCTCTGTCGGTTTCCTTGTGGAACCACTACTGTTTACTGACTGATGGCCATCATTACTGTTCGGTCTTTTAAGACCTACTGTTACTGTTATGCTAATGGATGTACCACATATGACTGTTTACTGTACTGAGCAACTGAATTACTGATTGAAATGAACTGTTTTCATTACTGTAAGGACATTCATTCTAAACCCCTTTACGCTTTATGTTATTCACTGGGCTTTAGCTCACTGCTCATATATATATGTAGGTGTACAGGCACCAGACCGCAGCTAGAGGCGTCAGGGTTACTCCAGTTTTGTCAAGCCAGCCTTCGTGCCTCACTGCGAGGTTCCGAGTTGCCATGCTATGGCTTGGGGGTGTTTTGTTGGTTTTCCCCCGCCTGTCTTCTGTACTGTCTAACCGTTCTGTATAGCCTGACTGTTTACTGTACTGTTGTACAGGGATTAGGTCCCTGTACTGTGTGACTGTAAATTTTGTATAGACCGTACTGTTTTGTACAGACGGAATGTTTTCTGTACTGTTCTATAGGGTTGAGTCCCTAGTTTGAATGGATGTAAATATTGTACTTACTGTTCTGTACTGTTTATGTGTGAATGTATGAAAAGCCTTTTTGCATACAGACTGTCACAGCTCAATGGACACTATTTAATTACTGTATTGGCTTCCGCCAGGCCCTGTACTTTGTTTTACTGTATTACTGTTCTGCAGGCCTTCGGTAATCTCGGATTACTGGCCGGTTACGGTGCTAAACCCATGGGGCCGGGTTTGGGTCGTGACAGAGTGGTATCAGAGCGATACTTACCACGAGTTATACCGCACACACGTGTCCAAATGAGCTATAGGGTGTCCTAGAAAAGTCATTAGGGCATCTCATGAGCATGATAAGTGTGTGGTTATGTTATGACTGAATGCATGCTAATGTGGTAAACTGTTAAACAAATGACTGCTTATGTTTAAAAACTGTTATAACTGCTTATAGTGAAATGGACAATGCAAATGAACCTGAATCCTCGTCTACCGAGGCAAGAATGGAAAGAATGGAAAGAATGATAGAACTGATAACTGCTAGACTGGAACAACAACAGAACCAACAGCCCCCACCTCCTCCTCCTCCGGTACAGCCGGAACCTAATGTTAATGTGGATGATGGGGATATTATTGCTCTCACCCATAAATTCAGTAAGATGAAACCGCCATCCTTCCAGGGAGGCCTTGAACCGTTAAAAGCTGAAGCGTGGGTGCTTGAGACAGAGAAATTATTTGAGGTGTTCCCGTGCTCTGAAGCGAATAAAGTACTGTTAGCTACCTTCACCTTACAAGAAGAAGCTAGAAGGTGGTGGATGTTAATCCGTGAAACAAACACTGTTATGACTTGGGCTCAGTTCAAGGAGTCCTTCTTTGAAAAGTACTTCCCTCAGTGTGTCAGGGATAGAAAAGTGACTGAATTTGAACAGCTGAAGCAGGGCACAATGTCCGTTGCAGAATATGAAACCAAATTTACTGAACTTGCCCGTTATGCACCGCACATGGTGGATACTGAATATAAGAAGGCCAGAAAATTTGAAGGTGGCCTTAATGTGGCAATACTTGACCGGATAAATGTTTTGAAATTACCGAATTTTGTGGGTGTTCTCGACCGGGCATTGATGGCCGAGTCGAACATTGCAGCAGTGAAACAATCTGAAACACCAACAACTGAATGGCATGGAAAAAGGCAGAGTTTCAAATTTAAGAAAGGCAAGCACAACCCAGCCAACAAGAAACAGAATACGGGGTTGACAACTAGCCCCAGCCAAGGGAGTGGTTTCATACCACCCTGTTCTGAATGTGGCAAGAAGCACAAAGGGGTTTGCTACAGAATATCTGGAGCCTGTTACAGGTGTGGCAAGGTGGGCCACATGGTTAAAGACTGCCCCTCTGCTCCACAAGCCAGTGGTAAAGCTGCACCAAGCGCAGCAGTATCAAATGCTCCACCAAAGCCTAACCCTAAAGCTACCGGGAAAGAGCCTACGAGGCAAGGCCGAGTGTTCGCACTAGTACCGGGAGATGTGCAGAATACCGAGACCGTTGTGTCAGGTATTCTCTCTATCTGTACTCAAAATGCATATGTACTGATTGATTCGGGGTCTACGCATTCTTATGTATCATATGCTTTTTCACGGAAATTGGATAGACCCTTAGAACCCATGAACTATCTGCTAGCCGTATCATCACCCGTAGGGGGATCCATGACATGTGCTTATATGTACCCCGCATGTGAAATTATTGTTGGGGATATGCATCTGTTTATTGATTTACTGCCATTGAACATTGATCATTTTGACGTAATATTGGGGATGGATTGGTTACAAAAATATCATGCCACTATTGACTGTGTGACCAAGCAAGTTGTTTTCCGTCCACCTGGTTTGCCTGAATTTGTGTTTAATGGGAGTGGAGTAGTACCTCCTCCGTATTTGATTTCGTCAGTGAAAGCTGTTAAATTAATTAGAAAGGGTTGTAAAGGATATCTGTGTTCTGTACTGACTGTGTCTACTGATGATAGTGTTAAAACTGATGTGAATTGTATTCCTATAGTCAGGGAATTTCCAGATGTTTTTCCAGATAATCTTCCAGGAGATTTGACTGATAGGGAGATTGAATTTACCGTTGATGTGATTCCCGGAACACAACCAGTTTCTAAAGCTCCTTACAGAATGGCTCCAACTGAACTGAAGGAACTGAAAGTGCAATTGCAAGAACTGTTAGATAAAAAGTTCATCAGACCTAGCACTTCGCCATGGGGTGCTCCTGTTTTGTTTGTCAAGAAGAAAGATGGCTCACTGAGACTGTGCATTGACTACCGTGAACTGAATAAGGTAACTGTAAAGAACAAATACCCTTTGCCACGCATTGATGATTTATTTGATCAGTTACAGGGTGCACAAGTGTTTTCTAAGATTGATCTCAGATCGGGGTATCATCAACTGAAGGTTAAACCGGAAGACATCGATAAAACTGCTTTTAGAACGAGGTATGGACATTATGAATTTTTGGTTATGCCTTTTGGAGTCACGAATGCACCAGCTGCTTTTATGGACCTCATGAACAGAATTTTTAAACCATACCTTGATGACTTTATTGTTGTATTTATCGATGACATATTGATTTACTCCAAAAGTATAGAACAGCATGAACATCATCTGAGACTTGCCCTACAAACCTTAAGGGAACAGAAACTGTATGCTAAACTGTCTAAATGTGAATTTTGGCTTGACCATGTTATGTTTTTGGGGCATGTTGTTAGCAAAGATGGAATTTCTGTTGATCCGCAGAAAATTGAAGCTGTGGTGAACTGGCCTAGACCAACAAATGTGACTGAAGTCCGAAGCTTTTTGGGATTGGCTGGATATTACAGAAGATTTGTCAAAGATTTCTCCAAAATTGCCCTACCATTGACTCAGTTAACTCAAAAGGGGACATCATTTGACTGGACCGACCAAAGAGAATCTGCTTTCCAGGAGTTGAAAACTCGACTTGTGACTGCACCAGTTTTGACTTTACCCTCAGGTACGGATGGTTATACTGTATTTAGTGATGCTTCTCATAAGGGTTTGGGATGTGTTTTAATGCAGAATGGGAAGGTTATAGCTTATGCTTCCCGACAACTGAGACCACATGAAAAGAATTACCCGACCCATGATCTGGAACTTGCTGCAGTAGTATTTGCACTGAAAATTTGGCGTCACTACCTGTACGGGGTGACATGTGAAGTATACACCGACCACAAGAGTTTAAAGTATTTCTTCACACAGAAAGAACTGAATATGAGACAGCGGAGATGGCTGGAACTGATTAAAGACTATGACCTACAGATATTGTACCATCCGGGAAAAGCCAATACCGTTGCCGATGCATTGAGCCGGAAATCGATTGGAAACTTAGCCTGGTTGCTTACAGGACAGAAAGAGTTGCTTTGTGACCTTGAAAAATCTGAAATAGAAATTGTTTTGAGAGAACAAGGTGGAACCTTAGCTGCTATTTCTGCTCAACCGGCGCTGATTGAGGAGATTAAAGAGAAACAGCAACTGGATGACTTCTTGAAAAAGATCATCGAAGAAAGAGAATCTAAACCGAGACCGGGATTCAAATGTGAGAATAATGTACTGAAATTTCAAGAAAGACTGTGTGTACCGAATGATACTGAACTGAAAAGAAGAGTTCTGCAAGAAGGCCACAATTCGAAATTGTCTATCCATCCGGGGAATACGAAAATGTACCAAGATCTGAAACAGAATTTCTGGTGGCCGGGAATGAAGAAAGAGATTGCTGATTTTGTATCCAAATGTCTTCATTGCCAACAGGTCAAAGCTGAACATCAACGACCTGCCGGACTATTGCGACCCCTACCCATACCAGAGTGGAAATGGGAGCACATCACGATGGATTTTATCGTTGGGTTACCTCGCTCCAGAAAAGGTATGGATTCAATTTGGGTTATCGTTGATAGACTAACCAAATCTGCTCACTTCTTACCTGTCAAGACAATCTATAATGCGGACAAATTGGCTGTTATCTATATTGATGAGATTGTAAGACTGCATGGAGTGCCTGTGTCTATTGTTTCTGACAGGGATTCGAAGTTTACATCGAGGTTTTGGCAAAGCCTACAAACTACACTGGGTACTGAACTGAGACTGAGTAGTGCCTATCATCCTCAGACAGATGGCCAATCAGAAAGGACCATCCAAACTCTGGAGGATTTACTGAGAATGTGTGTCCTTGATTTTCAGGGAGACTGGGAAAGTCATCTGCCATTAGTTGAATTCGCCTACAACAACAGCTACCATTCGAGTATTGGAATGGCGCCTTTTGAGGCATTGTATGGCAGAAAATGTAGATCTCCAATTTGCTGGGCAGAAGTTGGAGATGGGCCTTTGCTTGGGCCCGAGATTGTATATGAAACAACTGAAAAAGTGAAACTGATACAGCAAAGATTGAAAACTGCACAGAGTAGACAGAAAAGTTATGCAGATGTCAGAAGACGGGACAGAGAGTATGAAGTGGGTGATCACGTTTTTGTGAAAGTGACACCAATGAAAGGCCAGACTTGTTTTGGAGTCAAAGGCAAGTTAGCACCGAGATACGTCGGACCTTATGAGATTATTGAGAAAATTAATCCGGTGGCGTATCAAGTTGCGCTCCCTCCTGAAATGGAACACATGCATAATGTTTTCCACATTTCTATGTTAAGAGACTATCTCCGGGATCCCTTCCATGTAATAGAGCCTACCCACGTAGTGTTGAGTGATGACTACACATACGAGGAACGGCCTATACAGATTGTAAACAGACGGATCAAGAAACTGAGGAATAAAGAGATCCCGTTAGTGAAAGTTGACTGGCAAAACCACGGTGGCGCGTATGCCACTTGGGAAAGGGAAGATGACATGGCCAAACGATATCCTGAACTGTTTCCACTGAATCCTGTTTTCTTCCAGAATGAAGGTAACTCGAGTTTAGAGGACTAAACTCTTTATAAGGAGGGGAGACTGTAACAACCCTCGTACTGTTTACTGATTTATGACCGATTGATTACCGTTAATCACCGATTACTGTTAAACGAAACTGATAATGACTGATAACTAACTGATAATCGAACTGAATGAAATACTGAACCGACTGACTGAAATTGAAACTGAATTGACTGAGTATATGTTAGTTAATTGCATTCTATCTGTTTGATTGTCTGATTATCTGTTCATGCTTATATGTTTAAACTGCTAATTGAAGGCCTTATCGGCGGCCGAACTAGAAACCGATTGATGTTCCGTGACCCTCATAATTAATATGATTTTATGGTATAATTATCGGAAAACTGATTAGGTGTGATTAAATTAGATTAAAATAAGCCAATTGAAGAGTTGGACTTAATTACCGTTTTGCCATTGAGTGGGCCACTATCTCACACACATACTTGAGCCAAGAACAACATTTCCTCAGCCATTTTCCTTCTCATTGCCGACCAAGAGGGAAGAGAGGAGAGAGAGTGAGAGGAATTGAATTCTACCTTGGGTTTTGCTTGGAGAATTGAAGGAATTGAAGTATAGATTGCATATTTGAGCTCCTAGTCTTCTAATTCAAGCTCTAGGTAAGGATCTTATCTTCTTATTGATGCTATTGAACTAGTTCTTGCATGGTTCATGCTTCATTGTAGAACTAAGTCATGATTTGGGTCATTAATGGTGAATTGAAGCTCATTTCTTGCATGCATGGTTGAATTAATGAGTTTTGAGTTGAATTCATGGTAAATGGTTACATGCATGTCCATGTTGTAAGAGTAGACCATGTTTTCATCTTGTTTTGAAAAGAATGAGCTCATTTGAACAAGCTTTGAAGCTTTGATTTGGTTTAAATCCTTGCATGTTTGCATGTTCTTCATATTCTTGAAAATGGGTTTGAATATGGTTCTAATTGACTCACCTTTGGGGCTTGAATTCATAAATTGAGCTTTGAAACTTGTTATACATTGAATTTAGTTATGTTTTCCAGAATTTGGGCCCAAGAGGTCGAGTTTGGAGTGGTAGAATGCTTGGTTTGAGCTTGGGAGGCAGATCTGGAAATTCCAGATTTGGCTTCCTCGCTCGAGCGAAGGATTCCCCGCTCGAGCGAGCACCTTTGTCCAGGGCTCCGCTCGAGCGACCATCGAGCGACCATCGCGCGTAAAATTTCAGCATCCAGTACTTTTACTGTTTTGCAGACCGCTCGAGCGAAGGATTACTCGCTCGAGCGAAGCCTTTGATTTTGGACTTACGCTCGAGCGTAGAAAGTCTCGCTCGAGCGAGGCTCCTATTTTCAGCAAACTTTACGAAATGTTTTCTAAGTGTATTTTTGCATCCGCATCCCATCCTAGGCATTCTTAGGCCTAGTTTAAGGCATCTTGATGAGGATATCATTGTAGAACACACCAAGGCAAATTAGGGATTAAGTTATGAGATTTCCCAACTGTGTAGCTTAGTGTGTGTTCAATCTGTTAACTGTATAGGGTTGGCGACTAGGGAGACACGCTCTAGCATACTGTAGCCCAGAACTCTGTGAGTAACAATTGTGTAAAGATATGTTCAACTGATTATCTTCTGAATACTGAACTGAACTGTTTACTGAACTGGTATTATTTACTGAATGAATGTATGTCCTTTATTTCTGAACTGTACTGTGGCATCCTTAGTATCTACGGTTTACTGTTACTGTTACTGTCACAGAGATCTCTGTCGGTTTCCTTGTGGAACCACTACTGTTTACTGACTGATGGCCATCATTACTGTTCGGTCTTTTAAGACCTACTGTTACTGTTATGCTAATGGATGTACCACATATGACTGTTTACTGTACTGAGCAACTGAATTACTGATTGAAATGAACTGTTTTCATTACTGTAAGGACATTCATTCTAAACCCCTTTACGCTTTATGTTATTCACTGGGCTTTAGCTCACTGCTCATATATATATGTAGGTGTACAGGCACCAGACCGCAGCTAGAGGCGTCAGGGTTACTCCAGTTTTGTCAAGCCAGCCTTCGTGCCTCACTGCGA
This sequence comes from Camellia sinensis, assembly GCF_055761805.1. NCBI lineage: Eukaryota > Viridiplantae > Streptophyta > Magnoliopsida > Ericales > Theaceae > Camellia > Camellia sinensis. Next base: position 174,822,281 of record NC_138967.1, read on the forward strand.
GGTTCCGAGTTGCCATGCTATGGCTTGGGGGTGTTTTGTTGGTTTTCCCCCGCCTGTCTTCTGTACTGTCTAACCGTTCTGTATAGCCTGACTGTTTACTGTACTGTTGTACAGGGATTAGGTCCCTGTACTGTGTGACTGTAAATTTTGTATAGACCGTACTGTTTTGTACAGACGGAATGTTTTCTGTACTGTTCTATAGGGTTGAGTCCCTAGTTTGAATGGATGTAAATATTGTACTTACTGTTCTGTACTGTTTATGTGTGAATGTATGAAAAGCCTTTTTGCATACAGACTGTCACAGCTCAATGGACACTATTTAATTACTGTATTGGCTTCCGCCAGGCCCTGTACTTTGTTTTACTGTATTACTGTTCTGCAGGCCTTCGGTAATCTCAGATTACTGGCCGGTTACGGTGCTAAACCCATGGGGCCGGGTTTGGGTCGTGACACAAAGTGTGTACAAGGGTGCGAGACCAAGATCAGTAACAAAAATAAATAAGTATGTGAGCAGTGTATGTATACTCAGGAGAAGATTGGGTAAAAGTAAAATCATGAGACAAACATACCCAAATACATGATAGAATTCAACGCACAAATTTATAATAAAAAACATGAACGGGTTGGCGATGGCAGCAAATAATGCAGTGGAGTTTTTTAAGGAAAACACAGATTGAAAAGAGGGAAAGCAGTGACTTACCAGAAGGAAGTGACGCTGGTGTGAGGTACGCCGAAGTTGAACCCTAGTGATACGAGTGGCAGAATAGTGGATACTTCGCCAGTGAAGGTGAACGGAAGTGGTTGCAGAAAGCTTTGAGAAGATGACAATGGTGGATTAAAGAGAGAGAAAGCTTGAAGCACAGAGAGAAATAAGAAAATGTGAGGTGAAAAGGCGAAGAGAGAGGGAGTGTTTTTGTTAAAACACGAAAAGGCGGCAAATCGCAATTAGTGTGCCTAGGACGACATGCTTGTCAGACGGTGCACGCAAGAGCGATGCGACTTAATGGCGCGTGTTAGGTACGGTTCAATGGGGGAAGAGGCGCGTAGCAAAAACGGTTGAATTACTATGCATAACAGCTCATACGTGTGTAAAAACTTTTAGAGTTCTTGATTTAATGAAGTAAAGACCTCGGCTTGGGAGATGATCTCGACTAGAGAACTTGAAAAAACTTGGTTCTTGGTTCTAAAGTATTGATGCAAACACACTGAAGTGTTTATCATATGGAAGCCGATGAGTGATAACCTCGGTAATAAAGGGTAGAGCAAGCTTAGCCGACGTGCTCTATGGTCGAAAGGTTTAGGTTCCATCACCTCAGGATCACGAGGTAATAGAACCTAGGAGGCAGTTGTGGGGACATATTTGTTGAGTGACAGCACGTGGCTAAGGTGGCACCGAAGTGCCAGCGGAGGTGCCACGTGTTTTGGTCATGGTGCCGAGGTGATCTTAGCTAGGCCGAGGTTATCTGCAGAGATACCGGAATCCGAGATGAACGGATAAAGGACAGGAGTCTTAGAATGGAGGAGGACCTTGGCTTGGATAAGGATAAAGCTTTCAAGGAATTTATCTTTATCCAGTGGAGAGTCTAGGATAAGCATTGAGCCAGAGTCCAAGAGGAACTAGGCTTCTACAAGGATCAGGTTAGTACTGACTATAAAGGTAGGGTACCCTCATGGGTCTAAGGTACGCTTTTATATTATGGCATTGTTAGTTAAGCACAATTGGTCATCTTTGAGAGATATTGATTACTGACTTGATTGTCGGAGTGCCCCCGGGTGGAAGAACCACCGCAAGAGTCTTTTCTTTCTGTAACAGGTTGTTCGGACGCAATCTATTCTGCCAGTGTTCTCTAACTGAGGACCTGTTTCGTAGTGTAGTCAGAAAACAGCACACACAAATATTATCCATCCGTTATGAATTAGCATTTGGATAAAAAAGATCACATGCAAATCTAGAGTGACCAAAATTCTAACTTTACATATGGTCTTTTTTCGTTTAAAATTCTAACAATATTATCAGAGAAATTATATGCAACAAAACTGAAAGTGTAAGATTTAAATTAAAATTAAAATTACAATGACCAACTTCATTACTAATCAGGTAATTTATTCAATTTTATTTTATTTATTTTATTTATTTATTTATTTTTTTTGTGTGGTTCATTCTCTATTTGTAACTTTATTAATCATCATTTTGACTTTGAGATCAATCATCGAGTTCCAAACAAACCCTAAACAAACATGTAAATTAATTAAACAATGGACTAACCAAGATTGACTCGCACAAATTTGATTATTATGAAGTTGATTATGAAGTTGTTCCTTCATAAGAAATGACAAAAAAAAAAGTTACATGCTTGCTTACGTGTCTGGTGCCCATTCGTTTGTTTCCTCTAGTAACTAGTGAACCATATAGAGATAACTTTAGCTATGCAATGGCCGGCTTGACTAGCAAGTCTCTTTTAACACTTACGTCTCGTTTGGGGAATAGATTTTTTTAGTAATTTTTTAAATATTTAGTTAAAATATGATTTAAAAAAATTAATATGTTTGGAATGATTTTTTGATTTTTTACGAAAAGATGTGTAAAAGTAGAGAAAAAATGAAATCTTTATTTTTTTGATATAAGTTGTTGGCTTTTTGATTTTTGTAATAACTTTTTGAGTTTTTAGCTACAATAGCCACTTGCCAAACGAGGCCTTAAACAATGTTTGCATTAGTTGGCAATTTAGATATTTCTTAGGCTTGAAATGAGTGACTACATTAGGAGAATCCTACCTTAATATTGAGTAAATTTACATATACAATATATATATATATATATATATATATATCACCGCATTTATTTAATCTATTCATTTCATTTCTTATGTGTATTCATATAATAAATTTTATGTGTATATGTATGTTTAATAAATAATGAAATCATCATACCACATTAGATTACATACAAAAAGTGAAAAGTTTCAGTGATATATTTTAGGTGATATAGCAATCCTCATAGAAAAAAAAAAAAAAAAAAATCAAGATGCAAATTATTTGCACGATAGGATTTATCGTAATACTAATGTTTACATTTAGAAAAAAATTATTATTTTGTAATTAAAAATGTGCATGCAGAGACTAGGGTTATAAAATGAATCAAATTGTGTTCAGCTAGTTAAAAGGTCGTTTGATATTGACTCATTATATAATTAAGCCAAACTCATCAAAAGTTCAAGACAAACTTGAACAATTATTACTCGGTTAGATAAGCTTTATATGTTTTATAAAAAGTTAAGCTATGCTACTCAACTAATTTAAATCCCTAATATAGACACTTTTGATGTTGCTGGACCTATTACAGTAATGTTACAAACTCAAAAATTTTACCTCGAAATTTGTCCAAAAAATCCAATATGTGATTCACATTCATTATAGATGTAAGTGCATCGTTCAAGAGTTAAATCTGCACCATATATTAACCTTCTATGTAAAAAATTGGACTTCAATTCTGGATGCTTAACTTCTTTTAACTTATTAGAAAATGAATTCATTCATGCACTAAAAATTTTGAGCAATACACAAATTCTCGTTTGTCCAATATAATAAATTTTATATTCAAAAAATGTATTGATGCTACCTAAAAGTATAGACATCATAAAATCAGACTTGACCTATTAGGGTTGGCTTTATGATCAGTCTAATACCACCTATCACAGCCAATCGATGCAATGTAATGTTTCTGCACAATGTTTCATTAATCAAACACGGCACTAAATTCCAAATCAATTTCAATGTGTACTATTTTAAGCATAGATTTACAGGGGTAAAGATAGTACCAATGCATTTACTGGTTACAGTTTTTTTTGTTGAATTTTTTGTCAGTAGTACTAACAAGTTTTGGACTTGCAAAAAGATGTCATAGTGTCAAAGTTTGATTAATGGAGTTAGTAATAAAAACAAGGAATAAATTGAGATTGGTCATCTTGGAGATTTACTTATGCAAATATTTCATTATGCTGTGTTTGGTTGGGAAATTTGAGGAAAAATTTAAAAAGAGAAATAAAAAAGCTAGATAAAATGTGAATAAAACACATCTATATTTCACTTAATTTTACACACTTTTTTCTATTCCCTTTTCAAATCTTTCCCTAAATTCTCCGATCAAACACAGCGTTGGAAAACAAAACAAAGGGAGTTTCTTTTTTGGTGCGTGCTTTGTTTGGATTTGATCATTTCATTAAGAAGTGAAGGTAGGTCCTTGACTTTGTGTTAAAAAATATTTTGCTTTTAAAATTTGAGAGAGAAAGATTTTGATTATTATATAAAAAAAATATTTTTTTATTTAATTTTATTTAATAGTCTTATTAACAAGTGTATGGCAAGAATGGCATTCATGTGCTCCAAAGGACTATATATTTTCTTATTAACATGAGTAATTGAGGAATGTACACTAAACGCTTTACTAGAAGTTATTTAAACATTGGGGGTTTAATTTGAAAAATAAATTATGAAAAAATAATCAATGTATATTTTAAGTTTATTTAGAAATGTGAGATTTCTGGTTAGTTTAAAAAAATAATTTCAGCTTAAGTAGGTAATCAGTAATTACTTTCCCACTCTAAATTGTTCCAAATGATGAAATCACATTCTCATTGTAGACCATCGTTAGTTAAAAAAATAAAAAATAAATAAAAACCTTTTATTACTAACACTTTTTTTTAATATAAGTAAAAGGTTTGGTTGGTGTAGTAATAGAACCCAACAAAATAAGTACGGTTCTCAAAATCAATTCAGAGTACATTAAATTCTCCAAGTTATGGTTACCAAATATAAGAAAAGGAAAATGTTAGAGGTCCCAAATTTTCTACCAAATAAATGATCAAATGTCTCACATGGGTGTGAGGCCCACAAAATTGCGGACCCTACACCCATGTGAGATATTTGGTCATTTATTTGGTAGAAAATTTGGTGTCCCTAACATTACTCATAAGAAAATGGTGCCTTACGCAGCTTTGAAGGAGTCAGGTGCTCACCATTACCATATCTATCTATATATTATACAAGTAAATCTTATGGAACTTCGATACCTCAAACTAAAATTTTTAATTTTTTAATTTTAAATAATTAAAAAAATTCTCTATTGCTCTCATTTAAGAGATTTTTTTTTAATATCTCTTAATTTATGACTTTCAAATAGAAAGTATATCAAATATATAAAATAAAAAATAGAAAATATACTAACCCAGTTCAAAATTCAAATTTGAGGGATACTAAATATGAAAAGCATTCCATTAATTTAAATTTAAAATTATAATAATTTATCCCAAAATATATAAGTTTTAAATAATGATCTATTCCAGGATTTATCTATATATCTATATACTATTATAATTGCAAAATATTGTTATTTCATTAAGGTTGAAAGTTGTGATTCTTTTTTCTCATTTTTTTTTAAAAAATTTTGTTTAATTTTTGTTAATTCGTGTTACAATATAATTGGTCTATAAATTAATTTTATATTCTTGAAATAAAATTTCAAATTTAGATTCTTACTTAAATTATGTTACTATAATTGGAATGAGATCAATATTCATTCTTTAAAATTTCAAATTTAAAATTTTCTTTAAATTATATTATTACAATTGGAATGAAATCAATATTCATGTGTTATAATGATGTGTCATAATATTATTAGTTTAAATATAATTTGTTTTAAATATATTTGTTCAAATTATTAATCGCTATTAATTTTTTTTCTTTTTTTGTTTTAAATTTTATAAAAAAATTTATATCCTTCTAAACTATAAGGATTTGAACAATAATATTTTTTAATATAAATTTTTTTAACAAAAGAACAAAACCTAACTTTTTTAGCACTTATCAAACATGGTAAATTCTATTTTATATATCTATATATTTATCTCAATTGTCAATTAAAGAAATTAAAATGAAGAATAAAGATATCCTTGGCTCAAATTATTAAAAAGTTACTTTTGCTAAAATAAATTAGAAAGAAACGTTAATTTTTTTTTTATTTTTTTATATTAAAAGTGATAGTTCGTTAAACTTTTTTTATTTAAAAAAAAGAAGGTTATTGGTGATAATTTATTATTCATCTAGAATTATTTTCAGATTAAATGAAAGTACCATTTTAAATTTTCTTCTTACCTTTTTTTATTCAAATACTTTTATTTTGTAAGAAATTTGTTTTTATTCTATTTAATATTTTATCATAATTTTTAAATTAAAAAGAATTTCTAAAAAATCATATTCAAATTATTTATGCCCTTAATTATAAAAGGTAAATTTTTTTAATATCAACTCAGTGATAGTTTGGGAAGTGCCAAATAAATATACTTTTTTACTTTTTATAAAAATATATATAAAAAAGTAAAGATGTGATGTAACCTTAAAAAGATAAAAAAAATAAAAAAAATGAGCTAATATGACACTTTCCAAACAACCCTTTATTGGATGATGCCTTTCTAAAAAGTGTTTTTTTAAAAATATTTTCAAGAAAAATTCTATTGAAAATCTTAAGTATATTGTTTTTTCTTTTGTTCATTAATATTACATTTTTAATTAATTTTATTTATTATTTAAAAAAATAAATTTGCAAATAATTTATATATTTATATATATAATTTTGTTTTGATAGCTCAGATTATTAGTATTCCTATTCAAGTCCACTCAAATTTAATATGAATTTCTAAATTTCAGCATAAGTTCTCACTTAATTAAAAACTATGTTATTCAATCTTTAAAAAATTTTAAACTTGACTCAAGTTGTTTAGGTTGAGCTCACCTAAGTTTACAATTCTAAAAAGGAGGGTTGAAAGTTACATGATTAAATTTGTGACAAATTAAAAAATAATAAATAAAATGTGAGAAAATTGTAGGACTTAAATTATAAATTTCAATCTTCTTTGTTTTCACAACTTGCATACAAAAATATATTATATATATTATTAATTTTTTTGTATAAAAAAATTGTAGGATGGTTTACCACTAGTGTATATATATATATATAGTACAGAAACATACGTTTTAGGGTGTGTTTGATTGGACGGACTGAAAAATGGGGGATTAGAATCCTTCGGACTTGAGTCCTGGGACTGTGAATCCCCCGGATTATTTGGTCGGATTGGATATGTATCCTGTGTTTGTTTTTCCATGAGATTATTTGGTCGGATTGGATATGTATCCTGTGTTTGTTTTTCCATGAGATTAGATGTCTGGATAGGACTATTTTCAGTGAATCCAACATTTGGTTGGACGGACTGGATAGGATAAATGAACAAAAGACTATTTTACCCTTTTTCAATTGTTTACTAAGTAATAGCAATATTAAACATATCTTTAATATTTTAATTATTTTTAATTAAATAAATTTATTTTTTTAAAATAAATAAATAAATAAATAAAATATCAATAAAATTTGTTTTAAATCATTACTGTATAACAAATCATTATTTTTTTTACATGCAAAACTTTACTGTGTTTGTTTATTTACACAATTAAATAAATTTATTTTTTTACACAATTAAATAAATAAATAACCACTAAATTTGATTTAATAAAATACTGTATAACCTGTATAAAAAATTTATATTATTTTTTTAATTAAAATTTTAAATAAATTTTAAATAAAACACATATTAAAATTTAAATAATGAAATTAAATAAATTATAAACAAAATTTTAAAATAAAACATCAATAAAATATCTATAAAAAATTATTTTAAAAATTTAAATAAATAAAACATCAATAAAAGTTAAATAAAATTATTTTATTTTTAAATTGAGACATTTAAATTTCATTGAATTTTATTAAATATAATACATAATTAAATAGTAGAGGGTCAAAATGGTCATTTTCGCATCTAATCCCAACAGTAAATAGTCCCCCACATTCTATCCCACCCCCCTAGGACACAATAGTCCCCCATATGGGGGACATGGAGTCCGGCCGGACTCCATGTCCGGCGAACTAAAAAAAATCAAACGGCGGATAAGGAACACTATTTGAATTGTAATCCAAATAGTGGATAGTCCCCCCCTCCAATCCCCCCAATCAAACACGCCCTTAATGGCTTCTTTTTTTTCTTATACACTTACCTATTATAAATGAAAAATGCTATGAACCTCAAATAATCTATCAAATTTTTTATCAAACCTTTCACATGGGTGTGGGATCCACACAAACCCACATGTGTGTGTGCATCCCACACCCAGTAAAAAATTTGATAAATTATTTAGGATCCTTAGCATCACTCATTATAGATATGTTACCATAATGCTACAATCACCACATTCTTATATCACATTTGATTTACTTTATAAATTGTCATTACCATATTAAAAATTAAAAACTTACATAATATTAGAACTCATTCAACCAATGCATATCCTCTGTTTTCTAATCCAGTAATGACAACTCATATAATAAATCAAATGTGATATAAAAGTACCTATGATGATTGTAATATCATTTAATGTGTTTGGTTTGAGTTTTTTTAATTAAGTTTTTTGAAAATTGAATTTTTTAGTTTACATATTCTTTTGTTTTTAGTGAATATTTTTAAAATTTTAAACATTTTTTTTTAATTTTTTAGATGTATCTTAGTTAAATGCATCTAAAAAGTAAAAAAATTGTAAAAAAATATTTTAAAAAATTAATAAATACATAAAAATACAAAAAATATACTAAATTCTTGTATTTTTTTTATAATTTTGGTATTTAGTGAATTTTTAAAAGATTTTTTTTACAATTTTTTACTTTTTAGGTGTATTTATGTTAGGTGTGTCTAAAAAATAAAAAAATTGCTTAAAATATTAAAAAAATTCAATAAAAACAAAAAAAATACGGAAAATAAAAATGTAAAATTTACTGAAAAGTATTTCCAGAAAAATAAAAACAATCAAGCTGATTGTATTTATTTACCCCCAGTAAACAAGCAGTTTGACATCAGTGACTGAACCAAGAGCTTGAACATAACAGTATATGTGCGGTGACAATTCAAATCTGAAGAAACTGAACTTGCAACCAATGCTTAGAGTTCTTCTACTTAATACAGAAATCAATCATAAAATTAGAAACAATTCTTCATATAAGTGTAAGATTCATCTCATGGGAGAGGGTTATATCCAATCTATGACCGATTTGTGTTTCTACATTTCTCAAATCATTATATAATATATTCAAAGGGTGCTACTGACCTGCTATTGTAAATTCCACACAAACTATATAATGTGAGTGTCTGGAAAGTGAGTTTTTTTTATAGATTTTTTTAATTGTAGGATATTATTAGAGAAAAAAAAAAAATTTGTAATTGGAAAGATAATTGAGTTTTTTTGTGATTAGATGTGATGTTTGTGAGAAAAAAAAATAAAATGATTATGAAATTTGATATGATATTTTATTTAAATTTGTTTTTTTTTTTGATTTTGGAACAAATTTGTCTTTTAATGAAAAAAACAAAAAAAAATCCAAAAAATTTGTTCCCAAACACCGCCATTGGACTAGGTCCTGGTGGTGTTAGGGACTGGAGATATAAGGGATGTAAGAGGGACCACTTCAGTTCATGTATTACGCATCACATAGTTCTTGAATACTTTTACAGGGTGTGCTGATTTATAATATATTATAAATAGATTAGCTGTCTGTTTTTGTTTTATGCTTCCTTTGTGTTCTTCACTAGCCTAAATAAATTATAATATTTACGAGTAACATCTGAGAAAGTTTCCACCCTTCCTAGAATCACCTAAGCAGGCTGTGCCAAATCTGGATGCTGTGTGTGTGTGAGAGAGAGAGACGGAACATTTCCATTAAGGCCAAGTTTGACATGATTGAAAAAAGACAAAAAGTCAAAAAGTCACTATCCTATTTAAGTCAAATCATCTTATTTAAGTCACATCACCTCTCTAACACATCACTTCAAACCCAACCCATATTTCATAAAAAGTCAAAAAGTACACTTATTTAGTCTTTTCAAACTAGGCTTAAATATCATACTCGAAAAAAAAAAAGGGGGAACAAAAACCCATAAGTAGATTGTGGACAAAAATGTGTGAAGCGAAATTCTTTATCGCCCAAGTGGTGGTGGTAGGGGGGGGGCCAAAAACCCATAAAGCCTCGTTTGGCAAGAGGCTATTTTAGCCAATTAGGTAAAAAGTTACTAAATTAGTTAAAAAGCCAACAACTCATACCAAAAAGTTAAAGATTCTCTTTTCTCTCTACTTTTTGCACATCTTTTCGTAATTAGCCAAAAAGTCATCCCAAACATACAAGTTTTTTTTACCTACCTTTTTAGCCAAATAGCTAAAAAGTTACTAAAGTAGCCTGTTCCCAAACGAGGCCTAAGTAGATTGTGTACAAAAATGTGTGAAGCAAAATCCTATATCGCTCAAGTACAAAAATAATATTAAGCATATAAGTGTGAGGTAGGCCTGTAAGTGGATCGGATTCGGATCGGATTTGTCAAAATCCAAATCCGATCCGATTAAGACAAACCTGAATCCGATCCGAATCCATTTAGTCCATATCCAATTATAGATATCCGAATCCGATGATTTCGGATATCTGATCCGATAATCCGATCTGATCCATTTATTTATTTATTGAGCTATAATTTTAGATAATTTGATTTTTTTATTTTTATTTTATTTTTTAATTTTGTGTTTTTTTCATTCAAATTGAGAATAATCAGATCGGATTATCGGATTATCAGATCGGATCGTATTTTTTCTTATTCAATCCGTTTAATAAACGGATTAAACGAATTTGGATTATCGGATTGGATTTTTTATAAACGGATTCGGATTATCGGATCGGATTCGGATTAAATCTGATCCATTGACAACCCTAGTGTGAGGGCATCCTTACCTCTTGAATTAGCTTTTAGGGTTAAGTTCTACTCAAGATTGTGTAACATAATATCAGAGCCGAAGTACTGATAGGGGTGGACCTACTAGGACCAATCCGTACCGAACCAAACCATTTAAATAAGATTCTGAATTACATATTGACTTTCCTACTAGAATAAAATAGTGATGCATTGAGCAAACAAATAGAAAATTGACCAAATATACAATACATGACAAATGGTCCAGATTGATTCTAATCTGGAACCGTGAACTGAATACTAAAATCAATCCATAAACCATGATTCCTTAATTTTCCAATCAAGAACCGAGCCGTACCGTGGATTTAAAAACCAAACCAAACCTACCGAATTGGACTGGATCGGTTTGGTTTGCGAATTATACGAATTCCTTACTTAGCTCTACTTAGGGATGGGTAGGGTGCATATCCTTGGCCTACATACCACAAGCATTGAGTGAACACGTTGGGCGTGACAGAGGATGTGAAGTAAAGTCACATCGCCTGATTATTAACTTACAAGTTATTTGAGATGAACTATATAAGTGCACTTTTTGACTTTTTACGAAAAAATGTGTATTAAAATATTGTATGAAATACCAAAATTACCTTCCTATCCTTCTAACAGTGCACTGAGTACACCTTCCTACCCTTTTGACAGTGCACTGAGCACTAAGCCCTTGCCACTTCCCCTCTCACAGTGCACTGAGCTGCACTGGTGCATTGTTTGACTTTTTCTTTTTTCTTTTTTTTTTTCTTTTTTCTTAAACAGTCGTGAGCTATGCATGTCAGTGAAGGGCAAAAATGTCTTTTTGCCCTATGAGTACTCAGCCCCATTTTCCCACCCAAACATTGTGAATAGTATAATTTTTTTTACTTTTTTAAGTGACTTTTTAGCTTTTTGTATTTTTTAAATGATGCAAAACAAGCACTTAATATTAAGCATATAAGCGCGAGGACACCCTCACCTCCTGGGGGTAAGGAAGGGTGTAAAGCGAAGTCCCATATCACCAAACTACTAATTTAATATTAAGCATATAAGCGTGAGGGCACCTTTACCTTAATAGCTAGCTTTTAGAGTGAGTTCTACCTAAGACCGTGTAACAAAATGATCATGCAAATCAATTGATGCCACAACTTAAAGAAAATAGTAAAAGAAACCAAGTATTGATCCACAAATAACAAACTTGTTTGGCAAACTGTTTTCGGGAATTTTATTTATTTATTTATTTTCAAAATAACTCACTTTTTAAGAAAACTAAAAGGTGGATTCTGTACAAAATTGAAAACAAAGGGTGTTTTTGTACTTTTTTTGTTTTGTTTTTATTTTAAAAAACATGAAAATGAAAATGAAGAAAATGAGAATGCTATTTTTCTTTTTGACATTTCTTTTCATTTTTCTCAACAAATTCAAGAACCAAACATATCAAGAACAATCACAACCTGTATTATCATCTATAATGAATCAAATGAGAGTAACTCAACCTGAGAAGAAAATTCCAGATAAAAATTAAGGCCGAGCTCCCTAGATGTGAAACCCGTGCAGTCAATTCCTGTGGTTTGGTAGCAATTTATAGAGCATAATCTGCACATACGGCAATCAAAATCATTTTAATATCCAATCACAATCAATAGGGGTAAAAAGTCTAATGAACCAAATGAAAGCAACTAACTCACCCTGAGAAAGAATGTTGTGAAAACTCACACTTCAACAGTTTAACATAAATGTTCACAAGATGGTGCACCTATGAACTCTTAGTGGTGTCAATGTAGTTTTGTCTGACGGAAAGGCGTCCATCAAAGTGTACATGCCACGGTTTTGAACTCATTCAAGCAAGCGTGCAGTATTTTCTGGCGCTTTTGAAGAGACTGCCGCTCATTTTGTAGGATGTCAATTGCTCCAGGTGCAACAAACATGTCCTTGAATTTCTCATCATTGACCGCAAACAAGTCCAGTCCAAGTGCTACCACAAGCCTTTCCCGGCTGTGTAAATGAAAGAGAGCAAAAATAGTAAGTTGCAAAATCAATGTAAACAGCATAACAGATACAGAAAATTTTAGTTCACGGAGTTTGGGCATGGGTCCCATTGGCAATCCTATTGATTGGTTCAATTTGGTTGAGAAAAAAGAAGACAAGGACACAAGGCTTGCAGCCTAGATGTCTCAACAAAAGGCATTTTCCTGTGCAGATAGATTTAAGTACTCATTTCTTTGCAGGATTCATGGACCGATGTCTAAGGGTAATCTCTTTCTCAATCAATACAATGGCACACTCAAGCCAACATTTGCATACATTCTACAGAGAAGATCAATGAAGAATGCTTTGTTCAATCCCTTAAAACGTGATTAAACGAGTGGGAAGCAAGAAATGAGGATGGTGCATTACTGTTTGGTCTGAGTGCGTAGATGTATTCCAGACATTTTCCACTGTGCTTATAGGCTGTGTTTGGTATGTAGGAATGAATTGAAGTGGGAATGGAATGAGAGAATGAGAAAAGAAAATAAGGTTGAATGGAATGGAATGCACATTCCCATCCCACTCTTTGGTTGCCAATGTGGAATGATGTAGGACTGGAATGACGTAGGAAAGGAATGACAAGGGAAAGGGAATAAAAAGCTGGAATGAGCAATCAGCCCAATGTGCTCATAATGTGAACAAAAAAACAACAGAAAAAAATGCTCCCCAAGCATGTTGGTGAGACAAATACATATACATAGGGGGTGTTTGGGAAGAAAAAAAATAGCTTAATTTAGGCTAAAATTCACAAAAAGACAAAATAGGCTAAAATAACTAATAAGACAAAATATCATATCAAACCCATAATCATTTCACTTTTTCTCTCACAAACATCACATCCAACCATAAAAAAATCCAATCATCTTCCCAAACACAAAAATTTAACCTACTAAAATAGTCAAAAACTAAAATAGCCTACTAAAATAGTAACTTCCCAAACGAAGCCATAGTGGACCAGTTGGCAAATCAATTGATACAATTAGGTTTCTATTGAACACAACATAGCTAAAGAACATCTTGACATCTATGAGAAAAATATAAAAGAACTGTGATCATCATGAGCACCTTGTTTCTAGGGGACATGCATGCCCCTGTGGATGCAAATAGGTCCTACTAAGGAGAAGGTTAGGAACTTACCAAGGGGTTAAGAAACCAGAGTTTAAAGTTGATGTCACGCTCCGCTCAACCAAAACTTCACGTATCCGTGCAAAATGCTGTGCAGCTAAAGAACAGATCTCTGAGTAAGCTGACCTTGATCTTAAACTGTTATTATCCCCACTCCTGAATAAAAAACCACCACCATTTTGGGATTGCAAATGATCTGAATTTCTGCTATTGCCCATTATTCTAGGATGCCATTTTCTTGCTCCTATCTCAATGCAGTTTCCAAGTTCCTTCTTAACAGCTCCAATATAATTTTCTTCACTTGGCTGATCTGGTGAAGGAGTCTCGGGTATAGTCATTTGGCTTTCTCGAAGAGCTTCTCTGGCTTCTGGAACTTTTCCTGGTGTGGTTTGCTGGACAGTCTTTTCTGGTGGTATATTCTCTTGGTCTTTCGTGGTTTCACCTCTCAACGCTGCCTCCCCATCAGATAGCTGAAGAGTAAACGAAGCCGCTGAAGCTTGGTTAAATCTATAAATGGAGTTTGCACCCGAGCCATAAGTCCCTAGGAAGTTATTCTCGTAAAAGACTTCAGAATATGGGCTTGTAACTGAATCAAGGTGGTGCCGAACTAATCGCTTGCACTGTTTTGCACGATCCTTTATAAAGCTGCTGTAAGAGTGCCTTAAAGCAGCATGAAAACCAACATACCCGTCCATATCTCCAGTTTTACACCCATCTGCAGGATGAAAGAATAACCAATGTTTCTATTAGTTTAAGAAGAAAACACGTAAACTAATGGATTGGGATTCTAGGATGGAGAAACTTTTCAGGCATTTGATTTTCACTATTTATTTTCCATTTCTTTATGTTTCTTCCCTGGAACAGGTAATGCTACCCTAACATTAGCTTAAGCTCTGCAGCATGGACGCCATAAGAAAGACATCACCTATTGAAGTTCTGAGTTTGATAGAGAATAGAAGAGTGAAGGTGCATTATTTACTAAAGCATAAAATAACTGGAAATTCAATCACATACTTGCACTGCAAAAAAATAATAATAATTTAAATTTGTCATAACTGGATGATTGAATCACTAGTAGCTAATGTCATTTCTATTACCTCCAGAAAAACCATATTGAAAGAGATTAAGAAATTTAAGATGTTACTTCCCTTTATTTTTTATTTTTTCATTCAAGGGAAAGAAGCTATCAGTTAATGGAAAATGTAAAGTACGAAAACTGGATAGCTTCTTACAGTCCGAGTCTTGACAATGGTTTCTCTCCACAGCAAGATCAAAGAGGTTCCCCAAAACAAAGGCAAGCCGATCACATGCAGTGTCAAGAAGAGGAGAAAGCCATGACCGGGCAGCAGCTCGTGCAATCTCCGCAGCTGCCTCTGTTACTCCTCTAATCCCACCACGGCCAGCATGGGCAAGTAATATATTTGCCACCTGTATGGCTTATGTTATCAAATCTACTATATTCTAATTTCCATTCCAAGATAAACAGTCGTTGGAGTAAACTTACCTTCTCCCTTGATACTGGGGGGCATTCAATGGAATATGTAGCACAGCGAAATTCATGCATAACCCTTTCAAAAGCAGCTCCTCCATACAGACGAAGGCTGGCATTGGGAGGTTTTATATCTGCTGTAACACTAGGCCAGCTCCCAATACCACTTTCTGATTGTTCCTCATCTGTTGTTTTCCCCCATTGCTCTGGGGCAGGATCAGCTGCTCCATCAATCAATGCCCCCTTTAACAATCATACAATAGCAACCATGTGTGTTATTAATTCACGCACAAAATTACATGTTCCACTAGGTATAAATAGGAATTCAGCAGCTCAGTATACAAACTTAGTTGAACATAAAAATGTCAAAAATTACACACCACGTGATTGCAGATAGAAGCAGTGTGCAACATTGCAGATCTCCGAAGATGTGCAACATCAGAAGTAGCCTGTATTTTGGAGTCCATTCTGGCCAATTCAGCGGTGACTTCACTGCAGCGCTGTTCAAGCAAAGCTAAAGTTGCTGGTGCTGCTTCTTTGTATCGCTTTTGAAGCTCAGACTCCAAATAATCTCTGAGACGGGAAAAACCAATATAGGACCTAAACTTTTCTTCGTCAAATCCCCCCCTAACACCCTCACGCAAATGGCGTAATACTTCAAGGTCCACCTGAGATATTTGCCTGCGAAATTCATCATTTGAAACTGTGCTCCTGTCCTTCGGCAGAGCAACAAAAAATGGTCTAGTATTCTCTCCAAGGTAACCACTTGCACTCAAATAATGATCCACTTCACACCGGTCACTAAACTCCTGAAATTAATTTTCTCAAATCAGAAATTTAAATTGTAAATAAAATAAAATAAAATGGGACAAATCATTTCATTAAGACAAACTATGAATTGTCAAAGCATTCAACTTTAACCAATTGACAATAAGTGAAGAGGCCTACAAGGCTCATACTAGATTAGGAGGCACTATTATACACAGGCATGTGACACAACGTAGACACGCCGACATGAAAATGTTCAAAAAACGTACGACACAAGATGTAAGGACATGCGTAAATTATGTAGTTTAAATATTTATTATTTGACATATAAAATGATAAGTAATTATTATATGTCATATATATAATATTTATTAAAAGATAAAAATAATAATTTTTTAAGTCTAAAGAAGAAGACTAGATATAATTTACGCTGTTTTTATTTTATTATTGGATTCCAAGTTATTTTATTCAAACTTATAATGTGTTTCTAAGCGATAGACATGTTTTTCCCTAGTGTCTAATGCATAGTCCATAAAATTTTTTACAAAAATAATTGGATGTATTTGGACGTGTCCGATAGGTGTTGGGAAGTGTCTAACGAGTGTCGTGTTGTGTTGGCGTCTGACACAGCATACCACCTACTTAGAAGTGTATATGCTTCACAGCCAATGTGGGACAAGCTCTAAAACCCACCTCACAGGTGACCCTACTCACATTTGGAAAGGTAGACAGAAGAACCAAAAGACTTTTGGGAATAACAATATCTGATGGCAAATTCCGGCTCCAGCCCCATATTGCAAGTCAACTTGAGCATTTTCCTGACAGTGATCTTACTTGCAAGCAAATTCAACAGTTTCTGGGTAATGGGAAGATCAAAATCATCTTCAGAAGAGAAGAAGGAGCATTGAACAGAAGTGGAGGAATCAGAGAGAGCCACAGCCAAAGACATAACAAATGCATCTATGACATGAACGGGGGGAAATGAATCGCTAAATCAATGAAACTGAAACTGTCTTGCCCAAAACCTTCGAAAGCCCAACTGTGAGACCATGGTAAAGCATCAAACTCAAAACCATTTTGACAATAAGTGGAGAGACCCGCAAGGCTCGTCTACTAGTGTAGGAGGCATTGTTATAGTGAAGTGGGGCATGCTCTAACCTTAATTGATCCTAGTTTTTCTAAAGAACTACTAAAGCAAACTCAAAAGCAGGAGGCGAAGTGGTAATCATTTCCATTTTCTTGCAGCAATAAAGAAGTCATTCACTAATGTGTATATATCATCCTCCATTACGCCAAGCAATTCTTACAACCAGAATTAGAAAATTAAATACCCCCAGCATAAAATTTTAAAAAGACCAATCGCAATGCTATGTATCTCAAACCATCAGTCATTAAATGTGTGTAGCTATTAAATTATCCCAGCTTTTTTTTGTAATTTAGTGAAAGATAGCATTTGGCATTGCATTATAATTCATTTCTGCCCATTAAAGAACATACAATACAAAAACCACCAAAGAAAAGTTATGCATTTGTACCTTGAGCCGATTATCAAATTTGGAGACGACAATTACTGTCCGTCTAAATGTTGGATCAATTTCGCGAATAGCATCCAACCACAATGACGAGCACCATTCCACACTACTCTGTTGAAGGAACAAGAGGATGCGATGCGGTGGACTAGCCAATGACTTCACCATTGACAAAATTCCGTCTGGTGTGTTCTCTGGTTCACCCTTCTTTGCCTGCCAATGTAATTTCAAACTATTATTCCAATGCAAACAGAAAAAATATATATTTATAGAAGTCCCAAACCTTTCTTCATCATATCTTCATTCTCTGTCCACTTACCTTCAGAACAAAACCTGGCGTATCAATAATGGAGAGATTTGGACAATGGGCAAATTCTGCTCTCACGACAATTGGCTTCGAAGAGACTGCACTTTTAGTCTTCTTCAGAAGTGCATCAGTTCGTGACTTTATGATATCTGCAATTGCAGATGCCAAAACAATAGGGCTTCCATATTCCTCAGAATCCTCCTCCTGTTTAGGTTATCTATTTCAATATGTTGGGTATAAATGCAGTGGAGCTGTGCTTTTATTCATGGGAGTGTGGTAGTGAGTGTAAAGCTAAAAATAAAACTTTATGCTAAAGCATAGAGCAGATAATGCATGAATCCATTAGCATAATCTCTAATTACATCTTAAAAGTAGCTCAAAATTAAATCAAATTAATTGACCCAATTATTTGCACAACACTTAGTTGATTTGGCCATCAGAACCAAAACAACTGCAAACTAAAGGATTCAACTTTCACTTTCATTTCATCCACTTTGAAGGCAAGCAAACTGATTATCAAAGTACAGGAATGAAACTTTATAATGATACTACACTATACCCATTCTATCTATTCTTGTATTCTATATTTTCTATCTGTTGTATTATATAAAGCAAACGCCCATTTGGGTCACGCTTTTTCCTTTTCCAAAAATGCCCTCCACTTTCAATAACTATCACATTCAATAACTAGAAGACCTAAGCACACAAACGTGTGCAATTGAAATTCTAAGGAAGATCATGGGTTAGAGTAGAGAGTTGTGGCCAAATTGCATACATCAGTTTTTATTGGCTGGTTTTTCTTTTTAATCCTTAAAGTAAATAAATATTTATCAAAAATCTAATAGTGTTGGGGTTATTTTTGGATATCACAATTAGGTGATATAGTTCATACCAAGTGAGTTGTGTGCTTTATATAATAGAATAGATACATAGATTGATTGCTAAACAGTTTTTCTCATTCATCAAACTACCCAAAACTGTTACAGTTTTCCTCGTTTAAAAATTGTTAAACGGTTTTCCACATTTATCAAAATGCCCAAAAATTTAAATGTCAAATTGCAATTTATATTCCAAAAGTAGCATCAAACCCTGACTTTCCAAAATTTCACAACCAAAACCCCAAAATTCACAAACACTATAAACCCTAGATAAACACACAGAAATTCATTAAAAAAACTAGAAATCCTTGGAAGAACCTGAAACCGACAGCGAGGCTCTAATGCTGTTGAGTCATGGACCATTTGGAGGATGAGAGGTCTTCTGGTGCCCATTTCGACCTCACGAACGTTGAATCGGAACCCCAGAAGGGCTTCGAGGAGTGAACTCTTTCCATCGGACTGGCCTCCAATGGCGATGATCTCAGGGATTGGGAGTTTCTCCCCGAACGCCACTGCCGCCGCCTGAAGACGATTGTAGGCTTCAAATCGGGTCTTGAAATCGGAAGCCGATCGATCGTACATTGATGGACCTGTTGATTGGTGGTGCTTTCTGGAAGGGGTTTTGGTAGGGGTGGTCATTACGGTGTTTGTGGTCGTCATTGGAGAAAAAACTCAGTGCAGAGAGTGAGGAGGAGGGAATTGAATTTGAATTTAAATTTAAATGAGTTATTTACAAGAATGCCTCTAAACTATTAAAAAATATCACTTTTAAGTCCTTAAATAATAAAAATATATAAATAGACCTTCTAAATTATTAAAAAGTAGTGTGTTTGGTTTGAGTTTTTTGAATTAAGTTTTTTGAAAACTAAGTTTTTTGGTTTTCGTGTTTTTTTATTTTAGTGAATATTTTTAAAATTTTAAATAATTTTTTTACTTTTTTATATGTACCTTACTTAGATATATCTAAAAAATAAAAAAATTGTGAAAAAATATTTTAAAAAATTAATAAATACATAAAAATATAAAAAATATACTAAATTCTAGTTTTTTTTTTTTTGGTATTTAGTGAATTTTTAAAAAGGTTTTTTTTGTAATTTTTTTTTTTACTTTTTAGGTATGTTTATGTTAGGTATGTCTAAAAAATAAAAAAAATTGCTTAAAATATTAAAAAAATTCAGTAAAAACAAAAAAATACGAAAAACAAGAAAGTGAAATTTTTGAAAAGTATTTTTGGAAAAGAGGAACCAAGCAAAGTGATTACTTTATTTTCTAAATTACTAGTTGTTGGATACGTGCATTGCATATTACATATGATTTTTCATCAATTGTTCTTACTGTAATTATGCGCGTCTCTTAAATTGGTATGTGATATGTATACAAAGTATAGAGACTTGTATGAGTAGATTGATCCGTATCCAAAATACAACTAAGTAAGAAATAAATACATACTCAGCTAAATAATTTAAATGATAATTGGTAAATTTTATAAATATAAACATTAATTTATAACTAGATTGTTGAGATTACAATTTTATTTTAAATAATAAACAATAAACATGTTCTTTAGATTTGTTTGGGATCACTTAAAAAATACAAAAAGTCAAAAAGTCACATGTGTCGTTTGGGAAGAGCTCATTTGGGCTCTTTTGGCTCTTTGAGCCACAAAAGACAGAATAGGCTATTTGACCCATAACAGACAAAACATCACATCCAACCCATAATCATTACACTTTTCTCTCACAAAAAAAGTCAAAAAAGCTAAAAAGTCAAAAAGCCCTTCCCAAACCAAGCTTTTGAGCCCAGGCTCAAATAGCCAAAAAAAGTCAAAAAGCCAACCCACTTCCCAAACGGAGGCTATAAAAGCTAAAAAGTTTATATTATTCACAATTTTTGGGCGGGAAACTGGGGTTGATTAGTCAAAGAGCAAAGGGATTTCCAACAATGCAACTTAGTGCAGCACAGTCCAACACAATACCTTTATTGACATGCACAAAAAGTATGTCAGTACACAGAAGGGTAGTTCGATAATTTTGGTATTTTATACAATATTTACTATACATTTTTTCATAAAAAGTCAAAAAGTTATCCCAAACAATCATCTTTTTTCCTTTACTTTTTTAGACAAAAAGTCAAAAAATGTACTTATATAGTTCATCCCAAACAATCCACTATTACACAATTTTTTTTTTATCGACTTCCCATTTCAATTTTCTCATAATCCGTACCTGTAATATAATTGAAGGTATGAAATTAATTGCACAATTACACAATTTTGTTTAATAGTTCATTTCATAATACAAATTCATTGAACCCACTATTGCATATTATTGGTGTAAAAATGCATTAATATTAATATGTAATATATTGTTATACATCAAAAGTTGTGAAGTTTCATTTTCTGTGCCACGAATATCTTATATGATGAAAAATATAACATTAGTCATTAGTATATTTTCATTTATGTAGAAAATGTAGAATAGTTTTTTTTTTTTTTTTTTTTTAAGAAAATTGAATGATATTGTAGTTTAATATTTCGATCGATATAAGAATTTTATAATTGTTTTCACGATATTTATAGATTCATACTTATAAGTGTTTGTAGGATCACTTTCATTAAACTGTCAAGTTATATAATTTATTACGTCATTTGTAAGTAATCAGCATATGACAAAAATTGATTGAAACTTTTTATTTGATATACTTATTTTCTGCATCATTGAGTTGCTATAAGAATGTTTGGGTATCATTTGATTTTTTTTTCCTTGTAATTTGACTAAAATGTGTGTATGAGATATATTATTTTTTTTGAACTTCACAACAAATAAGACAATTCCTGCTTCAGCTCGCTTAGCTTTGCTTGGAGAGCATGTTGCAATAGATTTTCTGTAATTTTTGTTTCACTATTTTCATATTTTTTTTCTTACTCACCATTATAATTCATTGTAATAAAAATATTTTGATGAGAGAGTTTGATGCGATATCATATTATTATAAATTTCAAAATTCATTTTCCAATAATGTGTTTTTTTTGTGAGGGAAAAAAAGTACAATTATTATCGTGATGGAGGTGTTTTGCAAAGTCTTGATTTGTTATTAAAAATGTTTATTGTGAACACTTGTTTGTATGACATGTATGCATATATGTATTGAATATAAGTTGATAGGAGAACAATATACAATTCTATAATTTTTTGTAACAAATATAATTATATTACTAAAGCAATACATCTTAGAAAATTAAAATATCTGATGGTAATATAGCATTACAGATTGACAATATATGAATACAGTAACATATATGAATTTACATTTATATATATATATATATTTTATATATTTATATATGTAGACATTGATATATATATATATATATATAGTATCACAAAAGTAATATGTTAAATCTTTTGCAACAATATAATACAGGTAACAATGAGAAATTAATTATTCATAATTAAATAATTGGTCATAATGTAGATGTTTAGTGTTACATTTTTGTGTGTATGCACCATTTTTTAATTAGATTATTAAATTTACATAAAAATTGAAAAGATTTTGTGAATGATTTATGTAAAATTAGAATTAGCGAAGAAAGATTTTAAAAAAGAGAAGTATATAGTGTTTGGTTTGGTTTGCTTTTTTAAACTTTTTATTTTGAATTTTTTGATATTCATTTTTTTTTTGGTTTTTGACACTGTTTTTTTTTATTTATAAAAATCCTTTTATTTTTTTGTTTAAATTCACTTAATTTAATACTTTTTTATTTTTAATTTTACTTTTGGATTTAAATTTACTTAATCTAAATACGCTTAAAAAATAATTAGTTGTGTATTCTTTTTGAAAAAAATATTAATATTAAATAATAATAATAACAAAAAAATATATAATAATAAATAGTATCTATAATAATAATAAATTATTAATATTAAATAATAATAATAACAAAAAAAAATATAATAATAAAAAGAATTTATAAATTCTTCTACCAATATTTTATTTTTTAAAATTCTATTTACATTACTAGATATTATATTTTCAAGTAAAAGTATAATTTAAATGTAAAATATGAAGAAATTTTAGTATCTTTAATCACCAAAACTGAGAAAATATGAAAAATCAAAAACTGAAAAACAGATTTAAAAAATAAAACCAACGAAAATGATTCTTGTTTAGAATTTTGATATCATACCTTGGTTATTAAAGTACCATGTAAAATGTTACAGTCCATAAAATATAATTTAAACAAAAAGAAAGTGTATAAAGATAACCTGCGAATTTTTGAGATACAATACAAATCTCTATTTTTAAAAACGCATTCACTTTTCTTTGTCTAGATTCGAACGAATGCAAACAACTTTAAGATTCAACTAATATTATTCACAGTGATTTATCCACAATGGACAATTGTAAATATTATGTATATCGATATAAAAGCATACACAAAAAATAAGAAAGAGTAATTATTTTTCATTCTTTAATTATCATCAATGTAAAAAATATGGAAGTGACTTTGTTATTTTTTTATTTTGATAAGAAGGGAGACGGTTTGTTTATATTTATATAGGACTCTTGGAAGCAAATATATCATTTTTTGGTGTTCAACTTCAAAAATAGAGAGATAGGTGGTTTATGTAGGACTCTTCATGACTTTTAGAAAATATAGTAGATTTGAGAGGGTAAAATTGAAATTTTGAAAAAGTAGAAAACATGGCATGAGAGATGGTTTGTTTATATTTACTAGTGGTTGGGCATGTGCATTGCACGTGGCACGTGATTTTTCATCAATTGTTAATACTATAATTATATGTGTCTTTTAAATTAGCATGTGATATGTATACAAAATATGGACACTTGCATGGGTAAATTAATCTGTACCCAAAATACAGCTAAGTAATAAAGGAATACTTACTCGATTGAATAATTTAAATGATAAACGAGAGATTTTATAAATATAATTATTAATTTATAATTAGATTGTTGAGATCACAATTTTATCTCAAATAATAAACAATAAACAAGTTATTTAAATATATAGTGTTACCCAAATCATTTTCTATCAACTTCTTACTTCAATTTTTCATAATCTATATCTGTAATACAATTGAAGGTATGAAATTAATTACACAATTATACAATTTTGTTTAATAGTTCATCTCATAATACAAATTCATTGAACCTACTATTGCATATTATTGGCGTAAAAATGCATTAATATCAATATGCAATATATTTTTATACATCAAGAGTTGTTGAGTCTCGTTTCCTGTATCACGAATATCTTGTATGATAAAAAATATAATATTAGCCATTAGTATATTTTCATTTATGTAAAAAATGTGGAATAATTTTTTTAGAAAATGGAATGATATTGTACCTTAATATTTTGATCGATATAGGAATTTCATAATCATTTTCACGATGTTTATAGATCCATGCATATAAATGTTCACATGATCACTTTCATGAAACTATAAAGTTATATAATTTATTATGTCATCTGTTTGTAATCAACATATGACAAAAATAGATCGAAATTTTTTATTTGATATACTTACTTTCTACATCATTGAGTTGTTGCGATAATATTTGGGTATCATTTGATTTTTCTTTGTAATTTGACTAAAATGTGTGCATGAGGTATATTGTTTTTTCTGAACTTCACAATATATAAGACAATTTCTGTTTCAGCTCGTATAACTTTGATTCAAGAGCATATTGCAATAGATCTTCTATAGTTTTTGTTTTATCATCTTCTTATTTTTCTTCTTACTCACTGTAGGGACGTATTTTGTGAATGATAGCATGTGGCTAAGGTAATGCCGAAGTGTCAGCCGAGGTGCCACGTGACTTGGTCATGCGCCGAGATGATCTCGGCTAGGCTCAGGTTATTTACGGAGATACCAAAATCTGAGATAAGCAGATAAAGGACAAGAGTCCTAGAACAAATGAGGATCTCAGTCTGGATAACGCTAAGACTCAAAAAGAGTTTTGTCTCTATCTAGATGAGGGTCCAGGATGAGCATTGAGCCTGAGTCCACTGAAGTGAGGCTTCTAATGGGATCAGGTCACTGCTGGTTATAAAAGCAAGGCACCCTCGTCGGTCGAAGGTAAGTTCTTTCTTGTTAGATTAAGCACAATTTGTTATCTTTTAGAGACATTGATTATTGACTTGATCGTCGGAGTGCCCCCGGGTGGACGAACCACTGCCGGATTCTCATCTTCTTGTGCAGGTTATTAGGCTTAATCTATTCTGTTGGTGCTCTCCAACTGAGTTCCTTCTTTTGGTTATGTGGTCGGAAATCTACACCCACAATTTGGCGCCGTCTGTGGGAACTTAAGGAGAATAGATGGCCAACAACGGACATGAAAAAAAGAATGGGGACATTAACAGTTGAGAGTTGTAAACATAGAGATTCTAACGTCGGGAAAGAAAACCTTAATGAGGAAACATAGGATTTGAATCCTGGGAAGAAGGATGTCGGCAAAGAGGGGAATGCCCCGAAGAAAGCTAGCCAAGATGAGTACTACAACGAAAGCGACCTCCAGGTATGGAAGGATAGATGGCTGAGGAAGGACGGTGAGATGAAAGGGATGGCGAACAAGTTGGCAGACCTACAGTCGACTGTCAACTTCATGATGCAGAACAACGTGATGCAACCACCGTTCCTGTTGCAGGACATGCCGGTACCAGCAACAAAGACTGACGCCCAGAAAGGGGGGGCATAAAACAATCCTAGCAGTCCTGCAGCGTGGCAAGGACAATGAACGCTCACATCGGCCCTCACGGGATATTGAGCGGGTAGAGTCAGTGAGAGGTGAGTCGTAGAGGACGCCTCGTACCAAGGGAACCTATGTCAAAGAACCTTGGCATGTATAGGGAAAGGGCCTGTGTTTCGATACAGTGAATGAAGAAAAGTCCAAGAGGACACACCACGACGCCGGAAACAACGCGTCAAAAAGATTGAAATCTGTTAATAGCCAAGCTCCCGGTCGAACGAAGGAAGATTTGAGAGATTACCTCCCGGGGAGGCGATTCAACGCCAAGGTCACATCTCCCGTCAAGTCGAGAACGCCGTTCTCAGTAGAGTTGGATAGGTTTGAGGCCCCAAAAGGCCTAAACCACCAAACCTATGAGGACCATTACACTACAAGCATACTATACAAAACATGAATGAAGTTAATTCATAAAAAACAGTCCTAAAATAGGCTAAAATAGTGTTGGAATTGAAGTCAAAAGAGCTAAAAGAGTAAGCTACAACATGGAGCAAGTTAAGCTAGCAAGCAAGCACAAGGAGGGGAGGCTGCCCCCTCCATTTTTGGGACTTCAAAACATGATTTTAGCCTTTGAAAAAACCTATGAGATTCAATAGTAAAAAGCTCAAAAAAAGTTGGTGAGAAGGTGGGAAACACAAGAACAAAGGCCTTAGAAGCAAGGTACAAAAAATGGTGATCCACCCTTTAATGGCCTTAAACCAAATATTTCAGCCTAGAAATTCAGTGTGAAAACAGTCTAAAAACAGTAGAAAAAATGGCAAATAAAGAAGGGAAACAAGTTAAGAATTATACCACTTGAAGAGGGATACCTTTTTTGAGTTACAAACCAACAATTACACACCCTCAAGAGCTAAATGCAAGCTCAAAAACACCTCAGCACAAATACCACAAGGTTTGGTTTAGAGTGTATAGGTAAAGAGTGAAGAACTTGCAATAGAGAGAGGGAGAGAGAGAGAAAGAGAAATATTTTTGCTCCCAAATTTTTTTCACCTTTTAAAATGTGAGAGAAGGTCCTCTATATATAGAAAAATATGAGACCACCTCAGAAATATCTATACAGACATGTATGGATTGGTGCATGCATCTATGAAACAGCTGGCATAGTTGCCAAAAAGATCTGAAAAAACACATAAGGGGTCTGCAGGCCACTAATAGTGGCCGACAGTCCACACTAGTGGGTCTGCAGGCCTCAAGATGTTTAGGCTTGAAAAACTATTGTTTTGATCCAAAAACAAGGCAAGAGCTTCATAGGGTTTTGAGGTTCAAAGCTGAGGCATTCTGCTGAGGACTTCGAGCATTTGACAAGTATATATAAATTCATCATTGGGTGTGCAATCAGTGGCGCCCAAGTCATAAGGGCAGTAAAAAATGGGGTGTCTACAGTTGCCCTTCTTTGACAGAGCTCAAAGTCATGACATGACGTGAGTGAATTTCAAACCCCGAAGATGACCCATTTTGATAAGGCCGTAAGACTTGGGAAAATAATCAAGACATAAATAAAATTGGTTGAGCTTGCAAGCTGCCTACGTATCCCTTTGCAGGGAATCAAACCAGTGTAGTTCTGGGGCAGGATGCAAATGATATGTATGAAAAATGCTTTGAAAGCTAGACACATACGTTACGTGAAGCCAGGAATTTTGAAAACTCATGATTAGTCACGATGATGTAATAAGCAATAACAGATGCGATAAGTAATAACGGTTGCAATCAATTGCAATAAGCAATAAAAAATTAACAACATATGAATAAGCCTCAAGCTTAAACCAAAATAGGTTTCACACGGAAAAGCAAAACGCGCACTCTAACCATACCAAAACCATGAAAAGAGGAGAGAAAAAACACCGCTCAGGGTCGCGTTTCACACATCCTAAGATACTCTAATTACGCTGAAATCGTGAGAAGAGAAGAGAAACCGCTCGGGGTCATGTTTCATGCGTCCCGAGATACTCTAATCACACTGGAAATGCAAGAAGAGAAGAGAAAAACCACTCAGGGTCGCGTTTCATGCGTCTTGAGATAAAGACCTCTTAGAGTCGCGTTTCACGTGTCCTGAGGTAAAGACCGCTCAGAGTCGCGTTTCATGTGTCCTGAGATAAAGACTGTTTAGGGTCGTGTTTTACGCATCCTAAGATAAAGGAGAAAGGTAAGAAATTGTACAATAAATACACAATGTAGTGAAAGTGTGCGATAGGTGCATGAGGTGAACATGTGCGATAGATGCACAAAGTGAGTAAATGCGATAGATTCACAAACTGAACAAGATTACAAATCAATACAGTGACAACACATGTTCCATGCATGATAGACAACCGTCGTATGATGTTAATTGAAAGCATGTTCTATGCAAGAAACAAGAGCATATTTTATGCAAAATTGAAAGCATATTCTATGCATGAATCGTGAACGACGTAGGGCACGCGTGCAACATAAGTATATGTGAAAACGCATATTCTATGCAATAGAAGAGAACAAATATAAAATATGACAAAATGAGCAAAAGTGATGTTTAACGACAACCTCTACTTACCTCTCGGAGACTTTGCAACATACTCAAAAAAGATGCACCTCATTCATATTGGCAAGTGGGGCACATCCATGCGCTGGAACACAACGGGTATTAGGAACGGCGCAATCGGAACACAGTTTCAAGTTTCTCAAGAATCAATCTAGACCCAAAAGAGAACCTCTCATACAATGGCAGGGAAAAAGAGGAACAAAACCAACACCAGGCCACAAGAGAAGGCTGCCAGCCACCAGTGTGGCCTGCCGGCCACAAGTGAAGTCTTCCGGCCACTAATGTAAAAATCGGGGCAGAAATGTCTTTTCGGCATGGGTCTTTATATACACATCACCCCACCTCATTTCCTCAGGCACCCAAGTCCAAAATCCTTTCCTCTCTCTCTCTAAGTGCTTCCTCTCTCTAGATTTGTGCTTGATACACGTTTTCCAACGCCCCACACAAACTTTTTTTCGTAAACTCTCTTTGACTCTCTACACTTTGAACCGATCAGATTTTGTTTACGTTGATTTTTTTGCAGTTTCACCACTTCGGGCTTGTTTCCCTTGAGTTTCTCTCGGGTTTTGCAAATTTTATCGGGTTTTGACTTTTTCTCCCATTTTCTCTCTCCTAGGGTTGACTTTTTCCAAGTTTTTCCTATTTTTCTTCATTTTCTTCACTTTTCACCAGTCTTCTCCCACTTTTCAGATGACAGATGATGTTCTATATGATGATGCTCCTCCTGAGGTTCCACCTCCATTATCACCCCCTGCCGAGGTCGAGGAGCCGATAGTTGCCGAGGCCGGCGAGGCGGCAGAGGGCATTGCGGCTGATTTTGAGGCAAAGTTCACTCCAAGACTTGAGCCTGAGCCGCTACCACTGAGGATACGCCCTTTGATCCAGTCATTTATCATTCTCACACGTGTATGTTAGCGATTGGAGGCATGATGCGTTTTGACGATTTTGCTGGTGGCATGCCAGAGGACATTTTGTTGAGAGAGCCTCACTCCCACCTTTTCTACGGTGCTTCTAAGGTATAAACTTTATTTTCATGTTTTTTTGCCTTTTATTTGACTGTATTTCTTACACTTCCTTTCATCTGAATGCTTTTTTATCACTGTCTTTTGTCTGATTCACTCTTTCTTTGCCATAGGGGGACTCTTGTTCTTATAGGGGATATGGGGTAGTGACAGTGAGAGACTGGTATTATGAGCTCCCTCTCGAGGTTCGTGACCTTGTTGACAAGACCAACTTCGACTTATTCTATACCAGACTATCACGACATATGGCGAGCCGGGCTCTACTCGGAGCGTTGGTGGAGAGGTGGTGGGACATCACCAACTCTTTCCATCTCTCTTCCGCTAGGGAGATGATGATGATTCTCTACGACTTTTCCATGATCACAGGCTTAGGAGTAGGGGATGATCCGATCCCCTTCAACATGGATATGGGCGAATGGGAGGCGGCTTGGATCTACCTGCTTGGAGCGCGCCCACCTCTACATAGGCCAACGATGGTGAGGTATAGTTAGTTCCCCGAGCACTTCTGCGGGAGTGAGCTTGAGACACCGGAGGAGGTAGAGCAGTATGTCCGAACCTTCTTGATGTTCCTACTTAGCACCACATTGTTTGCGAACAGGTGGAACACCATGGGCTTGTACTTACTAAGCGCCCTTGTGACCTTGCCCTAAGTCCAGTTCTACGATTGGGGTAGAGCTGGCCTCACGACACTTTATGGCTATATGAGTTCCACTTCCCATGTGAGGGGAGAGCGGGTCGGAGGCTACTGGAGAGCCTGGGAGGTATGCATCATACCTTTCTACTTTTACACTTTTTGTTCAATATCTGTTCATAACTTGTGCTTTGTGCTTTGTGCTTTCTACTTTTTACTTTATATTTGTTCGTATTGTTGATAACACTGCTGCCTTTTCCTTACAGTTATGGGTTTATGCCTATTTCCCGGCTTTGGCTCCAGAGCCAGTGGATGAGATCCATCTTGCCGTGCCTTACTAGCAACGATATAACGGCTAGTGCCAGTGTTGGAGCCGTGACAATATGACCTTCGCCTTCTACTGCTGATACTTCGATACAGTGGTTGCCCATGAGGTAACCCAAAACTCAGTCATTTTTACTTTACTACTGTTCTGATTTATACTTTGACAACGGACAGCAACTAACAATCTGTACATTCTCTGTTTGCAGATCATGTGGCAGCCCTAGGCAACGATGTTAGCTGGAGTGAGAGACCAGTATGCCGGGGCATGGGCCACATCTCGATTCTGGATTTTGCTAAAGGGTCCAGTTTGTCAGGCGTGGTGCTTGGGTGAGCGTTTCATACACTAGACTCTAGGCTCACCTGTTCTAGTAGTTCCTATGCCACCTCCAGCATCCATGAAGATAGCCGATAGCCTCTCGGCTGGGGCCATTATTCAGTTTATGGTGGGGCTGGATGCCGACTACTTTAGAGCGGAGGGCGATTATGCGACTTTTATCCAGATTCATCTCATGCCCCCTCTGACAAGCGTTCACGCGGGTGATGCAGTAGGTGCTCCCTTGGCGAGTGAGGCTGCTCAGGAGACTGAGAACGATATTTAGGGGGGGCCCTCCCGTTGTGCAGGTTACTAATTGGCCAGTGATTTCCACTGCGAGGACACCAGCAGCAGCGGTCGACCGGGTCAGCTTATTAGATTCTGATAGAGCCACTCGAGGCAGGGCATGAGTATGTCAGAGCCTGTGGCATACCTCAGGTATGAACCACAGTTTACAGTTTGTAATCACACTTTCCCTTTCCAGATATTATTCTTCCCGATACTGATCATTCAAATGCACTTGTAGGCACCGACTGAGTACATAGAGAGCCTGTTCCAACTAGTTGCTTCTTTGATTAGCATGGTGCAGAGGAAAGAGACGTTGTTTGATCTTTACGGTATCCAGGTATCTTTTCTATGTTCTACATACATTTCAATGCTACCTCACACTGTTGTGCACCACACTATCACATTCCTATTAGTACACTGATACGTATACCGTAACATTCACACCACCCTACACTGCACTGATTTACTACACTAACACACTATACTCATACTATACCCTTTTGCACTCATTCTGTATTCATACACTGTATCTGATATGTCGACACTTGTTTTCTAGATCCCATATGTACTGAGGACACCAGTAGCAGTGGTACTTTCTCCGCCGGCAGGGAGGAGAGGTAGACAGACCCTAGCATGCGGTCGAGATGAACGCCAAGGTCGAGGCCGAGGTAGGTGTGCTCAGAGCCAGAGCAGCGAGTCCGAGCCCGTGTTGAGCAGAGACGATACAAAGACCTGTGACGCTGAGGAGGCAGTGAGCTGACATTCTGAGTCGTCTGAGAGCGGGAGTGATGATGTTGGCTCGGGGTCCTTCTTGTCCCTAGTTATAGCGGAACCAGCATTCGGTTGATCGAAGTGGCCCAATGTTTGAAAGAAGGTAATAGTTGTATCGGTTTGACGCTGGCCGAGACCCTGATGGGCTTAGACGCTTTTTATCAGCGAGAGACCACCAAATTTGTGGGGAGTCCCCTACTTACTCAGGTATTTGTTTTCCACCCTTTCTGATATATGCCTTACACATCACTCGGCATTCATGCTCTATTTTCTCTCAAAGTCTTTTCTTTACTTTTCTTTTCACACACATCTTTCTATTCTTTAATCGCTCATATTTTTCATCCCTTCCCAGGTATGGCTCATGGATAAGATGAAGGTGGTGGACCCTTGTCCCGAGTATTTAGCTTGAGCTTATTTCTTCCGCCAGCGACTAGTGAACTTTACCAATGAGGGATGGTGGTGCAATTGGATGTGTAACAGGTCTGCAGCTGACATAGCTTGGCGTTGCCCTTGGCACAATCTGGCTGATATGAGTTATAGCATGTCTCGGCAGCTTGGCATATAGTTGATTGGCCTCACGCATTGCGTGTTCTACTTTTCCTTCCGGTTCAGACGCCAGTTCAAGCATGATTAGACCTGCTTAGAGGAGGGAGTAGAATATCCGGCTTCATTCCCGATTCGTGCTTCACACCTAACTCGGTACCTTGCTGCTTGGAGGACGAGAGAGCTTTTGGCCCCTACCTCTAGTTTCAGTTATGCCCTTTCTGGTGAGTGCTTGGCTTGGCTCGAGGATGAGGCATAAGCTGGGCCCACTTTGGCTACAGAAGCTTCCGCAAGCGCGAGTAGGGGACACAAGAGCACCTGACTCGCCTATGCCCCTAGTTTATTACTTTAACCTTTCTTTTCAAGTCTTATGATGTAAAAGCAACTTTGATTTGTATCAGAGAGTTGGAGAATGTATTTTGTGTTGAAATTAATGGAATTAAAGTTGTGAGCACTAAAAATTTTCTTTTTGGTCCCAAAATGGTCTAAGTTGTAAAAGGTAAATTTTGAACAAAATCAACTTCTATTAAAACTTTTCAAAACCATTTTCGAAAATGATCACTACCTGACATGCACAGAATCAAACCTCAA
This sequence comes from Camellia sinensis, assembly GCF_055761805.1. Taxonomy (NCBI): domain Eukaryota; kingdom Viridiplantae; phylum Streptophyta; class Magnoliopsida; order Ericales; family Theaceae; genus Camellia; species Camellia sinensis. The sequence goes on from NC_138967.1 coordinate 174,855,027, forward strand.
GATGTACAACCCCAAATCGGCAAATCATAACTGCCATTGTCACAATGAAGATCACAACCAAACTAATAGATGATGAACAAAGATGACCTGATAAAAAAAATGATAGGACAATTGAATTAGAGATAGTTACGGCCGAACTTTAGGATGGAGTTGCCTATGTATCCCAAAGATGGGAATCAGGCCTTACGTAGTTCGGTTCAAGTTTACTTGAGTATTAACTCTCTCCTTTTGCACTCTAACTTTTGTCAAAGTCGCCCTATAGGGTTTTCAACCTTGCGAGCTTAGTTTTTCTTTATTTCTAATTTTTCATTCTCTAACTTTTGCCTAGGTCGCCTTTTCGGGTTTTCGACCTAGTAAGCCTCTCAGGGGTAGTATTTTTCAACTTGTCCACATTGATCAGCTGTGAAAATTCCAGACCATTTAAGTCCATGAGAATAACTGCCCCTCCTAACCAGATAGCTTAAGAGACCTAGTAGATGAAGCTAGAATAAGGGAAGAGCAAGCAAGGCTACCCCAGGCACTGGAAGCACCACCTCCACCACCGCCACCACAGTAAGCAGATGGAACTCGGGTGATCAATGTGATTCACTCAAAGGTCAATGAGAATGATGTACGTGGAAAAACTCAGAGGGTAAGGCACCTATAACATGTGTACCAAGTCCAGCAAAAGAAGCCTAGGACAAATGAGTACTAGGGTCCAGTGGTTTCTTTTACTGAGACAGACGTGGATATAGTGTAACGTCCACAGAACGATGCCCTGGTGATGATGTTGAAGATTGGAGAGTGCCAGGTGAGGCGCATATTGGTTGATCAAGGCAGTTTTTGTGACATTATGTATGTTGAGCTTGGCCTTCACCTAGATGACCTATAACAATCCAACAACCCGATGGTTATATTCAATGGAACACCAACGTGGCCTCTAGAAGCCACGAATTTGGAGGTACAGACAGGCATGAAGAAGTTAAGCACGGAGTTTACAATGATTGATACCCCCTTATAATGTTATTTTGGGAAGTCTGTGGTTGCACGCAATGAGGGTTGTCCCCTCAACGCTGCACTAGTTGTTGCAGTTCCCAACGGAGCATGGAATTAAGGAGGTCAAAGGGGATCAGGTGCAGGCAAAAAATTACTCCATGGCAGTAATGAAATCCACTTGCAATGTGCGAGAAGCAGAGACAGTTGAAATTAAAGACGAGGACATGAAGGTCCTAGATGATGTTGGCAAAGAACCAGCCGACAAGAGTGAGGAGGCTTGAAGAAGATTCTTGTCCAGGAAGATAATGGAGAGCGCTTTTTCTTTCTCGGCTCAGGCTTAGCCAAGGAGGAGAAAAGGGAATTGGAAGCTTTCTTGCAAACGAACATAGAAGTGTTTGCCTGGATGTCCTATGAGATGCCAGGCATCGACCCCAAGGTCACTTGCCATAGGCTTAATGTAGACAGGTCGGCTAAACCTATCATCCAGTAGGCAAGGAGGCTGACATTAGTACAAGTGGAAGCAGTTGAGGTGGACAAGTTGTTGGAAGCCAAGGCCATTGGGGAGGTGAACTACCCAACCTAGCTGTCCAACACAGTAGTTGTGAAAAAGAAGAATGGCAAGTGGAAGGTCTGCGTGGACTTCACCAGCCTAAATAAGGCTTGCCCCAAAGACAGTTTCCCACTACCTAAGATTGATCAATTAGTAGATGCCACTTCAGGGCATGGGAGGATAAGTTTCTTGGACGGATACAGAGGCTACCATCAGATAGTAATGTATTCTCCAGATGAAGAGAAGACGACATTCATCATCTCGAAAGGACTCTATTGTTACAGAGTAATGTCTTTCGGGTTAAAAAATATTAGGGCAACCTACCAGCGGTTAGTGACCAAGATATTTAAGCATCTGATTAGGAAGACAGTAGAACTCTACATTGATGACATAGTCGTGAAGACCAAGGAACCTGGGAACCATCTATCGATTTGAAGGCAGTTTTTGATATCCTAAGAACATGTTGGCTCTGACTCAATACTTCGAAATGTGCATTTAGAGTCGGGTCTAGTAAGTTCTTGGGGTACTTGGTCACTAGAAGGGGCATTAAGGCAAGCCCAGAACAAATCAAGGCCATCCTTGATTTAAAGAGTCCAACATCGGCCAAGCAGGTCCAAATTTTGACTAGCAAGGCAGCAGCCCTGAATAGATTTATCAGCCAAAGTTTTGATAAATATAAACCATTCTTTCAATTGTTGAAGAAGGCCACAAATTTCTTGTGGATAGAAGAGTGCGAAGTCACTTTGGCCGACTTGAAAAGGTACCTGACAACAGCTCCAGTTCTGTCAAATCCTATACCTGGAAAGGAGTTGTTCCTATACTTGGCAGTTTTAGACCAAGCAATGAGTGTAGTGGTAATCTAAGAAGAGGAGGGAGAAAAAAAAATGATATACTATGTGAGTAAAACCCTAGTAAGTGCAGAACTCAGGTACCTGCCCTTGGAGAAGTTAATACTAGCCTTGATGATGGCTTCCAAAAAGTTGAATCACTACTTCTAAGCCCACAAGATTGTGGTGCTAACTGAGCATCCCTTGAAGTCCCTGTTGCAGCATGGAGATCTGATAGGCAGAATGGCTAGATGAGCAATGGAACTGGGCCAATATGACTTAGAATTCAGACCTAGAATGGCAATCATGGGCCAGGTTCTGGCCAACTTTGTGGCTAAGTTCACTCCTAGTGCAATCCCAAGGTGGGCTCTGGTGAGCTGTGTCTTAAGATGTTTGGAAGAGTTGAAAGAAACTCAACTGGGGCCAAAAACCCCACACTAGCGGCGCAGAGAAAAGAAGAAAAACCAAAACCCTGTGACATCGACATTGGCGATTCCTTCCGCATATTTGTTGATGGAAGTTCAAACCATCAAGGAGCAGGGGCAGAAGTGGTTTTGGTATCGCTGGAGGGGCGAATGATAGAGCAATCAATCTGTTTGGGATTCAAGGCCTCAAACAAAGAAACAGAGTATGAGGCACTAATTGTTGGACTAAAGCTAGCAGCAGCAATGGAAGCCGATGAGGTGGTGGTCTTCTGTGACTTCCAGCTTATTATGAATCAAGCTACGGGTAAGTATGCAGCCCGAGATAAAAGGATGATAGCCTATGTCAAAGAGGTTTTCAGGCTACTAGCACTATTTTAGGATTGCCAGCTACATCAGGTTAGCCGAGATGATAATAGTCATGCTGATGCCTTGGCTAACCTGGCTAGTGCAATAAAGTCAGGGGAACCAAGGACAATCATGGTTGATTATTTGACAGGACCAAGTGTAGAACCCCTCAACACAGAATACGAAGCAATGTGTGTAGAGATGGGTCCAAGTTGGATGGATGCCATAGTTGTGTTCTTCAGAGATGGCAGGTGCCAGCTGACAAAAAGGAAGCACACAAAATAAGGCTGAAGTCGGCAAGGTTCTGCTTATCAGCAGAAGGCCATCTCTATAGAAGGTCCTTCACTAGGCCCCTCTTGAGATGTGTGCATCCATCCCAGGGTGAGGACTTTCTATACGAGATCTATGAAGGAGTTTGTGGAAGCCATGCAGGGGGCAGGTCACTTGCCCATAGAGCCATATCCTAGGGATACTAGTGGCCATACATGCAAAAGGATGCTGAAGCTTATGTCAGGAAATGTGAGAAGTGTCAAAGGTTTGCACCTTTGATACATCAACCAACAGCAAATCTGAACCCAGTGTCCAGTCTTTGGCCATTTTCCTAGTGGGGCATGGACCTAGTGGGACCACTACCATAGGCAACTAGATAAAGAAAGTTCTTGTTAGTAGCCACAGACTACTTTACAAAGTGGGTAGAGGCTGAACCTCTTGCAAAGATTCGAGATATTGATGTAAAGAACTTCTGGAAGAACATAATAACCAGGTTCAAAATCCTAAGGGCATTATAGCGGACAATGGCACTCAGTTTGACAGTAAGCTGATTAAAAGATTTTGTGCAAAATACAAGATCAAAAACTATTACTTTACTTCTAGTTTTCCTCAAAGTAATAGTCAGGCAAAAGCATCCAACAAGAACATCTTGGATGGGGTCAAGAGGAGGCTGAAAGCAGCCAAAAGAAAGTGGATGGAAGAATTGCCCAATGTTCTGTGGGCATATCGGACTACACCGAGAAGATCAAGTAGGGAGTCTCCTTTTGCCATGGCATATGGCACTGAAGCAGTCATCCCACTTGAGGTTGGCATCCTTGGAATCAGAACCCAGGGAGTGGAGAATGGAACCAATGAAACATTCTTAGCCCAAGATATGGATCTATCGGAAGAAAGAAGAGAGCGAGCAATAATTTAACTGGGGGCATACCAGCAACAGCTTGCTAGGGCTTACAACAAGAAGGTCAACCCAAGAGAGTTCAAGGTAGGGGACCTCGTCCTGACAATGGTTGTCGGCAACAAGAAGTATCCTAGGGAGGGAAAACTTGGCCCAAATTGAGAGGCGCCATATAGAATCATCTCGGTTGCCGGAAATAGGACATATCGGCTTGAAGACACTGATAGCAAAGAGTTGCCAAGACCTTGTAATCTGAAGTTTTTCTATCATTAGTTTTTGTTGTTTTTGAGATATATGTTATGATTTTATTAGCTGAAGTTTTAATGAAGTGATAGTTTGATTTTGTTTTTACGAATTTGAAAGTTGTGCGATGGGACTGAATAGTCTTATGATGATATTTCTGAATGAAACATGACGAATCACTTAGACTTATTGTATGGTAGAGTTATACTTGCTATATGATAGAGTTGAACTAAGTTGACAATGTTTCCAGATGAAACATGACGAATCACTTAGACTTATCGTATGGTAGAGTTAAATTATACTTGCCATATGATAGAGTTGAACTAAGTTGGCGATGTTTCCGATTGAAACATGACGAATCACTTAAACTTATCATATGGTAGAGTTGAATTATACTTGCCATATGATAGAGTTGAACTAAGTTAGCGATGTTTCCAATTGAAACATGACGAATAACTTAGACTTGCCATATGGTAGAGTTGAACTAAGTTTGATCTCGTTGGATTAACAGAGACACCGAGGTAGAATACCTCGGCTAAAATTTGTTTGAATTAGACTTTGGTAAAAGTTGAAAATGCATGTTTAATGTGAACATAAGTGGTTCTTAGGTTCACATCAAGGGGCAGGAAGTAGGAATGAGGAATAGGCTTGACACTTGTTGGAATTTTTGAAAAATTTACAAGTTGGAGTCAGCCAAGGTACCCAGATAAAGGACACTCGAACTGTTTGTTACCTGAGATCACCAACCAGGTTGTCAAACCAGGAAGGGTTGGAAGGGTGAAGTCTTAATAAAAGACAGCAAGTATAAGTAAAGAAGTAACACTTGTTAAAATTTTTTATGAAGTGCCAAGTGGCCGAGATCACATCCATAGATGCATCCGAGATAAGTCGGCCAACGTGACTAACTAAGGTTGGACCCGAGGTGATATTGGTCCGAGGTGCTCTAACCCGAATCGATCACACAAGAAAATTGTACTTAAGAGAAGTGCCAAGATATTGCAAATATGGAAACATACAAGACAATGAAGACAGATAGAGCTTAAAGAGACAAGCATTCAACATTTAGAAGGAAAAGTGAAACATGCATTCAAAAGAGAAAACTTGTTCAAATACAGAGAAAAAGACACTTTGGCCTAGAATAAGAGGTAACTTGTTCGGATGCAAAAGAGGCACGTCCACCAAAAGCAGAAACTGTTCAAACATAGAAGATTACAAACAAAAGAGTACAAAGAAAAAGTAAACATCCTAAGTATTTAGATCTTTAGCATTTTTTTGAGACGACTCGACCTTGGCAAGTGGAATTGTTGCAACCTCGGAAGACAACTGTGCAGACTTTTCAGTTGCAATCTCATCATCGATTTCGAGGAGGGTCTGGTTTAGACTCTTCTCGGTTCGAGTGACCTCGGCTTCGGAGGTTGTTTTGGAGGAGATAGTTTTTGAAGCCTCGTTTCGTTTATCTTGAGTCAAATATAGGATTTGCTCATTCAGAATAGGGGACTTAGCCCCAGCAACGACCTCAACCTCAACCCCTTCGTCAGCCTCGGCCTCTTCATCATCACCTTCTTTCTCGGACTCGACTGGAGAAGGAGGGAAAAGAACCTTGAGTTGGCTGATATCGTGCAGAGGAGAATCATCGGGGATCGATAGTTCCTTAAGGGCATCCATCCAACCGAGATAATAGCCTTTGTTACATGCCAGATTAACTTGCTGCTTGTACTGGTCCCGAACATCAGCTTGCCCCTCAGCGTAGGCCTTCTCATCGGCCTCTTTGATCTCAGCTTCTTTGGAAGCAAGTGCTTTCTTGAGTTCCGCCTTTGCTTGGGCTGCCTTAGCTTCTGCTTCCTTGACTTGAGCTTTGGCGACCTTGGTGATGGCTTCTATAACTTCGGCCTTCTCCTCGGCTTGACTTTGAGCAGCTTGGACAGCCTTAGACTTATCCATAAAATGATGGGCGCGTGCCTCGGCTTGATTCAGTGAAGATAGGAGTTTGGTAGCTTCCTTAGTCTTTTGTGTCAACTCTTTTTTCACCTCCTCGGCTTTGACTGCGAAGGAATGAGCATGTTGGATGACCTGGAAGAAAATGAGCAAGTTAGAAAAACTTCTGGCTAAGTACAAAAGTAAATAAGAACTGAATGGAAAAATCCAGGATAAAGACTTACCAGAACAGAGTACTGCATCATGAGTGCAAAGTTCTCATACTTAGTTGTGGGGGCCGAATAAAATCAATTAGGAAGAGGCCAAGGACTTTGATCGACATCTGACTAAAGTAATTCAGCCTTGACCAAGGACATAAAGCTGAATAAACGAGTCGGCCGTATAAAGAGCCGAACAAGAGTCAACACTCAATAGGAAGGCCGAATAGGTAACTACGTGCGAGATCAAGAGTGGGCCCGACCCTTAGGCCCAGAGGTAATATAAAAAGGGAGGAATGTCAACTAAAGTAGGTGTGTGAGAATAGATGACATAACTTGAAATGGAAGTAAACTAGAGAGAATACTGACTTGTCCGTCGGAGTGCTAATTCCGGCACCCCCGACCGGAGTGTTCATCCATTTTTCAGGTAACGATCAAAGGATCAGGGACGTCTAACTGAATTTAGGAGTATTTCCAAACCACTTCTCCACAATTGGCGCCGTCTATGGAAATAGTCAAGTACATTCATGGTAGGCGTAACAAATGATCCTTCGTTCGTTGCTGACGATGTTACAACAAGAGATGATGTTACTCCAAGAAACATACTTGGACCGGAGAATATCACAACGAGAAGGGCCCTAAATTTCAACTCAGTAGCTCAAAGCTCACCCTCGACCTTAATACAGGAGACTATGCATATGATCATGGATTAAGCGAAACGAAATGAGCAACGCCTTGAAGATATGATGGCCAATATTGAGTGTTTACGTAAAGATTGGCCTTAGAGGTAGCCAAATCCCAACAGGCCACATGCCTTAACCGGGGTTGATCCCCAGGAAAGAAGGACGATCGACGACGTCGACTTCGAAAACACAGTAATGGCAGCGACTTTGACTCACTATCCCATGAGCCCAGAAAGAAAGAAGGGACGAGTCGATGTATCCAGCTCATCCGAAGGGAGTCCATATGTAAGGCACAAACAAGGGAAAGAAAGTGAAGATTCGGATGAAGAAGACAAGCATGACCTTTTCGTATGATGCATCGCAAGGGCTGTGCTGCCTAACAAGTTCAAAGCATCGCCGTTTACCCTGTATGACGAAAAATCGGATCCCACTAACTATATTCGTCATTGTAAACAAGCGATGATGTTGCATGCTGATGACGAAGCCCTCATGTGTCGAATGTTTCCACAGCCTAGAATCGTTGGCCGTCAGATGGTACTATAAACTGGAGCCGGCGTTAATAAAACGCTTTTACCAACTCCAAAAATCCTTCAGGGCAAGATTCATTACCAACAAAGTTTAGCCAAAGCAAGCCGACTCTTTTTGGGCAATGTAAATTAAACCAAAAGAAACCCTCCGTGAGTATTTGGCGCGATATTGGGAATGTTTCAACCTGGTGGATGATGCCTGTAATGACCCCATGGCCATTACCGCCTTTAAGATGGGATTACATCATGATAGTCCTCTACGTAGTTCATGAACCAGACGGCTCCCCAAAATAGTTTCGGTGTTAATGAAAAAAGTCGAAGAATATTGTAAGGTGGAAGACAATGTCCTACGGGTCGAAGCCAGACAGAAAGCTATTAAGACAGCTCCATCTGGTGTCGTTCAACTGATAAACGTCGTACCGTCAAGGAGCCCCAAACTGTAGAATCAGGCTAAACGAAACAAAAGGCGTGATTCGCGCCGTTCAAGTGATCAGTGTTCACACAGATCAATGAACAATATCAAGTGGATAACAAACGCACAAGACGCTCAGACAAGAAGTACACGAAAAAGGCAGAGCCAATCAGCAAGATCTTATCGAAAGTCCAACACCTTCCGTTCTTTAAATGGCTGTTCAAAATGATAGGGCCTCCTGATACAAGGAGAAAGGATAAGCGGTACGAATATCACAAGGACCATGGCCATGATACCGATAGTTGTTATGCACTGAAGGACCACCTAGAAGAGTTGGTACAAGACGACCGGCTGGCGCAACACGTCTGAAAGAACAATCCATCGAACACGGTAGCCCTACGGCTGGATTCACCTCCACTTGGTGTAATTCACATGATATACAGCTTGCCGTCGTCAGCCGGGGTACATACAATTCAGTTGCAACCAAGCTTGCATAAGCCAATCACACCAGCCAAACGACCTCATGAATCTGGAAGGATTAGCTTCGATGACACCGACTTAGTTGGAGTAACTCTCCCCCATGTTGATCCCTCGTCGTCGAGCTACACGTGAACAGATTCACAGTCGAACGTGTTCACATCAATCAGGGAAACACTTCGGAAATAATGTATTACAAGATATTTGTTAAACTCGGCTTCACTGACTTGGATTTGTTGTCGGCCGATTACCCATTATTTGGCTTTGTGGGAGCCGGATAATTGGAGGAGTCGGAAGCGTACTCTGGAAGATAGATACTACTTGGCTCTATCCTACACGATCTGAATGCCGAATAATACAGATTGGCCGAATAGATATTAAACTATGGAGCCGAGTAAATAAGAGGATGATGAGTGAAAAGTGGGCCTGGTCTCGAGGCCCAGGGAACAAGTATAAATAAAGGAGCAACAGAATAAGAGAGGTATATGAGAATTATTGTGCTTAACTTAGAATACAAGCATTCTTGCATGTGGAGACTGACTTGTCTGTCGGAGTGCTAATTCCGGCATTCCCGGCCTGAGTGTTTATTCCTTTTCAGGTGACTATCAGCGGATCACGAGCTCCCCCCGAGATCAGAAGAGTATTTCCAAACCACATCGCCACAATTGGCGCCGTCTGTGAGAATACTCAAACACATCCATGCGGGCGCAACGGAAGACCCTCCGATAGCCATTGATGAAACAACGCAAAGAGACGACCTCACTCCATTAAACATGCTTGGACTGGGCACCGTCCTTGTAAGACGCGCTCTAAACTTCGCCTCACCCTCGACTCCAAAGCATGAAGCAATGCAAGCGATCATGGAACAAGCAAAGCAAAACGAACAAAGGTTAGAGAACATGATCGCGGAGAATGAACGTCTTCGTGAAGATTTGGCCTTGGAAGTGGCGAAGTCCAAACAAGCTGTACGCCTAAATCCGGATCGATCTTCGAAGGCAGGTGGTCGACGACCTCGAGCCCGACAAGATGACACTGATAGCAGCTCCGGCTCGTTATCCCCGGAGCCCAGGAAGAAAGGACAGCCTAAAACTACCAGTTCTTCTGAAGAAAGTCCCCGTATAAGGCATAAGCGAAGAAGGCCCAGTTCGGACGAAGATCAACACGATCCCTTCGTACGACGGATTGTAAAGGCGGTGCTACCCAAGAAATTCAAAGCACCGTCATTCACCTTGTACGACGGCAAATTAGACCCTACCGACCACATTCGCCACTATAAGCAAGCCATGACATTGCATGCAGATGACGAGGCCCTTATGTGCCGAATATTCCCCAGCAGTTTAGGACCATTGGCCGTTAGGTGGTATTATAAACTGGAGCTAGCTTCGATCAAAACTTTCCACCAATTACAGAAATCCTTTAGGGCCAGATTCATCACTAACGAGGTCCAGCCGAAACAAGTCGACTCTCTCTGGGCAATGCAGATCCAGCCAGGAGAAACACTAAGGGCGTATTCGGCACGATATTGGGAGTGCTTTAATCTTGTTGATGATGCCTGCAATGACTCAATGGCCATTACCGCCTTCAAAATGGGATTACACCCAGACAGTGCCCTCCGCAGTTCCCTGGCAAGAAGGCCCTCCAAAAAAGTCTGGGCATTGATGAAGAAAGTTGAGGAATACTGCAAAGTGGAAGATGACGCCTTGCGAGTTAAAGCTGGACAAATGGCCAACAAAACGGCCCCTCTTGAAATTGCTCAGCCAATAAGTTCCGTACTACCTCAGAGTCCTGAACCACGACAACGAGCTAAACGAGACAAGAAACGGGATTCTCGTCGATCAAGTGATCAATGCTCACACTGAGCAAATGAGAAACTGCAGGTTGATAGCAGGTGCACAAAACGCGCCGACAAGAAGTATACGGAGCTGTCAGAGCTAATCAGCTCAGTTATGTCCAAAATCCAACATCTTCTGTTCTTCAAATGGCCGTCCAAAATGGTTGGGCCCTCTGACACGAGAAGGCGGGACAGGTGGTGTGAATACCACAAAGATCACGGTCATGATACGGACAGTTGCTATGCTTTGAAAGACCACATTGAGGAATTGGTCCAAGATGGTCGCCTCCAGCAACATGTCCGAAAGAGCGCAATCAAAATAGTTGCCCTTCGGCAGGACTCACCTCCACTCGGCGTTGTTCATATGATATATAGCCTTCCAACGCCACGTACCGTACACGCAATTCAGTTAGCCCCCCAGAGGCAACGCATACCCAACAAAACAGCCCCACGAAGCTCTGAGTGTTATCTTCGACGATTCCGATCTTATCGGCATAACACTCCCCCATATTAATCCATTGGTCACTGAACTACACGTAAACCGATTTATGGTTGAACGCGTCCTCATAGACCAGGGGAGCACTTCGGAGGTTATGTATTACGAGACCTTCATCAAACTCGGTTTCAACAAGTCAGACCTGTCTCTGGCTCCTCACCTATTATTCGGCTTCAACGCAAATCCAGAGTACCCATTGAGGAAAATCACACTTCTCGTTCGAGCGGGCTCCCAAACAGTGGATGTGGAATTCTTGGTCGTCAAGCTCCCTTCGCCGTATAATCTCATCATGGGGTGCACTTGGTTGCATCATATTCAGGCCGTACCAAGCACCTATCATCAGCTGCTACGCTTCCCGACCGAACACGGCATTGAGTAGATCCGTAGTTCCCGGTAATCCGTACAAGAATGTTATCTACTTTCTAGAAAGACACCAACGGAGTCGCAGGTCAACTCCACTGAAGTGCCAAATCGAAACAGCCTTGACGACGTCGGACGGCTCCCTAGCGAAAAGCCACAGAAGCTCTAGGCGATACCAGCGGCAACTTGCTAGGACGTATGATTAACGCGTTCAGCCGCGCCGCTTCACGCCGGGGAAGTTACTTCTGAAGGTATTTCCGGATGATAGGAGACCGGTTGAAGGAAAATTAGGGACGCGACATTGCTCCTGAAGCACTCATGAAAATTCTATCATCAAACCTGACTTGTGGGGAATGATCCTAGTTCTAAATGATTCGCCATGTACACATTCCACCTTTGTAATGGAAGGATTCTTGTTCAGAAGCTGGATTCTTGTTTAAAATAGCGCTCCGATGAAAAAGCTTCTGGATTCGGAGCACCTTTCGTGGATATCACGATTGGCCAAAAAGTTTCTGTATTCGGAGTCCTATCGACGCATGACGTCTTTGGGCCGATAAAGCTTCCGGATTCGGAGCGCCCTTCGTGGATATCACGATTGGCCAAACTAAGTCTCCGGATTCGGAGCCCCATCGGCGCATGACGTCTTTAGGCTGATAAAGCTTCCGGATTCGGAGCGCCCTTCGTGGATATCACGATTGGCCAGAAAGACTCCAGATTCGGAGCCCCATCGGCGGATGACGTCTTTGGGTTGATTAACCCTCTGGATTCGGAGCGCCCTTCGTGGATATCACGATTGGCCAGAAAGACTCCCGATTCGGAGCCCCATCAGCGGATGACGTCTTTGGGCCGATTAAGCCTCTGGATTCGGAGCGCCCTTCGTAGATATCACGATTGGCCAAAAAGACTCCAGATTCGGAGCCCCATCGGGGCATGACGTCTTTGGGCCGATAAAGCCTCCAAATTCGGAGCGCCCTTCGTGGATATCACGATTGGCCAAAAAGTCTCCAGATTCGGAGCCCTATTGGCGCATGATGTCTTTGGGCCGATAAAGCCTCCGGATTTGGAGCGCTTTTCATGGATATCACGATTGGTCAAACTAAGTCTCCGGATTCGGAGCCCCATCGACGCATGACGTCTTTGGGCCGATAAAGCCTCCGAATTCGGAGTGCCCTTCGTGGATATCACGATTGGCTAAAATAAGTCTCCGAATTCGGAGCACCCTTCATGGATATCATGATTGGCCAAAAAGACTCCAGATTCGAAGCCCCATCGGTGCATGACGTCTTTGGGCCGATAAAGCCTCCGGATTCGGAGCGCCTTTCGTGGATATCACGATTGGCCAAACTAAGTCTTCGGATTCGGAGCCCCATCGGCGCATGACGCCTTTGGGCCGATAAAGCCTCCGAATTCAGAGCACCCTTCGTGGATATCACGATTGGCCAAAATAAGTCTCCGAATTTGGAGTGCCCTTCGTGGATATCACGATTGGCCAGAAAGACTCTGGATTCGGAGCCCCATCGGTGGATGACGTCTTTGGGTCGATTAAGCCTTCGGATTCGGAGCGCCCTTCGTGGATATCATGATTGGCCAAACTAAGTCTTCAGATTTGAAGCCCCAGCGGTGCATGACGTCTTTGGGCCGATAAAGCCTTCGAATTCAAAGCGCCCTTCGTGGATATCACGATTGGCCAGAAAGACTCTAGATTCGGAGCCCTATCGGCACATGACGTCTTTGGGCCGATTAAGCCTCCGGATTCGGAGCACCCTTCGTGCATATCACGATTGGCCAAAATAAGTCTCCAAATTCGGAGTGCCCTTCGTGAATATCATGATTGGCCAGAAAGACTTCGGATTTGGAGCCCCATCGGCGCATGACATCTTTGGGCCGAAAAAATGTCCGGATTCAGAGCCCCATCGGCTACAAGACGTCTTTGGCTGATAAAGCTTCCAAATTCGGCTAACTAGATAGTGCCCCCGGGCGACGCCCAAGGGCCGAGTAATATTCTGAATTCGGAGCGCCCTCCAGAATGAAAACATTTACACATCAAGGCAGGGATATGTAGGTTGAGCCAGTACAATTGCATGAACAAGACAAAACGTGCCGGCATTCAAAATAAGATGCTTAATTAAGCATATAAAAATTCAGAATGAGATAAACTTTTAAAATGAAATATTTTATTCGATTAAACAGTAATTACAAAAACGCAATCCGCGTTTGAAGCATTACAATATCTATTCTCATACGGTGTCGCGTTGGTACAGCAACAACACCAAATCAACGCCCGCTGATCGGAGAGCATCCGCAACTTGAAATGCCTTGATCTGACCATGCTTGAATCCATGATGTTCACACCGGCGAGACAATCACTCTCAAGGTGGAGAGCTTCGACACCATAGAGAACATCAAGGCCAAGATCTAGGACAAGAAAGGAATTCCCCACAAAAACAGTAATACTCAACGGTCGCGGCGCTACGTCTGCCTCATTTCTTGGTGGCGGTTGCGGAGAACTCCCCCATTGCTGTTTCTCTCTTTGGGCTGATCTGCTTCGACGACTTAGAGGCTGACGTTTTTCCCATTTTTTGAATGCCTTACCTCCCACACGAGTGGGTTCTCTGCTGCGATTCATTGCAATGTCAAGCTCAGCCAAAATCGAAGTTTCTCCTCTGCTACTGAAGAAAACTCCATTTGACATTCACACTTACCTAACCCCACGCAACAAAATCATTTTAAATCGAGTCTGAACACAGTAAGCGAAGTTACTAGAGCGAAAAGTCCGAGGCAATTTATTTCTAAATCCTTGTAGCGACCTTGAGGCGATTTCATTAACACAACCCCGAGCGATATTGGCCACAGCCACTCCATGTACTAATTTTTGGCTTTTTTAGAGTTAAAATGGCCTAATTATATAAACGACAGTTATAGATGGGCTGACTGTCTTTGGATTCGGAGCCCCTAGTGCATGACACCTTTGGGCCAGTTAAGCCTCCGAATTCGGAGCCTCATCGGCGCAATGGACCGTGCGTGACACATGCCAAAGATATATTTAATGAAGAATGCTCATGACAAGCCGACATATAACCGTTCGGAATTAAAATGCCTAGTTGACTCGGGCCGGTCAATGTTTATACAATGAAACACATGCAAACACGTGTGTGCCGAATGCAAATTACAATGAAACATTTTATTCAATCAGACAACAATTACATAGTTATGAATGCGATCTGCGTTCGAATGTTACATTGAGTGTTTTTACACAACGTCGCCCTCATCCTTACTCTGCTCAACTTCAAAGGCGGAAAACGGAAAATGGTTACGTTGGTACAGTGGCGATGTCGAGTCGACGCCGGCTGCTCGGAGAGCTTCTTCGGCCTGAAGCGCCTTGATCCAACCATGCTTAAATCCACGATTTTCGCATCGGCAAACTTCCTCGGCGAGCTTTTCCTTGGTCTTTTTTATCCCTACTTTCCGACCTTCGTGGAAGCCTTTTTCATAGGCCCTCCCCTTCGCGGATTCCATTGCGAACATGCTCGCCGTATCGCGATCGGCGAGCGCGGTACTGATAAGCCACTGGGTGACCCTTTCTTCCACGATTGGGTTAGCCTGTCCGACGGGTTGTGCCTGAACTGCCTTGACCTTCCTTAGCTCACGCTTAGCCGCCTCCGCGCGAGCCTTCAAGCTTCGGATGTGCTCATCCCTCTTCTCTATTTCTCGGCGGGCAGCACGGGGACGCATGTTGATTTCGTAGGCGGTGTAAAGCCCCTTCACCACACCGTGAATACCTTCACGAAACACTTCGAAGTCCTACCAACCTACCATTGACTGCTGGACCTCGGGAGGAAAAATCTGTCGAGCAATTTCGGCTGCTACACTTGAATCTCGAACGATCGAGTCCGCACCTGTCATGGGTCTATTCCCCACGAAGACTACAAAACTCAATAGGTGTGGATTGGCACCGGGCTCCCTTCCAGAACGGGGTTGCAGGGATTTGCCTTATGGCTCCTTGTCCCTTTTAGGTGACCTACTTCGACGACGAGGAGATTCACGTCTCTTCCGATCCCTCGAAATCCTACCTCCCGCGCGCGAAGGTTTGCCACTTCGATTCATGTCTCCTCCCAGCTCAGCTAGCGTCCTCACTTCCCTTTTGCTGTTAAAGAAGAGTCTGTTCGACATTCGCACTTGTTTATTCTCCGTCAAAGACCTGGACTGAGTTGCTCACTGAGCACATAGATAGAACCTTCATTCATTTATTTCCTACGAGGGCAGTGCCACCGAGGCAATCTCATTAAAATCGAAACCTCAACCGCCCAGCGCCGACCGAGTCGTGCCCCCATCAAACACTATTATTTGGCAGTCTTAACTTCCACAAGGGCAAATTCGCGAACTAGCTGGGGCAAGGGCAGATTCATCAATCTCTTTGGCTAGAATGCATCAATCTATTCGGCTAGAATGCCGCAGCCGGTTCACGAATCGACTTATCAATATTGTCTAATTCAGCGTTTAATGTTCATAAAACAACTGGGGTAAGGACGGATGCATCAATCTATTCGGCTAGAATGCCGCAGCTGGATCACGAATCGACTCATCCATATTGTCTGATTCGGCGTTTAATGTTTATGAACTAGCTGGGGCAAGAGTAGATTCATCAATCTATTCGGCTTGAATGCCGCAGCCGCTTCACGAATCGACTCATCAATATTGTCTGATTTGGCGTTTAATGTTTATGAACCAGTTGGGGCAAGGGCAGATTCAACAATCTATTCGGCTTGAGTGCCGCAGCCGCTTCACGAATCGACTCATCAATATTGTTTGATTCGGCATTTAACGTTCATGAACCAGCTGGGACAAGGGCCGATTCATCAATCTATTCGGCTAAAATGCCGCAGCCGGTTCACGAATTAACTCATCAATATTGTCTGATTCAGCATTTAATGTTCATGAACTAGCTGGGGCAAGGTCAGATTCATCAATCTATTCGGCTTGAGTGCCGCAGCC
Source organism: Camellia sinensis (assembly GCF_055761805.1). Classification (NCBI taxonomy): domain Eukaryota; kingdom Viridiplantae; phylum Streptophyta; class Magnoliopsida; order Ericales; family Theaceae; genus Camellia; species Camellia sinensis. The sequence continues at coordinate 174,871,467 of NC_138967.1, forward strand.
GCTTCATGAATCGATTTACTAGTGCTATTCGGCATCAAGAGTCGATTTACTTGTTCGGATAAATTAAAGTTTAACTAATATAATTGCCAAGATTACACTGCTATCCAATCGATAGTTAGAAGGCACAACGGACAATAATCCTTTTATCCAAAGTAGTGGAAGGCAAAACTCTTCATTAATATCAAAAACCGCGTACAAGTAATAGTGAAACGGAAAGGAAATTTTCATTAATAAATTGAGCCCAAGTAGTAACTAATTTATACATGAAAATTACCTTGAACTAACAAGAATCACTGAACAAAAACGTACATTGAAATTGAAGATACCTAATAAAACTAGAATGTCTCCCAGATCAATCCTCGGGATCAGACTCAAGTGGCTCAACGTCCACTTGCTTGTATGGAATTGGCAAGGCCAATGTAACTCCGGCGGCAGCAAGGGCTTTGAGCCACCCCTGTTTGAATCCCCGATTCTCGAATTTGGGGACCTCATCTACGTATTCCTTTAAGGCGGCGCTCTTCCCAGCCTCTAGCACCGTAGAAGCTTTAGATTCGGTTTTTTCCTTGGCCACCTTCAATTCTTCTAACTTGGCCTCTGCCTTCGAAAGCGCCTCCTGGGCTAACTTGAGCGACTCCTCGCTCGCGTGCGCCCTATCCTCGGCTTCAGATCTGAGCTGGTCGGCAGTCCAAGCCCTCTCCTTTTCAGCTTTGGCTCGAGCACTTTCCATTGTGGCCCTCATCGCCTCAAACTCGGCCCTGCTTCTTTCATCTTCAGCTTCAAACTTTAAGCGGCCAATTCTTTTAATGGCATCACGCTACCGGTGGCCTAGTTCAGTTATCCTTCCAACCGTCTACAAAACAAGTTTGGATCACCACACCAAGCAATATCGTATGCAAACCAAACCAAACGAGCAAAAAAGAAAGTATCGTATATATACCAGAAGGGCCGACTGGACAACGAACGCTATAGCTACCAAATCTGGCTTTTCTCGAAAGGTGGCCTTGTCAGCCGGTAGCGAAACTGAGGCGGCCAAGCTCAATGCCACGGCTGGATCCTTCATGGAAGATGCGTCAGAGGAAATTGGCGTGTCTTTGATCTTCGGTTGAACAACGAAAGGGACAACCACGTCGGACTCCTCTAAGCGAGGCCGTTTGTCAGCAGGGCTATCCTCTGAGCTGGCCTCTCCCTCGACGGAACGTTTTTCGCCCCGCTCTTTTGAAACCAGCCGTTCTTCTGTAACCTGCTGTTCAGCCCCTCCATCTCGGCCACAACAACTTGAGCCGTTTCTTCTCCAATAACTGGTTGTAAAGATTCAACCGGGGCAGGCTCAGAATGAGCGGCCTCGGCTTTCTTTCAGGCGGCCATTCGCTCGGCATTTCTCTTTCTTGCCATCTGCGTGAGATTTTCCCTAGCCATGCCTTCAGAAAAAGCGCCAGGTAGATCTCCCAAGTTTGTAAAAATATCTCCGAAGGAAAACTCCGCTCGACTCGAAGTGGATAGATAGTTAGGCTGGTTAAGATTGGCTGCCGCAAACGCTAATTTCAGAGCTTCGTTGACCTCTTCGGCCTCCACAGCGAACACAGTTGATTCGGTAACTACTTCGACCATTGGCTCTAAGTCTTGCTCTGAATCAGAAGCTTTGAGACCAACTTGCTTAAGGGTCTTGAAGCTGGGGAAGACAAGAGCCGTAAGGTGTTTTTCGCCGGTTGGGATCAGAATGTCGTCCGCGGCCGAGAATGTAGTATAGGTAGGCACGTACCGCAGGAGAATATGGGCGGCTCTCCCTTGCTTATGTACGTTTGGACGGCCAAAGTACTTTAGTGCAGTCTTGATTTCCACAAGGACTTCGTCGTCAGCCGAGGTCAGAATCCTCTTCAACTTATTGCTTGTAAAAACAAAGGGTTAAACTTCAGGAAAAAGCCGAATAAAAGAAAGATCAACAAACAAGGAGTTATACGGTAACCTGTTCACCCCTCCATCTGGGAATAGGGTCTAGGCGATCTTCGCCTTCACCGAATTCCCAGTTGCCTCGGACATTGACCATTACATCATCAACTCGTTTGCCAGAGCTGGCAAGCATCGTTTCCAAGTGATGGTCGGTGTCCTTAGCCCTGAGAAAATAGTGCCTGAGCCAACCGAAGGATTTGGCTAAAGCGTAGCAGTGCCGAATCGTCAGAATACCAAGATTGATCCCGAGACGCCGGTTCAACTCTACGATTTCCATTACAATTCGAAAAAAATTCACATTGGGTTGTGAAGGAATCAAACCCCAATAGTGAAGGACGGCCCTAAGAAACGGGTGTAGGGGAAAGCGAACTCCGCCCTCCGCAATGGATATGAGAGGAAAGATGATTGTATTTTGGTCGTCCCTCTCCATATCAAGGGTATTGTCCGTTACTAGAGATAGATGGACATCATCGGGGATAGAGAAATGTCTTCGGAACCCAGAAATTCGACCCTCAGAAAGGAGGTCTTTCAAATGCTTAGCCATTCTAGTAAGGACCCAAGGATATTCTAAAATCAAAGATAAATACGGAAAGTAGGGTTGCAAAGAGAAGAGAAGAAAACTTACGAAAGGCAAAGGAGAAGACAGAGAGGAGTCGCAGAAAACGCGTTGGAAAAGAGACACCGACTGGAAATCTAGGAGGTTCAAATATTCGAAAAAAGCATGCATTTGAAGGGACTAAAGTTTTAAATTGTAATAAATGCGAGGGAAGCACGAATGAGGCAGGAAATCGTTGCAGTGACCAAAAAGCATGTATGTGTTCTGATGCACATCGGGAAGAGAGTTAACCGTCAAATTTTTGACTGCCCAGACTAGAAGCCAAACACGTCGACTCACTGATGCTAGTGGGGTGTTTGGGGGGTAATTGTGGGAGCCGGATAATTGGAAGAGTCGGAAGCGTACTCTAGAAGATAGATACTACTCGGCTCTATTCTGCACGATCAAAATACCGAATAATACAGATTGGTCGAATAGATATTGAACTATAGAGCCGAGTAAATAAGAGGATGATGAGTGAAAAGTGGGCCTGGTCCCAAGGCCCAGGGAACAAGTATAAATAAAGGAGCAACAGAATAAGAGAGGTATGTGAGAATTGTTGTGCTTAACTTAGAATACAAGCATTCTTGCGTGCGGAGACTGACTTGTCCGTCAGAGTGCTAATTCCGGCATCCTCGACCAGAGTGTTTATTCCTTTTCAGGTGACTATCAGCGGATCACGAGCTCCCCCCGGGATCAGAAGAGTATTTCCAAACCACATCTCCATAGGCTTCAACGCTAACCCCGAGTATCCCTTGGGTAAGATCACACTACCAGTTCGGGCGGGCACCAGATCTATAGATGTAGAATTTTCGGTTGTCAAACTTCTGTCACCATATAATCTCATCATGGGAAGAACTTGGTTGTATACTATGCAAGTTGTGCTGAGCACCTACCATCAATTACTCCACTTTCCAACTGAGTATGGCATTGAACAAATTCGGGGTTCTCAGAAATCGGCACAGGCATGCTACCTTGTTGATGTTGTAAAGAGGCCAAACGAACTGGAAGTGAATTCAATTGAAGTACCGGATTGGGAGAGCCTCAAGGACATTGGGAAAATCCCCAGCGAAAAGGCAACTGAAGACCTAGATCAGATTGAAATCAATGGGAGTCTTGACAAGTTCTTCATGATCGGCACTTCCTTGAACGAAGTTGACAGACTCGAGCTTGTATCCTTCTTACTCAGCAACCTCAACGTGTTTGCGTGGACACCATACGAGATGCTGGGGGTGGATCCATTTGTGGCCTTGCACCGCTTAAACGTTGATCCAAAATGTAAGCCAATCATTCAGAAAAGTCGGCGGTTAGCTGCGGAGCATACTTCGGCCGTTGTTGAAGAAGTTGACCGATTGCTTGATGCCGGGGCAATTCGCGAAGTAACTTACCATACATGGTTGTCCAATACCATGGTTGTAAAGAAGAAGAATGGATCTTGGCGCGTTTGTGTGGATTTCATGGACTTGAACAAAGCTTGTCCCAAGGATTGTTTTTCCCTCCCCAGAATCGACCAACTCGTAGATGCAATGGCACATCATCAACGCATGAGCTTCTTGGACGCTTAGAGAGGATATCACCAAATTGCCATGCATCTGGAGGATCAAGAAAAGACCACATTCCTCACCCTAAGAGGAACCTATTGCTACAAGGTCATGCCTTTCGGGCTGAAGAATGCGGGAGCAATTTACCAGAGACTAGTTACTGCCATGTTCAAGGAACAGCTCGGCCGCATTATGGAAGTATACATCGATGACATGGTGGTGAAATCCAAGAAAAAGCATGCCCATCTAGCCAATTTGGAAAAGACATTCGGCATTCTACAAAAGTACAATATGAAACTGAACGCCTCAAAGTGTGCATTTGGTATCGGATTCGGCAAATTTCTCAGCTACATTGTCAACCATTGCGGAATAGAAGCCAACCTGAGGCAGATCATAATAATTCTAGAACTTGGCTCTCCTCGGTCGGTCAAAGAAGTTTAGAAGCTGATGGGAATGGCCGCCGCACTCAATAGGTTTATTAGCCGTTCCATAGATCGCTGTCGATAATTCTTTCACATACTTTGGTAGGTCAAAGCTTTTGAATGGACCCCAAGTGCCAGGCCGCTCTGGACGGCTTGAAAACTTACCTTTGATCAGTACCACTCTTGGCAACCCCTAAGGCATGCGATCCGCTCATTTTGTATCTGGCGGTATCCGACCGAGGGTCAGCGCCGTACTTTTAAGGGAAGAACTCGGGAAGCAACGACCAGTTTACTACGTAAGCAAGGCAATGGTTGACGCCGAAACACGTTATCTACCATTGGAAAAGCTCATCCTTGCTCTCGTGATGGTTGCAAGAAAACTGATGCATTACTTTCAGGGGTATACCATAAGGATACTAACGGATTATCCCCTCTGGTCAGCGCTCCGTAGCGGAAGCGTCGGGGCGAGTTTCGAAATGGGCATTGGAACTCGGCCAGTATGATATCCAATTTTTGCCTAGAACTGTCATCAAGGAGCAAGCGCTCGCCGACTTTGTAGCTGAATTCATGGGATGCCATGTTGACTTCAAGTTTGATCAAATGCAACCTAAACCCAACTGGCAAATATATGTTGGAGACATTTGGAAAATGTACTGTGACTGGTCATCCAACCAACGTAGCAGTGGGGCAGGCGTAGTAATCATGACCCCCGAAGAGGTAATAATCGAGCAGGTAGTCAAACTGGGCTTCGATGCATCAAACAATGAGGCCGAATATGAAACATTGCTAACCAGCCTTCGTAACGCACTTCACCTTGGTGCGTGGCGGTTGCTTGTTTTCTGTGACTTGAAACTAGTCATCAACCAATTGAAAGGGGAGTATGTAGCTAAAAATGACCGCATGACAACCTACATGAAAACGAAAAATTCCTTGCTCACGAAATTCGACCACTACGAATTGAATCAAATAACTCGGGATCAGAACACGCATGCGGATGCCCTTGCTTGCCTAGCCTCCGCTATTAACTCAGAAGTCAAATGAACAATCGAAGTAGGATTCATTCCAGAGCTGAGCATCACCTCTTCTGAACCAGTTTAGATTAACATCATTGAACCAAGACCAAGTTGGATGGACCCTATCGTTGCATTCCTTTCCTCAGAACAACTCCCAATGGATAAGAAAGAAGCCCACAAACTGTGAAATAAAGCCCTGCAATATTACTTGAATCCGCAGGGAAAGCTTTACAAAAAATCTCTTTCTGGGCCGTACTTGGAATGTGTTCACCCAGATAAAGTTGAGGAACTCTTGACTGAAATACATGAAGGTAGCTGTGGTGCCCATTCTGGAGGACACTCATTGGCCCACAGAGCCATAACACAGGGGTATTATTTGCCGACCATGCGAACATGTGCCGAGAATTATGTCAAGACGTGTGAACAATACCAGAAGTTCTCCCCTTTAACTCATCTGCCTGCTGAGGAGTTAAACTCTATCACTAGTCCTTGGTTGTTCATTCAATGGGGAATTGATATCGTTGGACCATTATCATGGGCTCTGGGGAACAAGCGATTCTTGATTATCGCAACAGATTATTTACAAAATGGGCCGAAGCAGAGGCATTACCACATATTCGAGATGTCAATGTTAAGCGTTTTGTATGAAAAAACATCATAACACGATTCGGCATATCGGGAGCACTTGTCTCAGACAATGGCACCCAATTTGATTGTGGCATCTATCAGGAATTATGCAAGACGTATGGTATTTGGCCCTACTTTTCCTTGCCAGCATATTCACAAAGCAACGGTCAGGCAGGGGCCTCCAATAAAGTGATCCTGGACGGCATCAAGAAACGGTAAGAAAAAGCCAAAGGTAGATGGGTTGAAGAATTGCCCAGTGTGTTGTGGGCTCATCGCACTACTCCAAGGCAATTTACTAGAGAAACGTCGTTCGTTTTGTGCTTTGGGACACAGACAATTATCCCTCTTGAAATTAGCTACTGAAATCTAAGGTTTTTGATATGGACCGTAACGACATGATAGTGGCCCTAGGTCTGACTTTGATTAAAGAACGCCGAGATCGTGTTCTTGCGTACATGGCGCAGTATCAACAGCAGCTGACAAAGTCATACATCCAGCGCGTGTGTAGGTGCGCCCTTGGGCTTCATGCTACAGTTCGGACTCAAATGTCACGGTTCTTAATCTGATCTCACAATATGAAATGTGAGATTAATAAATCACCAAAGAGTCCAAATCCGGCAAATCGTTTTGGAAAACTGATTTTTTTTTTTGTATAGAAGTGCCAAACATGGACTACTTTGCCAGATACAGAGTCGCCACCTAAATATTTTATTTTGGGAGGATTTAGGAAACCCTGACTCGCGCCTAAGGCCACGTGTCCATCATCACCAAAGTTGTCTAGGCTCGAGAACTTGGGTACGAGAGGGGAAGGTCATCTATGAGTACCCCCACTCGCTCGATCAAAGATCGGCCTGTACTAAGCATGATATCTTGTTTTTGAAAACACATGCGTTCTTATTCCGGTTAATTAGCTAGAATTACTATGTAATGCGCACAACAAATAAGTATAGACTAGATCGCCTAATTTGGAACAAAGCATCGCATATTCGTTTGTTTGGAAAATGGTTTGAAGTTTGCTACTCGCAAGTAGGCTAAAATGTGAGTTTTAATGAATTGTTCCAATTTAAGTAATCCAACCTTCACCCACAGGCATTCAGGCAGTTATATCACATAAGCAACTAGCCTCATGGCAAGCATGCTACCATGGCAAAACTCACACTCATGCAAGATGCTAAAGCGTAAACACTTACAGTGTACTCCGAGCCAAAATAGAGAACTAGTTAGAAATCAATGCATGATCCTAGTTCATGTTAAAATGGGCGCATGCAAAATGCAACTAGAAATAGGCTCGGCTATTCTAAGATGGCATATGAGATGCGACAATTCGATACATGTATTCAAGTAGGAATTGAAATACAATGCAGTTAGTATGATGCGCCGAGCCCGATGCATGCAATATAGATGAATGATGTAAACATGCATAGTATAAGGATGCTAATTGAAATATGCCCTAAAACTAACCATCGTAAGCGGTTAAGCAAAAGGGAGAAAGACGCGGGGTTGGAAAATATGCATCACACACACGCACGCTTATTACAAAATTTGCCCTCTAGACGGAGGGTCCGAAAGAATAATACAAATTAACTAATTAACTAACTAACAAGCTAATTAATTATTACACAACACTTAACTAATTAAACGAATCAATTAAGCTATGAAAACAATAAAACAGCCTCAGGAAGAGAGATACATGCATGTTCGGTCAGCTTCGCTTGGAAATCCATCGCCATGCCACATGTTGCCTTTGTTTGCACTGCTTTGCACCTTTGAAAACTGCACAAGTCTCAAGGATGCTCCTGAACCACTCCCTGAGTGTTGTGGGAGGTCATCGGCCAAATGGAAAGGCCACCGACCAAGATAAAAAGGTCATCGACCAAAAATAAGGCTCTCGGCCAGATATTGTTAGTCGATCAGCACTGAATATGGTCGATCGGCCATTTCTTCCTGCAGAATGCTGTTTTGCTGCAGCACAGGATAAACAAAGCATGGCAATGCATTTTCAAAACAATGTATGCACAACCACCCTCCCTATCATGTCATGAGCTCAAGGGAGTATGGTTCTCAACCCTCGGGCCACCAATCACGCATTTCCATGCATGATGGCCAAAGGTGCCAAGTGTGCAATTTATATAAAATGAAATGCACACAACAATAAGGGGCCCTAACCTCTATCATGCTTGATCAAGAGGCAAGGGATGCATGCATAATGCTATGCAACCTAGGCATGCAAGCAAGCTAATGCAACATGATCATGCAATGCAACTAATGTGTAATAGGCATACTACCTAAACATGTGAAGATACATGGCATGCAACAACATGCAAAATGAAGCAAGCATGCAACATGCAAGACAAGCATGCAACAACATGCAAAGATGGACTTAAACTAAAGTGGACAACTTTTAAATGTGCCCAAATCAGTGGCCTAAGTCATGAATTGGAAGCATTAAAATACAAAGCAAATATGCACACGTAAATGGTCCAACACCTAGGCATAAGAGGGCAACTTTCAAGAGCACTTACAAGAGGACAAACATGGACATGTGACATATATTGTAAGCTCTGAAATCATGTTAGGAAAGGTGCCAAACCAAACAAACAAAACAAGCAAAACATGCAAGAAGGCTCAAGGCTCAAGACTAGCCAAGGGGTTCAAACCAAGGCCATGCAAGACAAGCCCCAAAGGGCCAAAGGGACCTAAAACAGTCCCAAGGCAGGTCCAAACAAGACCAAAAACATGCTCGAAACGAGCCAACACAAGCTAGACCACAATGCCAAAAGCATGAGGCATGCAAGGCTACAAAAGGGATGTTACACTACACCTATCAAAACCAAACATGGCATGACTTAAACCAAAATCAGAGTTATGGCATGTTAGAACAAGACCAAAAACACATTGAAATGGCATCCTAGAGGCCTAAACATGGAGGCATACACAATGGTCCATTCATGAGGCATAAGACATCAACTCTTTAAAACATTAAAGGAGTGATAAGTGCAAGTATATGAGCATACTATTGTAGACGTCTCCGAACGTCCCGGGAGGGAATCCCGTTTTGTTCATTTGGGCTCACTACAGTTCAGGACTCAAATGTCACGGTTCTTAATCTGATCTCATAATGTGCGATGTGAGATTGATAAATCAACAAAGAGTCCAAATCTGGTAAATCGTTTTGAAAAATAGATTTTTAGAAAGAAGTGCCAAACATGGACTACTTTGCCAGATACAGAGTCGCCACCTAAATGTTTTATTTTTTGGAAAATTTAAGAAACCCTAACTCGTTGCCTAAGGTCACATGTCCGTCATCACCAAAGTTGCCTCGGCTCGGGAACTTGGGTATGATTGGGGAAGGTTAGCTATGAGCACCCCCGCTCGCCCGATCAAAGATCGGCCACTACTAAACATGATATCTCATTTTTGAAAACACATGCGTTCTTATTCCGATTAATTAGCTAGAATTACTATGTGATGTGCACAACACACAAGTATAGACTAGATCGCCTAATTTGGAACAAAACATCGCATATCCGTTTTGTTTGGAAATGGTTTGAAATTTGCTACTCGCAAGTAGGCTAAAACACGGATTTCAATGAATTATTCCAATTCAACTAATCCAACCTTCACCCACGGGCATTCAGGCAGTTATATCACATAAGCACATAGCCTCATGGAAAGCATGCTGTCATATTAACATTCACACTCATGCGAGATGCTAAAGCATAAACACTTACAGTTTATTCCGAGCCAAAACAAGAAACTAGTTAGTAATCATGCATGATCCTAGTTCATGTTAAGATGCTAAAGCATAAACACTTACAGTGTACTCCGAGCCAAAACAAGAAACTAGTTAGTAATCATGCATGATCCTAGTTCATGTTAAGATGGCTAATGCAACGTATGCAAAATGCAACTAAGATAGGCTCGGCTATCCTAGGAATGGCATATGAGGTGCGACAATCCAATATATGTATTCAACTTGGAATTGAAATACAATGCAGTTAGCATGATGCGCCGAGCCCGGTGCATGCAATACAGATGAATGATGCAAACTTGCTATCATAAGTATGCTAATTGAAACGTGCCCTAAAACTAACCATTGAAAGCAGGTAAGTGAAAGGGAGAAATAAGTGGGGGTTAGAAGACATGCACACACTCACGCACACTTATTACAACATTGCCCTTTCTCGGAGGGTCCGAATAAATAATACAAACCAAATAAATAATTAACTACTCTAGCTAATTAAATATTACAAAATACTAATTAATTAACAAATTAATTACAAAAGGAGGTGGCCGCAGCCCTGCCTCGGAATGATGGGACGATGCATGCTTGATTCGCCTCGCTTGGAAACTCGTTGCCATGCCACATGTTGCCTCTGTTTGCACTGTTCTATATTTCTGAGAATTGTCAACATCTTAAAGTTGCTTCTGAACCACCCCATGAACACTTTGGGATGCCATCGGCCAAGAGAGAACAACACCGGCCATAGGGATGTGGCCATCGGCCAAAAATTGGATCACCGGCTGGGAACCGATGGTCGGTCGGCACTAAAAGTGGTCGGCCGATCATTTCTTCCTGTAGAACACTGGCTTTGCTGTAACAGAGGACAAACAGTGCATGGCATAGAATTTGCAAGCCAAATTTTACGCATGACCACCCTCCCTATCATGCCATGAACTCAAGGGAGTATGGCTCTCGACCCTCGGGCCATCAATCACACATTTCAATGCATGATGGCCAAAGGTGCCAAGTTTTCAAATCAATGTAAAATGAACACAATGAAAACAAATGAATGCTACACACTCTATCATGTTGGGATCAAGAGTGTCGGCGACCGAGATTTGAGGCGTATTTCGTCACTTTAAGTACGAACACACCTCATGCCTCATGTTTGGTTTGACACCCCAAACCAAACATAATGCAATGCATGTATGCAATATGGCTTAAATATGCAAAATGGTTCAAGTATGCAATATGGGGCTAAGTCAGCAAAGCATGTCAAATGCGATGCAACCTAAACATGCAAATGTAAAATGTGTTAAGCATGCGAGATACAATACAATGCAACCTAACATGCAAGCCAAGCTAATGTAACAAGAACATGCAAACATGATATAATGCAAGCATGCAAATGATGTAACAAGATGCAACATGCCAAACATGCAACCATATACAAGGGTGGGCTTAAACCGAAATGGGAGGCCTCGACCATGCCCCAAAACAGTGGCCAATAATGATGTAACAAAAGCACGAATCACACATGTAAGCATGCATGCACCAAGGTGTATCACTTAAGGCATAAAAGAGACAATTCCAAGCACACTTAAAAGAGACAAACATAGGTATTTTACAAACATGCTGAGCTCTGAAATCATGCTAAAAGGAATTCTAAATCCAAACACACAAGTGAAACATAGCATGCAAAGGGGCCCAAAGCTTGAGACCAACCAAAGGGTTCAAACCATAGCCATACCAACCAAGTCTTAAAGAGTCAAAATGACTTAAATCAGTCCTAGGGCAGACCAAAACAAGACTAGAACATGCATGGAACATGGCCAAAACATGCTAAGAAATAGGCACCAAAACAAAGGCATTCAAGACTACAAAGAGAGCACTCCATTACAACTATCACGACCAAGCATGGCATGGACTTTTCAACAAAAAACAGAGTTATAACATACCAAAAGGTGCCCCGAAACCCATTGATATGGCAGTTTGAAGACTTAAACAAAGAGGCATGCACAATGACTCATTTTTAAGGCACAAAAGAACAACTCTTCAAAGCATTGAGAGGATGGTAAATGTGAGCATACAAGCATGAAGTATGGATTGAAATAGCATGATAAGTAATTCCAAATCACTGAAAAGGTCCAAGTAAAGCATGCTAGAGACTCACACACCCAAGGCCAACAAGCTAGATTACCTGGTAGCTATGTAAAACAATGCAAGCATGACCGAAAGGACCAAAATTTGAGCTTAATCATGTCATAACAAGGCTAAAAGCTTCAAGGAATCAAACCAAAATATGTAAGCATGGTAGTCCACATGCTAGACACATGTTTAAAGCAAACAATGGGATTACATGGCATGTATATGATGCATGTAAGGGACCACTAAACCAACTCAAAACAGAGGTATAACATGACAAAATAACTCCGAATACCCACTGAAATGATGCTAGAAACAAATAAACATACATGCTACCATATTAAGCCAATAATATAAGCAAATGAGACAAAAGGGGAGAGGGGTGTCCCTCCCCTATACATGACCTCAAAACCACTTCTCCACCACTGAAAATCCTCTGGATTTCAATGGTGAGAAGGTCAAAATAAAGGGGTCCCAAAGCTCAAAGAGAAAGGCACAAAATTAGGCCAAACAAGGCCTAAGAGGGGGTGGACAACCCCAAACACAAAAGAGACCTTAATGAAACATCTTAAACATGAAAAATCAGAACTTTTATCAGTTATACACAAAGCTCAAAACAGCATGCAAGATAGGTTGAAAGCTTGTACAAAAATGGGGAATATAAAGCAATAGTGCTCACCCTTGAAGAACACTTCAAGAACACCAACCCCAGCCCCTTCCTCTGATCAAAACCAACCTAAAAACTCTGAAACCAGTCCCTCAACACCTCTGTAACTGAAGTATGGTGTAACACTAGGTGCCTTAGTGAAAAAATAGGAACAAAAACACACTTTTGAACACTAATACACACACAGTCTAGAGAGAGGGGGAGATATAAAGAAAGAGTGATATATGTGATATATATCTCTGATATATATCTTTAATTTGATTAACCCCTCTAAAGGAGAAGGGAGGCCCTCTTTTATAGAACAAAAAGGGCCTAAGCTTTTTGGAGAAGCTAAGACAAAGGGGTCAAGCTTCCTCAAGAAGCTAGAACAAAGGTTCAAGCTTCTTGGGGAAGCTAAGGCAAAGGGTTCAAGCTTCCTCAAGAAGCTAGAGCAAAAGGGTGCAAAGGGTGCAAATCCTCCATACACGTGTATGGAGGACAGGTATGTGTGCTCCAGCTGGCACAGCTGGCATGCAAAATGCCTGAAAAAGGAAAAACAGAAGTCCCGGCCAGAAAATATGTCCGATTGACCAAACAAACGGCCGGCCAACCAAAAACAATGCCGACCGGCCTTACCAATTGCCGGTAGCAACAAAACAGGGCCGGTGGCCTCAAGCCAAGGCCGGTGAGGTGTGGCGATTACCAACAAGCCATTCTCTGCCCTCAGAAGCAAAAGCACAAGTGTTTGGTATACAACCAAGCACAAACAAGTTGAGAGGTCTTGAGGTAAGGCGCGCGACTGAAACCTCCGAGAACTCAAGACGAACATGAACAAGGATGATCATCGAGTGTTCAAACGATGATGTCCAAGTCTTGAGGACGGTCAAAAATGGGGTGTCTACAGTTGCCCCTCTTTGACAGAACTCGAAAGTTATAACAATGACGGGAGTGAATGTCAAAGCCCAGAGACGACCCATTTTTGACAAGGTTGAAGACTTAGACAAGCATGCAAGATAGCAAGATATGTGCCCGAAGGCAGGGGCAAGATGCAAGAACAATGCACAAAGCCGAACATAACTTATAATCATGCAAAGAAAGCTGTAACGAAGCAAATACATACAATAAATGCAACAATTTTAAGCAAGCCAAGAACCAAACTACATTACAATGCAGAAAGGATGTAAGAGAATTATGTAATTCTCACTACGTTTGACGCGGAGAATACAGTACCTGTGCGGTTCGTCTGGTCGTACCAGCTTCAAATGAACTGTACATACAATATCTGTAATACCCCTGTTCCGTAGTATGCTAATTGGTCCCTAATACGTATGTGACTATATGTTTTGATATGATTTTTGTGTGCCATTATGTGAATATATGCGACTTTGGAATTCTACCTGTTCACCGTAGGAATATCTGTTTGAATAATCCGCTTTGGAATTAAATCGAGGGCCTTATCGGCCATAGAATCCGAAATTGATTACGCCATTGTGATTGGCATAATTTTTAGAGCCTACGGTGAAATTTAATTGAAAATTGATTCTGGTCAATTTAAACTGATTAAATTGATAAATTAAGTGCCCCATTATTTTATATTAAAATATTTGTTAGTGGGGCTTGTTGTATATTTGCATTGCACTCTCCTTTAGCTCTCTCAAAAACTCAAAATCTGAGTTAGACACTTGAGAGTGAGAAAGAGGCCGGCTATAGAGAGAAAAAGGAAGAGACTTGAGCAATTTTTGGCTCTAGCTTGGGGATTTGAAGATTTAACTCAAGAATTGACTAGAATTTGGAAGATTAAAGCTCCTAGGTGAGTAACCAACCCCTAACTCATGAGTTTGAGTTGTGATTTCGGGAATTGAAGATTAATTTGTGATCTAGAACATGAAAGGAGTTGGTTTTGATGAATTTGAAGACTATATGTGCATGCATGTAAAGAACTCCTGTGGAATCACAAAATCTAGCATGTAATTTGTGAAATTGTGAAAGATTGGTAGTGTAATCCCACATGCAAGCATGTCTTTGTTAAATTTTATGGGAATGAGCACTAATTACATTATTTGAAGTGAATATGAAGTCAAATGGGCATGCATGTCTGAATAATTGAAGATGGGAGCTTTGAATGCACGAATATGTATGATAGAATTGAGTTTGGTGTCAATTTGAGACATGCAAGTGTTTAATCCTTGAAATTGAGCTCCATAATAAGGTGTTTTGGTGTTTATACCTTGTTAGTATACTTATATGTGATATTTGAGCTACAACATGCATGATTTGTTGGTTAAAAGTTGGAATGGAGCTCAAGAACTCAACCTGGGATTCCCAGATTTTCGTCGTCCGCTCGAGCGGGTGAAGTGACGCTCGAGCGGAGAAATCGAGCTCCCAGCATTTTCTGCAGACATGGTTCCCGCTCGAGCGGGGAAGTTTACGCTCGAGCGGGGAGCTATGTAGACAGGCAGTCCGCTCGAGCGGCCGAGTTCACGCTCGAGCTGGAATTGAAGGCAACCAGTACTTTCGCAGACCTAAGGGTCCGCTCGAGCGGGGAAGTCCACGCTCGAGCGGGGACCCTATTTTCTGAAATCCTGTTTTTGTATTTTGTGTTCTGTTTTCCGTTCTCTTTCACTTGCAAGCACTCTTAGGCATATGTTAAGCGTTGTAAATGAGTTAATGAGATGATAATAAAGCCTAAAGAGGAATATGTGAATTAAAGAACGGATTGAACTGTTAATGACCCTTTTGTGTTCATGAAACGTGTAGGGTCAAGCTCCAGGGCAAATCCACAAGCCGATCACTGTGAGTAATATCGATATTTGAATGCTTGTAAATGTCCAATTGTTTACTCCCTTTGAAGCTTTATGAATTGCTAATTGGGATTGTGGGATTGTGGACGTAAGTCTGATATGAACGCATAAATGGACCCAAGGTCGTTTCGATAAGCATAAGTGGGCCAAAGGCCGTTTTGAAATGAATAAATGGGCCAAAGGCCGTTTTGAAATGAATGAGTGGGCCAAAGGCCGTTTTGAAATGAATGAGTGGGCCAAAGGCCGTTCTGAAATGAATGAGTGGGCCAAAGGCCGTTTTGAAATGAATGAGTGGGCCAAAGGCCGTTCTGAAATGAATGAGTGGGCCAAAGGCCGCTTTGAAACGAATGAGTGGACCGAAGGTCGTTTGACATATATAAATGGACCTAAGGTCGTTTCGACGTGAACGAATGGACCGAAGGTCGTTTTGATATGAATAAATGAACCGAAGGTCGTTTTGATAGAAATAAATGGACCTAAGGTCGTTTTGACATGAATGAGTGGGCCGAAGGCCGTTTTGACACGAATGTATGGGCTGAAGGCCGTTTTGACGTAAACGAATGGGCCGAAGGCCATTTTGACGTAAATGAACGGGCCGAAGGCCGTTTTGACATAAATGAATGGGCCGAAGGCCGTTTTGACATGAATGGAAATTTAAATGGGCCAAGGGCCAGAATGTTTAGAACTACAGTCACTTGGTTTGAATTTCGTATAGTTATATATCTGTTAAATAGAAATAGGAATTGGGCCTAAGGCCGTTTGGAACGTGTTGTGCTACATTGTTATGTAACTTCTGTATTTGATTTGATATTATTCACTGGGCTTTCGCTCACGCTCATTCATGTGTTTGTAGGTGAGCCAAGAGAAGTCCAGACCCAGCCTCAGAGAAGTCTGTATGGAACCACTAAGGTTTTGAGAGAGTCAGCCCTTGTGTCTCACGCATGAGACCCGCCTTCGCCTTTTGTTGTGTATTTGCATTTTGTCAGGTTGGCGAGG
Source organism: Camellia sinensis (assembly GCF_055761805.1). NCBI lineage: Eukaryota > Viridiplantae > Streptophyta > Magnoliopsida > Ericales > Theaceae > Camellia > Camellia sinensis. Next base: position 174,887,924 of record NC_138967.1, read on the forward strand.
TTTTGTATATGTCTGCTTATAGTTTTATGGGTTGACTTAGTTTTGGATGATCCTGTCGGTACAGAACCTATATCACTATGTTTCTGTTGTGAGTTATTAACGTACATATGTATGGTTGTTTTGATGTGCCATGTAAGCACAGCTCTATGGACAAAGTTTTAAATTTTGCTTCCCTTTTGGCCCCCTTTACTCTGATGTGTTAAGTCTGTTTTGGTTTGAGGCCGTAGGTAATCTGAGGATTGCTGGCCGGTTACGTCCTTAACCCATGGGGGCGGGTTTGGGGTCGTGACAATATCGTTCCTGTCTGGTTTGTCTGGTCGTGCCAGCCTCAAATGAACTGTACATACAATATCATGTCTGAAAAAGAAAGAGAACTTAACAGGTACAATATCGTTAGATACATGCATAGCAATGCAAGTGAAAAGTGCGTGACAACGCGAGTGAGAGGGTGCATGACAATGCAGGTGAAAGGGGTGCATGACAATGCAACCCGAGTGTGTGCATAACAATGCGATTTGGAACAAGCATAACAATGCTATGAAGGCACAAACACATAAAAGTAAAGTACACGTGATAACGTGTACAATGTGTGGAGGTGAGGAATAGTATACACATGTAAGTAAAGCACATGCGACAACATGTACAATGTGTGGAGGTGAGGAAGAGTATACACATGTAAGTAAAGCACATGCGACAACATGTGCAATGTGTAAAGCGAAGAAAAAAATGTACACATGTAAGTGAAGCACGTGCGACAACATGTACAATGTGTAAGGCAATTGATAAGTATACACATGTAAGTAAAGCACATGCGACAACATGTACAATGTGTAAAATAAGGAAAAAAATGTACACATGTAAGTAAAGCACGCGTGGAAACGCATGCAATGTGTAAAGCATTAATGAAATGTGCACATGTAAGTAAAGCACATGCGACAACATGTACAATGTGTGAAATAAAGGAACTTGAACACATATAAGTAAAGCACACGCGACAACGTGAGCAATGTGTATAGGAACTTGAACACATATAAGTAAAGCAATACGCGACAACGCATGCAATGTATATAATAAGAACTCGAACACATATAAGTAAAGCAATACGCGACAACGCATGCAATGTGTATAATGAGGAACTTGAACACATATAAGTAAAGCACGACGCGACAACGCATGCAATGTGTATAGGAACTTGAACACATATAAGTAAAGCAATACGTGACAATGCATGCAATGTGTATAAAAGAAACTTGAACACATATAAGTAAAGTACGCGCGACAATGCATACAATGTGTATAAAAGAAACTTAAAGGGGTGTATAAACACATGTAAGTAAAGCATACGTGGAAACGTACGCAATGTGTAAAGCAATGCGAAAAGGGTGGATATTCAACTGAAGCATGGTAAAGGCATGTTACTCATGATGTTGAGATGCAAATTCAAAACAAGACGAGGCAGCGCTCAACGCAAGACGCGTAACGAGCGTGCTCTATTAAAGCCAAAACGAAGCAACATAATACAACATAATTGAAGCGATTTGTGAAATTCGCAGGATACAAAAAGGATACGAGAAAGGATGCTCCTCGCAGGTACCGAGTGTTGCTCATAAAAGACACGGTCTGTGGTCAACACGAAGATCTATTAAGGTTTCAAGAGTGCAATTCCTTGCATTGTCCTGAGTAATGAAGGTGCCAAACCACATAATTGGCCTGAACAAGGACGTGGGAGGTGTATCGACCATAAAAGGGGGGCACCGGTGTTAATCCAGAGACTCTGCTGCCCTATCTCCCTTCTCGTTTTATTCTTCCTTTTTCTATAGGTGGTTTAAACACATTGCACTGCCTCAGGTAGGTTTTACTTTCTCAAAACCACGTATTTTTGCAAGAGACATGATGGAAATGAAACAGCTATTTTGTTCAAAAAGTGTTCATCGTTCGCATCGCATCGCACCACATTACATTGCAATGTAAATGAAATTTGAACCTTTGTTTGAAAAGTAAGCATTTGCCTTGTAATAATCAGGTAGTGAACCAAGTAAGGAAAAAAACAACTCGATAATCAAAACAAAGAGCTCGATAAGTTAACCAACTGTAAATACAACTCGATAAGCAAAGCAAAGACTTAAAGGATGTAAAATACAACTCGATAAGCAGATGTACAACAACTCGATAAACAAGACAAAGTAACAGGTGTTAGTTCGCAAAAACATCATCAGAAGGCATTCGAAGTGGCATCAATCACCAGTTTTTCAGCATGCTCAACACCTATTCGGCTTAGAGCACAATTAGAGGCCATCGGCCAAAGGGAGACATCACCGGCCGAAATTAATTGGAGTCGGCCAATATTTTAGCCGATCGGCCAAAATAGATGGTCAGTCGGCACTACTTTTGGTCGACCGGCCAAAAATGGTAGGGACCTCCAGAATGTTGACACCTGTCTTCCACTCAACACCTTATCCTCTACAAAAGCTTCAGCCTCGTAGTTTTCCTCATTTCAACACTAATTTACACCAAATGGAGGAGTTTTTTTTCCCAAAATCTCACAACTTGGATTGCCTACTTGGATGGCTCGAAAAAACTGAATTTCCGGGGCTTTGGCATAAATGCACTATTCACGTTGAGTCGCACTCCGCTGCACTTTCCGTTTCTCTATGCCGCGACAAGGTTTTGGAATCCGGTAACTCATGTCTTTAGCTTTGGCGGGCAAGAGGTGTGTCCTACCTTTGAAGACTTCCAAGTTTTGATGGAATCCGAGTGCAACGAAGAAATCTTGCCCCAGCTCCGCTTCGGCCACGCCCAAGCTTTGAGTCGAATGTGTGAGCTCACTATGCACGACGCCCGATCTTTGATTTGTGACAGAATGCTGGATATTCTGAGTTTGATTTGTCGATTTTTCGATGCCGGTGACCGCGGTGACCATCATTGGCAAGGCTTTCGGCGACATGCCCTTTGTTTGTGCAAGTTGTCTCATTTCTTGCTTGCCTCAGGCTCTAGAGGATCTAGCGTCCGGTTGATCGAGGTTGCCCAAGGCTTAAGGGAAGGAAAAAGCTGCATTGCCATGTCATTGGCCGAGACATTGATGGGCTTGGATGCCTTCCATCGCCGGGAGCGACCAGATTTGCGAGGAGTTCACTACTGCTGCAGGTAATGTTCCCACCCTTCCTCGCATATATGTTGCTCACATCACTTAACCCTCAGGCTTGATTTTTCTCTCAAAACCCTTTCTCACTTTTTTTTTTCTCAACATACACCTCTTCATTCTTTAATCTCTCATTTTTCATCCCTCCCCAGGTGTGGTTGATGGACAAACTGTAGGTTGTGGACTCTTGCCCAGCGTACTCAGCTCGCGGCTACTTCTTCCGATGTCGCCTAGTTGATGCCCTTGATGAGGGATGGTGGTTCGACTGGATGTGCAATTTGTCCGCAGACTGCATTGCTTGGCGGTGCCCTTGGCTCAATTTACCGGCAATGAGCTACAGTATGTCCCGGCAAACCGGGATTCAGTTGATTGGCTTGACACACTGCGTGTTCTACTTTCCTTTTCGGTTCCAGTGCCAGTTCGGCCATGATCAAACTTGCCCGGCGGAGGGGATAAAATACCCTGCTACATTTTCGGTCCGAGGCACACAGCTTGCTCGGTATGCCACAGCATGGCGGACTAGAGAGCTCCTGGCCCCCGCTCCCATTTTCAGTTGCACTTTGTCTGATGAGTGCATAGATTAGCTTAATGAAGAGGCGCAGATTGGGCCCAGTTTGGCATCAGAAGCTTCGACCAGCTCTGGGAGGGGACGCAGGAACACCTGACTATGCCCCTGATTTATTTGCTTTAATCAGAACTTTCAAGTTTTCTTTATGAATGTAATGAAAAGCAACTTCAATTTGAACGCAAGAGCAAGAGAACTATGTATTGAAATCAATAAAATTGAAGGTTGTGGGTACTGAAAATTTTTCGTTTGGTCCAAAAACGGTCTAAGTTGTAAAAGATTAATTTGAGCAAAATCAACTTTTATTAAAACTTTTCAAAACCATTTTCGACATGGATCAGAACTGGACACGCCTGAGATTTGTCACTGAGATGCACAACCCTGGATCCCAGCAACTGGAAAGTTGCCCCTAGTCTGAATAGCACTGCACCGGAGATCACGACCGAGCTTTTGAATGTCGAATAGACAAAGATGACCGAGATGATCAAATGGACAAAGTTGATCGTGGAAAAGTTTATGGCTGAACTTCAGGATGAAGTTGCCTACGTATCCCAAAAATGGGAATCAAGCCTTACGTAGTTCGGCTCAGGGTCACTCGTGTATTGACCCTCACCTTTTATGCTCTAACTTTTGCCAAGGCTGCCCTTTGCGGGTTTTCAACCTTGCGAGCTCAGTTTTTATAATTTCAAAAAAATTTTATGCTCTAGCTTTTGCTTAGGTCGCCCTTTCGGGTTTTCGGCCTAGCGAGCCTCTCAAGGGTAATATTTCTTCAACTTGTCCATGTTGATCGGTTGTGAGAACTTTAGGCCATCTAGGTCCATCAGAACGACAACTCCTCCCGACCAAATAGACTTAATGATGTAAGGACCAGTCCAATTGGGTCTAAACTTGCCCCTAAGGTCATGGATGGGGGCTCGGTTGTCTTTAAACACCAAATCTCTTTTTTTCAAATTTTGGGACTTAACCTTTTTGTTGAAAGCCCTGGCAATTCTGCACTGATAACCTTGAACATGGTACAATGCTTTCAGTCTTCTTTCATCAAAGAGCATGAGTTCTTCAAATCTGCTCTGCTGCCAATCTGCTTCGGCTATCTAACACTCAGCCAGTACTTGTAATGACAGAACCTCAATTTCGATAGGTAGAACGGCCTCCATCCCATAAACCAACGAATACGGAGTCGCTCCAGTAAATGTTCTAATTGAAGTCCGGTAGCCCCACAGAGCAAATGGTAGCTTATCTGGCCAGTCCTGGTAGGTTTCCACCATCTTCTGTAAAATGTGTTTGATGTTCTTGTTGGCGGCCTCAACTGCTCTATCGGTCTGAGGCCGGTATGTGGACGACTTATGAAAAGCCACGTTGTATTTCTCCAACAAGTCAATCACTTCTTTCTTGAAGTGGGAACCATTATCTGAGATAATTTCGTTCGGGACCCCATAGCGACAAATGATGTCGCTCCTGATAAACTTCGCAACATGTGAAGCCTTCAACACTGCATAAGATTGGGCCTCAACCCACTTTGTGAAGTAGTCTATCCTGACTAGAATGAACTCATGCCCATTGGACCCCTTCGGAGTGACAGCCCCGATCATATCGATTCCCCAAACTGAAAATGGCCATGGCGAAGTCATATTGTACAGCTTTAACGGCAGAATGTTCATGCGGTTTGCATGGATTTGACATTTGTGGCATCGTCGAACAAAACCGATACAATCCTCCTCTATGGTGGACCAGTAGTAACCCTGTCTGAGGATCTTCCGTGCTAGCATCACCCCGTTCATGTGTGCTCTGCACTCTCCTCTATTGATGGCCTCCATCAGGCACTTCGATTCTTCGGCATCAACACACAGCTTATGCATCCCCAGAAAACCCTTCTTATACAATTTACCCCCGTAGATGATGAACTGAACGGCCATTCTTCTGATTGCCCTTCTATCCTTGGCATTTGTCCTTGGTGGATACGCCTATTTTCCCAAGAAGTTCCAGACATCGTAGTACTAGGGGTTCTCATCTTGAACCTCATCTATGGCAGCAATCGACCCGTAGGCTGGCGTAAATTTCTGGTCAATGATGATCGGATGCATCCGGACTCCAAAAGGGATGTCTATCACGGAAGATAGAGCTGCTAGTGAATCTGCGAACCTGTTGTTTTCTCTTAATAGATGAGCAAAGTTTAGTTTCTCAAACCGAGGAATTAACAAGTCGAAGGTCTGGTGATACATTATCATCTTTCTTCTTCGACTTTCCAATCTCCTTTCGCTTGAAACACAACAAGGTTCGAGTCCCCGATGACGTCCAACCGTCTTGTCCCTAGTTCCAGGGCTACTTCTAAACCAGCAATGCATGCTTCATATTCTGCTTCATTGTTCGAGACTTTGAACCGAAGTTTGAAGGCTATAGGGATACGAGAATTGTCGGATGCTATTAGCAACACTCCTATCCCATACCCGTATTGATTTGACGCTCTGTCAAAGTACATCGTCCAAGTTTCGTCTTCGATATGCAAAATGACCTCATCTGGGAATAAGTACTCAACCGCTTCACCTCCTTCCACTGGATGATCGGCTAAGAACTCCGCTACCGCTCTTCCCTTGACTGACTTGCGCGTCACATATTTCAGATCGAATTCGGAAAGCAAAAGCAACCAACGAGCTAGCCTACCTGTAAGTGCCGGTTTCTCGAAGAGATATTTGATGGGATCTAATCTTGAAACCAACATTACAGAGTGAGCTAACAGGTAGTGCCGCAGCTTCCTGGTAGCCCATACCAAGGCTAAGTAAGCCTTTTCCAATGGTGTGTAGCGGGTTTCATACTCCAGCATCTTCTTGCTCAGATAGTAGATAGCCCTCTCCACTTTGTCCTCAGACTCTTGTGCGAGCATGCAGCCCATTGTAGTCTCGGTTACTGAAAGATACAAAATCAACGATTTCCCCGGCTCGGGCGGTGACAACACGGGTGGTTTCTGTAAGTATTCTTTGATCTGTTGAAAAGCAGCTTGACATTGGCCGTCCCATTGGAACTTCTTTCCTTTCTTCAGGAGACCAAAAAGTGGTTCACAAGTCAAGGTTAATTTTGAGATAAACTGTCTTATGAATTGCACTTTACCCAGAAAGCCTCGCACTTCCTTTTCAGTCCTTGGTGGTGGCATTTCTAAGATGGCCTTGATTTTGGAAGGGTCGACTTCGATACCTCTCTGTGTAATCAGAAACCCCAGCATTTTTCCTGCTGTAACACCGAACGTACACTTCTGAGGATTTAGCCGCAACCGAAATTCTCTGATCCTTTGGAAGAACTTTTGCAAGGCGGTGAAGTGGCCCTCTCTTTCTTTGGACTTGACAATCATGTCGTCCACATACACCTCAACCTCTTTTTGGATCATGTCATGCAATATTGTGGTCGCGTCCCGTTGATATGTAGCTCCAATGTTCTTCAACCCAAATGGCATCACCTTGTAACAGTAAGTCCCCCACGAGGTGGTGAATGCAGTCTTTTCCCCGTCTTCAGGTGCCGTCACTATCTGATTATAGCCTGAGAATCCATCCATGAACGAAAGCAAAGCATGCCCCGCTGTGAAGTCCACTAGCTCATCAATAGGGAAAGTCGTCCTTCGGACTGGTTCTGTTCAAATCCCTAAAATCCACGCATACTCAGATCTTGCCATCCTTCTTCGGCACTGGAACGATGTTGGCCAACCAAGTTGGGTATTCAGATACCAGCAGGAACCCTGCATCAATTTGCTTGGTGACCTCTTCTTTAATCTTGAGGGCCCAGTCCGGGCGGATCCTTCTGAGTTTCTGTTTAACGGGTCAGGCCTCTGGGTCAAGAGGGATCCGGTGCTGTACAATCTCAGGATCAATTCCAGGCATGTCTTCGTAGGACCACGTGAAAACATCTTTGAAATCTTTTAATAAAGCGACTAAGCGCTCGCGTTCCTCCGAAGACAACGTGGACCCGATTTGGACTAGCCGCAGGTCCTCCTCAGTACTAACATTAACAGTAGTGATTTCATCAATTAAAGGTTTAACAAATCTTTCTTGCTCTTGATCAATTAAGCGTTGCAAAATCGGAGGAATTTCTTCCTCGTCGTTTTCATCAAAATTTTCAAAGTCCTGATGTAGACGTCCCCCGAACGCCCCGGGAGGGTTAGCTCCCGTTCTGTTCATTTGGGGTCACTACAGCTCGGACTCTTAAAATGTCACGGTTCCTAATCTGAACCAAAGAGTCCAAATCCGGCAAATCGTTTTGAGAAACTGATTTTTGAAAAAGTAGTGCTAAACATGGACTGCTTTGCCAGATACAGAGTCGCCACCTAAATATTTTATTTTGGGAAATTTAGGAAACCCTGACTCGGTGCCAAAAGGCCACGTGTCCGTCATCACCAAAGTTGCCTCGGCTCGGGAACTTGGGTACGATTGGGGAAGGTCACTTCGTGAGCACCCCCGCTCGCCCGGTCATAGACCGGCCTCTACTAACCATGATATCAATTTTTGAAAACATTGTGAGTTCTTATTCCGGTTATTAGCCTAGGTTACTATGTGATGCTCACAGCATATAAGTATAGACCGGGTCGTCCAGATTGGAACAAAGCATTTCATGCTTGTTTTTGAAGATGGTTTGCTACCCGCAGGTAGGCTTGAAACATTTGATGTTTTATTCCAATTCAGATAACCCAACCTTCACCCACAGGCATTCAGGCAGATATATCAGATAAGCACATAGCCTCATGGTAAGCATGCTATCATGGCATTCACTCACACGCATGCAAGGATGCTAAAGCATAAAGCTTACCGAGTACTCCAAGCCAAAAACAGAAACTACATTAGAAATCATGCATGAATCCTAAGTATACAAAAATGTCTAATGCAACACATGCAAAATGCAACTATAGCAGGCTCGGCTATTCTAAGATGGTATATGAAATGCTACAGCTAACATGTATTCAACTTTCAAATCGAAAATACAATGCAGTTAGTATGATGCGCCGAGCCCGGTGCATGCAATACAGATGAATGAATGCAAACATGCTGTCATACTGTATGCTAATTTAAATATGCCCTAATCTAACCATCAAAAGCGGATAAATAAAAGGGAGAAAGACGTGGGGTTGGAAGACATACAACACACACACGCACACTTATTACAGTTATGCCCTCGCGCAGAGGGTCCGAATAAATATACAGTCCAAATATTACAGTCCCAAATAAAAGAATATTACAGTCCAAAATATTACAAAATTCTAATTAATTAAAGAATTAATTAAGAAAGCAAATAAAGCTGGCGTGCAAGCCAGGGACTGCCTTGCTTCTGATGGATGATGCATGTCCGGGTTGTCTTGCGCGGAAATCCACCGGAATGCCCCAATTAGCCTCTGTTTACACCTGTTCTTGGAATGCGTGCCAAGCCCCGAAAAGTTGCTGATTCTTCGTTTTGCTGCAACAGAGAGCAGAAAAGGGGCATAGCAATGTATTTGCACAGATATATGCATGTCTCGATCCTCGTGCCACCAATCACGCATACCGAGGCATGATGGCCGAGGAGTCGAAATGCACAACTCAATATAGGATGAATGCACATGAAACTACAGCTAAAACCTAACTCCATCATGGATAATCCGGAGTGTCGGTGACTGGGGAATTAAGACACATTCCGTCACTCGGAGTATGAAATGCACCTCGTTTCCCGTGCCCGGGCTAACTATTATTCCGGACATGATGCAATATGCATGATATGCGTGAAATGCAACTAAGATACAATCCTAACATATACAATGCTATGGAAATAAAATGCCTCGAAATGCATGCACACAGGCACGCAAACCCAGATGCCTCGAAATGCGTGCACACGGGCACGCAAACCGAGATGATACATGAATGCAATGAAAATGAGACGCCTTGAAATGCGTGCACACGGGCACGCAAACCGAGGCAATGGTAAAATGCTATGAAAATGAGATGCCTCGAAATGCGTGCACACGGGCACGCAAACCGAGGCAATGGTAAATGCAATGAAAATGAGGTGCCTCGAAATGCGTGCACACAGGCATGCAAACTGAGAAAATGACAGAATGCAATGAAAATGAGATGCTTCGAAATGCGTGCACACGGGCACGCAAACCGAGGCAATGGTAAAATGCAATGAAAATGAGTAAAATGGCATGGAAAACATAACATGGACTTATACTAACATGAGGGAACCTCAGCCACACTCACATAAGAAGCCGGTTGATGAAAATGAAGTGCCTCGAAATGCGTGCACACGGGCACGCAAACCGAGGTAATGGCATACGCAATGCAAATGACATGGAAACATGATGTGGGCTTATACCAACATGAGTGAGCCTCAGCCACACCCACATAGGATGCCGTCGGATAAAAATGAAATGCCTCGAAATGCGTGCACACGGGCACGCAAACCGAGGCGGTGGCAAAATGTGATGAAATGATATGAAAACATGATATGGGCTTATACCAACATGAGTGAGCCTTAGCCTCACTCACATAGGATGCCGGCGGATAAAAATGAAGTGCCTCGAAATGCGTGCACACGGGCACGCAAACCGAGGCGATGGCGGAATGCAATGAAATGACATGGAAATGACAAATGGACTTATACCAACATGAGTGAGCCTCAACCACACTCACATAGGATGCCGGTAGATAAAAATGAGGTGCCTCGAAATGCGTGCACACGGGCACGCAAACCGAGGCAGTGGCAAAATGTGATGAAATGATATGAAAACATGATATGGGCTTATACCAACATGAGTGAGCCTCAGCCACACTCACATAGGATGCCGGCGGATAAAAATGATGTGCCTCGAAATGCGTGCACACGGGCACGCAAACTGAGGCGATGGCGGAATGCAATGAAATGACATGGAAATGACAAATGGACTTATACCAACATGAGTGAGCCTCAGCCACACTCACATAGGATGCCGGTAGGTAAAAATGAGGTGCCTCGAAGTGCGTGCACACGGGCACGCAAACCGAGGCGATGGCGGAATGCAATGAAATGACATGGAAATGACAAATGGACTTATACCAACATGAGTGAGCCTCAGCCACACTCACATAGGATGCCGGTAGATAAAAATGAGGTGCCTCGAAATGCGTGCACACGGGCACGCAAACCGAGGCGATGGCGGAATGTGATGAAATGACATGGAATGGATGGCAATCATTCTAACAGAATTTCAGCAATAAAATATGGGGGAAAACAGTCCCGAAATGAAGCGAAATGATACCAAATGTAAGGAATCGTCCCGAAATGCAACATTAGGCACCCGAAATGGCCTATAGCTATGCCAAACATGCACAATATGGACATGCAATGCAAAGACAGAAGCTAGACAGTCCCAAAAAAGGTACTTTCACAGTTATAAACATGGCCAAACAGCAAGCATAGGTATGGAAAAAATGGCATACAAGAATAGGGGCCAAAAGAGGGGTAATGAAGCAAGTGATATAAGCAAAACCCAAACTGAAAAATTTCCTTCTACAACATTGAAGAGGGACCAAAAATATGAATATTTACAGTATATGGCAGCCTCAAAATCAGTATAAAAACATGATCGAAATGTGATGCGAAATAAGGCTCAAAAGTGGCTATAACACGAGGTATACAAAATAATCACCAAACAGCCAAAGACCCTTAATAAAACATGTAGAATGGACCAAAATAAGCACTTTTCCAGAACTGTAAAATGGCCAAAAACAAAAGCATGGTAGGCTAACTAAACATGCAAGAATGGGGAATAAAAGAGGGATATAACATGAAGTGACCTATGGAGGCCCCAAACCATGAAAGGACCTAAATGAAACATGAATTATGGACCAAAATAAGAACTTTTTCAGAACTGTAAAATGGTCAAAAACAAAAGCATGGTAGGCTTCCATTGCATGCAAGAATGGGGAAGAAAAGAGGAGTATAAAGGTAGGTACAACATGGAAACCCCAAATGGTGTTGAGTCCTTCTTCAATGTTGAAGAGGGGCTCAAAATAAGCCTAATATCAGTTTACAACATGCTCGAAAATAAATTGCTCATGGGCCAAAAATAGCATGCAAAACTATGACATACAAGAGGGTCAATGAAGCAAGTGTGTCATGGAGGGCTCAAACAGGGTTGAGCCCTTAATGAAAAGTGAAGATGAGCTCAAAAGAGGGCCCTTTTCAGTTAGGGCCGGAGCTTGAAACAAAAAGCAAGTGGGGCTTAGAAATAGATCAAGAAAAAGGGTCAAAAGGGTAAAAGTATTACTTACCCTTGAAGACTCAAACTTTTGTTGCTTCTTGGATGAATTTGCAGCTTCTTTGGCCTTTGAGAAACCTTCCTTGTTTCTGGAAATGAGGTAGTGGTGGTAGAGCTTGGTGGTGTAGAAGGAATGATGGTTAGGGACTTAGGGTTTTTCAAAGAATTGAGAAGGATGAAGATGGAGTTGTGTATGGAGGCTTGAAGGAGAGTTTTTCTAACCCCAACAAAGGAGGCCACCAGCTGGTTATAAGGGTTCAAAAGGGGGTGTAAAGGTGGGGGAAAAGGAGAGCAAAATTCCCCTACAAAATATCCCTCGGGTAAAGATCTTTTCTGGGGGATATTGCCCCACAGCTGTAAAGTGCACAGTGCAAGGAACACGGCCGGCCTAGTACTTTTGTTGCAGGTGGCCGGCCGGCCACACCCCCTAGCCGGCCGGCTAGGGGTCAAAAGGTTCAATCATATTTTCTGGCCGGCCAGCAACTGGTGAGGTACTCCTATGTGTGTACAACACAACCATGTGGTTAAAATTCCAAGAAAGTGGGTCCAAGGGGTTCAACATTAGCTCGGAAAGAGGGGGTCAAAAGGGTCAAGTTGAATTACTGGCCGGCCATGAACTTTTAGGGTCCTCTCATGTGTGTACATCACAAATATGTGGTTCAAAGTTCAAGAAAAAAGGTCCAAGGGGTTCAACATTAGCCCGGAAGGAGGGGGTCAAAAGGGTCAAGTTGAATTACTGGCCGGCCATGAACTTTTAGGGTCCTCTCATGTGTGTACATCACAAATATGTGGTTGAAAGTTGGCAACACTAACCCTAGGGTGTTCAACATTAGCCCGGAAGTTGGAAAAAGGGCGCCGGGAGGCTCCGGAGGAGAGATAACTGGTTGTTACAACAATTACTAGCCTTCCACCCTTCCATGACCTTCCTAGTGATGAAACAGAGGTACCTGCCAAAAATGAGCAAAAACCGATGCAAAACGAATGATCGGGGGCCAAAACACGCAGTTCGGGATCCCGAAAATGGGCTGTTAAGCACCGAAAATGGCGTTCAGCCACGAAGTGGGTTTCCGGGACCCCAGTGTCCCTCAAAAGGGAGCAAATAGGAAGTATTCCAAAAACCGGAGCAAAAGGAGATGGTTAAGCGGTCCCGAACCGAGGCACACGGCCTGACGGCCCCGAAAACCGGGAACCGGACTCCGAAATGGGCAAAATGGCCTACGGCCACCAAATGTAGCCTACGGACATTGAGAGATGGTCTACGGGACCTCTCCCTCCCTTCAGGAAAAGAAACAAAGAAAACCGAGTCTGGTTCGCAAACCGAGACAAGGCATAGAAGAAGGTTCGGAAGTCCGGAGGCAGGGCTCACGGCCGCGACTCTGAAACTTCTGAACGAGCACATTATGCAACATCACCAAGCACTCAATCGGTGACGTCTGAGTCTTAAGGTCGGTCAAAAATGGGGTGTCTACACCTGATTAATACAATAAATCAAGGGCACAGAAAAGTACTCAGAAACCACATCCATTCTGTTCTCATTAAGCATTTCTGAATCGTCAGATTCTTCTGTTACAACAGACTCAAAAGAGAAAGAAAAAGACGACTTGGACAGGACTGTGGCATTCGGGTTATCACTCCCAGGAATACCGGACTCAGACTCAGTCGAGCTGGAACCTGATTCCGACTCAACAGACTCGGTGGAATCAGATTTCGGCTCGCTACCTGACCCGATGCTGCTTGATAAAAATCCCTCCTCGTACTGCCAAATGAGAGAGGGTGCGATGGATGCATCCAAAATGTTTGATTGTAGGCCCGCAACCATTTCATTCCCAATCATGGACACCGAGAAGTTATCCCCCAAGCACTTATGTACGATCGGAGGATCTGAAAGTAGACAAGCTAGTGCTACCCCCATTTCAATTTTAGCGTTCTCGGAATCCACATTTTTACTCTGCTCAACCTCAGCTGATGGGTCTGTCTGCTCCTCGACAACATCATCCCCGGATAATTACAGGTCAAAGAAGATCTCAAAACCTGGCACGTGCTTCCTCTCCGCATTCAACCATGGCTCTGGGAAGTCGCAGAATGGAAAATCCTTCCCCTCCCGGACAAAGCGTCCATTCAGGGTACCTTGAATGGGTCGGTGCATTAACTCATATGGCTTCCCCGCCTTCTTCGCTCTGGCTCTTCCAGCCATTTCTTTGCCCTTCCACACCCAGTCCTCTTTGGTGGACAGATAACCCAAGCCAAAGGTATGCGGGTTGTGCGGCACTTCGGCCGATACTGCGATGCCTTTTCGGCCACTCTTTTCCAATCCCATCCCGGGGATGTGTTGAAGCTTGCTCATGAGGTATATTGATTGCGCGCTGACATGCACCCCCTCATCAACAGCCAAGATGTTTTGCACGACTCCAGTCTCAGCCAGAGTAAACCCCGATAAGAACACATCCTCCGTGCCGTGCTCGATTTCCAAGACTGGTGCCTCCGGCGGCGGATGGATTGATGAGTTTCCAAAAACTATAGCTACCCTCTTCCCGTGAGGGTATTTCAACATCTGGTGCAAGGTGGAAGAAACTGCCTTTACCTGGTGCAACCACGGTCGCCCCAAAAGTAGGTTAAAGGTTGCGGGAACGTCCAAGACATGGAAATCGATCTCGTGTTGTCCTGGACCAACCTGGGTCTGAATTTTGACAGTCTCCATTACCTCCCTGCTCGTGTTATCATACGCCCGAATCACTTGGGCAGTTGGCACGAAGTCCGCGGGCTTTAACCCGATTGCATATGCCGTCCTCGACGGGCACACATTAATGGCGGATCTCGTGTCGACAAGAACCACCGGTACCCACTTGCCTCTACATTCCACAGAGATGTAGAGAGGTTTGTTGTGATTTGCGTCCTCAGGCGGTAGTTCTTTGTCAGAAAAGGTCAACATTGGGGAACCTCCTCCCGGAAAAACCAATCCAACTAGCTGCTCTGGCGTGGTGTCTATTGAGAGTTTGGCCTTGTCCATGGCTGAAAGGATGGCCTGTCTATGTACTCGAGAAGCCATAAGCAGTCCCCAGATGGAGATGTCTGCTTATATCTTTTTCAACTGTTTCAACACAGCCTCTTCTTCGAGTTGCTTCTCTTTCTGTTTATCTGTCTCCTTGTCCTTCCCGGACACCTCTGGCTGATCTAGGTGTAGGGGCTTGAAATACTGCCCGCTCCTAGTCATATGGTCGACTTCGTCGATATACCAGGTATCATCTGGTTGATTGTTCCCCCAGTCCTCATCCGTGTGGGCAAGACATAGATCATCGTCTTCCCACCACATTTTTTCCGCAGCTGACAGACACCTGTCCAGCTCCGGAATGACTGTCCTTGTACTCACGATACCTTCTGTCCATGTGTTCGCAGCACCCTCTGTTCTTGTGCACTCAACACTTTCAGTCCCCACAGGGGGCTTGGCTTTTTTGGCTCTTTCAGAGTCTTCAATTCCTTCCCGTTCTAGCTGCGTCAATGCAGTCTGCTGTTCAGAATTCCCTGTATTCAAAATGCCCAAATCCTAAGCGAAATTCTTGGCGCCGGTGCTCTCTGGCGATGCATTTTGGTCCTCGGCCCTTCCGGCCACAACTAATGTCCTTGTCCCTAACAAGCCCTGTCCCGGCTGAGATTCCTCAACAACATCTGGTTGGTCATCAAGCCACCCCGTAAGATCTGTTGACTCATTAAAACCAAACCAGTTGACTGTTGAGTCTTGTCTTTTGAAAAACTGAAGGTTGGCCACGTCCTCTTCCAAAGCTGCTAGGTCGTCTATCCTCTGATCAGATTCATCCCCTCGTAGTACACAAATTTCTCCCCCTATCGGTAATTCCAGATTCGGCCCAGCTTGACCTGCTGACACAATGTAATCACTCGGATTATATACCTCCTCAGCAAAACTCCCAGATTTCTCCGATTCTGAACCAACAACCCCATTTTCTTCCGAAATCATCCCTGTTCCACCTTCGATGATCACCACTAATGGTTTGGGTTGGGCTCGGGAGATGTCCAACATGCACAAGTTTGTGTTGTCAGGAAGGAACACCTCCGGCTTAGGTAGATGGGAAGGAGTGATGTATATGCTGGGATCGTATGCCGTAACCCTGGTTTGGATAAAGTTGATGCGTTTGGGGAGTGGAGCTTGGTTGTGTGGTGGGAGAGAGTTGGTTGTGACATTGGGTTTCTCTGGAGGCACGATCACCCCATTATCAATGAGATCCTGAATCTCATGACGTAATCGGAAGCACTGGTCAGTGTCATGACCATGCTGTTGGTGAAACGAGCAATATTTGGCTGGGTTATAGGAGGGGGGAAGTTTCTCCGGCAATGGCCGCGGCTCTAGGGGCTTCAAGTGCCTTTTTCTGATTAAAACCCCAGAGCTTTAGACAGGGGCATATATAGTGGAGCGAAGGTTCTTTGGCTTTTGGGTGGGTGTTTGGCTATTTGCGAGCTACTACCGGATGCACCGGTGAATGGCGTAGCTGCAAGGGTTCTTGGGGTGTTGGTGGTGACCATGCTCACTTCCTGAGATCTGGCAGCTGCGGCACTGCTTGTGCCTGCATTTGTACTGTGGTTGTTGAAGGTTCTCCTGGGTTGCTCTCTGTCATTGTTAATCAAGCCCTGCTTCAAAGCATCCTTGATCTGTACTCCCATCTCATGTAGATTTGGAAAGGTGGGAAAGGGGAGAACAATCATTTTCTGCATGAGCTTGGGCTGGAGATTGCGCACAATCATCCGAATCTAATCTTTGTCTGTGGTCCTTGTGGTCATCATTGAGGCCTTGGCCCTCCATCTGGTTACGAACTCAGAAAAGCTCTCCTTAGGCTCCTGCTTGGTCGTCTCGAGATCTCGGGTTGTGATCTCGATTTGTGTATTATACGAGTACTGAGCGACAAAAGCCTCGGCCATCTCATCCCAACTCCTTTTAACATCGTCTTCCAGTTTTGCGTACCAGATGGCCGCCACACCCGACAGGGTCCGTCCAAATAAAGAAAGCTTCTGTAGTCTGGTGAGGCCCATTGGCCTTAGAATGTCTGAAAACAGTCGCAGGTGTGCCATGGGATCCCCGGATCCATCGAATCGGTCGATATGCGGCATCTTAAATCTGTCTGGCAGCGTCACGGCTGTGTCAGTATACCCATCCTCAATGTCCGGGATGGACTTTACACCCTGAGATTTCTTGAACAGCTTTTCAATCTTGCTTACTTTTAACGCTGTGGGATCCGTCTCGAACTCAAAAGGGGAGTCCGGTAGGTTGGTGGGTGTTTTGGATAGCTGGGGTAGAACTGGGGGCGGAGCTAGCCCTGTCGGAATAGGGGTGAGCATGGTCCGGATTGGATCGGATTGGGATAAAACCAGGACCAATCCGTTATCTACGGTTTCTAAAAAATTGGAACCAATCCAATCCGTTTAAATCATGGAACCAATCCGAACCAATCCATTTAAATACGGATTGGATCGGTTTAGGACCACGGATTCACATAATTAAATAACAAAAATATATTTATAACACTTTAATTTTATAAAAATATAAACATAGCGCTATATTAGTTCCACAATAGCAACATATTTTTCTATAATAGCGACATACTGTTCTAAAATTTAAACAACAATGAGAAAATTTGGTTTCACTATAAGTATTTAAACCATTACAAATTAAAACTAAAAACCAACAAACAAGAGTAATTATACGGTTTTAGGTTTGAGTTTAGATTTTATATAAAATTAAAAGAAGATACTATGGGAGAGGATGTATAATAAAAATATAGACTATTTGTATACGGTTCGGATTGGTTCCAATCCGAAACCGTGAGATTCAATCCGGAACCAATCCGTAGACTACGGATTTTTAATTCTTCAATCCGGAACCGAACCGCGGATTCAAAAAACCAATCCAAACCTATCGGATTGGACTGGACTGGATCGGATTACGGATTTCACGGATCACTTGCTCAGCCCTATGTCGGAATGTCCGTCTCTCCCTGGACATTTGGTGCCTCCCCGGGTGTCGGAACTCCTGGTGGGGGAGGAACTTGGTGCGAAGCAGATGCTCCGGTTTGCTGCTGTAGCCGGGTAAGTAGCTCTGCTTGTTGGGCCATGACAACGGCCTGCTGTTTGGCAAATGCTGCTTGACGAACAGCGTCTTCCTGCATAGCTTTCATGCTCTCCTAGAGCTGACGCACCATGTCCTCTATCTCTGACATACTGCCCTGATTTATCTGAACTGCTGGTGTATCTGCCTCTGTAGTAGACTCGAAAATTCCATCCTGACTGTTCAAAGACCACTGATCTGGCAATCTCGGTACTGATGCACTGTGCCTCACTGACCTTCATCTAGCAACCGGGGGTAAAGAATAGAACACTGGTTGTTCGTCTGCCAGATCCTCAGATCGATGGAGTCGGCGACCTCTAGTCCAGAATGCTTAGGGAATATCCGCTTGGTCGGAAGCAATTGTACAAAACTACCTAGCAAAAAGATAAATAAAGTAATAATAAGAAAATAAACAACCAGACAAATGGACAGCATGACAGCGTAAATAAACACACAACACATAGTTGGGCATCACAACACACAGTTGATAAGCTGAATACACTGTTCTCAAACACTGATCAGTGTTCCCAAATTACTGCCCCCAAATCTGAATCTGATACCCGCAGATGACTGATTCCCAAAATACCGATACTGGTGCCCTCAGGCCTGATACCCAAACTTGTAAATTGATACGTGCGTTCCTGTAGAGACACACTCCAAAAGCACATAGCAAACAAGTGAGAGCCAAAACGCCCCTATGTTAGGGTAGGGCTTCCCTGTCCTATTTTGTTAGGAGCTAGGGTTTCACTACACACGCAGCGGTTTCAAACAACCTATAATTAGGTAAGCAACTTGTCCTAGTTTGGAATAGTCACTATGGATTCCGAATATGCACTAGGTTGAATGGTCAAAAAGGGTGCCCCGATAAAAACTGGGGTTTGTGTTCCCATCGTGGCAGAGCCCGTAACCGGTCAGCCTTATGGCACACTTCTCAGAGCAAGCCTCCGGCAAATCGTTCAGGAATAGCAGATGGCAAACACAGTGTCCTAGGCGCACCAATGCACATGCTATGCAAAGAAACACATGAGTGTAGTCAAAACAAGATATCATGAGTTCGAGCCAAGTTCTCTAACTCCCCAGCAGAGTCGCCAGAAACTGTAGACGTCCTCGAACGTCCCGGGAGGGAATCCCGTTTTGTTCATTTGGGCTCACTACAGCTCAGGACTCAAATGTCACGGTTCTTAATCTGATCTCACAATGTGCGATGTGAGATTGATAAATCACCAAAGAGTCCAAATTCGGCAAATCGTTTTGAAAAACAGATTTTTAGAAAGAAGTGCCAAACACGGACTGCTTTGCCAGATACAGAGTCGACACATAAATGTTTTATTTTTGAGAAATTTAGAAAACCCTGACTCGTTGCCTAAGGCCACATGTCCGTCATCACCAAAGTTGCCTCGGCTCAGGAACTTGGGTACGATTGGGGAAGGTCAGCTATGAGCACCCCCGCTCGCCCGATCAAAGATCGGCCACTACTAAACATGATATCTCGTTTTTGAAAACACATGCGTTCTTATTCCGATTAATTAGCTAGAATTACTATGTGATGCGCACAACACACAAGTATAGACTAGATCGCCTAATTTGGAACAAAGCATCGCATATTCGTTTTGTTTGGAAATGGTTTGAAATTTGCTACTCGCAAGTAGGCTAAAACACGGATTTCAATGAATTATTCCAATTCAACTAATCCAACCTTCACCCACAGGCATTCAGGCAGTTATATCACATAAGCACATAGCCTCATGGAAAGCATGCTGTCATGTTAACATTCACACTCATACGAGATGCTAAAGCATAAACACTTATAGTGTACTCCGAGCCAAAACAAGAAACTAGTTAGTAATCATGCACGATCCTAGTTCATGTTAAGATGGCTAATGCAACGCATGCAAAATGCAACTAAGATAGGCTCGGCTATCCTAAGAATGGCATATGAGGTGCGACAATCCAATACATGTATTCAACTTGGAATTGAAATACAATGCAGTTAACATGATGCATCGAGCCCGGTGCATGCAATACAGATGAATGATACAAACATCCTATCATAAGTATGATAATTGAAACGTACCCTAAAACTAACCATTGAAAGCAGGTAAGTAAAAGGGAGAAAGAAGTGGGGGTTAGAAGACATGCACACACTCACGCACACTTATTACAACATTGCCCTCTCTCGGAGGGTCCAAATAAATAATACAAACCAAATAAATAATTAACTACTCTAGCTAATTAAATATTACAAAATTCTAATTAATTAACAAATTAATTACAAAAAGAGGTGGCCGCAGCCCTGCCTCGGAATGATGGGACGATGCATACTTGATTCGCCTCGCTTGGAAACCCGTTGCCATGCCACATGTTGCCTCTATTTGCACTGTTTTATATTTCTGAGAATTGTGAACATCTTAAAGTTGCTTCTGAACCACCCCATGAACACTTTGGGATGCCATCGGCCAAGAGAGAACAACACCAGCCATGAGGATGTGGCCATCGGCCAAGAGAGAACAACACCGGCCATGGGGATGTGGCCATCGGCCAAAAATTGGATCACCGGCTGGAAACCGATGGTCGGTCGGCACTAAAATTGGTCGGCCGGTCATTTCTTCCTGCAGAACACTGGTTTTGCTGCAACAGAGGACAGACAGTGCATGGCATAGAATTTGAAAGCCAAATGTACGCATGACCACCCTCCCTATCATGCCATGAACTCAAGGGAGTATGGCTCTCGACCCTCAGGCCATCAATCACGCATTTCAATGTATGATGGCCAAAGGTGCCAAGTTTGCAAATCAATGTAAAATGAATGCAATGAAAATAAATAAATGCTACACACTCTATCATGTTGGGATCAAGAGTGTCGGCGACCGAGGTTTGAGGCGTATTTTGTCACTTTAAGTACGAACACACCTCATGCCTCATGTTTGGTTTGACACCCCAAACCAAACATAATGCAATGCATGTATGCAATATGGCTCAAATATGCGAAATGGTTCAAGTATGCAATATGGGCTAAGTCAGCAAAGCATGCCAAATGCGATGCAACCTAAACATGCAAATGTAAAATGTGCTAAGCATGCGAGATACAATGCAATGCAACCTAACATGCAAGCTAAGCTAATGTAACAAGAACATGCAAACATGATATAATGCAAGCATGCAAATGATGTAACAAGATGCAACATGCCAAACATGCAACCATGTACAAGGGTGGGCTTAAACTGAAATAGGAGGCCTCAGCCATGCCCCAAAACAGTGGCCAATAATGATGTAACAAAAGCACGAATCACACATGTAAGCATGCATGCACCAAGGTGTATCACTTAAGGCATAAAAGAGGCAATTCCAAGCATACTTAAAAGAGACAAACATAGGCATTTTACAAACATGCTGAGCTCTGAAATCATGCTAAAAGGAATTCCAAATCCAAACACACAAGTGAAACATAGCATGCAAAGGGCCCCAAAGCTTGAGACCAACCAAAGGGTTCAAACCATAGCCATACCAACCAAGCCTTAAAGAGTCAAAATGACTTAAATCAGTCCTAGGGTGGACCAAAACAAGACTAGAACATGCATGGAACATGGCCAAAACATGCTAAGAAATAGGCACCAAAACAAAGGCATTCAAGACTACAAAGAGAGCACTCCATTACAACTATCACAACCAAGCATGGCATGGACTTTTCAACAAAAACCAGAGTTGTAACATACCAAAAGGAGCCCCGAAACCCATTGATATGGCAATTTGAAGACTTAAACAAAGAGGCATGCACAATGACTCATTTTTAAGGCACAAAAGAACAACTCTTCAAAGCATTGAGAGGATGGTAAATGTGAGCATACAAGCATGGAGTATGAACTGAAATAGCATGATAAGTGATTCCAAATCACTGAAAAGGTCCAAGTAAAGCATGCTAGAGACTCACACACCCAAGGCCAACAAGCTAGATTACATGGTAGCTATGTAAAACAATGCAAGCATGACCGAAAGGACCAAAATTAGAGCTTAATCATGTCATAACAAGGCTAAAAGCTTCAAGGAATCAAGCCAAAATATGTAAGCATGGTAGTCCACATGCTAGACACATGTTTAAAGCAAACAATGGGATTACAAGGCATGTATATGATGCATGTAAGGAACCACTAAACCAACTCAAAACAGAGGTATAACATGACAAAATAACTCTGAATACCCACTGAAATGATGCTAGACACATCTAAACATACATGCTACCATATTAAGCCAATAATACAAGCAAATGAGACAAATGGGGAGAGGGTGGTCCCTCCTCTATACATGACCTCAAAACCACTTCTCCACCACTGAAAATCCTCTGGATTTCAGTGGTGAGAAGGTCAAAATAAAGGGGTCCCAAAGCTCAAAGAGAAAGGCACAAAAAGAGGCCAAACAAGGCCTAAGAGGGGGTGGACAACCCCAAACACAAAAGAGACCTTAATGAAACATCTTAAACATGAAAAATCAGAACTTTTATCAATTATACACAAAGCTCAAAACAACATGCAAGATAGGTTAAAAGCTTGTACAAAAATGGGGAATATAAAGCAATAGTGCTCACCCTTGAAGAACACTTCAAGAACACCAACCCCAGCCCCTTCCTCTGATCAAAACCAACCTAAAAACTCTGAAACCAGTCCCTCAACACCTCTGTAACTAAAGTATGGTGTAACACTAGGTGCCTTAGTTCAAAAATAGGTACAAAAACACACTTTTGAACACTAATACACACACAATCTAGAGAGAGGGGGAGATAGAGAGAGAGAGAGTGCTATATGTGATATATATCTCTGATATATATCTTTAATTTGATCAACCCCTCTAAAGGAGAAAGGAGGCCCTCTTTTATAGAACAAAAAGGGCCTAAGCTTCTTGGAGAAGCTAAGACAAAGGGGTCAAGCTTCCTCAAGAAGCTAGAACAAAGATTCAAGCTTCTTGGGGAAGCTAAGGCAAAGGTCTAAGCTTCTTGGGGAAGCTAAGGCAAAGGGTTCAAGCTTCCTCAAGAAGCTAGAGCAAAAGGGTGCAAAGGGTGCAAATCCTCCATACACGTGTATGGAGGACAGGTATGTGTGCTCCAACTAGCACAGCTGGCATTCAAAATGCCTGAAAAAGGCAAAAAAGAAGTCCTGGCCAGAAAATATGGCCGATTGACCAAACAAACGGCCGGCCGACCAAAAACAATGCCGACCGGCCTCACCAATTGCCGGTAACAACAAAACAAGGCCGATGGCCTCAAGCAAAGGCCGGTGAGGTGTGGGGATGACCAATAAGTCATTCTCTGCCCTCAGAAGCAAAAGCACAAGTGTTTGGTATACAACCAAGCACAAAACAAACAAGTCAAGAGGTCTCGAGGCAAGGCGCGCGACCGAAACCTCCGAGAACTCAAGACGAACACGAACAAGGATGATCATCGAGTGTTCAAATGATGATGTCCAAGTCTTGAGGACGGTCAAAAATGGGGTGTCTACAACTATATGCACTGAAATAACATAACAAGTGATGCCAAATCGCTGAAATGGCCCAAGTAAAGCATGCTAGTGACTTGGACATTCAAAGCTAACAAGCTAGATTGCCTTATGGCTATACAAAGCATGGCATATATGACCAAAGCAACACAAATCAGACCTTAAACATGGTAAAACATGAACAAAGTCTTCTCAAAGCTAAGCCAAAAGAATGCTAAAATGATATGTTAAAGCATGAGACATATTAAGGCAAACGAGGGGATTGCAAGACAAGTATATGGGGCATGTAAGAGGCCATTAAACCAACTTGAAACAGAGGTATAACATGGCAAAATAACACCAAATACTTGCTGAAATGGAGCTAAAACAAGCTAAGCAAACATGCTACCAACATAAGCCATTTATGCAAGCATACAAGACAACAAGGAGAGGGGGTGACCCTCTCCTATTTAGGACTCCAAAACCATCTTCCCACCATTGAAAATCCTCTGGATTTCAGTGGTAGAAAGGTCATGCAAAGCTAAGAACAAAGGCCAAAAGGGATGGCCTAAAACAAGGCCTAACAAGGCCTTGGAGGGGGTAAACAACCCCAAACCAAGAAAAGACCTTAAACAAAGGTCTAAAGCAAGTAAAAATAGAACTTTTATCAGTTAATAGCTAAGCTTAAAACAATAACCAAGAAGGGCTAAAAGTTTAAGCAAGAATGGGGTATAAAAAGCAAGTTTGCTAACCCTCGAAGAACACCTCCAAGAACACAACACCAGCAGGTTTCTCTGGTCAAAATCACCTCAAGAACCCTAACACCAACTACTTAGGACCTTAGCAACCAAGGATGGTGTTCTACTAGGTGCTCTAGTACAAAAGTATGAACAAAACAACCTTTAAGGCACAAACACACACACAAACATGTAAAGAGAGGGAGATATAGAGATAGATAGATACAAATCTTTAATCGTAAATTTTCAGAACCTCTGAGAAGGGAGGAGGAGCTCCCTTCTTATAGAAGTCCAAATTCTAAGCTTCCTAAGCAAGCTAAGGCAAGGGACAAACGTGTATGGAGGGGGTGAATTGTGGATGCCAGCTGTGCTAACTGGCATAAAATATTTGCATAAAGCAGATGAACAGGGTTCGGCCATCAAAAATGGCCGATCGACCAACATAAGGGCCTGTTGACCAAAAATAGTGTCGATTGGCCAACACTTTTGGCCGATGGCAAGAAAACAAGGCCGATGGCTTCAAGCCTTGGCCGATGGGTTTAGGGGATGGCAAACAAGCCACCCTCTTCCCTCAGAAGCAAAAACACAAGTGCTTGGTCCACAACCAAGCACAAGACAGACAAGTTGAGAGATCTTGTGGCAAGGCGTGCGGCCAAGACCTTTGGGAACTCAAAACAAACACGAGCATGGATAATCATCAAGTGTTCAAATGATGACGTCCAAGTCTTGAGAACGGTCAAAAATGGGGTGTCTACAGCATGCAGTTGCGTCATTATACACCTAGAGAATTGGTTCTCAAGAAAGTGCTTCCTGCTACTAAGAATCTGGCAGGCGATAAATTAGGCCCCAGCTGGGACGGTCCTTATCAGATTGACTCAATTGCCAGAACATGAGCGTATCGACTCAAAGACATGGCTGGGAGAAGTTTGCTACGCCCCTAGAATTCCACACATTTGCGCAAATTTTATCACTAAGCCAACTTGTACGGCATGCTAGTTTGTTTCGAATTTTTGCTGATATGTTATGTACACATTTTTGAATTCCCTAATGCAATGCCCTTTCTTATCGCAATCTCGTTAATAATGGTTTAATAACGAATAAAGCCTCCGAATTCGGAGCGCCTTTCGTGGATATCACGATCGGCCAATACATAAAGACTCCGAATTTGGAGCCCCATTCGTGGATGTCATGTTTGGGCCAAATAAACCTCCGAATTCGGAGCGCCCTTCGTGGGTATCACGATCGGCCAACACAAAAAGACTCTGAATTCGGAGCCCCATTTGTGGATTATTCGTGGATGTCACGTTTGGGCTGAATAAGCCTCCAAATTCAGAGCACCCTTTGTGGATATCACGATCGGCCAGAACAAAAAGACTCTAAATCCGGAGCCCTATTCGTGGATGTCATGTTTGGGCTGAATAAGCATCCGAATTTGGAGCGCCCTTCATGGATATCATGATTGGCCAATACAAAAAGACTCTGAATTCGGAGCCCCATTTGTGGATGTCACGTTTGGGCCTAATAAGTCTTCGAATTAGGAGCGCCCTTAGTGAATATCATGTTTGGGCCGAAAAAGACTCCGAACTCGGAGCCCTATTCGTGGATATCATGTTTGGGCTGAAAAAGACTCCGAATTCGGAGCCCCATTCGTGGATATCACTTTTGGGCCAATTAAGTCTCCAAATTCGGAGCGCCCTTCGTGAGTGTCACGATTGGCCAACACAAAAAGACTCTGAATTTAAAGCCCCATTTGTGGATAACACGTTTGGGCTGAAAAAGACTCTGAATTCGGAGCCCCATTCATGGATATCACGTTTGGGCCGAAAAAGACTCCAAATTTGGAGCCCCTTTCGTGGATATCACTTTTGGGCCAAATAAGTTTCTGAATTCAGAGCGTCCTTCGTGAATATCACGATTGGCCAACAGACTTTGAATTCGGAGAGCATTTTGTGCAGAACCACGAACGGTCGAGTAATCCTCCGAATTTGAAAGGACCTTTATATTTGGTAATAGAATGGCATGGACCAACATACGATTATCACAAGTAGATACAAACATTAAACGAAACAATATAACAAATATTTATTTCACTGAAGAAGTGCAAATACATGGCTTTTAATGAATTCAAAAGTACAATAATGTGTATTGATATCTAAGTGTTCCCCGGCTCGGCATCCTCTTCATCGTCAATTTTCTCGGCGTCGTAAGCTTCGAAGGGAAACTTGTAATTCTGATATAGAGGTGACGCCGAATCAATACCTGTGGCCTACAGAGCCTTAATCCATCCATGCTTAAATCCATGATTTTCACACTGACAGACATCATCAGCAAACTTTTCCTTCGTCTTTTCAATACCAATTTTTCAGCCGTCAAAAAAGCCTTGTTCGTAGGCCTTTGTTCTTATCGCTTCTCTTGCGAACATGCTCGCCGTATCTCGGTCTCCAATTGCATGATCCAGAAGGCACTGGTTTACTCTTTCCGTCACGATCGAGTTCATTTGACTCGCCAACTGCGTTTTGGAAGCCTTAGCTTTTTTCAGCTCGTTCTCGACTTTTTCTGCGCGATGTTCCAAGCTTCGAATGCGGCCGTCTTTCTACTCTATCTCTCTTCGCACGGCACGAAGGTGCATGCTAATTTCGTAAAAGGTATATAGTCCCTTTACAGCTCCATGGACGCCCTCTCAAAAAATTTCGTAATCAAGCCGACCAACCATTGATTGCTGGACTTTGGGGAGAAAAATTTGTCGAGCAAACTCGACTGCCACATTTGGATCGTGGATAATCGAATCTGCTTCAGTCATTGGTTTATTCCCAATGAAAATTGAAAAACTCAACGGTCGTGGTGGCCTGCTAGTTTCGTTTCGCGAATGGAGGGAGCTCCCTCGTTGCTGCCTTTCATTTCTGGGTGACTTCTCTACCCTACCCCCTCTTGGAGACCTACTTCGACGACGGGGGAAACGAAGCCTCTCACGCTCCTCCGACATCCTGTTACCCGTTCGTGCAGGTTCGCAACCTCCTTGATTTATTTCTAAATCCAATTCAGCTAGTGTCTTGCCCTTCCCTCTGCTGTTAAAGAATATTCTTCTTGACATACAAATTTCCTCAGTACGACACAACGCTCTTTTCTCTCTCGCACTCTATTGAATTTGAGCAAAATATAATTATCAACAGCACAAAACCCACGCGTGCCTAGCCCCCACCCCACTTATTAATTACGGTTGTAGTGCTCCCAAAGCAATCACTTCAAAGCATTTCGCCAAAAAATTACTGTGCCCCACCCAATCCATGAACTATACATCTTCGGCGGTTATGTTCATTGATTAGCTGGGGCAAGGGCAGATTTATTAATCTATTCGGCCTACTTTCAAACCATTTTGCCGAAAAACTACTGTGCCCCACCCAATCCATGAACTACACATACTCGGCGGTTATGTTCATTAATTAGCTGGGGCGAAGGCAGATTTATTAATCTATTCGATCTACTTTCAATGCATTTCGTCGAATAATTACTGTGCCCCACCCAATCCATGAACTACACATATTCAACGGTTATGTTCATTGATCAACTAAGGCAAGGGCAGATTTATTAATCTATTTGGCCTCTATTTATAAATATATTTGCAAACTACAATGCCCCATATGATCGACAGATTATATTTACCCATTATGTTAACGTTGCAAACCGCATGCCTTAGTCGGCTCTAGAACGACACCCAAATAGAGCATAGGCAAATATGTGATTATTCGGCATATAATGTTATAGTCGAATCACATTACACTCCTTCACTTGGCTAGACAAGCTTAACATTGAGTCGTATATTTAATTCGACAGATTATGTTATGGCCAAAAGTTGCAAGGTTAAATTTAATACGGCTATCCATCAATCTAAATTAGCAAATTCAAAATAGAGACAAAAAATGTGATTTTCATTAATAAACTGAATACAAAAAATGAACAGTCATTTTACACATGAAAACTGCCCTACGAAAAACTTACAAACAAAATGAACAAAAACCTACAACACTACATACAAAGACGCCTAACATAAAGCAAAATTACTCCAATTCTATTTTATTCTTCAGGGTCCAATTCCAACAGCTCAACATCCATAGCTCGTATGGAATCGGTTACCCTAACATCACATTAGCGGCCACGAAGGCTTTAAGTCAGCCGTGTTTAAAGCCCCAATTTTCAAACTTGGGCATCTCCTCCACGTACTTTTCCATGGCGGCGTTCTCTCCGGCTTCGAACGCCTTGGAAATCTCAAAGTTGGCGATTTCTTTCGCCTTCTTTAATTCCTCCAAGTTGGCTTCTAGCTTTGCTATCGCCTCTTTGGCCAATTTGAGCGCGTCATCGCTCATATTCACCCTCTCCTTAATGGCTGCCCTAAGTAGGTCGGCGCTTTTGGCCTTTTCTTCCTCAGCGTTGGCCCTAGTTCGCTCATTTTTTGCCTTCCTAGCCTCAGAGTCAGCTCTTAGAGATGCCATTGCCAATTCGGCCAAAGCCTTCTTGGCTTTCCCCTTTTCGTTTTCAACTTCACCTTTGAGTAAGCCGATTTTGTTCAACGGTGTCAT
Source organism: Camellia sinensis (assembly GCF_055761805.1). Classification (NCBI taxonomy): domain Eukaryota; kingdom Viridiplantae; phylum Streptophyta; class Magnoliopsida; order Ericales; family Theaceae; genus Camellia; species Camellia sinensis. The sequence continues at coordinate 174,916,755 of NC_138967.1, forward strand.
AATGACGGTGGCCAATTTCTGCGATTCTGCCTGTCGCCTAAAACAAAAACATAGGTAAGTTAATCGGCATACAAAGCAATAAAGTATAAAATTTGCCAATTACGTACCACTATCGCCGACTGAGCAGCTGACACTATCGAAATCATGTCCGATTTCGCACGGAATGCAGCCTTGTCTGTCGGCAAAGAGATCGACGAGGCCACACTTAGGGCCACAGTGGCATCCTTTAGAGCTGTCGCATCTGCAGAAATCGGCGTGTTCTTGATTTTGGGTTGGATAATAAACAGCACCGCCAAGTCCTAGGACTCTTCTATGTGAGGCCGTTTATCGGTTAAATCTCCAGAAGAGTCGGCCTCAATCTCGGCGGGGCGTTTCTCTCCCTTTTGTTCAGTAACATGGTCGTCTGATTGATCAATGACCGAGTCGGTAGGATGTTGTATAATGACCGAATCAGCCACAATAGTCTCTTGCTCAATTTTCTCAACAGGAGCAGACGGTGGGGGTTCAGATATGATGATTTTGGTCCTCCTTCGGGATGCCATCTTTTCAACATTTTTCCTTCTTATTATCTGTTCGAGCGATTCACCAGCCATATTTTTGGGGTCTGTGCTGGGTAGATCTCCTAGATCGATGAAAATATCGTCTTCTAGAGATGTATTAATTTGGCATGAGGTGGACATGAGGTCGAAGCCGACTTCTTCAAAAGCCAAATTAAAAGCTGCGTCGACTTCTTCCTCCAAATTACCCTCAGATCCGTCCGAGTTGGACTGACTTGGTTGTCCATCGACCTGATTGCCGACTTCACCGCCTTGGTCCGAATCTGAACCCTCAAGGCCGATGACCCTAAGGCTCTTGTAGTTTAGGAAGATGAGAGCCATAAGATGCTCTTCCCTTCTTTGAATCTGGATATGATCAGCAGCCGAAAAATTTGAATACGTTGGATCGTATCGCAGTAGCACGTGGGCGGCCTGCCCTTACTTCTGAAGATTTGGACGGTCAAAGAATTTGAGCACGGTATTTGACTTGCTCAAGCATGGCGTCGTTGGCCGAAGTATGCGTTTTCTTCAGATCATTGCCTGTACAAATAAAACTATAAGTACATGAAATAGAAGCCAAATAAACGTATAAAAAATGCACGAAGAAATGGGACTATATGGCCACCTAGTTCGCCTTTTTGTCTAGGCACATGATCTACGCGATCTTCGCCTTCGCCGAATTCCCAATTGCCTCGAGCAACGGCCATGACGTCATCGATACACTTACCAGAGCTGGTAAGCATAGTCACAGACGGTGATCAATGTCCTTGGCCCTGAGAAAGTAGCTTCCTTGCTGACCAGAAGACTTCGCCAAAGCATAACAATGTCGAATAGCAAGGATGCCTAGATTAATCCTAAGACGATGATTTAATTCTATTATGCCCATTATGATTCAGTAAAAATTTACATTTGGCTGAGAAGGGATTAGACCCCAGTAACAAAGAACGACCCTCAAAAACGGATGAAGAGGGAAACAGACTCCGCCCTCAGCGATTGACGGAAAAGGAAAGATGATCGTACTTGCATTAGCCCTCTCCATATCAACTATGCTGTCTGCCACGAGTGACAAATGGACGTCATCTAGAATCGAGAAATGGCGTCGAAAGGCAGAAATACGGTTCGTAGAAAGGAGGTCTTTTAAGTGTTTCGCCATTTAAATCGGAATAGAAAACACGCTAACTAAAAAGTGAACAAGAAAATGGGAGCTGGAAAGAGGACGAAATACAAGGAAGAGAGGAACTAACAGTTTAGAGAGAGGAGGACAGTGGAGAGCAGGCAGAAATCGCAGAGGTCTTGGAAGAGAGATACTGTGAACGAGCCAAAAAGCCTTTCACATTCAAAAAATATTTGAAAAGACAGCGCGGTTGTGTATTACATTAAATGAGCAATGTGTATGAAGAGGCAGGAAGTTATAATCATTTCTAAAACCGTATTCATTTTGATGCTTCGATATTGGAAGTAGTGCGAGCGCTGTATTTTTTGACTTTCCATACGCAAAACTAAACATGCCGACTAATTGGTATTAGTCGGATGTTCAAAGGGCAATTGTGGAGACCAAATAAAATCAATTAGGAAGAGGCCAAGGACTTAGATGGACATCCAGCTAAAGTAATTCAGCCTTGACCAAGGACATAAAGCTGAATAAATGAGTCAGCCATATAAAGAGCCGAACATGAGCTAACACTTGATTGGAATGTCGAATAAGTAACTACGTGCGAGATGAAGAGTGGGCCCGACCATCAGGCCCAGAGGTAATATAAAAAGGGACGAATGTCAACTAAAGCAGGTGTGTGAGAATAGATGACATAACTTGAAATGGAAGTAAACTAGAGAGAATACTGACTTGTCCATCGGAGTGCTAATTCCGGCACCCCCGACCGGAGTGTTCATCCCTTTTTCAGGTAACGATCAAAGGATCAAGGACATTTGACTGAATTCAGGAGTATTTCCAAACCACTTTGCCACATCAGTAATCTCGGCCGATCATTTCAAATCGCTTGGGAGAAGAACAGCTATGGAGAGCGTTGTGCCGACCTGGATGCTGTCAATAATACTACACATAGGACGGTCACTGACCATGAGTGCAGGGGGCCAGGGCTCGCTAGAATGAGAGCCATTTAGGCCCTTTGCGCTCTCGAATCTCAGCTTCTTGTGTGGAGGAGCATTAGATGCCTCGATTTTAGCCAGCCTTTTCTCAGCTTCAACTAGTTTGGATATAGGAACTGAGTCCTCTGGATCTTTTTCAGAGTTAGATGGGATCTGGGTGATAGTGGCTTTTGCCTTAGCCTTTTTTACCCTTTTTTTGCTTGGGCTTTGATTGGGATTGAGACAAGGAATGGAGAGTCACAACGTCGGGTAAGCCAGCCAATAGATTCTCAACGACTGCAGGTTTATAACCCATCTCGTCAGATGCTGCAGCGACGGTAACTCTGGGGCTGAAATGAATTGTAGGCAGCACAATTGGTGGATTCGTTGGATCATAGGCCGGTGCCTCTGAATCTCGGTGTCTCCTACTTCGAGTTCTGTCGGTAGGGGCGTTAGGAGGAGCTCGGTGTCGACGCTGGCGCTGGGTTGGACGAATTAACTGGGGGACAGAAGTTGATGGCTGGACTACAGGATTAGATGTAAAGGCCTGATCTGGCCTTGGCGACGAAGTGACTGGCGGAATTGTAACGGATGAAGGAGACCTGCTTTTGCAAGGAATGTCGGGTAGAGGACTTTTGTATGTCGGGACGTAATTGAAAAGGACTGGAGCCTTGCGGAGTTCAATGGGTAGAAGTCAAACCAAGTCCTTGCTTGGTACGTAGGACTGCAAAAGTTCTTTTCTGGCTGAGGAGAAGCTGCAAAGTAAAGAGAGCACATTAGAACAAATCAATAGAAAGATTGCAAAGTAAGGCAATAAAGAAGGGACTCTGGAGGGGAGGGGAACTAAGTCCTTACCCTTATCATCCCTAAAAACTTCTCGGCACAAGGGGAAAAGGAGCTCATCATCTGGCGCGAACTTCCAATTGCCCGAGACAATTAGGTAGTCGTTTGTTGCGCCCTTATTTGAGTCTGGAATGTCGACTATCAACTTGTACTATGTAAATCTCGGCTTGAGGTAGTATGTATAGTCGGTGTTGGTCTTGAGGCCACACATAGTGTAGTAGTACTGGATGTCGGATAGGGCTATTCTGGCATTCTACCGATGTGCCAACTCAGCAATGCCATTAATGATCCTAAAGGAGTTTACAGCCAGTTGCATTGGATTGAGCTTATAGTAATGGAGGACTTCCCTAAAGAGGATGTCTAGGGGAAACTTGACTCCACCCTCAATTATGAAAACTACTGGGAAAGGCATGTAGTCCTTCCCAGGCATGATAGAGTCATCCTCTCTAGCCAACCAAAGTAGAACATCGGCTAGAATGGAAAACTTTTTCCTAAAGTTTTCTAATTTGGAAGGAGTGTCTACTCTCCATTTAAACATGCCCATTATCTCGGCTAAGGTGGGTTCGATAAACAAAGTTTTGATAAGTGGCTTGGTAAAGGGTTGAAGACTTTGGCTAAACCCTAGAGAGCACTAGGGTGAGGACTGTGAAGGTCTATGGGGAAATTTGTTCCAGTTTTCTTAAGAAACAGAGTTCTAAGATCAAACCCCAAACCTAAACTATGTCGAAGCAAGAATCAAATGCAATAGATCTGAAAACAATCAAGAAAAATAAAAAGGGAACATGATTTAGAATCAAAAGAACCACAATGTGGCGAGCACAGTGGTAAACAGTGACGATCCAAGAATAGGAAAAATTACAAACACTGAGTGATTGTGTGAAAGGCAATGTGCAAGAATCACAGCAGGCAAACACAATTGACATTTTAGTGATACAACTCAAAGCATAACAAAAATTCAAGAAATAATAAATGATTCATGATGACCGGAACATGGAAATAACAATAGAGTACAACTTTGAGAATGAAGTCAATGGCGACAGACACAATATAGACATGTGACAGATGCGAAGAAGAAAACATGCTAAGAGAATAGTGGAAGAGAGAAATTAAAAAGCAGAAATTGAGAACTTACCGAATAAGGCCGAGGAAACGAGGCTAGAGTAGTACTCGCCGGAGTCAGACGGTGACAAACGTTGGAACAGAACAATAAATGCTTCGCCAGAAGCGGTGGATGGAGTAGTTGTAAAAAACTCAAAGAAACAACAATGGCGGATTGAGGAACTTTAGAGAGAGAAAGTCTGAGAGTCGAAGAGAAAGTGTAAGTGCAAAAGTGAAAAGACGGAGAGTGAAGGGAAGAGTTTTGTCAAAAACACGAAAATGAGGCAAAATGTAATGAATTAGCCTTGTATGACGTGCTTGTTAGGCGGCGTGAGCAGAAGCGATAGTATGAACTAATGAGGAAGGGACGCGTGGAGGAAACGGTTGAAAAGACCTTGTGTGACAGCTCATACGTAGTTAGGAACTCTTGAAATTTTTGAAGTAATGAGGCCATAACCTCGGCTAGAGGAACAATCTCGGTTGAGATGCTTAAAGAACTTAGTTCGGTCCTTGATAGAATGGGCAGCAGAGTCAAAGAGATGAATGGATTATTAGCTGATATGCTATATGGATAAACGATGTAGGTTCCATTACCTCAGGTTGCCAAGGTAATAGAACCTAGGGGCAGTTGTGGGGACGTATTTTATGAATGACAGCACGTGGCTAAGGTGACGTCGAAGTGTCAGCCGATGAGCCACGTGGCTTAGTCATGCGCCGAAATGATCTCGGCTAGGCCGAGGTTGTTTGTGGAGCTACCGGAATCCGAGATAAGCAGATAAGGGACAAAAGTCCTATAACAGAGGAGAATCTCAGTCTGGATAGAGATAAATGAGGGTCCAGGATGAGCATTGAGCCTAAGTCCACTGAAGTGAGACTTTTCCCCTTTTGGTTGTGTGGTCGGAAATTTGCACCCACACTCACCATTATAACTCATTGTAAAAAAAATGTTTAGATGAGTAAGAGTTGGAAGCGATATCGTATTGTTATGAATTTTGAAATCCATTCACTCTCAATAATGTGATTTTTTCTGTGAAAGGAAGAAAAAGTATAATTATTGTCGTGATGAAAGTGTTTAGCAAAGTCTTGATTTATTATTGAATGTGTTCATTGTAGACACTAATTTGTATGACATGTATGTATATATGTATTGAATATAAGTTGATGAGAGAACAATACACAATTTTACAGTTTTTTCCTAACAAATATAACTATATTACTAAAGCGATACATATTAAAAAATTAAAGTATCCGATGGTAATATAGTATTATGGATTGACAATGTATGAATACAGTAACATATATAAATTTACATTTATATGTTTTTTTATTTATTTATATATTTTTATGTATGTAGACACTGACATATATAAGATATCACAAAAAATAATATGTAAAATCTTTGCAACAATATAATATAGGTAATAATGAGAAGATAATTATTCATAATTAAACAGTTGGTCATAATATAGATGTTTAGTGTTACATTTTTGTGTGTGTGTGTATTTTTATTTTATTTATTTATTTATTTATTTTGTGTGTGTGTATATGCACTATTTTTTAATTAGATTATTAAATTCACATAAAAATTAAAAGGAATTTATGAATAATTTGTGTAAAATTAGAGATTAGTGAAGAAATATATTTTTTTAAAAAAAAGAAAGAAGTTTGCAACGTTTGGTTTGGTTTGTTTTTTCAAACTTTTGTTTTGAATTTTTTGATTTTCATGTTTTTTTTGTCTTTGAAACTTTTTTTTAATAACCCTTTTATTTTTTTTAGATTCACCTAATTTAATTTATTTTTTAATTTTAATTTTAGATTAAATTCACTTAATCTAAATACACTTAAAAAATAATTTATTGTGTATTCTTTTTGAAAAAATTATTAATATTAAATAATAATAATAATAATAATAATAATAATAACAACAACAAAAAAAATATAATAATAAAAAATCAAAACATGTTCGGATTTATAAATATGTTTATGTAGACCACCTCAAGAACTCCGCTCTCCGCGCCGCAAGGGTGCAAATCATTTTGTTCTTAGCTACTACAGTTCGAACTCATGTCACGGTTCTGAATCTAATCTCACAAAGTGTAATGTGAGACTGATAAATCACCAAAGAGTCCAAATCCGACAAATCATTTTGGAAAACAGATTTTAATAAAGAAGTGTCAAACATGGACTGCTTTGCCAGATACAGAGTCGCCACGTAAATGTTTTATTTTTGAGAAATTTAGGAAACCCTGACTCGTGCCTAAGGCCACGTGTCCGTCATCACCAAAGTTGCCTCGGCTCGGGAACTTGGGTACGAGAGGGGAAGGTCATGCAATGAGCACCCCCGCTCGCCCGATCAAATATCAGTCTTTACTAACATGATATGTTGTTTTTGAAAACACATGCGTTCTTATTCCGGTTATTAACCTAGAATTACTATGTGATGCGCACAGCATACAAGTATAGACTAGATCGCCTATATTCGAACAAAACATTGCATGTTCGTTTGTTTTGAAAACGGTTTGAAGTTTGCTACTCGCAAGTAGGCTAAGTCGTGGTTTTGCCACCCTCAAGTGGGCTTAAAACGTACAGTTTGATGAATTGTTCCAATTCAAGCAATCTAACCTTCACCCACAGGCATTCAAGCAGTTAATCACTTAAGCAGTTAGCCTCATAGCAAGCATGCTAACATGGCAACATACACATCTCATGCAGTATGCTAAAGCGTAAACACTCACAGTATACACCGAGCCAAAACAGAGAACTAGTTAGAAATCATGTATGATCCTAATTCATGTTAAGATGGCTAATGCAACACATGCAAAAATGCAACTAAGATAGGCTCGGCTATCTAGAATGGCATATGAATACGACAATTCGATATATGTATTCAACTTGGAATTGAAATACAATGCAGTTAGTATGATGCGTCGAGCCCGGTGCATGCAAAACAGATGAATGGATGCATGCATGCAAGCATGAGGATGCTAATCGAAATATGCCCTAAAACTAACCATCGTAAGCGGTTAGGTAAAAGGGAGAAAGAAATGGAGGTTGGAAGACATGCATCACACACACGCACGCATATTACAATAGTTGGCCCTCTCGCAAGAGGGTCCGAATTAGAAGCTAACTAGCTAATCTAAGCTAATTAAGTTAATTATTACATCACAAAACTAATTAACTGACAAATTAACTAATTAAGTACAAAACTAAGCTAATTAACTAACAAGTTAACTAACTAGTTATTACAACACAAATAAGCAGCTAAATGCATTAATTACTTAGGTACAGAACCAAAGCATAAACTAGCTAAGGAAAGCAGTAAAGAAAGGTCCTCGGGATGAGGACTGCATGCATGCCCGGTCACCGCATTCGGAAATCCGTCGTGATACCCCGATTTGCCTCTGTTTGCAACTGTTCTTAGAACCTTGCACCAAGCTCCAGAAAGCTTCTAACTCACCTTGGGGACCTATGAGAGGTCTGCCGACCAGTTGTTGATGTTGCCAACCACCTGCCAACCACTTTTCTTTGCTGCAGACCAGAAAAAGTGGTCGACCAGCTAGTTTTTCTGGTTAGCCGACCAGTTGTTGCTGCACTTCTCCAGTTCACTGCATCAGAGAACAAGAAAGGGCATGGCAATGTATTTGTAAAATATGTGTGCACAACCACTCTCCTTATCATTTCATGATCTCAAGAGAGCGCGGTTCTCGATCCTCGGGCCACCAATCACGTATCTCGATGCATGATGGCCGAGAAGCCAAATTGCACAATTCAATGTAAAATGAATGCACAAATAAACACATAAGGCCTTGACCTCTATCATGCTTGATCAAGAGGGTCGACGACCGAGAATTGAGGCACGTTTCATCACTTCAAGTATGAAACGTCCCTCGTTCCTCGTGTTTGGACTAACACCTAATCCAAACAAATCCAATGCAACTCAAGCATGCAAACGATATGGCATACACAATGCTAAGAACAACATGGCATACTCAATGCAATGTGACATAAGCATGCAAACAACATGGCATACATAATGCTAAGTGCTAAGAACAACATGGCATATTCAATGCAATGCAACATAAGCATGCAAGCAACATGGCATGCACGATGCTAAATGCTAAGAACAACATGGCATACTCAATGCAATGTAACATAGGCATGCAAGAAACATGCAAATAAACATGCTAAATGGACTTAAACCGAATGTGGGCAGACCTCAGCCATGCCCAAATCAGTGGCCATAATGCTAAGAAATGAAGGCACAAAAGCATATACAAGCATGCACATGCATTGGCCTATCCACTAGGCCTAAGAGCATAACCCCTAAGAGTGCTCAAAGAATGACAAATGTGGAAGTATAACAACACTATAAGCTCTGAAATTAAGCAAGAAATGATGCCAAATCATTCAAACAACATAAGCATGGCATGCTAGGGTCCTTAAGGCATAAGGCTAGCAAAGAGGACTATACAAAGGGACATGCAACACATGGCACAAATGCATGAACCAAACATGGACAGAGCTTAATTAGGTCTAAACAAAGACCAAAGCATGCTAAGATGAGGGCTCAAGGACCTAGGCAAGATGGCATACATGCTAGGCCACAAACAAGGCAACAATGCATAACACTCAAAGGCACTTAAAGAGTGAATGAAGTGGGAACATGGCGATGCTACATGCTTTGAAATAACATATGAAATTATGCCAAATCATGTACATGATACAAATGAAGCATGCTATGGTACCCAAAGCTTGAAGCTAGCATAGGCATTCGTACTACAACTATGCAAAACATGAAGCACATGGTCAAGGCAACCCAAAACAGTCCTAGAACATGTCAAAATAATACTAAAACATGTATGGAATGAAGCCAAAACAAGCTAGCATAAAGGGCATGAAGCATGGAATATGCAAGGCCAAAGGGGAGGGTTACACTACACCTACCAAGACCAAGCATGAGATGGCTTTGCCAACAAAAATCAGAGTTATATCATGGCAAAATAACCCCAAAAACACATTGAAATGATAGCTCGCAAGCTTAGTCATGAAGGCATACACAATGGCTCATGTTTAAGGCATAAAGGACCAACCCTTCAAAGCATGGAAAGAGTGAAAGATGTGAGGGTATGACCATGAAACATGAACTGAAACCTCATAACAAATGATTCCAAATCATTCAAATAGACCAAGCAATGCATGCTAGTGGACTTGATACACAAGGCTAACAAGCTAGAATGCATTATAGCTATACAAAGCATGGCATGCATGACCAAAACAACACAAATCAGAGCTAGAGCATGCTAAAACATGGACAAAATCTTCTTAGAGTTAAGCCAAAATCATGGTAGAATGATGGTCTAAAGCATGGTACACATTAGGCTAGTTTGTGGGATTGCATTACAAGTGCATGGAGCATGCAAGGGGCTATCAAACCAAACCTTAACAGAGGTATATCATGGCAAAAAAACACCAAGAACATGCTGAGATGGACTCAAAACAAGCTAGCAAGACATGCTACTTCATGAAGCATACAAAGCTAGTTTGCAAAATTTACACTACAAGTGTATAAAGCAAGCATGAGGTGACAAAACCAAGTCAAAACAGAGGTATTCCATACTGAAATAAGGCCAAAAATGGCCTGAGATGGAGCTAACATATGCTAGATAAACATGCTCAAATATGAGGCAAGTGAAGCAAGTATACGAGACACAATGAGAGGGGATGACCCTCTCCTATTTGGGACCTCAAAACACCATTTCCACCATTGAAATTCTTCTGAGTTTCAGTGGTGAGAAGGCCAAAACAAGGCGGTCCCAATAGCCTAAAAGGAAAGCACAAAACAAGGCCTAACAAGGCACAAGAGGGGGTAGACCACCCCCAACACAAAACGGACCTTAAACAAACATGTTAAGCCTTAAAAATCAAAACTTTTTTTAGTAGAAAGTCAAGCCAAAAACAGCATGCAAGTAGGGCTAAAAGCTTAAACAAAAAGCAAGGTTCAAGAGGGTAGAAACTCACCCTTGTAGAACCCCTTTAAAGCTGCAACTCCGGCAACTTTCCTTGATCAAAACCAGTCCAAAGACTCCAAAACCAACCTCAAAGAGCCTCAGCAACAAGAGTATGGTGTTTGATTGTGTGTTTGTGTGCAATAGTATGATGAATATACACTTTAAGGCACAAAACAAGAGCAAACAAGGAAATATAGAGACAAGTGTGTATCTATAGCTCAATCCACAAAATCTGAACCTAGAGGAGGGAGGGGGAGGTTCTCTTATATGGAGAACCAAAGGTTAAGCTTGTTGGACAAGCTTAGGCCTAAAGCCATCCCTCCATACACATGTATGGAGGATCACTTCTGTGCCCTCCAATTGTTACAGCTGGCCTAAAAATATCTCCAAAAAGGAGATGGAAAGTTGCCGACCACTTGAAGTGGTAGTGGTCGGCCAGCTACTTCTACTGGTCGGCTGACTAGTGGAAGTGGTCGACCATGGGAGGGAGATGGTCTGCAGCATGAAAGCAAGGAAATGGTGTGGTGGCTGACCAGAAAAGGTGGTCCAAAGACCAAGAAAACCAGTTGCCTGACCAGAAAACTGGTTGGCAGGAAGGAAACTGGTCTCCAAGGGGAAGAACTGGTCTCCCACCCTTATACCAACTTCCAAATAAGGAAAACAAGGTTTGTACCAAAAACAAACCAAAAAGGATGCAAAACGAAAGTCCAGGAGGCAAGGCGTGCAGCCGGGAACCTCAAAAACTAGTCTACAGGCATCAAAAGTGGTCCCCCAAACCACAGTGGCCCTCTAGGCCAAGGCAACAAGGCATGGTTAAAAAACCAAGCCAAACGGAGAACGTTAAGCGTTCCCGAGACAAGGCGTGCGGCCGAAGGCTCCGAAAATTGGAAACTAGTCTCCAAGCAGGAAAAGTGGTCTACAAGACTTGTCCCTCCCTCCAGGGAAGGGAAACAAGGCTTGGTCCACAAATCGAGCCAAAGCACAAAGGGTTCAGAAGCCCGGAGGCAAGGCCCTCAGCCAAAAACTCCGGAAACTCAAAACGAGCACAACATGCACAATCACCGAGCGCTCAATCGATGACGTCTGAGTCTTAAGGTCGGTCAAAAATAGGATGTCTACAGTTTACTAATATTTTACTTTTTAATTCTATTTAGATTATTAGATGTTAGATATTCATCTAAAAGTATAATTTAAATATAAATATGAAGAAATTGTAATATCTTTAATCACAAAAAATGAAACCAATGAAAGTGATTATTGTTTAGAATTTTGACATCATAACTTGGTTATTAAAGTATCATGTAAAATATTACAATTCATAAAGTCTAATCTAAACAAACGCAAAGTGTATGAAGATAACTTACGAATTTTAGAGATGCAACACAAATCTCTATTTTAAAAACGTATGCATTTTCCTCTCTTTAGATTTAAACATATGCATACAATTTTAAAATTCAACTAAAATTATTCATAGTGATTTAATTCATGATGGACAATTATAAATATTATGTATATTAGTATAGAAGCAGACATATGAAATAAGAAAGAGTAATTATTTTTTTATTTTTTAATCATCATGAATGTAAAAATAGGGAGACGGTTTTTTTTTTTTTAATAAGAAGAGAAATGGTTTATTTATATTTATATAGGACTCTTGGAAGTAGGGATATCATTTTTGAGTGTTCAACTCAAAAATAAATAGATTGTTGGTTTATATAAAACTCTTCATGACTTTTAGAAAGCATAGTAGATTTTAGAGGGTAAAATTAAAATCTAAAAAAAGTAAAAATATGACAGACTCTTCACATTTTAAATATAGTAGTTGATATAGGATTCTTGGAAGGAGATATATCATTTTTGAGTGTTCAACTCAAAAAATAAAGCGATCGTTGGTTTATATAGGACTCTTTATAACTGTTAGAAAATATAATAAATTTGAAAGGATGAAATTGAGATTAAAAAAAGTAGAAAATATGGCAGACTCGTCACAATAATAGTAGATAAAAGCATACGAATTAGACTCACTTAACAGATGGGTCAAAGTGAAACACGCTAATAGTTTATGAGGTCTATTTGTTCGCTTTGATAGTTTAGGAAATAAAGTGAAATAGTACTTCTTAATAGTTTAAAGGTCTATTTATATATTTTTATAGTTTAGAAAAGTCAAAATAATACTTTTCAATAATTTAGGGAATCTGTGTAAATAACTCAATTTGAATTTGGATTTGGATTTGTGTAATTATGACCATTATGAGAAGGGTAAATTACTGACCTCCTTTAGTATTTGAAAAAATACAAGTAGACCACGTAATGTTTCAAAATTATATTCGCCTCCCCAACTTCTTAATTTCATGCAACTGATTGGCCTTCTGTATCTGTTGTCACACCCCACTTTTTATGCCAACGAATACCATTGCCAAATCCTTTATTGTAACACAATTTCAGAAATCATGCATGGAAATTCAATACAATAACGAGTACTATTATTAAAGGTTCTCTCATTTGAATATGAAATGAATGCAACATGAGATAAAATAAATAAATTGCCCGTAGGCTTACATTTTTTAAATTGAAAGAAAAGGTTTAACCCTTTCACATCAATGGCATTTTGCCTATAAATAAAAGGCCCCGTGGCCAACACATAAAGAAGATCCTCGATCTTGAAATCCTTCTCGACGTTCACCTAAAAAAGGATTAACAACGTGAGATGAACATAAAGTTTAGTAGGGATCCCAATATGATCCTAAACAATAACAATATACAGCTAGCTATGATCATGAATGCTTTAAATTATATCATATGCATAATGTGATGGTTTATACAGAAATATACTTACGTAGGAACTTTTCTAAAAAATCATTCATTTCGTTCAACAACATAAACATTTTACTTTTCTTTCTTCATGTTGTTTTTTTCCAAATTCATATGACAATAACAAGTCTCTAAAAACAATCTCACAAAGCCCGTTACATTTTCTCACACTTTCCTGATGTACACCTGATTTTCCTTTTTGAAACATGTTCACATATGTAGACGTGCTCCCGGGAACTCCCTGACATCCACGCGCACCCGCGATGGGGGCGGATCTCGCTTTGTTCTCTGAGCTACTACAGTTCGGACTCAAATGTCATGGTTCAGAATCTATTCTTACAATGTGCGATGTAAGACCGATAAATCACCAAAGAGTCCAAATTCAGCAAATCGTTTTGGAAAATTGACTTTTATAAAGAAGTGCCAAACATGGCCTGCTTTGCCAAATACAGAGTCGCCACCTAAATATTTTATTTTGGGGGAATTTAGGAAACCCTGACTCGTGCCTAAGGCCACGTGTCCGTCATCACCAAAGTTGCCTCGGCTCGGGAACTTGGATACGAGAGGGGAAGGTCATGTAATGAGCACCCCCGCTCGCCCGATCAAAGATCGGCCTGTACTAAACATGATATCTAGTTTTTGAAAACACATGTACTCTTATTCTGGTTAATTAACAAATCTTACTACGTGATGCGCACAGCATACAAGTATAGACTAGATCGCCTAATTTGGAACAAAACATTGCATTCTTATTTGAAAATGGTTTGAAGTTTGCTACTCACAAGTAGGCTAAAAAGCGGATTTTGATGAATTGTTCCAATTCAAGTAATCTAACCTTCACCCACAGGCATTCAGGCAGTTAATCAACTAAGCAGTTAGCCTCATGGCAAGCATGCTTTCATGGTAATCAATAACACACATGCAGTATGCTAAAGCGTAAACACTCACAGTGTACTCCGAGCCAAAATAAGGAACTAGTTAGAAATCATACATGATCCTAGTTCATGTTAAGATGGCTAATGCAACACATGCAAAAATGCAATTAAAATAGGCTCAGCTATTCTAATCATGTCATGTGAAATGCAACTTGGTACATGTATTCAAATAGGTATTGAAAATACAATGCTGGTTTGTATGATACGCTGAGCCCGGTGCATGCAAAACAGATGAATGTATGCAATCATGCAAGCATAAGGATGCTAATTGAAACATGCCCTAAAACTAACCATCGTAAGCGGTTAAGTAAAACGGAGAAAGAAATGGGGATTGGAAGATATGTATCACACACACGCATGCTTATTACAACAATTGGCCCTCTCGGGGGAGGGCCCGAATAAGAAGCTAACTAGCTAATCTAAGCTAATTAAACTAATTATTACAACACAAATTAATTAACTAATCCTAGTTAACTAATTATTACAAAACTAATTGAAATAGTTAACGCATTAACTATTAGAGGTACAAACCAAAGCGTAAACTAGCTATCTAAGCATGGCAACTAAGGAAAGCAATAAAAGCAGGAGGTCCTCAGAGGGAGAAGACTGGATGCATGCTCGGTCGCTTCGTTCGGAAATCCAATGTGATGCCCCGATTTGCCTCTGTTTCCAATTGTCCTCAGAACCTTACACAAAGCTCCAGAAAGCTGAAACTCCACCTTGGGAACCTGTGGGAGGGTGGCCGACCAGTTGTTGATGTCTGTAGCCATGGCCGACCACCTATCTTTGTTGAAAGTTAAAAAAAGTGGTCGGCCAGCTGGTTTTTCTGGCTAGCCGACCAGTTGTTGCTGCTGAACTATAATTTGCTGTAACAGAGAGCAAGAAAGGGCATGGCAATGTATTTGCAAGATATGTGTGCACAACCACCCTCCCTATCATGTAATAAACTCAAGGGAGTGTAGTTCTCGATCCTCGGGCCACCAATCGCGCATTTCAATGCGTGATGGCCGAGAGGCGAAGTTGCACAATTCAATATGAAAATGAATGCACAAGTAAACACATAAGGCCTAAAACTTTATCATGTGTGATTAAGAGCGTCGGCGACTGGGAATTAAGGCACGATTCATCACTTTAAGTATGAAACGTCCCTCTTTTCCCATGTTTGGACTAACACCTATTTCAAACACAATGCAACACATAACATGGCATACACAATGCGACTCGAGCATGTAAACATGCAATGCAACTAGAGCATGCAAATATGCAATGCAATGAAACAAGCATATGAACAATATGCAAGGGACAAGCATGCAAACATGCAAGGCAACATAACATAGTATACTCAATGCTCGATGGCATGCATGCTCAATGCAAAGCAACTTTAGATTTTAAATACAATGTAATGCATGCATGCACAATGCAATGTAACAAGGGCAACTTATCAATGCTAGGGACATGCATACTCAATGCAAAGGACTACTTGGCATACACAATGCATAGAACTACATGGCATGCACAATGCAATGTAAGATGGCATAATTAATGCAATGAACAATAAGCATGCGAACAACATATAAACAAGCATGCTGAATGGACTTAAACTAAAAGGGGGTAGACCTCAGTCATGCCCAAACCAGTGGCCATTGATGATAAAATTAAGGCACATGAAGCATATACAAGCATGCACATGCAATGGCCCATTTAAGAGGCCTAAGAGCACAACTCTCAAGAGTGCTCAAAGAGTGACAAATGTGCAAGTGTGACAACACTAAGTGCACTAAAATTAGACAAGAAATGATGCCAAATCACTTAAACAATGCAAGTAAAGCATGCTGGGGTCCTAAAGCATGAAAGCTAATAAAGAGGATTACAAAGGAGGCATGCAATACATGGCAAATAAGCATGAACTAAGCATGGACAGAGCTCAAGGAGGTCAAAACAAAGACCTAAACATGCTGAGATTAGGACTTAAAGACCTAGGCATGCAAGCATACAAGCTAAGCCATAAACTAGGCAACAATGCACAACACTCAAAGGCACTTAAAGAGTGAATGAAGTGGGAACATGGAAAAGCTAAATACTCTGAAATGTCATGTTAGATGATGTCAAATCATGTACACAACACAAATAAAGCATGCAATGGTGCTCAAATCTTGAAGCAAGCAAGAGCACTTGTACTACAACTATGCAAAACATGAAGCATATGGTCGAGGCAACTCAAAACAGTCCTAGAACATATTAAAATAACTCTAAAACATGCATGGAAGGAAGCCAAAATAAGCTAGCATAAAAGGCATAAGGCATGATGCATACAAGGCAAATAAGGTGGATTACACTACACCTATTAAGACCAAGCATGTGATGACTTAACCAACAAAAATCAGAGTTATATCATGGCATAATAACCCCAAAAACACATTGAAATGATGGCTCGCAAGCTAAGGAATGAAGGCATACGCAATCACTCATGTTAAGACATAAAGGGGAAACCCTCCAACGCATTGAATGAGAGATAAATGGAAGTGCATGACCATGAAATCACATAATAAATGATGCCAAATCATTCAAATAGTCCAAGTAAAACATGCAAGTGGACTTGATACACAAAGCTAACACGCTAGATTGAACCATGGCTATACAAAGCAAGTCATGCATGATCAAAACAACCAAAATCAGAGCTAAAGCATGTTAAAACATGGACAAAAGCTTCTTAGAGTTAAGCCAAAAGTATGCTAGGATGACATGTTATAATATGATGCATGCTAGGCTATTTCATGGAAATACACTACAAGTGCATGGAGCATGCAAAGGCTAACCAAACCAAACCCTAACAGAGGTATGACATGGAAAAACATCACCAAAAACATGCTGAAATGAACTCAACACAAGCTAAAATGACATGCTACTTCATGAAGCATACAAAGCTAGTGTGTATGATTTACACTACATGTGTATTATGCATGCAAGGGATGACCAAACCAAGCGAAAAACAGTGGTGAGCCTCAACAAAATAACCACAAATACAAGCTAAGATATGGCCAACACAAGCTTAAAACACATGCTCAAACATGAGGCATATATGGCAAGTATTGAAAATACAAGGAGAGGGGATGACCCTCTCCTATTTGGGACCTCAAAACACCCTCCCCACCACTGAAATTCCTCTGAGTTTCAGTGGTGAGAAGGCCAAAACAAGTTGGTCCCAAAGGCTCACAAAGAAGGCACAAAAGCAAGGCCAAACAAGGCCTAAGAGGGGGTAAACAACCGCAAACACAAAAGTGACCTTAAACAAAGATCTTAAGCACACAAAAATAGAACTTTTTGCAGTAGGAAGTTAAGCTCAAAACAGCATGCAAATAAGGCTAAAAGCTTAAGCAAGAAAGGGGGTTTTAAGGGTTAAAGATCACCCTTGAAAACCTCCTTTACTACTGCAACTCCAGCACACTTTTTGAGCACAAACCAGCCCAAGAACACCAAAAACCACTTCAAGAAGCCTCAGCAACACAAGCAAGGTGTTTGAGTGTGTGTTTGTGTACAAAAGTGAGACAAAACTACACTTTAAGGCACAAAAATGAAGCAAAGAAGGAAGTATAGATACAAGACTATATCTATCACTCAAGCTCCAAATTTCTGAACCTAGAGGAGGGAGGAGATGGTTCTCTCTTATAGAGAACCAAAAGCAAAGCTTCTTGGAGAAGCCAAGGTTCAAGGCAATCCCTCCATACACGTGTATGGAGGATAGCTTCAGTGCCCTCCAACTGTGCCAGCTAGAGGAAAATATCTCCAAAAAGGTGGCAAAAAGCAGCCAACCACTTGAAGTGGTCAGCCAGCTACTTCAAGTGGTCGGCCGATCACCACAAGTGGTCTTCCAAGACAACAAGTGGTCGGCCATGGTGGGAGATGATCAGCACACTGAAAACAAGCCAGGGGTGGGGTGGTCGACCAGAAAAGATGGCCCAAAGACCTAGGAGACCAGTTGTCAAATCAAAAAACTGGCTGCCAGGAAGAAAAGTGGTCTCCAAGGAAAAAAACTGGTCTCCTACCCTTGTACCACCTTCCAAACAAGGAAAACAAGGTTTATACCAAAAACAAACCAAAACGGATGCAAGACGAAAGTTCATGAGGCAAAGCGCGTAGCCGGGAGCCTCAAAAACTAGTTGACAAGCACCAAAAGTGGTTTACGACCACAAAAGTGGTCTCCCAAACCACAGTGGCCCTCTAGGCCAAGGAAACAAGCGGTCCCAAGACAAGGCATGCGACCGAAGGCTCCGAAAATCGGAAACTAGTCTCCAAACGAAAAAAGTGGTCTACAACCATGAAAAGTGGTCTACGACCACAAAGAGATGGTCTACAAGACCTCTCCCTCCCTCCGGGAAGAGAAACAAGGCCTGGTCCGCAAACCGAGCCTAAGCACAAGGAGTTAAGAGGCCCGGGGGCAAGGCACTCGGCCAAAACTGCAGAAACTCGAAATGAGCATGACATGTACTATCACCGAGCGCTCGATTGATGATGTTTGAGTCTTAAGGTCAGTCAAAAATGGGGTGTCTACAGTTGCCCCTCTTTGACTGAACTTGGAAGTCATAAGTGACGGGAGTGAATGTCAAAGCCCAGAGACGACCTATTTTTGACAAGGCCGAAGACTTAGACAAACAGGCAAGATAATAAAGAGATGTGCCTGCAAGCAGGGGCAACTGCAAAGGACATATAAGATGTCGAATCATAACTTATGATCACGCAAAGAAAGCTGTAATGAAGCAGTTATACACGATAAATGCAACAGTTTAAGCAAGCAAATACAAATCAAACTACATTACATGCAGAAAGGATGTAAGAGAATTATACAATTCTCTCTACGTCTCACACGGAGAATACAATACCGTCCAGTTCATTTGGTCACGCCAGCTTCAAATGAACCGTACATACAATATTGTGCCTGCAAAAGAAAGAAACTCAACAGGTACAATATCGTTAGAAACATGCATAGCAATGCAAGTGAAAAGTGCGTGACAACGTTGGTGAAGGGGTGCATAACAATGCAACCTAAGTGTGACGCATAACAATGCGGAGGGGTGCATGACAATACAACCTAAGTGCGACGCATAACAATGCGGAAAGGGATGCAAAACAATGCAACCTAAGTGTGACGCATAACAATGCAGAAGGGATGCAAAACAATGTAACCTAAGTGTGACGCATAACAATGCGAAAGGGATTCAAAACAATGCGAGCAAAAACGAGCGTGTCAACGCGAGTAGTGAGTGCATAACAAAGCAACAAGTGGTGTGCATAACGAATTCAAGAGAGGAAAATGTGCGTGACAATGCAAGAGAAGTGCAACTTCAATAATATATTCGAAACAAAACGCCGAATAAGGAAATACAAGCCTTAACGCGAGCAATTTAACCAGAACCTCCGAGTTACCTCTCGGAGGGGTCACTACGTACTCAAAAAGGATACATCTTGCTCTTGACGAGTAACGATGAGCCACACATCGAAGACTTGAGTTTGAAGTTCTCGCGGGGACATTTCGTGCCGAAAAGTGTACTTTTCTTGTATTTTCCCGAAAGAAAAGAGCTCCAATCACCACCAAAACACATAGGGAGAACAATGGAGCTCTAAAGATCAACCAAGAGGGTGGCCGACCAGTTATATCAGTGGCCGACCAGTTATTGCTTAGAAAAATGGTCGGCCGACCAGAAATACTGGCTGGCTGACCAGTTTACAAAATCTGGGACAGTTTTGTCTTTTCATGCTCGGTTCTTTAGGTACACCACTCCAAATCAGTTTTGCTCACACCTCCAAGGCCGAAATCAGTTTCTCTCCATCCCTAGACCTTTTTTCCTCTCAGATCTGCACTTTATATGCATTTTCCAATGCCCCACGCGAAGTTGTTTTGCGAAAATTTTCAATTCTCTTTGTTTTGAACCGATTAGAATTTGTTTTCGGAGCTTCTTTCTCCATTTTCACCACTTGAGGTATGTTTGTCTCGAAGTTTGGCACCTTTTCCCGGGCGTTGACTTTTGTTGACTTTTTGCAATTTTTGCTCATTTCGCTCATTTTTGCTCATTTTTGCATCTTTTTCATATGGCTGATCATATTCCATATGGCGGAGGCTTCCCGGGAGTAGAGGACGAGCCAGACATTATGCCGTTGCCTCCGAGGATACGGCCATTCGATCCGGAGGAGTACCACCCGCAGAAGCATATCCTCTCTCCAAGTACTTTTCACCATTTCACCGACTTCGCGCGACAGGCGCCTACAAACTTGCTGCTACGAGAGCCCGAGTCTCATCTATTGCATCACGCGTGAGAGGTACATACTTCACTTTTACATTTTTTGCAAAGTATTTGATCGACTTGTTCTGAACACATTTGCAAACACAATGCTTCTACTCATACTTGAACACAACTTGTACACAGCATTTTGTCCACTTGGCACGCAGCTTTCAACATAACACTTCGCTTATCTGGCACGCAGCTTATTTGGGCACACGGCACATTATATTACTCAATCTGAACACGCAGTTCATAACACAATATTCTGTTTAGTCTGAACACACAGCTCACTTGGGCACACAGCACATTACACTGCTCAATCTGAACACACAGTTCATAACACAGCATCCTGTTTAGTTGGCACACGGCTCATAACACTGCTCAATCTGAACACACGGTTCATAACACAGTATTCTGTTTAGTTGGCACACAGCTCATAACACTACTCAATCTGAACACACAGTTCATAACGCAGCATTCTGTTTAGTTGGCATACGGCTCATAACACTGCTCAATCTGAACACACAGTTCATAACACATCATTCTGTTTAGTTGGCACACAGCTCATAACACTGCTCAATCTGAACACACAGTTCATAACGCAGCATTCTGCTTAGTTGGCACACGGCTCATAACACTGCTCAATCTGAACACACAGTTTATAACGCAGCATTTTGTTTATAATATAACACGCTGCTCAATCTAAACACACAGTTCATAACACGGTATTCGATTTATTGACTTAGCACACCGCTCAATCTGAACACGCAGTTCATAACGCGATATAGTTTATAGCACACTGCTCAATCTGAACACGCAGTCCATAACGCAGTACACTTTTTCATAACATAGCACACCGCTCAATCTAAACACGCGGTTCATAACACGGTACACTTTAATAGCACACTGCTCAATCTGAACACGCAGTCCATAATGCAGCACACTTTTTCATAACATAGCACACCGCTCAATCTGAACACGCAGTTCATAACAGGGTACACTTTAATAGCACACTGCTCAATCTGAACATGCAGTCCATAACGCAGTACACTTTTTCATAACATAGCACACCGCTCAATCTGAACACGTAGTTCATTACACGGTACACTTTTGTAGCACACTGCTCAATCTGAACACGCAGTTCATAACAGGGTACACTTTAATAGCACACTGCTCAATCTGAACACGCAGTCCATAACGCAGTACACTTTTTCATAACATAGCACACCGTTCAATCTAAACACGCAGTTCATTACACGGTACACTTTTGTAGCACACTGCTCAATCTGAACACGCAATCCATAACGCAGTACACTTTTTTCATAACATAGCACACCGCTCAATCTGAACACGCAGTTCATAACATGGTACACTTTTGTAGTACACTGCTCAATCTAAATACGCAGTCCATAACGCAGTATACTTTTTCATAACATAGCACACTGCTCAATCTGAACACACAGTCCATAACGCAGTTCATAACGCAGTACACTTTTTCATAACATAGCACACCACTCAATCTGAACACGCAGTTCATAATACGAAACACTTTTGTAGCACACAGCTCAATTTGAACACGAAGTCCATGATGCAGTACACTTTTTCATAACATAGCACACCGCTCAATCTGAACACGCAGTTCATAACACGGTACACTTTTGTAGTACACTGCTCAATCTAAACATGCAGTCCATAACGCAGTACACTTTTTCATAACATAGCACACCGCTCAATCTGAACACGGAGTTCATAACACAGTACACTTTTGTAGTACATTGCTCAATCTGAACATGCAGTCCATAACGCAGTACACTTTTTCATAACATAGCACACTGCTCAATCTGAACACGCAGTTCATAACACGGTACACTTTTGTAGTACACTGCTCAATCTGAACACGTAGTCCATAACGCAGTACACTTTTTCATAACATAGCACACCGCTCAATCTGAACATGCAGTTCATAACACGGTACACTTTTGTAGTACACTGCTTAATCTAAACACGCAGTCCATAACGCAGTACACTTTTTCATTGGCACGCAGCTCATATTTCTTCATTTTGGACACACGGCTCACACTTTTCAATTTGAACACACAGCTCATACTTTTATTCTGAACACACAGCTCATACTTTTCAATTTGAACACACAGCTCATACTTTTCATTCTGAACACGCAGCTCACACTTTTTATTCTGAACACACAGCTCACACTTTTCAATTTGAACACACAGTTCATACTTTTATTCTGAACACACAGCTCATACTTTTCATTCTGAACACACAGCTCACACTTTTCATTCTGAATGCAGGTATCCTCCCATTTCACACGGGGTTACAGATCTATTATTGCGAGGGAGTGGTATATGGAACTCCCAGATGCTGTTCGCCACATTGTGGATGAGGTGGGATTTGGCCGATTCTGTATGAGGTTGTCACGCCATCCAGCGAGCAGGACCCTTATGGGCGCACTAGTAGAGAGATGGTGGGACACCACCAACTCCTTTCATTTCTCAGCTACCGGGGACATGATGATGACCCCGTATGACTTCTCCATGTTGACGGGCCTCGATGTGGCGGGCCAGTCGATCCCATACGACGCAGATATGGGTGAGTGGGAGGCAGCTTGGGTTTATCTACTCGGAGCTCATCCATCGATCGACAGATCATCAGGTAGGGTCAGGCACACCTGGTTTGCTGAGCATTACAGAGGGTCTATGCCAGAGACCTTTGAGGCCATACAGCAGGACGCCCGGGGATTTTTGACGTTCCTGCTGGGGACCACTCTGTTCTCCGACAGGGGGAACACAGTTGGGCTTTATCTGCTCAGTGCTTCGGTAGACCTATCACAGGTCAGTCAATATGATTAGGGTGGCGCTGCCCTCGCATAGTTGGAGGCTACTGGTGAGCCTAGGAGGTACATTCCGCCCTCTTTGATTTATATTTCCAGTTTTTCAAAATCTGTATACTGCACACAGCATCCTACACTCAGCATTCTACTTTTTCTGATTTTCATTATCTGTACACTGCACACAGCATTCTATACTCAGCTTTTTGTATTTTCTATAAATTCTGTACTCTGACAGCCATCGCCTTGCCTTTCACAACTATGGGTTTACGCATACTTCCCTGCACTCGCTCCCGAGCTCAAGGTTAAGGCACCTCTTGAGATGCCTTACTCACGCAGATTTGAGGGTCGGTGCTGGTCCAAGCCTGGGAGACTCTGCCATATCTCCGACAATACTTTGACACTGTGCGGGTGTTAGAGGTAAACCAGAACTCTCAGTTCTTCATGTTTTCAGCTTTGATTCATCTTACATATTTATGACATCTAATCAGTTTATGCACTTGCTATCCGCAGATTACTTGGCAGCCTTGGATGGCGATGTCTGGGTCTCCACGATTTCAGTTCCCTGGGGCATGGGCCTCCTCCCGATATAGGGTTCTGTTTGATGGACCGGCCAGTAGAGCCTGGTTTCTTGGGGATTGCTTCATACGTCAGACGATGGGCAATGCTGATCAAGAGGTCTCCTCAGCGCCTCCATTGGATATGCGGTCCACAGAGAAGCTCACTCCCCGGGAGGTCGAGGACCTTATGTTGGGTGTCGACATAGTTCTGTTCCTGGAGGAGGGGGATTATGCGATATATCACCATACATACCTGATGCCTCCATTGACAGGCGTCCGTACCCCTACGAGGAGGGCTGCTGATATGCCATCATCGAGTCGCGCTCGAGCTGCAGATGTCCTTTCCACTAGCAGGGCCGGTACATCGAGGGGTATGGCTAGCGGGATGCCCTCAACTTGTCATTATGATGGGTGGTCAGATCTTCCGACCGAGCTGACGGGTTGGCAGTACGGGACTTCTTACCTGATTCCACTGGAGCCTCTGATGCCCGACCATCGATATGTCAGTGACCCTGATTCGCCACCGGTATATTTTACAGTTTTCATTTATCACTCATATATTTAGACATTTATTCATTCACTAATGACTTGAACTTGTATCTGCAGCCTCCTAGAGATTATACTGAGGGGTTACTCGGAGTGGTGGCCTCACTTGAGAGCATGGTCTTGTGGAGGGAGACGATGTTGTATGCTGCCGGCATTTCGGCATTTTCAATTTCCTTGTATTCACCATACTTCCGATGACATATTGAAACTGCACATTTCACAATATTAATTCTCTGTACGTGTAGAGCACATCTGACACATCACATGCCTATACACATACTATATCTGCATGCACATACTTCATGCATCATAATTGCATCTGATATACACATACATACTCTGGTTGATGTATTCAAACTGCCCTTTTCAGGTTCCACTGTCACGGCCCGGGCCGTCCAGGCCTACCCGAGCAGCTGGTAGAGGAGGCTCGACTCGCGGCCGAGGGAGGCGCAGAACACCTGCTAGGTATGATGAGGAGTCCAGCGAGGATAAGGAGTCAGCACATCCACAGTCAGAGACATCTGCGAGTAGGGATGATGATTCTGGTTCCGGTTCCGAGGACGGAGGTGACGCCGAGGAGGATTCCGAGAATGGTGACTCCGATTCAGATGGTGGCGGCGCAGAGGCTGTTCAGCCAAAGAGGACAAAGAGGGCCTCTCAGTCTTGAGCTTTATAGCACCGATGCAAATGTTCCATGCTTTATCGTTCTTTTTACATGTAGTTGTAGCACATTGTACAGCTTAGACAGTTTTATTTTCTTTCTTCAAAACTTGTACTGTTTTGTAGAATGTTGTAAAAGGAAGCTATGATAGAATGAAAACGACTTTTTGTTCAAAAGTGTTGTACTTTACATTCTAAGCATCGCGTCGCACCATTTTGCACTAAAAAAAAGGAATTGAATAAAATTTGAACGTCGTGCATTACCAAGTCAGGTAATGAACCGACACAACAAACTAAACAACTTATCTTACTAAGAAACAACAAAACCTTAGCAAGTTTACAACTCGATAAACAATGAGCAACAACTCGATAATCAAAGAGCAACAACTCGATAAGCAAAACTTAACAACTTGATAAGCAAACGCAATTTTAAACAAACAGGGCGACAAAACCTTCAGCACTCTCGGCACACAGGAAAGCTAGAGACTCTCTTTGGGAGACAAGAAACAACTAGAGACCAGCTTTTTGCACATGGCCGACCACCATAGGAGTTGGCCGACCACTTTCTTCTGCTGTACGCCAAAAAGTGGCTGGCCGACCAGGAAAACTGGCTGGCTGACCAGGAAAAGTGGTCGGCCGACCAGTTGGCCCCAGGGACCTCCAGTTTTGTGACACTTGTCCTCCAAACAGTGTCTTATCCTTTATAAAGGTTCCAGCTTCATGGTTCCCTCATTCTAACCCAGTTTTGCACCAAAATGAAGGCATTCTTCATCCAAAAACTCATAAATTGGATTACTTCCTTGGATGGCTCGGAAAAGGTGAATTTCTGAAGCTTCGGCATAATGCACTATTCACGCTAAGTCGCACCCCGCTGTGTTTTCCGTTCCTTCATGCCACGGCAAGGTTTTGGAATCCGGTAACACACGTCTTTACCTTCGACGGACAAGATGTATGTCCCACATTGGAAGACTTCCAAGCTTTAATGAAATCTGAGCGCGATAAAGAAATTTTGCCACAATTTCGCTTTGGCCACACCCAAGCCTTAGGACGGATGTGCGGGCTTACTATGCATGACGCTCGGTCTTTGATCCGCAATGGAGCATTGGACATCCCCAGCTTAGTTTATCAATTTTCTGATGCCGGTGATTGCGAAGATCATCATTGGCAAGGTTTTCGGCGACATGCGCTTTGCTTGTGCATGCTATCTCATTTCTTGTTTGCCTCAAACTTCAGAGGGTCTAGCATCCATTTGATCGAGATTGCCGAGGGCTTGAGAGAGGGCAAGAGCTGCATCGCCATGACACTGGCTGAGACATTGATGGGTTTAGATGCTTTTCATCGCCGAGAGGCGACCAGATTTGCAGGGAGTCCACTACTATTGTAGGTAATGTTTCCCCCCCATCTCATGTATATTCCTTACATCACTTGGCCCTCAGGCTCGGTTTTTCTCTCAAAACCCTTTTCTTACTTTTCTCTCCACGTATGCCTCTTTATTCTTTAATCTCTTATTTTTTATCCCTCCCAAATATGGTTGATGGACAAATTGAAGGTTGTGGACTCATGCCCACCATACTCAGCTCGTGGCTATTTCTTCCGGCGACGTCTAGTCAATGCCCTTGATGAGGGTTGGTGGTACGACTGGATGTGCAGTTTGTCCGCAGACAGCATTGCTTGGCGCTATCCTTGGCTCAATCGACCGGCAATAAGTTACAACATGTCCCGATAGACCGGGATTTAGTTGATTGGCCTGACACACTGCGTGTTCTACTTTCCTTTCCAATTCCGACATCAATTTGGACATGATCAGACTTGCCCGGCAGAGGGGATAGAGTATCCTGCTGCATTTTCGGTCCGAGGCGCACAGCTAGCTCGGTATGCCACAGCATGGAGGACTAAAGAGCTTCTGGCCCCCACTCCCACTTTCAGTTGCACCCTTTTTGATGAGTGCACAGCTTAGCTTGACGATGAGGCACAGGTTGGGCCCACTTTGATATCAGAGGCTTCGACCAACTCCGAGAGGGGGCGCAACACCTGACTTATCCATGCCTCGAATTTATTGCTTTATTAGTACTTTCAAGTTTTCTTTATGAATGTAATAAAAAGTAACTTCAATTTGTATTCAAGAGTAGAATAACTCTGTATTGAAATCAATGAAATTGAAGGTTGTGGGTACTAAAAATTTTCCGTTTGGTCCAAAAACGGTCTAAGTTGTAAAAAGATTAATTTGAACAAAATCAACTTTTATTAAAACTTTTCAAAACCATTTTCGATATGGATCAGAACTGGACACGCCTGAGATCTGTCACTGAGATGCACAACCCCGGATCCCAACAACTGGAAAGTTGCCGCTAGTTTGAATAGCACTGTACCGGAGATCATAACCGAGCTCCTGAATGCAGAAAAAACAAAGATGACCAAACATGATCACATGGACAAAGCCGATCGGGAAGTGTTTATGGCTGGACTTCAAGATGAAGTTACTTACGTATCCCGAAGATGGGAATCAAGCCTTACGTAGTTCGGCTTGGGTTCACTCGTGTATTAACTCTCTCCTTTTGCGCTCTAACTTTTGCCAAGGCTGCCCTTTCTGGTTTTTCAACCTTGCAAGCTCAATTTTTATTATTTCAAATTTTCTGTGCTCTAACTTTTGCCTAGGTCGCCCTTTCAGGTTTTCGGCCTAGCGAGCCACTCAGGGATAATATTTTTTCAGCTTGTCCATGTTGATCGGTTGGGAGAACTCTAGGCCATCTAGATCCATCAGAACGACTGCTCCACCCGACCAGATAGACTTGATGATGTAAGGGCCAGTCCAATTGGGTCTGAACTTGCCCCCACGGTCGTGGATGGGAGCTCGGTTGTCTTTGAGCACCAAATCTCCTTCTTTCAAATTCCTGGACTTAACCTTCTTGTTGAAAGCCCTGGCAATTCGTCGTTGATAACCCTGAACATGATACAGTGCTTTCAGCCTTTTTTTGTCAAACAGCATGAGTTCTTCGAACCTATTTTGCTGCCAATCTGCCTCAGCTATCTAACACTCAGCCAATACCCGTAATGACGGGACCTCAACTGCGATAGGCAAAACAGCCTCCATCCCATAAACCAAGGAATACGGAGTCGCTCTAGTAGAAGTTTAAATTGACGTCCGGTAGCCCCACAGAGCAAACGGCAACTTATCTGGCCAGTCCCGGTAGGTTTCCACCATCTTCTGCAGTATATGCTTGACGTTCTTGTTGGCGGCCTCAACTGCTCTGTTGGTCTGCGGTCAATATGTGGATGACTTATGAAAAGCCACGTTATACTTCTTTAGCAAGTCGATCACTTCCTTCTTGAAGTGAGAGCCATCATCTGAAATGATCTCATTCGGGACCCCATAGCTGCAGATGATGTTGTTTTTGATGAACTTAGCAACATGTGATGCCTTCAACACTGTGTAAGACTGGGCCTCAACCCACTTTGTGAAGTAGTCTATCGCTACCAGAATGTACTCATGCCCGTTGGACCCCTTCGGGGTGACAGCTCCAATCACATCAATCCTCTAGACTGAAAATGGCCATGGCGAAGTCATGTTGTACAGCTTCTACGGCGGAATGTTCATGCGGTTTGCATGGATTTGACATTTGTGGCATCGCCGAACAAAGCTAATACAATCCTCCTCCATGGTGGACCAGTGATAACCCTGCCTAAGGATTTTCTGAGCTAGCATCACCCCGTTCATGTGCGCTCCGCACTCTCCTCCATGGATGGCCTCCATCAGGCGCTTGGATTCTTCAGCATCAACACACACTTTATGCATCCTGAGATGACCTCTCTTGTACAGTTTACCTCCACAGACGATGAACTGAGCAGCCATTCTTCGAATTGCCCTCTTATCTTTGGCATTTACCCCTGGTGGATACACTTCCTTCTCCAAGAAGTTCCAGACGTCGTAATACCAGGGATTCTCATCTTGTGCTTCATCTATGGCGGCAAGCAGCTCATAGACCAGCACAAATTTCTGTTCGATGATGATCGGACGGATTCGAACTCCGAAATGGATGTCTATCATGGAAGATAGAGTTGCTAGTGAATCTGCAAACCTGTTGTTTTCTCTTAACAGATGAGCGAAGTTCAACTTCTCAAACCGAGGAATTAACACGTCCAAGGTCTGGTGATAAATTCTCATCTTTTCCTCTTTGACTTTCCAATCTCCTTTAGCTTGAGATACAACAAGGTTCGAGTCCCCGATGACGTCCAACCGTTTTGCCCCTAGTTCTAGGGCAGCTTCTAAACCGACAATACATGCATCATATTCGGTCTCATTGTTCGATACTTTGAATCGGAGTTTGAATGCTAGAGGTATGTGGGAATTGTCTGGTGCTATCAGCAACACTCCTATCCCATACCCGTATTGGTTTGACACTCCGTCAAAGTACATCGTCCAAGTTTCATCCTCATCATGCAAAATGGCCTCATCTGGGAATAGGTACTCAACTGCTTCATCCCCTTCAACTGGGTGATTGGCTAAGAACTCTACTACCGTTCTCCCTTTTACTGACTTACACGCCACGTACTTTGGATCGAATTTGGAAAGCAGAAGCAACCAACGAGCTAGCCTACCCATAAGTGCTGATTTCTCAAAAAGGTATTTGATTGGATCTAATCTTGAAACCAGTGTTACGGAGTGAGCTATCAGGTAGTGCCACAACTTCCTAGTAGCCCATACCAAGGCCAAACAAGCCTTCTCCAGCGGAGTGTAGCGGGTCTCATACTCCAACATTTTCTTGCTCAGGTAGTAGATAGCCTTCTCTACCTTGTCCTCAGACTCTTGTGCATGCATGCAGCCCATCGTAGTTTCAGTCACTGAAAGATACAGAATCAACGGTTTCCCCGGCTCAGGTGGTGACAACACAGGTGGATTCTGTAGATATTGCTTGATCTGATCGAACGCAGCTTGGCATCTGCCGTCCCATTGGAACTTCGTTCCTTTCTTCAGGAGACCAAAGAGTGGTTCACAAGTCAAGGTTAATTTAGAAATAAACCGTCTTATGAATTACACTTTACCCAGAAAGCCTCGCACCTCCTTTTCAATCCTCGGTGGTGGCATTTCTAAGATGGCCTCGATTTTGGAAGGGTCGACTTCGATGCCCCTTTGTGTGATCAAGAACCCCAGTATTTTCCCTGCTATAACACCGAATGTGCATTTTTGAGGATTCAACCGCAGCCGATACTCCCTAATCCATTGGAAAAATTTCTGCAAGGCAGTGTAGTGGCCCTCTGTTTCTTTGGACTTGACAATCATGTCATCCACGTACACCCCCACCTCTTTATGGATCATGTCATGCAATATTGTGGTCGCAGCCCGTTGATGCGTAGCCCCAGCATTCTTCAACCCAAATGGCATTACCCTATAACAATAGGTTCTCCATGGGGTGGTGAAAGCGGTCTTCTCCCGATCTTTGGGTGCCATCAATATCTGATTGTAGCTTGAAAACCCGTCCATGAATGAGAACAACGCATGCCCCACAGTGAAGTCCACTAACTCATCGATATGCCACAGAGGAAAGTCATCTTTCGGACTGGCTTTATTCAAATCCCTGAAGTCCACACATACCCGAATTGTACCGTCCTTCTTCGGCACCGAAACTATATTGGCCAACCAAGTTGGGTATTCGGATACCAGCAGGAACCCTGCGTCAATTTGCTTGGTGACCTCTTCTTTAATCTTGAGAGCCCAATTCAGGCGGATCATTCTGAGCTTCTGCTTAACAGGTCAAGCCTCTGGGTCAAGAGGGATTCGGTGCTATACAATCTCAGGATCGATTCCAAGCATGTCTTTGTAGGACCACACGAAAACATCTTTGAAATCTTTTAACAAAGCGACTAAGCGCTCGCGTTTCTCCGAAGACAACGTAGACCCAATCTAGACCAGCCGCGGGTCTTTCTCAGTACCAACATTAATTTGGGTGATTTGATCAACCAAGGGTTTTACAAACCTCTCTTGCTCTTGATCAAGGAAATATTGCAAAACCAGAGGAATTTCTTCCTCGTCGTTTTCATCAAAATTTTGAAAATCCTGATTAATGCAATAAATTAAGGGCACAGAAAAATATTCGAAGGCCACAGCCTCACAATTCTCATTAAGCACTTTCAAGTCACTTGGTTCCTCTATTACAACAGATTCAAAGGAGAAAGAAAAAGACGACCTAGACAGAACTGTGGCATTTGGGTTGTCACCCCCAAGAATACCGAACTCAGACTCAGACGAGCTGGAACCTGATTCCCACTCTACGGACTCAGTGGAATCAGATTCCGGCTCACTACCTGACCCGATGCTGCTCGATAAGAATCCTTCCTCGTATTGCTAGACGAAGGAGGGTGCGATGGATGCATCCAGAAAGTTTGAAGATGGGCGCGCAGCCGTTTCATTCCCGATCATGGACACCGAGAAGTTATCCCCCAAGCACTCATGTACAATCAGAG
This sequence comes from Camellia sinensis, assembly GCF_055761805.1. NCBI lineage: Eukaryota > Viridiplantae > Streptophyta > Magnoliopsida > Ericales > Theaceae > Camellia > Camellia sinensis. The sequence continues at coordinate 174,948,422 of NC_138967.1, forward strand.
GATCTGAAAGTAGACAAGACAGTGTTACCCCCATTTCAAACTCTGCATTCTCGGAATCCTCCTCCCTACACTTCTCAACCTCAGTTGGTGGGTCTGTCTGTTCCTCAGCAACATCATCCCCAAACAATTGCAAGTCAAAGAAAATCTCAAACCCCGGCAAACGCCTCATCTCTTCGTTTAACCATGGCTCCGGGAAGCCACAAAATGGAAAGTTGTTCCCCTCTCGGACAAAACGTCCATTTAGGGTACCCTGGATAGGCCGGTGCACCAACTCATAAGGCTTCTCGGCTCGCTTTTCTTTGGCCCTTCTGACCATCTCCTTGCCTTTCCTCACCCAGTCCTCTTTGGTAGGTAGATAACCTAAACCAAAGGTATGTAGGTTATGCAGCACTTCGGCCGATGCTGCAACGCCTTTTCGGCCACTTTTTCCTAATCCCATCCCGGGGATGTGCTGGAGTTTGTTCATGAGGTACACAGACTGTGCACTAACATATAACTCCTCATCAATAGCCAGTATGTTCCGTACAACCCGAGCCTCGGCTAGGGTAAATCCTGATAAGAATACATCCTCCGCGCCATGTTTGATCTCCAGAACCGGCGTAGACACCTCTGGCGGCGGATGGATTGACGAATTCCCAAAAACCATAGCCACCCCCTTCCCATGGGGGTACTTCAACATCTGATGCAGGATAGAAGAGACAGCCTTTACCTGGTGTAGCCACGGCCGCCCCAGGAGTAGATTGAAGGTCGCGGGAACGTCCAAGACATGAAAGTCAATATCGTGTTGTCCTAGACCGACCCTAGTCTGAATCTACACGGTCCCCATCACTTCTCTGCTAGTATTGTCATATACCCGAATCACCTGGGCAGTAGGTACGAAGTCTACGAGCTTCAACCCAATTGCATATGTTGTCCTTGATGGACATACGTTGATGGCGGATCCCATATCGACAAGAACTACTGGTATCCATCTGTCCCTACACTCCACAGAGATGTAGAGTGGTTTGTTATGGTTTGAACCCTCAAGCGGCAACTCCTTATCAGTAAAGGTCAATGTCGGGAAAGCTCCTCCCGGAAAAACCAATCCTACCAGCTGCTTAGGTGTGGTATCAATCGAAAGTTTAGCCCTATCCATTGCAGAGAGGACAGCCTGTCTGTGTACTCTTGAAGCCATAAACAGTCCCCAGATAGAGATGTCTGCTTGTATCTTCTTAAGCTGTTTCAACACAGCCTCCTCTTCGAGTAACTTTTCTTTCTACTTCTCCGCCTCTGTGTCCTTTCTGGATGCCTCTGGTTGATCTAGGTGTGGGGGCAAGACATAGGTCATGTGGTCTACCTCTTCAATATACCAGGTATCATCCGATTGGTTGTTCCTCCAATCTTCGTCTGTGTGGGCAAGACATAGGTCATCATCTTCCCACCACATGCCATCGGCCATTGACAAGCAGCTATCTGGTTTTGTCACAACTGTTCCTGTGCGCACAGCACATTCCATTTCCGTGCCCACAACATATTCTGTCCCCACAGGGGCTTTGGCCTTTCTAGCCCTCTCCAGATCTTTGATCTTTTCCTGCTCAAACTGTTTCAGTGCAGTCTGCTGCTCAGCATCTTCCGCAATCAAATTGTTCTAATCCTGAGCAAAATTCTTATCACTGGTGCTCTCCGACGGTCCATTCCGATCCCCGGCCATTCCGGCCACTGTTGATGTCCCCGTTTCTAACGGTCCTTGCTCTAACTGATATACCTCAAAAACGTCTGGCTCGTCGCTGAGCCATCCGGTAGCTTCCGCTGACCTTTCCAGATCGAACCAATTGACAGTCACGTCCCCTGAATCCTATTCTTCAAAGAATTGCAGATTCGTAATGTCCTCTTGTAGTTCCGCCAGCTCATCTAGCCCTTAATTAGGTCCATCCTCTCGAGCTACACAGATCTCTGCCCCCACTGGAAATTCTATCCTTGGCTTAGGCTGATCCGTTGGTGTGATATAACCGCTCGGGTTGTACTCAAAACTCACAGATCCCTCAGGCTATGAATCCTCATTCTTCTCTGTTCCCAAAATGATCTTTGCTCTGTCTTTGGTAGTCACCACCACCGGTTCTGGTTGGGTTTGGGAGATGTCCAACATGCACAAGTTAGTGTTGTCATGAATGAATTCCTCCGGCTTGGGTAGATGGGAAGGGGTAATATATATGCTCGGGTCATATGGGATGACCAAGGTTTGGATGAGGTTGATGCGTTTGGGAGGTGGAGCTTGGTTATGTGGTGGGAGAGGGTTGGTTGTGACGTTCGGCTTCTCCGGGGGCATAATCACCCTGTTGTCTATGAGATCCTAAATCTCATGACGTAATCGAAAGCACTGGTCGGTTTCGTGACCATGCTGTTGGTGATAGGCGCAGTACTTTGCCGGGTTATGGGTAGGGGGAAGTTTTTCTGGTAAGGGCCGCGGCTCTAGGGGCTTCAAGTGCCCCTTCTTGATCAAAACCCCCAAAGCCTTGGACAAGAGAATGTATAGTGGAGTGAAGGTTCTTTGTCCTTTGGGCGCATATTTGGTTGCTTGCGAACTACTTCAGGACATACCAGTAAAAGGTGTAGCTGTAAGGGTTTTGGGAGAGGTGGTGGTGACCATTCCCACATCTGAAGATCTGGCAGCTGCTGCACTGCTTATGCCTGCATTCGTACTGTAGTTGAATGCCCTCCTGGGATGCTCTTTTTCATAGTCAATCAGACCTTGTTTCATTGCGTCCTCCATCTGCACACCAATCTCGCGTAGGTCTGCAAAGGTGGGGAGGGGGAGAACAATCATCTTTTGTATAAGCTTGGGCTGCAGGTTGCGCACAACCATCCGAATCTGATCTTTGTCAATGGGCCTGATGGTCATCATTGAGGCTTTAGCCCTCCAACATCATGAAATCGGAGAAGCTCTCCTTCGGTTCTTGCCTAGTGGTCTTGAGATCACGAGTTGTGACCTCGATCTGTGTATTGTAGGAATATTGAGCTATAAAGGCCTTAGCCATCTCCTCCCAACTTTTCTTAACGGAGTCCTCTAATTTGGCATACCAAATGACCGCTACACCCGACAGGGTCCGGCCAAACAGGGAGAGCTTCTGTAGTCTGGAAAGGCCCATTGGCCTTAGGATATCTGAAAACAGTCGTAGGTGCACCATAGGATCTCCAGACCCATCAAAGCAGTCGATGTGCGGCATCTTAAACCGGTCTGGCAGCATCACGGCCGAGTCAGTATATCCATCCTCTATATCCGGAATGGATTTCACACCTTGAGACTTCTTGAAAAGCTTTTCTAGTTTGCTTACTTTTAATGTTGTCGGATCCACTTCAAACTCAAACGGTGAATCTACTAAGTTGGTGGGCGCTTTAGATAGCTGGGGTAAGATTGGGGGCGGAGCTGGCCCCGTTGGAATGTCCGTATTTTCCTGGACATTTGGCGTCTCCCCGAGTATTGGAACTCTTGGTGGGGGAGGAGGTGTGTGCGAAGCAGATGCTCTGGTTTGCCGCTGTAGTCTGGCAATTAACTCTGCCTGTTGGGTTACTACTTCTGTTTGTCGCGCAGCCACTTCTGCCTGGTGGGCGGCATCCTGCTGCATGGTTTTCATACTTTCCTGGAGCTGACGCATCATCTCTTCCAAGCATGCCATATTGTCTTGATCTAACTAAACAACCGGTATATCTGACTCTGCAGTAGAAACTGAGACCTCAGCCTGATTGTTCAAGGACCGCTGATCTGACAACCTCTGTACTGATACACTGCGCCTTCTTGACCTCCGCCTAGCAACCGGGGATAAAGAAAGAAACACCGCTTGTCCGTCTATCAGATCCCTGGATCGATTAAGTCTTCGACCTCTAACCTAGAGTGCTCGAGGAATATCTACTTCGTCGGATGTAATTGTGCTAAACTACCTTGCAAAAAGATAAATAAAGCAAAATAAATAAATAAACAACCCGAACGTGCAGTGTGCTATGTTATGAACTAGATAAATTAAAAACAACACACAGTTGGCTAGACAACACACAGTCGGTATTCGTAAACACACTGTTCTCAAATGTTGTTTACTGTGCCCAAATGGTTGCCCCAAATCTGATATCCTCAGATAAAACTGATTCCCAAACACTGATGCCCTCAGGCCTAATACCTAGACTTGCAAACTGATACGTGCATTCCCTGTAGAGGTACACTCTAAAAGCACATAACAAGTAAATGAGAGCCAAAACACCCTATGTTGGGGTAGGGTTTCCCTGTCATGTTTTGTCAGGAGCTAGGGTTTCACTACGCACACAGTAGTTTCAAACAACCTATGACCGAGTAAGCAACATGTTCTAGTTTGGAATAGTCACTATGGATTCCTATATGCACTAGGTTGAATGGTCAAAAAGGGTACCTCGGTAACAACCGAGGTTTGTGTTCCCATCGTGGCAGAGCCTGTAACCGATCAACCCTATGGCATACAGCCTCAGGCTAACCGTTCAGGAATAACAGACGGCGAACACGGTGTCCTAGGCGCACCAATGCAAATGCAATGCAAAGAAACACATAAGTGTAGACAAAACAAGATATCATGAGTTCGAGTCAAGTTCTCTAAGTCCCTAGCAGAGTCGCCCGAAACTGTAGACGCGCTCCCGGGAACTCCCCGACATCTGCTCGTGCCCGCGATGGGGGCAGATCTCGCTTTGTTCTCTGAGCTACTACAGTTCGGACTCAAATGTCACGGTTCTAAATCTAATCTTACAATGTGCGATGTAAGACCAATAAATCACCAAAGAGTCCAAATCCGGCAAATCGTTTTGGAAAACTAATTTTTATAAAGAAGTGCCAAACATGGACTGCTTTGCTAGATATAGAGTCACCACCTAAATATTTTATTTTGGAGGAATTTAGGAAACCCTGACTCATGCCTAAGGCCACATGTCCGTCATCACCAAAGTTGCCTCGGCTCGGGAAGTTGGATACGAGAGGGGAAGGTCATGTAATGAGCACCCCCGCTCGCCCGATCAAAGATCGGCCTGTACTAAACGTGATATTTAGTTTTTCAAAACACATGTGCTCTTATTCTGGTTAATTAGCTAATCTTACTACGTGATGCGCACAGCATACAAGTATAGACTAGATCGCCTAATTTGGAACAAAACATTGCATTATTATTTGAAAATGGTTTGAAGTTTGCTACTCGTAAGTAAGCTAAAATGCGAATTTTGATGAATTGTTCCAATTCAAATAATCCAACCTTCACCCACAGGCATTCAAGCAGTTAATCAACTAAGCAGTTAGCCTCATGGCAAGCATGCTTTCATGGTAGTCAATAACACACATGCAGTATACTAAAGCGTAAACACTCACAGTGTACTCTGAGCCAAAACAAGGAACTAGTTAGAAATCATGCATGATCCTAGTTCATGTTAAGATGGCTAATGTAACACATGCAAAAATGTAATTAAAATAGGCTCGGCTATTCTAATCATGTCATGTGAAATGCAACTTGGTACATGTATTCAAATAGGTATTGAAAATACGATGCTGGTTTGTATGATGCGCCGAGCCCGGAGTATGCAAAATAGATGAATGTATTCAATCATGCAAGCATAAGGATGCTAATTGAAACATGCCCTAAAACTAACCATCGTAAGCGGTTAAGTAAAACGGAGAAAGAAATGGGGATTGGAAGACATGCATCACACACATGCACGCTTATTACAACAATTGGCCCTCTCGAGGGAGGGACCGAATAAGAAGCTAACTAGCTAATCTAAGCTAATTAAACTAATTATTACAACACAAATTAATTAACTAATCCTAGTTAACTAATTATTACAAAACTAATTAAAATAGCTAACGCATTAACTATTAGAGGTACAAACCAAAGCGTAAACTAGCTATCTAAGCATGGCAACTAAGGAAAGCAATAAAAGCAGGAGGTCCTCAGAGGGAGAAGATTGGATGCATGCTCGGTCGCTTCGTTCGAAAATTCAATGCGATGTCCCGCTTTGCCTCTATTTACAATTGTCCTCAAAACCTTGCACAAAGCTCCAGAAAGCTGAAACTTCACCTTGGGGACCTGTGGGAGGGTGGCTGACTAGTTGTTGGTGTCTGTAGCCATGGCCGACCACCTATCTTTGTTGAAAGCTAGAAAAAGTGGTCGGCCGGCTAGTTTTTCTGGCTGGCCGACGAGTTATTGCTGCTGAACTGTAATTTGCTGCAACAGAGAGTAAAAAAGGACATGGCAATGTATTTGCAAGATATGTGTGCACAACCACCCTCCCTATCATGTAATAAACTCAAGGGAGTGTAGTTCTCGATCCTCGGGCCACCAATCACGTATTTCAATGTGTGATAGCCGAGAGGTGAAGTTGCACAATTCAATATGAAAATGAATGCACAAGTAAACACATAAGGCCTAAAACTCTATCATGTGTGATCAACAGCGTCGGCGACCGGGAATTAAGGCACGATTCATCACTTTAAGTATGAAGCGTCCCTCTTTTCCTGTGTTTGGACTAACACCTATTCCAAACACAATGCAACACATAACATGACATACACAATGCGACTCGAGCATGCAAACATACAATGCAATGAAACAAGCATATGAACCATATGCAAGGGACAAGCATGCAAATATGCAAGGCAACATAACATAGTATACTCAATGCTCGATGGCATGCTCAATGCAAAGCAACTTTAGATTTTAAATACAATGTAATGCATGCATGCACAATGCAATGCAACAAGGGCAACTTATCAATGCTAGGGACATGCATACTCAATGCAAAGGACTACTTGGCATACACAATGCATAGAACTACATGGCATGCACAATGCAATGTAAGATGGCATACTTAATGCAATGAACAATAAGCATGCAAACAACATATAAACAAGCATGTTGAATGGACTTAAACCAAAAGGGGGTAGACCTCAGTCATGCCCAAACCAGTGGCCATTGATGATAAAATTAAGGCACATGAAGCATATACAAGCATGCACATGCAATGGCCCATCAAAGAGGCCTAAGAGCACAACTCTCAAGAGTGCTCAAAGAGTGACAAATGTGCAAGTGTAACAACACTAAGTGCACTGAAATTAGACAAGAAATGATGCCAAATCACTTAAACGATGCAAGTAAAGCATGCTAGGGTCCTAAAGCATGAAAGCTAATAAAGAGGACTACAAAGGAGGCATGCAATAAGCATGAACTAAGCAGGGACAGAGCTCAAGGAGATCAAAACAAAGACCTAAACATGCTGAAATGAGGACTCAAAGACCTAGGCATGCAAGCATAAAAGCTAAGCCATAAACTAGGCAACAATGCACAACACTCAAAGACACTTAAAGAGTGAATAAAGTGGGAACATGGCAATGCTAAATTCTCTAAAATGTCATGGTAGATGATGCCAAATCATGTATACAACACAAATGAAGCATGCAATAGTGCTCAAAACTTGAAGCAAGCAAGAGCACTTGTACTACAACTATGCAAAACATGAAGCATATGGTCAAGGCAACCCAAAACAGTCCTAGAACATGTTAAAATAAGTCTAAAACATGCATGGAAGGATGCCAAAATAAGCTAGCATGAAAGGCATAAGGCATGATGTATACAAGGCAAATAAGGTGGATTACACTACACCTATTAAGACCAAGCATGGGATGCCTTAACCAACCAAAATCAGAGTTATATCATGGCATAATAACCCCAAAAACACATTGAAATGATGGCTCGCAAGCTAAGGCATGTAGGCATACGCAATGACTCATGTTAAGACATAAAGGGGGAAACCCTCCAACGCATTGAATGAGAGATAAATAGAAGTGCATGACCATGAAACATGGACTGAAATCATATAATAAATGATACCAAATCATTCAAATAGTCCAAGTAAAGCATGCTAGTGGACTTGATACACAAAGCTAACAAGCTAGATTGAACCATAGCTATACAAAGTAAGTCATGCATGATCAAAACAACCAAAATTAGAGCTAAAGAATGTTAAAACATAGACAAAAGCTTCTTAGAGTTAAGCCAAAAGTATGCTAGGATGACATGTTACAACATGATGCATGTTAGGCTATTTCATGGAAATACACTACAAGTGCATGGAGCATGCAAAGGCTAACCAAACCAAACCCTAACAGAGGTATGACATGGAAAAACATCACCAAAAACATGCTGAAATGGACTCAACACAAGCTAAAATGACATGCTACTTCATGAAGCATACAAAGCTAGTGTGTGTGATTTACACTACAAGTGTATTATGCATGCAAGAGATGACCAAACCAAGTGAAAAACAGTGGTGAGCCTCAGCAAAATAACCACAAATACAGGCTAAGATATGGCCAACACAAGCTTAAAACACATGCTCAAACATGAGGCATATATGGCAAGTATTGAAAATACAAGGAGAGTGGATAACCCTCTCTTATTTGGGACCTCAAAACACCCTCCCCACCATTGAAATTCCTCTGAGTTTTAGTGGTGAGAAGGTGAGAAGGCCAAAACAAGGTGGTCCCAAAGGCTCACAAAGAAGGCACAAAAGCAAGGCCAAACAAGGCCTAAGAGAGTAGGAATGGCAATGGGGGGCAATGGGATGGATATTAATTCCATATCCCCATTCCCCTATAATAAATTTTCCCCATTCCCCATTCCCCATGGGTACCACCCTCCCCATTTTTTAATGGGTATGGATTTTCCCCAACCCACTTTAATCCCCATTTTTATTTTTTATATTTAATGTTAACAACCACTTTTTTTTTTTTTTTTAAAGGTTCACAACAAAAACTAAATATACCTTCAATCTTTTTTCTTTTTTTTTTTAAATATATTTAATGTTAACAATTTTTTTTATTTTTTATTTTTTATTTTTTTTTAAGGTTCACAACAAAAGTTAAATATACCTTCAATCTTTTTTCTTTCTTTTTTAATATATTTAATGTTAACAATTTTTATTTATTTATTTATTTTTTATTTATTTATTTTTTTTTTTTTTTAAGGTTCACAACAAAAGTTAAATATACCTTCAATCTTTTTTCTTTCTTTTTTAATATATTTAATGTTAACAATTTTTTTTTTTATTTTTTTTTTATTTAAGGTTCACAACAAAAGTTAAATATACCTTCAATCTTTTTTCTTTCTTTTTTAATATATTTAATGTTAACAACCTTCTTGTTTTTCTTTTGTCTTTTTTTTATAAAGGTTTTAGCTAAATATACATTCAATCTTTTTTCTTTCTTTTTTAATATATTTAATGTTAACAACTTATTTTTTTATTTTATTTTTTATTTTTTTAAGGTTCACAACAAAAGCTAAATATACATTCAATCTTATTTTATTTTATTTTGTTCAACAACAAAATCAAATACACATTAATTAATTAATTAAAAAGTTTGTTTTATAATAATCAAATATATAATTTTGAGAAAATCAAAAAGTTTGTTTGAAGAAAGTGTTATAAGACTCATATTAAATTGCATCAGGGCATAAACAAGTAATTGTTAGCCACGGACAATTTAGACATTAAACCATCTTTCTCTTAGCAAATTTGAACAATTCATTTTAATTTATCCAAAATCTAATTATACCTTTAACAAATCTGAACCACTCATTTTAAGATATCTATGCATTACCACACCCAATCCATCCTCCATCTTCTTCCTTTAGTCCCCCACGAATTTTGTTGTTTGTTACTTTTAAAAAACAAAAAATGTTTTTTCAATTAAATTTTTACTAATTTCACAACACCATCACCACTATTCTCACTTTCACTGTCACACTACCATCACCATAGCCACTACCATCATCACTGCCGCCATCACCCCACCACTATGTAACAATTTCTACTTTCACCTTCGTTCCATCACCACCACCACCAAATATAGAAAAATATATTTTGAATTTTTTTTATAAAAAATATTTTTCATTAAAAAATATTTTCTATCTAAATAAATGAAGCATAACATTGGGAAACAAGCTGATTTCAGTTAAATCTGTTCATAACTAAGAAAAATTCTTTTAATTTAAAAAAAATTATTTAGTATGACTTTGTATCCCCTTTTTGTTTTTCTAGCAAATAAATCTATGTACCCATCATTTCTAACCAATCACAACTCATGCTTGTTTTGATTCTCTACAATTTCCTTATTTTCAAATACATTCATATATATATATGTTGTATAAATTGTGTGATAACATAAAACAAATAGATTCATACTCGTTAATTGAAATTTCATAACAAGCAAACCATTCTGAAAATTACAATACACAACAAAATAAAATAACATAGAAAAGCAAACCGAAACCTACACTAGACAATGTCCTTAATTTTTTTTAAATAAATTTAAAAAATTCTAGATATGCATAAAATTTGACAAGAATAATGTGACAATGTTAATTAATGTGTATTTGATTTTATTGTTGAGCCAAATAAAATAAAATAAGATTGAATGTATAGCTTTGGTTGGGAATCTTAAAAAAAAAAAAAAAATGGTTGTGAACCTTAAAAAAAATTTAAAAAAAAAAGAAAAAAAATTAAATATATATTTAGCTTTGGTTGTGAATCTTAAAAAAAAAAAAAAAAATTGGTTGTGAACCTTAAAAAAAATTAAAAAAAGGAAAAAAACTAAATGTATATTTAGCTTTTGTTGTGAATCTTAAAAATTAAAAAAAAAATGGTTGTGAACCTTAAAAATAAAATAAAAAAAGATTGGAGGTATATTTAGCTTTGGTTGTGGATCTTAAAAAAAAAAAAAAAAAAAAAAAAAATTGGTTGTGAACCTGAAAAAATAAATAAATAAAAAAAAGAAAAAAGATTGAATGTATATTTAGTTTTAGTTGTGAATCTTAAAAAAAAAAAAAAAAAAAAACATATGGGGAAATTAGTGGGTACCCATCCCCAACCCATCCCCTGTGGATATTTAAAGAATATCACCTACCCTACCCAATGGATAAGAAAAAGAGGGGAAAACCCATGTATGGGTTGGGTCTCCATGGATACCCACAGGATATGTTATCCATTGCCATCCCTATAAGAGAGGGTAAACAACCCCAAACACAAAAGTGACCTTAAACAAAGATCTTAAGCACACAAAAATAGAAATTTTTGTAGTAGGAAGTTAAGCTCAAAACAGCATGCAAATAAGGCTAAAAGCTTAAGCAAGAAAGGGGGTTTTAAGGTTAAAGATCACCTTGAAAACCTTCTTTACTACTGCAACTCCAGCACACTTTTTGAGCACAAAACAACCCAAGAACACCAAAAACCACTTCAAGAAGCCTCAGCAACATAAGCAAGGTGTTTGAGTGTGTGTTTGTGTACAAAAGTGAGACAAAACTACACTTTAAAGCACAAAAATGAAGCAAAGAAGAAAGTATAGATACAAGACTATATCTATCACTCAAGCTCCAAATTTCTAAACCTAGAGGAGGGAGGAGATGGTTCTCTCTTATAGAGAACCAAAAGCAAAGCTTCTTGGAGAAGCTAAGGTTCAAGGCAATCCCTCCATACACGTGTATGGAGGATAGCTTTAGTGCCTTCCAGCTGTGGCAGCTGGAGGAAAATATCTCCAAAAATGTGGCAAAAAACAGCCGACCACTTGAAATGGTCAGCCAGCTACTTCAAGTGGTCGGCCGACCACCACAAGTGGTCTCCCAAGACAACAAGTGGTCAGCCATGGTGGGAGATGATCAGCACACTAAAAACAAGCCAGGGGTGGGGTGGTCGACCAGAAAAGATGGCTTAAAGACCTAGGAGACCAGTTGTCAGATCAAAAAACTGGCTGGCAGGAAGAAAAGTGGTCTCCAAGGAAAAAAATTGGTCTCCCATCCTTGTACCACCTTCCAAACAAGGAAAACAAGGTTTGTACCAAAAACAAACCAAAACGGATGCAAGATAAAAGTTTGGGAGGCAAAGCGCGCAGTCGGGAGCCTCGAAAACTAGCTAACAAGCATCAAAAGTGGTCTCCCAAACCACAGTGGCCCTCTAGGCTAAGGAAACAAGGTGTGGTTCAAAAACCACGCCAAACGGAGAACATTAAGCGGTCCCAAGACAAGGCACACGGCCAAAGGCTCCGAAAACTGGAAACTAGTCTCCAAATGGAAAAAGTGATCTACGACCACAAAGAGATGGTCTACAAGACCTCTTCCTCCCTCAGGGAAAAGAAACAAGGCCTGGTCTGCAAACCGAGCCGAAGCACAAAGAGTTAAGAAGCCCGGGGGCAAGGCACTCGGCCAAAACTCTGGAAACTCGAAACGAGCACGACATGTACTATCACCGAGTGCTCAATCGATGGCGTCTAATGGGGTGTCTACAACAAGTATCCGATGTCCTTCACATTATTCACAATCTCAATACAGTACTTACGTCTGTTTCCAACACATTCATGTCTTTACATATATACATTCAGTACAAAAGGAAAACAACAAGCAACCAACAACTATCTACTCAAAAAATGAGGCAACTCGGCCTTCCAGAACCATAACCATCATAACCCATAATATACACAGGTATATTGAGACAATAATAATAAACAAGTTCCGCTCTACCTGCCTTAAGCACGGTAAGCCAAGGATACATCTTTCCATAACAAAATGCCAAGTTAAAGATATACATTTCCATAACAAAATGCCAAGCCAAGGATACACCTTTCCATAACAAAATGCCAATTTACCAAACACCGGTTGGAAGGTAATGGTACCTCTGCCAAGTTCTCCAGGCGCTAGCTGGAAGGTACTGGTACCTCTCATTCAAAACGCAGCCAATTCTCCAAGCACTAGCTGGAAGGTAATAGTACCTCTCATTCGAAGCGCAAGTACATTCCTAACCATCTCAACATACAAGAACGCATAATAACACAAGTGTAATATATACACAATGTATATAAACACATAATCACACATGGAGTACATCCCCTTTCTCCTCCCAACTAATCATACATATACAATATATACAAACATAGTCATATTCAATGACAACCAACGAAGGATTTGTTTCAATTCACCTAGTCCACATGCTATTTCTACAACAGTCATAGCTATTCTCCACCGATAGCCCAAAACATATATTTCTAAACATATATACAATCTCCAAAATAGATAAACTATCCATATTTTCATAGGTGATAAATTACAAATATCCAACTCCACCATTTACATTCATATCTATCCATTTCTACATCTAATACGAAAGGAAAACAAAAATCCAAATCTCGCAAGACTTTCAGTCCAATAACAATGATAATATGTAAATGTTCCAAGATCTGGCCTCCAGTTCATTATTCGTTTACAAATGGTGATGATTTCATTTTCTTTCAAAAAGACCATTTTTGTTTATTTTCCAATCCACACAACTCCAACCATTTTCTAAGAATTCATTCTCATCATTTTACAAAATCAAAACCAAATCCATCCTCTTTTGTAAATCAAAGTACAAAACATGCAGCGGATAAAATGTTTAGATCATACCTCTTTGATGATAGAACCTCGTGGATAAATCACGTCCTTCCAGAGTCTGATAAACCAACCCAGCAGTGAAGTGATATCACAGATTGAATATCACCCACACAAATCACAGTGCAAATGACTTGATCGTTGTTTTTGGGAGAGAGTCAGTATATGGTTAGAAACAGATCATACGTTGTTTCTCTCTTAATTACCCATAACCATATATCAGATATATAATATATTATTATATTTATCCATATCAGTTAAAAATGATAATATCTGTATCTTGAGTGGTTATCCTAAATAGGTTTGAATTCAATTTCAAAACCTATTTGGATAGGATTCCAAATTCAAATTCAAATGGTCATGCCACATGGGCGCCCATTACTAACATCTCCCACTCGCACATGAGTTGACATGACACTGCCACATCTCTATCTCAATCTCCCAAAAAATAAACAATCTCATACTAGCCACTGCACCGTGCGACTGCTGAGAACACCTGCATGTGGGAGCTCTATACTAGAAACTCAAAATGAGCCAGCATAGAGACATCAACCCAAAAGGAACAGAAATAGTGTCTCATATACCCCAGACCCATCTAATTACACCGGTCCAAAAAAAAACATCTCTAATCCCTAAAAAAGAGCATGTTTGACCCTCTCAATTCTTGCAATATATTCACACTCAATTCGCCTCTCATACAGAGCGATATGAGTTGCCGGCAGTGAATATACAACAGTGATGTAATACTAGATGATCTTCCCTTTGCACTCATGCCATTTAGTTTAGGATTGACCGCTTTCCCAGTGATGTCCCTTAAGGCCGAATCATGCATGACCGCAGGCAACATACCAAAGTAGCAGAACATCAACCCCTTACCTTATGACATAGTCAAAAGTCACAAAAGGGTACATAAATGAAAGTCATATCAATAATGACACGTAAGACTCACACGGTGAGGAAGCAGGGATCCATTCTCTCACCTCATTACTCGGTCGCCAAGCACATATAGTATGAATACATGCTACGGTGGAGTAACTCTTCCATAAAGAGTGATGTCATACTCGATACACCGTACAGATATTAGTCTATTCGCTTTCTAGCGCCTAACCCGAATTCTCTATTTGCTCGCCTTCTAGGCGCCAAATGAGATCTCGCATCTGGCTAATCATAACAGGCACAACATGGAAAGTGGGTACTATCATCCATGTTTGGTCCTTAACACGACCTCATCTTGGTTGTAACCAAGGCGACATGCATAGTGGATTATTTAAGCCTCTCTTGGCTCCAAATAAAAATAAGCCACTAGTCTCAACCTTGCTCGCTCCTAAGCGCCAAGGGCGATTGCTCGTGTGAGTGAGCCAATCTTGCCTGCTGACATCATCATTTGCTAATCATTATGACACAAACCATAATAGTGTCAAACATCCCATCATCTCAAAATAAGTGATCAATTTTTAAAAAATGACCACAGCTTACGCAATTATAGATTCCAAACATAAGCCTTATCAGCACCTCTTGCGATAAGTATATACAACAGAATCCACCATGTGCGCCTCACATGAAATGATTTAAGATCACTACCTCTTGCGCAATAACCTCTCTAAAGATATTTTGGTGACCAATTTGTGTTCATTCTTAATGCGCCCAACTAGCGCAGATGCGCCCAACTAGCGCATTGAATCTTACAAGGAGCAAATTAATATGCTTCTAGTAAAGCATTTTATCCACAGTCTAATGAGCAAGGTCAATGTCTAAACAACTCAGTTAACCATTTAACAAAGATAACACTTATCATGCCGAATACGCCCACATAGCGTACTTTAGGCTCCCACAACAAAGAAAAGATCAAGGAATATAGGTCATCTGTTTCTCCCAAAGACAATCTGAGGATTCACTCAATAGCTAAGGCTCTGGCTTTTACCGATAGGTAAGTCAATGGGCTTGCAATTTTGCATCTAGAATCGTTCTAGGATATTCCTTATGTAAGTCATCGAAGACAAACTGAGAATTTTCCTAAAACAATCCCTAAGGATCGTACATCCGAGCATATGAATTACATCACCCATGTCCATCATATCTAAAATGGAGGACTGCCCACCCTAGGTGGCGACAACCTTTTAAATTCCTGGCTCATAATGACTAAGTAAGGAAAAAACTTCTTTTGGACCATTGATCATGCCTCAGTGGTCTTCATTGATCATCGTTGGCCTATCATGGCTTGACGAAATCTAAGAACCATTGTTTGGATAACTGCTTTAGGTTGTAAAAGATTTATTGGAACCAGTAACCTTTTTGCGCTCCTAACTTTTCACCATAAAAGCAGAAGGTAAATCCTTACGGATCTACTTATCCAATTCTCTAATGAAAAATCGGGTCACAATGTCCACAAATCAATGTTCCGAACTTATGTCAATCATAGCCTAAGTCAAAATAACCTCACTCCCCAGGAGGAAGTCTTCTCATGGTCTACACTTTCCTCAATGGTGCGACCATTCGGTATCTAGCGAGCCTTATGCCTCAACAATGACTATCCAAATTACGCATAACTTTATAACAGTTTTGCGTCATAATGGAAAGTCAACCAAATTATAAAAATGGTTAATCCTCAAAGACTTTGTCTTAAACTGCCCAACATTGATCCACTTTCTAAAAACAGGGGACTAGAGCCTTTGGCATTATCCTAGGCTCTTTATCATCTTGCGGAGCAATCATGAATGTTTCCCTCTCAATCACCCAGTGATGACGTGGAAAATTTTCACATTTGCTACCACGCAACTAAGAATGTAGAGTATTCTGCTCTAATAGAGTAATCCATTAGTAGGCACATCGCTCCCACTGTCCCTAGGATATTAGAAATTTCTTTCCATTCTCAACTAGGCTATGTAGAGCGCTATGCTTGGAATTCTCCATCTTATAGAGTTCCAAAAACTCTATTCACGTCACCTTTACTAATAAAACTTTATGTGACTTAGTTACACTACCACAAAGCTGCTTACCTATATGCACATGACCTGGAGGGTTTGCATGACCGCATACAATAATGCGCCACACGACCCTTTGTGTTTACAAGACAGCATACAATAATGCGCTATAGAACCCTAGGTTTGAACTTCGCAATCTTATGAGAAGTAAAATAAAGATAAGCTGCTTAACGGTTACAGATCGCCCATAGATGGCTCTTCGCTAACCCATTACTCAAATGGAGTGTAAAATCTGATATGGAGGGCACTTAGTTAGGGATATAGGCAACAAACTAGTGCAATTTCCAATTGGAAAATATTTTGCGTCATTATCCACCTATCATTAACAATATTTAATTCCTTATCTCTACTACACAATTGTGTTGTTGAGTACTAGGAATAATCAATTTTCTAAGCACCCATCTCTCTTCACAGAGTTTTCTAAAAAAATAACTCAAATAGATACTCGCCACCTTGGTCAAAACTAAAAGCATGAAAGCTGTTATCTAATTGATCTCAACCTCATATGTGCAATGTCAAAAATCATCTCAAAACTTTTGACTTATGGGAGATCAAATAGTCTTGACTCAGATGCGTATCATAATCTATAAATGTGTCGAGATTGAGGCTTAGCTATCATACCCTCACACATATCTAGTCACAAATATCATAGTGGACCAAATGCGCCAATACAAATGACCTTCTACGGCTTTCCTACTTACTTGTGCGCACCCATTGCGAACAAAGTTACACATTCACATGAGAGCAGGATGTCATAAGCGAGTGGGCTCGAGAAGGCCTACTCAAACCATCGTGTCATCATCTCATTAATGTGATTAAGTATAATAAGCCACTGGTTCATGACCAATGTCATAAACTAATTCCAATCATCTTAATGTGTGAGTTCTCAAAGACAAGTTTTAAAGGTTTAGGCCCAACTAGGTAATGACTCACGACAAAGTCATATTCACTAGATCATAAAAGGGATGTCATGGAGATATCAAGTGCGCCTAAGTCGCAAATTTAACTAGTAAGTGCTAATGCCCTGCACCTTCAAGTCAATTTTATTCTCCATACACTTTACTGCATCTAGTTGAAAGATGACGATACTCATCTTACCATATCTATTTCTCGCTTCATAGTTACTTGCAATTAATTCTACTATCCACAAGAATGAGAGAATAAGCTATCAACTATGACAGCTCCAAAGTAACTTAAGCGCGAATTAGGCTAAAGAGTCTAATTCAACACAATGCTCTCACAAGTGATGCGTCAAATTCTTAGAGTCATAACAATCTGGTCGGCCTTGACCTTTTCATCACTATGTCGCAACGTTTGCGCTTAGTGTTAAACGTTATTAAAAAAACATTAGCCTAGCTAAGGAATTATACAAAGAAGCCCCTCCTCATGTCTCACACTCAAGTGTGGAAACAGTAAGTGTCCAGACTTAGACAAGTTGGCAATGCTAATAGATTTTGCAGCCACTAAGCGCTAATCTTTTCATTTAGTGTTAATAGATTTTGCAGCTTCTAAGCGCTAATCTTTTAACTTCACGTGATATTTCAACGCACACTATTATAGTGCATGAAATTTTGCTCCATCCAACTCCCAATAATTGGGTAGAGAGAAAAACACTGCTCATACTGGCTACTCGTCTTACACTTAATGACTAATTTATTTAAGCTCGCATTTCTAGGATGACGTGACTCTTGAATGTTACTTCATCCAATGATGTAACATTATTTACAAATCAAATTACAAAGTCAATCCGCGCAGCTCATTAGTCAAGATCATATACTGATCTATTGAGGGCTTACTAATTTCATAACTCCAAAAACTCGCCAACCAAAACTACGTAGTATGCCGCTAACCATAGCGCACAGATTAGTTTTTATTGTGCCAAACAAGGCACCAAAACCACGGGGACTTTGAGTCATATTTCCTTACTTTGGCTCAATTAAGGTTTGACCTAAAGTCTCCAAGACTTTTGCTCATCTAAAGAATGGGATTAGTTTGTTCACATTTGAACATCTCTACTAAGTCTAGGTCAATCAAATTAACTTCCATAAGTTAAATCAATTTAGAGAGAAATTCGCATTAGGATTAATTTGATTACCATAATATAATTTTGCCGCAAAAAACTAAATTAAATAGTGACAATATTACACAAGTCGCAAGATCGAAAATCCGCTATGCTCGTAATCATCTCTTGCGCCACAGGTGACAATTATCCAAAATTTAATTTAATTTATGCGCAAAATATTAGTTTTCGGGAATTAATCTACAAAGATTTCTCTCAACCGAATAACCTCCCACTGACTATGGCATATACAAAGCATGATAAATTCCATACAATAGCATCTTAATGTAAATTTACAAATAACTCATGCTATATTCATTTAATAATGGAATTCTAATAAATAAATAAATAAATAATCATGCTCCTCTAATTACAACATATTACAAACTCTAAAAAACTATGCTGTATTAAATATTTAAATTATACCATAACAGAAAGTACATCATCCTGAAATTTTCTGGAAATTTTTGGTATTTTCTGGAATTTTTTGGAATTTTAAATAACTAATAAACACACATAAAATCAGAAATAAATATTCCAGAATATGATAAAATGCTATAACTATACCAGTAAATAGCAAACTATATCAATAGTCTACAATAAAAAATTCAGCTCCAGAAATTTAATCATGCAACACCAGATGCATTTTAAAGCAAAAAATAATGCATTATTATTTCAGGAAAAAAAATTTTATTTTCATAAAATTTTCAAAATTTTACAGAATGTAGAAAAATTAATTCTGAGTCTAACGGTACCAACCATGCTTAAAACAAAGCTATAACGAATAAATTATGGCCAATTAACGCAATTCAGAATTAAAAAACAAACAAACAGAGCCTTAGAGCCAAGCCAGGCGGGAAAAACGGCTCGGCTCGGCTCGGCTCGGCGCCGCTCAGCGCAACTCGGCGCGAGTCGGCTTAAGGGGCGGCTCGGCGCGGCTCGGCGCTCGGCTCCAGCACGCGGCGCGCGTGCGAGGCGCGGATGGCGTGCGTGTGGACAGCGCCGCTGACGCGCCCGTGATGGCGCGTGCAGGCGCGTCTGCAGGGGCGTCTGGCGCGTGAGGGCGCGTGGCAGCGCGTGGGCGCGCGTGGCTGCGGCGTGGTGGCGCGTGCATACCACGCGCCGCCTTCCAAGGTACTGACTGGTTCGATTTTTATACTGCCGGACTCTTTTTTTTCAAAATAAAACCGTTCATGGTATGAAAAAAGACATTAATGAACATAAAAAAATATTTATGCTCTTAATCTAATCAAAGTAGATTTTTTTTTTCTCCTTTACAAACATTCATGTATATAATGTAAACATACACATGTAAAAATATACACATGATTAAAAAGAAACACGAAAATATCCATCAATGGCTCTGATACCAATGTAAATCAAAGTACAAAACATGCAGCGGATAAAATGTTTAGATCATACCTCTTTGATGATAGAACCTCGTGGATAAATCACGTCCTTCCAGAGTCTGATAAACCAACCCAGCAGTGAAGTGATATCACAGATTGAATATCACCCACACAAATCACAGTGCAAATGACTTGATCGTTGTTTTTGGGAGAGAGTCAGTATATGGTTAGAAACAGATCCTACGTTGTTTCTCTCTTAATTACCCATAACCATATATCAGATATATAATATATTATTATATTTATCCATATCAGTTAAAACTGATAATATCTGTATCTTGAGTGGTTATCCTAAATAGGTTTGAATTCAATTTCAAAACCTATTTGGATAGGATTCCAAATTCAAATTCAAATGGTCATGCCACATGGGCGCCCATTACTAACATCTTTGTTTTACAAAACCAATTCCATTGGTATAAAAACCATAACTCAACTCAACTTTACATGATTAGTCTAAAACCATACCAACACCGTGGCTACTTTTCCTTTTATTTTCTTTTGATATAAACACAATTATACGACCCATATTAGCAAAATATAAAGATTATTCAACTTCCTCCCTTTTAAATCCATTATATCAATAACATTAAATTAGGGCATTCCTCCCTTTTAAATCCATTAAATCAATAATAATAAATTATGGCTTTCCTCCCTCTCTTCACAAACATAATAAATCATTTTCCCAAATAACCCAACAACAAACAACTTAACAACTCCAATCATAAATATCAAACCCTAGATCCCCTTTCATGGCTTTCAAGAAAATCCATAATGAATATGGTTTTTATACAATAAAATCTACCATATGTCTATCTATAGACGAAGTATTGGAAATGAGCAAAGAAATCCCTACCTCTTGAAGCAAAGAGATGACGACCCAAAAATCATTGGCGACGAAACCACAAACCATTCGAACCAAAAGGAAGCCCTTGATGAGATCTACACTCTTTCTCAAAGGACCAAGGTGAAAATATCACTCTAGGTGAGTAGATCTAGAGATTTAAGTGAAAAAATTTGAGTTTTAGAGAGAGATAAGAGAACTTACGGTTTGAGAGAGAGAAAAGAGAAGAAAAAGTGAAATGAAATATGTTTGGAGCCTATTTATAGTAGCAAGGTAATAATAGAATACTAGCCCCAAGGTCAAATGAAAGGAACAAGTCAAAACTCCTAAAAAGTAGGGCCCAAACCAGCTCAAAAATCTGGAAAAAAAACACGCAGGGGTCGGCCCTTCGGGCAAGGTGGTCGAACTTTCATGTAGAAAAGGCAATCTGGCAGCAAGCAAGGGCATTGACCCTTAGACAAGAGGGGGGTCGACCCTAATTTCCAGCAACTAACACACAGATTCTGCAATATAAGAGGGTCGACCCTCCCCAAACTGGTGTCAACCCTATTTTTCAGCAACACTTCCAGAAACTTCACCAACAGGTAAAAGATGACCCTTAGGAAGACTGGTGCCGACCCTAGAATAGAATTTCTATGTCTCCACGGAACTTTTGACAAGAACAAGTACAAACAACCAAACCCAACAAGTTTAAATCGATTTTCACTCATCCAAAACCAAGATACAACAACACCAAAGATCCCCAAAATAAAATAAAGGATTCAAATAAACTTCCCAAAAGTTCTAAAATGGTACAAGTGCTACATTCTGTTAGATGAAGAGGGTTGCTTTACCAAACAACAAATGCTCATGCAAGCTTAATAATATTTTCAAGGAGAAATTTATTATAGATATTTGCATATCATATGTATTTTTAGTTATATTATTATTTTTTAATTGTGATCAATTTTCTTCTTTAATTATGACATATTTTGAGATATTTGGTTATGACTTTTTTGTGTATGGTTATAATTTTTTTTTTTTTAGTTATGACTTAGAAAGTATGAAATTATACAATTTTCTTCTGTAGTTATAAAATGCATATGATACATACTTTTTAATGAGTGAGTGGATGTGTGCCATAATCTTTCCCTATTTTCAAATGATTATTATGTGCTTCCCAAGGTTAAGAACTAATTTAAAATTAGAAATGGTAGAACTTCTCTTTAACTTCAAATTTATACTTAAGAGAATTTGACAGATGGATGGAGTCTATCATGAGTGTTGTTTCAATAATTTGAGCAGTTCATTTTATAAGACTTTTAATATATATTACTTATAACAAAAATTAAGAAAAATTACTCATAAATCCCATTTTAGTAAATGTTACTCTAGTTAGTCCTAAGTGTTTTTTCTTAAACCCATTTAGTCCTTTTTATTTTTGGTATGATATATGTTTTTGATATATTGTATATAGAGCTTACATTTTTACTCATATTGATTTCATTTTGCAGGTCTCCCAATCTCTTCAACAATAAGAGAAACTTTCTAAATCTGTACTTGAGTGAATCTGTTTAGCAAGATTACTCTATCGCCATCCAATGCATGTGGTGGTTGGTAAACCAATTGAAGTTAAACAAAATTCAAAACCCACCATTGAAGAGGTATTGATGCTCATTATACCTTCTTAACCATATTGTATATGTTATTCTTGCATCTAGATTGATGTATTTGTTTTTTTCCCAACTTTTTGGAATGCAATGCCATTTCTAATGGGTTGGAAACGTCGACATGCGCATCCGCGTCAACGGCAGTGACCACACCTCCCAGATCTACGCCATCCGCCAGAGCATCGCCAAAGCACTCGTCGTTTTTTACCAGAAGCATGTTGATGAGCAGTCGAAGAAGGAGATCAAAGACAAGATGTTGCTGATGTTTGATGATTTTGATGATGTAGCTGATATTTGATGATGTTCACAATGTTGATGATGTTTGATGATGTTTGTTGATGTTTGATGATGTTGATGTTGCTGATGTTTGATGATGTTAACAATGCTTTGATGATGTTTGATGACGTTGATGATGTAGTTGATGTTGCTGATGTTTGATGATGTTGAAGATGTTGATGATGTTCACAATGTTGATGATGTTGCTGATGTTTGATAATATTGTTGATGTAGTTAATGTTGTTGATACAGTTGATGTTTGATGATGTTGTTGATGTAGGTGATGTTACTGATGTAGTTAAAGTTGCTGATGTTTGGAAAGGAGTGAAATCTAAAAAAGGCCTATAGTAAGCTTTTTTGGGTATTTTTGTCATTACAACATCAGTAAAAACTTACATTTGCCCTCCATCAAAAAAAAAATTACGTGTTAAATAAATGGGTATAT
This sequence comes from Camellia sinensis, assembly GCF_055761805.1. NCBI lineage: Eukaryota > Viridiplantae > Streptophyta > Magnoliopsida > Ericales > Theaceae > Camellia > Camellia sinensis. The sequence continues at coordinate 174,971,530 of NC_138967.1, forward strand.
ACGTAATTAACATTCAAATAGGACTTATTAGTCTACAAAATAAAAGGCAGGACCAAATGGTTTAACAAATTAAAATTTGAGATTTATTAGGATTTTGTCCCAAAAATTATGTCAATTTGATAATTGTAACTTTTTTATTTTATTGTTTTTGTCTTGAAAAATATAAATAACAAGTATATTTTTCAAAATAGATCGTCTATGTTTTTTAAAACAAACATAATAAAATGAAAAGATTACAATTATCAAATCAATCCAAAAAAAAAAAAATTCATGAATGATATAAAAGAAGAGTCCTAAAAAATAACGACTAAAATCATCAAAATGAAATCCACAACAGATCTCGTTAATCCATTAAATTTTCTCAAATTTATATATTTTTTTTCTCTCCCAATTCAATGTATCTACTAAGAAAAAATGAAAAAGAAAAACATCACATGTTTTGATATTTTGAATGAAATTACTTCTTTCTTTTTTTTTTTGTCAGAGGAAATTTAAAGGAAACAAAAGAAAACAGAAAAAATTGGAAAGCAAAAAGCTATAACATCTGCCAACAAAATCGCAAGACTAGGCGGTGGATGAGACACCCAATGTAGAGGTGGGAGATCCTTGAGGTAAGCTTGGACCACCCAATGGGAGACTCTTTGTTCAAACCCATCTTGGATGTGACAAAGCTTTTCACATTTACACAATTAAAGTCAATAAATCCTGTCAAATTGTAAATCATATGACTTGGAGGACTAAGTTGTTTTAGATTATATTTGAATTATAAATTTATAGAAAGATTTATAAAAAATAAAAAGAAAAGTAAATAAAATATAAGTTAATTTGTATTCATTTTTCCTTTGTTATTCATATTTATTAGCAAATTCATTTCAAATTTATAATTTAAATACAACTTTCATGTTATCAACATGAGAAAATATAGGAACCCAATTTTTTTGACCAGGGAAGTGACAAAAAAAGTGTATGAAGTGTGTAGATGAAAACTTGATGTGTTGTGAGCCTATCTCTAACTAATTTAGTCCACATATATCAAATTTTGAATCATATGGGGAAAAAAAATTCTAAATGTTTCAACGAAAAGTTTCAATTACATGAAAGAAAATGTAGAAAAGTTATGGACTCCGTAAAAACACTCCATAAACTTGCCCAAATTATTCTTGGATGATATAGATTCAATTTTGTATAATAAAATTCATTTTTAACATGCATTTCAATCATCTAATATTTTTTTAAATAAATATTTTGAATCTCTAACATTGCTGGAGGTAATAGGACATTTCTCCTAACAATTTATTTATTTTTAAAGAGGGAATAATTATTATTATCATAAAAGAAATTCTATGACATGGTCTCCTTTGAAATTCTTAATTAAATGGTCTTCTATAAAATTCTATTTATATCGCACACTCACGACCTGAATAGCTTATTAGTAGTAATGGATTAAGAGTTTCAATCTTCACTTCTTTTGAAAACACTCTTAGATTGCGATAATGAAAATTGTATAATTGATTTAGTGAAAGACAAGATATATACAACAAATTTTATTTGTAATTTATTATTTACTAATAATAATACACAAAATGATATTTATCTTCATACTCAATAATGAATCAAAATTCCATAGATCTAACCTGAGCAATTTATGTGAATAAATTGGGCCGAGGCTGTGGGTGTAAATAGCTCGGTTATGGGCCATCTATATACCGAGCTATGAGAGATGACGCCAAGGCGTTGACCCAGCTGTTTAAATCTAAGCCCTGTGATGGACCGGGGTATTAGTAGGAAAGCAAGCTGTGCTAAGTGTAGCTCGGCAGGGCACCGTCCTGCAGTGAGGTTTAACTCGATAATGCCCAGAGCAGTAATTGGCCGTGTTAGCTCGATTGATTGGCGTACCAGCCGAGCTAAAAGAGTTGAAGTCATCTCAATTGGTTGGCAGTGAGTAAGGTGTTGTTAGGATTAGCATTATCTTTAGGAGTGTGATTCCTATGAGAACTCTGTTAAGGAGAGTTAGAGTTCTTTTAAGATTGTGCCAAGCGGAATCTATAAAAGTTCATGACAAGACCTATGCACATATATTACAATTCTTATTCTCAAATACACAGAACTTATTGTCTATTGTCTACTTGCTGAATTAGGCATCAGGCATCAAAGGAGTTTTATGGCACACACCCGCCGGCTAACTCATGTTTGTGTTTTTAGATAGTAAAGAGACGGCATTTGGAGGAATGCAAACTTGGTCAACAAAGATTATACGAGACGATTATTCTGTGCTCATACATAACCTATTGGAAAACAAATAACTAAATAATTTTGTTAAACGAGTACAAGATTTTTAAATGGGGAAAGTCTATAAACTCATAAATATGGACCATTAATTGAGCTAGAAAAAGAATGTGTTGATGAGATTTATTATTTGTGAGAGGGTAATTTATAAGTAAATTGGGCCGAGCTAAGTAATGGGCCGTTCGATGGGCCACAGTAGAAAAGGGCTTGGCAAGTGGACTGTAGTAGTAGCGCGGTCCAAGTGGAATAACAGTTACCACGGTCAGAGTGGAGTTAGTTCGGTCATAGTGTTTGAAGCCAAGGTATGATGGCTTCACACGGTGGACCTCATTGTGGTTAGCACGGTTGTAGCAGGCCGTAGATTAGCCCGGTTTCAACAGGCTACCGAGGTATAACTAAACGAGAGCCAAGCTAGTTGGCATTTTGCATTGGAGCACCATGCTTGGTTAGCTCGGTCTTAAGTTAATAGCTCGGTTGGAGTATGCATAACCAGGGTACAGGCACTGAAGGGAAGATCTGAGCTAGGTTAGCTCGGTCGTACTGCCGTCCAACCTTGGTAAAACCATCTCACTTGGTTTAAGCAGTGAGGGGGGTGTTGAAGGATAAGCATTATCTTTCAGGAGTGTGATTCCTAGGAGAACTCTGCATGGAGGAATAAGAGTCCTACTAGGATTATGCCACACGGAATCTATAAAAGCTCATAACATCACCTATGGAGAGGTAACACAACTTTGATTCCTGAATTCACAGAGCTTTTGTGTCTATTGCCTATTGTGCTGACTTAAGCATCGGAGGGGTTTCCGGCACACACCCGTCGGTTAGCTCACGTTTGTATTTTCAAGTGGAAAAGCGATGATGTAAGGAGGAGCGCAAGCTTGATCAACAGGATTATACGAGAAGAATTATTTCGTACTCGTACAATTGGCGCTGTCAGTGGGAATCACAGAAAGAACAAAACCTCTTGATCAATGTTTTCCTCGCTAGAATAGACGCAATGGCGCACAATGAAGATTTGTCGCAGTCTGCCATTGACGGACAAACCCCAAAGGGAGGTGGGAGGCGCGAAGGTTTGCCTTCCATCCCTTCCATGGCAGATTTAGAGCCCCAGCGACAGAACCCCCGGAGGGATGCAAGGGGAAGGCGGGGTAACAGCCCCCGTCACTCTCAAAGCCCCGAAAGGCAGAGACGGAGGATTGACCCTCAGGTTCTGGAGGATCACGTGAAGGAACAGGATGAGTTGATACGAAGGATGGCGGTAGACATGGAGTTGATGAAGCGCCAGATAAAAGGAAAAGGGGTGGCGACAGGAGAGGGACGCAAAGGCAGTACGCCCCATTGCCACTCGGAAAGTCGTGGTAGACACACCACACCATCACAAGCAGAGAGTAGGAGCCTTAGAACAGGCAACACTCAAACAAGAACGTCCAGAACTCGTTACCCCAGGTCTGAGAGAACGAGAACTGAGAGGTTATATACTGAAGAAAGCACCTATCGGCCCTCGCGCACGCACCAGACGTTATCCAGGCAGACGGAGCTGCCCAAATCGTCTGATTTGCGAACTGTGCTTGAAGAAAGGGCACGATGGAAGGAGGATGTTAGGGCACGCGACCCGCGCAAAGTTTCAACCCTTCAGCAGTTGGCTCCTCAGACGCATGGAAGCGTCGAGGTAGGAATGCCAATACCGCACCTTGCCTACGAACCAACAGATAAAGCGTTGGCAAGGCTACATAGCTCGCCGTTCGTTCCGGCAATTGAAAACGCACCATTACCTTCAAGCTTCATCCAGCCTAAATTTACGACTTACGAGGGGAAAACAGACCCCTACATACACCTAAGCCACTTTCGCCAGGTCATGGCAGTATACCGGCGGAACGAGACTTTAATGTGCATCCTATTCCCATCCAGCCTTGGCGACCTAGGTTTAACCTGGTTCGAAAGGCTACAGCATAGCCTCCTGGGCGCAATTAGCGGAGGCGTTCGTGACTAGGTTCCGAACGAACACCAAAACGCCAGTGGAGATCGATCAACTACTCTCCATTGACATGGGCGACAAGGAGATGCTGAGATCCTATAACAATTGCTACTGGGAAACCTTCAACTAGATAGGAGACTGTCCCACCAATCTTGCCATCGCGCAGTACAAAAGAGGGCTACCAGTCGGAAACAAGTTGAGGGACTCAATCACAATGACACTCCCCTCATAATAGAGGCCTTGATGGAAAGAGTACACTAGCATATTCGGGTGGAGGAGGACGGCATCCGTGTTAAAGTAAAATCTGGCACAACAGCAATGCCAGATATAAAAAGACTACAGCAAAAGTCAACACGGTAGAACGCCCAAGCAGGAATGGGTAAGGCAGGTAGGCCAACAGAGAGGACTCAGACAAAAGGCAGCTAAGAGTCCGCACTGCCATCACCACGGTGTTCAAAAAACCGATCTACCAAATTCTCAGTGAAATACGCGATGAACCTTTCATCAAATGGTCAGCAAAGTTGGGAGAAGCACAAAAAGACTATGACGAGAGGTCCCGGTGCACCTTTCATGATGAAAAGGGGCATCGAACTGAAAATTGCACGCCATTGTGGCAGCATTTGGAGGAGCTAGTGGCAGCTGGGCATCTGGACCAATACATAGAAGGAGGGACACAGCCAGCCCCCCATAACCACAACATCCCTGATGGGATGCCAGTCGACGCCCCACCTCAAGGCGTGATTAACGTAATACATGGAGTATTTGAACTTGAGCGAATATATGAGCTCAGAGGAACGATCAAAAAGGCTGAGCACTTAAGGGAGGTATTAAGTGCACAACCTGTCATCAAGAAGAGGAGAACAGAGGCCACGAATGTCATATCCTTTTCAAATAAGACTTGGCAAGGATATATAGCCCTCACAATGATGCTCTAGTCGTTACTCTACGCGTCAAGGATTTCGATGTCAAACGGATTTTGATTGACCAAGGGAGCTCATGTGAAATTATGTATTACGAAGCTTTCAAACAATTGAAACTGGAGGATAAAGACTTGGCACCTGCTGTATCTTCGCTGATCGAATTTAACTCAATACCAGAATGGCCAGTTGGCAAGATAATCCTCCCAGTCAAAGCAGGAAGCATGACAAAACAAGTGAAATTCTGGGTATTGAAAGTCCCTTCCGCTTACAACATAATCTTGGGAAGGACATGGCTGCATGCCATGCGATCGGTAGCGTCAACCTACCATCAAGTATTGCGATTCCCCAACGAAACCGGAGTAATTGAAGAGGTCTTTGGAGACCAAATTATGTCCAAACAATGCTTCGTCACAGTAAACGGCAGCCGCGCTGCCAAAGGGTATGTATAAATGGTGGAAGAACCTGAGAGCAATGAACTGTTTGCAGATGTTAGCAAGGCCGCTGAACAGAAGGCAGTGGAAGACTTGGTACAGATAAGGATAGATGAAAAAGACCCAGAAAAGTTCTTTCTGCTCAACTCGTCTTTGTCCAGCACTGAGAGAATAGAGGTAGTGGAATTCCTAACCTCTAACATCGAAGTGTTTGCCTGGACGCCGTATGACATGCCTGGCATTGACCCTTGTCACCAATTAAACATCCACCCAAATGCCAGACCAATTATATAGCGCACTCACAGATCGGCACTCCACCATACCGAGATAATGGCAGAAGAAGTGGGAAACTTGCTTGAGACAGGGGCTATCAGAGAGGTGCACTACCCCAAGTGGATATCCAATACAGTGGTGGTGCCAAAGAAGAATGGAAAATGACGCGTTTGCGTGGACTACAAAACAGTCAACAAGGCATGCCCAAAAGATAGCTTTCCCTTACCCAGGATAGACCAACTGGTAGATCTTACAGCAGGACACAACCGACTTAGCTTTCTTGATGCGTATAGAGGTTACCATCAGATCGCTATGTATAAGCCAAACCAGGAGGTCACATCTTTTACAACTCCTAGAGGGCTGTATTGTTATAAGGTCATGCCCTTTGGCCTAAAAAACGCAGGGGCAACATTGCAACGGATGGTCACCAAGATGTTTGAACCATTGTTAGGCAGAACAATGAAGGCTTACATCGACGACATGGTGGTCAAGAGCAAGGATGAGAAGGACCATCTCAGGGACCTAGATGAGATGTTCCAGATCCTGAAGAAGAACAAGTTGTGCCTTAATGCATCCAAGTGTGCGTTCGGCTTAGGTTCTGGCAAATTCCTAAGCTTCTTGGTGACCAACCGAGGTATCGAAGCAGACCCCTCTCAGATCAAAGCAATCCAGGATCTAGAGAGACCCAACTCAGTAAAAGAAATACAGCATCTCACCGGCATGGCAGCTGCGCTCAACCGGTTCATAAGCCAGTCGTCAAACAGATGCCGACCATTCTTCCAAGCACTAAAAGGCAAGTTTGAATGGGATGAAGAATGCGACCGTGCCCTAGAGAGCTTGAAAGAATACATGTCTTCTCCACCGTTACTGGTAACCCCAATACCTGGAGAATAGCTCTTTTTGTACCTGGCCGTTTCACAGCACGCGATCAGCGCGGTGTTGGCCAAAGCGGAAGGAATCCAACACCTGCCCATCTTTTATGTCAGCAAGACATTACTGGGCGCAGAAACCAGGTACTTACCATTGGAAAAACTGGCCTTGGCCTTGATGATGGCATCAAGGAATTTGTCGCATTACTTTCATGCCCACACCATAATCGTCCTCACAGCTTTCCCATTAAAAGCTTTGTTTGAGAAGGCGAACTTTTCCGGGCGAATCTTGAAGTGGGCGGTGGAACTGGGATAGTACGATATTAAGTTTCAACCCAGAACCGCAATAAAAGCCCAAGCATTGGCAGACTTTGTGGCAGAATTTACCCCAAGAAGCCATCACATCTGCCCAGTTGACTTGATTGGTGCAACCAAAATAGGGATGGAAAGCGCTACAGGAAGCGCACAACCCCTGAATCAGGATGCCCAGCCACACCCCAAAACAGATTGGAGTAACGACAAGCAGGAAGAGGTGAACCATGCTACACCAGGCAAAGACTCATCAGCAAACAAAAACTTGGTACAATCAGATAGTGAGGGGCAAACAGCAGGTGTTGACTCGGAAGAAAACATCAGCAACACTCACAACCCAAAGACATCATCCGACCCCTCAACTTGCTGGAAGCTATTCGTTGGAGAGATGTGGAAGTTCTTTGTGGAAGACGCATCTAACAGACACGGTGCAGGACTTGGCATAGTCCTCATTTCACCAGATGGAATATTAATGGAATAGGCAGTCAACCTTGGCTTCCCAGCATCAAACAATGAAGCGGAGTATGAAGCGCTTCTAGCAGGACTAAAATCAGCACTCTACATGAAGGCCACCGGGCTAATGGTTTACAGTGACTCACAGCTGGTGGTAAACCAAATTTCAAGCAACTACGAGGCAAAGGATGAAAGGATGGCTAAGTACCAAGAGTTAGTCAGAAAAGAGATCATGAAGTTCGAAGTAGTGCGGATAAAGTAGATTGGCAGAGAAGAAAACAGCAAAGCAGACGAACTAGCAGGCTTTGTTTCGATGGCAGATACATCCATCCCACATCTGTTGCTAATTGACTACCTACCAAGACCAAGCATTGAAGAACCCGAAGTAGAAGAGGTATGTTGCGCCGAATTAGGTCCTTCATGGATGGATCCCATTATAATATTCTTAAAAGACGGCGTCTTACCCGAAGGAAAGAAAGAAGCCAACAAGATCAGAGCAAAGTCGCAGCGATTTTGGCTCTCACTATCAATGACCTTGTACAAAAAATCCTTCACAGGACCTTACTTGAAATGCGTCCATCCCAGCAAGGTTAAGGCATTCTTGTTCGAGATACACGAAGGCATATACGGGAGCCACCAAGGGGGAAGATCATTAGCTTACAGAGCGATTTCGCAGGGATATTGGTGGCCTTACATGCAAGCGGATTCAGAGAAGTATGTCAAGAAGTGCGAGAAATGTCAGAAGTTCGCACACCAAATACATCAACCAGCCAGAGAGCTTCTACCATTAACTAGCCCATGGGCCTTCGCAATGTGGGGCTTAGACATAGTACAGTCACTTCCAACTGCACCCGGCAACAGAAAGTTCTTTCTTGCAGCAACAGACTACTTCACAAAGTGGGTGGAGGCAAAAGCACTCGCATCAATAAAGGAGAAAGATGTGAAGAAGTTCATCTGGCAGAATACCATCACTCGATTTGGCATACCCAAGGCTCTAATATCTGACAACGGCACTCAGTTCGATGGTAAAATCTTCAGACGCTTTTGTGAGGAGTACAAGATAGAATTCTACAACTCTACACTAGCATACCCCCAAGCAAACGGCCAGGCAGAAGCATCAAACAAAGTCATCTTCGATGGATTGAAGAAAAGATTAGAGAAAGCAAAAGGAAAGTAGGCCGAGAAGCTTTCTCATGTTTTATGGGCTTACCGCACCACACCTCGGCGATCAACTGGAGAAACGTCATTCTCCTTAGCCTACGGTATGGAAGCAGTAATCCCCCTAGAAATTGGCCTCCCCACCATCAGAAGCAAAAATTTTGACCCAGAGTTAAATGGAGAAGCCATAGCCTTGGAGCTCGACCTTGCAAAAGAAAGAAGAGAAAGAACACTGGTTCACATCGCCTCATACCAACAAGAGTTATATAGAAAATACAACAAGACAATACATCCAAGGCAATTCAAGATTGGAGATTGGGTACTGCACAAAGTAATGGAAAACACCCTGGTACCCGAAGATGGCAAGTTAGGGCCCAATTGGGAAGGACTATACAAAGTGATTGGATTAGCTGGAAAAGGGGCGTACCACTTGGAGGATGAAGATAACAAAGCCATTCCCAGGCCATGGAACACTGTCAATCTCAAATTATTTTATTTTTAGCTTTTTAAGTACATGTAATTTTCTTTTTTTCAATAAAACAAGTAGTTTCTTTTCAGCACAATTGTTGTCCGCTGTAAAAGTTGTTTTAGTGAGCTAGGGGCATTGTAAGCAGAGTTGGCCGGAATAACCAACTTTGCGCTCTCTTCAGCTAAGATTAAGATCTGGATTGCAGAAGTTGGCTGGAAAAACCAACACCTCTCCTGAGCCGAGGATAAGGATCTAGGCTGCAGGACGTTTTGCTGGAAAAACCAAACACTTCCCTCTACATTGGCCTGAATAACCAACCTGGAGCTCTCTTCAAGCTAAGATAAGGATCTAGGCTGAAAAAGTTGGCTGGAAAAACCAGTACCTCTCCTAAGCCGAAGATAAGGATCCAGGCTGCAGGACGTTTAGCTGGAAAAACCAAACACTTCCCTCTACGTTGGCCGGAATAACCAACTTGGAGCTCTCTTCAAGCTAAGATAAGGATCTAGGCTGAAGAAGTTGGCTAGAAAAATCAACACCTCTCCTAAGCCGAGGATAAGGATCCAAGCTGCAGAACGTTTGGTTGGAAAAACCAAACACTTCTCTCTACGTTGGCTGGAATAACCAACCTGGAGCTCTCTTCAAGCTAAGATAAGGATCTAGGCTGAAGAAGATGGCTGGAAAAACTAACATCTCTCCTAAGCCGAGGATAAGGATCCAGGCTGCAGGACGTTTAGCTGGAAAAACCAAACACTTCACTCTAAGTTGGCAGGAATAACCAACTTTGAGCTCTCTTCAGCTAAGATAAGGATCTGGGCTGAAGAGGTTGGCTGAAAAAACCAACACTTGTTACTCTTCAGCCGAGATAAAGATCAAGGCTGAAGAGTGGTTGGCTGGAAAGACCAACACTTATTGCTCTTCAGCCGAAATAAGGATCTAGCCTGAAGAGTGGTTGGCTGGAAAAACCCACTCTTAGTACTCTTCAACCAAGATAAAGATCTAGGCTAAAAGAGTGGTTGGCCGGAAAAACCAACTCTTAGTACTCTTCAACCAAGATAAGGATCTAGGCTGATGAGTGGTTGGCTGGAATAACTTTTTGTGATCTTCAGCTGAGGTAAAAACCCAGGCTGAAGAGGTTGGCAGGTATGACCAAAGATTACAAAGACAAGACCGAGATAGGTATCTCGGCTACGGAATGTTATACTTCATTCAGATTACAGTTAGAAAATAAGTACAAGCATGGCAGTAAACCGAAACAACAGTTGAAACAAAAGAAGATTTCATTGATAAATGCAGATCAGAAGTATAAAAGGTGGGGCCTTAGCCCGGTTACAAACTCTTTTGCTTGGCAAAGAAAAGAAAAATCAGGAGAAAAGATCGTCCAGGTCAGCATCCAAAACAACCCGGTCTTCATCTAAAAGTAGCTCGGTTGTGGCAAGCACATCTTGGTTAAGTTCGGTTGAAGGCACCGCATCAGACACAACAGGCAAAAGTGGGATGGAGACCACTGGCGTTGGGGAGATAGACTGGCGCCCAGGCTGGGAGTTGTCTTCTGGAGCAGAATCTTCGTCCTCCTCTTGCAGAAATTTTTGCTGTATGGCAGCAGCGTACTCCGCCATAGAGCTCAGTATGAAATACGGAGGAGGGTTAAGGAAGACCTCGGTCTCTAGGCCATGACCAAGCTACACCGCAACTGTCATCCATCCACATTTGAAGAATAGATCTTTTGCAACTTCATATTGCTTGATGTAAATGGCCTCTCCCTCCTTGTAACCGCAGTCTTTCGCGTCCTCAACCTTCTTCTCGAGTTCGGTTATCTCGACGTTCTTTTTTCTCTCGAGCTTGGCCAGCTCACACAGATATCTATCTTTTATCACGACCGCCGCCTTTTGCTTGTCTGCTTCAGCCGAGCTGACAAGACCGATCAGACGAACCCTCTCGATTTGTAGCTTGGCTATTTGCTTCTTCGCCTCTCCTAGCTCGGCGGTTTTGGCATTGGCCTCTGCCATGGCCTGCCTTGTTGACTTGCGCAGTTCCAACACACGCTTGTGAGCGATGTGATTTTTCTGCATGGCCTGTAAAAGGGTGGTAAGAAACTTTTTAGTAAAACCGAACAGAAAGATGAACAAATTGGAAAGACAAACAAAGGGGCAACTTACCAGCACCATTGATTTTGTGGCCGAGCGAATGGCCTTCAGCTCGGTAAGATGGTTGTGGTGCTCCATATCGGCTAAAAGGCAAACGTTTTTAGCAAGATTGAATGCCATCAAATGGTCTTTTTCGGCGACCACTGAATCGGAATCAGTGATAGCACGGTTCTGGAATGTAATCTTTGGTGCCCACTTAGAAGAGCTAGCTCGCTGGGAGCGCTCAGGTTGTGGGCTCGGTGGAATGGTTTGGGAAAGCACTGTTTCATCCTTGTCGACAAGACGTGGCTCGGTTGTGGAAGTCTGAGCACGCTTGCTTGCCCGAGATGATGAAGGCTGATGGGTTGGCAGGGCTACCACGGTCTCTTGAGTTTGGGCGGCTGGTGGTACCTCGACCTGGTTTGTTTCGGTAAGGAGGGCCCTTACTGCTCTTTTCTTGACCATCTCTTGCTCCGCTGCCAATGGGATCAAGTTGACTTGAGGAAGTATTGGATCAGGATCAGGCTCAGGCGAGGGCTCCAATAAGAAATCGGTCGCCCTGGTCTTCCTGCGGCTGTTGTATCTGTATGTCGGTTCAAAATTTAGTAGCTCGGCCCAACTTCTATTGGGATATCGCAGTGCGGCGCGAAATGCGTTTAAGTTGGGGTAGCTATATTGTGACTTTAGAAAATTCAAATCTGCATGAAGTAAAAAGGACAATAGCTAGTACGGTTCAAGATATGAAAATCGAGGTAAAAGAAAACAGAAAACTGAGCCGAGGTAATTATACCGGCGACTCCTTTATTCCAGTTTATTCGGTCGCCCGGGATCTGGGCTTCTTGATCTTCGAAGTTCCCAGAAACCCAGAAGAAATCATCGTCGTTTACATCCTTGTCTGGGGTATTCTTTATTATCTTTTCACGCCGGAGCCTTATTCTTAAATAGTAAACCCAGCCATCTTCATTTGAACCTATGGAATATTGGTGGAAGAGCTCGGCTAAACCGAGGTTAAGGCCAGCCCGACGGTTTAGCTCAGCGATGCCATTTATTATGCGGTATGAATTTGTGGAAAGCTGGGAAGGGCAGAGGTTAGTTTGTCTAAGGAACTCGCAAAGAAGAGGCTGTACAGGGAATCTAAGTCTGGTTTCTACAATAGAAAGAAGGGTAAAGGGAACAAAGCCAGGGTTTCCCCAAGGTGTGGTATCTAGTTCGGCTAAAATGAGATGGACATCATCAGAGATATGGTAGTCCCTTCGGAACTCGGCCATGGCACCTGGTGAGTTTACTAAAAACCTATATTTACCCATGTGGAAATAAATTATGTATAAATTAGCCTCAAGTGCTAGCTCGGTGCTGAGATGAGGTCGGTTATCTCAGTCGGACGGTCAGAGGAGTGCCTGGGCAACCTAGTCAAAGTCTGCAAGTGAAAAAGAAAAGTATTAAGCATAGATCGTTAGACCGTGCTAAAAGAAACAAAGGCAAGATAAATGAAGTCCTAGCTCGGCTACGTGGGATACTGTCTATTCTTAGCCCGGTTTGAACAAGGGTCTTGAGCCCAGTTGAGCATTTGGGGCAGCATTCTTAGTTCGGTTTTGACTAAGGGAGCTGGTTTAGCCCCAAGTTGTGGCTCGGTCGGTAGATAGGGCTTTCTAGCGCGGTATTATGCAAACCTAAGGCAGATCGCTAGCTCGGCTAAAGTGTGGCAAAAGGTACTTAGATCTATTGTAACCACAGGTTTTAGTTCGGTTGATTAAGTTTGGCTAAGCTTACGCCTAAATACAAATAGTATCCTAGTTCGGTTGGAGTGAAATTTTAGATCAAAGGGAAAATTGTTCGGATTGTTCATGTATACGGTGGTCATGTCACAAGGTTTTTTTTCTAGGAAACACAAGGCTAAAGCAAAAATAGGAATATGTGTTTTTGCCAAAACATACAAATACGCATACTATGTTGTACAAAATAAATATGAAATCAACAAAGAGGAAAGAGGATTAAGTTACTTACAAGTATGAAGATGAAGGAGCTGGAGATGGAAACAGTGGCAACAACGAACACGAGCTTTGCAAAAAATAGTGGTTGCAGAAATCGAGGCTCAAGCAAGAGAGAGAGAAGGTGAATAGTGAAACGATGGATTCGAAGCTTTAGGGTTTGTTTTGTGAAAAGGGAAGGAAAAAATGCGGGACTGTTCAAATTACGCGAAGTACGAAGACGACTATGACAGTTGTATTCAGCCAGTGAGGGCTCGACACGTGTTTTTGGAAGAATAAGCGATTCAGATGACAACGTGACTGAAGAGACGTTTTTCGACCGAACCAATCGGTAGCCCGGCAGCATTTTATCTCGGTTGAAAAACTAAAGTTTTTAGCTCGGTTGATAACAGTTAATCCTAATCATGCTATGCAGATGGAATTAAGGGGCAATTGAGAGGGTAATTTATAAGTAAATTGGGTCGAGCTGAGTAATGGGTCGTTCGATGGGCTACGGTAGAAAAGGGCTTGGCAAGTGGACTGTAGTAGCAGGGCGGTCCAAGTGGAATAACAGTTACCACGGTCGGAGTGGAGTTAGTTCGGTCATAGTGTTTGAAGCCAAGGTATGATGGCTTCACACGGTGGACCTCGCTATGGTTAGCAGGGTCATAGCAGGCCGTAGATTAGCCCAGTTTCAACTAAGCTACTGAGATACATTGTACATGGGTAAATTTGTCACATAAATATTGCCAATCACTCTCAATTTGTGACTTCTAACACTACACGTCTTGAATGTGAGTTCCGATTTGTTCCTAATTTCCCATTTGTTCCCAGACTTCACATATGTAAGGAAGAGACTTGCTCATTCAGTTTGTTTCAATTGATAGCCTGAGTTATATTGATTGATTTTATATCAAGATTATTGTGATTATTGAAAAATTGAAATATTGGGGGAAATTAAAATTTAAATGTCATTATCACCCTGACTTATCCAAAAAATAACATTTTTTTTAGATGTTTCGGAAAGAAATACAAAGGAGCTACAAGATAAAACAGAGGGCTAACCCCTTACAAAAAGGGTTCCAACTATATTAGTGGCTCCTCAAACACTTCTTAATCTCCTTCTTGTTCTGTTCCTATCTTGGCAAGGGCATCCGCGTAGTTGTTGGCCTCGCCGAGGGCATGAGTGAAACTGGATGTCTTGCTTTAACACCTTGAAAGGAAAATTTTTCACTTGATCCTCATGAGTTGCGATTGATATGATGACGGTAGATTATCCCTTTTTGCTTGGAGTTTTCAAATCAAATTTTGAGAGCCCAAAATTGAATTATTTGTTTAGAATTTTTCCAAAACTATTTCAAATTTATCACTCTTCCCAGCAACTAGGGTTTCTACTCCTCCATTCCAAAAACCCCACTCTTCCAATCTCATTACCATGCTCTTGTCTTTCCCATTCTTCCCTCCAGACTAAGCTCCAATACAACCCCTTCTCTCTCCCAAATTTCAAAACTCTTTATCTCTCCAGATATAACACCTTCTCTCTACCAAATTCCAGAACTCTTTATCTCTCTACATATTCATGGCAAAGACCAAACCTAACAAGAAAGACTTTAACAAGAAAGACTTGGGCTGCGTTTGGTAGAGCTTTAAAATTATGATTTGATAATAGAGTTGTATTTTGAGTTTATGAGTTTTGAAATTATGATTTAAGTGTAAAAAATTTGTTTGGTTATGAGTTTTAAAAAGAGTTTGAATTGAGTAATGTAACATAATATTAAAAAGTGAATGTTTTGAAAAGTGTTTTGAAAAATGGGTGTGGAATTAATTTTTTAAAGTTGCAACCAAACAATACGCTCAAACTAAGGGATAGAATTAAACTTTAAAAGCTATACCAAACAGAACCTTGGATTCTTACTCCATCAAAGGCACCAACAAAATCGTCAAATGTACCCCTTCTCTCTCTCTCAAATCTTTTTTTTTTTTTTTGAAGTTTTTTGAATTTTTTTTCTAATATTGTGTTCATGGATGTTTTTGGCAGCTAGAGATCGTGTGTTGATACAGCCATCGGACTCCCATAAGCCTCCATACGCGGCACGAAGATCGAGGCCGATCACTGGAACAACGTCAAGGTTCAGGTCCAGTGGTACTACCAGCCCGAAGAGTGACAATTTCACGGAACAAAAAAATTATTTTTGTCCACCCATTTATTCTAAATTTATCTCTATTCCCAAAAGCTATTTTCAATCAAATTTATCTCTATTCTCAAACAGTAGTGATTGGGGGCCCGAAAACGGGACCCCCGAATGCCCCGAATTTTTTTTTTTTTTCTTCAGCAGACGAAGAAGAGAAGGAGGGGAGGGGAGGGGAGGGGAGGGGGAGGGGGAAGGGGGAGGAGGAGGAGGGGGAGGAAGGACTGGAGGGGGCCTAAAAAATGGAGGAAGAAGACGGAGGAAGAAGAGGTGGCGATCGGCTACAGAGGCGGAGGCGCGGCGACGAGCAGAGGCGGCGATCGGCGACGGAGGCGGAGGCACGGCGACGAGCAGAGGCGGCGATCGGCGACGGAGGCGCGGCGACGCGATCGGCGACCGGCGACCTGTCTTCCCTCTCTCTCTCTTTCTCTCTTCTCTTTCTCTCCCTCTCCCTCTCTGTCTCTGCGAAGAAGACGAAGAAGAAGAAAATGGCGGAAGAAAAGAAAAAAAAAAAAAATCAAAACCCAAAACGACGTCGTTTTGGGTTTTGAGCCAAATTCGACCCACGAATTTCGGGCCCTCAAACATTACTCATTCTCAAAATACATTAATTGAAGCGATATCTATGCTGAAGTATGTGGTACATTTATTTTGTGAAGTTAATCAATGTTTTTTTGGATAAAACTTTGTAAAGAACTTATTTGCAACTTCATATAAAAATTTAAAATAAAATGAATTTATATTTCAAATTAATAAAAAATATTTTTCAAAATAGTGAAAAAAAATGTGTTAAATTTAAATTTGGAGAACCATCGTGGAATGAGTAAATAATTTTAAAAAACTTTGTTAGGTTTTGAAGTTTTCAAAAATAATTTTTGAGTTTTTAATCCTTTTTTTTTTATATTTATAGTAAATTTTTTTTCATATATTGGCCAATTTTTAAAATACATCTAATCTAGATTTACTTACAAAGTAAAAAAGAAATGTGAAAAAATCTTTACAAAATTCAATAAATACAAGACACATATGAAAATATATGAAATATTAGTGCATTTTTTTTCATATTTATTACTATTTAGTAATTTTTTAAAAGATTTCTTCATAAATTTTTTATTTAGATTGGGTTGATCTAAAAACTTAAAAACATTAATTAAAATATTTAAAAATTTCGCTAAAAACAAATAAGTTTTGGACCTTTAATTTTTTTAAAAACAATTTTCAAAATGTACAATCAGATAAATATTCAGATTTTGTCAACTTTCCAAAAAATTATCTAAATTATCTTTCAAAATTGATTTTGAAAACTAGACCAAACAAGGCCATTTTTGAAATTCAAACTATGCGATAACAACAATGATAGATGACCCGAAAATTTATGACTCGAATGGCTCGAAACACCCAAAGCGACGTAGTTTTGACACATTCAAGCCACACAAATTCGGGCCACCAAATATTTTTGATGCAATAATGTTAATGGAGTTGTTTTATGTTTTTTTAATTTTATTTTATCAGCGGAGTGGTTTTATGTCGTGTGGCAATTTATCATACTAATAATTGAATGTTTATTCATTAGGTAACTAACTTAAACAGACATGAAAAAAAAACAAAACAAAACAAAACAAAACAAAAATGCAGAGCTATGAACACTCCACAATACCTTCTCTCAATTCTATTTTCCAATCCTGATTTGCCTCCATTTCTCAGTCCACTAACAAAACCTAACAAACACAACCACATAGAAGAAATGCCAAAAAATTGAACTTTTTCTATCCTAAACAGAGACATGGCAAACCTATATCACAACGCTACCTTGAAGAATTAGACCTTTACAAATCCAATATGTATATCTGAACATGCTTTGTAATTTGTGTAAATCAGAGCAGAGCACTATTTAAAAGTAAAGACACTGTTTTTAATAAGTGCTAAACCTAACACATTTTTCACCACGAAGATCAAGACTCAATGCCATGGTGGCTGCATCAATCGGTTTCCAGAACACAATTGTTTTTCTTCCAAAGTACCGAATCACTCACTAAACTGTTAGTTGGCAATACTGGCCTTGTTCATTGATCGCAAATATCTAACTTTCTAAACGGCAGTACTCTCTCAACAACCAACTCATGAATTGTAGATCTGTTAATTTGTTTAGTGAAAATAGAAAAAATGTGATAAGTGGGAACATTTGGAGTGATTCAAAGATTTACGCGAGTGTTACATTTACTTAGAAGACAGAAAGATAAGAGCAATATGTTGAATTCAGCATGGTCAATGTATAGAACCAAGAAAATAGCGGTTCATTAAGAAGTAGCATACCTCATTTACCCAAAAACACACACATATATATGTATATATTCATCGGAATACATCTACTACTACTACTCATACATTCTCCGCTTGTTGGAGTGGCGGGGAGGGGTTTTACAGTAATGTCCGGTGAGGGGTGGCAGAGGCAGTTGAGAGTTACAAAGGGAAGAGGAGGGGTACTTCTGTCTACAGGACTAAAGATTCCATCCATTGAATTTTTTCCCCTCATCCCACTTCTATTACATTTTTAAAAAGTTTCCCACTGAATTATAATAATTACTTGCCCCACTTCCCACTATTTTGTTATTTCCCCTATATATTATTCAAAAGTGATTTTTAAAATAAAATAAAAAAATACATTGCATTACACTATTGGTGCTTCATCTCCTAATTCAATACAAGTCCTACCATATATTTCATTTCCTCATCTCTAATAACCACCAAATCCGACTATTCTCTCCAACTTCCAAACGTAATGGGTCGCCTCCAAACCTTTAAACTAATTTTATGAGTTTTGTTTTTGATTAAAAAAAAATGGCATTAAACTATTGATGCATTAGACTTGTATTTTTATCACTTTATACAACTCCTCTATTGGTGGGTTAAACTTTTTCTTTAATTTTCTCTATTTGTGCATCAAACTTATTCTTTAATTATCTTATCTCTAACCACATAATCCCGCTATTCTCTCCTCAATTTGCCAAACAAAATAAGTTTGGGTGGGCAGGGACAAAAATAACTAATTTTGTAACATTTACAAAATCAAAAAATGGTGTGGCATTAAACTATTTGTGCATTGAACTCCTAAAGTTTCAAAATATATATATATATATATATTTATGAGAGAAAAAATGGCAACAAAAAATAAAAATGTGTAATATTTTATATATCTTATTTTACTAACAATGTAATATTTTATCCCGTGCATAGCATAGGTCAACTGCTAGTTTAACTATTATAGTCTCCAAATATGTTTTGATTTGATGCAAGTCAATCACCAAGAAGATCCCAACCAATGCATTGCCGACTCTAGTCACACACACACAAACACAAACAGAGTCGATAACGTGGAATTTAAACATATGGCAATTTACACGAACAATGAACTTGACAGTATCTCTGCTTTAACCAATATGTGAACTGATTTAAGCCATTTAGCACATTAAAAACAAAAGCAAAAGCAATTTAAAGCACAATAGCATCTAATATATGATATCTGAAGACTAACCTTCCAAAACTAAAATAAAATGATCTTTTTGTGTTGCCCTGTGCCAAGCCTTCTATAAATATTGGATTAGCTCTACTGCAAACTTTCCCTTCTTTGTTGAATTTATTTCTCCTATCTGAACCAAAATAAAATAGAGTTGTGATGATGTGTTGCCCAATGCATTAACGGGATAGAAATGTTTCACAGATTCTAAATCTCACCTTCAGTCTTCCTTTTCCGCTAACTGAGATGATATCTCCGGTCTTGATTGTGGTATTACTTTTTGTGACAGTGGTCCAATTAACCCGCACATCCCCGTTACTAGGAAGAAGAAATTTGGTTACTTAGGTTCTACAACAAATGAGGGTAAGCAACATATACCTTAACTCATAGTTAATAGTACACAAATCATTATAGATATATCCACATATATGTACACACACCTCGAGGGGCAGGATCAAATTATTGCCCATGTAACAACTGTGTTATTCCTACAACCCTCGTACTATGATAATAATGAATATTCCTTGGAATAAATAATTTCAACCATGAAGAGGATAAGAAAATGAATATATCAACAAAAAATCATGGAGCAATCTAATCTAAAATAAAAGGGTGTACCTGATTAAATCAACTAGCTTTGTTCGTGAAATTCTGAATCCTGCACTGGCTATAGCATCAACCCTCAGTGACGCTTCCACGGTTTTGAAACTCTTAGTTCTGCAAAGTGTAAGCATTACATGTAGCGTATGACTGATGCCAGATGAAAAGTGCCAACAAACGATCGACAACGCAAAGACTTGCTACCTTGGTGGCTCATATTCAACAGCAACCAATGGTATCTTTTTACAAGTGACCGGAACATTACCAACCTGCAAAGGGAAAATATATAATGGCTTCTTCTTCAATTTGTATTTGAGGCACATTCTATTCTTATCATAACGAAGTTGCACCATGTAAACTAAGACATGTCTCCTTTCCTAGCTCAATCTTCTACAAGACTACAACCAAAAAAAAATTGAAAAAATTGGCAAAGAACAGGAATGCTATATATAAGAAAGCATCACTACCTTGTCCAATGCTGCTGTGATGAAGTCAACAAGTTCTGGAACAATAAGAACCTGAGCTCCCCTTTCTCCCTGGGCATAGCAGATGTATATTAAACCAAACTGACAATCATTAAACATCAACCTAAACATAATTCATAGGAGTACATTAAGGATGATAATAATTTCTTGATTATAAAAATCAAAAGATGCAAGGTAATAAAAAAGGAATCTCAAAAACTGAGGAAAATTATAATTAAAACATCCTCTACCAACCTAGTTTCTAGCAAGGATTATCGTACTAGGGATCCATTGTCCATTACAGGTATCAGTGACCAGTTTAAATGAAATAAAAAATCTTTACAAGTGTTATTTTGTTCTGATGATGACGATGATGATGATGAATGCATATCTCGAATTAATTGGAGATGATACCTGCAAGATAATATCCCCCAACTTCTCCCTAGCAATCCCTGTACCAAGAATTGTGCCAAGGAAGTCACCATGAGAACAAGGGTGAAACCCAAAGTTTCCTGTGATACTGGCAAGAGTTACCATTTAACAAACAAGGTTTTTTATTTCAAATAATAATAATAATAATAAATAAATATGTATTGCTACTACACTCAAAGAATGATGCACATTCAATGACTTGCCTTAATGCCGCAACAATATCTGGATCGGTTGTAAATGCTTGTGGATGCCCAACTGAAAGCCGACAACGCTCAGCCTGGAAGACTTGAAAGATATTTAACGTATAAGTGTGGAAAATATTTACTGAAAGAAAATCCAACAGAAATTCTTGATTCAATTTAACCTGTGGGTATCCTCCCTGAGCCACTGCTTTGATGTCAGCTAACTTTCCCAATACTATAATAGATTCATTCAGGATGGGTGGTGTGAGAAAATCAGTATGAAGGACTTCTCTCCTAGATGATGCCCGTCTTGCCTAAGAGGCAGAGGTAGATCAATAAATCAGACCTATCGTTCATGCATATCAAACAGCCAGAAATTATTCAACTTTTTCCTCCTCCTACAGTGCTCAGTGTAGTTG
The DNA here is from genome assembly GCF_055761805.1 of Camellia sinensis. NCBI lineage: Eukaryota > Viridiplantae > Streptophyta > Magnoliopsida > Ericales > Theaceae > Camellia > Camellia sinensis. The sequence continues at coordinate 174,992,563 of NC_138967.1, forward strand.
TCTTTGCAAGGCAATATATACAGAAATTATTAGTTGTCTTCGCAAGGCAATATGTACAGAAATTATTGAAACTAAGTAAAGCAAATACCAATTCGACGATATGCTTCACAGCTTCAATGGCACCCTTGTCTCTCACTCCTCCAAGCAAGCTGTCAACATCGCCTTTGATAGCTTGTGGCAAGCGACACGTACCTGCAGCTGTGTCACAAGAAGTATCAAAAAGGTGCAAATCAAAGACTCTATGGCGTATAGGATTTCTGCAATCATAATTTCTGTTTGGTGGTAGCCATTGTTACAGTGACGAAACATATCAGTGACACAAGTCAGGGCATCACCAATTGTCATTTCTGATAGTGTAGTTCCAACTGGGGGTGAGAACAGGTGAGAAATTTCTCATTTTGTTGCCCCGTAGGGATCAATTCACAATGTCTACAGCCAAAAATGGGGCTAAAAATGACCCAATATGTAAAAAATTTTGTAATGCTTATCAGCTACAAATTCTAACATAATTATCAGTACATAACTCAGTTCCACACACCATAACATCACATAATTTTCTACAATTCAGCACATGGGTATTCAACAATGCACATATTTAAACACAGTACTTGACTGGTAGCAGATGGGAGCAAGAACAGGTGAAATTTCACATTTGCGTCCCATAGGCTAAAAGTGACCTAACATATAAATTAAATCACATAATTTTCTACAATTCAGCACATGGGTATTCAACAATGCACATATTTAAACACAGTACTTGATTGGTAGCAAATGGGGGCAAGATCAGGTGAAATTTCACGTTTGTGTCCTATAGGCTAAAAGTGACCTAACATATAAAATTTTTGTAATGCACATCAGGTATAGATTCTAACTAACCTCCAACCCTTCACCAATTTTTTCATCTAATTTGATTCCAAATTTGAGAAAAAACCTTGATTTGATATGATGAACTACTCCAATCCTTTCATCAAAATCTATTTAAAAATTCCCCTCTTATCCCAAATTTCCCTTTTCATTAAATCTGATGAAAATATATATATATCATCCCCAATGCTTCATCCTTTCAAATTTTTAACAAATTCAAATTTGATAAAGGATATGATAATTTCTCAATTTGATGGAGAAAAAAAAATGACACTCCCACATACCAAAAAATCACATATTTTTCTACAAATCAGCCCATGGGTCTTCAATAACACACAAATTAACCATTAAAAAATCACAATTCTTGAATGGAAAGATATTAAATTGATAAAAACACAAGAACCTGAAGAACTGAGAGGAAGAGAGAGAAGGGTAGTGTAGTGAGAGAGTTTGTTGCTGGTGATGACAAGTGGACGAGGAGTGACAAATGAATGAAGGGTTCTTCTTAGAACCGAATGCGAAGCGAAGCTGATGGCTGCCATGGCAGGTGTGCGTACTGCGCACATGCTATGGCTCGGCTAGGAATTGGGGTTTCAGGTGCGCATTGTGCAGGCTCGGATCAAACCGAGGTCCATATGGTCCGGACTTCAAACCCGACCACCCAAAACCAACATTCGGATTGCAATTTGGGTCAATTTAACCCGAGTGCAACCCGGATTTATTATTATTTTGTCTTTTTACCAGCTTGTCCCAATAATTAAAGTCTATTTTGAGAAGATGGTGAAAAGTAATTTTTTTTGTTTTTAACCAAGCTTTTGACTTTTTTAAACAAATATTTGGAAAGTTAGTAAAAAGTTGTTTTTGACTTTTTTTATTAATATTTGTTTATGATGTCAAATCACAATAAAATGACCAAACTATCTCCATTAATTTAAAATATTTACAACTTCAATCATGTAGTACATTTTGACTCATGAGGGGTAGAATTGTAATTTTACTTGTAGCTAAAAATCAACTTCCCAAATGAAAAAAAAATGCAAAAAAGCCAACTTTTGGCTTTTGCTAGAAACCAAAAAAAGTTGCTAAAAGCCAACTTCCCAAAATAGCACTAAATCTATTACCCATTAGATTCTAAGTTTCTATCTCTTGCACAAGCAAATCCTGTTATATTTTTTTTATCCCAACTTTGTCCCTATTGTTATACTTTTGCCCTTTTGTTTTTTTTTTTTTTTTTTTCTTCTTTTTTTCCTATTTGTTTTCTAACTCCAAATTGTAAACCTCCAATTAGGAGGGTAAAAATAGTCCGCAGATTGTGGGCTACCCGAAGCCCGCCCACGGCCTAGGGTGGGCCCAATCCGTTTAGGCTCATTTGGGTCTGGGCCCAAGCCTAGCCCGAGATCTTAGGCCTGGGCTTGAGCCATCATTTTGAAACCCGTTCCGCCATGGGCCTGCTTAAGGCCCACTCAACGCCTGGTCTGCTCGAGGCTCAATGTTTTTTTTTAGTGAAAAATAATTAAATTTTGATAGAAAAAATATAAAACAAAAAACAAAAAATTTGTTCAAGCATGAGCCTAAGCCCATGCCCGAGGCCTGAATACTCTCTAGGCCTGGGCCTAATTTTCTGGCCTGTGGGTCGGGCCGGCCCAAATTTTGGTAGGAGCTAGCAAGGCGCGACATGGGTCGGCTCGGGCCTGGGCCGGCCAAATTTACACCCCTACCTCCGACAATATTTTTTTTGGCCATTTTTCATCTCCAACACGTCACTAACACATCCTCTTCCTCAGATTTGATGGTGATAGAAGAAAAAGAGGGAAAAAAAAAATGAAGAGAATGAAGGAGAGAGATGAGAGGCCATTACCAGAGAATAATTCTTATCATTTTACGCTGTCACAAATCAAGACAAAGAATCAAAAGTCTAATTCAGTGATAAATTTATCCTGCAACAAATCTCAGGCAGAGTTGTAGTGATAAATTTATCACTGTTGAATTTGTTAAAAAATTTACAAATAGCAAACTTGATTTAAGAGAAAGAAGGGCATCATAACAAATTTATCACTGAATTAATTAACAAATTTATCATTCATAAATTAAGTAACAAATTTATCACTGAATTAAGTAACAAATTTATCAAATTAGTTACACGTCTGTAGAAGATCAACAACACCTTTCAATGCACTGATTAGATACTTTGCATCCCAAACCAATGATGGTGGCAACAACAATGTCGAAGATGGTAGATCAGTGATGGAGGAAGATGGTGGCAACGACGATGTCGAAGATGATAGATCGATGATGGAGGATTGCGATGTTAAAGCTATCAAACAAATGATAAGAGGGGAAGCAAAGGTGATGGCAACGAAGGAGAAGAACGGTGGTGGTTGAAGTGTGTGAGGTTGAGCCGAGCGACATATATGGTGATGGAGAATGAGGAGATGGTATGCCAGTGATAGAAATAGGAGAGTGAGAGAAAGAGAGAAGAGAGAAAAATACAGATAGGAATGTGTTTGGGTTTAGGTTAAAAACACTCAACTGAATAAGGGGTAAAATTTTGGGTCAAGACTTCCTGAAAATTAAGTCCAGCCCAAAGGACCGGCCTGTAACTCCCCCTTATTATTTTTATATATGTAGTTGGTAGAATAATCAATAATTTGAAAAATTGTATACAAGTTCATTTTATAGACCCACTTTGTAGACTTAATGATGGGTAGAATAATCAATAATTTCAAAAATTGTATATAAGTTCACTTTATAGACCCACTTTGTAGACTTAATGATGTGTAAATAAAAGAATTAAAAAGTTATATGATTATAATATTTTTTATTATTAGCATAAAAATTTTATAAATAAGTTGTAAATTTGCTTGGAACAACTTTTCATAATTTGTAAAAAAAAATGTTTAGCTAATAAATTGTCACGTACCGTAACTTTTTTGTTGTGTAAAATATCCACCATGCCCTAAAAAATTAAATGCAAAAAAATATGAGACTATTTCATCCATATTTAAGGGTTTCAAACAAGTTTAAAAAAATTATAAATTATAACTTAAGAAAATCTTCATTTTTTTTTTAAAGAAAATTGTTAAAAAGTCCAAACTAAAGGTATTTTTTGATGGTGAGAGATTCACACTTTATGAATTAATTTGGTGAGAAACCTTTTTGTTTGTTTTGAAAGATATTTTGGGTTCGTTTGGTTTGTATTTCTGAAAAATTTTTGGGAAATTTTCTCTACAAATAAGTTTTTAAAAGTAATCAAATCAAACAAATTTTCCCAAAAAAATTTCTCAAAACTTGTAAACCAAACAAGTTTTCCAAACAAATCTCTCTCTCACACACATCAAATCAATCACTTTTTTCAAAACTCTCTCTCAAAATAATTTTCCAAAACATCTTTTGAAAAAAACCAAACCAAATAACTTTTCGTACTTTTTATCTCTAAAACACATCTCTCAAACACAAACAAAACATACCCTTTGTTTTTAATTTTGCCCTTAATTATTTTGTTGACTTTTTTTTTATCTGTTTAATTTTTTTCTACATGTTCAAATTTATATCTATCTGTTTAATTTTTTCCCTTATCTGTCAAAATTTTATTATCTACTTATTTTTTTTATTTTTTTTATCTGTTGAAATACCAAGCCAAATCAAATTCTATCTATTGAAATAAAGAGCCAAACCAACCCTTATCTGTTGCAATATCAAGCACCTATTTGTATATATCAAAATCCTATTATCTGTTCAAAATAGATATGTCTTATCTATTAATTTTTTTAATATCTTGTTACAATCTATTTCATCATCATCATCATCATCAACAACAAAAGCAAAAACAAAAACAAAAACAAAAACAACAAACAAGAAGAAAAAAATCCAAAAAATATATATGTTTCACTACTACATACATAGCAACAACAGACAGGAAATAAAAAATATCCGAAAAAAATCTGTTTCACCACTATATATACACACAGAAATTTTGAATAGATTTGAGGCTAAGTTCAAGCAGATCTGAGGCGATTTCCAGGAGTTCGATCAGATCACCATTGTGAAACCATTTTCTAACCAAGATCAAGACCAAATTTGGATTTATACAAGCATACAAGCGCGTGTGAGCGCACACTCACACTCACACTCACACATATATAACACCAATAAAACACTAGATCTGACCTCATATCTGAAATCTAAGGCCCCTGTGGCAGGGGAGAGAAAGAAGAGAAGGAGGGATATATATGCATACATACATATCTGCGTGTATCGTCAGAGCTATGCACCATCGTGTCGAAATGGCGGTGGCGAAAAAAGAGATCGGCAGAAATAAATGAACTGATAGAGTTTCTAGCGTTCTCTACCTCATAATTGCCTTTTTGAGCTCTCTATCTGATTTTCGAAACCGCTCGTCCCTTTGCAGCAGTTTCTGTTGATCGTTGCCAATCGGTATTAACTGAGGTTCCGTAAGGCAGCGGTGACCACCAAAGAGAGGAGGAAGAGGAGGAGGAGATCGGCAGAAGTGAAGAGAGAGCTCAATAGAGAGCACCAGACGGCTGCGGTGACCACCAAAGAGAGAAAGATGAAGAGGAGATTAGCGGAAGTAGAGAGAGAGAGAGAGAGAGAGAGAGAGCTCGACGTAGAACACCAGATGACTACAGTGTCGTATGGCGGTGGTGACCACTAGAGAGAAGAGGAGGAGATCGACGGAAGTGAGAGAGATCGACGGAGAGATCTACTTTAACTTGGCATGCTACAGTGACCACTAGACAGCGGCGAAGAAGAGCTGAGAGAGAGAGAAGAGGAGGAGAGCAGAGAGAGAGACAATGAAGGAGAGCACAGAGAGAAATGTTTTGGTTTGGGCAGAGCATCTCCGATGGCGTTTGTTAAAATAACATTATTCAGTGCGTTTAGTTTGAATTTTTTAATTAAATTTTTTGAAAATTGAATTGTTTAATTTTTGTATTTTTTTTGTTTTTAGTAAATATCTTTTAAATTTTAAATATTTTTTTTACTTTTTTAGATGCGCCTTAGTTACATGTATCTAAAAAATAAAAAATTTGTGAAAAAATATTTTAAAAAATTAATAAATACATAAAAATATAAAAAATATACTAAATTCTTATATTTTTTTTGTATTTTTGGTATTTAGTGAATTTTTAAAAGTTTTTTTTTACAAATTTTTTACTTTTTAAGTGTATTTATGTTAGGTGTGTCTAAAAAGTAAAAAAATTATTTAAAATATTATAAAAATTCAGTAAAAACAAAAAAAATATGGAAAATAAGAAAGTAGAATTTTCTGAAAAGAGTTTTCTGAAAACTCAAACCAAGCATGGTGATTATTATTATAATTTAGTAATGAATAATAGTAAGTTGTCAAATTATAATAATGGTGTTTTAATGGTCACATGCTATTTTAACAAATCTCAATTAACTTTCCTTTTAAATTTGTAGGTGTTGTTTGGACATAGGTTTTTTTAGTGAATTTTTTTTTTTTTTTTTTTTTTTGTCTATTGTGATATTTTTTCATCTGTTTGTAAAAAAATTATATATTTACATTATACCTGACTAGACAAATATAAAAAATAAAAAAAAATTAAAAATTTAAAGAAAAAAGTTAAATATAATTCATCTCACCAAAAAACATACCACTAAAAAAAAAAATTATTAACTACATTAAAAAATAAACAATCACTAACTATCCACCAACAACCATCCATTATTCACCCAGCATTCATGCACCAACAACCACCCAAGAATTCATTCACCAATAACCACCTACCCAACAATCATCCATTATTCATCCACCATTCACTTACCAATAACCACCCACCAACAACTACCCATCATTCACCTACCCACAATTTTCTCTATAAATTATAACATAAGGTTTTTTATAATTTTCATATTCACCAACCAACAATTTTCATATCTTCTAAACTCTCTGTGCCCACCTACAAGATTTTCTATAATTTTCATATTCACCCACCTACCCACCCACGATGAACAATTTCACTAAAGCCTTCTTCAAATGAGATTTTGATAAATCTTCATCATCTGATGATGATATAATGATGATGCAACTGTTAACAACACAACAACAAAGAATACAAGCATTAACCCTAAACCAACCAAGTAGACATGTTAGTTCCGCAAGTGGTCGTCGATACATTAATCGTGAGAAGGTCAAAGGTGACGAACAAATTTATAAAGATTACTTTATAGATAATCATGTCTACCCTGTAGAATACTTCAAAAAACATTTTCGAATGAGGCAGTCATTATTTCTTAGTATCTTATATGATATTCAACAAGTCAATGAGTACTTCATCCAAACCCATGATGTCACTGGTGCTCCTGGATTATCCGGTGTACAGAAGATGACTGTTGTACTTCGGATCCTACAATATGGCGTACCTACTGATGATGTAGACATGTACATTAGAATTGGAAAAACTTCTGTGATTGTCGCATTGAAGTTCTTTATCAGAACGATTGTTGCTATCTATGAATGCATTTACTTAAGATCCCCAAATGAGTCAGATGCTGCCAAATTATTGCAAGTAGGAGAGTAACGCAAGTTTCTTGGAATGTTAGGGAGTTTGGATTGTATGCATTGGCGTTGGGATAAATGTCCAACAACCCAAGCTGGTGCTTGCACTAGACACTACCACAAACTAACAGTTATACTCGAGACATTCACTTCATACGACTTGTGGATTTAGCATGTTTTATTTGGCATGTCTGACTCTCTGAATGATATTACTGTTCTTGACAGGTTACTTTTATTTTCTAAATTAACTAGAGGACATGCCTATGTTGCTAACTATACCATCAATAATCACGCATACACCATAGGATATTATCTTGGCAATGGTATCTATCCTTGTTGGGCAACAATTGTGAAAACAATATCTCAACCTCAAGGTTTAAAAAGACAACTATTTGCAAGGACGTACGAGACATGTCGAAAGGATGTCAAAAGGGCATTTGGAGCACTCCAAGCACATTTTAATATTGTTAGAGTTCCGGTGAGAGGTTAGAGTGATGAAGATCTATACTACATCGTGAAAACGTGCATTATTTTGCATAATATGATCATTGAAGATGAGCGTAATATTCTAGAAAATGAATGCAATGTAGCACTACTGCAAACTGTTACCACTAATACCCCATGTCAAGCGTCACACGATCCAAATCAAGAGTATGCTAAATTTATGTTGAATTGCCAGAGGATTAAATCTACTGAAACCCATAATACAATTCGTAATGATCTAATTGAACACTTGTGGTCTTGATCTAGAGAGTTAGATTAAGTTTTTATTTTAATATTAAGTTTTTATTTTATTTTTTTTAATGGCACTTACTGTCATTTAATGTCTTTTTATTTTAATAAAATTGTCTTCATTTGTAACTTTATTGCCTTCATTTCAATAATATATGTATTTTTTCATAGTAACATTGAAAAATTAAAATTATACTAAAAAATAATTAACATTACATTGCAAAAATAAAATTGCATTGAAACATAAAAAATACTCAAATTACATTGAAAAATAAATGACAAATACCAGTAATTGCAAAATTAAAAAATATATTCTCCCGTAATTATTCATCAGGAGGCATGGGAAAATAGTAATTTGGGTTGCTGATATGTGCGGACCACTTAGCCAAAATCTCATTTTTGCTCATTATGTAATACACTTTCGTCTGAGGGTCAAAATAAGAAATGTCTGTAGTCATTATCAAACGTTCTTTCTTTTTATCTTAAGTTCTCTCATCTCGTGAAAATGTTCTTCCTTTTTTATCTCAAATTCTTTCATCTCGTGCAATGCTGAAATCTTTTTTTTTTTCTTCTCTTTCAGTTTTTTTTCATTTCCTTCTCGGTAAGATGTTGGTTAAATGTCTCCAACAAATTGTTAAATTTGTGGACTTCAGTTTGAACAATTTCACTCTTCCGAAGCAATTCTTTTGTAGATTTCCTACCCATAGGCCTTTTACTCCTTGCAGAGACATTACCCTCACCGATTGAATTATTACCAACAGTTGGATTGTTACCAACACTTGGATTGTTGTCGTCTTCAAGAGAAATGCAGTTATCCATAGGGGATTTGGAAGCTGAATTAGGGGGAAACGGTGTATGTATCCTTGACTTTATTGTATTCATAAGAGTTACATCTTGCCACCTGATATTGTTTTGCAAGATTGACCAACAATGTTCAAAAGTAAAATGTTTGTTTTCATCTTGATTGTATAAAAGTTTTGCTTAAAGCATCTATATCAATAAAATATTAAATTAATTAATTAGTTAATTTTTATATGAGACAAAATTAAAAAAAAAAACAAAAAAAAACTAACATAATAAATAAAGATTAAATCTTATTATATTAACTTGAGACATCCCACTTGGGTGTAGATTTTCGACTTGCGCCAAACACTCACGAAATTTGTTGCAACATTTCATGATTACACCCCATCGAGATAAGATAGACACTTGTGTTCTTGCATGAGCTTGTGAATTCCCAACAACTGGGTCTTCAGTAATGTGACACCAAGCTCTACAAATTGCCACATCTTCTTGAGTAGTGAATGATTTTCCTCTCTTTGTTTTTGATGAACCTTCCATACTGATTGTGTTAAAAAACAAACAAACAAAAAAATTATGTAGATTAAAAGTTGTGTATTTAAATTGAGATTGGTTATTTATTTTTATAGGGAGTAAAACTATGGCCCTTTTTTTATCCATTTAATTTATAACCGTCAAAAATCAGTTGTTTCAAACTTTTCTGAATTGGAAGGAAAAAAAAGAGTCGTTGCTCAATTTGTATATTCCAATGATAAAAGAGCACTGTTGGATTAAATAATCTAACGATTCACGTTGTTGCCTCTCTTTGTCTCTCTTATCACTCAGTCTCTCTTCATTCTTGTTCATCTCCCAACTCTGCTCTCTCTCTCTCTCTACCCAACACTCTATCTATCTTATCTCTCCAATGCCTCTCCAGAACCAATTTTCATCTGTCTCCCTCGCCCTCACCATCTCCATTCTTCCTCACTCACTCTCTTCCTCTATGTCTCATCTTCTTCATCACTATAACCACAGGAACCACCAATACACCCACTGACGATCTCCAACCCTCAAACCCTAAATGTCCTTCTCTCTTCTCCAACCCTCTTTTCCTTCTGTCTCTCACCTTCTTCATCACTGCAACCACCACCATAACCACAAAAACCATCACCACCACAACCAATAGAACCACCACCACACCCGTCGTCGATCTCCAACTCTCAAACCCTTCGGATCCTTCTCTCTTCTTCAACCCTCTTCTCCACCACAACCCTCCATCTCTCACATTCTTCCTCTTCAATCTCTCTCTTCCTCTATTCTAAACCGCCAATCCCCAACGATTGAAATCCTAACCCTAACCAAAATGATCCTCTTTCTCCCTCTATTCTAAACCTCTTCTCCAACGATCCTTCTCTATCAGTGATGATCCAAACCCGAAACCCTAATGAAGACCATCCAAAGAACACAAAGAAGATCAACCTTCTCTGTCAGGTATGTTTTTTGATTCTGAAATATTGCTTAAATTTATTTATTTATTTATTTGGCTTAAAATTGCTAAAATTGCTATGTTTTTATTGTTTGGTGGTTTTTGGGTGAATTTTGCTTCTGTGTTTGGAACTGTTTGCTGGGAAGGATGATGAGAAAGAAAGGAATGGGCTAATCTCTAACCCTCAAACCCTTTGAATCCTTCTCTCTTCTCCAACCCTCTTCTCCACCACAACCTCTTATCTCTCACATTCTTTCTCTTTGATCTCTCTCTCACTCCGTTCTAAACCGCCGATCTCCAACGATTGAAACCCTAACCCTAACCAAAATGATCCTCTCTCACCCTCTTCGATCTATCTCTCCCTATAGTCTAAACCTCTTCTCCAACAATCCCTCTCTGTCAGTGATAATCCAAACCCAAAACCCTAATGAAGACCATCCAAAGAACACAAAAAAGATCAACCTTCTCTATCAGGTATGTTTTTTTTTTTCTGAAATCTTGCTATTTCATTCTTTTTTTTTCTTTTTTTTGGGCTTGAAATTGCTAAAATTGCTGAAATTTTGTTTTTGTGTTTGCTTTTGAAATTTTGCTTATGTTTTTATTGTTTGGTGGTTTTGGGGTGAATTTTGCTTCTGTGTTTGGAACTGTTTGCTAGGAAGGATGATGAGAAAGAAAGGGATGGGCCGATCTCCAACCTCAAACCCTTCGAATCATTCTCTTTTCTTAAACCCTCTTCTCCACCACAACTCTCCATCTCTCACCTTTTTTCTCTTCGATCTCTCTGTCACTCCGTTTCAAACCGTCGATCTCCAACGATTAAAACCCTAACCCTAACCAAAATGATCCTCTCTCTCCCTCTTCGATCTATCTCTCCCTCTATTCTAAACCTCTTATTCAACGATCCCTCTCTGTCAGTGATGATCCAAACCCAAAACCCTAATGAAGACCATCCAAAGAACACAAAAAAAATCAACCTTCTCTATCAGGTATGTTTTTTTATTCTGAAATCTTGCTGAAATTTCATTCCTTTTTTTTTTTTGGCTTGAAATTGCTAAAATTGCTAAAATTTTGTTTTTGTGTTTGCTGTTGAAATTTTGCTTATGTTTTTATTGTTTGGTGGTTTTGGGGTGAATTTTGCTTCTGTGTTTGGAACTGTTTGCTAGGAAGGATGATAAGAAAGAAAGGAATAGGCCGATCTCCAACCCTCAAACCCTTCGGATCCTTCTCGCTTCTCAAAACCCTCTTCTCCACCATAAACTCTCCATCTCTTACCTTCTTCCTCTTCGATCTCGCTCTCACTCCATTCTAAACTGTCGATCTCCAACGATTGAAACCCTAACCCTAACCAAAATGATCCTCTCTCTCCCTCTTCGATCTATCTCTCCCTCTAGCCTAAACCTCTTCTTCAACGATCCCTCTCTGTCAGTGATAATCCAAACCCGAAACCCTAATGAAGACCATCCAAAGAACATTAAAAAGATCAACCTTCTCTGTTAGGTATGTTTTTTGATTCTGAAATCTTGCTGAAATTTATTTATTTATTTTTTTTGGGCTTGAAATTGCTAAATTACTGAAATTTTGCTTCTATGTTTGCTTCTAAAATTTTGCTTATGTTTTTATTGTTTGGTGGTTTTTGGGTGAATTTCGCTTCTGTGTTTGGAACTGTTTGCTGGGAAGGATGATGAGAAAGGAAGGAATGGAGGAAGGAAACGGTTGGTTTTGGTGACTTGGCAAAGCTTGTGCCATATTTGACACAAGCTTTGGCATTTGCTAAAGATAGTAGCTGCCAAAACTTACCATTGAAGGTGAATTTCTATGAACTATTGCCATAATTAGGTAATAATAGCTTCAACAACTTGTTATTGGAGATGCTCTTAGGGTTTGAGAAATAATATATATACTTAGGTAGTTGGGTCATTTTACAAGAGGTTGTCCTTATAGATAAAGTATTTTAGAATGTGAATGCTTAACTAAAGAAAATCCAAAATTGAATTTATGAATAGAGTACTCTTTTGGGGGGTCATTTTACAAGAGGTTGTCCTTATGAATAAAATATTTTAGAATGTGAATCTTTAACTAAAAAAAAATCCAAGGGGCAAATAAGCCAAATAAGTCAAATAAATTATAATATAAAATTGCAATCAAATATCACTAAGACTTTTTTTAGTTAAACAAATTAAATAAGTTGACTTCTAAATGCTACCACATACACTAGTTGTAAAGTAGTTGTTGTTTTTTTTGTTTTTTTAATTTTTTGAGGCCTATGGTCAAAAACTTAGGGCTCATGCCATATTTAATGGGCTTGACTCAAAGGCAATTCATTTTTTGTTGACAAAAAAGAAAAAAAAAAATTTTGGCTAACCAAAAATAGAAAATAAAAAATATATATTTTCTTTAAAACAAACGGAGCTTTAACAAAGAAGTGAGGAAGATGAGTAATAGTCTTTAACCCATCGTCTAAAGGTTATTATAAAAAATTTATAAAGAAAATGATATTTACTGTAAATATAACAACCCGACCCTCATATATGCTTGTGATATACGTCCGTCCTTTATTCTGTGCTATTAAATGTCTAAACTGAAATTGTCCAAGGGAATAAGGTCAAGTAACTATGTTGTGATGCCTTATGAAATGAATTGTATCTATTAAGAAAGAACTGTATCTGTTATTACTAGAACGATAAAGTAGGAATTGAAGGCCTTACCGGCTCAATAAGCCAAAATTGATCATATATTTAGAACCAGCATAATTTTTAGGTAATATTAAGCACTTTTGTGAAATTTCAATTTTCGGATGTGTAAACGATTGATTTTCGTCTCATTCTCTCCATAAGGATATATATATATATATATATGTGACCTTAGCCATTTGACAAATCAAGGAACTCATAACATAACTTTAGACTTGAGAAGTGAAGGGATAGAGAAAGAAGTCCTCAAGAAGGTGAAGATTGGGCTTAAGGTATGTGAATGTTTGTCTAATGTCCACCTATAACCCTTCTTGTCATAAATTATGTGAAGATGTTTCTATGATCTTATTCCTAAGAGTTGGAATTGTGATGTTGTAAGTTTGAGAAGTAAATGGATAAAATGACCTTACCCTGCATGTTTGATTCAATTTGTAGTCCCTAAGAGAGACCTCACTCTATGTCTTCAATTGACTTGTTTGAATTCAAGGATGTGATATACTTTTATGTTATGAATTGAGATGTGAGAACAAGTAGGAGTCTTGTGAATTGGAGTAGATTTAAGTTGTGGATTTATGATTGGATTTGTTTTTACTCAAATGAAAGATGTAATTTGACCTTGGTTCACATGTATTTACATGCTTTGAACTTATATATTGGTAATTTAAAGCTAGATTTTGAGGCCCTAAACATGTCTACTAGGGGAAGAAATGATGCAAAAATTTCGGACTTTTAGTGCAGAATCGCCGCACGTGCGGGAACCTCAGCCGCACGTGCGGGAGTCACTGCCGCACGTGCGGGAAAATGGCAAAAATTTGGCTTTCAACACTGCAAAAAAAGCACGTGCGGGGCCTCAATGCCGCACGTGCGGGAGGTGTGCCGCACGTGCGGGAGATCCTAGCCCGCACGTTCGGCTCAAGCCAGAAAAATCGGGATGCTCCGTTTTGCATGTTGGGTTCTCTAATGTTGTCAAAACCTGCAATTTATGTTGTTTGAATGTTCGTTAATGTAATCAAAGTAAGTGAATCGAATGATTGGTTAACAAGGAAAAAGAAACTAATGTGATTTTCATGTGTACATGTGTGTAGGGAACACCTCAAAAGGAAGCGCACCGCCACAACACAGTGAGTAATAGTACTTCAATGTATCCCTATTCAGCATGTATTATTTATGATGATTGTGACCTTGTAGAAAGTATTATCGTACTACATTGATGTTATATCTTGACGTTACGAATTCCACTATTAAACTTGTGTTGGCATGAAATGATTGGTATGAAATGATATGTTTGCCATAAGTGATTTGATACGAAATTGTGGTTGTGAAGGGATACACACCTTATATGAAAACTTGTGACTAATGGAATGTAACAAGGCAAGTATAAATTTGTGAACCAATGTGGCTTAGTGCCATTGTGAATCAATGTGGCTTAGAGCCATTTGTGAACCAATGTGGCTTAGTGCCATTGTGAATCAATGTGGCTTACGACCATTTGTGAGCTAATGTGGCTAAGAGCCCCAATGTGAAATTATGAGGCCAAGGGCCGTTTGTGAACAATGAAATTATGAGGCCAAGGGCCGATGTGTGAAATATGAATAGCACTATGATGAGCTTGTGACTTAAACAGAACCAAAGGTTTATGTGATAAATTGTGAATTGTGAATCCAAGGACTCTTTCCGAATGTGTGGAGTTCTTAGGCTAGGGGCCACATTATGACAATTATAAACCGATTATGTTGTCCCAATAAGCCGTACAGAGACAGACTAATTACATGCGTTCAGCATTAAATATGTTTACAAGCATACTAGTACTATTATTCACTGAGCTTGGCTCACCCTATGTTATGTCTGTTTCTGTAGGTAATCAACCAGGAGGTCGATCCTAGCTCGGCATCGTCATACTTTTGTCAGCCTAGGCACAGTCAAACCTGGAGTCGGGACCCTACTTTTGTGGAAGTTGTTAGATGTTGACTCACACTTTTGTTATTGGCTTAAGTGATATGTACCTAATGACTCTGTTGTACCCCATCTCGGGGTTAGTTCTGTCTATGTCTGTAAATAACTAACTCTTAAATGTATTTTAGCTTTTGATGTACTTGCCCTGTAAAATGTTTTGATCCTGGCATGATTCAGTGGCTCAATGGATGTCATACTTTTTAGTTTTTATTAATTATGTTTTATAGCTTCCGGGCAGGCCCCTCTATGGATCCAGGCTACGTGTTATCTTCTGTCCAGGTCATGCCCAAACTTTTAGGGGCAAGTTTGGGGCGTGACAGTAAAAAACTCCAATTGTTCAAAACTGGTAAAATAAGGTCTCATTGGAACATTTGAAATGGGAAATTTCAATTCAACTATGTTTCACAACAGAATGAAAGCAATTTTACCCCTATTTCCAAATATTTTTCAAGTGGAATTGACCTTTGATAGATTTCAAGGAAAATTAAGCAGCTTTACAATTCATCCTTCGTTTGGAATTTTTTCCAGATAGTACCCTTTCTGCTTTCTGTGGAACTTAACCTGCAATGAAAATCTATCACAGTTTTTTTTTATTATTATTATTAAAAAAAAAAAGACGCTTCGTGAAGACATCATAGCATCTGTGAATCCTGACGTTAAAGTAACCAGTTGCCAACTATATTTAACCCAACCCAAATGAAAGGACCCATCACCGGGGCAAGATAGGAATGCACCATCCTTCAACACAAGAAACAAAGCCACAATCGGAGTGCACCATAGTCAGTTTCATCATCTGAAAAATAAGCTGCTAATCACGTCCCTCAGCAGTCGAGCCTTGCTCAACTGTGTGGAAGGAAGGCACCTTTTCACCCCATCACCACCCCGGTGGTAAAATCTATCACAGTTTGAACCATGGTTTCAGATGAATCCCAGTAGGGTTATTTTTCTACAATACAATAATAATAATAATTAAAAGAATCCTCTAAATTAAAAGCGTACACCCCTTTTTCTACTATGTACAATTTTCTTTGCAACTATTTATTTGGAGCACATACCATAGCTTGGATTATGGAGAAAACGACAGCCATAGACTCGCGATGCTAAACGACACATGCTAAAACTAAAACACACACTAGAAAGTGCATAGAAAACAACAAGAGGTGTTCATGCCACCCCCTAATCCAATCAAGACCCAATTCTACTCTCCCTCCACAAGTCTATGAAATTCCTTATGAACAACTGCCCTAGTTGTGCTGTACACCATACCTCTCTAAGACTTCTGGGATTTAAGCCTTCTGAGATAGTCTGAGGATACCTCTGGAAATGTCTTTGTGAACGAGCAACTAGAAGCTTGCAACCTTACCTGGACTTTATTCTGGTGGACACAAAGGGTTTCACACCAACGAGGACAACACAAAACTTGTTCAGTGTTTTTTGCCAGCTGAAAATTGATAACAGGAAAGCATAAGCTAAAAACGCCCATCCCTCAACTTCTCAATAATCAGCCTTTTTAAACTATTTACACTTCATATAAGTAGAAAATACATCAAACACTCACACGCACAAACAAACAAACAAAATAACCACCACTATAAAAGGCACCAAACAGGGAGACAACTTATGCCTAGGTAGTATTGTGAACAGACAATAGAGCACACTCAACAATGCTAATGTGCCAACAAAAGTTGCTCAAACAGTGGTCAGAAAATTAAGTGTAGACCATATTCTTCCATATATAACCCACATCCCACTAAATTTGTTATTTTTTCCTACATTACGTTTTCTAACTCTCTAGCATTTCCTTAACCCTAGAAATTGGTGCATATGAACAAGAATCACATTTGTCTCACGTGCAACTCAAGATAATGAAGCCTCATGTATACCTTGAAACAATGTTTCGAATCATGTGGTATAATATAACATAACCCACATATCCCATCAATCTCATCAGCATCCAAGTAAAATCTGACCCTATATATATATCACAATTTCCTGTAAAAGCAAAGACTTGAATAAAATTTGTTCCAGTAAAAGTCAAAATTTGAAATTACACCAACCAAGCAAAATGTATATAGTTGCTTCCCCTGCAAATATCTCATACTGCCTGACCTACCAAGAACATTATGAGTTGTCCCGAGTCCAGTGCTTGACACGGGTAACAAATACATACCTAGTCACTCGACGAAGTTTGTCAAAAAAGAAAGTTTGGTCCATTAGTTCTTTCACTGAATTCTAGTTTTGTGTCATCTTCAGAAAAAATACTTGTATCCAAACACTAAAAGCACCATAACAGACAAACCAGCAGGAGCAGCCCATACCCAGTAGTTGGTAGATTTTTTCCGCTTGAGAATGTCACGTGGAACCGACACTGGGCCTTTAGGTCGGTTTCTGTACCTGACCAGATTCTCCTTTCGGTCCTTGCTCTTTGATGGAGCTGACGCTTCAACTTTTTCATCAGCCTTTTCTGGTTCGGTAACCTCTGCATCTGCTTCAGTTGGTTGTTCCTCTGGTTCAGAAGCAGGTGCCGAAGCTCCAGCCTTCTTCTTTGCCTTCTTTTCACGATCCTGAGGTAAATTAAAAAGAAATCCCATTAGTTCAAAATTTGGACAAAATTGCTAGTTTACATAGGCCTTGTTTGGTGCAGCTTATGGGGTTCCTTATAGCTTTTTTTATTTTGAAAATTTTTAGTGTTTTTGGTGCAACTTCTGTTTACTGCTTATAAGGCAGAAATAGCTTAAATAAGTTCTAAAAAACTGATTATTGAAAAGTAGGGAAGGGTGTTTTTGGCTCTCTTTCTGATATCAATTTTTAACTTGCAAAAAGATGCTCCAAACAGGCCCATAATCTGGAAATTGAATAAATTGAACTATAATTTCCTTGAGCTTCTTTTCAGCCTCTTTCTGAGCTTTTATAACTGCTTTCGCAGCCGCTTTCTCTGCCAATTTCTTCTTCCTCTCCAACGCTTGCTTAGCTTTTGCAATCTCCTCTTCTCGTCTTATCTCCTTCAACTTCGCTTCATCAACTTCATCCCGCTTAGGTTTCGAATCTTTTTGTGGTTTTTCAGACACAGAGATTATCCCTTTGCCTTCCACGTCAATAGGCAGCTCCAAAGTAGTTCCCGTTGCTTTATCCTTCACTTCTTTCTGGATTTTGTTTTTCACTTCTTTCTGGACTTTTTCAGCAAGTGAGGTATTGTGTTTTGGAGCGGAAGTAGAATCTTCTTTTGGTTGTTTTACATTGGTTTTCGTGGCTGTCTCGGTTACAGAGGAAGACGGTGGTGCTTCCCGTATCACCAATGGCTTCTCATCAGGGTTCCTCATGCGTCCATCCCTGCTCAACTGCCGATTGTCCAATGATGCCAAAATTCTCCTCTCGTAATCATCCCTAAAAGCCTTATTATTGTTCCAGAGTGACATAAATTTGTCGACCTAATCAGTATAAGATAGAGAGGATAAGTAAATAAGTTAACCAAAACATAAAATAGCAATCTCATATCTGTCTTATTGATAAAGGACAGTTTGGGTCCAACAAACCTCCATATTGACAATTTCTTTAAGGGCTTCAATATCCTTCCTCGCAGCAAGGTCTCTGACCTTGGTCAAGAGTGTGCGACTTTGATAAAAGCAATCATTCTGAGAAACAGGAAGACATTAAGTAAAGATATGATCATTTATAATTTTTTTGAATTATAAATCATTTTACCAAAGCAAGCTTGAAATATAATACAAAAATGCTTCCCCATCTTAAATTGTCAAGAATCAAAGCAGAATGAAACAAACTGGGAACATGGAGGCAATATCATAAAAGAGAGAAAGTAATTAAATAACGATAACATGATACATATCAGTACCGGCAAAACGGTCATACATCAGTAAATAACGGCAGCATTGGAAATACAACATCCCAAAACATATTGACCGATATAATACGTAAAGATCAATATTTAAAACCGTATCATTAACATTCAAGTACCTCACAAAAAGATGAACCTTACTCTTTACAATGCAACCAACCAATGTAACAATGCAAGCTGTTACAGAATTTTACGAAAATCATAAAAGAATCTGTTTTTGTATGTCAGTGGTCCTATTGTGCATGGAGTGATCCTACTGTTAAGAGTTTCTCTGTCAAAATGACTTCCATCAAAATACAAACTCTGGTTCTACTCTTGCATTTTATTGTTTTGCTTATTTAAATCAACTTATAAGCAAAATTTTAGTTCCCAATTCTTCTCTCCAAATATCAATGCAATATCTCATTAATTTTCAAATTGGGTGTCCTTCATGAATTCCAGAAAACAACAAATTAAAAAAATATATGTTGTCTGATGGCAATAAGAATGTAATAGATAAAAATTAACAATTCCTTGCAGTTGAATACAGAGAAACTTACAGCTATGGGGTCTTTAATGTCATAAGCATTGTAAAGAAGTCAATTACATTATTACAGTACAATTTTCTTCATCTCCATTTCTACTATTTCTATATGATGAAGCAACAAATAGGTATACCTAGCAAAAATAATCTAACCAGCAATAAGCCCCAAAACCAAAAGTGTATACCCATTTGTTGAAGTGTATGGTGCTTCGTAGCTAAGTAATCACTTATCCAACTGTTCTGGGATTTCATGGTCTTTAATCTTTATTACAATCCCTTCTCACATGCTTGTTTATCGTATTTTTTAAGGTAATTTGTTAAACAAAATTAGAGAAGAGTTGACTCCAAGATGAGTACTTTCCACAAGGACTAAATTAAGGTACTAAACACCATAATAAGATACCATCCATCAGATTTTTTTTCTCTTTTTTTTTTCACTTGTTTCCTCAGTTTTCACACCCTTTTTTTTTTTCTTCTTATACTGGACGCCATACTAGGATACCACTCATCACTCGTTTTCTCACTAACTTTTATCATATTTTTTTCTTTTGTTTCCTCATTGCCAATTTGAACCTTCCCTTTCGATGTCACTGGCAAAGATTAGTTCATCAGTTCTGAAGAACCTGATATACTGTTCAAATATTAAGGTGTAGACACCCCATTTTTGACCGCCTTTAAGACTTGGACGCGACTGATGGTTTTGAAAGTTGTGAGGGTCGATTTCTTCGGCAAGAGGAGAGTCAAATCTCAACTTCGTACCCCTTTTTGGACCAAAACAATCTTGATCAAAAGATTTTAGATCTTAAAACCCTCTCTTTCAAAACGTTTTTGAAATAAAATTTTTACGATGTTCCGAGGCTCGCATTTTGTCAAATGTTGCGCTTTTCGGTAAACCGAGCAAGGACAAAGTGGAAATGAACGAAAGAGAGACGAAATCTTTGAAAAAACTTTCAAAACACCTTGCCTAGGGGTTTGGAGTTGAAGAAAAGAGGAGAAGAGAAAGCAAAACTAGTTTGGGAGAAGTTCGGCATGAATCCGGATAGAACCAAATCTACGCGGCTTCACCGAAACGGGCATAACTCTTTGCACAGGAGGAATTTTAATGCGAGGTTGGCGCCATTGGAAAGCTAACTTCTGGGGTTTCAATGTGGCTACATGGCAAACCAGAAAATCAGATGGCCGACCAGCTTTTTTGGTCAAAAGTGGTTCAGCATGAATCCGGGAAGGAGAGAAAACATCTGCGCGGTTTCACCGAAACGGGCATAACTCTTTGCACAGGAGGAATTAAGATATGAGGCTACCACCGTTGGAAAGCTTACTTCCGGGGCTTCATTTTTCACTCAAGAATCTCCTAAGAACAAGTCCGGGTGGGGGAGGTTGAAGTACGTTTGGACCGAATCTGCATGGCTTCACCAAAACTGGCATTACTTTTTGCACAGGAGGAATTTTAATGCAAGGTTTGCGGCATTGGAAAGCTAACTTCAAGGGCTTCATGGACGACCAGCTTTGGAGCTTAAACCTTTTGACCCCTGGTCGGCCGACCAGGGGGAGTGGCCGGCCGGCCACTTGAACTGGCCGGCTTGCTTCTTGCTTTTTGCCCTCTCTGAATACTTTACAGCTGTGCCAGTTGGGGGGCATTTGGTGCATCCTCCATACCCGTGTATGGAGGATCTTTGAAGCTTCCAAGAGAAGCTTTGACCTCTCTTCTCTATAAGAGAGGCCCTCCTCTTCATATCTAATGGTTAGACATTTTTGCTTAAGGCTTATAACCTCCCTCCTCCATTGTCACTATTCCAAGCTCCAAACCATAATCTTCTTGGTCCATTTGTACTACAACCCTTAGCACCACACCTCCATCATCCATTTCAGCACCTTGGAAATCATTTGCAGAGGTTGAAAGCTCACCAACTTGGTCCAAAAGCTGCTGGTGGTCGGCTCTTCAAGGGTAAGTGTCTAAATCCCTTAAACTTGCATTTTTTTGCTTCATTACTGTTAAAATCCACCTACTCTCCACCTACTTCACCCACTTAAACCTACTCCACTAAACCTAACCCACTACACCACTACCACCTCACCTACTCCACTAAACCTAACCCACTACACCACTACCACCTCCACTTCACCTACTCCTTACCTACTACACACTCACCCTCTTCTATATATAGGAATCATGAATCATTGTAATAGATATCAATATAAATCAATCAATAATACAATTCTCTATTTCTCTTTATACATTAAATTTCTACATGGTATCAGAGCAAGGTTAAGCACTTAGTATTTTTCGTTTCACCGGCGGGCGGCAACCTCGCCTTGGCCGCCCGCCGGACCTCAACCTATTCTGCTTATTTTCTACACATACCTTCCCATCACTGCCTAAATCCTCTCTCTTGAGGCCAATGTGAATTCCTCTTCTTCATAATCTGCACTAACTGTGGCATCTTTTCCTGGGGCAAACTCTGTAACCCAACACTCAATCTATGCTTCTCCTCCATGCTCATTTGCCTCTTGTTAGGATCCTTCGCCTTCGGCTTTGGTTTGGGCTTCGCCACAGCCTTGAGCTTCACTGCAGCTTTCAGCTTCACTGCAGCCTTCGGTTTCAAAGCAGCTTTTGTCTTAGCCGGAGCCTTCTTTTCCTTTTTCGCTTTTACAGCCTTCGGCTTTGCAGCAGCCTTCGGCTTTGCTTCCCTCTGGTGGCTCCCCAGGTTCCACCTGAGCTGCATGATTCATTTATAGCTGCAATTGATAAGGGAAGTATTAGAACAATGCCCAATAGAAGTATGCCAGCTGCTCCTTACCCTACTCCTGGAGCACTATTAATAGGTGATGCTTTCAACATGCGTCATCCTTTAACTGGTGGAGGAATGACTGGAGCCCTATATAAGGTGTTTTGTGCATCTCCTGATCAAGCAAGGAAGGAAATGCGTGAAGCATGTTTTGATTATTTGAGCCTTGGAGGTGTGTGTTCAACAGGACCAGTGGCTTTACTCTCTGGTCTAAATCCTAGCCCATTGAACTTGATACTCCATTTCTTTGCTATAGCCATATATGGTGTTGGCCGTCTCTTGCTACCATTTCCTTCCCCTAAGCGCCTGTGGATAGCAGCTAGATTATTTTTGGGTGCATCGGCTATCATTTTTCCCCTCTTTCTCTCACATGGGCTTGTCCCCTCTCTCTCCTCCGTTTGATTTCAAAATCCATTATTTTTATTTATTTTCTCCAAACCACTTTCCTTATTTCCCCCATCTTTCATTTTGATTTCAAATATATTTTTATTATTTCTTTCTTTATTTTTCTTTCACATTATTTTTTAATCTTTTTCAAATTCCATTCATACCATATAGCTTTGCACACCAAACCATCTTTTATTCATCTCAGGGATCAACCCCGATCACATTTTTAACAAAAAAAAAAAAAAAAAAAACAACCACAACAACACAAACCACAACACCACAAGATTTGTTTTCTTTTCTGCAGACGGCCACCCACCGACCTCACTTTTTCGCCTATTCCGCCGGTCTTTTCTTCTTGCCTCCGTCCTGGGCGGCCCTTGACGGTGTTGCCTCCGTGTTTCCCACTCCACTGGGCACGATCACTCCACCCTGCTCCTCCACTACAGCATATGGCGGACCTCCAAATCGGAACATAACGGTGGCCTTCCGCTTCAGCTCCTTATTTTCCGCCTTTAGCACACTTATCTCTGCTCGCGCATCCTTATACATGCGTTGGAGCAGAGCCAGTTGGGCGTTTAACTGCTGCACCTCATTTGTCCTACTCTGCAGCCGGTGCGACAAGTTTGTGACCGCAGTCATAGTTTCAACACAGGACTTCAATGTATACTGATTAGCTTCAATATCTGTTTGCACTGCCATTTTTTGCTCCACCGACCGCATCGGAAAGTTCAACGGAGCAAAACCAGAGGTGTTTGGTTGAGGTTCACAGGCCACCGCACCAGTTATCTCTTTTGTTGACTCGTTGAGGTCGGGAAAGAGAGTGAGCAGACCACGGGAAGAAGAGGCTATGTTCTGGGTAGCTGAACGGGAAGAAGAAGCCATGTTTTTGGGTTGCTGAGTGTTTCAGAGAAGGGTTGGTTACAGAATGTTACAGAGAACGAAGAGGTTTCAACTGGTTTGTTATGCTTCCAAGCCTCAGACTTCGCTTTGGTTTATAAAGACAGAGACGACGAGGCCGACACGCGCTCTGTCAATCACGTGCATCGCCGCGTGTCAGGCGCCCCTTTTGATGGCTCGACGCTTTCTGTCGGGCACGTCTTTTGATGAAGTGGGCGCGCCTTTTGATGGCACGCCTTTTTATGGATTGGGCACGCCTTTTGATGGCACGCCTTTTGAAAGAATGGGCACACCTTTTGAGGGTGCGACTTTTTAAGGGTCCGACAAGACTCTGTAAACTGTCCCGACATTGATTCCGGTTAGCTCCTTCATGGGTCCGACAAGACTCTGTAAACTGTCCCGACATTGATTCCGGTTAGTTTCTACAAGGGTCCAGCAAGACTCCGTAAACTGTCACCACAACTGTCACAACATTGTCTGCTACAACGGTCCGACATGACCCCATAAACTGTCTTCTACATCGGTCTGACACCGCCATCCAGTGTCCTCTACACCGTTATGACACCACCATACAGTGTCCTCTACATGGTTATGACACCCCCATACAGTGTCCTCTACAATGTTATGACACCACCATCCAGTGTCTTCACCAATGGTCTGACACGACCATACAGTGTCTCTTATCCTCTTTTATTTTTATGTATTTTCTTGTTTTGTTATTCTCTCCAAACTCAAGTTGGTTAGTTCCTATCCCCCTTGAGTTTGCGGGGGGCTGTTAAAATCCACCTACTCTCCACCTACTTCACCCACTTAAACCTACTCCACTAAACCTAACCCACTACACCACTACCACCTCACCTACTCCACTAAACCTAACCCACTACACCACTACCACCTCCACTTCACCTACTCCTTACCTACTACACACTCACCCTCTACTATATATAGGAATCATGAATCATTGTAATAGATATCAATATAAATCAATCAATAATACAATTCTCTATTTCTCTTTATACATTAAATTTCTACAATTACTTAGCTTCACTTGCAAGTATTTCTGGGCTTTGTCATAAACTATAAAGTGTCATATTTTGAGCTCCTCTTAAACTTTGTTTAAGGGCACTTTGCTGTTTGAGGTCATCTACTTCCCCTTACCCTCTATCTCTCTTTTAGGGCTATTTTTTACATCATACTTTAGCCTTACTTGTGAACATTTTCGAGATTTGTTATAAACTGGAAAAAGTCTTGTTTTGAGCTCCTCTTCAAGTTTGGTTAAGGTCCCATTTCTGTTTAGGGTCATCTTCCCCCTATGCATGCTTCATCTCTTCATGATTAAGGCTATGCATTAGAGCACTTGCATTGGCCATGGTTTGGCCTCTTAGCCACTGAAATCCAGTGGATTTTCAGTGGCTTAGATGCATTTTTGAGGGTCAAAATTAGAGGGGGGTGACCCCCTCTCTCCTTGTCTTGTTTGGGGGTCTTTTGGGCCTTCCAAAGGGACCCTATTTTGCATGCATCGAAGTCATGTTTCAGGCCTCATTCTGTGAGTTTTGGGGTCTGCCTTGGGTCTGTCCGGGGCCCTTTTAATCATATTTTATATCTATAGTGTATGTGTAGAACAATTCCATTCAAGGCCTTTTGAGGGGGCCTTTCATCGTATGCTTCCTTGACTGATTTCAGGGCCAATTTTGTGAGTTTTAGGGTTGTCATAACTCATTTCCAGAATTTGTTTAGTCATGATAAGTGTCTATCTTGTATGTGCTTAACAACCCCTTGAATGGCCTTCCAAAGAAGCCCCTCATTTTTGCATGCGTTGGCTGCATTTCAATGATTATTTGGGCATATTTTGGCATGTTTTGTTCACTGTTTTTGGCTAGTTTGATGAGATCTCATGCGCATCATATAGTTGTAATGCAACCCATACTTACTAACCAATGTTGCATGCTATTTTAGTCCATCATGTTAGCATCTTTTGGCCATGCTTTAAACTGAAAATGTACATGTTTTGAGACTGCCTTGGCTCTGTCTTTAGACTTCATGATCAAATAATGCTTGCTTTGTATACTTGTGGTTCAATGCATTGGACTAGTTTTGAGTTTCGGGGCTTATTCCATGCATCGGGTGCCATATTTCTATGTTTCGGGATCATTTAGCATCATATTTTAGTGCTGAAAATTACATGTTCATAGGCCATCTTTCATCCCTTGCCATGCTTTGGTAAAGTGGCATTTGATGCCTTAAGTTCGGTCCTCGGTATGCGTGCATGTGTGCACGCATTTCGATTGTCTCATTTTCATCTAATGGCCACTGATGTGAGTGTGGCTGAGGTCCACTCATGTTGGTGTAAGTCCATCGTGCATTGTGTATGCCATTTCAATCCATAGCATTGCGTATGCTAGGTTGCATCTTAGAGCATTGTGTATGCCATGTTACATCGAGCATTGTGTATGCCATTTCATAGCATTGCGTATGCTAGGTTGCATCTTAGAGCATTGTGTATGCCATCTCATTTGCATTGTGTTTGGGATAAGAGTTAGCCCGAGCACGGAAAACGATGGACGTTTCATACTCCGAGTGACAGAACGTGTCTCAATTCCCCGTCACCGATACTCCGGATTACCCGTGATGGAGTTTAGGTTTTGTTGTGTTTTCATGTGCATTCATCTCATATTGAGTCGTGCAATTCGGCTCCTCGGCCATTATGCATCAATATGCGTGATTGGTGGCACGAGGATCGAGGACTACACTCCCTGAAGAGTAGTCATGCATACATATGTGAAATACTTTGCCATGCCCCTTTGTTGCTCTCTGTTGCAGTAAATCAGAAATCAGCGGCCTTCTGGAGCGTTGCGCAATATTCCGAAAACAATTGCAAACAGAGGCGAATCGGGATATCGCAATGGATTTCTGCGCTAGGCAACTCAAGCATGCATCTCCCATCATTCGGAACAGAGCTGAGGCAGTCCATAGGCTTGTATGCTAATTTACTCGCTTTCCTAGATTAATTTGTTAATTAATTAGGGTTTTGTAATATTTAATTATTCATTTCGGACTGTACTATTTATTCGGACTGTATTATTCTTTCGGACCCTCCGAGCGAGGGCACAATTGTAATAAGTGTGCGTGCGTGTGATGTATGTCTTCCAACCCCACGTCTTTCTCTCTTTTATTTACCAGCTTATGATGGTTAGATTAGGGCATGTTTCAATTAACATACAGTATGATAGCATGTTTGCATCATTCATCTGTCTTACATCCACCGGGCTTGGCGCACCATACTAACTGCATTTGTATTTCAATTCCAAGTTGAATACGTGTTAGCTGTAGCATTTCATATGCCATCTTAGAATAGCCGAGCCTATCTTAGTTGCATTTTGCATGTGTTGCATTAGGCACTTCTATATATTTAGGATCATACATGATTTCTAATCAGCTTCTGTTTTGGCTTGGAGTACCAGGTAAACTTTTATGCTTTAGCATCCTTGCATGTGTGTGAGTGACTGCCATGATAGCATGCTTACCATGAGACTATGTGCTTATATGATGTAACTGCCTGAATGCCTGTGGTGAAGGTTGGGTTATTTGGATTGGAACAATTCATTAAATACGAGTTTTAAGCACACTTGATAGTGACAAAATCATGTTTTTCTAAGCCCACCCGAGGGTGGCAAATCCACGTCTTAGCCTACTTACGAGTAGCACCATCAAACCATTTTCAAATAAACAAACATGAGATGTTTTGTTCCAATTCAGGCAACCCAGTCTATACTTGTATGATGTGCGCATCACATAGTAAATCTAGGCTAATAACCGGAATAAGAACACATAATGTTTTCAAAATTAGATATCATGGTTAGTAGAGGCCGATCTTTGATCGGGCGAGCGGGGGTGCTCACTAAGTGACCTTCCCCAATCGTACCCAAGTTCCCGAGCCGAGGCAACTTTGGTGATGACGGACACGTGGCCTTAGGCAACGAGTCAGGGTTTCTTAAATTTCCCAAAATAAAATATTTAGGTGGCGACTTTGTATTTGGCAAAGCGGTCCATTTTGACACTTCTTTCAAAAAATATGTTTTCAAAAACGATTTGCCGGATTTGGACTCTTTGATGATTCATCGGTCTTGCATTGCACTCTGCGAGATTAGATACAGGACCGTGACATTGAGTCCTGAACTATAGTGAGCCCAATGAACAAAACGGGGGGGATTTCCTCCCGGGACGTTCGGGGACGTTCTACATAAGGGAAGGAGAAAAAATTATGAAAATAAAATAAAATAACATATAGGTTCTTTCCACCACATGCTTGAGAAACTTAATAGTAAAAAAAAAAAATTAAAATAACTTCATTTTGTATCCAGGATTTATGAACTGCTAATAATCTTCAAAATCCAAATAAATCATTAAGTGTATCCCCTTGCAAATTGCAAAATCTTACTTGGGTCTGTGGTCATATGCATCAATTATACATAACGAATTGGACAAGAAGAAAAAAATTTATTCTACCAATTCAAGTCAAATTTAGTTAAATTACCCATAAGGAATTGAACCAGGAATGCATGTGAAGGATCAATAGTCCATAGGTACTGCATTTGCAATTGGTGTTAACATAACTTGACTAAATGGATGGTTAATTTTTTCTTTTTTTGGATTTTTGGCATTCACTTAATCCCGTCCCTATAAAATTTATTATTTATCAAAAAAGATTAAAAATGTAGGGAAAGAATGAGTTCCCATACGGTTAGTGCCACTTTAAAGTGGGATGGAAGACAATCAAAGATCCTCATAAATTTCCAAAGTATCTAGTATATGCTACCATCATGTTACTTCCATCATTTTCTTAGCTGTCACAATTTTCCTTGGGCAAAAAGTCATAATGACATCCACTCCCATCTTTCCCATTTAACAACTCTCTCATATAAACATATTTGATATTCCTTGATTTTTTAGTATTTTAAATTAATCTAAGGAAAGACAAGACCTGGTTATCATAAAACGTGATGAAACTTAGTCCATATAACTATGAAAAATCAGTGGGCAATACCCAAGTAGCAGGGGAAAAGGCTGTCACTGACTCACTGGGCAATGAGCCAAAGGAAGAAAAAAAGGGCTAATCTCAGCATCAACCACAAATCCCCCCCCCCCCCCCCCAAAAAAAAAAAAAAAAAAAACATTGATGATGATAAGGAAGTTACATAACAGCTCAGTATGGAGTTTTGTAATGGGAGGTAGGGCAACAACTCCCATTACAAAATGTCTTTAATCACGCACCTAGGAGACTTGAAAAATAAATTCTCTTGATTTGTATCGAACATATTTATTAACATATACATGCAAATACCTATACATATACCAGTGGCCAAAAGAAACAAATAAATAAAAGTAAATAAAAAAAATAAAAGCAGAACAGAGAAATAAGAACTTTCATATAGCTGACTAAAAATGCCTCAGCCGCAACATCAATACTTGCATTTGATAAACTACAATAGCTTATTTATTGTGAGGATGATTACTCAACCAAATGCAGATTTCCTAACACAAAAGTGCCCAAGGATCCCTGGTTATTTCAAAATTGTTGTCTAGGCATTGGTCAGAAACAAGCATCACTGAAGAGGTAATCTTATCCCTGACTATTTTGAAGAAACAATTAGGGCTGCAAAACAAACCAAGTACTCAAGCTTGACTCATGTTCGGCTCAAAAACTCATTCGAGATCAGCTTGTTATGTAAGCAAGTAAACTGGGAACACATTTTAAAACTCGTTAAGTTTTCAAGGTAAGCTTGAACAACCTACTATTTGGCTCAATAAGCATATATGCACTATAAAAGATAAATAAATAAATAAACAAACTACTCGAGCTCAACTCATATTCGGCTTGATAAAAGCTTGTTTGAAACTGACTCGTTATATAAACAAGACAAGCTTCAACATGTTTCGAAACTCATTAAGTTTTCAAGCCAAGTTTGAACAACTTACTACTCGACTTGTTTGCAGCCCTGGAAACAATTTAACTATCCCCACTACCCCAACACTAAGGAAAATTAACAAACAGATATTCCACAAGATAGTAACACAAATTTAACAAAATCAATATTTGTAATAATATTAAACATTGACAAATAAACCATAAAGCAGTTCTAAGTCCAAACCAAAGAAAACGACAAAAAGTTGTATTAGAAAATAAACCAACATACCCCCGCATTAAGCTGTTGCTTCAAATCAGAAAAAGTTTTATAAGCAGTTTTATATTTCTCTGTTGCCGCATCCAGCTCATCGGCTAGAGAATTAATTTCTTTTTCTAAGACCTCCTTTTCGTCAGTAAGTTGCTTAATCTTGGCCTTAACTACCTGCTGTTCCTTTCTAACTCCATCCAGATCAACTCCCATAAGCTACAATGCAGCCACTATTAGCAATAGCAGATATGAGAGTAAAGGGAGTAGGATGACATGAATAAAGAGAATTGTCTTACTTTAACCTGGTCCTGAATGACATCTTTTTCACCCATCGAGTCTTGAATCTTTGCCCTCATAGCAGCATTAGCAAGTACTTTTTCCCTTGTCCCTTCAAGCTGTTTAATTTCCTTAAGGATTTTCTTTTCCTCGGAAAGTGGAATACTTTCATGTTGAATACGGTATTCCAAGCTCTTGATCTGCATTTAACAATTACCAAGGAAGGATATAAAAGCAAATACAACGAAACACTACAGCTTTAAATATGTAATGGTAATTTTTCATTTGAAAATTAGAAAAGAAAGGCAAGGAGTCCCTGCAGCACAAAACTTGCAAATGAGTTCAAACGATCCAAAAAGCTAAATATTAGAAGCTTACAAGATAATTAAGCTCTTCCTCAGATGAACATATACCAACACCTTTCTCACGATTGACACTGTTTGTGTTACGCAACTTGCCCAGTGCCTCATGCAGAGGTTCCATCTCTTTTCTCTTCCCATTCACGATATTCCAGTACTGCCTATTCTCATCGTTCAGAGGCCTCATTAGCTCAATCACCCGACTTCTCTCTGCCTACAGAAGACAGAAAATAAATGCAGTAAAGTCAAACAATTTATAGATATAAGAATGATTGTTGGCCAGGGCTTCATTCAATTAACTCACACGTTATTTTGATCAAATGTTGACTCCAAATTCTGATAAAGAAATATTAATTAATAAAAAACAATACTCAGACAACAGATATCGCATCACAAAAGCAACTTTAATGTTGGTATTTCAGAAAGAAAAATATTAGACTCAGAAGTTAAGTGATTAGACTGCCAATTAGCAAAGACCTAGCTGCATGATCCAAGCCAACTAATTGAAGATAAATATTTGTTATAGTTTCCAATTAATCATATAGTAAGTTCATGGTTGTTTTAATTGTACAAATAAAAGATCAAACTTTTTTGTGAACAATGTTCAATTTTGTCATTTTTTATTTCTTAACAGCTAGTCATTCAAAATGGAATTGGAAAAAGCTCTTGAGCTTTGAATGTGTTAACCATGCTTAACCTGTTTAAGTGCATATACATATGTGTGTGTGTGTAAGATTGTCCTACATTGATCTCCACTAGATGCATGCATATATAGAATTAAAATGAAAAGATACTATTTTTCTTTGAAAACCAACAAAAAAAATTGCATACAATTAACACACTCCAATAAACCATTCTATCATCTATCACCAGCTTGATTATTATGAGCTTCATTCAAGGATAACAAATGTTACAAAATTAGTTTAAAATAAAGTTCAGCATACCTTTTTAGCCCAGAATTTGTCACTAATCTGAAACTTTGCTTGATTCTTCTTTTGCTGGTCCTTATCGGCCAGCTCCACTTTGGCTTTCAGTTTTGGGTCCTCATATGTTCGATACTTGACCAAATAAAAAGAATGGATCTGCTTAGGTTCAGGCCATTCATCACCCACATCCTTTGGGAAGTCAGCCACAGGGATGTTGCTTCCTTCTCTATCAACCGGCTCATCCATGCCATGTGAACCAAATTTTATGGGTTCATTAAGCCCGGTTTCCTGATTCAATGTCCCATTTTCCTTCTCATGCAACAAAGAGCTGTTTTCTTCACTCCCAGATTCCACAGAAACTGGCACCAACTCAGATTTCACAACCTCCACGTCCATATTTTTCCACCAGAAGTTAACCCACAAACACCCTTACAAGATCCCGATTCCTTAAAAAACACACAAATCAAGAAAACAAAGAAAAGAAAAACGCATTCAATCAATCAAAAACAGTTTGAAAATCCACCAACAATTAAACAACTGTAAACTGTTGGGACCCATTTTTTCACTGCGAACAAATGATCGAGCAGGATCTATGCCAATCGCCTTCAAACTAAATCAAGAAATATAACAGGCCAAGAAGCTCTAGATTTTTTTAATCTTTCATCTAATCACAGATCTTAGCTCAGAAAAACCGAACAGGTTGATCTACAAACCATTTACTAATACAAGATTCAAGATATCATTCAAAACTATGAAAGAAATAAAGAAAACACAAGCCAATTTAGACGAGATTGCACCGTGATTAAACAAATACCAACAACCATTCAAAAAAATTCAAGAGTACATACACAAGTAGATAACGATTGATAGAGATATATAATTGCACATGCATTGCATATATCTGATAAACCGATTGACTATCAAAAATGATTAGCGATGTGAAAAATTGATCTATCGCTATCCTTATCACCCAACATCAATACAGTCAAAACAACCAATCAAAAAGATCAAATCTTTCTACAAACAAGACCAAGTTTTTCAAAACCCAGCTCAAATTACTCAAAAAACAATTAATTATCATCTACCTCGAAGCTGATATACCGCAATCCAAATCACCCAACATCAATACAATCAAAACAAACCCCATCAAAAAGATCAAATCTTTATACAAAACAATACCAAGATTTCAAAAACCCAGCTCAAATTGATCGAAAACAATTGATTAGAATCTACCTCGTGAAGGATCGAGATCGGGAATGGATCGAACAAGAAAACAGAGAGCAAAGGGGCAAAATGTCAAAAGAAAGGAGAGAGAAATGGGAAAGAATTGAGGATAAGAAAGAGAGGCAAAAATGGAGGAAACTATAAATGGGGAAAAAACAGAGTGGGAGGAGATTTTCAGGAGACCCGTTTGACAGAGAAGAGGTAAAAATATGGGTCAGATCTCAGAAACGACTCTCTTTCCCATTTAGAGAGAACGGTATTTGCTGCAGCTTAACGATTTTGACAAAGTAGGAAATGTTGACTTTCTCCACCTTAATTATATACTTATTTATTAAGTATATTTATTTTTAATAAAATTTAAAGTAACAAAATAAATTTATTTATTTATATATAATTTATTTATAAAACACATTTTCCGCCTATTTTTTCACAAACAAATGTAATAAATTGAAACGGTTATGATCAATGGATCAATTTAATTTTTTTTAGAATAATGTTTGGGATCCCCTTTTGGGGTCACCCCCTCACCCCCCTTTGCCACGTGGCAGGTGGTGATTGGAGGAGCAGGAAAAAAAAGAAAAAGAAAAAGAAAAAGTAACCAATGAGAGAGAGAGGGGGTCAAAGGGGGTGGGGGAAAAGGGATGATGAATCATTACTCTTTTTTTTTATAAATGATATAAAAAATATTTTGAATTATCAAAGCATGACTTATGATAGAGTCAATGAGCCTAAATATGACGCTGAATTTTAAATTTGAACTTAAAATAAATCTAAACTGGCAATTTATATATAAGGTGGTAAATGAGACAATGGAATTTGATAACAGATTTAGAAAGAGAAAGAGAAAATGTGTGTGAAATAAAATAAAATGTTAATATATTTTATTCATATTTCATTTATTTTTTTCATTGTCCTTTTTAAATTCATTCTTAAATCTCTCAATCAAACATAACATGAGGTTAGATTTCATATACTAAATGGCCGTCAACAGTTGAATCTAGTAGTGAGATTTTTGCAGATGGTTTGAAAATTTATATAAATGAGCAGTGCTACACTTTATTTTATATCATATTATGTTTATTATTTTATACGTTGACATTATATTATAATTAATATATGAGTGGTGAAATTTATTACACGAATGTTATACTGATACATAAAATTATAAAACATAATATAATTTAAAAATAAAATAAAAGTAGATTTTTATCAACACACCCATAAATTTTGCATAGGTCTCACATCAAATGATGGCTAAGAAAATATATTTTTTAAGTAATTTTTTAATTTTTTAATTTTTTTTATGACGTGAAAAATAGTATGTGTGATTTTTTTGTTGACTTTTTTGGTTGTGCAAGAAAATTCAAAAAATTGGCGTAATATTTTTTCTTTTTATTTGAAATTCTCATTTTATCCTTTTTAGTTGTATGAAAAAAGTTAATGTTAAGGTATGTTGGTTTTTTTTATATTGGTAAAAATTACTTTTTTTAGATACATGCCGAACATGTTGATTTATCTTTTTTTAGATAAAGTATGTCAGTTTTTTTACCCTTTTCTAGATAAAGTATATTGGTTTTCTTTATAGTGTATAGATATTTATCCAGCCATGTAATAAATTGTTTAAATATAAATTTAAGAAATTTATAAACTTTAAAATGTATTAAAATTTAATTTTATTTATTTATTTAACGAGCTAATATCAAATAAAATTTTAATAAACTGAACTCAACTAACTCAATTTTTGCAACTAGTGAATCTACAAAAATCAAAATAATAATAAGGAAAAATTACTCATAAATCCTATTTTAGTAAATGTTACACTAATTAGACCTGAATGTTTTTTATTAAACCATTTAGTCCTGATTATTTTTGGTATAATATTGTTATTAAATTTATTATATATCATGTTTACCTTTTTGCCCATATTTTGTTTTGGTTTTGATGTTTTCCTAGCGTTTGTTTATTAAGGATATATTGTAACATTCCTTTTTATTAGGAGGGAATTTCGTGGAAGGCGTGGACTCGTATGGAAGTGTAGGATGTTTCTGTTATGGTGTTCTTGCTGAGAACGTTGTTTTTGGATCTTTGATGGTTCGTTTTATTGGTGTGTTGTTCGCGTGCTGCGGTTTGATTCTTAGAGTTTTTTTTCCGATTGACGTTCGTCCAGGTTCTGGTGATGTTAGTGTTTGTGTGACATCCCTGGTCTGTATTATGCTAATTGGTCCTTAAGTTGTTTATGGTTATGTATTTAGCATGGTTTTGTATGCCATTATGTGAAAATATGTGGTTTTGAATTTCTATCTGTTCACCGTAGGAATATCTGTTTGATTTTACCGCTTCGGAAATTAAATTGGAGGCCTTATCGGCCACAGAACCCGAAATTGATTACGCCGTTGTGATTGGCATAATTTTTAGAGCCTACGGTGAAATTTAATTGAAAAATTGATTCGGGTTAGATTAAACCGATTAAATTGATGAATTAGAGCCCAACTACTTTATTATTATAATCTTGGCTTTAGTGGATTTTGTTGTCAAGCTTTAAACACTCAATCTCTCCCTCCCTAGCCTCATTTTGACTGATATTAAACTCAAAGAAGAGAAGAGAGGGCCGGTGGTAGAGAGAGAAAGGGAGAGACTTGTGTAATTTGGGCTCAAGACTTGGGAATTTGAAGATCTAGCTCAAGATTTGGCTAGAGCTTGAGGGTTGAAGCTCTTAAGTAAGTGAATTCATGGACTCTTGTTTGTAATTTGTAAGTTCAAAGTTGATAGAATGTTAAAGAGCATGTAATAAGTTGATTTTTGTTAAGTTTGAAGTCTTGGAACTCATGCATGTAAGAAATTACTTCGAATCTGCATGTTTGAGCTTGAAACACATGATTCATGTAGAGTTTTGGTTGAAACTCATGTTGTAATCGCCATTTGTACCATCTAAGTTGAGAATGATGAGCATCTCCCACATGCATGTACAAATCATGGGAGTATAAGTCTTGAATGTTTGAATTTGAGCATGTTGGTGATGGGTTTGGGATATTTTGAGACATGCAAATAGATAAATCTTGAAATTGAGCTTCCTGGTGTTGTAATCTTGTATTAGTAGCATGTTAGCATGTGTAAATGTGTAATTTGAGCCATTGCATGCAAGTATTGTAGCTGGAAAACCGATTTGGAGCTCAAGAACACAATCTGGGAAACCCAGAATTTTGATGTCCGCTCGAGCGGGGTAATTGACGCTCGAGCGGGAAAATCGTGCTCCCAGCACTTTTGCAGAGTTGGATGTCCGCTCGAGCGGGACACCTCACGCTCGAGCGTGGAGTTTTGTAGACAGGCCTTCAGCTCGAGCGCTCTATTCCACGCTCGAGCGCATTTTTCATGCAACCAGTACTTTTGCAGGCCTTAAGGGTCCGCTCGAGCGGGTAAGTACACGCTCGAGCGGGGACCCTATTTTCTGAAATTTTGTTCATGCATCCTGTGTTTCGTTTTCCGTTCTCTTTCACTTGTAATCACTCTTAGGCATGTGTTAAGCGTTACAAATGAGTTAATGAGATAGGAATAAAGCCTAAAGAGGAATATGTGAATTAAGGAACGGATTGAATTGTTAATGACCCCTCTGTGTTCATGGAATGTGTAGGGTCAAGCTCCAGGGCGAATCCACAAGCCGATCACTGTGAGTAATATCAATATTTGAAAGCTTGTCA
Organism: Camellia sinensis; assembly: GCF_055761805.1. Lineage (NCBI taxonomy): Eukaryota > Viridiplantae > Streptophyta > Magnoliopsida > Ericales > Theaceae > Camellia > Camellia sinensis. Next base: position 175,028,705 of record NC_138967.1, read on the forward strand.
ATGTCCAATTGTTTATTCCCTTATAAACTTTATAGGTTGTTAATTGGGATTGTGGACAAAAGTCTGACAGGAACGAATGAATGGACCAAAGGTCGTTTTGATGTAAATGAATGGACCAAAGGTCGTTTTGATGTGAATGAATGGACCAAAGGTCGTTTTGATATAAATGAATGGACCAAAGGTCGTTTTGATATAAATGAACGGACCAAAGGTCGTTTTGATGTAAATGAATGGACCAAAGGTCGTTTTGATGTGAATGAATGGACCAAAGGTCATTTTGATGTGAATGAACGGACCAAAGGTCGTTTTGATATAAATGAATGGACCAAAGGTCGTTTTGATGTAAATGAATGGACCAAAGGTCGTTTTGATGTAAATGAATGGACCAAAGGTCGTTTTGACATGAATGAGTAGGCCGAAGGCCGTTTTGACATAAATGAGTAGGCCGAAGGCCGTTTTGACATGAACGAGTGGGCCAAAGGCCGTTTCGACATAAGTGAATGGGCCGAAGGCCGTTTTGCCATGAATGGAAACCCGAATGGGTCAAGGGCTAGAAAGTTCGGAACTACAGTTACTCGATTTGCAATTCGTATAGTCATATATATTTGATATTATTCACTGGGCTATCGCTCACACTCATTCATGTGGTTGTAGGTGAGCCAAGGGAAGTCCAAACCCAGTCCCAGTGAAGTCTGCTAGGAAAAATCCGAGTTTTGAGGAAGTCAGCCTTGCGTCTCACTCTTGAGACCTACCCTTGCCTTTTGCTATGTAATTATATTTTGTCTTGCCGGCAAGGACTTTATGTATATCTGTAAATAGTCTGTCATAGGTTGACTCGTTTTTGGATGATCCTATCTGTAATGAATTTTGTGAAACTGTACTTTGGATGTGAGTTATTAACGTATCTGAGTATGGTTTGTTTGATGTGCATATAAGCACGGCTCTATGGACAAAGTTTTAAATTTTTGCTTCCGTTTGGCCCCTTTACTCTGACAATTCTTCTTCTTGTTTCGGTCTGAGGCCGTAGGTAATCACAAGATTATTGGCCGGTCATGTCCTTAACCTATAGGGGCGGGCTAGGGTCGTGACAGAGTGGTATCAGAGCACGAGTTAATAACTCACACACTTGTCCAAAAGAGCAATAAGCGTCTAGATAAGATCTAGGATGCATTCATGTGATAAGTACGAGTTTGGAAGCATATATATATGCTTAAATGTTTTGTTATGAATAATTATATGTGTAAGTTGTGAACTACTAGCATTGCAAATTATCTGGAAATATGTGCTCCTTAGTGTATGCATACTTGTGTACCTTTTTATGAAATATAATGCAAGTTTAATCAGATGGTGAGAACCAGAGGTGATGAGTTAGAGGAATCCTCTACTGCCAGACTGGACAGAATGGAAAGACTGATCCAAGAAATGGCAGAAGCTTTGAGACAGCAGCAGGAGTGGCAACAACAGTGGCAGCAACCACACCCGCCACCTCCACCTCCGGCACCACCCGTGCCAGATAATCAAAATGATGATCGGATAATCGCCCTCACCAAGGAGTTTAAGAAGATGAAACCACCCCAGTTCCATGGCGGACTAGACCCTCTAAAAGCCGAAGCTTGGGTACTTGGGATCGAAAAACTGTTTGAGGTGTTTCCGTGCTCGGATACACAGAAAGTGCTTCTAGCCACCTTTATGCTAGAAGATGAAGCAAGAAGATGGTGGATGTTGATGAGGGAAAATCACAGAGATGTTGATTGGGCGAAATTTTTGGAAATCTTCTATGACAAGTACTTCCCGCAGTGTGTCCGGGACAGGAAAGTGGCAGAGTTCATGGAACTCAAGCAAGACAGCATGACTGTAGCTGAGTATGAGGCCAAATTTACTGAGTTGGCCAGGTTTGCACCACACGTAATCGACACTGATTATAAGAAGGCAAGGCATTTTGAGGGAGGGCTCCGAAGTGACATCCTAGAGCGGGTGAATGTCCTGAAGTTGGAGACCTACATCGGGGTGCTTGACCGGGCCATCATATCAGAGGCTAACATAGCTAGACAAGCTAAGCCAACAACAGAATAGAAAGGCAACAAAAGACAAGGCTTCTTTTCGAAGAAGAAATTTTTGAAAAAGCAAAACACGGGCTCCTCAACTACTTCAAGTTCTTCCCGAGACACAGCTCCCATGTGCAACATTTGTAGCAAAAGGCACCGTGGAGTCTGTTACCGTGCATCGGGAGCCTGTTTTAAGTGTGGAAAACAAGGGCATATAGCCCGAGATTGTAATCAGAATGGTGGGAAGATAGCTGCTAGCTCCACTGCATCGATCCCAAAGCCGGGAAACACTTTGAGATCTGCTATTACTGGGGATACAGTGAGACAGGGGAGAGTTTTTGCACTCGTTCCGGGCGATACACGGAACGCCAATGCCGTTGTCTCAGGTACTATTTCAATATGTAATCAGGATGCCTTTGTATTAATTGATTCTGGATCGACGCACTCATTTGTGACATATGCATTTGCATCTAGACTGAAAAGACCCCTAGAATTGTTGCCATATTTGTTATGTGTGTCTGCTCCATCGGGGGAATCTGTGTTATGTGACTATATATATCGGTTTTGTGACATGTATATTGAGGATGCTACCCTATATGTAGATTTGTTGCCCTTAAACTTTAGGCACTTCGATGTAATTTTGGGCATGGATTGGTTGACCAAATATTGTGCCACTATAGATTGTGTGACTAAGAGGGTTGTGTTTAAACCACCAGAACAGAAAGAGATTGTGTTTGTGGAAAATGGGGTAGTGCCTCCACCATATTTGATATCTGCAATGAAAGCATGTAAATTGATCAGGAAGGGGTGCCAGGGTTATTTGTGTTATGTATTGACTGAACAATCCGTGAATGTTGAATTGAATAATATTCCTATTGTTAGAGAATTTCCGGACGTGTTTCCAAATGAATTACCAGGGGAATTGGTAGACAGGGAGATAGAGTTTACTATTAAGACCGTGCCAGGCACCCAGCCTATTTCTAAAACCCCCTATAGAATGGCTACTGCCGAAATGAAAGAATTGAAGGAACAGTTGCAAGACCTTCTTGATAAAGGGTTTATCCGGCCTAGCACTTCGCCTTGGGGTGCACCAGTGTTATTTGTAAAGAAGAAAGATGGTACTTTATGCCTATGTATTGATTACCGGGAATTGAACAAGGTAACGATAAAGAACAAATATCTCTTACCCCGTATTGATGACTTGTTTGATCAGTTGCAGGGATCACAGGTGTTTTCTAAGGTTGATTTGAGATTCGGGTATCATCAGCTGAAGGTTAAAGCAGAGGATGTTGAGAAAACCGCATTCAGAACGAGGTATGGTCATTTTGAGTTTCTTGTTATGCCATTTGGAGTGACTAATGCTCCGGCAGCATTTATGGACTTAATGAATAGAATTTTTAAAACCTACCTTGATGAGTTTGTTGTTGTCTTCATCGATAATATTTTAATATACTCTAAAGATAGACTTGAACATGAACATCATTTGAGGACTGTTCTACAAATACTTCGGGAAAGAAAACTATTTGCTAAATTAAAGAAATGTGAATTTTGGTTGGATGAGGTTGTTTTCTTAGGGCATGTGATTAACAAGGAAGGAATTTCAGTGGACCCGCAGAAAATAGAAGCAATTGTGAAATGGCCTACACCAACTAATGTGACAGAAGTTCGCAGTTTCATGGGCTTGGCTGGGTACTACAGGAGGTTTGTAAAGGACTTTTCGAAATTAACTGTGCCTCTTACCCAATTGACACGTAAAGGACAACCATTTAAGTGGAATAGTGAAAGAGAATCAGCCTTTCAGGAATTGAAGACAAGATTAACCACTGTACCAATTTTGACACTGCCTTCAGGTACGGAAAATTTTGTGATTTTCAGTGACGCATCTTATAAGGGTTTGGGTTGTGTGTTAATGCAGAACGGAAAGGTTATTGCTTACGCCTCCCGACAGTTGAGGCCACATGAGAAGAACTATCCAACACATGACTTAGAATTGGCCGCAGTTGTTTTTGCCTTGAAAATTTGGCGGCATTATCTGTATGGGGCAAAGTGTGAAGTCTACACGGATCATAAGAGCCCGAAATACTTCTTCACGCAGAAGGAGTTGAATATGCGTCAGAGAAGATGGCTGGAACTGATAAAGGACTACGATCTAGAGATTCAGTATCATCCCGGGAAAGCTAATACAGTGGCGGATGCCTTAAGCAGAAAATCAACCGGGAGTATCGCTTGTTTGCTTACTGAACAAAGGGAGATTTTGCAAGACTTTGAAAAGTCTGAAATTGAAGTGGTGGTGTGTGAACAGGACGGATTGATAGCCGTCATTACAACCGAACTGACAATTGTTGACGAAATCAAGCAGAAACAGAAAGAGGATGAGTTCCTCAGAAAGGTAATTGATGAATTTGAAGTAAGCCCAAAAGCGGAGTTCAGTGTCGAGAATGGAATGTTGAAATTTCGAAACCGAATATGTGTCCCAGATATTCCGGAGCTAAGGAAGAGGGTTTTAGATGAAGCCCACAGATCCGTATTTGTTATGCATCCGGGTAACAATAAAATGTATCGGGATTTGAAACAAACCTATTGGTGGCCTAAAATGAAGAAAGAGATTGCAGAATATGTGTCCAAGTGCCTCCGGTGTCAGCAAGTTAAGGCTGAACATCAGAAACCAGGCGGTCTACTTCAATTTTTCCCTATCCCTGAGTGGAAGTGGGAACATGTGACTATGGATTTTGTTGTTGGCCTACCTCGGACTTCTCGAGGTATGGATTCTGTTTGGGTTATAGTTGATAGACTGACTAAATCTGCACATTTTCTGCCTGTCAAAACTACATTTACTGCTTATAGATTGGCTACTATTTATGTTGATGAAATTGTCCGTTTACACGGGGTCCCGGTGTCCATTGTGTCAGATAGGGATTTGAAATTTGTATCTAGATTATGGAAAAGTTTGCAGGAAGCTATGGGAACAGAACTAAGGTTCAGTACTGCATTCCACCCACAGACAGATGGCCAGTCAGAACGAACGATACAAACCTTGGAAGATATGCTTCGCATGTGTGCTTTGGATTTCCAGGGGAGTTGGGAAGATTACTTGCCACTTGCAGAATTTGCTTATAATAATAGCTTCCACTCCAGCATCGGTATGGCACCATACGAGGCTTTGTATGGTAGGAGGTGTAGATCACCTATTTGTTGGACAGAGGTCGGAGACAGAGCTTTGCTTGGGCCTGAAATTGTACAAGACACCTCTGAAAAGATCAAAACTATTCGGTAAAGGCTCAAAACAGCCCAAGACCGACAGAAGAGTTATGCAGACGTCCGGAGAAGACCTCTTGAGTATGAGGTTGGCGACCATGTGTTCATTCGTGTTTCTCCAATGAAAAGCCAAGTCAGGTTTGGGAAAAAGGGCAAGTTGTCGCCCCGTTACATTGGGCCGTTTCAAATTTTGGAGAAACTTGGTCCAGTTGCTTATAGAGTTGCTGTGCCACCGGGATTCGAGCAAATCCATAACGTGTTTCATGTGTCGATGTTGAGGGGTTACCTCCGAGACCCGTTACATGTGATTGATTATCATCGGGTAGCTATTGATGAGAATATGGAATACGCTGAATGGCCGGAAAGAATCGTTGACCGACAAGTGAAAGAATTGAGAAACAAGTCCATCCCAATGGTGAAAGTAGAATGGAAGGAACACTATGGGGCGGATGCTACGTGGGAAAAAGAGGAGGAAATGCGACTACGCTATCCACATTTGTTTCCCGACGAAGGTGAATTAAGTTTGGAGGACCAAACTTCCTAAAGGGGGGAAGACTGTGACATCCCTGGTCTGTATTATGCTAATTGGTCCTTAAGTTGTTTATGGTTATGTATTTAGCATGGTTTTGTATGCCATTATGTGAAAATATGTGGTTTTGAATTTCTATCTGTTCACCGTAGGAATATCTGTTTGATTTTACCGCTTCGGAAATTAAATTGGAGGCCTTATCGGCCACAGAACCCGAAATTGATTACGCCGTTGTGATTGGCATAATTTTTAGAGCCTACGGTGAAATTTAATTGAAAAATTGATTCGGGTTAGATTAAACCGATTAAATTGATGAATTAGAGCCCAACTACTTTATTATTATAATCTTGGCTTTAGTGGATTTTGTTGTCAAGCTTTAAACACTCAATCTCTCCCTCCCTAGCCTCATTTTGACTGATATTAAACTCAAAGAAGAGAAGAGAGGGCCGGTGTAGAGAGAGAAAGGGAGAGACTTGTGTAATTTGGGCTCAAGACTTGGGAATTTGAAGATCTAGCTCAAGATTTGGCTAGAGCTTGAGGGTTGAAGCTTTTAAGTAAGTGAATTCATGGACTCTTGTTTGTAATTTGTAAGTTCAAAGTTGATAGAATGTTAAAGAGCATGTAATAAGTTGATTTTTGTTAAGTTTGAAGTCTTGGAACTCATGCATGTAAGAAATTACTTCGAATCTGCATGTTTGAGCTTGAAACACATGATTCATGTAGAGTTTTGGTTGAAACTCATGTTGTAATCGCCATTTGTACCATCTAAGTTGAGAATGATGAGCATCTCCCACATGCATGTACAAATCATGGGAGTATAAGTCTTGAATGTTTGAATTTGAGCATGTTGGTGATGGGTTTGGGATATTTTGAGACATGCAAATAGATAAATCTTGAAATTGAGCTTCCTGGTGTTGTAATCTTGTATTAGTAGCATGTTAGCATGTGTAAATGTGTAATTTGAGCCATTGCATGCAAGTATTGTAGCTGGAAAACCGATTTGGAGCTCAAGAACACAATCTGGGAAACCCAGAATTTTGATGTCCGCTCGAGCGGGGTAATTGACGCTCGAGCGGGAAAATCGTGCTCCCAGCACTTTTGCAGAGTTGGATGTCCGCTCGAGCGGGACACCTCACGCTCGAGCGTGGAGTTTTGTAGACAGGCCTTCAGCTCGAGCGCTCTATTCCACGCTCGAGCGCATTTTTCATGCAACCAGTACTTTTGCAGGCCTTAAGGGTCCGCTCGAGCGGGTAAGTACACGCTCGAGCGGGGACCCTATTTTCTGAAATTTTGTTCATGCATCCTGTGTTTCGTTTTCCGTTCTCTTTCACTTGTAATCACTCTTAGGCATGTGTTAAGCGTTACAAATGAGTTAATGAGATAGGAATAAAGCCTAAAGAGGAATATGTGAATTAAGGAACGGATTGAATTGTTAATGACCCCTCTGTGTTCATGGAATGCGTAGGGTCAAGCTCCAGGGCGAATCCACAAGCCGATCACTGTGAGTAATATCAATATTTGAAAGCTTGTCAATGTCCAATTGTTTATTCCCTTATAAACTTTATAGGTTGTTAATTGGGATTGTGGACAAAAGTCTGACAGGAACGAATGAATGGACCAAAGGTCGTTTTGATGTAAATGAATGGACCAAAGGTCGTTTTGATGTGAATGAATGGACCAAAGGTCGTTTTGATGTAAATGAACGGACCAAAGGTCGTTTTGATGTAAATGAATGGACCAAAGGTCGTTTTGATGTGAATGAATGGACCAAAGGTCGTTTTGATATAAATGAATGGACCAAAGGTCGTTTTGATGTAAATGAACGGACCAAATGTCGTTTTGATGTAAATGAATGGACCAAAGGTCGTTTTGACATGAATGAGTAGGCCGAAGGCCGTTTTGACATAAATGAGTAGGCCGAAGGCCGTTTTGACATGAGCGAGTGGGCCAAAGGCCGTTTCGACATAAGTGAATGGGCCGAAGGCCGTTTTGCCATGAATGGAAACCCGAATGGGTCAAGGGCTAGAAAGTTCGGAACTACAGTTACTCGATTTGCAATTCGTATAGTCGTATATATTTGATATTATTCACTGGGCTATCGCTCACGCTCATTCATGTGATTGTAGGTGAGCCAAGGGAAGTCCAAACCCAGCCCCAGTGAAGTCTGCTAGGAAAAATTCGAGTTTTGAGGAAGTCAGCCTTGCGTCTCACTCTTGAGACCTACCCTTGCCTTTTGCTATGTAATTATATTTTGTCTTGCCGGCAAGGACTTTATGTATATCTGTAAATAGTCTGTCATAGGTTGACTCGTTTTTGGATGATCCTGTCTGTAATGAATTTTGTGAAACTGTACTTTGGATGTGAGTTATTAACGTATCTGAGTATGGTTTGTTTGATGTGCATATAAGCACGGCTCTATGGACAAAGTTTTAAATTTTTACTTCCGTTTGGCCCCTTTACTCTGACAAGTCTTCTTCTTGTTTTGGTCTGAGGCCGTAGGTAATCACAGGATTATTGGCCGGTCATGTCCTTAACCCATAGGGGCGGGCTAAGGTCGTGACAGTTTGTGTTATTATATTTGCGATGGATTTCTGATGGTGTTTGGGTGTGTTTTGTTGGAGCATTGTATGTACGATGTTTGTTTGTGGGTTTATGTTGTTTTATATGCTTTATTATTATTATTTCTCGCATTGCCGTTTCTGCGTTTTGTATAAGGGTGTTTCGAATTTTTTTTGGGGGTATATGCAGGGGATTTGTTCTTTCGGTATTGAATTGTTGATGGCATGTATAGACGGTGTGTTGGTGGGGCTGTGTTATTGTAACTTCCCTTCATCATGAACAGTTCGGGTGGGTATATTTGGGGGAATTGGTGTTTTCATAATGTCTGTTTTGATGTTGGTTTGTGGGTCGCATGTATGGGGCGATGTTCCGACCGCAAGTGTGTATGTGAGAGTTTGTCCGTGTTGATGTTAATCTTGATGGAATAGGATTTTATTAGCATATCCTGATGCAGTGTTAAAACATATGACAGTGCAATTTGTTGCATCACGAAGCATGGGCTTTAACGTCTTTAACATTGGAATGGGATCTATTAGGGATAATTCTATTTCCACACACCAAAATATCTCACTCCACATTCTCTCTCAATACACACACCAATTAATTTTGAATTTTGTAATTTTACTCAATGCACAACTTTTTTTTGCCAAAAATATCCCTCTATGTAGTCCGGATGAAAAAATTATCGACAATGAATAATAACTATTAAGACTGTAGCTTGGAAATAGATTCCCTCTACCATCTCTTTGCCATTTTAATAAATGAATAAAATATAAATAAATGATACACGAAACTTGATTTTTTTCCCAATATTTTCAGAAGTTCCTTTTTTTTTCTTTTTCTTTTTTTTTTTCTATTGGATAAGTAAAAGGCATCACTTCAAAGCTCCAAGACAAGGCAAAAATCTTTAGAAACAAAATTGCTTAAATATAAGTTCGTACTTAAAACATGTGCCTATTCAAACACGTTAATGAATCAATACACAGACCACAAAGAAGTTGTAGCCGAATTGATGGCGGTGGCAATAGCGTGGGCAATGAACGGTGGCTAAGGTTAGGGTTAAGAAATTAAGGTTTTAATGGAGAAGATAATGATACTTTAGTAATTTTATTTTAGGATAAAACTGTAATAAAAAAATAAATTATTAAGTGCGTGCACAGAACTAAGTAAGTGTGCGGAAATAGAATTTCCCATCTATTAATGTTTCAAAATAAACACAGGACTAAATGGTGTAACATTTACTAATTTAGGATTTATTGGTATTTTGTCCTCATAATAAGGAAAAATAATAAAGAAATTTATCCAAGATAATCTAAGATTGAGGTTCATTTAAGGAGAGTGGGCTACAAGTTAATTTGGAAAGTGATTTTTTTTTTAATTAAATTGGAATTAAAAATATGAATATGTTTTTTTTATAACTTTTTTACTCTTTTTTTTTTAGTGATTTTTTACATTTTAAGTAAATTTATATGGAAGAATTACAGTACAATAAAATAAGAAAAAAAATTATAAAATTATATGAATTATAAGTTATTTTATGGTGAAATATAAGTAAAAAGTTACGAAAATACAAAATGTCACTTACAACTTTTCATGTAATAAAAGAATGGGCTTGGCTTCTGTCCAGTCCTTAATCGGATTGGACCGTACTGTTAGGTCTGTGGAGGCCTATCACGGGTCTCGTTTTGATAATCTGAACCGTTCAATATGTAGAACTTGTCGAGTACTATAAGCTTGTAAAAAATCACGTTAATCGGATATTGGTAGCTATGTGATCAAATCAGATTTTTGTCAACCGTTAATTTATTCACCGTTCATTTTTTTTATACAAAATTGATTTGATCACATAGTTACCGATATCCGATTAACGTGATTTTTTATAGATTTATAGTACTTGACGGTTCTACACATTGAACAGTTCAAATTATCAAAACGAGACCCGTGATGAGCCTTCACAGATTTAATAGCACGATTCAATCCGATTAAAGACTGAAGAGAAGCCAACGCTTAAAAGAATCATGTCTAAGTGGATGTAATTCTCTTTATAGTATATATTTTCTCGAATCCGGATCCTCAGCCGCCCTTCTCGGCGGCCGTTCCCAGCAGCCCCCCAAAACGACGTCGTTTTGGGGGTTTTCTATTTTTTTTTTTCTTTCTTCTTCCTTCTCCGTAGAACCAGAGCAGAGGGGAGGGGAGGGGAAGAAGAGAGAGAGGAAGGGGAGGGGAGGGGGTCCGGATTCGCCGAAGACTCGCCGTCGCAGGTTGTCCGATCGTCGCCTCCCCTCGCCTCGCCTCCGCCGTCGCAGGTCGTCCAGCCGTCCGATCGTCGCCTCGCCTCCGCCTCCGGCCCGCCTTCACCTCCTCCTCCTCCTCCTCCTTCCCGGTGATTATGGCCCCCTCCAGTCCGGCCCACCGGCGGCTCCCCTCCCCTCCCCCTCTCTCTCTTCTTCCCCTCCCCTCCCCTCCCCTCTGGTTCGTTCGAGCGAGGAAGAAGAAAGAAAAAAAAAATCAAAAAAACCCTCAAAACGACGTCATTTTGGAGGCTGCTGGGACGGCCGCCGAGAAGGGCGGCCGAGAATCCAGACTCTATTTTCTCAGCATTAAGTGCTGTTTTGGGAAGTGGCTAAAAACGCCACGTTTTTATTGCTGCACAAAAAAGCTGAGGCAAGCATTTTGGGCAATTCTTGCCTTTGGCAAGTGATAAAAAAGCTAGGTTGGCTAATTACGTAAATACCCTCCAAGTCAACAAATTGTTTAGAATTTTAAAGTTTAGTAAGGGTATTTTGGTCATTTCAATTTGATTTGACACTATAAATAAATATTAAACTAAAAAGCAAAAAAGTCAACTTTTTACCAACTTCCCAAATCACTTTTCAAAAAGCTAAAAAGTTTGGTAAAAAGTCAAAAGCCAGCTTTTTACCAACTTCCCAAAACAACCCTAAATCAAACACTTCAGAAGTGACAGATATTTCTTTGTGGGGTAACACGTGTTAGAGATTAATAATTAGAGTTGTTTGGATCTAGCACGTCAGCGCGATGCGATGATTACGATAAAGGTGGTATAAGCCGTAATTACATATATACCCTCCTTCTTTCTGACTGTGAGCTTTCACAATCAACTGTTTTGATGAATTTTAATGGAAAAAAACAAACTTAAAAACCTACTTTCAGTGGCATATCCTGCGAAGAGTCCTTTTAATTGCGTAATGGCGGCAAGTGTGGAGAGAGAGTGACAACAGTATTTAAACTTCGGTACTTAAAATTACTTATTTTAACATGATCATTCAAGAATCCACATTATTGAAAGAGTGTAAATTAACTTCGTTTATAAATCAGATTGAGTTGGATGACTTTTATCTATCATCTATCTGAATTTAAATAGATTGAGAAAAATATATTTATATTCATTTTCACGAACCATTAAAATCACTCATTTTATGGCAGATCGATTCGGATCATTAGTTTTAACGGATTAAATGAATGCTTGCTCATATATCGTAGTAATTAAATCATTTTCAATTATAACTAAATATCACATAAAATATAACTAATGACTTTTTAAATAATAACTAAAATAATACTCACAATGAATCATAACTAACACAATAATATATCATAACAACCTATCACAAACATTATAACTAATGTATATAATACATTTTGGAGTGTATATTATAGAATTTTTCATTATAATAATTTTGTAATGAATAAATAAATAAAATAGACAACGAAATTAAGAAAAGATAATCAGTAATAAGTCTATTTCTAGGAGGGATATAACATTTAGTTCAAGAATTGATCTTTACGAAAATAAGAACACAATTAATGAAATGATTTGATGAGAAAGATGAATAATTATTTTGAACATATATAATTTTTTTCCATTTCCATCCCACTGCTAGATCTTACAATGTTTTCAAATATATCATCTAGTGAGGTGTAAACGTTGCTGATTTAGGGTAGCCAAATTAATTCAAATTAAGAGGTGCAAATATGGTTGTTGATTAGGGTAGCCTAATTAATTCAAATTGAGATGAGATTTGAAAAGATGATAGGTGAAGGCCATATGAATAGTTGGACCATGAGTTAGGCCCATTAGAGCACATGAGCAGGCCCACAAAGATTAATGTAATGTTTTGGGTCTTATTGGCCCAAGCCGCCAAATAGCTCTCTGTTGGATGGATATTCATCCAAAAGGGTACAAAAGTGAATAATTTTTAAGTGTATTATCAGCTTTGTTAACTAATTTTCTTAAATATATGGGAATTATGTGTAGATCTTAATAGGTAGATTTATTGTTCCAAGCAATGTTTGAAAATTTTCAACATTGTTTCAATCTTTGAAGAAAATTCAACCAAACAAGCGATGGTTTCAGCTAGGGAGTTTTACGCATACAAGCTTCAGATAAGAGACCATCATCAATCAGTGCTTCTTCAATCAGGTCGACTTTTGCAACAATTTGTCGTTGATATGTATGTAAAGCTTGAAACATCGCAACATGATTATTTTGGATCAAGGCAACACCAAATAAGGATGGAGTTATACCAATTGTTGATAGTGTTGCACATGAAGAATACAAAGTTTCTCCAATTGGGCGAAGAGTAATCTTAACAAGTTCATTCATTGGTGGTCCTAGGGATCTTCGAAAACGCTAAATTGATGCAATGATATTAGTTCAACGTTTTAGTAAACCATATATATATTCTTAACTATAACTTGTAAGCCAACTTGGCCTAAAATTAAAGCTGAACTACTCCCACATGAGGAAGCACACAACATACATGATTTACGCGTTCGCATCTTTAGAAGCAAATTTGAACATTTGAAAACTAAAGTCATAAAGAAATATATAATTGAGTGTTAGTATAATATTATAAATATTAAGAAAAAGAGATATATTAACCTTAATAAATGAATAGTCTATGAAAGATTATCATGTAATTAAACATGTAACTTAACAGATGAGAAGATGATAATATAATTGAAGTGAAGTTATCTTTTGAAACATAAGTTTTTTAAATGAGTCTTGAAAAGAGAAAATTTGTTTGGCTATAAATTTTGAAAAGAGTTTTGAGTTGTATTTTGAAATTGTTTTGGGTTTATTTTTTAAGGGCAAATTACCAACACCCCCTGGAGGTTTGACTAAAATAGGGATTCCCCCCTGAGGTTTGAGAAACATAACAAATTGGCCCCTGGGGTTTATATTTATATAACAAATTCCCCCCTTATTTGTCATGCAAATATAAACCTCAGGGGACAATTTGTAATTTCTCAAACTTCAGTGGGGAATCTATATTTTAGTCAAATCTCGAGGGGTAATTTTAATTTTTAATTTTTTTTAAATTTTTTATAAATATTTATTCTTTTTTTTTTAAAAAAAATTGGATCACTCATAGGCATGAGCTATCGTGTGAAGCACAATGCCTCCCAACTAGTATTATATATATAAACTAGTTTACACAGGCTCATGCATGGCATAGACTATTATTATAGTATGTTAAAATTTTGTATTTTGATCATTTTTAAAATATTAAAATATTGTTATATGAAATTAAATAGAATAAATCATTAGATATATGATAGAATTTTGTGATATGATATGTATATTTTTTGATTTGTTATACACCCAATGATGTCAGCTCCAATTCTACTGCCATATCATTTTGGGTGAATTTATGAGTATTTAACATTTCTTTTGAATTTATAAAAAAAAAAACAATTATGGTGTGTAACTTTTCTCAACAGATAAATATAAAATAAATATTAAGATAATTCTCTTATCTAAAAAAAACTACTAAGATAAGTCACTGAACTAATAAAGAAGCAGAAGAAAAAAATACATATATATATATATATATACAAATGATTAATTTTATTAATACATAAATCATACTCGTATAACAAATTATCAATTTTATTAATAAGTAAATCATTAAGTAAATTAACAATTTTTAATGATAAGAAAAATATTTTTCAATTAACCCTTTTGTTAATAAATAAATCATTAAGTCAATTAACAATTTTCAATGATATGAAAAATATTTTTCAATAAACAATTTTGATAATTTATTATTACATAGGAGATTTTTTTTTCCCTTGAGTATTGTGTTAAATTAAAATTTATAACAATCGATAGTTGTAATTTCTAATATTATAGGACCAATTCATATTTTAAACAAATTTTATGAGTATATTTGTAATTTGTCTAAAAATAAAATATTTATGTTTTATAATTGACGAAGAATATTTACATAATTACGAAAAAAACCTATTTCATAATTGACCAAGAATGTTTGCATAATTACAAAAAAACCTGTTGCATAATTGATCAAGAATGCTTGCGTAATTATGAAAAAATCTCCATTCAACATATAGGCCATAATTAGCAAATTATTCAAAATGAAAGAGCAAAATCGAAAAAAAGACGAATCTCAAGCAGTTAAGCGCCTCTTTTATATATATATATATATGAGAGAAACTAATTAGAATTAAGGAAAGGGTATAGTTAATTGGTTGGAGGTGAGTAGTTGCTAGATTATGCAACCTGATTAGGGAAGGCTGCCCATGATGCATTAAGAGGGGCAATTTGGTAATCTAATTAAAAGCTAACTTTTGGCTTTTAACCCATATTGAGTCATATCACCTCTCATATTTTTTACATATAAAAAGATAAAAAAAATCAAAAAAAAATTAACTTTTAACCAACTTCTCAAATCAAAGTGTGTTGTGCACTAGAAGAGATTGCTTCCACTATAGGTGGTGGTGTGGATGGACTTAGGCTTTACATGAGTACATTAAGGGAGAGAAAGGTACTGTATCGAACTTGAAGGTGCTATTGGGCCCGTAAGGGCCTACCACAGGACCCATTTCGATAATCCGAACCGTCAATGTATAGAAATCGTTGATTACGATATGGCTGTAAAGAATCATGTTAATCAGATATCGATAGTTATATGATCAAATCAGTTTTGTAAAAAAAAAAAAACGGACGATGAAAAAGTAAACAGTTGACAGAAAATTAATCCAATAAGATAGTTATCGATATCCGATCAATGTGATTACTTGTAAGCATATAATACTCGACGAGTTTTACACATTGAACGGTTCAGATTATCAAAACGGGACCCGTGGTGGACCCTCACGGGCCCAACAGTACCCTACAATCCGATCTAGGACTGGAGGGAAGTCACTGCCAATGGTTAAATGGTTGGATGGCCTAACTTTAAACAGAGAAAGTAATGGTGATAGTGGCGTATAAAAGAAAAGTGTTTGGCTTTCCTCCCGTTTGTGATCGAATTAGAGAGTGATGTTGGGCTTGTCGGGGTTCATCACGGGTCCCGTTTTGATAATCTGAATCATCAATGTGTAGAACTCGTTGAGTACTATGTACCTGTACAAAATCACGTTGATTAGATATCGATATTTACGTGACCAAATCAGTTTTGTATAAATAAATAAAAAAATAGACGGTGAAAAAATAAATGGTTGACAGAAATCTGATCTGATGAAATAGCTATCGATATCCAATTAACGTAATTTTTTACAGGCATATAATATTCGACGAGTTCTACACATTGAATATTCGGATTATCGAAACGAGACTCGTGATGGGCCCCCACGGGCTCAACAACACCCTCCAGTCTGTGAGTCAATCCTAAAAGAAAATTTGACTATTCCATCCGTCCTATTTTGTTTGTCCAATATTTTATTTTGGGATATTTCAAAATAATAGTCTCATTTGAAAAGTTAAAGTAACAAACATTTGATTTTTCAAAATTATGCCTTTTGAGTAATTATAAATATATTAAAATTTTGAAAAGATACGAATATTAGTAAAAAAATATTTTAAAATTTAAATTTAAGTGTAATGATTGCATGTCTTCTTAAAAAGTTAAAATCTCCAAAAAAAGGATCAACAAGTTAGGACAGAGTGAGTATTAAATAAGGATAAGAATGACTTTTTATAAAAATTGTTAACAAAAGTTAACTTTTACATTTCACACCAAACTATAAAGAGGTAATGTATATATTTGTATATCTTATAATATTTTTAATGGCAAATGTTATAATAGCATTGTCAAAATTATAATTTAGCAATGAATAATAGCAAATTCCTAAATTATAGTAATGGTGTTTCAATAATCACATGTTATTTTGAAAAATCTCAACCAACTTTTCCTTTAACTTTTGTAGATATTGTTTGAATATAGATTTTTTTTTTGTTATTTATTTATTTATTTATTGTCTTTTATGACCTTTTCAATTGTTTTCTAAAAAATATTGAATATTTACCTCCTACCCGACTAGACAAATATATAAAATTGAAAAAAAAAATTAATTATAACTCACCATACCAAAATATAGTTGCTGTGCTCATTTTTAGCATTCCCAAACACCATCCCACCATTGGATCTTTGCATAATCCAACCATTTAGATGAAGACCCTGGAATCATCATCATTCCAACTCTATCTTTCTCATCTTCATCTTGAGAATTCAGTTGTGTCTCTCTTTCTCTCTCACTCTCTCTCTCAATCCATCATCACCGATCACCCTCTCTTCCTTATCCATATCATAATCTTCCTTTATTCCATTTCTGCTTTTGATTTTCTTTTCAATTCCTTCTTCAATGCCATCGACTTCATCCCCGATTCTCGCCTGGACTCTTCAGTCTTCAGCCTTACAAACGACTCAAACTAGTTGTCCATTGGCCAAGACTTTCACCGATCTCAGCTTCGAAAGAAACCTACTCTTAATTCCATCCAGATTTCATCATTCTCAACTTCCTTCATCTTCTTTATCTTGCTGGAGATCACAAAGCACACAAAGCCCTAACCCTCTTCTCCACTAAGATCGAACAATAAGGGATGAACAAAGAGAAAACGTTTGAAACCCTAAACTAGATATCTATCTTCGATTTTGAAACCCTAACCTCAAAACCTTGGAAAAGATGAAGACAAAGAAGATAATTGTTGAAATCTTTTGAAATATGAACAAAAAATGGTAAATCTAGGTATTTATTGCTTAAAGTTTTCTTCATATTGTGTGAGATTTGCCTCATATTGCTTCAGATTTGTTGAAATTACTTGATTGTTATTGATTGATTCTATCAGAAAAAAAAAATAAAATAAAACCTTTGTTGAATTTTGTTTAAAAAAATTGTTGAATTTTTTTGCAAAAATTATCTATTTTGTTGGAAGGGGGGAAGGAAACGGTTGGTTTTGATTAAGTTGGCACATTTGGGAGCTGCCAAAGCTTGTGTCAAATATGACACAAGTTTTGACATTTGTCAAATTTAGCAACGGCTATATATATATATATATATATATTTTTTTTTTTTTGATGACTCAGGTATCCCCACAACCGAAGCATGAGACTAATCCTGAGGGCCCTGAAGTTAACGACCGGGCAAACCTCCAGTGGCCCGCACAGTAACCTGTGGGGAGTGGGATTCGAACTTAGGACCTCCAGGAGGAGCAAACTCCCAGACCCCAGGTTTTCTTCCCTCACCCACTGGGCCACCCTTGCGGGTTAAGCAGTGGCTATATTCAACCATTGGAGTACCACTTTTCACATGCAGTTGCTATATTATAACTTTAGTAGCTCAAATGACAAACCATTGGAAATGCTCTTAGGAAGATAAACACCTCGTTTAGTTTCATAACTCCGGATACACTTTTCAGATAATTGAAATTATTTGTTTTCCTTTTTTTTTTTTTTACTAATTTTGTAAAATATTTTACGCAGTTTTTGAAAAAAAAAAATTAAATTCACCTAATATAAATACACTTAAAATTATAAATATTTGTGAAAAAAATCATTAAAAAATTTGCTAAATACTAAAAATATAAAAAATATATATATATATTTTTCGCATTCTTGTGTATTTATTGATTTTTAAAATATTTTTTTACAAATATTTTACTTTTGAAATACATCTCAGTAAGATGCATTTAAAAAAGTAAAAAAAAATACTTAAAATTTTAAAAATAATCACTAAAAATACAAAAACACAAAAAAAATTAAAATTAAAATTAAATTAAAAAAAATTAAATTCACAAAATTAAAATCAACTATACTAAATATGTTTTTAGACTAAAAATCACAAGAAAGTGAAATATAATTAAAAAAAAAATTAACTAAGGAAAAAAATAAATAAAATAAATAAAAAGTAAACACCTTAGGGGTTGTTTGAATGTCCTAAATAAGTGTACTTTTTGACTTTTTATGAAATATGTGTTGGGTTTAAAGTGATGTGGTAGAGAGGTGATTTTTTGACTTTTTTTGAAAATGCCAAACCAAATCATTGGGTTATGTTTGGCATGAGTTTTTGTTTTTGATTATTTTAGCTAAGAAAAAAAATAGGTTAAAAAATTAAAGTGATAAAATATTACATTTAAATTATAATTATTTTATTTTTTTTATAAAAATTAAAAATATTAAAAAATCTATCTTAAATAAAATTTTTTAAATCTCATTTAAAAATATATTATTTTGATAATTTTTTAATTTTTTACGAAAGAATATGAAAAAGAATAAAGAAAATCACATGATAACTTATAAGTAAAAAATCAACACATCACAAAGTCTACTGGGCATAATGATTGAGCAATCCATCACGTCGTCAGCTGATCGAATCTGTTGGTCGCCGTACGCAACTACCAAGAATGCTCGTCATAGTAATTTTAAATTTAATCACATCAACGTCAGATAGAAAGAATCTATTTTTTGCAACTAAAAAAAAATGAAGGGCCTGGCTTATCTGTAGTCCAGATCAAATTGAAAGGTGTTGTTAGGTTTATAGAGAATTATTACGAGATGTATTTTAATAATTTGAATTGTTTAATATGTAAATTTTATCAAATAATAGATGTTTATAAAAAATTATATTGATCAGATATTGATAGTTATATGATTAAGTTAGTTTTGTATAAAAAAATAGACGGCGAAAAAATAAATTGACAGAAAATTGATCTAATGAAATAACTATCGATATCCGATTAACGTGATTTTTTATAAGTATATAGTACTCGACGAATTCTACATATTGAATGATTTGAATTATCAAAACGAAACCCGTAATAGATCTTCACGGACCCAACAGTAACTGTCAATCCGATCTGTGACTGGAGGGGGACTGGAGGGAAGCCGGTGCCCAAAAAAAAGGCCACTTCCCTTTTCAAACTTTTTTGTTTTTAATAATTTTTTTTAAATTATGTCAAAAAATTTTACTTTAGTGATTCATCTTATCGAGACGAATATAAAAAGTATGTATTTTTTGAAAAATTTCAAAATAGAAAAATTAAAGATTTGTATTTGGTAGAATTTTTGAATTATGATTAGAGAATAGAATTATATTTTGAATTTGTGAGTTTTTGAATTATGATTTGAAAAAAAAAATTTATTTGGTTATGAGTTTTAAATTGAGTTTTGAATTTTTGATGTGACATAAGAAATGAGAAAAGTTATTTGATTATGAGTTTTGAAAAGAATTTTCAAAACTTAATTTTCAAAACTTATAACTCATAATCAAATATACAACTCAAAACTCTATTCAAAATTCATAACCAAACTCTTTTTAAAATTCAATTCAAAAAAATAATTTGTCATTTTGGTCTAAAAAAAAAATTCTATATTTAAAAAATATCAAAAACAAATATATATATATATATATATCCAAATAATAGGTGGCCATTGACCATTGGAAAAGAGAGAGAGAGAGAGAGAGAGAAAGAGAGAGAGAGAGTACTATTATGGTCAACCGGCCGAACATCCAAATGTCCGGGCGGATGATCGAGTAGATCAAAAATTTAAAAATTATCTGCTTTACTAAACATGTTTTCAAAATATATTTTGAAATTGATTTAGAATCATGATTTTAAAACTCAAACTAAACATAGCATTAGAATGTAATGATATAATTAATTTTAGAAAATCCTACCAAACACGGCCTAAAATAAGCAAAAAAAACTACTTATTCTAACTTATTTAGATTACTTATTTAGATTCCTTAAAAATTACTTATGTTTTCAAACCAAACATAAAATTGGTAATTTTTCGATTCGCCTAATCGAGTTAAATTTAGAAATTTAATTTTTTTTAAAAAGAAAAAATCACTAAAAATAAAAATAAGTGGGAAGAAAAAAAATCTCAAAAAACATTTCTCAAAACACACACAGCATGCTTCTTATCTAGACTCAATCGTGTGTGTCCCCCTGTTTAAATCGTTCCACATGTCAATGTAATGTGTCATTTTAATTTGCTTACTTTCTTTCAAATTATTTGTCTATTTTATTGAGAGTTGGTTTGGAAACAATAATATTTGAGAGTTCTAATTTAAAAAATTTAATAGAATTCTAATGGTAGGTCTCACATGATGATGTGATATTTTGATTTTTTTTTTTTAACACCTCATTAGAGCTCATGTTAGAGTTCTAATATTAGACCATCCTATCACTACCCATTTGAGAATAATTTATTTTAATAATTTTTTAATTTTTTTTTTATTAAGATATGAGTTTAAAAAATTAGTAGTATATAGAATGATTTTTTAACTTTTTATCAAAAAATATCAAAAATAAAGAGGAAAAAAATATTTTACTTATAAATACTACCTAATCTTTTTTCTGTATTTTTTATAATTGTTTTTTTTGTTATTATTTAGGGTTGGTTTGGGATGTTCTAAAAAAGTACACTTTTTGACTTATTGGCTTATATGGGTTGGGTTTGATGTGATGCGTTAGAGAGGTGATGTGATTTAAATAAGATGATGTGACTTAAATAGGATAGTAACTTTTTGATTTTTTTGTATTATTTAAGTCATGCCAAACTTGACCTTAATGCCGGTCTTAGTGGGCTAAAAATTAGAATTAATAAATAAATATTCTCAACCGACAAAAAGGGGCTATTTGACCGCCAACCTTTTCTTGACTCAACCACGCTTACATTGATTTTTTTGAATAATATTTAAAATTTTAATTTTTTTCTCCAATTAATTAAAGATTATTTACAAATATAAAATAAATTAAATCAAATTAAACGATCAAACTTTCCAACACATATCAAGAAGCTCAACAAATTTGCAACTCAATATGACAAAGAGTCACATGAGAATAGGGGAAAATAATTAAATTTTAAACGGTAATCTTGTAATTAAAAATATATAAGAGCAGTTTACCTAATTTTATCAAGGATCCCCCATGTATTATATACAAATATTTTAAATTTCTTAACAAATGCATTAAAAGATACTTGTTAGCAAAATCTTTTTATTAAATTCAACTACTCTTTGTTTCTTACCATATAAAAATAAAAAATTACTCTTTGTTTTGACCTTTTTCAAATGAGATTAATCATCCAACTATTTTGCTATGTGAATTATTAGTGTATAAATGGATTTTTCCTATGTGAATCAATCTAAAGCGATCGGTTCGATTTCATCATTTTTTTCCTTCACTTGTAATTTCAACTTTATATTTTCTAAATAATAAAATGAATGAGACCTTAAATAAGATCTCATTTTAATTTTCTACTCATCCAAGTGTAATTTTAAGAGACACTTCATAAATTTTATACGTACCTCATAACCAAATTGAAAACTAGTAAGAAGTGAGGAGGAAGGTAAATGTTAGTTTGGCTATACATTTTATAACTAACTATATGATTGTATAATGACAAAGACAAAATAGACGCTTTTATGACTAACCTAAAAATAATTGCCATAAACAACATGCATTAAATATAAGTTGCCCTTTTTAAATGTTTTTTAGTTTGTGTTATTTTAGTTTTATTAATGGTATATACATAGAAAAATACACATAAAAATGCACAAACAATCAATATGTGACCCCATTATGGGAAATTCTACTGTACACATCTCTTGAAAGGGATGTATCATATGCACCTCTACTTATGTCATTTTCTTTTTGAGTTATGATTAATTTTCTTCTTTAGTTATAATAATATTTTAATTATGACTCATGAAATTTTTTAGAGCAAACTTCACTTTATCCTCTTGTGGTTTGGACTGGGTACGGATTACCCTTAATATTTGGAAATCACCACATGTAACACCCGTCCCTCACTTAACTGTTAATTTTGTGATTAATCTGAATTATGCATCTATCTGTGCCTTGTATCCTTATTCATGTGCATTACGTTTGTTAACAGATATGTTCACTTATAAAAAGACATATCTGATTCGCTAAATCGTAGGGTTATAAATTAATTACTGGACTAAGTGGTTAGAGTTGGTTTACCTCAATTAGATGAAGTAATGCTTTAATAAATTAACTAGGTCAGTCAAGTTATGAGGCTCTAAGTTACTTACTCTAAGATAGGTAATTAAAAATATAGATATATGTATATGTGACTTCAATTAGAAGAAAGAAAGAGAGAGATATATAATTTGAGAAAGAGAGAGAGTGTGAGAGAGTTTGAGCTTGGGTGAGCGATCAAGAATAAGAAGGAGAGAATTTGAGCCAACTTCATCAATTAACACATTAAGGTCAAACACCTCGTTCCAGTCATCTGCAACACGGACCCGACTGTGAGTAACACTATTGTACAAATATGTTTAGTTTCAATTATCTTTTCTCTGCTACAAATTTACGCGTACTCCGAAAGTTTCTTATGTTAATGAACGATAATTCTATCACTTTTCATTGTTTACTATAACAACCCTGGTATCATTTGTATGATTGCAGATCTGTCAGTTCCACTTCATGGAACGCCTATTTAACATGATGTTGGCTATCATATCTGGTCTTTGTTCTTTATGATCGCCTATTCGGTCTTCTTGACCGCTTGTCCGGTCTTCATGACCATCTGTTCGATCTTCTAGACCGCCTGTATTTATTGCTTAAATTATACTACATGATACGTTATGTTTCTCAAATGGCATATGAACCTACTCAGTGTGTGTTTTATTTTGAATTAAAATTTTCATTCAAATCTCTTTGTTTCAGCTGTTATTCACTGGGCTCTAGCTCATATTTTGATATGCCATGCAGATGACCCAGCTCAGAAAAGGACATAGTGGCGTCGACCTTGTTTTGGTTTTGTCAAGCTAACTTCTATGCCTCACGACGAGGCTCCCATCTATCTGAGTTTTGAGTTGGCCAGTGTGCACCATTTTGTAACTTACTCATGTATTTTGATTGGTTGTCTCTGGCATTATTTATGTTTTCGATGGGGGTGACTTTTCCTCTTTATTGTCTGTTAACGAACTCGTGACAACAAGATGTACTTATGCATGAATGTACATATAACTATAGCAATATCTTTTGTCTCATGTGTACTCACAGCTCATTAGACGTCTTGTTTCTCATATAATAGCTTCCGCTAGCCCGATTTACTTGTTTGGTTCAGTTAGGCCTTTGGTAATCGCGGATTACTGGCCGGTTCCGACACTAAACCTATAGGGACGGGTTTGGGTCATGATAAAGTGGTATCAGATCACGAGTTGTATCGCACACACGCGTCCAAATGAGCTCTAGGAAGTTCTAGAAGAGAAATTAGGGTATGCTAGCTGCATGTGTGGGTGTGTGTGATTTATTTGACATGTCTATGTTGTAATAATGCATGTATAAACCTTCTGTGTCCTATGTTTATTATTACTCTATTTATATATATCCCAATGAAAGAAACAAGACCTATAAAGACATCTGAAACTTCTGACACAAGAATGGATCGGTTAGAGTGAATGGTGGAGTTGTTACTGGAAGCACTAACACAACAACCGAGACAACCCTTTCTACCACCTCCTCCGCCACCAGTTCTAGTGGAACCACTCAATAACGGGGACATTATTACCCTGACACAAAAGTTTAATAAGCTGAAACCGCCTACCTTTCCGGGAGGCCTTGAACCACTCAAAGCTGAAACTTGGATTTTGGAGATTGAAAAGTTATTCGAAGTATTTTCATGTACTGAAGAACAGAAGGTTTTGTAAGCAACCTTTACCTTGCAAGAAGAATTTTTGGTGGCCGGGAATGAAAAGGGAAATTATGGAGTTCGTATCCAAATGTTTGCAATGCCAACAAGTTAAGGCAGAACATCAACAACCCGCAGGACTGCTTCAGCCATTGCCAATACCGGAGTGGAAATGGGAGCATATTACAATAGATTTCGTGGCTGGCTTGCCTCGCTTCAGTAGAGGTATGGATTCTATTTGGGTAATTGTAGATCGGTTGACAAAATCCGCTCATTTCCTACCTGTTAAGACAACATATACTGTGGATAAATTGGCTACTTTGTATATGAATGAAATTGTGAAATTGCATGGAGTCCTTGTGTCAATTGTGTTAGACAGAGATCCGAAGTTTACTTCGAGGTTTTGGCAAAGTTTGCAAAAGGCAATGGGAACTGAGTTGAGATTGAGTAGTGCGTACCATCCACAAACAGATGGCCAATCAGAAAGAACAATTCAGACACTTGAGGATATGTTATGTATATGTGTATTGGATTTTCAAGAAAATTGGGAAATACATTTGCCTTTGGTTGAATTTGCATACAACAATAGCTATCACTCCAACATTGACATGGCACCATACGAGGCTTTGTATGACAGGAAATGTCAGTCATCGATTTGTTGGGCTGAAGTTGGAGATAGACCATTATTGGGACCCGAACTTGTGCAAGAAACTACAAAGAAAGTGAAGTTGATTCAACAACGATTAAAAACCACCCAAAGCTGACAGAAAAGTTATGTTGAAGTGCGTAGACGGGAAAGAGAATACGAAATAGGCAACTATGTTTTTGTTAAGGTTACGCCGATAAAAGGACACACTCGTTTTGGAGTTAAGAGTAAGTTAGCTCCTCGGTACATCGGACCATACGAGATTATTGAGAAACTGAGTCTAGTAGCGTACCGAATAATGCTACCTTCAGATATGGAACACATGCATAACATTTTCCATATTTCCATGTTAAGAGAATCCCTCTTAGACCCTCAACAAGTTGTTGAATCTACTTAGATCCCTATAAGTGATGATTATACATATACGGAACGACCTATCCGGATTGTTAGCCGTCAAATTAAAAAGTTGAGGAATAAAGAAATTCTGTTGGTAAAGGTGGACTGGCAGAACCATAATGGCTTGTATGCAACTTGGGAAAGAGAAATGGATACGCAGGAGAGGTACCTTGAACTGTTTCCATTAGATTCTGCACTCTTCACAGAATAAGGTACTTGAGTTTGGAGGACCAAACATCCTAAGGGGGAGAGACTGTAACACTCGTCCCTCACTTAACTGTTAATTTTGTGATTAATCTGAATTATGCATCTATATGTGCCTTCTATGCTTATTCATGTGCATTACGTTTGTTAACAGATATGTTCACTTATGAAGAGACCTATTGTAGACCGCCCCGCGCGCGAGGGCCTGAATCGTTATTCTAGCTACTACAGTTCGGACTCCTACCACGGTTCTGAATCTAATCTCATAAAGTGCAATGTGAGACTGATAAATCACCAAAGAGTCCAAATCCGGCAAATCATTTTGAAAAATCGATTTTAATCAAAAACGCCAAACATGAATTGTTTTGCCAGATTTCAGAGTCGCCACCTAAATATTTTATTTTGGAGAAATTTAAGAAACCCTGACTCGTGCCTAAGGCCACGTGTCCGTCATCACCAAAGTTTCATCGGCTCAAGAACTTGGCTATGAGAGGGGAAAGTCTTGAAATGAGCACTCCCGCTCGCCCGATCAGAGATCGGCCTCTACTAACATGATACGTTGTTTTTGAAAACACATATGTTCTTATTCTGATTATCAGTCTAGAATTACTATGTGATGCGCACAGCATACAAGTATAGACTAAATCGCTCAAGTTGGAACAAAACATCTCATGTTTGTTTGTTTGAAAATGGTTTGAAGGTGCTACTCGCAAGTAGGCTAAAACGCGGATTTGCTACCCTCAAGTGGGCTTAAAACTCACATTTGATGAATTGTTTCAATTCAGGCAATCAAGCCTCCATCCACAACATTTATGCAATTATAGCAATTAAGCACATAGCTTCATGGCAAGCATGCTATCATGGCAGTCACTTACACACATGCAAGGATGCTAAAACATAAATACTCACAGTGTACTCCGAGCCAAAACGGAGAACTAGTTAGAAACAATGCATGATTCCTAACTATGTTAAGATGCCTAATGCAACACATGCAAAAATGCAACTAAATAGGCTCGGCTACTCTAAGATGTCATGTGAATGCAACTAGATAACATGTATTCAAATTGGTATTGAAATACAATGCAGTTTGTATGATGTGCCGAGCCCGGTGCATGCAAGACAGATGAATGGATGCACGCATGCATAGCATAAGGATGCTAATTGAAACATGCCCTAAGCTAACCATTGAAAGCGGTTAAATAAAAGGGAGAAAGAAGTGGGGGTTAGAAGACATGCACACACACGCACACTTATTACAAAATTTGCCCTCTCGACGAAGGGTCCGAATAATAAGCTAACTAGCTAATCTAAGCTAAGCTACTTAACTAATCTAATAATCTAGTTAGACTAATTATTACACAACCAAATTGAATAACTAGCAAATACTAAGCTAATTATTACAGAACTTTAACTAATTAACAAATTAATTAATTAAATTACACATTCATGCTAACTAATAAGAAAAACATTAAACACCACCGCCTCAGCTCTATTTGAAGAAGTTGGACATGCATGCCTCGGTTTCTCGCCCCGAAAAGCTCTCGGTTGCTCTCTTGAGGCTCTGTTTGCAGGGTGTCTTCTAGAGCTTGCTGTTGAAACTTACCAAAACAGTGTTGGGGAGTGCACTAGTGGCTTGCCGGTCATGAGAAGCTTCTGCCGACCCCCCTGCCGACCAAGAGTGTACACTGCCGGCCACAAATGAAGAGCTGCCGGCCAACAATAAGAAGGTGTCGGCCACTGGTGTGCTGTGACACAAAGCTGCAGCAGAGCACAAAATAGAGAAAATGGAGGGTCTCCCAAGGGTATGTACGCACTATGCCACTCTATATCACTTCAAAACATCAATGGAGGGGGGATCATTGGATCCAAGATCATCAATCACGCATCTCGATGCATGACGGCCAAAGATCCAACATGTGTAAATTCAATAAATGCATGACAAACAAGACACTAAGACCACCTCCTCATCATGAGAAATCAAAGGCAATGGAGACCAAAGGAGATTGGCTCATTTCATCACTTCAAGTATGAAATGAGCTAATCCACCTTGTGTTCAAACACAACACCGGGTTGAACACAATGCAATGCACACAAACAACATGACATGAAAAACTCTCATGCTAATCTTGACATGTTAAGATGGCATACAAGACTCTATCATGCAAACACTCATGCACAACATGTTAAGGGGCCAAGAACACCAAGCTAGTGAAGAGGATAACACTACAAGTGTAAGAAGAAAATGAGGGAGGCTCTAACCAACCAAAAACACAGTTGTATCATGCCAAAATAACACCAAAAACATGCTGAGATAGAACCAAAATAGGCTAGCATTATGGATCATGGCATTGAACACACAAGACTAAATGGCAAATTTACACTACAAGTGTAAAAAGCATACATGAGGCGACCAAACCAGCCATGAACAGAGTTATATCAAACCTAAAAACTCAAAAAAACATGCTCACACTAAGCCTTAAGAGGATATAAATACATGCTCATTTGATAGGCCAATGACACAAACAAGACAAGACAAGAGGAGAGGGGGCTACCCCCTCTCATTTGAGGCCTCAAAACCACATTTCTACCATTGAAAATCCACTGGATTTCAGTTACTAAAAGGCTAAACCAAGATGAACTCAAAGGCTTTAAGAGATGACTCCAAGCCTAAGCAAATAAGACACACAAGAGGGTAGAACACCCTCAACACCAAAGAGGACTCAAACAACCATCTTAAACACTTAAAATCAGAGCTTTTTGTAGTTGAAAGCAAGGCCTAAAACAATATGCAAGGATGGCCAAACCAATGTATAAAAACAAGCTTTAAAAGGGAATAGGCTCACCTTTGAAGCACAGCAGCAAAAGGACCACAAGTCTGGGCTAAAACCAGCTTTTTGAGTCCAAACAAACCTCTCAAGAATCTCAGTAACAAAGTGATGGTGTTTTACTAGGTGTTGTAGTGCAAAAATGAAAAGAAATTATACTTTAAGGCACAAACTAACACAATATGGAGAGAGAGAGTGAGAAATATAGAGAGAGAGATATATATTGTCTCTAAAGTTACTGAACCTCTGTAAAGGGGACAGAGCCTCCCCTTATATAGAGGCATGCAATGCAAAGCTTGTTAAACAAGCTTGAAATGGACTTCATCCCTCCATACACGTGTATGGAGGAGGGCTCAGTGAAAACCAGCTGGCTCAAAAGATCTAGCACAAAATCTACTGAGACAAGGTGTTCTACTGGCCATCAGTGGTGGCCAGCAGTGCCTCATTGATGGCCGGCAGGCCTCATCAATGGTCGGCAGGGATAAATGCATGGCTGATAGTGCCAAACAGTGGCCGGCAGTGCACCATGACAAGTATGCTGAAAGGACCAACACATGGTCCAAAAAAAAAAGGGCAGAAAGGATACAGGGTTTGGAAAGCTCAAACTTGTGACGTTCCACCGTGAAATTCGAGTACTCGACGAGCAATCGAACTTGTCGCTGGATGTACCTGCAAGCATATCCAAGTCTTGAGGATGGTCAAAAATGGGGTGTCTACAGTTGTCCCTCTTTGACAGAACTCGAAAGTCACAAAGTAATGGGAGTGAATGTCACAGCCCAGAGACGACCCATTTTTGACAAGGCTGAAGACTCAGGCAAACATTCAATATAATCATAGAGAGATGCGCCCGCAGGCTGGGGCAAAATGCAAATGCCATGCATGATGCAAAAGCATAACTTATGACTATGCAAAGAAAGCTGTAATGAAGCATTTATGCAAAAAAAATACAACAATTTAAGCAAACTGACAAGTTGCAGAAATCTCACACGTTTCAACAGAAAGGATGTAAGAAAATTACGCAATCTTAACTACGCATCACGCGAGGAAGGCCAAAATGACTACCAGGGAACACCCAAAGTCTCAAACGAAACACCTCCTAGCATATCACACGCGAGAGAGGGAAGGGTACACCTCTCAGCGTATCACACGCAAGAGAGGGAAAGGTACACCTCTCAGCGTCTCACACGCGAGAAAGGGAAATGTACACCTCTCAGCGTATCACACGCGAGAGAGGGAAGGGTACACCTCTCAACGTATCACACGCGAGAGAGGGAAAGGTACACCTCTCAGCGTATCACACGTGAGAGAGGGAAATGTACACCTCTTAGCATATCACACGCGAGAGAGGGAAAGGTACACCTCTCAGCGTATCACACGCGAGAGAGGGAAGGGTACAAGCAGTGCAAGCACTGAAAATGTTATATAAACATCGGAGTGCGTCCCAATGCTTCTAACAAGGGTATTAGTGTAAACACCGAGCGTACCCGGGTGTCTCTAACCAACGAAATGCCACTGTAGACATTGGGCGTGCCCGAATGTCTCTAACTAATGAGGTGAAAGAGAGGAATGGTTTTACCCGGAATTTCTCTAAATGAACAGTACATACAATATCGTGCATGTATGAGAGGGAAACTCGAAAGGTACGATGCAATACAATGCATATCTCATGCGAGACGAATGAACGCAACACGATGCCAAGCCATGCTCAACATGCAAAAAGTGGAATCAAAGCATGTTCTATGCGAGATAATTAACACTGCATATTCAATGCAAGATAATCAATGATGCATATTCAATGCAAGAATATAGAATGGATGTTTAATACAACAAGCAAATGCTATGAGACAACAAAAGTATGCTTGATAAAGACAACTTGAAGGCAACTTCTGGTTTACCTCCCGGAATAGTTGCGGTGCATTAAAAGGATACACCTTGTGTGCGTTGATGGGCGATGACCACCGTACATTGAGAACATGATTCCGGGCTTCCACGGAGGCATTTTGAATCAAATTTTGAACACTCCTCAGAATTGTTGGAACCCAAGGACACATACCAAGGTAAAAGAGGCAGGGGAAGCTGATAGAGGCTTGCCAGCCATCAGGGGAAGCTGCCGGCCCCCTACCGGCCATCAACAATGCACTGCCGGCCATTGATGTGCCCCTGCTGGCCATCAATGGCAGATTCGGGTAATTTGGTCTTTTTGGCCGTGGGTCTTCATATACACCCAAAATTACCTCATTTGCTCACAAACCCTTGCATAGAAAACATTTCCCTTGCCCTCTAGGTATGTCTTCTCTCTAGATTCGCGCATTCTACGCGTTTCCCAACACCCTAAAAACATTTTCTTTGCAAAAAACCTTTCGTTCTCTTCTATTTGAACCGATCAGAATTTGATTTCGACGACTCTTCTGTCATTTCCACCATCCAAGGATCATTTCCCTCGAGTTTCTCCCAAGGTTTGTGCATTTTTCCCGGGTTTTCAACTTTATTTGAATTTTTCTCTTTTCTAGGGTTTGATTTGTTCAAAACTTCACCATTTTCCCTATTTTTGCTCATTTTTGCATCTATTTCAGATGGCTGACGATATTCCGTATGACACGGACTTCCCCGCACTCCCTCCAGTAGAGCTTGTTGCAGACTTTGCGGCTGAGCCAGGGGTCAAGCCTCAGCCTTTACCACCGAGCATACGCCCCTTTGACCCTGCGAGGTATCACCCGGAGACTCGCATTATACCAGTGGCGGGAGGCATCCACGCTTTCACTGATTTCGATGAGGACGCGCCAGATGACCTCTTACTGAAAGAGCCCAGGTCTCATTTGTCGGCCATTGTTGTGGAGGTACCAACTCTACTTTTCTGTAGTATCAGTTTCAACTATTTGCATTTCTTGCACTGTTTTGATCTGATTGCATCACATGCTTTGATCTGACTGTATTTCATACATTCTGCATTTAACTGTACTCCATACATCACTGCCCTGTATGTACTGTATACGACTGTACCTCATGCATCACTACTCTGAATTCAATTGTATCTTTAATACATCACTGTTCTGAATGCAACTGTATTTTCAATACATCACTGATCTGATTTCAACCGTATTTTCAATACATCACTAATCTGATTTCATCTGTATTTTCAATACATCACTAATCTAATTTCATCACATGCACTGCCACAGGACGGATCCCACTTCTTCAGAGGTTATGGTGCGATGACAGCTCGGGATTGGTATGATGTGCTTCCCGCAAGGGTCCGCCAGATCATCGACAGGACCGGTTTCAGCCTATTCTGCTCCAGCTTGACACGGGTCACAGCTAGTCGCCCTCTCCTAGGGGCTCTTGTGGAGAGATGGTGGGACACTACCAACTCTTTTCACTTCTCCACGACGGGAGAGATGACGATGACTCCCTTCGACATCACCATGATCACTAGCCTGGGCGTAGGAGGTGATCCGATTCCTCTTGATCCCGACATGGGAGAGTGGGTGGCCGCATGGGATACATTACTTGGAGCACGTCCACTGACACTTCAAGCAGGCATGGTTAGATATACCTGGTTCGAGGAGCATTACAGAGGGGAGGATCTCGAGACTGATGAGGAGGCGGAGCAGTACGCCAGGGGCTTCCTCATGTTCCTTTTCAGTACCACCTTGTTCTCGAACAGGTGGAATACCATGGGTTTATACTTCCTGGGCGCCCTGGTGGTGCTCCAACGGGTCTATTTCTATGACTGGGGCGCAGCCGGCCTTACCACTCTGTTTGGGTACATGAGCTCAACCTCTCGGATGTGCGGGACCCTGATCGGTGGCTACTGGCGAGCTTGGGAAGTACACAGCTTAGTTTTCCCCTTTCATTATTTGCTTAGCATTTTCTACTTTCACTTTGTTCAACACTTGTACTTTCTGCATTCTTTGTATCTGCTCTTGCACTGTATGCTTTCTGCTTTGCATTTTCTGTACACCATACATACTGCACACTGCATACCATACACCGCACACACAAAATCTAATATCTGCTTTAGACCTGCACTCCTTATGCATTATACTGCGTTCTGCTTTCTGCATGTTCAACACTTTATTCATACACTGTATTGATCACATCTTTCTTATAGCTGTGGGTGTACGCATACTTCCCGACACTTGTTCTAGAGCCTGTGGAGGAAACCCCAGCGACAGTCCCATTCTCTGATGTATACGACGGCCAGCTCTGTCGTAGGACTCGAGAGAGCTTTATGTTCTTCCGACAGTACTTCGACTCGGTCACAACGCACGAGGTAATTCTGCAACGAAATTATTTCAATTAACCTGATGCACCCACATTAGTTATTTGACAACTGATCATCTTGTTCGTTCTCTTTTCTCAGATCACGTGGCAGCTGTGGGATGTGATTCCGTCAGGACTCCGAGATCAGTATAACACTGCCTGGACTGTCTCCCACTACCACATCCTCTTCGAGGGTCCGATTTGTCGCACCTGGTTTTTGAGTGAGCGCTTCGTACGCCAGACCTTGGGATGCCTGCTCCATTTGTACCGACGACACCTCCACCATCAATGAGGGAGACACACAGTTTGTCCGCCGACCAGGTGATTCACTTCATGGTAGGACTGGAGATGGATTATTTTCGTATAGAGGGCGACTACGCGACCTTCATTCAGATGCATCTGATGCCACCTTTGTCCGGTGTTCGGGGAGGAGAAGGAGCGAGGGCTCCTGCTGTAAGAGGGAGAGGCGGAGCGACCCGATCTCGTAGGAGGAAAGATCTTGAGGAGAGACAGGGGACTGGATGGTTAGAGCTGCCTACTTTATTGACTTATGAGAGACGTTCTGGGGAGACTTATCAGATCCCCATTGAGCCTGCATCTGCTAGACGTGCACTCGCCGGGATGCGAGGCCCGACTCCGGTATGTACTAAACCCCACATTTTGCATATTTACTTCATTTCAATTATGCTTCATCGGATACTGATCTTTTCGATGCACTCGTAGGCGCCCATTGAGTACACAGGGTAGGCCATTTATCTAGTGGCCTCCATGACAGAGATGATAGAGACGAGTCTGGATCTGCTCAGCCTCTACAAGATCCCGATGAGTTCTTTCGAATTGCACTTCATGCCATAGAGTCTTCTCTTGACATACTAGCATTTGTACAGTTCCACACTACACTGATCTGATACATACTCTGTAGATCACTCGCTGCTCACAGCACATTATTCTTTGCATTTGATACATTTCATTACTAATGCATTTTGGCGAATTGCCCTTTTTCAGATTCCTTTCCTGACGCCAGGCCCATCAGATGCCCCAGCAGGAGCAGGGACGGGTCCTTCGGCACTTCTTCAAGCAGCAGGGGGAGCGGGAAGAGGGACTCCAGCGCACAGCCGAAGCAGAGCTAGGCGTGCTCACACCGGGAGTAGTTCGCGGGGGCCTGCCCCAGATGATGATGAGTCTAACAAGGAGGCAGTGAGTCCACAGTCAGAGTCATCTTAGGATGGAGATGAGGCTGGAGATGGTTCGGGTTCAGACTCAGGTGTTCATGGTGACGATGCTCCAGAGTCCTCTTAGTCGAGGAAGAGGGCGAGGAGGACCTCTTAGTCTTGAGGCGACTGGCGCCGATTCAGATGTTCTGTTTTTGCTTTATTTCTCTTTTTACTAGTAGTTTTAGCACCTTGTACAGCATCAGGCAATTTTATTTTCTTTAAACTTGTGCTTTTTTGTAAAAAGAATCCATGATGGAATGAAAATAGCTTTTTGGTTGAAAAAGTGTTGCATTTTATATTCTAAGCATCGCATTGCACTATTTTGCATAAAAGTGAGATTGATGAATATTGAACATCCGTGCATTGTCAAGTCAGGTAGTGAACCAACACAACAAACAAAAACAACACAACTCAATAAGAAACAACAAAACCTTAACAAGTTTACAACTCGATAAGTAAATTACAACAACTAGACATATGAGAGGAAGATGATTACAACTCGATACAAAAATGAAGACTAATACGTCTTAAACGAGACACAACATAGTCCAACAGGACAAAAACAAGACCTTAAAAGACACAAATAACAGGACTCCACTCCAACAAACAACTGGATCTTCACCAAGGAGGTCAGTGAACATGAAGGAAAGGTTGCCGACCACAGGGGAAGGCCTGCCGGCCATCAATGAACCCCTGTCGGCCATTGATGAGGCACTGCCGGCCATCGATGGCAAACCTCCGAAACGTCGACATCTGTCCTCCACTCACTGCCTTATCCTCTATAAAGGTTCCAGCTTCGTGGTTCTCCCATTTTAACTCCATTTTTGCCTCAAATGGAAGCATTTCTTGTCCAAATCTCACAAATTGGATTGCTAACTTGGATGGCTTAGAAAAATTGAATTTTCGGGGCTTCGAAATAAATGCATTATTTACGCTAAGCCGTACTCCGCTACGTTTTCCGTTCCTCCATACCGCGGCAAGGTGTTGGAATCCGGTAACTCATGTTTTTATCTTTGGCGGACAAGAGATGTGTCCCACTTTCGAAGACTTCCAAGCCTTGATGGAGTCTGGGCGTGAGGAAGAGATCTTGCCCCAATTCCGTTTCGGCCACATCCAAGCTTTGGAACGGATGTGTGGGCTTACTTTGCATGACGCTCGGTCTTTGATTCGCGACGGGGAGTTGGACATCCCCAGCTTGATTCATCGGTTTTCTAACGCCGGTGACTGCGGCGACCATAATTGGCAGGGTTTTCGGCGACATGCGCTTTGCTTGTGCATGTTGTCTCATTTCTTGCTTGCCCCAGGCTCCGGAGGATCTAGCATCTGTTTGATTGAGGTTGCCCAGGGCTTAAAAGAGGGCAAGAGTTGTATTGCCATGACACTAGCTGAGACATTGATGGGTTTGGATGGTTTCCATCGCCGAGAGACAACTAGATTCGCGAGGAGTCCACTACTGCTGCAAGTAATGTTTCCCACCCTATCTCACATATAGTTCTCACATCACTCGGTCCTCAGGCTCGATTTTTTTCTCTCAAAACCCTTTTCTCACTTTTCTCCCCTCGTACACCTCTCTATTCTTTAATATCTCATTTTTCATCCGTCCCCAGATATGGTTGATGGACAAGTTGAGAGTGGTGGACTCATGCCCGGCATATTCAGCTCACAACTATTTCTTCCAGTGATGTCTAGTTGATGCTCCTGATAAGGGATGGTGGTGCAAATGGATGTGCAGTCTGTCCGCTGTTAGTATTGCTTGGCGCTGCCCTTGGCTCAATCTGTCGGCGATGAGTTATAGCATGTCTCGCCAGCCTAGGATTCAGTTGATCGGCCTGACACACTACGTCTTTTACTTCCTATTCCGATTTTGGCGCCAATTTGGGCATGATCAGACTTGCCCAGAGGATGGGATAGAGTGCCCTGCCGTATTTCCAGTCTGAGGCGCACAGCTAGCTTGGTATGCCACGGCATGGAGGACGAGAGAGCTTCTGGTCCCCGCTCCCATTTTCAGTTGCACCCTCTCTGATGAATGCATAGCTTGGCTCGATAAAGAGGCACAGATTGGGCCTAATTTGGCATCAGACGCTTCCACAAGTTCTGGGAGGGGGCGCAGGAACACCTGACTTAACTATGCCCCAAGTTTATTGCTTTATCAGTACTTTCAAGTTTTCTTTATGAATGTAATAAAAAAAACAACTTCAATTTGTATTCAAGAGTAGGAGAACTCTGTACTGAAATCAATGTAATTGAAGGTTGTGGGTACTGAAGATTTTCCGTTTGGTCCAAAAATGGTCTAAGTCGTAAAAAGATTAATTTGAGCAAAATCAACTTTTATTAGAACTTTTCAAAACCATTTTCGATATGGATCACAACTGGACACGCCTGAGATCTATCACTGAGATGTACAACCCCGGATCCAGCAACTGAAAAGTTGCCCCTAGTCTGAATAGCACTGCACTGGAGATCACAACCGAGCTCTTGAATGCAGAATAGCCAAAGATGACCAACATGATTACATGGACAAAGTTGATTTGGAAGTGTTTATGGCTGGACTTTAGAATGAAGTTGCCTACGTATCCCAAAGATGGGAATCAAGCCTTACGTAGTTCGATTTAGGTTCACTCGTGTATTAACCCTCTCCTTTTACACTCTAATTTTTGCCAAGGCCACCCTTTCTGGGTTTTCAACCTTGCGAGCTTAGTTTTTATTATTTCAAATTTTTTGTGCTCTAACTTTTGCTTAAGTCGCCCTTTCGGGTTTTCGGCCTAGCGAGCCACTTAGGGATAGTATTTCTTCAACTTATCCATGTTGATCGGCTGGGAGAACTCTAGGCCACCTAGGTCCATGAGAACGACAGCTCCACCCGACCAGATAGACTTGATGATGTAAGGACCAGTCCAATTGGGTCTGAACTTGCCCCGAAGGTCATGGATGGGAGCTCGGTTGTCTTTGAGCACTGGATCCCCTTCTTTCAAATTCCTGGACTTAATCTTCTTGTTGAAAGCCCTGGCAATTCTTCGTTGATAACCCTGGACGTGATACAGTGCTTTCAGCCTTCTTTCATCAAAGAGCATGAGTTCTTCGAACCTGTTTTGCTGCCAATCTGCCTCAACTATCTGACACTCAACCAATACCCGTAATGATAGAACCTCAACTTCGATAGACAAAATAGCGTTCATTCCATAAACCAAGGAATACGGAGTTGTCCCAGTAGAAGTTTGAATTGAAGTTCGGTAGCCCCAAAGAGCAAATGGCAGCTTATCTAGCCAGTCCCTGTAGGTTTCCACCATCTTCTGCAGAATGTGCTTGATGTTCTTGTTGGCGGCCACAACTGCTCCGTTGGTTTGTAGCCGATATGTAGATGACTTATGAAAAGCCACATTGTACTTCTCCAACAAGTCGATCACCTCCTTCTTGAAGTGGGAACCATTATCCGAAATAATCTCATTCGGGACCCCGTAGCGACAGATGATGTTGTTCCTGATGAACTTAACGACATGCGATGCCTTCAACACCGCGTAAGATTGGGCCTCAACCCACTTCGTGAAGTAGTCTATCGCTACCAGAATGTACTCATGCCCGTTGAACCCCTTCAAAGTGACAGCCCCAATTACATCAATCCTCCAGACTAAAAACGACCACGGTGAAGTCATATTATACAGCTTCGACGGCGGAATGTTCATGCGATTTGCATGGATCTGACATTTGTGGCATCGCCGGACAAAGCCAATACAATTCTCCTCCATGGTTGACCAGTAATAACCCTGTCTAAGGATCTTCCGGGCTAGCATCACCCCACTCATGTGCGCTCCGCACTCTCCTCCATGGATGGCCTCCATCAGGCGCTTGGACTCTTCAGCATCAACACACAGCTTATGCATCCCGAGATGACCCCTCTTGTACAGTTTACCCCCGCAGACGATGAACTGAGCAGCCATTCTTCGAATTGCCCTCTTATCTTTGGCATTTGCCCCTGGTGGATAAGCTTCCTTTTCCAAGAAGTTCCAGATGTCGTAATACTAGGGATTCTCATCTTGTACCTCATCTATGGCAGCAATCAGCTCGTAGGCCGGCACGAATTTCTATTCAATGATGATCTGACGTATCCGGACTCCGAAAGGGATGTCTATCATAGAAGATAGAGTTGCTAATGAATCAGCGAACCTGTTGTTCTCTCTTAACAGATGAGCGAAATTCAATTTTTTAAACCGAGGAATCAGAACGTCCAAGGTCTGGTGGCAGATTCTCATCTTTTCTTCTATAACTTTCCAATCTCCTTTAGCTTGAGATACAACAAGGTTCGAGTCCTCGATGACATCCAACCGTTTTGTCCCTAGTTCCAGGGCGGCTTCTAATCCAGCAATACATGCCTTATGCTCTGCCTCATTGTTCGACACTTTGAACCAGAGTTTGAATGCTAGAGGTATATGGGAATTGTCAAGTGCTATCAGCAACACCTCTATCCCATACCCATATTGGTTTGACACTCTGTCAAAGTACATCGTCCAAGTCTCTTCTTCGACATGCAGAATGGCCTCGTCTGGGAACATATATTCAACTGCTTCATCCCCTTCAACTGGATGATCGGCTAGGAACTCCGCTATCGCTCTCCCTTTCACTAACTTGCGCGTCATGTACTTCAGATCGAATTCGGAAAGCAGAAGCAACCAACGAGCTAGCCTACCCGTAACTGCTGGTTTCTCGAAAAGATATTTGATGGGATCTAATCTCGAAACCAGTATTATAGAGTGAGCTAACAGGTAGTGCCTCAGCTTCCTGGTAGCCCATACCAAGGCCAGACAAGCCTTCTCCAGCGGAGTGTAGCGGGTCTCGTAATCCAGCATTTTCTTGCTCAGGTAGTAGATAGCCTTCTCTGCATTGTCCTCAGACTCCTGTGCAAGCATGCAGCCCATTGTCGTTTCAGTCACTGAAAGATACAGAATCAACGATTTCCCCGGCTCAGGCGGTAACAACACAGGTGGGTTCTGTAAATATTGTTTGATCTGCTCGAAAGTAACTTGGCATCGGTCATCCTATTGGAACTTCTTTCCTTTCTTCAGAAGACCAAAGAGTGGTTCACAAGTCAAGGTTAATTTTGTAATAAACCGTCTTATGAATTGCACTTTACCCAGAAAGCCTCGCACCTCCTTTTCAGTCCTCAGTGGTGGCATTTCTAAGATGGCCTTGATTTTGGAAGGATCGACCTCGATACCCCTTTGTGTGATCAAAAACCCCAGCATTTTCCCTGCTGTAACACCAAATGTACATTTTTGAGGATTCAGCCGCAACCGATACTCTCTGATCCGTTGGAAGAATTTCTGCAAGGCGGTGTAGTGGCCCTCTCTTTCCTTGGCTTTGACAATCATGTCGTCCACGTACACCTCAACCTCTTTATGGATCATGTCGTGAAAAATTATGGTCGCAGCCCGTTGATATGTAGCACCAACGTTCTTTAGCCCAAACGGCATCACCCTATAACAATAGGTTCCCCACGGGGTGGTGAAAGCAGTCTTCTCCCAGTCTTCGGGTGCCATCAAAATCTGATTGTAGCCTGAAAATCCATCCATGAACGAGAGCAGCGCATGCCCAGCAGTGAAGTCCACTAATTCGTCGATATACAACAAGGGAAAGTCGTCCTTCGGACTGGCTTTATTCAAATCCTTGAAGTCCACACATACCTGAATTCTGCCGTCCTTATTCAGCACTGGAACTATATTGGCCAACCAAGTAGGGTATTCAGATACCAGCAGGAACCCTGCGTCAATCTGCTTGGTGACCTCTTCTTTAATCTTCAGAGCCAGTCCGGGCAGATACTTCGAAGCTTCTGCTTAACAGGTCGAGCCTCTGGGTCAAGAGGGATCTGATGCTGTTCAATCTCAAGATCAATTCCAGGCATGTCTTCGTAGGACCACGCGAAAACATCTTTGAAATCTTTTAACAAAGCGACTAAGCGCT
This sequence comes from Camellia sinensis, assembly GCF_055761805.1. Lineage (NCBI taxonomy): Eukaryota > Viridiplantae > Streptophyta > Magnoliopsida > Ericales > Theaceae > Camellia > Camellia sinensis. The sequence continues at coordinate 175,068,525 of NC_138967.1, forward strand.
CGCGCTCCTCCAAAGACAACGTGGACCCGATCTGGACCAGCCGTGGGTCCTTCTCAGTACCAACATTAATTATGGTGATTTCATCAACCAAGGGTTTTACAAACCTCTCTTGCTCTTGATCAAGCAAATATTGCAAAACCGGAAGAATTTCTTCCTCGTCGTTTTCATCAAAATTTTGAAAATCCTAATTAATGTAATAAATTAAAGGCACAGAAAAGTACTCGAAAGCCACAGCCGTACCATTCTCATTCATAACATCCAGTCTGCCTGATTCCTCTGTTACAATAGACTCAAAGGAAAAAAGAAAAAGACAACCTAGACAGGACAGTGGCATCCGAGTTATCACCCTTAAGAATATCGGACTCAGACTCAGACGAGCTAGAACCTGATTCTGACTCCACAGACTCAGTGGAATCAAATTCTGGGTCACTACTTGACCCGGTGCTGCTCGATAAAAAGCCCTCCTCGTATTGCCAAACGAAGGAGGGTGTGATGGATGCATCCAGAATGTTTGAAGATGGGCCTACAACCGCTTCATTCCCGATCATGAAAACTGAGAAGTCATCCCGCAAGCACTCCAGTACGATCTGAGGATCTGCAAGGAGACAAGCCAACGCTACCCCCATCCCAATTTCTATGCTCTCGGAATCCTCCTCCTTGCACTGCTCAGCCTTAGCTGGTGGGTCTATCTGCTCTTCGTCAACATCATCCCCGAACAATTGCAAGTCAAAGAAAATCTCAAACCCCGGCAAGGGCCGCCTCTCTATATTTAGCCATGGCTCTGGGAAGCTGCAGAACGGGAAGTCTTCCCCTTCCCGGACAAAGCGTCCGTTCAAGGTCCCCTAGATAGGTCGGTGTATCAACTCATAATGCTGCCCAGCTTTTTTGGCTCTGGCTCTTCCGTCCATCTCTTTTCCTTTCCTTGCCCAATCTTCTTTGGTAGGCAGATAACCTAAGCCAAAGGTATATGGGTTGTGCAGCACTTCGGCCGATGTTGTAACGCCTTTCCAGCCACTTCGCCCTAATCCCATCCCGAGGATGTGCTGAAGCTTGTTCATAAGGTAGATAGACTGTGCACTGACGTATAGCCCCTCATCAACAGCTAGAATGTTTTGTACAACCCGGGCCTCAGCTAGCGTGAACCCTGACAGAAACACATCCTCCGCGCCATGCTTAATCTCCAAATCTGGTGTAGAAACCTCTGGCGGCGGATGTATTTGCCCTGGACCAACCTGAGTCCGAATCTGTACAGTCCCCATCACCTCTCGGCTGGTATTATCATAGGCCCATATCACCTGGGCAGTAGGTAGAAAATTCACGGGCTTCAACCTGATAGCATATGCCGTTCTCGACGGACACACGTTGATTGCGGACCCCGTGTCGACCAAAACCACCAGTGTCCACTTCTCTCTGTACTCCACGGAGATATAGAGCGGTTTGTTATGATTTGAGCCCTCAGGCGGCAGTTCTTTGTGGTTGAAGGTCAAGGTCGGGGAAGCTCCTCTCGGGAAAACCAGCCCTACCAACTGCTCAGGAGTGGTATCGATTGAAAGTTTAGCCCTGTCCATTGCAGAAAGGACAGCTTGTCTGTGAATCCTTGAGGCCATAAGCAATCCTCAGATGGAGATGTCTGCTTGGATTTTTTTAAGTTGTTTCAGCACAGCCTCCTCCTCGAGCAGTTTTTCCTTCTACCTCTCTGTTTCTTTGTCCTTTCCAGACGCCTCTGATTGATCCAAGTGTGGGGGCTTGAAATACCGCCCACTCCTGGTCATATGGTCAACCTCCTCAACATACCAGATGTCATCCAGTTGGTTCTGCCCTCAATCTTCGTCAGTGTGGGCAAGACGTAAGTCGTCGTCTTCCCATCACATACCATCGGCAACCGACAGACAACTGTCCGGCTCCGTTGTAACTGTTCTTGTGCTCACAGCACGTTCCGTCCCCGCAGGGGCTTTGGCCTTCCTAGCCCTCTCAAGATCCTCGATCTTTTCCTGCTCAAACTGCTTCAGTGCAGCCTGCTGTTCAGTATCTTCTGTACTCAAACTGCCCTGATTCCAAGCAAAATTCTTGACACCAGTGCCCTCCGGCGGTTTCTCCTGATCCTCGGCCATTCCGGCCACTGCTGATATCCTGGCTTCTGATTGCCCCTGTTTTGGCTGATGCTCCTGCCGATCCATCTAGATCAAACCAGTTGACAGTCACGTCCCCCAGATCCTGTTCATTGAAGAATTGCAGATTCGCGATATCCTCCTCCAACTTAGCTAGGTCATCTAATCCCTGACTTGGTCCATCTTCCCGAACCACACTGATCTCTGCCCCGACTGGTAATTCTACCCGTAGCTTTGCCTGGTCCGTTGACACGATATAACCACTCGGGTTGTATGCTAAGCTCACAGACCCCTCAGGCTTTGAATCAACACTCCCATTTGCCTCCAAAGTTAACCTAATTCTATCTTCGATAGTTACCACCACCAGTTCAGGTTGGGTTTGGGAGGTGCTCAGCATGCACAAATTCATGCTGTCCAGGATGAACACCTCAGGCTTGGATAGGTGGGAGGTTGTGATATATATGCTAGGGTTGTATGGCACAATCCCAGTTTGGATCAGATTGATGTGTTTAGGTGGTGGAGCTTGGTTATGTGGTGGGAGCGGATTGGTTGTGACATTTGGTTTTTCTAGATGTGCGATCACCTTATTGTCAATAAGATCCTGGATCTCATGACGCAGTCTGTAGCACTGGTCGGTGTCATGACCATGCTGTTGGTGAAAAACACAGTATTTGGCCAGGTTATGGGTTGGTGGGAGGTTATTTGGTAATGGCCGCGGCTCTAGGGGCTTCAAATACCCCTTCCTGATTAAAACCCCTAGGACTTTGGACAAAGGCATATACAGTAGGGAAAAAGTCCTCTGACCCTGGGGTGGGTATTTGGCTGTTTGTGAGCTAGTACCGGACGCACCGATAAATGGGGTGGCTGTTTTTGATGTGGTGGTGGTGGCCATGCCCACATCGGAAGTTCTGGCAGTTGCAGCATTACTCGTGCCTACATTCGAACTGTGGGTAAATGCCCTCTTAGGCTGCTCTCTCTCGTGGTCAATCAGACCCTGCTTCACGGCGTCCTCAATCTTTACCCCTATCTCGTGTAAATCAGCAAAGGTAGGGAGGGGTAGGACGATCATCTTTTGCATCAGTTTGGGTTGGAGGTTGCGCACAACCATCTGTATTTGATCCTTCTCGACCGGTCTGATGGTCATCATAGAAGCTTTGACCCTCCAACGGGTTACAAAGTCGGAGAAGCCCTCTTTCGGCTCTCGAGGTCATGAGTTGTGATCTCGATTTGCGTGTTGTACGAATACTGGGCAACGAAGGCCTCCTCCATCTCTTCCCAACTTCTTTTGACAGAGTCTTCCAACTTCGCGTACCAAATAGCCACAACACCCGACAGGGTCCGGCCAAAGAGGGAAAGCTTTTGCAGTCTAGAGAGGCCCATTGGCCTTAGGATATCCGAGAACAACCGCAGATGTACCATTGGGTCTCCAGAACCGTCAAAATGGTCTATATGCGGCATCTTGAACCGGTCCGACAAAGTCACCGCTGTAGACACCCCATTTTTGACCGCCCTTAAGACTTGGGCACTACTGATGGTTTGCTCGGTGTTGAGAGATGTGCAGGGCAAAGAATCAGTTTCTTCGGCTAGAAGAGAGGCAAATCTTTCAAAACACTTTGTTTAGGGTTTTGGAGTTGAAGAAAAGAGGAAAGGAGAGGAGAAAACTAGTTTGGGAGAAGTTCGGCATGAATCCGGGTAGAAGCGAGTCGAGCAGCCCTCGCTGAATCGGGCTTATCTGTCTGTACACTTGGAGTTTAGCTATGAGGCCACCACCGTCGGAAAGCTTACTTCCGGGGCTTCATTTTGCACTCAAGAATCTCCTAGAGCCAAGTCCGGGTGGGGGAGATATGATCAGTTGAAGTCGGGCATCATCCCGGTTGGATCGAATCTTCGCGGCTTCACGAAAAAGGGCATAACTTTTTGCACAGGAGGAATTTTGATGCAAGGTTTGCACCATTGGAAAGATAACTTCCGGGGCTTCAATTTTCATGCCCACCGGCCGTTTTTTGACATTGGAATCATCTATCGGCAATCTATTTTGCCGACCGGCAAAATATTATGCCGACCGGCACTTTATTTTGGCCGACGACCAAATTTTCTGGCCGGTTTGCACCATTTGCACTCTCCAAGCCTAGTGCATCCCAGCTGTGCCAGTTGGAATGCACCAGCACACTCCCCCGTGCATATATGTTGCTATTTTGAACCCTTGACCACCTTTGGACGCCTCTTTTGCACCCTTTGCTCAAGGCTTCTTGAGGAAGCCTTGACCCCTTATCTTGGCTTCCTCAAGAAGCCTACCAGCTGTCCAAGCTTCTCCAATAAGCCTTGAACCCCTTTGACCCCTTTCCCTTTACTTAGCTTGTAAGTTAAGTGCTTTCCTTGCCTTATATAAGCACCTCTCCTCCTCCTTTGTTTAGGTTGGATTTTTAGGACAAAAAACCAGAGATATATAGATATATCTGATATACATACATATATCCCTTGATCTCTCTCTATATCTCTCCCATTCAACCATCAAACACCGTTGTTCTTGGGCCATTTCTTCATCAACTCATAGCACAAGGCATCCAACGCCCATTCCAGCAGCTTGAGGCTGTCCTCCAGAGGTTAAAAGCTCCCAAACCCGGTCCAAAGGTTGCTAAAGATTGGTTCTACAAGGGTGAGTCCCACTTTCCCTCTTTTGTGCATTTTCTTGGCCTATATCTTAGCCCCTTGTGGTTACATCTTTGGGCTCCGACCCAAACTTCAAATCATCATATTTTGAGGTCCTCTTCATGTTTGATTGAGGACCTCTTGCTGTTTGAGGACAGTAGCTAGCACTTCCTTCATTAGCCCTCTTTATGCCATAATTTTGCATAATATTTTTGGCTTGTGTGTGATCTGTTTTGAGGCATGTTATAAACTGTGAAGTTGCTTATTTTGAGCCCTTCTTCAACATTGAAGAAGGGCTCAACACTGTTTGGATACTCTCTGTGCTACTTGCTTTGAAATCCATGTGGTAGCCCCGTTTTTTGTATGCCCTTTTAGCCCCATCTTTGCTTGCTGTTTGGCCATGCCATAAACTGTAAAAATGCTTATCTCAAGGCTGCCTTGCTTCTGTCTTCATGCTCCATGTCCATATTATGCATGCTTTGTATAGCTGTAAGCCATTTCATGTGCCTAATTTCGCATTTCGGGATTCATTCCATGCGGTGAATGTTGTTTCATTATGTTTCGGGGCTGTTTTGCATCACCTATCGCCTCTGAAATTTGCATGCGAATTGTCCATGTTTGTGCCTTTCAAATGCGTCGAAAAGTCGCTTCATTATGCTTAAGTCTTGGACCATGTATCTATGCATGTTTGCATGTCATTTGCCTCCATGCACTTAGCATTTTGGCCACTGTTTTGGGCCTAACTAGAGCCGCCTAATTCATTTTTAAGACCATCCTTTGCTTATTCGCATGCTCACCTTGCATGTTTGCTTGTATCGGCATGTTGCATCCTTAGCTCGCATGCCTAAGTTGCATTGCATCTTGCATGCATCACCTTGCCTCTTGAGATGAGTATGATAGAGGTTAGGCCTCCTTGTGTGTTTATTTGGCTTGCATGCATTTTGAAATTGAAGTTGCACACTTGATTCTTTGGGCCATCATGCATGGAAATGCGTGATTGGTGGTCCGAGAATCGGGGCACATCCTCCTTTGAGTCATTAACATGATAAGGAATGTGATTGGTGCATAAATTGTTTGAATTGCATTGCCATGCAAGATTTTGCCCTCTGCTGCTGTGAGTTGCAGGTTCTGCAGGAATTGATTGCCGGCCGGCAGTATTTAGTGCCGACCGGCAGTCAATATATGGCCGGTGGATCTATTTTGTGCCGGTGACTAAATGCTACTGCCGGTGGAAATTCTGGTCAGCCGATGATATCCCCCAGTGTCCTGAGAGGCATCCCTGAGACTTTGGCAGTTTTCAGAAGAGCAGAGCAGGGAAAACAGAGGCAAACTACGCATGGCAGTGCGATTCCGAGCCAGTCCCGAGCATGTGTTGCATCTGGCCCTCGCCCCGAGGCGGTTTACTGTTTTTCTTTAGTTTAGTTAATTTGTTAATTAATTAAGCAATTTGTAATATTTAATTAGCTTGCGTAGTTAATTAATTTGTATTATTATTTTGGTCCCTCCGAGTGAGGGCTTATTTGTAATAAGTGTGCGTGAGTGTGTGTATGTCTTCCAACCTCACGTCTTTCTTCCCTTTTATTTACCTGCTTATGATGGTAGATTAGGGCACATTTATTTTAGCATACCTTATGCTATGCATGCGTGCATTCATGCATTTGTTGACATGCATCAGGCTCGGCACATCATGCTAACTGCATTTGTACTTTGATTTCAAAATTGAATACGTGCATCAATTGATTGCATCTCACATGCCATGCTTAGGTTAGCCGAGCCTACTTCAATTGCATCCCGTATGTGTTGCATTAGTCAATCTAACATGAACTAGGACATGCATGTTTGCTAACTAGTTTATTATTTTGGCACGGAGTACGATGTAAGTGTTTATGCTTTAGCATCCCGCATGCGTGTGAGTGTTGCCATGACAGTATGCTTAACATGTGGCTAGATGCTTATGTGTTATAAATTGTTTGAATGCTTGTGGATGGAGGTTGAATTACCTAAATTGGAATAATGCATTAAAACTGTGAGTTTTAAGCCCACTAGATAGTGGCAAAATCATCTTCTCTAAAAGCCCACTTGAGGGTGGCAAAATCTGCATTTTAGCCTACTTGCGAGTAGCAAACCATCTTCAAAACAAACATGAAATGTTTTGTTCCAATTTGGGCGATTTGGTCTATACCTGTTTGTTGCGCGCATAACATAGTAATTCTAGGCTAATAAATGGAATAAGAACACATAAAGTTTTCAAAAACGGATATCACGGTTAGTAGAGGCCGGTCTTCGGACCGGGCGAAAGGGGGTGCTCATAGCTGACCTTCCCCGATCGTACCCAAGCTCCCGAGCCGAGACAACTCCGGTGATGACGGACATGTGGCCTTCGGCACCGAGTCAGGGTTTCCTAAATTCTCCCATTTTAAAATATTTAGGTGGCGACTCTGTATCTGGCAAAGCAGTCCATGTTTGGCACTACTTTTTCAAAAATCTGTTTCTCAAAACGATTTGCCAGATTTGGACTCTTTGGTTCAGATTAAGAACCGTGACACAAATCGAGAGTCCGAACTGTAGCATGAGGCCCGCGGGCGCGTCTACAGTTTACTGTAGCATGAGGCCCACGCGGGCGCCTCTACAACCGCCGAATCGATGTATCCATCCTCTATGTCCGGTATGGAATTAACGTCTTGAGCTTTTTTGAACAGCTTTTCTAACTTGCTCACTTTCAGTGCTGTTGGATCCACCTCAAATTCAAACGGTGTATCCACCAGATTAGTCGGTGCTTTGGACAACTGAGGTAGGATTGGGGGTGGAACCGGCCCCGTTGGGACGTCCGTATTTTCCTGGACATTTACAGTCTCCCCGAGGATTGGAACTCTAGGTGGGGGCAAGGGTGGATGCGAAGCAGACGCTCCGGCTTGTTGCGGTTGTTGCTGTTGCTGGAGCCTGGCAATCAGCTCTGTCTGTTAAGCCACAACCTCTGCCTGACGCGCGGCAAACTCTGCCTGGCGGGCAGCATCCTACTGCATGGCTTGCATAGTCTCTTGGAGCTGACACATCATGTCCTCCATACTTGCCATAAGGTGCTGATCTGACTCAATAACAGGTATATCTCTCTCTGCGGTAGAAACGGAAACCTCAACCCGACTACTCACTGGTGGGGTGGATAAAGACCGTTGATTTGATAACCGCTGTACTGATGGACTGCGTCTAACTGACCTCCGTCTAGTAATCGGGGGTAATGAAAGGAACACTGCTTGTCCGTCAACTAGATCCTCGGATCGATGAAGCCTTCGACCTCTGATTCAAAGTGTTTGGGGAATATCTGCCTGTTCGGAAGCAATGATGCTAAACTACCTTGCAAAAAGATAAATAAAGCATAATAAGGAAACAATAAGCGGAAAAATGAACAGCACTTCGACTTAAATTAAGACAACACACAGTTGACATTTGTAAGCTGAACATACTATTCTCAAAACTGATCATTATTCCCAAATCACTGCCCCAAATCTGATACCCTTAGGTAAAACTGATTCTCCAAATACTAATGCCCACAGGCCTGATACCCAGACTTGCAAACTGATACATGCATTCCCTGTAGAGACACACTCTAAAAGCACATAGCCAGCAAGTGAGAGCCAAAACACCCCTACGGAGGGGTAGGGTTTCCTTGTCCTATCTTGTCAGGAGCTAGGGTTTCACTACGCACACAGCGGTTTCAAACAACCTACAATCGGGTGAGCAACCTGTCCTAGTTTGGAATGGTCACTATGGATTCCGATATGCACTAGGTCGAATGGTCAAAAAGGCTGCCTCGGTAAAAACCGAGGTTTGTGTTCCCATTGTGGCAGAGCCCGTAACCGGTCAGCCTTTTGGCGCGCAGCCTCCGGCAAACTGTTCAGGAATAACAGACGACAAACACGGTGTCCTAGGCGCACCAATGCAAATGCAATGCAAAGAAACACATAAGTGTAGATAAAACAAGATATCATGAGTTTGAGTCAAGTTCTCTAAGTACCCAGCAGAGTCGCCAGAAACTGTAGACCGCTCGAAACTCCGCTCCGCGCGCGAGGGCGCGAATCATTGTTCTAGTTACTACAGTTCGGACTCCTGTCACGGTTCTGAATCTAATCTCACAAAGTGCAATGTGAGACTAATAAATCACCAAAGAGTCCAAATCCAGCAAATCGTTTTGGAAAATCGATTTTAATCAAAAGCGCCAAACATAGACTGCTTTGCTAGATTTCAGAGTCACCACCTAAATATTTTATTTTGGAAAAATTTAGGAAACCCAAACTCGTGCCTAAGGCCACGTGTCCGTCATCACCAAAGTTGCCTCGGCTCGAGAACTTGGGTACGAGAGCGGAAGGCCCTGAAATGAGCACCCCCGCTCGCCCGATCAAAGATCGGCCTCTACTAACATGATACGTTATTTATGAAAACACATGTGTTCTTATTTTGATTATCAATCTAGAATTACTATGTGATGCGCACAGCATACAGGTATAGACTAAATCGCTCAAGTTGGAACAAAACATCTCATGTTTGTTTGTTTGAAAATGGTTTGAAGGTGTTACTCGCAAGTAGGCTAAGACGCGGATTTGCCACCCTCAAGTGGGCTTAAAACTCACATTTGATGAATTGTTCCAATTCAAGCAATCAAGCCTTCATCCACAGGCATTCATGCAGTTATAGCAATTAAGCACATAGCCTCATGGCAAGCATGCTATCATGGCAGTCACTTACACACATGCAAGGATGCTAAAACATAAATACTCACAGTGTACTCCGAGCCAAAACAGAAAACTAGTTAGAAACAATGCATGATTCCTAACTATGTTAAGATGCCTAATGCAACACATGCAAAAATACAACTAAATAGGCTTGGCTACTCTAAGATGTCATGTGAATGCAACTAGATAACATGTATTCAAATTAGTATTGAAATACAATGCAGTTTGTATGATGCATCGAGCCCGGTGCATGCAAGACAGATGAATGGATGCACGCATGCATAGCATAAGGATGCTAATTGAAACATACCCTAAACTAACCATCGAAAGTGGTTAAGTAAAAGGGAGAAAGAAGTGGGGTTGGAAGACACGCACACTTATTACAAAATTCGTCCTCTCGACGGAGGGTCCGAATAATAAGCTAACTAGCTAATCTAAGCTAACTAGCTAATCTAAGCTAAGCTACTTAACTAATCTAATAATCTAGTTAGACTAATTATTACACAACCAAATTGAATAACTAGCAAATACTAAGCTAATTATTGCAGAACTTTAACTAATTAACAAATTAATTAATTAAATTACACATTCATGCTAACTAATAAGAAAAGTATTAAACACCACCGCCTCAGCTCTGTTTGAAGAAGTTGGACATGATGCCTCGGTTTCTCACCCCGAAAAGCTCTCCGGTTGCTCTCTCGAGGCTCTATTTGCAGGGTGTCTTTCAGAGCTTGCTACTGAAACTTACCAAAACAGTGCTGGGGAGTGCACCAGTGGCCTGCCGGCCATGAGAAGCTTTTGCCAACCCCCCTGCCGACCAAGAATGTACACTGCCGGCCACAAATGAAGAGTTGCCGGCCAACAATAAGAAGGTGCCGGCAACTAGTGTGCTGTGACACCAAGCGCAACAAAGCACAAAATAGAGAAAATTAAGGGTCTCCCAAGGGTATGTACACACTATGCCACTCCATATCACTTCAAAACATCAATGGAGGGGGGATCATTGGATCCAAGACCATCAATCACGCATCTCGATGCATGACGGCCAAAGATCTAACATGTGCAAATTCAATAAATGCCTGACAAACAAGACACCAAGACCACCTCCTTATCATGAGAAATCAAAGGCAATGGAGACCAGAGGAGATTGTCTCATTTCATCACTTCAAGTATGAAATGAGCTAATCCATCTTGTGTTCAAACACAACACCGAGTTGAACACAATGTAATGCACACAAACAACATGACATGCAAAACTCTCATGCTAATCTTGACATGTTAAGATGGCATGCAAGACTCTATCATGCAAACACTCATGCACAACATGTTAAGGGGCCAAGAACACCAAGGCTAGTGAAGAGGATAACACTAAAAGTGTAAGAAGAAAATGAGGGACGCTCTAACCAACCAAAAACACAGTTGTATCATGCCAAAATAACACCAAAAACATGCTGAGATAAAACCAAAATAGGCTAGCATAATGGATCATGGCATTGAACACATAAGGCTAAATGGCAAATTTACACTACAAGTGTAAAAAGCATACATAAGGTGACCAAACCAGCCATGAACAGAGTTATATCAGACCTAAAAACTCACAAAAACATGCTCACACTAAGCCTCAAGAGAATAGAAATACATGCTCATTTGATAGGCCAATAACACAAACAAAACAAGACAAGAGGAGAGGGGGCCACCCCCTCTCATTTGAGGCCTCAAAACCACATTTCTACCAAAAGGCTAAACCAAGATGAACTCAAAGGCTTTAAGAGATGACTCCAAGCCTAAGCAAATAAGGCACACAAGAGGGTAGAACACCCTCAACACCAAAGAGGCCTCAAACAACCATCTTAAACACTTAAAATCAGAGCTTTTTGTAGTTGAAAGCAAAGCCTAAAACAATATGCAAGAATGGCCAAACCAATGTATAAAAACAAGCTTTAAAAGGGAATAGGCTCACCCTTGACGCACAGCAGCAAAAGGACCATGAGTCTGGGCTAAAACCAGCTTTTTGAGTCCAAACAAACCTCTTAAGAATCTCAGCAACAAAGTGATGGTGCTTTACTAGGTGTTGTAGTGCAAAAATGAAAAGAAATTACACTTTAAGGCACAAACTAACACAATATAGAGAGAGAGAGTGAGAAATATAGAAAGAGAGATATATATTGTCTCTAAAGTTGCTGAACCTCTATAAAAGGGAAGGAGCCTCCCCTTATATAGAGGCATGCAATGCAAAACTTGTTAAACAAGCGTGAAATGGGCTTCATTCCTCCTTACACGTGTATGGAGGAGGGCTCAGTGAAAACCAGCTGGCTCAAAAGATCTAGCACAAAATCTGCTGAGACAAGGTGTTCTGCCGGCCATTAGTGGTGGCCGACAGTGCCTCATTGATGGCCGGCAGGCTTCATCAATGGTCGACAGGGATAAATGCATGGCCGACAGTGCACCATGATAAGCATGCTGAAAGGACTAACACATGGTCCAAAAAAAAAAAGGATAGAAAGGATACAGGGTTTGGAAAGTTCAAACCTGTGACGTTCCGCCGCGAAATTCGAGTACTCAACGAGCAATCGAACTTGTCACTGGATGTACCTGCAATCATATCCAAGTCTTGACGATGGTCAAAAATGGGGTGTCTACACCTATTTGATTCGCTAAATCGTGGGGTTATAAATTAATTACTGGACTAAGTGGTTAGAGTTGGTTTACCTCAATTAAATGAAGTAGTGCTTTAATAAATTAACGAGGTCAGTCAAGTTATGAGGCTCTAAGTTATTTACTCTAAGATAGGTAATTAAAAATCGAGAAATGTGTATATGTGACTTCAATTAGAAGGGAAAGAGAAAGATATAATCTGATAAAGAGAGAGAGTGTGTGAGAGAGAGTATTCTATAGTTTGAGCTTGGGTAAATGATCAAGAAGAAGAATGAGAGAATTTGAGCCAACTTCATCAATTAACACATTAAGGTCAAACACCTCGTTTCAGTCATCTGCAACACGGACCCGACTATGAGTAACACTGTTGTACAAATATGTTTAGTTTCAATTATCTTTTCTCTGTTATGAATTTACGCGTACTCCGAAAGCTTCTTATGTTAATGAATCTATCACTATTTTCATTGTTTACTGTGGCAAGCCTGGTATCATTTGTATGATTGCAGATTTGTCAGTTCCATTTCATGGAACTCTTATTTAACATGATGTTGGCTATCATATCTAGTCTTCGGTCTTTATGACCACCTGTTCGGTCTTCTTGACCACCTGTCCGATCTTCATGACCGTCTGTTCGGTCTTCTAGACCGCCTATATTTATTGCTTAAATTATACTACGTGATACATTATGTTTCTCAAATGGCATATGAACCTACTCGGTGTGTGTTTTATTTTGCATTAAAATTTTCATTCAAATCTCTTTGTTTTAGCTGTTATTCACTGGGCTCTAGCTCATATTTTGATATGCCATGTAGGTGACCCAGCTCAGGAAAGGACATAGTGGCGTCGACCTTGTTTTGGTTTTGTCAAGCTAACTTCTATGCCTCACGGCGAGGCTCCCATCTATCCGAGTTTTGAGTTGGCCAGTGTGCACCCTTTTATAACTCACTCATGTATTTTGATCGATTGTCTCTAGCATTATTTATGTTTTCGATGGGGGTGACTTTTCCTCTTTATTGTCTGTTGACAAACTCGTGACAATAAGATGTACTTATGCATGAATGTACATCTAACTATAGCAATATCTTTGACTCTTGTGTACTCACAACTCATTGGACGTCTTGTTTCTCATATAATAGCTTCTGCTAGCTCGATTTACTTGTTTGGTTTAGTCAGGCTTTCGGTAATTGCGGATTACTGGCCGGTTACGACACTAAACCTATAGGGGCGGGTTTGAGTCGTGACACCACATAACCCCTATGTGATTACTGGACTGAAGTGCACAGTAAACTATTCCGTCCAATATAACAGATTGTGAGACCCACGCGCCTTTGTGGAGAGTAAATCAATTTTTAAGATGAAAATACCCTTTTTACATCTTTAAATTTACCAAAGATGCCATTATTTTTTCTCTCTCCTTATTTCTATTGTTTCTCTCTCAACTCTGCAATTAAATAATATTACTCAAATATATATAGAAATTAAATGTTTTCCATTAAAATCTATCTTAATACGAATATGATGCAATCTGTATATCACCAATACACTTGCACAGCTTCCATTGGAAGACAAATGCTTATGGGTTACCCACTGTATTTTCTCAATCTTTTCCCTTTTTTTTCTATTTTTGATATGGGTTTTTGTTCAGATTTACGTCAATTCCTAACTTTTTCAGCGTAATTTAAATTTAATTATATTGTTAGAGCAATATATATATATATATATATGTGTGTGTATATATATTTTATACATTCATATCCATATACATCATTATATATTTATTTTTCTGGAATCAAATACATCATCATATGCATTAATAAACATATACATTATATATTTCTAGAATTGGATTCATCAACATCATCATTCGATACATTGAGATGATGATGGTTTTGGGGTCATTTGGGTTGGTTGGTCTTGCATGAAGATGTCAAATTGTGGAACCAATAGAACACCCAAATCTGAGATTAACCTAAAAAATGAACATGTATATACAGAAAGAGAAATTGATATATACAAACATATATGCATTTATATATATATATATATAGAGAGAGAGAGAGAGAGATGTCAATGTAATCTGAGAGGGTAATTTATATGTAAATTGGGCCGAGCTAGGTAATGAGCCATTCTGTGGGCCACAGTAAGGACTGAGTAAAAGGTCCTTGAAGTTAGCCCAGTCCAAAAGAGCTTTGTAGTTAGCTCGGTCGGCATGGTCAGAGCAGCGACAGTTAGTTCGGTCAAACCATATTGAGCCGAGGTATTTTGGGCCTTTTCTCAGGACCTTGCTGTTGAATAGCTCGGTCTAGGCACACTATGGATAGCACGGTCTCAACAGGTGAAACCGAAGTACAAGTAACAGAGGAGAGAACCGAGATAGCTAGAGCTCGGTCATTTCAGCCAGTTTAGCATGGCTGTTTTATCCCGGTCGTTTTGTCATACTACCGAAGTAAAACCATCTCACTTGGTTTAAGCAGTGAGGGGGGTGTTGAAAGATAAGCATTATCTTTCAGGGGTATGACTCCTAGGAGGACTCTATGCGGAGGAATAAGAGTCCTACTAGGATTGTGCCATGCGGAACCTATAAGAGCTCACAGCATCACCTATGGAGAGGGAACACAACTTTGATTCCTGAATTCACAGAGCTTTTGTGTCTATTGTCTATTGTGCTGACTTAGGCATCGGAGGGGTTTCCGGCACACACCCGCCGGTTAGCTCACATTTGTATTTTCAGGTGGCAAAGTGATGACGTTTCAAGGAGCGCAAGCTTGATCAACAGGATTATACGAGAAGAATTATTTCTTGCTCATACAATTGGCGCCGTCTATGGGAAAACCAGAAAAAACAAAACCTCTTGATCAAGCTTTTCCTCTCTAATTGGAAGTAATGGGGCACAATGAAGATTTGCCGCAGTCCGCCATCGACGGACAAACCCAGAGGGGGGTGGGAGACGCGAAGGTTTGCCGTCTATCCCCCCTATGGCAGATTTAGAGCCCTAGCGACAGAATCCCCGGAGGGATGCAAGGGGGAGGTGGACTAACAGCCCCCGTCGCTCTCAAAGTCCAGAAAGACAAAAGCAGAGAATCGATCCTCAAGTTCTGGAGGATCGATCCTCAAGTTCTGGAGGATCGCGTAAAGGAGCAGGACGAGTTAATCAGGAAGATGGCAACGAACATGGAATTGATGAGCGCCAGATAAAAGGAAAAGGGGTGGCGACAGGAGAGGGGGGCAAAGGCAGTACGCCCCCTCGCCACTCGAAAAGTCGTGGTAGACACACCATGCCATCACAAGCAGAGAGTAGGAGCCTTAGAATAGGCAACACTCAAACAAGGACGTCCAGAACTCGTTACTCCAGGTCTGAGAGAACGAGAATTGAGAGGTCATATACTGAAGGAAGCACCTATCGGCCCTCGCGCACGCACCAGACGTCATCCAGGCTGACGGAGTTGCCCAGATCGTCTGATTTGAGAACTGTACTTGAAGAAAGGGCACGGTGGAAGGAGGATGCCAGGGCATGCGACTCGTGCAGAATTTCAGCCCTTCAGCGGTTGGCTCCTCGGATGCATGGAAGCATCGAGGTAGGAATACCAATACCGTACCTTGCCTATGAACCAACAGATAAAGCATTGGCAAGGCTACATAGCTCGCCGTTCGTTTCGGCGATTGAGAATGCACCATTACCTTCAGGCTTCATCCAGCCTAAATTTACGACTTACGAGGGGAAGACAGACCCCTACATGCACCTAAGCCACTTTTGCCAGGTCATGGCAGTATACCGACGAAACGAGGCTTTGATGTGCATCCTATTCCCATCTAGCCTTGGCGACCTAGGTTTAACCTGGTTCGAAAGGCTACCAGAAGGCAGCATAGCCTCCTGGGCGCAATTAGCGGAGGCGTTCGTGACAAGGTTCAGAACGAACACCAAGACGCCAGTAGAGATTGATCAGCTACTCTCCATTGACATGGGCGACAAGGAGACATTGAGATCCTACAACAGTCGTTATTAGGAGACCTTCAACCAGATAGGAGATTGCCCCACAAATCTCACCATCGCACAGTACAAAAGAGGTCTTCCAGTCGGAAATAGGTTGAGGGACTCAATCACCATGACGCCACCCCTCATGATGGAGGCCTTGATGGAGAGAGTACACCAACATATTTTGGTGGAACAGGATGGTGCCCGCGCTAAAACCAAATCTGGCGCATCAGCAGTACCAGATAAAAAGACTATGGCAAAAGTCAACGCGGTAGAACATCCAAACAGGAATGGGCGAGACAGGCGGGACAACGGAGAAGACCAAGATAAAAGGTGGTTAAGAATCCGCACTGCCATCACCACGGTGTTCAAGAAATCGATCTATCGGATTCTCAGTGAAATACGTGATGAGCCTTTTGTCCGATGGCCAACTAAACTGGGGGAAGTGCAAAAGGACTATGACGAAAGATCTCGGTGCACCTTCCATAAGGAAAAATGGCACCGCACTGAAAATTGCACGCCGTTGAGACAACACCTGGAGGAGTTAGTGGCAGCTGGGCACCTTGACCAGTACATAGAAGGAGGGACACAACCAGCACCCCAAAACCACAATCACCCAGACAGAACGCCGATCGACGGCCCACCTCAAGGCGTAATAAACGTAATACATGGGGTATTCGAACCGGAGCGAGTATGTGAGCTCAGGGGAATAATCAAGAAGGCTGAACACTTAAGGGAGGTATTAAGTGCGCAGCCTACCATTAAAAAGGGGAGAACAGAGGCCACGAACGTCATGTCTTTTTCAGACAGAGACTTGGCAAGGATATATTGCCCTCACAATGATGCACCGGTCGTCACTCTCCGCGTCAAGGATTACGACGTCAAGCGAATTTTGATTGACCAAGGAAGCTCATGTGAGATAATGTATTACGAAACCTTCAAACAACTGAAACTGGAGGACAAAGACTTGGCACCTGTCGTATCTCCCCTAATCGGATTCAACTTAATGCCAGAGTGGCAGTTGGCAAGATTATCCTCCCCGTCAAAGCAGGAAGCATGACGAAACAAGTGGAATTCTGGATATTGAAAGTCCCTTCCACTTACAACATAATCTTGGGAAGGACATAGCTGCATGCCATGCAATCGATAGCGTCAACCTACCATCAAGTAATGCGGTTCCCTAACGAAGCTGGAGTAATTGAAGAGGTCTTTGGAGACCAGATCATGTCCAAACAATGCTTCGTCACAGTAAATGACAGCCACGCTGCCAAAGGATATGTACAGATGATGGAAAAACCTGAGAACAATGAACTGTTTGCGGATGTTGGCAAGGCCGCTGAACAGAAGGCAGTGGAAGACTTGGTACAGGTAAAGATAGATGAAAAAGACCCAAAAAAGTTCTTTCTGCTCTGCTCGGCTCGTCTTTGTCCAGCACTGAGAGAATAGAGGTGGTGGAATTCCTAACCTCTAACATCGAAGTGTTCGCCTGGACGCCGTATGACATACCTGGCATCGACCCAAACTTCATCTGTCACCAATTAAACGTCCACCCAAATGCCAGACCAATTATACAGCGCACTCGCAGATCAGCACTCCACCACGCCGAGATAGTGACGGAAGAAGTGGGAAACCTTCTAGAGGCGGGAGCTATCAGAGAAGTGCACTACCCCAAGTGGATATCCAACACAGTAGTGGTGCCAAAGAAGAATGGGAAATGGCATGTCTGCGTAGACTACAAAATAGTCAGCAAGGCATGCCCAAAAGATAGCTTCCCCTTACCCAGGATAGACAAACTGGTAGACCTAACGGCAGGGCACAACCGACTTAGCTTTCTTGATGTATATAGAGGTTATCATCAGATCGCTATGTATGAATCAGACCAGGAGGTCACATCTTTTACAACGCCAAGAGGACTGTATTGCTACAAGGTCTTGCCCTTTGGCCGAAAGAACGCAGGGGCAACATTCCAACGGATGGTCACCAAGATGTTTGAGCCATTGTTAGGCAGAACAATGGAGGCTTACATAGATGACATGGTGGTCAAGAGCAAGGATGAAAAGGACCATCTCAGGGACCTGGGTGAAATGTTCCAGATCCTAAAGAAGAACAAGTTGCGCCTTAATGCTTCCAAGTGTGCGTTCGGCGTAGGATCAGGCAAGTTCCTAGGCTTGCTGGTGACCAACCGCGGTATAGAGGCAGACCCCTCTTAGATCAAAGCAATCCAGGATCTAGAGAAGCCCAACACAGTAAAAGAAGTACAACATCTCATATGTATGGCAGCCGCGCTCAATTGGTTCATAAATCGGTCATCAGACAGATGTCGACCATTTTTGCAAGCATCAAAAGCCAAGTTTGAATGGGATGAAAAATGCGACCGCACCCTAGAAAGTTTGAAAGAATATATGTCTTCTCCACCGTTGCTAGTGACCCCAATACCTGGAGAAGAATTATTATTGTACCTGGCCGTTTCACAGCACGCAGTCAGCGCGGTGTTAGTTAGAGCAGAGGGAATCCAACACCTGCCCATCTTTTATGTCAACAAGACATTGCTGGGCGCAGAAACCAGGTACTTACCATTAGAAAAACTAGCCTTAGCTTTGATTATGGCATCAAGAAAGTTGTCGCATTACTTTCACGTCCACACCATAATCGTCCTCACAGCCTTCCCATTAAAAGCTCTGTTTGAGAGGGCGAACTTTTCTGGGCGAATCTTGAAGTGGGCGGTGGAACTGGGACAATACGATATCAAGTTTCAACCCAGAACCGCAATAAAAGCCCAAGCATTGGCAGAATTTGTAGCAGAATTCAACCCAGGAAGCCATCTCATCTGCCCAGTTAACTTGACTGGTGCCACCAAAATGGAGATGGAAAGCGCCGCAGGAAGCGCGCAACCCCTGAATCGGGATGCCCAGCCACACCCCAAAACAGATCAAAGTAATGACGAGCTGGAAGAGGCGAACCATGCTACACCAAGCGAAGACTCATCAGCAAACAAAAACTTGGCACAATCAGATAGTGAGGAGAAAACAGTAAGCGTGGACTTGGAAGAAAATAACAGCACCAATCGTGACCCCAAGGCATCATCCGATCCCTCTACTTGCTGGAAGTTGTTCGTTGGAGAGATGTGAAAGCTCTTCGTGGATGGAGCGTCCAATAGGCACGGTGTAGGACTCGGCATAGTCCTCATCTCACCAGATGGCCTAGTAGTGGAACAGGCAGTCAACCTTAGCTTCCCAGCATTAAACAACGAAGCGGAGTATGAAGCGCTTCTGGCAAGACTAAAATCAGCACTCTACATGAAGGCTACCGAGCTAATGGTTTACACTGACTCACAGCTGGTGGTAAACCAAATTTCAGCCGACTACGAAGCAAAGGATGAAAGGATGGCTAAGTATCAAGAGTTAGTTAGAAAAGAGATCATGAAGTTCGAAGTAGTGCGGATAGAGCAGATTGGCAGAGAAGAAAATAGCAGAGCAGACGAACTAGCAGGTTTTGCTTCGATGGCAGATACATCTATCCCACATCCGTTGCTAATTGACTACCTACCAAGACCAAGCATTGAAGAGCCCGAAGTAGAAGAGGTATGTTGCGCCGAATTAGGCCCTTCATAGATGGATCCGATTATAATGTTCTTAAAAAACAGCATCTTACCCGAAGAAAAGAAAGAAGCCAACAAGATTAGAGCAAAGTCGCAACGATTTTGGCTCTCCCCATCAATGGCCTTGTACAAAAAATCCTTCACAGGACCTTACTTGAAATGCGTCCATCCCAACAAGGTTGAGGCATTCTTGTTCGAGATACACGAAGGCGTATGCGGAAGCCACCAAGAGGGAAGATTATTGGCTTATAGGGCAATCTCGCAAGGATATTGGTGGCCTTACATGCAAGCAGATTCAGAGAAGTATGTCAAGAAGTGCGAGAAATGTCAGAAGTTCGTACACCAAATACATCAACCGGCTAGAGAACTTCTACCATTAACTAGCCCATGCCTTTCACAATGTGGGGCTTGGACATAGTAGGGCCACTCCCAACGACTCCCAGCAACAGAAAGTTCTTTCTTGCAGCAACAGACTACTTTAAAAAGTGGGTAGAGACAGAAGCACTAGCATCAATAAAGGAGAAAGATGTGAAGAAGTTCATCTGGCAAAATATCATCACTCAGTTCGGCATACCCAAGGCGCTAATATCAGACAACGACACTCAGTTCGACGGCAAAATTTTTAGAGGCTTTTATGAGAAGTACAAGATAGAATTCTACAACTCTACACCGGCATACCCCCAAGCAAATGGCCAGGCAGAAGCAACAAATAAGGTCGTCTTGGACGGATTGAAGAAAAGATTAGAGAAAGCAAAAGGCAAGTGGGCTGAGGAACTTCCTCATATTTTATCGGCTTACCATACCACACCTCGGCGATCAACCGGAGAAACGCCATTCTCTTTAGCCTATGGCATGGAGGCAGTAATCCCACTAGAAGTCGACCTCCCCACAATTAAAAGTGAAAATTTTGATCCAGACTTAAATGGGAAAGCCATAGCCTTGGAACTCGACCTTGCAGAAGAAAGAAAAGAAAGAGCATTGGTTCACATTGCCTCGTACCAGCAAGAGTTGTCCAGAAAGTATAACAAGACAGTACATCCAAGGCAATTCAAAATTAGAGACTGGGTGCTGCGCAAAGTGATGGGAAACACCTTGGTACCCGGAGATGGCAAGTTAGGGCCTAATTGGAAATGACCTTACAAGGTGGTTGGATTCGTAGGAAAAGGGGCATACCACTTGGAAGATGAAGACAACAAAGCCATTCCCAGGCTATGAAACACTGCCAATCTCAAACTATTTTATTTTTAGCTTTTCTATAAACTTAGTTGTAGTTTTCCTTTCTCAATAAAACAAGTAGTTTCTTTTCAGCATAGTTGTTTCTTTCTAAAGATTGTTTTAAGTGAGCTAGGGGCATTGAAAGCATAGTTGGCCGGAATAACCAACTTTAACCCCTTCTAAGCCCAGGATAAGGATCTAGGTTGCAGGACGTTTGGCAGGAATAACCAAACACTTTACTCTAGGTTGGCAGGAATAACCAACTTATAGGTTGGCTGGAATAACCAACACCCCTCCTAAGCCCAGGATAAGGATCCAGGCTACAGGACATTTGGCAGGCATAACCAAACACTCTACTCTAGATTGGCAGGAATAACCAACTTAGAGGTTGGCTAGAATAACCAACACCCCTCCTAAGCCCAGGATAAGGATCTAGGCTGCAGGACGTTTGGCAGGAATAACCAAACACTTCACTCAAGGTTGGCTGGAAAAACCAACTTTGAGCTCTCTTTAGCTAAGATACGGATCTAGGCTGAAGAGGTTGGCTAGAAAAACCAACACTTATTGTTCTTCAGCCGAGATAAGGATCTAAGCTGAAGAGGTTGGTTAGAAAAACCAACACTTATTGTTCTTCAGCCGAGATAAGGATCTAGGCTGAAGAGATTGACAGGCATGGCCAGTTAGATTGCAAAGTTAAGACCGGGATAAATATCTCGGCCAGAGAATTTACTTCATTCAGATTATATTGGGAGAGTAAATACAAGCGTAGAAGTAAACCGAACAGACAGTTGAGGAAAACAAAAGATGATTTCATTGATAATGCAAAGTCAAAGTACAAAAGATGGGGCCATAGCCCGGCTACAAAAACTTCTAAAGTTAGCACCTAAAGAAAAGAAAAGTACATAATTAAGCAAAGAGGTCATCTAAATCGGCATCCAGAACAACCCGGTCTTCACCCAGAGGTAGTTCGGTTATGCCTAGCCCCCTTTGGTTAAGCTCGGACGAAGGCACCACATCAGACACAGTAGGCAAATGAGGGATGGAGACCACTGGAGTTGGGGAGATAGACTGGCGGCCGGGCTGGGTGTTGTCTTCTGGAGCTGAATCTTCGTCCTCTCCCTCTTGCAGAAATTTTTGCTGAATGGCAGCAGCGTACTCCGCCATACAGCTCGGTATGAAATACGGGGGAGGGTTGAAGACCTTGGTCTTTGGACCATGACCGAGCTGCGCCACAGCTGCCTTCCATCCGCATCTGAAGAAGAGATCTTTCGCAGCTTCGCATTGCTTGATATAAGTGGCCTCCCCCTCCTTCTAACCCCGGTCCTCTACGTCGTCTACTTTTTTCTCCAACTTGGCAATTTCAGCATTCTTCTTGCCCTCAAGCTTGGCCAATTCGCGCAGGTACCTATCTTTTACCATGGCCACGGCCTTTTTCTTATCTGCCTCAGCCGAACTGACAAGACCAGTCAGACGTGCCATCTCGGTTTGTAGCTCAACTATTTGCTTCTTTGACTCTTCCAGCTCAGTGGTTTTGGCATTAGCTTCTGCCATGGCCTGCCTTGTGGTTTTGCGCAGTTCCAGCACTCGCTTGTGAGCAATGTGGTTTTTCTGCAAGGCCTGTAAAAGGATGGTAAGAAACTTTTAAGAGAAACAGAGCGGAAAGTTGTTCAAATTAGAAAGACAAGCAAGGGGGTAACCTACCAGCACCATTGATTTTGTGGCTGAGCGAATGGCCTTCATCTCGGTTAGATGGTTGTGGTGCACCATGTTGGCTGGAAGGCAAACACTTATAGCGAGGTTGAACGCCAAGAAATGGTCTTTTTCTGCGACCACGGAGTCAGAATCCTTGATAGCACGATTCTGAAACGTGATCTTTGGTCCCCCACTTTGAAGAGCTAGCTCGGTCAGAGCGCTCAAGTAGAGGACTTGGTGGAGTGGTTTGAGGAACCACAGTTTCAGCCTCGTCGACAAGGCGTGGCTCGGTTATGGAAGTCCGAGCACGCCTGCTTGCCCGAGATGATGAAGGCTGATGGATTTGCAAGGCTACCATGGTCTCTTGAGTTTGGCTGGCTGGTGGTACCTCGGCCTGGTTTGTTTCGGTTAGGAGGGCCCTTACTGCTCTTTTCTTGGCCATCTCTTGCTCCGCTGTCAACGAGATCAAATTGACTTGAGGCAAGGTTGGGTCTGGCTCTGGTGAAGGCTCAGGGAGGAAATTGGTCACCCTGGTCTTCCTACGGCTGCTGTATCTATATGTCGGTTCAAAATTCAGTAGCTCGGCCCAACTTCTGTTGGGATATCGCAGAGCGGCGCGAAGTGCATTCAAGTTGGGGTAGCTATACTGGGACTTGAGAAAGTTCAAATCTGCATGACGTAAAAAGACAACAGTTAGCACGGTCCAAGATAAGAAAATCGAGGTAAAAGAAAGCAACAAACTAAGTCGAGGTAATTATACCGGCGACTCCTTTATTCCAGTTTACCCGATCGCCCGAGATCTGGGCTTCTTGGTCTTCGAAGTTCCCAGAAACCCAGAAAAATCATCATCGTTTACATCCTTATCTGGGGTATTCTTTATTATCTTTTCACACTGGTGTCTTATTCTTAAATAGTAAACCCATTCATCTTCAGCCGATCCTATGGAATATTGGTGGAAGAGCTCGGCTAAACCGAGCTCGACGATGCCATTTATTATACGGTATGAATTTGTGAAAAGTTGGGTAGGGCAGAGGTTGGTTTGTCTAAGGAACTTGCAAAGAAGAGGCTGTACAGGGAATCTTAGTCCAATTTCTACAATGGAAAGAAGGGTAAAGGGAACAAAGCCAGGGTTTCCCCAGGGTGTGGTATCTAGTTCGGCCAAGGTAAGATGGACATCATCAGGGATATGGTAGTCCCTTCGGAACTCGGCTATAGCACCTAGTGAGTTTACTAAGAACCTATACTTTCCCATATGGGCTTAAATTATGTATAAATTATCCTTAAGTGTTATCTCAGTGCTGAGATGATATGGAGTATCTCGGCTGAAGCGTTCAAGGGAGTACCTGGCCAACCTAAGTCTGCAAAGTGAAAAGGAGAAGTGTTAAGCACAGATCGATGGACCGTGCTAAAAGCATAAAAGGAAAGATAAACGCTGTCTTAGCTCGGCTGTGTGGGTTACTATTCATTCTTAGCTCGGTTCAAACAAAGGACCTTAGCTAGGTTAAGTAAATATGAAATGCGTAGCCCGGTGGGAGCTTTTGGGTAGCATCCTTGTTCGGTTTTGACTAAGGAAGTTGGTTTAGCCCCAAGTTTTAGCTCGAACCGTGATTGTGGCTTTCTAGCGCGGTATTACGCAAACCTAAGGCAGATCGCTAGCTCGGCTAAAGTGTGGCAAAAGGTTCTTAGACCTATTGTAACCACAGGTTTTAGTTCGGTTGATTAAGTTTGGCTAAGCTTGCGCCTAAATACAAACAGTATCCTAGTTTGGTTGGAGTGAAATTTTGGATCAAAGGGAAAATTGTTCGGATTGCTCATATATACAGTGGTCATATTACAAGGTTTTTTCCAGGAAACACAAGGCTGAAGCAAAAATAGGAATATGTGTTTTTGCCAAAACATACAAATACACATACTATGTTGTACAAAATAAATACGAAATCAACAAAAAGAAAAGAGGATTAAGTTATTTATAAGTATGAAGATGAAGGAGCTAGAGATGGAAGCAGTGGCAACAACGAACACGAGCTTTGCAAAAAATAATGGTTGCAGAAATTGAGGCTCAAGCAAGAGAGAGAGAAGATGAATAGTAAAATGATGGATTCGAAGCTTTAGGGTTTGTTTTGTGAAAAGGGAAGGAAAAAAGGTGGGACTGTTCAAAATACGCGAAGTACGAAGACGGCGTGACAGTTGCATTGGGCCAATGAGAGTGTGCCACTTGTTCTTGGAATGAGAAACAATTCAGTTACAACGACTGAAGGGATGTTTTTTACCGGACAGATGGGTAGCCCGGTGTGGATTTAGCCCGGTTGAAAAGCTAAAGTTTTTAGCTCGGCTGGTAAAAGATAATCCCTATCATGCTACGCAGATGGAATTAAGGGGCAATTGAAAAGGTAATTTATATGTAAATTGGGCCGAGCTGGGTAATGGGCCATTCTGTGAGCCACAGTAAGGACTGAGTAAAAGGGCCTTGAAGTTAGCCGGTCCAAAAGAGCTTTGTAGTTAGCTCGATCAACATGGTCAAAGCGGCAACAGTTAGTTTGGTCAAACCATATTGAGCCGAGATATTTTGGGCCTTTTCTCAGGACCTTGCTGTTGAATAGCTCGGTCTAGGCACACTATGGATAGCACGGTCTCAACAGGTGAAACCGAAGTACAAGTAACAGAGGAGAGAACCGAGCTAGCTAGAGCTCGGTCATTTCAGCCAGTTTAGCATGGCTGTTTTATCCCGGTCGTTTTGTCATACTACCGAAGTAAAACCATCTCACTTGGTTTAAGCAGTGAGGGGGGTGTTGAAAGATAAGCATTATCTTTCAGGGGTGTGACTCCTAAGAGGACTCTACGCGTAGGATTATGCCATGCGGAACCTATAAGAGCTCACAACATCACCTATGGTGAGGTAACACAACTTTGATTCCTGAATTCACAGAGCTTTTGTGTCTATTGTCTATTGTGCTGACTTAGGCATCGGAGGGGTTTCCGGCACACACCCACCGGTTAGCTCACGTTTGTGTTTTCAGGTGGCAAAGCGACGACGTTTCGAGGAGCACAAGCTTGATCAACAGGATCATACGAGAAGAATTATTTCGTGCTCGTACATAATCTATGTATCTCATCCCATTTTTTTTCTTTTTTTGACATGGGTTTTTGTTCAGATTTGTGAATGTTTATGTTCTTGCATTTGGTTCTCAACGCATTTCAAGATATGACTTTGATTTAGTTTGTTTCTTGCCATTTTTTTTTTCCTTTGGTGGATTTTGATGTTTTGGAATCATTTTGTTGGGTTTTTATTTTTGGATAATACTTGTTTTATGAACTATTTTGGAAATTTTCTAAAAAATACATGCTTTTTAGCAAACATCAAAATTGTTTTCAAAATTTTAAAAATTGTTTTCGCACACTCTGGCAGCTCCGACATTGATTTGAGAAGATGAAACTCACTTTAAAAGAAGAAGCATATATGTACGTATATATATATATATATATATCTACCTTCTACCTTTTGGGTTTGTGAAAAGGAAAGAAAAATGGAGAAGATGAGAAGGAGAACTGAAAAGAAAATGAAGAGATGAAGATGAGAAGAAGAAGATGAAGACGAGGGTAAATGTGAGAACTTGAATTTTTAGACAACTAATTAGTTTGATTAATAATAATATTAAGTCAGTTAACAGCGATTATTAAATTATCGAATTGTAATATTAATAGCATCATGGTTAATACCAATATTAGATTCCTTTAAATAAAATTATTTATCTTTCTGTGAAAAAAATAAAATAAAATTTGTATCTAAATATAGTTATGGAAACTAAATGAGTTAAACAAATAATAACTACGTTAGTAAGAGAATAGTAGGGAGCAAAATATCTAGTGACTAGGTTATATATATATATATATATATATTTAATTGATTTTTATTTTGTACCAAAAAAAAAATCAAAATTTATTTTTGGCAGAGGAATTCGGCCCAAGCATGCCAATGCATGCTTTTGCTTACTGCCACACACCATGCCTACATGCATAGATAGCAATTCCAAGCCTTTGTCAAGGCAACCATGGCATGCAAACAAACTATAAGCTATCCTATTATATGATAGTTCCTAAGCTAAAAGAGAAATAAAGTAAAAATATAATAATAATAATAATAATAATAATAATAATAATAATAATAATAATAATAATAATAATAAGTTAGGCCCTCAAACTCCTATAATTAGGAGCACTATTCAGCCTTCCATTACACACACACGTAACTGAGCAAAACAAAGAGAAAGACAGGGAGAGAAAGCGAGAGGGAATGGAGAGAAGAGATGGGAAGAAAGGCTCAACACTTGGGTTTTTTTTTTTTTTTACTTCATTGAGGTAAAAATACTCAACCCCTATCCTCCCTTAGATTTTTTCTTAACTAAATCTATACATTAAAATATGCAAGAGTGTGTATTGATAATACACCAATACTCAATGCATGTTACATTTGGATAGAATGATAATCTTATGATTATGTGATTTTTTTCCTTCTTTCAAGTATGGATTAGGTGGTTTAGCTAATGATTTTGCTCTTTATGTGATCAAGTATTCTCCATTGTTGAATCAATCTTGCATGTTTATGAATTTGTGTTTACTCTTCATAAATATTATTTTCTGTTATCACTAATGAAAGTAAATATGAAGGATTAGAGTTTCACATGGGAATAATAGTAAGAAACATTTTTTTTTAGTCTTGCATGTGATTCATGGTGGATACAAAGTGCGTTTTTCGCAAACTAATGAACTTCCAGCAAAACAGATTTTTAATCTGTTTTGAATAAACCCTAAACAAACTCATGAGAACACTTTCATAAAATCTGAAACTACTGGAGTTAGTTTAATGTGTTTTCATGGTGCTAGAATGTTGAAGAAAATTATTTGACAACATTTCATGGCCTGAATATATTTTTAATTTTATTGCTGTTTGGAGGCAACAGCAAAGCTGACTTTATTATGTCACTGTTTATTCCACAGAATTAATTTTCAAGTAATTCAAATTGAAAAATTTATATTTTTATGATACCTTTCAAACGCCACTGGTTTCATAATTTTTTATTAAGTATTGAGAGAGAAACGCCAATTTTTCCAAAATGTGACAGAATCTGTCCAGTTTTCTTATAAAAATTATTTGACCATTTTCGACTGTTTTCAGTCTTCACACTATTCTGGAAATATGTTCTAAACTCAAAAATTTAGCAAACTATTCTAACCATGCCTCTTTTCGACACCGTTTGAGGCCCCTTTTTATTTTTCGAGCACAGAACACCTGTGCTGGAGGTTAATGTAACTCACTGTCTCAGAAAACCAATTTTCTTCCAAAAACAATTTCTCCATTTTAAAATCGTTTTTAGCCCTGGTATTCTTCTCAAAATATTTTCCTAACTCGATGAACTAGCACCAGTTAAAATATTATAATGGTTGAACTTCGTTTGGTATGGGTTTCATATTTTTTTTGTCTGACCATACAGTTCTGATAGAAGAAGTGTATTAATTCTTAAGAAATCTTGTGATGATTCCTAAGACATTCTATCACATTTATTTTGGTTACCGTATATGATTGTGTTGTGCTATATAAACCTTATATCACTGTGGTTATTGAGCTAAAACTCGCACATGCCAAAAAAAAAAAAAAATGAATTCGACGAAGTGAAGAAACACGAAATTGAACCAATGATACATTAAAAATTTTAAAGTGATGGGGTGAGCCCAGTTTAGAAGTTTGCGCCAGTGAGTTGCAAACCCTAACATGGCCCAGGAATGTATTTTGGCTCATATCAGTGTAGGTGATATAAAGTTGGTTGTGCTGGTGTCATAACATAGACCGTTTTCTTGGGGCAGACTGTGATATCACGACTCGAGTACGTAACCCTAGTGCATGGGTATCATTGGTAGTTACAGCAAGTAACATTTGAATATTTGACTAAGGGAGAGTCAGAATTGCCCGTGGCCATTGCTTAGCGGTTGAGTGGAAATAGTGCTCCGCGGGGAGTTACTTAAATTTATCTGATAAACTAAATCTATGAGAATTTAAAAAGAAAAGTGTGCATTTTCCTTAAAATGAAATACTATTTCCGTGTGCAATTTTTTATTTATTTATTTATTTATCAATTGTTATTATTTTAACTATTGGCATTCATGTTATGCTTATTAATGCTATATGTTATTCTATTACTGCGCATTATTCATTAATTGTGAGTATTATTATCGGGGTAGGTATTTTCGGGTTGTAGTATATTATTGAGCTCGTTGCTCATTGACATTCTCATTGCCCTGGCGTTTTATGCCAGGTACCGAAGAAAATGAAGGAAATACCGAGGCCTTGCAATGCGACATTCAGCCTTGGTTAGCTTGAAGAGTCCCCAAGTTCCACAAACTATTTTCTAAATTTCCTAGTTTTTCTCTAGTTTTGTTTTATATTTGTGTTATTTTTTTTGTACTGAGATTAAGTTTTAAGCCTTTTTAGAATTGTAATTTGAAAACTTTCAATTTCTGGGTTGTTAACTAATGGATGTTGGTGATATTGGTGGTAACATCGATTTTAAGTTCTAAATCTTATTATGATGTCCTTAAAATTTGAGGCGTCACAACATGGTATCAGAGCTCTAGGTTGGAATACCTAGGGACGATGGGAAGAGGTTTAACCTCAATTGAGGAGTAGTGTCATGTGTTAGAAGGAATAAAGTTATGTGACTCATAGTTTATGCGAGCTTTATGCTAATCATAGTAACTATCCTTATTTGATCTTAACGGTTCCTCTAGCTTGATGCCAAATTTGTCGAATGTAAAATTATCACTTCTGTATCTTTATTGAACTTTTCCGATTCGACAAAGTATTGCCTTAAAATTATCAATTGGCAATTTTTGAGCCTTGATTATTGTATCTTCTATGTTGTTCTCTTAAAAACCAGTTGCACTCTTTTAATCCTTACAGGGTGAAGAATCTTAGCTATTTGGTTTGAAATGTGTATGGCCAAACATAATTTCAATTCAAATATCTAGTTTGGTCACCAGTTCCATAATCTTAACCCTATTAAAAGTTCAAAACCATCATGTCATCTAATTGTATCGTCTGTTTAAATTCCATTTGAATTCTTATGCTAATTATGCTATTATCGTAGCCATGTCATACTCTTTCTTCTCTACTACAACTGTGTGAATCTTGGGATTAGAGCTTGGATGATTAGAAACACCTATGAGTGTAGCTTCACCGTTAGGAGGTCAAACTGAAATAGATCTCATATGCAAATCATGTGAACCAGGAGTCTCTAGTTTGCATTTAACTTGCGACCTACGAGTCATGGAAATGTCAGACTTTGACATTATCCTAGGAGTGAACTGGTTATCATCCCATAGAGCCACCATTAATTGCTTTCAAAAGACGATGACCACCTACTCTCATGACGGAACACGATTCGAATTTAAGGGGGATAGACGAGATTCCCTATCACTGACACTTGGAAAGTCAAAATGGCCCGATCACCTAGCTGGGTGGCTAGCCAGCTTAGTTCTGCAAGACAAGGATCGTATGGAACTAGGGCTACCTCGTGTGGTGTGCGAGAATGCTGATGTATTCCTAAAGGAGTTACCAGGACTATCACCAATACGAGAAGTAGACTTTACCATTGAATTAAAACCTGGTACATCACCGATCTCAATGGCACCACATCATATGGCACCAGCTGAATTGAGAGAACTTAAGACACAGTTGCAAGAATTATTGGACAAGGAATTTATAAGGCCAAGAACATCCCCGTGGGGAGCACCAGCCTTATTTGCTAAGAAGAAAGATGGGACACTTAGGTTGTGCATTGATTACAGACAACTTAATAAAGTCACCATTAAGAATCGATATCCACTACCTAGGATTGATGACCTTTTCGATCACCTTAGAGGGGCAAAGTATTTCTCAAAGATAGACCTCAGGTCTGGGTATCACCAGTTGCATGTTCGGGAAGAAGATATTCTTAAGACTGCATTTCGAACCCGTTACAGCCACTATGAATTCGTAGTAATGTCATTCGGCCTAACCAATGCACCAGGCATGTTCATGAGCTTAATGAATAAAATATTCACGCCTTACTTTCATCAATTTGTGGTAGTTTTCATAGATGATATTTTGGTGTATTCCAAGTCTGAAGGAGACCATGAGCAACACTTGAGAGTAGTACTTCAAACTTTGAGAGAGAACCAACTATATGCTAAGGCTAATAAATGTGAGTTTTGGATGGAGAAAGTAAAGTTTTTGGGTCACGTGGTGTCTGAAAAGGGAATATCAGTAAACCCAACTAAAGTAGAAGCAGTGACAGAATGGAAGAAACCTAAGAACACATTTGAGATTCGTAGTTTCTTAGGATTGGCCGGTTACTATCGAAGATTCATTCAAGACTTCTCAAAATTGGCCAAACCAATGACACATTTGACTCAAAAAGGGGTAAAGTTTGAATGGAACGAGTCTTGTAAAAATTCATTCCAAGAACTCAAGAAAAGATTGACGAGTGCCCCTATTCTCATAGTACCAGAACGTGACGTTGGGTACAATGTGTATTATGATGCTTCCAAAGAAGGTCTGGGGTGCGTATTGATGCAAAATGGCAACGTGGTGGCATATGGATCAAGGCAATTAAAGAACCATGAGAAGAATTATCCCACTCATGACCTGGAGTTGGCAGCTATAGATCACGCACTCAAGATTTGGAGACATTACTTGTATGGTGAAAAGTTTGAGATATTCACCGATCACAAAAGCTTGAAGTATTTGTTCACCCAAAAGGACCTGAACATACGTCAGAGACATTGGATGGAGTATCTAGAGGATTATGAATTTACCCTTTCCTATCATCCCGGCAAGGCTAACGTGGTGGCAGATGCGCTAAGCCGCAAGAATAAAAGGATTGTTGCTAGTTTAGCACTTAAGGAATGGGGTATGGTTGGAACGCTCAATGAATTTGGGGTACAAATGGAGGTTCGAGATGAAAAGGCTTACATTGGTGCTCAGATTGCTATGCCTAAAATCTTGAGTGAGATATTAGAATCACAGAGGTACGATTAGGAGGTAGCATTCATCAAGGCACGAATGGAATCTAATGAAACCATGCCTGGTTGGGAAATTCACACTGATGGGAGTTTGAAATATCAAGGTCGAATGTTCGTGCCAAGTGACAACTCACTAAGGGAAAAGGTACTCAAGGAATTCCACCATTCAGCATTTGTAGTACATCTGGGAGGTACTAAGATGTACCAAGACTTAAAACGCCAATATTGATGGGGTAGAATGAAAAAGGATGTAGCGAACTTTGTGTCTCAGTGCCTGACATGCCAACAAGTAAAGGCTAAATATCAAAGACTGGCAGGAACACTTCAACCCTTACCAATCCCGGAGTGGAAATGGGAACACATAACCATGGATTTCGTGACGGGTTTGCCTCGGTCACCACAGGGACATGACGGCGTGTGGGTTGTAGTAGATCAACTAACTAAGACAGCCCGATTCTTACCTGTCGAGTCATCAGATACGTTGGATTCACTCAGTAGATTGTTCATCAAAGAAGTGATCAGATTACACAGAGTACCAGTCAGCATCGTGTCTGATCGTGATCCTCGATTCACTTCTCAATTTTAGCAGAGCTTACAGAAGGCAATGGGAACAAACCTATGCTTTAGCACGACATTTCACCCACAAACCGATGGGTAGTCTGAAAAAACGATACAAACCTTGGAGGATATGCTTCGAGCTTGCGTTATGGATTTTAAGGGAAGTTGGGAGAGACACCTACCTCTTGTTGAACTCGCTTACAACAATAGCTTCCAAGCCAGTATTGGAATGGCACCGTATGAAGCACTTTCTGGACGACCTTGTCGATCACCAGTCTGTTGGACTGAAGTAGGAAAAGCAACCTTGTTAGGACCAAACTTGGTTCAAGAGACTACTGAGAAGATAAAATTGATCAAACAACGGCTAACCATAGCCCAAAGTCGACAAAAGAGCTATGCGGATCAAAGGAGACGACCCTTAACGTTTGAGGTAGGGGATCATGTTTTTTTCGAAGTTCGACCTCGTCGAGGTACTACACGATTTGGAAAGAAATGAAAACTTGCACCTCGTTATCTGGAACCCTTTGAAATTTTGAGCAAGGTAGGAGAGGTGGCATACCGTTTAGCACTACCACCACAGCTCGCAACAGTGCACAATGTGTTTCACATCTCAATGTTACGAAAATATGAGCCACACCCTTCCCATGTTATCAACCGGGGAGAGATTGATCTCAATAAAGATGCCAGCTTTGAGGAAAGGCCTATAAGGATTATGGATCAATGAGAAAAGAACTTAAGAGGCAAAGTAATCCACTTGGTGCGGGTGTTGTGGCGGCATCGAGGAGTAAAGGAGTCTACTTGGGAAAGAGAGGATGCAATACGAGCCAATTACGCTCAGTTATTTGAAGATAAAGGTACGCGTTAAAATTTCGAGGACAAAATTATTTAAGGGGGATAGGTTGTGAGAACCTGAATTTTTAAACAACTAATTAGTTTGATTAATAATAATATTAAGTCAGTTTACAGTGATTATTAAATTATCGAATTATAATGTTAATAGCATCATGGTTAATACCAATATTAGATTCCTTTAAATAAAATTGTTTATCTTTCTGTGAAAAAAAAAATGTATCTAAATATAGTTGTGGAAACAAATAATAACTACGTTAGTAAGAGAATAGTAGGGAGCAAAATAGCTAGTGACTAGGTTATATATATATTCAATTGATTTTTATTTTGTACAAAAAAAAAAAGAAATCAAAATTTCTTTTGGGCAGAGGAATTCGGCCCAAGCATGCCAATGCATGCCTTTGCTTACTGCCACACTCCATGCCTACATGCATAGATGGCAATTCCAAGCCTTTGTCAAGGCAGCCACGGCATGCAAACAAACTGTAAGCTATCCTATTAGTTAATAGTTCCTAAGCTAAAAGAGAAATAAAGTAAAAATAAAATAATAAATAATAATAATAAATTAGGCCCTCAAACTCCTATAATTAGGAGCACTATTCAACCTTCCATTACACACACACGTAACTAAGCAAAACAAAGAGAAAGACAGTGAGAGAAAGCAAAAGGGAATGGAGAGAAGAGAGGGGAAGAAAGGCTCAACACTTGGGATTTTTTTTTTTAACTTCATTGAGGTAAAAATACTCAACCCCTATCCTCCCTTAGATGTTTTTCTTAACTAAATCTATACATTAAAATATGCAAGAGTGTGTATTGATAATACACCAATGCTCAATGCATGTTACATTTGGATAGAATGATAATCTTATAATTATGTGATTTTTGTCCTTCTTACAAGTATGGATTAGGTGGTTTAGCTAATGATTTTGCTCTTTATATGATCAAGTATTCTCCATTGTTGAATCAATCTTGCATGCTTATGAATTTGTGTTTACTCTTCATAAATATTATTTTCTGTTATCACTAATGAAAGTAAATATGAAGGATTAGAGTTTCACATGAGAATAATAGTAAGAAACATTGTTTTTAGTCTTTCATGTGATTCATGGTGGATACAAAGTGTGTTTTTCGCAAACTAATGAACTTTCAGCAAAATAGATTTTTAGTCCGTTTTGAATAAACCCTAAACAAACTCATGAGAACACTTTCATAAAATTTGAAACTACTGGAGTTAGTTTAACGTGTTTTCATGGTGCTAGAATGTTGAAGAAAATTATTTGACAACGTTTCATGGCCTGAATATATTTTTAACTTCATTGCTGTTTGGAGGCAACAGCAATGCTGACTTTACCAGGTCACTGTTTATTCCACAGAATGAAGTTTCAAGTGATTCAAATTGGCAAAGTTAGATTTTTAAGTTACCTTTCAAATGCCGCTGGTTTCATAATTTTTTATTAAGTATTTAGAGAGAAACGCTAATTTTTCCAAAATGTGACAGAATCTGTCCAGTTTTCTTATAAAAATTATTTGACCATCTTCGACTGTTTTCAGTCTTCACACTATTCTGGAAGTATGTTCGAAACTCAAAAAATTAGCAAACCGTTCTGACCATGCCTCTTTTTGACACCGTTTGAGGCCCCTTTTTATTTTTCGAACACAAAACACCTGTGCTGGAGGTTAATGTAACTCATTGTCCCAGAAAACCAGTTTTCTTCCAAAAAAAATTTCTCCATTTTAAAATCGCTTTTAGCCTTGGTATTTTTCTCAAAATATTTTCCTAACTCGATGAACTAGCACCAGTTAAAATATTATAATGGTTAAACTTTGTTTGGTATGAGTTTCATATTTTTTTTGTCTGACCATACAGTGCTGATAGAAGAAGTGTATTAATTCTTAAAAAATTTTGTAATGATTCCTAAGACATTCTATCACATTTATTTTGGTTGCCATATATGATTGTGTTGTGCTATATAAACCTTATATCACTATGGTTATTGAGATAAAACTCGCACATGCAAAAAAAAAATGTGAATTCGACGAAGTAAAGAAACACGAAATTGAACCGATGATGTATTAAAATTTAAAAGTGATAGGGTGAGCCTGGTTTAAAAGTTTGCGCCAGTGAGTTGAGAACCCTAACATGGCACGGGAAGGTATTTCGACTCTTATCGGTGTAGGCGATATAAGGTTGGTAGTGCTGGTGTCACAACATAGACCGGTCCCTTGGGGTAGACCGTGATGTCACGACTCCGGTACGTAACCCTGGTGCGTAGGCATCATTGGTAGTTATAGCAAGTAACATTTGAATATTTGACCAAGGGAGGGTCAGAATTGCCCGTGGCCATTACTTAGCGATTGAGTGAAAATAGTACTCCGCGGGGAGTTACTTAAATTTATCTGATAAACTAAATCTATGAGAATTTAAAAAGAAAAGTGTGCATTTTCCTTATGATGAAATACTGTTTTCGTTTGCCATTTTTGTTTATTTATTTATTTATCTATTGTTATTATTTTAACTATTGGCATTCCGGTTATGCTTATTAATGCTATTTGTTATTTTGTTCCTACGCATTATTCATTAATTGTGAGTATTATTATCGGGGTGGATATTTTCGGGTTGTAGTATATTATTGAGCTCGTCGCTCATTGGCATTCTCGTTGCCCTAGCATTTTATGCCAGATACCAAAGAAAATGAAGGAAGCACCGAGGCCTTGCAAAACGACATTCAGCCTTGGTTAGCTTGAAGAGTCCCCAAGTTCCACAAACTATTTTCTAAATTTCCTAATTTTTCTCTAGTTTTCTTTTATATTTGTGTTATTTTTTTTGTACTGAGACTAAGTTTTAAATCTTTTTAGAATTGTAATTTAAAAACTTTCAATTTCTAGGTTGTTAATTAATGGATGTTGGTAATATTGGTGGCAACATTGATTTTAAGTTCTAAATCTTATTATGATGTCCTTAAAATTTGGGGCGTCACAATATAACTGTCAATTTACTTATTCTGTTAACAGAAGTTAGTGTGCACTTCAGTCCAGTAACCACATGGGGGCTATGTGGTGATTTCAAAATGTCAATGAGGTAATTCGCACTCGGCCCAAATCATAGAGGGGTAAAGTGAAGTTTGTCTAATTTTTTATTATACTTCATGTGTGTATTTAAGTGGTGTATATCATAGTCTTTTAACTACATATTCATTTTGTTCCATAAATTTAATAGCTTGTCTGGATTGGGTTATTTGGAAAGAAAAGGGAAAAAAATAAAAGAAAAGAAAATATATTTCTTTTGATTCATATCACTTGTTTGGATTAGTGAAGATGAAAAAAATATAACAAAGTAGGAAAAAAAAGAGATGAATTCATTTATCTTATAATTCTTATTTTGAATCTCCAAAAAGTTGAGAGATTTAAACAGAAAACAAACTAATTTACTATTTTTTATAATATCAAAATTCTCCTTTTTGAAATAGAAGGAATAAAAAATCTCCCACTTGTAAAAAGTTATTTTAGCAATATAACATGAAATTATTTATTCATTTATTTATTTTTGTCATCTTAACTTTTTATAAGTTGAAGGTTTTTTTTTTTTTTTGGTATGATGGGAAAGGAAATCTTCATTGTAAAATTGAAAAAGTTGTATCAATTCATTACAGCGGTATCACAAGATGTCAAAAAGAGATAAACAATCTCCATCAAATGAGGATCCAAACCTCTATGGATGAAGAGAAAATGCTTCCACAAAAAAACAAAATAAACCTCCATACAGGAAAAATTATTAGAGCAACTCCAATCATATTCTTCATTTTTTACTAACTAAAATATAAAAAGGTATAATTTTTTATTTTGCCTAATTTCTTTTTTATCTATGTACTCCAACGCTAATATTTATTTTACTAATTGATACACAAACTATTTAAAAAGCCTCATAAGACTCTTCAAATGTAGCTAATCTTAAATTTTTTTGTTAAAATAACTATTATAATAACTAATTCATTGGAGTGACTATACCAATTTTTAATAGCTAACAAACTTCATTTAAAGAGTCCCTTGGTGATACTCACATCAACATATTAAAAATTAAGAAAACCAAATAAATAAAAACACCAGATCTAAGTTACCATCAAACTCATCTAAAACTCTATTACTATGGCTCCGTTTGGGAAGAAAAAAAGTTGGGTTTTTTTAGCTAAAATAGCCACACACCAAAAAAAATAATTTTTTAGTCTAATAAGATAAAATATCACATCTAACACATAATCATTACATTCTTTCTCTCACAAAAAGTCAAAAAAATCTTCCCAAAATAGTCAAAAAGCCAATCCACTTTTCAAACGAACCCTATGTAACTTTTAACTTGGAATCTAAAGTCCCCATCTCTACTAGTTAAGATAGAATATTGAAATTAAGATGATCCTTCAACATGAAACAAATGCATTATTCAACATTAGCTTTCAGACTATGAGAAAATCTAAAATTATATCTTAAAATGTTGAATTCGAGAATGAAAAAGATAAAGGAGGATGACCGGACTAGTAAGATAAATATCAGGAGAATATTATATCTAAATTATTTCTTAATTAGAAATTGTTGCTGAATAGTCTAAGCTCTCAAAATTAAAAAAAAAAATAACTGAGGGAGAGAGAGAGCTTGCGATTGACAAGTAGGAGTAAATAAGAATAAGCTTGCGATTGACACATATACGACAGGAGTAAATAAAATGTAGCTTCAACCCAAAAAAAAATTATTATGTGCATCTCATCAAAATCGTTTTAATATAAACTATAGGGGTTCGCAGTTTGAATTTGGACGGTTTACAAATTAGTTTGGAGTTGTCTGTATGTATACTGAGAGGGTAATTTTTGAAAATTGGGCCGAGCTATGAGATGGACTTTATGGCCCAAAGTATGACGGACTGGGTAACAAGGGCCGAGAAGTTACTCCGGCCCAAGAGAAGTAAAGTTACTTCGGCTCGGGAATTGTAAAGCTACTTCGGTCTGGACAACTTGGAGTTAGTCCGGTCTCCGAGTTAGTCCGGTCTTGACGTATTCTGGATAGATCGGTCAGGACCTTGCTACTCGGTAGCTCGGTCCTGGCACACCATAGTTCATACAAGGGAGAACCGAGATAAGGTGTAACGAGAGACAGAACAGAACCAATGATAGTTCGGCTTATTCGGCGGCTCTGCATAGCCGTGGGTACTTCGGTCAAATGATAGTTCGGCCGTGGTAAAAACCATCCCACTTGGTTTAAGCAGTGGGGGGGGTGTAAAAGGATAAGCATTATCCTTTAGGAGTATGAATCCTAGGAGGACTCTGCATGGAGAAATAAAAGTCCTACTAGGATTGGGCCACTCGAAACCTATAAAAGCTCACAAGCATCACCTTGGAGGAGGTAACATAACACAACATACAATTTTGCTTCCTGAATACATTGAGCTTTGTCTATTTGTCAAGTTTTCTGACTTAGGCATCGGAGAGGTTTCCGGCACACACCCGCCGGCTAGCCCACGTTTGTGTTTTCAGGTGACAAAGCGACGTCGTACGGAGGAGCGTGGACTTAGTCAACAGGATTATACGAGGAGAATTATTTCTTTCCCGTACAATTGGCGCCGTCTGTGGGAAAAACAGACAGAACAAAACCTCTTGATTAAAGCTTCTCCCCTTTACATTCAATGGCACACATTGAAGAATTGCCGCAGTCCGCCGTCGACGGACTAACTCCAGATGGGGGCGCAAGGCGTGAAGAATTACCTTCTGCCCCTCCCATGGCGGACTTGGAGCCCCAACAACATAACTCCAGGAGGGATGCTAGGGGAAGGCAAAATAACAGCCCCCACCACTCACAAAGTCCTGACAGGCAAAGACGGAGGATTAACCCCCAAGCTCTGGAAGACCGCGTGAAAGAGCAAGATGAATTGATAAGAAAGATGGCAGCGGACATGGAGGCCTTGAAACGACAGATGAAGAAAAAAGAAGTGGCG
The DNA here is from genome assembly GCF_055761805.1 of Camellia sinensis. Lineage (NCBI taxonomy): Eukaryota > Viridiplantae > Streptophyta > Magnoliopsida > Ericales > Theaceae > Camellia > Camellia sinensis. The sequence continues at coordinate 175,107,580 of NC_138967.1, forward strand.
ACAGGAGAGGGGCGCAAAAACAAGGCGCCCCCTCGCCACTCAGAAAATCGTAGTAGGAATACTACACCCTCACAAGGAGAGAGTAGAAGCCTCAGGACAGGCGATACTCAATCATGGTCTTCCAGAACTCGTCACTCCAGGTCTGAGAGGACGAAGTCTGAAAGATCATACACTGAAGGAAGCACATACTGGCCCTCTCATTCGCATCAAACTAGATCTAGACAGACGGAATTACCCAGATCATCCGACTTACGAACCGTGCTCGAAGAGAAAGCACGATGCAAGGAGGATGCCAGGGCGCGAGATCCGCACAGAGTTTCTGCCTTACAGCGGTTGGCTCCTCGGACGCATGGAAGCGTCGAGGTTGGAATGCCAATACCGCACCCAGCCTACGAACCAACGGACAAAGCATTGGCACGACTGCAAACTTCGCCGTTTGTTCCAGCGATCGAAAACACGCCCTTACCATCAGGCTTCCTTCAGCCGAAATTCACCACATATAAAGGGAAGACGGACCTGTACTCACACTTGAGCCACTTTCGCCAAGTCATGGCTGTATACAGGCGAAACGAAGCCTTAATGTGCATACTCTTCCCATCAAGTCTTGGCGACCTAGGCTTGACTTGGTTTGAGAAACTACCAGAAGGCAGCATAGCCTCTTGGGCACAATTGGCAGAAGCCTTCGTGACAAGGTTCCGAACAAACACTAAAACCCCGGTGGAGATCGACCAGCTACTCTCCATCGACATGGGTGATAAAGAGACCCTAAGATCCTACAACAGTCGCTACTGGGAGACATTCAATCAGATTGGGGACTGCCCCACCAATCTCGCCATTGCACAGTATAAAAGAGGCCTTCCAGTTGGGAACAGACTGAGGGACTCGATCACCATGACGCCACCCCTCACTATGGAAGCCCTGATGGAAAGAGTGCATCAGCACATCAGGGTAGAAGAGGATGGCGCACGAGCAAAAGCAAAAGCAAAATCTAGTGCAACCGCAGTACCAGAAAAGAAGACCTCAGCGAAGGTCAATACAGTAGATCGTCAAAGGAAAAACGGACGTGGCAGACGAGATAACGAAGAAGACCCGGATAAAAGATGGTTGAGAATCCACACTGCCATAACCACGGTGTTCAAGAAACCGATATATCAGATTCTTAGCGAAATAAGAGATGAGCCTTTCATCAAGTGGCCAGCCAAGCTAGGAGAAGCCCAAAAGGACTATGACGGAAGATCGCGGTGCACCTTCCACAAAGAAAAGGGACACCGCACGGAGAATTGCACACCATTGAGACAACACCTGGAAGAGTTGGTGGCAGCAGGCCACTTGGACAAATACATTGAAGGAGGGATGCAACCAGCCCCCCAGGATCACAATAACCCCAACAGAATGCCAATCGACGCCCCACCTCAAGGCATTATCAATGTAATACATGGAGTCTTTGAACCTGAGCGTGTATGCGAGCTCAGGGGATCAATCAAGAAGGCTGAGCACTTTAGAGAGGTGTTAAGTGCCCAACCTGCCATCAAAAAGGGAAAGACAGAGGCAACAAACGTCATGTCCTTTTCAGATAAGGACTTGGATCGAATATACTGTCCTCACAATGATGCTCTGGTCGTCACTCTCCGAGTCAAGGATTTTGACGTCAAGCGGATTCTGATTGACCAGGGTAGTTCATGTGAGATCATGTACTACGACACATTTAAACAACTGAAGCTACAAGACAAAGACTTGGCGCCTGCAGTCTCTCCCCTAATTGGATTCAACTCCATGCCAGAGTGGCCCGTCGGCAAAATAATTCTTCCAGTCAGAGCAGGAAGCGTAACAAAACAAGTGGAGTTCTGGGTATTGAAGGTCCCCTCCACTTACAACATCATCTTGGGCAGAACATGGCTGCACGCCATGCGTTCGGTGGCGTCATCCTACCATCAGGTAATGCGCTTCCCCAACGACACCGGTATAATTGAAGAAGTCTATGGAGATCAGATCATGTCAAAACAATGTTTCGCCACGGTAAATGGCAGCTGCGTTGCCAAAGGATACGTTCATTCGGTGGAGGAACCTGAAAGCAATGAACTATTCGCGGACGTCGGCAAAGAGGCTGATCAAAAAGCGGTGGAGGACTTGGTGGAGGTAAAAATAGATGAGAAGAACCCGGATAAGTTCTTCTTGCTCGGCTCGTCGTTGTCCAGCACTGAGAGATTAGAGGTCTTGAAATTCTTGACCTCTAACATCGAAGTGTTTGCCTGGACACCCTACGACATGCCAGGCATTGATCCAAACTTCATCAGTCACCTACTCAATGTCCACCCATCCGCCAGACCAGTCATTCAGCGCACACGCAGATCGGCACTCCACCACGCCGAAATAGTGGCGGAAGAAGTAGGCAACCTACTGGAGGCAGGAGCAATTAGAGAAGTGCACTACCTAAGATGGATCTCCAACACAGTCGTAGTGCCAAAGAAGAATGGCAAATGGCGTGTCTGCGTCGACTACAAAACAGTCAACAAGGCATGCCCAAAAGACAGCTTTCCTCTACCACGGATAGATCAACTGGTGGACCTAACGGCGGGACACAACCGACTTAGCTTTCTGGATGCATACAAAGGCTACCACCAAATCGCCATGCATGAGCCAGACCAGGAGGTCACATCTTTTACAACTCCAAGAGGACTATACTGTTACAAGGTCATGCCCTTCGGCCTGAAGAACGCAGGGGCAACATTCCAACGGATGGTCACCAAGATGTTTGAACCATTGTTAGGCAAAACAATGGAGGCATACATCGACGACATAGTGGTCAAAAGTAAGGATGAGAATGACCATCTCAAGGACTTAGGGGAGATGTTCGAAATCATGAAAAAACACAAGTTGCGCCTCAACGCTTCCAAATACGCATTCGGAGTAGGATCTAGCAAATTCTTGGGCTTCCTGGTGACCAACCGTGGTATAGAATGCAGACCCCTCCCAGATCAAAGCAATCCAAGATTTAGAAAGACCCAACTCTGTGAAAGAAGTACAGCATCTCACCGGCATGGCAGCTGCACTCAACCGGTTCATAAGCAGGTCGTCGAATAGACTACGACCATTTTTTCATGCCTTAAAAGCCAAGTTTGAGTGGGATGAAGAATGCGACCGAGCTCTGGAAAGCCTAAAGGAGTATATGTCTTCTCCTCCACTACTTGTTACCCCAGTACCTGGTGAAGAACTCTTCTTATACCTGGCAGTCTCTCAGCACGCAGTTAGCGCAGTATTGGTTCGTACAGAAGGAATCCAACACTTGCCCATCTATTATGTCAGCAAGACATTGCTGGGAGCCGAAACAAGGTATTTGCCACTGGAAAAACTGGCATTAGCCTTGATGATGGCCTCCAGGAAATTGGCACACTACTTTCACGCCCACACCATAGTCGTCCTCACAGCTTTCCCACTAAAAGCTTTGTTTGAGAGGGCGAACTTTTCTGGGCGAATTTTGAAGTGGGCAGTAGAGTTGGGACAATTCGACATCAAGTTCCAACCCAGGACCGCAATAAAAGCCCAATCTTTGGCAGACTTCGTCGCAGAGTTTACTCCTGGAAGTCATCATATCTGCCCAGTCGACCTAACTGACACCACCGAATTAGGGATGGAAGTTGACGCCGAAATAGCGCAACCCCTAGTAGAAGGTACTCAGTTAGACTCCAAGGCAGACCATACTAAAGACAGCAAGGAAGAAACAAACCAAGGCTCACCAACAGTACAATCAGATGGCGAGGGGCAGACAGCAAGCATGGACCTTGAAGAAAACACCATTCTTGACCCCACGACATCATCTGACCCCTCCACGTGCTGGAAGTTGTTCGTTGGAGAGATGTGGAAGCTCTTTGTGGATGGAGCATCCAACCGCCATGGTGCAGGGCTTGGCATAGTCCTCATCTCCCCAGACGGCTTGGTTGTAGAGCAAGCAATCAACCTTGGCTTCCCAGCATCAAACAACGAAGCGGAGTATGAAGCACTTCTCGCAGGACTCAAATCAGCATGCTATATGAAGGCCACCGAACTAATGGTTTACAGCGACTCACAGCTGGTGGTAAATCAAATTTCTGGCAACTATGAAGCAAAGGATGATAGGATGGCCAAGTACCAAAAGTTGGTCAGAACAGAGATCAAAAAATTTGAAGTAGTAATGATAGAGCAAATCGGCAGGGAGGAAAACAGCAGAGCAGACGAACTAGCAGGTTTCGCCTCCATGGCAGATACCTCCATACCCCATCCACTACTGATCGACTACCTACCTAGACCAAGCATAGAAGACCCCGAAGCAGAAGAAGTATGTTGCACAGAACTAGGCCCCTCTTGGATGGATCCCATCATCCTGTTCTTAAAAGACGGCATCCTACCAGAAGAGAAAAAAGAAGCCAACCGAATAAGAGCAAAATCACAGCGATTTTGGCTCTCCCCATCCTTGGCATTATACAAGAAGTCATTCTCAAGACCCTACCTAAAGTGCGTACATCCCAGCAAAGTAGAAGCTTTCTTGTACGAGATACATGAAGGGGTGTGCGGAAGCCATCAAGGCGGAAGATCGCTAGCTTACAGGGCCATTTCACAAGGTTACTGGTGGCCATACATGCAGGCAGACTCTGAGAAATATGTAAAGAAGTGTGAGAAATACCAAAAATTCGCACACCAAATTCATCAACCAGCAAGAGAACTCCTACCATTGACCAGCCCATGGCCTTTCGCAATGTGGGGCTTGGACATAGTAGGACCGCTTCCAACAGCACCCGGCAACAAGAAGTTCTTTATCACAACAACAGACTACTTCACAAAGTATGTGGAAGCAAAAGCATTGGCATCAATCAAAGAAAAAGATGTGAAGAAGTTCGTTTGGCAGAATATCATCACTCGATTTGGCATACCAAAAGGCCTAATCTCAGACAATGGCACTCAGTTCGACGGCAGAATCTTCAGAAACGTTTGTGAAGAATACAAGATAGAGTTCTACAATTCTACACCGGCATATCCTCAAGCGAATGGCCAAGCAGAAGCATCAAATAAAGTCGTCTTGGATGGACTTAAGAAAAGACTAGAGAAGGCAAAAGGCAAGTGGGCGGACGAACTTCCTCATGTTTTATAGGCTTACCGCACCACACCTCGACGATCAACAGGAGAAACACCATTCTCCTTAGCATATGGAATAGAAGCAGTAATCCCACTGGAAGTTGGCCTCCCCACAATTCGAAGCGAAAATTTTGATCCAGACTTAAATGAAGAAGCCATAGCATTGGAACTCGACCTTGCGGAAGAAAGAAGAGAAAGGGCACTGGTTCACATTGCTTCATACCAATAAGAGTTAATTAGAAAATACAACAAAAAGGTGCATCCAAGACAATTCAAGATCGGCGATTGGGTACTGCGCAAAGTAATGGGCAACACCTTGGTACCAGGAGATGGCAAGTTAGGGCCAAACTGGGAAGGTCCTTACAAAGTGGTTGGGTTAGCAGGCAAAGGGGCATATCACCTAGAAGACAAGGACGGCAAAGCAATCCCTAGGCCGTGGAACACGGCCAATCTCAAGTTGTTTTATTTTTAGCTTTTTCTCTTTCAAACATATGTAATTTTCTCTTTCCTCAATAAAATAATCAATTCTTTTTCAGCATGAGTTGTTCTTTGTAAAAGTTAGTTTTAGTGAAGATAGGAATATTGCAAGCCTTTTATTCTAAGTTAGCTAGAAAAAACTAACTTAGAGGTTGGCTGGAATAAACCAACACCCTTCCTAAGCCCAGGATAAGGATCCAGGCTGCAGGACGTTTGGTCGGAATAACCAAACATTGTTCTAAGTTAGCTGGAAAAAACTAACTTAGAGGTTGGCTGGATTAAACCAACTCTTCGTACTCTTCAGCCGAAGTATGGGTATGGCTGAAAAATAGTTGGCTGGAATAAACCAACACCCTTCCTAAGCCCAGGATAAGGATCCAGGCTGCAGGACGTTTGGTCGGAATAACCAAACATTGTTCTAAGTTGGCTGGAAAAAACTAACTTAGAGGTTGGCTGGATTAAACCAACTCTTCGTACTCTTCAGCTGAAGTATGGGTATGGCTGAAGAATGGTTGGCTGGATTAAACCAACTCTTTGTACTCTTCAGCCAAAGTATGGGTATGGCCGAAGAGTGGTTGGCTGGATTAAACCAACTCTTTGTACTCTTCAGCCGAAGTATGGGAATAACTGAAGAGTGGTTGGCTGGATTAAACCAACTCTTTGTACTCTTCAGCCGAAGTATGGGAATAACTGAAGAGTGGTTGGCTGGATTAAACCAACTCTTTGTACTCTTCAGCCGAAGTATGGGAATAGCTGAAGAGTGGTTGGCCAAACCAACTCTTTGAACTCTTCAGCCGAAGTATGGATATGACTGAAGAGTGGCTGGCTGGATTAAAACCAACTCTGAGTACTCCTTAGCCGAAGTAATTATATCGGCTAAGGAGTGGTTGGCTGGTAAGCATAAGTTAGTTCGGACAAGCAAAAACCGAGATAAACGTTGGACATAAAAAGATCAACTGCAAGCATACAAATCAAAACCGGAATAAAAGTTCAAACAAAATTTTCATTCATTGAAAAGCAAGTACAGAGGGGCATAGCCCGGTTACAAAGACAAAGGGTAACAAAAAAGAGAAAAAGTGCAAAATCAAGAGAAAAGATCTTCAATTTCGGCGTCAAAGGCAGCATCGGCATCAACATGAAGACCGGCATCAGGCGGGAGCTCATTCTCGGTCGCATGGGTAGTTTCGGTCGGAACCACGGTTTCACCTGGTTGTTCAACAGTCAGGTCTTCCACCGTGGGTTCTAGCCGAACTGACTGATCCACATCAACAACCGGAGTATCCTCAGAAGCAGAGTCTTCATCAGAGTCTGAGCCTTCAAGAAACTGCTGTTGCATGGCATTAGCATACTCCACAAGGGAGTTCGGTATAAAGTAGGCTAGAGGGTTGAAAACCTCGGTCTGTGGATCGTGACCGAGCTTCTCAACGGCTCCCCTCCAGCCGCACTTAAAGAACAGTTCCTTGGCGGCCTCACACTGTTTGACATATATATCCTTTGCCTTCTTAAAGCCTTTCTTTTCAGCTCCTTTGGCGCTCTCTTTCAGCTGGTTTATCTCGGTGTCTTTCTTCTTTTCAAGCTTTACCAGCTCGCGCAGGTACTTATCCTTCAGAGCAATGGCAGCCTTCTGCTTTTCGGCTTCGGCCGAACTAACCAGTCCGGTCAGTCTGCCGATCTCACCTTGTAGCTTGGCCATTTGCTTTCTGGCCTCCTCTAGCTCGGTTGCTTTTGCTTCAGCTTCTGCCGCGGCTTGCCTTGTTATTTTCCTAAGTTCCAGCACTTTCCTATGAGTGATTTGGTTTTTCTGAATGGCCTGACAAAGCAAAGATTTCCCTTTAGCCGAAGTAAAAGTTGAAAAAAGAAAGTAGACAGAGAGACGACCGAAGTCACTTACCAGAATCATGGATTTTGTCGTAGACCGAATGGCCTTCAGTTCGGTGTTCAGTTGTTTTTGGTGGTGCTCCATGTCTTTGGGGAGGCACACAATCTTGGCCAGGCTGAAGGCCAACTGATGGTCTTTTTCGGCAACAATCGAGTCTGAGGCTTGGATATCTCGGTTGTTGAAAGTAAGTTTCGGTGCCCAGCAACCGATCGTTCGGTCAGAGGGCTCCGGTTGGGGGCTCGGTGGTAAGCTCGGTGGAAGAGCAGGTTCTTCTTCATCAACCAAAGTTTGTTCGGTTTCGGCAGTCCGAGCTCGCTTAGTTCGGCGGGAAGAGGACGGCTGTTGAGAAGGGAGGGCCACAACAGCAGGCTGGGATTGGCTGGGTGGCGTTACTTCGGGCCTGGTTGTCTCGGTTAAAAGCGCCCTGACTCTATTCTTTTTTGCCATCTCTTCTTCAGCTGTCAGTGGGATCAGTCTAATCTCGGGCAAGGATGGGTCTAGTTCTGGGGCCTCTTCAAGAAGAAAGTCAGTTACTCTGGCCTTCCGGCGACCGCTATATCGGTAGGTCGGCTTGAATTGCAGCAATTTGGCCCAACTACGTTCAGGATATCGTAGTGCGGCTCGCAAAGTTGCAAGGTTTGAATAACTGTATAAAGAGTGAAGGTAGGCAAAATCTGCGAGAAAGAAAACTGTTAGTCCGGCTGAAACATCAAAAAGCCGAAGTAAAAAAAATACAAAGAAGAAGACCGAAGTTAAATTACCGGGCTCTCCTTTTTTCCAATTTATAGGTCGGCCAAGAATTTGGGCTTGAAAATCCTCAAAGTTCCTAGAGACCCAGAAAAAATCGTCGTCGTTTAAGTCTTTGTCCGGTGTATATTTTATTATCTTCTCTCGGCGGCGACGTATTCTAAGGTAATAAACCTATCCATCCTCTTTTGAGCCAATGGAATATTGATGGAAGATTTCGGCCAGGCCAAGGTTTAGTCCGGCTTGACGGTTTAGTTCGGCTATTCCCATAATGATGCGGTAGGAGTTAGTAGATAGTTGGGTTGGGCATAGTCTGGTTTGCCTAAGGAACTCGCAAATCAATGGCTGGACTGGAAACTGTAGTCTAGTTTTTATAATGGATAAAAGGGTGAAGGGGACGAAGCCTTCATTGTCCCAGGGAATGACCTCTTTTTCGGCCAAGACCAGATGGACGTCATCAGGTATTTGGTAGTCTTTCCTGAATTCGGCTAGGCCGCCCAGAGTATTTACTAGGTATCTATACTTCCCCATCTATCGTATAATTTACGAATAAGTTATATCGGTGCAAAAATTGTGCTCAGTAGCTCGGTTGAGCGCACGCAGGAGTGCCTGGGCAACCTAAGTCTGCAAAATAGAAAACACAAGGGTTAAGCACAGATCATTGGACCGTGCTACAAATTAAAAGCGAGGTATCTCGGCATATTGGCTTTGGAAACAGTTTTGTTACTTCGGGTCATCGTCTAGGGGCAGCTTTCTGAGTTCGGTCTAAAAAACTAAGAAAGCTGGTCCAGCCCCAAAGGCCTAAATCGGTTGAACTATGAGTTTTGTTACTTCGGTTGAGCCTCTAGGGGCAGCTTTCTGAGTTTGGTTTAGAAACTAGGAAAGCTGGCTTAGCCCCAAAGGCTTAGTTCGGTTGAAGACCAAGGTTCCTAATTTAATGCAGTCAAACTTCGTTCGGTGGGCTTATCTCGGCTAGAGTTATTCGGAGTTGATAACCTACTGAAACTACTGATTTCTGGAGTTCTGGTTCGGTTATTATCTAAACTGATCTACCTATATATAGGACAAACAGTATCCTAGTTCGGTTGCTACATGATTTTGGATTCAAGACTAGTTTTCTACAGAATAGGTCTTACATGCATGAGTTCTTCTAATATTTTTTCAAGAAAGTTCAAAAGCAAAAACAAAAATGAACAAGCATGTTTCACAAAAACATAGAAAGTAGAAAGAAGAAAAACAAAACAGGTTTTCTGAAGCTTACCAGGAGAAGGTGAAGCTGAAGGAGGGGAGCAACAGCACCAGCAAAGAACACGAGCTCAGGGAACTCAGAGGCTGGAGAAACAGAGGCACGAAGAGAGAAGAAGATGAATAGAGAAGGTGAGTGATTCAAAAGTGAAAGGGGTGTTTTGTGAAAAAGACGAAAGGCAAAAAAGCGGGAACTGTTCAAATTTTTCGCTGTACGAGGGCGGCGTGACAGCTGCCCACAGCGTATCAGAGCCTGCCACGTGTCAATGGAAAGTGAAGCGTTACAGTCACAGTGATTGAAGAGACGTTTTGACCAGACAAGCGGAACCCGGAGTAAAATAAGCTCGGATGGAGAGGCTAAACGATTTTTTAGTTCGGCTAGAAAGGCTTATAAACGTTAGCTCGGCTGGTCACTAGGTAATCCCAATCATGCTGTGCAGATGGAATTAAGGGGCAATTGAGAGGGTAATTTTTGAAAATTGGGCCGAGCTATGAGATGGACTTTATGGCCCAAAGTATGACGGACTGGGTAACAAGGGCCGAGAAGTTACTCCGGCCCAAGAGAAGTAAAGTTACTTCGGCTCGGGAATTGTAAAGCTACTTCGGTCTGGACAACTTGGAGTTAGTCCGGTCTCCGAGTTAGTCTGGTCTTGACGTATTCTGGATAGATCGGTCAGGACCTTGCTACTCGGTAGCTCGGTCCTGGCACACCATAGTCATACAAGGGAGAACCGAGATAAGGTGTAACGAGAGACAGAACCGAACCAATGATAGTTCGGCTTATTCGGCGGCTCTGCATAGCCGTGGGTACTTCGGTCAAATGATAGTTCGGCCGTGGTAAAAACCATCCCACTTGGTTTAAGCAGTGGGGGGTGTAAAAGGATAAGCATTATCCTTTAGGAGTATGAATCCTAGGAGGACTGTGCATGGAGGAATAAAAGTCTTACTAGGATTTGGCCACTCGAAACCTATAAAAGCTCACAAGCATCACCTTGGAGGAGGTAACATAACACAACATACAATTTTGCTTCCTGAATACATTGAGCTTTGTCTATTTGTCAAGTTTTCTGACTTAGGCATCGGAGAGGTTTCCGGCACACACCCGCCGGCTAGCCCACGTTTGTGTTTTCAGGTGACAAAGCGATGTCGTACGGAGGAGCGTGGACTTAGTCAACAGGATTATACGATGAGAATTATTTCTTTCCCGTACATATACGGTTTGGAAAAGGATAACTCACAATCGCTTGCCGTATGGTTTACGATTTGTGCGGATAGAGTTTGCGGATGTGCGGGCGGTTACGGACGGTTTGCGGATCGAACTTTTTTCTTTAAAAAATTATTTGAGCCTTATTTTTTTCCCATTTTATAAATATTTATTTTGGGTCATTTTCTCTTCATTTTCTAAAATGTTCCAACATTAATAATTAATGAATTAGAACTTATAAAATTAAAAACACAACAAGATCAATTCGTAACACAAACAAATCATTCAAAATCTTAAATTAAATCATAAACTAACACAAACATATATTTCAAAATCTTAAACCAGAACTCCATATTCATTAAGGAATTTAAAATTTCAAATCACACTTCATCGGAGACAAGTTTAGTTATGTAACAATAATAATATGACCAGTATTTATTCAGTTTCAATTGATATAATACTATTAGTAAATGTAATGCTAGAATAAATTCAAAGAATAAAATGGTGTTTTGTTTTGGACAAAAATATCTAGGTAAAACATAGGAATGAAATAAAATAAAAAAAATAAAAAAATAATTCTATATACACAACTTATATTGAGATTTACTAATTAAAAATAAAATGTCGTTTAAACAAGTATATTAAGGGTTGGTTTGGGATGTCCTAAAAAAGTGCACTTTTTGACTTATTGGTGGGTTTGGGTTGGATTTGGGTTGGGTTTGATGTGATGTGTTAGAGAGGTGATGTGATTTAAATAAGATGATGTGACTTAAATAAGATAGTGACTTTTTGACTTATTTAAACTATGAATGACATGACACTATGATGACACCTCACAACATTTTTTTTTCGTTAAAATATATATATATATAAATAATAATTTCTCGTAATGAAACATTTCTTCCCATGAAATAGTAACAGAGAGAAGAGAAGTCCCAGAGAGAGAGAGAGACAGAGTCGGAGAGAGAAAGTTCAATAATCAAACCAACCCAAACAAAATCCATATTTCTCTCTCAATCTCTCTCTATCCATTTTTATTTTTATTTTCTTTGTTTACTCTCTTTCTCTCTCTACTTGGACGTGTGCAAACAGGTCATGCTCTGCATCAAGAACCAGGTTCTTCTCCTTCTCACATCAAAAACTCAACATTTTAGATCATTGTTTCGAGCTTGTTTTGCTTCAATTTCATCGAATTGTATTTGATTTCTACGTGCTTTTTGAGCTTAAACTTTCTTTTTCTTTTTCTTTTTTCTTTTTTTCCTCTCTCTCTCTCTCTTTCTCTCTCTCTCTCTCTCTCTCTCTCTCTCTCTGTTTTCATGGTTATCACGCAATCTCCATCTTACTAATAACTGTTTTTTATTTGTAACAATTGTCTTGTTTTCCCTTTCCAATGATTTAAACTTCAATTTTATATCTGGGTTTTTTGTTTTTATTTTTATGATTTTCGTAGTTAAATGTAATTTTCTTCATAGATACAATTAGATACTATTAAGGATCTACAAAGAGAAAGGATTTAAATTAGGCTTTGTATTCTTGTGATTTGTACATTGTTTGCTCAGATTATTCGAAGATCGTGTTAATATTTATCTAATTGTTAGTTTTGTTTCATCCTCTTTGTTCTCTGTTTCGATTTTCTTGATTCAACATTCCTGGCTTTTATGATTGATTATTTTAATCATTCACCTCTCTCTCTCTCTCTCTCTCTCTCTCTCTCTCTCTATATATATATATATATAGATATATGTAGATAGATAGATAGTTGTGTATAAAATATTTGAATTAGTTTGTTTGGTGTTGATATGTCTTATCGAGTATTCTTTCAAATCACGAAAACAAACTCTTCATAAATAAAGTTGTATTAGGAATCTCCTACCCTGGCTGCCTTATTTTTAATATTTAATTTGAATAGTTAAACTAGCTGTTTACAGAGTCTTTGATTTCTTCATAATAGGCAATAATTTAATAGGATTGGAAAGAATTTTAATTCTCTTATTCAACAACCATGTTCAGAGTATTTGATACCAAGTTTGTTTGAAGATGACGTTTGATCTCTTCTTTTCTTTTTGTGTGCTCATAGATGATGTTTGAGATGTGCTTGAACATTTAGTAACATCCGACACATTTGTAATCTGGAAATCAAATTGATCAACCGAGAATTTGGGGGAAAATTGGGAAGTAAGAGTCATATTGTTTGGAGTCCATGAAAAGATATCGCGATGGGGTCGATGAACATGGAGAAGAGATGGGTATTTCCTCTTGTTATGAGCTCCCTTGTTTGCATTGTCATTTTTGCAACCACATTCAACATGGGTATTGTTTCGTCACTACGCACGATCAATTCACTCATCTCAATCCTCCCATCTCGCATTTCACTTAATCACAGTAGCCAACTTTTTGCTGAAGGCAAGGTTTTGCAAACTCCACCTCCTCTTTCTGAGCCATCTCTTCCTCGTTTCGCTTATCTAATTTCCGGGTCCAAAGGTGATCTGGAAAAACTCTGGAGGACTCTTCACACACTCTATCATCCATTGAACCAATACGTTGTCCATCTAGACCTAGAATCGCCTGCGGAGGAGAGGCTGGAGCTCGCTTCCCGTGTGGAAAGACACCCGATTTTTGCTAAGGTTGGGAATGTTCACATGATTACCAAAGCTAATATGGTGACTTATAGAGGACCGACCATGGTTGCGAATACGCTCCACGCGTGTGCCATTCTTTTGAAGAGAAGTAAGGATTGGGATTGGTTTATTAACCTCAGTGCCTCAGATTATCCTCTTGTGACACAAGATGGTTAGTCTCTCAGATTTATTTATTTTTATTCTTTTCTATAATGAACATTATTAGTTGAGAAGTACTTTATATTTTGTCCAAAGCTGCTTGATTTATTTAGGTGGTTGGTTGTGTTCAGATCTTCTTTACACTTTTTCTGATTTAAACCGAGAGATGAATTTCATCGAACACACAAGTCAACTAGGTTGGAAGGAGTAAGCTCGATCTCTCTCTCCCTCCTTAACTGTATGTTAGGAAACTACCAATATTGAATGTTAATACTTTTGGTTCTGTTTTATAGGGGTTTTAGAGCAATGCCTTTGATTGTAGATCCCGGGCTGTACCAGACAACAAAGCAAGATATATTTCCAGTCACACCAAGGAGAACTTTGCCAACCGCCTTTAAATTATTTACCGGTTAGTATTTTTACTTTCCATTATGTTAAGCTTTCTGTTAGTTTGATAGTAATGGGCATTGGAATTTTGATTCTTTCAACATAAAAAATGGATTGAAACTATGCAACTCTACATTAGAATCATTGGTGTTAGTTTAAGTTTCAATTAATCACGTCACTTTTTCTTACCTAAAACTTGTTGAATGTCAACTTTTTTTAGCTTTTCAGATAAATCAGATCTACTTCAAGGTGGAATTGCTTCGAGTCCAAGTGATATCTGACTAGGACATTTTAAAAGTTTTTTATTTTTATTTTTTAATATGTTGATTTTAGTAATGCACTTGGTTGTAATTTGTCCATGACCACCTATGCTAGAAAAAAAGTAGGAAATGTTGATATTGTTAGGTTGCTGTGCTGTGCTAATCATTCTCATAGTGACTCATCGTAAAAATAAAGATGTTAATCAATGAAATCATGCTACCGAAGAAAATTCAATCTTTAGCCACCCTAAGATGGAATAAGACTATGATTTTTGGTAAAAAATGAAACAGAACAATATACATATCATGATTATAAGGTCTAATTGCATTAGAACATGCATTCATGAAAGAAAAACCAAAGTAACAATTGCACTTTACACGCATTACTAAGATTTTGGAATCTAATTTATTTTCAAAATTTGTCGAACAACAATAACACGCCATCTAAATTTGTTTTCAGGTTCAGCGTGGATGATTCTCTCACGTTCATTCGTGGAATATGTTATATGGGGTTGGGATAACCTCCCAAGAGTCCTACTCATGTACTACACAAATTTTGTCTCCTCACCCGAAGGCTACTTTCAAACGGTCATATGCAACGTGCCTGAGTTTGTTCAAACCACGGTCAACCACGATATGCACTACATTTCTTGGGACAACCCTCCAAAACAACACCCACACACCCTCTCTACTAATGACACGGCCAATATGATCGCTAGTGGTGCCGCCTTTGCGCGTAAATTCAAGCATGACGACCCCGTTTTGGATATAATTGATAAGCAATTACTTGGCCGGAAAAATGGGAGCTTTACACGGGGTGGTTGGTGTGCCGGGAAGCCTCCATGTTCTAGAGTCGGGAATCCGACCAAGATTAAACCAGGCCCCGGAGCTCGAAGGCTTCGCAGTCTCATAGGTAGGCTACTTTTGTCGGCTAAATTTAGTCAAAACCAATGTAGTTAGATTTCATTGAAGCATTGTTGATTGTGGATGAATTAAAAGGCTAATGGAAAGTGTTAGTCTAATTGATCTACAAGCTCAAGAATTGATAGGAATGTTGTATCAAAGAGAGCTTTTTTTTCTTAGGCTTTCTTGTTTCTTTTCAATAATCCAGAGAAATCTTTGGGTTTGTTTATCTTTTTATCTCTCACATTTTGCTAGTTTCTATATTTCAGTTTGTGATTCTCTATTTTTGTTGTGTTTGTACCTATAGGCTTTGATTTAGCAATGCAAAATCAGATGAACAAGCCATGATTTAAAATGGAGTGACTATTAAGGCTGTGTTTATATTATGATTTTGATAAAGAATTTGCATAGAAAAAAGAAAAGACCAGAAAAAGAGAAAAAATCTATTTTGTTAACTTTCCTTTTCCTTTGCAAACCAATCTTGATACTATGGTCCAAACAAAGCCTAAATGAGACTTCAATAATTTCCTATTCTCTCCTACCTTCTTTCGCAGCCAAACTGGGCATAATTATTAATAAAGGATACAAAACTTGAAACAGAAAATAGTAACCCACCAAGACTCTTCCAGGGAAAAAAAACACAAGTAAAAAACAATAAATTTGAAACATTACATTTATTTTTGAAAATAATTCTAAACTGTATAATTTTACAAGAAATACAAGAATACTGCTGATTTTCATGCTTTTCTTGTATCCATACAAACATTTATCTATATTACATTTGATAATAAAAACAGATTATTCTGTCTTCCATGTTAACTTTCTAACGCCAAAATTTGTTTTTGTTGTCGACGACATTTTTCTCCTGGGGACTTTGCTTCTGTTTCCTTATATTTCTTTTCCTGATCGAATCATGAATGCTTCTAGTGGACTAGTGGACATTGACCATCACATTAAACCATCTCCAAAAGCTTGATGTTTCCCATGGAATTTGCAGCAACTAAGGTGGATGACAGACCACGCCAACACACGGATGAGATGAACTGTGCATTGTCACCCACGTCATCGCCTGAATGTGGATCTGTGCTACCAAACTTAAATGACAAAGCCGGCATTGGGAAAGCCTTATGGTAGATGAAAACCTGCACCATAAAAATGATATGACTTAGGAATTTATTTAATTTAACTAAGCAGGAAATCCTTGATAGAGCGAAATGGAGAAAAAAGATTCATATAGCCAATCCCACTTGATTAGGACACAAGGTTTAATTTGATTCGATTCTCTATTGAAATAAGTTTAACGTATTGACAAATTAACCAGTCAAGCACTCTTTAACCAAGTCAAGTTCAAAACAATCCTGTGGACCAGTTCAAACAAACCCATGTCAACATGACCTAGCTCAAACCATGCTTCAGAATAAATTAGGGTAAATTACACTTAGTACCACTGCATTTTCACCAGAATCTCACTTTAGTCCTTTCACTTTCAATTGTAACAATCAACACCTACATTTTAAATCAAGTTTCAATCTCACCCTACCGTCCCTATACCATCTACCATTAATAGAGCTAATAGAAATTGAAAGTGGAAAGACTAAAGTGAGATTTTGATGAAAATATAAAGACTAAAATGAGATTTTAGTAAAACTATATGTAATGGTGATAATGAAACAATAAAAATGTCATATATGTTTCCAATGATAAGTTCCATCAACTTTTTTAACAATAAATGAATGAAAGGATGATATTCCAACTTGACTTAACATGTACGGGTTGACTGTTACAATTGAAAGTGGAGAGACTAAAGTGATATTTGGTAAAAGTGTAGGGGTACTAAGTGTAATTAACCCATTTAATTTCCACCAGGTGAGCTCAAGCATCTTGGTATAATCAAAAGAGGCCTTCCAATGGTTGCTAGAGTCGGATAAAAAATAGCCTGGTCAGTAAGGGAGGTGTTTGTTTGGTGGGATTAGGCATGGAATTAGGCATGGGATTGTACTCCATGTCAAACAAAGTGGATAGTCTAATGTTTGGTTGGAAAAGTGAAGGCCGAACTAATAGTCCGGTCGAACTAATGATCTCTCATATATGGGATAACTCAATCCAAATATATATATATATATATATATCTTCTTCTTTTTTTGGTGGGGGCGGGGCGGGGGGGAATAGAAATGGGCGGACTGAGCCAACCTCCGGATTAGCTAGTTAAATGACAAAATTAACTCTCAAGTATATATAAAATTTAGGGCAAACTCCACTTTATCCCCCTGGTTTACCCCCTAACGTTTGAAAATCACCACATAACCCCTCCTGTGGTTACTAGATTGAATTTCACAGTTAGCATTTCCATCTAACATAACAGTCCGTGCATGACACGCACCTAATATGCAAATGGGCATGGAAATATGAATTTCCCTCCGAATTAAATGACTAAAATACCCTCATCTTCATCATCAATTTCCAAAACCTACCCTCATCTTCATCATCAATATCCAGATCGTAAACCTCTACTCAGGGGAAGGAAAAAAAAAAAAAAAAGGTGAAAGGACTATTAAATCTATAAATAAATAAATAAAAAACACAAAAGAAAATACATAATCTTTTTAACTTAATTTTCATATAATTATATTTTACAGATGCTGACATTCGTGAAATCACAACACAGATCAAGGAAAATAAAATCAACATACTAGCAAACCAAACCAAACACAACACCAAACCAGATCTGGTAAAGATATACTTTTTCTTAGAGATCATGAATCCGAAGCATCTAAGAGATACAACTGGCCTTAGGCCCCAAGATCCGATTAATGCCATTCCGATTATAGAGCTCGTAATCGAACCCTTCTGGTACTTTGATCTCCTTGTTCAGATCTCCATCCTGGATGATGAGATGGTAGAGATCTCCTTCTTCTCAACCTCACAAAAAAAAACAAAAAACCCCACATGTTCTTCTCTTTGATGTGCCTGTATAGGTGCACCACAAATGACTTCACCGAGTCCGGCACCACATTTGGGTCGTAGCTCAGAGAGTCCGACACTTGGAGTAGCCGGCGGTGCCGCCGTAGTCATACACACTGTAAACAAAGCAGCCTATCTTCTTCATTTTTCAAAACACAAAATAATTTTCTTTATCTCTCCTTCATTCTCTCTCTTTCCTTTGTATATGAGCTGAGTGTAATCTTCACTCAATCATTCCTCCTTTCTGTGATTTCAAATTACAATATCCATCCGTGATTTCAAAATTCAAATTACAGTATCCGAATTTGAATCGATTTATCGATGAATTTGTATCTGAATCGATCTCAATGTTCATAGATTTGTATGTAATATTTATGTGTTGATTTAATTGGTTTGTTTGATTGATTAATTGGTTTGTTTCAAATTACACCACTGCATATATATATATATATATATATATTGCCATAAACAATCTTCACAATTTATTCTGTAATGCTCACTAAATTCCAACCAAGAAAAAAAGTGAATAATTGGTTTGAACTTTGAACTTGAAGGCAAATTGAACATTAATTAAATTATTTTTTGATAGAAATTATGTTCTTTAAATTAATTTGTTAAATCAAAACTTTAAATTAATTTGTTAAATCAAATCCCTAATTTCATATATCGAAACCCTAAGTTCTCTCCCTTGCTCTTTTCAAATGCACAACTGTTGAATGAGAAATACTAAACAAAGGTTATATATACAAGGATAAAATAGTCTTTTTACTTTTGATATTAACGGTGTTAACTGTGCAAAGCAATCCAGTAGCCACAGGGCGAGTTATGTAGTGATTTCCAAACATCAGGGGGTAAACCACACGTGGCCCAAACCACAAGGGATAAAGTGAAGTTTGCCCTAAAATTTGTTTCTTTCATTTTTTTATTCTTTTTTAAACATGTTGAATTTTTTTAAACATATGTAAATTAATCTCTTTTTTTTATCAGCAACAAAAAGATAAATTTTATTAAGGCCCAAGGCCAAAGAGGAGAGGATAAGGCATCCTCCACAAAGAAAAAGAAAAAATACATCCAAAAAGACAACCACACCAAAAGACAACCAAAACTACACAACTATACAGCACAAACCGACACCCAATTTGAAGCAATCAAAAAAAGAGGAATCCCTCGGAACACAGGACTTGCCGAGGCCCAAAAAGACGCCAAATAACACACTATCCCATAAATAATCTATATCCCTAGATCCTCCTTCAAAAATACGCCCATTCCTCTCCAACCAAATGACCCAGGAGATTGCAACATATGTAACAACATATGTAAATTAATCTCATGATATATAATAGTCTTCTCTCACTTTTTTTTTTTCCTTTTTCTTTTTTGTATTAGCAAAATCATAAATGAAAATATACTTCTAATGTCGTATTTAAATAAAATTAAAAGTGGTCTTTGTAAAATAAAATAAAATATATTTCAAATAAAATAAAATAAAATGTACTTAAACAAGATACTTCATAATTTTCAAATTAAACATGAAATTCACTAAAATAGTCATTTCTAGGCATTTAATCCCATAAAAAAACAAACATGGGATACACATAATTTCCAGCTAAATAGTCCAAAGACTATGGGTGTGTTTGGTTTGGTTTTGGGAGATAAATTTTCAAAAAAAAAATTGGGAAAAGAGTTTAGAAATTTTTTTGGTTTGTTTGGTTGTATATTTTGGAAATAGTTTTGAAGTATGAGAGTTTGGGATGATTTGATATTTTGTTGTAGTTGAGTAGATGTGTGTGAAAAAAAAAAGTGATTAATTGATGGGTAGGAGAAAGAAAGTAATTTTGAAAAAAAAATTTCCAAAATCACTAAATCAAACAAAATTTTAAAAAAATTTCTCCAAAATTTGTTTCTCAAAAACAAACCAAATAAGGCTTATATATCCCAGGACTATTAGTCCGTTGCATTACAATTTCCCCTATCCAGGCCATCCAAACAAACAAGGCCTAGCTTATTCAATAATGTCTCTTGGCGGTACCAACGATGGTAGAATTGGGATATAGGGCAGGAGAGGGCTACTGCCATCCTATAGACCATCACTATTGGACCAAGGAAAGGGCAGCCTTGCCTTTACTAAACTTGGTCTCAAATTTAGCTTTAGGTTCTGATATCATATAGATAGTCTCTATAGACAAAATTCTCTTAATCAAGTTCGACAAACAGGTAACACAAAATAGATTTTACCACACCACATACTAAAGTAATTTCATTAAGCTAAGCAAATGTAAGTTCCTGTTTGCATATTCAATAAAAATGCTACATGATGAATGAAGTACCTCATTCGTTTCCGAGCCTGTAGCAATGTATCCTTCAGAAACAGATAAACCCACAAAGTTCTGAAACAGGGTAAAATGCATCAGCAGTAAAAAATAAATAAATAAACTGTCAAGGATAGACAGATTTTCACAAGGAAATATATATGCAATATTTGCAGATGACCAAAATCATATGAATGAAGAATTTTATCAAGAGTTTGCTGGTCTGTCCTTAGCAATGTATAAATACCAAAGACCAGATTTAATAATCAGCTGAACAATTAACATTATTTGCCATTAACATCTACATGCTAATTCACTAACCATCCTTTTCTTCTTTAGTGGAATGATTCGGTGAAAACCAGGACAGTTGCTGAAAAAAGTGTACATGGCCTAATTCTGGCCAATCTGATGAACTACAAAATTCTAGCTATCATCCTTTCTCTTTCATGATAAGCAAAATTCTAACTACCATCATCTTAGGAGGATTGCAAAAAAAATTCATTCGTTTATACACCACAATCTATGATGAAATATCAAGAGGAGCAAGAAACAAATTTACTTCAATGAATGTTCCAAAAAGTCCAACATGAACAAAATTCATCCCAACATCAATGCAACGCAAGAAGAATTGGCGGGGAATCCCAGCTAGTTAATATAGTCGACTACTGGAAGTCTTTCCCCATAAATAAGAGAGTTTCATAAGCTCACCCCTTATTGCTAGCAATTTTGTTCTCAGCTAAGCTTGACTGCTTCAAATTGCTTTTATAAGCAAATTGGGTTCTAATGCTAATCTTGACTGCTTCAAATTACATATATAAGCACATTGAATATTCACGCACATGGAATATGACGGCACTCGCAACCCATGTCATGAAAAAGAAGGAAAAAAAATTACCTTCACATTTGTGTGGCCTGTGAATGACTGAAGAGGACAGTCAAGAACCCGGGCTGTGCACATTGACAAATCCCAAAGCTTCATCGTGTTATCCGTGGATGAAGAAACAAGATTTGTTGAATCTATGAACTTTACATAGCTCACGGTTTTGTTGTGTCCAATTAATGTGCACAATGGCACTTTTGAGTTACGAAGATCATAGTAATAAATCTTATGATCTGCTGAACCAAATGCAAGGGTACGGCCAGAATCAACAGCAAACTGAACACAGCAGACATTGGCCTTCGATTTGATGGTACCAACACTAATGCCCTGCAGTAGCAATCCATGTAAGAGAAACATGTTACACATCCTGAATGTTTTAATTTAACTTTTTGTAAGTCTTATCACACATCCAGAATTAAATCTACACAGCAATGGTAACTAGATGACTCCACTACATTTAGGGGTGGTTTGGGATGTTCTAAATAAGTGCACTTTTTGACTTTTTATATAAAAAAATGTGTAGAGAGAAGATGTTGATTGATGTGACCCAAATAAGTGTATGTATGCAAAAAAAAGTGCCCTTTTTTAGTGCATGCCAAACACCTACTTAGTTTCAAAGCGAGACATCCACCAAGTGCAAACATAGAATTGCCTGATTGATACTCCAGAGCTTAACAGAACCATCATCACTCCCGCTGGCCAACATTGTTGGATCCGCTAATGAGAAGTCAACAGACCACACACGGCTTTCATGCTCTCTCATTTCCATAAATACTTGACTTCTTGTAACATCCCATACCTGAAGATGTTAAGATAAACTGCTTATTGTCATCATGAGTTATAGCAACCGTACATGTGAATGAGAGATAAGGCTTGACCTACCTGTACCACACCTTCAAAGTTGCTTGAAGCAATCTGGCTTTTGATATAACTATTCCAACATATATTGCTTAGCTTCGACCTACTGGTCAATTCAACTACAGGATAGTGGATATCTTGATCTTCATTTATAATTGTGTCATATTCAAATATTTTGATCTTCTTATTCACACCAGCTGTCGCAAAAAATTCTCCATCTCGATCAAAACTCAGAGAACATACTAGATTGGAAGAATTCAAAAGATCCCCTTGCTTCAAGTCAGCCTTAACTTTTAATTTACTGAAAGAAAGATACTTGCACAAACCCTCAAGGAATGAATTTATCCATCCACTTTCTCTTGCCTCGCTATACTGATCTTTCAAGGGTAAATTAGTCACGGAACTTTTTCCAGTTGCAACAATGGACCCTCTACCATCACTACTTATTGGAAAATGCCGCGTTAATGATTTCCCTGATGACTTTATAGCCCTGTGTCTAGTAAAAAAATAAGCAGACTCTAGTTTCTTAAAATTCTTCATCAGTCGTGAGCTTTTCAAGATAATACTTCCTTGATTTTCAGCAGGCATCTCTGAGTTCTGATCTTCAAGTAGATGTTCACTAGATTCCTCTGAATTGTGATTCTGAAGCCCTGGTCTGTTTCTCTTTCTAGACCCTGAGCAACCAGATTTTTCAATTTCAACAACTTCCACTGAAGGGAGATCAGAAACAGAATCCTTCCCTATTTCTGGACATGAGCCTCCTTTTCTCCAAAGAATTGATTGCTGCTTTGTAACTTCTTCTATATCAGAAGATAGAAAGGAAATGGTATCTTGAAAATTATTTTTAGATTCTTGCTTTCTTTGTTGTATCTGCAAAAGAAATTCCAGCAACAACTCCTGCTCTTCCATACTCTCCCGAAACTCTATTGCTCCTTTGCGTTCTTCTATGTTGTATCTTGGCTCATTCAGAAACTCGCTTTGCAACAACTCACTGTTATACATGGTAAGAGAAAATAAGTGCAAGAAAATTTTTCTTAGGGATGACAAAATCACAAAAGATATAACAAGCTTAAGTGCAACACTCAAAGTTAAACAGCTCAAGATTTTTGTCATAATTTTTTCTATATAACAATTGGCACTTCAATCGACAGATGTCTTACTTCATACATGTTTCCCTGCCAATAATAATTTAATTATTCTCAATAGAACTTTTGTTATTATTAATCTAACTGAGAACATTATTTTGAAGGATAGACAATTAGACATCTATCACTTAGGTCACACACGTACTAAAAAAATCCCAAAATATATATCCAAAATTTGCAACTCAATATTGTATACCATTTGCTGACACTCTTTATACCCCAACGCCAGTGACAGTGATCCACAAATGATAATCTCAAAGATATAAAATCTATATCCATGCTTCCAGCACCCCACCTCAGGGAGGCCAACATTTGGAAAAGGTTTTCTTCTTTCATAGTTGCAAAAACATTCTACATGGGTCATAATTGTCCAGGTAACAGCAACCACCAAAAATAAAAAAAATTAAAACATGTTCCTCCTAGGTATAGATATGTCAAACCTATCTTCTGGCTCCGAACTGCAAATGAATGAACAAAAAAGAGGTCAACTTTAACACCCCCTAGCATGGCAAGTGCACCCCCAATGTCTTGTCTTGGAAATATACTACTAGTCCTGCAACACCACACAAGCCACAATGCAGAAAATGCCTACTACTGTGGGTAAGCAAATATGATCAGGGAATAAACTTAAAAGCAATTGGCATGTACGGTGTTAAGTCAACAATTGTCCCAAAAGCTTAAGTTGTTAGAAATGGGCAAACAATGTATATCCAGTTATCTAACATCCTTCCTTACGTGGGCCTTGCATGTGGAGATCCAAACATTTATACATAGAGAGAAGCAAGAATGCAAATTGACGTTGAGACCGAATGCAAATGGAGAGACTTGAACCCAAGATCTCCCGAATCTGAGCTTTGATGCCATGATAAGTCACCAATTGTCCCCAAAGCTTAGGCTGTTAGGAAATGGGCTCAACAATATATATCAAGTTATCTAACAAATGGAACATAAAGATGAAATGGCATACATAAATGGGATGTTGTGAGGAGTTACCTCATTTTCGGCCGACTACTTGGGTCTGGATGCAGTAACCATAAGCAAAATGAAGCTTCTCTGGGACACTTCAGTAGCAACTGAGGAGGAAGAACACGGTGCCTCAGACTAGACATAGTTGAACTCTTTTCTTCTGCCGAGCTAAATGTACAGAATAACTGCTCATAAATCAAACATTCACACAGCTAAGCAGGAAGGGAAAACACAACAACAGCTCTATGTATATAGTTTCATAATTACTAAAAACAAAGAAGAAGAACAAAAACGTAAAGGATGAATACATGATCCAATTTAGAGTAGTTGTAAATGGAGAACAGCATCTAGAGTACAGACCTCAAAAAGGAAGACCCCTAATCGATAAATATCAGAAGCACAAGAACTTGGAGCACCGCTAACCTCTTCTGGACTGGAGTACCAATCGGTTTCCATAATCAATATCTGTTTCATGGGAAAGGGATGCTTCTTTTCTTCTGCTTGTTCAACATTACTGCCTACTTCTGATGGATTATGGGTCGGGTAGACTGAACTTGACTGCAAACAACTTGTTTCAGATACCATGCGGGAAGCATATGACAGATTTATCTCGAGTTCAGAATTTTCTGTTCCAAACTGACTTCTCTGTCGATGCAAGTCACGGGAAAAAGGTGAAGATGATCCTTTGAACTCCGCCGTTTGGCTGTTTGACCCATCCTCCAAGGAATCTGAACCAGAATCCAAACAAGATACAGACTCAATAAAAGAGACATGGTTGAAAGAAGTCGTGAAAAAGCGGGAAGGCCGCACATTATGAACAACAATTCCTTGTGAATGTGCTAGGTTAACAATATCTACTATTTGTGTAAATATGAGCAAGCATTCAACGGCATCAACTGATCGTTCAGGGTTATCCAACCATTGTCTCAAGCTAACATCACTCCATTCTAGGGTACGAATAGCTGGGTCCACCGTTAGCTCATCCTCACAAACTCCAGACAGACTAGTGGGGATTTTGTGAAGATCTCTGTGAGCCAACACAACCCTATCCCTCTCCTTTCTCCCTGGTACAAACCCAGAATCATGTGATGCATCACCGAAGGACCTGATTCTGCCGGCACGGAACAGTCCTGGGTTTCTATCCGAGACTGCAGAAGCATTGAAACCCCTAGAACTACCAGACTGTTGCCAACCAGGCTCTGAGGAACCGTCCATTGTCATCCACCAATAGCCGCATGAAGTATAGCATATACAAAACCTAGAAATGGAGGAATTTTTCTACTACTTCTACTACATTCCCTCACTACCTCCACCACCATCATTTTGAATAAATAATCACACCTTAGTCACACGCAGATAGAGTACCCATCGACCCATCAAGTTCAGAAACTCTTTTCAAGTAGAAACAGTTTCCTGCTGGGCAGAAAGCACATACAGATGAGAACTGGGCACGCTGTTTTAAGCATAAATAACACAAACAGCACCATCAACAGAAACCCATCAAAGAAAATCAAGTAAATTATCAAAAAGATAAAAATTACAGATTCAAATAACCCCAAAGACACACTTAAGATAAGAACATCATATGTACATAAACATATAGACACCAATAAATGCATCCATAATTAGACACAGAAATGCATACATACCTACAAATACAGGCAAGCACAAGCATAAAGAGAAGAGAATAGGACAGAAGGTGAGGGGTTTTGGAAGGGTAATAGGTACCCGTAGGTATACCACTATGAGAAGAGCTGTGCTGCTGTTTCTGCTACACCAACCAGCAAGCAAAGAGAACCACACATCAAAACTTTAATTGCAACAGAAAGAGTGAGCTTTCCCCACAAGGGAAGCACCTCAGCCTCATAAATTCCCTGAATTTTCTTTCTTCAATAGTGAACCAAAAAAGAAAGAAAGCAAAAACAATAAAGCAATAAACAAAAGGAAAAAAATTGAGACCCATAAAAAAATCTTGCCTAATTTTACCTTTAATGACATAATAAATTGACTGTCAACCTTCAATTTATCATAAATTTAACCATATAATGTCCAACCCGCATTTAAAATTGTAAGTCTCTAGCATTTTTTATAAACAAAATCACTCCATAACGGGTTGACTTTGTGGTCAAAGCTTGGAGCATGTGTGTGCTCGCTCTAAGCATATTCAAAACCTCATAAGAGCAAATAATTTCTTGAGATTATTCCATAAGGTTTGTCTTTACTTTAATTAGGTCCCACAAGAAAACGGTGAAATTGGTCCCGGATTAGTTGGCTAAATGGGCCGAATATCAAGTTATCATAAATAAATAAAACACAGACCATTTAAATAATTTCTTGACACCATTCCATGCGGGGGTTTGCCTGGCTTTAATTGCACTCCGCAAGTGTATGGATGGTGGAATTGATTCTCGGATTAGTAGGTCAAGTAGACAGACTACCGAGTTATAAAAAAATAAATAAATAACCCAGACCATTTAAAATGCTGTCAAAGCTCAAATCCCTTAGATCGCATTTGGTAGAGTTTTAAAATTATGATTTTAGAATAGAGTTGTATTTTGAATTTAAAAAAAATTCTGAGAGACGTCCTGGAGTATGATCGGATAGACGTGTTTTCAACAGTGGTGCGAAATCATTTTTTAAGGCTCTCACCAAATACCACACAAAACCAATGAGTGGAATTAGAATTTCAGAGCTCTACCAAACAGAGCTGTATTTTCATTTGGAACCCACGGACCTTTCCAACCCACTCGTCCCCGTATGTACGTGGCTCAACTATGTCCTCTAACCTCCTCTGAAAGCAAGGGCAAACGGTAAATTTGAACACCCAATGAAAAGATTATCAACACATGACAAGGTGTTTCTTCAAGTGTTTTTTTATTGTTTTTTAATTTTTTAACAATAACTTCAACAAGTTCCAAATATTAAATTAATCAACAACCAAACAAAGTTATGTTAAATTAATCTAAACAAAGTTATTATGTCTACTTACCTTTGAATCTTCGTGAAGCTCGATCCAATCCACAGATTCTTTGTCCAATTGAAAAACCCTAATAACTGTGCATTGAAAAGAGGGCAAAAACTATTATCATATTTTCAGATTAAGAAAATGAAGAGAAAAAAGTACATTTGGGGCTTCAGAATCACCTTTATAAGCTGGAAAAGTGCGGGAAAATGAAAAAATGAAAGAAAATAATGGAGGAAAAAAATTGATTTTTGTAATCGAAAAAAGGTTCTGCGAACTTGTCAATCAAATTCAGATCATTTGCCAAGAGAGAAAGTTGAAGAACAATCACTTTTCCAGATCGTGATTCGATTTAAACCCTAGAATTCCGAAATCGAAGACAGAGATTGACTCGTTGATTACATTACCAGTTTAATAAACCCTAAAAAAAAAAATAGCGAGAGAGATAGTTGTGATACCACCGGGGGGTGGTGGCCGCGTAGCGGCGAAGGCATCCTCTTTATAGGTGAGACCTGATTTTTGGGTGCGAAATGTTGGTAATTTTAGGGGCGTAAAAATGGTCGGCTATTCGCGGCTGGTCCGAAGTTCGCCTATCGTCCGGGACTGACTCAGCCGTTTAGACCTGTTTGGGCTTAGACTTAAGCTCAGTCTGAGTTTCCGGACTTGGGTTTGGTCTATCCTTTTGAAGCCCGGCTCTGCCCGTGGACCTGACCCTTTTAAGGATCGGCCCGGCCGAGACCTAGTATATTTTTTTGAGAAATAATAAAATTTTGGTGGAAAAAAATTTAAAAGAATAAAAAAATTGGTCAAGTCTGCCTAAGCCCGAGGCCAAGCCCAGGCCCACCGGGCCAGCTCGAGGCTCAGCCCGTCTAAGGCCCGAATACCCCTATACTTGGGCCTAGGCCTGAGCCTAATTTTTTTGTCCGTGGGTCGGCTTGGTCTTGAATGTTGGCCGAAGCCTGCAAGGCCCGACATGGGCTGGCTTGGGCTCGAACCCGAATGGGTCAGCCCGGGCCAAATTTACACTCCTAAGTAATTTAGGCCTAGTTTGGCTTATACTATATAAGCCAAAAAGTCAAAAATTTACTCTAAAATCCAAAAAGATATCACTATTCACCAAAAAAAAAAAAAAAAAAAAATTAATTTTTTTCTGCCCAAGTACACACCGAATTGACAACAAGCCAGTTGCTGTGCAGCGGCAGTGCACCTAAATGAAAGGATTGGGTGTGATTAGCACACACACCGCTGTTCGGCCTGTGGGGCCTATCACAGATTCCGTTTTGATAATCTGAACCGTTAAATGTGTAGAACTCGTCGAGTACTATATGTCTGCAAAAAATCACATTGATTGGATATCGATAACTATATGATCAAATCAGTTATGTACAACAAATGGATGGTGTTATAATTAATGATTGAAAAATAAATAAGTCTGATCAGATAGCTATCGATATCCGATTAACGTGATTTTTTATAGGTAGATAGTGTTCGACGAGTTACACACATTGAACGGTTCAGATTATTAAAATGGGACCTGTGATGACCCCCACAGGCCAAACAAAACCGTCCAATGCTTTGTACAAAAATTAGGCAATAATTTCCATAGCCAATTCACTCCAGCCGGTTGTACGGCTGGGGCCCACCTCTCACTAATCATCTCTTACACACTTTTTTTATACAATATTTTAATACACATTTTTTCATAAAAAGCTAAAAAGTTAACCCAAACCTCCATATTTTTTTCTCAACTTTTTTAGTCCAAAAAGACAAAAAGTGCACTTTTTTAGAACACCCCAAACCAGCCCTTAGTGATTCTTTATGGAGATTTCGGCCTCATTTGGGAACATGTTTTTTTAGCCTCCGTTTGGGAAGTGGGTTGGCTTTTTAGCTTTTTGGCTTTTTGGCTATTTTAGCTTGGTTTGGGAAGGGTTTTTTGGCTTTTTGACTTTTTTGACTTTTTTTGTGAGAGAGGATTGTAATGATTATGGATTGGATTTGATGTTTTATTTTTTGTGGCTAAAATAGCCTATTTTGTTTTTTGTGGCTATTTTAGCCCCTAACCCACCCAAACCTTCTTGCCAAACAACCCCTAAGTAATTTTTTGATTTTTTTGTTAAAATATTATGTAAAAAAATTAGTATGTTTTTTATGACTTTTTAATTTTTTACGAAAAAATGTGCCAAAAGTAGAGAGAAAATGAAATCTTTGACTTTTTAGTATAAATTTTTGGTTTTTTAATTTTTTTTAGTAACTTTTTTAGTCTTTACCTAAAATTACCACTTGTCAAACAATCAAACTCTGGGTTCATTTGTGAAGTAGGATTGAGCTTTATTCGTATATTGGTGGTGGGTCATTTCTTATGGATTGGGCTGGCAATCAGTTACTCAAGACCTAAGTCTATGGATGCTGACACCTCTACAGATGCAGTGATAACACTTCAGAACATCATTTTATATGATCAAAATATTAAAAATTAAAAAAAGATAGTTGTGATGTATAAATGAGTAATACTAGATGTACGGGAGCCAAATATCCGACGTTACCTGTACTCCTTGTATCCAAGTTGCGATTTGCTCCGATCGACCTGAGAACACAATGAAGGTGAGCTACCTGGCAGTGTGCTGCCCGAAAACCCCTTCGACGATCAAGTTAGCACACTTAAAAAGAGAGATTGAGAAGGACAAAGTGGTAGGTAAGTTCTGATTAGAGGATGTTCCAGACCTGAGTATGTGTGCATAGCACCGTTTATATAGCTTCTGCACGCTTCTGCATCCATTCCCCTCTGGACGCGTGGACGTGTTCTCCTCTCTCATTTCCCCACGTGTCAGCGCAAATACAACTAAACACTACCTAACGAAACTGCCAAACGGCTTTGACGCATACGGACAGCGCAATCCCCTTCATGCAGTCTCGTGACTCCGCATAGTACTCTTGACCGAGCTACGCTTAACCACACCATCACACAACGACCGTGCTACTTGTCCGGTTTCTTTGATGACCTCACATCGTGGCTCAACCGAGCTCCATAGTCACAACCGAGCATGAGCTTAGTCTACGCCGTTTGGGAGGGCTAATCTAGTCCGGCTCCGAAGAGTGCACATCTCTCCCAGACTGGCAATCCACAATCATTCTAACTCAACCAGACTAAGGCCTCGGTCAGGCACACACTCAATGTTTGATCGAGCAGAGGGCTTCGACTCTGGCCCAAACCAACTCGGTCGTAAACCTCCATCTCAATTGCCCCGTAATTTCGTCCACGCCAATGTGACCGAAATTAACTTCTCCGGCTAGGGTCATCCACCTGCTCGATCATCCACCTTCATTCATTCGCCGAGCTAACTTTGATGCTCAGCCTCATGACTTGCTCGGTTGGCGCTTCAACTTTTCTGCCTGTCCTTTCAAGACTATCATTGGTCTTATCACAGATATGTGTCCTCCATTCATTAGCCTCATGCAGCCAACCCAGCCACCCCACACCGTCTCTTCAGTTTCAAATTTTGGCGCCTCTTCTCTTATACATACATCGTATGCCCTTTCACATTTCTTTCTTCTATTGCTCATCTGCTCTCTCAGACGACCCAACAATCAAGTGCTACAGCACAACCTCTCTTATTTTCTTCATTTCCTGCCCACATCGAAGCATTTCTCTGGTGGATTCGGCCTCGCCGTTGTCGTGTAAAAGCATCTTCATATTTGCAACTCTGACTCTCGCCCCCAAACCCGTAAGTCCTTCTAATTCCCTCTATCGTTCTTACTATTCTTCGTGTTTTTGGGCTCACCGTATTCTTAAATTCAACTCCCGTAGACGAGTTTAGGGTGTGATAACAGTAGGCCTCAAGGCTTCAAACGGAGTTAGGCTAGGGTTCTTTCCCAGTGTGATCGCAACAACTGTCTTTGGCACTGTTCATCATATTCTCTGATGAACACGTTAAAGTCTGGGACCGACCGGGCTAAAAACCTTCGTTTGATCCAGAACCATAAGTGAATCGAGCAAGTTCCATGTTTATAGAACTTAGGTGAGAACCGAGCTAATAAATGTGCTAGGCCGCTCGACTGGGCTAATATCCGGTCCGCTTGAGCGACCGAGCTGTTGAGTTCTCAAGACTGAGTGCTATTGCGCCCAAAGTGACCGGGCTGAAGACGAGCTTGTTTGCGCATCCGGGCCATCACTTAAACTTGGTTTTTAACTGCAGAGTTCTAGAGGACCAGACACACCAACACAAGGGCTCTCAAAGACCGAGCAGCCATTATGCAAAAATTTGCAAACTTAACACTGCCATGCTGAACTAGCCGACCTCCCATGGGGCGCTACCGCTTCCTTGTTAATACGCCGGGCGCGTTGACCGCGTTCTGAAAAGAGTACGGTATTCTGGCCGACGTACATCTAGAGCTCGGTACAGAGGATATAAACCCATGGGGTAAACTAGAGACCTGCTCATTTACCATGCTAAGCATAGTTGAAGGAGGGTTACGCTTCCCCGTGCAACCCTTGATATGCGAGTTCCTGAGAAGAACCGGGCTCACTCCAACACAAGTATCCACCAACACCTTCAGAATTATAAATGGCGTGGCCGAGTTGAACCACCGGCTTGGTTTAAATTTGGACCTGACCGAGATCTTGCATCAATACACGCTAGGTCAAACAAAAGACGGTTTTAACTACTATTTGAAAATACGATCGAGTAGGGAACAATTAGTGACTGGCACGCCAGACAAGGACATGCACGATGATGATTTCTTCTGGGTGTTCGGTAACTATGAAACGGCTGACGTACCAGGTTGGTACATCAGCAAGAACTTCGGTTCTTCTAGTAAGTCCATCTATTTTGCCTGATTTATTTCGTCAATACTAATTGCACCGAGCTAATTATCTTCCTTTTACAACTATCGAAGAATTACAAGCCAACAACCAATATCCGAACAAAGAGTCAATCAGGGCCGTGTTAAGATACCAGCACTGAGATTGCCACGAGCTATTCGGTTACGTCCCAACTTATCGTTATTCAGCTCCCCACAAGAGCAAGGTTACAGATTTTCTCCAGGCTCCTTCTCCTCTGCCTGACCCAATTTTGCCATACGTGCTCTTAATCAGATTAACCAAGAAAGAAGATATGGCAAGAGGAGCCGGATTAAGAATCTAATCACCGTCACTTCTGCTGAGTTTCCAAGCGTGCCACTACTTGCTCCTGCTGTTGGCCAGAGCTCACGGATCGTGATCGCCCTGGCCTCCACGGCCTTCCACCAGCTGATTCTCGTCGTGTTGCCAAACGGGCCCGGTCAGCTGACCCCTTTGCCGAGCTCGTGGCCGAGCTAAGCACTGAGCAACCAGTGCAAGATGCTCAGCCCACTCCTCCGTGGAAGTCGGAGTTTAAACACCAGGGTAAAAAGATCCCGGTCACCACATATGTCAAGGAGGACAAAAAGCACTTCTTGGCTTTTGATTTATCAAAGGCATTGCTACTGTCGAGCGACGTGACCGGGGGCGATCATGTTCCCGATGGCGATCATGTTCCCGATACCCGGCTCGTGAAATCAGCAGCCAAGTCCATGACAAGGGTATGATTCAGAATTTACTTTTCTGCTCGGTTCACTCCTTTACTTGGGCTAACTTCCTTCTTACTTATTGTAGGCCATCCAAAAACAACATCTCGCCATGGACCGTATTGTCAATTTGCGCCACAAAGTGAACGAATTGAATAACGCCAGCAAGAACGTCTAGGTTGAGCTCAGCCGAGCTAAGGCTCTCTCGAGATCGCCAACGCTAACAGTGCCAAGCTTCTCGGCCAGCTTGGTAGGGCCAAACAAGAGAGGAACGCTTTGAAAACCGAGCTAGAGGCTGAAAAGAAGACAATGCGAGACGTCGTGGACGAGGCCAACAACCTCGACTTCAATGAGGCTGAAGATAACTACATCGAGCAAGTTGAAGCTATCAAGGACATCTACTTCATGTCTAGTTGGAAGGCTACTTGTGAAAAATTTGGCTAAGGATCTGAAACCGAGGTGTTCACCTCTCCTCCCCCTGCCTTCTTGTCGGTCTATATGATTCCTTATGCCAATGAAGTCTTCAGTTCTTTGTAAGAGGAGGCTGAAGAAGAGACCGAGGATGAGGCCGAACAGAAGGAAATCGGCAACAAAGAAAAAACCGCCGTAGTCGACCTGGAGGCTGTTACAGAGGGAGCCAAGGATGAGTTTGCTGACCTCTTCCCCTTAGCTTAGTCATGAATTCTCTATCTTTTCTCTTTAAACTTCTATAACCGGGCTATAAGCCCCATCTCTTGTATTGAAATTCTCAATTAATGAAAGTTTGTCTAATTTATCTTTGGTATTCTTGTATTTTGGCTATGTATCTAGTGTTTCCTCCTTGCAACCGTGCAATATATACCGGACAAGCGTTCGGTAAATTAACCAGGCGAATCATTTTGGTCAAACTAAAGTTGAACAAAATGGCAACATACTTGAATATTGTATCAACTCTATTGGCCGAGCAAAAATCATCTCGGTTAGAAGTTTAGAGTTGAACAATTCATCAACTCCATTGGTCGAGCAAAATCATCACGGCTAAAAGCTTGGGGTTGAACAAGTCATCAACTCCATTGGCTGAGCAAAACCACCTCGGATTCTATCTTGGAGTTGAACAATTCATTAACTCTATTGGCCGAGCAAAAATCACCTTAGATTCTATCTTGGAGTTGAACAATTCATCAACTCTATTGGCTGAGCAAAATCTTCTCGGCTAAAATCTTGGAGTTGAACAAATCATCAACTCCATTGGCCGAGCAAAATCTTCTCAGCTAAAATTTTGGAGTTGAACAAGTCATCAACTCCATTGGTCGAGCAAAATCATCTAGGCTAAATTTTTGGAGTTGAACAAGTCATCAACTCTATTGGCCGAGCAAAATCACCTCGACTAAAATCTTGGAGTTGAACAAGTCACCAACTCCATTGGCCGAGCAAAATCATCTCGGCTAAAATCTTGGAGGTGAACAAGTCATCAACTCCATTGGCCGAGCAAAATCATCTCGGCTAAAATCTTGGAGTTAAACAAGTCATCAACCCTATTGGCCGAGCAAAATTATCTCGGCTAAAATCTTGGAGTTGAACAAGTCATCAACTCTATTGGCCGAACAAAATCACCTCGGCTAGGGGGTAGTTGCCTCTTGTTTATTGCACAATCCACCAATCACAACAAATTGGCTACTTATAGTAACTCCTTTCTATTACGTTCATGAATTTACAAGGCGACAAAAAGAATTACATTAGTAAATAGAGAGGAATACTTGCCGCTTACAAAAAATTACATTCAAAGATGGATACTAAAAATAAAACAATTTCATATTGATAGCGTTCCATGGCCGGGGTATAGCGTTGCCATCCAAGTCTTCTAGACGATATGCCCCTTTAGCCGCCAAACCGGTTATCTTGTAGGGCCCCTCCCAGTTTGCCCCTAGCTTCCATTCACCCGGCACAAGAGTATTACCCATTACTTTTCTTAAGACCCAATCCCCAACCTTGAATGGTCTGGAGTGAACCGTCTTGTTATACTTCCTGGACAGTTCTTATTGATATGCCGCAACATAGATTAGAGCATTTTCTCTGCACTCCTCTGCTAGGTTCAATATTAAGGTAGTGGCTTCGACGTTCAAGTCAGGCTCAAAACCTTCGTTGTGGATGGTGGGCATACCGGTCTCCAATGGGATGACTGCCTTCATGCCATATGCCAAGGCAAAAAGTGTCTCCCCGGTCGAGTGTCTCGGTGTTGTTCGGTAAGCCCATAGAACATTCGGAAGTTCCTCGGCCCACTTTCCTTTGGCTTTCTATAATCTTTTCTTCAACCCATCTAAAATGGTCTTGTTTGATGCTTCAGCTTGGCCGTTGGATTGAAGGTAGGCCGATGTGGAATTATAGAATTCTATCTTTAGTTCTTTACAAAATCCTCTGAACAATCGCCCATCAAATTGAGTGCCATTGTTGGAGATCAAAGCTTTGGGGACTCCAAACTGCGTTATCACGTTCTGCCAGATAAACTTCTTTATATCCTTTTTTTTAATTGTCACCAGGGACTCGGCTTCGATCTATTTAGTAAAGTAGTCTGTCGCTGCGATGAAGAACTTGCGGTTGCCCGGCGTAGTTGGGAGTAGTCCCACGATGTCAAGCCCCCACATTGCGAAGGGCCAAGGACTTGTGAAAGAGAGGAGTTCTCTGGCCAACTATTGAATTTGGTGGGCGAACTTCTGGCATTTCTCGCATTTCCTCATATACTTGTGTGCATCTGCTTGCATACACGGCCACCAGTATCCTTGCAAAATAACGTGATAGGCTAAAGATCTTCTGTCAATGTGGCTTCCACACATGCTCTCGTGGATCTCGTAAAGGAAAACATCGACCTTGTTTGGGCGAACGCACCTAAGGTATGGACCGCTGAATGACTTCTTATACAAAGCACCGGATGGGGAGAGCCAAAACTGCTCAGACTTTACCCAGACTTTGTGTGCCTCTTTCTTGTTCATCGGCAGGATCCTTTCTTTGAGAAAAATGATGATAGGGTCCATCCAAGAAGGGCCTAGCTCAGTGTAGAGAACTTTTGTCTACCCCAAGTCTTCAATGCTAGGTTTCGGGAAGAATTCAATCAGGAGAGGGCTGGAGGTGGATTTGTCGACTATGGAAGCTAAACCGACCAACTCATCTGCCTGGCCATTATCTTCTCAACCAATTTGTTGGACTCTTATAGGTTGGAACTTCTTGATTTGCTTTCTTACCAAAGTTTGGAACTTGGCCATTTTGCCATCTTTGGCTTCGTATTCCCTAGAAACTTGGTTTACAACGAGTTGGGAGTCACCGTAAACCATCAGCTCAAATGCTTGCATTTGAAGTGCGTTTTTTAGTCCAGCTAGCAGCGCTTCATACTCAGCCTCGTTGTTTGACGCAATAAATCCTAACATGATGAAAAGTTCAATGGTCAGTCCGTCCGGGGAGATCAAGACCACTCCCAACCCGGCTCCATGTCAGTTTAAGGTGCCATCCACAAAAAGTTTTCATATTTTGCCAATGAAAAGTTTCCAACATTCAGCGGTGTTCTGAGATGTTTGAAGGTCCAGGTGATCAGAATTGCTCGGCTGCTTGGCTAGTTTCGCGGCGAGTGCAACAAGAATGCCTTCATCTGCCCGTGGCAATACAGCGTTGGATCTTACAGGTTGCCCTATTATTCCCAAATTCAATGGCGCATTGTCAGGCTTAAGTGTGCTTTCGAGTGATGGGTCAGTAAATGGGCGCACAACTTTCTCGTCGCCTTCGACAATCTGTTGGGTGAGAGGCTGTGCAATTTTCACTGTGCCTATACCCTGCAACCCAGTTGCACCGGTAAGATCCACTGGGCAAACTGGATGTATTTCGGGCAAGAACTCAGCAATGAAGTCGGCTAAAGATTGGGCTTAATAGCTGTTCGTGGTTGAAACTTAACGTTGAATTGCCCCAACTCAACTGCCCACTTCAGGATTCGATTGGAGAAATTTGCTCACTCAAACAAAGTTTTCAACGGGAATTTGGTCAACACCATGATTGTGTGATCATGAAAGTAGTGTACCAATTTTTGTGAGGCCATCATTAGTGCTAAGGCGAGTTTCTCTAGTGGCAAGTATCTTGACTCCGTCGGGAGCAAGGTTTTGCTCACGTAGAAGATCGGTAGATGCTGGATGCCTTCTGCGCAAACAAGCATCGCGCTTACGGCATGTTGAGAAATAGCTAGATAAAGATAGAGGTTTTTGCCATGCTTTTGTATGACCAAGAGTGGAGCGGAAAATAGGTACATTTTTAGCTCGGCTAAGGCTCTGTCACATTCTTCATCCCATGAAAAATTGGTCTTCAAGGCTCAGAAGAAAAGACATCAACGATCTGATGAACGGATTATAAATCAGTTAAGCGCGGCTGCCATCCCGACAAGATGTTACACTTCTTTTGCCGAGTTAGGTTGCTTCAATTCTTGTATGGCCTTAATTTGGGACGGTTTCGCCTCGATGCCACAGTTGGTGATCAGAAAGCCCAAGAATTTCCCTGACCCCACGCCGAAGGCACGCTTTGACGCATTCAAATGCAACTTATGTTGTTTGAGAATGGTGAACATTTTCGCCAAGTTAGATAGGTGGTCGGTCTCGCGTTTGCTTTTCACGACCATGTCATCAATATATGCCATCATTATTCAGTTGAGCAAGGGAGAGAACATCTTTGTGACCATCCTTTGAAAGGTTACCCCGGCGTTCTTTAACCCGAAGGGCATAACTCGGTAGCAGAATAATCCTTCTGGTGTGGTGAAAAAAGTAATCTCCCGGTCTGGCTCATGCATGGTTATCTGATGATAACCACGATAAGTGTCCAAAAAACTGAGTCGGTTGTGTCCGGCTGTCAAGTTCACCAGTTGGTCGATTCTGGGTAAAGAAAACTGTCCTTGGGGCAAGCTCGGTTAACTGTCTTGTAGTCGACGTAGACTCACCATTTCCCATTCTTCTTCTGTACCACGACCGTGTTGGAAACCCACTGAGGGTAGTACACTTCCTGGATTGCTCTTACTTCAAGCAAGTTTTTGACCTCTTCTGCCACTACCTTGGCGTGATGAAGTGCTGATCTTCCGCGTTCTTTGAATGACAAGTCGGGCATCTGGAAATACATTGAGTTAGTGGCAAATAAAGTTTGGATCGACGCCAGGCATGTCGTAAGGCGTCCATGCAAACACTTTGATATTCGCCACCAAAAACTCTACCATCTCCAGCCGTTCTTGGGCGGTCAGGCTGGATCACAACAGAAAGAACTTGTCAGGATTATCTTCGCTGATTCGCATCTTCACCAAATCTTCAACAGCCCTTTCTTCAGCCCTGGTGCCCACATCATCCAGGACACTTTGATCTTCCAAACCTTCGATCATTTGCACAAAGCCTTTGGCTGCTCGGCTCCCATTCACGACCACGAAACACTGCTTGGCCATGACCTGATCGCCCCAAATCTCTTCAATCACCCCCGTAACAAAGGGAAACCTCATAACTTGGTGGTAGGTCGACGCCACCGTTTACATGGCGTGAAGCCATCCCTTGCCTAGGACCAGATTGTATGTGAAGGGTACCTTTAACACCCAGAACTCCACTTGTTTGACCACGGATCCGGCTTTGACCGATAGGATTATCTTTTTTATGAGCCACTCCGATTGCGAGTTGAAACCAACCAGTGGTGAAGTTGGTAGAGCCAAATCAGTATTTCTTAGTTTGAGCTGCTTGAAGGCGCCGCAGTACATGATTTCGACCGAGCTACCTTGGTCGATCAGAATGGGCTTAACATCAAAGTCCCTGACACGAAGGATGACCACCAGCGCATCGTTGTGCAGCGTTTGAATTTGTTCAAGATCCCGGCTTGAAAAGCTTAGCACATCTTTCTTCTTAGTTTTACCCTTTTTGACTGCGAGCTAGACAGACAAGGCTTCCCTAATTTGTTCTACTTTTTCGATCATCCCTCGGAGCTCGCATACCCGCTGGTTCGATGATTCCATAGATCACATTGACTACGGCTTGGGGGGGTGTTTCTAGGGTGGCCAAACTATTTGCCTCAGCCGGAGCATGGGGCGTAACCTTGATGCCTCCGTCGATGTAACGGTCTAAGTGACCAGCGGCGACTAACTCCTTCAGGTGTTGCTTCAAAGGCAAACAGTCTTCCATACGGTGCCCTCGTTCGTCATGAAAAGTGTAGCGATACCGTGGATTGAAGCCCCTCTGCGCATCACCCAACTTAGTCGAAAACTGGACGTACATCTCGTCGCGAATTTCGCTAAAGATGCGGTAGATTGGAATTTTGAAAATCGTGGCGATGCCTGTCCGGGTGTTCAACTTTCTCTTATGCGGCGTCATAGGGGTAATCAGCTCGGTCCTTGCGGCGACCTATACTTCGGTTGCTGCGGTCCGCACCATGGTCTGACTCCTTTGCACGATCACTTGGACGGTTTATCTCATGTCCGACCACATGAGCTTTTCCAGCCATTATTTTGTCCGTTGCCGCTGGATTTGCCTTCATGGTGACCGCGGTTCCATCATCCTCTATGCGTATTTGCTCGTTGATATGTTGCATTAATAGCTCTATCGTCGTCGGTTGGTTCATGGTGAGTGAGTCCCTCAGTATATGTCCGATTGGAAGACCGCGCTTGTATTGGGTGATTGCCAGGTTAGTCGAGCAATCAAGGATTTCATTGAAGGTTTTCCAATATCTGGCATTGTATGCTTTGAAGGAGTTACCCGGTTCCATCTTTATGCTCAAAAGGTAGTCAACTTCTTTCGACGTTTTAGTGTTGGTTTTGACTCAGGTCACGAATGCTTCCGCCAACTGCTGCCACCTTTCTATACTTTCCTCCGGTAACCTCTCGAACCACTTCAGACCCAACTCGCCCAAACTTGACGGGAAAATAAGGCACATGAGAGCATCGTTACGTCTATATCCAGCCATAACCTACCAGAAGTGGCTCACGTGCATGTATGGATCGGTTTTTCTGTCATAGCGCGTAAACTTGGGCTGGTGGAAGCCTGTAGGGAGCGGTGTGGTCTTTATCTCATGGAAAAAAGGGGTGGCGCTCAGTCTTACCAAGTCTCTGTCCAAAGGGACATGTGCAGCTGGACGTGACGGTGGCATTACGACTTCCTCACTAGCGCTACCTCTACGTGATAATCGCTATAGTGCCGGTACCCGTTAAACCTCCCGTCAGCGCGCTCGTTCTTCCAGGACGTCCCTCAAGTCCTCTGAACAGGCGGAATAGGAATACCTCGACGTCGTCAATGGACATAAGGGACGATAACTGCTGTCTTAGAGCAGTAAGACTTCTCTGCTGGTGGGTCAGAGTCACCAACCCCATAGATTTTGGTAATGGAGAGGGAGGGTATCCGCCGCTGGTTCTGGCTGCCTGAGCCACGGGGTTGGGTGCACTCACTGTGGTTACCCACTCCAGCAACACCCTTCCTTTTGACCTACCGCTTTAGCGCCTCCATCTCCGCCGCCATCCTTCGAATAATGGCGTCCTGATCTTTCAGCTTATGCTCCAAGCGGTGAGCATGCGATTCTCTTCGTTGTCGGTGTCCGTCGGGGCTTTGCGAGTGATCAGTAATCCTTGCGCGCTTGTCTCGCACATCTCTGGGGAGTCTTCTAGGAGAGGTCTCCAAACCAGCCATGGTAGGGATGAAAGGAAGACCATCTCCTCTCTGGATAGACTTTGGGGTGATACCGTCGATGGCAGACAATGGTATGTCGTCGTTGTTCGCCATGGAAGATGATCAAAAGTGCTTGGAGGACAAAGTTTTGTCTGTCGGAGAAAAGTTCCCACAGACGGCGCCAATTGTATGGGAGCCAAATATTCGACGTTACCCGTACTCCTTATGTCCAAGCTGCGCTTTGCTCCGATTGACCTGAGAACACAATGAAGGTGAGCTACCTGGCGGTGTGTTGTCGGAAAACGCCTCCAACGATCAAGTTAGCATATTTAGGGAGAGAGAGTGGGGGGGGACAAAGTGGTAGGTAAGTTCTGATTAGAGGATGTTCCAAACCTGAGTATGGGTGCGCAACATTGCTTTATATAGCTTCTGCACGCGCTTCTGCGTCCATTCCCCTATGGACATGCGGACGTGCTCTCCTCTCCCATTTTCCCACGTGTCAGCTCAAATGCAGCTAAATAACACCTAATGAAATCGACAAACGGCTTTGACGTACACGGACAGCGCAATCCCCTTCCTGCAGTCTCATGGCGGCGTATAGTACTCTTGACCGAGCTACGCTTAATACGGAGCCACGCCATCACACAACAACCATGCTACTTGTCCGGTTTCTTTGATAACCTCACATCGTGGCTCAATCGAGCTCCATAGTCACAACCAAGCATGAGCTCGATCCACGCCGTTTGGGAGGGCTAATCCAGTCCGGTTCCAAAGAGTGCATATCTTTCCCGAATCGGCAATCCACAATCGTTCTAACTCAACCGGACTAAGGCCTCGGTCAGGCGCGCACTCAATGTTTGACCGAGCAGAGGGCTTTGACTTCGGGCCAAACCAACTCGGCCTAATACTCGGTCGTAAACCTCCACCTCACTAGATATCCAAAATGTTTTACTAAATATTCTACTAAATATCTCACATGAATGTGAGATTCACATAAAATGCACATGGTGTGGGTCTCACATCATATGAGACATTTAGTAGAATATTGGTAAACGGTGGTGCTACATACATCAATTAGTGTACTAACTAGTGTATCAACTAGTGTTATAACATTATTACTGACTATATTTATTATACACATTACAAATATCCAAAACCTCTAAAATAATGTCACATCACCTATTAATACACTAGTTAGTACACTAATTAATACATATAGTATTATTCTTTGATAAAACATTTGGGGCCTTTATAAATAGTTAAAAAGTATCATTGGGCATATGAATGGCAGATAGATATACAACATTGATATACAGGTCTAAAAATAGAGGTCTAATATGAGCTTTAGTGATAAGCAAAAAAAAAAAATAAAAAATAAAAAAATTTGAAAAAAAACAAAAAAAAACAAAAACACAAGTCAAAATATCACATCACATGGTGGAACACATTATTAGAGCTCTCTCTAGAGCCCTTCCTGTAGAGCTCCCAAACATTTTTCATAGATATATGCTAACACGTGGCAGTGAGGCCAAGCACCATGTAGGCTCGATAACAAGTTTTATCCGAACCAAAAGGTTTTTTAGGAGGTAGGGCACAAATTACATATACATTTTTATTTTTTGAATTTGAATTTGAATTTTTTTAAAATTTATTTAAAATATGATTTCTATTCTATAATTTAAAAAATTACAAATATATCTTTATAATATCTTTTTATGTAACAGAATTAATTAAAAAAATAAAATTTATAACTACTCTCTTATACAATAATAAAATTAGTTGAATTATTAATTGAAATATATTTCTCATATTATTAAAAACTATTAATTGACTCAATAATTTATTGACAAAAATTGTCGTTTGTTATAAAATTAGAAACTTCAAAGGACGGAATGTAATTTTTAAAACTATGAGGAATAACTCATATTTAGATCTCGTTTAGCATACAACACTTTTAGCCTAAAAGTCAAAAAATTATTAAAAAAAACTAAAAAGCCTATAACCTATACCAAAAAGTCAAAAAATCTATTTTCTCTCTATTTTTTGCACACCTTTTCGTAAAAAATCAAAAAGTCATTCCAAACATATTCTGTGTGTTTGGTTTGAGTTTTTTGGATTAAGATTTTTGAAAATTGAGTTTTTTGTTTTTCGTGTTTTTTTTTTTTTGGTAGTGAATATTTTTAAAAATTTTAAGCATTTTTTTTACTTTTTTAGATGTGCATTACTTAGATGTATCTAAAAAGTAAAAAAATTGTGAAAAAAATATTTTAAAAAATTAATAAATACGTAATACAAAAAATATATTGAATTATTGTATATTTTTTTTTTTGCTTTTTTGGTATTTAGTGAATTTGTAAAAGATTTTTTTTACAAAAATTATACTTTTTATGTGTATTTATGTTAAGTGTGTCTATAAATTTAAAAAATTGCTTAAAATATAAAAAAAAATCAATAAAAACAAAAAAAACGCACGAAAAGCAAGAAAATAGAATTTTCTGAAAAAGTGTTTTTGGAAAATAAAAAATAAGCAAAGTGATTAATTTTTTTTTTATCTCATATTTTAGTCAAAAAATTAAAAAATTGCTAAAATAACATGTTCCCAAATAAGACAAATCTCAAAAATATATTTATAATTTATCAAAAAAAAGAGTCAAGTATGCGTTTGGCAATATCATAAAAACATTTAGCGTGTTTAGTTTCAATTTTTTAGAAATTGAGTTTTTTTATTTTTCGTGTTTTTTGTTTTGTTTTTAGTGAATATTTTTAAAATTTTAAGCAAATTTTTTTTTTTACTTTTTAGATGCACCTTACTTAAATATATCTAAATAGTAAAAAAATATTTTTAAAAATTAATAAATACACAAAATACAAACAATATACTCAATTTTTGTATTTTTTTTATATTTTTGGCATTTACTGAATTTTTTTTAAAAAAAATTTCACAAGTATTAAAATTTTTAAGTGTATTTATGTTAGTTGTGTCTAAAAATTAAATAAATTGCTTAAAATATTTAAAAAATTCAGTTAAAACAAAAAAAATATAGAATATGAAAAACTATAATTTTCTGAAAAATGAATTCTAAAAACTAAAACCAAACAAAATCATTATTTTTTTTTGTTAATTTGTCATTAATTAAAATATTTTAATGTTATATTAAATTTTTTTCTCACCAAAAATGTTGTTTTTGGCAATTTTTTAAACACATTACTAAAAAAACAAACAAACCATTAAGCGTTGGATGTAAACGAATTGTGTTGGGTATGTTTGGTAATATTTTTGTTTACAATCTTCTGTTTATGTTTACATAATTTAAAAAATTGTAAACAAAAAATTATTTGGTGTTTTTTTTTTCTTCAAAAAGTTGTGCAAAAAATTCACAAATTTTTTTTTTTCACTTACTTATTTTTTTCATTTTCCGTCATTTTCCAACCTATTCTAGCCGCCACCCATTGCTCATCGCCACTGCTGGACACCATTGTAACCTCCTTCGGCCACTACATACCACCAAGAATAATCACTATTGACTACTACATCTTGATAAAAAAAACACTCGAGGTAACTGCTAACCACTTTCAACAAGTATTCCTTACAAGCCATTCCTTTCACTGAAAAAAAAAATACATGTATAACAAACATGTTTATTTTGTTTTTGTTTTTACTAAAAATAAATATAAACATATTTAGGTATCGTTTGACATGTAACACTTTTAATCTAAAAGTTAAAAAGTTATTAAAAAAATAAAAAAAGTCTATAACTTATACAAAA
Organism: Camellia sinensis; assembly: GCF_055761805.1. Classification (NCBI taxonomy): domain Eukaryota; kingdom Viridiplantae; phylum Streptophyta; class Magnoliopsida; order Ericales; family Theaceae; genus Camellia; species Camellia sinensis. The sequence goes on from NC_138967.1 coordinate 175,151,579, forward strand.
AAAATCAAAGATTCTCTTTTCTCTCTATTTTTTGCACATCTTTTTGTAAAAAAATCAAAAATTCATTCTAAACATACTAAGGCCAAGTTTGGCATCTACTAAATAATACAAAAAGTTAAAAAGTCACTATCCTATTTAAGTCACATCATCTTATTTAAATCACATCACCTCTCTAACACATCACATCAAACTCAACCCAAACTCAACCCATATAAGTCAAAAAGTGTACTTTTTTAGAACATCTCAAACTAACCCTAATTTAGTTTACCTCATATTTTAACTAAAAAATCAAAAAATTACTAAAATAACATGTTCTCAAACGAAGCCTAATGATTTTTTATAAACTAAAAAAAGTAAGCTGTAAACTTTCTCAAATAATGCCTTAGCAATTTATTAAAGTTTAATTTAAAAACTTAATAAAATTTTGACTTATTTATATAACAAGTGAATTTAAATTGAAATTTTGGCAAGTTAAAAATGTGCTCAACTCAATAAACTTGATTTTAATAGTATATATAATTATCAATTTGGGTAATAAATTGTATAGCATCTCCATCTTATCTTTAAAAAATTTGTATGCCTTATTTTGAAGGCAGTCAAATTGACATTTATAAATTTTACTTCTCTATATGTTAAATTTATTATTTTATTAGCTTTTAAAATTTATTTATTTTAATATTCGTTTACATTTTCATAGGTCATTACTATTAAAATAAGAAAAATCAAATATGACATATTTTTTTTGTTATGTCAAAATTGAATAATTATTCAGTAATTTCGGAATATAAATACGTGATATTTTATAAGATTATGATTGGTGGAGAAGGTGGATAAGTAAGATATTATGTTGGATGATTAAAAAATATGAAAAAATATATTAAATGGTGATTAGTTAGAGAATAAAAATACATGATACTCCAAAAATATTGTGCGTGCCAAACGCACTTATCAAAGTGCCACGTAAGAATTGACAACTTGGGTAGAGATGTCTTAAATAGTAAGTTGTTTAAGTGTAATTTGTTTACTTAACTAATTAATCTTGAATGAGCCAAATACTTTTGATTTTTCTTTATAATCTTTCCAACTTTTCTTTTAAATTGAATTATTGATAAAAAAATTATAAATATCCATAAAAAAATAAAATAAATAAACAAAAACTTGTGAGTTTAAGAAGCTTAATTGATGAGCTAATTGACTTCCGACTGATAGATTCCTAGAAGATAATAATAATAATAATAATAATAATAACACCTTGAGGGGGAAGATTGTACCTAGAAATAGAAATTTAATTTTTTTAATACATCGATTTTTATTTTATTTTATTTTATTTTATTTTGTTAATTACCAGTAAGTTGCTATAATAGACTCACATCAATTATCTTACTTTGATTCTCAACTTGGAGAAGGCAAATCATTCAAATCAACCCCACCTCTATAAATTGATTGATTTAGTTTTTTTATTGAAGGGGTACAATTTGATTATTGATCTAAAAAGCAAGAAGCAAACAAATTAGTATGTTACGTGATTTATAACATAATTTACATTGATAATGCAATAACTTTAATGGAAGATGGGTCGGATTGATCCACGCTTCCTACGGGTCTGCTGACCTTGGAGTCCTCAAAGCGTGTCTGCAAAAAGGTCCAAAGGGGGAAATTGACCCCCGACGGACACTCCAACGATCAAGTTAGGTCAGGATAAATTGATTTTGGAGGCAGAGATAGAGAGAGAGGAGCAAAGGGGTGATGTGACGTCCCAAAATTTGAGGACATCATAATAATGTTTAGAATTTAAAACCAAACTCATCATCAATATTGCCACTAAGTTTACCATCATCCATTAATTAACAATACATAAATTAAAAGTTCTTAAATTACAACTTCAATAAAACTCAATACTTAGTCTTAGTATATGAAAGGAAGACACAAATACAAAAACAAAAACAAAAAAAAAGGAAAAGGAAAAGGAAAAAGAAAAAGAAATGAAAAACTAGAAAACTTAGAAAAATGATTCATGGAACTTTGGCACGCTTCAAGCTAATTAGGGCTGGATGTTGCCTTCCAACACCTCAGTGTTTCCTATGTTTTCTTTGATACCTAGCATGAAACGCTAGGGCAACAAGAATGCCAATGCGTAACAAGCTCAATAAGATACTATAACCCGAAAATACCTACCCCAATAATAATACTCACAATTAATGAATACTGTGTAGTAACAGAATAACAAGCAGCATTTAATAAGTATAACAAAAATGCTATCAGTTGAAGCAATAACAATAGATAATAAGAACAATGACAAGCGGAAGCAGTATTTCATCGTAAAGAAAAATGTCAACTTTTTTTTAAAATTCACATAGATTTAATTTATCAGGTAAGTTTAAGTAACTCCCTGCGGAGCACTATTTTCATTCAACCACTAAACAATGGCCATGGGCAATTTGACTCCCTCTTGGTCAAATATTCAAATGTTACTTGCTATAACTACAAATGATGCCCACGCACCACGGTTACGTACCCAAGTCGTGACATTATGGTTTGCCCCAAGGGAACGGTCTATATTGTGACACCTGCACCACCAACCTTATATCGCTTACACTGATAAGAGCCGAAATACCTTCCCATGCCATGTTAGGGTTTGCAACTCACTTGTGCAAGATTCTAAACTAGGCTCACCCTATCACTTTTAAATTTTAATGTATCATTGATTCAATTTCGTGTTTCTATACTTCATTGAATTCACATTTTGATGCATGTGCGAGTTTTAGTTTGCAAACCACAGTGACATAATGTTTATATAGCACAACATAATCATGTATGGCAACCAAAATAAATATGATAGAATGTCTTAGGAATCATCACAAAATTTCTTAAGAATTCACACACTTCTTCTTTCAGCACTGTATGGTTAGACAAAAAAAATATGAAACTCATACTAAACGAAATTCAACCATTACAGTATTTTAACTGGTGCTAGTTCATCAAGTTAGGAAAATATTTCTAGGAGAATACCAGGACTAAAACGATTTTAAAATGGAGAAATAAAATTTGGAGAAAACTGGTTTTTCTAGGACAATGAGTTACAGTAACTTCCAGCACAGGTGATCTGTGTTTGAAAAACAAAAGAGGCCTCAGAAGGTGTCAGAAAGAGGTATGGTCAAAATTTATTGCTAGATATTTGAGTTTAGAACATTTTTCCAGATGAGTTTGAAGACTGAAAACCAATGGAAGATGGTCAAATAATTTTTCTAAGAAAACTGGACAGATTTTGTCGCATTTTAGTAAAACTACAATTTCTCTTTTTAGACTTAACCATTTTTTGTGAAATCAGCGAAAAATGAAAGATAACTCTTTTATCTAATTATCCCAAGTGGTCGTATAGAAAAACACCATTTCCAAAGAAAATGGGACCTATTTGAAGTTACTTTTGTGAACAACACTTAGGACAAATATTTATTTCGGTAAGAGAATGGTATCCAATGATTTTATACACATTTACACATGTATAGAACTCCTATATATACCCCCAGTACCAACAGAATTTTGACACAAGTTATTTTCAATTTTTTAGAGCATTTTACCTCCGATAAAATCTGAAACAGTAAAGGAAATATAAGTTTTGAGTAAAAATGAACCAACCCTATCTCATTTTAACCCCCCATGCAAGATTATTTCAAACAATAGAGAATATTTGAGCACATAAGAAGATAAAATCAGTAGTTAAACCGTCTAATCTATGCTTGCAAGAAAAATAGAAATCATATAATCATAAAATTGTCATTCTATCAAAATATAAACATGCATTGAGCTATTCTTGCTATGTGTGTATTAACAATGCACACTCTTGCATATCTTTAATATATAGATTCAGTTAAAAAAAAATATCTAAGGGAGGATAGAGGTTGAGTATTCTTACATCAAGAGCTTTTACAAATAATTCTCAAAACTAGTTTTGAATTGATAACCACCAAGCACCCTCTCTTCTTCCTCTCTTTTTCTTTTCTTTTCTACTCTTCCTCTCTTTATTTTTTTTTTCTTCTTCTCAACCGTGTATAGTAGAATGGTTGGTGTCCTTATTTGTAGAAGTGTGGAGGCCTTTTTTTCTTCTTTTCTTCTTGACTTGGGAATATTACCTACAATGTTTAGGCTAGGATGTGGCTGTAAGCATGCCTTACCATGCATTGGCATGCTTGCTCAGCAGCCTCCTTGGGAAGGTGGGGAACGGATTCCTTTGCCCGAAATCTGACTTTGCATATTTATTTATTTTTTTGGTTGTGTGCGTAAAGATAAAAATCAATGAATATATACAACCTAGTCACTAGATATTTTGCTCCCTACTATCCTCTGATTAATTTAGTTACTATTTATTTAACTCATTTAGTTTCCACAAGTGTATTTAGATACAGAAATTTAATCACAGCAAGATAAATAATTTTCTTTAAAGGAATTTAATATTAATATTAATTATGGTGCTATTAACATTATAATTTAATAATTTAATAATCACTATGAGTTGACTTAATATTATAATATTATTATATGTAACTAAAGACTTGAGATTGAACCAATTAATCGCCATGGGTTAATTTTCTTGTACACAAATTATTAATGCAAAACGTTATACATAATAATATATATTAAGAATTAGATTTGTGTAGTCATAAAAGTGACGACAACGACGATGACGACGACAACAATAATAATAATACTATGAAGATAAAAATTGCACTAATAAAATGATTAAAAATTAATTATAGAATTTTGTCACAAAATGTTATTATGGAATTGGATTATGGATGCTGATTACAAAATTTAAGTAGCTAAATATAATTACCAAAATAATTTAATATGCAAAAATACGAGTTCTCACAGGTGAAGACTTAACCTCTAACGTATCTCGAAAGCTTCCTTATATCCTTTGCACATCATTTCCTTGTCCATTCTAAGCTGTCTTGTTGGCCGAAAGTCTATGGACTAGTTAACATCATTCATGTTGATTCTGCATACTCTGGTGTGAGCGGTTTTGCCACATTTAATGTTACAGTAGCCTCATTAAATGGCTGATGTGTGGGTATAATAACTTTCCAGAATCTTTGTCTGTTTCACATGACTGATTCCTTGCCTCACAAGTGTTTAGATGCTATTGGTCTTGAGCTAGCATTGGTTTCTCAAACTTATTGGGTTTTAACACTTGGATTGTGAGCTATGGGCTGGGCCCTTTTGGGTGCCCATTAGTATCAGTAGTCCCCCATTCCCAAGTGCAGTTTTAGACCAACGAAAGGAATAAGAAAGAAGAAAGGAGTCCCCCAAAACGTCGAAGAGGGAACCAAAGGGGAAATAAGAGGAGATGGCGAACGATTGGGAGCGATCGCGGTAGGGGGGTCCGACCAGTGTGGTGGTTGACCATGGAAGAAGGTGGTCGACAGTCATAGGGGTCGATTGTTGAAGGGATCGGCTATTAAGGGAGGTGACCAACATACATGGTGATCAATCATCGTGGTGGTCGACCTCAGAAGGGATCGATCGTTAAAGGAGACGATCGACCTACTTGGTGACCGACTGACATGGTGGTCAACCTCGAAAGGAATCAATCGTTGAGAGAGACGACCAACCTACGTGGTGATCAACTGACGCGGTGGTTGACCTCAGAAGGGATCGACTTACGTGGTGACCGACTGACCGACGTAGTGGTCGACCTTAGAAGGGATCAACCATTGAAGGAGGTGATCGACCTACGTAGTGACCGACCGACATATTGGTCGACCTCGGAAGGGATCGATCATTGATGGAGGCATTTATAGTACACGGGGCTCGAGGAACAGAAAAACACGTGATGATGTGAAATGGAATGGACAGGGGATCAAAGCTGTACACATGGGGCAATCTGGGCCACTGGTAGAGGATGTGAAGCGGTAGTAGAAAGTGAAAGGGTTATGTAGGGGGTGACGTAGGAAAGGCGGGGATTTTAACTTTGTAAATTTTTTTAAAGTGGCGAATTTTAACCGCGATCCTTGGAACACAGGCAAACCCTGGGCATTCAGACTGGTGTGATTTACTTACCTGATTGCGAAAGATCAGTGAATTCTAGACTTTAGCTCCTTCACCTCGGTGAATTCTCTCATTGTTCACATCGTAAACTTGCTTGCCCCCGCAATTGAAGCGATATACAGAAATACGACGGAGATGGCATGAGACAAAGCGCCAGCCATGACATCGGATGCGTTAGGAGAGGAGGACGATGAGGCATTGGCAGAGCAATATAGAGTGAAGAGGTGTATGGAAAGGGGTGAGAAGCGGACCCTGTCGGCAATGATGATCTCGGTGGCCCAGCCAATTAGCCAAGTGACGCTTGATCACTGACATACTAAGGCGAACAAATACATGCTAACGGCAGAGGATCTAGAGGAGTTGCGAAGTAGATACCAGATTCTGGCAAATGTAGAGTTAAGATTTGCAACGGCGAAGGAGAGAGTATCGGATGCACGGCCGATGGAGTTCTCATTATACGAAGAAGCGTTGTGGGGAGGTCTGAGGCTACCCCTCCCCCAGTTTGTGGTAGACGTGTTGAATCGGTTCGAGGTGGCCCCAGGATAACTAATGCCGAACGCGTGGAAGATTCTCTTTGCCTGTACGATCGCGTGACCATGGGCGACCGGAGAAGAGACAATGATAGTGGATAAATTCTTTTCATGCTACAAAGCGTCAAGGCAACAAGAGACATGGGTGACCTTGCAAGCAGTAATTGGGAGGGGATTGGTGGCGGGACTACCCTCGTCGGTGAGAGGTTGGCAGCCCAATTGGTTTTTTTTGTCAGGAAGTAGAGGAAGGGGAGTGCGCACGATGTGAAGAGTCCCCACCAAGTCGTTGGAGCCCAAGTTGGACATGGTATCGGAGAGGAAGGTGAAGCAAGTAAATGAGTGGAGTGAGAATGAAGGGTTAAAATGGGATGACCTCATCTAGCCTTCAGCCTTGTGTGCCTTGAATCTAGAGCCTAAGCCAACCAAGGGAGATCCTACTCCGGAGAAGGTGGAGACGAGAAGGAAAGTGCAAGAGGCAGAAAACAAACGAGCGTTCGCGATGACAGAAAAATACAAGGAGAAAGAGCTAGGCCCAACGCCTAAGCAGGTCGCAAAGAGGTTGGTCCAACCATAGCCTAAGCCGTTGGGAGAGAAGGACTTGACAGACTTTGTCCCCTTGCGAGTGCCAGTGGATCCGTTGAGGGAGAGAAACAAGAAAGAGGTGGAGCTGGTATTAAAGAAGAAGAAGAGGAATGTGACGGCAGAGTGTGCAGAAGAAAGGCTAATGGGGAAGAAGATGAATGAGGGGGTGGTAGAAATGGCCCTAGCTGTTGTGGGGGAGGAGGCAAAAACGAGTGTGGAGGTGGAAGGGACCCCAAGTGTTGGTCAGAAGGGGGGAGCAATAGAGGACCGATTGGCAAAGCAGCCTGTAATGGACCTGCCCCCTGGCCAAAAGTTGGGGAAGGAGCAGGGGAGTGGACCAGAGAGGAGCACCGCTGTGGGGTCCTTAGGGACTGTCACTTATCATGTTAAGGTGGTGGCTGGTTGTTTAATGATGGATGGGGAGATCCCTCTATAGTGCAACAGAAGGTTAGGGTTGGTGAGGACTGTTTGTTGGGGGTCGTTGAGGATGCGACCGTGTTGGATGTTACATAATTCACAGAGGTCAACCTCGTGAAAGGACTCTGCACAGCACAGATGGAGGCAGCGACTCTGGCAGCCGCTCTACTAGGCAAGATAATGGGGGCGAAGGTAGAAACAGAGCCGCTGAAGGCCTAGTTGGAAGAGGTGCATGCGCAATTGCAGAACGTAAGGGTAGAGACGGCCGGTTGGAGAAAAGTAGCTCAGAGTGCTAGCATGAAGGGCCTGGCCTATGCTCAGAGGGCAAAAAAGATGGAAGTATTGGCGGTGGTGCATGGTGATTTGGTCGAGTGTGCCAGAATCGGCCAAACCGAGATCGCCGCCGAACTGTCAACCGTTAAGGTAGAGCTTGAAGCGACACGTCGTAAGGTGGTGTCGCTAGAGTTTGAATTGGCGAGTGAGCAAAAAAAGGCTGATAAAGCTCAACGAGCTTGCGCTACTACCAAGGAGAAGTTGGAGAAGGCCCTGGTAAACAACGAAGAACTGTATGATCAGGCCTCGAAGGATAAAGAGGAGGCAGATATGCGGGTTGCTGAGCTGGAGAGGGCCTTAAGGGAGGAAAAAGCCAAGACAGCAGAGTTAAACATGATGATGGTGCCTGAGAGGGTTGTCTATCCTGACCTGTGCACTACGGCGGTGGAACAATTTAAGCTATCTCCCGAATTCCAAATGGCCATCGATACAGCTGTGGCGAGGGCCTTGGCCAGAGAGGGGGGAGGTGGTGCTGGGCCGTCAAGGGTGGTTGCTGCTGAGCTAGTGGAAGAGCAGACCAACGAAGAAATAATCTAGAGTTTTTAGCAGTTAGACTATTACAAGCATGAGATGAGCCAGTATTGGGACAGCGGCTGGACGAGCTTCAAGTACAGGGCAAAGGAGCTCTTCCCAGACATAGATTTTAATGTCGTGAGGCAAGGAGAAGGGGACATTGCTCAGACCCCCCTGGATGAGGGGGTTGAGGAAGGAGATTTGGCGTCCAGCGAAGACGATGGAGGTGAAGACAGTGCAGTTTAAAGAGTGGACTTAGGTTTAGGTGCTATTCGTTTTGTGTTCTGGTTGTTGTTGTTGTTGTTTTCTTTTTCTTCTTTTTTTTTTTTTTTTTTTTGAATTGAATTGAAATACTCCTTGTAAAAAATGGAGGAAATTTGTAAAAAAAAATTGTGTTTAAACTGCAAAGATGGGTTTGAAAGTTTGTTTGGTGTTGGCTTTTATAATGGCTTACTTGGTATGTAATAAATCTGTGTATGTAAAGACTTAAGTGTTGGGTGATGAAGTTGTCTATAATATAAGGAAAGGTTGTGGACATTGTATAAAAATGACCTATAGTTTGTAATGAATTTAAGTTATAAAACTGATGTTTGTTTTGCAGTTTAGACTGTTGTATACTGAACTGGCTTTGCACATGGTGTTGTGTTTCAAAGAACAAGTTATGTTATTTGAAAGAAAGAATAAGGATGGAGTTTTGAAATTTTGCATGACTCAGTCTAGTTGAGCTCTTCAGGCTCAGTCTAGTTGAGGCTATGTATAACTTAGTCTGGCTAACTTTTTCAGGCTCAGTCTGGCTGGGGCTTAGAGTGCTCAGTCTGGCTGAGGTTTTGCATAACTCAGTCTGGCTGAGTTCTTCAGGTTCAGTCTGGCTGAGGCTTTGCATAACTCAGGTTCAGTCTGGCTGAGACTTTGTATAACTCAGTCTTGCTGAGTTCTTCAAGCTTAGTCTAGCTGAAGCTTGGAGAGCTCAGTCTAGCTGAGGCTTTGCATAACTCAGTTTGGCTGAGTTCCTCAGGCTTAATCTGGCTAGAGCTTTGCATAACTTAGTCTGGCTGAGTTCTTCAGGCTCAATCTGGCCGAGGCTTTGCATAACTCAGTCTGGCTGAGTTCTTCAGGCTCTAATTATACAACACAAATAAGAGAGGAAGGGAAAAGTATTTGTCATTGATGTGCAGTGGTGCCACTATCAACATATACATTATATTGGAATATCAAAAATGAACAAGTGGGCCGGATAATAAAAGGAACAAAACAACAAGAGAGGACTCCACTTTATTGAAAATATTGCTTCAAGTACTTAACATGCCAAGGGTGAGGGAGGACGCTGTCTTCCATGTCTTGCAGACGGTAGGTGCTTGGGTAAGGCCTGGATTTGACAATGTAAGGTCCTTCCCACTTAATTGCTAACTTCTCCTCGGTCGGGTTTTTTGTGGCAACGGTTGCTTCTCGCAGGACTAGGTCTCCCATTATGAATTCTTTAGGTTGGACTCTATAGTGGTTTCTTACTTTCTGCTGGTATGAAGCCTGTCAAACGGCAGCTGTTTCTCGCAGTTCTTTGATGAGGTCCAGGTCGACCCTCCCAAATTCTTCGTTCAGTTGGGGTTCAGAATAGATGACCCTGGGCATCGGTAGACCAATTTCCACAAGGATGACTGCCTCGGCGCCGTATGTTAAGCGAAAATGGGTCTCTCCAGTTGGAGTTCTGGCTATCGTTCGATAGGCCCAAAGGATGTTCGGCAACTCCTCTGCCCAAAGTCCCTTGGTGGCTTTCAACTTGGTCTTGACAATTTTCAACAGAGAGCGATTGGCGACTTCTACCTACCATTGGCTTGAGGATGGCTAGGGGAAGAAAAATAGGTCTTGATGTTGAGCTCATCACAGAATTCTCTAAATTTGGCGTTGTCAAACTGTTTACCATTGTCTGAGATGATGGCTTGAGGGGTCTCGAAGCGGCACACAATAGATTGTCAGATGAACCTAGTAGTATTGTGTTCAGTAATCTTAGCAAGGGGTTTTGCTTCCACCCACTTAGTGAAATAATTAATGGCGACCACGACGAATTGGACTTGGCCTCGGCCAGTCAGTAAGAGGCCTACGAGAACGATGCCCCATTTGGCGAAAGGGTAAGGACTTCTAAGCGTGATTAGCTCTGTTGGAGGGGCATGAGGGATGTTGGCGAAACGCTGGCATTTGTCACATTTAAGTACAAAGTCGATGGCGTCTTGGTTGAACATGGGCCAAAAGGAGCCTGTGCGAAGGATTTTATGAGCTAAAGACCGTTCCCCAGAGTGGTTGCCGCAAACTCCTTCGTGTATCTCTTTCATTACGTACATGGCTTAATCGTTATTGAGGCATTTGAGGTATGGCTGTGAGAATCCCCTCTTATACAAGATGTCGCCGATAAGGACATAATTGGATGACTGAGCCCTGATTTTGGCGACCTCTTGCCTATTCTCTGGTAGTATTTCCTGTTTTAAAAATGTGACGATATCCTGGGCCTAGAGGATAGGCTCGTCCTGGAGCAGATGGATCGCTTGCGGATCTGGTAAGACTACTGGATGGGTCAGGTATTCAATCCGGACGCCGTGGGTGAGGTCTGGTTGATCTGCTGAGGCTAACTGTGCCATTTCATCGGCTTGAGAGATCTTTGCCCTGGGGACATGCTTGATGTGAAAGCTATTAAAGAGGCAGGTGAGGGGAAGAGTGATGTCCCTGTATGATCGCATTGCTTCCTCCTTGGTATCAAACTCGCTTGTTATTTGTCTGACCACCAAACGGGAATTACTAAACACTCAGAGATGGTCGACCCCAATGTTTCTGGCCAGCTGGAGACCTACTATGAGGGCCTCATATTCGGTCTCATTGTTACTTGTTGTAAATAGGAATTAGGGGGCACATTTGAACTACTCACCCTCTAGAGTGGTGAGGATTAAACCTGCTCCACTTCCCTCTTTGCGGGATGAACTGTCAACATTAAGAGTCCAGGAGTGGGGGTCTTCTATATCCGGAGGGATGTGTGTTGGCGGAAGGGGTGTAACTCCAGGATAAAATCTACGACAGCCTAGCCTTTGATAATTGTGCGGGGCCAGTAAGAGATTTCGTACTGGCTTAATTCGACCGACCACTACATGAGCCTGCCCGACAACTCTGGCTATTGCATAATGTTTTTCAAAGGTTGGTCAGTGAGAACCACTATGGAGTGGGCTTGAAAGTAAGGTCGGAGGCGTCTGGAGGCGATGACCAAAGCTAGGGCCATCTTTTCCAATGAGGGATAGTTTTGTTCTGCCCCTCGAAGTATGCGGCTGATGTAATAAACTGGGTGTTAAACTGAATCGTCCTCTCTGATGAGGGTCACGCTACTGCAATGTGGGAGACAGCTAAGTAAAGGAAGTAGGTCTCCCCTGGAAGTGCTTGAAAGAGGAGGGGAGGATTGGCTGTAACAACCCTCATACTGTTTACCGATTAATGACTGATTGATTACCGATAACCATCGATTACCGTTAAACTGAATTGATTATGACTGATAATTGGATTGATTAAAGTACTGAACTGACTGACTGGAATCTGGAATTAAGTGACTGAGTCTATCTGTTGAATTGTGCATCTATCTGTTTGATTGATTATTTGATCTGTTCGTGTTTTACGTTTAAACTGCTAATTGAAGGCCTTGTCGGCGGCCGAACCGGGAATTGATTGATGTTTTAGGATCCTCATAATTAATGTGATTTTATGATATAATTATCTGAAAACTGATTAGGTATGATTAAATTAGATTAATGGTGCTAAATTACATGAACTGGACTTATTACCAAATTGCCACCCTTAGTGGCCCACTCAATATAACACATTGGAGCCCTTGCATGCTTGAATCAAAACATTTCATTAGTTCTCCTTGTTCAACCGGCCTTAGAGAGAGAGGAAGGGAGAGAGTTGAATTGTTCTAGTGAATTAGCTTGAATTGCTTGGAATTGAAGTGCAAATTGTCAAATTGGACACCTAAACCTTGAACACAAGACGAAGGTAGGACATTCATCTTCTTGTTGTTGTCATAGACTTGATTCTTGCATGATCCATGCTTCATTTGTAGAGTTAAGCCATGTTTTAGTTCATACATGTAGGATTGGAACATAATTCATGCATGCATGTTTGAATTGATGAGTTTTGAGTTGAATCCATGGTGAAATGGAACATGCATGTTCATAATTTTGTAATGGTCCATGTTTTCAACTTGTTTTTGGATCGATTGGCTCCTTAGAGCATCAAATTGGAACTTCTAAGTGATTTGAATTCATGCATGTTTGCGTGTTCATATTGTTCATGAAATTGGTTTGAAATTGAGATTGAATTAAACACCCTTGGGCCTTGATTTCTCAAAATTGAGCTTTGAACTATGATATTCTATGTGTTTATAAATGTTTTCCAGAAAATGGGCCCAAGAGGATTGGTTTTGATACATTTGAATGTGAGTTTGAGCTTGGAGGTGCAATCTGGAATTCCCAGATTCTGCACTTCCGCTCGAGCGGGGGAAGTGCCGCTCGAGCGTGGAATCCGAGCATCCAGTATCTCTGCACTGTTTTACAATCCGCTCGAGCGGAGGATTGGGCGCTCGAGCGGAGTCATGTCTCAAGCTCGAGCGGGCGTCGAGCGGAGATTTCACCCATCCAGTACTTTTACAGTACGCTCGAGCAGGAAAGTTGACGCTCGAGCGTGTACCTTTGTTTCATGACCGCTCGAGCGGGAAAACCTGCGCTCGAGCGGGACTTTGTTTTTCTGAAAATCCTGAAACAGTCTTCTGATCACATCGTTGCATTCTTAGGCCTAGTTTAAGACATCTCGTTGAGGATAGATGTAGAACACACCGAGGCATTAGGGGTTAAATTATGTTATCTCCCAACAGTGTAGCTTAGTGTGTGTGTTCAATCTGTTAACTGTGTAGGGTTGGCGACTGGGGAGACGCGCTCTAGCATACTGTAGCCCAAACTCTGTGAGTAACAACTGTGTAAAGATATGTTCAAAAATGATTATCTTCTGAACAATTGAACTGTACTGCTTTCTGAACTGTTACTGTTAATTGAATGAATGAATGTCCTCTATTCTGAACTGTATTGTGGCATCCTTAGCAACTACTGTTACTGACTGTTACTGTTACAGAGATCTCTGTCGGTTCCCTCGTGGAACCACTACTGTTTACTGATTGATGGCCATCATTACTGTTCGGTCTTTAAGACCTACTGTTTACTGCTATGCTAATGGATGTACCACATATGGTTGAATAACTGTTCTGACTGAAAGGCTGAAGTATTGTTTAATGAACTGATTTCATTACTGTAAGGACATTTCATTCTTAACCTCCTTACACATTATGTTATTCACTGGGCTTTTGCTCACTGTTCATATATATATGTAGGTGCTCAGCCACCAGATCGGAGCTAGGAGCGCGGGTTAGACTCCAGTTTTGTCAAGCCAGCCTTTGTGCCTCGCTGCGAGGTTCCGGGTTGCCATGCTATGGCTTTGGGGTGTCTTGTTTTTCCCCCGTCTGTCTCCGTACTGTTTGGTTTACTGTATAGACTGTCAGCTACTAACTGTACTGTTATCAAGGGATTTGGTCCCTGTACTGTGTGACTGTAAATTTTGTATAGACTGTACTGTTTGTATATGTGAATGCATGAAAAAAATCTTTTTGGCATACAGACTGTCACAGCTCAATGGACATTATTTATTTACTGTATTGGCTTCCGCCAGGCCCTGTACTCTGTTTTCTGTGTTACTGTTCAGCAGGCCTTCGGTAATCTCGGATTATTGGCCGGTTACGGTGCTAAACCCATGGGGCCGGGTTTAGGTCGTGACATTGGCCATACATTGTTTTAGTTGTTGGAATGCCTTCTTAGACTGAGTATTCTAGTCAAAAGAGTTTCTAAGCACTTTGAAGAACGGAAAAGCACTTGTCGGTGGCCCTTGATATGAAGCGATTGAGGGCGGTTACCCTGTCTGTGAGCCGCTGAACCTCCTTTACTGTTCTGGGAGACTGCATTTCTATTAGGGCCTTGATCTTTTTTGGGTTGGCCTCAATACCTCTGTGGCTGACCATGAACCCCAAAAACTTACCAGACTCAATGCCGAAGGCGTACATCTATAGATTCAGCTTCATCCGATACTTGCGTAAAGCCTGGAAAGTTTCTCGCAAGTTTGCTAAGTGATCGAATGAGAGTTTGCATTTGATGAGTGTGTCATTGACGTAGACTTCCATATTCCAACCTATCTAGTTTTTGAAAATGGCATTAACCAGGTGTTGGTAAGTGGCTCTTGCATTATTTATGCCGAATGGCATCACACGGTAATGATAAGTCCCTCTGTCAGTAATGAAAGTTGTGTGTTCCTGGTTAACTGCATGCATTAAAATCTGATTATAGCCTAAGAAAGTATCCATGAAGCTAAGCATCTGATGTCCCACAGTTGCGTCGACTAGTAGATCTATCCTGGGAAGTGGGTAGCTATCTTTGGGGCAAGCTTGGTTGAGGTCGGAGTAGTCGACGCACAGTCGCCATTTGCTATTATTTTTGTGGACCAAGACTACATTAGACAACCATCTGGGATAGTCCATGTTTTTGATAAAGTAGGCCTTCAGCAGTTTGTCCACTTCAGTAGCGATGAGGTCGTTGCGTTCGGGATGGAAAATACGCTACTTTTGGCGAAACGGTCGAAACTGGGGCTCAATGCTGAGACTATGAGTAATAAAAGAAGGTTTGATACCTGGCATGTTCTAATAAGTCCAAGCAAAGATGTCGTTATGCTTGGCTAAGAGAGCTGTGAGGTCAGCCTTGGCCTGTGAGAACAGCTGGCTACCAATCTTAGCCGTCTTCGTTGAATCAGCGGGATCGATGGGTACTTCAATTAGTTCCTCCACTGGTTTCCCTCTAACTAGCTCCTCATCGTCTCTGACATTGAGGCCTTCAATGATCATATCCTCCTTTATCTTGACCTCTTTTAACGAGGCAACATAACATTCTCTAGCCACAATCCGTTCACCTCTTAAGGTGCCGACCCCCTGATTAGTAGGAAATTTCATAACCAAATGGTACGTGGACGTTACGGCATGGAGGGCATTAAGAGCCGTACATCCAAGTATGATATTATAAGTGGAAGGACAACCGACGACAAGGAAAATGAAGAGTTTGGTAGACTGTCGTGCATACTTCCCTATGGTGATTGGAAGGTCGATGGAGCTAAGGAGGTCACTTGGTCCCCAATGAAGCCAACTAAAGGGGTCTATAAAGGTGATAACTTTTCTTCTCCAACCTTGAGTTGGCGGTAGGCGTTGAAGAAGATGATGTCTGAAGAGCTGCCATTATCGACAAGAACTTTCCTGACTTTTTAGTTTGATAAGAGGGCAGAGATGACCTGGGGGTTATCATGAGGGTAGTGAACGCCTGTGCAATCCACTTCTGTAAAGGTAATTAGCTCAGACCATTGCTTGGGTTATTTGTAGGGTTGGTCCACTGTCGTCACTTCCTTATCTGAGCCTTGTCGAATTTTTTTGAGCTCAGGTCGCTGTACTGACCGAGATGGTCCATCGCACGTGAGCCCTCCGGCAATGACCCTGATTTCTCTTAACAGTGGGCAGGATCACCTTGTGCTCGGGGTTGGTGTTGAGTCTGGTCAGCACTCTGCCTAGGTTGTGCAGGTTGCCTAGGAGGAGTGGGTCGGTGTTGTGCCTTGGGGGGTTTGTCCGAGGCCTTTGCTGGGGATGGGTTGTCATGAATCGGCTGAGACGTCCTTGGCGAATTAAATCTTCTACCTAGTCTTTAAGGTTAACACATTCCTTAGTGTTATGGCAGTAGTTTTGGTGGAAACGATAATACTTGGACTGATCCCGCCTGTTGAAAGGAGATCTCAATGGTTAGGGCCATTTTCAGGTTATAGTCTCGTTGAATTTGGTTTAGGACTTGCTTTATAGGTGAATTGAGGGGGGTGTACCGTTCAAACCAGCCAAATAGGCGGGTAAAAGCTGGTCGGTCTGTATACTGGGAAGGTCAGTGTGTATATTGCGAGGACTTGGGCTCGGATTCTTTTATTTTATCCTTAGAGGGTGGGGTTTTAGATGTGGAGTCTTGGCAGGCTGCTAGGGAATCTTCAGCGTTCATGTATTTTTGGGCTTTGACGAGAAAGACGGCCATGGTGGACGAAGGGTTTTTGGAAAGGGCGAAGAGAAAATTTGATGGGCGTAAACCGGCTATGAAGGCTGTAAGAATGACCTTGTCATCATTTTCCTCCACTTGTAAGGCCTCGGTATTGAAAAGGGTGACAAAGTTGCGCAGTGACTCCCTTTTCATCTGCTGGATGTTTAGCAGTTGGGTCGCTGGATGTCGTTGTCGCTGAGCACAAATGAAATGGCTCAAGAAGGATTCGCTAAGCTGGCGAAAAGAAATGACAGAGTCTAGGGGAAGTTGGCTGAACCAGAGGCGCGCCGACCCCTTCAACGTGACAGAGAAGGCACAACACATGATTTCGTTTGGAAAGGCATGGAGAATCATAAGTGTTCGATATGCCTGTACATGGTCGACTGGATCGGTGGTACTATCGAAGGTGTCGATCGATGGCATTTTGAACTTGGGAGGGAGAGCTTTATCTTTGTTGGAAACAATAAAATGAGAGTTGACGGCGGAGGAAGTTTTGTGTTGCATGTTCTGCATGACGCCTTGCAGCTGAAGTTTCATAGCCCGCAATTCTTTGTCCCAAACGGAAGCGGGGGTTGAACATTGCCAGCCTCGCCTTCATGGGCAGTGGCGTGGTGCGGTGAAAGGTAGTTATGGAAAGGCTATGGTCCCTTTTACCGAAACTGCGAGCCTGAGGGAGGGGGGTGCAGGTCGTCAAGATTCAACGGTTGAAGCCGTGGGGTGAAATGTGGAAATATTCCTTGGGACACTTGTGGTGGGAATTGGTGGTGATTGTGGGTGTGTTCTGGATGCGAGGGAACTATTTGTGGTGGTGGAGGAGGGATAGGTAAGTCACGCTGGAGTAGAGCGTTGACCAGGGCTTGGTTTTGTTTAGTCAGACAGTTGATGTTGTTGGTAAGTTCTACAAAATATGGAGAAGGATTATTTGGGTTGGAGAACTCAGCTTCAGGGTTACCAGCATTATGTTGGGAAGCCATGGATCTACTTGTGACCATCCACCCTATCATAGGAGATAACGGGGTTTTCCTCTGGTAACAACGAACATAACTATCGACTAGAGATCAAATTCCCATGGATAACGCCAATTGATAATGCAATAACTTTAATGGAAGATGGGTCGAACTGATCCACGCTTCCAACGGATCTGCTGGCCTTGGAGTCCTCGAAGCGTGCTTGCTTTAAAGGTCCAAAGAGGGAAATTGACCCCCGACAGACATTTCGACGATCAAGTTAGGTCAGGATAGATTGATTTTAGAGGAAGAGATAGAGAAAGAGAAGTAAAGAGGTGAAGACTTAACCTCTAACTTATTTCGAAAGTTTCTTTATATCCGTTACTTATCATTTCCTTGTCCATTCTAAGCTGTCTTGTTGGCCGAAAGTCTATGGCCTAGTTAACATCGTTCATAGTGATTCTGTAAACTCCGGCGTGAGGGGTCTTGCCGCATTTAATGCTATAGTGGCCTCATTAAATGGCTGATGTATTGGCGTAATAACTTTGCAGGATCTTTGTCTATTTCTTTATATCCGTTACTTATCATTTCCTTGTCCATTCTAAGCTGTCTTGTTGGCCGAAAGTCTATGGCCTACTTAACATCGTTCATAGTGATTCTGTAAACTCCGGCGTGAGGGGTCTTGCCGCATTTAATGCTATAGTGGCCTCATTAAATGGCTGATGTATTGGCGTAATAACTTTGCAAGATCTTTGTCTATTTCACATGGCTGATTCCTTACCTGACAAGTGTTTGAATGCTATTGGTTTTGAACTAGCATTGGTTTCTCAAAGTTATTGGGCTTTAACACCTGGGCCGTGTGTTGTGCGCTGGGCCCCTTAGGTGCCCATCAGTATTATACATGATTAATAAAATTTGGGTTAGAAAATGCTTCATGTTATTGTTCATTACAAATTCCTTCCTTACATATTGAAAATTACTACCTAATTTTTATTTATTTTTTGTTTGCAACAATCCTAATAAATAAAATAAAATAATCCAAATGCCCTCCAAAATAAAAATAAAAACAGCATACTACTCATACAAATAAAAACAGCAAACTACTCTCATTTTAATTGACCTACTATCAAATCCTTCGCTATGCATCATTACAGTATCTTCCAACTTTCATCGGCGACATACCCTTGAGTCTACAAGGATCAAAAGGTT
This sequence comes from Camellia sinensis, assembly GCF_055761805.1. Classification (NCBI taxonomy): domain Eukaryota; kingdom Viridiplantae; phylum Streptophyta; class Magnoliopsida; order Ericales; family Theaceae; genus Camellia; species Camellia sinensis. The sequence continues at coordinate 175,170,332 of NC_138967.1, forward strand.
GGAAATTTGTTTTTTCTTAGGAAAGTCTCTAATGAACATTTTCAAATTTTACATATTTTTTTAAAAAAATTATGACCTTGTAGTTGCCATATGCTAATGAGTAACCTTTATGCTTTGTCTAGTGTTGGAATTAAACTAAAAAATGTATTGAAAATAGAAGAATGCGTTAAAAAGATACTTTTTTAAAAATGAAAAAAGTATCACATGTTATTCAAAATGTTTTATCCTTTTTATACCTTATGAACACTCATGAACAAGTGTCTCTCTAGTTTAATAGCAGTATTTAAGTGACTTTTTTTATGAAAAATCTAAAACAATTTAATTAAAGATTAAAAAGTCCAGGAAAAAGCTGCTTAAAAAAATTGCCATCAGAAGATTTTATTTTGGGTTATTTACACAAAAATTCATAAATTATTTAGAAGTATTACTTTGCTCATAAACTATAAAAGTGTATAAATAAATCCAAAAAAATATGAAAGTGTACCAATTGGACCTCCAAACGGGAAAGGTTAAAGTGAAACAAGCCAATAATTTAAAGAAGTAATTTATACACTTTTATAGTTTATGAGACAAAGTAATACTTCTCAATTGTTTAGGGAGTCTATCCGTGCGGTTTTATAATTTAGAGAGTAAAAACTAATAATTTTTAATAATTTAGAGGGTCATTGTGTAAATAACCATTTTATTTTCTTACAAAACATTATATTTTGGAAAACAATTAAGAAGCCACTATAAAAAAAAAAAAAAATCAACTTATTTACACGTATTTTAAAAATAATTAAAAACTCAACTAAAAAATAATTCACTTTGTTTGATTTTAGCTTTCATAATTCTCTTTTCAAAAAATTTTATTTTTTCTTTTTCTGTATTTTTTTTTTGCTTTCATTGAATTTTCTAATATCTTTTTTTTAAAAAAAAATTTAGACGCACCTAACATAAATACACTTAAAAAGTATAATATTTGTGAATTTTTTTTTTAAAAAATTCACTAAATACCAAAAATACAAAAATTCAGTACATTTTTCGTGTTTTTGTGTATTTGTTAATTTTTTAAAAAATATTTTACTATTTAGATACAACTAAGTAATGTGTATCTAAAATAGTAAAAAATTGCTTAAAATTTTAAAAATATTCACTAAAAAAAAAACACACACACGAAAAATAAAAAACTCAATTTCTAAAAAACTGAAACCAAACAAACTGATTATTTTTCAAAACAACCATTAATCAACAAATGGGGTTTAATTTAAGGGTGAGGCACCAATAAATTCTAAAATATGATTTTATGAACTGTTTAGTCATCGATTTTTTTTAATGAATCCAAAGGTCCTATTAAAGTAAAAATTACACAAAAAAATAGTCACTTACATGTTTGGGTTTAATTTTTTAGAAATAAAATTGTGTTTCTCCAATTGTAAAATTACACATTTGAACAATTCGCACTATAGATATTTTGGATTTTCCTCCTCATGGTACAAATCCCACATTAGAAATAAAAACGTAACACTCCGATATAACATGTTAAAAAACTCTTTGGTGCACTTTGTTCAAACGTATCAATGTAGCATTTCAAAAAAAATTCTTAGTGTACTTTTTCCAAATGTAATGCTCAAATGTAATACACACAAAAAAATTCATTAGTGTATTTTTCTCAAATGTAACAATATAACACTAAAAAAAAACTCTTTAGTGTACCCTCTTTTTTTTTTCAAACGTAACACTCTAATGTAATACATAAAAAACTCTTTAGTGTACATTTTTCGAATGTAACAATGTAACACTAAAAAAAAAAAAAATTCTTTAATATACTTTTTCCAAACATAATACTCTAATATAATATACAAAAAAAAAAAACTCATTAGTATACTTTTTTCAAATGTAACAACTTAACACTTTAAAAATTCCTTAGTTTACTTTTTCCAAATGTAACACTCTAATGCAATATACACAAAAAACTCATTAGTGCATTTTTCTCAAACGTATAACACTCAAAAAATATTTCATAGTGTATTTTTCTCAAACGTAATACTCCAATATAACACACATTACAAACTCTTTAATGTACTTTTACTAAATGTAACACTCCAATCATTATAATCTCAAACGTAACACTCTAATGTAACATATTTCAATTTAACACACCCAAAAATACTAAAAAACTTCTTAATGTATTTTTTTCAAACGTAACACTCATAGTTTGAAAATTATACATTTACCCAAAACTTATTAACGAATTTTTGTATTCCTTTTAGAATGGTTTGAAGAATCCCACTTCATTTTTTTGGAGTGCTACGTTTGAAAAAATTACACTAAGATTTTTTATTTATTTTTTTGGTATGTTATATAAAAGTGTTACACTAAAGAATTTTTTTTTGAAGTGTTATATTAGAGTGTTACGTTTAAGAAAAATATACTAATGATTTTTTTTTTGAAGTGTTACGTTAGAGTGTTATAGTTTAAAATTATACATTTGTCTAAAACTTATTAAAGAGTTTTTGTATTCCTTTTGAAATGTTTGAAGAATTTCACATTCTTTTAGAATGTTTGAAAAATCTCATATTTCAAGTCATTTTTATAATATTTTAAAATATTTTTCAAATAAAAAAGATTCACATATAAAAAGTAATTTCAAATTTGATTCGCATAAATTATGTACCTTTCTTTTATAGCACATGAGAAAAAAGAAAAAGAAAAATAAGAGTATAACCATAAATCTAATTTTTAAATAATATATAATCTTCATTTTCAAAATTAATGGGACTAATCAGTTTATAAAAAAATTCTTTGGACTAGGGGTGATTTGGGATGATTAATAAGTGCATTTTTTAACTTTTTATGGAATATGGGTTGGGTACTTAAATAATATGATGTGACTAAGGCCTTGTTTGGGATATTCTAAAAAAGTTAAAAAGCCAAAAAGTCACTATCCTATTTAAGTCATATCATCTTATTTAAGCCACATTACTTCTCTATTACATCACTTCAAACTCAACCCATATTTTATAAAAAGTCAAAAAGTACACTTATTTAGGATCATCCCAAATCATTCATTAAACAAGATAGTGACTTTTTAACTTTTTACTTTTACATTTTTAAGTTATGACAAATAAAGCTTAAATGATTATTATTCATCAAAATGAGATTTATATGTAAATTTTCCTAATTTAAGGTACAATTAAAGAAAAAAGAGAAGTTATGAACGAAAATGGATTAAGACGTATGAACACTGTAATATAATTGGAGACAAACATTCCCTAAAATGCAATGTAAATTGTGGCGTACCAATTCTCGATTCATAGGCGACAAGTCTCATCATCACAATCCCTAGATTCGATTCGATCGGTAAAACCCTAGTTTCAGAAAATTGGGTTTTGGGGAAAAAAAGAACACGATATCGATTAAGGTATGCCAATCTCTCAATCTTTTTAGGGCTTTGGATTGAATTTTGATTTCATGTTTCAATTCATGTTGTTTGGTTACTGATCTGTGAGTTTGATTTGTGGATCGGTAATCGCCGTCTTGAAAGTTTGGGATTTGATTGTCTTGATTTGGATTTTGTAATGAGGATATTGGACTAGAAAGTTTTTGATTTGACCCAGCAAAAAGAAGAAACTTTGGAAAATAGTTCGATTAACTGAAACAAAGAGTTGCTTGGAGAAGATTGAGTTTGTTTGTTAGGAGTGGTTTTACTGATTGATTTTCGATTTGTGGAACTGAATTGCATTGCGGAGGGTATGCTGCTAAGGTAGTGTTTGGTTCACTCAAATTAGGTGAAATGGAAATTTTTTAGCCTACTGCTGGAATGATCATTCCCTTGCATTTGTAATTTATGTTTTCACATTTTCCACTTCATTCTAATAAACCAAGCAATACCTAAGAGTTTGACAAATTTTTGAATTAATTCAGTTGTGGGTTTGGTGAAATTAGTTTTAATTTGAAGGCATTACAGTATCTTTGAAATTAGGTTTATTGTTGAAATTAGGATTTCAAATGATGCTAGGACTAGAAAGTCTGTAATTTCTGGTTTTGATTTGATTGGCAAAAGGAAGAAACTTTGGAAAAAAAGTTCAATTAACTGAAACAAAGAGTTGCTTTATTGAAACTTGTGTTTGGAGAAGATTGAGTTTATTTGTTAGGAGTGGTCTTGGTGATTGATTTTTGATTGGTGGAACTGAATTGCATTGTGTCATACTACTTAGATAATGTTTGGTTCACTCGAATGAGGTGGAATAAAATGATTTCATTTGCAATGAATTTTTCTTATTTTTTTTTAAGTGAACCAAACGTGAGGATATACATTCTTCCATTCTGCTTCATTCCAATAAACCAAACAATACCTATAAGTTTGAGTGACTTTTGGATTAATTCGGTTGTGGATTTGTTGAAATTAGGTTTAATTTGAAGGCAGTACAGTATCTTTGAATTTGGCTCCAGAAAGAATTGTGGTTCTGTTTTTTATACACTTTAGGGAATTCAATTGTGGGTTAATATTAGAACTAAATAATTATTTAATTTTGGCATTGACTTTGTGGAATTGCATTTTAGCTCCAGAAGAGCATTGAAGCTCTCTTGAATGAAGGAGAATTCCAAGGAAGAAAGGAGATGAAGCGCAAAATTGTGGGTTTGGAGGTACAATGACTGGAGGGTCATTGGGTTTACGGACAGCGAGTTATGGATCAGTGCAACAGGCACACAATGGTGTGTTTCCGACTCAGAATTCATCCATCGTGCGCAAGCCTTCAAAGATGTCCCTTTCTGGTTCAAGGGAGAAGGAAATGTCTCTCCCTTTTATTTGCAGATATTTAACTCGAAGGAAAGTCGGAATGCTGATTTTGGTTGCATTTGCTCTTTTAGCTTTTTTGATAGGGTTCATTGCAGTGAATAAAGGTTTGTTTCCCTATCATTTTTTATCCTTACTTTTTTCCCCCCTTCACCATGTTGGCCTTAGAGCCCGTTTGAGAAGTGGCATTTTGAGTGACTTTTTGGCTAAAATATGAGATGAAAAAAAACAGTTATGTTTGGGAAGGACTTTTTGGCTTTTTACAAAAAAACATACAAAAGGTAGAGTGAATGGAAAGTAATCTTTGACTGTTTTGTATGAGTTGAATACTTTTTAGCTTTTTAACTTTTTTAGTAACTTTTGACTAAAATATTTACTTTCCATATGAGGCCTTAAGATTGGATTAATAATCCAACAAATGCATAATCCAATGTTTGACTAAGAAAATTGGGGCCGGGATTGATAGTCCGTCCGAAGATAGTATCCCCAAGAGAAGGGTGGGACACAAAATGGAAGACTAAGGAGAGGTTCAGACTAATTAGTTAAATTGCAAAATTAATAGGATTTCATCAATCTTTCATAATCCTAAGTCAATCCTAACGGGGGATAGAATACACAATCCAAAGGGATTGATAATCATAGGAATGTTAGTTCCACCCCATCTAATTTAGTCTGTCCAAACAAACATATGTTTCAAAATTCCTTGTATTTGGATGCCACTGCAAACATCAAATAGGGTTTGGTGTGAATTTTTATAGCCTTGTTATATTGTTCTGATTGTTGGATTAGATTGGAAGTTAGGATTTCTAGACTTCTTTCTGAGTTACTTCGTTAGATTAGATATTGCCTGATAGAACTGACCACAGCTACAGCTCCCCGAGTCCATTGAATTTGTGTTGTTTCATGGCTGACTTACATTATGAGACTCATGCTCTCTCTCTCTCTCTCTCTCTCTCTCTCTCTCTCTCTCTCTTTATTTAATCCATTATGCTACTTCAACATCAATTATCTGTTGTTATTTTTGCGCAGTTGCTACAAATGGACTAATAACCTCTACCATTTCTTGTTTTCATTATAAGATGCATCAGAAAGGAATGATTTGTACATTACTCAGAGAAATCAAGACAAGGAATTTCCTGAGGTGAATACTGTCACAGTATGTAGTGAAAACAACCGGCAGCCTTCTAGTACTCCCAATTCTTCTGTTCGTGCATTTGTTGCAGGCTCTGATTCCAGTCTGGAACATCCATGCAAACATTTTGCATTTCCCCCTCCCCCTCCTGGTTATAGAAAACGAATTGGACCACGCCGTAAGTTTGCACCTTTTTTCTCAAATAATCATTTCCATGTTTGCACACAACAGTTCATATCATCCTTTCATGTACTGTAGTTATTAAAATTATATTTTGATTATACCTAATAACTTCTCGTCATTATTATTGGTTTTGATAACATAGATTTCAAGCGGTACATGTAATATATGCAATGCTGCAGTTTTGTGCATGCAGTATATGTAATGCTGCGGTTTTGTTGATTTTGTTCTCATTTTCCTCAGCATGTCCCGTATGTTACCTTCCTGTGGAGCAGGCTATTGCTAGAATGCCAAGCTCCCCATCAGCGTCACCTGTGCTTCGTCATTTAACTTATTTTCGTGAGGAAAATCCAACAAAAACAGAACCGCATGGAGGCTCTGAGTTTGGCGGGTATCCTACTTTCAAGTTGAGGAATGATTCTTTTGATATAAAAGAGTCAATGACTGTGCACTGTGGGTAGGTTTCTTCATTGTAACTTCTTTTTTTTCTTCTTTTTTTTTGGGGGGGTGGTCTGTGACTGTGACTGTACTTACTAATAATAGGAATGATAGCATGTCACAGTTTTTCATCTTGTTTTCAACATAAATTGAATTTCTCTTATGACTCACTAATGGTGCATGTCCCTTTTTAATCAGATTTGTCAAAGGATGTAGACCTGGTTATCGGACTGGATTTGATATTGATGAAGCTGACCTTAGAGAGTTAGAGCAGTTCCATGATGTCATTGTTGCGTCAGCCATATTTGGTATGAGCATTTAATATCTTTTTTAAGTTCTAGACTATTCTTCTTTAAAAACAGAGAGCAATAATTTGACCTGTTACTGCTCCCCTCTCCTCTTCATTAGATGCCATCGTGCCATGCAAGCATCTTTACTTCTTTGCCAGAATGGCTTGTTGGAGCTTTTGTTTTGCTTTTTTTTTTTCTTCTTCTTTTGTTTTCTTTTTTTATGAATATGTTTTTTTTTTTTTTCCTTCATGATCTCATTTTATCCAGGAAACTATGACATAATACAACAGCCTAAGAGCATTAGTAAAATTGCAAGGAAAAATGTACCCTTCTATATGTTTATTGATGAGGAAACGGAAGCGTTTATGAAGAAGAATTCTAGTGTCTTGGACAGCAGCAAGAGGGTTGGATTATGGAGAATTGTTGTTGTCCATAACATTCCTTATTCTGACCCTAGACGTAATGGAAAGGTCAGTTTACTTTGTTTTGGTTGATTTTCTTCTCCTTTTCCTCTCTGTAGTCTGTACCAGAATATGCTTAAGGTGACTTGCACTTGATGAAAACCTGGGGGGCTTTTATGACCACTTCTTTTATTTATTTCATGGAGAGGAAACTCGGAACTTAACATTCAACAATGAATTGTCAAACTCTTTCATGGAGCAGATTTGATATAAAAAATTGCTACATGAAAAGAAAGGTGGTAGATGACAATGTGGCATACCCTAACTAAATCAGCAAAGCAAGTGGAGTGGCAAACTGAGAATGTACAAGATTATGTATTAATTTTCATGACATCATGTATTTATCTGTATTTTCAGCTCCAACCCGTTACACTAGTGAACCAGCAGATAAATATAGGATATCTTCTTCTTGTTCTTTTAACTGGCAATTGTTTATTGACGGCAGCAGTGTTGCTATATGAAGCTCTAGATGGGTGATAGTGCTCCACATGTGATGGAATGGTTTTGATATAGTTGGGACATCAGTGGTTGTTATTTAAGGATAATCTTTGGTTGTGGTCTATGTTTTTAACCTGAGTGATCACAGGTTGCTTAAAACACGTGGATATGTGTAACTTTTAGAAGTTGTTAGTTTGCGCCTTTGATGACCACGCTCAATTGTTCGTTAAACCATTCATTTTGCTTTTGGAGAAAGCCTACTTTAATATGTCAAGTTAAAATATGAATAGAAAATCTGGCATGTCAAGTTTACAATACCTATGTTTTGAGGAGAAAAAAACATGACTTCCGTTGGAATAAACTGACCTTGGTATGCTAAACATATGAATTTTATTTGAAGAAATCCAAAGATTTAGAACATGAAGATACAAGTTGAGAAGTGTGTAATCTCATTTATTTCTATGCCTTCCTCCTAGTGTAAAAAATTATAATGACCTTCTATCCCATGGTGATCTCTTTGTGCTATCAATATTCCTGTGTGGCTGCATCCAACCTTGGCAGCAACTCTCTTTCTTCTGTGGGAAGATGGCAGAAATGGTTGCCCCTGGATATGGGATGAGGTCTTTGGAACATTGTTCTTGACAGGATAATATAGTTAGCCCGTCATTTCTTTAGACAGTGGACACCGGGACCTTGGGAGAAAAAATGAAATGAAATGATGAAGATAAAGATAACCAAATCCCACACAATTGGGGTTGGCTGCTTGAATTTTATTTTTCCTGTTTAGTTTCATAATTTTACCTTTTTTCACTTCGCTAATCTAAACTTACAATCTTGGGCTAACTTATTTATCCACACTCGTCTAGGAAAGCTCAAGGACAAAGATAAAGATTCAGCTACTTAGTGATTTTTACTAATTTAGGCTCTCCTTTCTTTCTTTCTTTCTTTCTTTCTTCTTTTTTTTTTTTTTTTTTTTTTTTTTTTTGGGTTTTCCTGTACTATGTACAAGTATGACAATCGGACTGAAGTTGATAAAATTGTTTGGTCCTTAAATGTTGTTTTGATTTTGTCTAATTCTATTCAGTGTTGTATAATAATCACATCGGGTTTTCTTGTCAGATAGTTGCTGTATTTTGTAATATATAAATAAAGATTTAATAAGAGTGGTACATAACTAATACACACACTATACAAAAGCATAAGACTGACAGCAACTAAACTTTTATCTTTCCTAAGGAATCCACAAATGATGCAGAAATAAATTTTCCCCGGAAACCAAAATAACAATAGCTATAACAACAACAACAACAATATAATAATAATATAAATGGACAAATAGAATAAAATAGAAATCATGGTTTTATTTTGAACTCTCTCGACAAATAGGCATTGAGAGTCTTGAATTTTGTATGACCCAGAATGCTCTTGTCGCAGATACCAAAGCTTCTACTACATAGGCTATTTCCTAATGTCAGATATTCTATATGGATTGATGGAAAGCTTCAGCTCGTTATGGATCCGTATCAAATTCTGGAGAGGTGAACTCTGTCCTATTTCTGTATTAGCCTTTCATGAACTTGTTACATTAAGTTTTATGTACTATTACTACTATGATGGGAAGATCCTGAGATTTCATTGTTATGTTACTTTCAGTTATGTTGATTGATTGGCTTAGTAAACCATCATATTCTAATGGCTCTACCGTATTTAGTTCAACTTCTTATGTTTGCCCGTAATCCTTGTATGACGCTGTGTGCTTGATTGCAACTATAGAAATCAACGTGTTTGTTCTGCAATATCTTTAGGCATGATATGGTAGTGGTTCTTTATTAACTAGCACAAGTAGTTATTTAAATTTTGAATCTGAAGGTCCTTGAGACATAAAATCTGATTACTTTGAGAAGTTGAGAGATAAAAATCTTGTTGTGTTACCTTTCATGCTTAAGCTTGCAATGATGGGGATGTGAATCATATTTAAATCTACTTGGTGTGATATGAAACCACAGCTGAAGTTCATTGGTCCCAGCATTACCTTGACTTCTATCTGGCATCGTCAAAGTTTTTTTAGCTTTGTTGATATATTTGTGACCGAAAGGTGGTTGTCATTCAATTATTCTGGTCTAGTTTGCACACCACACACCACCGTGAAATTAAGTATTAAAAAAAAAAAAAAGTGCCTTTCTTGGGTGCTCTGTAGGTTCACTTTTGACAGCTAAGGTTTGTTCCTATGTTCTAGAATCTAAAAGAATGCAAATTCATACAGTTATGGATTATTTGTCCTGGTCAAATTGTTACGTCTCCTACTGCCATATCTGACTGCTTAGAATAATCGAGGTAGAATAATTAACTTTTTTTTCTTTTTCTTGGATAAAGACAAACATTGATGTGTTGAGGAGTGGCCATTATTATGCTGTTTTGCATTATGCTCATGAATGCAATGCCTAAATGTTGGGTATGTGAACTGTCTGAATAATTAGTGCAATGGGATGTGTCTATTTGACCCTGTTTGGTGCAACTTATGAGGCTGTTTATGGTTTTTTTTTTTTAGAAATCTGTGCCCAGAGTGCTTTGGTGCAGTTTCTGCTAACAGTTTATAAGACAAAAATAACTTACATAAGCTGAAAAAGGATGATTATTAAGGCCCCGTTTGGTAGAGCTGTGGAAAAATGATTATAACTTATAATATAACAGCTTATAGCTGTGAATATAAGCTGATTTTTAACTTATAAATTAAGCTTCTCCTCTCCCACTCAAAGAATAAGTTGATTTTTGACTTACAAAAAGCTATAAGCTATATTGTTAAGCTGAACCAAACACATCAAAATAGCTTAAATTAAGCTAAAAGCTGAAATAAGCTGGAAATAAGCCCTACCAAACAGGGCCTAAGTAGGGGAAGGGGTGCTTTTCACTTATGCTTTTTGATTATCAACTTTCAAGAGGCTGCACCAAACTGCCCCTTTATCTCTCTCTCTTGACTCAGTAAAATATTTTTTCATTATAATCAGTGGTTGCAATATGCATGTTGGACTCATGTGATGCCTGAACTTTTCAATTGTTCAGGTTCTTGTGGCGCCAAAATGCCACTTTTGCTATTTCAAGACACTACAGACGATTCGATGTATTTGAAGAAGCTGAAGCTAATAAAGCTGCAGGGAAATATGACAATTCCTCCATTAATTACCAGGTTGAGTTTTATAAAAGGGTGGAGGGTTTAACACCATATTCTGAGGCTAAGCTTCCTATAACTAGTGGTAGGTGCATGATGTGTGAATCTGTGTGTTTTTGCTTTCTTCTTTTTTTTTCTTATTTAAAAAAAAAAAAAAAAAAAATCTCAAAATAGAGTTTTTGCTTTATGTCTGACATTATGCAGATGTTCCCGAAGGGTGTGTGATTATAAAGGAACACATTCCCATCACAAATCTGTTCACCTGTCTATGGTTCAATGAAGTTGATCGTTTTACTTCCAGGGATCAGTTGAGCTTCTCCACTGTACGAGACAAAGTAATGGCCAGAGTTGACTGGAACATCAATATGTTCATGGATTGTGAAAGGCGAAATTTTGTGATACAGGTAGTACTCTATTTATTATCACGTGGGATTGAAAAATTTGTTCAATAAAATACCCATAGGCTGTGTTTGCATAATGGGCTTGGGTAATGATTTGGAAGGGAAAAGGAAAAGGCTAGGGATATTCACGGTTCCCTCTCCTTTTCCTTTCTCTTTCCAAATCAATGATCCAAACACAGCCTTAAATGATTTGTTTTAAGTTTATGAACACCCAAGTTTTTGGAAAGAGGTCCTTGGCTTATTACACTGAATGTTGATCCTGTTGAAGTGCGCTACTGTTGCATGCAAATTTAGGATTAGGATACTGCCTAAGAACTATAGTTAGTCACCCTACTCGCTCTGCCTTTTTCTAATCATGTGGGAAATTTGAGTGTGCTGTTTTTTTTTTTTTTTGGTTGGGTGAATGAGTGTGCTGTTTAGTCACGCTTTGTGTTACCTGGAACATGAATCATTTCGATATGAGGAATGGGAACCAGAATGTGGTATGCCACGTACTCTAAAATGTGGTCCGATAAAGGTAGACTTGTATAAATCACTGTACTAGAATTTAAGGTGCCTTCATTGTTAGAGCGATTTTCTGTAAACACATTTTTAGGAGTATTATGGCCCAAAACTCTGTTTCTCCTTTATTTATTTTCATCCTAAGGGAAGCTTTAAGAAAATAAAGTGAGAAAAAATTTGGGATTGATTTTGGATTACTAAATTCACCATTTTTGGACGAAAGTGTACCATGTTTCGGAATGTGTGTTCCAAAACATAAATCGCCAAGATATTAGCATTTTCTGATAATACTGGGCATGCCTTGTTTCTTCATGCATACAGATGCACACTTTATCTCCTTTATGACGCATTAATGCCGTCATGGTGAAGCAAAGAAGGTGTGTTTGAATGTCCTATGAAAATTGGATTATATCTTTTGTTCTCCATATCCTTTGAGGCAAAATTCTATTCCCAAGATTTTAGCAATTACATGAAATGGAGATTATAGCAAAAGATAACGAATTTGAAACATGTAGGAATCATATAATTCTTGTTTCAAGTACCGTATAAAATGCAACGAATTAATGGAATTATCTTGGGATATCTAACAAGTTCAGTAAAGAATAAGTGATTTGTGTGGCTTACTGTCAATTTTTGTTTTTAAGTTTGTGATTGATAATACTGCCATTGTTTTATGTTTATAGACATTGATAAATCCGAGTTCGATTTACAGGCATACCACAAAGATATATTGGATCAATTACCTCCTCCACCGCCTCCATCTCCTCCAGCCATTCCCAGAGTTTTGATTAGACCTAAGACGGCTGAGAGGTCACCAGTAAAGAAGAATCTGGTTAGACGTGGAAAAGATAAGAAATCTGGTTCGAGGCGTCACCGCAAAGTTGCCATTGGTGGTAGTAAAGGGAACATTTTAATTTGATGAACTTTTTTTTTTTTTTTTTATAAAAGGAAATGGGAATATAATTTATTTTTTTTGTTTCAAATTATTCATCTTGAGCTAGGACGATTTTGCGAGAAGTGTATCATGGTTCAAAGAAAAAAATGGTTCCAATTTTGGTTTGGAAATTGTCAATAGCTATTCATTTTTTGTTGTAAATACTACGAACAATTCCGAATAATTTTCAAATGATTCTTGCCAATTTTCTTTTACTAATTATGGATGTGATTATATTTTTGGTTTTTCACTGTGTTTGTGTTCTACATGTTTCAACACCATTTCCAAATAATCTCCTAATAAAGGCGGATTCTTTTCTGATTTGTCCGATTATCCTGAGGATTATGAACTGTTCTATTTTTTGTTTTCATTTTCTGAAAATCTTAATTAAAAAAAACCCTTCTTATGCCGTGTTTGGTTTGTGAGATTTGAAGAGGAATTTAGAAAGAGAAATAAAAAAGATAAGTGAAATGTAAATAAAATATATTTATATTTTATTTAATTTTACATATTTTTTTCTCTTTTCTTTTTAAATTTTTTTTCAAATTTCCTAACTAAATATAGCATTAATAAATTGGCTTTGGCCATTTTTAATGGGAGAAATTACAACTCAGCTTATCTTTTCCAAAAAAAGAATCAAAATCAAAATTAAATCAATGATAAGAAATTTAATCTAACACCTCTCTAATTTTTAGTAATGAAAGAAGTTGATAATACTTTTTTGTTTTTTTAGTCTAAGTTCCTCAGTCATATCCTCTCTCCTTTCTCTCCCTCATCCTCTCTTCTCTCTCTCCATGATTGTCAACCATTTAGGCGGCGCTGGTGATCATGTTCTTGACGTAATCGGTGTGGTCAGGGCAATTTGCATATATCTCTCTCTCTCTCAATCTATACTGATTTTGTGTGTGTATATATGTATCAGTAAGACACAAAGATGATGTTGATTAGATCAATTTGTCCTAATTGACACCCACTGTTGTCGATGATCTTGAGCCTGCATCCGTCCTCATATTCTTCTTTTTCTTCTTCTTCTGCTGCTAAAATTCAAGCGGAGTGAACGATCAAAGAAGGTCCCAGACACGATTGGACTCAAGATGAAATCAAGTCCATTTGGGACTCCCCTCTTCTCGATCTCCTCTTTCATGGGGTTAGCATACTCTCTCCCTCTCTCTGGATTCTTCTTGTTTGTGTGATATCTTGTTTGGTTGCCCAAAAAGCTAAAAAGAGGAAGAAATGTTACTTGAGAAAATGAGAAAAAACTCAATTGGAACTCGATTCACAAAATTAAAAAATTGAATTTTTTTTTGCATCCAGTTGGTTTTGTGACGGAGAAACAATAGCAAACTATTTGAGTTTTTAGTTAAAAATAAAAAATAAAAAAAATTGGTTGATTAAGCCACCCAAATTTTAAATTGCAGAATGGGTGATCATTGACAATAATAAACTTACTGATGTAGCGGAATTTGGACGAGGAGATGATGATGTGAGCAAATTAGATTGCAAGTTGTGTGAGCAAATCAAATTGAATTTTTTCTGGATTGCGTGAATTTTTTCCAGATGACTGTGTGAATTTTATCTGGTTGTGATCATTGTTTGTAATTTTGTGAATTTTCTCTGGCTGTATGAATTTTTCTAACTGTGATTACTGTGTGAATTTTCTTTAATTGTGGTCATTGTTTGTAATTTTGTGAATTTTCTATGGTTGTGGTTACCGTATGAATTTTCTCTGGCTATTATTAGTGTGTGAATTTTCTCAAACACTGTAGGATTGTGATGTGTCTAGAGAAATTTCAATGAAAATGTCCAGAAAAATTCTAAACATAAATAACAAACACTCAAAGAAATTTTAAGGGGATTCTAATGTGTCCAGAAAAATTCCAAACATGAATACACAAATACTTAACGAAATTTCTTTTGTTTCAAAATTTCTCTGAATCAAAGTTTCTGTGAAAAAATGTTAAGGGACCCCAACCACTATGAAAATATTGCATGTCCTTTATCCTACAAAATCTTAATAGCATGGATCTTAAAAAAACATTCCTAAATTTTATAAATATTAATAATTAAATTTATAATTTTTTTTATTAATCTGTAAATATATATACTTTTTTTGTTATCAAATTCTCCCTTTTTAATAAATCACTAAAAAGTTGTTCTTTTTTTTTTTTTTGGGTAAATTGCATTGACACCCCTAAAGTTTATGTTTATTACAGTTTTCCCTTCATATTTTGGAAATTACGTCCCCTTCCCTGAGGATTAAAGTTTTATTACACATTGCTCCTTCAGTTAGCTGACTGTTAAGTCAACTAACAGATTTTGCTGATGTCAGCAATTTAATTTTTTTAAATATTAATTTTTTCGTAAATTATATTGACACCCCTTACATTTTAGAAATTACAATCCCCTCCCCAAGGTTTAAAGTAACATTACCAATTGCCCCTCGGTTAATATTAGTTGAAAAAAAAAATCATTGAAAAAAAAATTATTTGAAATAAAAATTAATTGAAAAAAAATTTTGCTAGTCAAATGGTAAAAATGTCGAAAATTTAACAAATAATTAAATAAGTTACCAACGTAAGAAATGAATGACTTATCAAAAGATTTTTAGGCTATGTATGGTTTGATTTTTAGAAATTTTTTTTTAAAATTAAAAATTAATTTGGTTAAAAAATAAAAAATAAAAAATAATTATCATTTTTATATAATTTTTATCTTTCGAGTGGTTAGAAATAATTTTTTACAAATTAAATATATTTCTTCATATTTATTTTTATTAAATTAGTTTTTTTTTTTTTTTAAATGTCAAGGGGGATCCGTATTAAATTGAAATCTTAGGGGTGTCAATGTAATTTATCCTTTAAAGTATATGTAAAGGTTAAGGGTAAATATGCCATTTTAACTTAAAAGTTAACACCGTCAAATAATTACACTGACAAGGGGAGTTAGTGTAATTTTTCAAATGTGAGAAGGAAACTGTAATAAATATAAATCTCGGGAGGTGTCAGTGTAATTTATTTATTTATTTTTTTAATAAGAAAAAGGGTAACACTAAAAAGTTGTTCTTAAATCTTTATAAATATTAATAATAATTAAATTCATCATTTTCATTTTTATTTTCATTTTCGTGCAAAAATAAATAAGAACGAAGATGAAAATTTAAAAAAAAAAAAAAAAACAAAACAAAACAAAAATCCTTCCAATTGACTGACTCTATGTTCTGTTTGTTTGTGTTAGTCTGTTCGATGACAATGCTTTTTCTCCCATTTGGGATTTTAATTTCAGACTAAACAGAAGCCCCTTTGGTGGGTAGCACAGCCTTCTAATTCATAATCTTTTTTTTCTTTTTCTTTTTTATATTTAAAATCTATAAAAGTTATGTTTGGATTTAGAATTTGGATAAGAATTTCTCCTCATCAGTTTCTTCTCCAAACAAAAATCCGACATAAATTGCAGGTAATTTTCTTTGTTCTTGCAAGATTTTGATGGCAAAACTTGTCTTTGTTTTTATTTTTATTTGGCAACATTTTTAAATAGAAAAACATATTTTTAATTGTTTTCAAAAAATCTGCTCGAATTTGTTGCTTGGTGTTGATTTTGAATTGGATTTTTGTTCAATCTTGCCAGGCCAGATTTGTTCAAGTTGTTTTTTGTTCACATTTATATTTTTTTTGCTCACCAACTGTTCGACATTTGGTCTGTTATATGCAGAAATGAATTGTTTAAGTATATATGGACCCCAAAGCATCTCCAGTTTGCTCACCAACTGTTTGACAGTTGAATTGTGATGTATAGGAATGATCTGCTGGAGCAATTTTAATTGTGTAGTTTTGTGGATTTTTATTAATTGTTTTTATTGATACTAATGTACTTGGTAGTAATCTGCTGGAGCAATTTTCTGCTAGCAAGATTGATGCAGATGGTTGAGCAATTTCTGCTGGCAATTTTAATCTGCCCCATAGTAATCTGCTGGAGCAATTTATTGATACTAATGCTCTGTTTGACAATTGGTTTGTGATGCATAGTAATCTGCTGAATTTTTGTGATGCATAGGATTTTTTTAAGATGAGCAAGTTCTGTACTTTTAAGTTTGTGTTATAAGATGAAAAGTTCTATTTTTGTTGAACACTGCAGCAAAATTGTGGGTGATACTATGCTATCTTTGTAATGGTTTGGCTTTGTGGCCACCAAAAAAAAAAATATATATATATATATGTTCAGTATCTTAGGTATAGTGGCTTTCTATATGAAGTTGTTTTTACATGATATCATTAGTATTTGTGCAGCACATATTGGTTATTTTGCTTGGTTATGTTGACAATATTTGATTTTAACAATGCATAGTATCATGTACTTGCAGATCTGGCTGCCTGTGAAACTGAAGCTAGAATTTCATCTATTTGATTTTAACAATGCATAATATCATACACACAGAAACATACACATACAAACTGAAGAATAAAGAAACTTATTCTTTACCTTTTGTCCCTCCAAAAATCTTAACAATGCATTTTCTAGCTTTAGAATGCCAGTTAGTTTTTGTTTGTGTATGAAAATTGGACTGATAATTTTAAGAATTTCTTTCTTGAAAATTGGACTGATATTAAAGCTTGGTAAATTTCAAATTACAATAAAGACTAGCATAAATACATTAGGAAACTATGAAATTTAAAATACGTGTTCCTATGACTGGCTATGTAGTTGCCACAAGTGCTCGACGAGGTCTGATTGGAGTGGAGAATGAGTTTCTCTATCTCTAATGCGATGATGGCGTCGGATGAATTCCATAATTTCAATTGTATGCTCATGTGACACTGGTACAAGCGGGCTTTCATTTATTTGTTTATAGTCAAAGTTGTTTGCTCCATCACCATCTCGCTCATCCTCAATAATCATGTTATGTAATATTATGCACGCTTTCATAATTTCGTTAAGTGTTTGACGTTCCCAAGAACGTGCAGGTCCATGTACAATCGCAAATCGTGCTTGAAACACCAAATGCACGTTCTACATCCTTCCTTTCTTGAAGGAGATGGAATTATTTTCACAAATGTTGACCATTACGGATATATGCGATCGGCCAGATAGTATCCCATTGTATAGTCATTACAGTTGATTGAGTAATTGACTGGAGAAGCACGCCCTTTAGCAAGCTTGGTAAATACTAAAGATCATTCTAGCACGTTGATGTCATTATGAGACCTTGGTAATCCAAAAAACGCATGCCATATTCAAAGATCATATGATGCTACAATTTCTAAAATAATTGTTGGTTCACGAATATGACCAAAATACATACCTTTCCATGAGTCGGGCAATTTTTTCACTTACAATGCATACAGTCAATGCTCCTTAACATCCCAGGAAATCCACGGCTTTTACCAATAGAGAGCAATTTAACAATATCATTGCTGTTTGATGACCTCAAGTATTCATGAGAAAAAATTGCAACCACCGCTTCGACAATTTTTTGTAGACTTTTCATTGTAGTACTTTCTCCAATCTTTACATATTCGTTTATAAAAATTAGCTACTACTCCATAAGCAAGCATTCTAAGTGCAGCGGTCATCTTCTAATGAGAAGACAAACTGAGCATTCCAACACTATTTCTTTTCTGAACAAAATATGTTTCATGAGCTTCTAGAGCAGATTGAATACGAAGAAAAAGAGAACGGTTCATCCAAAACCTTCTTCAAAATACACTGGAAGGATATATGGGTGGTTTAGCAAGATAGTCGAGAAAAAGTCTTTTGTGGCCTTGCAAAGTATTACGCCTAATGAATGTACGACCTTGAACAGAACCACGACGTGATCTTGATCCTCTCTTGGTATCTTGTTGTTCTTCTTCCATACCAACCATTGTGATTATCTCCAGCTCATCATTAGAGTCAGATTCATTGAGAATCATATTGCGTACAGAATTGCGAGCCATAGAAAAAAAATAATGAATGGATGACAAACAAATTTGAATTGAGGTGGATGAAAATTAGAGAGGCAATGGTTTTATTTATATTAAAACAATATGATTGTTAGAAAAGTGACCCTTAAAATATGACCGTTGAAAAAGTGACCGTTGACTTTTTCAAAAATATTTGAAAAAGTAACTTTTTTGAAAAATATGATCATTAAAAAATTATGCCTATTGGAAAAAATATATTTTTACCTTAGCATCTCCAAAAAAATTATGAATGATCATTAAATTAAATAAATGAAATTGAAGCTTGATATTAAAAAAAAGAATAATGCTTGAGACCTTCATTCTTCACCTCTAATCAGTGGCAGATCCAGAAAATTGTGTTAGATGGGGCACTATTAATTATAATTTTTTATTTAAAAAAAAAATCATGATGAAAATTAAGATAATAATAATTTTATGAGTTAAATTTAAGCATAAAAAATTATATATTCATTATTAATAGGAACAAATTAAAATTCTATAATAGTGTAAAATAGCTCGGTGCGAGATGATGATGTAAGTTTGTAATTTTAACACAAAATTATCGATCAAAATTCATAATTTTAAAAAATAAAAACGCATTGTTTATAGCACAAACTATTATAAAATCTATTTAATTTTTATTTGATAGAAAAATATTAAAGATATAACATTGCTTATAAATGATGTGTTTTGAATGAAAATTATTAAACAGTTTTAGAATACCATATGACATTGCTTACGTGATACTCAAAGTATGAGAAATCACAAATCACACTAAATAATCTGTCAACTGCTTGAAAATAATGAGTTTATTATATCTAATCTATAAGATTTTTCGCTATACTATTGGTTTAAACTATTACATAAATAATATCACATAGTGCTCTCAAAGTGCCAAATAACTACTTGTTGTGAACAATACAATAAATTCTTAACCAAAAAATATGCTAAGAAAAAAAAAACATTTTGTATATAACAAGACGCACCAAAAAAAAATATTCTCAAAACTGAGGGGGCACGTGACCCCCTCGTCCTTATTTCCCTCCGCCAGTGCCTCTAATCCCACCCTCATGATGTGTCTAATAAGTGTCAAATTCTGATTTGACAAACATTCTATCATGTGGGGTCTAATCTCAATGTCACATCACGAGAGGTCATTTAAAGGTAATAAATTAGGAAGAAATAGTATTATTGTAATATTAATCATTAAAAAATATGTTTTGCAAAAAAAAAAAATACAAAAAAAGTATGATCAAAGAATAAATAAATAGAGTAAAGAAAGAATAGAGTCTATTGGAGGGAGTATTTAA
Organism: Camellia sinensis; assembly: GCF_055761805.1. Lineage (NCBI taxonomy): Eukaryota > Viridiplantae > Streptophyta > Magnoliopsida > Ericales > Theaceae > Camellia > Camellia sinensis. The sequence goes on from NC_138967.1 coordinate 175,190,299, forward strand.
AGAAGTAGCTAGTAAAAATAGAAAAGTAACTTTTCAGTCAAAATTTGATTAAAGCTTTGACTAAGCTGATGGAGATGCTCTAAGAGAGCAAATGAATCACCCTTATCTTCGTCTCCTCTCTACTCTCTTCCCCCAAACAAGTCAAGAACAAAGCTTCATTTGATTGCACACCCCACACACACACACACACACACACACACACACACAAGAAAAAAAAAACTCAATTAGAACCAATCTTTACTGGTGAGGTAAGGTTTGAAGGCTAACCTAAATAAATTCAGACAACAATATGTCGATTCAATATAGCATTCTTTGCCAAAACATATACGAGGTTACTAAAAAGTAAACTAACCACAGATTTGAGGATTAAAAATCAACAAGTTCGCAAACTCCACAAAAATCTTAAGACCTCCAAGTTTACGGTTGGTTTAGATGAGTCTGAGTTTATAGTTGATCCCAATGGCAACCTTAAGCCGTCGAAATACATCCAACAAAGAGACACAGAGTGACGATTGCACTAGTGGAAAAAACAATAGGATTGATATAATAAAATTGAGCTCCAAATATATTTCCAAAAGAAACAAAAAACAAGAAAAAAGAAAAAAAGAGACATTGATCAAATGGAAATCTTAAATTATCACAAAATTTGAGTCCAATCAAATCCAGCACTCTGGTTAACTTCAAATTCATGGTAAGCGAAAAATCTTAAAATTATCACAAAATTTGAGTCCAATCAAATCCAGCACTCTGGTTAACTTCAAATTCATGGTAAACGAAAAAATCAAGGCAAAAGGGAGGGGGAAAAAATAATATAAAAATCGGGCAAAGGTACAAAACTGTGGTCTATATAACCCTGGAGGGACCGCGATGAGAAGCACAGTTCACTGTTAATATCGAACCATGTCCTGAAGGCAATCATAGAAATGAGAAATTTGGATCTTCTCTTTACCGGAGTAAATGGCTTCCGCTCCCCCACCATGTTCTCCTTGGGCAGCCATTTCAACCACCATGTAGAGCTTCTTGATTGGCATCTACATAGCACCACATCAAACAATCAAGAGTAAGAAATCAAAATCATCTCATCCCAATGTTTCCCAAAGTCAACCTGGTTATTGCATTTTTTATTAGTTGTAATAACTTGAGTAATTTTTACTAGAAGCCGCTGAACTTTACACCTTTGTTTAATTAAGCCCTTAAGCTGTTTTTGTTCAAGTCCTTCAACTTTCCAAAGCGGTCCAATTTAGCCTTTATGTTACATTTTAACCCAAAAATCCTTTTTCCTAGTATTAAAAATTCCATTGTCAACCTCAGAAACTTGTGCTGGTGAAGAAGGGGGATTGGTTCTATGAGTTTTTATTTATTTTTTTTGTTTTGAAATTAGGAACATGAATTTTTATTAATTTTATCAATTTATCCTTTAGACAGGTCCATATAATGTATTTAATGGCAAAAAATAGATGAAATGAAACCGAAGATCCACATTGACTAATTTGGGAAGTTAGGGCTTCATTGATAAAAAATTGGGTCTAGGAATATGCAAAGTTCAATTCCTCGTGGCATCATTTACTCCAATAACTTTATCCAGGCTTTGGCATTATCCCTAAAAGGTTGTATATGAGAGTAGGCACACAAATATGTAGACGAGAGAGAGAGAGAGTAAAATTTATAAGCTTACATCATTCAAGGACTCAGCAGCAGCATCAGTATCATCCTCAGAGAAAACATTAAGCTGTTGTAGTACCTGTTGGGAAAGAGGACAAATATCATAACTTTAAAATAAAATGCGAGAAGAAGATATCACGCATGATATATAACAAGATTGCACCAGTTGACATGTTGAGTTAATCACTCCAACCAGAAAACAATTAAAAAAAATGAAAAACAGGAGTCAGCAAATTTGTAGAAAAAGTTAATAGCTAAACAATACTAGATTATCAATATGGTTAATTCCTTACTTCATAGCTAAAAAGTCATGCATACTTGTTTACATTTAACTGTTCATTATGGACACAGCATGAGCCCTAAATAATGTACCCCAAAAATAAATAAATAAATAAATAGAACAAAATAATAAAACAGGTTCGTGCAAGAAACATGACAATGCAGTCATAATCATGGTATTAAGAATGAAGATTACCTTTCTAGCATCTTCTGTCTTTAGTGTTGGAACATGGTATGTGACAGAAAAGGCATCACAGATGCCAACTGAATCCAAGAAAGACACCTCACTCGTAGTACCAATCACAAGAACATTTTTCCCCTGAAAATTTCAGTGATAAGTTTAGAAAAATAAAATATGATAACCAAATGAAATGAACACACAAAATACAGAAGATGCTTCCATGGCCTGAAGCCATAGAATTCATGGCCCAAATTACCGATTAAAGACGGACAAAACCAATATAACAATACAGTACAGCACATAAAATACATGTAACCCAATATGGCAGTGTAGTGAACCATCATCATTAATCAGCAAGAGGACAATGGTCCTCAATAATCAAATTTTTTTAAAAAAAGAAGTTCGATGCCGAAAGCATATTTAACTAAAGTAGGTTAAGGCTAAAAGCTTAAAAGTACTCATTTACATGGATACACACAAAGGGCATGAGAATTCTGTGGATGTGTGGGAAGGTTGTCTGGTATATAGTTGCCTTCTAGAGCTTCATAGAAATTGGTACATCTCGATGCCCTATTTTCAAATAATGAGAACATTTATAATATTCCCTATAGTGTTAGAACCTGGGTTACATTATCGATTGTTTTATTTTTTGTAGTTGCCTTTTATTCTTTGATAATGAATAGGTTAACCCAATAAAATGTCTTATGTTGGGTGCAAATGTCACTAAAACTGTCCAATATGTCAGGACCATTTTGCATCTATGTTCATCTAGTGAATAACAATTTGAACATATTTCAGACTCTTCGGAACATTTTAATGCTGGAACTCATTTAGCTTACAGATATCAGAAAAACATGTTGAGGGAAGAATAGTTCATCCCCATTCAACAAATGATAGAACTTATAAAATGCCTTCTCTAGAAGTAAATTTCTCTAAGAAGGGCCAATTCAGATGATATAACTTTCAAGTAAACAGAAGGAGATGAGTGAAATCTGCGACATTACCATCATGGTAGAGAATCAAGTAACCAAACATAAAGTTCAACAAAATAAATGCAACTTAACCATGATAATAACTCAGCCAATACAGAAATGGAATAAAGGAAAAACCTTGGGAGGAAGCCTTTTGAGAAGGACCATCAATGTTTGAGAAATCAAATTAGAAAACCGAGGTCCAATTGCAACATACTCCAGTAGCCTGCATTAATGAATGTTGAAAAGACTGATTACCAATGGAATGTAAGGACAGACATATTGCGGAACACAAACTTAGAATAAGCTGAAGTTACCTCTCAATGTCATCGAGGATAATAATGCTTAATGGTGACTTATAAGCATCCTCAAATACCTTCACAATCTGAGCACATTTACTGCTTTCACTAAGCCCAATCATTGTTTCAGCTGATATCTGTCATAGGCAAAAAAGTAGAATTTAAAAACATGAGAAAGAAAGCGAAGGAGGAAGGGTAGGCTATGAGGATTACTTACTATCTTGACATAGGGAAAATCGCTGTCAATACCAACAGTAGCTGCCATTGCAGTCTTTCCACTGTCCAAAATAAACAAGATTTAGAAAATGATCATTAGCTGATGAGGAAAAGAAACCAATGCATTTTTACCTGCCACTTGGACCTTCTAGAAGACAAGTAACAATTGGGCTTCCTTTGCTCACTCTAACTTGCTCAGTCAGTAGCATTGTTCTCTTATATATGTGCTCATGTCGTGCACCACAATTTACCACGCCATTCAGTCTGCAAATCTCATTCAATAGGTAGGAGGTGCATAAAGTCATTAGAATAAGAAAATTGAGTAGCTTCATTAACAAAACTACTTTAAGCTATATGTTATACTAGCACAATTCAACATTTGCATGCCCAAAGCATTTGTTAGACCCAGCATGATTGAAGAAATGTTTCTCTATAGAAAAGCATGCCAATTTGCATATAATTGTTCATAAGCTTTGGTCAGTCTCATGAATGAAATGGAAGAAATTTACCTACCAAAGTGGAACTATCTTAATTGGTGCTTACTGTAAGAAAACACCTACCATCACATTGTTCACAAATCCCAGTCATACTAATACTAAATCAACCATATACAATTCTTGATGTGACGAAACAGTAAACGTGCAAACCTACATGACGTGGTTTTTATACTAGTTTGAGCATATAAATAAATTTGTAGTGCATTGCACAACACCCTTGTAATTGTATGTTACATGTGACCCGAAGTACCCAGTGGGTAAAAATGATGGAAGGCAAATGCAGCTAGCCACTTCAGCAAAACCAATGAGTCAATGACTTGCCTATCATCTGATAATAGAACATTAATAAGTACGAATGAAAATTTTAGATTCTCTGTGTCCAATCATAGAGCAATATTACAAAGGTTGGGCAGCTAAATATATCCAAAATTCTAAATTAAGTCTAGAATGCAAGAATTAGAAACAGTTCCAAGCAATGCATTTGAAAGCCCATATTCGTAGTTAAGCTTTAGAAATGACATCCGAATTAAATGGGCCAAAGCTATTTAACAAATCAAGAATGGAACTAATGAAAAACAGAAAACCTACCTGCAGCGTTCAAGGTCATTGGTAGAAGCTCCAAATGCAGGTCTAACTTCACTGACGGCATTTAAAAAATCTTCCATTGTGACTTTGATACTCTCCTCATCCACTGGCTTAGTTAGGTCATCCATGCTTAATTGCCGGTTTAGAGCATATGATACTGCACTCTTTACAACACCTTCAAGCTCTGCCCCACTGTAATTCTTTGTCCGAGCAGCTGCATTTTAGAAAAATTACATTTTCTTAGCAAATTTTATTAATGAATTTGGTAAAGTGAAGCCACCCCTTCCTCCTCATACATGCTCATCTTGGAGAAAAATTATAACAAACATAAGTCTAAAACTCTATCTCTGTGTTGAGCTTCTTAACCATTGCACACAAGCATGCTCCAAAACTATTTTAAACAGATTTAATAAATGTAAAAAATTGGAAAATAATACAAAGTTTCAAGTTAGATAAAAAAAAACTCTGTTAAATTGCAGGATACTAATATCAAAGGAAACTTGATCGTTGCCAATCTAAAAAAGGGAAATTTTATAGCTAAATCTCATTTAAACTGTAGCATCCGTAGCGGTCTCATTCAAATAGGAAATAAGACATATTGGAAAATTCTACAGCCTCTGTAGCGGTCTCATTCACATAGATCCAAGAGAACAAGAAACAAGACATATTGGAAAAATCTTTATCTTTATAGGGCTAATTACACCAACCTTGCCTAAGGTTTTTAACAATATCAAGGACCTCCCCTAAGGTTTCTGAATTTACACTGACCTCCCCTACTTTATCTAACAATCTACAGATTACACCCCATATAATATCTGGCCATTAAAAACTTCACAGCATTTGCCAATGTCACATTTTTCTGGGTTTCTAAATTCCAAACATAACCCAAAGCACTCTTTCTCTGTGTCCCCATCGCTAACATTCCCATCCTTTCTCGCCTGATCATACGATGAATGGGGTATGGGAAGAAACACAGGGAATAAATCTCTCTCTCTCTCTCTCTCTCCACCATCAACCAAAATCCAATCTCCACCAGCAAGGTTACCTTCTTTATCAGTACTCATAGCATGTTCAGCCAATTGTTCATTAGAGCCATGTAGCGGAGATCGAAAGTTGTCTGTGGGGCATCAAATAAGTTCAAGAAGAGAACTAACATCTTTAGCAACAATACGTGCATATAATCGTATTCAATTTACATTTCCCACAAAAAAATCTCACAAAAGATGTTCAGAGAATAAACATGTTGATCGACAGTACTTGGCTAGAACATCATGCTAGTCCAAGACAAGAGTATTTAAGTGGAAAAGGATACCAATCATAAGATGACCTATCACGGCAACAAAAATGAATAACTCACATACCCAACTCTTGCAAGTTGATATCTGGAGCAAGAAAAGAATTTTCTTTCATCTTATTTGTATGAATTTGAAGAATTTGAAAACGTCCATTCTCATCAGGAAGGCTTATCTCCACTTGAACTTCCAAACGTCCAGGCCTAAAAAGCACAGAGTCAAAATTTAATACAGGAGGGCAGGTGGGGGGTAGGAGGTATTCTTCAAATGGTGCAGAAATTGTTACTTAAAAACTTGTTACCAAAAAAAAAAAAAGTACACAGATGAACTCTTACAAACTGAACATCAACTAAAAGTAACATGATACGATAACACAAAAAAATAAATAGACTAAGTTAATGTTAAATACTTTTGACATAAATCCAAAATGATATGGCAATAATACAATTTTTTTTGCCATTTCACTGTCTTATAAATTTCCATTTTGATCTATTCAAAAGAATTATTAGATAATGGATATTGAGGATTTTTCGTTTTTATATTATGATTCTTCAAATGCTATGTTTCTGCTATATTTTTAATCAGCAGCGTTATACCAGCTATTCGTAAAGAGAGAATATTATTTAGACAATATAGAAGAGGCATGGGATATAAAAGTCACCTCAAAAGTGCTTCATCAAGTAAATCCTTCCTGTTGGTCATCCCAATCAGCAAAACATTGTTCAGAGACTCAACACCGTCTATCTAAATAGCAAGCAATTTCCAATCAGTTCCTGTCAATTATTATGGTGATATAGCTGCACCACAGTGTGGAATCTTCCTAACAATTCTACAGACAAGTTAACCGTTAAACCAACCTTTGTTAGGAGCTGGTTAACAATGCTATCATGAACTCCAGTACCATCTCTAGTTGAACCTCTAGACTGCACAAGCAAACCAAAGAATAAATTGCAAAACTGAATAAATAAACGGTTGAAGACAGGAGCCATAACAGCAATAACAAACTGTCATAATCTATTGGGTAACACCAAAAAGATTGCAGAATGCCTACCAAATACATGGCTCATTATACAGTGGAAACATAAATAAATTCATGAGTAAAAGAATATGTAATCCAAAATCCTAATTGGTTATTAACATCAAGATAGAAGTGTCTTGAATAAGCTTGACTTCCAATCAAAACACCTTTAGACAATATAGAGTGTTGATGTACCATGAAATATATTTACTCACATTAACAAAATAAAGACTAAATATTGGGATTTAATTTTCTGATTGAGCACTGAAAAGTTAAAAATAGTTGTCAGCAAAAATAAGTTCTCAGAAGTGTGAATGTTAATAACACGTCAGATAACCTCTCAAAAGTGTGAAGTTACCTGGCCTACATTGTTATGACTTGAATATATAATTATATTTGAGGATGCGGCTTGTTTCTAAAGTACTCAACTCAAACCCTCAAATCACTAATCAACAGTTACTTTCATGATGAAGCAACAGTTGAACGTGCACTCAAACAAATTACTTTGCTTCAATGGAAAGGCAAAATGCAAAATAACCCATAAATAGTCTATTCATCATAGAACCGCCAAAACTCATACGCAACTCCATGAAAAATTATAGTAGCTAATGTTTTGCCATCCCACAATTTCAAGAAGCTATGAGAAACTTCAGGCTGAAGTTTTGAGAGCTCCTACCTTACAAATTGCATCAATTTCATCGAATATGATGACATGCAAGTCACTTTGATCCCCTGTAAGAAATGGAAGCATTATACATCAGAGAGAATGACCATAAGTAACTTCTTCCCTAGTTTAACCCTCTTACCTCGAGTTCTCTGGTCCTGTTCAGCATCAGCAAATAAATCTCTCACATTCTTCTCAGTTTCACCAACAAATTTGCTTAACACTTCAGGTCCATTGATAATCTAGAGTTCACAAAATCATTAATCATATACAGCAAACATTAGTGAGCTAGTATAAAAGTAGACAGGAGCATAATATTAAATATGGTTCCAAAAATAATTCAAGAATATTTAATCAGCATGGAAACCAACAAAACTATACAACTAGCATCAACAAGAAATGTCCCAATGCATCTCCATTGTGGCATGCATAAAAAGACACCATGCACAGGTGCAAGTTAGCAGAAACTTCGAGTACATAGAATAGGATAGTGAGCTTTTACAAGCCCCTATGTACTCCGAACTCAAGAAGGCTATCCTCATTAAGGAAGGGGTGAATATGAAGAAAAAAAAAATTATAAACCCCAATACAGTGGAAAGAAAAAAAATAATATCCAGCAAGACATTTGATAAGTCTAACCAATGATCATGTATAGCAGATATGATTAAACCCAGAAATGAACCAAAATTGACTATTATAGCTCAATTCCAGCGACCAGCTATAAGAATTACCCCCAAAAGGTCAATTCCAGCGCACAATTAATCTGAAAATTCAACAAGTACTTATTTAATCCCAATCAGGAATTGGAAAGCAAATATGTGACTGATCAGGCCCAAATGGTCCAACCTCTCTGTTTTGATATAACTCAACATCTTTTGTTTAGGTCCTTCTTCTCCTCTTCTTTTTCTTGTTTATTCATATCATCTGTTGTTCAAATATTGGCTAATTGGTTTGCATCAATAGTGCCATTACACCATGGTTTTTATTATTTTTGATATATTGACAAACCTCACAAATATTAAGTGCACCATTTTAGCTTTTTCTTTGAATCCCCAAACAATATCAAACCATGAATTCCCCAGTTCATGGGAAAAAGAAGTAAAAACATATTGACTAGGGAAATGTCACATCATGTTGCATTCAAGAGAAAAATGAAAAGAACACAAAACCTAAACAATCTAACCCCAAGTTGAACTACCAAGGAGTGTGACGAAAACAAGTCTGCTTCGATGAATTGCCTTGCAATTAATGTGCTAATCAATTAGTAAGTTATTAGAATTTACTAATTCAAATATGCAAGAGTATTCCACCATAAAATACTGTTTCCAAGAAATTCAATGGTTTAAGGAGAGTATGGGAATAAAGAGAGAGGCGATGCCCTAGAAGGTTCCCACATCTGAAGATACTCCTCTTGTAACTCAAAGAATTTTACAACAATTTTTTGTGATTGAACTACGATCTAACATAAAACACCAAGATTTCTGAAACCCATGCAGGAGCTCAGTAAGATCATGGTGGATCCTCTTTGGCATTGTACTAAGCGTGTGCAGTGGGCATGCAATTCCAATAATGACTTGCTAAAAATCGTCGGTATAGCAGTCGACAAGAATAATTGAGGCAAATTATGCAGTAGGTAGATGCTCGTGTAGGCAGAGAGGAGCAATCCAGGATAATTGCTTCATTAGTGCAGTTGCAAGATTGGGAGTTGCAGTAGGTAGATGCTCTTCATTAATTCCAATAGTGACTTGCTAAAAATCGTCGGTATAGCAGTCGACAAGAATAATTGAGGCAAATTATGCAGTAGGTAGATGCTCGTGTAGGCAGAGAGGAGCAATCCAGGATAATTGCTTCATTAGTGCAGTTGCAAGATTGGGAGTTGCAGTAGGTAGATGCTCTTGTTGATCTACTGTATGGGAGAAGTGCTTGGGTGGTAGAGATGTAGCCTGAGGTGGAAGGATGGCTTCTGTAAATGGTATATATTCAGTGTGAGGCTGCAATATAATAAGTTAAGCGAAAAACATGCTGCCTCATCCATTGAAAAAGGTAGTTGAAAGTCCAAAGTGCCTTAATGGGGCAGTATTTACCTGGACTTCTGCATGGACTAATGATTTATAATATCTCAGGGGTATTAACTAATTGGTGCTGCATATGTGTGAGGGCAGAAACAGCAGCAGTAAATATCTTATGGTGTTTGACAGGGCAAGTTCGTCGTGTTTGCTTCTGCCTTTGTTTGGGGTTCACTGGATGATGCTGCATTCAACAACAGAGTTGCTGGGATGCTGGGAAAGGGGCTGGCCAAATAGGAGACAAAGAGCTGTATGGAAAGCACTAGTAGTTTGCCATGGCCGACCATTTGAGAAAGAAGGATTGTTGCATCATACAATAAGGCAGGTGCTCATGAGTTTCTTGGTTTTCTTGAACTTTTTTTCCCCTTATTTTCCATCTAGGAGAGGAGGGCATTCATTCTTGCTGATCTTTAAGAAGTTATAATTCATAGATACTAAAGGCTAGGGTTGGCTGCTTTCAAGATATTTTGTTCCGTTTTGCTAGTGTGTGCAGTCCTGCATACTCATGGGTACTTGGGCCTGCATATCTCCTCTCCATTTTCTATATAATGTGTATCCAAAAAAAGAAAAAGAGATGACAAAAGATGCATGCTCCTAAAGTTATGGAAACATATTGAAGAAAAAACATCTCCATATTCACCAAGTCAAGTTTAATAATGGAAGCAGGGCTATTGAAAGATGGGAGTTCCATAGTGGAAGCAGAGCTATTAGGATTTAAAAGTTGAACATATTGGTATAAATGCTCAGAAATGGTAAGGTCCTGGCCGGAATTCTTTCACAAAATTTTTAGATAATGTCTCCAACAATTCTACTCAAAAAGTTAATGTAAAGCTGGCAATGCTCATTTCTTCCCAATGAGTAAAAATGCAATTCAAGCATCAAAATGTTGATAGAAGAACATAAAAACTTCAGCTTGATATTTTGTGTGCCATATTAGGTAAATAGATAGACCGCACACAATAGGTTGAGATAACTTTGATCACCTAAACTTCACAATTGTTCTATTCTTGATACGAACAAACCAATCATCCCGATCATTCAAACACTTGACCAAAATTAATAAACATAAATGCAAACAACTTACAACAATGCATAAAATGTTTCCCATTCCAAAAGATGCCAATTCCGGTTTTAGCTAATGTCAACCAATGATGAGTAAGTTTGTATCTAAAGGTAAATCAGAAATAGAATAACCTGCCATTCAAACTGACAACCAGCAATATTTTCTCAACATGGATATACAAAAACCCAAAGAGCGTCTCACTAATATACCTTTGGATCCTTCCCATTTAACATTTTTCCAATCTGGCGAGCCATTAGAGTCTTCCCAGTACCAGGGGGTCCATAAAGAAGCATTCCCTTCACATGCTTGATGCCCAGCCTGAAAACATAATTTTTTTTCAACAACAGACATGTTAATAATTTTTTTTATCCACAAAATTTAAACCCAGACCGGATAATAGTGAAAAGACACATGAAGAAAACGTTACTTATTGGTCACATGTGGAGGAAACACTCTAGATGCAAAAGCTCTTCGAAATATATCTGAAAACTCTGCACCTAAACCACCTATACCCAGTGATTCAAGATTAAACTCTTTATGCCTAAAGATGTTGCTGCTAGCTGCTTCCCGCTGGTTGACAATCTGCATAGATTTCAGTTGAATATAATGAACCAGTACATCACACCCATCTAAGTGAATTTAAAGCAATCATTGTGGACAATATAATCATATAAATTAAAACAGAAAGGAGAGAGGCACGCAAGCATACACATTTCAGCAAACCCCTGATTCATATTAAAGCAAGCTATCATTTGAAAGCTTAACTCAACTAATAAATGTGAAGTCAAGAAATCATACAGCAAGGACGATGGAATATTACCTTTATTCCACTGGAATTTGGTGCTTCGAAGACAATATATGTCTCAGTTGAAAGCATCCCTCTTTCAATACCTTTTGATTTTTCTTGCCCCTCTATAGCAGCTTGATTAACGGTGAAAATATAACCATTGCCATGATACTCAAATGTTACCCTCTGTCCCGTTGTCATAACCTGCATGTCATGAGGCCTCAAAGTCAATTTCAGAAAAATATAAACCAGACTACCAACAAATACTGCTTATTAATCCATCACAATAGTCAACTTCATATAAATGGACAGATTCTGCCAAATCACTTTGACTTCAAGTTTCAACACCTAAGTGGCCTACATGGATAAACTGGCCGCAGGGCCCAAGCATTTTTTTTCAAACATTATTCGTATTAGCTTCTTAGAAAGATTTGACATGATATTCCATTTAGTTTTCACAATACACATTCTGAAAGAGCAAGCATTTGTGTTATAAATCACTCGCAAGCCATGGATTAGACCATATCATATTCCCACTAGCCAGGAATGAAGCACAGCATGTGAGAAAAATATATGTAGTGTCGTGTTTGTGTATAAGTTGCCAGGAAAGCAATGAAAAATAATTTTGCTGATCCTCTGCCAGAGCAGAAAGGATATCTACATTTAGAAAAACATGAAAAGCAATTGGTTGAATTACCTTTAGAGTAAGCGACCCTAACCGGTAATAGTGCCTATAAATATATGGGGGGAAATTAAGTAAGGAAAACCACTACCAGCTATTACCTGGTTGATAAATCTCTTCCGAACCTGCTGAGACAAAAGAACAGCATCAACCTGCCAAACGAACAAATTCAGTAACTTCCCTGGAGCAATAGCACAAAAGTCATGACAAAGGGCAGCCGTTCATCGCTAAGCATAAATCAAGCAACCAAATGAGGCAAAATGCTTTCAACTATCAAAACAACATAAAATTCTAGTTGGTACGAACCCATCATATCAGGCTGCAATTGATAATGTATTTTCCAAAAATGTAAAATGGAAAAATGGTCATACCTGCTCATCTTTAGCCCCTTTCTTTACAAACTCCAATTCAAGAGTAAGCAATGCTAGGTTGAAGTCTTCAGGTGGAACAAATCTAGAAATATTATCACCACAAAGCATTAAAAATTTGGTAGAAACACAGCAATAGCAATCAACAATTCCTTACTAATTTATGATCACCTGCTCATGGATATTGTGTCCCCAGTAGAAACTTTTGCATGGCGACGTTGGATGGCATTGAGGGCAATGTGGCCATTAGGTATGCTTTCATGTGCAGTAAGTTCTAGTCAAGGCAACAAGGGACTATAGCCCATTCAAGAAACAATCTAACGAGTGGGTATCAATAAATATTTTTTCTCACATTCCAAACATGTATAGAATGCTTTTGTCTCGTCTAAGTTCTGATATAGCATTATACATCCTCATGGACCAATTGACAATGTGTAAATTGCAGCTACAAACATATGTGAAACCACGCAAACCAAGAATTTATACATCTTATGGTTCTCACAGTGCTAGGAACATGAACACACCTATCAGGGTGCCATGCTGACCAACATGTGTCATATACCATCACTAGTTGGACAAACACCAACATGTGTATGAAATATCCAAACCTATTCTACTACTTTCAAATAAATTTCAAGTGAATGCATCTATGGCTTGGACACGTGAAACACGTCTAAGGTCGTGGCGCAAGTTTGAATAAAATAAAATGGAGGCTACAAATTAAAATAAAAAAGAACTATTAATTTTTATAATAATTGTCCCCCCCCCCCCGGGGGGGGGGGGGGGTTTCCATGTTTGAAAATCTAAACATTTACAAGTTCCAATTTGCTAGAACTTAAGGTTTTTAAAAGTAAAACATAAGTGTTTTCCATTTCAACTTCTTTCCAAACATATAAATAATAAAGTTACAGGTAAATACTTAACCCCTTAAAAAAAACTCCACAATAAAAATATGAAAATAATTGTACCGACAATAACCGGATTCTAGGACAAAAATGAACAAATTCAAGGAATGAGAAAGGGTAAGGCTCAGAGGAATTTCCAGATGTGGAGCCCTAAACTGATCAGATGCATCTATGGATCATTTGCTAATCCATTTCCCATTCTCATTGGACAACTGGAGTAGTTTCTTAAGTAAATTCAATTTGTCTTGAGTTATAAGTTATTCCCGAACCCCAATTAATTATATGCACAGTGGGTTTGCAGAGCTCCAGATATCAAGTACCAAAGCTAAATGTAAAGGACCTCCTTTAAAAGTTTGGATCCATATAAACTAAGGAATAGAATAATTCAAAGAACAATAGTTCAGAGTGTGTAATTGAGTCCACTATTGTCAACATAGAGGCCTTTTGAGGTACTTAGGTAAAGTAAAAGCTCAATTTAAAAGGTGACCCCTTCAATCCCTTTTGCTCGAATCTTACTTTTGTGAACATGTTGTATCTGTACTACCCACTATTGTGCCTATCATATAGGAAAATGGAGAAGAACCCAGAACCACATTCAAATGTAATGTTAGCATTCAATGAAAAACACAGTACGGATCAAAATCAAATAAATAAATTGAGCAACAGTCCAGATTTAATCAATCTCAGAAATTCAATACAGACTTTCTTTCATTAGTACTTATGAATGTGAATGCAGCGGAACTCACATAACCAACTACATGTCTGTGAGTTGATAAAATGGATGGCATTTCTAATACTACTTTCATGATTTAAAGAAAACATTTTTCCATGTTTGGTGGTAGTGGTGGCCGTGGTGATGACGGTGGTGTGGTGGCGGTGATCGTGCGGTGACATTTGATTAGAGTGAAAAATATTTTCTTCCAAATAGGCTTGTTATGTTTTCCATTTAATTTCATTTTGCATTATACAAATGCTATAAAATACGAAAAACATTTCCCCAAACAAACGGAACGTTAGTCAAATTAATCTATCTACATACACCCAGAAAAAATAAAACAAACAAATACCATAATTTTTGATGACTTTCCAAGCAACCAAACATGGAGCAATTGCCAACGAATTGGGCTAGAAAACAACATAAAATTTGAACAATGCATCGCCAAACTAGTAAATAAAAAAAATAAAAAAGAGGAAGAAAAGCAAAATTCACACCGATCGGAGACCACAGTGCAACAATTTAGACATTATGAGTGTATAAGAATAGAGAAAAAGGATATGATAGAGACAAAACAAAGGCGTCGCTGACGAGAGCGAAGGCGAGATTGGATCCGGTGAGGGTGAAGCTCCGGAGATCTGAGGGAGAGCAATATGCAAAGTTGGTGTAAGCGAGGTCTTTACCAGGCGTGTTGGTCACGATCATCTTCGACCCTGATCTCCCCGCCATTGCTGCTGTGTCTGCAACATACAGATCGCAGAGAGAGAAGTTTTTGTTGTTGTTTTTTGCTTTGGTTCGAAGGAATGGAGAGAGAGAGAGAGAGAGAGAGATGTGAATGTAGAGTCAGTTGGGTTTCCTTCCAGCCAGCTTGGGAAGATCGGGCGGTTCACGCCAGATTGGATTGAGCCACCCGGGCCAGGTCTCATGAGAAATATCTGTTTCCTGACATCATTAATGGGAGTTTGGTTAAGAGATTTTAGAAGAGGTTTAAAAAAAAAAAATTTAAAATGGTAGGCCAAATATAAATACAATCTATATAATAAGTCACAAAGGTTTTTCAAAATGTCTAAAATGTATGTGGGATACATTTTGATTCAAAGGCTCAGATGAATACTAAGTGTATATGGATGGTTTAGATCAATGGGTGTTCTCGCCCAACACAGTTCATTTGATTTGTCTGTGTTTATATCAGTATCTACTCTCTGTCTCCCCCATACCCTGTGTCTACCATCTATCTTTCCATACCCTCTATCTACCTTCCCTCTCTATCTCCCTCTCTGTCCACCGTCTGTCTACCTTCCCTCTCTATTTCTCTCTCTGTCTACCATCTGAATTCCTTGCTCTGTTTTTGTGTTTTTGAGTTATACGGGTGAGTTATACGGTTTGGATTTGGATTACACGGGTGATATGCATTTTATTATGGTGTGTGCAGATTTGAGTTATTATGGTGTGTGCAGATTTTATTGGATTACACGGGTGATACAAATCAAAAGAAATTCTGCAAATCAAAAGAAATTTTGCAGATCAATAGATTTCTTTTCTTTTACACAGTTAAGAATTTCTTTCTAGCAGTTAAGAAATTCTAAGAAATTCTGGATTACTTGAATTCAAATTCTGCACAGACCAATCATTTCACCATCTTCTTCTTGAATTTTTTTTTCCTTCTCTCAGCTTTTGCCTTCATCAGAGCTTCTGTGAATCACTCTGACCACTCTCACCGTTGTTCACTCCAGCTGCGACATCACTTCGGCTGCTCGACATCCTGCTCGGTTAGTTTAGAAAATATTCAACAGACCACTATACTTCTATAATTATATCTGTGTATTAGTATACTGGTATAAGACAGTCATGTCAAAAAATATTAGCCAAAAACAAGCTAAGCTTCTATATAATCCTTGAAGCATATTGATATTAACTACCCCTGTTTGGCTCCCATTTTTTTCTCCTGTTTTTAATTTTAGTAAATTTTATATGCAAACATATATATAGGTTGCTAATATAACAGGTATGGATCCAAATTTATTAAAGAACTTAAATAGATAGATAAAGATAGATAAAAGATGTATAAAGAACTTAAAGCTTCTATATAATCCAAATTCATTTCAAGCTCCTATAAAGAACTTAAAGCTTAAAGCTGAAGTTTAATGCTCCTATAAAGAACTGTTATATAGGTTGCTAATATAAAGAACTGTTACAAGTTTAATGCTGAAGTTTAAAGCTTAAAGTTTAATGCTCCTATAAAGAACATATATATAGGTTGCTAATATAACAGGTATGGATGCAAATTCATTAGAGAACTTAAATAGATGGATAAAAGATGTATAAAGAACTTAAAACTTCTATATAATCCAAATTCATTTCAAGCTCCTATAAAGAACTTAAAGCTTAAAGCTGAAGTTTAATGCTCCTATAAAGAACTGTTATATAGGTTGCTAATATAAAGAACTGTTATAAGTTTAATGCCGAAGTTTAAAGCTTAAAGTTTAATGCTCCTATAAAGAACTGTTATATAGGTTGCTAATATAACAGGTATGGATCCAAATTCATTAAAGAACTTAAAGCTTCTATATAATCCAAATTCATTTCAAGCTCCTACTTGATCATCCCAAATAGTTAGATAAAAGATGTATATTCTGCATTTATATCTGTGTATACTACAATTTCTAGAGGGATTGTAAAACTGATACACATATAGCACTTTGTACAAACTTCATTTCCTTCCATCATCAATCTACTTAGTGACAAGTAACAAAGGGTGTAATAGAGATTTGATTTTTTATTTAACATCTTTTCCCCTCCCCTTATCAGATTACATTTTCATGTCCTAATTTCAATTTGACATCATAATAAATATATGGATACCAAATTGGTAATAGTAAATATTCACACTCACTTTTTTGTCTTGCTGATATAGATTTTCCTACCTCAACAAAAAGAAAAGATGTTCTCAAAAAAATAAAAAAATAAAAACACATTGGCTGTTAAAGGCAAGATGTGATCAATGGTTTTCAAACATAAAGGAATTGTTTTGTTCATTTGTTTTTTCTTATTTTTTTTTCTTTTGTTATTGAGCCAACTGATATATACGGATGAATTTTTTCCTTTTGTTATTTCTTTGCTATTGAGTAAAACTAAAGAAGAGTAAACACTACCTTACGAAGGTATGACATTAGGCAACTAACATATTTCTCTGATAGCACAGAGGAATAATTACTTTGTTCCCATATCAAGGTTCTAGAAGAATAATCTTCAAACTATGATCACCAATACATATATGCTTGATTTGTGATATGCTCTTCTGTGTGTGTGGGGGAGGGGGGGGAAGCAAATCCCATTCCACCAATTACAAACAATGCCCAATAGTATTATGACATAAATTAATCAGTTACAAGGTTCAACACGTTTCCATTAAGAAGCATGTGGATACGTGTTGGTGTTTTATGTAAATTCACAACCTATATGCTCTATAGGTGATATGCAAGTAAGCCTCAACTTAATTAGGTCATATCATGTATAACATTTTTATGGTTGAAAACATTTATGAACCTGCAAAGAGGTCTATAATGTTCTCTTTGTTAATCTGTTTGCACATTTTATGGAGCTCTTTAAAATTTGTGGTTTACTTTTATGGATGATGTGTCATGGTATATGCTTTTTGTAGTTGCAAAGGCTATTTTTTTTATCACCAAAATCACTTGGCTCTGTTTTTTATTACCAAAATCACCAAAAATTCTGCTCAATGTGTTTACTGTCAACTGTTTATCACCAAAATCAGAAATTTTTTATCACCAAAAAAACATTAAGCAAAAATTAGTTTGGTGTTCAAAAAAAAAAAAAAGGTTAATACACATTAGTTTTGTGTTTACACGTTAAGTATTCTAAATTTTTTTACAGATATTGATATGCTTTAGTACGTAGAAAATACGCTAGAAAATTGGCGTAGAAAAGCATTGAATTCAGTTTACAGACAAACTATAGAATAAGAATTCTTGATTCTCATTTTCTTCAAAAGAACTGTAAGTATTAAATTTAGAATTTAATATTGCTAGGTTCTAACATATATACTATATTGTTGCTTTTATGGAACATCAAACTATAGACAAAATAATAATAATAATAATATTATTAATTTGAATCATCAACTAAGAAAATATTAGGTGTATTATATAAAAAGATTCTGTATATACAAATTGTGCATAAATTTAGTTTTAAAAAATTTGATTTGTTTGTTTACTTAATTTGATTTGTTTGTTTACTCCATAATGTTTTCCCTTTCTATGATCACACTCCACCTCCATATGGTATTTTTATATTTTGGACCCAAAACTACCAGTTCTTTAATATAAATTTAGTTCATGATAGTATCCAATGCTAAAATGGAGGGGAAAAAAAAACATCCACTCAAAACCATCCTAGGTCCCATAGCTAGCTATATTCAAGGAGATGCTTGAAATACAAGTAACCAAAATTGGAAAGAATAAGCCTTCTTGATCAGCTTTATATGTTCAGTGCACGTAGAATTGGAACAACAAAGGACTTCAAATAAGAAATTAGAACCTGTTGTGTGCTCATTGTAATAGTGTTGACTGAAATCTTTCTTTCACATATAGTAATTTTGGGGAGTAAAATTGATTATACAAATAATAAAATTCCAAAGATCTTTAGTGCTCCTCTTTCTATTTGATTTTACACATAGATCTTACACAAAGATCTATTTGATTTTTTTTTCTTCTAATCAGCTGTTGTTCATAGAAAATTGGCTAAACCATTAAAGGTATCCTACTTCTTAATATGTTGTTTGGCTTCCATTGGGAATTAAATTATTCAATTTGCTTTTAGTTTATGATTTTTTTTAAAAAAAATTTAATATTATCATTTGTAAATGTTTTGCAATAATAGATTAATCTACAACAATAGATAGATTAATCTGCAATAATAGATTTATCCAGTTTAATGTAATTCATCATCTAGATTAAAATGTAATTTATCCAATTTAATCTTAACATTATGTTTCTTAAATGGATTTAATGTTTTAAAAGGTTTTGAATTTGAATTAATACTTGATGGGTTTTATTTTTTAAATGGGTTTTAATTTATTTACATTTTCTTGACAGTATTTAGTTCTGAGGTGTTGTGTGCTTTTGGATGATTTTCATTTCAAATAGCTTCGGGGAGTTGGTCTAACCAATTTGTTATGTTTACACTTGAAATTGGAATTACTCTACAAATTTTTTTGCATTTCAGGCCCTTAATACACTTGACAGTATCAAATGGAGAGTAAATAAACGGGTTCTTGGTATCATAGACAGAATATGTGCTAGCATTTTGATAGCAATTTGGTAGAATATCACATATTTCTGCTTCTTTTCTTTTTTTCATTACCAAGATGAGTTGAATGCCTACATTATAGATTTAGTAATATTTTTTTTCTTTTTATTATAGATTTAGTATACAATAACTTTAATTTCTGTCAGTGTTTACAATTTTTTTTTACTTGCTCTTATATTTTGATTTGCAATATTGGTGAACATTATAAATCTTATACGTTTATTTCTTAATTTGCATTAACATTAGGGAGAGTTATTATTTTATTTGAGTTTTGTAGAGCATGTAATACAAGCAAAAATGTTACAAGTTCTTTAAGAAAAAAAATTAAATATATTTTTTATAACTGCATTTTAATCTTAAAATTATTTACATCGTGCCTTCTGTCAATTTTGATTAAACATTGAGCAAATTATTGTGAACCAAATTTCTCTCAGAACTATTAAACATTAAGGAAATGTGTCTCTCATCACCAAATTTCTGTCAATTTTTAATCAAAATTATTGTCAATTTTTTTAATCAAAAAAAAAAAAACATTAAGCAAAAATTGGTTTGGTGTTCAAAAAAAAAAAAAATGGTTATACACAATGTGTTTACTATCAACTGTGTATAATAGTTAGTCTGTCAATTATTGTCAATTATTTGAACTATTAAGCAGAAATTATTTGAACTAAATTTCATCAAAGAATTAAAAAAACATTATGTGAACCAAATTTCTGTCAATTTTGATTAAACATTAAGCAGAATTATTGTGAACCAAATTTCTCTCAGAACTATTAAACATTGAGGAAATGTCTCTCATCACCAAATTTCTGTCAATTTTTAATCAGAATTATTGCAAATTTTTTTAATAAAAAAAACCATTAAGCAAAAATTATTTTTTCATCAAAGAATTACTGTCAATTATTTGAACTATTAAGCAGAAATTTGGTTCTCACACATAAGGTTGGTCTCAAGGATGAACAAAAAATTTCACCAAATCTCCAATAATAATACTTCTAATCTTTTTTGATAATATTTTAAAATAGAGTATGGATAGGAGATGGTTTTTAGGATAAGTTTGGAATTTTTTTGAAAAGATTTGAAGATGCAAAGAGAGTAAGGATTGGAGTATTCATATCAGATCAAGCTTTTAATCAAATTTTCACTCAAATTTGATGAACAGAGAGAGAGAGAATAAGTTAAGTAATTTACTAATCATAACCATTATGGTTTGGTTGTCCCGACTCTTTATTGTTGTTGTTAGAACTTAAAGCTTGGATTACGATTGGTTGTCCTAACTCCGGTGGGTAAATTGAAGTATAAAACATTTAGCTGATTACGCCGCTATTACTAAAATTGGTCTGTCTTAAATTTTTAAAATTTGGTCAAGATTTGTTTAAATTTGGTCAATTTTGCTGCATTATTAGAAAGAAGTCAAGTACTCTCTCTCATACCCTAACCCAAGGACCTTCACAATTATTTATTTTTTGATTCTTCTTGGAGGCTTGAGTGCTAAATATAGTAGTAGTGGGTAGTTTTGTAGATTAACTTGATATTGAAAATCATGTGGGCATTGCTTGTGGCCTTAGTGAGGCATAGTCGGGTTGCTTCATCGTAGTTATGTGATGATATCTTTTAATGTAATATGGGCTTTTATTCTCCCTTTTATTTATTTATTCTTTCCAAAATAAAAACCTAGGCTTAGGCGCCCATAGGATTGTTTGACAAAAAGGCATTATTCATTTCTATTCAACTTACTAAACCATCAAGCGCATCATTAATCACTGGAATGCTCAGTTGAAGAACTCTACATGCTCAATTTTATTTTTCAAAAATAGATGCAATCAACCATGATTTAGTCACCCTTTTAATGAAAGAACATTTCATTTAGTAGGTCACACATGTATGCAAGATATAGAGAGAGACATCACTACGATATACCTTTACACAAAAATTGTACCATTCAAACGTAGTATATTTGTTGTGTGATTCTAAAAAGAAAAAAACTATTTTTTTTCATTTAATTTTTTTTTTTTGAATATCTACAGCTCCTAATTAAAAGAAAACTTTGAAAGACTTGGCATTTTAACATTTATGTGTAATATGACAAGAGAGTTTTTTTTTTTTTTTTGTACAGATGATAAATATTTTTATCAATTTTTTTTTTGAATATTTTTTTAAAAATATTTTCGTGCTCTGTGTTGTACAGATGATAATTATTTTTCATAATTTTTTTTTAATATCTAGGGTTTCTAATTAAACGAAAAATTTCAGATACTTGACATTTTAACATTTATGTGTAATATGGCAAGAGAGTTTATGTTTTCTTTTTTCTTTTTTTTGGCACCTTTTTAAAGGAGTATAGTATTCTATGTTGTATTTCAAAACAATCTGGTGAATGTATATATGTGTATATTACTTTAGTTGTCTTCATGAAAAAAAATGTATTAAACTTACAAGTATTTAACTTAACCCAAGTATTTAACATAATCCGTTTTGCTTTGAATCAAATTCACCAAGTATTTAACTTAACCCACAAAAATGTATTCAACAATTTATTATAAAAAAAAAAAATTGTACCATTCAAATGTAATATATTTGTTGTATGATTCTAAAAAGAAATGGATTGTTTTTTTTCAAATTTTTCATTTTTTTGAATATCTAGAGTTCCTAATTGAAAGAAAAATTTGAAAGACTTGGCATTTTAACATTTATGTGTAATATGACAAGAGAGTTTATGTTTTTATTTTTATTTTTATTTTTTTTGCACCTTTTTAAGGGAGTATAGTATTCTATGTTGTATTTCAAAAAATTCTGGTCAATGTATATATGTGTGTATTACTTTAGTTGTCTTCATGAAAAAAAAATGTATTAAACTTACAAGTATTTAACTTAACGCAAGTATTTAACATAATCCATTTTACTTTGAATCAAATTCACCAAGTATTTGACTTAACCCACAAAAATGTATTTAACATTTTGTTATAAAAAATTAAAAACAAAATTTGTACCATTCAAATGTAGTATATTTGTTGTGTGATTATAAAAAGAAAGGGACTGTTTTTTGCATATATATTTTTTTTTTGAATATCTAGAGTTCCTAATTAAAAGAAAAATTTGAAAGACTTGGCATTTTAACAGTTATGTGTAATATGGCAAGAGAGTTTTTTTTTTTTTTTTTTTGGCACCGTTTTAAGAGAGTATAATATTCTATGTTGTATTTCAAAAAAATTTGGTCAATGTATATATGTGTGTATTACTTTAGTTGTGTTCATGAAAAAAAAATGTATTAAACTTACAAGTATTTAACTTAACACAAGTATTTAACTTCACCGAGTATTTAACATTTTGTTATAAAAAAAAAAAAATTGTACCATTCAAATGTAAAAAAAAAAAATTGTACCATTCTAAAAAGAAAGGGACTGTTTTTTTTCATTTAATTTTTTTTTGAAAGACTTGGCATTTTAACATTTATGTGTAATATGGCAAGAGAGTTTATGTTCCTTTTTTTTTCCACCTTTTTAAGGGAGTATAATATTCTATGTTGCATTTCAAAAATTCTGGTCAATGCATATGTGTGTATTACTTTATTGCTTATAAAATGGCTTTCTTATGTGGTGAATTTTTTTTTTTTTTTTTGGCATAAATTTATGTTTGGACTTTCCAAGTCATAAATGGTGAACTTCAAAATATTTATGATTATAATGGGTTTTAATTTTGGTTTTAATTTCATCTCTATAAAATTGAAGTCAATTAAGAAAGAGAAAAGTTCAAATTCGGACAATTATTGTGCTCGAGTTTTAATTTATCATTTTAATGTGATTGTTAAAAAATATCTATTCTAAATGCTGGGTTGACTACGAAAATGTGAGTTTGATTATGGGTTTCTCAAAGAATGTAGGGAGAGAGAGAGAGAGAGATATATATAAAGATAGGTTATTATGGCAAGGAACTGTTTGTTTGGAGCTATTTAAAAAAAAATTAAGGGCGATTTATTTAGTTGATCTTCCTGCAACAAAAAAATTAAACTCACATTCAAAAAAAATTATTTAACATTTTATTTGCTGTGTAATATATTTATTTAGTTGTACCATTCAAATGTAATATATTTGTTGTGTGATTTTGGTTTTAATTTCATCTTTATAAAATTGAAGTCAGTTAACAAAGAGAAAAGTTCAAATTTAGACCATGTTATTGTGCTCCAGTTTTAATTTATCATTTTAATGTGACTATTAAAAAATATTTATTCTAAATGCTGGTTTGATTCAGAAAATGTGAGTTTGATTATGGGTTTCGCAAAGAATGTAGAGGAAAAGAGGGGGAGGGGGAAGAGACTGTTTGTTTGGAGCTATTTAAAAAGAAAGTAAGGGTGATTTATTTAGTTGATCTTCCTGCAACAAAAAAATTAAACTGACACTCAGAAAATTTTATTTAACATTTTATTTGCTGTGTAATATATTTATTTAGTTGTACCATTCAAATGTAATATTTATTTGCTGTGTGATTCTAATGTATAGATGATAAATATTTTTCATTTAATTTTTCTGTGAATATCTAGAATTCCTAATTAAAAGAAAAATTTGAAAGATTTGGCATTTTAACATTTATGTGTAATATGGCAAGAGAGTTTATGTTTTTCTTTTTTTTTTCCTTTTTTTTTTCACCTTTTTAAGGGAATATAATATTTTGTGTTGTCTTCATGAACACAACATAGAATATTCTATGTGTAATATTCTATTTTTCATTTAACATTCTATGTTTTTTTTTTTTGCACCTTTTTAAGGGAATATAATTCTGGTCAATTCTTATGTGTGTGCGTATTACTTTAGTTGTCTTCATGAAAAAAAAAATGTATTAAACTTACAAGTATTTAACTTAACGCAAGTATTTAACATAAGGATTTTTGTTTTGAATCAAATTCACCAAGTATTTAACTTAACCCAAACAAATGTATTTAAACACTTGCGTTATAAGAAAAATTAAAAAAAAAATTGTACCATTCTAAACAGAGAAGGCACGTGCCTCTGGTATCTGTTGACCTTTTTTTTTTTCCTTAGAAGTTTATCTTTTTATTTATTTCTTTTCCTCTTGATTGTAACCCATTAAGTATTTTCTATTCATGGCAGTTATTTATTTAAATAAAATTTTGAATTTTATTATTCGATTTGGTAGCAACATATTTGGAAATAGCATTTCATTGCCAATGAAATCCATGTTAACTTTTATTATTGCTAATTTTTTGTTTCTTTATGTCTAAAATTTTTAGGTTGAAGTACAACAGTTATGAACAATATCACTATTTTTGGTCAAGTAAGTTTTTTTTCTTCTTTTTTCTCTTCATATAAATTTAAGTACCTCTCTTATAAATTTAAGTACTACAATTATGGACAATATCACTATTCTAATTATTTTTTTTCCTCATACTTTATAGGTGGATGGGGACTTACACCAAACCGTATTATCTCCTCCCTTTACTAATTTTCTTATTTGTGTGTATAAAGTTTTATTTATTACTCTAAAGTTTTTGTATGTATAGGTTCGATTTCTTCAAGAAAGAAATGTTAATATTGTTATTCGCGATGAGCGTGACCTTAATACTATTCGCATTCATGAGGTAAGCCTAAAAGTCACTTGAACATTGGACATGTATTTTCTTATCATTTTAAAAATAATTTATAAATATATTCTACTTATTTTTTTAAGGGCAAAGGCAAAGGAAAAAGACAAAACAATATCAAAGGAAACAAAAAAAGCTATTCCTTATGGCAAAGGAAAGGAAAATGCACATCCCATGGTATGGTTTCTCAACAATTTTTATGTACATTTTTCGAATATTATATAGATTTTTTTAGGAATTGCATAGTGTCATATGCTATTTTTTATGTACATTTTTCAAAAGTTTATTTTTCAAAAATTTATTCAATTCTTTTTATTGAATGTGAAATGTTTTCCTGAAACATGTTAAAGTAAGCATTTGTACAACATGCTAATGCATTTGTATGAACATTAATTTGAATTTTAATATGTTTGTCTATTTGTATGATAAAAATATGTTGCATTTGTACAATATGTTGCATCTACAATATAGCATAATAAAAATATAATAGAAGAAAACGAAAAAGGAAAATAAGAAGAAAGAACAAATATGTGATGAAAAGGAAACTACAAAATATAATTTTTTTTAATTTTTATTTTTCTTATAAGAAGTTCTTAAGGAAAGAAGAAAAAGACATTCATTATGTGATGAAAAGACATGCATTTTAATATAACAGAAACAACAAGAAGAGAGAAAAGGAAAGTACAAGACATTACACGCTAATATTCACGTTTTACGTACCCAATGATCTAATATTTACCTTTTCAGCGTACATTTTGTAAAGAGATGGGTAGTGTCTTAAAACCAATAAGTGCGTGCATAGTGAGTTTGCAGTTTTGTGTGCTTAATGTGTTTTCAAATTATTTTTCCCTTCCTTTTTAAATTTCATAAATACATGCATTGGTTCTTATATGACTAACAACTTAACCGAGTGAAGAGGAAAAGTTAGTTAAAAGGAAGAAAAAATACATGATGAAAGGGAAGCAAGTTAGTTAATCTTCACATTTTATGCACCTTATTATATAATATTCTCATTTTAGGCACACAATGATAATGTGTTATCAAAAGCTACATTGGCCCAACGTGCACGGCGATAACGTGAAAAAAATCAACAGCCATGTTCTGTATACCAATTAGGACAACGCCTGCGACGAGAACGAGAAAAAGAAAGATCGAATGAATGTATTAACCCAAGACAACCTTCTTTAACACCAAATTGGTAAAAAGAAAAAGAATTTTTTACCCAAGACAATCTTGAATTTTTTACTCTTACTATTACCACTTTATTATATAGATTTTAATTTGTTCACAATCTATTTCTGTAGGCCTCCTCCTACAATTCCATGTAGAAATGTTGGTGTGGTCATCCGTGATGAGCACGACCTTAATGTTATCCGTGTTCGTGCGGTAAGTACAAAATCAAGTCAAACATTGTATGTATTTTATTTATATAAGATTTTTTTAATCTTTTCAATATTTTATTTATATTTGTTAGGCAAAAGATAAAGAAAAGATCAACCCAATGTCTAAAGGAAAAGAAAAGATGGCTCCTTCCAGCAAGAGAATGACAAATGCATGTCAAGTGGTATATATTCTTTTTTAAAAATATGATGCAAAACTAATCAAAATTTTGAATAGTTAAAATATATGAATGTATAAAATGAATTTATTGTATTATGTTGTTTTTGTAGAATGATTGTAATATGTTTTCTTGTAACTTGCTATTATTTGTATGTGTTTTTCAAATTTATTTATTCTTATTTTGCATGGATACATGTGCATTTATAATGTACCATCCATAAGTTGCTACTTATATAAAGAAAATAAGGGAAAAAAAATGAAGAAATAAAGAAAAATATATAAAGAAAGGAGAAACTAAATAAGATAGAGTTTTAATTCTTATTTAATATATAAAATAGAAAACAAAGAAAGGGAAAGGGAAAGGGAAAGGGAAGAAATAAGAAGATAGAAAAGGAAGAAATAAGAAAAAAAGAAATAAAGATAACACTATTAAAGGTATAAAACAAATAAAATAGAAAACAAAATTAAGAGAAATGGAAGAAATAAGAAGATAGTTTCATTTTAAGCACAAAATATTCACATCTTTTGCTTCAATGATAAAATATTTTCTTTTTAGGCACAAAATGATAATGTAATATCAAAAGCTGCATTGGCCCAACGGGCACGGCGAGAGCGTGAAAAAATTGAATTTCAATGCTTGCAACGAGAGCAAGAGGGATTAGAAGAATGTGTTCAACTAAGACAACATTTTTTAACACCAATTCGTCGCGATCGCACTCACTTGGAGTGGGAAACAATAACTGAAGATTCTCAGTCGGCATAAAAACGAACAATGGTTACCCATCATTCTACATATTCGTTTTCTATGCCAAGCACATCTTCAAATTCACAAAGGAATCGGTAAACTACTGTGTCTAATCTTGAAATACATACTTTTACTCATACCGTTTTGTTTTACAAAATCTTATTTATACACAAATATCCGTAGGTCTACTCCTATAAATCGATTTCTTCAACAAGATCTATGTACTGATGATGAATTAGAAGATTTGCCTACGAGTATATCAATTGACGCCCGGGCACACAAAGATTCTTGCCGCCATTATCTTGGCAAGATGGATGTATTATGTCCTTATTGTTCAACCTTACATTGGATGGATGAAAAATTGATAAAATCATCTATAAAGCGTCCCTTATTCGAAACTTGCTATTTGGAAGGAAAGATTAGGCTACATTTACTTATTACACCTCCTCCACCACTTCAGGCATTGTATGATGGGAATAATGATCAATCAAAATCCTTTCGAAGTTATACTCGAGTGTACAATGCAGCTAATGCTTTTATGAGTCTTGGTGCTACATTGGATCCTAGAGTACTCAGTGGAAGGGGCCCTACATCATTCACAATTTATGGGGAATTGCGACATCAAAAAGGATCACTACAACCACAACCAGGGTAGGATGCGAGTTATGCTCAGCTGTATATCTATGACCCTTATTCAGCTTTAGAAATTCGTAATCGTAGAAATCCTAACTTGAGAAGGGATGTTCTCAAAACTATTCAGGATAGTTTGTTACAAGTCAATGCATTTGTAGATAAATATCGCCAGGCTCATGCCATTTTACATCAATTAGACTCGGCAGAACACAATCTACCTGCTCATCTTCATTACAGTTCAACAACTGATGGACGTCGGTATAACCTTCCAACTACAGATGAGATTGCAATTGTAGTACCAGGTGATGGAACAGAGGTAAATGGAATGAGAGATATTATTTTACATTTCCGAGGAAATAATGAGTTGATGCAAATTAATGAATGTCACCCAGCATACTTGCCATTACATTATGTTCTATTATTTCCATATGGTGAGCTTGGATGGGAACCTGAGTTGAAATTATGGAATGTTCAGTATGATCGACCTTCAACTGATCGACTTACTCAAATGAATTTTTATAGTTATCGTTTGTTTGAACGACCCATAGAGTATTCAACAATTTTGAGAGGTGGGAAACTATTTCAAGAGTTTTTGGTAGATGCTTGGGCTGCAACTGAGCAAAATCGATTGACATACTACAAGCTTAATCAAGGGAAACTTCGGGCTGAGCTTTACCAAGAGTTGTCAGATATGGATCCAGATTATGTGCGACCTGGACAAATTGGTCAAAGATTTGTTTTGCCATCTTCATTTACTGGTAGTCCTAGACATATGTTTGAAATCTTTCAAGATTCAATGGCTATCACGCGATACAACCAACACCTAGATATTTTTCTTACCATGACTGCAAATCCCAATTGGCCAGAAATTACTTCAGCATTATTACCATATCAAAAACCTATTGATCGTCCTGATTTAATTGCCCGTGTTTTTGAGTTGAAGAGAAAATGTTTGATGAAGGAGATAGAAACAAATAAAGTGTTTGGAAATAAAGTTGCACATGTTTTTACAATTGAATTTAAAAAACGAGGCCTCCCTCATATGCATGCACTTTTATTTCTCAAGAGTCCAGACAAAATTCGGACATGTGCTCAAGTAGACAAATTGGTCTGTGCAAAATTTTCAGACCCAAAAGATGATCCTATACTTTTTGAAACTATCAAATGTTGTATGGTACATGGACCATGTGGTGCTCGAAATCCGCAAGCACCTTGTATGGAAAATGGTAGATGCACTAAGAGATACCCTCGAGCTTTCACAGAAACAACAACTATGGATCAAGATGGATACCCTATCTATCGTCGTCGCAATAATGGTCAAGTACATACTGTAAGAGGGTAAGAAGTTGATAACAGGGATGTCGTACCACACAATGCATATCTTTCAAAACTTTTCAACTGTCATATAAATGTGGAAGTTTGTGCCGAAATGAGATGTGTCAAGTATATACATAAGTACATTTATAAGGGTTATGATCGTACAACGATGATGTTAGGAATGATAAATGAGATTCAACAATATCTCGATGCAAGGTATATTGGACCTCCAGAAGCTGCTTGGCGAATATTTGGTCATCCTTTGCATGCAGAGATGCCAACAGTAGTACGATTGGCACTTCATTTACCTGGAATGCATTGTGTTATTTTTAACCCAGAAGAGTCATTACAAACGATTCAATCTAGAGCTGGTCAACAAATGTCAACTCTTACTGGCTTCTTTGCATATTGTGCTGCCAGTGAAGATGAATGTCCATTCACTTATCAAGAATTTCCACAACATTTTGTTTGGCTCAAGTCAGAAAAGAGATGGAAATCAAGAGAAAGGGGATATGCAATTGGTAGAATGTACTTTGCTAGCCCTAATTATGGCGAAAGATTTTATCTACGTTTGTTACTAACCGTTGTCAAAGGACCAAAGTCGTTTCAGTCTTTACGCACGGTCGATAATGTTGTGCATGATACATTTAAATTAGCATGTGTTGCAAGGGGGCTTTTAGAAGATGATGAAGAATGGATACAATGCTTGAAAGAGGCTGCAGTCATAAAAACTGGATATCATTGAGGAGATTGTTTAGTATTATTCTCACCCAGTGTTCTCCACTAAATCCATGTGCATTATGGAATCAATTTTCAATGCATATATGTGATGATCTTGCACATAAGATTTGTACATTGTTTGTCATTTCTAAACCAACTGAGGCTCAAATTGAAGATAATGGTCTCCATCTTTTGAATCAAATGCTTCATGAATCAGGCAAAAGTTTCATTGACTTCCCACCCATGCCACAACCTACTGCAAATTGGAGTGCAGTAGTTGGTAATCGATTGATAGTTGAACATCAACAACTGCAGAGTGAGGCACAACATGCAGATCCACAAATTACTATTGATTGTTTCAATAATGGACAACGGAATGCTTATAATATAATCACTTCTTCAGTTTTCAAAATAAAGGAACTGTTTTCTTTCTGAATGGGGGTGCAGGAACAGGGAAAACATTTCTATACAATACGATTGCATTAAAATGTCGTAGCCTTGGACATATCGTTGTTACTGTGGCTTCGTCTGGAATTGTATCACTGTTACTGGTAGGAGGTCGCACTGCACATTCAATATTTTCCATTCCGTTAGATGTATTGGAAAATTCACTTTGTGGGTTTAGCAAACAATCATTACAAGCTGAGTTATTTAGAGAAACAAAACTCATAATTTGGGATGAAGTTCCTATGCAACATAGACATTGTGTTGAGGCGGTTGATCGTACATTGAGGGATATTTGTGATAGTGAAAAGGGGGTATTACTGTTGTTCTTGGAGGAGACTTTCGACAAATCTTACCAGTTATACCCAAAGGAGTTCTGAGCAAATTGTGAATGCATCATTAAGACACTCTGTTCTATGGAAGCATATATATATCTTGACTTTGGATTTGAATATGCGCTTGAATCATGAAGGCCATGAAAATGCTAATTTTGCAAATTTCTTGATGGAGGTAACACTACTTTAACCTGTATTATATAGATTATTTTAAATTAATAAATTGTGTTTACACTTACTTTTTTTATTGATTTCACTTTTTTTTAGATTGTGACCAATCCTCAAGAAATCGTTAACCTTCCATCAACAATACACAAATGTCAAGATTTGAATGAATTACTCTCTACAGTTTATCCACAATTGAATATGATAGAGACGCCAACCCCAACATTTTTAACTGAACGCACAATTCTGTCTGCGCGTAACGATGATGTCAGTGACATTAATACTACTACGTTGAATATTTTTCCAGGGAGATTATATACTTATCTTGCAGCAGATAAAATGTCCGAAGATAATGAAATTGATCCTACCATTACAAATAGATATCCTAATGAATATTTAAATTCATTGGATCCTCCTGGGTTGCCAACTTTTAAGTTAGAGTTGAAAGTGGATTGTCCTATAATATTGTTGAGAAACATTGCACCGAAAGATGGACTATGTAATGGTACAAGATTGATGGTTACTAGGTGCGGTACTCGCATAATTGAAGCTCAAATTTTAACTGGAGAAAAGTTTGGCAATTTGGCGTTCATACCAAGGATATCTTTGACACCATCTTCTTCAGAATCCAAATGACAAGACGTCAATTTCCAGTCCAATTGGCATATGCCTTGACCATTAATAAATCTCAAGGACAATCTGTGAAATTTGTTGGGGTTGATTTGCGTATACCAGTGTTTAGCCATGGGCAATTATATGTGGCATTGTCTAGATGTACATTCTTTGATCGTATAAGTATTCTCCTCCCTAAAGATAATTTGGATTCTACTACAAATATTGTTTATCCTGAAGTATTGCTATAGTATTCTATGCAGATTAAATGACGTTTTTTTAGAAGGTAACCACATAGATTTATTTCTGTTGATTATATAACTTTTTAAAAAATTTCAATTTTTAATAATAATTTGAAATTTGGACTTTTGTAGGATTGGACCGAAAAATTTATGGAGCTTAAAAGGAGAAATACGACTACCTTGCTTCGATGGGGATGTAATAAGGTAATTTCAATCTGAAAGTATTTTGACATGTATATTTCCAACAAATGTACTAATTTATATTTTTTTTGTTTCCACAAATTACCAGATTGTTGTGCATATTCCTCATTGGGGATACATAAAAGTTGATACAAAGACTTTTTGGAAAGTAATGAGGAGGAAGTTTGGGCAAACGCATATTTGAAGATATGTTATTGACACATCTTTTGTAAAGCATACATATTTTTGGTGTATGACAATATAATTTTTGGTGTATGACACGTTAGTGACACATCTTTTGTAAAGCGTACATCTTTTGTAAAGTTTTAACCCACTTTTTGTAAAGTTTTAACCTACTCTTTTGGTGTATGACAGTATAACTTTATTTATGTTTTTTATTCAGTGTTTACACTTTTTTTTACTATCTTTTATATTTTGATATGCAATATAACTTTAAATCTTATATGTTTGTTTCTTAATTTGCATTAAGATTAGGGAGAGTTGTTATTTTATTTGAGTTTTGTAGAGCGTGTAATACAAGCAAAATTGTTATAAGTTCTTTAAGAAGAAAAATATTTCAATATATTTTTTCAGTATCTTTATCACAAAATGACACAAACTTTATAAATTTCAACATAATACGCATAAATTATAACTGCATTTTAATCTTAAAATTATTTATACCGTGCCTTTAGGCACGGGCATACGCTAGTATATTTATATCTCATATAATTTTATATATATATATATATATATATTTTAAATTTCTCTCTCTAAATCTTTCAACCAAACACAACGTAAATGTTTATCTTTTTTTTTTATATTTTTTTTTATCAAATTTTAATAAAAACTTCATTTGATATCAAGTGTTTTAAAGAAGGAATTTAACCTTTCATCAAAACACTGGTCGATTGATCAGTGCATTTTTTTTTATAAATTTTTACCTAGAGGTGGTCATTTGAGGATATCCGGTAGTTAAAATCCAACGACAATGAATAGTGATTTGATGAAAGCTCCAGACATCCTCAATTTGGTAAAAGATTTTTGATATTCTCAATTTGATGAGAAAATTGGAGCAATAAAAATGTTATTTTTTAATTGATGGACCATTGGAGATGGTCTAATTTAGGCCTTGTTCGAGAATCTAATTATTTTAGTTGGCTATTTGATTTTTTTTTCTATTTTATTTTAATTAAAATAATTGTGTTTGAGAAGTTGTTTTTTTTTTTTTTTTTATGATGGTTGTGAAAGAAAAAATGAAATAATTATGAGTTAGATGTGATATTTTGTTTTATTAACTATTTTAGTCTATTTTATCTTTTAGTAGGCTATTTTAACCCAACCCTCCTCCCAAACACCACCTTAATTTTCAAAAATAGATTTTAAGATTTTAATTGTTATTTTTTATTTTTAGTAAATTTTTATTTTTTATATTTTTTATGTGCATCTAATTTAGATACACTTAAAAAGTTAAATATTTTTAAATTTTTTTTGAGATTTTTAATAAATACAAAGTACGAAACTGTACTCTCTTTTTTTGTATTTTGTGGTATTTATTAAATTTTTTAAAAATATCTTCACAATTTTTAAATTTTTTTTTAGTATATCTATATTAGATTATTTAAAAAAATTATAAAAAAAAATAACAAAATAAGAAAAAAAAAACACATTGCAAACTAAAAATATGATTTTGAAAACTAAATAACTAAATAGATTTTGAAAGAAGTTTTGAAAATTAGTTTTTGAATTTTTTATTTGTAAATTTTTATTTTTATTTTTATAAATTTTTTGAGAAAACTATAAACAAAAATGACAAAGTTTGACCATTGTAATAAAATAAAAGGGTTTTTTTTTTTTTTTTTTTTCTAAATTCCTACTAATATTATTTTAGAAAACTAAGAACAAAAAATTTTCTACATTGTTTAAGTGATTTCAACAAACGCAGTTAATCATTTCAGACAAAAATAACCCCTAAAGGTAGTTACCTACTATATTGTTTAAGTGATTTTAAAATTTAAATTTTTCATTTACAAATAAGATAGTTACCTACTATATTGTTTAAGTGATTTTAAAATTTAAATTTTTTATTTAAAATTTAAATGTTTAAATTCTATCGATAAACTTTTTCAAATAAGATACGTAAATAATACGAAATTCTAAGAAGAAGAAGAAAAAACGAATTCATGAAACTAAAGATGGATCTATAGCTTTAAAATTTAAAAACTCAAGGACCTTTAACTACCAAACACTTTTAAGTATGATCTAAACATTTTTTTTCAAGGAGGTAAGCCTAATTTTCCTTGAGATACTGGAAAATTAATAAATATTAACATGAATATTAATAATTACAAATGTAAACTTTAACATGAATTTGTAATGATTTTTCTTGTCCTCATTGACCAATGATTTCCCCTAAACTAAAATTTGAATTTTATTAATTTATATCATAATATTTTAATTTATTTTCAATCTAAACGATCAATTTATTTTCATTAAGTAAAATGATAGAAAAATTACATTTTAATCATTAAACTCGAGGTAGTTGTACATAAAATGTCCAAAATATTATTATTTTTATTAAGTTTATTGACTAAAATACATTTTTCAGTCAATTTAACTTAACGAAAATAGGCAGATGGTTTATATGAAAAATGAATAAAAAATTTAGAGTTCAAATTGATAAAATTAAAAAATAAAATTTATTTTGTTACATGAATCAAACCTTAATTTTTTTTTTTTGTAATTTCTCCTAATTTTTTTAATATTTTAGATATTTTGTTTAGATGTATCTAATCTAAATTTACTTAAAAAGTAAAATAAAAAAAATAAAAAATCAATAAATAAAAAATATATATATAAAGTTATTAATTTTTTGTATTTTTTAAATTTTTAGTAGTAAATTTGTAAAGAAATTTTCCTTAAATTTTATACTTTTTAAGTGTCTATATTAAATAAATCTAAAGAATAAAAAAATATGTTTATAATATTTTAAAATTTCATTACAAATAAAAAAAATAGTTTTGAAAACTCCAAAACCAAATAAAATAGTTATTGAAAATTATTTTTTAGTGTTGGTAAGGTACTTTATTTAATTTTAATTTTAATTTAAATATAAATTCATCATTTTTTATGGGAAAAATTAGTCTAAGGTCCCTCTCCCATTTTTAGTAATGGAAGAGATCCACAATATTATTTTTAATGTCTAAGGTCCCTCAACCCACACCTATCTATTACAGAAAAATTTGATATATATCTCGCTCTTTATCTCTCTCTTGTTGCTTTTCTCTCTCTCTCGTTGAACAGCTGAACGCAAAGTTCACCCGCGACACCTTCGATGGCAACCAAGTCTTAGAGCTCAGATACGAAGCTTACTTGCCAATGACGATTCACTGCACCAAATCCATCTGTTCATCGGCTTGTTCCTCTTAGAATCTCCACTCCATCGCCGTCACTCACCGCCTCAGCCCCGTTCCAGTCGACCACACCAGCATCTTCATCGCCGTCTCTGCTGTTCATCGTACTGAAGCTTTGAATGCTTGTAAATTTCTGATTGATGAGATCAAGGCTTCGATTCCGATTTGGAAGAGGGAGGTTTATGTTAATGGAGAGGTTTGGAAAGAGAATTCTGAGTTTTTGGAGAGGAGGATTCAGATTGTAGAGGGTAATAGTGTTTGTAGTGAGAGGAAGAAGGGTTGCTGTGCTGTGAAGGTGAAGGTGGAGAGTGGAGCTTCTGATTCTTGTGACAATTGAGGGACTGGAGAATGGAATTGGGTAAGGGAACTTTGTTGAAATTGTATTTTCAAAACCCTAGTTTATGAAACAACATAACCACTTGATTAGAATGCTATGAAATGTGGCGTGTCACTGTAAGAGTGACTAATGTTAAGTGAATTGATTGCTGAGGTCTTTTGTAAATTTGATGAAAACTCATTCTAATTTATTATAAAAAAATTTCTATATGGTGTGTGTTTGGACTAGTGAACTGAATTTCTCTAGGAAAAATAGAGAGGAGTGGTAGTCATCGCCATTATTGCAAACAATTGCAAAGCCTGTGTGTGTGTATGTGTGTGTGGTGATTGGGACTTGCAGAGAAATTACCATAATTTCCTCAGTTCATCATTCTTGGGATTGGAGATGGGTTTACACTTGTTGGCCTACAAGAGTACTTATATGATCAAGTTCCAGATTCAATGAATTTGTGTATGTATGTGTGGTATGTATATGGTGTGTGTTTGGACTAGTGAACTGAATTTTTTTTTCATTTGAACTGAATTTTCTTTGGGTTAAAACCAGATAAATTCTCTGATTTTTGAACTGAATTTTATCTGGGTTGGTCTAGAGAAATTCTTTGGTTTCGAGCTGGAACCTGGAATGCTTAATTTGTATAAATCCCACTGATGTTATTGCTTCTTTTTTTTTGGTAATTAGCTCGATGTTGTATGCACTTTCTATCCTCCATTAACCACTCCTGAAGGTCAGGGAAATTTTCAAAATTTCTCCGGAAAGTCCAGAGAAATTCTTTCCAGAATTTCTCTGTGACGTGAATTTTCTGTGGACTAATTTTCTCTGGATTAGCTTGAGGGACCTTATATATTATAAAAATATTAGATATCCTTTATACTGTAAAATCTTAATGCGAGAGATCTTAAAAAAAAAACCCTTTTTATTTTTGTTTTTCATTAAGGTATTTAACAAATTTAAAAGTTTTTGTTCATTAAGGCAAAATGACATTCAACACATTTCCCTCATATTCAATGAAAACAAGAATATTGTTCAACTTTTGTGGCACACTATTGTGTGTGTTTTCTTTTGGGGATTGGATTCTCTGGGTTTAGTGGGTTTATTTTGAGACCAATTTCTGTTATTTGAATTGTTCATATTTTATGACTTGTTAAGGATAATATTTATACAAAAAATTAAAATCATTGAATATCGATAGCTATGTGTTTTAATTAAATTTGCTACAAAAATTGAACGACAATTATAATTTCAAAAGTATTCATCTATTTTTTATAATATAAATGTGATTTAATCACATAGTTACTAACATTTGATCATCTGAATTTTTTGCATAAATATTCTATTGAACGAGTATTAAAAAATGAACGTTTCGAATCACCAAGATTGACCCCAAAATAGGCTCCCAAACCTAAATGTTCTCTTGATTTGAGATTATCAATTTTGAAAGAATTCAATCCAAACCTTTTTTTTTTATAATAAAAACGGAAAAACTAATCAACGTGTACAATATTTTTTGGATGCTTCTACCCATAAATACATGGATCCTTTTTCACTTTTGTTTTAAAAGAAAAATTATGATACTTTGATTCTCAAATTATTATTATTATTTTTTTTATTTTAATCTAATT
The DNA here is from genome assembly GCF_055761805.1 of Camellia sinensis. Lineage (NCBI taxonomy): Eukaryota > Viridiplantae > Streptophyta > Magnoliopsida > Ericales > Theaceae > Camellia > Camellia sinensis. The sequence continues at coordinate 175,227,795 of NC_138967.1, forward strand.
ATAAACTTCCATCACAGTTAAAACGTAATAGAAGTATATAAAAAAAAGACTTTTCTTAAGTGTGCCTTGCATATGGTATGCAAGGCACTTACACCCTTCTATTTTGCATTTACACATTTGTATGTATTGGGTTATATCAAAATATTTGAAAACTTACACATTGGTGACCTGCTAAGCAGGTCACTTTCCAGGTAAATTAATAAAATAATATATTATATGACTAAAGGTGTAAATGGTCACAAAAAATGTATAAGTTTTCACAAAAGGGGTATATTTTCACGAAAGGCGTAAGGAATTTCAGAAAAAGGCGTAACTGATTTCTGAAAAGTTACACATTTTTCTGAAAACTTACGCCTTCTGTGAAATCATTTACACCTTTTATGAACACTTACTCCTTTTGTGAGTTGACTTACCAAAGGTGTAAACAAACGAAAACTTATACATTTTGCTTAAGCTTACACCTTTTCGTGAAAATACTTACACCATTTTTTGAAAAGTTACTCCTTTTGTGTAAGAATTTTTGGCATAACATTTATACCTTCTCTTCGAACTTACACATTTTGTGGAAGCCCAACTTAAAGCTTTTTCAGAAGTCACTTATACCTTTTGTGAAAAAATAAATTCATCAAATTTACACCTTTTGCTTCAACTTATACCTTTTTGTGGAAGTGCTTATATTTTTTTTTGAAAAGTTACTCATTTTGTGTAAAAATTTTTGGCATAAGATTTATACCTTTTGCTTCGAACTTACACCTTTTGTGGAAGCCCAACTTAAAGCTTTTCGGAAGTCACTTATACCTTTTGTGAAAAAATAAATTCATCAAATTTACTCCTTTTGCTTCAGCTTATACCTTTTCGTGGAACTGCTTATATTTTTTTTGAAAAGTTACTCTTTTTGTGAAATAATTTTTGTCATAAGATTTATACTTTTTTTTTAAACTTACACCTTTTGTGAAAGAGTATATAAGCACAAAAGTATAAATGTTATGCCAAAAATTCTTACACAAAAGGAGTAACTTTTCAAAAATGGTGTAAGTCTTTTCAGGAAAAGGTATAAGCTTAAGCAAAAGGTGCAAATTTCATGAATTTTTTTTTCCACAAAAGGTATAAGTGACTTCCGACATAGCTTTAAGTTGGGCTTTCACAAAAGGTGTAAGTTCGAAGAAAAAGTATAAATCTTATGCCAACAATTCTTACACAAAAGGAGTAACTTTTCAAAAATGGTGTAAATATTTTCACGAAAAGTATGAAGGAGTAACATTTCAAAGTGTTGATAACCAGAAAAGGAGTAACAAAGGGTTCAGTTCAAAATGTTCGTAAACACAGAAGGAGTAACATATGTTCATCTCAAAGTAGTAAACACAAAAGGAGTAACATTTCGAAGTGTTCATAAACCAATTGAGACAACCACTGAACAAATCAAAGGGTCGTGACCCCCGCTGACCACCCAAGCGTCGGTGGGCTCCAGTGCTCACAGCCTTCTGAGATCGGCACCTCCACTGGCACCGCCGCCGCAAATCAAAGGTTTTTTGAAAGATTGGCTATCGATCTTGGTCTCTCTGTGTCGATGTCGGTCTCTCTCTGTCGATCCCTGTTTATCTCGGTCTGTCTCCAGCGATCTTGGTCTGTCTGTGTCCATGTGGGTCTCTTCTCTGTCGATCTCTGTCGATTTCGGTCCCTCTGTCGATCAGTGTCCATCTAGGTCTCTATGTCTGTTGATCTCAGTCTATCTCTCTCTCTCTCTCTCTGTCTGTCCGTTGCTCTATATTAAAAACGGTTCTTTTTTACATTGACATACTTGGTTGGATTTGGGCTCGGAGTCGCTATTCCAAGCCCTCCCAGACTCGTCTTCTCTGAAATGGAGTTCTACTGGGAGAAAGGCCAAGCCCTCCGAAACGCCCTTCTCTCTCACATTGCCATTATCTGAACAAGACAAATACAGTGTGATTGGATTTTAGGAACTTACAAAAAAAAATGGAACTTAGACGTTTTGCGAAGTTACTTACATATCTTTGTAGCATAAGATTTATACTTTTTCTTCGAACTTACACCGTTTGTGAAAGCCCAACTTAAAGCTTTTTCGGAAGTCACTTATACCTTTTGTGAAAAAAAAAATTCATCAAATTTACAAATTTTGGTTAAGGTTACAACTTTTCGTGGAAGTGCTTACACTATTTATGAAAACTTACTCCTTTTGTGTAAAAATTTTTGTCATAAGATTTATACGTTTTCTCCGAACTTACATCTTTTGTGAAAGTCCAACTTAAAGCTTTTTCGGAAGTCACTTATACCTTTTGTGAAAAAATAAATTCATCAAATTTACACCTTTTGCTTAAGCTTATACCTTTTCGTGGAAGTGCTTATATTTTTTTTGAAAAGTTACTCCTTTTGTGTAAGATTTTTTGGCATAACATTTATACATTTTCTTCAAACTTACACCTTTTGTGAAAGCCCAACTTAAAGGTTTTTCGGAAGTCACTTATACCTTTTGTGAAAAAATAAATTCATCAAATTTACACCTTTTGCTTAAGCTTATACCTTTTCGTAGAACTGCTTATATTTTTTTTTTTGAAAAGTTACTCCTTTTGTGTAAGAATTTTTGGCATAAGATTTATACATTTTCTTCGAACTTACACCTTTTGTGAAAGCCCAACTTAAAGATTTTTTGGAAGTCACTTATACCTTTTGTGAAAAAATAAATTCATCAAATTTACACATTTTGCTTAAGCTTATACCTTTTCGTGGAACTGCTTATATTTTTTTTGAAAATTTACTCCTTTTGTGTAAGAATTTTTGGCATAAGATTTATACATTTTCTTCGAACTTACACCTCTTGTGAAAGCCCAACTTAAAGGTTTTTCGGAAGTCACTTATATCTTTTGTGAAAAAATAAATTCATCAAATTTACACCTTTTGCTTAAGCTTATACCTTTTCGTGGAAGTGTTTATATTTTTTTTTGAAAAGTTACTCCTTTTGTGTAAGAATTTTTGGCATAAGATTTATACCTTTTGCTTAGAACTTACACCTTTTGTGGAAGCCCAACTTAAAGCTTTTTCGGAAGTGCTTATATTTTTTTTGAAAAGTTACTCCTTTTGTGTAAGAATTTTTGGCATAAGATTTATACATTTTCTTCGAACTTACACCTTTTGTGGAAGTCCAACTTAAACCTTTTTCAGAAGTCACTTATACCTTTTGTGAAAAATAAAATTCATGAAATTTACACCTTTTGCTTCAGCTTATATCTTTTTGTGGAAGTGCTTATATTTTTTTTGAAAAGTTACTCCTTTTGTGAAATAATTTTTGTCATAAGATTTATACTTTTTCTTCAAACTTACACCTTTTGTGAAAGAGTATATAAGCACAAAAGTATAAATGTTATGCCAAAAATTCTTACACAAAAGGAGTAACTTTTCAAAAATGGTGTAAGTCTTTTCAGGAAAAGGTGTAAGCTTAAGCAAAAGGTGCAAAATTCATGATTTTTTTTTTCACAAAAGGTATAAGTGACTTCCGAAATAGCTTTAAGTTGGGCTTTCATAAAAGGTGTAAGTTCGAAGAAAAAGTATAAATCTTATGCCAACAATTTTTACACAAAAGGAATAACTTTTCAAAAATAGTGTAAATATTTTCACGAAAAGTATGAAGGAGTAATATTTCAAAGTGTTGATAACCAGAAAAGGAGTAACAAAGGGTTCATTTCAAAATGTTCGTAAACACAGAAGGAGTAACATATGTTCATCTCAAATTATACACACAAAAGGAGTAACATTTCTAAGTGTTCATAAACCAATTGAGACAACCACTGAACAAATCAAAGGGTTCGTGACCCCCGCTGACCACCCAAGCGTCGGTGGGCTCCGGTGCTCACAGTCTTCTGAGATCGGCACCTCCACTTGCACCGCCGTCGCAAATCAAAGGTTTTTTGAAAGATTGGCTATCGATCTTGGACTCTCTGTGTCGATGTCGGTCTCTCTCTGTCGATCCCTGTTTATCTCGGTCTGTCTCCAGCGATCTTGGTCTGTCTGTGTCCATGTGGGTCTCTTCTCTGTCGATCTCTGTCGATTTCGGTCCCTCTGTCGATCAGTGTCCATCTAGGTCTCTATGTCTGTTGATCTCAGTCTATCTCTCTCTCTCTCTCTGTCTGTCTGTCCGTTGCTCTATATTAAAAACGGTTCTCTTTTACATTGACATACTTGGTTGGATTTGGACTCGGAGTCACTATTCGAAGCCCTCCCAGACTCGTCTTCTCTGAAACGGAGTTCTACTGGGAGAAATGCCAAGCCCTCCGAAACGCCCTTCTCTCACATTGCCATTATCTGAACAAGACAAATACAGTGTGATTGGATTTTAGGAACTTACAGGTTTTCGGGGGAAAAAACGGAATTTAGACGTTTTGCGAAGTTACTTACATCTCTTTGTGGCATAAGATTTATACTTTTTCTTCGAACTTACACCGTTTGTGAAAGCCCAACTTAAACCTTTTGTGTAAGAATTTTTGTCGTAAGATTTATACTTTTTCTCCGAAGTTACACCTTTTGTGGAAAAAAAAATTCATCAAATTTACACATTTTCCTTAAGCTTACACCTTTTCGTGGAAGTGCTTACACCATTTTTGAAAAGTTACTCCTTTGGTGTAAGAACTTTTGGCATAACATTTATACTTTGTCTTCGAACTTACATCTTTTGTGAAAGTCCAACTTAAAGCTTCGTCGGAAGTCACTTATACCATTTGTGAAAAAAAAAATTCATAAAATTTACACATTTTGCTTAAGCTTACACCTTTTCGTGGAAGTGCTTACACCATTTTTGAAAATCTACTCCTTTTGTGTAAGAATTTTTGGCATAACATTTAAACTTTTTCTTCCAACTTACACCTTTTGTGAAAGCCCAACTTAAAGCATCTTCGGAAGTCACTTATACCTTTTGTGAAAAAAAAAAATTAATGAAATTTACACCTTTTGCTTAAGCTTACACCTTTTCGGGAACATATTTACAGCATTTTTGAAAAGGTACTCCTTTTGTGTAAGAATTTTTGGCATAACATTTATACTTTTTCTTCCAACTTACACCTTTTGTGAAAGCCCAACTTAAAGCATCTTCGGAAGTCACTTATACCTTTTGTGAAAAAAAAAAATAATGAAATTTACACCTTTTGCTTAAGCTTACACCTTTTTGGGAACATATTTACACCATTTTTGAAAATGTACTTCTAAGACTAGTAGAAAATCAATGCAAAAATGGGGGAAAAAGGGACTAGTTTCTCACCCTTGATGCCTTCTTCAACAAAGATGCTCCAATGGCCTCCTTGAGCTTGAATCCAAGACAAAAACTTCAAAACACACTCTTTAGAACCTCAGCTCCAAGAGGAAGGTGAAACACTAGGTGTTTGTGTGCAATAGTGAGACACAAAACACCTAGTGTGCAAAATGAGAGGAAAAGAGAGATAGGTGAGTGTATCTAACCCTAACCCTAGAAAAAACCAGAGCTCTCCTCTGTCTTCTCTCCTCAAAAATGTCTAAAGGCCCTCTCCCTTTGCCTTAGAGAGAGCCTCTCTCTATATGCCTCTTGTAAAGCTTACAAGACAAGCTTTGCAAGAGGGAGATCCCTCCATACACGTGTATGGAGGGGAGCAAAAGCAATACAGCTGTCTAAAAATATCTGCAAAAGCAGATGAACAGCAATCGGCCGGCAAAAAATGCCATCTTGGCCAAAAAGAGTGCCGACCGGCACAAAAAAGTGCTGACCGGCAACAAATAGTGCCGATCGGCAAACTATATTGCCGGTGGCAGCAAAAACCAGCCGGTGGCATCTAGCCACTGCCGGTGGTGGGTAGGGATGGTCTACAAGCCCTACCCTGCCTCTCAAAGGCAAGATGCAAGTGTTTGGTGCAAAACCAGACACTAAACGGTCGAGTTCGGGGATCCTGAGGCAGGGCGCGTGAGCCAAGACCTCCGGGAACTCCAAACGAACACAAACATGGATAATCACCGTGTGTTCAAACAGTGACGTCCAAGTCTTGAGGACGGTCAAAAATGGGGTGTCTACAGTTGCCCCTCTTTGACAGAACTCGAAAGTCATAACAATGACGGGAGTGAATGTCAAAGCCCAGAGACGACCCATTTTTGACAAGGCCGAAGACTTAGACAAGCATACTAGACAAATAAGGTATGCGCCCGGAGGCAGGGGCAAAATGCAAGACAATGCACAGAGCCGAACATAACTTATGATCATGCAAAGAAAGCTGTAACGAAGCATACATGCGACAGTTTTAAGCTAGCATACCAAACTACACTACAATGCAGAAAGGATGTAAGAGAATTATGGAATTCTCAATACGTCTCACTCGGGAGATACAATACCTGTGCGGCTCGTCTGGTTGCACCAGCTGCAAATGAACCGTACATACAATATCGTGCCTGCAAAGAAAACAAACTTAACAGGTACAATATTGTTAGCAACATGCATGACAATGCAAATGAATGCAAAACGATACGCAATATATACAAAACAATGTATAAACAATGCGAATGAAGATGCAATGTAATTTGAAACAATGCAAGCTACATGCAAAGCATCTAAATCGTGATCCAATCACGAGCGGTTCAAAACCACACCTATGTCAAATAGATTGATGGAGATAACAAGTCTGTCTACCATAGAACGGTCAACTGAACTATGAGTATTGTAGACAGACGCAAGAACAAGTATTGGGTGGAATTGACATAAGTGGGGAAACGACCCACTGGAGAAAGGACTATGATCCTAATGCCGGATGCAAAAATTACACTACAATGTAATACATGAAAATGGCACGCAGGCCAAACCAAATCTTGCCTAGGAAAGGTATGCATAGATACAAGCCATGTGTAACACAGAAAAGGTGCCGCAACCCTCAACCAACATATCAACGTGGAATCGGCGCGATACACATACAGAACTGTGTTTTAACATGAAAAGTAAGGGCACATACCGGACCAAGCTCAACCTGGAAAGGCGCAAGCCAAAGGCGGAAGGCGATGCAATGGATGCATGTAATCTACAATGCAATATCTACAAATATGCAATGGAGTGGGTGTGGATACAATGGATATGGCACGCAAGCCAAACCAAATTTTGCCTAGGAAAGGCATGGACACATACGAGCCATGTGTAACACAGAAAAGGTGCCGCAACCCTCAACCAACATATCAGCGTGGAATCGGCGCGATACACATGCAGAACTGTGTTTTAACATGAAAAGTAAGGGCACATACCAGACCAAGCTCAACTTGGAAAGGCGCAAGCCATAAGCGGAAGGTGATGCAATGAATGCATGCAAGTTACAATGCAATATGCATGACAATGCACTATGATGCAATGACTGTGATTGCAACTTTCCCTATCTTACCAACAGGGTGATATACTAGGTTGGTTCAGTATCCAGAACTGAGGCGTAGACATGCCGCCTCAACCTATGGGGCTTCCATACAGATTTCAAGCCGAGGGTAAACCCCTGGGTATTTAAACCAGACTTTAGTCTCGGAACTCCCGAACCTTTGCGTTCTAGGCATAAGCCGTTCGAACTCTAGTTTCCACCGTCCCAGTTGGTCTTCTAGGAACTCATCGCAAACATAGGCAGGTGGCTTTACCAGACCACCGAAAGTCGTTCGGGCACGACAAACACCAAAGGAATTGCACCTTCAGAGGATTTAAGGTCTCCTAGACCGGGATGCAAAATGTATGCATGACAATGCATGTTTGTTTTTGTTTTTGTTTTTGAAATGCAAATGATGTATGAAATGCAAGTTGCATGGAATGCGCGACAACACGCGGCTCTCGAAGTGTACGACAATGCGAACACTAAAGGTCTTACACCTTCCAAGGATTTAAGGTCTCCTAGACCGTACGTGTTTAAGGTCTCGCCAGACCGCCGATTGCACGATGGTATGATGCGCAAAATAGCGCTATGCGTTAGGCAACGCGAGTGCACAGGACAGTGCGATGGAATGCATGCAAAATGCAATGAGGTGCGCAAAACAGCGCGACGGTTTGAAATGCACAAAACAGTGCGACGATTTGAAATGCACAAAACAGTGCGATGGTTTGAAATGCACAAAACAGTGCGACGATTTGAAATGCACAAAACAGTGCGATGGTTTGAAATGCACAAAACAGTGCGATGCACAGAACAGCGCAAGGTTTTGAAATGCACAAAACAGTGCGATGCGCAGAACAGCGCGAGGTTTGAAATGCACAAAACAGTGCGATGCGCAGAACAGCGCGAGGTTTGAAATGCACAAAACAGTGCGATGCGCAGAACAGCGCGAGGTTTGAAATGCACAAAACAGTGCGATGCGCAAAACAGCGCGAGGTTTGAAATGCACAAAACAGTGCGATGCGCAGAACAGCGCGAGGTTTGAAATGCACAAAACAGTGCGATGCGCAGAACAGCGCGAGGTTTGAAATGCACAAAACAGTGCGATGCGCAGAACAGCGCGAGGTTTGAAATGCACAAAACAGTGCGATGCGCAGAACAGCGCGAGGTTTGAAATGCACAAAACAGTGCGATGCGCAGAACAGCGCGAGGTTTGAAATGCACAAAACAGTGCGATGCTAAGTGCGACACGCATGCCACACGGAGTGTAAATGGGCTTAAATGCGCAACAACGCACGTATTCCGGAATGCATGACAATGCATGGAATGGAAATGCAATGATGATGCATGAAAAATGTGCACGACAATGCAAAGGGGTGCGTGTTGCAACGCATGTAACACGTGCATAACAATGCAAATGTGTGGCGCACGACAGCGCGATGTAATGCACCGAAGTAGTGTGATGAACTCGTGCAACACACATGGGGTAACTTTTGAATTCAAAAGGATACAAAAAGGATACACCTTGTACGAATTCGAGTGCCACGCACTGGAGACACGGCCCGCGGTCAAAACGGAGGCCGGTTGAGCGTCGGAGATGCACTTTCTTGCACTTTCTTGAGCTATGAAGACCACGAACTTCTCATATGGCCTAACCAAGGCTGTGGGAACCCCACCGGCCGAAAGGGGAGGCCATCGGCTGTCCATCGGCACAAAAACAATTCCATCGGCACAAAAAAGTGCCGACCGGCAAACAGTTGCTGGTGCGGGGCAGTTTTGTCTTTTCACCTTGGGTGTTATAAAATAGGGCTTCATGCCCTATTTCCTTACTTCTCCACCGCCGAAATCCCTTCCTCTCTCTCTCTAGAGTGCTTCTCTCTTATTTTTCGCCCGTTTCTTCGCGTTCTACGCCCGTTTCGTCGTCGGATTCGCGATCCTCTTCGCGTTTCGGACATTTTCCACCGATCACATTCTCGTTTCGGTGCCTCGTTCGGCGTTCTCACCTTTTCGGGGTTCGTTCCCCTCACTTTCCTCTTCATTTCCGTGCCCTTTCACATTCCGGCCTTCCCGGCCATTTCCGACCTTCTCGGGAGTTGACTTTTCAGTTGACTCTTCACATTCCGGCTCGGTTTTCCCTTTTCCGGCCATTTTCACACCACTCTCTTCATGGCGGACGACATTCCACATGGCGGGACTCCCCCGGACCACGAGATGGATCCCGGGGTCGAGCTCTTACCACTGAGCGAGCGCCCGTTCGACCCGGCGACCTACCAGCCGGCGATCCACGTTCTGCCCCCAGACGGCCTGCGTCAGTTCCGGAGCTTTGAGAGGTACGCGGCGCCTGAGCTACTACTACGCGAGCCTACCTCCCACCTTTCATTCGGCACTCCCGAGGTAACTCTTCATCTTCTGCTTTACTTTCTGCAATGTAGGATACAAAACTGCCATAGTTAGCTGTATTCTTTAATTGCTGAAATCTGATATGCTGTAGACCGTAGTTGACTGTAAACATACATACAACTGATATCTGCTTGAGACTGACACATGCACACACACTGCACTAGCCCTGAATCACTCAAACACACTGTACTCACTGTATTCTACTGCACACACACTGGCACCCAGTATTTGTCTGAATCTATCAAACTTGCACACATGCCACATCTGTTCTGAAACACTCAAACACGCTGACACAGCACACGTATTTCACTGCAAGCACACCGGCACCCGGTATTTGCCTGAATCTGACAAACTTGCATACATGCCATATCTGTCTTTTCAAAACTGCATTTTGAATGTTGTCTTGCCATTGTTGTTTTCTGTTTGCAGGAGGGTTCCCATACCATTCGCGGGTATGGGAATACTGGTGCACGGGAGTGGTATGATGAGCTCCTTGATGCGGTCCAGCGCATCGTGGACCGAGCGGGCTTCGGCACCTTCTGCCGAGGGCTCTCTAGGCTCTCCACATGCAGGCCTCTTCTCGCCGCTTTGGCGGAGAGGTGGTGGGACACCACCGATTCTTTCCATTTTTCTGCTGCGGGGGATATGGCGATGACCCCTTATGACTTCTCGATGCTCACAGGCATCGGGGTAGGGGGGGATCCGATCCCTTTCGACACAGACATGGATGAGTGGACCGCCGCTCAGGTCCATCTACTGGGGGAGGCCCCACCACTAGCTCGTCCAGGCTTCGTCCGATACTCCTGGTTCGAGACACAGTTCCGGGTCCAGCCCGCATTGGGGGAGGAGGTGCAGATGACCCCAGAGGACGAGGAGAGGTACGCTCGCGGGTTCCTCATGTTCTTGTTCGGGACTACCATCTTCGCCGACCGGGCGAACACCGTGCCTCTCTGCCTTCTCAGCGCACTGGTGGACGTCCGGGACATTCTGCACTATGACTGGGGCGGCGCTGCTCTGGCCACCCTGTACGGATACATGAGCTCGGCTTCTCGTGGCAGCGGCCAGCTGCTTGGAGGTTACTGGCGGGCTTGGGAGGTACATTCCTTCTCCGCTTTTCATTTCTGTCCGATATTCTCTGTACTCTGTACATTGCACACACTGCGGTCTGCTTTACACTTACTGTATACTGTACACACGGCACACACATACATTCTGCTTTACACTTACTGTACACTGCTCACACTGTACACTGCACACAATACACGGCTCAACACATGGCTCTGCCATTTCTGCTTTATTCTGTATATTCTGCTTTTTCTGATGGTCATACTGACATCTGTTTTGCAGTTGTGGGTTTACGTCTACTTCCCTAGGCTTGCACCCGTACCAGTTGCGGAGCCTCCTCCGGCTGTCCCGTTCTCGAGTCGCTTTGACGGGAGATGTACCCGGCGACCACGGGAGACGTTCGGCTTCTTCCGCCGATACTTCGACACCATCACCCCCACGGAGGTATGCTTTACTTTCAGTTCATTTAGCTTCGCTTTCCCACTGCATATTTCAATAACAGTAGATAACAAACTGTCTGTCACTTTCAGATCACATGGCGGCCATGGGCTTTCTTGCCGTCGGCGATGCGGGGTCGGTTCCCTGGTGCTGAGGAGACCTCGCGTTTCCGGATCTTGCTAGAGGGCCCGGTCTGTCGGGCTTGGTACCTGGGGGAGCATTTTCTACGCCAGACCCGCGGGTTACTTGAGCAGATAGTCCCGGCTCACCCTCCTGCAGAGATGAGGGAGACCGAGGGGCTGACCCCTGAGCAGCTGGATGATTACTCCATCGGCTGGGAGGAGGCCGGCTTCCGAGGCACCGGCGACTATCAGGAGTACGTGCGGACGTACCTGATGCGACCTTTGAGCGGCCGTCGAGCAGAGGGGGCCAGGCCTGTAGCATCGGCGGCTGGGGCCGGAGCGGGAGCAGGGGCTGGATCTTCGAGGAGGGCCCGGGTCCGTGGCAGGGGCGGAGTGCGGGGAGGACGAGGAGCTGGCTGGCCTGCCCTGCCCGCTGTACTGACTTTCCAGGGGCAGGGTGGGTCGACCTATCAGATCCCCTTCGCCCCTCCACCGGCTGGGCATGAGTTCACTGATGTCCCCGACTTACCGCCGGTATGTCCTACTGCATTTCGTACAGTCATTTCATTTCAGTTTACTTGATATTCCACAGAATACTAATGCATCTGACACTTTTGCAGGCTTCTTCTGAGTACACCCGTCAGTCGTTGGCGATGAATGCCTCGATGATGGGGATGCTCCAGCGGACATTTGACCTTCTAGCCGTCTACAGCATACCGGTATGTCCTTCTGATACTGGCCTCAAACCATTCATACACTGCTTTGTATAATCTGATGCACGGCACAACACGTGATACACTGATCTCACAGCATCTAGCCCACTGCATACGCTGCGTTCTGCACTGTACTCTGTACTGATAAACTGCTCACGGCATTCTTACACTGTACCCATACACTGCATTCTGCACTGATAAACTGCTCACGGCATTCATACACTGTACTCATACACTGCTTTCTGCACTGAGAAACTGTTCACGGCGTTCCTACACTGTACTCTGCATTGCATTTTGCACTGATAAACTGTCTACAGTATACTGATGCATTTCCCTTTCGTGTACTTTTCAGCCTCCTTTCCAGATTCCCATGGCGGGAGGTGCTCCAGCAAGACCCTCTGTCTCTGCTCGGGGGAGAGATGAGGAGGGCAGGATATTTCCCCGTACCAGGGGAGGGCGTACTCATGTTGGGAGTAGCTCGCGAGCTCCAGTCCTGGACGATGACGACGACGAGGAGTCAGAGGCGGAGGCAGGGTCATCGGAGGAGGAGACCGGAGACGGTTCTAGCTCGGGCTCTGATGACGACGCTGATGATGCTCCTGGACCCTCGTCCAGGAAGAGGACCAGGACGGACTGACAGCCCTTGGAGTGCTCGATATGGATGCAGATTTTTGCTATCTTTTCTTTCTTTCTTTGTACTTTTCTTTTTGTTGGTAGATAGATTACCTTGTACTGCCGCAGGCAGGTTTTTGTTTCCAAAACTTGTACATTTGAAAAGATAATGAAATGAAACGGACTTTTTATCTGAAAAAGTGTTTACATTTACACATGTCATGCATTGCATCGCATCTCAACATGTTACACCTCAATGTAAATGAAATTGATTGGTTGTCTGAAAATTGAACACTTGCACTGCAATAATCAGATAACTTAAACAGCCAACAGCCAAAATAACCCAAGCAACCCACTGCCTGATCCTGGACATACAGTCCTTACTCTGTTGGGGATTAATCTGCATACAGCCCATAACACGGCATCCGATTCATTCTGCACACGGCAAACTTCTGAACAAACGGCCCAATCTGATAGGACGGACCTCAATGACGGAACCGGTTGGAGTCAAAACACATTAAAATGTAGAGAATGGCACAGCATTCTGAGCATAGATGATTTTTGAAATCGAATGAGGGTTTTTCAAACCGGGATATCGAGCCTACAACCGAACACAGCGGGGAGGACTCAAACAAAGAGGTACACGACCTGAACACAACGAGACACGCTCGGGAGAGACTCAAAACAAAAGACGAGACCGTCAAATGAAAGAGACACGACACACAGACGTGTAAACGAAGATGGGGGACCTCGGACCACGAGGAGCCAGTTCAATCTGGGTATTGTTTCCCACCCTTTCTCATTTGTGATTCTCGCATCACTCGACTCTCAAGCTCGGATTTTCTCTCAAAACCCTTTTCCTCACTTTTCTCTCAACTTACACCTCTCTATTCTTCAATCTCTCATTTTTCATCCCTCCCCGGGGTGATTGATGGGTAAATAGGAAGATGTGGGTTCACGCCCGATGCCGTTAGCTCACGGCTGTTTCTTCTGGCGGGCAGAGTGCTCTTCTGGCAAGTACGTTGGTGACGGGGGAAAGACAGAACGTCTGACTCAACTGTGCCCCTAGTTCATCATTTTAACCATTTTTTTTGTTTTGGTCTTTCTACTAAAACGGTTTTGATCAAAATGAGAGTCAGATTAACGTACTTGTTCAATTTTTGATTTGAAAAGCATGCAAGTCGGGCAGCAAGCACTGAAAAGTTTCCTTTTTGGGTCCAAGACAATGGTCCGATTTTGGAAAATGGAATAGTTTTCGAGAAAATAGTCAACCTCAGTAAAAATTTTCAAAAACTATTTTTCAAACAGCTGATGCTCGACAAGCATGGAGCTTACCCTTTGAGATGCGCAACCTTGGATCGGAGGCAATGGCAAATTGCCCCTGGTTTGAAGGGGGTGGGAGGCAACGGAAAGTTGCCCCTAGTTTGAATAGCGTCTCACGACGGCTTGTGGCAACGGAAAGTTGCCCCTTGTTTGGATGGTGCCGCAGCAGTCCGCAGACAGTCTTCATTGGCGGTGGTCGAGTTCTTGGACACAGAGATGACGAAGACGGTCACAACACATATATGGACACAATCACCTTGAAGGGTGTTGGCCACTGGGCCTTGAGATGAAATCGAAACCATTGCATGGACTGAGACACTTATGAAAGCGTTGGGGGCTGGACTTCGCGATGAAGTTGCCTACGTATCCCAAACATGGGAATCAAGCCTTACGTAGTTCCGGTTAAGGTACACTCGGGTATTTTAACCTTCACTTTGTTTGGCTCTCACTTTTGCCAAGGCGCCCAATGCGGGTCTTCGACCTTGCGAGCTTCTTTTCATTTTCTATTTCTTTCTCATTTCTTTTTCTTTTCTATATTTTTTTTCAATCTTTCTTTTTCTTTTCTTTTCTTCTTCTTTTTTTTTTGCTTTTCTTCTTTTTTTGTATTTTTCTCTTGCTCTAACTTTTGCCTGGGCCGCCCTTCTGGGTTTTCGGCCCAGCGAGCCTCTCAAAGGGTAAAAGTGTAGCAAGTCCATGCCAAATGGTTTTTTTTTTTGAAATTGAAGCCTTTCTGTGTCTAGGAGAACGGCTGTTACACTGATTTGCGGAGAATCCATCCCGGTTGCTCTACGAGCTTCTTCCGGCGAGATCTACTCCTTCTGATTCGGCTTTGGTGCCTCATGCTCGAGGGCTGTTTCGAAACTGGCCACACGGGCCTCCATGGCGTTTGTCCGTTGAACTTTCTGAACATTCTGAATGGGTTCAAACTTGGAAAACAAATAGGTTGAATCTTGAGACTGAGAGCGATCCTAGGCTGCGCAATCTCAAGAGCGATTCCACACAGGTCTTCGCAGGACCGCGCAAAACATTTTGTTTTTGAAAGTTTTTAAGAAAGCGACAAATCGCTCGCGCCGAGGATAGTGTGGAGCCAATCTGGATCAAGCCAGGGTCCTTCTCAGTACTCACGCCGACAAGCATGGTTTCACTCATTAAAAGGCTTAGCACGCCTCTCTTTCTCTCAAAATGATCAAAATTTTGCAAAACCCGAGGAATCCCTTCCTCTTCGTTTTCATCACCGCAGTGTTCAAAAGAGTTTGTTTTTTTTTTGAAAAACTTAGGTTAATGCAATGAGTTTGGGCACACAGGAGAGCAGGCGAGATGTACTGTCAGCCCAATCAAATTCTCTGGTCCTTATGCTGAAAGCAAGCATGAAGTTGAGATAGCAACAGCTGTTTCGATCGGCTCTGTTGGTGCAACTGGCCCCTCGGCAGAAACAGACTCAAAACAAAAACAGATAATTACAAAACAAAACGGTGTTCGGGACAACAACCCCAGAATCACCTGGTATTATATACAACGGGGACTGACTCGATACAACAAGACAGACCCTTAAGCAAAAAAGACTGACTCAAGACAAAGAGACAGACTCAAACAAAAGACTGACTCGATATCCAAGTCAGGATTTACAAAACTCGGTTTCACCGATGCTCAAAAATGCGTGCCAGACGCTTCATCAAAAATGTACCAAATGTTGCCCGCAGGCGTTTCACTTTACATACTCGCAGTATCTGAGCCCTCGAAATCCAACAACTGAGTGGTGACGGGCTTGCCTGAGGTAGGTGGTAGGATAACCTTGTTATCAATCAAATCCTGCACTTCATGACGAAGGCGGGAACATCCATCGGTACTGTGACCGGACTGTTGATGGTACGCGCAGTACAAGGTAGCATCATGAGTGGCGGGGAGATTCTTCGGGAGTGGCCGGGGCTCCAAAGGCTTAAGATGCCCATTCTTCGCCAATATCAGCAATGCCCTGGACAAAGGCATGTGGAGGTCGTGAAAGACCTTGCGCCCTCGGGGCAGGTACTTTGCAGTTTGAGGATTCTTGCCAGATGCGCTGGCGAAAGGATCGGCTGGCGCCGCCTTGGCCTTTTGAACCTTCCCTGGTGCAGGGTTGGGAACTACAGGAATTGTCTGGGCATGACGGGGCCCATCCCGATTTTCTGTCTGGCTTGAACTGCCCTTGGTTGGAACGGGGAAAGCATCATCTACAGCTTTGGTCACTATTGCAGATGTTTGTTGCTTGTTCATCCCTCTGGCCTTCAAAGCCTCGACTGCCCACAGCAGTTGTTCAATAGGATCGGCGTCTACTTTTGCCTTGTCCTTTCCTTTGGCCTCAGCCTGATCAAGGGTCTGGGTTGGTGCTGGCATGTCATGGCTATAGCCGGAAGCCACCTCTGGCTGGCTGAGCTCTATCACAATCCGCCCCAGTAGCGGGGGCTCCTGTGGTACAAAATTCCCGGCATACGGCGCCGCTGGCGGTGAAGCCGACATTCCATAGGCGAGGTCTGCCACAGACCTTTGGAGATCGCCTATCATCCCCATCATTTCGAAGGTGGTGGGCTCACGAGCCTAGAATAACTGGGGAGCCCAGACTGGGTGCACAACGGGCGACCTGGGTGGATATGACATACTGACGCTGGCCTCATTCTGCGGAGTGGTTCCCTGCTCCGATACAGCCGTCATAACCACAATTTCTTCTGAACTTGGCGTCGCCATAAATCCTGCCTCAGCAAAGGGGAGACACTGGCCGTTCTGTATCAACTCTGCCACTCTCTGAACTGAAAGGAAAAACAGACAGCATTTCAGCCCCAAACTGATCAATCACGGGTGTAGCCAAGCAACTGTACCCTACTGCTGATCACTGTTCCCAAATTTCTGTTCCCAAAATACTGAATCTGATATCCGCGGATAACTGATTCCTGATAACTGATTCTCAACAATACTGATTCTGGCGCCTTCGGGCCCGATACTCAAACTCGCAAACTGGTATATGCGTTCCTGTAGAGATACACTCTAAAAGCACATAACAAGTAAAGAGAACAAAACACCCCTATGTTGGGGGAGGGTTTCCCTGTCCTATTTTGTCAGGAGCTAGGGTTTCACTACGCACACAGCGGTTTCAAACAACTTAGCATCGGGTAAGCAACCTGTCCTAGTTTGGAATGGTCACTACGGATCCGAATATGCACTAGGTTGAATGGTCGAAAAGGGGTGCCCTGGTAAAACCGGGGTTTGTGTTCCCATACTGTCAGAGCCCATAGCCGGTCAGCCTTATGGACATGCCTTGACAAGACAAGCCTCCGGCAAATCGTTCAGGAATGGCAGATGGCAAACACTGTGTTCCTAGGCGCACCAATGCACATGCAATGCAAAGAAACACATAAATGAGATCAAAACAGGATATCACGAGTTCGAGTCAAACTCTCTAAAAATCCCCAGCAGAGTCGCCAGAAACTGTAGACGCGCCCGCGTGGGGAGGGGCCTCGCTACAGTTCGGACTCTCGATTTTGTGTCGCGGTTCTTAATCTTGAACCAAAGAGTCCAAATCTGGCAAATCGTTTGAGAAAACAGATTTTTTTTGAAAAGTAGTGCCAAACATGGACTGCTTTGCTAGATATAGAGTCGCCACCTAAATATTTTTTAAAATGGGGAAATTTAGGAAACCCTGACTCAGTGCCGAAGGCCACATGTCCGTCATCACCGGAGTTGTCTCGGCTCGGGAGCTTGGGTACGATCGGGGAAGGTCAGCTATGAGCACCCCCTTTCGCCCGGTCCGAAGACCGGCCTCTACTAACCGTGATATCCGTTTTTGAAAACTTTATGTGTTCTTAAACCAATTATTAGCCTAGAATTACTATGTTATGCGCGCAGCAAACAAGTATAGACTAGATTGCCTAATTTGGAAATAAACATTGCATATCCGTTTGGTTTGAAAATGCTTTGGAATTTGCTACTCGCAAGTAGGCTAAAATGCGGATTTCAACGAGTCTTTCCAACTCAAACAATCCAGCCTTCACCCACAGGCATTCAAAACAGTTTAACACATAAGCATCTAGCCACATGTTAAGCATGCTGTCATGGTAACATTCACACTCATGCGATATGCTAAAGCGGAAATACTTACATAGTACTCCGTGCCAAAACAAAGAACTTGTTAGCAAACATGCATGATCCAAGTCCATGTGAAGTGCCTAATGCATCGCATACAAAATGTCGCTAAGATAGGCTCGGCTAATCCTAGATATGTCATGTGAAAATGCACAATTATCACGTATTCAGTTTGAAAAATTGAAGTATTGATGCAGTTAGCGTGATGTACCGAGCCTAATGCATGTAATACAAATGCATGGATGCACACATGCATAGCATAAGGTATGCTAAATTAAACGTGCCCTAATCTACCATCATAAGCAGGTAAATAAAAGGGAAGAAAGACGTGAGGTTGGAAGACATACACACACTCACGCACACTTATTACAGATTTGCCCTCGCTTGGAGGGACCAAATAAATATTACAAATTAACTAACTACGCAAGCTAATTAAATAAAGCGGGAAAACGCCTCGGGAAGCGCGCCACCATGCGCAAGCTGCCTCTGTTTTCCTCCCTTTCCTCCTCTAGAGGCTGTCAAAACCTCAGGACTGCATCCTTGGACAGAGGGGATCACCACCGGCTGAATGAAACTTCCACCGGCAGTGTAGTATGGCCATCGGCACAAAATAGGGTCTGTCGGCAGAGAAAATGGTGCCGGTCGGCACATTACACTGCCGGTCGGCAAAGTATTCCTGCAGAACCTGCAACTCACAGCAACAGAGGGCAAAACAAGGCATGGCAGCATATTTCAAGGCATGTATGCACCAACCATGTCTCTTATCATTGTGATGACTCAAAGGGACATGTGCCTCGGTTCTCGGACCACCAATCACGCATTTCTATGCATGATGGCCCAAAGAACCAAGTATGCAACTTTGATTTCAAATGCATGCAAACCAATCAAACAAAACTCCCAATCCCTATCACCCAGGTCAAGGGACAAGGAATGCATGCAAGATGCAATGCAACCTAGGCATACAAGCTAGGAATGCAACATGGCATGGCAAGGGACTTATGCAAGCATACAAGCATGCATATGGCAATGCAAACAAATGGAAAGATGGACTTATACATGAATTAGGCAGCTCTAATAAGGCCTAAAACAGTGGCCATAGTGCTATAAAATGAAGGCTAAATGGCATGCACACACATATACACATAAGGGCCAACACTTAAGCATAAATCAAACAACATTCAAGCACACTTGAAAGAAGGAAATATGGACAAATTAGCATGCAACATAAGTATTGAAATCATGTTAGGATGGTGCCAAACCAAGCAACAAAATCAAGCCAAAACATGCAACGAATAGTCCAAGTGTTCAAAGCAAATCTATAAGGCATTGAACTACACTTAACATGACCAAACATGGCATGCATTAAGGACCAAAATCAGAGGTTTAGCATGTTAAAACAAAGCTAAAGGACTACTTAGATGGCATCTAAATGGCCCAAATACAAAGGCATGCACCATGGCCAAAACATGGAGCATTGCAACACATGCTTTCAAAGCATTAAAGAGACATGCAAGGCAATCCAATAAGCATGGAAATGGGACTGAAATAGCATGTAGGATGATTCCAAATCATCAAAACAATGCAAAGATGGCATGCTACACATGCACATACTCAAGGCCAACAAGCCCAAATACAAAGGAACTATATAATGCATGCAAAGATCAACCCAAACGACTATGGACAGAGCTAAAACATGGCAAAATAAGCACATAAACTTCACAAATACAAGCCTAAAACATGCTCCAACAAGGCTAACAACCTAGAACATGTTAAGGCACAAATAAGGCATTACATGGCAACTACGCTAAACATGCATGAAGTTTCAAAACCAACTTGAAATCATGTTATATCATGGATATATAAGCATGAAAAACAAACCAAATATGCTCAACACACACTCAAGCATAGGCTTCCTTAAGAGGCCAAAATAGGTCCTTTTCAAGGACAACAAGGAGAGGGGGTGGCCCTCTCCTTCTTGGGACTTCAAAGCATCATCTTCACCACTGAAATCCCTCAATATTTCAGTGGTGAGGAGACCTCAACACCAAAATCCCGGAGCTAGCACAAAATGGCTCAAAATGAGGCCTTTTGAGGCCTAAGGGTGGTCAACAACCCTCAAACAACAAAACACTCTTAATAAACAACAAAGAGGGCTTAAAAACAGAACTTTTTTATGTTATACAATAATCACAAAAACAGCTCTAAGACTAGTAGAAAATCAATGCAAAAATGGGGGAAAAAGGGACTAGTTTCTCACCCTTGATGCCTTCTTCAACAAAGATGCTCCAATGGCCTCCTTGAGCTTGAATCCAAGACAAAAACTTCAAAACACACTCTTTAGAACCTCAGCTCCAAGAGGAAGGTGAAACACTAGGTGTTTGTGTGCAATAGTGAGACACAAAACACCTAGTGTGCAAAATGAGAGGAAAAGAGAGATAGGTGAGTGTATCTAACCCTAACCCTAGAAAAAACCAGAGCTCTCCTCTGTCTTCTCTCCTCAAAAATGTCTAAAGGCCCTCTCCCTTTGCCTTAGAGAGAGCCTCTCTCTATATGCCTCTTGTAAAGCTTACAAGACAAGCTTTGCAAGAGGGAGATCCCTCCATACACGTGTATGGAGGGGAGCAAAAGCAATACAGCTGTCTAAAAATATCTGCAAAAGCAGATGAACAGCAATCGGCCGGCAAAAAATGCCATCTTGGCCAAAAAGAGTGCCGACCGGCACAAAAAAGTGCTGACCGGCAACAAATAGTGCCGATCGGCAAACTATATTGCCGGTGGCAGCAAAAACCAGCCGGTGGCATCTAGCCACTGCCGGTGGTGGGTAGGGATGGTCTACAAGCCCTACCCTGCCTCTCAAAGGCAAGATGCAAGTGTTTGGTGCAAAACCAGACACTAAACGGTCGAGTTCGGGGATCCTGAGGCAGGGCGCGTGAGCCAAGACCTCCGGGAACTCCAAACGAACACAAACATGGATAATCACCGTGTGTTCAAACAGTGACGTCCAAGTCTTGAGGACGGTCAAAAATGGGGTGTCTACAGTACTCCTTTTGTGTAAGAATTTTTGTTATAACATTTACTCCTTTTGTGCTTATATAATCTTTCACAAAAGGTGTAAGTTGGAATAAAAAGTATAAATGTTATGCCAAAAATTCTTACACAAAAGGAGTAACTTTTCAAAAATGGTGTAAGTATTTTCACGAAAAGGTGTAAGCTTAAGAAAAAGGTGTAAATTTGATAATTTTTTTTTTCCCAAAAGGTGTAAGTGACTTCCGAAGAAGCTTTAAGTTGGGGTTTTACAGAAGGTGTAAGTTCGAAGAAAAAGTATAAATGTTATGCCAAAAATTCTTACACAAAAGCAGTAACTTTTCAAAAATGGTGTAAGCACTTCCACGAAAAGGTGTAAGCTTAAGCAAAATGTGTAAATTTGATGAATTTTTTTTTCACAAAAGGTATAAGTGACTTCCGACGAAGCTTTAAGTTGGGCTTTCACGAAAGGTGTAAGTTGGAAGACAAAGTATAAATGTTATGCCAAAAATTCTTACACAAAAGGAGTAACTTTTCAAAAATGGTGTAAGCACTTCCACGAAAAGGTGTAAGCTTAAGCAAAATGTGTAAATTTGATGAATTTTTTTTTTCAAAAAAGGTATAAGTGACTTCCGAGGAAGCTTTAAGTTGGGCTTTCACGAAAGGTGTAAGTTGGAAGACAAAGTATAAATGTTATGCCAAAAATTCTTACACAAAAGGAGTAATTTTTCAAAAATGGTGTAATCACTTCCACGAAAAGGTGTAAGCTTAAGCAAAAGGTGTAAATTTGATGAATTTTTTTTTTCCACAAAAGGTATAAGTGACTTCCGAAGATGCTTTAAGTTGAGCTTGCACAAAAGGTGTAAGTTGGAAGAAAAAGTATAAATGTTATGCCAAAAATTCTTACACAAAAGGAGTAACTTTTCAAAAATGGTGTAAGCCCTTCCACGAAAAGGTGTAAGCTTAAGCAAAATGTGTAAATTTAATGAATTTTTTTTTTCACAAATGGTATAAGTGACTTCCGACGAAGCTTTAAGTTGCCGCTCACAAACGGTAAAAATTCTTGAACAAAAGGAGTAACTTTTCAAAAATGGTGTAAGTATTTTCACGAAAAGTATGAAGGAGTAACATTTCAAA
The DNA here is from genome assembly GCF_055761805.1 of Camellia sinensis. NCBI lineage: Eukaryota > Viridiplantae > Streptophyta > Magnoliopsida > Ericales > Theaceae > Camellia > Camellia sinensis. Next base: position 175,250,091 of record NC_138967.1, read on the forward strand.
GTGTTCATAACCACAAATGGAGTAACAAAGCGTTCATTTCAAAATGTTCGTAAACACAGAAGGAGTAACATCAAGTGTTCATTTCAAAGTATTCGTAGTAAACACAAAAGGAGTAACATTTCGAAGTGTTCATAAACAAATTGGGACAACCACTGAACAAATCAAAGGGTTCGTGACCCCCGCTGACCACCCAAGCGTCGGTGGCCTCCGGTGCTCACAGCCTTCTGAGATCGACACCTCCGCTGGCACCGCCGCCACAAATCAAAGGTTTTTTTCTCTCTGGCTATCGATCTTGGTCTCTCTGTGTCGATGTCGGCCTATTCTCCGTCGATGTCGGTCTCTCTCTGTCGATCCCTGTTTATCTCGGTCTGTCTCCAGCGATCTTGGTCTGTCTGTGTCCATGTGGGTCTCTTCTCCGTCGATCTCTGTCGATTTCGGTCCCTCTGTTGATCTCGGAGTGGCTGCTCTGTCGATCAGTGTCCATCTAGGTCTCTATGTCTGTTGATCTCAGTCTATCTCTCTCTCTCTCTCTCTCTCTGTCTGTCCGTTGCTCTATATTAAAAACGGTTCTTTTTTACATTGACATACTTGGTTGGATTTGGACTTGGAGTCGCTATTCCAAGCCCTCCCAGACTCGTCGTCTCTGAAACGGAGTTCTACTGAGAGAAAGGCCAAGCCCTCCGAAACGCCCTTCTCTCTCACATTGCCATTATTTGAACAAGACAAATACAGTGTGATTGGATTTTAGGAACTTCCAGGTTTTGGGGGAAAAAAACGGAACTTACACGTTTTGCGAAGTTACTCACATCCCTTGTGAAAAAACTTACACTATTTGTGAAAAGTTACACATTTGTGAAATAATTTATTTTATAAAATTTAGACCTTTTCGTTGAAATACTTAAACCTTTTGTGAGAAGTTACTAATTTATTAAAAATCATGTCTATTAAAAAATTTACACGTTTTATTGGAACTTACACTTTTTCTGAGAACAGAACTTACACCTTTTCTTAAATAAGTTACATCTTTTCTGAACATGCTTACACCTTTTATGGAAATCTGAATTATATTTTCCTAAAATTTAAACCTTCAATGGGAAGTTACACCATTGTGACATAACTTTCATGTTTTGTGAAAACTACATACATGTTTTTGAAAATATACACCTTGCATGGAAGGAGTATTTGAATAAAATTTATACATTTTGTTAAAAATATAAACCTTTTCTGAATGATTACACCTTTTTATAGGAATGCTTACACCGTTTCTGAATGGTTACTGCTTTTGTGAATAACTTTTTTCATAAAATTTACACTTTTTATGGGATATTACAACTTTTCTGCCAGCAAAACTTACACATTTTAAAAAAATTTACACCTTCTATGGAAAATATGTTTTCAGCAAGTTTACACCTTATTTTAAAAGCTTACACCTCTTCTAAAAAGGTACTCCTTTTGTGAAGCAAACATGTTTAAAAAATTTTACACCTTTTAAATAGGAGTTACATCTTTGGTGAAGACAGTTAGACCTTTTTTGAAAATTTACACGTTTTATGGAAAATAAGCTTTTGATAAAGTTTGTTAAAAGAAATTATTTGACAAAAGGTATAACCTTTTCAAATATAGTGTATGTTTGTCCGAAGAAAGTGTAAATGACCATAAAAAAGATGTAAGTTTTGTTTTTCACTAAAGGTGTAACTTGAAATAATAAGTGTAAATTTTATGAAAAAGGTTTTTCCACAAAATGTGTAATTTTTCAAGAAGTTGTAAATATTTCCGAGAGAAGGTGTAAATTTTTAGGAAAGGTATAAAATTTAGGAATAGTTGTAAACTTTGTGAGTTTTTACAAAAGGTACAAGTTCCCAAAGAAGACCAATCATCGAAGCTGAATGTTTTGTTTTTACAAAAGATATAAGTTCCCAAAGAAGACCAATCCCAATAAAGCTGAACGTTTCGTTTTTAGAAAAGATCCAAGGTGTAACTTTTATTAAGAAAATTAATGTAAAGATATAAGTTCCAAGGTGTAACTTTTATGAGGAAAATTAATTTATAAATGATGTCAGTTTTCATTAAAAGGTGTAAGTTGTCAGAACAAGTATAAAAGTTTCAAAAATGCCGAAGTGTTCAGAAGAGGTGTAAGTTCCGTTGGCCCGTCCGTCTCTCTTCTATCTCGGACCTCTCTCTTTGTTTGTCTTTTTCTCTGCCCGTCTCTCCGTTGTTCCATTTCCCCGTAGCTATAGGGTTTTACAGATAAAAATATTTGAGGGCCGAGCTTAAGTTCTTGGGAAGGCTAGCCATGGAAATGGATGCATAAATACTTTTTTTAAGTTGATTTTTGTCTGTGGAGCACAACCACAAGGGTTAATCGAGCACCACCGTCGGTTCGTCTGATCGGTTGGTATTTCCTTTATTTCGTGCTGGTACATTATCTGTCTCCTTGTTTGTCTTCTATCATTCGCATATACCTTCACACCCAACCCGAAATCGACCCAATATGACTGTTCTGTATTCCATTTTCGTATTTTGTGCTATTCGAATAGGAACTCTCTCTACTAACCGAAATGGACCCAATAGGAACTATTCTGTACTCGATTTTTGTATTTTCTCCCTTTCGAGTAGGAAGTCTTCCCTCTGCTATCAGTGCTGCAAGTTGAACATAGGTATCATAGTAGTTAGCAACAAGCATAAAAGGTGTTCTGCATTTACATGGCGAACTTGTTAGGTTGGGTTATATATAACGAAAGAAGACTTTAAAAAAAATTTGTGTAATGTCGGCACGGGAAAAACAATTTTTTTTTCGAGTAGCCAAAAAAGAAAAAATAAGAAACTCGATAAACAATCAATGACTAATCTTGTTTCCGCAATAGGTAGCACACTCGGTTGAATTCTGCTTTCAATTTTGTAGTACTCGGTGATTTTATATTGCCGGAACTTATGTTTAGAAACAATCTGTGGTATACGGACTCTTCAAAATAGATCAAATACCTGTGTCGGACACCTGAGAGTCGGACAAGGGTATGGGATATGTGTCGGATACTTTTCAACGGACACTTCTTATATAATTGTATAAAACACAATTATTATATGTGCAAATTATTGTGAAATTACTATAAATGTGATTTTGACACCGTGAGTTACATATAGTACCATTTTATGTCACATATTAGATTAAAAATATGATATTTTTTCCCCACAGCGTGTACCATTGAATGTAGGGTTAAGATTTAATGAGTCGGACCTGTACATACATACCGCACCCGGCACCCGTACCCGAGTTCGTGTAACACAGTAAACAACTCTTTCTTTCAGTGTTGAAGTTCATGCATAGTTGACGGTATTCAACTTAAAACATAGGAAAGCCAATTGAAAGAGTTGAAATGAGGATGAAGATTTCCAAATTTTGTAGAGAGCTATTCGTTCCCATACCCAATTCTGAATCAAGAGTTGAAGCGTTCACTTTCATGGCTAGCCTTTCCAACAACTTAAGCGGCCGGAGACGATGGCTGAAAACCAATACCTTCTCCCCACCTGAGTCAGACAACCCTAATAGATTAAGGAAGAAGTTTGCTTTCAGTCCTTCTCTAATATCCAACTTTTCTAAGATGTGGTCCATCCGGGCATCGTCAATGCCCTCTGTTTCTGTGGTTGACGTGTCTGTAGGTGAACTCTTTAGGAGGGATCTCAACTGTGTGTGCACATACAGTGTGCTCCCATCCCAGGTGATGTTCAACTGCTTAACGAAGTTGTTCAGTTCTTCAACTTCACGAACTGTCGTAAGGGTGAGGTGAAGAAATTCAGAAAAGTCAACAAGCCCAGGCAATTCACGAAGAAAATCTCATTTGTAGAAATGGACAACCTTGCCTGTCATTGCACGCAACTTTTGAATGACGGTTACCTTTCTTTTGAAGTTATCATCTTGCATATATATACAGCAGTTACATTTGAAGAGGAAGGTAGCTGTCATTCATGAGTTGCGGGCTGTCTGGACTTTATTGAGCGAGTTCATGAATGCGTACTCTTATTTGTCTTTTTTATGACCTTCGTGCAAAATGAGAATGGATGGGTACGTTAGTAATATTTGTTGGCAGGCAGTGGCACTCTTGCTTGTTTCATTGTCACATACAATTGATGAAACTTGTTTGTACGCCCGGAAAAGTATTCTTCTCTGATCTGCCCACTGTCTGAGCACCCGAAGGTAATAGAGCATGGGCCAGGATGCAGCCACTTTGATTCTCTGCAACCAAGTTGCTCAGTAGGAAATTGAAGCCCTCAACTTTATGGCTGGCCTTGCCAACAACTTAAGCGGCCAAAGACGATGGCTGAAAACCAATACCTTCTCCCCACCTGACTCGGACAAGCCTAACAGATTAAGGAAGAAGTTTTCCTTTAGTCCTTCTCTAATATCCAACTTTTGTAAGATGTGGTCCATCCGGGCATCGTCAATGCCCTCTGTTTCTGTGGTTGACGTGTCTGTAGGTGAACTCTTTAGGAGGGATCTCAACTGTGCGTGCACATACAGTGTGCTCCCATCCCAGGTGATGTTCAACTTCTTAACTACGTTGTTCAGTTCTTCAACTTCACGAACTGTCGTAAGGGTGAGGTGAAGAAATTCAGAAAAGTCAATAAGCCCAGGCAATTCACGAAGAAAATATCATTCATAGAAATGGACAACATTGCCTGCCATTACACGCAACTTTTGAATGACAGTTACCTTTCTCTTGAAGTTATCATCTTGCATATATATACAGCAGTTACATTTGAAGAGGAAGGTAGCTGTCATTCATGAGTTGCGGGCTGTCTGGACTTGATTGAGCGTAGAAATGAAATGCGTACTCTCATTTGTCTTTTTTATGACCTTCGTGCAGAATGAGAATGGATGGGTACGTTATTAATATTTGTTCGCAGGCAGTGGCAAACTTCTTCCTTAATCTGTTAGGCTTGTCCGAGTCAGGTAGGGAGAAGGTATTGGTTTTTAGCCATCGTCTCCAGCCGCTTAAGTTATTGGAAAGGCCAGCCATCAAGTTGAGGGCTTCAATTTCCTATTGAGCAACTTGGTTGCAGAGAATCGAGGTGGCTGCATCCTGGCCCATGCTCCATTACCTTCGGGTGCTCAGACAGTGGGTAGATCAGAGAAGAATACTTTTCCGGGCGTACAAGCAAGTTTCATCAATTGTATGTGACAATGAAACAAGCAAGACTGCCACTGCCTGCCAACAAATATTACTAACGTACCCATCCATTCTCATTCTGCACGAAGGTCATAAAAAAGGACAAATGAGAGTACGCATTTCATGAACTCGCTCAATAAAGTCCAGACAGCCCGCAACTCATGAATGACAGCTACCTTCCTCTTCAAATGTAACTGTTGTATATATATGCAAGATGATAACTTCAAGAGAAAGGTAACCGTCATTCAAAAGTTGCGTGCAATGGCAAGCAAGGTTGTCCATTTCTACGAATGAGATTTTCTTCGTGAATTGCCTGGGCTTGTTGACTTTTCTGAATTTCTTCACCTCACCCTTACGACAGTTCGTGAAGTTGAAGAACTGAACAACGTAGTTAAGAAGTTGAACATCACCTGGGATGGGAGCACACTGTATGTGCACGCACAGTTGAGATCCCTCCTAAAGAGTTCACCTACAGACACGTCAACCACAGAAACAGAGGGCATTGACGATGCCCGGATGGACCACATCTTAGAAAAGTTGGATCTTAGAGAAGGACTGAAGGCAAACTTCTTCCTTAATCTGTTAGGCTTGTCCGAGTCAGGTGGGGAGAAGGTATTGGTTTTCAGCCATCATCTCCGGTCGCTTAAGTTGTTGGAAAGGCCAGCCATCAAGTTGAGGGCTTCAATTTCCTTGCTTGTTTCATTGTGACATACAATTGATGAAACTTGCTTGTACGCCCGGAAAAGTATTCTTCTCTGATCTGCCCACTGTTTGACCACCCGAAGGTAATGGAGCATGGGCCAGGATGCAGCCACCTCGGTTCTCTGTAACCAAGTTGCTCAGTAGGAAATTGAAGCCCTCAACTTGATGGATGGGGTTTCATCTGGTTTTTGTGCCTGGGATGAGCACCAATTTCTCTGACAGCAGAATCGTGTCCTAATTGTTTAACCCCGTCATGAAATAGTTCAATTGCTTCTTTGTCCTTTGTAGTCGGGCCTTCCTAAAAGTATGTGCGTGTAGTCCTTCAGCCCTAAATGAAAAACATAATGTAGTCCTTCCTCTTCAATATTTGGGAAATTATGCATTTATCGCTTGTACACATAATTATTTTAATTGTAAGCTGTGTGAACGAAATGCAAAATTTTGATGTGTGTCCTTTCTTTTGTCTGTTTCAAAATCTGTATATGTGTTGGGAAATTCTGCATGTTGTTGTCTGTGTTTACACAAAATTTTGAGGTTAACAGCCACATGTTGCAGCCGTTTGTTTGTGTTCTTGTAAATATTGATTGGAATACTTTGCAGGAGTTGTCGTCATTACATCTGATGGATATTGGTCACCTCGCACCAACAATGTTAGTTTTCTCCTTAAAGACTTGCTACTAGTTGGTTTCGTACATATGTTTGTAAACAAACGAAATCCATCACCAAGGAATACGCTGATTTTTTTCCGGACCAATTCTTACAGCAGCCCGTGTACTTTTGTGTTTGTGTTATTTGTTTTGCACAAATTTTGAATGGCCTCGCTTTGCAGCATCAATTTTGAACTTTTGTTTCAATTACGTCCATTTGATTACAACTCTTCACTGTTTTGTATCAGAAAATATGCATATACGTGGCAACTGTACTTTTTGTTGTAGTCAATTTATAACTTTACTGAACTTACATAATCTCAATCAATTGACATTACAATCTTTGTTTTAAAAATCACAAACGGCATTAGCAATTTGACCGAAAATGTCCACGAAATTTGAAATGGACTGTCATAATTTAGGTAGTTTAAAGTGCATCGATCCAAATTAGACAACGGACAAAATATGTACACCACCCCTGTAATTTTCCCTTCAATCTAATTTGTATGATTTTCTCTTTCATAAGGGGAAGGAAAAGATTGAAGACAATTGCCGAACAACATATCCAAATGTCTGACACTATCGCTGGCTCTTGTCGAAAGCGGCCAGTTGCACCATTCATTTGTTACAGGTACTAGTTGTTTATTTTGACAATCTGGAATTACATTATTCATACTGAAATTACGCGCCTCGTCGAAGTTCAGTTTGTGATGTTTCAAATTGGTTTTGTTCCGCATGTCTGAAAATGTTTAAATTGGTGTCGATTCAGTCCCGGATGTACGAAAGCTGTCTTATGCCGATTTCGGGGCCAGCTTGACATAAAAACTTGCATATATATATATGTATTCATATTTAATATTTAGTGATGATAAGCTTCACGATGCTTGCATGCAGCCAGCAACAATTCAAGGAAATGCAAGGGCCAGACAACACTCGACGAAAAATGGTGAGTGTCGAAATCTGTATTCTCTATAATACACTATGATGGAAACACATCGCTGGGTTGCTATCCACATGTTGTATTGAATGGTCTTAGTGGGCTTCTGATTGTTTCGCGTTTGTAGGATTGTAGCATGTAATAATGTCACCTTCCTATTATTTTTGTAAATTTCAATTCGTTGTAAAAGTCCAGCTACGTTTTGTCGCTGACTTTTTGCTGCAACTGTTATTTGTATTTGCAATCTTATTTAATTACCAACAATGCACGCGGATTGCGTTTGGCATAAAGTTGTAGTTATAGTAATTTTGGACTCATAGTTGTTACTTGTCTTGTACGTCTGTCATTTTCTTGGTTAAAGACTAGAAAGGAGATTGGGGAAAGGTGGAAGGCACTCCCCTCTGATGAGAAAAAGAGGTTTGCGAAAATGGCTAAGGCGAGCGCTGAGGAACACGCCAAACTAGTACCATGTGCACCGAAGTCTGAAAAGGTCATTACGTACTTCATGTTTTCGTAAATGCATTTGGCTAGGTCCTGCTTTGCTGACATTGTTGGTTGTATTTTTGTATTAATTTAAGGGTAAAAAATGTGCAGGGTAAAAGACAACTCCGCATATCATTGAAGTCAATTGTTGAACTAGTTAACCGATTCAACGAAGCACAAAAGCAGGCAGTCATTGACATTGGGTTTGCTGGCCTCCTGGGGATGAAGTGTACACGTATAGATCACGACTTGTGCGCATGGTTGGTACAGAACTTCGATCCTGACAGTAGTTCATTGAATGTTCATGGTTGTCAAGTCAGGCTCACGTGTAAGGCAGTTAATGTTTTATTGGGAATACGGTGTGAAGGCGATGACGTGCAGTTGGCTGGGTCATTAGAAGCATATCCCAATATCTACGATGAGGTTGGAGTTGTTAACGGAGTCATTCCTTTGAACAAGTTGAGACTTTATCTGACCGAGACTGCTGGTGCGGAGGATGAGTTTTGGCGGAAATTTGTGCTGTACGTGTTGGGGGCCATGTTGTGTCCTACCACAATGACCGGGTTGAAGCCATCGTTCATTCATGCCGTGAAGGACGTGAATCGTATGTGAGCTTGTAATTGGGCAAAGTTGACACTGCAATTCCTTCACAATGGTGTTCGCAAGTATAAAGGTCATCGCGGTGTAACTGGATGTGTTTTCCTGCTAATGGTATGCCAATAACTTGATTTTTTTTTCCATTCCCCCCTTCATGTGTTTCATGCATTGTTCTGTCATGGTTCAACAAATTGGCCTTGATTGGGACATACAATGGTACCTGCTTTGTGAGTACGACAAACAACACTCTTCTTGACCAAGTATGGTACTTGCAGAAATATATTTTGTGTGACTACCGTCATGAATTTAAGAACAAAGAGTACAGGGCAAAAAGTATGCCAAACCTCAATGGAGGAACCAATTAAAACTACGTTGCGAAGAGGGGAACATGTACATAAATTTTTTTTCTTGGTTTCATCAATAAAGTCCGTGGTGTGCTGTACATTTTTTTCCCCAAAAAACATTGCATGATATGTGCCTATAAAGTTGACAGCATCCTCAACAAAATCGGTATGCTATGTACGTTCCACTGCAAAATTGAGAATAATGAATGTCATTGTTACTGAATATAGTTCATTTTTGTGGGAAGAACAACTTAATTATGGTGTGCCCCTTAATGTCCACAGCTGTTGTACCTTGATTGTGTTTGTCTGAGCTTAACTACGACGCGGTCCACACCTCGGCTTCATGATTGGGGTGATACCCAAATACGGGAGACGCTGCGACGTATCAGAAGGAAGCAAAATTTCCCAACAATTGCGGTAAGCACTCCTACCACTGTGCACATTTCACACCATCGACCCACTTGTCTTCAACATACAATGTCAGACTTCATTTATGCGTTTCTATGATTATGTGGAGTTTGATTACAGTAACGCCGATGATGCTGACATGGATGCATGCCATGTCGAGAACCAACAAACATGACAGTACAATGAAGTCCGTATGAGCAATTTGGAGTCCGACATTCGCGAACTGAAGGAAATGATGAAGCAAGTTCTCCACAACCAAACAGATTTAATGGAGATGTTGCGACATTTCGAAGGCAAGCAAGTTGTTGGCAATGACAAGGTAATCCATCCAAGCATTACGCAATTTTCACACAGTTGAGCCACATCATTTGAAGATGGTTTGTAAGACTAACTTAACGAATGTGTATATATGATTAGGTGGAAGGCAATGATGTGTGTATCATTAACCTCTCCTCCAATGTTGCTCAACTGAAGGAAATGCTGAAGCAACTGCTTTAATGTTTCAGTTTGGGCTGCAACGAACCGTTCACTAAACAAACCAATTTATGTGAACTGAAGCAAATGCTACACCACCTCATCGAAGGTATATTCTCTACACCGCAACCGGCAGGCGTGCCCAAACAGGGTGTGGACCCTGCTGTTGGAGTCGAGGCGCATGACGATGGCGTGGTCAAACCATCTGACGAAGTTAACCCAATGGAGTGTAATATTTCAGATGTACAAGGGGTGGATCACCAACAACAGATTTTGAAGGGAACCTTGGCAAGGGACAAAAGTCATTTGCATGATGGGCACAAGCTGAACATCGAAGAAGGTGGGGACAACAACAAGAAGGGAGGCCTTCAGTCAGGGGAAACATATGAAACTGAAGATAAATACAGTCCTGACCTTCAGTCAGTGGGCGTGAAGAACGTGGCGTGCGATGTGCATACTTCTCCTACTAAGCTTGGCAAACCATTGGGAGCAACTGGAATCGTTAGAGGAAGTGCAAAGGGAAGACGAAAAGGAAAAGGAAAAGGAAAAATACGCGGAAGTGGAGTTCAAGCCACTGAGGTCGGGGATATGCAATTGTGCATCGATAGCAAAACAAATAGTGGAGTTGACGACAGCAGTTCACCTGTGGATGTTGATGGTGTGGACAACGTGAACAAGGTACAAATACTGCCTTTAATGCCCCACAAGTTCTGAATACCCAATTCATGCCCACATCAATAATGTGAATCAGTAATTTTACAATCATCTGTGTTGTATTGTACTAGTTGTCAAAGAATTGCATGTTTGCAGTTATGACTGCTGCCATATGTTAGTACACATTTCTAACAAACTCCACACCAAACATCACAAGTTGGGAAAACTCTGAGGCTCACAGTTTTTACATCATTTCACGTTCTTTTTTATGACTACCGACCTTGTAATGTAAGCTTCAATATTTTTATGAAATGTGTACTGTTAGTTGGCTGTTTATTTTTGTAGGACTCGTTGACGATGTTGGACAGCGAAGGGTTGTTATCGACGGAGGAACAAAAACTTCTTCACTATGTATTTGACGATAGCAAAAATGAAATGTATTGTTTCATTTACTACTTGCAAATTTTAAATGACAGTCCACTGTGAAATAACTATCGTTCTAAGGATCATTTATTGCTTGTAGGGACATTGTTGTTTCCATGAATCTTCATGGACGGGCATGTGAAGTTGGCACCCGGCGTGACATGCGCACGCTCAAACCAGGGTCGTGGCTATCCGACACTGTAAGTGTTGGCTGCACAAATATGAATCTGTGTTTTTCAGTACCCCTGAACTCAGAAACCTTTCTAATCAACTTGCCTTATGTCTTGCATACAATGTTCCAACCAATCAACTTGGTGGTGGTGCAATTGACTAATCGACAGAGGGATTTACACAATGACGGGAGGCACACTGATTGGTTCTTTCCCGTATATCTGTCGGTAAGTAAGTGTTTAAAGCTACGTTGTGTATTGTGTATGACATATTTTGACAAATGTTTCTGTCAATGACCTTTATGCATTACACATGCAGACTTTGATTCTAAATAAAGATATGCAACCTCTGCACCATGAACATATCGTCACATCATTTTTCGGACATGACAGATACACTGGTGCGATTGATGCCTGCCAGAGGGTAATATCAATGTTCATCCCGTTATATTAAAACGAAAATATGAAAGCCATTACATGTTTGCATGGCCTCTAAACAAGGTCTGCTGTTGTGTTTACGTGTAGATTTACATGCCTTTCAATTACAGAGGAGTGCATTGGTTGTGCATTAAAATTGATATGGTGGACCGTGTAGCCTACCTATTCAACTCAGTCCCATCCAACCGACCGAACAAAAGGAAGCTAAATGCAGCTAAAATTTTGGAATGTCCTTCTGGTGCATTTCTGAACACTACAAAAAACTTGAACATCCTTTACGTAAACCAACTTCAACCTTGTGGAACAGGTTCAAACTATGCACGACTTGCTGTAACTACACTTTGGAAATGATTATGTTACAGACGTGCATAGCTTCCACCGCTGCATGTTAGATGAGAGGCCAGTACAACAACTGGACGAGTAATCCACAATCCCTCCCTCACATTAATGTTTATGCTGCATGACTGACTTAACGAACCTATTAAGTATTGACGACAACTTTAATGTGAAATTATTTTTGTAGCACGTTTGACTGTGGGATGTTCGTCATCAAATTCATGCAGCAACCTGATTTAAGCCCCGGTCCACACAAGGTACATTCTACCGCTTAATTTCAATTTGTCAATCAAATCCTTCCTCGTATGTCCTGCAATTTTAACTGATTTGTCTTATGATCTTTCTGTACAAAGTTCGCTCCCTCTGTGCGTCATAAGTTGTTGGTTGACATCATTATGGATGTCAATAATGCAAAGATCGCAGAGTACCGGGAGTGCCTTCATATGAGCAATGCCACAAGCTAGGCCAGTGATGGGAATGGGCTGCCAGTACGCCAGTAATTTGGTGGCAATAGGACTTAACTAATTTTTTATTCTTTAATTTCAATATGGATGTTAATTATGGCTCCCCAGTATTGTTTTTGCTGGACGATGTAAATATGGACCAACTGCAAAGTGCAAGTCAAATGTAAACATGGATCAAACATGTCGATGTGGCTGCTGACTTAGTACTATTTTCTTTACGCATGTTTCTTGTTCGGATGAATGCGACTGTAACTGTATATAATTTACGGCTGCTTTTGTTACCGAAGTTAATTTATAATTTAATTACAAAAAAGGGAAAATTAATTTTCAAAAATGAAAGAAACCACATTATAAATGAAAACTCAATACTCTTCGTAGGTAAGTTATATATCAGCCCATTAGCACATATGACTCCAGCCAAAACAAAACTTTCATGGCTTACAGGGAAGGTTAAAAAAAAAAAAATCAAATCTACATATCTGCTGCATCATCAGCAGCGTCTTCTGAAGAGTTGTCCGTACTGTCTGATTGACTGTCCTCATCCATTGTCTTATCAGACTTCGCTTCGTCCGCCGCCAATTTGTCATTGGTCAGCCAATCAACGTTCTGCTTGATAGCGCCGACTTGCCGCTCCAAACTTGACAACCGTGCGTCCACTTCATTCAGCCTTTCGTAGATAGCTTGCAACAGCTGGAATACAGGAGCAACATGAGCTTCAACAATAGCTTCAATCTTGTTCAAATCGGACATTTTGTAGGAATATGTGTATGGTTTATTTTACTGACTACTTTTTTAAAGGAATGTACAGATTCATAATATTACACAACACTATGCTGTAAGTATTTGTAATGTATGGTACATGACTTGTATGTTTGCAGAAGACCTCATGCATTGTGACATACATCGTATTAATTTCTCAAACTGGCCGAATTTATCTTGCAAAAATTGTTCCTTCTTGCATGCACCAAGTCATCCGTTCAGTACCCCTGATCGTCCATTATTTGGCATTTCCAACACATATGCATTGTACCTTCCATCAGTACTATCCCACTGTCATTGATTTCCACACCCACAGTTCATCATACATTCACATTCGTCATTTGTATTTGTGCCCCAACCCAATTACATGTCTACTCATCCATAAAGGTTAGCAAAATTGCTCTTATCAGATACATATGCCATTCCAATTGCACCGAACCTATTAAATGAAATACCCGCAGTCATTAAGTTGCTTTTACGCAGTTTGGGTAGGTGTTGCCACCAAACAACAATAAGTGTGTTCAAATCTTTAAACCTACCACCAACGTATTAATGACTACGAGTTTAAGGTAATTTAACATTTATAACCAACCATAAAAAAGTTTGCAGCCAGTGTTGTTTCCTTTGCATTTGGGTTTGTTTTTGCGTCCATATATTCTTCGTGAACCTGCGAAAACAAAGTTGGACTCAATCAAGAACCTTCACACCTATAGATGCACACCACGGTAGACGTGGTCGTGGACAATCACTTGCAACGGCTGCCAGCTCCCGACCGAAGTCACCAGAATTGGATTATGCAGGTGGGTATATCGATTCCTTCGGTGATCGACGTTTCTTTGACACAGGGTTCCCACTGTGGAGTTTTGAACCTCTACAGGATTACAACTGCACCCCAATACAAGATGCTTTCCTGGGGAAGTATTTTGGAATTCTAGTTTCACTGTTTGCCAAACGAGTTCAGTGTGAACACCATTGTCGATGTGCTTTTCTGAAGGTCACAAAAGCCCGATCGGTTGAAATGCAGCGGCAATTCCCTCATGTCAGTGACTCCCAACTTAGGCATCATTTGCAAAGTGAGGTTGATCAGATGACTCGTCGACTCATTAGGAACTCACGGAAAGAGGACGCAAAGGCAGAGTCGAAGATACATGGATCGAACCCGGCATCTGCGATCAAGGCTATAATGGAGGATCCTGCACTGGTGTCGGACCCTGACCTTTCAGATTACTCAGACTCCGAGGTTGTTGATTTGAGCGAGGATTAGTAGACCTGGACATGTGTATGACATAGTAAGCGTAGTCTTGTAAGATGGCATCGTCGCGCGAAAATAAACGACTTAGAAACTAACAGACCGTCATACTCTGCTAACCATTGCAACGATGCATGCGTTAATGTCTTCATCATGTCCACTTTGTTGAAGGTATTTTTTTGGGTCACCGTCCTTGACTAAAAGCTGTCTTATGGTTTTTGTTGGTACAATGACAAGGTAATTTTTTTGTAATGTCAATGATCGATATCAGAAACTATCATTAACCTATGTTTTGTTGATTACTTCATGTTTGTGAATCGTTCAATATGGACAATAAGGTTTAAGTGTCGGAATCATTGACTGGAATCACAAGATGTAATTGCAAACAAAAATTGTGCACAACCAGCCAACGGTCTCATACACTCTTAACATCAATATGGGCACAAAATGTTTTGTTTTTTCAAACACAACGGTTGTGTGGAAGCATACCCCATGGGGTCAACCTGTGCATTAGCAATTTTTCTCCCATTGTGCATTGTTATGAACTAATCAGCTCCCCTTCAAACAAAAAAATATACAATAGACCATACAGAAACAGAGTATTGATATTCATTAATGAAGAAGTCAGCACGATGGTGAAGAAATGTACCACGCATTCTATATCTGCTTTCAACTTGCTAACAGATAATAGTTGAGGCCACAGATAAGTGACAAACAGATACTAGTTGACAGATAACAGATTTTTCCAAATCTGTTAATTACAAACAAACCTGCAACACATAACAGAAGTTGTTCATTACAACCAAAATTCATGCACCCAGATAAGAGAACCTGCAACAGATAACAGGCCACAGATAAGTGACAATGCACCGACAAAATTCAGTCATCCACAAAGCATCCACAAAATTCATCCACATAGCATCCACAAAAATGAATCCACATACCATCCACAAAATTCGTCCACAGATCTGCCAAATAGCATCCACAAAGCTCTTACAATGACACCAACGTTTCTCAAAATTCATTACAGACTAACATTATAAGTTATATCATAATAACTTATAAAATTTATTCTGTACATTCATTCCATAATAAAATTCATTCCACAAAGCTATTAAGTAAGTTACATAAGTTACATCATAATAAAATTCATTCCATAAACATTACTTACATCATGAAGCACAATACAACAAAAACTGGTACAAACTTCCATTCAATTTCTCAAAATACAAAGAAGTACGAAAGTTACATGATCAAGTACAAAATGATAGAAGGGCTGTGCTACATCTCCCGAATTTGGGGGCCCCTAATCCCCCGAAAAATCAGAACAAGGCAAAAAAAAAAAAAAAAAACATGTCCAAAACGACGTTGTTTTGGGCATTAGGGGGATTAGGGGGGGCATTTTTGATTTGTCCCCCTAATCCCCCTAATGCCCAAAACGACGTCGTTTTGGGCATTTTTTTTTTTTTTGCCTTGGTTTGAAATTTAGGGGGATTAGGAGGCCAAAAATTAGGGGGATGTAGCAAGGCCCTAGAAAATATAATGAAATACACCATCACTTTGATAATATTTTCTATCCTTTTAAGCCTTCGACCATGGTCATTTCCCAAGTCATGAAGCCTCGTCCTTACATCGTTGAAGTGTTCTACTGTTAAAGCATCACCAGCTCTAGTGTTGGAAGGGATTGTGGACATAACGCCTTCATCATCTTCAGCCACGAACTTGAAGTAATTGCAATGGGGAGTGGGAGTGGTACTCTACAATGTATGACAATCAGTTAGTTGAATACGACAAATATTACTGTGGCTACTAAAGGATTAAAATTTCCAATACATACTTACATATTTTGATAGGCAAACAAAGCACAAACGCCCTTCATTTCCATTCTTATTGTTCTGACAATACGTATGGCAGCGGTTCTTCCACAATTGTACAGCCTCGTTTGTAATCTTATGTTGCTAATGTTAGAAGAAGAAGCCATTTTTTAAATCTGCATACATAAGAAATTTGTAGTGCTCTGCTATGCTTCTGTTTGATGGGGTTAATAGCAGGTCTAGTTTAATTTGAGGGACAGAGTGTGTCTTTACTGAAAACATCTATTTGTTCAAACTGCCATGTTTAATAGCATTTGCACAGAGGTTACACAGACTAAATTGTTAATAGCATTTGAACAAACATCGTAGCTCAATGTACACACATAGCATTTTGAAACTGAACAAATACAGCAGTTTCAAACATAGCATTTGTGATTAATTACACACATGTTACACACATAGCATTTTCAATTTGAACAAACATGGCAGTTTTACAAACATATCAGTTCAATGTCAAGTAAATTATCAATCACACATGTTAAACAACTATTATCAACAAATCATGCTGAAGTGAAATGATTAGGGGCAGATTGTTGGAGACTGTGATTCAGTAGTTATCAAACTGAAATAGTTATCAACAAATGACACATGTGATTTTCAACAAAGCACACTGAAATACTTATCAACAAATCAGTAATAGTTATGAACATTTAAGTTCAGTTTGATAATAGTTATCAATTTTGATAATAGTTAATTCAAGTCACGTAGCTAACACATTAGTTTATAGCAGTTCATTACAACAATTCATGCGTGATTGACAACAAATTCAGCAAAATCACATTATCAATCATACATTGAAAATTACACAACTATATGCATTCGTTCAACTAATTATCAATCTGCATAATCATACTATGTTCTGCAAAGATGTGATCCTTTCATTTTATGTTGGATCAGTTTCTGCGTATTCATACTACGTTCTGCAAAATTTATACTTTAACTCTAAAAGGTAAATGCATAAATGTTCGTCACAATATGTGCCACATTTTTCAAGCATACCATTTATCTATCTGCATAACAGTAATTTTCAAATCTATTTTGTGAATCACAACCCTAACTTTTTTATTTCAGCGTTTGGAGGACAAACCTGGTTCATCTATGGCCTGAAAGCCCACGTTATCGTCAACAAATTCCTTCTCTACAGCCGATGGTGGTCGCGGTCGAGCTATGGTTCGCGAAGCAGAGAAAATGAAGGCTATAGCGGTGGGTTGGGTTTACGAGTGGGTGGCCGTCGGGAGTGGTCGCCGGTGAGGCTGGGTTCGGTGGAGGAGGAGTGAGTGTGACAGTGAGGGGGAGTGAGAATGAGATTGAGGTGTATACTCTGTATAACCTGTATAGCAGAGCGGGAAAACGAAAATTTATGTTTGGTTTGCATTTGGGAGACGAGTATTAAAGAAAAAAATTTCTAAAAAATTGTTTGGTTTGAGTTTTTCTAAAAAAAAATTCAAAATCACTTTCTCTCTCTTACACATCAATCAATCACTTTTTCTCTCTCCTCTCTCCTTCCCAATCACTTTTTCTCTCACACACATCTACTCAAATTCTCCCAAAATATCAAATCATCCCAAACTCCCAAAAAAATAACTCTCCCAAAATACACAACCAAACAAACCAAAAAAAATTTTAAACTCTCTCCCCAAATTTTTTTTCAAAAACAACTCTCCCAAAAACAAACCAAACAATCTTTATTTTAATTTTTAGTCCATAAGCCAAAAAATCACTAACAAAAGACAGTATGAATTAAGATTGGGACCCCCTTTCCCCGTACGAGGATCATCTCCTTGCAAGCCCCTCCTTGCGCCCGTCCTTGTAGAGCCTTCAGGCCTACTTTTAGGCCCAATTTTGATAATCCGAACCGTTCATATTTTATGATTTATTCAGTATATCATACCTGTAAAAAATCAAGTTGATTTATTCACTCTCTCTGCTTCCAACTCCCTCTAGAGCCTCCCTTTCTCCTCCCCTGCCTTGGCGCGCTCGCCCTCCAGTTCCCTCTGGAGATCGTCCACTCTGCTATCCGCCTCGTCCTTTTGCCTGACCAGCTCCTCATTATTGCTCATAGCCTCTTCATGTCGCTCGACCGCGACAGCGCAGGCTCTTTGGGCCTCGTCCAACTTCTTCTGCTCGCCAGCAAGTTGGAACTCGAGCGACACAACCTGGCGGCGTGTGTCTTCCAGCTCCGCCTTAACCGTTTGCAGCTCAGTGTGGGCACTCTCCCAACTTGCACTCTTCTCCTTTAACTTTGCAAGCTGGGCCTTGGCCTCATCTGCCTTGAGTTTGGCAGCCCCCACCTTCCTCAGCAGGGCCCCTGCTAAGGTGGTTACCTCCATTTAAGTGGAGTATAACCCCCTTAGCAGCTCAGCCTTGTTGAATCTGGAGGCCAAGCGCAGGGCTGCCTCTTCTACAATCCCTACAAGGTGATCTGCCTCTGCTCTGGCTGGGCCTTCTTCTCCCTCCAGCCGCCCCGCCACCGCACGAGCATGGTAGATCGCCGTGGTCCCACCGACTCCTCCTTCTTGAGGTACAAGACCCCCCTGAGGCTGCCCCTCCCTCCTTGGCCCAGGGCCAACAACCTCATCCTCCACTTGCCTTTCGGGGACGACCTTTGCGACCCCTGCGGCGATCGCCGCCACCACTGGCACCACCTCCATGACCTCTGAGGCAACATCCACCACTTCTGGGCCACCTACCCTTCCTGGGGCCCCCTTCACTTCTCTCCCTTCAGACAACACGACCGCACTGGTTTCTTTCACACTCATCTCCCTCCTCCTCTTCTGGGCAGGCACTTCCTCACTCTGACTCACTCTCTTCTTCTTCTTTCCCACGCCCAATGCCTCCATCTCCTTCAACGACCTCTCCTTCAAAGGGTCTGCTGGGGGCGGCCGCGGCACAAAATCGCCCAAGTTTTTCTATCCCAAGAGTTTGGGGCGAGGTCGAATCTGCTCCCTCGCAACAGGTTTTGGTGGCCGGTCGGCCTGGGACTCTTTGAATTGCTGGGCTTTGGCAAGAATGGCCTGATCCTCTGCCTCCTACACCCTTCTCCTCGCCTCCAACTCCGCTCGGTCGAGATCCCCACTACTTGGCTTTGGCCCCAACCCCGCCTCAAACAATGCCGACGGCTGAACGAGCTCGTCCTATTTGGCCTTTTCTCTCTCCCTCCACTCCTTCACCCTCCCCTCCGCAGCTGCCCCCAGTTTCAGCTCCACAGACCTAATGGGCACTTTCCACACGGTGCGCGCTCCAAGCCCCCCATTGGCAGACACATAGAACCATCGCAACCGCCACCCCTTGATTGACGACGGTAGACCCGCCACCAACCCCTTCCCCACTGCAGCCTGCAGGGTGACCCACGTCTCCTGCTGCCCCGACGCGTTATAACACGCAAAGAATTAGTCTACTGTCATGGCCTCCCCTCCATTTGCCTTCGGCCACGCACTGGCACAGGCAAGCAGGATCTTCCATACATTAGGCATTAGCTGCCCCGGTGCTACCTCCAGACGGTTAAGCACATCCACCACCACTTGCGGCAGTGGTAACCTCAGTCCACTCTTCAGAGCTTCCTCATAAAGGGAAAACTCCTCTGGCCTGGCGTCAGACGGCCTTTCCGTTGCTGTCGGTAGCAACAACTCCACATCCCTAGGGATCTGGTATTTTTCGCGGATAGCCTCCAACTCCGCCTCAGTAATCATGGATTTGTCAGCCTTCGTGTGCCAATGATCTGGTTCCGCCTGGCTGATTGGCTTTGGAGTTGCTATCATGGTGGAACCGTGGGATCGTACCACCAGCTCCCCCACCCTCTCTGTCCTATACTGCATCGCTAGCTCTACAGCATCGTCATCTCCAAGCGGGTCCACCCTGACAATCGCACTCCCTTCTTCGGCCATTTCTGTGGTATGTCTGCGAATCGCTTCGGCGGCAGGAACAAGGAAATTGAAAAAGTGTTGTAGAGGTGTATTGTGAGCAACAAAGGAATTCACACTTGGAATATTTTGATTTTTCGTACACAGGTAGGTGAATCGAATAATACCAAAAGCCTACAGTTTACCCGTATTCCAAGGGTCCCAATTAATTTTCGCCAGTTTCAAAACTTTTCAAAATCATCCGCCAAAACCGTCTCTTCAACACCCACAATGACCTAACGTTTCGTTTCTGATCCAACGCGTAATCTTCCTCGCTTTTGCGGGATGTGGCCACGTGTACGGCCACGATGCACTATCCATCCCCCTTACCCTGTCTTTTCTACTTCCAATCACCACTTTCCACGCCGCCCCTTGAGCCTCGTGCCAATCCGCCCGTCCTTTACACGATCAGCCCTCCCCACGGTCGGCCCGCCCTCAACGGTCGGCCTTCTCGCGCGGTCAGCCTGTCCTCACGGTCGGCCCCTTGGGTCGGCCTACCCTCATGGTCGGCCCATTGGGTCGGTCTGCCCTCACGGTCGGCCTTCTCGCACGATCGGTCTGTCCTCACAGTCGGCCCCATTGGGTCGGCCTATTCTCAACGGTCAGCCTGTCCTCACGGTCGGCCCCTTGGGCCGGCCTGCCCTCAACGGTCGGCCTTCTCGCACAATCGCCCCTCTTCACGGTCGGCCCTTTAGCTCGGCCGGCAGGCCCTCCGCTCGGCCTTCGCGCGATCAACCCTCCCTATGGTCGGACAATCCTACGCTCGCCTCACCAACTCGGCCGCCCATCCCTGTCGGACCCACCTTCCTCATACATATTCCCTTCGCTGGTCTGAAGCTGCACTCGGGAATGGGAGACTACTGACATAGACAGGCCCACAAAGGCCATGAACCACTATAAATAACCAGAGCCCATCATTCGGGGCCCAATGCATAACCCTGCCGATGGAGTCCGGAATAGCTGGAATCCAATATGGCACCAAGAACCAACAGCATTCAGACACGCGGCGGGTGGAGGACGAGCCACATCAGCAGACAAAGATCTGCAAAGTTATTGCCACTACGCATCACCATTAATGCAGTCCATCACAGCATTTATTATGACAACACCTCTCCGTTGGAACAGGACCCCCTTACCGTGAGCAAGGTAAGCTACAGCATAGGCTTTCGGCAAGGAGAGCTGGTCGGAAGGGACAACGAAATGATGACAAAAGGATATAAGCAAATGTTGTAGACAAGAAAAAGGTTAAGTTCTCTATCTCGAATCCTCTCCCATATACTCTGCTTCTCTTCCTAACTTTCTCGTCGGAGAGTTCGCTGGGGGACTACTCCGTTCCCCGTTGAACTTACCTGCAGGTTATCTGGTGGGCTTGATCATTTGGACACGGGCTGGAGGAGCTTAGACCTGTCTGATCCATTCACTGGGACGAACAGCATTAACACATATAATCAGTGCAAATTTCCTGTCACAAACATCATATCCAAGTACAACAAAATCTATTACTTTGAAAACACAAAAAATTAAATTTAAAAAATATGAAAATACTAAAATAACATAAAAATAGCAACTTCCTAACCACCTTTTAGGGCTGGTTTGGCATGTTTACAAAAAGCCAAAAGTCAAAAAGTCACTATTTTGACTTGAATCACATTATTTTAAGTCACATCACCTCTCACACACATCATTTCAACCCCCAACCCAAACGGAACCCATATTTCACAAAAAGTGAAAAAGTACATTTATTTATATTTAAAAAGTGAGGAAAAAAATTGGACTAAAAAAGTGCAATTTTTGTCTTTGTGGATGAAAAAAATGAGGAAAAAAATATGGATGTTTGGGTTAACTTTTTGACTTTTATGAAAAAATGTGTATTACAAAATTGTATAAATTAATGTGTAAGGAAAAATTAGAATTCGGAGTTGTGTGGGCGTAATTTTTGACTTTTTGTGAATAGTAATAACTTTTTGACTTTTTGGTTTTTTTTCCCAACTTGCCAAACTTAGCCTTAATATGTAGTGTCACGTACGTTTCCGTTTCCCTCCCAAATTTGGAACAAAAACCAAAGTCGCCAGACAGCGCTTTTGAAATCCAACAGATGCAGTACTTTTCATGATGACCCACATGCCGTAGCCTTTCTAATCTCACCAACTCATTTCCATTTCCCACATACAAATTTCGGCAACTTTGTTGTCCCTCATTCTCTCTCCATTTCGGTTTTGCAGTCCACCTCCAGTAACACATTCTCTCTCTGTCTCTCCATTTCGACTGTGCCAGGTCGCCAACGGTAACAGTCACCATTTTCTCAAGCATGTGTGAGTCTGTCTATCTTTTATTTCGGAGCACATTATTATTATGACCTACTGTGTTCCACTCGCACGACATTACCATTTCTCAACTATTAAACTGCTCCTCCTTAGGTCATTGAAACCATACGTACGATTAGGTATACAAACTACACGGGTGACAAACTGATATTGCTATTGAGGAATTCCAAAGTGACAAACGGTCTTCGTTGAGCAGTGTAGTCGGGTTTTTATTTCTCTGCATGAAAGTAAGTTGCGTATGGGTGCTGTTGGGTTGAATGCCCGATGTGGCCTTGTTTCAAGTGTGCGCATTGGTTGTTGATTCGGGCTTGAAGTCGTAAATACTATAAAACGAGTATAACATATGGCCAATTAATTTTCGTAAAACAGTGGCATGCCATATCTGCATAAATTAACGACAACATATCGTACTTGAAAATAAACGAAAAGTACCACTCGTACAATGCACGTACGACTCAATGGTCCGTTGATTGTAAGTTGTTAACAGTCAATTTCGTTTTGTTACAATTTAGGAGTAACGTTCTTTCTGCATCCTTATGAATATTGCATGAAATTCTTTGCAGGAATTATCGTAATTGGATATGGGCGACATGTCAGACAATGCGAAGCAACTGTGAGTTTATGTCGTTCAGTATTTGATACAGTTAGGTTTGCAAGGTTATGTTTCCTGTACCTACTAAATACCACGATCTGTTCGTGTATGGCATATTGTGCCGTTATGTACTGCCATCAGGAGGTTGTGCGATTTGAGTTTGACACATTTGCGATAGCCTCAAATTGCACCATGAATTTCGTGTAATAGATTAAAACTGTGTCGATTTCTTACCAGAATATGTGCACATACGGCACATGTCGCGTATTCTGTGGAGAGAATTTGTGAAATCCATAATTCACTGAGTTATACTAAACCACTTCAGTTCATAATTTTCGGTGACAACGGAAAACGACGTTACCAATTTCACGAAAATGGCACAACTTTTGAAATGGGAAGGCAAGATTGACTAACTTTAAAGTTAACCGACGAAGATGATAGAATGCACAAAACGTACATACCACCGATGTAATTTGGCCTTGAACAAAATTTCATTTACGCTGATATTTGTTACAGGCAAAGGAAAACATTGAAAGCAAGTGGCAAAGGTTCACGAATGGAAAGGGTTGACATTACCGAGCCCCCTCGTCGAAAGCGGCCACTTGGGCCATTTATTTTTTACAGGTTCGATCCGTGTCCTTCAAAGCGGCTCACAGTACGAATCCCTCTCGTCAGAAACGTGTGACAGTATTTTTGCACAATTCTGCATTACATATTTTGAACTCATAGCTTGCGCCTGTGCAGATTTCAATTTGTACTCACAAGAAATTAAGATTTTAGAGACCAAAAGTAAGGGCCAAAATAATTTGGACCATTTATAATTGTTGTTGCAGAAATGATGTGGTTATTGTATTTTTAGCAACCAAAATTGGACATTACGGATGCATTATTATGTAGTTGGGACCAAATTTGTTTGTGTCACAAATTGTGTACATATATGTATATATATCCATCCATATCTAACATATACTTGCGCCGAAATTGACAATGGTTGCTGCCAGGAACAATTCAAGGAAAGACGAGAAGCAGACAACCCCGGACCGAATATGGTTAGTGTGCAGACATGTAGTAAGTAGAGTACCGTGATGGAAACACGTGACTGCTGTGATAGCAAAGTATGGACTTCTATTCCATGCGCACACCAGTCATGTGCTTCTATTGTGTCGCATTCAGCGATTTCCAGCAGTCATAGACGCCATATTGCATGTTCTTATAAACTCCGATTATTTGTAAAATTCCATGTCCGTTTTTATTTCAACTGTGTGCGAAATAGTAATTTGTATGTGCAAACATATGTAAATACTAGAAAATGTGCACACATTGCGAGTGATACAACTTTTGGTGACAATTATTTTGGACTTACAGCTCCTATTTGTCCTGTATGTGCGTCACGTTGGTGTAACACTTACAGAGCCGAAAGGATATTGGGGAAAGGTGGAAGGAACTCCCCTATGATGAGAAGAAGAGGTTTCAGGACATGGCTAAGGCAAGTGCCAAGGAACTGGGCGAAGAAGTTGCAAAGAAATCTGCAAAGGTACTTACGTGCTTAGTGTTTTCGTAACTGCATTTGAGGAGGACCTGCTATCGACACAATGTTGGTTAATTTTTTGTATTAATGTTCACGTTAATAACATTGCAGAGTAAAATGCAAGTCCGCATATCATTGAAGGCAATTGTTGATATCGTGAACCGGTGTAACGAAGCACAAAAGCAGGCAGTCATTGATATTGGGTTTGGTGGCCTCCTCGGGTTAAAGTGTACCCGTATAGATCACAACATGTGCCAATGGTTGGTACAGAACTTCGATCCCGACACGTGTTCGTTGACTGTTCATGGCCGTCACCTGAGGCTCACCTGTAAGGAAGTGCATGTCTTATTAGGTATACGGTCAGAAGGCAATGACGTGCAGTTCACTGGTTCAATAAACGCATATCCCAATATCTACGAAGAGGTTGGAGCTGTTAAGGGAATCATTCCTTTGAACCAGTTGAGAGTTTATCTGACTGAGAGTGATGGTGCGGATGACGAGTTTCGGCGAAAGTTTGCGCTGTACGTGTTGGGGGCCATGTTGTGTCCTACCACAATGACCGCGTTGAGCCTGTCGTTCGTTCATGCCGTGAAGGACGTGACCGGTATGGGGGCATGCAATTGGGCAAAGGTGACACTGCAATTCCTTGTCAAAGGTGTTCGGAAGTATAAGATGAAAGTTCAGCGCGAGGCAACTGGATGT
This sequence comes from Camellia sinensis, assembly GCF_055761805.1. Lineage (NCBI taxonomy): Eukaryota > Viridiplantae > Streptophyta > Magnoliopsida > Ericales > Theaceae > Camellia > Camellia sinensis. The sequence goes on from NC_138967.1 coordinate 175,275,260, forward strand.
GTTTTCCTTCTAATGGTAACGTAATCGACCGTTGTTTGTTTGTACCATGCCGATTACATATTTCATCCATTGCTGTGCATATGGTTCAATAAAATGGCAGTCGTTGCGAAATACAAACTTACCTGTTATTGAACAGCATGACAAATATACCTGTACGGGCCACATTTTTTGTAACCACGAAAATCTTATCTTTTTAACCGGAAAGCTGCATAGGGATTCTGCCATCGAGACACATGAACACATACATATGATTGTGTTGTAAGTTGTATGCATTGTTAGCGAATACGGATTATTTTGCTCAGAAGTGTATAGTAAATATCTTTTCCCCCTTATAATGCAGCTATTTTACTTGGATCGTTTTGCCCCTCCCTGTAAGAGTACGTCGGCTACTACACGCTCCATCCCTCGGCTAAATGATTGGGGTGATGCCGAAATACGGGAGACGAGGCGACGTATGGGAAGGAAGCAAATGTTGCAGCAACATGAGGTAATCAACCCATTCGTTCTGCACATTTGACAGCATTGCCCCACCTGTGTTATGGATAACGGTGACAGACAGAATTTGTGTTCCTATGACTAGGTGACAAGCAGTGACCCATTCCTTAGCGTACGTCATATTTTCAGCTTGTCCCTCCCTATTTACTCTGAAATACTCGAACTTTTGGGGGGAAAACATGAAGTTTCCATGTGGACGATGTTGTAGCCTTACAAATTCAATTTTATGTACTACTTCCGTTACGAAATGAATTTTGGTTAAGCCCTGAAGTCAGATTTTTGGAAAAGCTTGAAGATTTTGGTTTTTTAACCTTGTAAAAAGGTCAAAACATTGTCGTTCAGCTATTGTTAGTTAGTTTGTAATTGAAAGTTTCTCTTTGTTTATGTAATTGGGAAAAGGTAAAGTGGTAAACATGGGATCGACTGTGCAGTTTTTATCCACACCAGATGAGCATCATTTACAACAAATTTTTTTTTTCATTTCAGACAAATGGAGTAATTAATTTTTATTAGATATATTTAATATGTAAACTGTGTACACATATGTAGTGTGCAACTTAAGAAAGCAGACCGAAACTTTACGATTCACAGTTGAGATCAATTAACGATTCAGTGCATTACCATTTTCATTTATGATTTGAATCCCGATTTGACAACTATGTTAGGTGGAGTTTCATCCAACAAAAGCGGAAAGCAACGACATTGATGACGCAATTGACACACACCATGTCAATAACAAACAGAAACCACGGATTGATGATGTTTGTTTAAGCAAGGTTGAGACCGACATTGGTGAACTGAAGGAAACCATGAAGCAAGTGCTTCACAGTAATGCAGAAATAAGGGACATGTTGCTCAATTTCTGAGGAAAGGAAGCTATTGACAATGCAAAGGTAAGGAAAAGCAATCAGTACACATGCTTCACACAGTTCACAGAGGTTACTTGAAGATGAAATATCGTAGCAGGTTAATGTATGTGTTTGTGTGATTAGGTGGAGTCGACTGAAAGAAATTGTAACATTAACATATCCTCCAGCATTGGTGAACTGAAAGGAATGCTGAACGAACTGGTTGTAGCTATATTGTCTGGGAAACAACCGTTTACTGAACAGACACATATTGCTGAAATGAAGCAAATGATGCAGCAAGTGCTGGCAGGTTTATCGGAAACAGTACAATTGCCTCACTCAGAGGAAAAGGGTGTTGACCCTACCATGGAAGTCGAGTTGCATGATGGCGGCGTGGTCTTCCCAAATTATTATGGTAGCTCAAATGAGGATAATGTTCAAGATTTACAGGGGGTGGATTGGGAGGACAATTATGTGAATGGAATGTTGTCCAATGAGATAATTGATATGCACGTTGGACAGTTGCGTACCGTCTAAGAAGTTGGGGACATGCACAACAACCGTGGCCTTGCGTTGGAGGAAACATACGCAAGCAAAGAAAGCAAATCTCTTTCGCTTCAGTTTCTAGCCATGAAGAACGTTGCAAAACAGAGTTTATCTTCCTTTGATGATTTGCAAACCTTGCCACCAATGCGAGGAGAAGCAGACAATGTGCATCCTTCTGCTGGTAAGGTTGCCCAAACATTGGGAGCGGGACAAATTGTAATAGGCACACGAAAGAGAAGAGGAAGAGGAAGAGGAAGAGGAAGAGGTGTTGAAGCGATAGACGTAGGGGATATGCATTCGTGCAACGATAGCAAAATAAGTACTCGGTTTACTGCCAAAAAATTCCCAAGTCGCCACATCACTTCACCTTTCGTATGTTTCATTACCAATTGATGCCGACAGCATTACTGATCATAATAGAACCATTATTTGTGTTGTATTTTAATATTTGTCATTCTAGTGCAAGTTTGCAGTAACAAATGTTGTACAATTGTCTTACAGATTTCGGACAAAGTCCTGTCCAAACTGCACAGGTTGGACAAGCGGTTCCGTTCAGAGGTTAGACATCGCTTCACCAATTTTAGATGCATAAGGATGTGTTATGTACTTTGCAAATTAAATTTCTGAACAGTGGTGAGTTAGTTAATTGTTTATATTAATAGGAGGAGTTGATGTTACTTGATTGTTTATATTGATAGAAGGACTTGATAACACTGGAGAGCATAGAGGTTTTATCAGCGGCCGAACACGAAGTTGTTGACTCTGTACTTGACGACAGAAACAATGAAAGGTACAGATGAGTTTAGTACTCGCAATTAACCTGTTCCGTAGTATTTGTGAAATAAGTTTGAATTCCATAATTTTCATGTGTCGTGCTATGTTTATTTGATTCTTGTAGGTATCAGTTCTTTAATTTTTCATTCTCTATGATTTTGATGGGTTTATGATGGGTTTATCCATGTCGTATGTAGGATTTTCTTTGAATTTAATGTAGTGGGCTACGGAAAGATCAGTGGCTAAATTTCCTGTCTGAAGTTTTCTTCTTTTGGTCTTATCCTGCACACATGTACCTATTGGGAAAATTGCAAACCACTGATATTTTCACAAAAATATTTACAAATTCATGGAAACCTTTATAATTTTAATTATGAAACTTAATAAAGTTTACCAATGATTTGCAAATTTTTTTGAAAACTTATAATGAAGTGCAATTTTCCCTAGCTATTTTCTTCTACTCTGCTTACATTTTCCATTTTGATCATTTTGGGATATTGTTGGCTCCAGTTTGTAAAAAACGTGTTTCTTTTTTTTTAACTTGCTGACCTGTAAATGAGCATTTCAATTTTCACATATTATTTTAGCAAATACTATTGGACATGTCATAAGTTGTAATATCTAAAACTTTGTCTTTTCATTTTGTTTTTTAAAAACTTAAAACTAATCGTCATTGGATTGGAGCCTAGTAGAATCAGGAATATCTGCCATAGTTGTACAACAGAAAAAACTAATCTTATGTTGTAGAGTTAAGCCAGATACGTTTAAGTTTTACTAGGCTATAGGTTGTTTCTTACTAGTTGACGTATACGTTTTATGTAGGGACATTGTCGTGTCTATGAATCTGCATGAAATGCCTTGCGAATGTGTTACGCGACGTGACATGCGCACGCTGAAACCAGGGGCATGGCTATCCGACACTGTAAGTCGTGGCATCTGACAATGTTATTTCCACTATATTTGCATAATGTACATATCCATGTAGGGACATTGTTATTTCGTATTACATTTAAACAAATGGCAAACCTTATTTCGTAAGTTGCCTGGTCTGTTACAATGTTCCAGCCAATCAACTTGGTCGCGGTTCAATTAACTAACGGACAACGGCAAGTACACAAAGACGGGAGGCATACTGCGTGGTTCTTTCCAGTATATGTGTCGGTAAGTAAGTGTTTTAGGTCGGTTGTGTATTGCAGAAGACATATTTTCAGAAAACTTTGGCTGACTGAACTTTACACACTAAACATGCAGACTTTGATACTAAATCAAAAAACTCAACCTCTGAATCATGAAAATATCGTCAAATCATATTTTGGACATGACAGATATACTGGGGTGCTTGATGCATGCCAGAAGGTAATATGAATGTCCATCCCATTGAAGCGAGTAGATTTAATATAAACGTCGGTAATATGAATGTCGATCCCATTTACATGAATGTCAATGTAAATATGAAAGTGCGTACATGTTCGCATGCCCTCTAAACAATGTCTTCACTTGTGTTTATGTGTAGATTTACATGCCTTTCAATTATAGAGGAGTACATTGGGTGTGCCTAAAAATAGATATGGTAGACCATGTGGCGTACCTATTTGACTCATTGGCATCTACCACACTGGACACCAACAAGCTGAACGCGGCAAAAATGTTGGTATGTCGTGCTGAATTTCACAAATCTACTTCTACACTGTCACATCCTTCACATAAACTAACCGTCTCATTTTGCAACAGGTTCAAACAATGCATGCCTTACTGCAACTACAGTTTGGAAATGAATATGCTGTAGACGTGCGTACCTTTGAGGTCCGCATGTTAGAACAAAGGCTATTACAACAGCTGGACGAGTAATCCACAAACCCTGCGTCACATTGACTTCACTCCTGAATCACTCATTTGACGAACCTATTTATATTTTACGAGAAACTGAATGTTACATTTCATTTGTAGCACTTTCGACTGTGGGATGTTTGTGATCAAGTACATGCAGCGGCCTGATATACCCAGTGGTCCACACAAGGTACATTGTACCGCTTAATTTCTAATTACGAAATAAATCCGTTTATTTTCTACCGCTGTAACTGTACCTGATTTGTGTTATTCACTTTCTGTACATAGTTTCATCCTTCTGTGCGCCGAAAGTTGGTGCTTGACTTCGTTATGGATGTGAACAATACAAAGATGGTCGAGTATCGTTCGTGCATGTGATTGATTGCAATTACAACAAATAGGGCAGCGATTTTATCATGGCTTGCCAGTACGAGTGTAATTTCGATGCCCAACCACAACTGGATTACTACATCAGCTTGTCGTGACACCTTTTTAGGTCGCAGCTGTGATAATACTAATTTCCCACGCGTATTGATTGTACACATAATTCCAATGTTTGGGACTGAAACAAACGAGGGAAAGTAGTAATGTTTGTTTGCTTTTATCGTGGCCTGTACGTAATGTGATACACATAATTCCAATGTTATGGGTACAGAACAAACAATGCAATGTCACATTTGCCCAAATGACTATAGTAATGTTTGTCCAGTGCAATGTGATATTTGTCCAACAAACAATGCAAGTTGAAAGTAGTAATGTTTGTTCGCTTTTACCACATGAATTATGTTTGTTCGATTTTTTTGAATGCCATGATTTTGTCCAAAACAAAGCAAAAAAAAAAAAGCCCACAGAACAAACAAATAGCGGTGACTATAATGCACTTTGAAGGGGAATTGATTACTTCATAACAATGCACAAACGGTGAAAAATTGCACAAAAAATAAAAACAACCATACAACAGACCATTAAAAACACAGAGTATTGATATTCAATTTGTTTTTTTGTTCAGCAAAACAAAAACCTGTATTGATGAAAAAGCACATACAAGGTGTCAATGATACATCAACAAAGAGGGGGTTGGAGCTTGTGAGAGACCAACGAAGAGAAATAAAAACAGAAGGAAAACAATAAGAATGTAACTCCAAGCCCATCCTCACAAAACCACATAACAGGGCAACCAAATGAAACTCCAAGGCAGCATGAACAAACTTCAGACCATACAGCCACCATTGAGACTTGAGCCTGAACCTTCAACCTCTATTGAGACTTGAGCCTGATCCTTCAACCTCCAAAAAAAAAAATAACTACAGCAGCAGACCAACAATTACAACAAGGCCAGCAGCAGACCTCCAATAATTTTCCCCAATCCAGTAGCAGACTTCCAATACAGCACACCAAAACATCATTCAAACAATTGCAAAAAGGCCAATATGCAGCAGCAGACTTAAGCCTATTCATTGATCCCATATAGCAGCAGTAGAGTACATATATAGCAGAGCAGAGTTGAAACACAGCAGAGCAGCAACCAGAAATGAGCATGCTTGACCCCATAAACTAAGCCAGAGCAACAAGCCAAAAATAAGGCAAAGCGTAGCAACATTGAAGCACAGCAGAGCAAAAGTAGCCACCAAGAAGATATGGTAATACCACAGACTGACCAAAATCCTGCATACCACAGATTGACCAAACTCCTGCACCCTTGCAGCAAAAAACACCAAACACCACCCCCTCAATCAGACTTTGATACTATCCAGAATACAATATATGTCGTCCAATGAATACTGTAGGCCTCTATAACTTTGCTTACAGCAAAGTGCAACCCTCACTTTCACCATCTCAGCAAATTCAGGCCCATCAACAATCTTATCATTAAAAAGGCAATCATTCCTACCTTTCCAAATCATTCCTAGGTGTGCAATACAAAAGAATACATATATAAACTAGCCTAGGATTTGGGGAACAGAACGGCTAGAACACCCCACTCTGATTAAGCATCTGCCAACATGGCTTGGGCTTGGTCCAACTTAGCTTTAATTATCTAAATGGATGTAGAACGATGTCTAATTTGGGAGAGCATCATCCTTGCTTCTTGATTAAGTTGGTCATGTTGTTACTGCAGATGAGCCTTTCTTTGCCGGACAGAGGCAAGTTCTGCCATGAGTTTGGCTTCCTCAAGTTCAAGTGCTGAGTGTTGCTGAAGAATGGCTGCAGAGGTTTGCTGGCTGAGTTTGAGTGAAGTAGATATGGTGTGGGCTTCGTTTAGGAAATCCTTATTGATTTGAATATCCTTCGAGCAAGTCTGAACCATCTCTGAAAGGGTTGGCCATTCCGTGATGATCTTGGCCAATTGCTTTAGTTGAATGGGGTTGAAAGGATTAGGGGAGAGGTTTACAACAGCAGAAAGACAGGCCAAGGTTTCATCAGGTTTGTGGAGAATGATTTCTTCAACTGGGGTGTTAATGAGGTTGATGAAGGTGGTTAAGGTTTGTTGAGTTTCAGCATCAAACAGATGTAGCCTTTGAGGCAATGGGGATATTTCGTCTAGATCTTGTTGAAGAATAGAAAGTCGGCCCAAATATCCTGGCATGGACTGACGGCCTGTGAACATTAATAGTTTGGTGAGAATATATGCTTGCAAGTAATAAAGAGTAAATAGGATGAGGTTAGAAATGGTAGTACCTGTCTTGATAACGTGCGCACAGACAGTTGGCCTTGTTCAACTGTGGTTGTGGCATCAGGACGAGTTGTTTCTGGTACTGATGAAATGGCAGCATCAGCGCCTTGAGGCTCTTTCTCTGGTTCTGCTAACAGGGGAAAGTCATGAGGACCTTCAAGTTCTGTCTCGCCCATTGGTCGTGGAGATGAGTCCTGTATTATGTCCATCCCTGTAAATTGGAGAACAATACCAGTTACTTAAAGAGAAGTTTTTTTTTCCCAAACGAACAGTAACATTTGTATTTCTATTTACCTTGGTTGTGGTGAACTTCTGGTTGAGGGGATTTTGTGTTGTCATCTGTTGGAGAGGATTGGCTGTTGATTGAAATGTCAAATTCAATCCTCTGTGATTCTTTGTTTGAAGTTTGGGAATTGGAGGGGTTGGATGGTGATGGTTGAGGGCTAGAGACAGAAGGGACAATGTGTTGAGGAGAAGTGGAAGGATGTTGTGATGCAGACTGTGTAGATTGCTGTGGCGAAGACTGTGAAGCAGGTTGTAAGGAAGTTTGTTGCGATGCTTCAGGTTGTGGTGGAGTTAGTTGTACAGTGGGTTCTGTGGGTACATTGCTGATTGGACTGGGAATTTGATGAATGTGTTGAGGAGAAGTGGAAACATCGTCATCATCAACAGCAGCAAGGAGTAATCTCCTTCTTTTTCTCTGCACAAAAGTAAGTGATCAGTCGGGCGTGAATGGAAATTGAGATGCTGTAAATATGTAAAGTGAAGGCTTACTTGGTAGAGCTGCCCTGAAGGATTTGATGTTGTTTGGCCAACCATTTGGCTGAGAGGGATATCCCACTCACTTGGGTCTGTGCTTAGAGCAGAAGTAGTGGAAGGCTCTTCTCTCTTCTTCGCCGTGACTTCTGTCTCAGCAGGGGTACGGGTGGTAGTTCCTCTCCATGCTTGTGTCTGCGCGGCTGCGAAAGAGTCTGCCATTAATTTCGGAACTGAGGGGGTGTTTTTCTGAGTAGTTGCATCCATTGGATCCTTGCCTTTACGTTGGTCCCTAACCAATGGTTCAGCAGCAGGCCCAATTTTGGCTGTCAAAGGTTAAACAAGTTAGTGTTGTAGAGAAAAAAACAAAACAAATTGCATGACACAATCAGGGATATGAAGTATATGAAGGAAGGATACCTGTAGCCTTAAGCTTGGAAGGCGAGGATATGCGGCCCTGAATATGAATACAAGTATCGTTAAGGCAGCTTTCAAGTGGCTTGCAGAAAATAATGGCAGACATAAGTCCCCACCAATGGTCAAAAGCAGCCGAGCAGTCCGAAGCAGGTTTGAAGAAGAATGGGCCAAAATCTTGGAAAAGTTTGGTGTTCTCTGTCAGAATGGATTCAGCTTGTGTAGGATCTTTGAAGTGGATTCTGGACCCAATCTCCTCATGGATGGTTGGGTGGAAATAAGGATAAGGGATAGCCTGGGAAAGACCAAATTGCCTGGACCATTGATTGGGACAGTATGTCTCAAAACTGTAGCTGGATAGCTTGGCGGAGAATATGGAACAGCCAACCAAGACATGTCTAGAGGTGAGAATGTGTCTCCAACTCTCATTTTGTTCTTGGACTTGCTCATTGTGTAAATCAGAAGGGTCTGTGAAGAGGAAGCGAAGTCTACTGGAGGAGAATTCAAAGTTTTGAAATGGCATGTACAGGTTGGAAGGTCTCTGCGAAGGAAGGTTGTAAAACATGGTAAGATGATTTCTGAAAGTGAGGATGGGTTGGCTGTTATAAGTGAGCAGTTGCTCAGCATAGGAGTAGCAAACAGGTTTCAAGGTGTTAGGTGGTGGGGGTCGTGCCTCAGGGAAATAGGCATACAACCAGGCCTGGAAGAGCCAGAAGGGGCCACCACAGTTGCCAGAAATCTTCTTGTCGACAAAGGAAAATAGGGCCTTGTAAAGGATGGCAAGAAGATAAGGGGCTAAAGCCATAAGTTGGCCATCTTGCATACACAAGGCAAGGGGGAGGTATTCTTTCGTGATCTTGTACCCAGGGACACAAAAAAGAAACTCACAAAGCCAAAGTAAGTAAAAAGCAGTTCTTTCTTTGTCATCGACAGGGGAACCAGGCTTGCCTTGGTACTTTTTGGCAAAATCTGTATAGCACATGTCAGTGTTTAAATTAAATGTCACTTTTGGAGGCTCAAGGAGAGCATGAATTGGATTGCCCAAGATTGGGAGACCAGTCAAGTGAGCTACATCTAAGATGGTAGGGGAATTCATACGAAAATTGAGGAGTAGGGAGTTACTAGACTGCGACCAAAAGCATGCAGCAGCAGCAATCAGCCCTTTGTCCACGTCATAAATTTTAGTTGACAGTCTAATTGCTTCACCAATGCCCTGGTGCTTCCATACTTCAGCGTCGTGATCTTCAATTCTCCTGGCCCAGCTTCGCCAATCAGAGTCTGGTGACCTCCACCCTCTGAGTGGGTTTTTGCTGACATTCTAGTTGGTCCACTTAAGTCCAGCTTGGTTGAAAAGAAGGTTCTCACCATTACCAAGGGGATAGTATGGAGCTAGCTCGTCTGGGAAGTAAGACGCGAAGGTAGGGCCTAGAGTAGCCTTAGCGACAGAGCTTGTGCTGGGCAATAGGGTTGCAGCAAATTTTAGAGGAGCGATACGTGCTCTGATAGGGTCTGGGAAGCGGAGTAGGTCTTCATTGTTCTCCTCAGATGGAGATGGTTGAGATTTTTTCGGCGCCATGGCTTAGGGTTTTGTGGTGCTCTGGTTTTGAACGGCAATGGTTAAGAAGAAGGAGTACAGTCTGGGGAGTTTGAATCAGAGGGAAATGAAGTGGTTTGAAGTTGAAAGGGTGGGTCTTTTATAGCTTATGATGGGGCTAGTATATTTAAAAGCTCTTATATTGCGCTGTAGTTTATGTTTGTTTTGGGCCCGTATTAAGAAATTTGCTATTGGGCCCAAACAATGGCCCCCTCGTTGAAGTTAAATATCATATGACTTGGACCCCCACAAGGGGGGACCCCCATGACCCCCTCTCTCTCTGATTGGCCACTTTTTTTTTATTTTTTTTCAATTTCTTATTTTTTTTCCTTCTCCAATCAGCAGCCCTCACGTGTGTGTGTGGGGGGGGTGAGGATGGTGCAGGTGGTGATTGGAGGGGGTCTCAATCACTTCCGCAATATTTAACTTGAACATGGGGGCCATTGTTTGCACCAAATTTTGCCATTCTCTGTCGACAGATGGTCCACTTAATCGAGGGCATGTGGCCAAGTCTGAAGGAATGTCCACGACCTGAAAGTGGGCTCTCTGCATGTGGGTCACCTAGAAGTGATAGGGGAAGTTTTTACCACCAGTCATGGAGTTAGTGGGCACACTTTCAGGAGGAAGCATGAGACAAAGCAGGAGCCTTGCTCTGTCGACAGAAGTTTAAAACAGTTGGTGGCCATGAAATAAACACAAGAAAAGGGAGCTCAACAGATAGAAGTGGAGGTTTAGTATTGATATTCGTATACTGTTTTTGTGGCCCATCATTGCATGATCCCACACATCTACACCATAACTGCCACTGTAACTGCCCCCTGTCTTCGAATCTTCAAGTCCCCTGAAAACCAATATTGACTCTTCCCCGTCGACCTTCCTTTTCACCATTGTGGGGCATGTCCCTCATCATTATGAGTTAGTGGGCATACTTTCAGGAGGAAGCATGAGACAAAGTAGGAGCCTTGCTCTGTCGACAGAAGTTTCAAACAGTTGGTGGCCATGAAATAAACACAAGAAAAGGGAGATCGACAGATAGAAATGGAGGTTTAGTATACTTGGAATGCCTAGAATGGAGATCGTTGGTTTCGATATCCGTATACTGTTTTTGTGGCCCATCATTGCATGATCCCACACGTCTACACCATAACTGCGACTGTAACTGCCCCCTGACTTCGAATCTTCAAGTCCACTCTGCCAAATATTGACTCTTCCCTGTCGACCTTCCTTTTCACCATTGTGGGGCATGTCCCTCATCATTATGAGACAAAAATCGACAGAATATTGTCCACTAAACACAACCACAATCCTTGCAAACTGGGCCAATGAACCGCAACACTTGGCCACTCACTGTTACTGCCCCTGACTATGAATCATCAAACTCTGCCAAATATTGAATTTTCCCTGTAATTTAATCAAAATATATTCAATGTCAGTAAACTTGAAAATATGTTTGAAATAACCTTTTTCTGTATTGTAATGACTTAAACACAATTGTTGTCCTATATTTTACGTAACGAAAATACACAACTTATTTATATCAAAAACAAAATATACATCTCGGGTTTATAATCAAAAAAATGGGAACTACTTTTTTTTTTAAAAAAGTTCACTCATATTTTCAGCTACATTCTGATTGGATATTAGATTAAAAATTCTTCTTTGCACCTATTTTTCCCACATCCTCCCAACAGCTGCTCCATTCAACTAACATTGAATCTTGCATGCCACCTGACTTACACGCTGGAGCAGTTACTGGCAGTGCTCATGGATTTAGTGGCCACCCTCCAAGAGGAAACATGAACGAATTGGGAGTCTGTATCTGTCGAGGAAATGCTAAAAGGACCTGGGCACAGGTGGCAACTTCAATTATATGCACTTCGACAGGTACAAGTGAAGCTTTTATGTGGTTTCAATACACGGAAATGACCGTGCAGTTACAGAAGTTGCACAGAAGCAGTTGCAGAATTGGCAGATCATGGGGTTGTGGGAATTTTATAGCTATAAAGGGCAGAATGTTTGCAGAGAGAGAGGACATGAACAACAACACAACTTACTTTCTACATTGTAACTTCTGTGTAGTTTTTTCCCTTCTACTTTCTACTTTGATACAAACAACACAACAACACAACAACTTACTTTCTACTTTCTACTTTGTTACTTTCTACTTTGTTACCATCAGTTCATCGAAAGAAGTCTTCATCCATTTCAGGCATTTGAACCAATACCAATTGCTTGATTTTCTTCTTGAACTTGTCAACTTTAAATTACTGCTTCGTTGCTGTCGATATAGGCCCACCATAATTTTACTAACAATAAACCCATACTTCCATAGTAAACATTAAATAATTTCACAACTCCTGTTCGTAACTCGTAATTCATATACCAATCGGCATGGAGATAAAGTAACGAGTTCGTTGGGTTACTTTCTCCAAGTAACACCCAAAATTAACTGCCACTTGGATTATATACAAAATGCATGTGCTGGTATGTAATTTTGCAAACCCACTTGGATAAAATTCTTATTTTACTCGAAATATAATACTAATTTACCGACACAAGTCATAACAAATCAATACGAAGTGAAACACATCGTTAGTTGATAAACCACACCGCAAAAAACCCTTCAGTTAGATCCAACCAAATATGGAACAGAAACAAGCAACCCGCAATAGGAATCTTGGAATACAGACATAAGCCAATTTCTCACCCAAAACAATACACAGACAACCTATATATATCTCACCTCACCTTCAATTAGTTTTGAAAATGACAAGTCACTGCAAACACAAATGACAACATCACTCTAAACAATATGGGAAATTTACAACTCGTGGCCTTGTACATAAGTAACGTTGTGCCATTTCCTGGCATTGTACATAACCAATTATTTACACGTTATGTACAGCAATCCGTGCAAAATGAAAACTACATACATTATTTCCATGTGTTTTCAATAGCTAGTACTGTCTACCTAATAAATTAAGGGAATAAGTAAATCATACAAATTATACAATTACCTGATTCACCTCATCAATTGTGTTCGAATCATTTTTCCACACTGCTGCTTCAACACTACCGTATTGGTCCACAGGCTACTTGGAATCAGGAGAAACATCGAAAAATAGTCGCCGTTGCTTAATGTGCGGTGTACTTGGATCCACCAACCCAGTTTTGCAGCGAACAGGCAATGACTCCGCATTGTACTCACGGTCAGTTATGTGGGGTGTATCTGCATCTGAGTTAGTACCCATTGTTCGGCTAAACTCGAACCTTAGGACACGTTTGCTTTGTGTGCCCAATGCATTTGCAATTCCCACATTTTCTTGGTCTTCGACAGTTGGACGAGGCCCGTCCTAGGTTCCCTTTTGTCTTCACAACATCAGGATCTTCTACTCCAAATTGTCGACGGAATGAATGTTTTCCTTTGTCTCCATTCCCACCGTTCAAATTCCTCTCATATAACTCCTTCATCCGGCTCGTCATCGGAAGACATGCATCCCTAGCCTCTTTGAAACCTTCCGTTGATTGCGAGGCATAAAAACACATTTTGTTGTAGGAAGAACACAATATCCCATACCGGGCCGTCTTTGTTGTAGTGCTATCAATTGAGGGTTGAGGCCATTACTGGCCATCCTTGCTTGCAGCCCTTGTCCATCTATGCAGCACACAAGTTGGGGGAATTTGCGTTAAATTTTCAGCTTTCATAACACATATCATGTGGCAGCAAGGTAGCCCCAACAACTCAAACTTCATGCAAGAACATCTCATTGCAGCATCCACTGGACTGTGTGTTACTATCCATGATCTGTCCTTCACTTTGTACTTATGAATATAGTAGCATTTCTGACCATCCGGCAAAGGGAACACGTCCTTGACATTCAACTTCCCCTCTTCTAAGATTTCATCACGGAACATTCTAAATATATTTCGGGTGAATAGCTCAGCTCCATGTCTCTCTATATCTCGCAATGGGGTAATCAATACCGGAAAAGTGTTATTTGTTTCAGCATCATCTCCAGCCTCGTTATACCTTATCCTTGCAAGAGCCCGATCATAGTGCCTAACAAATTGATATAGCTTCAATTTGTGTTGGAGGAAGGGATTGAAATAAGCATTCATACACTCTGAGCGCTGAGTGCTCTTCATCCCAGCAAAGAAATGTCTACGCATATATGCCTCAGCCCACATATGACGCTTTTCATATGTCTCCAACACCCAACTGTTGGTTTGAAGTCCAAATTTTTCGACCATTATTGTCCAGCCATGCTCAAGCTTTGTCTCATCCGTTTCCATGTCCATGCATTGCTTGAAAGCATGTGCAAAGCCACTTATGTGAACATTTGAAACAGCATTTTTCCCAAGATGCCAATTACATAATCGATGTCTTGCGTCTGGAAATACTCTTCTGATTGCCTCTCGCATCGCCTTATCCCCATCTGTCAGTACAGACACAGGTGCTTTATTGCCCATCGCCTCCATAAATGTTTCCAAAACCCATGTGTATGTCTCAATTGTCTCATTAGCTAGCAAAAAACATGCAAATATCGTGGTCCTAAAGTGGCTAGTCACACCAGCCAATATGACAAAAGGTTTCTTGTATGCATTGGTTCTGTAAGTTGAGTCAAATATCAACACATCACCAAACTTTTCGTAGCCAGCCCGCGATTTCGAATCTGCCCAGAACAGATTTTGTAACTTGTTATCGTTACACACATCATACTTGTAAAAAAAACGTACATCAACATCAAGTTTTGCGCATAGGTAAACCAGCGCACCCTGCGCATCACCATCTTCAACTTCTGCTCTACGTTCGGCTTGAATATGGTTGTGCAGATCCGTACGGATGAAACCAACATTCTCATAAGACCCGGACTGATTTACCATATAGTCCATGATTTGGCTAGTCTTCACACCGACATTGCGCATAGCCATTGCTTGAGCTTTGTCAGCGCTGTTTAAACTGCGATATGACCTCAGATACATCACACAGTGTTGTTCCGCCAATTCATGGTTGTGGTCTGCGACGAAGTGAGTCACAACATACTTTCCCCCTTCACCAGCATCCGCATCGTACCGTATGCGAAATTGAGCTTTGCAACCTACTCTTGTTAGTGCCTTGGGAGCTCTACTCTTCTCAGCAACACGGTCCAAGTATTTTGGTAATCTCTGACCTTCCCTTGAACACAACCACAGCCTACTAACGACCTTTCCCTCTTTATTTGTGTTAAATTTGGATTTTCGTATACTAAATCCCTTGGCTTTAGCATACGCATTGTAGAAATCTTCTCCATCTTCGACCGAATCAAATTTCTGTTCCAGAATAGCACGTTCAACATCACCAACCATGTCATTGCGATGAGCATCGTCAACCATTTCTTTTTTCACATCGGCTCCGCCATCTTCAACGTTCATGTTGGTTGCTTCTTCATTGCTCGGACCAGCTTCACAACCATGATCAGGTTCTGCCCGACTTTCATTCATCAAACGAATGTCATCTGCTTCATTTGGAATGTCATAATCATCACCTTCCCTTTTAACTTCCGCTGGGGCCATACTGCACATGACATTACTACAAACAATTACTTGATGACCGAAAATTGTTAACACAAACACAAACATGACATTTTCACATGGTTTACCTGTTTGTACAAACACAAACACTTGCTTGAGAAAGAGAAAGAGAAAGAGAAAGAGAAAGGTTAGCTGCCAATGGAGGGGTTTCCGTTGGAGCGAAGCGTAGAGCGGTTGAAGTTAGGATGGGGGTTTAGTTGAGGGAAAATAGCTGAAGTGAACGGGCCAGAGAGACAGAGAGGGAGACAGAGAGAGAAAGACAGCTCCATACCTCATATCTAGTTCGAGAGAAGGGCTTCACTTCAGCAATGGAACCAACACAGCCTTGTAGTTACGTTGTTGTTGGAAATCGCCCGTTATACTGTTCCCTACAGAGCTTCGTCAATGGAACGAACCCAACAGGGGCTTCTCCCTGTTAATGGAAATCAACAGTTACACTGACTCAACCTTACACAGAGAGGAGAACAGAGAGAGATAGAGACGAAATACAGAGAGTGAGTGGGATGCAATCATGCAAATACAAGCATTAACCGGTTGCCCCGGTTTCAACTTTTTCACGATTAAACAATTCAATGGTCTTGATCAATTATTGTAATCTAACGGCTAACAATTGGGTTGCATATGGTGTGCAACCTTAAGGGGATTGCACACTTAAGCAGGACCCATAAAAAAATTCTGATGTTCGTTTCAAAAAATTAAATAAGTAAATAAATAATTCCACTTTGGTCCATAAATTCAAACTCATTCTAATCTCAAAACTATCGCCCTTCCCAAACCCATTCAATCTCAAAAATCAACTTTATATCTAATAAAAATATATATTTTTCTTTAAAAACAAAATATAAAAATAAAGATAAAGTGTAATTTACTATATTTCTATCATAAACGTATGAAAAATGATTCATTCTCACAAAAAATTTGCACAAAAACACCCTACAATAAGAATTTATTGTGGGAGAAATTTGTGGGCATGTAGCACTGTTGATAAAGGTATATCTTTCATTACAATTTGAATCAAAGTAGAAAGAGTGAGTGAATTTTTATTTTATTTTTTAAATCAAAGTAAAAATTGTTCTCTAAAGAATGAAATTTTTTTTAATATATATTCCATTTTCGTTTATCGTCTATACAAACATAGGATTAGAGAATTGAAAGCACGTATGTTGACTTCATGACCAACAATAGATTATTTTAATAACTTTACTTTTCAATTTTAAATTATTGTTGAACGGCACCTTTTGTAAAGGTTTTCGATCCTGCTATCAGAATTATCCTCATTCTTGAAAGAAAAGTAAAAACACACTATGTCACCATCTTTAAATAGTTTCTTATGAGGTTTTTAAATTACCAGAAGAAATGTAAGAAAAGTAAAAACACACTACTAGAAGAAATTGACATAAACTAGTTAAAGATAAAAATATTTAGCCAACAAGTTTTTTTTTTAAGTAACAAATAAAAAAATGTAAAAACCACATAAATAGATAACAAAAAATTGGACATAATTTTTTCATATGAATAAGTCTCATCATTTTGTAAGTCTATATTAGTCTATATTAGGAATGACTATTTTTTCCTATCCCATTTTGGTACCGCATCCTTTATCTTGCACTACTTAAGTTTTTTCCAGCACGATGAGGTGGGGTGAGCATGAGTTTTGTTTCTCTCACTAAATTCTAATCCATCCCGTCCTAGTATGTTGGTTTTTTTTATTAAAACAGTTAAAAAGTCAAAACACTCAATCACATTACTCTCTTTACTTTTTATATATTTTTTCATAAAAAATTAAAGGGAAAATTAGTTTAGGGTCCCTCTCCCACTTTTCGTAATGGAAGAGATCCACAAAATTATTTTTTGATGTCTAAGATCCCTAAACATATATCAGAGAAATTTGACTCTTTGTCCATAAACTATCGAAGGTCGTTTGTGTCCCCAAACCAACATAAACCTGAGTGAGAAAAAATAAGAATTACGGTCGACAACATTCGGATTAGAAAATCTATGTCCCTCTCTCTCGTGGTGATGAAGCTTCTCAAGCTGTGTACATGGAATTCACTAGGTAATCAATGTAGCATTTCTAGGGTTTTCAGGGTTTTGTTTTACACCACTCAGATCGAGACCGAAACCGAGATCGTGAGTTCCTCATCATCTTCAAAGGACACTCTGTATGGTAGGCTTTTACAATTCGGAAACCCTACGGTTTCAATTGTACTAGTACTTGACCAATGGATCGGTAAATGAAGTGATTGGCCTGACTTGTCTCTCAACTTTACGGCGAGAACGGCGGCAATGCGGCGGCTGCGGCGACGCAGTTGACGGTGTCGGGATCGTTTAAGAGTTCGAGGAGGCGAGCTCCGCAGAGGCCGCCAAGTTTGGACGCGAATGAGTTCTTGAATTTGCTGCACGGGTCGGATCCGGTGAAGGTGGAGTTCAATCAGCTGGGGAATGAAGTCAAGGGTGAGGAACAAGAGTTGATCTAGACAGGTCTGATAATGGTGAAGTCATATATGTATGTATATATATATATATATTATACTGTTTGTTTGTGTTTTTGTTTGTTTGATACACTCAGTGAAATTTACTGAGATAACTCAGTGAAATTTCAAAAAAACAAACTCAGAGAAATTTGTTTAATTTTCTCTGCCTTTAACTAAGTAAAATTGGTGAAGTCATATGTATATATATATATATATATACGTATTGATACTGTTTGTTTGTTTTGGTACACTCAATGAAATTCATTGAGACAACTTAGTGAAATTTCAATAAAAAAAACTCAGAGAAATTTGTTTAATTTTCTCTGCCTTTAAGTGAGTAAAATTGATGAAGTCATATGTATGTATTGGTACTGTTTGTTTGTTTGGTACACTCAGTGAAATTTATTGTGACAACTCAGTGAAATTTCAATAAAACAAACTCAGAGAAATTTGTTTAATTTTCTCTGTCTTTAACTGAGTAAAATTGGTGAAGTCAATTTTCTTTGGGTTTGGGAAGTCCAGAATTTATCAATTTTCTCTGGTTTGAAAATTGGTCAAACTGAATCCAGAGAAATTTAAATTTTCTTTGGGTTCAACCTAGAGAAATTCTTTGGAAGTCCAGAATTTCTCTGGTCCAGAATTTCTTTGGACAAAATTTCTCTGGATGAAATTTCTCTGGATCAATTTTCTCTAGACCAATTTTCTCTAGATCAACTTGAGGGACCTTAGACATTATGAAAATATTAGATTTCCTTCATACTATAAAATCTTAATACGAGTGACCTTAAAAAAAAACCCCAAAATTAAACAACCAACTAACAATTATTTTTTTAACTTTTTATTTTTAGGATTTTTTTTAATTTGTATACTGTATAAAAATATAAAAAGTAAAAAAAATAAAGAATTCACTAAAAAAATAAAACATGTTTAACATTTTTTTTTTGTCTTTATTATATATTTTTTCAAATTTATATATACATATATATATCCCTGTCAAAATTTTTTATTTAACATAATTAATTAAAAAAGTGAAAATTATAACTGTTCACCTATACAATAATAAAATTATCTAAATTATTAATTAAAATAAAATTTTAATATTATTAAAAATTATTAATTAACTTAATAATTTATTAATAAAAAGACCTATTATGAAATTATAAATCTTAATTTAAATAAACTTTTAGGAGTTTGTTTGTAATTTACTCTTTAAAAATACATATATATATATATATATATATATATATATATATGTATAAAAGTAATAATGATTGACCAATCTTGGTGCCCACGCCAAGAAAATGGGACTTTTATTTTTATCTAGGAAAAAAGAAAAAAAAAAAAAAGCATAAAACGTTATCCTTTACTTCTTTACACGTGGCGTTATGCATAATGGGACCCACTTTCGAGTCGACGACCCTTCAAGCACGTACACTTTTTCGACGGTTATGATCAGTGCTCTATGCTCACGATTGTACTACTGTCACTAATTGAATTAATGGGCATTTTGACAATATAGTAAAAAATCAATTTTTTAATTTTTTGAAGTTACATTATTTTTTAAAAAAATTTATATAAAAAAGTTGAAAAATAATCAAAAAAATTTAAAAAATTAATTTTTTACTAACTTTTCAAAACATTATAATATAGTATGAAATTTACATATAAATAAATATGAATTATTAATGTAAAATTTTAGATAATTTTTTAATTTTTATGTCTACATTCGTAGCATTATTATTTTAATAAACACATTAAAATGATCACCCGAAAGTTAATAGCAGTTTTTTTATTTATTGTAATTTAAAAGTAAATTATACCATCAACTTCTTTATTTTGAATAAAATTTTATTTTAATTTAAAATTTTAAAATTTTATTATGATGTAATCCTTTCGTTATTATCACATACGAAACAAATCACTTTGGTTTCATTTTTCTACCCTTTCATAGAATTTATCGCCCAATTTATAAATCAATGATGAAAAAGTTATTCTTATTTTTATATTATTTTATCATTTCTCCCCAAATTGCTTGATCCAAACGGAGTATTAACATTACTTAGGCTGTTTAAAGTTTTAATGGTCTGAACAGAAAGATACGGATACATTTTTTCAATTCGCATAACTTTGAACGGATAGTAGATGAAATGCCACTCAACCCTATCCAATTCACCAACATCTCTAAGATCATTATATTATACTTTGTATGTTAAAAAAAAAAACTTTTATTTGGTAATTATATTTTTTTACTTTTTGGGCTTTTTTTGTGAGAGAAGAGTGTAATGATTATAGGTTGGATGTGATGTTTTATTTTTTGTGGTTAAAATAACTTATTTTGTCTTTTGTAGCTAAAATAACCAAAAAGCCTAGAATAGCTCTTCCCAAACAGACTCTTAGGCTGTTTAAGGGTTTGGGGGTGGATACGGAAAGTTTTTATGGTCTAAACAGAAAGATACAGATACATTTTTTCAATTCGCATAAGTTTGGACGGATAACAGATGAAAGGTCACTCGACCCTACCCAATTCACCAACATCTCTAAGAACATTATGTTATACTTTTATACTTTGTATGTTAAAAAAAAAAACTTTTATTTAGTAATCATATTTTCTATTTATGAATGAAAGTTGAGCATTTATTTTTTTAAAAAAAAGTTCAAAATAGTAAAGAATTATTAGAAAAATAATTCAAAAAAAACTCAAAATTGGAAAAATCCAAACTACTAAATCGATTAGGGGTGAGCAGCGGATATACCGATTCGCCAAAATCGACCGAACCGAACCGATCCGCCGCATTTTGGACTGATGCATGATGACGAGCGGACGATTGCGAATTGATTTTCTCAAATTTGTCAATTTGGCGGACGTATGGCGGGAAAGTTTTAATGGTCTGAACAGAAAGATACGGATACATTTTTTCAATTCGCATAAGTTTGAACCGATGGCAGATGAAAGGCCACTCGACCCTACCTAATTCACCAACATCTCTAAGAACATTATGTTATACTTTTATACTTTGTATGTTAAAAAAAAAAAAACTTTTATTTAGTAATCATATTTTTTTACTTTTTTGACTTTTTTTGTGAGAGAAAAGTGTAATGATTATAGGTTAGATGTGATGTTTTGTTTTTTGTAGCTAAAATAGCTTATTTTGTCTTTTGTAGCTAAAATAACCAAAAAAGCCTAGAATAGCTCTTCCCAAACAGACTCTTAGGCTGTTTAAGGGTTTGGGGGGGGATACGGAAAGTTTTAATGGTCTGAACAAAAAGATACGGATACATTTTTTCAATCCGCATAAGTTTGGACGGATAGCAAATGAAAGGCCACTCGACCCTACCCAATTCGCCAACATCTCTAAGAACATTATGTTATACTTTTATACTTTGTATGTTAAAAAAAAAAACTTTTATTTAGTAATCATATTTTCTATTTATGAATGAAAGTTGAGCATTTATAAAAAAAAAAATTTAAAAAAGTTCAAAATAGTAAAGAATTATTAGAAAAATAATTCGAAAAAAACTCAAAATTGGAAAAATTCAAACTACTAAATCGATTAGGGGTGAGCAGCGGATATACCGATCCGCCAAAATCGACCGAACCGAACTGATCCGCCGCATTTTGGACGGATACGTGATGATGAGCGGACGATTGCGGATTGATTTTCTCAAATCTGTCAATTTGACGGACGGATGGCGGATTTGAGATTCCTTTGACCGCAACCGAACCGCCAAACCAGGAGCACCCCTAATAATTTATAAGGTTTTGTGTTTTCAATTTGTTTATATACTTGGTTTGTGTTTTCAATTAATAAAAGAGTTTAAATATTCTGTTGAAAAAAAGTTTTCAACTTGAATATATTTTTTGAATTGAAAAAAATAAACGTATTATTTATTTATATTTTTTTGTTTTTAAATCTAACTATATATAGATGTAACAATACAGAGACATACAATCTCTACTACTGCTCTGTTCATGGTTTTGGTGGTTTTAATTGTTTTTATATTTTAAGAACCGCAGATTGTAATACTTTATGTGGATGAATTATGCTGTGATTGTAATATATGGATGAGACATGCAGTGATTGTGATATTCTGAGGTTTCAAACTTTCTTTCATTGGATGAGGCATACAGTGATTGTAATACTTTTTTAAGTCATTGACTGTAATATTTTTTTTTTTTTTTTTTTTTGAGAAAGTGCATAAGTTGAATTATGTTGAAAATTTATAAAATTTTAAACTGCCAAATCGATTCGCATCCATCCGCCAATCCGCTCAATCCACATCCGCCGGATTGGCGGACGAATGCGGATTGATTTTCTCCAATCCTCCAATCTGGCGGACGGATGACGAATTGGAGGTTTTGTGGCCGCAACCGACCCGCGCCCACTCCTAAAATCGATTCATATCCACATATCAATTCATACGGCACGCTCAATCTGCATTTCGTAATTAAGTGAACAAATGAATGACAGATAAGAGACTACCTGACCTAACCCGATTTACAAAGGATTATGATCCTTTCTATTGCATATTTGTTATGAAAATATTCTATTATGTCATCGAATGGTGACATAATGATCTTTTTTAATTCAAACTAATTATAAATTTACATTTCTATTTTGTAACCATTAAATATGTAATAAAAATCTTCCATTATCTATCTATCTATCTATCTATACTATATATATAATAGAATGTAGTGCTGTTTTAAAAGGCTTCAAAATACTATTCTAAAATTCTCATAAATTTGAAAAATACGTGGCACATCTCTTTTGAGTTTATAGCTCTTTTCCTTTCCTCCCAAAGACTTTCATAACAATAAAAACTCCTATCCTTCCACCTTTCTCTCCTACCCTACTTTTGTCCCTCACCCTCAAAGACTTTCACTCCTACTCTTCCACTATCCACAACTCCTATCCATAAAAAGTTGTCAACAAAAAAAAAAAAAAAAACCTATCCAAACTCAAAAAAAAAAAAAAAAAAAAAAAAAACAAACAAAACCTATCCAAACAAATCTGTTACTCTCCTACCTCAAACAAATCTCTCCTACCCTCAAACACTTTCAATCCCACTCTCTCACTATCCCACAACAGATTGATATATATATAAAAAAAAACACATCTATCCATATCCCCTTAAACCATTACTTCTAACAATCCACTACTGCAAATACATATACTTCATCAACTTCCTTCATCAGCAGTGAATGCCAGCAGCCCGCAATCCGCCATCGAATGCAAGTCATGGTTTTTCTTTTTCTTTAATAATTTATTTTTTGTTCTAAACATTTGAGATTTTGTATTTTGACTACAAAGATTGCAGAAAATTGTAATCTCCAAATTTAATCTTTCATGTTTTATTTTATTTTACAAAATCCAAAATATATATGTACATACTTGGCTTGAAAATCGGAAATATTATGTTTTGAAATGAAAATTCTATCATATTAAACATGATTTCAATTCTTTTGTTTTTCTTTATAGTTTTTAATTTAAGATTAAAATTTAATTATTTTCATTACTTCTTTAATTTCTTAGAGTGCAAGAATCCATTAAATTTAATACTATATTTTGTTTATAATTTTAGTGGATAAATAATTCAATAAAAAATAAAGTTTAAGATGGTTAAAAGTATATTTCGATAGGTATTTGTAGTGTTCTACCAATAAGATAATGCAAGTTTACCATTATATTAATCATACATGTTAGTTTTATTTTTATTTTATGTTATGAAAAATAAAATCAATAATTTTACACATAATACAACTAAATTTATTTTGGGTGGAGTAAGGGCAAATTAATTAATTTTATGTATATTATAAAATCATAACAAGTATTAAGTTATTTGTGCATTAAACTCATAATTTTTTTAAATTTTTTTTTAAATAATTTTACACAACTTTTAAATTTACAAATAATACTCTATTTGGTTTGGAATTTTCAAAAACAGTTTTTTGAGTTTTCAATTCGTATTTTTATATTTTTAGATCCACTTAATCTTGATATACTTAAAAGGTATAAAATTTGTACAAAAATCTTTAAAAGATTTATTGAATACAACAAAAATCCGAAAATGTATTGAATTTTCTTATTATTTATTCATTTATTTATTTTTTGGTGAATTTTTTTTTAAAAAAAATTATATAAATATTATACTTTTTTAGTGTATCTATATTAGGTATATCTAATTTTTTTTTAAAAAACTATGTAAAATATTAAAAAAATTACTAAAATATAAAAACTTAATTTTCTAAAAAGTGAGTTAAATCAAAAATTTTATATAAGAGAAACAAAATGATTAAAAAAAAAGAGTATAATATATATGGACAAAAAATATTTATCCCGTGCATAGCATAGCACAGGTGAATGCTAGTACTATATATAAGCAAATGTAATGTATTCTTAAAATTCTTTAAGACCCCAATACTAACATCTCAAAGTTCTCTCTCTTACATGACAGTTTCAGAAGTCTCCCTACCGCATTTCCCTAATTTCTAATCGTTTAATATAATAAAAATTCAAATAAAAATTAAAAAATTGAAATAATGAAATCTATCTACTCCTATTTTTCTCTCCCTTTATCATATATATTAAAAATTAAAAAATTTGAAATAATGAAATTTAAATAAGGATATGATTTGCTCTTATCTATAACTTCGTATCTCCTTTTAAATTCTTAATCTCCTACTCGTAATTTTTATTATTCGTTATTATTGATTAAATGATAAAGATAAAAGATATATATTTTTTCGCAATCAATACTTATCCCTTTTGTTTGGTTTTTTTTTTTTTTTTTTTTTCTCTTTTATCTTTAACTTTCCATAGTTTAATTCCTTAAGATGAAGAAGCACAAAACGCACAAGAGCACTTTGAATGTCCATATTTTCAAATGATTTAGGATTTTATTTATATGTGCCTTTATGTTCAAATCATTTTATGTTTTGAATAAATTGTATTTAGATTTGGTTAGATTATCTCTATTTAGTTGTTGATTGCATACTTTTGGGTGCAAAGCAATTATATTATTAGAATGTAATTCCATATTGTTTGAAAATTATTTAAGAATTTGTTATGAATTCATACAGATGAAAAAGAAGACAATGTTGGCTCCAAATAAGAAGAGTATTAATAATAGGATGACGAAGGCTACATGAAAGGAGACAGTACAAAAATCTTGCAAAATAAATTTTCATCACTATACTTATTCAAGGTAATAATTTGATGTTATTTATTTTAATTGTTTAAATAGTTTGCATTGGATCATTGCTCTCTGTGTGTGTGTGTGTTTTTTTTTTTTTGGTTGTAGTATTTCTTCAATCCCATTTCAATTTAGTCTCTCTTTGAAAATTTCGTTTTTCTAATAATGAAGTTTAGAATTAATTTCTTAACAAATTTGTTTTCTTGATACTTATTTTGTTGAAGGATCCATACAAGTAACACTTTGGAATGTTTTGGGAAGTTAGTAAAAAGTTGACTTTTTTGGCTTTTTGACTTTTTTTGGCAAAAACTAGGTTCTTTTGGCTAAAAAAGCTAAAAAACTAAAAAAATTGACTTTTTTAGCTTGTTACCAAAATGCTCCTTTCATACGACATATAAAATTAATGAATAGAACATAAAGATGGTAGGGAGATACCACATATTTGTCAATCTCTCTTTATTATTATTAGTTTATTTTCTAGATTATACTATCAATTTAGAGCTCATATGATTTAATTTAATTTCCACGACTTTAGTTGCATTCGACCATTGTTTTGTTGAGTAGCCTATATAATTTATTTGTTAGTATATAATGATTAAAGCTATCATTTATTATATTTCTTCAAATACAATTTAAATCGTTTGTCGTCATTTTTTTTTAATGAATAAAATGGATTAAAACTATAATTTTTATAATCCTATTAAGTTCTTATTTTGATTTTTTTCCCCCCTCAAATATTGTAAGAATTGTGCAAGTATTATTCAAGTAATGAATAAAATGATTATGGAGAAGGAATTATACTCATATGATATGCATGTGTCATTGATAGAGGAGATCAAAGGCAGAGAGTTGCTAACATGATCAATTGATGATTTATTCATTTGCTTGATAAGTTTTTTTCTACGAGCATAGGTAGCAAACTCATATTAAAAAATTCAAAAAACTACATAGAAATTATAATTAAAAGTTGAGATTTATCCATAATTTGGTCTCACAATAATAAGGTTAAATACACACCATTGATTTAAAAGTCTAAGTAAATTTATGATCAATTTTTTGAGTTTATAGAGTTTATCTCTTTCAATTTTTTTTATTTTTTATTTTTTTCATCTTCTCGCTTGACGCTATAGTTTGATACAATTTATTTATGCTATCAAGTGATTGTGATACTATTACCCCCAAAAATCTTCATAATTAACAAATTTTTATGCGTATCAAATTTTATTGTGAAATTTTGTGAGTTAATTATTGTTAACATCTACCATGATGGCCTAACATCATGGCTTGTCATAATTAAAACAAAATTCAAAATTAAAATTATTCATTTATCACACAAACTGTATATTGTCTTTTTTCCGTGTATCACACGGGTTACCACTAGTATATATAGAATGAAAATGGTCAAAATTCATAAACATCCTTACTTTTGCTAACAACACAAGGGGAAATTGCCAATATAACAGTGCTGGGGACCCCCAGTGGGGGGTGACCCCCAGCACCCCCACTGTTTTTTCATTGGCTGAAAGCCCCACGTAGAGGTGGGGGTGCTGGGGGTCACCCCAACTGGGGGCCTCAGTCATTTTCCATTGCTAATAAGTGAAATTGTAGATAAATTATTGCACTATAAATGAAATTTTTTTATGGTACAACTCTGACACACAGTGAGAACTTACACTATGTACATTAAAGATTTGTACTAGGCACATAGTGCAGACGTGCCCCTGCGAGAACTCTTCGATATCCGCGCGCGATGGGCACAAATCTTGTTTTGTTCTCTAGGCTACTACAGTTCGGACTCAATGTCACGGTTTTGAATATAATCTCACAAAGTGCAATGCAAGATCGATAAATCACCAAAGAGTCCAAATTCGGCAAATCGTTTTGGAAAACTGATTTTTTATCAAGAAGTGCCAAACATGGACTGCTTTGCCAGATACAGAGTCGCCACCTAAATATTTTACTTTGGAGGGAAATTTAGGAAACCCTGACTCGTGCCTAAGGCCACGTGTCCGTCATCACCAAAGTTGCCTCGGCTCGGGAACTTGGGTACGAGAGGGGAAGGTCATGCAATGAGTACCCCCGCTTGCCCGATCAAAGATCGGCCTGTACTAAGCATGATATTTTGTTTTTGAAAACACATGTGCTCTTATTTCGGTTAATTAGCTAATCTTATTACGTGATGCGCACAGCATACAAGTATAGACTAGATCGCCTAATTTGGAACAAAACATTGAATGTTCGTTTGTGAAAATGATTTGGAGTTTGCTACTCGCAAGTAGGCTAAATCGAGGATTAATGAATTGTTCCAATTCAAGTAATCCAACCTTCACCCACAGGCATTCAGGCAATTATATCAAATAATCAGTTAGCCTCATGGCAAGCATGCTGAACATGGCAGTCAATAACACACATGCAGTATGCTAAAGCGTAAACACTCACAGTGTACTCCGAGCCAAAATAAAGAACTAGTTAGAAATCAGCATGATCCTAGTTCATTTTAAGATGGCTAATGCAACACATGCAAGAATGCGACTAAAACAGGCTCGGCTATTCTAGAATGTCATGTGCAATGCAACTTGATAACATGCTGTTGAACACGTATTCAAGTAAATGTATTGAAATACAATGTTGGTTTGTATGATGCGCCGAGCCCGGTGCATGCAATACAGATGAATGGATGCATGCATGCAAAGCATAAGGTATGCTAATCGAAACATGCCCTAAAACTAACCATCGTAAGCGGTTAAGTAAAAGGGAGAAAGAAATGGGGGTTGGAAGACATGCATCACACACATGTACGCTTATTACAACAATTGGCCCTCTCGACGGAGGATCCGAAAAGAAGTTAACTAGCTAATCTAAACTAATTAAACTACTTATTACATAACGAAGCTAATTAACTAATCCTAGTTAACTAACTATTACAAAACAAATTAATAGTTAACGCATTAACTAATTAAGGTACATAACCCAAAGCGTAAACTGGCTAAGCAAATTAGCTAAGTAAAACAGTAAAACAAGGTCCTCAGAGGAAGAAGAATGCATGCATGCCCGGTTACCTCGTTTGGAAATCCGTCGCGATGCCCCAATTTGCCTCTATTTGCAACTGCTCTCAGAAACTTGCACCAAGCTCCAGAAAGCTTCCAACTCACCTTGGGACCTGTGGGAGGGTGGCCGACCAGTTGTTGATGTGGGAGACCACCTACCGACCACTTTTTGTTGTTGCAAACCAGAAAAAGTGGTCAGCCAGCTAGTTTTTCTGGCTAGCCGACCAGTTGTTGCTGCACTTCTTCAATTTGCTGCAACAAAAAGCAAGAAAGGGCATGGCAATGTATTTGCAAGATATGTGTGCACAACCATCCTCCCTATCATTTCATAAGCTCAAGGGAGTGTGGTTCTCGATCCTCGGGCCATCAATCACGCATCTCGATGCATGATGGCCGAGAGGCGAAGTTGCACAATTCAATATAAAATGAACACATAAATAAACACATAAATGCCTAGAGCTCTATCATGTATGATCAAGAGCATCGGCGACCAAGAATTGAGGCACGTTTCATCACTTCAAGTATGAAATGTCCCTCGTTTCTTTTGTTTGGATTAACACCTATTCCAAACACAATGCAACACACAACATGGCATGCACAATGCTATGTAATATGGAGCATGCAAAAATGCAATGCAACATAAGCATGCAAATATGCAATATGACTTAAGCATGCAAACATGCAATGCAACATGAACAACCTAACAAGGCTAATGGCATGCATACACAATGCAATGTAATATAAGCATACACAATGCAAAGAACATGGCATATACAACGCGATGAATCAACATACAAACATGCAATGCCTCTCAAGCATGCAAACATATAATGTAATAAAACAAGCATGCAAACAACATGCGAGGGACAAACATGCAAACATGCAATGCAATGTAACATAGCATACTCAATGCTAAATGGCATGTATACTCAATGCAAAGCAACAAAAGGGCATACACAATGCAAACAACAACATGGCATACTCAATGCAAGGTAACATGGCATACACAATGCTAAATGGACTTAAACCAAAAGTGGACAGACCTTAGCCATGCCCAAATCAGTGGCCATAACACCAAAACAAAGGCACAAAAGGGCAAGGCAAACATGCACATGCCTTGACCTATCAAGTAGGCCTAAGAGCACAACCCGCAAGGGTGCTCAAGGAGTGATAAGCATGGAAGTGTAACAACACTAAATGCACTGAAATAAGGTATGAAATGATGCCAAATCATTCAAACAAAGCAAACATAGCATGCAAAGGTCCTTAAAGCATGAAGCTAGTAAAGAGGACTACAACGGGGGCATGCAATACATGGCACAAGTGCATGAACCAACCATGGACAGAGCTTAATTAGGTCTAAACAAAGACCAAAATATGCTAAGATAGAGGCTCAAGGACCTAGGCAAGATGGCATACATGCTAGGCCACAAGCAAGGCAACAATGCACAACCCTTAGAGGCACTCAAAGGGTGAATGAAGTGGGAACATGGCAATGCTAAATGCTCTGAAATGAAGTATTAAATGATGCCAAATCATCTAAATAGCTCAAAGATAACATGCATGAGTCATCAAAACACAAAGCTAGCAAGGCTAATTGCACTACAGCTATACAAAGCATGAAGCATATGGCAAAGGCAACCCAAAACAGTTCTATAACATGTCAAAATGATACTAAAACATGTATGGAAGGAAGCCAAAACAAGCTAGCATGAAGGGCATAAGGCATGATGAATGCAACGCAAATAAGGTGGATTACACTACACCTATTAAGACCAAGCATGAGATGACTTAACCAATAAAAATCAGAGTTATATCATCGCAAAATAACCCTAAAAACACATTGAAATGATGGCTCGCAAGCTTAGGCATGAAGGCATACGCAATGACCCATGTTAAGGCATAAAGGGGAAAACCCTCCAACGCATTAAAAGAGTAAAGAATGCAAGTGCATGACCATGAAACATGGATTGAAATCGCATTATAAATGATGCCAAATCATTCAAATAGTCCAAGTAATGCATGCTAGTGGACTTGATGCACAAAGCTAACAAGCTAGAATGCATTATAGCTATACAAAGCATGGCATGCATGACCAAAACAACACAAATTAGAGCTAGAGCATGCTAAAATATGGACAAAAGTTTCTTAGAGTTAAGCCAAAAGTATGCTAGAATGACATGTTAAAGCATGATACACATTAGGCTAGTTCATGGAAATACACTGCAAGGGCATGGAGCATGCAAGGTCCAACCAAACCAAACCTTAACAGAGGTATGACATGGCAAATCATCACCAAAAATATGCTGAAATGGAAACAAAACAAGCTAGAATGACATGCTACCTCATGACGCATACAAGACTAGTTTATGAGATTTACACTACAAGTGTATTAGGCATGCATGGTGTGACAAAACCAAGTAAAAATAGTGGTATGCCACAGCAAAATAAGCCCAAATACATGCTAAGATATGGCCAACATAAGCTTAACAAACATGCTCACACATGAGGCTAACGAAACAAGTATTGAAGACACAAGGAGAGGGGATGACCCTCTCCTATTTAGGACCCCAAAATAACCTTTCCACCACTGAAAATCCTCTGGATTTCAGTGGTAGAAAGTTCATGCAAAGGCTAGAACAAAAGCCTAAAGGGACGGCTCACAACAAGGCCTAACAAGGCCTAAGAGAGGGCAGACTACCCCCAACACAAAAGTGACCTTAAACAAACAATTTAAGCATGAAAAAATAGAACTTTTTGTAGTTAAGAGTTAAGCTTAAATCAGCATGCAAATAGGCCTAAAAGCTTAAGCAAAATCAAGGGATTTAAGGGTTAGAAGCTCACCCTTGAAGACCACCTTCAAAACCACAATTCCAGCAGGTTTTCCAAGCTTAAACCAAACCAAAAACCTCAAAACCAGCTCCTAAGCATCTCAGCAACAAAAGGATGGTGTTTGAGTGTGTGTTTGTGTGTTAAAGTATGAAGAAATAACACTTTAACGCACAAAACAAGAGAGAAATCAAGATGTATAGATATAGATTGTATGTATAGCTCATGGAACTTTTTCTGAACCTGGAGGAGGGAGGGGGAGCCTCCATTTTATAGAGAACAAAAGCTCAAGCTTCTTAAAGAAGCTAAGGGTCCAAGGCCATCCCTCTATATACGTGTATGGAGGATGGTTCTGGTGTCTTCCAGCTGTGCCAACTGTAAAGAAAATATCTTCAGGAAGCTGGTGAAAGTAGCCAAGCTATTTCTACTGGTCGGTCGAACAGTGGAAGTGGTCGGCCAAGGCAAAAAGTGGTCGGCCAAGTGGGAGTGGTGGTCTGCAGCATGAGACCAAGGTGGTGGTGTGGTGGTCGACCAGAAAAGGTGGCCTAAAGACCAAGAAAATCAGTTTCCCGACCGGAAAACTGGCTGGCGGGAAGAAAAGTGGTATCCAAGGGGAAGAACTGGTCTCCCACCCTTGTACCATCTAAACAAGGTTTGCACCAAAAACAAACCAAAACGGATGCAAGACGAAAGTCCGGGAGGCAAGGCACGCAGCCGGGAGACCCGAAAACTAGTCTACGAGCACCAAAAGTGGTTTACGACCACAAAAGTGGTCTCCCAAACCACAATGGCCCTCTAGGCCAAGGCAACAATGTGTGGTTCAAAAACCACGCCAAATGGAGAACGTTAAGCTGTCCCAAGACAAGGCGCGCGGCCAAAGGCTCAAAAAATCGAAAACTAGTCTCCAAATAGGAAAAGTGGTCTACGACCACAAAAGAGTGGTCCACAAGACCTCTCATTCCCTCAGGCAAGGAAAACAAGGCTTGGTCCGCAAACCGAGCCAAAACACAAAGAGTTCAGAGGCCTGGAGGTAAGGCACTCAGCCGAAAACTCCGGAACCTCGAAACGAGCACAGCATGCGCAATCACCAAGCGCTCAATCAATGGCGTCTGAGTCTTAAGGTCGGTCAAAAATGGGGTGTCTACACATAGCAAAGTGGGAAATTATTCAACACTCTTGGAGTATTGCTTCTTTCCATTTAATAATTTGACACATCATCAGTTATCTCTTATAACTCTAACACAAAAGTGATAGATTCCATAATTTAGACTAATAATTACTACTTTAAAGCACTACCAACATATGCTTTAGGAGCATTGGATAATTTTCCTAATAAAATTGCACTATCATGAAAATATAAATAA
Source organism: Camellia sinensis (assembly GCF_055761805.1). Taxonomy (NCBI): domain Eukaryota; kingdom Viridiplantae; phylum Streptophyta; class Magnoliopsida; order Ericales; family Theaceae; genus Camellia; species Camellia sinensis. The sequence goes on from NC_138967.1 coordinate 175,307,667, forward strand.
TAATAATTATTATTTTTTGTTATAGAAAATCCTCACATTCTTCTGTAAGTCCAAGGTAGAACCCATGACAAGATCACCAAGGTGTCCTATTATCCGTTATGGATGAGAGACTACAACATAGGAGCTTGCACATACCCCTCAACACAAGCCCTATTTAAATCAAGACTCACGCAGTGAAGGAGAGTCGAACCCACACCAATTTGTTGCGAAGCAGCACCTTGAGGCTCTTCCTCCAAGCCAACTGCGCTACCGCCTAGGCGGTACAAATAATTATTCATTGTCTCACTTATTTGGCCCTTATTTGGCATGGGGTTACCGAGTTAAAATAGTCACAAAAAAGATAAAATAGACAAAAAAGTTAATAAGATAAAATGTCACATCCAAACCATAATCATTTCATTTTAGAAAACTTACTGATATGTCCTATACACAAAGTTCAAAATCCATTTAGTTTTAAAACAAAACACTTACACTAATTAGTCCTATATATTTTTATTTGTTACCAAAAAAATCCTATTTTTAAATACATTTCTTTTAAAGATGCCGTTACATCCCATTACTGTCACTCCTATTAGATGGTCATCGGAGACTCACCGGAACGTTTAACATTATCGAGAAGTTATCGGAATATCACCGAAAGTTAGCAGGAGTATCAGCGGAATATTTTGAACGTCACCGGAAGTCGTTGAAATGTCTAGAATGTTCGTTAGACGTCAAAAATATCACCGGAGACTCACCGGAATGTTTAGAATATTGCCGACAAAGAAAAGAAGAATAAATTGACAAATTAAAGTGAAAAACATAGTAAAATGTGTTAAATATTGATAAATTTAAAAAAGAAAAGAAAAGAAAACAAATTAAGAACAACAAACAGTAATAATGAAAAAAAACATATGTTATTTTCAATTTTTAGAGGGTTTAAGCAAATAATTTCTAATATTGATCAAGCTGAAAAATAAGTTTTGAAACTGTAAAATGTTTTTACAGTTTCAAAGTATGATTCTATTAAGTATTTATCCTTATTAATCAAATTAAAAAACATGTTATGAAACTGTAAAATTTCTCAATTATAAAGAATGATTCATTTAAAAAAAAAAATGAAATTGTAAAATTTTACAGTTTTCACCATCTATAATTAAAATTAAAAAACAAGTTGTTTAGAATTTGAAAATTTTATCCATTATTTGGGTTCGTTTGGCAAGAAGAGTTTGGGGCTTTTTTGGCTATTTTAGCCACAAAAGGCAAAATAGGCTATTTTAGTCACAAAAAACAAAACATCACATCCAGCCCATAATCATTACACTCTTCTCTCACAAAAAAAGTCAAAAAAGCCAAAAAGCCCTTCCCAAACCAAGTTTTTTAGCCCAGGCTAAAATAGCCAAAAAAGCCAAAAAGCCAAAAAGCCAACCCACTTTCCAAACGGAGGCAAAATAGAAGTGTGTAGTACAAAAAAAAGTATTAAAACTAAGAGATTAAAGGAAAGAGACAGATATAGAGAGATGTTTGTACTCCAACAACTATTTTTTGGTTTAGATATAGTCGGATCTAACGTGGATCTAACGTAGATCTACTCAGATTCAATGTAGATCTACTCATCTTCTTCGTTAGAAACTTATTTCTTTCGTTGTCGGTGAGTACGAAGTAAGGAGTTGGTACTCAGTGGTTGCTCGTGAATTCCAATTAATAGTCGTCACCGGTCGCCAGTGATTGTAGATTATAAAGAGAAAGAAAAAAAGGAAGACGTGGCTGTCATCATTGTCATCGCCGATATCAGAAAAAAAGAGAGAAAGAAAAGAAGTAAATTGTAGGAAAAGAGGAGAAGATAAATAAATATAGGACTTTTAAGTTTATCTAAAAGGTTTTAGGATTAAATAGAATACATATTTTTCAAAAAGGACATATAAATAATTTGTCATTTTATTTTTTTTTCACAAAAATAAAAAAATTTAAAAACTCAATCCAAATAAAACATTTTAATTCCAAATTAAAATAATTAAGAAATCAACCCACCACTCTTTGAAACGAAACATTTATATTTCCCATAACAACACAATGGCTCTGGCGTGATTTTTGAGCAAGCGAGGGTGTGTAGTGAAATCACCATCCACTCTCTCAATCCTTGACGATCTACTTAACTAGGCGCGAAGCGATCAATAAAGAAAGGAACAAAGAAAAAAAGGGCAAAGATTCCCTCTCTCTCTCTCTCTCTCTCTCTCCGTGAATAAATTCTCATTTTCTCACTCATCAAACACACAAACACACCCCAACAAAACACAAACACCACACTCTTTCTCTAATGTAACAAGAGTTTGCGCTGGAGACGTAGAAAGAACGTTTGCGTTTCCGATTTTGGGTTTCGTCGCTGAAAGCGATCGAAACGGAGCCCTAGGTTTCCTCATCCATGGAGTCCCCACCTCTCCCCAGTTACATCCATCAGAAATCCAAGTGATTCTCTCTCCTCTCTCTCTCTCTATCTATTTTTTTCCCTCTCTCTCTCTCTCTATATATATATATATCGATGTATGTATTCAATTTTGATTGTCAATCGGTGCAGGAAAAGGGTTTTTCCTGGGAGTAGTTCGTCGTATATGGACCCTGAGGTTGTCGAAATCTCTCCCCCGAGAGTTTGGAGTTCGAAATCCAATTCGCTTAAACAGAAGGAGGTAAAGATTGATGCTTTTTGTGTGTGTATATACTGTATGATATTTGCATTTTGTTGATGGCATGGAGTGAGACTGTGAGAGGAGTTTTCGCAGTGAGAGAATGTGGGTAGTCGCAGGTTTGATTAGTTGATTTGGGTTTCATGAGAGATTAATTCTTTATGCTACAAAGTTTGGGTTCAGTTTAGTGATGAATTTGTGATTATAGGAATAATTTATAGGGTTATCATTTGATGCTTGTGTGGTCATTAAGGTGTTAAAGTTATAATTTTAAAAATATAACCATGAGTAAATTTGGATGTGGAGCTTGAATTGCCCCTTTGTTGGCTGAAATACTGTTATCTAGTTACTTCATGATGAAAGAACCGGTTAGGTCTTTGACAATTGACAGGATATTGGCTTAGCACAAATTGAAGATTCAAAGAGCCTTTTTAAATTTTTTTTAGCTTTAGATGAATATGAAGATGGAATTTGGTATATCCCTGGGAAATGGCTTTCTTGGGGTCAACATGTCTAGAACCCAAAGTCCAAACTGGTTTCTTGAAGATTGTGGTTTCTCTTGATCACAACATGCCAGAGAGGTCTTGGATGTTTAGGAATTTTTCATGACTATTTCACAAAAAGGTTGTCTGTCAGCTATGAAGCATGGGTACTTCGAAAAACATGCCGTACCCGTACCCGGTACTTACCGACGTACCGTACCTCGTATGGTACTTCTGCATACGTACCGGGTACACGAAACACGTATCCAAGTTTTTTCTTCTTAATTTTTGACGTACCCAGACGTACCTAGTATATATCCAAGCCGTACCGTACCTCAGTTGAAACAATATTTTCTTTCTACTACAGAGATAAAACTCATTTCACTAGATTTCTTTTTCAGTTTTTGTTTTATGCTTAGCATGATTTTAAAATTAAACTATGGTTTGTAAGTTGTTTAATATATTGATATTTAATTTTGATTTATCCTTTTCCTTTTGGCATTAAATGTTAATTATAGGTTGGACCTTAACAAATTAAACCATTTAATTATTTGTTACATTACTCTAAATTAAAAATAAATATTTTTTTACAAGCGTACCAAGCCGTACCCGTACTCTATTTTTTTTGAATTTTACCGTATCGACGTACCCATATCGTACCAGTACCAGTACTCGTACCCGTACCTGTGCTTTATAGTCTGTCAGGGACCACACACCTTTCATTTAGGGTGCAATCATCTCCTAACTACGGAGGTGTTATTGGGAAGATTTTGACAATTTCAACTAAAGAAGTTCAAATGCAGTGTTTGACTACCTAAATAGAAATATGCTTTTTTTGTTTTCCCCTTCCATCAAGATGCTTAATAACCTTCTTGACCATACGATCCCAGAAAGTTGCTCTCTGGGTTGCCACATGTGGTAAGCCTCGAGCCACAATTACATGAGGGCCTCGAGTAATTGTGGGCCAAAAGCTGATTATAAGGCCTAGCAAACTCCCATTGCTCTTCCTCCCTAACATTAATTCTTCTTACGAAACTCTTTCTTATGTTCTTATCCCATGAAATACTTTCCAACAGTGCGAGACCCAATTTTCTAAAGTTTGCAACTTCAATTTTATTTCCATAGAAATGGCAGAAGTGCTTCACCTCCTAGGAAATCGACCCAAAACATTTGTAGAAAAACATAAATTATACTGTTTTCACTGAAATATACTGGGAGTTGCTTTGGAAAGTGGACTTCTTAGCTAAAATATGAGGTGAAAAAAATTAAAGTGTTTGGTAATTTTTTTTTTAAAAAAATTTTTTACTAAAAAGGAACAAAACATATAGAGAAGGGAATGAATCTTTGATTTATTTATATGGCTTTCTGGCTATTTGACTAAAATCCATTCTTCCCAAACAAGGCTTGAAACCTATGAAGTATAGACACGGATACGGATACGGATATGGACACGGATACGGGACATAACGCGTATACGCAGACATGCAAATTTTAAAAAATTCGAGATACGACACGCAGGGGATACGTTCAATGTATATAATTTTATTTATTTATTTTATGTGTAAAATTGAAAAAAATTAAAAATAAAAAATAGAGAAAATAAAATGAGGGAAAAAAGAGGGTCTCAGGTATAAATAAATAAAAAAGTATGGTTTTTGTTATAAAAAAATATTTTCAATCTTTCATGAGAAGAAAAAGAAATAGAGAAATAAAAAGCGAGAGAGAGACAAAAATAGAGAGAGGGAGACGATCAGTGAGAGAGAGAGATGATTTGCAAGAGAGATGAAAAATAGAGAGGGAAAAGCAGAGAGGGGGAGACGAAGAAAAACACAGAGAGAGAAACGATCTGAGGGAGAGAGAGAGAGAGAGAGGATCTTCGAAGTGATGAAAGAAGAAGAAAAGCGAAGCAAAGAAGAAGAAGGAGGACATACCTCGCTCTAGGGCTTCAACTAGTTCTTCTTCACTTTCTTTCTCTTCTCTCTCTCTTTGTTGACCAATAGGTTTGGGTTTTGTTCAGAATCGTGTCCCGAACGTGTCCGACTGCAAAAAATTCAAAAAAAAAAGAGGGGACACCTCCCATAGAGTGTCCGACATGTGTCTACCACATGTCGGACGCCAATACGTTGCCTTCGGAGAGGTGTTTGTGTTTCAATCATAGCTTGAAACACACCAAAATACTACAAAACAAACATTAAAAGAAAGAGCGAAAAACAAATAAGAATCATAACTTTATCTTGGAGCTCTGTGCACATTTTAGAGGATACACATTGGTTTATTTGACATTGACTTGATGATTCTTGGTTCCCATGTTGAATCTACTTCCAAATTTTATTTTATTTTTTGGATAAATAAATAAGACTTTATTGAGAAAGTATCAAGATGATGTAAAAGAATACAAAAGATCCCAATATGGGAATTCTCTAAAATCAACTAGAAAACATCTAAAAAATGCCTAACCAATAACATCATCTAAAAGGTTTAAAAAAGCAAACAAATTCGGATTCCCCCCTCTTTTCCAACCAACTATACAAAGTAACTAATAATTAGTTTTCAAGCCACGACACACTCCGATATAACTCTCGAAAAGTGTGCCAATTACTCTCCAACCAAACCAACCACATCAAACAAAATAGCACCAACAACGAAACCCGGCACCGATGACACCCTATTTGAAACCCCCTCCAACTCCACAATAACTCCAAAATCCCCCTTGGTGCGCCCAAACAACTCCAAAAATAGAAAAAATAAGCCCCCACAACCTCGAAGTCACTGAACAATGGAGAAACAAGTAATCCAAAGACTCCGCATTGGCATAGTAAATACAACACTGATTGATCAACACATGTCCACGACGAACCAAATTATCAATAGTAAGGTTCCGTCCTGAAAAAGCTATCCATAAAAGAAAATCACCTTAGAAGGAGCACCCGATACCCATATACTCTTCCAAGGACAAGCCTCCTCTAGCACCCCCTCCAAACTCCGATAAAATGACGAAACAGTAAATTGGACTTTTGTACCCACAACATTCCAACCTAGCATATCTTCCCTCCTATCGGTAATCCCCAACCCATACAAGAAGCTGAACAACTCCTCCAATTGATCCACCTCCCAATCCTGAACAGGACGGCGCAATTGGATATCCCACACCACCACACCGTCCACCTCCAAATAATCCTCACCCATAGCCTCCCGATTCATAGCAATACTAAAAATCAAAGGGAAACACACCTCCAAAGAAACCTCTCCATACCACCTATCCCTCCAAAACAACACCTTCTTCCTTGATCCCACTCGAAACTTTACCCTATCCCAAAGCTCCCCTTTTCCCAACCAAACCCCCATTTACAAACCTCGACCATGAGACCCAATATCCCCTGACCTCCAATCCCCCTTTTCCACCCCATACTTGATAGCAACCACCCTGTGCCACAAATGATCCTGCTCCTAAGCGAACTGCCAAAACCACTTCCCTAACAATGCCCTATTAAACAACACCAACCTATTATTGTTATTTGGCAAGATTTTAACTTAGAATTTGCCTACTTGCCTTATTCATCTTGAAGCATTAAATTAGTGTTGGGGGTTAAATATAACTCTTATCCCTCTCCCTAATTATCAAACCTATCCCTAACATTTTAGACCCCTTTCCACATTAACTCCATGAAGCATCTTGACCTGCAAAAATGTCACTCCCTACAACTACACTCGTACTTCACTATCACGACCTTTTTCACTAACTATCCTACTCACAAGAAAACCTCTCCAACCACTTCCTTGATAAAGAGTGATTGAAGATCTCTAATTACTAATGCCCAAACCCTTCCCTAATCAAAGTACATACTACATTCCAATCTACAAAATGGTATTTGAACTCTTCTTTGATACCGCCCGATATAAATTCCCTCGCAGCAACAAAGGCTAGAATTGTGAATAAAAACATAAATTGTGAAGTTACGCTCAATAAATTACTCTTTAATTAGAGTAAGCCTACCACACCCACTTAACAACCATGAACAATTGTTAACTAATTAATGTTAGGCACCTCTTAAACAATAATAAACTCTGACTTCCTTAAGATTTACTTGAAGGCTTGAAAACGCTTCGAAACACAAAGCGCACACTTCAAATAATTTCTCCAAGGGCTTGGGTCTTGGGGGTGTGCTCTCTCCAAGGTTCAGGGATCGAAATCTCTTAGGTGCTAACAATTTCTTAGGGCCATTGGACTAGGGGAAAACTTTTGAATTAACCGTGATGCACTTGCGGGAAACTCCTTACCGAAAGCTTGTACATCCTTGGGGATTAGTTAGGCTTTGATTCGGACACTATGGTGCCAATAAAAAAATAATAATAATAATCACATTGTGTTGCATACGACCAAAAATAAAATGATAGTATCATTTGTAAATAGTAGAGAGATGTTAATAGCAATGACTTATCCATGTTGCTCAGCTTAAAACCCTCCATGAAGCCTCGTATTGCCTTATCCATCATTCAACTAAAGCTTCCATAATTAGGATGATTAATAAAGGAGACATTATGAGTTCTTAGTTGTTCTAATCGATGTTTTCTCTTGCCAATTAGCCAAAAGCTTAGAATGCTGATATACGGGGTACTCAAGTGCTGAACCATACTACCTGCGCCTTTATTCTACCCTAGGAAGCACAAATACATATATAGGATATGTGTACGATATGGATACAGTGATACGTCAAAATTTGAAAAAGTAAGATACGGATATGTTGGAGATACGTTTGTGAAAAATATTTTTTATAATTTTAATAATGTATATGCATGAAAATAAAACCTAAAGCAAATTAATAAATAAAGAGAGGAATTCCTATTAAACTAGGAGTCTTCAAATATTCATAAAACATCCAAAACTAAAAGTGGGAAAAAAAAATTAAATAAAGTAGCCTATTAGATAAACCAGAAGCCATTAGATAAGGGGGGAAAAAAAAAAATGAATAAAGCAGCGGCAATGTAATAGATAAGGAAAAAAAAGAAATCAAGAAACGTGTTAGTAGGGGTGGGTGCGGGTCGGTTGCGGTCACAGAACTTCCAATCCGCCATCCGTCCGCCAGATTGGCGGATTGGAGAAAATCAATCCGCACCTGTCCGCTAATTCGGCAGATGTGGATTGAGCGGATTGACGGTTTGGCGGATGGATGCGAATCGGTTTGGCGGTTTAAAATTTTATAAATTTTCAACATAATTCAACTTGTGCACTTCCTAAAAAAAAAAAGAAAAAAGAAAGTATTACAGTCAATAACTTAAAAAAATATTATAATCATTGCATGCCTCATCCAAAGTAAGAAAGTTTGAAACTTTAGAATATCACAATCACTGCACGTCTCATCCACATACTACAATTACAGCATGCCTCATCCACATAAAGTATTACAATTTGTGGTTCTTAAAATATAAAAGCAATTCAAACCACAAAAATCATGAACAAAGCAGTAGTAGAGATTGTATGTCTCTATATTGTTACATCTATATCTGTTTTTGAAAATAAAAACCAACCAGCATATATCATATTTTCTATTTATTATTTTTAGAGATAGATTTATAAACCAAAAAATATAAATAAATAATACGTTTATTTTTTTCAATTCAAAAAAGATATTTAAGTTGAAATTTTTTTTTCAACAGAATATTTAAATTCTTTTTTAATTGAAAATACAAATAGAATATTTAAACAAACTAAAAACGCAAAGTCTTATAAATTACTAGGGGTGCTCGCAGTTTGGCGGTTTGGTTGCGGCCAAAGGAATCTCAAATCCGCCATCCGTTTGCCAGATTGGCGGATTGGAGAAAATCAATCCGCAACCGTCCGTTCGTCATCACGCATCCGTCCAAAATGCGGCGGATTGGTTCGGTTGGTTTTGGCGGATCGATATATCCGCTGCTCACCCCTACGTGATAGTGAGAGATAGAGAGGAAAATGAGAGAGAGAGAGAGAGAGAGAGAGAGAACGAGAGTGAGAGAGAGAGAAACCTGTTCTATTGTTGTCGTTGTGGTCGATCGATCGAGAGAAAAGGAACCAGATTTTTGCTTCAATGCTTCTTTGATTTGTGGATTGAGGTTAGGTTTTTTCTTCTTCTTTATGTTTTTTTGATTTTGGTTCTTGCGTATGTGTATTTGAAGGATCTGATTTGTATTATTTTCAATTTAACTTCTTTATTTACGGTTTGACCCAAAAAAAAGTTTTCAAAATTATGTTTTCTGCTCCATTGTATCTCAAAAGTACCCGGAACATATCTCTCACATATCCAAAATTCAAAAAAATAAAAAAAATTGGGATGTCGTATCCGATACATATCTTGGCGTATCGGATGCGTATCCGTATCCGATACTTGTACGCGGCCCATTTTTTAGTACCTGTGCTTCATAGATTTTACCCCAATCAAGGTTGTGTTAGGGTGTCAAATGTATTTCGTTCATGCATTGTAATAGCTCGTAAAGATGTATAAAGTGTTTCATTTTGATGTCACTTGTTTGGCATATGTTTTTGCTTGTTAGTTAGTTATTTTGCTTGTTTGTGTTTGTTTGCCTTTCCAAATACCACGAGTTGTTTTGATGGACTAGTTGGGTGTCTAACAAGTGCCACACAGACCTGTCGCGTATTATGCAAGGACGGCGTGTGATTGTATAGAAAGTGAGGATTTGAGAGAGTGAAAGATTAGGAGAGAGGTTAAGGAAAGGTGAAAAAGTTATCTTGATAATCTGCTAAATGAAAAACATTTAGGAAACTTAGGAAGAGAGGAATATGTTAGTGTTATTGGAACTAGAGTATATAGATTTTATTGTTGACTAAGAGAGTTTGAAGTAGAATTTGCATTGAAGAAGATGAAATTAGGTAAGGGATTAGGGCCAGATTGTATCCCAGTTGAGGGTTGGAAATGCTTAGGTAAGGAAAAGAGGGTGTATCTTGGTTAATAAAATTCTTATGATTCTAATGACTAGAAAAATGTGTGACGAGTGGAGAAAAAGTATTTTAATACCTATATATATAAATAAAGGACATCCAAAATTGCAAATACTATGGAGGTATTAAGTTATACAATAAATTGTGGGAGACAGTGATTGAGCATCGGTTAAGGGTTATAACAACAGTGTCAGAGAATGAGTTTTTATTTATGTTTGGTAGATCAACTATGGAAGCAATATTTTAATTAAGAAGATTAATAGAAAAATGGATAGAGAAAATGAGGGATCTATATATGATTTTATTTATTTAGAAAAAGCTTATGACAGGTTGCCTAGTGATGTAATATGGTGGGTGTTGGAGAAAAAAATGAGTAACCAAAGGGTATGTTAATGCGATAAAAGACATGTATTTTAGTGACTATGATTAGATCACCTGTAGGAGAAACTTGCGAATTTCAATCACTGTAAGGTTGCATCAAGGGTAAGTTTTGAGTCCTTACTTATTTGCCTTAGTCATGGATAAATTAACTAAACACATTTGGGATGATGTCCCATGTTATATCTTGTGCATAGATGATATTGTTCTAGTGGATTATACTATATAGGAGCTAACAAAAGCTAAGATGCTTCTAAAAAGTTGAAATCTTCTATGTAGTCAAAAAAAAAATAAAAAAATAAAAAAATCAGGAAATTGCCTTGTGGTCTACATCTACAAAGGTACACTTGTCCTCTCCCCCCAAATACTAACGCATAAAGTAGTGCTCCTGGCTTGCCTGGACTTCCAGGTACGTCCTTTGGGCCAACATCCATATAGCTCGGTGACCGAAACTGGAGCCACTCATTGCACTTGAAAATTAAAGAAAAAGAAGCTATGGAAATCTCTCGCAACCTTAATAGGGATTGGTTTCACATTTGTATGATGTCTTGAGTTTGAACATCTTTATAAACTGCCTCCCTGGTTTCTTTTCTCTAGCAACCTTGAGGTCCTTTGGTTGCTTGACTCCTTATTTACTTATGTGATCTCATTTAGTAGATACTTGTAGATTGCTCACTAACATGTTGTGTTGAAAGATTGTGACTGAAAATCGATGGCCTGTTGCTTTCAACATTATATATATGTATTTATCTAAATATATATATATATATATATATATATATATATTTGTCTCACTTACTCTCAATTATGTTATTTGGACTCTTCAAAATAAATCAAATACCATTGTCAGACATTCAACACTTGACACTCGGACAAGGATATGGGATGTGTGGCAACTACATTTCAACGGACACTTCTTATATAATTGTATATAACACAATGATTATATGTACATATTGTTGTATAATTGCTATAACTGTTTTTTGGATACCGTAAGTTATATATTGCACCATTTTATCTCACATACTTGATTAAAAATATAAAAATATGACATTTTTTTGCCAAGTCCACGTATCTTTAAATTTATGGTTTGATGAGTCCGACCTCTAGATACATACCCGCACCCGACACCTGTACATGAGGCCATATAACATATGGTTGCCTTTGTTGATGTGATTTTTCATCTGGATTTGCATCATTGTTAGTATTGTACCTGAGTTGATGTTTGTATGTGCTGGAAGTTTGTTTCTCTTAGAAATTTTTTAATTGCTGAAGGAACTGATTTAATGTAGGTTTTTCACCATGAAGTAATTGATATTGACATGGATGAAGATTCTGGAGATGTTATGCTTGTTGATGAGAAAGTTGATACACATAACAAAGGGAAGGTAAATAAAAGGTTTTCAATAGTTACTTCTGTAATTAACTTTTCTGTTATACTGTAAAATATCCTAGCTAATCGTTGGTTCCCCTCTTAGCTGCTGTTGTTACTTGCTTATTTAGTTATCATAGAGCAAATGCGCTGAGTAATACTTTTCCTTCCCTTTTTAGGAAGCTTTGGCCGATATTTCATATAGTCATAGTAATTCAGCAAAGCCTGCATCAGTGGGTGGAGTCCAGTCTTCTAAGAAGAACTCTGTCCCAGGGCCGCCTAATTCTTTTAATTTAGAAGGTTTCAGTCATGATTTTTCTTACGGTGATGATGAGTATATGGATATGTATCATGATGATTTAACATATGATGACAAATATACATTTCTGCAAGCCCATTTTGATTGCATGGATATTCCTCCTGGAGTTGAGGCTCCCATTCCTTGGTTCTCTGATCATGACCAGGATAAAAAGAATCCAACTATTGCAGGCAGTTCTAACCATTCAACTGTTTCTATCCAATTGGATTCCCCTGGGGCACACCCATCATATTCTTTGGTGTTACCAGAACTTTCCCAGACTGGAAAAAAGTTGTCTTCCATGAGCAGTTCCAGTTTGGAAACCCAAATGGACACTCTGAGTCACCCTTATGGGGTGGTGCTGTCTCCTCCTTGGTCATTACCAGAATCTGCTCAAAATAAGAAGAAAGCAGCTGAGTCAACTAGTTCAACTCATTTGAGTTCACAAACAGAAAAGGGTGCAATGAATCTTCCATCTGGATTTAAATCTTGGTGCATGCCAGGATTTTCGCACAATAAAAAGAAGCCTCCTGTTTCTGGTAGTACAACTAATTATACCTCACTTAAGCAACCGGGCATTATGAAGCTCTCTTCTGGAATGGACCCATCTAGTAGGGGATCTCATATTCGCAACAGACGTAAGAAGCCCGTTGGTAATGGTAATCCAAACTTTTCAGCATTTCCAGCAACGGGCACAATGAGTCTTCCTCCTGGAGTAGATGCATATATGTCTGGATGGCAGGGTTCTCCTGCGTTTATGAACCAACCACCTTTTGTTAGTGATGGTATCCATAACTCATCTGATGCTGTGCATCTCTATTCTGGAAAAATGTTATATGGCCCCTGGGTCCAGGATCCTGCTGAAGATCAAAAGAGTGTAACTGCTGCAGGAAGTTCAACTGTCCCACTTGGGTCAACATCTAACCTCGAAAAATATGGGAATGAAGATGATATTCTGAAGAAATTCGAACTTTTTAAACAATTTGATACCGTTCCTGATCATTCGGACCATCAGTATTCTAGCAAAGGTTCTTCAGTGAAGCAGGCATGTACACATAAAAGATGCCTTCCTTTTATTTCTTTTTATTTTATTTATGTAGCAAATTGTTGTTTGATGAGTACATGGATTGGAGTTTGAGAGCAGCCACTTTGGGTAAATAATGCTAAGGCTAATCATCTTCCCAAAGTCCACTCTAACCCCCATTAAGCAAATTTATTAAAAGGGACCGACACTGGTAACTTTTTTTTTCTTACATAGATTTACTTTCTTTTGACAGCCATCAAAGAATTGGGCAAAGAAAATACAGGATGAGTGGAGGATCCTTGAGAAAGATTTGCCAGGCAAGTTTTTATATTGGTATTGTTAATAATCAATTGTTTTGCCTGATTTTGGGGCTATTTTTTATGACTGAACCCCTATTGTTGTTTATTGGGTAGACAAATACAATAAATTGGTTTTCATTTGCATGTGGATGGGGTTTACCATTACTGGTGCCTACCCCCCAGCCTCTCTTTTTCCACTGCTTTCCATTTTTGCTCATCCTTTTTGTGGAACTTTTCAGTGGTGATTTATAGATTCGGACTTGTCTCTCACTTTCTGTTTATTTTATTGTCACTGGAGTAGATACAATATTTGTCAGGGTTTACGAATCAAGGATGGACCTTTTGAGGGCTGTAATTGTAGGAGCGGAGGGGACTCCCTACCATGATGGTCTCTTCTTCTTTGATGTTTTCTTCCCTAGTGGTTATCCGAATGTCCCACCGGTATGTAAGCAAGGTTCTTAGTGTGCTTGTGCTTGGGGTTACATATTTTTATAGTAGATCATATTTCTAACAACTAGGGAACTACTTGTGTCAGCTTGTCTACTATCATTCTGGTGGTCTTCGAATCAATCCAAATTTGTATAATTGTGGAAAAGTATGCCTCAGCCTTCTTAACACCTGGAGTGGTAGTCAAAATGAAAAGTGGATCCCGGGTGTATCGACCATGCTACAAGTTCTGGTGTCCATACAGGGGATAATCTTGAATGCAAAGCCCTACTTCAATGAGCCTGGATTTGCTAGAATGAGTGGATCAGCAAACGGAGAAAAGAACTCTCAGCAGTACAATGAAAATACATTTATACTATCGCTGAAAACAATGGTGTACACCATGAGGAGGCCACCAAAGGTTAGTTTGCTGTTGCTCCTCCTTATTGCCAATAGTTTGTGCTTGTTATGAGCCATTTTCGTTCAGTGATTGGTTTACTTAGTGGGTGTTTGGGAAGTGGCTACTTTAGAGGTTTTTGGCTATTTTAGTAGGCTATTTTAGTTTTTGTGTTTGGGAAGATGAGATGGATTTTTATTTGAGTTGGTGTATTGAAAAATGTTTTGAAATGATGTTTGAAGTTAAAATGTCAAATTTATCCCTAACTTCACATTTTTCAAAATAAATTCAAAGGGGCAAAATTGTAATTTCCCTACCTGTCACTGTGACAGTGGTAGGCTGTCACAGTGACAGTTTCCTGCCGGCCTATTTTTTTTTTTTTTGAAAAAACTTTTGGTTCAAAGGCTTTTGGGCTTTTTTTTGTTTTTGAGGCTATTCTCAAAACTAGTTTCCCAAACACCCCCTTAGTATTCATCCCCCATGGATAATGTTATAATGACCATGCCGATAACATTTCCTCTTGGAGATTCCAAGAGAAAAGCTTGTTATTATTGGATGAAGCAATTATATATCACAAGAGGGCGTGCTTATGCGATACATGTGCATTGAAAATCACAGGAAATTTTATTACAACTAAAAACTGGAAAGGAGTTGAAGTAAAAACTAAAGCAGTTGCAGAATTTTGGGAGAAGTGGAAGTTTCCATATTTGCCTCTTTAGCACATGAATATAGAAATTTCTTGAACAGTATATAATTGAATTTTCTTAGGGCAATTTTGGGGAACATCAAAATTGTGTAATCCCTTCATTTAGTGCAAATGAGTCTTACAGATGCCCATGAATAGCTGGAGTTTGTTTCTCTTGATTACGAAGCATTATTTAACCATTTTATGTTTACCAAATAAGGTTATCTTTGATTGACAGTCTC
The DNA here is from genome assembly GCF_055761805.1 of Camellia sinensis. Lineage (NCBI taxonomy): Eukaryota > Viridiplantae > Streptophyta > Magnoliopsida > Ericales > Theaceae > Camellia > Camellia sinensis. Next base: position 175,322,861 of record NC_138967.1, read on the forward strand.
TTTTTTCAACTTACAAGTTCTCATAAAATTGTTTCTAGTTTGGAGAAGAAACAAATTGATTTTGGATTTTCATGTTTTGAACACATAAGAATGTGCTTTGCATACATTCAATGGGTAGGATATTCAGGCTAATGAGGGCTTTGTGAAAACCTTTAAAAAGCTTTGATTAGGCTGTATTTTCTTATAGTTCGTTAGAAAGACAAAATAGTTGGAAGTTCCAATCTGTGTTACCAAAATTGACAAACAGGACTGTTCAACATTCAGCATTTTGATAGTCTTAACATAGTTTCATGCTAGAACATGTATTGAGTTTTATGTTATAAATATCTTAATTTATTTTTAGTTGCTCTTTGTTTGAGATTTGCAGAAAAATCTTTAAAAAATTCACTAAATTCAATGCGCATGTGCATTTGGATAGAGTACTTGTGGTCGTATTTTTTTTTTTGGGTCTTTCTCTGGGCATTTATGATCTCATAATTCGAAATCGTTTTTGGCTGCAGCATTTTGAGGACTTCGTCATTGGACATTTCTTCAAACGTGCTCAAGATATTCTAGTGGCATGCAAGGCGTACATGGATGGTGCTCAAGTGGGGTGTCTCGTGAAAGGCGGGGTTCAGGATCTTGATGCAGGTGACAAGAGCTGCTCGCAGTATTTCAAGGATACATTGGCTAGCCATATGTCTTTGCTTGTGCAAACATTTTCACAAATCGGGGCAAAAGACTGCGAGAAATTCCTTCCCATAGCAGAGAATGGAAACAGTCAGGTGCCCTCTGTGCCGCCCATGGCTGCAAATTATTATTGCTGATAAGAAGGCAATTTTGAGACATCGGTTATGCATAATTCTGCATGCAAGACATATACATTATGCAAATTTAGATTTGAGTTTTTCATTTGATAGTTGAGACTTAAAATTATGGATTTTGTCATGTTATAACCCTAGAATGCTTTAGTATATGTTAGGATAATGTATATAGGTGTTGATATTTATGGTGGGGTTTACATTCTAGTTTTATTATTGGTCAATGGTTGGCAAGATGGAATGGTTCTTATCCTATTATGTGTTGCTGTCAACTTTTTGGTAGTTTCTTTCATTATACAATTAGGTAATTATTTACTTAGGTTATGCAATGCATGTTCAAATTCTCTTTATTTATTGGGCAAATTACATATACCTCCCTCGAGGTTTAGTTAAATTACAGATATCTCCCTAGGGTTTCGGAAATTACAGATATTCCCCTGAGATTTATATTTTCATAACAAATTGCTCCCTGAGATTTATATTTTCATAACAATTTACCCCTTAATTTGTTATGCAAATAGTATCTTCAGGGGATATTTGTAATTTCTCAAATCTTAGGGGAGAATCTGTAATTTTGCTAAATCTTGAGGGGTATATGTAATTTGCCCTTATTTATTTGGTAATCCATATGGTGATTTTTGAACGACTTTTAAATGTTAGGCCATCCCTAGCAGATTATATTATTTCGTTCGTGCCAATATTATATTTTAGCATGCTATGGTATTAAATTGATATATTTTGGCGTATTCTAGGCCGGGTATATTTTATTTTTTTAGTACTATCACCATAAGATTCAAATTTACCACAGTAATTCTGTGTATTTGAAGTGTTTTAAAATTCAACAATGATTCATCCCACTAAAAACAGTACCACTAATAGCACTAATGCATTAAAAAAGTAAAAAAAAATAAAAAAAAATACAACTCCAAGACCAAAACATCACATCACTAATGGCGGGACTCACTGCCACCTAATTAGTGGGAGCACTAATTAGTGCTCCCAAGCATTTTTCTTTAAAATTATATACATTTTAATTTAAAATTTTATAAGTGCAATAATCAATATTTTTCAAAACATTAATCATTATTATAATTCAAGGTTAATTAAATAAATTAAATATTTAATTAATTTTCTATGTTATGTGTGAGGGGGGCACAGAATTTGTTGAAACATCTTAAAATTATGCCCAAATAAGATTGGTGAACAAGTTTGAACATGTGTGGTGTTGACTGCAAATAAAAGCAAAATTGATAAATAAACGAATATATTCTATATATTTGAAATTTTGTAATCGTTGCAGGTATTGGGTGTGACGTGGTGATTAACTTTAGATGATGTTGGATGCCTTCACTTAACTGGCTACCTAATGAGAGACAAAAGTTAATCTCAGCCCATTTGGTCAATTCATATAAATCTATTTTGCACTTTCATAAATTTGTAATTTTTCATATCCCAAGTTTCAATAAAAATAAAAATAAAAGAAATCCAGCTCCAATCCTAATTTGAAGTCATGATTTATGCGATTCTGACATAATTTTGGGATACCAGAAGTTAAATTTTTTATTTTTTATTTTTTGGATACATCGGAATAAAACAAAGCAAATGGGGATTAAGCCCACTCCCTACCCATCCCTGCGTATGTGCAACTGACAACTCCCTAGGATAGTTTCAGGTTGTTCAGCTTCCAATTTTGCTAGAGCGTCTGCACAGAGGTTTCCTTCACGAAACACATGTTGGGCAGTGCATTGACATCCATTAAAGATTATCCTCGCATCTTCCACTAGACCTTTGTAAGAGTGTTTCTCACTAGGGCCTTCTTTAAGCAGCTTTACAACTTCTTGGGCATCTGTTTCCACAATCACTTTGTTGAAGTCTTTTTGGAGAATCATTGTGAGTCCTTTATACACTACCCATAATTCTGCTTCAAGATTGGTACAACTTTCCATTCTCTCACAATAGCCGTAAATCCAAGCTCCCCTCTCATCCCGGAGGAGACCTCCAAAACCACTTGGTACCCTGCTACATTTGCTTCCATCCGTATTTAGTTTTGGAGTATCTGCAGGACGAAGAGACCATTTAATTAGTCAAAATGGGGGTCTAGGATTGATAATGGATAAACTGAAAGCAAGATTAATTTCAAAGGAGTAATCTAAAATAAATTTCAGACTCTCAAATTGGCTGGACAACTGGTTTTCAAAAACTTTTAAGTTCTTGTTTTTTCAAATTTTCCAGTGTAACCATGAAAACAGCCACGCATACTTTGCACCAAATTTATCTTTCATTTTAGAGTAAGCCACCAAGCTTCATTGATCATCTCCAAACACCATTGCTGATTTTAGACAACAATCTAAACTTCCTTAGCTTTGACGCAGGATCTAAAAAGATGATTAAGATCTTCAGATTCATTGCAAAAGGGCAACAAGAGTTATCTGAAAGACCTCTTTTCAATCTCATGTGGTTTGTAAGAAGTTTTCTATGCAAGATAGTCCACAGAAAGCCTTTTAGCTTTTGTGGGACTTTCTTTTTCCACAACCACTGCCAATCCTCATCTTTGCCATCATATTTCGAAGCCAACTCATAAGCACTTGAAGTGGAAAAGGTTCCATCAGGAGCCCCTTTCCAAACAAGTTGATCCAGATTGGTATTATATTTAGGGGATTTCTCTTTAAGAATAGAGGCAGCCACAATTGGGGGAAAAAGTTTGATTAATAATGTTCACATCCCAATCACCTTCATCATTAATGATATCCTTTACCTTGGATACATTAATATTGGCTGGTATGAAAGAAGTTGAGGGAATGACTTCCTTAATAGGTTTATCTCCACACCACCAATCTTTCCAAATGTTAACATTAGCACCATCTCCAATGGACCATTTTGCACCTCTTCTTAAGATACTTCTAGAATTCTGCATACCTCTTCATACATGAGACGCTCTGCTATTCTTCTTCCAGTCAAGAAAATGGTTACCTTTCAGATACTTAGATTTCAGCACCTCATCCCACATGCCTCCCTCATTATTCATGAGTTTCCAGCCCAATTTCGAAAGTAAGGCTAGATTATGGTCTCTAGCCTTCTTGATGCCAAGGCCACCACGTTTCTTCTTTTTGCACATCTCATTTCAATTAACAAGGTGAAGTTTCTTTTTCTCTGGGGTCATCCCAAAGAAAATTTATGTTAATCCTATGAATATCATTACACACTCTTTTAGGTATCTCCATAGTTTGCATAGTGCAAGTAGGAGTAGCAGAATTAACAAATTGAACCAAAGTAGCTCTTTCTACCATTCAAAGCACACTCATTTTCCACCCCGCCAACTCATTTTGCAACTTTCAAGGATGTAGTTAAAGTGGCTCCGATTAACTCTTTTATTCAAAATGGGGACATCCAAGTATCTTTCCAGATCAGATGTTAGTGGCATACCACATCTAGCACTGAGGTCTCTAGCCTTTCTAAGATCAAGGTTTCGGGACAAAAAGATTTTTGATTTCTGAAAGTTAATCTTGAGTGCAGATATTAAACTGAACTCATTCATAATCTCAGTAATAGTAACACAGTTTTTTATGTCAGCTTTAGCAAATAAAATCAAGTGATTAGCAAAAAAGAGATGGGTGATACAGTAGGGGTGGTCGCAATTCGGTTTTGGACAATTTATAGATCAGTTTGGACCCTCCTGCATGTATGCGATTTGGGAAAAATTCAACCCACAACTGCCTGCAGTGCGGGTTGCGGTTTGTGCAGATAGGATTCGCAGATATGCAGGTGGTTTGCGGATTTGATTTTTTTCTTTAAAAATTTAATTTGGAGTTTTTTTTTCCCCATTTTGTAAATATTTATTTTGGACCATTTTCCTTCCATTTTCTAAAATGCTTCAACATTAATAATTAATGAATTAAAACTTATAAAATTAAAAACACAACAAAATCAATTCCTAACACAAACAAATCATTCAAAATCCTAAACTTTTAAATCAAATCATAAACTAACACAAGTACATCTTTCAAAATCCTAAACTAGATCATCAATTTCATTTACTGTCTGCTACCCAACAATACAATTAAAGTAAAATTATTCAAAATTCTAAACTTACTTAAAAGTAACTCTTCATTAACTTTTACATTCATTCCAAATGTAATAATAAAATAACAGCGGTCCAGTTTTTTTTTTTTTTTTTTTTAAAAAAGTCTAAGTGCGGGCAGGTTCTTGCGGATGCGGGTTAAACCCGTAATCCGCAATCATGTCATATTCCAAATCGCATCTGCCCGCATTGTATCTGCGAAATCGCCCATTTATATACGGATCGGTTTAGGTCGGATGGATTGTGTGATTCGGATAACTCTATACCCAACCTTATAATACAGAGTCCTCTAGTAATAGAAATGCCTTTCCACGTCTTTTCCTCCGCCTTGAGGCTAATCATATTTGACAATCTTTCCATGCAAAGCACAAAAAAGTATGGAGATGGGGGGTTACCTTGTTTTAGGCCTTTCATAGGCCTAAATTCATCAAGAGCTTCTCCATTTCATAAAATAAAGGTCTGCATTGTGGTCACACAACACATAATTAAATACACTCACTTATCATTTAAATTAAACACAAGAAGAGTTTCTTTCAGCAATTGCCACGAAATATTGTCATAAGCCTCTCAAGATCAATTTTCACGATCATGTTATCCATCTTACATTTTCGTAATCACATAGAATGGATGACTTCTTGTGTTATAATGATGTTATCACTGATATTTCTACCAACGACAAAATTGCTCTAGTTGGATCTTACAAGTTTATCAAGGAAAGGTTTGATTCTATTCACCAAAATTTTGGTAATGATTTTATAGGTAACATTACAAAGGCAAATTAAAAAAATTATTCACGGTCATAAATGAATGACTCTTTTTCATACCACTTTCTTTTATATTTCACATTTTAATTTGTGTGACCCACTTTAGGCTTATACTGATAATTCGAATTGTTTATTTTATACATTTTGTAATAAAAATTGTCCGTGTAAAAAACTAACTTTATCGAATATCAATAAATAGATAAATAAATTACATTTTATTTTATAAAATGAACGATATAAATTTAAATTCCTAATGATTGTCCACTTTTGTTTATGTATTTAATGATGTCTGATGAAATTAATATTTTATAAAATTTATTCTTACTATTAAATATATAAGATGAATGATTTAAATTATAAATCCGAAACCCATGAAATAAAATATAGAAAATATGTGTGGAATTCATTGACTATTCAAGTTCGAAAGAGAACTTTTTCTTTGAACCTTACGTGGGTTGGAGGCAAAATTTTTAAAAGTCTTCGTTTGACATTTGACTTTGACGCTGTCCACAGCCACTTGTTTTTTTTTTTATTATAAATATTCTTGCCGTTTCATTTGGGTCCATAGATCGCGAAGTATTTTTATTCCAAGTCGTTATTGACTTCATGACATTGACACCTTCATATAAGTCCAATTATTAATAAGAAAAAAATATAAACAATTAATAATTTACATTAATATATTATATATCATGTAATAATGTGAATCTCGCTCACAGTATAAAGTAATTTAGTAATACATAAATTAATAATTGTCTCTAAAAATATTAAGAATTCATATTTTTTTAGTAATTTTTTCTTTTTAAAACTTAAAATTAAGTTCTCAACTTGTGCCAAGCACCATTATTAGTATTAGAGCCAAGTTTAATGTAGATTATAGTTAGTTTTATTTCATTTTAATTATACATATATGGTCACAATACAGCCATATGTCTACTGCTCCTACAGAAGAAATAGCATCTACAATAGCCAACACAGTGGTCAATACAGTAGCTTCTACATCAGAAGCCAGAGAACTTGTTGCTTATCAAGATGTTAAGGAAGCACTTGATAAGTGGAAGCACTTGATAAGTGGACTATACCAAAGGTTAAACCAGATACCATCTATAAGATAGGTATGCTAGACTTTTCCAGCAGGAAGATCATCAAAACATTTGAGCATGCAGCCTCAGTCCAGAATAATGATGAACTTATGTATTTAATACATATCTAGGATCTCTACCCTTTCTTACAGAAATATAAATACGTCCACATAGGACTTGTCTAGGTTGCTTTTAAACCATTGACCCTTTTAGATCAAAATACCAGTATCCAGTGTACACTACGAGATGGTAAATGTACCAATTGGAGAGCTTTGCTCATGGGAGCCATAGAAACTAACTTAGCTCATGGTCCAGTATATTTTGATATATATCCAAACCTGAGTGTAGCCCTTTAAGACCAAAACCTCTCTAAAGTTTTGGAATTGAGAGTTTTATCTCATGGTTATGAGTATCTTCCTGGATCACCACCTTTCACAGTTATTTCCAGAATTTATTTAAAGGTTTTATCAACATTAAATCCTTATATTAGAAAGCAGAGTGATCAAGGTCACACAGTGCTTATTGACACAAATTTATACAGTAGCCAAGTAGCCATGCCCAAATGATTGAATGGCAAAACATTACTTTTCTAGAAAGATGGCAGATAACTAATGCTGTTCCACCAAGGCCAATTGTCTAGCAAAATCTGGATGATGTTATCCAAACTGATGGAGGTAATGTCTATCTCCGTTTCCAGCGTCCTCAGAGACAATTATCCAGAAGTATGTCAACCATAAGTGTTAGATCTACTCCCTCTTTTAGAGAAGCTTATCGAGTAGATTTTCCTGAGTCATCTAGACATTCTACTGCTGAGCCTTTAGAATCTGTCATACAAGGCATGCCATCAGGACCACCAAGTAATCCTGACCACATAGACCCAATGGATCCAGTAGTCCAAGGATTACAATTTTCAACAAATCGAATCCCACATGGAGTTTATGAACCAAGGGAATCCAGTAGCAAAGGACCTTATAGTCCTACCGCCAGTGACATGAATTTTGAAGTTTAATGGATTTTAGTCCAGAAAGTAAAAATAGGAAAATCCTAAATCAGGATTTTTACAAGGAAGATTATGCAAAATTCAGAGAATGGTATTTTGCTAATCATACTCCAGAACAGCTAAAAGCAATTAAAATCCAGTATTATCAAAATTTGAGTAAAACCCAAAAACTTCAACCTTTTCCAGTATGGTTTATGGAAAATGGTCATATCCAGAATTGCCAAATAAATGTTTTAGAAAACATTAAAAAGAATTGGGTGACTACTGATGGTAATATCCTTACATCTATACACCCTCCTTCAAAATCTTTAGAATTACTTCCAAGTGATTCTACATCCAATCAGCCTCTCGTTATCACAGCTTTTGTTGGACCTCCAGCAAAAAGCAACAATGCTTTGACAGTTAAGGAAATTATTCCTATTCTTAAACAAAATAATTATACTGACCTTTACTGTCAAACTATGGGCAAATAGCTAACTAGAATCAAAGAAACTGTTGATCACATTAAGAACACATGTCATCTTCAACCTAAATCTCCAGATATCCAACCTGTAGCTTTCAAGCCTACTCCTACAGGAACAAATTTCAATTTAAAACCCAAAAAGGATAATACAGAATTTATGGATAATCTTATAAATAAGATTAAAAGTCTTAATATTAATACAGGAGAATCCTCACAAGTGAATATGTTATCCAGAAATCATTTTCAGGAATCAGATGAAAATTACCAAAATTTGGAACCTCATCAAATATTTGAAATTCAGGCTAATTTTCATAATGAACCATCGTCTATAAATAAAGTCCATTATGGAACTAATATAGACAGAACTGCTTATACTGCACCTAGTAGGTATTATTATTCCAGACCTAGTCCTATGGATATTCTTTATGAAGAAGATTTTCTCCATAGTCAGAAATCTTACCACAGTAGAACCATTTATGAATGGAATATTGATGGTCTTTCAGAATATCAAATATTTGAAGTACTTCAACATATGCTCATGTTTGCCACAGTGTGCAAACAAAATGAAAATACTGATCACCAAGTAACCAGATTTATTGTTAGTGGCTTTACTGGTCTTCTTAAAGGATGGTGGGATAACATCCTTAGTACAGCCCAAAACAATGAAATCCTAGGCTCTACTCGTATTAAGATTGATCCAGACACTAGAGCTGAAAGTACTGAACAGGATGCTGTTTACACTCTTGTAAACACCATAGTTCTCCACCTTGTCGGTGCTATAACAGGTATTGATGAAAGTACATCGCAGAGCTGATGCCAATTAAAACCATTGGAAAGCTAAATTTATTGACGGTCTTCCTACTCTTTTTGCTGACAGAGTTAGAAAGAAGTTAAGAGATCGTCATAACCAATTAGCCATTCCTTATAATAGATATACCTATGGTCAGCTCGAAGGTATTATCACTGATGAAGGACTTGCTTTATGCAATGACCTTAAATTACAGCAACAAATGAAACAACAGCATCTTACAGGAAGAAAAGAATTAGGCGAATTTTGTGAACAATTTGCCTATGACACAAAATTACAGTATCCCCATAAACAGAAAAAACATAAAACTGGAAAATCTTCAAAGTATTATTCCAAAAAAATCCCGCAAACATAAATATCCTAAACATCAATTCCAGCAGCAATTACCTTCCAAAGGTAAATAAAAATATTCCAGAAAAAAATATAAATCCACAATTAAATGTAATAAACGTGAACAGATAGGCCATTATGCCAATCGTTGTAAATCTAAAATACAACAGAAGCTTAATGAATTATCTTTCGATAATGAAATTCAACAACAGATTCTCAGAATGCTTTCTAATGAATCCCATACTTCTTCTGATGATGAAGATGAAATTGCAGCACTATATTCTTCCAATACTGATAATGAATCTGATCATTCTCCAGAAGTTTGTGATTGTAAAACACACCTTAATCAAATTTCAGATGAAGTCAACTATTGGAAAACCATAGTTGAAATGAATGGACTTGATATTGGAGGACCCAGTATTACTGATCAGATTTCTAGTCCTGAAATGGAATTAAAATTTCTAGAATTATGTTTACAACAACAGAAGAAGGAAGAAATTCTTCCGCCGCAGCATTACAGTATGAAGGAAGTCTTTCAAAGACTTCAACCTCTTATTGAAGAAAAACCCTTAACAATCCAGGATTTATAAATGGAAGTTAATGCCTTAAAAGTTCAAATTAAACACTTACAAACTTCCAATATTGCTATTAATTCTGAAATCAAAAAGATTAATAGTAAATTACAGCATAAAGAAAAAGGAATCATTATTAATGAATCCACCTCAGAATCCATTCCAGAATCAAAAGAGCCTGATTATCTCATGCTCATGAATACCGTTACTTTCCAGAAATGGTATATCAGAATAACCTTCATGATAAACCCGATTTTATCATCAAAGATGCCATTGCTCTTGTTGATAGTGGTGCTGATATGAATTGTATCCAGGAAAGATTAATTCCTACTAAATACTTTCATAAAACAACCCAATCACTTACAAGTGCTAGTGGTAATTCGTTATATATCCAGTATAAGCTTCCAGAAGTTTTAATTTGTAACCAAGGATTATGCCTTCCAACTTCTTTTGTTCTAATTAAGAACATGTCTCAGGCCATAATCCTAGGGACACCTTTTCTGTGTTTACTTATGCCAATTTCTAAAATCGACTCAATTGGCATACATACAACCTTAAATAATCAGTCGATTATTTTTGAGTTTATTATCGAACCTTATACCAAAGAATTAGATCAGATTAAGCATTTAGTTCACTTCAAAGAGAAACAAATTAATTTCTTACAGAAAGAAATTAGTTTTTTAACTACAGAACAAAGACTTCAACAGCCTTCTTTCCAGCAAAAAATCAAATCACTCGAACAAGAATTTCAAAATAAAATTTGTAGTGATATTCCTAATACTTTCTGGGATAGGAAGAAACATATCGATACTCTTTCTTATGAACTAGGATATGATGAGCGGAAAATATCAACTCGCGCTCGACCAAGTCAAATGAAAAAAGAGTATTTAGAACTCTGTAAAACAGAAATTAGTACTTTTCTCCAGAAAAAACTGATTCGTTCCAGTAGATCTCCTTGGAGTTGTACTGCCTTCTATGTTAATAAAAATGCAGAAATAGAAAGAGGTGTGCCAAGATTGGTAATTAATTATAAACTTCTAAATGAAGCCTTACAATGGATAAGGTATCATGTTCCAAATAAAAAAGATATTTTAGATCGCGTCCAGGATGCAGTCATATTTTCTAAATTTGACATGAAATCAGGATATTGACAAGTCCAAATTGTTGAACAAGATAGGTATAAAACTGCTTTTACAGTATCATTTGGGCATTTTGAATGGAATGTCATGCTATTTGGATTAAAAAATGCTCCATTTGAATTCCAACATATAATGAATGATATTTTTAATCCTTATACAGAATTTTCCATCTGTTATATTGATGATGCTTTAATCTTTTTCTCATCAATTGACTAACATATAAAACATCTTAATATTTTTAAGCATGTTATCATTCGAAATGGATTAGTGATTTCTGCACCAAAATTGCAATTTTTCAGACAACAATCAGATTTTTGGGCCATAACATCCATAATGGTACCATAATTCCCATTAATAGAAGCATGGAATTTGCATCTAAATTTCCTGACGAAATTAAAGAAAAAACACAATTACAGAGATTCTTGGGTAGTTTAAATTATATTCATAATTACTATCCTAACCTTGCTACCGATGCAGTAATTTTATATTCCAGACTTCGAAAAAATCCTCCTCCATGAAGTCCAGAACATACAAAAGCTGTTCAGAAGATTAAAGCTAGAGTAAAAACTCTACCTTGTTTTTCCTTGCCAAATCCAGAATGGAAGAAAATTGTTGAAACTGATGCCTCCAACCTTGGTTATGGCGGCATCCTTAAACAATTTAATCCTCACAGTAAAAAAGAAGAACTTTTAAGGTTTACTTCTGGTATTTGGCACCAAGCTGCTAAAAATTATCCAACTATTAAACAAGAATGTTTAGCTATTGTTAAATGTGTCTTTAAATTCCAGGATGATTTACTTAATCAACATTTTTTAATTAGAGTTGATTGTTCTGCAGCCAAACAGATTTTGAAAAAAGATGTCAAGAATCTGGCTCAAAAACAAATTTTTGCCACATGGCAGGGCCAACTTTCAGTATTTGATTTTGATATTGAATATATCAAAGGAGAACATAATTCTTTTCCAGATTTTCTAACTCGCGAATATTTGCAGGGACCCACCAATGTCCAGTAGAGGCCGAGGCCCGGGCAGACGGGACCGCGGAAGGGGTTCCAATCCCTATCATACAGCATTTCCCGGCTTACATGAATTTTCCAGTAAAAAATGGGAATCTAGCCAAACGGCTAAAGATGTCCTCCTAGCTCCTCCAGTACCATATGTCCAGAATTTTATCATCGAGGAAACAATCCTCTATATTGAAAATTCTGATATTCAATGGATGAAAGATCCATGGAAAATTAAAAGGAGGTATTTGACTACTCAACATTCTTTACCTCACTTTGACCAATACCGATATATTTATGAGCAGATCCTTGTTGATACTGCTTCTATGGAAAACATACTCTTGCTGAGCCAAATCGCACAACCAGTTCCATTAATTACAGCAAGGCTACTATCCAGCAAATTTTGCCTATGACGGCTTGGGGTATGCATTCCCATGTTACCAGAACTCTTAAGATCCGTAATAAGGAGTCTCGCTACAGCTATTGGGATTATATTGATGCTTTTTTCCCAAGTTTTTTACTATATGAATCCCCTACGGAATCACTCTTGGTTTATTCGTGTTCTTCCCGATTTTTTGCAAAACGATCTCCCAAACTGGTTTCTCGTTTGGTGGGATAAATTTGGTATTCAAATCGATGCCTTTCCAGACGATGTTCGCAATGCATTCAAAGAATGGCAAATTGCATATAGTCACCTTCCAGGATATAAGGACATCTCTATGTCCAAATCTACAGTTCATTTTGTAATTCGCTTTGGAATTCCATGGATTTGGAAATGGGATTTCCAATGTGATTTCCAGAATAAAGTTTCCCGTTTAAAAAGAGTCTTCTTTTATAAATGGTGGAATAAAATGGATGATTCAAAACCTCATCAAGAACTACTCCAGAAAATTAAAGGTCATACACAGGCTTGCTGGGATGCAACTCCTAAACTCATTCCAGCTGCACCTATAGTCCAAAACCCTTTTGTCCAAAATCAAAATGAATTACGACAAAAATATCTAACACTTTCAGAACAATAATTAGTCATCAAAAGCATGGACTATATGAAAGAACAATTTCTCCAGTCATTTAACCGTGATGATACTAGCATAAAGTTTGGTACCAGTCATGGAGATCCAGAAGATGAAGGCCATACTGATGCTTATGAAGATGATAATGAATTCACAGTATTGGTAGGTGAATCACAAGATCTAGCAGATGCCGATCCAAATTTTGGAGATTTTTGGGATTCTCTGACATGCTTCATTGCCGACAAAATGAGTCAAGAAAAGGACAAGAAAGGAAAAGGAAAAGAGGGATGACGTGCCTCTTTGTCTCCCACTAATTCAGCATCACTTTCCATCTCCATGTCATGACAAATCTACTTTTGGGTAAAGTAGATTCCTTGTTCGTTATCATAACAGCTGGCCATCCTGCCTCTCTACCGACACAAAGAGATAAGGGAATCACGAGGAGATAAGACGATCGACTCCAAACCAACCAGGACACGCCACTTGTCTCGCTCATCCTTATCCATTTTCTTTTCTTTTCTATTTAAGGGATACCTCACCCTTGTTGAAGGCACACATTAATATTTTTAGTTTTCCCGTTTATAAGCTTGTACGCTCTCCCTCTTTCTCTTTCAGGCTTGTACTATTATAGTTCAAAGTTTGAAGTATAATAAGATTACAGTACTGGTTGTAAGTATTCCTTTCGTATTCCTTTATGCATGACTGTTTATGTGCTTGCTATATTGAATGAATTATTAGAATTTTATATAGAAAGAAAAAATAATACTTTAAATTATCTTTCTATTTTCCCTAATGACCCTTGGGGTCTCCAGCAAGTAGAAGATTGTAATCACCATATAGCCAGAATACAAAATCAGATTCAGGAGCAGATAGTTACCTGGGCAGCCGTTAGTAAGCCTCCTCCCCCTCCAGCACAGTAAATTATGAGACCATATATGTCATAATTAAGATAAAATAAAACCAAGCTATAATCAATGTTATTCTTGGGTTAGTGCTTAATAATGGGTAGAACAGAGTTAGGGTTAGTGGGACGTCACCCAAGTCGCGCAGAGTGAGACCTTTAGCAGTGAGTGCGGCCAGGTCGTTCTCGTAAGTCGTTGACAGACGTGCTAGCTTTGCCCTGTGCTAAAAGTCTTCGTTTGACATATTGACTTTGATGCTGTCCACAGCCACTTGTTTTTTTTTTTTATTATTATAAATATTCTTGCCGTTTCATTTGGGTCCATAGATCGTGAAGTATTTTTATTCCAAGTCGTTATTTACTTCATGACATTGACACCTTTATATAAGTCCAATTATTAATAAGAAAAAAATATAAACAATTAATAATTTACATTAATATATTATATATCATGTAATAATGTGAATCTCGCTCACAGTATAAAGTAATTTAGTAATACATAAATTAATAATTGTCTCTAAAAATATTAAGAAATCATATTTTTTTAGTAATTTTTTCTTTTTAAAACTTAAAATTAAGTTCTCAAACGAGGTTCAATTTAAGGTTGTAGTGAGGACAATTGCTCCTATATTTTAATTTTTCAATAGGGAGAAGTTCCTCTCTATCGGGTAGGAGGGTATAGTTACTTGATGGTAGACTTTGTTTTGGACTTATTTCGATAATTTAAATTGTTTAATAAATAAGGTTTATTGAGTACATTATTTTTATAAAATGTAACGTTGATTGGATATAGTCATTTAATCAATTCACATTTCACATTTGTATTAACGATAAGTATGATTTTTAAAATAAATTATTGACACAAATGTAATCTGATCAAATAACTATCGATATTTTATTAACATAATTTTTTACAAAAATAATATACCCAACAAATCTTAGGGCTAGTTTGGCATAGCCTAAAAAAGACAAAAAGTCAAAAAATTACTCAAAAAGTTAAAAAGTTATCACTATTCACTAAAAAAAATATTAAAAAATTAATTTTTTACAAATTCATACAACTCAACAATCATTCCTACTTTTCGGTTGTGCAGCGTTGGGACAAAACAGTAGGACAGTTTGGGGCAATTTTGACGCACTGTTGTTCAGCCAGTGGGGGCCTATCACGGGTCCCGTTTCGATAATCTGAACCGTTAATATGTAGAACTCGTCGAGTACTATATTTCTATAAAAAATCACATTGATCGGATATCGATAACTACATGATCAAATCAATTTTGTATGAAAAAATGGATGGTGTTATAATTAACGATTGAAAAAAACAAATCTGATCAGATAGCTATCGATATCCGATCAATGTGATTTTTTATAGGCATATAGTGCTCGATAAGTTCTACACATTGAACGGTTCAGATTATCAAAATGGGACTCGTGATAGCCTTCACGAGCCGAACAAAATAGTCCACTGCAATGCTCGAAAAGTATCCAATAATTTCTTACATGAATTCGCCTGGTAGATTGTACACAACTGTCATTCACTCATCTCCAATCTTCTCCCACACACTTCTTTATACAATTTTTTAATACACATTTTTTCATAAAAAGTCAAAAAGTTAACCCAAACATCCATATTTTTTTCCTCAACTTTTTAGTCCAAAAAGACAAAAAAGAACACTTATTTAGGACACCCCAAACAACCCCTTACATAATAAATAGTTTAAATTATTAATCTGGACCTAATTTGGCCTACCCCGTGCCAACATCACTCTCCAATCTATAGACAGATGGGAAAAAAGCCTTCCCTTTCAAATCAATAATGTTAGGGATCATGAAATTCATCATGAAGATTTTTCATCTCTTGATTAGTATGTAATTAGTGTATGGTGTTTTATTATATGAGTAATTTAAAGCTGAAAAATCTTTCATGACCATTTTTATGATATTTTTTTTATGATCCCTAGTAAAATTAGGTCTAATTGCATACACCAATAGCAGACACTATTGAGGACTGCCATGTGAGCATAGAATAACTTCTTCTGCAAAAAGCTACTTCTTTCTAGGAAAGTGCCAAGTCAATGGCGTTCGGATCCTCTAGAGTATTTTTCCCTGAAGTGATCTCTAGAGTAGTTCTTTATAGCACGACACCTGTCCCACTTGAGTAACCAAGGGCTGAGATCAATTATTCTTAAAAACGACGTTGTTTTGGTGATAGAATTAAAAAAAAAAATATTCCTTCAGTTTCAGAACGAAACTGTAAGTGAGAGAGAGAGGAGGAGGAGGAGGAGAGAGAGGAGGGTTGAGCAAGAAACCCAGGAGTTCGCCGCCAAAAGCAGTACAAAATGAAAGCCGAAATCTTGATTTTGGTTGGAAAGTAATTAAAAAAACAATTGAAGACCCAATTTTTCTGTAGGTTTGATTTCAAATTTTCAAATCTGGGTTTGATGTCAAACAAATTGATGATTCAATTTATTTTTGTTTGAAACATAAAATGAAAAGCAATTAATCTGGCCTCTTTCCCACCTCTCTCTCTCTTTTTCCTCTTCCTTCTTCTTTCCTTCTCATGCCGCCGGCCGGCCGCTGCTCCTCTTCTCTCCTCCAACTTAGCTAGCAATCCAAAACCTCGAAAGTATTACAAAAACATAAACACAGAGGCCAACTTTTCAACCAATCGAAACAATAAACAATAAAGGAAGAACATAGAAAGCAATGTTCCAACTTTTGATATTCCTGAAGGCATGTACAAAGCAAACCATAGAACAATTCCTGAAGCCAAAACAATGTTCCAACTTTTCTCAGATGAAGAACATGAAGAAGAAAAAGAAGATGAGAGAGAAGAGAGGAAGGAGGAGAGAAGGGGGCGACAGTGGGTGGTGTGGGTTTGGGCAATCTGGAAATCTGCAATAGATTTTTTTTGGGTCCCGTATCCCCCACCAAAACGACGTCGTTTTGGTGGGTGATTGATCTTAGCCATCAGCTCCGTTAGTGGGACAGATGTCGTGCTATAAAGAACTACTCTAGAGATCACTTCAGGAAAAAATACTCTAGAGGATCTGAATGCAAGTCAATGGTATCTTTTCCGGATAGGTTCCTACCATGCCGTTGTATTTGTAATATTTTTATTTTTATTTTTTTTGTGGTGGGATTTTTTTCGGGTATTTTTTTTATAATTTAAATAATTCATATTTTAAGATTTATTAAGTATATTATCTATATAAAAAAATTAAATTAATCAAAAATTTACAATTCTATGATTAGATTCTAATTGTTTTAAAAAATTATTAAAATTATATTAACTATTTATTTTTAAAAACATAAATGTACTCTTATTATAAAATTATAAATATTTAATTAATTTAATTTTTTATATAAACAATCTACTTAATAAATTTTATAATATGAATGAAAAACTTTCAGAAAAAACTCTCACCTAAGTACCAAAACATCCCAAGTTCACAACAGGGTCTCTTGGTTCTGCAAGAAAGAGAGACAACGAGAGCGAACTGTTGAACAGTCAATACGTCACCTAAAAAAAAAAAAAAAAATCCAAACTAAGTGGGACAGTGGAATTAAGTAATTAATTAATTTATTGTTATTATTTTTATGAAATGCAAGTTTTCTCTCTATATGATGTAAATCCATTTCTACGGAGACTTACACCGAAAGATTTCATTTAGAATGTAATTTCCGTCTAAAAATACAATTACACCTAAAAAAACACCTAGATGGATACATATATATATAACATATACTTGTGAAAATAAAACTAGTTTGAAATAAACTTACTTTAAAATGAATAATTCAAATAATTAAAATTAATCCATTTTAAAATCCAATGAACTTAAAAGAAAAAATTTATTACAATAACATTAACACATGATATCACTATATAATTATACTCTATTATAAAAATATGATATCTATACTATATATATAACCAAATGTAATTGTTAAGTCAAAAGGCTTCAAAACTTAAATCCTAATTTCTCATAATTTTGAAGAAAATAAAAATATTACATGGCATTTTCTTTTACCTCCCTTCACACTCTTCAAGTCTTCTCACTCTCTCTCCCTATATAAAATATAAATAACTAAAATATTTATCCATATCCATCACTAACAATAATATTTATCCCAAAATAATAAAATATTCATCCATTATCATCACCCACAATAATATCTATCTCACTCCCAATCTCAATTAAAAAAAAAACACCCCACAACTTCTACAACTTACACACACGTTTCTCTATTCAGTTTATTCCAATAAAATTCAATCATTCTCTCATCTACCCATTTTTTATTTCTCAAAATAACTCATCTTCTTCATTGTTACATTTTAAGGTCACTGTAATATTATTTCTTATTTTATATGTATTTTTTAGTATTTGTTATTTTATGTGTATATATATTTTTTTCTCAATATTTTTCAATTTATCTACACGTCTTCCAAATGTATTTGTTAAGTCAAAAAGCTCCAAAACTTAAATCCTCATTTCTCATAATTTTGAAGAAAAAAAAAATATTACACGGCACTTTCTTTCACCTCCCTTTCCACTCTTCAAGCCTTTTCACTCTCTCTCCCTATATAAAATATATAAAAAACTAAAATATTCATCCATATCCATCACCAACAATAATATTTATTCCAAAATAATAAAATATTCATCCATATCCATCACCCACAATAATATCTATCTTACTCTCAATCTCAATTGAAAAAAAAAAAAAAAACCCCCACAACTCCTACAACTTCCACACACGTTTCTCTATGCAGTTTATTCTAATCAAATTCAATCATTCTCTCATCTATCCATCTTTTATTTCTCAGAATAACTCATCTTCTCCATTGTTACATTTTAAGGTTAGTGTAATATTATTTCTTATTTTATATATATTTTTTTTAGTATTTGTTACTTTGTGGGTATATATTTCCTTTTCTCAATATTTTTCAATTTATCTACACATCTTTTCATCTTCTCCATTTTTATGCTCCTAATATTATTTTTTACTTTATATTTATTTTTTCAGCGTTTATTACTTTTGTATGTATATATATTGCCAATATTTTTCAGTTTATCTACACATCTTTTTATCTTCTCCATTATTATATTCAATCATTCTCTCATCTACTTATCTTTTCTCAAAATAACTCATCTTCTCGATTGTTATATTTTGATGATCTGGGAAAATCATTACAAGGTCAGTGCAATATTATTGGGTGTTTGTTACTTTGTGTGCATATATTTTTTTCTAATATTTTTCAGTTCTACACATCTTTTCATTTTCTCCATTTTTATGCTCTTAATATTATTTCCTACTTTATATGTATTTTTCCAATGTTTATTACTTTTGTGTGTGTATATTTTTTTCTAATATTTTTCAATACATTTACATATCTTTTCATCTTCTTCATTTTTACATTTTGCATGATTTGGGCTTGCTTTTTTTTTTTTTTTTTTTAATTTGTGATTTGTGTTTGTTCTTCAATTTAATTAGATTTGAAACTCATCAAATATTGAATTTAATTTATTTTTTTTATTTTATATAATATCTATCACACCATCACACCCATTAATGGTTTCGGGTAAACTCTCGAAATCAATAAGATCAGCTATGCATAGAGTTAATTTCACATTTGCTCCTTAAAGCTCTCTCAAATGAGAGTTCTTCAAATCATCTACAACCAATATACACCCAATTAAAGACACACACAAGACAGCTTCAAAACCTTAAACACAATTTCTCAATTTTAAAATTTTTAAAATGAAAAAATATATTTGGCTTAAAGTGATAGGTACATCTAACAATATTTAATTTTAAAATTTTAGAATCTTTAAATTCTATCTAAACATACCTAATTTAAAATTTTGATTTTTTTTTTACAATATTAAAAAAATGGTTCAAATCTATTAGTGTATTATCTAAATTTTGAATTAACACACATGACATAATCTTACTGGATTTAACATTTAAATTTTAAAATTAACTAAAATGTCTAATTATATGATTCGAGGAATTCCAATACTTTATTTTGAATTTTCCATTTTTTTTTTAATTTTTACAAAATTTAATGCTAAGTGTTGATTTTTTATTGCCTATCCATGATTTTATCCAAAATTCTTTTTTATGGCTATAATGATAACAATTGACTACCATCAATTTTAAAATTTTCTATCAATGTTTTTTATTTTATTTTTTATTTTTACTTTTTTTTGAAAAAATCATCATCAAGCATGTAATTTAAAAATTAAATATATTTTATTCTATTACAACTTTATTAAAAAAGTAAATTTATTTTCCTGCTATTCAAGAAAATATATATGCCTTTATTTTGATATAACAAACAAAATTAAATTATCTTTTACTCATACGTAATCTCTCATAAATATTTTATCTTTTTAAAATTTTGATTATCAACAACCGAATTCCCACATCTCTCTCTTCTTTTTTTGTAGGATGTTTATTTTACTTTTATCTTTACTTTTCGAATTAGATTTGATATATATCCTTTTACCTATGTATATATCTATACTATATATATAAGAAAATATAGTGTGTTCCCTAAAATTTTCAAAGTCTCAATACTCAATTCTTAAGCAGAGTTAAGATTCTATTTCCTACATGTTGCTCTCTCAAAGTTATGTTTTTAATTTGTCATCCTTATTTTTCTCCAATAAAAAATATTTTTTTTCTCTTACTATTGTTTTTATTTTAAATTTTTAACTTTTAAAATATTTTTATTATCTAAGACTCCTTATCTCTTTTTATTGATTTTTTATTTTGCTTAATCTTCTCCAGTATTTTCATTTTTCTTTATTTCTTATTTCTTCCTTTTTAATTTTTTTTATGCCCAATCCTATCATTATCTCCAACTTTATTTTTATTATATTTTTTGTATGATCCCTTTTTTTAAAAAAATTTATTTTAATCTCTAATCTAATAATTATCTTCAAATTCATTTCTATCTTATTTTTCAAATACTTCACACTTCAGCTATATATTTTAACATACCATCAAGTTTGTTAGTGTTTGTATATTGGGTATAAAGTTTTGTTCAAACTCTGTGTTTAAGAATCGAGTTACATTCAACCATCAGCAACGTTATAATTGGTTAGGTAGTTGTAGGATTTTAGAGTTTTGATGAATTTTATTCTCTCTATATACCTATATGTATATGTAGTGGGGGCATTTTTTTTGTTATTATTTTCTTTAAAGGGGCCTTTGAACATTTTCACATTATTTGTAGTAGTGTTCATTTTTACATTTTTATATTATTTGTAATAGTACCCATTTTTACATTATTCCTTTTTAAAGCTAGAATAATGTCTGATAGAAATATAGTTCATGTTGCTAAATGACCTACTTGGACTAAGATAATTTTACAATCAATGTTTCAAATGACAAATTTATAGAAAAAATGAATGTATGAACTTAGGTATTAGATAGTTATCATATTCAAAATATTTGTCAGTTATAACTCCCTATTATATTTTAAATTTATAAGAATTTTTTATTTTATAATACAAAAATGAGTATAAAAAATTATTTAAATTATACATTCCCGTGCATAGCATGGGTTGCCGCTAGTATCTCACTATACAAATGTAATAATTAATAAATTGTGTTAAATAAAATAAATACATTTAAATAAGACCGTTTTATATGATATCTTATTATTAGATGATAATTTCATAATGGTATGTTTCCTTCTTTTCTGCAGTTGAAGCTCGTGACTTCCAAGAAATAGAGATGTTGAAAAGCCAATATGTGACCTACTTCAAATAAGTGGTTGTCGTGGAATTTAATTAATTAAGTTCCACACTATCCACAACATCTAGTGAACTCATTTCTTTCATTATCTTCATCTTCTTTTTGAAATGAAGAAATTTGCAACTATGTCTCTTCAATCTTTCTTGCTTCTCTCTCTCTTCACCATCTTCTCTGCAACTCCAATCTCTTCTTCAACCTCACCATCACTCTCTTACTCTGATCACTGCTCTTCAACTGTCCCTGAATCAACCCCAACTATTCCTGACTACACAATCTACCCCCGTCTCCAATCACCCCTCAGCTACTTCCACGGCGGCGATGGACTTCTCACCACCACCACCACCTCGCAATTCTCTTTCAATCCCCACAAATATATCTCATTCGAACCCACCAAACACATCTTCAAAACCAATACAAATGGAGTTTACAAAATCGAAGCCTACCTTCACTTGCAATCCACAAACGATTATTACTACTCTCGCCATGGCCGATATTTCAACGATTCTCAGAGTTCAGTGAAGTTTATGCTAAATGGGTTTTTGTCAGAGAAATCTGGGAAGATTTGCATGGTGGGTTCAGCAAAAAATCTCAATTTCCATGCAGTTTTGAAGCTCAACTATGTCATGAATCCCACCATAGTTGACAGCTTGATTTCTGGAAGTTTGGAGAGTTTGAGCTCTTCAACTGATTTGAATTACTTCAAACCTGTCTGGATCTTGGGCTTCTCTGAAACCAGTAATTACAAGTACTCAGGAGACTCTGGTAATGGGTGTGATAGTGGGATTGATTTTCCAATTGATCAATCTCTTTCTTTGCCGCCAAGAATGTTCTGTTCATCACAGAGGCGAATCGATGCCGTTTTAAAGTACAAGAACGAGTGCAATTCTTCTACGAAGAAGAAGAATTGCACTGCTCTTGTTGACGGTATTGAGTATTTGCCTCGCGTGATGTCCATGGACTCGATTCAGTGCTCTGAGGATGAGCGAAAGGTTCGGTTCTTGATACAATTCGGGAACGGTAGTTATATGGGTTACAATCAGCCTTTCGAACCCAATTCAACGCTCGTTGCAGAGGCGTCGTGGGATGAGGAAAAGGGCCGGTTATGCATAGTTGCTTGTAGAGTCTTGAAAGACGATCACGTTGGCGATTGCTCGATCAGGATGAGCTTGAGGTACCCTGCTTTTTGGTCAATCAAGAACAGGGAAACTATTGTTGGGCAGATTTGGACTACCAAGACTTTCAATGAAGAGGGTTATTTCAACAAAATAATGTTTGGAAGCTATGAAAATAACATGGTTGGGGTTTCTGGCTTGAGATATAATTATACCCAAATGGAAAGAGTGAGAAAATCATGCCCATTGAACAACAACAATCCTGTTAAAAGAAAGGGGGAGAGACATCCTGAGGCGAATTCTTATGACATGAGGCTTTACAACATGCGAATAAAAGATTCCAAGGCGAAAAATGCTTGGGGTTCTGCATATCCCGTGTTAGTGGGGGATGAAAGTAATGAAGACAATTCCGTGGTCATGTTCAGATCAGGGCGCGATGAGTCTGAAATGGAGGCAACGAGAAGCTATATTGGCCCCGTGAATATAAGCTATGCCATAAGTATTTATGACATTTCATCTCTTACTAATTTTTCCTCCAATCCACTCAACATACTTCAAATTTCTGCAGAAGGTGTCTATGATGAGGAAACAGGAAATCTCTGTATGGTAGGGTGTACAATGCTGAGTAAAGATGATCAGAGATCAAAAACTGAATCAATGGACTGTGAGGTGGTTGTGAAATTCCAATACCAACCGATGAATTCCAAAAATGGGGGTAAAATCAAGGGAACCATTAAGAGCACGAGGAAGGAAACCGACCCTCTTTACTTCGCACAATTGGAAGTGTCTGCATCGACATACTACACCGAGGATGCGAGGAATTCAATATGGCGAATGCGAGAAATTCAATATGGCGAATCGAGGAATTCAATTTGGTCCTCGAACGGTATTTCTTTTGGGGGTGTAGCATTAGCAATCATCATTTGCTTGCGAGTAATATTAGGGATCATGAAAAACATATCATGAAATGCGTTCATGAAATTTTTTTATCCCTTGATAATGTGTGGTGTTTTATTATATATGTAATCTAAAGGTGAAGAATCTTTCATGGTCATCTTTATGACACTTTTTTCATGATCTCTAGCATTACTTTTTACTTGCAGCAGCGATTTGGGGGCCGGTTTTTCCTTCCCCGGAGATTTAGGGAGGCAGAAGCAGTGTATGAGAAGGTGCCTGCGGTAAGCAGTGAGTAAATTGTTAAGAGGAAATAAGCTTTTAAAATAATTGTTTGTTTTGCAATTATAGGTTTTGTGTGTTCTAACCTTGTAAGTTTGTGCTAAACTATCTCTGTCCATGTATCTTGAACAAGAAAAAATGATATCTCGTGTATCTTCAAATTCAGAAAAATATTATAGTATATTACAAATATAAATAGATCTAAATTATTTTTGTTGTTTTAGGACCAATCTAAACTAAAGGACCCTAAAATGTTATATTGAGCCCATATTTGTTTATAAGTATGGTTTTGCCCAATTGAAATTAAAATATATGCAAAATGTTGGTGGCCCTTGAATGAGAAACATTACATACATACAAAATGTTAGTGGCCTAAAATAGGGACCCTAATTTTTTTTTATTTTCTTTCTTTATCAGATTTTAGTGGAATAAATAATTAATTCAATATCAATCACATTCATACACAACATATTCAATAAACAACAATGCGACTACACTCGTAAACAACATATTCAATAAACAACATTAATTCAATACATATCCAATACATTTTAATTGAATAAAGTTTTCCTAATTTTGGCAACTTTTTTTTTTGGTATGAATACATTTTGATATCTATTTTGGTATGAATCGACAGTAATGATACGAAATAGGGTGCTTTTCTTTTTATTTGTAATATAGGTCTCTGTTTTTGTTTTGCCTTAGGCCCCGAAAACTCAGGGCCGGCCGTGGTAGTTTTTTTAATTTGAGCAATTTGGAGGTGAATAAAACCTGAAGACGAAAAATAGAAGTGAATTAGTGATTGAAAATCGAGTGTATTTTAGGCAAGGTGAGTTAGGAGATTGGAAGAACCATATGACAGCTGAGATGGTGGGGCAAATTGATCAAATCACAATGGAGAAGTTTGATGGAACTGGTTTAATATTTTGGCAGCCTCTAGAACTCTAGATTGTGCATGTATATATATATATATATATATATTGAATAATCGAATAT
The DNA here is from genome assembly GCF_055761805.1 of Camellia sinensis. Taxonomy (NCBI): domain Eukaryota; kingdom Viridiplantae; phylum Streptophyta; class Magnoliopsida; order Ericales; family Theaceae; genus Camellia; species Camellia sinensis. Next base: position 175,347,868 of record NC_138967.1, read on the forward strand.
TTAAGCCAGCTTATTCTAGATTGTGCATTGCTATTATGCTAGGGTAAGAATGCAATTTATTTATTTTTTAAGTGAGATATACATGTTCATATTTGGTTATGCTTATGAATGTTTTCCCTACCTGGTGGTTATACTCACTGTAATACCACAATATAGAAATTAGGGTTAATTTCACCTTTATTATGTAAATTATTTTTTTGTTCATATCTAAATTCTTAATTTGTCTATTTAGTTCCTGAAGATTTGTCCAGGTAGTCCAATTGGAGATAATTATACAAATTAATCATTATTATATTCTAATTTGATGGCCAAAAAGATAATTTTATAATTAGGACAACTTAAATCATACAAACAAACACCCTTTAAATTGATTGTGGGGTGTAAGTTGTTCAAAATAATAATAATAAAATAACTATTTTGTTGTATGATTTAAATTGTTCAAATTCTAAAATAACATTTTTTTTTTTTATCAAATTAGGCTTCAATAAAAAATGATTTGTATAATTGTCTCCAATTCAATCATATGAATATAAATTAGAAACTTTAACGACTAAATAGAAAAAATGGATAGTTTATGAATGAAATTAAAACAAAAAAAAATAGAAAACAAAAGTGAAATTAACCCTATAAAATTAATATTTGCCTATACACATAAATTCTACCTAGACACGGTTATACATATTTATGAGTAATTATATACAAATAAAAAATTCATACAATTTTTATATAGAATAATATGATTTAGGTCTCGTTTGGTAACACTCACTTTTAGTCTAAAAGCCAAAAATTCAAAAAAAATCTCAAAAATAAAATAGTTTTCAACTCATACAAAAAAAGTTAAAAATTGATTTTCATTCATTTGATTTTTTACACATCTTTTTACAAAAAATTAAAAAATTATTCAAAAATATATTAATTTTTTTAACTCAAATTTTAGCCAAAAAAACATAAAAACCCACACAAAAATGTCACTTCCTAAACACCCACCATTCACTCTCAAACAAAATAACCAAAAAGATGATATTTATTTATCAGGATGACATTGTCACGTTGTTATTGCTATTGTGATTTTTTTTTTTTTTTGGGTATAAATTTTATGTATGAGTAACACTTATTGTATTGATAGTTTGTTTGGAAATTGATTATTTTAGTTAAATTTTTAATTTTTTACAAAAAAATATGTAAAAAAATAGGGAGAGTAATGTGATAATTTAGTTTGACTTTTTGAATAACTTATTAAAAAAAAAACTACTTCCCAAACAACCCCTTATGCCAGAAAATACCCAAATAAAAATAAAAATAAAAAATCAATCTATCTATCTATCTTCTATCCTTCATATAAAGTGATAGAAATTAGAAACTTTAACGACTAAATAGAAAAAATGGATAGTTTATGAATGAAATTTTAAAAAAAAATAGAAAATAAAAGTGAAATTAACCCTATAAAATTAATATATGCCTATAGACATAAATTCTACCTAGACACGGTTATATATATTTATGAATAATTATATACAAATAAAAAATTTTTACATAATTTTTATATAGAATAATATGATTTAGGTCTCGTTTGGCAACACTCACTTTTAGTCTAAAAGCCAAAAATTCAACAAAAAATCTCAAAAATAAAATGTTTTCAACTCATACAAAAAAAGTTAAAAATTGATTTTCATTCATTTGAATTTTTACACATCTTTTTTACAAAAAATTAAAAAATTATTCAAAAATATATTAATTTTTTAACTCAAATTTTAGTCCAAAAAAACATAAAAATCCACGCAAAAACAGTCACTTCCTAAACACTCACCGCTCACTCTCAAACAAAACAACCAAAAAGATGATATTTATTTATCAAGATGACATTGTCACGTTGTTATTGTGATTTTTTTTTTTTTTTTTTGGTATAAATTTTATGTATGAATAATACTTTTTGTATTGATAGTTTGTTTGGAAATTGACTGTTTTAGCCTCCGTTTGGGAAGTGGGTTGACTTTTTGACTTTTTGCTTTTTTTGGCTATTTTAGCCTGGGCTAAAAAGCTTGGTTTGGGAAGGACTTTTTGGTTTTTTGGTTTTTTTGACTTTTTTTGTGACAGAAGAGTGTAATGATTATGGGTTGGATGTGATGTTTTGTTTTTTGTGGCTAAAATAGCCTATTTTGTCTTTTGTGGCTAAAATAGCCAAAAAAGCCCGAAAAAGTCCTTCCCAAACGGACCCTAAGTTAAATTTTTAATTTTTTACGAAAAGATATGTAAAAAAATAGAGAAAGTGATGTGATAATTTAGTTTGACTTTTTGAATAACTTATTCAAAAAAACTACTTCCCAAACAACCCCTTATGCTAGAAAATACCCAAATAAAAAAAAAAAAAAAATCTATCTATCTATCTATCTATCTATCTTTTATCTTCTATCCTTCATATAAAGTGAACAAGTTCACTTGGTGTACATGAACTTCATTCTCTTGCCAAGTGTTAATTTTTTCATTCAAAAGGGAAAAAGAAAAAAGTATTAGTGTCAATTTTTTCATCCAAAATAAAAAAAAAAAAGTAAAATAATAATAATAACTAGTGGGGGTACACAAGACACTTTCACCACTTAACATATATTTTTAATATAAAATTAAAATTTATATTTTAAGCACACTCATTGGGTGGACACACATCCCGAGCTATTATTATTATTATATATACAAAGTGAACAATTCATTTGGTGTTCTGAAATTTCTTCTCTCCTAATTAGATAAAGGGGACGAGTGATATTCAAACATTAAATTTAAAACCTAATATTTGATAAATAAAATTCTTTATCACTTAAGTGACATACAATATATACTAAATAATTTGTTTTTCTTTTATTTATTTGAATTGCACACACATCACGTGTACTAACTACTATAATATATATATATATATATATATATGACAAGATAGTTATTCATTGAAAGTGCAAGTTACTCATCATATATAAGTTAATTATTGGTTAGTGATATAAAATATTTATTCAAAATATTGATATATGGGTAGGGAAATAAAGGGTAAATTATAGTGACACCCTTTGAGATTTGTATTTAATATAAAAGTATCCACAATGGATATGTTAAAAATGTGTATTAAAGTGTGTTATATGACAAAAAGTGATAAAAGTAAAGCAAAAAAATGTGTGTTAAGAGTTTGTTGATTTAGTGAGTGAATAGTAAATGAATGGTGATACAATGGATGTGTTAAGGTGTGTGTTAAGAATATATATATATATATATATATATATATAAATAATAAATAAAATATAAAATAATTGAAAAGTGCAGTGGGCCCCACCCCACTGCACTGTCAGTGCCTCTCTCTCTTTCTGTCAGTTAACACATTTGCTTGGTAATAGCCAGCCGGCCATAAAATCATCCAACTGGCCAAAAAAAACTCTGCAAATTTTTTTTTTCTTTTTGAAGGGCCGAACGTCCAGGGAGACGATCGGCCGAACATGTGAGAACTCGTATTTTTGCATATTAAATTATTTTGGTAATTATATTTAGCTACTTAAATTTTGTAATCAACATCTATAATCCAATTCCATAACAACATTTTGTGACAAAATTCTATAAATAACTTTTAATTATTTAATTAGTGCAATTTTTATTTTCATAGTATTATTATTATTGTTGTCGTTGTCATTGTCACTTTTATGACTACACAAATCAAATTCTTAATATATATTATTCTGTATAATCGTTCTGCATAAAATTTTGCATTAATAATTTGTGTACAAGAAAATTAATCCATGGATATTAATTGGTTCAATCTCAAGTCTTTTAGTTACATATAATAATATTATAATATTAAGTCAATTAATAGTGACTATTAAATTATTAAATTATTATATTAATAGCATCATGATTAATACTAATATAAAATTATTTATCTTTTTGTGATTAAATTTTTATATCTAAACACAATTGTGGACACTAAATGAGTTAAATAATTAATAACCAGGTTGATAAGAAAAAAAAAAAAAGGTCAAAATTGTTCGGCTGCCTTCTTCCCAATAAAGTTGTTGTCAAGGGAGGCTATGACATGCAAGCATATTCTAAGCCCCTAGCCTATACTTGTAGATGACAATTCCAAGCCAAGAGGAGAAAATAAAATAAAATAAATTCTCCAAGCTCCTACATATAGAACACAATCCAGCCCCTTTTCTTTTGTTCTCCATGGCTGAGCAAAGAGAAGCAAAGAGAGAGAGTAGAAAAGAAGGAAAGGAGAGGAGAGGGTTTTTGGTGGTCACTAATTTAAAACAAATTTTTGAAAATAATTTGTAAGGAGCTCTTGAGGTAAGAATACATCATCTCTATCCTCCCTTAGATACCTCTAACTAAATTTATATAATTTATATATGCAAGACTAAGCATGGTTAAGTCATATATAGCAAAATAGTATCATGCATGTTTTAAAATTTGATAGGACGAGGGTTTCACTATGTTATAATTTCATATTCCTTCTTGCAAACATAGATATATGGCTTAACTACTGTTTTTATGTGTTCAATATTCTCCATTGTTGAAATAATCTTTCAAGAGAGTTAAATGAGATGAGAATGACTTCCTTTTACTTGAAACTTAGATTCTTCCTCACTGTTTCAGACTTTATCAGATGAAAAGAGGGCTCTAATAAATTGAAAATAATTGATGTTAAAAATCTGTGTATACTGGATGTATATATAGGTGTTATACACTATGTAAAATTTTTATAAAATCATTGGACACCATTTTCTTACCGAAACAAATATTTTTCCTAAGCGTCGCTTACAACACAGCTGAAGCAGTGGCTTCAAACAGGTCCCATTTTCTCTAAAAATGGTATTTTTCTGCACGACCACTTGGAAAAGTTAGATTTTTAAGTTACCTTTCAAACGCCGCTGGTTTCATAATTTTTTTTTAAGTATTGAGAGAGAAACTCCAAATTTTCCAAAATGTGACAGAATCTGTCCAGTTTTCTTAGAAAAATTATTTGACCATCTTCTGTTGATTTTCAGTCTTCGAATCCTTCTGGAAATATGTTCTAAACTCAAATATCTAATAATCTGTTCTAACCATACCTTCTTTTGACACCATTTGAGGCCGCTTTTTATTTTTTCAACACAGATCACCTGTACTAGAAATACTATAACTCACTATCCCAGAAAAACCAGTTTTCTTCCAAAATTTATTTCTCCATTTTAAAATTGTTTTTAGATATGGTATTCTTCTCGGAATATTTTCCTAACTCAACGAACTAGCACCAGTTAAAATATCGTAATGGTTGAACATTGTTTGGCATGGGTTTCATATTTTTTTTTACCAAACAATGCTGAAAGAAGTAGTGTGTAAATTCCTAAGAAATTTTGTGATAATTCCAAAGAAATTCTATCATATTTATTTTGGTTGTCATACATGATTGTGTTGTGCTATATAAACATTATGTCACTGTAGTTTTCAAACTAAAACTCGTATATGCATCAATATGTGAATTGGACAAAGAAAAGGGATACGAAATCGAACAGATACATTAAAATTTAAAAGTGATAGGGTGAGCCCGGTTTAGAATTTTGCGCAAGTGAGTTGCGAACCCTAACATGGCACGGGAAGGTATTTCGGCTCTTATCGATACAGGCGATATAAGGTTGGTGGTGCGGGTGTCACAACATAGACCGTTCCCTTGGAGCAGACCGTGATATCACGACTCGGGTACATAACCCTGGTGCGTGGGCATCATTGGTAATTACAGTAACATTTGAATATTTGACCAAGGGGGAGTTAGAATTACCCGTGGCCATTGCTTAGCGGTTGAGTGGAAATAGTGTTCCGCGGAGAGTTACTTAAACTTACCTGTTAAACTAAATCTATGTGAATTTAAAAAGAAAGGTTGCCATTTTTCCTTATTATGAAATACTGCTTCCGCTTGCCATTGTTTTTATTGCCTATTGTTAATATTTCAACCAATAGCATTCTAGTTATGTTTGTTAAATGCTGCTTGTTATTCTGTTATTACACAATATTTATTATTTGTGAGTATTATTATCGGGATGGGTATTTTCGGGTTGTAGTATCTTATTGAGCTCGTCACTCATTGGCATTCCCATTGCCCTGGCATTTTATGCCAGGTATCGAAGAAACCGAAGGAAGAGCCGAGGTCTTGCAAGGCGACATTCAGCCTTGGATAGCTTGAAGAATGCCCAAGATTCCATGAACCATTTTCCTAGTTTTATATTTTTTTTTTATATTTGTGATTTTTTTTTTTAGACTAAGTTTTAAGTTTATTTGGAGTTGTAACGTAAGAGCTTTTAATTTATGGGATATTAGTTAATTGATTTTGGTAAACTTGGTGGCAACATTAAGGAAGAGTTCTTAATTAAGAAAATTAAATTTTAAGTTCTAAATCTTATTATGATGTCCTTAAATTTTGGTGCGTTACAGAACATCTGGGCAGACAACCCCATGGCACTTCCCTCTCTCTCTCTCTTGCTAGCTAAAACGCTAGCTGCAGTTAACACACTATTTACCATCTGACACTAACTTTGACCACTAATGAACAACTTAGCAGCTCCATTGTATGAACAAAATGGAACTTGGCTGGTCAAAAGTTTAACATCTGACACTAGAAGAGGGTTAACAGCTCCACTGTGGATGCTCTAAGTACCAGTGGACTCGCCTTTTTCCGCGCCCCGCCTTTCGGAAAGGGTTTGAAAAGAAGGCCTCACAATTCAGACCCCCGCGGTTCTGAATCTAGTCTCATAAGTGCAATATGAAACTAATAATCACCAAAGAGTCCAAATCCGACAAATTTTTTTGGAAAATCGATTTTAAATCAAATAATGCCAAAGTTGGACTGTTTTGTCAGATACAGAGTTGCCACCTAAATATTTTATTTTTTTTAAGAAATTTAGGAAACCCTGACTCGTGCCAAAGGCTATGTGTCCGTCATCACCAAAGTTGCCTCGGTTTGGGAACTTGGGTACAAGGGGGGAAGGTCACGAAATGAGCACCCTCGCTCGCCCGATCAAAGATTGGCCTCTACTAATCATGATATGTTTTTTATAAACATTATGTATTCTTATTCCGGTTATTAGCTAACTTTACTATGTGACGCACACAAGCAAGTATAGACTAGTCGTAAGACTTGGAACAATTCAACTCATGTTTTGTTTTCGAAAATGGTTTGAATTTGTCACCCTCAAGTGAGTTTAAAAGTGTGGATTTGCCACCAAACATAGTAGGCTTAAAATATGATTTTGTCACAACAAAGTGGGCTTAAAACTCACATTCGTTGAATTGTTCCAATTCAAACAAGCAGCCTTCATCCACAGGCATTCATGTAGTTTAGCATTTAAGCATATAGCCTCATGGTAAGCATGTTATCATGGTAACATGGAAATTACACTCATGCAAGTATGCTAAAACATAAAACTCACTGAGTACTCCAAGTCAAAACAAAAACTAGTAAGAAAGATGCATGATCTTAACTATATTAAGATGCCTAATACAACATATGCAATAATGCGATTAATAGGCTCTGCTACTAATATGACATATGGATCGATTTGAACAACATGCGATTAAACACGTATTCAAAGAAGTATTGAAATTGCAATGCAGTTTGAATGATGCGCTGAGTCTCGGTACATGCAAAACAAATGAATGGATGCAAACATGTGAGCATAAGGCATGCTAATCGAAACATGTCCATAATCTAACCATCGAAAGCGATTAAATAAAAGGGATAAAGACGTGGAGTTGAAAGACATACACACACGCACGCACACTTATTACAACATGATGCCCTTGCGAAGGAGGGTCCGAATGAATAAGCTAACTAGCTACGCTAACTAAGTTGACTAATTATTACACTTTGAAACAAATTAACTAACTTATTCTAAGCTAATTAAATATTACCAATCGAAGTAAGCTAATTAATTACAAAACGAATTAATTAACTAAATAGTTACAACACATGCATGAATTAGCTACAACTAACTAACTAAGCAAAGCAACTAAATGGCCTCAAGGGGCGAGGGATACATGCATTCTCGGTTGGTCCACCCGAAAAGCCACCGCCTTGCCATTAAACACCTCTGTTTGCACATGTTTGAACATGTTTGAACACCAATAGTGCTGCCACTTCCCAGTGCCTCTACTTCAACTCAGGAATACACTTGTGCAAAATTTTCATTGATGGCCGGTCGGCTGCCAATGGTGGCCGGTCGGCCACCCTTGCCCCGAACTTCTTTTTTTTCTACAATAAACAGCGAACAGAGGCAAAGCAGTGTATTCTCAAGGAGTGTGTGTACTGTTACCTTCCTTATCATCACACAAGTTTAAAGGAGTGCAACTCTTGGCCCTCAAACCATCAACCAAGCATTTTCTATGCATGATGGCTAAGGAACCAAGCTTGTACAAGCTTAATGAATGCACAACAAGACTTAACAAAGCCACCACCCTATCATGCATGATCAAGGGTAATGGTGACCAAGGAAAATGGCACATTTCATCACTTTGAGTATGAAATGTCCCATTTGCCTCGTGTTCGAATTAACGTTCGATCCGAACACATGCAATGCAACATAAAAGATGCTTATCTTGCCTCTTTTACTTGTTCAATTTTGTTTACTTATTTTAGTTACCAATCTATTCTTTAACGGATTAAGTCCATTGTTAAGTGTCCTATAATGGAAAGAGGTGTCACCCAAGGGAAAGCTTAAGGCAAGAGAGAGGTCATGCCTTTGATTAGTGAACCCTCAAAGGAGGATTGAAACCATTAAGCACAAACCTCAATCTCAAGCTTAAAAACAACCTTAAGGTTAAACAACTCTCAAAGAAAATGAAAAAGTGAAGAAATGAGAGAGGTTAAAGATATTATATGTTCTGAAAATGAGATGCAAAAAGCATTAAAACATGCTTTCAACTCAAGGAAATGATGTTTAAAGGCCTAAAACACTACACTAGTGAAACCCTTTACACTACAATCATGCAAAACAAGACTCATATGACCGAACCAGCCCAAAACAGAGCTAAATCAGTTCAAATCAGAGGCAAAAACATACTGGACTTAAGTTAAATTAAGCTAGAAAAACATGGTCACATGTGAGGCTATCTAAACATGCAAACAAGACACAAGGAGGGGAGGCTAACCCCTCCAATTTTGGACTTCAAAAGAAGGTTTTTGTCACTAAAAAATCTTTGAATTTCAGTGGTTAAAAAGCCCAAAAAATTTGTTTTGAATGTGATTAAAAATAGCACAAAAAACTTCACAAGCTAAGGAGCAAAAGGGGGGGTACAATCCCCTAACTCACAAAGGCTCAAACCACCACTTTTATGCCTCAAAAACAAAGTTTTTTACACTTCAAAAACAGCCTTAAAACAGTTGAAAAAGATGGCAAAGTAAGTATGCACAATAAGCTTAAATGGGGTAAGTTCTCTACCTTTGAAGCAAAGCACAATTCAGCCACAAATTCAAGCTTAAACCCCCTTTCAAGGCTCAAACAAAACTCTAAAGGACCTCAGCTCAATGGTGGTCAAGTTTGGTTAAGGGTTAGTATGCAAAAGTGTAGAGAAACTAAGCAAGTGTGTGCAAAATAACAAGAGAGAGAGAGAAGTCTAGAGAGAGAGAGATTTTTGGTCCAAAATTTATAACCTCTCAAAATAGGGGAGGACACCCCTTACATATAGAAAAACAAGTCTTGAGTTTCAATACATCCTACCATATACGTGTATGAAGATGCAGCTCAGTGAGCAACAGCTGGCACAACTGGCAAACAAATATCTCAAAAAGGAGACCAATGGCCGTTGGCCACCACTGGTGGCCGACAGGAACAACCCATGGCTGACATGTCACAAGGCTGGCCGACAAGTCACCCTCCTCTCCAGGCAAGAGGCAACAAGCTCTTGGTCCAAAAACAACATGCACAATACAGAGAGGTTTAGAGGCTCAAAGACAAGGCGTTCCACTGAAGACTTTGGACACTCAAAACAAACACAAACAAGAACAATCGTCGAGTGCACAAACAATGATGTCCAAGTCTTGAAAACTGTCAAAAATGGAGTGTCTAGAGTACCCTCCTCACATTCTGGAAATTACATCCCTCTCCTTAAGGTTTAAACTTACATTACAATTTAATTTTTTTCGTTAGTTAACTGTTAAATCAACTTACGGAAAAACCTAATATAAGCAATTAATTTTTTAAAATGCCTATTTTACCCTTGTTTTCCATATCCCTCTACCTTTAATTATGACATATTATGGTGTTAGCTATAACTATTGATTATATTTGATTAGAGTCCTGATCCTCTCCTTGGATCTTCTCTACTTGGCTCCTACTTGGTGGGCCAAGTTTCAATAATCTGAACCGTTCATATTTTAAGATTTGTCGAGTATATCATACCTGTAAAAAAATCAAGTTAATCAAATATCGAAAACCATGTGTTCGAATCATCGAACTAAAAGTCGTTTATTAAAAAATATATATATATTTTTATTTTTTAATAAAATAATTTTTAGTTCGATGATCCGAACACGTAATTTCTGATATCCAATCGACTTGACTTTTTACAGGTATGATATACTCAACAAATCGTAAAATGTGACTGGTTCGAATTATCGAAATTGGGCCCAATGGCTCACCAAGTAGGGAGCCAAGTAGAGAAGATCCAAGGAGAGGATTCAGACTCATTTGGTTATACTTTATATGGTGTTTGATTATAACTATTTTTTTTAGTTTTGACTAAAAATGATCTACTTATAATATTTGTGATAATTAACACCACAGAAGCTTATGTATCATAACATTAGCTAAATGTTTAATAGTATAATAATATATGTATTGAATGAATTTTTGTAATTCCCTACATATTTTCATTTGGGTCTATAGATCGTGAAGTATGTTTATTCCAAGTCGTTATTGACTTCATGACATTGACACCTTCATATAAGTCCAATTATTAATAAGAAAAAAATATAAACAATTAATAATTTACATTAATATATTATATATCATGTAATAATGTGAATTTCGCTCACAGTATAAAGTAATTTAGTAATATATAAATTAGTAATTGTCTCTAAAAATAAATTCATAATTTTTTAGTAACTCTTTATTTTCTTTTTAAAACTTAAAATTAAGTTCACAAATGAGGTTCAATTTAAGGTAGTAGAGAGGACAATTGCTCTTATATTTTAATTTTTCAATAGGTAGAAGTTCCTCTCTAGTGTGCAATCGGGCACGAGGGTATAGTTAGCCCATAGTGGTCTTTGTTCTAAACTTATTTTAATAATTTAAACGGTTTAATATGTAAGACTTATTGAGTATATTATTTTTATAAAAAGTAATGTTGATTGGATATCGATAGTCATTTGATTAATTCATATTTCATATTCATATCAACGATAATTATGATTTTTAAAATAAATTATTGACATAAATGTAATCTGATCAAATAACTATTGATATCTTATTAACATAACTTTTCATAAAATAATATACTCGACAGATCTGGATATTAAATAATTTGAATTATTAATCTGGACCCTAATTTGGGCCCACCATGAGCCAATATCACTCTCTAATATATTGACCAATGGGAAAGAAGCCTCCGCTTTCAAATACCAACCTAAAATTAGGTCCAATTGTATACATCAATAGCATTTACATTTAAGACACTATTGAGGACTGCCACATAAGCATAGAATAACGGGGTATTTGATGAAATTTTTTTAGTCAACTTATGACTTTTGGTTTTTAAAAAATTATTTTGAATTGTTTGGTTAAACTTATTTCAAACAGTTTTTTATTCTAACAACTTATTTTAAGTCAAAAAAGCTGATTCTAAGAAGCTGCTCACCCCTTACTTCTGATTATTAGCTTCTGTTGTGGACATGTTAATTCACGGTTATATTCTTAGATTTTTTTTATTTTTTATTTTTTTAAAAATAGAAAAAGACCAAATGGACTATAAAATATTATTATTATTTTTTATGAGAAATGTAGACAAATAGTGAATGATAAGAAATAAAAGTTAATTGAAAAAGTTACTTCACAGTTTATTTAATAAATACTACTCAGTAACTTAAATCTATAATTCAACAGCCGTACCAAACAAATTAACAGTTTCTGATTAAAGTCATAATCTATAATCTGTTAAACTATAATTTATAATATGTTTTAACAGTTACACCAAACAGGACCACCTCCTCCTGCAAAAAGCTATTCTAGGAAAGTGACAAGTCAATGGTATCTTTTCTGGATCAGGGATCCTACCATGTTGTTGTATTTGTAATTTTTTTTTGTTGGGATTTTTTCCAGATATTTTTTTGATAATCTAAACAATTTATATTTTAGAATTTATTAAGTATATTATCTATATAAAAAATTAAATTAATCAAAAATTTACATCCCATGATCAGATTCTAATTGTTTTAAAAAATTATTCAAATTATGTTAATTGTTTATTTTTAAAAACATAAATATACTTTTATTCTAGAGCTATAAATATTTAATTAATTTAATTTTTTACATAAATAATATACTTAATAAATTTTATAATATGAATGATTGGACTTTGAAAAACACTGAGAAAAAACTCTCACCGAAATACCAAAATAATCTAAGTTCACAATAAGATCTCTTGGTTCTGCAAGAAAGAGAGACAACGAAAGAAAACTATTCAACAGTCAATACGTCACCTGAAAAATAAAAATCCAAGTGGGACAGTGGAATTAAGTAATTAATTAAAGGGTTAATTACTTAAAAGCTCTAATGACAGCATGTGTGGTAGCTTAAGTCCTGTGTAAAAGTTTTTGAATGCACAAGTCCCATTTTGAATTGTAATTGACGTTCCTACCCCCCCAACAACAACAACAACCAAACAGACACACATACTCTCTCTCTCTCTCCCTCCGCCCCACAAACCCAATCTCTGGTCTCTTCCATACGACTCCTCCTTCCCCTCCGTCCAGTGCATCGTCGGCTCCAGCACCGACCTCGACCACATCGACCTCACCGCCTGCCACCGTCGTGGTATCACTGTCACCGACACCGGCGACGCCTTCTCCGCCGATGCCGCTAACCACTTCAGGAGTTTATTAACTAGTAGAATAGCATGCAACCAAAAAGCACTATTCCACCATGGACCACATATAGAAGCAAATGCAAAAACTGAAAAAACAGAAGTCTTCATTGCTTCATGATTTCAAGATGTGTAAACTGAGAAATTTCTCAATTTTTTATAGTTTTTAAATTAAAAATATTATCAGTTTAAAATTGAAAAAATGATAATATTCAGTTTTAACACAGAAAAATTGAAAATTTTCTCAATTTTACTGAATATTTTTGTAAACTGAAATCATTCTCAATTTTAAATTGAGAAACATTCTCAGCCTGGGGGCTGCTTTGTTCTTTGGAAGCCATTGAAATATGCAACTGAAACACAGCCCCCTTCAAGCCCTTCTCAATTTTTTCAAGGTTAAAATTGAGAATATCATCAATCTACTCTCTCTCTCTCTCTCTCTTTCTCTCTCTTACCCTCACCTTCATCCTCCTTTTCAATTTTTTCAAGGTTAAAATTGAGAATATCATCAATCTACTCTCTCTCTCTCTCTCTCTCTCTCTCTCTCTCTCTCTCTCTTACCCTTACCTTCATCCTCCTTTTTCTACACTTTCCAAATCTGAAAATGTCTAGATCTGGTTCCAGATAGACATGAATGGGTTACAACAGTGAGAGGCGGCGACGGCGACAACGAGCTACGATGGTGAGAAGCGATGGGCAACGATGACTATGTCTTCCTTGCTCTAAAAATCATCGACCTGAGATCCAACGATTGATAGGCGAATGGGTCTAATTCTGGGTTTAGATTGGGATCGAGCTGAGAATTTGCTCTGTGAAGAAAATACTGTTGTTTGGAGACCAAGAGAGGGAGATGAAGAGGCTAAGAGAGGAAAGTTGACTAGTAAGAGTGAGGTTGTTGCCATGAGTGCTTTGCTTGTATGGATCTGCTAATAGTGATTCATATATGAAGTGAAAGAGTTAAAAGAGTATAGATAAAGAGAGGGGAGAGGAACGAAATGGTAAGAGAGAGAGAGGGTCAGAGAGAGTGCGAGAACAAAATGTTTGGGGTTTTCAATTTGTAAGAGTAAATCGTCATATAAAATTAATATAGGACTTGTAGGTTTAAAGTTTTGTGAATAGGACCTAAGCTACCATTAATTGTCAAAATAGGACTTGTGGGTAAATGTCCCATTAATTAATTGACTTTTTTTATTATTATTTTTATGAAATGCAAGTTTTCTCTCTATATGATGTAAATTCATTTCTATGGATCACACTTACACTGAAAGATTTCATTTATAATGTAATGTTCGTCTAAAAATACAATCACTTTGCTTGTTTTCACTTTTTAAAAAACACTTTTCAGAAAATTCTACTTTCTTATTTTTCGTGTTTTTTTTGTTTTTACTGAATTTTTTTAATATTTTAAGCAATTTTTTTACTTTGTAGGCACACATAACATAAATACACCTAAAAAGTAAAAAAATTGTAAAAAAAATCTTTTCAAAATTCGCTAAATACCAAAAATATAAAAAAATACAAGAATTCAGTACATTTTTTGTATTTTTATGTATTTATTAATTTTTAAAATATTTTTTCACAATTTTTTTACTTTTTAGATATATCTAAGTAAGGTGCATCTAAAAAAGTAAAAAAAAATGTTTAAAATTTAAAAAATATTCACTAAAAACAAAAAAACACGAAAACCAAAAAAGTCAATTTTCAAAAAACTTAATCTAAAAAACTCAAACCAAACACACTGAATTATACCTAAAAAAACACATAGATGCAGTGCCGGCCCTGGGCATTGGCCAATAAGGCATGGCCTAGGGCCCCTCAAAATAGACCTAAAAAAAGGATCCCTTTTATTATGGTATAGTGTAATATATTAGGTATGTTTTAAGTTAAAAAAAATTAAAGAGAAAATACAAATTAACTTTAAAATAGATTGATCCATTAAAAAATTAAAAGGCCCATTCAAAAAAATTAACATTGTAATCCACTAAATAGACCCAAAAAAGGTCCTCCTATTATAGTTTATTGTAATATGTTAGGTATATTTTAAATCTAAAAAAAATTAAGGAAGACCCAAACTAACTTAAAATAAATTGACCTATTAAAAAATTGAAAGACCCATTTAAAATAATTAGCATTGTTATTCATTGAAAATGATTTTGCAAAAAAATAGATTATGCAAGTATGATTAATTTATTTGCTTCTAAAATTGTAAGGAGAGCGAGGATCAAATGACACTTATTAATTGTTGTAATGTAATACTAAGTATTTTTTGTAATTTTGACACAAATTTTGTTTTTTATCTTCATTTTTTTTTCATTTTTTTTCATTCAATGAAAAAAAAAATGTGAAGGACCTCAAAAATTTATTAATTGATTATTGACTTTAGGCCCCGAAAATCTCAAGGCCGGACCTGCATAGATGGCTACATATATAACATATACTTGTGAAAATAAAACTAATTTAAAATAAATCTACTTTAAAATAAACAATTTAAATAATTAAAATGAATCTATTTCAAAACCCGATTAACTTGCAAAAAAAAAAAATTTAAATAATTAAAATGAATCTATTTCAAAACCCGATTAACTTGCAAAAAAAAATTTAGTACAATAATATTAACACATTATATCAATATATAATTATATTCTATCATAAAAATATAATATATTGTGTTAAATAAAATAATTACATTGAAATAAGACCGTGATATCTTATTATTAGATAATAATTTCATTATGGTATGTTGAAGTTCGTGACTTCCAAGAAATAGAGATGTTGAAAAGTCAATGTGTCACCCCAAAAAAAAAAAAAAAAATCTCAAATAAGGGGGGTAGTGGAATTTAATTAATTAATTTTTTTATTTCAATTTATGAAATGCAAGTTTCTTGTATGGTGTATGTTTATTTATCTATAATTATTATTTAATTATTCAACTGAAATGTAATTAATTTAATTTTTTATCTATAATTATTATTTAATTACTCAACTGAAATTTAATTAATTCTAAGAAAATACTTAGATGTGTACACATATGACATATAAATACATATATTTGAAAAAATAAAATTAATTTGAAATAGATTGATCAACCATTCAATTTACTGAAGTCGATCTACTTCAAAACTCGTCAAATCCAAAATCATAATTATTTTTTTCAATAATAACAGTGATATAATGCATTATATTTAAGTAATGTCATTTTATATAATATTTTACTATTAAATAATAATTTTGCATATTATTTCTAACCTAATATTACCGTTACATTTAATTTTTACTTTCAAAATCTCATCTTTATCCGTCATGACTATACTGAAATTGACCAAATGATCACACATTATTGTAAAGTCCTACATTCTCCACAACATCAAGTGAACTCATTTCTTTCATTATCTTCATCTTCTTTTTGAAATGAAGAAATTTGCAGCTATGTCTCTTCAATCTTTCTTGCTTCTCTCTCTCTTCACCATCTTCTCTGCAACTCCAATCTCTTCTTCAACCCCACCATCACTCTCTTACTCTGATCACTGCTCTTCAACTGTCCCTGAATCAACCCCAACTTTTCCTCACTACACAATCTATCCCCGTCTCCAATCACTCCTCAGCTACTTCCACGGCGGCGATGGACTTCTCACCTCCACCACCAGCTTCTCTCAATTCTCTTTCAATCCCCACAAATATATCTCATTCGAACCCACCAAACACATCTTCAAAACCAATACAAATGGAGTTAACAAAATCAAAGCCTACCTTCACTTCCAATCCACAAACGATTATTACTACTCTCGCTATGGCCGATCTTTCGAAATCTGGGAAGATTTGCATGGTGGGTTCAGCAAAAAATCTCAATTTCCATGCAGTTTTGAAGCTCAACTATGTCATGAATCCCACCATAGTTGATAGCTTGATTTCTGGAAGTTTGGAGAGTTTGAGCTCTTCAACTGATTTGAATTACTTCAAACCTGTGTGGATCTTGGGCTTCTCTGAAACCAGTAATTACAAGTACTCAGGAGACTCTGGTAATGGGTGTGATAGTGGGATTAATTTTCCAATTGATCAATCTCTTTCTTTGCCGCCAAGAACGTTCTGTTCATCACAGAGTCGAATCGATGGCGTTTTAAAGTACAAGAACGAGTGCAATTCTTGCACTGTTCTTGTTGACGGTATTGAGTATTTGCCTCGCGTGATGTCCATGGTCTCGATTCAGTGCTCTGAGGATGAGCGAAAGGTTCGGTTCTTGATACAATTCGGGAAAGTTATATGGTTTACGATCAGCCTTTCGAACCCAAATCAACGCTCGTTGCAGAGGCGTCGTGGGATGCGGAAAAGAGCCAGTTATGAAGGGTGATGCTATGGTACATTTTGGTGTACCATACATTTAGTTATGAACTTATATGATTTTATATCATAACATATACCATATTAGTCATAACTATCACTATATTAACTCATAACTTAGTTATATTCAATTATTTACTTATACCATATTACTTCATAACCAGGTCATAACTAAGTTATTAAATAATTTTTCTCTTAAATTAGGCAACCGGTGTACCCGGTTACCAAACAGAGCAAAGTCAGAAGTCCAACAGTCCCGAAGCCAGTTGGCCTCCCTCTCTGGGTCGTGCTCTTGCTCTTGCTCTTCTCTTCTCCTCCCTCCTCTCTTCCACCATAGCTGGAGCTTCAGCCATTGCCGAAGACCACCAGCCCCGTTGGCGTCGAGACCACCACTTTCTCAGTGTAACCTCTCACTCTCTTGACGTCAAGAACTAGAGTTTCTTCCATTCAAATCGAATATTTCCAAGAGATATTTTCTGTGGCTCAGGTTTGTTTCTAACTCTAAACTTCATTTACATTAGGGCTTTTGATTTGAAAACCCTAACCCTTATTGAATATCTGATATTAAGTTTGGTTCTCAATGAAAATTAAAATCTATATCCAATAGCTGTGCCACTTTGATTTCAGAACTGAAGAATGAATATCTGATATTAATTTTTATGGATGGTTTAGATCAATGGGTGTTCCCGCCATATGGATGATTTGTCTGTGTTTATATCAGTATCTACTCTCTGTCTCCCCCATACCCTGTGTCTGCCATCTGTCTTCCTTGCTCTGTTTTTGTGTTTTTGAGTTATATGGTTTGAGTTATACGGTTTGGATTTGGATTACCCGTGTGTGCAGATTTTATTGTGTGCAGATTTTATTATGGTGTGTGCAGATTTTAGTGTGTGCAGATTTTATTTTTGAGTTATTATGGTGTGTGCAGATTTTATTGAATCTTGAATGCTTATTGAGTTATACGGTTTGCAGATTTTTGCAGATTTTATGGTGTTTTATGGGTTGGGGTTTTCAATTTTCCTTTCTTTTGTATTTTCCTCTGCTTTCTCGTTAGCCACACACACACACACACAGAAGATGTGCGTGAGTGTGTTGAAATCAAAGGTATGATGGAAGAGTCTGACAATAAATAAATAAATAAATTAAAAAATATTATTGTCAATTTTAAAATTTCGACAATATTGAAGTTTTTTTGGTAGTCATGGCAAATCTTTTGTGCATGCTTTAGTTATCTCTTTGGCGTCTTTGTGCATTTTGGACTATTTTTGGATTTTGAATTTGTGAAGCAATTTGTTGAGAGAAAATAATAAGGAAGAGATTTTTGTGAAAAAATTCATCCTCTATTTCATTCACAAATCCCTTTTTTTTTCTTTTTTTTCTTTTTGTGAAGATTTTTTTTTTCTTTTCATTTACAAATCTTTGCACAAATCCTTTTATTTCTTGCAAATTCATGGTATGTTTATGTATGCCTCATATATACTTACATTTACATCACTGTTGCTTTCTTCTTGGTGCAACCCAATTGAATTTGTTGTAGAATCTGCAATGGTTTGTAATTAATGTCCATGAAAAACAAATCATAACATTTTAATATATAATAATAACATACATTTTCGTTCTAATTTTAAAAACGTTACTAATGCATGATGGATAGACACTCGCATGTTTGTGGCTCCCATTTTGTGTGAGATCCATAAACATGTGAGTATCTGTATATCATTATGTGATTTATTTTATATCAGTAGTATTTTTTAGTCCTTAATCTTTTGAATAATTTCGTAAAAATCTCAAAACACAAGAATCTTGAAAATTGTTGTGTAGTGAAAAAATAAAAAAGTGAAATGCCAATTAAATATAAGTTTTAAATTTCTTTTCTCTTTTCTATTTTCTTCTCAAATCTTTTCAAAATTTAAAATTCAAACACAACTTAAAAAAATTAAATTCGCAACAAATGATAGAGAAGGTAGAGAAACAAGGACCTGTTTGGGTTGTGGTTGGGAGAGAGCAATTAATGCTTCCTTTCTAATCAGTGGGACAGTCACAGACATCATTCTCAACCAAACATGCACCTCCATGGAAACAGAAAATGTCACCACATGGTGCCCCTGCAAGCTCACAGTGCTCTCCACTATGCCCTGTTTGGCACTGGCATTTATAACTCTCACCCTGCACTATCTCCTCGCAAGTCCCTCCATTTCCACACCAAAATGAGTTAGTCCCATCACACATTGTCATTTCCTCATCACAAAACCTCCCCCTGTTAATCAAAACAATAGAACACAAGAAGTTCCATGATGTTTCAATTCCATGAATCTAATCAACTAAAAAACAATGAGCATCAAGTATAGAGATAAAATTCTTTCTTTAAAAAAAAAAACTAATAAAATACAGTACTGACAACTAATAAATTTATTCTCAAGATTTTATCATTTAGCGCCAATTACTTTTGTAACTCTTTCGAAGAGACAATACAAATGGCTTATTCTACACTGTAGGATTCACTATTTTATCCAATCAACTTCAAATTATTGGATTTGCTCATGGAGCAAAATAAAATTTCTCCCAATTTATAGGTCTTGTTGCTGTCCAATCTATATATCTACATCTATAATACAAAATGATACATTTCACCCAAATCCACCAGTTATCACTGCATCATACTTGAACTTTTTAATTATTATTCGTAAAACAAATTTCAACTTTAATTATTAATGTATATAAACTTTACTATTAACCTTAATCCTTCTTTCACATAACCATGCATTGTGTGTTTCATTTGCATTTATACAGCATTCAGTGCATTAGGAGCTATTAAAGTGTTTTTAGCTATGACATGTACTTAAATAAAAAGTGAAAATATAATTTTGGGTAGAAGTCTTTGTAAAGTTAGTGTCAATTTTTTTAGCTACAAGCCATGCCAGTAGGAATCCTATCAATTTAGTTGCTATATATTCCCAAGTGCTTAATTCTTCCGATTGCCCAGCAAAAAGCGATCACTTTCTTGTCTAATCTAAACATACTCAAGAAAGTGATCGATTTTTGCTGGGCAACCAGAAGAATTAATACATGGAGATTTGATAAATGCCAATGCTTTGATAAATGGTTGAGTTTAACTACATAGATGAATCAATCACTGCACCAGAAAAAATAGTTTTGAGATTTGGATAAGATTAAGTAGGAAAGAACAAATCATATGGGAGGGCAATGGAAGCCTACTTGAATAAATTTCCACATTAGTAGCGAAGTAGGTCACATTTACCGACCAAAACAGTTTAGTAGCTAATACGTCTTTATTTGGCGACCAAATAATGTTTGGTAGCTAACGTGTGTACCATTGGCGACCAAAAAATTTTTAGTAGCTAATGTATACCCCTTTGGCGACTAAATTGAGTTTAGTCGGAAAAATTAGTCGCCAAAGCTGTAATTTCTTGTAGTGTATGTTAGTATGAAGAAGGCATAGAACGAAATGAAATTACTCTTTCTCATGCTACTTCATCTGCATTGAACTATTGGCCAGAGTGAGGATTTTGCTGCTGGCACAGAATATTTTTTGAATATCCTGCCCTTGAAAACTAATACATGGAGATGTGGCCTGACCAAGGTCCATATTCTGCATCAATATATCAATTATTATCTGCTAATAGATGCAATCAGAGTCTTTCATTTCTCTTCCTTGTTCATATGTGTAGTTCAATAGATGATCGAGATCAACATAGTTCAGTATTACAATATTGATCCTCATCCTTGCTTGGTTACACTGACTGATTCCTTTTTCTGTAATTTTCCATTTACTTGTGCTCTAAATTACATTTTCATCATCCACAGATCCTTGGGCCTGATAGTGGTTGGCAGCGAATTCCCTTGGCTGAAGTTATAACTTCTGCGGCTGTTAAGAAAGCTTACAGGAAAGCCACTCTATGTGTTCACCCTGACAAATTACAACAACGTGGTGCAAGTGTTCAGCAAAAGTATATATGTGAAAAGGTTTTTGATCTTCTGAAGGTATTTTACTGGCTTCGCTTTCTTTTACCAATTTGATCAATGACTATGTTCTAAAAAACTATGAAATAAAGCCTTTCTCCATGCTACATATAGGTGAAAGTGAGCATATAATAATCTCTCTCTCTCTCTCTCTCTCTCTCTCTCTAAAGCTTGATTAATGGATGCTTGTTCCCAAGTTACTACTACAAAAATGTTACTGTTGAGCTTGATATAGTTTTCTTGTATTGGCATTTTGGTACACCTCAATAGTATGTCTTAAACTTTGTGCTATACATCTATGATTAAAATTATAGTTTATTTAACTACATGAATACCTTGGTAATTGAGATTATACTATAATTGTACTTACTACTTCTCCATACATGCTAGTTTTGTAAAAATGGAGGTCGTATCCAAGGAATGCGTTGATACGATAATTTACCTGATGAAATGTCTTATGCACATGAAGCCCAGTTTTGGCATCAAAATTTGAATAGTAAAAATGATTCGTTGGTTAATTAATCATTATTCACTCATTAACATCCAATTGGCATTTTAAAAAAATCAAAATCAGTTCTCAATTCAATTTCCAATAAAACTGCAGAAAATTGGGTATCTTATATGATTTTACAATTCTTATTTTTCTTTTCAATCATCTTCTTAACAACAAACAAATCATTTTTGTATTGTAAAACAAAATGGTAAATGAAGGACCAACCTCAAAATGAACCAACCAATTGTTAATTCCTGCTCCAAACCCCTTATCAAGATGGTAAGCCGGGGGAGACCCATCCAAACAAACTGCACAATATCAGAATCCCAAACACATTATAGTCAAGATTGTAAAAAAAATTTAAATTGGCTTATTATGAAGAAGATTTTAACCTGCTCCTTTTGCAACAGCATTCTGAACATAAGTTATGCCAACATAGAAGCCTTCTGTTTTGAGCAATATTTGTACACAAACAAGCATTTGCAACCATTGTCCTAATCTCCCATTGGCCATTATGCACCTCTGTTAAACATACCATACCATTGAAATTCTAAGAATTATATGTAAATAACAGAGAAACCCAAAAAAAATAATAATAATAATAATAATTAATTTAATTAAATTACAAGGAATATATTGGGAAATTTGATAGAGAATAAATTGTTTTATTGATAGAGAATAAAACCCAGATGAGTATTTCGATATAAACAAGCTTTCAAAACCCAAACCCAGTATTGATAAAACAATAGTCTTCTACAGAAATAAGAAGTGGGCTTGAATTGAATTGATACACTAGTGTTAGTATATATATATATATATATATATATATGAATTGTGTGGTGTGTTTGGTTTGGTTTTATTCTTTTTATTAACCAAAAGAGAAGAGAAGAGCCAACCGACAAGAATTGGCTCCAAACCCAGTAAAAAAACAGAGGCACCAAAAAGTGAAACCCAAAAAAAAGCTGCTGCGATGCGAGAAAGAGAATTTGCAGCACAGAGAATCTTATCGGTTTACGTGCTCCTCTTTCTAGACTCTGCAATTAATGAATTACAGGTGGATAATAGTGATTACTGTTTTTTCAGGGGTTAAACTTTCAATTTCACTAGACGTTGCAATTTTTTATCGATAACAATCATTAAATGGAGGTTTCTCATCACATCACGGGTGATGCTATGGTACATTTAGATGTGCCATACATTTAGTTATGAACTTATATGATTTTATATCATAACCAATACCATATTAGTCATAACTACTATCATATGATCAAGCCCAGCCATGTTTGGAAACCCCCTATGAGAGATTGTTCTAAGACGTAAGAAATCCCTAGTCAACCCATCATTGCCACCTCCACCACGGCCGCCTTCATTACTTCCCCTCATTGCCATCCCTTTGGCATTACATGGTCTAATTTATTTTTTTTATCACCCAAGTAGAGAGAGAGAGAGAGAGAGAGAGATAGCTTAATCCTCCAAGGTGACCATAAGGAAAGAAAGAGCAACAAAAAGCACAACAAAAGATAATGACCTTCGATAAACCCCTCCCACTTCCAACTTAGTTACTCCCACTCTTCCTAGCAGGATTAGCAACCATCCTTGGCTTCTTTTTTTTTTTTTTTTTTTTTTTTTTTTTTTTTTTTGCTTCAATAGAAGGTAAGTAATAATGATAAACACAAGCAAATTAATAAAGAAAATATAAAAAAATAAAAAATCATCTGGATTGAAATAGAGTGATGATAGGATTACCTCCAACATTCATGTCAAATAACACATCTGACCGCATATCGAACTAGCAAATACACACATCTTGATTTTCCATTAAATAATTAAAAAAATATCAAAATTACTTGATTCGAGAAACACCTATTTTCATTCAAAACCCTCAAACTTCAAAGACACTAAATTATTAATTTACTTCTTATTTTTCTTTTTCTTTTCTTCCCCCCCCCCCTTCTTTGTTGTTTATTGCTTTTTCTACAAGAGCATGAAGATACATGAAACATAAAAATGCCTTTAAAAAATTATTGTTCTTCTGTTTTTGGGGTCTTTGATTTATTGATTCATTCCAAGCTAGAGTTTATATGGGTTTATGTGTGGTATGTATGGTCATGCTACTACACCCCTTTTGAGATGTGTACCATATGCAAATTATAACATTTGGCCTAATTTCCAAAGGATTTACACTCTAACATGTATCCTAATTAATATGCTATATACTTATTAGAGTTCTATAAACCCTCATGTGTAATTGTAATTATTTTACATTTTTCCATCACTAATGATGCCCTTTCATATATGCTATTTTCCCACCACCTCATTAACTCTTTTACAAATAACAACTTCATTTTGGAATTTTTAAAGTTTTGACATGTTGGTTTATGTCTTTTAATTTTTTCCCCTCTCCCTTAGTTTTGTGTTTTGGTTGAAATGCTTCATTCCTTATTTTTGGCAGGTAAAAGGAGAGGCCAATACCTCTTACATCTGTGCTTATATTTCGATCGACGGAGTACACTACAGCTATTGACTTCTGGTTTGCTGGTTGTGTTGTTGCTGAACTACTTCTTCGACAGGTACATATTTTTTCCTACAAGGTCCTCTATGCTTCAATATATTTAAATTATATGGTATGCGTGATGGCCATATTAAAAAGCAAAATATTTATGATATATCTTGCGTGATATATTTAAATTATATCTTGTACAGTCACACCCTCATTCATCACAGTTTTTGTATTAAAAAAAAACTAAGACTAAAAGTATAAGGTCAAAGTTAAAAATTGTGACCTTTAACCAATTTTGTAGTAGTGCTCATATATTAGTATTATTTATTATGAATCTAAAGCATCAATGACAGAATAAATATAAATAATAAAATCAAATAATAAGCATAGCATTAATACAAGAGAAGCTCTATTCACAACCTAAGATTCAATTGTGAGTGGCAGTGGGTATAGCAGTATGCAAGGGTCCTTAGTGCATCAAATCTTTAGTTAGTGTATGTATATTACTGAATACAACTGTATCAAATCATTCTCCCATTTTCTAATTTCTTGTATTTTGTATTCTAAAAAACAAATTGCTTTCCTAAACATTTATAATTTTCAAGTGCTTTATGTGGTTCAAGCCATCCCCAAACCCATGCAGAGAATAAAAAAAAAAATAGCAAGATAAAATATGGGAAAGTGAACCACGGCATAGCTAAAACCAAAGCAAGTAAAACCAGTTAATAAAGATATTCAACCTTCTGACTGTACACCTAAAGTGAGACTTGAAGGAGCAAAGGAGCTATACATAACCATGACATCGTTTTTTATTTTTTTCTACAATAGTCCCAAAAATAAAATAAAAAACAATGTCGTTTTTATTATCAATTCGTATGGTGCCAAAATATTTGGCTCCTTTTTGCGACAAAAAAATTTCCTTACCAAATTACAAATTTTGTCCAAAAAAATTAACTTCTTTAATCTATTTTTTATGGTAATATGACCTAAGCTACTGGGGTATCATTTTTTGTTTATGATTAGAATTTTTTTTAGTGTCTTTCCTTTTTACATTGGAAACATAGTCTTTGTTAACTACATTATTATAAAACAAATCCATTCATGTGTGCATGTCGTGCATTTGATGAATGTACTATAACCTTTAAGATTTTTGTTTGTTTGTTTTTTTTCCTAATCAAAGATATTATGAGTTTATTTTTCTTGTCTTTCTTTACAAGGAATTCTGATTGAAGCCTAATGGATAAGCCGACTGATCCTCCAAAGCGCCCGATCACTCCATTCATTTTCTTTTGGTATTTCGTTAATATCTATTTGTATGTAGTTATATATTTTCCATTATACGAATTCTTATATTCATTTTCATATGTTTATAGCCAAGAACAATCAATGGAGTTAAAAAAAACCCAAATGAAAGTAGACGTGAAGGTAAGTGCAACGTATTCTTGTTGTTTGTAGTATTCCTTTTGTACTTGTAAGCTTGTATGTAATTGTTCATATGATTTTATGCATGTAATGTAGGATATTGGGGACAAATGGAATCAACTTCCTGAAGAAAAAAAAAATAAGTATATACAAATGGGAAAGCTGCAATCTGAACAATATGCCCAATTAAAAACTGTGGTCCAACAAAAGCCTCCAAAAGTAAAAATTCAAACCTGGATTGAGCTTACATCAATTTGTAAGATTATTAGAAGGTTGGACAAAGCACAACAACAAGCAGTGAGTGATATGGGGTTTCATGGCGTCCTAAGCCTTAGGTGCACGCACATAGATCATGACTTGTGTGTCATTGGTTAGTTCAGAACTTTGATCCTTCAACTCATTCATTGAATGTCCACGGTCTTCGAATGCTTCTCACCGTAGAAGATGTTCATGAGTTGATGGGATTACCTTCCAATGGTCTACCTGTGAAGTTAACAGAGTCCGTAGATGAAATTACAAACCTATGCGATGAACTTGCGATGAAGAATAAATTTGTTCCGTTCACATCTTTGAAATCTTATCTGCTTGAAACAAAAGATGCTGGAACTGAATTTAAAAGGAAATTTGTCTTATACATCATTGGAGCCCTCTTGTGCCCCACCACAAAGGCAGGCGTACACCAATCATTCATTAAAATGGTTAAAAATGTTGAGTCCATCAGTCAATTCAATTGGGCAAAGCACACCCTTGATTTTCTTGTCGACCGCATTGCTATTGCCAAGGTCAAAGAGCGGTCTGCTATGTGCGGTTGTTTGCTTCTTCTAATGGTACTTCCCCTTGATGTGTAATTATTTCATCTATTATTTTTTATTGTATATTGTCTAACACACATTAAAATGACTTCTTTTTTTTATTTTTTTTTCCCATGTAGTTATTTTACTTGGAACAATTTGCTCGCAAAAGGGAGTTGGTGGCTACTTCCAACTCCATTCCTCGCTTATCCTATTGGGGCAATTCAGAAATTAAGCAGGGTTTGAATCAAATTAAAGCTTTGGGAGGATATTTAAATGTTGAGGTAAATATTTACAACACATGACTTTTTATAATTATAGCTCAATTTACATTACACCTGTGACATTAACAAGTTATTGTATATCTGTGAATAGGTGGTTTTGCCTAACATTGGTGAAAAGTCCAATGCAGTAACTCTTAGCCAGGGAAGAATTGACAAGAATGATGACTCCCGATTGGCTAAAGTTGAGAAACAAGTCATTGAAATTCATGCCCTTTTGGTCCAAGGCCACAAGGACACAAGGCAAGATGAGGATGAGAAACGTCTAACCAAAGTGGAGAATCAAGTTGAAAAAATTCTTGAGTTGTTAGAAAAACACATGCCAGTTGATGGAGAACAAGTTAAAACACCACCAAGCAAACTACTTGCGGAGCAGCGACTGGTCAAAATGGAGAACCAAGTTGGTCAAATTCTTGAGTTGTTAGAACGACGCATTCCAGTTGATGGTGGAAATGTTAAAACACCACCAAGCAAACTACATGACGAGCATCGAATTGACATTGAAATGGTTGGTCTCAATGATAGTGGTATCGAAAAGGTTGCAGCCAATTCCCCGAAGTTTGTAGATGAGGATGAGATAAGGAATATGAATGACAAAAAACCAATGGAAACTTTGCATTTGAGAAAAACAAAACCAATCCTCACACCACCAAATGCAAAGGCAGTTGCAAAGAAACGAGCCAAATTGGTTGGTGGGAAAGCATTAAATAATGAACAACTTTCTATTCCACAAAAGGGGCGATTGCGCACAAAAAAGAGCGATACAAAGGCAGTCGAAATGAATGCTGTAACAATGTCATCATCATGTAGTGTTGTTCGTGGTCCTCAGACTCGAGGGACCCAGAATTGCAAAGCCAGTTAGTGGTTGCGTACACCTTTTGTGAAATTTGATGTAAAGAAGAAAAGACCACAGTTGAAGCCATCGTCAACTGACAACAACGTTGACAATAATATTCATGACAATCTCGATGAAGTAAACTAAATGATTGTGTCTCAAAACATATTTGATATATGTGTAACAAATAGTGTTTGTTTCTTACTTTTCTTTTACTTGTATCAGCTATTTGATAATTTACTTGATCAACTTGGGGGTAATGTTGTTCCTGAAATCCCAAAGGTTTGGAACTAACTATTATAGTATCTTTTGTATATGTGGTTATTTTGCGCTAACATACACTAACCATCTTCATGAACATACACTAACCAAGCTTGATTTGTTTTATGCACTATTCTTCTCAATACCTTTACAAGTCATCCGTGCCTTTGCCAGACCCATTAAATGACTATGACAATCTCGTTCTACGATATGCATTTGATAAATCTCTTTCAGAAGGGTACAATTTGACTACCTTTAACTTGTTATGTATGAAGTACTATACCTTCTAACTCACATAGTTATCCATGTGCTAGGGAATATCTTGTACAGATGAAACTGCACTACGTGGAAGCACAATCTGCCACGCGGAAGGAATTGTGGTCCTTGAAACCATATCAGTGGATATCCTCGTGTGTAAGACTTTTCTCCTTCTCCTATTTTATTTGCTACCATTCCATCATCCAAGTTACTTTACTTTGCCTATTCATAAATTTCATATATTTTGCACTGCAGATTATAAATCTCATTGTTGTGAAATTGACAAATAAACAAAGGAAAAAGTTTCCAAATAAGGATCACAAGGTTTGGTACTTTCCGACCCATGTATCGGTAAGTATTAGCCATACCTAAAAACTTTTTTTATTTAGGCACAAGTTATTTATATGTTAAAATTGAATATGCAGCAAAAGATTTTGTGTCAACCTTCTGATGACACAATGGAAGATATAGTAGAAGATTATTTTGGAATTTACAGATACACTGGCCCCCTTCATGCTTGTGAGGAGGTAACATGATAAAATACTACTATTACCCAATTTCCAAATTTACCATGCACAATAACATTTGATCCATGTTATGTATTTATTTATTTTTTGCATGTACATTCGACGTTATATTTTAGATTTACATGCCCTTCAACCATAAGGAAAACCACTGGTTGTGCTCGAATGTAAACATGGAAAAACGGGTTGCCTTTCTATTCGACTCCAGCAGATGTATTGACACCGATGAGGATCGAAAAAATCAAGCTACATTATTGGTAATAGAATAACCATTATGATACCCCACTTGTATCCACTTTTTTGTTTCTTGATCTATGTACCTTACTACCTACCACCAACAGGTACAATCATTGCATAAGCTGCTTCAATATGCGCATGGAGAAGATTACGTTCAAGATGTTAGTTCGTTTGCATTTCAATGGTTGGAAGACATGCCACGCCAAGACAACAAGTAATACACTACATTATCGTTCTTGATTTTTAAATAAGCATTAATGTTATAATCTCTAAGTTCGTTGACTCTATTGTTACAACTACACTCATTCCTATAGCTATGATTGTGGTCTTTTCGTCATCAAATATATGCAAGGGAAACCTTTGCCTTCGGGTGTAATCAAGGTACTTACATTTATACCCAACTGTCCACTTATCAGTATCTTATGTTTTATGAAGACTAATTTTATAATGTGTGATGTTTTTACGTACTCACTACTTTTGGCATGTAGTTTGACTATTTGCATAGGGCTCGCTTGTTACTTGATCTTGTGATATACAAGCATAATTCAGCTCCTATTGTTGGTGATATCACGCAATATAAAGCTGGTGATGCTCTATTCTTTTTTATTTTTCATAAGTTCGTACAATCAATGACGTTATCGCATTTCTTAAACTCGTGAACTTTGAGTTTATAACTCCACCTTTGTTATAAAATTATATTCTCAAGTGTGCTACCTTGTGCAGAACTCAGAGCTAGGGGTGAATTGAAATAGAAGTAAAGGCTATACGACTTTTGTGATCCTGAAAGAAGGAAAGATAGTGGATAAGGTTGTGGGAGCGAACAAAGACGACTTTGATTTTAATTGATGTATTTAAAATTTGAACATGAATTGTTTCTATTCTTGGGTATGCAATGCAATGCATTGTTTTTTTTTTTTTTTTTTAATTTGAACATGAATTTTGCTTTCAAGCTTTAGTTTATTTATTAATTTAATATACATCAATTATTAGTTCTTAATAATCGTTTATGACAGGTATAAATATCTATCGCTATATTTAAATGTCAAGCTTAGCACAATTAAAAAGAAAAGAAAAGGCTATAGCAGCGTTTTTTAAACGTCCCTATATCCCATCCCCAACGGTTGGATTTTTAAAATGTATAAATATCTATGACGGCATTTCAAAAGCGTCGCTAAATATCATAGTGACGTCATAGTACCGTTAGGGTAGGACATTGGGCGGCGTTTATTTTTCATGATTTCAAAAATAAAACTAATCATTTTTACTATTATGCAAAAACAGTTTTGAAAAATTCAAATAACAACATTAAAGTTTCTTATAAAAAGTATACTTCAAAAAAAAAAAAAAAAATGTTGTCCGTTTTCGTTTTTTCTATTTTCGAGAGTACAATACATTAAAATAAAACAATACCAAAGTGTTTTAGCTTGTGTCTATTCATTTTTCTCTAGGAACCATGCAAGAAAAATAATGTTTTGAAAAATTCCTATGCATTCTTCATTGAAACCCAACTAGGTTGCAAACGAACCGAATCAAAATTTTCAATGTTTAAGTTCGTTTATTAAGAATTAGTCGAACTCGAGCTTGAGCAAGTTTTAGTCGAGCTTCAAAAATCGAACTCAAGCTCAGCTCGTCAAATATTTGTTGAACTCGAGCTCGCTCAATTACATAAACGAGCCAAGTTCAAACTCGAACTTAAAAATGAATTAAATTTAAATTAATTTACTTATTAAAATTAAAAAAATACAAAATTATTATTAAAATATATAATAATACTTATATTAATAATAAATTTCAATTCGTTAGCAACCCTAAACCCAGCCCAACCAAACCCCAGTAAGAAATTTTTGCTTCTCATTTTTTTTTTTAAATTAACTTTTTCCTTTCCTTAACAAATTCAAGAACCAAAAAAGATATCACAATTCAAGCTTCTCTAATTTTCTGTGGCTATATTATCTCAATCACTTCACAAAATAATTATATGTATCCCATACCTAAAATAAACGTAAAAGAGATAAAATATGGATAACAAAAACACATTTAACAAATTCCCAGTCAAGAGTAAATTTAGATACTTCGCAAAATCTGCTGTCAAGAATGGCAGAGGCAGCTACTTCTATAAATTAGAACAATACAGTGTGTGATACCAAATGACAGTTTGGCCATTTTCAAGAGAATATTTTATGGGAAAAAACGATCGAATAATGACCTTCAATTTTCTATATGCACTTGCTGTTGTGCATTTGCTTCGAAAATGAGCAAAAACACTAAACAAAATGGCTTTATAGCCTTTGCTAGTGCAACTGTGGTCTAAAATTTATATTAAAACCTTACACATATATACATCTTAAAGAATTGATCCATCAACGATATTAAAACCACACACATATACATCTTGAAGTGTCTTTTGATGAACCTGGATGGAAGATCAACAATATTGAAAAGCAAGTTACTATTGCAAGGCAGTGTAGGATTTCTTATAACCTCGTTTGGTGAATGATAATTCCTTACAAAGTTCTTTCTTCAAGGAAAAAAAGAAGTGTGCATACAAAATATGAACTTCCATACAGCAAAACAAATATCCATCAACCATCATTTAAGAGTACTTATACAAAATACTAACAGATTTAAGTCCTCAAAAAAAAATTTAAAAAAAATCTTTGTTTAGCTTCCAATATCACCCGCTCGATCATATCAACTATTACCCACAGCAACACCTGCAGAAACAAATTATATTGTCGTTAAGGTTTGTTCACTTGAAATCTATGATTCAAATCATAACAAATTGAATTTTGATATATTGGTCATTACACACTCTTTTGTCATTTTCTGTTCGTAAATTATTTATTTCCATAATCAAGTTGTAAACATCATAATCAGTTATGACATCTAAATGTTCTAGCTAAAATCTATCTTGGCATATCAAGAAATTAGAATTAAGCAGCCACACATAAAATTTGCAAAGCAAATGTAAACAAAATGAACATAATTTGAACTGAAAAGATGCCATAAAAGTAATCACCTAGAGACGTATCCGCATCAGTGAACGTTGAATTTTGGACAACTTGTGCATCGCAACTATGCAAGTCATTAACATCCTTGCTCAACTGCACTGCAGACGTATCCACATTAGTGACAAAAAGTCGTCTCTTCACAAGGTGGATCTTACATGGCCTCATATTATTCCTGGGACGCTTCGGTGTAAAAGGGGTGGGAGTAACAATTGGATCATAATCATCGTATTCCTCAAACAAATTGCTACCCACTTGTCCCGTTTTATGATCGTTTTGGGGGCAAGTTCTCCTCGTGTGGCCGACGACCCTACATTGTCAAGTAAATCACCAATCATTAAAGAGAACAAAAATTCCAAGACTACCTCACAATAAAAAAATTAAGACACAAAGCACAATATAATGTATACCTGCAACATTGGCCTCGCCTTGGCTTTCGAGGTTTAGCCATGTGGGATCCCGCAGTATTCCCCTTCGTGTTCACTACTTTCGGATCCCCAACCCTAAATGGCGGTAGTGAACTTTTTCCTTCAGCAACATTAGTTCCCTTGGCCATGCAAAGCTGCTTCATCCGACATGTCATAGTGAAAAATGCATTCCTAGCCTCTTCAAATCCTTCAGATGTTTGTGAGGCATAGTAACACATTTCAGTAAAAAATGAGCAAAGAACCTCAAAGCGTGTCTCCTGTGTGAGAGTGCTAGAGAATTGGGCTTGGCAATGTTGTTCACCAACCTTTCTTGCTTGCTTTGTCCAACGATGCATCACACAACCTGGGGGAATTTCAGTCATGTGTTCACATTTCATCACAGAAATCATATGGCTGCAAGGAAGTCCAAAGAACTCAAACTTTTTGCAACTACATTTCATTATGCTAGTTGCGGGATGGTATGACACTTCCCATGTGGAACCAAATTCAGTGTACTTTGAAAATTTGTATATGCGATGATCGAACTCCTCTTTCCTTCCATCAAAAATCAACAATGCTTCCTCAATTATTTCATTACAGAACATTAAGAACAAACGTCTGGTAAATATGGTTGTTGCATGTTTCTCTAGAGGCTGAAGTGCTGTGGTAAGACAAGGATCACTGTTGTCAGTTTTTGCCTCGGCATCCGCTTCTTTGTTCCGTAACCGATAAAGGGCCATGTCAAAACATCTAACAAATTCGAATAGTTTCAGTTTTCATTTGAGGCACTCATTGAAAAAAGCATGCATACCCTCACAACGCTGACTGCTCTTCATTCCAGCAAAAAAATGACCACGCAAATATGACTGAGCCCACATGCCTTTGTTGTTGTAGGTGTCTGATACCCACTTGTTATTTTGAAGGCCATATTTTCTAACCATCTTACTCCAAGCTTCCTCAAATACAACCTCATTCGCATCAAGATCCATGAGATGCTTGAAATGTCCCTCGAATCCATCAACTTGAACATTTCGCTTGGCATTTCTGTGCATATGCCAATTACATAGACGATGCTTGGCACTCGGGAAGACTTTTTGTATTGCCTCACGCATGGCCATATCCCCATCTATCAACACTGACACCGGTCTTTTGTTATCCATGGCCTCTAACAACTTCTGCAAAATCCATGTGTATGTTGCAATTGTCTCATCAACAAGCAAGCTGCATGCAAATATGGTGGTTTCAAAATGGTTATTGACCCCGGCGAAAATAACAAAAGGTTTGTTATATGCATTCGTTTTATAAGTTGTATCGAAGACCAACACGTCACCAAATGCAGCATAGTCTAGGCGAGACCTTGAATCCGCCCAAAACAATTTGTCAAGCCGATTCTCTTGATCCTTGTCATACTTGTAAAAGAAGTAAGGGTCAGCATCAGCTTTTGCACATAAGTAAGCCAAAGCACACTCCGCATCACCATCCTTCATTTCTACTTTGCGCTTGGCTTGAATATAATTGTGCAAATCCTTGTGAATAAAGCCCACGTTCGCGAAAGACCCAGATTGTTGCACTAACAAATCCATTATCTGGCTTGTCTTGACACCAACATCGTGCAAAGTCTTTACTTGAGCTTTGTCGGGGATCTTTACAAACCTATGCGACCGAAGAAATGGCACACATGGTGAAGTTGCCAATGGATGGTTATGTTCCATGTTAAAGTGAGTGACAATGTATTTGCCTACATCCAGATTGTACCTTATGCGGAAATGAGCATCACAACCAACTCTAGTCAATGCCCTGGCAGCTCTTTTTCGATCAATACGGGCCAAGTGTTGCTTTGCTCTTTGGCCTTGCCTTGAGCATACCCATTTTCTACTAAGAACCTTTGTTGCCTGCATTGTTCGCGTGTCTTTCCTAATGCTAAATCCCACAACTTTAGCATATTGATTATAGAAATCATTGGCATCCTCTTCTGAATTGAATTGCATTTCAAGAACATCATTCTTGGTTAAACTTTGAATAGGGTCATTTGCATGGGAACCTAATTATTCTTTATTCCCACAAACTTCGTCATCTTCAAGCTTGCGCTCAAATTTGGTACATCCAAAAGGATCCATGATAACTACATCAAAAACAATACGAAAAGAATAACATTATCTTATAAAATGAATGAAAATTCCTAAAATCACATAAGAGAATTTTTAGGTATTTGGATTGCTCTAAAACACACCTGCAAGTATAACGTTATACACTGTCCAACTTTTATTTATACCTTAATCTATGTAAGTATCTTTTAGTAATTATATATGCAAGCAAAATTTGTATATCAAATAAAGGAAATAGTAAGAACTCATCATTTCGCTCACATTTTTATCTTTTTCTTTTTAAAATTTTTTTTTTTATAACAAATGCAAAGTTTTGGATATGTACAATGACACAATTATATATAAGGTACTCAGGCAATAGGTTTATTTTTGAATCTTTTGAGTCGTTATGCCCAATCTCTAATAA
Organism: Camellia sinensis; assembly: GCF_055761805.1. Classification (NCBI taxonomy): domain Eukaryota; kingdom Viridiplantae; phylum Streptophyta; class Magnoliopsida; order Ericales; family Theaceae; genus Camellia; species Camellia sinensis. The sequence continues at coordinate 175,382,792 of NC_138967.1, forward strand.
TGTTAAAATGACCGAAACTAATATAGATTGTAAGTAAGCACTAAAATAAGCAATGATAAATATACACTTTAGTTAGAAAAAAGTGAATATTATATTTTCATTACTGACAGAAAAGGGCTTAATTGTTATCTAAATTAAAATTTCAAGGGAAACCAATATAATTATATCAAAAGTGTGGAACTAATTTGTCTTCTCATTTTACATCCCCTCCATACCTTATTCTCTCTACTACTTACAACACAATTTTGGAAGCAATTATTATATATGTAGAATCACTTGAAAATAAAATAAAATAAACACTCTAGAGGATTCATGCTTCGTCTGTGATGGGTGGCTGTAGGCAAAAATCTCAGTATAGAATTTTCAAATGTCTATCAAAATTAATGAATTTACTTGAACCAGACTCTCTTGTGATGTATTTGCCCTAGAGTTCTTTCTTTTCAAACATGTACATTTCTCTAGTCCCTCAAAATTATGTTTATTTTTGTCGTGGGTGGGAAGCAAAAGTATCAGTTTAGAATTTCCAGACATTTACATGTCATTCAACAAATTTGAGTTCAACCAAAAATGAATTCAATCTTTCTCTTGTGACATCATCTCCCTCTAAAATAAACAAATAAATTCAATAGCACAAATAAATTCAATAGCACACCCACCAATGCCCTGCTATCAATTAAAATAAACAAATAAATAAAAAAAGACAGCACAAATACATAAAATAGCACACCCGCCAGTGCCCTGCTATCAATTAAAATAAACAAATAAATAAAAAAAGACAGCACAAATAAATAACGTAGCACACCCGCCAGTGCCCTGCTATCAATTAAAATAAACAAATAAATAAAAAAAGACAGCACAAATAAATAAAATAGCACACCCGCCAGTGCCCTGCTATCAATTAAAATAAACAAATAAATAAAAAAAAGACAGCACAAATAAATAACGTAGCACACCCGCCAGTGCCCTGCTATCAATTAAAAAAAACAAATAAATAAAAAAAGACAGCACAAATAAATAAAATAGCACACCCGCCAGTGCCCTGCTATCAATTAAAATAAACAAATAAATAAAAAAAGACAGCACAAATAAATAAAATAGCACACCCGCCAGTGCCCTGCTATTAATTAAAAGCAAATAAATTAAAAAACACACCTGCTAATGCAACCGCTAGAGACGAAGGGATGGAGGAGGTATAGCTTTACTTCTACGTTAAGATGGAGAAATTGAGGACCTATAACAAACAAAAACAGAACATTGAAATAGAGTTAGTAAAGAAGACAATACGTAAGGAAATTAATGATTGTGGGGAGAAAAGAAAGAATCTATGTACGAAAAAATATTATTTTGCACATCTTTTGACATTAACAAACTGCATAAACAATAACAAAGATGAAAGTCTACTACCTTTGTTCAAAGTCTCAATAACCATTACATAAATAAACACTTAAACAAATGTACCACAACCAACCGTTTGACCACTTCAACAAAAAATTAAATAAAAATATATACAAAAAAAAATTAAATAAACAAATGTTCTTATAATTACATTCAACACACATTTTCCCTTTCCCTTTCCATTTCCAAATCCCTAGCTAAATCTATGATCCAAACATAACATTAAGGAAATATGATGGTTTCAACGTTATAGAAAGCAAAGCACATTCATATAATTTTCTTCTTCTTTTGTGCTAGCTTATTATTTTCCAAAAAAATTCAAAATATAATAAAAATGTGGGAGTGGATTTTCCAAATGATTTGAGCCAACATCAATCAATATGTTATAGTTACATGAAGTTATATATCATAAAGTGAGTAATTATAAATGACAACAACTATGGCTTTGGTTATTAGGACATATTGGTAGTTTACCCTTTTATTTGTTGTTGGATTCAATGTGATGATAATGAAAGCATTTTATTTTATTTTACTTAAATTACTTCAATTTTGACACATGATGGCATAGGCAACATCAGAGCTAATTCGAAGTTCTGCTAAGCCAATTCTTGAACAATATAGATCAGTTATCTTATCATCTCTCAAGTTTTAAAAGTTGACTCTTGGTACTGTGGCTGCACAATTCACAGGTTTGTTTGATTTCTGTTTGATCTTTGATGAGGAAGTCGAGAAAAAAGAAAAAAAGAAAAAAACAGACCAACCAACAACCAGACACAACACCCAGAGCAGGAATACTTATGCAGAGCAGGCATCTGATATTACTGAGACAACAAAAAGTGCTATGGAAGCATGGCCTTGACATAACACTGGCAATGGCATCCGATAAGCCAAAAAATATCCTTAAAAAGAATATTGGCACAACAGAATTTGGGCTTCAAAGAATTCCATGCATGTTTTCTTGGGAAAACTGATGAACATTCCAACTTATAACCAAACTACAAGAGCACTACAATGGCATCTAAATAACAGCCCCCAAATAACAGATCAAACAAAGAACAGCCACCCACAAATCAAACAAAGAACAACACAGATAGATAAGGAAACCAGAATAAGCAGAAGTTGGATTAGCAGAACCAGACAAGGCCAACAGTTGAGGCCACACCAAAACTGAGGCAAACAAAACACCTCAAATAGCAGCAACACCAGAATGGCAGTTCAAAACAACAGAGCCTACGTGAAATCAGAACCCAGAACAGTTCACCATACAGTAAACCAGTACAGCTAAATCCATGATCCAAACATAACATTCAGGAAATATGATGGTTTCAACGTTATAGAAAGCAAAGCACATTCACATAATTTTCTTCTTCTTTTGTGATAATTTATTATTTTCCAAAAAAATTCAAAATATAAAAAAAATGTGGGAGTGTATTTTCCAAATGATTTGAGCCAACATCAATCCATATGTTATAGTTACATGAAGTTATATATCATAAAGTGAGTAATTATAAATGACAGCAATTATGGCTTTGGTTATAATTCTTGCTTAACATAAATTATTTTTACGTAGAAAAGTTCCTAGAATTTGAATGTTTAGTATAGATTTAACTTGATGTGATGTGGACCACACCCTATATCAATGAAGATCATTGATGATGCTAATAATGACAACTATTATGACATATTGGTAGTTTACCCTTTTATTTGTTACTGGGTTCAATGTGATGATAATGAAAGCATTTTATTTTATTTTTACTTAAATTACTTCATTTTTGACGCATGGTGGCATAGGCAGCATCAGAGCTAATTCGAAGTTCTGTTGAGCCAATTCTCGAACAATATAGATCAGTTATCTTATCATCTCTCAAGTTTTCAAAGTTGACTCTTGGTACTGTGGCTGCACAATTCACAGGTTTGTTTGATTTCTGTTTGATCTTTGATGAGGAAGTTTAACTAATTTTTAACTAGTTAAATAAGGAAGTTTAACTAATTTTTATCCCAATGCTTTCATGGATTTTGGAAAGAATTGTACTTCTCAATTTACAATTACATTCTTCGGAGAAAATCAAATGAGAAAAGAATGGCCTATCAAATTGGATTGGTCTAAAGTTATTGCACATTAGCAAGTCAGAATTCACTCCACAACTTCTGTTTCTTTAATCTTCAAAAATATATATATTTTATTTTTCACTTTATGGAATTATTATGGCCAGAGGTAGAGTCAATCATCTTCAAGAATAGACACAAGAATTGAAGGAAATAATTTAAATTTATTTGGACCATTAATTTTATTTTATTTTTAATCTTTTTTAAGGGATTGATAGAAAATTGTTGATCTTTTTAGGAGTTCCAATTATTGAAGGCGATGCTAAGGGAATCACGATGGAATTGAAAATGCAATGGGATGGAAAGTATCATACTTGATGTTAAAACTAGAGTCGCCATTGGATTACCTACACAGGTGATCTTCAACTTATTTCTCATATCAATAAAACTTTTTCCTAGTAGCAAAACTATTACAAAACTACTCTAAAATTTATTTGATTTTCACTTTTTATTTATTTATTTATTTATTTATTGTGTATATAGTACTTCTAATACTTATTTTACAAATCTATTTTGTTCAAAAATTGGACAAATTTTGAATTACTCATATATGAACTTGCAGATTATTGAGAATTGGAAGATTCAAAATTTATTATGCTCAAAACCTAAACAAATTTAGAACCAACTCAGCTATGAACTTGCAGATTTTGAATGTTTTAGTTAAAAACAAAATAATTCATGTTGCCCAACCAAACAGGCTCTAAGTTGAACAATTCCTCTGTCATTCAGCATCTTAGCAAAAGTAAAAAAAGCATAGTCATCAATTTATTTAATGCCTAAAATGTATTGAAAACCCGTAAACTAATAGCTCTTTCCAAATTCAATCAATGAACCAAACTGAAAGAAAACCAGTAACATAGACAATAAGATAAGCCAAAACCACTAACAAAATGCGCAAGCAATGATGCTACCAATTCCCATTGTCAATTGTCAATTATACAAGTTTAAGAGAACTATTCAAGATCATGAAACATATGGTAAAAAGGTATATTGGCTAAGCATCAATGCATAATAATACTTCAAAAATCGCCCGCAATGCCAACTATATAAGATGATGATACTAATAGACACCACTTAAAACCCATCAAAATTCATGGTCTCACTTTTTCTTTTTCTTTTTTAAAAAAGTCAATTACAAAAAAGCAAAAGTACCAAAATCACACTTAAAATGAAAAAGGTCCACCCCATTCAATAATGCACTTGGCTTCATTGAGACAATTAGCATCAGATGCTCATACATACATACAAATATACAAATACAAATCTATACAGCATAAACTGAAAATAATAGCATACATAAACACGTATAATATAATCAAATAAAAAGAGAAAGGAAAGATCTGAGAAAGGAAAATGAGCAAAAAACTCACAACTCCAGTTGGAGAATAGGTTATGACAGTGAACTTGTGGTCGCTCTAGTAGTCCTTGTAGAGAAGATCTAGCATTAAAATTAAACAATTAAATCACTCAAAATATACAATCAACACACCAATAACTCAACAAGAAACATGGATACATGATTCATACACGTATACACAGAGAGAGAGAGGGAGAGAGAGAGAGAGAGAGAGAGAACCTCGTGCTTTCTTGCCAATTTCAGTGTAAAGACCAGGACCTTTGGCCATGATTTCCTGTACAAATGGAGACCAAAAAACACAGAATCGAGAGAGAGAGAGAGAGAGAGCTCTGTTCCAACCAAACAGCACAGAGATGCGATTTAGGGCTATATATATAAAACCAGAAAGCCCTACTTCTTCAGACTTTTCTTAATGGTGTGTGCGACGACTGCTTCTTCTTTGGAGAATCTAGACCGTAGATTTTAACGAGAAGGAGTGACAGGGTAGGACTTGGAGGCCAGGCAACATCGGAAGATCTGCTGCTGCTCCAACGCTGCTTCTCCTCCTCCGACGCTACTCCTCTCCCGACAACGACGCTAGGTTTGAGATTGGGGATGGGGAGGGAATCGAAAAAAAAGGGGCGGGAATAAAAAATTAAAAATAAAAAAGTTTTTTTTTTTTTGGATCAGAAATGAAATTTAAATAACAAAATAACCTCATTTAATTTTTTTTTTTTTTTTTTTGCGACGAGGGTTACCGTCGTCAAAATTTTTTATTTTTTGTTAAAATATATATTTTTTTGTAGTTAATGAATTTTTAAAAAAAAAAATTCCTTTTTTTTTAGTTACTAAGATTGAAAATTTATTTGTTTTATTTTTATTTTAATGAAAAAAAAATATTATTATTTTTTATTTGGTAGAAGTAGGGGTAATATTTTAATGAAAAATATTTCCACTAAAATAAAAGTTAATTTTCTGTGGTCAATAAAAAATATTTTTCTGCGGCCCATTTTTTTTTTTTTGTTATTAAAAATCATGAACTAATTTTCTGTGGTAGAGAAGAGGGAGCGGCAGTAGTGGTGAAGGTGGTGGATAAGAGATGATGGTGGTGGTGGTAGTGGTGATGGCGAAGGAGATTAGTAGTGAAGTTGTGGTAGCGATAGAGTAGATGGAATGGCAGGGGTGAAGGAGAGGTAATGGTAGTAGTAGTGGTAGTGGTGGTAATGGTGGTAGTGGAGTGGTGGCAATGGTAGTAGTAATGGTAGTCGTAGAGGTGAAGTGGCGACAGTGGTAGTAATGGTGGTAGTGGAATGGCGTTTGCAGTAGTGGTGAAGGTGGTAAAGGAGATGGGTGGTGAGAGAAAGATAGAGAGATGAGTGAGAGACAAATAAATGAGAGAGACAGAGACATAGTGATGAGCGAGAGAGAGACAAAGTGGTCACTAAAAGTATATTTTCTTGTAGTAGATAGATAAATCGAGAGGGAGCTCAATAAATAGAGAAGACGGAAGGGAGAGAGTGAGCAACGCGAACACAATGGAGGGTGAGAGAGATAGAGAGAGAAAGAGAAGGGAGAGAGAGGGAGAGAGAGGGAGAGAGAGAGAGACAAAAAGATAAAGAGATAGAGAGTGAGAGACAGAAAAAAGACAGAGAGATAAGAGATATGAACGAGATAGACAGAGAGAAAGAGAGATAGAGAGAAGAGAGATGAGGGAGAGAGACATAGAGAGAAGAGAGATGAACGAGAGAGATAGAGAGAAGAGAGATGAGCGAAAGACAGAGAGAGATGAGAGATGAGAGAGATAGGGAGAAGGGAGATGAGCGAAAAAGACAATGAGAGAAAAGAGATGAGAGAAGAGATAGATGAGTGAAAGACACAGAGAGATAGAGAGAGAGATTGACAGAGAGAGAAGAGTGATGAGTGTGAGAGAGAAAGAGAAGAGAGAGAGGAAGATGAAAAAATGGGTGAAAAGATATAGACAGAGACAGAGAGAGAGAACAAAAAAGAGCGAAAAGAGATAAACGAGAGAGAGACAGGGAGAGATGAGCGAGAGAGAGAGAGAAGAGAGATGAGAGAGATAAACAAAAGAGAGAGGGACGAAAGACACAAAGAGAAAGAGAGAGAGAGAGACAGACAGACAGACAAAGAAGAGTGATGAATGAGAGAGAAAAAGAAGAGAGACAAAGACAGAGACACAGAGAGAAAGAGAGAGACAGACAGATAGAGAAGAGTGATGAGTGAGAGAGAGAGAGAGAGAGAGAGAAGAGAGACAGAGAAAGAGATAGGAAGATGAAAAAATGGGTGAAAAGAGAAATGTTCAAAAGAGTAAAACTACGTCTTTTTTTCTTTTCTTTTTTTTTTTGGTAATAGAAAAATAACGTTGCATTTATTTAAACCATTTTGTGAATATATATATATGAAGCCGTCTCAAAGCCACAATATATATATATATATATTTTTTTTTTGTGCAACGGTACCTATTACGGTTGCAAAAAACTATTCTTTTTTTTTTTTTTTGCGGCTGCAGCTGGTACCGTCAAAAAAACTCTATTTTTTGCAACGACAAGTTGTGCCGTCTCAAAATGTCACATTTTTTTGCGACAGCAAGTTGTGCCGTATCAAAAAGTCACATTTTTTTTGCGACGGCAAGTTGTGCCATCTCAAAAGGTCACATTTTTTGCGACAGCAAGCTGTGCCATCTCAAAAAGTCACATTTTTTTGCGACGGTAAGTTGTGCCGTCTCAAAAGGTCACATTTTTTGCGACGGCAAGCTGTGCCGTCTCAAAAAGTCACATTTTTTAGCGACGGCAAGTTATGCCGTCTCAAAAGATCATATTTTTTGCGACGGCAAGCTGTGCCGTCGCAAAAAGTTTCGTCTTTTAAGCCCACTTTTCTTGTAGTGATGTGAGAGGGGTGGTATTTATAAGACTTGGGAGGGAGGAGTTAATTTATATATATAAAAAAATAAAATAAAATAAAAATTGATTGTTGGTGGAATTAACGGTTATATGACTCTTTCAAATTGTTTTGATTTAAATTTTTGACCATTGCACTGACAAGAGAGGTAGGGCGCCATTGGGGTCGAGTCGAGCCAGATGGGGAAGAAAATTTCGGGGCGAGCTCACGGGATGGGTCACACTCCATAACACCAGGGTCGGGCCGGGCTCTAGAACACATATCTTAGGTTGGGTTTAGGCTCGAGCCTAGTTCTGCCTACCCAGGGCACGAGCGGACTTGGGGTGTGCCGCGAGCTCGTGGGCCAAATTTACACCCCTATACGTGGGTAGTGGTTATGGGATATATGATTAGTGGTTATGATATATGTGATATTGATTATGAAACAATGGGTGTTGGTTATGAGATGTGGTTATAACATACGCGGGTAAAGGTAATAAGATATATGATTAGTGATTATGAGATATGTGATTTTGGTTATGAGCAGAGTGGTATAGTTATAAGTCAAAGAGTGTTTGGTTATGAGATATGTGATTAGTAGTTATGATATATGTGATGTTGGTTATGAGATATGTGGGTAATGGTTATGAGCAAAGTGGTGTCAAAGGGTGTTTGGTTATGCTATATGTGTTAGTGGTTATAAGATATGTGGGTAATAATTATGAGCACAGTGGTGTCAAAGGGTGTTTGGTTATGCTATATGTGTTAGTGGTTTATGAGATATGTCAGTAATGGTTATGAGCAAAGTGATGTCAAAGGTGGTTTATGAGATATGTGAGTAATGGCTATGAGCAAAGTGGTGTCAAAAGGGTGTTTGGTTATACTATATGTATTAGTGGTTATGAGATATGTGAGTAATGGTTATGAGTAAAGTGGTGTCAAAGGGTGTTTGGTTATGCTATATGTGTTAGTGGTTATGAGATATGTGGGTAATGGTTATGAGCAAAGTGGTGTCAAAGGGTGTTTGGTTATGCTATATGTGTTAGTGGTTATGAGATATGTGGGTAATGGTTATGAGTGGTTATGAGATATGTGGGTAATGGTTATGAGTAAAGTGGTGTCAAAGGGTGTTTGGTTATCCTATATGTGTTAGTGGTTATGAGATATGTGGGTAATGGTTATGAGTGGTTATGAGATATGTGGGTAATGGTTATGAGCAAAGTGGTGTCAAAGGGTATTTGGTTATGCTATATGTGTTAGTGGTTATGAGATATGTGGGTAATAGTTATGAGTGGTTATGAGATATGTGAGTAATGGTTATGAGCAAAGTGGTGTCAAAGGGTATTTGGTTATGCTATATGTGTTAGTAGTTATGAGCTATGTGGGTAATGGTTATGAGCAAAGTGGTGTCAAAGGGTGTGGTTATGCTATATGTATTAATGGTTATGAGTTATGAGATATTGGTTATGTGACTAGTGGTTGTGAGATATGTGATGTTGGTTATTAGATATGTGACTAGTAGTTATGAGATATGTGATGTTGGTTATGATCAAAGTGATGTGGTTATGAGCAAAAAGGTGTTAATTATAAGATATGTGATTAGTGGTTATGAGATATGTGATGTTGGTTATGACTCAAAGGGATTGGTTATGAGATGTGGTTATGATGTATGTGGGTAGTAGTTATGAGATGTGTGATTAGTGGTTATGAGATATGTGATATTAGTTATGACAAAAAGGTGTTGGTTATGAGATATGTGACTAGTGGTTATGAGATATGTGATGTTGGTTATGACTCAAAGGGATTGGTTATGAGATGTGGTTATGAGATATGTGATCAATAGTTATGAGATATGTGATATTTGTTATGATCAAAGTGGTGTTGGTTATGAGATATGTGATTATGAATATGAAATATGTGATGTTAGTTATGACTAAAATGGTGTTGGTTATGAGATGTGGTTATGAAATATGTGATATTAGTTATGAACAAAATGGTGTTGGTTATGAGATGTAGTTATAGCTAAGTTATGATCAATTTGATTATAGTTATGAAGAAATATGATTTTAGCTCATAACTATAAAAAGTGACCTGTTTAGCAGGTCACTTTTAATGATGTGGCTCAATCCTAACCATTGATTTTGTATGTACCGTACATTTTTTATACAAAATGTACTATAGACTTTCCCATGAATAACATGGTTGGGGTTTCTAGTTTGAGATATACTTATACCCAAATGGAAAGAGTGAGAAAATCATGCCCAATGAACAACAACAATCCTGTTAAAAGAAAGGGGAGAGATATCCTGAGGCGAATTCTTATGACACGACGCTTAACAACATGAGAATAAAAGATTCCAAGGCGAAAAATGCTGTGGGTTATGCACATCCCGTGTTGGTGGGGGATAAAAGTTATGAAGACGGTTCCGTGGTCGTGTTCAGATCAGCGCGCGATGAGTCTGAAATGGAGGCAAAGAGAAGCCATACTGGCCCATTGAATATAAGCTATGCCATAAGTATTTATGACATTTCATCTCTTACTAATTTTTCCTCCATCAACATACTTCAAATTTCTGCAGAAGGTGTCTATGATGAGGAAACAGGAAATCTCCGTATGGTAAGGTGTACAAAGCTGAGTAAAGATGATCAGAGATCAAAAACTGAATCAATGGACTGTGAGGTGGTTGTGAAATTCCAATACCAACGGATGAATTCAAAAAATAGGGGTCAAATCAAGGGAACCATTGAGAGTATGAGGAAGGAAATCGATGCTCATTACTTCGCCCAATTGGAAGTGTCTGCATCGACTTACTACACCGACGATGCGAGGGATTCAATATGGCGAATGGATTTGGAAATCGCCATGGTTTTGATCTCTAACACGCTAGCTTGTGTCTTCGTGGTGTTACAAATCTTTTATGTGAGGAAAAACCCAGGATTGCTTCCCCTCGCGTCTCTTGTCATGCTTGTGATCCTTGTTTTCGGGCACATGATTCCACTTGTGTTGAACTTTGAGACTCTCTTCTTGGGAAAGCGCAATAGTTGTAGCCAATTGCTCTGGAGTGGTGGATGGTTTGAAGGTTTGAAGTTAATGAGGTGATTGTCAGAATTGTCACAATGGTGGCTTTCTTGTTGCAATTCCGACTACTCCAATTGACATGGTCTGCGCGATTGGGAGGCGAAAAAGGTGAAAACAACCAAAAGACCTCGTGGGTTGCTGAGAAAAAGGCTCTATTTGTGTCAATACCATTATACATAGTTGGGGTTTTGGTTGCATTGTTTCTCAATTTGAGGAACAGTAAGTCCGACAATTCAATGTATTCTTCCTATGGTGTAGCTGCTACTATTGTTGTACATCGGCAAAATTCTCTATGGGGGGCTCTAAAATCTTATGGTGGTTTGGTCCTTGATGGGTTCCTCTTCCCTCTAATCCTCCTCAACATGTTCCGAATTTCAGGCGAAAAACCCCTTTTGCACTCGTTCTACATTGGAACAACATTTGTTCGCTTGTTACCACACGCGTACGATCTTTACAGGGCTCACAACTACGCTCGTGAACAATTTGAAAAGTCATATATCTATGCAAACCCGAGTGCAGATTATTATTCCACGGCTTGGGATGTCGGAATTTATTGTGGGGGTGTAGCATTCGTAATCATCATTTATTTGCAGCAGCGATTTGGGGGCCGATTTTTCCTTCCCCGGAGATTTAGGGAGGCAGAAGCAGTGTATGAGAATGTGCCTGTGGTAAGCAGTGAGTAAATTGTTAAGAGGAAATAAGCTTTTAAAATAATTGTTTGTTTTGCAAGTATAGGTTTTGTGTGTTCTAACCTTGTAAGTTTGTGCTAAGCCATCTCTGTCTATGTATCTTGAACAAGAAAAAAATGATATCTTGTGTATCTAGTTGCAGTAAGGTGCAGCTTCTGTTTGTTTTGACAGAAAATATTTTCTTAGGCAAAACTTTTCTGGGAAAATATCTCCTGCAGAAAATGTGTTTAATTTTTTTTCCAATATCAAGAATGGTACATGAAGGTTTATTGCTATGATTCCTTTGAAATCTAAAGAAATAATTGCATAGATTTACATTGCTGAGTGAAGGAATGTGAATAATGGAAGAGAAAATTGTGGAAGGCAAAGAACAGGTAATGAAAGAACAGAATTAGATTAGGTTCATTCGATTAGATTTTCCATTTCACTAAGCTATCAACATTAACATTTACTAATGAGATAGTATGAATTATTTGATGAGATTAGGGGAGATTCTCTCCTAATCTATTATGATTTGTTTGGATTATCCTTTTAATTCATGGTATAAATTAACACTATAAATACCTATTTGACAAAATGCCATCAACCAACCAATTTTAGTTAAAGAAGTTAATTTATATACACTACTTTCCAGGATGATGGATACATATTGAAATTTTAAACTACTGATACGATACACTAATTTGTCAAAACATACCATTTAGACCTTATTCTTCATGGAAACAAGCCATCAATCTGATGAATCTTCAGTCCCCGAATGCCATGACAACGTAGATGAATCAAAGAGCCAAAGAAATCAAATCAAGCATACTCTCAATACTTCCTAGTGACACAAATTGAATAATCAATCACTTTCATATGTACCAAGGCTTTTGGTACAACACATATGGCCTAAAATCAGTCAAGCTAGTCCAGCAACAATTTAAACCTAGACCGACTGATGTCCTCCTCAGCAAGATCCCAAAATCGGGCACAACATGGGTCAAGGCCTTGTGTTTTGCCATCGTGAACCCAAACAAATTTCAATACCTTACGCAGCCTTTGCTAACCACAAGCCCACATGAATGTATGCTGACCAAAACCCAGAAAACCCAATTTTGGATCTTCCTTCGGTGGTCACACACATTCCTTACACCTAGTTACCAGAGTCAATATTGACTTCCTATTGTAAAATTGTTTACATGATCCGAAATCCAAAAGATGTGTTTGTTTCTCTATGGCACTTCATGAATAAAATGACATGGAAGGACGTGCAAGCATTGTCCTTAGATGAGATGTTTGAACCTTTTTTCCAAAGGGCTCTCGCTATATGAACCCTTTTGGGACTATGTGTTGGGGTATTCGAAAGCAAGCATAGAATTGCTTGATAAAGTTTTTTTTTTTTTTTTTTGTTGAAGTTTGAGGATATGAAGACGAGACCGATGATATGGGTAACAAAATTAGCAGAGTTTCTAGGTTGTCCTTGTTGACTCCAACCCATATGGAGTAGTTGGAGGTTGGAGGTTGTGTCTCCAAGTCAAGAAGAGGGAAGTTGGCAATTGGTAACTAGGCAGCCCAATTACTCTTTCACTTGACTTTGTTTCCTCTTTTTTATGTATAAATAGAGGCTGAGAGGAAGAGAAGAATAACACAGAAAAGGAAGAAAACACAGAGTGTATGTATTTGTGAGGTGAGAGTGCAATAGAGAGAGAGTGAGGTGTGAGTTGTAATCTCCCTCCGAGAAAAATTCTATAGTAGATATCTCTCCCGTGGATGTAGGCAATTGCCGAACCACGTAAATCTCTTGTGTTATTGTGTGTGATTAATTTCTGGTGTGCCTTGATCCTAACAAGTGGGATCAGAGCCTTGTCAGTTGCGTTTCGAAAAAACAAAGTGCGATTTTTCGAAACTGCTAGAAATCAAGTTGCTTAAAATTCACTTTTAAGAACACCAGGAGCAAGCTCTTGCTAAGAGGAGTCCAGAACTGCAAAGAAGAAGCCCAAAATCATCACCACGTGCCCTCACGCGCATCCTACACAAAGCGCGTAAAGCCCAATCTCTTACACATACTTCACGTGTCGTTAGCCTTGCCGGCGTGTCAGTCCAGACTCAGTCATGCTCTTCATGCGCGGGGAAAACGGAAGATGAGCCACGTTAGCACCACACCAGAGCCGCGTCAGCCACGTGTTTGACACGTCATCGACACGTCATCATACGAGTGTCACTACGTCAGTAGCCACGTGTCATTACGTCATCAGCCACGTATCACTAGAAAAATCACGTGTCTGCCACGTCAACTCGTCCCAGTTGACCAGTCAACTCGTCAGAGGAGTGATCCAGTGTTGTGCGGCTAAGGTACACCCATAGATCTGAACTGTCCAAACTGTTTTGGCTTGATCTGAGCCATTTGAAGTCCGATTTTGCCGATCCAATATTAGTTTTCAACTATTTGAAGCATTCCAGAGAGATCTGTACAGTTAGATTTTTTATTCAGAATTTTTGTAAAAAGTAAAAAGACGATGGAAGAATCTACTTCAACTTCAAGATCCATGATCAAGTTGAATCCTTTCAATTATGCAATCTGGAAGCCGCAGATGGAAGATATCCTATATTATAAAGACTTGTTTGACCCTATTGCTTTAAAAGGGGTTAAACCGAAAGAAGTGAATGATGAAGACTGGATAAAGATGAATCGGAAGACTGTTGGTTGTATCAGGCAATGGATAGACCACAGTGTGTTCCACCACGTCACCTAGGAGACAGATGCATATGTCCTTTGGACAATGTTAGAAGGAATGTACTAGTCAAAGACCGCCCGAAACAAAGCCTTGGTAATGAGAAAGCTTGTAAATCTGAAGTTGAAAAATAGTGTGTCTGTCGCCGAGCACACCAGTGAATTCAAGAATCTGGTAAATCAACTTGTAACCATCATGAAGCCCTTGGACGATGAAATGCAAGCCGTACTACTGCTCAGTTCTTTACCAGATAGTTGGGAGACATTGGTGGTTTCTTTCAGCAACTCTGCACCAGAGGGGAAGTTGACCATGAGCATGGTCACAGACGCCATGTACAATGAAGAGACAAGAAGGAAAGATATGGGAGATAATCAGTCCTATGCTCTTGTCACAGAAGATAGAGACAGAGGTAAAGGAAGAGGCAGAGGTAGATGAAGAAGTAAAAGTAGAGGTAGATGGAACAACAGGAGTAAATCTAGAGACAGTAAAAGTCAAGGTAACTCTAACTTCACTTGCTTTCACTGTGGCCAGGAGGGTCACATAAAGAGAAACTGCCCAAGTCGAAAAGATAAAGGCCAAAGTAGTAAGTCAAAGGGAGACGAGAACACGACAACCATAACAATTGATGAAATACTTCTTGCAGTTGGTGAAGAGGAAGATTGCCTTCACATGGCTGACCACAGCTGTACAGAGTGGGTGATAGACATAGCTACATCCTATTATGTCACTTCCCACAGAGACCTCTTTAGCTCGTACAACGCTAGAGATTTCGGCACTGTTCGAATGGAGAATTCTAGCTATTTGAAGATTGTGGATATTGGAGACATTAGTATTCAGACTAATGTCGAACATAAGCTGGTTCTCAAAGATGTGAGGCATGTTTCAGATTTGCGCCTCAATCTTATCTCCGGAAGCGCCCTGGACCGATAGGGCTATACAAGTACATTCGAAAATGGCTGTTGGAAGTTGACAGGAGGAGCTTTGACAATCGACAGAGGAGAGATGTCTTCAACACTGTACAAGACTCAAACGAAGATCTGTCTAGAAAGTCTTAATGCAGCAAAAGACAAGGAGTCACTGGACTTATGGCACAGAAGATTGGCTCACATGAGTGAGAAGGGATTGCATCTGTTGGCTAAGCAATCCAAGATACCCTTATCCAAAGGGAGTGTTCTGAAGTCATGTGATCATTGCCTTTATGGCAAGCAGCATCGAGTATCATTCAGTTCAACGAGCAAAAGGAAAACAGAAGTGCTCAGTATGGTATATTAGGATGTTTGTGGCCCAATCGAAGTGGAGTCACTTGGCGGCCGTAAGTATTTTCTGACCTTCATTGATGATGCATCAAGGAAGTTGTGGGCGTATTTCCTGAAGACGAAGGATGAGGTATTCCAGCACTTTCAAGAGTTCCATGCAATGATGGAAAGAGAGACCAGGAAGAAGTTGAAGTGTCTTCATACAGACAATGGTGGTGAGTACACTTCCAATGCTTTTGAAGCATATTGTGTTAGCAGAGGTATCCGGCACGAGACAATAGTTACCGGTACCCCACAACACAATAGAGTGGCAGAAAGAATGAACCGCACTATTATTGAAAGAATCAAATGTATGCTCAGAATAGCAAAGTTGCCAAAGTCATTATGGGCTGAAACTGCCCGCACAGCTTGTTATTTCATCAACAGCTCGCCTTCAGTCCTGTTGAATTTTGAGATACCTGAGGAAGTCTGGTCTAGAAGAAAGGTATCATATTCTCACTTAAGAGTTTTCGAGTGTAAGGCGTTTGCACACATCTCCAAGGAAAATAGATAGAAGCTTGATGACAAGTCCACTCTATGCATATTTGTGGGCTATTCAGATGTAGCATTTGGGTACAAGTTGTGGGACCCAGTGAACAAGAAGATGTTCAGGAGCAGAGATGTTGTGTTCCATGAAGACCAGATAGTAACAGATTTTGAGAAGTCTGCAAAGTCTAGAGATGTCATCACTCCAGACTTGTTCCCATCTCCCGAGCCATCACAAAATGCTAGATGTGATGATATGTAACAAGAAGTGTCAGAGTTGCAGGATCCTATGCCAGAAATTGAGGATCAGGAAGAAAGAGATGAAGACCCAGATGAAGAGGGTGTTGAGTAGGGGGAGCAATTCCCTCAACCAGAGGTGACTGGGCCTCAGTTGCGGAGATCTGAAAGAGCTGCCATGCCATCAACCAAATATCCTACTTCTCAGTATATTCTGATTACTAATGAGGGGGAGCCCGAGAGTTTTTCAGAAGCAAAGAGTCATACAAAGAAAGACTGTTGGATGCAAGCCATGAGGGAAGAGATGAGTTCTTTGTAGAAGAACCACACTTATGAGCTTGTTCCACTTCCAAAAGGCAGGAGAGCCTTGAAAAACAAATGGGTGTACAAATTGAAGAAAGATGGCAACGATAAAATACTGTAGCATAAAGCTCGCTTGGTGGTCAAAGGTT
Source organism: Camellia sinensis (assembly GCF_055761805.1). Taxonomy (NCBI): domain Eukaryota; kingdom Viridiplantae; phylum Streptophyta; class Magnoliopsida; order Ericales; family Theaceae; genus Camellia; species Camellia sinensis. The sequence goes on from NC_138967.1 coordinate 175,399,476, forward strand.
TTGGGCAAAAGAAGGGAATTGATTTTGATGAGATCTTCTCCCCAGTTGTGAAAATGACTTCCATTCGAGTAACTCTGTGATTAGTAGCTTGCTTGAATCTAGAGGTAGAACAGATGGATGCTAAAACTGCCTTTCTCCATGATAATTTGGAGGAAGAAATCTACATGGAGCAACCAGAAGTATTTGAAGTTAAAGAGAAACAGAATCTAGTCTGCAAACTGAAGAAGAGTCTCAATGGCCTAAAGCAGGCACCGAGACAATGGTACAAGAGTACACAGTACTTTGACATGGTAGTAGACCAATGTGTATATTTCTGAAGGTTTGCGGATGGAAACTTTATCATCCTACTGTTTTATGTCGATGATATGCTGATCATTGGACAGGATATTGCTATGATCAACAAGTTGAAAAAGGACTTGTCATAGTACTTTGACATGAAGAATTTGGGCCCTGCACAGCAAATTTTGGGCATGAAGGCTGTTCGTGACAAGAAAGCCAAGAAGATATGGCTGTTACAAGAAAAATATGTTGAACGGGTGATTGAAAGGTTCAACATGAAGAATGCCAAGCCAGTCAGCACACTACTGGTCAATCATTTCCATGTGACAAAGCGTTCGTGTCCCACCACCAGCTTTGAAAGGAAAGAAATGGAGGCAATCCCTTATTCTTCCGCAGTAGGGAGTTTGATGTATGCAATGGTGTGTACCCGACCAGATATAGCTCACGCAGTTGGCGTTGTGAGAAGATTACTCGCCAATCTAGGAAAGGAGCATTAGGAGGTAGTCAAATGGATTCTTCGGTACTTGAAGGGAACTTCAAAGATGTGTCTATGTTTTGGGGGAGCTAAACCAATTTTGGAGGGTTTTACAGATGCTGATATGGCGGGTGATCTTGATGGCAGAAAGTCTACATCAAGATTTCTATTCACTTTTGCAGGGGGAGCTGTTTCATGGCAGTCCAAACTACAAAAGTGTGTTGCTTTATTTACAACAGAGGCAGAGTACATTGCTACCGCAAATGCTGGAAATGAAATGTTGTGGTTAAAGCGGTTTCTCTAAAAATTTGGTCTACAGTAGAAAGAGTACAAGGTACATTGTGATAGTCAGAGTGCAATTAATCTGAGTAGGAATTGCATGTACTATTCCCGCACAAAGCACATTGATGTTCGGTATTATTGGATACTAGAAGTGATGGAAAAGCAGCTGATGAAGCTAGTGAAGATTCACACGGACAAGAATCCTTCTGACATGATGACCAGGGTTGTCACCAGAGACAAACTGAAAGTTTGCAAGAATCTGACCGGGATGGATTTCAAGTAAGAAGTCAGTTATCCATATGGGCGTAGAGGGGGAGAATTGTTGACTCCAACCCACATAGAGTAGTTGGAGGTTGGAGGTTGTGTCTCCAAGTCAAGAAGAGGGAAGTTGGCAGTTGGTAGCTAGGCAGCCCAATTACTCCTTCACTTGACTTTGTTTCCTCTCTTTTATGTATAAATAGAGACCGAGAGGAAGAGAAGAATAACACAGAAAATGAAGAAAACACAGAGTGCATGTATCTGTGAAGTGAGAGTGCTATAGAGAGAGAGAGTGAGTTGTGAGTTGTAATCTCCCTCCAAGAAAAATTCTATAGTGGATATCTCTCTCGTGGATGTAGGTAATTGCCAAACCACGTAAATATCTTGTGTTATTATATGTGATTGATTTCTAGTGTGCCTTGATCCTAACAATCCTTTATCGTTTAATGAAGAAAGGAAAGATACGGTGCATGAAATTCCGTTTGGCAAGATAGGTTTTGAGCTTTTTTTGTTAAAATAGCCATAAAAAACAAAATAGACTTTTTAGCCTAATAAGACAAAATATCACATCCAACATATAATCATTACATTCTTTCTATCACAAAAAGTCAAAAAGGCCAAAAGCCCTTCCCAAACCAGGCTTTTTAGCCCCACGCTAAAATAGCCAAAAAGGCCAAAAAGCCAAAAAGTCGTTGTGTAGTTTTCAGAATTGGTCCTGAGCTAAGGCCATTGAGGTCTCAGCCTTAGGTTCCAAAAGATTGGTCCAAAATAGGGCTTCCAAATTTAGAAAAATATTAGAGTATATTACGAATATAAACAAATCCAAATTATTTTTGTTATTTTAGGACCAATCTAAAGGATCGAAAAATGTCCTGTTGAGTCCATATTTGGATTATTTTAGGACCAATCTAAAGGATCGTCAAAGCAATAGACCTCTCCAGACAGGGCAATCAGGGGGTCTACAAGATACAATGCCTATTAAACTACAACCTCTGGAAAGCATTGGGAATCCGGACGTTTACAGCAACAATGTATACGTGGCTGACTTTCAGTGGTCGCAGAAGCCTGTCGGAGACTGTATTTACCCAGATTATTGCACGCAGGATGACGATCAAATTATCCAGCTTTGGGATTATTAGCCCTGTAAACTATTGTCTCGCACTGACCATTGTACTCGACGAGCTTTCATATTATGTAAAAGATTGGCGATGGGACAATATTTATGTAAATTTTTATGATTAAATAAAAATGCAGTTTTATTGAATTTATGCGTCTTAATAAATTCGATTTCTGAGCAGGTTTAAGCTGGATAAATGGGCTGTAATTGGTAAACAGTCTAACGGCCCAATTACAACAATGAGGCCCATTTAATGTTTATTAGTTATTTTAAAATAGGCCCAGACATATGGTACATCAGCCCATTAGAGATAGGCCCATCAGTAACCGGCCCATCCAAACTATGAAAGAAGTGGACACTAGAGAGAAGGCCCAAATTTTATTGCGATTAAGACAGTTACAAAATAATAATTTGCATTTTATTTTTATGATCCGACCATCCACAACCAGAACGCACAGGCTCGGTGATGTAGCAGACATCGGCGACAGAACACCTATCTGCACGTTGCTCCATCGTCTGCATAATTGGAGTCGTCGCTGGGGTTTCTGTTTCGGAAACCGTTTTCAGACCGGCGAATAGAGCATCTTCTTGCCGCTGTAAGGCGTTGATGAGCCGGATTAAATTTTCAGCGTTGTTTTCGCCGACGACCAACAAGGACCAATGCAACAGTAATAGATCCGGCTTGTATTTTAAAATCAACCGCCAAAATTGGCCTAGATCTCCACGATCCATTTGCAAAATAATTCAAACTCCCCCAATTATTTTGGCTTATATAATTTCCCGCCTGCGCTTGCCTTTTTCGATTTTTAATCCTGGCCGCAGATCGGGGAGCGGCGCTTGTCTTTTTAGATTTTTAATCCTGGCCACAGATCTGGGCGCGGAGCGAAGACACTAGCCGACAACACGCCACAAAATGCAGAATGGAGCACCAATCGGGGGACGACACGTGGCGCGGGGGGAGCGTCCCAAGTAATATTAGTGGGACGCTCTTGGGCACCTATATAACTCACTCCCTAACTCTCTTCCACCAGTAAAGTTTTCAGAGAGTGACTTGCGTCATCCGAGAGAGTAAGTGACGTCATCGAGAGTGAGTTATGGCATCAATGCGACGTCGTTTTAGAGTCCAAAACAAGGACATCTTCCTCACATATGCCCGATGTTCTATACCTAAAGAGAGATTGTTAGAGAAAATTAGAGAGCTGTTCACAACCAGGCCACCAAATTATGTGAGGGTTGCACATGAATTACACGAAGACGGGCAACCACATCTCCATGCCCTTGTCCAATTTCCATACCGTTTTCAAACGCAGAATGAACGGTTCTTCGACGTTACCCACGATCGAAATAGTCGCCATTTCCATCCGAATGTACAGGGGGCCTACAACCAACAGAATGTGCTGGAATACATCTCCAAACATGGGGATTACACGGAATGGGGTGAATTCCGTGAGAGTAGCCGCTGCGCTAACCAGAATAACAAAGAAAATATATATCGGGATGCACTTGCAGCCGGCACCAAAGACGAAGCACTAGCACTGGTACGAAATGGTGACCCAAAATGTTTCTGGTTAAATTATGACAAATTGTCATCAAATTATGACCGGATTTCATTTAATCCACCATTGCCGTATGTTCATCCATTTACAGACACAGTATGGGTCGTTCCAGCAGCAATACAGCAATGGGTTGCAGACAATATAAGAGACGAAGCCCAAAGACCGCATAGGCCCAAAAGCATTATAATTGAAGGCCCATCTAGAATTGGGAAAACATGTTGGGCCCGGTCTTTGGGACCACATAATTATTATTCAGGCCACATCGACTTGAGGGACCACAAGAACGACGCTTTCTACAACATAATTGATGATGTGGCCCCACAATATTTGAAACATTGGCGCGAGTTTATTGGAGCGCAACGGGACTTTTTTTCAAATTGTAAATATGCCCGCCCAAAGAAAATAACGGGCGGGATTCCAAGTATTATATTATGCAACCCCGGAGAAGACTCCAGCTACAAAGAGTATTTGGAAAAACATGAACACGCCGGGCTCAAAGCGTGGACATACCGAAACGCAGAACTCTATACAGTCAACGAGCCATTGTTCGCCAGAACCAGTCAAGAAGAGGCATCGTAATGCCAAGAAGAAGACCCAACGCAGGAAGATATTCCATTTCCAATGCGGTTGCTCGATATTCCATACAAACGGATGCGTCGAACCACATACATTGGAGAGAGAGGACGCTGTCAGGGGTCTTTTACGATACTTTTTTAGCCTAATAAGACAAAATATCACATCAACATATAATCATTACATTTTTTCTATCACAAAAAGTCAAAAAGGCCAAAAAGCCAAAAAGTCGTTGTGTAGTTTTCAGAACTGGTCCTGAGCTAAGGCCATTGAGGTCTCAGCCTTAGGTTCCAAAAGATTTGTCCAAAATAGGGCTTCCAAATTTAGAAAAATATTAGAGTATATTACGAATATAAACAGATCCAAATTATTTTTGTTATTTTAGGACCAATCTAAAGGATCGAAAAATGTCCTGTTGAGTCCATATTTGTTTATAAGTGTAGTTTGGCCCAATTGAAATTAAAATATATGCAAAATGTTGGTGGCCCTTGAATGAGAAACACTACATACACATACAAAATGTTAGTGGCCTAAAATAGGGCCCCTAATTTTTTTTTTTCTTTCTTTATCAGATTTTAGTGAAAATAAATAAATTTGCCCTAATTTTTTTTACTTTTCTTGTTTATCAAATTTTAGTGGAATAAATAATTAATTCAATCTCAGTCACATTCATACACAACATATTCAATAAATAACAATGCAACTACACTCATAAACAACATATTCAATAAATAACAATTAATTCAATACATATCCAATACATTTTAATTGAATAAAGTTTCCGTAATTTTGGTAACTTTTTTTTTTTTTTGGTATGAATACATTTTGATATCTATTTTGGTATCAATTGACAGTAATGATATGAAATAGGGTGATTTTATTTTTCTTTGTGAATATATGCCTCCGCTTTTGTTTGGCCTTAGACTCCTGAAAACTCAGGGCCGACCTTGGTAGTTTTTTCAATTTAAGCAATTTGGAGGTAAATAAAAACGGAAGACGAAAAATAGAATTTTTTAAGTGAGATATACATGTTCATATTTGGTTATGCTTATGAATGTTTTGCGCTACCTGGTGGTTATACTCACTGTAATACCACAATATAGAAATTAGGGTTAATTTCACCTGTATTATGTAAATTATTACCAGTTTTTTTGTTCATATCTAAATTCTTAATTTGTCTATTTAGTTACTGAAGTTTTGTCCAGGTAGTCCAGTTGGAGATAATTATACAAATTAATAATTATTATATTCTAATTTGATGGCCAAAAAGATAATCTTATAATTAGGACAACTTAAATCATACAAACTGCTGGAAGATTTTCATTGTATTTAAATAGATTAAATTCTGTTGTATACTAAACAACAACTAGAATATAAAGAAATAAAGGAAATGAGAGAAAAATATTTGATTACAAAAATCAAACTAGAAATAGAATTAAATAAATAAAAACAGATTTTATTTTGTTACCCAAACAAAATTAAAATCTGATTTAAATAAATAATAATAAAACAGAAAATAAATAAATAACTTACTTAATTAATCTATTGAATATTATTCTGATCAAGTCTAGTGTTTGACACTGTGTCCTTAAGACAAATTCGTCCTCTCCACGGTGCTTTCAGAATATGGACGTCTATCTCCCAGGATGAAATGATCAACTACAAACAATAGCAGCACTACAAATTGTTTGCCTAACGAATACACTAAGTGTTTACACTCTTTCTCACAAAAATTAAATGCAGCAAAATGAAGAATAAATTTGCAGAGGAGAAGTACGAATTTTCTGAATGTAAAAATCAAATGAAGGCTGATCTATTTATAGGCAAAATTGTGGGTGTTAGTTTTGAATTAAACAGGTGCAAAACCTATTTGAACATGTATGATACCTGTTCAGTTTGAATAAACAGATACAAGTCAGTTGGGTTCAAAATTTGAACAGATAAGAACGGGAAGGGACCTGTTTGGGTGTACAAAAAAAACCGGACTAATTTATTTCTGGAATTAATTTGAATTCTGGATTTTATTTTTCCAAAAAATAAAATTAAACTCAAATGTTTTTGACCCAAAAAGATAGGTATTGGGCTGGACAAGCCCAACCCAACATCATACCACGCACCCGCGCCCAAGCCCAGGCCTAGCCCAGCCTACCCGACTGGACGGCGACCGTGTGCGTTTGTGGTGATTTTTGGGTCCAATGGATCTAGCTCATTTTGCCCATAACCTCCCTTTCTAAAACACTTGGGTACCCCACCTCAAGTTCCAATCTCGTGCCTTATAAACCCATTCAAAACTTCCTACCAAATCAATTTGGGACAAGCCTTATTCAAACCTTTAAGGATTTTTCACCAAAACTCCATTTCCATGGAGCATGCTTTGGCTTCAATTTCCCATTCACCCGGTAATGGTTTTGAGTAACCAAATATATTACGTGAATTACAACACGACATAGAACGCGTTACCACTTTGACCCGTGAAAATCAACGCATAAGTCCCACCTAAAAATAATAGACCAAAGTTAGGAAAAAAATCTGTTTTATACCCAGATTTTTCCAAACCATTTTCCAACACAAACAAACACCCTTTAAATTGATTGTGGGGGTGTAAGTTGGTCAAAATAATAATAAAAAAATAATTATTTTGTTGTATAATTTAAATTGTTCAAATTCTAATATAACATTTTTTTTTATCAAATTAGGCTTCAATAAGAATCGATTTGTAAAATTGTGCACAATTCAATCATACGGATAGAAATTATAAACTTTAACGACTAAATAGAAAAAATTGATAGTTTATGAATGAAATTAAAAAAAAAATACAAAATAAAAGTGAAATTAACCCTATAAAATTAATATTTGCCTAATACATAAATTCTACCTAGACACGGTTATATATATTTATGAGTAATTATATATAAATAAAAAATTCCTACATAATTTTTATATAGAATAATATGATTTAGGTATTGTTTGGCAACACTCACTTTTAGTCTAAAAACCAAAAATTCAACAAAAAATCTCAAAAATAAAATAGTTTTCAACTCATACAAAAAAAAGTTAAAAATTGATTTTCATTCATTTGATTTTTTCCATATCTTTTCACAAAAAAATTAAAAAAATATTCAAAAATATATCAATTTTTTAACTCAAATTTTATCCCAAAAAAACATGAAAACCCACACAAAAAAAAGTCACTTCCTAAACACCCACCATTCACTCTCAAACAAAATAACCAAAAAGATGATATTTATTTATCAAGATGACATTGTCACGTTGTTATTGTGATTTTTATTTTTTATTTTTTATTTTTGTATAAATTTTATGTATGAGTAATACTTTTTGTATTGATGGTTTGTTTAGAAATTAACTGTTTTAGTTAAATTTTTAATTTTTTAAAAAAGACATGTAAAAAATAAAAAGAGTGATGTGATAATTTAGTTTGACTTTTTGAATAACTTATTCAAAAAACTACTTCCCAAACAACCCTTTATGCTAAAAAATACCCAAATAAAAATAAAAATAAAAAATCTATCTATCTATCTATCTTCTATACTTCATATAAAGTGAACAAGTTCACTTGGTATACATGAGCTTCATTCTTTCGCCAAGTGCCAATTTCTCCATTCAAAAGGGAAGCAGAAAAAAGTAATAGTGTCAATTTCCCCATCTAAAAAAAAGTAATAATAATAATAATAATAATAACTACTAGAGGGGCAGAAGGCTTTAACACTTTCACCACTTAACATATATTTTTAATTTAAAATTAAAATTTATATTTTAAGCACACCTATTAGGTGGACATACATCCCTAATTATTATTATTATTATTATTATTATTATTATTATATATAAAATGAACAATTCATTTGATGTCCTGAAATTTCTTCTCTCCTAGTTAGATAAAGGGGGCAAATGGTATTCAAACATTAAACCTAAAACCTAATATTTGATAAATAAAATTCTTACCACTTAAGTGATGTACAACATATACTAAATAATTTGTTTTTCTTTTATTTATTTGAATTACACACACATTATGTGTACTAACTATTAAGATATCTATATATATATATATATATATGACAAGATAGTTATTTATTGAAAGAGCAATTTAGTTATCATATATAAGTTTATTATTGGCTAGTGATATAAAATATTTATTCAACATATTGATATATGGGTAGGGAAATAAAGGGTAAATTACACTGACACCCTTTGAGATTTGTCTTTAATATAAGAGCATCCATAATGGAAGTGTTAAAAATGTGTGTTAAAATGTGTTATATGACAAAAAGTAATAAAAGTGAAACCAAAAAATATGTGTTAAGAGTTTGTTGATTTACTGAGTGAATAGTAAGTGAATGGTGATACAACGGATGTATTAAGGTGCGTGTTAAGAATATATATATATATAAATAATAAATAAAATATAAAATAATTGAAGGCCCACTGCACTGTCAATGCCTCTCTCTCTTTCTGTCAGTTAACACATTTGCTTGGTAATAGCCGGCCAGCCATAAAATCATTCGGTCGCCCAAAAAAAACTATGCAATTTTTTTTTCTTGAAGGGCCCGACGTCTGGGGGGACAATGAACCGGACATCTGGCAGACGACCCCATGGTACTTGCCTCTCTCTCCCTTGCTAGCTAAAACGCTGGCTGTAGTTAACACACTATTTAATATCTGATATTAATTTTGACCACTAATGAACAACTTAGTAGCTTCATTGTATGAGCAAAATGGAACTTGGCTGGCCAAAATTTAACATCTGACACTAGTATAGGGTTAACAGCTCCATTGTGGATGCTCTAAGTACCCCCCTCACATTCTGGAAATTGCATCCCTCTTCTTAAGGTTTAAACTTACATTACAATTTAATTTTTTTCGTTAGTTAACTGTTAAATCAACAAACGGAAAAACCTAATATAAGCAATTAATTTTTTAAAATGCCTATTTTATCCTTGTTTTCCATATCCCTCTACCTTTAATTATGACATATTATGGTGTTAGTTATAACTATTGATTATAATATTATTTTGTTTATGATTCAAAAGGTATTTGATTAGAGTCCAGATCCTCTCCTTGGATCTTTTCTACTTGGCTCCTACTTGGTGGGCCATCAGGCCCACTTTTGGGCCCAATTTCAATAATTCGAACCATTCATATTTTAGGTTTTGTCGAATATATCATACCTGTAAAAAAATTAAGTTAATCGAATTTCGAAAACTATGTGTTCGAATCATCAAACTTATCAAAAAATTAATAAACAGTTTTATTTTTTTTATAAAATGATTTTTAGTTCGATGATCCGAACACATGGTTTTTTATATCCGATCGACTTGACTTTTTACAAGTATTATATACTTGACAAATCCTAAAATGTGAACGGTTTGAATTATCGAAATTGGGCCCAATGGCCCACCAAGTAAGGAGTCAAGTAGAGAAGATCCAAGGAAACGATTTGGACTCATTTGATTATACCTTATGTGGTGTTTGGTTATAACTATTTTTTTTAGTTTTGACTAAAAATGATCTAATTATAATATTTGTAATAATTAGTATCACAAAAGCTTGTGTACCATAGCATTAGCTAAATGTTTAGTAGTATAATAATATATGTATTAAATGAATTTTCGTAATTCCCTACAGATTTTCTTTACTCATCTAAGAATGTTTTTTTAAAAAAATATTTTGGTGTGAACATTAAATAATGAATTTTGTTGTAGAGTTTATGTTGATCTCAATGGAGGGTGGGTGATGGTGACAATGAAAGTAGAGCAAGGTGGATGATCGTGGCTTTAGAGGTAGAGGGTTGATGGTGGAGAGGTTGTGGGTGGGTTTGGTTTGTTGTGGGTTCCGCGGTAGAGGGTTGATGGTAGAGATGTTGTTGTGGGTTTGGTTTGTTTTGTGAGAGAGAGAGAGAGAAGATCAAGTGAGAAATATATGACAAATAAGGAAAAAAATAATCATTTAAAAAAATTAATTTTTTATATTAATTTTTTTTTTGTTAGTTGACTTAGCAATTGATTAACAAAATGATTAAATTGTAATGAAAATTTAAACCATACGAAGGAAGACGTAATTTTTAGAACGTGAGAAAATATTTATATTAAAAATAAACCTCAAAAGATTTTAGTGTAATTTATTCAAATATAAATTTCAACTACATTAAAATTAAAAAATACAAAAAGGGTGAACTCAACGCACGTTTTTCTATATTTTCATTTTTCTTGTAAACTTTACCACTATTATTCAATGTTTACAATCATTCCCCTACCTTTTTTCACAACCCTTTCCCAATTCTTTCCCACCACCCGTGTCCTATTTGATTCCCATCTAGTCATTTGCCCATCTTTACACCATTCATCTTGTCAAATTGTTTGCTCAATTTCCAGCCATTTTCCTTATCCTCTGGTCACTTCTTCCTCACCCTTTATGCCACTGTTAATACTTACTTTACCATTTTGCTCTCAATCGAAATCTTGGTAGCCTTTGGTTTTCAACTCAAATCCTGATTTGAATAAAAAATAATAATTAAAATTCATTTCAAAACTCATAATCAAACAAAGTTTTTAAAATTGAATTCTACTCCTTTTAAAATTCAAAACTAAACTTTTTCAAAATTCATTTTAAAACTCTTTTCTATTAAAAAAATTCAAAAAAAATATTTTTTTATTTTGTTCTGCAAAATTATTTTTCGATTTTTTTGAAAAAATATATTTTAAAATATTTTTTGAAAAAAAAAATATTTTTTTTTAATTTATTAGCTAAATAATTTGTTATGATTTACATATATATATATATATAGGTGATCCAAAAAAATTTTAAAAAAATTACATAAAAAAATATTCAATTTTTTTTAAATAAAATAAAATATTTAAAATAAAAAATATTTTTTTTTAATTTTTAAAAATTTTTAAAAAATAAAGCTTGCAAATATAGTAAATACAGTGCATGTATTTTCTAAATTGAGTATATTATATTAGTAATTAGTAAGATAATTCTAAATTAGAACACTTCACACTGTAAAATTTCAGTAGTTCGTACATTCCAAATTATTTACATTGCAAAATTTTAAAAATAGTTTCTAAATTGAGTTTTGTCAAATATTGATATATTCTATTTGTTATCTGTATTATTTGTTATATTTCTATATTATTTAAAGTTACTTGTATTTTTTTATTTGTTATTATTCTTATTTTTTGTTCATATATCATTTATATTTTTTTGTTATTTATAAATCATATTTTAATTTGCTTATGCACCTTATTTTGCATTCATCTTTGTTTGTTCATTTTCTAGAAATATGAATATTGTCTGGAAATAAAAATATTGTTTATGTCAACATGACATTGTTAAAATAAGTTAATAAAATTTAATATCGCTTATTGAAACGGATTATCATTATATTAACAAAAACATACATTTTCAATTAATTTTTTTTTTTTCAAAACTAAGTTGTGTAATAAGATAGAAGATGATTTTGTACTAAGTTACTTGATCATATTTATTGAGAAATATATTAATTAAGATTTTTATATCGAGTTTATTGTAGATATTTTTATATATATTATAAAAAGGGGCGATTACAATATTTTTAAAATAGTTAACTTTACATGATGGAGACTTAGTAATAATTAGGATAAATTACAAATACACTCTTGAGATTTGATTAAAATACGAATCGCCCCTGTGATTTTAGAAATTACATTCCACTCCTGATGTTTTTAATTTCATAATAAAGCGTCCATTTTATTAATAAATCACCAAGTCAATTAATAATTTTTAATGGTATCAGAACTATGTTTTAATTAATAATTAGGTAATTTTATTATTGTATTGGAGAGCAATTATAAATTTCATTTTTTTAGTTAATTCTGTTAAATAAAAAATACTAACAATGAGGTATTTGTAATTTTTCAAACCACAGAGGGCAATTTGTACTTTAAACAAACCTCAGGGGGTGCGCTTGTAATTTATCCTAATAATTAATATCTTGTTAAGTTAATGCAAACAATAAATATATCCAATTATATATTTTTTTTTTCAATTATATTGACAAAAAGTATCCGATTAATAGTAAAATTATTCATTTTTTTTGTGTGCTTATATAAATCAAAATTTAATAATTTAATAAATTTTTTTTCGATGAAAAATTACATTTATTTTTACCCTCTCAAAACTCAAATCCTCAAATCCTTGATCCGTCCTCGGGGCTACCTCTCTATCACTAAAACCCTCACTTTGCCATTAAACAACCACAAAAGCATAAGAGAAAAATAGGTTGAAAGATAGAGAAAGCAGTCAACTTGTTTGGTTTAATTTTTCAAGATTCACTTGTTAGGAAATTGATTTTTTTCTTTAATTTTTCTTGTTTTTTTATTTTCATTGAATTTTTTTAATATTTTAAATATATTTTTTTTAATTTTTAAACGTACCTAACATAAATACACTTAAAAAGTATAATATTTGTAAAAAAAAAAAATCTTGAAAAAAATTCACTAAATACCAACAATATAAAAAATACGAAAATTTAGTACATTTTTATATTATTATGTATTTATTAATTTTTTAAATTTTTTTTTTATAAATATTTTACTTTTTAGATACATCTAAATAAGGTATATCTAAAATAATAAAAAAAATTCTTAAAATTTTAAAAATATTCACTAAAAATAAATAAAATAAATAAATAAATAATTTAATTTTCAAAAAATTGAAATCAAACACAATGAATCGTGTTTTTTATAAAGAGAGACAATGCAATATACAAAAGAGACAGAAGTTGAAAAAAGAAGCATTATTAATCAAAAGAGAAGAGAAAATATATATGACATTTGTCTATATATAAACACAAATGCAAGTAAATTTACTATAAGATTGTACGAGCGCAGAATAATCTTCTCGTATAATCCTGTTGATCAAGTTCGAGCTTCTCCAAACGTCGTCACTTTACTCCCTGAAAACACAAACGTGAGCTAGTCGGCGGGTGTGTGCCAGATACCTCTCCGATGCCTAAGTCAGCAAAATAGACAATAGACAATAAACAATAAACAAATAGTTCTGTGTGTTCGAGAGTCAAAATTGTGATACCTCTACATAGGTCTTGTCATGAGCTTTTGTAGATTTTACCTGACATAATCCTAGTAGGACTCTTATTTTGCAATGTAGAGTCCTCTTAGGAATCACACTTCTAAAAGATAAAGCTTATCCTTTAACACCCTTCTCACTGCTTTAACCAAGTGAGATGGTTTTACCACGGTTGAATAACAGTATGACCGAGCTAACACTAGCCCTTTGTTATACTCAATCTAGTGCCTTTATATGCAACACCTAGCTCGGCTCTTATTCACTTGTACCTCGGTTTTGTCTGTTTAGACCGAGCTAACAAGGGCGAGGTCCAACTTGTGAAGCCCAAACACCTCGGCCCAAGCTCGTTAGTTTTTAGACCAAGCCACAGCAACTCCTATCTTGGTTCGACGTGCGGCCCAACTTCCAAAGAAACCTCTTCCTTAGCTCGGCCCAATTTATTCATAAATTACCCTCTTAATTGCCCCTTAATTCCATCTGCGCAGCATAATCTGGGATTACTTGTTACCAGCCGAGCTAAAAGTTAGCCTTCAACAGAGCTAAATTGTTATCGGGCTACTAATTTGCCCGGTCAAAAAACGTCTTTTCAGTCACTGCATATCTGAATCGCTTTCTATTCTCTTGGACACGTGGCGAGCCCTCATTGGCCGAATACAGCTGTTATAGCCGCCTTCGTACCTCGCACAATTTGAACAGTTCCACCCAAATTCACGCTTTATACGAAAACTCTATTTTTTAAATTAGTCACTCTACTATTCATTTTCTTTCTTTTGCCCTTTGAGCCTCCATTTTTGCAACCCTAGCACCTGCCAAGCTCGTGTTTCTGCTAGTACTGTTTCACTGCCTCGATCTTCGTCCCTTCAATCTGAAGTGGTAAGTGGCTTAACCTCTTCCTTTTTTCTTTGTTCATTTCATGAGCACGTATAGTATAACAATATATACACATGTTTTCTTAAACACATTCTTGTAGTTTTAACACAAATCTTCAAAACCCACACACCCAGACTTCTTAATCACACTTTATCTGGATATCACAATCAATCCGTTATGAAATCCCTTTGATCCAAAATAACACCACGACCGAACTAGGAACCTGTTTGTATTAGGTGTGCACACGACCGAACTAGAAAGCTTACCCAATGACCAAGCTATAACTTGGGGCCAATCCAACTCTCCGACCTAGCCAAAACCGAACTAAAAATGGGCTGCAACCTCTCTAGCCGAACTAGGGTTTTTTGCGTTTATTTTTCTTCTTTTTTAGCCCGGTCCAGTGATCTGGGCATAACACTTGTTATTTCCACTTTGCAGACTTGACTATGCTGGCCAGGCACGCCTTTGCACCTTGCCCCTAGGCAGCTCTGCTAAACCAAACCAACCAAAGCCCCAGTCACCCCGAGCTAGGCTTAATTTATTCACAGCCTTACGCTAATTATGGGGAAATACTGATTTTTAGTAAACTCACCCGGGGCTATTGCCGAGTTCCGCAAGGACTACAACATCCCTGACGATGTTCATCTCTCTTTAGCCGAACTAGATACCACTTCTTGGGAAAAATCGGGCTTCATCCCTTTCACCGTGGTATCGATCGTTGAAGCCGACCTTCGATTTCCCGTGCAGCCCCTTATTTGTGAATTTCTTCGGCAGACAAGACTCTGCCCCACACAACTCAGTACTAACTCTTATCGAATAATAATGGGAATAGTCGAGCTAAACCGTCAGCTCTGTCTCAACCTCGGATTGGCCGAGCTATTCTACCAATACTCACTCGACCAAAATGATGACGGTTGTGTGTATTATTTAAGAATAAGAAGAGGCCAAAAGAAAATAATAAAAGATACACCGGACAAAGACCTAAACGATGATGACTTCTTCTAGGTCTCTGGAAATTTTGAAGACCAGGAAGCCCAAATACCGGGCTATAACATAAATTGGAATAAGGGAACTGCTGGTAAAGATACCTCGGTTCGCTTTTTGTCTTGCATGAAATAATTTCCAACCGTGCTAACCGTTCACTTTTCTTCTGTGCAGACTTGAACCAATTAAAGTCCCAATACCAATACACTAATCAGGACGCCCTACGCGCCGCACTTCAGTACCGTCACTGGGGTTGGACTGAGCTACTCAACTTTAAACCGACATACACCTATAGTGGAAGGAGGAAGACCAAGGTCACTGATTTCCTTCTTGAACTGTCACTAGAACCAGATCCAACTTTACCCCAAATAAACCTCATCCCATTAACCGAAGAATAAGAAATGGCCAAGTGTCGAGCTGTCAAAGCTTTAATTACCGAAACAACTCAGGCCGGCCAAGCTCAAACCGAGGTACCACAAGCCAACCAAACAAACGAGGTAGTAATGGCCCTTCCAACGGCCCGAGCGTCGTCATCCCGGCCGAGCAAGCGTGCTCGCACTTCATCAATCGAGCCACAACACCTCATTGATGAAGATGACACAGTGCTCCCTCTACCCACGCAGCCGAGCCCAGAACCCGCGCGTTCTGACCGGGCTAGCTCCTCAGAGTGGGTTCCAAAAATAACCTACAAGAACCGAGCCATCATGAACACAAACTCAATGGTGGCTGATAAAGACCACACGCTTGCTTTCAACTTGGCCAAGAGCGTATGTCTGCCACCCGACATGGAACACCACGACCATCTTACCGAGCTCAAGGCCATCCGCTCGGCTACTAAGTCGATGGTGTTGGTAAGTGCTTAACTCTATTTGTTTATCCATTTCCATTTTTTGCAACAGTTTGCTCGGTTTTTGTCCTGATCTCTTTTCCCTTCTATAGGCCATGCAAAAGAACCACGTTACTCATAAGCGCATGCTGGAGCTGCGTAAGACAGCTCGGTTGGCTGTGGCAGACGTCAATACTAAAACATCCGAGCTGAAAGAAGCAAAGGAAAAAATGACCAGGCTCAAATCTAAAGTAGTCTGTCTTACCGAGCTAGTCAACTCGGCAGAGGCAAACAAACAGAGGGCTCTGCCCGAGCGGAAAGACCGTTATCTGCGCAAGCTGGCCAACCTCGAGAAAAAGAAAGACGCCGAGATCGCCAAACTAAACAAGAAAATAGAGGATGCTGAAGACAGGGGCTACAAGGAAGGTGAGGCCACTTATATCCTACAATGTGAAGTTGCAAAAGACATATTCTTCAAATGCGGATGGAAGGCACTGTAACAAAGCTCGGTTATGGTGAAGAAATCGAGGTTTTCCAGAACCCTCCTCTCCACTTCATTCTAACCTATATGGCAAACTATGCTAACACAGTCCAATAAAATTTCCTTCAAGAAGGGTAGGAGGATGAGGTCCCTGCTCCTGAAAACAACACTCAGCTCGGTCGCCAGTCTATCTCTCCCACTCCAGTGGACTCCAGCCCACCTTTGCCTGTTGTGACTACCGTGGTGCTTTCGACCGAGCTCAACCAAGGGGCGCTTTCCACAACCGAGCTACCTTTGGGTGAAACCCGAGTTGATTTGGACACCGATTTGGAAGATCTTTTCTCTTGATTGTTCTTTTTCTCTTTTTTTCTGTTATCAATAAAGTTTGTAACCGGGCTATAGCCCCACCTTTTGTAATGCACTTTGGAATGAAATCTTCAATTTCTTCATCTTTTTGTTCGATTATGTTTTGTCTTGTAATTTGTCTTCTTTTTTGGCCGAGATAACCATCTCGAATTAAGAGCTTTGTAAATTGTTTGTTGTGTTGGTTATACCTGCCAACTTACTCCAGCCGAGATCTTTATCTCGGCTAAAGAGAACTAAGTGTTGGTTATTCAGCCGAGATCCTTATCTCGGCTAAAGAGAACTAAGTGTTGGTTATTCCAGCCAACCTCTTTAGCCTAGATCCTGATCTCGGCTGAAGAGAGCTAAGTGTTGGTCATACCTGCCAACCTCTTCAATCTAGATCATGATCTCGGCAGAAGAGAGCTAAGTGTTGGTCATACCTGCCAACCTCTTCAGCCTAAATCCTGATCTCGGCTGAAGAGAGCTAAGTGTTAGTCATACATGCCAACCTTTTCAGCCTAGATCCTGATCTCGGCTGAAGAGAGCTAAGTGTTGGTCATACCTACCAACTTCTTCAGCCTAGAGTCTGATCTCGGCTGAAGAGAGCTAAGTGTTGGTTATTCCGGCCAATCTCTTCAGCCTAGATCCTGATCTCGGCTGAAGAGAGCTCAATGTTTGGTTATTCCTGCCAAACTCCTAGATTACCCCTTGCTGGTAATGACTAAGAACGGCTATTACAGTAGAAATAATTGTGCTAAAAAAGACTACTTGTTTTATTTGAAAGAATAAAAATTACAAATACTGTAAATAAAAACTAAAAACAAAATAGCTTGAGATTAGCAGTGTTCCATAGCCTGAGAATAGCCTTGTTGTCTCCATCCTCCAAGTGATATGCCCTTTTGCCTACTAAACCAACCACTTTGTATGGCCCTTACCAGTTAGGTCCTAACTTGCCATCTCCGAGTACCAAGGTGTTACCCATCACTTTGTGTAGTATCCAATCTCTAACCTTGAATTGCCTTAGATGTACTGTCTTGTTATATTTTTTGTATAACTCTTGCTGGTATGAGGCAACGTGAACCAATGCTCTTTCCCTTCTTTCTTCCACAAGGTCGAGTTCCAAGGTTATGGCTTCACCATTTAAGTTTGGGTCGAAATTTTCACTTCTAATAGTAGGGAGGCCTATCTCTAGTGGGATTACTGCCTCCATGCCATAAGCCAAGGAAAAGGCGTCTCTCCAGTAGACCGCCGAGGTATGGTACGGTAAGCCCATAAAATATGAGGAAGCTCCTCAGCCCACTTGCCTTTTGCTCTCTCCAACCTTTTCTTCAGACCATCCAAGACGACTTTATTTGATATTTTTGACTGGCCATTCGCTTGAGGGTATGCTGGTGTAGAGTTGTAGAATTCTATCATGTATTCTTTGCAAAAGCCCCTGAAGATCTTTCCATCGAACTAAGTGCCATTGTCGGATATTAGAGCCTTTGGTATGCCGAATCGGGTTATGATATTCTGCCAGACGAACTTCTTTACATCTTTCTCTTTTATTGATGCGAGTGCTTCAGCTCCCACCCATTTCGTGAAGTAATCTGTTGCTACGAGAAAAAACTTTCTGTTGATGGGTGCTGTTGGAAGTGGTCTCACTATGTCCAAGCCCCACATTGCAAAGGGCCATGGGCTAGTTAATGGCAGAAGCTCTCTGGCTGGTTGATGTATTTGGTGTGCGAACTTTTGACATTTTTTGCACTTCTTGACATACTTTCTCAGAATTTGCTTGTATGTATGGCCACCAATATCCTTGTGAGATTGCTCTATAAGCCAATGATCTTCCCCCTTGTGGCTTCCGTACACGCCTTCATGTATCTCAAACAAAAACGCCTCGACCTTGTTAGGATGGACACATTTCAAGTAAGGTCCAGTGAAGATTTTTTGTATAACGCCAATGATGAAGAGAGCCAAAATCGCTATGACTTTGCTCTTATTTTGTTGGCCTCTTTCTTCTTTTCAGGTAGGATGCCGTCTTTTAATAACACAATAATGGGATCCATCCATGAAGGGCCTAGTTCGGTACAACATACTTCAGTTATTTCGGGTTCTTCAATACTTGGTCTGGGTAAGAAGTCGATCAGTAATGGATATAGGATGGATGTGTCTGCCATTGAGGCAAAACCTGCCAATTCGTCTGCTCTGCTGTTTTCTTCTCGGTCGATCTGTTCTATTCGCACTACTTCGAACTTCATGACCTCCTTTCTGACTAACTCTTGGTACTTAGCCATCCTTTCATCTTTCGCCTCATAGTCGCTTGAAATCTGGTTTATTACCAACTGGGAGTCACTGTAAACCATTACCTCGGTGGCCTTCATGAAGAGTGCTGATTTTAGGCCTGCTAGTAGTACTTCATACTCCACCTCGTTGTTTGATGCTAGGAAGCCAATGTTGACTGCTTGTTCTACTATTAGACCATCTGGTGAGATGAGGACTATGCCAAGCCCTGCACCGTGCCTATTGGATGCTCTGTCCACGAAGAGCTTCCACATCTCTCCAACAAATAGTTTACAGCAAGTAGATGGGTCAGATGATGTCTTGGGTCATGTGTTTTGATAATGTTTTCTTCCAAGTCCATGCCCGCTGTTAAGGTTTGCTCTTCACTATCTGACTGCCCTAAATCTTGACTTGTTGATGAGTCCTTGTTGGGTATAGCATGGTTTGCCCCTTGCTTCTTGTCTTCAGTCTCGTATGGCTTGGGATGTGGCTAGGCATCTAGTTTTAGGGGCTGCGCAATTCCTGCGGCACTTTCCATCCCCATTTCGGTTGTATCAGTTAAGTTAACTGGGCAGATGTGATGACTTCCTGGTATAAACTCAGCCACAAAGTCTGCCAGAGCTTGGGCTTTTATTGCGGTTCTAGGTTGTAACTTGATATCGAACTGTCCCAATTCCACCACCCACTTCAAGATTCGTCCAGAAAAGTCTGCCCTCTCAAACAAAGCTTTTAAGGGAAAAGCTGTGAGGACGATTATGGTGTGGGCGTGGAAGTAATGCGATAACTTCCATGAGGCCATCATCAAAGCTAAGGCCAGCTTTTCCAATGGTAGGTACCTGGTTTCTGCGCCCAGCAAGGTCTTGCTAACGTAGAAGATAGGCAGGTGTTGGATTCCTTCCGTTCTGACCAACACTGCGCTGACTGCGTGCTGTGAAACTGCTAAGTACAAAAAGAGCTCTTCTCCAAGTACTGGGGTTACTAACAACGGTGGAGAAAACATGTACTCTTTCAAGCTTTCTAGGACGCGGTCGCATTCTTCATCCCACTCAACCTTGGCCTTCAAGGCTTGGAGGAATGGCCGACATTTGTCTGATGCCCAATTTATGAACCGGTTGAGCGCGGCTGCTAGGCCAGTGAGATGTTGCACTTCTTTGACCGTGTTAGGCCTCTCAAGGTCCTGGATTGCTTTGATTTGAGAAGGGTCTGCTTCTATACCTCGGTTGGTTACCAAGAAACCTAGGAATTTACCTGATCCTACGCTGAATGCACACTTGGACGCATTTAGACGTAACTTGTTCTTCTTCAGAATTTTGAACATCTCATTTAGGTCTCTGAGGTGGTCCTTCTCATCCTTGCTTTTGACCACCATGTCGTCTATGTAAGCCTCCATTGTTCTACTTAACAATAGTTCAAACATTTTTGTGACCATCCGTTAGAATGTGGCCCCTGCATTTTTTAGGCCAAAGGGCATGACCTTGTAACAATACAATTAGGGGTGTACACGGTCCGGATTGGTTCGGTTTTGAGAAAATCCAAGAACCGAACCGATCCTAACGATTCTGTGATTTTGAGAACCAGACCAGACCGTTACACTTGTAAAACCGGATCAGAACCAAACCGAAAAAACGGTTCGGTTTCGGTTTGGTTTACGGTTCCAAAAATTTCTATTTACAAGAATAAATTGTTAATATTAGCAAAATAATTACTCAAACTAATTACATTTAACTCATGATAAAAACTAATAATATTAAGGCATTACTTAATACTACATATCTATACTATCATAATATATATATCTTTTAAAATTCGGTTCGGTTCGGTTCGAACCACGGTTTTTTCATAAAATCCATTAACCGAACCGTTTTTACGGTTCTCATATTTCTTAATCCGAAACCGAACCAATTCTTAATAGAATCGAACCAAACCGTATGATTCGGTCTGGTTCGGTCCGGATTACCGGTTTGAACGGATTTTTGAACAGCCCTAAATACAATCCTCTAAGCATTGTAAAAGATGTGACATTCTGGTCTGGCTCATATATAGCGATCTGATGGTAACCTCTATACGCATCAAGGAAGCTAAGTCGATTATATCCTGCCGTTAGGTCTACCAGTTGGTCTATCATTGGTAAGGGAAAGCTATCCTTGGGGCATGCCTTGTTGACTGTTTTGTAGTCCACGCAAACACGCCATTTTCCATTCTTTTTTGGGACTACTACAGTATTGGATATCCACCTGGGATAGTGCACTTCTCTGATGGCTCCTGCATCCAGCAAGTTTCCCACTTCCTCCACCACTATCTCGGCGTGGTGGAGTGCTGATCTGCGAGTTCGCTGTATAATTGGCCTGGCAGTTGGGTGGACATTCAGTTGGTGATAGATAAAGTTTGGGTCAATGCCAGGCATACCATATAGTGTCCAGGCAAACACTTCGATGTTAGAGGTTAAGAATTCCATGACCTCTCTCCTCTCAAAGCTGGACAAAGACAAGATGAGCCGAGCAAAAAGAAATTTTCTATGTTCTGTTCATCTATCCTTACCTCTACTAAGTCTTCCACTGCCTTTTGTTCAGTTGCCTTGCCCACATCCGCAAACAGTTCATTGCTCTCTAGCTCTTCCACCATCTGTACATACCCTTGTGCAGTCCGGCTGCCATTTACTGTGACGAAGCACTGTTTTGACATAATTTGGTCTCCCAAGACCTCTTCAATTACTCTAGCTTCGTTGGGGAACCTCAATGCTTGATGGTAGGTTGACGCTACCGATCGCATGGCGTGCAGTCATGTTCTCCTTAGGATTATGTTGTAAGTGGACGGGACCTTTAATACCTAGAATTCCACTTGTTTTTGTCATGGTTCCATCTTTGACTGGGAGGATTATCTTGCCCACTGGCCATTCTGGTATTGAGTTGAAGCCGACAAGGGGAGAGGTTGCAGGTGCCAAGTCTTTGTCCTCCAGTTTCAATTGTTTGAAGGTTTTGTAATACATTATCTCACATGAGTTTCCTTGGTCAATGAGAATCCGCTTGATGTCAAAGTTCTTAACGCGTAAGGTCACCACCAGTGCGTCATTGTGACGGTAATGTGGCCTTGCTAGATCCTTGTCTGAGAAGGATATGACATTCGTAGCTTCTGTTCTGCCATTTTTGATGGTAGGCTGTGCACTTAACACCTCTTTCAAGTGTTCTGTCTTCTTTATCATCCCCCTGAGTTCACATACCCGCTCAGGTTCGATGATCCCATGAATAATGTTGATTATGCCTTGGGGTGGTCCATCGACCGGCATTCCGTTCGGTCTGTTGAGGTCCTGGGGGGCTGGCTGTGTTCCCCCTTCTATGTACTGTTCCAAGTGACCAGCAGCTACCAACTCTTCCAGATGTTGCCTCAGGGGAGTGCAGTTTTCAGTTAAGTGCCCCTTCTCATCATGGAAGGTACAGCGGGACCTCTCGTCGTAGCCCCTTTGTGCTTCTCCCAATTTGGTTGGCCGCTGAACGAAGGGTTCATTCTTTATCTCACTGAGAATTCGATAGATGGGTTTGTTGAATACAGCGGTGATGGCAGTGGGGACTCTCAACTTCCTTTTTTTCTGGGTCCTCCCTATTGGCTCGCCTGCCTCGCCCATTCCTATTTGGTTATTCTTCCGTGTTCACTTTTGATGTAGCCTTTTTGTCCGGCATAACCGTCGAGCCAGATTTTGCTTTAGCACGAGCGTTGTCTTCCTCTACATGGATATGTTGGTGCACCCTCTTCATCAGGGCCTCCATCGTGAGGGGTGGCATCATAGTAATTGAGTCCCTCAACTTGTTTCCGACTGGTAGACTCCTTTTGTATTGTGTGATGGTGAGATTTGTGGGGCAATCTCCTATCTGGTTGAAAGTCTCCCAATATCAATTGTTGTAGGATCTCAATGTTTCCTTGTCGCCCATGTCAATGGAGAGTAGCTGATCAATCTCTACTGGTGTCTTTGTGTTCGTTCTGAATCTAGTTACGAACACCTCTGCCAATTGTGCCCATGAGGCAATGTTGCCTTCTGGTAGCCTTTCAAACCATGTTAGACCTGGGTCGCCAAGGCTAGATGGGAACATGATGCACATTAGGGCCTCGTTTCGCCGGTATACTGCCATAACCTAGCGAAAGTGGCTTAAGTGCATGTAAGGGTCCGTCTTCCCCTCGTAAGTAGTAAATTTAGGCTGGTGGAAACCTGACGGTAGTGGCGCGTTTTCTATTGCCGGAACGAACGGCGAGCTCTGTAACCTTGCTAATACCTTGTCCGCTGGTTCAGAAGCAAGGCGAGGCATTGGCATCTCTACCTCGATACTCCCGTGTGTCCTAGGGGCCAATCGCTGTAATGTTAAAACTCTGCGAGGGTTGCGAGCCCTGGTGTCTTCCTTCCATTGGGCCCTCTCTTTGAGTACCGTCTGTAAGTTCGCCGACCTAGGCAACTCTGTGTGCCTAGATGACGTCTGGTGTAAGAGGGATAGAAGGCAAACCTTCGCGCCTCCCACCCCTCTCCGGGGTTTGTCCATCGATAACAGATTGCGGCAAATCTTCATAGTGCGCCATGGGTTTCAGCTGGAGAGAAAAACTCGATCAAAAGGTTTTGTTTTTTCTGTAATTCCCACAGACGATGCCAATTGTACGAGTGCAAAATAATCTTCTTGTATAATTCTGTTGATCAAGTTCGAGCTCCTCCAAATGTCGTCGCTTTACTCCTTGAAAACACAAATGTGAGCTAGCCGGCGGGTGTGTGCTGGATACCTCTCTGATGCCTAAGTCAGCAAAATAGACAATAGACAAATAACTTTGTGTGTTCGAGAGTCAAAATTGGGATACCTCTACATAGGTCCTGTCATGAGCTTTTATAGATTTTACCTGACATAATCCTGGTAGGACTCTTATTCTGCAATGTAGAGTCCTCCTAAGAATCACACTTCTGAAAGATAAAGCTTATCCTTTAACACTCTCCACACTGCTTTAACCAAGTGAGATAGTTTTACCACGGTTGAATAACAGTATGATCGAGCTAACACTAGCCCTTTGTCATACTCAATCCAGTGCCTTTATATGCAACACCTAGCTCGGCTCTTGTTCACTTGTACCTCGGTTTTGGCTGTTTAGACCGAGCTAACTGCATCAATATCTGACCGAGCTAACAAGGATGAGGTCCAACTTGTGAAGCCCAAACACCTCAGCCCAAGCTTGTTAGTTTTTAGACCGAGCCACAGCAGCTCCTATCTCGGTCCGACGGGCGGCCCAACTTCCAAAGAAGCCTCTTCCTTAGCTTGGTCTAATTTATTCATAAATTACCCTCTCAAAGATGATTGGTATCTTTTTTTATTTATTTTCTATTTATTTTAAGATGAAAAGATAGATACCATTAAATATTAAAATGAGTTATACCAATTGCCAGTTTATGGGCTAGTTGAATTACATTCCTTCATATCTTAATAATACTAAAAAGTTGACAAAAACTTAAGAAAATATAGGACATCCTTAGGGGTTGCTTAGGGTGTCGTAAATAAGTGTACTTTTTGTCTTTTTAGACTAAAAAGTTGAGGTTGAAAATATGAATGTTTGAGTTAATTTTTTGACTTTTTATGAAAAAATGTGTAATAAAAAATTAAAAAAATTAGTTTGTAGGGGAAAATTAGAATTGGGAATTGTGCAGCCGTAATTATTGACTTTTGGTGAATAATGATAACTTTTTAACTTTTTGAGTAACTTTTTGAATTTTTGATTTTTTTTAAACTACCCAAACTTGGCCTAAATTAGTATTGACAAAATAGGCTACATAAAAAGATTCAAATGACAACTTCATTGTATTAAAATATTCAAAACATACATCATGACATTATTACTAACTAGTTACGAGATGGAGACATGGTAATAATTAATATCTTGTTAAGTTAATACAGACAATAAATATGTCCAATTATAATTTTGTTTTCAATTATATTTTCATTTTTCTGTTGTGCTGATATAAATCAAAATTAAAAATTTTATAATTTATTTTTCGATGAAAAGTTACATATATTTTTAACCTCTCCATCACTAAAACCCTCTCTTTGCTATTAAACAACCACAAAAGCATAAGAGAAAAATAGGTAGAAAGATTAAGAAAGCAATCAGATTGTTTGGTTTTATTTTTTAGGATTCACTTGTTAGGAAATTGATTTTTTTTTTTGTATTTTTTTGTTTTCACCAAATTTTTTTAATATTTTAAGTAATTTTTTATTTTTATTTTTAGATACATCTAATATAAATACACTCAAAAAATATAATATTTATATATAAAGAAACTTTAAAAAATTCACTAAATATCAAAAATTAAAAAAAAGTACAAAAATTTAGTACATTTTCATATTCTTGTGTATTTATTGATTTTTTTTTAAAAAAAAATTGTAAATATTTTATTTTTTAAATACATCTAAGTATCTAAAAAAGTAAAAATAAATAAATTACTTAAAATTTTAAAAATATTTACTAAAAACAAAAATATACAAAAAAATAAATAACTCAATTTTCAAAAAATTAAATACAGAAAATTAAAATCAAACCCAATGAATCATGTTTTGTACAAAGAGACACAATGCAATGTACAAAAGAGATAGAAGCTGAAAAAAGAAGCATTATTAATCAAGAGAGAAGAGAAAATATATTTGACATTTGTCTATATATAAGCACAATAGCTCATTGAATGCATGTGCGTTTTTGTTTTGTTTGTTTGTTTGTTTATTTGTTTTATTTTTTTTTTAAAGATGAAAAGTTAGATACATTAAAATAAGTTATTGCAAACTCATGGACTGGTTGAATTGCATTCTTTCTTATCTTAATAATACTAAAAAATTGACAAAAACTTAACAAAATATAAGACATCCTTAATTAAATTAGTATCGACGACATAGGCTATATTAAAATATTTAACTGACAATTTCATTGTATTAAAATACTCCTTGAGGTTTTAATTACTATTATGAGGCCAAGTTAATCTCATTATACATCAAATTTTCTTTAACAGAACTAAGGGGTGGTTTGGGATGTTTTAAATAAGTGTACTTTTTGATTTTTTATGAAATATGAATTGAATATGGGTTGGGTTTGAAGTGATGTGATAGAGAGGTAATGTGACTTAAATAAGATGATATGACTTAAATAGATAGTGACTTTTTGACCTTTTTAGTATATGCCAAACAAGGCCTAAATTGGATAATTCACCTATAGGAGCTAAGGTTTTGCAATATCATATATGAGAAAAAAAATATAGATAAAAAGTAAAATTGACATTTAAAAATTTTTAATCAGCGATATTACCAAACTCCATTAGCTGACAGCACCCTTGACAAATGGAGGGAAAAAATTATACCTTGGCTGGCTATAAACCTGAGGGAGGGAGGGTAAATGATAGAACAACAGAGGTATTAATGTGTTACTCAAAAACCTTAAGGACTTTCAATGTAATTTGTCAAAAAATTTCTTTCCTCTTTTCAAATCATCAATCATCAATCATCAATCATCAAAAATAGGGTGTGCTTTACGATTCAGATAATTTAAGAATAAAATTATAATTTTAATGGCAGTGGTTTAGAGTGAATTGATATATTAAAGAATATTCTTAGTTAATTATTAAGTATTTATATAATATATAATATTAATTTATATAATATTATATAATATTATATATTATATATATAATATAAATTAATTTTATATAATATTTTTATATATATAATTATTAATCTGTAACAAATTTTATATTTAAAATTTTTCTTATCTATTTTTAATTTGATATTTTATTAAAAAAAATATATATATATATATTAATTATAGTGGAGTAGAAGGGAGTAATTTTAAAAATAAAGGGTATCTTTTGAAATTTACTTAAATTACAAATTACTCCTATAGTTTTAAAAATTATATTATGCTCCGTAATATTTTTAATTTCATAACAAATAGGTCCTTTTATTAATAAATCACAAAATTAATTAATAGTTTTTAATAATGTTAAAATTTTATTTCAATTAATAATTCAGATAATTTTATTATTGTATAGATGAATAGTTAAAAATTTTAATTTTTTAATTAATTCTATTAAATAAAAAAATTGGCAAGAAAATATTTGTAATTTTTCAAACCATAAGGAGCAATTTATATTTTAAACAAATCTCAGAAGGTGTATTTGTAATTTACCTTAATTTATATTTTAAAAATTATTCCACAATGAATAAATAATACGGTATAAATTAATACAGATATTGGTACAATTTTTAAAAAATTTACAATATAAATTAATATAAATTGATACAATTTTAACAAATTTGACGCTATTTTGCACCGCCTGAGAACATCTCCAAACATGCTCTATATTTTCAAATTTAAAGCATCCTCTCTCTATTTTCAGCTCCAACCCATCCTCTGCATCCTTCTCAATTTAAGAGGATGGATGTTTCATCATTCAAATACAAAGGGAGTATAAAAAATGAAGGATGATCTTTTTAACACTATTCATATTTTTTAAATATTAATTTTGTCCTTAAGTCCTTTTGCTTTTAAATTTATATACCAATTATATCCTTTTGTATCTATTCACCCCAAAAAAAATATCCTTTTGTATTTTTTATTATATGTTATAAAGTACAAATAACTTTTAATATGTACATCTAAATTTTATAAATTTGGTATCATTACAAGACTCATATAATCTTGTAGTATCACTACGTGACTCTTTCAATCTTACAAGAATCCGCCTACAAGCATCACTCCATGGGTCAGTATCAATAATTGGCTCTCCGTCAAAAGAAAACAAAATCCATAGAAGATAGAGATTCTCCTCAGATATCAGAAAAATACACGCCAAGAAAAGACAAAAAAGATTTTTGTAGATATTTTGTGAGTCTGTCAGTAATAAAGATTTTCCTTCAATCGCTACTTTAATAAAGTAGATATCTCTTATCCTACTTTATTAAAGAAAAGCTGTGAAAATCTTTATACGTGTCTTGTAATAAATTATAGTGTCAAAATTTTGTCAAAAAAGAAGGATTGAATGATATGCGATGGGGCCTAAAGTAGTACCCGATATCATTATCCTAATCTTTTATTGATAAAATTTATCTATATCCAGAATAGTGATTTGAGTCAAGCATATAATTGTATACATATAGGTCTTGTCTTTATATGCATACAATTTTCAATTCTCCGTCAAAAATGGCATAAGTTTGGAAAAGTTTTCAAAAGCCTAAAAAGCCTAGAGTCTAGAAAGATAGTCATAGGACATAGATTAGGATTTTTGTTTTTGTTTTTATCTTTCTTTTAAGTTGTATAAATTGGCTTGTATGCCAACGAAAAAAGCAGAATGAAAAAACACCACTTCACTCTGCGTTGTAAATTTCCAACCTCTTTCAAAAACCTCTAAGTGTATTAAGATTTTCAGAGTTTCAGAGTCTGTAATATAATCTCTGTAAGTATATTTCTTATTAATATAAAGTGTGAGTAGTTTCTCTTTTTCCTTAAATATTTCGAAAGGGTAACTCTTCTATTCTAAAAATTTATTTTCGTTTTGGAAAAACTAAGTTTATGGAATGCTTGTTTGCTCATTAATATTACATGCTTTGAACCTTCGTAGTATCTTCAGTTTTCTATTTTATTACTGAGTGACCTTAGCTGAAGAGCCCGTGTGAGCCGTGGTTAGGCGTTGGAGGGCGAATTGTAGGCAGAAAGGGAAAAGTAAAAAATGGAAAATAAAAATATACTATGTTGAACGAGGCTTAGTCTCAAGGTGGGAGTACATGTAATGAAAACAAACATTTCTTAAAAATAGTTTTTACCATAGAAAAGAATTTTAGAATAAAAGAAGAGCAACCCGAGTAGAAATATTAAGGAAATATTGTCCATATAAGAAAGTCAAAAAG
Source organism: Camellia sinensis (assembly GCF_055761805.1). Taxonomy (NCBI): domain Eukaryota; kingdom Viridiplantae; phylum Streptophyta; class Magnoliopsida; order Ericales; family Theaceae; genus Camellia; species Camellia sinensis. The sequence goes on from NC_138967.1 coordinate 175,428,773, forward strand.
TCAAAAATTTGTATGCCCTTAGACGTAGACGTAGACTTTAGAAGTAAAAATTAAATTTCAAAAAATAAAGAAAAGTATATGCCCTTAGACGAAGACCTTAGGAATAAAATTAAAATTAGTATTGAACTAATACAAGAATTAGAAGATCAAATATTTAGATATCAGTTTCTTTTATCATTAGCCTCTAACAGATCTCTAGAAAATTACAGTTTAAAAAATCAGTTTCTTTTATCATTAGCGTCTGGCAGATCCCTAGAAAATTACAGTTTAAAAATTTCTCAAATAAATAGACAGCTAACTGTAAAACAAGAAGCCTTAAAAATAGCTATACAACAGCTTGAAGATCTAGTAGCATAACTGTAGAATTAGTCAGATAATTCTCAGCCCAATTTCAAAATAGTGGTAAACCACTAACTCAACCCCACACACAAAAATTGGTATCAGAGCAGTGTTCGGTTGTAAGACAGTTTAAATTAGTTTATGCATTTTGCTTATGGTAATAGAGTAGTTTTTATTTTTGGAGATTTTAGTTATAAATTTCATATTATAGTAGCCTGTAATAATTTTATAGTAGGAGTTAATTTTGTATATGAAAAAAGTAGAGTATCTAGATTTAGAATTCAGCAGCCATAACCGTCGCTTTAGCATAAATAAAAATAATTTCCGTTGTAATTTTGAAGAAACTTTTACACATCAGCTTCATAGTGAACATAATCCTCAGCTAAATAGCATCATAGATTATCAGATTAATTTTGCAGAAAATATTAAAAAGGACATAAATAAAATTAGTAATCTTTTTATTTCGTCTATAGATCATCTGCGTAATAATCGTAGTATAATTAAAGATCAAGATAAAAAATTAGATTATATCCAAGATCAGTGTAGTTCTATCCTACAAAAAAGAATAGATTTAAATTTAGAAAAATTTCCTACTAAGCTAGAAATAGAAACATTAATTTTAGCTACAAATCAAATAGCTAAACAAATAGAACAAATTAATCAATTTCAAGATAATTTAAAACAAAAATTAGAAATTTTAGAACAACTTGTAAGGTCCTAGTTTATGAGTAGTGATAAGAAAGCTAATAGAGATTACCAGACTATTTTAAAACAAGCAGAAGATTTTCATAATAACCCGGAAGGAATTAGTACTTATCAAGGAATAAATCAATCAGATAAAATATCAGTAAGACAAAATAATATAGAAATTTTATTTTTAATTCGATTGTGCGAAAAACTTGAATACCTATCAGAACAACTACATAGTTTAGAAAATCGTCTAGCGTCTTTAGAAAAAATAGTACTTCAGAAAGAAAAAGGAATAGAAGGACAATCTAACAAACCTCAATCTCAAGTAAACGAGGAAGATATAGCTAGATATTTTGAAAAACTTAAATTACCTAGGAAACCAGTGTGTAGAATTTATAGAAAATAAAAATATTTAAACAGCTAATAAAAGTAAGTAGTAGTAAAAAGCGTAATGATGATGAAGATGTTAAAGTGGAAGAATTTATAGATGTAGAACAGCAGATAGAAAAATTTAAAAAAGAAAAGTTAGAGTTAATTCAAGCTAAATATGTGTATAAGCTAGGTAAGATTCATAAAAAACAATATTTATTTAAACACTATGGTGAACGAATGATTAGCGTGACTCAAGAAGATGAGAAAATAGAGCTAAATTTAATAGAAAGAGAAAGCTATAAATATGCAGTAAATGAACACCTTAAAATGACTCATTTAGGATTAGTAGTGGTAGGAGTTAAGGCTTTAACCAGAGAAAATTTAGGAACTAAAGTATTTATATGTCTCTATGATGATAGGTTTAATGATGTCGGATAAAGTATTTTAGGAAGTTATGAACTAGATATGAATTCAAAAGGAGGAATAGTTTATTTTACACCAAACTTTTTACTACCAACCTCGACCTTTCATAAAAAGATAAAAATAGGAATAAAGAGTAGAGGATATAAAATGAAAAAGGGAGAAAAGAATTTATTAGTTTGCACAGGATTTTTAGGTCTAGCAGTCTCAGAAAGCAATACTCACTATAGACTTACTAATGATCAGATAGTTAAATTATTAGGCGCAAAAGGAATAAAAGCATTACCAGCTAAAAAATTTAATTCTGAAGATAATGCAGCACTAGATTGGAAACTAGGAGATTTTCTAGGACAAAAGAGATTAGCCCCTCAAGATAATTTATTATACCAAACAGCAGATGGAAATTATGCAGTAAGATTTACTCAGTATACTTATGTAGCACCAGAAAAATCTGAAGATGATGAATTTAGCAGTATAGACAGGGAAGAAAATCAAGACAATCGTAGTGAAATAAATCAGCTTTACGTAATAACAGAAGAAAAAACTATATCACAAAATAAGATATATAATATTGATGAGATAAATTTAGAAAAATTTACCCTAGAAGACATGAATAAAATACTAGATGCTAGATATTATGAATACTTAGCCAGAGGAGATACTCATGACGAAGCAATGTCATTTTTGGATCAGGAATTTCATACGGAATATGTAGATGATATCATAGAAGATAATATACATCCCAGCAAAATATTTAGAATACCAGAACAACCTAACCTAGAAGAAACTTTTTATATGACTACGGAAAGCTCAGGAACCAATAATCCACAACCAACTGTATAAGATCCAATAGAACCAATGCAGTATGCAGTAGGAGGAAGAAGACCATTAGCCAGCTCAGGACGTAGTCAAGCAGACCCAGATAAAAGCTATAGATTTCATGGAAAGCGTAGACAACTAGACATGAGTATACAATTACAACCAGTCCATAATCAAGGAACCCTTTTAGATTTAGCTAGATTCGACCTTCAGATATGGCAGGAAGTAATAGAAAGATGGGAAAAAGATGCAGTAAAAGCATGGATGACTAGTCCCTATGAATCAACAGATATGTGGGAATACATAGAGACACTTCTAGGAGATTCAGCTTATAATATTTATTTAACTTTCAAGGGAAAATATGAAGAAACAATTAAACAGCTCAAAGAATTAGGAAATAACCCGTGGAATTTTACAAATTTTATTAAAGAAATATTTATAGGATATGATCCTTCTAGAGGAAATGACTCCGCTCAAAGCATAGCATTAACTGAGTTAGACCAAATGACATTGGGAAGTTGGAAATATATTGTACCGTTTAGTAGAGAATACTTAGCCATAGCAGCAAGAACTGGAAAAAGCTTTGATGAAGAAATAGGAAATAAATATTTTAGAAAATTACCAGGAGAATTAGGAAGAGAGATAGAAAACAAATGGGCAATTTATTATGCAAGTTTACCAGCAAGAATAGCCACTGAAGAATTAAGAATAAGAGGAACTTTAGGAATAGGACCTAGAATAATTTTTACATTTTATAAGCTCAAAGAAAAATGTATAGAAGTTAAAATACAGAAAGACTTGAAAAAACAAAGTTACGGCTTTTGTAGCAGTGTAATATATACTCCTCAGCAATATGAAGATGAACATAATAGGAAAAAATACAAAAAATATGGAAAATATAGAAAAGAAAAATACTGGAAGAAAAAGTATAGAAAACCATGGAAAAAACAAAAATTCATTAGGAAAAGTAGAACTTTTAATAGGTCAAATTATAAGAAATTACCCAGAGAAGAAAAAGATAAAAGAAAACAAAGATATGTTAGAAAACCCAGCAGTAAAAAATGCAATTGTTTTATATGTGGAGAACCCAATCATTTTGCAAAAAACTGCCCAAAAAGACAAAGACCAAATAATAATAAACAGATAGAAAGACTACATATTATAGAAGACTTAGAAGAAGATATAGTTAGCATAACTAGTGATGATTCAGAAGTATATAGTATAGTCAGCGATTATGAATATCAAATAGAAGCCATAAGTTCAGATAGTGATTCAGAAAGTGATACTAATATAGATAATCTTTTAGGACAACTTAACCAAGAAATAGGACTAACACCTTCCCAAGAAACTTTCTTTATGATGGAATGTAATGCAGATACTGAATGTCAGCATAACTTTCAAATAGGACTAGGATTTGATACCACTAGATGCAGCTATTGTAATTGGTTTCCAGCTAAAGATAAACGAGCTCAATGTTTATTATGCAGCATAACCTATTATATAGTCTGTCTAGAAAAATTAAATATGACACATAAGATAGCCTTAGGAAATACTAAGGAAGATCATAGTCTAGAAAGCAGAGAATTACATTTAACCATTAGAGAGTTAGAACTACAAGTAAGAGAACTTAAGATACAAATACACGAGATAGAAACTAAGACTAGTTTTGACATAGAATGTTTAGAATCAGAAAATAGACAGCTCAAACAGCAACTAGAACAATTTCACAATAAGTACCCGTTAAAAGACAAACTGATTGAAGAACATATGAATTCATTAGAATTAGTCAACCTAGTTGATTCTCAACCCTTTAGTCAATACTCTAAAGCCCAACCAGATACTACATCCTTACCATTTAATTATCCGGTTATACCTAAACCAAATTTAGTCGAGATCTCTTGTGTACTCAAGTTTGCAACAAAAACCCTTAGTATCGATGCCATGATAGATACAGGAGCTAGTAAATCATATATTGAACAACAAGTAGTTCCCCCAGGATGGAGTACGACTTTAACAACCCCAGCTTTAGTTAGTATAGCAGACGGCACTAAACAGATATACACACATTGCATCAATGGAGCACAAATTAGTTTTCATCATCTAGGTTCTCAAGATCAGCATATAGAGTGGTTCCCTTTACCTTAGGTTTGGATTGGCAATACCCGACAGAATCATCCTTTCATCTTAGGCCTTAATTTCATCCTTAGCTTACAAGGTGGCATGTTGCTCAGTCAAAATAACATTAGTTTCTTCAAACGCACTATACATACACCAACGGCTTATGCCCTTAGCACCATCGCCCATTCCTCAGAGTTGCGTGCGAAGCGTGGTGGTACCATAGGAGTAGATTCAGTTCCAGCTAGTTTTTTATTTCCAAGTAGAAATATTTTTCCCGACCTAGCCCAAAAATATATATCTAATGAGATAGCAAATACGTCTTTAGAAAATTTAGATGCAGAAAATTATGATTTAGAAGAATTTGATTTTGAAAATAAAGAAGATTATTGGAACCTAGAAGATTTTAAACAACCAGCTAATTTAGAATTAATTTTTGCAAAAATAGGACAAATAAAGAAAAAACCAATATACAGGAGAACCGAAAATGATTTAGATGAGATAATAAGATTAGCTGAAACAACAGAAATTTTAGGAGAACAGCCCATGAAATATTGGGAAAGAAATAAAATCTTAGTTAGTCTAGATATAAAAAATAAAGATTATAGGATTACCTCAGCACAAATAGATCATACACCAGTAGACATAGAAGAAATTAGAACACAGATTAAGGAATTACTAGATCTAGGAGTAATTAGACCCAGCAATAGCCCGTACAGGAGCGCAGCATTTATGGTTAGAAATCATGCAGAGATAAAAAGAGGAAAAGCGAGAATGGTGATAAATTATAAAAGATTAAATGATAATACAGAAGATGATAAATATAATATACCAGATAATGACCAACTCATAAATAGAATACAGACAGCAAAGATATTTAGCAAATTTGATTGTAAATCAGGATTTTGGCAGATAAAAATGGAAAAGGAAAGCATACCATGGACAGCCTTCTGTTGCCCTCAAGGACATTATGAATGGCTAGTTATGCCCTTTGGATTAAAAAATGCACCTTCCATATTCCAGCGCAAAATGAATAGTATATTTAATAAATATAGTTTTATACTGGTATATATAGATGACATATTAGTGTTCAGCCCAGATAAAAGTAGTCACATAGATCATTTGTATATAACATTAGAAGAATTCATAAATAATGGAATAATAATCAGCAAGAAAAAGATGGTATTAAATAAACCCTACATAGAATTTTTAGGAATGGAGCTAGGAGATGGAAAAATTAGGCTACAACCTCACATAGTCAAGAAAATTTTAGACTATCCAGATAAATTAGAAGATACAAAGCAACTGCAATCCTTTTTAGGAATCTTAAATTATGCACGAATGTATATTCCTAACCTTAGTAAAATAATAGGACCCCTTTATAGTAAGACCACACCCACTGGACAGAAATATTTCAATCAGCAAGATATAGCTCTAGTTAGAAAAATAAAAGACATTTGTAAAAACCTACTAGACCTACAACTTCCTTTAGAATCTGAATACATAGTTGTAGAAACAGACGCAAGTCAATTAGGATGGGGAACAATATTATTAGCTAAACCCAGTAAATATGACAGTAAAAATAAAGAACGCATTTGTAGATACAGTTCTGGCAAATTTAAAGAAAAAGATACAACTATGACCAGCCTAGATTTCGAAATACTAGGAGTAGTATACGCAATAAATAAATTTAGATTATTTTTGCACAAACCTTTTACAATAAGGACAGATTGTGAAGCCATAGTTAGATTTCATAACAAACTAAATGAGCGTAAATTAAGTATTAGAAGATGGGCAAAATTTTTAGATTGTATAGTAGGACAGGGATATAAAGTAGAATTTGAGCATATTAAAGGAAGCGATAATAAATTAACGGACTGGTTAAGTAGAAAAATTTATTTAGAAAAAGAAGATAACCAGTTTAATTTTTGTGCAGATAATGGAGAACAGCAAGACCATGAACTTTGGGGGATTTTCTCTTCCCATTCATGAAGGCAGAACCAAGTTCAGACCCTTAACAGGGATTGAGCTAGACCCAGTTCAACAGTGTCTTTTAGATAACCTTTGGACCAGCCAAAACCACCCAGCTAAACGCCTTTCAGCCCTAAACTCTCTCAGTATATATTTTTCAAAAATCCAAAACAAGCCCTTGTCTAAAAATTTTTCTTTCTATGTAGTAGCTAAAGGAACCAAGCCTGGTATTTACCATGATTGGATAGAAGTAGAACCTTTAGTCAAAAATTTTCCCACACCTCAGTTTAAAGGATTTTATGATTTTGAGTCAGCCAGTACCTATGCCCGAATACAAATAGGAACCAGTTACTTTATTAGCCAGATAGCTAAAGATTACCTGGACACATTGAGCAAGATGAGATCTACCATCCTTGCTAACAGTGGCGTTCCAGTTAGCCAGACAAGTGGAAGCAGTAGTACAAGCAGCAGTAGTTCTAATCCTCAGACAGATTCCCAGAATCCTCTTCAAATGTGCAGACATTGTGAAGGCCTTTCCAGAAATTTCAAGAAAATTATGGATAAAGGCAAGAAGGTCAGTGAAGAGCTAGACCAGCTCCGAGACGAAGAAAAACAATTGAGAGCAACCATTAGAACCTTAACCAACCAGCTTAAAAAATTAGCTCCAGAAAGAACACCTACCTCCTTACCTAGCCTAGAAATCAAACAACTCACCAGTGAGGAATTTGACCAATTGAGTGCTAGAATGTATTTCTTCAGGCATTCTATCATTCGATCCCTTTGTGAGAAAAGCCAAGTAATGGAAGACCTAAAACCCTATATTTATACCTTAGCCGAAGATAGCAGAAACGACGAGTTAGTCATTATTCAGCAGTTTCTTCAAGATCTCTCCATAGCAAGGGTTGACTGCCCCGGCCTAGCTTACCAATGGACCTATACCTATGAAGATGAAGAGCAACCCTGCTTAGACGAAGAAAGATGCAATAAGAGGTCAGAACATTTTGGTAGATGTCAGTGTAACCTAGACTTCAGCATTTGCCTTTGCCAGATAAATTTAGCTACATTCGAGCCACTGGAGATAGAAATTAGGGGCGAAACTCGTTATCTAACAGCTCCAAAATTGTTAGATTACGGCTTTGTCTCTAGACTAATTTTCACAGATCCAGATCAGACAGATAACTTTGGACACAAGCTTGCTCATACAGTACTGTGCGTAATGGAAGAACATCATCCGTATGTGGAAGCTTTGATAGATAGCAAACTACCAGAGTGGAAGGGAATATGGTGCAATTCAGCTAAACACAAAATGTACCTCAGAGGAACCTCTACATTTCCAGGATACCCAGGACTTCTCAATAGGAGACCCTGGCCATGCAGAAGATTTTCACTCAAAGACCAGCTCAATAAATGGAGAAAATTTGCTAGCAACTCTCTCTTAGCCTATAATGGAAATTATGGACATCTAGTCTGTGAAGATAGACATCAGAAGATACATTGTAATTTAGCCATCCCAGGATATCCATTCAGCAAAGAGACATTTGTCAATGAAAGTCAGTACCCAAACTACCAACATGGCGTCTCTCATGAATCACCAGTAATGGGAGAGAATGATCAAGAATGGAACAATGAACCACCCATGGGAGATGGGGATGACTTTTACGACCAACTCTCAGCAGCAGATCTTGACGACCTAGCAGACAGAATGTATGGGTAAAAAAAATAAAATAAAAAAATGAGTCTAATATTAAATATATTTAATAAAAATAAAAAATAAAATATTATTTATGTTGCAAAATTTATTAACTCCAGTAATTAATTTTCCATAAGATAATAGATGGTAAAAAAAATAGATAGAGGGAAATATTTAGAGGAAAAAAAATGAAGTTGTGTGGTTGGGATTGGAATGAATAGTGACTTACCTATATTTAGATCAAGTTTGACATATTATAAAAAAGTTAAAAAGTAAAAAAATTACTCAAAAAGTTAAAAAGTTAATACTATTCATCAAAAGTCAACAATTACGACTGCACAACTCCCAATCTTAATTTTTTCCTACAAATTAATTTTTATAATTTTTTATTACACATTTTCTTATAAAAAGTCAAAAAATTAACCCAAACATCTATATTTTTTTCCTCAATTTTTTAATAAAAAAAATACACTTATTTAGGACACCCCAAACAACCCATTACTTCGTGAATAAATTTTTTTTATCCTCTCTTGTGAATGTTTGCTTCTCAGCTCAAATAGCTGAGAAGTTAGCGAGCGAGAGAGAGAGAGAGAGAGAGAGAGATTTTAAGAATATGCCTCCAAAGAAAAAGCTCTGTAGAAATTTTCAGAGTGGAAGGTACGCCATTTATCTTCACCGTCCTCTTCTATGGCGTCTCGTTATTTATTTATTTATTTTTTTTAAAAAAAAATTCTTCGAAATTGCATTAGGGTTTCATGCTGATAAACAATATTTTATTTTATTTTTCAATTTCAGAATCAATTTATGCCTCTTCTGATTCTTCAATTTTATTTATTTTCTAGTTGTCAGTATGGTGAACGGTGTAAGTTTCGTTATGTAGCTCAACAACAACAGCAGCAAAAGCCCAATCCTGTTGGATTTGGTGTTCAGGGCAATGATTTTGGATCCAAACAGAACCACTTCAAGGTTCTTTCTTTCCCTGAATTTGTTGCTATGTATTAGAACTGGTACATTTTTATTTGGGTGAATTATGCTAACTTCCCTTGAAGTTTGATGATGAAAATATAATAACCCCACAAGTTTGACATAATTACATTGAGCTTATTAACGTTTTAATTCACTCACGCCCCGTATGGATTGTGAGGTGAGAAAAGAAAGAATTGATTATGTTTTCTCACCACTGGGTTTGTTTGGATGAATAGAAGAGAAAAAAATAAATGATTATGGTTTGTCACCATTGCGTTTGTTTGTTTGGATGAATGGAAGAGAAAAGAATATGGTTTCTCACTTATCTTGATAGAATAAATAAGAGAAAAGAAAAAAAATATATTTTATTTCATTTTACCAAAATAATCCTGAAAAAAATAAGCTATTTTTCCAACTTCTTCCACCATAGGGCAATTTTGGCATTTAAAAAAGTTTCATCAATCTATTTTTTTTTTCACCAAATCTCACAACTTTTGGTGAGAAATAAAACACGACTTTGGTGAGAGTTTTTTTCTCACCAAACCCCTCCATCCAAACGGAGATTTAGGCTCCGTTTGTTTGAGGGAGGCGATTGTTAGTATGGTGAGATTGAGTGAGGGGATTATGGGTGATATTAGGTTGTAGATATAAGATAAATTATATTTGTGCACTATATAGAGAGAGATATTAGTTGGTTGAGATTAAATCTATGAAATTACGTAAAAGTCTTTGTTATATAGAATGTGACTATATTGTTTTTGTAAAGTGAGGGGCAAAATAATCTTTTTACCTCCAATCTCATGGTATTAGATTTCAATACCATCTCTCCTATCGGATTGCTAGTCCCTTTCATTGGAGGGGTTTCATAGTCCCATGGGACTCTTAATCCCACATCAATTTTCCAAAATAAACGTGATTTTTGTGGACCCACCTCATTACTAATCCAATCCCTTCATCTCTCAAAACAAACATGGCCTTAACACCCCATCTTTTATAGTAATTTGTTAGTCATATAGATAGAAAAATGATATTGTCACATTTTTTACACTAAAATATATACTTTATTTTGTTTATCTTTGTGTTTTCATGCTACATGTATTAGTTTTGGTTACTTTAGTCATACTAAAAAGGAGGTCAATATAATTATGCTAAAATTATGGGGTTTGTTGTATTTTTTTCAATCTTTAGGGGAATTTACTGTATTTTTTTTTTTTTTGATTTAATATGTAATTATGTATAATGTCAGTGAAGTATGGCATGTTTCTCTTCATAGTAACTTAGTGTTAACACTTATAGGGACTCATGTTTATATTCTTGTTGGTTGAAATTATTTTCCTGTGCATCAGCCTTTTGAAAATAAGTGGACCCGTAATGGTGGCTCACAAGTATCACAACAACCTGATAATCAGCCTCTGACAGCTAATCATAAGTGAGTTCTTGATCAATGACTTATACTTCTCTTCTTGCAGTTTTGTATCTTTGCTGTTTAGGTTATTTCATCTTCCTCATTGGTTTATGTGAAGAGAATGCTAGAGATCCTAAAAGTTTTACTAAATTTCTATGGGTGCCACACCCATATGAGACATTTGGTAGAAAATTTGGTAAAACTTTTGGGATCTCTAGCATTTTTCTTATGTAAAATACCTGGTGAAATACAATTTTGATGTACATATAGATGCACAGATCCTGAGTCATGCAAACAGCAAATAGTTGAAGATTTTGAGCATGAGAGGCCTCTTTGGAAGCTTACATGTAATGGCCACAATAAGATGTAAATATTACTAGCAATGTTTCTCACAGGCATTTTGAGAAAGTTGGGATTTCAAACTTCCACTAAGCGTTTGAATTCTAAATTTAGTTGGGAAAATGTTGTACATAAATTGATGAGAAGAACTAGGGAACAAATGATAGTATTTTTTCCTTTCCTTAGGTCTCGTATGCGTGCTCTTTTCAAGTCAACTGTAGTCTGCTCATTTCTTGTCATCATTGGAACATATTTGGTAGACCACAGCATAACTATCAAATTCTTGTATATACAATTCACAGGCCACTGACAATGGAAGTCGACGCCTTCTCCGCCTCCACCTCCGCTGTTGCCAGGGCCGGCCCTGCCCTAAGGCAGGTAAGGCTTGTGCCTTAGGCCCCATATTTTGGCCCAAAAATAGGGCCCCTAAATTTAAAAAATTGTTATAGGTTCAACTTTTTTTTTTTTTTTTTTTTGGTTTTAAGATCAATTTAAAAGGCCCCAAATGTTTTATTGGGCTCATGTATAATTTAGCCCATATTTATTTATAAATGTGTTTGGCCCATATTTATTAAAATGAAAATATATAAATAAATAAATAAAAAACAATAGGGCCCCTAAATTTGGTAAAACATATAAACATATATAACATAGGGCCCCTAAATTTGGCCCAAAAATAGGGCCCTTAAATTTGATAAAATATTATAGGGTCAATGTTTTTTTTTTAGTTTTAGGATCAATTTAAAGGGCCCCAAAATATTTTTTTGGGTCCATGTATGATTTACTCCATATTTATTTATAAGTATAGTTTGGTCCATATTTATTAAAATGAAAATATATATTAAAAAAAAAGTGTTTGGGCTCAAGAAAAATAATACATACAATATATGGGCCCTATTTTTTTTATTTTTTATTTTTACCTTCTTTATCTATTAGATTTTAGTGGAATAAATAATTTTGCTCAAATTTTTTTACCTAGGTCTTTATCAATTTTAATTGAATAATTTTTTTCTAATTTTTTTGTTCTAATTTTGTTTTATTAAATTGTTTTATCTATAATTTTAATGATTATATGTGTAAGTAAATTTTTTTATGGTTACAAACAAATAAAAAAATTGTAACTTATCGTTTTATTCATAAAATTTTTTTCAATATAAAAAGGTCCCCATTTCCGAAATTCGCCTTAGGCCCCGACGAACTCAGGGCCGGCCCTGGCTGCTGCCACTTCACCCACTGGCCAACCACCACCACCGCTACCACAACCGCTACTGACTCAATCCGTGAATTCCGAACCCGACGTTGTGTTACGCAATGAGATTTCTGTCTCTACGATTCAGCGCTTGTCGCCAAAAACTGATGAGTACTTTCCCCTTGACGTCAGTGACATTGCCGATTTAATTTCGACGCCGACAGCGACAACCATGCTGGTTCCGGAACTAGAGAGGACGGTTGAGGGAGGTTTGTTTAGGGCGAATTGTTGGTTCAAGAGCCCTATGAGTCAGCTCCATAAAGGTAATATTTGTTCTCTGTTGCACACACCAGTTACTCTTTTTTGTGCGCATAATTATTCTATATTTGGTAATTTAGGAGAGAAAAGAAAGGAAATGTTATGTAAGTTATAGAAAAAAAAAATTGATTTGTCTTATTTGGATAACATGAGAGAAAATAAAAGAAATAATATTGATTTCTCTTTTATCTTATTATTTGGTTAATCTATATAAAAGAAAAGAAAAGAAATGATATTATGTTATATTACCAAATTAACCTTTATAAGAGTTAGCCTTTTTTATTTCTTCTATATTTGAAAGAGTGATTTTGGTATTGTAATGAAATAGCATTTAGTTGGTTTATTTGCTATCTCAATCTCTCAATTTCTGAAGAGATTCAAAATAAAGGTTATGAGGTAAATGAGTTTCTTCTCTTCATTTCATTTCATTTCCCGCCTCTTTATGTATCCAATAACGAGTGATACGGTCCTAGAGAAATGCACTTATTTTTTTTCTTTTTTCTCTCTCCAAATCACCCAAATTCCAATCCAAATGTGGTGTTAATGAATTAATTTTTTTTTACAATTTTATTAAATGATTAATTTGGACATCAATAGACACAACAAACCTTAAAACTAGGTTTTTATAGTAGATGTCTTTTCAACATGAAAATTCTCAGTACACATTCTTTTAAAAAAATACACGCATCAGACTGAAAATATGTAAACAAAGAGGATGAAAAAAAAAAAAATTTTCATTCAGAAATACATAACCAAATAATATATAAATAGTTCTGAACTGTGGAACAGAAAATATATAAATGGTTCAAAAATACAGATTAAAAAATATAAGTTTAATTTGGAAGTACAAAACCTAAAGATTTTTCTTCGTTCGGTAGTTGTATGTCGAAAATTTATATTTTATTTGGAAATACAAAATCGAAAATTATTGTTTATTCGGTTGTTGATTGCTGAATTTTTAAAATTTATTTGGATAACTAGTTCCAATGGTTTTCATTCTCTTTGTCAACCAATATGAAATTGTACGGGGAGCAAATATTCCGCGATGCCCGTACTCCTTTCGTCTAAGCTAGTTGTCTATCTGATCGACCTGAGAACACAACGGCGGTGAGCTACCGCCGGAAAACCCCTTCGACGGTCAAGTTAGCACACACTCAGACAAAGAGGGAGAGAGAGAGAGAGGTGTATCACCATGAGTGTTTCTCACCAAATGATGTTCCATCCCCAGCATGGGGGGCGCAGTCATGCTTATATACTTTCTGCGGTCAAGTCTGCATCCATTAGTCTCTTGACATGTGGAGCTGTTTTCCCATCTGTCAGCACAAATCCAGCGGACACCACCTAACCAAACCGCCAGACAACATTAGCGGGAGCTCAGCAGCCCGGCGGCATCACCCCGGCCTTCCACGACCGTGCTGCGTAATGAGTCCGAGTGCTCCACTCGTCGAGCTCCTTAACAGCCGAGCTCGGTAGCATTCCGGCAGAACCGAGCTCAAGACAGGTCAAGCCGGTGAACAGAAGGCCTTTCTCGTCGAGCTACGCGTGTGAACCATGGAACCCAGGTTGGCAGGCGATCATCTTGGCCAAGTAAGCTCGGTCCAAACACGGGACCTCGACCTCAGGCCTGGGCCTCAACCGAGCAGGACTAGCTCCAGGGAGGCCCTAGTTAGCTCGGCCTAAGTGGGGGGTTGAGCCTTGACCGAGTAAAACCCACTCTGAACAGGCCCAAGTTAGCTCGGCCCTATTCTGTCCGGTTTCTACCACGGCCCAAAGCCAGATTATAAATCTCCCTCTCAATTGCCCTTTAATTCCGTCCGCGCACGCGTGATTGGGATTACATGATCCGACCGGGGTACTCTCTCGGTTCTTAGTTCGCAAGACGTCAACCGCGCTAATCGATATGCTCGGTTTCTTGGTTTGCTCGGTCGATGCCTCAACTCGCCTTCCTGCCTCTTCAATACTGACGCCGCCGTCAATTGGGACACGCATTGATCATTTATTGGCCTCGAGCGGCCAACCCAGATGTCTCTTCACATTCAAAATTTTGGCGATTCTCTGCTCTTATAAACACGCCTCCTCCCCCTTTACATTTCCTTCTTACTGCCTCTCTTTCGTTCCAGACGACCAAGCACCATTCTTGACCTCGACTACCAAGCTCCATTCTTGCTCTCGAGGAATTGACTTTTGCCTCCTTCTGGTAAGTTCTTCGAGTCTTTTCATTGCTTTTCCATTCGGTATTTGACATTTTAGGGCACAAAAGCCATAGGTTTTAGGATATAGCTCCCCAAAAACCTCCTCTGCCCTCTGCTCTCTTTGCTGTTCTTCAACTTTTGTGATGAACACACGAAGATCTGGGGCGGACCGGGCTCCATGTCTTCTTTTGATCCCAAAAAACACAAACCGAACAAGTTATGAGTTTGCAAAACTCGCGTAGGAACCGAGGTAACAGACTGTTGGACCGCTCGACCGGGCTAAAATCTGGTCCGCTTGGGCGGCCGAGCTTCTGGGGCTCACCTTTGTGACCGAGATGGTTTGGCAATCCATCTAACCGAGCTGAAGTCAAGCTCGTTTTGCGCGACGGCGCTCCTTCTTACACTTAAACTTCCTTTTCCTGCAGAGTCCAAGGGGACCACGCACCAACACTGAGGCTCTCTAAGGCCGAGCAGCCATCAACCGAGAATGTTGCCAAACCAACACAGCCGTGCTAAAACCAGCCGGCTAAACATGGGGCGCTACCGCTTCCTGGTTGACACGCCGGTCGCACTAGCCGCGTTCCGGTAAGAATACGGTGTCCCCGCCAACGTACATCTCGAGCTCGATGCCGAGGAAACAACCTCCTGGGGCAGACTAGACCAGTGCCCTTTCACCGTGCTCTCCATAATAGAAGGTGGCCTCCGCTTCCCGGTTAAACCCCTAATGTGCGAGTTCTTGCGGCGCACCGGGCTAGCACCAACCCAAGTCTCAACCAACACTTATAGGATAATTAACGGGATAGCCGAGCTGAACAACCGGCTAGGAACCAACCTAGGATTAGCTGAGATACTTCGCTAGTATACCCTCGGGCATATAGGCGACGACCTTGCCTATTACTTAAAGATTAGATCGGGTAAGGAGAAGACAGTGACTGGCACCCTGGACAAAGACATGCACGATGATGACGACTTTTTCTGGGTGTCCGGTAATTATGAAACAGCCGACGTGCCAGGCTGGTATATCAGCAAGAACTTGGGTGAAACATGTAAGCCGTGCTAAATGCTTGGTCAAATTACTTTCCTTCACCATTTTGTACTAATGCGCTTTGTTTCTTTCCTTTTTGCAGCCATTGAAGCTTTGCAAGCCAACTACTATAATCCCAACGAAGCAGCCATCAGAACCGTGCTGCGGTACCGTAACCGAGATTGCCACGAACTTCTCGGCTACGTACCGACTTACAGATACTCTGCTCCACGCCGAAGTAAAGTAACAGATTTTCTCCGAGCGCCGTCTCCACCTCTCGATCCAACACTACCGGACGTGCCCCTAATCCGGCTGACCGAAGCAGAGGAGATGGCCAAACGAAGTCGCATCAAAAATCTCATCACCGCCACATCTATCGAGTTGCTGAGCATCCCTCCCCGTGCAGCTGCTGCCGGTCAAACAAGCGGGATCGTGGTTGCGTTGGCGTCACCTGCCGCGGTGCAGACGAGCAAGGAAAGCCGTCGAGTTGGGAAAAGGCCTCGCACCGCCGATCCCTCAGCCGAGCTTGTTGCAGAGTTGAACACCGAGCAACCCGCGGTCACAACTGAGCCAACACCGCCCTGGAAGCCCCAGTTGAAGCACCGGGTAAGAATTTCTAAGGCTTCCTTAGAAATTGCAAACTCCGACAACTCAAAACTGCTCGGCCAGCTGGGATCCACCGAGAAAGAAAGGGACGCTCTCCGGGCCGAGCTGGAGGCGTTAAAACAATCAAGGAAGGATGAGGTGGACGAGGCCAACAGCGTTGGTTTCAAGGAGGCCGAAGAGAGCTACACCAAACAGGTCGAGGCCACCAAGGACATATTCTTCAAGTTCGGTTGGAAGGCTGCTTGCGAACAGCTCGGCCAAGGATCTGGGACCAACGTGTTTGCCTCTCCCCCAGTTGCCTTCTTGCCGACGTACATGGTGCCATACGCCAACGATGTCTTCAGTGCATTGCAGGCTGAGGCCGATGGAGAAAGTGGGGATGAAGCCGAGGAAAATGCCGAGGGAGATAACCGCCTAAAGCAGGCCGGCGAGGGCGAGTCCGGCGTCCAAGAAACCACTACTACGGTTGACCTGGAGGCAACTACTACCGGGGATGACTTCGCAGACCTTTCCCCCTTAGTGTAGTTTTCTGTCTTTTCTCTTTTTTTTTTTTGTTTGAAGAATGTAACCGGGCTACTTGCCCTACCTTATGTAATTCAACTTCTCATCAATGAAAAGTTTTGATTTCGTTAACTGTTGCACTACTTTAGTTTCATCATCTTGGCAAGAACAATTAAGCAAAATGTCAACTACTTTAGCCGGGGTAAAGCACCTTGGCTAAACCTTTTGACCACCCCTTGAGCAAATCATCAACTTGTCTAGCCGAGATAAACCATCTCGGCTAAAACCATAGAGTTGAGTGAATCATCAACTCATCTAACCGGAATAAACATCTCGGTTAAAATCTCAAAGAGTTGAGTAAATCATCAACTCATTCAACCGGAGTAAAACATCTCGGTTGAAATCTCAAAGTTGAGTAAATCATCAACTCATTTAACCGGAGTAAAACATCTCGGTTTAAACCAAAGAGTTGAGTAAATCATCAACTCATTTAACCGGAATAAAACATCTCGGTTAAAATCTCAAAGAGTTGAGTAAATCCTCAACTCATTCAACCGGAGTAAAACATCTCGGTTAAAATCTCAAAGAGTTAGTAAATCAACTCATTCAACCGGAGTAAAACATCTCGGTCAAAACCAAAGAGTTGAGTAAATCATCAACTCATTCAACCGGAATAAAACATTTCTGTCAAAATCTCAAAGAGTTGAGTAAATCATCAACTCATTCAACCGGAATAAAACATCTCGGTTGATATCTCAAAGTTGGCATCGAAAACAACAACATGCTTCAGCAAAGATAGCTCACTTCTATTATATTTGACAAAAAGGGTATTACATTCATAAATGCAAGAAGAGCAAGTCTTTTCACAAAAAAAAAAAACAAAAAAACTATATAAGAACGTCAAATGCTAAAAATAGTACAGTTTAAGGTTGGCCGCATTTCATGGCCGGGGTATGCCTTTTCCTTCCAAATCTTCCAAGTGGTATGCCCCCTTGCCCGCCAGACCGGTTATCTTGTAAGGCCTTTCCCAGTTTGCCCCTAGCTTGCCTTTTCCCGGCACCAGTGTGTTGCCGATCACCTTTCTTAAAACCCAATCTCCAACTTTGAACGGTTTGGGGTGCACCGTTTTGTTGTATGTTCTGGAAAGCTCTTGTTGGTATGCGGCCACATGGATTAGAGCCTTGTCTCAGCGTTCTTCAGCTAGGTCCAATTCCAGGGCTACAGCTTCAGAGTTCAGCTCCGGCTCAAAACTTTCGCTGTGAAGGGTGGGCATGCCAATTTCCAATGGGATGACCGCCTCCATGCCGTATGCTAGGGCAAAAGGAGTTTCCCCGGTAGATCGCCTCGGGGTCATCCGATATGCCCAAAGGACACTTTGGGAGTTCCTCGGTCCATTTTCCTTTGGCTTTCTCAAGTCTTTTCTTCAATCCATTAAGGATGGTCTTGTTTGATGCTTCGGCCTGGCCCTTGGACTGCGAGTAAGTCGGAGTGGAGTTGTAGAATTCAATCTTCAATTCCTCACAAAATCCTCTGAATAAGCGCCCGTCAATTGGGTGCCATTATCTGAAATCAGAATCTTGGGGACGCCAAACCGCGTTATGACATTCTGCCAGACAAACCGTTTGACGTCTTTCTCCTTGATTGTTGCCAAGGGCTCAGCTTCAATCCATTTTGTGAAGTAGTCCGTAGCCGCGATGAAGAACTTTCGGTTGCCTAGTGTCGTTGGGAGTGGTCCCACTATATCCAGCCCCCACATCGCAAAAGGCCAAGGACTGGTGAGGGGAATAAGTTCTCTGGCCGGCTGATGAATCTGGTAAGCGAACTTCTGGCACTTCTCACATTTTCTCACATATTTTTGAGCATCCACTTGCATGCACGGCCACCAGTATCCTTGCGAGATAGCACGGTAGGCCAATGATCTTCCCCCAATGTGACTTTCGCATATTCCTTCGTGAATCTTGTGCAGGAAAGCTTCCACGCTGTTTGGGTGTACACACTTAAGGTAAGGACTGGTGAAAGACTTCTTGTATAGAACGCCAGATGGAGAGAGCCAAAACCGCTCTGACTTCACCTGGACTTTATGCGCTTCTTTTTTATCGGCCGGAAGGGTCCGCTCTTTTAGGAAGAGGATAATAGGGTCTATCCAAGAAGGGCCAAGCTCGGTGCAGAGTACTTCTGTCTGCTCGGGTTCCTCTATACTAGGCCTTGGAAGAAGCTCGATCAGGAGAGGGCTGGGAGATGTTCTGTTGACCATGGAAGCCAGACCGGCTAACTCATCCGCACGGCCGTTTTCTTCCCGTCCAATTTGTTGGACCCTTATCGCCTGGAATCGCTTGATGTGGTCTCTTACCAGAGCTTGGTACTTTGCCATTCTGTTATCTTTAGCTTCGTAAACCCCAGACACTTGATTGACAACAAGTTGGGAATCGCTGTAAACCATCAACTCGGATGCGCGCAACTGGAGCGCGCTCTTAAGTCCGGCTAATAACGCCTCGTACTCTCCCTCATTGTTTGATGCAGGGAATCTGAGGGTGATAGAGTGTTCGATGGTCAGACCATCTAGTGAGATCAAAACTATGCCCAGCCCGGCACCGTGATGGTTTGAGGCTCCATCTACAAAAAGTTTCCACATTTCGCCAACGAAGAGTTTCCAACACTTTGAGGGGTCTTGGGAGGCTTAAAAGTTGTTGGGATCATGGTTGCTCGGCTATTCAGTTTCAGGTTCAACGCTGATCGGTTCCACTTCCTCCCCCCTCGGCGATGCGGTACCGGACCCAACAGGTTGGTCTGTTATGCCTAAATCCGTCATCGCATCGCCGGATTGCAGTATCATGCCGGCTGGAGGTTCTATGGCGGGGCGCGCAAGTTCCGCGTTGCCAACATCGCCTTGCTGTGCAATTTCGGTTGAATCTACGTTTGCCTCCTCGGCTACCGTGGTGAGATCTACTGGACATACTTGGTGAATCCCAGGCGAGAACTCAGCAACAAAATTTGCCAATGCTTGAGCTTTTATGGCTGTTCGGGGTTGAAACTTGACGTCAAATTGTCCCAACTCGACTGCCCACTTTAGAATTCAACCGGAGAAATCTGCCCGCTTGAACAAGGCTTTCAGGGTAAATTTGATCAACACAATGATTGTGTGAGCATGAAAGTAGTGCGTGCGCCAATTTCCTGGAGGCCATCATCAACGCCAAAGCGAGTTAGTGGCAAGTACCTCGACTCTGCTGGTAGCAAGGTTTTGCTCACGTAAAAGATAGGGAAATGCTTTATACCCTCTAACTGGACAAGTACCGCACTAACGGCGTGCTGAGAAACTGCCAAATAAAGGTAGAGTTCTTCACTGGGCTTGGGTGTCACCAATAAAGAAGTAGAAGACAAATACGCCTTGAGCTCGGCCAAAGCCCTGTCACATTCCTCGTCCCATGAAAACTTGGATTTCAAGGCTCGAAAGAAAGGGCGGCAGCGATCTGATGACCGGCTTATGAATTTGTTAAGCGCGGCTGCCATTCCGGCAAGATGCTGCACGTCTTTTGCCGAGTTGGGCTGCTTCAATTCTTGTACGGCTCTGATTTGTGTGGGGTCTGCCTCGATGCCTCGGTTTGTAACTAGGAAGCCCAGGAATTTCTCGGATCCCACGCCGAAGGCACACTTTGACGCATTCAGGCGTAGCTTGTGCTGTTTAAGAATAGCGAACATCTCGGCTAGGTCGGATAAGTGGTCAGCCTGTTGCTTGCTCTTGACCACCATGTCATCGATGTAAGCCTCCATCGTCCGGCCAAGGAGATGAGCAAACATTTTGATCACCATCCTTTGGAAAGTCGCCCCGGCATTCTTCAAATCAAAAGACATGACTCGATAGCAGAATAGTCCCCTCGGAGTAGTGAAAGAGGTTATCTCACGGTCGAGGCCATGCATGGCAATCTGATGATAACCGCGGTAGGCATCCAAGAAACTGAGCCTGTTATGCCCGGCCGTTAGGTCCACCAGCTGGTCTATTCTGGGCAGAGGAAAGCTGTCTTTAGGGCAAGCTCGGTTGACGGTCTCGTAGTCGACGCAAACTCGCTACTTCCCATTCTTCTTGGGCACTACAACTATGTTTGAAATCCACCGAGGGTAGTGCACTTCCTGAATTGCCCGTGCTTCAAGCAAATTCCTTACCTCCTCCGCGACTACCTTGGCATGATGAAGAGCCGATCTCCTTGTTCTCTGAATGACCGGCCGTGCACTAGGGAAAACATTGAGTTGATGGCAAATAAAACTTGGATCGATGCCAGGCATGTCGTATGGTGACCATGCTAAGACTTCGATATTGGTTATCAAGAACTCTACCATCTCGGTCCGTTCTTGGGCGGTCAGGCTTGATTCGAGCAAAAAGAACTTGTTTGGACTTTTCGTGTCGATCTGTACTTCTACCAATTCTTCAACAGCTTTATCCTCGGCCCTGGTGCCCACGTCATCAAGGACACTCTGGTCTTCTGGGCCTTCAATCATTTGCACGACGCCTTTGGCAGCTTGGCTCTCGTTCACCGCCACGAAGCATTGCTTCGACATGACTTGATCGCCCAAATTTCCTCAATTTTCCCCATAGCCGAAGGGAATCTCATAACCTGGTGGTAGGTCGACGCTACAGCCTGCATAGCGTGCAGCCATCCCCTACCGAGGATCAGATTGTATGTAGACGGCACCTGTAATACCCAGAACTCCACCTGCTTGACCACGGAGCCGGCTTTGATCGGTAAAATTATTTTTCCCAAAGGCCACTCCGGTTGCGAGTTGAAACCTACCAGTGGCGAAGTTGCCGGAGCCAAGTCTGCATCTCGGAGTTTGAGTTGTTTGAACGCATCGTAGTACATAATTTCAACCGAGCTTCCCTGGTCAATCAAGATGCGCTTGACCTCTGTTATCAGAATCTTACGATTCGCGATTCGATTCACGATTCGATTCGCAATTTTTGCAAAATCGATACGAATCTATGGATGAATCTATTTTGGAAGTGAATCTCTAGTGAATCGCACGATTCACAATCGATTCACGATTCGATTCACTTTTTACGATTCATGCAATTTTTGAAATTATTGTGTACGACATATTTTTGACTTTTTTTCTTCATCTTTTTAGTGAAAATGACATAATACAACTTTTAATAGCGTTTAATACTAAAATAACCAACATATATACATGATTTATTGTTATTTTAGTGATTATGGAGTTTTTAATAGGATCCAATAGGATTCAATCAGACCCAACATATTTTTAACCTTTCTTCTCATTTTTTTTTCTTTTAAAAAATCATAATATATCTTCTAAAAATGTTTAAGATTAAAGTTACACTATGAATTATCTATTACTATTTTATTAAATTGAATATTACATGTGTGAGGTCAATTATACTTTTTAAAATATTTTAGCCTTTAAAATAAAAGATTTTAAATAATTCATTCTTATTATTTGCTCACTGTTACTTAGAAAAATATATATGCTTATTGTCCAAATATCAACATTGTTGTTAATTATTGTTACTTTGGAAATTGATAGTTTGTTTATTTGGTTACTATCTTTATTAAGAATGGCTGATAAGAAATATCTAAAAAAGAAAAAAAGGCGAGATGGTGATATTACATCTTTATTAAGAATGGCTGATAAGAAATATCTAAAAAAGAAAAAATGTAATATGGTGATCTTACATAGGAACCTTTGTTAACTTTTTACCTATTAAGCTACCTGATTATTATTCAAAATAACATTTTTATTGATTTAAGTCTAAATATTTTATATTCATAACATATATTTAACATCTAAATGTGTAGATATACGTTTTTAAGTAATTTAGAAAAAGTGACTGAATTTTTACGATTCACGATTCGATTCGCGATTCGGTACAAGACCATTTCGATTCACGATACGAATCCTGATTTGACAACTATGCGCTTGACATTGAACTCTTTGACGCGGAGGGTGACCACTAGGGCGTCGTTGTGCGGCGTTTGAATGCGCTCTAGGTCCCTTGTGGAGAAACTAATCACGTCTTTTTCCTCGGTCTTCTCCCTTTTGATCGCGAGCTGGACTGACAAAACTTCCCTCATGTGTTCCGCCTTTTTAATCACTTGCGCTTGACATTGAACTCTTTGACGCGGAGGGTGACCACTAGGGCGTCGTTGTGCGGCGTTTGAATGCGCTCTAGGTCCCTTGTGGAGAAACTAATCACGTCTTTTTCCTCGGTCTTCTCCCTTTTGATCGCGAGCTGGACTGACAAAACTTCCCTCATGTGTTCCGCCTTTTTAATCACTTCCCTCATGTGGAGCCGGCGCGGGTATACGAGCTCCGAGGAATGATCAAAAAGGCGGAACACATGAGGGAAGTTTTGCCAGTCCAGCCCACAATCAAAAGAGGGAAGACCGAGGAAAAAGACGTGATTAGTTTCTCCACAAGGGACCTAGAGCGCATTCAAATGCTGCACAACGATGCCCTAGTGGTCACCCTCCGCGTCAAAGAAATCGATGTCAAGCACATCTTGATTGACCAGGGAAGCTCGGTTGAGATTATGTACTACGATGCGTTCAAACAACTCAAACTCCGAGATGCAGACTTGGCTTCCGGCAACTTCGCCACTGGTAGGTTTCAACTCGCAACCGGAGTGGATCTTGCCCGCCGACCATGGAGTTTCTTGCCGAGCTGATCTTGCTCGCCAAGAAGCAAGTCGCCGAACGGACCTTGCTTGCGACCTTGGAGTTCCTTGCTGAGCTGATCTTGCTCGCCAAGAAGCAAGTCGCGGAGTGGACCTTGCCCGCCGACCATGGAGTTCCTTGCCGAGCTGATCTTGCTCGCCAAGAAGCAAGTCACTGAGCGGACCTTGCTCGCGACCTTAGAGTTTCTTGCCGAGCTGATCTTGCTCGCCAAAAAGCAAGTCACTGAGCTGACCTTGCTCACGACCTTAGAGTTTCTTGCCGAGCTGATCTTACTCGCCAAAAAGCAAGTCACCGAGCTGACCTTGCTCGTCGACCATGGAGTTCATTGCCGAGCTGATCTTGCTCGTTAAGAAGCAAGTCGCGGAGTGGACCTTGCCCACCGACCATGGAGTTCCTTGCCGAGCTGATCTTGCTCGCCAAGAAGCAAGTCGCCGAGCGGACCTTGCTCGCGACCTTAGAGTTTCTTGCCGAGCTGATCTTGCTCGCCAAAAAGCAAGTCACCGAGCTAACCTTGCTCGTCGACCATGGAGTTCCTTGTCGAGCTGATCTTGCTCGTCAAGAAGCAAGTCGCGGAGTGGAGCTTGCCCGCCGACCATGGAGTTCCTTGCCGAGCTGATCTTGCTCGTCAAAAAGCAAGTCACCGAGCTGACCTTGTTCGCGACCTTAGAGTTTCTTGCCGAGCTGATCTTGCTCGCCAAAAAGCAAGTCACCGAGCTGACCTTGCTCGTCGACCATGGAGTTCCTTGCCGAGCTGATCTTGCTTGCCAAGAAGCAAGTCGCGGAGTGGACCTTGCCCGCCGACCATGGAGTTCCTTGCCGAGCTGATCTTGCTCGCCAAGAAGCAAGTCGTCGAGCGGACCTTGTTCGCGACCTTAGAGTTTCTTGTCGAGCTGATCTTGCTCGCCAAGAAGCAAGCCGCGGAGTGGACCTCGCCCGCCGACCATGGAGTTCCTTGCCGAGCTGATCTTGCTCGCCAAGAAGTAAGTTGCCGAACGGACCTTGCTCGCGACCTTGGAGTTCCTTGCTGAGCTGATTTTGCTCGCCAAGAAGCAAGTCGCCGAGCAAACTTTGCTCGTGACCTTGGAGTTCCTTGCCAAGCTGATCTTGCTCGCCAAGAAGCAAGTCGTGGAGTGGACCTTGCCCGCCGACCTTTGAGTTCCTTGCCGAGCTGATCTTGCTCGCCAAGAAGCAAGTCGTCGAGCTGACCTTGCTTGCCGACCTTGGAGTTCCTTGCCGAGCTGATCTTGCTCGCCAAGAAGCAAGTCGCGGAGTGGACCTCGCCCGTCGACCATGGAGTTCCTTGCCGATGATCTTGCTTGCCAAGAAGTAAGTCGCCGTGAGCTTATTTTGCTCGCCAAGAAGCAAGTCGCCGAGTTGACCTTGCTCGTCGACCATGGAGTTCCTTGCCGAGCTGATCTTGCTCGCCAAGAAGCAAGTCGCGGAGTGGACCTTGCCCGTCGACCATGGAGTTCCTTGCTGAGCTGATCTTGCTCGCCAAGAAGAAAGTCGCGGAGTGGACCTTGCCCGCCGACCATGGAGTTCCTTGCCGAGCTGATCTTGCTCACCAAGAAGCAAGTCGCCGAGCGAACCTTGCTCGCGACATTGGAGTTCCTTGTCGAGCTGATCTTGCTCGCCAAGAAGCAAGTCGCCGAGCTGACCTTGCTCGCCGACCTTGGAATTCCTTGTCGGGCTGATCTTGTTCGCCAAGAAGCAAGTCACGGAGCGGACCTTGCTCGCCGACCTTGGAGTTCCTTGCCAAGCTGATCTTGCTCGCCAAGAAGCAAGTCGTCGAGCAGACCGTGCTCGTCGACCATGGAGTTCTATGCCGAGCTAATCTTGCTCGCCAAGAAGCAAGTCGCGGAGCGGACCTTGCTCGCCGACCTTGGAGTTCTTTGCCGAGCTGATCTTGCTCGCCTAGAAACAAGTCGCGGAGCGGACCTTGCTCGCTGACCTTGGAGTTCCTTGCCGAGCTGATCTTGCTCGTCAAGAAGAAAGTCGTCGAGCAGACCTTGCTCGCTGACCATGGATTTCCTTGCCGAGCTGATCTTGCTCGCCAAGAATCAAATTACTGAGCTGGCTTTCCTCGCTAACTTTGAAGGTCCTTGCCAAGTTGATTTTGCTCGCTCAAGAAGTTACTGAGCTGATTTTACTCGCCAAGAAGCACGTTAACGAGTTGACTTTGTTTGCCAACTTTGAGGTTTCTAGGCCTAGCAAAGTGAACCACCGAGCAAAAAGTCTAGCCTGGCCTTGTAATGTAATTCCGGTCACACAAATGCGAACATAATTAAGGGGCAATTGTGAGGGAGATTTCATAATCTGGCTTTGGGTCATGGTAATGACCGAGCTAAGATTGGACCAGACGTGTTTGGGCCGTTCCAGGGGAAGTTTGCTCGGTTGAAGTCCAGACCCGATTTGGCCGAGATGATTCTCTGCTAGCCCGGTTTCTATTGGTTGCTCGTTTAGCTCGGCAGGGAAGGCCTTCTGTTTTCCGGCTCGACCTGTCTCGAACTCAGCTCTGTCGGAATGCTACTGAGCTCGGTTGTTATGGAGTTCGGCGAGTGGAGCACTCGGACTCGTTACCCAACACGATCGTGTGAGGCCGAGGTGACGCCGCCGGGTTGCCGAGTTCCCGTTAATGTTGTCTGGCGGTTTGATTAGGTGGTGTTCGCTGGATTTGTGCTGACAGATGGTTGAGCTGCTCCACGTGTCAAGAGACTAATGGGTGCAGAGTTGAGCGCAGAAAGTATATAAGTATGACTGCGCCCCCTATGCTAGACATAGAACATCATTTGGTGAGAAACACTCATGGTGATACACCTCTCTCTTCCTCTCTCTCTCTCTCTCTCTCTCTCTCTGAGTGTGTGCTAATTTGACCGTCGGAGGAGTTTTCCGGCAATACACCGCCGGGTAGCTCACCGCCGTTGTGTTCTCAAGTCGATCGGATAGACAAGGAGCTTGGACGAAAGAAGTACGGGCATCACGGAATATTTACTACCCGTACAGAAACGAATAACAAAAATAGTAAAACAATAACATAGTTTATGCAGAATAATAGTAAAATAATAACTGAAAATTGTTGATTTTTGAAAACTGCATACCTTAAAAAATGTTGGAGAATGTCAAAGCCGCTGGAATATTGCCGGAGAGTGTCAGAAAATGTTGTGTGTAGGGCACAATTTAGGTTTATGCTTAGGGGTGTGGTGTGGTTTTATATTTGTGTGGTATGTGTACGTAATGTTTTGGGTTTTTATGTTGATGTATGTACATATTATGTTTTAGGGGTAATATTTGGAACATTTGATGTGTGAAATGAGTAAAATAAAAGGTAAACCATTTTGTAAGTGTGCATAGAGAGTAAATGGTATGTGGAAATAGAATTACCCCAATTGTTTTCGTATTCTGATTAGAATTGGACATAAAGGTTTTATGTTTTAACATAAATTACACTTACTACCTTTGCACTTTAATCAAAATCTTTTCAATTGCTACAGTCAGCCACTACGTTTTAAATAAAGTTCTAATTTCACCCTTCCATCATCCTACCGTTAAAAAACTAATGGGAATTGTAAGTGGAGGAACTAAAGTGAGACTTTGGTGAAAGTGTAAGGAATAAAGTGAAATTTTAATAAAAGTATAAAGGGGCTAACGAGACAACAAAAATGTCACAGATGCTTTAAACGACAAGTTCCGTCAACATTGTTAACGTTAGACGGATGGAAGGGTGAGATTGCAACTTGACTGAAAAGTGTAGGGGGTTAATTTTTACAATTGAAAGTGAACGGGTTAAAGTGAGATTTCGATAAATGTATAGGGGTCCTTGTATTTTCATGAAGTTAGGATTGAATCAAAATGATGATTATTATGTTTTGAATTGATGATTTTAGAAGTTGTCATGTGTTTTTGATGATTTTGGGGAGTTGAATCTATCTGTATACGGATTATATTTTGATTTAAATTTTCTTCATAGCAATCACTTTGTGAAATTTTACTGAGTGAATTACAATGTTCACTGATTTTATTGAAACTTGTTTCACCCCAATGAAGTTTCACTGAAATGGAAAATGTTGAATTAGTGAAATTTCACTGAGTTAATTACA
Organism: Camellia sinensis; assembly: GCF_055761805.1. Classification (NCBI taxonomy): domain Eukaryota; kingdom Viridiplantae; phylum Streptophyta; class Magnoliopsida; order Ericales; family Theaceae; genus Camellia; species Camellia sinensis. The sequence goes on from NC_138967.1 coordinate 175,456,512, forward strand.
ATTTCACTGATTGTGAATAAACCAAATCAGTGAAATTTAATGTGATTAACTACATGAGGATGGTTTTGGCCACTTAGACCTCTATTTATTAAGAATATACGAGGTAAATGAATCTACTGTGATTTTAATTTGATTGTGTTTATTAATATGGCATTAGAAGTGTATTGTCATTGGCTGATTGTGGGTGTTACAGAGACACTGGATTTCTGTGATTTTCTTTCACCAACTCCAGAAGAGCAAGCATCACGAAATGCAGCAGTAGAATGTGTCTTTGATGTTATCAGATATATATGGCCCAAATGCAAGGTCTGTCTCTCTCTCTCTCTCTGCATATGCACACAATTATACCCACATACGCTTGTAAATATAAATATATAAATGTGTGTGTACATATTTTTCGGAAGTATGGTTTGTAAGAGTAATTTTGCTTACAGGTAGAGGTTTTTGGGTCATTCAAGAAAGGGTTTTATTGTCCGACTAGTGTAATTGATGTAAGTTAATTGCTTCCTCCTAGTTGTTCTATGAATATTCATTGTTCACCTGCAAGAATCTATGATCCCATGCTTGTAGATGGTCATTGGTGCTGTGTTTCTTTTTCAGTCATGAATTTTCCATTGTTGTTACTTGTGAGCAAGATTAGCTCGTCTTGGTCATGTTAAAGTTTAAAATGTGCTTCATTTATAAAGTCATGCAATTTGACTCATCACTACTTGAAAATGCTTGCAATTGATTGTTGGAAAGACAGAAATGTAGAGAACTGGCACCAAGTGTAAGCATTTTGTGCAAGTGATTGTTCCTGATATATACTTGCTTAGACAGAATTGGTCAGTTGTTTTCCTGATATAATAATGCAAATAAAATGATGATCAATCTCAGATGGTTTTTATGCTAGCAGAGGATGGCACATGCCAATCTGTGTAATTTGACCTGGCTGGACCATTTTGGTTTAAGGAATCTTCAAACTATTTGAGAGAAAAGTGTTCTCTCTCTGTCTCTCTGTCTCTCTTTTATGAACTTTCATTTGTGTTGATGCACTTGAAGTGATTAGGATCTAATTTTGCCCCTGTATCTTAATATGGAGCATGTCTCTAGGTGGATTAGAAGGTATCAAACAAATGCTGTCCATTTAAAAAGGAAAAAGAAAAAAAAAGTCTGAAGGATCAAAGTAACATCATTAGAATAAGTACATAAAATGCAAGTGGAGGTTAGGCTAATGCAAGCATAATTCGAACATGTTTCCATGTTCCTTCATTTGTGATCATTGGGCTATAAGTGGCACGAGAAAACTTCTGTAATTTTCAGTGAAGACTGTGTGGCATAAGCTGTTGTTAACTCCAGGTTGTAGAACATCACTTTGTGGAGATGTCTGTGACTGAAGATGCTTAATTGCACTGGAGAACATCTTTTTCTTTGTCATGAACTCATGATGTCAAGCTTAATTTTGTTTATGCAGAAAATGAACTTTTTCTTGCTGACCTAATCTATGATTTATCCATGTCCTGTGGAACAATTTTTCAGGTTGTTCAGCTTTCAATTTTGCTAGAGCGTCTGCACAGAGGTTTCCTTCACGAAACACATATTGGGCAATGCATTGACATCTATTAAAGATTATCCTAGTATCTTCCACCCGACCTTTGTAAGAGTGTTTCTCACTAGGGCCCTCTTTAAGCTGCTTTATAACTTCTTGAGCATCTGTTTCCATAATCATTTTGTTGAAGCCTTTTTGGAAAATCATTGTCAGTCCTTTATACACTACCCAGAATTCTGCTTCAAGATTGGTACAGCTTTCCATTCTCCCACAATAGCCGTAAATCCAAGCTCCCCTCTCATCCCGAAGGAGACCTCCAAAACCACTTGGTACCCTGCTCCATTTGCTTCCATCCGTATTTAGTTTTGGAGTATCTGCAGGACGAAGAGACCAATTAATTAGTCAAAATGGGGGTCTAGGATTGATAATGGATAAACTGAAGCTTTTGTGGGACTTTCTTTTTCCACAACCACTGCCAATCCTCATCTTTGCCATCATATTTCGAAGCCAACTCATAAGCACTTGAAGTGGAAAAGGTTCCATCAGGAGCCCCTTTCCAAACAAGTTGATCCAGATGGGTATTATATTTAGGGGATTTCTCTTTAAGAATAGAGGCAGCCACAATTGGGGGAAAAGTTTGATTAATAATGTTCACATCCCAATCACCTTCCTCATTAATGATATCCTTACCTTGGATACATTAATATTGGCTGGTATGAAAGAAGTTGAGGGAATGACTTCCTTAATTGGTTTATCTCCACACCACCAATCTTTCCAAATGTTAACGTTAGCACTGTCTCCAAATGGACCATTTCGCACCTCTTCTTAAGATACTTCTAGATTTCAGCATACCTCTCAATACATGAGACGCTCTGCTATTCTTCTTCCAGTCAAGAAAATGGTTACCTTTCAGATACTTAGATTTCAGCACCTCATCCCACATGCCTCCCTCGTTATTCATGAGTTTCCAGCCCAATTTCGAAAGTAAGGCTAGATTATGGTCTCTAGCCTTCTTGATGCCAAGGCCACCATGTTTTTTCTTTTCGCACACCTCATTCCAATTAACAAGGTGAATTTTCTTTTTCTCTATGGTAACCCCAAAGAAAATTTATGTTAATCCTATTAATGTCATTACACACTCTTTTAGTTATCTCCATAGTTTGCATAGTGTAAGTAGGAATAGCAGGAGTAACAAATTGAACCAGGGTAGCTCTTTCTACCATTGAAAGCACACTCATTTTCCACGCCGCCAACTCATCTTGCAATTTTCAAGGATGTAGTTTAAGTGGCTCCGATTCACTCTTTTATTCAAAAGGGGGACACCCAAGTATTTTTCTAGATTAGATGTTAGTGGGATACCACATCTAGCATTGAGGTCTCCAGCCTTTCTAAGATCAAGGTTTGGGGACATAAAGGGTATGTTTGGTTTGTGTTTGAGAGATGTGTTTTAGAGATAAAAAATATAAAAAGTTGTTTGGTTTGGTTTTTTTCAAAAGATGTTTTGGAAAATTATTTTGAGAGAGAGTTTTGAAAAAAGTGATTGATTTGATGTGTGTGAGAGAGATTTGTTTGGAAAACTTGTTTGGTTTACAAGTTTTGAGAAATTTTTTTGAGAAAATTTGTTTGGTTTGATTACTTTTAAAAATTTATTTGTAGAGAAAATTTTTCAAAAATTTTTCAGAAATACAAACCAAACGAACCCAAAGATTTTTGATTTCTGAAAGTTAATCTTGAGTGCAGATATGAAACTGAACTCATTCATAACCCCGGTAATAATGACACAGTTTTTTATGTCAGCTTTAGCAAATAAAATCAAGTCATTAGCAAAAAAGAGATGGGTGATTCAGGGGTCTCCTTGTTTTAGGCCTTTCATAGGCCTAAATTGATCAAGAGGTTCTCCATTTCATAAAATAAAGGTCCGCACTGTAGTCACACAACACATAATTAAATACCCCATTTCTCATTTAAATTAAACTCAAGAAAAATTTCTTTCAGGAATTGCCAAGATCAATTTTCAAGATCATGTTGCCCATCTTACATTTTCGTAATCTCATAGAATAGAATAGATGACTTCTTGTGTTATAATGATGTTATCACTGATATTTCTATTAGGGACAAAACTACTCTAATTAGGTCTTACAAGTTTATCAAGGGAAGGTCTGATTCTATTTATCAGAATTTTGGTAATGATTTTATAGGTAACATTACAAAGGCAAATTAAAAAATTATTCACGGTCATAAATGAATGACTCTTTTTCATACCATTTTCTTTTATATTTCACATTTTAATTTGTGTGCCCCACTTTAGGCAAATAATTCGAGTTGTTCATTTTATGCATTTTGTAATAAAATCGTTCGTGTAAAAAAATTAACTCTATCAAATATTCGATAAATAGATAAATAAATTACATTTTATTTTATAAAATAAACTGTATAAATTTAAATTCCTAATGATTGTCCATTTTTGTTTATGTATTTAATAATGTCTAATAAAATTAATATATTTACTATTAAGGCCAAGTTTGGTATCCTCAAAAAAATCTAAAATGTCAAAAAATCACTATCCTATTTAAGTCATGTCACCTCTTTATCACATTATTTCAAACTCAATTCATACCTAACTCGTACTTCATAAAAAATTAAAAAGTGCACTTATTTAGAACATCCTAAACAATTTCTAAATATATGAACTACTTGGATTATGAATCCAAAGTCCATGAAATAAAAATGGTGTATGTCCGTACTTGAAGGCACGGTGTAAATAATGTTAGGATTAGAATATAATTGTAATCCCAACACTATTTAAGTTTATTTTTTAATTTGATAAAATCACAAATTTATTATAAAATTTTGAAGTTTTCACAAAATTCCTCACGATAACTCTCTTTTGCTTATATAATATATAGCTAGATAGATAGATATGCTTGACATACATACAATTTCTACGGGTATACATATAATATTGTTTTTGCTTATATAATTACTAGCGTATGTTTGTGCCTAAATAATATTAGGATTAGAATATAATTGTAATACCAATACTATTTGAATTTATTTTTTAATTTGATAAAATCATAAATTATTATAAAATTTTAGAGTTCTCACAAAACTCTTCACGAAAACTCATTTTTGCTTATATAATATATAGCTAGATAGATAAATGTGCCTAGCATACATATAATTTTCACGGGCATACATATAATATTGCTTTTGCTTATATAATTATATGAAAATTGTATGTATGCCCATAATGTCCTAGTATATTATGGGTATACATACATTCTATGGAAATATGTGTAAAATATATTGAACAAAAAGAAGAAAAAATAAATAAATAGAGAGAAAAATAAAAACGGAAGAAAATAAAAAAATATAAACAAGAGAGAGAGAAAGGTAGGATCATGGGATCATGGAAGGATGGGTGAGAAAAGGAAAAAAGTAAGAGAGAGAGAAGTGAGAAAGTATAAAATGTATATGTAGGATATTTTTTGAAAAAATATATCTCAGCCATTGTTTTATAATTTGAATAGACTTGAACCATCCAAATGTCTTAATAGGACAAAAATATGTTGAAGATTCAAAAATCGTCATGTTTTATTAAAATATGTTGAAAATTCATATAAGGTCTAAATTTATAAAATCTATCAGGTATTCAATATATTTAAAAATAATAATTAATTATTTAAATTTATTTAATTTGTGGACTATAAAATTCATTAATTTAATTTTCACTACACAAAGTAAAATCTAACTCTTATTTATAAGATCGTAGACTTTTTCATATAATATAAATAAAAATAAGTGAACAAAAAAGAGAAAATAAAAAAAATAAACAAATAGAGAGAAAAATAAAAATGGGAGAAAATAAAAAAATAAAAAAAAGAGAGAGAGGAAGGTAGGATTATGAGATCTGGAATGATGGGTGAGAAAAGAAAAAAATAAGAGAAAGAAGTAGGAAAATAAAAAATGTACATATAATATATTTTTTAAAAAATATATTTCAGTTGTTGTTTTATAATTTGAATAGATCTAAATTATCTAAATATCATAGTAAGATAAATATATGTAAGATAAATTTAAAAAGCATCCAACTTTATTATATAAATATAGAAAATATGTGTGGATTTGATTGACTAGTCATGTTCGAAAGACAACTGTTTCTTGGACTTATAGGAAGGTTGGAGGCCAAGTTTTTAAAAGTCTTGGTTTGACCTATTGACTTGGACGCTATCCACAACCACTTGTTTTTGTTTTTTGTTTTTTGTTTTTTTTTTAATTATGAATATTCTTGCCGTTTCATTTGGGTCTATAGATCGTGAAGTATTTTATTCCAAGTCATTATTGACTTCATGACATTGACACCTTCCTATAAGTTCAATTATTAATAAAAAAAAATATAAACAATTAATAATTTATATTATTATATTATATATGATGTAATAATGTGAATCTCGCTCACTAGGGCTGTTCAAAAATCCGTTTAAACCGGTAATCCGGACCGAACCAGACCGAATTATACGGTTTGGTTCGGTTCTATTAAGAATTGGTTCGGTTACGGATTAAGAAATATAAGAACCGTAAAAACGGTTCGGTTAATGGATTTTATGAAAAAACTGCGGTTCGAACCGAACCGAACCGAATTTAAAAAAATAAAATGAAATATATATATATATATAATATCAAGTTTTATTTTTATTAATTGATTTTTTATAATTTTAATGATATTAGGATGGTATATATATGTAATATTAAGTAATGCCTTAATATTATTAGTTTTTATCATGAGTTAAATGTAATTAGTTTGAATAATTATTTTGCTAATATTAATAAATTATTCTTGTAAATAGAAATTTTTGGAACCGTAAACCAAACCGAAACCGAACCGTTTTTTCGGTTTGGTTCTGGTCCGGTTTTACAAGTGTAACGGTCTGGTCTGGTTCTCAAAATCACAGAACCGTTAGGATTGGTTCAGTTCTTGGATTTTCTTAGAACCGAACCAATCCGGACCGTGTACACCCCTATCGCTCACAGTATAAAGTAATTTAGTAATATATAAATTATTAATTATCGCTAAAAATATTAAGAATTCATATTTTTTTTTAGGCTCCGTTTGGAAAGAAAAAAGTCAGGTTTTTTTTGGCTAAAATAGCCACAAAAAACAAAATAGGTTATTTTAGTCACAAAAAATAAAACATCAAATCCAACCTATAATCATTACAATCTTCTCTCACAAAAAAAGTCAAAAAAGTCAAAAAGTCAAAAAGTCAAAAAGTCAAAAAGTCCTTCTCAAACCAAGCTAAAATAGTTCAGACTAAAATAATCAAAAAAATTAAAAAATTAAAAAGTCAACTTACTTCCTAAACGGAGGCTTAGTAACTCTTTTTCTTCTTTTTAAAACTTAAAATTAAGTTCTCAAAGGAGGTTCAATTTAAGTTAGTAAGGAGGACAATTGCTCTTATATTTTAATTTTTTTAACAGGGAGAAGTTCCTCTCTAGTGTGCAATCGGGCAGGAGGGTATAGTTAGTTCATGGCAGATTTTGTTGTGGGCTTATTTTGATAATTTAAACTGTTAATATGTAAAACTTATTGAGTACATTATTTTTGTAAAAAGTAACGTTCATTAGATATCGATAGCCATTTGATCAATTTACATTTTATATTTATATCAACGATAAGTATAATTTTTAAAATAAATTATTGATACAAATATAAACTGATCAAATAATTATTAATATCTTATTAACGTAATTTTTTATAAAAATAATATACTTAACAAATTTTACATATTAACCTATTTAAATTACCCCAACACAGGCCAACACCATTCTCCAATCTATAGACAGCTGGGAAAGATGCCTCCCCTTTCAAATACCAACCCAAAATTAGGTCTAATTGTATGTATACGCATTTTTCTACGCCAATATAGCATTTAATTTCAGACACTATTGAGGACTGCCACATAAGCATAGAATAACTTCTCCTGCAAAAAGCGAATTCTTTCTAGGAAAGTGTCAACTTGCCAAGACAATGCTTAGTTAGGTTTTTCAAAAAAATATTTTTTAAAAAAATTATTTTTTTATTTTTTTATTTGTACTAATTTTTTGATAATATTTTAAGTAATTTTTTTTTTTACTTTTTAGACATAATTAACATAAATATATTTAAAATGTAAAAAATTTATGAAAAAAACTTTTTAAAAATTCACCAAATATCAAAAATTCAAAAAAAAATACGAGAATTTAGTATCTTTTTTTATTTTTTAAAATATTTTTTCATAATTTTTTTACTTTTTAGATACATCTAAGTAAGATGCATCTAAAAAAATAAAAAAGTGTTTAAAATTTTAAAAATATTCACTAAAAATAAAAAAAAAAACATGAAAACTAAAAAATTCAATTTTTTAAAAATTTAATCCAAAAAATTCAAACCAAACACATTGAATGATATCTTTTCCAAATCAGGCATCCTACCAAGCTGTTGCATTTGTATTTATTTATTTATTTTTGTGGTGGGATTTTTTTTGGATATTTTTTTGATAATCCAAACTGTTTATATTTTAAAATTTGTTAGTTTGAAATAAATTTACTTGAAAATGAATAATTTAAATAATTAAAATGAATTCATTTCAAAATTCAATGAACTTACAAGAAAAAATTTAGTACAACAATATTAACACATGATATCACTATATAATTATACTCTATTATAAAATATAATATATCTCACTGTACAAATGTAATAATTAATAAATTGTCTTAAATAAAATAAATACATTTAAATAAGACCCTTCTATATGATATCTATTAGATGATAATTTCATAATGGTATGTTTCCTTGCTTTCTACAGTTGGAGCTCGTGACTTCCGAGAAATAGATATGTTTGAAAAGTCAATATGTCACCAACTCCTTAAAAAAAAAAAAAAAAAAAAAAAAAAAAAAAAAAAAAAAAAATTCTCAAATAAGTGGGGTAGTGGAATTTAATTAATTAATTAATTTTATTTTTTTTTTAATGAAATGCAAGTTTCTTATGTAGGATGCAAGTGTTTAGCGTGTCAGGTAGACTTAGGTTAAAAAAATATTTTATTTATAATTATTATTTGATTATTCAACTGAAATGTAATTTAACTCTAAGAAAATACTTAGATGTGTAACATATAAATATACATATTTAGAAAAATAAAATTAATTTGAATTAGACCCATCAACAATTCAAATTATTGAAGTCAATCTACTTCAAAACTTGCCGAATTCAAAATCAAAATTATTTTTTTTAATAATAACAATGATATATCACCTTCTATTTAAATAACATCCTTCTATATAATATTTTATTATTAAATAATAATTTTACATGTTATTTATAACATAATATCACCCTTACACAATTTTTACTTTCCTTATCCACATTCACTGTACTTAAATTGACCAAATGATCAAACACCATTATAAAGTTCTACTCTCTCCACAACATCTAGTGAACTCATCTCTTTCATTATGTTCATCTTCTTTTTGAAATGAAGAAATTTGCAACTATGTCTCTTCAATCTTTCTTGCTTCTCTCTCTCTTCACCATCTTCTCTACAATTCCAATCGCTTCTTCAACCCCACCATCACTCTCTTACTCTGATCACTGCTCTTCAACTGTCCCTGAATCAAACCCAACTATCCCTGACTACACAATCTACCCCCATCTCCAATCACCCTTCAGCTACTACCACGGCGGCGATGGACTTCTCACCACCACCACCACCACCACCACCACCTCCACCACCAACTTCTCTCAATTCTCTTTCAATCACCACAAATATATCTCATTCGAACCCACCAAACACATCTTCAAAACCAATACAAATGGAGTTTACAAAATCGAAGCCTACCTTCACTTGCAATCCACAAACGATTATTACTACTCTCGCCATGGCCGATATTTCAACGATTCTCGGAGTTCAGTGAAGTTTTTGCTAAATGGGTTTTTGTCAGAGAAATCTGGGAAAATTTGCATGGTGGGTTCAGCAAAAAATCTCAATTTCCATGCAGTTTTGAAGCTCAACTATGTCATGAATCCCACCATAGTTGATAGCTTGATTTCTGGAAGGTTGGTGAGTTTGAGCTCTTCAACTGATTCGAATTACTTCGAACCTGTTTGGATCTTGGGCTTCTCTGAAACCCGTAATTACAAGTACTCAGGAGAGTCTGGTAATGGGTGTGATAGTGGGATTGATTTTCCAACTGATCAATCTCTTTCGTTGCCGCCAAGAAAGTTCTGTTCATCACAGAGGCGAATCGATGCCGTTTTAACGTACAAGAACGAGTGCAATTCTTCTACGAAGAAGAAGAATTGCACTGTTCTTGATGACGGTATTGATTATTTGCCTCGCGTGATGTCCATGGACTCGATTCAGTGCTCTGAGGAAGAGCGAAAGGTTCGGTTCTTGATACAATTCGGGAACGGTAGTTATATGGGTTACGATCAGCCTTTCGAACCCAATTCAACGCTGGTTGCAGAAGCGTCGTGGGATGCGGAAAAGAGCCAGTTATGCATAGTTGCTTGTAGAGTCTTGAAAGACGATCACGTTGGCGATTGCTCGATCAGGATGAGCTTGAGGTACCCTGCTTTGTGGTCAATCAAGAACAGGGAAGCTATTGTTGGGCAGATTTGGACTAACAAGACTGTCAATGAAGCAGGTTATTTCAACAAAATCATGTTTGGAAGCTATGAAAATAACATGGTTGGGGTTTCTGGTTTGAGATATAATTATACCCAAATGGAAAGAGTGAGAAAATCATGCCCAATGAACAACAACAATCCTGTTAAAAGAAAGGGGGAGAGATATCCCGAGGCGAAGTCTTATGACATGAGGCTTCACAACATGAGAATCAAAGATTCCAAGGGGAAAAATGCTTGGGGTACTGCATATCCCGTGTTGGTGGGGGATGAAAGTTATGAAGACAATTCCATGGTCGTGTTCAGCTCAGTGCGCGATGAGTCTGAAATGGAGGCAAAGAGAAGCTATACTGGCCCATTGAATATAAGCTATGTCATAAGTATTTATCACATTTCATCCCTTACCAATCTTGCCTCCAATCCACTCAACATACTTCAAATTTCTGCAGAAGGTGTCTATGATGAGGAAACAGGAAATCTCTGTATGGTAGGGTGTACAAAGCTGAGTAAAGATGGTCAGAGATCAAAAACTGAATCAATTGACTGTGAGGTGGTTGTGAAATTCCAATACCAACCGATGAATTCAAAAAATGGGGGTCAAATCAAGGGAACCATTAAGAGCACGAGGAAGGAAACCGACCCTCTTTACTTCGCACAATTGGAAGTGTCTGCATCGACATACTACACCAAGGATGCGAGGAATTCAATATGGCGAATGGATTTGGAAATCGCCATGGTTTTGATCTCCAACACGCTCACTTGTGTCTTCGTGGTGTTACAAATCTTTTACGTGAGGAAAAACCCGGGATTGCTTCCCCTTGCGTCTCTTGTCATGCTTGTGATCCTTGTTTTCGGGCACATGATTCCACTTGTGTTGAACTTTGAGACCCTCTTCTTGGAAAAACGCGATAGGCGTAGGCAATTGCTCAGGAGTGGTGGATGGTTTGAAGTTAATGAGGTGATGGTGAGAATTGTCACAATGGCGGCTTTCTTGTTGCAATTCCGACTACTCCAATTGACATGGTCTGCGCGATTGGGAGGCGAAAAAAACCAAAAGGCCTCGTGGGTTGCAGAAAAAAAGGCTCTATTTGTGTCAATACCATTATACATAGTCGGGTTTTTGGTTGCATTGTTTCTCAATTTGAGGAACAATAAGTCCGACAATTCAATGTATTCTTCCTATGATGTTGCTGCTACTACTGTTGTACATCAACAAAATTCTCTATGGGGCGATCTAAAATCTTATGGTGGTTTGGTCCTTGATGGGTTCCTCTTCCCTCAAATCCTCCTCAACATGTTCCGAATTTCAGGCGAAAAACCCCTTTCGCGCTCGTTCTACATTGGAACAACATTTGTTCGCTTGTTACCACACGCGTACGATCTTTACAGGGCTCACAACTACGCTCGCGAACAATTTGAAGAGTCATATATCTATGCAAACCCGAGCGCAGATTATTATTCCACAGCTTGGGATGTCGGTATTTCTTGTGGGGGTGTAGCATTCGCAATCATCATTTACTTGCAGCAGCGATTTGGGGGCCGGTTTTTCCTTCCCCGGAGATTTAGGGAGGCAGAAGCAGTGTATGAGAAGGTGCCTGTGGTAAGCAGTGAGTAAATTGTTAGAGGAAATAAGCTTTTAAAATAATTGTTTGTTTTGCAATTATAGGTTTTGTGTGTTCTAACCTTGTAAGTTTGTGCTAAGCCATCTCTGTCTATGTATCTTGAACAAGAAAAAATGATATCTCGTGTATCTAGTTGCAGTAAGGTGCAGAAAAAATGATATCTTGTGTATCTGGTTGCAGAAAATATTTTCTTAAGCAAAACTTTTCCGGGAAAATATCTTATGCAGAAAATGTTTTTAATTTTTTTTCCAATATCAAGAATTGTACTTGAAGGATTATCACTATGATTCCTTTGAAATCTAAAGAAATAATTTCATAGATTTACATTGCTGAGTGAAGGAATGTGAATAATGGAAGAGAAAATTGTGCAAGGAAAAGAATAGTTAATGAAAGAGCAGAATTAGATTAGGTTCATTTGATTAGATTTTCCATTTCACTATGCTATCGACATTAACATTTACTAACGAGATAGTATGAATTATTTGATGAGATTAGGGGAGATTTTCTCCTAATCTATTATGATTTGTTTGGATTATCCTTTTAATTCATGGTATAAATTAACACTATAAATACCTATTTGACAAAATGCCATCAACCAACCAATTTTAGTTAAAGAAGTTAATTTGTATAAACTACCCTCTAGGTTTTTAAATATCGATGGACACTACTCTCTAGGTTTTTAAATATCAATGGATACATATTAAAATTTTAAATTATATACGATACAGAGATACTATTTAGACCTTATTCTTTATGGAATGAATCTTGAATTCCCGAATGCCACGACAATGTACATAGATGATAGATGAGAATTAAAGAGCCAAAGAAATCAAATCAAGCATACTCTCAATACTTCCTAGTGACAGAAATTGGATAATCACTTTCATATGTACCCAGGCTTATGGTACAACACAAACGGCCTAAAATCAGTCAAGCGAGTCCAGCAACAATTTAAACCTAGACCGACTGATGTCCTCCTCAGCACGATCCCAAAATGGGGCACAACATGGCTCAAGGCCTTGTGTTTTGCCATAGTGAACCGAAACCAATTTCAATACCTTACCCACCCTTTGCTAACCACAAGCCCTCGTGAATGTGTGCCATTCTTGGAAATGTATGCTGACCAAAACCCGAAAAACCCAATTTTAGATCTTCCCTTGGTGGCCACACACATTCCTTACACCTATCTACCAGAGTTAATATCGACTTCCATTGTAAAATTGTTTACATGATCCAAAATCCAAAAGATGCGTTTGTTTCTCTGGGCACTTCATCAATAAAATGACACGGACGAACGTTCAAGCATTGTCCTTAGATGAGATGTTTGAACTTTTTTTCCAAAGGGCTCTCGCTATATGAACCCTTTTGGGACTATGTGATGGGGTATTCGAAAGAGCATAGACTTGCCTGAAATATATATATATATATTTTTTAAAAGTTTGAGGATATGAAGACGAGACCGATGATATGGGTAACGAAATTGGCCATATCAAGTTGTGTAATTTTTGGTAAAAATTGGGCCGACCTGCGAAGATGGACTTTATGGCCCAAAGTACGAAGGACTGGATAAAAAGGCCCAATGGAAATGTAAAAGTTACTCCGGTCCAAGAATAAGAAAGTTACTCCGGTTTAAGAATGATAAAGTTACTTTGGCCCAGAAGAGATGTTGAGTTACTTCGGTCCGTGCAACTTTTCTAGTTAGGCCGGTCTTGGAGATAGTCCGGTCATGATGTATTCTGGGTAGGTCGGTTGGAATGTTTCTACTCGGTAGATCGGTCCAAACACACCATGGTTCGTGCATGAGAGAACCAAAATATGGAGTAGCAAGAAGAAGAACCGAACTACTGTTAGTACGACCTACTCTGTGGCTCGGTATAGCCAGGTTTATCTTGGTCGTATGACAGTTCGGCCATGGTGAAAACCATCCCACTTGGTTTAAGCAGTTGGGGGGGTGTAAAAGGATAAGCATTATCCTACAGGAGTATGAATCCTAGAAGGACTCTACATGGAGGAGTAAAAGTCCTACTAGGATTGTGCCACTCAAAACCTATAAAAGCTCAGAAGCTTCACCTTGGAGGAGGTAACATAACACAACATACAATTTTGCCTACTGAATACGTTGAGCTTTGTCTATTTGTCAAGTTTTCTGACTTAGGCATCGGAGAGGTTTCCGGCACACACCCGCCGGCTAGCTCACGATTGTGTTTTTAGGTGACAAAGCGACGTCGTACGGAGGAGCGTGGACTTAGTCAACAGGATTATACGAGGAGAATTATTTCTTCCCCGTACAATTGGCGCCGTCTGTGGGAAAAAAAAGACAGAACAAAACCTCTTGATTAAAGCTTCTCTCCTTTACGTTTAATGGCACACATCGAAGAATTGCCGCAGTCCGCCGTCGACGGACTAACTCCAGAAGGGGGCGCAAGACGTGAAGGATTACCTTCTGTCCCTCCCATGGCGGACTTGGAACCCCAACGACATACCTCCAGGAGGGATACTAGAGGAAGACGGACTCACAGCCCCCGTCAATCCCATTCTCAAAGTCCAGACAGGCAAAGACGGAGGATTGACCCTCAAGCTCTGGAAGACCGCGTGAAAGAACAAGATGAATTGATAAGAAAGATGGCGGCGGACATGGAGGCCTTGAAACGCCAGATGAAGAAAAAAGAAGTGGCGACAGGAGAGGGGCGCAAAAACAAGACGCCCCCTCGCCACTCGGAAAATCGTAGTAGGAATACTACACCTTCACAAGGAGAGAGTAGAAGCCTCAGGACAGGCGATACTCAATCATGGTCCTCCAGAACTCGTCACTCCAGGTCTGAGAGGACAAAGCCTGAAAGATCATACACTGAAGGAAGCACATACTGGCCCTCTCATTCGCATCAAACTAGATCTAGACAGACGGAATTACCAGATCATCCGACTTACGAACCGTGCTCGAAAAGAAAGCACGATGCAAGGAGAATGCCAGGGCGCGGGATCCGCACAGAGTTTCTGCCTTACAGCGGTTGGCTCCTCGGATGCACGGAAGCGTCGAGGTTGGAATGCCAATACCGCGCCCAGCCTATGAACCAACGGACAAAGCATTAGCAAGACTACAGACTTCACCGTTTGTTCCAGCAATCGAGAACGCGCCCCTACCATCAGGCTTCCTTCAGCCGAAATTCACTACATATGAAGGGAAGACGGACCCATACTCACACTTGAGCCACTTTCGCCAGGTCATGGCCGTTTACAGGCGAAACGAGGCCTTAATGTGCATACTCTTTCCATCAAGCCTTGGCGACCTAGGCTTGACTTGGTTCGAGAAACTCCCAGAAGGCAGCATAGCCTCTTGGGCACAATTGGCAGAAGCCTTCGTGACAAGGTTTCGGACAAATACTAAAACTCCGGTAGAGATCGACCAGCTACTCTCTATCGACATAGGTGATAAGGAGACCCTGAGATCCTACAACAGTCGCTACTGGGAGACATTTAATCAGATTGGGGACTGCCCCACCAATCTCGCCATTGCGCAATATAAAAGAGGCCTTCCAGTCGGGAACAGACTGAGGGACTCGATCACCATGACGCCACTCCTCACTATGGAAGCCCTGATGGAAAGAGTGCATCAGCACATCAGGGTAGAAGAGGATGGTGCACGAGCCAAAGCAAAATCAAGTGCGACCGTAGTACCAGAAAAGAAGACCTCAGCAAAGGTCAATACTGTAGATCGCCAGAGTAAAAACGGACGTGGCAGACGAGATAACGGAGAAGACCCGGATAAAAGATGGTTAAGAATCCGAACTTCCATAACCACGGTGTTTAAGAAACCGATATATCAGATTCTTAGCGAAATAAGAGATGAGCCTTTCGTCAAGTGGCCAGCCAAGCTAGGAGAAGCCCAGAAGGACTATGAGGAAAGATCGCGGTGCACCTTCCACAAAGAAAAGGGACGCCGCACGGAGAATTGCACACCATTGAGACAACACCTGGAAGAATTAGTGGCAGCAGGCCACTTGGACAAGTACATTGAAGGAGGGGCGCAACCAGCCCCCCAAGATCACAACCCCAACGGAATGCCAATCGACCTCCCACCTCAAGGCATTATCAATGTGATACATGGAGTCTTTGAACCTGAGCATGTATGCGAGCTCAGGGGATCAATCAAGAAGGCAGAGCACTTTAGAGAGGTGTTAAGTGCCCAACCTGCCATCAAGAAGGGAAGGACGGAGGCAACAAACGTCATGTCTTTTTTAGATAAGGACCTGGATCGAATATACTGTCCTCACAATGATGCTCTGGTCGTCACTCTCCGAGTCAAGGATTTTGACGTCAAGCGGATTCTGATTGACCAGGGTAGTTCATGTGAGATCATGTACTACGACACATTTAAACAACTAAAGCTACAAGACAAAGACTTGGCACCTGCAGTATCTCCCCTAATTGGATTCAACTCCATGCCAGAGTGGCCCGTTGGCAAGATAATTCTTCCGGTCAGAGCAGGAAGCGTAACAAAACAAGTAGAGTTCTGGGTGTTGAAGGTCCCCTCCACTTACAATATCATCTTGGGCAGAACATGGCTGCACGCCATGCGTTCGGTGGCGTCATCCTACCACCAGGTAATGCGGTTCCCCAACGACACCGGTATAATTGAAGAAGTCTATGGAGATCAGATCATGTCAAAACAATGTTTCGCCACGGTAAATGGCAGCCGCGCTGCCAAAGGATACGTTCATTCGGTGGAGGAACCTGAAAGCAATGAACTATTCGCGGAAGTCGGCAAAGACGCTGATCAAAAAGCGGTGGAGGACTTGGTGGAGGTAAAAATAGATGAGAAGAACTCGGATAAGTTCTTCTTGCTTGGCTCGTCGTTGTCCAGCACTGAGAGATTAGAAGTCTTGGAATTCTTGACCTCTAACATCGAAGTGTTTGCCTGGACACCCTACGACATGCCAGGCATTGATCCAAACTTCATCAGCCACCAACTCAATGTCCATCCATCCGCCAGACCGGTCATTCAGCGCACCCGCAGATCGGCACTCCACCACGCCGAAATAGTGGCGGAGGAAGTAGGCAACCTGCTGGAGGCAGGAGCAATTAGAGAAGTGCACTACCCAAGATGGATCTCCAACACAGTCGTAGTGCCAAAGAAAAATGGCAAATGGCGAGTCTGCGTCGACTACAAAACAGTCAACAAGGCGTGCCCAAAAGACAGCTTTCCTCTACCACGGATAGATCAACTAGTTGACCTAACGGCGGGGCACAACCGACTTAGCTTTCTGGACGCATACAGAGGCTATCACCAAATCGCCATGCATAAACCAGACCAGGAGGTCACATCTTTTACAACTCCAAGAGGATTATACTGTTACAAGGTCATGCCCTTTGGCCTAAAGAACGCAGGGGCAACATTCCAACGTATGGTCACCAAAATGTTTGAACCATTGTTAGGCAGAACAATGGAAGCTTACATCGACGACACGGTGGTCAAAAGCAAGGATGAGAATGACCATCTTAAGGACCTAGGCGAGATGTTCCAGATCCTGAAGAAGCACAAGTTGCGCCTCAATGCGTCCAAGTGTGCATTTGGAGTAGGATCTGGCAAATTCTTGGGCTTCTTTGTGACCAACCGAGGTATAGAGGCAGACCCCTCTCAAATCAAGGCAATCCAAGATCTGGAGAGACCGAACTTAGTAAAAGAAGTGCAGCATCTCACCGGCATGGCAGCTGCACTCAACCGGTTCATAAGCAGGTCGTCAGATAGACTACGACCATTTTTTCATGCCTTAAAAGCCAAGTTTGAGTGGGATGAAGAATGCGACCGAGCTCTGGAAAGCTTGAAGGAGTATATGTCTTCCCCATCACTGCTTGTTACTCCAGTACCTGATGAAGAACTCTTCTTATACTTGGCGGTCTCTCAGCACGCAGTGAGCGCAGTGTTGGTTCGTGCAGAAGGAATCCAACACTTGCCCATCTATTATGTCAGCAAGACACTGCTGGGAGCCGAAATAAGGTATTTGCCACTGGAAAAACTAGCATTAGCCTTAATGATGGCCTCCAGGAAATTGGCACACTACTTCCACGCCCACACCATAGTCGTCCTCACAGCTTTCCCACTAAAAGCTTTGTTTGAGAGGGCGAACTTTTCTGGGCGAATTTTGAAGTGGGCAGTAGAGTTGGGACAATTCGACATCAAGTTCCAACCCAGGACCGCAATAAAAGCCCAATCTTTGGCAGACTTCGTCGCAGAGTTTACTCCTGGAAGTCATCATATCTGCCCAGTCGACCTAACTGACACAACCGAACTAGGGACGGAAGTTGACGCCGGAATAGCGCAACCCCTAGTAGAAGGTACTCAGTCAAACTCCAAGGCAGACCAGACTACGGACAACAAGGAAGAAACAAACAAAGGTTCACCAACAGTACAATCAGATGACGAAGGGCAGACAGCAAACATGGACCTTGAAGAAAACACCATCCTTGACCCCACGACATCATCTGACCCCTCCATGTGCTGGAAGTTGTTCGTTGGAGAGATGTGGAAGCTCTTTGTGGATGGAGCATCCAACCGGCATGGTGCAGGGCTTGGCATAGTCCTCATCTCCCCAGACGGCCTGGTTGTAGAGCAAGCAATCAACCTTGGCTTCCCAGCGTCAAACAACGAAGCGGAGTATGAAGCGCTTCTCGCAGGACTCAAATCAGCATGCTACATGAAGGCCACCGAACTAATGGTTTACAGCGACTCACAACTGGTGGTAAATCAAATTTCTGGCGACTATGAAGCGAAGGATAATAGGATGGCCAAGTACCAAGTGTTGGTCAGAACAGAGATCAAGAAATTTGAAGTAGTAAGGATAGAGCAAATCGGTAGAGAGGAAAATAGCAGAGCAGACGAACTAGCAGGTTTCGCCTCCATGGCAGATACCTCCATACCCCATCCACTACTGATCGACTACCTACCCAGACCAAGCATAGAAGACCCCGAAGCAGAAGAAGTATGTTGCACAGAACTAGGCCCCTATTGGATGGATCCCATCATCTTGTTCTTAAAAGACGGCATCCTACCAGAAGCGAAAAAAGAAGCCCACAGAATAAGAGCGAAATCACAACGATTCTGGCTCTCACCATCCTTAGCATTATACAAGAAGTCATTCTCAGGACCCTACCTAAAGTGCGTACATCCCAGTGTTATCCCAGTTAGGCAACCCAAGAGGGGGGGTGAATTGGGTTATTAAAAATTTCACAATATTAAATATAACACAATATTCAGAATTTGAATAAATAAAAACAAACAGAATAATAATTATCAATATAAAAGTAGAAGAGATAGAGAGAGAAAATCAAACACTGCGATTTATAGTGGTTCGGCACGCCAGGCCTACGTCCACTCCCCAAGGAACCTCCTTGAGAATTTCTTTACTATCAATTGAATAAATACACCACCAAGCTTGTGGATTTGGCACAGGGCTTACTCTTATCTATTGAGCCTCACTCAACAATAAATGCCTTACCCTTACAAAATCTCTCACAAAAATAAGGAATAAGAATAAGTGGTAATTGAACCCACTTTTACAATAATTCTCTCACAAAGAGTAGATATGAAAGTGTAAGAACAAAAGCTAGACTTAGATCTGAAAGTGAAAGAGCAGAATACTCAGAATTTTGGAGCTCACAGAAAATATTTTCTCTTCAAGTTCTTGATTTTTTCTCCACATCCAACACCTCTATTTATACACAAAAATATACCCGTTGGACACTCCTTGCTGACGTCATGGCTTACATAAGCACGCTCCTGACGTCATCGCTTACATAAGCACGCTCTTGATGTCATCGCTTACATAAGCACACTTCCTTGATTTTGAATAGTCAGCAAAAGATAAAAAATAAAACTGATTTTTTCTTTTTGTTATTTCAAACATGGAGCCACCATTTTTGTAGACAATTTTAATACAAAGTTCACAACTTTCAAACAAACAAATAATTTTCTCCATCTAGCTTATAATATATATATATATATATATACACATATATATATAACTCCATCTTTCTCTTCTTGTTTAATTATAATATGATATAATCAATGTAGTGTAGTGTGATATGATATAATCAATGTAATGTAAAAAATTTAATAGCGCACGTGATGTATTCTGCATATAATGTTATATAAGTTCTGATCAAAATTTTGCATACAGAAAAAATTATATTTATGATGGATCTGAAAATATATGTCCTCTTTATTGTATATGTTGTAAAGATTTTAAACTAAATGTATTTTACCACTCCATATTAATTTTGTCAAAATAAGACAACCCATAAATATCAAATTTGTCAAAATAATACAACCAATCAATCATTTTTGTCAAAATAATATAATTAATCAATTTGTCAAAAGATGAATAGTAATTAACCCTATTTTTCAAAAAGTGAATAGTAAAGTTTTTGAAAATATTTAAAATAATCATTTTTGTCAAAATAATATAATTAATCAATTTGTCAAAAGATGAATAGTAATTAACCCTATTTTTCAAAAAGTGAATAGTAAAGTTTTTGAAAATATTTAAAATAATATTTAACATATATATTTTAAAAAGATAATATTATTTTATTTAAATAATATTTAACAAATATATATATTTTAAAAAGATAATAATTTGTGTCAAATAATATGTATATTAACTAATATATTTTAGACATCATCAAAATTAAATAATATGATTAACAATCTCCCCCTTTTTGATGATGGCAATATTTGTATGGATTTGACACAAAATAAATTTGACAAAATATTTGACAACCCTGCGACATATAATTTTCAAAATCATATTTTTTCTCCCCCTTTGACATCATCAAAATAAAGATGAAGATAAGAAACAAACACAGTGGATACAATAATCTGGGTGGCCAAAAATAAAATAAGGGGCCGGCTGTCTTGTCAGAATCATTGTGGAGATTTTGGAGCATCTCGAGCGCAGGAAGTATGGACAAACAAAAGATTTGAGCAGAGATAGCAGATATGCATCGAGGAATGGAGCAATGGAGTGTATAAAAAGTGACACAGATCAGAGGCAAAGATACAAAATCATCAAGTGTTTTGAGAGAAAAATTTGTTAGCTTCTTTTGTAATCATGTCATTCCTTACCTTGGCTATCAATGAGTCGGACCTGCATGAGGTGCCTGTAATGCAGGCAAATGAGAGAGTACCAGTGACGCAGGCACATGCTATGCCTGTAAATGAGGGTTCTAGTGGTATTGGCAATCGAAATGATTTCGATGCTATTAATCACACTATGGCTCTTAGTACACAGGCCATGACTGCAGTTTCCAATATGGCGCGACGATTACAAGCAAGAGTACAAGAAAATCAGCAATGGAGAGATGAGGTGTGCTTGTTAAAACAACAAGTAGTGAATATGGGTAAGGAGAAGAAAGAGCTAAAAAGAAAAAATGCACAGTTGGAGAATGCAGTGCAGTATTATGCAACGGTGATAATGCCAAGACTCACAGAAATCGAAAATAGAGAGAGGCATGTAACAGAGGCTCATGAAAAATTGTTGAGAGAAGTGAAAAAGAAAAAATCTGTGAAACCTTCTGAAAATTTACCTGTAATCGAGTAATATTTTCTTTTTCTGAAATAAAATTGTGAGCATTTCTTCCTTTATTTATTTATTATTATTATTATTATTATTTTTTAAAATTTTGACTTTGCACAAAAAAATTGTTTGTTGGTGCAGATAAGGAGTATGGCAGATAAGAAAAAAAGAATGTATATATATACTCCCCCTAAAATTATGCACAGAATATACACATGCCCCCCTTTTTTTTTGTTTTTTTATATATATATATTTTTATAATGATTGTTAATCTCAAAATATGAGTCTCCCCCTGAATTAATGCACTAGAAATTACATAAAATTGAAGAAATAAATTACCAATCTATGACACCAAAGGCCCTTAAGATCTGGCCATAAACAACTACACCAAGTGCACTAGCAAAAAAGGAGAAAATAAAAATAAAAACAAATACTTCAATCAAGGTAGAAGCAACCAATATTAAATCCAAGAAAATTTGGAGCACATATAACAAGTAAAAAGATACAACACAGTGCAACAAAAATTTTAACATGTTGATCGGTGATAACCTTGATGAACGGAAGAAATTGAGACGATTGGGTAGATTGGTGACGAATTTTTGTAGATCGGCAATGGATCTTGATGGATCAGTCACGGATCTTGATGGATCGGTGATGGAACTTGATGAATCGGTGAAGATGGTGATGCAGATTTCGGGTGGAGAAGTGATGGAGTTTGGAAGATTAGTGAGGGATTTGGATGGATGGTGATAGTGATGAAAGTGATCGATGATTTTGTGGATGGTGGAGTTGGTTGTAGACTATGGTGAGGGTGGAGATGGAGTCGGCTAAGGGTAGAGGAAGAAGGGGAGAGCGAGACAGCAAGAGAAGGAGAAAAAGAGAGAGTAAGGGAGAGAGTGGGTGAGAGATAGAGACGGAACGGAAGAGAGAGAGAGAGAGAAATTATATATATAAATATATGTATATTATTATTATGGTGATTATTTTTTATAATAATAATTATTATTACAATATTTATTTTATTTAATTATTAAAAAAATTATTTTTTAATATAAACATTATATTGGAGTATTCATCATACCAAGTTCTGTTCTAATATAACAAAATTGTTCTTCATTTAGAGGCTTGGTAAATATGTCAGCTAATTGACAATTTGTAGGCACAAATTCGAGTTCAATGTCACCTTTGAGTACATGATCTCTCAGAAAATGATGCCTTATTTCAATGTGTTTAGTGCGTGAGTGCTGAATAGGATTTTTTGAAAGGTTAATGGCACTTGTGTTGTCACATTTTATAGGAATTTGATCATAGTGAAGTCCAAAATCTTGAAGTTGTTGTTTCATCCAAAGCAATTGTGCACAACACCCAGCGGCGGCAATGTATTCTGCTTCAGCAGTTGACAAAGCCACTGAGTTTTGTTTTTTGCAAAACCAAGAGGTGAGTGAGTGTCCAAGAAAATGACAAGTGCCACTAGTGCTTTTTCGGTCAAGTCTACATCCCGCAAAGTCGGCATCTGAGTAACCAAAAAGTTCAAAGGTGGTTCCCTTAGGATACCATTATCCCAAATTTTGAGTGCCGACAAGATATCTGAAAATGCGTTTGACTGCGGTGATGTGTGACTCTTTCGGTGCGGATTGAAAACGTGCACACATACAAACACTAAACATTATGTCGGGCCTACTTGCAGTAAGATAAAGTAAAGAACCAATCATACCTCGATATTTCTTTTCATCTACGGGTTTACCTTGCTCATCTTTGTCGATTTTTATCGATGTGCTCATTGGAGTTGCTGCAGGCTTTGATGATTCCATTTCAAACCTTTTGAGTAAATCTTTGATATATTTCGTTTGATTTAAATGGATTCCATCATTAGTTTGTTTAATTTGTAGACCAAGGAAGTAATTTAATTCCCCCATCATACTTATTTCAAACTCACCCTGCATGTCTTTAGCAAACTCTTTGCACAAATTTTCATTAGTAGCACCAAAAATGATATCATCAACATAAATTTGAACGATTAGCATATCTTCCTGTTTGATTTTTATAAAAAGTGTTGTATCAATTTTTCCTCTACAAAAACCTTTGTCAAGTAGAAAATTACTCAATCTTTCATACCATGCTCTAGGAGCTTGTTTCAAGCCATATAAGGCTTTTGAAAGTTTGAAAACATGATCCGGGTATTTATGATTTTCAAAACCGGGAGGTTGTTCAACATAGACTTCCTCCGAAATGTACCCATTTAAAAAAGCACTTTTAACATCCATTTGATATAATTTAAAATCTTTAAAACACGCAAAAGCAAGTAACATTCTAATAGCTTCAAGTCTAGCAACTGGTGCAAAAGTTTCATCAAAATCAATTCCCTCTTCTTGATTATAACCTTGAGCTACTAATCTAGCTTTATTTCTAGTAACAACTCCAGATACGTCCATTTTATTTCGAAAAACCCATTTTGTACCAATAACGGGATGATCCTTAGGTCGAGGGGTCAAAAACCAAACTTCATTTCTTTCAAATTGATTTAATTCTTCTTGCATTGCTAAAATCCAGTTTTCATCATTTTCAGCTTCTAAAAATGATTTTGGTTCAATTTGTGAAACAAATGCCAAGTTACCACAAATATTTCTAACAGAGGAACGAGTTTTTATACCTTCCGCTGCATCACCTATGATGAGGTCTTTGGGGTGGCCATGAGCATACTTCCATTCTTTTGGTAGATTTGAGTCATTTTCTGGAAGAGCATATATTTCTTGAAGTTTCTCCATTGTCATTTCTTCGTCATGTTCGCGTAATGGATTTTCTTCATTTTCCTTTTTGTAAATGCTTTCCATGCTTGGTTGATTTTTTACAATATCATTACTTACAAGATTCTTGGAAATAATATCGTTAGATTCATCAAAAACAACATGCACAGATTCTTCAACAAGTAGAGTTCTTTTATTGAATACTCTATAAGCTTTACTAGACATAGAATAACCAAGAAATATAGCTTCATCCGATTTAGCATCAAATTTTCCTAAGTTATCTTTATTGTTATTTAATACAAAGCATTTACAACCAAAAGCACGCAAGTGACTAATATTAGGTTTTCTACCTTTCCAAAGTTCGTAAGGAGTTTTCTTAAGAATAGGTCTAATCATGGCACGGTTTATAACATAGCATGCAGTGTTTACAGCTTCCGCCCAAAAATATTTAGGCAAATTATTTTCACAAAGCATAGTACGAGCCATTTCTTCAAGAGTTCTATTTTTTCTTTCAACCACACCGTTTTGTTGAGGAGTCCTAGGGGCTGAGAAATTATGATCTATTCCTAAGTCATCACAAAACTTAATAAAATCATCATTTTCAAATTCTCTACCATGGTCACTTCTAATACTACAAATATTAAGATTTTTCTCATTTTGAATTCTTTTACAAAGTTTTGAGAAATTATAAAAAGCTTCATTTTTGTGTGTTAAAAATAATACCCATGTATATCTAGTATAATCATCAACACAAACAAGGGCATAAGATTTTCCTCCTAAACTTAATGTTCTAGATGGTCCGAATAGATCAATATGCAAGAGTTGAAGCGGTCTAGTAGTTGAAACGATATTTTTTGATTTAAAAGAAATTCTAGTTTGTTTTCTAAATTGACATGCATCACAAAGTTTATCTTTTTCAAAAACAATTTTTGGTAAACCTATGACTAACTCATTTTTTGAAAGCTTGGAAATTAAATCAAAATGAGCATGTCCTAATCTTCTATGCCAAAGCCAACCATTATCATTTATAGCAGATAAACATTTAATGTTAAAATGAGAAGATAAATCATGTAAATCAAACACATATACATTCTCATGTCTATAACCTACAAATAAAGTTTTGTTTTCTAAGGTATTTTCAATAGTGCAATGAGTTTTCTCAAAAATAACTCTATAACCTTTATCACATAATTGACTAATACTAAGCAAGTTATGTTTTAAACCTTCAACAAATAAAACATTTTCAATAATAGGAGAGGGATTTTTACCAATACTTCCTACACCAATGATTTTACCCTTGCTATTGTCGCCAAAAGTCACATATCCGCCATCCTTTGGTTGGAGTGTGGCGAACATAGCTTTATTTCCAGTCATGTGTCTCGAACATGCACTGTCGAGATACCATCTATCGTTACTGGATTTTGTCTTGAAACATACCTACAAAAATTTGATTTCTCTATTGGTACCCATTTTTTCTTGGGTCCATAAAAGTTAGAATTTGACATCCTTGAGATATCCTTAGGAACCCACATCTTTTTTATTTTAGCAAAAGGATTTCTTTTAATAGGACATGAAGGTGAAATATGACCTTTTGTTCCACAAAAATGACATGTGAGATGAGAGTGATTGGAAGATGCATATACAAAACCATTTTTGGCAGTTTTTACTTTTGAAAAAGGTTTATATCCAATTCCGGCTCTACCAAAAGTACGGTTTTGATTTTTAAGAATTTTATCTAAAGTCTCTCTTCCTTGAGTGAACTTTGAAAGAGTAGTTTTCAAGTCTTCAATATTTTCTTTCAAAATAATTTGCTCATTTTTTAAAGACTCGTTTTCTTTTTGCAATACAACTAAATGTTTGTCAGAAATTGAAGACTCTTTTTGAGTTAAAATCTCATTTTTCTGTTTCATTTTCATGGCTTCATTTTCTAAAACATTTATCTTGGAAGTCAATGATTCATTTTCTTTTGATAAACTTGAAATTACTTTCTTTTGACAATTATTTTTCAAACTAAGTTTCTTAAATTCAGCATGTAATTCATCAAAAGCTAATTGTAATTCATCAAATGTAAAGGATTCGTCATTTACCTCATTTTCATTTCCAAGTGCCATTAAACATAGGTTAGCAACCTCGTTTTTGCAAACTTCGGTTTCTGTGTCGCTTTCATCACTATCTTCTCCCCATGCTGCAATCATAGCTTTCTTTTTGTCCTTCTTGAATTTTTTTTTAAGTTCTGGACATTCTAATTTGTAGTGTCCAGGTTTGTTGCATTCATAGCAGGTTACTTCAGATTTTTTGTGATTTTCTCCTCTTTGAAAATCCCTGTTGTTGAAGTCTTTTCTGAAAAAATTTCGTACACCTTGTTTCTTTCTCACAAACCTTTGGAACTTTCTAGTGATGAATGCCATTTCCTCATCCTCATCTGAATCATCTTCCTTATCCTCTTGATGTTTCGAGGTGGATTTGAAAGCTATTCATTTCTTCTTGTTGTTGTCCTCCTCTTCCTTTCCTTCTTGCATTATGAGCTCATGAGTTAAGAGAGATCCCATTAACTCATCTAGACTTAGCTTTGATAAATCCGTGGCTTCGGTAATGGCAATGACTTTTGTCTCCCAACTTTTTGGCAATGACCTAAGCACTTTTCTTACAATTTCAGCATTAGTATATATTTTGCCAAGAGAAGTTAAACCATTAATAATATCAGTAAAACGAGTAAACATTTGAGGAATAGTTTCATCAGGCTTTATTTTAAAAAGTTCATAATTATGGACTAGCAAACTGACTCTAGATTCTTTAACTTGTTCGGTTCCCTCATGAGTCACTATAAGCTTGTCCCAAATTTCTTTAGCGGTTTTACATGTGGAAATTCTATTGAACTCGTTGGCATCTAAAGCACAGTACAACATGTTTGTAGCTTTGACATTAATTTGGGCCATTCTAGTATCTGATTCATCCCACTCATCTTCAGGTTTTGGTACCCTAAGTCCATCTATAGTTTTGGTAGGAATTTTTGGACCATTACAAATAATTTTTCAACATTCATAATCATTAGATTGAATATGTATGGTCATTCTAGTTTTCCAATAGCTAAAATTTGTGCCGCTAAATAGAGGTGGCCTATTAGATGCTTGTCCCTCGGGTAAGGAATAACTAGGGGTTGCCATGATCTACTCTGAGACGGTTAAGTCACAAAAACTAGAGTCTAGGCTCTGATACCAATTGTTATCCCAGTTAGGCAACCCAAGAGGGGGGGTGAATTGGGTTATTAAAAATTTCACAATATTAAATATAACACAATATTCAGAATTTGAATAAATAAAAACAAACAGAATAATAATTATCAATATAAAAGTAGAAGAGATAGAGAGAGAAAATCAAACACTGCGATTTATAGTGGTTCGGCACGCCAGGCCTACGTCCACTCCCCAAGGAACCTCCTTGAGAATTTCTTTACTATCAATTGAATAAATACACCACCAAGCTTGTGGATTTGGCACAGGGCTTACTCTTATCTATTGAGCCTCACTCAACAATAAATGCCTTACCCTTACAAAATCTCTCACAAAAATAAGGAATAAGAATAAGTGGTAATTGAACCCACTTTTACAATAATTCTCTCACAAAGAGTAGATATGAAAGTGTAAGAACAAAAGCTAGACTTAGATCTGAAAGTGAAAGAGCAGAATACTCAGAATTTTGGAGCTCACAGAAAATATTTTCTCTTCAAGTTCTTGATTTTTTCTCCACATCCAACACCTCTATTTATACACAAAAATATACCCGTTGGACACTCCTTGCTGACGTCATGGCTTACATAAGCACGCTCCTGACGTCATCGCTTACATAAGCACGCTCTTGATGTCATCGCTTACATAAGCACACTTCCTTGATTTTGAATAGTCAGCAAAAGATAAAAAATAAAACTGATTTTTTCTTTTTGTTATTTCAAACATGGAGCCACCATTTTTGTAGACAATTTTAATACAAAGTTCACAACTTTCAAACAAACAAATAATTTTCTCCATCTAGCTTATAATATATATATATATATATATACACATATATATATAACTCCATCTTTCTCTTCTTGTTTAATTATAATATGATATAATCAATGTAGTGTAGTGTGATATGATATAATCAATGTAATGTAAAAAATTTAATAGCGCACGTGATGTATTCTGCATATAATGTTATATAAGTTCTGATCAAAATTTTGCATACAGAAAAAATTATATTTATGATGGATCTGAAAATATATGTCCTCTTTATTGTATATGTTGTAAAGATTTTAAACTAAATGTATTTTACCACTCCATATTAATTTTGTCAAAATAAGACAACCCATAAATATCAAATTTGTCAAAATAATACAACCAATCAATCATTTTTGTCAAAATAATATAATTAATCAATTTGTCAAAAGATGAATAGTAATTAACCCTATTTTTCAAAAAGTGAATAGTAAAGTTTTTGAAAATATTTAAAATAATCATTTTTGTCAAAATAATATAATTAATCAATTTGTCAAAAGATGAATAGTAATTAACCCTATTTTTCAAAAAGTGAATAGTAAAGTTTTTGAAAATATTTAAAATAATATTTAACATATATATTTTAAAAAGATAATATTATTTTATTTAAATAATATTTAACAAATATATATATTTTAAAAAGATAATAATTTGTGTCAAATAATATGTATATTAACTAATATATTTTAGACATCATCAAAATTAAATAATATGATTAACACCCAGCAAAGTAGAAGCTTTCTTGTACGAGATATATGAAGGGGTGTGCGGAAGCCATCAAGGTGGAAGATCGCTAGCTTACAGGGCCATTTCACAAGGTTACTGGTGGCCATACATGCAGGCAGACTCAGAGAAATATGTCAAGAAGTGTGAGAAATGCCAAAAATTCGCACACCAAATTCATCAACCAGCAAGAGAACTCCTACCATTGACCAGCCCATGGCCTTTCGCAATATGGGGCTTGGACATAGTAGGACCGCTTCCAACAGCACCCGGCAACAGGAAGTTCTTTATCGCAGCAACAGACTACTTCACAAAGTGGGTGGAAGCAGAAGCATTGGCATCAATCAAAGAAAAAGATGTAAAGAAGTTCGTTTGGCAGAATATCATCACTCGGTTTGGCATACCAAAAGCCCTTATCTCAGACAATGGCACTCAGTTCGACGGCAGAATCTTCAGAAGCTTTTGTGAAGAATACAAGATAGAGTTCTACAATTTTACACCGACATATCCTCAAGCGAATGGCCAAGCAGAAGCATAAAATAAAGTCGTCTTTGATGGACTTAAGAAAAGACTAGAGAAGGCAAAAGGCAAGTGGGCAGACAAACTTCCTCATGTTTTATGGGCTTACCGCACCACACCTCGACGATCAACAGGAGAGACACCATTCTCCTTAGCCTATGGAATATAAGCAGTAATCCCACTGGAAGTTGGCCTCCCCACAATCCGAAGCGAAAATTTTGATCCAGACTTAAATGAAGAAGCCATAGCGTTGGAACTCGACCTTACGGAAGAAAGAAGAGAAAGGGCATTGGTTCACATTGCTTCATACCAATAAGAGTTAATTAGAAAATACAACAAAAAGGTGCATCCAAGACAATTCAAGATCGGCGATTGGGTACTGCGCAAAGTAATGGGAAACACCTTGGTACCAGGAGATGGCAAGTTAGGGCCAAACTGGGAATGTCCTTACAAAGTGGTTGGGTTAGCAGGCAAAGGGGCATACCACCTAGAAGACAAAGACGGCAAAGCAATCCCAAGGCCATAGAACACGGCCAATCTCAAGTTGTTTTATTTTTAGCTTTTTTTCTTGCAAACATGTAATTTCTTCTTTTTTCTCAATAAACATCAATTCTTTTTCAGTATGAGTTGTTCTTTGTAAAAGTTAGTTTTAGTAAAGATAGGAATAAACCAACACCCTTCCTAAGCCCAGGATAAGGATTCAGGCTGCAGGACGTTTGGTCGGAATAACCAAACATTGTTCTAAGTTAGCTGGAAAAAACTGACTTAGAGGTTGGCTGGATTAAACCAACTCTTCGTACTCTTCAGCCGAAGTATGGGTATGGCTGAAGAGTGGTTGGCTGGATTAAACCAACTCTTTGTACTCTTCAGCCGAAGTATGGGTATTGCTGAAGAGTGGTTGGCTGGATTAAACCAACTCTATGTACTCTTCAGCCGAAGTATGGGTATGGCTGAAGAGTGGTTGGCTGGATTAAACCAACTCTTTGTACTCTTCAGCCGAAGTATGGGTATGGTTGAAGAGTGGTTGGCTGGATTAAACCAACTCTTTGTACTCTTCAGCCGAAGTATGGGTATGGCTGAAGAGTGGTTGGCTGGATTAAACCAACTCTACGTACTCTTCAGCCGAAGTATGGGTATGGCTGAAGAGTGGTTGGCTGGATTAAACCAACTCTTTGTACTCTTCAGCCGAAGTATGGGTATGGTTGAAGAGTGGTTGGCTGGATTAAACCAACTCTTTGTACTCTTCAGCCGAAGTATGGGTATGGCTGAAGAGTGGTTGGCTGGATTAAACCAACTTTTTGTACTCTTCAGCCGAAGTATGGGTATGGCTGAAGTATGGGTATGGCTGAAGAGTGGTTGGCTGAACCAACTCTTTGTACTCTTCAGCCGAAGTATGGGTATGGCTGAAGAGTGGTTGGCTGGATTAAACCAACTCTTTGTACTCTTCAGCCGAAGTATGGGTATGGCTGAAGAGTGGTTGGCTGGATTAAACCAACTCTTTGTACTCTTCAGCCGAAGAATGGGTATGGCAGAAGAGTGGTTGGCTGGATTAAACCAACTCTCTGAGTACTCCTCAGCCGAAGTAATTATGTCGGCTAAGGAGTGGTTGGCTGGTAAGCATAGTTAGTTTAATCATTTAAAACCGGAATGGCAGTCGGAACAATAGAAGACATTACAAGTGCAAGCACACATCAAAACTGGAATAAAAGTTCAAACAAAATTTTCATTCATTAAAAAGTAATTACAGAGGGGCATAGCCCGGTTACAAAGACAAAAGGCAACAAAAAGAGAAAAAGTACAAAGTCAAGAGAAGAGATCTTCGATTTCGGCGTCAAAGGCAGCATCAGCATCAGCATGAAGACCGGTTTTAGGCGGGAGCTCGGTGTCGATAACAAGGGTAGTTTCGGTCGGAACCACGGCTTCACCTGGTTGATCAGTAGCTAAGTCTTCCACCATAGGTTCCGACCGAACTGTCTGATCCACATCAACAACCAGAGCATCGTCAGAAGCAGAATCTTCATCTGAGTCTGAGCCCTCAAGAAACTGCTGCTGCATGACATTTTCATACTCCGCAAGGGATTTCGGTATAAAGTAGGCTGGAGGATTGAAAACCTCGGTTTGAGGATCATGACCGAGCTTCTCAACGGCTCCCCTCCAGCCGCACTTAAAGAACAACTCCTTGGCAGCCTCACATTGCTTGACGTATACATCCTCTGCCTTCTTGAAACCTTTCTTCTCGGCCTCTTTTGCATCTTCCTTCGCCTGGGTTATTTCAGTGTCTTTCTTCTTTTCAAGTTTTACCAGCTCGCGCAGGTACTTGTCCTTCAGAGCAATGGCAGTCTTTTGCTTTTCGGCTTCGGCCGAACTAACCAGTCCGGTCAGTCTGCCGACCTCCCCGCGTAGTTCGGCCATTTGTTTTCGGGCCTCCTCCAGCTCGGTCGTTTTTGCTTCGGCCTCTGCCACTGCTTGCCTTGTGGTTTTTCTAAGCTCTTGGACTTTCTTGTAAGTAATGTTGTTTTTCTGTAAGGCATGACAAAAACGAAGACTTCCTTTGAGCCGAAGTAACAGATTGGAAAAATTAGACAGAAGAACGGACAGAGCTACTTACCAAAATCATGGACTTTGATGAAGACCGGATGGACTTTAATTCGGTGTTTAATTGCTTTAGGTGGTGCTCCATATCTTTGGGGAGGCACACACTCTTGGCCAGGTTGAAGGCCAATTGATGATCTTTTTCAGCAACAACCGAATCAAAATCCTGAATATCTCGGTCGTTGAAGGTTAGCTTCGGAGCCCATTTGGAAGATTCTGCTTGGTCAGTTTGCTCCGGTTGAAGGGTAGGTTGAGGACTTTGGGGGATGGATTCAACCTCATCGACAAGTTGTTGTTCGGTCGATGTAGATCGGGCGCGTTTAGAGGGGCGAGAAGAAGAAGGCTGTTGAGAAGGGAGGGCCATAACGGCAGGCTGCGTTTGGATTGATGGTGGTACTTCGGCCCTGGTTGTTGCGGTCAGAAGGGCCCTGACTCTGCTTTTCTTGGCCATCTCTTCTTCAGCGGTTAATGGGACAAGTCTTATTTCGGGCAAGGTTGGGTCCGGTTCTGGTGCGTCTTCAAGAAGGAAATCGGTCACTCTGGCTTTTCGGCGACCGCTATATCTGTAGGTCGGCTCAAAGTTCAGAAGCTTCGTCCAACTCCTTTCTTTAAACCGTAATGCGGCTCGGAGTGTGTTCAGATTTGGGTAACTATACAGGTAAGCAAGATGAGCTGAGTCTGCAAAGAGGATACAACTGTTAGACCGGTTATGACATCTGAAACCAAAGTAAAAGAACATGCATAAAACCGAAGTAACTATACCAGGTTCTCCTTTTTTCCAGTTGATACTTCGGCCTGGGATTTGGGCTTGCCGATCTTCAAAATTTCCCGATACCCAGAAAAAGTCGTCGTCATTTACATCCTTATCCGGCGTATCTTTTATTATCTTTTCTCTACGACGGCGTATCCTAAGGTAATAAACCCAGCCATCGGCTTTGGAACCTATGGAGTACTGGTGGAAGATTTCGGCTAGACCGAGGTTCAGGCCTGCTTGGCGGTTTAGTTCGGCTATACCCATTATTATCCGGTATGTATTAGTGGATAGCTGGGTTGGGCATAGTCTGGTTTGCCTAAGAAACTCACAAATCAAAGGCTGGACTGGAAACCTTAGTCCGGTCTCTATTATTGAAAGCAGGGTAAAAAATACAAAGCCTGCTTCGCCCCATGGAATGACATCCTGCCTGGCTAGGGTAAGGTGTACATCGTCTGGAATGCCATAATCCCTACGGAATTCGGCCATACCACCAGGGGTCTCTACTAGATACCTATACTTACCCATTTGTTGTATAATTTACGAATAAGTTATGTCGGTGCAAAAATTGTGCTCAGTAGCTCGGTTGAGTGCACGCAGGAGTGCCTGGGCAACCTACGTCTGCAAAGTAGAAAACATGGGTTACGCACTGATCAATGGACCGTGCTACAAATTAAAAGCAAGGTATAAGAGCCCTACTTCGGCCTTGTGAACTGGTTCTACCTCGGTTCGTCAAAAGGTTTGGTAGCTCGGTTTGAGCGGGTTGCTTATTAGACCGGTTCATCGTCCAGGGGCAACTTACTGAGTTCGGTCTAAAAAACTAAGAAAGCTGGTTTAGCCCCAAAGGCCTAAATCGGTTGAAGTGTGAGTTTTGTTACTTCGGTTGAGCCTCTAAGGGCAGCTTTCTGAGTTCGGTTTAGAAACTAAGAAAGCAGGCTTAGTCCCAAAAGCTTAGCTCGGTTGAAGACCAAGGTTCCTAGTTTAATATGTTTTTCGTTCGGTGATCATATTTCGGCTAAAGTGAATCAGGAGTTGGTGACTCATAGAAGCTTTTGTTATTTATGCAAGTTCTAGTTCGGTTATTGTTTAAAGTGATCTACCTATATAGGACAAACAGTATCCTAGTTCGGTCGCTATATTATTTTGGATCTAAGACTAGTTTTCTACAGAAGTTCATACACGCATGAGCTCTGCTATTGTTTTTTCATGAAAGTACAGAAGCGAAGCAAAAAATGGAAGAAAATGTTTTGCGAAAACACAGTAAACAAAGTGCATAGACCAAATACGAAAGTAAAAATAGGGGAGGGTAAAGGATTTGCTTACCAGATTGTAGAAAAGAGGACTGGAGACGTGAACAGTGACAGCAAATGAAGAGCATGAACTCAGGATTGAAGAAGTAGAGGCACAGAGAGAGAAGACGAAGAATAGAAGAGAAAGTGATTCAAAAATAAATGATTCAGGAATGGAAAGGTTGTTTTGTGAAAAGAGAGAGAGGGAAAAAAAGCGGGAACTGTTCAAAAAATTTCGTAGTACGAGGGCGGCGTGACAGCTGCCCTCAGCTTATTAGAGCCCGCCACGTGTCATTGGAAAGGGAAGCGTTACAGTCGTGATTGAAGAGACGTTTTGACCGGACAAAGCAGAGCCCGGAGTAAAATTAGTTCGGCTGGAAAGGCTTATGACAAACTTTAGCTCGGTTGGAAGACTGGTAATCCCAAATCATGCTGTGCAGATGGAATTAAGGGGCAATTGAGAGAGTAATTTTTGGTAAAAATTGGGCCGAGCTGCGAAGATGGACTTTATGGCCCAAAGTACGAAGGACTGGATAAAAAGGCCCAATGGAAATGTAAAAGTTACTCCGGTCCAAGAATAAGAAAGTTACTCCGGTTTAAGAATGATAAAGTTACTTCGGCCCAGAAGAGATGCTGAGTTACTTCGGTCCGTGCAACTTTTCTAGTTAGGCCGGTCTCGGAGATAGTCCGGTCATGATGTGTTCTGGGTAGGTCGGTCGGAATGTTTCTACTCGGTAGATCGGTCCAAACACACCATGGTTCGTGCATGAGAGAACCAAAATATGGAGTAGCAAGAAGAAGAACCGAACTACTGTTAGTACGACCTACTCTATGGCTCGGTATAGCCAGGTTTATCTTGGTCGTATGACAGTTCGGCCATGGTGAAAACCATCCCACTTGGTTTAAGCAGTGGGGGGGTGTAAAAGGATAAGCATTATCCTACAGGAGTATGAATCCTAGAAGGACTCTACATGGAGGAGTAAAAGTCCTACTAGGATTGTGCCACTCAAAACCTATAAAAGCTCAGAAGCTTCACCTTGGAGGAGGTAACATAACACAACATACAATTTTGCCGACTGAATACGTTGAGCTTTGTCTATTTGTCAAGTTTTCTGACTTAGGCATCGGAGAGGTTTCCGGCACACACCTGCCGGCTAGCTCACGATTGTGTTTTCAGGTGACAAAGCGACGTCGTACGGAGGAGCGTGGACTTAGTCAACAGGATTATACGAGGAGAATTATTTCTTCCCCGTACAGAAGACGAGACCGATGATATGGGTAACGAAATTGGCCATATCAAGTTGTGTAGTTTACAGAATTGGCCATGGGCTAAGGTCATTGACGTATCCGCCTTAGGTCCCAAAAAATTGATCCAAAATAGGTTCTTCAAATTTAGAAAAATATTATAGTATATTACAAATATAAATAGATCTAAATTATGTTTGTTATTTTAGGACCAATCTAAAGGACCCTAAAATGTTATATTGAGCCCATATTTGTTTATAAGTATGGTTTGGCCCAATTGAAATTAAAATATATGCAAAATATTACAAAATGTTAGTGGCCTAAAATAGGGCCCCTAATTTTTTTTTTTTATTTTCTTTCTTTATCAGATTTTAGTAGAATAAATAATTAATTCAATCTCAATCACATTCATACACAACATATTCAAGAAACAACAATGCAACTACACTCATAAATAACATATTCAATAAACAATAATTAATTCAATACATATCCAATACATTTTAATTGAATAAAGCTTTCATAATTTTGATAACTTTTTTTTTTGGTATGAATACATTTTGATATCTATTTTGATATCAATCGACGGTAATAATACTAAATAGGATGATTTTTTTTTTAATTTGTAAATATAGGTCTCTGTTTTTGTTTCGCCTTAGGCCCTGAAAACTCAGGCCGACCTTGGGAGTTTTTTCAATTTGAGCAATTTGGAGGTGAATAAAACCTGAAGACGAAAAATATAAGTGAATTAGTGATTGAAAATCGAGTGTATTTTAGGCAAGGTGAGGTAGGAGATTGGAAGAACCATATGACAGCTGAGATGGCGGCAAATTGATCAAATCACAATGGAGAAGTTTGAGGGAACTGGTTTAATATTTTGGCAGCCTCTAGAACTCTAGATTGTGCATGTATATATATATATATTTTTGAATAATCGGGTATTTAAGCCAGCTTATTCTAGATTGTGCATTGCTATTATGTTAGGCTAAGAATGCAATTTATTTATTTTTTAAATGAGATATACATGTTCATATGTGGTTGTGCTTACGAATGTTTTGCCCTACCTGGTGGTTATACTCACTATAATACCACAATATAGAAATTAGGGTTAATTTCACCTTTATTTTGTAAATTATTACCAGTTTTTTTGTTCATATCTAAATTCTTAATTTGTCTATTTAGTTCCTGAAGTTTTATCCAGGTGGTCCAATTGGAGATAATTATACAAATTAATAATTATTATATTCTAATTTGATGGCCAAAAAGATAATTTTATAATTAGGACAACTTAAATCATACAAACAAATACCCTTTAAATTGATTGTAGGGGGTAAGTTGTTGAAAATAATAATAAAAAAATAACTATTTTGTTGTATGATTTAAATTGTTCAAATTCTAAAATAACATATATATATATATATATATATATATTTTTATCAAATTAGGCTTCAATAAAAATTGATTTGTATAATTGTCTCCAATTCAATCATATGGATAGAAATTAGAAACTTTAACGGCTAAATAGAAAAAATGGATAGTTTATGAATGAAATTAAAAAAAAAAATAGAAAACAAAAGTGAAATTAACCCTATAAAATTAATATTTGCCTATACACATAAATTCTACCTAGACACGGTTATATATATTTATGAGTAATTATATACAAATAAAAAATTCCTACATAATTTTTATATAGAATAATATGATTTAGGTCTCGTTTGGTAACACTCACTTTTAGTCTGAAAGCCAAAAATTCAACAAAAAATCTCAAAAATAAAATAGCTTTCAACACATACAAAAAAAGTTAAAAATTGATTTTCATTCATTTGATTTTTTACACATCTTTTTACAAAACATTAAAAAATTATTCAAAAATATATTAATTTTTTAACTCAAATTTTAGCCCAAAAAACCATAAAAACCCACACAAAAAAGTAACTTCCTAAACACCCACCATTCACTCTCAAACAAAATAACCAAAAAGATGATATTTATTTATCAAGATGACATTGTCACGTTGTTATTGTGATTTTTTTTTTTTGGGTATAAATTTTATGTATGAGTAATACTTTTTGTATTGATAGTTTGTTTGGAAATTGACTGTTTTAGTTAAATTTTTAATTTTTACGAAAAGATATGTAAAAAAATAGAGAGAATGATGTGATAATTTAATTTGACTTTTTGAAGGACTTATTCAAAAAAACTACTTCCCAAATAACTCCTAATGCTAGAAAATACCCAAATAAAAAAAAATAAAAAAAAATCTATCTATCTATCTTCTATCTTCTATCTTCTATCCTTCATATAAAGTGATAGAAATTATAACTTTAACGACTAAATAGAAAAAATGGATAGTTCATGAATGAAATTTAAAAAAAAGAAAAGAAAATAAAAGTGAAATTAACCCTATAAAATTAATATTTGCCTATATACATAAATTCTACCTAGACACGGTTATATATATATATATTTATGAGTAATTATATACAAATAAAAAATTCCTACATAATTTTTAAATAGAATAATATGATTTAGGTCTCATTTGGCAACACTCACTTTTAGTCTAAAAGGCAAAAATTTAACAAAAAATCTCAAAAATAAAATAGTTTTCAACTCATACCAAAAAGGTTATAAATTGATTTTCATTCATTTGATTTTTTCCACATCTTTTTACAAAACATTAAAAAATTATTCAAAAATATATTAATTTTTTAACTCAAATTTTAGCCCAAAAAAACATAAAAACCCACACAAAAAAAGTCACTTCCTAAACCCCCGCCATTTACTCTCAAACAAAATAACCAAAAAGATGATATTTATTTATCAAGATGACATTGTCACGTTGTTATTGAGTTTTTTTTTGGTATAAATTTTATGTATGAGTAATACTTTTTGTATTGATAGTTTGTTTAGAAATTGACTGTTTTAGTTAAATTTTTAATTTTTTATAAAAAGATATGTAAAAAAATAAAGAGAGTGATGAAATAATTTAATTTGTCTTTTTAAAGAACTTTTAAAAAAAACTACTTCCCAAATAACCCCTTATGCTAGAAAATACCCAAATAAAAATAAAAATAAAAAATCTATCTATCTATCTATCTTCTATCCTTCATATAAAGTGATAGAAATTATAAACTTTGACGACTAAATAGAAAAAATGGATAGTTTATGAATGAAATTTAAAAAAAAATAGAAAATAAAAGTGAAATTAACCCTATAAAATTAATACTTGCCTATATACATAAATTCTACCTAGACGAGGTTATATATATTTATGAGTAATTATATACAAATAAAAAAAATTTACATAATTTTTATATAGAATAATATGATTTAGATCTCGTTTGGCAACACTCATTTTTAGTCTAAAAGCCAAAAATTCAACAAAAAATCTCAAAAATACTCAAAAATAAAATAGTTTTCAACTCATACAAAAAAAGTTAAAAATTGATTTTCATTCATTTGATTTTTTACACATCTTTTTACAAAAAAATTTAAAAAATTATTCAAAAATATATTAATTTTGTAACTCAAATTTTAGCCCAAAAAAACATAAAAACCCACACAAAAAAAGTCACTTCCTAAACCCCACCATTCACTCTTAAACAAAATAACCAAAAAGATGATATTTATTTATCAAGATGACATTGTCACGCTGTTATTGTGCTTTTTTTTTTTTTTGGTATAAATTTTATGTATGAGTAATACTTTCTGTGGGGATATATTTTCTGAGTACCAACACGTGGCCAAGGTGACGCTGACGTGTCAGCCGAAGTGCCACATGTCCTGGTTGTTATGCCGAGATCATCTCGGATAGGCCGAGGTTACCTCCGAAGATATCGAAATCCGAGATAAGCGAATGAGGGGCAAGAGTCCTAGAATGAGAGAAGACTTCAGTTTGTATTAAGATAAGACTGTTAGAGAGTTAATCCTAATCTTACTGGGAGTCCAAGATTAGCAGTAATCCTGAGTCCATAGAAGTTAGGCTTCTATTGAGACAAGATTTATGTTGGCTATAAAAGAGAGGCACCCCCATGGGTCTAAGGTATGCTTTTGATACTCAAGCTTGTGAGTTTAGCACTTGATTTATCTTTGAGAGATCTACTGACTTGATCGTCAGAGTGCCCCCGGGTGGACGAATCACCACCGGAATCTTCTCTTTCTGTTGCAGGTCAGCCAGGTACCATCTATTCTGCCGGTGCTCTCCAGCTGGTTACTAAGCGGGCAGTGTGGTCAGAAAATCACTCACACAATTTGGCGCCGTCTGTGGGAAAGAAAGAAGAATAGATGGCCAATGAAAAAAAGAAGAATAGATGGCCAATGACGGACAGAAGGATCAGATTGGAGACAACGCTCCTGCTGAGAGTGGGAGACCTATCAACCTCGACGTTGAAGGGGACGACCGCAACACAAAAACTCGTGACCAGAGTCACAGAGTGAAATACGCCGGCCAGAAAGGTGACGCACCAAAGACAACAAATCGAAGTGGATACTACAACGAAGATAACCTCCAGGTATGGAAGGATAGATACCCGCGGAGGAACGAAGACCCTTCCAAAAGGGATGCAAAGACAGGGGGCATGAGCGCTCCCAAGGAGATAACATTCAAGTATAGAAGAACTCATCCTAAGTGAACAGATCCCGGATTCCAGATCCTGGATCCCGAATCCTAGAAGACATGATCTCGGCCTAGATGAGTAGGTCCGAGAAGAGAAGAGCTCAACCTGAGTGAGCAAATCCAAGATTCTAGCAGACAATATCTCAGTACTTAAGTCGGAGAAGAGAAGAGCTCAGTGAGCAGATCTCAGATCCCAGAAGATAAAAAAAGAAAACACACAAGGTTGGACTGCAGTTAGCCAGGTTGAAGACCTTTTATAAGGTTCGCAAAGGAGTATGTGGAAGCCATGCAAGGGGCAGAAAGAAGAAGAATATGTTTACCACTTGTTGAAATTTGTAGCAATTTACAAATTGGTTAAACCGATATGATGTTTACCACTTGTTGAAATTTGTGAACAATTTACAAGTTGAAGTTAAACCGAGAGCATTGTTTAACACTTGTTGAAATTTGTGGACAATTTACAAGTTGAAGTTAAACCGAGATCATTGTTTAACACTTGTTGAAATTTGTGGACAATTTACAAGTTGAAATTAAACTGAGAGCATTGTTTAACACTTGTTGAAATTTGTGGACAATTTACAAGTTAAAGTTAAACTGATATCATTGTTTAACACTTGTTGAAATTTGTGGACAATTTACAAGTTGAAGTTAAACCGAGATCATTGTTTAACACTTGTTGAAATTTGTGGACAATTTACAAGTTGAAGTTAAACCGAGAGCATTGTTTAACACTTGTTGAAATTTGTGGACAATTTACAAGTTGAAGTTAAACCGAGATCATTGTTTAACACTTGTTGAAATTTGTGGACAATTTACAAGTTGAAGTTAAACCGAGATCATTGTTTAACACTTGTTGAAATTTGTGGACAATTTACAAGTTAAAGTTAAACCGAGATGGTGTTTAACAATTGTTGAAATTCTGTGTGAATTTACAAGTTGAAGTTAAACCGATGTGATATTTAACACTTGTTGAAATTCTGTGTGAATTTACAAGTTGAAGTTAAACCGAGCTGATATTTAACACTTGTTGAAATTCTGTGTGAATTTACAAGTTGAAGTTAAACCGAGATGATATTTAACACTTGTTGAAATTATGTGTGAATTTACAAGTTAAAGTTAAACCGATGTCATATTTAACACTTGTTGAAATTCTGTGTGAATTTACAAGTTGAAGTAAAACCGAGATGATGTTTAACACTAGTTGAAATTTTGTGTGAATTTACAAGTTGAAGTTAAAACCAAGGTCATATTTAACACTTGTTGAAATTCTGTGTGAATTTACAAGTTGAAGTTAAACCGAGGTCGTATCGGAAGAAGATTGGTTTAAACACTTGTTGAAATTCTGTGTGAATTTACAAGTTATAGTTAAACCGAGGTCGTATTGAAAGGAAGATGGTTTAAACACTTGTTGAAATTTTGAAAAAAATTTACAGGTTGAAGTTAAGTCGAGGTTATGATAAAAGATGATGGTTAAAACACTTGTTGAAATTTTTGAGAAAAATTTACAAGTTAAAGTCAAGCTCAACCAATATCTGTGTACTTGCCGAGACTACTAGGTTGTCAAGACTTGAAATATGGAAAATTGAAGTCTTGATAGAAGACATTGAGAAAGTGACAAGTCCTAAGCAACACTTGCGAAAATATTTGTTACAATATTTTCAAGTGTTAAGATAAGGCCGCGATGAGCAAGATTAGAAGTTGTGACAGAGGTATTTTACCCGAAGAGATTGCACAGTCAAGGTGCACTTTGAAAACATGCAAATTATTCTAAGTGTAGAATCATACAAGAGCAGAAAAAAGAAGACATTCATTCAAAGAAGAAATTAGAGAAATGCATTTAAAGAAGAAAGAAGGCACTTCGGCCTGAATATTGAAAAATAAATTATTCAGACTACAAAAATGGCACGTCGGCTGGATTAAAAGCATATAAAGAAAGACAAAGTACAAGGTACAAAGTACAAGGAGTAAAAGAAGGAAACAAAACTACTCGGCATCAATGGCAGGATATAGAAGACAGTTGAGAAGACTTCTCAGCAGCTTTCTCAGCCTCGAGCTCAGCATCGATCTCCCAAAGAGTTTGATCAAAGCTCTTCTCGACGATTGGCACCTCGGAGTTTGAAGGCAAGGATTGAAAGCAAGAATCTGAAAAAAGACACAGAAAACAAAAACAAGAATGTAATTCGTAATCAAGAATGGTGATGAAGCTATCAGGAAATCAAGACAAAAAGATTACACAGGTGTGTCAAGCCAATAACAGTGGCAGAAATCAACAGATGTGTGAACAGTGTGTATTCAAGAAGATGATTTGGAAACAACGGATAAAACAGCAATGGTGATTAACAATGAAGCAGAGCTTCTTGGAAAGCAACAAGAAATAAAACCAGGAGGAACAGTGGCTTACCAGAAAGAGGGAAACCGGAATGAGAATTGCCGAAGTCTGACGACGGATGCGAAAATGACAGAATGACGAAAGCTTCACTGGAGGAGAGGAACGAAAACAGTTGCAGAGCTTGAAAGCTTGGAACAATGACGGATTTAAGCAAAAGAGCTAGAAAGAGAAAAACCCAGAGGATTGAATGAAAAAAGAGAAAAATCAGAGTTAAGAAGACAACAAAGTTCAAGAATAAAGCCAAGTGCACAGGCACTAAGTAAGTATGTGAAGAACAAGAAAGTAATGATCCAGACATGATACTAGCAACAAAAAGCGGATATGGCAAGAACAGTGCTAGGCGTTCAAACAATTCAAAACTTGAAAACAAACAAAAATAGAAGACAACAGAGGGCAAGTAAATAGATTCAGAAGAGTTATGAAATATTGAACTTAATAAAAGAGTTTATGAACCTACCAAGAGAAATGAACGCCGATATGAAGATCGCCGGAGTCAAATAGATGACTGGAAGTCGGAAACCCGCTGAAGAATGTGAGTGGAGCAGTTGCAAAGCTCTTGGAGTTTACGAATTAATGGAACAGAAACCTCGGCTAGGAGGTGTGATCTCGAGCAGCTTGGAAGCATGAAGCTTGATACTTGACAGAAGTGGATAGTAAAGTCCAGGGAACTTTGAGGTCGGCGAGTTTGATCTCGGACAGAGGGGCATAGATGAACGAACAGTGTAGATTCCATCACCTCAGAATGCCGAGGTAATAGAACCTAGGGGGCAGTTGTAGGGACATATTTTCTGAGTACCAACATGTGGCCAAGATGGCGCCGACGTGTCAGTCGAGGTGCCACGTGTCCTAGTTGTTATGCCGAGGTCATCTCGAATAGGCCGAGGTTACCTCCGAAGATATCGAAATCCGAGATAAGCGGATGAGGGGCAAGAGTCCTAGAATGAGAGAAGACTTCAGTTTGTATTAAGATAAGACTCTTAGAGAGCTTATCCTAATCTTACTGGGAGTCCAAGATTAGCAGTAATCTTGAGTCCATAGAAGTTAGGCTTCTATTGGGATTAGGTTTATGTTGGCTATAAAAGAGAGGCACCCCATGGGTCTAAGGTATGCTTTTGATACTCAAGTTTGTGAGTTTAGCACTTGATTTATCTTTGAGAGATATACTGACTTGATCGTCGGAGTGCCCCCGGGTGGACGAACCACCGCTGGAATCTTCTCTTTCTATTGCAGGTCAGCTAGGTGCCATCTATTCTGCCAGTGCTCTCCAGCTGGTTACTAAGCGAGCAGTGTGGTCAGAAAATCACTCACACACTTTCTGTATTGATAGTTTGCTTAGAAATTGACTGTTTTAGTTAAATTTTTAATTTTTTATGGAAAGATATATAAAAAAATAGAGAGAGTGATGTGATAATTTAGTTTGATTTTTTGAATAACTTATTCAAAAAATTACTTCCCAAACAACCCCTTATGCTAGAAAATTCCCAAATAAAAATAAAAATAAAAAATCAATCTATCTATGGCGGTGTTTGGTATCCTTGAAAATGAGTTGGACCCCCAGTGGGGGTGCTGAGAGTCTCCTCCCATTGGTCAAAAACTGTTTTTTTTTTTTTTTTCTTCCATTGCCAGTCCCCCACGTGAAGATGGGGGTGCTGGAGGTGCCTCCGTACTAGGGGTCGGAATCACGGCTCTTAGCAACCCATGAGTCAGGCTATTTTAGCCTCTTCTACGAAAAAAGTCGGGTAGCCAACTGTAGCTGAGGTACCAAGGTTTTTGGCTAGCTGGATGTCACTATATTAATAAAAAGACATTTTTACCCTTTGTGCTCATATCAAAAAAAAAAAAAAAAAACAGGACAGAGGGACA
Organism: Camellia sinensis; assembly: GCF_055761805.1. Classification (NCBI taxonomy): domain Eukaryota; kingdom Viridiplantae; phylum Streptophyta; class Magnoliopsida; order Ericales; family Theaceae; genus Camellia; species Camellia sinensis. The sequence continues at coordinate 175,500,667 of NC_138967.1, forward strand.
TCCCTTTACTTTTTTCATTTCTTGACTTGATCAATCTTACTGTACAATTCATGAACTGATCGAGCGAGGCGGAGATTGAGGAAGTAGAGGAGTTTCTGACAAAGATTGAGACGGTGGAGAAGCTCGCCGGAGTTGTGTCGGTGTCAGTGGCGGTGATGATAGATGGCTCGGCTTGGTGGAGGAGCCACTCGGTGGTCTGGCCGTTGGATGCGCCGTCCTCGGCCATCGAAGTTGGAAGACCCTGGCCCTTCGCCGTTAGCTGCGCCGTGAAGCTGACATGGGTCTTCTGATCGAGAAATTTTATTAGAGAGATAGGGTTGTAAAAAGAGATGAGCAAAGAGATCAAACAGCCACGTCATAGGCTGCCTTTTGTATTTTTTTTTGTTTTTTTATGGGCAGTTTAGTCATTTTCCATTACACTATCATTTCAAACACATTTTTTAATACAATAATTCAAATAAAAATTCATCCTATCTTTTCCAACACAAAAACTAAAATAACCTACTAAAATAATAAAAAAACTTTTTTAAAAAAATCCCTTCCCAAACCCCCACTATCTATCTTCTATCCTTCATATAAAGTGAACATTTCTCTTGGTGGACATGAATTTCATTCTCTATCCAAATGTCAATTTTTCTATTCAAAAAAGTAATCAACTTGCTTGTTTTCATTTTTCAAAAAATATTTTTCAAAAAATTATATTTTCTTATTTTTCGTATTTTTTATTTTTACTGAATTTTTTTAATATTTTAAACATTTTTTTACTTTTTAGACACACCTAATATAAATACATCTAAAAAGTAAAAAAAATGTAAAAAAAATCTTTTAAAAATTCACTAAATACCAAAAATACAAGAATTTAGTATATTTTTTGTATTTTTCTGTATTTATTAATTTTTTAAAATATTTTTTTACAATTTTTTTACTTTTTAGATATATCTAACTAAGGTCCATCTAAAAAAGTAAAAAAAATGTTTAAAATTAAAAAAATATTCGCTAAAAACAAAAGAATACGAAAATCAAAAAACACAATTTTCAAAAAATTTAATTCAGAAAACTCAAACCAAACACACTGAATAGTGTCAATTTTCCTATCCAAAATAAATTTTTTAAAAAAATAATAATAACTACTAGAGGGACACAAGACTAACACTTTCACCCCCTTAACATATATTTTTAATTTAAAATTAAAATTTATATTTTAAGCATACTCATCGAGTGGACACACAACCGTAATTATTATTATTATAATTATAATATATATAAAGAGAACAATTCATTTGGTGTCCTGAAATTTCTTCTCTCCTAGTTAGATAAAGGGAACGGGTGGTACTCAAACATTAAACTTAAAACCTAATATTTGATAAATAAAATTCTTATCACTTAAGTGGCATATAATATATACTAAATAATTTGTTTTTCTTTTATTTATTTGAATTGTACACACATTACGTGTACTAACTACTAAGTAGGGAGCCAAGTAGAGAAGATCCAAGGAGAAGATTTAGACTCATTTGATTATACCTTATGTGGTGTTTGATTATAAATAATTTTTTTTAGTTTTGACTAAAAGTGATCTACTTATAATATTTGTGATAATTAACACCACAAAAACTTATGTACCATAACATTAGCTAAATATTTAATAATATAATAATATATGTATTGAATGAATTTTTGTAATTCCCAACAGATTTTCATTTGGGTCTATAGATCGTGAAGTAGTTTTATTCCAAGTCGTTATTGACTTCATGACATTGACACCTTCATATAAGTCGAATTATTAATCAGTAGAAAATATAAGCAATTAATAATTTACATTAATATATTATATATGTAATTTAGTAATATATAAATTAGTAATTGCCTCTAAAAATAAATTCATAATTTTTTAGTAACTCTTTATTTTCTTTTTGAAACTTAATATTAAGTTCTCAAACGAGGTTCAATTTAAGGCAGAAGTGAGGACAATTGCTGTTATATTTTAATTTTTCAATAGGTAGAAGTTCCTCTCTAGTGTGTAATCGGGCACCGCGGGTATAGTTAGCGCCCATGGTGGACTTTGTTCTAGATTTATTTCGATAATTTAAATTGTTAATATATGAAATTTATTGAGTATATTATTTTTGTAAAAAATAATATTGATTGGATATCGATAGTCATTTGATTAATTTACATTTCATATTTATATCAACGATAATTATAATTTTTAAAATAAACTGTTGACACAAATATAATCTAATCAAATAACTATTGATATCTTATTAACATAATTTTTTATAAAAATAATATACTCGACAAAAATTCTGTATATTAAATAGTTTGAATTATTAATCTGGACCTAATTTGAGCCCTCCATGAGCCAACATCACTCTCCAATATATAGACCTATGGGAAAGAAGCCTGCCCTTTCAAATACCAGCCTAAAATTGGTCTAATTGTATAGAGTATTGATTGAGACTCTCTCTAATCACCACCTCCACCACTCCACATACACGTGATAAGTAGTGATTGGAGGAGAAGAGAAAAAAAAAAAGAAAGAAAGAAAAAGTGGCCAATCAAAAAAGAGAGGGGGTCAAAGGGGTGAGGGAAAGAGAGTCTTAAACATTTTTGAATTGTATACACCAATAGAATTTAAATTCAAAAATGTCTAAGACCTCCTTTGACCCTCTCTCTCTCTCATTGATTGGATTTTTTTTTTTTCCACTTGTCCTCCAATCATCATTCGCCACGTGTGTGTGGGTGGTAGGGGTGGTAATTGGAGGGGGGTCTCTATCACTTCTCATTTAAATTTAGAAAAATGCTTGGGAGCACTAATTAGTGCTCCCACTAATTAGGTGGCAGTGGGTCCCGTCATGAATGATGTGATGTTTTGGTCTTGGAGTTGTAATTTTTTTTTATTTTTTTTATTTTTTTAATGCATTAGTGCTATTAGTGGTGATGTTTTTAGTGGGATGAATCATTGTTGTTAAATTTAAGACACTATTGAGGACCGCCACATAAGCATAGAATAACTTCTCCTACAAAAAGCTAATCAGTGTGTTTGGTTTGAGTTTTTTGAATTAAATTTTTTAAAAATTGAGTTTTTTGTTTTTTGAATTTTTTTATTTTTAGTGAATATTTTTAAAAGTTTTTAATTTTTTTTTTTACTTTTTTAGATGTACCTTACTTAGATATATCTAAAACGTAAAAAATTTGTAGAAAAACATTTTAAAAAATTAATAAATACATAAAAATATAAAAAAATATATACTGAATTCTCGTATATTTTTTTATATTTTTGGTATTTAGTGAATTTTTAAAAGGTTTTTTTCACAAATTTTTTACTTTTTAGGTATATTTATGTTAGGTATGTCTAAAAATTAAAAAAATTGCTTAAATTATTAAAAAAATTCAGTAAAAGTAAAAAAAATACGAAAAACAAGAAAATAAATTTTCTAAAAATATTTTTAAAAAACCCTAACAAAGCAAAGTGATTCTTTCTAGGAAAGTGCCAAGTCAATGGTATCTTTTTCGGATCAAGGATCCTACCATGCTGTTATATTTGTATTTTTTTTTTTTGGGTGGGATTTTTTCCGGGTGTTTTTTTTTGATAATCCAAACAATTTATATTTTAGAATTTATTAAGTATATTATCTATATAAAAAATTAAATTAATCAAAAATTTATATCCCATGATCAGATTCTGATTATTTTAAAAAATTATTAAAATTATGTTAATTGTTTATTTTTAAAAATACAAATATACTTTTATTTTAGAACTATAAATATTTAATTAATTTAATTTTTTACATGAATAATCTCCTTAATAAATTTTATAATATGAATGATTCGACTTTGGAAAACACTCAGGAAAAAGTCTCACCCAAATACCAAAACAACCTAGTTCACAACAAGGTCTCTTGGTTCTGCAAGAAAGAGAGACAACGAGAGAAAACTATTTAACAGTCAATACGTCACCTGAAAAATAAAAATCCAAGTGGGACAGTGGAATTAAGTAATTAATTAATTGACTTTTTTTATTATTATTTTTATGAAATGCAAGTTTTCTCTCTATATGATGTAAATCTATTTCTATGAATCAGACTTACACTGAAAGATTTCATTTATAATTTAATTTTCGTCTAAAAATACAATTATACCTAAAAAAACACATTAGATGGATACATATATAACATATACTTGTGAAAATAAAATTAATTTAAAATAAATCTACTTTAAAATGAACAATTTAAATAATTAAAATGAATCTATTTCAAAACCCGATTAGCTTGCAAAAAAAAATTTAATACAATAATATTAACACATTATATCACTATATAATTATATTCTATCATAAAAATATAATATATCTTGTGTTAAATAAAATAATTACATTGAAATAAGACCGCGATATCTTATTATTAGATAATAATTTCATTATGGTATGTTTCCTTTCCTGTCTGCAGCTGAAGTTCGTGACTTCCAAGAAACGGAGATGTTGAAAAGTCAATATGTCACCTATAAAAAAAAAATAAAAATCTCAAATAAGGGGGGTAGTGGAATTTAATTAATTAGTTTTTTATTTTATTTTATGAAATGCAAGTTTCTTGTATGGTGTAAGTTTATTTATGTATATGATGCCAGTGTTTCTCGTGTTAGGTAGACTTATGTTAAAAAATATTTTATCTATAATTATTATTTAATTATTCAACTGAAATGTAATTAATTTAATTTTTTTTTATCTATAATTATTATTTAATCACTCAACTGAAATGTAATTAATTCTAAAAAAATACTTAGATGTGTACACATATGACATATAAATACATATATTTGAAAAAATAAAATTAATTTGAAATAGACTGATCAACCATTCGATTTATTGAAATCGATCTACTTCAAAACGTTCCAAATCCAAAATCATAATTATTTTTTTCAATAATAACAATGATATAATGCATTATATTTAAGTAACGTCATTCTATATAATATTTTACTATTAAATAATAACTTCACATATTATTCATAACGTTACATTTAATTTTTACTTTCAAAATCTCATCTTTATCCATCATGACTATACTGAAATTGACCAAATGATCAAACACCATTATAAAGTCCTACATTCTCCACAACATCAAGTGAACTCATTTCTTTCATTATCTTCATCTTCTTTTTGAAATGAAGAAATTTGCAGCTATGTCTCTTCAATCTTTCTTGCTTCTCTCTCTCTTCACCATCTTCTCTGCAACTCCAATCTCTTCTTCAACCCCACCATCACTCTCTTACTCTGATCACTGCTCTTCAACTGTCCCTGAATCAACCCCAACTTTTCCTGACTACACAATCTATCCCCATCTCCAATCACCCCTCAGCTACTTCCACGGCGGCGATGGACTTCTCACCACCACCACCACCTCTCAATTCTCTTTCAATCCCCACAAATATATCTCATTCGAACCCACCAAACACATCTTCAAAACCAATACAAATGGAGTTTACAAAATCGAAGCCTACCTTCACTTGCAATCCACAAACGATTATTACTACTCTCGCCATGGCCGATATTTCAACGATTCTCGGAGTTCAGTGAAGTTTTTGCTAAATGGGTTTTTGTCAGAGAAATCTGGGAAGATTTGCATGGTGGGTTCAGCAAAAAATCTCAATTTCCATGCAGTTTTGAAGCTCAACTATGTCATGAATCCCACCATAGTTGATAGCTTGATTTCTGGAAGTTTGGAGAGTTTGAGCTCTTCAACTGATTTGAATTACTTCAAACCTGTTTGGATCTTGGGCTTCTCTGAAACCAGTAATTACAAGTACTCAGGAGAGTCTGGTAATGGGTGTGATAGTGGGATTGATTTTCCAATTGATCAATCTCTTTCTTTGCCGCCAAGAAAGTTCTGTTCATCACAGAGGCGAATTGATGCCGTTTTAAAGTACAAGAACGAGTGCAATTCTTCTACGAAGAAGAAGAATTGCACTGTTCGTGTTGACGGTATTGAGTATTTGCCTCGCGTGATGTCCATGGACTCGATTCAGTGCTCTGAGGATGAGCGAAAGGTTCGGTTCTTGATACAATTCGGGAACGGTAGTTATATGGGTTACAATCAGCCTTTCGAACCCAATTCAACGCTAGTTGCAGAGGCGTCGTGGGATGAGGAAAAGGGCCAGTTATGCATAGTTGCTTGTAGAGTCTTGAAAGACAATCACGTTGGCGATTGCTCGATCAGGATGAGCTTGAGGTACCCTGCTTTGTGGTCAATCAAGAACAGGGAAGCTATTGTTGGGCAGATTTGGACTACCAAGACTGTCAATGAAGAGGGTTATTTCAACAAAATCATGTTTGGAAGCTATGAAAATAACATGGTTGGGGTTTCTGGTTTGAGATATAATTATACCCAAATGGAAAGAGTGAGAAAATCATGCCCATTGAACAACAACAATCCTTCTAAAAGAAAGGGGGAGAGACATCCCAATGCGAATTCTTATGACATGAGGCTTGACAACATGAGAATTAAAGATTCCAAGGCGAAAAATGCTTGGGGTTCTGCATATCCCGTGTTGGTGGGGGATGAAAGTAATGAAGACAATTCCGTGGTCATGTTCAGATCAGGGCGCGATGAGTCTGAAATGGAGGCAAAGAGAAGCCATACTGGCCCATTGAATATAAGCTATGCCGTAAGTATTTATGGCATTTCATCTCTTACTAATTTGTCCCCCGATCCACACAACATTCAAATTTCTGCAGAAGGTGTCTATGATGAGGAAACAGGAAATCTCTGTATGGTAGGGTGTACAGAGCTGAGTAAAGATGATCAGAGATCAAAAACTGAATCAATGGACTGTGAGGTGGTTGTGAAATTCCAATTCCAACCGATGAATTCAAAAAAAGGGGGTAAAATCAAGGGAACCATTAAGAGCACGAGGAAGGAAACCGACCCTCTTTACTTCGCACAATTGGAAGTGTCTGCATCGACATACTACACCGAGGATGCGAGGAATTCAATATGGCGAATGGATTTGGAAATCGCCATGGTTTTGATCTCCAACACGCTCGCTTGTGTCTTTGTGGTGTTACAAATCTTTTACGTGAGGAAAAACCCGGGATTGCTTCCCCTTGCGTCTCTTGTCATGCTTGTGATCCTTGTTTTCGGGCACATGATTCCACTTGTGTTGAACTTTGAGACTCTCTTCTTGGGAAAGCGCGATAGTCGTAGCCAATTGCTCAGGAGTGGTGGATGGTTTGAAGTTAATGAGGTGATGGTGAGAATTGTCACAATGGTGGCTTTCTTGTTGCAATTCCGACTACTCCAATTGACATGGTCTGCGCGATTGGGAGGCGAAAACAACCAAAAGGCCTCGTGGGTTGCAGAAAAAAAGGCTCTATTTGTGTCGATACCATTATACGTAATCGGGGTTTTGGTTGCATTGTTTCTCAATTTGAGGAACAATAAGTCCGACAATTCAATGTATTCTTCCTATGATGTTGCTGCTACTATTGTTGTACATCAACAAAATTCTCTATGGGGGGATCTAAAATCTTATGGTGGTTTGATCCTCGATGGGTTCCTCTTCCCTCAAATCCTCCTCAACATGTTCCGAATTTCAGGCGAAAAACCCCTTTCGCGCTCGTTCTACATTGGAACAACATTTGTTCGCTTGTTACCACACGCGTACGATCTTTACAGGGCTCACAACTATGCTCGCGAACAATTTGAAGAGTCATATATCTATGCAAACCCGAGCGCAGATTATTATTCCACGGCTTGGGATGTCGGTATTTCTTGTGGGGGTGTAGCATTCGCAATCATCATTTACTTGCAGCAGCGATTTGGGGGCCGATTTTTCCTTCCCCGGAGATTTAGGGAGGCAGAAGCAGTTTATGAGAAGGTGCCTGTGGTAAGCAGTGAGTAAATTGTTAGAGGAAATAAGCTTTCAAAATAATTGTTTGTTTTGCAATTATGGGTTTTGTGTGTTCTAACCTTGTGTAAGTTTGTGCTAAGCTATCTCTGTTGAACAAGAAAAAATAATACTTGGGTATCTAGTTGCGGTAAGGTGCAGTTTCTGTGTGTTTCGACGGATAGGCAAAAACTTTTCCGGGAAAATATCTTCTGCAGAAAATGTTTTTCATTTTTTTTTTTCCAATATCAAGAATGGTACATGAAGGTTTATCACAGTGATTCCTTGAAATCTAAGAAACCAGCATAATACCTGTGCTATACCCGGGTTAAAATAAATAATTAAAAATTATTTTTGAAATTAAATTATAACAAAAATTTTGTTTATATTATAAAAGAATTTTTTTTTCACATTAATTAATTTCCATATAATAATTATATTTATGATAAAATATAAATATATTTCGTCTTAATGAATTTTGTAATTATAGTTTTTCAATTTACCAATTATCTTATATCTATTATGTAAAATCAGTTACCTTATATATTTTGTAGAATTCAATTTCAAAATTGGAGAATAAATAAAAAAAATAGAAAAAAAAAAATAGAGTATCAGTTATCTCAATCTTCAACCCACTCCTCAAATAAGACTTCGATGACTTCGATCCTGTTAAGCTGCTAGGTATCACCTTTAAAACAGTCTCATTAAATATTAGTTAATTATATTTATTAATTTCTTAGAGGTTAGACCAATTGAATATTTTGCAAGCCCTAAAGCCATTTTCTCAATTTGATCACCACTATAGATCATTTTTAATTTTTGATTTTTTTAATATATTTTAATTTTTTTATATTTAAAAAATTTAGAACTAATATACAAAACAAATAAATTAAATTGAATATGTATATAAAACAGCTTAATTCTAGCCTATAGGCTTAAGTTTTTTATTGTGACCATTTTAATGGCTAATACCTAAACCTCGATATTTATACAATGAGTAACTTGAGTCAAAATGACTACTTGGTCTATAGTTAGTATGATTCAAATAAAAGATAATATATGTACTATATGTGAATTTATAATTTTTTTCTCATTTGTTTATAGATTTATGTACAATTCACCTTTCAAATAAGAATTTTATAAATTTTTAAGAGTTAATCACAAACTTAAAAATAAAAATAAAAATAGACATGATACATTATAAATATGTATGAAATAACCTTATCAATAAACTATTTTTATTAAAAAATTATATCCTTAATCAAATAGTTCTTTTAGCATTTGAAAATTTAATATTTACGAATAAATTTAATATTTTCAAATACTCCTAGCATTTTTCACACTTAATATTTATGAATAAATTTATGTAATTTAAATTTGTTTATACTTTATTAAAACTTTTAACATCACAAAATCAATAATTAAGTTTTATCAAATATTCTCTAAATCTAATCATCAACCTATGTTTTAAGCAAAATTTTCTCATTCAAAATTTTGGTAAATATTTATTTGAGAAAACTATTAACATGTTAGTAAACCATGTTCATAGTCATTATTAAACTTATGTAACTTATGCGCTAACCTAAATGCACCTTGTATTTCTTAAACTTTGTTTAATGTTTGGCATGAGCCATATAATAGTTATAAATTGTAAGTAAAATTTTAAATTATTAACTTAAAATACGTAGTAAATTTTTTTGGTGTAGTGCACCTTTTGATAATTTATATAACATTTTTATTGTATAAATATTCATAAAAAGTTATTACTAAAATAAAAGATATGAGACTCTTATGTTCATATGTATTCAAGGATTTCAAATAAGTTACAAAAAATAAAAAGAAGTTACAAATTGTAGCTTAAAAAGCCTTTATTTTTTAGCCAAATAAGCTATAAAAATATCAAATAAATTATAATTTAAAATTACAACCAAATGAACTTAGTCGCACAGTAAAATATAATATAATAAATAATAAGTATAACATTATTCAAGAAAAAGTGCACCAACTATAAAATTTGAAAATTAAAAGCAAATCTTATAGAAATTTTGAAACATGTAATCATGGAAATTACAAAACATAAATGCATAAGTAATGTTATAATCATATGCATCCTTTAGAAGAAGAATAAACTTACGATGAAAATTTGTTACTGGCTATATTGCGAATAAATATGAATATTTTTTCAATAGCCTTTGTCATTTATATTTATGCACTTGATAAATATAGATTTTAAACCATTAAACCACGACCAAAGAGATTGAGGATTTATTTTATTAAAATACACTAAGATTAAATAAGCATGCAATAAATTTTTAGAAATTAACATAATTGTTAAATGCAGAATAGAAATAAGGATGTGGGTGATTAAAGATTATAAATTAATCTTTATAAAAAAGCATAAACTTACGGTGAAAAACTTTATCAATTAAATTCTTCACAATTGCTCAAATCACCAACACTTAAAACACTTAGATGAACATCAACTCTAATTTGGCTTGAATTCAGTGAGTGCAAGAGAGAAAATTTATGGTAAATATGAATTGTTTCTCATAATTTTTGATACAAAATTTTAAAATTTAAAAGCCTCCGTTTGAGAAGTGGGTTGGTTTTTTAACTTTTTGATTTTTTTGGCTATTTTAGCCTAGGCTAAAAAGTTTGGTTTGGGAGGGATTTTTTTGACTTTTTTGGCTTTTTTAACTTTTTTTGTGAAAAAAAAGTGTAATGATTATGAGTTGGATGTGATATTTTGTTTGTTGTGACTAAAATAACCTATTTTATCTTTTGTGATTAAAATAGCCAAAAAAGCTCTTGGCAAAGAGTTCTTTCCTTTTAAAAGTCATAAATTATGAGAAAATTAGAATTTTTTTTTAATGGTTAGATGGCATACTTTTAAATTTTGAAATGGGTTAACATACTTTTCTTTTAAATTTCATAAATCATTAGATAGTTATATTTTTATTGTTGAAAAAGTGTTTCCAATAGATTAATTAGAGTTTTATTGTTATGATTAAATGAGAGTTTAATCAATGGAATATTTTTTATTATTTAAAAATTAAAAAAATCATAAAATTTAGTTTGAGGGTTTAGAGCTCCCACAAGTCTTGTTATTAAAAACTCCCTTTTGCTTATATAATATACTAGTATATCACCCGTGTTATGCACGAGATAAAATAATATATTATTTAATAAAAATATGATAATTATATTTAATTTTTTTATATTATGTAAAATAAAAGTTAAATGGAAACTAGCCAATCAGAATTTTCTTAATTGTTTAAAATTAATAAAATAAAAAAAAATTAGTATGAGATATTGATTATAAGACTTCTCACTAAAAATCTCATTTTACTTATATAAATGGAAGTATAAGATTCACTTTATGTAAGTAAAACAATTCACTTTTTTCTTCTTTTTTTAATGTGAGATTATAAAATAAAAGTTAAATGAAAGTTAACCAATGAAAATTTTCTTAATTGTTTAAAAGTTAACAATTGTTTGGGCGGAAAATTTATTAAGCAATTTTAGCCGTTTAATTTTTAATTAGGTCAATCTTTAATTTATTTCGAATCATATAAATTTAACCAATATATTTTGATAAAACCGCTAAAATTACAGTTAAACAAGTGAATCAGTCAAACTGAAAACTGTTCACCCTATGAGCCAAGTCAAAGGACCAACCAACTTATACAAAAATTAATTAATTAAAACTTTTCAATTTTATTTTGATTTTAAAATTTAAACTGCCTTGAATTGAAACATGCATAGATGTGGGATTTTAATTTTATTTATTTTCCTCTTTTTCCTGATATGGGATTGTAAAATAGAAGTTAACAGTTGTTTGGATAAGAAATTCATTTCTAATCAAGCAATCTCAGTCGTTCAAATAAGGTCAATCTTAGTTTATTTCAAATCAAACAAATCTAAGCAATATATTTTGATAAAACAACTAAAACTGTGGTTAAATCGGTGAATTAGTCAAATTAAAAATGATTCAGCCTAATCGGCTAAGTCAAAAGACCAACCAATTTACAACAAAATTAATTAATTAAAACCTTTAAATTTTATTTTAAAATTTAAACCATCTTCAACTGAAACATACACAATACTATAATATTAAATGAGAGTATAAGATTTACTTTATATAAGTGAAACAACTTACATTTTATTTCTTTTCTCGATATAAGATTGTAATTATTTTAAAGTTAAATTTTATGAGAGTTTTAAAATCTCATACAAAATTATTTTTAAAATCAAAACATTTAGATCGGATTGTACAATAAAAGTTAAATGGAAACTAACCAATGAAGATTTTTTTAATTGTTTAAAATTAATAAATAAAAAAAATGGTATTGATTATGGGGCTTCTCACTACAAATCTTCTTTTACTTATATAAATGGGAGTATAAGATCCACTTTATATAAGTGAAGCAATTAACTTTTTCCTTCTTTTCCTGATGTGGGATTGTAAAATAAAAATTAAATGAATATGCATATTGGATTGCAAATTGAAACTGTGTTTACAAAAACACTTTCACATTGCACCTTCACATAGTACGGGTGATATGTTAGGAATATTGCATATGTATTCTTAAACACACAAAAAAAAAAAAAAATTGGTATTGATTATAAGATTTCTCACTAAAAATCTTCTTTTGCTTATATAAATGGGAGCATAAAATTCACTTTATATACGTGAAACAATTCATTTTTTCCTTCTTTTTTTTCTATGTAGGATTGTAAAATAAAACTTAAATGGAAACTAACCAATGAGGATTTTCTTAATTGTTTAAAATTAAGAAATTTCAATAATTTATATAATTGGAGCATAAGATTCATTTTATGTAAATGAAACAATTCACTTTTTATTTTATTTATTTTATTTTATTTTATTTTCGATTTGGGATTGTAAAATAAAAAGTAAATGGAAGCTAACCAATGAGAATTTTCTTAATTGTTTAAAATTAAGAAAATTCAATAATTTTAAAATGAGGGTTTGGATCTTCTAGAAGGCTTCTCCCTTAAAACTCCTTTTATAAGATTCATTTTATATAAGTGAAACAACTCACTTTTTTTCTTTCTTTTCCCGATGTGGGATTGTAATACTTTATAGAAGTGAAACAACTCACTTTTTCTTTATTTTCTCGATGTGAGATTGTAATTATTTTAAAGTTAAATACTATGAGAGTTTCAAAATATCATACAAAATTATTTTTAAAATCGAAATTATGTGAGTTTGTAAAATAAAAATTAAATGCAAGTTAGCCAATGAGGATTTTCTTAATTGTTTAAAATTAAGAAAATAAAAAAAATGAATATAAGATATTGATTATAGGGCTTCACACTAAAAACTCCTTTTGCTTATATAAATAAGAGCATAAGATTCACTTTATGTAAGTGAAACAATTCACTTTTTCTTTCTTTTTCCGATGTGAGATTGTAAAATAAAAGGTAAATGAAAGCTAACCAACGCGAATTAGAGAGACATAGTTTAGGTTGGTAAATTTATCATACTCGATCATTTTGTAAACTCATATGCATATTGAAAAAATAAAAATAAATTCATTCTAAAGTCATATTCATGTGATTTCAATGTATCTATCTTTAATAAAAATATATGATCTATTTATAAAATTATATATATTATTTATTTTTAAAAATTAAATATAATGAAATTACGTGATTATAAATGATAGTCTCGCTCAAAATAAATCGAATTTTAATTTATTCAGAATGTTGCTAATAAAAACTGAAAACAAATCGAAGTCAATCAACTGAATTATTCTCCTCTCCGACATGTGCCTTATTATATTGTCATGCATGTGGTCATAATCGTGAAATTAACTTGCACCATTGAACTTGGAGCAAAATATTGTTTTAAAAATATAATTAATTATAGTCATGCAAGCAAGATGGACCCAATTTGGAGAGATGGGTGATGGCTTCTGTAGCTGGTTTCTCGTGCTCCTCAGAGGGGTTTAGTCTCCTCGGATACGATAACTCTTGTAATGCCCCGAAATAAATGCCATAAATCCATCCAAGACTATATGTAAATAACATTATAAATCAAAGTATAATGTTCTTTCATTTCATGAGAGGTAATAGTACAAAAGAGTTTAACTAAATAAATTCCCTATAGGCTTACATCTTTCTAAGACCATGATTGGTTACAACAAAAGCAGATATAAATCCAATACATGTAACGCCCTTGGCTTGAATCAAAACAATAATATAATACACAAAAGAGAAGCCTTCAGTCCCGATTCCTCCCAAGCTATTGCCTTGGCAGAGACATATCACCAACACCTGAAAAGGTTTTTCCCAAATAGAGTGAGCTAAAGTCTAGTAGAAACAAAGATATAAGTATAATATGCATATTCAATACCCATAATAAAATCATTTATAAATTTTTCACAAAACCATGCCATGTCGAGCTCTATATCTCAATTTACTTTATCTCAATTCATAAGCTATTCACCATTTCATTCAGACAACCAAACTGAGGATAAAACTTAGTGGGTCTCTAACCAACACGACCATTATACAAATACTTTCATTTTACTATTTTATGGATATTTCGTCCGCGGGAATCGGCACCTATGTATACTCGCGGTTTTCGGGACTTTCACTCTGGACACACAGGCCAACTTAATTTAATAGAGTACATTCCCTTTCTTCTCCCAAACAAGGAGTACATCCAATTTCTTCTCCCAAACATCATACATTTACAATGTACCAAGGACATAGTCATATTCAATGACAACCGATAAGAGATTAGTTTCAATTCACCTAATCCTCATGCAATTTCTACAACAATCATAGCTATCTTCCATCGATAGCCCAAAACAGATATTTCTAAACAGATATACAATCTCTAAGATAGATAAATTATCTCAATTTCCATAGGTGAGAGGTAATACATATCCAACTCCACCTTTTATATAAACATTCATTCAATTTCATATTCCCAATACCAATTTCATTTATTTATACAAAATAACCATTTGAGACATTTTAGGACAAAACTCCATGTTCTTCCAAAATCTATCCTAGGTATCAAAATCAACAAATTTATCACAACACAACCTCACATCTCCTCCCATTACCATTTTTAATACATACATTTGAAAATCTCTCTTTTGATTTTAAAGTAAAACCCTAGGTTTGTTCAAAATCATTCCAAATTCCAAATTCCAATATTCTTTACACATCAATAAATAACTAAGTTAAAACTCATAGAAGAGTATAGAAAGTCCCTACCTCAAAGCTAGAAGACGAGCAAGCAAGGAAGGAATTCAGATGAAGCCGAAACCCAACTCTATTCGGATGAAAATGTAGCCCTCGGGACGCGCTACCTTTTTAATAAAGGCACGTGGGTAGAGAAACCACCAAATCTAGTTGAAAATGTAGAGAGAGTGTGTGAGTTTTTGAGAGGCAAGCTCAAGATCTGGGGTTTTGAAGTGTTTTAGAGAGAGAAAGAGATGAAAATGTGATGTAAAAAGTTACTGTTACGAATTGATATACGCACAGTCCGCTCGAGTGCAAGAAGTGACGCTCGAGCGTCAGACACAATAAGTTGTTCCAATCGAGCGTAGAATGCACACTTTTAGTAGTTTTGCAGACAACAGACCAATGCTCGAGCGCAAGAAAAGCTGCTCGAGCTGAGACTGCTCGAGCACATAAAGCACCGCTCGAGTGTAGAATATACCCTTCTAGTTGTTTTGTAGACTTGCAAAAGTACCGAGAGTTCACAAAGCTTGCTTGAGCGCAAGAAATGTCGCTCGAGCGGAGGAGTAAAATTCTGGGCAACAAAAGTTTGAAAACCAAGCAACCAACCTGTTCCAAACGCATCCATTACAATCCAATAGCCAAGCCCAAGGAAGTATGAGGGGAAAAAGGCATGAACAATACTACGAAACCACTAAACTTGAGTCCAAGATACAAAAGGGTCGAGTTAAAATCGGAATCGCTACAATCTCCCCCTTAAGGAATTTCGTCCCCGAAATTTCAAATCAAGTTTTAAAACTATATTTAAACCGATCACAAATAAGATAATTAATCAATTCTGCCACTATGACGCATCATTCGGTCACCCATTCTCATTAACTCGATACACAATTTCTAACAATGAAAGCACAATTCACATTTTTCCAAATCATATACAATGTTTACGTTAAATCTGTGTTTCCAAAACACATATAACATATACAATGTTTTTATATTCTCAAAACATATACAATGTTTTCATATTTTATTAAAATAATCAAAATTTTAATACATGCTTAAACATTAACAAATAAGTCTGGATATTTCTCATGGACTTCCAACTCACGTTCCCAAGTTGCTTCCTCAACCCCGTGATGTTTCCACAATACTTTAACCAAGGGAATTGTCTTGCCTCACAAGACTTGGTCCCGACTGTCTAAGACTCTCACCGGTCTCTCCTCATACAAGGCATTCTTATTTACCTCTAAGTTGGTCCAATCCAACACGTGCAATGGATCCGGCTCATATTTTCGAAGCATGTTAATATGAAACATATTATAAACCCCGGAAACCTGTGGCAGCAAAGCCAAACGATTAGCTACATCTCCAATTTGTTCAAGGATCTTAAAAGGGCCAATGAATTGAGGGGACAACTTCCTACTCTTTCCAAACCTCATCAAACCCCCCTATGTGATATCTTCAAGAAGACATGGTCTCCTACCTCAAAAGACAAGGGTCTCCTCCTACGGTCGGCATAACTTTTCTAGCGACTTTGGGCAGTAACCAACCTCTTACGAATAAGTGCAACTCTCTCTGTCGTTTCCCAGACTAACTATGGACCCAGCATAGGTGCATTACCCACTTTGTCACAACACACAGGGGATTTGCACAATCGACCATTGTAGGCACCCCATTTTTGATCGCCCGCAAGGCTTGAGCGCTTAGTCCGGTACGCTCGATGATGAAAGTGGTGTTGTGCGTGGTTCGAGATCTCAACGAAGGGGCTATGTTTAAGCTCTGAAATAATCCCAAATCTTCCATATTCCCACTGTTTATACCCCATAAATCTATTTTTACACATTGTACCACCCTATGTCGAGTTTGAAGCAGAGAGACAGGGCATCATATTAAGGCCTGACCATGCCCCATTGGGAGCCAACCGTGGCCATTTATGGCCGGCCGTGCCTTGGTAGTGAGAAACACTATTCTGGGCGGGAGCCCGCCAAATGTCTATTTTTGAAGTTATTTATGACCTCTTTTGCTCAAATTCTATAAAAACGAAATTGTATCTCTGTTTTAAGGGTTGAAAAAATTCTAAAATGCTTATACACCTTCTTGAGAGCTCATTCTTCTTGTGCAAGCAACCTTTAAGCAAGCTTACTACCTTTAACCTATATCCACACACCATATAAACCTTCACACCTTAACCTTGGAACCTTGGTTGAGCCTTGAGCATCACAATTCAAGCTTGAGAGTGTGTTTAGACCAAGTTTGATTCACAAATACAGAGCTTACCTTCTTCAAGAGGTATAAGCTTACCATTTTCTCTCTTGTATTTATTTCTATCATTTACTATCAAGTTCTTGTATTTTTGTATTGTTTTGATCCTATTTCCAGTGTCTAAGCTTGGGTTTGGATAGCTACCAAAGGGTAGAGAGAGTGAACACTCTTTCTTACACCTTCACCTATAGCTCAAATCCTTGTTTTACACCCTTTTCTTTGTTTTACAAATTGATTTTCAGAGTTTAAAAGAGGCTAAAAGTCATGCTTTGAGGTTTCAAAGGTGGAGGGGTTACACCCCTCCTTATTCTTGCTTACTAGTCTTATTTTCTTTGTTTGTTGTTTAGCTTTTAGGGCTCTTTTCATGTACTTTGAGCCACTATTTTTTTTACCTATTAGGGGCTGTTTTAGGGTTGTCTTAGGTTGCTTAATTGATTCAAGCTTTGATTTGTCCATTTGTTGTATCATAAGTCTGTATACATAGCCTGTTGCATGTTGTCCTAGCTTTTCTTTAATTAATTTCCATGTTAAGATGCATCATTTTAACAAGCAACCTACCATCCATTTTTTTTCATTTAAGAGTTGTTTCAACCGGTTGATGGTTATTCAAAACATGAACTAGAGATCTATGCTTAATGGCTTAATCTCTACAGAGGTTCATCGTTAATGGCATGGTCTGTTTTTTCATGTTGAGAATCATTTCCCATTTGACATGTTTCTTATTTAGTGGACGTAATCATTACCTTGGAAAAATGGATTAAAGAATGGCAAGGACTAATGAATTTGGCTTAAAATGAACCAACCAACATAAAGAACATGAGTTATATTACTTGGGCTCGGCAGGACGTTATGCCGAGTCTATTGTGTCAAGAGTCATCACACATTAATCCATGGTGTTTTGACGCCTTGAAGCCTCTTTACTTCCCCCTTTTGAGCTCACTCCATGATAAAGGGGAGGGGTGATTGTCATTCATTGATTTTTGTCCAAATTATAGCCGAAATCATCAAGCAAGCAAATTGCTTATTAATAGTTTCGGAAATGACTTTGTCCTTCTCTTGAGGCTTTCCATGATAGAGAAGGGTAAGAGGGACAAACAGAGCTAAAAAAATCCTGTCTGTATTATTTTCACCTCAGAGCACAAAAATAGGATTGTGCATAAAATTAAGGCACGACTGGCCTTATTTGGGCGCGGACGGGTTTCATTGGGGGCCGACTGGCCATTAATGTTTGGTAAGGCAGTGTGTTTTGCAGAAGCAGAGGGTAGTGACTGAAGGTGAAACAGGACAGATTCCAAGGAAGACAGACAGAGTTACTTCTGAAACCGCTATGTGCATACCATCCTTGTGCTTCCATTGTAAATTGTAAATTAATGATCTCAAAATGGTTATAGTTATTAGCATTGCAATTAATATTGTTGTAGCAATGAGTAGTTAGATAGTTAGTTTATTTTGTTGTAATAGATTAGCTAGTTTAGTTAATTATAGCTTAGCTAGTTAGTTACTTATTCATTCATTCGGTTTTGTAATAATTAGTTTAATTCGGACTCTCGGACATTGATTTGCACCCTCTTGCACGAGGGCAAATATGTAATAATAATCCCACATCTTTCTCCCTTTTACTTATTCCCTTACGATGATACTGTAGAGCACCGTTTTTCAAATTAGCATTGCTTTGCATCCATTGTCTTGCATGCATCCAAGGTTTGGCTCATCATACTAACCAAATGTTTAAATCCATTGCTTGAATACGTGATTTATCACATGTTTTGAATGGAATCATATGCCATGTTCATAGTCAAGCTTATTAAAATTACATAACGTGTGCGTTGCATTTAGTCATATTGCATTAGTTAGGAGCATGCATGTTTTCTAATCATTTTGCTTTGTTTGGCTTGCCTTGGAGTACTAGGTGAGAATTTAGTGTTTTAGCATCTTGTATCGAATGCTTGTGTTGCCATGTCGAGCATGCTTTCTATGAGGCTAATTGCTTAAATGATATAACTATTTGAATGTCGGTAGATGAAGGCTAATGGCTTAAATTGGGATAAGTTGATTAATGTACGTACAAACTCACATTTTCAAGTGACGAGTATCAAAAACAATTTTCAAAATGAACATAAAATCAAATGTTCCAATCTTTGCAAATAAATTTATATTTATGTGCGTCACATAGTAATGTTAGTCCAATAATCGGAACAAGAGCATATAATGTAAATAAAAATCACATCATGATTAGTAGGGGCTAATCTTTGATTAGGCGAGTGGGGTGCTCAATTCACGACCTTCCTCTCTGGTACCTAAGTTCCCGAGCCGAGACACTTTGGTGATGACGAATAAGTGGCCTTTGGCACGAGTCTCGGGTTTCCTAAATTTTTCAAAAATATTTAGGTGGCGACTTTGAAATCTGGCAAAGCAGTCTATTTTTGGCATTTGATTCAAACATCGATTTTTCAAAAGAATTGTCAGATTTGGACTCTTTTTGTGTTTTCACTGTTTCACATTGCACTTTGTGAAATCAGATTCAGAACCACGGGAGTCTGAACTGTAGGACTAGTCGTATCTAAAAGGAGCACGAAAAACAAGCTATAGACAAGGCCTCAAATAGTGCCTTGTCAATACTCGATTGAAAGTTATTGTTGTAAGAAAACTCCACTAAGGGCAAGTGTCTCTCCCATGACCCCTTAAAGTCAAGAACACAACCCCGAAGCATATCCTCAAGGATTTGAATAGTACGCTCGGACTGTCTGTCAGTCTGAGGATGATAAACAGTACTAAAAGTCAATCTCGTGCCCAAGGCACTCTGTATGTTTTGCCATAACTGAGTCGTGAAACGCAGATCTCTATCTGAGATAATCGTCACAGGGACCCTGTGCAACCTCACTATGTTCCTAATATAGAGGTCGGCAAGATGATCTACCGACTCACTCACACGTATAGGTATGAAATGCGCCGACTTGGTCAATCGGTCAACTACCACCCAAATTGCATCACTACCCCGTTGAGTCTTCAGAAGGCCCACAACAAAATCCATTGTGACATGCTTCCACTTCCACTCGGCTATAGACAAGGGTTATAACAAACCCCCTGGCCTTTGAGGTTCAGCCTTCACTTGTTGACAAGTAAGGTACCTCGACACAAACACAGCCACATCCTTTTTCATTTCCCTTCACCAAAAATGGCAGCTAAGGTCGTGATACATCTTTATGCCTCTTGGATGCACCGTAAGGCATGAATGATGAAACCCTCGGAGTACTTCCTCTCGGCACAACTTTGGCACGAAGAGACGGTCAAGGTATCTAACACTTGAGTCGGAGTACACGTTCAAGCCTCTCTCTACCCTCCCACTGGAGATCTTCTCCTGGAGGGATTTTACCTCAAGGTCACCCCTCTGTGCTTCTATCACTTAGTTTATAAGTGTAGGTTGTGCAACTACTGAGAACAAGGCTGTCGACTCAATGGACTCGCCGAGATGCAAGTCAAACTCATCGACAACACCCAACATTTTCCATTCCCGGATGGCAATACAGACTACACTGCTAATAGATTTCTTACTCAATGCATCATCCATAACATTAGCCTTCCCTAGATGATAATGTAACTCAAAGTCATAATCGTCTATGAACTCCATCCTTCTCCTTTGCCTCAATTCAAGTCTTTCTATGTAAACAGATATTTCAGACTCTTGTGATTAGAAAACACTTCAAACTTCTCACCATACAGATAATGCCTCTAAATCTTTAAGGCAAAGATCACCGCCGCTAACTATAGGTGATGAGTAGGGTAGTTCCTTTCATGTGTTTTCAACTGCCGCGAGCCATTGCCTACTACATTCCCCTCTTGCACCAAAACACAACCCAAACCTTTCCATGAGGCACCACAATACACCAAATAACCTAAAGCCCTCTCTAAAATAATCAAAACTGGAGCAGTGGTAAGTCTAACTTTAAGCTCTTAAAAAGGTTTCTCACAGGTCTCACTCCACACAAATTTTATTCCTTACCTTGTCAGTCTAGTCAATGATGAGGCTAGCTTAGAGAAATCCGTCACAAATCTACAATAATACTCGGCCAACCCCAAGAAACTATGGATCTCAAAAGCATTCTTAGGTTGTCCCCAATCTTGCATTGATTCTATCTTGGATGAATTTACAACCACCCCTTCCCCGGATACCACATGGCCTAAGAACTTAACTTTCCTCAGCCAGAATTCACATTTTCCAAACTTAGCATACAGGCTGTGGGCTCTAAGCAACTCAAGCATCACTCACAAGTGTTCCCGGTGCTCCTCCTCAGAGGGTGAGTAAATCAAGATGTCGTCCATAAAGACGACAACAAAATGGTCTATGAACTCACAAAAGATCCGGTTAATCAAATTTATAAACACAGTTGGCGCATTGGTTAGCCCAAAGGGCATCACTAAGAACTTATAATGGCCATACTGCGTACGGAATGTCGTCTTCTGGATATCCTCCTTCCTTACTCTTAATTAGTGACAACTCGATCTCAAGTCTATCTTAGACAAACAACAAGACTCCTTCAACTGATCAAACCAATCATCTATATGAGGCATTGGGTACTTGTTCTTAATAGTTACTCGGTTTAACTTTCGATAATTTATACAAAGTCGTAATGCACCATATTTCTTTTTGGAAAAAAGAGCCAATGCTCCCTAAAGTGAAGTATTGGGGCGGATAAAACCCTTATCTAACAATTCTTGTAGTTGAATCTTCAACTTACTCAACTCGGCAGGTGCAAATCTATATGGTGCCATAGAAATCGGTGTCATGCCAGGCACTAAATCAATAGAGAACTCGATCTCTTGATGAGGTGGTAAACTAGTAAGATCTTCGGGAAAAACATCTGGGTATTCACAAAGCACCCTTGGCAACACAACTCGGACTTCATCACACTGCTTACTCAAGAAGTTAGCAAGAAAGCAACTGAGTTCACTCCGCCTACGCGGATCATACACTAGTGATAAGACTCTATTAACCCAGTCCCCCAAGAAATAAAAGCAATCATCGCTCAATGTACATACAATAACCCTCTGATGGTAGCAATCTATGACAGCCTGATATGATGACAACCAGTCCATACCCAAAATAACATCAAAACTAGACATGTCAATCAACACAAATGCAAAAGGTAGTCGACGATTGGCGACCAGCAACCTCTATGTTACAACCCCGCACCCCTGCTTTAAAATAATCTCACCACCAATAAGTGACACTACATAACGAATTATGCTAACTAAGCCAACTTTAACTCCAAAATCGATGCAAATGCAGACGAGATAAATGTATGGGATGCACCCGTATCAATCAACACATTAGTAACTGAATTGCAAAACAAGAAGGTACCTCTCACTACTGAAGGAGCCAGTACAAGATTTGGTGTGGTAACAACATACACACACCCTGTAGGTCTCTGCTCAACCTGCTCACCCCTCGGAACATAAGCCTGATCATTGATTGAGCCGAAAAGGCTCCCTAATTGGCCCTTGAGGCCTATACTGACTGGGTTGGCTGGTGGCTTTGTATCTGCCTTGAACCAGGCGCACTAGGTGTGCGGCCTAACTAAGGGCAAAACCTCTTCATGTGCCTCGCCTACCCATACTGATAACAAGTGAACGGCTGGCCTCTCCTATGACTTTGGCTTTGAGAACGAGCCTAAGACGATGCAGACCGTTGCCCTCCTTCTCTCTACGGGGAAGCTATAGACTTGTGGCCTAACTGACCATACTTGAAACAAGTGATATCTCCCTGACCACCTCTCCCACAACCCGAACTTGACACTGGAAAAGTGGACCTCGACTAAGCTCGCTAGGACTGTTGTAGGTTATAACCCCTCTGTCTCTTATTGGCCCTCTGAATATCCTGACTCTTCCTGGAGCCCCTCATCATCTCTTCCTCAATTTGCGTTACGGTCTCTAGATGAGCCGTCGCCGCCTTCACAAGGCGTCCATACTCTCTAATCATTGACCCGACCACTTTAAACGTGAGCCCGATCCTCAATTTCTTCCCGAACTTTAAACAATGGCACTTCTCAGTCGCCATGAGTTTTGGTGCAAACCTCGACAAGCTAGAAAATGTGGCTTCAAGTTCGGCCACCGGAGTGTTCAATTACACAAGCTTGGAGAACTAATCTCACAACTTCTCCCGAACTATGGGAGGCAAGAACTTATCCTAGAAGGTGCTAACAAAAGCCTCCTAGGTCACCCTAATGCGCCCGCATGCATACTTCCACCACTGACCCGCATCTCCCTTCAGTTGAAAGGATGCCAAGGTCACTCTCAACTGGTCGTCCTTGATGCCCAACATCTCAAACATCTTCACTATTTCCTCTAGCCACTCATCCGCTTTTAGTGGCTCCTTAAGATTACCCAAAAACTCATCTAAATTTGACCGAAAAAACTCCCGCTTTAGGAATGACGGCCCTGTCTCAGTTACTTGGGCCCGGACTTTATTCTCAACTCAGAGAATGTCTATAGACTCCCGCAATGCTCCGGTCATTTCATGGGCTAAGGTGCCCATGGCTTGCTGACCCATTGGTTCGGCCACATTAGCCTGACCAACCCTTCTTCTTGCGTAGGAATATCATCTGGTAAAGGCACCTCATGCCTCCTAGGCCTACCAGTACCACATCTATGTCCTTACATCCTAATGAAGGTAACACAAAAGATTAGCACTTTCACAAATGTGCCGAAGCTAACTCACTCGTGTCCTAATGCGTTGGACAACAGTAATTCACTCCATATAAGCACGTTGTCACATAAACACATATAAATTTCATTTCCGGATAATGATCGTCTCGCGGCATTGTTAGAGTTCCAATTAGAAACAGTAGTGATTAAGCGCTCTTCTAAAAGGATTTCTAGAAACCCGTAGACTCAATCAACATCCTAGAAACTAAATCCCATACCCATATAACCACATAAGCATATTATCATATAAACACATCGTACATACGAAAGTCTCTATCAAGCGAGACAAGCCCATTGTGGTAATAACCACTTCCCACATACCAAAAGTATTCAAACCCGGTACGCTCTTGATACCAAGTTGTAATGCCCCGAAATAAATGCCATAAATCCATCAAAGACCATATGTAAATATCATTATAAATTAGAGTATAATGTTCTTTCATTTCATGAGAATTAATAGTACAAAAGAGTTTAATTAAATAAATGCCCTATAAATTTACATCTTTTCAAGACCATGCTTGGTTACAACAAAAACGGATATAAATCAAATACATGTAAAGCTCTTGGCTTGAATCAAAACAATAACATAATACACAAAAGAGAAGCCTTCAGTCTCGATTCCTTCCAAGCTATTGCCTTGGCGGAGGCATATCACCAACACCTGAAAAGGTTTTTCCCAAATAGGGTGAGCCAAAACCCATTAGAAATAATTTAACACAATGTATGAATTTTAACAAAGATAAAAGTATGATATGCATATTCAATGCCCATAATAAAATCATTTATAACTTTTTCATAAAACCATGCCATGTCGAGCTCTATATCTCAATTCATAAGTCATTCACCATTTCATTCGAGCAACCAAATTGAGGATACAACTTAGTGGGTCTCTAACCAACATAACCATTATATAAATACTTCCATTTTGCCATTTTACGGATATTTTGACCGCGGGAATCGGCACCCATGTTCCCAAACATGGAGTACATCTCATTTCTTCTTCCAACATCATACATTTACAATGTACCAATGAAATAGTCATATTCAATGACAACCGATAAGAGATTAGTTTCAATTCACCTAATTCTCATGTAATTTCTACAACAATCATAGCTATCCTCCACCGATAGCCCAAAACAGATATTTCTAAACAGATATACAATCTCTAAGACAGATAAATTATCCAAATTTCCATAGGTGAGAGGTAATACATATCTAACTCCACCTTTTATATAAACATTCATTCAATTTCATATTTCCAATACCAATTTCATTTATTTATATAAAATAACCACTTGAGACATTTTAGGGCAAAACTCCATGTTCTTCCAAAATCCATCCTGGGTATCAAAATCAACAAATTTATCACAACACAACCTCACATCTCATAGCCCTACAGTTCGGGCCAATGTTTTGAAACCCGAACCGAACTGGTCGGTCGGACCTGTTGGACCGGGGAACCAAGCCGTGATCCGGTCCGGACAGCCCTCTAAAATCGGAGTAGTATCAAAATCGGTGTAAAAGTACAAAACCGAATGACCCAGCCGTCTAACCGGCATAACCGGCGACCTGGAACGGGTTTGTAGACTCGGCCGGGTTTGGTGTATATATATATAGCCTAAAAAAATCACCAATCCTAGGGCTAAACAACATATCGTCTCTCCCGCTTCTCTGGGTGTCGCCTCTCTCAAACTCAAGCTCTCACTCTCACTCTCACTCACTTTCTTTGTTGTCCCAGTAGCAAATCTGGTGAGCAAAAATCCCGGCAGGTGGTCCCACAGAATTTCGACGATGAACGGAACGGAGGACACAAATCTAGTGAGCAAAAATTTGTGATTTGGTGAACTAATTTCTTTTGTTTTTTTTTCTGGATTGATCCCAAGTAAATCTATGATTTGGGGATGGCTTCCTCCTATATACAAAAATTTGTGATTTGGGGAGCAAAAATCTATGATTTGGTGAGCAAAAATCTGTGATTTATTTGGTGACCCAAATTCAATTAAAACTTTTTTTTTTTGGACAATGGATTGCTTACATTTATATATATATATATATATATATATGTATAAAATCTAATTATCTTGAAGCTAGGACAGTGCTACTGTTGGATTCTGCTTATAGATTTTCAGCTTCCAGCTTAGAAGTTAGAGTAGAAGATTTGTGCAATTGGCTTAACTTTCAAAATCAATGAGGTGAGGCCATGCATTTATATTGAATCAGATTTACAACTTAGGAAATAAGAATAAAACAAATTATCCTAAATAAGCCAAGGATCCCATAATTCATCAATCACAGGATATTATTCTAAATGTTTCTATTCTAACTGTTCTAACAAGAATAAGCTACTACAAACATGCCCTTAATTTGACAATTTAACATAGAATTGTTCTGTTTCAATTGGAGTTAATTTTCAATTCTATTGATTCAATCCTGATTTGTCTGGATTCTACTCTGTGGATATTTTATAATAAGTTGCATCAAGATCTGAGTATATCAATTAATGAGTCTTTGTCATTTAAAGGGTGGTGAACAAAATTTATCATAATGAACCTAGAATTGTTTTTATCCTGTGTTTAGATAATTAGTTAAATGTTTGTTTGTTAATGTTTTTTTTTTTCATGGTTGATATATATATGATAAATATATTATATAGTGTTGTTTTAGGTGAAATTGATTCATCTGGCTTTAATTCAACTGCACACTCTAATACTCCATCATCAATAAGAGGTAAATCTGATCCAACATGGGACCATGTCACTGAGAGGCGAGCTCCCGATGGGAAGAGAACTTTAACATGTTTGTATTGTGGGAAAACTATCAAAGGATGAGGGATTAATAGAATGAAGCAACATCTTGCAGGAAAGTCTGGTGAGCTTGGGCCGTGTAAAAAAGTTCCAGGTGATGTTAGGTATCGAATGGAAGAGGCTTTGAAAGCAATTACTGAGAAAAAAAAGCAAAGTGAGGAATCTAATTCCTTTGGTCGGGCTATTTTCGAATTTGAGTATAATGTTGAAATTGAAGAAATAATTCCACAAAGTAATAAGGGCATCTTAATTAATGAGCGTGGTGGTAGGAGGAATAAGAGTAAAGCAACAACGACACAAAAAGGAAAAAGAAAGGAGCCTGCAAAAATTGATAATTTTTTTGCACCAAGGACGACTCCGAGCTCTCGACCAACTATCGAAAGTGCCCCTTGCAACTAAAGAAGCTATACATAGGGCACATATAATTTTGGAAAATTTTTTGTATGATACACGTGTTTCAATGAATGTTGTCAATTCCATATACTTTCAACCTATGTTTGATGCTACAATCACCATTGGTCCAGGATATAAAGTTCCTACTTACCATGAAGTTCGAGTTCCTTTATTGAATGACTCAAAGATAGAGCTTCAATTGTTTATTGACTCTATAAAAAGTACTTGGGTTGATACTGGATGTACAATTATAGGTGATGGTTGGACTGATGGTAGACATAGAACCCTCATTCATTTTCTTGTCTATTGCCCTAAAGGAATCACTTTTGTTAAATCTGTTAATGCCTCTGATGTTGTAAATGATGCTCCTCTTCTTTTTAAATTGTTTGAAGAAATTATTGAGTGGGTAGGAGTGGGCAATATTGTGCACATGGTGACAGATAATGGGGCCAATTATGTTGCTGCTGGAAGACTTGTTAGTCAAACTTACAAGAATATTAATTGGTCTCCTTGTGCAGCACATTGTTTAAACTCAGTGTTAAGTGATATTTCCAAGTTGCAACATGTGAAAGAGCTTGCTTGTAGAACATCAAGTGTAACAAGATTTATTTACAGTCGCCCATGGTTGATAGCTTGGTTGAGAAAAAAGAAGGGATGGATTGAAATTGTGCACCCAGGAGTAACTCGTTTTGCCAGTACTTTCATTGCATTGCATAGTATTCAAAAACATATGCATGATTTGAAAGCCTTAGTGACAAGTAAGGATTTTGTGGATTCAAGGCATGCAAAAGATAAAAAAAAAGTAAAAGAAGTTGTCGATATCATTTTAGACAATAAGTTTTCAAATGATTGCTTGATCATTGTTAAGATTGTTGAGCCACACATGCGATTGTTGCGTATTATTGATGGAGATAAAAAGCCTTCAATGGGATATGTATATGAGGGCATGTATAGGGCAAGAATAGTAATTAAGAATGTTTTCATGAAGAAGAAAAGATTGTACAAGCCTTATACAAGTATTGTCAAAGAGAGTTGAATCCGACTTTTCAATATGATCAAGCATCATTTTGCAAAAAACCATAGGTTATGGCAAGTGTGCTTGATGTGATTAAAACAAAAGCTACATGTAGCAAGACAAAACTCTTGGATGAAGCTAGATTGTTTCAAGATCAATTAAAAAGTTTTGAAAGAGAGCTTGCTACTATTATATCCAAGACAACACAACCAGGTAAAATTATTTATTACATTTGATTTTTTCATTGTGATTGCTTAATAATTTTTTAAGTGTAATATTAGATCTAATCTATTTATTTCTTCTTTTCTTTTAATAATAAGATGAATGGTGAAGGTTATTTGGCCATAATGCTCCGAATTTGCAAAAGTTGGTTATTTGAATTCTTAGCCAAACTAGTAGCTCTTCTGAATATGAAAGGAATTGGAGTGTTTTTGAACGTATACATACAAAGAAGAGGAATAGATTGGAACATCAAAGGCTTAATGATCTTGTATACATTCTTTATAATTTGCGGTTGAAGAATAGGTAAATAAATCATTTACCTTGTCATGCATTTACTAGTAGAATATTTATTCAAGTAGTCTTACTTTTAAGTGAAAATTATAGGCATTTCAACAAGCTACCTTAACCTATGGAGCTGCCATACAGATTTCAAGCCGAGAATACACCCCTGGATATTTAAACCAGACTTTAGTCTCGAAAATTCCAAACATTTGCGTTCTAGGCATCGCCATTCGAACTCTAGTTTCTACCGTCCCAGTTGGTCTCCTAGGAACTCACTACAAACACAGTCAGGTGGCTATACCAAACCACCTGAAGTCATTCGAGCATGACAAACACCAAAGGAATTGCACCTTTAAAGGATTTAAGGTCTCCTAGACCTAGTGTGTATACAAGACAGCGCAGGTGAGGTGTACAAAATAGTGCGGGGTGAATGAATGCACAAAACAGTGTGATGCAAGGTATGCAAAACAGTGCGATGCAAGGTGCACAAGACAGTGCGATATGGGGAATGCACAAAATAGTGCGATACAGGGTGAATGCACAAAACGGTGCGATGCAAGGTACACAAAATTGCGCTATAAAAGTGCACAAAACAGTGCGATACAAGGTGCACAAAATAGTGCGCACTCAAAGTGCACAAAACAGTACGATACAAGGTGAATGCACAAAACAGTGCGATACAAAGTGAATGCACAAAACAATGTGATGCAAGGTGCATAAAATAGTGTTGTGTGGGGTGTACAAAACAGTGCGAACTCAAGGTGCACAAAACATTGCGATACAAAATAAATGCACAAAACAGTGTAAACTCAGGGTGCAGAAAATAGTGCGATACAAGGTGAATCAAAAAAACAGTGCGCGGTAAGGTGCACAAAATAGTGCGATACAAGAAGAATGACGCATAGTATGTAGAGGGAAATGAGCAGTACTCAAAGTAATGCATCATGTACCTTATGAAATGAGTGTAGAGCAACTTGCCACAACTCATTGAAATGTAACACATAGGGAGGCAACCCGACAAAATTCTGTTAAGTGTAGAACAAAATCAAAAGTAAGAGCAACCAATCACACAGTTCAAATCAACCAGAGTGTATGAGCATGTATGCATAAAGCACATGTATTAATCAGAAGGAAGATGACAATCCTAAGAGAGTTTTGAAATGGTTAGAGACAACTTTCGAAAGCTGAATCATATGAGAATCATCATAGGGGTGAACTACCCTAATCTAGGAAAAAGTGCCCAACAAACGGCTTTGAGCAGACTGAGGGAAAGGTTGGGAAGGTTAGGTTTATGCCCCTTGTTCAATTGATAGCCTGATCAGATGTACTGAAAATTGTCTCTAGTGTCCAATCACTAGTCACCATTTTCAACATTATGTAGGCACATGTGATGGAGATCATCAGATCCTGGAACAGTTGCCAACAAATTAGACTCATGCTTCTCTTCTGTTCTAACATGTTGAGAACTTACTCTAGTCCCCTCCAAAGCAGTGACGGATTCCTCATATACACTTTGCAATGATTATGAATGTGATGCCCCTTGTATGGGCACTCTCAGTTTGTTTATGAATTTCACACATGGACTTGTTTTTTAGTTCGAAGTGAACATTTGTGTATGAAATTTTGGCGATGCCACTCTGTTAGACTTTGAGTAACAGACTTGCTAGGGTGACTTGATGAAGGGCGCTTTTGAATGACAAACACGCTATGGTGACTCAATGAAAAACACAAATAGAGACAAACACCAAGCATGGCACAACAGAACTCATAACTGACCTGAAAGCAGAAAAAGACTCAAGGTAACTGATCATTCATAGTGCCCCTAGTATTACTTGTAGAAATCAATTTTGCAAAACCCGAGGTTCGATTCCTTTTTTGCTCATGATAGAGATTCCACTGATAAGTTCAAGTATTGAAAATTACTCCGCTTGTTGATTCAAGCTAGTTCCTTCTTATCCAATGCAAGTATGATATGCGCAGCAGTCGGTGTAGCTTATGAATTGATGCGAAGCTAACGACGTGAATCGGGTAAGATGATTAGGTTGAGAGAATAAGATGGATATGGTTAAGACCGAACTCCAGGATGAAGTTGCCTACGTATCCCAAGAATGGGAATCAGGTCAATGTAGTTCATGACTGAGGTTCACTTGGGTGTTGACTCTCTCATTTTGTACTCTAACTTTTGCCAAAGTCGCCCCTTTGGGATTTTCAACCTTGCGAGCTCTATTTATTTGATTTCTCATTTTTCATGCTTTAACTTTTGCCTAGGTCGCTTTTTCAGGTTTTCAGCTTAGCGAGCCTCTCAAGGATAGCATTACAACATTTGTGGTGAATAATCATCCTTGCTCTAACATTGGAACTGGCTACGCCTTTATTTGAGCTTGGTTCTCCATTCCTTATGCATGTCTTTGTCCTTTTCTTTCGCTCCATTTTCAAAGTTGATTCTTCTCGCAATGTGGTACTTCCTCGCATTGGCCTCCCCGGATTCAAACTAAAGTTCATTTCCTCACAGTTGATTGGATTTTATTCCAACGAATGCCCCTAGCTTTATGGTTGACTTATTTCTTTGTTCATTTTTCTTCTTATTTTCATTCTTTTCTTCTTTTCTTTTCCTTTTGGTATCTTTTCTCCTTTCTTTTCTTTTTTTTCTTCTTTTTTTTTCTATTGGTTTCTTTTATCCATTTCTTCGTGACATAATGAAAATGCCAAGAGGAGAAATTCTATGATGGTGAGGGCTATGAGTTGTCTTGTGTTTGCCAAAATGAACACATTACGGTGAAGAGAATCCCCAAGACAATGTAGAATACCACACACTATTTTGACCTTATCTTCGCAAGTTTGCAAAAGAAATGACTTAAAATTTTTGAAATCATGAAGGACTTTGCGCCGATAAGTCAGAATTCACTCAAACCATTTGGGGATCCTTTTCAATACTCAAGTTTATTAACGGAATCATGATTTTTAAAGTTTTCCTATTTTCAAAAGGTCACACATGCATTACTATAGGCACAACAAAATGATCAAAAACTTGACTCCTACTTTCTTATTATTAAAACAACAAAACGAAGACTTGAGGGTACGTGAGAGCGACTCAAAGGAAAAGACTCAACTAACGTAACAACACAAGAAAAGACAAAGAAAATAAAACTCTAAACTCAACTATTTACAGGGCACATCTCAAAACAAAATCAGTACCCCTGAGACAAAATGGGTTTTCACTCTCCAAGTCCATCTGCAGAATTCAAAAAAAAAAAAAAAAAAAAAAAGCTTCAAGTAGCCTATGAGAGGGTTCAAACTAGCCTTCAATTCAACAATACTAACATCCACACCTGGTAGGATTGATTTCAGACTTTCAAACTGAGTCTCACAGATTGAGCCTCATAATTACCCCGGTTGTTCCCACACATCTCCTTTATCGTGCTGGCTGGGGTCAAAGGTTGGTTGTTGGCAAACCATGGATGGGATTTTCGCTATGGGATGGAAGTCTATTGCGGTCAGGGGGAGGTTTATTGACAGCTTTAGGATTTTTAGGTGGGGTAATGACCTTATTGTCAATCAAGTCTTGAATTTTATGGTGAAGACGAAAGCAACGGTCAGTATGATAATCGTATGATTTATGGAATGTGCAATATTGGGTAGGGTCATGTCTAGGTGGGAGAGGGTTAGGGAGAGGTCAAAGATCAAGCGGTTTGAGATATCCTTTCTCCATTAGTACCTTCAAGGAGAAGGTTAGGCTTATATGGAGATGGACGAAGGTTCATTTTTGGAAGGAGAAAACATCAGGTTTAAAAACATTGGCAAATGGGTTGGTGGGTGTTGGCTGGGTATTTATGGGCTTGGCACTGGAATTAGGATAGGTGTTTCTGGGAAAACGTCCTTTTTCATTGTTTGGCCTTCTTTGATTCAAAATGCTCTCAAGCTAAGCGACAAAAGTGTCATCCACAGTCTTTGCAACAACTGCGAGCACTTCCTGCATGGTTAACCCTTTGACCTTTAGAGTCTCAATAGCCCACCGAAGATGTGCATAGGGATCAATACTTGTCCCGGCTTTATTTTTACAAATTGCTTTAGTTTGGCCACGAGATTGGGTGGCTATATCGAAGCGAGGCCTATTTGTTGTTGATATGTCATCACCTAGACTTAACATAACTTCGGGTTGGCCCTTTCTTACGGCTGCTCGCCCCAAGATTGGGGAGCTTTTTGACGTTAACCTTTTGGCATATGATGTGGTCGATGATGGAGCCAAGACCCCAAAGGCTAAATTTGCCATAGTTTTCTGAAGATTTTTAATCATGCTTAATAACTCAAGAGTGGTGTAGACCCGACTTTCTTCGTGCGCCCCCTTTTCGGAGAGGGCGCGAATTTGGTCTTACTACGATTCAGACTCGTGTCACGGTTCTAAATCTAATCTCACAAAGTGCAATGTGAGACTAATAAACACCAAAGAGTCTAAATTTGGCAATTGGTTTTGGAAAATCAATTTTGAATGAAAAAGCGCCAAACGTGGACTGTTTTGCCAGATTACAGAGTCGCCACCTAAATATTTTGTTTTGGGAAATTTAGAAAACCCTAACTCGTGCCTAAGGCCACGTGTCCGTCATCACCAAAGTTGCCTCGGCTCGGGAACTTGGGTACGAGAGGGGAAGGTCCTGAAATGAGCACCCCCACTCGCCCGATCAAAGGATCGACCTCTACTAAGTATGATATGTTGTTTTAAAAACACGTGTTCTTATTCCGATTATTAATCTAACTTACTATGTGATGCGCACAACATACAAGTATAGACTCAATCACGAGAATTGGAACAAAACAACTCATGTTTGTTTTTTAAAATGGTTTGAAAGTTCCACTCGTAAGTAGGCTAAAGCGCGGATTTGTCACCCTCAAGTGGGCTTGAAAACATGATTTTGCCACTTAGCAAAGTGGGCTTAAAACTCACAATCATCGAGTTGCTCCAATTCAGGCAATCAAGCCTTCACCCACAGGCATTCAAGCAGTTAAGCACTTAAGCAAATATCCTCATGGCAAGTATGCTATCATGACAACACTCACACTCATGCAAGGATTCTAAAGCGTAAACACTTACAATGTACTCCGAGCCAAAACAAAAAGCTAGTTAGAAATCATGCATGATCTTAACTATGCAAGATGCCTAATGCAACGCATGCAATAATGCAACCAAAATAGGCTCGGCTATCTAAGATGGCATGTGAATGCAACTTGATAACATGCTTTGAAACACGTATTCAAGTAAGTATTGAAATACGATGCAGTTTGAATGATGCACCGAGCCCGGTGCATGCAAGACAAATGAATGATACACGCATACAAAGTATAAGGTATGCTAAATTGAAAAATGTCCTAAAACTAACTATCAGCAGCGGTTAAGTAAAAGGGAGAAAAAAGTGGGGTTGGAAGACATGCACACACCCACCCACCCTTATTACAACAATATGCCCTCTCGAAGGAGGGTCCAAATAAATAAGCTAACTAGCTACGCTAAGCTAAGCTAACTATTACAAACCAACTAATTAACTATTCTAAGCTAATTAATTACAAATCGAATTGAAACTAGCTATGCTAAGCTAATTAG
Organism: Camellia sinensis; assembly: GCF_055761805.1. Taxonomy (NCBI): domain Eukaryota; kingdom Viridiplantae; phylum Streptophyta; class Magnoliopsida; order Ericales; family Theaceae; genus Camellia; species Camellia sinensis. The sequence goes on from NC_138967.1 coordinate 175,535,045, forward strand.
AATATTACAGAGATGAATTAAATTAGTTAAGCACATTAACTAATTAGTTACAAAACCGGTAAATTAACTAGCTAAGTAAAGCAATAAAATGGCCTCGAGGGGAGGGAGACATGCATGCTCGGTGTGCTTCGCCCGAAAATGCATTGCCTTGCCATAAGTTGCCTCTGTTTGCACTCATGGTGATCTCAAAACATCATATGAACTTCCAGATTGTATCTGCCCCAACACAAGAACATTTTGGACAATTTTCCCTGAAGGTGGCCGGCCGACCACCTCAACTGGTCGGTAGGCTACCTCAACTGGTCAGCCGGCCAGTGCAAGTGGTCAGTAGACTAGTACAAGTGGCCGGCCAGCCACTTCTTTTTCCAGAATTCTGCCTTTACTGCAACAGAGAGCAACAGAGCCAAGACAATGTATTTGGCAAGAAATGTGTGTACTACCACCCTCCTCATCATGTCTCAAGCTCAAAGGAGTGTAGTACTTGGCTCTCAAGCCACCAATGAAGCATATCGATGGATGATGGCCTAAGAACCAAGCTTGTACAAGCTTAATGAATGCGCACATAAGACTCAAAGTGCCTCCATCCCATCATGCATGATCAAGGGTGTTGGCGACCAAGAAATGCGACACGTTTCATCACTTTTAGTATGAAACGTGCCACATTTCTTGTGTTTGGATTAACATTCGATCCAAACTCATGCAATGCAACACACATATGTTATCTTAGTATGTTTTACTTTACTCAATTCTTGTTTACTCATTTACATTACTAAACCATTCCTTAATTGATTTGGTCCAATGTGAAAGTCCTCTAAGGAGAAGAGGTCAACCAAAAGAATGGTTTAAGGCATAGGAGAGACCATGCCTTTGACTAGGAGAAACCCTCAAAAGAAGGTTAAAGCCATCGAAGCACAAGCCTCAATCCCAAGCTTCAACACAATCTCAAGGCCAACCCACTCTCAAAGAAAATAAAAAGATAAAGAAATAAGGGAGATGACAGATTTTCAAAGCTGAAATGGCATGCTCAAGACACTAAATCATGCAAATAATCCATACAAGACATGCTCAAAAGCCAAATACATTAAGCTAGTAAAGAGCATCACTCTAGAAGCATGCAATATCAAGCATAAACAACCAAACTAGCTCTGGACAGAGCTTAATCATGCCAAATCAGAGACTACAACATGCTAAAATTGAAGCTCGAATAGCAAGAAAAACATGTTCGCATGTAGGCTCACAAGCAAGGCATAAGGCACAACTCTCAAAAGCATTTAAAGAGTGGAATAAGTGAGAGTGTGTCTACACTATATGCACTGAAATTGCATGCTAAATGATGCCAAAACATGCAATCATCACATACACAACGTGTTAAGGGCCCCAAAACTCAAAGCTAGTCGAGGCACTTACACTACAACCATGCATAACAAGCCTTATATGGCCAAGACCATTCAAAATAGAGTCAAAGCATGCTAAATCAGTGGCAAAAACATACTGAAGTAGAGCTAACACAAACTAGGATGATAGGCTAGAGCATGAAGCATGCTAGGCCAACAAGCATGATTGCACTACAAGTACCAAAAGCAAGAAAGAAGTGACCCAACCAGCCAAAATCAGAGTTAAAGCATGTCAAAACAAAGTCAAAAACATGCTTGAACTAAGTCACAAAAGAGTAGAAAAGCATGCTCAAGTATGAGGCCATCAACACAAGCAAACAAGATACAATGAGAGGGGATCACCCCCTCCTATTTTAAGCCTCAAAATCAACTTTCTACCATTGAAATTCCTCTGAGTTTCAGTGGTAGAAAGGCCAAATAAAGGGTATTCCAAAAGCTAAGAAATGTGGCTCAAAAGGCTTTACAAGCCAAAGAGCCAAGGGAGAAAACCACCCCCCAACCAAACAAGACTCAAACCAACATTTTAAAGCCTTAAAATTAGAGTTTTTGAGAGGTTAAAACCAGCCTTAAAATAGCATGCAAAGGTGGTCAAGCACTTAATCAAAACAAAGCTTAAAAGGGGCAAGTTGTTACCCTTGAAGCACAGTAACAATTCAACAACAATTCTGAACCAAAACCAAGCTTCAATGGACCTTAGCTCCAAAGTGAAGGTGTTTGACTAGGTGTTTTAGTGCAAATATGTGAAGAAAGCTCACTTTTAAACACAACATAGCACAATATAGAGAGAGGAAGAGGAATTCTAGAGAGAGAGGAATTTTAGCTCTGAAATTTTTGTGAACCTCTCTAAATGGGGGGGGACCTCCCCTTATATAGAGCAAGCAAGCGAAAAGTTTACTTCATGCCTCCATACACGTGTATGGAGGATGAGCCTCAGTGAGCCACAACTGGCTCAAAAGATCTAAAAATATCTAAAAAAGAAGAAAATTGGCCGTCGGCCACTTAAGGTGGCCGGCTGGCCACCTCCCCTAGCTTACCGACCACTTCAAGTGGCCTATAAAGGAGAAAAGTGGCCGACAAGTGCCACAAGTGGCCGACAAGGCCTTCCCCTCCCCCAGGCAAGAGGCAACAAGGTTTGGCCCCAAAACAAGGCCAAAACACAGAGTGTTAAGAGGCTCAAAGACAAGGCACTCAACAGAGAACTTCAGACATTCAAAACGAGTGCAAACATGCACAATCATCGCATGCACAAACGATGACGTCTGAGTCTTAAGGTCGGTCAAAAATGGGGTATCTACAGTGGCTGGTTCGACCATTGGTGCCTGTAGTGTATTTGACCCAACTTGGTCTTGATGAATAGGTTGGGTTGGACTCTTTGGCGTAGGTTGGATTGGAATTGTGTTGTTGTTAAGTTTTGGGGTTTGAGATAATTAGGTGTGGACACCCTATTTTTGACCGCTCGCAAGACTCGGGCGCTTTGTTTTGTGCACTCGATGATGAAAGTTGTATTGTGTATGATTTGAAAGAATCCAAGGTTGAGCTCGGAAATAATCCAAAAACTGTCATATTTACCTAGTTCTTACCTCAGAGGTTCCTTTTTGTACATTGTGTCACCCTACATTGAGCCTGAAGCAGAGGAACATGGGAGCACATTGGGGTCGGCTGTGACCCATTGGGAGCCGGCCGTGGCCATTTGGGGCCTACGTGCCTTAGTGGCGATAAACATTGTTCTGGATGGGAGCCCACCAGCTATCTATTTTTCAAAATATTTTCGACCTATTTTGCTCAAATTCTATAAATATGAGGTCATATCTTTGTTTTGAGGGTTGAACAATTTCAAAGAGCCTACACATTCACTTGAGAGCTCATTTTTCTTGTGCAAGCCATCTTTGAACAAGCTCGCCATCTTTGAGTCATATCTATACACCATACCAACCCTCAAACCTTAACCTTGGAGCCTTGGTTAAGCCTTGAGAATCACAATTCAAGCTTGAGAGTGTGCTTAGACCAAGTTTGATTCATACCAAAAACTTGTCCTCTTTTAAGAGGTATAAGTTTACCATCTTTTCTTTTGCTTTCATTTTTGTCTCTTATTATCAATTTCTTGTGTTTTTGTATTGTTTTGGATCTATTTCAAGTTTTGAAACTTGGGTTTGAATAGCTACCAAAGGTAGAAAGGTTAAACACCCTTTCTTGCACCTTACTTCAAAGCTCACACCTTTATCTTTACACTTTTTTTTTATAGTCTTCAAACTGATTTTCAAAGTTCAAAAAAGGCTAAAAAACATGGTTTGAGGTCTGAACAATGGAGGGGATAACCACCTCTCCTTACTCTTGTTCACTAGCCTTGTGATTCCTTGCTATTTCCTATCTTTTTCGTACTCTTTCAACATCATTTTAGTCACTGATTTTTACATATTAGCGGTTGTTTTAGCGTTGTCCTAATTTATTTAATTAATATATACTTTGAATACCTTGTTTTTTGTGTTGAAAGTCTTCATATCTTACTTGTTGTGTCGTTGTCCATGCTTTGATTATCTTTTGGTTTCCTTTGTTTGGTTTTCATATTAAGAGTCTCATTCTAATAATCAATCTCGCAATCATGTCTGCAACCTCCCTCTTTTCTTCTTTTCTTTTGTTTGAGAGTTATCTCAAAAGATTGAAGGTTATTCAAGGCATGCGAAAGAGACCTATGCTCAATGGCTTAACCTCTTTGATGGTTCATCATCAAGTGTAGTCCTTCTTTCATGCTTCAGATCACCTCTCGTTTGACGTTTCTTCTCACTTAGTGAACTTAACTATCACTTTGGACAAATGGATTAAAGAATGGAAAGGACTAATAAAATGGGCTTGGAATTAATGAAACCGACATAAAGAAAATGAGTTAGATTGCTTGGATTCGGCCGGACGTTATGCCGATTCTATAGTGTCAAGAGTCATCACACACTAATTCATGATGTGTTGATGAAACTTGCGGTTTCTTTTTTTTATTTTTTATTTTTTATTTTTTTCCCTCTTTGAGCTCCCATGATGAAAGGGAGGGGTGGTCATTTTAATTGCATTCATTAATTTGTCCAAATTGTGTTCAAAATCATCAAGCCATCAATATTTGCTTGTTGATGATTTTAGAACCAAATCCGCTCTTCTCTTGAAGTTCCATGACAGAGAAGAGTAGAAGGGACAAACAGAGCTCAGAAAAACTCTGTCTGCACTGTTTTCACCTCAGAGCATAGAAGCAGACTTTTGCATGAAATCAGGGCACGGCCGGCCTTGTTTGAGCCCGGTTGGTCCTCATTGGGGGCCAGCCAAGCTCGAATGTTTGGTAAACAGTGTGTTTTTGCAGAAGCAGAGGGCAGTGGCTGAAGGTGGAATAGGACAGATTCCCAGGGAGGCAAACAAAGCTACTTCTAAAAATAGGCACGTGCATGCAATCCTTATGCATCTTTGTTTATATCAATATTGTAAATAAATGTTCCCGTTCTTGTTGTAATTAGTTGTAATTAATTAATTATCATTATAGTTAGCATTGTTGTAATTATTATTAATGTTTATTTGAAATTGTTATAGTTAGTTAACTTAGATAGCTTTTCCTTGTTGTAATAAATTAGATAGCTAGTTAGTTATTTAGTGTTCATTAGCTTAATCCCTTCATTTGGTTTTGTAATAGTTAGTTTAAATTAGGACATTTGGACATTCATTCGGACTCTCTTGCATGAGAGCAAATAATAAGTGTGTGTGTCTTCCAACCCTCATTTCTTTATTCCTTTTATTTCTCTGCTTATGATGGTAGAATAGAGCATCATGTTTTCTTAATATTTTCATGTTTTGCATCCATATGTCTTGCACGCATCAAAGCTTGGCTCATCATTCACAAAGCATCATTATTACTTAAACTCTATGAATACGTGCTTAGACCGCATGCTATCAAATTGCTTCAAATACCATGTTACTAGCCGAGCCCATTAGTTATAATTGTTTGTGTTGCAATAGTCATATTGCATTGTTTAGGAACATGCATGTTTTCTAATTATTTTACTTTGTTTGGCTTGCCTTGGAGTACTAGATGAGCATTTCTTGCTTTAGCATACCGTATGCGTGTGATTGTTGCCATGTGTAGACTCGACTTGCTTCGCGCACCCCCTTTTCGGAGAGGCGCGAATTGGTCTTACTACAATTCGGACTCCTGTCACTATTCTGAATCTAATCTCACAAAGTGCAATGTGAGACTGATAAACACCAAAGAGTCCAAATCTGGCAATTGGTTTTGGAATATCAATTTTAAATTAAAAAGAGCCAAACATAGACTGCTTTGCCAGATTACAAAGTCGCCACCTAAATATTTTATTTTTGGGAAATTTAGGAAACCCTGACTCGTGCCAAAGGTCACGTGTCCGTCATCACCAAAGTTGCCTCGGCTCGGAAACTTGGGTACGAGAGGGAAAGGTCCTGAAATGAGAACCCTCGCTCGCCCGATCAAAGATCGGCCTCTATTACCATGATATGTTGTTTTATAAACACATGTGTTCTTATTCTGATTATTAGCTAACTTTACTATGTGATGCGCACATCATACAAGTATAGACGCAATCACTAGAATTGGAACGAAACAACTCATGTTTGTTTTCAAAAATGGTTTGAAAATGCTACTCGCAAGTAGGCTAAAGCGCAGATTTGCCACCCTCAAGTGGACTTAAAACATGATTTTGTCACTTCGCAAAGCGGGCTTAAAACTCGCATTTGATGAATTGTCCCAATTCAGGCAATCAAGCCTTCACCCATAGGCATTCAAGCAGTTAATCACTTAAGCAAATAGCCTCATGGCAAGCATGCTATCATGGCAACACTCACACTCATGCAAGTATGCTAAAGCGTAACACTTACAGTGTACTCCGAGCCAAAATAAAAGCTAGTTAGAAATATGCATGATTCTAACTATGCTAAGATACCTAATGCAACACATGCAATACGCAACTAAATAGGTTCGGCTATCTAAGATGGCATATGAATGCAACGATTTGATACATGTATTCAAAAAAGTATTAAAATACGATGCAGTTTGAATGATGTGCCAAGCCCGGTGCATACAAAACAAATAAATTATGCAAACATGCAAATCCTAAGGTATGCTAATCAAAACGTGTCCTAAAACTAACTATTGTAAGCAGTTAAGTAAAAAGGAGAAAGAAATGGGGTTAGAAGACATGCACACACACACGCACCCTTATTACAACATTGTGCCCTCGCGAAGGAGGGTCCGAATAAGCTAAACAACACTAAGCGAAGCAAATCAAACTAATCTAATTAAACTAATTAGACTAATTATTACAAAACAAACGAATAAATAGTAAACTACTTACTAATTATTACAACACTTAACTAATTAGCATATTAATTAATTAAATTACAAATTCATGCTAACTAACAAGTAAAACATAAATTTACACTACTTCAGCTCTGTTTCAGAAAGTTGAACATGCATGCATTCGGTTTCTCGCCCCGAAAAGCCCACCGATTTGCTCTTGAGAGGCTCTGTTTGCAGGGTGTCTCCAAAAACTTCCTGCTCTACCTTACCAAATCAATGTTGAGGAATGCACCAGTGGCCTGCCGGCCACCTGCCAGCCACTGGGGTGCTATATCACCATTCTGCAACAGAGCTCAAACCAGAGGAAAATGGAGGGTCTCCCAAGGGTATGTTTGTACTATGCCCCTCCTTATCATCTCAAAACATCAAAGGAGTTGCACTGTTGAATCCAAGACCACCAATCAAACATTTTGAATGCATGATGGCCAAAGATCCAACTTGTACACATTCAATAAATGCACAAAACAAGACTCTAGAACCACCACCTTATCATGCATGATCAAGGGCAATGGAGACAAAGGAGATTGGCTCATTTTCATCACTTTGAGTATGAAATGGACCAGTCTACCTTGTGTTCAATATAACGTCTGATTGAACACAATGCAATGCAAACAACAATGCTTATCTTGGCATGTTTTACTTGATTCAATTCTTCTTTACACATTTTAAGTTACCAAACCATTCTTTAATTCATTTGTCCAAATGTGAAAGTCTTCTAATGAGAGAGAGGTCAATCAAAAGAGGATTTAAGACATGAGAGAGACCATACCTTTGACTAGGAGGAACCCTCAAAAGGGGGTTAAAGCCATTTAAGCACAAGCCTCAATCTCAAGCTTAAACACAACTTTAGGACTAACCAACCCTCAAAACAAATAGAAAAATGAAGAAATGAGGGAGGTGGCAGAATTTCAGTGCTGAAATGGCATGAAACACAAGACTCTAACATGCAAACAACTCATGTACAACATGTTAAGAGACTTAAGCATCAAAGATAGTGAAGATCTTTACACTAGAACCATGCAATATCAAACTCAAATGGCCAAACCAGCCCTAGACAGACCTCAAACATGCCAAAATAATGGTCTAAACATGCTGAGATAGAAGCTCAAAAGACTAGGAGAACATGCACACATGTTAGCCCATAAGCAAGGCACAATATACAACCCTCAAAAGCAATGAAGAAGTGAAGTATGTGAGAGTATGACAGAGGTATATGCACTGAAATCACATACTAAAGGATGCTATATCATGCAATCATCTCATGCAAAACATGTTAGAAGCCTTTAAACACAAAGCTAGTGAAGGCACTTGCACTATAGCTATGCAAAACATGAGCCATATGACCAAGACCACTCAAAATAGAGTTAAAGCACGACAAAACATATGCAAAAACATGTTGAGATGGAGCTAACTCATTAAGAATGTTAAGCTAGTAAGCATGATTACACTACAAGCGTAAGAACCAAGCAACAAGTGACTCAACCAGCCAAAAATAGAGCTAAAGCAGGTCAAAAAAGTCACAAAAACATGCTGACATCAAGCCATGAGATGGTAGAAAAACATGCTCAACTATTAGGCCATCTATACACACAAACAAGATATAAGGAAGGAGGGCTACCCCCTCCTATTTTGGGCCTCAAAACAAACTTTCTATCACTGAAATTCCTCTGAGTTTCAGTGGTTAAAAGGCCAAGCAGAGGGCGTTTCAAAAGCTTTAAAGGATGGCTCAAAAGGCTTTACAAGCCAAAGGGCAAAGGGTGGAAACCACCCCCTAACCACACAAGGCTTAAGCCAACATTTTAAGACCTTAAAAATAGAACTTTTTAGAGGCTAAAACTAGCTTCAAAGTAGCATACAAAGGTGGCCAAGCAATAAACTAAAACAAAGCTTAAAAGAGTGAAACTCTTACCCTTAAAGCACAGCAACAAAACAACCAAACTTCTGAGCCAAAACCACTCCAAGGAGCTCAAACAAGGCCTCCAAGAACCTCAACCCTAAGGTGAAGGTGTTTGGCTAAGGGTGCTAATGCAAATGTGTAGAGAAAGCACACTTTCAAGCACAAAATATAGAGAGAGAGGATTCTAGAGAGAGAGAGAAATATAACTCAGCTCAAACTTTGTAACCCTTTGCATACATATAGATGACCTCTATATATAGAAGATACAAAGGCTCCTTGAAGAGATCCAACCATCCACGTGCCAGCAGATGGGCTCATCTGTGCAAATAGCTGTCAAAATATCTGCAAAAATATCTACTGATGCATTAGTGGCCGGCCGGCCATCAGTGGTGGCCGGCAGGGCCTCATTGATGGCCGACAGGGCAAAGCCCATGGCCGGCAGGCCTTAGTGATGGCCGGTAGGCCATCAAGAACATCATTCTAAAAAGACCAACACATGGTCCAAATATGAGACAGAATAGAAATAGGGTTTGGAAAGATCAAACCTGGAGCATTCCGCCGCGAGGTTCGAGCGCTCAACGAGCAATCAGACTCATAACTGGATGTACCTGCGAGAACATCCAAGTCTTAAGGATGGTAAAAAATGGGGTGTCTACACTATGTTAAGCATAAACTACCATGAGGCTAAGTGCTTAAGTGATATACTTGTTTTGAATGCCCGTGGATGAAGGCTAATTGCTTAAATTAAGATAGTTGATGAATGTACATATGAGATCATTCTTCAAGTGGTACATATTCAAAACAATTTTCAAACAAACAAAATCAAATGTTCCAAATTTTGTAAATTAGTCTAAACTTGTGTGCAACACCTAGTAATGTTAGCCTAATAATCGGACAAAGAGCATATAATGTAGATTAGAATCACATCATGATTAGTAGAGGCCGATCTTTAATCAGGCGAGTGGAGTGCTCAATTCATGACCTTCCCGTGTCATACCTAAGTTCCCGAGCCAAGACACTTTGCTGAGGACAGATAAGTGGCCTTTGGCACAAAGTCCCGGGTTTCCTAAATTTTTCAAAAATATTTAGGTGACGACTCTGTAATCTGGCAAAGCAGTCTATTTTTGGCATTTTGATTCAAAATTGATTTTTCAAAAGAATTGTCGGATTTGGACTCATTTGTGTTTATCTATTTCACATTGTACTTATGGAATCAGATTCAGAACCACGAGAGTCTGAACTGTAGGGCTAGTCGTATCCGAAAGAAGCACGAAAAACAAGCTACATTTTCTGGCGACTCTACTAGGGAATTTAGAGAACTTGACTTGAACTTCATGATGCGAAATTTTTTCTACACTTATATGTTCTTTGCATTGCATTTGCATTGGTGTGCTTAAGTCACTGTGTTTTTCATCTACTATTCCTAGATGGTTTGCCAGAGGCTTGCCCAAAAGCTTTCCAAAAGGCTAACTGGTTGTGGGCTCTACCATGTTGGAAACACAACCCTTGGATCTGGACTACCGTTGTACCGTTTGATCCTCCTTTCACTTCTCGGTGTTAGGTGTGAGAGGTATATTAGGTAATCTTGCTGAGGTACCCTTTTGACTAATCGGCCTAGCTGTATATAGTAAAGCCATAGTGACTGTTCCAATATAGGACTGGATGCTCACCTATATATAGGATTTTGTGAAACTACTTGCTTGAAGTAGTGAAACCCTATTTCATGCCAAAACTAGGACAGGGTAACCCTACCCCCTCATAGAGGTGCTTTGGCTCTCTTTAACTGGTATATGCTTTACAGTGAAATTGTACAGGAATGTTCATATCGGTGGAACAGCTGGTATCAGTTTGTGGGGAAGAATTCAGCGGGGAGTACATTCACTTAGCTGTGATTATATCTGTTCTAGTGAAATTGGGCTAAGGTGCCGTCTGTTTTCTCTTTTGCAAGGTAATCTTGGAACCATAGCTTCAAAAGGCTCTGATATCCCCCAACTACTCTGGACTTGTGTCGATAGACATCGTTAGATCAGAAATTTAGTTCAGAGGCAGCTAGTGTTTACTTCGCTTTCACTGGTGGCAAAACGAAGAAGGGCCAGACAAGGTTCACCAATTCCACTGTTCTGACATTCAACAGTTAGATCACTTTTGTTCAGCTTATCCCGGGCATCTACTCCTATCATGGCATAGCCTCCGACAAATCTAGAGGATTTACTGATCCGTCTTCAGCAAACAGTAGATTCGCTTCAATAGGATATTTTAGACACCTAATTTTTTACTGTCTGTAAAACTTGGTCTCCACTGATTGATCACTCAATGATCAATATGTACACTCGTCAAATGCTCGATTACCTCAGCAGGAAACCTCAGTTTACAAACCTTGTGCCTTGTTTTGGACCAAAATAGTGGTTTTTTAGGCCTGAGAATCCAGAGACCTACAGACCCACCAGTGTGGCCTGCCGCCCACTAGTGCAAAAAACCAGATATTTTCTGCCAACTGTCTCCACAGATGCATGCACCATTCCAGTGGTGTTTGTATAGATATTTTCAAGGGTCTCTTATATATTTCTATATATAGATGACCCTCTCTTTTGTTAGAGAGGTTAGAAAAATTTTGGAATTTAGAAAATTTTGGAGAGCGAAATTTTGAAAAATTTCTCTCTCTACAATTCTCTCTCTCTCTCTCTTGAAACTTACATAACCTTTGCTTAAACACCCTAAACCAAACCTAAAGAGTTCCTTGTTAAGGTGATTTGAGCTTGCTTTTTAGCTCTTGAGGCACTTGAGAGTGTGAAATACTGGTTTGAAAATTCAAGGGATCATTCCTCTTCAAGAGGTATAGATTCTAGTTCTTTTGTACCATCTTCTTCTCATCTTTTCTTGATGTTTTTGAGCTGTTTATTACCTGTGTTTTTGTGCTGAAACTTGTGATTTAAGGCCATTAAAGGTAGAGCGGTTGACAACCTTTCTTTAAACCTTGCTTCTAAGGTCTTTACCCTTGTGTTTCCCATCTTCTCATTAATTTTTTTTGAGCTTTTTACCATTGATTTTTAGAGGTTTTTCAGATGCAAAAAATCATGTTTTGAAGTCCCAAAAGTGGAGGGGTGAGCCTCCCCCCATTGTGCTTGTGTACTGGTTTTAATCCCTCAATAATTTGGCTTGTTGTTGTAGTTGTTTATGTCTTCATTCCAGCACTTTTTTTTAACTATTTAAGGACTGTTTTAGGCTTTTTTACATGTTAGCTTCATTCATGTTTTGTATGGTAGGCTTGTAGTGTAATGGTCCTCATAGGCTTGGTGATTTAGGCCTTAGCCACCAACCTATTAGAGTTAATAGCATTTATTTCTTGTTTTTCATACTTGTGTTCACCTCTAAGCATCTCTGCAACCTCCTCATTTCTTGGCTTTTTCTCTTTGTTTTGAGAGCTGCTCCAAAAGGAGTGTTGTTTAAGCTTGAAGGGGTGATATTGTGCTTAATGGCTTAATCCCTTTAGGAGTTCACTACCAACGGCATGATCTCCTTCTCATACCTAAAACAAAATTTTGGTTTGGTACTTCTCTCCATTAGTGAACTTAAAGCTCATTGTTGGACTCAATTGAGTAATGAAAGGTAACTAAAATGGAGTAATAAAACTTGGATTAAAATGGAGCAAGATAATAAAATGATTTGGTGTTCAATCGGACGTTAATTGAACACATGGAGACTTGGGTCATTTCATACTTGTTAGTAATGAAATGGTTCAAGTTTCCAAGGTCAACCACTTCCCTTGATCAATCCATGATAGGGAGGAGGTTTTGAGAGTCATTTATTATGCATTTATCAAAATTGTATCCCTTAGTTCATAAGTCATCACGCAATGAAATTGCATCGATTGGTGGCTTGCGATACTCCTCCTTTGACCTGTTTGCTAATAAGGAGAGGCAGGGTGGACAAACATCCCTTGAGAATACTCTGGTTTGTGCTCTGTTTATTCTCTGTTGCTGTAGGAAAGAACCAACATTAGTGGCCGGCCGGCCACTTTTACTGGGCGGCAAGCCACTATTAGTGGCCGACTGACCACTACTTCTGGGTTGTCGGCCACTTTTTCCAACCAGGCAGTGTCCCTTTTCCAACAGAGCAGAGTAGAGGCTGAGGTAAAAAACAGTGCAATTTTTTAGCTATGCAACAGAGGCATTCTGGTAGGAAAACGGAGAGCATTTTCAAGTGAAAATCTGCATCCATACATAAGCCTTCCCTCAATTCTCGAGATTCGTTAAAATGATGTTGTAATATTTGTATGTTGTATTTAGAGTAGCGGACTTGTAATTAGTTAGTTAAATTAGTTAGATTAGCTAGTTAGTTTTGTGTCGTACTTAATTAATTAGCTAAAGCAGTTAGTTAATTCGTGATGTTGTAATAATTAGCTAGCGTAGTTAGTTTATTTCAGTTGGTTTGTAATAGTTAGTTAATTCATAGTAATTAGCTAGTTCATTCATTTGGACCCTCCTGCGCAAGGGCAAACATATAATAATGTGTATGTCTTCCAATCCCACATCTTCCTCCCTTTCATTTACTTGCTTATAATGGGTAATTTAGAACATCATATTTCTTTTACATATTCCATGATTTGTATCCATTTTCTTGCATGCATCGAGGCTCGGTTCATCATTCTAACAAGCATTGTCGTTTATTACTTCGTTGAATACATGTTTAAGCCGTACACTTTCAAATTGATTCACATGTCATAATTAGTAGCTGAGCCTATTAATTGCATTATTGCATGTGTTGCATTAGTTAGGGACATGCATGTTTTCTAACTCTTTTGTTTCTTTTTGGCTTGCCTTGGGGTATGAGGTGAGCACTTTTATTGCTTTAGCATATTGCATAAGTGTGATTTGTCGAATTTGGACTCTTTTGTATTTATCTATTTCACATTGCACTTATGAGATCAAATTCAGAACCACAGGAGTTTGAGCTGTAGGGCTAGTCATATCCGAAAGGAGCACGAAAAGTCGAGCTACAGTTTCTAGCAACTCTGTTGGGAAAATTAGAGAACTTGACTTGAAATTCATGATGTGAAATTTTATTTACATATATATGTTCTTTGCATTGCATTTGCATTAGTGCACTTAAGTCACTATGTTTGCCATCTGCTATTCCTGGACGATTTGCCGGAGGCTTACCCAAAAGCTTGCCAAAAGGCTGACCGGTCGTGGGCTGTACCATGATGGGGACACAACCGTTGGATCTAGACTACCGCTGTACCGTTTGATCCTCCTTTCACTTCTCGGTGTTAGGTGTGAAAGGTATATTAGGTAGTCTTCCTGAGGTACCCCATTTTGACCATTTGGCCTAGTTGCATATAGAAAAGCCATAGTGATTGATCCAAACTAGGACATGATGCTCACCCAAAATGCAGGATTGCGTGAAACTGCTTGATTGAAATAGTGAAACCTAGTTCATGACAAAACTAGGACAGGGCAACGCTACCCCCTCATAGGAATGTTTTAGCTCTCTCTTAATTGGTATACGCTTTACAGTGAAACTGTACAGGAATGTGCATAGCAGTTACAAATTTGGTATCTATTTTGGGGGCAGAATTCAGTATGGAGTATAGTCCTACAGCTTTGATCATATCTGTGATGATAAACATCTTAGCTGTGGTGCTGTGCGGTTTTGATTACTGCTCTTTTACTTTATTTCTTTTGCTAGGTAGTTAAACCATAGCTTCAGAAAGTTCGGATATCCCCCAAGTACTCTGGACCCGAGTCGGAAGACTTTGCAAAATCGGGGATCTTGTTCAGGGACAACCTGTGTTTACCTCACTCTCACCAGTTACAAGATGAAGGAAAATCAGGCAGAGTTCACCAATCTAGTTCCTACAGCAGTCACCCCTCAGCACACCTGTGTCCAGTCTGGTTTGGGAACAGTCATCTACTTCCAACCCAGCACGAAACCAATCACCTGTTTCAATGGCACAGTATCTTCCAGCTATTATGGAAGAATTGATACATCATCTGCAACAGACAGTTGAGACCCTACAACAAGATGCGGCCCGCCAAGCCTAGGTCGCAGCCTGCCAAGCCGAGGTCACGGCCCGTCAGGCCAAGGTTATAACCAGGCTACAACAACAGCAACCACAGTCGGCTACGGCCTTTACATCCCATGCACGTACTGCAGGTATCCCAACACCTGGAGCCACCGCTTATACTGCCAATGTTTAAGAAAACTAGGGCAATCTAGTAGAGCCAATCCCAGTACAAACCTCCAAAGCCCTGGTTTATCAGACCGAGGCTCCGTTCAAGTTCGATGTTGATCCAACTGCACTCAAGGTCAATAAACTGGAAAAGTTGTTCAAGAAAGCGCAATGGGTCAACTCCATCCCAGACATAGAGGATGGGTACACTGATTCTGCAGTTACATTATCAGATCGGTTTAAGATGCCGCACATTGACTGTTTTGACGGTTCTAGAGATCTGATGGTTCACTGTCACGCCCCAAACCCGTCCCTAAAAGTTTGGGCATGATCACTTCAGAAACGGACATCAAATTTGTTATGTATAACATATGGGGCCTGAACGAAAGCAATTAACAACATAAACAGTATCCATTGAGCTATCACTAATATGCCAGGATCACAAACATTGCATCAAATAAACAGCCATACTATGAACATACATATGAGAGACAGTTATGTGCATACATATATACAGGCCCAGCCCCATGAATGGGCGTGTAACAAAAGCATTAGTAAAAAAGGGTTTCACACATTTCATGACGTTGGACAGGAAATTAGAGCACAAAGCTAAAAGCTTGGCAAGACTTCTACAAAAATGAATGAGCTTCGTCTGAGTGCATGGACGCATTAAAGTTAACCAAAAGAGAAATGGACGTGATGGTCTAGGACTGACCTCTAGGTTGATTACCTACAGAGACAGACATAACACGGAGTGAGCGAAGCTCAGTGAATAATAGTACTTAAATGATTCAATAAATAAACCTGAATTATAGCATATGCAGGTGTAGGAATCATATGATTAATCTTATTCTATAAATACTTTCAGAATGGCCTTAGGCCCAACAGATTTTACAGATCTGCCTTAGGCCCAACAGATCTTACAGATCGGCCTCAGGCCCAAATATCAACACAGCAGACTAGTCTCAGAGTCATACGGATGTACACAGATTCTTCCAAATGTTAACTCATAAGTTAACACAGTTGACTTGCGATTAACAAAGTGCTAATAATAATCATTAGCGATAAGTAAAGTGTACTACTACAGTACTATTACTCACAGTGCTGTGGTGAAGCGGCAGTTCCTTCCGGTATGTGCCCTATATACACACGCAGTTCAAGAATTAGTTCGTTTTTCTTTTTAAACAATATCTGATTCATTTTGCTTCGAATGAATTTACAACCATTTTAAGAGCATCAAATAATTATTTTAATAATATCAGAGGGTCAAACAAGGAAAGCAGAGCGGACGAAATTTTTTGGCATGGACCGTACGTGCGGAAAGGTGGGCCTCACGTGTGGTAATTTCAAAATGCAATCTTTAATTTTCCCCTATTTTCCGCACGTGCAGCTGTGAGCCCCGCACGTGCGCCATGACCTCCGCACGTGTGATTGTTACCCCTGTTTTGTGCAATCCGAAGCAAAACATTTCCACAACTTGGTAGACACATAATAAGGCACAAAATAGGGAAAATTAATGCAATATAATGGCTCAACATCACAGTAACATGGATCACAAGTATATAATGCCACCATAACCATGAGTCACAAGCTCAATTAAGTTGATCCTTTTCAATTTCATAAACATAACTCAATGCTCTTAAACATACAAACAATATAGATATACAAACATGTAATTTCAACATGAGAATTCAAAGCATAAGTGACAATTCTTTCATATAACCCAATTACTTCCAAAACAACTAAATGCTAAGAATACTTTCCAATAGAACAATTACCATACACTTGATCTCAATTACAAACCCTAGATTGCATGAAGGTAAGGGAAATTCTTACTATCTTTAAGAAGGGTTCAAGAAGAGGTTATTTGAGGTGTTCATACATACCTTGGCTCAAATCTCTACAAGCCCCCTCAATTTTCCCAATCTTCTTCCTTGAAGAACTTCTCCTCTTCCTCTCAAACTCTCTCTCTCTCTCTCTCTCTCTCAGGAGATATTTTGAGTTAAGAATTACTAAGTCAAATGTCTAAGGGAACAAGCATTTATAAAAAGGTAAATAAAGACAAAAATCAATCAGTTTAATCATTCCAAATCAAATTTTTACAGAAAATCATATTATGATCTAAAAATCGTGCTGATCTCAAATATAAAGTCAATTTCGGATTATCAAGCCTCTAAGGCTTTCAATTTCTAATCTGAACGTCATAATTGTAACAGACATTTCTTTTAGTTGATAGATATGAATCTCTAATCATAAGATTCGCTTAATTAAACTTAATTTCACATGAAATTTCACAATAAGCATATAAATGCACAGAATAGGGGACTGAAAGCATACCAGAAAACATGTACGAGGGTCGGGTTATTACATTCACCTACGACTATTTTCGGATATTTTGGGGCCGATGGGCATGACTAGACTACAGAAGTTGTCTCTCTTTGCTCGCACCATGTCGGATATAGCAGCCATTTGGTATGCTAAGTTGGAAGACTTCGTTAAACAGAATTGGGAAGAGATGGTCGAGGCCTTCATTGCTCAGTACTCGTACAATACTCAAATCACGATCTCAACTTGTGATCTTAAGGCAACATGCCAAGAGTCGAAGGAGGATTTCTCTAAGTTTGTGACAAGATGGAGAGCTAAAGCCTTGACAATGACCATGAGGCCATCCGAGAAAGACCAAATCAAAATGGTCGTTCAGAATTTGTATGGCAAGCTATTAAAAAAGATGATTGTCCTACCTCTGTTTACATTTATTGAATTTCATGAAATAGGAGTGCAATTCGAAGATGCCATGAATTAGGGGCTTATTACAAATGAGAATGAGCAGGCAAAAAGGTCGTTTGTTCAAAGTTCTAATGCTGTTAGTGGTAGCACAACTGCGAGGCTGTCAGACGTAAGTGTTGTCACCACAACTAAGACTGATTACTCCTTTGCCAACACAAGCTCACAAATATCGTCCAACCCTACCCGACCCCAAAGTACTTTTAACCAGCTGTATATGACTCTGTCTCAAGCCATGAAGGTGCTAGTCAAAAAAGGGCACCTCAAACTTTTAGAACCTCGCCCATTGCCTAACCCTTTTCCATCCAAACATAACCCCACAAAATACTGTGCGTTTCACCAACAGCATGGTCATGACACCAACCAATGCTTTCAAGTGCATCATGAGATTCAAGATCTCATTGACAACAAGGTGATCGTTCCACCTCAAAAACCGAACATAACCACAAATCCATTCCCAGCCCATAATCAAGTCTCCCCACCTCGGAACCTTAACCTTATCCATACACTGGCCACCTCTTACGACCCCAGTGTATATATGACTCCCTCCCACCTACCAAAACTGACGTTGTTCATTCCGGAAGGTGCAGATCTATGCATGATGGACATGTCCAAACCTTAACCCAAGCTTGTGGTGATGAAACTTACAATGAAAGGGGAGTCAACCTTAGAGGAAGATACTAGTCCGTTGCCAGAGTGTCCTGAGGACTTATCTAACAAGGTGTATGATCTGAGTTGCTATATTGTGTTAACTAGCCAAATCAAGCCTGAATTGGTGCTGCCAACCTTGGTAGACATCAGTATGGTCAAAGAAGATGGTCCAAGTCAAGGGTTGGATGATTTGGCAGACCTCGAAGAGGATTTGGACAACTTACAATTCTTTGATGAGCATGATCAAGGAGATATGCAGATTGGGTAGTTCAACTTGCATGGATCGACTGATAACACCGGATGGCTGAGTGATGAGCCAGACAAGGAAAAAGAAACTAGAATGAAACCAGAGGGAAAAGAAGTAGAGATAGCTATAATAGCTGGAAAGACTAATGAGAAATGAAAGCTACCGGAGAGCGCTAGTGTGGAAAACCCAGCCAAGGAAGTCGGCGTTGTGAACACTATAGATACTGAATAGGAAGCTGTACTGAGGCAGTTTGAATGAGAAAGAATTGAAGACAGTCGCGAAACTGTAATTTCACGATACCTTGTGGGGACACCTATGATGTAAAGGTGATACAAGCAGAGCCAGACAACTGTTTGTCAGCTACTGAGGGCGAATGGTGGGACGATAATGATCTACATCTGGCCCATACTGACGAAGACTGAGGCGATTGCATTCCGGACAATACGTGGTATGCCGAGGAAATAGATTATCTCACCCGCAGTGGACGGTATTTTAAGTCGTCTCACCTGGATCAAGCAGAGGCGTCTAGAAAAGACAAAGATACCAAGAAACAGAAAGAGAAACAACTAGAAGAAGAGGCAATATTGAAACAACTCAAGAAAATCCAAGCTGACATCTCAATCTGGGGTCTTCTCATGGCCTCACGAGTACATCGGCAGGCAGTGTTGTCGGCGATGGACAAGGCTAAATTGTCCATTGACACCACGCCCGAGCAGCTTTTGGGTTTGGTTTTTCCAGGTGGTGCCAAGCCAATGCTCATTTTTTTTGACAAAGAGTTGCCACCAGAGGACTCGGCTCACAATAAACTGTTGTACATATCTGTGAAATGTAGGGAGAAATGAGTGCCGATGGTGTTGGTAGACACCGGTTCGACCATTAATGTCTGTCCTTTCCATACCACCTACGCAATTGGCCTCAAACCAACGGACTTTGTTCCCACAACCCAAGTAATACGGGCATATAATAACACAAGTAAAGAGGTCATGGGTACAGTGCAAGTGAGAGTTCAGGTGGGCCCATCAGAACAAGAGATCGAGTTTCATGTCTTGGATGTGCCGACTACCTTTAATTTGCTGTTAGGGAGGCCCTGGTTGCACCATGTGAAGGTTATCTCCTCTACTCTCCATCAGATATTGAAGCATCCTCATGGATTCCTCTCGGGATTCACTCTGGCTGAAGCCCAGGTAGTGCAGGCAATTCTGGCTGTAGACAAAGGCATGTACGTCAGCGCCCAATCCATCTATTTCATGAACAAACTGTGGCATGTTCCAGGAATGGGGCTTGGAAAGAGTGGTCGGAAAGGTGTTTCAGCACTGATAGATGTGCCACACAACCCACATGCCTTTGGACTGGGCTATGTGCCCACCAAAGAGGACTGGATTAGAAAGAGGGAAGAAATGAGAGGCAGAGCAAAGGCCAAGCAAGCCAGAAAATGTTATGAACTCATCCATAGGCCAATCCAGGGGACTCTGAATGGCTGTTTTGTTCGGGAATGAGAGGATTTCCTTTTTTATAAATTCTTCGAAGCAACGTGTCCCCGGGTTTGAGATCTTCTTCGACCATCAACTGTAGGACAGTGATAAGGAAAGGGCTGAACCAAGCGTCAAAGCTGACCAGAGCACGAAAGATGGCTCAGATGACAGCAAGCCTAAAGTAGGGGTAGCACTGGCCAGTCTCTTGACAAATCCTACGACCGACCTAGAGAACTTGGGGGATAACTTTATTGTCTCCGTGATCGAAGAAGAACATGGTGTGAACCCAACCAGCAGCATTTTGGATGTATCAGGGGCACCATCTCTTACTTGGCAGCTGGAGAAAGGCTATCTTTCTAGCTCTGAATCAGGTGATGAGAGAGAATCTTTCACTGAGTCTGTGGAGTAAGGATCAGATTCAAGTTATTCTAAGTCTGGTATTTCTGGGGGTGGTAACCCGGTTACCAAAGTCCTGTCTAGGTCTTCATTCAGTTTTTTTTTTTTTTTGAGTCTGTTACCGAAGATCTGGACCTCTTGAATGAAAACTCTGCAGATTCTGTGTACTTTTATGTGCCGTTGGTTTATTGTATTGACCAAAATTTTCAAAATTTTAACGAAAACGAAGGGGAAGAAATTCCTCTGGCTTTGAAAAACTTAATTAATCGGGAAGATGAGAGGTTTGCTAAACTCTGTGCTGATGAAATCATTGCCATTAATATGGGTACTGAGAAGAATCCGCGCCTAGTCTAGATCAGGTCCACGTTGTCTTTAGAGGAGCGTGAGCATTTAATCGCTTTACTAAAAGATTTCAAAGATGTTTTCATGTAGTCCTACGAAGACATGCCTAGAATAAACCCTAAGATTGTACAGCATCGAATTCCTCTTGACCCTGAGGCCCGACCAATCAAGCAAAAGCTGCATAGAATTCGTTCGGATTGGGCACTAAAAATTAAGAAAGAGGTCACCAAGAAGATTGATGTAGTATTCTTGTTAGTATCTGAGTATCTGACCTGGTTGGCCAACATTGTCCTAGTTCCAAAGAAGGATGGTAGAATTCGGATTTATGTCGACTTTCGGGACTTGAACAGAGCCATTTCGAAGAATGACTTTTCTTGCCGCATATTGATGAGTTGGTAGACTTCATCGCAGGCCATACTTTGCTCTCATTTATGGATGGATTTTTCGGGTATAACCAGATTCTGATGGCACCCGAGGATAGAGAGAAGACTGCATTCATCACTCCGTGGGGTACCTAATGCTACCGGGTTATGCCGTTTAGGTTGAAAAATACTGGAACGACCTATCAGAGGGCTGCGACCACCATTCTGCACGACATGATCCACAAAGAGGTTGAGGTAACGCGAGGGCCACTACACCGTGCTGGAAAAATTCTTTCAATGGATCAGGGAATACAGATTGAGGTTGAATCTGCAGAAATGCACCTTCGGCGTAACGGTAGAAAAAATGCTGAGCTTTCTGATTACATAGAGGGGAAGTAAAGTAGATTCTTCCAAAATCAAGGCCATCTTAGAAATGCCACCACCAAGGACTAAAAAGGAGGTGCGTGGTTTTCTGGGTAAAGTGCAATTCATAAGACAGTTTATTTTCAAATTAACCTTGACTTGTGAACCACTATTTGGTCTCCTAAAGAAAGGAAATAAATTCCGATGGGATGATCGATGTCAGTTTGCCTTTAAACAGATTAAGTAGTACCTCTAGAATCCGCCTGTATTGTCGTCGCCAAAGTTGGAGAAGCCTCTGATTCCGTACTTGTCAATAATAGATACAACCATGGGAGGTATGCTCACCCAAGAATCTAAAGATAGGGTGGAGAAAGCCACCTACTACTTGAGCAAGAAAATGCTAGACTACGAGACCCGGTACATTCCTTCAGAGAAAGCCTGCCTAGCCTTAGTATGGGATACCCGAAAGTTGAGGCACTACTTATTAGCTCACTCTGTAATCCTGGTTTCTAGATTACATCCCATCCAATATCACTTTGAGAAACCAACGCTTATAAGTAGGCTGGCTCGTTGGTTGCTCCTTCTTTTTTAATTTGATCTCAAATATGTCACCCCAAGTCAGTTAAAAGAAGAGCTGTAGAGGAGTTCCTGGCAGACCACCCGGTAGAAGGAAATGAAGCAGTGGAATACTTATTCCCAGATGAAGACATTCTACAAGTTAAAGAGGAAACTTGGACGATGTACTTTGATGGAGCGTCCAATCAGTACAGTTATGGGATAGGTGTGTTGCTGATAGCACCCAATGACTTCCATATACCTTTAGCCTTCAAACTCCGATTCAAGGTGTCTAACAATGAAGCAGAATATGAAACATGTATTGCTGGTCTAGAAGTTGCCCTAGAACTAGGGGCAATAAGGTTGGATGTCATCGGGGACTAGAACTTGGTTATTTCTCAAACAAACGGAGACTGGAAAGTCAAAGAAGAGAAGATGAAGGTTTACCATCAAACCCTGGATGTTCTGATTTCGAGGTTTGAAAAGTTAACATTCACACACCTGCTTAGAGAGAACAATTGGTTTGCTGATACTTTAGCAACTCTATCTTCTATGGTAGACATCCCACTTCCGATTATCATTGAATAGGAATACACACCAGTTTATGAAACTATTGCCACTATAGATGAAGTGCAAGACAAAAACCCCTAGTATTACGATATCTGGAACTTTCTGGAAAAAGAGATGTATCTAGTGAGTTTCAAAATATAATGAATGATATTTTCAATCAATTTAGTCATTTTTCCATAGTTTATATAGATGATATTCTTATTTTTTCAAAATCAATTAGTGAACATTAGAAACATCTTACCGCTTTCTTTTATACTATTAAAAGTCATGGTCTAATCATATCTACTCCTAAGATTAAATTGTTCCAAACTAAAGTAAAAATTTTAGGATATGACATTCACCATAATACAATTCTCCCTATTAGTCACTCTATTGACTTTGCTTCTAAATTTTCTGATGAAATTCTCGAAAAAACCCAGTTACAATGTTTTCTAGGATCCCTTAATTATATTGCTGAATTTTATAAAGACCTTGGTAAAACTTGTCAACCCTTGTTTGATCGGTTAAAAGACAATCCTCCCCCTTGGTCTCCTACTCATACTGCTATTGTTAAACAAGTCAAACAATATGTCAAGTCTCTTCCTTGTCTTGGTTTTCCTACTGAAAATTCCTTTAAAATTATTCAAACCGATGCCTCTAATATTGGTTATGGTGGCATCCTTCTCCAAAAAATCACTCCTCAGTCATCTGAACAAATTGTTCGATTTCATTCTGGTGTCTGGAATAAAGCACAAAAAGAATTATAGTACTATTAAACAAGAAATTTTATCTACTGTTTTATATATTAGTAAATTTCAAGATGATATTTTAAATCACAAATTTTTACTTCGTGTTGATTGCAAATATGCAAAATATGTTTTAGAAAAAGATGTTTAAAATCTTGCTAGTAAGTAAATTTTTGCTCGTTGGCAATCTATTTTAAGTATTTTTTATTTTGGCATTGAATATATACTTGGTTGTCAAAATTCTATTCCTGATTTTCTTACCAGAGAATTTTTACAAGGTGGATAGTGAGTTACATCATGCCAATTCCCTCTATTCCTTCCTATAAACACCAGATTAAACACTATAAAACCTTAGTCAAACATACTGCTCCTCGCCTTGCCTTTCTCAAATCAACCCATTCACCCACTAAACGTGCTCAATACATTCAATACCATCGTATTAAAGCTCAAAGACAATAACTTGCACATTATCTTAGCTGTTTGCATTCTCATACTGACCAATTAGATATCCTCAGTGGAGGCTGATTTACAATCACCTATTTTACAGATGTCTCATCAAAGACCTTTGCGACCATCCAATAAGGCTCTTGTACCTTCTAGTCAACCTTTTGTTCCTCCTTCTTTGGAGCTAGTTACCAAATACCATCCTGCTGAATTGGTTAACCGTTACCAAATTCTTGGTAACATTCCTAAACCTAGTTATACATCTGCCTTGGCTACTGATCCTTTTGATTCATCTAGTCAAATAGTTACTCCATACCCTCCTAATCCTATTAAATCAGCCCAATCTGATTATGTTAAATCCACCACTACTAATCTCTTTTTCAAAGAACCTAGTCACCCAAAGAGTCATACTGTTCATAATCTGGTTAAATCTTATTTCACTCATGGATGGCATTTTATTCCTCTCTATCCAAAAAAAAACAATTACTTTCTATAAAGACATCATATTCAACCATCAGTCAATTGTGATTAAACCCATTTATGATCGCACTTACACAAGTAAAATTGTGTACCATTCACTCTATATTCACAATTTTGTTTCTCTGGTCGATTGGGGTTCTCCTTACCAACTGTGAGATTTGTCTGGTCATTCAATTCAATACAGTTACTATGATTACATTGATGCTTGGTTCAAAGTCCTCTTGTATCAAAATGAGTCAAACAGTCACTCTTGGTTTCTTCAATTTGATCAAAAGTTCAAATCTGAGTTACCTACCTAGTTTCTGCGATGGTGGACTCAGTATGGCGCCATTTCAGAAATCTTCCCATCTGTAATTATGGAACAAGTCAATTATTTTTTCACTGTTTTCTCATTCACTCATCAGCAAAAGAAATTCCCTCTATTGTTTATTTTCATATCCAAATACAAAATCCCTTGAATATTCAAATGGCAATATGGTATTTCTGATGATATTATTTACCGTCAACATATGGTTAAATGGTGGGATAATTTCAAAATTCCATGCATGATTGAAATTGTTCAAACTGAATTCCCAATCAACATACATGCTCTAACTCCTACTATGGTTAAAGCTCAGCAGATCCCAGCTACTTCATTAACACAAGGAAGCCAACTTCCTCCAGTCAATCTTGGAAGCCCAACATCCAGTTCTTCCAAGCCCAAGTCATCCAAGTCAAAGCTTAAGTCCAAGTCAGCCAAGTCCATCACTAATCAGCCCAAATCAAAAGAAAAATCCAAGTCCAAGGATGAGCTTCTTCAAATTGCTCGTCTCCTTATGGCCCAAGCTAAGTCAGATTCGGATAATAGTGATTCAGAAAACAATTCAGACAGTTCAAACTCTTCTGAAGGTTCAATTAATCAGGATCCTTATGGGCCCCAGTTTTCAAGATGCTCAGGACCCATATACTTAATTCAGTCATTGGATTCTATAGAGCTATAATTATCAGTTTCAATCAATACTCGTCTTTTGAGAAAAGCTGCTGATATATATATATCTATATTGATTCCCTCAGTCACATGCCTCCAAGCGATGAATAGTGAAAAAAGTCAACTTTACTGTTCAATATTCATCAAAAAGTCAACATTACCATTCCTCATTCATCATGATTCATCCAACCGACAAATTCAACACAGTAAAAGGTAGCCATCAACTTTAGTCACCCACCAAAAGCAGCAGACAACTCCCATGTGCTCCTGATGCTCCTTTCAAGTCAAGATCATTCACTCACAAGGCTAACAGTAGTCGCTTTTGATTATAAAAGAGCCTCTTCAGTCAAGAACAAGGCAGAGCTAGAAAAAAATTGAGAGCATTCCTTCCTCAAGAATAGCTATCTCTGTAATTTTAATTGTTTTTAAGCTATGTATTTTGAAGAATTGCTTGCTTCATTCCAGTAAACAATTGTAATTTTTAATGTTTTAAATATTACAGTTTTAAATATTAATAAATATTAAGTAATTTTTATTGTTTAATAAAATGATTTTTAGTTTGATGATCCGAACACGTGGTTTCCGATATCCGATCAACTTGACTTTTTACAGGTATGACATACTCGACAAATTCTAAAATGTAAACGGTTTGAATTATTAAAATTGGGCCCAATGGCCCACCAAGCAGGGAGCCAAGTAGAGAAGATCCAAGGAGAGGATTTGGACTCATTTGATTATACCTTATGTGGTGTTTGATTATAACTATTTTTTTTTAGTTTTGACTAAAAATGATCTAATTATAATATTTGTGATAATTAACACCACAAAAGCTTGTGTACCATAGCATTAGCTAAATGGTTAATAGTATAATAATATATGTATTGAATGAATTTTTGTAACTTCTTACAGATTTTCTTTACTTATCTAGGAATTTTTTTTAAAAAAATGTTTTGGTGTGAGCATTAAATAATGAATTTTGTTGTAAAGTTTATGTTGATCTCAATGGAGGGTGGGTGATGGTGACAATAAAGGTAGAGCAAGGTGGATGATCGTGGGTTTAGAGATAGAGGGTTGATGGTGGAAAGGTTGTGGGTGGGTTTGGTTTGTTGTGGGTTCGGTAGCAGAGGGTTGATGGTAGAGAGGTTGTGGTGGGTTTGGTTTGTTTTTTGAGAGAGAGAGAGAGAGAGAGAGAGAGAGAGAGAAGATCAAGTGAGAAATATCTGACAAATAAGGATAAGATAATCATTTAAATTTTTTTTTTTTTTGTTAGTTGACTTAGCAATTGATTAACAAAATGATTAAATTGTAATGAAAGTTTAAATTATAAGAAGGAAAATGTAATTTTCAGAACGTGAGAAAATATTTGTGTTAAAAATAAATCTCAAAAGGGTGTTAGCGTAATTTGTCTGAAAATAAATTTCAATTACATTAAGACTAGGTTTGGCATCCCTTAAAAAAGTCAAAAAGTCACTATCCTATTTAGGAGTTGTTTGGGGTGTCTTAAATAAGTGCATTTTTTGTCTTTTTGGACTAAAAAGTTGAGGAAAAAAATATGGATGTTTGGGTTAACTTTTAAAAATTTTATGAAAAAATGTGTATTAAAAAATTATATAAATAAGTGTATAGGAAAAGTTATTGATAGAATAAGCCGTACGAACGGAAGCGTAAGGGGCAACGCAGCAGAGGGTAGAGGTAGGAGATTGATTCTCTCCTTTTTGGGGATAAATTGGACGGTGTTGTTTGGCCCATGGGGGCCCACTACGAGTCCCATTTTGCTAATCGGAACCGTTCAATATGTAGAACTCGTCAAATACTATATACTTGTAAAAAATCACGTTGATTGGATATCAATAGCTATCTTATGGTGTTAGTTTTTCTTGTCAACTGTTAACTATAACACCATCCATTTTTTATATAAAACTGATTTGATTAGGTAGTTACCGATTTCTTATCAACATAATTTTTATCAGGCATATAGTTCTGGACGAGTTCTACATATTCGACAGTTCAGATTATCAAAACGGGACCCGTGCTGGGCCTCCACGGGCCCAACATTTTCGTCCAACTTAGTGATTTTATATATGTAATTCTTTTTTTTTTCCCTCACACGGTACTAAAGGGTCAATTCAGCCCCCAGAAATTGTGTAAATTTTGTTTGATTAAAATATTATGTATATTAATTTTTTAATATTTTTAATTTGTGAATAATGATAACTTTTTTACTTTTTTATAACTTTTTTACTTTTTTAAAACACCTTAAACCAGGCCTTGAGTCACATCACCTGTCTACTACATCACATTGGGGGTGTTTGTTTCAGCTTTTCAGAGCCAACTTATGGTTTTTAGCTTTGAAAAAGTTATTTTGGACTGTTTGGTTAAACTTATTTCAAACAGCTTTTGATTCTAACAGCTTATTTTAATTCAAAAAAGCTGATTCTGAGAAGCTGCTCACCCCTTACTTCTGATTATCAGTTTCCGCTGTGGACATGTTAATTTATGATTATGCTCTTAAATTTTTTTATTTTTTATTTTTTAAAAAATAGAAAAAGACTCAAATGGACTATAGATTATTATTATTATTTTTTATGAGAAATGTAGACAAACAAAAAATAAAAATTAATTGAAAAAGCTATTTCACAACTTATTTAACAAACATTACTCAGCAACTTAAATCTATAATCCAACAGTTACACAAAGCAGATTAACAACTTCTGATTAAAGTCATAATCTATAATCTGTTAAGCTATAATCTATAAGCTGTTTAACAGTTACACCAAACGGGACCATAAAACTCAACTCATATTTCATAAAAAATAAAAAATACACTTATTTAAATTATTTCAAATAACTCTTCAAATTAAAAAATACAGAAAGGGTGAAATCAACGCACGTTTTTCTATATTTTCATTTTTCTCTCTTTTCTTTTTCTCGTAAACTTTACCACAATCATCGAATGTTTGCAATCATTCCCCTACCTTTTTTCACCACCCTTTCCCAATTCTTTCCCACCGCCCGTGTCCTAATTCCCATCTTGTCATTTGCCCATCCTTACACCATTCATCTTGTCAAATTGTTTGCTCAATTTCCAGCCATTTTCCTTATCCTCTGGTCACTTCTACCTCACCCCGTATGCTACTGTATTGGCAAGTGGCTATTAAAAAGTCAATAATTCATATAAAAAAATCAAATATTTTTTTTTCCTCTACTTTTTACACATCTTTTCGTAAAAAGTTAAAAAGTTATCTCAAACATAATTTTTTTAACTCATATTTTAGCCAAATAACTAAAAAGTTACTAAATTAGCATATTCCCAAACGAATCATTACTTTACCATTTTGCTCTCAATCAAAATCTTGGTAGTCTTTGGTTTTCAACTCAAATCATGATTTAAATAAAAAAAAATTACATCTCGTTTCAAAATTCATAACTAAATAAAGTTTTTAAAATTGAATTCTATTATTTTTAAAATTTATAACCAAACTATTTTCAAAATTCATTTTAAAACTCTTTTCAAAACTCTTGTCCATTAAAAAAATTCAAAAAATATATTTTTTTATCATTTTGTTTTGCAAAATTATTTTTTTATTTTTTTGAAAAAAAATATTTTTTTAATTTATTGGCCAAATAATTTGTTATGATTTAGATATATATATATATAGGTGATCCAAAAAAATTTAGAATTTTTTTTAAAAAATTACATAAAAAATATTCAAATTTTTTTAAAAAAATTAAAATATTAAAAAATATATATATATATATATATATATATTTAAAATAAAAAATATTTTTTTATTTTAAAAATATTTTAAAAAAATAAAGCCTACAAATATAGTAAATACAACGCACGTTAAAAAAATATATATATGTATATTTACAAGAAAAAAATTTCCCTAAATAAATAAAATTAAGAATTTTATTAAATATTTTAAAAAATAAACTCAAAAATTTCAAAATACAACTCAAAACTCATAACCAAACAAATTTTCTTTTTTTAAAACTCATTTTAAAAAATTAAAACTCAAAATATAACTCAAAACTTATATCATAATCCAAAAATTAAGCCAAACGAAGCTCTCATTTTCCTCGTTAAAAATTTTCTACTATATATTTTTCCCTTCCACCATATCCCCCTGTAACTCTTTTATTCATTGAGAATTACTTATTTTCCTAATAAACCTCATACCATTCACGGATGGATCTAGATGGTGTGGGTACGCAGTTGCACCATCAAATTTTTAAAAAATTATGCATATTATATTAGTAATTTGTAAGATAATTTTAAATTAGAATGCTTCACACTCTAAAATTTTAGTAGTGCACACATTTCAAATTATTTACATTACAAAATTTTAAAAATAGTTTATAAATTGAGTTTTATCAAATATTGATATATTCTATTTGTTATCTGTATTATTTGTTATATTTCTATATTGTTTAGAATTACTTATATTTTTTATTTATTTTTATTTGTTATTATTCTTATTTTCTGTTCATGTATCATTTATGTTTTTTTTTAATTTTTTTTTTTATAAATCATATTTTAATTTGCTTATGCACCTTATTTTGCATTCATCTTTGTTTGTTCATACTCTAGAAATATGAATATTGTCTGGAAATAAAAATATTGCTTATTTCAACATGACATTCTTAAAATAAGTCAATAAAATTTAATATCGCTTATTGAAACGGATTATCATTATATTAACTAAAACACGCATTTTCAATTATAATTTTTTTTTCAAAACTAAGCTGCGTAATAAGATAGAAGATGATTTTGTTACTTGATCATATTTATTAAAAAAGATATTAATTAAAATTTTTATATCGACTTTATTATAGATATTTATATATATATATATATATATATATATTATAAAAAGGGGCGATTACAATATTTTTAAAATAGTTAACTTTACATGATGGAGACATAGTAGTAATTAGGGTAAATTACAAATATACTCTTGAGGTTTGATTAAATACGAATCGCCCTTGTAGTTTTAGAAATTACATTCCACCCCTGAGGTTTCTAATTTCATAATAAATCGTCCATTTTATTAATAAATCATCAAGTCAATTAACAATTTTTAATGATGTTAAAAATATGTTTTAATTAATAATTTAGGTAATTTTATTATTGTATATGAAAGCAATTATGAATTTCATTTTTTTAGTTAATTCTGTTAAATAAAAAATACTAACAAGAAGGTATTTGTAATTTTTCAAACCACATGAGGCAATCTGTACTTTAAACAAACCTTAGAAGGTGTATTTGTAATTGACCCTAATAATTAATATCTTGTTAAGTTAATACAAACAATAAATATATCCAATTATATATTTTTTTCCAATTATATTGACAAAAAATATCCGATTAATAGTAATATTACTCATTTTTTTTGTGTGCTGATATAAATCAAAATTAAAAAATTTATAATATTTTTTTTCGATGAAAAATTACATGTATTTTTACCCTCTCAAATCCTCAAATCCTTGACCCGTCCCTAGGGTTACCTCTCTATCACTAAAACCCTCTCTTTGCCATTAAACAACCACAAAAGGATAAGAGAAAAATAGGTTGAAAGATAGAGAAAGCAATCAGCTTGTTTGGTTTAATTTTTCAAGATTTACTTGTTAGGAAATTGATTTTTTTTTATTTTTCGTATTTTTTTATTTTCATTGAATTTTTTTAATATTGTAAATATTTTTTAAAATTTTTAGATTTACCTAATATGAATACGCTTAAAAAGTATAATATTTGTAAAAAAAATCTTGAAAAAATCACTAAATACCAAAAATATAAAAAATACAAAAAATTTAGTACATTTTTATATTATTGTGTATTTATTAATTTTTTAAAATATTTTTTTATAAATATTTTACTTTTTAGATACATCTAAATAAGATACATCTAA
Source organism: Camellia sinensis (assembly GCF_055761805.1). Classification (NCBI taxonomy): domain Eukaryota; kingdom Viridiplantae; phylum Streptophyta; class Magnoliopsida; order Ericales; family Theaceae; genus Camellia; species Camellia sinensis. The sequence continues at coordinate 175,566,137 of NC_138967.1, forward strand.
AACAATAAAAAAAAATTCTTAAAATTTTAAAAATATTCACTAAAAACAAAAAATTAAATAATTCAATTTTCAAAAAATTAAATCTAAAAAATTGAAATCAAACACAATGAGTCATGTTTTGTATAAAGAGAGACAATGCAATGTACAAAAGAGATAGAAGCTGAAAAAAGAAGCATTGTTAATCAAGAGAGGAGAGAATATATATGACATTTGTCGGTATATAAACACAATAACTCATTGAATGCAAGTAAATTTCACTATAAGATGATTGGTATCTTTGTTTTTTTTCTTTCTTTTTTTTAAAGATGAAAAGATAGATACCATTAAATATTAAAATGAGTTATACCAACTGCCAGTTCATGGGCTAGTCGAATTACATTCTTTCATATCTTAATAATACTAAAAAACTGACAAAAACTTAACAAAATATAGGACACCCTTAATTAAATTAGTATCGACAACATAGGTTACATAAAAAGATTCAAATGACTACTTCACTGTATTAAAATACTCAAAACATATCTTATGACATTATTATTAATTAGTTACGAGATGGAGACATAGTAATAATTAATATCTTGTTAAGTTAATACAGACAATAAATATGTCCAATTATATTTTTATTTTCAATTTTATTGACAAAAAATATCCAATTAATAGTAATATTATTCATTTTTCTGTTGTGCTGATATAAATCAAAATTGAAAATTTTATAATTTTTTTTTCAATGAAAAATTACGTATATTTTTGCCCTCTCCATCACTAAAACCCTCTCTTTGCTATTAAACAGCCACAAAAGCATAAGAGAAAAATAGGTAGAAAGATAGAGAAAGCAATCAGCTTGGTTTGATTTTTTAGGATTCACTTGTTAGGAAATTGATTTTTTTTTTGTAGTTTTTTTTTCATTTAATTTTTTTAATGTTTTACGTAATTTTTTTTTATAGATACACCTAACATAAATACACTCAAAAAATATAATATTTGTAAAAAAAAAACTTTAAAAAATTCACTAAATATCAAAAAAAATTAAAAAAATACAAAAATTCAGTACATTTTCATATTCTTGTGTATTTATTATTTTTTTTTTTGTAAATGTTTTACTTTTTAGATACATCTAAGTAAGATACATCTAAAAAAGTAAAAAAAAAACAAATTACTTAAAATTTTAAAAATATTTACTAAAAACAAAAAAAATGTAAAAAATAAATAACTCAATTTTCAAAAAATTAAATGCAGACAATTAAAATCAAACCTAATGAATCATGTTTTGTATAAAGAGAGACAATGCAATGTACAAACGAGATAGAAGCTGAAAAAAGAAGCATTATTAATCAAGAGAGAAGAGAAAATATATTTGACATTTGTCTATATATAAGCACAATAGCTGATTGAATGCACGTACGTTTTTATTTTTGTTTTGCTTTTTGTTTTTATAGCTGATTGAATGCACGTACGTTTTTATTTTTGTTTTGCTTTTTGTTTTTATAGCTGATTGAATGCACCTACGTTTTTGTTTTTATTTTTGAAAATGCTACAGACCCCAGTACGGACGATCTCCAGTGCCACTCCCAGTGACGTGGCAGCGTGTGATTGGCCGAAATCCAAAAAAAAAAAACTATTTTCGCATCAATCAGGGACGACCCCCAACACCCCCAGCTGGGGCCTAAGTCATTTTTCTTTTATTTTTGTTTTGTGTGTTTTTTTTTTTTTAAGACGAAAAGATAGATGCATTAAATATTAATATGAGTTATACTAATTGCAAATTCATGGACTGGTTGAATTGTATTCCTTTAATAATACTAAGAAATTGACAAAAACTTAACAAAAATATAGGACATCCTTAATTAAATTAGTATTGACAACATATGCTACATTAAAATATTTAACTGACAATTTCATTGTATTAAAATACTCCTTGAGGTTTTAATTACTATTATGAGGCCAAGTTAATCTCATTATATATCGATTTTTCTTTAACAGAACTAAATTTGATAATTCACCTTTAGGGGCTAAGGTTTTGCAATATCATATATGAGAAAAAAATATAGATAAAAGGTAATTTAGTCAAACCTCAGGGGGGTATCTGTAATTTAGTCAGGGGGGTATCTGTAATTTAGTCAAACCTCGAGGGGTGTATATGTAATTTGCCCATTGAAAAATTACCAATATCTTTCCGTCATAATTTTTTATTTAACAGAATTAATTAAAAAAGTGAGATTTATAACTGTTTACTTATACAATAATAAAATTATCTAAATTATTAATTGAAATAAATTTTTAATATTATTAAAAACTGTTAATTAATTTAATGATTTATTAATAAAATGACCTATTTGTTATGAATTATAAACCTTATGAGACATAATGTAATTTTTAAAACTACAGGAATAATTTATAACTTAAGTAAACTTCAAGAATACCCTTTATTATTAAAATTACTCCATTTTACTCCACTATAATTAATATATATATATATATATATTAATAAAATATCAAAATAAAAAATAAAAAATTTAAGTATAAAATTTGTTACAGATTAATAATTATATATATATATATAAATATTATATAAAATCAATTTATATTATATATATGAAAAATATTATACAAATTAATATTATATTTTATGTAAATACGTAATGATTAATTAAGAATATTCTTTAGGCTTGGTTTGGCATCTTAAAAAAAATTTAAAAAGTCAAAAAATTATTTAAAAAGTTATTAATATTTACAAATTAAAAATATAAAAAAATTAATTTACACAACATTTTAATACAAACCAACTAGTTAACGTGACTGGTACTGAATTGATGGAAGTGCATTTATTGGTCGGTCAAAGGAACAAAAAAGAAAATTAAGTATATATATTCATTACGTTGAAGGGTAATGTTGGGCCAGTGGGGGCCACTACGGGTCCATTTTTGATAATCCAAACCGTTCAATGTGTAGAACTCGTCGAGTACTATATACTTGTAAAAAATCACGTTAATTAGATATAGATAACTACATGAGTAAATCAGTTTTGTATAAAAAATGGATGGTATTATAGTTAACGGTTGACAAAAAAAACTAACAGGATCAGATAGCTATCGATAGCCGATCAATGTGATTTTTTACAAGTATATAGTAGTCGACAAATTCTATATATAGTACGATTCGATTAGCAAAACGGGACCCATGGTAGACCCACACAGGCCAAACAACACAATCCAATTCAAGCCTGAAAAGGTGGCAACAATTTCCTATCTCCTAATCAGACCACTGCTCTGCCCGACTGTACATGCTACTTCACTAACTTCTCCTATACACTTATTTATATAATTTTTAAATACATAATTTTTAAATACATAATTTTTCATAAAAAATTAAAAAATTAATCCAAATATCTATATTTTTTTTCTTTATTTTTTTAATCTAAAAAGATAAAAATACTATTTAAACACCCCAAACATCCTCTTAATATATCAATCCACTCTAAACCACTGCCATTAAAATTATAATTTTATTTTTGAACTGTGCGAATGTACCGCACACCCTACTTTTGATGATTGATGATTTGAAAAGAGGAAAGATATATTTTGACAAATTACATTGAATCCTTGAGGGTTTTGAGTAATACATTAATACCTCTGTTGTTCAATCATTTACCCTCCCTGAGGTTTATAGCCAGCCAAGGTATAATTTTTTCCCGGGCAAATTACATATACACCCCTCGAGGTTTGACTAAATTACAGATACCCCCCTGAGGTTTCAGAAATTACATCCCGCCCCCTGAGGTTTGTATTTTCATAACAATTTGCCCCCTGAGGTTTATATTTCATAACAAATTACCCCCTAATTTCTTATGCAAATATAGCATTCAGGGGGGAATTCGTAATTTCTGAAACCTCAGGGGGACATCTGTAATTTAGCCAAACCTCGAGGGGTGTATATGTAATTTGCCCTTTTTCAAAATATGAAGAGCAATTTATATTTTGAACAAACCTCAAAAAGTATATTTATAATTTACCCTAATTTATATTTTAAAAACTATTCCACAATGAATAAATAATACGGTGTAAATTAATACAGATATTGGTACAATTTTAAAAAAATTTACAATATAAATTGATACAATTTTAACAAATTTAACGCTCTTTTGCACCGCCTGATCAAATGTTTGCTTCTCTGTAATCTCTCATTCAAAGCTATTTGAGCTGAGAAGTTAGCGAGCGAGCGAGAGAGAGAGAGAGAGAGAGAGAGAGAGTAGATTTTAAGAATATGCCTCCGAAGAAAAAACTCTGTAGAAATTTTCAGAGTGGAAGGTACGCCATTTATCTTCACCGTCCTCTTCTATGGCTTCTCGTTATTTATTTATTTATTTAAAAAAAAATTCTTCGAAATTGCATTAGGGTTTCATACTGATAAACAGTATTTTATTTTATTTTTCAATTTCAGAATCAATCTATGCCTCTTCTTATTCTTTAATTTTATTTATTTTTCTAGATGTCAGTATGGTGAGCAGTGTAAGTTTCGTCATGTAGCTCAACAACAACAGCAGCAAATGCCCAATCCTGTTGGATTTGGCGTTCAGGGCAATGATTTTGGATCCAAACAGAACCACTTCAAGGTTCTTTCTTTCCCTGAATTTGTTGCTATGTATTAGAACTGGTACATTTTTATTTGGGTGAATTATGCTAACTTACCTTGAAGTTTGATGATGAAAATATAATAAGCCCCACAAGTTTGACATAATTACATTGAGCTTGTTAAAGTTTTAATTCACTTACACTCCGTTTGGATAAACAGATCGCAAGGTGAGAAAAGAAAAGAAATGATTATGGTTTCTCACCATTGGGTTTGTTTGGATGAATAGAAGAGAAAAAAATAAATGATTATGGTGTCTCACCATTGGGTTTGTTTGGATGAATAGAAGAGAAAAAAATAAATGATTATGGTTTCTCACCATTGCGTTTGTTTGTTTGGATGAATAGAAGAGAAAAGAATATGGTTCCTCACTTATCTTGATAGAATAAATAAGAGAAAAGAAAAAAAAGATATTTTATTCCATTTTACCAAAATAATCTTGAAAAAAAAAGCTATTTTTCCAACTTCTTCCACCATAGGGTAATTTTGGTATTTAAAAAAAGTTTCATCAAATCCATTTCTTTTTTCACCAAATCTCACAACTTTTGGTGAGAAATAAAACACAACTTTGGCGTGAGTTTTTTTCTCACCAAACCCCTCCATCCAAACGGAGATTTAGGCCCGTTTGTTTGAGGGAGGCGATTGTTAGTACGGTGAGATTGATTGAGGAGATTATAGGTGATATTAGGTTTTAGATATAAGATAAATTACATTTGTGCACTATATAGAGAGAGATATTAGTTGGTTGAGATTAAGGCCTTGTTTGGGAACAAGCTATTTTAGTAACTTTTTGGCTTTTTAACTAAAATATGAGGTAAAAAAACTAGTATGTTTGGGGTGATTTTTTGACTTTTTACGAAAAGATGTGTAAAAAGTAGAGAGAAAAGAGAATCTTTGACTTTTTGGTATAGGTTATAGGCTTTTTAGTTTGTTTAGTAACTTTTTGGCTTTTAAGCTAAAACAACTACTTGCCAAACGAGGCCTAAATCTATGAAATTACGTAAAAGTCTTTGTTATATAGAATGTGACTTTATTGTTTTTGTAAAGTGAGGGGCAAAATAATCTTTTTACCTCCAATCTCATGGTATTAGATTTCAATACCATCTCACCTATGGGATTGCTAGCCCCTTCATTAGAGGGGTTTTATAGTCTCATGAGACTCTTAATCCCACATCAATTTTCCAAAATAAACATGATTTTTGTGGACCCACCTCATTACTAAACCAATCCCTTCATCTCTCAAAACAAACATGGTCTTAACACCCCATCTTTTATAGTAATATGGTAGTCATATAGATAGAAAAATGACATTGTCACGTTTTTTATACTAAAATATATACTTTATTTTGTTTATCTTTGTGTTTTCACGCTATATGTATTAGTTTTGGTCACTTTAGTCATACTAAAAAGGAGGTCAATATAATTATGCTAAAATTATGGGGCTTCTTGTATTTTTTTCAATCTTTAGGGGAGGTCAATGTAATTTACCCATTTTATTTATTTTTTTGATGTAATATGTAATTATGTATAATGTCAGTGAAGTATGGCATGTTTCTCTTCATAGTAACTTGGTGTTAACACTTATAGGGACTCATGTTTATATTCTTGTTGGTTGAAATTATTTTCTTGTGCATCAGCCTTTTGAAAATAAGTGGACCCGTAATGGTGGCTTGCAAGTATCACAACAACCTGATAATCAGCCTCTGACAGCTAATCATAAGTGAGTTCTTGATCAATGACTTATACTTCTCTTCTTGCAGTTTTATATCTTTGCTGTTTATGTTATTTCATCTTCTTCATTGGTTTATGTGAAGAGTAATGCTAGAGATCCTAAAAGTTTTATTAAATTTCTATGGGTCCCACACCCATATGAAATATTTGGTAGAAAATTTGGTAAAACTTTTGGGATTTCTAGCATTTTTCTTATGTAAAATATCTGATGAAATACAATTTTGATGTACATATAGATGCACAGATCCTGAGTCATGCAAACAGCAAGTAGTTGAAGATTTTGAGCATGAGAGGCCTCTTTGGAAGCTTACATGTTATGGCGGCCACAATAAGATGTAACTATTACTAGCAATGTTTCTCATAGGCATTTTGAGAAAGTTGGGATTTCAAACTTCCACTAAGAGTTTGAATTCTAAATTTAGTTGGGAAAATGTTGTACATAAATTGATGAGAAGAACTAGGGAACAAATCATACTTGGTGATAGTATTTTTTCCTTTCCTTAGGTCTCGTGTGCGTGCTCTTTTCAAGTCTACTGTAGTCGGCTTATTTCTTGTCATCATCGGAACATATTTGGTAGACCACAGCATAACTATCAAATTCTTGTATGTACAATTCACAGGCCATTGACAATGGAAGTCGACGCCTTCTCCGCCTCCGCCTCCACCTCCGCTGCTGCCGCTTCACCCATTGGCCAACCACCACCACTGCCACTACAACCGCTACTGACTCCTCAATCTGTGAATTCCGAACCCTATGTTGTGTTACGCAACGAGATTTCTCTCTCTACGACTCAGCGCTTGTCGCCAAAAACCGATGAGTACTTTCCCCTTGACGTCTGTGACATTGCTGATTTAATTTCGACGCCGGCAGCGACAACCATGCCGGTTCCGGAACTGGAGAGGACGGTTGAGGGAGGTTTGTTTAGGGTGAATTGTCGGTTCAAGAGCCCTATGATTCAGCTCCATAAAGGTAATATTTGTTCTCTGTTTCACACACCAGTTACTCTTTTTTGTGCACATAATTATTCTATATTTGGTAATTTAGGAGAGAAAAGAAAGGAAATGTTATTTAAGTTATAGAAGAAAAAAAATTGATTTGTCTCATTTGGATAATATGAGAGAAAATAAAAGAAATAATATTGATTTCTCTTTTATCTTATTTTTTGGTTAATCTATACAAAAGAAAAGAAAAGAAAAGAAAAGAAATGATATTATATTATTTTACCAAATTAACATTTATAAGAGTCTGCCTTTTTTATTTCTTCTATATTTGAAAGAGTGATTTTGGTGTTATAATAATATAGCATTTAGTTGGTTTCTTTTCTCTCTCAATTTTCTGAAAAGATTCAAAATAAAGGTTATGAGAGAAATGAGTTTCTTCTCTTCATTTCAGCTCATTTCTCGCCTCTTTATGTATCCAATAACGAGTGATATGGTCCTAAAGAAATGCACTTATTTTTTTTCTTTTTTCTCTCTCCAAATCACCCAAATTCCAATCCAAATGGGGTGTTAATGAATTAATTTTTTTTACAATTTTATTAAATGATTAATATGGACATCAATAGACACAACAAACCTTAAAACTAGGTTTTCATAGTAGATGCCTTTTCAACATGAAAATTCTCAGTACACATTCTTTAAAAAAAAATACACGCATCAGGCCAAAAATATGTAAACAAAGAGGATGAAAAAAAAAAAAATCATTCAGAAATACATAACCAAATAATATGTAATTAGTTCTGAACTATAGAACAGAAAATATATAAATGGTTCAAAAAAATAGATTAAAAAATATGAATATAATTTGGAAGTACAAAACCTAAAGATTTTTCTTCGTTCGGTAGCTGTATGTCGAAAATTTATATTTTATTTGGAAATACAGAACCGAAAATTATTGTTTATTCGGTTGTTGATTGCCGAATTTTTTAAATTTATTCGGATAACCAGTTCCAATGGTTTTCATTCTCTTCCTCAAACAATATGAAACGAATAACTTAAATAATAAAACAATAACACAGTTTATGCAGAATAATAGTAAAATAATAACTGAAAATTGTTGATTTTTGAAAATTGCATACCTTAGAAAATTGAAAGTAGAGGAGAAGTGAAGATTGAGAACTAAGAACTGCCTAAGAGTGAACATTTTCGTTATTTAGGGTCGATTATCACAACAGCGGGAGAGATTGATGCAGATGTGGCGCATAGGATTAAGGCGGGATGGTGTATGTGGAGAAGTGCGTCTGGAGTATTGTGCGATAAACGAATACCCACTAGACTAAAAGGTAAGTTCTATAGAACGGCTATTAGACCAGCTATGTTGTATGGGATGGAGTGTTGGGCAACCAAGAAACAACATGTAGATAAGATGAGTGTGGCTGAGATGAGGATGCTAAGGTGGATGTGTGGTAAGACTAGACAGGACAGGATTAGGAATGAGTGTATTCGGGAATGGGTAGGAGTAGCACCGATAGAAGATAAGTTGAGAGAAAATCGTTTGAGATGGTTTGGTCATATTCAACGGAGACAAACAGAGGCAGTAGTGAAGAGATGCGATACTGTAACGATAGATGGAAGTATTAGGGGACGGAGTAGGCCTAGATTAACGTTGACTAGCGTTATAAATAGATATATGAATCTACTTAATTTGACTAATGAAATGGCCTTTGATAGGGCCGCGTGGAGAAGAAGGATTCATGTAGCCGACCCCATTTGATGAGACTTAAGGCTTGGTTTGGTTTGGCTTTCCTTAGAAAATGTTGCAGAATGTTGAAGTTGCTGGAATATTGCTGGAGAGTGTCGGAAAATGCAGTGTGTAGGGCACAGTTTAAGTTTATGTTTAGGGGTGTGGTGTAGGTTTATATTTTGTGTGGCATGTATACATAATGTTTTGGGTTTTTATGTTGATGTATGTACATATTATGTCTTAGGGATATATTTGGAATATTTGATGTGTGGAATGAGTAAAATAAAAGGTAAACCATTTTTGTAAGTGTGTGCATAGAGAGCAAATGGCATGTGGAAATAGAATTACTCCAATTGTTTTCGTATTTTGATTAGAATTGGACATAAAGGTTTTATGTTTTAACATAAATTACACTGACTACCCTTGCACTTTATCTTTTCAATTGCTACAGTCAGCCACTATGTTTTAAATCAAGTTCTAATTTCACCCTTCCATCGTCCTACCGTTAATAAAACTAATGGAAATTGTAAGTGGAGGGACTAAAGTGAGACTTTGGTGAAAGTGTAAGGAATAAGGTGAAATTTTAATAAAAGTATAAAGGGGCTAACAAGACAGCAAAAATATCACAGATGCTTTAAACGACAAGTTTTGTCAACTTTGTTAACGTTAGACGGATGGAAGGGTGAGATTGCAATTTGACTGAAAAGTGTAGGGGGTTGATTTTTACAATTGAAAGTGAACGCGTTAAAGTGAGATTTTGATAAATGTATAGGGGTACTAAGTGTAATTAACCCTTTAACATAACGTCCTTGTATTTTGGTCCAATTTATACTTCATGAAGTTTGGATTCAATCAAAATGAGGATTATTGGCTTTGTTTGGTTTAACTCTCAAAACACAATTTTTGAAAAAAATTTCCAAAATTTTGTTTGGTTGGAATTTTTTTTCCAAAATCACTCTCTCTCCTACACATCAATTAATCACTTTTTCTCTCTTCTTTCTCCTTCTCAATCACTTTTTTTCTCACACACATTTACTCAACTACAACAAAATATCAAATCATCCCAAACTCTCATACTCCAAAACTATTTCCAAAATATACAACCAAACAAACCAAAAAAAATTTAAACTCTTTCCTCAAGATTTTTTTTGAAAATTTATCTCCTAAAACCAAACCAAACACACCAATTATGTTTTGAATTGAGGATTTTAGAAGTTGTCATGTGTTTTTGATGATTTTGGGGAGTTGAATCTATCTGTATATGTATTATATTTTGATTTAAATTTTCTTCATAGCAATCACTTTGTGAAATTTAACTGAGTGAATTACAATTTTCACTGATTTTAGTGAAACTTGTTTCACTCCAATGAAGTTTCACTGATATGGAATATGTCGAATTAGTGAAATTTCACTGAGTTAATTACAATTTCACTGATTGTGAATAAACCAAATCAGTGAAATTTAATGTGATTAACCACATGAAGATGGTTTTGGCCTGTGGTTATCCACTTAGACCTCTATTTATTAAGAATGAGGTAAATGAATCTACTGTGATTTTAATTTGATTGTGTTTATTAATATGGCATTAGAAGTTTATTGTCATTGGCTGATTGTGGGTGTTACAGAGACACTGGATTTCTGTGATTTTCTTTCACCAACTCGAGAAGAGCAAGCATCACGAAATGCAGCAGTAGAATGTGTCTTTGATGTTATCAGATATATATGGCCCAAATGCAAGGTCTCTCTCTGTGTGTGCGCGCGCGCGCTCATATGCACGCAATTATACCCACATACGCTTGTAAATATAAATATATAAATGTGTGTGTGCATATTTTTCGGAAGTATGGTTTGTAAGAGTAATTTTGCTTACAGGTAGAGGTTTTTGGGTCGTTCAAGAAAGGATTTTATTGTCCGACTAGTGTAATTGATGTAAGTTAATTCCTTACTCCTAGTTGTTTTATGAATATTCATTGTATCACCTGCAAGAATCTATGATCCCATGCTTGTAGATGGTCATTGGTATTGTGTTTCTTCTTCAGTCATGAATTTTCCATTGTTGTTACTTGTGAGCAAGATTAGCTCGTCTCGGTCATGTTAAAGTTTAAAATGTGCTTTGTTTATAAAGTCATGCAATTTGAACTCATCACTACTTGAAAATGCTTGCAATTGATTGTTGGAAAGACAGAAATGTAGAGAACTGGAACCGAGTGTAAGCATTTTGTGCAAGTGATTGTTCCTGATATATACTTGCTTGGACAGAATTGGTGTCAGTTTTTCTTGTCAACAGAATTGGTCAGTTTTTTTCCCGATATAATAATGCACATAAAATGATGATCAATCTCAGATGGTTTTTATGCTAGCAGAGGATGGCACATGCCAATCTGTGTAATTTGACCTGGCTGGACCATTTTGGTTTAAGGAATCTTCAAACTATTTGAGAGAAAAGTGTTCTCTCTCTCTCTCTCTCTCTCTCTTATGAACTTTCATTTGTGTTGATGCACTTTGAAGTGATTAGGATCTAATTTTGCCCCTGTATCTTAATATGGAGCATGTCTCTAGGTGGATTAGAAGGTATCAAACAATGCTGTCCATTTAAAAAAAAAAATGGAAAAAAAAGTCTGAAGGATCAAAGTAACATCATTAGAATAAGTACATAAAATGCCAGTGGAGGTTAGGCTAATGCGAGCATAATTCGAACATGTTTCCATGTTCCTTCATTTGAGATCATTGGGCTATAAGTGGCATTGGAAAACTTCTGTAATTTTCAGTGAAGACTGTGTGGCATAAGCTGTTGACAACTCCAGGTTGTAGGATATCACTTTATGGAGATGTCTGTGACTGAAGATGCTTAATTGCACTGGGGAACATCTTTTTCTTTGTCATGAACTCATGATGTCAAGCTTAATTTTGTTTATACAGAAAGTGAACTTTTTCTTGCTGACCTAATCTACGATTTATCCATACTTTTCAGATGAATTTTCCTTTGACTATTAGGATTTTTTTTATTATTACTTGCACAGATGATTTTCTTCTTGTTCTTATCTAGTTCTGGAATATTGAGGTGTGAACTGATTTTGTAGATGGAAAAATTTAATGATTAAATCACTCAAGCTAGCAACCTAATTGCCAAACTGTAGGTTGTGATTCTGGGGTCAGATTTTATTACTGTGCAAATTGGCTTTCAAGCCTTTACTGGGGCCCTATCTCAAAGAGGCATCGCAAAGCAGATAGAGGTGTGCCTTATTTGACAATTAAAAATTTATTATTATCAACAATTCCTATCAAGCATATATTTTGTGTAACTTGTCAGGCGATTGCAAAGCTACCTGTGCCGATCGTTAAGTTTATAGAGAAGAGAAGTGGTGTTTCATTTCATATAAGGTTCAAGAATCTAAAATTTTCCACTTCTATTTTCATCAAATTTTTCAATAGTCAATGCAATATTCATGAGTGTGTTTGCATTTATGCTGCCTATTTACTTTACTAACTAGGCAAGTTGGTACCTTTATCCAGGTAGGAAGTAAATGGGAAGCATTTGGACTACCATCACCTTTGGACAGTAAAAAATAAGATTTTTATGGTCAGACGTGGTAAAATAGTCAGATCTAGAACATTTTCTGGTCATCAACTCAGTAATGAGTTAATTTGAGATGATTCTATGGTGGTCTTCTTTGATATAAACTTTATTTTTTTACCATCATTTTGTTCTTGAGATGTTAAAATTGTTTTTCTACAAGTCTTATCAAAATATAATTTCTGTTTTTATATTTTTATCTGTAACCTTTATTCATCAATTAGTCTTGTTCCAACTTTCAATGATAAATTTATCACTATAAATATATCTTTAAAAAATATATTTCTACTACTTACACTTTCTACATCATATTTCAATACAAACAAACACAAATAAACTAAAAACAATTCAAAACTAACAAACAAAAGCCAAGATGTCTCACTCATTTATTACTTTTTTAATTTATCAATATCATTACTAGTACCAAATGATCATTCTAAAAACAAAAAACATACATCTAAAAGGTTTCAAAATTTTCTCATGATCAAAACGATGGGCAAATATGTAAAAATATTTCACTATGTACTTATGAGTAATAAGTCTATTCCATAGGACCTACTGCTAATTATCCCTAATAGGAGTTTTGATTTTATTCATTTGTTTTTTAATTTTTGAACACAAAACTTTGTTGTCATTACATTCTTGTATGCACCAAATTGATTGGATGTATAAATACTTCAAAGGGTTAACTGAGTATTTATGGTTACAACAAATATCATCCCCATGATTTCTTGTATGACATGTAACTTAGGAAGATTTTAGCCAACCTGCTAGGCTATTTCTTCATTCACCTTACTGCTTTTTAATCTGTTTTCTTGAGTAGATACAAATTAAAATATTGAGTGTTTATCTTATCGTATATGTGTTGCATCTTTTTTGTCAGTTTTGATGTGCAAAATGGACCAAAAGCTGCTGAGTTCATAAAGGTTTGTTCTGAAGTCTCTTCTTGCACTATAATATTCTCATGGCTGATATATGTAGACATATGTATATCTATGCACATATAGTTGATAAGTTTCTCACATATACAGTAAAATTCTCACTTACGTTGGATATGCATGAGTTCTTTCTATATGGTTCCTGCAATTTTTAATATACATGTGATTCTCTTTCAGGATGCCATATCTAAGTGGCCCCCATTACAGCCATTGTATTTGATCTTGAAAATTTTTCTGCAACAAAGAGAGTTAAATGAGGTGTGGATTCATTTACTTGTTGTGATTAGTTTTCCTACAAACTTTTCCTTTTGATTTGCCTAATTTTAGAGTCCTAAAAATATACAGGTGTATACTGGTGGAATTGGTTCGTATGCGCTCCTTGTGATGCTCATAGCAATGATGCAGGTAATTGAATTAGAATAAGTTTTAGCCTGTCAAATGTTATGATCTATGAATCAGATCATACAAGTTTCATCCTGGTTGGCACTCTGAAATGGACAGAAAGACATACCAAAACAAAAGAATTATAGGAGTCTACTCCCTCCATCCAATTTTATTTGTGTTACTTTCATGTTTGGAAGTCCCATTTTATATGTCAGTTTGAAAATTCAAAGAGTTTAATCATCAGTTTCCCATATTATCATTCTTTAATTATGTTATGATCCCATGTCCTAGGTCAAAAGGTATTTTTTAAAATTTATTATGATCCCAATTTTATTTCTGTTACTTTCATGTTTGGAAGTCCCATTTTATTATGTTATGATCCCATTCTTTAAAGATACTTTTCTTAAACTATCTGCATGGTCACGTTTGGATGTCTATGACATATCCAAAATGGAGTAGGGGTATCTTTGCATCAAATCCTTAAAGAATCATTTATCTGTCCTTTTAACTTGAGGGTTAGTGGAATTTTACTCATATTAGACAGATAATGCACAGCTTCTAACTGTTGTTTTGTCAATTTATATAACTGGTCTTTATTCACTTGTATGTTTCAAAAAATGGTAGTAATCTCAATATATCATAGGATCATATGTTAACTGTTAGATAGCTTGATATACAACAATGCCCATTTCCTAATAGGTTTAAGCTTTTGGGACAATTGATGACTTAACGTGGTATAGCTCAGATTTAGAGAGGTCTTGGGTTCGAGTGCCTCCGTTGACATTTGGTGTTATGGTCCCCGTTTGGTTTCTTATTTTCTGTTTGGTTGTTTACTTCTTCTGTTTGGTTCTTTGTTTGTCTCTCCTCGTGCAAGACGGGATTGCACGTGAGGGGGGTGTTAGATAGCTTAAAATACATGGTTGGGCCCATTTCCTAACAAATTAAGCTTTTGGCACAATTGGTGACTTAACATTAACTTATATATATGTACATGTATTTTTAACTTATCAATACACCATTTTACATATCCAAATTATCCTTGCCAATATTTCTGTGGGTTGGCTAATGCTTTCTATTACCCTTAAAACTATGATACGTACTAGTCAAAAAGTTTGGACGGGTATTTATCAATGTCTTTTTATTTTTCATACACGTGTATAAAATTAAGCTACAGGATTAATGGGCTATGCATGATCCATGTCTATTGTAAACACTGGTGGCTGAGATGTACATTTAGGTTATGAATTCTGAACCTGATTGTCATGATGCCGATCCAAGAGCCAAAACTCCCAAGGCTTGGGGCCAATATGGATGAAGTGACATGAAGATTGCAAGTCCATATACTTGTCCCACATTGCTTGGTGAAGTGTGAGCTTTGGACCTTCATTGTTCAATGCATTTTAAAGCAGTGCGGGCCTAGCCCAAAGTGGATAATATTAAACAATGTGGGTCTAGAGGTGTTACACTGATGATTTAGGCATGGTCCACTGATATCAGAAGAGTAACTCGACCTATGTGCTTGGCTATTGGAATGGGGTGGGCGTTGTTCAAGATATCGATTATTCATTCTTCGTATTGCTTCGAAGTAAATGTTGTGTTTATTAAGCTATGGTTAATATGAACTGTCTTTTTATTAAACTTTGATTAATTTTCTTTCCTTTTGCATGATTTGTGAATTTTCCAAATGGTACATTTCATTATACAGAGTGTCCGTGAGCAGCAAGTTTCTCCAGAACATAATTTGGGAGTCCTTTTGGTATGTTTTCCCCAGACACTATACTGTGTATTCTTTCACATCTCCTGTAGTGATTCATATTTTCATCGTATGGCCATGTGAAAATGAAATTCTTGTTGAAGTCCAAATTTTTTTAGTTCGGCTTATTTTTGTCTGTGAACTTTTTTTTAATTTTAAATTATGTCAAATTTATTTACATTTTAGATATCTCGACTAACCGATCCTAAAAATAAAAAAAAAATGTTTTTTTTAAAGTATAGAGAAGACAAAAATAAGCTCATTAAGCTTTTTTTAATTTTTTTATTATATATATATATTTATATATAATTTAGCTTAGTTGCATCTTTTAACTTTTTTCGAAATTGACTCAATATTTTTAATTTTTAGAATCATCTAGTTGAGATGGACCTAAAATGTGGAAAATTTTGACTCACAATTGAAAAAAAAAAAAAAAATAGAAAAGACAAAAATAAGCTGACTTCTAAGTGTTATAGCCAAAGGAAAGAGCTACATGGGTCAGATGTATCCCTTGATAATGGATAAGTTATTGTTCTTCCTTGCTCTCCATTCATTTGGATGTTGCTGGAGACGCAACATGATGTGCAATAGAAAATGGCTTTTTGCACACATGGCAAGGGCAAATGTAATATGGGCCATGGCTTGCTTTTGTTTAGCCTAATCATTGGGTTTTCAGTTTGATTGGTTGGCAATTTTGCATTTAGGACATTGGTAAATTTATTGATTTCTATGTTCTTACTGATGATGGGTTATTTTTGGAAGCTAGGTTAAATTTTTCGATATTTACGGATGCAAATTTAACACATTCGACATTGGTTTGTCTTGCGATGGGGCAGGCACCTTCTTCTTGAAGAGTAACAAAGGGTAAATATTTTTCAGGAGCAACAAATAGTACCGTGTTTTACCTTCTGATATTGAGTTAGGTTGTCGATTTTGATAATTTGATCCTTGATTTTGCTGCCCTTTCTAGGTTTTTGGTTGAAGAAAGTCCATTTCTTATCGCCATTGAGGAACCACAGCCACAGGTTGTCTTGAGAATTTGCTAGTTTTGTGTTTTCATTTTTTGCAGGAACTGTTTGGGGGATCATAGAACCCAGACACTGGGGTGTTGTTCTAGCTGGAATGAATGTCCTTTTATTTGTTATTATTGATCTGGTTCAATCTTGAGCGGGTTGCAATTGGTTGGCTAGCTGCACGTTAGAACTTATCTGGAACACCCAAAGATCATGTTTGTTTGGACGGACGTGACCTTGGGATTGGACTAATAGTGCAACAAAATATATAATTTTATGTTTGGTTAAGAAAATTGGGGTCTGGGCTAATACTATCTAGACATGATATCCTCCCCATGGGGTACTATTGAATCCGAAGAGCGAGAGTGGGATACAAAACGGGGGACTAAGAAGAGATTCAGACTAATTGGCTAAATTACAAAACTGATAGGATTTTGTCAATCCTTTTTATAATCTCTCTTCATAATCATGGACCAATCCCTATTTTTGTATTCTTTGCATCGCTTTGAAGCTATCTAATAAAATCTGATTATTTATTTATCCAAAAAAAAAAAAAAAACATGGACAAATCCATACATGATATATGATACACAATCCAAAGGGATTGATAATTCTAGGACTAATAGCTCTAGGAATGTTAATCTTACCTAATTAGTCTGCCCAAACAAACATGGCCAAATAGTCTTCAAGAGAATTTGGAGCTATGCCTCTTATAATCTGTGCAGCCGGAATATTTTTGCTGCTCATTGCAGTCAGAGTTGCATGAGATACAAAATATGGATCTGGGTGACCCTTGCCCCCTTAAAACAATAATCCTTTTCAGGTTGTTGACTGGAGTTCTTTTTTGTGTGTTGATAACAGGCGCTGGAAAATGAGATGGGGAATAAGTCATTTAGCTTTTTCCAGGTTTGATCTCCTCGATTTCATTGTTCTGTCTCTGTTTTTTCTCTTACTTGAGAGTGTGAATAATTTTTGTGGGTTATCTGGGAACTTGGTGTATACCTTGACGTCTGATCATTGGATTTGTTGTAGATGTGAGTTATTTGTTCAGTATTTGATTTGGATTCATGATGTTCTAATATTTGTTATGGAAACAAATTTGAAATGGTTCAAAAAGGGTGGCAAGTGTGAGATATAATGTCCTTTATGGCTCTTCTAGTGTGAGATATATTGTCCATGTTGTGTTTGGATCTTGGAATTGTGGAGGGAAAAGAAAAAAAAAAAAGGGAAGAGAGAGAGAGAGAGAGAGGCTTTTACTTTATTTTGTTACCTTTGGGTATCGTTTGGTTTACTGGAATGGAATGGTCATTTCTTAGTATTTCTATTAGATGACCATTTCATTTGCAATGCATTTTCACTCATTTTTTTAGTGAAAGAAACATGAGAATGGACATTCTGATGGTATAATCATTTCGTTTCTCGTTCATTTCAGTAAACCAAACACTAGCTTACATGCCTAGAGCCAAACAAGTTATCCCATGCTATTTGAAGAGGGGATTCCTTTTTTTGTGTGCCAGGGAGGAAGAGAAATGCTGAAGACATATGGACAAGGACCTGTTAGAGCTGTTATTTGTTTGTTTTGTTTATTTCACTTATCTCTTAGAAGTGTGCTCGGGAGGCACATTTTGGTGTTATGACTTAATCAGTTTAAAGTTTTATCAATTCATCTGTTTTGAGCTCTCTAGCTGCACCCCAAGTTTAATCGACACTGGAACATAAAAGTCCACTGAATCTATTTTTTCTTGTTATTGCTTCTTTAGGTCAGATCAGCTTTTGCCATGGCTTTATCAACACTGACAAATGCCAAAATCATCTTGGGCCTAGGCCCCGACAAGAGCATTCTGGGCACCATAATAAGTCCAGACCCAATACTATTGGAACGGAAAGGCAAGGTCAATGGGGAAATGAGATTTAATCACCTGCTACCCGCAGCAGGAGAGCCAATGCTGCCCCATTATGGTGATCAGCAGGAAATTTATCATAGTTGGCGGTTAGATAATGAGGTGGATGAACCACTTCCCATAAGAAATGGGGTTGTCGAGGTTGATAATACTACACGTTCCTCTGGAAAGAAAAGGAAGGCCTTTGAGGAGGAGAAACTTGTTAAGGTGAAAGAAGAAATGTTAGAGACATTGTCAAGATGAAAGTCATGAGTGCTTTGAATTTATGTCGTGTGGCGGTTGGAAGTTGAGTCGTGGGTAGAGTAGATTTTGGAACCGAGTAGTTAAAGTGTTGGCTGGTCTTTGTTGCTGTGACTTCAATTTTAAGCTGACAAATTTAAGGAGGTGATGAACTCCTGTTTCCTGGTTACATAATGTTTTGTTTGTTTGGACCAAAAATATTTTTTGCACTTTTTTTGCGTTTGGTACGATAAAAAAGTGAAGTCAACGGAAAACAAGCTTGTTTGGACGAAACCCTACCATCACTGCTTTTCACACCACCTCTACTACCCCACCAGTACTAGCACATAACTTTTAAAGTTGCAACCCAGCGTAAGAAAACGTTTTCCGCCTAGAGGGGGGAGGGGGACTGAACCCTGAAGCCACTCTACAAATCCCTATCTGTTGTGCTGTGGCTCAAGCTCAAGAAGAGTCTTTTATTGTACAGTTATAGTTTCAATGCTGCTGGATAATTGTTTTATTTTGCCTCAAGGTTAATGTATGTGCCTTTGATGTGACAACATTTTTGCCGAATTTTCTATGTGATTCAGTTTTTTTTTCTTTTTGTCTATTTAATAATTTGGTGTTTCTTCATGATGAATACATAATATTAGAAACTAAGGGTTGGTTTGGATAGATGTGAATTTCAAATGCATACAATTGACCTTAGTTATTCAATGAGAATAACTCAAATTTATATTTAATTTGATAATTTATATATGAAGTTTAAAATTAAATTAAATAATTTTATAATGATGAATTTGAAATAATTATATAAAAATTTATATAATTATTTGAAATTATGCTGAGTATTTTCTTCTTAACTTTAAGGATCCTACTAAAATTTATTGCATAATGCCTTGAATGGATACTGGAATATTTTATCAATTCTTCATATCCGATGTGACTTCTTACGTGGCATTATAGACCTCAAGATCCTCCATTCATGTGATGGAGAGGAGAATCCTTAGCAAGCGTACTTAATAGTCGGTGGTCTGGGATAAATTCATTTGGTGTCTCAATTCGATGGTCATTGATTACAAAGTGGGATCTAGTGTGTTTTTGTTAGCTTTTTGGTAATTTTTGTTTAGAATGTGAGTTAGTTTTTTTTATATTTTTACTATTTTGATCTGAGGTTAAAAAAATTTATTTGGATTGGATTTTTTAATTTTTTTGACTTATGTAAAATAAAAAAATAAAATAATTATGATTTAAATGTGACATTTTTTGTCTTATTGATTTTTTTAATCTATTTTATTTTTTTGTTACTAAAATAATCAAAGTAACTTATGTCAAATATAACCTAAATAAACAATTTATTTACTTATTTATTATAAGATGTTACAATATTTCTCCACTTTATTATATATCTTTTCCTACCAAAGCAAAAAGTTAACTAAATTCCAAAAGTCCAAGAGTTGGGCATGGTTTGGACTAATAATGCCATGCATTATGTTTTAAAAGTATACATGTTTATCACTGGTTTGGTTAAATAGGTTTTATCATTTATATTCAAGTAAATTACAAATATATTTTTTAAAATTTATTTAAAGTATATATTATGAGTGATTTTGCTTACATCATTAGGATACTTTTTTACACTTTTCATATGAGTTTGAGTGATTCTACTTACACCACTAGTTAACCTCTTTACACCTTCCATCTTATTACATCACTAAAAAAAAATAATTCTCATTATACCTCCAATATATTATCAAAATTAACCCTAAATTAACTATTTCATCTTTTTACACAACTAATTTTGGTAACACGGTGCTAAAGAATTTACATTATTCCGGTATTATAATGCCGGACAAAATAGATCTCTCCAGCATTTTGTTGCTATACATTTACAGAGACACTTTGTTCCAAACAATGATATTTTAATTTGTAGTGGGTCTGTTCGATAATATAACGCTAATTAATTTGAATTAATCTAGTGCTATGTTACCGGTCAATATTTTTTTCCTAGCAATGTTACTGTCCAATTAGATGATAACAAGAAATTAATTTGGGCCTCTTGTGAAGTGCATGTTCGGTGATACATTGTTATACAAATGGCATTACTTTAGTGTCATGTTGCCAAACTACAATAGAGTTGTCTAGACCCCGTCGCTGTGCATTGAAAGATTTACTTTTTCCTTAAAGCATCCATAAAAAAAATTCATAAATCAAACACGCATCCATAAAATCATACATAAAAAGTATCCATAAAATTATTCATAAAAACATCAAGTGTACGAATATCCATAAAGTATCCATAAAATCTGTCATTGTTTGCATTCATCAGTCAAACATATTATCACAATTCATCTTGGTAATTTGTAGGTAATTTTTTTCGCCCTTAATAGAAATAGACATCTACACTATTTAGAACTTGTCAACCTCAATCATTCTCATTTGATCTTCTTGTTGTCTCTATATAAGTTTTGGTTTTCTGTTATTACCTCTCGCAACTGATGTATTTATAACAATGACAAATTCAGTCTTCTTTCCAACATCAGAACAGAAGGATTTGTTCATGACTACATTTAAACGCCAAATTATTAATAAAACTCAATACAAATTAAAAATAAGAAAAAATCATATTCATTAAAAAAAAAAAAAAAAACTTAACAAATCTCGTCTGTAATGAATTCATGACTAGAGTCCACTAATAAATCAGTATTTATGTTGCAATGAATTAAAGGGGCTAGTATATGGGGACCTCTCTCTTTTATAATGATCACTCGAAAATGTTTTTAATTAGGGGTATTTTGTGACATAATCGGTAGGACATCTTTCTTTGCAGAGTGCAAAGAATTATTCTTCCATTTCTGCTTCTGCAAGTATTTCCTTCTAGAGTTCGTCTCTGTTCTTCGAAGGATTTTTCCTCTTCGATGAAAATTCTCTCCATTCTACGATATCGCCCTCTTTCTGTATATACTGTCGACTTATTGTTGGAGAGTGGAGTTTTTCTATATTTGGATAAAAGATTCTACCGTTGGTTCTGGTGAGATTGAAAAATCTCGGGTTGGTAGTTTAGATCTTTTTTGTGCATTGAACCATGGCATGAAGATGAGGGTTTCCATCTTCGTAGAGCTCCTTTGCGACAAGTATGTAGTATGGCTGATAGGCTAGTTGGAGAAGAGATTGGAGGAGTTCTAAGAGTTGTTCTTTCGAGCATGGGCATTGTGAATAGGTGAGAAAAACATTCTTGGTATAAAAACGAGAAGAGGCTTGGCCAGGGATGGATCTAGGATTATGACTTTGGGGGGGCCAAAGTACGTTTAACCTCTAACCAATAAAATTTGAAATTCAATACCAATTTCTACTAATATGAAAAAAAATCAATAATGTTACGATAAAATATTGAACTATATATTCCTTGTCAACATAGTGGAGTACCAAAAGATGATCATACAGTTGAGAATATTTTTTTGCCCATATTCACTTACAAAAAGTAGTAACTATTTCTACATGCATTTATTTACTAAAATTAGGCATCTTCAATTAAGCTCGACGCTCTTTCATAATATCAAAAGTATGAATGATAGAGTCTACATCAAACCCTCGAGTAATGTTTTTTTCAATGCACGTAATCAAATAACTAGTCAGAAAACCATCTTTCATCACATTCCTAAAAGTCATAAAATATATGGCAACAGAAAATAACATTTAGATTTTTATCCAAATTCTAAGAGGAAATCAACAAATCATAACCTAAAAACCTATTCAGTTATCAAGAAATCACACAACACAGTACCTTCCAATTATAATAAATCATAGTATTAAAAAAAAATTCACAATATTTAGTTAACAATTATACCAATAACAATTATCAGATATTCATCACAACTCCTGGTTTCTCCACCCTATGCCAGCCTCTCTGCCACAATTTCACCCAAAAAAACAACCAGCTTGCATTGGCCCCACATTGTCATTAAATTATTATTTATTTTTAAAAAAGTTCAAAATCAATTACTAACCCAGATAATGTTAGAAGTGGTGGGTTCTGATGTGTGTGTTGAAAGAGTGTATGTGTATTTATTTTTTCGATTGACATAGTAAAATAAAATAGTGATTGGAGAGAGGAGCGAAATCTATTGACAATAGGGGTGTAATTGTGGGTTATGTGATAGGAAGTTGGGGATTTGGGTTGTCAAGTTTGGGATACCAAAACTGAAACTTGGGTTGAAGATTTCTAATTGTCTGCAGGCTTATGGGTAACCAACAACAACCAATAACAAATTAATGGCAAAATAATTGAATTATTCAATCTAAAATCACAATCAATCATAATATTCAGTCTAAAAACAGAATAATCACATTGAAGCTGAAGGGATATCAGATAACATACCAGTGAGAGTCCACGGTTCCACTGTCTATGCCGACCAGCTCTAACGAAGTCCGACAACAAAGCTTCTCCATTTCTTCCCTCATCTCTTCGCTCCTCTCCTCTCCTCCGAATCACAACAAGTCTTTCAAATCAGTTCTTTTCTTTTCTTTTTTTAATCTTAGTGCTTTGTTTGAACAAGCTTCTCCAGCAAGCCTTATAGTTTATATATTTGTAAAAGTTTCATATTTTACACTTTGACCCATTAAAGTTTCTAAAATTTTGCTTTCATCTTGACCTAATTTAAAAAATACATATACATGAAATTTAAAATAGATTATTATATATGTTAACTAATTCAAAAAAAAAAAAT
Organism: Camellia sinensis; assembly: GCF_055761805.1. Lineage (NCBI taxonomy): Eukaryota > Viridiplantae > Streptophyta > Magnoliopsida > Ericales > Theaceae > Camellia > Camellia sinensis. The sequence goes on from NC_138967.1 coordinate 175,589,686, forward strand.
CCAAATAGTTTAAAAAATTGAGGGACTACTCTATATAATTTTGAAATTATCTAAAAAAGAGTTGGGAGTGCGAACTCCTATAGTTTTAAATTATTTTAAAATTTCTAATATAATATATGATATTTTTCAAATTTTTGAGGGTGCGGCCGCCTCCCTCCGCCCTCCCTAGATCCATTATTAGGCTTGGCGATACATTTTGTAGTGGTAAATAGTGAACTCACATCAGTTGTACAAGGCCTCCCTATCAGTTAAAAAACCCGGTGTGACTGGGGGGCGGTGTATTAATATTAACAGCGCCCCCCCTCCTGCTGATCTGAGCCGTCCATTGTTGTACTTATGGACACGTGTATGGATAGGGTTAAAAGAAAGTCACACCCGGGCCTTGGTGTGAGTACTTTTTATTCCTTTGTCAGATAGTGCTATACACGTGTCATTTTTCTGGTAGTTTGCGTGGTCGTACTTTAAAACTGTTTAGAAAATTAATTTTATGTATTTTTATTTGTAATGTTCAGGTGAATTTAGGAGGACGATATAAGAACTGGTGTTGTTGAAGGTGTTTCAGTAAGTGATTTCAGTTGTATTAAACTTATGTTGCCTAATTTATTTTTTCAGTTGAGGTTAAGATACAAACAAAAGAGTATTAAGGTTGATAAAATATTCTCCCCTTTGGGCGCCCAATGGCAGTGGGTTGGTCAGAGTAAATGTATATGACAAGAGGTTAGATGGTAATGACAGTTTGCAGGCATACTTTGTGTTTCCCCATGGATTGCCAGTGCGAATTAGTGTATTATGAGAATGGTTATTGTTCAATTAACGACAAACAGGTGCCATGGATAGTGAAGTATCGACTTGAAGATTCTAATATTAAAAGAGGGATTACATATTATGGGAATGGTGATTGTTCAATAATAAAATCACTTAAAATATTAATTAAAACATATTTTTAATATCATTAGAAACTGTTAATTGACTTGATAATTTATTAATAAAATAGACGATTTATTATGAACTTTTAGAAACTTTAAGAGATGAAATATAATTTCTAAAATCATAAGAGGCGATACATATTCTAATCAAATCTCATGAGATGTACTGGTAATTTACCCTTATATTTATTGGTTATGAGGTGTAGTTTATATGAGTAACTTTTAATTTTTAATTTTTTTTTTTTGAATTTGTATTAGATTGTTTAGTGTAATTTTTATTTATAACTTACTAGATAAAAATAGTTTAAAGAAGGTGAAAATAGTTAGTGAAAAGGTATTTTTGACCTTTACTTTCATATTAATAGTTTTTAGTAACAAAAAATTACATCAAATAAGCCTTTAATGGGTTCATATGAGAAGAAAAAATCTGGGTTTTTTTGTCTATTTTAGTCAAAAAAATAAAATTAATTTTTTAACTTAATAAGATAAAATATCATAATCAATCCATAATTATTACATTTTTTTCTTTGACAAAAGTGAAAGAATCAAAAAGTCCATTCCAAACTAAATTTTTTAACTCCAAACTAAAATAATCAAAAATTAAAAAAAAATAAAAAAATCAATCTACATCCCAAATGAACCTAATATTGACACATTAGGTAATAAATAAAATACGATGAAAAGAAAAATAATTACTAGTGTGGCTGTCAGATTTTTCTTTTTTTTAGTAGGTCCACAAATTACACAAATGAAGAAGAGGAAATTACAATCCGCTGTATCTTTTCAAAACAAATTTTAAATTAATGATAAATTTAACTCCAAATTTTCAAAACAAATTTTAAATTAATGATAAATTTTAAATTAAATTTATAAATTTTTTTTTTGGGGATGATTTTGTAAATTTTTGTAGGTCTTACCATTGACTCACAATTTTCCGAACTCACAATTATCTGTGGAATAATGTGGACTGATAATCATCACTTGCTTTAGATGAATAAAGAAAGGTTTTTGTTGTTTGCACCACTCCACTTTGCTAGTAACTTATTAAACAAGGCATGTCAGGACCTACTGCGGTGTGTTAGACCAACATTATTAGCAAAGGTTATATGCTGACAGCTTGGCTAATCACATACAATAATCTTACTTCCTCTTTTCCAAAATAATGCTTCTTTATAATTATTACATTTAAAAAAATTAATTTTTTAAAACCATTCTTTTGATAGTACATTTTTTAGGAATATCAATGTCATAATTATACTTTTTATATTGTTTATTAATTTAAAAAAATGGCAAAATAAGAAATTTATATTATTTTTGTATTTGATTTTTGAAGAGGAATTAATATTTTAGGACAATGAAAAATAAAATAAGGGACTAATATTTTGAGACGAAGTGAGTAATAATAATAGGAAGTTATAATTTTAAAACTCTAAAAAGAATTTTAATAATGTAGTGAGAGAAAAAAAATAAAAATATAAGCATGCATATCATATCATATGTAGATTTCACTCCTTATCATATCGCTATAACTCTTTTTAAAATTTCAAAATTAAAATTCTCCATCATTATTCTAATAATCTAGGAATGGCTTCCCTCCTGTTTAAATTTAGGCCAAGTTTGGCAACCTAAAAATAATCTATTTTTTTATCTTTTTTTATCACATCACCTCTCTACTTTTCTGCACATCTTTTCATAAAAAGACAAAAAGTGCACTTATTTAGGTTATCCCAAACAATCCCTTAGACTGTTATCTGAACCTGTGGTGTCAACTGGATACTCTCTATTTCGATAATTTAAAATATGAATAATGTTACAAATTTTAAAAGTTTTATTAAAATATTTAATAAATGTCTCATATAGGTGTGATGCGGCCTCACACACCATATAAGACATTTAGTAAAAATTTTAATAGGACTTTTATGATATCTAGTATTTTTGTTAAAATATTTATTTAGAGAGTCCCTATGTTATGTGGTGTTTTAAAAAGTTAGTAAAAAATTGAATTTTTATTTTTTTTTAATTTATTTTATCTTTTTATGAATAAAAAAATATGAGAGGTGATGTGACCCAAAATAGATAAAAAGTTAAAAACTAACTTCTTTTTTTTGGGCTTCCTAAAAAATGGAAAAAAAGAAAAAATAAAAGAAAAGTCAATAGGTTAACAATAGCCTGTTTTTATCATGATTGTTATTAAAAAATAAATAATTTATTTTCAAAAACATATTTGTTATTTATTTTTATTTTTTTTGAGACGAACGCACTAAATCTAACCTGTTACAATTATCAAATTGATTTAATTTTTATCAAAAATAATATATAAAAAATATTTTATAAAATAAATAATTTAAATTATTAAAACAAAACTCATAATTAAATCTATTCATAAGCAAGATTAATTTATCACTGATGCTACAATTACCAAAAAAATCGATAACTGAAATCACCGCCGTGAAAAAAAATATTTTCATTTATTGATGCGTGCATTTGTGTCAGTGCAAATATTTTGTTTTATATCAGTAATTTTGTTGATAGAAATTTTCGGACCTAGTTTGATTTGGCTTTGAAAAAAAGATTTTAGAGATTTTTTTTTTAAAATTTTGTTTGGTTTATAATTTTTTTAAAAAAGTTTTCAAAATTACTTTCTCTTTCCTACACATCAATCAATCACTTTTTTTCTCTCCTCTTTTCTTTTCAATCAATTTTGCTCTCACATACATCTACTCAATTACAACAAAATATCAAATCATCTCAGGTGGTGTTTGGCAAGTTGGTTTGTGACTAAAATAGCATAAAAGACAAAATAGGCTATGTTAGCCACAACAAACAAAACATCACATCGAATCCATAATCATTACACTCTTCTCTTACAAAAAAAAAAAAAAACTAAAAAAGTCAAAAAGCCAAAAATTCAAAAAGTCTTTTCTAAATCAAGCTTTTTAGCCCAGGCTAAAATAGCCAAAAAAATCAAAAAATTAAAAAGTCAACCCACTTCCCAAACGGAAGCTCAAACTCCAAACTCCAAAACTATTTTCAAAATATACAACCAAACAAACTACAAAAATTTCTAAAATATTTTTTAAAAACTTATCTCCCAAAGTCAAACCAAACAAGCCCTCAGTGTTTATATATTTTTCTTTAATTTATTAGTGTTGCCCTGCTTTTAGATCTTAGAGCATTTTCAATGATAAATGTTATAATAGCATTGTTATTATTATAATTTGACAATGAATAATAGTAAATTATCAAATTATAGCAATGTTATTCTAATTAGGGATGGAATCAGGATTCCATCATTGGAGGGTTAGTAGGAAGATATTAAGAGAGTTTCCACACGAGGGAAGGTCCGATTGAGACATATTTAAATTTTCTTTTTTCTTCTATCATCTAAATAACTTAATTAAAAATTAATTATTACAATATTGATTAAGCTTATATCTCTCCGCATGTGCTCAACCAAAAATGGTGGAAGAGGATCATTATGGTTGTGTTTAGATCATAAATTTGAGTAATGATAGGAAATAAAAATGTGAGAGAAATGGAGTTAAAATTTAATTTATATTTTATTCATACTTCTCATATTTTATCTATTATTTTCACAAATCTTTACTTAAATTCCAGATCTAATCATAACCTAAAGAGAAAAATGAAGAGAGGAATAAAAATATAAATAGAAAGCCATGAAATAAGAGGGGGCCATGTATCAAAAATGGTTTTACTTGCTATTAAATTGCACTATATCTATAAGGAGTATTGCAAGGGGGAGGGATGGGAGGTTGAGTAGTTTCATCTTTGATTCTAATGGTCACATGTTATTTTGGTAAATTTTAACCAATTTTTTCTCCAATTTTATAAATGTTGTTTGACTATAGATTTTTAGTGATTTTTTTTTTTTTTTTTTGGTCTTTCATGACATTTTAAAAACTTTTTTGAATTTTTTTTTTATATATTTACATTCTATTTGACTAGACAAATATAAAAAAAACTAAAAAAAATTAAAAATATATATAAATATAATTTATCCCACCATTCACATACCACTACAAAATAAAAAATATAAAAAATTAATTTCCATCCCAAATCATTCCAAACACCCCTCACCCATTGATTATTTCCAAATCCTAAAAAAGAAAGAAAAAAAAAATGAAAATTCATTTCCATTCGAGATCCTTCTATTCTATTCTATTCTATTTTATTCTCTCTCTCTCTCTCTCTCTTGATCTCCTCTCTTTTTTGACCTCTCTCTTTGTTGATCTTTCATCTTCCATTATCTCTCTCTTCTACCCATCAAATCTCTTTATCGATTCAAGTTCGTAACTCATTCATGTACTCTGATTTCCGGTCTCGCCCAAACGCACTCCACTCGATGATTCATTCTCATAGATGAGTCCGATTTTTATTGCCTCTTCTCTATATACTATTAAACCGACAATATACCAATTACAACAAACCTCGAATTCCCATCTATTGAAGCCGAATGGGGTGCTTTTTCTAGGTTGCTGAAATCTTTTGTTGTGAAATTTTACACATAACTTGGTAATATTAGGGTTTATGCATTCTTCTCTATTTCTAGTGAGATTTGTCGGAGCTCCTCTACAAGTATTTTTTTTTCCTTTTTTTATTCTTAATATTTTGTTCCTACAGTTTTTATCTTTTCTCCCTCATTTTTTTTTATGGTTTTTTCTCTAAAAATATTTGTTGTATAATTTATTTTTGAAAATTTCTATGTAAAAATTTGAAAGAAATTTTTCTTGGTATTCTTTTGTTCAATTCTTGTTTATTGTTGTTGGTTGTTTGATGGTTGGCTGTTGTTGAGCTGACTAGTTTGGCAATTATCAAAAGAGGAAAGTTGGGAATTATGAAATTTTTTTTATGAAAATGATCATGAAAGATTTATAATTTTTGAATTACCTTAATTATGTGTAATATTTTATTCTAAATGTAATTTAAAGATTATAAAACTTTTATAATTATTTTCATAAATTTTTTTTTATGATACTTAACATTATTATTATCAAAACTCTTATCAAATTTGACATCAATTATAGCATTGATATAATTTAACAGGAGGTATGGCAGGCCACTACAAAACGTATTTTGTGACAAATATTTGTGACAAAATATTTCAAAAAAAAAAAAAAAATAGTAAAATACTTAGATGTGTATTTTTGTCTAAATATTTTACTATTTTTTTAATTTTTGACTAAATAAATAGTAAAATATTTGTCTAAATAGTAAAATATTTGTGACAAAATATTTCAAAAAATAAATAAATACGAAAAATATATTTATTTTCTTTTTTTTTGTATTTTTTGGTATTTAGTGTATTTTTTAAAGATTTTTTCATAAATATTATACTTTTTAAGTATATTTATGTTAGGTGTGTCTAAAAAATTTTTAAAAAAAATTACTTAAAATGTTAAAAAAATTCATTAAAAATATTAAAATACAAAAAATAAAAAAGTAGAATTTTTTGAAAATTATTTTCTGAAAACCAGAACCAATATTTTTTTATACGTTTTTTTTAATAAAAAAAGGGGAAAAAAACTAAAAAAACTAACTTTTAATCAATTTTTCAAAACAACCCATTATGAAATTATCATCTGATAATAAGATATCATATAGAACGGTCTTATTTAAATGTAATTATTTTATTCAATTCAATTCATTAATTATCATATCTGATAGTGAGGTATATTATACTTTTATAATAGGTTATAATTATATAGGGATATCATGTGTAAATGATAATATGCTATTATGTACTAAATTTTTTCTTGCGGGCTCATTGGATTTTGAAATGGGTCTATTTGAATTGTTCATTTTAAAGTAGGTTCATGTCAAATTAATTTTATTTTCACGAGTATGTGTTATATATGTATCCATTTAGGTGTTTTTTAAGGTTTAATTGTATTTCAGTTAGGCGATAAAAAAAAAAAAAATTATATTACAAATGAAATCTTTCAGTGTAAGTATTGCATCATATAAAAAAAAATTGCATTTCATAAAAATAATAATAATAATAAATTAATTAATTACTTAAATTCCACTGTCCCACTTATTTGGGATTTTTTTTTTAGGTGACATGTTGACTGTTCAATGGTTCTCTCTCTGTCTCTCTTTCTTGCAAAACCAAGAGATCCTGCTGTGAACTTAGGTCGTTTTGGTATTTCGGTGAGAAATTTTTCTCAGTGTTTTTCATATTTTGTGAGAGGGTAAATTATACTTATAAATTGGGCCGAGCTGGGTAATGGGCCGTTATGGGCCACGTTGCAAAGGACTGAGTAAAAAGGCCATGAAGTTAGTCCGGCCCAAGAGAGGTGTGAAGTTAGTCCGGCCCAAGAGAGGTATAAAGTTACTCCGGTCCGAAAGAATCTTGAGGTTACTCCGGTCTAAAGGAAGCTTTGAACATAGCTCGGTTGCCGTACTCAAAGATTAGCCCGGTCTTGGCTTATCGAGGTTATCTCGGCCAGAACCTTACTGTTTGATAGCTCGGTCTGATCACACTATGGTTGGCGCTAGGAGAAACCTGGGTAAGAGCAATGAATGGAAGAGCCGAACTAAAGTTAGCTCGGTCTAGTCTGCGGCTTAGCATAAGCCATGCTTACCTCGGTCATAGTGGAATCCGACCATGGTAAAACCATCTCACTTGGTTTAAGTAGTGAGGAGGGTGTTGAAGGATAAGCATTATCTTTCAAGAGTATGAATCCTAGGAGGACTCTACATGGAGGAGTAAGAGTCCTCCTTGGATTGTGCCTCACGGAACCTATAAAAGCTCATAAACATCACCTATGGAGAGGTAACACACAACTTTGATTCTTGAATACACAGAGCTTTTGTCTTTGTCCATTTTTCTGACTTAGGCATCGGAGGGGTTTCCGGCACACACCTGCCGGCTAGCTCACGTTTGTGTTTTCAGGGAGTAAAGTGACGACGTTTGGAGAAGCGCAGACTTGATCAACAGGATTATACGAGAAGGTTTATTTCTTTCCCGTACAATTGGCGCCGTTTGTGGGAATTCAGACAAGAACAAAACCTCTTGATCAAGCTTCTCATTTTTAGAAGCAATGGCGCACAACGAAGATTTGCCGCAGGCCGCCATCGACGGACAAACACCAGAGGGGGGTGCAAGGCGCGAAGGCCTACCTTCTATCCCTCCCATGGCGAACTTAGAGCCACAGCAACAAAATCCCAGGAGGGATACAAGGGGGAGGAGGTGGACTAACAGCCCCCGTCACTCTCGTTCACGAAGTCCTGACAGAAAAAAACGGAGGATTGATCCTCAAGTTCTGGAGGACCGTGTAAAGGAGCAAGATGAATTAATAAGGAAGATGGCGGCGGACATAGAGGCCATGAAGCGCCAGATGAAGGGAAAATGAGTGGCGACAGGAGAGGGGCGCAAAAGCAAAACGCCCTATCGCCGCTCAGAAGACCGTGGAAGGCATTCCACACCATCGCAAGCAGAGAGTAGGAGCCTCAGGACAGGCGATACTCAATCCAGAACCTCCAGAACTCGTTTCTCCAAGTCTGAGAGAACGAGATCATTGAGGTCTTACACAGAGGGAAGCACCTATCGACCCTCGCGCTCTCACCAGACATCATCTAGGAAAACGGAGTTGCCCAAATCATCCGATTTGTGGATCATGCTGGAAGAAAGGGCACGATTGAAGGAGGATACTAGGGCGCGCGACCCTCGAAGGGTATCTGCCCTTTAGCGGTTGGCTCCTCGGACGCATAGAAGCGTCGAGGTTGGAATGCCATTACCACACCCTGCCTACGAACCAACGGACAAAGCATTTGCAAGGCTGCAGACCTCACCGTTCGTTCCGTCAATAGAAAACGCGCCCTTACCTTCAGGCTTCCTTCAGCCCAAATTCACCACGTACGAGGGGAAGACGGACCCCTATATACACCTAAGCCACTTCCGCCAGGTTATGGCGGTATATCGGCGAAACGAGGCTTTGATGTGCATCCTCTTCCCATTAAGCCTTGGTGATCTAGGTTTAACTTGGTTCGAAAAACTTCTAGAAGGCAGCATAGCCTCCTAGGCACAATTGGCGGAGGCATTCGTCACGAGGTTCAGAACGAACACCAAAACCCCGGTGGAGATTGACCAGTTGCTCTCCATCGACATGGGTGAAAAGGAGACACTAAGATCCTACAATAGTCGCTACTGGGAGACATTCAACCAAATTGGGGACTGTCCCACTAATCTCACCATTGCATAATACAAAAGAGGTCTTCCAGTCGGAAACAGACTAAGGGACTCAATCACCATGACACCGCCCCTCACTATGGAAGCCTTGATAGAAAGAGTGCATCAGCACATCAGGGTGGAAGAGGGTGGCGCCTGTGCAAAAACAAAATATGGCACAACCGCAGTACCAGATAAAAAGACCGCAGCAAAGATAAACACGGTAGAGCGTCCGAACAAAAACGGACGAGGCAGGCGAGACAACGGAGAAGACCAGGATAAAAGATGGTTGAGAATCCGTACTGCCATAACCACGGTATTCAAGAAACCGATCTATCAGATTCTAAGTGAAATACGCGATGAACCTTTCATCAGATGGCCATCAAAGCTAGGAGAAGCACAGAAAGACTACGACAAAAGGTCGTGATGCACCTTCCACAAAGAAAAGGGGCACCGTACTGAAAATTGCATGCCATTGAGACAGCATCTGGAGGAGTTAGTGGCAGCCGGTCACCTGGATAAATACATTGAAGGAGGGACGCAACCAGCCCCCCAGGATCACAATAACCCCAATGGAATGCCAATTGACGCCCCACCTCAAGGTGTGATCAATGTAATACATGGAGTATTCGAACCTGAGCGTGTATGCGAGCTCAGAGGGTCGATCAAGAAGGCTGAGCACTTAAGGGAGGTACTAAGTGCCCAACCTACCATCAAAAAGGGGAGAACGGAGGCCACGAACGTCATATCTTTTTCAGACAAGGACTTGGAAAGAATATATTGCCCTCACAACGATGCACTGGTCGTCACCCTCCACATCAAGGATTATGACGTCAAACGAATTCTGATAGACCAAGGCAGCTCGTGTGAGATAATGTACTACGACACCTTCAAACAACTGAAATTGGAGGACAAAGACCTGGCACCGACTGTATCCCCCCTGATCGGATTCAACTCAATGCCAGAATGGCCAGTCGGCAAAATTATCCTGCCAGTCAGGGCAGGAAGCGTGACAAAACAAGTAGAATTTTGGGTATTGAAAGTCCCTTCCACTTACAACATAATCTTGGGAAGAACACGACTCCATGCCATGAAATCAGTCGCATCATCCTACCATCAAGTAATGCGGTTCCCCAATGGAACTAGAGTAATTGAAGAGGTCTTTGGAGACCAGATTATGTCTAAGCAATGCTTTGTCACGGCTAATGGCAGCCGCGCTGCCAAGGGATATGTTCATTTGGTGGAAGAACTTTAGAGTAATGAACTGTTCGCAGATGTCGGCAGCGCAGCTGATCAAAAAGCGGTGGAAGATTTGGTAGAGGTAAGAATAGATGAAAAGAACCCGGATAAGTTCTTTTTGCTCGGTTCGTCATTGTCCAGTACTGAGAGATTGAAGGTCTTGGAATTCTTGACCTCTAACATCGAAGTGTTCGCCTGGACACCCTACAACATGCCAGGCATTGATCCAAACTTCATCTGTCACCAACTCAATGTCCACCCATCTACCAGACCAATCATTCAACGCACTCGTAGATCGGCACTCCACCACGTCGAGATAGTGGCGGAAGAGGTGGGAAATCTGCTAGAGACAGGAGCCATCAGAGAGGTGCACTATCCCAGATGGATTTCCAACACAGTCATGGTACCAAAGAAGAATGGCAAATGGCGTGTATGCGTCGACTATAAGACAGTCAACAAAGCATGCCCAAAGGACAGCTTCCCCCTACCATGGATAGATCAATTGGTAGACCTGACAGCGGGGCACAACCGACTTAGCTTTCTGGATGCGTACAGAGGCTACCATCAGATTGCCATGTACGAACCAAACCAGGAGGTCACGTCCTTTACCACTCCAAGAGGACTGTATTGCTATAAGGTCATGCCCTTTGGCCTAAAGAACGCAGGGGCAACATTCCAGAGAATGGTCACCAAGATGTTTGAGCCGTTGCTAGGCAGAACAATGGAGGCTTACATCGATGACATGGTGGTCAAGAGTAAGGATGAGAATGACCATCTAAGGGACCTAGGTGAGATGTTCCAGATTCTAAAGAAGCATAAGTTGCGCCTTAATGCATCCAAGTGCGCGTTCGGTGTAGGATCTAGCAAATTCCTAGGCTTCCTAGTGACCAACCGGGGTATTGAGGCAGACCCCTCCCAGATCAAAGCTATTCAGAATCTAGAGAGGCCTAACTCAGTAAAAGAAGTGCAGCATCTCACCGGCATGGCAGCTGCACTCAATCGATTCATTAGCCGGTTGTCAGACAGACTACGACCATTCTTTCAAGCATTAAAAGCCAAGTTCGAATGGGACGAAGAATGCGACCGCGCTCTGGAAAGCTTGAAAGAATACATGCCCTCTCCACCATTGCTGGTCACCCCAATACATGGAGAAGAACTCTTTCTGTACCTGGCAGTCTCTCAGCACGCAATTAGCGCAGTGTTGGTCCGTGCGGAAGGAATTCAACATCTGCCCATCTATTATGTCAGCAAGACATTGCTGGGTGCCGAAACAAGGTATTTGTCACTGGAAAAACTGGCATTGGCCTTGATGATGGCCTCAAAGAAGTTGTCGCACTACTTTCACGCCCACACCATAGTTGTCCTCACAGCTTTCCCATTAAAAGCTCTGTTTGAAATGGCAAACTTTTCTGGGAGAATCTTGAAGTGGGCGGTAGAGTTGGAACAATTCGACATCAAGTTCCAACCCAGAACCGCGATAAAGGCCCAAGCTTTGGCAGACTTCGTCGCAGAATTCACCCCAGGAAGCCATCATATCTGCCCAGTCGACCTGACTGATACAACCAAACCAGGGATAGAAGTTGACACCGGAATAGCGCAACCGCTGGTGCAGGATATTCAGTCAGACCTCAAGGCAGACCAGAATAAAGATAGCAAGGAAGAAGCGAACTAAGCTACACCGAGCCAAGACTCACCAACAAATAAAGACTTGGTACAATCAGATAGCGAGGGGCAGACAGCAAGCATGGACCTTGAAGAGAACACCAGCAACATTCTTGACCCCACGACATCATCTGACCCCTCCACTTGCTGGAAGTTGTTCGTTGGTGAGATGTGGAAGCTCTTTGTGCATGGAGCATCCAACCGGCATGGTGCAGGACTTGGCATCAGACGGTCTAGTTGTGGAGCAAGCAATCAACCTTGGCTTTCCAGCATCAAACAACGAAGCAGAGTATGAAGCACTTCTTGCAGGACTCAAATCAGCGTTCTACATGAAGGCCACCGAATTAATGGTCTACAGCGACTCACAGCTGGTGGTAAACCAAATTTCTGGCGACTATGAAGTAAAGGATGACAAGATGGCCAAGTACCAAGAATTGGTCAGAACAGAGATCAAGAAATTTGAAGTAGTAAGGATAGAACAGATTGTCAAGGAGGAAAACAGCAGAGCAGACGAACTAGCAGGCTTTGCGTCAATGGCAGATACATCCATCCCTTACCCACTACTAATTGACTACCTACCAAGACCAAGCATTGAGGACCCCGAAGTAGAAGAGGTATGTTGTGCCGAATTAGGCCCTTCATGGATGGATCCCATCATACTATTCTTAAAAAACGGTGTCTTACCGAAAGACAAGAAAGAAGCCAACAAAATTAGAGCAAAGTCGCAGCGATTTTGACTCTCCCCATCTATGGCATTGTACAAAAATTCATTCTCAGGACCTTGTCTAAAGTGTGTCCACCCCAGCAAAGTAGAAACATTCTTGTTCGAAATACACGAAGGGGTGTGCAGAAGCCACCATGGGGGAAGATCGTTAGCTTACAGGGCCATTTCGCAAGGATACTGGTGGCCATACATGCAAGCTGACTCAGAGAAGTATGTGAAGAAGTGCGAGAAATGTCAGAAGTTCGCACATCAAATACATCAGCCGGCCAGAGAACTCCTACCATTGACCAGCCCATGGCCCTTTGCAATGTGGGGCTTGGACATAGTAGGACCACTTCCAACAGCACCCGGAAACAGAAAGTTCTTTCTCGCAGCAATAGACTATTTCACAAAGTGGGTAGAAGCAGAAGCATTGGCATCAATCAAAGAAAAAGATGTGAAGAAGTTCGTCTGGCAGAATATCATTACTCGATTCGGCATACCTAAAGCCCTAATATCAGACAACGGCACCCAGTTTGATGGCAGAATCTTTAGAGGCTTTTGTGAAGAATACAAGATACAATTTTACAATTCTACACCAGCATATCCTCAAGCAAATAGCCAAGTAGAAGCATCAAACAAAGTTGTCTTGGATGGACTGAAGAAAAGGTTAGAAAAGACAAAAGGCAAGTGGGCGGAGGAACTTCCTCATGTTTTATGGGCTTACCGCACCACACCTCGACGATTAACATGAAAAACACCACTCTCCTTAGCCTACCGCATGGAAGCAGTAATCCCACTGGAAGTTGGCCTCCCCACAATTAGAAGCGAAAAATTTGATCCAGAATTGAATGGAGAAGCCATAGCATTGGAGCTCGACTTCGCCAAAGAAAGAAGAGAAAGAGCAGTAGTCCACATTGCCTCATATCAACAAGAGTTGTCCAGGAAATACAACAAAATAGTGTATCCAAGGAAATTCAAGATCGGAGATTGGGTGCTGCGCAAAGTGATGGGAAACACCCTGGTGCTAGGAGATAGCAAGCTAGGGCCTAATTGGGAAGGTCCTTACAAAGTGGTTGGGTTAGTAGGCAAAGGGGCATACCACCTAGAAGATAAGGACGGCAAAGCAATCCCTAGGCCATGGAACACCGCCAATCTCAAGTTATTTTATTTTTAGCTTTCCTCTTTCAAACATGTGTAATTTTTTCTTTCCTCAATAAAACAAGTCGATTCTTTTCAGCATAGTTGTTTTCTGTAAAAGTTAGTTTTAGCGAAGTTAGGAACATTGAAAACATTATATTCTAAGCTGGCTGGAAAAACCAACTTAGAGGTTGGCTGGATTAAACCAACACCCTTCCTAAGCCCAGGATAAGGATCCAGGCTGCAGGACGTTTGGTCGGAATAACCCAATACTTCACTTTAGGTTGGCTAGAAAAATCAATCTAAAGGTTGGCTGGAAAAACCAACACCCTTCCTAAGCCCAGGATACGGATCCAAGCTGCAGGACGTTTGGTCGGAATAACCAAACACTTTACTTTAGGTTGGCTGGAAAAACCAATCTAGAAGTTGGCTGGATTAAACCAACTCTTGGTACTCTTTAGCCGAAGTAAGGACATCGGCTAAAAGAGTGGTTGGCTGGATTAAACCAACTCTTGGTACTCTTTAGCCGAAGTAAGGACATCGGCTAAAAGAGTGGTTGGCTAGATTAAACCAACTCTTAGTACTCTTTAGCCGAAGTAAGGACATCGACTAAAGAGTGGTTAGCTGGATTAAACCAACTCTTGGTACTCTTTAGCCGAAGTAAGGACATCGGCTAAAAGAGTAGTTTGCTGGATTAAACCAACTCTTAGTACTCTTTAGCCGAAGTAAGGACATCGGCTAAAGAGTGGTTGGTTGGATTAAACCAACTCTTAGTACTCTTTAGCCGAAGTAAGGACATCGGCTAAAGAGTGGTTGGCTGGATTAAACCAACTTTTAGTACTCTTTACCTGAAGTAAGGACATCGGCTAAATAGTGGTTGGCTGGATTAAACCAACTCTTAGTACTCTTTAGCCGAAGTAAGGACATCGGCTAAAGAGTAGTTGGTTGGATTAAACCAACTCTTAGTACTCTTTAGCCGAAGTAAAGACATCGGCTAAAAGAGTGGTTGGCTAGTAAGCTCAGTCAAATTGCTCAGCTAAGACCAGAATAAAGTATCTCGGCCGAAAAATATTGTGTTTCGTTCAAGTTGTAGTTAGAAAGTAAGCACAAACAGGAAATCAAACCGGAATAAGTGTTGAATACAAAAGATGATTTTCATTGATTAAATTCAAAACAAGTACAAAGGAGGGGCCACAGCCCGGTTACAAAAGCAAAAGAAAAAAGAAGATACAAAATCAGCCATCCTCTTTCGACCCTATGGAGTACTGCTGGAAGATTTCGGCTAAGCTGAGGTTAATGCCAGCTCGGCGATTTAGCTCGGCTATGCCCATTATTATGCGGTATGAGTTGGTGGAAAGCTGGGTTGGGTATATTCTCGTTTGCCTAAGGAATTCACAAATTAAGGGTTGGACTGGAAATCTTAGTCCAGTTTCTATTATTGATAAAAGTGTAAAGGGTACAAAGCCTTGGTTTCCCCAAGGTATAACATCTTTTTTGGCCAAGGTTAGGTGGACATCGTCAGGGATGTTATAATCCCTTCGGAATTCGGCCATGCCACCCGGTGTTTCTACTAAAAACCTATATTTACCCATTTACTCCTAAGTTATGTATAAATTATGCTTGGCGCTAGCTCAGTCGGAAAATGTTGCTGTGTAGCTCGGTTGAGCGATCAAAAGGAGTGCCTGGACAACCTAAGTCTGCAAAGTGAAAAAACAGAAGTGTTAAGCACAGATCTTTAGACCGTGCTACAAAGTAAAAACAAGTTAAGTCCTACTTCGGCTTTGTGAAATGTTGCAGGTCCTATCTCGGTTCAGCAAGGTGCTTGGTAGCTCGATTAGGGCAAGTGATTTGCTAGACCGGTTGAAATTCTATGGGCAGCTTCCTTAGTTCGGTCTGAACTAAGAATGCTGGTTTAGCCCCAAGATAGTTCAGTCGGAATTAAGGCCTTCAAAACACACTAAGTGCAGACTTAGTTCGGTTTGTCATCTCGGCTAAGACAAATCAAAAGATGGTTTTTTGACTTGTTAGAACTACTGCTGCAAGTTTTGGTTCGGTTGAATGGTCTGGCTAGACTTACACATAGCCTAGTCCGGTTGCATTATGATTTTGGATCGAAAACCAGTGTTCTACAGGGTATTACATGTATTCGAGTGTTCTATTGCTAAGTTTTTCCAAAAACATACAAATCAAGTAAGAGAGAAAGAGTGTGTTTTGCAAAAACACACATAACAAAATACAATGGATTGAACAAATATGAAAACAAGAAAAATAAAACAGATTTATAATGCTTACCTGATGAAGATCGAACAGCCTAGAGAATGGGAACACACGGCAGCAGCAAAACACGAGCTTCACAGTTGCAAGGTTGAAGGACAGTGGAGGTTAGAAGAGAGAGAGAATGAGATGAGTAGTGATTCGAAATGGCAAGGGTTTGTTTTGTGTAGATGAAAGGACGAAAAGACGGGAACTGTTCAAAAAACACGAGGTACGAGGGCGGCGTGACAGCTTCCTTCAGCCAATAAGAACATGCCGCATGTCCATGAAATAAGAAGCGTTTCAGTTGCTGTGATTGAAGAGACGTTTTGACCGGACAGGTACAACCCGGTGTGAATTTAGCTCGGCTGGAAAGGCTAAAAGGGTTTTTTACCCGGCTGGAAAGGCTAAATGATTTTAGCTCGGTTGGAATTCTGAAATTTTTTAGCTCGGCTGGTAACAGGTAATCCCTATCATGCTACGCAGATGGAATTAAGGGGCAATTGAGAGGGTAAATTATACTTATAAATTGGGTCGAGCTGGGTAATGGGTCGTTATGGGCCACGTTGTGAAGGACTGAGTAAAAAGGCCATGAAGTTAGTCCGGCCCAAGAGAGGTGTGAAGTTAGTCCGGCCCAAGAGAGGTATAAAGTTACTCCAGTCCGAAAGAATCTTGAGGTTACTCCAGTCTAAAGGAAGCTTTGAACATAGCCCGGTTGCCGTACTCAAAGATTAGCCCGGTCTTGGCTTATCGAGGTTATCTCGGCCAGAACCTTGCTGTTTGATAGCTCGGCCTGATCACACCATGGTTGGCGCTAGGAGAAACCTGGGTAAGAGCAATGAATGGAAGAGCCGAACTAAAGTTAGCTTGGTCTAGTCTGTGGCTTAGCATAAGCCATGCTTACCTCGGTCATAGTGGAATCCGACCATGGTAAAACCATCTCACTTGGTTTAAGTAGTGAGGAGGGTGTTGAAGGATAAGCATTATCTTTCAGGTGTATGAATCCTAGGAGGACTCTACATGGAGGAGTAAGAATCCTACTTGGATTGTGCCACACGGAACCTATAAAAGCTCATAAACATCACCTATGGAGAGGTAACACATAACTTTGATTCTTGAATACATAGAGCTTTTGTCTTTGTCCATTTTTCTGACTTAGGCATCGGAGGGGTTTTCGACACACACCCGCCGGCTAGCTCACGTTTGTGTTTTCAGGGAGTAAAGCGACGACGTTTGGAGGAGCGCAGACTTGATTAACAGGATTATACGAGAAGGTTTATTTCTTTCCCGTACAGTTTGTATCCATCATATTTTAAAGTTTATTAAATAGATTATTGGGAAATTTATTAAAAAATTCTTTTTCAAGTGTTTGTATTTAAATAATAGAACTTATTAAAATATTTTTATATTTTAATAACTTTTATTATTTGGACATTTGATCTGTCAAATTATAATTCTCATATTTAAGGTATTTTATGAATATTTCTACCCTTACAAATATTTTTTGAATGATTAACAATTTAGTAATATGAACATTCATATTTTACAATGTAAGTATTTACATTGACGTGTGAATGTTCACATTGACAATGTGAATATTTATATTGACATGTTAACATTCACATTGATAGTGTGAACGTTCACATCACGGAACATTCATACTGTAAATATGAATATTATTAAGGGTATTTTGGTAACTATGTCACTCATAGGACTTATTGGAACATAAGAAAATAATTTGGATTAAATGAAACATAAGTAAATGAAAATAGATTTATGAAAAAATATCCATAGATTATTCATATAAAAAATTAAATTAATTAAATATTTATAACCCCATAATAAGAGTATATTTATTTTTTAAAAAGTAAACGATTAACAAAATTTTAATAATTTTTTTAAGGGTAAATTACAAATACATTCCCTGAGGTTTAATTATACGAATCAACCCTTGTAATTTTGAAAATTACATTCTATCCTTTGAAATTTCTAATTTCATAACAAATTGTCAATTTTATTAATAAATCATCAAGTCAATTAACAGTTTTGAATGATGTTAGAAATATTTCAAGTAATAATTTAAATAATTTTATTATTATATAGGAGAACAATTATGAATTTTATTTTTTAGTTAATTTTGTTACATAAATTTTTTTAATAAGGAGGTATTTGTAATTTTTTAAACCATAAAAGAATCTGTATGTTAAGCAAATTTTAAGGAGTGTATTTGTAATTTATTATTTTTTTAAAACAATTAAAATTTGATCATGGAATTGCAAATTTTTGATTAATTTAATTTTTTATATTTATGATATACTTAACAAACTATAAAATATAAATTGCTTGGATTATCAAAAAAAAAAAATGCTCGGAGAAAACCCCACCACCAAAAATAAATAAATAAATAAATACAGCAGCTTGCCAGGATCCCTGATCCCAAAAAGGTACCATTCAGTGTGTTGTTTTAATTTTTTGGAAATTGAATTTGTTTATTTTTCATTTTTTCTTACTTTTACTGAATATTTTTAAAATTTTAAGTAGTTTTTTTTACTTTTTTAAATGTACCTTACTTAAATATATTTGTAAAAAATATTTTAAAAAATCAATAAATATACAAGAATATGAAAAATGTACTGAATTGTCGTAATATTTTTTATATTTTTGATATTTAGTGAATTTTCTAAAGATTTTTTTCATAAATATTTTACTTTTTAAGTGTATTTATGTTAAATGTATTTAAAAATTAAAAAAATTACTTAGACTATTAAAGACTTCAATGAAAATAAAAATACATAAAAAATAAAAAAATTCAATTTTTTTAAAAATAAATTCTAAAGATAAGAACTAAGACCATCCACGCCAACCTTTTCAAATTTTTAGTCAAATTAAAACTATTTTACTATTTTAGCCAGTCACCTCTTAGCACCTATTACATCAAACTCTTTATTCTAACTTATTATTATTAAAATATTATTTTCTGATTGTGTTTGCTAATTTTTCTTTTTTTATTAAATTGATAAGTTATCTGCCAAACAATTCTTAAAAAATGCAAAAAAAAAAATTGCCATTGACCGGCCGGACTTTCGGCAGACATCCGATAATACTAATCTAACGATGAATAGTAATTCACTTATTGTAGCGAAATACTGTAGTAAACATAAATTTTGACGAACTAGAAACGAATTTGATGCAATTCTACTTTCTTATTTTCAAAAACACTTTTAAGAAAATCTTACTTTCTGATTTTTCGTGTTTTTTTTTGTTTTTACTGAATTTTTTTGATATTTTGAGCAATTTTTAAAATTTTTAGACATACCTAACATAAATGTACCTAAAAAGTAAAAAAAAATTTGAAAAAAACCTTTTAAAAATTCACTAAATTCCAAAAATACAAAAAAAAATACAAGGATTCAGAATATTTTTTTGTATTTTTATGTATTTATTAATTTTTAAAAATATTTTTTCACAAATTTTTTACTTTTTAGATACATCTAAGTAAGGTGCATCTAAAAAAGTAAAAAAAAAATGTTTAAAATTTAAAAAATATTCACTAAAAATAAAAAAATATGAAAATTAAAAAACTTAATTTTTAAAAAATTTAATTGAAAAAACTCAAACTAAACACAATAAATTTTTTTTTTAAGTTTTTTAATTAAAAAATAATTTTGAAAAGGTTGATCAAGATGCCCTAAACAAACTGATTGTCTTGCCACATTCCTAGAAAGAATTTAGCTTTCTGCAGGAGAAGTTATTCTATGCTTATGTGGCAGTCCAATAGTATCTTAAATTAAATGCCATTGGTCTATACAATTAGACCTAATTTTAGGTTGGTATTCGAAAGGCGAGCGGATCCTCTAGAGTTAATTCTCTAGAGTGATCTCCTAAAGTGGTTGATCGAACGGCTCAGAATCAAACTCACCAAAACGACGTCGTTTTGGTGAGTATTTTGAAAAAAAAAAAAAAAAATTCAGATTTTTTGAAGTTTTTTCTGTAGATCAACAATGGCTTCCATTTATCATCATCATCACAACCCAACAACCCAAATCAGATTAACTCAAGTCCCAAATCGCAAGACAAAATTAAATCAAAGCTAAATAAATCATCATCAACATGTAAAAGAAGTAGTTAGCAATTCAGAGTAGTGGAATTTATGACAACACATCTAAAACTTGTTGATAAATTACTAACCTCAGAGCATTGGAAGTCACTAGCACCAACTAACTTGACCGAATCGACCAAACCACGCATCGTGTGCTGCGAATCCGCACCAAACTGCACATACTGATTAAGAAACTCATCATCCACAAGCTTCTTTCCATGACTCGATCGATCCACAACCTCAACATCAAAAGCTCCCGATTCGAACACCGGCAACTCCTCATCCTCTCCCCTCCCCATCACCGCCTCCAACCTCTCTTCCCCAATCGACATCCTAATCTTGTCCGAATGCATCCGAACCCTCCCGGCTTCACAAATCGAGCTCCGCAACGTCTCACTGTAGAAGCACCGAAACCAGCCTCCAGTCCGGTGATGGGAGAGCGAGGATTTGAGGAGATCGATCCGGCGAGTGAAGCCGTTGCCGAAGTAGGATTCGCAGGATCTGAAGGGGACGTTGGGGTTGAGAGACCATGGGAGGTACGACGGAAGGATTGGCCATGGTTTTGAGAGGGAGAAGTTGTGGGGGTTATCCGTGAGAGTGTGGCCGTTCCCGGTGAGAGATTGGTGGAGCTCGAAACTTTCGCATTCCATTGTTGATCTGCAAAAAAAAGCTTCAAAAAATCTGGATTTTTTTTTTTTTTTTTTCAAAATACTCACCAAAACGACGTCGTTTTGGTGAGTTTGATTCTGAGCCGTTCGATCAACCACTTTAGGAGATCACTCTAGAGAATTAACTCTAGAGGATCCGCTCGCATTTGAAAGGGGGCGGCTTCTTTCCTATCTGTCTACAGGTTGGAGAGTGATGTTGGGGCCAGGACAATAATTTAAACGGTTTAATGCGTCGGATTGTTAGGTATATTATTTTTATAAAAAATTATGTTGATGAGATATCGATAATCATTTGATTAGATTATATTTATATTAATAATTTATTTTAAAAATTATACTTTTTTCTTTGATACAAATAAATTAATCAAATAGCTATTGATATCTAATTAACGTTATTTTTTATCTAATTAATTTACTCAATAAACTCTATATATTAATGACTTAGATCATTAAGATAGGTTTAGAGTAAAGCCCACCATGGGCTTACTATACCCTCCGGTTTGCAACCAGACTGAAGAGGAACCTCTCCCAAATTGAAAAATTAAAATATAAGAGCAGTTGTCCTCACTGCCTCAAATTGAAACCTCGCTTGAGAACTTAATTTTAAGGTTTAAAAAGAAAATAAAGAGTTATTAAAAAAAAATGAATTCTTAATATTTTTAGAGATAATTAATAATTTATATATTACTAAATTACTTTATACGGTAAGTGAGATTCACATTATTACATGATATTTAATAATGTAAATTATTAATTGTTTATATATTTTTTCTTACAGAAATGTTTCAGACCTCTAAATCAAGAGCTTTAATAGCTTTAATGTGGTTGTAGGTCTCACATAATGGCATGTTTTGGCTTTCTATTTTTTGTTTTTAATTTTTCAACTCATTAAAACTGATTTAATACTCCAAATTTAGAACTATCAATTACTGTTATTTTTCTTATTAATAATTGGACTTATATGAAGGAGTCGATGTCATGGGGTCAATAAGGACATGGAAAAAAAATACTTCCCTATCTATAGACCCAAATGAAGAGTCTAGATCCTCTCCAACCAACATCCCCAGCCATCCCTCCTGTTAAGGGTCAGGATTTGACCACGTCACTTTGGTCAGAGTCTAGGCTCAGATTCGGACTCCTAACCGACGAGTCCGGATCCTCGGCCGCCCTTTCCGGCGGCCGAGCCAGCAGCCCCCCAAAACGACGTCGTTTTGGGGGTTATTTTGATTTTTTTTTTTTTTTTTCTCTTCTTCTTCCTCGTTGCAAAGCCGAACCAGAGGGAGGGGAGGGAGAGAGAGAGGGGGAGGGGAGGGGAAGGAGAGAGAGAGGAAGGGAGAAGAAGAGGGAGCACCGGACTGGAGGGGGCCATAATCACCGGGGGAGGAGGAGGAGGAGGAGGAGGCGGAGGCGGAGGCGACGGCAGATCGGGCGACGATCGGACGGCTGGCGAGCTCCACGACCTGCGACGGCGAGCTCCACGACCTGCGACGGCGAATCCGGACCTGCGACGGCGAGCTCCCCTCCCCTCCCCTCCCCTCTGCTCTGTGCTCTCCCCTCCCCTCCCCTCCCCTCTGTGCTCTGGTTCTGCGACAAAAAAAAAAAAAAAACGAAAAAGCCCCCAAAGCGACGTCGTTTTGGGGGCTGCTGGGAACGGCTGCCCAAAAGGGCGGCCGAGGATCCAAATTCCTAACCGACACCCGGCTCTCTCTCTTCCTCTCTTTCTCTCTTTGTTCTGGAAAGAGAGTCAAAATTCACCTGTTATTTTGCTCTTTTCTCTGTTGGGTTTGAACTTTTTCTCTGTAAATATTGATGGTTTTGGCCAATTCTTGTTTTTCCATCATTTTCTCATCTGGGTCTCTCAATTTCTCTTGGTTTCTTGGCTTTTCTTTGACTTGGGTTTCAAGTAGATGCCAAAGGACAAAGAATTGGTTGAACAGGGTTGACAGTGGCTGTTTGTTTGAAGAGAAAATACCCAAGAGTTCAGGTATCACGCTTGAAATTTTCATGGAAATATGATGTTATAGCTTTCTGTTTGTTACTATCATCTACAATTAATCTTTCTCAAGTTCAAATCCAACACTCAAAATTTTACTATAGCATGCCGCTATCTCTCTCTTTCTCTCTCTTCATTTTGTTGAGTTCTTGAAAAACGAACAGAAATTAGTGTAAAAGTATACTTGAACATTCCTAATTGCTCCTGTTTGAATTTTTCAACAAGATAATGAGAGAGAGAGAGAGGGACAGACCGTCGATGTTCACTGTTGACTTCGATTCGCCGCCGATCATCGTTCACCAGAGCTTCAAAGAGGGAGGGAAAAAGTGAATGGAAGGGAAGTTGAATGGGAGGGAAGCTCTGATGCTGTGTTGAATGAAAAAAAAATCAAAATTTTATTTTATTTTACTTATTACCGAGCATCTAATCTGAGCCGTAGACTCCAGCCAAAGTGACGTGGCAAAATCCTGGCTCCTTGACAAGAGGAATGGCTGGAGAGATTGACCGGAGAGAATACGGACTCCTCAAATGAAACTGCAAGAATATTTCTAATAACAAAAAAAAAAAAAAAAAAAAAATTAAAAAAGCAACTGCTTGTGGACGGCATTAATATGCCAAACGAAGACTTTTAAAAACTTTGCCTCCAACTCAAGTAAGATGCAAAGAAATAGCTCTCATTCGAACATGAAGAATCAATGAATGCCACACATATTTTCTATATTTTATTTCATGACTGCATCTCATATTCCCAACTATAATTTAAATCATTTATTTTATATATTTATCAATAAAAATAAATTTTATAAAAAATTAATTTCATTAAATATTATTAACGTAAAGAAAAGTGAATAGTCATGATGAATTTAAATTTATACCGTTCATTTTGTAAAATAAAATTCATACAGTATCTCAATTATTTGATAATAATTGGTTAAAATAATGAAATCTAGCATGTCTTTGTTAGTCATTGGAGATGTGCTCTCATCATAGAGGATATTAGATGTTTGGCAAACCAATATAAATTTTCCTTTCTATAGACTGGACTCCTTGTGAGGCTAACAGTGCTGCCCATTGGCCAGCTAGAGCTTTCCTTAATGGTGTTCTACTCTCTAATTGGGTTTGTAATCCTTTATGTAAGGCTTTAGTTTTGGCTATTTTAGTAATTTTTTAATTTTTTATGAAAGTACGTGTAAAAAAGTAAAAAAAAATGATCTAATAATTTATAATAACTTTTTAATTTTTTAACTAAAATGATTACTCTCCAAACGAGGCCATCTAATGTCAGGCGTTCAAAAATAAAAATACGTTATGCCTTTGTTAGCTTTTTAGTAAAGTTACGAAATAAACAATTTATTTATTTAGGCCAAGTTTGGCATCCTTCAAAAAATTTAAAAAGTCACTATCCTATTTAAGTCACATCATCTTATTTAAGTCACATCACCTCTCTAACACATCACTTCAAACCCAACCTAAATCCAATCCATATTTCATAAAAAGTTAAAAAGTATACTTATTTAGTCTTTTCAAACTTGGCCTTATTTGTTACGAGATGTTACCGTACTTCCATTTTTTTATAACAAGTTAAAAAGTTAAGTAATTTCCAAATGACCAATGACAAGTCCAAAAAGTTGGGCATAGTTTGGACTAATAACGCCGTGCATTATATATTTTAAGGGCCTATTTGTTTTTCATGGTATGGGTTGGTATTGGACTAACAATATGAGGAGTCATTTTTTAATATTATGTTTGTTTTGACATTGTTACATTAGAGTTATAGTCAGAACTGACTATGAACCCCCTCGGATGAACGGATAAATAATCCTCTATGGCACTTGGTATTGAAAACGAAGTAGTTGGGATTATAGGGTCCGTTTTTTATTTTATTTTTTTATATATTGGCATTTTTTTTAAATATTAATATTTAATATTTTTATATTTTTTGTTAAGCAAAAATCATAATTTTATTTATTTTATTATTTTATATTTCTTTTATATAAAAATAATTTAATAATTCTCACACTAACAACTATCATCAAAGCAAACATAATTTTACTTAATCTTCTCACTATCAATCTCCTTCATTCTACCTCTGAAAACAAATGAGACCTGAAAGTAGACATTTTTTATCACTGGTTTGGTTAAATAGGCTTTATCATTTATATTTAGAATAAATTACAAATACATCACTTGAGATTTGTCGAAAGTATAGATTTCTCCATGTGGTTTGAAAAATTACAAATAATCCTTAAAATTTTTTATTAAACATAATTAACTAAAAAAACGAAATTTATGTTTGTTATCCTATACAATAATAAAATTATCTAAATTATTAATTAAAACATATTTCTAACATTATTAAAAACTGTTAATTGAATTGATGATTTATTAATAAAATGGGCAATTTGTTATGAAATTAGAAACCTCAGGGGATGAAATGTAATTTTCAGAATCATAGAAGGCGATTCATATTTTAATCAAACCTCATGGGATATATTTGTAATTTATCCTTATATTTATTGGTTGTTTGGTGTAGTTTATATGAGTAACTTGTAATTTGTAATTTTTTTTTTTTCTCATTTTTGAGTTTGTGTCCGATTAATTATTTAGGCTTCGTTTGGGAACTCTCATTTTTAGTCAAAAAATTACTAAATAATCAAAAAGCCAACAACTCATACCAAAAAATCAAAGATTTTCTTTTCTTTCTACTTTTTGCACATCTTTTCGTAAAAAGTTAAAAAGTCATCCCAAACATACTAATTTTTTTTAGCTCATATTTTAGCCAAATAGTCAAAAAATTACTAAATTAACATGTTCCCAAACGAGGCCTTAGCGTAATTTTTACTTATAACTTATTAGGTAAAAATAATTTAAATAAGTCAAAAATAGCTAGTGGAAAGGTTTTTTTAATTTTTGCTTTCATATAATTAGCTTTCAGTTATAAAAAAATTATATCAAATATGCCTATAATATTGACACTTCATGTTAGGGGTGGGCATTAGTTGGTTGTGGCAACGAAATCTTTAATTCGTCATCCGTCCGTTAAATTGACAGATTGGAGAAAATCAACCCGCATCCGTCCGCCAATTCGGCGGATGTGGATTGAGCGGATTGGCGGATGGATGCGAATTGGTTTGGCGATTTAAAATTTTATAAATTTTCAACATAATTTAACTTGTGCACTTCCTTAAAAAAAAAAAACATTACAGTCAATGATTTAAAAAAGTGTTATAATCACTGCATGTCTCAACCACATATTACAATCACAGTATGCCTCATCGACATAAAGTATTACAATATGTGATTCTTAAAATATAAAAACAATTCAAACCGCTGAAACCATGAACATAGTAGTAGTAGAGATTGTATGTCTCTTTATTGTTACATTTATATCTGTTTTTTAAAACAAAAACTAACCAGCATATATAATCTTTTTTATTTATTATTTTTAAAGTTAGATTTAAAAATCAAAAAATATAGATAAATAATACATTTATTTTTTTCAATTAAAAAAATAAATTCAAGTTGAAATTTTTTTTTCAACAGAATATTTAAATTCCTTTTCAATTGAAAACACAAACAGAATATCTAAACAAATTGAAAACACAAAGTCTTACAAATTATTAAGGGTGCTCGCGATTTGGTGGTTCGATTACGGTCAAAGGAACCTCAAATCTACTATCTGTCCAAAACTAGGCGGATTGAAAAAAATCAATCCGCAACCATCCGCTTGTCATTACGTATCCATCCAAAATGCAACAGATCGTCTTGAGCGGATCGATATATTCGCTGTTCACCCCTACTTCACGTAATAAATAAAATATGATAAAAAGAAAAATAATTAAAAGCGTGCCTGACAGATTTTTCTTTTTCTTTAGTACGTAGAAGATATAATTCATTAGACCATCTCCAACGGTGAACCAAAACTGATATCAGATTTAAATTTTGATGAAAAATGTACTTTTCCATGCTCCAACCGTTGCATCAAATGAATATCAAAATGAGAAATCAGCAAAAAAAGTATCAAACTGAGAACAAGTTCTGGATTTTACCAAATCACTGTTACGGACCGTTGAAAGAGATACATCGGTTGCCCGGTCAACCGGTTCCCTTTGAAATAGCTAGGTTCAAACCAGTCAAAAAAGGTTCAAACAGGTAAAAAAAAAAAAAAAAATTTGCCCAAACCGGTCGACCGGTTGGTCAACCGGCCGGTCGACCACCCGGTCGACCACCTCCCCAAATCTGCTTTGATGCTCACCGTTGGAGCGCCTCGTATCAAATTGAAAAAATCGTCATTTTTTTCGACAGATTTGATGAAAAAAGAAGTGTAGCGTTGGAGATGCTCTTAGTTAATGATAAAATTTGTTAATTTTAATAATTGAACTTAAAATTTTTTTCATGATTTTATAAAAAAAATTAGGTCTTACCATTGACTCAGTGATGGTTTTGAATGATCTAAATAATTATATTTTTTGACTTTTTATGAAATATGGGTTGGATATGGGTTATATTTGAAGTGATATGTTAGAGATGTGATGTGACTTAAATAAAATGATGTAATTTAAATAGGATAGTGAATTTTTAACATTTTAATTTTTTTAGATCATGCCAAATATGACCTCACAATTTTCCGAATGAACAATTATGGCTTATTTTGGGAACTTGGCTAAAAGTCACTTTTTTTGGTTAGTAGCAAAAGCCAAAAGTTGGCTTTTTTGGCTTTTTTTTCATTTGGCAAGTTGGTTTTTAGCCAACGGTGAAATTACAATTTTACCCCTCATGGGTCACAATGTGTTACATAGGTTCAGTTGTAAATATTTTAAATAAATGGGGGTAGTTTAGTCATTTTATTATGATTTGACATCATAAACAAATATTAATAAAAAAAGTCAAAAGTCACTTTTTACCAACTTCCCAAATCATTTGTCTAAAAAAGCCAAAAGCTTGGTTAAAAGCCAAAAAATCACTTTTTACCATCTTCCCAAAATAACCCTATCCGTTGAATAATGTGCACTAATTAGTATAATCATGACTCACTTTGCTAATAATCATTATTTGCGCCACTCCACTTTGCTAATAACTTATTAAACAAGGCATATCAGGACCTACTGCTGTGTGTTAGACTACTATTCGGTGTGTTTCATTTTAAGTTTTTGAATTAAATTTTTTATTTTTTGTATCTTTTATTTTTAGTAAATATTTTTAAAATTTTAAGTGATTTTTTTATTTTTTTAGATGTACCTTACTTATATGTATCTAAATAATAAAATATTTATAAAAAAATATTTTAAAATTTTAATAAATACACAAAAGTACAAAAATTATATTGAATTTTTATATATATATTTTTTATATTTTTGGTATTTAGTGAATTTTTTAAAGATTTTTTTCATAAATATTATATTTTTTAAGTATATTTATGTTAGGTGTGTCTAAAAATTAAAAAAAAATTGCTTAAAATATTAAAAAATTCAGTAAAAATTAAAAATAAAATATGAAAAATGAAAAAATAAAATTCCTGAAAAATAAATTTTAAAAACTAAAACTAAACAAAATGATTATTAATAAAGGCTATATGCTGACAGGTGGGCTAGTCACATATAATAATCTAGGGGGGACTACCCTCCAGTTTAAATTTGGACTGTTATCTGTACTTGTCCTATTTTGATCATTCGAAATATTTATTCTATAGAATCTCTAATATATATTATAAATGAAAAAAAAAAAGTCTATACAATAATAATAGTTTGTTTAATTTTACACGATTGTTACTTAAAAAAGAATAATTTATTTTTAAAAATACAATTGCCATTTATTATTTTTTGAGATGAATGTAGTAAGGACTATATTAAGAAGATGGTTAAAAGTCATTTTTAAATTTTTAACTTATTTTGGATTACATCATCTCTTATGATTTTTATACTTTTTTTTTAAAAAAACCAAAAAGAAATTGGATTTGGAGTGTCTGGTGTGCATTCCTGGTGTGCACCCAGTACAACAGGCACTGCTGTATGGCCCTATGAGTTTATTTCGAGATCCGTTTTAATAATCCGAACAGTTTATATTTTAGAATACATCAAGTAGAACATATCTGTAAAAAATTAAGTTAATCAAATATCGTTAATCCTATCATCCACTCACATTTGTATCTTTAAAAATAAATGACATTGTGATTTAAAGTGTTAAAATGAATACAAATGTGAGTGGATGAAAGAGTTAATGATATCCGATTAACTTTAATTTTTTACATGTATGTTCTACTCAATGTACTCTAAAATGTGAACGGTTCGAATTATCAAAAAGAACCCCGAAATAAGCTCGGATTATCAAAAAGAACCCCGAAATAAGCCCATAAGGCTACACAATAGTACATGTTGTGCACCTAGCACAGCAGGCACCCCAACTTCGAAAAAATCAAAAAATTAACTTTTTATCATTTTTCCAAAGTAACTCTAAATCGAACATATTATGATTATCAAATTGATTTAATTTTTATCAAAGATAATATATAAAACGTTTTATAAAATAAACGATTCAAATCATTAAAACAATACACATGATGAGTTTCACGAGTTCCAACAATCGCTTTAGTTAACATTTTGATAAAGAATAATATTATATGCACTAATTAGTGTATGATGATGTGACATAATTTAAGAAATTTTTTATATTTATAATTTATATAATAAATATAATCAATAATAATACCATAACATATATTAATGTATTAATTAATATATTAATTAGTACTTGTAGAACCACCTTTATCAGTGATGGCTACAATTATCAAAAAATTTGATAACTAAAGTCACCGCTGTGAAAAAAAAAAAAAAATCACATTCATAGATGCGTGCATTTGTATCAGTGCAAATATTTTGTTTTAGTAATAATTTTGTTGATAGAAATTTTCAGTGTTTTTATATTTTTCTTTAATTTATTAGTGTTGCCCTCCTTTAGATCTTAGAGCATTTTTACTGACAAATGCTATAAAAGTATTATCATTATTATAACTAGTGTTCACCCATGCTATAGGTGAATTGTGTTTATAATTATTTATATATATATATATATATATATGTGAATTGTGATTTTTATTTTTATTTTTATTTTTGCACACAGAAAAAGAAAAACAAATGTAGCATATTTTCAATCAATTATTTTATGTTTGTTTTTATTCAAAATTTAAAAATAATATATGGGCAAATTTTATAACTAAATTAAGAAAAAATTTATTCCTAATAGACATTTTTTTTCTTCTATATAAAAGCTTAAAAAAAAAAAACTTGAAAAAGGTAGTCAATATAAATATTATACATTAAGTAAAAAATGTGGTTAGCAATTATGCTTATATAAATTTACTATAGTTTTAATTTCAATTTTTTTTAAAAAAAAAAAAAACTATTTTAAAAGCATTTTATTTAGCTAGTACCAAATAGAATTTTCTTGTAAAAAAGGAAAGTTATAAAATTTTGTTATAAATTTTCAAATGTCTATTGTTAAACATTTTATTCTACTTATTTGTTTGCTTGTTTTGGGAGTTTTGATCTTTAATCTTTGCTCCACATTCGTTATATTGTTTTATTTATTTTTCTTCTTCTTGCTTGATTTTCACATGATATTTCTTTCATAGTACATCTCCAAGTGTACTAGTGAAAATATCATACACTTAAAATTTACAAAATTACAATATAAAGGAAAAAAAAAGAAGCAAGTAATTGCTCAAAACTAAAACTACTCTAAGAAAAAATAAAAAATAAAAACAAAAATGAAATTGTTTAAAATAGAAAATGATTTATTTATTTATTTATTAATTTTTAAAAACAAACTTTTAAAGAAAACAAAGAAAACTATATATAAAAAAAAGTATAGAAACAAAACATAAAATATAATAATTATGTGGCAACCTTCACCTCTGATTAATGCTAAACTGTGACTGAGAATGATAAGTAACTGATTTGACTAAAATGTGAATTGATTGCAAGAGTATATTGCTTTACTTGCATTTCTATCTGTTTGTCATTTGATTGATCTGTTCATGTTTTAAGTTTCGAACTGTAAATTGAAAGCCTTATCGGCGGCCGAATCTGAAATTGATTGGTATTTTATGCTAATTAGAATTTATGTGATTTTATGGTAAATTTAATTGAAATGGGATTTGGTATGTTTAAATTACATTAGTTCAAGTCTATTACAATTTTGCCATTGAGTGTCCATTTTCTACAAAACTTGTTTGGGACTTAGGCCTCGTTTGGGAACAGGCTAATTTAGTAATTTTTTGGCTAATTGGTTAAAAAGGTAGGTAAAAAAAACTTGTATGTTTGGGATGACTTTTTGACTAATTACGAAAAACTATGCAAAAAGTAGAGAGAAGCCGAAATTGTTGACTTTTTGGTATGACTAATTGGCTAATTGGCTAATTTAGTAACTTTTTTGACTAATTGACTAAAAAGGTAACATCCCAAACGAGGCCTTAATTTATGTAATTGAGGCAACATTCCTTCAGCCATTCCCTTAGGCCAACCGAGTGAGAAAGGGAGAATGAGAGAAATTGAGCTCTTCAACAAGAATTGACTTGAATTTTAGAAGAATTGAAGGGATTTTGCAAAATTGAACTAGCACACTTGAGATTCAAGACCTAGGTAAGGAATTCATCCTCTCAATTGTGAGTTTAAGTTGTATCTTGCATGGTTCATGGTAAATTGGTGATCTAATGTCAAGAATTAATTTAAGAGTTGAATTTGAGAGTGAATCATACATGCATGTACATATTCTTGCATTTTGGGATTGTTCTTCATGGATTTCCACATGCATGTTCATATTTTGAATGTAGTCCATGAATTCACCATGTTCTTGAGCTAAAAGTTGCATTTGGTCATGATTTGAAACATTAGAGTTTATGGGAACTCATGCATGTATAATTTTTTCATTGTTCTTCATGTTCTTCAATTTTGAGTTGAAATTGTATTCAATTGTCTCACTTTTGGGCCTTGATTTTATCAATTGATCTTCAAAACATGTCATATTGTTGGTTTTGAAGTGTTTTCCAGAAAATGGGCCCAAGAGGTTGAGTTTTGAGGTGTTGAATTCTTGGTTTGAACTTGGGAGGCAAATCTAGAAATTCCAGATTTTGGCTTCCACACTCGAGCGACCGTATTTTGTTCAGAGCTTCGCTCGAGCAAAGGAATGCTCGCTCGAGCGTAGATTGCAAGCTATCAGATTTTTGGTGCGCACAGACGCACGCTCGAGCGACGAGACCTACGCTCGAGCGAAGGATGTGTCTCACGCTCGAGCGAGCATCGAGCAAAGATTTTCAACATCCAACACTTTTTGCATTTTTACAGACCTCTCGAGCGAAGAAGTCCACGCTCGAGTGACCCCTCTGTTTTGGAAAGTTCGCTCGAGCGTAGAAAGCCACGCTCGAGCAAGACCCTTGTTTTCTAAAAAATTCTAAAAAGTGTTTTAAAGTGTATCTTTGCATCCTCATTCCATTATAGGCATTCCTAGGCCTAGTTTAAGGCATCTTAATGAGGATATTGATATAAAACCACACCAAGTCAAGATAGAGGCTAAGTTGTTGATTCCCAAGTGTTTAACTTAGTGTGTGTTCGTTCTGTAACTGTGTAGGGTTGGCATCCGAGGACGCTTATTAGCTGCTTATAGCCCAGAGCTCTGTGAGTAACAATGTTGTAAAGATATGTTCAATGATGATTATTTCCTGAATAATTAATTGTACTGTTTTCTAAAGTGATACTGTTTACTGAATGAATGATGTCCTTCTTATGAACTGTATTCGTGGCATCTATAGCAATTTACTGTACTGTTACTGTACTGCTACTGTCACAGAGATCTCTGTCGGTTCCAATACTTGGAACCAATACTGTATACTGTTATGATGGCCATCAACTGACTGTTCGGTCTGTTAGGACCTATTGTATTGTTGCTATTGGATGTACCACATATAACTGCTATCGTTTCTAAATGACTGATATGACTACTTAATGACTGAAAGGACATTCATTCTTAACCTCTTATGCATTTGTTATTCACTGGGCTTTAGCTTACTGTTCATATTTATATGTAGGTGTTCAGGCACCAGACCGATGCTAAGAGCATCAGGTTAAGCTCCAGTTTTGTCAAGCTAACCATTGTGCCTCACTGCGAGGTCCCAAGTCTGTCCAAGCTAAGGCTGTTTTGGGGTGTCTCAGTTTCATCCTTTCGTCTCTGTTTTGTAATAAATGTTTAGACTTGACTGTACAGTTGGTTAGGGATTCAGCCCCTGACATGGATGTTTGTATATATGTCACATATATATATATATATATATATGTTTTTTTCATGAATGTGGTTTGTTTATAAAAGTCTTTTCGCATTCAGACTGTCACAGCTCATTCGGCACATTTTAATTACTGTTTTGGCTTCCGCCATCCCCTTTACTCTATATTGCTATCATTACTGTTAAGCAGGCCTTCGGTAATCACGGATTATTGGCCGGTTGCGATACTAAACCCATAGGATTTTCAAAAAACGAGACTCACAAACAAATTTTATAAAATCTTATCTATTCATATACTTGTTGTGTATGTTTTTTTATACTTTTAATTTAAGAATGACATTGAAATAGTTTGTACTTCTTGCATTAGGTCAATTTAATAGTTTTAGCAAATACAAATGTAATAAAATTCATAACACAAAACACAAACAATTATGAGAAAAAGTATCTAAAAAAAATGAAAGCAACGTTCATTGATGATGTAGAATCACACCTGACGTTTTAATTGGAGGTATAACCAAATAAATCACCATAGAAGAGGAAAACAACCTTTATTTTTCATCACAACAATTACATAACTCAATATATAATTTTAATGTCTCTCACTCTTTCACACGTCCAATTATATATTAATATTAAAATGAATGCATGAACCAAAAAAATAAACATTTGAGAAGACAAAGATATGTGATTTGAGACCTTTCAATTGATGAATTCTATTAATCAATAGTTATTAGGTTTCAATGGTCGGACTTCTAATATTTGTTAGCCATTAAAGCTGAGTTCTTTGGTTTCATATATATTCACTTGATAATTTGAGAGTCAACATGTGTCGAGCCTTTACACAAATACTTGTCACATTTTTTGAGCATTATTAATGAAATGCATAGCGTAATTTTTTTTTTCTCTTTTTTTTTTTGGTTGCAATTGCAACCTGTTATTTTTTAATAAGAATTTATATTTGTTTTAGATAATTTTTTAATATACAAATTATTTTTTACAGTGAAAGTTTTTTTACAATGTAAGTTTTTTCTCTTTTTATCCCAATTGTGACCTGTTATTTTTTTAATAAGAATTTATATTTGTTTTAGATATTTTTTTAATATACAAATTATTATTTTTTTAGATTTTAATGAAATGCACGGTGTAATTTTTTTTTTCTTTTTTTCCTGCAATTGCAACTTGTTAATAAGAATTTATATTTATCTAGATTTTTTTTAATATACAAATTATTTTTTTAGATTTTTATGAAATGCACAGTGTAATTTTTTTCTCTTTTTTTTTTGCAATTGCAACTTGTAATTTTTTAATAAGAATTTATATTTGTTTTAGCTATTTTTTTAATATACAAATTATTATTGCTACTTTTTTGAGAAGTTTCTTCCGTGTATATGAGAAATTAAATGCTGATTTTTAAACTTCTCATATGCACTATAGTTAGTGATGAGAAACTAAACCGTGGAGTTTCTTCTGTGTTTCAATATGAACTCTCCATTCATATCCGTTTGATTGAACTAACGGAATCTGGGTAAAATTATCAGATTCAAGCATCCACGTTCAAACACTTGTATCTCCCTCGTCGTAATTTCGTTTTGCCTCATCTTTGTATCGTTGGATTCACCTCATTGCCTAGTCTTCATTCCAACTCTCATACGCTTTGTTCCACCTCTTTTTGTGTGTCATTGGAACTTCGAAAGATGGCTAAAAATAAGATTTTTCTCTATTTGGGCAAAATTTTCATATTCAAACATACATGTTCAAACACTTGTATCTCTTTCGTCGTAATTTGCTTCATTTTTGTGCCGTTGGATTCACCTCATGGCCTGGTTCTCGTTCCACCCCTCATAAGCCTTGTTTCACCTCTTTTTGCATACTGTCGGAGCTCCGAAAGTTAGTCAAAAATAAGATTTTTCTCTCTTTGGGCAAAATTTTCATATTCAAACCCACATGTTCAAGTACTTGTATCTCTCTCATCGTAACTCCGTTGATGAGGTTACATAAGTTATGATATACCTGTTCTTGTTATGAAAATATATAAATTGAAAAGTTATAATTAAGACAAATACAATTTTATTATTAAATATGAAGTGAAGTGATATTTAACAATAATTGATGTGATACTTCTGTTATTAATCCAATAATTTAAATTACATTTTTTTAAGTTTTAATTTCATAACTAAAAATATAATATGAATATAATACACAAGCGGATTTCTAGTTTTTAAGAATATGAAGGTTTTAAAATATTTTTAACCTTTCATCATTTTCTTTTAATTTTTTTAATCTAATTTGATTTTAAATTTGAATAAAAAATTTGATTTCATATGAATTACTTTGACTTTTTCATTAAATGTTTATCAATTTTTAAAAGAACTTTCATTCTTATTGCAATTTTTTTTTTCTTTTCTTCAATTTTGATGGGAAAAAAAAAATTCAATGCCTCATATTTTTAAATTTTTATAAAATTATAATTTGATAAAAAAAATATTAAGGGTTGAAAATTTTCTTAATTGGAATTATAGTGAAAGTTTAAGTATATGGTTGGTTGAAATATATAATTTGATTAATTTTGTTATCATATTTGTATAAAATTGACACTTATGACCATAACATTATAAGTCAAATTATGAAAAGTTTTTTGAGGTGTCAAACAATTTTCATTTGTAAATATCCTACCTATTAAAAAAAAGAAAAAATAAAAGAAAAAGAAAAAAAAATGTGTAACTTTTGGATATGTGTTTATCAATTTTGTTTTGTGAATATAAACAACTGATGTTTCAATTTAAAAAATTAAAAAGTATAAAAAAAAATAGATTGGGTTTTTTGGGGATACCAGAAGCCGTCTAACTCCTCTATATACTATTTTAAAATGGACTATTTTAGTCACACAAACATATAGAAATTATATTTAGAGATTATCTCTATATATTATGCTATTATATACAAATATAGCGATAACAAATTAATTAGTATATATGAAAAGTTATACTACGCTTTCATTTCCAATTAATTGAATTATGATTAACAAACTAACAAACAACAGTAATGGTATAATATGATAGAAATAGGATAAAAAATGATGTTTGAAGGTTTTAAATTTACCTAATTATACAAAAATCTAATATTATAGTACAATATTGAATTCCCAATAATTTTTCACATTTTCTATTAAATAAAATGACAATAAAAAATAAAAAATTTGATACCCATTTTTTTATTTCAATTTTATGATTTTCATTGAAAAAACAAAATCCGATCAAAATTCTTGACACAGAATAGGCATAGATACTTCGATTGCAACCATTATCACCAATAATTCTTCTCCACTATGTAAACCGGTAAACAAACACAGAAATCTCACTAAAACCGAAACCGAAACAGAAACCAAACCAACAATAGAGAAAGAGAGTCACAAGGGAAAAAATAAAATTAAAAAATAAATAAATTGATGGAGTGGTATGATATTACCTCCAACAACTTAGGCCTCGCTCCGCCTAATCTATCAGCTCCTCCGCCAGTGCCTCGAAGTCTAGGAGTTGGGATGACTAATCAAATTATTCTTTAAATAAGACTTGAAAATTTATTAATTTGTCCCATTAAGTGTTTTAAATTTTTTATAGATATACATCCAAAAAATAGATAATTATATTATTAAATCATAATTCAAATTTAGATATTGTCATATCTTTTTCAGATCCATATCTAAATTCTTATCTTCTTTATTTTTGTGTTATTTTTATTTATTTATTTATTTATTTTTAATTTATTTAAAATGGAGTTGTGGATTTCTATTTTTTTTTAATTTAATTTATCTATGGTTTATATTTGTTTTTAATTATTATTATTTAGGTAAGTTATGATATGAGTTAAATATGTGATAGACATGTGAGTTTTATTGATTTAAAGTATGATGGTGTGAGATGTTTTTCAAATTAGATTTGTTTAGATAGACTTTAAAGATTTTAAAATTTTAAAATTAGATATTGAGAAGCAAAAGAAGATTTTAACCGAAAAAATAAAAATCATATTAATTTTATCTGTTGGTATATCTGATTTTTAATTATTATTATTTTTGGTTATGTTATAATATAATATATAAGATGTAAATAGATATCCACAACTCTCATGAAAAATATTATCTGATTTTTTGTGGGAGAGAGAAAGAAGGCAAATTTTAATATTTTCTTTTAGAAATCGATAAGAGGGATTATGATGGAGAGATGATGAAATATTTTTGCAAAAGTGCTAAAGATCTAAAAAATTCTACTAAAAATTTTACCAAATGTCTCACATGGGTGTGAGACCTACACTCATGTGAGACATTTGGTAGAATTTTTAGTAGAATTTTTAGAATTTCTAGCATTACTCATATTTGAAATCCATAAATTAAGGGATAATTATTATTTCCAAAATAATTAAATAGATATGAGAGAAGTTAAAAAGGGTGTGTATGAGAGAAATTAACAAGGCTTGGAAGAAGTCAATAAATGCTAAGTTTTTTTTAAAAAAAAAAAAATCAAAAACTTAGAAAATTAAGATTAAGATATTGGTGCTCTTACAAGCCTCGTGAGTTAGAAACTTTCATTTCCTTATATAATATATAGATAGATATAGATTTGGCAATGAATAGTAATAAATTGTCAAATTATAACAATGTTGTTCTAATGGTCACATCTTATTTTGACAAATCGCAATCAACTTTCCCTTCAATTTTGTAAGTGTTGTTTAGCTATAGGTTTTTTAGTAATTTTTTTATTGTTTATTTTTTTTGTCTTTTATGACATTTTTAAAACTTTTTTGAAAAAAAAAATTATATTTACATTATACCCAACTAGACAAATATAAAAAAAAAAATTAAATTTTTTAATTTTTTTTAAAAATATATAAATATAATTCATCTCACCATTCACATACCACTACAAAATAAAATAATAATAATAATAATAATTTCCATTCCAGACCATTCCAAACGCTCTCACCCATTGATCATTTCCAAATCCTAAAAAAAAATTCATTTCCATTCCAAATCCTTCTACTCTCTCTATCTCTCTCTTTCTTTCTTTCTCCCTTATAATCTCCCTTCTTTTTTGACCTTTCTCTTTGTTTATCTTTCATCTTCCATTATCTCTCTCTTTTACTCATCAAATCTCTTTGCCAATTCAAGTTCGTATCTCGTTCATGGCACTTTGATCTCTCCCAAACCCATTTCACTCGATGATTCATTCTCATAGATGAGTCTGATTCTTATTACCTCTTCTCTATAGACTACTAAACCAATAATATTCCAATCACTATAAACCTCGAATTCACATTTGTTGAAGTCGAATCCCATAAGGATTAAGGTGCTTTTTCTAGGCTGTTGAAGTCAAATATGTTGGAAAATTTGGTTTTTATAAGCTTATATTGGGTCATCTTTGAGCCCAAATTTGAGTAGGGCCCACACACCTTTTGGGGTGAATCCAAAGAGGTAATGTGTTCCTTGCCGCATGACAAGTCACACGGTGAAGGCGGTTCGTCAAAACCATTTATGAGTAAATGAGAAATTAACGTCGTTTTCGTATTCATGGAAAGGACAACTAAAGAATAAAATATGGGTTTCCTAGTAAGGCTTGTCTTATATTGAAAACTTAAGAAAACTTATGTGTGTATATAAGTTCTAGGTGGCAACACTTGGGTTGGGCCTCAAGGGACACCCCAAGTTTGTAGAAGGGAGAAGTTATGGACAAATTGAACCTTGGCTTAAACCACCACACATTCGCACGCGCTGCCACCGCCACAGTCTGACCGGGCGCGAGTGTGGGCTGTGGGTCGGATCGGTTCTAACATTAATTTTTTGAACAAAATTTATTTGAATTTTTTCAAATTCTTGCAGGAAATTATTTAAATTTTAAAATGAAATTAATTCAAATTTTTTGTCCTAAAATTATGCCTCTTTCAAGTCCGACTTCCATAACAGATTAAACTGTCCAAAACAGATTTTTCAACCTGTTGCACCTAGACAGATTTAGTGTCATTCATAGAACAGATTCAAATTTGTGTTTAGAGAGGTTGAAAACTGCTCGGCAGTTATCTGTTCAAATAAATAGAAACTGCCCAACAGTTATCTGTTCAAACAGTAACTGTACCTGTTCTAGTTTGAAAACAGATCTGTTAATCCATTTTGTACCTGTTCGGACAGATCTACGGTCATCTATTTTGCCTATAAATACCACATCTTTTCCAGCAGTTTGGGAGATGGAAAAAATTCATTTTTCCTTGCTTTTCTATGTGCCATCTTTGCATTATTCTACATATAATTTTAGGGATAAATTCTAAGAGTTTAGAACACAGGTTTGGTTCGCCATACAAATTGTTTGGAGTGCTACTACAATTTGTGAAGATCATTGTATCCTAGGAGAGAGACGCCATTTATCCATAAGCATCGTAGCGAGGCGAATCTGTCTTGAGGGCAGAGTGTCACACACTCGACTTAATCTTTTAAATATTTGTTCGGTTCGGTAAAATAAATTCTGTAAGTAATTTATTTATTTTTGTTTGATTTGTTTTAAGTTATTTATTTTACACAGAAGATTGTTCCAACAGAATACCCATCTGTTCGTTGTGGGATTTTACACACAGCTTGGAAATATTAAGGTTTCTGTATTCTTCTCTCTTTCCACTGAGATTTGTCGGAGCTCCTCTGCAGGTATTTTTCTCTTCTTTTTTTTTTTTCTATTCTTAATATTTTGTTCATACAGCCTTTATTTTTTTCCCTCATTTTTTGATATGTTTTTTTTTCACTAAACAGATTTGTTGTATAA
This sequence comes from Camellia sinensis, assembly GCF_055761805.1. Taxonomy (NCBI): domain Eukaryota; kingdom Viridiplantae; phylum Streptophyta; class Magnoliopsida; order Ericales; family Theaceae; genus Camellia; species Camellia sinensis. Next base: position 175,629,627 of record NC_138967.1, read on the forward strand.
TTTATTTTTGAAAATTTCTATGTCAAAATTTGAAGGAAATTTAAATTTTTCTTGGTATTCTTTTGTTCAATTCTTGTTTGTCGTTGTTGGTTGTTTGTTGGTGGGAAATAAAAAACAGTTGGTTGTTATTGAGCTGACAAGTTTGGCAATTGCCAAAATTCTGATCAAATTTGGCATCAGTTATAATTTTACTATAATTTAGCAAGGGATATGGCACACCATTGGAGAGCGCCTTTTGTGCACACTTGGATCGTGACATTATAATGGCTTGCCTTTGTTTTTATGCCTTTTCACCTCTTTTTTTTCTTCGAGAAGAAGCTTTAATTAACGTTGATCCGAGGTTTATCAATTGAATAAGAGAGGAAATTAGCCAATCAATAACAATTGGGGAGGATAAAAATTATGAATGTTTGGAATGTTTGGAATGATTTAAATAAGAGTACTTTTTGTCTTTTTACGAAAAGATGTGCAAAAAAATAGAGAAATAATATGATAAAAAAAAGATAAAAAGATGAATTATATATGGGAGATGCCAAACAACATTTGTCAATTTGAGATGAAATGTTGCGGATTACGTTCCTATTTGGGTTCAATAATGTACGTCGAAGTTTAGTCCAATAAATAAGCACGGTAAGTTGTTGTCGTGGGGTCAAATGACTTTGATTTTTTTATGTGTTTATGAAGCATCAATTAATTATGCTTTCTTAAATTAGGGAATTACTTTATATTTTTTGAGTTATAACTATAAAAAAAAAAATTATAATCAAACATAAAAGATATAACTAAATATTTTAAAATAATATCATAATTAAAGAAGAAAATTAGTTATAAGCAAAGAAAAAATGACATAATTAAATATGCATATGATATGAGTTGTATATAATAAAACTCTCTTAAAATTATATATTATGGGGGTATTTGGCAAGAAAAAAAAATAGCTTGGTTTAGGCTAAAATTCACAAAAAGAAAAAATAGGTTAAAATAGTTAGTAACACAAAATATTACATTAAATTCATAATCATTTCACTTTTTCTCTCATAAACATCACATTCAACTACAAAAAAATCAATCCTCTTCTCAAACACAAAAATTTTGACCTACTAAAATAGTTAAAAACTAAAATAACCTACTAAAATAACAACTTTCCAAACACCCCACTTTGTGTGCGCGTTGAACTAGTAGTCTTTATGGCTGATGTCACTAATATTTATCATAAAATAAAAAATTTAGAACAAAAAATTAATCAATTTGTTTGGTTTGAATTTTCAGGATTCACTTTTCAAAAAATTAAAAATTTTATTTTTTGTATTTTTTTTATTTTCACTGAATTTTTTAATACTTTAAGCATAAATACACTTAAAAAATATAATATTTGTGAAAAATAGAAAATTCATTAAATACAAGAAATATAAAAAAAATTACGAGAATTCAATACATTTTTTGTATTATTGTGTATTTATTGATTTTTTAAAATATTTTTTTTAATAAATATTATACTTTTTAGATATATTTAAGTAAAGTACATCTAAAAAACTAAAAAAAAAAATTACTTAAAATTTTAAAATTATTCACTAAAAACAAAAAAAATAATTAAAAAAAAATTAAATTTAGAAAATTAAAATCAAATACATTAAATTATATATTATTTTAGACTATAAAAGTATATGCCTTTATCTCTTTTATGATATTTTGTTGGGTTGAATTGAATACGGGTTGAATAAATGAATTGGGCTGAATTGAATACGGGTTGAATAAATGAATCCAATCAACCAATTTACTTTATCTCTTTTATGATATTTTAAATAATATTTTAATTAAAATAATAATAATAATAATATTTTTTTTTATGATGATGATGGTAGTAGCGGAGCGAAGATGGTGGTGGCAAAGTAATGATGGCGGCGATGGTGGCGATAGTGGTGGAGTGGCGATAGTGAAGGATGAGGTGCTGTTGTTGATGTTGCGGTGGTGGTGGTGGTGGAGGAAAAGAAGGAGGAGATAAATTAATGGTAAAAGTAATGTGTATTTAGATGGGCTTCGGTAGATATTCATGTTCAACTCATATAATTCTAATTTTAATTGGTTGACAATGACTAATTTATTTAAATCTATTTATTGATTTGGACAACTTGATATAGGTTTCAAATAGATATAATTGGGCTGATTCAGGAGTTGGATTTGGCTGGCCACTTCTAAATTTAATGATTTAAAATATTAAGTTTATTTAATAAAAATAGATAAATAATTCAAATTTAAAATAAATTAAAAAATCAAAGTTAAAATTAACAAAATTTAAAATTTATTTTGTTTAAGATGATAGTTTTTTTTTTTACCTTGGGAATAAATTATTTTAATAATTTTTTGACTTTCATGAATAGATATGTTAAAAATAAAAAGAGTAATGTAATATTTTATAATGATTTTTTTTAATTAAAATATATAATTGACGAGGGGCAAATATATTTTCTAATAAATTTTTAAAAATATTTTGAAACTCTAATTTGTATGTTTTATAGTTCTAATGTGTTAAAAATCGAATTAATAACCAAAAAAAAAAAAAAAAAAAGACAAAAAAAAGTCAACACACCCCAAACGAACCTTACAGAAGTATCATTGTTGATATATTTTACACTCGCGTCACTTGTCAGGGATAGAGGGGGAGACCGAGAGTATAATCAGAAACATGAACCCGATGTCGATCTGTACTCCATCATCTTCTTCTTCTTCCTCTTCTTCGTCCTCTTCTGGATCTTCAATCTCAACCAAAGCATGGATCGTTCACGGCGTCGTAATCGGAGCTGCGGTGGCGGTGGCACTCGGCGCTCACGCATACCTCTATCTCCGCCTCGGATCCAGCAAGTTCCGGAGCCGAGTCGTCGGAATCATTCCTGTTCGTTTCGCTTCCTCTCGCTTCCAAGGCAAACCTCTCGTTCAGATCCTCGGAAAACCTATGATCCAGGTTCTACTTACTACGCATTATTATCACTCTCCATCAATTGCAATTGCTTTGCTTTCTTTTGTTTCGAATTTGAATTTGAATTTTGTATTTTCATTGTTTTAAGATCTCCATTTCTTGAATTGACAATCAATACCGTTCGAATGTCGTGTTGTTTACAAAAACTTGTCAAATTAGTTCTAGAGATGAAATTTTAAGAAGAGTTTTTCTTTAATTAAAAATGGTTAAACACGGATTTTTTTTTTTTTTTGGGATAAGTTTGGAAATTTTCAAAACCAGTTGATGAACAAAAGAGAGTAAGGATTGGAGTGTTCCATATTTTGACTTAAATTTATGAAAAATCAGTGTAAGGATTGGAGTCCTTAATCTTTTTAAAATCTCTTCAAATTTGAGTAAAAATATGACTGTTAGAAATTTGGTGAAACATTTGGTTCATATTTGATTTAGTAAAAAGAAAAATTTTCCCTGTCCATTAATTTGATACTGATTTGATGAAGTGGCTGTAGCACACTTTTAGCCATTTTTTTGTCATATTTGAATTTTATGTAAAAAATTGATGAAGGATTGGAAATGCTCTTACACACACAAGTGATGGGTTATTTTTTTGGTGGACATTTGATTGGAGTTCTGTTTATGTTTGCTAGATCTAGTGAGTACTTTGTCAAATGAAAGGCTGTTGCTTGAATTGACCATCAATACTGTTCAAAATTTCATGTTGTTTACATAATCTTGTGAAAGTACTTAGTTTTTGGTTATTGAGAGCGAGACAGTCTTTCAGTAACACTATCTCTAATCCTGAAGCTGAGGTTTTGGAAGGAGATGAAATTAAAAGGAGGTTTGTGATCAGACATTTTGGAATTCGAACTGGACTAAAGCGTGTCATGTTTCCAATTGAATACTTTCCATTTTTCCTTTTTATTATTCTTAAAGGAGAAGATTATTCTCCAAATTGGTCCTAGTTACTCTTCAGGATGGAGTGGAAGAAAGGAGGAAATTTTGAATGAGAAAAGGGATCCAATCCAATGATTCCAAAAGGATTGAACGAGGATGCGAACAGGTGGCCTTTACTTATGAATTTTCTATTTATTTCTTTTCATGGGTAAGCTAGTTGTAGTCCTGCATTCCCTAGTTTGTAATCTTCACAAGTGAAGAGCCGAGTTACAGAAATGTAAGTTTTCATTGACCTCAAAAGGTAGCTGCAAAGGAGAGTGAGATTTGATATGTTGAACTCTTGTACTTACTTTTTATATTATTTTCCTATATCATTTAACTTAAATTACTTATGAACACTTATATTACTTACATTTTTACCTATTTTTTTTATTTAATTAGTCTCTGAAGTTAGAGTTGATTTTTCTTCCATGCACAAATTTCACTACTTAAGCAGTTGAAGTCTTGGCTTCTGGCTGTATTAAATCATGTAATATTGTTTAGATATAGGCTATGACATCATGAATGCTTCCCTCATCCTTTTCATTTATTTAAAAAAAAAAAAATTTCCTCACTTTTTTAATTGTTCATATGCAGAGAACATGGGAACGGGCAAAAATGGCAACTACATTGGATCATGTCGGTACGACTTGAGCTTCATCTTTTGTGTTTTGGTGCTAAGGTTCATGAATCATATCATTGTCAGAACAGTTGCATCTCTCTTTTTGATGTGCTTAAAGATCACAAACTAAACGATTGGTTGCTTTACTATACTCATCCTCGGATGAACTAGTTCCCTCAATTCAGTATCTGGATCATTGCTTTGAGTAAAGTTTAAACCATAAATAATAGTTTTGCATTGATGATGACATTATCGTATATGAAAACTGTTAAACACATCATTTTAGGATTCTTTACATCTTTTTGGTATGTTTGTGTGGTTTTTCATTGGTAGCTTCTTTTCTATGTAGTTGTGGCAACCGATGATGAAAAGATTGCTGAATGCTGTCGAGGATTTGGTGCTGATGTGATAATGACATCAGAATCTTGCCGAAACGGTGAGAACCATTTTTTTTCTTTGTTGCAACTTTCAACATTTTTGTTGGGTTTGCCAATACCTAATAGTGATAATCAAATTTATAGGTACTGAGCGTTGCAATGAAGCACTACAAAAGCTGAAGGAAAAATATGATGTTGTTGTCAATATTCAAGGGGATGAGCCTCTAATTGATCCGGAAGTAATAGATGGGATTGTCAAAGCGCTGCAGGTAAATTTGTTTCTATTTGATTTTCTCTCAATGAAGTGTCACTATGACCTCGTAAACAAAGAATCTATGCTGTTCTTTGCCTAAATTCAGAAGTTCCCTTATTGTTCATATCAGCAACATGACATGAATTCTGAACATACTGGAATGTCACAGTAGATTCCATGCGTGACTGATCTTAGGGTTCCAAAAGAGCACAGCATCTGTTGTCTTGTCTGAGTTTCACAGAGACACGACAAGCCTAACTTTCAGTCAAACTCCATCCTTTGTGTTAAAACTCATAATCCTTTAAATTTTCTCGGATGAAAACTAATAGCTGTGTAATTACTTGTAGCAAAGTGTTATTAGAAGTTTAAGCACAGATGCTGAGTTGCCCAGTTGTGGACAAGTAAGACAAAAATACATGCTCTTGCCCCAACCACAGTTTTGAAAGGCTTTACAGAGGCTTGCCTCGATGCTTGCCTTGCGGCGAGGTAAGGGAAAAATGCATCGAGGCTTGGATTTTTGAGACAATACTCTCAAAGGACTTGTGCATCACAATAGGAGGTGTGTGCCTTAGATGTGCGTTGTACACCTTTTTGTGCATAAGCATATATGGAGTAAGCATATGAAGAGCTTGTTTTAGACTCTTGTTAAACTTATCTAATAGATGATTTAAACATTTAAAAAAAAAACCTTCTTTTGCAAACATATTCCATATGAAAAATCAAGTGACTGACCCAGTTAACAAAAAAACACAAAGTTAATGCTCAAATGAGAAACTCTAAAATTGAAGCTAAGAAAGTTGATTTGACTTGAGATGTGGACAAGCTCCCTTTTCTTCAGTGAAATGTTCTATTCTTTGAGGAGAAAAGTATTTTACACTTTCAAATTTAATTTTTAATATTTTTTCTATTTTACAATATTTTATTTATTTACTAAATATAAAAAAATTGTAATTAGAAATCTTTACGCCTTTACCTCACTAAAATGCTTCGCTTAACGCATTCGGCTTTAAAAAATTTGGTTCCAACCGGGACTTTACTGTTGAGCTACTCTTGAGCCTTGAACCTCCCTTCTGGGGGCTAGCAGGAGACACCACTCTACGTAAAATCTGGTTGTGAGAAGTGTTCCAATCGCCCTGTGTGCCTGAAATAAAATGCAAATTCTTTTGAACTCAAATTCTTTTGCTCCGGTTGTTGTATTTTATCCAATAACTTCATGTATTTTGACCTCTGCAGGCAACCCCAGATGCAGTGTTTAGCACTGCAGTCACATCTTTGAAACCTGAAGACGCATTTGATCCGAACCGAGTGAAATGTGTAGTGGATAATCGTGGCTATGCAATCTATTTTTCAAGAGGACTGATGCCATATAATAAGTTAGTATTTTCATTATGTTATATTTGGTTGCATTTCACTTCTTTTTTTCTTTTTTTTTTCCCTTCTGAATGGTAAAACTGAGGATGTACATGCTAAATACAGGTCGGGGAAGGTCAATCCGCGGTTCCCATATTTGCTTCATCTTGGGATTCAGGTACTAAGTGAAATATTTCCTATAAAGGATATGCTATTTTTCTTTCCCTTTTATTCTTTTGTGGTGCTGTGTTATTTATTTCGCAATATTGGTATGACACTAGTAAAGAATGTATTTTTTTTCCCTCTAAATATCTGGCCAGAGCTACGATTCGAAGTTCCTCAAGATATATCCAGAGCTCCCGCCCACTCCACTGCAACTGGAAGAGGATCTGGAACAGCTGAAAGTCCTTGAGAATGGCTATAAGATGAAGGTCTTGTTAAAATTGCTTCCATTCTTTATTTGTTAACCGATAACTGATTTCCCTTTTTCCCAATTTCTTTTTGTTTTTTGGGTGAATAGTTATTAGTTTCCCAATTTCTTGCTAAAGCTGGTTTTTATGCTTCTATGGTGTTACAAGCATTGATATGCAAAGATTTAGAACATGGTTTCTACTAGTAACTATAAAACCTTATTTGTTTTCTTTACGCTGTGCTTGGATGGGGGATTTGGGAACGGATTTGGAAAGGGAAAAGGAAAAGGTATGTGAAATATGAATAAAATATACTTGCATTTCACCTAGTTTCACACACCTTTTTCTTTTCTCTTTCCAAATCCCTCTCTAAATCCTTCAACCAAATACAGCCTCAGGCTTTTTATAGTAAGGTCAATGACTTCTTTCTATTACCAATTTGGTAAAATCTTGAGCTGATATATCTTCTTCTAACTTGTGCCCTAATAGGTGGTAAAATATCTGTGGAACTCAAGTGCCTGATTCTGCTGAGAATTAGCATTTGTTTATCATTATTCAAGTTCCCACGTATAACAAATGTTCCAACATACTATTTGTAGTCATTGGAGCATTCAGGGAACCTAAGCCATAAAAAATGTCCATCCTGGATAAAAAGTGTTATTTTGGTCATCAATTGAACACTGGTTGTGTTTTGGACCATATTAGTAACCTGTCCCTGGTTGGAAATGAGTTTTCTAAAAAGTTTGATTGGAATTATTTAGGAAATGTTACGAACAGGGATGGGAATTGCTGCTTGAATTGTTATAGAAACATTAGTGAAACAATGCAGTTCTGAATAAGCTTTCTCGAGCCCTTCGTATAATAATTAACTAACACTGCTTTCTAGTTTCTTCAATCTTCTCACCTAAAGTTTTGTGTCTTATCTGCTTTCTTAGACCTTTTTGTTTCCCAAATTTCTTACTAGTTGCCATATTTCTTCTTGCGTCATATCATATTCTTCATGTATATATTGAAAGCATTTGCTCTGTTCTATTTATTTCTGCTTCCACAAACCATCATTTGCAGTTCAGATGGAAATGAAAAGGTCGTCTTGTTTCCAGTGACCTTGCTCATTTTCTTGACATTATGTTTTGTTTATTATGTGAACCGTGAATATTACAAACTCCGAGAATTGAATATTAGAAAGATGGAGAATGGAAAGTTGATCCAGAGGTTCATGTGTTTCTTTTCTTGCAGGTCATAAAGGTTGACCATGAAGCTCATGGTGTTGACATCCCAGAAGATGTTGAAAAGATAGAACAGTTTATGCGCGAGCGAAACCTGTCTTAGTTCTGGCAAAAATGCAACGAGGCACGTTAGAATATAATCTGGTATTTTCTGCCTAGAAGTCTACTTTTAATTCATTTCACTTAGAAATCAGTGGCACGTTCTTATACATTTAGAGCTCTGTCTTGTTCTATAAAATGACTTCACTAAAATCTATTGTATCAAATCCTTGTTTTTATACAAAGTTAAAAGATGTGCAATGTCTGTAACCCTAGCTTCAAGATCCTTCATTGATGCATATTATGCCTAGTAGTTGTTTTTTTGTTTTTTGGTGTCATTTATAGATGTTGTGATTATGTTTATTATTTATGAGAGAATTGAAATATAGGCTGATGTACTATGAAAGTTCGTGGAAAGTTCTCATGGTTATGGATTCAGTACTTCCATGGCATTGTTTTTTATTATCTGATGATTGCATTGCAAAGTTTTTGTTTTAAATTTTTCATGGCACTTGAATTTATGTATAACAGAGTAAAGCATAATATGAATGAAGTAGCTAATTCTTTTTATCAACTGATCTGAGTTTAAAAAATGGGAGGTCATGTAGAGAACCTAGGTCATATTACAAAATCATATGATCTTTGAGAACAAATTATCTTCCTATGTTCATATTTGCAGAGGTCTCGTGGCAAATGGGACGTAGGGTTTTGTGTTAGCATTGTGCTTTAACTAAAGAAAGCAGAAATCAGAGCTTTTAATGAAACTCTTGTGCTGTGTTTGGTTTTACAATTTGGTTAGGGAAAGGAAATGAGAATTGGTCTCTTTTCTTTTTCTTTTTTTTTTGGGGGGGGGGACCTTCTGGTTTTTCTGTGTCTTCTCTTTTCCAAGTTTCAAACAAAATTTTTGGTCATATTTGTTTGTGGGATTAAAAAATTTAGCGGGATTAGGAGGATGATGAGATTGAATGATAAAATTATTAATATAGTAGTAATACGTTGGAGATATAAGATAAAACATATCTATTTGTGTACCAATTTGTGATATTAGTTAATTATGATTAAAATTATAAAATTACGTAAAAATCCTTATCATGCACAAAGTAATATTTTCTAAGTGGGTAATGCTAAACACACTATTGTACTGTTGTGGAGATGGATTGTTCCATAAGATTGTTTCACAAACAATTATTCTTTCAGTGGGGTTGTGGATTACTAATCCAATCTCTTTCTTAAATTCTCATTCAAACATGACATTCGAAGCTAGAAAATTATTAGTAGAGGGTCTATTCGGTTAGTTTCTACTTGTTTTCAAAATAGAGGTACAAGTTGCGACCTTATTTTCAAAAATAAATTTTCATTTCCTCCTCTATTACACCTACTCCTCTTGCCAGAGATTGCCCCTTTTAACTACTCATTAAATACATTTTACTTTTGAATAACTTATGTGTACGTGCTTTAAAATTTACTTAAAATATAAATTGTCCTTTTATGATTTAAAATTTTATAAATATTTTCTTGTCATAATTTTTTATTTGACGAAATTAATTAAAAAAATAAAATTTCTAATTATTCTTCTATATGATAATAAAAGGATAAATTACAATGATAGTCTCTATATTTTGTCTAATGTGTCATTTTAATCCTCACACTTTCAAATGTTTCAATTTTGACCCTTAATTATATATTTTGTGTCAATTTAGTCTAATTAACAATATCTTAGTATTTTTGATGAAAAATTATCACTAAATTAGTTGAGATTAACTTATTAAATTGAGCAAGTTTATAATTTTACCCTTAAAAGCATGATATATGCCCACTTAGGTGTTTATTTTTCATTAGAAAATGCTAACAATTATAATTGGTTAGACAAAATTAAGGCAAAATTATAAATTTATGCTCAAATTTGAACCAATTGAAATTACAAGAACCAAAATGACACAATGACTAAAATACAAGGACTACCGGCGTAATTTGCCCATAACAAAGTTACATAAATTATTACTAATAGAAATGAATTCTGACATCATAAAAAACTGTTAATTAAATTAATAAAAGAGGTTATTTGTCATTAAATTAAAAACTTCAATAGAGCGAATGTAATTTTCAGAATGTAATTCATATTTTATACCGGGTGTATTTATAATTTACTTTCCATTTTTATTCTTAAATGTATTTTGTTTTGCACCCAACACAATCAAGATTTGTACCTAAAACATACTGTTTGGTTTAATTTTTAAATTAACATTCGAATCAAAAAAATGAAGAAACATATTTGATTTATCAATTTTTAAAATTATTTTTTTCTCTCGTCTCTCTTTTTTTTTTTATTAATAAATCAATCAATAATTTTTTCTTTCTCCTCCCTCACACTCTCACATTATACACATTAATTAATTAAATTTTTTTCTTACACCCATGTAGGCAAAGATTTTCACCAATTTGTAAATTTATGTGTCATTTAGCTTCTGATATGATATTTCCCCAAAAGAATAGAGGTCAGGAGATTGATAAGGACCACCACCAACCAAACCTCCTACGTACCAAAACAGAGAAATTCTCAGTTTTGGGGAATTGTAAATTTACAGACACAGGACACAATGGCAATCCTTTATGGTTAAAATGCCCTACCAAACATCCCAGTCAATGATGATCTCTGTGTGTTTTTTTTTATGTTTTGAGTTTGCGTGTATGTGTGCATTCATGGATGAAAACACATAAAATAATGATAAGGTAACTTTCCATCTCAAATGTCATCTCTGTAAATTGTAAGAGACTATAATATGACTATTAATTTTGGAACTCTAAAAAGATCACTAATGATATGGTTCTTAATAATAAAAAAAAAAAATACAATACCAAGATCAAAACATCAAATCAATCATGGTGAGATCCACTACCACATCATTAATGATAACACTAATTAGTGCTCTCACTCATTTTCCAAATAAGACTAACAAGAAATGATTACAATCTAGTCTGCTTATACACACACTCTTTTTTTTTTTTTTTTTCTTCCATAATTGCATTCCCTGAAAAGCTACTCTGTTTTACATATAATTGTATAGAGAAATTGCATTTCACTTGATAATAATTCAAAATAATCGTATTTTTTATAGAGTTTCAAAAAATTGCAACTATCCCTATTGAAATGCAATGAATATAATAATGATAGAGAATTTTAAATTTTGAGTTCTAAAAAGAATTTTAATGATGTAATAAGAAAGAAAAAAATAAACATAAAAATATAAAGTCAAAACATCATATCAATAGAATATGATACACCTCCAAAGCTCTTTTAGAACTCATGTTTCAGAGCTCCAAAACATTTTTATTGTATTGCCCGAAAGGGACTCTGTTTTTTGCTATTCTGATTTGGTAGGTGGGTCGGTGACCAAATGGACTTCTGTTTTGAAGAGAAGGAAACAGAGTGAGTGGTGTTTTGGGAAGTTAGTAAAAAGTTGATTTTTTTATTTTTTTGACTTTTTTAGTGACTTTTTTGACAAAAAACTGGTTTATTTTGACTTTTTTAGTGGCTTTTTTTTGGGCAAAAACCTGGGTTATTGTTGATAAAAAAAAAAAAACTGACATTTTTTGGTTAAAAAAAAGCTAGAAAAAAAAATAATTTTTTACCATTGCTCCCAAAAGACCCTGAGTCGAAAGTGATGTAGACAAACCCACCCGGTGAGTGAGTCACAAACGATTCGAAAACTCTTCCCCACCACACAGTGCCACGCCGGCCCATGACTCAAGTCAAACTCCTGCACCGAGCCCAAATAAATAAATAAATATAAATACTCCTACATTACATATCTTTAAGAGAAAATTAGTATGTCTTTTAATTTTAACATACTTGTGTTAGTGAATTTTTGACCACACTGTCAACTCAGTATTCAGCTGGAGAGTATGACAGAATAGATGGCGCCTGATTGACCTGCAATAGAAAGAAGAGATTCCGGTGGTGGTTCGTCCACCCGGGTACTCCGACGATCAAGTCAGATATCTCTCAAAGATAGATCAAGTACTTAACTTACTGTTCAGAATATAAATTGCGTACCTTAGACCCATGGGTTAGTCCCAATAGAAGCCTACTTCAATAAAATTCAGCTAAGTGCTTATCTTAGACTCTCCAATAGAAGGCTAGCTTCAATAGAATTCAGCTCAGTGCTTATCTTGGACTCTCCAATAGATAAAAGATAAACTCCCTAAGAGCTTTATCCTTATTCAGGTTGAAGTCCTTCCTCATTCTAGGACTCTTGTTTCTTATCCGCTTATCCTGGACTCCGATATCTTCGGAGATAACCTCGGCCTATCCGAGATCACCTCGGCATCACGACCAGGACACGTGGCACCCCGGTTGACACGTCGACGTCACTTTGATCACGTGTTGGTACTCAGAAAATATATCCCCACAATACTTATATTAAATTTTTAAAAAAATTTAATTCATATAATATTTAAATATTGTTTGGGATGATAAATTTTTGATTGAAATAATTAAAAAGTCAAAATATTTTATTTAAGAATTGACTATTTTGATTAATTTTTTAATTTTTTTACCAAAACAGATAAAAAATAGAGAGAGTGATATAACTGAATATTTTGTTCTATTCACTATTTTAATTCATCCTACATTGGATCCACTCTCTATTTTTTATGCGTCTTTTTATAAAATTATTAATGTGGTAGTAATATGTTAGAGATATAAGATAAAATATATTTGTTTGTGTACCAATATGTGATATTAGTAAATTATGATGAAAATTATAAAATTAGGTAAAAATCTTTATCATATACAAAGTAATATTTTATAAGTGGGTAATGCTAATCACACTATTGTACCATTGTGGAGATGGATAGTTCCATACGATTTTTTCACAAACAATTATTTTTTTCAGTGGGGTTGTGGATTACTGATCCAATCTCTTTCTTAAATTCTCAATCAACATGACATTCGAAGCTAGAAAATTATAAGTAGAGGGTCTATTCGGTTAGTTTCTACTTGTTTTCAAAATAGAACCTTATTTTCAAAAATAAATTTTCATCTCCTCTTCTCTATTACACCTACTCCTCTTGCCAGAGATTACCCCTTTTAACTACTCGTTAAATACATTTTATTTTTGAATAAATTACAAATACATATTTTAAAATTTGTTTAAAATACAAATTGTTCTTTGTGATTTAAAAATTTATAAATATTCTTTTGTCGTAATTTTTTATTTAACGAAATTAATTGAAAAAATAAAATTTATAACTATTATTCTATACAATAATAGAAGGACAAATTACAATGATAGTCTCTATATTTTGTCTAACGTGTCATTTTAATCCTCACACTTTCGAATGTTTCGAGTTTGACCCTTAATTATATATTTTGTGTCAATTTAGTGATGTTTTGAAAAGTTGGTAAAAAACTGACTTTTTAACTTTTTGACTTTTTTGGCAAAAAACTGGATTGTTTTAGATAAAAAAGGCCGACTTTTTTTGGCCAAAAAAATTAAAAAGTCAAAAAACTGGCTTTTTACCATTGTTCCCAGAAGATCCCTAGTCTAATTGATAATATCGTTAGTATTTTTGACAAAAAATTATCACTAAATTAGTTGATATTAACTCACTAAGCCTCCGTTTGGGAAGTGGGTTGGCTTTTTTACTTTTTGGCTTTTTTTGGCTATTTTAGCCTGGGCTAAAAAGTTTGGTTTGGGAAGGACTTTTTGACTTTTTGGCTTTTTTGACTTTTTTTGTGAGAGAAGAATGTAATGATTATAGGTTGGACGTGATATTTTATTTTTTGTGGCTAAAATAGCCTATTTTGTCTTTTGTGACTAAAATAGCCAAAAAAGCCCCGTTTAGCTCTTGCCAAATGGAGCCTAAATTGAGTAGTTTATAATTTTACCCCTAAAAGCATGATATATGCCACTTGCGTGTTTATTTTTTATTAAAAAATGCTAACAATCGTAATCAATTTGACTAAATTGAGATAAAATTATAAATTCATGATCAAAATTAAGCCAATTAAAATTACAAGAACCAAATGTCACAATGATCAAAATTAAGGGACTATCGGCATAATTTGCCCGTGACAAAATTACATAAATTATTAATTGAAATAAAATTCTGACATTAAAAAAACTATTAATTAGTTTAATAATTTATTAATAAAAGAGATTATTTGTCATTTGTCATTTGTCATTAAATTAAAACCTTCAACGAATGTGATTTTTAGAATGTAATTCATATTTTATACAAATCTTAAAAAATATATTTATAATTTACTTTTCGTTTTTCTTAAATGTATTTTGTTTTGCACCCAACACAATCAAGATTTGTACCTAAATTTGGTTTAGTTTTTAAATTAACATTTGGATCAAAAAAATCAAGAAACATATTTGATTTATCATTTTTTAAAGGGTAAATTATAAATACACCATCCAAGATTTACTTAAAATATAAATTGCGCCTTGTGTTTTGAAAAATTACTAATATCTCCCTGTTAGAATTTTTAATTTAACAGAATTAATTGAAAAAATGAAAAAATAAAATGACACAAAAGTGACCTATTAAAAATTATCTAAATTATCTAAATTATTAATCACAAAGAACATATTTATTATCTAAAAAATATATTTATTATCTAAAAACGATAATATGTTAAAATTATCTAAATTATTAATTGAAATAACTGGATGACCTAAATTATTAAAACTGGATGACCTAAATAACTGGATGACCTAATATTGTTTTACCATTATCTAAATTATTAATTGAAATAACTGGATGACATATTTATTATCTAAATTATTACCATTATCTAAATTATCGTTTTACCATATTTATCTAAAAAATAAAATTTTAACATTATTAAAAATTGTTAATTAACTTGATGATTTATTAATAAAATGACCTATTTGTTATAAAATTAGAAACCTTAGGAGACATAATGTAATTTCTAAAACCACATAGGATAATTTGTAATTTAAATAAATTTCAGGAGGTGTGTTTGTAATTTATCCGTTTTTAAAATTATTTTTCTCTCTCGTCTTTTTTTATTATTATTAATAAATCAATCAATCATTTTTTTCTATCTCCTCTCTCGTACTCTCACATTATACACATCAATTAATCATATTTTCTCTCATACCCGTCTATTCAATTACAAAAAAATAAAATAAAAAATTACAAATCATCCTAAAATTATTTTCAAAATTCATAACCAAATAAATTTTCAATTTTCAAAATTCTTTTCAATAACATAACTTTCAAAATACAATTCAATTTTTTTTTTTTTCAAAAAGTAAACCAAAGGGAGGCAAAGATTTTCACCAATTTGTAAATTTATGTGTCATTTTGCTTCTGATAGGATATTTCCCCAAAAGAATAGAGGCCAGGAGATTGATAAGGACCACCACCAAACCAAACCCCCTACGTACCAAAACATAGAAATTCTCAGTTTTGGGGAATTGTAAATTTACAGACACAGGACACAATGACAATCCTTTATGGCTAAAATGCCCTACCAAACAACCCAGTCAATGATGATCTCTGTGTGTTTTTTTATGTTATGAGTTTTCGTGTATGTGTGCATTCATGGATGAAAACACATAATGATAAGGTAACAATAATGGGTTTCCATTTCAAATATCAAATGATTACAATCCAGTCTTCTTGTACACGCACTCTGTTTTTGTTTCCATAAATGTATTCCCTGAAAAGCTACTCTGTTTTACATAATTGTACAGAGAAATTGCATTTCAGTTGGTAATAATTCAAATTAATTGTATTTTTATGGAGTTCCATAAAATTATCTCTATTAAAATGCAATTTTGTATTCCCTAAAAGGGTCTCTGTTTTTTGCTACTCTGGTTTGGTGGGTGGGTCGGTGACCAAATGGACCTCTGTTTTGAAGAGAAGGAAACAGAGTGAGTCCAGAGAGAAGTAGACAAACCCACCTGGTGAGTGAGTCACAAACGATCCGAAACTCTTCCCCACCACACAGTGCCACGCCGGCCCATACCTCATGTCAAATTCCTGCACCGACCCCAAATAAATAAATATAAATACTCCTACATTAAAGATCTTTTTAGGATTTAGAGAAAATTATATTGGGTTTGGTAGAATTTTAGAATTGTGATTTGAGAATAGAGTTATATTTTGAGTTTGTAAGTTTTGAAATTATGATTTGAGTGTAGAAATTTTATTTGGTTATGAGTTTTAAAAAGAATTTGAATTGAGTAATGTGACATATAATATTGAAAAGTAAGTATTTTAAAAAGTGAGTGGAATTAATTTTCTAAAATTGTAACCAGACAGCACACTTAAATTAAGAGATAGAATTAAATTTCAAAAACTTTACCAAACAGAGCCTAGTATTTCTTTTAATTTTAACATACTTATATTAAAAAAAAATTAAAATTTTAATTCATATAATATTTAAGTCCTGTTTGGGGTGGTGAATTTTTAATTGAAATAGTTAAAAAAAGTCAAAATATTTTATTTGAGAATTGACTATTTTAATTTTTTTACCAAAACAAATAAAAAATAAAGAATGTGATGTAACTGAGTATTTTGTTTTTTGTTTTAGTCGCTTTTTTAATTCATCTTATGCTGGACCCACTCTCTATTTTTTATGCATCTTTTTATATAAAAAATAAATAAAAATTAACTAAAATAATTAATTTTCAAATAAGCTCGTAGTCTCATTTTTATAACTAATTTGTTAATTATATAGATAAAAAAAATGATATTATTATCTCTTTTACACAAAATATATAATTTACGTTATTATTATTATTTTTTATTATATTTTGTACCATCTGAATTAGTTTTAATGGATTTAATTTTAGTATTAAAAATAAAATCAGTATAATTATGTTAAAATGATGAAACTTATTATATTTTTTTTAAATCTCAAAAGAGGTTAATATAATTTACTTAAAAAAAATTATCAATCCCAAAATCAAAATAACAGGCAGAAAATTAAAAAAAAAAAAAAATCTAAAGTCACAAGAAATCACAATAAAGCGAGTTCGACTTTACTTTTTATTTTTTATTTTTATGCATGTGTGTCAAACAATACTCGATAGGTTTGACTGAAAAAAGTTTGGAGGGATTTGAAAATATATATATATATATATATGTAAAATTAGATAAAATATAAATATATTTTATTTATATTTTATATATTTTTTACCTTTTCATTCTAAATATCTCTCTAAATCTCCTGAGTATTAATGTGATAAATAAATCAAATATAAAAAAAATATATTTATATTTTTTTTATGTGTGAATAGCATTGCTATATATATATATATATATATGTAGAGAGAGAGATAGTGTGTGTGTGTGTGTAATATGCATGTGTGTATGTATAAGTGAAATGGGATGGAGGGGAGGGACCTTTTTGAGGGAGCGAGCAAGGAGGGTGGGATTAGGGCGGCGATTGGAGGAGGAGGAGGAGGAGGAGGATGAATCGAGGAGTGATCTGGTGTAACGCAGAGCACGCTCTTGCATAGTGGGAGGCATGTCGGCTGATCTCAACCGTATGTTGAGGCTGATTGCAATCGCAGCTAGCTTCACTTCTTCTTCTCTTGATGATGAGGAGGAGGAGGACGACGATTGCACCTCTTGTATCTCCATAGTCAACACACAGAGAGGGAGAGAGCGAGAGAGTTTTGTTGAGTGCAAAAGCGGCGAGAGAGAGAGAGAGAGAGATGGTGGAGTTGGCGCAGACTTGGGTTGAATATTTTGACTCGGTTTAGAATAATAGAGCAGGGGAATGGAAAAAAATGCATAGTAATAGAGGGAGAGAGAGAGAGAGAGAGAGAGTAGTTGGGGGAGGAGGGAAGGGAATGTTTGAAATTTGACCGACTTATTGAGAAAAAAATTGTTTTTGAGTTTTTAAAAATAATTTTTAAAATTTTTAATTTGTATTTTAGATATTTTAATTAATGTTTTTTTAAAATTTTTAGATCTATTTAATTTTAATATACTTAAAAAGTAAAAAAAAAATTGTACAAAAATGTTTAAAAATTTTATTGAATACAACAAAATATGAAAATATACATATATTTTTTGTATTTGTTGAATTTTTAAAGTTTTTTTTTCCCATAAATATTATAATTTTTAAAGGAATTTAGATTAAGTATATCTACAAAAAAAATGTAAAATATTTTAAAAAATTACTAAAAATAAAAAACAAAAAGCTATTTTCTGAAAAGTGAACTCAATTTTTTGAAATCAAACATGACATTATTTAAGTTGATAAATTCATTGATCTAGTTCAATTAATTATTCTTTTACATTTTTAATTAAGAGATCAGAGTGTCAATTTTTATTAGGCCAAGTTTGGTATGTCTTGAAAAAGTCAAAAAGTCACTATCCTATTTAAGTCACATCATCTTATTTAAGTCACATCACCTCTCTTACACATCACTTCAAACCCAATCCCAATTCAACCTATATTTCATAAAAAGTCAAAAAGTATACTTATTTAGATCATCCCAAACAAAAGATTGATTTTTTTTTTATTAGTTAGATTAATTTCGACATTAATAGTCATTTTGCTTAATAAAAATGCATAAAAAATACGTAATGTATTTTGCTTAATAAGTTTGTAGTATGTATTCTAACATTACTATCTATTCGTGAAATTGATTTGTCTAGTTTTCAAAACTCTTTAAAAGTAATTAAACAAAAGAGAATGAGGTAAAATGCCTATCGTCTTGCTTATATTTTGTTGGAGCTTTTTCTGCTTCTTCTTCTTCTATAAACTGTATAAATCTTATTTTCTAGCTCAAAAAATAAAGGTTAATCTCTTTTGCTAACTCAATTCTATAGATTGGACTTATTTACTAATAAATCCTGTCAATACATAAACAACCATCTGGATAATAAATTTCTTATCTACATTGATAAGTTTATTAATCTAACAAATAAAGCTCACAACTACATATATAAGTGAATACATTACTGCCAACAAAGGTTGGTTGAGTAACGATCAGATTTTTCACCTTTACGTCTTAGGTTTGATTCTTACTGCCAACAGTCTTTCTTGGTGGACAATCAATAAATCCAATGTAAGTCCTCCCTAAAGTTGAAACTTACAGCTTGGCCTGACCCTGGACTGGGGTAGTTTAGATTTTTCACCTTCACAACTCAGGTTCGATTCCTACTGCCAATAGTCTTTCTTGGTGGGAAATCAATAAATCCAATGTAAATCCTTGCGGCTTGGCCTGACCCTAGATTGGGGTAGTCTCCCCTCATCTAAACTTTTTAATACCAAAAAAAAAAAAGAAAAAAGAAAACATTACACTGATAAATTTCTCATTCACAGGACTGAAACGTCAATGAATTTTTCACTCAATACTTATGAGTAAATAAGTTACTAGATTGGTAAGACAAGCTAGTAATTATCCCAAATAATTATAGAAATCTCTTCAGGTGATCAAGAGAGCCTTCTTTTTTAGTAAATGGAATTCGAATGAAATGTATTATCTCTAACACTTCTTTTTATCTGTCTTGCTTTTTGAGTAGAAGTCTTTACATATTTTCCTATCATTTTAAAAATTGAATAATTTTAAACAATAAATAAGTAAATAAATAAAATGCATTTTGAAAAAGTTGCATTGAGAGTAAAAATTTCTCAAATTTATTTGTTATAATATATATATATATATATATTGATAAGATATTAGACACTTTTTTTTTTTTTTTGCATAAGATATTACACCTGAGATAGCATACTCTGGGCATTTGCTGATATGCCATTCAAACATGACCTGGCAGGTCCGTGCTTGTATGACTGATTTTTAATTTAATTTTTTTTAGGGCGTGAATGGCTGACACGAGAAAACCATGGGATAATAGCATGACAAAAATGGTTGGGACTCTAAAGTTTGGGACTTTCATGACTTTTAAAATGATGTGAATTAATATGTATTTTTGTTTTTTTGTTTTTTTCTTGGATCAATCACATATGAGTGAGAATTGTGTTTTTTTGAAAGTCTGTAGTATTGTTGAATAGCATGATAAATGTGTGTGACAGGTCACATATTTTTGTCCATGTCAAAACACGTGTGAAAGTAGAGTCGCATGTCAAATAAAGAATGAAAATAGATGAGTCTTAATAAGGTCTAGGTTGTCTCTAGTTGGAGATCAAGACAAAATCGCTCAGTCCGGTCCATCGGTCCACTTTTTGATCCCACTTCGATAATTCGAACCATTTACATTTTAGGATTTGTCGAATAAATTATATTTGTAAAAAATCAAATTGATCAGATAACAACAACTACGTGTTCGAATTAGTTTTTTATGAACTATTTATTTTTTCACCATCTATTTTTTTATATAAAATTGATTTGAACACGTAATTGCCGTTATCCGATTGACTTAATTTTGTACAGGGATAATGTACTTAATGAATCTTAAAATGCGAACGGTTTGGATCATCGAAGAGAGGCCCAAAAGTAGGCCCACGGATAGGACTGGACGGGTCTGTCTTGATCTCCAATTGGAGACAAATTAAACCTGTCTTAATATACAGCTCTCCACTTATAGGTTTAAGTTTTTAAGTGGGTATGAGTTCCGAATAATAATATGTTGGGCCTTAATGTGGTATTTGTGGGCTATAGAGTTTCTCCCTAATGGATTGAGCTTGTATTACTGTGCACTTGTGAGCTCTTTAATAAGCTCTTTAATTCTCTAACGAATGGTATTAGAGTCGATGCCAACGATCAATGGGCAGACTCTTCTGAAGCATTAATGTTAGCGGGCTTGGTCTTGCACAAAAACTCTTGATGGAGTAAAGAAAATTCCCAGTGCACGTGGTAAGATTGGACAGTGATAAGGTGGCTTTCAATGGAGTATGGAGATTCATGGTATAGTGTATGCAGGTGGCCTAAACTAGACTCGATGTTGGAGAGTTATAGATCAAGATTAAGGGGGAGTTTAATGATCTACAATGAATTTATTGATGATAGATCAAGACTTGATGGGAAGTATGGAGAGGCCCAATGTTTGGTTCACACATGAGAGGAAGATTGTTGGAACATGTGTGAAGGTAGAGTCCCACGTTGAATAAAGTGTAAAAAGAGATGAGTTTTAATAACTATTATATAGGCTCTCCACTTATAGGTTTACGTTTTTAAGTGAGTATGAGTTTCAAATAATAATATGTTGGGCATTGTTGTGATATTTGCGGAGTTTAGAGTTTTTTCCTAATAAATTGGGCCAATATTATTGTGAGCTTGTGAACTCCCTAATTCCCTAACAGTCTATACAATTTGCTTGTTTCATATCTCTATCAAAAGGAAATTTTCCCAGTATAATGCATACCATATGTAAGTATATCACAAAATTATATAATTTTTTAAAATTTATACAAGCATTTTAATAAAAATGAGTAATTAAACACAAATTTGCATAAGTGATCTCACGAACTTATGTGAATTTGTACTATGAGATCACTTGTGTAAATTTGTGAAAACTTATATAATTTTATGATAAAATTACATATAGTATGTATTGCACACTAGAACATTTTCCCTAACAAAAATGTCATGCATTATGAAAATATATTTTGAATTTTACCTGAAAAGTAAATATGTGATATAAATTTAAAATTAGTGAAATATAAGTCATATCATAAAATAAAGATTTTTTTTTTTCTTGAATAAAATTTTCGATGTTGTATTACGATTATGAATTTGAGTAGAAATTAAAAAAGAAAAATGAAAAATATGGGTGAAATGTAAGTAAAAAGTAACAATATTTTATTTACATTTTTTCTTTCCCTTGTTAAATTTTTACAAAAATCCATGATTCAAATATAGCATGAGTTTATGATATTACTATATCTCCAATGAATGTTATTGTATTCAATAAATTTATGTTCACATATACTAAATACAAAATGAAACACAAATATTTTACTCACACATAAAACATCAATATTCTATTATTCTGTTTGGGAAGTGGATTGACTTTTTGGCTTTTTGACCTTTTTGGCTATTTGAGTCTGCGGCTCAAAAGCCTGGTTTGGGAAGGGCTTTTTGAATTTTTTGACTTTTTGGTGAGGTGTCATCCTGTTAAATTACCAAACTGCCATTTTTGGCTTATGTTTTTTTTATTATTTTGGGTTTGGATTTCCCATATTTTGCTTAATTTATTTATTTATTTCTTTATTTTAATTTTGGGTTTGGATGTGGCATTTTTTGCTTAATTTTTTTAATTTTTTTTTTTATTTTGGGTTTCGGTTTGGCGTATTTTGCTTTTTTAATTTTTTTTTTGTTGGGTTTGGATTTGGCATAGTTTTCGTAAATTTTTTTTTTTAATTTATTTTGGAAGTGGATTTGGCCTTTTTTTCTTTCATTATTTTAAGTTATAATTTTTTTTTTATTTCGGGTTTGGAATTGGCGTATTTTGCTAAAAAAAAATTTTAGCATTTTAAATTTATGTTATTGTCTTTTTTTTTTTTTCACATGAATTAGTTCTTGTTCTTTATTTTTATTGGTATAGAAGAACTTTTGTTGTTATTTATGTGTTTCATTTATTTGTAAATTACGTGCCAAATGGTGATTTATGTTTTCATGTTTTTTTTAAATGTTTTTGAATGAGGCGTATTTTTTTTATTTTTTTTTAATTTACGATTTTGTCATTTTCTTATTCACTCACATTAACTTTTTTTTTTTTAATTTTTAAAAAATGGATTTTCTTTTACGATCTTGTGAATTTTGATTTTTCAAAGTTAGGCACGTCACCAAGTGGAAGGGGGTATATCCCCGTGTAAACACATACATATTGTACATGATAATATATTTCAATACAGTCTGTTCCACGTGTGTCATTAGTAATGTTACAACCCTACGGAAATTAGGTCCACTATTATATATTTCCTAACACTCCGTTATTACGCATGTAACATAATTTGTCACGTATGTGAAGGCGCACCAATGCCATATATGGGTCCTCATCCCCAACCATTAAACCATTCTCGTCATGTTCAACTTCTGGTATGGCATTTACTATTGTCATAGCTTCTTCCTCGTCACAGATTGGGTGAACAGTTGTTGGGTTACCTGTGTTGCGCCGTATATAATTATGTAATGCCATTGACGCACCTACTAACTGAACTTGCACATTTGCAAAGTCATACCGAGGCATGTCTCGAATAAACCCCCATCGATTTTTCTAGGCACCGAAAGTGCGTTCCACCACACTACGTAAGGACGAGTGCACTTTGTTAAATAATTCCCTTGGCGTGTTTGCCGTCCTGTTCCGTGCAATACGTTGAAATTCTTGTTGGTGGTAACGGTGCCCTTTGAATGGTGCTAAGTAACCTGTCTGGTTTGGATAACCAGAATCGACAAGATAATATTTCCCTGCAGACATGACAACAATGTATGACACCAAAAATTTATATTTGTGCCCACTAAATCCGCAACCATCGGCATGTGTTACCTTCGTCAGGATGTGGGAATGGGACATTGTCATTTGTTAGTATCTCGTTGTATATGCGACTATCATGCATACTTCCTTCCTATCCGCACGAAATGAATATGAAACACATGTCGAAATCGACTGCGGCCATGATATTTTGCGTGTGACAGTATTTCCTACCGAAATATGTTGCTGCATGTGGCCCGGTAACCCATGTACTTACATGTGTTCCGTCTATTGCGCCAATGCAGTCCTGCAAACAACTCAATTATTTTGTTGCTTATTAGGGTATACGATGTTTTGTTTTTTCCATACGTCACGTCCAGTTAATAATAAAAACAAAATAACTGACACTCTTTATGTATATGTGAATAATGTATTTCGGTAATACCTTGAACGATAGGTATTTCCGTCTAGACCGCACGTATGGATGTATACGATGTTGATTGTATGTGGGCCGGCAATAAACAACAGTGAACTCCTTCATGGAAGTTAATACGTTATGCACGTGTCGAGACACAGTCTCCCCTGAATGTTGGAACCGTTCTTGGATTTTCCGATTTTGCTTCCCTTTCAACACATGGATAAACATTGCAACGCTTTCTTCAACAGCTAAACAATATGGACGTTGCAGGACTTGTAACCCAAAATCATTTACTAATGTTTGACACAGGGCGACAAAAACTTCCTTCGGCATAGACACGTTTTCCTCAAATTGGCCCATATGGCCCGCATATAGTTCGGATATCCATGCATTCCCGGTCAGTATAGAAGTGCGACATGGCATTTTAGCCATGTGTTTTTGGTACCACTCTGTCGCATACTGGCATGCTTGTAGAAATGTACAGTTGTGTTCTTGTTGCGCCTGGACCGCCATTTGATTAAGAATTTCCGTTATTCCATCATTGTTGCTTCCATCCCAGGGATTCATTACGTCTTCGTTGGGGCGAAACCTACAAGAGTCACACTGTTTCAATCAGTTTGCTTCCCCTTCATCGAGTCAATAAATTTGAAAATGTGCAATTACAAAATTCAAAATGTTGATAATAATTTAAGGACTGCTAAACTTGTAGATTTTTCACACATAATGATATGAAAAATGAAAAAATTGTAAACCTGCTAAACTTGAATTTACAGGGGGACCATGGTGGTGATAACTAGGGGTGGGTAACGGTTTATCCGAACCGTTCAAACCGCCCAATCCGCCCAACCCGCATATAAATGGGCGGTTTCGCAAACATAATGCGGGCGAATGAGGTTTGAAATATGACAAATTTGCGGGTTGCGGGCGGGTCGCGGTTTAAACCCGCAACCCACAAAAACCGCCCGCACTTTAATTATTATTATTATTTTTTTTTATATACCGACTTTGTAACTTTTACAAGAGCACTATTATATTCTCTATGACACTAGGATCCTTATTTTTAAGTATTTTTCAACTTTCTTAATGCTGTAGCATTATCAAGTCCTAAACTTGGTTTTTTATATGATTTTCATTGGTGATTCATCCACTTTTTCCTAATAAAATTTTCCTTCTAATGGTTGATAGAACTTATAGTTTGATTATCGATTACTGAACTGGCAATTCTAATTGAGTACAACCTTTAATGCATTGATATACATTTTTTTCATGGCAAAAATGTTAGTGTAGGGTCTCTTTGTTTTGGATACTTTCATTTAATGCATTGATATTCAATTTTTATTTGTAAACTCATCAAAAAATTGTTATCACAAATACATACATGAATCTGATGTTTAAATTCGCTGGGAAAAAAAAACTCGAAAATTAATTTTTAAAGAAAAAAGTGTAAACCGCAAACCGCCCGCAACCGCCCACACATTTGCAAACCCTATCCGCACAAACCGCAAACCGCACTGCGGGCGGTTGCGGGTTGACTTTTTCCCAAACCGCATAGATGCGGGCGGGTCAAAACCGAACCGCAAACCGCACAAAACCGATCTGCGAACACCCCTAGTGACAACCACAAAAGTTGATGTCAAATATGAAACTAACAGCGAACTTTGCAAAATATAAACATACACAAAGCTAGCAAGCAAATTCGTTGTTGCCTTTCTAAAAAATATCCATACACTTAATTTGAACAGAAGCATCCCATTCATTTCTTAGGAAGCGTGCACAACCATGCTTCCATTGTGTCAACCTATGCACTGAACTACAAGTTTTGGAAACCATAGGTAGTGTACGGGGAGCAAATATTGTACGGGGAGCAAATATTCCGGCGTGCCCGTATTCCTTTCTTCCGTGCTCCGTCGATATCCGATCACCTGCGAGCAAATAACGGTGAGCTACCCGGCGGTGTGTGGCCGGAAAAACCCTCCGACGGTCAAGTTAGCACACACCTTAGAGGGAATAGAGAGAAGGGAGAGAGTGTTTGAGTATAAGAAATTCCTTACAGAGTGTTCGTGTATCCCGCATGGGGGGCGCAGACAGGCTTATATACCTTCTGTGCCCCATATCCACTCTCTGTCATCTCCTGACACGTGGCTCTGCTATCCCATCTGTCAGCTTAAACCATGCCGTTCATCACCTGCTCTCAACTGCCTGCCAGCATAGCTGGAGCTCGGCAGCCGAGCTGCCCTACCTCGGTCATACCATGCTTCATACCTTAAGCGCCCGACCGGATAACCGAATGAAGGACCGGGCTAGGCGGCATCTCGGCAAAGCTTAGCCCGGGATCCTCCTTTGGTCGGTCTTCTCGCCGGTCAGTCAACTACCTCGGCTGACCGCGCCTTTCCGAGCGCCGGCCTCTCGGTCTGTCTGATCTCGACAATCCTCAGACCGAGCATCCTGGTCTGACCGGTCACTTCCTGGCCGAGCACCTTCTGCACGGTTCGGGGTAGCACATAGTCCAAACTCTGCCCGGCCCAAGTTCTGGTAGCCCATCTCCGGGTGAACAGTCGATCATCTCGGCCCACTGCTCTGCTGGGCCCCCAACCTGTTCGGTTTATACCTCGGCCCAACGCCGGAGTATAAATCACCCTCTCAATTGCCCCTTAATTCCGTCCGCGGAAGCGTGACTGGGATTATTCACCTCGTCCGAGACAACGTTTATCCGGTCGTCAAGATGCCAAGCTTCGACCGAGCTAGTTGACGCAATTGTCCGCAGATTTGACCGGTTATATTCCTCGGCTGACCTTTTCTCGTTGAAAGTAGCTCGGTTGGCTCTTCGTCTTTTCAACCCGTCGCTTCAGTCCTGCCAAAGCCATAAATGGTGACACGTGGCGGTCTGCCATTGGTCATCGGGCAGCCAACCCGCCGTTTTTGCCAGAATTTGAATTTGGGCGGTCTCTAACGCCTATACAAACTTGCCCCCCCAGTTCCATTTTTCCTCTACTGCTGCATCCACCTCTGTCGATTCTCAGACCCAAACTCGACTGCCATCCTGCCATTCTTCGTGTTTGGGAAGAACACCTTCGGCCCTTCACAGGTAAGATGTCCAATCTCTCTTATGTTGCTATTTACTCTTATTTTGCACACATTAGGACCCGAAAACATAGCTTTTAGGGCTTAGACCATAGAAAACGTCCTAAACCTCCCACTGTTCTTGGTGTTCTTCGTCTTCCTGAAGAACATCGAAGAACTGGGGTGAACCGGGCTCTGGGCCTTCTTTTGATCCGAAAAGTTAGCCAAACCGGGCAAACAACGTGTTTGTTCCAATCATGGCAAAAACCGAGATAACCAAAGGGCTTGGTCGCTTAACCGGGCTAACATCAGGTCTGCTTGGGCGACCGAGCTCCTTAATCAGACAACCGAGGTAGTTTGGCCCCCTTACCGACCGAGCAGTCTAGCTCTCTTAGTGAAACCACACACTTACACTTACCATCCTTTTCCTGCAGAGTCCAAGGGGACCCCTGTCATTCCTGAACCTCTCAGGACCGAGCTGCAGCAATTTATCACCGTGCCCAACCCATCAACCGGGCTATAGTAAGTCGGCCACAAATGGGGAAGTTCCGCTTCCTTGTGGATACTCCGGCCGCGCTAGCCGCTTTCAGAGAGGACTACGGCGTCCCGGCCGACGTCCATCTCGAGCTGGCCGAAGAAGAGACCACGCCTTGGGGTAGGGAGGAATGCCCCTTCACCGTGCTATCCATCGTTGAAGGGGGTCTTCGTTTCCCGCTCAACCCTCTCATAACCGAGTTCCTCCGCCGAACCGGGCTGGCACCCACACAGGTGTCCACCAACACATACAGAATAATCAACGGCGTACACGAATTGAACCAACGGCTGGGCGCCAACTTAGGCCTAGCCGAGATATTAAGGCAATACACTATGGGCCACACCGGTGACGGCCTGGCTTACTACTTGAAAATAAGACCGGGCAAGGAAAAAATCGTAACCGGCACCCCGGACAAAGATATGCACGATGATGATTTCTTCTGGGTGTCCGGCAACTACGAAACAGCCGAGGTGCCGGGCTGGTTCATAAGCAAGGACTTCGGTTCTTCATGTAAGCCACTCAAACTTGCTCGGTTAACTTTATTCTTTAGTTCTACTAACCGGTTTCCTTGTTTCTTTTACAGCTATCCAGGCCTTGCAAGCCAACTACCAATTCCCCAACGTCGAGGCAATTCGGGCCGTGCTTAGGTACCGTCACCGAGACTGCAACGAATTGCTCGGCTACACACCGACTTACAGATATTCTGCTCCGCGCCGGAGTAGAGTAACTGACTTCCTCAGAGCTCCTTCGCCACCTCCCGATCCAACACTACCAGACGTCCCATTAATCCGGTTAACTGACGAGCAAGAAATGGCCAAAAGATCTCGGATCAAAAACCTTCTAACCGCGACCTCAGCCGAGATACCGAGCGTCACCACCCGTTCCCCGGCTGCCGGTCAATCGAGTGCAGCCGTCGTAGCCCTTGCTTCTCCGACTCCAGCTGCCGTGCAATCCGCCAGAGAAGCGCGCCGGGCTGGAAAAAGGCCAAGGGCAGATCCCTCCGCCGAGCTCGTCACCGAGCTGACAACCGAGCATCCTGCTGAAACTCCTGCTCCCGTGCCCGCTTGGCGTCCTCAGCTGAAGCACCGGGGACAGGACATCCCGGCGACTGCATCGATCAAGGCAGACAAAGAACATTTGCTTGCCTTCGATCTCTCCAAAGCATTTCTCCTACCGGGCGACGTGGTAGGCAGTGAGCACGTCCCTGACACCCGGCTGGTAAAATCTTCTGTGAAGTCGATGGCCAGGGTAAGTCGGCGTTCTTTTTAACATTTCACAGGTGTTTGCTCGGTCCTTCTTGCTCGGTCCCCTTTCTGATGTACTTTGCTTCTTTTTGCAGGCCATTCAAAAACAACATTTGGTCCTAGAGCGCATCCACCGGCTTAGGCAGAAAGCCAACGACACTGCGAGCCATGTTGAAAGCCTCCAAGCCGAGCTCGGCCGGGCTAAAGCTTCTCTCGAAATGGCCAACCATGACAATAATAGACTGCTCGGTCAGCTGGGCGCAGCCGAGAAAAAACAAAGTGAGCTTCAGGCCGAGGTTGACGCTTTGAAGAAGGCGAAGAAAAAGGCTTGTCGGGCTGCCAACAAGGCCGGGTTCAACGAGGCCGAGGAGAGCTATAAGAAGCAGGTGTTTGCAACACAAGACATCTACTTCAAGGCCGGTTGGAAGTCTGCTTGTGAACACCTCGGCCAGGGCTCTGACACCGACGTTTTTGCCAATCCTCCCAAAGCTTCACTACCGGTCTACCTCGTGCCATATGCAAATGATGTATTTACTGCGCTTCAAGCGGAGGCCGAGGAAGGACTTGAAGATGGAGAGGATGACACAGATTCTGAGGAAGAAGAGGCCGAGGTGCCTGAACAGCCCGGCAACGATGAGCCCGGCGCTCAAGAAGCAAGCCAAGCTGTTGACCTTGATGCTGATGCTGCCGAGGATGAGTTCGCCAATCTTTCCCCCTTAGTTTAGGTTTCTTTTCTTTGTATTTTTGCTTTCAATACACTTGATGTAACCGGGCTTTGTCCCCACCTTTTGTAATGAATTTCTTTATCAATGAAAAATTTTGAATTTTCGCCAAGTGTTTGCCCGGTAGTAATTAATTCCGTCTTCAGCAAACTATCTCGGTACGACTTATCATTTGAACACTTGGTCGACCGGAGTCCATAACAAAACAAATTCACGCACCGAAATATCCATCTCGGTTGTTGCTAAGTTTGGACAAGATACCATGTTGGACAAGACGCCAACTCTTCCAACCGGAGTACTTCATCACGGTTGGGAATCCCAAGTTGGACAGAACACCAACTCTTCCAACCGGAGTACTTCATCTCGGTTGGGAATCCAAAGTTGGATAAAACACTAAATCTTCCAACCGGAATACATCATCTCGGTTGGGATTCTAAGTTGGACAAAACACCAACTCTTCCAACCGGAGCAAATCATCTCGGTTGGGGATCCTAAGTTGGACAAAACACCAACTCTTCCAACCAGGGCAAATTACCTCGGTTGGGGATCCTAAGTTGGATAAAACACCAACTCTTCCAACCGGAGCAAATCATCTCGGTTGGGGATCCTAAGTTGGACAAAACACCAACTCTTCCATCCGGAGCAAATCATCTCGGTTGGGGATCCTAAGTTGGACAAAACACCAACTCTTCCAACCGGAGCAAATCATCTCGGTTGGGGATCCTAAGTTGGACAAAACACCAACTCTTCCAACCGGAGCAAATCATCTCGGTTGGGGATCCTAAGTTGGACAAAACACCAACTCTTCCAACCAGGGCAAATTACCTCGGTTGGGGATCCTAAGTTGGATAAAACACCAACTCTTCCAACCGGAGCAAATCATCTCGGTTTTAAACATTAAAAGAACAATCCGAGTGCTAATGCAAAATGACTTCTATAGTTTGACAAAAAGAATTACATTCTGCTTTGCAAGCCAAAAAATTGCTTTACAAAAAAGAGGAAAGTAAAAAGCTTAAAAATAATACAATTTCAAGTTGGCCGCATTCCATGGCCGGGGTATGGCTCTTCCCTCTAGATCCTCCAAGTGGTAAGCCCCTTTGCCCGCCAGACCAGTGATCTTGTAAGGTCCTTCCCAATTTGCCCCTAGTTTGCCTTCTCCTGGCACCAGGGTGTTGCCCATAATTTTCCTCAAAACCCAATCCCCAACTTTGAACGGTCTGGGGTGCACTGTCTTGTTATACTTCTTGGAGAGCTCTTGTTGGTAAGCGGCAACATGGATGAGGGCTTTCTCCCGGCGCTCTTCCGCTAAGTCCAACTCCAAGGCAATAGCCTCGGCATTTAGCTCGGGCTCAAAACTCTCAGTTCTGAGGGTGGGCATTTCAACTTCCAAGGGTATGACCGCCTCCATGCCATAAGCCAAAGCAAACGGAGTTTCCCCGGTCGAACGTCGCGGGGTTGTTCGATATGCCCAAAGGACGCTCGGTAATTCTTCAGCCCACTTGCCCTTAGCCTTTTCCAACCGTTTCTTCAACCCATCCAGTATAGTCTTGTTTGATGCTTCGGCTTGACCATTGGACTGCGGGTAGGCCGGGGTGGAGTTGTAGAATTCTATCTTTAGATCTTCACAGAATCCTCTGAATAGGCGACCGTCAAACTGGGTACCGTTGTCAGAGATCAAAATCTTCGGGACGCCAAACCGCGTGACAATGTTCTGCCAGACAAATCGCTTCACGTCTTTTTCTTTGATGGTTGCCAAGGGCTCAGCTTCAACCCACTTTGTGAAGTAATCTGTGGCCGCGATGAAGAATTTCCGGTTGCCCGGTGCTGTTGGCAACGGTCCCACTATATCTAGCCCCCACATGGCGAAAGGCCAAGGACTGGTGAGGGGAAGAAGTTCCCTGGCAGGCTGGTGGATCTGATGAGTGAATTTTTGGCATTTCTCGCACTTGCGGACATATTTTTGGGCGTCGGCCTGCATGCACGGCCACCAGTATCCCTGCGAAATAGCTCGGTAAGCCAAGGACCGTCCCCCGACGTGGCTGCCACAACTGCCTTCATGAATTTCAAACAAGAAGGCCTCCACACTGTTCGGGTGCACGCACTTGAGATAAGGACCGGTGAAGGACTTCTTATACAACGCGCCTGATGGAGAGAGCCAAAACCGCTCGGACTTCACCCGGATTTTGTGTGCTTCTTTCTTGTCCGCTGGAAGAGTCCGGTCTCTGAGGAACGAGATCAATGGGTCCATCCATGAAGGACCTAGCTCGGCGCAGAGTACATCCGTCTGCCCGGCGTTTTCAATGCTTGGCCGCGGAAGAAAGTCAATCAGCAGGGGGTTTGGAGATGTGCTATCTACCATGGAAGCGAGGCCGGCGAGTTCATCAGCCCGGCTGTTTTCTTCTCGGCCAATTTGCTGGACTCTGATTGCCTCAAACTGCTTGATATGGTCCCTGACCAGAGCTTGGTACTTCGCCATCCTGTCGTCCTTCGCTTCATAAATCCCGGAAACTTGATTAACCACAAGCTGGGAATCACTATATACCAGAAGCTCGGCAGCCTTCATTTGGATTGCGCTCTTAAGCCCAGCAAGAAGCGCCTCGTACTCAGCCTCGTTGTTAGATGCCGGGAAGCCGAGTGTGATAGAATGCTCTATGGTTAGGCCGTCCGGGGATATAAGAACAATACCTAGGCCGGCACCATGGCGGTTGGACGCTCCGTCAACAAAAAGCTTCCACATGTCCCCCACGAAAAGCTTCCAGCAGTCAGATGGGTCCTGAGAGTTGCGAAGGGCAATGGGATCACA
The DNA here is from genome assembly GCF_055761805.1 of Camellia sinensis. Classification (NCBI taxonomy): domain Eukaryota; kingdom Viridiplantae; phylum Streptophyta; class Magnoliopsida; order Ericales; family Theaceae; genus Camellia; species Camellia sinensis. The sequence goes on from NC_138967.1 coordinate 175,661,947, forward strand.
ACTGCTCGGCTGTGCGGTGTCAAGTTTGGTGTTGACCGGTTCAAAGTCAGTGCCCCTTGGTGATTCGACACCGGACTCAGCAAGTTGGTCCGTAATGCCCAAGTCCGTAGGCGAAACACCAGGTTGCGGTGTGAAGCCGGCCGCAGGTTCTGAGCTGCCTGGAACCATTCCTTCCCCCCTTGAGGATTCGGCACCGGACTCAGCAAGTTGGTTCCGAATGCCCAAGTCCGTAGGCGAATCATCAAGTTCTGAGCTGTGTGGAACCATTCCTTCCCCCCTTGGTGATGCGGTACCGGACAGAGTGGATGGGTTGGTGATACACAACTCCGTCATCGCAACACCGGGAGGTATTACCGTGCAAACTAAGGGAATTTCGATGGTGCGCGCTAACACCGCGGCGCGACCTTCTGCAGATAGTAGTTCCTCGGTTGGCATTGTGGGCGTCTCATCATCTGCCCCGGCAATGACGACCGGGCATACCGGATGAGTGCCAGGTGAGAACTCGGCAACAAAATCGGCCAAGGTTTGGGCTTTGATTGCGGTGCGCGGCTGGAACTTCACATCAAACTGTCCCAACTCGACCGCCCATTTTAATATTCGGCTGGAAAAGTCTGCGCGCTCAAACAAGGCCTTGAGAGGGAACTCGGTCAGTACGACGATGGTATGGGCGTGAAAATAATGTGCCAATTTCCTCGAAGCCATCATCAGTGCCAACGCTAGTTTTTCCAGCGGCAAGTACCGCGTCTCAGCCGGCAGAAGGGTCTTACTTACGTAAAAAATTGGGAGGTGTTTAATTCCTTCAGCCCGGACTAACACCGCACTTACTGCGTGCTGGGAGACGGCAAGGTAAAGGTAGAGTTCCTCACCGGGCTCTGGTGTAACCAACAGCGGCGGGGAAGACAAATAATCCTTGAGCTCAGCCAAAGCTCGGTCACACTCGTCATCCCATGAGAATTTTGACTTCAATGCTTGAAAGAAAGGGCGGCAGCGATCTGATGACCGGCTTATAAATCGATTAAGCGCGGCGGCCATACCGGCCAGATGCTGTACGTCCTTAGCCGAGCTAGGTTGTTTCAATTCTTGCACGGCTTTGATCTGAGTAGGGTCTGCTTCGATGCCTCGGTTCGTGACTAAGAATCCCAAAAATTTCCCGGATCCCACGCCAAAGGTACACTTCGAGGCGTTCAAGCGCAGCTTGTGCTTCTTAAGAATGGCGAACATCTCGGCTAAGTCGGACAGATGGTGTGCCTCATGTCGGCTCTTTACCACCATATCATCGATGTAAGCCTCCATTGTCCGGCCGAGCAAAGGAGCGAACATTTTGGTCACCATCCTCTGAAAGGTTGCCCCGGCGTTTTTCAAACCAAAGGGCATAACTCGATAGCAGAAGAGTCCCCTTGGAGTCGTAAAAGAGGTGATCTCTTGGTCAGGCCCATGCATGGCAATCTGGTGATAGCCGCGGTATGCATCCAAGAAACTGAGCCGACTGTGTCCAGCCGTCAAATCCACTAGCTGGTCAATGCGCGGCAAAGGGAAGCTGTCTTTTGGACAAGCTCGGTTGACTGTCTTATAGTCGACACAAACTCGCCACTTCCCATTTTTCTTGGGCACCACTACCGTGTTGGAAATCCACCGAGGGTAGTGCACTTCCTGTATTGCTCGTGCCTCAAGCAAGTTCTTTACCTCCTCTGCTACTACCTCGGCGTGATGCAGCGCCGATCGCCTTGTTCGCTGGATGACTGGCTTTGCTCCAGGGAAGACATTGAGGTGATGGCAGATAAAGCTTGGGTCAAGACCAGGCATGTCATAGGGCGACCATGCAAAGACTTCGATGTTCGCCATTAAAAACTCGATCATCTCGGTTCTCTCCATGGCCGAGAGACTTGAACCGAGCAAGAAGAACCTGTCCGACTGCTCGGCATCAATCCGCACCTCAACTAATTCTTCAACTGCCTTGTCTTCTACTTTGGTGCCAACGTCATCCAAGACACTCTGGTCCTCCGGTCCCTCGATCATTTGAACGAATCCTTTGGCAGCCCGGCTCCCGTTGACCGCCACGAAGCACTGCTTGGACATGACCTGATCACCCCAAATCTCCTCGATTGCCCCCATAGCCGAGGGGAATCTCATCACCTGGTGGTAGGTCGATGCTACGGCTTGCATGGCGTGAAGCCATCCTCTTCCAAGGATAAGATTGTATGTTGAAGGCACTTGTAGCACCCAAAACTCCACTTGCTGGACCACGGATCCCGCTTTGACCGGCAGGATAATCTTTCCCAATGGCCACTCCGGCTGCGAGTTAAATCCAACTAGTGACGAAGTGGCCGGTGCCAAGTCTGTCTCACGAAGTTTGAGCTGTTTGAACGCATCATAATACATGATCTCGACCGAGCTTCCTTGATCGATCAAGATCCGTCTAACATCAAATTCTTTGACGCGTAGTGTTACGACAAGAGCATCGTTGTGCGGCGTCTGGATACGCTCTAAATCCCTTGAGGTGAAACTGATCACGTCTTTCTCCTCTGTCTTCCCCCTTTTGATGGCAGGCTGTACTGACAAAACTTCCCTCATGTGCTCTGCCTTCTTGATCATGCCCCGGAGTTCGCAGACACGCTCCGGTTCCACGATGCCGTGGATGACATTAATGACTCCTTGTGGTGGTGCATCTCGGTCGTCCTGTCCCCTGGGATCAACCGGAGCCTGATTTGGTTTCACTCCGCCATCAATGTAAAGGTCCAGATGCCCGGCCGCAACCAATTCTTCCAAATGTTGTCGCAAAGGCAAACAATCCTCAGTCCGGTGGCCCCTCTCCCGGTGAAACGTACAACGATACCGCGGGTTGTACCCCTTTTGTCCATCGCCCAACTTAGCAGGAAACCGGACATACTCCTCGTCTCGGATTTCGCTAAGTATGCGATAGATTGGAATCTTAAAGACCGTGGTTATGCCAGTCCTTGCCTTCATTCTCCTGTTTGCGTCCTCAACGTCATCACGGGGGTAGTCATCCCGGTCATTCCGACGTCCTCTACCCCGGTTTTTTCGATTTGAACCTCGGTCTGATTCCTCTGCCCGGTCATTTGAGCGGCTGGACTCTTGCCCAACTGCGTGCACCTTGCCTGCTGTCTTCTTCTCTGTTCCGACCGGAGTGGCCTTCACGGTGGAAGCCGACGCATCATCCTCTACTCGGATGTGCTCGTTGATGCGCTGCATGAGCTGGCCCATGGAAGTCGGTTGGTGCATGGTAAGCGAGTCCCGCAGTCTATGTCCGACCGGGAGACCGCGCTTGTACTGCGTGATAGCAAGGTTGACCGGGCAGTCTAAGATCTCGTTGAAGGTTTCCCAATACCTTGAATTGTACGCCTTCAGTGTGTCGCACGGTTCCATCTTGACACTCAGCAAGTGATCAACTTCCTTTGGTGTTTTTGTGTTGGTTTTGAAGCGCGTAACAAACGCCTCGGCCAACTGATGCCACCTTTGTATACTCCCTTCCGGCAACCTCTCGAACCACTTTAAGCCCAGCTCGCCTAAACTTGACGGGAAGATTAGGCACATAAGTCCGTCATTCCGCCGATGTCCGGCCATAACCTGTCGGAAGTGGCTCACATGCATGTACGGATCGGTCTTCCCGTCGTAAAGTGTGAACTTAGGCTGATGGAAGCCCGCTGGAAGTGGCGTTGTTTCTATTTCCAGGGAGAAAGGAGTGGCATTCAACCTTGCCAAGTCTGTATCTTCGAATATCGGCACCGCCTGGCGGGGTGGAGGCATTCCGACCTCCTCGCTGGCATGAACCCCGTAGGAGAGCCGCTGGAAAGCAGGTATTCTCTGAGCTTCGCGCCGGCGAGCCCGCTCCCTTAATACTGCCCGTAAGTCCTCTGACTGAGCTGAATAAGAATACCTCGACGTCGTCGCCGGACGTGAGGGTTTGTAGGTGCTGTCTTGCGCGCTGGACTTTTCTGCACGCACATCTGAATCACCAACCTGGTAACTTCTGGTGATAGATATGGACTGAGTATGTCGTTGGCTCTGCCCGCCTGAACGGCGGGGTAGGGTGCGCTCACTGTGGTCCCCCACTCCAGCTACACCTTTCCCTTTGACATGCCGTTTAAGGTCCTCCATCTCCGCCGCCATCCGCCTGATGACAGCGTCTTGGTCCCGTAACTTGCTTTCCAGTCGCCTGGCGTGTGAGTCTCTCCGCCGGTGACCGTCTGGACTCCGTGAATGCCCATGACTCCTTCCGCGCTTATCCCGCGCGTCTCCTGACTGTCCTCCAGTGGGCGTCCCCAACTCAGCCATTGGATGGACGACAGGTGGTCCCTCTCTCCTTCGGGTATACTCCGGGGTGGCTCCATCGATGGCGGACAATGGGAACTCGTCGTTGTTCGCCATGGACGGCGATCAGATGAACCTGGAAGACAAGGTTTTGTCTGTCAAGTTTCCCACAGACGGCGCCAATTGTACGGGGAGCAAATATTCCGGCGTGCCCGTATTCCTTTCTTCCGTGCTCCGTCGATATCCGATCACCTGCGAGCAAATAACGGTGAGCTACCCGGCGGTGTGTGGCCGGAAAAACCCTCCGACGGTCAAGTTAGCACACACCTTAGAGGGAATAGAGAGAAGGGAGAGAGTGTTTGAGTATAAGAAATTCCTTACAGAGTGTTCGTGTATCCCGCATGGGGGGCGCAGACAGGCTTATATACCTTCTGTGCCCCATATCCACTCTCTGTCATCTCCTGACACGTGGCTCTGCTATCCCATCTGTCAGCTTAAACCATGCCGTTCATCACCTGCTCTCAACTGCCTGCCAGCATAGCTGGAGCTCGGCAGCCGAGCTGCCCTACCTCGGTCATACCATGCTTCATACCTTAAGCGCCCGACCGGATAACCGAATGAAGGACCGGGCTAGGCGGCATCTCGGCAAAGCTTAGCCCGGGATCCTCCTTTGGTCGGTCTTCTCGCCGGTCAGTCAACTACCTCGGCTGACCGCGCCTTTCCGAGCGCCGGCCTCTCGGTCTGTCTGATCTCGACAATCCTCAGACCGAGCATCCTGGTCTGACCGGTCACTTCCTGGCCGAGCACCTTCTGCACGGTTCGGGGTAGCACATAGTCCAAACTCTGCCCGGCCCAAGTTCTGGTAGCCCATCTCCGGGTGAACAGTCGATCATCTCGGCCCACTGCTCTGCTGGGCCCCCAACCTGTTCGGTTTATACCTCGGCCCAACGCCGGAGTATAAATCACCCTCTCAGGTAGCAAGAAAAAACAAAAACGAAGGAAAAAAAAACATGCACACACAACCATCCTGTTTTAATACAGTGCCAACAAATTAATAAGTAAAAGTTTTTAGAATGCAAGAGAAGGAAAGGCATCTTCAACACTCGTAACATCGATACATCACATCCGGCGAGCCCCGACCAGATTTGCAAAAGGCGCCGACGCAGTACACTGGAGCTGCTTCTGGGTAAGCCACCCTATGATAGAGTCGTCATCAGGCTGGCACATCATCACCTCCCGCAAATCGGCGTTATCCATAAGTGTCGAGGCGAAGTGGAATAACGGCGTACCAACCAGTGATGTAATACCTATCAGGCGATTCATGCAATCCGAAATAGTAAACATCGATTCGTTGCCTGTGAGATGCCTCACCGTAACCTGCTGATTCTTCGTTCGCACCACATCTGTCAGAGTGTTCATGCTTTCCGCAATAACTGACGCTCCACTTGTTGCCTTCTTGGACTTTGAAACACTGCTTGATGGCGTCTTTCTCTTTTTCCCCTTTTCAATCGGAACATGCTCTAGTGAAGAATCTGAATCCACGTCCTGCACTCCTGCGGGTATCGGAACAGCAAATGGCTGGGCTCCCAAACTGTGCACTGAATTAGATGAGTCATCCGCAGCTTCATGAAGTTTCTCGCGCCGGGGTCCAATGGTGCTTACCAGTAGCTGATGCCCCCATGAAGACGGTCTCCATCAACTCACGATGTTCCAAGGTTTTTTTTCCTAAACTTGGCACACTCCTTGTTTATCTGTTGAAATAGAGATATATGAAAGAGAATGACGTTACATTTCATATAATTAATTAAAATTTAACTACAAAAGCAAAAAATGTACTGGTAAATGACACATTTGAAACATAAGAGTACATGTACTTACTGATTCCATCTTGTCCCACCACTCCTCAGGTGCCTGAAACATACCGGTGTCACAGTCAAACCCTATCCCTGACACTCCTTTGCTTGAATCCATCAACTTTGTCCACGCTTGCCAGTCTTTTTTCAAACGCATGTACTTATTCTTCAACTGTTTGAGTCCATGTTTTCTTCCTGTTTTTCTCTCAAATTTTTGTGCCAAGGACTTGTACCCTGCTTGGTTGAGGACTAGGAATGGGCGATTGCCTTTAATTATCTCATTTGCAATTAACTGCAGGAAAACTCGGATTGAGGCACTGTCCCATGTGGCCTTGTGGCTTAAATGATTATGTGTATCTTCAAGGCTGCTTGACTTGTCAGTGACAATGCCTTTGCTTTTGGGTTGGGTATGCGAAGAAGTACGTATGAAAGCCATTACTAATGTACGGTTACAAAAGATTACCATCACACATACGGTTGTTATATACAAAGACGTAAGCCATTACACATTAATAACAAAGAAACAGAGAGATAGGATGCTAAATTACCCAGCATATAACCATTGCACATTAATTTTATACTACCACAGGTTCCATGGAAGTTAGTAGTGCACATAGTTATGATAGTCATTAATACGTCTATCGTTTCGAAGTGGAGGAAGCCTGTGGCAGTTTAAAGTCATACTATTGTACATACTACCAATAAACAACCAACATAGTAACGTGTTTGTACATACTGAAACATCGTAACGTTGCTTACATACGGAATAACAAAACGACAACGACAATGCATAGCACATACACGATGGTCTTAAGGACACGCAAGGATTGGTGAATGTCTATGACATCAGCCCGCAATTGCATGACAAATTCATCCCTGGGTGACGCATAGTCTTGGTTATGTCGCCTGGGTTCATCGTACCAACCAATCCAACTGACACAGGGCTGATGAGTGCAAATTATGGAATTATTAGTTTCATGGGTTGTTAAAGAAGGATAGTTATGACCTAAAAGAATGGGTCACTCACCAAAGGACGGGGACATGCAAAGTAGGCACGCCCTGGATTTTTGGTGGACCTGGAAATCTTAACAACACAGGGGCCATGTCCACAGGCACACATTCGTGGCCATGTACTGGAAGTTGCAGTAGAGGTAAACGAAGCCATGCTACGCCATGACAACAATCGGCATTTTTTTATTAATTTACATGAATCAACAACAAAACGTACAAAGAGAAACGGTATTTAATTTTTGATTCCGATCATGGACATTGAATTATGATAAGGGTATTGTGCATCTTCAATCAGTAGTATATTGGTAGGAGTAGTTACCGACCCATATGCACTTGCATAGAGTTATGTTGTAACCATGGCATTTTATTATAATTATGCACATTATTATTACTATACTAGTAAAATATGCTTTATTATTGTCAGTTGTTTGACTCAAGTGTTTGACAATACTGAAAAAATATATATAACATGCAAGATTGAACTTAATTTTAAACACATTGGAGATGAAAGTATAACAGAATTGACATGCACATGAAAAATGGACATACTTGTTTGGTAATAAAATTCCGTAACATAAACTCGTGATTTCATGACAAGTCAATAGGTATTTCACAGAATCAGACATGCATTCGCAGTGGTCATTCACAATATGAACATCAACTGGGTAGAGACTAGCTGTGGAATTTATGTATACATGAATTTGATAAATAAGAATTCATTTAGGTACTGAATTCGTAACATTCGAAATGCATTGACAATAATCAGAGTGTTTCATCAAAGTGTTTTAGCAGAATCAGATATGCATTAACCATAACACGGCCTTCTTCACAGAGTTATGTTGAGGATTGATTTGGAAAATGGGTTAGGAGTTAGCAGTGGAGCAATGTGTAAATATTTCATTCACCTAATGAATTCCTAACATTCTGAATTTTTAGCTGAAATTTTCCATACATTTAATGATCATTGCAAAACCAAAAATCAGAGAGGAAGAACTTTCATGTTTAACGGATCTCAACCACCTATGAACGTATACCGGCCCTCATTACTCACAGAAATATAAATTTATATATAAGAACAGATATGTATATATATATATATATATATATGTGCCCAAAATGTGTGAACCCAAGCAAAACAAAATGCACTTCAACAAGTCGATAATGAACCGAAATTGTAATGAACCCAGCCTGAACTCAAAAAATTTGGAAATTTTTTAAAATAGAGAGTCCCCAAATATCCATACAAATTTTTTCAAATCGTAACCTTGTATGCAGAGAAAGGGATTGTAGACATGAACCCTAAGCAGAGGCAACACATACTCACACAGATCTACGAAATCAGAAGGGTTTGGAAGAGTTACCAGTTAATCGGTGGTGTATCACAAAGGGTTCGTTCTTGTTCTCTGCCGCCAGATGCGTACTCCGGTGCCGATCGCCTCTGCGATGCCGTATTTTGATGTCGTCGCCGCTGGTTGGGAGAGATCACCTCGTTCGCTTCTTCCGTGCCCTAGGACGGTTCTGTTGTGTGTGTGTGTGGTGAAGCGTTTTTTCGAAATGAATCAGAAGGAGATGTAAGGGTAATTTGGTCAATTTACCCGTAGAAGGGTTCCTTTCAAACCCTAGCAAGCATTTTTGGCGTCATGTGGCTAAATGAGGCTCTTTTGTCGCATGTGGCTCATATAGCCTGAAGAGGCCTTCCCGAACACACGCTATGTATTCCTTGTATTACTAGGGCCGGCCCTAGCTTGTGCCATAGGCTCTAAAATTTTAGGATCTTCAAATTTAGTAAAATCTTCTAGGCCCAATGTTTTTTTTCTTTTTAAAAAAAAAAAAAAAATTAGGATCAATTTAAAGGCCCTAAAATATTTTATTGGGTCCATGTATGGTTTATCCCATATTTATTTATAAGTGCAGTTTGGCCCATATTTATTAAAATGAAAATATATATTAAAAAAAAAAAGAAGAAAGTGTTTGGGCTCAAGAAGAACAATACATACAATATATGGGTCCTAATTTTTTTTTTATAACCTTCTTCATCTATTAGATTTTAGTGGAATAAATAATTTTGCCCTAATTTTTTTACCTAGGTCTTTATTAATTTTAATTGAATAATTCTTTTCTAATTTTTTTTGCCTTGATTTTGTTTCATTAAATTGTTTTGTTTATAACTTTAATGATTATATATGCAAGTAAATTTTTTTATGGCTACAAATAAATAAAAAAGTTATAACTTATCATTTTATCATGAACTTTTTTTTTTCAATGTAAGAGGAACTCTCATTTTCAAAATTCACCTTAAACCCCCTAATTCTCAGGACCGACCTTGCGCATTACCCTATTATATTTAGCAAAGCCTTCTCTCCCATCAACATCTGCAATTTGGTTGATATGGCCTTTTGGCTGTGTTTGATTGGGGGATAAGAGGGGGGACTATTTACTGTGCGGATTGTAATCCAGGAGAAGCATCCAATCCGTCGTTTGTTTTTTTTTTTAGTCCGCCGGACATGGAGTCCGGCCGGACTCCTTATCCCCCATATGAGGGACTATTGTATCCTGGGGGGTATGGAACAATTTTTGGGGGACTATTCACTGTTGGGATTAGGTGGTAAAATGACCATTTTGACCATCTACTATTTAATTGTGTATTATATTTAATAAAATTCAATAAAATTTAAATGTCTCAATTTAAAAATAAAATAATTTTATTTAACTTTTTATTGATGTTTTATTTATTTAATTTTTTTAAAATAATTTTTTATGGATATTTTATTGATGTTTTATTTTAAAATTTTGTTTATATTTTATTTAATTTCATTATTTAAATTTAATAGATGTTTTATTTAATTTCATTGTGTAATTATTATTATTTTTAAATACAAATTTATTTAAAATTTTAATTAAAAAAATAACATATATTTTTATTGATATTTTATTTATTTAATTTTAAAAAAATAAATTTATTTGATTGTGTAAAAAATAAAATAAAATAATTTTTTATTTAGGCACCGTTTGGCAAGAGCTAAACGGGGCTTTTTTGGCTATTTTAGCCACAAAAGACAAAATAGGCTATTTTAGCCACAAAAAACAAAATATCACATCCAACTCATAATCATTACATTCTTCTCTCACAAAAAAAGTCAAAAAAGCCAAAAAGCCAAAAAGCTCTTCCCAAACCAAACTTTTTAGCCCAGGCTAAAATAGCCAAAAAGTCAAAAAGCCAACCCACTTCCCAAACGGAGGCTTAATCTAGCTAAAAATAATTAGAATATTAAAGATGTGTTTAATATTGCTATTACTTAGTAAACAATTGAAAAATGGTAAAATAGTCTTTTGCTCATTTATCCGATCCAGTCCGTCTAACCAAACGTTGGATTCACTAAAAATAGTCATTTCCAGACATCTAATTTCATGAAAAAACAAACACAGAATACATATCCAATCAAACAAAATAGTCCGGGGGATTCACAGTCCCAGGACTCAAATCCAATGGATTCTAATCCTCCTTATTCAGTTCGTCCAATCAAACACACCCTTTGATATAAATTACACCAAGAGGCTTGGAGAAGTAGATTTGAGCAACGCACAAGTTTATTTTAGCATTTTTTATTGGTTTTTTTGTTTTGATTGTTTTTTTTACAAAAACAATTGTTATTATGTATGTATATATATATATTTAGAGAACTCTGGAAATAAAAATAAAACTAAATGGGTGTAGAGTTTTAAGTTTTATTTATTTTTGGTAATGTATCCTAATGGTATTTACAAAAAAAAATAAAATAAAAAAATACAGTGTTTAAAAATTGGGAGCTTTTATTGACACCACTCAGAAATTCCTTCCACCCATTTTTATCTACACTTACAAATTCCAAAATTTTTAATTTTTTCTTATTACACCCTCTATAATTCTAAAATATCTTATTCCTAACTTTTTTATTCTATCCCTTTACCTTTTAACCTCTCAACCCTAACTCCATAGCCACCACTTCTTCGACTACTCAAACCACCAATCTCAAATCTCTCGACTACCACGATCACACCTTAATTACAACCCTCTTTTACATTGTGACCAACGCCCAGTAGTACTTTTCCACTCCATGACCACCCCATAACAATATTTTTACCATGTGAGTATTACCTAATAGCCATCTCCAATCCTGCAATCACCGTTACAGTTTCTTCTATTTTAGCCTTCAACTCCCATGATCATCACCTTCAACCCTTGCAACACCTCTTGCAGCCCCCCACAACTAAAGCACTATTTGGCATCCCTTATAAAAAAGTAATTTTTTTTTAATCTTTTTTGGATCATATTATTTATATATTTTGTTGCGAATCTTTTTTTTTATAAAAAATCAAAAAGTATGTTTATTTAAATCATTCCAAACACCCTCTAAGCCTTCATTTGGGATGAGCTTTTTTAACTTGATTAAAAAAATTGTGTTTAGGATGATGATGAGATTTTTTTTTGTAGTTGATTTGATGATTACGAGGGAAAAAATAAAAAAAATTATAGTTTGGATATGATATTTTGTCTTATTAACTAAAATGATTTGTTTTGTCTTTATTGACTAATTTAGTTCCAAACATCCCCTAAGATCCTCTTTCTTAATTCCCTATGGATTGTATGTGTCACATAGAGAGAAAAATAGATTGAGAGATTGTTTGGAAATACCCTAAAATAACATACTAGTGTTTTTATCTGTAAGTTACATTATTTTTCTAATTTTTTTTACACATCTTTTAATAAAAAATTACTAAAATCACATATTTCAAAATAACCTCCAAGTTATTATTAGAATCAAGAAAGGAGAATAAAAAGAAGAAGATTTTGGGAGAGAGTGGTGGGGTGGCGATGGAGAGAGGGAATAGATGAGTGCAATGAAAAATTAGAATTTTTAATTTTTTAAAGCAGTTCTGATTTAGAGTACTAAATCAGCAGTTTTAAAATACCACTAATGAGTTGGTAAGTGTGAGGAAAAAAAAAAAAGGGTCAAATTATCACATCAATAGTGAAGTCCACATGATGCCATATCATAATGGTGTATTAGTGATATTGAATTAATAGGATGAAGCATTTTTTTTTTAAAATTGATATACTTTATGATAATTTTAGATAGTGATAAAAATTTAAAAAAAAAGAAAAGAGAAGGGTTAGCACTTGTGTCAAGAGCCCAATACAGCAGGAACCTATCCAAAGCCCAAAACACGTCCAAGTGGCAAGTCCGAGGCAGAGGTGGGCTTGGCTTTGATATCAACAACTCACAAACCAATCACTCTTCAATCGTCATCCACTCCTCCTCCTCACATATGATATAACCAAACAAACTCCAGCCAACCACAACATCCTCTCTCTCTCTCTCTCTCTCTCTTTCTCTCTTTCACTGTCTCTCTCTCTCTCTCCATTTCCGTAAAAAATCTGAACTCTCAGATCTCCAACTATCTACTCTCCACACTTCTCTCTCTCTCTCTCTCTCTCTCGCTTCGATTGTCTAGTTCGATGGCTGGTGTACTCGAAACCCTAACTGTCCCTCGGGCCTCGGGCTTTACATCGGCCAAGTTGTCTCCGATCGGGAGCTCATCAGTTTGTTCACTCTCCGGCGGCCGGAAATCTGTATTGCCGGAGTTTAGAGGTCTGAAGATTCAATCTACGTCTACGACTGTCTCTCGGGGATCGGTGAATTTGAGACTCGGCGGCCGTGGTGGACGAATCGTTTGCGAGGCTCAGGAGACTGCTGTTCAAGGTTAGAATCAAACTTTCGTTACTTTATTCTATCTTCATTTACGTGAATATATGTTTTAGTGACAGTAATTGGACTCGTATTCGACTGAGAAGAGAAATTATCTGAGTAAGTGAGAGTTTATTGGATGATTTTTGGTTTTGGTTGTTCATTACGTATAATTAATCACCGTTAGGGCTTGACATTGTTAGGGAAAAGGTCAGGAAGCAAGATGCTAATGAACTTTGACGTTATACTTTCTTGTTTTGTCTTGTTTTGTTTTGTATTTTTGTTGATGTTATGAAAAATATCGTGGTTATAATTTTAAGGGCTGAGAACTTATGAAGTGGATAGTGAGTGAACTTATTGAAGTATTTGAGACATTTAACTAATGCTCAAACTAGAACAGTTAACATTTAGTCTGTATTTTTGAGACATTTAACTGTTAGCCGTTGGACCCATTTGATGAGTAAAAATTCAGTGTAACAGTGATACTGGTGATGTCGTATCACCAATCAATAATAAACTCACAGGTCGAGGGTGAACCCCACTTTTCAGATATTATACTCCATTTGGTTCATAGAAATGAGATGGAATGAAATGATGTTTCCTTAAGCTCAGCTATGGAATGATCATTTGATAATTTCATTTGCAATACATTTTTTTATTATTTTTTTAGTCAACCAAACATAAGAATAGATATGTTGATAGAATGATCCTTTCATTTCATTCCAATGAACCAAGAGTTTATTGGATGGTGATACTGATGACGTGGTATCACTGATGTATTGAACTTTTTTCCTATTTGACACATAAATGAAGATTTAAAGGTCAAACGTATCACAATTTGAACTACATGTACTAATTGACACTAGGGGCAAATTATAGGGACGGAAAATGACTTGGACCCCCACAAGGGGGCATCCCCACGACCCCCTCTCTTTCTCTGATTGGCCAGTTTTTTTTTTTTTTTTTCCTTCTCCTCCAATCACCAGCCCTCACGTGTGTGTGGGGGTGGTGGGGTTGGTGATTGGAGGGGGTCTCAATCACTTCCCTTATAGGGACCATTGGTGTAATTTGTCACTTTTTTTTTTTTTTTGTACTTTGTGTATGGGATTGTGCACCTTTTAGTACTAAGTAGGATTGAGATAGAGAAGACACCAAAACAAATTATGACCAGGGAAACAACAAATTCGTGAGGACTGCAGGATGAAGCTGTGACCAATCCCATAACCAATTAACTGATAGTTACATACATGAAAAGCCAGAGAAAGTCAAGGGCCTTACTGCATACATGAGAAGTTGAGAAAAAATAAAACAGAGTTCAGGTTATTGGACTATGATGCTTTCAAATTGTTCCTACCAGGGACTTTCTGTATCATTTGGCAAAACTTTCATATTCCACATGTGGCATGGAATAATTTTTCATTCCTATGACATGGTAGATCCGTTATTACTTAACACAGTGCTAAAGTTACATTTAAATTCGTAAAAATCACGAAGTCATCTTTCCATGTGCCATTTTGGCAACTGTCCATTCATTTTGTGATGGAAAGTGACATACCCAATACTCTGCAGTTCCTTAGGCTTGTTGCTGCGACTTTTACTGAGGTTCTCTTCGATAAGAAAAGATAAAGCAGAGGGGTAAGTGGACAAGAATAAGTATACAAAGATGAAGTGATGGGGAGTGTTTTGAAAATCGTGCCTAAGCGCGAGGTGAGGCGCAGTCGAGGCGCTGAGGCGAGCGCTTTATTTTGAGGCGCAAGGGCGTGTCTTCCCGTCCAACAGCTCATCTGGCTTTCTGTGTGGATACCCACATGGAATAAAATCTCCCTTACATTATGAAATGACCAAAACGTGGTCTAAAAGAGTAAAAAGATTAAAAAAACCCTAGTGGGTGGAGAAGAAGAAGATTACACGATAGGAGAAGACGAAACAGTTCTTTGCATTTCAACACAGGCCACGCAGGTTCTTCTCTTCTTGTCTGCTTTTCTTCTCTGTTTTCTCCTTCTCTCTTCTCCTCTTCTCTTCTCTCTTTTCTCTGGTTTTCTTCTCTGCCTATGTTTTTTTTTTTGCTTTATTTTTCTGGTCTTCTTTTCTTCTCTCTTTTCTGTTCTGCTTCTCTTCTCTCTTTTCTGGTTTTTTTCTGTCTGTTTTTTTTTGCCTCTGTTTTTTTTTGCTTTATTTTTCTGGCCTTCTTCTCTTCTCTCCTAAGAAGCACGGGTGCAGGTACGAGTACGAGTGCGGGTACGTCGATACGGAAAAATTCTAAAAAAGTAGGATACGGGTACGGCTGTTGTACGCCGATATTTTTTTATTTTTTATAATTAATTTTTTTGATTATTAACATTATGTAAGTATGATTGATTATTAATTTGTGTTCTAATTTATTAATTTTTTTGATCTAATTTTTTTTTTTTGTTCTAAATATGATTGAATAACTTGGTTTCTATACCTCTCTAATTTTTTTTTTGGTTCTACATCAGATTATACCTCTCTGAAGAAGAAAAGAAGAAACAAGAAAAAAAACAAAAAAAATAAAGATGAAGAGATTCTGACCAGGGGAAAAAAATGAAGGGACAAAAACAAGTTATTCAGGGAAAAAAAATTATGACCATTTATGCAACAAATTCTGACCAGTTACAAAAACAAGTTATGCCACAAGGGACAAAAAAAACAAAAAAAAAAATCATACTAGTTGCTTGGTTGCTAGGTATGGCTAATATGCAGGGGACGAAAATAGATGCTTGCTGATAGATGCTGGCTGATCTCTGCAAAAAAAAAAAAAAAAGAGAAGAAGAAGAAGAAACGAAGAAGATGAGAGAAGCCGAGGGTGGAAGATGAAACAAAGAAGAAGAAGGCGAAGAAGAAGAAGAAGACGAAGAAGAGGAAGAAGACTCACCGGAACTCCTTGCGTCGCCGTCGCCGGAAGGGAATGGCTGGGTCGCCGTCGCCGTCACCTCTTTGTTTCTATGTCGCCTCTTGGTGCTGTGTTGCTCAATTGATGAGATTAGGGCAAAAGTGATGAGATTAAGGCAAAACAAACTTCATTTGTATATATCATTTTTTCTTTTTTCTTTTTTAAAATTTTTCTTAATATTGTTCCGGTACCCCTCAATTCTCCAGAAAATTTGATTTATGCCCCCGACGTACCCGACTACTTTTTGCCGTATCCGGTATGCGTGCAGCCGTACCGGTACGCGTACCCGCACCCAGTAAGTACCCGGTTCGTGTACGGCACTATTTTTGGAGTATCCATGCTTCATAGCTTCTCTCTCTTCTCTGGTCTTCTTCTCCTCTTCTCTACCTCTATTTTTTTATCCTTTGTTCTGCTTGTCTTCTCCTCTTATTCTCTGGTTGTCTTCTCTTGCTCTCTGGTTTTTTTTTTCCTCCTCTGTTCCCTTTGTTTCTCCTCTGTTTTTTCCCCTCCTTTGTTCTACTCTGTTTTTTTCCTCCTCTGTTATCTATCTGTTTTTTCCTCCGCCTTAGTTGTTTTGAAGTTTATGTGGATGATCTTAGTACATAAGGTTTTGGATGTGAATGTGATACTTTATACTTTTTGTTGGATATTATATTTTAATATACTACATATATTTGTTATGTTAAAAAGTTTGCCTATTTTATAATTTTGCTTTTCTTCTACTACTCGCGCCTTGCACTTAGGCTATAGGAGACTTTATCGCCTCGGTGCGCCTTGAGCCTTTTAAAACATTGAGAGAGAAAATACAAAGAACAGGAACAGAACTAGGGAAAGAGGCACCTACAAAGATCCTAGAGAAAATAGAACAGGGGAAGGATGCGGAGAAGAGTTCCCACAGAGAGAGAGAGAGAGAGATACCAAAGCTATTGCAATTTACTTGCAGTTCTATTCATCTGTGAGGCAGCCTCACTTTACAAGAATGTAGTCTTATTTGTCTGCTCTAGAGAACCAGAAAAATATTCAGAAACATTGCAACAGATATATCTGTAGCTAGAGCATGAGCGAGAGCAGACCAAGAATGCTAGAGCTGTAGCTTTTAAAACTTTGGATAGTCTAGAGGACTTCTCCCTTGTTTATCTGTTTAAGACTCTAAAGTGTGTTTTTGTGTATAATATTTTTATTTTTAGTCAAACTTATGTGTGTATTGCAATTTGTGTCTGCAGAAACGTAACTAATAACACCTGGTTGTAGATGTTAAATATGCTTAGTCTTCCCTGAACGAAATGCTTGGAGGGAGATGACATGCCATACAAATAGTATGCATATTTATGGCTATTAAATCCAATACATTGAGTGAGTTGTCTGGTCTGATGGTCATAGAATGTTGACCTGGAGGACCACGATTTCATTTCACCAAAAATGTTTCTTGGTTTTTCTCCACTAGAACCATGGGTTGTAGACATGGATTGGTCAAATATGCAATTTGGCATGGTCAAAGTGCCTTAAATTTGTGGATTCTTTCTCAATCTTAGAGTCGCAAACTGCAGTATTTTTCATGCCTTTGCACAAATTAGCTATTGTATATCCTACAATAGATGGTGTCAGATAAGGTCCATCTCCTGTAAACATGAAAAAACAATAAACAAGAATCTTTGATCTTGGAAGTAGAACCATCTATCAGTTATCTTTTGATAATCTCACAAAGTAGCACTCTCAACATAGATCCACGATCCTAGTGGCGACTTAACAAATGATGTGTAAAACCATGCTTGTGTCCCCTAGGTTTCTTTGTATAAATTTTATTTGTCAAGAAAAAATATGTGAAACCATGTTCGAGTTATCCATGAAGCTCTAACATGCTTTAATGTCAAGTTGATGTAACTTCTACCTGCATTGCATCATCTCTAATAAAAAAGAAAAAGAAAAAGAAAAATGGATGAGGGGAAAAGCACTGGGAGATTAGAGAGGACGGGGAGGCAGGGGATGTGGGAGGAGGAGAATTTTGTTGAAGCAAAGATGGAGAAGGGATAACTGATTAGAGATGAGAAAAAAAGTGATCAGAAGATGATAGAGCAAGAAATAACAAAGAAGAGAGATAGGTAAAGGAACTCTAAAAATACCCAGAAATATCCGTCCTCTATGTCAGTAAATAAAGTGTAAATTTTATTGGTAAACCGCTCAACCTTCTAGAAAGTTGCAAATATGACAATGCGACAATATTTTTCATGGGAAAAAAATTTGCTGGATAGTAATTAAGATATGTATATCAAATGACAATTCATCTTTTTGTGAGTTGTCATGCATCAACTGCCACACGTAAATTGAGTTAGGTTAGGTCTGCTCACATTAATTTAAACTTTCATGTTTGCCTGAAACCCATCTTTGTAAATTAAGGTCATTTTACAATTGTGAGGTTTTGTTTGTGTTTTGCTAACGTAAGATGGGAAAAGGGATGAAGTAATCTATTCCATCTCATGCTGTTTTGTTTGCAATCTGAAAGGTTGGTCGCTTCTCATTGTTTTAGGGACGTATACTCTCCATCCTTAACCCATTAATTACATAGTAGCAGTCCATGTGCAAGTCCTGATAGGTGTATGTTGCTCGTTTGTGTTTCAAATCGGTATTTTGATTTTCAGCTACCAAACTGCTAAAATATGGACATTTGGTCTCCATTTTGTAAATATTTTCATTATTAAATATTTTTAGCAAACATTGTTCATTGTATTCAGGACTGGACTTGTTACGTCTCTTATTTTCAAACCAATTGTTTGGTGTGAAAGCGAAACATCACATTTGTTTCTTTAACAACTGCAGTATCTCCTGTCACTGACGCAACTTGGCAGACACTTGTCCTTGAGTGTGATTCTGCTGTTCTAGTCGAATTCTGGGCTCCTTGGTGCGGACCATGCCGGATGATCCACCCTGTCATAGATCAATTGGCAAAGGAATACAGCGGAAAACTCAAATGCTACAAGGTGAACACTGACGAGAGTCCTTCGATTGCGACCCGATATGGGATCCGTAGCATTCCGACTGTCATAATCTTCAAGAACGGAGAGAAGAAAGATGCAGTTATCGGTGCTGTTCCTAAATCAACACTGACCACCAGCATAGAAAAATTCTTGTAGAGGTATCATCTCTTGTACTTGTTTCTTCTTATTCAGGTAATGATGCTACAAATTCAGACATGTTGCCTCAATAAAACTCCTTAGTATGCTCCTGTATAGTTTTACTGGATGCTACTGCACACCTGTTTTCTTTAAGATAATGTTAGTTATCTATTCTTGTGTCAACGGATTTGAATTCTCTCTTATATATATCATTGTCCGACTGTCTTCGTTATCAATGTCCCAATTTTTACAATAAAATATGATACGTCCTTGTTAGGCTGGATTACATGTCGGACCTGATTTTCCAAAAAAGTTGCAGTCTTCATTATCAATCTACTTTTCTTTGGGGATATAATCAAGGTTCAACAAGAAAAAAATATGATTGTTTATTTGAATTAAAGTATGTTGCCATCAGAAGAATCGCTGGACACCTGTTGGGTTGGTTTGGGTTAAATCTGAACCCAAAACCGAAATGCCCTTGGTAGGTTCCAAATTTTCAGACCCAAATTTCTAGAGAAAATAGTTTCTAGAAAAAAATTTACTTCACATGAATTGGTGTAGCAAAGTTCACCGTAAAAATGTTTACAATCAATTATATGAAAACGTGTTTATGGTTGGTTCTCGTGTTGGTTTGAGTTAGCATGCCTAAGGCTAATCCAAGAACTGGACTGATTAGGTCGGCTTGGTCATTTCTAGACACAACCAAGTTGTCTACATGGTATTCTCGGCAAGTGAGTTAGAGCATCTCCAATCCAATCCTCTCAATTAGAGGATCAAAATAAAATTTTTTTAATTCAAAAAGTGGATTTAGATTATATTAATATTCATTCAAACTTTAATTACAAATTTCTATTTTGTGCACAAAAACGAAACTAAATAACTGGTCAACCACCTAGATGTCTAACTAGTTGTCCTTCTACCTCTTTATTTGCGGTAATGGATAGTGTTTTAGAGTGATCCTCTAATTTTTCATTCGTTCTCTAAATATGGAGGATCAACCCATCATCTTTCTCCCAAATGGAGATGGATTTAGAGGATGGGTGGAAGGTGGAAATCCTTCATTTTTGAAGAAATGGAGGATGGGTTAGAGATGCTGTTTCTCACTTGTAAAATTTTATGTTACACGATTGGTTTGAAACATCACGTAAACGAACATCACGTAAACGATATCACGTGATGTTTTGAGACTATTGAATAATTACTTGGATGAAGAGGTGCAAACAACTTTCTAGGAACTACCTACCTAATGTTGTGAAGTTTGGAAATCATTTATATATATATTTTTTGGAATTACTGAATAGTTACAAATGTTTGTTACAAAGATAAAATAAAGTTAAAAGAGGAAGAAAATACGCCTTGTTTGGTTTGTGTTTATCAAAAAAATTTGAGAAAAATTCTCTACAAATAAGTTTTCAAAAGTAGTCAAACTAAACAAATTTTTTCAAATTTTTTTTTCCAAAACTTGTTTGGTTTACAAATTTTCCAAACAAATCTCTCTCTCATACACATTAAATCAATCAATTTTTTCAAAACTCTCTCTCAAAATAATTTTAAAAAATATCTTTTGAAAAAAAACCAAACTAAATAAATTTTCGTACTTTTTATCTCAAAATATGTTTCTCAAATACAAACCAAACAAGACAAGGCCGTTTCTTAGAGAAAACCAAAGACGAAATTGCAAACTATTGCGTTACAAGGAAAGGAATTTCAATTCTCAGTCTTGCTGGGGAGAAAGAAAGCTGTTGTGAGAAGGTTTGCACTACCAAAAAAAACAAGTCTTCTACAAAGAAAAGTATAAATGAAATCGAAACGGTTTGAGTGAACTTAAACCTAGTATTCCAAAACAAGTAACTCATATAAATGATTTTGAATTGCAAACAAAAATAAAAAATACTACACAAATACTACAAATTTTCTTAGAAAAATCTAATCTGATATGACTGTATTGAGCCATATCATTGAATTATGTACAAGAATTGTGTATGTCATTACTCAATTGTAAGTTGAATCTTACCACTTTCCTCTCCTAAATCCTACTCATACCGAAATATTATATATGGATATAGATATATTATATATGGATATATTATATCTTATTGCCAATCACTATCATTTTTGGTAGATGTTAATTTGTGAATACATTTTAGTGGTTGATTGCAACTTTAATTATTCGGATTATATTTTAATTGACATATAATTGAGATTATATTTTTTTTAATCTTATTACTAATAATGTAGAATATACATATAATTGAGATTATGTATTTTTGTATCTATTGTAAAACAAACATGGACAAGAGAGGATTATGTATCTCACTAATTCAGCTAATAACCAATCTTACACTAATTTTACGAATTGTTAATCTGCTCACTATTCTTGCTAATCAAATATGGCCTAAAAACAATGATATACAAACGATTTATATAAAGATGATATTTATTTATCAATGTAGCATTATCATGTCAATCTTGTAGTATTTTTTGTATAAATTTTATATCTTGTAATATTTTTTGTGTGAATGTCATTTATTTATTTATCATGAATAGCATTTATATATACATCGATTAAAAAAAAATGTGTATGTTTGTGTGTGAACACATCTAGAGATGTATATATATGTGATTAATTACTATGGATTCTTAGAATGGATTATCCACCTATTGGTCAAGCAGTCACAGTCTTCTGGACGGTCAATTAGTAAATTATTATTTTTTTTTGCTCACCTTTTCATGTTCCCATATTGGCTTGCTTTGATTTTTTATTGTCTATGTCAGACTTACCATTTTAGTTACTTGCTGATCCGGGCAGGTGGAGTCTCAGGTGAGTTTTGATCGGTGGAGAGAGTAAGATTCGTAATTTTATATTAGGTGATTGAAAAATATAAGTATGTGGTCAAGGGTAAAACTACGTGGTGCCCTTGAAGCACGATATAATTTTCCGAGTTAGAGGGGTTAGAAATATAAAATGAGAAAAAAATTTAATATAGTATATATTTTTTTATAATCAACCAAAAAATTCAATCTAAAAAAAACTCAAAAATTTAACTATTTGTTTCAAATTCCAATACAAAATTCAAAAAATTAATTGAATATATGATATAATTTAAAATTAAATTTAACAAATCAATATACAAAACAATCAAATTAGAAGAAAAAAAAAAAAAACGTGAGCAAGTGCTATGTAATTTTGTGTATACACATAAGAATGTTTGGTCAGTTTATAAGCAGATTGATAGGCCAACTGGTCCGTTAATTTTTATCATCTTATCTGTCCAACTCATCACACAAGATAATTTGACCAGTATGGATTGACATGTTGGCAATTTTTTTGCAAACCCCTAATTAGAGCTAGTTTTTCACACCATTTTCCCAATAGATGGAATTTTCATTGAATTTCTGTTGTTTTTCTAACATATATTTTTTTTTTTATAACATATATTCATTCTCAAGTACCCTTCATTACTTAGGTCTCGTTTGACATGTAACACTTTTAGGTTGAAAGTTAAAAAGTTACTAAAAAAATCAAAAAGTCTATAACTTATACAAAAAAAGTCAAAAATTCTTTTTCGTCTTTACTTTTTGCATATCTTTTTATAAAAAATTAAAAAGCTGTTCTAAATATATTAATTTTTTTATCTCATATTTTAGATAAAAAATTACTAAAATAACATGTTTTAAAACGAGGCCTTAGTCAATGTTTAATGCAAACACAAGTCATCTGATAAGGCTTGACTATTTAATTACAAACAAAAACTTGTCATGGTTATGTTCAACATATTAATTGACTTTATTGAAGTTGGAAAATGTTTAGTCGTGCTTTTGTTTTTATTTCTCAAAAAATGAGAAAAATTGATTTATCGACTATTTTAGAATACAAAATGTTATTTTTTAAAACAAGCACTTTTTAAAATACGAAAATAGTTATTTTTCAAAAACTATTTTTGGTACAAAATGGAAAAAAAAAATGTTGGAAATTGATAATGAACATACAATTGAACAGACTAGCTTACCAGTTATATTTTAAGTAATCAACATATGAGTAGAACTGATAGCATTTATGAATGATAATTTCAGAATTAAACAACGTATATCAAAAGTAAAACATAAAAAAATTGTGATAATTTTTTTTTGTTAATTTTCTTTTTGGAAATTGAAATCTAAGACTTTAGTCTATCTCACTTACTATTTTAACTTGAATGGCAATGAGATCTTTACAATTAATTAATTAAATTCACAACAACTAATATATTTGTTTCGTAATAAAAGCTCCTTCGGTGGGCACTAACATGTTATGATTACCGGTGATAAACGAAACAGAAGAGTTTGGCACTTCTATTTTTAAATTTACATAGTCACTTGCTATTTTGACGTAATTTGATAAGTTTAAAATTATATATATTAAAAAAAAATCAAATTACTTAAGTATAGCTTAACAAAAACTTACTTAAAATCAGTTCAAAAGTTTAATAAATCAAAATTTAAATAAATTTTTAAAATTTTAAATTAAATTTAAATTGTTAACTGTTAGACTCATTATGACCATTAGAAAAATGATGTTGTTGTTGGCAAATTATTTGACTTCTTGAGATGCTTTTTTACTTTAACAAGATTCACACACGTTGATTCTTATTATTCTTTTACATTTGTCACATCCATGCATGAGTAGTTGTATGATTGTATCTTAAGACCATTTTTGAATCTACAAGACTAGTGAGGTATTAATAATCTAATGGGCATCTCTTATCTTTATTCAATTTTTGTTATCAAATTAAAGTTTGATGGAAAATTAGTTTAAATGTGTTTCAAAATGTCATCAAATATGTATCAAATTAAGAAGGAGGCAATTTTTCATCAAATCAAGAATAAACCGAATACTTAACTATATTCCCAGCAATCAATATTTTTACTCAAATTTGATAAAATTTTAAAAAGAATAAAGATTAAACATGATTTTCTTTCATATAAAATTGTTAAAAATATGTTCTTAGAATAGGTTTGGATTTTTTTAAAAAGATTTCATAAAAAAATAGAGAGAGTAGGATGTAAATGTTACATATCAGATCAAATTTTTAATCAAATTTTTATTCAAATTAGTGAAAAAAAAATTAAAGATTGGTTATGCACTTAGATAGTAGTTGTTGAAGAAATCAAATGAGAATTTTTAGGAGCTCCAATATTGTAACGGCCCAAAACGCATGTCACAATTATCCTTAATTAATTATGCGATGATATGAATTAATTGGGGAATATCTATTTGAATTGAAAAAATATCTGTCGGGACTACAACTTCGGGACTGAAATTGATGACCGTAATGGGTTCGGAAAACGAAATTGAACACACCTATGTGTTACTGAGAATTTTTAGAGCTATTTGGGAAATTTAATTGAGAACTGATTTTCGTCTGATTCGCTAAGCCATGTTTGGCTCAACCTTTTGGCACAAATATATATATGACTAAAGATAAGGCTGAGGACCCTTGTTTGACTCAAAACAAAAGAAGAAAATATCTGAGAAAGGGAGAGAGAGTTCGAAAGAAAGGGAACCAAGGAGAAGAAGAAGATAGAAAGGGGAAACCAAGCTAAACCTTCTCCAATTAACCATCTAAGGTAAGATTTGTTATGAAATTAGGTTGTTTGATCCTTGACATCTAGCAAGTTAACTCAAGATCTTAGCATGAGTGCATGAAATTCTTGTGCATATGTATTTACTTTGCACTTATTTCTTTAATTGTGAGCAACCTCCATGAATTTTGAGTTTATGAGCATGTTTTATGAAATTCCATCTCAAGTCAAGGTTTGATCCTTTATGTAATGCATTTGGATTTTATTTGGAAGTTATGATGTTTAATTTAAGTTGTTTTCAGGTGTTTGGGCCTTGAGTTTTATGATTTTGAGGTTGATTTGGCAAAAAGAAAGACCCACGGTTTATCAGAAATTTGGATAGGTTTTTCACCTAGACCGCTCGAGCGGCCTGGGCCACCGCTCGAGCGGCCAAACAGTGTTTTGGCTACTGCAGTTCCACCGCTCATGCGGCCTAGGCCACCGCACGAGCGGCCAAGCCACCCCACGTGCGGCTTGGGCCACCGCACGTGCGGCCAAACAGTGCACATTTTCCAATTTTGTTTTTTTATTGTTTTCTGACTTCCGGGCCTTCATTTACTTGATTTTCACATGCTATATGCATCCATTAGCATTTCATAAACATGAAACAAAGTAAGAAAAGAATAGAATCCACTAATTGATTCGGTGACTTGATGTTTATGTGTGTTAAGAAATTGTGCTATGAATGTTTGTATTTGTAGGTCAAACCTCGAAGACCGTGCAACCGATTTAGAAAACCCACTGTGAGTAACATTTCTGTAAAGTTATGTTGATAAAAATTATGTTTTAACTGTTATTGATACGCTATGTTTTCTCAAAGTGCTATTTTGATTCTGTGAACGAATATTCTATTTGCAAAACTAGTATAGCATCCACGGATAGTCCCAAGTCATGGGGGACGGCACATTTGTGCGGGTCCATGACATATATGTGATATTTGTAACGCCTAAACCCTTCACATATCATCGATATTGTCCGCTTTGGGCCACGCCCGCACGGATTTGTTCTTCCCAGTGGGTCACCCATCCCAGAACTACTCCAGCCTAAGCACGCTTAACTGGAGAGTTCTAATAAGGATCTCACCACTTGGGGAAAGGCCTCGATGCTATATAAGGGTCCAGGTTTTTACTTTTATAGCCCAGGAATTCCCCCTCCATTCCCGATATGGGACATCGGGGCCTTACAATTCACCCCCCATAAGACTGCACGTCCCCGTGCAGTAGCCTGCTAGCTTGTAAGCCCGCTTACATACACCGAGAGACGCCAGGGGCCCACACTCGGTACTCTGGAGAGTCGGCTCTGATACCATTTGTAACGCCCCGACCCTTTACGCGTCATCGATATTGTCCACTTTGGGCCACGCCCGCACGGATTTGTTCTTCCCAGTGGGTCACCCATCCCAGAACTACTCCAGCCTAAGCACGCTTAACTGGAGAGTTCTAATAAGGATCTCACCACTTGGGGAAAGGCCTCGATGCTATATAAGGGTCCAGGTTTTTACTTTTATAGCCCAGGAACTCCCCCTCCATTCCCGATATAGGACATCGGGGCCTTACAATACAAGATCTCGTTAGCCACTTCATTGTGGTGATATGTGTCAATCGGTATCCGGAATCGATTCTCTAGTCGGAAGACGATATGTGTTATATCCTGTGAGATGTACCATTATGTTATATTCTGATATGAATGATTATGAATGATTTGTTTTTCGAATACGTTATATGTGGAATTCGTTCGCTACCCCTTTACTTTAATGTTATTCACTGGGTTTTAGCTCACTGTTTTTATATATGTATTTATAGGTGAGCGTTCTGGGAGTCAAGCCTAGGCGGAGTCTTGAACCGAGCCGCCGTTTTGAAGCTTACCAGGTGTTTTGGGTGTCTCCGAGCTGGGGCTAGGCCTGAAAGGCCGTTAGCAAGCCTTGTTTTTGTTGTACACTCGTGGCACGTGCCTATGTTTTGTATATGATGTTTTATTATATGTTATGTAATGTAAGTGGGTAAATTAACATTTTTGGCATGTAAACATTTGTTCATATAGATGCACAGCTCTTTGGACTCTTGGTATTTTGTCTTTGCTTCCACTAGCCCCGATTATTTACGTTTTGTACAGGAAGGCCTGTGGTAATTTTGGATTACTGACCGGTTACGATGCCAAACTTTTAGGGGCGGGTTTGGATCGTGACAAATATGCTCTTAATTAAAAAAATAATACTGGAGTATATAATTTTTTTAATTCACATGAATTGTCTCAATCATATTTTACTAGGACCTATTTCAAATTTCAAATTTTCATTATTATATTATGCATCCATGGGTAATTTTTTTTAATATAACTTTATATATGTTTTTGTATAGCACTTTTTTAATTAAAAATATATATAATTATTAAAAAAATTAATTAAGATTTGTCAAACAATAACCTATGTGGACTAAATTCATTTTAAATCTAACCTAATTCACACTAATTTTGAATAAACACCAAATATTTTATTTACTAATAATATTTCAAATTACTTTTTTGAGGTTTTTAAAATTTTAAACTCCCAAAAAAGAAAGAAGGTATTGAAATTTAGAAAAATAATAATAATGACTAATAATTTTTTATTTTTTACATGATTATACTAGCTCTCTTTTTCCTTTTTCTTTTTTTATTAAAGCAATTAGAACAAAGGTAGATGATGTATACACACATGATAAAAAATGTAAAATACATATTTTATTGTAAAAAATATAATAATATTTTTTATTTATTTATACAACTAAAAGAATTACTGATAAAAAAGGATAAATTACATTTTATCTTTTTTATGTTTGGCCATTTTCTTATTTTGACCTTTTAAGTTTATTTTTTTGCCACTTTAACTTTTCATATTTCAAGTTTTTCTTTATAATTTATTTATAAAATTAATTTTTATTTAAGAAAATGTCCAAGTAATTTTCACATAGCATAAAAAATATAAGGTAGTGTTTGGTAGAGTTTTAGAATTATTATTTGAGAATAGAGTTATATTTTGAGTTTATGTGTTTTGGTATTATGATTCGAAAAGAGAAAATTTGTTTGGTTATGAGTTTTGAAAAAAGTTTTGAATTTTTTATGTGACATATGAAATGAGAAAAATTGTTTGGTTATGAGTTTTGAAAAGAGTTTTCAAAACTTAATTAAAAAACTTATAATTCATAACTAAACACACAACTCAAAACTTATAATCAAACTCTTTTTAAAATTTAATTCAAAAAAATAATTTGTCATTTTGGTGTAAAAAAATAATTTCTCTATTTAAAAAATATTAAAAACAAATATAATTTTTTTTTTCCAAATAACAGGTGGCGATTGACAATTGTAAAAAAAAAAAAGAAAAGAAAAAAGTTATTGTTCTGATCAATCGACCAGACATCCGAGAGGACGTCTGGACAGACGACTAGGTAGACTAAAAATTCAAAAATTGTCTACTTTATCAAACATGTACCAAAAAGAGGGTATATACAAAAATGTGAGAGCTTTGGCATGGAAGGAGTTCTGCCAAATGTGAAAGAGAAGTGTGTTTTGAAATATGTGGTGGAATCAATTTTGAACATGCTATCCAAACAGAGGCTTCACGTAAAATGGTGAAATTATAATTAGAGCGCTGTACCAAACACAGACTAATATTTTATTGAAATTTGAATTTGCATAGGATGTGTAAATTATACATAATAAAATATATTTATACCACATGTCTGTTAATGCATCATTATTTAAGGGTTTGTTTGGGATGCCCTAAATAAGTGCACTTTTTGACTTTTTGAACTAAAAAGTTGAGGAAAAAAATATAGTTGCTTGAGTTAACTTTTTGACTTTTTATGAAAAAATATGTATTAAAAAATTGTATAAATTAGTGTGTAGGGAAAATTAGGATTGAGAGTTGTCCAGCCGTAATTTTTGACTTTTAGTGAATAGTGATAACTTTTTAACTTTTTGAGTAACTTTTTAGCTTTTTGACTTTTTGGCCACATGCCAAACTTGCCCTTAATGTTAGACATAAGTTAATTTTTAGAATAAATGAAGAAAAATTTGATATATAAAAGATTAAAATGAAAAAAATAATAAACTTAAAGAGTTAAAATAAAAAAAATGACCAAAATAAAAGGACAATGAGTGAAGTTTTGAAAAGTTGGTAAAAAATTGACTTTTTAGTTTTTTTTTTTTTGATTTTTTTGGTGACTTTTGTGTGTGAAAAAGCTGGCTTCTTGTGATTTTTTTTTTTTTTTTTTTTTTGTAAAGAAGTTAAAAAGTCAAAAAATTAATTTTTTACTAAGTTTTCAAATTGTAGATTAAAGTGGTGCGAATATTTCAAAGGGCAAATTATAAATACACCCTTTGAGTTTTTTTTAAAATATGAATTGTTCTTGTGGTTTGAAAAATTATAAATACCTCCCTATTAGAATTTTTTATTTAATAGAATTAATTGAAAAGGTAAAATTTTTTAACTGTTTACCTCACAGGTGGTGTGTTCGTAATTTATCCTATTTCAAATAATGGGGATGATCGGACGGCATGGAGAGATTTGCGGAAGCTGATTAAAATGATGAACATCTCCGAGAGCTCGTGTTAGGAAGGGCCCAGCTGTCACCTGAAACTCGATCACCGGCCACGATCAACGGGCAACGTCACCAGCTGTTCTCACGATTTATATTGAATAATTAAAAAATATAAAAAGATGTAATTATTTACGATCAACGAGTCCCACACCATAAATAGTTACTGTACGCTGTACTATGTCTATGGCCCTGAAATGTTGGATTTAGTGATTTTTTTTTATTAAAATAATTAATAAAGAAAATATTATAAGTAAAATATAATTCTTTTTTATAATTATCAAATTAATTATAAAAGACAAAATCAGTGTATACTTTTTTAGGGCAAATTACAAACACTCCCAGAGGTTTGGTGAAAATACAGATTTTATTCTGAGGTTTGAGAAATTACATTCCGCCCTTTGAAGTTTATATTTTCATAACAAATTGTCCCTTGAAATTTTTATTTTCATACAGATTTCCCTTTAATTTTTCCTAATTTGTTATGAAAATTTGATCCTTAAAAGTTAATTTATAATTTCTCAAATTTCAAGAAAAAATCTATATTTTTATCAAATTTCGAGGACTGTTTGTAATTTACCCAATTTTTTAACTAAATTAAAATAGTTAAAAAATTAATTTAAATAGGGGCTTATATGGTACACTCTAACCTAACGTACCCCTCTCTCTCTCTCTCTCTCTCTCTCTCGAGTCTTTGCGATCCGATTCGCCATTAAAGCTCTAATCTAGAAGTTCCTTCATTTTCAATTCAACATTTTTTAAACTTTCTTCGTTTAATAGTAGTCTCTATTATATATCTTGCTCTCCTTCGCAAAGGCCTCGATCCAACTCTCTTCTGCCATTGAAGTTTGAAGAAAATCGCCTACCCCATTCTCTCTCTGCTTCTCTCTGCATCGGTATGTTGATAATCTCTCTCTCTCTCTCTCTGCATATGAAAAATTGATGATTTCTTTTCATTGTTGACGTATATGTAATTTTTTTTCCTTCTCATAGTCTATTTGTAAGAAATTGATCTGTTTCTACGTGGTGTTTCTTAGGTCGGTGATCGTAGTTAGGGAAAATTTGTTGTCTAAATTTGACATATGCCATTGAAATTTTCTTGCCCTGTTTGGTTGCTTTGAAAAAGCATTGAGGAAAGGGGGAAAAATGGCTTCTTTGGTGGAACAATTTGTTGGGTTTTCTCGGTTGTTCTGAGAGGTAAATTGGGTCGGGACACAAATGTGGGCAACAGTTGTGATGTCTAACTCTAATTTGGGTAGTTGGTCTTCATTGAGAAATTTGTATTGCGAGTTTGATTTGATTTCTTGGAAAAAAAATTTCCACCTTTCTGTTGGTTGATGTTCTGTTTGGTTTCTATCAAAATTGAGAGAGCCATTCATGAATCAGCAAGTTATTCTGTGAGATTTTGTAGAGCTGATTATAAATTATCTAGGTTTTTGAAGCAAATTCCAAGTTTCAGAAATCAATTGACTATTTTCTTGCCTGTTGTTGGTTATATCTTTATTATGTTGTGTTTTGTGTCTATCAATGGACCTAAGGTTACAATATTCACTTCCGAATAAAATTGTATTTAGACATGCTTATGTGGATCTGTTTCATTATATTAGACGGTCTTAATCTCCTACTATTGTTTTTAAATGCTATATATAATGGTTTTGATTTCTAGTATTGTATAAACTAATGAAGTTCTTATACTTTGTGAACAACCCAAATTTGTCTTTTCCCTTAGATTTCTTGTTGATTCTGAAACCTTAATTTCTGTGGCTTTCTACGTTATTTGGAGAAAATTGCCAACAAAGCTACTAATTATAAAATTGAAATCCAACCTTGATTTCTTCTTCCAAATTTGGCTTGGTTTGGAATAGTTTTGGCTTATTCTAGGGAACTACAATGATCACAAATCAAAGTTTGTTAATTGTGCATTTTGTATAGGTCCTGAGATTTTCTCGGAGTTGGAAATATAAATTATTTGCTACTTATTTTCTTTTTATTTTTTACACAAAGTAAATTCCCTCTTAGTGAGGTACAAAGGTTCTAGCCACACTCTAGGTCCTATATCTTTCAAAGTTATCAAATTTTACCTTTATACACATCTGCTTTATCTATTTCATCATATGCAATACCTGAATTTTGTTCATTATGTAATTGTCTTCATCTTTCTTTGTGATAATATTGAGGGGCCTGATGGATATAGTTTTAGATCTTAAGTCAGTTGTTTGTTTTTTACGGATTTGAACTAGTATTTAAGATTGCATTTGCATTTATGGATTTTAAACGAATGGATTTGGCATTACTTATTCAAGGAGTATAGATTTTAATTCAGTATAATATTTTTGTCTATATTTCAAGAATAGGTTTGGGAGCTACTGTTGATTTGAAATTTTTTTGTTTACTTTTACTTGTACAAGACTCATAGCAAAGCTATATCTCGTAGCAAAATATATCTCCTCAATCTCGAATTAAATCTTTCACTTTAAAATTATCAATTTATTTCCATTGGTTAACCAACCTTCTTCCAATTTTATAAAATTTAATCTTGAATCTCTTCATTTCAAGTCCACTCATTCTAATTATTATCATTAAGAGTGGGTTGCTGTTGGCACCATTTGGAGTGTAAAACAAGTTTGAATTTTATTATTTGGAGTGTAAAACAAGTTTTTATCAATTATGGGTCACAAAGGAAAATTCATTGGCTCCTAATTTTCAATTTTTTTATTTTTTTAATCATTTTTCTTCATGGAATTTGACCATGTAACAGAAAATAGCTGAGTTCATTGCATGTCTCTATTTTTTTATATTATTCAAAATTTTGATGTTTAATTAATGGCGTGGAAACTCAATATTACTGCAGACTGGAGTGTCCTCCATTCCAGAATGTCAAAGCAATATTTCGAATCCTTAGATATTTCTTATCCTTTGACGTACAATTGTTTTGAATAAATCAAAATTTTGATGTTTAATTCAGCCACCCAACATATTTATTGTGCTAGCGCTCCATTGGTCATCCACTTATCCTTTACATTTTCTATTTGTTTTGAGTGAAGAGTGGTAGGGCCCAACTTAGGGGGATGGAGGAACATTTGCTCATCTTTCAAATATTTGGCCAGTCTGTCCATTTTTGATGCTTTTGTCTTATTGATCCCTTCCATTAATTTAATTTGCTTCAAAAGTAATATCTGTTACTTCTCTTTGTGATTATAGACGTGCCCATCTAATTCTTTTTTAATAACCCTACGAGGTTGCTTGGTTTCAATTGGACTTCGATCTCTTGTAATCGAGCTCTTGTTTGATGGTAAATGTAAATGTGTTTTGGACATTGACCATCATTATTTTAATTTAATCGTTTGTTCTAAGAACCCTCATTTTTGAAACAGATCTGATGGCCTATGAACAAAACATCCAAGAACATACAGCCCAGTTTGAGTCAGACAGAGATGTTTCACTGATGCAAAAGTTGAGTTCAATTTCAGCTCCAACAACAGCTTCAGAAAATGTGAATGGCTGTTTTGATTGCAATATTTGCCTAGACTCGGCACATGAACCTGTGGTCACCCTCTGCGGTCACCTATATTGCTGGCCTTGCATTTACAAGTGGCTTCATGTCCAAACCTCCTCCTCCTCCTCCTCTGAATCAGACGAGGAAACCAAGTGCCCCGTTTGCAAGGCTAACATTACCCAGTCATCGTTGGTTCCATTATATGGGCGAGGAGCATCTTCATCAGAATCTGATGCCAAGAGGCCCCAACTTGATCTTGTCATACCTCGCAGACCATCTGCTCATGGGGTCCACACCACAAATCCAAATCAGCAGATTCATGCTTATCCTTTCCAGCCAGAGCCTCAGCCTTCTCATCCCCAACAATACTTCCATCACCACCCACATGGCAATTATTCCTCAATGACGAGCTTTTTCAGTCCAACGGTTGGGATGTTTGGAGAGATGGTATTTGCAAGGATGTTTGGCAGCTCGGAAAGTTTGTTTTCTTATCCTCTGATGGGGAATGGAAGCCCGCGGATGAGGAGGCAGGAGATGCAGTTTGACAAGTCGCTTAACCGAATGTCGATCTTTCTTTTCTGTTGCTTTATTTTGTGCCTTCTCTTGTTCTGAGTCTCCTTTCCTTGCCTCTTATGTATAGCTGTAAAATTTAGGGATTGAACTTCTGAAACTGAGTCTGGAATAGATTAGTTTGTTGTAATACCTACCAAGTGATTCCGGGGCGGGTATTATTGTCTTCTGTGAGATTGTGTTGTCTCCTGAAATTCAATTAAGATATTTCCATTGAATTATGATTTAAACTTTTTTTGGGGGGGGGGGGGGGGGCGTAATTTCACTACAATCCAAAAAATAATAATAAAATTACTTCAATTTCTAATGTTTTTCTCCTTCCATAAGGACTAGGTTTCAAGTCTGACTGACATTCCTCAAAAAGAAAAAGACACAATTTAGGAATTGGTGTTGGTATATTTTATCTTATCATTGAATGAAATATTTATATATAAATATTTAAAATTATATGTTTTATATGTGTTTATCATGCGTCGTGTTTTGATTTTTTAAAAATTAATGTATTGACTATTTTTATAGACTTTTTTTTTTTTTTTTTGGTTGATTTTTGTGTAAGAAAGAAGAGGACATTTAATTCACTTTTCCTTGTTTGGTGATCATAGAAAACATGCAGCCAAGAAAAGGGATATATTTTTCATTCAGAAGAACTTTTACGGTGTGTCTTCATTTTCATTTATTTGGCAAAATATTTTTTATTCATATTGAGGAACCATTTTTATAATCTTTTTCTGAATTTAAAATTTTTTTTTGGACAAAAGTAAAAATGACGGATGTTTTGAGCATATTATTATTATTATTATTTTTATTATTGTTGTCGTTCTTATTGTTGTTTTGAAAACACAAAAAATGAAAGTAAAGATATATATCAAACAAAGTCTTAAAAAGTAAAATATCCAGGTACAAGCTAAACGTTTTAATTCAGGTACAAGCTAAAATATGCACACCTTTACAAAAGTAAAAGCAATTAGATTTAAAAAATAAAAAATAGAAAAAAAATGAAAAAAATAATCATCATAGTGGAATAAACTTGTAAGTTGATCTTGTATTTGATCATAACTAGGTTATATTGGTTAATCTGTTAAAATTATATCAATTTGTATCGTTTTATTTGCTTATCGCGATTTAAATTTTAAAATTTATAATCCGTTTTCGAAATCGCTCTGCTCCATTATAGTTAATACATATATATTTTTTAACCTATAATAAAATATTAAAGTTAAAATAAGTGTGAAAATGATTTAAGACCTCGTTTGTCAACTATACATTTTAGTTAAAAAGGTTACTATAAATTATCACATCACTTTCTTTATTTTTCTACACATCTTTTCGTAAAAAGCTAAAAAATTATTAAAATAATATATTTTCAAACGAGACCTTAAAATGTGAAATTTATTACAAATTAGTAATTATATATATGAAAAATATTATGTAAAATTAAATTGTGTCATATACATAAAAAATATCATGTCAATTATTGTTATATATTATATAAATACTTGACAATTAATTAAAATATTATTCAACCTATCAATCCATCAAAAATCCTTTAAATCGTAATTTACCAATCTACCAATCTATTAATTTTATAATTTTATTCTTAAACTATCCACCGATGCTGCTTATACCCCTAATCATAACGTTCCTTCCTTAAAAAGCTTGACTTTTACAATGGCTTTAATGGAATCTTCCTCTGTCACTTTATTTTCAATTGAATTTGATTGTATTTTTAGATTGTTTCTATAGATTTGTTCCCTTAATGTTTAATCATTTTTTGGCATGTTTAATAATTCCTCTAGCTCAATAAGCATGAGTGTGCACATAAACCCCCCCCCCCCCCCCCCCCCCCCCCCCCCACACACACAAAATACAATTATAAATTTTTGGAAATTTTTTTTTAAGATTCCTAATAATAGTAATTTAGAGGATAAAAGATACAAAAAAAAAAAAAAAGTGACGCATCATGTCCCTGAATTATATGGTGCGCATTTTTAATTATTTTGTGGATCAAAATACCCTTCACAAATCAACAAAGAAACGAAACTGGATTCAGATGATTGAGTTCCATTCCAAGCATCCAACCATCTTTACGAGTAAGAGAACAACAGAATTAGGGTTTGAATATCATTTTCACCATCGACATTAGAGTTTTATTATCTTCTGCAAAAATTGTTCCCATTTATTCCTCACAAATTTCTCTGACCCCGTTTTCACTGTTCATCGTTATCTGAGTTCATATTCGCCACATCGCATCTTTATCTCAGGGCATATCAGTTCGTAATTAAAGTTTCATCCTAACTCGGTAAGTTTTTCTACAATCCAACTAGATTTTCTCTGGAAACACAGTTAATTGCATTTTATATTAACCTTTCATTAATTGGGGTTTCAATTTTGTAATAAAAAATACATGAATTTGAAAAAAGTTATTTCTTTGTGTTTTGAACTTATTCTTGAATATGTTTGCGTGATTTTATCTGTAAATTTCTTTGGCATTTAAATTTTTCTGGTTTTTGCTTGATGTATGTTTCTTCTTTGAATTTTCTCTGACATGTTTATATTGAAAAAAGTTATTTCTCTGTGTTTTGATCTTATTCTTGAACATATTTCTGTGATTTTGTCTATAAATTTCTTTGTTCTGTAAATTTCTTTGGAATATGTATTTTTCTCTGGAATGTCTATTACTCTCTTATCTGTGTCTAAGTTTCTCTGGCATTTATAATTTTCTTTGGCATTTATAATTTTCTTTGGCTATATCACTTCTCCATTGTGTGTGTCTCTATCATGTTTAATTTTCTCTGGTTGTGAATGTAAATTTCTCTGGCATTTTAATATTATGAACTGGAATGTATGTTTCTTCTTTAAATTTTCTCTGGCATGTTTATTTTGAAAAAAGTTATTTATCTGCGTTTTGATCTTATTCTTGAACATGTTTCTGTGATTTTGTCTATAAATTTCTCTGCTCTGTAAATTTCTCTGGAATATGTATTTTTTTTTGGAATGTCTATCTTTCTCTAGAATGTCTATTACTCTCTTGTCTGTGTCTATGTTTCTTTGGCATTTATAATTTTCTCTGGCCACATCACTTTTCTCCTTTGTGTGTCTCTATCATGTTAATTTTTCTCTGGTTGTGCATATAAATTTCTCTGACATTTTAATATTATGGACTGGAATGTATGTTTCTTCTTTGAATTTTCTCTGACATGTTTATTTTGAAAAAAGTTATTTCTCTGTATTTTGATCTTATTCTTGAACATGTTTTTGTAATTTTGTCTATAAATTTCTCTGTTTTGTAAATTTCTCTAAAATATGTATTTTTCTCTAGAATGTCTATTACTTTCTTGTCTGTGTCTAAGTTTCTCTGGCATTTATAATTTTCTGGCCACATCACTTTTCTCTCTTGTGTGTCTCTATCATGTTAAATTTTCTCTGGTTGTGTATGTAAATTTCTCTAGCATTTTAATATTATGGACTTGAAATTTTCTCTGGAAATGAAATTTTTTCAGGAATGTGTAATTTTCTCTGGAATGTGTAATTTACTCTGGTATTATTTTGTTCAATTCTTGATTTCAATGTTGTGTAATTTTCAGTGGCATGTTTACGTTACTTTGTTTATTTTATCTTGCTAATTGTGGAATGGAAATTTTCTTTGGCTTGTCATGTTTACTTATCTCTATCATTCATTTTCTGTGCTTGCTAGATATATGTTTCTTTTTTAAATTTTCTCTGGCTATATTTTACTTCTATATGTAATTTTAACAATTATTGAAAATTTCTCTGCCATGTTTATATTACTTTGTTGATTTTCTGGGAATAGAAATTTTCTGTGGCTAGATGTATTCCACAAGAAAACAATTAGTACTCTGACATTTAATTTTTAGTGTCTAATTTTCTCTGACATTTATAATTTTCCCTGGCCACCTTAGTTTTCTCCCTTATGTATAATTTTCTCTTACATGTTCAATTTTCTTTGGGATTTAATGTTGACATCTTTATGTTTTCATCATTGTCTAGAAATGGCAAAACGTAAAAGTAACAGAACATCGGAAACACCGAGTAAGAAACAGAAACTCTCTTAGTCTTTTTATGATCTAAGATCAAAAAGCAGCAAAACGCTACAAACTCCTTGCCAAAACACACAAGTCCAAGGTGATGAAGCAACTAGCATCAAGATGAATACCCCAACTTCAAAAGACTCAAGCTCAAGGGGGAAAAAAACATGTTAAACTCCAAAGAAAGAGAGCTCATTACAGCATTCAATACCGATCCAACCTCTCATCTGTTGTCTCCTTTTTTCAAACACTTAAATTCAATTCAAACCAACTTGTAGAGCTTCAAAAGACCTCATTCTGGTATTTGATCCAAGCTCTAACCACTG
Source organism: Camellia sinensis (assembly GCF_055761805.1). NCBI lineage: Eukaryota > Viridiplantae > Streptophyta > Magnoliopsida > Ericales > Theaceae > Camellia > Camellia sinensis. Next base: position 175,699,443 of record NC_138967.1, read on the forward strand.
AAAGGATGGACCCATGGAAATTTAGGAAATTTGATGATGATGTAGTTGCAATAATCCAATATTACCATGAAAAAACAAAAGCATTCACAGTTGGTAAAAAGAACTTGAGCTTTACAACCAATGACGTGACCTTGATTTTTTATTTGTAAGGAGGTAAAGGAGCCATGTCATTAAGATACTTTAAAAAGCCAAAATCTGCATTCCTAAGGAGAAGATTCCCAAAGGACACAAGACTCACTGGTCCTATTCTTAAAAATGCCTTGGTCAAAGCAATGAAAAGCAAGCAACCAACTGACTTCAAAGATGTAGCAATCATTGTTACATTGTACTTGTGTCTCACCCTATTTTTTGCAACAAGTGGGAATTCAATAGGGTGAGTTTTTATAAAGTATATGGAACCTCTTGAATCAATGAAACAGTATGATTGGCCAGAAGCAATCACATCAACATTGATTGATTCTATCATAGCATTGCACAAAACTCTAGAACAAGTTACAGGGTGTGTCATTGCATTGCTGGTAAGTATAATTTTCATTCAAATTTGCAGTTATCATATTTACAAATTTGTGTGTTTAGCAAAATTTAATTACTTTAATTTCCATCACAGTATTGGCTATGTGAACTTGCAAATATCATTGACTCGGAAGACAGTAATACAACTGACTTCCCAAGATGTGCCAAGTGGAACCTACAAAGCTTGATCAAACAGCTGCAGAAGACACCAATCCATTCTCTTGCACCTTGACATGTTAGATTTCTATCGCCACTGAAATCTCTGTAAAATTCTAAAATTTTTCTGACCACTAGTTTGCTTCCCTCCTTGTGCCTTGATTGATTGAGATCAATTTTCTCTGAACAATCAATTTTCTCTGAATTATCAATTTATGTTTCTTCTTTGATTACCACTGGTTTATTTCTGCCATTGTAATCAATTTTCTCTGCAATCCAAATTTCTCTGACCACAATTGTAACATATTAACTTATATGCCCTGATTGATTTTCTCTAATATTTGAATTATGTTGGTTGTTTCATAATTTTCTTTGGCTCATAAAATTGTTTCTCCTTGTGTGTAATTTTCTCTGGCCCATAACTTATGTGCCTTGCTTCTTTGATCAACACTATTTATTTCTGCTTTTGTAATGAATTTTCTCTAGAATCCAAATTTCTCTGACACAATTATAGTAACATTAACTTATATGCCTTGATTGATTTTCTATGATATCTAAATTATGTTGCTTGTTTCATAATTTTCTCTGCCTCATAAAATTATCTCATGTTTGTAATTTTCTCTGGCCCATACAATTTTCTCTGAAGTTTGTTTCCCACTAGTATCATTTAGATGAATTTTATCTGCCTTATTTGAATTTTTTCTCTCAGTGAATTTTGTCACATTTCTCTAATAAAAGAGCCTCCTGTTACGGATAAATAATAAGGAGCTAGTTAAAAACCCATCAGAGGAGTTTTGTCTTGGTAAAAAGAAGAAGAAAGAATCAAAAAAGGTAATTGCCAAATTCAATAAGACATTAGGGCCCCATTTGTTTTGGGAGATAGAATGGAGGGGATTGATAGTGAGGGGATTAATAGTGAGGGGATTGTTAGTGAGGGGATTGATAGTGATGGGATTAATAGTGAGGAATTGTTAAATTATTTTTGTAACGCCCTAAAAAAAACTCATAAACCATCCAACAATAGCATGCTTAAACATAAGTGAATAAAGCATAAATATATTTCATCAGAGTAGTCTTTACAAGATGTTGACATCAAAATTAAATGCCCAATGGGCTTACAACTTTCCAAGTCAACACTTGGTTACCATAAAAAGAGTATTAACTCTATACACAGAAAGCCCTTGGCTTGATATACATGTAATACAATCAAAAACACAAAACAGCCCAACAGTCTCAAGCCTCCCAAGCTATGTCCTTGGAGGTGGCATGCTACCTGTACCTGAAAATGATGTCCCATAAAGGGTGAGCCACAGCCCAGTAGAAATATACTAAACCAACTATAAACAATGACTAAAATAATAGCATTCAATAGATGGTCCACACTTGTATTCCAACGTATCTCGTATTACAGTTTCACGACAATCATACCCATGGCACACTTCAATTTCCATTTCTTGTTCAACTTTGAGTTTGAAAACAAGGCTTAGAACCTAGCCAAATAACTTAATGAGATTAAGACTCATCTTTAAAACACTTTCAAAATTTATGATGGATACACATTTCGATGCTGTATCAATAACACATAGAAACACTTTTATACTTCACAATTGATAACGATATACATTTTAGTGTTATATCAAATCAATTCAAACTCTTCCATAATCCACACTTGATACACATTGTAGTGCTGTATCAATGTCACACAAAATCCGGTTTAGAGGTCCATCCCCTACCTTTCCTTAAACCGTGGAGTACATCCCCTATCTCCTCACACACACAATGTATATAAACATAGACCATATACATAATTAATCAATACATAAAGTTAATGTATTATTCCAACCGCTATACTTGATAATATACTCAATCAATTAGTTTTAGTTTGCCTAATCATCATGCATTGTCTACAACAATCAAGACTATCCTCCACCGATAGCCCAAAGGAGTTATTTCTAAACAGAAAATAAATGCACCAAATGGATAAAATATCAACATTTCAACTAGGTGAGTGATAAATGATCTAACTACACCCTTTAATCCCATACGTTTCCAATTTCAACGTTCTCAATTCAACTTCTCATTTCTCAAAATTAATTTCACAAATTAATTCATCAATGTAATTAGGGCATTTCCCATAATTAACAAAACAACCCTAAGGTTCCATTTCTATCAATAACCCAACATTTATCTCACTTCTCCATGCTAAACATGCATACATGCTTATATAAATAAAATTCCATCTTTTGTAAAATTACACAAAGACCCAAACTTTCTCAAAATTACCCAACAATCCCCAACATATCAAAATGCTAAAATTTAAAGACAAAGCTCATAAGAAGGAGTAGGATATCCCTACCTCGAAGTTAGAGCTCAAACGGAGAAGAAGAAGAAATTCAAAGTGCTCCAAAATCCAAACTTTTCGGATCAAAATGTAGCCCTCGACGATCAACACACCTTTTGCAAAGACAACAAGGTAGTGGGACACTCTAGCTAGATCAAACCTTAGAGAGAAGGGAGATTCTAGAGAGAGGAGCTCTCAAAATCGATTTTGGGAAAGTAAGAGAGAGAGAGGAAATGTAAAAAGTGATTCAAAAATGCCCAGCTGCCAACTGATATACGTATGACCCGCTCGAGCGGATAATAGAACGCTCGAGCGTCAAGCACAAAAATCTAGACACGCTCGAGCTCAAAAAGGTCCGCTCGAGCGCGAAAACCAGTCCGTTCGAGCGTAGATTTCCCCCTCCCAAAACTTTCACAGACAAAGCGCTACCCGCTCGAGCGCCAACATACCTGCTCGAGCGCGACCAGCTCGAGCGTAGGAAACCCGCTCGAGCGTGAAAAACACACCTGCAGAAGTTTTTGCAGGGGCACGAAATACTGGAAGTATGAAATCTCTGCTTGAGCTCAAGAAGGCCCACTCGAGCGCATAATGACCCGCTCGAGCGTAACACCAAAAACCTGGGCAACTACACTTGAGACCAAAACTCAACGTACCTGTTCGAAACACGCCCAACACATCCCAAAACTCAAACATACGAAATTAAAGGATGACAACAAGGTATACAACCACCAACTCCACGGAACCCAAGTCCGAAATTCAACAGATACAGAAAGGGAAAACCGGAATCGCTATAACCTTCCCCCCTTAAAGAATTTCGTCCTTGAAATTAAATACAAGTTTTTCAAAAACAAGATTTTCTCAATTCCCTACATTATTACAATGCGAATTTTAACAACTCGACCCATTATCGATCATCTCATCTCTTTTCAAGAGGCAATTTACAACATTTTCCACAACATGCATTATAGTTATGCATTCTTTGAAATTTCACAAATTTCAATACCACATTCCACAATTCTATATCATATTCAATATTCATGATATATTTCCATTTCTACCACACATTCAACATATACAATGTTACATTAAACTTCCATTTTAAGGCAAGTTCCAAAACATAATTCCATAAACCAAAACATATACCATGTTTTACAACTTAAGACATATATAATGCTCTTAAAGTTCAACAGTATTACAAAATCTCAATACATGATTATACATCAACAAACAAGTCCGGATAGTTCTCACAAACATCCGCCTCACGTTCCCAAGTGGCTTCCTCTACTCCGTGATGCTTCCATAAAACCTTTACCAAGGGAATGGTCTTGCCTCGCAAGACTTGATCTCGCCTATCCAAGACCCGAACCGGTCTTGTCATGACCCGAACCCGCCCCTATGGGTTAAGGACATAACCGGCCAGCAATCTTGAGATTACCTACGGCCTCAGACCAAAACAAGAAGAAGACTTGTCAGAGTAAAGGGGCCAAACGGAAGCAATAATTAAAAACTTTGTCCATAGAGCCGTGCTTACATGCACATCAACCGACCATATTCAGTTACGTTAATAACCCACATCAAAAGTACAGTTTCACAAAATTCATTACAGACAGGATCAACCAAAACGAGTCAACCTATGACAGACTATTTACAGATATACATAAAGTCCTTGCCGGCAAGACAAAACATAATTACATAGCAAAAAGGCAAGGGTAGGTCTCAAGAGTGAGACGCAAGGCTGACTTCCTCAAAACTCGGATTTTTCCTAGTGGACTTCACTGGGGCTGGGTTTGGACTTTCCTTGGCTCACCTACAAACACATGAATGAGCGTGAGCGATAGCCCAGTGAATAATATCAAATGCAGAAATTACATAACAATGTAAAACAACATGTTCCAAACGGCCTTGGGCTCAATTCATACTCCTATTCATGGCAAAACGGCCTTCGGCCCATTCACTTATGTCAAAATGGCCTTTGGCCCATTCATTTATGTCAAAATGGCCTTCAGCCCATTCATCTATGTCAAAACGGCCTTTGGCCTACTCGTTCATGTCAAAACGACCTTCAGCCTACTCATTCATGTCAAAACGGCCTTTGGCCTACTCGTTCATGTCAAAACGACCTTCGGCCTACTCATTCATGTCAAACCGGCCTTTGGCCTACTCATTCATGTCAAAACGGCCTTCGGCCCACTCATTTACATCAGGACGACCTTTGGTCCGTTCATTTATATCAAAACGACCTTCGGTCCATTCATTCACATCAGGACGACCTCTGGTCCATTCATTTATATCAAAACGACCTTCAGTCCATTCATTCACATCAAAACGACCTTCGGTCCATTCATTTATATCAAAGCGACCTTTGGTCCATCCATTCATTCCTGTCAGACTTTTGTCCACAATCCCAATTAACAACTCATAAAGTTTATGGGAATAAACAATTGGACATTGACAAGCTTTCGAATATTGATATTACTCACAGTGATCGGCTTGTGGATTTGCCCTGGAGCTTGACCCTACACATTTCATGAACACAAAAGGGTCATTAATAATTCAATCCGTTCTTTAATTCACATATTCCTCTTTAGGCCTTATTCCTATCTCATTAACTCATTTACAATGCTTAACATACGCCTAAGAGTGCTTACAAGTGAAAGAGAACGGAAAACGAAACACAGAACGCATGGACAAAATTTCAGAAAACAGGGTCCCCGCTCGAGCGTCAACTTAGCCGCTCGAGCGGACCCTTAAGGCCTGCAAAAGTACTGGTTGCATGAAAAATGCGCTCGAGCGTGGAATAGAGCGCTCGAGCTGAAGGCCTGTCTACAAAACTCCACGCTCGAGCGTGAGGTATCCCGCTTGAGCGGACATCCAACTCTGCAAAAGTGCTGGGAGCACGATTTTCCCGCTCGAGCGGCCATTACCCCGCTCGAGCGGACATCAAAATTCTGGGTTTCCCAGATTGTGTTCTTGAGCTCCAAATCGGTTTTCCAGCTACAATACTTGCATGCAATGGCTCAAATTACACATTTACACATGCTAACATGCTACTAATACAAGATTACAACACCAGGAAGCTCAATTTCATGATTTATCTACATGCATGTCCCAAAATATCTCAAACCCATCAACAACATGCTCAAATTCAAACATTCATGACTTATACTCCCATGATTTGTACATGCATGTGGGAGATGCTCATCATTCTCAACTTAGATGGTACAAATGGCGATTACAACATGAGTTTCAACCAAAACTCTACATGAATCATGTGTTTCAAGCTCAAACATGCAGATTCAAAGTAATTTCTTACATGCATGAGTTCCAAGACTTCAAACTCAACAAAAATCAACTTATTACATGCTCTTTAACATTCCATCAACTTTGAACTTACAAATTACAAACAATAGTCCATGAATTCACTTACTTAAGAGCTTCAACCCTCAAGCTCTAGCCAAATCTTGAGCTAGATCTTCAAATTCCCAAGTCTTGAGCCCAAATTACACAAGTCTCTCCCTTTCTCTCTCTACAACCGGCCCTCTCTTCTCTTCTTTGAGTTTAATATCAGTCAAAATGAGGCTAGGGAGGGAGAGATTGAGTGTTTAAAGCTTGACAACAAAATCCACTAAAGCCAAGATTATAATAATAAAGTAGTTGGGCTCTAATTCATCAATTTAATCGGTTTAATCTAACCCGAATCAATTTTCAATTAAATTTCACCGTAGGCTCTAAAAATTATGCCAATCACAACGGCGTAATCAATTTCGAGTTCTGTGGCCGATAAGGCCTTCAATTTAATTTCCGAAGCGGTAAAATCAAACAGATATTCCTACGGTGAACAGATAGAAATTCAAAACCACATATTTTCACATAATGGCATACAAAACCATGCTAAACACATAACCATAAGCAACTTAAGGACCAATTAGCATGATACAGAACAGGGATGTCACAGTCTTCCCCCCTTTAGGAAGTTTGGTCCTCCAAACTTAATTTACCTTCGTCGGGAAACAAATGTGGATAGCGTAGTCGCATTTCCTCCTCTTTTTTCCATGTAGCATCCGTCCCATAGTGTTCCTTCCATTCTACTTTCACCATTGGGATGGACTTGTTTCTCAATTCTTTCACTTGTCGGTCAACGATTCTTTCTGGCCATTCAGCGTATTCCATGTTCTCATCAATAGCTACCCGATGATAATCAATCACATGTAACGGGTCTCGGAGGTAACCCCTCAACATCGACACATGAAACACGTTATGGATTTGCTCGAATCCCAGTGGCAAAGCAACTCTATAAGCAACTGGACCAAGTTTCTCCAAAATTTGAAACGGCCCAATGTAACGAGGCGACAACTTGCCCTTTTTCCCAAACCTGACTTGGCCTTTCATCGGAGAAACACGGATGAACACATGGTCGCTGACCTCATATTCAAGAGGTCTTCTCCGAACGTCTGCATAATTCTTCTGTCGGTCTTGAGCTGTTTTGAGCCTTTGCCGAATAGTTTTGATCTTTTCAGAGGTGTCTTGTACGATTTCAGGCCCAAGCAAAGCTCTGTCTCCGACCTCTGTCCAACAAATAGGTGATCTACACCTCCTACCATACAAAGCCTCGTATGGTGCCATACCAATGCTGGAGTGGAAGCTATTATTATAAGCAAATTCTGCAAGTGGCAAGTAATCTTCCCAACTCCCTTGGAAATCCAAAGCACACATGCGAAGCATATCTTCCAAAGTTTGTATCGTTCGTTCTGACTGGCCATCTGTCTGTGGGTGGAATGCAGTACTGAACCTTAGTTCTGTTCCCATAGCTTCCTGCAAACTTTTCCACAATCTAGATACAAATTTTGGATCCCTATCTAACACAATGGACACCGGAACCCCGTGTAAACGGACAATTTCATTAACATAAATAGTAGCCAATCTATAAGCAGTAAATGTAGTTTTGACAGGCAGAAAATGTGCAGATTTAGTCAGTCTATCAACTATAACCCAAACAGAATCCATGCCTCGAGAAGTCCGAGGTAGGCCAACAACAAAATCCATAGTCACATGTTCCCACTTCCACTCAGGAATAGGGAAAGGTTGAAGTAGACCGCCTGGTTTCTGATGTTCAGCCTTAACTTGCTGACACTGAAGGCACTTGGACACATATTCTGCAATCTCTTTCTTCATTTTAGGCCACCAATAGGTTTGTTTCAAATCCCGATACATTTTATTGTTACCCGGATGCATAGCAAATACGGATCTGTGGGCTTCATCTAAGACCCTCTTCTTTAGTTCCGTGATATCTGGGACACATATTCGGTTTCGAAATTTCAACATTCCATTCTCGACATCGAACTCCGCTTTTGGGCTTACTTCAAATTCATCAATTACCTTTCTGAGGAACTTATCTTCTTTCTGTTTCTGCTTGATTTCATCAACAATTGCCGGTTCGGCTGTAATAGCGGCTATCAATCCGCCCTGTTCACATACCACCACTTCAATTTCAGACTTTTCAAAGTCTTGCAAAATCTCCCTTTGTTCAGTAAGCAAACAAGCTATACTCTCTGTTGATTTTCTGCTCAAGGCATCCGCCACTGTATTAGCTTTCCCGGGATGATACTGAATCTCTAGGTCGTAATCTTTTATCAGTTCTAGCCATCTTCTCTGACGCATATTCAACTCTTTTTGCGTGAAGAAGTATTTTAGGCTCTTATGATCTGTGTAGACTTCACACTTTGCCCCATACAAATAATGCCGCCAGATTTTCAAAGCAAAAACAACTGCGGCCAGTTCTAGGTCATGTGTTGGATAATTCTTCTCGTGCGGCCTCAATTGCCGGGAGGCGTAGGCAATAACCTTTCCGTTCTGCATTAACACACAATCCAAACCTTTATAAGATGCATCACTGAAAATCACAAAATTTTTCGTACCTGAAGGTAGTGTCAAAATCGGCGCAGTAGTCAGTCTCGTCTTCAATTCATGAAAGGCTGATTCTCTTTCACCATTCCACTCAAATGGTTGTCCTTTACGTGTCAATTGGGTAAGGGGCACAGCTAATTTCGAAAAGTCTTTTACAAACCTTCTGTAGTACCCAGCTAAGCCCATGAAACTGCGAACTTCTGTCACATTAGTTGGTGTAGGCCAATTCACAATTGCTTCTATTTTCTGCGGGTCCACTGAAATTCCTTCCTTGTTGATCACGTGCCCTAAGAAAATAGCCTCATCCAACCAAAACTCACATTTCTTTAACTTAGCAAATAGTTTTCTTTCCCGAAGTATTTGTAAAACAGTCCTCAAATGATGTTCATGTTCAAGTCTATCTTTAGAGTAAATCAAAATATCATCGATGAAGACTACAACAAACTCATCAAGGTAGGTTTTAAAAATTCTATTCATTAGGTCCATAAATGCTGCCGGAGCATTAGTCACTCCAAATGGCATAACAAGAAATTCAAAATGACCATATCTTGTTCTGAATGCGATTTTCTCAACATCCTCTGCTTTAACCTTCAGCTGATGATACCCAGATCTCAAATCAATTTTAGAAAACACCTGTGATCCCTGCAACTGATCAAATAAGTCATCAATACGGGGTAAGGGATATTTGTTCTTTATCGTTACCTTGTTTAATTCCCGGTAATCGATGCACAAGCGCAGAGTACCATCTTTCTTCTTTACAAACAACACTGGTGCACCCCAAGGCGAAGTACTAGGCCGGATAAACCCTTTATCAAGAAGGTCTTGCAACTGTTCCTTTAATTCTTTCATTTCGGCAGTAACCATTCTGTAGGGAGTTTTAGAAATAGGCTGGGTGCCTGGCACAGTCTCAATAGTAAACTCTATCTCCCTGTCTACCAATTCCCCTGGTAATTCATTCGGAAACACATCCGGAAATTCTCTAACAACAGGAATACTACTCAATTCAGCATTCATGGATTGTTCAGTCAATACATAACACAAATAACCCTGGCACCCCTTCCTGATCAATTTACATGCTTTCATTGCAGATATCAAGTATGGTGGAGGCACTACCCCATTTCCCACAAACACAATCTCTTTCTGTTCTGGTGTTTTAAACACAACCCTCTTTGTCACACAATCTATAGTGGCACAATATTTGATCAACCAATCCATGCCCAAAATTACATCGAAGTGTCTAAAGTTTAAGGGCAACAAATCTACATATAGGGTAGCATCCTCAATATGCACGTCACACAACCGATATATATAGTCACATAACACAGATTCCCCCGATGGAACAGACACACATAACAAATATGGCAACAATTCTAGGGGTCTTTTCAGTCTAGATGCAAATGCATATGTCACAAACGAGTGCGTCGATCCAGAATCAATTAATACAAAGGCATCCTGATTACATATTGAAATAGTACCTGAGACAACGGCATTGGCGTTCCTTGTATCGCCCGGAACGAGTGCAAAAACTCTCCCCTGTCTCACTGTATCCCCAGTAGTAGCAGATCTCAAAGTGTTTCCCGGCTTTGGGATCGATGCAGTGGAGCTAGCAGCTATCTTCCCACTATTCTGATTACAATCTCGGGCTATATGCCCTTGTTTTCCACACTTAAAACAGGCTCCCGATGCACGGTAACAGACTCCACGGTGCCTTTTGCTACAAATGTTGCACATGGGAGCTGTGTCTCGGGAAGAACTTGAAGTAGTCGAGGAGCCCGTGTTTTGCTTTTTCAAAAATTTCTTCTTCGAAAAGAAGCCTTGTCTTTTGTTACCTTTCCATTCGGTTGTTGGCTTAGCTTGTCTAGCTATGTTAGCCTCTGATATGATGGCCCGATCAAGCACCCCGATGTAGGTCTCCAACTTCAGGACATTCACTCTCTCTAGGATGTCACTTCGGAGCCCACCTTCAAAATGCCTTGCCTTCTTATAATCAGTGTCAATTACGTGTGGTGCGAACCTGGCCAACTCAGTAAATTTGGCCTCATACTCAGCTACAGTCATGCTATCTTGCTTGAGTTCCATGAACTCTGCCACTTTCCTGTCCCGGACACACTGCGGAAAATACTTGTCATAGAATATCTCTAAAAATTTCGCCCAATCAACATCCCTGTGGTTTTCCCTCATCAACATCCACCATCTTCTCGCTTCGTCTTCTAGCATAAAGGAGGCTAGAAGCACTTTCTGTGTATCCGAGCACGGAAATACTTCAAACAGTTTTTCGATCCCAAGCACCCAAGCTTCGGCTTTTAGAGGGTCTAGTCCGCCATGGAACTGTGGTGGTTTCATCTTCTTAAACTCCTTGGTGAGGGTGATTATCCGATCATCATTTTGATTATCTGGCACAGGTGGTGCCGGAGGTGGAGGTGGCGGGTGTGGTTGCTGCCACTGTTGTTGCCACTCTTGTTGCTGTCTCAAAGCTTCTGCCATTTCTTGGATCAGTCTTTCCATTCTGTCCAGTCTGGCAGTAGAGGATTCCTCTAACTCATCACCTCTGGTTCTCACCATCTGATTAAACTTGCATTATATTTCATACAAAAGGTACACAAGTACGCATACACTAAGGAGCACATATTTCAAGATAATTTTCAATGCCAGTAGTTCACAACTTACACATATAATTATTCATAACAAAACATTTAAGCATATAATCAATGCTTCCAAACTCGTATTTATCACCTGAATGCATCCTGGATCTCATCTAGACGCTTATTGCTCTTTTGGACAAGTGTGTGAGTTATTAACTTGTGCTCTGATACCACTCTGTCATGACCCGAACCCGCCCCTATGGGTTAAGGACATAACCGGCCAGCAATCTTGAGATTACCTACGGCCTCAGACCAAAACAAGAAGAAGACTTGTCAGAGTAAAGGGGCCAAACGGAAGCAATAATTAAAAACTTTGTCCATAGAGCCGTGCTTACATGCACATCAACCGACCATATTCAGTTACGTTAATAACCCACATCAAAAGTACAGTTTCACAAAATTCATTACAGACAGGATCAACCAAAATGAGTCAACCTATGACAGACTATTTACAAATATACATAAAGTCCTTGCCGGCAAGACAAAACATAATTACATAGCAAAAAGGCAAGGGTAGGTCTCAAGAGTGAGACGCAAGGCTGACTTTCTCAAAACTCGGATTTTTCCTAGCGGACTTCACTGGGGCTGGGTTTGGACTTCCTTTGGCTCACCTACAAACACATGAATGAGCGTGAGCGATAGCCCAGTGAATAATATCAAATGCAGAAATTACATAACAATGTAAAACAACATGTTCCAAACGGCCTTGGGCCCAATTCATACTCCTATTCATGGCAAAACGGCCTTCGGCCCATTCACTTATGTCAAAACGGCCTTTGGCCCATTCATTTATGTCAAAATGGCCTTCGGCCCATTCATCTATGTCAAAACGGCCTTTGGCCTACTCGTTCATGTCAAAACGACCTTCGGCCTACTCATTCATGTCAAAACGGCCTTTGGCCTACTCGTTCATGTCAAAACGACCTTCGGCCTACTCATTCATGTCAAACCGGCCTTTGGCCTACTCATTCATGTCAAAACGGCCTTCGGCCCACTCATTTACATCAGGACGACCTTTGGTCCGTTCATTTATATCAAAACGACCTTCGGTCCATTCATTCACATCAGGACGACCTCTGGTCCATTCATTTATATCAAAACGACCTTCAGTCCATTCATTCACATCAAAACGACCTTCGGTCCATTCATTTATATCAAAGCGACCTTTGGTCCATCCATTCATTCCTGTCAGACTTTTGTCCACAATCCCAATTAACAACTCATAAAGTTTATGGGAATAAACAATTGGACATTGACAAGCTTTCGAATATTGATATTACTCACAGTGATCGGCTTGTGGATTTGCCCTGGAGCTTGACCCTACACATTTCATGAACACAAAAGGGTCATTAATAATTCAATCCGTTCTTTAATTCACATATTCCTCTTTAGGCCTTATTCCTATCTCATTAACTCATTTGCAATGCTTAACATACGCCTAAGAGTGCTTACAAGTGAAAGAGAACGGAAAACGAAACACAGAACGCATGGACAAAATTCCAGAAAACAGGGTCCTCGCTCGAGCGTCAACTTAGCCGCTCGAGCGGACCCTTAAGGCCTGCAAAAGTACTGGTTGCATGAAAAATGCGCTCGAGCGTGGAATAGAGCGCTCGAGCTGAAGGCCCGTCTACAAAACTCCACGCTCGAGCGTGAGGTATCCCGCTCGAGCGGACATCCAACTCTGCAAAAGTGCTGGGAGCACGATTTTCCCGCTCGAGCGGCCATTACCCCGCTCGAGCGGACATCAAAATTCTGGGTTTCCCAGATTGTGTTCTTGAGCTCCAAATCGGTTTTCCAGCTACAATACTTGCATGCAATGGCTCAAATTACACATTTACACATGCTAACATGCTACTAATACAAGATTACAACACCAAGAAGCTCAATTTCATGATTTATCTACATGCATGTCCCAAAATATCTCAAACCCATCAACAACATGCTCAAATTCAAACATTCAAGACTTATACTCCCATGATTTGTACATGCATGTGGGAGATGCTCATCATTCTCAACTTAGATGGTACAAATGGCGATTACAACATGAGTTTCAACCAAAACTCTACATGAATCATGTGTTTCAAGCTCAAACATGCAGATTCAAAGTAATTTCTTACATGCATGAGTTCCAAGACTTCAAACTCAACAAAAATCAACTTATTACATGCTCTTTAACATTCCATCAACTTTGAACTTACAAATTACAAACAAGAGTCCATGAATTCACTTACTTAAGAGCTTCAACCCTCAAGCTCTAGCCAAATCTTGAGCTAGATCTTCAAATTCCCAAGTCTTGAGCCCAAATTACACAAGTCTCTCCCTTTCTCTCTCTACAACCGGCCCTCTCTTCTCTTCTTTGAGTTTAATATCAGTCAAAATGAGGCTAGGGAGGGAGAGATTGAGTGTTTAAAGCTTGACAACAAAATCCACTAAAGCCAAGATTATAATAATAAAGTAGTTGGGCTCTAATTCATCAATTTAATCGGTTTAATCTAACCCGAATCAATTTTCAATTAAATTTCACCGTAGGCTCTAAAAATTATGCCAATCACAACGGCGTAATCAATTTCGAGTTCTGTGACCGATAAGGCCTTCAATTTAATTTCCGAAGCGGTAAAATCAAACAGATATTCCTACGGTGAACAGATAGAAATTCAAAACCACATATTTTCACATAATGGCATACAAAACCATGCTAAACACATAACCATAAGCAACTTAAGGACCAATTAGCATGATACAGAACAGGGATGTCACAGGTCTCTTCTCATACGAGGCATCCTCATCTACCTCTAAGTTGGTCCAATCCAACACGTGCGATGGATCTGGCTCGTACTTTCGAAGCATACTAACATGAAATACGTCGTCATGTACCTCGGACAACTGCGGTGGCAAAGTCAAACGGTAAGCAACCTCGTCAATCCTCTCAAGGATCTCAAAGGGACCGATAAACCAAGGGGATAACTTTCCACTTTTCCCAAACCTCATCAAACCTCGCCTAGGTGATATTTTCAAAAAGACATGATCACCCGCCTCAAAAGCTAAAGGCCTCCTCCTACGGTCAGCATAACTCTTTTTGCGACTCTGGGCTGTAACAAGCCTCCTACGGATAAGCTCAACTTTCTCCGTCATTTCCCTCACCAACTCCGGGCCCAACAAAGGTGCATCACCTACCTCGGCCCAACAAACTGGAGACCTACACGGTCGGCCATACAAGGCCTCAAACAGTGCCATACCGATACTCGACTGAAAGCTGCTGTTGTAGGCAAACTCCACCAAGGGCAAGTGCCTCTCCCACGTCCTACTAAAGTCAAAGACACAACCTCGACGCATATCCTCAAGGATCTGAATAGTACGCTCGGATTGCCCGTCAGTCTGAGGATGATAAGCCGTACTAAACGTCAACTTAGTGCCTAAGGCACTCTGCAAACTCTGCCATAACCTAGCAGTGAAACGAGGGTCTCTATCTAAGACGATCGTCACTGGGACCCCGTGCAACCTCACTATGTCCTGAATATACAAGTCGGCAAGATGATCTACCGAATCTCTCACGCGCATAGGGATAAAGTGTGCCGACTTAGTCAACCGGTCTACAACCACCCAAATAGCATCACTACCCCGCTGAGTCCTCGGAAGACCTACAACGAAATCCATAGTGACATGCTCCCACTTCCACTCGGGAATAGGCAAGGGTTGTAACAAACCCGCTGGCCTCTGATGCTCGACCTTCACTTGCTGACAAGTAAGGCACTTAGACACAAACACTGCCACATCCTTCTTCATACCCTGCCACCAAAACTGGCAACCCAAATCCTGATACATCTTAGTGCCTCCTGGATGCACCGCAAGGCGTGAATGGTGAAACTCTCGGAGTACCTCCTCTCGGCAAGACTCCGGTACAAACAAACGGTCTCGGTATCTCACACTCTGGTCGGGATACACCGTCAAACCCTTTTCAGCCTTCCCACTGGAAATCTTCTCTCGAAAAGACTCTACCTCAAGGTCACCTCCCTGTGCCTCTAACATTTGAGTCATAAGTGTAGGCTGCGCAACAACCGAAAACAAGGCCGCAGCCTCAATAGATTCGCTCAAAAGCAAATCAAACTCGCCAAGCGCATCTAACATCTCCCACTCCCGGATGGCTATACAAGCTACATCACTAATGGATTTCCTGCTAAAGGCATCGGCCACAACATTGGCCTTCCCCGGATGATAGTGCAACTCGAAGTCATAATTCTCAATAAACTCCATCCACCTCCTCTGCCTCAAGTTCAAGTCTTTCTGTGTAAACAGATACTTCAAACTCTTATGATCCGAGAACACACGAACCTCTCCCCATAAAGGTAGTGCCTCCAGATTTTTAAGGCAAAGATCACAGCTGCTAGTTCTAAGTCATGTGTAGAGTAATTCTTCTCGTGTATTTTCAACTGACGTGAGCCATAGGCCACCACTTTCCCCTCTTGCATTAATACACAACCCAAACCCTCTTGTGAGGCATCACAATAAACCGCATAACCCAACCCTCTCTCCGGAATAATTAAGACCGAAGCGGTGGTCAATCTAACTTTCAATTCTTGGAACGACTTTTCACAAGTTTCACTCCACACAAATTTGGACTCCCTTCCGAGTCAATCTAGTCAATGGCGAAGCTAGCCTGGAGAAATCCTTCACAAACCGGTGGTAATACCCAGCTAACCCCAGAAAACTGCGGATCTCAAACACACTCTTAGGCTGTGCCCAATCTTGCACTGCCTCTATCTTGGATGTATCAACAGACACCCCTTCCCCGGATACCACATGGCCTAAGAACTTGATTTCCCCCAGCCAGAACTCACACTTTCCAAACTTGGTATATAGCCTATGGGCTCTAAGTAACTTAAGCACCACTCTCAAGTGTTCCTCGTGCTCCTCCTCAGAAGGTGAATAAATCAGAATGTCATCCACAAAGATGACTACAAAATGATCTAAGAATTCCTGGAATATCCGGTTTATCAAATCCTTAAACACTGCCGGTGCATTGGTGAGCCCAAAGGGCATCACCAGAAACTCATAATGGCCATACCGCGTACGGAATGCCGTCTTGGAAATATCCTCCTCCCTGACTCTCAACTGGTGGTAACCCGATCTCAAGTCTATCTTAGAGAAACAACGGGAACCTTTCAACTGGTCAAACAAATCATCTATATGGGGCATAGGGTACTTATTCTTAACCGTAGCCCGATTCAACTTCCGGTAATCTATTCAAAGTCTCAAGGCACCATCTTTCTTTTTAGCAAAGAGGGCCGATGTTCCCCACGGCGAAACACTAGGGCGGATGAAGCCCTTATCTAGCAATTCTTGGAGCTGAATCTTTAACTTACTCAACTCGGCTGGGGCAAAATAATAAGGTGCCATATAAATCGGCGCCGTGCCGGGCACCAAATCAATAGAGAACTCGATCTCTCGGTGAGGTGGCAAACTAACGAGATCCTCGGGAAAAACATCCGAATACTCACAAACCACTCTCGGCAATACAATCTGGGTCTCATCACACTCACTACTCATAAAGCTAGCAAGAAGACCACTAAGCTCACTCCGCCCTTGCGGATCATACACCGGTGGCAAAACACTACCAACTCGGTCCCCCAAGAAATGGAAACACTCCCCGCTCAAGGTACATACTGTGACCCTCTGGCGGTAGCAATCAATAACTACCCGGTATGACGATAGCTAGCCCATACCCAAAATAACATCAAATCCTGACATGGGCATAACTACAAAATGAAACGGAAGTCGGCGATCGGCGACTTCTATATCACAACCCCTATATCCCTGTTTCAAGATCAACTCACCCCCAATAGGTGACACTACACAAATAAGAGATGCTAACTGTGCCAACTCCAATCCCAAAAACAGATGCAAATGTAGTAGATATAAAAGAATGAGATGCACCCGTATCAATCAATATACTAGCAATCGAGTTGCAAAACAAGAAGGTACCTCTCACAACTGATGGAACAGGTACAAGATCCTGCGCGGTAACAGCATACACGCACCCAGTAGGCCCCTGATCCACCTGCTCACCCCTTGGAGCATACGACTGCTGCACAAACTGGGACAATGAAGCTCTCGGATTGGCCCTCGAGGCCTGCACAGACTGAGCTAGCTGAAAACCTTGCGTTTGCCTAGAACCAGACGCCCCCGAAGTGGCACTCAACTGTGGGCAAAACCTCTTCAGGTGCCCAGGCTGACCACATTGATAACAAGACAAGGGCTGGCCCCTGCCCTGGCTCTGGCTCTGCGGTCTAGCTGAAGATGAAGCAGCTCTTTCACCTCCTCCCCTCTGTGGGCAAACCGAAGCCTTATGGTCCAACTGACCACACTTGTAACAGGTGAAATCTCCCTGATTGCCTCCCCCCGAGCCTGCACTCGGCACTAGAAAGGTCAATCTAGTAACACTACCCTGAGACTGCTGAGGGTTAGAACCCCTCTGTCTCCTGCCATCAGCCTGACCATCCTGGCTCCTCTTGGAGCCTTTCTGCCCTTCCTCCTCTTCCTGCATCATGATCTCCATATGGGCTGCAGCATCAACCAGGCGCCCATAATCTCGGGTCATAGAACCCCAACTCTCATCTTGAGACTGCGCCTCAACTTCTTCTCAAACTCGATGCAACGGCGTTCCTCGAACGCCACAAGTTCAGGTGCAAACCTGGACAAACTGGTAAAAGCAGCCTTAAACTTGGACACAGACAAACTCAGCTGCTTGAGCTGGCAAAACTGTTCTCTCAGCTTCTCCTTGACTACCAGAGATAAATACTTCTCCAGGAAAGCCTCTACAAAAGCCTCCCACGTGCCACCAATACGGCCCCTCATGTATTTCCAGCATTGACCCGCGCCCCCCTTAAGCTTGAAGGATGCCAAGGTCACTTTCAATGCACCGTCCTCGATGCCAAGCATCTCGAACGTCTTGGTCATTTGTTCCAACCACTCATCTGCCTTAAGTGGCTCCTTTGGATCCCCAATAAACTCGTCCAGATTAGACCGGAAGAACTCCCTCTTCAAGAAAGAAGGCCCTGCCTCAACAACCTGGGCCTGCACTGGAGCCTGAACTGGAGCTTGAACTGGAGCCTCAGCTTTGAGGATACCCATAGACTCCCTCAAAGCGTCGGCTATGCCACTGGCTAAGTCGCCTATAGCCTGCTGGCTCGGCCACATTGGCCTGGCCAATCCCCTCCTGCATTGCCGGAATCTCATCCGGTATAGGCATTTCCTGCCTCCTAGGCCTACCACGCCTACCACCTCTTTCTCGTCTTGACATCCTAATAAAGGTAACGAAGAACATTAGCACATTCATAAGTGTGCCAAAACTAAACACTCGCATCCTAATACATAGACAACAGCAATTCACTCCACGTAAGCACATAAGCACATAAGCAGTTACGAATTTCATTTCCGAATAATGATAGTCCCGAGGCGTTACTAGAGTTCCAGTTAGAAACAGCATTGATCAAGTGCTTTTCCAACAAGACTCACAGAAACCCAAGGATCCAATCAACATCCTAGAAATTAAATCCCATACCCAAGTAGTCACACAAACATGTTATCAAATAAACACATGCTGTCACACATAAGTCTCTAACAAGCGAGACAAACCCATTGTGATACTAATCACTTCCCACGTACCCAAAGTATTCAAACCCGGTACGCTCTGATACCAAGTTGTAATGCCCTAAAAAAAAACTCATAAACCATCCAACAATAGCATGCTTAAACATAAGTGAATAAAGCATAAATATATTCCATCAGAGTAGTCTTTACAAGATGTATTACATGTTGACATCAAAAGTAAATACCCTATGGGCTTACAACTTTCCAAGTCAACACTTGGTTACAAAAAAGAGAGTACTAACTCTATACACAGAAAGCCCTTGGCTTGATATACATGTAATACAATCAAAAACACAAAACAGCCCAACAGTCTCAAGCCTTCCAAGCTATGTCCTTGGAGGTGGCATGCTACCTGTACCTGAAAATGATATCCCATAAAGGATGAGCCACAGCCCAGTAGAAATATACTAAACCAACTATAAACAATGACTAAAATAATAGCATTCAATAGATGGTCTACACTTGTATTCCAACGTATCTCGTATTACAGTTTCACGACAATCATACCCATGACACACTTCAGTTTCCATTTCTTATTCAACTTTGAGTTTGAAAACAAGGCTTAGAATCTAGCCAAATAACTTAATGAGATTAAGACTCATCTTTAAAACACTTTCAAAATTTCTGATGGATACACATTTCGGTACTGTATCAATAACACATAGAAACACTTTTATACTTCACAATTGATAACGATATACATTTTAGTGCTATATCAAATCAATTCAAACACTTCCATAATCCACACTTGATACACATTGTAGTGCTGTATCAATGTCACACAAAATCCGATTTAGAGGTCCATCCCCTATCTTCTCCTAAACCGTGGAGTACATCCCCTATCTCCTCCCACACACAATGTATATAAACATAGATCATATACATAATTAATCAATATATAAAGTTAATGTATTATTCCAACCGCTATACTTGAGAGAATACTCAATCGATTAGTTTTGGTTTGCCTAATCATCATGCATTGTTTACAACAATCAAGACTATCCTCCACCGATAGCCCAAAGGAGTTATTTCTAAACAGAAAATAAATGCACCAAATGGATAAAATATCAACATTTCAACTATGTGAGTGATAAATGATCAAACTACACCCTTTAATCCCATACGTTTCCAATTTCAACATTCTCAATTCAACTTCTCATTTCTGAAAATTAATTTCACAAATTAATTCATCAATATAATTAGGGCATTTCCCATAATTAACAAAATAACCCTAAGGTTCCATTTCTATCAATAACCCAACATTTATCTCACTTCTCCATGCTAAACATGCATATAGGCTTATATAAATAAAACCCCATCTTTTGTAAAATTACACAAAGACCCAAACTTTCTCAAAATTACCCAACAATCCCCCAACATATCAAAATGCTAAAATTTAAAGACAAAGCTCATAAGAAGGAGTAGGATATCCCTACCTCGAAGTTAGAGCTCAAACGGAGAAGAAGAAGAAATTCAAAGTGCTCCAAAATCCAAACTTTTCGGATCAAAATGTAGCCCTCGACGATCAACACACCTTTTGCAAAGACAACAAGGTAGTGGGACACTCTAGCTAGATCAAACCTTAGAGAGAAGGGAGATTCTAGAGAGAGGAGCTCTCAAAATCAATTTTGGGAAAGTAAGAGAGAGAGAGAGAGAGGAAATGTAAAAAGTGATTAAAAAATGCCCAGCTGCCTGCTGATATACGTATGACCCGCTCGAGCGGATAATAGAATGCTCGAGCTCAAAAAGGTCCGCTCGAGCGCCAAGACACAAGAATAAAGTACATCTGCTCAAGCGCGAAAACCAGTCCGCTCGAGCGTAGATTTTCCCCTCCCAGAACTTTCACAGACAAAGCACTACCTGCTTGAGCGCCAAGATACTAGCTCGAGCGCGACCAGCTCGAGCGTAGGAAACCCGCTCGAGCGTGAAAAACACACCTGCATAAGTTTTTGCAGGGGCACGAAATACTGGAAGTATGAAATCTTCGCTCGAGCTCAAGAAGGCCCGTTCGAGCGGACAACCAAAAACCAAACTCCGCTCGAGCGCATAATGACCCGCTCGAGCGTAACACCAAAAACCTTGGCAACTACACTTAAGACCAAAACTCAACCTACCTGCTCGAAACACGCCCAACGCATCCCAAAACTCAAACATACGGAATTAAAGGATGACAACAAGGTATACAACTACCAACTCCATGGAACCCAAGTCCGGAATTCAACAGATACAGAAAGGGAAAACCGGAATCGCTATAATTTTTATATAAAATAATAAAACAAATAAAAAAATATAAAAAAATAAACATTATATTTTAAAAAAAATTCCCAATATATAAAAAATAAAAAAATAAAAAAATAAAAAAATTTCTAATCCCCTTACTATTTTTCTAATTCCATCTCTATCTCCTCTTTACCAATCCCCATTCCTCCTCCTTACTAATACCAAGGGATTACTAATCCCCTCCCTATCTCTCAAAACAAACACCCCATTCTTAATCCCCTCCTCACTATCAAACCCAATTCCTTTCCTATAACCCCAAACAAACGGGGCCTAGAAGATTCATCTGAAGCAGGAGGGAATGAAGAAAGAGAAGGCAACATAGAAGAACAAGAAGCTAGAAATGGACAAGAAGATCAAGTAAGTAGTGGAGAAGCGAAAGCCAGAGAAGAAAGTGAAGAAATAGAAGTAGTAGACAAAGAAATAAATGAACAGAAAGAAGAAGATAATGAAGAAGAAGATGAAGGCACTCAATCTAAACAGCAAGAAGAAAACAATGAGGAAAGTGATGAAGAAGAACATAATGAGCCGATGGACCAACATCATGATAGCATTTGTGGCTCAACAATGCATCAGCCTTAAGAATCTGAGGAATCAAAGAATGCTCAAATTGCTGATTTACATTAAAGACTAAAGGCACTTTCTAAATCCAAAATAGAAGAAGAGAGAAATTGGAATGAATTACTTGCAAAAAAAAGAGATTGCAATAAGAACATTGACATCACATAACTCAGAACTTCAAGAAAGAGACAGCACAAATCAAATGAAACTAAGGATGTTGGAGGTTCAAAAAGAAGATGATACAAAAGCAATTCAACATTTGAGGTATTCAATTTCAGAGCTTGAAACTAAAAATGCTAGATTGCATGAACAAATTTAAGAACTATTCGTCCAACTAACAACACAACCTTACCGAACACCAACACAAATTCAACCACAAGGTCAGTGAAAATCTTGAGCCACAAAAAGTTACGTCCTTGTGTCAACATAACTCGGTGAAATTTCTATTTATTATAATTTTCTCTGTCAATGGTAATTTTCTCTAGAAATTAAATTTCTCTGACCACATTAGTTTCTGTTGCTTATTTCTGGTGATATTTACTGCTTATTTGATTTTCTCTGTCTATTTGCTTATTTGATTTTTGGGGCTTGTTTGATTTTCACTGTGTATAGTTGGAATAGAAGTGAAATAAAAACCAACAACCCAGCAAGAATAAGTGGCACACAAAGAACAACCAAAACAGAAGACAAAAGTCTATGGTAACTGGAAAATATTGAATCAAATAAATTTACATATTGAAATATCATCTCTTACTTTAGAGAAATTTCACTTTTACTGATATTTTCACTGTTTACAGTGAAAAAAGATCCTACATCAATGATAAAGAATTTAAAGGCAAAAGAAAGGAAAGAAAAGCAACAAGATTCAGAATTTCAATATCCCAAAGTTGCGAAGGTGATTAGAGGTTCAAAGCAAGCTGCAAAGCAAACAATGCAAACCACCAAAGGCAAAGAAGTACTTGATGCCGATGCATACGTCTTGCCTCAACCAACAAGCATCAGAAAATCTTGGGTTTTTCCATAAAATCTACTAGTTTCAAAATTGATAAAAAAAACATGTAAAAGACATCTTGCAGCATATATCAAATGTGTCTGGACTCGAGTAAGTACAACAAATAAAATAGAAGATAACAAACAACACTTTACTAACTTATATTGCATTAACAACTATTAAATCTCTTCTTTGTCATCTTGTAGGGCTTTAATCTGGACATTACCTTTGAAGATATTGAAAACCTAATAAACGAAACAGAAATTGCCAATAATGTAAGTCTTTCATCAAAATTTCTTTGCAATGTTCCATCAGCCTTTATAAACCAATATTACAATTATAAATGATATTTTTCAGGTCATTGATGGCTATGGAGAGATCCTATTTGCTGACCAAAAGAGAAAAGGACAACAACCAACTTCATTTTTTTTCACATGCATGAGCTTAGTATGTTACTACTCTTTTATTTGATTTTCTCTAGAATTTACTTACTACTTTATCTTATTAAGATACTTCTTGAAGCCAGTTGTGTCACTAGTCTAATTTTCTCTGGCTAGTTGTGTGCATTTAAAATTTCACTGTGTGTATATTTCTTAAATTCCTGTCATTTCAACTTTCTCATAATATAACCATTTTTTGATTTTCTCTGACCGCAGAACTTTATCAAGATGACGGAAAATCAAACTTTCTGAGTCTCATTATTTGACAAGCATCTTGAAACAGCGTGGAGGAACTACATGTTTCTCCATTTCCCAATAAATACTGGGGGTAATGAGACGTCAACAGATGGAAATCACTGGACCTTGCTAGTCTTGGACAAACAAGACAATTTATGGAGGTTCTACAACTCACTAAGGCTAATGAGGGATGATGCACAAGACAAATATATCAAAGAAACAAAACAATTGGTAACAAGTGCAAATTTCTCTGATCCATGATAATGTTTATGTGATAATAATTTTCATAGAATCCTATTGATTTGTCTGTAAATTTCTCTATTATTTAAAAATTATTTTTTTACAGCAAGATTATGTGGAGAATTTTTTGAAAGCTTGCCTTGAAAGAGAGGCATAATCACAACCCTCTTTCAAATTGATAGACTCACAAAACACAAATTACGACTTTGAATATGTCAACAATACTCCACAACAAGACAGTGATTCGTAAGTTTCATACAACATCTATAAATAAGATAATCTAATTTGAATGTTTCTTAAAACTAACTATACCTATAATTTGTATGCAGTGTGGATTGTGGCCTCTTTGTATGCTACATAATGAGGCAATATAACAACCATGAACCTATCAGCTCAAAATTGTCCACACAAGACGTAAGGTTGATGAGGGCAGAAATCATAGAGAGATTTTTGACCGAAGTTGGCCGATCATGGACAGAACCAATTCAAATACTACCAGAAGAAGAACCAAAAGTATAATAGTGAAAGCACACTAGTGAAAGGAAAACAATGTACACAATGTAATTCAGATTAACCATTCAATTTGTTTTTTCATACATTGAAGGAATGATAATGTTTGGCATATATATCTATATATATATATCTTTTGTTGACTAATGTAAATTTCATAGCTATCAATGATTAAGTATATTTTTTTTTATTGTGATTGTCAACACAATCCACACAGAAAAAATTGTCTGTACAAATTTCTCTGGTATGATGTTACCAGAAATTCACAGAGAAATTTTACTTGTATTTTGCTAAGGGAATGCCTATATGATCATGTAATTTGTAATGCTATGTGTTGGTACAAAATAATCATCAAATTCAAAAAACACAAAGCGTAAAGTAATTTTCCCTGTTATTTGCAAATTTCACTAGATGAATTTGAAGCTTCAAAACATAATGTGCAGATAATTTTTTTTGCTAGTGGCAAATTTCTCTAGATGAAATCGACTGGTATTATAAACACACTACCCATAGTATGTTTCAACAAACACAATGCACACTGTAATTTTCAATACTATTGGCAAATTTCTCTAGATGAATTGGACCTCACAAAACACAATGCACATTTCAACAAACACAATAGCCATAGTAAATTTCTATGGATGAATTTTACTGGTATGAAGTTACCAGAAATTCATAGAGAAATTTAACTCGTATTGTGCCAAAGAGAGTGCCTATATGATCATACAATCTGTAATGCACTCTGTTGGTACAAAACAATCATCAAATTCAAAAAACACAATCCACACAGTAATTTTCTCAACTATTGGCAAATTTCTCTGGATGAATATGAAGCTTCAAAACACAATGCATAGGGAATTTCCTCTGCTATAGGAAAATTTCTCTAGATGAATTTGACTGATATTATAAACACACTGCCTATAGTATGTATCAACAAACACAATGCACACGTTCACTTCTATTGGAAAATTTCTCTAGATGAATTTGATTGGTATTATTATATACACTGTCCAAAAAATACATTTCACAAAATAAAATACACAAAATAATCATCAAATGTATTATTTAATCAATAAAATGCATTATCCTCAACTATTTAACAAAGGTTCTTTGCATGTCCTTTTATTATGGCGACCAATACTCTCACAACGCCTATATTTAATCACCCTTTTAAACTCTCTAGTAGAAGCAATTCTGTTCTTTTTTAGCCTCTCAGCTGGTCTCTTACTCAATGAAGGTAAAATCATAGCATCATCAATGCTACACATATGTTTTTCAATAGTTAGAACTGGGCCAATCGAAAACGAGTATGCTTGATGATACATATCAGCATGAAAAAATGATTCAACAAATGAATTCAAATTCTTTTCGCTCTTAAAAATTGCAGCAATAGCATGTTGACATGGATATCTATTTATTTCCCATTTTCGATATGAATAAGTTCTCAACCCAAGATCAACCATAACCGAAGAAAACCAATGCACTTCAAAAACATTATCAGATGATAAACTCACATTCCATGTCCTCCCATCCAAGAAAGCCTTCTCCAATACACTATCCATACGAGGACAAAGAACTTTATTCCATTTACTAGAGAGCAGCCTCCTATCAGACCTCATATTCATGATTTGCAATTGTATCATGTCCACCAAATTTGTTATTGGCAACTGCCGAGCTTCTTGTATCCATGAATTGAATGACTCAGCAACATTTGAATACATCCCACCATAACGTTTCTCCTCAAAATATGCATCACTTCAATTTTCATATGGTAAACTTCTCAAGAAAACACTTACAATGTCTCATTCCTCACTTTTTAATTCATTTAACTTGAAATGAAATGATGCCTTTGTTGGCGCATATGCACATTCTGAAAAATTGGACACAATCGTCTCCCTAACCAAATTTGTGTTTCCACATGACAACTTATCCCTCAAATTTCTCTTTAGATGTTCAAGACAAAATCCATGAAAGCAATTAGGGAAAAACCTAGCAATTCCTTCCACAATACCACAATGCCGATCTGATATGAAACTTATCACCCTCTTCGATCCCAATACTTCACATAAATGTTCAAGGAACCAACACCAATTGTCTTTATTCTTAGCATCAACAACAACAAAAGCTATAGGAAAAAAACCTACAAAACAAATAGGAACAAGTATATTAGATTTACACATGCAGAGAAAATTCAAACAATAAACAACCAAAGAAATTTGACATTGCCAATATCCAAAAGAAATTCACACAATGGCAACCTCTAGAGAAAATTCACACATTGGCAACATCTAGAGAAAATTGACTTAGTGACCAACTACAGAGAAAATTCACACAATGACAATATTCAGAGAAAATTTACTTAGTGACCAACTGCAGATAAAATTCACACATTAGCGACATCCAGAGAAAATTCACTTAGTGACCAACTACAGATAAAATTCACACAATGACAACATCTAAAGAAAATTCACACACTGACCAAAATCCAGAGAAAATTCACATAGTGGCCACAACCAAAGAAAATTCACACAGTGGCCACAACCAGAGAAAATTCACACAATGGCCAAAACTAGAGAAAATTCAAAGTGTCAGAGAAAAATCACATTCACTCAATTGCTAGTAAGCATAACTCCTTTGTATCGTCCTTTCAAAAATGTTCCATCAAGAAACAACAATGACCGACAATATTTGAAATCAGCAATGCATGCATGAAAAGCCACAAACACTCTTTTGAAACGCTTGTTATCTTCAAAATCTAACTCAAAACGACTACCTGGATTGTTTTTCAATGCCTCATCAAAATACCACCGTAATTGATTGAATGACAAACAAGAATTCCCATATGTACTACATTTTTCTTTTTCAACCCCCAACCAACCACAGTTATAACTGATTGAGACCCCATACTTGTCTTTCATTTCTTTGACAACATCCACTGGACGAGTTAAAGGTTTTGCACTTACCTCTTCAAGTATCAGCCCAGAAACTAAGCTATCATAGTATGTTTACTAGTACGAACCGCCACACTACACCTATGTTCATTGTTCAAAGTTCTTATGTAAAAGAACTCATTTGTTTTTTCAACTAAAGCATGTACACGCCACATACATCTCATTGATTTCTCATATGCACATTCTGCCGTAACCCTCAGGTTGTCATTTTTAACATACATAAACTGAAAACCAACCTCAATAGCATACTTGCATAAAACAGTACGGAACTCAACCACCCCACCCTCAAACTTTTCGTAATATTATTTCGCCAACCGGCTGACAATAACACCTTTTCTTGGTGAGAACAAAACTTAGAGAGTGAATTCCTTTCAATATCCACCAGCTTATCACATTCACCATGCACAACATCTACCCAATTAGACCCCACTTCATTCTCTTAATCAGAAGTATTACACCAAGTAACTGAAATATCAACTATATTAACACCACATGCACAAACAACCCTCAACATATTCAGAAAATCAATATTATTTCAAACTATGCAATTCGGATGGCCCACAATAGAATATGAAATACACATCGTCTCAGGTTCCAAATTCTCCCATGTTTTACACAAAATATTAACCAATTCCTCAAAATTCAATTCGCATGAAATATTAATGACAATAATATCATTCTTATATTTGCACAGCAATAACACTGCACTGTCCATCGGAACTGAAAGAAAAAACAAGAAAAATAATTTGTTCAACATAAAAACACTTCAAAAGAACAACATAAAAGTCCAAAGAAATTTCTAACAATTATAATTTTCTTTGGATTATAATAACAATCTTATAATTTTCTCTGGACTCAAATAAAAGTCCAGAGACATTTACAAACTTATATTCACCTTTAAGATAACAAAAACAAAATTACAGAAAACTTAATGAATCCAGAGAGGATCACGGAGAAATTTACTGCTAACTATTAAACATAATCATAGAAAAAAATCACACAGAAGATCTGTTATGAAATTATAAGCTTCTTTGTGATTTTCACTGAACTACAAGCTTACAATTTTCTCTGCGTCATTCTGTAATATTGCACTCATATCAAAATCCAGTGAAATTTACAAACTTGTATACACCTTCAAGATAACAAAAAACACTGCACTGTCCATCTAAACTGAAAGAAAAAACACAAAAAATAACTTTTGCTCAGAGAAACAAAAACTTTTATTCACTTTCTACAAACTTATAATTTTCTCTGAATTACAAACTGAAAGTGAATAACAAACTTATAATTTTCTCTGAATTACAAATAAAAGTCCAAAGAAATTTAAGAACTTACATTCACTTTCTTAGATTCTATCTGCATTAGAAGCTTCTAATAATATGTCCATATGGACTTATAATTTTCTTTGTGATTTTCTTTAGATTATAATAACAAATTTAAAATTTTTTCTGGACTATACTAACAAAAGTGTAGAGAATGAAATTTCTCTAGTTTAAAAAAATTTCTTTGGTTTGAAAAAATAGAGAACAAAACTTATTATTGATCAGCATGTTGATGAAAAATAGAGCATGAAAAATGAACTCTAAACATCAAAATCAACTACACTGTCAACACTCTTTGAAATTGATCAAAAAACAGAGAATGAAAAATTAATTCCAAAAATAAAAATCAACTCTATCAAGCTGGCCTCTGTCTAAAATTGATCAATAATAGAGAATGAAAAATCAACTCCAAAAATCATAAACAACTTCACTGAGCTAGCTTCTCTTTTAAATTGATCAATACTGAAAACAAAAATCTAATGCAAAAATACACTTAAAAAATTAATATGAAATCGGAATCCTCACATAAAATTCAAAACAAAAATCAAAATCTATATGAAACCTCTATCGAAAACATACCTGATTCAACTCCACTGAAAAACCTACGCGATCAACACACTGTAACACTTACACGATCGTAGCAATCTCTATCGTCAAGTCCACTGCAACACTTGCAAAATCCCTACGAAATCTCCACTATGAAGTCAGTTTCCAAAATCTTCACCGTGAAGTCAGTAATAGAATATTCAATTTGTCAAAATCCAAACAAACTTATGTTATAAAGAAGGGTAAATTAGATATTTTATAACCTAAAATAAGGTTGAGGGACCTTAGCCATCAAAACATATCATTGTGGACCCTCATCCTATCAAAAGTTGGGAAGGGACCTTAGACCAATTTTTCTTAAATTTTTTCTTCAACATTTGACCGCTATAACAAAATAAATTATTATTATTTTTAATTTTGTCAATTTAAATCCTGAATTTTTAATTTGTTTCTAATCTAAATCATTTGTCTAATTTCATTAAGTAAAACCAGTGAAGAAATAGTATTTTAGTTATTAAAGTCAATGTAGATAAATTTAAAATGTTTGAAACATACATTTTATTGAGATTAATAATTAAAATATTTATTTTTTTAAAATTTTATTTAACGAAAATAGACAAATAATTTAGAGTTTAAATTGAAAAAATTAAAAATTCAGAATTTATTTTGTTACAAAGGTCAATTCTTGAAAAAAAATTTGCGCAATTTTTTCATAAAATATTTTAACTTTTTTTAGTTTTAAAAAATGAATGAATCAAATTATATAGGGTAAATTATATTAACATCTTATGAGGTTTGAATTTAATAAATATTCTCTCCTCGCATTGGAGATTACACTAACCCCCTAGTATAATTATTTTGATGGTGTTAATGTTGGGATGAAAATGACATTTTTCCCTAAACTTTTATATGTAGAAATTAATAAAAAAATATAAATATTTTATGCACAGATTAAGTCGGATAATGGATAAAACTTCAGGAACATATGTCATTTTACATAAAATAACAATCACCCTATATGGTTTTCAAAAGTATTTTTTTGAGTTTTTAATCCGTATTTTTATATTTTTAATGATTTTTTAAAATATTTGAATCAATTATTTTTGGGGTAAATTATATTGACACCCTCTAAAGTTTAGTCTAATTATATCCCACTTTTTGATGTTTTAAAAATTACATTTTTACCCCTGTGATTAATAGTCTTATTTCACAAACTCCCTATTTATATAAAAGGTAACAACTCCTAATAAAATAATGGAGGAAATTACATTGGGAGAAAAAAAAAGTAAAACAAAGAAAAGAAAAAAAAAAATAGAGGAAGTAAAGCAACGCAAGAAAAGAGAGAGCTAATGAATTTTTAATATATTCATTTCTTCTAAATAATTATAATGACAGGGAGGTTAGTGTAATTTTCCAAATGTCAAAGGTGATATGTATTAAATCCAAATCTCATGGGGTGTAAGTGTAATTTACCCTTATTTTTTTAATTTTTAGATCAACTTAATCTTAATCTGCTTAAAAAGTAAAACAAATTATACAAAAAAATTTAAAATATTCATTGAATACAACAAAATACGAAAAATGTATCAATTTTTTATTTTTTGTGTGTATATTTGGTGAATTTTTTTAAAAAAATTTCACAAATATTATATTTTTTAAGTATATTTAGATTAGGTGTATCTAAACGAAAGAAAAAATTTGTTTAAAATATTAAAAAAATTCACTAAAAATAAAAAAATACCCAGAACCAAGAAATTAGTGAATAATACCCTTTTATGCTTTTTACCCACCATAAACCATATTTGGTGAGTAACTGAACTGTAAATGCAAGTGAAATGGAGTAGTATTTGTTGTGATTGGAACCTTGTTTTTGACATATTGATAATTTTAAATAGGGCATACGATCCCTTATATGATCCTTTTATGGAGTAGTAAAATGGAGTAGTATTTGCTTTTTACCCTTTTATGCTTTTTTTGATATATTTTTTGTGAGTAATTGGAACGTTGTTTGTGATTGGAGTAGTATAAAAGACTTTTTAAGAACATTCCCAGTAGATGCCTTAAAATAGTTTTTTGCTATTATAAGGGATTGATTCTTCAAAAATGCAACCCCATCAGATCTCTTATATGATCCCTTAAATTTAGAATTGCTACAATGACTCCCTATTTGTAGTGAATTATTGTAGCTTCCTTATATCTAATAAATTCATATTTTATTTGTTGAAGACGCTAACACAACAGCCCAGACAAAGGGTCGGATGTCCAAGGAGTTGACTGGCCGGACGACCGGTCAGAGATCCGTGCGGATGACCTCACCTCTGTTTAAGAGAGAGCCTTTGTTCCAGGGGGTTGAACACAGTGGATTGTTGAATGGTTTGGGGTTTGAATTTGGAAGTATTTTTGGTGGATTGAGTTGAAAGTATGGGTATTCAGAGAAGGTCTCGACCATCGTGGGCTTGGAGGAGATCATCTTCACTACTTCAGCAAACTTGATAGCAATATGGGAGGTGTGACAGTTAAGAACAGGGGTATAACTGTTTTCAATTTGTCCAGGATGGTTCATGATGATGACTTAAGAGGTGAAGTTAGCATCCTCTTTGGCAGGATCGTCCTTTGAGTTTGAAGCTACAAATCCACGCTTCAGATCCTTCACAGCAACATCCTTGACATTGAAGCCAACGTTGTCACTAGGTAGGGCCTCTAGAAGAGCTTCATGGTGCATCTCCCTCATTAATTACCATATATATATATATATATATATATATATATTCAAGAACAACAATACAAAAGTCACCACAAACTTGTATATATAAAAGATGGGTTTGATTTGATCAAACTAGAAAGTAGAGATATGGAAGGGAAAATGAAAGAAGACGATGAAAAAGTAAAAGAATAGGGAAAGAATATTTTAGTAATATTTTAGGAAAAGAAGCGAGTTTGTTGGGGAAAGTAAATGAAAAAGTAATTCCTAAAATAAGGAATAAATTTTTTAATAATATTCTAAGATAAAATTTAAGTAAATTAATGGGAATGCTCTAAGGCTCTCAAGGACAAATCAATCACTTAAATTTTTTTATTTTTTATTTTTTTTTTCTTATGTCATTAAGATTTTTTTAATAGATTTGACGTCCACTTCACTATAAGAATTTGTAAAATAAAACTTCTAATTACAGAAGTAAAAACATAACTTTTAAAACAACAAAAATTGAAAGGTAATCCGACCAATCGTAGCCTTCATTTGGGAAGAAAAAGTTTGAGACTTTTTGGTTAAAATAGATTAAAAAGTTAATAAGATAAAATGTCACATCTAAATTATAATTATTTCATTTTTTTTCTCACAAAAGTTAAAAAGCCCATCCCAAATGAAATTTTTTAACCCCAGACTAAAATAACCAAAAAATAAAAAAGTTAAAAAGCCAACCCACATCCCAAACAAATCCAGGCCACCTAGGTCTCGATAGTGGATAGACATTCCCCAATCTGGAAGAAACTTTACAGCAATTAGGCCCCGTTTGTTTTGGGGTATAGAGGGAGAGATGAGATTAAGATAGAGGTGAGGGGTGGGCAACGGTTTATCAGAACCGCTCAAACCGCCCAATCTGCCCAACCCGCATATAAATGGGCTGTTTCGCAAACATAATGCGGGCGGATGCGGTTTGAAATATGACAAATTTGCGGGTTGCGGGCTGGTCGCGGTTTAAACCCGCAACCTGCAAAAACCGCTCGCACTTTAATTATTATTATTATTATTATTCTTTATATACCAACTTTGTAACTTTTACAGGAGTATTATTATATTCTCTATGACACTAGGATCCTTATTTTTAAGTATTTCTCAACTTTCTTAACACCGTAGAATTATAAAATCTTAAACTTGGTTTCTTATATGATTTTCATTGGTGATTCATTCACTTTTTCCTAATAAAATTTTCCTTCTAATGGTCGATGGAACTTATAGTTTGATTATTGATTACTGAACTGACAATTCTAATTGAGTACAACCTTTAATGCATTGATATACATTTTTTTCATGGCAAAAATGCTAGTGTAGGGTCTCTTTGTTTTGGGTACTTTCATTTAATGCATTGATATTCAATTTTTATTTGTAAACTCATCAAAAAATTGTTATCACAAATATATAAAATGAATCTGATGCCTAAATTCGCTGGGAAAAAAAAATTCGAAAATTAACTTTTAAAGAAAAAGTGTAAACCGCAAACCGCCCGCAACCGCCCGCACATTTGCAAACCCTATCCGCACAAACCGCAAACCGCACTGCGGGCGGTTGCGGGTTGACTTTTTTCCCAACCGCATAGATGCGGGCGGGTCAAAATCGAACCGCAAACCGCACAAAACCAATCCGCGAACACCCCTAGGTGAGACCCATTTAATGTTGTGTTTGTTTGTAGATTTGGGAAATGAATTGAGATGGGGGAGGGGATTAAGTTGGGCCTTAGAAGGGGGATAAGGATGGAGGAGGTGGAGGTAGTATTAGAAAAATAGTCCGTCGGACTAGAAGTTATTTATTTATTTTTAGTTATTTTTTATTTTTTACATGTTGGGCATTTTTTTAACATTAATGTTTAATTTTTTTATATTTTTTGTTAAGTAAAAATCATTATTTTATTTATTTTTTATTTTTTCTAGAATTTTTAATTTTTTTTGAATATTAATGTTTAATGTTTTTTTTTTTTTATTTTTTTTATTTGTTTTATTATTTTAATAAAAATAATTTAACAATTCCTATACTAATACTTATCATCAAAACAAACACAATTTTAATTAATTTCCTTACTATCAATCCTTTCACTAAAAATTTTATCACTATTAATTTCTTCATTATAAATTCCTCCTATTTCATCTCTGAAAATAGTTAGGAGCCTTTAACGTTGGTGGTGGAGTTAAAGACCCCTCACATTTATCAAGCATTAATCTTTGCCAAGCATAAATGAGTGAGCCTTTTGATATTAATATAAATTTCATTACCTTTATTTATTTATTTATTTTTATAATATAGATGGGATAAGTTTCATTACTTTATATATATTAATAGTAAAAATAAATTATTGGGTGTTTGGGTTTGATTTTTGTGTTTAATTTTTTTAATTTTTTTAATTTTTTTTAATGTTTTTTTAGTAAATATTTTTTAAATTGTTAAAAAAGGTTTTAAAATTTTAAATTCTACTTGACAAAATGAACTAAAAAATTAATTTTTTTTAATTTTTTTTGAAAATAAGTCCAAAAAAATAACTGTATTTGTTTTCAATTTTTGGATTCAATTTTTTGAAAATTAAATTTTTTGTTTTTTGTTTTTTGTTTTTAATTTTTAGTGAATATTTTTAAAATTTTAAGTAATTTTTTTACTTTTTTTTAGATATACCTTATTTAGATGTGTCTAAAAAGTAAAATATTTAAAAAAATCAATAAATATACAAGAATACAACAAATATTTTGAATTTTGATATTTTTTTTTGTATTTTTAATATTTAATGAATTTTTTTTATAAATATTATACTTTAAAAATGTATTTATATTAGGTGTATCTAAAAATCATTTTTTTTAAAAATATTAAAAAAATTCAATAAAAACAAAAAGGCACGGAAAATAAAAAAATTTAAATTTTTGAAAAGTGAATTTAAAAAACTCAAACTAAACAATGAATTTTTCAAAGCTTATTTTGATTTTTTAATTTTTTTTTAAAAAAATTACATTTTAGATTTATCTACTAGACAAGATGAATTGAAAAAAAAAAAAAAAAAAAAAAATTATTTGACAGTTTCAAACAACAAATTAAGTTTTTTTTTTTTTCGGAAAGTTGAATTTTTAGTAAAACGACAAAAAAAAGTCAACATACTTTCGTACTTCATTTTTTATAAGTAAATTATAAATACACGATTTGTTTTATATGATTCTAAATATTATATTTTATCATTAAAATTTTTAATTTTATAATAAATAGTCATTTTATTAATAAATTATTAAGCTAGTTAATAATTTATTTTGATTAATATTTTAAAAAATTTAATCTTTATATAAAAGATAATTTCTATAATTAATTTTATTAAATAAAAAATTCAAACAAAAATATTTATAATTTTTCAAATGTAACCATTCGCAACTCAAACTTGCCATATTTACCCAAAAAAAAAACTCAAACTTGCCAATATCAAACCTGTTCAAAAAAAATAAAAAATAAAAAATACAATTGCCATTATCACTTTGACATTTTCAAAACCTCAAACCCTAAAAAATGTCAAAAAACCCTATAGGCTCTGCTAAACCAGTGTTCATCTTCAAAACAGTCCACTAAACATTGCTAGTTTAACGATGTTGACAATCTTCAAAAGATCGAACACAAACCCTAACAATCTCTGGGTCTTGATCAAAACGTACTGTGCTACAGGATCGAACTCAAACCCTAACAATCTCTATTCCCGAATTAGCCCCCTCGGAAACCCTAATCTCAGTATCGTCCCAGTCCTCGATCAATGGGTCCAAGAGGGCCAAAAGGTCAGAGCCTTCGAGCTTCGTCGCATTATTCGCCATCTCCGTGGCCGCAAGCGATACACTCACGCCCTAGAGGTTCGATTCTTGAATTCCTCTTCATGTCTCTGTATGAATTTTCTGGGTTTTGTTTGTTTGGTAGGAAAAGAAAAGAAAAGAAAAGAAAAGAAACATGAATTTGGAGTCCTAGATTAAGCATTGTTGAGTTTAGAAAACTCAAACCCTCTAAATGCAATTTTTTTTTTTATCATTTATTTTATTTATTATTTGAGCTGTTCTATTCACAATTTCGAATGGATTGTATTTTTTATTTTTTGTCTATATATTTGGAAATTGATTTCATGTTTTTTTTGGTATTGTGATTTTCTGGGTTTTGTTTGGCTAATGAGCATATGTAGGAAAATAAAATAAACATAAATTTTGAATCCTAGATTTATCATTGTTGAAATTTTAAAATCAAACCCCCCCACTTAGTTGAGTTTATTTGAGCTGTTCTATTCACCATTTCGAATGGATTTATTTATTCAGATGTACCCCCCCCAAAAAAAAAAAAAAAGGATTTATTTATTTATTTTTTGTCTGTATATTTGGAAAGTGATTTTATCTTTTTCTTGGTATTGTGGCTTCAAAATGTCGATTTGTTTTTTTGTTCTCATTCTGTATCTATGAACACCCCTACCGTATATACCTTATATCATTTTCTTCTTTAGTTATAATTTATTTTAGGTAGGACTCGTGAGTTATTTGGTTATGCCTCATGTTGTTTGGTTATGATTATTTTTTTTAATTATGACTTAGAAAGTATTAAGGTATACAATTTTCCTTTTTAGTTATTAGGTATATACCATAGTCTTTTCCTATGAATTTATACACACATTTTATTTGTATGTGATTTGACTGGCCTCAATCAGTTATTATTGGTGTACTTATTGGTTTTCATTCTTAATTGATTTTTCCTCTTTTCATCTTCAATAAGTGTTATTACTTCTACCATCTCATGAACTCGGTTGTACAAAATCGTATCTTGCTAGTTTTGCTGCACATTAACACAAAGTTAAGGTGAAGACTAAAGTCAAACTTTTTCATACTCCATAGTTTCTCAATCCTGATCTAGTGGCCATAAATTTGTGTTGTCTATTTTCTAAAACATTTTTGTGGCTTGGATGCTTGCTAAGACAGATTTCCGAGTGGATGAGTAGTAAAGGTCTCTGCCTATTTTCACCAGGTGACCAGGCTGTGCAGTTGGATCTAATTGGCAGGGTCCGAGGCTTGAATGTTGCGGAGAGATACTTCAATATGTTGAATGAGCATGAAAAAATTGACAAGATCTATGGCGCGCTCTTAAACTGTTATGTTCGAGCAGGACTTGTTGATAAGTCCATCTCCCACATGCAGAAGATGAAGGAGATGGGTTTCGCTTCTTCTACTCTCAGTTATAACGATCTCATGTGCCTCTATACGCACACTGGCCAACTCGAGAAAATCCCCGATGTGTTATTAGAGATGAAGAAAAACAGTGTCACCCCTGATAACTTCACCTATAGAATTTGCATGAATTCTTATGGGGCGAGATCGGACGTTAAGAGTATGGAGAAGCTTCTAGAAGAAATGGAAAGTCAATCTCACATCTCCATGGATTGGACCACTTATTCAACCGTGGCTAATTTATACATAAAAGCCGGTCTCAAAGAGAAAGCACTAATTTTTTTGAAGAAATTAGAAGAGAAGCTACACAATGATGCACTCGGCTACAATCACTTGATTTCGCTCTATGCAAGCCTAGGAAATAAAGACGACGTGAGAAGAATATGGGGCTTCCAAAAAGTTACTTGTAAGAAGCAATTAAACCGGGACTATATAACCATGTTGGGTTCTCTGGTGAAACTTGGCGAGCTAGAAGAAGCTAAAGAAGTGCTTGAGGAGTGGGAATCATCTTGTCATTGTTATGATCTCCGAGTGCCCAATATTCTCCTTATTGGTTACTGTAAAGAGGGATTGGTCGAGAAAGCTGAAGAAATGCTTGAGGACATTGTCAAGAGAGGGAAGACTCCGATTCCCAACAGCTGGGCAATCATTGCTAAGGCGTATTTAGATAAGGAGAATATGGGGAAAGCTTTCGAGTGCATGAAGAACGCTCTGGCGGTGAAGGCGGAGAACCCGGGTTGGAGGCCTAAGGCTTTACTGGTTTCGAGAGTGTTGAATTGGCTTCGCGATAAAGGGGAAGTTGATGAAGCAGAAGATTTTGTTAGTTCGTTGAAAAAGGTCGATGCACTGAATGCAGAAATGTACCAGGACTTGATTAGAGAATCAGAGGAGGCAAAGTAGGATTTTTTAGATGAAAAGATGAGAAAATTGATGAAGATGAAATGGAAAAGCCAGAAATAGATCATGAAAGCTGATCTAAAAGCCCATTGAATTGCTTATTGATAAAAGGATAGGTTGCAAAAGTAGGAGCTTTTTTGAGCTTATTGGCAGTGGACAATGAGAAATTTACCACACCTTGATTAGAGCAAGTATGAACGGAAGAGCCAGATGGGATGGTTGAGAGCTTGAAAGAGGTGGAAATATTTCATACGGAAATTTGCCCTAATTAACATAAGAGGTAAACAGCAGAGACTACTGTTGTAATTTATCCTTATTAAAAAAAAAAAAATTTAATTTCTGATTAAAAACAAATACATTGATAATGAAAAACATCATTGCATGATACTATCATTTTTGGGTATTCACAATGTCTCTTTAAGACAACGGATTGGTTGATGAATGGTGTGCTATTTATCACAGGTAATGTAGTTTTGTTGTCCCTATTCATTTATACTGATTGAAAAATAAATTAATTACACAACACCTCTGTCAACTATTATTGAATATTACTTTCCTCGGCTATAAAATTATAAATTTGGACCCTCCTCAAGTGTTAAATATTATCACTTCTTCACCCTTTCAAGGTGGCATTTATTTATACGATTTTTTATGATTCAGAGATATAATTGAGAGGTGAAAATAATATTAAGGGTTGGTTTGGGGTGTCTTAAAAAAGTGTACTTTTTGTCTTTTTACGAAAAAATGTGCAGAAAAGTAGAGAGGTGATGTGATGGAAAAAAGATAAAAAGATGGATTATATAGTGTACCCCAAACAAGGCCTAAGTGATAATTAAGAGCCAGGTACTGAACTAAAAAAAGGATTAAGGAAGGCGTAATTCATATACAAAGAATAACCCATAATCCTTGAATTCCTCATCGTTCCTTGTTTTCCTAGCAACCAAACAGATGCTTGTAACTAGAAACTTGTCTCCTCAAAATCTGTTTCTCTATCCCTAATGCATTTTATATAATTAGAATTTTGAAACATCTAAAGCTCAAGATATGATTATATGTATTGAAAAGAAGTGCGTGAGGATAAGTGGATAGAGATTTGAGAGTTTTTATTAGGGTAGATTTGGCATAATAACCGTTTATGAAATTATTTGAAACTCATATTATGAAGAAAGATTTGTTAGAAAAATGTCTCTTCCTAATCAGGATCGACGAAATACGAAATAATAAATAAGAAATATAAAACAAATTGCACACAAGAACATAAGGATTTATGTAGTTCACTACATAATATAAAACAAATTGCACACAAGAACATAAGGATTTATGTAGTTCACTACATAATACTACGTCTATGACTGTTACGGTTTTCACTATAATCAGAAAACAATACAACTCTATTGATCTAAAAGAGGCGCCTCCTTCATCTATTTGTGAGTATAGAATTAGGACAACGTGGAAGCAACAAGAAAATTACCAAAGTACCCCCAA
This sequence comes from Camellia sinensis, assembly GCF_055761805.1. Lineage (NCBI taxonomy): Eukaryota > Viridiplantae > Streptophyta > Magnoliopsida > Ericales > Theaceae > Camellia > Camellia sinensis. The sequence goes on from NC_138967.1 coordinate 175,739,032, forward strand.
TTGGACTCAGGATTAAATGAATAGTATCTATCAAGGTACACCAACCCAACAAGATTATATTCACAGATTTTACAATAAAAAGGTCATTGCTTCTCCTCCATCATGCTCTTTTCAAGTGTCCCAATCCAGCATAGATAGCCAAACGTCCTCTTTAAATTTTGGTGAATTTGAAATTTTGAACAACCATCCTTTCATTTCAAATATATTCATCCAAATGCAACATTGAGTTGCATTTTAAATCTCAACCAACCTACAATTCAATTATTTATGATTGTTGAGTTTATTATGTTTTAGTTGTTTAGCCAAAAAAAGATTATTGTAAGTTTAATTTCTTTAGCTAATACCCTAGAACCAACTTTCATCAGCATGCAAAACCACCACAAGTCTACTAGAAAAAAGAATGTTTGATGAAGGAACAAAACACTGATAGGAAAAAAAAAAAAAAAAAAAAAAATACACTACGATTCCAAAAATATGGTTTTATTGTCACATTTTGCTATTGATGGATAAATTATAAAAATTTCACCCCAAAAAAATAAAAAAGGGATTATATACGACATCCATTCACTATTATAGAACATATCACATTACAATACTAATGCTATGATGATCAAATTTAAATACCATCTAATATATCAGCAATACATTAGTAAACTAAATATATCCAAAATGTTAATGACACTTGACATGAAATTCATTTAAGGCATGTCTCTCTTAATGCATGATTACGCTTCACTTTTCGCAAACTCCTACCTAAGGTGCTAAAATGGTTTTAAACCAAGCCAAAAATGTGTACTGACATATAACAAAGAGAGAATGTGAACAATGAACTTCAAACTTGATATATACATTCAAGAAAAGAAGGTAGACTATTGAGATCTTCAGATGATAAATTTCACTTGACAAGAACTTGATCCCCAAGGACACTTCCATATTTCATCATGAAACATCAACAATCTATCACGAACATTCCACACTACGTTCATACAATGACATCGGATTGTCATGTTCTTCAAAACCATTGCATTCTTCAAAAAGTACTTTATCAGTTTCAGCTCATCTATCTTTCCTACAAGCTTGTGAATTTCAATAGTCTTAAGGTGCGTAAGCAAACATTCAGGCACTTCTTGTGGCATGCTCCTAAACTGAATGTGATGATCATTAGGGTTGTTTTTAACATACACAAGTCCCTAAAAAAACATACACAACTTCAGAGTTTGCAAGTTGAAAACCTTTTTGATGTTATTGATTATTACATATAAAGATCAAATTTACCTGCTCAAAGCAAAGAGCTTCGAGATTAGGCGAGCTCACAAGTAATTTTGGCAGCAGATGCCAGCCTAGGAAAGGATCAAGTCCCAGCTTCAAACGTACCAGATTATGAAATGTAGGTATATTATTATAGCGAAGGTCATGAACAAACAAGAGAACCTGCATAAAGAATAGCATGAATATTAGGGCTTGTTTGGTCATGTTTTTTGTTTTCTTTGTTTTCATTTTTTGTGTTTTCGGAAACAAACAATGAAATTTTTGAAAGCGCCCACCATTTTCCTTTTTTTGGTGTGAAAATATTTTCCAAAATTCGAAAAAGACTTTTTAGTGTTTCCTAAAAGAGGGTTGTTTTCAAAAAAATTTCCCAAATACAATTTGCCAAACAAGTTTAATGTGTTTTTTGGAAATACAAAATAGAAAATGAAATTACAAGCAAACAGTTTACCCCGAAAAAAGTTTGCCCAACCAAAACAAGTTCGACATCAACAAGGATATAGATAAGAGCACTTACACAAAGAGTACGAGTAGATAATGATAGAAGTTTAACAGTAGACATCCTCATAAAAAGCTTGCCCACACCCTTTGAAAAGATGCTACGCCGTACACTACTCACGCGAGGCCTTATAATATCAAGATCAGCTTCAACTAAGCAAGATATGTTATAGAACATGTAGTCTTCTGATACATAATTGTGAAGCTTGAGGTATTCAAGATTGGGAGTATCAACCATGATTTTGTGCTGATGATCTTTTAAAAATTCGAATCCTTTTGGATGAAAACACAATGATAATCTTCTTAGAGATTGCACGGAAACATTGAAGGACCATACATTATCCCAGTCATGCCTTACTACATCCAAATCTTCAAGGATGGGACAACTAGAAAATAGCTTTTCAATTGAGGCATCATCTGTATATATGAGTGATCGGAGATGGAGAATCTTGAGGCTTGGAAAACAAATATTAGCTGGGACATTTAGCACAAAACGACCGGTTAGCTTCAAAACCCCCAATGTTTTGCACGTAAGAAGTCTCCAAGGCAACTGACCGTAGGGGTGCACAGATAACCGAATATCAATTTCTTGAACGTTACATGTTATAACATTGCAAATCCACGCATAAATTTGGGAGAAATCACAGATCTCGAAACATGATAGATTGAATTTTTGTATGTTCAACCCATCACGCAAAATCAATCCCCTCTCTACAAAATCCATGAATTTACTCAGTTTATCCTTGGAATCACAACAAGGCCCATTAGGATGATACATTGATTTGAAATCAAATTCAAGATTGGGTACAGCAGCCCAAAGGTCCTTCCATTTGGGTCCAAGAAGGCTAGTTTTCACTGCATCTTTCATAGAAAGAAGTGAGAGAATGCGACAAAGAACCGGCTCGGGCAAATTGCTGATCTGATCTTCCTCTTTAAATGAATCAGATTTCTTAAGACGCTTCTCATTTTCACAACCAGACATGGTCAATATTGAAACAACCCAAGTCCCAACTACACAAGTTTAAATCTTCAGCACGAGATTCATACAGAATTAGTGAAACACATCTCCTAACAGATCAGAACACAATGTTAGAGCATGTTTACAAGTACAATTGAATTCAGGATGTCTAACAGATGTTCTGCAAATGTATCATCATCGATCTCATGAAAACCATTTGTGATTGGAATCAGAAGCCTCAAATCATCATATCACCCAATTCACCAACAATCATGGATTGTTCAAAACACGCCTTTAATTCGATACCCAATTCACTAACAATCATGGTTGTTCAAAGCACAACCACAATTCAATACCCAAATCAAAGAAACACATGTATATATAAAAACCCAATTCATTAACAATCGTGGGTTGTTCAAAACACACCCTGAATTTCAATAACCAAATCACAGAAACACGATATATACATATACATTCACACAAAAGTATTGATTGTAAACAGAGGAAGATGAAAAGAACCTGGAATCAAAGCAATTGAAGAGGGGCTCCGAGAATTGACGATCGAGTTCTTTGTCCTGGGCAGTTTTGAGAGCTTAACAAAGGCGCAAAAGAAATGGGTATTTATATAGAATCAGGGGTTAGGTCTGGGACTTCAATGTTGGTGATGAGTTTGCATGATTCACATCTGGCAAGTGAATATATATATATATATATATATTTGCATGACACGAAATTGAAAGATCAAATGGCCAGTTTGTTTAGTTTGAGTAATCAGTTTGGTGTGTTCAAACACCGAGTAGCTGCCGTTATGGTTTATGTCTGGCAAAATTACATTGTTACCCTTTTGTTAGACTCATTTTCACTCATTGCTATGCTTGTTTGGATGAAAAATATTTTCAAAAAAAATATTTGTTTATATTTGGTGGTGGCGGTGGTGGGACAAAGGTAAAGGTGGAGGTGGTGGCATGATGGTGGGGTGGCGGTGATGGTGGCTGTGATGGTGTGGTGATATTAATAAGATTTTAATTCGAAAAACATTTTTTATCTTTTAAAAAAAAAATATTTTCTCTTTGTATATGCTTATTTTCTATTGATTTTCATTTTTTATTGTATCAGCCAAAAAATAGTCCAAACAAATAGAGTGTATATTTCAAGTAAGATTGAAAAAAAAAAAAAAGATTTAAAAAATCGTAAATCGGTTTAATGTATATTAAATCATAGTTTGGTTTTGATTTTTTAATGTATGGTTTGATGCTAGTTCTGAAAATTTGTATCACATGTGAATGACAACCACTTTGTTTGTTTCCCGTTTTTTAAATTTACTTTTCAAAAAATTCTATTTTTTTATTTTCTGTATTCTTTTTTGTTTTCACTAATTTTTTAAAATATTTTAAGTAACTTTTTTAATTTTTAGACACACTTAACATATAAATACTAGTATAATATTTGTGATTTTTTTTTAAAATTCATTAAATACCGAAAATACAAAAAAATAAAATAAAATAAAATAAAAATTCAGTACATTTTTCATATTTTTGTGTATTTATTAATTTTTTAAAATATTTTTTCACAAATAATTTACTATTTAGATACATCTAAGTGAAGTACATCTAAAAAAGTAAAAAAATTGCTTAAAATTTTTAAAATATTCGCTAAAAAAAAATATGAAAAACAAAAAACTCAATTTTTAGAAAACTGAATTCAAAAAACTGAAACCAAACGCATTGAATAGGTTTCTAAAAGTTATAATTTGTTGTACTGAATCATCTGGTTGTTGAAGATTGGCTCTGATACATTTAAGTGAGGTACATCTAAAAAAGTAAAAAAATTGCTTAAAATTTAAAAACATTCACTAAAAACAAAAAAAAAAAATACGAAAAATAAAAACCTCAATTTTTAGAAAATTAAATTCAAAAATCTGAAACCAAACACACTGAATACGTTTCTAAAAATTATAATTAGTTGTACTGAATCATCTGGTTGTTGAAGATTGGCTCTGATTTTCTTTGTCAATAATGGTTGCTGATTGAAGACAAATGAAAAAGCTGAAAATTCAGCAGAGCTACTCCATGGTAGGGTGGCTGATCTTCATATCCTGTTGGTGGTTGCCATAAATGTTATCGGTGGCTTGTTGAAGACTTTGGCTCTCCCATTGCATCTATAAATGGTTAGTGAATGGGAAGGGTTTGGTGTGGCAATCAGAAGAGAGTGTAAGTAACTGAGTGAGTGTGAGTAGAGTGAGAGTATTGTCTCATCCTCCTCCATTGTTGAAATCTTTTTATTTCTCTCCATATAGTGAAATTCGCTGCCTGTGGACGTAGACGATTTGCTGAACCACGTAAATCTTTGTGTGTTCTTGCTTGTGTGCTTGTGTATTTGTTTTTTGCCTTCTAGGCACAACAAATTGGTATCAGAGCATAGTTGTGCCAAAACAAAGCATCTACAACTTTGTTTTTTGTAAATTGAAAATTTCGAAATTATCGAAATCACGTTTTCGGAATACCATAATGTACGCCTCGACGAAAAGAGTCCAGACCTTGAAAAACCAACCCAAACGGACTCCTTACGAGCCCTCACATGCTCTGCCGGAGTTCGGTTGGAGATTCGCCGGAAAGATCAGTCCGACGAAGATGTAAACGTTGAACATGACAACATGCCACCAAACCTGAAGTCTTTAAGTATTCACTTGTGCAACAATAGAACACAAGTCCACACTTGGCAGAGTGGTTATAGCTTTGGTTTCGAACCTTGAGGACAAGGGTTCAAAACTCTTCACAAACAATTTTTCAAATTATTTTTAGGAAGCTGCCACGCCATCGTCACGTACTACCACGTGTGAAGCCATACTAGCAACAGCTCAACCACCACGTCATCGCCATATCAACACACGTGTTCGTCACGTCAGCACATCTGCCACATCATCATCTCAGTCAGTCAAAATTGCCAACATTGCTCGGAGGCCCTTGAAAGTTTGGGAAATTGTATTTCAGCCCTTGAAACTTCAATAAATTACAGTTAGGTCCTAGGAGTTTTGGGAAATTGTAATTTGGCTCCTGGATTTGGAGAAATTTCATTGAGGTTCCTAGAGAGGTAGAGAAAGTCTTTTTCTAGCTAAATCAATCATTCCGACACAAACGTGGATTTTGTTTTTGAGATTCGGACTTGAATTTTCAGTAAAGGTTTTGGGAGCTTAGAATTTCTCGTGTTTTGGGCATTTCAAGCATCCGCTATTGTTTGTGGTGGAGATTTTTTTTGTTTTGTTTTGTTTCGAGAAGTCTCAATGGCAGAATCTATAGATGGGAGATCAGTTGAATCTACAAGCAACCCCGCAGCTGCAACAACTCTGAGCGTTAAACCCCCCCTGTCCCACGCTAAGTTTAAGGTAGAGAAGTTTGATGGTAAAATCAACTTCGGCATGTGGAGGTGTGAAGTTGAAGATATGCTTGTCCAGATGAACATGCACTTCACTCTTGGAGACAAGCCAGATGACTTGGACAAAATAGAATGGGAGAAAGTTAATCTCCTAGCCTGCAGTTCTATCCGACTCTACCTTGCAAAAGAAGAAAAGTACACCATCACAGAATATGATACTATGAAGGAGCTTTGGAAGGCTTTGGAAGACAAGTTCATAACAAAGAGCATTGAGAACCGGCTCTACTTCAAGAAGAGGTTGTTTTGTTTCGACTACAAGAAAGGTATTTCGATGAACGAACACTTGAACAATTTCAACAAAATTCTTGGCTATTTGAAAAACCTGGATGTTCAAATCGATGATGAAGATAAGGCACTGTTATTGTTAAATTCCTTGTTTGACACATATAACCATCTCATCACCACTTTACTGTATGGTAAAGAAAAGATCAAGTATGTTGATGTTTCAAATGCCTTGGTAAATAATGAGTTCAGAAGGAAGGATAAGTTTGCAAATAGGGACTCAACATCAGAGGCATTGACAATCAGAGGTAGGACGAATAACATAAGATATATAGGGCGAGAAAAGTTTTGCTCAAAATCCAGAGGGAGATCATCAGATAGAAGACGTCTTGCAAAAGACGAGTGTGCTACTTTTCACCAGAAGTGGCATTGGGCAAAAGATTGTCCCAATAAAGACAAGAAAGTGGAAAAAATGAATGTTGCACGAGATGGAGATAATCCCTTCACAATGTCATCACTTGGCCATTCTGATGAATGGATTCTAGATTCTGGATGTTCCTATCACATGTGTCCTAATAAGCAGTGGTTCTCGAGCTTACAAGAGTTTGATGGAGGAGTGTTGTTGATGGGCAACGACCAAGCTTACCAAACAAAGGGGATTAGAACAATTCAGTTGAAGATGCATGATGAAACAGTCAAAATTCTTGAAGATGTTCGGTATATACTAGATTTGACAAAGAATCTTATCTCAGTGGGAGTTTTAGACTGCAAAGGTTATAGAGTAACTGTTGAATGTGGAGTTCTCAAAGTGGTACGAGGAGAATTTGTTGCAATGAAGGGCATTCGAAAGGGAAATTTATATTTCCTAGACGGCTCTATAGTCACAAGTAGAGTGGCAGTCTCCACTAGCTCAGAGGATGATGTATCAGACACTTCCAGAATTTGGCGCATGCACCTAGGGCATGTCGGTGAGAAGACTTTACAAGGGTTGGTAAAGCAAGGCCTATTGAAAGGTGCCAAAACGGGGAAGCTTGAGTTCTGCGAGCATTATGTACTGGGCAAGCAAACAAGAATAAAGTTTGGTACTGCCATTTATCGTACCAAAGGGATTCTGGACTACATTCACACAGATGTTTGAGGACCTTCCAAAAATGCTTCTTTGGGAGGTAAACAATACTTTGTGTCGTTTATTGATGATTTCTCAAAAAGAGTATAGGTTTACACAATGATGCATAAAGATGAAGTATTAGACACCTTCCTTATATGGAAGAAAATGTTGAAACCCAGATAGGCAAGAGAATCAAGAAGCTCAGATTCGACAATGGCGGCAAATACACCTTAGATCCTTTCTTTAAGGTTTGCCAAAGCGAAGGGATAGTGAGACATTTCACAGTTAGTGGAATGCCGCAACAAAATGAAGTTGCAGAACGCATGAACCGTACTTTGATGGAGAAAGTCTGGTGTATATTGTCACATTCAGGATTGAGCAAGGCATTTTGGGGCAAGGCATTGAATTATGCTTGTCATCTTGTTAACAGACTACTTACTGCAGCACTAGATGGCAAGACTCCCATGAAGGTATGGTCAGGAGTGCCAACTACTAATTGTGATTAGCTATGTATCTTCGGATGCCCAGTCTATTTTCATGTTATAAAATCTAAGTTGGATCTTAAAGCCAAAAAAGCTGCCTTCTTGGATTTCAATGATAGTGTCAAGGAATACAGACTCCGGTGCCTTGAATTAAAGAAAGTTGTCGTTAAAAGAGATGTTACCTTTGATGAGTCTACAATGCTGAAGCAGCCAAATCCTCAAGAGAATGAGGAGCTTTGAAGAAGTTAGTGTAGGTTGAGTTTGAGACTCTAGCAATGATTATTTAGACAGTCAACCATCCTAAAGAAGTTTTAATTGATAGCTCTGAAAAAGGTCCTAAAAAGAGTTCAGATGAAAATGAAGATCTAGAGGTCCCACAACAGTTAGAACCCATCTCAATCAGAAAAGGAAAAAGGGTTATTAAGCAACCCTGTTGGATTACCGATATGGTGGCCTATGCACTTCTAATCATTAAAGACAATGTTCCTTGCAGTTTTAAAGAAGTCGTGCAGAATGCAGAAAGTGTCAAGTGGAAGAAGGCTATGGATGAAAAGATCAAGTTACTCCATAAGAACCAGACTTGGGAGTTTGTGCAACTTCCAAAGGGCAAGAAAGTAATTGGGTGTAAGTGGGTTTACACCAAGAAAGAAAACATCACAGGCAAAGACAACATTAGATTTAAAGCTAGATTGGTAGCTAAAGGCTATGCTCAGAAGGAAGGAATAGACTACTGTAGCTCGGCTTTTTCGCACCCCCTTTCGAAAGTTTGAAAGAAGCCCTATAGTTTGGACCCCCGTGGTTTTGAATCTAATCTTACAAATGCAATGTGAAATTGATAAACACCAAAGAGTCCAAATCCAACAAATCATTTGGAAAATTGATTTTGAATAAAAAATGCCAAAATTAGACTACTTTGCCAGATACAGAGTCGCCACCTAAATATTTTTATTTTGGAGAAATTTAGGAAACCCATGACTCGTGCTAAAAGCCACGTGTTCGTCATCACCAAAGTTGCCTCAGCTTGGGAACTTAGGAATGAGAAAGGAAGGTCATGAATTGAGTACCACCGCTCGCTCGATCAAAGATCGGCCTTTACTAATCATGATATGATTTTTATGTACATTATGTGCTCTTGTTCCGGTTATTAAGCTAGCTTTACTATGTGATGCACACAAGAAAGTATAGACTAGTTTGCTCAAGTTGGAATAATTCAAATTCATGTTTGTTTTGAAAAGGTTTTGAATTTGCCACCTTAGGTGGGCTTAAAGTTTGCGAATTTGCCACTCAACAAAATGGACTTAAAACTGTGAATTTGCCACATAGTTGGCTTAAAACGTACATTCGTTGAATCTTTCCAATTCAAGCAACAAGCCTTCATCCACAGGCATTCAAGCAGTTTAGCAAGTAAGCATTTAGCCTCATGGCAAACATGCTAGTCATGGCAATCACTCGCACTCATGCAAGTATGCTAAAGCACTAAAAACTCACCTAGTACTCCAAGCTAAGATAAAACAAAAGAGTTAGAAAAATGCATGATTCCTAACTTGTGCAAGATGTCTAATGCGACACATGCGATATGCAATTAATAGGCTCATCTACTAATATGGCATATGAGGCAATTTTGATAACATGTGGTCAAACATGTATTCAACAAAGTAATTGAAATGAAAATGCAGTTTGAATGATGCTCCGAGCTTTGGTGCATGCAAGACAAGGCAAGATGAATGGATACAAGCATAAGGTATGCTAATTGAAACATGTTCCTAATCTAACCATCATAAGCGATTAAATAAAAGGGAGAAAGACGTGGGGTTGGAAGACATACACATTATTACATTTTGCTCTCACGAAGGAGAGTCCGAATGAATAAAGCTAACTAAGCTAAGCTAATTAGGCTAACTATTACAAACCGAATAAATAACTAGCTAATTAATTTACTAATTATTATAACACTTTGAATTAACTAACTAGTAAGCTAATTAATTAAGTTACAACACAAATGTAAGCAAACTAAGTAATTAAAGTCTCTAACTATTCTGCCACTACTTCGCCTCGGGAAAAAGAAGATGCGTATGCTCGGATACTACCCGAAAAGACCTCCGTTTTACTCTCAAAAGCCTCTGTTTGCACAGTTGAATACTTCCAGAACCACTTTTCTCCACCTTACCAGCATTTTGCTGAGGTTTGCATCAGTGGCCAGCTGGCCACTGGTAAAGACTGCTGGCCATGGAAGTGGCCTGCCGGCCAGCAATGGTGCTTTGCCGGCAACCTGCCGGCCATGGATAGTGGCATGCAAGCCACTGATGCATTGGATTATCATGCTGCAACAAAGGACAAACAGTGCAAAGAAAGGGTATTTCTAAGGATTGTCTGCATAATTCACCCCTCCTTTTCATGAACAAGTCCAAGGAGTTGTGAACTTAAGCCACAAACCACCAATCCAAGCAATTTCATTGCATGATGGCTTGTGATTCAAGATGTGCAAGTTCAATAAATGCAAAACAAGACCCTCAAGAACCATCACCCTATCATACATAATCAAGGGCAATGGAGACCTAGAAAACTTGACACATTTCATCACTTTGAGTATGAAATGTCCCAATTTTCTTTGTGTTCAATTAATGTCCGATTGAACACACAACACACAAGGTATTATCTTGCTCAATTTTAGTCCCAAGTTGTTAGTTACTCATTTTAACTTACCAACTATTCTTTAATACAATTAAGTCCAAAATGTGAGTTAACGTCCTCTAATGGAAAGAAAAGCTCAAGACACAAGTTGCTTTGAGTATGAAAGAAGTCTCTTACTGTTGGTAATGAATCCCCTAAGGGATTAAACCATTAAGTATGAAACCTCAATTTCACACTTAGGCAAGCAAGTGACTTGAAACCACTTTCAAAGCAAAATGAAAAATCAAGAAAGGAGGGAGGCTGCAGAAGTGATTAGTGCTAAAATCAAGTGCAAAAAACACCAAAACATGTAATCAACTCAAACAAGGGGTGTCTAATGGCCTAAAACATTGAGCTTGTGAGGACCTTTACACTACAACCATGCAAAACAAGACCTAACTGACCCAAACAGCCCAAAATAGAGCTAAAGTAGTCTAAAACAAAGGCAAAAACATGCTGGAATATAGCTAAAAAAAGCTAGAAAATCATGCTAACATATAGAATTAACTAGGCTAGTAAACAAGACACAAGGAGGGAAGGCTAACCCCTTCAATTTTGGATTTCAAAACATGCTTTTTGCCACTGAATTACTCTGAAATTCAGTGGCTAAAAGCCCAAAAAAAGTTGGTTTGAAAGTGGAAAGCAAAGGTGCAAAAGCCTTTCAAATAAGAAAGAAAAAAGGGTGAAGCACCCCTTAACTTAAAATGGTCTCTAACCATCACTTTTAGTCCACCAAAATAGGTTTTTTTACAGTTCAAAAACAGTCCAAAAACAGTGGGAAAAGATAGCAAAATGAGTATGTAAAACAAAGTGTACAAGACAAGTGCTATACCTCTTGAAAGAAAGGGTAATTCTAGGCAACAAACTAAGACAAAACCACCTTCCAGAGCTCAAACCAAGCACAAGAACACCTCATCTCAGAGACTAGGGGATTTGGTTAAGGGTGTATAGGTAAGAGTGTAGGAATTCTAGGCAAAAGTGTAGGAAATTTGTAGAGAGAGAGAGGAAAATTTTGAGTTTTAAATTTTCTAACCTCAAAACATGAGAGGGGGTCCCTATATATTGAAAACATGAAATCTATACAAGGAGATCCAGCCCTCCACGTGTGGACAGATGCAAACATTTGTGCAAACAGCTGGCATAAAATATTTACAGAAAACACTGTTGGCCGACAGACAAGAAGTGATGGCCGGCAGCCTCCAAGGATGGCCGATAGGCTACCAGAGATTGCAGGCTGGAAAGAACAAGGCATGGTCTAAAATGGAAGCAAGGTTTGAAAGGCTCAAACCTGTGGCATTCTGCTGAGGACTTCGAGCGCTCAGCGGGCAAATAGACTCGTCATCGGATGTACCTGCAAGAACATCCAAGTCTTGAAGGGCCGTCAAAAATGGGGTGTCTATAACTACAATGAGGTATTCTCATTTGTTGTGAAGCAAACGTCTGTTTGTATCTTGCTAGCTTTAGTTGCACAATTTGATCTCGAGCTCACCTAACTCGATGTCAAAACTACCTTCTTACATGGAAATCTTGAAAAGGAGATAAACATGCCTCAGCCAGATGGTTTCAAAGTTACTGAAAAAGAGAATTGGGCCTGTAAACTGAACAAATTGTTGTATGGGTTGAAGCAATCCCCGAGACAGTAGTACAAATGATTTGATCAGTTCATGACAGAAAAGACATACGCAAGAAGTCAGTATGATCATTGTGTATATTTCAGTAAGCTTTTTGATGGTTCATTCATCTATTTGCTCTTATATGTAGATGATATGCTGATTGCATCTAAGAGCAAGTTAGAGATTGACAAACTCAAGTTGGCAGGAGAGTTCAAAATAAAGGATCTTAGTGAAGCAAAGAAAATTCTTGGCATGGAGATCAAAAGAGACAAGAAGAAGGGCATGCTGCTACTTTTATATTGCAATCCCAAGTGCAAGATGTCGTGAAGTAATATAACTTCGTGAGTCCGAGATCGAATCCACAAGGACCAGTTTGTTCAAAATAATTATCGACCACTCAAACAAAGTAAAGAAAAATATGGTTTTGAATTTTTGAAACAGTTGAACAATTGGAGAAAAATAATTAACTAAAAGATAAAATAAGGCGATTATAAAAAGAGTGCTTAGGCATCAAGGATCCTCCACTAATACTTTCTTTAAAATATTTTAGATTCAATCTATATAACTCAATTAAAACATACACAAAAAGTATTTTCAATCGGAAGATAAAAACGATTATTCCATATACAAATTAATAAAAAAAATTAATTACTTTCACTGATTGATTACACCATAAAAATCTAGTTATTTGATTTGCAGGGAATATCAAGCTTCTATCGTGCCCGGAGTCTACAATAGAACAAGATATTATACAGAATAAAAAACTTTTCCCAAATAAATAAATCAATCAATTAAAATAATCTGATATTGAAAACCGTGATTGAATCATAAAATGTTTATAAAGAAAATATTAGGGTTTCACCCCTAACCTTAACAAAGAAAATTTAGAACAACATCAAAGCAAAAGGAAAATAATATTTATTAAAATGTGCTTTTTTTTCCCGAAATTAATTCCCCTCTCCTCAACAGATTAACATATATTTATAGTGATTGCTGAAGCATAAATTGAGGCAAGTTCCTAGCAGTTCCAACATCATCCATCCAATAGGATTTCTTTATTGCTTCATTCATCCAATTGAGCCTTAATTCACGTGAGATCCTTCTATTGGTTGTGTTGATTTAACAAACCACCTTTCCACTGGCCTCATCATGTTTTCTGCTGAGAATTGAGTTTGACTTCAATTTGCCCTCTTCTTTCCCTTATCTTGCCCAATTCTTATCCTTATTGTGAATTATCTTACATAAAGTAAAATTATATCATTAATTCACAATTAAAAATAAAGTGGGAGAATTAATTTAATAAAGGTGCCTTAATGATTAAAAATAATAAAATAATTATACATTTTTAACCATTCATCACATCCTCCAACCAGCTTATTGCTAGTCCCTAGCAATTAAGGCGATTACAAAAATATAGTACTTAATAAAAATATGTAAACCATTTTCATAGGAAAACGCGATTGCATTTAAAATATGCAATAAGCCTTTAAACCTCTAGGTTACCCCTAGTGGACGAGTTATAGTCTCGCGAGGGTTTCCAGAGATGATACCCACAAACATCCAAAAATTTAACCTCAAAGTCTCCCTTATTCACATGCACCAAGTTCAAGAACAAAGTCATGAATTTCATTATACTAACAAAAGAATCAATCAAAATTTAAAATACTAGAAACAAGTAAAGATATTCCAACATATCCAAAATTCAGAGTGTGTGAATAATCTTAGCCAACATAAACGCATTCTTAGCCTCAAGGTAAAATGTAACTCAATTGTTTATCTGAAATATGCTTTGACTCCAATCTCACCGGATTTTACACTCAACAATTGAATCGCTCAGAATATGGTGTAAATATCACTCTCAATATATGTGAGCAGAATAATGTAAACCAAAAGCAAAATTTCTTGCATATTAAATTAGTTGAGAAATGCTCATAAGAAAGAGTAAATAAATAGTCTCATGGAAGGAATGCCAAATACTAAGAATTACACATTATTAATTATCCATCATGTCCATATCCAAACCATATCATTCCTAAGATCAAATAGGACTTTTATTTGGTTGTAATGTAAGGGTAAAGGTGGAGAAATAAATAAATAAATAAATAAATAAATAAATAAATAAATAAAGGTTGAGGTCTTGAGAGTAATGGAGATAAATATAACACAATTTAGGAGATTATTGCAGATTGTTCATTTTTCCAGACTCCTTCAAAAATTCTTCTTTTGTGCTTTTTAGTAAGCACACTCCATGTACTTCAATTTTTTTTTTTTAATCAACCCCTTCTCTGCGTCTCCTTTTACATCCCAAACAACAAATTTCAAGATGAATCAAGACAAGTTGGATGTGGGGTTTAAAAAAGAATGGCTAAATATAGGCTCAAATGGGCTGCAAGGGATTAATGTAACAAAGAAAAATATAAGGCTCAAAGAAACAAAGATGGCCTAAAATCATATCTTAAAAATTGGTATGATCCTTCAATTTTCATGATCTCAAGGAAATAATAGTGTGATAACAAATAAATGTATTCTCAGCATTTAACCAAAATAAAGAATAACGAGACTACACAACAAATTAATGTGCTTCAGAGAAAAATAAAGAGTAAATGTATAATAACCCTCCAAAGAAAAGAATGGCTCGAAACTCACAGGGTAAAAAGTTTCCACTATCATTCTTCGAGATTTTTAAGTCACATCCACTTATCAACTAAAGATTGTATTCATGTGGCTAAAGTGCAATGCAAAGGTCCTAAATATGAACACATGAGATA
Source organism: Camellia sinensis (assembly GCF_055761805.1). NCBI lineage: Eukaryota > Viridiplantae > Streptophyta > Magnoliopsida > Ericales > Theaceae > Camellia > Camellia sinensis. Next base: position 175,754,049 of record NC_138967.1, read on the forward strand.
CTTTAACAATGAGGATAGCATAATAAAGTTCAACACAATTCTCAAGCTAAGATAACAGAAATATCACAACTAAGCTCAATCACTTTAATGCACATATAAGAGATAACTTTGAACTCTTTTTTTTTTTTTTGCTATCAACACAAACTGATAATTAATCCCCCTCTCCAACCTAAACGGTGCATTGTCCTCAATGTAAAAAAAAAAAAATGAAACAAGAAGGGGTTTACCTTAAATGATGAATCATGTTTGCTTTTCCTACAATGGGTTAGCAATACAAAAAAAAAAAAAAAAAAAAAAGAAAAAGAAAAAAAAGGAAAATAATGCAAAATGAAAAAGAAAACTGAATCCAAGTTTTATAGATCCTGATAAATTGGATCATTAAGTTCCATGGACTCATCCTCAGTTAGAAAATTTTCCAAAAATGGTTTCAGACGCTGCCCATTCACTTTAAAAACATTACCATTCTTTGGGTTTTCAATTTCGATGGCTCCATGAGGAAAAACAGTTTTAACAATGAAAGGGCCAGTCCATCTAGATCTCAATTTATCGGGAAATAAATGTAATCTAGAATTATACAAAAGAACTTTTTGTGATGGTTTAAAATTTTTCTGAAGAATATGCTTGTCATGAAACACCTTCATTATTTCTTTGTAAATCCTAGAATTCTCATAAGCATCTCTCCGGATTTCTTCTAACTCATTCATCTGCAATTTTCTTAGTGAGCCAGCTTTGTCTAAATTAAAATTGAATGTCTTTATAGCCCAATATGCCTTATGTTCCAGTTCCACTAGCAAGTGACAAGCTTTTCCATAGACAAGTCTATAAGGTGACATGCCAAGCGGGGTTTTATAAGCTGTACGGTATGCCCAAAGTGCATCGGTTAGTCGCAAGGACCAATCTTTGCGATTTGGGTTAACCGTTTTTTCCAAAATATTTTTAATCTCCCAGTTAGCAAGTTCAACTTGACCACTTGTCTGTGGGTGATAAGCGGTTGCAACTTATGAGTAATAAAATACTTTTTCATCAAAACTTCAAAAGATCGATTACAAAAATGCAAACCCCCATCACTTATAATGGCTCGAGGAATTCCAAACCTTGACAAAATATTTTCTTTCAAAAATTTAAAATCAGTTCAATGATCATTATGCCTGCAAAGAATTGCCTCAACCCATTTGGAAACATAATCAACAGCAAGTAAGATATAAAGATATCCAAAAGATGAAGGAAAAGGTCCTATAAAATCAATGCCCCAACAATCAAATAGTTCAATCACTAAAATAGGGTTCAAGGGCATCATATTTCTACGGGTTATCCCTCCTAACTTTTGACAGCGCTCACAAGATTTGCAAAAATTATGACTGTCTTTAAAAAGGCTTGGCCAATAAAATCCACATTGCAAAATTTTTGCAACGGTTTTCTTTGAAGAAAAATGGCCTCCACAAGCCTCAGAGTGGCAAAAGGAGATGACACTATTTATTTCATTATTAAGGACACATCTGTTTTATGATTTGGTCTGGACAATATTTAAACAAATATGGATCATCCCAAAAGAATTTTTTTATTTCAACCAAAAATTGCCTTTTGTCTTGTGCACTCCATTGACTCGGGATCATGCCTGTAACAAGATAATTAACAATATCAACATACCAAGGCAAATCAGTAATAGTAAACAATTGCTCATTAGGGAAAGTATCCTTTATGGGCATTGTTTCTATGGAGTCATCAAACACAAGTCGAGATAAATGATCCGCCACAACATTTTCTACTCATTTCTTGTCTTTGATTGTGATGCTGAATTCTTGGAGTAGAAAGATCCACCTAATCAAGCGTGGCTTAGCATCCTGTTTGGTGAGAAGGTACTTTAAAGCTGCATGGTCAATAAATACAATAATAGGCGTGTAGACACCCCATTTTTGACCGCCCTTAAGACTTGGGCGCCACAGGTTGATCACTCGATGATGAAAGTTATGCTGTACAAACGTTTGATTTCTTCAGTAAGAGGAGCTCTAAATCCCAACCTTACACCCCATTTTGGACCAAAACAATTTTTGACCAAAATCATTTTAGACCTTAAAACCCTCTGTTTCAAAATATTTTTCCCAAAAATTTCTATGATGTTCCGAGGCTTGCATTTCATTAAAAATTACACTTTTCGGTAAACTGAGCAAGGACAAAGTGGAAATAAATGGAAGAGAGGTGAACTCTTTCAAAAATATTTTAAAACATCTTATTTATAGGTTTGGAGTTGAAGAAAATTGAAGGAGAGGGAAGAAACCTAGTTGGGGAAGAAGTTGGGCATAAACCGTTAAGAGAGGATCGGGCAGCCTTCACTAAATTAGGTCTATCCTTTTGTACACTTGGACTTAAGTTGTGAGGCTACCACCATTCGAAAGTGGACTTCTGGGGCTTCATTTTACACTCAAGAATCTTCTAAAGCCGAGTCCGGATGAGGGAGATATGGCTGGTTGAAGTTAGGCATTAATCCGGTTAAGCCAAAACTAAGCAACTTCACTAAAATAGGCATATCTCTTAGCACACTTATAATTTAGATGTTAGGATTCCACTATTTGAAACTAGACTTCTGGGGCTTCAATTTAGACTCAAGAATGACTTGCAAAGGAGTCCAGATGAAGGAGATAGGCCCATTTGAAGTCGGGCCTGGAAACAGATTTTTGATAGCCGAACGGCCATCATTGGTGGCTGACTGGCCACCATTGATGGTCGACAATCCACACTTCTGGCCGGTCGGCCACTGGTGAAAAACCTAGATATTTTTGGCCAGCTGTCCCCCACAAGCTCCAGCTGTTCAAGGCTTGATATTTTCAACATGTTAGGCTATTTTTCTATATATACCAAGCCTTCCCTTGTGGTTTAAGGTTTAAAAAAATTCCAAAAGCTCCAATTCTTGGAATTCTCTCTCTATCTCTATCTTGCAACCTATACACCCTCTTTCTACACTTCCTAAACCAATATTGAAGCTCTCCTTGCTGAGATTATTGAGTCCAAATTTCAGTCCTCGAGATTTAGAATTTGTTGGTTTGTGAACAAAAGTGTTGTTCCTCTTCAAGAGGTATAATTTTGAGCACCTTTGCACTACTTCTTTTCTATCTTTTCTTGCTGATTTAGAAGTGTTTTTCAACTATTTTATGGGCTGAAGCTAGTGGTTTAAGGCTATTAAAGGTTGAGGGGTTAATCACCCTTCTTTGTACCTTATTCTTTAAGCCTTTACACTTGTGTTTCCCATTCTTTTCTCAAATTTTTTTTGATCTTTTTACCATTGATTTTCAGAGATTTTCAGAGGCTAAAAATGTTGTTTTGAGGTCCCAAAAATGAAGGGTTTAGCCACCCCTCTTTATGATTGTTTACTAGCTCAAAAGCTCCATGTTTTAGCTACTTTTGTTTTCATTCCAGCATGTTTTCCAACTAATTTTGGGCTCTAAAAACTTTGTGTTTTTGGGCTAAAGCTTGGGTCCTAAGGCCATTAAAGGTTGAGGGGTTGATAGCCCTTCTTTGTACCTTGTTTTGGAGGCTTTTGGCCTTGTGTTTCCCACCCTTTTACTATCTTTTTTCAAGCTTTTAAGCACTGATTCTCAGAGTATTTTTAGTGGTAAAATCATGTTTTGAAATTCAAAATAGGAGGGGTTAGCCTCCTCTCCTTGTGTCTTGTTTGCTAGCCTAGATAGCTCTATGTGTTAGCCTATTTTTCTAGCAAATTGTAGTTTAATTCCAGCATGTTTTCCAACTGATTTTGGGCTATAAAAACTCTGTATTTTTGGGTTGAAGCTTGGGTCCTAAGGCCATTAAAGGTTGAGGGGTTGATAGCCCTTCTTTGTACCTTGTTTTGGAGGCTTTTGCCTTTGTGTTTCCCACCCTTTGACTATCTTTTGTCAAGATTTTAAACACTGATTCTCAGAGTATTTTTAGTGGTAAAAATTATGTTTTGAAGTTCAAAATAGGAGGGGTTAGCCTCCTCTCCTTGTGTCTTGTTTGCTAGCCTAGATAGTTCTATGTGTTAGCCTATTTTTCTAGCAAATTGTAGCTTAATTCTAGCATGATTTCGACTCTTTTTTTGGACTGTTGTAACTCTGTTTTTGGTTGATTAAGTCATTTAGGTCTTGTTTTGCATGGTTGTAGTGTAATAATCCTCACAAGTTGGTGTTTTAGGGTTTTAGACACCTCTTGTTCGAGTTGATAACATCTTTTGGTGTTGTTTTTCACTCCATTTCAGCACTATAATCTCTACAACCTTCCACTTTGCTCCACTCTTTCATTTGCTTTTGAGGGTTGTTTTAAGTTTGGGATCCTTTAAGCTTGAGATTAAGGTTATGCTTAATGGTTTAATCCGCTTTAAGGGTTCATTATCAATGACATGATCTTTCTCTTGCCTTATATTATCTTTTGGTTGACACTTCTTTCATCTTAGAGGACACTCACCAATGGACAAATTGATTAAAGAATGATTTGATAACTAAAATGTGAAAACAAAATTGGCAAGTAAAATTGGTAAGATAAGCACTTCTTTGTGTTGTATTGCATGTGTTCAAATCTAACATTAGTTTGAACACAAGGAAAATGGAACATTTCATACTCAAAAGTGATGAAATGTGCCATTTTCCTAGGTCTCTATTGCCCTTGATCATGCATGATAGGGTGATGGTCATTTGAGTCTTGCTTGTGCATTTATCGAACTTGTACAAACTTGGTTCTTTGGCCATCATGCATTGAAAGTGCTTGGTTGATGGTTTGAGAGCCAAGAGTATCACTCCTTTGAACTTGTGTGATGATAAGGAGGGTAACAGTACAAACAAACCTTCAAAAAGTACACTGCTTTGCTCTGTTTGCTCTCTGTTACAGTAAGGAAGTCCAAGCCAGTGGTGGTTGACAACCACCACTAGTAGCCGACCGGCCACCATCAGTAGTCGACCGGCTATCATTGTTGGCCGACCGACCATCAGCAGTGGCCGACCGGCCCCACTGTCGGCCACTAACGAAAATTCAGCAGAGTGTTTCTGAAGCAAAACAGAGTTGATCTGGAGAAGGAGAAATTGTAAGTGCTTCTGTGCAACAGAGGCTTGCAGCAGCAAAATAGTGGACTTTTGGGTGAAAAACTGAGCATGCATGCATCCCTCATTTCCGGAGGCCTTTTAGTTAATTTGCTTAGGTAATTAGTTATAGCTAATGCATGCAAGTGGTGTAATTATTTAAGTAGATTAGTTAATTAATTCATGTTGTAATTAATTAGCTCAGTTGTTTTGTAATTAATTAGTTAAGTATTTAGCTAATTAGTTGGCTTTGTAATATTTAATTAACTTAGATAGTTAATTCATTTCAAGTGTTGTAATAATTAGCTTAATTAGTTTAGCTTAGCTAGCTAGTTAGCTTTTATTTATTCGGACCCTTCTTCGCGAGGGCGTAATGTTGTAATAAGTGTGTGTGAGTGTGTGTATGTCTTCCAACTCCACGTCTTTCTCTCTTTTATTTAATCTCTTTTGATGGTTAGATTAGGGACATATTTCAAATTAGCATACCTTATGCTTGCATCTATTCATTCGTATTGCATGCACCGAGGCTCGGTGCATCATTCAAACTGCATTGTCATTTCAATACTTTTTTGAATACGTGTTTGACCGCATGTTATCAAATCGATCCATATGCCATATTAGTAGCCGAGCCTATTAATTGCATTATTGCATGTGTTGCATTAGGTATCTTGTATAGTTAGAAATCATGCATATTTTTACTAACTCATATTTTCTTGACTTGGAGTACTAGGTGAGTTTTTATACTTTAGCATACTTGTATGAATGTGAATGTTGCCATGATTAGCATGCTCATCATAAGGCTATGTGCTTACTTGCTAAATTGCTTGAATGCCTGTGGATGAAGGCTTGTTGTTTGAGTTGGAACGATTCAACGAATTGGCGTTTTAAGCCCACTTTGTTGAGTGGCAAATCTTGTTTTAAGCCCATTATGTTTGGTGGCAAATCCACAATCTTTAAGCCCACTTGAGGTGGCAAATTCAAACCATTTTCGTAAACAAACATGAGTTGAATTGTTCCAAATTAAGCAAACTAGTCTATACTTGCTTGTGCACATCACATAGTAATGCTAGTTTAATAACCGGAATAAGAGCACATAATGTTTATAAAATATCATATCATGATTAGTAGAGGCCGATTTTCGATCGGGCGAGCGGGGGTGCTCAATTCATGACCTTCCCCTCTCGTACCTAAGTTCCCGAGCCGAGGCAACTTTGGTGATGACGGACACATGGCCTTTGGCATGAGTCATAGGTTTTCTAAATTTTTCCAAAATAAAATATTTAGGTGATGTCTCTGTATCTGACAAAGTAATCCAATTTTGGCATTTTTGATCCTAAAATCAAATTTCCAAAAGATTTGCCGGATTTGGACTCTTTGGTGATTATCAATTTCACATTGCACTTGTGAGATTAGATTTAGAACCGCGGGAGTCCAAACTGTAAGGCTTCTTTCCGAGCTTCCGAAAGGAGGCGCGAAAGAGGCGAACTACAAGGTGATCCAATTAAATAAGCATGAATTTTGTCAAGAGCAAATACTACAACTAGCAACTCTTTTTCTGTGGTCGAGTAGTTCATTTGGGCATTATTCAAAGTTTTACTAGCATAGTAAATGACATATGGCTTTTTGTCCATGCGTTGTCCCAAAACAGCTGCAATTGCATAATCACTAGCATCACACATAATTTCAAAAGGTAAAGACCAATTAGGTGGTTGCATGATAGGGGCAGAAGTAAGCATAGTTTCAATTTTTCAAAAGCCTCTTGACATTTATTAGTCCATTCAAAAGGTGCATCTTTTAATAAGAGATTACATAATGGCCTAGATATGGTTACTAAAATCCTTAATGAATCTCCTACAAAAACCTGCATGTCCTAAGAATGATCTAACATCTTTAACAATCTTTGGGGTAGATAGATTTGCAATTAACTCAATTTTAGATTTATCTACCTCAATTCCTTTAGAAGAAACAATGTGTAAAAGTACAATCCCAGAAGTAACCATGAATTGACACTTCTCCTAGTTTAACACAAGGTTCTTTTCTTCACATTTGGACAAAACTTTCTGTAAATTTGTTAAACAATCATCAAAAGAAACTCCAAATACAGAAAAATCATCTATAAAAACTTCTAAAAATTGTTCCACCATATCATTAAAAATACTCAGCATGCACCTTTGAAAAGTGGTTGGAGCATTACATAATCCGAATGGCATCCTTCGAAAAGCAAAAGTACCAAAGGGACATGTAAAAGTGGTTTTTTCTTGGTCCTCTAATGAAACTTCAATTTGGTAATATCCCAAGTACCCATCTAGGAAACAATAAAATGCATGTCCAGCTACCTGTAGACGTCCCCGAACGCCCCGGGAGGATGAGTCCTGTTCTGTTCATATTGGGCTCACTACAGTTCAGGACTCTCAAATTGTCACGGTTCTTAATCTGAACCAAAGAGTCCAAATCCGGCAAATTGTTTTGGAAAACAGATTTTTAGAAAAGAAGTGCCAAACATGGACTGCTTTGCCAGATACAGAGTCGCCACCTAAATATTTTATTTTGAGAAATTTAGGAAACCCTAACTCGGTGCCAAAGGCCACGTGTCCGTCATCACCAAAGTTGCCTCGGCTCGGGAACTTGGGTACAATTGGGGAAGGTCAGCTATGAGCACCCACTGTCACCCGATCGAAGATCGGCCTCTACTAACCGTGATATCTTGTTTGAAAGCATTATGTGTTCCTATTTCGGTTATTAGCCTAGAATTACTATGTTATGCGCACAGCAAACAAGTATAGACCAAATCACCTAATTTGGAACAAAACATTGCATGCTTGTTTTGAAAATGGTTTGCTACTCGTAAGTAGGCTAAAATGCAGGTTTTGCCACCATCGGGTGGGCTTAGAAAACATGATTTTGCCACCATCTAGTGGGCTTAAAACTCACAGTTTTAATGCATTATTCCAATTTAGGTAATTTAACCTCCATCCACAGGCATTCAAGCAGTTATATCACATAAGCAATGCTGTCATGGCAACACTCACACGCATGCAAAGATGCTAAAGCATAAGAACTTACTGAGTACTTCGAGCCAAAATGGAAATTAGTTAGTAATCACATGCATGATCCTAGTTCATGTTAAGATGGCTAATGCAACACATGCAAAATGTAACTAAGATAGGCTTGGCTAATCTACAATGACATGTGAAATGCTACAATTAGCACGTATTCAATTTGGATTTGAAATACAAATGCAGTTAGAATGATGGGCCGAGTCTGGTGTATGCAAAATGAATGAATGGATGCAAACATGCTATCATACTGTATGCTAATTGAAACATGCCCTAGACTAACCAACAAAAGCTAGTAAATAAAAGGGAAGGAAGACGTAGGGTTGGGAGACATACACACACTCACGCACACTTATTACACAATTGCCCTCACTCGGAGGGTCTGAATAAATATTACACAACCAAATGAATACCGCTAAATTAATTATTACAGAATTCTTAACTAATTAACAAATTAAATGCAGAAGAAGGGTGGCCGCAACCCTGCCTCGAAATGTGTGAATGATGCATGCTTGACTCGTTTCGCTCGGAAACTCGCTGCCATAGCACTGCTGCCTCTGTTTTCACTGCCTTGCTCCTCTGAAAATTCTGAAGTCTCTAGACCCCTTTTGGATCATCATTTGAGTGCTCTGGGATGTCACCGGCCAGAACTAAAGTCCACCGGCCATGGTAATGGGATTATCGGCCAACTTTTGTACCACCGGCCAGCCACTGATGATCGGTTGGCACTGTAGGTGGCCGGCCGGCCATTGCTTCCTGCAGAATCCTACAGTTGATAGCAGTAGAGGGCAAACAGTGTATGGCATGGAATTTTCAAGCAAATGTGAGCATGGCCACACTCCCTATCATGCAATGGACTCAAGGGAGCATGGCCCTCGACCCTCGGGCCATCAACTACGCAATTCGAGGCATGATGGCCTAAGAAGCCAAGTTAGCAACTTAATGTAGATACGTGCAACAAACAAATGAGTGCTAACACCCTATCATGCTGAGATCAAAGGTATTGGCGACCGAGGATTGAGACGCGTTTCGTTACTTCGGGTACGAACACACCTCTCCCCTCATGCTTGGTTTGACACCCCAAACTAAGCGATGCAATGCATGTATGCCATATATAATGCAAATTGATGCAACTCATGCAAGGCTACACTAATGCAATATGAACATGTCAAGCATACAACAAGACTATATAATGCGATTCAGCTAAGTAACGTGCAAACATGCAAACATGATGCAATGTAAGCATGCAACCAATGCAATGCAACATGTCAAACATGCAAAGTGTGCAAGGATGGGCTCATACTGAAATGAGAAGGCCTCAGCCCACCCTAAAACAGTGGCCAAAAGAGTCAAAAAAAGGCACAACTTATGCATGCAAGCACACACACACACACCAAGGCCTATCACCTAAGCATGAAAGGGGATAACTCTAAGCATACTTAAGGGCAATATGTTTGGACATTAAACACTCATGTTAAACTCTGAGAAGTATGCAAAAGATGACGCCAAGATATGCTAGGGAATGGATGCAAAATAGAAGGTATTCAAGGCCACAAAAGAGAGCATTGCTCAACACCTACCCCCAAGCAAACATGGTATGAGCTAAGCAACCCAAAACAGAGTTTTTATGCATCAAAATATGCCCCAAAACCCACTGATATGGCAGCCCAAATGACTTAAACAAAGGGGCATGCACACAAGCCCAAACATGGAGCATAAGACCACAACTCTTCAAGGCATTAAAAGGGTAACAAATGCAAGCATGTAGGCATAAAACATGAACTGAAATGGCATGACAAATGATTCCAAATCACTGAAATAGACCAAATGAGGCATGCTAACAACTCACACACCCGAAGCCAACAAGTTAGAATACAAAGAGGCTATATAAAGCATGGAAAGCATGGCTCCAAAGACTCAAGACAGACCTTAAGCATGTTAGAACATGACCAAAAACTTCACAAAGCTAAGTCAAAGCATGCAAACATGATGGTCCAAAGTCAAGATGTATTTCTAGGCAAAATGGAGGAATACAAGACAAGTGTATTATGCATGCAAGAGCTCAACAAACCGACATGGGATAGAGGTAAAACATGCTAAATAAACACCAAATAACCTCTGAAATGAAGCCAAACAAAGCTAGGCATACATGCTACCCTTATGAGCCAAAAATGTAAACAAAAGAGAGACAAAGGGAGAGGGGTGTCCCTCCCCTATGAAAGACCTCAAACCCTCTTCATCACCACTAAAAATTCACTGGATTTCAGTGGTGAGAAGGCCAAAGAACGACAGTATTCAAAGCTTAACAAAGAGAGCACAAAAGAGCCAAACAAGACCTAAGAGGGAGAGGTCGATCCCAAACAACAAAACAACCTTAATGAAGTATCTTAAGCATGCAAATACAAGACTCTTTTTAGTTATACACAAAGTCTAAATCAGTAAGCAAGATAGGTTAAAAGCTAATGCAAGATTGGGGAATCTAAAACAAAAGTGTTACCCTTGAAGAACACCTCAAGAACAGCAAGTCCAGCCACTCTCTTCTGATCAAAACCAGCTCAAAACCTCAAGAATAAACCCTCAAGACCTCCCAAGTCGAAGTATGGTGTAAAGGTGTGTGCCTTAGTGCAAAACTAAGAAGAAAACACACCTTTAGGCTCTCAAACCCACACAAATGAAGAGAGAGAGGGAGATATAGAGAGAGAAAGTGTATATCAGATATATATATATGTATTTTTCTTTGGTTTTTGCTGAACCTCACAAAGGAGAGGGTTGGGGCTCTTATATAGACAATGCAAAGACTAAGCTTTCAAGGGAAACTATTCAAAAAGGGTCAAGTCTTCCTAAAGAAGCCAAGGCAAAGGGGCCAAGGCTTCCTTAGGAAGCTGGGACAGGTGTCCAAGCTTCTTGGGGAAGCTAAGACAAAGGTCCAAGCTTCCTCAAGAAGCTAGACCAAAAAGGTGCAAAAGGGGCAAAACAGCCACACTCGTGCATGGGGAGGAGGGTCCGTGCATTCCAGCTGGCACAGCTGGCATGCATTATGCCTGTAAAAGGAAAAAAGGTAGTACCGGCCAGAAAAGGAGGCCATCGGCCAAACAGGTGGTCGGCCGGCCATACAAAATGCCGACCGGCCAATGGACTATTTCACCAATGGCCGGTAGCCTCAAAACATGGCCGGTGGCCTCAAGCCATGGCCGGTGGGTATCAGGGGTAGCTAGCAAGCTACTCTCTACCCTCAGGTGCAAAAACAAACAAGTCCTTGGGGTAAAACCAAGCACAGAACAAGCAAGTCGAGAGATCCTGAGGCAATGCGCGTAGCCAAGACCTCCGGGAACTCAAAACAAGCACGAACATGGATGATCACCGAGTGTTCAAGCGGTGACGTCCAAGTCTTGAGGACGGTAGTGTTCAAGCGGTGACGTCCAAGTCTTGAGGACGGTCAAAAATGTGGTGTCTACAGTTGCCCCTCTTTGACAGAACTTGAAAGTCATAACAATGACGGGTGTGAGTGTCAAAGCCCAGAGACGACCCATTTTTGACAAGGCCGAAGACTTAGACAAAGCATACAAGCTACAGATAAAGATATGCACCCGAAGGCAGAGGCAAAATGCAAGACAATACACAAAGCCGAGCATAACTTATGATCATGCAAGAAACATAGGGACGTATCTCGGTGTTTCGGAAAGGTATAAGCATTGGAACGTATTCCAAATGCTCTTAACCAAAAAGGGAGAAACATAGGGACATATCCCGGTGTTTCAGAGTGGTTCAAGCATTGGAACGTATTCCAAATGCTCTTAACCAAAGAGGGAGAAACATAGGGACGTATCCCGGTGTTTCAGAAAAGAAGAAGAAACATAGGGACGTATCCCGGTGTTTCGGAAGGAAGGAGAAACATAGGGACGTATCCCGGTGTTTCGGAGGGAAGGAGAAATATAGGGACGTATCCCGGTATTTCGGAGGGAAGGAGAAACATAGGGACGTATCCCGGTGTTTCGGAATGAAAGGGAAACATAGGGACGTATCCCGGTGTTCCGCAAGGAATGCGAAACATAGGGACGTATTCCGGTGTTTCGCAAGGAACGAGAAACATAGGGACGTATCCCGGTGTTCCGCAAGGAATGAGAAACATAGGGACGTATCCCGATGTTTCGCAAGGAACGAGAAACATAGGGACGTATCCCGATGTTCCGCAAAGAATAAGAAACATAGGGACGTATCCCGGTGTTTCGCAAGGAACGAGAAACATAGGGACGTATCTCGGTGTTCCACAAGGAATGAGAAACATAGGGATGTATCCCGGTGTTTCACAAGGAACGAGAAACATAGGGACGTATCCCGGTGTTCCGCAAGGAATGAGAAACATAGGGACGTATCCCGGTGGTTAGGGACGTATCCTGGTGTTTAGGGATGTATCTCGGTGGTTAGGGACGTATCCCGGTGTTTAGGAAAGGTATAAGCATTGGAACGTGTTCCAAATGCTCTAAACCAAAGGAGGTCTAACCCATCGCACGCGCGAGGAGAAAGAACGACAATTTGCAAGTGAAAAGGTGCATAACAATGCAACTGGAAAGTACATCGCAATGCAAGTGAAGAGGTGCATAACAATGCAATACAGGTGCACAAGGCAGTGCGATGTAGATTAACTACACAAAACAGTGCGATGTAATGCACTAACAAGTACAGGTAAGGTGCACAAGATAGCGCGAGTGAGGTGCACAAAAGAAGTGCGATAAAATGCATGTTCTATGCAAGTATGGGGGCACTAATTATGTACTATAGTGCCTCCGATTTACCTCTCAGAGGACTTGGCAACACGCTCAGCTCAAAAGGGGATACCCTGTCTATATTGGCGAGATATGACATTTGCAGTTGCTTTAATTGCGATTCTGACTTGAAGTAGGCTTAAGCTTGAGGTTGAGATACACTCATACTCTAGAGAAATGGTGAGGCCTGAGAAGGTGCACCTGTAATGCAGTCTCAGAATTTGCCGAAGTTGAAATGCACTAAGATGCTCCAAATTTTCCTTCTTTTCTTTTGCTTTGCAGTTTGGAACCCACATAGCTTCAGATAGGTCCGTGTTTTACTGTTCACACTTATCGGGGGTGGACCTTGTAGTTTTATGAAAGAACAAATATTGTTTTGCACAAATGTGGAGAATGGCATAACACTCTGAGCACAAGATAATTTTTTTGGAATTGAGAAATGAGTTCTTAACCGGGTATTGAGCCGACGACTGGCCACAGCCAAAACGACTCGACAAAGGAAAAACAAAGGTAAACAACCTAAACACATCGAGTAACACTCGAAACGACTCAAAGCAAGCATTGAGACAAAACAAAAGACACAACATATAGACGCGTTACAAAGATGAGAGACCTCTTAGTACACGAGGAGCCAGTTTCTCCGGGTATTGTTTCCCACCCTCTCTCATTTGTGATTCTCACATCACTCTGGCACTCAAGCTCTTTTTTTCTCTCAAAACCCTTATCTCGCTTTTTCTCTCAGCGCACATCTCTCTATTCTTCAATCTCTCATTTTTTGTCCCTCCCCTGGGTGGTTGATGGATAAACAGAAAGTTGTGGGCTCTTGCCCCTAGCATTCCGCTAGATTCTTCTTCTTGTTCACAACAGTGAGTTTCTTCCATAGAGGGGCTACGCTACAATTGGGTGTGTAGCAAATCTGCAGCTGACATCGGTTGACGATGCTCTGCTAGAGAGTTTGGACGTGATCAGATCTGTCTAGATAAGGGAGTGGAATATCTTGTCCCATTCCGGTTCGTGCTTCGCACTTGGCTTGATACCTCGTTGCTTGGAGGATGAGAGAGCTTTCAGCCCTTTTGTGGTCAGCTTCAGTAGTGCCCTTTTCTGGCGAATACGGTGCCCTTTCAGCAAGTAGAGTGCCCTTTCTGGCAAGTATGTTGACAACGGGAGAAAGACATAACACCTGACTCAACTGTGCCCCTATTTCATCATTTTGACCATTTTTTGTTTTTGCTTTCTACTAAAACAATTTTGACCAATATGAGAGTTAGATTAACATACTTGTTCGATTTTTGATTTGAAAATCATGCAAGTTAGGTTATGAGCACTGAAAATTTTTCCTTTTTGGGTCCAAGAAATAGTCCAGTTTTGGAAAATATGGAATAATTTTTGAGAGATCAGTCAACCTTAGTAAAAATTCTCAAAAATTATTTTTGCAAATAGCCACTGCTCAACGAGCACGAAACTTACTCTTGAGATGCATAACCTCAGATCCCAAGGAAAATTGCCCCTTGTTTGAGGAGAGCTGCATGGCAACGGAAAATTGCCCCTTGTTTGAATAGCACCGCAGCGCATTGGCAACGGAAAGTTGCCCCTTGTTTGGATAGTACCACAGCGCGTTGTAATCAGTCTTCACAGTGAAGGTCACAACCAAACTCTCGGATACAGAGAAGGCAAAGATGATCAAAACCATTATATGGACATAATTGATTTGGAAGTGTTTGTGGCTGGACTTCAGAACGAAGTTGCCTACGTATCCCAAAGATGGAAATCAAGCCTTACGTAGTTCGGGCTTAAGGTACACTCGGTTATTAACCTCTCATTTTGCGCTCTAACTTTTGCCAAGGTCGCCATTCTGGATTTTCAACCTTGCAAGCTATGCTTTTCTTCTTTTCTTTTTAATTCTTTTCATTTTTTTTTCTTTTCTTCTTCTTTTTTTTTTCCAATTTTTATTGCTCTTCATTTCTTTTTTGTTTTTTGCATTTTTTCTTTTTTTTTCTTTTCTTCTTTTTCTTGCTCTAGCTTTTGCCTGGGTCGTCCTTTCGGGTTTTTGGCCCAGCGAGCCTCTTAAGGGTAAAAGTGTAGCTTTGTCCATGTCAAATGGTTTTAGGATCCTAAAGTCATCTGAATCTAGGAGAATGGCTGCTGTTCGCTGACGATGCAGGAGTCCATCCAACGGGGGGTTGATTTTGCCCTAGTGTTGCGGATAGGAACTCAGTTGTTCTTTAGCAGAAACTGTCTTCTTTCCTCCCTTCGGGGATTTGGCATTCTTGCCGACCTTCTTTGATTTGTGGAATGATCCATCTTCAGCTCTTCGAGCACATTTGAAATTCTTTGCCCCTAGTTCCAGGGGTGCTTCTGATCTAGCTTTACAAGCTTCTTTTGTTGACATCTGATCTTTTTGATCTGACTTTTTTGCCTCTTGTTCGAGGGTTGCTTTGAATTTGGCCACATGGGCCTCACGTTGTAGTTGACCATTGAACATTTCTGAACTTAAGTCCAAGGTTTGACAATGAGGGGTCGAGTCTTGAGGCTGAGAGCGATCCTAGGCTGCACAATCTCAAGAGTGATTCCACACAGGTTTTCGCAAGATCACGCAAAACAATTTTTGAAATCTTTTAAGAAAGCGACAAATCGCTCGCGCTGAAGATAATGTAGAACCAATTTGGATCAAGTCAGGATCCTTCTCAGTACTCACATTAACAAGCATGATCTTGATCATTAAGGGCTTAGCATGCCTCTCTTTCTCTCAATTGATCAAATTTTACAAAACCTGAGGAATTCCTTCCTCTTCGTTTTTATCACAATGTTTCGAAATTTTTTTTGGAAAACTTAGGTCGATGCAATGAATTCAAGGCACAGAAAAGACACAGCTTCTAGTCAAATACTGCCATCTCATTTAGAATTTCTGGCACAACTGGCACACGGCAGAAGCAAACACAAGAGTGTAAAAATCACTACTGTTCTATTAAGATCTGTTGGCGTAACTGGCTCCTCGGCAGACACAGACTCAAAAGAAAAACGAAAAGATAAACACAAAACAAGTAAGTGATGTCCGAGGTTACACCCCCAAAATCACCAGACTCTAACAAAACAGGACTGATTCGGTACAACAAGACAGACCCAACTGGCTCAGTATGAAAAGACTGACTCAAAACAAAGAGACAAACTCAAAACAAAACAACAGAACTGACTCAATACCCAAGCCAGAACGTACAAAAACCAGCATTCACAAATGCGCAAAACAGTGCGTGCCATACACCACATCTAAAATAAACTGAACGCCGCCCGCAGGTGGTTCATCCTTCGATCACACAGTCACATTATTCCCCACAAGTTCACTGATTAAGTGCCGATAGACTTTACAGAGCTTGGTGCGACGATGACCTCATTGTCAATCAGATTTTGTATCTCGTGACGAAAACGGACGCAACTGTTAGTGTCATGACCAGTTTGTTGATGGAAAGCACAGTACTTAGCCGGGTCATGCTTTAGATGGAGAGGATCGGGTAGAGGCCGTTGTTCTAAGGGTTTTAGATGTCCTTTCTTGAGTAGGACCCCTAGGGCTTTAGACAAAGGCATATAGAGTGGGGTGAAAACCCTCTTGCCTCGGGGTAGATAGTTCGAAGTTCGGGAGTTTGGATTGGATGCACCAACAAAGGGGGTGGCTGTTCTTGGTGTGGTGGTGGCGACCATGCCTACTTCGGAAGATCTTGCAGCTGCATCACCGCTGATGGTCGCATTCGAACTGCGGGAAAACGCCCTCCTGGCCTGCTCTCTGTCATTGTCAATCAGGCCTTGTTTCAAAACATCCTTAATCTGTACTCCCATCTCATGCAGATCTGAAAAGGTAGGGAAGGGGAGCACGATCATTTTCTGCATCAGTTTGGGTTGGAGGTTGTACACAACCATCCGTATTTGATCCTTATCCGTCGGCCTTATGGTTATCATTGAGGCCTTGGCCCTCCAGCGGGTTACGAATTCAAAGAAACTCTCCTTAGGCTCCTGCCTTGTTGTCTCGAGATCACGAGTTGTAATCTCGATTTGTGCCTTATAGGAGTACTGTGCAACGAAGGCCTCGGCCATCTCCTCCCAGTTCCTTTTGACGGAGTCTTCCAGTTTTGCGTACTAGATGGCCACTATACCCGACAGGGTCCGGCTGAACAAAGAAAGCTTCTGTAACTTGGTGAGGCCCATTGGCCTTAAAATGTCTGAAAATAGCCGCAAGTGCACCATGGGGTCCTCGGACCCATCGAAACGGTCAATATGTGGCATCTTGAATCTGTCTGGCAGCGTCACAGCTGCGTCGGTATACCCATCCTCGATGTCCGGGATGGACTTCACTCCTTGAGATTTCTTGAACAGTTTTTCAAGCTTGTTTAGTTTTAATGCCATAGGGTCCACCTCAAACTCAAAGGGTGAATCCGGCAGGTTGATCGGCGCTTTAGATAGCTGGGGTAGGATCGGGGGCGGAGGTGGCCCGACTGGAATGTCCGTATCATCCCGGACGTGGGTTGCCTCCCCGAGTATGGGAACTCTTGGTGGGAGAGGAGCCTGGTGTGAAGTAGATACTCCAGTTTGCTACTCTAACCTGGCAATTGTCTCTGCCTGTTGGGCTATGACCACGGCCTGTTGCTTGGCGAATTCTGCTTGACGGACAGCGTCTTGCTGCAAGGCTTTCATACTATCCTGGAGTTGGTGCACCATCTCTTCTAGACCTGATATATTGTCCTGATCTAACTGAACAACCGGTATATCTGTGTCTGCAGTAGGCTCAGAAATCTCAACCCGACTGCTCAAAGATCACTGATCTAGTAGCTGTTGTACTGGTGGTCTGTGCCTGACTAGCCTTCTCTGGCCCTGATTCCCCTTGAACTGAGTCTCTGAACTGACAAAGTTTATCAGCACAAATCCAATGTACCCGGGGGATAGTGGAGCCTTCTGAAGCTACGGTTCCAGGACTACCTAGCAAAAGGGAAAACAGACAGCACCTCAGCCTGGTTTCGCCAAAACAGATATGAGCATAGTTGAATAACTGTATTCGACCACTGATCACTGTTCCTCAAATTACTGTCCCAAAACTGAATCTGATACCCGCAGATATAACTGATTCCCAAATACTGATGCTGATGCCCACACTCAAACTTATAAACTGATACATGCATTCCTGTAGAGACGCACTCTAAAGCACATAACAAACAAGTGAGAGCCAAAACACCCCTATGTTGGGGTAGGGTTTCCCTGTCCTATTTTATCAGGAGCTAGGGTTTCACTACGCACACAGCAGTTTCAAACAACCTATAATCGGGTAAGCAACCTGTCCTAGTTTGGAATGGTCACTATAGATTCTGAATATGCACTTGGTCGAATGGTCAAAAAGGGTGCCCCGGTAAAAATCGGGATTTGTGTTCCCATACTGGTAGAGCCCGCAACCGGTCAGCCTTATGGTTTTGCCTTGACAAGACAAGCCTCTGGCAAACCGTTCAGGAATAGCAAATGGCCAACACGGTGTCCTAGGCGCACCAATGCACATGTAATGCAAAGAAACACATAAATGTAGTCAAAACAAGATATCATGAGTTCGAGTCAAGCCCTCTAAAATCCCCAGCAGAGTCTCCAGAAACTGTAGACGTCCCCGAACGTCCCAGGAGAATGAGTCCCGTTCTGTTCATATTGGGCTCACTACAGTTCAGGACTCTCAAATTGTCACGGTTCTTAATCTGAATCAAAGAGTCCAAATCCAACAAATTGTTTTGGAAAACAGATTTTTAGAAAAGAAGTGCCAAACATGGGGTGCTTTGCCAGATACAGAGTCACCACCTAAATATTTTATTTTGGAAAATTTAGGAAACCCTGACTCGGTGCCAAAGGCCACGTGTCCGTCATTACCAAAGTTGCCTCGGCTCGGGAACTTGGGTACGATTGGGGAAGGTCAGCTATGAGCACCCCCTCTACTAACCGTGATATCTTGTTTTGAAAGTATTATGTGTTCCTATTCCGGTTATTAGCCTAGAATTACAATGTTATGTGCACAGCAAACAAGTATAGACCAAATCGCCTAATTTGGAACAAAACATTGCATGCTTATCTTGAAAATGGTTTGCTACTCGTAAATAGGCTAAAATGTAGGTTTTGCCACCCTTGGGTGGGCTTAGAAAACATGGTTTTGCCACCATCTAGTGGGCTTAAAATTCACAGTTTTAATGCATTATTCCAATTTAGGTAATTTAACCTCCATCCACAGGCATTCAAGCAGTTATATGACATAAGAAAATAGCCTCATGGTAAGCATGCTGTCATGGCAACACTCACACGTATGCAAATATGCTAAAGCATAAGAACTTACCGAGTACTCCGAGCCAAAACGAAAACTAGTTAGTAATCACATGCATGATCCTAGTTCATGTTAAGATGGCTAATGCAACACATGCGAAATGCAACTAAGATAGGCTTGGCTAATCTACAATGACATGTGAAATGCTACAATTAGCACGTATTCAATTTGGATTTGAAATACAAATGCAGTTAGAATGATGGGCCGAGCCTGGTGTATGCAAAACGAATGAATGGATGCAAACATGCTATCATACTGTATGCTAATTGAAACATGCCCTAGACTAACCAACAAAAGCTAGTAAATAAAAGGGAAGGAAGACGTGGGGTTGGGAGACATACACACACTCACGCACACTTATTACACAATTGCCCTCACTCGGAGGGTCTGAATAAATATTACACAACCAAATGAATACCGCTAAATTAATTATTACAGAATTCTTAACTAATTAACAAATTAAATGCAGAAGAAGGGTGGCCGCAGCCCTGCCTCGGAATGTGTAAATGATGCATGCTTGACTCGTCTCGCCCAGAAACTCGCTGCCATAGCACTGCTGCCTCTGTTTTCAATGCCTTGCTCCTCTGAAAATTCTGAAAGTCTCTAGACCCCTTTTGGATCATCCTCTGAGTGCTCTGGGATGTCACCGGCCAGAACTAAAGTCCAACGGCCATGGTAATGGGATTATCAGCCAACTTTTGTACCACCGGCCAGCCACTGATGGTCGGTTGGCACTGTAGATGGCCAGTCGGCCATTGCTTCCTGCAGAATCCTGCAGTTGACAGCAGCAGAGGGCAAGCAGTGTATGGCATGGAATTTTCAAGCAAATGTGAGCATGGCCACACTCCCTATCATGCAATGGACTCAAAGGAGCATGGCCCTCGACCCTCGGGCCATCAACTACGCAATTCGAGGCATGATGGCCTAAGAAGCCAAGTTAGCAACTTAATGTAGATACGTGCAACAAACAAATGAGTGCTAACACCCTATCATGTTGAGATCAAGGGTATTGGCGACCGAGGGTCGAGACGCGTTTCGTCACTTCGGGTACGAACACACCTCTCCTCTCATGCTTGGTTTGACACCCCAAACTAAGCGATGCAATGCAAGTATGCCATATACAATGCAAATTGATGCAACTCATGCAAGGCTACACTAATGCAATATGAACATGTCAAGCATACAACAAGACTATATAATGCGATTCAGCTAAGTAACGTGCAAACATGCAAACATGATGCAATGTAAGCATGCAACCAATGCAATGCAACATGTCAAACATGCAAAGTGTGCAAGGATGGGCTCATACTGAAATGAGAAGGCCTCAGCCCACCCTAAAACAGTGGCCAAAAGAGTCAAAAAAAGGCACAACTTATGCATGCAAGCACACACACACACACACACACCAAGGCCTATCACCTAAACATGAAAGGGGACAACTTTAAGCATACTTAAAGGCAATATGTTTGGACATTAAGCACTCATGTTAAACTCTGAGAAGTATGCAAAAGATGACGCCAAGATATGCTAGGGAATGGATGCAAAATAGAAGGTATTCAAGGCCACAAAAGAGAGCATTGCTCAACACATACCCCCAAGCAAACATGGTATGAGCTAAGAAACCCAAAACAGAGTTTTTATGCATCAAAATATGCCCCAAAACCCACTGATATGGCAGCCCAAATGACTTAAACAAAGGGGCATGCACACAAGCCCAAACATGGAGCATAAGACCATAACTCTTCAAGGCATTAAAAGGGTGACAAATGCAAGCATGTAGGCATAAAACATGAACTGAAATGGCATGACAAATGATTCCAAATCACTGAAATAGACCAAATGAGGCATGCTAACAACTCACACACCCGAAGCCAACAAGTTAGAATACAAAGAGACTATATAAAGCATGGCAAGCATGGCTCCAAAGACTCAAGACAGACCTTAAGCATGTTAGAACATGACCAAAAACTTCACAAAGCTAAGCCAAAGCATGCAAACATGATGGTCCAAAGTCAAGCTGTATTTCTAGGCAAAATGGAGGAATACAAGGCAAGTGTATTATGCATGCAAAAGGTCAACAAACCGACATAGGACAGAGGTAAAACATGCTAAATAAACACCAAATAACCTCTGAAATGAAGCCAAACAAAGCTAGGCATACATGCTACCCTTATGAGCCAAAAATGTAAACAAAAGAGACACAAAGGGAGAGGGGTGTCCCTCCTCTATGCAAGACCTCAAACCCTCTTCATCACCACTGAAAATCCACTGGATTTCAGTGGTGAGAAGGCCAAAGCACGATAGTATTCAAAGCTTAACAAAGAGAGCACAAAAGAGCCAAACAAGACCCTAGAGGGGGAGGTCGACCCCAAACAACAAAACAACCTTAATGAAGTATCTTAAGCATGCAAATACAAGACGTTTTTTAGTTATACACAAAGTCTAAATCAGTAAGCAAGATAGGTCAAAAGCTAATGCAAGATTGGGGAATCTAAAGCAAAAGTGTTACCCTTGAAGAACACCTCAAGAACAGCAAGTCCAGTCACTCTCTTCTGATTAAAACCAGCTCAAAACCTGAAAAATAAACCCTCAAGACCTCCCAAGTCGAAGTATGGTGTAAAGGTGTGTGTCTTAGTGCAAAACTAAGAAGAAAACACACCTTTAGGCTCTCAAACCCACACAAATGAAGAGAGAGGGGGAGATATATAAAGAGAAAGTGTATATCAGATATATATATGTATTTTTCTCTGGTTTTTGCTGAACCTCACAAAGGAGAGGGTTGGGGCTCTTATATAGACAATGCAAAGACTAAGCTTCCAAGGGAAGCTATTCAAAAAGGGTCAAGTCTTCCTAAAGAAGCCAAGGCAAAGGGGCCAAGGCTTCCTTAGGAAGTTGGGACAGGTGTCCAAGCTTCTTGAGGAAGCTAAGACAAAGGTCCAAGCTTCCTCAAGAAGCTAGACCAAAAAGGTGCAAAAGGGGCAAAACAGCCACACTCGTGCATGGGAAGGAGGGTCCATGCATTCCAGCTGGCACAGCTGGCATGCATTATGCCTGTAAAAGGGAAAAAGGTGGTATCGGCCAGAAAAGGAGGCCATCGGCCAAATAGGTGGTCGGCCGGCCACACAAAATGTCGACTGGCCAATGGACTATTTCACCAATGGCCGGTAGCCTCAAAACACGGCCGGTGGCCTCAAGCCATGGCCGGTGGGTATCAGGGGTAGCTAGCAAGCTACTCTCTACCCTCAGGTGCAAAAACAAACAAGTCCTTGGGGTAAAACCAAGCACAGAACAAGCAAGTCGAGAGATCCTGAGGCATGGCGCGTAGCCAAGACCTCCGGGAACTCAAAACAAACACGAACATGGATGATCACCGAGTGTTCAAGCGGTGACGTCCAAGTCTTGAGGACGGTCAAAAATGGGGTGTCTACACTACCCTTTCTAAAATTTGGTCCAAAAATGGCAAACAGAAATGGTCTTTCCTAGTCATGGAATTTAATTTCCTATAGTCAATGCACATACGCCAACCTGTAACAACACGAGTTGGAATCATCTCATTGTTCTCATTTTTTACCACAGTTATTCCAAACTTCTTGGGTTCTACTTGTGTGGGACACAAACATTTGCTATCAGTTATGGGATAAATGATCCTCACATCTAATAGCTTAAGAACCTCTCATCTCACAATATCTTTCATTGTAGGATTCAACCTACGTTGCATCTCTCTCGAAGGTTTGGCATTTTCTTCCAAATAAATTCTGTGAGTGCACACCAAGGGACTAATTCCCTTAATGTCTGCAATGGTCCATTCTATTGCCCATTTATGTTGTCTCAAAACATTGAGTAATTTACCTTATTGCACAGAGTCAAGTTTAGAAGATATTACCACTGAATATGTGTCCTCAGGTCCTAAAAATGCATACTTCAACTCTGCAGGCAAAGGTTTCAACCAAGTTTCGGTATTTGTTCACTTGATGGTAAAGGCTTACGCACAGAAGTTGGCAACTGCTCAAACTTTGGCTTCCACTTGTAGTCTTTCAATTCCTGTGTAGACTCCAATAAAGAATAAATGTATGCAATTTCTGAATCTTCATCAAAATCACAAGAATTAACTAAGCAAGATTCAAGTGGATCAGAAAAATAGGAGTTATTGAAATGCTTTTCAACAAATGTATCAATCAAGTTCACTTTCTCAATCTCATCACTATCCCTTGGTTGTTTGCAAATGTTGAAAATATTTAATTCCAAAGTCATTACCAAAAGACAATTTCACCACACCATTTCTACAATTAATCAAAGCATTGGAAGTTGCAAGGAATGGATGACCTAAAATGACAGGAATTTGTGTGTGTGTATGCAAAACAGGATGTGTGTCCAATACAATAAAATCGACAAGAAAATAGAAGTTATCTATTTGAACCAACACATCTTCCACAATTCCCCTTGGTATTTTCATAGAACGGTTTGCAAGTTGGAGTGTAATGGCAATCGGTTTAAGCTCTCAAAGACCTAACTGTTCATAAACTGTATATGGTAAAAGGTTTACACTTGCCCCAAGGTCAAGCAAAGCTTGCTCTATCCTATAGTTCCCAATCACACGAGATTGTGGGGCATCCTAGATCCTTCAACTTTGGTGGGGAAGTTTGCTGAATTATCGCACTTGCTTGTTTTGTCAAAAAGGCTTTCTTTTGTACATTAAGGGTGTGTTTGATAACGTTTACGTTTTCAGTTTATATTTACAAAAATTTTATAAACTGGTTTTTATTTTATTTTTTGTTTATTTTTAGAAAAAACATAAACTACAAACGCGTTTGGTAATTGACAAAATATTTAAAAAATTTTAAAAATATAAAAAAGAGTGAGAAATGGCAAGTGGCGGCGGAAGACAGTGGTGGAAAGTGGTGACGGTGGGTGGTGGGTAGCTGGTGGTAGTAGGTGGTGTCGGGTGGATGTGGGTGGTGGTGGTGGGTGGATGACGGTGGCGGGTGGTGGGTGGAAGCGGGTGGGTGGTGGCGGGTGGTGGGTGGTGGTGGTGGCAGGTGGGTGGTGACAGGTGAGTGGTGGTGGCGGTTAGGTAGCAAGTGGTGGTGGTTGTGGGTGGGTGGGTGACGGTAACGGGTGGTGGCTAGTAGCGAGCGGGTGGTGGTGGTGGTGGTGGTGGCGGGTGGTGGGTGGTGGTGGCAGGTGGGTAGCGGATGGCGGGTGGTGACAAGTGAGTGGTGGGTGGTGATGATGGGTGGTGATGATGGGTGACGGTGGCGGGTGGTAGGTGGTAGCAAGTGGGTGGTGGTGGTGGCGGGTGGGTGGCTGGTGGCAGGTAGGTGGCAGGTGGGTGGGTGACGGTGGCGGGTGGTAGCGAGTGGGTGGTGGGTGGTGGGTGGTGGTGGTGGTGGTGACAGGTGGGTAGCGGGTGGGTGACAGGTGGCTGGTGGTGGATGGTAGTGGCAGGTGGGTGGTGAGTGGTGGTGGCAAGTAGGTGGCGGGCGGTGGATGGTAGTGGCGGGTGGTGGATGGCGGCGGGTGGATGGCAGGTGGGTGGTGGGTAGTGGTGGTGGTGGTGGTGGCGGCAGCGGCGGTGGCGGCGAGGGGTGGGTGGTGGTGGCGAGTGGGTGGCAGGTGGGTGGTGGTGGCAGGTGGTGGGTGGTGGTGGTGGAAGACGGTGGTGGCAGGTGGTGGGTGGTGGTGGTGGAAGACGGTGGTGGAAAATGGTGGCGGGTGGTGGCTAGTGTTAGGTGGTAAAAAAAAAAAAAAAAACTGAAAACTCAAAATGGAAACACATTTTTTGTGTTTTTATTTTTTGGCCAAATTTATAAACTGAGACCACTGATTTATAAATCAAAAATTTTACCAAACAAGTTTTTATTTGAGTTTTTAAAATTTTTGTAAATATAAATAGAAAACTGAAAACGTAAGTGTTACCAAACAGCACCTAAGCTTTCGCTTGATTGTACACAAATCTTTCAAAATTTTGGCATATGACGGGATTTGTTTGATTGCATCCAACAGGGGGATGCTAATTTTGACTTGCTTGAAAAGTTCAAAAATTTCAGCATTTTGATTTGATTTCTGAGGGAGCTGCAATCTTTGAGGAAAAGGAGCAGGAATCGGACATCTCATTTCTTCACTTGGCTTGGACTTGTCAATATCATCACTACTCTTTGATTTTGAAATATCCTTAAGCTTTGGGCCCTTCACAGAAATAGTTTTATCAATAATTTTTCCACTGCGAAGTGTAGTAATAAATTTGACATGTTCAAGATGAGTGTCAGAAGATGAAGAATCACTCACACCATATTGTCCTTGTGGGTTGGGGTGAGCTTGAGCAGGAAATTTACCTTTTTCTTGAATGCTCAATGAAGATGTCAATTTGATGAGAGTGTTCTTAATGTCATTTATGCCTGAGATGTCTGATTATTTATCACTGTCTGGCTTTGCATGAATTGTTGCAAGGTATCCTCAAGGTTATTCTTTGGCGGGGGAGCATATGGAACAAAATTAGAATGTCCTTGAGGTTGTGGGGGTAGTGCAACATTATTACTCCTCTAACTAAAATTTGGGTGATTTCTCCATCCTGGATTGTAAGTCTTAGAATAGGGGGATGAAACAAGCTTTTTAAAAGTGTTTATGGCATTTGCTTGATCATGCAACACCTCCTTAAAAGCTGGAATAGTTGGACATTCATGTGTTAGGTGTCCCATGGTCTCGCAAATGTCACAAACGTTTTCTCTTTTAGGCACAGTTATGATTTCGTGAACTTTCCTTAATTCCATGGCCTTTACTTTTATGGTCAAAGTAGATATTCTTGCACTTAAATCATCTTCATCTTTTAGTTGGTACTTACCACCACCAGAAACTGTAGAAGAAGGCTTGATTTTACTAGAATGTCCTAGAGTATCAGTGGTATCCCAAGATTGGGCATTCTCTGCTAGTAAATCAAAGTACTCAAAAGCTTCATCGGGATCTTTATTCAAAAATTCACCATTACAAATCATCTCTACGAATTGGCGCATTTGAGGAGTCAAACTTTCATAGAAAAAACCAATAACTCGCCAAGATTCATAGCCATGACGTGGACAACAGTTTAACAAATCCTTAAAACGTTCCCAACACTGATAAAAGGTTTTATTTTCTTTTTGAGAATAATTCATGATCTGTCTTATCAAAGAATTTGTTCTATGTGTTGGGAAAAATTTCTTTTAAAATTCAGTTTGCATCTCTTGCTAAGTACTTATTGATCTAGATCTCAATGAATTTAACCATGTTTTTGCCTTATCTTTTAGAGAAAAAGAAAATAACTTCAGCCTTATAGTCTCCTCACTACAGGTTTGGTCAAGAAAGGTAGCACAAACTTCTTCAAATTCTTTAATATGCAAGTAAGAATTTTCAGAGTCAAGGCCATGAAATCTACGAAGTAACGCAATCATACCTAGTTTAAAATTAAAATTATTTGCATTTGGAGGAAAAATAATACAAGACGGAGCACTACTCCTTGTGGGTTGCAAATAATCACGCAAGATTCGGACAGGTTGGGCATTTGAATTTGATTTTCATTACCACCATTATTTGCCATTGTGTTAGGTGTGTGAGGGTATACAAATAAACCAAATTCAGACTCAGAGAGATAACCAAACAATGTATCTGAATCAGAATCAATGCTTACCAACCGACCAAGATGATCACGATACCAAATATGCATGCAACATAAACAAACTTTTTTATTTTTATTTTTTATTTTAAATGTGACAAAACAGTGGCTAATTGTAACAAGGGGGGAAAAAATCAAATAAAAAAAAATGTACCAAACGCACACCAACAAACCCACCACCTAAAAAAAATTTAAATTTTTTGCCCGAAGCAACGGTAACTCTATTTTTTTTTAATATAACAAAACAGTGGCTAATTGCAATAGTGGGAAAATAAATAAATAAATAAAGATTATCACAATCACGCTACCCCACTGTTCCGATGCAACAATAGCACTACTTTTTATTTTTTATTTTTTTAACAAGTAGGATTTGATCCTTTTTTTTTTAAAAAATAAAATTAAATAAAAATAAAATAAAAAGAGTGGAACGAGTTTACCAAAATGGCGAGAAATCGCAATGCAAACCTCCTCGGTACTCTTTCAAACAATGATGCAGGTCCCCAGCAACGGAGCCAAAAACTTGCTGCTACTTTTATATTGCAATCCCAAGTGCAAGATGTCGCGAAGTAATATAACTCTGTGAGTCCGAGGTCAAATCTACAAGGACCAGTTTGTTCAAAATAATTACCGGCCACTCAAACAAAGTAAAGAAAAATATGGTTTTGAATTTT
Organism: Camellia sinensis; assembly: GCF_055761805.1. NCBI lineage: Eukaryota > Viridiplantae > Streptophyta > Magnoliopsida > Ericales > Theaceae > Camellia > Camellia sinensis. The sequence continues at coordinate 175,781,554 of NC_138967.1, forward strand.
TGAAACAGTTGAATAATTGGAGAAAAATAATTAATTAAAAGATAAAATAAGGTGATTATAAAAAGAGTGCTAAGGCATCAAGGATCCTTCACCAGTACTTTCTTTAAAATATTTTAGATTCAATCTATATAACTCAATTGAACCATACACAAAAAGTATTTTCAATTGGAAGGTAAAAACGATTATTCCATATAAAAATTAATATAAAAAAAATTAATTACTTTCACTGATTGATTACACTATAAAAATTTAAATATTTGATTCGCAGGGAATATCAAGCTTCTATCGTGCCCGGAGTCTACAATAGAACAAGATATTATACAGAATAAAAAACTTTTCCCAAATAAATAAATCAATCAATTAAAATAATCTGACATTGAAAACCATGATTGAATCATAAAATGTTTATAAAGAAAACATTAGGGTTTCACCCCTAACCTTAACAAATAAAATTTAGAACATCATCAAAGCAAAAGGAAAATAATATATATTAAAAGGTGCTTTTTTTCCCGAAATTAATTTCCCTCTCCTCAACAGATTAACATGTATTTATAGCGATTGTTGAGGCGTAAATTGAGGCAAGTTCCTAGCAGTTCCAGCATCATCCATCAAATAGGATTTCTTTATTGCTTCATTCATCCAATTGAACCTTGATTCACATGAGATCTTTTTATTGGTTTTGTTGATTTAACGAACCACCTTTCCATTGGCCTCATCATGTTTTTTGCTAAGAATTGAGTTTGACTTCAATTTGCTCTCTCTTTTTCCTTATCATGCCCAATTCTTATCCTTATTGTGAATTATCCTACATAAAGTAAAATTATATCATTAATTCACAATTAAAAATAAAGTGGGGGAATTAATTTAATAAAGGTACCTTAATGATTAAAAATAATAAAATAATTATACATTTTTAACCATTCATCAAGGCACGGTTTGTCTGACGCAAACCCAGCATTTCAAAAAGGCGCTAGATAGATTTTGGCATAAATGGGAAAACAAAAGTTATGAGTACACCATTGGCCCCTCATTTCAAACTTAGTCCTTCGATGTCTCCACACACAGAAGAAGAACAGAAGCATACGACACAAGTTCCATATGCAAATGTAGTTGGTGCATTAATGTATGTTATGGTTTGTGCAAGGCTTGACATCTTACATGCTGTGAGTATGGTAAGCAAATATATGCATGATCATGGAAAAGGTCATTGGCAGGCAGTGAAGTGGATCTTGTGGTACTTACATGGCACAGTTAATATGGGTTTGAAGTTCGAGAGAGATCATAGACTCAGACAGAATCTGGTTGGATATGTGGACTCAGATTATGCTGGTCACTTGGACAAACGCCGGTCAACAATATGATATTTATTTACACTTGCTAAAGGGTCAGTGAGTTGGAGGTCAACACTTCAGTCAACGGTGGCTTTGTTTACTACAGAGGCAGAGTACATGGCAGTGACAGAAGCCTTTAAGGAAGCTATTTGGCTACATGGGTTGATTGAGGACTTGGGTATTGATCAGAAGCACGTTGAGGTGTATTGCAACAGTTAGAGTGCCATTTGTTTGGCAAAGAACCAGGTTCATCATTCCCATACCAAGCACATTGATGTTCCTTTCCATTTCGTCCGAGAAATTGTGAATGAAGGGGATATTTTGCTTCAAAAGATTAGCACTGCAGATAATTCGGCCGATATACTTACAAACGTGGTTTCTGGGATCAGGTTCCAACATTGTTTGGACTTGGTCAATATCTCTCGGAACTAAACACCTTCGGGTGCATGGCAGTGTTGATCGATCACTATGTTGGATAGAGAATTCTCGCCAAGGTGGAGATTTGTTAAAGATTGGCTCTGATTTTCTTTGTCAACAATGGCTGCTGATTAAAGACAAATGAAGAAGCTAAAGATTCAGCCGAGCTACTCCATTGTAGGGTGTTTGATCTTCAGATCCTATTAGTGGCTGCCATAAATGTTGTCAATGGCTTGTTGAAGACTTTGGCTCTCCCATTGCATCTATAAATGGTTAGTGAATGGGAGGGGATCGGTATGGCAATCAGAAGAGAGTGTAAGCAACTAAGTGAGTGTGAGTGTGAGTGTGAGTAAAGTGAGAATATTGTCTCCTCCTCCTCCATTGTTGAATTCTTTGTATTTCTCTCCATATAGTGAAATCCGTTGCCCGTGGACATAGGCGATTTATCGAACCACATAAATCTTTGTGTGTTCTTGCTTGTGTGCTTGTGTGTGTTTGTTTTCTGCCTCCTAAGTAAAACACTGGTTTGATTATAAGATTTTTATAATTTGATTTGGTTTCATATTTTATGAAACAATAAGCATTAGTTTAGCTTAGTTTCATGTTGAAGCTTGCAGAGACACTTTTGCCACAATTGTGGCTAGTTGCACATGCCTTTGGTACTCTACATCATTAACTAGTTGAGCTAAAAAATTAGGCAACTTTTAAATATATTTAAATTTAACTTATTTACATAATAAGTAAATTTTAAACGAATTTTTAACGAGTTAAACACGACTAGATGATTCGTCTTACAGCCCTAGTAACATTATATCTTTGTATTATAGATTAAATTGACACAACAACGATAATTTTGTAGTTAAGTTGACATTAAAAATTTATTATTTATCTATTACATCATAAATTCAAGTTTGGAATACATGGAATAAAAAAAATTAAAAAAAAGGTCCAAAATAGATTACCGAACGCAAAGTTATGACATGTTGAAATTTTAGCACCATATAAATATTAATCTCTATTTTTTAATTTCTAAAACAGATAGATATATGCGTATCCCTTTTTTAATTTTTGTAAAAAAAAATTAAAAGTGCACAGCTAACACAATTACGCATAGAGAATGCACATATTGGTAATAGAGAATGTCCTCATTTAAAAAAAAAAAAATTAAAAGTAATTTAAATGTGCATATGACTACATTATTATGAAACATTAAAAAAACATGGCATGACTAGATTTTAAAAAAATAAAAATAAAAAAACATAATTAATGAAAAAAAAGGTGAAAAAGTTTATGGAAGAATGACTGAATAGCCTATTGACTTTTAATTGTTACCACAAAATTTTATTTTTTATGATGTCTTTATAAAAAAAGTGTCACTAATTATTAGTTTTTTAGTGATAGTTTAAAAAATTTGTTATAGAAAGCATCATTAATTGCCATTTTTTAGTGACAAATTTACAAAATCATCATAGAAAAACGTCACTAATTTTTGTTTTTAGCGACAGAAATAAAAAATATCATTAATTGTTAGCTTTTAGTGACAAATTTATAAAATCATTAATTATTAATTTTTAGGACTTTTTACTCTACTGTCGTTTGGAATGAACTAATTTAGTGCGATTTTTTGGCTATTTTAGTTGTGTTCCAAACTAATTTAGTGTGATTTTTTGGCTACTTTAGTTGTGTTTGAGATAAGTTTTGACCTTGTTTTAGTTGATCTGATAATTGTGAGAGAAAAAATGAATTGATTAATTCAGCAAAAATAACTCATGCCAAATGAAGCCATACAAGTATTAGTGAGACTTAATATTAACCCAAAGTATATTCGTAGATGAAAATACTATACAAATAAAAAACTTACATATAATTTTTATACATAATGATGTGACTCATTGTGAATATTTTATTTCAAAATAATTACCACATTATTCTTATCAAATTTTTTGTATCAATTTTATGTATATTTAGATTACTTTGTAGATTTCTACAATATATTGTTTTGTTTCAATCAAGTTGGGGCAAGAACCTGCAATAACCAACAGAAAAAAAAAAAAAAAAAAAAATTCTAAATCAAAACTATAAGAAAATTCCATAAATAAATATTTTCCTCCCTTGTGTTTGGAATTGAACAATACATGGTAGAGAGACATGAATGTGCGAAATAGGAATCGAAATATGGTTCAATGGTTTCTGCAATCAAATCAAGGGAGGAGAATTGAATTTTTACCCATAATTAACTGGGTCAAGCATGGTTGGAGTTTGGTTTAGGCTACAAAAAAGCAAGAAACAATATTTCAACGTCGCCTTAAAATGATGTTACAATTCCAAACTCGTACAATAAATATATATATATTATATAAAAATAAATTTTAAACAAAATCTAATATTAATAACTTTGTAGTTAAGTTGCCACAAAACTTATTATTAATCCATGACATCATAAGTCCAAGTCCAAGTTTTGTTAAACGCATTTATTTTATTTAAAAAATAAGACTAAATAAATTATATATGTATTATGTAAAAAGATTCAAAAAAAAAAAATTGTAAAAATTCCATTAATTATACAATATTTGTCTTATTTGATCTTATGGGCTAAAATATAAATCTCAACCTCTTAAAAATGAATGAGGATGGGCGGATTGGGCTAGCCATTGGATCGGTGTCCAGCCCACAATCAAATTGGTGACGTGCCAATTTTATTTTATTTTATTTTTTAATCTTTAAATAAAGAATTCATAAAAAAAAAGGAGAGAGTTTGTTAGTAAGATTTCTGTAATAGGTGTATTTAAGCAAGATGTCTCCTTTTTCTCTAGCCAATTCAAGCACTAGGGCGAGTTGTTGAGGGCTCCCGGGATCCAATTAATTTTATATTGGTAGCCAATCCACGATAATTATTCCGTAATTTTAGAGTACGCATACATGATATTTCATAGTATTATAATTAGTGGAGAAGGTGGGATAAGTGAGGTATTGTGTTAGATGATTAAGGAACATGATAGAACATACTGAATAATGATTGGTTAGAGAATACAGGCATGTGATACTTGGAGAAAATTGAATAATTTTTCCCAACAGATAGTGGGATAGGTGCGCATCATGTTGTTGTTTAATTGTGGAGTAGATATACCCTACTATATTGGAGTCCCAATACTATCGTGCAATCATTTTAATGCCTCACTTGATTATAAGCTCACGTTACTATACTCGATATTAAATAAATATAATACAACATTTTACAGAAAGACATATCAAATTATAAAGGGAAAATTACATTGATAGTCCCTATATTTTGTCTAATGTGTCATTTTAGTCCATATACTTTTAAATGTCTCAATTTTGACACTTAATTTTATATTTTGTATCAATTTAGTCCAATTGATAATACCGTAGTGTTTTTGATGAAAAATTATCACTAAATTGGTTAAGGTTAACTCACTAAATTGAGCAAGTTTATAATTTTATCCGTAAAAATATGATATATGACACTTATGTGTGTGTTTTCTATTAGAAAATGTTAACAATTGGAATCAATTGAACTAAATTGAGACAAAAATTATTCAGGGTCAAAATTGAGCCAATTAAAATTATAAGAACCACAATGACCCAATGACCAAAATATAGGGACTACCAGCTTAATTTGCCCAATTATAAATGACCAATATAGGATGACTAAACTCTTTGAATTTGTGAAGTCCCGTTTAATTAACAAACAGCAACACTACCCAATCTCTCAAATTCTGTTCATATAAATTAGACGTACACAGCTCCTTCATATCCATTAGCGGTGCTACAAATTGAATCATATTCACTAAAGTTTTTAGGGCATCTCCAACGGTTCACCAAATTGTTCTCCAAGACTGTTTACTAGTTCACTGGACTCTTAACAAATTGATCAGACAATGCTTTCGTTTGGATTTGCTATGTAGATTATCTAATTTGCATATATGTCTTGATCAAATTAATTTTTTGTATTGAAGAATCTAGTTTCTATTGCTTGTGAAAGTCCTCTTTAAATCAAAGTGCCTCATTGGAGGTTATCCCAAATCATGATTTTTTGAACCAACAAAGAAGGCAGGTAAAAAAAAAAAAAATATGTAGAGGTGGTCATTGGGGGTTGACCAATCAATGTAAATTTTTCATAAATTTTGCCTTTAGGTGGTTCATTCGGGGGGATATATGGCCGGACGTCTGGCCTATCATTCGGTGAGTCAACACTTAACGGCTATGCATAGTAAATTGTCAAAAAGTGCAAGACATTCTCAGTTTGGTAAAAGATTTGAGATGTTCTCAATTTGATATAGCTTTGATAAAATCGTTGGAGACCAAAGAAACGTACTTTTTTACCAAATTTAAATTTGGTGAAGGATTTGGTTAAACGTTGGAGATGGCTTTATGTGGAACATATTGCTATATTTAATCTCATGAGCTAAAGTATAAATCTCAATTCCTTAAAAAATGAAACAGTATGCACAGACTGGGCTAGCCATTAGATCGGTGCCATCTCTACCCACAATCAAATTGATGACATTATTAGATTAAAAACAAAGAATATATATATATATATATATATAAAGTGACAGTTTGTTAGTAGGGTTTCTCTAATAAACGCGGTTAGGGAAGGTGCCCCATTCTTCCCTGACTGTTGGTATCATAAATCTGTAATTATTATTATTATTTATTGCAAGACACATAACACTCTAATACTCACTTAAAGGTTATAAGAAGTTACAAAATATGAAGAAAAAAAAAATGCGTGGAAAAGATAATGGAAAAATAGAAGAACATAGAGTATGAAGTGGAGGAGTTAATAGATCATGAAAAGACGTATGATAAGATAAGAATGAAGATGGAAGAATATGATAGTTATTAGGTAATTTTTTCTACAAATTTGTGCATATAAATAGCCATTAATGGCTGCATTGTAATCATCTAGTTCAAATCAAAGACAATTAATTTCTATTTTTTTTGTCATTTATATTTCCTGCACTTTATTTTATGCACATAGGAGTAGAGGTAATTAATGGTTAGTTTGATTGTTCACTTTCTCCATCTCTCTGATTTTTCTTTTAATTTTTTTTTTTTTACACTTGACAATTTTGAAGTCCTCTTCATGGAGACAGAATAATCGTCAACGCAATTGCTTAATAATTGGCTTGAATTTAATTTGTAAGGATTTTTCAATCCTTATTGGCACGCTCACATTTATGATATTTTCCTTCGTATGAAAAATAAGCCAATAGTTTTTTGGCACGCTCAGTGGGATGTCAAGTGTAAGAAATAAAAAATGAATTGGATTCGTCCATTCCAAATAGTCTAAATGAAATCTTTTGGCATGAACAAAAAATTTTGAATCTTCAAGAAGAGATTCATATTCTTGATGAAACAAACTTTCATATATTACAATATTATTTGGTGGGAGAAAAAAGATAACAGTTAATTGGAGAAATTTATTAATTTGATATGGAAATTCGCCAATGGAATGATGAGTTGTCAATTCTCACTACCAAGTCTTTAACTGAGGCTTTAATGGCCATTATTAGTAAATTTTTCAAAAAAAAAATTTATTGTTAAAAATGGCAAAAGGAAAGAGTTGATTTCATCAATGCTCGGGGGGTCAAAAACTTCATTTTTAAAGAGTCAACTTATGAAAATAATATGGCTAAAAAGAATGTTGTTGAGCCAAACATGGTTTAAAATGATGTTCCATATAAACCTCGGGGGGTTGAAAAGTCCATTCTTAGAGAGTCAAACCATGGAAACATACCTATGGAGAATTTTCATAAACCATTAATGGTTAAAATAGAAAAATAACCCATTAGGGAAGGTGTTTGTTCATCTTTGACCAACCATTGCCATCTTTAAGCGAGTTGGTCGAGCTCTCCACTTTAAACCCAAGTTTCAGTTGAGTTTAAAATAAAAAAACAGCCCATTAAAGAAGGTGTTTATTCATCTCTGACTAACCATTGCCATCTTTAAGCGAGTTGGTCGAGCTCTCCACTTTAATCCCAAGTTTCAATTGAGTTTATGTTGCTAACCAACCCATAGTGGGATGAGTGCACATCATGTTGATGTTTTGTTGTGGAGTAGAGAGAACGGTGCACCCAACCATATTGGAATCCCAGCAACTATCATTCAATCACTTTAATGCCCCACTTGGTTACAAGTTCACGTTAATGAGCTCGGCACTAAGTGAATGCAATACAATATTTTATATAGACATGTAGGATTACTAGACTGTTTGAATTTGTAATGTCCCATGTAAATAACAAACAAAAAATAATATCCAATCTCTTGATATTATGCCTTTAAATTCTAAAAAATAATACAAATTTTCTTTAATTTCAGAATCTGGAGATTAGTCGAGATACACGCAAACTGACCCGGACACCAATTTATTAAAAAATAATAATAGTAAAATCAATATTTAAATTATTATTTTATACATATATATATAATTACCATTACTGAGCTTGGTAACTTAGTTTACTGCCTGAGAGGGTAATTTGTGAACAAATTGGGCCAAGTTATGAAAAGTCTTCTTTGGAAATTAGGCCGCGCAATGGGACGAGAAAAGAGCTGATGTAGCTCGGTCTTGGGCTAAGAAGACACTAGGTCGGTCAGAGATGGGTTGTTAGGGGCTGGACCTAGTTATCTGAAGGTAGTCCTTTATCGGACCGAGACATTGTCAATGGAGAGGGCCGAGCTATGTGTAGCTCGGCAAGGTACAATTTGGTAAATTGGCTTACGGTCACACTGTAACAACCCTCGTCACTGATTACTGATTAGCCGCTGATTACTGCTAAACTGAGACTGATTACGATTGGTAATCGAACTGACTGAAATCCAGAACTGACTGACTGACTGTATCTGTTTAAAAGCATTGTCTATCTGTTTGACTGCCAAATTATCTGTTTATGTCATATGCATTAAACTACAGATTGAAGGCCTTATCGGCGGCCGAATCTGAAATTAATTGATGTTTGTGACCATTGGAATTTATATGATTTTTTTGGCATATTTATCTAAAATGTGATTTAGTATGACTAAATTAGATTAAATAGTGGTCAATTACAAGAGTTGGACTTATTTACTATTCTACCACTTAGTGGCCCACTATATGGACCATCTTTGAATCATATTACACTTCATTCAAAACATTTCCTCAGCTCATTTTGAGAGCATAACCGAACTAGAGAGAGAGAGAGAGGAAATAACTTGATTTCATTGTGATTTGGCTTAGAGAACTTGAAGATTTGAAGTGTAGGTTGCCCATTTGAGCTTCATTTCTTGAACTACAAGACCTAAGGTAGTGTAATTACCCTCTTGTTATGAATTGAGCTTGTTCTTGCATGATTCATGTCAAAAGTAGTGATTTGAGCATAGAACTAGCTTAAGTTGTTGAAATGAAGCTTGATTGTTGCATGCATGTTTATATCGCTAAGTTTTGAGGTTGTAGTTCATAATTCCTCACATGCATGTTCATGTCTTGAGAGTAGATCATGAATTCATCATGTTTTTGGAAGTTTAGACTCATTTGAACTTACTTTGGAGCTTTGAAGTTGATTAAAGCCATGCATGTCACATTTGAGTTGTTGTTCTTGAAACTTGGTTTGAAATCATGTTTAATTGAACTACCTTTGGGCTTTGATTTCTCAAATTGATCTTTGAAACATGTTATACTATGAGTTTTGAAGTGTTTTCCAGAAAATTAGCCCAAAAGGATCGAATTTGATGCATTGGAACTTGATCTGAGCATTGGAGTTCAAATCTGGATTTTCCAGATTTTGGTCTCCCGCTCGAGCGGGGAAAGTGAAGCTCGAGCGGGGAATTCGAGCTCCCAGCATCTTGCACTGTTTTACAGTCCGCTCGAGCGGATTAATGCACGCTCGAGCGGAGACCTTTGTCAGTATGTCCGCTCGAGCGGGGAAACCCACGCTCGAGCGGGAACTCTGATTTTCTGAAAATGTTTTCTGAGTGCATCTTTGCATCCTCTTCCCATTCTAGGCATTCTTAGGCCTAGTTTAAGACATCTTAATGAGGATATAGATGTAGAACACACCGAGGCATTAGGGGTTAAGTTATTATCTTTCCCAACTATGTAGCTTAGTGTGTGTTCGATCTGTTGATTGTGTAGGGTTGACTTCCGAGGAGACGCTCTAGCTTACTATAGCCCAGAACTCTGTGAGTAACATTTGTGTAAAGATATGTTCAAACTGATTATCTTCTGAACAATTAAACTGAACTGTTTCTGAACGGTATTGTTAACTGAATGAATGAATGTATGACCTATATTCTGAACTGTATTGTGGCATCCTTAGCAACTACTGTTATTGACAACTACTGTTACAGAGATCTCTGTCGGTTCCCATGTTGGAACCACTACTGTTTACTGATATGATGGCCATCATTCACTGTTTGGTCTATTAAGACCCGGTCTATTAAGACCTACTGTACTGTTTAGCTACTGGATGTACCACATATGACTGTTATAATCTGTGAAACTTGGAGCAAAGTGCTGCACGGAACTAAGTGCTACAAAGTGAGCCACCTCTAGAATCTGTGCGAGACACCTCTTGAGTCCATAAGAACTGTTACTGTTACTGTTACTGTTACTGTTACTGCTACTGTACTGCTACTGTACTGCTACTGTACTGTTACTGTTACTGCTACTGTACTGCCACTGTACTATTACTGTTACTATTACTGCTACTGTACTGCTACTGTACTGTTACTATATTGTTACCGTTACTGCTACTGTACTGACGCTGCTACTAGTACTGCTAACGGATGTGCCACGTACGATTACTATGATTTCTAAATGACTGTTACGGCATCAATATGAGCCACAAACTGACTGACCGATGTACTGAATCAATGAACTGTTTAAATATTGAAAAGACATTCATCCTAAACCTCTTTACGTATTATGTTATTCACTGGGCTTTAGCTCACTGCTCATATATATATGTAGGTGTTCAGGCACTGGACCGCTGCTAGGAGAGTCAGGCAAGTTTTTGTTTTGTCAGCCAACCACTGTGCCTCACTGTGAGGTTCTAAGCCGTTCAAGCTTCGGCTTTGGGGTGTTTTAATATTCCCTGTCCGTCCCTGTAACTGTTTTGTTTACTGTATAGACTGTATAGACTGTTACTGTACCGTTTAATAGGGATTAGATCCCTGTTCTGAATGATTGTGCATGTATGTGTAGACTGTCACAGCTCATTGGACATTGTTCATTTACTATATTGGCTTCCGCCAGGCCCTGTACTCTGTTTTACTGGTTTACTGTTAGGCAGGCCTTCGGTAATCTCGGATTACTGGCCGGTTACGGTGCTAAACCCATAGGGCCGGGTTTGGGTCGTGACAGAGTGGTATCAGAGCAATACTTAACCACGAGTAATACTGCACACACGTGTCCTAGTGAGCTATGAGATGTCCTAGAAAAGTAATTAGGGCATTGCATGAACATGAGAAGTGTGTGGCCTTGATTTGAATAAATGTGTTAATGTGTTTAAGTATGCAACTGTCTATGCTTATGATTACCGTACTGTCTATGGTGAAATGAACGCAACCTACATGCATACTTAAAGAAGTTAAGTGGTATAACATGCAATGTGAATGTTAATACCGAATATGGAATCTATGGGATTATGGACGTGTGGTAGTAAAGGGTCATGTGACCGTACCTGAGTTGAATTGAAAGCATACACACTTCTGATATAAAATAAAACGTGAAGTCAGTAAGAACCTCTCCTGGATTGATAATCACCCTGTTGTGTGTAAACAAGGGAAAGGGCGAGGATTGTGAACGAAACTGAATCTTCTGATCTGAGGATTAATAGGCTAGAATGAATGATTGAAGCCTTAATCGAAAATCTGAGATAATAAAGGCAGACATATGTGCCTGAACCAACTGAATATGAACTGATGACACTGATAGAGAAACCCAACAAACTGAAACCACCGAAATTTCTGGGAAGTACCGAACCACTGAAACTGAGGCTTGGCTTCAGAAACTGAGAAAATAGGTGAAGTGCTCTTCGAAAAATACTTTCCCCCAATGCATCCAAGATAGGGAAGTATCCGAGTTTGAACAACCTGAGTAAGGTGATAAGAATGTGGTCGAATATGAGGTAAAATTTACCCAGCTAATTCGATAGGCACCCCACATGTTAGATACTGTCTACAAAAGAATAGAAAATAATTGAAGGTGGGCGTGACCTAGATGTGTTTGACTGAATTGACGTGCTAAAACCCAACAAAGCATGTAGATGTCCTGGATGGAGTATTAATGCCTGAGACAACGTAGCAGCATTGAAATATCCAAATCAACATTGTCGACCGAATCAGAAAGAATGAAACGGAAGTAACAGAAAGTGAAAATGACCACTGCGAATGGAAAACCTCGGGCAATAGCCTTGACCAATGATATACCTATCTGTACCGATTGTGGGAAATAACATTAGGGCGTTGCCACCGCCTGTCGGAAACTCGCTTTAGACGAGGACAGGAAGGACACTTGCCTAAATCTTGCCCACAAACTCAACCGAACGATATTGAGTCTAAATCTAGACCCTAGTTCCAGAGAATGCTCGGAACACTGAGATGACTGACACGGGTATTACCTTAACTATGTGTAATTGCCTATACGAACATTTGTGTGGGAATCGTACATTCCTTAATCCGATAAAGACTGTGAACATGCTGACGGAACCAACTGAATTACTGAAATTATGAACCCTATGCTATGAGAATTGTTAGGACTTGTGAACAGCGAGAATTTGCTGAGTTAGGTCCTTGTATCGTATTGCAACAACTGAATGTGAACTATTAAGCATGACCTTTTGAACTGTGCTAGAACTGTTGAACGTGGGAACACCTTATGACTGACTGTAATTCGAGAAATCTGTACAGCTAAGATTCGGACTGAACTATTATATATTGACGGACATCATTAAATGATCGGACCCTTGAACTCGAATTACATACGTGAACTGTTTGTGTGTGGGACTTCTGAAATTAAGAACCCATATTAGCTTGTAAAGATGAACTACTGCGTATGAATTTGCGAACGAATGCTCACATGCTAATTGATTTTAGACTCACACCTGTACCTATGTTCCCATGCTTGTAATACTATTAGGGCTGTCAGGTATGGACTGTGGTTAATGAGTCTTTCGAGATCTACTATTTGATGCGGACTATGTACAACACCGTAACGCCTTATGTTAACAATTACCTATGCTATGAAAACTGTTTGGACTCATGTACATGTTCGTATACCTTTGCTTAAGGATGTTACTAGACTGGGTAGACTTATGACTTGCTACCTTAACTATCGTATCTGGGGAAAGCTATTTTGTATTGTACATTGAACTTATGCATCCGTGTTGGGAATATTAGTGGACTCTGAGAGTGCACATATATGACTGTACCTTTGCTCGGACTGATTGGTGTATAATTTGTTGATAACTTAACCGTTGGGACTATGACTCCAGAATTGTGTGACTGAATAAAGACCCCGACGAATAAACTCTTGACTGTGAATCGTGATCGTGGAAAATTGACATGACTGTTTGAATAGACCTGCGAGCCTATGCTCTAGTGACTGTATGACTGATTTGGAACCCTCGTAGGGCAACTCCCCATTATGTGTCCGAGAATCTCGCGTAATGTATTACTGTATGCCATATGCCTATATGAAAGATTTATTTGGAAGTTGCTATACTGACTGTGATGTTTACCTCTCGATGTGAATAATTGCATTGCCTGTAAACTTAATGGGAGGAACACGTTGTATATGATCTGTATTGCTTCGATATGAATTATAATGATACCAGACCCTGATGTAAGTTTGACAATAAATGGACTCAGACTAATTGCGAAACTACTGACTATGTACTGAAATGACTGGAGTATGAAACTGCTACCTGATCTGATCTGATAGAACCGTGGGTTGATGAAACCCTTTGTGTAACTAATAGAACTTCTGTTTGATACTTATGCTTCGAACTCTTACTTATTATGATTGGGCAGAACTGGCATCTGAAATGACCTAGTCGAACTTTCATCGATTTGACTTGAGAAAACTCTTATTGAGAACTATTACCTGATTTACTTATAATATGGGGAAACTGGGTACATGACATGTGATTACTTACCCGGTATTACCGTTATGATTATGAACTTGTTTGACTAGGGAATGATTGTTTTGGTGATTACCGTGCTTCAGAATTGATGGGATTTATTGACAACGGACTGGTTTTGATTATGAACCCCCACTATCTGGAAGTATATGTAATCAGTATGACTGCTTCTGTATTGATACGTAGTATGATCGAATCTGTAAGGACTGAAACTGATGAATAGTATGTGAATGATTACTTCAGAACTCTGTCTACTGCTACGGAAGTAATGTACAAATTCGCCTTATGTTTCCAATAACTCCCGAATGAACTGGACTGACTGTGGTGGATTACCGAATTAAGGATAAATTGAACAAAGACCAGATGAATAACTCAGAAGTGAATGAATCGAATCTCTGTAACTTAACGGGGGAAATTACTTATGAAATGAGGCCAGTGCAATCTATAACCCCGATAAGTACTTGGTATAAGTGGTGCGATTACTACTACAGTAAAGTTGTGTGCAACTGTATTCATGTTCTGTGTCACGAAATAAGTTTTGTCTCGGAAATACTATATGCTGTTTACTGAATGATTGTTTGATTCCTGATATCTATTCGTGACTCTTAATATTATGTGGTATATGTTAGCTGCCCGGTATTGGAGGTTCCTTATGGAACTTATATCTGTCTGCACTCTGTTACCCATACCGGAGGCCTTGTCATGGGGGCTCAGCATCTGTTCTGTTCTATTACCCGGATTTGGGATTCCTTTATGGAACTGGTCATTCTTGGCCATCATGCATCTGTTCTGTATCTGCCACATCTGTATATGTACTATGTCTGCTATATCTGTAACTATCTGTATCTGTACTATATCTGCCATGTTAGTATCTGTCCTGTAATTGCTTTGGTTGTGCATGTATGTGTAGACTGTCACAGCTCATTGGACATTGTTCATTTACTATATTGGCTTCCGCCAGGCCCTGTACTCTGTTTTACTGGTTTACTGTTAGGCAGGCCTTCGGTAATCTCGGATTACTGGCCGGTTACGGTGCTAAACCCATAGGGCCGGGTTTGGGTCGTGACACACACGGCCCCGAACGATAGGGGAGCGAGATAAGGCAGCTCGGTTAGGAATGTATATCTGAGCATAAGAGAGTGGCCATCTCACTTGGCTTGCAGTGATGAGGGTGTTCTAAGGATAAACATTATATTTGGGCATGAGACTCCTAGAAGGACTCTATTAAGGAAAATTGGAGTCCTACTGGGATTGTGCAAACCATTTCACTTGGTTGGTAGTGAGTAGAGTGTTATCAGGATAGACACTCTTCACTAGGAGTGTGATTCCTAGGAGGACTCTTATAAGGAGAGTTGGAATCCTACTAAGATTGTGCCAGGCAGAATCTATAAAATCTCATGACAGGACCTATGGATAGGTATCTCAATTCTTACTCTAGAATACACAAAGTTTTTGTGTCTATTGTCTATTTACTGACTTAGGTATTGGAGAGGTTTCCGGCACACACCCGCCAGCTAGCTCACGTTTGTGTTTTTAGGTGGCAAAGCGACGATGTTTGAAGGAGTACAAACTTGATCAACAGGATTATACGAGAAGATTATTTCTGTGCTTGTACAAATAGTAAAACCAATATTTAAATTATTATTTTATACCTATATATAATTACCATTATTGAGCTTGGTAACTTAGTTTACTATTATGAGTAAAAATATAAATCCTAATCTCATAAAAAAAAAAATGGGAGGTTCGCCTGCTATTAGCAAAAATTATGCTTACTTCCTATCGACAAGAAAAGAACAACAATTTAAATCAAACAATCAAACAAAAGCAATTAAGCAACTGCATTCTGATTCAAATGCCTTGAAAGTACAAGGATTTCTTTGGAATAAATTACAGTCGACAAGAAAGATGAAGTGAACAAAGTAAACAAATGGTAATTTCAAAATAAAACTACCAAGTTCACAAGGTTACAAAGTACAAGTTGGAAAATAAACTACTCTTAACTTGATAGTCTACTCCTCAAATAAAAACTAAGTTATTGTGCTATTATTGATGCCCTTGATTTGTTTTTACTTGGCCCATTTATACCACATGTTTTGGAATCATTGCATCCTACAAAAGCATTATAAGAAACAACAACAACAACGACAACAATAATAATAATAATAAATGTATATATATGTGGCCATAATTTTATGTTAAAAATAATTTATGGTCTAAATCAACAGAACAAAATCCACAGGCCGTAATTAATAAAATTAGATTTGGCCATAGTTGACAAGCCACAATCAATTACACTAGATTTGACCATAGTCAACGAGTCACAATCGATAGAAAAACAATTTATGGTTCATTGCCTTTTCTCTTTAAAGCAAAACTAAACTTCACAAGCACTGCTACGTGTCCCTCATGAATTGTTGACCCGTATCGACCGGCCATCTTGCCATTTACAAGCACTAAATGCCTCCTGAAAATTGGCCTATCATTCTTTCAACTATTTGTAATTGATCCACTGATTGCCTTCACCACATTGTACATAGTTTGGCCCAAAAAGTAAAATATCTTCAAGCTTCTTTGCCACATATAGCGATCCCGGTTATCCCTTTACTGTTCTGTTGTTTTCCGGACGCGGTTCCATGGAGTTGGTAGTTGTACCTATCGTGTTGTCAACCTTTAAACTCTTTTGTTTGAGTTTTAGAATGTGTTGGGCTTCGTTGTTACAGGTTGGTAGAGCTTTAGCTCCCATTGTTGTTGTCCAGTTTTTGAATGGTCCGCTCGAGCGGGGTTTTCACAGTTTCAGTATTTCGTGCCTCTACAAAACTTCTGCAGATGGGTTTTCTACGCTCGAGCTGGTTTCTTGTGCTCGAGCGGGTCGCGCTCGAGCGGGTAGTACTTTTTGGTGTAAGTTCTGGGAGGGAGAAATCTACGCTCGAGCAGACTGGTTTTCGCGCTCGAGCGGATGTACTTTATTCTTGTGTCTTGGCGCTCGAGCGGGCCTTCTTGAGCTCGAGCATACCTAGGTTTTGTCCTTGACGCTCGAGCGTTGTGTTCTCCGCTCGAGAGAGAGAGTCGTATATCAGTTGGCAGCTAGGCTATTTTAAATCACTTTTTACATTTCCTTTCTCTCTCTTACTTTCTCAAAACCGATTTTTGAGAGCTCCTCACTTTAAAACCTAACTTCTCTCTAGGGTTTGATCTAGTAGGAGTGTTTTCCTCACCTTGAGCCTTTGTAAGAAGTGTGTTGATCATCGAGGGCTACATTTTGATCCGAGAAATTTGGTGTTTGGAGGACTTCTGAGTTTAGCTCTTCTTCTCCTTGAATTCTACATTTGAGGTAGGGATTTCCTTGTTCTTTTTCAATACTTCGTCTATAGATAGACATGTGGTAATTTTGTATTGCATGAAAATCATATCCATGTTGGATTTGTTTGAAATCATGAGAAGGAACCTAGGGTTCGGTGTTTGAAAAATGGTTATATTATCATTGATGGTTGTTTTGGGCTAATTAGAGCGTAAATTAGCATGTTGTGGTTGATAGAAGAAAAAGCCCTAAATTATATTTTGATTGATAAATTAAAATGGATGGTATTTAACCTATGTTGGAAATCTCTATTATTATTGTGAGTTGGGTGAAGGTGTTAATGCCTAAAGGATTAACCACGGTTGTGGAATGGGTTTGAAATGAAGATAATGGACTAATATGAGTTATGGCTTTATTATCCACGGATTTGGTTTTGCGACAACAAAAGGGACGGAGTTGGTTTTGTGAAAACAAAAGGAAACAGAACTTGTTTTGTAAAATGGGAAAAGTATTTTTGAAATACAAATGAAAATTGGATTGTTGTTTCTTGAGTGTTGAACACACACATGTGAAGGATTGTAGCTTTAACTACCATGTTAATGTTGTTGTTGGGTTTGTGGTCTCATAGTAATTGAGTTTTTAATAGATGTACTAAATATTTGCATCTAGAGGTTTTGTCCTTGGTCATCGGTGGAGGATGACACGGTTGTGTTGAATTGTTGTGTATGCATTATACCATTGTTGATGGAACATCGTATATGATGAAGTGTTGAGATACATTATATATGTATGCTTGCTCGGGAGGAGGTAGTTATGTGTTCATATACTTTAACACATTGCTTGTATCTTGATGGTTTGTGTATATGTGTTATACATGTTGATTATGCCCTGTTGTGTTGGGTTGGTAGTGTTATACTTTGCGCTAAAAATCAGAGGTACCGTGACCTTCCAGCTAGTGCCTGGAGAACTGACTGCGCTGAGAATATAAGGCACCATACCCTTCCAGCTAGCGCCTGGTAAACTGGCATGTTGTTGTGAGAGGTGTATCTTTGGCTTACTACGCACATAGCTAGTAGAGTAAAGTTTTGTTGTTGATATTTCAGTGTGTCTAGGAATATCATGGATTGTGTCGGTTACAATTTTGGAGGGCCGAGTTGCCTCGTTGGTTTATCTTATGCATGTTGGTGAGTTGTTATCTCCCTTTTTATAATGGTGCATGTCTAGATTTGATTGTACCGGGAAGAAGCCAAAATGTCATTTTTGTCTTTTGGAATGAGTGAAGGAGAATGAATATTTTAAGGAGATATATGTTTTGAAAAGGCATATCTGTGTATGTTAGGAAAATGGAAAAGAGTAGTGGGCTTAGTGAATTTGTTTCCTAAGGTAATGTTAATGTTGTGAAAGATTGGGAACGGGAATTAATGAAAAGAAAAGAAAATTGAATCGCCAATGGCATTGATTGAAATGGTTGTTTTCAAGAAAAGTTCATACTTATGTACATTTTGTATAAACTGTCACATTACTATTCTAGTATGAGATTGGGTATTCATGATCATAGCTATCTGTATGTTGTTATTGTTGAGGGCCATGTTAAGATCCCTACTGGACTATATGTTCATCCCACTTTGTTGAATCTTTTTCAGATGTTGAGCTGAATGTGTTGCAAGATTTGGATCTTCTGATTTGTTGGCCACGGGGCCTCTTTTATATGGGCGGAATGCCATATGTGTAAAAGGGTTGCACCCTTCTTCTTGATTTGTTGTTAATGATGTAAGCCCAAGAGCAATTTATTATTATACTCATGTTATATTTACTTGCATACGAATGAGAGCAATGTTATTCACTTCTACGAATTGGATATACGAGTTTATTTCCGCATGTTATCTCTGAAATGGAATTAAGTAAATGAAATTGGTAATACTTCGAGTAATAAAATGTGGGGCGTGACACCACATGTCATAAGCAGCTTTTCATTTCTTGTTGATAGAAGAGTTACAAAAATGGTGTAAACAATGCCCCCTAACTCTTTAAGAATGAGACTTACTCGAATTTTTGAAGAGTTATAAAATCAAAATTAAATTGATGGTAGCCCTTTCAACAAACAAACATATATAAAATATATGTTTTGGATCAAGAAATCTGGTGGTCAAAAGCCATACATACGCCAAAGTAGAATTGTTATAGCGATCCCGGTATTCCCTGTTGTTATTGAACTGTAATCCGGACTTGGTTCCGTAGGTTTGTTGTTGTCTTATCCTCTTTTCTATCCCTTACTCTTTGTCTTAGAGTTTTGGGTTGTGTTGGACTTGTTGGGAATAAGTTGGTTATGTTTTAGAACTTAGAATCTTTGCCCAGTTTTTGGCCTCTCCGCTCGAGCGGGGGTTTCAGCGCTCGAGCGGGAAAATCACCTTCCCAGTATTTCCTCTGTAGTGTTGGACGCTTGAGCGTGAGGCTTGACGCTCGAGCGGGAGTTTGTGTGTGACGCTCGAGCGGGGAGTTCGACGCTCGAGCGGGTCGATCTGTATAACACACCGAGATTCAGCTTTTTGAGTCACTTTTTGATTTCCTTTCTCTCTCTTACTTTTCCGAAAAGCCATTGGAGAGCACCTCACTCTAAAACCTAACTTCTCTCTTAGGATTGATCTAGCTAGAGTGCTTTCCTCACCTTGGGCCTTTGTAAGAAGTGTGTTGATCGTCGAGGGCTTCGTTGTGATCCAAGAAATTTGGGATTTGGAGCACTTTGATTTTGGGACATCTTCTCCTTTTGAGTTCTCCAATTGAGGTAGGGATTCTCCTTGTTCTTTTTCAATACTCCGTCTACAGATAGACATGTGGTAATTTTTGTATTGCATGAAAATTGTATCACGTTGGGTTTGTTTGAAAATCATGAAATAAACCTAGGGTTGGTTGTGTAGAGAATGGGTTGGCTTCATTGATTGTTGTCTTGGCTAAAATAAATATAAATTAGCATGTTGTAGTTAAATGAGGAAAAGCCCTAAATTATATTTTGGTTGAGTAAATTATAATGGGGGTTTGTTGACCATTGTTGTGTGTAAATCTCTTTTGTCAAATGAGTGTGGTAAGGGTGTTAATACCTAAAGGATTAACCATGGCTTGGGAATTGATTTTATGGAAACAAGATTAGTGGAGTTGGTTTTGTGATAACAAAAAGGAAATGGAATCATTTTTGTGAAAATGAGGGAAGTGTTTTCGAAATAAGTTTGAGAATTGGATTGTGGTATCTTGAGTGTTGAACACACATGTAGAAGTTGTATCTTTAACTATCATGTTAATATTGTTGTTGGGTTCGTGATTCATGATATTTGAGTCTTTTAATAGATGTACTAACTATATGCATCTAGAGGTTTTGTCCTTGGTCATCGGTGGAGGATGACACGGTTGTGTAGAATTGTCGGGTATGCATTGTGCCATTGATTAATTGAACATCGTATGTGATGAAGTGCTAGATACATTATATATATGTATATTTGCTCGGAAGGAGATAGTCATGTGTTCATATATTTTAACACATTGCTGGTGTCTTGATAGTTTATGTATATGCATTATACATGTTGGTTATGCCTTGATGTACTGTGATTGTTGGTGTTATACCCCGCGCTTATAATCAAAGGTACCATTACCTTCCAGCTAGCGCCTGGAGAACTGACTACGCTAATAATCGAAGGTACCATACCCCTCCAGCTAGCGCCTGGTAAACTGGCTTGTTGTTAATGTTGTTGAGTGGGGTGTATTGTTGGCTTACTACGCACATAGCTAGTAGAGTGAAATGGGATTGTTGTTGTTTCGTTGTAACTGAAAATATCATGGATTTGATTGGTTACAGTTCGGAGGACCGAGTTGCTCCATTGGTTGATTGTATACATGTTGGTGGGTCGTAAATTTATATTTTTACAAAGATATGCATGTATAGTTATGATAGAAATGGAAACGAACCAAAATGTCTTTTTGGTCTTTTGGAAAGTGTGGAGAAGAACGAATGTTTTATAGATAAACATGTTTGAAAAAGTACATCTGAGTATGTATAGGAAATGGAAGAGGGTATCGGGCTTGGTGAGATTATTTCCTAAGTATTTGTTAATGTTATGAAAGATTGGGAATGGGGATAAATGAAAGGAAAAAGGAAAGACAAACCACTTGTAGCGTTGAATGAAACGGTTGTTTTCGAGAAAAGTTTATACATATATATTTTGTATAAACGGTCACATTACTATTCTAGTACAAGAATGAGTGTTCATGATCATAGCTATCTGTAAGTTGTTATTGTTGAGGATCATGTTGAGTTCCCTACTGGACTATATGTTCATCCCACGTTGTTGAATCTTTTTCAGGTATTAAGCAGGTTGAGCTGCAAGATTTGGATCTATTTATTTACTGGCCACGGGGCCTCAGTTATGTTTGCGGAATGCCATTGTTGTAAAAGGGTTACACCCTTCTTCTTGTATCTTAAGTGATGTAAGCCCAAGGGCAATTTAATAAGTATGTTCATGTAATATTTACTTTGCATACGAATGAGAGTATTGTTAATCACTTCTACGGATTTAATGTATGAGTTTATTTTCCGTATGTTATCCTTGAAATTGAATTAAGTTAATGAATTTGGTAATGACTTCGAGTAATAAAAAGTGGGGCGTGACAATTGTCGATAATCCGATGCTTTTGTTATTAATGATCATATGTCACTTAATTGACACCACTACAACAACCCACCTAATCCAAGTGAACTACGTCACACTTTGACAGAATAGATGGTTGTTATTTGTGCTTATAGAATACAAAGCATGTGACTAGCCATAACAGAATAGCCATTGTCTAAATTTCTTTGTATAATACTTTTGAATATATATATTTTCCAAACAATGTTGGTTCATTAACCACCAATTAAAATTGAGTTTTGATGTGATCTACAAATCCAAAAAAGATTTTGAATAACAAAAGCTATAGCATAGTGGCCTTAAAAACTCATACATCACATCTTGAATAATGTCAAAGATCTTGAATAATGTCAAAGATTTTAAATTCATGAACATTTGATTGTTCATAATTTTCAGCCATAGTTGGCTTGAAATCAAACTTTTTAACCACATTGTTTGCATCGCTCTTTGAACTAAGATCTGCAAAAAAAAAAAAAATGACTGATTTTTCCTTTCATACATTAATGGGTTGGAAATATTTTTTGATAACTTAAAAAATATTTCTTTCTTGTGAAATTGCCCCCTGCCATGGAATTTTTTATTATTATGGCCTTTTGTTTTTTCACCCATATGAATTAACTTTTTTCTCATTCACCACCGTTGAAGGCACATGAAGAATAACTAAAAAGTCACAAATTTTGGCTTCTGTAAGAATTTTCAATGTTTCCCTCCATTGATGAATTTCGATCTCAAAATGGTCAATTTGATCATTAAGCTGACCAATCACTCTATCAAAATGATTTCATGTTTCTCACCTCAAATAATCTGACAATGGTGCTATTGTTTGAAATTTTTGCCAATCAAGATAATCATTTTTTTTTTGTAAATATAAAATTTCATTTTCACGCCCACACATTTCATCTTCACAAAACCAAATCATTTCATCTATTTTTCTCGACATGTCATTTTATGAAAATCCACCCATTGGAACATCATGTGTCTGTTTTTTTATACCGTATTTCAGATCTTCTTGTACTTCATCTTACCTTCGAATTCTTGTGAGAAACAATAATAATAATAAATGTATATATGTGGCCATAATTTTATGTTAAAAATAATTTATGGTTTAAATTGATAGATCAAAATCCACAAACTACAATTAATAAAATTAGATTTGGTCATAATTGACAAGTCACAGTAGATTTGGCCATAGTCGATAGGCCACAATTGACCAAAAAATAAATTATAGTTCATTGTTTTTTCTCTTTAAAGCAAGACTGAACTTCACAAGCAGTGCTACGTGTCCCTTATAAATTGTTGACCCATATCGACTGGCCATCTGGCAATTTACAAGCACTAAATGTTTCCTGAAAATTGGCCCATCATTCTTTCAACTACTTGTAATTAATCCACTTATTGTCTTTACCACATTGCACATACTTTGGCCTAAGAAGTAAAGCATCTTCAAGCTTTTTTGCCATATATCATAAGCAAATTTTCATTTTCTGTTAACAGAAAAATTACAAAAATGGATGCAAACACCTAACCTACCTAAAATCAAATTCATGACATGTACTTTTTTTCTATTAAAAAAAAAAAAAAAGCCTTGATTGCTTGACAATTTTTTTTTTTTTCCTTTTTTATTCCCTCGTATTTTTAAGAATTGATAGAAAAAAGTGAGGCTCCGTTTGGTGGAGCTTTCAAAATCTAGTTCCACACTCACTTTTGAGTGTGGTGTTTGTTTAGGGTTTTTAAATCATAATTCTACACTCATTTCTCAAAACTCAATTCAAAACATAATCATTACTTTTCAAAACTCATAACCAAACACATAATTCAAAACTCTTTTCAAAACTCCATTCAAATCAATATTTTAAAAATATTTTAATTTTGTTAAGATTTTAAATATTTTAATATTTAAATATGTTACGATTTTTTTAATTTTTTAATTTTTTTAATTTTTTGAATATTTTTAAATATTACGATTTTAATTTTTTAAATTTTAAAATATTTTATAAAAATAAATTCAAACTCTATTTTATAAAAATATTTTTAAATATTTTAATTTTTTTGTTATGTATTTGGTTACGATTTGAGTGTAGAATTGTCAAAGTAGTATAGAGTTTCGAGTTATGTGTTTGGTTATGAGTTTTAAAAATAATTTTTTAATTGAGTTTTGTTTTATGTGTTTGGTTACGATTTAAGTGTAGAGTTGTTTTTAAATTTAAAATATTAAAATTTTAAATTATTTTAATTATTTAAATATTTAAATTATTTAAATTTTTACGATTTAAAATTCTTGAATATTTATTTTAATTTTTTACTTATTAAATTTTTTAGATTATTTAAATTATTTAAATATTTATGATTTAAATTTTTTGAATATTTATTTTGAAAAAAAATTATTTCCTTTGTAGTATTTTCATTTAAAAAATTGATTAATGTTATTTTTTGTTAATAATAAATTTTTTAATTGAATTTTAAAAAGAGTTTGGTTATGAGTGTTGATCAAAATTTTCAATAATGTGAAAGTAATGTGTTTTGTTATGAGTTATAACAATTTGAATTAAGTTTTGAAAACTCTTTTCAAAACTCATAACCAAACAAGTTTTCTTACTTCACATGTCAAATCAAACTTTCAAAACTCAATTCTACACTCAATTCCACACTCAATTCAACACTTTATTCAAAAACCATAACCAAACAAATTTTCTACACTCAAATCATAATTCTAAAACACACAAACTCAAAATACAACTCATATTCTCAAATCATAGTTACAAAGCTCTACCAAACGGAGCCTGAGTTTCTCGGTAAGGTTTCTCTAAGAAAAATATTTAGTAGTTCAAATCTGTATAACTTGAATAACTCAAATATATCAAAATGATATTATTTTTAAACATTTAAACTATTGGAATCATAAAAATTCAAACTATTTCTCCAAACAGTACGGTTTAGCTCCTTTCATCTCTGACCAATCATTGCATCTTTAAGTGAATTGGTGGGACCCTTCACTTTAACCCTAAGGTTCACAATTATTGATTTTAAATTGCTACCAATCATTGTATCTTTAAACAAATTGCTCCACTTTAACCCCAAGATTGACAATTGATTTTAAATTCCTACCAACCAATGGTATGGTGCGCATCATATTCATTGTTTATTTGTGGAGTACCCAAGATTCTTGCGGGGCAGAGAAAACGGCGCACCCTGCCATTTTGGAGTCCTACGCCCTAACATTCAATCATTTTAATGTCCTCACTTAGTTACGAATAAAATTATAAATAAATCTAACTGTTCATAGATAAGTTCAGCTCAATTTATTAAGAGTTTAATTCGATTCGGTTCGATTTTTTAGTAAATAAATCAAATTTAAATTCAAATATTAACCTCCTTTAATAAATAAATCGAGATAGAATTCGCATAAGTTCGATTCGTTAAACTTGACTGATTTATTTTATTTAAATTATATAATAAATCTATTATTTATATATTAAATAATATATAAATATATAAATAATAATATAAATACATTATTTATATATTAAAAAATATTAAAAAAAAGTTGTCGAGCCAAGCTTAAGCACAGTTCATTCTCGAGCTGAACTTGAATTTAATAAACGAGTTCGATAAATAAACGAGTAAAGTTCGAGCTCAATAAAGTTTGACTCGGCTCGATTAGTTTACAGTCGTAATTACAAACTCACATTATTGAGTTCCGCACTAAACAAATGCAATTCAATATTTTATAAAAAGGAATATTAAGTTATAAATGATCAATGTGGAATCACTAAATTATATGAATTTGTAATGTCTCGTGTGTACATAAATTTCCAAAAATATATAAACATATTCCTAGGACGTGCAGATCTTATTTTCTGCTGTGCTTATTACTTTGCAGGAACTTGTTTTTGTTCCCTACAATAATCAATGGTAAAGAAAAAAGAGAACATTTCTTACATTATTTTAAATAAAACTACATCAAAACTACAAGAAAATTTTAAAAAATAAATATTTTCTTTTGTAATGTATCATAATCAAAAAAAATTTAGGTACATCCGAAATTTATGCGACTGGGGTTAAAGCTCCCAAAATTCCCAATTCTCAGCCTGCATTCACATCCATGTTGCAAAACTATGTTCGCTGAGGGGTCAAGTTGTGTTTGAAATTTGAACAGTACATCACAGAAAGATCAACGTAGATGATGCGTGAAATTGGAATTGAACCAAGGGCATATTGACTAATATTCATCACCAAAAGACCAATGTACATCACACAAAGATCAATTTCTGCAAATTAAAAGTAGGGGACTATTCAAGCGCATAAAATGGACAAATATACTAGAGTAATTATATTTGAGTTGACATAAAAAAAAAAAAAAATACTTAGCACACTTACGTTGTGTTTGGTTAGGGGATTTGAGGAGGGATTTGGAAAGGAAAATGGAAAAGATGTATGAAACTAGGTGACATATAAGTATTTTTATTCATATTTCACCTACATTTTTCATTTTCCTTTTCAAATTCTTCAATCAAACACAACATTAATAAACGAGTCAAAAAAATTGAAATTGTATTCGCCAAAAAAAAAAAAAAAAAAAAATGGAATTGAAATGAATTCACAAAAAAAGTGATAGTTTGTTAGTAGGGTTTTTCCAATAGGTGCGGTTGACCAACCATTGGCATCTTTAAGGGAGTCGGTGGAGCCCTCCACTTTAGCTCCGAAATTCATTTGATTTTCTATTGCTAGCCAACCCCATGGTGGGATGGGTGCACACCATATTGACGTGTTTCTCTAGAGTAGAAGGAACGGTGCACCATACCATATTGGAATTCCAACACTATCATGGAATCACTTTGATGCTCCACTTGGTTACAAACCCACATTATTGAGCTCGGCACTAAGTAAAAGCAATACAATATTTTCTGCAGGGGAAAGTTTATAGTATATTTTATTAAAAAATATACGGTACATAGGAAATTAATAATTAAGATTGAATCACATTATTAAAAATGGCTTGTTAAACATACCACTTTTTATAGTTATGAGTCAAAATTATATTTTTTCATAACTATAATCAAATTGATCATAACTTAGTCATAACCATATCTTATAATTAACACTATTTTGTTCATAACTAATATCACATATTTCATAATCACATCTCATAACCAATACTATTTTGTTCATAACTAATATCATATATTTCATAACTATAATCACATATCTCATAATCACATCTCATAACCAACTCCTTTTAGTCATAACCAACATCACATATTTCATAACCACTAGTCACACATATCTCATAACCACTAGTCACATATCTCATAACTAACACCCTTTTATTCATAACCACACCACTTTGATCATAACCAATATTACATATCTCATAACTATTGATCACATATCTCATAATTATTATCCACATGAATCATAACCACATCTCATAACCAACCCCTTTGAGTCATAACCAACATCACATATCTCATAATCACTAGTCACATATCTTATAACTAACAACCCTTTTGCTCATAATCACACCACTTTGATCATAACCAATATCTCATATCTTATAACCACTAACACATGTAGCATGACCAAACACCATTTGACACCACTTTGCTCATAACCAAAATCACATATCTTATAATCACTAATCAAATATCTCATAACTATTACTCACATATCTCATAACCAACATCACATATATTATAACTACTAATCACATATCTCATAACCATACCACTTTGATCATAAGCAATATTACATATCTCATAACCACCAATCATATATCTCATAACCAAACACCCTTTGACTTATAACTACACCACTCTGGTCATAATCAAAATCACATATCTAATAATCACTAATCATATATCTCATAACCTTTACCCACTTATGTCATAATCAACGCATTTGTCTCATAACCAACATCACATATATCATAACCACTAATCACATATCTCATAACCATTACTCACATATAGGGGTGTAAATTTGGCCCACGAGCTCGCAGCACACCCCAAGTCCAGTCGCACATTAGGTGGGCCCAACCTGGCCTGAGCCTAAGCCCAACCTAAAACCCTGGGCTATGTGTTCTAGAGCCCGGCCTGACTCTGGTGTGTTATGGAGTGTGACCTATCTCGTGAGCTCGATCCGAAATTTTTTTCCCCATCTGGCAGACCCAACGCCAACGGTTCCCTGCCCCTGTTAGTGCAACGGTCAAAAATTTTTTAAAAAATTGAAACAAACATATAATCGTTAATTCCACCAATAGCCAATTTTATTTTATTTTTATTTATATATATATAAATTAACCCCTCCCTTCCAAATCCTATAAATACTATCCATCTCTTATTTTATTTCTCACAAACAAATCTATCTCTCAAACTCTCATTATCTCTGAACTGTCATCCCTGAGTGATAATTGTAATTGATCACCTATTTCTATTTTAGATTTATTTTTAGTCATAGTATCTTTATTAAATATAATAGAAATAGTAATATACAAACGATATACTTTTTAAAATATCTATATACACTTATAGACATATATATATAATTTAACTAAATTTTAATAAAAAATATGTTGAAAAAAATTATTTATGATGTGATTTTATTTTGTTCTACTAAATAAATTTTCTTCTAAATTTTTTTCCCCAACTTTTCTTCGTTTTTTTCTCTACTCTATTTTCTTTCCATTGATTTGTCCTAGTTGTGCCTGAACTCTCTCTATTTCTTACTCAGACTTCTCTATTTCGCTCAAATTATCGAACAACCATTGTTGATAGTTTTTTCTCACTGGATTCTTCCTCTCTCTACTCCTGTGTCTCTGTAATAGATCCTTGAACTCGTCGCTACTCTCTTTGTCTATTTCAACAATATTCATTCTGGTGATATTTCTCTATCTAGTAAATGCATCTATCTCAAAACTCTAGCTCTTTCACATTAATATGTTATACATGCACAAACCTTTGGCTGTAGTTATGATTTGAAAGGTTTTGTTATCATCAATTTGTACATGTGTTATAGAACTGTTGAAAAATGAATATTATGCATTTTGTTGTACTGTTCTGCTATCTCAGTCCTCTTCATCCCTCAAGCATCTCTCTCTTTCTTTACTGTCATTGTAGATATTTCCGATGTTTCTTATCGGAAACAACAACACCTTTGACGTCATTTTCATAGGTGATAAGCCCGTTCAGTCTCTCTTTCTCATATTCCCTTTCCTCTCGCTTTACTAGTTAATCTTCTCTAACTCTCATTTTTTGTTCTAGGGCTTAAAGTTGTTGATTAAATTATTTAATGATTGTCATTATATTTTGTTTTCTCTATATTATGAGAGATCCCGATTGGTGATTCTAAGATTTTTAGTGACTTGTTTAGTCATTTTATGATAATTGTTATGAAACTTTGTTGCTTGATTACAATATTTGTGGTTTATAAAAAATTTGGATATTTTTGCTACTTCAATTAGTTGTGTTGTTACGCATTTTGTGATTGATGTTATGAAATTTTTTGGGTTGGTTATGACATTTGTGAATTGTGAAAATTTGATTGTTTTTATTATGGCAATTAGTGGTGCAGTTACATATTTTGTAGTTAATGTTATTAAATTTTGTGAGTTGATTATGACATTTGTAGTTTTTAAAATTTTTAGATGTTTTTGTTACACCAATTAGTGGATAGTTACATAATTTGTGGTTAATGTTACGAAATTTTGGGAATTAGTTACGACATTTGTGATTTTCTATAATTTTAAACAATTTTGTTATGCCAATTAGTGATGGCGTTATGTATTTTGTGTTATATATTACAAAACTTTGTGACTTGATTATGATATTTGTGGTTTCTAAAATTTTAAATATTTTTATTACGCCAATTAATGGTGTGATTATACATTTTGTAGTTGATGAGTAAAATAGTCTTTTTTATTAATTTTACTTAATAAAAATAGATGACGGATTTATATTAAAAATAAATAAAAAAATTTAAGTATGAATTGACAAAATTATAAATTAATAATTTATTTTATTATAAGAATATTCATAAATGTTTTAATTCTATTTTTTATAATGATTATTACTTAATTTCGGCCCCATTTTCTCCAAAAATTTGGAACAAACATCCAAATTTTGTCAAAATCAAGATTCCCTCATTAATTGGTTTTGACAAATCCTTAGACCCTTTCTTTAGCCCAAACGCGCGCGCGCGAGAGAGAGAGAGAGAGAGATAGAGAGAGTAATTTCTGAACTTGGGATGTGCTGTGAGCTCGTAGGCCAAATTTACACCTCTATATGTAAGTAATGGTTATGAGATATGTGATCAGTGATTATGATATATGTGATGTTGGTTATGAGGCAAATCATATTGGTTATGAAATGTGGTTATCACATAAGTGGTTAAAGGTTATGAGATATATGATTGGTGATTATCAGATATGTGATTTTGGTTATGAGCAGAGTGATGTAGTTATAAGTCAAAGGGTGTTTGGTTATGAGATATGTGATTAGTGGTTATGAGATATGTAATGTTGGTTATGATCAAAGTGGTGTGGTTATGAGATATGTGATTAATAGTTATGATATATGTGATGTTGGTTATGAGATATGTGGGTAATGGTTATGAGATATTTGATTAGTGATTATAAGATATGTGATTTTGATTATGAGCAAAGTGGTGTTAAAGGGTATTTGGTTATGCTATATGTGTTAGTGGTTATGAGATATGAGATATTGATTATGATCAAAGTGGTGTAGTTATGAGCAAAAGGGTTGTTAGTTATCATATATATGACTAGTGGTTATGAGATATGTGATGTTGGTTATGACTCAAAGGGATTGGTTATGATTCATGTGGGTAATATTTATGAGATATGTGATCAATGATTATGAACAAAGTGGTGTGGTTATGAGTAAAATGGTGTTAGTTATGAGATATGTGACTAGTGGTTATGAGATATGTGATGTTGGTTATAAAAAAAAGGTGTTGGCTATGAGATATGTGACTAGTGATTATGAGATATGTGATGCTGGTTATAAGATATGTGATGTTGGGACCCCTGGACTCCTCTGATTTCCTTTGCCTTTTTTTTGGTAACCGGTTACGCCGGTTTCCAATTCAAAATTAAATTATTAAAATAATTTAGTTATGTGGTAGTTATGAGATAATATGGTATGTATGAATAACTAAATATAACTAAGTTATGAGCTAATATGATAATGATTATGATCTATATGATATTAGTTATTACATATCCTCATAACTGATGTACAATACATCCAAATGTACCATAGCATCACCCTTAAGTTATAAATAATCAATGTGGGATCATTAAACTGGTTGAATTTATAAAGTCCCATGTAAATAACAAACAAATAAGATTCAATCTCTCGATTTTGTGCATATAAATTTCCAAAAATAGCACATATCTTATCTGTGATGTTTTATTAGTTTGTAAACTATTGTTTTGTTTCAATCAAGGTTAGGGCAGAGGACATGTAATAACCAACATAATAAAATTAAAAAAATCTTATGATTTTTTTGATAAATCTCATCAAATTTATAAGAAAATTCAATAAAGAAAAATTTTTCTCTATAATGAAACATGATGAATCTAAGTTGTGTTTGGAATTGAACTATCATGGCAGAGATAGATGAATGTACATAATGTGCGTGAAATAGGAATTGAATTATGGTTAAGTGGTTTCTGCAATTGATTGGAAAGAAAATAATTGAATTAATACTCACAATTACGAGTTTCCAGTAAGGTTTAGACTAGGAAAAAAAGAGAGAGAAAATGTGAATCTGTTGGCACTAAAATTTATTTTCTCTGTCGAATAAACATAACAAATACAGAGGGCTGATCCAAGGGATGCTAGGAGTGAAAACCATAAGTTTACAGTGGGAAATGGACCCTAGAAGGCAGAACAAGTGACAGTTGAAGCCATTTAAAGAGCAGATGTGGCATATGCAGAGCTCTTTTGTCGATTCATCTGGTAGTGTAATAGGATGTGGCCAAACGTGGTCCCTGAATCAGGCCTTGAAGTTAGGCATGGGCACGTGGTTCATTTGCAAGAGAAAGAGGAGGCTGCAGTAGAGAGGTAGTTGTGCAAGAAGTGGGGGCAACCTGTTCCATGGTGGGACACGTGTCAGCAAAGAAGTAACAGGGCCAGTGGCATAAAAGCTTGGAATTCGAAGGAGAAAAGATCAATCAAACTCACAACCCATTTGGAATTAGGAGTAATTTAACGTAGTTAACAATAATTTCTATATTTAGGAGTAGTCTGTTTATATTTTAGTCTATGTAGCCAAATTTTCCTCTGTCGATTGTCATGCACATTGAACTTGTAATTTAATTCTTGTAATTAAGTGACAAGTTTACTTGTTCTTTAATCAATTTTCAATTTATTCGCATTTGTTTCTTCGCATTACAACCTCCAAAGAAGTCTTTGAATCTGTCAAGGCATAGGACACCAACCATAATTGCTTGATCTGTTCTTTGTTTGTGAAATTTTGGTTGTTCTATCAAATCTCCTCTGTCGATTTGAGCCAAACCAGATTTTTGATAACATATTTTGGCACGTCTAGTGGGACCTGTCTAATTTGGAGTGATGGCTAGGAAGAAATAGCATGAAGTCTTTAAAGACCTTGAGAAAAGGGTTGAAGATGGAGAAGGGCTGAAAGATGTGCTTGAAGGTGTGCAAGACAACCTAGCTGATGGTCATTCAGTGGCCAGGTAGAAAATAGGCCAAGGAAATGTCCAAAATATGGCCATTCTAGTTGCCCTCGTGTAGATCCAAGAAGGGCTCTTCTGTTGCACACTCAGCAAACAATTGGTTCCATGACTGCATTTGAGAACCAAGTGATGATAGATAACTTGCTGTCTTTGTTTGAGAAAGCCAACATCAAGCCTAGCCAATCAAGAAGGATTGGAGATGAAACTCAAGTAAATAAAGCACAATTTATACCACTTGTAACCCCTCAACAACATGAAAATGTAAATGAACCTGTGTCACTTTATAGGCCTCCCACACTCCAAGAAAGATATGAAGAGGGGATGACCATAAATCCTATGTTTGAGAGAGAATACCCCGCAAACTCAGTGTTTGATCATAACTCAAATAATATGGGAATGAGACCTGGGGGGGCAACTAAGGCCACAAGTGTATGATACTCCTGCATATGGTATTCCTACATCTGATGGGCCTAGTTTCCAGGACCATAGAAATAGGCCAATGAATCAAGTAAGGCCTCAGAATGCACAGGAACATATCATACAATAACCCTATTATGAGCCTAACATAATGCATCCAAGGCCTAGAGGGCCTGGTCCTCCTTTTCCTTACTTCCAACTAGAAGTTCAAGAAAGGAGACAGCAACAACAATATTTAGACCTTCAGGTCAATAATAGGCAGCAAGTAATGAACATCATACAAGAAATGTATGGTCTAGGCTTAAGAAGGCCAAATAGACCAATGTTTAGGAGTCCTTACCCTCGATGGGTGGAAACAACTCCCATTCCAAGAAACTATAGGATTCCTGAGTTTACTCTGTTTACTGGGGAAGAGAGACAGTCAACTATAGAACATGTAGGTAGGTTTATTCTCCAGTGTTAAAACTAAAACTTTTTCCTCATTCTTTATCAAAAGTGGCATTTACATGGTTTATTAACTTGCTAAAAAATTCTGTCCATACTTGGCAAGAGATGGAGAGTCAGTTTCATGCCCAGTTCTTTAGAACTGAGCCTGAAGTGACAATGGTGGATTTGTCAAAATTTAAACAAAGGCAAGGAGAAAGTGCAGAATAGTACATCAACAGGTTTAAAAAAGCAAAAAATAGATGTCATGTGTACATGCCTGAAATAGAAGTTAAAAGATTAGCCCAGAATGGTTTAGACTTTGAACTTAGGAAAAAGTTTGAAGGCATGATGTTAAGAGACTTGTTTGAGTTATCTTCAAGGGCAACTAGTTATGAGGTCCTTCTCAGAGAGGAGCAGCAGAGAAATGCAACCTCTTTAGGAACTTATTATCAAGAGGTTGAATTTGATATTGATATCGACATAGATGTTGCTCAAGTAATAGGTAAAAAACCTGTGGTTTGTGAAACATTAAGGAAAGCTGACAAACCTGTAAGTATGCAGCAACAGAGCCAACCAAAAAGAATGTGGTTGTGTCACATAGGCAGCATTCTTTTGATTTATGAAAAGCAGATGCACTATTTGATGAATTATTAGCAAATAAATTTTTAACTTTGACTCCAGGCCACAACATTCCCAAAGAAAGGGATAGGGTTGGCAAGGAGTATTGTAAATGGCATAATTCTTTCAGGCATTCCACTAATAACTGTGTCACATTTTGCGATTGTGTGCAGGATTTGATTCAAAAGGGAATGTTGAAGTATGTTGAAAAAGATAAAGGGGTCATAGCAGTTGATGATGATCCATTTCCCAACATTACGGAAATCAATATGGTAGCAACTGATTTTCAGTCGAATGATCAGAAGAAGAAAGGGAAAAATCCTAGAGTTCTCTTTTTAGAGTTAGAAAAAACTTCACAAGGAAAGAATGGAGAAAATGGCAAAAGAAGCAAAAGGGAAAAGAGTTCAGGAAGAATCTAGTGAGAGGTTCATTTGTTTCAGATGAAAAGGCTAAGGCCATTATGATTAATGGAATTCAAAAAATTGGAAAGGATGTTGGCCTGAGATTTAACACTATTGGTAGTGGTGATTTGCAGATTTTTGATAATGATTGTCTGTTTTATGATGGGACAGATCCAGGAATATTTGGTCCTGTAGAAAGCTATGGCAAGGATGATGCTCCATTTTTATTCCAAGGAGCTCCTGTTCATCCATGTTTTGGTGGATCAAGCAATGTGAAGGCTATGCTCAAACAACATAAGGGTGCTAAGCCCTATGGAAATCCAAGAGTTGTGACTAGGCCATTTAGTGGCCAGCAACAGCAATCTGGTTCATTACATAGTAGTCATCAACAGGTTGAAAGGCTATATGGAGGGCATCAACAGTTTGTAAGACCATTTAGAGGATTTCAACAGCAACATCATGGCCCAAGAATGAGGCCAGAAATGCAATCAAATCAACCAATGATGGTAAAGCCTCCAATACCATCTCATTTAGGGTGGCAAGGAGTATCTCACCTAAAGTTCCCAATGAGTGGTTAGAAACAAATGGGAGAAACAAGAACTCGGAAAATGAGAGAACAAAGGAGATTCCATGCTATGATGTCTACAGCTGCAGGTGATAGGCTAGCTGGAAGGCAAGATCTAGTATGGACTAGAGATGGATTGGTTCCTACTGCTGGAGGAAATGAAGGGAAAGGTTCAAATTCTAGAGCCTATCCAATTCAACCAGATCAGCTTCTGAAAAGAAAGATGAAGCCAGAAAATGCAGATGACAGACCTGTTAGGAAGCTCTCTGAGAAGGCTTTGTTGAGGTAGAAATTAAAAGATTTGGAGAAAGATCTAATGTCTGATGAAGATGACAATATTGTGAAAGATGTAGCAAAGAAGGATAATCAGGATCAGGAAATGGTCACTGATAGCATGAATATTAATGAGGAGGTTAAACAAGATGAAATCAAGACAGATAGTTCTGAGAAAAGTTAGCTGCTATTCATTTTGGTTTTTTACCTCCATCTAAGGAGTGTAACATGATTATGGGTATCCCTCAGAGGTTTTAGGCCAAGCCAAACCAGCTAGATGAATTGGCAGGAGACATTGAAGATCTGACTGAACCAACAGTTCAGATAGTAGTGGTTGAGACACAAACCAAGCCATTGAAGTCAATTGAGGTGAATAGGTCTGTCAATGGAGAGAAAGTTGTGCTGCAAAAACCAGAGGATAAGCTCATTAGGCATCTAAGACCTTTATATGTCAGAGCTTACTTAGAGCGAGTGCATGTAGAAAGGGTGTTGGTTGATAATG
This sequence comes from Camellia sinensis, assembly GCF_055761805.1. NCBI lineage: Eukaryota > Viridiplantae > Streptophyta > Magnoliopsida > Ericales > Theaceae > Camellia > Camellia sinensis. The sequence continues at coordinate 175,817,341 of NC_138967.1, forward strand.
GAGCCATTGTCAACATTCTTCCTTCTAGGACATTGAAAGCTATTGGGAAATCTGTTGATGATTTGCTTCCTACTGATGTGAACATAAGTAATTTTGCTGGTGGATCATCTGAAGCCAAAAGAGTGATGGCTTTACAACTTCAGGTTGGTTCCAGGTCAATGGGAACAACTTTCTTTGTAATAAACTCCACCTCTAACGACAATGTGCTACTAGGTAGAGATTGGATACACCTTAATGGTTATGTACCCTCTTCTTTGCACCAGATATTGATTTTCTTAACCAATGGTGGTAAAGGAGGGATGGAAGTTTACTGGGTAGATGCAAATCCCTTTGTTGCTGATGTTAATAACATAGAAGTTGTGCTATGTAATGAGGATTTGGGTCCAGTTGTAATTGACAAAGAAGAGGTTACGTTTCAGGGAAAATGGTTGACAAATAAAGAGTTCAAGGCCTTCATTACGGAAGGTTTTAAGCAAATAGGCCAGGAATTGGCCAAGCCAAGCCTAATACAGAAGCAGAAAAGGCCTGTGATAGAAGAGGTTTTTGGACAAGAAGAGTAATGCAAGTATAAATGACAGAAAAAAGACAAGTTGGATGAGACAGCTAATGTAATTTGATCTACTTTTTCTAGGCTTTTTCATTTCTTCTTAGAAAGTAAGTTTAGCCCTAAGTGTAAGCCCAATTGTTCTTGGGCAGAATGTGTTATCGACAGTAGCCCTTTGAGTTATAAAGAGGTGCAACTGGAGCATCTGAAGGTTGCTCTTGCCAAGCTTGATGACCTCAAAGCAGATGTGTATGACCTTTTAGATGAATATAACTTAGGGAGTGAGGCCTGTAAGAAGCCCATCTATGTAAATACTAATCTATCTGATGAATGTAAAAGCAAATTAGTTGGCTTGTTTTCTGAGTATGTAGATTGCTTTGCATGGACTTATGAAGAAATGCCTGGATTAGATAAAACACTAGTAAAGCATAGACTCCCAATTAAAGGAAATTTCCTTCCCTATAAACAGCCCCCAAGAAGGATGACTAATGAAGTCACCCTATTGGTTAATGAGGAAATTGAAAGATTATTCAAAATAGGTTTTATTAGAACAGCCAGGTATGTAGAGTGGCTGGTCTAATATTGTCCTTGTGATGAAGAAAAATGGCAAATTAAGAGTGTGCATAGACTTTAGAAATCTATATCTAGCAACTCCTAAGGATGAATACCCTATGCCAGTGGCTGACTTGTTAGTGGATTCAGTAGCCAAAAGTAGGATTTTATCCTCTATGGATGGTCATGCTAGATATAACCAAATTTTTATTAACCCAGAAGATACACATAAAACAACCTTCAGATGTCCTGGTGCTTTGGGGACATTTGAATGGGTAGTCATGCCTTTTGGATTAAAGAATGCAGGAGCAACATACCAAAGGGCAATGAATTTTATTTTCCATGATTTGATTGGAAAATATTTAGAAGTCTACATAAATAATGTAGCCATCAAGTCTGACAGATTTGATGAGCATTTGGAACATTTGCAGCAGATATTTCAAAGGCTGAGAACTTACAAACTCAAAATGAACCCTTTAAAATGTGCATTTTGGGATATCTGCTGGAAATTTTTTGGGCTTCTTAGTGCACCACAAAGGGATAGAAATGGATGCTAACAAAGCCAAAGCAATTCTGGAGGCAAAACCCCCAGTCAACAAAAAAGAGTTACAAAGTTTTCTTGGAAAAGTAAATTTTTTAAGGAGATTCATAGCCAATTTAGCTAAGAAGACTTTAGCGTTTTTTCCTTTGATAAAAATCAAGTCATATCATGAATTTAAGTGGGAAGCATGCCATCAAAAGGCTTTTAATTTACTCAAAAAGTACTTAGCAAACCCACCAGTGCTTATGCCCCCAGTGGCAGGCAAACCTTTGAAATTGTATATCTCAGCTTCAGACTTGTCGATTGGTTGTTTTTTGGCTCAAGAAAATAGTATGGGGCACAAACAAGCCATTTACTACTTAAGTAGAAGATTAAATAATACTGAAACTTGTACAACTCTAACGAAAAGCTTTGTTTAGCACTTTATTTTGCAGCCATTAAATTGAGGCATTATATGCTGCCCACAGAAGTGTTTGTGATAGCACAAACAGATATTATTAAATACACGCTATCTAAACCAATCTTGAGGGAAGACAGGGTAAGTGGATTTTAGCATTGATTGAATATTGTCTCAAGCATGTGCCACAAAAAGCAGTCAAAGGGAAAGCTTTGGTTGATTTTTTTACAGAACACCCCTGTACCTCTGTCAATTTGGATTTATATGAAATCAATGTAGTGGAGAATGAACCTTGGAAGTTGATGTTTGATGGTTCAAAGAGAGATGAAGGAGTTAGAGCAAGTATCATGTTGATTGCACTAAACAAGCAAATGTACCAGTTTGCGTATCAGTTGGAAGCACAACATATTTAGTCCTGTAATCAAGTTAAGTATGAAGCTCTAATAATTGGCCTAGAGTTGGCCATCGAGTTCAAAATAAAAAGTCTTCAAGTTTTTGGGGATTCGCAGTTGGTCATTAAGCAAGTCTTGGGAGAATTCAAGTGTGTAAGTGGTGCCCTGGAGGAGTATCTGACTGAGGTCAAATGGTTGATAAGCTTCTTTGATCATGTCACCTTTACACACAGATATAGATTAGAAAATAAAGAGGCCAATGAGATGGCTTAGGCAGCTTCTGGTTTAAAAATACCTAAGGGAGCTCAAGAAAGGGTGATTCGAATTAAGAGAAGAAACTTTTCTGCACTTAAGAGTATGTGTAGAAATTTCTTGCCTATTTTACTTTGGATGTGACAAAAGAAGATTGGAGATTCCCCTTAATAAAATACCTGTCGAATCCTAGTGAAGATAGTAATAGGCAGGTGAGATGTCAAGCCCTAAATTATGTTGTCATGGGAAATAACTTATTTAGGAAGGCTCATGATGGTTGACTTTACTTTGTATTGGTAAGTTAGACCAAATGAAAGCTATGGGTGAAGCACATGAAGGAATTTGTGGGTCCCATCAGGCTGGCAATAAAATGAGATGGTTGATTAACAGGTATGGTTATTTTTGGCCATCCATCAGAAAAGATTGCATAATGTATGCGAAAGGATGCCAGAATTGCCAGAAGCATGGCAATATTCAAAGGGTACCAGCCACAAACCTTTATTCAGTTATAAAACCTTAGCCTTTTAGAGGATGGACAATGGATTTAATTAGGCAAATTTTCCCAACATCTTCAAAATCACATTCTTATTTATTGGTAGCCACTGATTATTTTACCAAATGGGTAGAAGCAGTGCCCTTAAAAGTGGTGACAAAGATCCAAGTTATTGAGTTTTTAAAAAAGAATGTGATTCATAGGTTTGGTTTACCCCAATCCATTATTGTCGATCAAGGCACAGTGTTCAATGTGGATGAGATTAAGAAGTTTGCCATAGAATATGGCATTCAGGTATTAAACTCCTCACCCTATTATGCTCATGCAAATGGACAAGCAGAGGCAACAAACAAGATTATTAAAAACATTTTAGAAATAATGATTGAAGATAATCCTAGGAATTGGCAAAATCTCTCGTCAGAAGTGCTTTGGGCTTACAGAACTTCCAAAAGAAATAGTACAGGCACAACCACAAATGAATTGGTTTATGGGCATGATGTTGTATTACCCTTGGAAATGATAGTGAGGTCCAATCGACTAGCCATGCATTTGGATATTCCTATGGATGAATATGCAAAAGCCCTGTCGATTGAGTTACAAGACTTGGAGGAAAAAAAGGATTATGGCCTTTAATCACTTGATAGCTCAAAAAAAGAAAGTTGAGAGAAGTTACAACAAGAAAGTGAAAAGTAAAGTGTTTTTTGAAGGAGAGTTGGTTTGGAAAACTATATTACCAATTGGCCTAAAAAGTCCAGAATATGGCAAGTGGTCTCCAAACTGGGAAGGTTCATTTAAGATACATAAAATCCTTGGAGGAGGAGCTTATCATCTTGTTTCTTTGTGTCACAACCTAAACCCGCCCCTATAGGTTTAGCGTCGTAACCGGCCAGTAATCCTTGGATTACCAAAGGCCTCTTAACGGAATAACATATAATTAGGGGCTGCGAAAGCAAATATACCAACAATACATAGTCAATAGAGCCGTGCAGACATACATGGGACAGAAATTTAAAACCTTATGTAATATGTTTACATACATGTGACATCAAAATGCAGTAATCTTCGTCACATTAAATACAATTGTAGCCAAAAAGAGTATAGCCTAATATACACATAACAAAAGACTTGTTCATATTACTAAAAATAAAAGGTCTTAACTTATGCCGTTTAGACTTGACTTGCGCATAAAAGGAAACCTCCTCGGCGGCACAACGACTGGCTGACAAAACAGAGATACCAAATCCTCAACTTTGGGTCTAGTCATGCGCCTGGTCACTTACATACATAATATAAATAGTGAACGGAAGCCTAATGAATAATAACAGAGTAAAGATTTTAATGAATGATGCCCAGAACATATTTCAAATCTCATAGCAAATCAGAATCATAATCAGGTTTATAGCGGAAACAGAGTCATAGTCTTATTCATATTCAAATCATGCATGGAACATCCATTAGCATAAACATGTCTCTTTGGTCAAGCATATCAAGTTTCAAAAAGGAACCTCCGGCACCGGGCAACATATCTCATACATGAGCCACGGTATTGTTTCCCCCGGGCGAGGGCTTGTGCCACAGTATTATCTCTCCCGGACGTGGGCCTCATGACCATAAGCCACAGTATTATGTTCCCTAGGCAAGGGCCTCTGCTAAGGACACCACAATTACTTTTCAAGAAAATTGGACATTCATTCATTCATACAAAACATAGTATTTCAGAAAACTGATCATTTCGTATCATTAGAAAATAATTAAAGTCAAACATAACTTTACAGAGTTATTACTCACAGACAACTTTGGCAGTAAACAAATGGATCAACCGCTCACAGCGCGTGACCTACACCAAACATAATAGATACATATAATGAAACACACACTCGGTTGATACTTAACTTCTTTTGTTTCATTCTTAGTGTGTTGTAAGTCTTAACCTCTTATTGAGTCTTAATCATGGCCTAGGAGTGCCTAGGATGCAATAAGGATGCTAAAATGTACTTGAAAACACTTAACAAAAAACAGGGGTCTCGCTCGAGCATAGCTTTCTTCGCTCAAACGGATATGCAAAAATGTAGTGGTTGCTTGAGCGCACATTCTTTCGCTCGAGCTACCTGCAAAAGTACTGGTTGCTTAATTTTTCCGCTCGACGCTCACTTAAGCGTGAGACTCAAGTCCTCACTCGAGCGCAACTCTTGTCGTTTGAGCGGTCTGCAAAACACTCAAACTTCTGGGAGCATACATTTCACGCTCGAGCCAACCTTTGGTCGCTCGAGCGGAAGTGCAAAAATAAGGCGATCGCTCGAGCGTAGACTCCTTTGCTCGAGCGTAGGAGCAGAATTCTAGAATTTTCATATTCGTTCCCAAGCTCAAAATTCAATTTCCAAACCTTCAAAACACATTCTTTTAGGGCCAAAACTTAGTAAAACATTAGGAAACTCATAGTACATGATGAATTACAAACTATTTTGCAAAAGCTAAGCCCAAAAGCTAAGCTAATTGTATTAAACAAAGCTTGAAACATGAAATAACAAAACTTGCATGTAATATCAAGAATTTCAACTTTCCAAAACATGATCAAATGAGTCATTAAGCTAAAAAACAAGTTGAATTATTTTAACAAAACCAAGATATGAACATGCATGTGGGAATTCTTGTAAAAACAACTTCAAAACCTCATGATATGCACAAGCATGAAGTGGGTTGATACTTAACTTCTTTTGGTAGGTGAGACGAGGTAATATATGTGTTGGGATTGAAGGTAGGTGGTAGTGTTTGGATGTGGTTAATATTTCTGGGGAGAGGAACTTGGTTATGTGTAGGAAGTGGGTTGGTTGTCACATTTGGTTTAGGAGGGGCGATGACTTTGTTGTCAATGAGATTCTGAATCTCATGACGTAGACGATAGCATGAATCTGTATGATGGCGATGTTGTTAGTAGAAAGTATAATATTGGGTTGGGTTGTGTCTAGCTGGTAGTAGGTCTGAGAGAGGGCGAGGATCAAGAGGCTTGAGATGCCCCTTGTCCATCAACACCTTGAGGGCGCGAGTTGGACTCATATGGAGGGGGGTAAAAGATCTTCGGTTCCAAGGTTGACTATTTTGTGCGGTTTGTGAGTTTGTGGCAGTAGCAAAGGGATCGACCATCTTGGCCGATAATGTAGCAATGGTACTAACATCTGCAGGCCGTGGAATAGTGCTAGTACTGGCATTGGTACTCTGAGTGAATGTCTTTTTTACAGGTTCACTTGTTCTGTAGATGATGCCCTTTTTTAAGGCGCTCTCAATTTGAACCCCTAACTCATGTAAGGAAGCAAATGTGGACAACGGTGCCACTATCATTCTCTGTAACATGTCTAGCTCGAGGTTTTGGACCACTAACCTGACTTGTTCTCTTTTAGAAGGTCTGCTCGTCATTCTGGCTACCTTTGCTCTCCATCTTGCCACAAATTCAATGAAGGATTTTTAGGGTTCTGAGTGGTTGCTTCCAGCTCACTGATTGTTACTTCTATCTAAGTATTGTATGAGTATTGGTTAACAAACCCCTCAGACAGTTCTTCCTAATTTCGCTTCGTTGAGTCCTCCAGTTTGGCATACCAGATGGCCGCTACATCTGACAGGGTCCTTCCAAATAATGAGAGTTTTTGTGCCCTAGATAAACCCATGGGCCTCAACACATCTGAAAACAGGCGGACATGCACAATCGGATCCCTGCTCCCATCAAATCTATCGATGTGAGGCATTTTGAATTTTTCTGGCAACCTAACTGAAGCCTCAGTGTACCTGTCCTCAATGTCGGGAATTGAATTGAAACTCTGGGATTTCTTCAAGGCTTTCTCAAGCCTAGCAATTTTGATCATGGCTAGATCAACTTCATTCATATCGAAGGGAATGGTTCTCGTAGGAGGTTGTACCGGAGGTCTGTAAGCTGAAGCTGTTGGAAACATCTCCTGAGGATCTGGGACCTAAGGAGTTTCCAGTGGTAAAGGGAGATCAGGATTTGGCTGGGTAGCCGGGACCAGATGTACAGTAGATGCAGATGCCCCAGATGGGCGTCGCAGATTAGCGATGACTTCATCCTGTACGGCCAACCTTTGATCCATGGTTCTCAAAGTTGCCATCATGGTAGCAATTTCTTCTGTGTTCTGTGTCATTCTTATAGGTGGGTGAGATATTGGTGAATTGTGGATACGAATAGGTGTTTGTGGAGTGCTTTGTACTGGTGCTGATGCTTGTTTGTTCTTTCTTCGTTGAGTGACCGGCGGGAGAGAAACTAACACTAGTTGACAGTCAACAAGATCTTGCGTTTTACAAAGCCTACGAGAACGAGTCCAAACAACTTTGGGGATATCGAGTCTTTTTGAAGCTATGATGAAAAACTATCTAGCAAAAAGAAAGAAAGAAAACATTTTAAAAAAAAATGGACAGCACTTCGGCCCTAATTCTCAATTAATCACAACACGTAGCTGAACTATGATCCCCACTAAACTTTGTTCTCAGACTGATTGCTCATTTGTACCACTGCTATGAACCACCCCGTATATTTCATTGTAAAAGCACATACCACATAAAAAGAACCAAAACACCCCTATGAGGGGGTAGGGTTACCCTGTCCTAGATTTTGACATGATCTAGGTTGCACTATTTCAAGCAAGTGGTTTCATAACATCCTGTACGGGTAACATCCTGTCCTAATTTGAATGGACACTAGAGCGTACTATATGCATTAGGTCAAATAGTCACAAAGGGTACCTCAGCAAAACTAACTAATATACCTCTCACACCTAACACCGAGAAGTGAAAGAAGGATTAAGCGGTACAGCGGTAATCCAGATCCAAGGGTTGTGTTCCCAAGTTGACAGAGCCCATGACCGGTCAGCCTTTTGGCAAGCCTTGTAAGCAAGCCTCCGGCAAACCGTCCAGGAATAACAGATGGCAAACAAAGGACTTAGGCGCACCAATGCAAATGCAATGCAAAGAACATATATATGTAGATAAAATTTCACATCATGAAATTTGAGTCAAGTTCTCTATATTCCCCAGCAGAGTCACCAGAAACTGTAGCTCGGCTTTTCACGCTCCCTTTCCGAAGAATGAATAGCCCTTACAGTTCGGACTCCACTTGTGTTGGTTCTGAATCTGATTTCACAAGTGCAATGTGAAACAGTGGAAACACAAAAAGAGTCCAAATCTGGCAATTTCTTTTGGAAAATCAATGTTTGAATCAAAGGCCAAAAATGGACTGCATTGCCAGATTTTAGAGTCGCCACCTAAATATTTATTTTTGGGAAATTTAGAAAACCCATGACTCGTGCCAAAGGCCATTAGTCCGTCGTTACCAAAGTGTCTTGGTTTGGGAACTTAGGTATGAGAGAGGAAGGTCAATAATTGAACACCCCACTCACCCGATCAAAGATCGGTCTCCACTAATCATGATGTGATTTTTATGTACAGTATATGCTCTTGTTCTATATGTAACATACAAGTATAGACTAATTTCACAAAAAGTTAGAACATTTGATTTCATGTTTGTTTTGAAAAAAAATGTTTTGAATATGTATCACTGAAAATGGTGATCTCATATATACATGAATCAAAGTATCCTAATTCAAGTGATTAGCCTTCATCCACAGGCATTCAAACAGGTATATCAAATAAGCAGTTAGCCTTATGGTAGTATGTTTGATATGACAGCATTCACACTTATGCAATATGCTAAAGCAAAAATGCTTACCTTAATGTTGAAGACAAGTCCAAAAAGAAAGCAAATAGTTAGGAAAAAAAATACATGATCCTAATTTAATGACTAATGCAACACATGCAACGTGCAATTAAGGTTCGGCTACTAGTATGGCATGTGAGTCAGTTCAAGGCATGTGATAGCGCATGTATGCAAGTAAGGAGTTTGAATTTAACATTTGAATAATATGATGAGCCGAACTTTTATGCATGTAAACGAATGGATGTAAATCATGAAAAATGCTAATTAAACATGATGTTCCTAATCTAACCATCATAAGCAATGAAATAAACGGGAGAAAGAATGGGGGTTGGAAGACATACAACTTATTACATATTTGTCCTCGCGAAGGAGAGTTCGAATGTCCAAATGTCCGAATAAATAATTATTACAAAGCCGAGTGAATAATAAATGAAAGGGGCTGTCTAATTTATTACAAGAAGCCTTGACACAATAAACTCGGTATAATGTCCGACCAAATTCAATTAATCATATTGGTTCTTTATGTCGGTTGTAATCCAATTTTATTAGCCTTTTTTTATTACCTTTCCATTTCTTTATCTTTTCTCTTGTTTGTGCAAAAGTGATATTTACGTTCACTAAGTCCAAAACGCAATAAAGAGAAACAAGTATCAACTTAACCCGAGAAACAAATATTACTTTATTCGGGGGAATTTTTAAGGAAGAGTCAAACTTATTTACAAGCGATAAGGGATTCCAAGTCAAACTCAAGATGTGCAACAAGGACTAGTCAAACTCAAAAGAGTGATAATGACTTAGAAAAATCCAAACTTGAGTGATAATGACTTGAAATCCAAACTTGATAATAAGTGATAATGACACTTTCCTTGGTGATTTCCAAGGGTCAATTAGTCCCTTAAAAGTAAACACACTGATGAATAAAAAGAAATAAAAAATAAAAGATTGTGCTTTAATATAAGAACATGTATACATTTGGGGTAGTGAACCTCCAAAGAATTTAAACTATTAAGTATAAAACGTTTTATGCCTTTGGTAGTGAATCTCCAAAGAGATTAAACCATTAAGCATAGAGCGTTTTATACTTTTGGTAATGAACCTCCTAAGCATGAAACGTTTTATGCCTTTGGTAGTGAATCTCCAAAGAGATTAAACCACTAAGCATAGAACGTTTTATACCTTTGGTAATGAACCTCCGAAGAGATTAAACCATTAAGCATGGAAGAGTTCATTTCTTATACTTGAACCATAATCTTAATTTTTCACAACTTTTTAATCGAAATAAGCAAAGAATGGAGGGAGGTTGTAGAGATGATTATGCGAAGTTGATTAATTGGTTAGCACAAACAAACGTGATATTTAAAACATAAATCATTGAAATAAATTAAACAGCCCCCAAAATAGCATACAATAGTGCTGAAATTAAGCTACAGAAAGCGAGCAAAATTAAATAGGATCAAGTTAGTAAACAAGTAGAAGGAAGGGTGGGTAACCTCTCTACTTTTACAACTTTAAATCACATAGTTTAGATGTTGAAAAATAGCCCCAAAAGAATTTAAGAGAAACCTACCACGTTTACTATTCACCGCCGGAGGTACTATTCATCGTCGGGGTTACTATTCACCGCCGGAGGTTACTATTCATCTGATGGGGTAAATTATTTAAAGTAATAAATTACAACAGTTTATATACAATATTTAAATTACAACAGATATGTGGGTGGTGCTGCCTTCCCGTTGAAACAGTATAATAATAATAATAAATTATAACAGATATGTGAGTGGTGTAGCCTTCCCATTAAAGCGATAAAAAAAAACAGTTATGAAAAGAAGTAAATGAAGTATTTAAATAAATTATATCACATTTTTAAATTAAATGAAAATTTGCGAAAACTCACCTGTTGGGGAAATGATGAATTCTCTCAGTCACAAACTTTCTTTTGATTACTCTTAAGTCTATGGAATGTGTTCTCAATTCTCAGTCCAAAATTTGGAATTACAGCTTTAGTGGTTGGTTTTTGAATGGTGTATTGATGAAATGAAAATAAATATCAAAGAAAATATTTTATTTTCCTTCTCTCTTTCTCTTTAAAAAAAAACTAATTTTCTTTCTTTCTGATTCTTTTTCTCTCAAACTCTCTCGCACCACTTCATTTCTTTCTCTCTGATTCCTCTTCCTCCTTCTATCCCCCTTCCTGAGCCTCACCCTTCATCCTTATTTAGGCAAAATATAATATAATAAACATAATAATAATAATAATAATAATAATAATATAAATATATATATATATATATAATCATGATGTTTGATGTCGGTAAACCGACATCAAACAAATAGTTATTATTATTTTATAATATATGTAATATAATATATAAAATATATATAATATATAATTTATACTAAAATACAAAACATATAATATAATAATATAACTATATATAAAATACTAAATATATAATATAATAATATTAAAATATAATATAATAATATAACTTTTTTTATTATTTTCTTTTATATATATACAATACACCAAAAATATGAATAAACACATAAAATTATGAAAAATTACAAAAATACTAAACTAATGAAATATTCAGTATTTTAAAATAATTTGGCCATAATGGTGAAGATTGGGATTAAAATTCAAATTTCATCTCTCTTACTGAGGATTCTGTGAGAAACGTATTCTAATTGTCATCATTGGGTAATCAAAAGAAAGCACCCAAGTCTTAGGGCTGGTCAAAATGGGGTGTCTACAAAGTCTTACCTAAGGCTTAAACTCTTCAAGTTGGAGTTTAATTCCTTTGAATTCACTTCAACCTCCTCCAAATTCTAACAATCACTCTACAATTGAGCTCAATTTCCTTCTCTCCCACTTTCACACATTTTTTATGGTCAAGCAAGAGGAAGTGGAAGTGTAAAAGTGTGTAGGAGGCAATGAGGTGGCCTTATATAGGTTTGATTAATAATTTCATTAGTTTAGGCTTAATTGAGCATTAATTATTCTAATTTAATCGTTCCAAATCGAATTTTAATTAAACTTACCATAAAATTCTAAAAATTCTAATTAGCACATAAATCAAGTCAGTTTCTAAATCGGATGCCGGTAAGGCCTTCAATTCGCAATTGAAACGAAAACATGAACAGATCTTTCTACGTTAAACAGATATAAACACAAATAAGGCAAAATATGATGCAAAATTTCACTTAAATTCCTTATTAGGCATAATTAAGCATGGATTAACGTTAATAATGGGTCAGGGTTGTTACATATTGGAAGGTGAGCCACACAGAAGGGTCATTAATGACAAGTACCTTAAAAATTGTTATCCAATTATGTGGAAATACATAAATAAGCCATGAAAGCATGGGCATACATAATAAGCCATAGGAAAACATGATAGATTTTCCATTAAGAAATTGTGCCAAAGAGTACAATCCCAAAAAGTACAAATCAAAGTAATTACATTTGGTTTAGTCTTTTTAAAAATACATTGAAAGCCTACTCCAGGCTTGAAGGGTAGTTTGTTGTCTAATTTTATTCTGCCTAAGTCTGGCTTGAGCTTGCTTATGGCAAGTGGGCCACCTTCTGCTTGAATAAGAAGTCTTGGAAGTTGTAGAGAAAGGCTAGCTTGTTCTTGTTCAGCAGTAGTTCTTTGAGCTATCACATGGGCCAGTTGAGCTTTTAGTTGAATTTTTTCTGCTAAGAAAAGAGCAATCTGAGCATTGAGGGCTTGAGATCTGGTAGAAGCCTCAGTCAAGGCATCAATTGACTTTTTCATTTGATCCACTTGGGTTTCAACAGTTTTTGGCTCAGCATGAAAACGAGTGATTGCCATTAAATGCTGTCGAAGTTCCGAGAGGAAGGTTTAGAAATCTTGCACTTGATCTAGGTCAAAGATTTGAGGCATCAAAGGTGCAATGGCTTCCAGACAGTCAGTCAAAATTGTGGCTTAAGAAAGAGCCAAACTATCTAGGGGCTGGCCAAGTATTTCAAATAATTGGTCTACCAATTTCTGCTCCTCATCAGATAATTGCTTTAATCTTTCTTCAACAATTAGATTGGCAGCAGTTTGTTGAACAACAGAGATGCCCAAGAGTAAGTCTTGCAAAACAGTAACTCTGGGTTGCTGCATTAAAGAGTTTTAGTCGGTAATTAATTCAAACTATGAAAAATAGACAACTTGAACATATGTTACCTCTATTGAAGGAGTAATAGAAGTCTTAGTGTTAGGCAAGTTGGAAGTGGCCACAGCTGCCCTTGTTTCAACTTGGTCTGATAAGGGTGCATCTACTGGTAAACGTGGATAGAATGAAGATACTGGGATAGAGGTAGTAGGGAAATGAACAGATGGTGTAAGCATCTCATGAGAGGTTTTCATGTCACTTGAAGTTGACTCATTATCCAATACCTCAGTATCAGCCTTGTTAATCTCATTCCTTTGGTTACAAAATGAAATATGACTGTCATGAGCAATGTTATCATTTTGTTTAGAGGCAAGGTCATGGATAGGAGAACTTCTGTCGACAGCAGTTGTATGGTTGTCAGGATTGTCAGTTAAATTAATTGGGTTTTCCCTGACATAACCAGAGTCAATTGGAGTCTCTTTGGCATGGCCAGGGGCTTCTGATTCTTCTGAGGAAGCGGCTACACCAAGAAAATTAATGATCTCATTTGTTCCATGGGGCACTCCTCTAAGAGGAAAGGCTATTAAGTCCTCTAGGGCTATCCCCTGAGGAATATCAGCCAAAAGTTGTGCCAATTTAGGGGCCAGTTCCCTTAGGCCTATCTTCTCTGAGCCAAATCTCTCTCAGCCAGTCTGTTCTTCCTGAGTAAACTGGGGATTCAAATGCCTTGAGTTTGTTGAAGGATTAGGCATTTTGGTATGGTCTTCAGGCATAGAAGGGGGATTGATTTGAGTTTCAGATAGCTTTTCATGCTCAGGCATAGAAGAGGGTAGAATGGTCTGAGTCTCAGGCAAGCTCTCAAGAGCAGAAGGAGATGCAGCTGGAGAGAGAAATGTTCTCCTTTTGTATGATTTAAAGTATGTCTGAAAGAAAAGAATGAGATTGGAATAAGGTATCCGTATGATTAAACATAATGTATATTGACTCAATAAAAGTTTGAATGAAAGCTATACCATTATTGGAAGAAAAGAAGAGCTGCTAGAAGAAGAGGATGCTTGTGTAGCATGAACTGTGATTTGAGGAAGAATTGGTTGTTCTTGCCTTCTTTTTAACCTCCTCTCAAGGGTAGCACCATCCTCAGTATCATTCTCTAATTCCTCTAATTGGGGCTGGAAAGATAGAAGTTCTTGGATTTCTTCTTGCCTACTCTTGGTCCTCTTCTTAATCTTTATGCCTTGGTTGTAAGGTATGAATCCTTTACAACTAATGGTGTTTAAAGGATTGCCCTTGGGTTTCCTTGGTGGGTTCATTGGAGCTTTGCCTTTGTCCCTAAGAGCTAGATCAGCCTGGGTAGATATCTCTATAGCCAAAGGAGCAAAATGGCTAAACAAGTATCAACACAAACTCAGAAGTAAACAATGTGCATAAAGAAAGAAAAGGGGAAGTAGAATTACCAATGGTCATCTCTACTCCTCTCTTATTGTCTGGATGCACATTCCAAAGACAAGCTTGAAGATCTTCCTCAAAGATCAAAACACTCATCAAAGACCACCATTCAGTGAACCTTGTGGTGGTGTAGGGAGTAGTCTGATAATAGTAAAAATTGAATTGATCAAATAGATTCTAATTTTCAGCCAACAAGTTTTTCACTTCTTGAGAGATTTTGAATTGAATTCTGGATCTAACTTGCTCATGGATGGTAGGATGCAAGTAAGGACAGAGGACAGTTTGATATAGTCCCATTTGCCTAGCCCATTGGCAAAGATTATAGTTTTCGAAACTACAATTAAAAAGTTTATTTGTAGAGATGGATCCACCCACTAGAATGTATCTGGAAGTGGGGACTTGAGCCCATAAATCTTTTTGTGTTTGCCTCCAAGTGTCACTTAGTGATTGAGGGATAGCATTGATATATGTTAATTCAGTGGAGTTGAAATGAAAAGAATGGAAAGGGATGAAAAGTTGAGAGTCTCTATCGATAGGCAGTTCAAAAAGAATAGTGAACACCTTAGTGAATAAGTTGGATGAAGCTGGTTGAAAAGATAAGAAAAATTCAGGATAACTTTCACAGGGAGAGAAGTAAGGGGTTTGAGTGGTAGGTCTAATTTCAGGGAAATAGGTATAAAGCCAAGCCTGAAAAAGCCAAAAACGACTTCCACAATTATGATCTATCTCTTTATCAACTAAAGAGAAAAGACCCCTGTATAGTATGCCTAAAAGGAAAGGGGTAAAGACCAGTTGTGTGCCTTCTTGGATACAAGTGGCAAGAGTCAATTACTCTTTGGTGATTTTTAAGCCTGGGACACATAGAAAGTGTTGAGAGCCCCACAATAAGTAAAAGGCAGTTCTTTCTTCTTTAGTGGGTTCATCAAAAAAATTTTGGTATTTGGTTTGGAATTTCCCATAACTAAGGTCAGTATCAAGTGGAATTGCTGATTGGGGAGCTAAGAGAGCACTTATATGTTGGCTAGCAACATGAAGGCTAGTCAAATGTACAACATCAAGAATAGTAAAAGAAATCATACCAAACTTTAAAAAGAGAGAATTACAGGACAGAGAGCAAAAGCAGGCTGCGGCGCCAATAGCCCATTTGTCCATGTCTAGGGCTAAGGTCTACAATCGAATGGCATCATAGATGCCAAGAACTTTTCAAAGGTCAATATCGTATATCATCATGCGATGAACCCATAGTCTCCAATTAGGGTTTGGTTTCTGCCACAAGCGTAAGGGGTTAGGGCTCGAATGCCACTGATTCCAGGCTAGTTTCGCTTTTTTGAAAAGTATCACTTCAGTATCTGCAATGGGATAATGAAGGATAAGTTCATCATGGATTTTAGCAAAAAAGGTTGGACCTAATTCCGCTTGGGCAGAAGTTTTGTTGCCAGGAATAATACAGCTATCAAAGATATATTGGTGAAGTAGCTGCTGGAATTCAGGTGGAAAACGTTGAACAGGTGGCATTTCTGTTTGTTTCTTCTCCTTGGTTTGAGTTTGTTTGGGTGCCATTAGGATGAGCAAATAGGGTTTCGAAGCAGAAAATTTTGAAAAGGCGAAGAACAGGGTAAAGCAAAGGAAATGAGAGTAATAAAGTGATGATTTAAATTCTTTCGGTCAAATAGTTTATGGTAGACCCTCCTGATTGAGTTTGGGCTTGTCAAATGGGCTTGATAGTTGGCCATTTTGGATTCGTGTTTTGGGTTAGCGTTATCGACTAAGTGTTATTATAAGCATTTGGGGTTTAATACGTGGGTTTGTTTTTATAAGCCCAAATTAATTACCCAAACTTATAAGTGTCCAAAGCTTGATTTTGTTCTTTTTGATACTCATTCAAAAATATATATATATATATATTTTTCTCTTGAATGAGGGGGGCATTGTTGGCACTAAAATTTATTTTCGCTATCGAATAAATATAACAAACACAGAGGGCTGATCCAAGGGATGCTAGGAGTGAAAACCATAAGTTTACAGTAGGAAGTGGACCCCAGAATGCAGAGCAAGTGACAATTGAAGCCATTTAAAGAGCAGATGTGGCAGATGCAGTGTTTTTCTGTTGATTCATCTGGTAGTGTAGTAGGATGTAGCCAAACGTGGTCTCTAAATCAGGCCTTGAAGTTAGGCATGTTAGTGATGTAAGGCACGTGGTTCATTTGCAAGAGAAAGATGAGGCTGCAATAGAGAGACAATTGCAAACGGTTATAGAGATCATGGGCAGTTGTGCAAGAAGTGGGGGCAACCTGCTCCATGGTGGGACATGTGTCAGCAGAGAAGTAGCAGGGCCAGTGGCATAAAAGCTGGGAATTCGGAGGAGAAAGAATCAATCAAACTCAAAACCCGTGTGGAATTAGAAGTAATTTAACGTAGTTAACAATAACTTCTATATTTAGAAGTAGTCTGTTTATATTTCAGCCTCTGTAGCCAAATTTTCCTCTGTCGATTGTCATGCACATTGAACTTGTAATTTAATTCTTGTAATTAAGTGACAAGTTTACTTGTTCTTCAATCGATTTTCAATTTATTCTCATTTGTTTCTTCGCATTACAATCTTCAAAGAAGTCCTTGAATCTATCAAGGCATAGGACACCAACCATAATTGCTTGATCTATTGTTTGTTTGTGAAATTTTGGTTGTTCTGTCAAATCTCCTCTGTCAATTTGACCCAAACCAAATTTTTGCTAACAGAATCCCAAGTCTAGTTAGAGTATACTAATCCCGTTCTAAGCTCGCCTTAAAATATTGTTACAATTTCAAACTCGTTCAAGAAAGAAACCCATTTATTATATAAAAATAATTTTTATAAAATTTAATATTGATAAATTTGTAGTTAAGTTCACACAAAAAATTGTTATTAATTAATTCATTACATCACAAATTCAAGTCTTGATGAGTGGCTTTGCTTTGTTAAATGGATTTATTTTATTTAAAAAAAAAATAAGACTGAAAAACCGAAAAAGAGATCACACTATTATGTATACAAGATATAAAAGACTTCCGAAAAAAACCCAAACAATTATACAATATATATCATGTTTGATCTTATGTGCAGACGTAAATACTCTGGCAGTAGGGTTCCTCTAATAGGTGCGGTGCCCATCCGTTCTTCTTTGGCTAGTTTAAGAAAGTATAATGGAAGATAAATGTAATATAATATTTTATACAGAAGAATATTAAGTTATAAATAATCCTAGTGCCAAATGTAATATAATATTTTATATAGAAGAATATTAAGTTATAAATAATCAATGTGCGATCACTAAATTGATTGAATTTGTAATATTCTATGTAAATAATATCTAATTTCTCGATTTTGTGCATATAAATTCCAAAAAATAGTACAAATCGTCTTTTCTGTGATGTTTTATTAGTTTGTGTGTGGGTAAAAATCTGACCACACTGCCTGCTTAGTGATCAACTGGGGAGCACAGGCAGAATAGATGGCTTCAGTAACCTGAAACAGAAAGAAAAGGCTCCGGCGGTAGTTCTTCCACCCGGGGGCACTCCGACGATCAAGTCAGTATATTTCTCAAAGATAATCAAGTGTAAAACTTAATACTCAAAACATAAATTGCATACCTTAGACCTACGGGGGTGCCTCTCTTTTATAATATACTCAATCCAAGTCCTACTAGAAGTATGACTTCTATGAACTCTAATTTAGTGTTTACTCTGGACTCTTTAAGAGATAAAGATAAACTTCTTTAAGAGTTTTATCTTGGTTAAGTCCCCTCTTTGTCCTAGGACTCTTGTCCCTTATCTGCTTATCTCGGATTCCGATATTTTCGGGGATAACCTCGGCAACTCCGAGATCATCTCGGCTTAACTGTGACGACACGTGGCACCTCGGCTGACACGTCGGCGTCACCATGCCACGTGTTGTTATTCAGAAAATATATCCCCACAACTGCCCCCTAGGTTCTATTACCTCGGCATTCTGAGGTGATGGAACCTATATCGACATTTCAACATTTCTTTTCTGAGTAATGGCTCAAAAACTGTTTAGCCGAGATAATCCTCTTCCAGCCGACGTGTTCTCTACGGAGAACAAGGTTTCGAACGTACTTTCCCACGCGCATGAGCTGTCATGCATATCTAACCGTTCCTTTTCACGTGTTTTGTCTTCATTGGAGCGTGTCTGTGACGCGCCTGAAAGCTGTCTGTCATTTGTCTGCGCCGTCTGACGCCTGCGTTGCTCCAGGCACAATAATTGCCCTAATTTTGCCGCCGTTTCAAATTTTTAACAAAACTCCTCTTTGTCTCTATTTTTCCTTCACTTTTTCATTCTGATTTCTTGCTCTTTCTCTCTCCGAAAGCTTTTTCTTCTTCGAATCTGCCATTGCTTCGATCTCTCTTCTGGAACTGTCTTTTATCTCCCACTCTTGCGAAGCTTTCTTTGCTGTTACAACCGATTTCTAAGCTCGGCGAACATTGCCCCGGCTTCATTTGTTCTGGTAAGATTCTTCCCTTTCATTCTTAACTCTCTCTATGTGCTTCCATCTGCCTGTTGCTATTATCGCTTTTGTTCAAAGCCTTGGATCTGTTTGTATCTTGAATCATGGCTACATCTTGAACACTTGCATTATTTTATCACTTTTTTTTTACTTCTGTATTTCTTTTGTTTCTGAGAATCATACCTCTGTTTTTTGATTCTGAAGCGTCGCCTTTGTTTTCTTGTTTAGATCTGTGCCTTCGATCTTGATCTTTATAGTTCTTTGGCTTGGGAGTTGTGTGTAGAACCTTCAATTTTTAGGGAAAACTGAAACAAGCCTTATCAGTCCTTTCCTAGGTCTTTGCCGAGGTTCTTGCAACCCTTCTTAAAACGCCCATCTTCTAAAACACATTTTAAGCCGACATAATGGGTATGTGGAGGCATAGGGTAAATACCCCAACAAAACTTGAATACTTTAGGCAGGAATTCTCTATCCCAGCCGATGTTCACCTTAAGCTAGCTGGGGATAATGATACCATCATGCCCACAGATCATACAATGCCTTTTCCTATAGTAGCTTTTACCGAATGTGGACTTCGGCTTCCACTTCACCCCCTTTTTCGTGAAGTTCTTCATTTCTACAAGCTGAACCCCATGCAACTTACTATCAACTCCTATAGGGTGATTAACGGTATTATAGCTTTAGCTAGGCAGGAGAATCTTAGAATCACCCTGGCCGACCTTCAGTACTGCTATACCATGTGTCCCCTCAACCTGAAGGATAGGGGCTTCGTTTATTACCTTAAGCCGAGATCTACCCAGTTTAAAATTGTAGCCGACCTTCCAGACTCCAACAAGGGGGCTGGAGATGACTTTGTTATTGCATCGGGAAATTGGGAATTTGGCCCAGACGAAGATGTCCACCTCTACCCTCTTCCTCGAACAAGTACAGAGGGCAAGGGTAAGAGCCCTGAGCCAGCACTTAGTTGATTTTATTCAAGTCTTTAATACTTTCTGTTTCTGACGTCTGTTTCTTTGTCCTGCAGATCTTCATCAGCCACCGAAAAACTTCCGTCAATCCTTCTTCCCAGGAACAGATCTGAAAAAACTCCTTGACCTTCCAGTCCATAAACGAAAAGCCCCACTATTACTAAACTTCATCCCTACATATAAATCCACTTTGCCCGACATCCCAAAAAGGAAGAAAAAGAGTCTCTCTCCACCTACTGCTACAACTGTAACCGCTTCTTCATCCCGAACAGATCAAGGATCCACCTCTGACCCAGCCGATCTTCCATCAACTTCGGCCCCATACTTAATACCAATTCCAGAACGTAAACGTCGATGAAGACTTGTAAAGACTGCCGAGATGGTTCGTCCAAGGCCTGTCGTTCAAGATCTTCTTGCCGACCTTCCAACTGACGCCGAAGCTGTACTAACGCAATCAATGCTCCCACCAAAGCCAAAGAGAGTTAAAAAGGCTCAGCCCAAGGCCAAGGCTACAGATGCCGAGGTTGAGGATGCTTTGCCTATTTCTAAGTTGGCAGAAAGCAAAAAATCAACCTCTGCTTCCACCAAGAGGTCTGCTGAGGGCCAACCCTCAGGGTCTACACAATCAAAGAGGCCAAGGTCATCGTCCGCGACGACCTCGGCGTCAAAGAAGCCCGACGTTCCATGGGCTCCTAAACTAACTCTGGAGGATAGGCCTATCATGACCAGTGAGAGTGCCGACGATATTAACGTTGGTGTTGCCCTCAGCACTGCTCTTCTTCTTCCAAAGGATTTGAACCGAAATGCTGAGCTTAGTGAGTATGAGAATTACGCTCTTATGCTCCAACACTCCGTTCAAGTAAGTGTTCCTGTCTGTACTTGTGACTCTTCCTTCTTGTTTTTTACTGAGAATATTTTCTAATACTTCTGTTTTTTCTTCAGGCCATCCAACACGCCCATTCATTTTCAATGCAATCCTTTGAAAATCGGCAAAGGTTGGTTGATATGAAGAGGGAAGCATCTTCCATGAAGAAAGAGATCAAATCTCTTGAATCAAGGATGAAAAAATTGGAAGATCAGGCCGAGGCGGCTACTAAGGCCCAAACTTTAGCTCTTGAGAAGGCCGAATCCGCTGAGGCAGTGAAAAAAGTTGCTGAGGCCGAGAAAAGAGATGCTGAGGCTAAGAAGGCCCAAGCGGAGAAAGAACTTCAGCAAGCTCTGGCCACCAAAGAGGCCAAAGTCAAAGAGGCCGACGAAAAGGCCTATGCCCAGGGCATGGCCGACGTCGCAGAGGACTACAAACTTCAAGTCAGGCAGGCATGCAACAGGGGATTTTCCCTTGGTTGGATGTCCCTGATAAAGAAGCTTGATCTTCCTGCTGACTCGCCATTGCGCCAGGCCGACGCTATTCCTTTACCATTTCCTCCACCTCCACCTGTAGGCGAATCAGAGTCTGAGGCTGATGCCGAGGATGAAGATAAGGAGACCAATGAAGAAGCCTTGGTGAGAAAACCCAAGGATGCCGTCGAAGCCAAGTCCCCTCCTCCACCTGAGCACGTTACGGACTTAACCTTGGATGAGGAGGGTGATGAGGTTGAGGAGGCAGCCAATGAAATTGTTGTTGAGCAGCTATCGTCCGATCTTCTTTTGGTAGAAAGAAGTGTTGAGAAAACATTAGCAGAGATTGATGCCGAGATACAAGCGGAAAAAGTGGCCGAGGAGGTTCTTCCAGAGTCGTCCGAGGTCCCAACCCCTGCAGCTGCTAGTACTGAAGAGTCTTGATAACGTCTTTTGTACTTTTTTCTTCTTTTTCTGCACTTTGTATTTTGTACTTTCTTTTAATTTCTAGACAACGAAAAACTCCTTCTTATGGCCGACGTAGCCTTTTCAATATGTAACTGCAACTGCTCTTTCTATAGATGCTTTTTAATCTTGTGATGTTCTGTTGATTGCTTCTGCATAGTTCTATACTTAGAAATTTTTGTATGCTTCTTCATGTTGCATCCTTTGTGTAATCTTCTCGGGGTTACATACCTCGGGTATAACTACAAAACTTTTACTTCGGCAAAATACTGACCTGCAATCTTGTAAATTGCTATAAATTTCAACAAGTGTTAACATATACTGTAGACTTTTGTAAGTGTTAAATAAATTTCAACAAGTGTTTAAACAATATACTTAGCCTTTACTTCAACTTGTAAGTTTCTGTATACCTCGGCTGGTGACCATATGTCGGCTTAACATAAACTTGTAAATTGCTAAAATTTCAACAAGTGTTAAGCATCTTCCTTAGGGTTTAAACAACCCACATATTGCTATGAGAACTTAAGCAATAACCTCGGCTTAACTTCAACTTGTAAATTGCTACAAATTTCAACAAGTGAAGATAAGGAATCAGCTTAATTCCAACTTGTAAATTGCTACAAATTTCAACAAGTGAATTAAGGAATAACCTCGCCTTAACTTCAACTTGTAAATTGCTACGAATTTCAACAAGTGAAGATAAGGAATTAGCTTAATTCCAACTTGTAAATTGCTACAAATTTTAACAAGTGAATTAAGGAATAACCTCGGCTTAACTTCAACTTGTAAATTGCTACAAATTTCAACAAGTGAAGATAAGGAATCAGCTTAATTCCAACTTGTAAATTGCTACAAATTTCAACAAGTGAATTAAGGAATAACCTCGGCTTAACTTCAACTTGTAAATTGCTACAAATTTCAACAAGTGAAGATAAGGAATCAGCTTAATTCAACTTGTAAATTGCTACAAATTTCAACAAGTGAATTAAGGAATAATCTCGGCTTAACTTCAACTTGTAAATTGCTACAAATTTCAACAAGTGAAGATAAGGAATCAGCTTAATTCCAACTTGTAAATTGCTACAAATTTCAACAAGTGAATTAAGGAATAATCTCTGCTTTTTCTTTGCCCCCAATGTGAACCTGAGTTTGACTTGGGTTCACATTAATTGTGTCTTCAATAAACATCAATGCATAACTTTCTCAATCATATGTGTTGAAAGAATTCTGAAAAGACTTTATTGATGATATCGGCAAAAATATGATATACATCTAATGATAGAAAAATTTCAAATTACAAGTATTCCAAGGTCTGGGCAATGCTTTGCCCTCATTGTCCTCAAGCCGATAAGCTCCATTGCCTAATACTGAAGTGATTCTGTAGGGTCCTTCCCAGTTTGGGCCAAGCTTGCCTTCCCTAGGATCCTTCTTGTTCCCGACGACTTTTCTCAGGACTAGGTCGCCGACTTGAAAATCTCTTGGATTGACCTTCTTGTTGTAAGTTCTGGCAAGCTGTTGCTGGTATACTGCAAGTTGAATTGCAGCTTTCTCTCTTCGTTCTTCCAACAAATCCAGATCTCGGGCTAAGAGTACGTCATTGGTGCCATTCTCTACTCCCTGGGTTCTGATCCCTGGGATGCCGATCTCCAATGGGATGACTGTTTCTGTGCCATAAGCCATGGCAAAGGGGGATTCTCCTATTGATCTTCTCGGCGTAGTCTGATATGCCCAAAGTACGTTGGGCAACTCGTCTACCCACTTTCCTTTTGCTGCCTGCAGCCTCTTCTTTATTCCATCCAGTATTACTTTGTTGGATGCCTCTGCTTGCCCATTGCTTTGAGGAAAACTTGGTGTTGAGAAATAATTCTTGATTTTGAATTTTGCACAAAAGTTCTTGATGAGTTTGCTGTCAAACTGTGTTCCGTTGTCGGCAATTATTGCTCTTGGAATCCCAAATCTGGTGATAATGTTTCTCCATATAAAATTCTTGACGTCCACATCTCGAATTTTGACAAGAGGTTCTGCCTCTATCCATTTTGTAAAGTAGTCTGTTGCTACTAGCAAGTATTTTCTCTGTCCAGTTGCCTGGGGAAGTTGTCCAACCAGATCCATGCCCCATTGGGCAAACGGCCAAGGACTGGATACTGGGTTCAGGTCAGCAGCTGGTTGATGTATCAAAGGTGCAAACCTTTGGCATTGTTCGCACTTCTTCACATAGGCTTCGGCATCCTTTTGCATGTAGGGCCACCAATACCCCTGGGTGATGGCCCTGTGGGCTAATGATCTGCCCCCAGCATGGCTTCCACAAATTCCTTCATGAATTTCGTAAAGAAAATCTTCAACCTGCAAAGGGTGTACGCACCTTAAAAGCGGCCCAGTGAAGGACCTTCTGTAGAGATGGCCTTCTGCTGTTAGACTGAATCTGGCTGACTTCAGTCTGATTTTATGTGCTTCCTTATGGTTTTCTGGTAGCTTCCCCTCTTTTAGGAATGCAATGATTGCATCCATCCAGCTTGGTCCCAAGCCTACGCACATTGCTTCTTGTTCGGTGCTCTGTTTATCTATGCTCGGGGCCGACATGTAGTCGATCATAATTGTCCTTGTTCTTCCAGTTTGAATTGAACTGGCCAGGTTAGCCAACGTGTCGGCGTGGGTGTTGTCATCTCGGCTAACTTGGAGTAATCTGCAGTTCTGAAACTGGGCTGCCAGTCTGATGACTTCCTTTGCATATGCCGACATTCTTTCATCTCTGGCAGCAAATTCTCCTGTTGACTGGTTAACAATAAGTTGTGAATCACAAAAAACAATTACCTCGTCTGCCTCTGCTGCTGCTGCCAGTTTTAGCCTTGCAATTAATGCTTCATATTCTACTTCATTGTTTGAGGCTTTGAACCCCAAACGGATGGACTGTTCTACTATTTCTCCATCTGGAGATATCAACAGTACTCCTGCCCCTGCTCCCTGGCGGTTTGAACTTCCATCAACGAATAGTCTAAATGAATCGCCGATGTAGATGCTGCAGGGTCTGAGCTTCTCTTTCTCTTGCTTTTTTTGTCTTTGACTGGGATTCTTTTTGCTTGTTGGGACAATGCTCATCTTGGCTCGACGGAGCCCGATGTGAGATGGCTTCAGGTGTGAGTTCTGCGACGAAGTCGGCCAAAACTTGGCCCTTTATTGCTGTTCTCGGCCTAAACTCCAGGTCAAACTAGCCCAGGGTTACTGCCCATTTTGCTATCCTTCCTGTTAAGTCTCCTTGTTGCAACAAGGACTTCAGTAGGTGCTCTGTTAGGACCACAATCTTGTGTGCCTGAAAGTAATGGCTCAATTTCTTTGAAGCCATTACTAAGGCTAGCATTAGTTTTTCCAGTGGTAGGTATCTTGTTTCTGCGTCGGCCAAAGTTTTACTTACATAATAAACAGCCTTTTGTTCTCCTTTCTCCTCTCGGATTAGAACTGCACTGGCTGCGTGTTCTGAGACTGCTAAGTACAAAAACAATTCCTCCCCTGGTACTGGGTTGGAAAGAACCGGAGTTGTGGTCAAGTACTTTTTTAGGTCGGTTAAGGCGGATTCACATTCTTCTGTCCAAAGGAAGTCCGTGGCTTTTTTCACCAGGTTGAAGAAGGGTCTGCACTTATCTGAGCTTCTGCTGATGAATCTGTTTAGGGCTGCGGCCCTTCCAATAAGCACTTGAACTTGCTTTGCCGATGTCGAGCTCTGTAAGTCCAGGATGGCCTTGATTTAGTCTGGGCTGGCCTCAATGCCCTTTCTTGTTACCAGATATCCTAAAAATTTACCTGATCCAACTCCAAAGGCGCACTTTGAGGCGTTGAGTCGGAGCCGATATCTTTTGAGTATGTGAAAGACCTCTTTTAGGTTGGCAAGATGAGCCTTTGATTCCCTTGTCTTCACGACCATATCGTCGATGTAGACTTCTACTGTTTTGCCAATCAGGTGCTTAAACATCTTTGTTACTAACCTCTGATAGGTTGCTCCTGCGTTTTTCAACCCAAAAGGCATTACCTTGTAACAGTACAGGCCTTTAGGGGTGATGAACGCGGTCTTCTCTTCGTCTGGAGGGTACATGGCAATCTGGTGGTACCCTCTGTATGCATCCAAAAAACTCATCCTTTCATGTCCTGAAGTGGCGTCTACCAGTTGGTCGATTTTGGGCAGAGGAAAGCTGTCTTTGGGGCAAGCTTTGTTGAGGCTGGTAAAGTCTACACAAACCCTCCATTTGCCATTCTTCTTTTTTACTACTACTGTGTTGGACAGCCATGTTGGGTATTGAACTTCTCGGATGGCCCTGGCTTCCAGGAGTCTGTCTACCTCTTCTTCTACTGCTTCGACGTGCATCAACGTCGGTCTTCTGGCTCGTTGAATCACAGGTTTTGCCGATCTGTCGACATTCAGTTTGTGGCAAATGACCTCGGGGTCAATGCCTGACATTTCATAAGGTGTCCAGGCGAACACCTCTATGTTTGCCCTTAAGAAATCTTCCAGTTCTTTCTTTTCTTCTCTAGCTAAGCCTGAGCCGAGAAGAAAGAAATGCTCTTCATCGTCCTCTTGGACGAAAACTTTTTTTAGCGCCTCTTCGCTCTTTTCGGCTGGTTCCTTCCCGACGTCTTCTAGGACCTCCATGTCCTCATCTTCAACTTCTGCGTTTCTTGGCTCCCGTATACTACAGGTGGATTTCATTACTGTCATGGAGCAATTTTTTGCTTGTAGTTGATCCCCTCTGACTTCTTCAATCCCATGCTCTGTTGGGAACCGCAGTAGTTGATGCAACGTTGAGGGAACTGCCCCCATTGCATGCAACCACGGCCTTCCCAAGATGATGTTGTATGGTGAGGGTGTGTCAATTACTAGAAATTCCGTCTGGATCTTCTTAGTGCCGGCTTGTACCTCCAAGCTTGTTGCGCCCAGTGGCCATGTCGGCGTTCCATTAAAGCCGACCATCGGGCCGTTAGATTGTTCTAAGTCATCAGGGTGAAGGCCCAGCTCCTTGTAACATCTGATATACATGATATCACAGGAGCTGCCTTGATCTATTAGGATGCGTTTCACTTAGCACTCCCCAACCTGGAGGGACACTACCAAGGCATCATTATGCGGATGTTGGACCAATTCCAGGTCGGCTTCAGTAAAGGCTATCATCGGCCCTTGGCATTCTTCTGGCCGATGTCTCTTCTCCCCGACTTGGTAGATATGCTATAAATGTCTTATCCTCTGGGTCTCTCCTCTGACTTCGTTTTCGTTGACCCTAGAGTGGATCACATTAACTACTCTCGGTCCTTCTGCTGGTGGTAGTTGTGCTGGGGGAGGCGGTGCTGCTGGTGCTTGAGGCAACCTTGCCTGTTCTTCCCTGGTCCTGGCCTCATCGACCAGGTCCCTCAGAAGGACTTGTCTTACAAGGTCCTCCAAGTGTGCTTTCAAGGCTCTACAACCTTGAATTGGGTGCCCTTCTTCATTGTGGTAGGCACAATGTCTACCAACGTTCCTTCCCATGAATTCCCCTGGTGCTCTTGCCGGAGCCCTGAAATAAGGTTGATTTCGAATCTGATCTAAGACTTTATGAATTGGGATCCGGAATACCGTTGTTACCGCCTGTTTATTTCTCAACTCTGTTTCTTGTTTGGTCGGCCCATTGTTGCCTCGGCTTTGCTTCGGCGAGCCGTTTCCCTTTTCTTGCTTTATCTCTTTGTTTCCTGATGTATCTTCTTCGGCTCTGGCATACTTCTTGAGCCTTGCCATGAGTTCTTCCATGCTTTTTGGCAATGTTTTCGCCAAAGACTTCCGTAGCGGGCAGTCATCTTTTAGGCCGTTCTTGAAAGACACGACTGCTACCTCTTGGTTGCATTCGGGTATTCGATTGAACACCTCGTAGTACCTTTTCGCATAGGCCCTAAGGCCTTCTTCCTTGGTGATTCTTAGAGCCATCAAAGCATCAACCCTCAGGGGTTGCAGCTTGTTGGTCACGAACCTGGCCGCAAACATCTCGGCCAGGCCTTCCCATGTCTTTATGCTTCCCTTTGGTAATTTATGGAACCAATCAGATGCAATTTCCCCAAAGGATGAGGGGAATACTTTGCAGAGCAACGGCTCGTTCCCGCTATATAACGCCATTGAATTCAGGTATAGTCCAACATGAAAGTTTGGATCTGACTTGCCATCATAAATTTGGAACCTTGGCATGCTGAATCTCTTTGGTGGTTCGAATTTGTCCAGTTCCACCGAGAAGGCTGTCTTCGGCTTTACCGGGGAATTTACCTCGGCTTCAACATTCTGCTGCCTTCTTTTGAGGTAGTCCCTCAGGTCTTCTTTGCTCCTTCCTGGAGCTCGGCTGTCTATGGATTTTAGTCTTTTTGGTACACTGTTTTCGTCCTCGTGGTGGGCTCCTTTGGATCTTTCTCCATGGGTTGTGTCAAAGCAGAGTGCTTGTCTTTGAACATGCCGATGTTCTTTGGGCTCTGGATTCTTCGTGTGGTGCGTCCTTCGGGACTCCTCTAGCCTCGGCTCTTCTCGTCCGACTTCCCTGGAAAGTCGGTGAGAATGCCTTCCGCTCCTGGTATGCTGGGAGACGTCGGGGATTGTTTTTCTTCCGCCATTCTGGGCGTTGGTTGCTGGCATCGGCGTATCTTGTAGCGGGTATGGTGGCTGCATAACATTATTCTGCATCATGAAGTTGACGACTGACTGAAGGTCTGCCAACTTGTTCGCCAATTCTTTTACTTCCTCATCCCTCCGTAGGCATCTGTCCCTCCATACCTGGAGGTTATCTTCATTGTAGTACTTTCCTTGGTCTGTCCTTTTTGATGTGTCGCCCTTCTGGATGTCGTCTTTCTCTCTATGACCCTGGTCACGGACTTCTGTATTGTGGTTGTCTCCTTCAATGTGAAGGTCAATTGGTCTGCCACTCCCAGCGGGAGCGTCATCCCCAATATTTTCCTGCTGTCCGTCACTGGCCATCTATTCTTCCTTCGTTCCCACAGACAGCGCCAAATTGTATGGGTAAAAATCTGACCACACTGCCTGCTTAGTGATCAACTGGGGAGCACAAGCAGAATAGATGGCTTCAGCAACCTGAAACAGAAAGAAAAGGCTCCGGCGGTGGTTCTTCCACCCGGGGGCACTCCGACGATCAAGTCAGTATATTTCTCAAAGATAATCAAGTGTAAAACTTAATACTCAAAACATAAATTGCATACCTTAGACCCACGGGGGTGCCTCTCTTTTATAATATACTCAATCCAAGTCCTACTAGAAGTATGACTTCTATGAACTCCAATTTAGTGTTTACTCTGGACTCTTTAAGAGATAAAGATAAACTTCTTTAAGAGTTTTATCTTGGTTAAGTCCCCTCTTTGTCCTAGGACTCTTGTCCTTTATCTGCTTATCTCGGATTCCGATATCTTCGGGGATAACCTCGGCAACTCCGAGATCATCTCGGCTTAACTGTGACGACACGTGGCACCTCGGCTGATACGTCGGCATCACCATGCCACGTGTTGTTATTCAGAAAATATATCCCCACAGTTTGTAAATTCTTGTTTTGTTTCAATCAGGTTGGGGCAGAGGACATGCCATAACCAATAGAGCCAAAAAAAAAAAAAAAAAAAAAAACTTTTTACGAAATTTTTGATAAACCTACATCAAAATTATAAGAGAATTCAATAAAGAAATATTTGGCCTCCCTAATGTATCATAATGAAACATGTTGAATTAAGTTGTGTTTGGAATTGAATAATACATTACAGAGATAAATGTAAAATGATGTGTGAAATAGGAATTAAACCACGGTTCAGTAGTTTTTGCAATTGATTCAAGAGAAAATAATTGATTTAATACCCACAATTAGGGATCTACATTAACCAAGTCGGGTCGGGCTGGAGTAAGGTTTAGGCTAGGAGATAGAGAGAGAGAGAGAGAGAATGTCATTCCAAGCTCAATGGGATCTGCTAATTTTATCCTAAATTCGTCTTAAAATGTTGTTATAATTCTAAACTTGTCCAATAAATCCATACATAATCCTTTTTTTTTTGTGTAAAATTTAATATTAATAAATTTGTAGTTAAGTTGCCACGAAAATTTGTTATTAATTCATTACATCATAAATTCAAGTCTTGGTGAGTGTATTTTTTTTCCTCTTAAATCCATTTATTTTATTTTTGAAAAAATAAGACTAAACAGATTATATATACATTATACACACTATTATGTATATAAGATGTAAAAATAAAAAAAAAATAAAAAAACAATTATACAACATTTATCTTGTTTGATCTTATGCACTAAAAACATAAATCTCAACTTCTTGCAAAATAGATCAAAATGAGCGGACTAGGCCGTCAGATCAATGCCCACGATAAATAAATAATAATAATAATAATAATAATAAAAGTGATAATTTGTTAGAGTATCTCTAATGGTGTATCAATTTTTTCATTAAATTTGAGTAAAAATTTCCTTTAATATCAAGTGCTCCAATGAAGGGTTTCGGAGTTTCATCAAACCACCAGTCGACAGTGTTACTTTTTTCACAAATTTTTGCCTTAAGATGATCATCCAGAGACATCCGACAGTGACAATAAACAGTATTTTAATGAAAAATATAATAATCCTCAATTTGATGAAAAAAAAGTAAAATTCTCAATTTAATATCCATTTGATAAAATCATTAGAGCAGACAAATAAGTCATTTTTCTTCTTAGCAGAGTTTCTCTAGTAGGTGCAATTAGGCAAGGTGTTCCCTTCTCTAGCCAACTCAAGCACTAGGCGAGTGTTGTGTTGGAGTCTCAACATTGGAACCTGATTACGTCAGTACTCCCACTCGGTTAGATGAGGTCTACGTTACTAACAGAATATTTTATAATAAAGAATACTATGTTACAAACAACCAATGTGGGATTACCTAACTGTTCCATGTAACAAACAACAATAATATCCAATCACTTGACTTTATGCATATAAATTAAGTACTTAAAATATGTAAATATATTCCTAGGGATTTACAGATCTCCCAACAAACAATGCTACAAATCCCATCATTATACATATTCTTAAAAAGAAAATACAGAGTGTGGTATTGTGAAAGAAGATGAAGAAATAGGCACCACCATTGTGGTTGGATGATCTTATACCATTGAACTCGGAACACCGAAAAAGGGACTATTGAACTCACCGACGGCACATTAACAACAACAGTAATTGATCAATTTTTTTGTTAAAATTGTGAAGATCAATCTGGATTTTAACACTTTTATAAACAAAAATTAAAAAACAAAAAAAAAAAAAAAAAGAAGAAGAAAGGAAGAGAGATCATTTCGTGTTTGGGTCATGAATTTGAAAATTGAAAGGAAAATGTAAATAAAATATAATTTAAAATTTTCTTTTATTTCCACACATTTTCTTTTCCTATATAAATTTATAATCTAAACAAAGTTTAGGTAAATAAAAAATGAAGTATTTTTTTGTGTAATGTATCATAATCAATTTATGTGAACAAGCGATTGAGGTGCATTCTTGATCACTTTGGACCCAAATTTCCCAATTCTCTGCCCATTATCATATCCATGTTGCCAAGATTTGCTTGAATCAAGAATTTAAACAAGCGATTGATGAACATTTCCATATGCACTGATTCTCAGGTTTTTATTGATGCACAGGGTCTATCCTTTTTTATCTTCAGCAACTATAGTTGCGGACGTGTGGTCTAATAGTAAGTTTTTTAATTTTCTTTTCTTGATGTATCTAAGGCCAGTACGTTAGTGTTTAAGCCAGCATATGATCTGACTCGGTTTGTAAATGACTTTCGCATCTAACATATTTTGCTTGTTGATTCTCCCAAAAAAAAATAATAATAATAATAATTATTATTATTATTTTGCAAAAAAAGTGACAGTTTGTTTGAGTGCCCCTTCTTCTCTGGCCAACTCTAAGCATTAGGGCGAGTTGTTGGAGCCCTCCACTTTAACCCCAAGATTGAGTTGATTTTGTATTGCTAGACAACCCATGGTAGGATGGGTGCCCACCATATTGAAATGATTACTTATGTTAATATTATATAATAACCTATCCTATTATAATATGTTATTCATATGTTAGTATATAATATTATATAATAGGTTATTATAATATGTTACATTATAATAGATTAGTGATTGCTTGCTTTCATCATTAGTGTTTCCTTTCTGTAAGCCTTTCGGCCACTTTCGGTAAGCTGCTCCTTAATGGCTCCTCCAAATTATGTAACCTCTCCTCCATATAAAGGAGTTAACAACATAGATACAAATATATAATAAAAGAGATACACAATTTCTCTCTACAATTTTTTCTCTTTTTATCAATTTATCTTCTATCAATTTACCTTACAACTTAAGTTATAAGAGAAAAGAAAATAAATGAAATAATTGTGATTTCTCTCATTTTTGTTTGGATAAGGAATAAATAAAAGAAAAGAAATGATTGTGATTTCTCTCTTTCTTGTTTGGTTATATTTCATTAAGAGAAAATAAACGAAATTATTTTATGTTATATTACTAAAATAACTTTTTTATATTTTCAATCATTTTATTTCTTTTATTTTTATAGGGATAAAATTGGTGTTATAAAAATAGTAGTTTCTTTTCTCTCCCAATCTCTCCACTTTTGGGAAGATTGAAAATGAGGCTCATAAGAGAAATGAGTTTCTCTCTATTTCTCTTCATTTCCTCTCATTTCTCTCCACTTAGGTTATCCAAACAAGTAAGAGAAATACATATCTCTCCATTTCTTTTCTTTTCTCTCCAAATCACTCAATCCAAACATTAAATTATAATTGACCAATGTGGGATTACTGAACCATTTAAATTTGTAATATCCCATACAAGTAATAAGCAGTAATATTACTATCAAAATCTCTGGATTATGTGCATAGAAATTCTCAAAAACATGTAAATATATTCCTGCAAGATGTACCGATCCATTAACGATACCACAAATCCCATCATTATTCCTACAAGTTCTTGTGTTGTGGAAGAAAAATAATACACAAACATATAATTGTGGGGATGAACGTATCTGGAGTCCAGTCAAGAGTGGGGTGTGGGGGGTATTCATCAGTCAAGTCTGGGTATAAGCCAGCATTGATTAGATACATTAGTAGAAATGAGTCTGACCACAAAGCGTGGAAAAAATCGTGGCAACTCGTTCTTATATTTAATAGTATTTCTATTTTCGTTCTCATAAATTCAAGTCTTATCGTGTGTGTTTTCTTTCTTACGCACTAGGGTCATGTTTAAGTGTGCAACCCCCTTAAGGTTGCACACCATATGCAACCCAATTGTTAGCCATTAGATTACAATAATTGATCAAGACCATTGAATTGTTTAATCGTGAAAAAGTTGAAACCGGGGCAACCGGTTAATGCTTGTATTTGCATGATTGCATCCCACTCACTCTCTGTATTTCGTCTCTATCTCTCTCTGTTCTCCTCTCTGTGTAAGGTTGAGTCAGTGTAACCGTTGATTTCCATTAACAGGGAGAAGCCCCTGTTGGGTTCGTTCCATTGACGAAGCTCTGTAGGGAACAGTATAACGGGCGATTTCCAACAACAACATAACTAGAAGGCTGTGTTGGTTCCATTGCTGAAGTGAAGCCCTTCTCTCGAACTAGATATGAGGTATGGAGCTGTGTCCCTCTCTCTGTCTTCCTCTCTGTCTCTCTGGCCCGTTCACTTCAGCTATTTTCCCTCAACTAAACCCCCATCCTAACTTCAACCGCTCTACGCTTCGCTCCAACGGAAACCCCTCCATTGGCAGCTAACCTTTCTCTTTCTGTTTCTCAAGCGAGTGTTTGTGTTTGCACAAACAGGTAACCCGTGTGAAAATGTCATGTTTGTGTTTGTGTTAACAATTTTCGGTCATCAAGTAATTGTTGGTAGTAATGTCATGTGCAGTATGGCCCCAGCGGAAGTTAAAAGGGAAGGTGATGATTATGACATTCCAAATGAAGCAGATGACATCCGTTTGATGAATGAAAGTCGGGCAGAACCTGATCATGGTTGCGAAGCTGGTCCGAGCAATGAAGAAGCAACCAACATGAACGTTGAAGATGGCGGAGCCGATGTGAAAAAAGAAATGGTTGACGATGCTCATCGCAATGACATGGTTTGTGATGTTGAACGTGCTATTCTGGAACAGAAATTTGATTCGGTCGAAGATGGAGAAGATTTCTACAATGCGTATGCTAAAGCCAAGGGATTTAGTATACGAAAATCCAGATTTAACACAAATAAAGAGGGAAAGGTCGTTAGTAGGCTGTGGTTGTGTTCAAGGGAAGGTCAGAGATTACCAAAATACTTGGACCGTGTTGCTGAGAAGAGTAGAGCTCCCAAGGCACTAACAAGAGTAGGTTGCAAAGCCCAATTTCGCATACGGTACGATGCGGATGCTGGTGAAGGGGGAAAGTATGTTGTGACTCACTTCGTCGCAGACCACAACCATGAATTGGCGGAACAACACTGTGTGATGTATCTGAGGTCACATCGCAGTTTAAACAGCGGTGACAAAGCTCAAGCAATGGCTATGCGCAATGTCGGTGTGAAGACTAGCCAAATCATGGACTATATGGTAAATCAGTCCGGGTCTTATGAGAATGTTGGTTTCATCCGCACGGATCTGCACAACCATATTCAAGCCGAACGTAGAGCAGAAGTTGAGGATGGTGATGCGCAGGGTGCGTTGGTTTACCTATGCGCAAAACTTGATGTTGATGCACGTTTTTTTTACAAGTATGATGTGTGTAACGATAACAAGTTACAAAATTTGTTCTGGGCAGATTCGAAATCGCGGGCCGACTACGCAAAGTTTGGTGATGTGTTGATATTTGACTCAACTTACAGAACCAATGCATACAAGAAACCGTTTGTCATGTTGGCTGGTGTGACTAGCCACTTTAGGACCACGATATTTGCATGTGTTTTGCTAGCTAATGAGACAATTGAGACATACACATGGGTTTTGGAAACATTTATGGAGGCGATGGGCAATAAAGCACCTGTGTCCGTACTGACAGATGGGGATAAGTCGATGCGAGAGGCAATCAGAAGAGTATTTCCAGATACAAGACATCGATTATGTAATTGGCATCTTGGGAAAAATGCTGTTTCAAATGTTCACATAAGTGGCTTTGCACATGCTTTCAAGCAGTGCATGGACATGGAAACGGATGAGACAAAGTTTGAGCATGGCTGGACGACAATGGTCGAAGAATTTGGACTTCAAACCAACAGTTGGGTGTTGGAGACATATGAGAAGCGTCATATGTGGGCTGAGGCATATATGCGTGGACATTTCTTTGCTGGGATGAAGAGCACTCAGCGCTCGGAGTGTATGAATGCTTATTTCAATCCCTTCCTCCAACACAAATTGAAGCTATATATATTTGTTAGGCACTATGATCGGGCTCTTGCAAGGATAAGGTATAACGAGGCTGGAGATGATGCTGAAACAAATAACACTTTTCCGGTATTGATTACTCCATTGCGAGATATAGAGAGACATGGAGCTGAGCTATTCACCCGAAATATATTTAGAATGTTCCGTGATGAAATCTTAGAAGAGGGGAAGTTGAATGTGAAGGATGTGTTCCCTTTGCCGGATGGTCAGAAATGCTACTATATTCATAAGTACAGAGTGAAGGACAGATCATGGATAGTAACACACAGTCCAATGGATGCTGCAATGAGATGTTCTTGCATGAAGTTTGAGTCGTTGGGGCTACCTTGCTGCCACATGATATGTGTTATGAAAGCTGAAAATTTAACGCAAATTCCCCCAACTTGTGTGCTGCATAGATGGACAAGGGCTGCAAGCAAGGATGGCCAGCAATGGCCTCAACCCTCAATTGATAGCACTACAACACAGACGGCCCGGTATGGGATATTGTGTTCTTCCTACAACGAAATGTGTTTCTATGCCTCGCAATCAACGGAAGGTTTCAAGGATGCTAGGGATGCATGTCTTTCGATGACGAGCCGGATGAAGGAGTTATATGAGAGGAATTTGAACGGTGGGAATGGAGACAAAGGGAAACATTCATTCCGTCGACAATTTGGAGTAGAAGATCCTGATGTTGTGAAGACAAAAGGGAACCCAGGACGGGCCTCATCCAACTGTCGAAGACCAAGAAAATGTGGGAATTGCAAATGCATTGGGCACACAAAGCGAACGTGTCCTAAGGTTCGGTTTAGCCGAACAGTGGGTAATAACTCAGATGCAGATACACCCCACATAACTGACCGTGAGTACAATGCGGAGTCATTGCCCATTCGCTGCAAAACTGGGTTGGTGGATCCAAGTACACCTCACATTAAGCAACGGCGACTATTTTTTGATGTTTCTCCTGATTCCAAGCAGCCTGTGGGCCAATACGGTAGTGTTGAAGCAGCAGTGTGGAAAAATGATTCGAACACAATTGATGAGGTGAATCAGGTAATTGTATAATTTGTATGATTTACTTATTCCCTTAGCTATTGAAAACACATGGAAATAATGTATGTAGTTTTCATTTTGCACGGATTGCTGTACGTAACGTGTAAATAATTGGTTATGTACAATGCCAGGAAATGGCACAACGTTACTTATGTACAAGGCCACGAGTTGTAAATTTCCCATATTGTTTAGAGTGATGTTGTCATTTGTGTTTGCAGTGACTTGTCATTTTCAAAACTAACTGAAGGTGGGGTGAGATATATATGGGTTGTCTGTGTGTTGTTTTGGGTGGGGAATTGGCTTATGTCTGTATTCCAAGATTCCTATTGCGGGTTGCTTGTTTCTGTTCCATATTTGGTTGGATCTAACTGAAGGGTTTTTTGCGGTGTGGTTTATCAACTAACGATGTGTTTCGCTTCGTATTGATTTGTTATGACTTGTGTCCGTAAATTAGTATTATATTTCGAGTAAAATACGAATTTTGTCCAAGTGGGTTTGCAAAATTACATACCAGCACATGCATTTTGTATATAATCCAAGTGGCAGTTAATTTTGGGTGTTACTTGGAGAAAGTAACCCAACGAACTCGTTACTTTATCTCCATGCCGATCGGTATATGAATTACGAGTTACGAACAGGAGTTGTGAAATTATTTAATGTTTACTATGGGTTTATTGTTAGTAAAATTATGGTGGGCCTATATGGACAGCAACGAAGCAGTAATTTAAAGTTGACAAGTTCAAGAAGAAAATCAAGCAATTGTGGTATTGGTTCAAATGCCTGAAATGGATGAAGACTTCTTTCGATGAAGTGATGGTAACAAAGTAGAAAGTAACGAAGTAGAAAGTAGAAAGTAGAAAGTAAGTTGTTGTGTTGTTGTGTTGTTTGTAACAAAGTAGAAAGTAGAAGGGAAAAAACTACGCAGAAGTTACAATGTAGAAAGTAAGTTGCCACCTGTCGAAGTGCATATAATTGAAGTTACCACCTGTGCCCAGGTCCTTTTAGCCTTTCCTCGACAGATACAGACTCCCAATTCGTTCATGTTTCCTCTTGGAGGGTGGCCACTAAATCCATGAGCACTGCCAGTAACTGCTCCAGCGTGTAAGTCAGGTGGCATGCAAGATTCAATGTTAGTTGAATGGAGCAGCTGTTGGGAGGATGTGGGAAAAATAGGTGCAAAGAGGAATTTTTAATCTAATATCCAATCAGAATGTAGGTGAAAATATGAGTGAACTTTTTTTAAAAAAAAAGTAGTTCCCATTTTTTTTATTATAAACCCGAGATGTATATTTTGTTTTTGATATAAATAAGTTGTGTATTTTCGTTACGTAAAATGTAGGACAACAATTGTGTTTAAGTCATTACAATACAGAAAAAGGTTATTTCAAACGTATTTTCAAGTTTACCGACATTGAATATATTTTGATTAAATTACAGGGAAAATTCAATATTTGGCAGAGTTTGATGATTCATAGTCAGGGGCAGTAACTGTGAGTGGCCAAGTGTTGCGGTTCATTGACCCAGTTTGCAAGGACTGTGGTTGTGTTTAGTGGACAATATTCTGTCGATTTTTGTCTCATAATGATGAGGGACATGCCCCACAATGGTGAAAAGGAAGGTCGACAGGGAAGAGTCAATATTTGGCAGAGTGGACTTGAAGATTCGAAGTCGGGGCAGTTACAGTGGCAGTTATGGTGTAGACGTGTGGGATCATGCAATGATGGGCCACAAAAACAGTATACGGATATCAATACTAAACCTCCACTTCTCTCTGTCGAGCTCCCTTTTCTTGTGTTTATTTCATGGCCACCAACTGTTTTAAACTTCTGTCGACAGAGCAAGGCTCCTGCTTTGTCTCATGCTTCCTCCTGAAAGTGTGCCCGCTAACTCCGTGACTGGTGGTAAAAACTTCCCCTATCACTTCTAGGTGACCCACATGCAGAGAGCCCACTTTCAGGTCGTGGACATTCCTTCAGACTTGGCCACATGCCCTCGATTAAGTGGACCATCTGTCGACAGAGACTGGCAAAACTTGGTGCAAACAATGGCCCCCATGTTCAAGTTAAATATTGCGGAAGTGATTGAGACCCCCCCAATCACCCCCCCCCACACACACACACACGTGGGGGCTGCTGTTTGGAGAAGGAAAAAAAATAAGAAATTGAAAAAAAAAAAAAAAAGTGGCCAATCAGAGAGAGAGGGGGTCATGGGGGTCCAAGTCATATAATATTTAACTTCAACGAGGGGGCCATTGTTTGGGCCCAAAACAAACATAAAGTACAGCCCAATGTAAGAGCTTTTAAATATACTGGCCCCATTATAAGCTATAAAAGACCCACCCTTTCAACTTCAAACCACTTCATTTCCCTCTGATTCGAACTCCCCAGACTGTACTCCTTCTTCTCAACCATTGCCGTTCAAAACCAGAGCACCACAAAACCCTAAGCCATGGCACCGAAAAAATCTCAACCATCTCCAGCTGAGGAGAACAATGAAGACCTACTCCGCTTCCCGGACCCTATCAGAGCACTTATCGCTCCTCTAAAATTTGTTGCAACCCTATTGCCCAGCCCAAGCTCTGTCGCTAAGGCTACTCTAGGCCCTACCTTCGCGTCTTACTTCTCAGACGAGCTAGCTCCATACTATCCCCTTGGTAATGGTGAGAACCTTCTTCTCAACCAAGCTGGACTCAAGTGGACTAACTGGAATGTCAGCAAAAACCCACTCAGAGGGTGGAGGTCACCAGACTCTGATTGGCGAAGCTGGGCCAGGAGAATTGAAGGTCACGACGCCGAAGTATGGAAGCACCAGGGCATTGCTGAAGCAATTAGACTGTCGACTAAAATTTATGACGTGGAGAAAGGGCTGATTGCTGCTGCTGCATGCTTTTGGTCGCAGTCTAGTAACTCCCTACTCCTCAATTTTGGTATGATTTCCCCTACCATCTTAGATGTAGCTCACTTGACTGGTCTGCCAATCTTGGGCAATCCAATTCATGCTCTCCTTGAGCCTCCAAAAGTGACATTTACTTTAAACACTGACATGTGCTATACAGATTTTGCCAAAAAATACCAAGGCAAGCGTGGTTCCCCTGTCGATGACAAAGAAAGAACTGCTTTTTACTTACTTTGGCTTTGTGAGTTTCTTTTTTGTGTCCCTGGGTACAAGATCACGAAAGAATACCTCCCCCTTGCCTTGTGTATGCAAGACGGCCAACTTATGGCTTTAGCCCCTTATCTTCTTGCCACCCTTTACAAGGCCCTATTTTCCTTTGTCGACAAGAAGATTTCTGGCAACTGTGATGGCCCCTTCTGGCTCTTCCAGGCCTGGTTGTATGCCTATTTCCCTGAGGCACGACCCCTACCACCTAACACCTTGAAACCTGTTTGCCACTCCTATGTTGAGCAACTGCTCACTTATAACAGCCATTCAAAACTCACTTTCACAAATCATCTTACCATGTTTTACAACCTTCCTTCGCAGAGACCTTCCAACCTGTACATGCCATTTCAAAACTTTGAATTCTCCTCCAGTAGACTTCGCTTCCTCTTCACAGACCCTTCTGATTTACACAATGAGCAAGTCCAAGAACAAAATGAGAGTTGGAGACACATTCTCACCTGTAGACATGTCTTGGTTGGCTGTTCCATATCCTCCGCCAAGCTATCCAGCTGCAGTTTTGAGACATACTGTCCCAATCAATGGTCCAGGCAATTTGGTCTTTCCCAGGCTATCCCTTATCCTTATTTCCACCCAACCATCCATGAGGAGATTGGGTCCAGAATCCACTTGAAAGATCCTACACAAGCTGAATCCATTCTGACAGAGAACACCAAACTTTTCCAAGATTTTGGCCCCTTCTTCTTCAAACCTGCTTCGGACTGCTCGGCTGCTTTTGACCATTGGTGGGGACTTATGACTGCCATTATTTTCTGCAAGCCACTTGAAAGCTGCCTTAACGATACTTGTATTCATATTCAGGGCCGCATATCCTCGCCTTCCAAGCTTAAGGCTACAGGTATCCTTCCTTCATATACTTCATATCCCTGACTGTGTCATGCAATTTGTTTTGTTTTTTTCTCTACAACACTAACTTGTTTAACCCTTGACAGCCAAAATTGTGCCTGCTGCTGAACCATTGGTCAGGGACCAACGTAAAGGCAAGGATCCAATGGATGCAACTACTCAGACAAACACCCCCTCAGTTCCGAAATTAATGGCAGACTCTTTCGCAGCCGCGCAGACACAAGCACAGAGAGGAGCTACCACCCGTACCCCTGCTGAGACAGAGGTCACGGCGAAGAAGAGAGAAGAGCCTTCCACTGCTCCTGCTCTAAGCACAGACCTAAGTGAGTGGGATATCCCTCTCAGCCAAATGGTTGGCGAAACAACATCAAATCCTTCAGGGCAGCTCTACCAAGTAAGCCTTCACTTTACATATTTACAGCATCTGAATTTGCATTCACGCCCGACTGATCACTTACTTTTGTGCAGAGAAAAAGAAGGAGATTACTCCTTGCTGCTGCTGATGATGACGATGCTTCCACTTCTCCTCAACACATTCATCAAATTCCCAGTCCAATCAGTAATGTACCCACAGAACCCACTGTACAACCAACTCCACCACCACCTGAAGCATCGCAACAAACTTCCTTACAACCTGCTTCACAGTCTTCGCCACAGCAATCCACACAGTCTGCATCACAACATCCTTCCACTTCTCCTCAACACATTGTCCCTTCTGTCTCTAGCCCTCAACCATCACCATCCAACCCCTCCAATTCCCAAACGTCAAACAAAGAATCACAGAGGATTGAATTTGACATTTCAATCAACAGCCAATCCTCTCCAACAGATGACAACACAAAATCCCCTCAACCAGAAGTTCACCACAACCAAGGTAAATAGAAATACAAATGTTACTGTTCGTTTGGGAAAAAAAAACTTCTCTTTAAGTAACTGGTATTGTTCTCCAATTTACAGGGATGGACATAATACAGGACTCATCTCCACGACCAATGGGCGAGACAGAACTTGAAGGTCCTCATGACTTTCCCCTGCTAGCAGAACCAGAGAAACACCCTCAAGGCGCTGATGCTGCCATCTCATCAGTACCAGAAACAACTCGTCCTCATGCGACAACCACAGCTGAACAAGGCCAACCGTCTGCGTGCACGTTATCAGGACAGGTACTACCATTTCCAACCTCATCCTATTTACTCTTTATTACTTGCAAGCATATATTCTCACCAAACTATTAATGTTCACAGGTCGTCGGTCCATGCCAGGATATTTGGGCCGAAGTTTCTATTCTTCAACAAGATCTAGACGAAATATCCCCATTGCCTCAAAGGCTACATCTGTTTGATGCTGAAACTCAACAAACCTTAACCACCTTCATCAACCTCATTAACACCCCAGTTGAAGAAATCATTCTCCACAAACCTGATGAAACCTTGGCCTGTCTTTCTGCTGTTGTAAAC
This sequence comes from Camellia sinensis, assembly GCF_055761805.1. Classification (NCBI taxonomy): domain Eukaryota; kingdom Viridiplantae; phylum Streptophyta; class Magnoliopsida; order Ericales; family Theaceae; genus Camellia; species Camellia sinensis. The sequence continues at coordinate 175,859,024 of NC_138967.1, forward strand.
CTCTCCCCTAATCCTTTTAACCCCATTCAACTAAAGCAATTGGCCAAGATCATCACAGAATGACCAACCCTTTCAGAGATGGTTCAGACTTGCTCGAAGGATATTCAAACCAATAAGGATTTCCTAAACGAAGCCCACACCATATCTACTTCACTCAAACTCAGCCAGCAGACCTCTGCAGCCATTCTTCAGCAACACTCAGCACTTGAACTTGAGGAAGCCAAACTCATGGCAGAACTTGCCTCTGTCCGGCAAAGAAAGGCTCATCTGCAGCAGCAACACGACCAGCTTAATCAAGAAGCAAGGATGATGCTCTCCCAAATTAGACATCGTTCTGCATCCATTCAGACAACTAAAGCTGAGTTGGACCAAGCCCAAGCCATGCTAGCAGATGCTCAATCAGAGTGGGGTGTTCTAGGCGTTCTGTTCCCCAAATCCTAGGCTAGTTTATATATGTATTCTTTTGTATTGCACACCTAGGAATGATTTGGAAAGGTAGGAATGATTGCCTTTTTAATGATAAGATTGTTGATGGGCCTGAATTGGCTGAGATGGTGAAAGTGAGGGTTGCACTTTGCTGTAAGCAACGTTATAGAGGCCTACAGTATTCAGTGGACGACATATATTGTATTCTGGATAGTATCAAAGTCTCATTTAGGGGGTGGTGTTTGGTGTTTTTTGAAACTGGGGTGCAGGAGTTTGGTCAAGCTGTGGTATGCAGGATTTTGGTCAGTCTGTGGTATTACCATATCTTCTTGGTGGCTACTTTTGCTCTGCTGTGCTTCAATGTTGCTATGCTTTGCCTTATTTTTGGCTTGTTGCTCTGGCTTAGTTTATGGGGTCAAGCATGCTCATTTCTGGTTGCTGCTCTGCTGTGCTTCAAATCTGCTCTGCTATATATGTACTCTGCTGCTGCTATATGGGATCAACGAATAGGCTTAAGTCTGCTGCTGCATATTGGCCTTTTTGCAATTGTTTGAATGATGTTTTGGTGTGCTGTATTGGAAGTCTGCTGTTGGATTGGGGAAAGTTATTGGAGGTCTGCTGCGGGCCTTGTTGTAATTGTTGGTCTGCTGCTGTACTAATTTTTTTTTTTTGGAGGTTGAAGGATCAGGCTCAAGTCTCAATGGAGGTTGAAGGTTCAGGCTCAAGTCTCAATGGTGGCTGTATGGTCTGAAGTTTGTTCATGCTGCCTTGGAGTTTCATCTGGTTGCCCTGTTATGTGGTTTTGTGAGGATGGGCTTGGAGTTACATTGTTATTGTTTTCCTTCTGTTTTTGTTTCTCTTCGTTGGTCTCCAACCTCCTCTTTGTTGATGTATCATTGACACCTTATATGTGCTTTTCCATCAATACAATTTTTTGTTTTGCTGAACAAAAAAAAAAAATTGAATATCAATACTCTGTGTTTTTAATGGTCTGTTGTATGGTTGTTTTTATTTTTTGTGCAATTTTTCACCGTTTGTGCATTTTTATGAAGTAATCAATTCCCCTTCAAAGTGCATTATAGTCACCGCTATTTGTTTGTTCTGTGGGCTTTTTTTTGCTTTGTTTTGGACAAAATCATGGCATTAAAAAAAATCGAACAAACATAATTCATGTGGTAAAAGCGAACAAACATTACTACTTTCAACTTGCATTGTTTGTTGGACAAATATCACATTGCACTGGACAAACATTAGTATAGTCATTTGGGCAAATATGACATTGCATTGTTTGTTCTGTACTGTACCCATAACATTGGAATTATGTGTATCACATTACGTACAGGCCACGATAAAAGCAAACAAACATGACTACTTTCCCTCGTTTGTTCGAGTCCCAAACATTGGAATTATGTGTACAATCAATACGCGTGGGAAATTAGTATTATCACAACTGCGACCTAAAAAGTTGTCACGACAAGCTGATGCAGTAATCCAGTTGTGGTTGGGCATCGAAATTACACTCGTACTGGCAGGCCATGATAAAATCGCTGCACTATTTGTTGTAATTGCAATCAATCACATGCACGAACGATACTCGCCCATCTTTGTATTGTTCACATCCATAACGAAGTCAAGCACCAACTTCCGGCGCACAGAAGGATGAAACTATGTACAGAAAGCGAATAACACAAATCAGGTACGGTTACAGCGGTAGGGAATAAACGGATTTATTTCGCAATTGGAAATTAAGCGGTACAATGTACCTTGTGTGGACCGCTGGGTATATCAGGCCGCTGCATGTACTTGATCACAAACATCCCACAGTCGAAAGTGCTACAAATGAAATGTAACATTCAGTTTCTCGTAAAATATAAGCAGGTTCGTTAAATGAGTGATTCAAGAGTGAAGTCAATGTGACGCAGGGTTTGTGGATTACTCGTCCAGCTGTTGTAATGGCCTTTGTTCTAACATGCGCACCTCAAAGGTACGCATGTCTACAGCATATTCATTTCCAAACTGTAGTTGCAGTAAGGCATGCATTGTTTGAACCTGTTGCAGAATGAGACGGTTAGTTTATGTGAAGGATGTGACAGTGTGAAAGTAGATTTGTGAAATTCAGCACGACATACCAACATTTTTGCTGTGTTCAGCTTGTTGGTGTCCAGTGTGGCGGATGCCAATGAGTCAAATAGGTACGCCACACGGTCTACCATATCTATTTTTAGGCACACCCAATGTACTCCTCGATAATTGAAAGGCATGTAAATCTACACATAAACATAAACACAAGCGAAGACATTGTTTAGAGGGCATGCGAACATGTACGCACTTTCATATTTACATTGGCATTCAAGTAAATGGGATCGACATTCATATTACCGACGTCCATATTAAATCTACTCGCTTCAATGGGATGGACATTCATATTACCTTCTCACATGCATCAAGCACCCCAGTATATCTGTCATGTCCAAAATATGATTTGACCATATTTTCATGGTTCAGATGTTGAGTTTTTTGATTTAGTATCAAAGTCTGCATGTTTAGTGTGTAAAGTTCAGTCAGCCAAAGTTTTCTGAAAATATGTCTTCTGCAATACACAACCGACCTAAAACACTTACTTACCGACAAATATACTGGAAAGAACCACGCAGTATGCCTACCGTCTTTGTGTACTTGCCGCTGTCCGTTAGTCAATTGAACCGCGACCAAGTTGATTGGCTGGAACATTGTAACAGACCAGGCAACTTGCGAAATAAGGTTTGCTATTTGTTTAAATGTAATACGAAATAACAATGTCCCTACATGGATATGTCCATCATGCAAATATAGTGGAAATAACATTGTCAGATGCCACGACTTACAGTGTCGGATAGCCATGCCCCTGGTTTCAGCGTGCGCATGTCACGTCGCGTAGCACATTCGCAAGGCATTTCATGCAGATTCATAGACACGACAATGTCCCTACATAAAACGTATACATCAATCAGTAAGAAGCAACCTACAGCCTAGTAAAACTTAAACGTATCTGGCTTAACTCTACAACATAAGATTAGTTTTTCCTGTTGTACAACTATGGCAGATATTCCTGATTCTACTAGGCTCCAATCCAATGAAGATTAGTTTTTAAAAAACAAAATGAAAAGACAAAGTTTTAGATATTACAACTCATGACATGTCCAATAGTATTTGCTAAAATAATATGTGAAAATTGAAATGCTCATTTACAGGTCAGCAAGTTAAAAAAAAAAGAAACACGTTTTTTACAAACTGGAGCCAACAATATCCCAAAATGATCAAAATGGAAAATGTAAGCAGAGTAAAAGAAAATAGGTAGGGAAAATTGCACTTCATTATAAGTTCTCAAAAAAATTTGCAAATCATTGGTAAACTTTATTAAGTTTCATAATTAAAATTATAAAGGTTTCCATGAATGTGTTAAAATTTTTGTGAAAATATCAGTGGTTTGCAATTTTCCCAATAGGTACATGTGTGCAGGATAAGACCAAAAGAAGAAAACTTCAGACAGGAAATTTAGCCACTGATCTTTCCGTAGCCCACTACATTAAATTCAAAGAGAATCCTACATACGACATGGATAAACCCATCATAAACCCATCATAAACCCATCAAAATCATAGAGAATGAAAAATTAAAGAACTGATACCTACAAGAATCAAATAAACATAGCACGACACATGAAAATTGTGGAATTCAAACTTATTTCACAAATACTACGGAACAGGTTAATTGCGAGTACTAAACTCATCCGTACCTTTCATTGTTTCTGTCGTCAAGTACAGAGTCAACAACTTCGTCTTGGGCCGCTGATAAAACCTCTCTGCTCTCCAGTGTTATCAAGTCCTTCTATCAATATAAACAATCAAGTAACATCAACTCCTCCTATTAATATAAACAATTAACTAACTCACCACTGTTCAGAAATGTAATTTGCAAAGTACATAACACATCCTTATGCATCTAAAATTGGTGAAGCGATGTCTAACCTCTGAACGGAACCGCTTGTCCAACCTGTGCAGTTTGGACAGGAGTTTGTCCGAAATCTGTAAGACAATTGTACAACATTTGTTACTGCAAACTTGCAGTAGAATGACAAATATTAAAATACAACACAAATAATGGTTCTATTATGATCAGTAATGCTGTCGGCATCAATTGGTAATGAAACATACGAAAGGTGAAGTGATGTGGCGACTTGGGAATTTTTCGGCAGTAAGTCGAGTACTTATTTTGCTATCGTTGCACGAATGCATATCCCCTACGTCTGTCGCTTCAACACCTCTTCCTCTTCCTCTTCCTCTTCCTCTTCCTCTTTCTCTTCCCTTTCGTGTGCCTGTTACAATTTGTCCCGCTCCCAATGTTTGGGCAACCTTACCAGCAGAAGGATGCACATTGTCTGCTTCTCCTCGCATTGGTGGCAAGGTTTGCAAATCATCAAACGAAGATAAACTCTGTTTTGCAACGTTCTTCATGGACAGAAACTGAACTGAAAGAGATTTGCTTTCTTCGCTTGCGTATGTTTCCTCCAACGCAAGGCGACGGTTGTTGTGCATGTCCCCAACTTCTTGGACGGTACGCAACTGTCCAACGTGCATATCAATTATCTCATTGGACAACATTCCATTCACATAATTGTCCTCCCAATCCACCCCCTGTAAATCTTGAACATTACCCTCATTTGGGCTACCATAATAATTTGGGAAGACCACGCCGCCATCATGCAACTCGACTCCCATGGTAGGGTCAACACCCTTTTCCTCTGAGCGAGCCAATTGTGCTGTTTCCGATAAACCTGCCAGCACTTGCTGCATCATTTGCTTCATTTCAGCAATGTGTGTCTGTTCAGTAAACGGTTGTTTCCCAGACAATATAGCTGCAACTAGTTCGTTCAGCATTCCTTTCAGTTCACCAATGCTGAAGGATATGTTAATGTTACAATTTCTTTCAGTGGACTCCACCTAATCACACAAACACATACATTAACCTGGTACAATATTTCATCTTCAAGTAACCTCTGTGAACTGTGTGAAGCATGTGTACTGATTGCTTTTGCTTACCTTTGCATTGTGAACAGCTTCCTTCCCTCGGAAATTGAGCAACATCTCCCTTATTTCCGCATTGCTGTGAAGCACTTGCTTCATGGTTTCCTTAAGTTCACCAATGTCGGTCTCAACCTTGCTCAAACGAACATCATCAATCCGTGGTTTCTGTTTGTTATTGACATGGTGTGTGTCAATTGCGTCATCAATGTCGTTGCTTTCCGCTTTTGTTGGATGAAACTCCACCTAACATAGTTGTCAAATCGGGATTCAAATCATAAATGAAAATGGTAATGCACTGAATCGTTAATCGAGCTCAACTGTGAATCGTAAAGTTTCCGTCTGCTTTCTTAAGTTGCACACAACATATGTGTACACACTTTACATATTAAATATATCTAATAAAAATTAATTACTCCATTCGTCTGAAATGGAAAAAAAATGTTGTTGTAAATGATGCTCATCTGGTGTGGATAAAAACTTCACAGTCGATCCCATGTTTACCACTTTACCTTTTCCCAATTACATAAACAAAGAGAAACTTTCAATTACAAACTAACTAACAATAACTGAACGACAATGTTTTGACCTTTTTACAAGGTTAAAAAACCAAAATCTTCAAGCTTTTCCAAAAATCTGACTTCAGGGCTTAACGAAAATTCATTTCGTAACAGAAGTAGTACATAAAATTGAATTTGTAAGGCTACAACATCGTCCACATGGAAACTTCATGTTTTCCCCCCAAAAGTTCGAGTATTTCAGAGTAAATAGGGAGGGACAAACTGAAAATATGACGTACGCTAAGGAATGGGTCACTGTTTGTCGGTGCTTGTCACCTAGTCATAGGAACACATATTCTGTCTGTCACCGTTATCCATAACACAGGTGGGGCAATGCTGTCAAATGTGCAGAACGAATGGGTTGATTACCTGATGTTGCTGCAACATTTGCTTCCTTCCCATAAGTCGCCTCGTCTCCCGTATTTCGGCATCACCCCAATCATTTAGCCGAGGGATGGAGCGTGTAGTAGCCGACGTACTCTTGCAGGGAGGGGCAAAACGATCCAAGTAAAATAGCTGCATTGTAAGGGGGAAAAGATATTTACTATACACTTCCGAGCAAAGTAATCCGTATTCGCTAACAATGCATACAACTTACAACACAATCATATGTATGTGTTTATGTGTCTCGATGGCAGAATCCCCATGCAGCTTTCCGGTTCAAAAGATAAGCTTTTCGTGGTTACAAAAAATGTGGCCCGTACAGGTATATTTGTCATGCTGTTCAATAACAGGTAAGTTTGTATTTCGCAACGACTGCCATTTTATTGAACCATATGCACAGCAATGGATGAAATATGTAATCGGCATGGTACAAACAAACAACGGTCGATTACGTTACCATTAGAAGGAAAACACATCCAGTTGCCTGGCGCTGAAGTTTCATCTTATACTTCCGAACACCTTTCACAAGGAATTGCAGTGTCACCTTTGCCCAATTACATGCCCCCATACCGGTCACGTCCTTCACGGCATGAACGAACGACAGGCTCAACGCGGTCATTGTGGTAGGACACAACATAGCCCCCAACACGTACAGCGCAAACTTCCGCCGAAACTCGTCATCCGCACCATCACTCTCAGTCAGATAAACTCTCAACTGGTTCAAAGGAATGATTCCTTTAACAGCTCCAACCTCTTCGTAGATATTGGGATATGCGTCTATTGAACCAGTGAACTGCACGTCATTGCCTTCTGACCGTATACCCAATAAGACATGCACTTCCTCACAGGTGAGCCTCAGGTGACGGCCATGAACAGTCAACGAACACGTGTCGGGATCGAAGTTCTGTACCAACCATTGGCACATGTTGTGATCTATACGGGTACACTTTAACCCCAGGAGGCCACCGAACCCAATATCAATGATTGCCTGCTTTTGTGCTTCGTTACACCGGTTCACGATATCAAAAATTGCCTTCAATGATATGCGAACTTGCATTTTACTCTGCAATGTGATTAACGTGAACATTAATACAAAAAAGTAACCAACATTGTGTCGATAGCAGGTCCTCCCCAAATGTAGTTACGAAAACACTAAGCACGTAAGTACCTTTGCAGATTTCTTTGCAACTTCTTCGCCCAGTTCCTTGGCACTTGCCTTAGCCATGTCCTGAAACCTCTTCTTCTCATCACAGGGGAGTTCCTTCCACCTTTCCCCAATATCCTTTCGGCTCTGTAAGTGTTACACCAACGTGACGCACATACAGGACAAATAGGAGCTGTAAGTCCAAAATAATTGTCAGCAAAAGTTGTATCACTCGCAATGTGTGCACATTTTCTGGTATTTACATATGTTTGCACATACAAATTACTATTTCGCACACAGTTGAAATAAAAACGGACATGGAATTTTACAAATAATCGGAGTTTATAAGAACATGCAATATGGCTTCTATGACTGCTGGAAATCGCTGAATGCGACACAATGGAAGCACATGACTGGTGCGCGCATGGAATAGAAGTCCATACTTTGCTATCACAGCAGTCACGTGTTTCCATCACGGTACTCTACTTACTACATGTCTGCACACTAACCATATTCGGTCCGGGGTTGTCTGCTTCTCGTCTTTCCTTGAATTGTTCCTGGCTGCAACCATTGTCAATTTCGGCGCAAGTATATGTTAGATATGGATGGATATATATACATATACGTACACAATTTGTGACACAAACAAATTTGGTCCCAACTACATAATAATGCATCCGTAATGTCCAATTTTGGTTGCTAAAAATATAATAACCACATCATTTCTGCAACAACAATTATAAATGGTCCAAATTATTTTGGCCCTTACTTTTGGTCTCTAAAATCTTAATTTCTTGTGAGTACAAACTGAAATCTGCACAGGCGCAAGCTATGAGTTCAAAATATGTAATGCAGAATTGTGCAAAAATACTGTCACATGTTCCTGACGAGAGGGATTCGTACTGTGAGCCGCTTTGAAGGACACGGATCGAACCTGTAAAAAATAAATGGCCCAAGTGGCCGCTTTCGACGAGGGGGCTCGGTAATGTCAACCCTTTCCATTCCTGAACCTTTGCCACTTGCCTTCAATGTTTTCCTTTGCCTGTAACAAATATCAGCGTAAATGAAATTTTGTTCAAGGCCAAATTACATCGGTGGTATGTACGTTTTGTGCATCCTATCATCTTCGTCAGTTAACTTTCAAGTTAGTCAATCTTGCCTTCCCATTTCAAAAGTTGTGCCATTTTCGTGAAATTGGTAATGTCGTTTTCCGTTGTCACCGAAAATGATGAACCGAAGTGGTTTAGTATAACTCAGTGAATTATGGATTTCACAAATGCTCTCCGCAGAATACGCGACATGTGCCGTATGTGCACATATTCTGGTAAGAAATCGACACAGTTTTAATCCATTACACGAAATTCATGGTGCAATTTGAGGCTATCGCAAATGTGTCAAACTCAAATCGCACAACCTCCTGAAGGCAGTACATAACGGCACAATATGCCATAGACGAACAGACCGTGGTATTTAGTAGGTACAGGAAACATAACCTTGCAAACCTAAATGTATCAAATACTGAACGACATAAACTCACAGTTGCTTCGCATTGTCTGAGATGTCGCCCATATCCAATTACGATAATTCCTGCAAAGAATTGCATGCAATATTCATAAGGATGCAGAAAGAACGTTACTCCCACATTGTAACAAAACGAAATTGACTGTTAACAACTTACAATCAACGGACCACTGAGTCGTACGTGCATTGTACGAGTGGTACTTTTCGTTTATTTTCAACTACGATATGTTGTCGTTAATTTATGCAGATATGGCATGCCACTGTTTTACGAAAATTAATTGGCCATATGTTGTACTCGTTTTCTAGTATTTACGACTTGAAGCCCGAATCAACAACCAATGCGCACACTTGAAACAGGGCCACATCGGACATTCAACCCAACAGCACCCATACGCAACTTACCTTCATGCAGAGAAATAAAAACCCGACTACACTGCTCAACGAAGACCGTCTGTCAGTTTGGAACTCCTCAATGGCAATATCAGTTTGTCACCCGTGTAGTTTGTATACCTAATCGTACGTATGGTTTCAATTACCTAAGGAGGAACAGTTTCATAGTTCATAAATGGTAATGTCGTGCGAGTGGAACACAGTAGGTCATAATAATAATGTGCTCCGAAATAAAAAATAGACAGACTCACACATGCCCGAGAAAATGGTGACTGTTACCGTCGGCGACCTGGCGCAGTCAAAATGGAGACACAGAGAGAGAGTGTGTTACTGGAGGTGGACAGCAAAACCGAAATGGAGAGAGAAGGAGGGACAGCAAAGTAGCCGAAATTTGTATGGGAAATGGAAATGAGTTGGTGAGATTAGAAAGGCTACGGCATGTGTGTCATCATGAAAAGTATTGCGTCTGTGGGATTTCAAAAGCGCTGTCTGCCGACTTTGGTTTTTGTTCCAAATTTGGGAGGGAAACGGAAACGTACGTGACACTACATATTAAGGCCAAGTTTGGCAAGTTGGGAAAAAAAACCAAAAAGTCAAAAAGTTATTACTATTCACAGGAAGTCAAAAATTACGCCTACACAATTCCGAATTCTAATTTTGCCTTACACATTAATTTATACAATTTTGTAATACACATTTTTTTATAAAAGTCAAAAAGTTAACCCAAACATCCACATTTTTTTCATCCACAAAGACAAAAATTGCACCTTTTTAGTCCAATTTTTTTCCTCACTTTTTAAATATAAATAAATGTATTTTTTCACTTTTTGTGAAATATGAGTTCCGTTTGGGTTAGGGGTTGAAATGATGTGTGTGAGAGGTGATGTGACTTAAAATAATGTGATCAAAGTAAAAATATTGACTTTTTGACTTTTGGCTTTTTGTAAACATGCCAAACCAGCCCTAAAAGGTGGTTAGGAAGTTGCTATTTTTATGTTATTTTAGTATTTTCATATTTTTTAAATTTAATTTTTTGTGTTTTCAAAGTAATAGATTTTGTTGTACTTGGATATGATGTTTGTGACAGGAAATTTGCACTGATTATGTGTTAATGTTGTTTGTCCCAGTGTATGGATCAGACAGGTCTAAGCTCCTCCAGGCCGTGTCCAAATGATCAAGCCCACCAGATAACCTGCAGGCAAGTTCAACGGGGAACGGAGTAGTCCCCCAGCGAACTCTCCGACGAGCAAGTTGTTGGAAAGAAGCAGAGTATATGGGAGAGGATTCCAAATAGAGAACTTAACCTTTTTCTTGTCTACAACATTTGCTTATATCCTTTTCTCATCATTTCGTTGTCCCTTCCGACCTGCTCTCCTTGCCGAAAGCCTATGTTGTACCTTACCTTGCTTAGGGTAAGGGGGTCCTGTTCCGACAGAGAGGTGTTGTCGTAATAAATGCTTGCCTCAAAGGTCATGGAGGTGGTGCCAGTGGTGGCGGCAATCGCCGTAGGGGGCGCAAAGGTCGTCCCCGAAAGGCAAGTGGAGGATGAGGCTGTTGGCCCTGGGCCAAGGAGGGAGGGACAGCCTCAGGGGGGTCTTCTACCTCAAGAAGGAGGAGTCGGTAGGACCGCAGGGCGGCTGGATAGAGAAGAAGGCCCAGCCAGAGCAGGGGCAGATCGCCTTGTAGGGATTGTAGAAGAGGCAGCCTTGCGCTTGGCATCCAGATTCAACGAGGCTGAGCTGCTAAGGGGGTTATACTTCGCTCAAATAGAGGTAACCACCTTAGCAGGGGCCCTACTCAAGGCAGATGAGGCCAATGCCCAGCTTGCAAAGTTGAAGGAGAAGAGTGCAAGTTGGGAGAGCGCCCACACTGAGCTGCAAACGGTTCAGGCGGAGCTGGAGGACACACGCCGCCAGGTTGTGTCGCTCGAGTTCCAACTTGCTGGCGAGCAGAAGAAGTTCGACGAGGCCCAAAGAGCCTGTGCCGCCGCGGTCGAGCGACATGAAAAGGCTATGAGCAATAATGAGGAGCTGGTCAGGCAGAAGGACGAGGTGGATAGCAGAGTAGGCGATCTCTAGAGGGAATTGGAGGGCGAGCGCGCCAAGGCAGGGAGGAGAAAGGGAGGCTCCATAGGGACTTGGAAGCAGAGAGAGTGAATATAGCGATCCCGATTTCCCTTTTCTTTACTTGTTATATATAGACTTAGGTTCTGTGGAGCTGATTGTTGAGAGTATGTTGTTTGCACCCTTTAATCCTTATTTTCAGTCTTGGGTTGTGTTGGGAAGATTTGGAGTAGGTTGGTTGAGCTTAGGAACCCAGTCTAGTTGCCCAGATTTTGGCTTGTCCGCTTGAGCGGGGGTTTGGACGCTCGAGTGGGGAATACACCCATCCAGTACGTCCTGTGTAGTGTTGGCCGCTCGAGTGGGGGATTAGACGCTCGAGCGGGAAGTCGTAAATGACGCTCGAGCGGGGAGTTGGGAGCTCGAGCGGGGAGTTGGGAGCTCGAGCGGGGACCTGTCTGCAAAAAATTCTGCGAGTGTGCATTCGCCGCTCGAGCGGGAGTCTGTGAGTGGCGCTCGAGCAGGGATTTCCACGCTCGAGCGGGGCGACTGGTATAAAAATCTGTGATCCGACTTTCTGGATCGTTTTTCATCTCCTTTTTGATTTTAAAACCCTAGAACCGTCTTCTCCCTCTCCCTACACACCTTCTCTCTTAGGTTTGATCTACTTAGAGTGTATTTCTACCCTAAGTCCTTTGTTAAAAAGATAGAGAGGGTCAAGGGCTTCCGTTTAATCTGAACAATCGTGGGTTTGGAGCACCTTGGTTTTCGTCATCTTCTCCATTCGAGTTCTTTTCTTCAAGGGTAGGGATTTCCTACTCCATCTTATAAGTTTTGTTCTAAGTTTTGGTATTTTGATATGTTGGAAATGCTTTGGTAATTTTGGGAAAAACCCTAGTTGTAATAATGAATTAATTTGTATAATTAATTTTAGGAGATTGGGGAATTTTGTTAAATTCATGAAATTGAGGAATTCATTGATTAAATGGAGTAGTTGTATAATTTAAATCACTCACCTATTGAATTGTTGATATTGATATATTTATTTCCAGTCTAGAAATAACTGTTTTGGGCTATCGGTGGAGGATAGTCGTGATTGTTGTAGACATTGCATGTAGATTAGGAATAACTGAAACTAATCACATTGGTTAAGTCATTAATTTTTGACTATTGCATTGATACAGAAAATACGTGTATTGATTGAGCATTGCATTTGCATACATTGTTTTGTGTAGGAGGAGATAGGGGATGTACTCCACGGTTTAGGGGAAGATAGGGGATGGACCTCTAAACCGGATTTTGTTTAGGAGGAGATAGGGGATGGACTCCATTAGCATCACTTTTATGTGTGCTTATTTATATAGAAGTGTTTTATTGATACAACACTAAAATGTGTATCAATCTGGGAGTATGAAGTGTTTTGATTTGAGCTTGAGTCTCATTTGTTTGTTGATATTGGAAGAATGTAAATATGATATATATAATTCACTGTTGTAAGTTTGGCCAGGTTCTGAGCCATGTTGATAAAGTTGGAAAGTAAAACGTATCTTAGACAATAGTGTCAGGAGACTGTAAAATGAAGTAATTGATTATCTTGGTTAACCATCTGTTGAACGCTATTGCTTTATTCATTGCTTATATGTGGTTTAGTATATTTCTACTGGGCTGTGGCTCACCCTTTATGGGAACATCATTTTCAGGTTCAGGTGATAAGCTACCTCCAAGGACTTAACTTTGAAGGACTTGGACTTTGAAGACTATTTCTAGTTATTTGTTTTATTTTATTGTTAGTACATGTAAACACTCAAGCCTAGGGCTTTATTTATATTTGAGTTAGAACTCATACTTTTGTGTCCAAGTGTTGGCTTGGAAAGATGTAAGCCGTTAGGGCATTAAATTTGATGTTACATGTAATGTTTTTGTTTAGTAAGACTCTGATGAATATTATAATGAATTATTGAAGTGTTTTCTTTAAATAATGCATGTCATTGATATATATATAATGGGTAAATTTTTAGGGCGTTACAGTGAATAAATCAACTTGATTTTTTACAGGTATGATATACTGAATAAATCAGAAAATATGAACGGTTTGGATTATCAAAATTGGGCCTAAAAGTAGGCCCGAAGGCTCTGCAAGGACGGGCACAAGGAGGGGCTTATGGACTAAAAATTAAAATGAAGACTGTTTGGTTTGTTTTTGGGAGAGTTGTTTTTGAAAAAAAATTTGGGGAGAGAGTTTAAAAATTTTTTGGGTTTGTTCTTTTAAATAACAACAGGAGCTCGACAAAATCAAAGCATATTGATATCAAGTTCCTAGTTGTAAAAGAAAGAGTGCAGAGTGAACAGATTTCCATAGAGCACATTGGGACAAACTCCAAGATAGCGGATCCACTTACGAAGGGACTACCACCCAAGGTTTTTCATGAGCACACTGCTCAGATGGGTGTTGTTCTATTTGAGAACATTCTGGTTTAGTGGGAGTTTGTATTTATATTACTGCTTTATGTCAGCCTTGAGTTTTATCTATGTAATTTGATTAATTTCTGCAGAAATGAAATATTCTGTTTATTACGCTCTGTTACGTATTGTGAAGTATTGATCTCAATAAAGTTAAGTAGGACCAGTTGGAAATAGGCATGTATGGATCACATGACATGTAATTTCCATGCTACGCATCCATGATTGATCTATGTCATTTAGCTGTATTAGTATACGTGACCATTGGTGGGTCAGTTTTGAAAACCAATAAATAGAAATTAAAACCAATAATGGTTAAAGTTGGTTTTCATTCATTTTTAACTTCCACAACCTTTCAGTTTTGAAAACCAATTACAACCTTTAAAAGGTTATGGTCCCTATTCCTTCCCAAGTGAAAAAGGTGAAAAAAGAAGAACACTGCCATTTTATTTTATAAATCCTCTCAAGGAAAAACATAAGGCACCAAAGGGGAAAGGATTAGAAGGCAATAACATAATCAATAACAAAGAGTTCATTGATAATCACGCTTCCGTTTAACCGTTCATCAATGGATTCAGGTATGTCATTTTGTCTTGATTTCTTGATAATACACATGGTAAATGATCAAAAGTGTAAGGTTTATGTTAAGAAAACTCCTTTAGGGGTTAACAATGGTTGTGTATTTTGGGAGAGTTGTTTTTTTGGGAGTTTGGAATGATTTGATATTTTGGGAGAATTTGAGTAGATGTGTGTGAGAGAAAAAGTGATTGGAAAGGAGAGAGGAGAGAGAAAAAGTGATTGATTGATATGTAAGTGAGAGAAAGTGATTTTGAAATTTTTTTTACAAAAACTAAAACCAAACAATTTTTTAGAAATTTTTTTCTTTAAAACTCGTCTCCTAAATGCAAACCAAACATAAATTTCCGTTTTCCCGCTCTGCTATACAGGTTATACAGAGTATACACCTCAATCTCATTCTCACTCCCCCTCACTGTCACACTCACTCCTCCTCCACCGAATCACTCCTCCTCCACCGAACCCAGCCTCACCGGCGACCACTCCCGACGGCCACCCACTCGTAAACCCAACCCACCGCTGTAGCCCTCATTTTCTCTGCTTCGCGAACCATAGCTCGACCGCGACCACCATCGGCTGTAGAGAAGGAATTTGTTGACGATAACGTGGGCTTTCAGGCCATAGATGAACCAGGTTCGTCCTCCAAACGCTGAAATAAAAAAGTTTGGGTTGTGATTCACAAAATATATTTGAAAATTACTGTTATGCAGATAGATAAATGGTATGCTTGAAAAATGCGGCACATATTGTGACGAACATTTATGCATTTACCTTTTAGAGTTAAAGTATAAATTTTGCAGAACGTAGTATGAATACGCAGAAACTGATCCAACATAAAATGAAAGGATCACATCTTTGCAGAACATAGTATGATTATGCAGATTGATAATTAGTTGAACGAATGCATATAGTTGTGTAATTTTCAATGTGTGATTGATAATGTGATTTTGCTGAATTTGTTGTCAATCACGCATGAATTGTTGTAATGAACTGCTATCAACTAATGTGTTAGTTGCGTGACTTCAATTAACTATTATCAACATTGGTAACTATTATCAAACTGAACTTAAATGTTCATAACTATTACTGATTTGTTGATAAGTATTTCAGTGTGCTTTGTTGAAAATCACATGTGTCATTTGTTGATAACTATTTCAGTTTGATAACTACTGAATCACAGTCTCCAACAATCTGCCCCTAATCATTTCACTTCAGCATGATTTGTTGATAATAGTTGTTTAACATGTGTGATTGATAATTTACTTGACATTGACCTGATATGTTTGTAAAACTGCCATGTTTGTTCAGATTGAAAATGCTATGTGTGTAACATGTGTGTAATTAATCACAAATGCTATGTTTGAAACTGCTGTATTTGTTCAATTTCAAAATGCTACGTGTGTACATTGAGCTGCGATGTTTGTTCAAATGCTATTAACAGTTTAGTCTGTGTAACCTCTGTGCAAATGCTATTAAACATGGCAGTTTGAACAAATAGATGTTTTCAGTAAAGACACACTCTGTCCCTCAAATTAAGCTAGACCTGCTATTAACCCCATCAAACAGAAGCATAGCAGACCACTACAAATTTCTCATGTATGCGGATTTAAAAAATGGCTTCTTCTTCTAACATTAGCAACATAAGATTACAAACGAGGCTGTGCAATTGTGGAAGAACCGCTGCCATACGTATTGTCAGAACAATAAGAATGGAAATGAAGGGCGTTTGTGCTTTGTTTGCCCATCAAAATATGTAAGTATGTATTGGAAATTTTAATCCTTTAGTAGTCACAGTAATATTTGTCGTATTCAACTAACTGATTGTCATGCATTGTAGAGTACCACTCCCACTCCCCATTGCAATTACTTCAACTTCGTGGCTAAAGATGATGAAGGCGTTATGTCCACAATCCCTTCCAACACTAGAGCTGGTGATGCTTTAACAGTAGAACACTTCAACGATGTAAGGACGAGGCTTCATGACTTGGGAAATGACCATGGTCGAAGGCTTGAAAGGATAGAAAATATAATCAAAGCGATGGTGTATTTCATTATTTTTTCTAGGGCCTTGCTACATGCCCCTAATTTTTGGCCCCCTAATCCCCCTAAATTTCAAACCAAGGGAAAAAAAAAAAAAAGGTAAAAAAAAAAAAAAAAAATTTGCCCAAAACGACGTCGTTTGGGGCATTAGGGGGATTAGGAGGGGGGGCATTTTTAGGGGGACAAATCATTTTCCTATTTTCTATCATTGAGAAATGATTTGTCCCCCTAAAAATGCCCCCCCTAATCCCCCTAATGCCCAAAGCAACGTCGTTTTGGGCATGTTTTTTTTTTTGCCTTGTTCTGATTTTTCGGGGGATTAGGGGCCCCCAAATTCGGGGGATGTAGCACAGCCCTTCTATCATTTTGTACTTGATCATGTAACTTTCGTACTTGTTTGTATTTTGGGAAATTGAATGGAAGTTTGTACCAGTTTTTGTTGTATTGTACTTCATTATGTAAGTAATGTTTATGGAATGAATTTTATTATGATGTAACTTATGTAACTTACTTAATAGCTTTGTGGAATGAATTTTATTATGGAATGAATGTACGGAATGAATTTTATAAGTTATTATGATGTGACTTATAATGTTAGTCTGTAATGAATTTTGGGAAACATTGGTGTCATTGTAAGAGCTTTGTGGATGCTATTTGGCAGATCTGTGGACGAATTTTGTGGATGGTATGTGGATTCATTTTTGTGGATGCTCTGTGGATGAATTTTGTGGATGGTTTGTGGATGACTGAATTTTTTCGATGCATTGTCACTTATCTGTGGCCTGTTTTCTGTTGCAGGTTCTCTTATCTGGGTGCATCAATTTTGGTTGTAATGAACAACTTCTGTTATGTGTTGCAGGTTTGTTTGTAATTAACAGATTTGGCAAATCTGTTATCTGTCAACTAGTATCTGTTTGTCACTTATCTGTGGCCTCAACTATTATCTGTTAGCAAGTTGAAAGCAGATGTAGGATGCGTGGTACATTTCTTCACCATCGTGCTGACTTCTTCATTAATGAATATCAATACTCTGTTTCTGCATGGTCTATTGTATATTTTTTTGTTTGAAGGGGAGCTGATTAGTTCATAACAATGCACAATGGGAGAAAAATTGGTAATGCACAGGTTGACCCCATGGGGTATGCTTCCACACAACCGTCGTCTTTGAAAAAACAAAACATTTTGTGCCCATATTGATGGTAAGAGTGTATGAGACCGTTGGCTGGTTGTGCACAATTTTTGTTTGCAATTACAGCTTGTGATTCCAGTCAATGATTCTGACACTTAAACCTTGTTGTCCATATTGAACGATTCACAAACATGAAGTAATCAACAAAACGTAGGTTAATGATAGTTTCTGATATCGGTCATTGACATTACAAAAAAATTACCTTGTCATCGTACCAACAAAAATCATAAGGCAGATTTTAGTCGAGGACGGTGACCCAAAAAAATACCTTCAACAAATCATTTTGATGAAGACGTTAATGCATGCACCGTTGCAATGGTTAGCAGAGTATGACGGTCTGTTAGTTTCTAAGTCGTTTATTTTCGCGCGACGATGCCATCTCACAAGACTACGCTTACTATGTCATACACATGTCCAGGTCTGCTAATCCTCGCTCAAATCAACAACTTCGGAGTCTGAGTAATCTGAAAGGTCAGGGTCCGACACCAGTGCAGGATCCTCCATTATAGCCTTTATCGCAGATGCCGGGTTCGATCCATGTATCTTCGACTCTGCCTTTGCGTCCTCTATCTGTGAGTTCCTAATGAGTCGACGAGTCATTTGATCAACCTCACTTTGCAAACGATGCCTAAGTTGGGAGTCGCTGACATGAGGGAATTGCCGCTGCATTTCAACCGATCGGGCTTTTGTGACCTTCAGAAAAGCACATCGACAGTGGTGTTCACACTGAACTCGTTTGGCAAACAGTGAAACTGGAATTCCAAAATACTTCCCCAGGCAAGCATCTTGTATTGGGGTGCAGTTGTAATCCCGTAGGGGTTCAAAACTCCACAGTGGAAACCCTGTTTCAAAGAAACGTCGATCACCGAAGGAATCAATATACCCACCTGCATAATCCAATTATGGTGACTTCGGTCGGGAGCTGCCAGCCGTTGCAAGTGATTGTCCACGACCACGTTTACCGTGGTGTGCATCCATAGGTGTGAAGCTTCTTGATTGAGTCCAACTTTGTTTTCGCAGGTTCACGAAGAATATATGGACGCAAAAAGAAACCCAAATGCAAAGGAAACAACACTGGTTGCAACCTTTTTTGTGGTTGGTTGTAAATGTTAAATTACCTTCAACCCATAGTCATTAATACGTTGGTGGTAGGTTTAAAGACGTGAACACACTTATTGTTGTTTGGTGGCAACAACTACCCAAACTGCGTAAAAGCAACTTAATGACTGCGGGTATTGCATTTAAAGGTTCGGTGCAATTGGAACGGCATATGTATCTGATAAGAGCAATTTTGCTAACCTTTATGGATGAGTAGACATGTAATTGGGTTGGGGCACAAATACAAATGACGAATGTGACTGTATGATGAACTGTGGGTGTGGAAATCAATGACAGTGGGATAGTACTGATGGAAGGTACAATGCATGTGTGTTGGAAATGCCAAATAATGGACGATCAGGGGTACTGAACGGATGACTTGGTGCATGCAAGAAGGAACGAATTTTTGCAAGATGAATTCGGCCAGTTTGAGAAATTAATACGATGTATGTCACAATGCATGAGGTCTTCTGCAAACATACAAGTCATGTACCATATATTACAAATACTTACAGCATAGTGTTGTGTAATATTATGAATCTGTACATTCCTTTAAAAAAGTAGTCAGTAAAATAAACCATACACATATTCCTACAAAATGTCCGATTCGAACAAGATTGAAGCTATTGTTGAAGCTCATGTTGCTCCTGTATTCCAGCAGTTGCAAGCTATCTACGAAAGGCTGAATGAAGTGGACACACGGTTGTCAAGTTTGGAGCGGCAAGTCGGCGCTATCAAGCAGAACGTTGATTGGCTGACCGATGACAAATTGGCGGCGGACGAAGCGAAGTCTGATAAGACAATGGATGAGGACAGTCAGTCAGACAGTACGGACAACTCTTCAGAAGACGCTGCTGATGATGAAGCAGATATGTAGATTTGATTTATTTTTTTTTTTATCCTTCCCTGTAAGCCATGAAATTTTTTGTTTGGCTGGAGTCATATGTGCTAATGGGCTGATATATAACTTACCTACGAAGAGTATTGAGTTTTCATTCATAATGTGGTTTCTTTCATTTTTGAAAATTAATTTTCCCTTTTTTGTAATTAAATTATAAATTAACTTCGGTAACAAAAGCAGCCGTAAATTATATACAGTTACAGTCGCATTCATCCGAACAAGAAACATGCGTAAACAAAACAGTACTAAGTCAGCAGCCACGTCGACATGTTTGATCCATGTTTACATCGACATGTTTGATCCATGTTTACAGTTGGTCCATATTTACATCGTCCAGCAAAAACAATACTGGGGACCCATAATTAACATCCATATTGAAATCAAAGAATAAAAAATTAGTTAAAGTCCTATTGCCACCCAAATTAGTGGCGTACTGGCAGCCCATTCCCATCACTGGCCTAGCTTGTGGCATTGCTCATATGAAGGCAGTCCCGGTACTCTGCGATCTTTGCATTATTGACATCCATAACGATGTCAACCAACAACTTATGACGCACAGAGGGAGCGAACTTTGTCCACAAAAATCATAAGACAAATCAGTTAAAATTGGAGGACGTACGAGGAAGGATTTGATTGACAAATGGAAATTAAGCGGTAGAATGTACCTTGTGTGGACCGGGGCTTAAATCAGGTTGCTGCATGAATTTGATGACGAACATCCCACAGTCAAACGTGCTACAAAAATAATTTCACATTAAAGTTGTCGTCAATACGTAATAGGTTCATTAAGTCAGTCATGCAGCTTAGACATTAATGTGAGGGAGGGATTGTGGATTACTCGTCCAGTTGTTGTACTGGCCTCTCGTCTAACATGCAGCGGTGGAAGGTACGCACGTCTGTAACATAATCATTTCCAAAGTGTAGTTGCAGCAAGTCGTGCATAGTTTCAACCTGTTCCACAAGGTTGAAGTTGGTTTACGTAAAGGATGTTCAAGTTTTTTGTAGTGTTCAGAAATGCACCAGAAGGACATACCAAAATTTTAACTGCATTTAGCTTCCTTTTGTTCGGTCGGTTGGATAGGACTGAGTCGAATAGGTAGGCTACACGGTCCACCATATCAATTTTAACGCACAACCAATGCACTCCTCTGTAATTGAAAGGCACGTAAATCTACATGAAAACACAACGGCAGACCTTGTTTAGAGGCCATGCAAACATGTAATGCTTTCATATTTTCGTTTTAATATAATGGGATGAACATTGATATTACCCTCTGGCATGCATCAATCGCACCAGTGTATCTGTCATGTCCGAAAAATGATGTGACGATATGTTCATGGTCCAGAGGTTGCATATCTTTATTTAGAATCATAGTCTGCATGTGTAATGCATAAAGGTCATTGACGGAAACATTTGTCAAAATATGTCATACACAATACACAACGTAGCTTTAAACACTTACTTACCGACAGATATACGGGAAAGAACCAATCAGTGTGCCTCCCGTCATTGTGTAAATCCCTCTGTCGATTAGTCAATTGCACCACCACCAAGTTGATTGGCTGGAACATTGTATGCAAGACACAAGGCAAGTTGATTAGAAAGGTTTCTGAGTTAGGGGTGCTGAAAAACGCAGATTCATATTTGTGCAGCCAACACTTACAGTGTCGGATAGCCACGACCCTGGTTTGAGCGTGCGCATGTCACGCCGGGTGCCAACTTCACATGCCCGTCCATGAAGATTCATGGAAACAACAATGTCCCTACAAGCAATAAATGATCCTTAGAACGATAGTTATTTCACAGTGGACTGTCATTGAAAATTTGCAAGTAGTAAATGAAACAATACATTTCATTTTTGCTATCGTCAAATACATAGTGAAGAAGTTTTTGTTCCTCCGCCGATAACAACCCTTCGCTGTCCAACATCGTCAACGAGTCCTCCAAAAATAAACAGCCAACTAACAGTACACATTTCATAAAAATATTGAAGCTTATATTACAAGGTCTGTAGTCATAAAAAAAACGTGAAATGATGTAAAAACTGTGAGCCCCAGAGTTTTCCCAACTTGTGATGTTTGGTGCGGAGTTTTTTAGAAATGTGTACTAACATATGGCAGCAGTCATAACTGCAAACATGCAATTCTTTGACAACTAGTACAATACAACACAGATGATTGTAAAATTACTGATTCACATTATTGATGTGGGCATGAATTGGGTATTCACAACTTGTGGGGCATTAAAGGCAGTATTTGTACCTTGTTCACGTTGTCCACACCATCAACATCCACAGGTGAACTGTTGTCGTCAACTCCACTAATTGTTTTGCTATCGATGCACAATTGCATATCCCCGACCTCAGTGGCTTGAACTCCACTTCCGCACATTTTTCCTTTTCCTTTTCCTTTTCGTCTTCCCTTTGCACTTCTTCTAACGATTCCAGTTGCTCCCAATGGTTTGCCAAGCTTAGTAGGAGAAGTATGCACATCGCACGCCACGTTCTTCACGCCCACTGACTGAAGGTCAGGACTGTATTTATCTTCAGTTTCATATGTTTCCCCTGACTGAAGGCCTCCCTTCTTGTTGTTGTCGCCACCTTCTTCGATGTTCAGCTTGTGCCCATCATGCAAATGACTTTTGTCCCTTGCCAAGGTTCCCTTCAAAATATGTTGTTGGTGATCCACCCCTTGTACATCTGAAATATTACACTCCATTGGGTTAACTTCGTCCGATGGTTTGACCACGCCATCCTCATGCGCCTCGACTCCAACAGCAGGGTCCACACCCTGTTTGGCCACGCCTGCCGGTTGTGGTGTAGAGAATATACCTTCGATGAGGTGGTGTAGCATTTGCTTCAGTTCACGTAAATTGGTTTGTTCAGTGAACGGTTCGCTGCAGCCCAAACTGAAACGTTGAAGCAGTTGCTTCAGCATGTCCTTCAGTTGAGCAACATTGGAGGAGAGGTTAATGATACACACATCATTGCCTTCCACCTAATTATACATACACATTCGTGAACTTAGTCTTACAAACCATATTCAAATGATGTGGCTCAACTGTGTGAAAATTGCGTAATGCTTGGATGGATTACCTTGTCATTGCGAACAACTTGCTTGCCTTCGAAATGTCGCAACATCTCCATTAAATCTGTTTGGTTGTGGAGAACTTGCTTCATCATTTCCTTCAGTTCACGAATGTCGGACTCCAAATTGCTCATACGGACTTCATTGTACTGTCCTGTTTGTTGGTTCTCGACATGGCATGCATCCATGTCATCATCATCAGCGTTATTGTAATCAAACTCCACCTAATCATAGAAACGCATAAATGAAGTCTGACATTGTATGTTGAAGACAAGTGGGTCGATGGTGTGAAATGTGCACAGTGGTAGGAGTGCTTACCGCAATTGTTGGGAAATTTTGCTTCCTTCTGATACGTCGCAGCGTCTCCCGTATTTGGGTATCACCCCAATCATGAAGCCGAGGTGTGGACCGCGTCGTAGTCGAGCTCAGACAAACACAATCAAGGTACAACAGCTGTGGACATTAAGGGGCATACCATAATTAAGTTGTTCTTCCCACAGAAATGAACTATATTCAGTAACAATGACATTCATTATTCTCAATTTTGCAGTGGAACGTACATAGCATACCGATTTTGTTGAGGATGCTGTCAACTTTATAGGCACATATCATGCAATGTTTTTTGGGGAAAAAATTGTACAGCACACCAAGGACTTTATTGATGAAACCAAGAAAAAAATTTTATGTACATGTTCCCCTCTTCGCAACGTAGTTTTAATTGGTTCCTCCATTGAGGTTCAGCATACTTTTTGCCCTGTACTCTTTGTTCTTAAATTCATGACGGTACTCACACAAAATTTATTTCTGCAAGTACCATACTTGGTCAGGAAGAGTGCTGTTTGTCGTACTCACAAAGCAGGTACCATTGTATGTCCCAATCAAGGCCAATTTGTTGAACCATGACAGAACAATGCATGAAACACATGAAGGGTGGAATGGAAAAAAATTCAAGGTATTGGCATACCATTAGCAGGAAAACACATCCAGTTGCACCGCGATGACCTTTATACTTGCGAACATCGTTGTGAAGGAATTGCAGTGTCAACTTTGCCCAATTACAAGCTCGCATACGATTCACGTCCTTCACGGCATGAATGAACGATGGCTTCAACCCGGTCATTGTGGTAGGACACAACATGGCCCCCAACACGTACAGCGCAAATTTCCGCCGAAACTCGTCCTCCGCACCAGCAGTCTCGGTCAGATAAAGTCTCAACTTGTTCAAAGGAATGACTCCGTTAACAACTCCAACCTCATCGTAGATATTGGGATATGCTTCCAATGACCCAGCCAACTGCACGTCATCGCCTTCACACCGTATTCCCAATAAAACATTAACTGCCTTACACGTGAGCCTGACTTGACAACCATGAACATTCAATGAACTACTGTCAGGACCGAAGTTCTATACCAACCATGCGCACAAGTCGTGATCTATACGTGTACACTTCATCCCCAGGAGGCCAGCAAACCCAATGTCAATGACTGCCTGCTTTTGTGCTTCGTTAAACCGGTTAACTAGCTCAACAATTGACTTCAATGATATGCGGAGTTGCCTTTTACCCTGCACATTTTTTACCCTTAAATTAATACAAAAATACAACCAACAATGTCAGCAAAGCAGGACCTAGCCAAATGCATTTACGAAAACATGAAGTACGTAATGACCTTTTCAGACTTCGGTGCACATGGTATTACTTTGGCGTGTTCCTCAGCGCTCGCCTTAGCCATTTCGACAAACCTCTTTTTCTCATCAGAGGGGAGTGCCTTCCACCTTTCCCCAATCTCCTTTCTAGTCTTTAACCAAGAAAATGACAGACGTACAAGACAAGTAACAACTATGAGTCCGAAATTACTGTAACTACAACTTTATGCGAAACGCAATCCGCGTGCATTGTTGCTAATTAAATAAGATTGCAAATACAAATAACAATTGCAGCAAAAAGTCAGCGACAAAACGTAGCTGGACTTTTACAACGAATTGAAATTTACAAAAACAATAGGAAGGTGACATTATTACATGCTACAATCCTACAAACGCGAAACAATCACAAGCCCACTACGACCATTCAATACAACGTGTGGATAGCAACCCAGCGATGTGTTTCCATCATACTGTATTATAGAGAATACAGATTTCAACACTCACCATTTTTCGTCGAGTGTTGTCTGGCCCTTGCATTTCCTTGAATTGTTGCTGGCTGCATGCAAGCATCGTCAAGCTTATCATCACTAAATGTGAAATATGAATACATATATATATATATATATATATGCAAGTTTTATGTCACGCTGGCCCCGAAATCGGCATAAGACAGCTTTCGTACATCCGGGACTGAATCGACACCAAGTTAAACATTTTCAGACATGCGGAACAAAACCAATTTGAAACATCACAAACTGAACTTCGACGAGGCGCGTAATTTCAGTACGAAATATGTAATTCCAGATTGTCAAAATAAACAACTAGTACCTGTAACAAATGAATGGTGCAACTGGCCGCTTTCGACAAGAGCCAGCGATAGTGTCAGACATTTGGATATGTTGTTCGGCAATTGTCTTCAATCTTTTCCTTCCCCTTATGAAAGAGCAAATCATACAAATTAGATTGAAGGGAAAATTACAGGGGTGGTGTACACATTTTGTCCGTCGTCTAATTTCGATCGATGCACTTTAAACTACCTAAATTGTAACAGTCCATTTCAAATTTCGTGGACATTTTCGGTCAAATTGCTAATGCCGTTTGTCATTTTTAAAACAAAGATTGTAATGTCAATTGATTCAGATTATGTAAGTTCAGTAAAGTTATAAGTTGACTACAACAAAAAGTACAGTTGCCACGTATATGCATATTTTCTGATACAAAACAGTGAAGAGTTGAAATCAAATGGACGTAATTGAAACAAAAGTTCAAAATTGATGGTGCAAAGCGAGGCCATTCAAAATTTGTGCAAAACAAATAACACAAACACAAAAGTACAAGGGCTGCTGTAAGAATTGATCCGGAAAAAAATCAGCGTATTCCTTGGTGATGGATTTCATTTGTTTACAAACATATGTACGAAACCAACTGGTAGCAAGTCTTTAAGGAGAAAACTAACATTGTTGGTGCGAGGTGACCAATATCCATCAGATGCAATGACGACAACTCCTGCAAAGTATTGCAATCAATATTTACAGGAACACAAACAAACGGCTGCAACATGTGGCTGTTAACCTTAAAATTTTGCGTAAACACAGACAACAACACGCAGAAATTCCCAACACATATATAGATTTTGAAACAGACAAAAGAAAGGGCACACATGGAAATTTTGCATTTCGTTCACACAGCTTACAATTAAAACAATTATGTGTACAAGCGATAAATGCATAATTTCACAAATATTCAAGAGGAAGGACTACATTGTGTTTTTCATTTAGGGCTGAAGGACTACACGCACATACTTTTATGAAGGCCCGCCTACAAATGACAAAGAAGCAACTGAACTATTTCATGACGGGGTTAAACAATCAGGACACGATTCTTCTGTGACACAAATTGGTGCTCATCCTAGGCACAAAAACCAGATGAAACCCCATCCATGAAGTTGAGGGCTTCAATTTCCTACTGAGCAACTTGGTTGCAGAGAATCGAGGTGGCTGCATCGTGGCCCATGCTCCATTACCTTTGGGTGGTCAGACAGTGGGCAGATCAGAGAAGAATACTTTTCTGTGGTTGACGTGTCTGTAGGTGAACTCTTTAGGAGGGATCTAAACTGTGCGTGCACATACAGTGTGCTCCCATCCGAGGTGATGTTCAACTTCTTAACTACGTTGTTCAGTTCTTCAACTTCACGAACTGTCGTAAGGGTAAGCTGAAGAAATTCATAAAAGTCAAGAAGCCCAGGCAATTCACGAAGAAAATCTCATTCGTAGAAATGGACAACCTTGTCTGCCATTGCACGCAACTTTTGAATGACGGTTACCTTTCTCTTGGAGTTATCATCTTGCATATATATACAGCAGTTACATTTGAAGAGGAAGGTAGCTGTCATTCATGAGTTGCGGGCTGTTTGAACTTCATTGAGCGTAGAAATGAAATGCGTACTCTCATTTGTCTTTTTTATGACCTTCGTGCAGAATGAGAATGGATGGGTACGTTAGTAATATTTTTTGGCAGGCAGTGGCAGTCTTGCTTGTTTCATTGTCACATACAATTGATGAAACTTGTTTGTACGCCCGGAAAAGTATTCTTCTCTGATCTGCCCACTGTCTGAGCACCCGAAGGTAATGGAGCATGGGCCAGGATGCAGCCACCTCGATTCTCTGCAACCAAGTTGCTCAGTAGGAAATTGAAGCCCTCAACTTCATGGCTGGCCTTTCCAACAACTTAAGCGGCTGGAGACGATGGCTGAAAACCAATACCTTGTTCCCACCTGAGTTGGACAAGCCTAATAGATTAAGGAAGAAGTTTGCCACTGCCTGCGAACAAATATTACTAACGTACCCATCCATTCTCATTCTGCACGAAGGTCATAAAAAAGACAAATGAGAGTACGCATTTCATTTCTACGCTCAATCAACTTCAAACAGCCCGCAACTCATGAATGACAGCTACCTTCCTCTTCAAATGTAACTGCTGTATATATATGCAAGATGATAACTCCAAGAGAAAGGTAACCGCCATTCAAAAGTTGCGTGCAATGGCAGGCAAGGTTGTCCATTTCTACGAATGAGATTTTCTTCGTGAATTGCTTGGGCTTCTTGACTTTTATGAATTTCTTCACCTCACCCTTACGACAGTTCGTGAAGTTGAAGAACTGAACAACGTAGTTAAGAAGTTGAACATCACCTCGGATGGGAGCACACTGTATGTGCACGCACAGTTTAGATCCCTCCTAAAGAGTTCACCTACAGACACGTCAACCACAGAAACAGAGGGCATTGACGATGCCCGGATGGACCACATCTTAGAAAAGTTGGATATTAGACAAGGACTGAAGGCAAACTTCTTCCTTAATCTGTTAGGGTTCTCCGACTCAGGTGGGGAGAAGGTATTGGTTTTCAGCCATCGTCTCCGGCTACTTAAGTTGTTGGCAAGGCCAGCCATCAAGTTGAGGGCTTCAATTTCCTACTGAGCAACTTGGTTGCAGAGAATCGAGGTGGGTCAATCCTGGCCCATGCTCCATTACCTTCGGGTGCTCAGACAGTGGGCAGATCAGAGAAGAATACTTTTCCGGGCGTACAAACAAGTTTCATCAATTGTATGTGACAATGAAACAAGCAAGACTTCCACTGCCTGCCAAAAAATATTACTAACGTACCCATCCATTCTCATTCTGCACGAAGGTCATAAAAAAGACAAATGAGAGTACGCATTTCATTTCTACGCTCAATGAAGTTCAAACAGCCCGCAACTCATGAATGACAGCTACCTTCCTCTTCAAATGTAACTGATGTATATATATGCAAGATGATAACTTCAAGAGAAAGGTAACCGTCATTCAAAAGTTGCGTGCAATGACAGGCAAGGTTGTCCATTTCTACAAATTAGATTTTCTTCGTGAATTGCCTGGGCTTGTTGACTTCTCTGAATTTCTTCACCTCACCCTTACGACAGTTCGTGAAGTTGAAGAACTGAACAACTTCGTTAAGCAGTTGAACATCACCTGGGATGGGAGCACACTGTATGTGCACGCACAGTTGAGATCCCTCCTAAAGATTTCACCTACAGACACGTCAACCACAGAAACAGAGGGCATTGACGATGCCCGGATGGACCACATCTTAGAAAAGTTGGATATTAGACAAGGACTGAAGGCAAACTTCTTCCTTAATCTGTTAGGGTTCTCCGACTCAGGTGGGGAGAAGGTATTGGTTTTCAGCCATCGTCTCCGGCCACTTAAGTTGTTGGCAAGGCCAGCCATCAAGTTGAGGGCTTCAATTTCCTACTGAGCAACTTGGTTGCAGAGAATCGAGGTGGGTCAATCCTGGCCCATGCTCCATTACCTTCGGGTGCTCAGACAGTGGGCAGATCAGAGAAGAATACTTTTCCGGGCGTACAAACAAGTTTCATCAATTGTATGTGACAATGAAACAAGCAAGACTGCCACTGCCTGCCAAAAAATATTACTAACGTACCCATCCATTCTCATTCTGCACGAAGGTCATAAAAAAGACAAATGAGAGTACGCATTTCATTTCTACGCTCAATGAAGTTCAAACAGCCCGCAACTCATGAATGACAGCTACCTTCCTCTTCAAATGTAACTGCTGTATATATATGCAAGATGATAACTTCAAGAGAAAGGTAACCGTCATTCAAAAGTTGCGTGCAATGACAGGCAAGGTTGTCCATTTCTACAAATTAGATTTTCTTCGTGAATTGCCTGGGCTTGTTGACTTCTCTGAATTTCTTCACCTCACCCTTACGACAGTTCGTGAAGTTGAAGAACTGAACAACTTCGTTAAGCAGTTGAACATCACCTGGGATGGGAGCACACTGTATGTGCATGCACAGTTGAGATCCCTCCTAAAGATTTCACCTACAGACACGTCAACCACAGAAACAGAGGGCATTGACGATGCCCGGATGGACCACATCTTAGAAAAGTTGGATATTAGACAAGGACTGAAGGCAAACTTCTTCCTTAATCTGTTAGGGTTCTCCGACTCAGGTGGGGAGAAGGTATTGGTTTTCAGCCATCGTCTCCGGCCACTTAAGTTGTTGGAAAGGCTAGCCATGAAAGTGAATGCTTCAACTCTTGATTCAGAATTGGGTGTGGGAACGAATAGCTCTCTACAAAATTTGGAAATCGTCATCCTCATTTCAACTCTTTCAATTGGCTTTCCTATGTTTTAAGTTGAATACCGTCAACTATGCATGAACTTCAGCACTGAAAGAAAGAGTTGTTTACTGTGTTACACGGACTCGGGTACGGGTCCCAGGTGCGGTATGCATGTACAGGTCCGACTCATTATATCTTAACCCTACATTCAATGGTACACGGTGTGGGGAAAAAATATCATATTTTTAATCTAATATGTGCCATAAAATGGTACTATATGTAACTCACGGTGTCAAAATCACATTTATAGTAATTTCACAATAATTTGCACATATAATAATTGTGTTTTATACAATTATATAAGAAGTGTCCGTTGAAAAGTATCCGACACATATCCCATACCCTTGTCCGACTCTCAGGTGTCCGACACGGGTATTTGATCTATTTTGAAGAGTCCGTGTACCACAGATTGTTTCTAAACATAAGTTCCGGCAATATAAAATCACCGAGTACAACAAAATTTAAAGCACAATTCAACCGAGTGTGCTACCTGTTGCGGAAACAAGATTAGTCATTGTTTGTTTATCGAGTTTCTTATTTTTTCTTTTTTGGCTACTCGAAAAAAAAAATTTGTTTTTCCCGTGCCAACATTACACAAATTTCTTTTAAAGTCTTCTTTCGTTATATATAACCCAACATAACAAGTTCGCCATGTAAATGCAGAACACCTTTTATGCTTGTTGCTAACTACTATCATACCTATGTTCAACTTGCAGCACTGATAGCAGAGGGAAGACTTCCTATTCGGAAGGGAGAAAATACAAAAATCGAGTACAGAACAGTTCCTATTGGGTCCATTTCGGTTAGCAGAGGGAAGAGTTCCTATTCGAATAGCACAAAATACCAAAATGGAGTACAGAACAGTTCCTATTGGGTCGATTTCGGGTTGGGTGTGAAGGTATATGCGAATGATAGAAGACAAACAAGGAGACAGATAATGTACCAGCACGAAATAAAGGAAATACCAACCGGATCAGACGAACCGACGGTGGTGCTCGATTAACCCTTGCGGTTGTGCTCCACCAACAAAAATCAACTCAAAAAAAGTATTTACGCATCCACTTCCATGGCTAGCCTTCCCAAGAACTTAAGCTCAGCACTCAAATATTGTTCTCTGTAAAACCCTACAGCTACGGGGAAATGGAACAACGGAGAGACGGGCAGACAGAAAGACAAACAAAGAGAGAGGTCCGAGATGGAAGAGAGACGGACGGGCCGACGGAACTTACACCTCTTCTGAACACTTCGGCAATTTTTAAAGTTTTATACTTGTTCTGACAACCTACACCTTTTAATGAAAACTGACACCATTTATAAATTAATTTTCTTCATAAAAGTTACACCTTGGAACTTTATATCTTTACATTACATTAATTTTCTTAGTAAAAGTTACACCTTGGATCTTTTCTAAAAACGAAACATTCAGCTTTAATTCGGATTGGTCTTCTTTGGGAACTTATATCTTTTGTAAAAACGAAACATTCAGCTTCGATGATTGGTCCTTATTTGGGAACTTGTACCTTTTGTAAAAAATCACAAAGTTTACAACTATTCCTAAAGTTTACACCTTTCCTAAAAATTTACACCTCCTCTCGGAAATATTTACAACTTCTTGAAAAATGACACATTTTGTGGAAAAACCTTTTTCGTAAAATTTACACTTATTATTTCAAGTTACACCTTTAGTGAAAAACAAAACTTACATCTTTTCTATGGTCATTTACACCTTCTACGGACAAACATACACCATATTTGAAAAGGTTATACCTTTTGTCAAATAATTTCTTGGTGTGTTTGGTAACGTTTACGTTTTCAGTTTATATTTACAAAAAATTTATAAACTAGTTGTTGTTTATTTTTTGAAAAACATAAACTACAAACGCGTTTCGTAATTGACAAGATGTTTAAAAAAAA
Organism: Camellia sinensis; assembly: GCF_055761805.1. Lineage (NCBI taxonomy): Eukaryota > Viridiplantae > Streptophyta > Magnoliopsida > Ericales > Theaceae > Camellia > Camellia sinensis. The sequence continues at coordinate 175,890,664 of NC_138967.1, forward strand.
TTTAAAATATAAAAAAGAGTGAGAAATGGCGAGTGGTGGAAAGTGGCAGCGAAAGACGGTGGTGGAAAGTGGTGACGGTGAGTGGTGGGTGGTGGTGGTGGTGGTGGGTGGGTGATGGTGGCAGGTGGTAACGAGTGGGTGGTGGTGGCGGGTGGTGGGTGGTGGTAGCGGGTAGGTGACGGGTGGTGGTGCTGAGTGGATGGGTAACGGTGACGGGTGGTGGGTGGTAGCAAGTGGGTGGTGGTGGCAGGTGGGTGGCGGATGGCGGGTGGTTGTAGGTGCTAGGTGGTGGCGAGTGGTGATGGTGGGTGGGTGGGTGGATGGGTGACAGCGGCGGGTGGTGGGTGGTAACGAATAGGTGGTGGTGGTGATGGTGGCGGGTGGTGGGTGGTCGTGGCAGGTGGGTGGCGGATAGCGAGTGGTGATGGTGGGTGGGTGGGTGGATGGGTGACAGCGACGGGTGGTGGGTGGTAACGAATAGGTGGTGGTGGCGATGGTGGCGGGTGGTGGGTGGTGGTGGCAGGTGGGTGGCGGATAGCGAGTGGTGGCGGGTGGTGTTGGTGGGTGGGTGGTGGTGGTGGTGGTGGCAGCGGGTGGTGGTGGCATGTGGGTGGCGGATGACGGATGGCGGATGGCAGATGGTGGTGGGTGGTGGCGGGTAGGTGACGGATCGTCGTGGTGGTGGTGGTGGGTGGGTGGGTGGGTGGGTGACGGTGGTGGGTGATAGGTGGTAACGAGTGGGTGGTGGTGGTGGCGGGTGGCGGGTGGTGGTGGCAGGTGGGTGATAGGTGATGGTGGTGGCGGGTGGTGGGTGGTGGTGGTGGCAGGTGGTGGTGGGTGGCTAGTGGTGGCAGGTGGTGGTGGCAGGTGGGTGGTGGCAAGTAGGTGGTGCTGGCGAGCGGTGGATGGTAATGGCAAGTGGTGGGTGGTGGCGGTTGGATGGCAAGTGGGTGGTGGGTGGTGGGCAGTAGTGGTGGTGGTGGGGGTGGGGGTGGGTGGTGGTGGCGGAGGCGGAAGACGGTGGTGGAAAATGGTGGCGGGTGGTGGCTAGTGTTGGGTGGTAAAAAAAAAAAAACTGAAAGCTCAAAATGGAAACACATTTTTTGTGTTTTTATTTTTTGGCCAAATTTATAAACTGAGATCACTGATTTATAAATCAAAAATTTTGCCAAACAAGTTTTTATTTGAGTTTTTTAAATTTTTGTAAATATAAACAGAAAACTGAAAACGTAAGTGTTACCAAACGGCCGTAACAAACTTTATCAAAAGCTTATTTTCCATACAACGTGTAAATTTTCAAAAAAGGTCTAACTGTCTTCACCAAAGATGTAACTCCTATTTAAAAGGTGTACAATTTTTTAAACATGTTTGCTTCACAGAAGGAGTACCTTTTTAGAAGAGGTGTAAGCTTTTAAAATAAGGTGTAAACTTGCTGAAAACATATTTTCCATAGAAGGTGTAAATTTTTTAAAAAGGTGTAAGTTTTGCTGGCAGAAAAGTTGTAATATCCCATAAAAAGTCTAAATTTTATGAAAAAGTTATTCACAGTAACCATTCAGAAACGGTGTAAGCATTCCCACAAAAAGGTGTAATCATTCAGAAAAGGTTTATGTTTTTAACAAAAGGTATAAATTTTATTCAAATACTCCTTCCATGCAAGGTGTATATTTTCAAAAACATGTATGTAATTTTCACAAAACATGAAAGATATGTCACAATGGTGTAACTTCCCATTGAAGGTTTAAAATTTAGGGAAATATAATTCAGATTTCCATAAAAGGTGTAAGCATGTTCACAAAAGATGTAACTTATTTCAAAAAAGGTTTAGTTCTGTTCTCATAAAAAGTGTAAGTTCCAATAAAACGTGTAAATTTTTTAATAGACATGATTTTTACTAATACATCTCACAAAAGGTTTAAGTATTTCAACGAAAAGGTCTAAATTTTATAAAATAAATTATTTCACAAATGTGTAACCTTTTCACAAATAGTGTAAGTTTTTTCACAAGGGATGTGAGTAACTTCACAAAACGTGTAAGTTCCGTTTTTTCCCCCCAAAACCTGGAAGTTCCTAAAATCCAATCACACTGTATTTGTCTTGTTCAAATAATGGCAATGTGAGAGAGAAGGGCGTTTCGGAGGGCTTGGCCTTTCTCTGAGTACAACTCCGTTTCACAGACGACGAGTCTGGGAGGGCTTCGAATAGCGACTCCAAGTCCAAATCCAACCAAGTATGTCAATGTAAAAGAGAACCGTTTTTAATATAGAGCAACGGACAGACAGAGAGAGCGAGAGAGAGAGAGAGATAGACTGAGATCGACGGAGAAGAGACCCACATGGACACAGACAGACCAAGATCGCTGGAGACAGACCAAGATAAACAGGGATCGACAGAGAGAGACCGACATCGACGGAGAATAGGCCGACATCGACACAGAGAGACCAAGATCGATAGCCAGAGAGAAAAAACCTTTGATTTGCGGCGGCGGTCCCAATGGAGGTGCCGATCTGAGAAGGCTGTCAGCACCGGAGGCCACCGACGCTTGGGTGGTCAGCGGGGGTCACGAACCCTTTGATTTGTTCAGTGGTTGTCCCAATTTGTTTATGAACACTTCGAAATGAACACTTGATGTTACTCCTTTTGTGTTTACTACGAATACTTTGAAATGAACACTTGATGTTACTCCTTCTGTGTTTACGAACATTTTGAAATGAACGCTTTGTTACTCCATTTGTGGTTTTGAACACTTTGAAATGTTACTCCTTCATACTTTTCGTGAAAATACTTACACCATTTTTGAAAAGTTACTCCTTTTGTTCAAGAAATTGTATCGTTTGTGAGCGGCAACTTAAAGCTTCGTCGGAAGTCACTTATAGCATTTGTGATAAAAAAAACAAAATATTTACACATTTAGCTTAAGCTTACACCTTTTCGTGGCAGGGCTTACACCATTTTTGAAAAGTTACTCCTTTTGTGTAAGAATTTTTTTCATAACATTTATACTTTAACTTCCAACTTACACCTTTGTGAAACCCCAACTTAAAGCTTTATTCGGAAGTCACTTACACCTTTTGGGAAAAAAAAAATCATCAAATTTACACCTTTTTCTTAAGCTTACACCTTTTCGAGAAAATACTTACACCATTTTTGAAAACGTACTCCTTTTGTGTAAGAATTTTTGGCATAACATTTATACTTTTTCTTCCAACTTACACCTTCTGTGAAAGAGTGTATAAGCACAGAAGGAGTAAATGTTATGACAAAAATTCTTACACAAAAGGATTACATTTTCAAAAATGGTGTAAATATGTTCCCAAAAAGGTGTAAGCTTAAGCAAAAGGTGTAAATTTCATTAATTTTGTTTTTCACAAAAGGTATAAGTGACTTCCGAAGATGCTTTAACTTGGTCTTTCACAAAAGGTGTAAGTTGGAAGAAAAAGTATAAGTGTTGTGCCAAAAATTCTTACACAAAAGGAGTACCTTTTCAAAAATGGTGTAAATATGTTCCCAAAAAGGTGTAAGCTTAAGCAAAATGTCTAAATTTTATGAATTTTTTTTTTCACAAATGGTATAAGTGACTTCCGAAGAAGCTTTAAGTTGGGCTTTCCCATATGGTGTAAGTTCGAAGACAAAGTATAAATGTTATGCCAAAAGTTCTTACACCAAAGGAGTAACTTTTGAAAAATGGTGTAAGCACTTCCACGAAAAGGTGTAAGCTTAAGGAAAATGTGTAAATTTGATGAATTTTTTTTTCCACAAAAGGTGTAACTTCGGAGCAAAAGTATAAATCTTATGAAAAAAATTGTTACACAAAAGGTTTAAGTTGGGCTTTCACAAACGGTGTAAGTTCGAAGAAAAAGTATAAATCTTATGCCACAAAGAAATGTCAGTAACATCGCAAAACGTCTAAGTTCGGTTTTTTCCCCCGAAAACCTGTAAGTTCCTAAAATCCAATCACACTGTATTTGTCTTGTTCAGATAATGGCAATGTGAGAGAGAAGGGCGTTTCGGAGGGCTTGGCCTTTCTCCCAGTAGAACTCCGTTTCATACAAGACGAGTCTGGGAAGGCTTCCAATAGCGACTCCGAGTCCAAATCCAACCAAGTATGTCAATGTAAAAGAGAACCGTTGATAGACTGAGGTCAACAGACATAGAGACCTAGATGGACACTTATCGACAGAGGGACCGAAATCGACAGAGATCGACAGAGAAGAGACCCACGCTGGAGACAGACCGAGATAAACAGGGATCGACAGAGACAGACCGACATCGACACAGAGAGTCCAAGATCGATAGCCAATCTTTCAAAAAATCTTTGCTTTGCGGCGGCGGTGCAAGTGGAGTTGCCGATCTCAGAAGGCTGTGAGGACCGGAGCCCACCGACGCTTGGGTGGTCAGCGGGGGTCACGAACCCTTTGATTTGTTCAGTGGTTGTGTCAATTGGTTTATGAACACTTCGAAATGTTACTCCTTTTGTGTTTACTACTTTGAGATGAACATATGTTACTCCTTCTGTGTTTACGAACATTTTGAAATGAACCCTTTGTTACTCCTTTTCTGGTTATCAACACTTTGAAATGTTACTCCTTCGTTAATATATTTACACCATTTTGGAAAAGTTACTCCTTTTGTGTAAGAATTGTTGGCATAAGATTTATACTTTTTCTTCGAACTGACAGTTTTTGTGAAACCGAACTTAAACCTATTTCGGAAGTCACTTATACCTTTTGTGAAAAAAAAAAATTCATTAATTTTGCACCTTTTGCTTATGCTTACACTTTTTCCTGAAAATACTTACACAATTTTTGAAAAGTTACTCCTTTTGTGTAAAAATTTTTGGCATAACATTTATACTTTTGGGCTTATATACTCTTTCACAGAAGGTGTAAGTTTGAAGAAAAAGTATAAATCTTATAAGAAAAATTATTTCATAAAAGGAGTAACTTTTCAGAAAAATATAAGCAGTTTCACGAAAAGGTATAAGCCGATGCAAAATGTGTAAATTTGAAGAATTTATTTTTTCACAAAAGGTATAACTGACTTGCGAAAAAGCTTTAAGTTGGGCATCCACAAACGGTGTAAGTTCGAAGAAAAGCTATAAAAGTTATGCCAAATATTTTTACAGAAAAGGAGTAACTTTTTAAAATAAATATATGCACTTCCACGAAAAGGTATAAGTGACTTGCGAAAAAGGTTTAAGTTGGCCTTCCACAAACGGTGTAAGTTCGAAAAAAGGTATAAATCTTATGCCAAAAATTCTTACACAAAAGGAGTAAATTTTCAAAAAAAAATTATAAGCACTTCCACGAAAAGGTATAAGCTTAGGCAAAAGGTGTAAATTTGATGAATTTATTTTTCCACAAAAGGTATAACTGAATTCCGAAAAACCTTTAAGTTGGGCTTCCACAAAAGGTGTAAGTTCGAAGAAAAGGTATAAATCTTATGCCAAAAATTCTTACACGAAATGAGTAACTTTTCGAAAAAAATATAAGCACTTCCACGAAAGGTGTAAGCTTAAGCAAAAGGTGTAAATTTGATGAATTTATCTTTTCACAAAAGGTATAAGTGACTTCCGAAAAGGGTTTAAGTTGGCCTTCCACAAACGGTGTAAGTTCGAAGAAAAGGTATAAATCTTATGCCAAAAAATCTTACACAAAAGGAGTAACTTTTCCAAAAAAAATATAAGCACTTCCACGAAAAGGTATAAGCTTAAGCAAAAGGTGTAAATTTGATGAATTTATTTTTTCACAAATGGTATAACTGACTTCCAAAAAAGCTTTAAGTTGGACTTTCAGAAAAGGTGTAAGTTCGGAGAAAACGTATAGATCTATGCCACAAAGAGATGTAAGTAACTTCGCAAAACGTCCAAGTTCCGTTTTTTTTGTAAGTTCCTAAAATCCAATCACACTGTATTTTTCTTGTTCGGATAATGGCAATGTGAGAGACAAGGGCGTTTCGGAGGGCTTGGCCTTTGTCCCAGTAGAACTCCGTTTCAGAGAAGACGAGTCTGTGAGGGCTTGGAATAGCGACTCCGACCCCAAATCCAACCAAGTATGTCAATGTAAAAGAGAACCGTTTTTAATATAGAGCAACGGACAGAGAGAGAGAGAGAGAGAGAGATAGACTGAGATCGACAGACATAGAGACCTAGATGGCCACTGATCGACAGAGGGACCGAGATCGACAGAGATCGACAGAGAAGAGACCCACATGGACACCGACAGACCAAGATCGCTGGAGACAGACCGAGATAAACAGGGATCGACAGAGACAGACCGACATCGACACAGAGAGACCAAGATCGATAGCCAATCTTTCAAAAAACCTTTGATTTGCGGCGGCGGTGGCAGTGGAGGTGCCGATCTCAGAAGGCTGTGAGCACCGGAGCCCACCGACGCTTGGGTGGTCAGCGGTGGTCACGACCCTTTGATTTGTTCAGTGGTTGTCTTAATTGGGTTTATGAACACTTCGAAATGTTACTCCTTCTGTGTTTACTACTCTGAGATGAACATATGTTACTCCTTCTGTGTTTACGAACATTTTGAAATGAACCCTTTGTTACTCCTTTTCTGGTTATCAACGCTTTGAAATGTTACTCCTTCATACTTTTCGTGAAAATGTTTACACCATTTTTGAAAAGTTACTGCTTTTGTGTAAGAATTGTTGGCATGAGATTTATACTTTTTCTTCGAACTTACACCTTTTGTGAAAGGCCAACTTAAACCTATTTCGGAAGTCACTTATACCTTTTGTGGAAAAAAAAAATCATCAAATTTACACCTTTTTCTTAACCTTATTCCTTTTCGTGGTAGTGCTTATATTTTTTTTTTAAAAGTTACTCCTTTTGTGTAAGAATTTGTGCCATCAAGTTTATACTTTTGTGGTTATATACTCTTTCACAAGAGGTGTAAGTTTGAAGAAAAAGTTTAAATCTTATGACAAAAATTATTTCACAAAAGGAGTAACTTTTCAAAAAAAATATAAGCACTTCCACGAGAGGGTCAAAATGTGTAAATTTGATGAATTTATCTTTTCACAAAAGGTATAAGTGACTTCCGACAAAGCTTTAAGTTGGCCTTCCACAAACGGTGTAAGTTCGAAGAAAAGGTATAAAAGTTATGCCAAAAATTGTTACACAAAAGGAGTAACTTTTCAAAAAAATATAAGCACTTCCACGAAAAGGTATAAGCTTAAGCAAAAGGTGTAAATTTGATGAATTTATCTTTTCAGAAAAGGTATAATTGACTTCCGAAAAAGGTTTAAGTTGGCCTTCCACAAACGGTGTAAGTTCGAAGAAAAGGTATAAATCTTATGCCAAAAATTCTTACACAAAAGGAGTAACTTTTCAAAAAAAATATAAGCACTTCCACGAAAAGGTATATGCTTAGGCAAAAGGTGTAAATTTGATGAATTTATTTTTCCACAAAGGGTATAACTGAATTCCGAAAAACCTTTAAGTTGGGCTTCCACAAAAGGTGTAAGTTCGAAGAAAAGGTATAAATCTTATGCCAAAAATTCTTACACGAAAGGAGTAACTTTTCGAAAAAAATATAAGCACTTCCACGAAAGGTGTAAGCTTAAGCAAAAGGTGTAAATTTGATGAATTTATCTTTTCACAAAAGGTATAAGTGACTTCCGAAAAGGGTTTAAGTTGGCCTTCCACAAACGGTGTAAGTTCGAAGAAAAGGTATAAATCTTATGCCAAAAAATCTTACACAAAAGGAGTAACTTTTCCAAAAAAATATAAGCACTTCCACGAAAAGGTATAAGCTTAAGCAAAAGGTGTAAATTTGATGAATTTATTTTTTCACAAATGGTATAACTGACTTCCAAAAAAGCTTTAAGTTGGACTTTCAGAAAAGGTGTAAGTTCGGAGAAAACGTATAGATCTATGCCACAAAGAGATGTAAGTAACTTCGCAAAACGTCCAAGTTCCGTTTTTTTTGTAAGTTCCTAAAATCCAATCACACTGTATTTTTCTTGTTCGGATAATGGCAATGTGAGAGACAAGGGCGTTTCGGAGGGCTTGGCCTTTGTCCCAGTAGAACTCTGTTTCAGAGAAGACGAGTCTGTGAGGGCTTGGAATAGCGACTCCGACCCCAAATCCAACCAAGTATGTCAATGTAAAAGAGAACCGTTTTTAATATAGAGCAACGGACAGAGAGAGAGAGAGAGAGAGAGAGAGAGAGAGATAGACTGAGATCGACAGACATAGAGACCTAGATGGCCACTGATCGACAGAGGGACCGAGATCGACAGAGATCGACAGAGAAGAGACCCACATGGACACCGACAGACCAAGATCGCTGGAGACAGACCGAGATAAACAGGGATCGACAGAGACAGACCGACATCGACACAGAGAGTCCAAGATCGATAGCCAATCTTTCAAAAATTCTTTGATTTGCGGCGTCGGTGCAAGTGGAGTTGCCGATCTCAGAAGGCTGTGAGCACCGGAGCCCACCGCGCTTGGGTGGTCAGCGGGGGTCACGAACCCTTTGATTTGTTCAGTGGTTGTCTCAATTGGTTTATGAACACTTCGAAATGTTACTCCTTTTGTGTTTACTACTTTGAGATGAACATATGTTACTCCTGTGTTTACGAACATTTTCAAATGAACCCTTTCTTACTCCTTTTCTGGTTATCAACGCTTTCAAATGTTACTCCTTCATTAAAATATTTACAACATTTTGGAAAAGTTACTCCTTTTGTGTAAGAATTGTTGGCATAAGATTTATACTTTGGACTTTTTCTTCGAACTGACACCTTTTGTGAAAGCCCAACTTAAACCTATTTCGGAAGTCACTTATACCTTTTGGGGAAAAAAAAAATCATTAATTTTGCACCTTTTGATTAAGCTTACACTTTTTACTGAAAATACTTACACCATTTTTTAAAAGTTACTCCTTTTGTGTAAGAATTTTTGGCATAACATTTATACTTTTGTGCTTATATACTCTTTCACAGAAGGTGTAAGTTTGAAGAAAAAGTATAAATCTTATGAGAAAAATTATTTCACAAAAGGAGTAACTTTCAAGAAAAATATAAGCAGTTTCACGAAAAGGTATAAGCCGAAGCAAAAGGTGTAAATTTGATGAATTTATTTTTTCACAAAAGGTATAACTGACTTGCGAAAAAGCTTTAAGTTGGGCATCCACAAAAGGTGTAAGTTAGGAGAAAAGGTATAAATCTTATGCCAAAAATTCTTACACAAAAGGAGTAACTTTTCGAAAACAATATAAGCACTTCCACGAAAGGTATAAGCTTAAGCATAAGGTGTAAATTTGATGAATTTATCTTTTCACAAAAGGTATAAGTGACTTCCGAAAAAGGTTTAAGTTGGCCTTCCACAAACGGTGTAAGTTCGAAGAAAAGGTATAAATCTTATGCCAAAAATTCTTACACAAAAGGAGTAACTTTTCAAAAAAAATATAACCACTTCCACGAAAAGGTATAAGCTTAAGCAAAAGGTGTAAGTTAATGAATTTATCTTTTCACAAAAGGTATAACTGACTTGCGAAAAAGCTTTAAGTTATCCTTCCACAAACGGTGTAAGTTCGAAGAAAAGGTATAATCTTATGCCAAAATTCTTACACAAAAAGAGTAACTTTTCAAAAAAATATAAGCACTTCCACAAAAAGGTATAAGCTTAGGGAAAAGGTGTAAATTGGATGAATTTATTTTTCCACAAAAGGTATAACTGATCGACAGACTGTTATCGACAGATATAGATACCGTTTTTAGTATAGAGCAACGGACAGAGAGATAGAGAGAGAGAGAGATAGACTGAGATCCACAGACATAGAGACCTAGATGGACACTGATCGACAGAGGGACCGAAATCGACAGAGATCGACAGAGAAGAGACCCACATGGACACCGACATACCAAGATCGCTGGAGACAGACCGAGATAAACAGGGATCGACAGAGAGAGACCGACATCGACACAGAGAGACCAAGATCGATAGCCAATCTTTCAAAAAACCTTTGATTTGCGGTGGAGGTGCCGATCTCAGAAGGCTGTGAGCACCGGAGCCCACCGACGCTTGGGTGGTCAGCGGGGGTCACGACCCTTTGATTTGTTCAGTGGTTGTCTCAATTGGGTTTATGAACACTTCGAAATGTTACTCCTTCTGTGTTTACTACTTTCAGATGAACATATGTTACTCCTTATGTGTTTACGAACATTTTGAAATGAACCCCTTGTTACTCCTTTTCTAGTTATCAACGCTTTGAAATGTTACTCCGTCATACTTTTCGTGAAAATATTTACACATTTTTGAAAAGTTACTGCTTTTGTGTAAGAATTGTTGGCATGAGATTTATACTTTTTCTTCGAACTTACACCTTTTGTGAAAGGCCAATTTAAACCTATTTCGGATGTTACTTATACCTTTTGTGGAAAAAAAAAATCATCAAATTTACACCTTTTTCTTAACCTTATACCTTTTCGTGGAAGTGCTTATATATATTTTGAAAAGTTACTCCTTTTGTGTAAGAATTTTTGGCATAACACTTATACTTTTGTGGTTATATACTCTTTCACAACAGGAGTAAGTTTGAAGAAAAAGAAAGTATAAATCTTATGAGAAAAATTATTTCACAAAAGGAGTAACTTTTCAAAAAAAAGATAAGCAGTTCCACGAAAAGGTATAAGCTGAAGCAAAAGGTGTAAATTTGATGAATTTATTTTTTCACAAAAGGTATAAGTGACTTCCGAAAAGCTTTAACTTGGGCTTCCACAAAAGGTGTATGTTCGAAGCAAAGAGTATAAATCTTATGCCAAAAATTCTTACACAAAAGGAGTAAGTGTTCATAAAAGGTGTAAATGATTTATACTTTCTTTATACTTTTCAGTAATCAGTTACGCCTTTTCTGAAATTCCTTACGCCTTTCTTGAAAACTTATACTTTTCTTGTGACCATTTACACCTTTAGTCATATAATATATTATTTTATTAATTTACCTGGAAAGTGACCTGCTTAGCAGGTCACCAATGTGTAAGTTTCCAAATATTTTGATATAACCCAATACATATAAATGTGTAAATGCAAAATGGAAGGGTGTAAGTGCCTTGCATACCATATGCAAGGCACACATATGCATATAAGATATGAAAAAAATATTCAAAAATCATACTTATACAATATTTGTCTTATTAACACATTGAGATTATTTAGCTACTATGGTTATGAAAGCAATAACCATAAATGAACCAGAGTAATTGAAAATGATTCTATTCAATGAGTTCTAAAAAGTAAATTGTTCGGATAATTGGAATTGATTTCAAAATAGGCCTACCAAACCCAAATGTTTTCTCAAATTAAAATAACACATGTTTTTTCAAGTTAAAATGACAACTTGAAAGAAACTAAATCCAATTAAAAAATAATATTTATGTGCGTAAGAAACCAATTATATCAAAGTAATTATGTTAGAGTCTCTGTAAAATAAATAAATGAGTCAAGCTATTCTCAAGTCTGACCCATTTAATAAACAAGCAATAAATTCAACATTGTCCAACGTCATGGAGTTTGGAGGTTAGTGTATATTTTTATAGGGTGACTCTATTTACACATTATATTTGGTCTGAAGGCACAATATTATTCAATTCATATCTTTAATAGTTTGAAAAAATATAATTTTTCTCAACACACTACAATATTTTATTTTTATCCTTAATCTCACACCACTTAGTACACACCTCAAATTCAAACAAACAACGCAAACCAACATAGAGTCCAAGAAATTAGAATTCCACTTAGAAGTATAAAAATGGCCCGTGACCTGTGGGCAGCTTGAAGCTCGCTCGCGGCCCGGGATGGACCCGGCCCGTTTAGGCCAATTTAGGCCCGGACCCAAGTCCAACCCGAGGCCATGGGCCTGGGCCATCATTTTGAAGCCCGACCGACCCGTGGGCCCACGGGCCCGCTCAAGGCCCACTCAAAAGCCCGGCCCGTGCAGAGACCCAGTGTTATTTTTAATGGAAAATAAAAAAAAAATTGATAGAAAAAATAAAACAAATTTAAGAAAATTGTTTAGGCCCGCCCAAAGCCCGAATACTCATGGGCCTAGTTTTCTGACCTGTGGGCCAGCCCGGCCTGACCCGATTTTTGCTGGGAGCCCGCAAGACCCGACATGGGCTCGACCAAAATTACACTCCCAATCCCACTACAACCCTAAAACATAAGCAACTAAAACATAAGCAAATCAAACACTATAATATTACAATTTTATGCTCACAGCACCAAAAGCAAGTGAATTCAGCATGATAAAATACAATCAAACCACATAATTGAAGTTCGCATTTAAGACCCACCTCGATAATAACAAGTAAACTATGAGAACCTTAATTCTAAGGAAAAAGAAATAAGCTTTTGCTTCAACAGTGAAACCCCTCACCTACATTGAATGCTTCGTTGTCGGAGATTTCTCTTGGGCACCCATCACGTTTCTCGATACAAAAGCTACGGAGATTGAATTGGAAACTCGGATTGAATTGAAATTAGGGTTTTGGAGGGTCGAGAAGAGAGATAGCAAGGAAAAGAAAAATGGAAAAGGGGTTTGATTATTGAAAGATAGAAGAATCAATAGAAACCTTAAACGGCCATTAATGACTCAGAGTGAAACTTTGGTGGTTTCTCTCTCTCTCTCTCTCTCTCTCTCTCTCTCTCTCTCTCTCTTCTGCTCATCTCTGTGAAGTGTTGGTCATTTTCGTCATTTTAGGTAAGGTCATTATTGTAATAAAAAATAACTAATTAATGGTATGCTTTGAGACTAAATGTGGTGTGTAAATAGAGGCACCCATTTTTATAGTGTGTTATGTATTTTTATAATAAATATTATATTTTTTTATAGGAATTATGATAATTTATGATTGAGAAATAAAATTATGTATTTTTGTGATAATATTATGTATTTCGTAGTATTATTACACATTTTGTAGTAAAAAAAAATTTAAATAAAAAAGTATAACATTATCGTAAAAATACATAACACTACCACAACATACGTAATTTTATTTCTCAATCATAAATTATTATCTTACAAAAAAAATATGTAATAAGGTCACTATAAAAAATTAAGGTTTTAGAGACCAAAATTTAGGGACAAAATTATTTTTTAGGAACCAAATAATTTTGTTGCAAAAAATGTCGTTATTATATTTTTAGCAACAAAAATTTGACATTAGTAATAAATTATTATCTTTTTGGGACCAAATTTTTTATCTCAAAAAATAAACTATTTTGAAACTAAATTATTTTGTCCTTAAAAGTCTATTTATTAGTGATGTTTTTAAAATTTTGTTGCTAAAAGCCTTGTTTTTTACTTTTCGGAAGGACCTTTTAGCGACTATCTTCATGACGATGGAAATTGATCCTTAAATGTCTTTTTGCAACAAAATTTTTACTTTTAAAGACCAAAACATTTAATTTCTAAAACTTTTATATGTTGTAGTGCACCACCATAAGCTATGGACCAAAATAATGTTGTGATGGACATGGCTAGTTAATTTATGAAAAAGTATCTTAGGCGATGTGCGAACGAGTAAAGACTAGCGAGCACTTCTATTTGATATGTCAAATTCAATCTAGCAAACTAACAGCTTTATTTTGGCATACCTAATAAACTCCACTCAAGTGTCAAAAGTTGGCATAAGTTTTGATATTATCCCTTCATGTCAATTTTGACATGAAGACCATTTCATGTGTTTTTTATTTATTTATTTATTATTATTATTATTATTATTTTTTCAAATAAAATAAAACTAGTTGTGGGAGCAGTTTTTAGCGACTCAGAGAAACACTGAATAAAACGGCAAAGTAATGAAAGGGCCCACTTTAGTAGAGCCGATTATAGTCTATACACTCAGCGTCGTCTCTACCTGCCAAATTCCCTCCATGGCATATAGTAGGGAAATGGGTCTTGATGGGACGCGCGACAAGGGATAACACCCCAATGAAAGCACTCTATAAAAGGAGGGAAATGCCTCAGTTACTAGGTATGCGAGAAAAATCATGACTTACTAAACAAAAGATATTTAGAGCGAAAAGACTAACTAGATTGTTGGAGTGTTAATTCCAGCAGCCTGATCAGAGTTGTTTTTTTGTTACAGGTGACTAACAAAGAACTGTTCCAGGATCTGCTTGAATAAAAAGGTATTCCAAATCCATTTCTCTACACTAATGATACACAAAAGAGTTTAAATTTTAAAAAAAAACAGAATAATAGATTTGACATATCGGTTGGAGAGCTTTTATGTCAAATTGACATATGTCAATTTGTCACTTAGATCTTCAAAAAAAAAAAAAAAAAAAATTGACGTACCAAATTTTAAAAGTTTGAATGGAGATGCTCTTAATTCTAACATTTTAAAAAAAAATTAATAGCCCACTTATTAGTTACAAGGTCACCACTTAGTAAATGTAATAGACTATGTTATAAAGAAAAGAGAAAATTTCATTTTACCCCCTAAATTATACCTCGATAATTAATTTAACCTCTATACTTTTTATAAATTCAATTTACACATAAACTATTCAATTTTGAGCTAATTTCATCATTGTTGTCTATAATTAGACAACACTTGCTACCATCTTCATTTAAGATTTTATTTTATCTCCCAAATTATTCTCAAAATATCAATTAGGCCCCTAAACAATATGAAGTTTGGGGGGGAAAAATAAAATTTCAAATGAAATTTTGGTGCAACGTTGGTAACTTATGTTTGATTATAAATGATAGCTAACAGTAGGAGTAACATTGATTCAAAATCAAATAATTTACATATAAAATTGAAATTATAAGAAATCCATAGGTTAAATTGATCATCGAAATATAATTTAGGAATAAAATGAAATTTCCTTTAATTTTTTACATGAATGTTCTACTCGACAAATTTGACAATATAAACAATTCGGATATCTCATCCTCCCTCCAAGGTGAAGCTCTAGCCTGCCGTCTTGCTTGTCAATTGGCTTAAGACATTACAAGAAATGACACTTTTGGTCGCCAAAAGCCCCATTTTTGGTGGCCGAAACTAATTAGTGACTAAATTTTTTTGTCGCCAAGGTCGTTGTCTGTACCCTGTCAACAATAGTATTGGCGACTAAACTATTTTTGGTCATCGAAAGTGAAACGTTTGGCTACTAAATGTTGGTTAGTCGGTAAAGGTTATTTTTTGGCGACTAAACACATTTGTCACCGAAAGTGAAACCCGTTTGGCTATTAAACATTGGTTAGTCAATAAAGGTTATTTTTTGGCGACTAAAACATTTGTCACCAAAAGTAAATGTTTGGCTACTACACTTTGGCCAGTAGGGAAAGGTGATCTTTTGGCAACTAAATTATTGGTCGCCGAAAGTTCACGATTGGCTACTAAACTTTGGTTAGTCGGCAAAGGTGATCTTTTGGCGACTAAAATATTAGTCGCCAAAAGTTCTCATATAAAACTAAATTCAACTATTAGAGACTAAAGTTTTAGTCGCCAATAGAATACATACATTTAGCGACGAAATAGTTTAGTCGTTGTTACTTTTATTGACTACAAACTTTAGTCGCCAAAAGCCTTTTAATTCTCATTTTATTATTTTTTACCACCAAACATTTTGGTCACCAAAGGATGCCGTGTTTTTCATGACTAAAACATTTAGTCAACAATAGTTTCTTCCCTCATTCTGATTTGTTTTAGCTACTAATTGTTTGGTCGCAAAAACCATTTGGTTCTTTTTTGCTACTAAATTATTACATAGCAAAACATTTGCTTGCATTTTTGGCTACCAACGTATTTAGTCGCCAAATACTATATTTATTTATTTATTTTAAAATTTTTGAATCACCTGTATCCATTATTAGTGCAACCTGTACCCTGTATAAACAATATAATCCATCAATATTGATTATATTATCAACCATTAGACAACGTGCACACATTTCACTTCCAACCATCCAAAAAATTCATATTGAACGTCAAATTCTTAATGTAATATAAATTCCATACAAACCAAGTATAATCCAACCTCAAAAATTTAATTCCATACATAACCGAGGATTAGCCAAATTTAATATCTAAAAAGTAATCTGTACCACACCATAAAGATAATCTGTGCCGCCCTAACTAGCTTTGTCACAAGATCATGATCACATAATTGCATTAACTACGCTGGATAAAATAACATGAAAGCTGTCAATATATATGAAAGAGCAAAGAAGCAAAAATAAGCAGTTCCTGTACAACCCAATCATGGTCCATTGCAACCCCTAGTGCCAATTCAGATAGCCTCTCGACAGCACCAGCTAAAACTAATACAACAAACCAAGGACGGGGAAGCTTTGATGATGCAGGGGAGGGATGAATAGTATGGGCATGAATTATCATTCTAACTGATTACAGCTGAGTAACTGCCTGACAGAAAGGGAAGTATTAGAACACAACTTCGAGTAGAAATATTCCCACATCCAGATTAAATAGTTGATCTTGTATGAAGACTTACCTGGACGGTAGATTCCCAGTCATGCAACTAGCATATAGGGCTTGATTAAAACACAAGACTTTTGGGGTTAGAAACTATTCAAATGATCCAACATCAGTGTGATACGATATTGTTTAAAATAGTACATTCTAAAACAAAATATATCGAAGTGAAGGTCAACAGCTAAATCTAGGATTTTGCAGTATCAATAGACCAACACACAGATTCATTTTGGACCAAAATAGATGCAAATCATATCTAACTATCCAGCCAAAATAGATGCACAGAATCACAGAAATCATGTCAAACCACAAATTCATGACAAGAATCAGAATATAACTGTACTCATCAACTGATCCTGACAATACATTCTTAGAAATTTATTGTCTTACCAAAATAAATAGATAGGCAAAGAAGGAAATAAGAATTCCCTCCATTAATTAATTTTATCAAAATTTCAAGAAATTTGTGCTATGTAGCTCTATCCCAATGAAACTTAGAGACTTTAACTAACAAGGAAAAAGAAAAACAAAATATTTCGTGTTAGTTACTGTATCCATTAGGAATCATCATAACATCCACTCACACCAAAAGATAGAACTTGGGCCATGACTTGAGGATCTTCCTTGAAATGCTTTCTCAAGGGATCATAGACAGATGTTGATCCAACTGCTTCCTGCAAAGTAGAATACACATAACCAAAAAACATGCAGAACAGCATCAAGCCAACAAATCTCCTACAAGGCATATTGTTGGCACATAAATTTCAACTAAACTTATGACACGTATAGAGCCTATAGAAAAGTTGTAGGTAATCACTTCCTAAAAAGATCAACATGATCCGTTGAAGTACATAAAACGACGTTGTATCTCAACGACGTTATTCAAGATGCTCAAGTGACACGTGGAGCCTACGAAAGATGACACCTGTAGAGCCTACAGCAAAGACACCACACAGGATGAAACCCCAAAGATCAATCCGGTTAATCAAATATACGATTAACCAGATAGCGCTATTATTCAAAATTCAAATGGCTAATCAAATATACGATTAACTAGATAGCATGATTATTAAATAGGCACTATCATTCAATTTGAAATTCAAATTGAAGATGAAGCAATCCTATCACCTGATGGCCCTCCATAAATATGAGGACCATCACACAAGACGGAAAAAAGAAGGATCAGAAGTGAAAAAGATCAGAGAGAGAGAGAAAGAAATTGAGAGCTAAACAAATCGTTACAAGAAAGAAGAAGAGAAGCCTAGAGAATTCAAGAACCTACGCTAATGGCGATGAATAGGTAAAGGGTTCCAAACCCAAACTGTATTTTGTATTCGAGGGTTCAAAACCCATAACAATCGCAATAAAATATTTTCTTTTTTTAAAATTGTCTTCTGTTGTTTATTTTGTTCTTCATTAATCAGAGGTTTCATTTTGCATAAAATGTGTAATTAACGATCTGAAATACAGATCGGAAATAAGAACCTGCTATTCAAATAATCAACACTGTTTAGTCAAAAAACTAAACAGTTGACATTTGTAACATAAAATTTTGAAATGTGTTGAAACACTTCATGTTTTAAAATTTGTGTCTACACATATAACACAATATACCTGCAACTATGGCAAGTCTGAGTCATCTTATACGCAAACCCACACTATAAAATAGGCTACAACAAGGTCAACAACAGTGACCCTTACTAGTTCATGAATGGTTGAAAGAAAAAAAAAATGCAGCAATTACAGCTGTGAAGAAATCTTCTAAACATGTGCAAATGCTATGAGTAGTCTAAAACAAGAAATCACTCAACTTCTGCTGAAGTTTGTCATAAATCTAAATTATAATCCGAGGTTAGAGAACCCAACTCAACATTTTTCCTTGCTGATTTCAATTTTTATTCGTTTATCACATGGTGGCTACAACTTCTACCGAAGTTAAAAACTGATATTTGTTTATGTCTTATTTTTTGGGGGAGGGGTTGTATTCTACCGCAAAGGGACTGTCACAAAAGCTACTACCATTTCCTCTTTCATTTTCAATTTTGGTTCTTTAGTTTACATGCCTTTTCTTTTAACTATAATAGAGAAGCTTTTCTTCTCTCATTGTTGAGCTGGCACCTCACAACAATGAAGATCTCAATTTACAATATCAAAGATAATTTAAACTTTAAATGACTACTTAATCTATGACTGCGAAATAGTGAACAGAGTAATTGAGCAATTATCTGATACAACAGATAAATAGCTACGACTGCGAAATAATACTTGCAGTCAGATTCCACTTGAACAACAGGGTTTCTTTTGAGAACCTTCATCATTTTGAAAAAGTAAGCTCAATCCTATGAGAAAAAACAGACGTGACAGAGAAGAAAGTAATGGTTATGGTAAGATAAATTCCACTTAACAATGAAACAGTTGTAATTCTGACCAATCCATTGAGCATGTCTTTAATCACAATTTTTTATGGTCATAACAGAATATCCTAGATTTAGTCATAGCACTGAAAAAAAAAAAAAAAAAGGCAAACAAAACACTGGAGCCCTGAAGGGAACACTCAAGGGAAAAATAGACATACATAACAGATAATTACAGATAATAGTTCCCTGAATGATAATTAAGAAAATTGATGGCTATGAATCTTATGATAATTTGCAGCTGAACTTCAGGTGTACGAAAGGGAATAACAACATTCTCAAATAATTTTAAAAAATAAAATAAGAGGATTGCACCTTTGAATTGCTTCAGTTAAGCATTGCAACTCCTTTATAGAACCTTCCATATCAAAAAAATCATCTGCAACTGTTATAAGTATTGCGCTCTTTGCTACTAATAGTCGAACAACAGAATCATGTGGCAGAGTACTACTAGCAGCCACCGCGAAATAACAATAGGTAGATTGATTGCCGAAACTTGTAGTTTTCACAGCTAGCTTCATTAGGTTCTTGTTTTGAAGACACGATAACCTAGTATTTGAATTTTTTTAACGTTAGAAATATTTTTACAAACAATTTTAGCCTAATAATGATCATGTTAATGAACTTAGTGGCTGGTATACCTATAGAAGGAGGCCTTTGCAACCCAAGGAGCATCAACATTATTTGCTTCAATCCAAAACCTATGATCAAGATGATCCATTCTAGCAATCCATGGAAGACTCAGCTCATGCTCAGCCTATAAATTGGCATGAGCTCATATCATTTTACGGCAGGAAACACCATACGTTCATTCATTTAATCCAAATCTGGTCTCCAATGTATAAGAAATATTTTAATTTAATCCCTTAAATTTTAAATTGTGTCTACTAAGTAAGTTAGATTGAATTGAACACTCTTTATATATTGAAAATCATATTGACACAATTTAATCACGGGGATCAAATTGACCAAAAATATAATATATTTCCTTCATTACCACTTCCTGAAGGTTTGGGATAGCTCTATAAACACTGATCATTGCACTCATGAAACATCCACTGTTATTTTCAATGTAAGTCAAGATGTCTTCATGATGTACAAACCAACAGAAGCTCCCTGTACACAAAGTTCACTTGTTATTTTGACATATATACACATATATATAAAATAGGAGAAAATTATACCAGTAGTTCTTATACTGTAGTTCTCATGTAATTTTAGACCTGTAATTTTAATTGGCTTGATAATGGCTGAATTTATGATTTTGTTTTACTTTGTCCAATTGATTATAATTATTAGAATTTTTGATAGAAAATAAGGACATAAGTAGCATGTGTCAAGTTTTTAGGGCAGAATGGTAAACTTGCACAACTTACAGATCATTTCCTTTCAAAAACTCTAGTCGGTGTTGTCAATTGAATCAAATCGACACAAAACTTAAAATTAATAGGCAAAATAAAAAAGTTAAAGGTGTACAGATTAAAATAATACAATAAATAAAATGTAAGAACTACAAATGTAATTTTTATAAGAGAGAGAGAGAGAGAGAGAGCCATACATGGAGTCACTTTATACCCATGCATCTGCAAGAGCCGAAATGCTAAAGAGTCTTTGTATATCTTTTGAGGATTTAAATTACCATTTCTCATCTGTGCCTCATGCTTCTTGTATGTCCTATAAATATTGTAATTGAAATTTTTGAATAATCTAAAAAAGTTAGTTTATAACATTTATGGACAAACACAACAAATATAATTGACACATAAACTGTTGCAAAAAAGTATTTTTACCAACAAACCTCTGACAAAATTTCTTCAATCTCTTCATTAAAATACTCAGCCAATCCTAACTGTTGCATTTGATTAACCATGCAAAGTTTTATAAGCTCTTCATCCATGGGATACATTGCTGGAACTGCACAAAAATCAAATATTTTTTAAAGAATATATGTATTTATATACACATATATGTAACATCTATTTACCTATAGGCGAAATTATACTTTTCACCGTAATAATTTCATCTAAATTTTACTTTGATCCCTATTGTTTTTTGAACAATTTAGCTTCAATTTGGTCGTTGCCCCTTAATTTAGTTTCTACACTTCAAGTTCACCATTGTTTGGAACATTGCTATGACAAGATTTTTCTGCAATGGAATGCTCAATGAAGCCATGTTTTCCAATTTCCGAATAAAAGAAAACTAGAAATACCAAATGTGATTTCTATACTTGCTTCTTCCCCAAAACTATATTACAATCCAAATGGTGGAAAAGAGAGACAGATATTAGGGGAAGAGAGGTAGAGAGAGAGGCAGAGAGAAGACCAAATAGAGAGGACATACCTGGGGTAATGCTCCAATAGTGGATCGACATGGTGCAACAGTGATGCTCAATGGCAGTGATGCTCAATGGCGGTGATGCTCCTTACCTGACGGCGATGGAGACAAAGCGACAAAGATTCAATATCAGGAGGAGGGCAACCGGCGTCAGAGAGAGAGAGAGTAATAGCATGAGAGAGACAGAGGCGTGAGAGACTTAGAGAGACATGCATGAGAGAAAACTTCTCTCGTTTGTACACCCTAATTTATTTCTTTTTCCCCGACTAACCACTATTTAGTTGCCAATAAGAAATAAAAGGCATATTTCCTCCGACTAAATGTTTATTGGTCGGTAATTAATTTATCAATCCCTCCAAAAATAATTTAGTAATTCTTTCAAAATTCAAAATTCCCCCTCCAAAACTTTTAATTACAATTACCGACTAAAATATTTTTTCAGTCTCCAAAAATAAATATTTACCGACCAAACTTTTGGTCACCAAAAATAATAAGTAAATTTTTGTTTTTCATTTATTTAGTAGCCAAAACTAACTATACAGCGATTAAAATATTTATTTAGTCGCTGAAAATAAATTTTTACCAACCAAACTTTTGGTCGCCAAAGATAAAACGTTAATTTTTGTTTTTCATTAAATAATTTTAGTAGCCAAAACTAATTATACAACGACTAAAAAGTTTTTGGTTGCCAATTGTGGCATTTTTACCGACTAAAAATTTTTTCAGTCCCCAATTGCAACATTTTTAGCGACTAAATTTTATTTAGTTGCCAATAATCAATATACGCCAACTAAAAAAATTAATATCTCAATCTTGTACTTTTGCCGACGAACATAATTTTTGATCGCCAATTCCATAACTTTTAGCGACTAAATTTTTTTAGTCGCCAAAAATATAATTTCCTGCCGTGAGATTTTAATCTTTCGATGGTGGAGGTAGAAGGTGACAATAAACCTGTTATCCATCTCTGTGTGTCTGAGGATGTTCTCCCTTGGGAATGTGGTTAACGACATTAAGATGTTGGCAGATCGAAGGAATGTTTCTTTTCATTGGTGTCCAAGAGCAGCAAATGGTGCTGCCCATTGGGTGGCCCAGGCCTTCCTTCATAGCCGTCTTTCCATTGATTGGGCCGCCCACTCTCCTCATGCTCTACAAGTTTTGGTTAGAATAGCTTAGCTTTGGGGTTAGCTTTGTTTTTGTTTAGCATTTCCTCTGTTCAATAAAATATATATACATATATATATACACTCAATACAAGCCGCCATGAACACTCACAGAAGCATCCCAACTCTTCCTTGATGAGTATAAATCGAGCCGAGCCAACTCAAATTCGACCCAACAGCTAAGCCACCTACCTGGTCTTTAGATTATGATGAATACGTTTTAATTACTTGCTAAACTAATTTCTTTTTGGAAAGTGGATTACAAGTCACTTCTCAATTTTTGATCTATTTTGAGTCACATCATCTCTTATATTCCTTTATGTTTTTTCATAAAAAATTAAAAAAATTAAAAAGTCAACTTTTAATTATTTTTCCAAAACATCACCGTATCTTAAAATCAATCAATCAATAGAATTTGAATCTGTATAAATATATACAGAACTATCTCTATCTTCCTAAACAAATTTTTTCTTTTTGAGCACTATGAAAGTGTAGTTTTCATCTTTTTGTTAGTAACATTATTTCTTTATTTTTTTATTATATTTTTTTATAAAAATTAAAAAATTTCTTTATTTTTTTATATATTTTTTTATAAAAAATTAAAAAATGTGTCTTAAAATCAATTAATCAATAGAATATTTGGCATCTTCAAAAAAAAAAAAAAAGTTAAAAAGTTAAAAATTCACTATTCTATTTAAGTCACATCAAGTTATTTAAGTCGCATCACCTGTCTATCATATCACTTCAAACTCAACTCATATTTTATAAAAAGTCAAAAAAATATACTTATTTAGAACATCTCAAACAACCCCTTAATATATACAGAACTATCTCTATTTATCTTCCTAAACAAACTTTTTCTTTGAGAGCAGTATAAAAGTGTAGTTTTTATCTTTTTGTTTGTAACATTATTTCTTTATTTTTTATTATTATTTCATAAAAAAATTAAAAAATATAATTATTTATATCATTCTGACCAATTTCTTTATATTTCCTAAACAAAAATGCTATGAAATCATGCTTAACTCACAATTTATGTCAAGTGTTTATATAGTGTAAATTAAATTAATAAAATATGAGATTGGTAAATAAAATAAATTTGAACCATCAATTATTGGTTAGAGTTTTCTAAAAACACTTTTCAGAAAATTATATATTTTTATTTTCCGTGTTTTTTTTTTGTTTTTTCTGAATTTTTTTAATATTTTAAACAATTTTTAAAATTTTTAGACATACCTAACATAATTATACCTAAAAAATAAAAAAATTATGAAAAAAACTTTTTAAAAATTCACTAAATATCAAAAATATATAAAAAAATACGAGAATTTAGTATAATTTTTATAGTTTTATGTATTTATTAATTTTTTTAAATATTTTTTTACAAATTTTTTACTATTTAAATACATATAAATAAAGTACATCCAAAAAAAATATATTTAAAATTTTCCAAATATTCACTAAAAATAAAGAAAAAAAAAACAAAAATTAATTCAAAAAACTTAATCCAAAACAGTCAAACCAAACGGACAGATTATTTTTTGGGATTAGTTTTGGCTTCATAGTATTTATATCTGTAGTGTCGTTGTTCCTAGAAACCCTTTGCTGGCTTTTTCATGCCCATCTCGCTCTCTCTCTCTCTCTCTCTCTCTCTCTCTCTCTCTAAACCAAACAGAGCTTGAGACAGAGAGAGGGGAGATATGAGGGGTTCTTTGGGAGGAGTGATAGGGAGGTACCCGTCAAGCGATGGAAGTGACCAAATGGGTGGAATCATAAGACAACACAGAAAATGCAGAGATTTGGTGTTCCTTGTCGTCTTCATTGTCTTCTGGGTCGGAATGATTGTTAACTCCAGCTTTGGATTCAACCAAGGAAACCCATTGAGGTACACATCAAATCATACTACTTAGGACTCCAATTGGGTATCTTTTAATTTTAGCAAATTTCACTTTCCCTTTATGGGTTTGATTCATTTCGATTTGGTTTACTCAATTGCTGTTTGGCCCCTGTCAAATTTTGTCAAAATAAACACGTACCCAGACAAGGTTATGTGTTCATATTCAAATGTTAAAAAGTCAACCACACATGGATTAAATCAGGGTCTAAAAAGAAACTGACAAAAATGCCTGTATAAATCAACCAAGGGGTAAAATGCATTTTGAGTCAATAAAGAATAAGACAAATATGCCTGTGATTTACACAATGAGGTACTTAGGTATTTTGAACTTTTTCCTTAAACAGTTAACGGTTTGAGTAATGGGGAGTTAAAAGTGAAATTTGCAAAATTTTCAATGTGTTACTCTATTTCTGAAGGAAGAAAGATATCACTGTTTCTCAAACCTGTTATTTTTTGTGTGGAAAAATTTCACTTATATCCCCCAATGTGTTTCATGTGCCTAAGTGTATTTGATGTTTAATATGTTTTAGAGACCCATAGGATAATTTGTTTGTTTCGACTACTAAGAACTTGGAAACAGAATAATTAAACCCAAGGGGTTGTGTCACTTTGGTTTGGTAAGGCTTTGGGGCATAAGTCTTGAAGTCCCATGTTCTACACACCCAGGGGCCAACTCCCAGGGGCTTGGTGCAATGGCCCTAGGACGGCTTTCTAAGTGTTAGACGAACCGTATCCAAGGCGTGGGTGTGGAGTCGAATCTTGACAACTGCACTCTCTGACTTAAATGGTGTGTGCGTTGTGGAGTCAATATACACACCCGAAATTTGCTCCTCGTCCTACACCGGTTAAACTGACATTAGGTAGTTGATTCTGAAGTCGGCGGATGACAGGCTTGGGGAGTTTACTCGTTAACAAAAAAAAAAAGCATGTACATGATGGGATTGCTCACAAATTGGTCATCTGTAATGCTAGGTCAAATGGGTGCTATGAAAAATGGGCAAAGGTTCTTGCATTTTTCCAGGACGAGCTTGGGTAAAGAAGCTAGTCCAAGACTATAGGGTTAGAGTAGTCACTTGGAATATAGGAACCTTAACTGGTAAGACGATAGAGTTGGTAAATGTTATGATTAAGAGGAGAGTTAGTATAGCTTGCGTACAAGAAACTAAGTGGACGGGTGAAAAAATTAGGTAAATTGAGGATACCAGTTTTAAACTGTATTATAGTGGTAAGGATAGACGCAGGAATGGGGTAGGAATTTTAATTGCCAAGGTCTTGTGGAGAATGTAGTAACGGTCATTAGGAAAGGGATATGATTATGTTAGTTAAACT
The DNA here is from genome assembly GCF_055761805.1 of Camellia sinensis. Lineage (NCBI taxonomy): Eukaryota > Viridiplantae > Streptophyta > Magnoliopsida > Ericales > Theaceae > Camellia > Camellia sinensis. The sequence goes on from NC_138967.1 coordinate 175,916,280, forward strand.
AGTTATTTGAGGGAATATAGTGAACGTTATTAGTGCATACGCCCCTCAAGTAGGATTAGATGATTAAACTAAGAGGGTTTTTTGAGAGCAAATAGATAGAGATCTTACAAGAGATATCTGTAGGAGAGAACCTGGTTATAGGTGGAGATTTTAATGGCCATGTAGGCATAGATAAACTAGGCTATGAAAGGGTGCATGGTGGAAACTGTTTTGGTGACAGAAATGAGACTAGAGAGAGTAATTTAGGCCTAGTTTGGGAAGACTAAATAAGTGCACTTTTTGACTTTTTTTGTATTATGTGTAGAAAAAGTAGAGAGAAGATGTTGATTGATGTGACCCAAAAAAGATAAAAAGATGAAATAAGTGCACTTTTTTCTTTGTAGCCAAACTTGGCGTTAGATTTTGCGTTGGCTTCTGACCTGGTGGTGGCCAATATTATGTATAAGAAGAGGGATGGGCATTTGATAACCTTTAAGAGCGAGTCAGCTAAGAGCCAAATAGATTACTTCTTAGTGAGAAAAGTGGATTGTCTAAAATGCAATGATTGTAAGGTGATTCTTGGAGAGAGCCTGACCTCTTAACATAGGATTTTGGTACTAGATTTATGTTTTAAAAGGCAATACCAAGCTAGGAAGGATGGTGGGCATCGAGATGGTGGGCGATGGTGGGACCTAAAAGGAGATAAATTAGAAATATTTAATAATAGAGTGGGTACAGAAGGTACTTGGGACTTGGAAGATGATGCTAACACTATGTGGAACTCGATGGCTAATTGTATGAGGAGAATCTCAAGGAAAGTGCTTGGAGAGTCGAAATGAATGGGACCTAGCTCTAGGGAAACTTGGTGGTGGAATGAAGAGGTTCAAGTGGTAGTTAAGGCAAAAAAAGAGTGCTTTAAAAAGTGACAAAATGATAGAACTGAGGAAAACCTTAAGAGTTATAGATTGGCTAAAAAGGAGGTCAAGAAAGTAGTGAGAGAGGCTAAGTTGAAAGCTTATGATAACCTATGTACTAAACTAGATAATAAGGGGGGAGAGAAGAGGGTCTACAAACATGCTAAGATACGGGAGAGGAAAAAGTTAAGTGTATCAAGAGTGAGGATTCTAAGGTATTGGTGAGGGATGAAGAAATTAATGAAAGATGGAAGAACTATTTTGGGAAACTATTAAATGACGAACATGGAGGTACGGCAATAGGGGAAGAAATAGCCAGTAATACAATAAACCAAGACTATAGGTTCTATCACAGGATTAGGAACTTTGAAGTGGAGATTGCACTTAAGAAGATGAAATCAAATAAGACTTTAGGACCATATGATATCCCTGTTGAAGCTTGGAAGTATTTTGGTAAAAAGGGGGTTGCTTGGTTGACTAGGTTATTTAGCAAAATTTTGTTAACTAGGAACATACCAGATGAGTAGAGAAAGAGTATTTTAGTGTCAGTCTATAAAAATAAAGGAGATGTCCAGAATTACAACAACTATAGAGGAATCAAGCTAATGTGTCATACAATGAAAGTGTGGGAGGGTGTGATACAACGCCGATTGCGAAATATAACAGAGGTGTCAGAAAATCAATTTAGGTTTATGCCTGGCAGGTCAACAATGGAAGGGATCTATCCAGTGTTGTGAAAAGCGCGCCTAGGCGCAAGGTGAAGTGAAGGGCATTGTTTGCGCCTGGGCAGGTCCCAGGCGAGGTGACGTGAGCTAGGCGCGTGACTTAGACGCGACTTGAACCAGGCATCAGAGGCGCAAGGCGCACGACTAGGCGCGCTTGATTTTCTAACAGCTAGATCTGATCTAACGGCTGCGCTTGAACCCTAATCTGTGTTGTCTCTTCCTCTCTCGCCTCGCCTTGGACTTCGACTTCGACTTCGACTTCGACTGGGCTGCTCGACTTCTTCTTCGACTTTGCAGGTATGCTTCGCCATCTTCTTCTTCTTCGCCATCTTCTTCTTCTGGTCTTCTGCTTCTACTTCGACTTCTTCGTCTTCTTCGACTTCTTCTTCGGTTTTGTTTTGTTTTGTTTTTTTTTTTTTGGCTTCAACTTCGAATGACTTCTCTCTCTCTCTCTCTCTCTCCTTCTTCTTCTTCTTTTGGCTGTTTGACTACTTTGTTTTGCCCTTTTTTTTTTCTTTTTCTTTTTCTTTTTTCTTTTTTCTTTTTTTTTTTCAATTATGCCTTTGAGTCCGTTAGAAACAAAAAATAAAAAATACAAATACAAAATAATGAACTAAAAAAAAACATAGACTAAAAAAAATAGATTTTGATTCTGATTATGATTAATTAACTAAAAAAAATACACTGAAAAAAAAATTACAAATAAATAATTATTCACAAATAATTAATTAATACAATGTACTACTAGTCTTTTTTTTCCTTTACATGTTAGGAGAAAAAAATAGATTCTGATTCTGATTAATTAACTAAAAAAAATACACTAAATTTTTTTTTTTTTTACAAATAATTAATTATTCACAAATAATTAATTCACAAATAATTAATTAATAATTAATTTACAAATAATTAATTATTCACAAATATTCACAAAAAAATTTACAAATAATTAATTATTCACAAAATATTAGTATTTGTTGGATATTTATGTTTTGGTGTTTTTGTTTTTGTTTTTATTTTATTGAATGTAGATTATTTTATCTTTGAAAATTAGAATGTTATGTGATATGCACTTTCATGACTTTGAGAATTATTTTATATTTTGTCTTAAATCTTGATTACTTTTTATTTTTAAACAAATTGTCTTAGTACTATAAATGATTATCTATGTTAATTTTTTTATTTTTTTATTTTTTACTAAGACTGTGCGCCTTACTTCAATAAAGCCTGCGCCTCGCCTTGTGCCTAGGCCCCGAGAGACCTTCAGCGCCTTAGTGCGCCTTGAGCCTTTAAAAACATTGGATCTATCTTTTGAGGATAGTAATAGAAAAGTACAGAGAAAAGAAAAGAGATATTCATATGGTATTTATCGATCTTGAGAAAACATATGATAGAGTGCTCTGTGATATAATATGGTGGGTGTTAGCGAAGAAAGAGGTGACAAAATGTTACATTGATGTGATTAGGGAAATGTATGAAGAGGTGGTGACCACTATTAGATTGTCTGCTGGAGAGACAAATGAATTTTCTATCACTGTAGGGTTACACCAATGATCTACCTTAAGTCCTTATCTTTTTGCTTTAGCTATGGATGAGATGACGAGAAATATCCAGGATGTCATGCCATGGTGTATGCTTTTTGCAAACGATATAGTACTAGTGGATGAGGCTAAAGAAGGAGTTAATACAAAATTGGAGATTTGGAGAAAAGCTCTTGAATCTAAAAGATTCCGAATAAGTAGAATTAAGACAGAGTACATGGAGTGTAAATTTAGTAACAACAATGAAAGTAGAGGAGAAGTAAAAATTGAGAACCAAGAACTGTCTAAGAGTGAACATTTTCGTTATTTAGGGTTGATTATCACAACAACGGGAGAGATTGATGCGGATGTAACCCATAGGATTAAGGCGAGATGGTGTAAGTAAAGAAGTGCGTCTGGGGTACTGTGCAATAAACGAATATCCACTAGACTTAAAGGTAAGTTCTATAGAACGGCTATTAGACCAGCGATGTTGTATGGGACGGAGTGTTGAGTAACCAAGAAACATCATGTTGATGAGATGAGTGTGGCTGAGATGAGAATACTAAGGTGGATGTGTGGCAAGACTAGACAAGATAGAATTATGAATGAGTGTATTCGGGAATTAGTAGGAGTAGCACCGATAGAAGATAAGTTGAGAGATAATCGATTGAGATGGTTTGGTCATATTCAACGGAGATCAACAGAGGCAGTAATGAAAAGATGCGATGTTATAACGGTAGATGGAAGTGCTAGGGGACGGGGTAGGCTTAGATTAACGTTGGTTAGCGTTGTAAATAGAGATATGGATTACTTAATTTGACTAACGAAATGGCCTTCGATAGGGCCGCGTGGAGAAAAAGGATTCATGTAGCCGACCCCATTTGATAGGACTTAAGGCTTGGCTTGGTTTGGTTTGGTTTGGTTTGGTTTGGTAATTGAAAGACTAGAATGCTCTCAAGATCTGAATAGGGTTAGTGAAAAAAAATATTTGCTTATTCTTGGCTGAGCATTTAAACATGCTTTGCAAATTGCTTGCAACTCCCTTATCTCATCAATTTTTATGTTACTTTTATTAAAGGGTGTCCTTTTGCTATTTTATTGTAGAGGAAGGATAAGATTGATGAAGGTTGCATAAGAATTGTGCTTTTAAATGAGTTGAGGAAAATGATTCTTAATGGAGTAAAATACAAGGGTTTAAGTTTGTGAAACGTGAGAGTAAGATGAATGGACCTATGCTAGAAAATAGAAGTAGCTAAATCTTTAAGATCTTATTTATATTGGATCATGAGATACCAAAAGAATGAAAAGAATTATTTTGCTTGCCCATGAATGAGGTAGAGGGTCATGTAGATTCATAATACAATTTAGGAAACGATATAAATAAGGAAACAATACTAAATCAGTGATTGACACAATCGCAGATTATATATATAATACTAAAAATAAAAAGATTCTATATACTCTAATTTCTATATTCAACACTCCCCCTCAAGCTGGTGTGAAGATATTCAACAATCACAGTTTGTCAATGGATGACTGGAAGAAGTCGGAAAGAAATCAACGATTAGTCCAAATAAATGCTACTGAACAAATCTGGTAATCTACTAAATAAAAAAAAGGTCAAAAAGTGCGTAATAGATCAGCACCACACCCTAGAAAGGGAAAAAAAAAATAGTGACTGAACTGTCCTAGAAGAAATTGACCGGAATCAATGTCAAGACAGTTTAAAGGAGTCATGCCGGACCGTTATAGGAATTGACCGGAATTAATGTTAGGACAGTTTAAAGGGGTCATGCCGGACTGATGTAAAGAACTGGATGTTGAATCAGCAAGCGTGGCACACACATAACTTATGACGTGGTACCGAATGATGATGGCAACAGATGACTGAGTGCTCCAAGGGGCGGCTTATTAGAAAGTGTGCTAGGGGGCGGCTTTGGTGCTAGAGGGGGCAGCTTTATAGGTATAATAACCCCCTTCAAACTCAAATAGGTTTGAAGATAGAAATCTATTTGAGGTTAGAATAGAGAGAAAGACAAAGTGAAATAGAAACATACAAAAAAAAAAAAAAAAAGATTGCGAGTAAAAAAAAAATATGATAGAGATATATGGGGTAAGAACAAATCAGCGGACAAAAGAAAAGATCATGAAGTGATACTGACAGGAAAATATGACCGTAGAAGGGGTTGAGGTCCGGCGGGCAGCTAAGGCAAGGTTGCCGCCCGCCGGTGAAGCAAAATTGCTAGGTATTTAACCTAATTCTGATACCAAAAAGAATGAAAAGAATTATTTTACTTGTCCATGAATGAGGTAGAAGCCATGTATATATAATAAATTTATTATACAATTTAGGAAACGATATAAATAAGAAAACAATACTAAACCAGTGATTGACACAATCACAGATTATATACATAATACTAAAAATAAAAATATTCTATTTATTCTAATTTCTATATTCAACAATACCATTGTGAAACTGTAATGACTCCCCTCTCCGATGCTCCAGTGTTCACTTTTAAGATATTGGCAAAACGCGATTTGTCTCTTGTTAACAAGGGCATAAACTGATTGAACTGTAACTTGCATAAAGATACTAATAAATCAAGTTCAATTACTATAGAAAGGATTTGTATGTTATCTAATCTACAGAAATATATGCTATTTTATCCGGGAAATCGAGTGATTCCTTCTTCCTTTTAACTTTGGAAGTATCGATAGTTGCTATCAAGGAACGGCTCTCTGAATCAATTAATGTTCATTTAAGAAAAAAATACAACAGCCTTATTAATGGTTGAGCGCATGTTAAAGATACTAATAAATCAAGTTCAATTACTATAGAAAGGATTTGTATGTTATCTAATCTACAGAAATATATGCTATTTTATCCGGGAAATCGAGTGATTCCTTCTTCCTTTTAACTTTGGAAGTATCGATAGTTGCTATCAAGGAACGGCTCTCTGAATCAATTAATGTTCATTTAAGAAAAAAATACAACAGCCTTATTAATGGTTGAGCGCATGTTGATTCATTCTCTTTGTGCTTACATACTTATATGATGTTTTTTGCTTCTTTTCTTCCTTTATTTTCGTGATTGTGATAAGTTGTGTTGTGAGTTGCTAGGCTTAACTATGGGCTGGACTACAAAGGAAATGTTTGTGGTGATAGGCATGCGAATCCTGGCCTTCGTGAGTTGGAACTCAGATATTGGTTGAATCCCAACCAGGTTTACCAGAGTGGTTTAAAGGACAGCCAATTCAGGCTTGATAATGCCCGAAGTATCTGTTTATTGGATTGCCCTATCCCATCAGAAGATTCACTCAATTGGGTGTGTGATTATCCAGAGGGAGATATCCATCTCTCAATTGATGACTGGATAGATAGGAATTATGATTATTTTGCGGACCTTACTCCAGATCTAAGGAACACTTCTCTTCAACTTCAAGGTCCCTGTTACCCAGTTGTATTTCCAAGTGTGAATGGTAAGTTATTTGGGGTTAACGTTTGCACTTCAATCTGTTATTGAGATAATAGCCATATTACACAGATTGAGATTTTCTTTTTCTTTTTTTTTTTTTTTTTTGATCGGCAAAAGTCAGTGGTTAGTTGTTAGATTAGCAATTGAGGGATTTGAAACTCACACCCATACACCTTACAAAATGTTGCTTTCCCATCCCACTCTTGAGAGTGGAACCCAAGACGTCCCATTAGGATAGACATAGTGGCCAAAGGAAAAACTAGGCTAGAGCCCCTTAGTTCACAGATTAAGCTTTCTTGTCTCCTTGACTTCAGTTTAGAGCTCGTCACTTGTTCATTAAAGAGTACAAATCTTCTCTTTCAGTTTACTGGACCTGCCAGTTTATTGCTCGTGCATCAAATATGTCTTTGCGGCATTGGCAGCAGATGGGTGGAGTAAAAATTGTTGAGGACATACTCATAGATAAATCCATTCACAAGGCCATCAATTCACGGTCAGCAGTCTTAAAGGTTGAGTAGCCTTTTTGTTTTTGTCTGTGTCCCTCTTTACAGTACCGTACTTTTGAAGTGCTCAACTATTAATATTAGTCCTAGCTACTTGGGCTCACACTTGTAGAGGCATTGAGAATCATATATATAATTTATAAACCACTCTTGCCTTCATGGAAATTCTTGTTTAGTATTTTATAAAGGCTTAAATAGATTTGTCTTTTTATTTGTTATGCATTGACAATGATACATTTGCCATCACAAATTGTGTTTAAGTGAAATTTACAATTGTTGTTATTTTGCAGAGATATGTTGCTGATGTTAGCAAGTCTTGGTCTGTATTGATTGTTTGTGGGGGAATCTTGCCACTGTTTCTATCAGTGACATGGCTTTTGATGATTAGACATTTTGTTGCTGCGATGCCATGGATAACAATCATCCTCTTTAATTTCCTCATAATAACATGTACAATGTTTTACTATTTGAAAGGTTAGGACATTTCCTACTACTGTTTTCCATTGCAGGTTGTTTATCAAATCAAATGGTGGTTTAATGCATCTCTAGCTAGATAAATTGAAATGTTTCTGTGCTGAAATATTAAATATTTTACAATTGCATAATCATGGAACTATGTCTGACGGATGTATTTAATATTATTTTAATCATATAAAGATAAATATAAGAGCATGATATCTGCCAAACTCTAGGGGTCGTTGCTGCGGATGTTGTTCTCGCTGTGTGAAACTAGTTTGTTCCGTACTTTTAGAATTCTGCTGATCCCAAATACTCCGTCTCCATCATTGCATATTGGAATATAGACAGTAAAGAGGAAAGCGTCCACAGTCATAACACCAAAACCTATGTACCTTGTGACCACCCACTGATGCAGAATGTTTGCACAACAATTTTGGCGTTGAAATTTTATTTACAATTCTATAATCTTTTATCTTCAATATTTATATTTATATAATTTTAATTACAGTTTAATTAGGAGTCTTTTTCAGGGCTGGCATAGTCTGTCATTTGGTCAATCACTAACCATACTCTTTACACATCTTGCATGGAGTGGAGATTTATGTAGGTTCATATAGACTGTCGAATTATTGTGCCATTAAAGGCCTTACATAAAAGTAATCTTTTTAAAAGAACAAAATTGTCATTTACCCAATGATGATCCTCTATTTGTTTACCAGGATCCACAAAAATATAATTGACCCTGGAAGTAGTACATAAGGCTTACATGCTTTGGGCCATTAAAACTCGATTTAATGGTTGATTACTGTGAACTTGCTTCAATTTTTTGGAATATTGATATCTCACAGTAAACCCTTTGGATGGCGGATCCTGCAACATTCTTATGCTTCTGAATCCTCCGATATGCTGTCAGTTAATGTCCTGGGAAATTCTTTGCTTGATTAGGTATCCAACATATTAGGATGCAAACAAGGTTTTTACTGAAACATTGCTTATTGCTTGTTTTCTTGGACATCTGTTCTATTTGTGGAATATAATGATTATTTATTTTCCTTTGATTTTAGCTGGATGGATCGGAAACAGTGCCCTCTCCTCCATCATTGGTGAGCATGATCTATATTATAATGTATCTACAAGGGTGAGTTTTTAACAGTAACTAAATTTATAACTGGTAGCTGTTAACATTGTTTTGTTATTTACACGTGTTTACATCTTTCAGGAGCTTAATCATCTCCATGCTGCTGCTGTTCTCATGACCGTGGTGATGATTGTCTCCATTCTCTCATCTATTGCCATTGTCCGCCGCATCCTTATGGCAACATCTGTTCTCAAGGTAAGTGTCACGACCCCATCCCGCTCCAAACATGATAGTGCAGTGATCGGCTAATAGTCGCAGACTACCAAAGGCCTAACTTACAAAACAAGTTGGACTTTTAGAATAATTGGGGCAAATTTTCCATTTGAGCGCGGGAGCCATTAATTGCATATATTGAGTCTATTTGAAACATTCATTCAGAGCAGTGTATAACTATATGAAATGAAAGTATGCATTCCTCTTGGGTTATCATCTTACATTATTACATCATCTAAACAACAAAGTAAAATACAACACTTATGATGAACCTTTACAAAACCAGCACAAGCATACAATATTATCTTCTAATCAAACTTCTCTTCGTAGTTGAGCTCTTCATCACCTACATATATATATATATATATATGAGGGAGAGGGCTGAGTCATTGCCTAGTGAATAGTAATATAGCAAAGTGGTAAATGAACATAAAATCATAAATCATAGTTTATAAAATAACATAAAATCATAGTTTGAACATGACTTAGCTTGAACAAGATAATACAAGACTTGACTTGTAAACATTTACATAATGATGGACATATCAAGGATTGCAAGGTGCTTAACAAGCCCGGGTATCGGCTAAACGACCCACCTGAAGGTGGCAAGGTGAGCTCGGCCATCAAGTCCCCAATAGTGGGACATGATCCAAGAATGTCATCTCAATATATGATATATGAATATAGAATGTTCATTCATGTTAAAACATCAATATAACTTTCATTTTTTGTTTTTTTTTGTTTTGGGATAAATATCAATATAACTTTCATTAACATAGCATAAGTTTTGCATTTCAAATCATAACTTAACAAACCTAATTTTACTATATTACTACTCACAAATGGCTCCTTGAACAAAAGGATTCCTCCTTGAAGTGCTTGACCTACACAAAGCATAAGCAAGAGATTGAAAACACTTGAACTAGCAAGCTTCTAAATTCACTTCAAGTGTTCTAACTTAGCTTACTGTTTCCTAATCTTTCCTTAGGGTATTCAAGGCTTATTCAAGCTTAATTCAAGTCCTAAACAAGTGTAAATTAAATGTCAAATGCATACATGGAAGTGTCCTAAGTGTTTGAGGCTTGAAAAACATGAAATGGGCTTGGAGCAGGGGTGCCGCACGTGCGGTTATTTCAGAACCAAAATTGGGTTCCTGGAGGGTCTGGCCACACGTGCGGGAGTCCCTTCGGCACATGCAGGGATGGTTGTTGTGTGCTATTGGAAAATCCTCTTTTGTTCTAGCTTACCTCTTCACATTTCTAAGCCTTGGAACCTTGAAAACTTGAAGGAAAATATGATTCTTTTCAAAGCAATAACTTCAAAACATGATTTATTCTTAAGGCACAAGGATCAAAACTTAGGTGTTTCTCAAGAAATCATAAACTCTATTTCTTATTCAAACCCTTCTTGCTTATTCTTCCAAAACATTAATTTAAACTTGTAAAACTCTTGGATTTGACTTGAAAATATGAAGGTATGACTTCTTATGCAACAAGAGCATCAAAATTAAGATCAAAATAGCAAAAAAAATCTAGGCTGCCTAGCTTGTTTTCCAACTTACTCATCATTGCTTCCTTCTTTCTTCCATAACTTCGTCATTAACCCAAATGGTTTCTAACTTCTTGTCAATCTTGAGTGATAGGAGGGATTACTACAAGAATTAGGGCTCAAAACTTACCTTAAGATGATCAAAGATGGATTTGACAAGTTCTTTAAGCTCTCTTCTTTTCTCTCCTTCTTTCTCTTTTCTTCTCCTTTCTTCTCTTCCCTTCTTCTTTCTTCTCCTTTCTTCTTGACCCTACAGATTTTCTTCTTCTTATTTGGTTTTATTGAGCTAGGTAAGACAAGGGTTGGTTAAGACAAAATGGTAAGGTATATGCTTGCTTCACCTATGTGTGTGCTTCACCAAAATCTTTAATCTCCATCATTAGTTTAGTTAATCAATCTTAGTTCTAATTAATTAAGGTTTATCTTAATCTTGCTTAGCTTAATTAATCACGATTAAGGTTTACTAATCCTACTTAATTAGCACTAATCCCAATTAGCAAAATAACATATAATATTAAAATGACGAGGACATTAGTCTAAGATCTTTAAGCTCCTCAATATTGCATAGGTACATCCTAGCATGCACAAATTCTAAACTTAAAGTGTTCCCTAACTCTTAATAATCTTCAAGCATTTCTATTCTTAAGTTTATCTCATCAAGGCATGTTTTTTACTTTTGAATTTCTTGCCAATTGTATTCATCTTCTAAGGTTTCATCTTATCAATTCATATTTCCATCGCTAGAGTATTGAAAGGTAATTAAATTAAGTATTCGGTCATGTCATGTAAAAATACTTTTGATGTAATACATGCTTGCTATGTTCAAGAGGGGACTAGTTCTTAAGTCTTTACAGTTGATGGTAGAATTCTCACGTTCAAAGTTCCCTAACTACCCATTTCTAAGCTTTACGTTAAGTACTTTGTATAATAAGATAGTTAATTTGACTTAGAATATTCAAGGGTAGGTGATCATATACTCATAGTGTGTGGCGTTCTTTGGGGTGTCACAGTAAGTTTGATGTTTAGTATTTTCAAAGCAATAGAATAATAGATAAATGGTTCTTTGAATTTGCCAAGATAAATGAATAATAAATCTTTTGATCCTTAAATTATGACTAGGCTGTAACCTTTAGTTTTAAGCTAAGCTTCGATTCCTGAGGCATGGGTTCGAGTCATGAGAATCAGTCTCCCCACAAAAAAAGTGGGGTTAAGCTGCCTACCTACCTCCTCTTCCAAACTCTACTGTAAGCATGAGCTTTGTGTATCTGGATCAAATACCGAGACATTTAACACCTCAATATTAATTTAACTTGTACGAGAGCTTAAATATTGAATCAAGGTTAAACTGTACCACCATGAAAATGTAGTAATTTGTCATTAATGGGAGTTTCTGAAGTATGAAATTATATAGGAAGGAACAACCATATAGGTAAATGCCAACGCACTTATGTTGAATGGATCAACAGTCTCTGTGTTTTATGCCCAAATATTGTAGTATCCTTTCAAATGTTTAAGGATCTTGCAGAGCTATTTGTTAGAATAATATATGATTATTTGGGTTATTATTTTGTAATTATTTTATGTCTTAGGGCTTCCTTGTAATTATTAATTTTCATTAATATAAATAGCGATCTGATATTCTCTAAAATTTACATGGTATCAGAGCTAACCCTAAAACCTAAATTCCTCAAGCATACAGTACCCACCAGAGCCACCAACCCACTGCCGGAGCCAACCTAGCCGAATAACATTCGGATCGTCGTCATTGTTGGCTTCGTTGGTGTCAAGCCTGAGGGGTTTCGGCTCCCCTAGGGTTCGGAACTCACCTGGTGTGATGAACGTGGACCACTGAATCACCGTCGGCTCATCATCGTCGTCGTCTGTGCTAGCTTCGTCGACCACTGGATGACTCAGCCGACTACCTTGCCCTTTCCGCCATCCTACCTCACTTCTCTCGACTGCTCGACTCTCCCTCTGCTTCGCTTCTCTTGTCGTCTTCCTCTCTCCGTCTATCTCGTTTTTTCGTCTCTCACCCTTGAGTTGTTTGTTTGTTTATATAACCTAGGTCTGTTTATATAACCCAGCACTGTTTGTTTTATTTTTCTAGAAAAAGAAAAAAGAAAAAAAAGAGCATGAGTTGTTAATTCTTTACTATCATAGTGGTTGCTTGTTTTTCCTTCCACTACCACCACCTTCCAGGTTTGTGATTGACACTAGTTTTGTTGCGGGTTCGGTAGTATAGTATCTATGGCAGATTCTACCAATGTGTCCACTACTTCTCACACACCTAGGAGTGAGAGTTTCCCTATACCTACTACTATGACTGATAACCCTAACCCGAGTCTTAAAATTATCACCTCTCTATTTAATGGTCAGAACTATCTCGTGTGGTCGCAGAGTTTGACTATGTTTTTGAAGAGCTGAGGGAAGATGGGGTATGTGGATGGCAGGATGCAGGCACCCAGCACAACTGACCCGGGTTATGACCAATGGGAGATTACCAACTCTTTGATTATGGATTGGCTTATTCATTCGATGGTACCAGACATTGGCGAGGGCTACTTGTCTATGGAGACTGCCCAAGATGTTTGGGATGCTATGGCTACCATCGATTCCTGCAAATTGAATTTCTCCCAGGCATTTGAGTTACGCCGCTCTATTGAGAGCTCTATTTCCGGGGAGCAGATGGTTCTTCAATACTTCACCATCCTCACCAACGGCTGGAAACGCCTTGATCACCTGCAGGACTATAAGCCTGTTTGCACTGTTGATTCTGTTAGGTACAGGAAGTTCATTGCACAGGAGAGGGTCTTCAAGTTTCTGGCCGGTCTCAATGTGAGTATGATCCGGTTCGGAATCGGGTTCTGAGTATGGATACTCTTCCTTCACTTCAGGAGGCATTTGTCTATGTCCAGAATGAGGAGAGTCGCCGGTCTGCTATGATGTCCCCTGTCTCTACTGACCGCTCAGTATTACTGTCTACCTCTCGAGATGGCCTCAGCTTGACTCTCATTCCTCCGTCTGCCGCCAAGGAGTTTGTATTCTGTGATTACTGTAAGAAGCTGTGGTATACTCGTGAGACGTGTTGGAAGCTTCATGGGACTCTAGCCGAGGGTTGAGGTGATCGGTCTGGTTCTAGAGGAGGTTGGTCAAGCCAGTCTAGAGGACGTGGCTCCTATCCCCGGGCTCATCAGTCTAGTGCCGTTGATACACTTGATTCTAATTTTGCTTTCGTTGGTCAGGCTTCTGATGATCTCTCTGGCATGACTACTCATGAGCTTGAGGACGTTCTGCGTCAATTGCTGGACCGCCGGTCTTCTACTGCTCTCAATACATATTCCTCGTCATTTGCCCGCTCAGGTAACTTAACCTCTTCTCCTTGTGTTTTCCTGTCTCATAAGTCTTTGCCTTGGAATATTGATTCCGGTGCCTCAGATCATGTGCCTGGCTCCTCTGATCTTTTCTCTGTCTATAAGTCCTCTTCAGGTCAGGACAAAGTTAAGATTACAGATGGTACTGTTTCTTCTATTTCTGGGAAATGTTTAGTCCATGTCACTCCTACTTTACCTCCCTCTTCTGTACTCTATGTTTCCAATTTTTCTGTTAACCTACTATCCTTGAGTCGTATTACAAAGGATTTGAATTGTAGTGTGACATTTTTTCCTGATCATTGTCTTTTTCAGGACCTTGTCATGAGGAGGACGATTGGCAGTGGTAGTACAGAAAATGGTCTCTACTTTCTGGATCAACTAGACAAACTTGCTCATTCTTCCACCATGCATCCTACTACCACCGATGATATATGGTTGTGGCATCGGCGTCTTGGACATCCTTCTTTTTATTTACTTAAGCATTTATTTCCATTTGTTTTCTCAAACAATAATGTGTTTGAATTTCTTTTGTGAGTCTTGTTAGCTTGGCAAACAACACAGAGCTTCTTTTGCTTCTAGTTTTAATAAAAGTTTAGTTTCTTTCTCATTAATATATTCTGATGTTTGGGGTTCATCTCGTGTTGTGTCTGTGAAAGGTCATCGCTGGTTTGTTACATTTATTGATGATTTTTCTCGTACTACTTGGGTGTATCTCATGAAAGACGAGTGAGTTTTTCTCTGTGTTCCGTAATTTTCATAAGATGATTTGTACTCAGTTTAGGGCCACTGTCAAAATATTTCGTTTTGATAATGGGAGTAAGTATATAAATTCTGGGTTAGGGCAATATTTTTCTACTCATGGCATTATCTATCAAACCTCTTGAACCAATACCCCTCAACAAAATGGGGTGGCGGAACGCAGAATCACCATCATCTTGACATGTCTCGGTGCATGTGTTTTTCTATGAGTGTGCCTCGGTCCTACTGGGGCAACACTGTTCTCACCACTGCCCATCTTATTAATCGTCTTCCTACTTAGGTTTTGCAAAAACAAGCTCCTCTTCAAGTCCTCCTAGGTTTCCAGTCCTTGTTTTCTATTCCTCCTAAAATATTTGGTTGTGTCTGTTTTGTCCATAGTCACTCTCCTACTCGTGGTAAGTTGGACCCTCGCTCCCTCAAATGTGTTTTTCTTGGGTACTCTTCTACTCAAAAAAGGTATAAGTGTTATCACCCTCCTTCTCGTAAGTAGTTTGTGTCCATGGATGTCACATTCTTTGAGTCCCAGTCCTATTTCTTGTCCTCTCCGGTGTTACAGTCCTCCCTTCAGGGGGAGCCTTGGTGTGAAGTGATTCCTGTTATTCCTATGGTGGAACTAGTTGTTCTTGCACTACCATCTCATACTGGGACTGCAGAACCCAATGTCACCAAGGATAGGGAAGGGCAAGTTTATGTCAGGGACAAAGACAGACATAAAATTAACTGGATACAAGAGACCACTTCTGCTCCTCCACTGTCATCTCCTACTTTTGATGAGAGTCCAGGTAACTTTGAATCTCTTGAGTCCATTGATCTTGATGTTCCGATTGCCAAGAGAAAGGGTGTGAGGTCTTGTACTCAACATCCTATCTCAAATTTTGTGTCCTACTCTCATTTGTCATCCTCATAAAAAACGTTTGTGTCCAATATTTCCTCTGTTAGCATTTCCAACTATTTTCAGGATGCTCTTGCTACCTCTGAGTGGAAACTTGCCATGATTGAGGAAATGAAAGCACTTAAAAAGAATGGTACTTGGGAATTGACTGAGTTACCTAAGAGTAAACGACCTGTGGGATGCAAATAGGTGTATACTGTGAAACACAAAGCGGATGGTTCTATTGAGCATTACAAGGCTAGAGTTGTGGCAAAAATGGTTCACTCAGACGTATGGCATTGACTATCAGGAGATCTTTGCACCCGTGGCTAAGATGAATTCAGTCAAAGTGCTTCTCTCTTTAGCAGCTAATCTAGATTGGCCACTTCATCAGTTTGATATAAAGAATGTCTTTCTCCATGGTGACCTCGAAGAAGAGGTATATATGGACATTTCTCCTGGTTTTGAGGATCATCAGACAGAAGGCAAAGTATGTAGGCTTCGGAAGTCATTATATGGTCTCAAGCAGTCTCCGAGAGGTTGGTTTGAGAGATTCACTTAGGCTATGCTTAAATATGGCTTCAAACAGAGTCAGACAGATCACACATTGTTTGTGAAACATTCCTCACTTGGTAAGATTACAGCACTCATTGTTTATGTAGATGACATAGTTCTTACGAGTGATGATAGTGAGGAAATTCCTCTGTTGAAGAAGTATTTAGTCCTTGAGTTTGAGATCAAAGACTTGGGGAGCTTGAAGTATTCTCTAAGAATTGAAGTTGCTCGCTCCAAGGATGAGATATTTATCTCACAGAGGAAGTATGTGCTTGATTTGTTGAAAAAAACTGGGATGCTTGGCTGTAAGGCCTGTGATACTCTACTAGAACCCAATCAGAAACTGGGGGATGATGAAGGAGGAGCAATTGTTGACAGGGGGAGCTATCAGCGATTAGTGGGTAAACTCATTTACCTATCTCACTCTCATCCTGATATTGTTGTTGCTATCAGTGTGGTTAGCCAGTTTATGCATGCTCCTCATCAGATTCACTTCAAGGCTGTCATGCGAATTTTGAGGTACTTGAAGTCTGCTCCTGGTAAGGGTCTTTATTTTTCAAGGTATGATCATCTTCGTGTAGAAACCTATACAGATGCTAACTGGGCTGGATCAGTGACTGATAGGAGATCGACTTCAAGGTATTGCACCTTTATTGGAGGCAACCTAGTTACTTAAAAGAGTAAGAAACAGAATGTGGTTGCCAGGTCGAGTGCAGGAGCTAAGTTTAGAGCTATGACACAAGGAGTGTGTGAGCTCTTATGGATCAGGTTATTATTGAGTGATCTAGGTATTGATGAGACGGACTCCATGCGGTTGTACTGTGATAATAAGGCCGCTATCAACATCGCTCACAATCCGGTTCAACATGACAGGACAAAACAAGTTGAGATTGATCGCCACTTCATTAAGGAGAAACTCACTAGTAGCACAGTATGTACTCCCTTTGTGCAGTCTAGTGAACAACTTGCTGACATCCTCACCAAGGGAGTTGGGAGTAAGCCATTTCATGACATCTTAGGCAAGCTGGGCATGAGAGATATCTTCGCACCAGCTTGAGGAGGAGTGTTAGAATAATATATGATTATTTGGGTTATTATTTTGTAATTATTTTATGCCTTAGGGCTCCCTTGTAATTATTAATCTTCATTAATATAAATAGGGAATGATATCCTAATCATTCCCTAATCTGATATTCTCTAAAATTTACACTATTAATAGAATTCAGCTCATCGGCATCAGAGATATCCACCTAATCATAGTTACCCTTTTACCTACATATACCATAGATATGTTTTGGCCATTAGCTGATTGTTGAGCATAAAAGAATAAAAAGAATTATTTGGCTTATCCATAAATAAGGTAAATGCCATGTCTATATAATAGATTCATGATACAATTTGGGAAACAATATAAATAAGGAAATTATACTAAATCAGTGATTAACACTATCACAAATTATATGCGTAATATTAAAAATAAAAAGATTTTATATACTATAATTTCTATATTCAACACTCCCTCTCAAACTGATGTGAAGATATTCAACAATCGCAGCTTGCCAATGGATGACTGGAAGAAGTCGGAAAAAAACTCAAAGGCTAGTCCAAATAAATGCTACCGAACAAATCTGGTAGTCTACTAAATAAAAAAGGCCAAAAAGTGCTTAATATATTAGCACCACATCCTAGAAAGGGAAAAAAAATAGGGACTGAATTGCCCTAGAAGAAATTGACAGGAATCAATGTCGGGACAGTTTAAAGGGGTCATGCCGAACTGATATAGGAACTAACAGAAATCAATGTCGAGACAATTTAAGGGGTCGTGTCAAATTGTTATAGAGACTAATCGGAATCAATGTCGAAACAATTTAAAGGGGTCATGCTGGACCGATGTAGAGAACTGGATGTTGAACCAGTAAGTGTCGCACACACATAACTTATGATGTGGTGCTAAATGATGATGGCAACAGATGACTGAATGTGCCAAGGGGCGGCTTATTAGAAAGTGTGCCAGGGGAGGTAGCTTAGGTAGTGTGCCAAGGGGGTGACTAGGGTTGTGCGCCAAATAGGGGGCTTAGGTGGTTCACATGGTACATCACCATACTCATCATGATATAGGTATAATACCCCTCTCAAACGCAAATAGGTTTGCAGATAGAAACCTATTTGAGGTTGAAATAGAGAGAGAGACAAATTGTAACAGAAACACAAAAAAAAAAAAAAAAAATAGATTGCGAGTTCAAAAAAATATGATAGAGATATTTAGGATATGAATAAACTAGTGGATAAAGGAAGAGATCACCACGAAGTGATACTAAAAGAAAATATGGCAATGGAGTGGGTTGAGGTCCAATGGACGGCCAAGGCAAGGCCACCACCCGCCGGTGAAGCAAAATTACTAGGTAGTTAACCTAGCTTTAATACCAAAAAGAATGAAAAGAATTATTTGGCTTACCCATGAATGAGATAAAGGTCATGTATATATAATAAATTCATGATACAATTTAGGAAACGATATAAATAAGAAAACCATACTAAATCAGTGATTGACACAATCACAGATTATATACATAATACTAAAAATAAAAAGATTCTATGTACTCTAATTTCTATATTCAACAAGCATAACGGTAACAAAGTAACCTTCTACTTAAAGCATTCAAGTGAAAATCCATGACAAGGTATGTAGCACCCCATTTGGACTTGATATTGTTGGATAGCTTGATATATATTGTTGAGCTCATTTCCTAACAACATAAGCTTTTTTGGGACAATTGGTGATTTAACAGATACTTTTTCTTTGTTTTACATTCTTCACATTTGAATGGTATTAGAGTTTAGGTTAGGGGAAGTCTTGGGTTCAAGTCTCTCCATTTGAATTCGGCCCCTGTTTGCATTCTTTCTTTTCTTTATGTGTTTTGCATCTCCACGTGCAAGGCGGGGTTATAAGTGAGGGAGGGAGTTGGATAGCTTGATATACATTGTTGGGCTCATTTCCTAACAGCTTAAAATTTTGGCACAATGGGTGATCCAACAAATACTTTTTCTTTGTTTTACTTTCTTCACACCAGTCATTTGATTGGCTCCATGAGACGTGGTCTATAGATGATTTTACCTTATTGTAATGCAATTGCCACTAAATCTGTACACAGGTTGCTGCCAAGGTCATTGGAGAAGTTCACTTGCTTATAATCTTTCCGGTCATACCTTACTTTATCCTCGCAATTTTTTACATGTTCTGGGTTTCTGCTGCTCTCCATCTTTTCAGTTCTGGTCAGATCGTTGAGAATAACTGCGACTCCAATTGCTGCACCTATGAGCTTGGGTTGAAACGGGTGAGCTGTGACCATTGCTGCGGTTATAGCATTCGTCGTACTTCTCATATTGGTGCTGCAATTCTTTTCCACCTGTTTGGCTGTTATTGGGCTACACAGTTTTTTATAGCCTGCTCTTCAACAGTGATTGCCGGTTCTGTTGCTTCCTACTATTGGGCTCGTGGTGACACATCAGTAAGCTACTCAGTCATGTGCATAAAGAATAGACTGTATACATCTATTCTATTCTATATGATACCTCTCACTAATTGTAGAATTACTTACCGATACTTTTTATTTTTTGTTTGTTTTTTTGGGTTGCTTAATTTGCCCCAAGTAAATATGCTTTCATGCTTTAGTATTTTTATATAAAATACAATTATTTAGAAATATGTAATATTGCTCTTACCCTTATGCATGAGCTAAATTTGTTATACATTGACATCAAGGTTCTGAAAAGCGGTTGCGGTCGCTGTAACGGTGGCAGTGACGCGGTTGCGGTTGCGGTTGCGAGGTGTAAAGGCCGTAGTGTAACGGTTGCGGTAACCGGAACCGTAAATTTTTTTATTTTTTACACAATTTGAAAAAAACTTACCGATACGCATATTTTTTTTCCATGATCATATTTATTGGATTAAAAATAAATATTGATCAATTTTGTAAATTTTTAAGTATGATCCAATACATTTCATATTTTTAAATCACTATAAACTGAGTTTTTTATATTTTATTTTAATAATTAATGATTTTATATTATACAAAAAATCAATCACTAACTATTATATATAAGATAAATAATGACAAATGTAAAAGGATAAATAAGAGCCTAAATATATATATATATATACATATTTTAACCAAGTCAAATAGATAATGATCACACTTATTATTATTATTATTATTATTTTCAAACAATATAGAGATAGACACACACAAACAAAATGGTTTAGTGATAGCAGTTGAATAGAATAGTATAGGTCTTACAGTTTCAACAAATCAATAACGTGTTTTTCATCTTGCCTTTTCTCTCTGTCTATCTTTTGCTCCTCCATTTTCTCTCTTTATCTTCCCTCTTCTCTCTATCCCTCTTCTCCCATTTTCAGCTTTTTTTTGTGTGTTTTTTCGAAAGAAACAGTTTGGAATTGTTACGTAACGGTGTGTAACAGGCCATTACGACTGTTACGGCACCATTACGACCACTACGGCAGTTGCTACGGCCGACACACCTGTGAATCTCAATCACACTGCAAAAGCGGCCATAACGGGTAGCGGTAACCGCCAAAACCGTTACGTAACGGTTGCGGCCGCTTTTTAAAACCTTAATAGACATACATAAAGACTCATAACAAAATATGTCCTTGGATCATGTGTTTTGATATGTTCACTATCACCTGATACCCAATGTCAGATTTTGAGACCCGTATGCATTACACCTGATACAGTGTTTTGTTGTCCGAACATGAGTTAGTCTTGTTCATTGATCGTGCAAAGCAACAGTTTTATATTTTATTTTATTTTATTTGTGTAAAGATTGCTTCCACTGACATAATAGCTATATTTGAATCATAAGACTGACATAATATGGGAAGCATAAGATTCTTCAGTTTTAGATTGTGTCTCTGTCTGCATATTGCCCACCTCTCTTTCTTTTATTGTTCCACGTTCTTGCTGCCAGGCAGTGTCATGGAAGATGTCCCCAGATTGGATTTATATCAAGTGATATACCCACAATTAAAGAAAATGATTTAGATTAAATAGTTGGCTTATTTATTTGTTTTAATTTTCCTTTCATCTTCCATTCTGGCCCAGGCTTCAGTACATTGTCCTTGATTGCCTTGTGGACAGATTTATATTATATACTAGAAGTTTTGGGCCTCTTTTGCTAGTTAACTGTTGTCTTCTGCTAAATAAGGTCCTTGAGGACATATTTTCTTGGTTCAGTTGAATACTTCAATATTAATTCCTTGTACATCTCTTTAATCTGGTGCTTAGTAACTTTTGTATATGCAGCCAGAGATTCCATTTCTTCCAGTTTTCTCCTCAATGAAGCGGCTTATGCGTTACAGCCTTGGGTCTGTAGCTCTTGGCTCTCTCATTGTATCATTTGTTGAGTCCATCCGATTTATACTTGAGGCAATTCGTCGCAAATTGAAGGTTTCTAGCACAATACCTGATAGCTGGATTGGAAGGGTGACATTTCGTTCTTCTCAATTTTGCCGACGGTGTATTGAGTGGACCATCAAATCTGTGAACCGCAATGCCTATATTATGGTAATTTAGTGAAACTGCTTTCCAGCAAGCGTATGTATTTTTATTTGAGTTTTGTTCTTGATATGTGCTTCTTTAGGCTTTTTGTTTCCTAGCAAGAGTATGTGGTCATAAAATGAGTGTAGCTGAGATGAAAATGCTTAGATGGATGTATGGTAAAATTAGGAAAGATAGAATTAGAAATGAAGATAAATTAAAAGACAATAGACTAAGATGGTTTAGTCATGTACGAGAAAGACCTATAAATGCAATGATAAGGAAGAGTGATATGATCACCATAAATGGAAATGTAAGGGCGAAGAAAATATCTAAATTGACATAGAACGAAGTAGTAAAAGGTTAGATGAATTTGTTTAATTTAACTGGGCATATAGCCCTTGACAGAACATAATGTTGAAAAAAGATTCATGTAGCCGACCCACTTGATTAGGACACAAGGCTTAGTTTGGTTTGATTTTTTTGGGTTTATGCTAGGCAATGATTATTCATTCTTCATAACCCATTTTACTATGGATAAGACCTTAATACCAATATATGTACTTAAATTATATGTGCATTATGCATATATTTTGGATAATTTGTGGCTTGGTGCTTCTTGGTTATTTTGTATTTCTGCTTCATTCTTACTTGCTTACGTGCTTCTGACTCTTTCAGATTGCTATAACGGGCAAAAGCTTTTTTAAGGCTTCTGAGATTGCAACAGAATTGATCATCAGCAACATCCTTCGGATAGGGAAAGTGAATGTGATTGGAGATGTTATTCTCTTTCTTGGGAAGTTATGTGTCAGCCTTTCAAGTGCAGTTTTTGCTTTCCTCATGTTGAACACTCACAAATACAACTCTGCTCACAAGATCTCCTCCCCCTTATTTCCTGTGCTGGTATGTTTCTTAGTATTATTTACGAGTATAATCAATGTAGTAATACAATTAAAGCACGAGTGCATAACAGAAATTGATTGATGAATAGTTGCTTAAAAGCAATTGAAAGCAATTAGGTTAGATTTTGTAAGCAAAAAATAATGTAGGGACATAGTTAAAAAATAAGCCTTGTAGAGAGGAGCAAGAAGCAACCACGCGACACCTATTTGATGTGATGTGATGCTTTGGTATGAAGCACAGGTATAAGTACTGGTACTAGTATGATATGGGTATGTCGATACGGTAAAATTCAAAAAAAGTAGGATATGGGTACGGGTACGGCTTGGGCTCGGGCTCGATACGTTTGTAAAAAAATATTTAGTCATGCAAAAATTGATTAAATGGTTTAATTTGTTAAGATCCAACCTACAATTAACATTTAATGCCAAAAGTAAAGGTATAAATCAAAACTAAATGTCATTATATTAAATAAATTACAAATCATGACTTAATTTTAAAATCAACAAATCATACGAAGCATAAAACTAAAAATAAAAAAGAAATCTAGTAAAAATAATTTTATCTCTGTAGTAGAAGAAAATATTATTTTGATTGAGGTACGGTATGGTACGGCACGGCACGACTTGGATATATACTAAATACGTTTGGATATGTCAAAAATTTAGAAGAAAAAATTTGAATACATATTTCGTGTACCCAATACATATGCAGAAGTACCATACACCGGTATATACCCGGTACGGGTACAACATGTTTATCGAAATACCCATGCTTCATATGCCTGTACATTGTAGTTGAAAAGAATGGCATGTAAATTTCAAAGGCGACGCTAGTTCGAGTCACAATAATCAGTCTCTCCACAAAAAAGTGCGAGTAATTTCCACTTACTATATGTGGGTTTTATTTTTAAACTTTAGTTTAGGTTACATTTAGACTCCTTGAATAATAATGCCAATTGTAAGTGAACTTTTCTACCATTTCTTCCATGGGAGTTGCGACTCATGTTTGAATTACTTTGTTTCTAATGCAGGTATGTTGGGGTTTGGGTTATGTTGTGGCTACCCTTTTCTTTGCTGTTGTTGAGATGTCCATCGATACCATCATCCTCTCATTTTGCCAAGACTCTGACGAGCACCATGGGACGGCTCAATATGCCCCTCCCCTTCTCATTGAGACTCTCAATGAGCAAAATGAGATGCATAGACTAACACAATAACGTCCCAATGCTTGTTTTTGGGTTTTCCCTTTCTTATATTCGCTTAATCGAACTTGAGAATCCTGATTGTATGATGATTTATTGCTTTGGTCTGCGCTAGTCTTCAATTTCTTGATCAGAACTAGTTTGCTTGTTTTGAAGTCTTGCCACTTTTTTTGAATTTTTTATTGCCCCCTTGTATATAATTTTTGTGAGGAACATTAAAATGTTGAAGTCTTCTATGTCAGCAGTGTGTTATTTTATGGTTGAAAGCAATGAAATTTAAAGATTTGTATTGTGATATAGGAATAGGGATCAATACGAGAGGCCTTAGTAGCCATGAGGATTGATTATTCTTTCAGTCCTTATGATTAGGGCTTTAAACAAGTTGAGTAGGGTAATGAATTGTTTTAGTTTGACATGAAAACCTAACGAGTTCTAAATTTTGTTTAAAGTTGACTTGTTTACTTTTCAGGTTAATTTCAAATGAATTTTGCTCACATAAAAAAATTTTAAGAAGTAGAATACAAATCGAACTCAAGCAGGTTGGTTCGTTTGACAACACTACTCTTGATTTATAACTATATATAGCTCTAAGGCCCTTAATGATTTTAGATCATGCAAAGAACTAAGTGAAAATATGACTTCACCAAAATATGTCTGCATGGCCTTCTTGGTCCTAATATGCAAGGCTTGGCTCTTCCATAGGGTCCTCTTAGACTCCTTGGACAATTACCACCCAAAACAATCTCCCTCTAATACAAAACCTATATCTAACTTGGCCAGTGGTTGAAGTGGAGGCGGAGGTGGCAGTGGTGGTGGTTGTGGTGGTGGAGGTGGCATATGCTTGGTTATGGGTCCCCAGGATGTGTTGCTGGCTACGGCCCACAAATTGGCTGCGGGTGTCCTGGATTTGGATGCCCGCAGTACAATTATGGGCCTGGTTTTGGGCTAGGAAATGATGGAAACTCCAGTGGAAACTGGGGTGTCGGTTCCCCCACAGTGTTTATTAGCTGGATCCCAATCCCGATCCCGGACCTGGGTGGGGATATTGGGGGCCCATCGGTTCTAAGCCTGCCAAAGGCCATGGTGGTCATGGGTGGTCTGGGTCCACTGATAGTGAACCTGCATTACTAGGCTGATCAGCTACAGTAGCAGTTAACAAGGGAAGACCATAAATTTAGAATTTAGAATTGTCCTATTAAAAAAAAAGGGCAGGTGTTGAATAAAAACTTCAAAGCAAATGAACAATAAGTCCTACTTTTTCTTTTTTATTATTGAAAATCTCCAAAGTGGAGTTGAAATTCAGAGATGAGATCACTCTCGTTAGTGTTTTATGTTTGCTTTCAAGCTTGTATTTGAAGAAAAATGAAGGGATATATGACTTTCCTCTCTCTCTCTCTCTCTCTCTCTCTCTCTCTCTCTCTCTCATTCATTATCTTTCATTTCATTTTCTTCCTATATTTTTACATTTCTTTTCCTTTTCTTCCACCAATCTATGATCCAAACATAATCTAAGAAAACAAACAAGAAAAGCAGTTGAGGAAAGATCGTATAGTATCATAAGTTCAAACATTTCAAGATCATAAAAAAAAACCTTGATATACATATAGGTCGTGGGACCCATCACTACAGAAATTACTCTATTCGCATAAATCCAAGTATATTTTCTATAATTTGATTCTATTATCGGCTCGTATATCAATTTCTTTGTTCTATTGATAATGCTACAACTAACAACCACCATATGAGTATTAACGGCCAACTCCAATCTCATCTTTTTTCTTCTATCCTTGTCATCGTCATCGCTGTAGTATTTTCTTCACTCTCTTCTATTAGGCTCTGAAGTGGACCTCGTGAATGCTTCCAGACGGAGATTTTTGGATGAAACCGTGGAAGAAACGGAAGCAGAAGGCCGAAGGAGAGGCGTACCAGCACGACTTGAAGTTTCGTTAGCAAATGGGGAAGGACTACTTGGAATGATAATGGTATGAGGTTGCAATTCCATCTCCGTGGCAGCACCGTGGGCTCCAGCTCGAGGGCTATCAAGCAGCCGTTGATCATCTTCCTCAACTGACAACACCATGCTCGTTTCTGTGTGTATAGTTGAATCATCGGTGAAAATGCCATGCCGCCTTCTCCTCCTAGCTTCCTTCCCCCATCCGTGGATCGTTTCTCTTATTCTGTGTGGAATTAGGGCTGCCTTGTAGTTTGTTCCCATCTGCAAATGATAGGTCGCTATTTACATTAGTCTGGGACTGCAAATGCTCAGATTGGTTGATTAAGTAAATAAACAAATTTGAGTCAAACTATTAGACTCCTTTATTATTTATTTAAATAATAGGATGAATATATTATTTATATAGTTAAATAATGTAAATAATAGTCCAAAAAAATTCTGTTATCGAGCTTTGAGTTGACCTTGAGCTTGATTAGTATTAACGAGCTAATCAAAGCTTCAGCTGAATTTTTGAGCTCAATAGACAAATGAGACGAGCTCGAGCCTTGCAAAGCTCGGTTCAATTCATTTGCAACCCTAAATGAAACATGAAGACCCCTAACCACATATTAACAATGTGTGCAAGATTATAAAACTTGTCCAAAAAAGAGTTTGAAAAGCTGTAACTGAGTGATCAGAGCATATAGTCGCCTTTCGAGCTCAATAGACAAATGAGCTGAACTTGAGCCTTCCAGAGCTTGGCTCAGCTCATTTGCAACCCTAATCTATGAAGACCACTAACCACATGTTGCCAATGTGTGCAATACCATATAAAACTTGTCCCATAAAAAATTCTGAAAAACTGTACCTGAGTGACCAGAGCATATACTGGCAAGGTGCTGTAGCTGCATAAGAACTGTCCAGAAAATCTACGAGACAAAAAAATAAATTTAAGGCCTATAACTAATAAGATGAATTTAATTTTCATTTTACAGGTGAAATGGATATATGCTACAGTTACCCCAAAATCAGCCGTAGATACACAAGCAAATGGCTCCTAATGAAGCATGAATTATACCCGAATTGCCACTGTAAATTAAACAATATACTTTGGTTAAACATATGGAACCTCATCCAATCATATAAACTCTCTCTCTCTCTAACACGCACATGCACTAATTTCTGTTTTTTCTAATTTCATTCCATTATTAATTGCTTTGAACTGATTTTCCATCAGCCTAGCCAGAGTTGGCACAAATTTTTATTTTTTTTATTTTTTGGAGCGGTGCAAGATAGAATCAGTTTCAAGATATCAACTTCATACTAACCAAATTAAAGAAAAGAAAAGCAAATAATCTCAAAGTCAAATTTGAGTTGGTTAAGATCAAGTACCAAAATTTTTTTTACTAGTCCAGCATTCCTACAAGAACCAATAAAGTCATGGAAAAGGAATTACCCAGAACCAGAAAAATGAAGCCAGCTCAAATGCATTCTGCAGAAAGAGTCAAACATGGAAAGATTCATATCAGTTAGTTTTGAAAATGCATGAGTACGAAAATAAGGAAATAATAATTGCAACTTTGCCAAACTGCATTATGAAAAACTGAGCCAACCTGGAAAAGAATAAAATGGATCAAGGACAACAAAAGTTCTGGCTTTTTAAACCAAAAAAGATCATCTCGAGGATTTAACTTCGTGCCATTGAAAGATCCATTTATTGCAGCACTCTCCAAAGACAAGGTTGCAATAACATGTTGCAACTTTGTTCCCACCAGAAGAACAAGCTGCATAGAAATTTATGGCATCAGAAGAATATAATATGGGAGAAACATGTAGTTATATAACAAACTGAAGAAGTACGGAGGTTTCATTCACATCGTGTTTGGAAGCCAGGAAAAGGATTGAAAATGAAAATTTGATTTCCCCTGTTTGGTTTTGCTGGCATTGTAAAATGGAAGAGGTATTTGAAGAGCAAAGAAAAAAGAGTACGTACAGTTTCAACTTCACCAGAGAAAAATAAAAGGTCCACATGCACATGGGAGGATTTAGAAGAAAATCAAATCTAATAGTTGAATAGCTTTCTAGTTCATTGTTACACCTTTTCTTTCATTTTTCTTCTTTCAATTTGAGGGAAAAGTTCAAAGACATAATAGAGATTAGACCCAGATGCATCAAAACAAGAACTTACAATAACGGGAATGATAGCTATCCAGAAATAGAGATTAGAACCTGCAAATACAAAAAAACAATAAATCATAAGTTCAATGAGTTTGACAAAACAAGTACAATATGATCGTAGTGTGGCAAAAGTAAGATCACCATACAAGTTGTCTCATGGATCCACTCAGGGAGGCGGGGGAGGGGAGTAGAGTACCACAATTACATTCATCTTTGTTACATGGACAGAAATGTGTGACAAACCCTTGTGGGATATGCAATATGCGTCAAACATGTTTAATTGGGCATGCTGCCAACAAGCATGTGTGGTAATTACTTTTCGGATAGGTTTGCTTTAAAAATAAAACATGCTCTGTTTTACTTAAAAACATCATTTGCCTTTGAAAATAAAATAATATTATGAAATATGAATACTTCACTATGTTTCAATGTCCTTGGACCTGTGAATTAGGTGAATCCAACATTTGAACCCAAAGTCCATGTAACATAGACATTCATGGATGTCCATGATTAGCCAAATATGCATTAAACCAATGATCTTAGAACCTCAATTAGTCTATAACATGACATACCTTTCACATCAAAGAGCATAAAAGCCACGACAAATCCCCACAGTGGGGCACTGCAAAAGATTCAGAACTGGCATTTAGGTGCTAGCTTCAATTACACACAAGACAATAAAAAGATGCTCTCTAGAAGATCTAAATTAGATCATGACAGTAGACATCAAAATTGCAGGCACTCAAATCGCACCTGTCACCCATTTATATTTTGATGAAACTAATGCGATCTAATTATAAGGAAAATGCCAATATATAGGAAAATAAGGAAAAGGGAAGGGAAAAATCAATGGACTTGAAATGAGGTTTAGTACATTCAACATGTGTCAACTTCAAAAATTAAATTGCATGTGGGAGGTACGTTGAACACTGAAATCTAACCAATTTATTCATTTATAGGAGAGAGAGGTCACAAAACTTTTCCCTTTCCAGGGATTTTTTTTTTTTTTTTGTGTGTGTGTGTGTGTGTGTGATATCCTTCAAAGAGTTGTAAAGGATCTTCAATTCTTAGAACGAGTGTATCCTCTGAAATTCTTATAATGAGCTTACCTCACACCAACTATCTTTTGAAATTCTTCTTCCATAGAGCGGATCATATAACTGTGAAAGTCATATTTTGATGTAAGGTTGTGGTTCTGCCATGAATAAGGAAAACAAGGACTGTAAATAATAAATTATTGGTAACAATACTACGCTTACTATGAATTAGTATTAACAAGTACTTGTGAAGTAACATCTCAGAGTAGTACAAACAGAAATGGGAGCATAAATGGAAACCAGGTTTTAAAATGTAGTGAATCTAATTGGTATGAAAGCAATTAACATTTCCAACAAATTAATAGCAGTGAACTCAGAAGTCTAAATATTCAAATTTTCTAAATCAAAACATTGGTGGACAATTGTAAAAATCATTAAGAAAGGATGCCTATTCCTTTTTGAGTAAGCTCTAAAATTTAACTGAGGGATGATAATTCCTATACTCCTATATAGACACAATGTATCTTTGTGGAAATCATGTATATAAATGTTTAAGATAATGTACTTGAGAGAGAGAGAGAGAGAGAGAGTGCAACATAAGGTGGCATATTTCTTGTAGTGGAATGAGATTTTGTACCACAATGAAAGCCTTGCGGAGTGTAAGGTAGTCAGCACGAACCACTGAATTCCCAAATTGCCGGAAAAAACAGGTCTGCAATTTAACATAACTATCAAAATTCGGAATTAAAAGAGTAGGTTTAATGAAGCCATGTAATGATAAAAATAATGCTGTCACAGAAATATGATTCTTCCTAGTTTATGTATCAGAAAAATATTAAGATACACCACTAGGTGGTTGGATCAATGCAGTTAACAGATAAATGAGAGATTACCAAGACAGAATAGTTCTACAACCTCCTCACAAACACCTCATTTTTTAGTTCTATTACTGTGTATCAATGGAAGCGCACTTTAGTTATGTTAAAATTTACCATCACCTACCACCAATTTACCATCACCTACCACCACCTACTCCTCACCTACTACACTCACCCTCTCCTATATAATGAGCCACTCACCATTTGTAATAAACACACAATATCAATACATCAATCAATAATACAATTCTCTATTTCTCTTTATACATTAAATTTCTACATGGTATCAGAGCAGGTTTAGAACCTAATATTTTTGCTTCACCGGCGGGCGGCAACTTCGCCTTGGCTGCCCGCCGGACCTCAACCTAGTCCGCCGGACCTCTACACATGCCTTCACTCCCTGGTATGTGCATTTGATGCGTCTCCTGGTACTCAAGTTTGTCTTGAGCATGTCTGCCACTAAAGACGTTCTTGCCCTTGCCTCCCTTGAGGTAGACCTTTCTAGCATCGAACCTAGGACGACTGTTACAGTCAAGTGGCGTGGTAAGCCTGTTTTCATCAGGCGTCGAACTGAGGATGACATCAAGTTGGCTAACAGTGTTGATCTTGCCTCCCTTCGAGATCCTCAAGAGGATTCTGTCAGAGTTAAGGACCCAGAATGGCTTATTGTTGTTGGGGTCTGTACCCACCTGGGATGCATCCCCTTGCCAAACACTGGTGACTTTGGTGGTTGGTTTTGCCCTTGCCATGGCTCACACTATGACATTTCTGGTAGGATCCGCAAGGGACCAGCACCCTACAATCTGGAGGTACCTACTTACAGCTTCTTGGAGGAGAACAAGCTGATGATTAAGATAAGGATCCACAGGGGATTTTCTAAACAGTTCCCAAATATCCTGAAACAGATCCAGAAACACCTGAAGCTGATGATTAAGATAAGGATCCACAGGGGATTTTCTAAACAGTTCCCAAATATCCTGAAACAGATCCAGAAACACCTGACACGACATTATTCAGCCAGGACGTGCTGCGAGTTCGCCAACCAGTCGGTGTCTGCTCTTTCACTTCAAGCATGCTCTTCCGCTCTTCCTCCACCAATATGTCGAGCCATCTCTTAGCCATGAAAACCTTTAACAGCCTCTAGCTTTGTCAACCTCCCAATTGCAAGTGGCCATCACTGGTCAAGTTCCCAGGCGCATGATCGGCACTGTTGCTTTTCAACCTTTTTCTTTTATTTTGTCCTCCACTTTACACCTCACATACCTTCTCTCTGTCTAAACAATAATTTTCCACCACCCAACTTTCTTTTTATTTTATTTTCTTTTCTTTTATTTTATCACCCACTCACTTATTATGATGAAAACACAATGGACCCAACTTCATGCCAGCCACATGGGCCTGTCCCTCCGCCAATGCTCTCATCTTTTTCCTTTTTTCATATATATATTTATTTCACCAACCAATACCACTTTTTTAATTCCTTAATTTATTTTAATAACATGAGTGGCCTCCCTTTTCCACCATCTCCCTCTTTTTCTACACAATATTTTTGTACCACCGCCCACTCCATGATACCCATATTAATATTATTATTATTATTATTATTTTCACAAAATAAAATAAAATAAAATAAAAATAAAATAAAAAAATAAATAAAAATTCATTCCAGTTGATTTTTCTGCATTACCACCCCTACCATTCGAGTTTGCCAAACACACTTATTTTCTTCATGTCAGGATCAACCCCGATCACAAAAAAAAAAAAAAAAAAAAAAAAAAAAAAAAAACCACCACAACACACCCAACACCCACAGTGGGATTTTTCTTCTCTACTCTGCTGCAGGTCTTTTCTTCTTGCCTCCGTCCTGGACGGCCCTTGCCGGTGTTGCCTCCGTGTTTCCCACGCCACCGAGCACATTCACTACTCCCTGCTCCTCCACTGCAGCATATGGCGTACCTCCAAATCGGAACATAACGGTGGCCTTCCGCTTCAGCTCCTTGTTTTCTGTCTTTAGCACACTTATCTCTGCTCACGCATCCTTATACATGCGTTGGAGCAGAGCCAGCTGGGAGTTTAACTGTTGCACCTCATTTGTCCTGCTCTGCAGCCAGTGCGACAAATTTGTGACCGCAGTCATGGTTTCCACACATGACTTCAGAGTATACTGATTGGCCTCAATATCAGTTTGCACTGCCATTTTTTGCTCCACCGACCGCATCGGAAAGTTCAACGGAGCAAAACCAGAGGTGTTTGGTTGAGGTTCACTGGCCACTGCACCAGTTATTTCTCTTGTGGACTCGTTCAGTTCTGGAAAGAGCGTGAGCAGACCACGGGAAGAGGAGGCCATGTTCTGGGTAGCTGGACGGGAAGAAGAGGCCATGTTGCTGAGTGTTTCAGAGACGGGTTGGTTACAGAGTATTACAGAGTTTCTCTCTCAGCAAAGGAAGAGTTTTTTCAGCGGATTTTCAGAAGTTTTTTGTCAGCCTCAGCCTCAGCATCAACCTTGGTTAAATAGCCAAGGCAGCCACGCGTATCGCGCGCCACTTGACGACAAACGGGCGCGCCAGCCAAGGCACTCACGTGCCTCGCCATCATATCTGGCACGCCTTTTTATGGATTGGGCACGCCTTTTGATGGCACGCCTTTTGAAAGATTGGGCACACCTTTTGAGGGTGCGACTTTTTAGGGGTCCGACAAGACTCTGTAAACTGTCCCGACATTGATTCCGGTTAGCTCCTTTATGGGTCCGACAAGACTCTGTAAACTGTCCCGATATAGATTCCGGTTAGTTTCTACAAGGGTCCAGCAAGACTCCGTAAACTGTCACAACAACTGTCACAACATTGTCTGCTACAACGGTCCGACATGACCCCATAAACTGTCTTCTGCAACGGTCCGACATGACCCCATAAACTGTCTTCTACAACGGTCCGACATGACCCCATAAACTGTCTTCTACATCGGTCTGACACCGCCATCCAGTGTCTTCACCAATGGTCTGACACGACCATACAGTGTCTCCTATCCTCTTTTATTTTTATGTATTTTTTCTTGTTTTGCTACTCTCTCCAAACTCAAGTTGGTTAGTTTTTATCCTCCTTGAGTTTGCGGGGGGCTGTTAAAATTTACCATCACCTACCACCAATTTACCATCACCTACCACCACCTACTCCTCACCTACTCCTCACCTACTACACTCACCCTCTCCTATATAATGAGCCACTCACCATTTGTAATAAACACACAATATCAATACATCAATCAATAATACAATTCTCTATTTCTCTTTATACATTAAATTTCTACAAGTTAAAACACTCCTGTCTTTTTTTTCCTTTTTCCATCTTCAATTCATTGGGTTCTTGAAAATTGTTACACTCCCTCAAACCTCTATGCTTTAATGAAATCAGGTGTCAATTTAAACCAGTCACTAAGGAAATGTATTTAACTTGTTGCATTACTAAAAGAATAAAGATTGCTAAACTGAAACCAAAAAATGGAGACATTATATGACTTTAGGAATGCTTTCCTGCCAAAATACTGGAAGAAAGAAGTGTATGTGATGACATCTCCCAGTCATAGGCATAGCATTAAGGGCATGTTTGATTGGGTGGATTAGAGTATGGGATTAGGATTATTAATCCGTGGGCCCAATTATCTCATGTTTGTTTTAACATTTTGGTTTAGGATTATTAATCCAATGGATAATTAATCCAACAAATTTGTAGGATTATTAGTAATGGGGTAGGGGTGGGATTATTAATCCAATGGATATTAATCCAATTGGATAGTGAATCCTACACTAATTTAATAGGATTATTAATACTTCACTATTAGTCTTTTGAATCAAACATGACCAAAGATCCTAGCTGGATGTATACTAATGC
The DNA here is from genome assembly GCF_055761805.1 of Camellia sinensis. Lineage (NCBI taxonomy): Eukaryota > Viridiplantae > Streptophyta > Magnoliopsida > Ericales > Theaceae > Camellia > Camellia sinensis. Next base: position 175,949,888 of record NC_138967.1, read on the forward strand.
CTATACGTATAATAGCTACAACCACTCCAAAGTAATCACGTTAAACATTCATGAAGAAGCAAAAAAATACTAAATGGTCAAAGCAGGCAGTGCATCTTAGGAGTCTAAATTGATCAGTTAGTCCTCATGTTGCTGCATGTACGAACTTCCTTATACTATATTTTAACTTTCTAGAGTAATATGAACTTTCTAGAAAGCAAACAACCATCACATAAATTGTTGTGTGCTTTCAAGGATGTTGAGTGAACAACCTATTCAGACTTGTTAATTTAAGTAAAACATAATTATTGCAATCAATAGAGTAATGACTAGAATAAGTGATTAGTGATCATGATATAGTATAAAAAAAATTGAAACACCCATATTGCCTCTAAAATCCAGCAATTTGTATACAAAAATAACATTTGGACATATATTAACTTCTCGCATGTGGAATCTCTAAAACAGGCTTCCTAAAGAAACTTGGCCAATCAGAGTGCACTACTTATTGCAAGAACTTATAGTATATAGATTGATGCATATATCTCTTGCTGCCACACCAATGTTATGAATGTGATCCTAAAGCGGAATTCAATTTCCAACAGAAAAAGGTTGCAATTTTCTGGGGCAAAATGAACCGAATGAGAAACTAAAAACCCAGAATCAATGCATCAAATTCTGAACCAAGATTATTTGTGATCAGTTAGTCGGCATGAATCAATCATAATACACCAAGCTTAAACAATTCATTAGAGCTGCAAAAATTTTCTTCATGCTCTGTTCTCAGTTGAATGAAAAGACCATATAACAGTTTTCTAATTTGTAAAAAATAAATTGATAGAGAGAGAATAAATAGAGAGAGAATAAATTGTATGTATTGTTGATTGATATTTAGATATGTTACAATGATTCCTATATATAGAAGAGTAGGTGGTAGTAGGTGGTAGGTGGAGTAGGTGAAGTGGAGGTGGTAGTGGTGTAGTGGGTTAGGTTTAGTGGAGTAAGTGAAGTGGAGGTGATAGTGGTGTAGTGGGTTAGGTTTAGTGGAGTAGGTTTAAGTGGGTGAAGTAGGTGGAGAGTAGGTGGAGAGTAGGTGGATTTTAACAGCCCCCCGCAAACTCAAGGGGGATAGGAACTAACCAACTTGAGTTTGGAGAGAGTAACAAAACAAGAAAATACATAAAAATAAAAGAGGATAAGAGACACTGTATGGTCGTGTCAGACCATTGGTGAAGACACTGGATGGTGGTGTCATAACGTTGTAGAGGACACTGTATGGGGGTGTCATAACCATGTAGAGGACACTGTATGGTGGTGTCATAACGGTGTAGAGGACACTGGATGGCGGTGTCAGACCGATGTAGAAGACAGTTTATGAGGTCATGTCGGACCGTTGTAGCAGACAATGTTGTGACAGTTTACGGAGTCTTGCTGGACCCTTGTAGAAACTAACCGGAATCAATGTCGGGACAGTTTACAGAGTCTTGTCGGACCCATGAAGGAACTAACCGGAATCAATGTCGGGACAGTTTACTGAGTCTTGTCGGACCCTTGAAGGAGCTAACCGGAATCAATGTCGGGACAGTTTACAGAGTCTTGTCGGACCCTTGAAGGAGCTAACCGGAATCAATGTCGGGACAGTTTACAGAGTCTTGTCGGACCCCTAAAAAGTCGCACCCTCAAAAGGTGTGCCCAATCTTTCAAAAGGCGTGCCATCAAAAGGCGTGCCCAATCCATAAAAAGACGTGCCATCAAAATGCGTGCCCTCAAAAGGCGCGCCCACTTCATCAAAAGTCGTGCCCGACAGAAAGCGTCGAGCCATCAAAAGGTGAGCCGGAGACGCGGCGAGGCACGTGAGCGACAGAGCGGCGTGTCGGCCGCGTCGTCTGTGTCAATATAAACCAATGCGGAGGCGGAGGAAACCAAACCAGACTGAAACCTCTGAACTTGTTATTCTGAAACAATCTGTAAATACTCTGTATCCAACCCTTCTCGGAAACACTCAGCAACCCAAAAAACATGGCCTCTTCTTCCCGTTCAGCTACCCAGAATATGGCCTCTTCATCCCGTGGTCTACTCACTCTCTTTCCCGACCTCAATGAGTCAACAAGAGAGAGAACTGGTGCGGTGGCCAGTGAACCTCAACCAAACACCTCTGTGTTTGCTCCGTTGAACTTTCCGATGCGGTCGGTGGAGCAAAAAATGGCGGTGCAAACTGATATTGAGACCAATCAGTATACTCTGAAGTCATGTGTGGAAACCATGACTGCGGTCACAAACTTGTCGCACCGGCTGCAGAGCAGGACAAATGAGGTGCAACAGTTAAACTCCCAGCTGGCTCTGCTCCAACGCATGTATAAGGATGCGCGAGCAGAGATAAGTGTGCTAAAGGCAGAAAACAAGGAGCTGAAGCGGAAGGCCACCGTGATGTTCCGATTTGAAGGGCCGCCATATGCTGCAGTGGAGGAGCAGGGAGTAGTGATCATGCCCAGTGGAGTGGGAAACACGGAGGCAACACCGGCAAGGGCCGTCCAGGACGGAGGCAAGAAGAAGAGACCGGCGGCAGAGTAGAGAAGGGAAAATCCTGCTTGTGGATGTGGTTGTTTTGTTTTTGTGTATTTGTTTGTTTGGTTTTTTTTTTTTTTTTGTGTAAAATTATGATCAGGGCGAAGTCCCGATATGAATAAAATGAGTTTATTGTGCAAATCCGAATGGCTTGAAGGTACAAGACTGAGCAGAAAAATGAGATGGAATGAATAGAAGGTTTTTTTTTTTTTTTTTTTTATTTTAATAAAAGATAAAAAGTTGGGCGGTGGAAAGAAGAACAAGAAAATATATATATATATATATATATAAGATAAAGAATGTTTGGGCGGTGGAAAATGTGATGATGGTGTTGGGTGGAGAATATTTTAGAATGGAAAATTTTAAAAAATATATTTCTCTCTTTTCTGAAGAGAAAAAGCTGAAAAAGAGTGAGTGGAAAAGTTTATAGAATATATCCGTCTCTCTTTCCTGGTGGGTAGGGATTGTGTTCATACGGGGAAAAGAATGTCTTGATCTTTGATCTTGGTGGTGGTACTTTTGATGTGTCCCTTCTTACCATTGAAGAAGGTATCTTTGAGGTGAAGGCCACTGCTGGAGATACCCATCTCGGAGGTGAAGATTTTGACAATAGAATGGTTAACCACTTTGTCCAGGAGTTCAAGAGGAATAACAAGAAGGATATCAGCGGTAACCCCAGAGCTCTTCAGGAGATTGAGAACTGCCTGTGAAAGAGCGAAGAGGACTCTCTCATCCACTGCCCAGACCACCATTGAAATCGATTCCCTTTATGAGGGTGTTGACTTTTACTCCCCCATTACCCGTGCCAGATTTGAGGAGCTCAACATGGATCTCTTCAGAAAGTGTATGGAACCAGTTGAGAAGTGTTTTAGAGATGCTAAGATGGACAAGAGCACTGTTCACGATGTTGTTCTTGTTGGTGGATCTACCAGGATTCCCAAGGTCCAGCAGCTATTGCAGGACTTCAATGGGAAGGAGCTCTGCAAGAGTATCAACCCTGACGAGGCTGTTGCTTATGGTGCTTCTGTCCAAGCTGCTATCTTGAGTGGGGAGGGTAATGAGAAGGTTCAGGACCTCTTGTTGTTGGATGTTACCCCACTTTCCCTTGGTTTGGAAACCGCTGGTGGTGTTATGACTGTGTTGATCTTTGTATGTAGAGAAGTCGCCTCTGGTGACGGCGAACTGGAAGCTATATGTATTGATAGAGATGACAGCGGAATAGGTTGAGGTCCGGCGGGCGGCTAAGGTGAGGTTGCCGCCCGCCGGTGAAGCAAGAATACTAGGTTCTAAACCCGCTCTGATACCATGTAAAAAATAAATTGATAGAGAGAGAATAAATAGAGAGAGAATAAATTGTATGTATTATTGATTGATATTTAGATATGTTACAATGATTCCTATATATAGAAGAGTAGGTGGTAGTAGGTGGTAGGTGGAGTAGGTGAAGTGGAGGTGGTAGTGGTGTAGTGGGTTAGGTTTAGTGGAGTAGGTGAAGTGGAGGTGATAGTGGTGTAGTGGGTTAGGTTTAGTGGAGTAGGTTTAAGTGGGTGAAGTAGGTGGAGAGTAGGTGGATTTTAACATAATTTTTGCTTAAAGCAACAAGTACCAAGTTGAAATACATAATAGAACAAGAATTAAACTAGAAAAAGAATGCAGATCTGCATAAACAAAAAATTACTTAGAGTGACCCCAACAAGAATAAACAATTACAGATACTTCCTCTTTGCAGTTCCTCAAAGAATCAAATAAAACAGATAATGTTTACCATAATTTACATCTAGGGGCAACTGTCTTAGTTATATCAAAACATAGGAAGGAACAAAGTTACCAATACAAATGCAGCACAGAGACAGTTGTGTACCTACCACCCAAACAAGAAACTTATTCCAGACCAAAGGATTTGACGTATGAAATTTGACAAAGGTTGATTGTCTATGCATTGTCTTGTCTCTTGTGTTTTCTTCTGTAAGAGAATAGAGCACACAAGTTTATTAGTTAACATTCCTTTATCTCTGCCAAATAATTAGTTTAACTATATAAAAGCAGAGGATCATACAAATTTAGGGGCATGAATTGGGTCAATGCTGTTTCTTAAGTTTACACAAGCATAATAGACCACTAAAATTTCTTTTAGATAAAGAGAATATAACGGCCATCCTAAACAACATGAAAAGAAAGAAAAAAATAATCTATAAATTTTGAACTCAGTATAACATGTTGGGATGGTGAGAATTAGTCCATTCTAATTAAATTCACATACGGCCCGAACAAATCAATAACGTCTTCCTGCTTTTGTTGGATGACATAAAGCCCCAACCAATAGCTGGTTCACTTAATTTCCTTAGGGAAAAATTTATTTTAACTCCATGTGGTTTGGTCTCGTAACACTTCACCTCCCTCACATTTAAAAATAGCTAAAATAGCCTCGCGCAGATTTAGTCACTTTTGCACTTTACCTCCCTCTGTTAATAATTCAATATAAATTGATGGAAATTGTGCACAAACACGTACTTCGAGAGTTGACAAAAAAATTCAAAATTTTAGTGCAACATGACAATATTGCCTTCATCTTCATCTTCTTCCTTGACCCACAAAAGCCCTAATCCCTAGCCTCACCTCCCTTGCTACTCCCACCCCTCCTCACCAGCACCAAGTTGGATTGACACCCAGATAATTAGCATCTCCAATTTCATTGTACTTGCCGCAAAAGCACCACAAACCAAGTGTCCCAACATTGACCACATCTCATCACAGCTTTAACGTTTTCTTGACTTGCAGTAAACTTCTTCTTCTTCTTCTACTTTTTTTTTTTTTGTTGTTGTTATTATCGACAACTTCTATGAATATTCTCATCATGTTGATGATCTCCATAAATTATATCACAAAAAGCAACCAAGGTCATGAATTCATTGTAAGAAGCAGAAGTCATCTATTATATAATATATTCGTAAAATTTTCTTATTAGAAATATGTATTTGTTGTAATTTCTGTTTAACAGAATTAATAATGCAATTTAATGCAAAACCCCATGAAGGTAAATCGGTTACTCTCAAATGACAAATCACAAGGGGTAAAGTGAATTTTGCCCATTTCCCTAATGTCTTGCGCCTTTGGAAGAACAGATTTCCACCTGTTGTGGGAGGGAGGGAGAACTATGCCTTCAGCTTCCTTTAGGCTTCTGTTTCTCTTGAACTTGAAAGCATTCCATGTTCCAGAATCCCTAGACACAGGACAACAGTAGTTTCTTCTTCTCTATCTAACTAAGCACTTTCTCATTGTGATGCTTATCTTTTCTTTTATTTCCTCTGGGACTTGTGAAAGTGAATGCTGATGGTTGATGAATTCAGGCAAAATGTGCAATAGAGGCATTTGCAAAGGCCACTAATAACAGCATCATCTTTACCTTTTCTACACTTACAGAGACAGAACACAGGTCCAAAAATCTTCCCTGAAATTTTGGGGTATGTCAACTGCATGTAGATTCCCAACTCCCAGCTGACCTTCCCGTGGCAATTTTAAAACATCATCATCAAAACGTGATATCATGTTGTTGAGAATTGCATCCTTGAAATGTATTTATAAATTATAGCTAATCTAATTCTAGGCAACTCTTTTGCTAATAGGGGCAACAAAAATTTGGAGTTGTAACAAAAACTTGGAGTTTCCTCTTTGGCTGTTGTAATCTAACATCAACTGTTACCTTTCTTTTCACTTTGCTACCTTATATGTTTTCCTTTATGCTGTGTTTGGTTGGGAGATTTGGGATGGGATTTGGAAAGGGAAAGGGAAAAGATGTGTGAAACTATGTGAAATATAGGCATAATTTATTCACATTTCACCTACCTTTTCCATTTCCCTTTCCAAATCCCTTCCTAAATCCCTCAACCAAACACAGCATTAGGCATTCCCTTTTCTCTACTTGATAGATTCCCACTCCCTCTCCCTATTCTTTTCTTTTTAATGTACAAATTCATCTCTAGCTAAAAATATAGCATATAAAAAGGAGAACTGTACCAGTCCACCAGAACAAGGGTAGAATAAATATAGGGGTCTAGAAAATGCGGAGAATCATGTAAATTATATCAAGCATTAGATCTTACCAGTTAATAATTCATGCTGGCCCAAATAAGCCTCAACTTCCCATGTCCTCCAACTATGGATCTGATCACATTATTACAAAGACAGCCATTAAGCAGAAAATAACACACAAGTGTTTTAGTTTCATTTCAATTGAAGTATAATTGTGAAGTCCTTGTCTTCCATAAATTTGACTACGATGCTGTAATGAAAACATGACAAATTCATCTTAATATAAACAAAACTGAACAACACATTATTCATCTTAACGTCAAAGGATGTATGTGTAGGGTTCAAAGGATGTATGTGTTGCAGATTAATCACTACAATAAATAATAAAAAAAATTGCAAAATCAAGAGTGAAGCATGTACTCTTAATGTCACTAACACTAGAGCACAACCTCAAACCAGCAGAGCAACAAGAAGAAAAAACCTACTCAACACAGTTTTCTGCAAATTTGCAAGCAGTAGAACCATATCAACAATACATGGGACCAATTAACACAGCTTACATGGTCTGTGTTGTATAATTGGTAGCATGACCCACAAAAATAAATGTTACAAATGACCTACAGTAATCACTATATCATCAATTTTCTAGAAGGTACAATCCAGATCATTCTGCTTTATCCATCCCAAATGAGTGTCATGTTTGAAAAAGCATAAAGCTTATGAAAGCAACAATAAATCCAAGCACCGTCACTGCATCTCTTTGGCATAAACTCTTCCAAAATCGCTTGCTTTTATAACATATGTAATGTAACGTGTTTGCTGTAACTGGTAACACTGAAAAGCAAAAGAATATTGCTTTGAATTTTCCATTGGGACATATATTCAATTTGGGACCAATAAAAATAAAGCAAGACACTTATTTCAAGATGGAGGGAGTATATTGTATAAATTTCACTCACACCATTCATCCAAGGCAACAGCTCCCTTGGAACTAGTAGATTGACATAGACATGTAATAAAGAAAAACATAATTTTTATTGAGACTTTGGAGACACCAAAACAGTACATAATTTTTTCTTGAGACTTTGGAGATCTTTCTACCAACTAGACAAGAAAAACAAACAAGACATGCAAACAACTGAATTAAGTAACTGCAACTGAACTGCAAAATAGAATGTAACCTTCACAATTGCCAGCAGCATTGTTAAGCAGCTGTAAGATACATGTGTGATTGCCATGACGAAGATGAAGCGGTGCAATTGCTCGAGACCTTGAGATGAAACAAATGGCTCATGACCCTGTCCAATAAAATAAAATTTAAATAACCCAGGATCAGTCCAAACTCCAGATGCAAGCAGAAAAAAGTTCAGATTAAGGGGGGGTGGGTTGGAAGTAACTGCTTAGAAAGAAAATAAAAAATTGAGAACCGAAATGGAATTATTAGGAAATTTTTCCCAAAATTTTATTTTTATTTTTAAAAGAAGAAGAAAAACCATGGAAAACAAACAAAAATTCCATAGAATGTGTTGGAAAATTCTCTCTTTTGAATGGAAACATTAGATGGGAAAAAAAAACACAATATATTATGCAATGATTTTGGATAAGAAACATGCCTCTTTGCAAGATTTTTTATTTAACTCTTTCAACATTCTCCTAAATGAGTGAGGAAGAGCAAAAGCCATCAAAAGTTTACGACCCTGTGAAACATTATTTTCAGTGTCGTCCTGAACCTCAGACTTGGTGCAAGGAGAAAGCACACTCTCATAGTACGATGTTGGGATGCAAATATTTGATATAAAGCCTGAAGTAGCAGTGAGAAGGAGAGATATGAAGCCTAGAAGCATCAATTCTGAAAACAGAAATCCAAAAAATAGCAGCTTCAAGATGAGAATTCTAAAAAATACACATAAGAAAAGTTGATAAATTTTGTAAGGATTGACATAGAAATTTATGCCAAATACCTTCTTTCATTTTCTCTACAGCTTCGAACAAAGGTTTTCGATTTGTTTCCCGCAACCACTAGAATGAAAGAAAAAATATAAGCTCATCAGAACAAGCCCAAAGTAATTCATATTGATATTTTATAGAAACTAACTTTGCAATGAAAATATGCAGAAAAGCTTAGCTCGATATCAAAAATTGTATCAATTGAAACATAATAGTCCAATTTCCAACAGAAATCATAATAAATGGCAAAAAATCAATAGTGAATCTAGACGTACATTGCTTAGGCGGTGAATTGATCGCTCCACAAGCAAAGACACAACAACAAAGATTGTCATTACAGTAGCAACAGACCATGTTGGCGTTAACGCCAAAGATCGCATTTCTGTTCTATGTGGTTCCATTCTAGATAATATTTGTCTCCCAAACACTAAACTCTCAATTCAAAAGCACCCCACTCCCAAATTTGTCAATTTCTGTCAATCTTTGGAACTTTTCAATATGGGTTTGAGCAAAAAATTTAGTTGTGAACACATGAAAAAAAACCCATGTTACAGAAATACAAATGTGAAGCTTCTCCAGTGAAATTTCCTTCTCTTTCACTCTAGATTTCTAATCCCTAAGACCAAAATTAGTAATTAACAATCCTCTGCATCTTTTATTCCCCCTAATTGTGAATTCGGGGATCTTCAAAACCCTAACCTACTAGAATTTACAATTGGTATTGACTCCAAGATGGAGTTTGGAGTCACAACAATGCTACAACTGGCCTTGTTAATACAACATATATGCTTCTAAGCCAGACAATCACACTTGGAACAACCTCCTCTCACTCTCTCTCTCTCTCTCTCTCTCTCTCTCTCTCTCTCTGTGTAAATCGTAGACAGACAGTCAAAACATTCAGGTGTTTTACACGTATAACGTATGGCTTCAACAAATGGTCTCTGCGAAATTTTGCATGACTTTCAATTCTCTGTGTGTCCGTGTGCGTGCGTGTGTGTGTGTGTGTTGGTGACAATAATGAGAAATTAACAGTGATCAATGGATGGACCTCCACCAGGAGAGATCTGTATCTCTCTCCTCCTCCGTCACGAGAGAGAAGAGAGAGAGAGAGAGAGAGAGAGACAGTTATTGGAGGTTGGCGTGATTGGCGTTTCTCGAAATACACTACTGGTTACTCTTCGCAAACGGCGTCGTTTGTTTGGAAACCAACTCATGTTAGTCTTCCTTTGGCATTGATTTTTTTAATTGACTTTTTTGTGTTAAGATTTTTTTAGTCTCATTTTGTTTTATTTTTTTAATTTTGTAAGAGAAAAAATATAACGATTATAATTTAAATGTGACATTTTATTTTATTAACTTATATCACTAATTTTATTTTATTTTTTTTGTATTTTTTTTAACTAAAAATTTAAAACCAAACGAAACTTTAGTTAGCCAACTACACCAATAAAATCGGCAGGGTTCTAATCGGCTCGGTTATCCACCTTTTAACTTGGATATTATTTGACATTTTTTATAAAAATATATTCTTTTTATCTTTTTATTTTTTAATACCTTTTAAAAAAATCAAAAAAATATACTTATTCAAATTATCTCAAATACCTTCTTAAGATTTGTCGATGATGACTCTATTTTCATAGGAAATATGATATTACTAAATTTAAATTTAAGGGTAATACTATCTACTCTATGTGGTTTGAAATTTTCAAAATTAAATTTTTGAAATTTGAATTCATATTTTTATATTTTTAATAATTTTTAAAGATATTTTAATTAATTTTTTTTTTACTTTTTAAATCTATTTAATCTTGATGTACTTAAAAAGTATAAAATTTATACAAAAATCTTTAAAAAAATTCATTGAATCCAACAAAATATAAAAATGTACTAAATTTTTGTATTTTATTTTTTAATTTTTGTATTTGGTAAAAAAAAATTCACAATTACTTCATACGTGTATTTAGGTCAAGTGTATATAAAAAATAAAAAAAAATTGTGTCAAATATTGAAAAAAAATTCACTAAAAATAAAAAAGAAAAAAACACAATTTTTAAAAAAACAATGTAAACCAAACAATGTGAAATTATTTAATAAGAAGAATAAATTATTATTTTGAATAAATTTTTTTCTATTTTTACTCCATTGGGAAAGTCACCAGTGCAGTGAGTGCTAGCAACAGATAGTCATGGTGATATCAATAGATAGACAAATTAAGTGAACAGACATGTCATATGTGGACAAATTAATGATAACACGTGGATAAATGGGTAAATAGATTAATGACACATGAACAAATATATGAACAGTGGACAGATTGAAAGATAAGTAGAGAAAAATTCTATTTCCACACACCATTTCATCTCTATGCAGATTATATATCTCAATGCACACTTCTGTGAATTGGATTATATATTATTATTCTCATTTCACACACCATATTTCCAATTATAACCCTAACTTAAATCTTATACACAAACCACCTAAATAGGTTTTACCTACCTTAAAACACCCATCCACGATAAACACACTCACACAGCTACTAACGGATAGCCACATAACCTAACTCCATTGAAAACCCATGGTAAAGACCCAATTCCATTGAAGAACTACATTGACTCCACTGCATTGTTGAAGGTAAGTAATCAATGAAGAAAAATGAAGAAGTAGAGTATTAAAAAATTGGGTCTTGAATTTGATTTACATCTTCAGCAATCTTTGCTGCTTCAATAGCAATGGCAAGGGAATTATGAGTGTGAATCTGAATCAGTGAAACCATATCAAACAACAAGTTGATTCAAATATAGAGACCAATTACATACATATATGTGGGGGCATATTTTTGTGAATGACAACACGTGGCCAAGGTGGCACCGAAATGCCACGTGTCCTGGTCATGGCGTCGAGGTGATCTCGGCTAGGCCGAGGTTATCTGCGGAGATATCGGAATCCGAGATGAACGGATAAGCAATAAGAGTCCTAGAATGGGGGAGGACATCAGCCTGGATAAAGATAAAACTCTTAGGGGGTTTATCTTTATCTATTGGAGAGTCCAAAATGAGCATTGAGCCAGAGTCCAAGAGAAGCTAGGTTTCTACAGAAATCAGGTTAGTGCTGGCTATAAAAGTAAAGCACCATCGTGGGTCTAAGGTACACTGTTTTTCACATTTTGTTATCTTTGGGAGATAATTGAGCACTGACTTGATCGTCGAAATGCTCCCGGGTGGACGAACCACTGCCGAAATCTTACTTTTCTGTGGTAGGTTATTCGGGTATAATCTATTCTGCCAATATTCTCCAACTGAGTACCTATTTGACAGTGTAGTCAGAAACCAGCACCCACAATATATATATATATATATATACACACACACACAAACACATAAACATGAATATATACAAATTATATGCATATATAACAACAGAGTGAGGAGAGATTAATGGGCTCCTGGGCTCATCAAATAATTCTTTACAAAAATAGCCGAAAATGGTATGGATCTTCTCATCAATAAAATGGTATGGTTCCTGAGCTCCTCAAAGAAGGACATGCATATACACAAATTCTTTGTTCTTGAGCTTTGCTGCACATGAAATAACAACAATGACACCACAAATTTATGTGTATAGTGAAAACTAAGATTTCATATTTAGTATGTGTTATGATGTCTATTACGGTCATTTTGTTTCGTGGTAAAATTCTTATTAAAATTTTATTTCATCAAGTGTGTGTACTGAGATGAAAGGATGTGTGGAAATAGGATTTTCCATAAGTAGTAGCAATATAATCTTTCAAATTGTTTTACTTTTTTATCCCTAAAAGAATAAAATATAACTTAAAAAAATTTAAAATTTGATTTATATCCCGAATCTCGTTTTATTAATTCTATTCTATAACCCCATTTGGTTTTTTTTTTTTTTTTTTTTTAAAGTCAAATGAATAAACATTAAAAAGAAGAAGAAAGAAAGTGTTACCATAGAATGTCCTATGCGCATTCATAAGATTTTAAAATTCTATTAGCCCATCATGGAGGGATTGGAGGACCAGCCGTGATGAATGATGGGATTTATCACATAGTCCAATGAAGTGATGTCGTTTTGTTGACTCTTCCAAGTAATAAAATTGACGAACACAACCCAATATCACTTCAAAGATTCCTCGGTCCATCCATACAATCATGGATGGAGTCGCGGAGGTGATAGATAAATAAATAAATAAATGTATATATATAAGAACTAGTATGATATTCGTGTTACATACTATCTTTAATAAATATCGAAAAAATAATTTAAAATTAAATAGTAAAAATATTAAATATATATTATAATGATTTTGAATCAAGTAATTCTACTAAGTTTATCAAGTTTGTATTTTTTATTTTTATTATTATTATTTTTTCTTTCATTAATGGTGTCACAGATTGATCATACTTAACCATTTTTCTAATTATTCCCATCCATCCATTCGTCAACTTCTCCTTCCCAATAAAACTTCAGCTTAGTTATTTTCACATTCTTTATCCTAAGTCAATACCCCTTTGTAAAAACATTATATTTGATTATAAACCTTATTCTTACTATTAAAATTAGTGTATTTAGACTTTATTTGGAAATAATATATTTAACTAAAAAGTCAAAGAGTCATTACAAAAAGTCAACATTTTATATATTTTTTGGCACATTTTTTTATTATGAAAAGCTAAAAAATATTTAAAAATTCAATTCCTAGACCGACTATTATTTTCACTATTTCTCTCTTTCTATATTTTCTCATTTGATATACATTTCCTTAAAATAAAATAAAATAAAATAATTGAGAGGAAACTAAAATATATAAGCCTTTGTTTGGGAAGTGGGTTGACTTTTTGACTTTTTGACTTTTTTAGCTATTTTAGCCCGGGCTAAAAAGTTTGGTTTGGGAATGACTTTTTTGATTTTTTTGTGAGAGAAGAATGTAATGATTATGGGTTTGATGTGATATTTTATTTTTTGTGATTAAAATAGCCTATTTTGTCTTTTGTGACTAAAATAGCCAAAAAAACCCATTTAGCTCTTGCCAAACGGAGCCTAAGGAAAAAGATATTAAAAATCAAGAATAGCTATGTGATTTGACTTTATTGGATATTAAAATCCAAATTACACTAAGATTTAATCATAATATTTTTGTTTAAACATGCAATAATTTTAAAACAAAAAATTAACCCACAAAATAAATAAATAAATATTTGAATTGGACATATCATTAGACCCGCTATTAGAAATAAAGAATAGAATATATTTCTTTATAATAAGTTATGCATAATTTTATAAATTGAATTTTAAGTAACTTTTAAGATGATTATATTTTAATATCATATTTTGGTATTATATGATACCTTCGTTTGGGATGTAGATTGGCGTTTTAATTTTTTGATTATTTTAGTTTGAGGTTAAAAATCTCGTTTGTGATAGATTTTTTTTATTTTTTTAACTTTTATGAAAGAAAAAATAAAATGATTATATTTTAGATGTGACATTTTATCTTATTTATTTTTTATTCTAATTTGTTTTTTTTTTCACTAAAATAATCAAAACAAACCCCTGCCAAACATAACTGATGTGATGTTTCATATGACACTAATTATATAGTTGATGGGTTTCATATGGCATATATGTGGTTAGTGTTATGCATCACAACAGTCCCCATAGCATTATTAAAATTTTATTTGAGACTAAGGTCAAGTTTGGCATATCTCAAATAATTCATCTTTTTATATTTTTATCTTTTTTTTATCACATCACCTTTCTACTTTTCTGCACATCTTTTCATAAAAAGATAAAAAATGCACTTATTTAGTTCATCCCAAACAACCCCTTCGTTTTAAATATGTATGTTTAAAATTTCATTTTAAACTTTTTATCTAAAAATTTTCGAATTCAAATGTGATTTGACTTAAATAATGATTTTATTTGAACATTTTTTGTAAAAGTTTTTAAAATTTTAAATTAGATATATCAATAGTTTTGTAGTATCAGTATGTGTATTTCTTAATTTTTGAAAAGTAAAAATTTTGAGAAATTTAAAATTTTAATTTTAATCTCCTAGAATCTCTTAGATATATATATATACACACATACTTTGTAAGATAAATTTAATTATAATAATTCAAATTTTTTGAGGTGTCTCAAATTTTGGAGTCTTCATTTTTTAGCTCATTTTATTTTTTATTTTTTATTACAATAACAATCTCAAATCAAATTACTAAAAAGGACATTAATAATTTTAAGACACCTCATTTCACAAATAAGCCTACACACTATCTACATTATGAGTTAGGAATTATGAGAGTACCCACCTCCATCATCACCTATCCATCTTCCCCAAATCTCACTTTTAAAACCTACCTGTTTCTCAAAAAACAACCTAAGAGGGGAGGGTGAATTAGGTTTTTACAAAAAAAAATAATAATACTCTAATAAAAATTATTATTAGCACAATAAATAAATATAATTAATGAAATAAAAATAATTAAAACAAGTGTTCTAACAAACTATGTCAGTTAATGATTTTAGCACAGTGAAAATATGAAATATAATTATAGCAATTTAAATAAAATAAAGAGATAAGAGAGAGAGAAGCAAACAAATTTATAGTGGTTCGGCTTTAACTCGGCCTACATCCACTCCTCAAGCTTACTTGAGATTTTCCACTATACTCTAGCTTCACAGGGTGCTAGCAACTTTTTCACAGATGGAGCAATCTTTCACAGATTTTACATAGACTTTCTAAGTCAAGAACACTGAGTGTACTACACTCTTACAAGGTTGAAAAGAATGTGTTTTTACTTTCACAGAAAGTTACAAGAATTATCTCTCAAAGATAGATATAAAAATGAAACTCTGGTTTTTCTGTAAACCTCACACAGGAAAGATGGGCTTAAAGCTATACATCTCAGTGTATAATTTCTAAAAAAGACTGTAAACAAAAATTGAAGAACACTTCTCAAAGAATTTTTCAAAAAATAGATGTGAGTGATTATAGATCAAAGAATATTTTCTAATTTTTTTTTTTTTGTAACTTGTTTACATTATAGGCTTTGGTATATATAATGAAACTTATAGCCGTTGTACTCCATCATTACGAATTTGAATACCTTCTACTCCATTATTACAAATTTGAATATCTTCCACTTGAACATTTTGAACCTTTTGAACTGCTGTTGTGCTGGGCTGTTTGAACCTCTGTTTTTGGGCTATTTGAACCTCTGTTTTGGACTGTTTGAACTCCTGATTTAATCAAATATTAAATACATTCTAACAACATTTAGGATTAAGGTTTAGATGAGAAATAATGGGACAAAATAAATTTTAATTCTATTTTTCTTTTTCAAATAAATTAAAACATAATTAAATAAATCATCAAAATAAATTTTGATTCTATTTTTCTCTTCCAAATAAATTAAAACATAATTAAATAAATCGTCAAAATAAATTTTGATTCTATTTTTCTCTTCCAAATAAATTAAAACATAATTAAATAAATCATTAAAATAAATAAGTCTAGCACTATTCATTCTCAAAACCTTGAAAACCATTTCGCAGCAATATTTCAGCAATAATCGTGGCAACTATTTGATTACCTATACTTCTCCAGTAATGACAAAGAGTGAAAGCTTTTATAACAACCACAGCTCCATGAGATGAGAGGAGTACAAGAATAAAAGCTCAAAGGAAGTTATGATAGTATTCTTAACTCAAAAAAGCTTGGTCTTGCACTACAAGAAAAAGCAGAATTGACGACTAAAAATAGAATTTTCGTCACTGAAAGTAGCAGAATTGGCGACTAAAATGGAATTAGTAGCCAAAAGTCAAAGTGAAGACTTTTGGCGACTAAAACAGTTTAGTAGCCAAATGTATAGTTATTGGCGACTAAAAATCAGTTTAGTCGCCGATTATATGGGTTTTAGCGACTAAAAGAATTTTAGTAGCCAAAAGTGAAGGTTTTTGGCGACTAAAAACATTTAGTAGCCAAAAGTATAGGTTTTGACGACTAAAAAATAGTTTGGTCGCCGATTATACGTGTTTTACCGACAAAAATAAATTTTATAGCCAAAAGTGAAGGTTTTTGGCTACTAAAAAAAATTTAGTAGCTAAAAGTGTACAATTGGCGGCTAAAAGTCACTTTAGTAGCCAAAAGTGGAGGTTTTGGCGACTAAAAATAAGTTTAGTCACCAAAAGTGGTAATTTTTAGGCGGGAATGAATTTTTTTAGCGACTAAAATATAATTAGTAGCCAAAACTATAGAATTGGCGACTAAAAAATAGATTTAGTCGCCAAAAGTGGTCTCACTTTTTTTTAGTAAATAATTTATTTTTTATATAAATTATATTGAATAAAAATAATTATGTTTATATATATATATAGTTTTATATTAATACGGGTCAATATACTATATAAATAATATATGTTGCATATATATTCATGTGGTGTTGTAGTGGCATAGTGGAGATAGTGTGCCTCTAAAGGTTTAGAATGTGGTGAGAGGTTGGTGGTTCGAATCTCAAAAAAACCAAAAAAGTTAGTATTTTTTTTTTGTCACCTTTGGCGACTAAAATTATTGGTCGCCAAAAGTGTTTCTTTTGGCGACTAAACGGTTTGGTTGGTGATTCATTGACTATTGGCGACTAAAAGATTAGTCGCTAAATGTATAATTTTAAAAAGTGTAATTCACTATTGGCGACCAAAACTTTGGTCGCTAAAGACTTGTTTTTTGCCGACTAAAAAAGTTTTAGCCGCCAATACCTCCGGCGACCATGTTTTCGCGACAAAACCGGTGACTAAAAAATTTAGTCGGGGAAACTAAAAATGGACTTTTGGCGACTAAAAATTTAGTCGCCAAAGGTGCTTTTTCTTGTAGTGTTGTAAGGGTAAGTTTCTTAAAAAAAATGATAAAATAATAAAAATTGTTAGTCATTTTTTCAGTACTGAACTTCAGAACATATGACCAAAATTCGAGAACACAAGCCCGAATATTGTTTATTTGTTCGGGAATAGGTAATCGAACATTTCGTATTTGTTCAGAAATAGATAATCGAGCATTATTAATGAGTTTTTTTCAGACTTTAAAATCACAAAACCCAAGTAAAATAAAGAACAAGAATTGAAATTGTCAGAGAATTCAAAGAAATCCACCTGAAAAATCACAAATCCAAACTCATGAAAATCACAAAACCCACAAAAAAAGAAATTTTGAATTAATAACCAAAAAAACCTTATATTTATTTTCTCAAGTCATGAATAAGTATGTTGAGATAGAGTAATAATCACCTTCCTGGGTTTTGTTAAGGTTTTTGGGAGAGAGCTTTTTTTAGTTATGGGGGTGTGCATTTAATTGAATAGGTGTAATGTTTTCATAAGAATAATTTTGGTATTATTTGGGAAGAGACGATAAATTTTAAGGGTTTTATAATTTATAAGTGGGAGTCCAAAGAAATGGAAAGTCCAAAATAATTGATTGGGTGCTAATAGCAATACTCTTTTTGTAATGGAAGTGTTTAGATGATAATTATCACATGACATGATAAATTTTGTCTAAGATGTGGGTAGATATTTTCGGTATTATACTAACTAATTTTTTTAAATTATATCTAAATCAAACTATCTTTACCAACTAAATTTAACATCGATAGATAGATATAAATTTTAAAATTAAAATTATTTTTAAAAAGATTATTAGTTAAGAAAATTTAAAAATATTATTATACTGATGATGAAGGACTCAATAATGATTTTTTTTTTTTTTTTGAAATATTGAAAAGTTAAAATATTTGACTTAACTGCTATATATATAGAATGTTTTAAAAGAGTTATGATAAAATATCAATTATAATACTACCATATTGATCAAATTAACAATGTTTTAAAGGAGGAAAGATTAAATGTCCAATATATTACCATATTGATTAAATGTCTAATAATTTCATGACATGTGTATTTTTGTATTTTTAGAATTGAAAAAAAAAACTACATTGACACTTTAAAATTCAAATACTTAACAACATTTTTCTTACATAATAATATAGATTTTAAATTAAATCGGGTAGATAAATCAATACTTAAAATTTTGTAATTAGTATTTTGGATATCTTTTAATTTTTCCTTTTGAATTTTATGAGAGATAATAGATTTGGATAAATCAGAAAGGAGATTATTTTATCCTTTCTTCTAAAAAACATAAATTTGAAATCATTACTATTTTTGTAATTATTGGTTTAATGGTTAGTCAATAATGTTTTTTAAATAAATAAATTTACAAATTTAATTAGAAGTGTTGTAATTTTCACAAGGCTCTTCGTGAAAAGTCTCTTTTGTTTAATATATAGTACAAATATATAGATGGATAGATACATATAGATATGGTTTTGAAAGAAAATTTAAAAATTTTACTATACTTGATGGGTAAAGATTAATATATGAAATATAAAATATTTATTAATTTTTTTAATAAATACATTTTAGATTTTACGATGAATGCATAATTAAGAAATAAAAAAATAAAAAAATTACTCTACTTGAGCTGCGAAGATTAGTGTTTTTTTTTTTCTTAATAGTAAAATTAGTGTCTAATACATGAAATATTTATTAATTTTGTAATACATAGATTGTTCATTTTACAACGTAAATGTATTATCTATTTTTCATTTATAACTCCAGATTATGTTTGAAAATTTTAAAAGATTTTCATATAAGTGACATAACATTTATAAACTAATACTAAATTTGAAGACTTTAAATATCTCATTTATCAAATCTAAAAAAATAAATCCCATTTACTTTCCTTTCATAGATTTGAGTTAATTAAAATATGTTGTCTTGAAAATCCAACAACCAATAACCTTGCAACATGTTTGTTTTTATATTTAAAAAATTCAAAATTATGAGAAATAAGAATTGAAGGTTTGAATTTCAAACACCCTATAACATTTTTGCTTATGTTTGGTAGGTCGAATTTGTGTGACTCGAATGTATTGAAATGAAATTATTTTACCTTCAAAACGATATCGTTTTGAGACATTCGAACCATTCAAGTCATGAAAATTGGAATTACCAAGCATTGTTGTATTATATAATAGAAGAATTTTATACAAAACACTCTCAAAAGGTCTATGTCATATACAATTTGTTATGTTCTTTGTAATATTTAGTTATAATTTATTGTGGTGTTAGTTATGACTTGGTTATAATTTAGTAAATTATGTTAGTTATAATCCAAAAAATCATTAGTTATATCTTATGTGATGCTAGATTATAACTCAATTGTTATTTTAATTATGACTAGATTATGACATTTATGTTAAACAACACCCCAAATAACATAACTTACATATAGTACGCATTACCCATAAGAATAATAATGTTATAAATTACATATAGTACACATTACCCATAAGAATAATCAGTGTGTTTGGTTTGAGTTTTTTAGATTAAGTTTTTTGAAAACTGAGGCCTTATTTGGTTTGTTTTTCAGAAAAATTTTTGAGAAAAATTCTCGACAAACAAATTTTCAAGAGTAATCAAACCAAACAATTTTTTTCAAAAAAAATTTCAAAATTTTGTTTGGATATCTACTTTCCAAAATCACTCTTTTCTCATACATATCAAATCAATCATTTTTTTTTTAAAACTCTCTCCTCAAAACAATTTTTCAAAACCATTTCTGAAAAAAGGCAAACCAAACAAGTTTTCGTACTTTTTATCTCAAAAACTACTTTACAAACAAAAACTGAACACACCCTGAGTTTTTTAGTTTTCGTATTTTTTTGTTTTTAGTGAATACTTTTAAAATTTTAAACATTTTTTTTTTTTACTTTTTTAGATACACCTTACTTAGATGTATCTAGAAAGTAAAAAATTTGTGAAAAAATATTTTAAAAAATTAATAAATACAAAAATGTTCTGAATTCTCATATTTTTTTATTTTTATATTTCTGGTATTTAGTGAATTTTTAAAAGGTTTTTTTCCATAAATTTTTTACTTTTTAAGTATATTTATGTTAAGTGTGTTTAAAAAATAAAAAAATTTCTTACAATATTAAAAAAATTTAGTAAAAATAAAAAATACAAAAAATAAGAAAATAAAATTTTTAAAAATATATTTTTAAAAAAAAGGAACCAAACAAACTAATATTATAAATTACAAGGGTAATTGCCATATACTTGTTTTTAACTCTTCTTTCTCATTTAACAAATTGCATTAGAAGTGCGTATGTAAAAAGGCAAAAGCAATGCATTTACACCCACCATCAATCAGAACCCGGGGGCACAATACCGTGTTGTTAGATCGTCGCGCATTTTTTAAATCTTTTTTGATGATGTGCGTATTTCGTATCATAAGATTCATCGAATAATATTATTTATGAAAAAAAAATAAAGTCAATTAGATATGTATAACTTATAAGAAGACAACATGTTAGTAAAAATATCAAAAAAAAAATTATATTTTATTGATAAATAATACAAAAAAAAATGAAATACAAATAGATCAGGCTGAGGCACGAATGTATCGTTTTCTTTGAGGAGACCAAGCCCACTGCGGTAAGAAGAACCCAAATACCGATACAGCAGTCACAAAACTATGGCTTGTCCCCTCCAGGATACAACAGCCAGACTACTTGTCGTATGATTCAGGCCAACTCTGGATACAACAGCCAGACTACTTGTCGTATGATTCAGGCCAACTCTGCACAAGATGGTGAACCCAAAACTCCACCAAGAAAAACACCCTTCTTTGCTAGTAATCTCTCTTGTATAGAAAATAGTTGGTGTGTTGGTGTAAAAAATAGTAGAAGATATGAACTATTTATAGGCCATTAGGACTTGCAAAATACATCAAAAAATAATAAAGATCATGAACCTAGAGAAAAGGAAGAGTGTATCTAAATAATAACTCACCAACAAAATCATGAATTCTAATTAATTTTCATTCATGAACAAGACAAATGGTCACCAAAGCAATGAATCTCCATTCATAAATAAGATGAGATTCATGAACAAGACAAAAGAAAATTCATGAACAAAATATATAAATAAATAAATAAAAGATATTAAAATGGTCCAACAATCCCTCACTCATTTTAATATCAACAAGGACAAGAGAGATTACCAAACAACGATAGACTAGTATGCATCATGAAGATGTGCTCTGCATTGAACCTTCATTAGTGAAACAGTAACCTCTACTCCAGAGTCAGCAGTGGTCTTAGACTTGAACTATAACTGCTTAGAGAAAATAAAGTATTACTGCTCACATATAATAATCTAGGTGTTGACATGAGTTTTAATAGCCATCACATTACGGCATTATGCTTATCTCAGTTTTCATGAGCATATTTGAGAATAAGCATTATTCTTATAGAAAGCGGCCCTACTTTCATGCTCACATAGGTGAAATCTGTCAAGGATGTTCCTGTAATTGACACACCCTACTCAATAAGAGTTACAGAATTTCATTAAGAGTATAAAAACTCAACTCTCCAACATTACAGGACGAATGCACTTACATCATAGGGATAGATAACAAAATATTAAAGAGTTATATGATTCGTTCTTCTCATTAAATCTAGTTACAGGATCTCTAGTCCCCAGGTTGGGTATTCTCATACATGGTTTATGATTTTATAAGTTTCAAACCCATCCCCCTCGATGTATTCTAGACCCTATCTCTCTCCAAGGCCTTAGTTAACGGATCCGCAAGATTATCACAAGATCTTACATAATTCACAGTTATGATGCTATTACTAAAACAGGATCTCACATTACTGTGTTTCCTTCGAATAGGTTTAGATTTACCATTATAAAAATGGTTGTTCACTCTACCAATAGCAGCAGTGCTATCACAACGAATTAACATATGAGGAATTAGTTTTTTTCAAAAAAGGATTTCATTTAACAAATCTCATGCTGAAGCTAACGCTATATGCTCAGCTTCCATTGTAGAATTAGCAATTATAGTCTGTTTTTTAGACCTCCGACACTACAACCAAAACACATTTTAGTGATACCATACTAGTGGCATGTTCTTAAAAAATGTCACAAAAAGAATATTTGGTTGCATTTTTTAGAAAAATATCATAGAGCCACAAACATACAAGACTCTAGTAGCATTTCAATTAAAAAAAGTGTCACTTCACTACAACAAAAATGTCACTGCAACAAATTTACACTTTAGTGATACTACACTAGTAGCATGTTTTTAGAAAATGTCACAAAAATAAAAATTGGCATTAAATGTTTTAGAAAAATGCCATAGAACCACAAACATATAAGGCTCTAGTGGCATTTCAATAAAGAAATGTCACATCAATCTTATGACATTTTATAAAATAATGACACAAAAAATTATGTTCGTGGCATTTACCAACAAATGCCACTAAACTTTAATCACAATGGCATTTTTTAAAAAATGTTAGGATACTAGGTAGATGCAAATTATTTTTTATGGCACTTAGGTAAAAAATGTCATAAACAAATATTTATAGCATTTTGAAAAATGCCACTAAGCCAAAAACTTTCCAAGCTTATAATGACATTTTTGAAAAAACAAAAAATGCCGATATATTTTCTAAATGTTTAAAATGCAGTAAATGATTAAAAATAAATAAATTAAACTCAATATACACTATAGGAAAAAGCACATTCGGTGACTAAATTTCCTGACCAAAAAAAAATTGGTCGCTGAAAGTATAGCTTTCAGCAACCAAAACAGCATTAGTTGCCAAAAGTAAAGCTTTTTGGCGACTAAACAATTTTAGTAGCCAAAAGTCTACAATTGGCGACTAAAACTAAGTTCGTTCGCTGATTATATGGGTTTTAGTGACTAAAAAATTTTTAGTAGCCCAAAATAAAGCTTTTTAGCGACTAAAAAATTTAGTAGCCAAAAGTCTACAATTGGTGACTAAATATAAGTTTGGTCACTGATTATATAGGTTTTACCAACTAAAGAAATTTTAGTTGCCAAAAGTAAAGCTTTTTGGTGCCAAAAAAAATTTTAGTAGCCAAAAGTCTACAATTGGCGACTAAAAAATAAGTTTAGTTGCCAAAAGTGGTCATTTTTAGCGCAGGAGAACTAAAATCCTAAGGCAGGAATTAAATTTTTTGGCGACCAAAATTTTGGTAGCTGAAAGTGTATCTTCGGCAACCAAATCCAATTTTGGTCAGCAAAAGTTAAGTTTTTTAGCAACTAAAAAATAATTAGTAGCCAAAAGTATAGAATTGACGACTAAAAAATATTTTTAGTCGCTAAAAGTGGTCTTTTTTTATTTTGCTAGTAAATAGTTTATTTTACATAAATTATGTTCAATAAAATAATTATGTTTATACATATACTTTTACATTAATATGGATGTATGTACTATATAAATAATATATGTTGCATATATAATCATGTGGTGCTATAGTGGTGTAGTGGGAAGAGTGAAGTGTATAAGGTTTATGGTGCAGGAGGTTGGCGGTTCGAGTCTCCGCAAGAGCGGATCAAATTGTTCTACAACGAATTATCGTCACGAATGGCACTTGATAGCGTCACGAATAGTGCCTACCATAACATTAAAGTGTCATTGAAAGGTTTTAGTCTTGATGGTGTAATGACACTTACAAGTGTCACTAACTCTTTTTTTAATGGCGCTTGATAGTGCCACAAATAATATCTATCATGACATCAAAATGTCATTGAAAGTTTTTAGCCATGATGGTGTAGTGGCACTTGCAAGTATTTACCATGGCACTAGTATCTACCGTGGCACAGATACAAATGGCACTTGTTCAAAATGCCACAAGACTAAAAAAGTCATTAAACCAATAGTTTTGTGGCACTTTCAAATGTCACTAAACTAAGAAAATGTTGTAGTGCAACATATAGCACCACCACCTGAGGTAAAATAAAAACCTGAGGTAGAGAGAGAATCACCTGACAAAGTGTTCCAATCGGCATTACTATATCCCTCAAGTACCGCAGGATACTTGTTATAAAATAAACCATAATTTTTTATACCAGATAAATATTTTATAATTCTTTCCATGGCTAGCCAATGATCTCGATTTGGCTTGCTAATAAACCTGTTAAGTACTCCAACAACATATGCAATATCAGGTCTAGTACAGTCAGTAGCATATCTCAAACTACCAATCATGCTAGCATATTTCTTTTGATTAATCATTTTTTTTTTGATTTGTTACAACAGATAAATATATGCTTGCATCAAAAGGAGTAGCAACATGTTTGCAGTTTAGAAAGTTATATTTCTTTAAAATTTTCCCAACATAATGCGATTGATCAAGAAAAATGCCATCATTAGTCTTGATAATTTTAATTCCCAAAATAAAATTGGCTTCACCAAGATCTTTCATATCAAAGTGGCTATTAAGAATATTCTTAGTCTTACTTATAATATGCAAATTAGAGCTAAAGATAAGTAGATTATCCACATATAGGCTAATAATCACATGTGCATTCTTTCAAGTTTTATAATATATGCACTTATCACATTCATTAGTCTTATAGCCATTCTCAAGCATGCAGGAATCAAATTTCTCATACCACTGTTTAGGAGCTTGTTTTAAACCATAAAGGGATTTAGTTAGCTTACACATCTTGCTTTCTTGGCTAGGCTCCACAAAGCCTTCGAGTTGGTCTATGTAAATCTCCTCATCTAGATCTCCATTTAAAAATGTTGTTTTCACATCCATTTGTTGCTTAAAACCTTTAGCGACAAGTCTCGCTTTATATTTATCTATAGTTCCATCTGGTTTAAGTTTTTTACGAAGGATCCATTTACACTCAATAGTTTTACAACCTGGAGGTAAGTTCACTAGCTTCCATGTTTTATTTAAAAGTAATGAATCTATCTTATCATTTATAGCCTCTCTCCAGAAAATAGCATCAGGTGATGATAAAGCTTCTTGCACCGTAAGAGGCATTTCTTCCACATTGTAAAGACAATAGTCAGGGCCAAAATCTTTTTCAACTCTAGCTCGTTTCCTCCTCCTTAGTTGGATTTGAGAATTTTCTTGTTCTTGAAAAAATTGAGAATGAGTAGAAGAGCTAGGCACGGATAAAATATTTTCAAAAATTATTTGACCCCCACTATTTCTAGATTTGAAAGAAAATTTATTTTCATGAAAAATAGCATCACCTAATTAAAAAATAATATTATTTTCCATATCAAAAAATCTATAAGCTGTGCTATGCAATGTATACCCAAGAAAACACAAGTGGTAACTCGTTCACCCAATTTAGGTCGTTTAGGATCTACAAGTCTCACAAAAGCTAAACAATCCCAAACTCTCAAATAACCTAGATTTGGTTTATGCCCCTGCCACAACTCATAAGGTACAATTTTAGTATTTTTGTGTGGCACTCTATTTATCACATAGCAAGCTGTCAAAATAACCTCGCCCCAAAGATTTGAGGGAGCACATGAATCAATAAGCATAGCATTCATCAAGTCAATTAACGTTCTATTTTTTCTTTCAGCTACACCATTAGATAAAGGTTTAAATCCTAGAGATTCATACTCCTGGCTTCTATCACTTCTAATTCTCTTAATCTTTTTATTGAATTGATTTTTCACTTTAATTCTTTAAATTTCTCAAAAGCATCACTTTTATTTTTTAATAAATATACGTTTGTGTATTTTAAAAATCATCAATTGTGAAAACCCACATTTAATTATTCTTAAAAGAAAATAAATAAATAAATAAATTAATTAATTTTATCTAGAGTCTATCTGAAATGTATATTAGTGTAAAAGTTAGTTTTAAATTGACCCAATTCAATCACTAACAAAGACAATATTAAGAATAATAATTTTGTGGGTGTTCAATATTTGTTATTTATAAATTATTTTAATTAGGATTCAGTATGATAATTATTCTTACTAAATACTTTAGTTAAAAATCTTAGTGTATCAATTTTAAGAAACCCACACCAAAAAAAAAAAAAAAAAATCAAACCTTTGCAGAACAACTTTCCACATGCTTGTTTGCATGTTAATATAGGAACCTCAACCCCATCATACTCCTTGGAATTGAGAGAAAGTGGCTAAATAAAATAATGAAAAGAGAGAGAGAGAGAGAGAGAGAGAGAGTATGTGAAAACCTTAGGTGATGAGCTTCTATATATACACATATGGTTTGTATCCTTCTCCTCAACTGATCGGAGAAGAGTTAAAATAAAATAAAATAAATAAAAATAGATCTTTGAGCAAAGTTCAGTTAAAATAGGAAGAAGAAGAGTAGAAGATCAAGAAGCTTATAATTTTCTTACCAATTCATCACCCCATTTCAATTCTACTATTAAGTAAGAAAACCATCTCAACCCTCTCATTTTTTTTATATTTGAAATTTTCAGATTATATACATATGATAAAATGTCTAAACTTGTAGGTAGAATTTTTTTTATAATTGTATGAAAATTTATGATGGTATATCAAATATTGGTAGTCTGAAAATCATGATAATGTTGTGGAATTTGAACTTGCATGTGTAGTTTATGCCATTAAAAAGATTATTGAAGATGTTATTTGGCCCTTTAAATCTGCCAGAAAGTTGTACGAATTTTTAGACAATTTTATACTCAAAATTTGAAGATGATTTCTTCTAAAACGTTGTTTATAATGATGTCTAGTTCATCCAAAAAAATTTTCAACAATTATTGAGTTTTTTACGAATTTATACAAATTTTTAACCAAATCTGGAGCTATAGGCAGATTTCACTATGTGTTTGAAAAATCATTAAAAATTTTATATTAAACCAAATCTGATAATTTCTAAGCAAAAAATAAAATTGGAGAAGTCTAGTTTCATAATAAATTTTTAGATCATGGAATTTATTTATAAATCTAAGTATGTAATTAATTTAAGAAAATGTGATAAATCTGTGACATGAACATTCTTGGAAGAATTATTTATAATTTATTTTTGAAAAATGTTTTCTGAAAAATGACCATAACATGTTTATTGAGTATTCAGTAGATTTATATGAATTTTAGAGTTGTATAAGTAATTTATTTATAATTTTATTTGCAAGATATACATTCTGAAAACTTTGGCAGATTAAGGAGGAATAAAAAAGTATCTCTTCAATTGTTTATTTGGACTAAAATTTAATATTATACTAATCTAATATTGTAGATTAAAAATCCATGCATGTGTGTGATTATGATTTATTTCTTCTTTTTGGTATCTATATTATTATTTCATACCATAGTTTAAATAAATTGTTTATTTAAATTTTGTACAATTGTTTATTATTGTGTGACATGTGTAATATTTATGTTGGGATTTTAATGAGTTGGTATAACATTATTAGTAATTAAATTTTGAATTATTGTGACTATCTCAACAAGTATAGAAACACGAAATTTAACCAATGATACATTAATTTTTAAAAGTGATGAGATGAGCCCGGTCAAGAATCTTGCGCAAGTGAGTTGTGAAGCCTAACGTGGCACGGGAAGATATTTCGGCTCTTATCGGTGTAGGTGATGTAAGGTTGGTGGTGCGGGTGTCACAACATAGACCGTTCCCTTAGGGCAGACCGTGATGTCATGACTCGGGTATGTAACCCTGGTGCGTGGCTATCATTGGTAGTTACAGGAAGTAACATTTGAATAATTGACCAAGGGGGCTTATGGCCATTGCTTAGTGGTTGAGTGGAAGTAGTGCTCCGCGGGAAGTTACTTAAATTTATCTGATAAACTAAATCTATGAAAATTTAAAAAAATAAAAAATAAAAAAAATAAAGAAAGTGGGCATATTCCTCATGATGAAATACTGTTTCCATTTGTTGTAGTTGTAGTTTTATTTTTATTTTTATCTATTGTTATTATTTCAATTGATAACATTCCTTTTATGCTTATTAAATGTTATTTGTTATTCTGTTACTACATATTATTCATAAATTGTGAGTATTATTATCGAGGTGAGTATTTTCGGGTTGTAGTATCTTATTGAGCTCGTCGCTCACTGACATTCCCGTTGCCCTGGCATTTTATGCCAGGTACCGAAGAAACCGAAAGAAACACCGAGACCTTGCAACGCGACACTCAGCCTTGGTTAGCTTGAAGAGTGCCCAAGTTCCATGAACCATTTCCTAAAATTTCTTTTTCTCTAGTTTTCTTTTTATATTTGTGTCATTTCTATTATGTACTAAGACTAAGTTGTGATGTAAGAACTTTAAATTCTAGGTTGTTAATTAATGGATGTTAGTAATATTTGTGGCAATATTGATTTTAAGTTTCTAAATCTTATTATGATGTCCTTAAATTTTGGGGCATCACATCAATAAAAGTGATAAAATATTGGTTATCACTCCGAGTTAAATTCCTTCAAACTCACACAAATCAGTATGAAATAATTCTAGAAATTCGGTATTTTTTTTCAACACTTTTATGAGGCATTTTAGTAATTTTTGCTTTACTACAAACTACACATTTCTCAATTTTTTTTTGTCACTTTAGGAATTAATTCTAAACTACTCATGATTCCCACATATTTACTGTTAATATGACACAAGTGAGCATGCCAAAAATTAGTAGAAGAAAAAGTGTAAGTGATGTCATAGTAATAATCATAAAATTAATCAACAAGAAAATTTAAGAGATAAAATAGACATTTATACTTATTTGTATTGTAGGAAGTCACTTTTGCTTCATGTGCCTTGTAGTCTTCATCATTCATCTCCTCGCTTAGGATTTTGTTTGGGTTCTTGTCAGTGAGAATATATGCAACTTTCAAAAGGCTGAGGTAAAAAAGAAATTTTCTTTTCACCTCTTAAAATGAACTCTCCTGAATTTGAAAGGCTTGTTGAGATCTCCATTTCCATCATTGGTTTTTTCTGGCACTTGATCCATGTTTGATCTCCTTAAAATTGTTTGTGAAAATACCAGAAAAAATTATATTTTATTGATAAATAATGTAAAGAAAATAAGATACAAATAGATCAGGTTGATGCACGAATATCTCGTTTACTTTAAGGAGATCAAGCCTACTGCGGTAGGAAGAACCCAAATACCGATGCAGCAGTCACAAAACTATGACCTGTCTCCTCCAGGATACAACAACCCGACTACTTGTCGCATGGTTCAGGCCAACTCTACACAATATGATGAACCCAAAACTCAACTAAGAAAAACACTCTTCTTTGCTAGTAATCTCTCTTGTATAGAAAATAGTTGGTGTGTTGGTGTAAAAAAGAGTAGAAGAGAGGAACTATTTATAGCCACTAGGACTTACAAAATACACCAAAAAATAATAAAGACCATGAACCTAGAGAAAAGGGAGAGTGCATTCTAATATTAACTCACCACCAAGCTCATGAATTCTAATTAATTTTCATTCATGAACAAGACAAATGGTCACTAAAGCAATGAAACTCCATTCATGAATAAGATGAGATTCATGAACAAGACAAAAGAAGATTCATGAACAAAATATATCAATAAATAAATAAAAGATATTGAAATAGTCCAACACAACATTTATGTTTTAAAAAATAAACAATTAGCATAATTTTGATAATTTTTTTCAAACAATTATGGTCCAATCATGGGACTACATATGTACGGTTAACTTCATTTTATATATTTATGATATACTCGATAAATCTTATAATATAAACAATTTAAATTATCAAAATAAAATTAATATAAACCTCAATCAAGCCCTTCGAAATAGGGTGCTGTGACAACACCATCCCCTTCTCCATTACGAATCTTTTCCATTATTAAAAGTACACCACTCAGAAGAAAAAGTTATCATTTTTTTTGTTTTTTATTTTTTTTAAAGTTTTAAAGAATGCGATTGTTTAGTTTTATTTTTAGAAAATTAAAATTTTTATTTTTCGTATTTTTTTGTTTTAACTGAATTTTTTTTTAATATTTTAAGTAATTTTTGTAATATTTAGATACACTTAACATAAATATATTTAAAAAGTATAATATTTATGAAAAAAAATTGTAAAAAATTCACTAAATACCAAAAATATAAAAATTCAGTATATATTCGTACTCTTGTATATTTATTATTTGTTTAAAATATTTTTTATAAATATTTTACTTTTTAGATATATCTAAATAATGTACATTTAAAAAAATAAATAAATTGTTAAAAATTTTAAAAATATTCACTAAAAAAAAACTCAATTTCTAAAAAATTGAATACATAAAATTAAAATCAAACACAATTGTTAATTGCAAATTCTAGTAAACTGTTTTCAAATTCAACATCATCTTCTTTATTTATTAACTCACCTAAAACCATCAAGACATATAAATTTACACTTAGAGATGTCTTGTGAATCACTGAATATATATATATATATATATTGTTGGAAAAAATAATTTTTGGTGATTTTAATTTAATATTAAAGTGTGGTGACTTTAATTAAATATTAAAGTGGGTCCCAACCTTTTATTGTGTTAGGTCCAAGTGAGCCAAAAACCTTTGAGTTTTGAATAAAAAATTGCCAAGAAATT
Organism: Camellia sinensis; assembly: GCF_055761805.1. Lineage (NCBI taxonomy): Eukaryota > Viridiplantae > Streptophyta > Magnoliopsida > Ericales > Theaceae > Camellia > Camellia sinensis. The sequence continues at coordinate 175,980,913 of NC_138967.1, forward strand.
GCCTCATGATGTTAGATTCATGAATAGGATTTTTAAGGGTATTTAAATCATTTTTCTTGGCTAAAGGGTGTGAATCCTTTGGGCATCCAAACTTTCATATTTTTGGAAAGGGGCTATGGATGCTTGGTGTTTTAATGACCAGCCTTAAAGGCTGGAGGCTCTTCTTCTCTCCCCTTTACATGTATAAATTGAGACCCTCCTATCAAGTTTCAATATAGAAATTTTTTGCTTCCATTTTACAAGTCAGTTTGCCAGAAAGTTCCTACATTGAGAGAGTGCTGCCACTGTTCTTATTCGCTAAGCTAGACAGAAAGTGCTTCTGCCATAGCTGGTTTTGATCGTCGTATCCTGGGAGACAGACGCCGGGTTTCCTCAAGCACTAGACTCGTGAGGCGGCGAAATCTGTTTTAAAGAAACTGCTTCCGTGTAGGCTTCGGTTTCGTCTCTTTACCCTTTTATTGTTTTGTGTATTTATGTTGAAATTTAATTGTAATTATCAGCATATGTTCTTGGTATATAATTTGATTTCTTCATAAATCTATTTATTTAATTTTACAATTTGAACAACAAGCTTAAAACAGATTTTATATATATTTTCTATGAAATTGATCGTATAGATTTATATAAACTATTAAGTTAGCTTTGTATAATGTTACTAGGAATTGTTGCGGAATTGCTCACTATTTCAATGATTGTAAATTATGTAATGGTACTCTCTAATTGCTTAGTTTAGTTAGAATTCTCTATCATAATTTGCATGAATTTTATGGTTATAAAATATAATTTATGGATGTTGCAATTTTAACATGCTAATTCTATTCTAGTTTTATTTTGTTACATGCTTATTATTTGGAATTGGGGTGGCTACTGTGCGGGGGTGCACAGCAGCCGCTGCTGTGCAGCCATTTGGGCCCTTTTCGGGACTCATTTTGATAATCCGAACCGTTCACATTTTAGAATACATCAAGTAGAACATACCTATAAAAAATCAAGTTAATCGGATATCGTTTACCAATCCATCCACTCACATTTGTATCTACAAAAATAAATAACAATTGTAATTTAAAGTATTAAAATGAATACAAATGTGAGTGGATGAATGGGTAAACGATATCCGATTAACTTGATTTTTTACAGGTATGTTCTACTTGATGTGTTCTAAAATGTGAACGGTTCGGATTATCAAAATGGGCCCCGAAAAGGGCCCAAATGGCTGTACAGCAGTGGCTGCTGTGCACCCCGCACAGCAGCCACACCAATTCCTATTATTTTCTAGACTAGATTACATAATTTAATGTTTTTAGAATTATTTGCATATGTTAATTGCTAAATGATTATTGGTTTGTAACTCTTGCCTATTAATTTTAGTTTAATGTATTTAGAGTTATAGAATTTTTATGAATTGTGTACATGATTAATTTGAATTAATTGGGTGCATTAATCTAAATTATCTAATTTGGTGCATTAATGTGAATTATTTAATTTGGTGCATTAATCTAAATTATTTAATTGGGTGCATTAATTTGAATTTATTTGGGTGCATTAATCTAAATTATCTAATTGGGTGCATTAATCTGAATTATTTAATTGAGTGCATTAACTTTGAATTTAACTTATTTATTTAGAGTTATTAGTTTAAATATTTATTATGAATTAATTTCATTCATAACTCATGAGTATTGAATTTTTTTAAAAGTTTTAATTAAATTGGCATTTTAATTCATTGGTTAATTTTATAAATAGTTGGCTAGATGGTTTCTATTATTTATTATATTTATTTTTTGCTTAGATTATTTGTTTGTATTTTGTTGTGGTTTGCTACTAACTTTCTTTGTAGGCATACCAATGCGAAAGGGAATGGAAAAACAAATACAAAACCAAATGAATATTTGGGATGAAAAAAATAAAAAATGTTTGGACTACTAACTTTTGTGTTGAATAGGAATACCTAAGCGTGGAAAAGCTTTTGGACTAAATAGAATCCTTATGGATTGGCTATTTTATTTAAATGTTTGAAGCATGTTTTGCTTGAGATTTAGTTGGTTTGTTTATCAATTTGTGGTAGCAAGTTTTATTTGCTTGTTTTATTAGTAGCATTTTATATGCATGTATTTGGTTGTAGCAATTTTTAAATTGCTTATAAATTTAGAATTTGGTTTGGTTTTCTGTAATAGAAACCAAAGTGTTTAGTCTTGGCTAAAGAGTAGTTCTTATTTGTTCAGAAATGACAACTAAGACGGATTTGGTTTCAAACCTTTGGAGTTTAAGGAAGTCTTTGGGTTTAATCATTTTATTCCCAAAGTGTTGGAAAACCAAGTTTGGAGAAAGTTTTTGGTTATAATCTGATTATGTCACAAGTGTTTTGGTTTTGAGAAAGGAAACCAAATTTTAGCTTTAGCTAAAATATTTCTGATTTTATTTAGAAATAATGGGCTCATTTCCGGGAGTACCGGTTAACTTTTATGAATGGTGTAATTCTGGCAGCAAATTTTATTTGCTTGGAAATCGGTTTGTTATAACCTTTATCCCCCGGAAATCTTAATTTTAAAATTGTTTCCTATGGACTAGGAGTCAACATGCTCTTGGATGTTTTGTCAAAAGGTTAATTGGGTTTTAAGTGGGACCGATGTGACCCCTCCAGTCTTCCTGGGAACATTCCTGACCATGTTCGATTCTAGGTTAAATGGTGATATTAGTTTTGAATTAAAATTTCATCTGAGGGATTTTCTAAGGGTTAAGTTTAATTTCTGAAATCACAGAAGTGAAATTCTGTTGTGATGTTTCAGAAATGACTTCAAAAGGTGACAAACAGAAATGTTGTTCCACCTAACAACCTTAGCCTCACGAGATTCTTAAAGGAAGATCATGAGAGATCAAGTATGATTAAAGGAAATCATAAGATTGCATTAAAATTTCTCTGATTTGATCAGAGGCAATTAGTTTGGTATTCTTGTGATTGCTATGTGACTTTGCTTGAAAGCAAAGATGAGACAACCTGTTATAGTGGGTGAAAATTTTTTGGATTTTAAATTCCAAATATATTTTTAAATTGGTGGCTCCTAGTGAGTACAAGATCACTGATTACAGAGATAGAAAACTGGTGGTTCCTAGGAGGTGCTAGACCTTTGGCTACACAGTTATGAAATTGCGGCTCCTAGTAGTGAGCAGATTACTGACCACATGTCAAGACATCATGGTTCCTAGTAGTGGAGAGGCTACTGGTCATATGTCAAGATATGATGATTCCTAGTAACGAAAGAGTCTATTGATCCTATATCAGGACGTTGTGATTCCTAGTAGTAAAATGACTACTGATCACATGTTAAGACATTGCGATTCCTAGTAGTAAAAAGTCTACTGACCACATGCTGAGAAATTAGTGATTCCTAGTGATAAGACTACTGGCCATGTTATGAAGTTCCAAATAGTAGACTATTGAATACTGGATTTGTGTTTCCTGATAGTAAGACTATTAGCTTCAGAGTGATAGGTTGGACCAATTATATTTGGGTGCCTAATTCAGTTAATGACATTCTGGGAATGTTTTTACTGTGATATGATTTTGAGAGTTTCATAGTCATTGTGACACAAGGATTTGTTCAAGACTTTGTATAAATTTTACAAAGAAGACTTAATTATCTGACTCCGAATTGAGGAGGATAATAGAAAGAAATGAGGGAGTACCTCCTCAATGACATTACCTCCTCAATGAAGGCCAATGTCATTGAGCATGGCAAATCTTCTGGGATAAGGAAGAAGCCCCCCCGTGAACAAGGGCTCTAAGCTGGGACCAAGGGGTGGTGTTGCAAAAGAAGCTGGCACACAAGCCGCGGGAACCTGGTTATCGGTTCTTTGGAAAGTGCTACAATTGTGGTAGCGAGGGGTTTTAGTTTTACTAGGGCTATACGCCACATCTGCTCCGAGAATGAGCTGTTTATAACTTTCGAACCGGTTACAAACGGTGAGAAATTGTTTATGGGAAACTCTACTACCTCATTTGTTGAGGGAAAGGTGGTCCTGAAGTTAACCTCAGGAAACGAGCTAACCTTGAACGAAGTCTTGTATGTTCCGGACATTCGTAAGAATCTTGTCTCAAGGTCTCTTCTCAATAAACATGTTTTCGCATGGTTTTTGAGTCCGACAAGGTTGTTCTGACGAAACACAAGTGTGAAACTTGTGTTGAAGCAAAGTGGACAAGATCCCGTATGAGTTATGGAAAGACGTTAAGCCTTCTTATAAATTCTTACGAATGTGGGGGTATCTTGCAATAGTGGTGATTCCTACACCCAAACGGGCTAGGATAGGCCCGAAATCCATGGATTGTATATTCATTGGTTATGCACATAATAGTAGTGCATATCGGTTTCTTGTACATAAGTTTGAAATTCCAAACATTCACAAGAATACCATCATGGAGTCAAGGAATGCATGTTTCTTTGAAGACATTTTTCCTTGTCGAACCCATGAAGGGGTTCCAAGGTCTTTGGAGCAATTTGATGAGCTTGCTAGTGAGGATCATCATGTTGATGATTCAGGTGATGATCAAATTGAGGTTTTAGATGAGCCCAGAAGGAGTAAAAGGGCTAGGATATCCAAGTCTTTTGATCCAGACTTCTTGACTTATATGGTTGAGAACGAACCTCAAACTTTCCACGAAGTTATGACTTCTCCTGAGAGTCCTTGATGGAAAGAAGCGAACAAAAGTGAGATTGACTCCATCTTACAGAACCAAACCTAGGAGTTGGTAGATTTACCCACAGGTTGTAAGCCTTTAGGCTGCAAATGGATTTTTAAAAGAAAGATGAAGGCCGATGGGTCTTTTGACAAGTATAAGGTGAGGCTCGTTATCAAAGGGTACAGACAACGAGAAAGCTGGGATTACTTTGATACGTACTCACGTGTAACTAGGATAACATCCATTCGCATGGTGATTGCGTTAGCAGCTTTGCGCAATCTATAAATACACCAGATGGATGTAAAGACAACTTTCTTACATGGGGATTTGAATGAAGAAATCTACATGGAGCAACCTGAAGGGTTTTCAGCTCCAGGACAAAGCAAGAAAGTCTGTAAACTTATCAAATCTTTGTATGGTTTCAACCAAGCGCCTAAACAATGGCATGAGAAGTTTGACAATGTAATGTTGTCAAATGGGTTTAGAATCAACGAATGTGACAAGTGTATTTATGTTAAAGACACTGACAGAGGTTCTGTCATTTTGTGTCTATATGTTGATGATATGCTCATTATCGATAGTAACGATGAAATGATCAAAACTACCAAGAAGTTGTTAAACTCTAAGTTTGACATGAAGGATATAGGCATTGCAGATGTTATTCTGGGAATTAAGATTACCAGAATCTCTGGCGGAATTGTACTTTCTCAGTCTCATTATGTTGATAAGATATTTGAGAAGTTTAGTGGATCAGACACGAGTGTGTCATCGACACCTGTAGACTTATGTCTACATTTTACCTAGAATAATAATGAAAGTGTCTCACAGTTAGAATATTCTCGGGTAATTGGAAGTTTAATATATTTGATGAGTTGTACTAGGCTGGATATAGCTTACTCGGTTAGCAGGCTTAGTAGATACACAAGTAATCCCGATGCTTCTCATTGGAAGGGCATTGTGCGGGTGTTAAGGTATTTACGCTACACTCGGGATTATGGGCTGCATTATACTCGATATCCAGCGGTGCTTGAAGGATATAGTGACGCGAATTGGATATCAGATAGTAAGGACTCAAAGTCCACTAGTGGATATGTGTTCACTCTTGGTGGGGCAGCCGTGTCTTGGAAATCTTCCAAGCAAACGTGTTTATCTAGATCAACGATGGAATCATAGTTTATTGCTTTAGATAAAGCAACGGAAGAAGCAGAATGGCTTCACCATTTCATTGAAGATATTCCACGTTGGTCTAAACCTGTGCCAGCTATTTGTATTCATTGTGATTGTCAATCTGCAATTGGTAGGGCACAGAGTAATATATATAATGGAAAGTCTAGACATATCCGTCGTAGACATAATTCCATACGACAACTACTCTTGAATGGAGTTGTCTCTTTAGACTATGTAAAGTCTAAGGACAACATTGCGGATCCGCTAACCAAAGGGTTAAGTCAAGTGTTAGTCGAAACGTCGTCAAAAGGAATGGGGTTGAGGCCTTTGGAAGTTACCGGAATGGAAACCCAACCTAGTTGACTGGAGATCCCAAGATCTAGGTTCAATGGGACAACCTAATTGCGTATAACGGTGGTATGTCACTGAGGAGGTTAAACCTCCAGCCATTCATTCTATCAGTGATACCTGCAAGTGTAGAGGTTAAGCTGAGCGTTTAATGACTCTAGTGTGTTAAGCTGTTGAGCTGAGTATTGCAGGATACTCAAGTAGAGTCACCTATGTGAGTGTGAAGTGGGGTCGCTTCTAGAAGAATTGGGCAGGCCAAGATTCTTTGAAACCACTCGCTGAACTAGGCTAGTGTCCAGGGCCACACAGGGCACACCAGTGAGAACAGAATGGTGGTAGGAGTAATTCCCGTGTGAGATCTATTATCTCAGTTTACATAAACGACAGAGCAATTCAAGATGTCTTATTCACTGATCAGCCAGTAAACTCGATAGGTTTTCACTGGGAGAGGTTCAAAACCAAAAGCTACCTTCTCTGATGTCGGGGTTAGTTCGTTGTACTCTCTCTTCGAGTCATTATTGTTGAACGATGTCCGTTTGTTGAGCCTTTCGGTCAATTTTTATTCATGTAAGAGATTGTTAGAAAAAATGATTTTTGGTGAATTTAATTTAATATTAAAGTGTGGTGACTTTAATTAAATATTAAAGTGGGTCCCAACCTTTTATTGTGTTAGGTCCAAGTGAGCCAAAAACTTTTGGGTTTTAAATAAGAAATTGCCAAGAAATTGCCTCATGATGTTAAATTCATGAATAGGATTTTAACGAGTATTTAAATCCTTTTTCTTGGCTAAAGGGTGTGAATCCTTTGGGTATCCAAACTTTCATATTTTTGGAAAGGGGCTATGGATGCTTGGTGTTTTAATGACTAGTCTTAACGGCTGGAGACTCTTCTTCTCTCCCCTTTACATGTATAAATTGAGACCCTCCTATCAAATTTCAATATAGAAATTTTTTGCTTTCATTTTACAAGTCAATTTGCTAGAAAGTTCCTACATTGAGAGAGTGCTGCCACTGTTCTTGTTCGCTAAGCTAGACAGAAAGTGCTTCTGCCGTAACTGGTTTTGACCGTCGTATCCTGGGAGACAGATGCCGGGTTTCCTCAAGCACTCGACCCGTGAGGCGGCGAAATCTGTTTTAAGGAAACTGCTTCCGTGCAGGCTTCGGTTTCGTCTCTTTACCCTTTTATTATTTTGTGTATTTCTGTTAAAATTTAATTGTAATTATTTGCATATGTTCTTGGTATATAATTTGATTTCTTCACAAATCTATTAATTTAATTTCACAATTTGAACAACATATATATATATATATATATATTCATACCATGAAAAATGAGTAATTTTTTTTTTTTTTTTTGAACACTCAAGTCATAAATATAATTTTAGAACTTATGAAGAAATTGCCTGAAACTCTATTCTTCTTAAACTACAGAAACAATAATAATTTGAAATACTATATTATCTCGCTAATCTATTACCGTTGTCGATCGTCACCAGCATCTAATGCTAGCAATGATGAGTCTTTTGGTGACTCGTTGAGTGAGAGTGATTATAACTGACAATAGTCGGTGATTGACAATAATGTGTGAGTGTAACAATATAAGAGTACAAATAAAATGATAAAAAATTCTTCAAAATAACAATTTCTGTTTCTCACTATTATATATATTTTAATGGTACCTTAATGTTATATATATTAATAAAAGTGATTTTTTTTTCAATTTTTTTGTTTTATTTTATGTGACAGCCTTCGTCCGTCGCCGTGGCCGTGGTCGTCAAAGATTTAAAAAAAAAAACAAAAACCGTATTTACATTATTTATTATAAATACAAATTGTATCAAACAATAAATTTTCAAACTAATAATAAAAATTTACAAACAATATCAAACAATCCCATTGCTTGATTCATCAATTAAATTGAATGGTGTGGTTGGAATTTTAAAAGGTAGAACATAACAGAATAGTACGATGTTAAAAGGAGATGCTGGGTGCCTACGGGAGTTAGGATACTGTGCCATAAGACCTATAGCGTGGTCGTTGGTGGTTTGTATGGAGTCTATTTTGATAATTTAAATTATTATATTATAATATTTATAAAATGATTAGTATAATTTTAATATTTTTTTAAAAAATAATAAAGACTTGATCATGAGATTACATATTTATAATTAAATTAATTTTTTTTATGAATAGTATATTTCACAAATTTTATAATTTAAATAATTTAAATTATCAAAAATATGTTTAGAAAAAGCTTTTAATTAACCTCATAGCAGCATCCCCTGCCCCTGGCTACCACGATAGAATACTAGTAGTTAGAGGAGAACTGGTGTGGGGGCGGCTGCTGTACAGCGAAATGGCTTATTTTGGGATTATTTCGGTTATTCAAATTGTTTATATTTTAGAATATATCAAGTAGAATATATTTATAAAAAAATTAAGTTAATCAGATATCGTTAACTCTTTCATCCACTCACATTTATATTCATTTTAATACTTTAAATCACAATTATTATTTATTTTTATAGATATAAATATGAGTGGATACATAGGTAAATAATATCCGATTAATTTTATTTTTTACAGACATATTTTACTTGATATATTCTAAAATATGAATGATTCGAATTATCAAAATTATCTCCAAAATAATCCCATTATACTGTATAACAACAACTGCCGTGTATCCGCAGAACCGCCACCCCAAATCCAGTTAGAGCATAGCCTCATCACCATTTATTAGTATTTATTTAATTCTATCACCGTCATCATGAATTAAATCGCCAAACAATAACCAACCTTCATTCACCTTAAGGCCTCGTTTGGGAACAGAATAATTTAGTAATTTTTTGACTATTTAGTTAAAATATAAGTTAAAAAAAAACTAGTATGTTTGGGATGACTTTTTAACTTTTTACAAAAAGATGTGTAAAAAGTAAAGAGAAAAGAGAATTTTTAATTTTTTAGTATAAATTGACTTTTTAATTATTTTAATAACTTTTTAACTTTTTGACTAAATTAATCGCTTCCCAAACGAGACCTAAATCTTCATCCACCAACCACCACAACTCGGTTTGACCCACTTCCTGGTTCATATCATTTCTTTATTAGGGGACCCGCATGCTTTGCCAGCTTGTAAAAAATTCCTATTCTATTACTCCTTTAGCCTCCGTTTGGGGAGTGAGTTGGTTTTTTAGCTTTTTGGCTTTTTTGGTTATTTTAGCCTGGGCTTAAAAGCTTGGTTTGGGAAAGGCTTTTTGGCTTTTTGACTTTTTTGAATTTTTTTTGAGAGAAGAATGTAATGATTATGGGTTGGATGTGATGTTTTGTTTGTTATGGCTAAAATAGCCTATTTTATTTTTTGTGACTAAAATAGCCAAAAAAACCTATAAACCCACTTGCCAAACACAGGCTTAGTCAAAAATTATTATTATTATTTTTAAAGTATTTTTTAGTATTTCATATAACAAAAAATAAAAATCAATAGAAATTAAATTTATTTAGATAAAGAATATTTACGAAACTAAAATTTTATCAATGTCACTCACTGCACTATAACTTCTTTTGTGAGTTTTAGTTAAAAGTTAATGGGAGCTGTTATTCTTATTCCATTTTATTTCAAATACACTCCCTTATTTGTTTTTATAATACATAGTTACATTAGAATCTTTTTTATTTTCACACCCACACATAATTACTAAAATAGTTCAAGAAGTGAGGTATATGTACAAAAGTAAAAAAGGTACTAATGTTACCATGTATAATAAGGATAAAGAAAGAAGTATATTTTTTGAAACAAAGTAAAATATAAATAATAGCTCCCAAGTTAATTTATAGATTAAAAAGTAAACCAATAAAAAAAGTAATACTAAAAAAATTAAGGAGGAAATCAAATTAATGGTAAATTTTATAAATATTAATAATTAAATTTATAAACATTTCATTCATCATTTGTAAATATTTTGTAAATATCCCACTTATGTATAATTTTTTCAAAAATTAATTCGTTTGTCACCACCATTGCCGTCGTTGCTTCCATCAATTCCACCCCATCATCACTTCCCCATCATCACTTCGTCATTGCCGCCACTACCACTACCAACTCCACAACATTTCTACTATCAACCCCATCACTGTAATCATCACTATCACCATCACTTCCTCCTCCTCCACTACCAACAACATCACTATCACCGTCACCCCACGACTAGTCTGCCACCACCACCATTAATATAACAACTAATACTAATTAGTTTTAGGGACATAACTAAACAAGAAAACATTTTTTATGAACAATTTTCAAATGTTTTCTATTGAAAAATCTTTTATACTTTAAACAAATAGAGTGTTATATTCAGTCATTGTTTGTCATAACTTAAAAAAATCAAAAAGTTAAAAAGTCGCTATCCTATTTAAGTTATATCATCTTATTTAAGTCGCATCACCTCTCTATCACATTACTTCAAACCCAACTCATACTCAACTCATATTTCATAAAAAGTCAAAAAAATACACTTATTTGAATCATCCCAAACCATCCATCAATACACTTTCTGGCATATAATTATAGTTTGAGATTTGTTACTACTATACCATTGAAAGTATATTGAATACAGATAAACATAATTTTTGAGAATTCGGGCGTTTGGCATGCCTAACTGGATTCCCAATGCAACCTCAATCTATTTACTTTTGCGTGCCTCATATTTTGTTACAAATATGGAGTGGTTCAGTCCCAAGTTTCTTTAAACCTGTTTGGCAAGACTTGAGCATTTTGATTCTTTTCTATATTAGACCACACCACACTAAGCAGTAGCAAAATATGTAGGTCACCACATATTCCAAAAAGATTGCCTTTCTAAGTCAATACATTATGATTCAACCATGGATACAACTCAGCACGTCCTATTATTCGTTAGCATCAATGCTGCAATCACCATCACTTGAACACCCCAAGTGAGTGTGGGTTCTACGTAAATGTATGGGGTCTCACACACTCAATTTTCTTTTTTATAAGTGTGTTCGCGTGTAAATAAGTCTGATTGTATCATTTATCATTTGTTAGAGTAATACTATTCAAATTTTGAATAAAATACGTGCCATCATTGGAATCTTAGATTTTAAAATAAAACATCTATCAAGATTGAATTGTTAAAATGCCATCATCATATAATTTTAAATTAATTTTGTAACACTATAAAATATAAAATTTAATGCCATACAAATAGAATATCGTGCATAACTTTTATATAAAATGAAATAGTTTATTGTGAATGTTTCACTCTTAAAAGACCCAAAACCCATATAGTTTACAAGTTTTCTACTGTCACATTGTTTTGGAAATAAATTCTATAAAAAATTCTGATAATATTTTATTTTCCTTTAAAGTTTTCTATTTCGTATTGTATTTTTAGCATTATGCTAATTGCAAATTATTTGCAACTTGAGCAAACAATTATATAAGAAAATTTAACGATACATACCCGCAAACCCAATATATTATATCAACAACAATGATTCATCCCCCTTTTCCCCCCACCCCCTTTGACCCCCTCTCTCTCTCATTGGTTATATTTTCTTTTTCTTTTTCTTTTTCTTTTTTTTCCTGCTCCTCAATCACCACCCGCCACGTGACAAAGGGGGTGAGGGGGTGACCCCAAAAGAGGGTCCCAAACATTATTCTTATATCAAAATAAGAATTTATGCAAAACAAAAATTTGGGTTACAACAAAGTAAAAGAGATTGTGTTCTTGGATCATTCACACAATAATTTAGAAGATAATAATAGAGCATGGTGGTGGGAGGATCTCATTCTAATACAGAGAGTTCAACATGTCACAAGATCACAGGTTCGTAGTTCAAATCCATCAAGAAAGTTGGAATCAATATATTACTTTTTTATTATTTTATAATAAAAATTATGTTGGGGTCAGCATAGCTTTTTATGGTATTCTCTCTCACCAAAAAAAGGTGAGAGAAAAGGGATACTATGGCCTTACTTTATTTTTCTTTAGAAAACTACTAGCCAATCAAACCTAAAAGAAGAGAGAGTGCCAAAGCTGACAGAAACAATTAGATGAATATTGGAAGACATCCCATCCCAGGATCTGATAAGGTTGCTGGAACAAAAATCTAAACATGGGGTGTTAACCATTATATTTTTTCTTTTTAATTTAAAATTAAACAAATAATGTACTATTATACTTCCAAAAAAATGTTCTTATTCTTATTCTTGCTTCTTGGTGAAATTTTTTGTGACATTAATTACTATCATTTTCTTCTCTATTTCAGAATTTTGCACCAACGGTCTTGACAACGATTTTACCAATCTCGTTTTACTTAACGCGTAACACTGTGTGAATTATTTTATTTTATTATTGTGTGAATTATTTTATTTATTTATTTATTTAGTCTTTAAAAAATGATTGTGTGATAACTATTCATGTTTATTGTAATTTAGAAATAGTAATATTTATCTGTGCAATTGCTTAATTATGTTAGTGGTTGAATGTTTATACTATGTTTCTAGCCCTTTACATTTTAAAAATTATTCAGTATTCATAGAATATCATGTGTCTCATATTCTAAACTAATCATCAAAAGTCATCTCTTAAATCTCATATCATAACTTATCTAGGAGCTACATTTGGCACTCTTGCATGCACATGAAATAACTTTTTTCTTAAATTTCTTAGTAAAAAAATTATGAGAAAATATAGTGTAAATTTAAAAAAATATTTTTGTATTAATAATGAACTTTGCAACAAAACAATAAAATAAAAGTCCTATAGTTTTTCATCAATTTATAAATTTTTTTAAAGGACCACTTATATATAATTTTTCCCAAAAATTATTATGGTGCTGGGATGAAATGACATTTGCAAAGGCACTTCTAGCTGCAGAGGTCTGATTTGATGGTCATCAACAGCCATGTCTTTATCTACATCATCATCATGTTCATTGCGTTCCTTTCTGTGAAGAGTTATCTTCTTCCTGTGGTCGAGGAACAAACAAGAATGGTGGTCTGCTACCTCCCTCTCTGCCAATCATGGTGGACCATCTTTGCTGCTGTCATCAACTCAGGTTCATCACCCTACACATAAGAAAAATATTTGGTAGTTCGAATTTATGTGACTCAAATGACTCGAATATATCAAAGTAACGTTATTTTACATCCACAACAACATTGTTTTAAGACATTCGAGTCATTCGGACCATAAAAATCCTAACTACCAAACATTATTATGTACATAAACCCCATCAAATTTAAACTCTCTAGAATTTTAAAAACTCTCTATATTGTTATTAATTGATGGAGGGATATATAGTGCCGTTTTGGGAAGCTTGATAAAAAGCTGTGTTTTTAGGCTAGGGAAAAAACACAGAATACACCAAAAACGCCAAACACACCATTTGGGAAGACCCAAGAATGCAACTCGGCCATTTACCAAATTACTCTCATCTCATAAATTGGGGCTTAGGGCAAAACGAGGCCACATTTGCCTCTTTCAGAGTCTGGTTGCGATTGCGAAATCCTCCTTGAAGCTGCGCCGCGTAACTCCCTCGAACAACCGATGACCTTGCCGTCCCCCGCCGAAGCTGCCGCCGGATTCGTTGTCTACGTCCTCGCCTTGGCCGAATCTGCACCATCAGGTACGCCGAAAACTTTCTTCCATTTACTATCTTCTCGCAAGTAGTGACGGACCCAAAACCATGGCAGCAGTTGTTCTTGATCTTGTGGATGACCTGCACTTGTGATTTCGGATGACATTCATAATGGTTGGTCCATATTGGTAATGGTTGGTCCATATTGGTTTGCACTTGTGATTTCGGATGTGAAAAAATGATTGATCCGATCTGAAACACCAAGGTGTTCTGTACTTAGAACAGCTGCAGATTAACAAAATGACAAATTGATCTAAGAATTCTAATGCATCCCATTAACAGATATATATATATATATATATGTAATGTATACGGTGAAGTGGATTTATTGTATGAAAGTTGCATTCTTTCATGGATTGGACACCATACTCTGTTTTTATGAGCGCACACTATACTCTGTTTTTATGATTTTGTTGGTACAACTTCTAGAAAGCTAAAGTTGATAATCATATAACATAAACTAAAAAAGAAAACTTGTTTCAGCTTATTGAAGTTATTTTTGCCTCATAAGTTGTAAAGCTAGCACAGACTCCAAAAAAGAAAACGTTAAACAACCCCTATAAACTACACCAAAACAGGGCCTTAATTTACCGATTGTCAAGACAGAACTAATATGAAAAGGCTAAATTCCAAGACACATCCAAGCACACCATGGGGAAGATATCAAAGTGATTCTACATCCATCATCTTTGTGGTGTCTTAATAATTTGAAATCCCAGTAGAGAATTTCTGGTGGCTGTTAGGATGAATTTGCCATCACTACAGGGGTTAGTTTAGTAAGAGCTTTCAGTATTTTTCTGGTGGCTGTTAGGATGAATTTTATAGTTCTCTTTTTATCTTCTGAAATTGAAAGTTAACTTGTGTTTTTCTAGTTCTTATGATTAACAAAGTGCATTTAGGTCTAGAGTTTTTCTAACATTGATAATTCAAATAGAAGCTAAACATAATAAAGGGAGAAGAACATAGAGAATAGAAAGAAATCACCGTCTCATTGGTTCATTACCTAACCATTGTGTCTTTCTTTTTCAAAGATCTTTTGCAGGTTCCATGATCTATCATAGTTTCGCAGACACACACACACACACACACACACACACACACACACAAAAAGAGTTGTCGCATGCATTTGGCTGAACATCATGAGATTTGCCACAGAAGGTCATACAACACTCACGTAGAATTTACAGTTAATTCGACATGTAGTTCAATAAATAATTTCTATATAGAAGAATTTTGTAAGTCATTTCTTACTACATCTTTTAGATAAAATCATTACATTTTTGCACGTATTTGTTTGGTTGCCTTAAATGTAAAGGGTTATTTTTGGAATTTTATACTTGGCTATATTAACTGCTAACTGCTAATTAGTTTAGTAACATTCTCTCAATATATTTAGGGACCATCAACCAGTAATGGTCAAGTAAGCTATTTTTGGAGCATTTTTCGTCCCTATTCATAACCATAGCAAATGAGTCACCTAAAGCATAATGCAAGCACATTGTCAGTAAAAAAAAATCAAAGGGAGTGAAAATATAGAGTGCAAATTTAGACAACAAAATGGCTAAAGTCCCGACACACCACTAAACTAGCATTTTCAAGTATTAACCTAAATTCAAAATGAACTTGTTTCAGTTACTGTCTTTCATTCTGCACAGTAGATTATATTCGTTCAATTTATAACATGAACAAAAAAATCAAAGGAGTATACAGATGGCGTCCTCCACGTCAAGTGCCACCTCATCATGGCCACCGAGGATATGTGATTATGGGTTTGGACATTGCGTTGTAAAGATATCAAGATCCGCCAAAAACCCTGGTCGTGCGTACTACGTTTTCCCTAGAACTACGGTGCATTTGTGTTGCCACTCTCTTACGCACTTAGTCATGTCGTTGTTCATTTCTGGTTGTGTCGTATAGTATGCATGCTAACTATCTACTGCAATTTTGTCCAGCAGAGATGTGCGTCGTGGGTTGGTTGGTGTGACAAGTTTCGCAGCATAACTTTGAGTACTGACCAGCCGTATAATGATGTCGATCTGGGGTTACGAGCGGACGTTGCGCGCATAGATCAGAGCCTATGTATGCTTAGGACGGCCGTCGGTTTTTTGTGCGTCGTTGTTTTGGTGTTGTTGTTTCGGATGTGATGCGTTGTCATGGATATTGCTACGTAGTTACTTTTTGTATGACATATGTACTTTGCTGTCAGTTAGATGTTTTGGTCTTATTATACAAGATTTCCCCAACGTGTAGTACAAACGGACTTTGTCTTTCGGAAAGTGTTGTACTATTTGTTGTTATTACTGCAGAAATTGTATTTACACTTTTATTTCACTTTTGGCCATGCAAACAATATGTACTGTACTTCATTTCTTTCTGATATTGCATTCTAAATGTTATAAGCAGGACAACACTACTCATGGCAACAAACCGATCATCACCTCATACCCCTTTAAAGTCTCGGGGTAACGCTATCACAGTAACCCAACCCCAGCCAGCCCACAAATGCCAATTCGATAGTGACAATACAAAGTTGTTTCTTCAACTCATCATTGCTGAAATGGAAGGTGGTAATCGACAACCGTGCGGATTGTCTATGGCAGGGTATAAGAACGTAGCAAACAAATTTCTACAGAAAACTGGCCTACTACATTCAGCCAAACAAATGAAAAACAAGTTTGACAACTTGAAGAAAGATAGGGTCGCCTAGAAGAAGTTGGAGAATGCCAGCCACGGCTTGACAGGGCTTGGGTATGACCATGAGACAGGCTTGTTCACTGCACCTGACCATTGGTGGGCCAAAATGCAAGCGGTATGTTTTCACAAAGCTTTTATGTTCCCCAATACTGTTGTACTAGTATCGCTGATTTTAGTTGCCATATTTTGTTCACATAACTATTTTTCCAAATCAAAGCACTTGTTGAACATACTACTTTAACATATGTTGGGCAACCCACAATGTGCGATGTGTACACTTAATTCAAGAGTTACATTTATTGTTTTGTAATTACAACATCTGAATCCCTTCATGTGTTTTGCCTCTGTTAATGTCATTGGTGGTACACTTTAAGGGCAACAAATATATTTCAAGCTGTACTGACATGTGTTTTCTCCTTCACAGATGAACAATCGATGTGCTAAATTCAAGAGTAAGCCTCTAGATCACGTGGACCTTATAGAGCGCGTGTACTCTAGCACAGCAGCGACTGGAAAACATGCATAGACTCCAACAGAAGTGCGCGATGATGATGCTGCTGCGACCAATGCCAACGAGGATAGCGGGATGGGACCTCTTAGTGCCGGCACACCACCACAGCCGAGCCACGACACTGTCAGGGATAACGTGGTTGATAGTAGCCTCTTTGACGATGCTCTCCCCCAGTTAGCTGTGGATGGATCAGCCAATGCAAAACGACGCAAGCAAGCAGTGCCTGGTATTGTCGCTAGTAGCATGGACAATCTCGTGGAAGTAATGAGCAAACAAAGTAGGGAGCTGAAAATCACGCAATACGTTGTCACGGGTAAAAGTGAGAACATAGTGGGGGACTATCTTGCACGGCTTATGAGCACGCCTGGATTAGAGCCTGACGGTAACTTGTTCTCATTCACATCCAGCATAATGGATTCACTCGATAATCGGGACATCATCATGGCCCTCCTCCAGAATTACATTGTGAACTGGTTGACAGAGAAACGTACCTGCACACCGGCCAATGTTGGCAGGGATCGTGAAGGGGGGACACGGTTGTTCGAGAGTGGTGGTGCTGTTGACTTGGACTAGGCCTTTGTGGTTGGATTATCATTTTACTATTTGGTTAGCATGAGACTATAGTATATTACGTGTGTTTGTTTTTTTTTTTATTTGTTTTTTTTTTTGTTGGAATGGTGCACATGCGAGACAGTTTGCATTTCTTTTATTTTGGTGTGGACATGCATGTATGATTCTGCAGGACTTTGCAACCGATATGCGAGTATACATGCCGCAAGGTGGCACCGTTGTGTCACATGCTTGTTATGTTATGCACAACTTTTGGCCAGGAAATGTACATGCAAGTCTTTGCAGGCTCTTTTTGGTTTGTTGTGTTATTATTTATTTTAGTTGCTCCTTGTCACAAGCAGATGGTGAGTTGTGGGGCATACATTAGTTTGCTGGGAAAAACAAAGTACAACATTCGTATAGTGTATTTGGATTGAATTTGTTAAATCTATTTTATAATTGACAAAACGAAAATTGGGGTTACAAATGCAAACACTAATAAATTGCTACAAAATTAAAAAGTAGATAATGTAGTCCCCAGGAAGGTTAAAAAAACATTGAAAATGATGGGTTTTTTGAACTATGTTGAAATTAATTTTTGTGATGAAAAAAAAAGGATGTAAAGTAGTTACATTTCTTTAATTGACTTATTTATTTTATTTATTTTGTGCACTTATTTATTCAAATTATTTAATGTAGGCAGTAAAGTACTTACATTTCAATAAATAAAGAAATTATTTATTTATTGGGTGCTTTTTATTTATTTAATGCAAAAATATTTTTGTGTTTCATTATCTTATTTATTTACATTTCTTTATGTACATTATTTTATTCCAAAACAATTCACACCAAATATTCAAAAAGTTGATGTGGCATACGTCAATCAGAAGCACATGAAAGTTAGATGCTTATATGCAAGCATACAAACTACAAATTGTACAATCTTGGAAATGTACTAGCATTCACATGGTAGTGTGATGGTGTACTAGGCTTTGGGCAATCACATGGCCACAGTAACACAACGTAGTAGTTGAATATGCTTCTGCAGGAGTGTCATATATCATGGAGTTGTGCAACTCATTTCAGCAATTAAGCACTACAGCTGGTAGTTCTTATTTCATATAATTTGCAATGTCTATGGATGCATAAGAGGGTATTAGCTCGGGAGTCGTACGCAATGGCCAAATAAATGCCTGGATACGAGAGACGATCGGAGAAATAGAATCGACGACATCAATGATTTGGGTGGAAATTGCTCGCGTTGCCAACGAGTTCGCGTATGTTGACAGGACTCCGTTTCACATATCCGCATTGACTGGTAGCATGTGGATGTAGGAGATGCTTCGAGGAAGGAATGAAGCATTTCAGCGAAATTTTCAGATGTCACAAGAGGTGTTCTTGATGTTGTGCAAGACATTAGTTGAGGATTGCGGCCTCCTAGTACCACAGCGTCTCCATGGTGTAGACGTAGTTGAGAGTGTCAGCATGTTCATATTCGTGTTACGGGGCTTCACAAGTTGGGACATAGAAGACCGTTTTCAACACTCGGGGAAACAGTCTGGCGTCATGTAATGCTAGTTCTTAAAGCGATGAAGTTGTTCACGAGAGCACAATGACGACCGACAAGGTCACAACACAGTAGACATCTGTACTTAGAGTCACGACGGAAATATTTCCCATTTAAAGTGAGGGTATTTATTTTTCGCACATTTAATTATGAATAGTAGCCACTTTCGGAAAGTAAGGCAAACTTTTTTTGAGTAGTAGCATTTCTCCTTCACATGATGTTGTGTGATTCTGCAGGACTGTATTGGCGCGCTTGACGGCATACATGTGAAGGCACATCTCCCGCCTCAGGAGGCACCGCCATATTTTGGCCGTAAAGGACGACACATGCAAAACATACTCGCAGCGTGTGATTTCGATTTGTGTTTTACTTTTATATCTTGCGGATGGGAGGGTAGTATGCATGAAAGCAGAGTTTTTAACAAAGTAACACAGGACCCAGCCAAACAATTCCCCATGCCAGAGGAAGGTTAGATGAATTACGGCTGGTTTCTTTGTTTGTATTAGTTGTGTGCATTTCATATTTGTAATCGACCACCATACTAATGCAAAATTATCGAAATACAACCAGGAAAATATTACCTTGTTGATGCGGGGTACAAGAACCAAAAAGGATTTTTGGCGCCATTTAAGGGATGCCTCTACCACCAGGAACAGTTTTGCGCAACTCGACGACCAAAAAATACAAACGAAATTTTCAACACGGTGCACTCGTCCTTACGGAGTGCAATTGAACGTACGTTTGGCGTATGTAAAGCGCGATGGGGATTCCTACATAACATGCCGCGATATGATTTCGGGAAAGTGTAGATGCTATTGGTTAGGGCTTCAATGGCAATACATAATTTTATACGCCGCAACTCGAGCGACGATGAAACATTCAACAAGGTTGCGAATGCAGAGAATTTTACATTCAACGACATGCCAAATGTTGATGGTCTTGGTGACGATGATGATGGTGAACCAGAGGGCGACGATGACGTACATATGAACGAAATGAGGAAATCAATACGGAATGAATTAGTGCGACTTTGGCGTGAACTTGGGTTGTAATCCTGTTCGGTCTGTACGAGGTGATGGCAAACGAAATAAATGTGTGAAACAGTTTAAAGTGTCAAAAAAATGTATGGTTCTGTTTGTAAGTTGCAGGTTCTTAAGGGCGTTTACCAGTTTGTAATGTGAAAATTACTTAATATAAGAGCGCAATTTGTTGGGAAAAATTAAGAAAGTAAATATGCCATTCAATTATAAAATAAAAATGATTAACAAAACTGTAATAATAATTTTTAAAAATTTGGTAGGGGTATTTTGGTCATTTGCAATAATTGTTTGGATAATTTGGTAAATGTTTGTATAAAAAAAATAATACGTTTACTAATAAACTTGTAATAATACAAAAAATAAATTCCTAAAAATGAGAATAATAAATTTGTAATAATAAAAAATATTTGGTAAATTTTGGAAATTGTAATAATAATAAAAATAAATTAAAATTTTTTGGAACATTGTAATTAATTAATTCAAAAAGTGTTGACATGCAAAAGGGCAAAATCGTAAATTTCATTAAAAATGTAAGGATATTTTGGTCATTTTAGAGTGATGTGACACTTTTAAAAAATATTAAACCAAAAATCAAAAAAATCAATTTTTTACCAACTTCGTAAATCACCTTATATGAGGCCCACCACAGTTAAATAGTCAAGGTAAGACTAACAAAACGGTAGCAATACCTTAAATTTTAAGATAGTTTTTGGTAGAGTTTTAAAATTATAATTTGATAATCAAGTTGTATTTTATATTTGTGAGTTTTGAAATTATGATTTGAAAAGAGAAAATTTATTTGATTATGAGTTTTGAAAAAAAGTTTTAAATTAAGTTTTGAATTTTTGATGTGACATATGAAGTGAGAAAATTTGTTTGGTTATTAATTTTGAAAAGAGTTTTCAAAACTTAATTGAAAAACTTATAACTCATAACCAAACACATAACTCAAAACTCTATTGAAAATTCTATTCAAAACTTATAACCAAACTTTTTTTAAAATTCAATTCAAAAAAATAATTTGTCATTTTGATCTAAAAAATAGTTTTTATATTTAAAAAATATCAAAATCAAATATATTTTTTTTTCCCTACCAAATAACAAGTGGTGATTGGCAATTGCTAAAAAAAATTAAAAAAGTACTGTTCCGGTCAACTGGCTAGACGTTAGAGAGAATGACCGGGTAGACTCAAAATGCAAAAAATTCTCTGCTCTCCAAACATGATCTGAAAATGAGTTTTGGAATGTGACATTGGAATCAATTTTTAAAAATTTCAACTAAATGAGGTATTGAAATATGCACTGGAATCATATTTCTAGAGCTCTTCCAAACACAGCCTAAATCTCTTTATCCTCCTCTCTCTTTAGTTTTATTATATATTTCGAGGAAACTAAGTTTAGCATTGGAGAGGGTTGGGCCAGCACCACACTTGTCTCTCTTGTTTTGTGGAGGTCATGTTAGAATAATTTTTTGTGTAAAATAAATAATTTGAAACCAAATCAAACAAATAAAAGTAAATTATTTACAAAATTTATTTACCGAAATAAAAAAGTACAAAATTGATCAAGTCAAGTATGTGACACTATATCCTTAAGATAGATTCACCCCGTTTCGGTGCTTACGAATAAATGACGTTTATCTCCCAAGATACAATGATCTACACAAATTGTAATAGCACTCCAAATAATCTGTACGGCGAATTAGAACCCATGTCTTATACTCTTAGAATTTTTTCTAAAAACTAGTATGAAGAATAATGCAAAGAGAGAACAAAATGAGAAAGGAATTGAATTTTCTGGATATGAAATTCTGCTGGAAGAGGGTATCTATTTAGAGGTAGATTGGTGACTATTGGGAAAGACCCAAACAAGTATGAATTTGAAATGAACAGATACAAATTCAAATTGAACAAATATGGTTCAAACTAAACAGGTACGAAAAGAAATTGAACCTGTTTGGTGCACAGCTTGGTGCATAGTTTGAATCTGTTTGGAAATTGGACCAAAGGGGCACTGTTTTGGAAAGAAAAATTGAATTCAAATTTGGCACAAATTTTGAATTAATTTCATTCAAAAAAAATAATTTTCCCGCAAGAATTTCTAGAAAAAATTCAAACAAATTTTGTCCAAAAAATTAATGTAAGGACCCAACCCACAACCCGCACCCGACTCGGCCAGATAGCGGTGGTGTATGATGGTTTGAGCCAAAGCTCACTTTGTCCATAACTCTTCTCTTCTACAAACTTGGGGTGCTCCTTGAGGCCCAACCCAAGTATTCTCACCTAGAACTTATATACACACATAAGTTTTCTTAAGTTTCAATGTGGGACAATCTATTTCAAGGAAACTCATATTTTACTTCTTTACTTGTCCATTCCACGAATTCGAAAACAATGTCAATTTCTCATTCACTTATAAATAGTTTTGACAAATCATCTTCACTGTATAACTTGCCATGCGGCAAGGAACATGTCACCTCTTGGACCTACTCCAAAAGACGTGTGGGCCCTACTCAAATTTGGACTCAAAATTGACCAAAAATAAATTTATAAAAAATCATAATTCCAACAAGCCATGAGATCAAGATCGAACATGATGGATTTCAACGTCATTACTAAATAATAAAAATAATTTTCAAATTAAACTATTTCGCATCCTCAAAATTATAGTACGGGCACCGCCCAAATTATTTATATAACAAAATTTTAAAATAAATTTTGTCAATTATTAATTTCTTGTGTTTAATATTGGTATTATATATATTATGTGGTAGTTTGGGATGATCTAAATAAGTATATTTTTTAACTTTTTATGAAATCTGAATTGGATATGAATTGAATTTGAAGTGATATAATAGAAAATTGATGTGATTTAAATAAGATTTTAACTTTTTAACTTTTTAAAATTGTAACAAACAAGACCAAACACCCCATTTTGGTAAAGCCAATATCAATCACAATTTCGAATGTCTAAAATGTTTTAACAAAAAAAGAGGAGTCAGTCATTCCCAGCCGCAGATCACTTTCTTGAAGGTTTTGGGCCATGATTATGGACAAACTTGTCTTCCGCGTCGAGGGATTCTATTTCACTCAAAAAAATGTTTAAGTGAATTTAATTTTTTAAGTATATTTTATTAAATTATTTAGAGTTATAATTTATTTTTAGTACACCTTATTTATTTTTCAAATTACCCTTTTGAGGTACACTCAAATAAAACAAATAAAAAAATTTAAATTATTTTTAAAAAACCTTTTTATTTTGTTTACATACATACATAGAACACGATTAGAAAACTCGGTATCAACGAAGGAGGACGGTGAAGGAGAAAGAAAACGATAATGGAGGATAACGAATATTCAATCTTTTTTTTGTCATTATTGTTCGGACTTTTAGTACTGAACAAAATGAATTTATTTGGACTTCTAGAATTAAACAAATAATTCACTTTGTTTAGTTATACACTGCTGAACAAAGTGATATTATTCGATTCTGTAAGTCTGAAAAATAATAACGAAAAACAGGTTGAATATTATCTTTTATGTATAAAAAAAATATAGAAATCAATAATTGTATTTTGATAGTTATGTGAATACTGACCTCTTCTTTGATGGGTTGCTTTAAAAAGCTATTTTGATTATACTCTCATCTATTGTTTGATTTTGTTCAAATTTTTTTCTATTTACAACTAATAATATAATAAAAAATAATGATGCTAATGATAATGGTAAGTTTTGGTGGGGTTGGATTGGAGTTTTGGAGTGAGGAAGAAGAAAAAGAGAAAATAATTAAAACTTGGGAAAAAAAATGAAGAGATTTGAATACGAAGAATACGTATAATTGATTAAGATGTATTATGAAAAAAAAATTATTTTAATATTTAATATGTATTGTCGTTATTAATAAATTTCCATTAGAGTATAATAAGAATTAAAATTTTAAAATTTGAGTTGGATGTAGTGAGATAATTTTTGGATTCAAATGGGATGGCCCCTATGCGTCTGCACGGTAGCAAGTCTAATTTCGGCCCACGTAGAATTAGCGTTTGTGGGCTTTCCTTTTCTTCTTTGCAAGCAGCCAACGATGTAGGACATGGGCTGGGCTGCATTCCCAATTCTCGGGGCAGCACAGATTTGATTTTGCTTCATAATTAGACGATTTGAGCAACTGAAAAAAAAAAAAAAAAAAAAAAAAAAAAAAAAAAAAAATTGAAAAATGAAAAATGAAATTTTTTTTAACCAGAAATCGTGAACCTATTCAATTTCATCATTTGAAACTTGTTTAAATTCATTTGAATCCATAAACACGTTATGAATGAATATGTATCTTACTCTTCATTTAAAATTAAGTTGAAATGAAAGTATATGAATACTGAATCCACCACTACTATCTTGTCTTGGATCACCTCCTCCTCCTCCACAACCACCACCACTCCTCACCCACCAGCACCACCTCCATTTGTGGGTTCATTTTCATTATATTTGGTTAGAATATGATATACTATGGGATAAAAAAGAGTGATTATTTTTACCGTTAGATGAAAGATTATTCATATCCTACAGGGGGAGATGTGCAATACTATACAATAGTATTATATACTTTCGGGGACATAATATCACCAAATTTCATATCCGGCAATCAAATAAAGGATACAAAATAAATAAATAAATAAATAAATAAGAACCACATATTTTTCTTGAAAAATTGCAAATTAATGGGATAGTGAAAAAATTTACATTTTTATAGTGATATAAATTTTCTCTGTGTATAATGCAAATCCTTTTTGTGTATCAGAGTTACACTAAAAAAGATTCTATCTATTATGCAATTATTTTTCTACAGTCTCACTAATTTATAGTTTCTCTATTTTTCTTTATTCCTTATATCTAAGTTGAAGTGGGTATATAACCCAATCACACAGAACCATACGGTGCATAAATTCTGATTGAGTATTTGCTTTTATTTTATTTTTTTTGTTTTTGTTTGTTATGTTGTTCAAATTGTGAAATTAAATAAATAGATTTATGAAGAAATCAAAATTATATACCAAGAACATATGCTGATAATTACAACTAAATTTCAACAGAAATACATAAAACAATAAAATGATGAAGAAACCAAACCGAAACCTGCATGGTAACAGTTTTTTTAAAACAGATTTCGCCGCCTCACGGGTCGAGTGCTTGAAGAATCCTGGCGTTTGTCTCCTAGGATACGACGGTCAAAAACCAGCTACGGCAGAAACACTCTCTGTCTAGCTTAGTGAACAAAAACAATGGCAGCACTCTCTCACAGTAGGAACTTTCTGGCAAACTGACTTGTAAAATGGAAGTAAAAATTTCTATATTGAGACTTGGCAGGAGGGTCTCAATTTATATATGTATAGGGGAGAGAGGAAGAGCCACTAGCCTTTATGGCTGGTCATTAAAGCCCCATTAACCAGGATCCATAACCCCTTTCCAGAAAGATGAAAAGTTTGGATGCCCAATGGGTTCACACCCTTTAGCCAAGAAAAATGATTTAAATATCCTTAAAATCCCGTACATGAATCTAACATCATGAGGCAATTTCTTGGCAATTTCTTATTCAAGTCTTAATGACTTTTGGGCTACTTGGACCCAACACAATAAATGGTTGGGACCTACTTTAATATTTAATTAAAGTCACCATACTTTAATATTAAATTAAAGTCACCAAAAATCATTTTTTTCAACAATTCCCAACATGAATAAAAATTGACCGAATGACTCAACAAACGGACACCGTTCAACAATAATGACTCGGAGAGAGAGTACAACGAACTAACCCCGACATCAGAGAAGGTAGTTTTTGGCTTTGAATCTTTCCCAGTGAAAACCTATCGAGTTTACTGGCTGATCAGTGAATATGATATCTTGAACTGCTCTGCCGTTTATGTAAATTGAGACAATAGATCTCACATGGGAATTACTCCTACCACCATTTTGTTCTCACTGGTGTGCCCTGTATGGCCATGGGCAATAGCCTGGTTCAGCGAGTGGTTTCAAAGAATCTTGGCCTGCCCAATTCTTCTAGAAGCGGCCCCACTTCAAACTCACATACGTGACTCTACTTTAGTATCCTGTTATACTTAGCTCAACAACTTAACACACTAGTCATTAAAAGCTCAGCTTAACCTCTACACTTGCAGGTATCACTGATAGAAGGAATGGCTGGAGGTTTAACTTCTTCAGTGACATACCACCGTTATACGCAATTAGGTTGTCCTATTGAACCTAGATCTTGGGATCTCCAGTCAACTATGTTGGGTTTTCATTCCGGTAACTTCCAAAGGCCTCAACCCCATTCTTTTTTACGACGTTTTGACTAACACTCGATTTAATCCTTTGGTTAGCGGATCTGCAATGTTGTCCTTAGACTTTACATAGTCTAAAGAGACAACTCCATTCGAAAGTAGTTGTCGTATGGAATTATGTCTACGACGGATATGTCTGGACTTTCCATTATACATATTACTCTGTGCCCTACCAATTGCAGATTGACTATCACAATAAATACAAATAGCTAGCACAGGTTTAGACCAACGTGGAATATCTTCAATGAAATGGCGAAGCCATTCAGCTTCATCCATTGCTTTATCCAAAGCAATAAACTCTAATTCCATCGTTGATCTAGATATACACGTTTATATATGTTAGTTAGCATTTCCTCATAAAAAGAGACGAAAATTTTCCTTAGTGGATTCATTTTCTCACAAATCTTCTTGTTTTGGGTATTTTGCCTTAAAATCTGTTTTAACCTTGTTGTTCAAATTGTGAAATTAAATAAATAGATTTATAAAGAAATCAAAAGTATATACCAAGAACATATGCTGATAATTACAATTAAATTTCAATAGAAATACACAAAACAATAAAATGATAAAGAAACCAAACCGAAGCCTACACAGTAGCAGTTTCCTTAAAACAGATTTTGCCGCCTCACGAGTCGAGTGCTTGAGGAATCCCGGCGTCTGTCTCCCTGGATACAACGGTCAAAAACCAGCTACGGCAGAAGCACTCTCTGTCTAGCTTAGCGAACAAAAACAGTGGCAGCACTCTCTCACAGTAGGAACTTTCTAACAAACTGACTTGTAAAATGGAAGTAAAAATTTTTATATTGAGACTTGACAGAAGGGTCTTAATTTATACATGTATAGGGGAGAGAGGAAGAGCCACCAGCTTTTATGGCTGGTCATTAAAGCCCCATTAACCAGGATCCATAACTCCTTTCCAGAAAGATGAAAAGTTTGGATGCCCAATGGGTTCACACCCTTTAACCAAGAAAAAAGATTTAAATACCCTTAAAATCCCATACATGAATCTAACATCATGAAGCAATTTCTTGACAATTTCTTATTCAATTCTCAATGGTTTTTGGCCCACTTGAACCCAACACAGTAAATGGTTGGGACCTACTTTAATATTTAATTAAAGTCATCACACTTTAATATTAAATTAAAGTCACCAAAAATCATTTTTTCCAACATGTTAAATAGGGTTAATTACACTTTTCATCTTTATAGTTTGATTCAAAATCCACTTTAATTCTTATAGTTTTAATGTAAACAATTTGGTCTTTATACTTTAAGTCTAGTTTTAATTTGATCGTTTTATCTAAATTAATGGTTAAAATTAACAATTTTAAAATATTTGTCAATTTTTTAGTATTTCAATTTGATTATTTTGTCTAAATTCAAAGTTAAAATTAATGATTTTTAGGTACTTGTCAATTTTCTATAGTATATATGTTGACTAAATTAACAGAAATTTAGACGGAATGATCAAATTGAAATTGGACTTAAAGTATAAATTTCAAATTGAAAAATGTTTGAAACTTTCATAAAAGAGGACTCCCATGACCCCCATTGATGTGTTTAAATTTTTTTAAGAGTTATGTCTGATAATAACATGAAAAATTCAGATCATTTTAAAAATTATGAAATTGTGTTTTGTGGGTCTCTCTCGTCACTGATTTGGAAACTGATTTTTCTTAAACTTTTATCTGCCATTCGGAAAAAATAGGCAGACAAGTCAAGGCTGCTGAGATTTCTAATTCCCAGCCGCCAATATGTCTGTGAGTACTTGTCATTTTCTTGATTATTATGCTGTAATCATAAATACTTGGCTTTGAGAATATCCATTTTCTAACAAGTTGCATTAAAAACAGAAAGGTGTCAAACTCAAAAGCAGCTAACTTGCCTAACTCAATTTCGATTTTTATTGGTCCTTTTCGGTTTGGCCGAATTATGTACCTAGTTAGACAGTGTCGCTTAATTGTCGAATGTACGTTTTTGTGTTGGGCTCCAAAAGGGCATGATTTTCCGATTATTAAAAAAAAAAAAAAAACTCAAAAACAGAATAAAATAAAATTGTTGTAAAAAATGGGTGCTCCCTTCCTAACACTCACTATTAGAAAAAATACTTTCTGTGACGAACATGTTTTGTCGTGAAAAGTATCATATTTGGTCGCTAAAACCTTTTCGCGACCAAAATATGTTGGTTGCGAGTTGGTCGCTAAAGTCTCGTCACAGATAGTTTTCTGCGACCAAAAAAACCTTTGGTCGCCAAAAGTCAGAGCCTTGACCCAAAAAAATAATTCTTTTGTGCTCCCTGGGACTTGAACTCCTAACCAAAGAGTCACCATACACCCAATCCACTCTGCCAATAACATACTTCTTGTTCATATTTGACAAAAAAATATATAACCCATAAAAATTGGGTTATATATTATTTTATAAAACTTTTAATGCCTAAATAGAAAAATAGCATGTAATTACTGTAGTATCATTTTTTTTTAAAATTTATCTCGCCATAACTTTCCGCGACCAACTTTTTTTTTTGGTCGCCAAAGGGTAATCTTCCGTGACAAAAAAAGCCTCTGGTCGCCAGTAGTAGACTTTTCGCGACCAACTTTTTTTTTTTGGTTGCCAAAAGGTGATCTTCCGCAACCAAAAAAGCCTTTGGTCGCCAATATCATACTTTCCGCGACCAACTTTTTTTTTTGGTCGTCAAAGGGTAATCTTCCGCGACCAAAAAAGCCTTTGGTCGCCAATAGTATACTTTCTGCGACCAACTTTTTTTTTTGGTCGCCAAAGGGTATACTTTCCGTGACCAACTTTTTTTTTGGTCGCCAAAAGGTGATCTTCAGCGACCAAAAAAGCCTTTGGTCGCCAATGGTATGCTTTTCGCGACCAACTTTTTTTTTGGTCGCTAAAAGGTGATTTTTCGCGACCAAAAAATTGTGGTCGCCAAAAGTTAAATTTTAATCACAAAAAATAAATTATTTGCGACTAAAAAAAATAAATGGTCGACACAAAAGTATTTTTTGTTATAGTGACTTCCTACGGTGCGTGGACGAAAGGAAATGAATAATGCTAACTTTATCTTTTCAACTCCATTAATTTTGTAATTATTATTTTTATATTGTCATTATATCAATGTTTTAAATTGATGCATGTGATATTCCTGATAAAAATGTGCATGTGCAAAGTAAAATAGAATAAATAATGCCGCCTATGTTTTTATGTCAGCTGACCAAAGTGGAATTGGTCTGCTGCGTCACTCTAAACACTTGAACCCATATCTTGGACTGCCAATAGGAATCTTCCAATAACTAGCACACTCTCCCCTTGAAGATTCTTTATTTAGTTTTTGTTTAATTCTTTCATTTGAAAATGGTGATGAGAAAATTTACAGATAATGCCTTGACCACCTCATTCATGTTGATTTTTTTTTTTTTAAATATTTAATTTTCCAACCTCACGTTTCTTAAGGAAGCTTGAAGACACAAAACATAGGCTTGAGAAGAAAATTTTAGAAGAAAATGAATTTGAAAACAAGAAACTCCTTCACCATATCAAAATCACCATGGCAAAGAGACAGAAGATCAAATCTGTGGTTATACCTGATTTGTTTCTGTCTATTTTGTTTTAGAGAAAATTGAAAAAATACAAGTTAATTAAAACTAATAAAAAATATTCATAAATTTCATTGAATATTAGTCTTAAGGAACATAGTCTAGTCAACCAAACATTAATTAAGAAAATTGATAACTCCCACAAGGCATTTGACTGAGAAAATCAAGATACATTCACCTAATAAATTATGGGATGGACCTAGGGATGTGATTGAGACGGCATAATTTTAAGTTTCAAGAACCTCTTTATGTAATATTAATTTAAGAATATTTTCAAATTATTCATTACCAGGCTAAACAATATTGCAAATATTATGCTAGAAAATTAGTTGTTTCTCATATAATATTAGGCACGTGATGTGAGTATACCAGACGGATTTGGTTTGTGAAGCATTAATTGAGGTAAGAATTTGGATCACGGGGATTTGCTGATGATGATTTGTGAATTAATTAACTTGTACTTCTTTTAATGGGAGTTTTTTTTTTGATAAATTCACTTTTTAAGAGTTTTATTTCATTCAACTCATATTCTTTTTTACTATTCCATTAGACCCTGTTTGAGATAAGAAGACCAACACCCTTTTCATCTACTTGTGTTCTATTTAGTTCACATTATTTTCTTATGTTTCAATAAGTCCTATAGGTGACATAATTACCAAAATACCCCTAATGTGAATGTTCACACCGTCAATGTGAATGTTCATATCGTCAATGTGTAGGGGCCCGGCCCATGTCGATCCTCGTGGGTGCTAAGAAAAATTCGAGTCGGGCCGGGGCGGGCCCGGCCCGACGACAATGTGAATATTTACATTGACATGTTAACATTCACATTAATAGGAGTGTAAAATTGGCCCACGTCCCATGGCGGCGCGAAACCCGCCCAGGGCCCATGGGCGGCCCGGGACGAGCCTGGTCCGGCCCATTGACAATGTGAATATTCACATTGACATGTTAACATTCACATTGATAAGAGTACAAAATTGGCCCGCAGCCCATGGGCGGCCAAAAGCCCGCCCGCAGCCCGGGACGGGCCCGGCCCGGCCCGTTGACAATGTGAATATTTACATTGACATGTTAACATTCACATTGATAGGAGTATAAAATTAGCCCGCGCCTCGTGGCTGCCCGAAACCCGCTCATGGCCCGTGGGTGGCCTGGGGCTGGCCCGACCCGGCCTGTTGACAATGTGAATATTCACATTGATAAGAGTATAAAATTGGCCAGCGGCCTAGGACGGGCCCGACCCGGCCCATTGACAATGTGAATATTCACATTGACATGTTAACATTCACATTGATAAGAGTGTAAAATTAACCCGTAGCCCGTGGGCTGCCCGAAACCCGATCGCAGCCCAAGGCGGACTTGGCCCGACCCGTGACAATGTAAATATTCACATTGACATGTTAACATTAACATTGATAGGAATGTAAAATTTGTCCGCTGCCCGAAGCTTGCCCGCTGGCCGGGGTAGGCCCGGCCCGTTGACAATGTGAATATTTACATTGACATGTTAACATGCACATTGATAGGAATGTAGAATTGGCCCGCGGCCCGTGGACTGCCCGAAGCCCGCCCACAGCCCGAGGCAAGCTCGTTTGGGTCCGGGCCCGAGCATGTCCGAGACCCTAGGCTAGGGCCTAGGCCATCACTTTGACGCCTGGCCCGACCCATCAGCCCGCTTAAGGCCCATTCAAGGCTCGGTCCAAGGCCCAGCCCGCCCGAGGCGCAATGTCTTTTTTTGTGGAAAATAATAAAATTTTGGTAGAAAAAATTAAAAAGAATTAAAAAAAAATGGCCAGGCCCTCCCAAGCCGGACCTAAGCTCGAGGCTAGGCCCACCGGCCCAACCCGAGGCTCGATCCATCGACCAGTCCAAAGCCCGAATACCCTTGTGTCAGGGCTAGGGCATAGGCCTAATTTTTTGGCTCGTGGGCTGGCTCGGATTTTTTCAGACACCCACGAGGCTTGATATGGGGTGGCCCGGGCCTCTACGCATTGATGATATGAATATTCACATTGACGATGTGAACATTCACATTATGAGAATTTTGGTAATAATGTCTCCCATAGGACTTATTGAAACATAAGAAAATAATGTGGACTAAATAGAATATAAGTAGATGAAAATGGTATTTTGGTCTTCTTACCTCAAATAGGACTTAATGGAATAGTAAAAAAGAATGTAGGCTGCCCGAAGCCCGCCCGCGGCTCGAAAAAGGCTCGTTTGGGCTCGGGCTCGAGCTCGAGCCTAGTCCGAGACCTTAGGCTAGGGCCTGAGCCATCACTTTGAAGCCCGGCCTGGTCCATCGACCCAGTTAAGGCCCATTCAAGGCTTAGTCCGAGGCCCAGCCCGCGCCGATGCCTAGTGTCTTTTTTTGTGAAAAATAATAAAATTTTGGTAGAAAAAATTAAAAAGAATTAAAAAAAAATGGGTAGGCCCGCCCAAGCTCGACCCAAGCTTGAGGCTAGGTCCAGGCCTATTGGTCCGACCCGAGGCTCGACCCACCGGCTCGGGCATGAACCCAAACGAGCTTGTCCCGGGCCGTGGGTAGGCTTCGGACAACCCACGGGCCGCGGGCTAATTCTACATTCCTATCAATGTGCATGTTAACATGTCAATGTGAATATTCACATTGTCAACGGGCCGGGCCGGGCCTACCTCGGGCCGCAGTCAAGCTTCAGGCAGCGGGCAAATTTCACACTCCTATTAATGTTGATGTTAACATGTCAATGTGAATATTCACAATGTCACGGGTCGGGTTGCGGTCGGGTTTCGAGCTACCCACGGGCTTCGGGTCGCCCACGGGCTGCGGGCCAATTTTACACTCTTATCAATGTGAATGTTAACATGTCAATGTGAATATTCACATTGTCAATGAGCCGGGTCGGGCCCGCCCTGGGCCGCTGGCCAATTTTATACTCTTATCATGTGAATGTTAACATGTCAATGTGAATATTCACATTGTTAACAGGCTGGGCCGGGCCTGCCTCGGGCCGCCCACGGACCTTGGGCAAGTTTCGGGCAGCCACGGGGCACGGGCTAATTTTATACTCCTATTAATGTGAATGTTAACATGTCAATGTGAATATTCACATTGTTAACGGGCCGGGCCGGGCTGGCCCCGGACCGCAGGGGGGCTTTTGGCCGCCCATAGGCCGCGAGCCAATTTTATATTCTTATCAATGTGAATGTTAACATGTCAATGTGAATATTCACATTGTCAACGGGTCGGACCGAGCCCACCCTGGGCCGCCGGCGGGTTTCGCGTCGCCACGGGACGCGAACCAATTTTATACTCCTATTAATGTGAATGTTAACATGTTAATGTGAATATTCACATTGTCAACGGGCGCCCTAGCTCGCGGGCTGGTTTCGGGTCGTCCACGGGCCATTTTTACATTCCTACCAGTGTGAATTTTAAAATATGAATGTTCACATCATAAAATCGCTAACCGTTCAAAAAATATTTATAAGGGTATCAAAATTAAATATAAGGGCATAAGTGTCCAAGAAAATAGTGTAAATCAAGAAAAAGGACTTTATGGAATAAAACTATACATACATTGGACTAAATGGGTTAAAAAATTCCTTCATGGACTTCTTGAGTTAAAACACTTCTAAATAAAATTTATCAATAAAAATCCCTTCAATTTTTTCTGACATTATAATAGCCATCCAGTCTCATACTCACATCAAGTGCCTAATTTTATACAAGAAATGCTACAAAATGTGAATTTTTTGTTCAGAAGTGAACATTTTTAACCTAACTATTGATTTCTAGCAACAGTATCTTACTAGCCTTTTTTTAAAAAAATTTTATTATATTTTTAAGGGGCTTTAATAGATTATATGAGAAATGTTATTATTAGGATAAATTATTAGTAGGTCATAATAATTGGATTTAATTTTCATTAAGTTTTTTAATTCGTCGCTGAAAGTTGATCCTATCAAAATCGTCACTAAAAAAAGGCTTTTTTGTGATAATTTTTTGAATCTGTTGCTAAAAATTGATGATGTTTTTTATTGCATTTTTTTAAAAATTGTCACTAATAATTAATAATAAGTGATTTTTTTTATGATAAAATTTGTAAATTGTCTCTAAAAATTAATAATTAGTAACTTATATATATATATATATATATATAAACGCTGCTAATTATAACAAGATTTATTGAATAATAAATCTATTTATTAAAACCTTATGTAAGTCCTCATTAGGGGTGTACATGGTTTGGATTGGTTCGGTTCGGTTCTGAGAAAATTCAAGAACCAAATCGATCCTAACGGTTCTGTAATTTTGAGAACTAGACCAGACTATTACACTTGTAAAATCGGACCAGAACTAAATTGAAATAACGGTTCGGTTACAGCTTGGTTCACGATTTCAAAATTTTTTATTTATAAGAATAAATTATTAATATTAGCAAAATAATTACTCAAACTGATTATATTTAGGAAAAATTACCCAAAAATCCTATCCTAGGAAAAGTTAAACCATTTAGTCCTTTAAGTTTTTTTGTATACCATTTAGTCCTAATGTATTGCCAGATTTTTGAGGGTGTGATTTGATTCCATTTTATTTTGCATCAATACCCTTTTGAGGGTATGATTTCTCTCTCTCTGCAACTATTCATCAATGGCGAAAGAGAGACCTCAACTCATTCAGATTCTCTTCACACAATCCCAATTCTTTAATCTTTCTATCAGTCTCTGCAATTCAACTCTCTCCAATTCAAATTCGGTAGACAAATTTCCTCTCTATTGTTTAATATAATTTCAATTCCATTCGTCTCATGCAAATCTCTGTAATCCCTAGTTTTTCCATTTCAAGATTACTCTTTTGTTGATTCTTTCGATTCATTTGATGTAAATGCTTGTATTCAAATCTATTGGTTTTGTGGTTATACATGTATGCTTAGATCGATTTTCTGAACTGTTTTGTGTATGTATAAAAATGACCAAAATAAAAACTGTTTTCTCACGGACATGAACATCATCAATGGCAGAGACCTCGACGGCGATGGCGAGCATCAACAATCGCAGTCCGATCTCTTGGAAGATGCCTCCTCAATCATCTCATCCATCTTCGAAGCTCCGAACCCTAACCCTAACAATCCCAATCTCTCTGATTCTCTCTCTCAAATCGTAATCAAATGTATAAGGAAACAACATTGAAAATGGTATTGATGTAAAAAGAAATGGAATCAAATCACACCCCAAAAAAATCTACGGACTCAACAATTTTTGATGACGTTCGAATGGTTAATGATGATGTTCGAATGTTCAAATGTTTGATGATGTTTACAATTTTTTTTGATGATGTTTGATGATGTTTTGTTCATGATGTTTGATGATGTTGATGATGTTCACGTTTTTTTTGATGATGTTTTGTTGATGTTTGATGTTTGTTGATGTTTTAATGTTTGATGTTTTTTATTATGTTTTGTTGATGTTTGTTTGGAGGGAAAACAAACATCTACAAAGTTTTGGACATTTTAGTCAATATCACGTTGGGATTTTCCTCATTTACCCTTACTAAAAAGCATAAAAACATAGTGTAACACTGGTTATTTTGTCATTAACATTAGCTTGGGACTAATTGGATCATAAGATAAAACATAGGACCAAATGGGTCATAAGATAAAGATTTGAGATTTATTGGTGCATCACCCTTATATTTAACTCATAATAAAAACTAATAATATTAAGGCATTACTCAACATTATATATTTATATCATCCTAATATCATTAAAATTACAAAAAATCAATTAATAAAAATAAAACTTGATATGATAATATTAAATATTATATATATATATATTTATTGAATAATACTTATGCATGGTTCAAGGACTGCTGATTATTAAATATTATATATATATATATATCTTTTAAAATTCGGTTCGATTTGGTTTGAATCGTGATTTTTTTATAAAATTTATTAACTAAATCGTTTTTACGATTCTCAATATTCCTTGAACTAAAACCGAATCGGTTCTTAATAGAACCAAACCAAACTATACAATTCAATTTGATTCAATTCAAATTACCGATTTGAACGAATTTTTGAATTAGTAGTGATTGGTAGCTCGAATTTGAGCCCCCTGAATCTCCCCGAATTCAAAAAATGACGTCGTTTTTGATTTTTTTTTTTTTTTCCAAAAGAAGAAAATCAGAGGAAGAAGAAGGAGAAGAAGAAGAAGAAGAAGAAGAAGAAGAAGAAGAACTAGGGGGAGAGGGCCAACAAAATCGGGCTGAAGGCGGAGGAGGGGCCGGAGGCGGGGCTGCGACGGGCTGCTGCTGCGACGATCGGTCAATCGATCTGCCATCGATCGACGGCGACGGAGGCGAAGGAGGGGACCTCTCTCTCTATTCCCTCTTCTCTTTCTCTCTTTCGAGCTGTTTGAAGGATGATTTTGGAGGAAAAATCTTTATCTTTTTTGAATAGCCTTATTAAACCCATCAAATAAACCAAAATATTCATAAAATTTCATTCAATATTATTAAGGAAAAGAGCTTTATGCAGTCAATTATTAAGGAACAGAGCTTTATGCAGTCAATCGTACATTAATTAAAAAAGTGGTAATTCCCATAAGGGATCTTGAGGTGAGAAAATCGAGATTCATCCACCTCAACTCTGGGATGAACCTAGGTCAACCGTACATTAATTAAGAAAAGTAGTAAATCCCATAAAGGATCTTAAGGTGAGAAAATCGAGATTCATCCACCTCAACTCTCGGATGAACCTAGGTCAACCGTACATTAATTAAGAAAAGTAGTAAATCCCATAAGGGATCTTAAGGTGAGAAAATCGAGATTCATCCACCTCAACTCTTGAATGAACCTAGGGGTGAGAGCGGGGTGGCAGAATTTAAGTCTTGTTAAGTAGAATTTTTTAAATATAATTTAAGAATAGTATTATATTTTGAATTTGTGAGTTTTAAAATTATAATTTAAGTGTGAAAATTTGTTTGGTGTATGAGTTTTGAATTGAATTGAGTGAAAATTTTTAATATGATATATGATATTTGATACAAAAACTTACAACTCATAACCAAACACACAACTCAAAATTCTATTAAAGCTCATAATTTTTTTTAAAAAGTTTTAAAAAATATTTTTTTGTTGAATATATAAAAATTAACATGTGTCAATTGTAAAAAGAAATAAAAAAAAAAATTGTACTGTTTCGATCAACCAATCGATCGACCGGTGGGACGACTAGTTAGTCCAAATTTTCTCACATTCGACCGAGTTTCAAAAGTGTGTGAAATTAATTTTTAAAAGCCACAACCAAACATCATATGCAAACTAAAAGCTAGAATCACAATTTCAAAGCTTTTCTAAACAGAGCCAGTGTTTAGTTGGCATGTATTAAAAAAAAGTATATTATATATATATATATATATATTTATTTATTTTGAGTCACATCTATTAATATTTTTTTTTAAATTTTTTTATCCACTTTTTATATTTTTTTATATATATTTATTTTTTTATAAAAAAATACGCTTATTTAAAACATTCCAAATCACTCCTTGTTTAAAAAATTGTTGTTATGTAATATCAATTTAAGAATATTTTTAAATTATTCATTAGCAGGTTAAATATGTGCAAATATTATAATTATTAAGCAGACAAATATGGCTCAAACATAGAATATGTTGTTTACTTTGATACTATTGGTAGAATTGTTTGATCATCGATTCACCTAAAAAATTAAAATGTTAAAGAGGGAATAATTTTACAATCAGGTTATATTTTGTAGGACAATCTTCACTGTATTTAAAAGGATTTAATTCTGTTGTGTACAAAACAACAACAAGAATAAAAGAAAAAGAGAAAAGGAGAGAATTTGTTTGATTACAAAAATTAAACCCGAAATAATAAATTATATAAATAAAAAACAGATTTTATTTTGTTACAAAAACAAAATTAAAATCTGAATAAATAAACAAATAAAAACAACACTGAAAGTAAATTAAATAACTTACTTGATTTAATTTTTTCGAATTATTTTTCTGATCAAGTCCAGTGTTTGACACTGTGTCCTTAAGACAGATTCGTCCTCTCCACGGTGCTTTCAGAATTCGGACGTCTATCTCCCAGGATGAAATGATCTACCACAAACAATAGCAGCACTACTAACTGTTTGCCTTACGAACACACTAAGTGTTTACACTCTTTCTTTCGGAAATAAAATGCAGCAAGATGAAGAATAGAAAACAGAAGTGAAATACGAAATTTCTGAATGAAAACATCAAATGAGGGTGGTCCTATTTATAGATGTGAAGGTGGCTCTTCATTTTGAATTAAACAGGTATGTAGCTCTTGGTTTTGAATTGAACAGGTATCATACCTGTTGGGTTTTGAATTCAAACAGATAGTAAAGGGCCCTGTTTGGGTGTGCATTAATTCCAGAACAGTTTATTTCTGTTTGAAACCGGGAAGGGCCCTGTTTGGGTGTGCACTAATTCCAAAAAACCGGGAAGGGCCCTAAATAAAATTAAATTCAAATGTTTTTTGGCCCAAAAAGATTAGAAGCCCAACCCGCCCGCCCGATCGACGGCGGCGGCGCTCGCGTGGTGATTTTTGGGTCCAATGGGTCTAGCCCATTTTGCCCATAACCTCTCCCTCTAAAACACTTGGGTACCCCTTGGGGCACACCCCAAGTATCTCACCCTAAGCCTTATAAACCCTTTCAAAACCTCCCACCAAATCAATGTGGGACAAGCCAATTTACAACCTTAAGAAATTTCCACCAAAACTCCATTTCCATGGAGCACACTTTGGCTTCAATTTCCCATTCACTCGGTAATGGTTTTGAGCAACCAAATATACCACGTGAATCACAACGCGGCATAGAACGCGTTACCACTTTGACCCGAGTAAATCGACACTCGGGGCCCACCTAAAAAATAGACCGAACTTAGGAAAAAATTCTGGTTTTATCCAGAATTTTATAACCATTCCAACATATTTCACCAATATAGCATTTTTAATCTACTCTTAATGACGTAAAAAGGAGAGAAAATAGATAGAGTGGGGTAAGTCTACCTCTTTACATGATCCATTCCATATCATTAGTAATAAATTGGTGATATCAAATTAATACTCCCAAGCATTTTTCATAATTTTATAATTTTTATATTCTAACCCATCTTGTGAAAAGTTTCTGAAAGGGTAGATAACAAGAAGGGTCATGAGGCTCACAGATAACGTTCTTTTATCAATTCTCTCTGTCTATGGTGATTTATGCTAAAATTAAAAATTTTAATTTGTGATGATTTGTGCTAAACTTGTATAATGAATATTTAAGTTTAAAGAATATTACACAAATTAACAAATCTTATAAAATGGGTCATGTTTTAAATTTAATTTTTTTATTGCATGATGCATCTGTTATTAATTTTTTTTCTATAAAATTTATTATTTCTTATAGCATTTTTTTCAAAAAATTTTTATACTTAATATTAACTACAAAGTTATTATTATTTTATATTACAATTTTTTTATAAAAAAATATTGTAATAAGTGCCCACTACCCAATCTAATAATAATAATAAGTGTCTATTAAATTAATTTCTTTGCTTGTGACACCCATGCGGATTGGGATCTTTTGTCCCAACCTTTATTGTTGCCGTGCGTCTTTTATAAAAATTCAAAGGAAAAATACAATTTAGTGTAGATTTAAAAAACATGTAGTAAATTTATAAACATTACTAATTAAGATTTTTAATTTTTTCATGTATTTGTAATTTTTTTTGCAAAAACACAATAGTAATTCTCTCAAAATTCAATTTTTAATCCGTTGATCACCTCTTCTCTCTTATTAAAAAAAATATTAACGTTGTGTTTGGTTGGACGATTTGAAAAAGAAAAAGAAAAAAGTAGGTGAAATATGAATAAAATATACCTATATTTCACCTAGTTTCACACACTTTTCCCTTTCAATTTCCAAATCTCTTCGCGTAAAAAAATTGTTCCTTCTCTCCTCCATAACCAAATAACACTACCAACTAAATAACGCTCTTTGTTTTCTCTCTCTTACTTTCTATGGGAGGAAAAATCATCATATAGGTTTGTTCCATTTTCTATGTGATATGTCCTTCCAGTTCTATTGGTTACATATCTACTATTTCTTATTTTTTTCTCCTATATATTATATAAAATAACCAATAGAATTGAAAGGGCACATAGGCCCCGTTTGGTAGAGCTGTGAGAAAGTGATTATAGCTTATAACTTAATAACTTATAACTTATAACTATGAACATAAGCTAATTTTTGACTTATAAATTAAGCTTCTCCTCCTCCACTCAAAGAATAAGTTGATTTTTGACTTCCAAAAAGTTATAAGCTGTATCGTTAAGCTGAACCAAACACATCAAAATAGCTTAAATTAAATTAAAAGCTGAAATAAGCCCTACCAAACAGAGCCATAACCTAGTTGGAATTCTTGAAAGGCATGATAACTCCTCCTATGGGAGGGATGAACCCTATTTTTCAGATAAAAATAACTTGCCATATATGCTTAAGAAGTAGATGCTAAGATATTATTTTGATGTGATGCAAATGACATAATATCACCGTTATATTAAAATTTGTCTTTTCGTGACAGATGAAAGAAAACAAAGAGAAGAAATGAAGGGGTTGCTATTGCAACTTTATGAAGGACACGTTGTAACATAGTAATGTGACAGGAGATGGGATCACGGGACAGGCATGTTGGATAGAAGATCTCAACCCCCCTTGCTTTATAACTCCTAGAATCCTGGATAGGAGACCAAAGAGCAGGGGATGAAACGGATGATTTTTTAGTCCGATTTTGTTTACTATATGAATAAATTATAATTTATGATTAATTTCAAATAGTAAAATTTACGATTTTAAATAAGATTAGTACACTAGTTGAATGAAAATTCATTATTTTAGACTAATCATAAATTATCAACGTGTGAACAAAACTAATTTTCATAGTTTTCATGTGAACACAATATAGATGATGCAAATCTGGAAGAACCTGCATGGCCAGTCCAGAACACTTCTATGACTTATTGTAAAAATAATTGTTTAGGGTTTGGTTGGAAACATACTTATTTAGCATACTTATTTTTTTTTTAATTTTATTTATAAGTCATATCACCTCTTTATTTTTTTACCTATCTTTTTGTAAAAAGTAAAAAGTTCACAACTTGCAATCATAATGATCAAGTTGTACTTGTATTGGCAGATTTGTCTCACTTATGAGAGCGAGATGAGCATCTTGGTTTTTTAGGTGTGCAAAACAAACAAAGCTGTTAGAGGCTTCTCGACCTAGATATTAGTTGTTGTGAGAGTATTTTGACCGTTAGATCAGTACTTGATCAAGGCATGCAGGAGTAGAGAAGAGAAGATTAGTTGTTATTGTGTGTGTATATGGTTTGCAGTCTTTTCCTCTATTTATAATATTGTGTGCGCTCTCCTTGGTTGTTATCCAATCACTCATTGGGTGTTATCAGACATCTTCAGAGGATTCATTTTTAAGGTATGTGTTTTTTTTTTGGTGATATAATTTTTCTTTTCTGATTTGCTTCTAAATTTGAGTTGGCTTAATTCTCTTTTGCCTTATGGGCTTCATGAGCATAAACTTGGGTTTTCTGGCTTGCTTGTCTATTTGCTTTTATGAAAAGAGAAAAGTTAGGGATCATGAAATTTTTTTCATGAAAATGATCATGAAAGATTTATGATCCTTGGATTTCCTTGATTAGTGTGTGGTGCTTTATTTTAAGTGTAATCCAAGGGTCACAAAGCTTTCATGATTATTTTTATGAAAATTTTTTCATGATACCTAACATTGCTGTTATGAAAAATTATTAGGTAATTTTAGAATACTATGTATTAGATGAGTGATTTTGTCTCAAAACTATTTAACAGAGATAAATTAGCTTTGTCTCTCCAGTAAAAT
The DNA here is from genome assembly GCF_055761805.1 of Camellia sinensis. Taxonomy (NCBI): domain Eukaryota; kingdom Viridiplantae; phylum Streptophyta; class Magnoliopsida; order Ericales; family Theaceae; genus Camellia; species Camellia sinensis. The sequence goes on from NC_138967.1 coordinate 176,023,007, forward strand.
TTTTCACTATATCAATAATTAGAACATAACATAGACAAATTCATGTCATATTCCGAAACTATTAAACTGCTTTTACTCACTAAATGGATTGTAACTCAAATCTTTGTTTTCTTGGTTGATAGTGATGGATAATTGATTTTAACGCAAAAGCTTTTGTCTAGTTGCACATGCTTAGATTAAAAAAAACGCACATTTCTTTGTCAAAGTTGCAAATGACATAACTTGAAAGAGATATTACATTTTGCCCTTAGATTTATCGGAAATTTCAATATACACCCTTTTAAAAAGAGTCTACTTATGTCATTTTCTTTCTTAGTTATGATTAATATAATTTTTTTTTCTTTAGTTATAATATTATTTTAGTTATAACTCATGAATTTTGTAATTATGTCTCACGTTGTGTTTAGTTATAACAATTTTTTTAATTATGACTCTGAAAATATGAAATTATTTTATTTTATTTTTTAAATTATAAGATGCATATGGTACACACCATTTGAAAGGAGTGTGTGTATCAAAGTGTTTCCCTAAATTTATAATTAGTTTTTTTTTTTTTTTTTTTGAACTCCAAATTCATAATTAGTTTATCCTTGTGCTTTTGACACTTTTATGATCCGACAATTAGTTTATTATTGCGCTTTTGACATTTTTATGATCCCACAATATTAGGTAAAGTGATACTTTATAAGATATGTTAGGTCTCATTTTAATTTAGGCCTCTTTGGGAATAGGTTTTTTTAGTATTTTTTTAATTTTTTAGCTAAAATATAATGTAAAAAAAATTAGTATATTTGAGATGATTTTTTTAGTTTTTTACGAAGAGAAAATAGAATATTTGACTTTTTGGTATATGTTGTTAGCTTTTTTATTTTTTTAGTGACTTTTTGACTTTTAAGTTAAAAAAGTTACTCCTCAAACGAGGTCTTAGTAATGATTATAGTTTATAATTATTTATTTACATATCATATTAAATATATTTATTTATTTTGCATAAAAATAAAAATAAACACCATAATTGAAATTACTATAACAAATTAAAGTTTCGAGACAAAAAATTGGAAACGAAATCTAAAAACGTTGCCAAAAATATCATTTTTAATTTCTAATATTTCTTGCAACAAATTTTTTACTTTTTGAGACTAAAATGTTTAGATCCTAAAACTCTCATATTTTTAAAATTTATTTTAGAAACCAAGTGAAAAGAGGTGGCCAGAAGTAGTGATCAATGATAATTGTTAACTATTATATTGAAGATAGAAAAGATATCAGAATATATAGACATCTTATATTTGATAAGTTTAATATCTTCAACATGTTGGAGGTGATGGATAAATGCGGTTGGCCACCTATAATGATTTCCGATAGTACAAAGGTGGTGGTGGAAGGTGATAGCTGCAAATGTTTTAAAAAATTGTTGTCTCTTTCTCTAAAGTTGCAAATGACAGGATCTAAAAGGGATATTGCATTTTGTCTTTAGATTTGTAATGAGTTTATTATAATTGTGCTTTTGGCACTTTTATGACCCACAATATTGGGTAAAGATGGGATCACCAAAACTTTTAGCTCACATTATATCTGCTGAATAAATCAAAAACAGAAGGCAAACACTTTAGGTTAAACAAAGAACAAGCGATAATGAAGATCAAATTTGTCAATTGGTGATTTGTTACTTTTTCTTATAAAACAGAGAAATTTTACATCATACATACAAATCATACCAATCAAGACCCATATCAGCAAATCCTCAATATCCAATGATACATCAAGCCAAAAAAACAAAACCCGCACTTCGCACCCAGTAATACTACGTGCACAGAAAAATTACCAAAAAATAAAATGCGACTCAAACTCAAATTTACAGTGTCACTTATTATGTGCACTTTTCTGTGTACATATCATTACTGTTATTTTGCTTGAATTCTTTCTCCTCTTTCCTTGAAGAGTTAGAACTATCCTCTATGCTTCTAATCTCCTTGATCCATGGACTGTAAATGTTCGTAAAAAACGCCCAAAATGTTAGAAAATGTCACAATTCCAACCAAGCTACAATCCTCTTCAATGACCCAAACATAATTAACCCGGTGAGCGATCGCTTGGATCATCACTGCCACTAAAGAACTCCATGGATGGCACACTATAGCCTCTGACCTCCTCACCATCCTCGCGGAGTAGCTACTTGACCTATTGTACCTTCCTGACCTTGGCAATGGCGTGGTTGGGGACAATGACTCCTCATCAGAGGATGAAGAGGAGCTAGAAGAAATGTTGGAGGAGATAATGAAATCCTCCAACATTCCTTCCAAGTTCATCTCCTTCAACCTCGCCTTCACGACCCTCACAATCTCCTCTGGGGGACCACCGCAGTCTATATAGGCCATTAGGTCCCCTGAAGAGAGGGTCGTGATAGCAGCTGCGACGGTCTCGTCACAGCAGGCGAGGGTGAAGGGAGATATCTCGCCGATCAAAGTTCCGTTGTCGTCGTCTATGACTGCTACGGAAGTTTGCTCAGCGAGGGAACACGAAATGGCTCCGATTGTCGAGGCGGCCGTGGAGTGGTACCTAGTGGCTAAGAATTCGGTGTTGATGATGTCAAGCGCGGCAATGGAGAGCGCTGGAACGGGGGAAAAGAGGCCGATTGAACTGAGGAGGAATCTAATCACATCTTCTTGGGTTAACCAACAGAATTCACGGCCATTATGAGATGTGGGAATGATTAATGATTTTTGAAGTTTTCTTCTTGAATTGGTCTTTATTGGTACAACAAGATTTTGAGCACCTTGGAGGATGAGATCAATGGCTTCCAATAAACTGCAAAACAACAATGGAACAGGGGTTCTCAGTTTAATTTGCCAAATATACATTAAAATTCACTTATTTGTTGCAATCTTTCTTGAATTTAGAGATTCTAAGTCATCCAACAAAAAATGAAAGAACATACTAGCTGCAAATCAAGGTTAAAAATTTCAGCAATAGTAAAATATATTCACCAAAATGTCTAGAATCGATACACAAGTTTAAATGTACACTACATATTCAAATTCTTTCTTTTCATTTTTTACATACTATTTTTTTAAGGTTGAGCTTCTCTTTGATCCTCTAAGCATATCATGGTTTCACCTTGATGATCTGATTTGTCGAATTAAATTAGTAAAGTTTGTAATGAGTCCAGAGAGTTGAGACTGACCAATCAGCCCAACCCTTTCTTTAAACCTTTTTAAAGATCCATGTATTTCTGAAGAATTTCATAATATTTCCATTCTTTAAAGGATTAATAAATTAAAGCTCCAATGAAGTTGTTACAAAAATTTAAACAATTTTCAGTAAAAAATAAGTAAAATACAGAGAGGCAAGTCAGTCAAACAAACATTAAACAACTCGGAAACTCCTCCATTAAAGCTCTAAGATGAAAAAACAAAGAAATTTATGCGCAAACCAACAATTTTTTTATTTACTGGTTTTCTATTCAATTATTTATTATATTTAAATTCATCTAATTTATTACCTCGTGTGTCAGTACATTACTACTTAAATTTATCTCTAATATAGTGCTGACATAGCTAAAAAATGGTATAAATACACTATCTGAGATTTGCTTAAAATACGATTTGTTCATGTTGTTCTAAAACTTACTTTCTACCTTTGAAATTTTTAATTTCATAATAAATGACCTATTTTATTAATAAAATATCAACTCAATTAACAGTTTTTAATAATATCAGAAATTTATTTCAATTAATAATGTAGAAAAATTTAGGGAGTTGTTCTTCTCACTATATTTTGCTCCAAATATACTTTTTTTTCTTCGCCCTTATTATACCTAATTTAAAATTAATACTTTTTCAAACAAAATATACTTTATGAAAAAGCCAAAATTCTAACGGTATTAATGTAACTATGTATATTACGAACAAAGAAGAGAGTATATTTGGAATTACGGTGGTACTATATGCACCAATTGGTATACCAACTAGTGTATGAACATACCTTATGACATTATTACTGACCTCACCCATTATACGAATTATAAATACCCAAAACTTCTAAAATTACGATACATCATCTGTTAATACATTAAAAGAAAATTTGGCCATAAACCCCTCTTACCTTCATCTTCTTGTAAAAATGGCCCCCCCCCAAAAAAAATAAATAAATTATACTTTCAAAACCTCCTTACAATTATAAAGTATTGTATAAAGGACAAAAAATTTCAGATTTATATTTTATGTAACAAATTTACCGCTTCACACACACTCTATATCTTTCTCCTCTTTCTCTCCATCAATTTGTCATATCTCTTTCAGCTCTTTCTTTCTCTATCTCTTTCGAAGAGCTCTCTTCACCACCACCACCACCACCACCACCACCATCATCAACATCTCTACTACCATGACTACCATCGTTTCCACTACCTCCGCCGTCTCCACCAATACCGTCTCAACCATCGGTGCTATTCGTCACCACCACCGCCACCATCGTTTCACTACTACCATCTCAACCACTAGCGCCATTCTATACCATTGTACCACAGGCAACCACCGTCATTATCCTTAACTTCCAAGACCTCATATTTGAGATTGACAACCTCAGATTTGAGATCTATCATCTCAGACGTATATTCTCTCCCTCTCTTTCTCTTTGTTTCTCATTATGCTCTATTTTTCAGACAGTAAAATTTTAATTTGATTCGAACCAGATCTAAAGTAATATATGTGCTCTCTTTATCTCTCTATTTCTCTAATTTTTTTTCTCGTTCTCTCTAAGTAAATATATGTGTTTAACGATATAAAATTTTATTTTGAATCATAATAAATTTTATTCTAAAATATATTGTGAGGATGACTTTACAAAAGAGCTGATATATATATATATATATATATATGGGTAGAATAGTAAAAGAAACAAGTTTTAAAATATTAGGAGATTTTGAAATGATCTATATAATTCTTATTCTTTTGAAAGAAAAATTAGATAGTAAGAAGTTTATTACCAAATCCCCATACATTAATTGATATATCAATTGGTGCATATAAAATTATTCTTGAAACTCAATGGTGTACAAATAGTGACTCTCAAAGTTTATCATTATATAAAAGAGCAATTAACTCTGTTCAATAAAAAATTTTGACAATAAAATATTTATAATTTTTGTCAAAACTGTAATTATACGTATTTCAAGCTTTGAAGTTTATTTGTAATTTATGTATAAAAAAATTACCAAACCTAATTAATAATTAATCTAAGAAAGTGATTGATTTCACAGAGTATGAACACAAACAAAGAAACTGGCTCAGATAGATAAAGATTGAGAGAGAGAGAGAGAGAGAGTTCAAATATAATCCCTTACCTCGAAAAGGGATCCACGTGCCTGACCCGACACGAATCTTTCGACAACAATACAGAAACAGGGGACTCCAAAGCCAAGGTCGGAGACAAAAGGTTCTCGTCATTACACAGGTAACAAATGACGTCAACCATACAAACTTTTCCGACACACCGACACTCCTCGCCGCCGCCGTATTTCGGCTGCGCCACCGAAGATAAATGGTGGTCACAACTCCATACGCTGACGTGGCTGTCTTCGGAGATTCTGAGGGCGGCGACGGCGTCGGCGACGGTGGCGGAGATGGAGAGAGGCGTCAGCGGCGGCTTGCCGATACAGAGGTCAGCTACCTCATAGGATAGTAAGCGAGCTGCCATACAACAAAGAAAGTGTTTGGGAGAAAGGAAACAGCCGAGAAAGTTTGGCGAGAAAGAGAAAAGTTGGGCTGGTGGCGAGAATTGTGTGAGTGATTGTAGTTATTTATAAGCTTGGATTTTGGAGAAATGTGAGGTACGGTTCAATATTTACAAAGTACCGAAAGGATTGTGGGGCCTACTATTGTTGGTTTTATAAGGCTGATAAAGGGTTATTTTGGGAACTTGGTTAAAAGTCACTTTTTTTTGTTAGTAGCAAAAGTCAAAAGTTAATTTTTTTGGCTTTTTTTTCATTTGGCAAGTTGGTTTTTAGCCAACGATGAAATTACAATTTTACCCCTCATGGGTCACAATGTGTTACATAGGTTTAGTTGTAAATATTTTAAATAAATGGGGGTAGTTTAGTCATTTTATTATGATTTGACATCATAAACAAATATTAATCAAAAAAGTCAAAAGTCACTTTTTACCAACTTCCCAAATCATTTGTCTAAAAAAGCCAAAAGCTTGGTTAAAAGCCAAAAAGTCACTTTTTACCATCTTCCCAAAACAACCCAAATTAAGGCAACAAAAATGCTTAGAGGCCTCAAAAATTCTATCAAAAGTTTTACTAAATGTCTCACATGGGTGTGGGACCCACGTGGGACCCACATTGTGTGGGTCCCACACCCATGTGAAACATTTAGTAAAATTTTTGATAGAATATTTGGGGTCTCTAGCATTACTCTTAAGGCAATTCTATTTGCACACCCTAAATTCTGTTTGAAGCATCATTACTTAGTTTACATTTTGATATTTATAACTTTCAATTTTTTTCCGCAAAACACTCCACAAATTTTTTTTTAATTTTATTTATATTAATCCTACCAAAAAAAATAGGAAATGATTTCTCTTCAGTCCATGATCGGATTGAAGGATATTGTTGGGTTCGTGGAGGCTCGTCATGGGTCTCGTTTCGATAATTCGAACCATTCAATATATCAAACTCGTTGAGTGTTATATGCTTGTAAAAAATCACGTTGATCGAATATCGATAGTTACGTGATCAAATCAGTTTTGTATAAAAAAAATAAACGGTAAAAAAATAAACGATTAATAAAAATTTGATTTGATCACGTACCTATCGATATCCGATGAATGTGATTTTTTACAGGCATATAGTACTCGATGAGTTCTACACATTGACGGTTCGAATTATCAAATCGGGACTCGTGATGAGTCCCCATTTGCCCAACAATACCCTCCAATCCGATCACAGACCGAAGAGAAGCCATACCCAAAATATATATATATATATATATATCTCAGTTCAATCTATCATACACATCACATCCTATATACAGTCTATCCTCACCTTCACTATAACTATACGTTAGTGGTAATGACATATCAACAAAACAATCATTAACATTGAAGATCTTAGATTCTGACTTGTAAAGATTTACGATTCTTACTTTTGAACCTCACCTGGGTTTGTTTTTTCCATTCGTTTTTTATTTGCTTAGCTATTCACCTTTCATAATGGTTTCTATTTCGAATTTGGCTCGACACTAATTGTCTAAATATATATTATTATACAACAAAAGAGGTTATTTAAGATGATTTAAATAAGTATACTTTTTGTTTTTTTACGAAAAGATGTGCAGAAAAATAGAGAAGTGATGTGATGGAAAAAAGACAAAAAGATAAAAAAAAAAATGGATTATTTTAGGGATGCCAAACGTGGCCTAAATATGTTTGAAATATTTCTATTGAACAAAATTACCAATTTCATACTTTTTATACTAAAAAACTTAACTCGTTCGGATTTATCATGTTTAATTTTTTATGTATGAACATTTAATATTTGTTCAACCTTTATAATTTGAACAAAATAGTTTTGTTCACATGAAAATATTTGAACATTGTGTAAATATTTAACTCTGGTTAATCAAAGCGCGTGACGAACAAAACCATCATTCCAATGATTTTATGAATGAGAAAAATAAAAAACAAAATTGCCTTTGTAAGTAGTAAACTAAAATTTTCATTGATGTATTGTTCCAAAGCAAGAATCTGAGTGTCATCAATGATGTGGAAAATCTTTAAAATCGATTGACTCTAATTTTTTAAATCTTAAATCTTCAAAATAATAATATTTTAAGTTGGGTAGAAGTATAACAGAGAAAAGAATGTTGGAAATAATGGTGTTTATGGGCTTATTTTGGGCCAATTTTGAGCCCAAATTTGAGTGGGTTCCATACCTCTTTTGGGGTGGGTCCAAAGAGGTGACGTGTTTCTTTCCGTATGACAAGTCACACGGTACAAACGGTTCGTTAAAACCATTTATGAGTGAATGTGAAATTGATATCGTTTTTGAGTTCGTGGAATGGACAATTAAAGAATAAAATGTGGGTTTCTATGTAAGGTTTGTCCCACATTGAAACTATAAGAGAGCTTATGTATGTATATAAGTTCTAGGTGGTAACACTTGGGTTGGACCCCAAGACGCATCCCAAGTTTGTAGAAGGGAGGAGTTATGGACAAAGTAGGTCTTAGCCCAAACCATCACACGTGGGCGCCGCCACCACCATGCCGGTCGTGGGTCGGGTCGATTCTAACTTTAATTTTTTAGACAAAATTTATTTAAAATTTTTCCAAAAATACTATCGGGAAAATTAATTTTTCTGAATGAAATTAATTCAAATTTTGTGTCAAATTTGAATTTAATTTTCTGTCCAAAATAGTTCCTCCTTCGGTTTAAGTTTCGACACTCCAGCAAGTTCCAAAAGACCAAACGGATTCGGTTTTCTAGGACAGATTCAAACTACCTAGCAGTTGTGAATAGATATGAAATTACTGCAGTTATCTATTCAAAATTTGAATTGCACCTGTTCATTTCAAACTACATCTATTCGGTTTGAAATTCAGACCTGTTCTAGCAATTGAATCATCCTAAAAACTATCCAGAAAGATTATTCTCTTTTCGTTTTCGCTCTTTGTATGCATTATTCTTCATACTAGTTTTTAAGGAAAAATTCTGAGAGTATAGAACACAGGTTTTGTTCGCCGTGCAAATTTTTTGGAGTGCTACTACAATTTGTATAAAGATCATTGTATCCTAGGAGACAGACGTCATTCATCCGTAGGCACCGAAGTGGGGCGAATCTGTCTTAAGGACAAAGTGTCACATACTTGACTTGATCTAATTTTGTACTTATTCATTTTGGTAAATAAATTCTGTAAATAATTTATTTTTATTTGTTTGATTTGGTTTCAAGTTATTTATTATACACAGAAGATTGTTCCAACAATCTTAAGACAGATCTGAATTGTTCTGTTTATATATAATTTTTCATTTGTTTCCTCTCTTCTTTTCTTCTTCTTAGAGAAATTATTTTTTGTGATTTTACAAAATAATATTCTGGTTGGAAAAACAAATAGTAGTAATATACTGTTTGAAAAATAGTAGTAATATATTATTTATCTTCTTTGACAACTAGTAGTCATTAACAATTCAGAATATTTATTTGTGAAGTTGGTCAGAAATTAATTTTGGTTTTTAGAAATAATTTCTGAGTTTTCATTAATTAAAATTCTATTTTTAGTATTTCAAATTTTGAAGTGTTACAGAAATATTTTTCTATGTGGAATTAATTAGTTTAATTAAAATTTGATTTTATTTTCAAATTAATTGAAAATAAAAGTTACAATTATTGTTTCTTTTATTTTACAGAATTTAATTTTGTAGTTGTAGAGGGTCAGAAATTAAACCCCAAACTAAGTATGGGCCTAAGCACTGAGGTAGCCCCAAAGAGATGACCGGGAATGAAAAAGGAGCATAGGCTAAAGCCCAAGGGAAGTGGGCCAACAGTCGGCTGAAGCAGGTCTGACCCACCAGGGCTTCAAATGGACTCCACGAAGAAAAATGCCCAAGTCAAGTTGCAAAGGCAACACCTACAGCGGTGAAGTTACGGAGGGAACATGTGCAGCGGGGAAGTTACTGAGGCACTTTGCCTCAGCGCTGCCATTCCTAGTATCTTCGGTTCCGTCGCCATTTGAAGTTGTCGAGAGAAAGAGAAAGTCGACGCAACTAAGTTGCAGAGGCAACACTTGCGACGGCCAAGTTGTGAAGGTCAAGTTGCGGAGGCACTTCGTCTCAGCGCCGCCAAGTAATGTCGGTACCACATCTATCTGGAATTACTGAGGAAAGGAGAAAACTGAAGCAACTAAATTGCAGAGACAGTACTTGCAGCGCCCAAGTTACGGAGGCATTATGTCGGCGTCGCCATCTCTAATATTATCGGTTCTGCCGTATGGACTCGCCGCAGGAAATGGTACTATAGCAACTAAGTTGCAGAGGGAATATCCTACCATGGTGATAGCAGCCTTTAAGAGAGGCTTCCCTCTGCAAGTAGAGGCTTGGTGCTAATAACAGGCCCCAAGGCATTACTAGCCTAGGGCTGATAGCAAGCCCCAAAGTTTATTAACTTGGCGCTGATAGCAAGTCCCAAGACTTACTGGTTGGAGCTGATAGCAGGCCCAAAAATACCAATTTACCGCGGCAACCTCGCGAAGATGGGAGCAGGGTAGCCCGAGTATAAGGGACTCTTTTTCCATTACCTAGGTCATGGACCTGCCTTAGTCGCACAGGAAGAACTAATGAAGCCCCCTTGGGCTTGGTACTAAGGCACAACATGGCTGATAACAGGCTTGGCTGTGGCCTTCGCCCTAGGAAGTTGGGGAGTTTGCGGTTAGGTGGCTAAGGGTGGAGGCTTCGCTGAGGTGAGCACGAACATAGTCGATAGCAAGTTAATGGAGTCCTGATAATGCATGTACTGGCCAACTAGAATTGAGAAAGCAAGTGCAGCGATAAGGTTCACCGCTCAAGTGCACTTGCTGAAGTTCAAGCTAAAAAGGCAAGTGTAGAGGCAAACGCTTCCGTCGTAACTACACTTGCTGAGGCTCAAAAAGGTAGTTATAGAGGAAAACAGATAGTACACAGTAGATGCAGAGGGACACGTGGCACCTTCAGCTTGGTGGCTGAAGACAGAATATTCCATGTGATCCTCTAGAACACATGTCTTCTCTCTATTTGGCCACGTGGTGTCCTCTTGACACCAAGGAAAAGCCTATAAATATGACTCATTTCCCAAGGTTGAACAAGAGGAATTTTGGGAATTTGGGGGAGATGCTGCCCATTTTGGCACTGCCATTGTCTTATTCTTGAGCCACTTGTTTCACCTTCACCCATCTACACACTCTCCAACTCCCAGATAGTTGCTGCTACTCATTCTTTAGCCATTTCCACCACTATTGGACCATCAACATAGTTTTACCTCTCTAATTACCTCTCTAACTTTGAACCCCTTTACATTTCTGGCGACTCCGTTGGGGAGGCTGCTTTTTTGATGGTTCATACTTGCAGTGGCTTACACGCTTCACTGGAAAAGATGGCAGAAGATGAAGTTCAACAACCCCCACGACATCAAGGCTCTTCCAATGGCAGAACAGCATATACGGAGGACCATGACCACAATGTTGTGATTGAGGCAGTTTAGTCACTCTAAGAAACGCAGAGGGAGATCCTGGCAACTTTACAAACTCTCACTGAGGCTATTATGGCCATGGCTTCTAGACTAACTCCGGTGCAAGTGCTTCCTCCAGTAGCAGTCCCAAACCTAGTGCCTAACTTGTTCCCTGAGGTTCGAGTTCCGATCTAGGTGCCTCTGGTGGTACCTCAGGTGAACGGTACAGCCACTGGTTCAGCTACCCAGGAGCAGACTAGATTATTCCAGCCCACTCATTTGGTTACTTTAGCCGATGTACAAGTTAGGCGCGAGCAAGAGCGCAGCAAGAAGCAACTGCTATCTCTCCCAGACTCGGATGTGAAGCCCCCATACTCTTAGGAGATATTAACCATGCCATACCCAACTGGGTATACAGTGCCCAAGTTTATTAAGTTTGATGGAAAACAAGGCAATGCCAGACAACATGTGGTCAGGTTCATTGAAACTCTTGGTGTCCGTGGCAGTGACCACTCTCTGCGCCTTCGGGAGTTCTCCAAATCACTTACTAAAAGGGCTTACAGTTGGTATGTGAACTTGGCTCCCAACTCGATCAAGAGTTGGAAGGAGATGGTGAACAAGTTTCATACGAAATTCTTCCAAGTCCAAGAGAAAGTTACAACCTTCACACTTGGGTGAGATGTCCAAAAAGAAGGCGAAGATATACTAGACTATGTTAAACGGTTGTAAGACAAGGCCATTGACTGTTATAAGCCAATGGATGAGGCTTACTTAGTCAGCATAAGTGTGGAGGGCACTATACGCGACTACAAAATTTTCTTAGTAAACCATAAACTGCCTACCTTTTCAGCCTTGATTGAGGCAGCTAGAAACCTCAGTACCACTGTCCTTTACATAGAACTCGTGATAGCCACCGTTACTCTCGTAGTAACAGAGTTGCTGCGGTAACCTCTACAGGAGGGAGCCGCTCGCAAGCAGAGGCCTCGTTCTCTCGAAAGATGAAGAGTTACGAGGACAAAAATCCATATACTTCCAGCCTTGAGAATGTTAAGGCCTTGGTTAAAGAATAGGTCGTTGATGGTGAATTTACTCTACCTCCAGTTGATGTTACTCTAACCTAGAAGGACAAAGAAAGCCAAGATTATTGTGTCTATCACAGAAGCACCAGACACCCTACTAGGGACTGTTGGACGTTGAAAAGTATCTTCAAGAAGAAAGTTGAAGCAAACGAGCTGAAGTTCAAAGATGCCGGTAATCGTGATGTAAGAAAGGACCCCTATCTTAATCACAAGGAGAAAGTGAAGAATGTACATATGATTGGTTATCTTGGCCCTATGCGCGATCAAGTGCACATAGCGCCCTACTATGATGAGTTAGAAGAAATCGCCAGCGACCAGCTCCCTGAGACAGTGCCTGTAGAGGCAAAACTCACAGAGAATACTCATGCTCAAGCCTTGCAAAACTTTGTTAAGTTTCGCACCTTCTTTGACCAGTTGGGGCTGAGCCAAGCTGCTAGGATAGAAGCAACAAAGGCTCTCATCAACATCTCTAAAGTGCACCATGTTGAAGTTGTTGAGGCTAGGGAGTGTGTGCCTCGGTGCATCCAGGAAAATTATGGAGCCGTTACTTTTTCAGAAGCAGACAGAGCATACCCATTTCCTCATAACCGCCCTCTTTTTGTCACAGCTTACATCAATGATGTAGAGTTCAAACATTGTAGACACCCCATTTTTGACCAACCTTAAGACTCAGACCTCATCGTCTGTGCACTCGGTGATTGTGCATGTTTGTGCTCGTTTTGAGTTTTCGGAGCCTTCGGCTGAGCGCCCTGTCTCGGGACCTCTTAACTTTCTCCTCTTGGATTGGTTTTTGGACCATGCCTTACTGCCTTTGTCTAGAGGGAAACAGAGGCCTGTAGGCCACTTTTTGTAGCCGTAGACCACCTTTCTCTCTCGTAGACCACTTTTTGTACCCGTAGACTAGTTTTCGGGGCTTCCGACTGCGTGCCTCACCTTGCGGACTCTTGTCTTGCTTCCTTTTTGGTTTGGTTTTGAACCAAACCTTGTTATCCTTTGCCTGGAGAGTGGAACAGGAGTGTAGACCAGTTTCTCCCCCTATAGACCACTTTTCTTCCCTGCCAGCCAGTTTTCTGATCAGCCAGCTAGGGTAGGTGGTCTGTGGACCACCTAAAGTGGTCGGCAGCGATGCCACCACATTCTTTTCTTTGTGCGGACCACCTCTCCCCCTTGCCGACCACTTTTTCTCCCTGTAAGCCACCTTTTATGGTCGGTCGACTAGTGGGAGTGGTCGGCCGACCACCTCAACTGGTCGGCACCTTTTTTGCATTTTCTGCAGATATTTTCCATGCCAGCTGTGCCAGCTATTGGGCACAGAAGGCATCCTCCATACACGTGTATGGAGGTATTGCTTGAAGCCTTTAGCTTGTTTAACAAGCTTAAGGCATGGATTTCTATAAAAGGGAGCCTCCTCCCTCTTGTCTTAGGCTGAGAAATTCATATTAGGGCTATTGTAGACACCCCATTTTTGACCGTCCTCAAGACTTAGATGTCACCGCTTGAACATTCGGTGATCATCCGTGTTTGTGTTCGTCCTGAGTTCCCGGAGGTCTCGGCCACGCGCGCCTTGCCTCAAGACCTCTCGACTCGACTGTTTTGTGTCTGGTTTTGCACCAAACACTTGTGCTTTGCCTGTGAGGGACAGGGGATGGCTTGTTGGCCATCCCTACACATCACCGGCCATGGCTTGAGGCCACCGGCCATTGGTTTGTTGCCACCAGCCAAATGTTTGGCCGGCCGACACTTTTTGTGGCCGGCCGACCATCTATTTTGGTCAAATTGCATTTTTTTACTGGCCGACCACTGTTCATCTGCTTTTGCAGATATTTTTGTGCCAGCTGTGATAGCTGGCACCCACCTTTGCTCCCCTCCATACACGTGTATAGAGGGATTTCAACCTTGTTAGCTTGCCTTGGAAGCTTTACAAGGTTGAATCTTCTATAAGAGGAAGCCTTTTCTCCCTCTTTGAGGGGAGACAACATTTTTCCAGAGCTTTGAGTTCTAGGGTTGGGGTTTGCATATCCTCCATCTCTCTCTCTCTCTCTCTCTCTCTCTCTTGTGTATTAGTGTGTGTTTTGTCTTACTTTTGCACATAAACACCTAGTCTTACACCTTTTCTTGGTTGCTGAGGGGCCAGAGGTCTGTTCTTGGTGTTCTTGGGTGGTTTTGAGCTCAAAGAAGCACCTGGTCCACCATTTGTGAAGAGGGTCTTCAAGGGTAACATTCTTGCTTTTTTTACCCCATTTTTGCATAGCTTTTTCGACTACCTTGAAACTATTTTTAGACTTGGTGTATAACATATAAAAGTCTTGTTTTTTTTTCTACTCTAAATAGTTGTTTAAGAGTGTTTTGAGCTTTGAGGTTGTTTGACCCCTCTTAAGCCTTGTTAGGCTCCATTTTTGTGCATTTTTGGTGAGCTCTGGGACCATTGTGTTTGGGCCTCCTCACCCCTGAAATCTTGAGGGATTTCAGTGGTGAGGATGGTGCCTTGAGGTCCTAAGAAGGAGAGGGCCTCCCCCTCTCCTTGTTGTCCTTGAAAAGGACCATTTTTGCCTCATGTGTGAGCACCTAATTTAGGTTCATGTTGGCCATGTCCTAACTGATTTTTGTGCTTATTATGTCATAATATAGCTCTGTTTTTTCCTTGGTTTAGACACATCTTGCATGCCTTGCATACATGTCTTGTAATGCCATGTTTAGGCCTTAACATGCTTTAGGTGTTGACCCTTGTTCTAGCATGATTTTGGCCAAGCTTTGTGGAGCTTTTGTGTATGTTTCAGTGTGCTTTAGCTCTGTTTTCAGTTGCTTTGGTCATGCTTAACATATTTTGCATAGTTTCTTTGCATTTTGGCTTGTCAGCCTTAGGTATATGAGTATGTGGCATGCTTTACTTGCCTTGTTCCAGTGGTTTGGCACCATTTCAAGCATCATTTCAGTCCTTATAGCATGCTTGTATGCTCGCATTTGATGCCCCTTTAATGCTTTATAAGGTTGTTGTCTTACGCCTCTTGCTTAGGCCCTTGTGTACACTTGCATGTTTAGGCCACTTAGATGCCATCTAGGTGCACCCTTAGCATTGTTTAGGTCTGCCTTGGACTTGTTTTAAGCCCTCCTAGCCTTGTGAAGCTTGGTTGACTTAGCCATGGTTTAAGCCTCTTTAGCTTGCCTTAAGTGCTTGGACCATTATTGCATGCTTTGCTTGTTTTAATTATTTGGTTTGGCACCTCTCTTTCATGATTTTCAGAGCTTACATTGCATGCTAATTGTCTATGATCATCTCTTTTAAGTGTGCTTAAAAGTTGCCTTTTGATGCTTAGGAATTGGATCATGTATGCATGCATGCTTGCATATGCATTTGGCCCCATCTCCATAGTTTATGGCCACTGTTTTAGGCTTATTTGAGGGCTGCCTAAATTAGTTTAAGTCCATCCTTCATGTGTTATAGCATGCTTGCCTTGTGCATTGTTGCATACTTGGTCTATTACATGTTATTGCTTGCTTGAAATCATGATGGCATGTATTTCATTGGTTAAGTTGCTTTGCATTGTTCCTATGCTTAGTCCACTTTACATGTTGTTGCATGTTTGCCACTAGCATAGTTGTCACATGCCTTGCGTGCTCATTTTGCATACTTAGCCTCCATGTCTAGGTTGCATTCTATTTGCATGCATGCTTCACCTCTTGAGTTGAGTATGATAGAGGTCGAGCCCCTTTGTTTGATTATGTGCATTGCATTCCATATCAAAATGCATACTTGGTTTCTTGGGCCATCATGCATTGAAATGCGCGATTGGTGGTCCGAGAATCGAGACCCATTCTCCTTTGAGTCATGAATATGATAAGGAGTGTGGTTGGTGCATACATTGCTTTAAATGCATTGCCATGCTATGCTTTGCCCTCTGATGCTGTCAAAAACAGATTCTGCAGGAAGCTTTGGCCGGCCCGCCATCTCCAGTGCCGACCGGCCATCCATCAATGGCCGATAGCTTGAACAAGTGGCCGGTGATCATTCCCTTTGGCCGGTGACCAATTCCATTAGCCGGTGGTGTTCCACAGCACTCAGAGAAGCAACCCTGGGACTTGTACAGTTTTGAGAGGAGGATAACAGTCAAAGCAGAGGCAACTTGTGCATGGCAGTGGCTTTCCCAGCGGAGCCGAACACGCATTACATTGGGCCCTCTTCCCGAGGCTGTTTACTGTTTTATTAGATTAATTAATTTAATAACTAGTTTAATTGGTCTGTAATATTTAATTAGCTTGTAGGTTAGTTAATTGTATTATTCTTTCGGTCCCTCCGAGCGAGGGCAAATTTGTAATAAGCGTGGGTGTGTCTGTGCATGTCTTCCAACCCCCACTTCTTTCTCTCTTTTACTTACCTGCTTTTGATGGTTAGTATTAGGGCATGTTTAATTTAGCATACCTTATGCTATGCATGCGTGCATCATTCATCAGTATTGCATGCACCGGGCTCGGCGCATCAAACTAACAGCATAGTATTCCAAATCTAACTTGAATACGTGTTACTTGTTACACCCCACACGCCATCCTAGGATTAGCCGAGCCTATTCTAGTGACACTCTGCATATGTTGCATTAGCCACTTAACATGAATTAGGATCACGCATATGATTACTAACTAGTTCACTGTTTTGGCTCGGAGTACGTTGTAAGTATTTATGCTTTAGCATCTCGCATGAGTGTGAATGTTAACATGACAGCATGGTTACCATGTGGCTAAATGCTTATGTGATATAAACTGCCTGAATGCCTGTGGGTGAAGGTTGGATTGCTTAAATTGGAACAACTCGCTGAAATCCGTGTTTTAGCCTACTTGCGAGTAGCAAACCTCAAACCATTTCCAAAATGAATGGATACGCAATGCTTTGTTCCAAATTAGGCGATCTAGTCTATACTTGTTTTGCTGTGCGCATCACGTAGTAATTCTAGGCGAATTAACTGGAATAAGAATGCATGTGTTTTCAAAAATGAGATATCATGGTTAGTAGAGGCCGATCCTCGGATCGGGCGAGAGGGGGTGCTCATAGCTGACCTTCCCCAATCGTACCCAAGTTCCCGAGCCGAGGCAACTTTGGTGATGACGGACACGTGACCTTTGGCACCGAGTCAAGGTTTCCTAAATCCCCCCCATTAAAAAAAAATATTTAGGTGGCGACTCTGTATCTGGCAAAGCAGTCCATGTTTGGCACTTCTTTTCTAAAAATCTATTTTCTCAAAATGATTTGCCGGATTTGGACTCTTTGGTTTTAGATTAAGAACCGTGACAATTTGAGAGTCCTGAACTGTAGTGAACCCAATATGAACAGAACGGGACTCATCCTCCCGGGGCGTTCGGGGACGTCTACAGCTATACACATCCCTCTATCTCTATACTTCTTCCTTTCTCTCTATATTTGTGCTTAAAAGTGCCATTTCTTCACATTTTTGCATAAAAACACCTAGTGAAACACCTTCATTTTGGAGCTGAGGTCCCTTGGAGTTTGTTTTGAGGTTTTTGGATTGTTTTTTGTCCAAAATTGTTGCTGGAGTTGCTGCCTTGTTCTTGTTCTTCAAGGGTAAGAAACTAGCCCCTTAAAGTTTTTTTTTTTTTTTTGATTAAGTCTTTGGCCCTATTTGCATGATGTTTTAGGCCTAACTTTAAACTGCAAAAAGTTTTGATTTTAAGTGCTTAAAGTGTTTGTTTGAGGCTTCTTTGGTGTTGGGGGTGGTTTACCACCCTTTTGTGCCTTTTTTTGCCTTGTTTTGGACTATCTCTTTAGGCCTTTGAGATCATCTTCTCTTGACCTTTTAACCGCTGAATTCTAGAGGAATTTCAGTGGTGAAAATTGTGTTTTAAGGCCCCAAATAGGAGGGGGTAATCCCCTCTCCTTGTGTCTTGGTTGCTTGTGTTGATGGCCTCATGTTTGAGCATGTTTGTCTAGCATGTGTTGGCTTGTTCTTAGCTTATTTTTGGCCTTATTTCAGCATGGCATAACTTTGTTTTGGCTTAGTTTAGGCTACCCTTGCATGCTTCATACACTTTTACTGTAATCCTTGCAAACTAGCCTTGTATGCTTAAGGTTTTAGCTCACCTTTCTAGCATGTATTGGTTCCATTTCAGCATGTTTTTGGTCATTATTTAACATGCCTTAACTCTGATTTTGGTTGGTAGAGTCATCTCTTGCTTTGTTTTTACACTTGTATTGTAATCCTCTTCGTTGGCCTAGTATGCTCCATGCTTCATGCCTCTAATCCTAGCTTGTGTTAGCCCTATCTCAGCATGTATTTGCTATTGTTTTGCCATGCTTAAGCTTTGTTTTGAGTGGTCTTGATCATTTGGACCTTGCTTTGTATAGCCATAGTTCAATCTTGCTCACAAGCTTTGTGTTTTGAGTCCACTAGCATGCATTGCTTGGGCTATTTGCATGATTTAGTATCATTTGATATGTGATTTCAGAGCATGTAGCATTGCCACGTTTTCACTTCTTTCACTCTTTGAATGCTTCTAAGAGTTGTGCCTTTGTGCCTCGTTTATGGGCCAATGTGTATGCATGCATGCCTAGGCTTTTGAGCTCCCATCTCAGCATGTTTTGGTCTTTGTTTTGACTTAATTGAGCTCTGTCCATGGTTGGTTCAATCATTTGTGCTATGTATTTCATGCCTCTTGTGTGGTCCCCTTTACTAGCCTTATGCCTTAGGCTTTCTAACATGCTATGCTTGTGTTGTTTGGATGATTTGGTATCATTTCATACATGATTTCAGTGCATATAGTGTAGCTACAGTCTAACATTTTTCACTTCTTAATCATGTTTCAGAGTTGTGCTCTTATGCTTAGTTGATGAGCCGATGCATGAGCATGCATTACCTTGCCTTTCATGCCTTCATTTCAGAGCATTTTGGCCATTATCTTGGCATGCATGAGGTCTATTTGGGGCTGGTTTAGTCCATTGTGCATTGCATTGCATAGCCCTGGTGTTGTATCCTTCACTAGCTTTCACGCTTAAGGACTCTAACTTGACATGCTTATGTTGTTTGCATGTTATTTAGAATGTTGTTGCATTGCATTGTGTTTGGATTGAACGTTAATCTAAACACGAGAAACGAGGAACGTTTCATACTTGAAGTGGTGAAACGTGTCTCATTTCTCGGTCACCGACCCTCTTGATCAAGCATGATAGAGGTTAAGGCCCTTATGTGTTATTTGTGCATTCATTGACATTGAATTGTGCAAACTTGGCTTCTCAGCCATCGTGCATTGCGATGCATAGTTGGTGGCCCGAGAGTCGAGAACTGCACTCCCTTGAGCTTGAGAAATGATAGGGAGGGTGCTTGTACACACATACCTTGCAAATACACTGCTGTGCCCCTTCTTGTTCTTGTTGCAGCAAACTGGAGCTTGGCAGAATTTTCTGGTCGGCAGACCAGTAAAAAGTAGCTGGTCGACCACTTTTTCTGGTCTATAGCAAACTTAAGTGGTCTACAGGTGGTCTACAACACCATTTTCTGGTCGGCAGCCTTCTAGGAGGCCCTTGTGTTAGAGTAGAAGCAATCTGGAGGTTTGTGCAGTGTTCTGAGATCAAATGCAAACAGAGGCAACTCGGGGTATAGTAATGGATTTCCGAGCGAGGCGATCGAGCATGCATGCATTTCTCGCCCCGAGGCTCCAGTTAACTAGCTAACTGCTTTGCTTAGCTAGTTAACTATTTGGTTTTGTACTTAAGTAGTTAATGCACTTAGCTATTCATTTGTATTTGTAATTAGTTAACTTGTTAGTTAATTAGCTTCGTTTTTTAATAATTAGCTTAGATTAGCTAGTTAGCTTATTATTTAGACCCTCCGTTGAGAGGGCAAATTTTGTAATAAGTGTGCGTGTGTGTGTGAATGTCTTCCAACCCCATGTCTTTCTCCCTTTTACTTACCCGCTTTCGATGGTTAGTTTTAGGGCATGTTTCAATTAGCATACTCATGTTTGCATGCGTGCATTCACTCATCTGTCTTGCATGCACCGGGCTCGGTGCATCATTCAAACTGTATTGTATTTCAATTCCTATTTGAATACACGTATCAAGTGTAGCATTCATATGCCATCTTAGATAGCCGAGCCTATTTTAGTTACATTTTGCATGTGTTGCATTAGACATCTTAACATAGTTAGAATTCATGCATGATTTCTAACTAGCTTCTTTTTTGGCTTGGAGTACACTGTGAGTGTTTATGCTTTAGCATCCTTGCATGAGTGTAAGTGATTGCCATGATAGCATACTTGCCATGAGGCTAATTGCTTAAGTGTTTAACTGTATGAATGCCTGTGGGTGAAGGCTTGATTGCCTGAATTGGAACAATTCATCAAAATGTTCGTTTTAAGCCCACTTGGAGTGGCAAAATCATGTTTTTCTAAGCCCACTTGAGAGTGGCAAATCTGCGACTTAGCCTACTTGCGAGTAGCAACTTCCAAACCATTTTCGAAAAAAAAAATGAGATGTTTTGTTCCAACTTGAGTGATTTAGTCTATACTTGTATGCTGTGCGCATCACATAGTAAGGTTAGCTAACAAACCGGAATAAGAACGCATGTGTTTTCAAAAACAACATATCATGTTAGTAGAGGCCGATCTTTGATCGGCCGAACGGGGGTGCTCAGTTCAGGACCTTCCCCTCTCGTACCCAAGTTTCCGAGCCGAGACAACTTTGGTGATGACGGACACGTGGCCTTAGGCACGAGTCAGAGTTTCCTAAATTTCTCAAAAATAAAATATTTAGGTGGCGACTCTGAAATCTGGCAAAGCAGTCCATGTTTGGCGCTTTTTGATTAAAATCGATTTTCCAAAACGATTTTCCGGATTTGGACTCTTTGGTGATTTATCAGTCTTACATTGCACTTTGTGAGATTAGATTCAGAACCGTGATAGGAGTCTGAACTGTAGTAGCTAGAACTACAATTCGTGCCCTCGTGCGCGGAGAGGAAGTTCGGGCGGTCTACCAACGTGCTTTCCTCGATGGTGGGGTGTCAATAAATATCATCATTACTGACACCTTTGCAAAGGCCGGTATCCCAAAGCCTAGATTAATTCGCCAATCGATGATTGTAACGGGTTTTGGTGGTGAGAAAAAAGTTACTAGGGGCCATGTGTCGTGGACTTAGTAGTTGGTGAGATCCGCTCCGCCATTAAGTTCCATGTGATTGAAGTGGACACAAATTATCATATAATACTTGGCAGGGCTTGGATGCACTAATACGGGCCTATCCCGTCCAGTTATCACCAATGCGTGAAAGCAAAGTTGGGAAAGCGCACAGTGACCATAATTGTGTCTGAAAAGCCATTCGGAGTGGAAGAGGCATACTATTCGGATACAGTTTTCTTTACTAAGTTATCAATGGATGAAACTCCAAGGACTGGTAAGATTGCAGGGGTAAAATTGCCGAAATGGGAAGACATTCGAGATGCAGAGGCTGTTCTAGATAAAAGTGGGCAGAAAAAGGAGCATCGAATCCACGAGTCCTCCGCCCAAGATTGTTAAGGTGCGCGAGGGCGGCAAGACAGTTTATTACCTATGACACTCTTGGGGGTCAGACTTCATACCTTGGGAGGATGGCCTTGAGACGAATAAATGTGACGATGAGAAGGCCCAAGAAGGGTTAGTGGAGACACTTGAGACCTCCCTTGAATGCATGCAAGATAGGCCCAAACCCCAGCAGGAGGTACTTGCTGAGGTCAACCTCAGTAACTTGCCTGAACAGAACAAGCCGGTGTTTATCAGTGATACAATAGCTCCAGTAGCTAAAGCAGAACTGATAACACTACTAAAACAATATAGTGATGTCTTTGCTTGGACATATGACGAGATGCCTGGTCTTGACCTATCACTTGTCACTCATCGTCTGGATACTTTTCCCAAACCTAAACCAATCAAGCAGCATGCTCAGAAGTACTACCTTGATCTTGAAGCAAAGATTAAGGCAGAGGTAGAAAATTTACAGAGGGCCAAGTTCATTGAGCCTATACAGTACCCAACTTGGCTAGGGAATATTGTGCTTGTGCAGAAGAAAAATGGTCAGATCAGAGTTTGTGTAGACTTTCGTGACCTGAATAAGGCCTGCCCGAAAGATGAGTTTCCATTGCCCCATGTTGACACACTTATTGATTCTACCGCAGGCCATCAGATGTTCTCCTTCGTGGATGGGTTCGGTGGTTATAACCAGATCAAAATGACACCAGAAGATGCAGAAAAGACGGCTTTTAGAATGCCCTGGGGAAATTTTTTTTATACGGTGATGCCCTTTGGTTTGAAAAACGCGGGGGCAACCTACTAATGGGCTATGACTGTAGTGTTCCACGACATGTTACATCATGAAGTTGAAGTATATGTAGATAATCTGGTGGTCAAGTCTACTAAGGCAAACTGCCACCTCTGCGACTTAGAAAAAGTTTTTCAGTGTTGCCACAAATTCTGCCTTAAGATAAACCCTCTCAAGTGTGCCTTTGGAGTTATTGCCAGCAAGTTCCTTGGCTTTCTTGCACATCAGCAGGGGATCGAAGTGGATGGGGATAAGATCAAGTCAATCATGGAGATGCCACCGCCACACTCTTAAAAAGCCTTGAAGAAATTCCTAGGCAAAGTGTCATACCTCAAGAGGTTTATTCCAGCCTTTGCTGAGATAACCTTTTTCCTTTGGGACACTGTTAAAAGGGAATCACAAGTTTGAATGGTTGCAAGAACACCAACAGGCATTTGATATGGTGAAGAAAGCACTTACCTTCCCACTTGCAATGATTGCCCCACAGCCCGAAAAGCCTCTGCTATTGTACCTGACCTCTACTTCTCATTCTATTGGAGCTCTACTTGTCAAAGACATAGATGGCATTGAGAAGCCATTCTATTACACCAGTCGCAAAGTCAATGTTGCCGAGTCGCGATATACCCCAATTGCGATGCATTGTTTAGCCTTAATCTTCACAACACAGAAGTTGTGCCACTACTTTTTGGCACACTCGATCCAGGTTGTGACCCAGAGTGATCCAGTTTGCTATTTGCTGAGCAAACCCGCTCTGATTGGAAGAATGACAAGATGGCTCTTGGCTCTAGCAGAATATGATATCATTTGTGTTACTCCCAAGGCTATTAAGAGCCAAGCACTTGCAGACTTACTGGCACAATTCCCATCTGGTGAACATGAACCTGTAGAGGTGCCTCTACCAAGTGAGGTCCATCTCTCAGCAGCTGCAATTGAGACTTATTGGGACTTAAAGTTTGATGGAGCTTCCGAAGCTAAGAAAGGTGGAGCTAGTGTAACACTAACTAGTCAAGAAGGAGAGAAGTTTCATCTATCATATAAGCTTGACTTTGAGTATTCAAACAACGAGGCTGAATACGAGGCGCTGATACTAGGTCTAATAGCTGCCCAAAAGAAAGGCCTCCGCAAGTTGAAAATTTGGGGCGACTCCAAGTTAGTTATCAAGCAAACGATGGGTGATTTCACCTTGAAGGAGCCTCTATTAGCCCCGTACCGCACTGTAGTTCAAAGGTTGCTCACTCAGTTTGATGATGTCCAAATCCAGCATACCCCTCGAACACATAACCGTTTTCCCGATGCCTTGGCTACACTAGGGACAAAGGTGGAGATACCAGATGATAGTATAGCCATCGTCATTGAGAAAAGAACAACACCAGTAGTGCTAGTCGAAGAACATACAGAGCAAGATGCTGAGGGGTGGAAAACAGATATAATCTAGTAGTTGAAAATAGGCTAAGGAACAATCTGACCAGCAGAACTTGCATTATTCCTCCTCCTCAAAGGAGAGTTGTATTTTCGCGGTCCCAACAACTTGCTGGCAAGATGTGTCGGTAGACAAGAAGCAACTTACAGACTTAAGCAGATCTATGTTAAGTCCTATGGAGGTGGAGATATCAGTCTATACCGATGAATACTGAGGCAAAGGTATTACTGGCCAGAGATGGAAAAGGAAAGTATTGAGTTGCAGAGGCAATGTGTAAAGCGTCAGTCCCATCCTAAGGAAGAGAAAGCCCATTTCTTGAGCAGTGAAGAATGGAGGCAGCCATATATCGACTACCTTGGAAATGGCACACTGCCTGAGAACAAAGCCGATGCAATCAAAGTTAAGAGGCGAGCCCTCCGCTTCTTCCTTGACCAAGGTAAGCTATATCGAAGAAGCTTCGAAGGGGAACCTTTGGCGTGTTTATCAAAAGATGAGGCAAATGAGATACTGAGGGAAGCCCACAACACAGAACATCAAGGAGGGCAGCGATTATATGGACATCTCATTCACCTTGGCTACTACTGGCCGACAATGGAAGAATGTGCTAAAAACTTTGTGAGAAGATGTCAATCCTGCCAAAAGTTTGGGAACTTGATACATGCACTGGCAGTTGAACTGCACAACAACAAGACTTTTATCTGTTCCATACTTGGGCATTTGACCTGGTAGGACCTATAGTGCAGCAATTCAAAGGCTACAGATGGATACTTGCATCAACTGAAATTAGCACCAAGTGAGTAGAGGCTATACCAATGAGGAAGGCAGATGGGGCAGGAGTATCCATCTTCATCAGAGAGAACATATTTTGTAGGTTTGGCATACCCAAAGTGATGTTGTTGACAATGGAACTCCTTTTGTAAATCACCATGTTGGAAGACCGTTGGATGCCTACCAGATTAAGCACCACAAGTCTAGTCCATACTACCCCCAAGGGAACGAACAAGCTGAGGCGACCAACAAAACACTCATTCGAATATTGAGTAAAATAATGGATGGAACAGGGGACATATGGTCTAAACAACTCCCTGTAGTGCTCTGGGCATATAGAATGCTAGAGAGAAAGCCAACTCAGGCAACCCCATTTTCCCTAGTGTATGGGTCCGAAGCTATGTTACCAGTTGAGTTGGTAGTACCCTTAGCAAGAATGGTTATGTCAGCACACTTAGTTCCAGACAACAGGAAGAATGACATAGAGACAGTTGAAGAAAAAAGAGATTGGGTCTCGCAGGCAATGGAAAAGTATCATCAATCCATAGCCCATGCCTACAATCAATCTGTTCAACACAGAAAGTTCAAGGAAGGGGACTTAGTATAGAAAACAGTGGACAGAATCATGCGGGGCAACCAATCCCCAAGTTCTCACCCAGATGGGAAGGCCCCTACAAAGTTGCTGATGTAAGCAGCAACGGGTACTACAAGTTGATAAGAGTAGATGATGGATTTAGAACTGGCCCTGTCAATGCCAAGTATGTCAAAAAATATTTTCCTTAGTTTCTTTTGTTCAGGAAGAAGAGTTGTAAGTTTCTTCATTAATGCTTCCAAAGCAAAGTGTAAAGAAAGTGTCATACGCTTAGTAAACCTTTTGCTCTCATATACACTTAGTCTGAGGAAAGTTTTCCATACTTAGTGAAATTTTACAGTTGTAAAAGCTTAGTCATGATGAAGTTTTGTTTACTGCAAGAGTTTTGCTTATCTTTAGAAGCTATGTAAAAGCAATATAAAGAAAGTGATGAAATGAAACCCAAAAGTACTACCAAACGTCCATGCTTTCCATTAAAGTCAAACTTCTAGAACATGATTACAATATTTGAAAAGAAATTATGGCAGAGAAGAAGAAAAGAAAAGGTGCACCAAGCGTGATGAAACAACAAAATAAAGAAGAGAAAATGGAAGAAATCATAACAAAGTCACAGAGTTACATCAAATCAAATCAAACCGTTCAAAAGGGAGTCCATTAAAGTCACATCTTGAAGCAACTGGGCAACCAATGCAAAGTCCTTCTCTTTGAACTGAGCCAAGTTCTGCCAATGCTGCTCCAGGGTACCCTCACACTTCTTGATAGTCTTCTCCAAGGACGCAATCATTGCCACATTGTCGGCATGCTCGAGGAAACCATCAACCGCCTGAAGCCTGTCCCTCATCCATGATAGGTTCAAACCATTCCTCTCAAAACCGCTCAGATTGGCCTTGGCACTCTCCACAAACTTACTGAGAGTCGTCAGGATCTGCTTGGTAGCAAGGTCACAAATAAAGCTAGCAAGTGACTCTAGTAGTGCCATCTGTACTATAGATCCAGGAACATTAAAGGCCGAAAAGGTATCCGAATGCAGTGCTTGGATACGAGCAAGAGTGGAAGCAGTTTTGGAAGAGACCCAGTAACTTAGGAAGGAAATTTTCTCTGAGGACTGGGGGAACTCTCTCACACCACCGCCAGCTTCAATCACTGGAGAGAGACTGATGGAGTGACCAAAGGTCTGAGGACAGCACACTTCTCCTGAAGATGATTGCCCAGCAGCATTAGAGTGAGTAGATTCTGGCTCGCGACCGTGTGAACTGGCCTCACAAGAAAGGCCAAAACTGTCTGCATTGTTGTGTCACTCTAAAAAGAGGTCTTCTATCTGATAATCTCCAACATTCAGATCTGGAACAGCAGTGGTATTTATCTCAGTATAAAAATCCTGGGACACACCAAGGTCAGCTAGCACTTTTAAAAGTGAGTGGGGTACAAGTTTGCCAGCTGTTCAGAGGTGGCCAAAGCAATTGGGTCAGAGGTCCCAGCGGCAGCAGTAACAGTGTGGGCGGCTAAGGTGACAGCTACCTCGGCAAGTCGGTCCAAATTTAGGGGGCCCACAGCAGGAACAATGGCAGCAACCGCTACACCTGCACTCCCCTCAGCCACTTGGACGTCTGGAAGTGGAGTCTGCTGAATTAACAGAGACTTGGTAGACTAGGAGGAACCGCCAGATGCAGCTCCGAGGGGAGGTGGTGCAACTTCTAGTGGCTCTCTCATGCCGCGATCTTCCCTAGGGGTCTCAAGCATGAAATCAGCTCTGCCAACAGAGGAACAGTAAGAGTGCACAGAGTTAGAAGGGTGCGAAGGCTTTAAACCCTCAGCAGTTGTATCACCTACTGTAACTTCCATAGTAGGGGGAACTTGTATATTGCCTGTAGCCTTGGTAACTGGCTTAGCTTCGGCAACTGGCTTGGCCTCAGTAGTCGGTTCAGCTCTCATACTTGGTTCCTCTTCAATATCTAGAAGAACTGTCCTTCGGGTCCTAAATCTTGTGACCCTAGTAGCAATGAGAAGGTTTTCGTCATCGTCTGAGTCTGAAGAAATGCCAATGGTAGCAGAAGAACCTCCTAGACCAGAGGGTAGTGTGATCGATGGGCCCTAAAAAGAAGAAGAAGATCATGCGGTTATTAAAGTAAATATAAGAAGTCTAAGAAAGTAATACAAAATATTTTCTAAGTATAGATATCCTTCGGAGTCTCTTCCTGCTTGGTGAGGCATGTGCCTCGGAAACTGGTGTCGTTGCTGCTTGGGCTGCCCTCAGTTGTACTGTTGTCTCGACTTGGAGAGGAGTAATCTGCAAGGGTCGAACAGACATTGCCCCAGACGGGTGAGGCTCTTCCACGACGGGCCAAGATAGAAGCTTGAAGCGGCAGAATATGCTGGTCTGTTTCCCTTGGCCAGAGGGCAGACAAATGGACAAGTCAGGCTGCGGGATGAGCTCCATCGCTGGAAGGACAGGAGCACTGTCACAAAAATTAAAGAAAGAATTAAGATTGCGGTGCCAGAATAGTCTGTGGCTGGGAGTAAAGGCGTCCTCTCTCCCAAGTGAAGGAAGCTCCATGAAGCCTAAGCCCTCCACAAGCAAAACAGTATAGTCACAAGCAAACCGCTGAAAGATCCGGTGGAAATTGGTTTGAGGCGGAGGGGCATGTGAAATACCCTGGTCCATTCCGAACTGTCTAAGGACCTTGTCCGACCGATAAACGACGCTGGACATGCCTTCTTCATTCCACACGGGCAGAAATCCTGGGTGTATCATACCAGCAATGAGGAGTGAGATGGCCTAGACACTGTCGAGAGAAAAATCAACATGGTAGGCCTCTGGAAAATAAAATGAAACCACAGAAATGCCTAGGAGAAGTTGAGTGAAAAGACGGAACACGCACTCCTCCATGCGGTCAACGTAGTCTGAAAAGTGTCCGTTGGTGCCAAGGCTAGACCACTGAGAGATGCGAGGGAGAGATTGACGCACTTACCTCGTGACAAGCCGGCCCTCTGCATCTAGAACAGGGTGGCCCTCTGCATCAAGGACTTCATCAGTGAAGAAGGGCTCGTGTTCCTTAGGGATGGGGCCCATGGAAAGAAATCTCTCATAGAAAAAGGTAGTCAGGAACTGAGTATGTACAAAGCTCCACACATCATAGCGGCCCATGGATTGCTCCATGTTCGAATGGATGAGGTCAAGACGAAAATATATGTTACCTAGAAATAGAGGAGTCAGAGGAATTTGACTACTGTTGCAAAGCTTGACAGCCAAAGGAAACACCAAGGGATTAATGCTTTCGGCAGGGTTACTAGGTAGAACAAAGAAGAAGATGAAGTAGCTGACAAAGGCAGCCAAGTACAAGTCGCCGCAGTAGCCCAGCCCAACTATAGAGTCACGGCTCTCTTCGGTGATGTCGTCTACAACTAGTTGCAGGTCCTTGAAGAAATGCTTCAACCAAGAAAGGTAGGTGGTTTTATCCCTTTTAGGCCTCTCCTGGAGCAGTTCCCCAATTCTAAGATCATACCAGGAACCAAACTTCCACGCCTCCCGAAAGGTGCTTTGGAGAGCAGTGACGGCAACTTGCTCTGCAGGGGTCAGGGACGCTGGGTTAAAGAGGTGATCTGCACGGGTGTTGAGGCGTAGAAGGATAACAACATCTTCCAGGATTGGGGTTATCTCCCCCCCATGCCAAGGCAAAAATGTGAGTGTCGCGGCTCCAGCGGGAGACGACCATATCAGTGTTGGTCTGTACCTTGCGTACTAATAATTCCATTGAAATTAGAATGGCGTTGAAAAGTTAGACATCTCGTAGGTGCTGCTCAAAGCCACTATCAGCAATAACGTTATTGACCCAGAGGGACCAATCTGTTGGAGGGCCTGAGTGAGTGTGATAATAGACATATGAATATGGAAAGTCACCACGCTCTATGCGGAACCACAGCACAGAGGCTGGGTTAACCATGTCAGCATCATCTGAAGTAGCCTACCCAAAAGGAAGCAGAGCCTCCTCCAGTGGAAGGGCATCAGTAAAGAAGGAGTCAACTACCTTCCAAAAGGGATCAACCAGTCCTTCGAAGTATTGAGCCCTCCTCCACTCAATAAGGGGTGGGGTAGCCCTGTTGGGAAGAAACCTCGTGCTGGCCATGAGAAAGAATAAAGAAAAGTAAGAAAGGCTTTGGAAAGTGGAGACAAGGAGGAGAAGAACACAAAGGAGACAGAAAGGTGTGTTGAGAAGAAGCGGGGGACCAGTGGACCTAAGGGCATTATTTATAAAGAAAAATTAGCAAAGGGCGCCAATACGCTTCCCTAGGTCATTATGACCTGGTAGTCAAAAGGACACTTTTTCAGAGCCGACGCAACTTCTAACCCAACCGACGCAACCCTTGGGTTGCTTGCTGATGTCATGCACGCATGGGAAATAACGAGCATGTCCCCCATGTGCGCAAGGGGAAAAAATGTAGAGGGTCAGAAATTAAACCCCAAACTAAGTATGGGCCTAAGCACTTAGGTTGCCCCAAAGAGGCGACTAGAAATGAAAAAGGAGCATAGGCTAAAGCCCAAGGGAAGTGGGCCAACAGTGGGCTGAAGCAGGTCCGACCCACCAGGGCTTCAAATAGGCCCCACGAAGAAAAATGTCCAAGTCAAGTTGCAGAGGCAACACCTGTAGTGGTGAAGTTGCGAAGGGAACATGTGCAGCGGGGAAGTTGCTGAGGCACTTTACCTCAGCGCCACCATTCCTAATATCTTCGGTTTCGTCGTCATCTGAAGTTGCCGAGGGAAAGAGAAAGCCAATGTAACTAAGTTGTAGAGGCAACACTTGCAACAGCCAAGTTGTGGAGGTCAAGTAACGAAGGCACTTCGTCTCAGCACTGCCATTTCAAGTAATGTCGGTACCACAACCATCTGAAATTGCTGAGGAAATGAGAAAACTGAAGCAACTAAGTTGCAGAGGCAGTACTTGCAGCGCCCAAGTTACGGACGCATTATGTCGGTGTCGCCATCTCTAATATTCTCGGTTCTACCGTTTGGACTTGCCGCGGGAAATAGTTACCGTAGCAACTACGACCTCAACAACTAAGTTGTAAGGGAATATCCTACCAAGGTGGTAGCAGCCTTTGAGAGAGGCTTCCCTCTGCAAGTAGAGGCTAATGCTTGGCGCTGATAGAAGGTCCTAAGGCATTACTCGTTGGAGCTGATAGCAGGCCCAAAAATACCAGTTTACCACAGAAACCCCGCGAAGATGGGAGCAGGGTAGCCTAAGTATAAGGGACTCCTTTTCCATTACCCAGGTCATGGACCTACCTTAGTCGCACATACAGGACTAAGGAAACCCCCTTATGCTTGGTACTAAGGCACAACATGGCTGATAACAGGCTTGGCTGTGGCCTTCGCCCTGGAAAGTTGGGGAGTTTGTGGTTAGGTGGCTAAGGGTGGAGGCTTCGCTCAGGTGAGCACAAACATAGTCCATAGTAGGCTAATGGAGTCTTGAGAATGCATGTACTGGCCAACCAGAACTGAGAAGGCAAGTGTAGCGACAAGGTTCACCGTTGCAAGTGCACTTGTTGAGGTTCAAGCTGAGAAGGCAAGTGCAAAGGCAAACACTTCCGTCGCAACTACACTTGTTGAGGCTCAAAAAGGTAGTTGCAGAGGCAAACAGATAGTACATAGTACATGCAGAGGGACATGTGGCACCTTTAGCCTGGTGGCTCAAGGTAGAATATTCCATGTGATCCTTTGGGACACATGTCTTCTTTCTCTATTTGGCCACTTGGTGTCCTCTTGGCACCAAGGAAAAACCTATAAATAGGACCCATTTCCCAAGGTTGAACAAGAAGAATTTTGGGGATTTGGGAGAGATGCTGCCCATTTTGGCATTGCCATTGTCTTCTTCTTAAGTCATTTGTTTCACCCTCACCCAGTTACATACTCTCCAACTCCCAGATAGTTGCTGCTACTCATTCTTCAGCCACTTCTACCACTATTAGACCATCAACATAGTTTTGCCTCTCTAATCACCTCTCTAACTTTGAACCCCCTACAGTGGTTTTGGTTTAAATTTTTTGTGTAGTATAAAATTCTAATTATAATTTTGTTTTATAATTTAGAATTCATGACTATTGAAACTAATGCTCAAACAAGTGCTGGTATGGTGGCTGCAATTGCACCAACCCCTTCTCCTATTGTGACTGTGCCAGTCAATCACGGTGAAAAGCCAGAGAAGTTCTTAGGAATTGATTTTAAGAGATGGTAACAAAAAATACTGTTCTATCTTACTACTCTCAACCTAGCACGTTTTCTCTGTAAGGATGCTTTTACTCTGAAAGAGGATGAAGTTGACCGACAAGTGGTTACTATTGTTGATACTTGGAAACTTGCTAATTTCCTTTGCCTGAGTTACATCTTAAATGGACTTGATAACACATTGTACAGCATCTACAGCCTTATCAAGACGGTAAAGGAACTTTGGGAGTCTTTGGAGAAAAAGTACAAAGCAGAAGATGCTGGCTCAAAGAAATTTGTGATTGGCAAATTCTTGGATTTTGTGATGGTTGATTCTAAAACTGTGATCAGCCAAGTTCAAGATCCAACTCATTCTATATGACATTTATACAGAAGGCATGTCTTTTAGTGAAGCCTTCCAAGTTGTTGCCTTAATTGAAAAATTACCACGAGACTGGAAGAAATTCAAGAACTACCTCAAACACAAGTGCAAAGAAATGAATTTGGAAGAATTGATTGTGCATTTGAGGATTGAGGAGGACAACCGCAATTAAGAGAAACAGGCCGGTAAGCATCCACTGGAGTCGAAATGTGGTGGAACATGCTCAAAAAGGAAAGAAACAGAAGTATTCTGGAGAAAGTTCTGCACAAGGCTCCAAATGAGGGGAAACTAAGAACTACAAGTTCAATAGCAAGTATTACATCTGTGACAAAGAGGATATCGGGCCAAAGATTGCCATAGCAAAGGCAAAGGCAATGGAAGATCAAGCAAGAAGCCTGCTCAAGCTAATATGACCGAAGTGGACAAAATTTTCAATAGTGTTAATGGCATAAATCTTTTTGCAATTGTTTCTGAAGCAAACCTTGTCAGAAATCCTAAAGAATGGTGGGTGGACACTGGTGCTACTCGCCATATTTGTGCCGACAAAAAGATGTTCACATCTTATTCTATAGTGGACAACAGTGAACAACTTTTTATGGGTAACTCCTCGAATTCTAAAGTTGAAGGACTAGGAAAGATTATTCTAAAGATGACATCTGGAAAGGAACTCACTCTCAACAATGTGCTGCATGTACTGGACATTCGAAAGAATCTAATTTTCGGATCTCTGTTGAGTAAAAATGGGTTTAGGCTAGTGTTTGAGAGTGATAAGTTTGTATTTACTAAGAATGAGATGTATGTATGAAAAAGTTACATGTCTGATGGCCTTTTTAAAATAAATGTAATGATTGTTGTACCCTCTGTTATTAATAAAAATATATCTTCTTCTTACTTGCTTGAATCTTCAAATTTGTGGCATAGTAGACTAGGACATGTGTAATTATGGATCTTTACGTAGATTAATTAAAATGGAATGTTTACCTAAATTTGACATTGATTTAAATCATAAATGTGAAATTTGTGTTGAGGCAAAATTAACTAAAACTCCTTTTCATTTAATTGAACGAAGTACGGAGCCATTGAATTAATTCATTGTGACATTTGTGATTTTAAATCAATTCAAACTAAAGGTGGGAAAAAATATTTTATCACTTTCATAGATGACTATAGTAGATATAGTTATGTTTATTTAATTCGAACCAAGGATGAAGCTTTGGAAATTTTCATTCAATATAAGAATGAAGTTGAAAATCAACTTGGTAAGAAAATTAAAAAACTTAGAAATGATAGAGGTGGTGAATATGAATCACCTTTTGGTGAGTTTTGTAAAGAACATGGAATAATTCATCAAACTACCGCTCCTTACTCACCTCAGCAAAATGGAATTGCTGAAAGGAAAAAAAGGGTTTTAAAATAAATGATGAATGCCATGTTAATAAGTTTTGGATTACCTCAGAACTTGTGAGGGAAAGCAACACTTTCTGCTAATTATATTCTAAATAAAGTACCCCGAAAGAAAGTGAATCAAACACCTTATGAATTGTGCGGCATGCAAGAGTACCATCCTACAAATACTTAAAAGTGTAGGGGTGTTTGGCTAAAGTGGCTATTCCTAATCCTAAAAAGACTAAGCTAAGTCCTAAAACTGTTGTTTGCATTTTCATTGGTTATACCATGAATAGTAGTGCATATCGATTTTTGATTCATAAGTCAGAACATTCCGAAATGCATGTAAATACTATTATTGAATCTCGAAATGCGTCTTTCTTTGAACATGTGTTTCTGAATAAAACTGAACAAGAGACTAGTACCAATAAAAGATCTTATGATGCTATTACTAGTCATGATCAAGAACAAGAGTAAGAGATAGATCAAAATGAGAAAAATGAACCTAGGCGTAGTAAACGTGCTAGAACCTCAAAATCTTTTGGTCCAGATTTTCTAACATTTTTGTTAGAAAATGAGCTTTTAACTTTTAAAGAAGCTATGTCTAGTCCTAAAGCTCCTTTATGGAAAGAAGCTGTAAACGGAGAAGTTGAATCAATCTTGCAAAATCACACTTGGGAATTGGTGGATTTGCCACCAGGTTATAAACCTCTTAGGTACAAGTAGATTTTCAAAAGTAAAATGAAAACGGATGGATCAATTGACAAATACAAGGCAAGACTTGTGGTTAAAAGATATACACAAAAAGAAGGTCTTGACTATTTTGACACATACTCACCAGTTACTAGAATAACATCTATTAGAATGTTAATTGCCAGTGCATCTTTGTACAATCTAGAAATTCATCAAATGGATGTGAAAACTGCGTTTTTAAATGGTGAGTTAGATGAAGAAATTTATATGGAACAACCAGAAGGATTTTCTGTTCTAGGAAAAGAAAAGAAAGTGTGTAAATTGATTAAATCATTATATGGTTTAAAACAAGCGCAAAGCAATGGCATGAGAAATTTGACAAAGCAATGATATCAAATGGATTCAAAATTAATAAATGTGACAAATGTGTTTATATTAAAAACATAAGCAAGGGTTATGTTATAGTATGTCTTTATGTGGATGACATGCTCATCAAAAGTAATAATAATGACATGATTAAAACTACCAAGAAAATGTTAAATAAACATTTTGACATGAAGGACACGGGGATTGTTGATTTAATACTTGGTATGAAAATTACAAAAACATCAGAAGGATATGCTTTGTCACAATCATATTACATTGAGAAAATACTTGACAAATTTAGCAAAGATGATGATTATCTTGCTAGAACACTTGTGTATGTTAATTTGTTCATTTCTAAGAATATACAAGAAAGTATTTCTCAATTAGAGTTTGCCCAAATTATTGGAAACTTAATGTACTTGATGAACTGCACTCGCTCGGATATAGCTTATGCAGGAAGCAAATTAAGTAGATATATGAGTAATCCAGGAGTAGAACACTGGAAAGCTATTATAAGGGTTCTAAGATATCTCTGATTTACTTGTAACATTAGGCTAAATTATACTAGACATTTAGCAGTACTTTAAGGTTATTGTGATGCAAACTGGATATCGGATACTAGAGACTCAAAATCCATCAGTGGGTATGTCTTTAATCTTGGTGGGGCGGCTATATTTTGGAAATCTTCCAAACAGACTTGTATTGCTAGGTTTACTATGGAATCAAAATTTATACCTTTAGATAAAGCTGGGAAAGAAACAGAATGGCTTCGCTACTTCCTTGAAGAAATTCCAATGTGGCCAAAATCGGTGCTTGCTATATGCATACATTGTGATATTCAATCAGCAATAGGTAGAGCACAGAGTCATGTGTATAACGGTAAGTCACGACACATTCGTCGTCGATATAACACCGTGATACAACTACTGTCTAATGGAATTATTTCCATTGAATAAGTGAAGTCTAAAGGCAACATAGCGGATCTACTAACCAAAGGGCTAGCAAGAGAGTTAGTTGAAAATTCATTGAAGGGAATGTCACTTAAGCCTATCAAATAAGAGTTACCAAAACGGCAACCCAACCTAGTTGACTGGAGATCCCAAGATCTAGGCTTAAAGGGACAACCGAGTTGTGTATGACTTATAAGGATCACTGGGGAGTCAAACTTCTACCCATTTCTATAATGAAATAGTGATGTCTGCAGCATTTTCGGTTAAGTAATACTTTTAATGATTCTTATATCTAGGAATACCTAGTGGAGTATGGCAGGATACTCTTCATAAAAATCACCTATATAAGTAATAGAAGAGATGAGTTATGAACAAAGTGGACTTTAGCCCAAGCCACCATACAAGCGTGCGCACTGTCGCTGCCGTCTGGCCGGCCGAGTTGTGTGGGTTATGGGTCGGGTCAGTTCTAACTTTAATTTTTTGGACAAAATTTATTTTACATTTTTTCGAAAATACTTGTGGGAAAATTAATTTTTCTGAATGAAATTAATTCAAATTTTGTGTCAAATTTGAATTCAATTTTCTGTCCAAAACAGTTCCTCCTTCGGTCCAAGTTCTACTAGTCTAGCATGTTCAAAAAGACCAAACAGATTCAGTTTTTCTAGGACAGATTCAAATTGCTAAGCAATTGTGAACAAATATGAAACTGCTGTAGTTATTTGTTCAAAATTTAAACTGCACCTGTTCATTTCAAATTGTCACTACGCCAAAATTGGGCTTTAGCGGCGGTTTTTTACCGCCGTTAAAGGCTATAAAACCGCCGTTAAAGCCTTTAACGGCGGTATTAACGGCGGTTTTGTTACCGCCGTTTATGCGCGTGTCGAAAAAAGTACAACCGTCGTAAAAAGGTAAATTACCGTCGTTAAAAGTCGATCAAAAATGGCGGTAACATAGGACAAAAAACGGCGGTTTTTTACCGCCGTAAATAGGTTCAAATTTTTCAAAAAATAATTCATTCTTCTTGCACTCCCCAAGTCTTGAACCCTCAACCTCTCATCCATCCACACTAACCACTCTACCATAGCCACTCTTCATGAAATATATTCCCTAAATAAATATTTAAACATTACTTTTACTTTATTGTAGATGGTTTCGCCGGAGCTCGCCGGAGTTTCGCCGGAGCACGCCGGAGTTTCGCCAACAAAGACCGCCGTCATTAACGGCGGTAATGATTGGGCATTAGCGGCGGTTTTGTTACCGTCGTTAAAAGTGGGCATTAACGGCGGTTTTTTTAACGGCGGTAACAAAACCGCCGTTAATGATACCTTTAACGACGGTTTTCGTTACCGCCGTTAATAGTACCTTTAACGACGGTTTTCGTTACCGCCGTTAAAAAAACCGCCGTTAATGCCCTGTTTTGGTGTGGTGTGTATCTGTTCGGTTTGAAATTTAGACCTGTTCGAGTTTATAAATACAAGGCCTATTCCAGCAATTGAATCATCCTAAAAAACTATCCAGAAAGATTTTTCTCTTCTTGTTTTTGCTTTCTGTATGCATTATTCTTCGTACTAGTTTTTAAGAGAAAATTCTGAGAGTATAGAACACATGTTTTGTTCGCCGTATGTACGAGCAAGAAATAATCCTCTCGTATAATCCTGTTGATCAAATCCGTGCTCCTCCAAATGTCGTCGCTTTACTCCCTGAAAACACAAACGTGAGTTAGCCGACGGGTGTGTGCCGGATACCTCTCCGATGCCTAAGTCAGAAAAATAGACAAATAGACAAAAGCTCTGTGTATTCGAGAATCAAAGTTGTGTTACCTCTCCATAGGTGATGTTGTGAGCTTTTATAGGTTCCGCGTGGCACAATTCAAGTAGGACTCTTACTCCTCCATGTAGAGTCCTCCTAGGAATCACATTCCTAAAAGATAATGCTTATTCTTCAACACCCCCCTCACTGCTTAAACCAAGTGGGATGGTTCTACCACGGTTGGATGTCAATACGACCGAGATAACATAGCCATGCTAAAGCCGCAGACTAGACCGAGCTCCCACTAGCTCGGTTCTTCCTTTCACTGAGTGTACCTTGGTTTGACATATTCCAACTGGATTGTCTGAGACTGTACTAACCACAACGATCTTGGACCGAGCTAACCGATAGCAAGACACTGAGGAAAGCTCAACATACTTCGACTCAATATGGTATGACCGAGCTAACTGTCACCGCGCCGACCGTGGCGACCGAGCTAACCACCAAGCTCTTTCAGACCGGGCTATCTGCAAGGCTCCTTCTGGACCAGACTAATTACAAGGCCCTTTTACTCAGCCCTTCTTACTGTGGCCCACAGAATGGCCCATTATCCAGCTCAGCCTAATTTACATATAAATTACCCTCTCACCGTACAAATTTTTTGGAGTGCTACTACAATTTGTGTAAAGATCATTGTACTTGGGAGATAGACGCCATTCATCCGTAAGCACCGAAGCGGGGCGAATCTGTCTCAAGGACAGAGTGTCACACATTCGACTTGATCTAATGTTGTACTTATTCATTTCGGTAAATAAATTATGTAAGTAATTTATTTTTATTTATTTGATTTGATTTGATTTCAAGTTATTTATTTTATATAAAAGATTGTTCCAACAAAGAATGATGTAAATTATTTGATAATGAATGATATTGCGAGTATAGTGTGCTAGATTATAATAGAGAAGGTGATGAATGTTGGATAATGATAAAGAAATACACCGTTTATATGTCTATATGTGATGATGTGCAAAGCGTGTTTTGTGTTTGATATATGAATTTTTTGGATTGATAGAATACACACCATTATTGTCCTTAATAATCATTTTATTTGAGGATTTTATTGTAATATAAATTTAAAATTTTTATAGTGTGTATTGAGATAATTTATGGTGTGTAAACAAAATTACCCATAAATTAATCCTAATATTTTATTTTAGGATTAAACTTATCTCATATTAAGATCTTAACATGAGAAAACTTGAGCCTATAGGGCCCACCACGCTTGTCCTGTCTCGATAATCTAAACAGTTTATTTTATAGGACTCTCAATGTATATTATCCCTAAAAAAATTAGTCCGATCCAATAATTGTAACTTTTTCTTTTTATTGTATTTGCCTAAAAAAATGGACAACAATTGTATTTTTGAAATAGACTATCTATATTTTTATAGACAAATGAATAGGTTACAATTATTGGATTAACCTAAATATTTTCATGGATAATATATATTGAGTGCCCAACAAAATGAACGGTTCAGATCATCAAAACGAGACTCGTAACAAACTCTACGGGCCCCTCAAGTTCTCTCATATTGAGATCTCAATATGAAAGAAGCTTAATTCTTTATTTTATTTTAGAGGCATTTATACACAAGTCTTAATTTATGAATTTATATTCCATTAAGTCCTAACTAAGTTTTTTTAAACCTTCAAGTCTCATTAAATCTTTAATAATCGGAATTGCTCTTCAAATAATGATTGTTCATTATTTATGATTATCTATAAAATATATATATATATATATATGATGATTTGATATTTATTTTGATTTTCAAAACTTTAAAACATCAATTTTCAAATTGAAGAAACTAAAAAATAAAATAAAATTGTGTGCAAAAAAAAAAAAAAACTAACCAACTTGTTTGGTTCTGGTTTTTAGAAAACAATTTTCAGAAAATTCTACATTTTTATTTTCCATATTTTAGTGTTTTCAATGATTTTTTTAATATTTTAAGCAACTATTTTAATTTTTAGACATACCTAATGACGTGGATAGGCTCATAAAGCCCATAACCCACTATGAACAACCCAAGCCTACCACTTAAGGCCCAATACATAACCCAACTGATAAGGCCCAACACGGCTGGAAGTCAACATGACATAAAGGACCAATGATATTTAGACACGTGGCAGGTAAAGGGCAAGTCACATCAGCAGACAAAGATCTGCAAAGTTATTGCCACTGCACATCGCCATTAATGCAACCCCTCACAGCATTTATTACGACAACACCTCTCCGTCGGGACAGCACACCTTCACCCTGAACAAGGTAAGGTACAGCATAAACTTTTGGCCAAGGTGACAGGTCGGAAGGAACAACGAAATGATTACCAAAGGATATAAGCAGACGTTGAAGATAAGAAGAAGGTTAAGCTTTCTATCTCTAATCTATCTACATACTCCACTCTCTCTCTCTAACTTGCTCGTCGGAGGGTTCGCTGGGGGACTCCCTTTTCCCCGTTGAACTCGTGTGCAGGTTCTCTGGTGGGTTTGATCATTCGGATATTAGGCTTGAAGAGCGTGGATCAGTCTAACCCGTCCTACCATCATAACCGAATCATCAGTTGGCGCCATTTGTGGGAAGGCTTTGCTCCTTGCGCCAGTTGTGCTCATTGTCGCCGGAGACCCCGTCCCAATAACCCTTTCTTGATACCCAACAAAGTGTATGGTCACGGCTAGATCCATGGCTTCTCACCAAAATGCCGCCGACCACCAAGCCGTCCCCCCCAATCCAAATAACCCACCACAGTATTTCATCGAGCTTACTAACAGCATCAACCGCATGGCTAAGCAAAACCAAGCCCTGATAAATGCTTTACTCCAAAGAAACCTTCCTATACCCCCTTCACCACCACCAGATATTCCTCCCAACCAAGAACGAGCCTCGAGCCATACTATCCCACAGCCCTATCCACCCAACTTGGAAGGCTTGCACCCTCCTTCTCCTAACATGAATCCACCCCCCCGACCCCCGCATCCATCGGTCCTGGCACCAACTCCTGAGGGGGAAGCCAGTAGCGTCCAAACCCCGTTGCCTTCCGGTGGCGATAACATCCCTCTCTGGGATGCAGAACTCTGAGCCATGAAGCTCCAACTCCAAGGGGTCATGCAGAACATCCAGCATAAACCCTCTACCACAGCAAACTCACCATTTGTCGCCTCTATCCGGGACAAACCTCTACCCCCCAAGTTCAAAATGCCCACCATTGACTCTTTTGACGGTATGACGGACCCAGTCGACCATGTGGAGACCTACAGAACCCTCATGATCCTCCATGCATTCCCTAACAAGATCATGTGTCGATCTTTCCCTATGACACTGAAGGGGTCAGCTCGGCTGTGGTTTAGCCAATTACCAACAGACTCTGTCTCTACTTTCTAGCATCTCAGTGACTCCTTCCTCAGCCATTTTATTGGAGCCCAGCGCCAACGCCGTCCGGCAACCCAACTCCTCAACATCTTCCAGACCGAGGGGGAGTCCTTGTGCAGTTTCGTTACCCGTTTCAACACCGAAGCCCTGCAGGTGGCGGAAAACGATGACAAGGTCATCCTTACGACTTTTATGGCTGGACTACGGTCGTCTGATTTCCTCTTCTCCCTCTCTAAAAACCCCCCCACCTCCATGGCATCCCTACTCTCCAAAGCCCAAAAATACATGAACGCAGAAGATTCCCTAACCGCTCGCAAAGACCCTACAACAAAAAACCTGACCTCCCGAGAAAAGCGAAAAGACCCAGAAGCCAGAAATACCCAGTACAATAACCAAACACCGCATTATACAGACCGAACCCCCTGAGCCGACCGGTCGGCACTAGCCTGACCGCCCAGTTGGTTCGAGCGGTACACACCCCTCAACTCCTCCATGGAGCAAGTCCTCAACCAGATCCAGCAGGATTACCCCCTCAAATGGCCCCAACCATCGCGAACCCCCTCCGGTCAGAAAGACCAGTCCAAATATTGCCGTTTCCACCAAGACCACGGCCATAACACCGATGAGTGTGTCAACCTTAAAGATCAGGTCGAGACTTTCATACGTCAGGGACATCTTAGCCGGTTCACGGACACCCGCCCTTAGCAGCAGCAGAGGAATGAGCCCTCCAGAAACAACCACCGGTGTATCCCTGCCCAGCAGCCAGCCCAACCTAACCAAGGCCATGATTGCCCCCCACAGCTACCTCGAGCACAGGGTAACCCCGCCCCACCTGTTGGAGAAATCAGAGTTATTTTCGGCAGACTTGCTTGCGGTGGACGATCTCGCTCGGCTCAACGGGCAGAACTCAGAAAAATAAGGCAAGGCTCAGATAAAGAAATTGCCACGTTGGATCGACCCTCCAAACAGCCCAGGCAGTGGACCGAGCCTATCACCTTTACGGACGCCGATTGCACAGGCATTCGTTACCCCCACGACGACCCCCTCGTCATTTCAACCCTCCTGTCCAACTACAAGGTCAGACGGGTTCTCATAGACAACGGCAGCTCTTCAGACATCATCTTCCTCAACTGCTTTAGCCAGCTCAAGATTGGAGAGGAAAGTCTGTCTCATCTCCAAACCCCTTTGGTCGGTTTCACTGGTGGCCAGGTGACCTCCATCGGCTCCATCGATCTTCCTATCACGATCGGAGAGTACCTGCGACAGACCACGAATTTGCTCACCTTCCTTGTTGTCGACTGCCCCTCTGCTTACAGCATCATCCTTGGCCGAACAGCCCTAAACGCCTTCCAAGCCATCACCTCCACCTTCCATCTCGCCGTCAAGTTCCCCACCGACCTTGGGGTCGACACAGTCAGGGGAGAACAGACTGTGGCTAGAGAATACTATGTTGCCTCACTTAAAGAACTTAAGCTTAAGGAGACCATGATCATTAAAGGACTTGACGTCCGAGATAAGGAAGAGCTGGTCAGAGGGGAGCCTGTGGAGGAGCTCATTAAGGTTCCCATCGACCCTGCCAACTCGGCAAAAACTGCCAAAATCGGCAGCCAATTGTCCACCCAAGCAAAGGTTGACCTTGCTTCCCTCCTGATTGAGCACAACGATGTATTCGCTTGGACCCACTCAGACATGCCAGGTATTGACTCCTCATTCATAACCCATCACCTCAGCATTGAACCCCATTTCTGACCTTATCGCCAGAAGCAGCGCATTTTTCATCCGGAGCGCAACACTCTCATTGCTGCAGAGGTCGACAAGCTCCTTGAGGCACAATTCATCAACAACGTGGACTACCCTAGATGGTTGTCAAACGTCGTCCTGGTCTGTAAGAACAATGGTAAATGGCGACTCTGTGTCGACTACTCCGACCTCAACTGACCTTGCCCTAAAGACAGTTATCCTCTCCCCTGCATAGATCTGCTTGTTGACGCCACGACCGGTCATCAAATGCTCAGCTTCATGGATGCCTTCTCTGGGTACAACCAAATTCTGATGCACCCATCTGACCGTGAACACATGTAGACATCCTCGAACGTCCTGGGAGGGAAATCCCGTTTTGTTCATATGGGCTCACTACAGTTTAGGACTAAAATGTCACGGTCCTGTATCTAATCTCACAGAGTGCAATGCAAGACCGATGAATCATCAAAGAGTCCAAATCTGGCAAATCATTTTTGAAAATAGATTTTTTTGAAAGAAGTGCCAATCATGGACTGCTTTGCCAGATACAGAGTCGCCACCTAAATATTTTATTTTGGGGAATTTAGGAAACCCTGACTCGTTTGCCTAAGGCCACGTGTTCATCATCACCAAAGTTGCCTCGGCTTGGGAACTTGGGTACGATTGGGGAAGGTCATTTCGTGAGCACCCCCGCTCGTCCGATCAAAGATCGCCCTCTACTAACCATGATATCGAGTTTTGAAAACATTATGTGCTCTTATTCCGGTTATTAGCCTAGATTTACTATGTGATGCACACAGCATACAAGTATAGATTGGATCGCCTGAATTGGAACAAAACACCTCATGTTTGCTTTTGAAATGGTTTGTTACTCGCAACTAGGCTAAAATGCGAATTTGCCACCCTCAGGTGGGCTTAGAAAACAAGATGATTTGCCACTCTCAAGTGGGCTTAAAACTCACAGTCAATGCATTATTCTAATTCAGATAATCCAACCTTCACCCACAGGCATTCAGGTAGGTATATCACATAAGCAGTTAGCCTCATGGTAAACATGCTATCATGGCAGTCACTCACACGCATGCGAGGATGCTAAAGCATAAACACTTACCGAGTACTCCGAGCCAAAATAGAAACTAGTTAGTAATCAATGCATGATCCTAGTTCATGTCAAGATGGCTAATGCAACACATGCAAAATGCAACTAGAAATAGGCTCGGCTATCCTAAGA
Organism: Camellia sinensis; assembly: GCF_055761805.1. Taxonomy (NCBI): domain Eukaryota; kingdom Viridiplantae; phylum Streptophyta; class Magnoliopsida; order Ericales; family Theaceae; genus Camellia; species Camellia sinensis. The sequence continues at coordinate 176,066,482 of NC_138967.1, forward strand.
ATGACATATGAGATGTTACAGCTAACACGTATTCAACTTGGAATTGGAATACAATGCAGTTAGTATGATGCGTCGAGCCCTATGCAATACAGATGAATGATGCAAACATGCAAGCATAAGTATGCTAATTGAAACATGCCCTAATCTAACCATCATAAGCTGGTAAATAAAAGGGAGAAAGACGTGGGGTTGAAAGACATACATCACACACACGTACACTTATTACAATTGTGCCCTCGCTCGGAGGGTCCGAATAAATAATTAACTGCTCTAGCTAATTAAATATTACAAAACCCTAATTAATCAACAAATTAACTAGGAAAGCAAATAAATTAGCATGCAAGCTAAATGGACCGCTCCAGCTCTGTTCCGAATGATGAAAGATGCATGCATGCTCGAGCTGCCTCGTTGGGAAATTCCATCGCTATGCCTCACCTCACTCTTGTTTGCAATTGATTTCAGAAACTTGCGCAAAGCTCCAGAAGGCTGAAATTTCACTTTGGGAAGGCCACCGACCAATTATTAGCATGGTGGACCACCTGCTGACCACCCTTTGTGGTGGAGACCAAAGAGGGTGGCCGGCCTGCCAGAAAATCTGGTTGGCCGACCAGTTTCCACCTCTGGTTTCTGGTTTTTCTGCAACAAAGGCAAGAGAGAGAAAATGCAATGTGTTTTCAACAAATTTGTGCATGACCACTCTCCCTATCATTGTACAAGCTCTAGGGAGTGTAGTCCTCGATCCTCATGCCATCAATCACGCATCTCGATGCATAATGGTCGAGGAGTCGAATTATACGACTCAATGGGACATGAATGCAAATATAAGAAACTAAAGCCAACGACTCTATCATGGATAGTCAAGAGTGTCGGCGACTAAGAATCGAGGCATGATTCGTCACTTGGAGTACGAAACGTCCCTCGTTTCCGTATTTGGACTAAACCCTACTCCAAACATAATGCAACATGCATGACATGCATGAATGCAACTCTAACATGCAACCTAGATGCCATGCCAGTGAATGACGCAAACATGCAAGGGATGACATGCAAACATGCTACTAGCATACACAATGCTATAAAATAATCAACGGCATACTCAATGCAAGATGATTCTATATGGCATACGCAATGCATATGAAGACTAACAAATACAATGAAACGAACAAGGCATACACAATGCAATGATCAAATCATGCAACAACGTGAACTAAATGGCATACACAATGCAAGATGGACTTAAACCAATATGAGTGGACCTCAGCCATACCCAAATCAGTGGCCATATGATGAAAATGAGACAACCGAAATACATGTAAACATGCACGGATGCAAAAGACCGATCCTAAGGCACAACATGCAACTCTAACAAAGCATGGCAAAGGATGAAATATGGCATAGAATGGCACATGATCTAGCTCTGAAATATGATACACAATGGTCCCGAATCATGCAAACACTTCACACGATGCATGCTAAATGGTCCGAATACCGAAACTAGTGAAGTGCGTTATACTAGAGGTACACAAAGCAATGCACAAATGGCAAAACCAACCCCAAATAGACCCTAGGCAAGTCCAAGATAGTGGAAATTGGTTTAAAATGATGGCTCGGAATGCATTCAAATGAAGCCCATGCAATGGTCGGTAAATGAGGCATACAAACCCGACTCTCTAATGCACTTAAAGAGTGGAAATCATGGGAATATGGCTTGCATATAAGCTCTGAAATATGATGTGCAATGGCCCCAAAACATGAAAATACCTCAGTATATGCATGCGATGGACCTCAAAACTCAAAGTTAAGCATGGATATTAAACTACAGGCATGCAAAAAAAACATCATTCGACCATGAGACCCAAAAATAGAGCTAAGGCAGTCCAAAACATGCGCAAAATCAGTTTAAGGCATGGCCAAAATATGCTAGGAAAGGCGGCCAAAACATCATGCAAAACAAGCTAGTAAACCATGATTTGCACTACAACTATATGAAGCACATGAGAGGTCACCAAACCAACCAAAAACAGAAGTATGCCATGCCAAAATATGACCAAAAACCCATTGAAACTCAGTCAATGCATGCAAGAATGATATGTCCCTTTGAAAGGCCAATAAGAGGGTTATTCTACACATGTATAATGGACATACAAAATGGCAAAATCACCTTTGGACAGAGGTTATGAGGGCCCTAAAACTCACTGAAAAGGGCCTGAAATGAGGCTAGGAAGCATGCAAATGAAGGCTCCTTTGAAAGGCCATGAAGAGGATTACTCTACACATGCAAGATAGACACCTAACATGGCAAAAACAACTCTGGACAGAGTTCATGCAGGTCATAAAACTCACAAATAATATCCTGAAACATGCTCAAGAAGTGTGCAAATATGGGCTCCTTTGTAAGGCCAATAATGTTATAAAACAAGACAAGGGGTGAAAGGGTCACCCCTCTCTGATTTTGATGCTCAAAAACACATAATAACCACTAAAAATCCACTGGATTTCAGTGGTCAAAAGGGCCAACAACAAAGCTCATCACAAAGGCCCTAATGCATGGCTCAAAACAAAGAGAAATGAAGCATGCAAGGGGGTAGATGACCCCCAACAGAAAAGAGGTCTTAAACAAACATGTTAAAAAGCTTAAAACAAGACTTTTTTTAGTTTATGACAATGCCCAAATATGCTTTCAAACTAGGCTAAGATATGAAGCAAAACAATGCTAAAAAGAGGGAAAATGAGAGTTACCCTTGTAGTCAAAAGATCCAGCAGCTTCTGGACCAAAATAGTAAGCCTTCAACCTCTGAAAACCAGCTCCAAGGTGCTTAGAGTGATGGTGGAGGTGTTAGGATAGGAGGTGTAGTGCAATGGTGCAAGAACAATGGAGCTTTGTAGCTTGGATGTAGAGAGATTAGCCAAAAAAAATTTCAACCCTTGCAAGTGGAGAGGAGGGTCTCTCTTATAGAAGAAGAGGCCCAAGGCTTCTCTTAGAAGCTTGGAGCAAAGGGGTCAAGCTTCTTAAGGAAGCTAAACCAAAAGGGTCAAGCTTCTTGAGAAAGTTGGACCAAAGGGGTCAAGCTTCCTCAAGAAGCTAAGAAAAGGTCAAGCTTCTGTAAGAAGCTTAGAGCAAAGGGTCCAACTTCTTTAAGAAGCCAAAACAAGAGGGTCAATCCTCCATACACATGTATGGAGGATGGAGCAAATGCCTCCTAGCTGGCACAGCTGGATAGCACTCAGTGAGACAAAAAAGGAGAAAGCTGGCCGACCAGTTCAGGTGGTCGGCCGACCCATTGCCCTAGTCGGCCGACCAGGTTCAAAAGGGTCAATCATCAAAAGCTGGTCGGCAGCCCTGATTGGTGGTCTCCCAGGTGAAAGCAACTCAGTGGTGATATGGGAGACTAGAAAATGTAGCTCAAAAGTGAGGGAGACTACTTACTTGTCAAGAAAAATCGGCCGACTGGGAAAAGGTGGTCTCCAAGAAGAAAAGGTGGTCTCCCACCCTTGTACCACCTTCCTAACAATGAAACTAGGGTCTAAGCCAAAAATGAACCAAGACGGATGCAAAACGAGGGTTCGGGGGCCAAAACACGCAGCTGAGTGCACCGAAAACTGACTGTTAAGCATCAAAGGTGGTGTGCGACCACACCGGGCCACAGTGTTCCTCTAAAGAGAGAAAACAAGGTGTGTGCCAAAAACCCGAGCAAACGGAGGTAGTTAAGCGGTCTCGAACCAAGGCACACGGCCTGACGGCTCTAAAAATCGAAAACTGGTCTCCAAACGGGAACAGTGGTCTACGACCATGAATAGTAGCCTATGGCCACTAAGAGATGGTCTACAAGATCTCTCCCTTCCATCGGGAAGAGAAAACAGAACCTGGTTCACAAACCGAGGCAGCACAAAAGGATCTCGAGGTCCGGAGGTAAGGCTCTCAGCCAAAACTCCGAAACCTCAGAACGAGCACAACATACGCGATCACCGAGCGCTCAATCGATGACATCTGAGTCTTAAGGTCGGTCAAAAATGGGGTGTCTATAGCACGCCTCCTTCATTACCGACCGAGGTACCTACCATTACCGTGTGATGCCGTTTGGACTGAAAAATGCTGGAGCCACCTACCAACGTTTGGTTAATGCTGTCTTCCATCATCAGATAGGTTGGAATATGGAAGTATATGTCGACGACATGCTAGTCAAGAGCAAACTCTCCGCTGATCATCTGACTGACCTGGGAGAGACCTTCGCCACCCTGCGAAAGTACCAAATGAAGCTCAACCCGGAGAAGTGCGCTTTCGACGTAGGATCTGGGAAGTTTTGGGGTTTTATGGTCAGTCAGCGGGGTATTAAAGCCAACCCTGAAAAGATTAAGGCCTTGATTGAGATGCAGTCACTCCGAATGGTTAAGGAGGTTCAAAGACTCACTGGTTGAGTGGCCACCCTCAACCGCTTCATTTCCCGCGCAACGGATAAGTGCCTCCCCTTTTTCAAAGTTCTTCGGCAAACTTTTGAATGGACAACCGAATCCGAAGAGGCTTTTCAGCAGTTGAAACAGTGCATGGCCAACCCCCGTTTCTCTCACAGGCAATCACGGGCGAACCCCTCTTCCTCTATTTAGTCGTGTCAAGCACCGCAGTCAGTGCCGCTCTTATCAGAGAAGATGGCTCTGTCCAACGGCCGGTCTACTACATCAGTCGAGCTCTCAGGGGAGCGGAACAGAATTGCCCATTGTTAGAAAAACTGTCCTTGGCCTTGGTCACCACCTCCAAACGACTCCGTCCTTACTTCCAAGCCCATTCCATAGTGGTCCTCACCGACCAACCCTTGAAGAAGGTAATGCAGCAACCAGAACTCTCCGGCAGACTCATGCCGTGGTCAGTGGAACTCAGCAAGTTTGACATCTCCTACCAACCTCGAACAACGATTAAGGGGCAGGCTGTCACCGATTTCATTCTAGAATTCACTAATCCTACCCTAACCACGGCCCCTCCACCCCCACCAACTCCTACCGACCTAGAAGACCCTTACTCTTGGACTCTCAACGTCAACGGATCGTCCCGCAGGGAAGGCAGTGGGGCTGGCCTCATCCTCACTGCCCCTGAGGGTGGTTATTTCAAATGTGCTCTCTGTTTCTTGTTCGAAGCCAGTAACAATGAGGCTGAATACGAGGCATTGATAGCAGGTCTCCGCCTAGCTAGGGATACTGGTGTCAGCCACATCCGAGTGTTCAGCGACTCCCAGCTCATTCTCGAACAAATTACGGGGGAATTCGATGCCAAAGAGGACACAATGCGGGCTTACAGGGATATAGCACTCCCCGTTGTCTTCCTCTTCAATACCTTCCACATCAAACACATCCCTCGGGCGAAAAACTCTAAGGCGGACGAGATGGCTCAGTTGGCTTCTGCAGACCAGTCCAACCTCAACCATGGTGTCTGCTTCGACTACTTGGCCCACCCTGCTATTACCCCCAACCAGCAAGAAGTTCACTTCCTCCAAAATGAACCTATCCCCTGGGCATCCGACAGTTTTCTATTTTTGACAACGGGAGAGCTACCAGAAGACAAACAGCAGGCCACCAAAGACAGGTCCCGGTCGTCCAATTACATTCTCGTCGATGGTCTTTTGTACAAGAGGGGCTTTTCACGCCCATACCTTAGATGCCTTAATCCTGCTCAGGCGACTTACGTGATGAGCGAAATCCATGAAGGCGTATGTGGCAATCATTCCGGTGGCAGGTCCCTAGCCCACAAAATACTTCAAACTGGTTATTTCTGGCCTACTCTCAATCAAGATGCGACAGACTTTGTGCTCAAATGTGACAAGTGCCAACGTTTTGACAACATCCGCCACACCCCTCCTACAGAATTGATCACACCCTGCAGTCCTTACCCCTTTGCCAAATGGGGGATCGACCTGGTTGGCCCACTTCCCACTGGCCGAGGCCAAACCAAATTCGCCATCATTGCCATCGATTACTTCACCAAATGGGTTGAAGCAGAACCTCTTGCCACTGTTACCGAGTGGAACACAATCAGGTTTATTTGGCAGTCGATCGTATGCAGGTTTGGCATCCCTCAAGCCATCGTCTCCGAAAACGACAAACAATTCGACAATGCCAAGTTCAGGAAATTCTGTGTAGAGCTTCAGATCCAGCCATGTTTCTCTTCCCCAGGTTACCCCCAAGCCAATGGTCAAGTTGAGGTCACCAACCGTTCTCTTCTGAAGATCATCAAGTGACTTTGGGCTGCTAAGGGACTTTGGGCTGAGGAACTACCAAATGTGCTTTGGGCTTACCGCACTACCGCTCGAACTCCCACTGGGGAGACCTCTTTTCGCTTAACATAAGGCGCCGAGGCGGTCATCCCAGTGGAGATCGGTCTTCCTACCCCAAGAGTTCTACATCCGAATCCAGAACTAACTGAAGAGCTGCGTCAGGCAGACTTAGACCTGATTGAAGAGCTCTGAGAAACAACCGCAGTCAGACGGGCCTCATACCAACAGAAAATAAGAACACATTACAACCGTAGAGTCCAACCAAGGGAGTTCGCCGTGGGGGACCTTGTTTTGCGAGAAGCAACTCTTGCCACCAAAAATCCGACTGAGGGCAAACTAGCAGCCAAATGGGAGGGACCTTACACCGTGAAGGCCAGACCACGTCCGGGCACTTATCGACTTTAGGACATGGAAGGTCAAGACCTCCCCCATCCTTGGAATGCTGAACATTTGAAGCGCTATTTTCAATAAAAGTTATATTTTTGTATCATCCAAAATGTTGTATGTTCTTTTTGACAATCTATATTCTCATTTTCTCCTCATATGGTGCAAATTTATGACCCCATGGGCCTACACTTTGTATGACAGCAAGCTTATATTTCAGTTATCTGTGGTATTCCAATAACGCTTTGATTGCAGCCTCAGCCAGCCTGAGTACAAAAAGCCTCAGCCAGACTGAGCATGAAGAGCTCGGCCAGACTGAGTCACAAAAAGCCTCAGCTAGCCTGAGCACAAAAAGCCTCAGCCAGACTGAGCATGAAAAGGTCGGCCAGACCGAGTCACAAAAAGCCTCAGCTAGACTGAGCATGAAGAGCTCGGCCAGACCGAGTCACAAAAAGCCTCAGCCAGACTGAGCATGAAAAGCTTGGCCAGACCGAGTCACTTAAAGCCTCAGCCAGACTGAGCACAAAAAGACTCAGCCAGACTGAGCATAAGGAGCTCGGCTAGACCGAGTCACTTAAAGCCTCAGCCAGACTGAGCATGAAGAGCCCCGCCAGAGTGAGTTGCTTCAAGCCCCAGCCAGGCCGAAGCCACCATTACACCTTCATGATCATAAGCATAGTGGCCATACTTAGTCACATCCCAGTCCAACATTTTCCAAATCAGTCTCGTTCCTCGCTGGGTCGGCATCCATAAAATTCACTCTACATTGAATTTTTACAAGTTAAATTCACTCTGCATTGAGTTTTTCTCACATTCCCTATGCATTGAATTTTTACAAGTTAAAATTCACTCTGCATTGAGTTTTTCTCACATTCACTCTGCATTGAGTTTTTCTCACATTCTCTCTGGATTGAATTTTTACAAGTTAAAATTCACTTTGCATTAAGTTTTTCTCACATTCCCTCTGCATTGATTTTTTACAAGTTAAAATTCACTCTACATTGAGTTTTTCTCACATTCACTCTGCATCGAATTTTTGTTACACGTTAAACTTCACTTTACATTGAGTTTTCCTTACATTCCCTCTGCATTGAATTTTTACAAGTTAAAATTCACTCTGCATTGAGTTTTTCTCACATTCACTCTGCATTGAATTTTTATAAGTTAAAATTCACTCTACGTTGAGTTTTTCTCACATTCCCTCTGCATTGAATTTTTACAAGTTAAAATTCACTCTGCATTGAGTCTTTCCCACATTCACTATGCATCGAATTTTTCTTACACGTTAAACTTCACTTTACATTGAGTTTTCCTTACATTTTACACTTCACAATGATTTACACATAAGCCTTATACAAGTTGCCTTTCTCATTCACTTTAGATGCGCAAACAAAAGCAGTAGCATGAAAACAACTCAAAATTTTATTTATTCACAAACTTGTACATAAGTTTCTTACAGTCATTCAAAAGCAAACCAAAAAAAAAAAAAAAAACACAAAAACACAAAACAAACTTTAAGTACAGGTTCTGTTCACACCAATCACTCTTCCTCACTTGAAAGAAGGTCTTCTTCTTCAATGCCCTCATCTAGGGGGGTCTGGGCCACGTCGTCTTCATCAATCCTTACACCGCTAAGGTCCAAGCCTGGGAACAGTTCTTCTGCCTTTCGCTTGAACATCTTCTAGCCACTGTCCCAGAACTCAGCCATTTCGTGTTTGTAGAAGTTCGACCACTGGAAGCTCTTAATAACTTCTGCTTTAGTCCTATCCCCAACGGTCATTCTCGACGGGCCCGCCCCTCCAGACACCTCCCTTGCCAAGTTGCTGGCGACCGCGGCATCGACTGCCATCTGAAATTCAGCAGACCCCTAGAATTGCTCTACTGCTGCAACGCACAGATCAGGGTATGCTGTTCTTTCAGAGGCTGCCTTGGTTTTTTCATCCTCCAGCTCCTTCTGCAACCTTGCCTTCTTCTCCATCGCCCTACCACGCTCATCCTCCAGCTCTTTCTGCAGCCCAGCAATCTTCATGTCTGCTTCGTCATTCTCTTTGATCTGCTGGGCGCGCAGTTCTTCATTATTGATCATCGCCTCTTCAAACCACTCGGTGGCGACCGTACAGACATTTCGGGCATCCCCCAGCTTCTTCTGCTGGCCAGCCAGCTGGAACTCGAGCGACACTACCTTGCGGCGTTCGTCCTCTAGCTCTAACCTGACCGCCAGCAGCTCAGCATGGGCACGGTCGGCAACATTGCCCTGCACGATCGCTAATACTTCCATCTTTTTGTAGACACCCCATTTTTGACCGACCTTGAGACTCAGACGTCACCAGTTGAGCACTTGGTGATATTGTATAATGTGCTCGTTCAGAAGTTTCAGAGTCGCGGCTGCGAGCCCCGCCTCCGGACTTCCGGACCTTCTTCGGTGCCTTACCTCGGTTTGCGAACCAGACTCGATTTTCTCTGTTTCTTTTCCTGAGGGGAGGGAGAGGTCCCGTAGACCATCTCTCAGTGGCCGTGGGCTACATTTGGTGGCCGTAGGCCATTTTGCCCATTTCGGAGCCCGGTTCCCGGTTTTCGGAGCCGTCAGGCCGTGTGCCTCGGTTCGGGACCGCCTAACCATCTCTGTTTGCTCTGATTTTTGGCATACATCTTATTTTCTCCCTTTTGAGGGACACTGGGGTCTGAGAAACCCACTTCGTGGTCGAACGCCACTTTCGGTGCTTAACAGCCCATTTTCGGGATCCCGAACTGCGTGTTTTGGCTCCCGAACATTCGTTTTGCAACGGTTTTCGTTCATTTTTGGCAGGTACCTCTGTTTTATCACGGGGAAGGTCACTGAAGGGTGGGAGGCCAGCAATTGTTGCAGCAACCAGTTATCTCTCCTCCGGAGCCTCCCGGCGCCCGTTTTTCCAACTTCCGGGCTAATGTTGAACACCTTGGAGTTAATGTTGCCAACTTTCAACCACATATCTGTGATCTACACACATGGGAGGCCCCTAAAAGTTGGTGGCCGGCCATTAAGGTTACCTGACCCTTTTGACCCCTTTCTTCCAAACTAATGTTGAACCCCTTAGGCCCACATTCTTGAACTTTCAACCACATATCTGTGATCTACACACCTGAGAGGCCCCTAAAAATTATGACCGGCCAGTAATTCAACTTCACCCTTTTGACCCCCCTTCCCGAGCCAATGTTGAACCCCTTAGACCCACTTTCTAGGACTTTTAACTACATGGTTGTGTTGTACACACATAGGAGTACCTCCCCAGTTGCTGGCCGGCCAAAAAATATGATTGAACCTTTTGACCCCTAGCCGGCCGGCCACCTGCAACAAAAGTGATAGGCCGGCCGTGTTCCTTGCACTGTGCACTTTACAGCTGTGGGGCAATATCCCCCAGACAAGATATTTATCCGGGGGATATTTTGTGGGGGAATTTTGCTCTCCTTTTCCCCCACCTTTACACCCCCTTTTGAACCCTTATAACCAGCTGTTGGCCTCACTTACAAGGGTTAGAAAAACTCTCCTTCAAGCATCCATACAAAACTCCATCTCCATAGCTCTCAATTCTTGAAAAAACCCTAACTCCCTAACCATCATTCCTTCTACACCACCAAGCTCTACCACCACCACCTCATTTCCAGCAACAAGGAAGGTTTCTCAAAGGCCAAAGAAGCTGCAAATTCATCCAAGAAGCAACAAAAGTTTGAGTCTTCAAGGGTAAGTAATACTTTTACCCTTTTGACCCTTTTTCTTGATGTATTTGTAAGCCCCACTTCCTTTTTGTTTCAAGCTCCGGCCCTAACAGAAAAGGGCCCTATTTTGAGCTCATATTCACTTTTCATTAAGGGCTCAACCCTGTTTGAGCCCTCCATGACACACTTGCTTCATTGATCCTCTTATATGTCACAATCTTGCATACTATTTTTAACCCATGAGCAATTTATTTCCGAGCATGTGGTAAACTGATATGAGGCTTATTTTGAGCCCCTCTTCAACATTGAAGAAAGGCTCAACACCATTTGGGGTTTCCATGTTGTACCTACCTTTATACTCCTCTTTTGTTCCCCATTCTTGCATGTTTAGTTAGCCTACCATGCTTTTGTTTTTGGCCATTTTACAGTTCTGAAAAAGTTCTTATTTTGGTCCATACTTCATGTTTCATTTAGGTCATTTTATGGTTTGGGGCTTCCATAGGTCACTTCATGTTATATCCCTCTTTTATTCCCCATTCTTGCATGTTTAGTTAGCCTACCATGCTTTTGTTTTTGGCCATTTTACAGTTCTAGAAAAGTTCTTATTTTGGTCCATTCTACATGTTTTATTAAGGGTCTTTGGCTGTTTGGTGATTATTTTGTATACCTCATGTTATAGCCATTTTTGAGCCTTATTTTGCATCACATTTCTATCATGTTTGTATACTGATTTGAGGTCTTCCATATACTGTAAATATTCATATTTTTGGTCCCTCTTCAATGTTGTAGAAGGAAATTTTTCAGTTTGGGTTTTGCTTGTATCACTTGCTTCATTACCCCTCTTTTGGCCCCTATTCTTGCATGCTATTTTTGCCATACCTATGGTTGCTGTTTGGCCATGTTTATAACTGTGAAAGTGCATTTTTTGGGACTATCTAGCTTCTGTCTTTGCATTTCATGTCCATATTGTGCATGTTTGGCATAGCTATAGGTCACTTCGGGTACCTAAATTCACATTTCGGGACAATTCCATGCATTTCATGTCATTTCGCCTCATTTCGGGACTGTTTTCCCCCACTTTTTAGTGCTGAAATCCCATTACCATGTTTGCATATCATTTCCCATGCCATAGTTCGCATTTTTCCATTGCCTCGGTTTGCGTGCCCGTGTGCACGCATTTTGAGGCACTTCATTTTCATCAACCGGCATCCTATGTGAGTGTGGCTGAGGCTCACTCATGTTGGTATAAGCCCATATCATGTTTTCATGTCATTTGCATTGCGTATGCCATTGCCTCGGTTTGCGTGCCCGTGTGCACGCATTTCGAGGCACTACATTTATATCCGCCGGCATCCTATGTGAGTGTGGCTGAGGCTCACTCATGTTGGTATAAGCCCATATCATGTTTCCATGTCATTTGCATTGCGTATGCCAATTCCTCGGTTTGCGTGCCCGTGTGCACGCATTTCGAGGCACTTCATTTTCATCCGCCGGCATCCTATGTGAGTTCGGCTGAGGCTCACTCATGTTGGTATAAGCCCATATCATGTTTCCATGTCATTTGCATTGCGTATGCCATTGCCTCGGTTTGTGAGCCCGTGTGCACGCATTTCGAGGCACTTCATTTTCATCCGCCGGCATCCTATGTGAGTGCGGCTGAGGCTCACTCATGTTGGTATAAGCCCATATCATGTTTTCATGTCATTTCATTACATTCAGTCATCGCCTCGGTTTGCGTGCCCGTGTGCACGCATTTCGAGGGACCTCTTTTTCATCCGCCGGCATCCTATGTGAGTGCGGCTGAGGCTCACTCATGTTGGTATAAGCCCATATCATGTTTCCGTATCATTTCATCACACTCCGTCATCGCCTCGGTTTGCGTGCCCGCGTGCACGTATTTCGAGACACATACCATTGCCTCAGTTTGCGTGCCCGTGTGCACGCATTTCGAGGCATCTCATTTTTATTGCACATATCATCGCCTTGGTTTGCGTGCCCGCGTGCACGTATTTCGAGACACATTTCATCGCCTCGGTTTGCGTACCTGCGTGCACGTATTTCGAGACACATATCATCGCCTCGGTTTGCGTGCCCGCGTGCACGTATTTCGAGACACATATCATCGCCTTGGTTTGCGTGCCCATGTGCACGTATTTCGAGACACATATCATCGCCTCGGTTTGCGTGCCCGCGTGCACATATTTCGAGACACATATCATCGCCTCGGTTTGTGTGCCGGCGTGCACGTATTTCGAGACACATACCATTGCCTCGGTTTGCGTGCCCGTGTGCACGTATTTCGAGGCATCTCATTTTTATGACACATATCATCGCCTCGGTTTGCGTGCCCGCGTGCACGTATTTCGAGACACATATCATCGCCTCGGTTTGCGTGCCCGTGTGCACGCATTTCGAGGCATCTCATTTTCATTGCTTTCATATATTTTCTCGGTTTGCGTGCCTGTGTGCACGCATTTCGAGGCATTTCATTTCCATAGCATTGTATATGTTAGGATTGTATCTTAGTTGCATTTCACGCATATCATGCACATTGCACCATGTCCGGAATAGGAGTTAGCCCGGGCACGGGAAACGAGGTACATTTCGTACTCCGAGTGACAGAATGTGTCTCAATTCCCCAGTCGTCGACACTCCGGATTATCCATGATGGAGTTAGGTTTTAGCTGTAGTTTCATGTGCATTCATCCTATATTGAGTTGTGCATTTCGACTCCTCGGCCATCATGCCTCGGTATGTGTGATTGGTGGCACGAGGATCGAGACATGCATATATCTGTGCAAATACATTGCTATGCCCCTTTCCTGCTCTCTGTTGCAGCAAAATGAAGAATCAGCAACCTTTTGGGGCTTGGCACGCATTTCAAGAACAGGTGTAAACAGAGGCTAATTGGGGCATTCCGGTGGATTTCCGCGCAAGACAATCCGGACATGCATCATCCATCAGAAGCGAAGCAGTCCCTGGCTTGCACGCCAGTTTTATTTGCTTTCTTAGTTAATTAATTAATTAGGATTTTGTAATATTTGGACTGTAATATTTTTTTTTTATTCGGGACTGTAATATTGGGACTGTATTATTTATTCGGACCCTCTGCGCGAGGGCACAACTGTAATAAGTGTGCGTGAGTGGGATGTATGTCTTCCAACCTCACGTCTTTCTCCCTTTTATTTATCCGCTTATGATGGTTAGATTAGGGCATATTTAAATTAGCATACAGTATGACAGCATGTTTGCATCATTCATCTGTATTGCATGCACCGGGCTCCGCGCATCATACTAACTGCATCGTACTTTCAATTCCAAACTGAATACATGATAGTTGTAGCATTTCATATACCATGTTTAGAATAGCCGAGCCTGCTATAGTTTGCATTTTTACATGTGTTGCATTAAGCATTTTTGTATACTTAGGATCATGCATGATTTCTATTGTAGTTCCTATTTTGGCTTGGAGTACTCGGTAAGTTCTATGCTTTAGCATCCTCGCATGCGTGTGAGTGACTGCCATGAATAGCATGCTTACCATGAGGCTATGTGCTTATGTGATATATCTGCCTGAATGCCTGTGGGTGAAGGTTGAGTTGTTTAGATTGGAATAAATCATCGACTGTTTGTTTTAAGCCCACTAGATAGTGGCAAAACCATCTTTTCTAAACCCACCTGCGGGTGGTAAAATCTGCATTTTAAGCCTACTTGCGAGTAGCAAATCATCTTTCAAATAAACAAGCATGAAATGTTTTGTTCCAATTCGGGCGATCCAGTCTATACTTATATGCTGTGTGCATCACATAGTAACCTAGGCTAATAACCGGAATAAGAACTCACAATGTTTTCAAAAATTGATATCATGGTTAGTAGAGGCCGGTCTATGACCGGGCGAGCGGGGGTGCTCACGAAGTGACCTTCCCCAATCGTACCCAAGTTCCCGAGCCGAGGCAACTTTGGTGATGACGGACACGTGGCCTTTTGGCACCGAGTCAGGGTTTCCTAAATTTCCCAAAATAAAATATTTAGGTGGCGGCTCTGTATCTGGCAAAGCAGTCCATGTTTGGCACTTCTTTCAAAAATCTGTTTTCTCAAAACGATTTGCCGGATTTGGACTCTTTGGTTCAGACTTAGAACCGTGACTACAAAATCGAGTCCGAGCTGTAGCGAGGTCCCCCCGCGGGCTTGTTACACTTTTTTTCCTTCTCAGCCTTCTGTCAACCCTTGGCACACGCGCTTCGCGCAGCCTTCTTCCAGCTTGCACTCTCCTTCTTAAAACTTGCAAGCTGGGCCTTAGCCTTCTCTGACTTGACCTTCGCAGCCGCCGCCTTTCTCAGCAGAGCCCCTGCTAAGGTGGTTACCTCCATTTGGGCCGAGCACAACCCCCTTAGCAGCTTAGCCTCATTAAACCTGGAAACCGAGCGCACGACTGCCTCGTCCACAATTCCCACAAAGTGATCTGCAGCCGCCCTGGCTGGGCCTTCTTCTCCCTCCAGCTGCCCAAACACGGTGCGAGCGTGGTAGATTGCAGTCGTCAGCCTGGCCCCTTCTCTTTGGGGCGCAGGGCCCCCCTTGGGTTGCTGCTCCATCACTTCCTTAGGGTCAGCCGACCCATTTTCTAGTTGCACCTTGGGGTCTAGGACGCTCGCATGCCCTTTTTCCTCTAAAACCCCTTGGCTCTTCTCCCCCTGCGCATCTGGGACGACGACCGCTTCTGGAGTAGCCTCCACCCCTTTCTCCCCTGTTTCCTCTGCCATCGGAGTGCCCTCACCGCCCACCCTCACCCTCTTCGACCCAGGCGCATCTGAGGCCCCCTCAGGGGTAACCCTTCTCTTCTTCTTCTTCTTCTTCTTCTTCAAGACCTCCCCCTCCTTGTTTACCCTTTCCTTCACCGGATCAACGGGGGGCGGTCGTGGCTCGAAACTGCCTAAGTTTTTCCCCCTAGTGGCTTGGAGCGCGGTCGGATTTTTTCCCTCGCGACCGATTTTGGTGGCGGGCCTAACTGCACTTCCTTGAACTTATTAGCTTTGGAAAAAATGGCCCGGTCCTCCGCCTCTTGCACTTTCCTCTTCACCTCAAGCTCTGCCCGTGCCAGATCCCCACCAGTCGGCTGAGGGCCCAATCCTGTGTCAAACAAAGCTGATGGCTGAACGAGGTCGTCCCATCTGACCCCCTCCTTCTCCCTCCATGCCTTCACCTTTTTCACCCTCTCCTCTGCTGCAGCCCCCAGCTTTGGCTCCATAGACTTGGTGGGTACCCTCCATATTGTGCGTACTCCAACTCCACCGTTCGCAGATATGTAGAACCACCGCGACCTCCATCCTTTAATTGATGATGGCAACCCCGCCACCAAACCCCTTCCTGCCACCGCCTGCAAAGTGACCCAAGTTTCTTCCTGGCCTGAGGCCTTATAGCAGGCAAAAAACTCGTCCACCGTCATGGCCGCTCCCTCATTCGCCTTCGGCCACGCACTTGCACAGGCCAGTACAATCTTCTATGCGTTGGGCATTAGTTGGCCTGGTACGACTTCCAGTCGGTCGAAGACATCCACTACCACTTGTGGAAGTGGCAACCTCAACCCTTCCTTCAACGCCTCTTCGTATAGGGCAAACTCCCCCGGCCGGGCGTCGGAAGGCCTCTCCGTTGCTGTCGGTAACATCAACTCTATTTCTTCAGGCACCTGGTATTTTTTCCGTATACCCTCCAACTCCTCCGCCGTAACGGTTGACTTGTCGGCCTTCGTATGCCAGTGATCTGGCTCAGCCTGACTAATTGGTTTCGGAGCCGCTATCATCGTCAACGAACGAGCTAAACCCACCGGCTCCCCTGATTTCTCCACTTGCCTCTCCCTCCTATATCATTCTGCCAGGTCCATTGCGTCATCATCCCCTAGGGGATCAACCCTTGCGGTGGTTGATTCATCTTGTGCCATCCCTATTGTATGTCTTCGAATAGCTTCGGATGCGGGCGCAAGAAAATTCCAGAAGTGTTGCAGGGGTGTATCGTTGGCAACGAAGGAGTTTACACTGGGAATGTTTTTATGTTTTGCGAAAAGATAGATAAAGCGAGTAATCCCAAAGGCCCAAGGTTTGCCCGTATTCCAAGGGTCCCTATTAAATTTCGCCAGTTTGAAAATTTTTCAAAAGATCGCCAACACTGTCTTTTCAACACCCTATAATGACCTATCATTTCACTCCTGGCCCAACGCCTGACCTCTCCCCACCAGATGCTGCCACGTGTACGACCACGATTCACTACCCCCCTTTCCACTTCCAGTCGTCACGTGACCCGCCGCCTCTCGAGCCTCGCGCCCCGCCGCCCTACCCTTCGCCGTCGGCTCTCCTCATGGTCGATCCATCCACTCGGCTACCCTTCGCGGTCAGCCCTCCTCATGGTCGGTCCCTCCACTCGGCTACCCTTCGCGGTCGGCCCTCCTCATGGTCCATCCCTTCACTCGGCTACCCTTCGCGGTCGGCCCTCCTCATGGTCGGTCCCCCCCACTCGGTTACCCTTCGCGGTCGGCCCTCCTTATGGTCGGTTCCTCCACTCGGCTACCTTTCGTGGTCGACCCTCCTCATGGTCAGTCCCTCCACTCGACTACCCTTCGCGGTCGGCTCTCCTCATAGTCAATCCCTCCACTCGGCCACTTCTGGTCGGCCGTTCCTTTCACTATTTATTCCCTTCGTTGGAATAAAGTTGCACTTGGGAATGGGGGACTACTGACGTGGATAGGCTCATAACGCCCATAACCCACTATGAACAACCCAAGCCTACCACTTAGGGCCCAATGCATAACCCAACTAATAAGGCCCAGCACAGCTGTAAGTTAACATGACATGAAGGACCAATGATATTCAGATACGTAGCAGGTAAAGAGTAAGCCACATCAGCAGACAAAGATCTGCAAAGTTATTGCCACTGCATATCGCCATTAATGTAACCCCTCACAGCATTTATTACGACAACACCTCTCCGTCGGGACAACACACCCTCACCCTGAACAAGGTAAGCTACAGCATAAACTTTTGGCCAAGGTAACAGGTCGGAAGGGACAACGAAATGATTACCAAAGGATATAAGCAGACGTTGAAGACAAGAAGAAGGTTAAACTTTCTATCTCTAATCTATCTACATACTCCACTCTCTCTCTCTAACTTGCTCGTCGGAGGGTTCATTGGGAGACTCCCCGTTCCCCGTTGAACTCGTGTGCAAGTTCTCTGGTGGGTTTGATCATTCGGATATTAGGCTTGAAGAGCGTGGATCAGTCCAACCCGTCCTACCATCATAACCGTATCATCACCTAACATATAAATACACTTAAAAAATATAATATTTATAAAAAAAAAAATCTTTAAAAAACACACTAAATACCAAAAAATTAAAAAAATTCAGTGCATTTTTCATATTTTTATGTATTTATTAATTTTTTAAAATATTTTTTTCACAAGTATTGTACTGTTTAGATAAATCTAAGTAAGGTGCATCCAAAAAATTAAAAAAAAAATGCTTAAAATTTAAAAAATATTCACTAAAAACACAAAATAAAAAACTCAATTTTTGAAAAAGTGAATTCAGAAAACTGAAACCAACCACACTCAAATTTTTTGTTTTGAAAAAATTAAAAAAAACTAAATATTTTTTTTAACAAAATTGAAAATTTTGTATTTATAAAAGAGTATGATGATGGAACGTTGATGTGCAAAATTGGAAAAAAAATGAAAATTTTAAAATGAAAAAACTGATAATGTTCTCAGTTTTATTGGATAATGTTCTTTATTTTATTTTTTTTCATTAGGCTTTGCTTTTTTTATTAGTTAATGAAACAATTATATTAAACATTACTATGCAAAATTGATAATATTCTTAATTTTAAAAATTGAAAAAAAAATTTAATAATATTCTCTGTTTTACTAAATAAGACTTATTAATTTAAAAAATCTTAAATATAATTTAAGGTACCATAACATTTATAAATAAAACTTTTAGATAATTAACTTATAATTTTATTTCTTTGGAACTCGTTAAAAAATTGAGTTTTTATAAGATTTTTTTGAATAATTAATTCAATTTGTTTTTCCGTGTTTAAATTTATGATTTACCCACATTTAAGTGTGTAGGCTAAAATGTCATATAGCATGACAAGAATGGATAAGGTTACGAGGGAGGTCAAAAATTAATCAACATGTGATTTATAAGGTCGCATGACATCACAATAGTAGATAAAATATGGCGAACGTCAAATTTGGATCACCATGTGACTTATAGGTCGAGCAGCCTATTGGCTTTATAAAAGATTTTTTTTTGTTCATTTAAGTTTCGCCTGGAGTGATTTGGCATCCTCTATATAATTAATTTTTTTATTTTTTTTTCATCATATTATTTTTTTATTTTTTTATATATCTTTTCGTAAAAAAACAAAAAGTGTACTTATTTAGATCATTCCAAACAACCCCTTAATCTGAACATCGAGTTGATTTTTCATAGTCATTTTAAGTTTAAAAGTTACAATTTCTAAATGACATAGGTGGCCCATAAAGAATATGGCCCATCACTTGAGGCCCAATCGATGATTCATAACACTAAAGCTCAACAATCTAGGAACCCAACGTTACACCAAGCACCAATGATATTTAAACACTTGGCAAGTGAAGAACCAGCTACATCAGCATACAAAAATCTTACAAAGTTATTGCAGCACACATCAGCTATTAATGAGTTTCCCTACAGCATTTATTGCGATAACCCTTCACGTCGGAACAGAACAGTCTCACCATGAACAAGACGAGCTAGAACATAGACTTTCGGCCAACATGACGGCTCAGAGTGGACAAAGAAATGATGAGCAAAGGATATAAGCAGGCTTCTAAGACAAAGAAAATGTTAAGTTCTCTATCACCATCCTATCTCTACATTCCATCATCCTCTCTCTTCTCTAACTTGATCATCGGAGGGTTCGCTGGGGGACTCCCTGTTCCCCGTTGAACTCTTGTGCAGGTCTCTCCGCGGGGCTCGACACTCGGGCAACGGTTTGAGAAGTGTGGATCAATCCGACCCGTTCCATCTAGAGCACTCAGTATCATCAGTTGGCGCCGTCTGTGGGAACCCTTTTGCTCTGTGCGGCAACTGTGCTCATTGTCGCCGGAGACCCATTCCCGATATTCCCTACCTGCCACCTACCAAGGTAGATGGTCACAACTAGATCCATGGCTTCTCAATACAATGTTGCCGACCCCCAAGTCGATCCTCCTAACCCAAACAACCCACCGCAGTATTTCACAAAACTCACCAACAGCATCAACCTCTTAGCCGAGCAAAACCAAGCCCTGATCAATGCTTTGCTTCAAAGAGACCTTCTTATACCTCCTCCACCACTTCAAGATATCCCACCCAATCGAGAACGAGCCCCAAGCCACCCCATCCAACAATCCCATCGATCGAACTTGGAGGACTTGCGACCCCCTCCTTCAGATATGAACCCGCCACCTCGGGCCCTACACCCATCGTTCCAAGCGCCTGCCCCCGAGGGAGAGGCCAGTAGTGTCCAGCCTCCATTGCATTCCGGTGGTGACAACGTTCTCCTTTGGGATGCCGAACTTCGAGCCATGAAACTCCAACTTCAAGGAGTCATATAGAACATACAGAATAAACCCTCCACCACAGCCAACTCACCATTCGTTGCCTCCATTAGGGACAAACCCCTACTTCCTAAGTTCAAAATGCCCTCGATCCACTCTTTTGACGGTACAACGGACCCAGTTGACCACTTGGAGACTTACAAGACCCTCATGATCCTCCATGCATTCCCTGATGAGGTCATGTGTCGGGCTTTCCCCGTAACACTTAAGCGGTCAGCCCGACTTTGGTTCAGTCAGCTGCCAACAGACTCTGTCTCTACTTTCCAGCACCTAAGTGACTCTTTTCTCAGCCATTTCATTGGTGCCCAACGCCAGCGGCGTCCGGAAACTCAACTCCTCAACATCCGTTAGACAGAGGGGGAGTCGCTGCGCAGCTTCCTCACCCGCTTCAACACCGAAGCCTTACAGGTGGCGGAAAATAATGACAAGGTCATTCTCACGGCGTTCATGGCCGGTCTACAATCATCCGATTTCTTTTTCTCCCTCTCCAAAAACCCTCCAACCTCTATGGCAACCCTTCTCTCCAAAGCCCAAAAATACATGAACGCTGAAGATTCCCTAGCTGCCCGACAAGATTCCACAACTAAAAACCCAACCCCCAGAGAGAAGAGAAAGGACTCGGAAGCCAGAACCACCTAGTACACACAACAAACACCTCAATATACCGACTGACCTGCTCGAGCCGACCGGTAGGTACCTACCCGACCGCCTGCTCGCCCGGTTCGAACGGTACACGCCCCTCAATTCCCTCATGGAACAAGTCTTGAACTAGATCCAACAAGATTATCCCTTAAAATGGCCCCAACCGTCGTAGTCTCCTTCCAACCAGCGAGACCAGTCCAAGTATTGCCGTTTCCATCAAGACCATAACTATAATACCGAGGAGAGTGTTAACCTCAAAGACCAGGTCGAAGGCTTGATACGCAAGGGCGTCTCAGTCGGTTCACGGTAGCCCGCCCTCAGCAATGGCCAAGGATAAACCTACCAGAAACAACCATCGGCGCACCACTCCTCGACAACCTGCACAGCTTAACCAAGTCCATAATCGACCCCTACAATAACCCTAGGCACAAGGCAACCTTGCCCTCCCGGTTGGAGAAATCAGAGTTATTGCCGGTGGGCTTGCGTGTAGAGGACCATCCTATTCGGCCCAATGGGCAGAACTCAGAAAAATCAGGTAGGGCTCAGATAAAGAAGTCACAACATTGGACCGCTCCTTCAAACACCCCAAGCAGTGGATGGAGCCCATCACCTTTACGAAGGCTGATTGCACAGGCGTCCGTTACCCCCATGACGACCCCTTTATCATCGGGTGCTTGTCGACAACGGTAGCTCTTCAGACATCATCTTCCTAAACGCCTATCACCAGCTCATGGTCGGGGAAGAAAGTTTGTCCGCTCTCCAAACCCCACTGGTTGGCTTCACTGGAGATCGGGTGACCTCCATAGACTCCATCGATCTGCATATCACCATTGGAGAATGCCCACGGTAGACCACTAAATTGCTCACTTTTCTCGTCGTCGACTGTCCCTCAGCCTATAACATCATCCTCAGCCACACTGCGCTTAACGCTTTTCAAGCTGTCAATCCCACGCATCATATGGCCATGAAATTCTTTACCGACCTCGGAGTCGGCATCGTGAGGGGGGAGCAAACTGTGGCCAGAGAATGCT
The DNA here is from genome assembly GCF_055761805.1 of Camellia sinensis. Lineage (NCBI taxonomy): Eukaryota > Viridiplantae > Streptophyta > Magnoliopsida > Ericales > Theaceae > Camellia > Camellia sinensis. Next base: position 176,088,130 of record NC_138967.1, read on the forward strand.
ACGTCGCTTCTCTCAAAGAGGTCAAATTGAAGGAGACTATGATCATCGAAGGACTCGACGTCAGAGACGGAGATGAGTTAGTTAGAGGGGAACCAGTGGAAGAACTTGTCGAAGTCCCCATCGACCCCACCAACCCAACAAAAATAGCCAAGATCGATAGCCAACTATCTCCTCAAGCCAAGGCCGATCTTACAACCTTCTTGACCGAGCACAATGATGTGTTTGCCTGGACCCATTTCGACATGCCAGGTATTGATCCTTCTTTCATCACTCATCGTTTGAGCATCGATCCCCATTTCCGACCCTTCTGCCAGAAGCAGCGCATCTTTCACCCGGAACATGGAAGTGTACGTCGATGACATGCTAGTCAAGAGCAAACTCTCTTCTGATCATCTGAAAGACCTGCGAGAGACCTTCGACACCCTACATCAGTATCAAATGAAGCTCAATCCAGAGAAATGCGCCTTCGGCATAGGATTTGGGAAGTTCTTGGGTTTCACGGACAATTAGAGAGGTATCGAGGCTAATCCCGAAAAGATCAAGGCCTTGATAGAAATACAGTCACCCAGAACGGTCAAAGAGGTTCAAAGGCTTACTGGCAGAGTCGCCGCCCTCAACCGCTTCATTTCCCGCGCAACGGACAAGTGCCTCCTTTTTTTTAAAGTCCTTCGGCAGGCTTTTGAGTGGATGACCAAATCCGAAGAGGCCTTCCAGCAATTGAAGCAATGCATGGCTAACCCCCCCTTACTCTCTCAGGCACTCATAGGTGAACCCCTTTTTCTCTACTTTGCCGTATCGAGCACCTCAGTCAGTGCGGCCCTCATCAGGGAGGACGGCTCAATACAACGCCCAATTTATTACATTATTTGGGCTTTCAGGGGAGCAGAACAGAACTACCCATTGTTGGAAAAAATGGCCTTGGCCTTGGTCATAGCCTCAAGACGACTCCGACCTTACTTCCAAGCTCACTCCATAGTGGTCCTCACTGACCAACCTTTGAAGAAGATAATGCAACAACCAGAGCTGTCTGGCAGACTTATGCAATGGTCAGTTAAGCTCAGCCAGTTTGAAATCTCCTACTGACCTTGAACAACGATCAAAGGATAGGCTGTCGCCGATTTTATCCTGGAATTCACTAATCCCACTCCAACAACGCCCCCCCCCCCCCCCCCGCCCAAGCAATGCAACACTAAGGCAGACGACCCCCACTCTTGGACCCTCAATGTTGATAGATCATCTCGCAAAGAAGGCAGTGGGGCTAGTCTCATCCTCACCACCCCCGAGGGTGGTTATTTCAAGTGTGCTCTCCGCTTCCTGTTTAATGCAAGCAATAATGAGACCGAGTATGAGGCCCTGATAGCAGGTCTCCGCCTAGCTAGAGACATTGGTGTAAGCCATATCCGAGTGTTCAGCGATTCGCAATTGATCGTCAGACAAATCACAGGGGAATTCGATGCCAAGGACGACACAATGTGAGCCTATAGGGATATTGCACTCCCCCTTGTTCGCCTTTTCAACACTTTCCATATCAAACACATCCCTCGATCAGAAAACTCCAACGCAGATGAAATGGCTCAATTAGCCTCGGCTGACCAGTCGGACCTCAATCATGGAGTTCATCTTGAATGCCTGGGCCACTCGGCCACTTCGCCAACCCAACTGGAGGTCCACTTCCTCCAAAATGAACCTATCCCATGGGCGGCGGACATCCTTCTATTTTTGACAAATGGGGAGTTACCAGACGACAAACAGCAGGCCGCCAAAGTCAGGGCCCGGTCGTCCAATTACATCCTCATCAGTGGCCTCCTGTACAAATGAGGATTTTTACGACCATACCTCAGATGCCTCAATCCTGCCCAAGCGACCTATGTGATAAGGGAAGTCTACGAGGGTGTATGTGGTAATCATTTGGGTGCCCGGTCGCTAGCCTATAAAATACTTCGCACCAGCTACTTCTGGCCTACTCTCAACCAAGATGTCACTGAATTCGTGCTTAAATGTGATAAATGCCAGTGCTTTGCCAACATCCCTCATGCTTCTCCTACAAAACTGATTACACTTTGCAGTCCCTACTCATTCGCCAAATGGGGGATCGACTTAGTTGGCCCGTTGCCCACTGGAAGGGGTCAAACCAAGTTTGCTATCGTCACCATTGACTACTTCACTAAATGGGTGGAAGCGGAACCCCTCGCCATAATCACCGAACGGAACACAACCAGATTCATCTGGCAGTTGATCATATGCCGATTTGGAATCCCTCAAGTTATCGTCTCAGACAACAGCAAGCAATTTGACAATGCCAAATTCAGAAAATTCTGTGCAGAGCTTCACATTCAGCCATGTTTCTCTTCCCCAGGTCATCCCCAAGCCAATGGGCAAGTCGAGGTTACCAACCATTCTGTCCTGAAAATCATTAAAACAAAATTGGAAGCCACTAAGGGACTTTGGGCTGAGGAATTGCCAAATGTACTCTGGGCCTACTGCACTACCACTCGAACCCCCACTGGGGAGACCCCCTTTCGCTTAACATACGGTGCTGAGGCGGTCATTCCAGTGGAAATCGGCTTGCCAACCCCGAGGGTTTTGCACCCGAATCCTGAACTCATCGAAGAATTATATCTGGTTGACTTAGACCTGATTGAAGAGCTCTGAGAGACCACTGCTGTTAGACGAGCCTCGCATCAACAGAAATGAGAGCACACTACAACCGCAAAGTCCGACCGAGGGAGTTCGTTGTTGGGGACCTAGTTTTGCGCGAAGCAACTCTCGCTACCAAAAATCCTGCCGAGGGCAAGCTGGCAGCCAAGTGGGAAGGACCATACATTGTTAAGGCTAGACCTCGCCCGGGCACTTACCGACTCCAGGATATGGAAGGCCGTGACCTCCCCCACCCGTGGAACGTCGAACACTTGAAGCGTTATTTCCAGTAAAGTGTCATGCCCTATTTTTGTATTGATCGATTACTGTATGACAATCTACACACTTGGTTATTTTTGTCCTTTTCATACATAGTGTAAATTTATGATCAATAGGCTACGCCTTAAATGGCAATGACTTTGTATCTCCATTATCTGCGTTGTGTTTCAATAACGACTTGTTAAAACTGAGTTAATTAAAGCCTTAGCTGGACTAAGCACGAAGGGCTCAGCTAGACTGAGTTAATTAAAGCCTCGGCCAAACTGAGCACAAAGGGCTCAGCCAGACTAAGTTAATTAAAGCCTCAGCCAAACTGAGCATGAGGGCTTTGCCAGACTGAGTTAATTAAAGCCCCAGCCAGACTGAGCACGAACAAAGAGTTCGGCCGGTCCATTTTCGTAATTTCATGTTACAGCATGGCTGCCATATTTAGTTAAAATCCAGGTCCATACCACGACATCTTTTAACATTTTTTACAGTTTTAAATTTATATTTTTTCATTTAAAACCCAGGTCCATAGTCGTCCACGCCTATCTTTAATTTTTAACATTTTTCACATTTTCGTGCATGCCTATTTTTAACGTTTTTGCATCATGGTTTTCTCACAAGTTAGTCTGGCTGCCCATTTCTAAGCTTTTTACATCACAATCTACTAGCAAGTTTCACAATTCATGCACAAGTCTTACTTTTACAACCTTTCTTCGTTAAATTCTGTTCTGCCATTTTCATTATTTTCAAATGTACAACTCAGAAAACATAACGACAATAGTATAAGGGAAAACTCGTTGTTTTATTTACAAACTTATAGTTACATACGATTCACTGCAGAAATTACACGTAACAACAAATAAACAAAACACACAAACACAAAATTTTTACAAAGATCACTCTTCCTCAGTAGAGGCCAGATCTTCCTCCTCAATCCCCTTGTCTAGCGGGGTTTGGGCAACGTCATCTTCGCCTATCTGGGAACAGCTCTTCCACTTTATGTTTGAAGGTCTTCCAGCCACTATCCCAGAACTCAGCCATTTCATGCTTATAAAAATCCGACCGCTGGAAGCTCTAGATAACTTCATCTTCACTTCTACCTCTAGCGGTCGCTCTCGATGGCCCAGCCCCCCCCCCCCCCCACTACCCTCCTTAGCCAGGTTGTTCGCGATCATGGCATCTATGGCCATCTGGAAGTCAGAGAACCCCTTGAATTGCTCCACCGCCGCCATGCACAGGTCGGGGTACGCCGCCCTCTCAAATGCCAACTTCGTCATTTCTTCCGCTAGTTCCTTCTCTAATGCCGCATTCCGACTATCTTCCTCTTCCTTGTCCTTGACCAGATCTTCGTTACTGGCCATGGCCTCCTTCCATCTTTCGTTGGCAATGGTGCAGGCTCTCTGGACCTCCTCTAGTTTCCTCTTCTCGCCCGCTAACTCGAACTCTAGCGATATCGCCATGCGGCGCTCCGCCTCTAACTCTGACTTGGTTGCGAGGAGCTTGGCACTAGCTCGGTCCGCGAAGTAGCTCTATACCAGCGCCAACACCTCCAGGCTCTTCGCTCTTTCTGTATATTCTAGCCCCTTGGCGCACGCACTCCAAGCGGCCTTCCTCCACCCCGCTGTCTCCACCCTCAGCTTGTGCAGCTGTACCTTTACCTCTTCCAGTTGGGCCCTCAGCGGCTCTATCTCCATCTTCGAGCGCGCTGCTTTGTTCATCAGGGCAGTCGCCAGGGTCACTTCCTCCATCTGGGCTGAGTAACACCCTCTCAGCAGATCGGCCTCTGACAAACGCGCCATTGAGCGCACTGCTGCATCTTCCACTACTCCAACAAAGCGGTTGGCTGCGACCTTGGCTTCCTCTCCTTCCGTCGAGCGACCTGCCAGGGTGTACGCGTGGTACAAGGCGGTCGCCAGCGCGGCACTCGTCGCTGGCTTGCTAGTCCCCGCCTCCCCTTCGCTAGGGCTTGAGGTTACTTCTGGTGCAGTTGCCATCATTGGCACCATAGGGGCACTTAGGCCCAGGTTTTCCTTAGCCCCTCATGCGTTCTCTTTTTCTGCGTGCTCCTTCATCTTCCCCTCCTTCAACTTCTCTTCGTTCTCTTTAGTACTGCCTCCACCTCTTGTTTGCCCCTCTCATTCAGCGGGTCCACAGGTGGTGGCAACGGGAAAAAGTCAGTTAGGTTTTTATCTCCTAACGGCTTGGGGCACGATCAGACCCGCTCCCTCACCACCAGTTTTGGGGCCGGCCCCAACTTTGTCTCCTTACATTTGCTTGCCTTGGCGAACACTCTCCTTTCTTCTATCTCCTCCACCTTCCTCCGCACCTCTAGCTCTTTCCTTGTTGGATCCGCCTCCATCGGATGTGGTTCCAATCTCAAGGAAAATAGGGTTGAAGGAAAGATTAGCTTATCCCACTTCACCCCCTTTTTTTCCCTCAACTCCTTCACATTCTTCACCCTGTCTTTGGCCTCCAAGCCTACCTTTGGCTCTACCGATTTCGTGGGGACTTTCCATGATGTGCGAACTCTTGTCCCTCCGTTCGCTGACTCGAAGAACCATCTCGATCTCCACCCCTTCACCGAAGATGGCAGGCTTGCCACCAGACCTCGGCCTGCCACTGCCTGCAGAGTCACCCACGTCTCCTGCTGACGAGAGGCCTTGTAGCAGGACAAGAACTCCTCCACCGTCATTGCCATCCCTCTAGTAGCCTGCGGCCAAACGCGCGCGTAGGCCATCAGTATCTTCCAGACGTTCGGCGTCAACTGTCCTGGCGCCACCTCCAACTTATTAAGTACCTCCACCATAATTTGGGAGAGCGGCGGCCTTAGACCTCCTCGTAGTGCTTCCTCATATAAGGTGAACTCTCCCGCCTGTACATCCGACGTCCTCTCCTTTGATGTGGGCAACCTCAACTCTATTTCCTCCGGAATCTGGTACTTCCTTCGTACCTTCGCCAACTCCCCCGCTGTAAATGTGGATCATCTACCTTCGTGTGCCAGTGATCCGACTCCACTTGGCTAATTGGCCTAGCGGCCGCGATCACCGTAGTTAGGTGAGCTTGCGCCCCTTGTACGGCTCCCCTCTCCTCCCTCCGCTCCTCCCGATATTGTTCCGCCAAATCTACTGCGTCGTCATCCCCCAGAGGGTCTAGTCTCATGGTTGGCACCTCATCTCGCACCATTCCTCCTATGTCTCTGCGTATAACTTCGGACGCTGGCACAAGGAAATTCACAAAGTGTTGCAGAGGCGTATTACACGAAACAAATGAGTTCATTTCAGGGATGTGTTACTTTTTTGCGATAAAGTAGGTAAAGCGAATAACCCCAAAGGCCCACGGCTTGCCTATATTCCAAGGGTCAAGATTCAATTCCGCCAGTTTGAAAAATTTCGAAAAACTCCTGCCCCTGCCTTTTCACTACCTTATATCACCCTGTCCCTTCACTTCTTACTAACGTGTCACCTCCCCCATTAAAGGATTTTGCCACGTATACAACCACGATCCACTACTTCATTCCCCTTCCCTGTCTATTCCACTTCACTTCACCACGTGCCCCGCCGCTCCTTGAGCCTTGCACACCGCCACTTTCCCTTCTCACTCGGTCACCCTTTGCAATGGGCCCTCCTCACGGTCGATCCGGCCAGTTGGTCATCCTTTTCAGTCGGCCCTCCTCACGATCGGCTCCTCCACTCAGTCACCCTTCGCGGTCGACCCTCCTTACGGTCACCCTTCACGGTCGGCCCTCCTTACGGTCGATCCTTCCACTCAGTCACTTCTCGCGGTCGGCCCACTTCCCATTTGGTCTTCTCTCCGTCGACCTCTCACCACCCATGTTTTCTTTCTTATTCCCTTCGTTGGACTGAAGCTGTACTTGGGAATAGGGGACTACTGACATGGGTGAGCCCATAAAGGATATGGCCTACCACTTAAGGCCCAATCCAAGATTCATAACACTAAAGCTCAACATTCTAGAAACCCAATGTTACACCAAGCACCAATGACATTTAAATACTTGGCAAGTGAAGAACCAGCCACTTCAACAGACAAAGATCCTATAAAGTTATTGCACCACACATCAGCCATTAATGAGTTTCCTTGCAGCATTTATTGCGATAACCCTTCACGTCGGAACAGAATAGCCTCACCATGAACATGGCAAGCTAGAACATTGACTTTCGGCCAACATGATGGCTCGGAGTGGACAAGGAAATGATGAGCAATGGATATAAGCAGGTTTCCAAGACAAAGAAAAGGTTAAGTTCTTTATCACCATCCTATCTCTACATTCTATCATAGTCTCTCTTCTTTAACTTGATCGTCAGAGGGTTCGCGGGGGGACTCCCCGTTCCCCGTTGAACTCTTGTATAGGTCTCTCAACAGGGCTCGACACTCGGGCAACGGTTTGAGAAACGTGGATCAATCCAACCCATTCTATCTGGAGCACTTAGTATCATCACTAAACATTCTCATTGGGTTATAAAAAAAAAATGAAGTAATCAATTCAAAATTTACTCTATGCAAATCTATTTATTGTGATTTCAATTGAACATTTCAACATACAAGTTACAAGAGAATTATACCCATTAACTACATTAAGTAACAAAAGTTCCATGAAAACAATTATTACTCATTCTGTCTCAAAATAATGATCTCTTTTGGAGAATTTACTAATGGTTTCTTTTGGAGAATTCAATTTTTTTTAGTAGTACAATTATTGTACTTTAAAAAAATTAATTTTCTAAAATTACCCTTTGATAGTATATTTTTTAAGGAATATCAATGTCATAATTATACTTTTTATATTGTTAATGATTGTAAAAGAATGACAAAATAAGAAATTTGTATTATTTTTGTACTTGATTTTTGAAAATAAACTAATATTTTGAGACAATAAAAAATAAAATAAAAGACTAATACTTTGAAACAGAAAGAGTAGATAAAATAGTTGGACCTTCCAAACGCCTTTTTTCAATTGCAGGAAGGGTGGGCTTAGCCTAATCGCATTATTAGGGTGTTTGACTAACTGAGGTCATGTTACTAAAATATTTATATATTTTTCATTATATTATGTAAAAATAAAAATAAAAATAAATATAAATTTGACGAGTTGGGTCAAAATATTGGTCCATCCCAACTCTTGGGACAAAACACCCATCATAAATCCTAAAAAAAAAAAAAAACTATAAATTGAGCGGATTGAATGAATCAACAGACACATGACCATCTATATTATAAGTTCTATATATTGAACAATCCAATTTATGGTAGAGAATTCAATTAAGGTTGGGGTGAATGTCATAGGATTCTTAATTTAAAGCACATATCATAAGGGATGAAGCTACTTAATCGTTCAAACCAAAATCAATGTAGTTGGTCAGATTATTGCATCAACACTATCGCAGGCTCAATTTAGGTAACAAAATGTGTGAGAGAGGAATGAGAATACGTTTATGTTATTTCGAATTAATTGAAATAAGAAAAAAAAAAGTGATTTTTGTACGAGTACGAAATAATCTTCTTGTAGAATCCTGTTGATCAAGTTTGCAATCTTCCAAACGTCATCGTTTTTACTACCTGAAAATACAAACGTGAGCTAGCCGGCGGGTGTGTGCCGGAAACCTCTCTGATGCCTAAGTCAGCAAATAGACAATAAACAGAAAAGCTCTGTGTATTGAGAGTAAAAATTGTGATACCTGTACATAGGTCCTGCTATGAGCCTTTATAGATTCTACATGGCACAATCCTAGTAAGATTCCAACTTTCTTTAGTAGAGTCCTCCTAGGAATCACAAAGATAATGCCTATCTTTTTACACCCTCCTCACTGCTTAACCAAGCGAGATGGTTCTACCATGGTCTGGTAGCAAACAACCGAGCTAACAGAACCACGCCTTATGACAGAGTTCCTCGAGCTCACCTAGCTCGGTTCTGCCTTGTCCTCTTCCAGCTCGGTTCTCTTCTCTCTATATCTCGGTTCAAGACACTAAGAACAGTCTTCTGGCAAACAGCTCTGACAAAACTGACGAGATAAGGACCGGGCTAAGTAAGCCAACACTACAGCTCATAGCTCGGTCCATTCCCCATCTGGTTTTAGCTCGGCCCATGTACAAACATAAATTACCCTCTCAATTGCCCCTTAATTCTATTTGCAATGCATGATTTAGGATTATTCTTCTCCAGCTGAGCTAAAACATTCAAGCCAATCGAACTAAAATAATTAATACCACCGGGATTAAAATATTTAACCCCACCGAGATGGATAAGCTAGGTCTTCAGCTCTGTACCTACCACGACCTATCGCTTCACCTACCTGACACCATGCCCTGTTTGTGACACGTGGCACATGTCTATTGGTTCTTCAAACTACGACAGACGTCCCACGTTTATCAAAAAACGTTTGAAATGTCCCACCATTTTTATGCCTATTCAAAACCCATTTTCTGAATCTCACTCCCACTGTTCATCTTCTTCGTTTTTGTGCTTCTGAGACCTGTCCCTACTTCTGTATCACTTTGTGCTCTAGCTGTTAACGCAATATTTGCTCCATTGCTAGTGGGTTTATACACACTTAGACTGGTAAGTTTGTTCAGTACCTCTTTCTAATGTTTCCTTTTCATTTGTTTCTATACTTTCAGTCTTTAATCTCCGTATATGCGTGTTTATATACACTAGAGCGTTGAGCAAATACCCTATACCCAAAATTTTGTGCTCAAGCTCAGAAGCACACCAACTGGTTTTAAAAAACATGATGTTTAATCTAAAGTCATGCTGTAACCGAATTGGGTATTTGTTTAGGCGACTTTTAGGCCTGAACACGACCGAACTAAGAAATTGGTTATAACCTTGTATACCAACCTTTAACCGAGCCAGAGGCCCTGAATTGGCCCTTCTTCACTACCGAACTAAGAGCTCTCCCCAGATGTAGTTGAGCTAAGCTTTTACTATTCTTCTGTTAATTGACTATTTACTTAGCCCGGTCTAGTTGTCTGGGCATAACACTTTTTATTTCCCCTTTGCAGACTTGACTAGGTTGGTCAGGCACACCTTTGCACCCTGTCCCTAGGCTGCTTTGTTCAACCAAGCCGACCAAAGCCTCAGTCGCGCCGAGCTAGGCAACTTGTGAACTCCATTTAAAATTTTTTAAGTTAACATGGGTAAATATCGATTTCTAGTTGACTCCCCTGGGGCGATAACCGAGTTCCGGAAGGACTACCAAATACCTGACAGCATCCACCTCTCATTAGCTGAACTAGATACCACGCCCTGGGAAAAATCGGGCTTTGTTCCTTTTACCGTAATATCAATAGTAGAGGCCAGTCTCCGATTCCCTGTACAGCCACTAATATGCGAGTTTCTTAGGCAGACAAGACTATGCCCAACCCAACTCAACTCCAATACTTACAAAATAATAATTGGCATCGCCGAACTAAACCGCCGACCTGGCCACAACCTCGGATTGGCCGAGCTTTTCTACCAATATTCGCTCGGCCAAAATGATGACGGTTGGGTGTACTATTTAAGAGTACGGAGAGGCCGAGAGAAAATCATAAAAAACACACCGGATAAAGACATGAATGAGGATCACTTTTTCTGGGTTTCTGGCAATTTTGAGGACCAGGAAGTCCAGATACCGGGCTATAATATTAACTGGAATAAAGGGACAGCCGGTATAAATACCTCGGTTTAGTTTTCCATTTTTTCTCTGTTGTTTATAATTTTTTGTCGTGCTAACTGTCGCCTTTCTCTTTGTGCAAACTTGAACCAGCTAAAATCACAATACCAATACGCCAATCAAGACAGTGTTCGTGCCACGCTCCAATATCGTAATCGAGGTTGGACCAAGCTGTTAAACTTCGAGCCGACCTACCAATATAGTGAAAGGAGGAAGGTCAGGGTAACAGACTTTCTTCTGGAACCATCACCAGAACTGGACCCAAACTTGCCACAAATCAACCTCATTCCCTTTACTGAAGAACAAAAAATGGCCAAGTGCCGAGCTGTTCGAGCCTTGATCACTGAACAAACCACCACTCCAATTGATGGGGTTCAGACCGAGGTGCCACAGGCCGGTTAGACACATGAGGCAGTGGTAGCCCTCCCCACAACCCAAGCTTTGTCATCTCGACCAAGAAAACGACCACGCACACAAAGCCTAAGGGATGAGGATGAGCCATCCCAAACCGAGCTTCAAGAAACAACACTCTCCCAAGGTCGTAATCGATTTAGCTCTTCAAATCCTCCCACTCCACCGGTGCGGGCACCAACAGCCACATTCAGGGGTCACGCTATTACGGCCTCTGACTCCGTCAACGCCGAGAAGGACCACCTATTGGCCTTCAATTTAGCAAAGAGTGTCTGCCTTTCCCGCTGACATGGAGCGGCATGAGGGCTTGACCGAGCTGAAGGCCATTCGCTCGGCATCTAAATCGATGATTCTGGTAAGCCTCAAAAATCCCCTCAAATTTGAACAAACATTTGTTATGGTCCCAGTGCATTGGTTGTCCTTTAACTGCTTTGAACTATACAGGCCCTACAAAAGAGCCAAGTGGCTCATAAACGAGTACTTGAGATCCGGAAGATGGCGCGGTCTGCCGTCACCGAGGCAGAATCCAAGGCAGCCGAGCTAAAAGACGCTCGGCCAAGGTGGTTGAACTACAGGCTGAAAACTTAAGGCTTGCCGGACTGGTCAACACAGCTGAGGCTGACAAGCAGAAGGCCTTAGCCAAGAAAAAACACCGCTATTTACATGAGCTAGGCAAGCTGGAGACGAAGAAGAATGCCGAGCTGGAAGACATGAAGAAGAAAATACAGGACGCAGAGAACCGAGTCTTCAAAGAAGGAGATGAGACGTACGTCCAATAGTGCAAAATCGCCAACGATATTTTCTTTAAGTGCGGTTGGAAAGCCGCTGCTGAAAAGCTCAGTTGCGGACATGACTCTGAGGTCTTCTTGAATCTCCCTCCCCACTTCATACCGGGCTATATGGCAGACTATGCTAACGCGGTCCAACAAAAGTTCCTTCAGGAGGGGGAAGAGGATGAGGTCCCTGCTCCTGAGAATGCTTCCAACACTCAGCTCTGCCGTCGGTCTACCTCTCCTACTCCAGTGGACTCCAGCCCACCTTTGCGTGCTGCAACTAATGAGGTGCCTACGACCGAGCCCAACCAGGGGGCTGATCTCGTAGCCAAGTTACCTTTGGGTGAAGTCCGGGTCGATTTGGACGCTAACTTAGACGATCTTTTCACTTGATTTTTCCTTTTTCCTTTTAATGAAATTGTAACTGGGCTCACGCCCCTCATCTTGTAATGCCTGTTTAAATCTTGAATGAAATATGCAATTTTTCTTATCTTTTTGTTCGGTTTCACTCTTACTTATAATTACCCTTCAACTTTAATTGCATCAGTCTTTAACTCTTTGCTTGTTTGCGATGTCTTAATATTGTCTAGCCAAGGTAGCTATCTCAGTCCAAGAGACCTGTAATCTGTTAACTTTACTATGTATTGGTCATACCTGCCAACTTTCTTCTTGCTAGATCCTTATCTCGGCTGAAGAGAACTAAATGTTGGTCATATCTGCCAACGTTTTTCAGCTTAGATCCTTATCTCGGCTAAAGAGAGCTAAATATTAGTCATATCTGCCAACTTTCTTCAGCCTAGATCCTTATCTCGGCTGAAGAGAGCTAAATGTTGGTCATACCTGCCAACTTTCTTCAGCCTAGATCCTTATCTCGGTTGAAAATAACTCAATGTTGGTCATACCTGCCAACTTTCTTCGGTCTAGATCCTTATCTTGACTAAAGAGAGCTAAATGTTAGTCATACCTGCCAACTTTCTTCAGCCTAGATCCTTATCTCGGCTGAGAAAAATGTTAGTCATACCTGCCAAGCTTCTTCAGTCTAGATCCTTATCTCGGCTGGAGAGAACTCAATATTGGTCATACCTGCCAACCTTTCTTCAGCCTAGATCCTTATCTCGGCTGAAGAGAACTAGATGTTGGTCATACCTACCAACCTTTCTTCAGCCTAGATCCTTATCTCGGCTGAGAGAACTAAATGTTGGTCATACTTGCCAACCTTTCTTCAGCCTAGATCCTTATCTTGACTGAAAAGAACCGAATGTTGGTCATACCTGCCAAACTTTCTTCAGCCTAGATCCTTATCTCGGTTGAAAAGAGCTAAATGTTAGTCATTCCTGCCAACCTTCTTCAGCCTAGATCCTTATCTCTGCTGAAGAGAGCTAAATGTTGGTCATACCTACCAACTTCTTTTATTACCCCTAGCTGGTACTAACTAAGAATAACTTTTACAGTAGAAAGAATTATGCTAAAAAAGAAACTACTTGTTTTATTTGAAAAAGAAAAATTACAAGTATTTTAAGGAAAAACTAAAAATAAAATCCTTTGAGATTGGCAGTATTCCATGGTCTGGGAATAGCTTTGTTGTCTCCATTTTCCAAGTGATATGCCCATTTTCCTGCTAACCCAACCACTTTGTATGGTCCTTCCTAGTTAGGTCCTAACTTGCCATCTCCAGGTACCAAAGTGTTGCCCATTACTTTGCGCAGTACCCAATCTCCAATCTTGAACTGCCTCAAATGTACTGTTTTGTTATATTTTTTGGATAACTCTTGCTAGTATGAGGCAATGTGAACTAGTGCTCTTTCCCTTCTCTCTTCTGTAAGGTCAAGTTCCAAGGTTATGGCTTCTTCATTCAAGTTTGGGTCAAAATTTTCACTTTTAATAGTGGGGAGGCCTACTTCCAGTGGGATTACTGCCTCCATGCCATAGGCCAAGAAAAAAGGCATTTCTCCAGTTGACCGCCGAGGTGTGGTACGGTAAGCCTATAAAACATGAGGAAGCTCCTCAGCCCACTTGCCTTTTGCCCTATCCAACCTTTTCTTCAAACCATCTAAGATGACTTTGTTTGATGCTTCTGCCTGGCCATTCGCTTGAGGGTATGCTGGTATAGAGTTGTAGAATTCTATCTTGTATTCTTCGCAAAAGCCTCTGAAGATTTTGCCATCAAACTGAGTGTCGTTGTTGGATATTAGAGCCTTAGGTATGCCGAATCGAGTAATGATGTTCTGCCAGACGAATTTTTTAATGTCTTTCTCCTTTATAGATGCGAGTGCTTTTGCCTCAACCTACTTTGTGAAGTAGTCCGTTGCTGCAAGAAAGAACTTTATGTTGTCGGGTGCAGGTGAAAGTGGTCCCACTATGTCTAGGCCCCACATTGCGAAGGGCCACAGACTAGTTAGTGGTAGGAGTTCTCTGGCTGGTTGATGTAGTTCGTGTGCGAACTTCTAACATTTCTCACACCTCTTGACATATTTGTCTAAATCTGCTTGCATGTATGGCCACCAATATCCTTGTGAAATTTCCCTGTAGGCCAATGATCTACCCCCTTGGTGGCTTCCACATACGCCTTCATGTATCTCGAACAAAAATGCCTCGACCTTGCTGGGATGGACACATTTCAGGTAAGGCCCTGTGAAGGATTTTTTGTACAATGCCAGTGATGGAGAAAGCTAAAATTGCTGTGATTTTGTTCTAATTTTGTTAGCCTCTTTCTTTTCTTCTGGCAAGATGCCATCTTTTAAAAATACTATAATGAGATCCATCCAGGATGGGCCTAGTTCGGCGCAACATGTCTCGGCTGCTTCAGGTTCCTCAATACTTGGTCTAGGTACGAAGTCGATCAATAATGGGTGTGGGATAGATGTATCTGCCATTGAAGCAAAACCTGCCATCTCGTCTGCTCTACTATTTTCTTCACGGCCGATTTGCTCTATCCGAACTATTTCGAACTTCATGATCTTCTTTCTGACTAACTCTTGGTACTTAGCCATCCTCTTATCTTTTGTCTCGTAGTCGCCTAAAATCTGGTTTACTACCAGCTAGGAGTCACTGTAAAACATCAGCTCAGTGGCCTTCATGAAAAGTGTTGATTTTAAGCCTGCTAGCAGTGCTTCATACTCCGCATCATTGTTGGATGCTGGGAAGCTGAGGTTGACTACTTGTTCAATTGTTAGGCCATCTGGTGAGATGAGGACTATGCCAAGTCCTGCACCATGCCTGTTGGATGCTCCATCCACGAAGAGTTTCCACATCTCTCTGACGAATAACTTCCAGCAAGTAGAGGGATCGAAAGATGTCTTGGGATCATGGTTGTTGCTGGTGTTTTCCTTCAAGTCCATGCCTGCTGTTGGGGTTTGATCTTCACTATCTGACTGCCTCAAGTCTTTACTTTTTGATGAGTCCTCACTGGGAATAGCATGGTTTGTTCCTTTCTTCCTGTCCTCAATCCTGTATGGCTTGTAATGTAGCTGGGCATCCTGCATTAGGGGCTACGCAGTTCCCGCGGCATTTTCCCCCTTACTTCGGTTGCGTCGGTCAAATCAATCGGGCAAATGTGATGATTTCCTAGTGTGAACTCAGCCACAAAGTTTGCCAAAGCTTGGGCTTTTATTGCGGTTCTGGGTTGAAACTTGATATCAAACTATACCAACTCTACTGCCCATTTCAAGATTCATCCAAAAAAATTCGCCCTTTCAGACAAGGCCTTTAATGGAAAAGCCGTTGGGATGATCACGGTGTGGGCATGGAAATAGTGTGACAACTTTCTTGAGGCCATCATCAAAGCTAACGCCAATTTTTCCAATGGTAGGTACCTTGTTTCAGTGCCCAGCAAGGTCTTGCTAACATAAAAGATAGGCAGGTGTTGGATTCCTTCTGCTCTAACCAACACTACGTTGACTGCATGCTGTGAAATTGCTAAGTACAAAAAGAGCTCTTCTCCTGGTATCGGGGTTACTAACAACGGAGGAGAGGTCATGTAGCCTTTCAAGCTTTCCAGGGCGCGGTCACATTCTTCATCCCACTCAAATTTGGCCTTCAGTGCTTGGAAGAATGGTCGACATCTCTCTAACGACTGACTTATGAACCGGTTGAGCGCGACTGCTAGGCTAGTGAAATGTTGTACCTTTTTGACTGTGTTGGGCCTCTCAAAATCTTGGATTACTTTGATCTGAGAGGGATCAGTTTTTATACCCCGGTTGGTCACTAGAAAGTCTAGGAATTTGCCTGATCGTACACCGAATGCACACTTAGATGCATTTAGACGTAACTTGTGGGACTTCAAAATCCGAAGCATTTCATCTAGGTCCCTGAGATGGTCCTTCTTATCCTTGCTCTTGACCACCATGTCATCTATGTAAGCCTCCATTGTTCTGCCTAACAATGGTTCAAACATTTTGGTGATTATCCATTGGAATGTAGCCCTTGTGTTCTTTAGGCCAAAAAGCATGACCTTGTAACAGTACAATCTTTTGAGCGTTGTAAATGACGTGACCTCCTGGCCTGGTTCATACATAGTGATCTGATGGTAACCTCGATACGCATCAAGGAAGCTAAGTCGATTATGCCCTACCGTCAGGTCCACCAATTGGTCTATCCGTGGTAGGGAAAAACTGTCTTTTGGGCATGCTTTGTTGACCGTTTTGTAGTCCATACAAACGCGCCACTTGCCGTTCTTCTTTGGCACTACTATAGTGTTGGATATCCACCTGGGATAGTGTACTTCTCTGATGGCTCCTGCCTCCAACAGGTTTCCTACTTCTTCTGCCACTATCACTGCGTGGTGGAGTACCGATCGGCGAGTTCGCTGAATAATTGGTCTGGCAGTTGGGTGGACATTAAGTTGATGGTAAATGAAACTTAGGTCAATATTAGGCATGTCGTATGGTATCCAGGCAAACACTTTGATGTTAGAGGTTAAGAATTTCATGACCTCTATTCTCTCAGTGCTGGACAAAGACAAGCCAAGCAAAAAAAAAATTCTGGGTTCTTTTCATCTATCCTTACCTCAACCAAGTCTTCCACTGCCTTTTGCTCTGCTGTTTTGCCGACATCTGCAAACAGTTCGTTGTTTTCTGGCTCTTCCACCATCTGAACAAACCCTTTTGCAGCACGGCTACCGTTTATCGTGACGAAACACTGTTTCGACATGATTTGGTCTCCTAAGACTTCTTCAATCACGTCGGTTTCGTTAGGGAACCGTAATGCTCGATGGTAGGTTGACGCCACCGAGCGCATAGCGTGCAGCCATGCTCTTCCCAAGATTATGTTGTAAGTGGAAGGGACCTTCAATACCGAGAATTCCACATGTTTTGTCATCGTTCCTGCCTTGACTGGCAGAATTATCTTGCCCACTGGCCATTCTGGCATTGAGTTGAAGCCGACGAGGGGAGATGTCGCAGGTGCCAAGTCCTTGTCCTCCAATTTCAGTTGTTTAAAGGTCTCATAGTACATTATCTCGCATGAGCTTCCTTAGTCAATTAGAATCCGTTTAATGTCGAAATTCTTGACGTGCAAAGTGACCACCAGTGCGTCATTGTGAGGGCAATGTAGCCTTGTTAGATCCCTGTCTGAAAAGGATATGACGTTCGTAGCCTCTATTTTGCCCTTTTTAACGATAGGTTGTGCACTTAATACCTCTCTTAAGTGCTTAGCCTTTTTGATCATCCCCTTGAGCTCACATACCCGCTCAGGCTCGATGATCCCATGTATAACGTTGATTATGCCTTGGGGTGGACCGTCGACCGGCATCCCGCTTGGTCTGTGGAGGTCCTGGGGGGCTGGTTGTGTTCCCCCTTCTATATACTAGTCCAGGTGTCCAGCAGCCACTAACTCCTCCAGATGTTGCCTCAATGGTGTGCAATTTTCAGTGCAGCGCCCCTTCTCATCATGGAAGGTGCAACGGGACCTCTCATCATAGCCCTTTTGTGCTTCTTCCAACTTGGTTGTCCACCGAACGAAGGGTTCATCACGTATCTCGCTGAGAATCCAGTAGATAGGTTTATTGAATACTGTGGTAATAGTAGTGCGGACTCTTAACTTCCTTCTTTCTAGGTCCTCTCTATTGGCTCGCCTGCCCCGCCCATTTTTGCTTGGTTGTTCTACCGTGTTGATTTTTGTTGTAGTCTTTTTATCTGGCATCGCTGTTGTGCCAGATTTTGTTTTAGCACGGGCGCTATCTTCCTCTACTCGAATATGTTGTACTCTCTCCATTAGGGCCTCCATCGTAAGGGGTGACATCATTGTCATTGAGTCCCTCAATTTGTTACCGACTGGTAAACCCCGTTTGTATTGTACGATGGCAAGATTCGTAGGGCAATCCCCAATCTGGTTAAAAGTTTCCCAATACCGACTGTTGTAAGACCTCAATGTCTCCTTTTCGCCAATGTTAATGAAGAGTAGCTGGTCAATCTCCACTGGTGTCTTGGTATTCGTTCTGAATCTAGTCACAAACGCTTCTGCCAACTGTGCCCATGAGGCTATGCTGCCTTCTAGCAGCCTTTCGAACTAGGTTAGACCTAGGTCGCTAAGGCTGGATGGAAACAGGATACACATTAGAGCCTCGTTTCGCCGATATACTGCCATAACTTGGCGAAAGTGGCATAAGTGCATGTAGGGATCTGAGTTCCCCTCATAAGTGGTGAATTTGGGATGGTGGAAGCCTGAGGGTAGTGGTGCATTCTGAATTACCGGAACGAACGACGAACTCTGTAACCTTGCTAATACTTTATCCGCGGGTTCATAAGCAAGGCGCGGTATTGGCATCCCTACCTCGACACTCCCATGTGTTCTAGGAGCCAATCGCTGTAAGGCTGAAACTCTGCGAGGGTCACAAGCCCTGGTGTCCTCCTTCTATCGGGCCCTATCCTCGAGCACTGTTCGCAGATCCGCGGGCCTAGGTAACTCCGTGTGCCTAGATGTTGTTTGGTACGTGTGCGAGGGCCGATAACTACTTCCCTCTATATACGATCTTTCAGTCCTCGTTCTCTCAGACCTGGAGTAACGAGTCCTGGAAGTCCTTGATTAAGTGTCACCTGTTCTAAGGCTCCTACTTTCTGCTTGCAATGGCGTGACATGTCTGTCACGATCTTCTGAGTGGTAAGAGGGCGTGTTGCCTTTGCGCCTCTCTTCCGTCGCCACCCCTTTTTCCTTTATCTGGCGCTTCATTGTCTCCATGTCTGCCGCCATCCTCCTTATTAACTCATCTTGCTCCCTCACGCGATCCTCCAAAGCTTGAAGATCCAACCTCCGTCTCTGTCTTTCAGGACTTTAAGAGCGACGAGGACTAGTGCCCCGTCTCTCTTGTGTGTCCCTCCGGGAGTTCCGTCGCTAGGGTTCTAATTCTTCCATGAGTGGGATAAAAGGTAAACCTTCGCGCCTCCCGCCCCCCTCCAAGCTGTGCCCATCGATAGCAAATTGTGGCAAATCTTCATTGTGCGCCATTGGTTTCAACCAGAGAGGAAAACTCAATCAAAAGGTTTTGTTCTTTGTGTCTTCCCGCAGACGGCGCCAATTGTGCGAGCACGAAATAATCTTCTCGTATAATCCTGTTGATCAAGTTTATATTCTTCCAAACATCGTCGTTTTTACTACCTGAAAGCACAAACGTGAGCTAGCCGGCGTGTGTGTGCCAAAAACCTCTCCGATGCCTAAGTCAGCAAATAGACAATAGACAGAAAAGCTCTGTGTATTTGAGAGTAAAAATTGTGATACCTGTACATAGGTCCTGTTATGAGCTTTTATCGATTCTACCTAACACAATCCTAGTAAGATTCTAACTTTCTTTAGTAAAGTCCTCCTAGGAATCACAAAGATAATCCCTATCTTTTTACACCCTCCTCACTGCTTAACTAAGCGAGATGGTTCTACCATAGTCTGGTAGCAAACAACCGAGCTAATAGAACCACACCTTGCGACAGAGTTCTCCGAGCTCACCTAGCTTGGTTCCGCCTTGTCCTCTTCCAGCTCAGTTCTCTTTTCTCTATATCTCGGTTCAAGACATTAAGAACAGTCTTCTGGCAGACAGCTCTAACAAAATTGACGGGATAAGAACCGGGCTAAGCAAGCCAACACCACAGCCCATAGCTCGGTCCATTTCCCATCTGGTCCTAGCTCGGCCCATGCACAAACATAAATTACCCTCTCAATTTTGAATTACTTACACAAGTTGAAAATACTTTTTTAAATCTCACCTTATTACAGTATTTTCATATTTTTGTTCAATATATCCAGAGAATAAGGAGAGGTGAGTGTAATAAATTTTCTACTATACCTTTATATTCAGAACATCTAATAAAATAATGAAAAAAATATCATATTAGTGAAAAATGGAGCAAAAAGAATTACAATTGTCACGCCCCAAGCCTCGTGACAACGCCATACACTTATCTAAGTGAGCATGCAAGGCTAATAGTCCAATCAAATAAACCAACAATAGAAAATACTCAAATTAAATATTTAATTATCATATTGTCAAAATCCATAAATAATAAACAATGCTTATCATTTTGTTGGCTATATAATTTGTAAAAACCAATCGCAGAGTAACACGTGGCACCTAAAGGGCAATTCGGAGAATTAATGCAAGTCTCCAATCAAAGACAGACACATGGTAGTTCATATTGGTAGTATCAGATCTACGTGGCATCGAAATAGTTAAGAGGCGCGAGATGACGTAACCTAACGGTTACCTACAATTCAAATTCAAATTTAGAAAGGAAGCTTGACTGTAAAAGAGGCATAGTGGGAGCTAGTTGAGTGAAATCATGACCAGAGATTGTGGAAGCGTATTTCAATAATTAGAAGGCCACTTCGACGGTTATCACTAAAGAGTATAAAGAGCAGAGAAGGCTAAACAAAAAAGGACCTAGACTCAGATTCAAGAACCAACCTTTTACTTCATATTTTCTTTCCAGTTTTATATTTTTAGTTCTTTACATTTTCAGTATTTCAATTCCTGTATTACACTTCATTTCCTAGGAGTAGTTCTCAAGTAGTCATTGCTGTAAATCTTTTCGAGACAGGGTCATTTCATTGTAAGTTCTTATTCACTCAATGAAATTCAGTTTCTAAATTGTTTTGTATTTGTTATTTCTTATAAATTTCTCCTAAAACAAGCTACCAATAAAAGTTCTCTTCATTGAGACTAAAAGAACTTTAACACAATCATCTGATAATTAGTTAGCAACTATAAATTCTGTAAGGACTTATTTACCTTGCTGGCAAGCTTAAAATTTACACAATTAACCTTCGAAAGCAAAAAGGCCAACATACATTTTTGGCACGCCCAATACAACCATTAAAAATGGCTAGATGTAAAGCAAGAGGAGAAAATGAACGCCTGGAAGAGGGTGTGAAAGGAGAGGTAGAAATACCTAACCCAGAGGACAATGTGATAAATGCACCTATCCTATCAAATCCTCTACAAATGGTTGAACAGAACAGCACTTCAAAATATACAACACATGTCTAACACGCTAGACAGGGTCATGAGACTGGACCTTCATGTGTCTCTTCTACCCAACCACTGAACCCGTGGGAAGGTTTAGTAGATGCTATAGGACAACAACTAATGTATACAATGGAAAGATGGGCAACATCTTTTTTGGATCGAATGAATTCTCATCAACCAATTATTGTAAGACAAACTGAAGAAAATGTAAATAGTCCTCAGCAACAATTGGCTTGAGATAAACAACCTATGCAAAATAATGGACAAGTCAATGGTCAGACTAGTAGTCACAACCATGAGAGGCCAACACCTGTGCCTCAATCATGGTGTGAAACTCCTTTGAGACCAATGGCCACTCAGAATGTACCATTCTCTACCAGTGAAACCATACAATTTGGTGGGCCAGCCCAGGGTAATGGCATGAGAGCATTTCCAAATCCTATGTTTGAATACATGCTTGGCACAAGGGGTTTCACCAACCCTGTGTTTGAGTTTGCACACGAGGGGTTAGAAGGATTTCCTACAGTTAGAAGGCAAGCAACATCTGTTTCTCCTCCCATAGTACCTTTCGTAGGGCAGGCCTTAAGAGGCCAGTTGTACCTTCAACAGCAGCCAGTACAATGGGGATAACCAGCCCTGAATGTACTCATATGTGGACCAAGAGGCCCACAAGCACATGGAGTTCCTCCAAACCCTGTGTTTGTTCCTCCAGTGGTGGTTTAACCAGCACAAAATATGGTTCCTAGGGACCAGATTGCTGATATAGTTAGAGAAATGTGTGGACCCATGGCTCGGGGGGTCCAGACACCAACATACAGAAAACCTTACCCAGAATGGGTGGATAGGGTACATGAACATCCTAGGGGGTTTAGAATACTAGACTTTTCCCTCTTTTATGATAATGTAAATCAGTCAACAGTGGAACACATTGCTAGGTTTATGAGCCAGTATGGTGAGTTTGCTAATAATGATTACATTAAACTGAGACTTTTTCCAAATTCTTTAATTGGAGTGGCCTTCGTATGGTACATAAACCTTACACCTGGCTCTATCTAAAATTGGCAACAGATGAATGAAGTTTTTCATGTCTAATTTTTCCAAACAGAACCTGAAGTTTCCATGGCAGATTTGGTAAGATTGAGCCAAAGACCTGATGAGAAGGCTGCTTAGTTTATTGCCAGATTTAAAAGGGCATGAAACAAATACAGGGTCATGCTACCAAAGCCTGAATTTGTAAGATTGGCTCAGAATGACTTGGAATTCAGGCTTTAAAAGAAGTTTGATTCCACTAAGTTTCGAGACTTAGTAGAGTTAACCTATAAGGTGTCTAGATATGAGACTTTACTTGAGGAAGAACAAGATCGAAGCAATGCATCATATAAGACTTACTATAGGGACCCTAATTATGAAATTGATGCAGCAGAGATAGTAGGAAAAGAACCTATGACTTGTGAGACATTAATTCAGAAAAATAGTACAATAGACCAGCAGTTTAAAAAGAAAGACCAACATAGGAAGTATTCTTTTGACTTAACAAAAGCAGACGACATTTTTGATCATTTGCTTGCAGCAAATTTCCTAAAGTTACCAAAGGGAGTCAAGATTCCTACCCTTGAAGAACTTAAAAGAAAATTTTATTGTAAATGGCATAATTCTTGGTCTCATTCAACTAAAAACTGTATTATTTTTCGAGACAGGATCCAATAACAGATTCAGAAAAGGACGCTAAAGCTTCCAACCAAGTCTGAGAAAGCTATGGGAATTGACACCAACCTATTTCCATAGATTGGGGATGCTGCAGCCAATGTTAGCATGCCAGATTTCCAAAACTTATCCTTAAAAGAATTGGTGGAAGTTACTGTGCAAATGCATGTGGCTAGCCAGTTGATGAACAAAACTCTGTAGGCCTAAAAGAAGGCTCTAGTGAAGAGATGTTGGATGATGACTCTCTCGAAGCTGCTATAGTGCAAAGGATGTGTCTTAGATGCATGATGTGTTACAAGTGGCTGAAAGAGCTCCCAGTTAATGGGAAACAGCATTACAAAGAGATGCAAAGGGATTGAATAACTAACACCCATAGCCATACCCAACTAGCCCTAAACAACATTCATCCTTGGTAACCCCACCCCACCAGACACCAGGATGCAATCAATAGGAAAGAGGCCTCTGTATGAAACTAGGCCACCTAATTATTACAGAGTAGACAACCAGCTTGAAAGACAGCATGGATTCAGTGCAGGGCATGAGACCAGGACTGATAATTGGCCCCTAAGGACTACTTCGAAGACTATTTCAAAGAGTCAGGCAGCAGGTCCAGCAGCTAAACCAGTGGGCTCATGGGTCCCAAGAGTTCCAGATTGGTTTGTTATGCAGAACAAACCTAAAGAAATACATACTCAAAGAAAGGTTTTTGGAGACTAGGGAAGAATGATCAAACTTCCCTTAGTGGCTCTAAACAACTGGGTGTTATTAAAAAATCCAAAAACAAGGGAGCTAGATGTGGCTCCTATAATTTTTAGGTCTCAAATGAGGAAGATCCAACGAAGATATACCCAGTATCAGAGGGATCTGAAAGAAAATGGAGAGAGCACTTCCATGGCACAAGCAAAAGACCAAACAGATTGGGGGATAGGTTCAAAGCCTGCTCCCAATCAAGAGGAGTGCTAGTATGGAGCAGTTGGTTAAAGCTCATGCTAAACTAAAAGCCAAAAAAAAATCTAGTTTAGCAGGTCTCGAGAAGGCTTTAATGGAAAGTGATGATGAAACGAATGAAGGGACTAAGCTAGGCCAAGAGAGAATATTGGCTGAAGATAGAATGTTTGAGGCCTTCATAGCTGAGCAAACCTTTTTGGTTGACAAGCCAACGGAGACAAATCACCAATAGGCAGCTACAAAGGAAACTGCTAACATAGAGGTACCGGAGTGCAGCATGGAAAATGCTTCCGAAATAACAGAACAAGCTAGTTTGGAAGGGAAACAAGTATAGCCAGCAATTCAGTTTAGCTCATTTCCTTTAGTGTCAATAAACATGGTATATATACTACCACAGGAGTTCCAGGTTGAAGAGGGAAACCAAGAGGGTTAGGAAGATAACCCTATTCTAGTTTCTAGTGAAGATTCACAGGCCAGCATGATTCAAGATGAGTTTGAAGTGGCTACACCAATGGAAACTGAAGAAGAAAGTGAAGAGGTGAGTATTAACCTCTCATATCCCTTCGAATACCCTACAATATCTATGACTCAGCACGTTAAGCCCTTGTATATCAAGGCTTACTTCGACGGGATACAAATGAATAGGATGTTAGTAGACAATGGGGCAACAGTGAACCTGCTTCCAAAGTCCTCCTTGAAGAAATTGAGGAAAAGAAACCCCAGATTAATCCCAACCAGCACAATCATTGCTGGTTTCACTGGGGATAAGCAGATGGCTCAGGGCATTCTGCCCATTAACTTGAGTGTGGGAACTAGAGATTGCATGGCAGTGTTCTTTGTTATAGACAGTAATGCCAAGTATAATGCTTTGCTTGGCAGGGATTTGATCTACACCAACAAATGTGTGTCTTCCTCTTTACATCAGAAAATAATGATACCCCTATGCAATGGAGAGATAGAGGAGATCAATGCAGACCCTCAACCCTTTATCGCTTGTGTTGCTTTTGTAGAGGCCAAGTTATATATTGACAGAGTGACACCACTCAGTGTACTGAGGAAACCTAATGGAACGGCCAAAGTGACGGCTGATGAGAAAATAGCACACCTGAAGAACTTAGTGCAATAGAGTGCTGATGAAAAGTTTGTCACCAAAGATGACAATGATGTCTGGTTGTAGGCAAGAAGAAGATAAGAACCAAGGAGCCAGAAGTCAAGTTCTCAGCATTGGACTTAAAGTTAATAGTCCAGAAGTTGCAAGAACAAGAGAAAGAAACCATGGTGATTAGCAGTAATTAGGAGCAGCAAAAGGCCAAGCCTTTGGCCCTTGATAAGTACTGTGCATTGGACAGCGGTACAAAAGTCCAAGAAATACAGGAAGAAAAAGCCTTATGGACAGATTTTGTCTATGAGGAAGAAAGCAAAGATGTTGAACCAGAGAAGGTAGGAGCAGAACGAAATGAAAAAGTTACTTTGAAGCAGAAAAAGTCTAAGGAGAAGCATTAGTAAGTGCTCAAGTACAAGACTCCTAGGAAGAAGTCAATTTAGGGGAAGGTTCTGCACAACAATCAACTTATATCAGTGCATGGTTAAGTTCTATTAATAGGAACCAGTTGTTGGTAGTCCTAAAGTAATATAAGGATTGTTTTGCTTGGTCTTATAATGAACTGCCTGGATTGGATAAGTCATTAGTGGAACATAGGCTCCCTATGAAGCCTAATTTCAAGCAACACAAGCAGAAACCAAGACGGATGAGCCCTGAAGTGGTTCAGAAAGTGAATGAGGAGTTTCTTAGGCTTTATTAGAATAGCAGGTATGTTGAATGGTTGTCTAACATTGTGCATGTGGTTAAAAAGAATGGCAAGATAAGGGTATACATCGATTTTAGAAACCTGAATTTGGCAACTCCAAAAGATAAATACCCCATGCGCATAGTTGATTTATTGGTGGACAGTTCAGCAGGGCACATGATTTTGTATATAAAAGATGGGCATTCTAGTTACAACCAGATCTGCATTGCAGAGGAGGATGTCCACAAGACAGCATTCAGGTGTCCTAGGATTATTAACACCTTTGAATAGGTGAAAATGCCATTTGGTCTAAAGAATGCTAGGGCAACATATCAGAAGGCAATGAATACTATCTTTCATGATCTTATTAGAGGATACCTAGATTGTTACATTGATGATATTGTTGTAAAGTCTCAGTCTATGGAGGAACACTTGGTTTACTTGGTAGCAGTTTTCGAAAGAATAAGAAAGTTCAAGTTGAATCTTAATCCTTTCAAATGTGCTCTTGGTGTATCTGTTGGAAACTTCTTGGGCTATGTAGTGCACAAGAAAGGAATACAGATTGATCAGAATAAAGCCAAACCTCCATCAAGTAAGAAAGAATTACAAAAGTTCCTTGGTCAGGTTAATTTCCTTCGAAGGTTTATTTCTAACACTGCTGGGAAAACTAAAGTATTTTATTCTTTCTTAAAATTGAAAAATAAAGAGGAATTTGTGTGGACAGTAGAGCATCAAGCTGCTTTCGAAGGAATTAAAGCCTACTTGGCCAAGCTTCCAGTGTTGATGCCACCAAGGAGCGACAAGCCCTTGAAGATATACATTGCTGCAGCAGAAGATTCATTAGGAGTTTTCCTAGCTCAAGACAATGAAGAAGGCAAGGAGCAAGCTGTTTATTACCTCAGTAGGTTCTTAAATTCTTGTGAATGTAAATACTCAGCTGTAGAAAAGCTGTGCCTTGCATTGTACTTTGCAGCAATGAAATTAGGATATTATTTTTTGCCTACTATTGTCTTAGTAATTGCAACTACAGACTTGGCTAAGTACATGTTATCTAGACCTATGTTAAGAGGAAGAATTGGCAAATAGATATTAGCTCTATCAGAATTTCATCTAGAATACGTCCCCCAAAAGACAGTAAAAGGACAAGTTTTGGCTAACTTCATGGCAGATCATCCATGTCAAACAGAAAGCCAAGAGATAATGGACCTTGGTATGGTCAATGTTGAGCCATGGAAAATGTGGTTCGATGGATCAAAAGCCAGTGGTTTGGTTGGAATTGGTGTTATAATTAAATCACCATAGGGGGTAGAAACCACATATGGTTTCAGAGTTGATGAAACTACTTGTTCCAATAATCAAGCTGAATATGAAGCTTTAATAATGGGACTTGAGATACTTATTAGATTATAAGCTCATGCAGTTGATATATTTGGAGATTCCCAATTGATAATCAACCAAGTAAAAGAAATCTTCAAATGTCAAAGTGCAAGCATATTACCATATTATGTTGCTGCACTACATTTGCTTTCTCAGTTTCAGATAGACAATGTGACTTATATCCCAATATTCATGAACCATGAGGCCAATGACGTGGCTCAAAGGGCCTCGAATTTCAGAAGAAAAGAGAATACCCAAGTGGATATAAGTCAAGCAACATATCAGAAGTTAATACCACTTTTGGCTAAAAAGGGTATCATGGTAGAAGTTAACTAGAATAACTTAGTAGAGCATGATTGGAGACATCCAATCATTTAATATTTAACTGGCCCATCTTCGAAGGCCAGCAGGAAAATTAAATTACAGTCTATGCAATATATAGTATATAACAATGCTCTTTACAAAAAGGGAGCAGATGGGTTACTGTTAGAATGTTTAGGGCCAAATGAAGCATTGACTGCTATGGCTGAGGTGCATGAAGGTATTTGTGGTGCCCATAAGCCTGGTGTGAAAATGAGATGGTTGCTTCGAAGGCATTCTTACTATTGGCCAACCATCCTAAAAGATTGCAAAGAGTATGCAAAAGAATGTCAGGCATGCCAGAAGCATGGCATGATAAGACATGTGCTAATAGCTTAGTTGCATGCAGTAGTGAAGCCACGGCCATTTAGAGGATGGGCAATGGATATGATAGGGAAAATATATACACCTTCCTCGAAGCAGCATTGTTTCATTCTAGTGGCCACAGACTACTTCACTAAATGGGTCGGAGTTAAGTCTTATAAGGTTGTAGATCAGACTGAAGTTATTGGATATATCAAGGAATTGATCCATAGGTTTGGCATCCCACAGACCATAACTGTAGATAATAGGATTGTATTTGATGGAAAGATGGTAAAATCTTTCGCAGCGGAGTTTGGAATTAGCCTTGTTAATTCCACCCCTTCTTATGCACAAGCAAATAGTCAGGCTGAATCATCTAACAAATCCTTGAAAAAAGGGATACAAAGAGTTATGGAAGACAATCCTAGGGATTGGCATAACTTGTTGTTAGATGTGTTGTGGGCCTATAGAACTTCTCCAAGGTCAAGTACAGGAATCACTCCTTATGCCTTAGTATATAGGCATGATGCAGTGTTGCTTGTGGAAATTAATATTAAATTCTTGAGGGTAAAATCCCAGGACCAGTTAACTTCTGAGAAATACCATCAAAGCATGTTCTTGGAATTAGAAAAAGTGGATGAAGCTAGAACTTTGGCTTTAAATAGTATTCTTTTCCAAAAGAAGAAAACAGCCAAAAACTATAATAAGAAAGTCAGGTACATTAGCTTTGATAAAGGTGATTTGGTGTGGAAAACAATACTTTCACTAGGAATTAAAAGCCATAAGTTTGGCAAATGATCACCTACTTGGGAAGGACCACACCAAATTCATAGAGTCTTGCCTGGGGGAGCATACCATATGAGAAATCTAAATGGATATGTGCATCCTAAGAAAATCAATGTTAGGTATTTGAAGTCTTACTATCCGATTGTGTGGGAAACATAAGAAGTGCGAGAAATGCTAAAGATAAAAGGGCATGAAGCACTCAGATAGCAAGTAAAGATTTCATTTCATAAAGAATTAAGTACATGCAGCCACAAATTGGTCCAAAAATTAGTGCAATGTTTTAGTTGTTCCCTTACAATTGATTTTCTACTTCTAAGGGATGGGAACAACAGAATAGCTGTAGCCATGTCTTGTCTTTTGTCATCTAGCCCCTGGTTAAAAATTTGCAACTTCTTGGCATTTCGATCCAAGGCCAGGTTGACTGATGCTAGCTCTTCTTCTAGTTGAGCTTTCTTCTCCAATAGCTGGGATCAAAACTGGAATGCATAGGAGTGTTGTCCCTTCAATTCAAACACTTTAGCATGAATATGGGATACAAACTCCTTATCCTTTAGCAGTTTTTCTTCTGCAGCCTTAGCCATTTGGCAGATATTGATATAGAAGTCTATGGTGGCTGCTGCCTGAGATAGGTGGCTTGAAAATGCCAAATTGGATTGCTCGAAGGCCTGACAACATTTAAGGAAACCATTCTTGATGATAGGCCTCTATAAAGCTTGAAATGGAATCCTCAAAAATGTTTGCAGCAAATCCAAGCAAGTGCCCAAGCTTGCTCGAGGTAAGGAGGCTTCAGTAGCAGTGGAGGAGCTCTCAATAATCTGAGCAAAGAATCAGCAAGAATCAATGGCTCAGCCACACTGCTTGGTACCCGAGCTGGTGAAGAGATGGCAAACAAACTGGCCAGTTGAGCCTCGAAGATGTCCATCTCCTCTTTTGACATTATCAGTACAAAAGAATCGCTGGTTGAAAGAAGAGATGGAAGTATAGGGATGGGTGAAGAAGTAGAAGTTCCCCTCATAGAGTCAATAGTCCTGGCTACCAGCAAGTCTAAGGAAGAAGGACTAGAGGTGGGTGGTTGGAAAGAAGTTGGTGAGCTACCAGTGTCATCCTTGGGAAGGCCAATGACCACTGAAATAGAAGTGGTAATTGGAGTATTCTCAATTAGGGGAGGGGCAGCCAGGACTATAGGAGAAACATATTAGGATGAAACAAATGATAGATGAGGTAAATATGGAGTTAAGCCCGAACACAAGGAAGGTGGAAGACTCTGTCTCACAAGAGGATAGGAAAAAGGCACAGAAGGTGCAGAGCTGGAAAATGGAAATATTTCCTAAATAGGCTCTATCTTCATTAGCACTTCACTATAAGTTTTCCTTTTTCCTCCTGAGGCTGCTTCCAGTTCTGCAGAAGTTTGAGTAGGCCTTTCATCCACCAATAAAGAGGGAGGGGCCTATGTCGAAAGAAGAAGGAAGGAACTGATTTCTGCTACATAAAAAATGGGGTGTTAATTCCATGTTGAAACCTGTAAAGGGAAATTATCACAAGGGATTGAAGGAGGTTACCATCTTCAGAGGTTGTGGTGGTGCTACTGTTTTGAGAACTGCAAAGAGAATAGTGCTCAGCAGTTTGTTACCTCCTTGCAGCCTCCTTTTGAAGTGCATTAGCAACAGTAGCTGCTGCAGCTTCATCCCACAGTATTTGCTACTGTCTCTTCTTCTTAGACCTCTAAAATATAATGATTTCCTTGCAGTGCTCTTCTCCCACTGCTTTAGCAGCTGTCTCGTGAGTAAAGTCCCTAAGAAGGTCAGACGAAGAAACTGTCTTTTTCTTCCTTCTCTTCAAAGGTATTTCTTTCTCCTTCTCTACTTCTTCCTCTTCCAAGTGAGCCTCAGGTATTTCCTCTGCAAGATCAAGCAAAAGTCTTCTTTTCCTTTGTTATTGCTGCTTGCCTTTGAGAATATTCAAAGCTTGAACTCTCTGAGGAGAGTCTTCTTATGAGTCTCCTGCACTAAAAAAAAAGTTATAAGTAAATAAGCAAGGCATCATAAAAGGAAGAGAAAGGGAAAATAGAAATGCATACCTTTTTTCGAAGTATCTCTAGTAACTCTTGGAGGAGGTGAGGCTGCGGGAGCAAACACAGGGACATCAGGAGTAAGAATTGGAATGACAGGGGCAGTAGAAGCAGTAGTAATGGTCCCAGTCTCTTTGGACTTAGCTTGAGAGGGTACACCCCGCCCAACTAATAGATCCCAAGGAAAGATAGCCAGAAACACCTCTATATTGGTTGTCCACCAATTCTGGTACCTCTTCAATGCATTGCTGTGTGGGATGAAGGGAGTGAACCTGAATTCGACCAAGTCTTGTACCAACTTGGAAGTTGCCTCGTTCAACCTGGTTCTTAGCACCTTCAGCTCTCTGGTTGCAAGATTGGTGTTAGTTTGGCTGCAGAGAGGGACAAAAATTCCTTGGGTAAGCCCAAACTACTT
Organism: Camellia sinensis; assembly: GCF_055761805.1. Taxonomy (NCBI): domain Eukaryota; kingdom Viridiplantae; phylum Streptophyta; class Magnoliopsida; order Ericales; family Theaceae; genus Camellia; species Camellia sinensis. The sequence continues at coordinate 176,119,084 of NC_138967.1, forward strand.
AGCAAATTGAGCAGGGCAGTAAGGTTCAGCAATACATTTGTAAGCTCAAAAGTTCAAGGTACCAATTTAGAACTCCCTTGGAATCAAAATTAAGGCCCACATATCCCTATGAATGGGGTTGGAGTAGGTGTTGTCAGCCAAGAAAGTCCTTAGCCCTGTGTTAGCCATAAAAGGACCGAAGAAGGTAGAAGAATGGGAAACTGGAAGTTAATGGAAGAAGGTAAGTTAATAAGCAAAGCTAGAAGGGTAGAGTGAAACTCTGGCATACTTTATTCCATAAGTGGTAGGGTCTTCCACCAAGAACCTCAGGCACTTGGAATGTAAGTCAGTGAAGTACTCGAAAAGTTAGAGTTGTAACACCCAGAGTGGTCCTCCTTGGTTGGCATCAAGGGGTTTTCTATATACATGACCCAGTATATAAGGAGCTAAGGATATCTTCTTAACTGAAGCGAGAGCCTTAGCAAAAGGAGCAAATTTAGGCATAATCCTTTGTGGAGAGGTACTGAATAAAAACTTGCAGAGCCAATATAAGAGAAAAGAAAAGAACTTCTGATCAGTCATAGGACCTTCCTTTTTATTCTCAGACTGCACACAATCACTAAAGGAAGAAGCCAGAGGGGGAATAGAGAAAGGAACATTAATATCAGGATAATTAGGACCAAAGGGAGTAGTAACGGGCGATAACCTTAGAAAATGGCGTATGTCAAGCACAGTGGGGGCCATCATACCACACCGAAATTAAAAGAATTTGAAAGCTGGGTTCCAAGAACAAAGAGCAGCAGGTATGAGAAAAGGGTCTTCAGGAATGGAAAACCTAGCCAGTCAAAGGACGTCAAAGAGACAGAGTTCCTGGAGGTCCAGCATTCAAGCAGGAACAACTCGGTCGTACCATTCCTCCCATTCCGACCTCAATGTGGGCCAACAGAGATGGGGACGGTTCATCTTCCAGCTTCCCCAATCAAGACCACCCTCGTAAGGCATTGACCTTTTAAGCGTGGAAATAAAGTAGGGAGTTGGGTGGGGGCTTCTCTGAAAATGAAACCAAGGACAATCTCCCCTTGAGCATGTTGTCAGGGAATAAAGATGTGACCATCAATAGCACACTGTTCCCCGGTCTTGTATTTGTCACATTCTTCGTTGATGATTGGTATTTCAGAAGAAGAAGCCATTAGCAAGGAATTGAAAGAAGAAAGTGAATAGAAGGGCAAAGAGCTACAGATAAGAGCAACAGGAGTGAAAGAAAGACTTTGGACAAGCATACAGATAAAGCGTGAAAAGAAGGGGTTTTAAAACCTTTCTGTCCAAAGTTACCTATTTAACATAACGGGTTAAATAGGCCCAGGTTCTAACTCACGTGTGATCAAGGCTTTTATTTTAAAACCCTGAAAACACAAGAAAGAAGACTACCTTCAAGCCAGGATGTAGATACCTTATGAAGGAGGGAAATAAATTTCAAATATCCAGCTTAGCTTCGAAAGGTATTAGACTGCTTCGAAGCCAGTTTTCAAATACTTAGCTTAACTTTGAAAACAGATAGTTGGCTTTGAAAGGTGTTAGTTGGCTTCAAAGGGCGTTAGTTGGCTTTGAAGCCAGTTTTCAAATACTTAGCTTAACTTTGAAAATATGTAGTTGGCTTCAAAATGTGTTTGTTGGCTTCGAAACCAGTTTTCAAATACTTAGCTTAACTTTGAAAACATGTAGTTGGCTTCAAAAGGTGTTTGTTGGCTTCGAAAGGTTTTAGTTGGCTTCGAAGCCAGTCTTATACCTTGAATTCAAGCATAGTTAAGATTTGCTCACATCAAGAATCCTGGAGATGTGTTTTTAAACTTTCCAACAAAGGAAGTTTCCTTCGAAGGGATTTTCGTAATAACCTATAGTTAGAATATGGTTCTTGCATATTCTTTCAGCATAAATAAGCACTATGAAACCAGTTCTTGGTCGAGCATTATAAAAAGTCCAAAGCCCAAGGGACTAATCTTACGCTTTTGCTTATACAAGATTCTTCGAAGGCAAATAGGGCCATTCTTAAGAGAAATTTCATGCTTTGAAATACCTGAGTTAGGCCTCGAAGCAAGATTGGTACTGTTATTCACACAGATTATATTAATCATATGATTGGAATGTAAAATCCTAAGATGAATACTATTACTCCTATAAAGATTTTTTTAATTCGCAATATTTTGGCTGCTTTCAAGTTGTCGTTCGCAGATTCGAGTAAGGTATAAAGCCATATTCGCTATGCAAGCATGTAATTGGAATATAAAATCAGATCATGCAAAAGAGGGAAAGAAAATCCCTAGTTTTATTGATATAAAAAGGCCTACTTAGCTACAAATTCAATTTCATAATAATAGGAAATAGAAAAAGTAACAAGTTCATTAAATTTAACCCAACAGTGTTCTATGAACTTGTGTTCTTTCTTTATTCTATCCTCCACTCTATCCAACTTTGTTTGCTGTAGTTGATAGGCTCTTATTTTGTGAAAAAGTTATTCAGCCTTCACTTCAAACTATGTCTCCTTCAAGCCTTACTCCATTTCGTCCATATCTAAATTGTCCCAGTACGCTGAGTCCTTGTTCTTGAAGTCATCATATTCTTCAATAAGGTTCTCTACTTCATATTGAGTTTGAATTCGATTGGCTATGATTTCGTCCAAAGAGTTGCTGGTGGCCAAAGAAATTTTATACCAATGAAGAAGGAGCGGGAGTTGGTCCAAAAAGGATTGAAGCTCTATCTAGGCAATGGGGTTGAGAACATGACCCCGAGTCATAACATCACAGGCCCATTAGAAGTTTTTTAGATGAATCTCATCTCCAAGAACATTGAATGGCAAGTGAGAGAAGGCAGCAAGTAGAAGTTGAGCTTTGTATCGCTCAAATGCAATTGAAGGAACTGGAGGATGGTAGGAAGAGAAAACCTAACCCTCGAAGAGAATAAGTTTCAATCCCTCCATCCAATGAGGATTTTGAGGAAGAGGAGGTGCAGAGAGGGTCCATCCTGAAGGAAGAGAGGAATTGGGGGTCATTCACACATTCGAGCAAGTCAGAAGAACAAAGTTTTGCCTTATTAGCCAAAAATAACTGATTAAACCCCTGTGCTTCGTCTAGATGAGGAGTTTTCTGCACTATCCTTACTGGCATGGAAGACGTGTACCACACTACATGCAAGTTGTCTTCCAGACTGCGTTGGTGATCAATGGGTATATAGGGATAAACCACTGAGATCCGAGCAGAAGGGGAATGGAAAAGGGATCATCGAATTCAACAAATCGATGATGAATCCGCTCTCTTAGTTGGGGTTCAGCAGGTGTTGACCAACTTCTCCAGTCAGTGGACTTGGAGGAAGAAGAAGTGGCTTCGTCCCATATAGAGAGTTGTAGGGCAGGGGAGGAGCTTCCAAGATCCATTTTTGCAAATGCTTGGTCCAAAGGTTTGTAGTTAGCAGATTCTTGGTCCAAAGGCTGGTAACCTGCAAAAACTTCCATGACTTGTATAAATGGAGGCCGATAAGTGTAGCCAATAAATGCATTAAGGTTCTTTCGAGTCCTGCAATCATCTTCCAAAGACTCCTCGTATGCTCGATCAATGTAAGAGAATGTGTGATTGGCCATTGGGGATGTACTAGTCTTTTCATCTACTCAGATAATGGAAGTATAACGCACAAGGATTTAATGAAGTTCACTGCTTCATTGTTCAAAAAACGGTTACACTTCCAGAATATACAGGGTCCATGCACGCCCTAGGACGTGGGTAGATTATACTAGTCTACTAATATCACCAAGTATTGGGTATGTTAGTGTGGGGAGTAATGTTGGTTGTATAATTTGTAAAAGCCAATCGCAGAGTAACATGTGGCACCTAAAGGGCAATTTGGAGAATTAATGCAAGTCTCCAATCAAAGACAGACACGTGCCAGTTCATATTGGTAGTATTGGATCTGCGTGGCATCGAAATAGTCAAGAGGCGCGAAATGACATAGCCTAACGGTTACCTACAATTTGAATTCAAATTCAGAAGGGAAGCCTAACTGCAAAAGAGACGTAGTGGGAGCTAATTGAGCAAAGCCATGACCAGAGATCGTGGAAGCGTATTTCAAAGGTTAGAAAGCCACTTCGATGGTTATCACTAAAAAGTATAAATAACAGAGAAGGCTAAATAGAAAAGGACCTAGACTCAGATCCAGAAACCAGTCATTTACTTCATATTTTCTTTCCAGTTCTTTACATTTTCAGCATTTCTATTCCTGTATTACACTTCATTTCCTAGGAGTAGTGCTCAAGTTGTCATTGCTATAAATCTTTTCAAGACAAGGTCATTTCATTGTAAGTTCTTATTCACTCAATGAAATTCAATTTCTAAATTATTCTGTATTTGTTATTTCTTATAAATTTCTCCTAAAACAAGCTATCAGTAAAAGTCTTCTTCATTGAGTCTAAAGAATTTCAACACAATTATCTGATAATTGATTGGCAATTATAAATTCTATAAGGACTTATTGATCCTTGCTGGCATGCTTAAATTTATACAATTAACCTTCGAAAGCCAAAAAAGCCAACACATGAAATTGTTCACCAAGTCTACTAATATAATCTACTAACAAAATAGTAATCCAAGTAACTTAAATCATAGTTCTACTCTCGGCATTCCCATAAGTAAAGACCCGCCCAGCTCTATTCCTCTGAATCTGAACAAAAATAAAATAAGGGTAAGCTAAACAACCTAGCAAATAACCAACCATCACTGCTAGTTGGATCAAGTATACAAAAAAAATAACCACTAACCAATAAATATATTTTTGCTACAATTCAATAAACGAGCAATTATTTTGTAAAATGGTTTCATAGCTGAAAATGAACAGTGTAACAATACATTTTAATTGAAAAGACAATGAGATAATTCGAAAAAATTTCGTTGTTTAAATTGATAATTTGATATTGTGACAACCCTCACCTCTGATTACTGCTAAACTGTGACCGAATATGATAAGTAACTGATTAGGAGGAAATCCTAAACTGATTGCATGAGTGTATTATCTGTAAGTGCATTTCTATCTGTTGGTCATGGAATGATCCGTTCATGTTTTTAACTTCGAACTGCGAATTGAAGGTCTTATCGGCGGCCGAATCTAAAATTGATTGGTGTTTTATGTTAATTAGAATTTATGTGATTTTATGGTAGATTTAATTTAAATTCGATTTAGAATGATTAAATTAGAGTTATTTAAGTTAAAAATTACATTAGTTGGAGTTATTTGCACTTTTGCCACTAAGTGGCTTGATTCTAGACCACCTCTCCTCCACTTTATATCATTTTGATGCATCACTTTGTTCATCTTCCTAGACCATAACCGTGAGCAAGAAAGAGAGAATTAAGAGAAATCTTGAGATAATCAAATTTAGCTTGGAAAATTAGTAGAATTGAAGAGCATTTGCAAAATTGAGCTTCCTTACTTGGAATTCAAGACATAAGATAGAGATTTCATCCTCTCATTTGTACATTTGAGTTGTTCTTGCATGGTTGATGGGATTATTGGAGATTAGAATCAAATTATAGTTTAAAGTATTGTATTGAGGCTTAATCCATGCATGCATGTACATATTCTTGAATTTTGAGGTTGTTCTTCATGAATTTCCACATGCATGTCCACATTTTTGTTATAGTCCATGAATTCATCATGTTCTTGAGCTAAAACTTGCATTTGGTCATGTGTTAGTAGTTTTGAATTCAATTGAACACATGCATGTTAAATGTACATCCTGTTCTTGAAGTTTATTTGAAATTGGTGTTCAATTGGTTTACCTTTGGGCTTGATTTTACAAAATTGATCTTTGAAACATGTTGTTATATGGGTTACCAAGTGTTTTCCAAAGTTTTGGCCTAGAAAAATGAGTTTTGGATGGTTGAATGTTGAATTTCATGTTTGAAGGTCAATTTGGATTTCCAGAAATTTGACCCACGCTCGAGCGGGGACTTTCACACTCGAGCGTGAACCCTGAGTACATGCATTCCGCTCGAGCGGCGAGAGTTACGCTCGAGCGTGAAATGCGTATACCCAGAAGTTTGTGTGTTTTGCAGTACGCTCAAGCGAGAAAGTTCACGCTCGAGCGAGGACCTGAGTCTCACGCTCGAGCGGAGGTCGAGCGTCCATCGAGCGTAAATTGCATGCATCCAGTACTTTTCATGGAGGTTACAGTCCGCTCGAGCGAAGGAAGTCACACTCGAGCAGAACTCTTTTGTCTGCATGTTCGCTCGAGCGTAGAAAGGCACGCTCGAGCAGGACTCCTATTTTCTGAAAATTTTGAAAAATATTTTAAAGTGCATCTTTGTATCCTCTTTCCATCCTAGGCATTCCTAGGCCATGTTTAAGGCATCTTAATGAGGATTTTGATGTAGAACCACACCGAGTCGAGTTAGGGACTAAGTTGTTGATTCCCAAATGTGTAACTTAGTGTGCGTTTGTTCTGTAACTGTGTAGGGTTGGCATCCGAGGACGCTCATTAGCTGCTTATAGCCTAGTGCTCTGTAGTAACAATGTTGTAAAGATATGTTCAATTATGAATATTTTTTGAATGATCAACTGTTCTATTTACTGAAACGTTATTATTCAATGAACGAATGTTTGTCCTATTTGTAAACTGTATTCATCTTTAGCAACTTACTGTTATTGTACTGTTACTGCTACTGTCACAGAGATTTCTGTCGGTTCCCAAGTTTGGAACCACTACTGTTACTGTTATGATGGCCATCAACTGACTATTCGGTCTGTTAAGACCTACTGTACTATTTTGCTATGGGATGTACCATATATGACTGCTATGGCTTCTAAACAACTGATATGACTGTTTAATTACTGAAAGGACATTCATTCTTAACCTCTTTACATAACTTTTATTCATTAGATTTTAGCTCACTGTTTATATATATATATATATATATATGTAGGTGTCCAGGCACCGGACCGGAGCTAAGAGCGTCGAGTTAGCTCTCGTTTTGTCAAGTCAACCATTGTGCCTCACTGCGAGGTTCCAAGTCGTTTCAAGCCATGGCTGCTTTGTGGCATTTTAGATTTCCCCTTTTGCCTTTGTTCTGTAATAAATGTTAAGACTTGCACTGTACTGTTGTGGTAGCGATTTGGTCCCTAACCTGAATGTTTGTACATATGGTGTATATATGTTTTGCTTATGGATGTGAATATGTTCGAAAAAGTCTTTTTGCATATAGACTGTCGCAACTCATTGGACATCTCTTATTACTGTTTTGGTTTCCGCCAGCCCCTGTACTCTGTATTACTGTCTTGATTGTTAAGCATGCCTTCGGTAATCACGGATTACTGGCCGGTTACGGTGCTAAACTCATAGGGGCGAGTTTGGTTCGTGACAGATATTCAGATGGTTTAATGATTCGATTCACAAAACTCAAATCTTGGTGACTACAGTCACTTAGTCCGTGACAAGGCCCAAAACCACACATAGACCAGTGGTAAAGCCCCAAAAGAAATTAGTTTTTGTGCCAATAAGTAACCTCCATTGTTTAGGGTCCAAATCATAGTCAGACTAAAATAATGTTCAGAATTCAAACAATACACAACTTTAAAATAAAATATTCGATATTTTCAGAATAAACATTTGGTACAATTTTCAGAATAGCTTCACAAAATATTCAAATAATTTTCATAATAATATCCGATGTTGTTTTATACTTGACCCATATTTTATTTTAAGAGAACAGGAAGGCTATAAATAAATATTTATAATTTCAAACAATTCAATAGGAATAAAAATGAACCAACAGTGATAGAGTGTTACTTATCTCAAACAGTTAAAATAATATTTTCCAAGCTAATCTCAAATTACAAAGATCTACCTCAATCTCACAAACCTAATAAAATGTTACACTACATAAACAATTATTATTTGCAAGCATCATTCTTTTCTTTGCAACAACAATAGAATAAATTAAACCTATGGTCTACCAGGAACTCCCCTACTTCAGCATTGAAACAAAGCCATCACGGCTTCTAAGATTCTCAACTTATATTATTCTATTGCTGTTTATATACATATAGAAATTTGTAACTACTTGCAGTCAATCTTGTATCCCACAAACACACCACCATTAAATTTAACTCATCGCATATCAATCCCAAAATACAAATCACCCAAACGAAATGTAAAATACATTCTAAAGTCCGGCGAAACCGACACCCCTAACATAGACTACATCAATATATTTAGTTTGGGAAGACTAAATAAGTGCACTTTTTGACTTTTTATGAAATATGAGTTGGGTTTGGGTTAGGTTTGAAGTGATGTGTTAGAGAGGTGATGTGACTTAAATAAGATGATGTGACTTAAATAGGATAGTGACTTTTTAACTTTTTGTCTTTTTTCAATCATGCCAAACCTGGCCTTAATCATAAATGGCCATACAAATCATCTATTGATATATTGAAACTAAATTCATAGATAGGAATACAATAAAATAAATCTTATCTTTAAAGAGATGAATAAATCAAAATCACCACATTATGAATATTTATTTTTATTTTATTTTTTATTTTTTTCTAACCCGACAGCAGCCTTCAAAACCCTCCGCAATGATTCACGAGGCATCTGTTTGCCCAAGACTTCAACCTAAATGTTGGCTTAATAAGCTAGTTTTTTTAAAATTATAAAATTATCCATCTAAGTTATAGATATTATAAAACCATCTCATAACTAAATCCTTGATATTACTAAACAAAAATGGCTTAGACCCCAGCTGGGGTGCTGGGGGTCGTCCGTGATTGTGCAAAAAAAACTGTTTTTTTTTTTTTTTTCAGTCAACCCCAGACCGACACGTGGCACTGGGAGTCGCTGGGGGTTGTCCATACTGGGGGTCGGAAGCATTGTTGATTACTAAATGATCCATACAAATTAGTATAATTATTAATCTATCCAAAAAAAATAATTCTATATATAACTTGGGTATTACGACAAATTGTTGTGAATATTTCCCGGTTAATTCTAACATATGTTATGTATCTGTTTGATATCTGCAACTCACTTTACTTACAAGTAAAAAGATTTTCATCAACAACAATGCTACAGACCCCCAGTACGGACGACCCCCACCGACCCCCAATGCCACATGTCGGCCTGGGATTGGCCGGGAAAGAAAAAAAAAAATTTTCTTTTTCACCCAATCATGGGCGACCCCAGCACCCCAGCTGGGGTCCAAGTCATTTTCCTTTCATCAAATCATAATTATTTTTCCAACATTACATTGATACGTTGTTTTTTTAAGAATAGAAAAAGACATATACTTTCTCTTTCTCTCTCCAGCAATCTCGATTATCTCAAGTATTAAATTACAATTATGAATTTTTAATAACGAGATTCTCATACATCCTTTAATTTTCAACCATCCACACATAACCTTACTATTTGTGTTCTAAACGAATGTATTAGTAACAAATAAACAAGTATTAAAAAATTGTAATTAAAATTGAACAATATTATATAAATTAATAATTTTCACAAATTGTTTTATTAATTGATGTTTCATGCAACAATATAACCTTCGGCACTTGAAATGAAACCTAAACCTACTTTTTCTGTCTCTTGCAATCTCTCTCAAATATTAAATCACCGACTATTGGACTTTTACTAATAAGATTCTCATTCATTTTCTAATTTTTAATCATCCACATAGCCTTAGTTTTCACGTAAATTAATGTATTAATCAAAATTGAACAATTTATATAAATTAGCAATTTTTATAATTTTTTTCTTAATTATTGTGTCATGCAACAATAATAACGGAAGTGATTGAGGGCCCTAAATTTCGGGGCTCGAATGCCCCGAAATTCTACTTTAGGTAAAAAAAAAAAAAAAAAAAAAAAAGGAAAAAAGAAAGAAAAAAAGAAAACAGTTTCCAAAATTGGAAATTAGGGGCATTGGGGGCAAATTTTTTAGGGCCACCAATCATTTTCCCAATAATAAACCTTTGGTACTTGAAATGAGCCTATTACTACATTAATTAATAAAATAATGTTATAAAAATTACTTATTTGTGTAGCATTACCGATTAATATTTAAATCATTATAAATTATTATATCACTCTCTTTATTTTTTTTTATAAGAATTTTAAAAATTAATTAAAATAATTAATTTCCAAAACAACTTTACTCACGGACCACGTTGAAATGTAGCTATAACTTTCAACAACCAGGATGGACAAGATCAATCTAGTGGTACCGCGTTCACAATTATAAATACATTCATTGAAATTTATTTAAAATATGAATTATCTTTTATAATTTTTAAATTTATAAATATGTCCTTATTAGAATATTTTATTTAACAAAATTGTAAAAAAAATAAAATTTGTAACTATTTTTTTTATACAATAATAAAATTACATTAAATATTAATTGAAATTATTAAAAATTATTAATTGATTTAATAATTGACTAATAAAAATAATCATTTATTATGAGATTAAAAATTTAAAAAGAAGAAATGTAATTTTCAAAATTACATAAAATAATTCACATTTTAAGCAAACGTCAAGATGTATTTGTTATGAGAAATTTTACTATACACAACCCTATTGTATAATTTTTAGTTATACAATAATAAAATTACATTTTATATTTTTTATTATGACTAATTTTTTTCCCTTGGTTACAACTCATAAGATTTTTAGTTATACCTCATGTATGTTTGATTATGATTTTCTTTTTTAATTATGATTAAAAAAATATAAAATTATGTCATTTTCTTTTTTAATTATAAAGTACATGCGATACAAACCCTTTGAAAGTGCAGCATAGTCTTTGCCCTTCCCCTCCTTTTTTTTTTTTTGAACATGGAAAAAAAGGATGCAAGGTGTCATTACTTCATCTGTGGACCAAGCTTCGGGATAGCCGATAGCCGATCCAATTTAACTTAACTCATAGGAAAAGACCTACCACCGAGACATCAATAGAACTGAGCCACATGCCCTAAAAGAGGTCATAGGATTGTTTTAAGAAGTTGGTTAAAAATTAACTTTTTAACTTTTTTTTTAAATATTTAAAAACATATATATATATATATATATAACTGAAAATAAAATAAAAACCAAAATTTAACTTTTAATCAAATTCCAAGCATAGTCTTTCCCGTTTGTAATTCATCTATATTATTATTATTGGTAAATTATAAATACACCTCTTGAGGTTTGATTAAAATACGAATCATCGCCTGTAATTTTGAAAATTACATTCCATCGCTTGAGATTTCTAATTTCATAACAAATCATCATTTTTATTAATAAATCTTCAAGCCAATTAATAATTTTTAATGATGTTAAAAATGTGTTTCAATTAATAATTTAGGTAATTTTATTATTATATAGGAGAGTAATTATGAATTTCATTTTTTTAATTAATTTTGTTGAATAAATTTTTTTAATAAGAAGTATTTATAATTTTTCAAATTATAAAGAGCAATTTATATTATAAGTAAACTTTAGAGATGCATTTGTAATTTAGCTATTATTATTTGGAAAAATGATCCATTGCTCGAAATTGTTGGCTCGAAATTGGCCCGAATACCCAAAACGACGTCGTTTTGGATATATATTTTTTCTTTGTTTCTCTGTGCGTTCAAATACTGAGGGAAGAAAAAAGGGGGAGAGAGAGAGAGTGAGAAGAGAAGAAAAGGAAGATCGATGATGGCGCGGTGATGGCGGTCGATGATCGGGGGTGATGGCGGTCAGTGAGAATGAAAGGGATTTTTTTTTTTTTTTTTGTTGATGAAGATGATGATATGTTCAAAATCTGAAGCTGTTCAAAAAAAATTTGATCCGGATCTAGATCCCAAAAAAAAATTGGTCAAAAAAAAATGTTGATGATGTTGATCTAGATTTGCAAACCCAGATCTTGTTGATGTTGATGAACCAAAAAAATTGTTCAGAAAAAAATTTGTTAATGTTAATCAACAAATTTTTTTTTTTTTTTTTTTAATGTTGATAAACCCAGCAGTGCAACCCCTCCTTCTTCTTCTCTTCTTCTTCTTTTTCATCTTCATCAAAACACGAAGAAAGAGAGAAAAAAAAATAAAAATAAAAATATCAAAACAACATCATTTTAGTATCAAACTACTCTCAAACCACGTTCTTTCGAGTTACGAATCAAAACTATATTATTTGACTTCTAGAATCGGAAATCAACTTATGGGGTCCTCCACGTGGGACGTTGAGAATGTAACATGTGATGCTTGATGGGGCCATTCCTTCAACCAGAACGTACTCTCCTCCTGATTGTACTGGTGTCGTAGGGTGTACTGGTTTGAGAACTTTACTTGTTTTTTTTTTTTAATTTAATTAAAAATATTATGTTTAGAATGATAATTAAAAAAAAATTATAATTAATTTAATGATTATAAAAAAAAATAAAATAATTATAATTTAAATTTAATATTTTATGATATCAATTATTTTAAGTTATTTTATTTTTATTAACTATTTTAACAAAAAAAAATAGCCCAACCTAACTTTCCAAACACTCCCAATTACAAGTTTCTTTGATTTATTTTTGTTTTTTTTTTTAAATTATTGAAATTCTATTTTCAGGGTATGTATGATATGAGGTCGAAGAATTATTTTATTTTGATTGTGATAGTATGATTAATAAAATTATTTGTTAAGAAAGATAAATTATTATTTTTAAAGATTTTTATTTTTACACCCAACTGTCTGATTGCGAGTCACTGAAAGAATTGTTGAAACTAGAAAAGTTGTCAGAAGTGGTTGGTGACGATGGCTAACAATGTTTGGTGGTGGTGGTGGTGGTGATGTAGATATATAGATAATACTAGACAGATAAGGAGACATACATGTAACATAGACAAATAAGTAGAATAATGGACAAATAAATAAAGATAATATGATCTTTTAAATTATTATTGTACTTACCCAAAATATTAGAGCGTGGGATGAGATTAATTCTCCAAAAGTTTCAAAATTAGAGCATGGGATGGACTTTTCCCTTAGTTTGAGAATATATTAAAAAAGTTAAAAAGTCAAAGAACTATACAAAAAATCAAAAGTTCTATTTTCTCTATACTTTTTATAAAAAAAAAATTTATAAAAAAATAAAATTATTCTAAGCATACTTTTTCACTCGTTAGAAAGGGAAAATGGAAGGGGATCATTCCCAGTTCAAAAAAGAAAAGAAAGAAAAGAAGGGTTCATTCCAAACACAAGGGGGGTTTGGTGATCATACCAATGGCAATGTGGTACAAATATAATTTTATTTACACTTTGTTTCTTTGGGTAAAAAATAATTTTTAAAAAAATAATTTTTAACATTTGATACAATAAAAACGAAAGTTAACATAAAATATTTTTCATAATCAATCAAAAAAAAAAATATTACTTTCTTGGGTAAAAAATACGAAAAACATTTAAAAAGAAAATATTTTTTAAACTAAAAGTTTACCGATGCTACTACAATACCACCTCTAACATTACACTTACATTGCCACCGCCTCCCACTCCCACCACCACTAGCTCCATCATCACAATTATCAGCAATCACTGAAGGGGCTAAATATGAAATGGGTCGGGTCCAAGCCTTGGGCCGGCCCAATCTACTGAAGTCCAAATCCAAGTGGGCTAGATGAGTATAAGGGCAAACCAATTGAGCCCAACTTCATGATCAACAGTCCACCCAAGTCCTCAAGCACTTGGGCCCAACCCGCAATGGAAAGGCTAGTCCAGCCGTAGCGCTGGGCTGGGCCGAACTATGAGACTGAACCTATGGGCCAAACAGAAAATAGGCCGAGCTCATACAAAGATATCTAAATAGGATAAGCCCATCTCTATGAATGATCCTGTAAAAGGCCGAGACAAGGCATAATGGTACCGAGCTGAGGCACAATGGTACTGAGCTGAGGAAATCTCGCAAGGAAACATGGAAGTTGTGAATGTGTACATGTGCAAGTTGCCACCTCAGCTGGTCCCCTACACCTAGAATCACGGAAGTTGTTGAATCAAAGGAATGTGGTTTGTAATCAGCATGACTACAATGAGTATATGCATTCAATGACAACTACCAGGTGGTCCCCCACCATGAGTAATGCTAAAAGGACACCTAGAAGCATCCAAACTCCATGAACCCACCTTGAGAAGCAAGCAAGGAACACTATATATACAACATGAACTTCACATTGAAGGTAACTGAACAATTCCAAGCAAAATCACACTTAGATACAAACTTAACTCTCAATACATTTTTTCTCTGATTGCTAATTCCCACACCAGTGGGGTTATCCGTCCAACCCCGGCCGGGCAGCTCTAACGGTGTTTCCTGTGGCAGGAACCTCAGTCCCTGGATAGTCCAACTGAGTGCGGAGCCCCGATCCACTTTTATCTAGTGCGGAATTCGGTACGCACAATTGGTGCGGTGAACGTGGATCATTTCATCTCTGAGCTCTGCACTTAGTTTCGGCAATGGGGATTGAAGACATTCCGCCTTCGACACATACTCCACAGACGGAGAAAACGAAGGACAAAGGATTGGCCCTCCCAACAGTCCCAGAGGAACAAACTGGAAACAATAATCGAACCCCTGAATCCGTCGAGCATCGATTACCCTTCGCTAGAGGCTCTTCTCATCACTTTCTTCTGGAAAAGGATTATAGAGATCGAATCATAGACTCAATAGGGATGGAGATACAAGAGTTGAAAGCCCAACTTAAGAGGGTGCTGGGCGATCCGACGGAAAAGAAGACAAAAGCGGAGCCCTCTCGTTTGCGACGGAAGGGCGTATCCAGAGAGCCACCAATGAAGAAGTTCCCCAAGAATGAGTCTGGGCAACAAAGCCAGCCTATCCCGGTACAGAGTGAGGCAACAAGCAGTCACACCCATGGGTCACGCCGGAGAAGGGCCAAGAAGCAGAAGATAGTTAGCCAACAGACTGAATACCCTCCTCAGGACCTTCTTACTTGGTTGATTAGCAATAGGCAGAACGAACAACATTGGGATCACGTAGACCGTACTGTCCACCAGAGAGAACACCGAGCGCTGGACAGGCTCGTCTTTTCGTCATTCTTCCCAGAGATTGAGACCATGAGACCTCCAAAGAAATTCACCCCACCAAAGTTCACTTCATATGACGGGAAGTCGGACCCGCTGATACATATTAGCCATTATAGATAGATGATGTCCCTGTGGAATTGAGATGAGGCATTGATGTATAAAGTCTTCCCATCCAACTTGGGAGAAACCGGACTTTGATGGTTCGATCGTCTCCCCGCTGGATCGATCGTCTCCCCGCTGGATCGATCCATCGCTGGAAGCAGCTCTCCGAAGAGATCCTAGCCAGGTTCGTCTCCAATATTAAGATCCCGAAGGAGCCGGACACACTGTTTGGTCTTCGAAAGGAGCAGGAGGAAACGCTGCGCAATTATGCTAAGAGATACTGGGAAGAGTACAATGACCTGGAGGAAAATGTGTACAGTGAAAAGATGGCCGTTATGTCCTTCAAACATGGTCTGCGCCCGGAAAGTAAGCTGAGACAATCACTTACCAAGTGCCCGGCCACAGCTTTGAAAGATTTGCGTGCCAGGATTGAGCAGTACGCTCGCCTCGAGGACAATCAGATCCCCATCGAGGAGTGTCAGCAGAACAAACAGCCCGGCACAAAAAGAGAACAAATCGAGGAGAATACCGAGGGATTGCAGTGAATGAAGTGGATAAGTCTAAATCCGACGAAGTCGTTGTGACTGTATTCAAAGAGCCAATCTATCGAATCCTGGAAAAGATCAAGAGAGAGCCCTTCTTTGTTTGGCCGCCGAAAATGTTGGGAGATCTAACTCGGCGCAATCAGAAGCTCGGATGCACTTACCACCAAGACAGGGGGCACATGACTCAGAACTGCAGGGCATTGAAACAACACTTGGAAGATCTAGTGGCAGCCGGGCACCTAAGGGATTACATTGATCAGGATAAGGAAGTGTCCGAACAGGGGAACCCGCCACTAGAACCGAATGTTGAGCGCCCACCTCGGTTGATAATAAATGTGATCCACGGGACAGCGACTCAGGAATCTGATAAGGCACTGAAAGAAAAGATCACTAAGGCTGTGCAAATTCAGAGGGTCATGTCAGTGGAGCCTGCATCGAAAAAGGTACGTACAGTACCTAAATCTCCCTTGTGCACTGTTTCATTTACTAGCAAAGATTTAGAAAGCATACAGCACCCACATACTGATGCACTGATTATAACTGTGGGAATTGGGAAACGATTTGACGTAAAACGAGTCCTAGTAGATCAAGGCAGTGCAACAGACATATTGTATTATGATTTGTTCAGAAAGCTTGGTCTCTCCGAGCAGCACCTCACCCCAGCGGCAGCCCCGTTGGTCGGTTTCAATTCACAACCAGAATGGCTGCTTGCAAGAATAGTGTTTCCAGTCGTGGCGGGAACAAGAACCCTCAAGATAGAGTTCTTGGCTATTAATACACCATCTCCTTACAATGCCATACTTGGCCGCCCATGGATTCATTAAATGGAGGCAGTCCCTTCAACCTACCACCAGCTCATTTGTTTCCTAAAGGAACACGGAGTAGAGCAGATCTCAAGGGATCAAGTTGCGTCCAAACATTACTTCATGGCAGCATTAAAGGCAAAGCAGCTCTGTAATCAGGTATAGACGGTAGAAATGGCCGAACAGCTAGTCGTGGAAGATGTAAGGGGAACCCCAGAGGAAAAGATGGTAGAGGATTTGGAGAAAGTCTTGGTAAAAGAGGATGACCCAGAAAAGTACTTCCTTATCGATACCTCGCTAGGCGCTGATGAGAAACTTCAGCTGCTGGAACTGCTGAGGGAAAATATGGAGGTATTCGCATGGTCAGCATATGATACTCCGAGGTTGGACCTAGAATTTGCTTGCCACAAGCTCAACATCAACCCTTTAGCTCGGCCCATTGTGTAAAAAAGTCAGAGATCCTCAGTCGAGCACACCGAAGCAGTAATTGCAGAAGTCAAAAAACTCCTAGCTTCAAGAGCAATCAGGGAAGTTCAGTACCCACAATGGCTATCCAACACAGTTTTAGTCAAGAAAAAGAACGGAAAATGGAGAGTTTGCGTTGACTTCACTTGCTTGAACAAAGCCTGCCCTAAAGATAGCTTTCCTCTACCTCACGTTGATCAACTAGTAGACTCAACAGCAGGACATGAGCGCATGAGCTTTTTGGACGCTTATAGCGGTTATCATCAGATACCACTGTTCGGTCCGGATCAAGAAAAGACAGCATTTATCACTCCAAGAGGAGCTCACTGCTACAGAGTGATGCCGTTCGGCCTCAAGAACACCGGGGCGACCTACCAGCGGATGGTCACTCGAATGTTCAATGACCAACTGGGAAAAACCATAGAAGCTTATATAGATGATGGTAGTTAAGAGCATGTTCGCTACAGACCATCTTACAGACTTGAGAGAAGTTTTCGGCATCTTAAAAAACCATCAGCTTCGCCTCAATGCCTCGAAATGCGCTTTTGGGGTAGGAACAAAGAAGTTCTTGGGATATATGGTCACTCACAGAGGAATTTAGGCGAATCCGGACCAAATAAAAGAGATACAAGGTCTTGACGTACCAACAAAGGCTAAAGAGCTGCAGAAACTGGCCGGAATGGCAGCCACACTGAATCGGTTCATCAACAAATCTTCAGATCGGATGAAGCCCTTCTTCCAGCTTTTGAAGAAAATGGCAGCATCTGAATGGAGTTCCAAGTGCATCGAAGCACTGTAAAGTCTCAAAAAATACCTCAATATACCTTCATTTCTGTCCACTCTAGAGCCAGGAGAGGAGTTGTACCTCTATTTAGCAGTCTCAGATCATGCCGTAAGCGCAGTATTAATTCGAGAGGTTAACAAGGAACAGAGGCCTGGGGTCTACGAAACACGAGATGAAAGAATGGCCATGTACGCAGGCAAGGCCAAAGACTTACTCAAAAAGTTTTAATCCATACGAGTGGAACGAATTAGTCGGGGATAAAAACGGCCATGCTGATGCTTTGGCTTGTCTCGGCTCATCAGTGGATACCAAAGATGCTAGAAAAGTTTGGGTTGAGTTCGTGCCAGAGCCGAGAATTGCATCTCCAGTCCTTTGCAGCAGTGTAGAGCTGTCACGACCCAAACCCGCCCTTATGGGTTTAGCACCGTAACCGGCCAGTAATCCAAGATTACCGAAGGCCTGCTTAACAGTAATATAGTAAAACAGAGTACAGGGGCATGGCGAAAGCCAAAACAGTAAATAAACAATGTCCAATGAGCTGTGACAATCTGGATGCCAAAAAGACTTTCATACACATATACATGAACAGTACAGAATAGTATGTACATATATACAATCATTCAGTTCAGGGACCTAATCCCTATTAAACAGTACAGTACAGTAAACAAAATGGTTACAGAGACAGAATGCGGAACTAAAACACCCCTAAGCCATAACTTGACAGGCTCGGAACCTCGCAATAAGGCACAGTGGTTGGCTTGGCAAAACTGGAGCTTACCCCGACGCTTCTAACCACGGTCTAGTGCATGTACACCTACATATATATATATATATATATAAGCAGTGAGCTAAAGCCTAGTGAATAGCATAATGCGTAAAGAGGTTAAGAATGAATGTCCTTTCAGTATTGAAAATAGTCAGTTGATTTAGAATATCAGTCATTCAGTCATAACAGTCATATGTGGTACATCCATTAGCATAACAGTACAGTAAACAGTAGGTCGTAAAAGACCGAACAGTGAATGATGGCCATCAATCAGTAAACAGTAGTGGTTCTAACAAGGGAACCGACAGAGATCTCTGTAACAGTAACAGTAAACAGTAGTTACTAAGGATGCCACAATACAGTTCAGAATATAGGACATACATTCATTCAATTAACAGTATCAGTTCAGAAAGCAGTACAGTTCAATTGTTCAGAAGACAATCATTTTGAACATATCTTTACACAGTTGTTACTCACAGAGTTCTGAGCTACAGTAGAGCTAAAGCGCGTCCCCAGTCGCCAACCCTACACAGTTACAGATTGAACACGCACTAAGCTACACAGTTGGGAAAGATAATAACTTAATCCCTAATTTGCCTCGCTGTGTTCTACATCTATATCCTCATTAAGATGTCCTAAACTAGGCCTAAGAATGCCTAGGATGGGATGAGGATGCAAAAACGCATTCAGAAAACATTTTCAGAATTTTCAGAAAACAGAGGTCCCGCTCGAGCGGGAGCGTAGGTTTACCCGCTCGAGCGTACATGCAGACAAAGGTATCTGCTCGAGCGTATACTTTCACACTCGAGCGTTATGTAAAGCAGGGCAAAAGTACTGGTTGTGTGAAAATCACGCTCGATTGGGCACTCGACACCCGCTCGAGCATGAGACATAATGTCCCGCTCGAGCGTCAATTATTCTGCTCGAGCGGACATCAAAATAGTGCAAAGTACTTGGAGCACGAATTTCACGCTCGAGCGCCAGTCACCCCGCTCGAGCATGAGTTCAAAATCTGGAATTTCTAGATTTGAACTTTCAAGCTCAAACCAAGTTCAAATGCATTAAACCAATTCCTTTGGGCCCTTTTTCCTGAAAAACATTTGTAAATACTTAGAATAACTTGATTCAAAGCTCAATTTGTAAAATCAAGGCCCAAAAGGAAGATCAATTCAACTCAATTTGAAACCAATTTTCATGAACATAATTCAAACATAACATGCATGAATTTAAACCATTTCAAAGCTTCAATTTCATGCTCTAATGATCCAATATTTTCAAAGACAAGGTGAAAACATGGTTTATGATCAAAACATGGACATGCATGTGGCAAATTTATGAAGAACAAGCTCTAAAATGCAAGAGTATACCATGCATGCAATAATTAAGCTTCAATTCAACACCTTTGAACCAATTCATGACTTAGCTCTTTAATCTACCATGATCCATGCTAGAAGGAACTTAAATACACAATTAAGAGAAGGAAATTCATACCTAGGTTCCTCAATTACAAGTCTAGAGGCTCAATTACGCATTTAAGCTTTCAATTTCCCTAAGCCTCCAAGCAAAATCAAGATGAAAACAAGTTGAACTCACTCCTCTCACTCTCCCTCACTCTCTAGCCGGTTATACACTCAACAAGGCTGATGAAATGTACAAAATAGAATGAAGGCAAGTCTCAAAATGTATAAGGTAGTGGCCACTAAGTGTCACTAATGTAATTAAGTCAAACTATGCAATTTAACACCATTTAGCCTAATTTAATCATACCGAATCGATTTTCAGATAATTACACTATTAAATCACATAAATTCTACTGATCATGAAACACTAATCAATTTCTGTTTCGGCCGCCGATAAGGCCTTCAATTTGTAGTTAAACACAAAGGCATGAACAGATAATCAAACAGTCAAACTATGCAATTTAACACCATTTAGCCTAATTTAATCATACCGAATCGATTTTCAGATAATTACACTATTAAATCACATAAATTCTACTGATCATGAAACACTAATCAATTTCTGTTTCGGCCGCCGATAAGGCCTTCAATTTGTAGTTAAACACAAAGGCATGAACAGATAATCAAACAGTCAACAGATAGACATACAATTAAACAGATATACTTAATCAATTCAGTTCCAGATTTTAGTTAGTCAGTTCAGTACTTCAATCAATTCAGTTACCAATCATAATCAGTCTCAGTTTAGCAGTAATCAGTGGTTAATCGGTAAACAGTGACGAGGGTTGTTACAGTCTCCCCTCCTTAAAAAGAGTTTAGTCCTCTAAACTCGAGTTACTTTCGTTTTGGAAGAAAACAGGATTCAGTGGAAACAGTTCCGGATGTCTTTTAGCCATGTCATATTCCCTCTCCCAAGTGGCACATACGTCACTATGGTTTTGCCAGTCAACTTTCACTAACGGGATCTCTTTGTTTCTCAACTTTTTGATCCGTCTGTTTACAATCTAAATAGGTCGTTCCTCGTAAGTGTAGTCATCACTCAGCACTACACGAGTAGGCTCTATCACATGGAAAGGATCCCGGAGGTAGTCCCTCAACATAGAAATGTGGAAAACGTTGTGCATATGCCCCATTTCAGGAGGAAGAGCGACTTGATACGCCACCGGATTGATTTTCTCAATAATCTCATACGGTTCGACATATCTCGGCGCTAACTTGCCTTTGACTCCAAAACGAGTCTGGCCTTTCATCGGTGTCACTTTTACAAACACGTGATCACCCACTTCATATTCTCTACCCCGTCTTCTGACATTAGCATAACTTTTATGTCTGCTCTGTGCGGTTTTCAGTCTCTGTTGTATCAGTTTCACTTTCTCAGTCGTTTCGTATACAACCTCGGGCCCAAGCAAAGGCCCATCTCCAACTTCTGCCCAGCAAATCGGAGATCTACATTTTCTGTCATACAATGCCTCGAAAGGCGCCATACCAATCCTTGAATGATAGCTGTTGTTGTAGGCGAATTCAGCTAAGGGCAAATGACTTTCCTAGTTTCCCTGAAAATCAAGGACACACATTCTCAGTAAATCCTCCAGAGTCTGGATGGTCCTTTCTGACTGGCCATCGGTCTGAGGATGATAAGACTACTCAGTCTCAATTCAGTACCCAATGCAGTCTGTAAGCTTTGCCAAAATGTCGATGTGAACTTCGAATCCCTGTCAGAAACAATGGACACAGGCACTCCATGCAGTCTAACAATTTCATCAATATAGAGTATAGCCAATTTGTCCGCATTATAAATTGTCTTAACAGGTAAGAAGTGAGCAGATTTAGTCAGTCTATCAAAAAAAACCCAAATTGAGTCCATACCTTTACTGGAGCGAGGCAATCCCACAATAAAATCCATGGTAATATGCTCCCATTTCCACTCCAGTATCGGTAAGGGCTGCAATAAGCCTGCGGGTCGTTAATGTTCGGCTTTGACTTGTTGGCAATGAAGACATTTCGATACAAAGTCAGCAATTTTTTTCTTCATTCCGGGCCACCAGAAATTCAGTTTCAGGTCTTGGTACGTTTTCGTATTCCCTAGATAGATAGAAAATTTTGAATTGTGGCCTCTTGCAGAACGCTTCTTTTCAATTCAGTATCATTTGGTACACACAGTCTTTCTTGAAATTTCAGTACATTACTTTCAAATTTGAAACCCGGTCTTGGTCTAGTTTCCCTTTCTTCGATGATCTTCTTCAAGGAGTCATCCAGTTGCTGTTTTTCTTTAATCTCTTCAATCAGTGCCGGTTGAGCAGAAATAGCAGCTATTGTTCCATTTTGTTCTCGTAAAACAATTTCAATTCCAGATTTTTCAAGGTCACAAAGTAATTCCTTCTGCCCAGTAAGCAAACAGGCTAAATTTCCAATCGATTTCCGGCTCAGTGCATCGGCAACGGTGTTGGCTTTTCCCGGATGGTACAAAATCTGTAGGTCATAGTCTTTAATCAGTTCTAGCCATCTCCGCTGTCTCATGTTCAATTCTTTCTGTGTGAAGAAATATTTCAAACTCTTGTGGTCGGTATATACTTCACATGTCGCCCCATACAGATAGTGACGCCAGATTTTCAGTGCAAATACTACTACAGCAAGTTCCAGAACATGGGTCAGGTAGTTCTTTTCATGCGGTCTCAGTTGTCGGGAAGCATAAGCAATAACTCTCCCATTCTGCATTAAAACACATCCCAAACCCTTATGAGAAGCATCACTAAATACAGTATAACCATCCGTACCTGAAGGTAGGGTAAGAACCGGTGCAGTCACAAGTCGAGTTTTCAATTCTTGGAATGCTGGTTCCCTTTGGTCGGTCCAGTCAAATGATATCCCCTTCTGAGTTAACTGAGTCAACGATAAGGTAATTTTGGAGAAACCTTTGACAAATCTTCTGTAATATCCAGCCAAACCCAAAAAGCTTCGAACTTCGGTCACATTTGTTGGTCTAGGCCAGTTCACTACAGCTTCAATTTTCTGTGGATCAACGGAAATTCCATCTTTGCTAACAACATGCCCCAAAAACATAACATGATCAAGCCAAAATTCATATTTAGACAGTTTAGCATAAAGTTTTTGTTCTCTTAGGGTCTGTAGGGCAAGTCTCAGATGATGTTCATGTTCTTCTATACTTTTGGAGTAAATCAGTATGTCATCAATGAATACTACAATAAAGTCATCAAGGTATGGTTTAAAGATTCTGTTCATGAGGTCCATAAATGCAGCAGGTGCATTGGTAACTCCGAAAGGCATAACTAAAAATTCGTAATGTCCATACCTCGTTCAAAAAGCAGTTTTGTCAATGTCCTCTGGTTTAACTTTCAACTGATGGTATCCTGATCTGAGGTCGATCTTAGAGAACACTTGAGCACCCTGTAACTGATCAAATAAGTCATCAATACGTGGCAATGGGTATTTATTTTTCACAGTTACCTTATTCAGTTCATGGTAGTCAATACACAGTCTCAGCGAGCCGTCTTTCTTCTTCACAAATAAAACAAGAGCGCCCCATGGCGAAGTGTTAGGCCTGATGAACTTCTTATCTAGCAGTTCTTGCAGTTGCACTTTCAATTCCTTGAGTTCAGTTAGAGCCATTCGGTAAGGAGCTTTAGATACTGGCTGCGTTTCCGGAATCACATCAACGGTAAATTCAATCTCCCTGTCAATCAAATCCCCTAGCAGATTATCTGGAAGAACATCTGGGAATTCTCTGACTATAGGAATACTGTTCACGTTAGCATTATCATCAGTAGATACAGTCAATACAGAACACAGATATCCCTTACACCCCTTTCTAATCAATTTAACAGCTTTCACAGATGAAATCAAATACGGAGGAGGTACTACTCCAACCCTATTAAACACAAATTCGGGTAAACCCAGTAGACGGAAAACTACTTGTTTCGTTACACAGTCTATGGTAGCATGGTATTTCGTTAACCAGTCCATTCCCAATATTACATCAAAATGATCAATGTTCAGGGGCAGTAAGTCAATAAACAAATGTGCATCTCCAACAATAATTTCACAAGCAGGGTACATATATGCACAGGTCATAGATCCCCCAATGGGTGATGATACAGCTAACAGATAATTCATGGGTTCTAATGGTCTATTCAATTTTCGCGAAAAAGCATGCGACACATATGAATGCGTAGACCCCGAATCAATCAGTACATAAGCATTTTGAGTACAAATAGAGAGAATACCTAACACAACGGTCTCGGTAGTCTGCACGTCTCCCGGTACTAGGGTGAACACTCGATCCTGCCTCATGGGCTCTTTCCCGGTAGCTTTAGGGTTCAGTTTTGGTGCGACAGTTGATGCTGCCACGCTTGGTGCAGCTTTACTACTGGCTTATGGAGCAGAGGCGCAGTCTTTAACCATGTGGCCCACCTTGCCACACCTGTAACAGGCTCCAGATATTTTGTAACAGACCCCTTTGTGCTTCTTGCCACACTCAGAACAGGGTGGTATGAAACCACTCCCTTGACTGGGGCTAGTTGTTGACCCCGTATTCCGTTTCTTGTTCAATGGGTTATGCTTGCCTTTCTTGAATTTAAAGCCCTGCCTTTTACCACGCCATTCAGACACTGGTGTTTCAGTTTTCAGTGCTTCGATGTTCCATTCAGCCATCAAGGCTCGGTCAAGAACATTTACGTAATTCGATAATTTCAGAACATTTATTCTGTCGAGTATTGCAACATTAAGGCCGTCTTCAAACTTTCTGGCCTTCTTGTAGTCGGTGTCAACCATATGTGGTGCATACCGGGCAAGTTCAGTAAATTTTGTCTCATATTCAGCAACGGACATTGTGCCCTGTCTCAGCTGTTCGAATTCAGTTACTTTTCTGTCCCTGACACACTGAGGGAAGTACTTTTCAAAGAAGGCTCCTTTGAATTGAGCCCAAGTCATTATAGTGTTGTCATCACGGATAAGCATCCACCACCTTCTAGCTTCTTCTTGCAGAGTAAAGGTGGCCAATAGCACTTTATGTGCTTCGGAGCACGGAAAAACCTCAAACAATTTTTCTGTCTCGAGAACCCACGCTTCAGCTTTTAACGGTTCAAGGCCTCCCTGGAAGGATGCCGGTTTCATTTTGCTAAACTTATGGGTGAGAGCAATTATGTCCCCATCATTAACATTCACATTCTGCTCCGGCTGTATCAGAGGAGGAGGTGGGGGCTGTTGATTCTGTTGTTGATCTAGTCTCTCAGTTATTAGTTCCATCATTCTTTCCAGCCTTGCCATTCTTGCATCAGAGGATGAAGATTCAGATTCATTTGCAGTTCTCGCATTATCCATTTCGCTATAGGCAGTTATAGTAGTTATCAACATCGGCAGTCATTTGTTTAAACAGATTAACACATTAGCATACATTCAGTCATGTCATAGCCACACACTTATCATGCTCATGTAATGCCCTAATCGCTTTTCTAGGACATCCTATAGCTCATTGGGACACGTGTGTGCGGTATAACTCGTGGTAAGTATCGCTCTGATACCACTCTGTCACGACCCAAACCCGTCCCTATGGGTTTAGCACTGTAACCGACCAGTAATCCAAGATTACCGAAGGCCTGCGTAACAGTAATACAGTAAAACAGAGTACAGGGGCATGGCGGAAGCCAAAACAGTAAATAAGCAATGTCCAATGAGCTGTGACAATCTGGATGCTAAAAAGACTTTCATACACATATACATGAACAGTACAGAACAATATGTACATATATACAATCATTCAGTTCAGGGACCTAATCCCTATTAAACAGTACAGTACAGTAAACAAAATGGTTACAGAGACAGAAAGGGGAACTAAAACACCCCTAAGCCATAACTTGACTAGCTCGGAACCTCGCAGTGAGGCACAGTGGTTGGCTTGACAAAATTGGAGCTTACCCCGACACTTCTAACCACGGTCTGGTACCTGTACACCTACATATATATATGAGCAGTGAGCTAAAGCCCAGTGAATAGCATAATGCATAAAGAGGTTAAGAATGAATGTCCTTTCAGTATTGAAAACAGTCAGTTGATTTAGTATATCAGTCATATGTGGTACATCCATTAGCATAATAGTACAGTAAACAGTAGGTCGTAAAAGACCGAACAGTGAATGATGGCCATCAATCAGTAAACAGTAGTGGTTCTAACAAGGGAACCGACAGAGATCTCTGTAACAGTAACAGTAAACAGTAGTTGCTAAGGATGCCACAATACAGTTCAGAATATAGGACATACATTCATTCAATTAACAGTATCAGTTCAGAAAGCAGTATAGTTCAATAGTTCAGAAGATAATCATTTTGAACATATCTCTACACAGTTGTTACTCACAGAGTTCTGGGCTACAGTAGAGCTAGAGCGCGTCCCCAGTCGCCAACCTTACACAGTTACAGATTGAACACGCACTAAGCTACACAGTTGGGAAAGATAATAACTTAATCCCTAATTTGCCTCGGTGTGTTCTACATCTATATCCTCATTAAGATGTCCTAAACTAGGCCTAAGAATGCCTAGGATGGGATAAGGATACAAAGACGCATTCAGAAAATATTTTCAGAATTTTCAGAAAACAGAGGTCCCGCTCGAGCGTAGGTTTATCCGCTCGAGCGTACATGCAGACAAAGGTATCCGCTCGAGCGCATACTTTCACACTCGAGCGTTATGCAAAACAGGGCAAAAGTACTGGTTGTGTGAAAATCACGCTCGATTGGGCGCTCGACACCCGCTCGAGCATGAGTACACAATGTCCCACTCGAGCGTCAATTATTCTGCTCGAGCGGACATCAAAACAGTGCAAAGTACTGGGAGCACGAATTTCACGCTCGAGCGCCAGTCACCCCGCTCGAGCGTGAGTTCAAAATCTGGAATTTCCAAATTTGAACTTCCAAGCTCAAACCAAGTTCAAATGCATTAAACCAATTCCTTTGGGCCCTTTTTCCTGAAAACCATTTGTAAATACTTAGAATAACTTGATTCAAAGCTCAATTTGTAAAATCAAGGCCCAAAAGGAAGATCAATTCAACTCAATTTGAAACCAATTTTTATGAACATAATTCAAACATAACATGCATGAATTTAAACCATTTCAAAGCTTCAATTTCATGCTCTAATGATCCAATATTTTCAAAGACAAGGTAAAAACATGGTTTATGATCAAAACATGGACATGCATGTGGCAAATTTATGAAGAACAAGCTCTAAAATGCAAGAGTATACCATGCATGCAATAATTAAGCTTCAATTCAACACCTTTGAACCAATTCATGACTTAGCTCTTTAATCTACCATGATCCATGCTAGAAGGAACTTAAATACACAATTAAGAGAAGGAAATTCATACCTAGGTTCCTCAATTACAAGTCTAGAGGCTCAATTATGCACTTAAGCTTTCAATTTCCCTAAGCCTCCAAGCAAAATCAAGATGAAAACAAGTTGAACTCACTCCTCTCACTCTCCCTCACTCTCTAGCCGGTTATACACTCAACAAGGCTGATGAAATGTACAAAATAGAATGAAGGCAAGTCTCAAAATGTATAAGGTAGTGGCCACTAAGTGGCACTAATGTAATTAAGTCAAACTATGCAATTTAACACCATTTAGCCTAATTTAATCATACCGAATCGATTTTCAGATAATTACACTATTAAATCACATAAATTCTACTGATCATGAAACCCTAATCAATTTCTGGTTCGGCCGCCGATAAGGCCTTCAATTTGTAGTTAAACACAAAGGCATGAACAGATAATCAAACAGTCAACAGATAGACATACAATTAAACAGATATACTTAATCAATTCAGTTCCAGATTTTAGTCAGTCAGTTCAATACTTCAATCAATTCAGTTACCAATCATAATCAGTCTCAGTTTAGCAGTAATCAGTGGTTAATCGGTAAACAGTGACGAGGGTTGTTACAAGAGCCGAGCTGGATGGATCCAATACTTGCTTTTCTAAAATCTGGTATTCTCCTCGAAGACAAAAAAGAAGCCAACAAAGTCAGACACAAGTCAGCTCGGTTTTGGATCTCACCATCCGGGAAGCTGTACAGACGCTCCTATCTTGGCCCTTATCTTCTATGTGTGCATCCAAATCTGGTCGAGAATGTTCTCTATGAAATTCACGATGGGATTTGTGGATGCCACGTTGGCGGAAGGTCGCTGGCGCACCGAGCCCTCACTCACGGGTATTGGTGGCAACGGATGCAACAAGATGCTCAACAGTACGTACAGAAGTGTGATAAATGTCAAAGGTTTGCTCCATTCATTCATAAACCAACCAAAACTCTCACCCCACTCACCAGTCCATGGCCCTTTGCCCAATGGGGTCTGGATATTGTCGGACCATTGGCGCGAGGCACTGGGAACAGGTGATTCTTCATTGCAGCAACTGAATATTTTACTAAATAGGTTGAAGTCGAGGCATTGGCAAATATCAAAGAGGCAGATACGAAGCGGTTTGTTATGAGAAATGTGGTGGTACGTTTCGGCATCCTGCGGGTACTGATTGCGGACAATGGAACACAGTTTGATGGTAAGATCTTCAGAAAGTTTTGTGCCGACCTCAGGATCAAGTATAGGAACTCTTCTCCAGGGTACCCGCAAAGCAATAAACAGGCAGAAGCCTCAAACAAAACCATCATCAACGAAGTAAAGAAACAGCTTGAGCATGCCAAAGGAAAATGGGTTGAAGAGTTATCCCACGTGCTATGGGCATACCGAACCACAGTACGGTGATCAAGGGGGGAAACACCTTACTCACTAACTTACGGAATGGAGGCCGTCATCCCACTCGAAGTCGGCTTCCCAACCCTTCGGTCTGAATTGTTTGAGAGCACCAGTAACGAGGAAGCTATTGCACAAGCACTAGATATGGCAGAGGGCCGAAGAGAAGTAGCACTGATTAGACTTGTAGCGTATCAGTAGCAGCTCATCAAGAGTTTCAACCAAAAAGTTTTCCCAAGGCAATTTACACTAGGAGAACTGGTCTTGAGGAAAGTTATGGATCACAAAAAGGTGCCTAGCGAGAGCAAACTTGGGCCTAACTGGGAAGGTCCCTACAAAGTCATAGTTGTTGTTGGAAATGGAGCCTACTACCTAGAGGATCTTAATGGCAGAGCTATACCTCGGCCCTGGAACGTAGCAAATCTCAAGAAATACTATCAATAGAATTGTCCCCCACCTTCTCTATCAGAATGTAAAGGCATTTATCTGTTAACCAATGCAAATGCTTCCCCACTTCTCTCAAATTTATCAAATTCTTGCAATTAGCTTTGATATTTATCAAACGGAATTAGCTTTGGTTCTTACCAAACAGAAATAGCTTTGATGTTTATCAAACGGAATTAGCTTTGGTTCTTACCAAACGGAATTAGCTTTGATAAACAAACGGAATTAGCTTTGGTTCTTACCAAACGGAATTAGCTTTGATGTTTATCAAACAGAATTAGCTTTGGTCCTCACCAAATGGAATTAGCTTTGATGTTTATCAAACGGAATTAACTTTGGTCTTAACCCAAATGGACTTAGTTTCAGAACGACTAGACGGAATTTAAATTTGGTTAGCACTCAAACATGCTAAGTGGAATTGCTTGGTGGAATAATGTTGGCAACTAAATTGGACTTTAGCCAAGTGGAATTGCTTGGTGGAAACCACACTAACATATCTTAAGTAAACGTCTTTGAATCCGCAGAATTCCTCAACTATCAACACGTCAACACTTCAGTATTGATTCAAACAAACAAAGTTGGAACAAGCATGCCCAGGTTCTATCAGGAGTAAACTTCCTGCATTAGTCTTACTCAACTCCAGGTGGGGGCAAACAATTTTTTTTCAAAACCAACCTGGACCTGAGTAAGACACCTCTTCATGCCTTTATCGCATTCAAATGCACTTATGCTATCTAAGTTGAAACAGACTCAAGCAGTTCTACACAAGGGCACAATCTTCAGTACCGATCTTACTTAGCCCCAAGTGGGGGCAAACAATTGTTTTCTTTCAAAACCAACCTGGACCTAAGTAAGACCCACTTACGAACTCAAGCACCGCCATACCACATGTCCGTCAGCCACACCGAGCATCAGTTCGGCCCCGACGTCTCAACAATGCTCGACCGGGGGCAAACAGTACAATGCCACACTGAGCATCAGTTCGGCCCCAAGGCCCCAACAATGCTCGGCCGGGGGCAAGCAATACAGAATCAGACAGAACATCCATTTAAAAACAGTACAGAACCAGACCGAGCATCTATTCGGCCCCGAGGTCCCAACAGTGCTCGGCCGGGGACAGGCAGTATAGAAAACATTCAAACAGCATCAGATTGCAAATTCAAAAAGAAAATTCTATCATCCAACAAAAGGCACAGATGGTCCCATAACCAGCAGCAAAGAAAACAAAAGAGAAAAGAAAAATTGTCTTGGCAAGTGCAGAAAGAAAGCTCGTCATGGAGACCGAGTCATAATACATCAAAACAAAAAAACAAAAAAGTTCAAATCTTTTCAATATCAATTTTCATTAACAGAGGGCAACTCAGGAGCAGCATCAGCAATTTTGTCCAGGCCGTCTGGGGGAGGAAAAGTAGAGGCAGCTCCAACTTCCTAAGAAGTAGAAGCCTCCTTAACCACATCTCCCGTGGCTTCGGTCTCCAGGGTTTCAATCCCTTCAACATCCACCGTTTCAGCGGCAACATTACTGTCCTGGGTCTTGTTTGCAGAATCAGCTTCTGGGGGAACTTCAGCTGGAAGAACAGCAGGAGTGGAAATAATCTTCGAACCCAAGGATCTCGAAGGAACAGGGACATCCTGAAACAGGGAAGAGCCTTCAGGAACCAGCGCAGCAGCCAAAGCACTCGTCCAACCCTTTAGAAAGAGCTTGTCTCGCAGTACTAGCACCTCATCCTTATACGCCACCCCAGCTTCATCCCAGTCTTGTTGCCAATGCTTGGCCTCCAAAGTAGAGCGCTCAGTGGCCATCACGGCAATAACAGCTTCCAGTTCGGCCGCCTTCCCCTCAAGTTGAGCCTGTGTCCCAATAGCAGTCTCCTTCAATTTTTTAGCTGAAGCGACAATCTTGTTCAACCAAAATGCTTCCCTTTTCGCGGTTCTCTGTCTCCAAGCTTACTGTCAGTCTCTCAACATTCATTGCGGCCTCCAGTACGGCCCTTTCTAGCTCTTCAGCACGAGTAATGGACAGATGCATTCTTTGGATACACTGCAAAGGACAACGAAGAATTAAGAGAAAATGAGTAACGCAACAATAAAGACAACTAAAACGAGGAAACACTTACAGCAGTCATCATCTGAAGGGTCCTCTTCAGGATAGGAATATCACGGGGCCCATTATGGTCGGCCATGTCAACCGGCATAAACAAAAACTTAGTCAAATCAAAGGCAAAATCTTGTGAAGCAACAACTGAATCAGAAGTGGAAATGGGCCTGCCTTTATGCGACATTGGCGGCTCCCATTTCTCAAAAGTCTCATCCTCAGCAGGATCCTCAAAAGCTTCCCCCACCACTGCTTTGCCAGCCTCTCTTCTTCTTTTTTTTGCTCGCGCAACGACCGAAGCTGAGGGCTCGGCAGCAGTCGCAAGGGTCCCAGAAGCTCCCACCTCTATCTTCACTTCCATTAGGCTCTTTGCCTCGGTCCTTTCCGGGGGGGTTTTCAAAACATCGGAGGCTCCAAAGCCTCCGCCTCTAAATCCACCAACACTCTTCTCTTCGCCACATACCCGCCCCCTGCGAAACTGGGGGCAAGGGAGGGCGCTCTCTCAGAAAGTGCACCTTGACTCCTGCGACGGTTCATGACCAAAAGAGTGAGAGACGTGTCGGTCTCGGTATCAGAGTCCAGAAGGGCAGTAGCGAGCCTCGCCTTCTTTGGAATAGTGGAACGGTAAGTAGACTGGTATTCCAATAACTTGGGTGTAGATCTCTTTTTATACCTCAGGGCCACTTTTACGGCTTCAGCGTTCTCTCGGTTCGGTCTTCATTGAAAATGAGAGGCCTCTGCAAAAAAGAAGTGATCCATCAGAGCAACATCCAAAATAAAGTAAGAAATACAAAAGGCATTAGAAGGAGAGGCCCGAACCTGGGTAGCCGTCTTTCTGGGGCATCCTCTCAGACTAAAACTCGTTTCCACCAACTTGTAAGAAATCATCATTGTGCTTATCTGAATCGAGCAACCCAGTAACCAAATGGCAATCAAACGAGCGAACACGCAAGTAATACGTGCTGTGGTCTTTGTTATGAGAAAGAGTATAACAACCTAAGATATCTCATATGCCAAGGTTCAAACCCAATCGTCTATTGAGGGCAGATACGCCGCAAACAACATGGAAAAGGTTCACAGATACTTGCATTGGAGTTAACTGGACTTGATGCAGAAACCGGCGTACCAACGGGTCAAGAGGAAACTGAACCCCTCCCTCGACTATGGCCGTGATGGGAAAAGCGACGGTATTCCTCATGCCCATACGCTTGGCATCTACTTTCGCTAACGAAATGGAAACGTCGTCAAGAATATTATAGTCCAGGCGGAACATAGCCATGTCCTTGGGGGTATCAACTAGTGAGCGGAACTTCCCCATTTGACAAACCTAATGAGATAGACGTAGGACTCAGATAACAGAGTATGGAACATAGACAGCGAATGGGCCAAACAAGATGAATAAGATAAAAGAGACAAGAGAAGAAGAATCATAAGAGGACTTACAGAGACTAGAACAGTGGTAGCAGAGCAAGATCAGTGGCGAAAAAGTCTGAGCAGGGCACCAACGAGACTGGTTCAGAGGAACGGGAAGAGTTCTTCCTCTCTCTTTGAAACTCTCTAGAGGAACGAAAAAGCAGATGAAGGGACTTGTATCGACAGCCAGAGCATTAATTGCACTAGCCGGCGCGCAGATACACGGAGCACGACCTTTAGTATGGAATCGACGCACTATCTCTGCATACCTATCTTACATCGCCACGTGTCACCATGAAAGGACACATGCAGGGATTGTGTGTCAGGATTGAACCATCACCAAGGCCGAACTGGGAAACAACCGAAACGACGCGACGCGCCGCTTGGGAAGCAGAACAATAGCTCCCCCCAAGGGGAACCTTAGCGCGAGCTAGGGGGCAAATGAAGGGGCTAAATGTGAAATGGGCTAGCCCAATCAACCAAAGTCCGAATCCAAGTGGGTTGGATGAGTATAAGGGCAAACCAATTGAGCCCAACTTCATGATCAACAGTTCACCCAAGTCCTCAAGCACTTGGACCCAACCCGCAGTGGAAAGGCTAGTCCAGCCGTAGGGCTGGGCTGGGCTGAACTACGAGACTAAACCTATGGGCCGAACAAAAAATAGGCCGAGCTCATACAAAGATATCCAAATAGGATCAGCCCATCTCCATGAATGATCCTGTAAAAGGCCGAGACAAGGCATAATGGTGCCGAGCTGAGGCACAGCGGTACCGAGCTGAGGAAACCTCGCAAGGAAACGTGGAAGTTGTGAATGTGTGCATGTGTAAGTTGCCACCTCAGCTGGTCCCCTACACCTAGAATCACGGAAGTTGTTGAATCAAAGAAATGTGGTTTGTTATCAGCATGACTACAATGAGTATATGCATTCAATGACAACTACCAAGTGGTCCCCCACCTTGAGCAATGCTAAAAGGACACCTGGCAGTATCCAAACTCCATGAACCCACCTTGAGAAGTAAGCAAGGAACACTATATATACAACATGAACTTCACATTGAAGGTAACTGAACAATTCCAAGCAAAATCACACTTAGATACAAACTCAACTCTTAATGCATTTTTTCTCCGATTGCTAATTCCCACACCGGAGGGGTTATCCGGCCAACCCCAGCCGGGCAGCTCTAACGGTGTTTCCTGTGGCAGGAACCTCAGTCCCTGGATAGTCCAACCGAGTGCGGAGCCCCGATCCACTTTCATCTAGTGCAGAATCCGGTACGCACAATTGGTACAGTGAACGTGGATCACTTCATCTCTGAGCTCTGTACTCAGTTTCGGCGATGGGGAATGAGGGCATTCTGCCTTCGACACATACCCCACAGACGGAGAAAACGAAGGACAAAGGTTTGGCTCTCCCAACAGTCCCGGAGAAACAAACTGGAAACAATAATCGAACCCCTGAATCCGTCAAGTATCAATTACCCTTCGCTGGAGGTTCTTCTCATCACTTTCTTCTGGAAAAGGATTATAGAGATCGAATCATAGACTCCATAGGAAAGGAAAAAAAATTCTCTGTTTAGTTTGGATAAATTTTGTATTTTTAAATATATCTAGATTAAGTGAATTTAAAAAAATAAAAGATTTTGATTATAATGTTTAGAAAATTCATTAAAAAAAATACCAATTAAAAACTTAGGAAAATATTTTTAAAAATTTCAAACCAATCAAAGTGTGTTTTTTGTGTAATATCTTAGTCATTTCACAATAAAATCTTTTGGATTTTAAATTTGTGAAATCCAATAATATAGGCCAAGGACCGCAAAAAAAACATCTTGATATAGGCTAGCATTGTGGAGTATATACTCTCTAATATAAGCAGTCGTTTGTTATTTTTGATGTAAATAATACAAAATTAATTGAAGATAAATTTTGATATATGTTACCGGATTTATTTTTTCTTTTCACTTTTTTCTTTATCTTTTCAAATTTCTAACCAAATTTATGATTTAAACTCAGTTTTACCAGTTTATTAGCCAACTGATTAACCATTGAACTTGGCCCTATAATTATTGCATATGCATCTAAAAAAAAAAAATAATAATAATAATAATTACAAAATAAGGATTAATATCTTTAATCCAAATCCATGTTTAGATGTGCTTAAATTTTCAACCAAAGGTCAAAAACAACAGAAACAAATAAAGAAATCCATCCTCAACCGCAAAAACTTATTCAAAAAAAAATTATTCAAATAAAAAAGGAAGAAAATTTATATAAGTAACGCATAAAAATAAAAATAAAAAACTATTCAGTATGTTTAGTTTCAATTTTTTGGATTTAATTTTTAAAAAATTGAGTTTTTTATTTTTCGTGTTTTTTTGCTTTTAGTGATTATTTTTAAAATTTTACGTAATTTTTTTTTTTACTTTTTTAGATGCACCTTACTTAGATTTATCTAAAAAATAAAATATTTGTAAAATAATATTTTAAAGAATCAATAAATACACAATAATACGAAAAATATATTAAATTTTTATATTCTTTTATATTTTTGATATTTAATGAATTTTCTAAAGAATTTTCAAGAAAAATAAAAAAATAAGAAAAACAAAAAAATTTAATTTAAAAAAAATGAATCTTAAAAATCCAAACCATTTGTATTTATTATGGTTGGTTGATTGAACCCGAAAACTTATTAAACAACTGCTCATTTGACAATTTTTGAAATTTTATTGATTTGACAATTTTTGAAATTTTATTAAACCCAACTGCGTTACACATGAAATACTCGTGTTGTACTACCATTACTATTGAACAACGACTCATTTGTGCAACAATAATTATTGTGCTTTGAAAATATAACTACAAGTATGAAAATATTGACTTTAATTGTGAAATTGTATTTCAAAACAGATGATGATCCTCAACTATGATTTATGTCGTTTATGGTTTAAAAATATATATAATATTTTAATATTATTTTACTTCATTACCTAAAAATTTTATTTGCAAATGTTATGGTAACTCATGTCATATTTAATATTTTTTTAATCAATAAATTCTATTTAGTAAAATTAAGAATATTATCCTTTTTTTTCAATTTTTAAAATTAAGAACATTATCAATCTTACATAATAATGTTTCAAATAATTATTTCACTAACTGACAAAAAAAAGAACATGAAATTAAACGTTTTTGATCTTTCTACTTATTGGTTTGATTCAACTATACAATAAAATCGAGAACATTATCAATTTTTTTCAGTTTTAAAACTGAGAACATTATCAATTTTTTTATTTTTAAATTTTTTTTTACACATCAATATTTCATCATCATACTTCTGTATAGACACAAAATTTCCAGTTATGCATAAAAAAATAATTCAATTTTTTAATTTTTTTCAACAAAAAAAAAAAAACATATTAGCTTGTTTAGTTTTGGTTACCAAAAAACATTTTTAAAAAAATTCTACTTTTTTATTTTTCATATTTTGTTGTTTTCAATGAATTTTTTTAAATATTTTAAGCAATTTTTTATTTATTTATTTATTTATTTTTAGACACACCTAATATAAATACACTTAAAATATATAATATTTGTGAAAACAAATCTTTAAAAAATTCGCAAAATACCAAAAATACAAAAAAAAATTAAAAATTCTATTTTTTGTGTATTTATTAATTTTTAAAAATATTTTTTCAAAAATATTTTACTATTTAAATACATCTAAGTAGGGTGCATATAAAAAAGTAAAAAAATTGCTTAAATTTTAAAAATATTCACTAAAAATAAAAAAAAATAAAAAACTTTCCAAAAAACTGAATTCAAAAAATTAAAACCAACTACACAGATTAGCTTTTTTTTTTTTAAATTTGAAAGTTGAGGTTTTAAAATTTAAAAAATCAAAATAAATGTCAAATCATCATTTTCCTTTAGGTGTTGTTTGTTTGGAGGGATTGGATGGTGGAATAGGATTTATATCCGTTGCTTGGTTTTCTAATTTTGCTCCGCACTAATAATTCCTCCGGACTATTAGTCCCAAATGTGTTGGACTATTGTGTCATATGGGAGTGGGGGTGGGACACAAATGGAGGATAAGGGGGATATGAGATTAGATGATGAAATAATCATTTTGACTCTCTGCTATTTAATTATATATTATATTTAGTAAAATTCAATAAAATTTAAATGTATCAATTTAAAAATAAAATAATTTTATTTAATTTTTATTAATGTTTTATTTATTTAATTTTTTAAAATAATTTTTTATAGATATTTTGTTGATATTTTATTTTAAAATTTTGTTTATATTTTATTTAATTTCATTATTTAAATTTTAATAGAAGTTTTATTTAATTTTATTATTATTATTTTTTAAAATAAATTTATTTAAAATTCTAATTAAAAAAATAACATATATTTTTATTGATAATTTTTTTAAAATAAATTTATTTAATTGTGTAAAAAATAAAATAAAATAAATTTTTATTTAATATAGCTAAAAATAATTAAAATATTAAAGATATGTTTAATATTGCTATTATTACTTAGTAAATAATTAAAAATGGTAAAATAGTCATTTGAGTATTTATCCTTCTCCATAATATCTCAAACAAACATAGGATTTATATTCTATTTAATCAAATAGTCTTTTCCTAACATCTAATTCCATGACTAAATAAATATGGGATACATATCCTATCCAACCAAATAGTCCCAAGGCTATAAATCCCAGGATTAAAATCCGATGAATTCCAATCCTTCTTATTTAGTCCGTCCAAACAAGCACACCTTCATAGATAATCATAAATGACGAACAATCATTATTTGAAAGGCAATTCCGACTATTAAAAATTTAATGGAATTTAAAAGTTCAAAAAATTTTAATTATGACTTTAATGAAATATAAGTTCATAAATTATGACTTGTGTGTTAATGTTCCTTTATTTGTTAATTATGTGATTTGCTATCTTATTTTGCTATGCTAAAAATCACTGCATGAGAAACTTCAACCATTCAAAACACAACTTCATTATATAATTCAAATTTTAGAAATAAATTTAAAATAATTTACATTTTTTTTGAGTTAATTAATTATAAATATGAGAAAAATATATCAAATTAGATGATTAAAATAATCAATCTTTGCATTGATAAGAATTGACCCCTTAATTTTCGAAATAAAAAAATGCAAGAGCGATCAACTGAGTTAACCTAGTTCATTTTCAAACAGCCTACATTTAGAAAATAAAATTTTAAAAGTCGAATATGATAAATAACTAGCTCTATCTCCTTATTTTGGCAATCATGAACGTGTCCTATAGTCAATAGTGCCATGAATATTCATAGCCAATCCACCACAAGAATTTTATTGCCATATTACGGATGTATGTTTTTTTCATAGAATGTGTGTATTGTTCATTTTGTTGTTGAAGACTTGAAGAGCCACAGGGGATTGTTGTAACAGATTACATATATCATTTGATCAGATCTATTTTT
This sequence comes from Camellia sinensis, assembly GCF_055761805.1. Taxonomy (NCBI): domain Eukaryota; kingdom Viridiplantae; phylum Streptophyta; class Magnoliopsida; order Ericales; family Theaceae; genus Camellia; species Camellia sinensis. The sequence continues at coordinate 176,157,288 of NC_138967.1, forward strand.
ATAAAAAAATATATTTTCAAAACAATACTTGTTGACTATTTTTTTGAAAATAAATTTGATAAAATTATATATTTACAGTTATCAAATTAATTTAATTTTTTTCATAAATAATCTAAATAGGCTCATCACAAAATTTATCGTGACATTTTCCCACTTTAATTTTCTGATTGGCAGAGGGTGCAATTCACCGGTGAGTGTCCGATGCTCATTTAGTTAGGATTGCCTTGCTAGTGGTTTTGAGGTTGATGATTGGATTTTGCACCATGATTCTGGTTGTAGTTTGCTGGAATAGTCTTTGTACTCTGAGTCTTGTGGTAAAGAAGTGTTTTGAGAGTTTCATTACTGTTATTTAATAGTGCATTCGAGAGATATGAAAATATATCATAACTTGAATTATTATGACATGAAATTACCAGATGAATGATTCAAATTATTATAATGAGAATTGTGATAGGTCCACTCAATAGAATTGGACTTTTCCATGTCCATTTCCATTATATTGGTATTAATTTTGAGCTCAAAACCATAGGCCCCGTTTGACACCAGTTTAATAAACCAATTTTCAAACTTCAAAAAAAAAAAAAAAAAAAAAAAAAAAAAAAAAAACCAAGAAAAGCACTAAATAAAAAATCTGTATCTTTATTCTCACAACACAACATTTTTTTAATGCAAAAGTGACTATCTTACTCTCCCCATAAATAAATTTTGTATCTCTGGTGAGGTGAAAAAAAGAAAAAAAAAAAGAAAAAAAACAGCTTTCCCCGCTTAAATCTGGCCAGCCAAACAAGTCCTTAACTTTCAAAAAAGAAAAAAGAAAAAAAAGGAGAGGTTGGGGAAGTGGGGGACCTCTGCTACCACCAGTGGAGAAGGAAAGAAAACTCGTATGAAGGTGGCTACTCTTCATTGAATTTCATCACTTAAATATGATTCAAGCTCAACCCTCATGGGCCATCTCTGCTGTTGTTATAGGTCACCAAAGAAAGTAAAGAAATTTTTTTATTTTTTACTTTTTTTATCTTTACTTGAAAAAATAGTTTCTCTGTAATTTTGAATGATAGAAATCTTGAATAGGAATAAAAATTTGATTATTAGTAATAAAACTATTGTGTCAATTCTTTTCAAATGTTTGGTTTCATTAGGAATTGCCAATGAAAAATACATTAAAAAAATTTACATTCCTCTAGGAATGTAAGATTCTTATGGGAAAGTAGAGAAATCAAATTTTTATTTGTTTGAGAATGTGATTCATGTTGAAATAGATAATCAAAAATCATTTTTCCGTTCCAATACATTTCAGATATTGAAATCATAGCACTTGGAATTATATTTTCATTCTCCTTCAAGATTACAATCATTTAAACATGGGATTTGGGTGCTTGATGTGCTGCCATATGGGCTCATTTAGGGATCTATTTTGATAATCCGAATCATTCACATTTTAGAGTACATTGAGTAGAATATATCTATAAAAAATCAAGTTAATTGGATATCGTTAACCCTTTCATTCACTTATATTTGTATCTACAAAAATAAATAATATTGTGATTTAAAGTATTAAAATAAATACAAATGTGAGTAGCTAAAAAGGTTAACGATATCTGATTAACTTGACTTTTTACAAGTGTGTTATACTTGGTGTACTCTAAAATGTAAACGGTTCGGATTATTAAAACAAATTTTGAAATAAGCCCATAGAGCAGCATAACAATGCCCACTGTGCCCCCTGTACAACAGGCACCCCAGATTCTTCAAACATATCCAAGGAAAAAAAAGAAATAAGTCGTAAGTAGCTCTAATGGTGAATTTTAATTTGGTAAAATTAGGGTTCCAACTTCACATGTGAATGGAGAAATTTCAGTAATTTGAAAGACTCCCTTTGGTTAGGGTTTCAAATTATAGTTTCACCAATTAATTTGAGTGTATTGATTGTTTTGAACTTTCAAATCATAATGCTACACTCATTTCTCAAAACTCAATTCAAAGCATAATCATTACTTTTCAAAACTCATAACCAAACACATAATTCAAAACTCTTTTCAAAACTCAATTCAAATCAATATTTTAATTTTGTTAAGATTTTAAATATTTTAATATTTAAATATGTTACGATTTTTTTAATATTTTTAAATATTTTAATTTCAAAATATTAATATTTTAATTTTTAAATTTTAAAATATTTTATAAAAATAAATTCAAACTCTATTTTATAAAAATATTTTTAAATATTTTAATTTTTTTGTTATGTATTTAGTTACGATTTGAGTATAGAGTTGTGAAAATAATATGGAGTTTCGAATTATGTGTTTGGTTATGAGTTTTAAAAATAATTTTTTAATTGAGATTTGTTTTATGTGTTTGGTTATGATTTAAGTGTAGAGTTGTTTTTAAATTTAAAATATTAACATTTTAAATTATTTAAAATTTTTGAATATTTAAATTATTTAAATTTTTACAATTTAAATTTTTTGAATATTTATTTTAATTTTTTACTTATTAAATCTTTTAAATTATTTAAATTATTTAAATATTTATGATTTAAATTTTTTGAATATTTATTTTGAAAAAAAAAATTATTTCCTTTGCAGTATTTTCAATTAAAAAATTGATTAAAGTTATTTTTTGTTAATAATAAATTTTTTTAATTGAATTTTAAAAAGAGTTTGGTTATGAGTGTTGATCAGAATTTTCAATAGTGTAAAAATAGTGTATTTTGTTATGAATTATAACAATTTGAATTAAGTTTTGAAAACTCTTTCTAAAACTTATAACCAAACAAATTTTTTTACTTCACATGTCAAATCAAACTTTCAAAACTCAATTCCACACTCAATTCAAAACTCAATTCAATACTCTATTCAAAAACCATAACCAAACAAATTTTCTACACTCAAATCATAATTCTACAACTCACAAACTTAAAATACAACTCATACTCTTAAATCATATTTATAAAACTCTACCAAACGCAGCCTTAAATTGTGCTAACTTGAAAAATGACTACTTGTGTTCTCCTTTTGTCTTTCTCCTGAAAAAACAAATCACATCAACCTCTTTCTAATTTAAAATTTGGAATTTTAGATGGGTGGTTGAAATTTATCCAATTTCATTGTTAAGGATGTATGTAGATCATAAATTTATGTAGTGATTTAAAAATAAAATATGAGGCAAATATAAATAAATATAAATTATTATTTTTTTAAAATTTATAGCTAAATTCATAATTCAAAGACAATAAAAAAAATTAACTCCAAATTGAACGAATCCACATTCTCACATAGAAGTCCAACTTCTCCTGCATAGGGAGAAAACATTGGTCCAACACTTTACATTGTGGGTCTACTGCAAGGCTCATGTAAGGGTAAAGTTATTGATTTGAATGCTTCATTTTTTAGATGTTTAAAATTAATTTAATAATTATACTTAAATAATTTTATCAATTTTTTAAACAAAAAAATGGTGACAAGTATGATTTTAAAAATAGTTTATTTATCTTTTTTTAACACAAACTTATTAATGAAATTTTGTGATTATGATTATCAACTCAATTTAATACTTAAAAATTAAAGGATCATTAAAATTTCAATTTTAAATTTTTTTGGGCTCATTACTAGGGTGTGTTGTCTAAATCTAATCTATTGCCTTAAATGCAATGGAGCTAATTTGGCAGCTTGTTCAGAAAATACGTACCAATTGAAAAGCCGTTGCAACACCTTATTCAGTTTAGACAATACCTACCAATTGAAAAGCCATTGCAACACCTTAGCCCCAAATGGTTTTAGTTTCATTACTATAGATTAAGTTCGGATGACAAGAATGTGAGAGTAATGAGAATGTAAATTTTGGTTCTCATAATTTTAGTGTTTTGAAATAGACCGGAATAAGAACGTAATTCCCGATTATTTGGAAGAAGCCGTGCAATTCCATGGAGTAATAATATTCGAAGTTTGATTGTATATCTTTCTTTTTTTTGGAAATAAAAAACTTGGTGAAAAAAAAAATCACATTCTCAAAATAAATACAATTTTAATTCTCTCACTTTCATGGGAATCAAACATTTCTAATAGAAAAGGATGTTAATCATTTAAGAATAAAAATTAATAATGAAATTCATGGTATTTAAAATTTTATCAATTTTTTTCATATAAAATTGCTAACGATACCTAACACATAAATAATACAGACACAAATTTATATTACTAGTAATAAAATTTGTATTCTCCTTTCAAATCAATGTTAATGGAGAATAAATTTTAGAGAATAATAATTTCATTATTGGTAATGGGATTAATGTTGAGAACGTCATTTGCCATCATCGACAAAGCTAGGTTTCTCATATATAGTTCATTTTTTAAAACTTTTGGGACTATAGGCTTCATCTTTAACAGGCTATCTATTTATCCAAAAGAGCACATATCTGTCCAAATCTTACCTATCTGCCTATCTATCTAAATGTCATCAATTTATACATATGCTACATACCCATTCACCATTATACTAAAAAAATTATTTCATGTTATATAATTGAAATAATCTTTTATAGGTGTCCTTTTTGTCCTTCGATATCTAAAGGGGCAATTTTTGTATTATGAAAAAATAGTAATTTTGTTGGTTCATTTTCTCTCACAATCTCTTCATTTTGGAGAGACTGAAAATGAGAACTACAATAAAAATATATTTGATCTTTTTCGTCCCATTTCACTACATTTCTCTCCTCCATGGTGATTTAACTGTTTGTGCTTTCTTAGTCTTTATAAAATCTAAATCTCTCACTCCCAAGTAAGATTTTGAAGATTTCAGGCTAAATATCAAAATGGAACGGTAGACTGATCTTTGAGCATTTGGCAACTAATTATTTTATTTTATTTTTGAATTATTTGAAGAGTCCTAGACAAAGTGTCAATTTAATTATATATTAACTCAACTCAGTAGAAGCGGTGCATACATTTCTAATATTGCCTTATTAATTGGTAGAAAAATTTTGTAAAATTTTAAAACATAGAAATAGTTATAATCCGAGACGAAAAGTGAGACCTACATATTGGTCTTACCCTTTATCTTACATTTATATTTATTTCTGTGTTTCAAATCTTGGAAATTGTCACTTAATGTGCAATACAATATTAATTAATAATTGATATCCAACAATTATAGAGTGAAAATAGGTACAACTTATCACAAACATGTGCAGATGTAAGGAGAAAAGGACAGAGAACCAAAACAAGATTCCTTGAAAATTTTCCCCCCCCTAATTTCTATAGTTTGATTAAGACTTGTGGTGACAGATCATAAACGTGCAATATAGAGAAAGAACCATTAGATATTCTAAGAAAAATCAAATGTGAAGACAGGTCATAATGTTTATGTTTCCTTGGACATAGAGTTGTTTATTGTTGAAATTTTAGTACCAAAGGTCCAAAGTCACTCTCACTTGTATCTTTGCCAGCACATGCCAAGGATTTTAACTCAATTTTTTTTTAATCAGAATTTTTAATTTTAAATATTTTCTAGATTAGAATTCTTAAGAGTTTAAAAAAGGGATCAAATTTAAAAAACGAACACCAAGGGTAAAAAAAATTATTTTCTTGACTTTTATAGAAAAAAAATTGACGGGCTAACAAATATTTATATTAGTTAATGAAAGAAGCATTGAAAAAAATTTGCATGATGGGTCATTGAAACAGGTCAAATTATTTAGATAATAATCAATTTGATTTGTTTTACAGAAAAAGTTTATAATTTGAATTCATGTAATCCTAATAAAAAGAATTTAATTTCTAATTATTTTTCTTCTTTCATAACTTGAGCTCTGAGAGGAAAGTAATTAAAGGATAAGTGAAGAATATCGAGAGAAATTCATAACAGAGTCCAACCACAATAGTCAAATTAATTATCTTCGTGCATAAAATTTTAAAAATAACCAAAAAAAAATTAGTATTACACGAATAATTGATACATTGCATCAGAAACCAAGATAGATTCATGAACTTGATCTTTCAAAACTTTGATATGACAACCCACAACACACACCCAACCGCACATATAATTAGAAAGAAAAACAAGCCTACTTTTTTTGACTTATCAAATTAGTCACTGATATGACCTAATTATACTAAATAAAAAATTAAAAAAACAATCTGAAGAGCAAGGCCTGCCCACAAACCAAACCATACCTACCATGCCAATCATGCAATAAATAAATAAATAAATAAATAAAAGAAAAACGATTTATATTATATTTTCTTAATACTAAATGTGGGGATATATTTTCTGAGTACCAACACGTGATCAAAGTGACGCCGACATGTCAACTAAGGTGCCACGTGTCCTGGTCACGACGCTGAGGTGATCTCGACTAGGCCGAGGTTATCTCTGAAAATATCGAAATCTGAGATAAGCGGATAAGGGACAAGAGTCCTAGAATGGGAAAAGACTTCAGTTTAGATAAAGATAAGACTCTTAGAGAGTTTATCACAATCCTACTGAGAGTCCAAGATTTTCAGTAATCCAAAGTCCATTGAAGTAAGGCTTCTATTGGGATTTGGTAAGTGGTGGCTATAAAAGAAAGGCACCCGTATGGGTCTAAGGTACGCAATTTGTATTCCGAATAGTGAGTTAAGCACTTGATTTATCTTTGAGAGATAACTGACTTGATCGTCGGAGTGCCCCCGGGTGGACAAGCTACCGCCGGAATCTCTTCTTTGTGTAACAGGTCGTTCGGGCTTAATCTATTCTGCTAGTGTTCTCCAGCTGAGTGCTTGATTGGCAGTGTGGTCGAAAATTGACACACACAATTTGGCGCCGTCTGTGGGAAAGAAAGGAGAATAGATGGTCAGCGATGGACAGAAGGATAAGGTTGGGAACGAAACCCTTGCTAGGAACGGTAAGCACATTGATCATAATATGGAAGAAGATGGTCGCAATGAGGAAACTCAGAACCAGAATCATGGCAAGAAAGACGTCAGCCAGAATGGCGACGTGCCAAAGAAACCAGATCAAAACGGGTACTACAATGAGAACGACCTCCAGGTATGGAATGATAGATGCCTGCGAAGGGACGAAGAGGTGAAAGAGATGGCAAACAAGTTGGCAGACTTGCAATCGGTCGTCAATTTTATAATGCAAAATAACGTCATGCAGCCACCATTTCCGTTGCAGAACACGCCGATTCCAGCGGCCAATGCCTAGAAGGGAGGGCAGAAACCAATCCCAATAGCCCCTCAGCACACCAGAAGCGAAAAACACTCTCACCGGTCTTCCAAGGAGGTCGGACGAGGAGAGTCGAGGAGAGAAGAGTCACGAAGGACACATCGCACTAAAGAAGCAAATCCCAGAGAACATCGGCATGTTCAAAGGCAGGAGCTGTGCATCGACACAACTCATGGAGAAAGATCGAAAAGGGCCCACAACGAAACTGAGAGTAGTATGTCGAAACGACTAAAGTCGGGAGATAGTCGAGCTCCTTGGCGGAGCAAAGAAAATTTAAGAGATTACCTCAAAAGGAAACAATAGAATGCCGATGTCGAGGTAACTTCTCCTGTTAAGCCGAGAACACCATTCTCGGTGGAATTGGACAAGTTTGAGGCTCCAAAGAGATTCAGTATGCCCAGGTTCCAAATATACGATGGTAAGTCAGACCCCAACTTTCACGTTGGATTATACCTGAACTCAATGGCATTATATAGTGGGAACGAGCCGCTGCTCTGCAAGGTGTTCCCCTTATCCTTCGGGGAGATTGCATCAGATTAGTTTCACAAACTACCAAAGGGAAGCGTAAAGACCTGGGAAGGCCTGGCCGAGATGTTTGTGGCCAGGTTCGTGACAAACAAGTTGCAGCTATTAAGGGTGGACGCATTGATGGCTCTGAGAATCAGCAAGAATGAAGGCCTTAGGGCCTATGCAAAAAGGTACTATGAGGTGTTCAACCGAATACCCGAGTGCAACCAAGAGGTGGCGGTCGTGTCTTTCAAGAACGGCCTAAAAGACGACTGTCCACTACGAAAGTCTTTGGCAAAGACATTGCCAAAAAGTATGGAAGAGCTCATGGCCAGAATCGAGAAGTATGCCAGAGCCGAGAAAGACATGTCAGGAACTAAGGAGACAAAGCAAAAGAAAGGTAACGGCTCGCCGAAATGAAACCGAGATAACAACGGATCCAACAAAGAGATAGGATTGAGGGATACACAGGCAGTCACAACTGTGTTCCGAATCCTAATTCACAAAGTCCTAGACAAAATTCGATCCCAGCCCTATTTTAGAGCACCAACTAGGGTGCTAGGAGAATTTATGGGAAGAGGCCTTGGTAAGCATTGTGCTTACCATAACGAATATGGGCATATGACTCAGGGTTGCAAAGCCCTGAAAGCACACTTGGAAGACCTGGTAATGCAAGGCCATTTAAGGGACCTTGTAAATGAGGCCAGGACAAGAGAAGAACAGGCAAGACTACCTCAGGCACCAGCAGCTCCGCCTCTCCCAGCACAGCAACCACAAGTAGGAGGACCTCGGGTAATTAATGTAATTCACTCAAAGGTCAACGAAAACGAAATAAGGGGGGAGACCCAGAGGGTAAAACACTTGCAGCACGTGTACCAGGTCGGGGAAAAACGACATCGGGCCGAGGTGTACCAAGGACTAGCAGTGTCCTTTACTGAAGCGGACCTTGAGATGGTCCAACATCCTCATAATGTTGCCTTGGTAGTATCCCTCTAGATCGGGGAGTGCCAAATGAAGCGTATCCTAATCGACCAAGGCAGCTCTTGTGACATCATGTACGTCAGGGGTTATAAGGAGCTTGGCCTTCACCCAGATGATATGGAGCAATCCAATGGCCCAATGGTCGAGTTCAATGGAACGCCGACGTGGCCACTGGGAACAACGAGCTTGGAGGTGCAGGCTGGCACCAGGAAGATAAAGACAGAGTTCACCGTAATCGACACATCCTCCCCTTACAATGCTATCCTGGGAAGGCCATAGTTGCATGCAATGAGGGTTGTTCCCTCAACATTGCATCAACTATTGCGGTTCCCGACAAAGCATGGGATAGAAGAAGTTAGAAGAGATCAGCTGCAGGCAAAGAATTGCTCCATGGTAGCAATGAAATCCACCTGCAGCATACGAGAACCAGAGAGGGCAAAAATCGAAGACGAAGATGTGGAAGTCCTAGAGGACGTCGGCAAAGAGCCAGCCGGGAAAAGTGAAGAAGCACTGAAGAAAATTCTCGTCTAGGAGGGGGATGAAGAACGCTTCTTCCTTCTCGGCTCGGGCTTAGCCGAAGAAGAGGAAAAAGAGTTAGAGGCATTCCTGAGAGCAAACATTGAAGTGTTTGCCTGGATGCCTTACGAAATGCTTGGCATTGACCCTGAGGTCACTTACCATAAACTGAACGTTGACAGGTCGGCCAAACCTATAATCCAACTAGCAAGAAGACTGACATTGATGCACGTCGAAGCAGTGGACGAAGAAATAGACAGACTTCTGGAGGCCAGGGCCATTCGAGAAGTAAACTACCCGACATGGCTATCAAACACAACAGTGGTGGAGAAAAAGAATACAAAATAGAGGGTCTGCGTAGACTTCACCAGCATAAGCAAGGTCTGTTCCAAAGACAGTTTTCCTCTACCCAAGATTAATCAGCTGAGTGCTTGATTGACAGTGTGGTCAGAAATTGACACACATGTTAAACATAAAACAATAAGTTTTAGTTGTATTTATTAACATGAATTTTATTACTTTTTATGTCTAGTGATAATAAAATAAATTTATTTATATGCATTACAGCTAAAATTACAAGGAAAAATTTACATATATAAATGGAATGTGAGAGGTGGTTCAGTGAGAATAGAGAGAGAAAAAAAATGATTGAAATTAAAATTGATTTTCATCTTTTTTGTAATTATTGGTCCAAAATGAAATGTAATTTTCTTACACGATATGATCTAAACCTCCTAAATTATTATTTTTACGAAATTAATAGACATTGACAGTCACTACGGCCAAATGATTATCCTTAGCAAGATTCCAAAGAGCGTATTGGACAAAAAGGTCCAATCAGAGAGCACATACACATTGAACGATGATACTGATCTGGTGATGCCACTGCAGAGTAAGGTGATGTATGAGCCGTTGATTATCGTCCGTACGTTTCACATTTGTGACAGATAAGATAAGTAACCAAAAAATGCTTCAAAAAGAGTATGGGTTTCCATTGCAACACCATGCCTTCATTTCAAAAAATGACAAGAGTGGCCACTTTTTTTATACATCTGAAAAGGGCTTTATTTATTTTTGTATTTTTTTTAAGTGATATTTATCAATAAATTCTATTTTATAAATAAATATTTTATTTAGTTTCAAGTTTTTTTTTTATTGATCTGTTAAGTCTTATTAGTGAATAGTTTCTCTTCGTGTGGTCTTATTTTTTTATTTTAATAGTGTTTTGGTAGACAGATATACATTTTTATTAATGTGACATATATGATGTATTACTCTAATGTGACAGGTATTAATCTGACACTTTAACGATTTAATACTTCAAAAAAAATTAAAAACTCTTTAGTGTATTTTTCTTAAATGTGATAACGTAGCGAGTATGATGTGATACTTCAAAAAAAATAAAAACGCTTTAGTGTACTTTTCTCAAACGTTGACAACGCGACAGGTATGATGTGACACTCTAAAAAAATTAAAAATTCCTTAATGTACTTTTCCCAAACATGACATATGACACTCCAACGTGGTAGGTATTATGTAACACTCTAAAAAAATGAAAAATAAAAAATCTGTGTCCTTTTTCCAAACGTGACACTGCAATGTAGCGGATAAATAAGTCATTACACATCCAAAAGGACTAAATGGATCACAAGAAAAAATATGGGACTACATGAATTACAAGTCTAAAATATGAAACTTATTGGTCAATCTCCCTTTTTTAATTTGTATCTAATTTGTTTTTTATTTTTTGTTTTTTTTTTTAACTTTTCCGATTCATCTTATGTAAAAAAAATTTACAAAATATATATTTTTTCTTTTGAAAAAAAGCCAAGTATTGAACTTTTTTCTCCAAATTTTTAAATAATTTTTTTTTTGCTTTTCTTGTCTACTTAGTCTTGTAAGACCTAAAAGTGTAAATTTTTTTATACATCTGAAAAGGGCTTTATTTATTTATTTTAGTATTTTTTTTTCAATTTTTATCTTTCTTTTTTTTTTTTTTTAACTTTTCCGGTTCATCTTGTGTAAAAAAATCTACAAAATATATATTTTTTCTTTTGAAAAAAAGCCACGTAGTATACTTTTTTCTCCAAATTTTTTTATTTTTCTTTATTTTATTTTATTTTTTGGTTGCTTTTCTTGTCTATTTAGTTGTGTAAGACCTAAAAGTGTAAAAAAAAATTATAAAAAATTAACTGAAAAAAAAAAGATTAAAGAAACTAATACCTAGCACACCCATATGTAATTTAAAGAAACTAATACCTACCACACCCATATGTAATGTATCCAAATTTGTTAGCACTTCATTTCAAAATTTTCAAATGTTTTTTCGACAAAATTTAACGAAATAATATGGATTTAAGAAATAACGTGAGTTTGAAAAGTAAATTCAACATTGCTCTAGTTTTTTTTTTTTAATTTTTAACTAACATTGCTATAGTTTGAATAGTAAGTTAAAAAAAAAAAAAAAAAAAAAAAAAAAAAACATGGGTTTGATAAATAACTCACACAATGGTAAAGCTTGGCAAGATATGTAAGAGGGAGAAGAATTCTTGGGAAATTGGATCGATTTTTACAAATAAATAATCATATAAAAAAGACCCAAAAGAGAGTTCACCGTTTGAGAGATGAAGTTTAGCCTCCGGATTGGGTTGAGCCCAACTTAAACAACAATGTCCAACAAAATACATTTCCATGAGGATTGGACTAGGCTAGTCCATTACAGCAGAAAGAAGGCAAAAATGGGCCCCCAATCACTTGATTTTCAAATACAAAAAAAGTTGTTTTTGATGTTAAAAAAGTTGCTAGTAGTACAATGAAAAAAATATCATTCTCTTGAGAATTTTCCAAGCTCATCACTCAGGTTTGAGTGAGAATATAAATAAATAAAAAGAACCTTTACAACAAAGAATATAACGTATCCAGTAAGTAAAATGCTATACATTATTGGATTTTTTACCTATTTTTTTTATCATTAAACACAAAAATAATGAATTTCACAAAAAATTATTAATGTAAACATCAAAATCGTTGCCTAATAGTATTTAGAAGACAGTAATGGAAAGAGAGATTAAAGCTTCTAATTTAGGTTTTGTTTAGCTATCTCAGTTGGGACTAAAAAAACACAAAAGACAAAATAAGTTAAATAAGTCAATACTAAAAATTAGAGCTTTTGTGACGGTCTCAAACGTTGCAAAAGGTGCACATGCCATCACAAAATATTTTTGCGACGGAGTAGCAACAAGAAATGAGGGTAGAAGGAAGGAGGCGTGACAAAAGTATTTGCGACTATTACAAACCGTCGCTTTCTTGTAGCGACAGCAAATCAATGGTTGTTACAAGGGTTTAACCTGACACAAAAAGACACAAAAATATCACTTTTAGTGACAGTTTAAGATGCTATCACCAAAAAAAAATTAGAAACGGTAATTGACGTCGCTATAAATATTATTAGCGACGGTCTAAAACGTCACAAAAAAATAGAATTAAATCAATAATGTATTAGCAACGGTTTATTACTCTGGCAAAAAATTTCATAAAATAAATAAATATTTTATTAATTCATTGTAGTTTTGTGACAGTGTCTAGACATTCCAAAAAATAAAAGCATATCTAATATATTACAATTATTTAACTATACAAATTATTAATATTTTCTGAAATAAAATACATCTACATCCGCATTCGCATTCAAATTCGCATTCACAAAATCATATATATATATATATATATGTGTGTGTGTGTGTGTGTGTGTGTGTGTGTGTGTGTCCTATGACAATACAATTGTAACAACCACCCACTTAATTAGTCATGCTAATTCTCTGATTTACATTGAGTATGTGTTTATGTGTTAATATGTCCTATGTGTGAAATGAAAAGTGTTATTGTGAACAAATATGAGTAGGACATGAACTGAACCTGTCTAAATCGTTAAACCATGAAGTTAAAATTAAATGTTTGGATCAGTAATCGGAGCCTAAGTTTAGCTTTGGATTTGGACTAAGTGTATGTGATATAATTTAATTTAAGCTTCTAATTGATTAATGAAGCTTAGGAAATTGGAGATTGGTTTTTTTTTTTTTTTTCAAACCTACTCAACAAATAAGTAGAAAGGATGAACCAGTGGGTTTGGTAGAGAGAGATATAACTTGAGAGAGAGAGAGAGAGAGAGAGAGAGAGAGAGAGAGAGAACTCAAGAAGGGAAAGAAAAAGACCAAGAAGAACCAAAGCAAAATCTCTACAATTCAACCAAGGTAAGAATTCCTCTCTAATTTCTTGAATTTGAGATATTACACTGATAAATCTATGGAATCTAAGTTTAATTAAGAAGAAATCAAGCTTAATTAGTAGTTTTAGGCCTAAACAAGATAGAGAAGAAATTGTGAGAATGAACTCAAGAACATAGCATGCATGGCATACTTTCATGAGATTCATGTTTTCTTGCATGATTTTTGAGAATTGAGGAGGAAACTCCATGAATTTTGAAGATTAGAGTTCAAATATGCATGATTTATGACTTTACACCTTAACTTCAAGAATTTGATCTTTAAATGGAAGTTTGAGTTTTGTTTTGAAGCTATGGTTTGAGTTTGAAGTTAGAAATGTTCAATTCAAGTTGTTTTTAAGAGTTTGAGGGCATGAAATACATGAAAATGGAGTTGGTTTTTAGAAAGGTTGCATTTCAAGACAAGAACAAATTTTCGAATTTTGGAAAACCCAGGCTGTAAGTGCAGCATGAAGCCCCGCACGTGCAAAATACAGGACAAATCCAGGCTTCAGCACTACTTTGATTGTAAGTGTAAGCACACGTGCGGTGGAGGTTCCGCACGTGCGGTTTTCAGGGCAGGCTCAGTTTTGTTTCTTTTCATTGTTCGGACCCCTGGGCCTCCATTTGCATGGTTTTCGCATGTTTTTCACATTTATATGCATATCATGAGTATGGAATAGATTAGAGAACGAATCGAACTAACTGAATGAACAAGCGGGAAATGAACCGAATAGGTTTAAAAACCGATTGAATGAATCGCATGTGTATTAAGATGTTGTGCTTGATATGTGTTTGTGTAGGTCAGACGCTGTATTCTGGTTGCATGCTTCAGGAAACCAACTGTGAGTAACAACGTTGTAAAGCTATGTTCAAATTATAATTATTTTATGAATGATATTAAGCTCTACTTCTGAAACGGCTCTGTTTACTGAATGAATGATTGTCCTGTTTTATGAACTGTATCCGTGGCATCTATAGCATCTGTTACTACTACTGTTTACTGTTACTATTACAGAGATCTTTTTTAATTCCAATCTTAGGACTACTATTTACTACATTGATGGCCATCAATTCTGACTGTTCAGTCTTTATGATCTACTGTACTATTCCTATTGGATGTGCCACATATGACTGCTACAATTTCAATATGATTTCAATTCGAATGACAAGTTATGAGAAACTGATTGACAAAGTAATCCACTGTTGAATTAACTATTTTAAATACTATAAAGACATCATTCATAACCGTTTTACACTATTATTATTCACTGGACTCTAACTCATTGTTTTATATATGTATGTAGGTGATCAAGCACAGAACCGGGCTTAGCGATGTCGATCCGAACCCTATTTTGTCAAGCCAACTCCTATGCCTCCTTGTAAGGTTCCGAATGGTCAAGCTTCAAGCCTTTTTGGGTGGTTCAGGATTCACCCTTTCATAATTGAGATCAAGTGTTTTGGGTGCTTGTCTTAAGCCTTTTGTTTTGACTGATTATTGTTATTGGGGTTAAATCCCTAAGTTTTGTTATGTTTTGTACTTAAACTTGACATGGACTTAAGTGCATATGTGTATATATATATATATAAAGGTTTATTTTGTTTATTTAAGTCTTCACAGCTCATTGGACATTATATTTTAATATTTATTGGCTTCTACCAGCCCCTATTACCGTATTATTGTTATGCAGACCTTTGGTAATCTCGGATTACTGGCTGGTCGCTTCTCTGATCTCTTGGGGCGTGAGTTGGGTCGTGATAACAGTATTAACCAAACATTTATTACAAATATATATAAAATATACTTCAACAATACTAATACGTTTTGATAATTCAAGAACTTGAACTTGTACTAAAACAAAACGAAAGTATCGATAGTACAAATCAAGAAAACATATATATTATAGCTTGTTTTAGCATCAATAGTACACTTCAATGTTGATATGCAAAGATATCATCATGTACTCGAAAGGGTAGTATCTGCAAAAGAAACAAAGAATAATAATAATTATTTACAATATAATTAACTTTAAGCTTACAAAAAATTATAAAACATTTGATGTTTAAATCAAAAAATAAACAAATAAATAAGATTGTAACATATACATAAATCAAGCACCATACACTGTATCTTCCAACAGCTACTCCAACTGTTCTTAGACCTTGGGATGGTGTTTCCAAATGAGCATTCGGCTTTTACGCTTTTAAGACAAAGACTTCACGATATTCGGGCCCAATTGAAACTTCATCAATTCACACAACGAATTGTCACTGATAAGAAGTCCCTCTGCCAATTGGACTATTAGTATATGTAAACTATCCAAAGAAACTTTAATTACATCCTACAATGATGATAATACTATTAAAATCAGGTATTAATACATTCCCTTATAATCTAACAATAATCGAATAAACGCAAAACAAGAAATCTAGCCAAATAATTGTACTTAAATAGAGACACAACAACCCCTAGTAATTCATGCTAGTAGACATCAAACAAATGTGAGATTAACAATAAAAAGGCAATATAGATGACACAAAACACAGGACAAATACTCAATGTGAAGAGGTAGAATCCCATCTTCTCCTACAAGTCATTTGTGCCTAGTTAGTCATGTGTGTCAAGATTTGTTTACATCCGACATTATTTGCCCATTTTAGTGCATCAACCAGCTTGAAAAAGAATTTTTAAAGGACAAGTTTTCACAAATGGGAATTAGGCTCTTGATTCAAAATCGGGAACCGATTTCGAGTCCCGTCTTTTTCTACAAATCATTTGCATCTAGTTAGTCGTGTGTATTAAGTTTTGTTGACATCTAATGCAATTTGACCATTTTAGTACATAAACAGGCTTGAAATTTTTTTCTTCTGAATGACAAGTTTCCATAAACGGGATTAGGCTTTAAATTCAAAATCTGTAAAAGGTTTTGAGTCCCGTCTTTTCCTACAAGTCATTTGTGCCTAGTTAGTTATGTGCGTCAAGTTTCGATCACATTCTACAACATTTGACTATTTTAAAGGCATGGCGTATTTGCATGTTAATGAGCCTGAGCGAATCAGCAAGAATTGTAATTTCTTATTTTAAATAGAAGTGAAGGAAGAATGGATTTATTTTGTGGCTTTGTCTGGCTCTAAATAAAGGTTTACTTTCATTTAAGAACTACTTGAATGAGTTTGGCTTCTCACTATTTATAATTGATCCTTTTGATACCTTTTTGTTTTTGGTTGGTTGATAGAGAACTACTTAAGTGAGTTTGGCTTCTCACTATCAGGGTTGTTTTTTGTATTATGAACTTGCTAATGAAATATGTGTTTTGTGAGTTGATGCCAGTATGACTGTCCTCAAATAATGCTAATCTTATATGCCAACCAACAACATATTGGCTCAAAACGTTCTTGTTAGTAGGTTAAATGTACACTTCTATCTGAAAAAGTGTTTTCTCTTCTTTGATACCACATTTTATAATGAAATTTTATTATTTATTAAAAAATAATAATTATATTACAACTTCAAAATTGAGGGGCTGTTGCAATTATTGAGTTAAAGAAGTTCAATTAAAAAATTATGAAACAAAAGTAATGGAAGAAACAATATCTTTTACCATATGGGTTGAATGCCAAAGCATTTATTGGTCCAAAGTGACTTTCACTCCTCATATTTCTTCTTGAAGAATCTAATTATAATCAAGGAAGAACACACTTCCTTAGGAGGTTTAGGAGTTGTTTGGGATGATTTAAATAAGTGCACTTTTTGACTTTTTATAAAATATGGGTTGTGTTTGAAGTGATGTGGTAGAGAGGTGATGTAGTTTAAATAAGATGATGTGACTTAAATATGATAGTGACTTTTTGACTTTTTGACTTTTTTGTGTTATGCCAAACTTAGCCTTACTCATTTACCAAGCTTATATGATTTACAAATCACGTTATGAAAACACAATTTTACCTTGTCAAAGAATTTGGCTTCAGACTTCCTAGCACATGATCTGTTGTTGTGATAGCTGAAGCATCCTGACCACCTCTAAGCACCACCTGGAAGCATCAAAGGCATGAATTAGCAATGTATAATGAATATAGAACTTACCCAAATATGCTACATAGAAAAATGAAATCCAATGAGTGACTGAAATTTTATTATGAACTGGAAGCAAATTGCATTTACCTTTTCAAAACCCAAATACTTGAGCAGAAAATGAAAAATAAAGGGTAAACAATCCATTGAGAAAACGCAACAATTTACATACTAAAATTCTAGCATCTATATGATTATAACAATCATCCTTAAAATCCAAAACAAAATGCTAAAGCGGAAAAGGAAAACCAAAGGGTAACAATCCATTGAAAAATATGCATCAATTTATGAACAAACTGAAAATCTAGCACTTATATGATTATAAAAATCACACTTAAAATCAATGTTTCATCAGTATATGATTCAGTGTGCCTAAAATTAGTGCTTCATTGGTATGTACATGATCAAGAAGCAGAGCCATAGTGGTTGTCTAAACTTGTGTAATTAAACAAGATAAATAGATTCATGATTTATTAAATTACATAATAGAACATCAAATAAATCCATTTTTGATAAATTACATTCTAGAGCATGAAACATGAAACATGATTAACATAAATACATATTTAATCAAAATATTGAAAACAATGAATCAAACCGAATTCTGTGTGATACCACAATGTCCTTAAAACAGATTAGCCGCCTCATTGTAGGTGTTGGAGGAACATCAACTTCTATCTCCCAAGATAAGATGGTTTAGACCTGCTAATGCAAAAGCACCTTTTGTTAGCTTTGGCGAACCAACAATGGCAGAACTCTCTCACGCATGAAAAAAATTATAGACACAAGCAGACTGACTGTACAATTGTGGAAAGTAAAAATCTGTGTCAAGATGGGACTCATTTTATACACAATTGAAGAGAGATGAGGAGCCTCCAGCCATGAAGGATAGCAACTAATGGCCATAAAGGCTAGTAACTAATAGCCATTACTCCTGCAAAACTGCTGGAGTAATGGTCCAAAACTAATAGAAAAAAATATCTGCAATATATTTTCTATATGCACAGGTGTGTATATCTACAACAGACTTGGCCCCAAAAAAATTAGGTTGGTGGACCACCAATTCGGCCCAGCCCAAACCTTATCCCATTCCTTTAAGCCCAAGATTCACGATCCACGGATCGGTCTGGGCGGGCAAATGGCGCGCGCGGGTGCGTGTGCGGCAATTTTTCTATAACCAAGTTGAACCATAGTTTTGGCCGAAGCCCATCCTTGAAGCATCCATAACTCATTTCCTTCGAAAAATTTGGATGCCCCATAGGGCTCATGCCCTTCTCATTATCTTGAGATTTAAATACCCATTAAAGTTTTCTTCTACAATCAATGTAGGATTGGTAGCTATGTACAATTCCCAATTGTCACGAACCAAACCTTCCCCTAAAAGTTTAAGTCATGACCGGCCTATACTCAGGACTCAGAGACAAAATTTTAAAATATTAAAATCATATCGGGGCCTAAACTAGAAGAAAAATAAAAATAATAATGTCCATTGAGCTTGCGCATACATGATGACTGAAATAATTAAAACATTTAACTACACTTTCCATATTTTACATATACAATAACAAAGCTTATACAAATCTCACACACTATATGAAAGACTTCAAACAAAACTAGGCTTGGCGAAATAACACTACGCCTCTAATGTTGATCCTTTGATGGCTCATCTACATATATATATAAAGTAAAAGGGTGAGCTAACGCCCAATGAGTGATAAATCATATCAAAATCACAAAACATTTTACTTTATATATAAGAGGTTAATGAATGATGTAAAGAGGTTAATGAATGATGTCATTTTCAAATGGAATACATATCTGAAACCATTACAAAACATTTTACGTGATGCGTGGTACACCCACTTATACAAAAGGTCAAAATCACATTTCAAAATAGGACACCTATTCATTCATATAAAATAACACTTCGTAAACATGAGTCATACAGCGATGGAAAAACATTCGCATTCATATTATATTTTCTGAACAACTTTAGGTCCAAATATATCATGTCATATCACTGTATCTTATCATGGAGTAAATGGAACATCGATATATCTCCACCTCTCATATCGTATCATTGTATCTTATCATGGAGTAAATGGAACATCGACATGTTTCCACCTAATTCATGTATGTATGGACCCAAGAGGTGACTCGTACGGATTCTAGAGGTGACTCCCATTGTAACACTTAGTTCCGCACAACACTTTCTTCCATACCAACAATCAATAGGTCTTAAAGATCGAACAATTCATATCATGTCATAGCATAAATAGAAAAGCCTTGGGCCACCATATCATATTACCAACAATTCACATTTCATATCCATATTCCATATCACAGTTCTTGT
Source organism: Camellia sinensis (assembly GCF_055761805.1). Lineage (NCBI taxonomy): Eukaryota > Viridiplantae > Streptophyta > Magnoliopsida > Ericales > Theaceae > Camellia > Camellia sinensis. The sequence continues at coordinate 176,177,184 of NC_138967.1, forward strand.
AACTCATTCATTCGTATAAAACATAATTCCAGAACATCACAATATTTATGCATCAAAATAAATATAAATGAACATATATATACAATATTATTACTCACATTAATGGGCTTCTGGTAGCAGTTGGGCGATGTCCTTGACTTGACCTACAAACACAATTACATAGCACAACATATCGAACATAGAATTACTCTCTTGATCAGAGTTACTTCTCTTAATCTTTTCTTAATCAAATAAACAGATCCCTTACTTTGCTCTTTAACCAATTAGTTATGTTGGTTCTAAACTCATTAGTCTTCAATGGGTCATATCAAGGAAAATAGGAAGAAACGGAAGGAAATAGGGTTAAGAGAGAAAATGGCATGAAACGATTGGAAAGAAAGTGAACAACCTTCACTAATTTGAGCATATCTAGTTGTGTACTTACAATTTGGATGTGAGACCACCACCATTGGAAACTAGACTTCTGGGGCTTGAATTTAGGCTTAAGAATCACTTAAAACATGATCTAAATGAAGGAGATATGTCTATTTGAAGTTAGGCTGAAACAAGGGGGTTCCGCACGTGCAGGACCAAAACCGCACGTGCGGGAAAATCAGGGCACGTGCGGGGGCAAGTGCTTTTATTTCAGAATCAATTTGGGTGCTGGAAATGGACTGCTACACATGCAGGAAGCCCCGCCGCACGTGCGACGCTAGGTGAGGAAATCTATCCGAGAAAACTTGTTTAGTTTAAGCTGAATTTCTCTATTTTCCACCTAGTGTTCAATCCAAACCACTCCCAAAACATGTCGTATCAATGAAAAACATGAGATTATAATGATTTTCTAAATCAAAACATGAAGGATTTTAAGCTTGAAAGATCAAGGGCTTGTTTGGTTTGATTTTGGGAGATGAGTTTGGGAGATAAAAAGTACGAAAAGTTGTTTGGTTTGGTTTTTTTGGAAAGATGTTTTGGAAAATTATTTTGAGAGAGAGTTTTGGAAAAAGTGATTGATTTGATGTGTATGAGAGAGAGATTTGTTTGGAAAACTTGTTTGGTTTACAAGTTTTGGGAAATTTTTTTGAGAAAATTTGTTTGGTTTGAGTTTTTCTGAAAACTCATTTGTAGAGAAATTTTCCCAAAAAGTTTTGGGAAATTCAAACCAAACGAACCCCAAAACTCTAGTTTCAATTCTTTTCCAAACTTTTTCTTTCAAATTCACATACATCTACATTTCATATATAATTTCATAAGTTCACACCACACAAAACCTCAAGATTATGGCTCAACTTCTCACAATCAACTTCAAGATAAGCAAATATAAGGGAATTAACTCTTAAATCAAGCAAATCTAAAGAATCAAAGTTCAATTTCATGAAGAGAGCCCATTTAAACTTGTATTTCTCACCCCTAACTCAATTAGGTACTTAATCTTCATCTTGAGTCATGAATTCAAACAAATAGTAGGTTGATGTCAATAAGTTGAGTTGATTTCTATATACCTTGAGTCAATCTCTTGAATTCTACTTCAATTCCTTCAAATTCCCATGTTTCTTCTTCAATCTTGAGTTTTTCTTCTTTCCCTCTGGCTTTTCTCTCTCTCTCTCTCTCTGGATTTTTCTTCCCAAGAAATAAGAATGAGCAAACGATGAGCTCAACACACTTATATCTATAACTTGTCTCATAAATATCTAGATACAAAAGCTTACTCCAATAATAAAAGCCAAACATGACTTAATGAATCAGCCGAAATTAAATTTCAATTAAAAATCATGTTGATCATAAATATTTAATCAATTTTGTTTTCTGACATCTCTAAGGTCCTCAATTTTCCTTTTAAAGTTGTAATTCCAATAGATTTTTCTACAATCAACAGATATAACTTTAAATCCTTATAATTTACATACTTAAACATGCAAGTCCACATCAACAACATAACATCATGACTAATCACAAGTCCCACATAATTTAATTAACTTAATTTTATCAGTCTGAATCATATTTTTAATCAAACCCCCAAAAGGCTTCAAATGTCAAATTAAACTTATTTCCATCATCAATTGTGATTTCTCACATTAGTAAGGCCCTTAATTGCAGGTCAAACTCAAGGTCTCCATTAATAAATTACATACTCAACTTAAATACCTCATAAATAAATTTACCCACTCCTTATAACGTAATTACTCCAATTCGGACTCAATTAATGAAATTTTAATTCTACAATTCTGACTCGAATATTTAATTAAACTCCCATAAGGTCTGATACTCGAAATTAAAATAATTCAACTCACTAATTATTCTTTCTTGAGCCAATTAGGCTTTCAATTTCTAATTCCAAGATAAATCTTCAATAGAATTGTATATGAATCAATCTCCATAATTTTCATAATTTCCAAATTAAATCATAATAGTAGGCAATAAAATTCAAATCTCTGTCATTAATTAAATTTAAAGTATTACACGATAGGGTTGTTACACCAATACTCCATTTATGAAGCCAACTTTATGAGACAAATTCTCATTCAATTCTTAATAATTTTTTATCATTCTTCTTGTGGTATAAAGACTTTGTTACAAAAAATCTAAACCCATTTAATCCCACCTCAACCAATGATTGGGACCTACTTTAATTTCATATTGAAGTCACAAAAAAATCTTTTTTTCCAACAATAACAACTACAATGAGTGGTCATTCTATCACATAAGTCTTGATAAGTGTCAATGATCTAGAATCCTAAAGCAACCAAAGTCAACAAAGGGGATATGGTGAATTTTTTTTTTTTTTTTTGGAGGGTGAATTGAAAACAAAAAGTGAATATATGTATATATATATATATATATATCTTGAAACACCATATTCATATACTAATAGGAAGTTTTGAACTTCTAAGTTCCTAAAATTGAAGAGCCTAAGGGAGGCTTTAGTAGGTACAAGCCCATAGTATTTTGATTTTAATCATTGACTCCTTAGTTATTTCCTTCAAACTTGCAATGTGTTTTATATGTCTCTACGTGTAAGAGGTGTGCCCCTCAAGTGTTCTGAGGTAAGTGGTTGCATTTTACACTTTTTCTCTATTTTCCATCGCGGACACTAGTAATGCAAACAAAAAATTTTGAACATTGCAAATTTGTCACTAACTTAAGTAGTTATTTCATAGTTTTTTTCTTTTTAATGTTTTTATTTCCAGTTATTTTGAAGCTATACTTGGATTCTTTTAGGCATTGATTTACAAATTTATTTTTCTCTTTCTCATCTCTATCTCTACTAGCCAAACACAGTCTTATTATTAGACTTGATAACAACAGGGACTCGTCAATTTTCATGTATCACTAACTAATAAAAAATTATAAATAAAATTTGATGGAAATCATAGAATACTTTAATAATTTACTCCACAAATAAACTACTCTCATTCACATGGTAATAGAGTTCACAACATCACAGTATTTATGGAGTAAACTATTACATGTCAATATCTATTTTTATTATGGATATATATATATATATATATATGTATATACTGGGCTTGGGCTTGGGCTTGGGCTTAGGCTTGGGCTTTGATATTTATAATAAATTTTTTTCTATTTTTTTTTATAAATAATTTTGTTTTGGTTAGTTTAAAAGTTGTATTGTGACGCCCCCAAATTTTGATAATATAATACAACAATACACCAGGATTTAACTAGCGAATACGCATCATTTTTAAGCACAAAATACAAATAATTATACTAAAAGAAAATATTAATAATAGTTATAGATAAAATTCTTCAAGTCTTTAAATACAGATCAGGTCCTTGATACAAAAAGATTATCCAAAATACAGGAATTATAAAATCTAATCTCTAAGGCAGACATGGTTCCTCAAAGCTTTTCGGGATTTCGTACTCGGTGTAAAACTCGCATTCACCTAGCATAAAATGCCATGAGCTTAAAATGCCCAATAAACACACACATGCCGACCCCTTTCCCATTCCAAATACACAAGTAACATAAGGGCATGATCATAACATACAACGAAAGCAATAATTAAGCAAAACTTATAATTAAATTTCAGTTCTCATGAATAATAGTCAATTTTAGTTAGTTCTAGGCAACTCCCCGCGAAATGTCGTTCCTACCCAACCACTAACACTGGTCACGGGCAATTCTGACTCCCCCTTGGTTAATACAATACCAATGCGTCACTTACCGCATAACCATCAGTGTGTCGCTTACCGCACAATTACCAATGATGCCCACGTACCTGGGTTACATACCCGAGTGGTGACATCACAGTCTGTCCTAAGGTAACGGGCTTACAGGGATACTCTCCCTATGTGATACCCTCACTGTCACCCTTATGCCTCTCATTTCCGTTAAGCAGCCAGAATACCTCCATTGCCATGTTAGGATTCGAAAACATGCTTGCGCAAGATTTCACCAAAAATGAAACACATTCCACTATATCATACTCTTGAATCCATCATTTTATATCTCATAAAATTTAATACAATGATTGTAACCCATTACCATCCCATCTGATTTCCCCATTATTAAGTGCATTATGTTCTCAATTATAGCAAAGCATGGTCAATATATATTACGAATCCAAACTAAACAAGTAATTTATTCATGGTAAAGCAAATTTACAATTTATCATAGATTACATATCAAGACTAAGACATTCAAGAAACATAGAATATAAGAGTTTCAAACCAAATAAAAGCATATTAACACAGATTTCCAGATTTGAACTAGTTTGAAAATAATTATGAAAAAAATACTTTTATTGGCCCTAAGTACCTGGCCTCATGTGAGTTTGTAGACAAATAGGTCTAGTTTCAAACTCAATTTACGAAAGTAGGATAGGTATTTTATATTTTAAGATAATTCAGAATTACCAAGATCTGTCCAGATTCGTTGACAGTCACACAAATCGGTTTTTCTCTCAAACCATCTACTCCCTTGAGTTCAAACAAATTTTAGTTGAAATATAACACCAAGATTAAGATTTTGACATAAAATTGGACTCAATATTATTTTTCTAGAATTTTATAAAAATAGAGAAAGTTGACTATTTTTCTGGTTCTGTGAGTAGCAAACTTAGAAAAATTGTTTAGGTTATAAAAATACATCCTTAGGTCCTACCAAAATTATCACATACTCTAGGAATACCAAATATTACACCATAAAAACAGATTTATAGTTTATGGAGTTTTGATAGGAAAATAAATTCATGAGAAAGAAAAGATTTGCTGTTGGAAATTTAAGAAAGAAAGAGAAGTATGCCATTTCTTGATTAATATACATTTATACAAGAGTGTAGGCCTAGACTACAACATATATACATAAAGAGCATGTATTAGAAGGGGAAAAACAAGTGGTAAAAGAACTTGAGAGTAGATGTGATGTATGTTTACCTTTGTTGTATAAGACTCAACAATTCTTCTTTTTCTTCTTCTCTTCTCTCTCTCTCTCTCTCTCTCCCTCTCTCTTTTTTTTCCAAAATCACTCTCTCTCACTCTAGTGCATGGATGAAAATGTGTAAAATGAGGAGGAGAAGTGTACATATATATATATATATAGAGAAGGATTGGGAGCTTTCTTAGGGACCAAGTTATATAAGTGTAATTTGTCAAAGTTACCATCAAGGCCATTTCAACCCTCACATGACTAGCTACTTGGGCTCCAAAATATATATATATATATATATATATAAGATATTTGTATTTATAAACATAAAATAATAGGCACAAGTATATTAATTAATAAAATATTACAATTAAGGGTTGGAATGAAATAAAATAGAAGTATATAGGGACCAAGTCTAAATTTATGAAACCTTGATATTTAGTATACAATATACTAACATTAGGAAAATAGTTAGAATAATAATTTGGGTCCCGTTAAATTAAAGCGCAAACAATGGCGAGAAACCGAGCAAAAACGGCATTATTGGGAATTAAGATTTTAAAGTGATTAATCTATAATTATAGGGTCTAATAGTTAATAATAGGGCTTTAAAGGTGATTATTAATCTACGGGATCGATTAGGGTTTACTCGAATTAATCTATGATGCTTTCCGATTAGAGGGTTTAAACGTAATTAAGCAAAATTCAAGGGCTTCATTGAAATAGACTGAAGGTTAGGGATTTAATGGTAATTACAAAATTAGGGTCTCTACATGTATAAAGTTATCCAAAAAATATGAGTCTGTGGGTGTTGATTTCCGACCATACAACCAAACGAGAAACTCAGCTGGAGTGTACCGGTAGAATAGATTAAACCCGAATAAACTGTCATAGAAAGATAAGAATCCGGCAGTGGTTCGTCTACCTGGGGGCACTCTGACGCTCAAGTTAGTAATTAAATATCTCTCAAAGACAGCAAATTGTGCTTAACTTACAAGAAAACACTTACTGCTCACAATATAATCACCCATACCTGAGACTCACGGGGGTGCCCTGCTTTTATAGCCAGCACCGACCTGATCCCTCTAGAAGCCTCACTTCAGTGGACTCAGACTCAATGTTCATCCTCGACTCTCAACTAGATAGGGATAAACTCCCTAAGAGCTTTATCTCTATCCAGACTGAAATCTTTTCCTGTTCTAGGACTCTTGTCCCTTATCTGCTCATCTAAGATTCTGGTATCTTCGCAGATAATCTCGGCCTAGCCTAGATTACCTCGGCGTCATGACCAAGCCATGTGGCACCTCAGCTGACACTTTGGCGTCACCTTTGGCCACATGTTGTCATTCACAAAATATATCCCCACAACTACCCCCTAGGTTCTATTACCTCGACAACCTGAAGTGATGGAACCTACATCGCTTATATATTATGCCGACTAGAATTCGTTCTTTCCTTCGACCGAGATCACGGCTCGTTAGGCTCTTTACTCCAGGACTCAGCCGTTCACTTTTCCTAAGATCAAGAATCAAGAATCAAGTTCTTTTAATTTCCTAACCGAGATCGCACCTATAACCAAGGTTTTTGCTTCATTGATCAAGAACTCCAAGAGTTTTGACTGCACATGAGCTGTTACGCACAGTCCCTTTAACCGTTTCCTCCACGCATCCTTTCCTTATTGGTTCGTACCTGACACGAGCTACCAGGTCGAGTCGCTTCTGCGCACTCTGCTTGACAAGCACGTCATCCAAGGCATTTGATTATGGTTTGCTGCTTTTTTGATTTTTTAACAAAACTCCCTCATTCTCTCTCTTTGTCTCTTCACTTCGTATTCTCTCGTTCTTTTTCCGCACTCAGACTTTTTCTCTCTAAAAAACCTCTATTTTCAAACTTTCAAAGCTCTACAACTGCCTTTTCCGGTGAGTTCTCTGTTACTCTATTTCGATCAAAGGCATTGTCTGACTCCCGCGCACCCTTCTCCGGGGTTATTGTTTTCAGCCCTATTCAATAAGTTCACAACTTCCTTTTCTTTAATTTCAGTCTTTCATTTTTTATTTGTTTCAAATATGCCATATGTGCATATTGTTTGTTGTTGCCTTATATCTAGACTCATTGTTGTATGCCGTTTCCATCTTCATGTTCTGGTCATCATTTTTGTTTCTTGAATCTTGAATCTGTGTACTGTTTTCTGAGAATGCCAATCATGTTTTGTTTGAGATATTTGCACACTATTTTTTACACACTCACTCAGTGATTTAAATTTTTGGGTGTGCTTATCTGTTTTCTGCTTCAATCTTGGTTTTTGAATTATATTTCTTGTCTGGTCTTCTTGCTCTGTTTCTAGATTCTTGCCTTTGATTCCTATTTCTACATAGACTTAGGTTTGGGATTTGATTTAGAACCCTGTTTCTTTAGGAAAACTGAAACAAACTCCTCAAATCTTCATAAATCTTTACCCTAGTGCCTTCTAAGGTTTAGCTGAGGTTCTAAAGCCCCTACCAGTGTTCTTTATAGAGTATTTTTGACAAGCGTTCTCTATCCCAGCCAACGTTCAACTCAGGTTAGCTGGGGAGGAGGACTCTATCATGCCTGATGGAGATTCCATGCCCTTCCTACTAGTTGCCTTCATAGAGTGTGGACATAGGTTCCCCCTAGACACTCATTTTCGAGAAATCCTTCATTATTACAAACTCAACCCCATGCAACTTGCCATAAACTCATATAGGGTTATCAATGGCATAATTGAACTAGCTCACCGAGAAAAGCTAGGATCACATTGGTCGACATCTAATTATGTTACACAATGTGTGGTCTTAAGTCTGAAAAAGACTACATATATTACCTCAAGCCCAGGTCCACCACTTACAAACTAATAGCCGACCTCCCAGACTCCAACAAGGGTGCTGGAGATGATTACTTCATCGTCTCGGGCAACTGGGAATTTGCGTCTGACGATGATCTTCATCTCTATCCTCTGCACCGATCAATTTTTAAAGAGGGTGATGGTAAGAACTAAGTCATCCCATAATTCTATTTTCAATAAGACTTACCAACTCTTTCATCTGTACTAAATGCTTTGTGCTTTTTGCTCTTTGCAGTTCTGCCTTAGCCTGCAAAGGATTTCTGCCAAACCTTCTCCTCCAGTCCCGATCTAAAGAGACTTCTAGGTTTGGAAATCAATAAGCGCAAAGGCCCATTGCTGCTTAATTATATCCCTACCTATAAGTCTACCTTGCCCGACATTCCACATCGGAGCAAAACCCCCCATCTACATCAACTCCACCAGCTGCATCCTCACCAAGGCCAGATTAGGCCTCTTCTCCAAACCCAGTAAAACTGTCATCCACATTTACCCTTCAGCTTATCCCGACATCTCAGCACCAACGTTGACGTCGAGCCCTTCCCAACGTGCCTGCAGGCAGAACCCGTAGTCGTAAGCGCCGAGATTCCGAGCCATCGGCGTACTATCCAGCCAATCCTCCAACTACTTTGCCTGCCATTCACTTCGGTACCCGAGTTACTGTTGCCTCTACTGCCGATGACATGGGCCACAGCAAAGCCATTGTGGAAGACCTTCTAGCTGACTTGCCAAGGGTGGTAACTGTTCAGTCTTCCTGCTCATCTCAAACCCAATCCAAGATTAAACAAAAAAGACTGAAGAGGGCTAAAGTAAAAGCCTCTGTCACCCAAGTTGATACTGATGACACCCTGCGAATCTCAAAATTGGTCAAGGCCGAGAAAAGCGCTAACGTCGCTGAGAAGAGGCTGGCCGAGGTTGAGACATCTAAGAAACCTCAGAAAAGGCCGAGGTCCGAAGGTGTGACTCCTCCTGGTGCTTTCTCTGATGGTAAGCCTTGGGTTCCTCCAATCAGGGTCAAAGAACGTCCTCTACTAGCCGGTGACAGTGCCCTAAACTTTGTGGAAGTTGGTTCCATTATTTCCACCGTCGTCTTGCTTCCAGTCGACCTCAACCGCATGGCCGAGCTGACAGAGTATGAGAACTACGCGCTAATAATGCAGCATTGCGTCCTGGTAAGTCTTTTTATTTTATTTTTTTGTCATTTTCCAATACTTAGTCAAATTTTACTAATCTGTTTCATTTCCTGTGTAGGCCATCCAGCAAGGTCATTCTTTGGCAATCAAGACTGAGGAATTCAAGAAAGATTTAACCAAGAAGACTAAGAAGGTCGCCAAGCTCCTTTCTTCGCTTAACCAGTCCGAGGTTCGTATCTGAGGCCTACTGGACCACGCCAAGGCTGCACAAAACAAGGCCAAAGACCGTACTAAAGCGGTTGAAAATGTTGCTTCTGTAGCTAAGGCTGAATTAAAAGAGGCTAAGAAAAAGATCGCCAAGGCCCAGACCGAACTTCAGCCTGTGCTTGCCACTAAGGAGGCCGAAATAAAGGTGGCCGACAAGAAGGCTTACACTGAGGGTGCAGCTGACATCCGTGATGCCTACAAAAAACAAGTCAACCAGGCATGCAACAAGGGTACACTCTTGGATGGATGGCTGTGTTGAAGGAGTTAGCCGTCCTTGAGGATTTGCCTCTCTATGACGCCAGCCGACTTGTTCTTCCATTCCCCCCAACTCTAAGCCACTCTGAAGACGAGGTCGAGACAAAAAAAGATGTCGAGGCTGACAAGTATAAAGATGCTACTACTGTTGGGGCCAAGTTCCCAACTATGAATGAGTCAGTCCTGGACTTAACTCAACACGACGAGGACGAGGTTCCCAAGAAAACTTTTGAAGCCGAGGTTGAGACTGCCGAGAAAAGCCTTGATAAGACTCTTTTCGAGATCAACGCCGAGATCCAAGCTGAGAAGGTAGCCGAAAAGACTACTGAGCTGTTTGCCGAGGCTGAAACACCTCCAAATACCGAAGCATGATAGTTTTACTTAGGAATTTTTTCTTCTTCTTTGAACTTTTCTCTTTCAATTGTAACTTCTCTTTTGTAACTTGGACAAGTAATCTCTTATGCCAGACCGAAGTGCCTTTTTATATCTGAACAAGTTTCTTCGCTGAATGCATGCTTTCTTTTCTTTTAAGTGTTGAATGTATGCCTTCTTTTCTTCTATGCATGTTTCTATACTTAAAATATTTTTTGCATTTCTTCAAAGTATACCTTAATTGGGTAATCACATCGAGGCAAAGTACCTCGGATATACCTTGACTGTTTGTCTTGGCCAACACTTGGAATATCTGGGTTAACACTTGTAAAATTATTTTGAAATAATTTTACAAGTGCTTGTTTCTTTAAACTTACTCAATCAAGTATTGCTTCTTCACTTCCACTTACTGTCTTTTATCAAGACTTCACACTTCCAACCTTTCCCAGCTTGACAACCTAGTTAGTTATCTCGATTAAGATGTACCTCGGATACATCTTTCATTATTGTCTCGGCTAATTTCAACTTGTAAATTGTTCTGAAATTTCAACAAGTGTCAAGCCCATTCTAACTTGTAGATTTTCTAAAAATTTCAAAAAGTCTCAAGCTCTCAAGTTTACTTATCATTCCTGCTCCCTGTCCCCTAATGTGAACCGAAGTCCATTTAAGTTCACATTATGCATTTATGGTCTTTCGCTGAAGCCAGATTCAAACAAAGATTAGTCGAGGTGTTCAACCTTGGTTTCTCTATTAATCTAACTAAAGTAAATTTAATTCCATTCTAAGTTGAACTCTGCTGACATGGCAAGTCTAGGTTAATTCAACTTAGTTCACCTCTATTATATGCAAGTATAATTCAACACTGCCATATAATAAGTAAATTTATTCATCATGTTTCATTTAGAAACATCGCCAACTTAGTTCAACTCTATTATATGCAAGTATAATTCAACTCTGTCGTATAATAAGTCTAAGTTATTCGTCATGTTTTATTCAGAAACATTGCCAACTTAGTTCAACTCTATTATATGCAAGTATAATTCAACTTTGCCGTATAATAAGTCTAAATTATTTGTCATGTTTCATTTAGAAACATCGTCATAGGACTGGTCAGTCTTATAACACAAATTTCAAATTTAAAAAATCAAACTAACATTTTATTATTACTTCGGCTAATAAAATTATGACATTTAAAACAAAAAACTAATGATAAAAAAAACTTCAAATTGCAAGTGTGCAAGGGTCTTGGCAACTCTTTGCCATCAGTGTCTTCTAGCCAATATGCTCTACTGTCGGCAACAGAGATGATTCTATAAGGCCCTTCCCAGTTTGGGCCAAGCTTGTCCTCCCTATGATCCTTTTTGTTGCCGACAACTTTCCTCAGGACGAGGTCCCCAACTTTGAACTCTCTTGGGTTGACCTTCTTATTGTAAGCCCTAGAAAGCTGCTGCTGGTATGCCCCCAGCTGAATTGCTGCTCTCTCTCTTCTTTCTTCCAATAGATCTAGATCTTGGGTTAAGAATGCTTCATTGGTCCCATCTTCCACTCTCTAGGTTCTGATTCCATGGATGTCGACTTCTAGTGGGATAATTGCTTCAGTGTCGTAAGTCATGGAAAAAGACGACTCTCCAGTTGATCTTCTCGGCATAATCCAATATGCCTAGAGCACATTAGGCAACTCTTCTACCCATTTCCCTTTTACTGCTTCTACCCTCTTCTTGATCCCGTCCAAGATAGTCTTATTGGATGCTTCTACCTAACCATTACTCTGAGGAAAACTTGGAGTGGAGTAGTAGTTCTTGATTTTATACTTTGCACAGCAGCTTTTAATTAGCTTATTGCCAAACTATGTACCATTATCTATTATTATTGCCCTTGGGATCCCAAACTCGGTGATGATGTTCTTCCATATAAAGTTCTTCACAACAATAACTCGAATCTTCGCAAGGGGTTCAACCTCTACCCACTTCGTGAAGTAGTCAGTTGCAACCAGCAAAAACTTCATTTGCCCAGTTGCTTGGGGCAATTGTCTAACAAGATCCATGCCCCACTGGGCAAATGGCCAAAGACTGGATACTGGGTTCAAATCAGCTGCTAGTTGATGTATCAAAGGTGCAAACCTTTGACACTTCTCACACTTTTTGACGTAAGCTTCAGCATCCTTCTGCATGTAGGGCCACCAGTTCCCTTGAGTGATGGCCCTATGAGCAAGTGATCTGCCCCCAGTATGGCTTCCACAGACTCCTTCATAAAGTCTTCAACTTGGAAAGGATGTACACATCTCAAAAGGGATCCAGTGAAGGATCTTCAATAGAAATGGCCATTTGCTGTTAGGCTGAACCTAGCCGACTTCAATCTGTGTGCCTCTTTTTGGTCGTCTAGCGGCTTGTCATCCTCAAGGAACATCCCTATTACATCCATCCAACTTAGACCCATCTCCACACCCATTGCCTCATATTCTGTTATTAGAGGTTACACACTTGGTCTTGTCAAGTAATCAAACATGATTGTCCTCGGCCCCCCGACTTTATTGCACTAGTCAGGTTGGCCAAGGCGTCGGCGTAACTGTTGTCATCTTGGCTAATTTACTGTAGCTTGCAATCTTGCAACAAAGAAAGCAATCTGGCAACCTCTTTAACATAGGCTATCATTCATTCATCTCAGGCTCCATACTCGCCTATTGCTTGATTCACAATAAGTTGGGAGTCGCAGAAGACTACCACCTCATCGGCCTCCATTTGTCACGACCCAAACCCGCCCCTATAGGTTTAGCACCGTAACCGGCCAGTAATCCGAGATTATCGAAGGCCTGCTTAATAGTAATACAGTAAAACAGAGTACAGGGGCCTGGTGGAAGCCAAAATAGCAAATAAACAATGTCCAATGAGCTGTGACAGTCTGTATGCAAAAAAGACTTTTTATACATATATATAATCAACACAGAACAGTATGCACAATATTTACAATCATTCAGAGCAGGGACCTAATCCCTAATAACCAGTACAGTAACAGTCTAAATAGTCTACAAAACAGTTACAGAGACAGACGGGGGAAAATTAAAACACCCCTAAGCCAAAGCTTGACAGGCTCGGAACCTCACAGTGAGGCACAGTGGTTGGCTTAACAAAACTGGAGCTTACCCCGACGCTTCTAGCCACGGTCTGGTGCTTGTACCCTTACATATATATATGAGCAGTGAGCTAAAGCCCAGTGAATAACATAATGCGTAAAGAGGTTTAGAATGAATGTCCTTACAGTAGTGAAAACAGTTCATTAAATCAGTATTTCAGTTGTTCAGTTAGTACAGTCATGTGTGGTACATCCATTAGCATAACAGTACAGTAAATAGTAGGTCTTGAAAGACCGAACAGTCAATGATGGCCATCAATCAGTAAACAGTAGTGGTTCCAACAAGGGAACCGATAGAGATCTCTGTAACAGTAATAGTCAGTAATAGTAGTTGCTAAGGATGCCATAATACAATTCAGAATATAGGATATACATGCATTCTATTAACAGTATCAATTCAGAAACAGTACAGTTCAATTGTTCAGAAGATAATCATTTTTGAACATATCTTTACACAGTTGTTACTCACAGAGTTCTAGGTTACAGTTAGGCTAGAGCGCGTCCCCAGTCGCAAACCCTACACAGTTTACAGATAGAACACACACTAAGCTACACAGTTGGGAAAGATAATAACTTAATCCCTAATTTGCCTCGGCGTGGTTCTACATCTATATCCTCATTAAGATGTCTTAAACTAGGTCTAAGAATGCCTAAGATGGGATGAGGATGCAAAGATGCATTCAAAAAACAGTTTCAGAATTTCAGAAAAACAAAGCCCCGCTCGAGCACAGGTTTCCCCGCTCGAGCAGACATACAACAAAGGTACCTGCTCAAGCGGAAACTACCCCGCTCGAGCGGACTGTAAAAGTACTGGATAGGTGAAATCTCCGCTCGACGCCCGCTCGACGTATGCTCGAGCGTGAGACACAGGCCTCCGCTCGGGCGTGAATTCCTCCGCTCGAGTGGACTGTAAAATAGTGCAAAGTACTGGATGCTCGAATTTCCTGCTCGAGCGCCGCTTTCCCCGCTCGAGCGAGGGTACAAAATCTGAAAAATCCAGATTGCACCTTCAAGCTTAAAACCATGGTTTGATGCAAAAATTTCGATCCTCTTGGGTTCATTTCCTGGAAAACATTTGTAAACTCATAGAATAACATGTTTTAAAGATCAATTTAAGAAATCAAAGCCCAATGGTAGCTTAAACAAGCTCAATTTCAAACCAATTTTTATGAACAATCTTCAAACATGACATGCATGAATTTAGCTAGCTTCCAAGCTTCCAAAACATGCTCCAAGGAGCCAATTCTTTTCAAAACAAGATGAAATCATGAACTTAACATAATTATGAGCATGCATGTAACATTTTGCCATGAAAACAACTTAAAACTCAACAATCCAAACATGCATGCATGAATTAAGCTATAATTCAACATGTTAGAACTAAATTATGACTTAGCTCCTCAATTAGACATGAACCATGCATGAATCAACTTAAAGACACAATCAAGAGGATGAAATTCATACCTAGGTTCCTTAATTACTAGTCTTGAGGTTCAATCTAGCAAGAACTCCTTTCAATTCCTCCAATTTCCAAGCAATTCTAGATGAAATCACCCAATCTCCCTATTCTCACTCTCTAGTCGGCAATAACAATGAATAAGGCTGAGGAAATGGTTTGCTCAATGTATTACAAGTCTCAATATGTGTAAAGTAGTGGGCCACTACTATGGCAATACGGTAAATAATGCAACTCTTGTAATTTAGCACTATTTAATCCAATTTAATCATACCAATTCAGTTTTTAGATAAATACACCATAAAATCACATTAATTCTAAGCATCATAGAACATTAATCAATTTTAGATTCGGCCGCCGATAAGGCCTTCAATTTGCAATTTAACCATAAAAACATGAATAGATAGAAATGCAATATAACAGATATACTTAATCAATTCAGTTTCAGATTCCAGTTAGTCAGTTCAGTAGTTCAATCAGTTCAATTACTAATCATAATCAGTCTCAGTTTAGCAGTAATCAGTAATCGATCAGTGATCAGTGATGAGGGTTGTTACACCATTACTGCCGCGAACTTTAACCCTATGATCAGTGCCTCATACTTTGCTTTATTGTTTGAGGCCTTGAATCCCAAGCGAATAGAATACTCTATTATTCGTCCATCTAGCGATACCAACACTACTCCTGTCCCCGCTCCTTGACGGTTTAAGCTTTCGTCAACAAACAGGCGGAAGGAATAGCCAATGTAAATGTCGCAGTGCTTTGGTTTATCTTCTTTTTTCTGTTTTGCTAGAGTGGGGTTCTTCGGCCCCAGTTCGGTTTCTTCTTACTCCCCTGGGCATCCTAAGCCGCTGCTTACCAGAGTCCAACGCGGGATGGCACTAGAGGTGAACTTGGCCACAAAGTTAGCTAGAACCTGGCCCTTAATTGCTGTTCTATGCCTAAATTGCAAGTCATATTGGCCTAACACTATTGCCCATCTGGCCACTCTGCTTGTCAGATCTCCTTGCTACAACAAGGACTTCAAAGGATGCTTAATCAACACCACAATATTGTGGGCTTCGAAATAATGATTCAACTTTTTGGAAACCATTACTAAGGCTAGTGTCAATTTCTCCAAGGGTAAGTACCTGGTCTCTGCACTTGCTAAGGATTTACTCACGTAGTATACTGCTCTTTGTTTTCCATTCTCTTCTTTGATTATCACTGTACTCACTGTGTGCTTTGAACTGCCAAGTATAAGAACAATTCTTCTCCAAGTATTGGATTTGACAGAACTGGAGCTATCGTCAGGTACTTTTTTAAGTAGGCCAAGAAGACTTCACACTCCCCTGTCCACAAAAAATCTGTGGCCTTCTTTAACAAACTAAAAAATGGTTTACACTTATCAAAATTTCGGCTGATAAACCTATTTAGGGCTGCGGCCCTTCCAGTCAACATCTCCACTTATTTTGCGGATGTTGGGCTTTTCAAGTCAAGGATGGCCTTGATTTGATCTAGGCTTGCTTCAATGCCCCTTCTGGTGACAAACTATTCCAAAAACTTACCAGACCCGACTCCAAATGCGCATTTCAAAGCATTGAGTCAAAGCCGATATATTCTCAGGATATCAAAAACTACCTTCAAATCGGTCAGGTGATTCCCAGGTTCTTTGGTCTTCACGGCCATGTCATCAATGTACACTTCTACTGTTTTGCCAATCAGATGTCTGAACATTTTGGTCACCATCACTCCGTAGCAGTACAGCCCTTTTAAGGTGATAAATATAGTCTTCTCCTCATCAGGGGGATACATTGCTATCTGGTGGTATCCCCGTAAGCATCCAAAAAGCTCATCCTCTCATGCCCTGAAGTGGCATCCACTAGTTGATCAATTTTAGGTAGAGGGAAGCTGTCTTTAAGACAAGCCTTATTCAAGCTGGTGAAGTCCACGCAGACCCTCCACTTGCCGTTCTTCTTTTTCACTACCACGGTGTTTGATAGCCAAGTAGGGCAGTTCACCTCGCGAATGGCTTTGGCTTCTAGCAATATGTCAACTTCCTCCTCGACTGCCTCAACATGCATTAATGTCAGCCTCCTCCCCGGCTGGATGACAGGTTTAGCCGATTTGTCTACATTGAGCATATGGCATGTGACCTCAGGGTCGATGTCTGGCATTTCGTATGGCCTCCAGGCAAAATCTTCTATGTTGGCCCGTAAGAAAGTCTCTAACTCCCTCTCCTTCTCACCGGTCAAGCCTGAGCCGAGAAGGAAGAAGCGCTCTTCATCCCCTTCCTGGACTAAAATTTTCTTCAAGGCTTCCTCGTCCTTCTTGACCGATTCTTTGTCGATGTCATCCAGGACTTCCATGTCTTCGTCTTTAATTTCTGTTGTTTCTGTCTTTCGCATGTTGCAGATGGATTTCATTGTTGCCGTGGAACAATTTTTTGCCTGCACCTAATCCCTTCTAACCTCTTCAATTTCATGCTTCGTTGGGAACCGCAACAACTGGTGCAGTGTTGAGGGAACAGCCCTCATTGCGTGCAACCACGGCCTTCCCAAGATAACATTGTAAAGGGAGGGGATGTCAATTACTGTAAACTCTGTGCTTACTTTCTTAGTGCCTGCCTGCACCTCCAGATTTATTGCTTCCAGAGGCCATGTCGGCATTCCATTGAACCCAACCATTGGGCTATTGGACTGCTCCAAATCATCACGGTGAAGGCCAAGCTCCTTGTAACATCTGACATACATGATGTCATAAGAGATGCCTTGGTCGATCAGAATGTGCCTTACCTGGTATTCTCCTACTTTGAGGGTCACCATTAGAGCATCGTTGTGTAGATGTTGCACCATGTCTAGGTCTGCCTCAGTAAAGGACACCATCGATCGCTGGTACTCGTTTGTCCTAGGTCTCTTTTGCTGGACCTAACTTACATGCTGTAAGTGTTTCACCTTCTAGGTCTCTCCTCGTATATCATTCTCATTAACTTTCGAGTGGATCACATTGATCACCCTAGGTTCTGCTTACTGTAGTTGTAGTAGAGGTGGTGCTCCTAGTGCCTAGGGGCAGTCTCGCTTGCTCTTCCTTCGTTTTGGCCTCATCTAGTAGGTCCCTCAAATGACCCTGTCTAACTAGATCTTCCAAATACGTCTTCAGGGCTCTACACCCCTGAGTCAGGTGCCCATCCTCATTGTGGTAAACACAGTGCTTCCCAAGGCTTCTCCCCATAAACTCGCCAAGAATCTTCTCTAGCGCTCTATAATACGGCTAGTTCCTAATCCGTTCTAGAACTTTATAAACCGGGATCCAGAACACTGTGGTGACTGCCTGTGCAGCCCTCAGCCCTGATTCTTGCTTGTTAAATCTAGTATTACCTCGGCCTCACTTCGGCGAGCTGTTTCTCTTGTCCTGCTTTGGCGTCTTTGTTCCCAGCGTATCCTCTTCTACTCTGGCATATTTCTCGATCCTTGCCATGAACTCCTCCATACTCTTTGGTAAAGTCTTTGTCAGTGACTTTTGAAGTGTGCAATCATCCTCCAGGCCGTTCTTAAAAGACATGACCGTCAACTCTTGGTTGCATTTCGGTATTCGGTTGAACACCTTATAGTACCTTTTGGCATAAGCCCTGAGGCTTTCACCTTCGTTAATTTTCAGAGCCATCAGGGAGTCTACCCTTAGTGGCTACAACTTGTTTGTAACAAACCTAGCCACGAACATCTCAGCCAAGCCTTCCCAATTCTTCACAGTTCCTTTTGACAATTTGTAAAACCAATCCGATGTAATCTCCCCAAAAGATGAGGAGAACACCTTACACAACAACGGTTCGTTCCCGGTATACAAAGCCATCAAATTTAGATATAAGCCGACGTGAAAGTTCAGATCGGACTTACTATCATAAATTTGGAACCTCAGCATATGGAACCTTTTTTGGGCCTCAAACCTATCCAACTCAACTGAGAACGGCATTCTCGGCTTGACGGGGAATGTGACCTCGACATTCTACCGCTTCCTCTGGAGATAGTCCCTCAAATCCTCTTTAGTCTGACCAAGAGCTCGGCTATCAACGAACTTCAGTCTTTTTGGTGTGTTACTCCTAGTATCGTTATGTGTCCTCTTGGACTTTTCTTCATGCACTGTGTCAAAACACACGCCCTTCCCTTGGATATTCCGAGGCTTTTTGACATACGTCCCCCTGGTCCGAGGTGTCCTCTGTGAGTCGCCCTTGATCGACTCTCCTTGCTCGACATCCCGTGAAAGCCGACGTCAGGGCTTCTTTTCCCTGCCATGCTGTGGAACTGCTGGAATTATTTTTTGCCCTCCTTTCTGGGCATCAGTCTTGGCCCATGGCATCGGCGTGTCCTACAACGGAAATGGTGGTTGCATGACGTTGTTCTGCATCATGAAGTTGACAACTGACTGTAGATCTGCCAACTTGTTGGCCATTCCCTTCATCTTGTCGTCCCTCCTTAAGCATCTATCTTTCCATACCTGGAGGTTGCTTTCGTTATAATACTCATCTTGGCCTAATTTCTTCGGGGGATCTGCCTCATTGCCGACATCCTTATCCCTAGGATTCTGATCCCGTGCTCCTTCATTATGGTTTTCTTCCTAGGTGTTAGGATCGGCATGTTTACCACTCCCATACGGGAAGTCATCTCTGATCTTTTCCTTTTTTCCGTTGTTGGCCATCTATTCTCTTTATGTTCCCACAGACAACGCCAGATTGTGGGTATTAATTTCCTACCACACAACCAAACGAGAAACTCAACTGGAGTGCACCGGCAGAATAGATTAAGCCCGAACAACCTTCACAGAAAGATAAGAATTCGGCGGTGGTTCGTTCACCCGGGGGCACTCTGATGCTCAAGTTAGTAATCAAATATCTCTTAAAGACAACAAATTGTGCTTAACTCACACGAAAACACTTATTGCTCACAATATATCACCCATACCTGAGACCCACAAGAGTGCCTTGCTTTTATAGCCAGCACTGACCTGATCCCTCTAGAAGCCTCACTTCAGTGGACTCAGGCTCAATGTTCATCCTGGACTCTTAACTAGATAGGGATAAACTCCCTAAGAGCTTTATCTCTATCCAGACTGAGATCCTTCTCTGTTTTAGGCCTCTTGTCCCTTATCCGCTCATCTCGGATTCTAGTATCTTCGCAGATAACCTCGGCCTAGCCAAGATTACTTCGGCATCATGACTAGGCCACATGGCACCTCGGCTGACACTTCAGCATCACCTTTGGCCACGTGTTGTCATTCACAGAATATATGCCTGCAGAGTCTAATGTCACATAATTTTTTGATTTTATAAAAATCATAAAATAAGTTAATTGGTCACTCCATTCAGAACAAATTTAGTTATTAGATGTTAAAAAAATATGATTTTTTTTTCTCCCACAAGAAACTTTAAAAAAATATATTTAAAAAAATTATGATCACTTTGGATCACTATATTCTCCATTTTGATATAAGTGTATCATTTTTCTATTTATCAATTACAGTAACAAGTAGTTTATTACTAAGATCCTACAAAGTGGAATTCAACAATTAGAATATAAAATTTCTATGAATAATATAAAATTTCTAAATCTTTTGTTTGCAATTTCTTTGATTTTCCCCCAAAATCAAACTAAACTAAACTAATCTAAAAAACCAAAGGCATGCTCATTTTACCTGAACCCATATAATGAAACACTAATACTCAAAATTTCTATAGTTTGATTGATTTTTCTTGTCACCCAAACAAAATTAACTATCAATATAAAATGCAGAAATCTTTTTACCTTCATCTATTGTCAACTTTGACTCGGAAAATCTCAATGACCATAAGCAACTCAGTCCAATAATCAAAAGCACAACAATGTTTCTATGAAGAATAAGAAGAGAAGAATAAAAGAGAAGAGAAAAATATACCTTAGCTGTTGCCGCCATTCGCCGATTGCTGCCACTGCCGCCGCTCATCGCTCTCCGCCAGTCGAAGAATGGAGACAATGCCAACCGATCCAAGAATAAGCAGAAGACTTGGGTTAGGTTTTGGAGAGAGTGAAGGACAAAGGAGTGAGAGATGGGTTTGGTATTCACCCAAAAAGAGATAGGTTATTTGGTTTTGAATCCTAAAAGATAAAAATGATTTGTTTAACCCAAATGATTTCTCTCATAAAATTCAAAAAATTTAATCTAAACAAAAAAAATTTAGTCTCGGGCTAAAATAGTCAAAAAAATTAATCCACATCTCAAACAAAACCTAACAAATTGAGATTAAATGAATAAATTATTATCGATCTTTATAACCGTGATAAATAATATATAACATCTCACTTGATTCGAATAACCGAGATTAAATTCCTTTACATATTTTATCACGCATTTTATAAAAGTGTGATGGTCTTAAATTTGTAGGTGTAATCTTTATGCATTATTGTAGTAGTGAAAGAAGATGAGAGAAGAGTAGGGTTACTTGGACGCTGAAGATCTACCTCGCCGGCGTTGTTACCGCTGCGAGAGAGAGAGAGAGAGAGAGAGAGAGAGAGAGTGTGTGAAGGTTGGGCGTAAGAGAGACAAAGTGAAATTAAAGTGGGCACAAGAGAGAAGATTGAAATATTAGGGATGGGCGCAAGAGAGAGAGAGAGAGAAAAGGGGGCGCAAAAGTGGACAATTAAGGGGATTAAGTTTTTGTGACGGTATGAAAGGCCGTCTCAAATTAACAAAAACACAAAAAAATAAAACCTTTTTCGACGATTTTGGGCTAGGAAAATGTCTCGTAGCTCAAATTTTGTGGCTCAAAAGTGGCTCAAATGGCCAAAATGACGTCGTTTTGGCAATTTTTATGTTGTTCTGTACTCAAAACGACGTCGTTTTGGCCATTTGAGCCACTTTTGAGCCACAAAATTTGAGCTACGTAGCATTGTCGTTTGGGCTATCCGTCTCTAATAATAGTATTTATTTTTGTGCCTTTTTAGCAACAATCATTTGCCGTCCTAAAAAATGATTTTGTGATGGATTTTTTTACTGTCCCAAATGCCTTTTTTTTACAATGATTTTTGAACCGTCGCAAAAAGTTCAGTCTAAAATCTCATTTTCTAATAGTGATAAGACAAAATATCACATCTAAACCATAATCATTTTACTTTTTCTTTCACAAAATTTTTTTAAAAAAAAAAGCTAAAAAAAAAAGAAATTGTCAAATGAATTTTTTAATCCTAAATTTAAAAAAGTCTCAAATTCAAAAAAGCCAATTAATTTTTTTTTTGCCAAAAACTTAGTAGAAGCCCAAAGTTCAGGCCATAGCAAACCCTACCCAGTTTCAGTTTGGGGTCCAGTTGAAAATGGTATAATGATCCAACTAGAGGTGGCATTAGGCCTATTTAATAGTTCAATTCAAACTTATCTATTTAATAATAATAATAGGACTTAGCAGATTGAGTAAAATTGTGTACGGGTCTGATAAATCAAACTACTATCCCAATTGTTTTATTGAATTGCTTTTCTAATAATGGTGGGGGTGTTGAAAGCAATAGTGGTGGCGGTAGAGGCACCCATATTCAATCCATTTAAAAATTTAAATTTAAATGGGTTAGCAGGATGCAATCATTTAAACTCATTGGTTAATTTAAATAAATTTAAACCAGTTTTGAATAGGTGAAATTGGGCAGATTCAAAATTTTGAGTAAAATTTGCCAATTCTAGCTACAACTTATGAAGTATTATTAACTTTCAGACCCAAATGTTGAAGAATAGGTAATCATTCCCTTTTTCTTTTCTTTTTTTCTTTTTCTTTTATGTTTTTATTTTATTTTATTTATTTGCAATCAATTAAAAAAAGAAGAATTTTGGTTCATATTCAGGCCCGGTCCTGAGATTTTCGGGGCCCAAAGCCAATAATCAATTACTAAAATTTTTGGGGCCCTTCACATTTTTTTTTATTGAATGAAAAAAAAATTAAGGTAAAGGACAAAAGATTTGCATTAAAATCACAAAAAATACTTAGCATTACATTGTAACAACTAATATATATCACTTGATCCTCGCTCTTCTTGCATTTTTAAAAGCAAATAAATCAATCATACTTGCATAATATAGTTTTTTTGCAAAATCATTTTCAATGGATAACAATGCTAATCCATTCAATCTTTCTTGTGACATGGTTGATCGAAGGTAATTTTTGATGATTTTTAACTTTGAAAAGCTTCTTTCCCCCGATGCAACTGTAATCGGAATAGTCAAAAGTATCCTGTAAGCAACCCATGAATTTGGAAAACAATGTGCCATCAACTGCAGATGATTGAGCACTTCAATTGGCTTATTGACTTCTTTTGGCAATCTCTCTTTCAAGACTTTTAGCTCCATCAATAAATCTCTTCCATCAATATCGGAAATCTCACCATGTTTTAAAAATTCTTCAAGGTTCACACATCCCGCCTTCAAAGATTCATCGCTGCACTTTTTCAAGTCAAACAAAAAGCCAAAGTTTGCCTCATATACTTTGAATTGTTCGAACTTATTTTTGAGTGAACAAAGGGCTTGATCAACAAAATAAAGGAAGTAACCAACTCTAAATGATTCTTCAGCCGACTGGGTCACCTCTCCGCTAACATTCTCATCAAATTGTTTCTTTCTAGAAATGATGCGCTTTTCAACAAATGTAGGTTCAATTCCCAATTCACTTGCCATTTCTTTAGGTTCAACCATAGCCTCCGTGAAACCAACTTCTCTATACATTGCAACATACTTAACAAGCCCATCTAGCTGCTTTACAACAACTGCTATATCCATATCTTCACTTTGAAGAAGCTTGCTAACAGAGTTCACATGAAACAACAAATTGTACCAAATTATAATACTAAACAAGAACTCAAAAGTCTCAAGTTCATGAGTTACCAGGGATTTAGCTTCACTTTTTGCAATCGAATCTGTGGTAGGATTATTGTACAAGTCAACTAAAGCATCTCTTATTTTTGAAGCATGGTATCTTAGTGGTTTAACACTTTCAATGCGACTTTCCCAACGCGTTTGCGACAATGACTTAACCGTGAGGCCTTCCTTTAGATTATCTTTTAAAATTGCCCAACGTTGAACGGAAGATGAAAACAATACATATATGCGTTGTACCACACCAAAAAAAGTTTTGCGTTAGAGCAAGAGTTGGCCATATCACAAAGCACAAGGTTAAGACTATGACAACCACACGGCGGATAGAATGCTCTAGGATTTACTTGAAGTACTCTTGATTGAACACCTTTGTTTTTGCCTTTCATGTTAGAGCCATTGTCGTATCCTTGCCCTCTTAAGTCACCAATATCAAGTTGAAAGTTAACTAATGCTTCTTGAAGTTTATCAAAAAGTCTCATCCCCGATGTATCATCCACATTCAAGAATTCCAAGAAGAACTCTTTCACTTTAATTGGACTTGTTGAGACATCCACGCATCGTATGACAAGAGACATTTGTTCTTGATGGCTTATATCTGGTGTACAATCAAGTATGACCGAAAAGTATTTTGCTAGTTTGATTATCGACAAAATTGTACTTTTGACTTCCCGGGCCAACATTTGTATCACCTCATTTTGAATTTTATTACTCAGATAATGGTAATGAATCTCACCCTTTTCTATCCGCCGCAAGTGTTGTTCCATCGTTGGATCAAACTTGCCAATCATTTCAATTATGCTTAAAAAAAGTCCATTGCTCTCTTCATAAATCTTCTCATGGCTTCCACGAAAAGGCAAATTATTCTTGGCAAGTGTCTTCACAACTGCAATTATCATCAATAAAACCCGTCTCAAGTCCTCTTTTTCTTTGTTAACTTGTTCTTGCATACTTTTATCTATTGTTTGATGCTTTCCCAATCTTTCCTCCAACTCAATCCATTTGCTCATGCAAGTAATGTGCTCGTTACCACTTTCATGGCCTTTAAGTCTCTCACCAATATTTCTCCAGTCTTTAAATCCTTCAGTAGCCAATTGAGTCTTATTTCCCTCTTGCTTAAACAACTTACAACAAAAGCAAAATACTCTATCCAAAAGTTCTAAGTATATCAGCCATGTCCTATCAAATTTTTCTCCATTTGGTAAATGCCGAATGTAATGAACAGGTGAGAAATGCCTATGCCTAGAAGAATCATTCTTAGGGAAGTTGAACTCACAATTTCTTCTCATGGGACCTCTTTCGACTAAAAGATCTCGTAAATTCTGGTCAATTATTTTCCAAGTCCCTGGATCATCTATATTTGAATGCTCACATTCCGTATTCATCTCATCATCTTGATTGGCTTCGACACTCCCAAATTCCCCATTTCCTTCTTTATCCACCAAATTTTCATTCTCATTATCCACCAAATTTTTATTCTCATTATTCACCAAAGTTTCAAATTCTTCACTATTTAAGTCTTCAACTGATTGTTCTATTTGTTTGTCACTTGTAAAGAATTTATCAATAACTCCTCTTTGACACTCGACTAATTTTTCGACTCTTTGCTTCTTTTTTCTTTTTACGAATCCAGACGGATAATTTCTTTTAAGGGTCATGATGAGCTGAGATCAAAATATTTTTTTTAGATCAAAATTCAAAACAAGAGCACCACCACTTAACAAAATATAAAACTTTTAAATTATGTGATGTGAACTATTAAACTTAAATGAATTCTTCTTGATGATGTAAATACCAATATTATAATAGCAATTAATTGGGCAAAAGACAAGACAAATATTTAATTAATTGAATAAAAAAAAATATTTACCTATGCTTACTGTGTTGAGATCAAAATATTTTTTTAAATCAAAATTCAAAATAAAAGCACCACCACTTAACAAAATACAAAACTTTTAAATTATGTGATGTGAACTATTATACTTAAATAAATTTTTCTTGATGATGTAAACACCAATATTATAATAATAATTAATTGTGCAAAAGATAAGATAAATATTTAATTAATTGAATAGAAAAAATAAAAAATAAAAAAAAATTACCTGTGCTACTGGAGCGCTTCTTCGTCTGGCTGCACAGATTCTTCTCCCTTGTTGGTGTGGTGTGGCTATCAAAGGGAAGGTTGATAGGGTTAGGACTTAGAAAAAAAATGGGCCTTTTAAGTTGGTTTGGGCCTTAAACTTTTGGCTTTTTAATAGGTCAACAAAATTAAGTTGATTTGGGCTTTTTTTTATTTTTTTTTGGACTCAAAACACACCTAACATATTATACTAACTTATAATAGGAGGGGGCCCTCATTTTGGGCCTATTTTGAGGGGTCCTAAGCCATGGCCTTGTGGGCCTATGGCCAGGGCCGGGCTTGTTCATATTGTCAATATGTAATATAAAGATAGATGTCTCGTTCCTCACGTGTGACTAAGATAAGAGGTGTGCTTTGCATCTTTATACCAACCTTTTGTTAGCTCTATCATCCACGTTGCAGTTTTGAGCAATTTGAAAATAAAATTATAAATTGAATGACAGATTAACGGACTTATAGGTCACTAGTTGATTTAAGATTTGCAACAAAAAAGAAATAATAAAATTAAAATTCTTATTAGGTAAAATCCTACAAAAATTCAAATACTGAGTAAAATAATATCTCATTTTGATATTTTATCTAAATTTTTTCAAAAATTTTGAATCTGGTGACATTGTCGACACTTTAAAATTAAATAATGACTTCGTAAAATATGTGATAATTATTTTATTTTTTTCGGGTATCACAAGATGTTCTCTGACTAGTAATTTTTTATTTCATAAATGTCAAATAATTATCGGAGATAAGCCTAAGAGATGACTTTAAAAGGAAGTGAAGATTGAAAAATAAAAACTCTTTTGAGATAAGCCCAATAGAAAAGGTTGTTCAAACGTGACGAGAAACAAACAAAGAAACAACTTATTGTTTATTATGGTGGTTATGAGAATATATCTTTTGAAAAATATTAAAAATAAATAGAAAGAAAATTAATGAAAAATTAAATAATAAAAAACTCATCATCATCATGTTATTTCCTTGTCTTATTTATTTATTTTTTTCAAAAATAATTTTTGAAAATAACTTTTTAGTGTTCATTTTTTCAATAAATAAATTTTGAAAACAAAATCAAACAAGATGAAAATATGTTGTATAGATTTAAAATTAATGTGATACTATATGTTACACACAAAATAAATTTACTTTACATATTTTATTTTCTGATAATTAGATTATTATTTGTTTATTTATTTATTTATTTTGAGTTAAACAATTATTTTGTCATGGCATATGAAATATAATTTGTCTTCTACCAGACCTTTGGAATTTTATCCACACTACCCACAGAATTTTAGTAAATACGGGGGCTGTTATGAGGATATATAAATATATGGTCATATATTACTTGGATCTTTGTCACCCGTCATTTGCTAGTTTTGGATAAGACTGTGTGCCGCACCCTATCTAATCCAGGAAAGTTTCTCAAGCCACTATACAGTGCTAGTGGCACTCCAGCTTTGGAAAAATTATTGAAAGGGTCTGGAGTGTCACGTTATCACAAATTTCACTCATTATAATTTGTCATGTCTCTCATATTCTTTAACTAATTCAATATAAATTTATGAATCTCATCTCTTCTACCAATTATAATATCATTGAGTATTATGTGACGATATTCCAAAATTAATTAATAACTTCTTTTAGTTTTGACTCATTGCACATAAGTGTGGTTTTATTTAAGTGTCATCTCCAATTGAAATAGCTAAATATATGTGTTATACGGCACAAAGTGATAAAGGTAAGATATGTTTTTGTGTGTTGAGTGTTTGTTAATTTAGAGAGTAAATGTGTACTTTAATAGTATATTTAAGTTATGTGTTGAAATGTAGTAGGTAGATGTAGTTAAGACCACCTCCGATGGTTCATCAATTTTGTTATTAAATTTAAATTTGATGAAAAAAATTCATTTTTTCCTGCTTCAATAGTTTCATCAAATAAGTATCAAATTGAGGATAGCAAAAAAAATTCACCAAATTGAGAATGCTGGGAGCTTTCATCAAATTACTGTTCATAGTCATTGAATTTTCACCACCGGATGTCCCTCGAATGACCGCTTCTAGGCAAAAATTTGTGAAAAAAATACATTAGCTGGTCGACCGATTGAATATCTACCTGGTCGACCAGTATTTCGATAAAAGTACGAAATCCTCCGTTAAAACACTTGATATCAAAGTTTTTACTCAAATTTAATATAAAAAAATAAAAATGAACCGTTGAAGATACTCATGTGTTAAAGTGTATTAGGTAGATGTGGGGTTCATTCAAATGTATATAAGTATATTTATATATATAATAAAATTATTATAATTATATTAAAAAAAATAGGTGTCATAGTATGATTTAAAAAAATAAAAAATGGGAATTTACATAAAAATTTTAATTTATGAACTTATAATCTATTAAATTTTAATTACTCCATCCGTCTCAAAATAATAGTCTTTTTTGAGAAATTTAATTTTTTTTTAGTAGTATAATTATTGCACTTAAAAAAAAATTGATTTTTCAAAATTAACCTTTGATAATACATTTTTTGGGGAATATCAATGTCATAATTATACTTTTTATGTTATTAATAAATTTAAAAGAGAACAAAATAAGAAACTTATATTATTTTTGTACTTGATTTTTGAAAATGGACTAATATTTTGGGACAATAAAAAATGGAATAAATCACTAATATTTTGGGACGGAGAGAGTAAGATTTTTTGGACAAGTGCTGCTATTAGTGCCCTATCAATTATTTTAGACCCTCTATTTCTTTGAACCCCCACTTATAAATTCTAAAATCCTTAAAATTTATTTTCTCTCCTCAAATAATACCAAAATTATCTTTGTGAGAACATTTCACCCATTCAATGGAATACACAACTCCACACCCCAAAAAGCATTTGTTCCAAAACTCTAACAAAACCCACAAATTCATCTTCATATACTTGTTCATAACCTGAGAAAATAAATGTTCGGTTACCTATTCTCAAACAAATAAACAATGTCCAAGCTTGTGTTCCCGAATTTCGGTTATATGTAGTCCCAAAAAATAACGAACAGTTTTTATTATTTTGTCATTTTGTCAAGAAACTTACCATTATAAGGAAAATCTCCTTTGAGTTAAGAACGCTATCAAAGTTATAAACCTCCTCTTAACTTTTATTGTTGTACTCCTTTCGTCTCATAGAGTTATGGTTGTTCGAAAAACTTCCACTTATTGTAATTGCTAGATAAGTATAGATAATCAAATGGTTGTCACCGTTACTGCCAGAATATTGCCGCCAAATGATTTTTAAGAGTAAGTAGGTTTTGAAGGTGAGATTTGGAAAAGATAAATGAGTGATGATGGATGCGGGTGCTCTCATAAACACTAACTCATGATATAGTGAGTTTGTGGGCTTAATTGTGAGATGGGGTGTCTCAAAATTATTCACTTTGCTTGGTTTGGGGTTTTGTAAAAACACTTTTCAGAAAATTCTATTTTGTTGTTTTCTGTAATTTTTCTTATTTTTACTGAATTTTTTAAATATTTTAAGCAATTTTTTTAATTTTTAGACACACCTAACATAAATATACTTAAAAAGTATAATTTTTGTGAAAAAACTCTTTAAAAAATTCACTAAATACCAAAAATACAAAAATTCAGCATATTTTTCATATATTTGTGTATTTATTAATTTTTTGAAATATTTTTTCACAAATATTTTACTTTTTATATATATCTAAGTAAGGTGCATCTAAAAAAGTTTAAAAAAATGCTTATAATTTTAAAAATATTCACTAAAAACAAAAACAAAAAATTCAATTTTTAAAAAACTAAATTCAGAAAACTGAAACCAAACACACTGATTGATGTCATTTTTAGTAATTTTATTTGAGATTATTATTGTAATAAAAAAACTAAAAATAGAGGGTTCAAAATAATTGATAAGGTACTAATAGCGAATCAGGATTCTCTCCTTGAGGACCTTAACCCTCTTTTTGGTTCAAATCAGGATTCACTAATAGCAACCCTCTTTTTGGACCTTAAAATCTCATTAAATTTTTCATAATCGAAATTGCTCTTCAAACAATAATTGTTCATCATTTATGATTATCTATAAAAAGAACATTATAATTTGACATTTATTTTGATTTTCAAAATTTCAAAATATCAACTTTCAAATTGAAAAAACTATAAATAAATTAAAAAAAAATTATGTGCAAAAAAAAACTAATATTTTCTTTTTTGAAAAAATTGAATTTTTTGTGCAAAACTGAAAATTTTGTGTCTATAAAAGGGCATGATGATAGAACATTAATGTGCACAAAAAAAAAACTTTAAAAATGAAAAAATTAATAATGTTCTCAGTTTTAAAATTTAAAAAAAAAACTGATAATATTCTCGATTTTATTGAATAGTTGAATCAAACCAATAAGTACAAAATCAAAAACGCTTAATCTCATACTCTATTTTTTTATTAGTTAGCAAAATAATTATCTAAAATATTATTATACAAAATTGATAATGTTTCTACTTTTAAAAATTAAAAAAATAATAATAATATTTTCAATATTACTAAATAAAATTTATTAATTCAAAAATCTTGAATAAAATTTAAGTTAACATAACATTTATAAATAGTATTTTTAAATAATTAACTCAATAAAAATACCTGCCAAGGCCCTCTGTCAAAAAGTGCAACACATGGGCCCCTGTCTCTTTCTCCACTCCCCCGTGGCTGCTAACTAAAAAAATTATTAATTGATCCTGAAATACAGTGGACTATATTTGAGATCAATCATAAATTTCATATCTTTTTATATTTTTTAGTCACTTAACATAAATTTATTACCTCTGCTCATTGGCTCCCCCACAGTTATCACACAGCTAACATTCCAACTTAGAGAGCACCATCGGAGACACTTTAATCTTGGTGTGTTACTTTGCAGCAAAAGAATTGGGGTGGCTGTTGTGCGGGGTGCACAGCAGTCACTGTTGTGCAACCATTTGGGCCATTTTCGGACTTTGATATTACCGATGGTTTTAACAAATCTGTGGGAGATGTTTTTTCATAAATAAAAAGATTTAAATATAATAATATGATTTTTTATGAATTTTTTATTTCAAAACTATTAAAAGTAAATTTATTTATAATAATAACATTATTATATTAATTTTGTGATATTTTTTTTGTATGAATAGAATTTTCCCTTTTATTTTATTTTTTTCTATTTGATGATCAATTTATTTCAAGTACAAGAAAGATATTGACAATATGAACTTCCAAAAAAAAAAAAAAATTAATGTATGAGTTTAGATAGAAATAAAGAAAGAAAAAAAAAATAATTTATATTTATTTTTCTCACCATTTTTTTATTTTTTTTATATAAATTCATAATTCAAACAAAGACTTAATTTATTTTTATTTTAATTAGTTTTAAGCAAGAAATGCACTTAAACAAATTTTCAGAATATAACAAAATCAACTTAAACGTCTCTACAGCAACTTGAGTGCTATGATCAAATTATTTTTCATCCAAAACAGTTTCCGTCAGGTTTAAAAACTAGTATTGTTATTTGTTTTGAAACCTAACATTGCGAAACAATATACACCCAAAAAAATATTATGAAACAAAAACATGACCAGAAATAGAAAATAAATGGAGTTACTAGGGTCCTGTTTGGAAAGTGAGTTTTTGGTTTTTTTTTGGCCTAAAATTTATAAAAGGATAAAATAAGATAAAATAGTCAATAAGATAAAATGACACATCAAACCAAACACATAATCATTTTTCTTTTTCTTTCACAAATATCATATCCAACTATAAAAAAAGAATAAAGCTTTGGACCCCCAATGGGGGTGCTGAGGTCGGCTGTGATTGGGCGAAAAAACTGTTTTTCTTTTTTTTTTCAGCCAATGATAGGCTGACACGTCACTGGGGGTTGTTAATGGGGGTCACCCCATTGGGGGTCGAAAGCATGACTGATAAAAAAAATCTAATTATCTTTTCAAATACAAAAATTTTAACTTACTAAAGTGACCAACTTTCTCAACAAGACTATAATAAATAAAATAATAAAACTCACCCCAAAAGTTAGAAAGTGCAAACAACTCATAATCGGGATAGCAATCACAATTGTGTAGTTGTGTGACTCGAATTTTAATAATTTGAGTCATTTACTTAAAATATATTGAGTGTAATATATTTTTTAAAAATTAAATTAGTTTGACATTAGTAACTCTTTTATCAAATTATATTTAACTTGTTTAGTTTTGGTTTTTAGAAAATACTTTTTAAAAAAATTTAATTTTTTACTTTTCGTATTTTTTTGTTTTTAATAATTTTTTTTTTTATATTTTATGGAATTTTTTTTTATTTTTTGACACATCTAACATAAATACACTTAAAAAGTATAATATTTTTGATTTTTTTTAAAAAGAAATCACTAAATACCAAAAATACAAAAAAAATATATATATATATATATATATGAAAATTCATTATATTTTTTGTATTTTGTGTATTTATTAATTTTTAAAAATATTTTTCACAAATATTATACTATTTAGATGCATCTAAGTAAGATGCATCTAAAAAAGTTTTTAAAAAAATTGCTTAAAATTTTAAAAATATTTACTAAAAACAAAAAAAATCAATTTCTAGAAAACTGAAACCAAACACATTAATTTATATTTAAAAAATAAAAAGTTAATTATCAAAAAATTCTAAAGTTTTACGTGTTTTTCCATTTAAACTCTAGTGTTTCAATTTTGACAAATTAAATCCTAAAATTTTATCCATATTTCAATTTGCCCCCTTTGTCTATCTCTGCCTGTATAGGGTAACAAAGGAGGTTTAAAGTGAAAAATACTAGAGTTTAAAGTGAAAAATGTGTGAAACTTTAGAGTTTTTTTTTTGCATAATTAACCATTTTCTTAAAATTAAAATCACTAAAAATAATAAAGGGTTAATTACAAAAGAAACTCTAATATTTTACATATTTTTCACTTAAAACTCTCTGTTTGTGCAGGTTTAAGGTGAAAAATATTAGGATTTAACGTAAAAAAATGCGTGAAACTTTGAAATTTTGTGTAATTAACCATTTTTTTAAAATTAAAATCACTAAAAACAATAAAAGTTTAATTACAAAATAAATTCCAAGATTCTACGTGTTTTTCACTTTAAAATTAAAATCACTAAAAACAATAAAAGTTTAATTACAAAATAAATTCCAAGATTTTAAGTGTTTTTCACTTTAAATCCTTTCTGTTATCTTAGAGCATCTCCAACGGTGTACCAAATGTTTCACCAAATCTGAGTAAAAAATGGGTCATTTCTTTAATTTGATACTTCGCGCTCCAACGGTTCAACATCAAATCCGTTTCATCAAATTTGTGCTGGGGCGGTTGGTTGACCGGCCGGTCGACCGGCCGGTCAACCGGTAACGGCAAAATTTTTTATTTTTTATTTTTTTTTTTTTACCGGTTTGAACTTTTTTTTTGAACTTTTTGAACTTTTGGTGGTCGACCGGGTGGTCAACCGGCCGGTCGACCGGGTGGTCGACCACCTAGGCAAAAAAATTTTTTTTTTTTTTTTTTTTGACTGGTTTCAACCTTTTTGTGAACTGTCTGAACTTTCTCTGGGGCGACCGGTTGGTTAACCGGTTGGTCAACCGGATGGTCGACCCGTTCGTCTCATCCCAACGGTTAGGAACAGTGTTTTGGTGAAATGCTTCGCCTGCACTCAGTTTGGTACCATTTTTGCTGAATTCTGGATTTGATATCGATTTGGTGAAAACGTTGGAGCTTAAAAAAGTGATTTTTTCACCAAATTTTAAATTTGATGCCAGGTTTGGTTCACCGTTGGAGATGGTCTTATATAGACAGAGATAGATGGAGAGGACAAATTGAAATACAAATGAAATTTCAAAATTTAATTTGTCGAAATTGAAATACTGAGATTTAAAATGAAAATACGTGAAACCTTAGAATTTTATTTTGTGTGTAATTAATCCAAAAAAAAAATACTAAGTATAATTTTATAAATAAAATTAAATACAAATGTAATTTAATAAAGAGAATATCAATATCTAATTAACTTAATTTTTTTTATTATATTACATTTAATATATTTTAAAAATAAATAATTTAAATTATCAAAATAAAAATTCAAAATAATTTCAAATAACCACATAACAGTCATCCCGTTCCATTTTCTGAGTAAGACTCAGCCGTTTGGTGAATGAAGCAACATTTATTGACCCATAAACGTAGGACTGAGGAAGGGACCGTGAAATTCGTAATTCGATTTAATTCAGTTCAATTTAGTAGGTTTGGATTGATTTTTTGAATCCGTGGTTCAGTTCTGGATTGAAAAATTAAAAATCCGTAATTCACGGATTGATTCCGGATTGAATCCCACGGTTCCGGATTGGAACCGATCTGGACCGTATACAAATAGTCTATATTTTTATTATACACCCTCCTGCATAGTATCTTCTCTTATTTCATATAAAATTTAAATCCAAACCTAAACTTGCATAGTATCTTCTTTTATTACTTTTGTTTGCTAGTTTTTAGTGTTAATTTATAATGGTCTAAATACTTATGGTGAAACTAGTTTCTTTATGGTTGTTTAAATTCTAGAACAGTTTGTCGATATTATGAAAAGACATATTGCTATTGTAAAACTAATATGGTACTATATTTATATTTTTATAAAAATTAAGTGTTATATATATATATATTTTTGTTATTTAATTATATAAATCCGTGGTCCTAAACCGATCCAATCCATATTTAAATGGATTGGTTCGGATTGATTCCACGATTTAAACGGATTGGATTGGTTTCAATTTTTCAGAATCCGTAGATAACAGATTAGTTCTGGTTTTACTCCAATCTGGTTCAATCCGGACCATGCTCACCCCTACATAAACGCACCCACATTGATAAATTGTAATAGAATAATGCTATATATATATATATATATATATCAATTAGTATATTAATTAATGTATCAATTGATGATATGATATAATTTAAGAGGTTTTTAGAATTTATAATGTGATTAATGAGTAAGGTCAATAATAATGTCATAAATAATATTGATACACTAGTTAATACATTAATTAGTACATATTGCACCACCAATTGTAATAAGAAAAATTAACTTTCAATTATTAAATATATAAAAAATTAAAATTAAAACCTAAGATAATATATTATTATGAATAAAATTTTAAAACTAATTTTTATAATTTCAAACATTTTTTCCGAAACCAACCCAACCCCACCAACGTGGAGATAGCAATTATGATTATAAAATAAGTAAATAAATAAATAAAAAATAAATAAATTATATATACCTCTCTCGAAATTTAGTTAAATTATAAATATCTTTCTGAGATTTTAAAAATTACAAATACTCTTGAGGTTTAATTTTTATAATAAATTACCCTTGAAATTTATATTTTTATAATAATTTGTCCCCTAATTTATTATATAAATAGTACTTTTAGAGAATATCTGTAATTACTCAAATTTCAAAAAATACTTGTAATTTTGTTAAAGTTGAAGGGTATATGTAATTTACCCTAAAAGAAACGAAGAGGATAAAGACAGGCATAGGAAAACGAGAAACCTTATCCATCGTCAGCATGACTCTTCTTCACCAATTCAAATCAATCCAAACAACGAGAAAATATCCTGTACGTCTCTCAAATATCCTATTTAATAAGTCGGCTGACTTCCCTTCCATCTTAATCGGATTAGAGTATACTGTTGAGTTTATAAAAATTCATCACAGATTCTGTTTTAATAATTTGAATATTTAAATATGTAAAAATTATTGAGTATTATATTCTTGTAAAAAGTTATATTAATCAGATATCGATAATTATGTGATCAAATTAGTTTTGCATAAAAAATGAACGGTAAAAAAATAAAAAAATTACAAAAATCTAATTCGATGAGATAGTTATTAATATTCGATCAACGTGAGTTTTTATAAACATATAGTACTAAACGATTTTTACATATTAAATAATTTAAATTATTAAAATAAGATCTTTGGTAAGTCTATATGGGCATGTTTGATTGGAAGGATTAAAGTATGGGATTAGGATTATTAATCCATGGGCCCAACCATCCTATGTTTGTTTTGACATTTGGTTTAGGACTATTAATCCAATGGATAATTAATCCAACAAATTTGTAGGATAATTAGTAATGGGGTAGGGGTGGGATAATTAATACCACACTAATTTGATAGGATTATTAATACCTCACTATTAGTATTGTGAATCAAACATGACCTATGAGTCTAATAATACTTTACAACCTCATCACGGATTAAAAGGAAGTCCAACCCATCTTATTAGTCATGTAATTATTATTTTTTATTTTTTCTTTCATTATATTTTACATAAAAAAAAAAATAAAAAAAAATCACCTACTCTACTCTGTTACGGGCACAATCACATGGTAGGAGGGAGCTACCAGATAATTTCTCCCAAACAACACCTCTCACCGAAAACGATAACAGCGACCGCGACCGCTCACGCGCCTACCCCTTCCTCTCTCCCTTTCTCTATATAAGGTTACTTCATTCCTTTGTCTACAAACACTATGCAAACAAGCATATTTTGATATATTAATATTAATTTTAATAAGCTGAGTGAGTATTTTGTTTTTTGGATCAAATCTTAGTGAGAATTAGATCGAAAGGTTTTTGAAATTGATTTGTGTTTTGGAATATTGTAGAGAGAGAGAAGAAGAAGAAGGAGGAGGAGGAGGAGGAAAGGATGTTGGCGATATTTCATAAGGCGTTTGCACATCCGCCGGAGGAGCTGAACAGTCCGGCATCGAAGAAACAGAAGCAACCTGTGGAGACTCTGAATGACTTCTTGTCTGCTCATTCTTACCCTAAAAACGCTTTCTCTATGACCTTTGGAGACGCCGCCGTCCTCGCTTATGCCCGACCCGACACCTCCTTTTTGCATCATCAGAGGTACCCCCCTCCCCTCTCTGTCTGTCTCCACCTAATTGTGTTGGTTTTTTTAGGGGAAAAACAGTGGGGTAATAAAAAAAATTACAAAATTATGAAAAAAATATAATATTTTAAATTAAAATGTATAAAATTTATCACTGATTTATAAATTTTTTTTGTCTTGTTTTTTAACGCCTTAACTAATCTTGGATAACCACCGGGGTGGTGGCCTAATAGAGAAAGCAGTTCTCTCCACAGGGTAATCCAGGTTCGGTTCGATTTTTCTGAGAATGCGAAATGGATGGATTTTTCCGTTGAGTCTCTTGAGACGTAATCCAGGTTCGGTTCGAATTCTGAGAATGTGAAATGGATGGATTTTTCCGTTGAATCTCTTGGAGACCTTGCAAGTGTGACTGAGTTCCATTGGGGCCTTGAATCTCTTCCTATAAGTTGATTCCTATAAGTGATTAAATTTGACTCACAATCGATTATTTCGAGGTCACGATCTACAGATGCGTTGACGAGCAGATAACATCCGTTTTTCCATGTTAAGAGAAAAAAAAAAACAAACTAATCTTTGATACTAAGGCCTTGGGAAGAGTAAATAAAGGTTTGTTTGCCGTGTCCTAAATAAGTGTATTTTTTGTCTTTTTGAATTAAAAAATGGAGGGAGAAAAAATAGATATTTGGGTTAATTTTTTGACTTTTTATGAAAAAATGTGTAGTAAAAAATTATAAAAATTAGTTTGTAAGAGATAATTAAAATTGGAAGTTGTGCAGCCGTAATTGTTAATTTTTGGTGAATAGTGTTAACTTTTTAACTTTTTGAGTAATTTTTTGACTTTTTAGCTTATTCTGGACTTGCTAAACTTGGCCTAAGTCTACATTTTTTATCTTTTTATCTTTTTTAGGTCACATTAATTAATATCTCCTCTTTATTTTTCTGCACATCTTTTTATAAAAAGTCAAAAAATTCACTTATTTGGAACATCTCGAACAACCCCTAATTTCACCGCCTACTTGAGACCCATTTAAAGCCACACCTGATACTTGTACCGTTTGAGAGGAAGGTTTTCAGGCTTTGGGCTATTTTGAGAAGATGGTAGGTTTTTAGGCTTTGGGCTATTTTGAAAAGATGGTTATAATCCGTTTATTGGTAAAAAATTACTTATAAGCAGTTTTTTTTGTAAGAGAGGAAGTGAGTTATAATCTGAGAAGTGGATTATAACCCACCTCCCAAAATAGGCTTAGTCACAAAAAATAAAATAGATTATTTTAGTTATAACAAACAAAACATTACATTCAATCCATAATCATTACACTATTCTCTCACAAAAAAAGTCAAAAAGTCTTTTTCAAATCAAGTTTTTAACTCAGGTTAAAATAGTCAAAAAAAAATTAAAAAGTCAATTCACTTCCCAAACGGTGGCTGATATTGTTTGTTACAGCCTATTATAAGTTAAAAATTAAGAATTAAAAAGTAGTAATTAAAAATATTTCTTCTTTAGTTTTAAATAAGTAATATTTTTTTAAATTTATTTAAGTTATTTTTAGTTAAAAAAATTATAAGTAGAAATTATACTAAGCCTGTGTTTGGCAAGTGGGTTTGTAGGCTTTTTTGGCTATTTTAGCCACAAAAAATAAAATATGCTATTTTAGCCATAACAAACAAAACATCACATCCAACCCATAATCATTACATTCTTCTCTCACAAAAAAACTCAAAAAAGCCAAAAAGTTAAAAAGTCCTTCCCAAACCAAGCTTTTAATCCTAGACTAAAATAGCCAAAAAAGTTAAAAAGCCAAAAAATTAAAAAGCCAATCCACTTTCCAAACGGAGGCTAAAAAGCTGATTGGGGGCTATGAGACCTGGAGAAGCACACACAGGCTTCCAGTTGTAACCACTAAGGTGCCACCTAATTTGCATCGGTGCCGACATTAGATATAGGAGCATTAATTTCTCAATACGGGGTGTTTTAATAAGTTGTAAAAAGTTAATTTTGAATATTTTTTAAAATTTTTTAACTTTTTGAGGAGTGATTTAAGAAGTTGGTAAAAAATTAATTTTTTATTTTTTAGTTTAATATTTATTTATAGTGTCAAATCAAATTAAAATGACTAAAATATCTTTATTCAACATAAGAAATTTTTTTTTATAGGTCTTAATTTGTAATTTTACACCTGCGTTTTTAGCACTTGTTAAGCCAATTTTTTGGCCTTTTTGACACTTGCGTTTTTGGACCTTTTAGCCAAAAACGTGGCTTTTTGCTATGTTCCTAAAATGGCATTACGTATCGGGACGTTTGGAGAGTTGTTATTTTAATAAGTTATTTTAATTTTTGATTATTTTAGTAAGTTAAAATTTTTGAGTATATTTGGTTTGGTCTTGGGAGAGTAATTTTTAAAAATTATTTTGGAAAAAGAGTTTAGAAATTTTTTTGGTTTGTTTTGTTGTATATTTTGAAAGTAATTTTGGAGTTTTGAAGTTTGGAATGATTTGATATTTTGTTATAAATATGTAGATGTGTGTGAGAGAAAAATTGATTGAGAATGAGAGATGAAAGAGAGAAAAAGTGATTGACTGATAGGTA
Source organism: Camellia sinensis (assembly GCF_055761805.1). Classification (NCBI taxonomy): domain Eukaryota; kingdom Viridiplantae; phylum Streptophyta; class Magnoliopsida; order Ericales; family Theaceae; genus Camellia; species Camellia sinensis. Next base: position 176,216,573 of record NC_138967.1, read on the forward strand.
AGAGAGAGAATGATTTTGGAAATTGTTTTGAAAAATTTACAAACCAAACAAATTTTTTAGAATTTTTTTTCCAAAATCACTCTACAAATTCAAATCAAACATACCATTTATGTTTAAAATGATAGTTGGATTTTTTTTAATTGGATGTGAAGTTTATAAGAGAAAAAGTAAAATGATTATGGTTTTGATGTGACATTTGTCTTATTGATTATTTTAACTTATTTTGTTATTTTGTAAATGTTAGTCCAAAAAATTAAAAACAGCTTTTGCCAATCACCCCCATCATTTCTTATAATATTGGTTTTTAAGGTTAATTACACTTTTTTTTTAAATAGTAAATTAGAGAAAATATGATATAATGATTGAAATTAATATCAATACTGAAATAAATAAAGAGAAATTTCTATTTTAATTGAAAATACATAATATATATATATATATATATATTTAATTTTACCATTATTGCATTCCAAATGTTATGTATTCCATTTTAAGTTGAGAGATGTCATATGAGTTATTATAATATTTTATTGACATAGATAACAGATTCTTAACAAAAGATTGACTAATACAAATTGAACGTTCAATGTGATAAATTATTTTTTTAATTGAAATATAAAAAATAAAATTGAGTAATAATTTTTCTTATTTATTATCAAAATATATATAACATTTCTATATAAAAGATTTGGCTCCAAATATAATTCAATTAGGCATTGAGCCCACTCTAATGGTTGGAGCTATGTATTTTAGCCGCTCTTGTATGTAGATGTATATATAATAAAAATAAATCAGATTCATTCGATAATTTTAGTAACAAAACAATATAATTATAATTAGGGCAAATTACACTTACATTCCCTGAGGTTTGGGTTTAATACATATCACTCCTGGCGTTTGGGAAATTACACTATCCCCCGTCATTGTAATTATTTAGACGGAATAAAGACATTGAACTCATGCATTTTTTCTATTTTTGCTTTGCTTTGCTTTACTTTCTCTTTTTTCCTCATTTCTTTTATTTTTTTTTAATGTAATTTTTTCTGTTTTTTACTAAGAGTTGTTACTTTTTATATAAGAATGGGGGTTTGTAAAATGAGACTATTAATCACAGGGATAGAAATGTAATTTCTAAAATGTCAGGGGTGGGTATTAATTAGACCAAACCTCAAGGGGTGTCAATGTAATTTACCCTTATAATTATGTCAATATAATTTATTCAAGTATAATTTAGGACTTGTAAAATGAATAATTCAATGGGATTAGTGATACATCCTTCAAATTCAACTAGACTTGTGTACACTTGTATTTTCAAATAATTGAAATGAGAAAAGCTTTATAATCTTATTATTAATGTGGATAAGTGATTAAGTGCAGGTTGTTTTGTGGGTTTGATGATATATATTGCATCTTCTTGGGGAGCTTGAACAACCTCTGCTCACTAATCAGACAATATGGGCTATCAAAGGGCACCGATGAGGCCTTGTTTGTCATTGAAGCTTACCGGACCCTCCGTGACCGCGGCCCATACCCACCCGACCAGGTTGTGAAGGATCTGGAAGGAAGCTTTGCCTTTGTTGTCTATGATAGCAAAACTGGAACTGTTTTTACTGCTCTGGTATCTTCACTCGTGACTCCAAATTATTAGAACACTTATTTCAAGAGTTTTTAAAATTTTACATTTTTTTTTTCAGGGTTCTGATGGTGGAGTTAAGCTGTACTGGGGTATTGCTGCTGATGGCTCTGTGGTTATTTCTGATGATTTGGAGGTCATCAAAGCTGGCTGTGCCAAATCATTTGCTCCCTTCCCAACAGGTAATTGCAATGGCTATTTTGGTCGAGCAATGATATATAAATACTATATATATACAAAATGACTTGTCTATAGTGGAATTTATATTACTTTGAATTATAGTATTCACCAAAATATAAAAATTTCACACTCATCTTAGTTTGATGATGAATTGTATTTGAAATTTTTATTATGAAGAGTATTTTTCAATTTGGTCAATTACACTAGAATTTAACCGAGGTGGTTAAATGTACTGAAAACAATAAAAACACATCAATTTTTCAAGGAGAGTTCACAAAGCACTCTATTTATCTTACACACTACCAACACAAATACATGTGTATTTATTAAACAATAATTACAGCTCAGAAAAGAGAGGAAAAAAAAATCGCTGCTTAATTGACACAATTGAAGTGTTTGGAACTGTGCTCTTGCAATAGCGAGTGTAGAAATAATTTCTTTGGAGTGCCCTACAGAATCATCAAATGGACATACCATGTATTGCAAAATCACGGAAAATCCAAACAATTGAAACTCAATTGCATTATTATTAGAAGATAAAAAGTATGGGTTGTGTGCAGGATGCATGTTCCACAGTGGAGGAGGATTGATGAGTTTTGAGCATCCAATGAACAAGATGAAAGCAATGAAGAGGATTGATAGTGAAGGGGTTGTGTGTGGTGCCAGCTTCAAGGTGGATGTCTTCACTAGGGTTAACAGCATCCCTCGTACTGGAAGTGAGGCCAATTGGTCTGAATGGGACGCTCATTAATCTTTTCTAACTATTTGCTAAGCCATTAACTGTTGTTGTTGTTGTTGTTGTTGTTTTGGTTGTTGCTGTTGTTGTAGACTGGTAGTAGTTTGTGTTAAGCTTGGCAATGGGTGTCTCTGATGTTGTTTAATTCCAAAATAATTTATACATAAATAAAGAGTTTTTTATGTTTCGAATGAGGATGTCAAATGGATCTAGTTGGAATGGCTAAGAATCTTTTGTTATCAAATATCTCTTTGCAAGTGTTTTTGACTTGGACAAATTAAGATATTGATTGAGGACATGAGATTTCAAATGTAATAGGCATGCGATCTTTTTATGTCAAGTGGTTGACCACTATTTTGTCTAAAAGCAATAGTTCTATGAATCCAGACAAAAACAACTAGAACAGGTCCAGAATTTGAAATTAAAGGTTGTGGATGTGGTTCCACAACTACGACTTTAATTTTACACTATAAATTTAACATTCTAGGATATATATATATATATATATATTTTTTTTTTTTTACACCCCCCGTAATAGACTTTTCCTATCTAAGATGTATATGTTGCTGTTTTGGATAAGAATAGAAATGCATGTTCTATTGCTTACAATCTTAAATTATTGATCACTGTCATAGTTAAGCAATTATAAATGAATTAAATTTATTATGAGTAAATTACACAAACCTCATTATTATGAGTGAGATAATTATATCAACTTCCCCTCTAAAAGGACAAACATTATGAACTTGAGGGAAGGGGTAAATGGCCGGCTGAAAAATGTTTGGGACCCAATGAATGAGGATTTTCATGACCCTCACTAATATATTAATCATTGATGTGTTTGAATTTTTTTTAAGGGTTGTGTCTGACAGTAATATGATTGATTCAGATCATTTTAGGAGCTGTGGAGATTGTGTTTTGTGGGAGTCTATCATTACTAATGGCCAGCTACCACCATTTCCACTCTTTAGTCCCTTCCCCCACCCAACCGACAACTGCATCTACCTAATCCCTAGTACGGCAACCATCTAAACACCAGCTCCTTCCCACTGCGACTCTGATTCCCTACCTTTGTTGTTGGGAAATGACTGATAAAAGTTACTTGTACTTGGTGCAAGTGTAACATGTGCACGTGTACAAGTGTAATACATGCACAATACAAATGACTAGTGTGATGACTCACAAAATTTGTACTTGCAACGGATACAATTAGCACTTGTGCTTGTACACATTTTGTAACAACAAAAGGTAGAGAGCTAGAACTCGGGGAAAGCAAATGAGGGTATGATAGTGTAACAACCCTCATCACTGTTTACCGATTAACCACTGATTACTGCTAAACTAAGACTGATTATGACTGATAATTGAATTGATCGAAATACTGAACTGACTGATTGAAATCCGAAACTGATTGACTGACTGTATCTGTTTAAAGGCATTTTCTATCTGTTGATTATTAATTGATCTGTTCATGTTTTTGTGTTTAAACTGCAAATTGAAGGCCTTATCGGCGGCCAAACCAAAAATTGATTGATGTTTTGAGATCATTGGAATTTATATGATTTTATGGTATATTTAATTGAAAATTGATTTGGTATGATTAAACTAGACTAAATATTGATAATTGCCTAGTTTGACTTAATCACCATAATGCCATTGTTAGTGGGTCATGTAGGCTAAACATATTAGAGCCTTTGTACACTTGATCAAAACACTCCCATCAGCTTTTTTTTTGTTGCCTACAACCGACCGAGATAGAGAGTGAGAGAGAGTTGAGTTGTTCTTGAAAGTTTGGCTAGAGAACTTGAAGAATTGAAGAGTAAATTGGCAAATTGAACCTCTAGACTTGTCATTGAGGAACCTAGGTATGAATTTCATCCTCTAAATTGTATATTTAAGCTCTATTTAGCATGGATCATGATAGTTTAATGAGCTAAGTCAAGAATTGGTCTTGTAGTGTTGGATTAAGGCTTGTATCATGCATGCATGTGTTTATCCTTGCATTTTGATGTTGATTTCATGGCAATTGGTGCATGCATATTCATAATATTGTGATAGTCCATGGTTTCATCATGTTTTTGTAAGAGTTAGCTCATTTGAGCTTGTATTTAAAGCTTTGAAATGATTTAAGTTCATGCATGTTTGCATGTTTTTCATATTCTTGAAAATTGGTTTGAAATTGAGTTGTTTGAAACACCCTTGGGCTTTGATTTTACAATTGAGCTTTGGAATCATGTTAAACTATGAGTTTTGAGAAGTTTTCTGGAAAATTAGCCCAAGAGGATTGGTTTTGATGTTTTAAAACTTGGTTTTGAGCTTGAGGTTCAAATCTAGAATTTCCAGAATTGGACTCACGCTCGAGCGGGGTGACTGGCGCTCAAGAGTGTAATTCGTGCTCCCAGTACTTTGCACTGTTTTGAAGTCCGCTCGAGCGGAATAATTGATGCTCGAGCGGGACATTGTGTCTCATGCTCGAGCGGGTGTCGAGCGCCCAATCGAGCGTGATTTTCACCTATCCAGCACTTTTGACTGTTTTGCAGAACGCTCGAGCGGAAACCTTTGTCTGCATGTCCGCTCGAGCGGAGTAACATACGCTCGAGCGTGGCCCCTGTTTTTTGAAAATTCTGAAAATGCTTTTAAAGTGCATCTTTGTATCCTCATCCCATCCTAGGCATTCTTAGGCCTAGTTTAAGACATCTTAATGAGGATATAGATGTAGAACACACTGAGGCAAATTAGGGATTAAGTTATTATCTTTCCCGACTGTGTGGCTTAATGTGTGTTCAATCTGTAAACTGTGTAGGGTTGGCGACTAGGGACGCGCTCTAGCTGCTTATAGCCCAGAACTCTGTGAGTAACAACTGTGTAAAGATACGTTCAAAATGATTATCTTCTGAACAATTGAACTGTACTGCTTTCTGAACTGTTACTGTTAATTGAATGAATATATGTCCTATATTCTGAACTGTATTGTGGCATCCATAGCAACTACTGTTTACTGTTACTGTTACAGAGACCTCTGTCGGTTCCCTTGTTGGAACCACTACTGTTTACTGATTGATGGCCATCATTTACTGTTCGGTCTTTTAAGACCTACTGTTTACTGTACTGTTATGCTAATGGATGTACCACATATGACTGTTATGACTGAATGACTGATATACTGAATCAACTGACTGTTTTCAATACTGAAAGGACATTCATTCTTAACCTCTTTACGCATTACGTTATTCACTGGGCTTTAGCTCTGTCACGACCCAAACCCGGCCCTATGGGTTTAGCACCGTAACCAGCCAGTAATCCGAGATTACCGAAGGCCTGCTTAACAGTAGTACAGTAAAACAGAGTACAGGGCCTGGCGGAAGCCAAAACAGTAAGGAAACAATACCCAATGAGCTGTGACAGTCTGCATGCAAAAAAGACTCCAAACATATTTACATTCAGTGGAAAGATACACACAATATAAACAATCATTCAAAATAGGGACCCAATCCCTATGTAACAGTACAGTAAACATTCAGTCTATACAATCCATTTGGTTATTACAAAACAGCAAGACAGTACAGAAGGGGGAGTCCTAAAACACCCCTAAGCCTTAGCATGATAGGCTTGGAACCTCGCAGTGAGGCACGGTAGTTGGCTTGACAAAACTGGAGTAACCCTGACGCTCCTAGCCGCGGTCTGGTGCCTGTACACCTACATATATATATGAGCAGTGAGCTAAAGCCCAGTGAATAACATAATGCGTAAAGAGGTTAAGAATGAATGTCCTTACAGTATGAAAACAGTTCATTAAATTAGTATTTCAGTCGTTCAGTCAGTACAGTCATATGTGGTACATCCATTAGCATAACAGTACAGTAAACAGTAGGTCTTAAAAGACCGAGCAGTAAATGATGGCCATCAGTCAGTAACAGTAGTGGTTCCAACAAGGGAACCGACAGAGATCTCTGTAACAGTAACAGTAAACAGTAGGTGCTAAGGATGCCACAATACAGTTCAGAATATAGGACATACATTCATTCAGTTAACAGTAATCAGTTCAGAAAACAGTACAGTTCAGTCGTTCAGAAGATAATCATTTGTGAACATATCTTTACACAATCGTTACTCACAGAGTTTGGGCTACAGTATGCTAGAGCGTGTCTCCCCAGTCGCCAACCCTACACAGTTAACAGATTGAACCCACTAAGCTACACAGCTGGGAAAGATAATAACTTAACCCCTATGTAGACACCCCATTTTTGACCGCCCTTAAGACTTGGGCGTTACTGATGGTTTACTTGGTGGAGACAGGTGTGCAGGGGAAAGGTTCAGTTTCTTCGACAAGGAGAGAGGCAAATCCTTCAAAACACTTTGTTTAGGGGTTTGGAGTTGAAGAAGAGAGGAAAGGAGAGGAGAAAACTAGTCTGGGAGAAGTTCGGCATGAATCAGGGTAGAAGCGAGTCGAGCAGCCCTCGCTGAATCGGGCTTATCTGTCTGTGCACTTGGAGTTTAGCTATGAGGTCACCACCGTTGGAAAGCTTACTTTTGGGGCTTCATTTTGCACTCAAGAATCTCCTAGAGCCAAGTCCGGGTGGGGGAGATATGATCAGTTGAAGTTGGGCATCATCCCGGTTGGATCGAATCTGCGCGGCTTCACCAAAAAGGGCATAACTTTTTGCACAGGACGAATTTTAATGCAAGGTTTGCGCCATTGGAAAGCTAACTTCCGGGGCTTCAATCTAGACACCCACCGGCCATTTTTGACCTTGGCAACACCTATCGGCAATCCATTTATCCGACCGGCAATTTATTGTGCCGGCCGGCACTTTATTGTGCTGACCGGCCATTTTTGCTGGCCGACGACCTTCCGGAGTATTCTACAGATTGAATGGATGCCAGCTGTGCCAGCTGGAATGCACAGACTCTGCTCCCCATGCACGTGTGTGACTGTTTTGCACCCTTTGCTCAAGGCTTCTTGAGGAAGCCTTGACCCCTTGTCTTGGCTTCCCCAAGAAGCTTACCAGCTGTCCTACCTTCTCCAATAAGCCTTGACCTCCCCTTAGCCCCCTTTGACCCTTTGTAGCTTGTCTTAGAAGCTTAGTCTTGCCTATATAAGGGGCCTCCCCTCCTCCATTAGGTTGATTGGATGTTTTGAACAAAAAACCAGAGATATATAGATATATCTGATATATACATACATATATCCCTTCATCTCTCACTATATCTCTCCCATTCAACCATCAAACACCCTTGTTCTTGGGCCATTTCTTCATCAACTCATAGCACAAGGCATCCTTACTCCATTGCAGCAACTTGAGGCTGTTCTTCAGAGCTTAGGAGCACCTAAACTTGGTCCAAGAGGTGCTGGTTTGCTGGTCTTCAAGGGTGAGTCCTCCTCTTCCCTTTTTTAGTCTTTTCTTGCTTCATATCTAAGCCATAGTTGCTTGCATTTTTGGGCTCCGACCCAAATTGTAAATCATCATATTTTGAGGTCCTCTTCATGTTTGATTGAGGACCTCTTGCTGTTTGAGGACAGTAGCTAGCACTTCCTTCACTAGCCCTCTTTATGCCATAATTTTGCATAATATTTTTGGCTTGCGTGTGATCTGTTTTGAGACATGTTATAAACTGTGAAGTTGCTTCTTTTGAGCCCTTCTTCAACATTGAAGAAGGGCTCAACACTGTTGGGATACTCCATGTGCTACTTGCTTTCAAATCCATGTGTTAGCCCCATTTTTGCATGCTTATTTAGCCCTATGTTTACCTACTGTTTGGCCATGCTTTGAACTATAAAAATGCTTGTTTTAGGGGCTGCCTTGCTTCTGTCTTTTCATCTCATGTTCAAATTATGCATGCATTGCATAGCTATAGGCCATTTCATGCGCCAAAATTCATGTTTCGAGACTCGTTCCACGCATCGGGTATCATTTCGCCTTATTTCGGGGCTGTTTTGCCCTCGTTTTGCTACTGATTTTTTTCATGTTTGCATATCATATTCCGTGTCTTTGCCATGTCTCATTAGAGTGGCATTTCGGTGCCTTAGGGTCGGTCCTCGGTTTACGTGCACGTGTGCACGCATTTCGAGGCGTCTCATTTTCATCTTATGGCCTCCTATGTGAGTGTGGCTGAGGTCCACTTGTATTGGTGTAAGCCCATCTTGCATTGTGTATGCCATGTTTCAAAGCGTTGCGCATGTTATGTTGTTAGCATTGTGTATGCCATGTAGTTGCATAGCATGCTTGTATTCTTGTTTGCATACCTAGGTTGCATTGCATTGGCATGCATGCCTTGCCTCTTGATCATGTAATAGAGGTTGGGCTTTATATGTTTGTTTGGTTTGCATGGCATTTGAAATCAAAGCGCATACTTGGTTTCTTGGACCATCACGCATCGAAATGCGCAATTGGTGGTCCGGGAATCAAGGAACATCCCCCTTTGAGTCAAAGCATGATAAGGGATGTGTTGATGCACACATTTGCTTGGAATTTCATGCCATACACTGTCTGTCCTTTGTTGCTGTCAAAACTGTCTTCTGCAGGAAGTTTCTGCCGACCGGCAACATTCAGTGCCGACCGGCCATTTATTCAGTGCCGATAGCTTTATCTCCAGCCGATGGATATTGTACACGGCCGGTGGCCATCCCTCCCAGCCGATGATGTTCTGCAATGCTCATAGAAGGTTCTCTGGGACTTTGACAAGTTTTCAGAGAAGAAAAGGCAGTGAAAACAGAGGCAGTAGTGCTATGGCAGCGAGTTTCCGGGCGATATGGGTCAAGCATGCATCATTCGCGCATCCCGAGGCGGGGGCCGTGGCCACCTTCCCTTTGCATTTAATTTATTAATTAAATAGGAATTCTGTAATAATTAATTAAGTAGTTAGTTATTTATTCGGACTGTAATATTTATTCGGTCCCTCCGAGTGAGGGCGTACTTGTAATAAGTGTGGGTGCGTGTGTGTATGTCTTCCAACCCTCACTTCTTTCTCCCTTTTATTTATCTGCCTATGATGGTAGACTAGGGCATATTTAAATTAGCATAACAGTATGATAGCATGCGTGCATCCATACATTTGTCTTACATGCACCAGGCTCGGCGCATCATGCTAACAGCATTAGCATTTCAAATCTAACTTGAATACATGCTACCTGTGCATTTTCACATGTCATTCATAGACTAGCCGAGCCTACTCTAGTGACATTCCGTGTGCGTTGTATTAGGCATTTAAACATGGACTTGGATCATGCATTGATTGCTAACGAGTTTTTTGTTTTGGCACGGAATACGATGTAAGTATTTATGCTTTAGCATCCTTGCATGCGTGTGAGTGTTGCCATGATAGCATGATTACCATGAGGCTAGTTGCTTACGTGATATTACTGCTTGAATGCCTGTGGATGGAGGTCGAATTGCTTAAATTGGGATAACACATTAAAACTATAAATTTTAAAGCCCACTAGATAGTGGCAAAACCATCTTTTCTAAAAGCCCACTTGAGGGTGGCAAAACCTGCATTTTAGCCTACTTGCGAGTAGCAAACCATTTTCAAAACAAACATGAAATGTTTTGTTCCAATTTAGGCGATTTGGTCAATACTTGTTTACTGTGCGCATGACATAGTAATTCTAGGCTAACAATTGAAATAAGAGCACATAACGTTTTCAAAATTGGATATCATGGTTAGTAGAGGCCGGCCTTCGGACCGGGCGAAAGGGGGTGCTCATAGCTGACCTTCCCCGATCGTACCCAATCTCCCGAGCCGAGACAACTCCGGTGATGACGGACATGTGACCTTCGGCACCGAGTCAGGGTTTCCTAAATTTCCCCATTTAAAAAATATTTAGGTGGCGACTCTGTATCTGGCAAAGCAGGCCATGTTTGGCACTTTTTTTCAAAAAATCTGTTTCTCAAAACGATTTGCCAGATTTGGACTCTTTGGTTCAAGATTAAGAACCGTGACACAAAATCGCGAGTCCGAACTGTAGAGCGAGGTCCCCACGCGGGCGCGTCTACAGTTTCTGGCGACTCTGCTGGGGATTTTAGAGAGCTTGACTCGAACTCGTGATATCCTGTTTTGATTTCACTTATGTGTTTCTTTGCATTGCATGTGCATTGGTGCGCCTAGGACACCGTGTTTGCCATCTGCCATTCCTGAACGGTTTGCCGGAGGCTTGTCTTGTCAAGGCATGACCATAAGGCTGACCGATTATGGGCTCTGACAGTATGGGAACACAAACCCCGGTTTTACCGGGGCACCCTTTTTGACCATTCAACCTAGTGCATATTCGGAATCCATAGTGACCATCCCAAACTAGGACAGGTTGTTTACCCGATGCTAAGTTTTTTGAAACCGCTGCATGCGTAGTGAAACCATAGCTCCTGACAAAATAGGACAGGGAAACCCTACCCCAACATAGGGGTGTTTTGGCTCTCTCTTACTTGCTATGTGCTTTTAGAGTGTATCTCTACAGAAACGCATATACCAGTTTGCAAGTCTGGGTATCAGGCCTGTGGGCATCAGCATCAGTTTTTGGGGAATCAGTTTTACCTAAGGGTATCGGTTTACAGGCAGAATTTGGGGCATAATTCAGTAAAGAGTGCAGTCATTCAGCTATGCTCATATCTGTTTTGGTGAAATCAGACTGAGGTGCTGTCTGTTTTCTCTCTTGCTAGGGTAGTCTTGGAACCATAGCTTCAGAAGGCTTCACTATCCCCCGGGTACATTGAATTTGTGTTGATAGACTTTGTCAGGTCAGAGACTCAATTCAAGGGTAATCAGGGCCAGAGCAGGCTAGTCAGGCACAGATCATCAGTTCAACAGTCTTCAGATCAGCAGTCATTATCCAGCCCGCCTGTGTGCAGTTGGGTTGAGATATCTGCTTTTGCCACAGAGACAGATATACCGGTTTCTCAGTTAGATCAGGACAATATGTCAAGTCTGGAAGAGATGGTGCGCCAACTCCAGGATAGTATGAAAGCCATGCAGCAAGATGCTGTCCGTCAAGCAGAATTCGCCAAGCAACAGGCCGTGGTCATAGCCCAACAAGCAGAGACAATTGCCAGGCTAGAGCAGCAAACTGGAGTATCTACTTCACACCAAGCTCCTCCCCCACCAAGGGTTCCGATACCCGAGGAGACACCAAATGTCCAGGCAGATACGAACATTCCAACAGAACCGGCTCCGCCCCAATTTTACCCCAACTGTCCAAAACACCTACCAATCTACCGAACTCTCCCTTCGAGTTCGAGGTCGACCCCACAGCGTTGAAGTTGAGCAAGCTTGAAAAATTGTTCAAGAAATCCCAGGGGGTAAAGTCCATCCCGGGCATTGAGGACGGGTACACCGACGCAGCTGTAACTCTGCCGGATAGGTTCAAGATGCCTCACATCGACCGTTTTGATGGGTCAGGAGATCCCATGGTCCACCTGAGCTTGTTTTCAGATGTTTTGCGCCCGATGGGCTTGACAAGATTACAGAAGCTCTCCATTTTCGGCAGGACCCTGTCGGGTATTGCGGTCACCTGGTATGCCAAATTGGAGGATTCAGTGAAACGAAGCTGGGAGGAGATGGCCGAGGCCTTCGTCGCACAATATTCATACAATACCCAAATCGAGATTACGACCCGTGATCTTGAGACGATAAGGCAGGAGCCGAAGGAGAGCTTCTCAGAATTCGTAGCCCGCTGGAGGGCCAAGGCTTCAATGATGACCCTTAGGCCCACTGACAAAGATCAAATTCGGATGATTGTGCGCAATCTCCAGCCCAAGCTAATGCAGAAAATGATCGTGATCCCCTTCCCTACCTTTCCAGACTTGCATGAGATGGGAGTACAGATCGAGGATGCTATGAAGCAGGGCCTCTTTGACCAGGAGAAGGAACAGCCTAGGAGGGCGTTTACCCGCAGTTCGAATGCGACCACCAACGGTGATGCAGCTGCAAGATCTTCCGAAGTGGGCATGGTCGCCACCACCGCACCAAGAGCAGCCACCCCTTTTGGTGGTGCATCCACTTCAAACCCCCGAACTTCAGACTATCTGCCCCGAGGCAAGAGGGTTTTCACCCCATTCTTTATGTCTTTGTCTAAAGCCCTGGGGGTCCTACTCAGGAAAGGACATCTGAAACCGTTGGAACAGCGACCTCTACCTGATCCTCTCCCTCCAAAGCATGACCTGACTAAGTACTGTGCTTTTTATCAACAAACCGGTCATGACACCGACAGTTGCGTCCGTCTCCGCCACGAGATACAAAATTTAATTGACAACAGGGTCATCCCCGCACCAGGTCCTGCAAAGTCTATCGACACTTGACCAGTGAACTTGTGGGAGATAATGTGATGTGATCGAGGGATGAACCACCTGCGGGCGGCACTCAGTTTACTCCGGATGTGGCGTATGGCACGCACTGTTTTGAGCATTTGTGAATGCTGGGTTTTGTACGTTCTGGCTTGGGTACTGAGTCAGTTCTGTTGTTTTGAGTCTGTCTCTTTGTTTTGAGTCAGTCTTTTCATACTGAGTCAGTCGGGTCTGTCTTGTTGTATCGAGTCAGTCCTGTTTTGTTAGAGTCAGGTGATTCCGGGGGTGTTACCTCGGACATCACTATCTTGTTTTGTGTTTGTCTTTTTGCTTTCTTTTGAGTCTGTTTCTGCCTTGGAGCCAGTTATGCCAACAGATTTGAATGGAACAGCAGTGATTTTCACACTCTTGTGTTTGCTTCTGCCGTGTCCCAGTTGTGCCAAAAGTTTGAATGAAGTGACAGTACTCTTCGCCTGCCTTTTTCTGTGCCTTTGAAGTCATTGTAATGACCTAAGTTTTTCAAAACATTGTGATAAAAACGAAGAGGAAGGAATTCCTTGGGTTTTACAAAACTTGATCAATTGAGAGAAAGAGAGGCATGTTAAGCCCTTAATGATCGAGATCATGCTTGTCAGTATGAGTACTGAGAAGGATCCTGGCTTGATCCAGATTGGTCCTACACTGTCTTCAGCGCGAGCGATTTGTCGTTTTCTTAAAAGATTTCAAAAAATTGTTTTGCGCGGTCCTGTGAAGACTTGTGTGGAATCGCTCTTGAGATTGTGCAGCTTAGGATCGCTCTCAGCCTCGAGATTCGACCCCTCACTTTCAAACCTTGAACCTGAGTTCAGAACGTTCAACGGTCAACCACAACGTGAGGCCTGTGTGGCCATTTTAGAGCAACCCTCGAACAAGAGGCACCAAAGTCAGATCAAGAAGATCAGATCAAAGGAAGCTTGTAAAGTTAGATCAGAAGCCCCCCCTCAAACTAGGGGCAAAAATGTCAGATATGCTCGAAGAGCCGAAGATGGATCCTTCAGTAAATCAACACAACAGCCACTCTCCTGGATACGGATGGCTTCAAAACCCTAAAACCATTTGGCATGGACTTGTTACACTTTTACCCTTTGAGAGGCTTGCTGGGCCGAAAACCCGGAAGGGCGAGCCAGGCAAAAGTTAGAGCAAAAAAAAAAAAAAAAAAAAAAAAAAAAGAAAAAAAATGCAAAAAAAAAAGAAGAGAAAAAGAAATAAAAAAAAAAATGAAAAGAAAAGAAGAACAAAGCTCGCAAGGTCGAAAACCCGCAACGGGCGCCTTGGCAAAAGTTAGAGCCTAAAAATGAGAGGTTAATACCCGAGTGTACCTTAACCCCGGAACTACGTAAGGCTTGATTCCCATCCTTGGGATACGTAGGCAACTTCATTCTGAAGTCCAGCCCTAAAACACTTCAAATTCGATCATGTCCATGTAATGGTTCTGATAATCTTTGCATTCTCTGTATCTGGGAGTTCGGTTGCAATCATCGCTCTGAGGACTGATTACAATGCACTACGGTGCTATTCAGACAAGGGGCAACTTTCCGTTGCCATTCAATGCACCGTGGTGTCATTCAAACAAGGGGCAACTTTCCTTTGCCATTCAATGCGCTGTGGTGCCGTTCAAACAAGGAGCAACTTTCCGTTGCCATGCAGCTCTCTTCGAGCAAGGGGGCAATTTTCCTCCAAATCCGAGATTGTGCGTCTCAAGAGTAGGTACCGTGCTTGTTAAGCATTGGCCGTTTGCAAAAATAGTTTTTGAGAATTTTTACTGAAGTTGACTAATTTTCTCGAAAATTGTTCCATCTTTTTCAAAAACTGGACCATTCTTGGACCCAAAATAGGAAAATTTTCTGTGCTCATAGCCTGACTTACATGATTTCAAATCAAAAATCGAACAAGTGTGTTGATCTAACTCTCATATTGGTCAAAACTATTTTCGTAGAAAACCAAAAAAAAAATGATCAAAATGATGAACTAGGAGCACAGTTGAGTCAGGTGTTCTGTCTATCCCCCGTCATCAACTACTCGCTAAGAAGGGCACCCTACTTGCCAAGAAGGGCACAACTGAAGTCAACAGCAAAAGGGCCGAAAAGCTCTCTTATCCTCCAAGCAACGAGGTATCGAGCCAAGTGCGAAGCACGAGTTGGAATGGATCATGATATTCCACATCCTCATCTGGACAAATCTGATCACGTCCAAACTCCCCAACAGAGCATCGTCAACCGATGTCAGCTGCAAATTTGCTACACGCCCAGTTGTAGCGCAGCCCCTCTATGGGAGAAGCTCACTGTTGTGAACAAGATTGAGAATCTGGTAGAATACCAGCGGCAAGAGTCCACAATTTCTAGTTTATCCATCAACCACCCAGGGGAGGGATTGAAAAATGAGAGATTGAAGAATAGACAGATGTGCGATGAGAGAAAAAGTGAGAAAAGGGCTTTTTCAGAAAAATAGAGCTTGAGGGCCGAGCGATGTGAAGATCACAAATGAGAGAGGGTGGGAAACAATACCCGGTGAAACAGGCTCCCTGTGCACGTCTGTGTGTCGTGTCTTTTGTTTTGTCTCGATTCTTGTCTTGAGTCGTTCCGAGCATGTCTCGATGTATTTAGGTTGTTTACCTTTTGTTTTTCGTTGTTGAGTCTTTTTCACTGTGTTCAGTCGTAGGCTCAATACCCGGTTAAGAACTCTTTTCTTAATTTCACAAATGATTTGTTGAGCGCTCAGAGTGCTGTGCCATTCTACACATTTGTGCAAAAGAAGGAATTTGTTCTTTCGAAAATCGCAGGGTTCAACCCAGGTCATGTGAGAACAGTAAAACTAGGACCTATCTGAAGCTACATGGGTTCCGGACTGTAAAGCAAAAGAAAAGAGGGAAAATCGAAGCATCTGAGTGTGTTTCACCTTCAGCAAATCCTGTGATTATACTCCGGATGTACCTCTTCAGGCCTTGTCATTACTCCGAAGTATGGGTGTGCCCCTACCTCAAGCTCAAGATCAGGTCTGCTTCAAGCCAGAATGGCAATCAAAGTGCTCCCTCAGAAAACCAATCCTTGTCAGGAAAGAAAGGTAGTAACTGCGTTTTGGAAGTATAAGCAAGAGTAACCCACTTTCAGCCCAAATTGTTTCTGCGGAATTTTCAATTCATGTCTTCGATGCGTAGCTCATCGTCAGTCGACATGCACGAGGTGTATCCTTTTGAAATATATATTGTGACCCTTCTGAGAGGTAAATCGGAGGTTGTGTTTGAATTGGTCTTGTTAAGGCTTTTATTCCTTTATTCGGCATTTTGTTCCAAATATGCGTTGTCACGCCCGTTCCACTTGCATTATGATGCACGTTCCAATTGCATTGTTATACACCCACTTCACTAGCATTGTTATGCTCATTCATTGCATTGATTTTGCACATCTATCTAGCATTGTCATGCTCATTACTTGCATTGTTATGCACCTTTTCACTTGCAATTATCATTCTTTCTCCTCGCGCGTACGACAGGTTAGACCTTCTCTGGTTACGAGCATTTGGAATACGTTTCAATGCTCACACCATTCCGAAACACCGGGATACGTCCCTATGTTTCTCTCTCTTTTCGAAACACCGGGATACGTCCCTATGTTTCTCTCTCATTCTGAAACATCGGGATACGTCCCTATGTTTCTCTCTCTTTTCGAAACACCGGGATACGTCCCTATGTTTCTCTCTCATTCTGAAACACCGGGATACGTCCCTATGTTTCTCTCTCTTTTCGAAACACCGGGATACGTCCCTATGTTTCTCTCTCATTCTGAAGCGCCGGGATACGTCCCTATGTTTCTCTCTCTTTCCGAAACACCGGGATACGTCCCTACGTTTCTCTCTCTTTCCGAAACACTGGGATACGTCCCTACGTTTCTCTCATTCCGAAACACCGGGATACGTCCCTACGTTTCTCTCTTTCCGAAACACCGGGATACGTCCCTACGTTTCTCTCTCTTTCCGAAACACCGGGATACGTCCCTATGTTTCTCCTCTCTTTTCGAAATACCGGGATACGTCCCTATGTTTCTTTCTCTTTTTCCGAAACTCCGGGATACGTCCTTATGTTTCTTCTCCTTCCGAAACACTAGGATACGTCCTTATGTTTCTCTCCCTTTTCCGAAACACCGGGATACGTCCCTACGTTTCTTTCTCCTTTTCTGAAACACCGGGATACGTCTCTATGTTTCTTCTCCTTGGTCGAAACCTTTGGGATACGTCCCTAACCTTTGGGATACGTCCCTAATCGTTGGGATACGTCCCTAATCCTTGGGATACGTCCCTAACCTTTGGGATACGTCCCTAACCTTTGGGATGCGTCCCTAATCCTTGGGATACGTCCCTAATCCTTGGGATGCGTCCCTAATCCTCGGGATACGTCCCTATGTCTCTCCCTCTACGGTTAAAAGCGTTCGGAATACGTTCCAATGCTCACACCATTCCGAAACACCAGGATATGTCCCTATGTTTCTCCCTGTCCCCTTTCCCCACACGATTTCAGTATGTTTGGAATTCATCTTAGGTTGCATTGTCATGCACACCTCTTCACTTGCATTGTCGCGCACATTCCACTTGTTTTTTTTGAATTATCAAACCGGCTTTGCGTAGCATATAAGTCCAATTACAAACCGGCTTCGCGAAAGCGTATAAGTCCAATGTTCAAACCGGCTTTGCGTAGCATATAAGTCCAATTACAAACCGGCTTCGCGAAAGCGTATAAGTCCAATTACAAGCCGGCTTCGCGTAGCATATAAGTCCAATTATCAAAGTTTTCTTGCATATCACTTGCATCCTGCCCCTGACCTACGCTGGTTTGATTCCTTGCAAAGGGATACGTAGGCAGCCTGCGGGCACAACCATTCATTCATTTGTATTTTGTTTGTTTGTCCAAGTCTTCGGCCTCATCAAAAATGGGTCGTCTCGGGGCTTTGATATTCACTCACGTCATTTCATGACTCATGAGTTCTGTCAAAGAGGGGCAACCGTAGACACCCCATTTTTGACCGCCCTTAAGACTTGGGCGTTACTGATGGTTTACTTGGTGGAGACAGGTGTGCAGGGGAAAGGTTCAGTTTCTTCGACAAGGAGAGAGGCAAATCCTTCAAAACACTTTGTTTAGGGGTTTGGAGTTGAAGAAGAGAGGAAAGGAGAGGAGAAAACTAGTCTGGGAGAAGTTCGGCATGAATCCGGGTAGAAGCGAGTCGAGCAGCCCTCGCTGAATCGGGCTTATCTGTCTGTGCACTTGGAGTTTAGCTATGAGGTCACCACCGTTGGAAAGCTTACTTTTGGGGCTTCATTTTGCACTCAAGAATCTCCTAGAGCCAAGTCCGGGTGGGGGAGATATGATCAGTTGAAGTTGGGCATCATCCCGGTTGGATCGAATCTGCGCGGCTTCACCAAAAAGGGCATAACTTTTTGCACAGGACGAATTTTAATGCAAGGTTTGCGCCATTGGAAAGATAACTTCCGGGGCTTCAATCTAGACAACCACCGGCCATTTTTGACCTTGGCAACACCTATCGGAAATCCATTTATCCGACCGGCAATTTATTGTGCCGGCCGGCACTTTATTGTGCTGACCGGCCATTTTTGCTGGCCGACGACCTTCCGGAGTATTCTACAGATTGAATGGATGCCAGCTGTGCCAGCTGGAATGCACAGACTCTGCTCCCCATGCACGTGTGTGACTGTTTTGCACCCTTTGCTCAAGGCTTCTTGAGGAAGCCTTGACCCCTTGTCTTGGCTTCCCCAAGAAGCTTACCAGCTGTCCTACCTTCTCCAATAAGCCTTGACCTCCCCTTAGCCCCCTTTGACCCTTTGTAGCTTGTCTTAGAAGCTTAGTCTTGCCTATATAAGGGGCCTCTCCTCTTCCATTAGGTTGGTTGGATGTTTTGAACAAAAAATCAGAGATATATAGATATATCTGATATATACATACATATATCCCTTCATCTCTCACTATATCTCTCCCATTCAACCATCAAACACCCTTGTTCTTGGGCCATTTCTTCATCAACTCATAGCACAAGGCATCCTTACTCCATTGCAGCAACTTGAGGCTGTTCTTCAGAGCTTAGGAGCACCTAAACTTGGTCCAAGAGGTGCTGGTTTGCTGGTCTTCAAGGGTGAGTCCTCCTCTTCCCTTTTCTAGTCTTTTCTTGCTTCATATCTAAGCCATAGTTTCTTGCATTTTTGGGATCCGACCCAAACTGTAAATCATCATATTTTGAGGTCCTCTTCATGTTTGATTGAGGACCTCTTGCTATTTGAGGACAGTAGCTAGCACTTCCTTCACTAGCCCTCTTTATGCCATAATTTTGCATAATATTTTTGGCTTGCGTGTGATCTGTTTTGAGACATGTTATAAACTGTGAAGTTGCTTCTTTTGAGCCCTTCTTCAACATTGAAGAAGGGCTCAACACTGTTGGGGTACTCCATGTGCTACTTGCTTTCAAATCCATGTGTTAGCCCCATTTTTGCATGCTTATTTAGCCCTATGTTTACCTACTGTTTGGCCATGCTTTGAACTATAAAAATGCTTGTTTTAGGGGCTGCCTTGCTTCTGTCTTTTCATCTCATGTTCAAACTATGCATGCATTGCATAGCTATAGGCCATTTCATGCGCCAAAATTCATGTTTCGAGACTCGTTCCACGCATCGGGTATCATTTCGCCTTATTTCGGGGCTGTTTTGCCCTCGTTTTGCTACTGATTTTTTTCATGTTTGCATATCATATTCTGTGTCTTTGCCATGTCTCATTAGAGTGGTATTTCGGTGCCTTAGGGTCGGTCTTCGGTTTACGTGCACGTGTGCACGCATTTCGAGGCGTCTCATTTTCATCTTATGGCCTCCTATGTGAGTGTGGCTGAGGTCCACTTGTATTGGTGTAAGCCCATCTTGCATTGTGTATGCCATGTTTCAAAGCGTTGCGCATGTTATGTTGTTAACATTGTGTATGCCATGTAGTTGCATAGCATGCTTGTATTCTTGTTTGCATACCTAGGTTGCATTGCATTGGCATGCATGCCTTGCCTCTTGATCATGTGATAGAGGTTGGGCTTTATATGTTTGTTTGGTTTGCATGACATTTGAAATCAAAGCGCATACTTGGTTTCTTGGACCATCACGCATCGAAATGCGCAATTGGTGGTCCGGGAATCAAGGAACATCCCCCTTTGAGTCAAAAGCATGATAAGGGATGTGTTGATGCACACATTTGCTTGGAATTTCATGCCATACACTGTCTGTCCTTTGTTGCTGTCAAAACTGTCTTCTGCAGGAAGTTTCTGCCGACCGGCAACATTCAGTGCCGACCGGCCATTTATTCAGTGCCGATAGCTTTATCTCCAGCCGATGGATATTGTACACGGCCGGTGGCCATCCCTCCCTGCCGATGATGTTCTGCAATGCTCATAGAAGGTTCTCTGGGACTTTGACAAGTTTTCAGAGAAGAAAAGGCAGTGAAAACAGAGGCAGTAGTGCTATGGCAGCGAGTTTCCGGGCGATATGGGTCAAGCATGCATCATTCGCGCATCCCGAGGCGGGGGCCGTGGCCACCTTCCCTTTGCATTTAATTTATTAATTAAATAGGAATTCTGTAATAATTAATTAAGTAGTTAGTTATTTATTCGGACTGTAATATTTATTCGGTCCCTCCGAGTGAGGGCGTACTTGTAATAAGTGTGGGTGCGTGTGTGTATGTCTTCCAACCCTCACTTCTTTCTCCCTTTTATTTACCTGCCTATGATGGTAAACTAGGGCATATTTAAATTAGCATAACAGTATGATAGCATGCGTGCATCCATACATTTGTCTTACATACACCAGGCTCGGCGCATCATGCTAACAGCATTAGCATTTCAAATCTAACTTGAATGCATGCTACCTGTGCATTTTCACATGTCATTCATAGACTAGCCGAGCCTACTCTAGTGACATTCCGTGTGCGTTGCATTAGGCATTTAAACATGGACTTGGATCATGCATTGATTGCTAACGAGTTCTTTGTTTTGGCACGGAATACGATGTAAGTATTTATGCTTTAGCATCCTTGCATGCATGTGAGTGTTGCCATGATAGCATGATTACCATGAGGCTAGTTGCTTACGTGATATTACTGCTTGAATGCCTGTGGATGGAGGTCGAATTGCTTAAATTGGGATAACACATTAAAACTGTAAATTTTAAAGCCCACTAGATAGTGGCAAAACCATCTTTTCTAAAAGCCCACTTGAGGGTGGCAAAACCTGCATTTTAGCCTACTTGCGAGTAGCAAACCATTTTCAAAACAAACATGAAATGTTTTGTTCCAATTTAGGCGATTTGGTCTATACTTGTTTACTGTGCGCATGACATAGTAATTCTAGGCTAACAATTGGAATAAGAGCACATAACGTTTTCAAAATTGGATATCATGGTTAGTAGAGGCCGGCCTTCGGACCGGGCGAAAGGGGGTGCTCATAGCTGACCTTCCCCGATCGTACCCAAGCTCCCGAGCCGAGACAACTCCGGTGATGACGGACATGTGGCCTTCGGCACCGAGTCAGGGTTTCCTAAATTTCTCCATTTAAAAAATATTTTGGTGGTGACTCTGTATCTGGCAAAGCAGTCCATGTTTGGCATTTCTTTTCAAAAAATCTGTTTCTCAAAATGATTTGCCGGATTTGGACTCTTTGGTTCAAGATTAAGAACCGTGACACAAAATCGCGAGTCCGAACTGTAGAGCGAGGTCCCCACGCGGGCGCGTCTACACCCTAATTTGCCTTGGTGTGTTCTACATCTATGCCCTCAATAAGATGTCTTAAACTAGGCCTAAGAATGCCTAGGATGAGATGAGGATGCAAAGATGTGATCAGAAAACAGTTTCAGGAGTTTTCAGAAAAACAGAGTCCCGCTCGAGCTCAGGTTTCCCCGCTCGAGCGGTCATGCAACGAAGGTACACGCTCAAGCGTCAAATATCCCGCTCGAGCGTACTGTAAAAGTACTGGATGGGTGAAATCTCCGCTCGACGGACGCTCGACGCCCGCTCGAGCTTGAGACACATGACTCTGCTCGAGCGCCCAATCCTCCGTTCGAGCGGACTGTAAAACAGTACAGAGATACTGGATGCTCAGATTCCCCGCTCGAGCGACACTAGCCCCCGCTCGAGCGGAAGTGCAGAATCTGGAAAACCCAGATTGCACCTCCAAGCTCAAACCAAGTTTTAACAACTCAAAACTCGACCTCTTGGGCTGAATTTCCAGAAAACATTTGTAAACACATAGAATAACATGGTTCAAAGCTCAATTTTGAGAAATCAAAGCCCATGGGTGTTTAATTCAAATCCAATTTCAAACCATTTTTCAAGAACAATCCTCAAACATGACATGCATGATCTTCAAATAACTTTCAAGCTTCAAAACATGCTCTAATGAGCCAATTGATTCACAAACATGATGAAAACATGGCCTACACTCAAAACATGGACATGCATGTGACGATTTCCCAAGAACTCAACTCAAAATCCAACAATACTAACATGCATGCATGAATTCTAACTCAAATCAACATATAAGGTTATTTCATGACTCAATCCACTAAATTTGACATGAATCATGTAAGAACAAGCTCAATGGCAACAATAAGAAGATGAGTTTCCTACCTTAGTCTTGTATTCAAGATTTAGGAGCTCAAATTAACAATCAACCTTCAATTAGCAAGCAAAACTCAAGATGGAATCCAATTTCTCTCACTCTCTCCCTCTCTTCTCTCTTGGTCGGCTATGGCAAGGAGAAAGGCTGAGCAAATGTGTTATGTGGTCAAGTGTAAGGCTCAAATATGTTATATTGAGTGGGCCACTAAGGGTTAGTTTGGTAATTAAGTCAAACTTAAGCAATTAACCTAATATTTAATCTAATTTAATCATACCTAATCAGTTTTCAGATAAATACACTATAAAATCACATTAATTCTAAGGATCATAGAACACTAATCAATTTCGGATTCGGTCGCCGATAAGGCCTTCAATTAGCAGGTTAACCACTAAAACATGAACAGATCAAGTAAACAATCAAACGGATAGAATACAGATTAACATACACACGCAGTCAATTCAGTTCCAATTTTCAGTCAGTCAGTTCAGTACTTTAATCAGTTCAGTTATCAGTCATAATCGGTTCAGTTTGACGGTAATCAATATTTATCGGTAAGCAATGGTGAGGGTTATTACAAGCTCACTGCTCATATATATATGTAGGTGTACAGGCACCAGACCGTGGTTAGAAGCGTCGGGGTAAGCTCCAGTTTTGTCAAGTCAACCACTGTGCCTCACTGCGAGATTCTGAGCCCGTCAAGTTATGGCTTAGGGGTGTTTTAGTTCCCCCTTCTGTCTCTGTAACCGTTTTGTTTACTGTACTGTACTATACTGTTTAATAGGGATTAGGTCCCTGAACTGAATGATTGTATATGTGTACATACTGTTTTGTCCGACTGTATATATATTTGAATGAAAGTCTTTTTGGCATACAGACTGTCACAGCTCATTGGACATTGTTTATTTATTGTATTGGCTTCTGCCAGGCCCCTATACTCTGTTTTACTGTATTACTGTTAAGCAGGCCTTCGATAATCTTGGATTACTGGCCGATTACGGTGCTAAACCCATAGGGGTAGGTTTGGGTCGTGACAAATAGCGGTAACCAATGGCCGGCAATTAAAGTTGACGACTAGCCAAAGTGTGAAAGAAGAGCCATTATAGTCTTCTTATGTCCCTTTTTGGGTTTTGTCAACAAATATCTAAGGTGACTTGATAATAATTTAAAATGTAGACAAATATCTAAGGTGACTTTTTTGGGTGAATAATTGTGGGGAAGTGGTTTGGAAATACTCTTCAGATCCTGGAGAACGCTCGTGATCCTATTCTGGTCACCTGAAAATGAATAAACACTCTGGTCGGGGGTGCCGGAATTAGCACTCCGACGGACAAGTCAGAATCCACACTCAAGAATGCTTGTATTCTAAATTAAGCACAACAATTCTCACATACCTTTCTTAATCTGTTGTTCCTTTATTTATACTTGTTTCCTGGGCCTCGTGACCAGGCCCACTTGTCACTCATTATCCTCTTATTTACTCGGCTCCATAGTTCAGTATCTATTCGGCCTATCTATTATATTCGGCATCCTTATCGTGCAGGATAGAGCAGTGTAATATCTGTCTTCTATAATACGCTTCTGATTATTCCAATTATCCGGCTCCCACAATTGCCCTCCAAACACCTCGCTAGCATCAGTTAGTCGGCGTGTTTGGCTAGAAGTCAAAAATTCGGCGGTTAATCCTCTTCCCGATGCGTATCAGAATGCGTATGTATTTTTTGGTCACTGTGACGCTTTCCCGCCCCATTCGTGCTTCTCTCGCATTTATTACGATTTGAAACTTAAGTTCCTTCGAAAACATACTTTTTCAAATATTTGAACCTCCTGGACTGCCAGTCGGTATCTCTTCTTCGACGTGTTTTCTGCAACTCCTATCTGTTCTCTCCTTGTCTCCTTTGCCTTTCGTAAGTTTTCTTCTCTTCTCCTTGCAATCCTGTTTTCCGCTTTTATTTTTGATTTAGAATATCCTTGAGTCCTTACTAGAATGGCTAAGCATTTGAAAGACCTCCTTTCCGATGGTCGAATTTCTAGGTTCCGAAGATATTTTTCTATCCTTTAGGATGTCCATTTTTCACTAGTAACGGACAATACCCTTGATATGGAGAGGAACGACCAAAACACAATCGTCTTCCCTCTCCTGTCTATTGTGGAGGGCGGAGTTCGCTTTCCTCTACACCTATTTCTTAGGGCCGTCCTCCGTTATTGGAGTCTGATTCCTTCGCAACCCAATGTGAATATTTTTCGAATCGTAATGGAAATCGTAGAGTTGAACCGACGTCTCAGGATCAACCTTGGCATTCCGGCGATTCGGCACTGCTATGCTTTAGCCAAATCCTCCGGTCGGCTCGGGCGCTACTTTCTCAGGGCCAAGGACACTGACCATCACTTGATAACAATGTTTGCCAGCTCTAGCAAACGAGTTGACGATGTAATGGTCAATGTCCGAGGCAACTGGGAGTTCGGCGAAGGCGAAGATCGCTTAGACCCTATTCGCAGACGGAGGGGTGAACCAGGTTGCCGTGTAACTCCTTGTTTGTTGATTTATCTTTTATGCTGCTTTTTCTCCAAACCTTACCCTTTGTTCTTGCAGGCAATAGGTTGAAGAGGATTTTGACCTCGGCTGAGACGTAGTCCTTGTGGAAATTAAAACTGAACTAAAGTACTTTGGCCGTCCAAACGTACAGAAGCAAAGAAGGGCTACCCATATTCTCCTGCGGTACGAGCCTACCTACACTACGTTCTCAGTCGCGGACGACATCCCGATCCCAACCGGCAAGCAACACCTTACGGCTCTTATCTTCTCCAGTTTCAAGATCCTTAGGCAAATTGGTCTCGAAGCTTTTGATTCGGAGCAAGGCTTAGAGCCTGTTGTCGAGGTAGATGCTGAATTAACGAGGGAGTTCGCCGTCGAGGCTGGAGAGGTCGACGAAGCTCTGAAATCAGCGTTTGAGGCAGCCGGTCTTAACCAGCCTAACTCACCGTCCACTTCGGGTCGGGTGGAGTTTTCCTTCAGAGATATTTTTACAAACTTAGGAGACCTTCCCGGCACTTTTTCAGAAGGCATGGCTGGGGAGAATCTCACGCAGATGGCGAGAAAGAGAAATACCGAGCGAATGGTCGCTCGAAAGAAAGTCGAGGCTGCTCGTTCTGAGCCTACCCCGGTTGAATCTTTACAACCAGTTACTGGAGAAGAAACGGCGCAAGTTGTTGTGGCCAAGACGGAGGGGGCTGAACAGTAAGTTACGGAAGAACGGCTGGTTTCAGAAGAGCGGGGTGAAAAACGTTCCACTGAGGGAAAGGCCGGCTCAAAGGATAGCCCTACTGACAAACGGCCTCGCTTAGAGGAGTCCGACGTGGTTGTCCCCTTCGTTGTTCAACCAAAGATCAAAGACACGCCAATCTCTTCTGACACATCTGCCATGAAGAATCCAGCCGTGGCACTGAGCTTGGCCGCCTTGGTTTCGCTACCGGCTGACAAGGCCACCTTTCGAGAAGAGCCGGATTTGGTAGCTATAGTGTTCACTGCCCAGTCGGCCCTTCTGGTATGTATACGATACTTTTCTTTTTTGCTCGTTTGGTTTGGTTTGCATACAATGTTGCTTGATGTGGTGATCCAAACTTGTTTTACAGACGGTTGGAAGGATAGCCGAACTAGGCCGCCGATAGTGTGATACCATTGAAAGAATTGGCCGCTTAAAGTTTGAAGCTGAAGGTGAAAGAAGCAGGGCCGAGTTTGAGGCGATGAGGGCCGCAATGGAAAGTGCTCGAGCTGAAGCTGAAAATGAGAGGGTTCGGACTGTTGACCAGCTCAGATCCGAAGCCGAGGATAGGGCAAACGCGAGCGAGGAGTCGCTCAAGTTAGCCTAGGAGGCGCTTTCCAAGGCAGAGGCCGAGTTAGAAGAATTGAAGGCGGCCAAGGAAAAAGCCAAATCTGTAGCTTCTACAGTGCTAGAAGCTAGGAAGAGCGCCGCCTTGATGGAATACGCAGATAAGGTCCCCAAATTCGAGAATCGGGGATTCAAACATGGGTGGCTCAAAGCCCTTGCTACCGCTGGAGTTACATTCGCCTTGCCAATTCCATACGAGCAAGTGGACGTCGAGCCACTTGAGTCTGATCCCGAGGATTGATCTGGGAGACATTCTAGTTTTATTAGGTATCTTTAATTTCAATGTACGTTTTTGTTTAATTACTATCTGCACTCAATTTATTAATGAAAATTTTCTTCTCGTTTCACTGTTACTTGTACGCAGTTTTTGATATTAATGAAGGGTTTTGCCTTCCACTACTTTGGATAATAGTGTAATCTTGGCCATTATATTAGTTCAATTTCAATTTATCCGAACAAGTAAATCGACTCTTGGTGCCGAATAGGACTAGTAAATCGATTCATGAAGCAGCTCTCAAGCCTAATAGACTGATGAATCTGCCCTTGTCCCAGCTGGTTCATGAACATTAAACGCTGAATCACATAATATTGATTAGTCGATTCATGAAGCGGCTACGGCACTCAAGCCGAATAGATTGATGAATCTGCCCTTACCTCAGTTGGTTCATGAATTTCAACGCCGAATCACACAATATTGATGAGTCAATTCATGAAGCGGCTGCGGCACTCAGGCCGAATAGATTGATGAATTTGCCCTTGCCCCAGCTGGTTCATGAATTTTAAACACCGAATCACACAATATTGATGAGTTAATTCATGAAGCGGCTGTGGCACTCAGGCCGAATAGATTGATGAATCTGCCCTTGCCCCAACTGGTTCATGAATTTCAAACGCCGAATCACACAATATTGATGAGTCGATTCGTGAAGCGATTGCGGCATTCACGCTGAATAGATTGATGAATCTGTCCTTGCCCCAGCTGCTTCATGAATTTGCCCTTACGGAAGTTAAGACTGCCTAAATCAGTATTTGATGGGGGCAGGACTCGGTCGGCGTCAGGCTGTTGAGTTTTCGATATTAATGAGATTGCCTTGGAGGCGCTGCCCTCGTAGGGAATCAATGAATGAAGATCCTATTTAAGTGCTCAGTGAGCAACTCAGTCCAGGTATTTGACGAAGGATAAATAAGCGTGAATGTTGAATAGACTTTTCTTTAACAACAAAGAGGAAGTGAGGACGCTAGCTGAACTGGGAGGAGACATGAATCGAAGTGGCGAACCTTCGCGTTCAGGATGTAGGATTTCGAGGGATCGGGAGAGACGTCAATCTCCTCGTCGTCGAAGTAGGTCACCCAAGAGGGACAAGGAGCCACAGGGCAAATCCCCGCAACCCCATTCTAGAAGGGAGCCCGGTGAGAACCTACGCCCATTGAGTTTTGCAGTCTTCGTGGGGAATAGACCCATGACAGATGCGGACTCGATCGTTCGAGATTCAAATGTAGCAGTCGAATTTGCTCGACAATTTTTCCTCCCGAGGTCCAGCAGTCAATGGTAGGTCGACAGGACTTTGAAGTGTTTCGTGAAGGCATTCACGGTGCGATAAAGGACCTCTATACCTCCTACGAAATCGGCATGCGTCTCCGTACATCCCGCCGAGAAATAGAGAAGAGGGATGAACGCATCCGAAGTTTGGAGGCTCGCGCGGAAGCGGCTAAGCATGAGCTAAGGAAGGTCAAGGCCGTTCAGGCACAACCCGTCGGATAGGCTAACCCAATCATGGAATAAAGGGTCACTTAGCGGCTTATCAGTACCGCGCTCGCCGATCGTGATACGGCGAGCATGTTCACGATGGAATCCGTGAAGGGGAGGGCCTATGAAAAAGGCTTCCACGATGGCCAGAAAGTAGGGATACAGAAGACCAAGGAAAAGCTCGCCGAGGAAGTTTGCCGATGCGAAAATCATGGATTTAAGCATGGTTGGATTAAGGCGCTTCAGGCCAACAAAGCTCTCCGAGCAGTGGGGGTCGATTCAACATTGCCACTGTACCAACGTAACCATTTTTCGTTTTCCGCCTTTGAAGTCGAGCAGAGTAAGGATGAGGGCGACGCCGTATAAAAATATTCAATGTAACGTTCGAACATAGATCGCATTCATAACTATTTAATTATTTCCTGATTGAATAAAACGTTTTATTTTAAATGTTTCATTGTAATTTTCATTCGGCACATACGTGTTTGCATGCGTTTCATTGTATAAACATTAACCGGCTCAAATCAACTAGGCGTTTTAATTCCGAACAGTTATATACCGGCTTGTCATGAGCATTCTTCACTAAATATATTTTTGGCGTGTCACGCAAGGTCAATTGCGCCGATGAGCTTCCGAATTCGGAGGCTTAACCAGCCCAAAGGTGTCATGCACCAGGGGCTCCGAATCTGAAGACAATCAGCCCATCTATAATTGCTGTTTATATAATTAGGCCATTTTAGCCAAAGATTGATACATGGAGTGGCTGTGGCCAATATCGCTCGGCGTCCGTCTTTTGGAGTTTAATGTTAATGAAATCGCCTCAGGGCCACTACAAGGATTTTAGAAATAAATCGCCTCGGACTTTTCGCTCCAGTGACTTCGCTTACTGTGCTCAGACTCGATTTAAAACGATTTTGTTACGTGGAGTTAGATAAGTGTGAATGTCGAATGGAGTTTTTCTTCAGCAATAAAGGAGAAGCTCAGACTCTGGCTGAGCTTGACATTGCAATGAATCGCAGCAGAGAACCCACTCGCGCGGGAGGTAGGACGTTCAAAAAATGAAAAAAACGTCAGCTTCTAAGTCGTCAAAACAGATCACCTCGAAGGGAAAAACAGCAATGGCGAAGTTCTCCGCAATCGCGACCGAGAAATGAGGCCGACGTAGCGCCGCGACCGTTGAGCATTACTGTTTTCATGGAAAATTCCTTTCTTGTCATGGAACTTGGCCTTGACGTTGTCTATGGCGTCAAAGGTCCCCGCCTCAAAGGTGATTATATCGTCGTTGTGAATTGTGGATTCAAGCGCGGTCAGATCAAAGCATTTCAAGTTGCGGGTGCTCTCTGATCAACGAGCGTTGATTCGGGGCTGCCGCTTGTACCAACGCGACGCCGTATGAGAATAGACATTGTAATGCTTTGAACGCAGATTGCGTTTTTTGTAATTACTGTTGATCGAATAAAATATTTCATTCAAAAAGTTTATCTCATTCTGAATTTTTGTATACTGAATTAAGCATCTTATTTTGAATGCTGGAACGTTTTGTCTTGTTCATGCGGTTGTACTGGTTCAACCTACATATCCCTGCTTCGATGTGTAAATGTTTTCATTTTGGAGGGCGCTCCGAATTCGGAATATTACTCAGCCCTTAAGCATCGCTTGGTGGCACTATTTGGACAGCCGAATTTGGAGGTTTTATCGGCCTGAAGACGTCGTGCGCCGATGGGGCTCCGAATCCGGAGACTTTATTTGGCCAATCGTGACATCCACGAAGGGCGCTCCGAATCCGGAGGCTTTATCGGCCCAAAGACGTCATGCGCCGCTGGGGCTTCGAATCCGGAGACTTTATCGGCCCAAAGACGTCATGCGCCGATGGAGCTTTGAATCCGGAGACTTTATTTGGCCAATCGTGACATCCACGAAGGGCGCTCCAAATCCAGAGGCTTTATCAGCCCAAAGACGTCATTCGCCGATGGGGCTCCGAATCCGGAGGCTTTATTTGGCCAATCGTGACATCCACAAAGGGCGCTCCGAATTCGGAGGCTTTATTGGCCCAAAGACGTCATGCGCTGATGGGGCTCCGAATCCGAAGACTTTTTTTGGCCAATCGTGACATCCACGAAGGGCGCTCCGAATCCGGAGACTTTATTTGGTCAATCGTGACATCCACGAAAGGCGCTCCGAATCCGGAGGCTTTATCGGCCCAAAGACGCCATGCGCCAATAGGGCTCCGAATTCGGAGGCTTTATTTTGCCAATCGTGACATCCACGAAGGGCACTCTGAATCCGGAGGCTTTATCAGTCCAAAG
Source organism: Camellia sinensis (assembly GCF_055761805.1). Classification (NCBI taxonomy): domain Eukaryota; kingdom Viridiplantae; phylum Streptophyta; class Magnoliopsida; order Ericales; family Theaceae; genus Camellia; species Camellia sinensis. Next base: position 176,247,016 of record NC_138967.1, read on the forward strand.
ACGTCATGCGCCGATGGGGCTCCGAATCCGGAGGCTTTATTTGGCCAATCGTGACATCCACGAAGGGTGCTCCGAATCCGGAGGCTTTAACGGCCTAAAGACGTCATGCGTCGATGGGGCTCCGAATCCAGAGGCTTTATTTGGCCAATCGTGACATCCACGAAGGGTGCTCCGAATCCGGAGGCTTTATTTGGCCAATCGTGACATCCACGAAGAGTGCTCCGAATCCGGAGGCTTTATCGGCCCAAAGACGTCATGCGTCGATGGGGCTCTGAATCCGGAGACTTGTTTTGGCCAATCGTGACATCCACGAAGGGCGCTCCAAATCCAGAGGCTTTATCGGCCCAAAGACGTCATGCGCCGATGGGGCTCCGAATCTGGAGACTTTATTTTGCCAATCGTGGCATCCACGAAGGACGCTTCGAATCCGGAGGCTTTATCGGCCCAAAGACGTCATGCGCCGATGGTGTTCCGAATCTGGAGACTTTATTTAGCCAATTGTGACATCCACGAATGGCACTCTGAATCCGGAGGCTTTATTGGCCCAAAGACGTCATGCGCCAATAGGGCTTCGAATTCGGAGGCTTTATTTTGCCAATCGTGACATCCACAAAGGGCGCTCCAAATCCGAAGGCTTTATCGGCCCAAAAATGTCATGCGCTGATGGGGCTCCGAATCCGGAGACTTTATTTGGCCAATCGTGATATCCACGAAGGGCGCTCCGAATCCGGAGGCTTTATCGGCCCAAAGACGTCATGCGCTGATGGGGCTCCGAATCCGAAGACTTTATTTGGCCAATCGTGACATCCGCGAAGGGCGCTCCGAATCTGGAGGCTTTATCGGCCCAAAGACGTCATGCGCCAATGAGGCTCCGAATCCGGAGGCTTTATTTTGCCAATCGTGACATCCACGAAGGGCGCTCCGAATCCGGAAGCTTTATCAGCCCAAAGACGTCATGCGCTGATGGGGCTCCAAATCCGGAGACTTTATTTGGAACACTTTTGAACTAGATTGCATAGTGAGTAAACGGGAATCTTTGCCCTACAGAAGTGGAAAGTGTACATGGTGAGCCATTCAGAACCAAAATCATTCCGCACAGGTCAGGTTTAATGATAGAATTTGCCCAAGTGCGTTAGGAGCAAGGCCGTGTGCCTAATTTTCCATCAACTGGCCTCCTATCATCCGGAAATACCTTCAGAAGTAACTTTCCCGGCGTGTAGCGGCGCAGCTGGACGCGTTAAACATACGTCTTGGGAAGCTGCTGCTGGTATCGCCTAGAGCTTCCATGGCTTTTCGTCAGGGAGCCGTCCGACATCGTCGAGACTGTCTCGATTCGACACTTTAGTGGAGTTGACCTGCGTCTCCGTTGGTATCTTTCCAGGAAGGAGATGGCATGCTTGTGTGGATTGCCGGGAACCACGAATTTGCTCAACGCCGTGTTCGATCGGGAAGCGTAGCAGCTGATGATAGGTGCTTCGCACGGCCTGAATAGTATGCAACCAAATTCGCCCCATGATGAGGTTATACGATGAAGGGAGCTTGACGACCAAGAATTCCACATTCACTGTTTGGGAGCCCGCCCGAACGGGTAACGTGATTTTCCCCAACGGGTACTCTGGATTTGCGTTGAAGCCGAATAATGGATGAGGAACCGGAGACAGGTCTAATTTGTTGAAGCCGAGTTTGATGAAGGTCTCGTAATACATGACCTCCGAAGTGCTCCCCTGGTCTATGAGGACACATTCAACGGTAAATCGGTTCACGTGTAGTTCAATGACCAATAGATCAATATGGGGGAGCGTTATGCCGATAAGATCGGAATCGTTGAAGGTAATGCTCGGAGCTTCGTGGGGCTATTTCGTTTGTGTGCGTTGCTTCTGGGGGGCTGAATGAATTGCGTGTATGGTACGTGGCGTTGGAAGGCTGTATATCATATGTATAACGCCGAAGGGAGGTGACTCATGCCTAAGGGCGACAGTTTTTATTGTGCTCTTCTGGACGTGTTGCTGGAGCTGACCATCTTGCACCAATTCCTCAAGGTGGTCTTTCAAGGCATAGCAACTGTCCGTATCATGGCCGTGATCTTTGTGATATTCACAACGCCTGTCCCGCATTCTCGTGTCAGGAGGTCCCACCATCTTGGACGGCCATTTGAAGAATGGAAGATGTTGGATTTTGGACATAATCGAGCTGATTGGCTCTGACAGCTCTGTATATTTCCTGTCGGCATGCTTTGTGCGCCTGCTATCGACCTGCAGTTGCTCATTTGCTTGGTATGAGCATTGATCACTGGATCGGCGAGAATCTCGTCTCTTGTCTCGTTTAGCCCGCTGTCGTGGTTCAGGGCTCTGAGGTGGTGCGGAACTTATCGGCTGAGCGATTTCGAGAGGGGCCGTTTTGTTGGCCACATGTCCGGCTTTAACCCGCAAGGTGTCATCTTCCACTTTGCAGTATTCATCTACTTTCTTCATCAATCCCCAAACTGTTTTGGGGGGTCTTCTAGTCAAAGAACTGAGGAGGGCACTATCTGGGTGTAATCCCATTTTGAAGGCGGTGATGGCCATGGAGTCGTTGCAAGCGTCATCAACAAAATTAAAGCATTCCCAATATCGCACCGAATATGCTCTTAGTGTTTCTCCTGGTAGGATTTGCATTGTCTAGAGAGAGTCAGCTTGCTTCGACTGGACTTTGTTGGTGATGAATCTGGCCCTGAAGGATTTCTGTAGTTAGTGGAAGGTTTTGATCGAAGCCGGCTCCAATTTATAATACCACCTGACCGCCAATGGTCCCAAACTGCTAGGAAATATTCGGCACATGAGGGCCTCGTCGTCTGCATGCAATGTCATGGCCTGCTTGTAGTGGCGGATGTGGTCGGTGAGGTCAGATTTTCCGTCGTACAAGGTGAATGATAGTGCTTTGAATTTCTTGGGTAGTGCAGCCTTTGCAATCTGTCGTACGAAGGGATCGTGTTGGTCTTCGTCCGAACTGTTCCTTCTTCGCTTATGCATTGTACGGGGACTTTCTTCGGAAGAACTGGTGGTTTCATGTCGTCCCTTCTTCCTAGGCTCCGGGGATAATGAGTCGGAGTCGCTATCAGTGTCTTGTCGTGCTCGAGGTTGTCGACCACTTGCCTTCGGAGATCGTTCCGGATTTATGCGCGCAGCTTGCTTGGACTTCGCCATTTCCAAGGCCAAATCTTCACGAAGATGTTTGTTTTCAGCGATCATGTTCTCCAACCTCTGTTCATTTTGCTTTGCTTGTTCCATGATCGCCTGTATTGTCTCGTGCTCCGAAGTCGAGGGTGAGGCGAAATTCAAGGCACGTCTTGCGGCGATAGTCTCTGTTCCAAGCAAGTTTGTTGGAGTGGTTTCATCTTGCGGTATAGGGTCGACAGTGACTGTTGAAGGATCTTCTGTCACGCTCACCATGGATGTGCTTGAGTATTCCCACAGACGGTGCCAATTGTGGAGAAGTGGTTTGGAAATACTCTTTAGATCCTGGAGAATGCTCGTGATCTTCTTCTGGTCACCTGAAAATGAATAAACACTCCGGTCAGGGGTGCCGGAATTAACACTCTGACGGACAAGTCAGAATCCACACTCAAGAATGCTTGTATTCTAAGTTAAGCACAACAATTCTCACATACCTTTCTTAATCTGTTGTTCCTTTATTTATACTTGTTTCCTGGGCCTCGTGACCAGGCCCACTTGTCACTCCTTATCCTCTTATTTACTCGGCTCCATAGTTCAGTATCTATTCAGCTTATCTATTATATTTGGCATCCTTATCGTGCAGGATAGAGCCGTGTAATATCTGTCTTCTATAGTACGCTTCTGATTATTCCAATTGTCCGGCTCCCACAAATATCTAAGGTGACTTGATAATAAATTTAACATATTTGTACATGAAATTACATATAATAGATAATATATAATCAATTTAAACATTGTTAATCAATTTTTTTAGGACATATTTTTTGGCCTTTGAGGTGATGAGATTGGATTAATAATTTCGTGAGTTCCACCAAACCCATGTTTGGTTGTGCCACATATTAAGGGATTTTGAATTTCACGAGACTATTAATCCTACTTGGGGATAGGATTAGCACTCTAATGGAGGAGGTGGGATCGCTAATCCAATCCCCTTATATTGAAGCAAAATGTCTATTTTGCCCTCTATTTATCAAATACAATAAAAAAAAAAGATTATGTAATAAAGATTTTTACATAATTTTATAAATTTAATCTCAACCAATTAATACTACTAGATTATCCATCAAACCAACCGATTTTATCTTACATATCTAACTTAATACTACAATATTATTAATCTTCTCACTCAGTTACCATATTTATAATCCCATCCAACTAAATCCGACACTAGTTAACCAAATCCATTTTTTTTTTGTATAAACTAAAAATTCCTATAAATTCCTAATTTTCAAAGTTCCATGTTTTTGTTATTATTATTTTTGGTTTCTTCCATTTGCATTTTTGTCCATAAATTTTCAATCTAGAGAGACACCTGTAATTCTCAGAATCGACCGACAGGCTTTTCTACTTTCCAAAAGAATCGAGAGAGCTTCTCTCTCATACAACTCCTGATTCCTGAACCAGCAACCCCGAGAGAGAGAGAGAGAGATGGCAGACCGTTTCTTTCCCAACGAAATGCCTGATTTCATCCCAGAAACACCCGAATCATCAGCCTCCGAAAGATCCGAAGATTCGCTCACCAAGCTTGTCTCTCTTCCTTACAAGACACTCGCTGAAAGACTCAATCGAGCAGCTCTGGACCTAAAACAAACTGTTAGCATCATTTCAACGCAAAAAAAAAAAAAAAAAAAAACCCCATTTGATACTTTATTTGCACAGAGCTTTGTGTTGCCCATTTTGTGTTTGTTGATTTGACCCAAAGAAATGCCCACCAAGTGTTTGTGTTTGTGTTTGTGTTTTTGGATTTGGATTTGGTTCTTTCAGGTTGTGAAGGAGACATGGGGGAGCAGTGGGAGACGCGTACATGACGACTGTATTCTCTACACTGGGGTTCTTGGAACTGCTTTCTTGCTCTTCAAAGCTTACCAAATTAGTAACAACAAAGATGATCTTAATCTCTGCTCTCAGATTGTTAAGGCCTGTCACACTGCATCTCGCAGTTCTGGGTATCTCTCTCTCTCTCTCTCCAAAAATTGTGTGATTTATTTATTAAAATGAGTAAATTGGCTCAAATTGATTAGAATTGTGCACCCAATATTGAAACTACTCTTAACTTACGCTTTAAATGAAATAACCCACTTAACTGAACTAGGTGGTGGTTTAGTTATGTGGGAGTTCGCTGAAGTGGTCAAACCATTCATTGGAAATTAACAACTTAGCTTTACTTGGCTTGTCATTGTAATTGTGGGTTTGATTATTCTATGCACTCATTTGCAGGCTATGTCAAACTTAATGAGTATTGATAATTAAAACTCAGCCCAAATAGGACTGTCATGTGATATGTGATAGTGCTTAAAATGGATGATATTATGTGCTGGCTCAGTAGTTGTAGAACTGCCGTTGAAAGATTGATTTAGCTTAAATAGGTTTGTCTTATGTGATTTGTGGGATGGCAGGTGCGTGACATTTATCTGCGGCCAGGCTGGTGTATGTGCTCTTGGTGCTGTTGTGGCAAAGCACAGTGGTGATGAACGACTGTGCGATCAGTATTTAACCAAATTTAAAGAGGTTATTGATTGTTTTTGTTAGTTCCATCACCATTTAATGTGTTTGTCACTTGGTATATTATTGTGTATTCTTTTCTGCTTTTGGGTGCAGATTAAACTTCCTAAAGATCTTCCAAATGAATTACTATATGGGAGAGCAGGGTTCTTATGGGCATGCTCATTCTTAAATAAGAATATAGGAAAAGATACCATATCTTCTTCCCGCACAGTAAGCCTTTGTGAAAACTTTGATGTCATTTGGGCTCCCTTTGTCTTGAATAAGATAGTTGAATCAACTATTTATATATATATTTGCAGAGACCTGTTGTGGATGAAATTATCAAGTCTGGTAGAAGATTGGCAAATAAGGGAAGATGCCCGTTGATGTATGAATGGCATGGGAAGAAGTACTGGGGAGCTGCCCATGGATTAGCTGGGATTATGCATGTTTTGATGGACATGGAACTGAAGCCTGATGAGGTGGAGGATGTCAAGGGTACATTACGCTATATGATCAAAAATCGCTTCCCTAGTGGCAACTATCCTTCAAGTGAAGGAAGTGGATCAGACCATCTTGTACATTGGTGCCATGGTACTCCTGGAGTTGCTCTTACCCTTGTGAAAGCAGCTGAGGTAAAGTGCATTGGTGTTGTTATTTTCAAATTTCAGTGTAAATTAAAACAACATACTCATTGCAGAGAATTGGTATTATTTCCACGAGCACTTGTTGGGTTTGCATTACACTGAGGAAAATGAATTAAGAACACAACACCTATTTGATGTCCAAAAACAAATTTGTATTTTGTTGTGAATTACTATTGTGGAGATGCATCTTACAATCAGCTTTAAGAGCGAACATTCTTAGCACATATGGAAAATTACTTACTTGATTTTAAGAGAGAAAATTCTTGAGATTTCTGCCTGTTCTGCTTTCAAGTATTATTTAAATATTGTCAGGTTTTTGGAGATGAGGAGTTCCTCAAGGCAGCCGTAGATGCAGGGGAGGTGGTATGGAACCGGGGATTGCTTAAACGAGTTGGGATTTGTCACGGCATCAGTGGGAATACCTATGTGTTTCTTGCACTTTACCGATTAACTGGCAAAGTAGAGTTCTTGTACAGGGCCAAAGCTTTTGCTTGCTTTCATCTTGATAAATCTCAAAGGCTTATATCAGAGGGCAAAATGCACGGAGGCGATCGACCCTATTCACTGTTTGAAGGCATTGGAGGGATGGCTTATTTGTTTCTCGACATGACTGTTCCATCTGAGGCTCGGTTTCCCGCTTATGAGCTTTAATTTACATGATATAAACTAAAGGTATGCCTATCACTTGTGCATGAAGACTTGAATGTTTTGTCTATATATACAAGAAAATCAATGTCTATGATAGTTTTGTGTTGACAATTAGGTTCTATTCTTTTCTTTTGAGTTGAGCTTGAAAATATTGAGTTATGATGGTGACCCCCACCCCCCCCCCCCCCCCCCCCGCGCGCGCGCGCGCGTATGTTTCCTAACCATCGTGTGCCAACATGTTCATCATTCATTTTCTCCATATGCTGAAACTAACCAAATAAATTGCTAGAAGAAAACAAGGCGACTGATTTTATTGTCCACACTGGCTTATACTGAGGCACAGCAACATAACTAAATTCTACACTCACAACAGGATCCCGATACTCAGTGAAGTCCTCTACCTCCACGAGATTAGTCTGATTTTAAGAATCTCATCTCGAAGCCGCCATTTATGCCAAACCAACAAGTTTCTCACTAAGTTCCCATACTTTACAAGCTTTCTCCACATCACTGGCTTCTTGAGACAGCTGGTTCTCAAAGTTGGCTGAGTCCTTGTTCCAGCTCCAGTAGACACCGGACTTTGTCAAAGTCGGATCACTCACAACCTGAATCAGAAATCGACAACTTGAATTGAATGCAGAACATACACAAGAACACATGCACTTAAAAGAAATCTTAGCCCAACAATGTTTTCCGTGCATTTTCTTTGTTTTGTTTATGTGCACCTAGGTTTATGATTTTACCTGAGCAAGTCGCTTTCCGGATTCTTCTTCGGATACAAAACCCTTTGTGATGTACTTCTGGAATGGAGGGAAGAGGATCCGGAACAAGGGGATGTGTTCCCTGAACAAGCCTGTGGTGGCAATGCAACCCGGGTAAAGAGAAGCGAATGTGATCCCGGTTTCCTCGTGGTAGCGACGGTGGAACTCTTGCATGGTGAGCATGTTGCAGACCTTGCTGTCTTTGTATGCCTTGGCGCCATCGAATTCGCCACCGTCGACCATTGCCGAGCTGTTCAGGCCATTCAAACCCCCAACAAGCCCCCTCATGTCCCCTAGGTAGGCCTTTGGAGGCACATTTCCAGCCAGGGTGTTTGTGTTACCTGTTAAATGTGGTAAGAGCAACACTGCATTTAGTACATCACAAGTGACATGAAAGTGTTCATTAGCCATTCACAAATTTAGTATGATAGAGACACAAAGTATGGTTCTAAATCGCCGTATCAGAAGGTGTAGTGGCGGTAACGATCGCAGACGGATAATCCGATTGGGTATAAAATTGTCCTGCGTACCGCATTTAAACAGCCTGTTTCACCCTAATTTTTCTAAGTACCTGTAATCGAACCGACAATGATGAGTCTTTTTGACGGATAATCGGATTGCTTCAAGTCCTCCATCATCAACCTTGACAAAAGAAAGTGTCCAAGATGATTAGTCCCAACACTAAGCTCAAACCCATCAGCAGTAAAAGTAGGCTCCTTGGCAGTAGGCAGATACACAGCTGCATTGCAGACCAGCACATCGAGAGGCCGCCCCGATCGCCTGAAGTTGTCAACAAACTGCCTGACACTGTCAAGCGACGCTAGGTCCAAATGCATGACGGTGTAATTGTCCTTGGCAATGCCGGCTGACTTGGCTGCTCTCTCGGCTTTCAGGAAGTCCCTGCAGGCCATGATAACATGCCATTTGCCGGTTTCAGCTAGGGCTTTGGCGGTGGCGAGGCCTAAGCCGGAGGATGCTCCTGTGATCACGACACTGCCCCTTTGCAGCGTTTTTTTGGCCTCGGGGGTGGATACGTTGATTGCTGGAGTTGTAGCCACTGCTTGAATTGCAAGGTTTCTTTGGTTGCAGTCCCTCTGTGATCAAAACCAATTTGAATCATTCACCAAAACACAGATTTCAAATGAGAAACTAAACCAGACAAGCTGGGAACTCAAACTGAAGACCTCAATAATTGAGGTAGTTTGATCACATTGCGTTTTTTTTTTCTTTTTTTGGTTTGCATGAAATAGAAAATAAATTTTTATTTTAAAAAATAAAATAAGAAAAAAACACTTGAGTGTACACAAATATTTTGAAAAAACAAAAAAAAAATGTTCAGTGAATTGCTGGAGGAACTGATTGCTAGTAGAGGGTGGTCAAATGTGGTTACTGGAAGTGGAAGTGGCAGTGGCTAGAGCGATCGCCTAATGGTGGGGTAGTGGCTAGAGCGATCGCCTAATGGTGGGGGTGGTAGTGGCTAGAGAGTGAAAATTTGTTTTGAAAATAAAAGAAAACATGTTTTTTTTTAATCAATTCCACTTTTATGGAAACAATATCAATATATCAAATAAGTTTTTGTTCCTAGCGTGATTGATCAATAAATTTCATATTTTAGACTTATAATCTATATAATTTCATATTTTTCTTATAATTCATGGGCTAGTTTGGCATGTTTGAAAAAAGTCAAAAAGTCACTATCCTATTTAAGTTATATCATCTTATTTAAGTCACATCACCTCTCTAACACATCACTTCTAACCTAACCTAAACCCAATCCATATTTCATAAAAAGTCAAAAAGTACACTTATTTAGATCATCTAAAACAACCTCAGCCTTTTTGAATGTGTAATGACTTATTTGTTCGTCACATTGGAGTGTCACATTTGAAAAAAGTACACTAAAGAGTTTTTAATTTTTTTAGAGTGTCACGTTATACCCGCCAAATTGGAGTGTCACATGTCACATTTAGAAAAAATACACTAAAAAGTTTTTATTTTTTTTGGAATGTCACATCATACCCATCACGTTGTCACATTTGAAAAAAAATATACTAAGGAGTTTTTATTTATTTTTAGAATGTCATATCATACTCATTATGTTGTCACATTTGAAAAAAATACACTAAGAAGTTTTTATTTTTTTTTAGAGTGTCACATCATATTCAACACGTTGTTACATTTGAGAAAAATACACTAAGGAGTTTTTAATTTTTTTAAAGTGTCACATCATATTCGTCACATTATCACATTTGGAAAAAAAAAAATACACTAAGGACATGCTGTCATATTTGAGAAAAGTACATTAAAGAGTTTTTGTTATATATTTTTAGAATGTCACATCATACTCACCACGTTGTCACAATTAGAAAAAGTACACTGAGGAGTTTTTATTTTTTTAGAGTGTCAAATCATACCCGACACGTTGTCACATTTGGAAAAAAGTATACTAAGGAGTTTTTAATTTTTTTAGCGTGTCACATCATACCTGTCACATTGTCACATTTGAAAAAAATACATTAAGGAGTTATAATTTTTTTTTGGAGTAAAAATTTTTGAGTGTCATATCATACCTGTCATATTGTCACATTTGAACAAAGTACACTAAGAAATTTTTATTTTTTTGAAGTGTCACATCGTTAGTGTCACATTAATGCCTGTCATATTAGAGTATCACATCATACTTATCACATTAATAAAAGGGTATGGTTGTCCACCAAAACACTACTAAAATAAAAAATGGGATTACACGAAAAGAAACACTCCACTAATAAGACCTAATAGATTAATAGAAAAAATTTGAAACTAGTTAAAGTACTTGTTTGTGAGATGGAATTTATTAGTAAATATCTCTTGTTTTTTATTTAAAAATAAAATAAAATAAAATAAATATAAAAATCAAAACAGAATTTGGAAGTGCTAAAAGCAATTTACCCATATGTTATCACTAATGCTTTAGCAGGAATCATCACTGAAAACACTTGTTTTTATGAAAAAATAAATGAAATAAATGTAGTTAGAGCATGACAAGTACCTTGATTCTCAATGAACAAGAGCTGGAATCAGCTTTGACATGATCAGAGAGTGAAATTCCTAAGAGAGTGGAATTCTTCAAATATGCACTTGACTTGCTCTGCAACAAGTACCACATTTCCTATAAGTTAAATTTAAAGTTTTTATTGCAAGAAAACAAAAACAAAAGGCAAGACAGGCACCTCCATTCAGTTACAATAATTGTTTTGAATTGTAACTCGACTCCGAGTTACGACAATGTGGCTGAGGTATAACTTAGATCACATCACGTTATAATTGAGAGAGGGTGCACATTACAAATTTTTCTATGAAAAGCTTTCGAAGCAAAAACAAAAGGGGAGTGAACCTCTTTGGGGATGGAGAATGCAGAAGGAAGCAGAGTAGCAGCAGCAGCAGACTGGAGAGCCATGGATGAGAGCACCTTCAAATTGATGAACTTTTGGGACTGAAGGAACTTTCAGTGAATGTGTGAAGATATATAAGGAGTTGATGATGACTTTTTTGAAAACAAAAACACAATGGGTTCTGTGATTTGGATATGAAAGAGTGGATAAGATAATTTTGGTAGATAAATTCTAGTGCTTCAATTCCAAGCGACCAATCAGATTTTGATTTTGGGATTTCATTTGATATTTTTATACTTTTTTATTTTTTTATTTTTTTGAATGTATGGGTAGGGTGTAGTTGGGATTTTTTTTACCTAAAAAAGAAAGGGATATTTAGGGTGGCCCCACAACGTGATCCTCTGCCAATAGTCATGGAAAAAGGGGGTGTTTGGTGCAGCTTTTTTAAGCTAACTTATGGCTTCTGGCTTTTAAAAAGTTATTTTGGACTGTTTGGTTAAACTTATTTCAAACAGCTTCTGATTCTAACAACTTATTTTAAGCCAAAAAAGCTGATTCTGAGAAGCTGCTCACCCCTTGCTTCTGATTATCAGCTTCTGCTGTGGGCATGTTAATTCACGGTTATACTCTTAGATTTTTTTATTTTTTATTTTTTTAAAAATAGAAAAAGACTCAAATGGACTAATAAAAAATGTAGACAAATAGTGAATAATAAAAAATAAAAATTAATTGAAAAAGCTACTTCACAGCTTATTTAACAAACACTACTCAGCAACTTAAATCTATAATCCAACAGCTATACCAAACAGATTAACCGCTTCTGATTAAAGTCATAATCTATAATCTGTTAAGCTACAATCTATAATCTGTTTTAACAGCTACACCAAACACCACCAAAGTATGGGTTGGAGATGCACACAAATTAGGGATTTTTTATTTATTTATTTTCTTGGTGTAGTTTCCATTTTCTTCACTCAAAAGATTCTCTTCTATGAATAGTGGGACATGGAACTCTCAATCGGTTAGGAAAATGCTCAATACATACGGTATATAGTTTTATTTTAAATTATATAATTTTTTACGAATTTATACTAGTAATCATACAAAAATATATAAATTGAACATAAATTTATGTAAATTTATAAAAAAAAATTATGTGATTATGTGAATTTATATTGAACTTACGTATTTTTATAAAATTATTTATGTAATTTTGTGTAAAATTGCATATGGTGTGCAATGTAGATCTAAGATTTTTCATCAAGTTATTGTACTTCAAAATTGTTGAAATGAGAGCTGAGATTCGAGCTTATAGAACAGAATTGAATGTTTGGTTGTGGAAAAAGCTTGAAATGGGCAAGTAATTATAATAAATTAAATAATAAAAAAATTATTTGATATATCAATCGGGCATCTAAATAAGGCAGATTTCCATTGATCATTATCAAATCTATTATATTTGCACGCATGGAAGATATCTATTATATTATTTAAGAGTTTTTAATGATTCTTTCTAAATTTAACAATATTTAGATCCGACCCAGATAAAAAATCCAAATCCAATCCATTACAAACCTATGCTAACAAGTCCAGGACCAGCAGCACGTAATTTATTTCCCTACACAAATATATCACCAAAATAATCACAATTTAATCAAAATGATACAATTTAAATAAATCGATTTACTACGTGGATCAATTTTTCCAGATTCACAACCCTGGTTCATCTGCTCATAGATGAACCCTCAAAAGAATTCTGCTTAAATTCAATATACTTTTTGCCATGCTCCTAACTCTACAATTCCTCCATCCGTTCCTAGATTCACTGTGATTTCCCCCCTCGACAAGTCTCTCTCTCTCTCTCTCTCTCTCTCTCTCTCTCTTCTTTTTGCCAAGTCGGATGTGCTCCAAATCCGACTAGCACAAGCACTAGGAAACAAGAAATGAACTCACTAATATTACAAATCCCAGCACCAAATATGTCTGTACAAATTTTGCCAACTTAGGGTAACAGAATAAATTGCAGACCTTTAATCAACGTGCTAGACTTCTCAAATCCGAACTGGCAATCCAAAATTCTGGAAAGTTCTGATTTCCCCTCGAAGGCTAGCAGTTACAATTACCATGCCCCATGCTGACCTACTTTGGCTTGTCCCATTAGTGAAATCCACACTAACACGAGGAGGACTGCCAGGGTTGTTGCTAGCCAAAACAAGTTTTTCCTCCGGCCATGTTGCTGAGATTCGATCAAAGAAGTAACTGTTTGTTGCGCTCGAAATGGTTCCATGAAGCGGACTATTTGAGCACCCAGATGCCAATGGTGATTTCTCGTCATTAAACTCTTCAACAGGTGTAGGAGGATGATTGGCTGTGGAGACCTCATCCAAATGATCGGTTTGAGCGTCTTGGAATCCCCACGCGTCGCACATGCCCGGCCAAGGGATCGCCACTGACACGTCTTGACAGTGGAAATGCTCATACGACTGTGTAACGGTAACACCTTTGCTTCTGCTGGGTCGGGAATCACCTTCGTGTTTCCAAATATAGACATGAGAATCCTCGCTCGCACAAAGCACATATTTTGCATTTGCTGTCAGGGACGCCGAGATTTGACTGTTCGTGTTGCGAAACCCTGTCATCAAATCAACACCAACTTACAGTATGAGATAAATAAATAATTCAGAAGCAACACCGTTCAGTCATTGTATCCGTAACCTAACTGTACAAATAAATAATAGTGAAGAGCCTCTTATGTACATTCATATCCCTGTAAAATTTTACAGATATTGAACACTATCTATTATTACACATTAAGCTGAAGTAGTATGCGTCGTCCACTTGTTACCGAGATAATCTTGACAGATATTCTTGATGCTAATAAAAAACCGCTCCCTAGTCCCTACTTTTTCTCCTACTTCCTTAACCTTTTCTCTACCACATGCATGCACTCAGACCATGAGTGCCACCCTTTTAGTGATCATGGAACAAGATGAACCCAAGGGGGCAATTTCCAACTCTACCTCATCAGCAGAAAATTAATATTTCACAATTGAAACTGTGACCTTGATATGGAAATTGAGTGCAAAATACATAAAGGATCCTAACCTGACTCATAAAAACACCAGCCCATAGCCAGACCTTAGTTGCATGAAGCGGGAGTGGGGGCGGGGGCGGGGGCGGGGGCGGAAGCGGGAGCGAGGAAGAGTGAGCCGATAGAAGTTTCTTAAGTTGGGAGCGCCTCAGGGAGCGGTAATATATATATATATATATATTTTTTAATACACATTAGAAGTTTTTTATAAATATTTTTATTTTAATACACATTAATTATTTTTTTATTTATTATATTTTTTAAATAATGTATTATTGTTAATTTTTTTTATCTTATTTTACATATATATGTTCGTGTTTTTTTATTAATATGTATAATATATACTCTTATATATATATATATATATTATATTTATATGTGTTAATGTTTTTTTTATTTATATATATTATAAAATTATATATATTAATATTTTTATTTTTTTTAATTAAATGTTTTTTTATTATATATTTATATGTATATATATGATATATATTAAATAATAATGTGTTAATGTTTTTTTTTTTTTTAAACATATATATTTATATAAAGATTATATATGTTTTATCTTATATATATATATATATATATTACTTATATTAGATATATATCGTGACAGAAGGCCAGAGAGAGAGAGAGAGCGAGTGAGAGAAGGCAAAGACGAAGGCAGAGGAGACGATGACGATCGGCAAGAAGGAGACGATCTGCGAGAGAGAGAGAGAAAGACGATTTGCCAAAGAGAGAGAGAGAGACGAACTGCGACAGAGACGAAAAAGAGAGAGAGAGCGAGACGACCTTTGAAGTGATGAAAGAAGAAGAAAAACGAAGCAAAGAAGCAGGACATACCCAAAGACGACCTTCAGGTTCTTCACCTTCTTTCTCCTCTCTCTTTGCTGACCAACAAGCTAGGGTTTTTGTTCATAGCCACCAACGATCCCATATTGGATAGGATCGCATTTCTCTCTCTACAAAAATGCGATTCTTACACGTTTCTTTCTAAGAAACGCGGAATCGCGTTTCTTACGAAGATTCGTCACCTGGTTGCACGATTCCTGCAACTAAGAGCCAGACACACCAAATCCAGAAACTCAATCCAGCAGTTTTTGGCCTAAACCGTACCCTCCCAAACAATCCAATGGCTCCAACCCATAGCTAAACTAGTAATAACCAGTTCAGGTTCAGCACATAACTTAACCATATTCTTGACTTATTGGGTTTACTGTTTAATAAAGAATTAATTATTGTAGTGTCTTACTTTTGGTAACATTGATTAGGATTTTCTAGGTTGCCTATATAAATATGCTTTATATAATAGGTTTTGCGAGACTTCGACTTGACTATTGATTTGAGATTATTTCCCAGTTTCTTCTCCCCTCTTTGTTCTTGTCTTCTCTTCTGTTTTTTGTTCTTCCCCTCATCTTATTCTTCTCTTCTTTTCTTTTTCTTCTCATTCTGATCTCTTCCCCTGTTTTTTCTACTACTTCACTGTGTTGTTTCAAGTATGCAGGATCCTTGTGTTCTAACATCACCAGGACTGCTAAAACTAAGGCAGTCGAGTTTAGGTTTTGTTCTACTCTACCCTCCCAACTAGGACTGCAAATGAACCTAATTGTTCACAAACAAGCTCGGCTGAGCCAAGCTTGAGCTCGAATAAGCTCGGCTCTTTTATCTTTATGTAAATTATATTATATAATAAATATATTATTTATATATTAAATAATATATAGATAATAGAAATAATAGTATAAATACATTATTTATATATTAAATAATATAAATAATATTTAAAAACATCTTATCGAGCCGAGAGCTGAGCTCGAGCTCGAACCCTGTTATTTATCGAGCCAAGCCCGAGCTCAATAAATGAGCTCGATAAGCAAACAAAAGCTCAGCTCGGCTCGGCTCGTTTGCAACTCTACACTCTGACTCTGCAAAACTATACAATGATTAAGTATACAATGACTACTGCAAAACAGAAAAACTGTGACTAACTAATTTAGCTTTCGTAGGAAAGCATCTCATAGTTAATTTCCCACCTTCAGTATCAGAGCAAAATAGATTAATGGTAATGAGTATAAATACTTGGCTACGACAACATTGTATCCAATTGCATGGCTGCAAAGCAAGTAAGGGTTGAGAAGATAAAATCTGAGCCCTAATGAGTACTAATACCTATAAGATGGATGAAACAAAATAACCTTCTAAAACACACACACACCTCTAAAACTAAGCCTAACTGACATAATAACCTCCACTAAAATTCTACCAGCTACCACTTGAGCATCTAAAAGATTTAATAAAATGAAAATTCAGCAAGATTAAATCAAAGGCTCTACCAAGGCTAATCAGACTAATCACTTAATATTTACCATCTTCTGTGGGTTCCACATTAACTTAACTGCATCAGCATCATAGTATCATACTCTCTCATAGAGTTGACAAGAGAACCAAACTATCAAAGAAACCTTGATTCTGCTCCATAGAAGGTTTACGATGTTCTAAATAATGATGCCAACTTTAACTGACACTACTGAGTTGATTGATTCAATCGAGTATCAATATCCGAAGTATCTATTTGATGCACTAAATAGCACTCCATAAGACTGTAACCAGCTTTCTTACCCAAGGCTATTGACTCCAATGTACCCAAAAAAATAAAAAAAGATTGTAACCAGCTTTATACATTCAAGAAAGTATATATGGTGTATTAGTCTCACCTTTAAACTTGTGAACCAGATCAACACCATCAATGACCCGTATCCGTGAATCTGCAGATGTAATGTGCACTTCTGATGAGCTTCCTGGTGCAAACTGTCAATTGAAAACTTATCAGCAACTGGAAAGACATCGAGCAAACATTTCTGGCTTAGAAGTAAACGGTGCAAGGACCATTGCAATGGAAAACGGTAAATAACTTTATGTGAAGCCAAAAAAAAAAATAAAGGAATTCCACTTTATCTTCTATAACTACCATGTCCGCAGAAGTACATAGGATTGGCAAATAAATTACCTGAAAACCAGTGATCTTCTTTTGATGAGATTTCTTTTTCTTATTTTGCAGATTGATTTGAGCTTTTTGTTGCAACTTATTTTCTGGAAAAGCGGGGGAAAAGTTCAATAATAGTTATAGGAGAAAGAAAAGAGATAAAGAGAGAACTATCTTCCGTACCAGAAGTGTTGTATAAGCGGCAGCTCCCCTTGTATGAACCAACCAGTGCACCCTTCAGAAATCAACAAATATTCATTGAGCCATATATAAAACACCCACATACTATAAAATGACATCTCTACCCGTTTCTAGTCGAGCAAAAGTAAATCAGAGGCTCTGTCTAGATATGGCCAACCTGACCATCTGGTGTATAGCAAGCAGCAGTGACCATCTCATGCAGATCATTCCAATCAACAACTTGACGATCAGGAATGCTCCATATACGAACCTTAGCATCTAAGGATCCACTGATGAAGTATCTATCATCAACAGGATTAAACTGGATGCAAGTTACTGTGTCAAGGAAAATCCAAACAACAGTCAGATAATTAGCTAATAGATCAACCAGAGCAATGAAAAGAATGTGTTTCTTCGGACTCATAATGTGGACAATGATCTTTTACAAAAAAACAAATAAAAAAGAAAAAAAAAACTCCTAATTAGGTATTTTAAAAACACCTAAGAAGTTTTTGTACTATTTTCGAAACAGAAAACATTGATTTCTTTAACAATTGTTCAGGAAGGGTGTTCTCACCATTGGAAAAGGGGGTTCCAAACTCATCCGGTTTTCTGAGTACCATAATTAAAGGCCAAACAATGAAAGTGTTTGGGAAGTTGCTATTTTAGTAGGCTATTTTAGTTTTTGGTTATTTTAGTAGACTAAATTTTTTGTGTTTAGAAAGATAGTTGGATTTTTTTGTAGTTGAATGTGATATTTGTGAGGGAAAAAAAAGTAAAATGATTATGGGTTTGATGTGACATTTTGTCATATTGGCTGTTTTAGTCTATTTTGTCTTTTTATGAATTTTAGCCCAAAAAGCCAAAAAATAGCCTTTGCCGAACACCCCCAAATGAGTTGAGGCGAAAGGAGTATAACAGATCAATTACTTACCATAATCACTGTGCGAAAAAACCTTCAAACAAGACTTGCCAGACAAGTGCCAAAGGCGCACAGTTTTGTCCATTGAAGATGAGAGCAAATGCTGAAAATAAAATTTCTGATAGTAAGATGCATTGATTACATATTGGACTAGCCAGAAGCCTGATCCCGTGATCCACAGGAAGCTCAATTGCTTAACTAAGATGCATATATCCATCTTCACAAGATGTCATATAGAATAGACAATAAAAGACAAATACCAATAGATTTTTGACGATACCCATGCCCTTCACTGAGGTTTTTACTCATTTGACATCAACATCCTTTACCTCAAAATTTCATCAATACAATAGTTATAACAAATTATCCACCTTATCTGACTGAGGTAAAACATTGACAGAAACCAGTGCCCAAAATAAGGATTAAAAGATAATAGCATGTGATGAAAAATGAGTATCTAACACATCCTTTTTTTTATGAGTATCTAACACATCCTTGAACTATCGAACCTTAAACACCATACAAATTCGTGATGCCTCATTGTGAAAAACCGGAATTCCTAGTCATTATAAAGCATTTCCCATTGATTTGCCAAAATACAGCCCCCTCAGCCATATGCAAATTGCACCTACATTAGCATTTCCCAACTCCCAACGCCCTAAAGGTGTAAAGCATGCTCCAAAGTTTTTTGGGCACCAAAACCTCAACCTCAACCTCAAGCGCAATGCATATTGTTTTCAGATATCTTTTCAGGCTAAATGAACATGTCAAATGGTAAATGGTTGTATTATATAGTTTTGAACAACCTAACTAGTTAACTAACAACAAAACATATCAGAGGTTCAATAGTAAGCCTCGCAGACTCGCAGTAAAAATTTCAAGAGTATCTGCATATAATGTTTCCTCACGATAGCTCTGTTCAAATATAACATACTTTCTGAACACGGGATGGTTCTAACTTAGTTATTACTCTTCTTATTTAACGATAAAATACTATAGTTAAGCCACCAAATGATAAAGAAGGAAGAAGGTAAAAAAGGGCCCAGAAAGTGACGCAACCAAAACAATGCATCTAAGAAGCACAGACACTGACATGGACGCGGACACGGATACAGACACGGGACACAATGATTTCAAAAAAATATAGACTCGGACATGGCGGGGACACGGCAATAGAATACATTTTCATATATTTTTATTTGCTATCTAGATTAATATTACATCTATAAACAATTAATATAAACAAAAACTAATTCTAATTCTTTCTTTCTTTCTTTCTTTTGTAAAAAAAAAAAAAAAAAACTTTTAAATTAATACTTATAGTTTATTTCTTTTTTCATAGATGATCTATTAAGTATTTAAGGGGTTGTTTGGAATGTCCTAAATAAGTGCACTTTTTGACTTTTTAGACTAAGGTCAAGTTTGGCATCTCCTCAAAAAGCCAAAAAGCCAAAAAGTTACTCAAAAAGTTAAAAAGTTATCAGTATTCACCAAAAAAATATTAAAAAATTAATTTTTCTCACAAAATTACAACTCAGCAATCATGTATATTCAGCGCTGTGCAGCGTTTGTTAAGAAAAATTGCACAGTTTATGTGCAATTTTCAGACACTGTTGTTCGGCCCGTGGAGGCCCATCATGGGTCCCGTTTTGATAATCTGAACCGTTCAATGTGTAGAACTCGTCAAGTACTATATGTCTGTAAAACATCACATTGATCAAAAATCGATAACTACATGATCAAATCAGTTTTATATAAAAAAATGGATGGTGTTATAATTAATGATTGAAAAAAAAAAAATCTAATCAGATAGCTGTCGATATCCGATCAACGTAATTTTTTAGAGGCATATAGTACTCGACGAGTTCTATACATTGAACGGTTCAAATTATCAAAATGGGACCCGTGATGGCCCCTACGGGCCGAACAAAACCGTCCAGTGCAATGCCCGAAAAGTAGCCAATAATTTCTTACTATCAATTCGGCAGATTGTACGGCTATACAAAACACATCTCTAATCTTCTCCTACACTTCTTTATACAATTTTTTAATACACATTTTTCTATAAAAAGTCAAAAAATTAACCCAAACATCCATATTTTTTTCCTCAGCTTTTTAGTCTAAAAAGATAAAAAGTGCACTTATTTAGGACACCCCAAACAACTCCTAAAACGTTGAGAGAAAAAAGATGATTGTTTGGGATAACTTTTTGACTTTTTATAAAAAAATGTGTATTAAAATAACAAAATTATCATTTTACCCCTATGCCCTATGCATAGTGATAGTGACTATTGAAGGAAGCAGTACGGAATGCTTTGAATTGTGTGGTGCTTCAGATTTATATATATAAGATGAAGCTTTCCTCTAGTCATTCATCGGACTGAAGCGGCTTATCACAGGTACCATTTCAATAATCCGAACTATTCAATATGTAGAACTCGTTAAGTACTATATGTCTGTAAAAAATCGCGTTGATCAGATATCAATAGCCATGTGATCAAATCAATTTTGTATAAAAAAAAATACACGATTAAAAATAAACGGCTGAAAAAAATATGATTTGATCACATAACTATTGATATCCGATCAACGTAATTTTTTACAGGCATATAGTACTCGACGAGTTCTACATATTGAACGCTTCCGATTATCAAAACGGGACCCATGGCGGGCCTCCACAAGCCGAACAACACCATTTTTTGCACAATCGATTAGGTAATTTGTACAATCTGATTCAGACTGTACCATTACATCAATGACTTTTTGGGTTGTATTTTTTTTTGTGTAAATTTATTTTTTTATATATATATTTTTTTAATAGTGATAACTTTTTAACTTTTTTAATAGCTTTTTGACTTTTTGTCTAGGTTATGCCAAACCAGCCCTAAATGTAAGAAAAAAAAAAAAAACATTCAACATTCATCAAAGCACTAAATAAAATGGGGGAAAAAACAACTCAGCATGACCCTAGTGTGTCCCCGAAGTATCCCTGGCATGTCCCCTAAAAATAAATTAATTAAATAAGAGGACACGCCATGTGGTGTGTCTCATACTTGTCCCGAAGTGTCCGTGTATTCGACACAAATACGGAACTTATTTTGAAGTGTCGGTACTTCATAGCAATGCGTAGACAACTCAAATTTTGTAAACAAGGAAGGGAAAGAAGGGGATAGTTAGAAGCTGATTTTTTTTTAACAAAATGTGAGTTTCCAACCATCCCCTTCTTGCTTGTTTACAAAATTTGAGCTTTCTATGCATTGTTTTGGTTGCATAAAATTCACATATAAGGAAGTTGTCGCAAGCTTGATCAAAAAATTATACATTAGCCTACGTCATTCACCACCCATACAACATGCAACCAAGTTATATATAAGTAACTTCACCAATTTAAACAATATTTCACAGTAACGGGTAGGAAAAGGTAAGAACAAAAGATTAATTGTTTGGACTGTGTGAGAATAATAATCATATGCGACATGCTACCACAAATGCGAATGAAATACTACCAAAATAGCAGTGCAAGTGTAGCTAACCTGAGACTTGGACCATGACAGGTCAAGTACATCATCAAGATGCCCTTGGAATGAACAAATTGGTTTTTCTGAAAGTGCAAACACAGTCTCTGGCACCATAATGTGATCCAGGCTCACTGATTTCCGGCTTATGGAAGATCTTCCTCTTCTCTTCTTCTCTGGCAGGCTGTCCAAATTTGGTGACAAAGAAATTGGTTCGGGTGACCCATTGGCAACAAAAAAAATATTCAAATTCCCATCTTCTGGCTTATCTATTAACAGATCACCCTTTCTTTCTGATTCCACAACTTGCCACACATGAATCACACAGTCTTCACCGGCACTGGCAAGATACTTACCATCCAGGCTAAACTTAATAGTCCAAATCGAGCCATTGTGAGCCTGTATCTCCTGGCTCTTGTACAGTGCTGTGAGCTCTTTGCATGATTTTCCATACTGTCGAACACGAACTCTCTCGGGGCCATGAAATGTAACATCTTGGCTATCATCAGTGGCTGAGCTTGATCTCCGCCCACCCTTCTCTGATGAAGTATCCCTCTCATCACTGCTCCGTCTCTCCTTATGGCCCGTCATGCTACTTGCAACATTCTTTATGCTCTTCAACCAACTCCCTTTCTTCTTCGATTTTGATCCAATCCCACCACTACCTTTCGCATTGGGATCCACATTATCCTTATGACCATCCTCCACATTCTGCCTCCTCATCAATTCTTGAACAATCGGCGAATGCCCAACACACATCTCAAACTCCTCCATGGTCAACTGCTTTCCAGTTCCCACTTCCTTAAGCTTGTTCCACATACCATCTTCTCTAACCTCATTCACCACAAACTCCTTCCCAGTGTCAAGATTCTTAATTGTACACACTGGGCCATCAACCTCAACAATCCCATTACAACCCGAATCATCGTCTAATTCCCTATCGCCCGAATTTCCCAAAACAGGCGAGGAACTAGAATTAAAATTCAGATTAGAACTGGTGGAATCAATCCTAATCTCCTCCACCCGCCTCGAGTTTTTGCCTGTGGGCGGCTTATTCGGTGAACCAGCATTAAGACCCAACAATCCATTGCCATTTTGAGATTTAACAACACTATGGTTATTTACAAACGGTCCGTCGGGTTTGAAAACCGGCGGTGAAGTTGAATTAATTGAAAGAATTTGAGGAGAACAAATTGAAGAAGAAATAGAATTACACTGATCATGTGGAGAGGCCTCGGTATCCGATTTCGATCGAACAACACCAGGGTTGAAATTACTGGAAGAAATCTGAGCTCGTTGTTGAGTTCGAATCAAATGATCGGCCGAGACCGACCTACCGAAGACACCACCACCGGCATCGAAATCGGCGGAGAGAGAAGGGATTTGGCGGGAAAGAATGGGGTCGCGGCTGAGACCCATCTGGCGGAGAAGTTGAATTCGGCGTTCTTCGACGGAGGAGGGTTCGGAGATCCAGATATCGTAGTTGTTGGACAAACCCATTGGGAATCTAGGGTTTGGAGCATAATTGGGGGAATCCGAAATGGAATTGGAATTGGGATCTCTATCGCGTTCGTCTTCAGGGGGAGAAGAAGAAGAGGAGGAAGAGGAAGAAGAGAAAATGCGATCAAGAGAGTCGTAAAAACAGTCACAGTCGTTGTTGTTGTGGTGTTGGTTAAGACTGGGTTTGATCATCGTTCGGGCATTCCCATCTGAGAATGGAAAATGCCCAGAAACGAGTCCGATCAAATCAGCCCCTCTTCTTCTCGCTGGTGGTCGTCTTCTTCTTCAGTTCCTTCGTCGGAGGGGTTATGGAGGTTTTTAGAGAGAGAAAGTAGGGTAGAGAGAGAGAATTGGGGGAGATGGGACAAGTTGTTTGGGAATTTGGGTAATTTAGTTGGGGTTTTTTATTACAGTTATGCAGGATTTAAATAATTTATCGAATTTTTTATTAAATGATGTAGGATCTATATATATTATAAAATGATGTAGGATCTATATATATGTAATTTGTATGAGATTCATACTTACGGGAAAAATTTGATAAAAAATTTAATAATTTATTTGAGATATATAATATTTTTCTTTTCATTAACTTGGCTAAAATAGTTATTTTGACTTTTTAAAGTAATTTTTTGACTTTTTAACTTTTATAAATTATCTTGAAAATATTATATAAATTAGTGTTACATTATGCAAAAGCTTGATAATTGGTTAAAATATAAATTCATATCACAAAACAAGATACTCCCTCTGTACCAAAATAATGGCCCCTTTTGGGGAATCCAACTTTTTTTTGTAATACAATTATTACACTTTAAAAAAGTTGATTTTCCAAAATTACCCTTTTGATAGTATATTTTTTGGGAATATCAATGTCATAATTATATTTTTTATATTATTTATTAATTTAAAAGAATGGCAAAATAGGAAATTTATATTATTTTTGTACTTGATTTTTTAAGATGGACTAATATTTTGGGACAATGAAAAATAGAATAAGGGACTAATATTTTGGAACGGCTGGAGTATTTTTTTTTTGTCAGTAAAGAAAATCTTTATTGATGAACAAACCATACATTACATATGAGATTACATCAATAAGGATGAGAAAGAAAAAAGGAACAAAAAGGAAACCAAGCATAATGTTGGTAAGAAACTAACACTAACTCACAAGACCACTAAAACTTGATGCCATCACCCATAAACTAGCTAACAAAAGCTTATAACGCACTGAATGCTCCAGCTATGCTTACTTGTTGTCGTCCAACATCCTTCTTAGACCAAACCCTCCTATTTGGATCTCTCTTTGTCCTTTAGCTCTAGCTTAATAATCTTGTTCAGCACATCATCTTCTTTTCCATTGAAATTGATGCCAAGAGATTTACCTAATTGTATAGTGGCTTTAGCTTCATTGAGGAGAAGATTGTTCGGACTAGTAACATCCTCGGACAAATCTGAATGGGCTATCGCAGCTGCTGCTAGTTTGAAGATGACGGACCTCGAAGTATGCTTGTTGACTACCGCAGCTTTCTGCCCATGAAGTCTAGCAAAGCTGGTGAGCCCCTCTAGCTGAACCTTCTTCTTTCTTTTTCTCTTCTCATTCCGCAAGAGTTTTGGGACAGAAGCAGGTTGCCTAACTAAGCCTGAATGATTTAGGCTCAAAAAACCCTTCTTATTTAAATTCTTACTAAGAGCTTGTGCCAAATCCACTTCAAGATTAATACTAAACCCAATTCCATCTCGAGATCCACTGAAGCTTCTAATAAAACCAGGTGTAGAGACTTGCTCAACATTAAAATTTGGGTTGTGCACTGTGTAACAACCCCAACTCAAGATTAGCGATAATCCATGATTTAATATGCCTAATAAGTTTTTAAGATTAGATTTTAAATTAATTGCATATGCGGTGTATTATTTATATTTTATCTATTCATTGTAGGAGTATCTGTTTGAAATTTTTGTTACCTTTTTGTGAATCGAAGGCCTTATTGGCATTCGATTACGAAATTGATTTGGTATATGTGTTATGTGGAATTTATAGAATTTTATAGTAGGTTTAATTAAAATTCAACTCGGAACGATTAAATTAGAATAATTAATACTACTTATCTTAGCTTAGGTCAATTAATTAAATGCCACTATGTGGGCTTATACAAGACCACTTCTATTTCCCTTATACATGTTTTTGACTTTCTTATTTCCCATTTTAGAGCTCAAAACGTGAGAGAAAGAGAGAATTACAGAGTGAGAGTTGATCTCAAGAAGCAAAGGGAAGAATTGCTAGGAAATTTAGTGAATTGCTCAAGATTTTGCTTAAATAGAGCTCAATTGAATAGCCTAGATAAGAGCTCAACCTTACAACCTTGAAGTAGAGTTAATTCACCCATGAATTTAAGTGAATTGAGCTAGGAGATGTAAGAACCAAGCTTAAGAAGTAGGAAAGAAAACCAAATCATACATGCATGTACATTTCATTACATTTGGAGCATGTTTACTAGGAATTCTCTCATGCATATCTTAAATTGAGCTTAGTTGTAAGAATTCATCATGTTTTACTTCCTCTCATTTTATTTGATCATGATTTGGAAACTTGAAGCTCAATCATTTCATGCATGTCATGTTTTTGGAGAGTTCATGAAGTTTAAGTTGAATTTTTGAACAATTGGCATACTTTTGGGTCTTGATTTCATGAAATATTTTCCAGAATTTTGGTCCAAGAGGATGAGTTTTGAAGTGTTTGATTTGAGTTTGAAGCTTGGAGATCAAATCTGGAAATTCCAGAATTTGACTATACGCTCGAGCGTAGAATTTCACGCTCGATCGAAGCACTCTAGTGCGTGCATTTCCACTCGAGCGACATGATACCCGCTCGAGCGTGAAATGCATGTATCCAGAAGTTTATATGTCTTGCAGCACGCTCGAGCGACAGAAGTCACGCTCGAGCGAGGGCCTGAGTTTCACGCTCGAGCGGAGATCTAGCGTTTGTCGAGCGTGAAAAATAAGCAACCAGTACTTTTTCAAGAGTGTACAGTCCGCTCAAGCAAAAAAAGTCACGCTCGAGCAAACCTTCACTTTTTGCATGTCCGCTCGAGCGAGGAAAGCCACGCTTGAGCGTGGACCCTATTTTCAACAAATTTTAAAAAATGATTTTGAGTGCAATTTTTGCATCCTCGTTCCATCCTAGGCATTCCTAGGCCATGGTCAAGACACCATAATAAAAATAAGGGTAGGGACACACTAAGAACGAGAGCGTAATGGGTTAGATGCATTCCAACATGTGTTTCAAATGTGTATTTGTTATGTGTTAATGTAGGTCACGTGCCGTAGACCGTTTGATTAGCTTGTTCTATCTGTCTGTATCCGAAGCCATCTGTGAGTAATAACTTAGTAAAGCTAAGTTCAACTTTATTTATTTTCTGTATGATAAAATAAGGTCTGTTGTCTGAAATACTATATTCTGTACAATGAATGATTGTCCAATTTCTGATAATGTATTCGTGGCATCCTTAGCATCATTTGATATCTGTTAGCTGTTACCTGGTATCGGAGGTTCCATTATGGAACTTAATATGTCTGCACTCTGTTACCCATATCAGAGGCTCCATCATGGAGCTCAGCATGTATATTCTCTGTTACCCAGATCCGAAGGTTCCTTTATGGAACTGGTTATTCATAACCATCATATATTATGTATCTGTTCTGTTAACACTAATAGATATACCACGTATGATTAAGCATGAACTCTGATTTCTGTATATAACCTCCTCACCCAACTGACAATCACTAGACCCTGTCATTTGTTTTACTTCCTTGGTACATACTTTCTCTTCTCTGTTGAAACCTCCATCCCACTTTGACTCCTCAACAACTGTGTTTATCTCCATCACATTTTCTGCCTCCTTTTCCCTTAAACACTTCACTGGACTTGTTCCTTTCACAACACTGCCACAGATTTCGTTGGAGCTGCACTCTTCCAAGCCATTGTGCTTCAAGCTACTAAATTCTGCTAAATGTTCTTCACACACAAGAATGAGATGTAGTTTACCCTTGCACTCCAAAGATATAGTTTTGTTAATAATCTCCATACAAGATGTATGAAATGATTGTAAACAAAATTGTGCTATATACACAAATTATTTTTCAGCTAATATTCTTTTTAAAAGACATTTTTTTACACAACACTTTACAGCTACCTAAAAAAAATATTTACAATTAAGTATTAAATGAAATGATTATAAAACAAATATTGTGTCATTAGCAAAAACTATTTTTGAGCTACTAATTGTTTTTTTTAAAGACATTATTTAGACAACACATTATAGTAATAAAACAAAAATATTTATAATTAAATATTAAATAAAATGATTATAAAAATAAATATAACCATTGTTTATATATATTTTTTATTTTACAAGCCAATCTAATGAAATAAAAATTAAAAAATAAATTATAAAGAAAAAAATTCATACAAAATTTTTTCATTGGGTTTTGATCATTTGAGTATTCATTCTTTTTTGGGAGTACTTATATGTAGATCCTAATAAATAGAGTTATTATCTAATAGGTCCTATAAGAAAAATTTGTCATAAAAAAAGTCACTAATTGTAAGTTTTAGCGACAATTTATAAAAATCATGCCAAAAAAAAGTCACTAATTGTTAATTTTTAGCGACATATATAAAAAATTGTCACAAAAAAATTATTTTTAGGGACAATTTTACCAAGACTTATTTTCAATAGGACTTAATAGGAATTAAGTCTAACTATTATGACCTATTGGTAGTTTATCCTTTTTTTTGTATATATATATATATATATATATATGGAAAAACGGTGTATAACAGGTCGTTACGACCGTTATGTAACACCGAAACAACCATTACACATAGTGGCGGAGCCATATGGGGACTAGGGGGGTCACGTGCCCCCCTTAGATTTTTCATTTTTTTATGTATATAAATAAAATTTTAAACAAAAATAATATTTAGAGACAATTTGGGGTACTTACATGTAGGTCCTAATAAGTGGAGTTATTGTCTAATAGGTCTTATGAGAAAAATCTGTCATAAAAAAAGTCACTAATTATAAGTTTTAGCGACAATTTATAAAAATCATGACAAAAAAGTCACTAATTGTCAATTTTTAGCAACATATATAAAAAATTGTCACAAAAAAATTATTTTTAGCGACAATTTTACCAAGACTTATTTTCAATAGGACTTAATGGGAATTAAATCTAACTATTAGGACCTATTGGTAGTTTATCCTTCTTTTTTGCACATATATACACTACAAGGAAATACATTTTTCGCGACCATTTTTGGCTACCAAAAACAATTTAGTCGCCAAAAGTTACGGAATTGGCTACCAAAAATAATATTAGTCGGCAAAAGTCAAGTTTTTAGCTACTAAATTTTTTTAGTAGGGGAATATTGATTATTGGCGACTAAAAAAAATTTAGTAGTTAAAAATATTAGAATTGGCGACTAAAAAACTTTTTAGTAGCTAAACATATCACAATTGGGGACTAAAAGAAATTTTAGTAGCCGTATAGCTACTTTTGGCTACTAAATTGTTTAGTAGCCGAATGAAAATAAAAAATTTATTTTTTATCTTTGGCAACCAAAATTTTGGTCGCCAAAAATATATTTTCAGCGACAAAATTCCTTTTCAGTCGCTGTAGAGTTACTTTTGGCTACTAAATTGTTTAGAAGCCGAATGAAAATAAAAAATTTATTTTTTATCTTTGGCAACCAAAATTTTGGTCGCCAAAAATATATTTTCAGCGACAAAATTCCTTTTTAGTCGTTGTACAGCTACTTTTGGCTACTAAATTGTTTCGTAGCCGAATGAAAACAAATTATTACTTTTATCTTTGCCGACCAAATCATATTTTTGTCGCCAAAGATGATTAAACAAAATAGTTACTTTTATTTTATTTTATTTTAGCTTACTAAACAAAATAGTTATTTTTTTTTATGAAGAGGTTGTCAAATCTTGAATTTTTTGTATAGAGATTGTCAAATCTTAAATTTGTTTTTGTTTTTGTTTTTGCAGTATGAATAGATTAACAACAATTACATTTTATGTCTCCACTTGAAATTTGACTTTCTTTTTTTTTTAATGAGAAAAATAAAATTAAAAGAAGCTTCTTTTTTTAAATAAAAATAAAAATGAAACATGCTTATTAATTAAATAAAAATGAATTCCCATTAGTAGTAGGTATATGAATAAAACATTGGTTTGAATCTCTACAGAAACTTTGTAACATTTACTTCCTTTTCTTTTAAGATAATAAATTAATATTTTAAATTTTATTTTTGTATCACATGAACCATTGGGCAACATCTAAAAAAATCACCTATTTTTTCAAAAAAATTTGTCCTTTAGTAATTTTATTTTAAAATTTTTTATTTTTTCAATTCATTTTATCAAGCCGAATCTAAGAAATATATATGTTTTAAAATTTCTAAAAAATTCAAAATTCAAAATAAGCAACAAATATTTACTACTTTTTTTGTTAATTTTTATCTTTATTGATTTTTTTTAAAATTTTAGAAAAAAATTATAATTTTTCGATTCGTTTTGTCGAATGAAAACGAAAAATAAAAAAATATGTATTTTACCTTTGGCGACCAAAATTTTGGTAGCCAAAAGTTTGTTTTCACCGACAAAATTGAATTTTAGTCGCCAAAGAAGTAAAATGTTTTGGAGGGAGACATTTCAAATATTTAGAGGGATTTATAAAATACCTTTAGCGACAAAAAGTTTTAGTCGCCAATAACCATTTCTATAAATTATCTCACGCTCTCACCAAACCAAACCCAACCCTGAACCATTAATAACGCTTCTCTCTCTCTCTCTCTTTAGCGTCCTTCTCGCTCTCCCTCACCGCCGCTCCTCTCCCCTCCACTCTCACCGTCGGTCCTCCTCGCGTTGGCCGGCAACCGGAGCACCGATTCACCTCCTTGTTGGTCACCGTCGCCTAAGATCCTCTCTCTCCCTGTCGGCTCTGTTTTTCTGCCTCTCTTTCTTTCACCATTTACTCACAAAAACCCATACAGCTTCACATACACGCACACACATGGGTTCTTCAAGTAGTCATAAGGTATGCTTTCTAATCCATTAATTTCTTCTCAGGTTTGTGTTTTTCTTCTGCTTCATGTCTTTTCAGTTCTTTCTCTGTTCATCTGTGTGTATGTGTTTTAGTATGGCTATTTGATTGTTAATTGCTGAAAGCAACTTGCCCTAATTGCTCATTTTTGTACAAATTTTCAGTGGAAAAAGAAGTGAAATAGAGAAATGAAGTTTTGGGATTCGTACCTGAAGATATCAGTCGTGTCGGCGATGATTGGAGGTTCAATGGAGTTTTTCATGGTCAAAACCAGCTTCTGTGTGAGAACACTCCTTTAGCTCTCACTCTTTTCCATTTTGCTTCATTTTTATCTGTTTGTGTTTTCTATTAATGCTCTGATTTATGAAATTTTGATTTTTTGGATTCAATGCACTCATTCATTATGAATTTGCCCAGCTAAAATGAATGGCTGACTGTGGGTTATGGATTGAATTTATCAAATTTATTCAATGTGTTGATGAGGAGATTGGGTTGTAAACAAATTGCAAAAACAATGGATTATGTGAATTTAATTCATAATTTGCAAATAATCTATTAGAGACTTAGATAGTGTTTGGTTCATTGGAATGAAACGATTATTAGAGACTTAAATATTCTTTCTTATGTTTGGTTAGACTTAAAAAAATTATGACAAATGCATTACAAATGGAATCATGGTTTACTAATTTTAAGGAATTGTCATTCTATAGGAAAGCCTATGGAATCACCATTCTATTCCCTCTGTAGTTAATTCTAAAATAGGTTTTCGGTGGTACTGCTGCTTTTAGCCTTTATCTGAGTGGTTGGAACTTGGAAGTGTTAAATTTAGAACTATTAATTGCAAGAGTTGAACTATCTCAATGGTTTAAAAAAGAAATGGCTTATTCAATACTTGCCTTCAGTCAATGCTATATGGAAATGCAATTGATTTATAATTATGTACTCTGAATTTTGGTTTGCCCAATGATGAGATGAGAACCTTGATCTAACATGAGTTACTTTTAAAAAAGTATAAATGTTTTAAAAACATTAGTTTCGTGTAGTTCAACTCTAGCATTTAGACAAAGTTTTATTGGGAATTCTATTGGTTGGGGAAGTGTAAGTATTCGTCATGAAAATTTCAAATTCTATTATGTACAAACAATTTAATGATTTATTGGTTGGGCAAGTTTTGTAGACATGCATAGGAGTGACAAACAATTTATTGGTTTTGGATTTTGGATTAGGACTGATTTCATCATGATTCACGACATTAATATATGCGTTGAGGTGAAATTAAAACAAAGTCTTACAAGCTTGTAATATGCTAGTCTTGGCAACACATGATAAAGCTGAACCTGTTAAATGCGTACTCAACTCATTAAGGCTTTTTATTCTATTTACTTCTTGCTGGCTTCATGTACTGTTTTTCGCAATTCAGCTGTCTACGCCATCATCTTCGGCCATCATGACCGAGATTAGGTCTAGTCACATTAACAAGCGTACCCTGTTAGAATTCATTCTTATTATTCTGTGTGAATGAGTTTGCCTTTCAATTTAAGTTTTAGTACGGCTTACATTTGGCATGTTGGCAGATGATAAAGTAACTGTTTTGGAGTCAGAAAAGAGAGCTTGGGAAAGTTCCTCGAATTATGAACATATAGGGGCTTCTTGCATTTTTTTTACACATATTGTCACCAACCTTTTGATCCTTCAGTAAATAATTGGGATGTGAAGTATTTTTGCTGTATCATAAACTACTTATTTTATTGTTTCCATAAATAACTTTCCTCAATAATTTGTTTGATACTAGTGCAAACCACATTATCTAAGCAACCTTCCCTCCATATTGTTCTCTTACTTTTATTGCCCTTAAATATTTTTCTTTCTGCTGCAGTTTTGAACACCAGAAGTTGGAGTGAATATGGACCTTTTTTATCTTTTTGTTTCTTTGCTTATTAGATCTTTGCAATTTATTTATTTATTTTTGAGTGGTTTCTTCCAATTAGGAAAATTTCTTATCATTTGTTGGAGCCTATAATTGGAAATTTAGTGATATAATTTGACATGATTCAGTGGATACTAAGCTACCAATAGAAACTTGTTATAAAAAAGCTTTGTAAATGGTCTAAGGGTTTTATGTTTTAATTATGGCCAGTCTGTGTAATGCCTGGTGCTTGGTATTGATAATGGTGGATATTCTTCACAGGTGCTTCTCCTTCTTACCAACTGAAGCAAGAATAGCAAGATCATGAGATGAAGTACATAATGGTCCTATATGTGTATTGCCTTTCTGTGTCTCCCAGTACATATCATTTTTCCTATGTTAGTACAAAGAGCCAAAAAGGTGTGAGCATACATTTTTATGAAAATCATTGGGGCCCACAGGTTCTGCTGGCCTAATCAACTTCTATTGTTGAATGGTTGCCTCGTGTCTGACTTTTTCAAAATATTTTTGGAAGTATATCAGTTTAAAGGCATTTGAAAATCTTAATGGCGGAGTTATTTGGTCTGATGCATGCTAAACTCTCAAATGGAGTGATCATTTCTTAGACCGTGATTCTTTAAACAAATTTAACATTTAGCATGGCTGTATGTGATGGTCTGTTACCTATACTTGCTGGCTGTAAGGATACGATACTCATTATTAACATAGTTTTTAGTGCATTCCCTAACGTAAGAATTTTTCCTGTGGTCTTCTAGTTTTATTAGACGTTGTTTGGATACTTGGGGGCATATTGGTGATTAAGATGGAGGCTTGGTTGCAAATAACACTCAACCAAAGACATTCTATAGAGCTTTGTTCTTCCCCATTATGTGGAATTTTTTAACCAGCATGAGGTGCTTCAAATTCCATAGCTTGTGTGTTTTGTTCTTTTTCTTTAGGAAAATGTGTAACTGACACTACAAAAAAATTGGTTTTTTGCGACGGCAAAATGCCATTGCAAATACTCCAAACGCCGTCTCAAAAGGTTTTTTGCGATGGTCAGTGACTTTTTGCGACGGCAAGTGGGGGGTCGCAACAAAGGGGGTTGCAAAAGGGTTTTAGCGACGGCATAATGCCGCCGTCGCTTTTTTTTTGCGACGGCAAAATGCCCTTTTTGCGACGGAAAAATTCTGTCGCAAATAACACGTAAAAATCTGAGTTTTTTTGAGACGGCACTGTGTTGCCGTCGCTAAAAATGCCTTTTGCGACGGCAAAAAATACCGTCGCTAAAGGTTTATTTGAGACAGCCCCTGAACTGTCATTATAGGACTATTGGCGACGGCAATAAAACCGTCGCTAAAGGCATTACATTTCAACCAATTCCCTATCTTTTGCGACAGTAAAGGTGCCGTCGCAAAAAATCCTAATTCAAATTTTTTTTCAGACGGTGTGTGCTGCCGTCTCCCAAAAAAAAAAATGTAATAAAATTATTAAAATTATGAAAATGACCTGTATTAAATGAAAAATAACTTTAAAAAAAATCGATAATTACATAATAATATAAAAAGTCCAGTATATAAATAAAAATGCATCCATAATTAAAAATATGAAAATGATCTTCCATTTTTTTCTTTTTGCTGTCATACATTGTACAAGAAAAACTAACTAAGCAGTAATATAAAGCTAACAGAAAAAAGGGCATCACTAGCATCATCTCACTAAAGTTTAGCAATAAGAACATATATCTTATTCACATCTTCATGTCTGCCATGGCACAAATGATTTCAAATGAACAGAATGGAAAAACAAGGGAAAATTACAGCTCTCAACACCGCCTTCTCCACTACTTTCACACTATGCACATATTCTTCCTTCAAGTCATCCGGTAGCCAATTACAAACCCTGTAAAATAAGGATTATATTAAAACTAGACTAAAACAAAAAATTTAAAATTAAAATGTGCATCCTTTGAAACCATCATTAGTCTAAATTATCAAGACACACCGACAGTTCTCCAAGTCACAAAATCATACACCTAAACACCAATCCCGCAACAGGTGACAAACATCAAATGTCTGAAATAAAAGCCACTACATTAATATGGCTATGATATCACAACAATTCAAACTAATTGGCCACTAGTACATGAAATTAAATCCTACAAAACTAACCCAATTAAACATGCTTCCTGGAATACAAGATAACTACATTTGATTACCATCCATGCCGTGATGAACTCAATTAAAAATCCCACAAACCTGATTCAGCTCAACTCAACAAAGTCTAGAATTTCAAATTAAATTCCACTAAAATCATATTTTAACAAATTGGATAGCTTTAATTTCCACGGAACATATTAGCACCACAAAAACTCATTTGAACTTGGGTTACAACATTACTACCACTGTACTATATTAACTTTAAACATGAGATAGAACTTAATACCCTTCAACCCTTACTTGGAAAAACTGTAATCACGGTATGATGTAGTTATTGTTGTCTTCAAAATTCCGATTGAACACTCACTAAACTTCCGGACTCTCGCAATGGACAACAATACTGCAATAGTAAAATGGTTAAATGCTCGAAGATCTGATTTCACCAACCCCATAAATTCAAATATGATTTGAAAATCTACTAGTCTGTAAGGTTTTAAGACAAGCTTACAAAAAAATTCAACATGATCAACATGAAGAACATATAAATATACATATGGTAATATGTGAAAAATTGAAATGTAGAACAATAAATTCAGAGTTTGATACCTGAAAAGATATTCCTTCCTTCCACTCCTCTGAGGAGAAGCTGTACGTTGTAGTGATGGAAATCGATAAAGAATATTTCCCTGTATTAATTGCAAGTGAAAAGTAAAAAAAATAATATAAAAAAAAGGTGGTTTCATCAGTGAAAGGCAAAGAAGGGTGTGAAAATGAAAACTGAGATCATATGGACTACATAAAAAATAACATTTTGGTCATTTATGCAAACTTGTCAAACAATGCTTAGAAATTAACACAGAATAGGAAATATAAGACTGTGGAAAGTAACATTGAGGAGGGACAGTAGGGCCTTAAAAGTATAATGAAATGTGGTTGTCAAGGAGAGTTAACTTCAAAGCAAAAAAAAAAGATTGCTATTTATAATTTCCATGCACACAGTGATCACACATTAAAATTAATTACTGTGCTGTGAGTATATTTATTATGTTCATAAAGTATGACCACCACAAGCATTCTTACCTTCTTTTCTGCAGCCATCGTTAATTTCGCCCAAAATGAATCTGTTAGGACACATCCCATGTAAACATGTTTATTTTGATTTCAACATCAACTATGCTTATATAAGAAACGTATGCAAGCAACATGGAATTGTGAAATGCCACAAATTACACATGAAATGAATGTCACACAGATGGGGAGAGAGAGAAATTAATGGGCTAAAGTAAATACATAAGAAAACAAGATCAGAGATGTTTTCATATATAACTAAAAACATGTTTTCATATAGTGCGATTATTTTGCAAAAAAAAAAAAAGAAAAGAAAAGAAATTTGGTTTTGCTGTTGATTTTGTTAGGACTTTTTCCGCTTGTGTATGAGGGGGTTTGAGCCGTGCAATCCAAGTGCTGAATCTACCCAAGGGGAAGACTTAGTTAAAAGTCCAAAACCAACCAACAATCAATATAACTCCAGAAGTATAATTGGGAAGATCATTAATGCGCAATAGATGACTTCTTAGAACAGCAAAGACCTCAAATACTTAGAAAGTGTCAGTTACAATAAATAGCCAGCCATATGATCAAATAATATCCAATCTCATTAGAAAAATTCATTAGTTCAAGCTCAAAACCTTGTACGAAAATTGTAACATTCATTCGAGTAGATGCAAGAAAGTATCCCAAACTAACCTGTTGTAACTAAAAAGTCTTGTCAAGGCATAAAATATACAAACAGTATGTCTGTCGTGAAATAATTTGGTATAAAAAAGTTGCAAGATCTAAAATTTCACATGCAGAAATTGGCTTCTAAGAAACAGGAAACCTCAATAAATGAAAGGAGCAGCAATCCACAAATAAAAAGCCGCTGAGGTGAATTGAACTAATTGTCATATGGCTATGGAGCAATGTTAAAAATCAGAGAGGCTGCGTCACCATTCAGCTTTTTACTGCTAATTTTGGGCACATGACCTCTTCATTATTCAAAACAATTTCTGCCAATTGAATATTGCCACTTAGCCCAAATGCCTTGTATGATGGCATAAATGAAAAGCCGTCAAGAAGTTTCGTGCACTTCAACCCCCACTTCGCCATCAAGAACTTAATTAGATGATGCCCGCTGCACAAAACAAAACAAAACAAATATATAAATACATAATACATTTTTAATAAAATTCAAAGATTAACATTGTTGAAATGTAAACTGCCAACACAAAATCACATTATATGAAATATATGAAAAATACCTTATATTGTGATGGGTTGTTATGAAAACAGATCCTGGAGAATTTTGGAGTAGAAATGTCACAGTGGCAAAGAGATCATCAAAGCCTATTCAAAAACAGACCAAAAACAAAAACAACTACGGATATATGTATGTGTGTAACCAAGATAAGAACAACCCACAAACAAACAAATATCTTACAAACCCAAAACCAACAGCAAACAAATACAGAGTTACATAACATAAACAAAGAGAAATATGAAACTTTTACCGCAGATCTTGACGGGGGCTTCGAGCTCGAAGAGATTGGGTTGTTGGAGGAAGATTTCTCTCGAAACAGTGCAAAACTGACGGATCTCGGCCTCGGAGAGCTGGACCTGGACCTGGCGTACACTCCTCGCCTGCCGAAACTCCAAAAGCCGATTAATGATGTCATCAAGAACTGCAGGGTCCATCCCCTGCCCATTTTGCGCCATCAAACCTCTCTCTCTCCCTCCCTCCCTCCCTCTTCAATTAATTCTTAGGGTTTCACAGAAAAAAAAACCCTAGATTTCCAAACACAACGAGAAACAAGAGGTGGAAGATTGAGCGACGAGAGGTGGATCGGAGGCAGAAATTAGGGTTTGAAGAGGATGAATGAGAGAGAGAGAGAGAGGGAGAGAGAGGGCGGGGAGTAGACGAGATCGATGATCTTTTCTCTCTCACTCTCTCTTTTCTTTGCCTGGTTGCCACATCAAAGACTGAACAGATTGGGGATTTTGGGTTTTTGGGGGGAGGGGGAATGGAAAACAACAAACAGATTAGGGATTTTGGGTTTTTGGGGAGGGGGGAGTGGGAATGGAAAGAGGGAGGGGGGAACCGGGTGGGAATGGAAAGAGGAGGGGGGGTGGCCATGGAAATTTTTTTGGATTTTTTTTTATTTTTATTTTCATTACAAATAAATATTTAAATAATAAAATGATTTTTTTTTTGCAATAAAATAATTTTTTTTATAGTTAATGAATTTTTATTTTTATTTTTATTTTTTCATTTAGTAAGGTTAAAAATTTATTTGTTTCATATTTATTTTAATGAATATAAAATTATTATTATTTTTTTATTTGGTAGAAGTAGGGATAATATTTTCCATTAAAATAAAGTTAATTTTTTGTGGCCAATGAGAGAAAGAGATATAGAGAGAGAGAGACAGGGAGACAGAGAGAGAAAGAGATAGAGAGAGAGACATAGAAAAATAGAGATAAACAAGATATGAGCGAGAGATAGACAAAGATAAAGAGAAATAGAGCGAAAAGAGATGATCGAGAGAAAGACATAGAAAAAGAGAAACGAAGAGAGAAGAAAGATGAGCGAGAGAAATAGAGAGAAGATAAATGAGCGAGAGAGAAGAGAGATAGAGAGATGAGAGAGATAGAGAGAAGAGAAATGAGCGAGAGACAAAGAGAGAAAGAGAAAGAGAAAGAGACAGAGACAAAGACTGATAGATAGAGAAGAGTGATAAGTGAAAGAGAGAAGAGAGGTAATATTTTGTGGTAGAGGAGAGGAAGCGGCAGTAGTGGTGAAGGTGGTGGATAAGAGACGGTGGTGGTGGTGGTGATGGCGAAGGAGATTAGTGGTGAAATTGTGGTAGTGGTAGAATAGATGGAGTGGCAGTGGTAAAAGAGAGGTAATGGTAGTAGTAGTAGTGGCAATAGTGGTAGTGGTGGTAGTGGAGTGGTGGCGATGGTAGTAATAATGGTAGTCGTAAAGGTGAAATGGCAACCGTGGTAGCAGTGGTGGTAGTGAAATGGCGTTTGCAGTAGTGGTCAAAGTGGTAGAGGAGATGAGTGGTAAGAGAAAGAGATGAGTGAGAGACACAGAGAGAGAGAGAGATAAAAGAGATAGAGAGAAGAGAGCTGGACGAGAGACACAGAGAAAAGAGAGAGACAGACAAACAGAGAAGAGTGATGAGTGAGAGAGAGAAAGAGAAGAATGACAGAGACACAGAGAGAAAGAGAGAGACGGACAGACAGACAGACAGACAGAGAAGAGTAATGAGTGAGAGAAAGAGAGAGAGAGAGAGAGAGACAGAAAAGAGAGACAGAGACACATAGAGAAAGGGAGAGACAGACAGACAGAGAAAAGTGATGAGTAAGAGAGGGAAAGAGAAGAGAGACAGAGACAGAGACAGAGAGATAGGAAGATGAAAAAATGGGTGAAAAGAGAAATGTTCAAAAGAGTAAGGCGACGTCGTTTATAGTAGATCGATAAATCGAGAATGAGCTCGATAAATAGAAAAGATGGGAGTAAGAGAACGAGCAAGACGAACATAGTGAGGGAGAAATAGACAAATAGACAAGTAGACAGAGAGAGAGAGAAGAGTGATGAGTGAGAGAGAGACAGGGAGAGAGAGAGAGAGAGATAGAAAAGGAGAGAGAAACAAGAGATGAGCGAGAGATAGACAAAAAGAGAGAGAAATAAAACGAAAAGAGATGAGCGAGAGAGAGACACAGAAAAAGAGAGAGACAAAGAGATAAGAGAAATAAGCGAGAAAGATAGAAAGAGAGAGAGAGAAAAAAGAAATGAGAGAGATAGAGAGAATAGAGATGAGCGAGAGAAAACAGATGTGAGAGATAGAGAGAAGAGAGATAGACGAGAGACACAGAGAGAAAATGAGAGAGAGAAACAGACAGACAGAGAAAAAAGAGTGATGAGTGAAAAAGATAAAGATAAGAGATAGAGATAGAGACAGAGAGACAAGAAGATGAAAAAATGAATGAAAAGAGAAATGTTATATCAAAAGAGTAAGACGATATTTTTTTTTAAATTTTTTTTGCGACAGAAAAAAGTACTAGAATTTATTCAAACCATTTTGTGACTGTATATATATGAAGCTGTCTCAAAACCACAATCACTATGCTAGGTTAGAGTTTTCCAAAAACTCTTTTGAGAAAATTATACTTTCTTGTTTTCCGTGTTATATTGTTTTTACTGAATTTTTTAATATTTTAAGTATTTTTTTTTTAATTTTTAGACACACCTAACATAAATACACCTAAAAATTTTAAAAATTGTAAAAAAAATCTTTTAAAAATTCACTAAACACCAAAAATACAATAATTCAATACATTTTTTTTTTGTATTTTTATATATTTATTAATTTTTACAAATATTTTTCATAATTTTTTTTTAGATACATCTAAGTAAGGTGTATCTAAAAAAAATATTTAAAAATTTAAAAATATTCACTAAAAACAAAAAAAAAACACAAAAGTCACTTTTTGCGACGGCAGAAAATGCCGTCTCAAAAAAGCAGAACATTTGCGACGGCACAATTTGCCGTCTCAAAAAATGAGAGTATTTGCGACGGTATTTTCTGCCGTCGCAAATACTCTCATTTTTTGAGACGGCAAATTGTGCCGTCGCAAATGTTCTGCTTTTTTGCGACGGCAAAAAATGCCGTCGCAAATACTCTGCTTTTTTGAGACGGCATTTTTTGCCGTCGCAAATACGCTGCTTTTTTGAGACGGCATTTTTTGCCGTCGCAAAAAGTGACTTTTTGAGACGGCAAGTGTGCCGTCGCAAATAGTTCCGTCTCATAAACCCACTTTTCCTGTAGTGTGAAATGTAATAGCAGTGAGATACAGAGGATTTCAGCATTACAAAGTTACACTGCTCTAAAGTAATCTGCAGAAGATGACACTAGATTCCACCATTTGTGCTTAGAAAGGATTTAATAGTGTGACAAAATTAAGATTATTTGGATTCCTTGTATGAGGCTTCCGAAATTTAAATTCTGTAAAATTATAAGAACAGTTTCATTATGCAGGAATTGGTTTTTGCTTAGCTTTAAAAAGAGTTAGCCACATCGAATAGCCTATTTTTTCTTCCTTGTGGGAACCATTGGTCTTCTTGGGAGCCAAACACAGGCCTAAGCTACAGAACATGACACCTAAGTTTGTGTTTGTAGGTACATTGTAACAATTGATTAAAGAGAGAAATCGCCTAATGTTCTGGATTTTAAGTGGAATTCTGATAAATCCACTCTAGTGGTCTCATATTGTATTTTATTATTTTAGTAGCTGCCTTTTGTGATTGCTTTCCTTTTTGTTTATGAAACATTGCAATCAATACATTGCAGGTCAGAGACTGACTGGTTTGGCTGGGAGCCTTGCTTATGTTGCCCCAGAAGTTCTCCTGGGCGATTATTCTGAGAAAGTTGATATATGGAGTGCTGGTGTCCTTCTACATGCTCTCTTGACTGGTCTTCTCCCATTTCAAGGAGACTCACTAGAAGCAGTTTTCGAAGCAATCAAGAGTATGAAGCTTGATTTCCACACCGGGATAGGGGAGTCTATATCGAAAGTTGCAGGGGATTTGATTGAG
Source organism: Camellia sinensis (assembly GCF_055761805.1). Classification (NCBI taxonomy): domain Eukaryota; kingdom Viridiplantae; phylum Streptophyta; class Magnoliopsida; order Ericales; family Theaceae; genus Camellia; species Camellia sinensis. Next base: position 176,288,151 of record NC_138967.1, read on the forward strand.
CGCATTCTTACAAGAGATGTTGCAACAAGGATAACAGCGGATGAAGTTCTAAGTAAGTTTTCTATACTGGTCAAATTTCTGAATAGGGTTTCTAATTCTTGGTGTTTTTATTTTTTTAAGCTGTGTACAGTCGTTTTTATCGCACACAAGATTTTGAGTATGAGATGATAATGGCTGACCAACCATTTTGCCAATGCAATTTCAGCTTGTCTCTTGAGCATGCTAGTGCCCTAGAACAATATCTGAATGTTTAGAAACATCAATTTTTATCATTCACTTTTTTTTCCCATACCATTTTCTCGACTTAATCTTGAATTTGTTTGTAAATATGCTAATCTTTTTCACTCATCAATGTTCCTTTCAGGCCATCCATGGATCTTGCTCTGCACTGATCGCACATTAAGGACGCTATCTATAAAGTCGAAATGAAAGAGCCGGTTACCACCACCACCTTCCCAGCTACCAGCCACAACTAGACTAGAGGAGCAGAATAACCGTAGGACAACCTATGATTCTTTTGGTGAGACTATCGATCCAGCATCGTTGCCTGGAAGCTTGAGTCGCAAGACTGAAGAGCAAGACGACTCTGGTGCCAGGACGACATCTTGTACTTATGGAAGGAGTGAAGAGCAACCTTCCCTCCATATTGTCCTCAATAAAAGTAAGAGAACAATATCGAAGGGTTTTATGGAAGGACTCGAACAATGGGAGCTTATAGTGATGCCAGGACGACATCTTGTACTTATTAGTACTTATTTTTGGATGGTTGGAACTAAAATGTGTGATGGGAGTAGTTGCTTTTTCCTGTATTATGTATGAAATTACATTATTGACGTTGGATTAGACTTGGTTCTTATGGAATTTGTAATATATATATATATATAATTGGACGTTCAATATTAATTTTTGGATGGTTGGAACTAAAATGTGTGCACGTTGTTGAATGCTTGATAACATATTTAGCGTTGATGGATTATATTGTTTATACAAGGTACAGGTTGTATTAATAATGGATACAGGTTGTTTAAAAGAAATTTTTTTTTTAAAAAAAACACGTTAAAGTATTTGGCCACCAAATATTTTGGTAGCTAAATAAGTTTGTCAAATGTTTTGGTGACTAAGAATTTAGTAGCAAAAACATAACCTAATGCACTTTTAGTGACTAACACTTTAGTCGCCGAATGCACCTTTTGCCGACTAAACACAGTTTCGTAGCCAAATGTGTACTTTCGGTGACTAATTATTTAGTAGCTGAAGGTGACACCTTCCCCGACCACAACAACTTAGTAGCCAAAAAGCCTCATTCGGCGACTAAAGGTTTTAGTGGCGGAAACATAACTTTTGCCGACAAAACTGATATTAGTAGCCAAATGTAGTCACTTTCGGCGACCAAACGAAATTTAGTCGCCAATACTATCGCCGACAGGGTAAAGGCGACAAGCTTGGCGACAAAATATTTTAGTCGCTAAATCATTTCAGCGACTAAATATTGGACTTTTGGCGACCAATATTTTGGTAGCCAAAAGTGACATTTCTTGTAGTGATATATATCTATATATATATGGAAAAACAGTGTATAACGGGTCGTTACGACTGTTACGTAACACCGAAACAACCATTACACATAATGGCAGAGCCATATGGGGACTAGGGGGGTCACGTGCCCCCCCTAGATTTTTCATTTTTTTTATGTATATAAATAAAATTTTAAACAAAAATAATATTTAGAATAAAATATCAAGGGCATTTTTAAATTTATGAAAACAATAGTGATTGTTTTATTGAAAATGAAGTGACTACAACAAATTATATTTTTATGTATGAAAATTTTGTGAAAAAATCTCAATATAAAGGTAATATCCATCATTATTGATATGCAAATATAATTAATCTCGCTATATATATGTAAAAACTACTATAGTGTTAGTTATATTTGCATGTGGAGTTCACCTTTCACATATTGCTTTACTATTGGTTGGTCATATTGTATGTCAATAATGGCGTGATATCTCTGTTATATGAACTTTTTACTCAAATTTTGTAAAAATTTGATTTATCTTACCATTATATAATTTATTTTATGACTTAAATATATGAATTTTTTACATTGTCCATGATACACTAGTTACACGCAATACTTTCTTTTCAATTTTACTCGAAATTAATTGTAAAATTTTATGTGAAATACTTTTGTAACAATTTATTTAATTTTTTGTACTTAATATTAATTCAAAAAATATTTTTATCTTCTTATTGTTGGTTATGAAAAAAAAAACTATAATTAATAAGTGCCCCTCCTGATTTAATTTCCTGGCTCCACCACTGGTTACACACGTAAATTTTCGTCACAATGCAAAATCGAATGTAATGGATAGAGCTTACCACCGCAACTGTTATGTAACGGCCACAACCGTTATGTAATACCGCTTTTTAAAACCTTATCTAGTATAAAATCCTAATTATTAACATATCAAAATATTTGCTTAAAGATGTTGAATATTCTCCCATTAATCATTGTGTTTAGTTTGAGTTTTTTGAATTAAATTTTTTGAAAATTGAGTTTTTTATTTTTCATATTTTTTTTTTGTTTTAAGTGAATATTTTTTTAATTTTAAGAATTTTTTTTTTTACTTTTTTAGATGCATCTTACTTAGATGTGTCTAAAAAGTAAAATATTTGTGAAAAAATATTTTAAAAAATTAATAAATATATAAAAATACGAAAAGTGTACTAAATTTTCATATTTTTTTTGTATTTTTGGTATTTAGTGAATTTTCAAGAAAAAATTACTCATAAATCCCATATTGGGAAATGTTGCTCTATCTAGTCCTGAGTGTTTTTTTGTAAACCATTTAGTCCTTTTAATATTTGGTATGGTATCTTTATTTATTATATTATATAAACATCAAGCAATTTCAATATAACAGAACATTGATGTTTGTACAATATAACAGAATATTGATGTTTAATGACGTTGATGATGTTTTGATATGAACAGAACGTTGCTAATGTTTGATGATGTTGATGATGCTTGTTTTGATAAAAACATATGAACAAAACATTGCTGATGTTAAATTGCTTGATGTTTATACAATATAACAGAACATTGATCTGTTCCAATTCGGCTTTGTCGACCTCTCCTGATCTGTGTTAGCTATTACTCTCTCTGGTTTTACTGTTCTCTGTTAACTGTTACTATATGTTACTTTTATTGATGCTCTGAAACGATCATCAACGACCATGAGATTAGCAGATCCAGGGGGTTCGGGTTCGAGTTTGTGACGTTCAAGGATGAGCAGTCGATGAGGGATGCTATCAACGGAATGAACGGTCAGAATCTTGACGGGCGCAACATCACCGTCAATGAGGCCCAGTCCCGCAGAAGCGGTGGTGGTGGTGGAGGTGGCGAGTTCCGCGGTGGTGTTGGTCGTCGTGAGGGTGGATACGGTGGTGGTGGCCGTGGAGGCAGTGTTTACGGTGGCGGTGGGGGATACGGTGACGGTGGTGGCGGTGGATATGGAAGCGGATGAGGTGGATATGGTGGAGGAGATGGCCGTGATCGTGGATACGGAGGCGGCGACGGTGGTGGATCCAAATACTCCAGGGGAAGGGGTGCTTCAGATGGAAACTGGAGGAATTAAGATTAGGGTTTGAGAAGTTTGCTTTAGGTTTATGGCTTTGTTAGTGCTTGCTTGTCCTTTGTGCTTTTGGTGGTTATTTGGTTCAATTTTGTCATTTTCACAGTTCCATCTTCGGTTATGACTTTTGTTTGGTCGCTGGTTAGGCGATGTTGCCTTGTACGTTTCTCAGATTTCCGATATGTGAAAATATTTCGATCAATGAAATTCATTTTTGTTGGATTGGGATTAAAAAAAAACAAAACATTGATGTGTGATGACGTTGATGATGTTTTGATATGAACAGAACGTTGCTGATGTTTGATGATGTTTGTTTTGATAAAAACATATGAACAGAACGTTGCTGATGTTTGATGACGTTGTGATGTTTGTTTTGATAAAAAAAGTATGAACAGAACGTTGCTAACGTTTGATGATGTTTTGATGATATAGTTGATGTTGCTGATGTTCGAAAAGGAGAGAAATCTAAAAAATGCCTATAGTGAGCTTTTAACATTCTAATAGGACTTATTAGTCTACAAAATAAAAGGTAGGACCAAATGGTTTAACAAATTAAAATTTGGGATTTATTGGTGTTTTGCCCAATTTTTTAAAGATTTTTTTTACAAAAATTATACTTTTTAAGTGTATTTATGTTAAGTGTGTCTAAAAATTTAAAAAAAAAAATTGCTTAAAATATTAAAAAAATCAATAAAAACAAAAAAAAAATCAAATAGTAGAATTTTTGAAAAATATTTTTAAAAAACTCAAACCGAGCAAAGTTAATTTTTTTAATGTAATTTGGCTCAATATTTGTGGGTTGGCATGTGCTCAGTTTAGGATCGTGTCGGCCCAATTACAAACCCTCTCGTAGTTTTTAATGCCTTGCTAGTCTAATTTGAGACTCTACCTTGGGTCGATCAGATCTTTTGAAAAAAAAAAATTTAAGAATCTAGTATTTTGAGAATTTACTTGACTTGAAATTTAACGAATTTGACAAGTCTAGTTGGGCCTATTTAACATGCTTAATTTTTTTTTTTTAATTTTAATATTGATGGAGCCCTAATTTGAGAGTAACACTAAAATCATGCATTCCCCCATACATACATACATACAAAAAAAAAGAAAAAGAAAGAAATTGGTCATTTTTTTAATTTGTAAACCAAAGAGAGTGCTGGGCTTTGTTTGGTGACCTTTTTAGGATGCAAATTTATTTGTTTATTTATATATTTTTGACAAATTTGAGTGACTTAAATAATTTTAAAATAGTCAAGAAGTATGTAAAAAAAAAAAAAACATTATCTTATACTTTTTAATTATAAACTTTACCAAATGACATCAATATCTTTTGCCTCGTCACAAAGAATACAAATGTTACTTTTTAATTATAAACTTTACCAAATGACATCAATATCTTTTGCCTCGTCACAAAGAATACAAATGTCTTTATAGCTTTAATTATTTTTCTTTACCAAATAAGTCCTATCGTTTACTTCCTCACACAGCTGAGTCCATCTCTCTCACATACACACAAAGAATGGAAATGTCTTTAAAGCCTCAATTATTTCTTTACCAAATAAGCAGCGCCGGCCTGAGGTTGAGGGGGCCTTGGTAAATAAGCAGCGCCGGCCCCAAGCTGAGGGGGCCTAAGGCGAATTTTGAAAATGGGGATCCCGCTTAAATTAAAAAAAAAAAAATTCATGAATAAACGATAAGTTATAACTTTTTTATTTGTTTGTAATCACAAAAAAATTTACTTGCACATATAATCATTAAAATTATAAACAAAACAATTTAATGAAACAAAATTAGGGCAAAAAAATTAAGAAAAAATTATTCAATTAAAACTAATAAAGACCTAGGTAAAAAAATTTGGGCAAAATTATTTATTCTACTAAAATCTAATAGATAAAGAAGGTTAAAAAAAAAAAATAGGACCCATATATTGTATGTATTGTTTTTCTTGGGCCCAAACATTTTTTTTTTATATATATTTTTTCATTTTAATAAATATAAACAAAAAAATTACACTTATAAATAAGTATGGGCTAAACTATACATGGACCCAATAAATATTTTAGGGTCCTTTAAATTAATCCTAAAACTAAAAAAAAAAAATATTGAACCTATAATATTTTATCAAATTTAAAAACCTTATTTTAAGATCAAAATTTTGGGACCTAAGGTTCTGGTCTTACTGGCCTTAGGCCGGGCTGGTCCGGCAAAAAAGGGGCATAGTATCAAAGCTAAGACAAGTTACTTCATTGTAATATTTAGGTGGTTATTTATAATCATTCATAAAGGTGTGATTGTGATGGCATATGTACCTGCATTCTTAGCTAGGTCATTATCAGAGAAGTGAATAACTCTCTATTAATTTCACTGGTTCACCGGGAAAAAAAATGAAAAAAAAGAAAAAGAAAAATAATAATTGGGGTGGTTAGAAATATTTATTGATCATTAATCTCTTATTTAGACTTAGGGTTATGGAGATAATACTTAGATGCCAAAGTTCAAATTTATAGAAAGATATTGACGTACATGTAATTTATATTTGTTGGAATACTTTTTTGTATAAAATAAATAACTTGAAACCAAATCAAACAAATAAAAATAAATTACTTACAGAATTTATTTACCCAAATGAAGAAGTACAAAAAGATTAAATTGAGTGTGTGATACTCTATCTTTACGACAGATTCACCCCGCTTGGTGCATACGGATAAAAGGCGTCTATCTCCCAATATGCAATAATCTTTACACAGATTGTAGTAGCACTCCAAACAATCTGTACGGCGAACCAAAACCTATGTTCTATACTCTCAGAATTTTTTCTAAAAACTAATATGAAGAATAATAATACAAGAGAGCAAAAATTCAAAACAACAAGTGAATTTTTCCGAATGAAAAAACTGCTGGAACATTGTAGTATTTATAGGCAGATTGGTGTCCTTTAGATCTGTCCGAATAGGTACATATTGAAGTGAACATGTGCAAAATTCAAACTGAACAGGTATGAAACAAATTTGAATATATTTGTTGGAAAACCAGTTTGAATCTGTCCGAAACTGCTGGCAGTTTTCAATTTGTTAAGAACAATTTAATCTTTTGGAAAATTGGACCGGAGGAGACAAAGTTTTGGACAAAAAATTGAATTCAAATTTGGCGCAAAATTTGAATTAATTTCGTTTAGAAAAATAATTTTCTCGCAAGAATTTTTGGAAAAAATTCAGATAAATTTTGTCCAAAAAATTAATATTATGAGCAACTCAAGCCATAACCTACACCCTTGCCCGGCACAGCTCGATCGGTCAGACAGAAGGACGGTAGCGGCGTGCGGGAATGTGTGGTGGTTTAGGCCAAGGCCCACTTTGTCCATAACTCATTCATTCTACAATCTTGGGGTGCCTCTTGGGGACTAATCCAAGTATTGCCACCTAGAACTTATATACACACATAAGTTCTCTTAATTTTTCAATGTAGAATAACCATATAAAGGAAACCCACATTTATTTCTTCAACTTCTCTTTCCACGAACCCGAAAACGACGTCAAGTTCCAATTCACTCATAAATGATTTTGACAAACCATTTGCACCGTGTGACTTGCCATGTGGTAAGGAACATGTCACCTCTTTGAACCCACCCCAAAAGACGTGTGAGACCTACTCAAATTTGGGCTCAAAGTTGGTCCAAAATAAGCCTATAAAAAATCATAATTCCAACAATCCCCCATATGAATGAAACTTGACAGAGAGAAAATGCAACAACATGATCTAATTACAAAGAGTACAAAAATTAGAAATATTCTGTAAAGGATTGGTAACTTTTGGCTTTGAACCTTCTCTTGTGAAACACTATCGGATTTACTAACTAACTAGTGAACATGATGTCTTGAACTATTCAGCCATTTGTGTAAAGCAAGACAATAGAACTCACACAGTATATTACCAGACACAGTTTAGTTCTCACTATTGTGTTCATTTTGGCCCTAAACGACCTGGTCTTTCATGAGTGCTCTAGAGAATTGTAGCCCTTCACAAATCTCATAGAACCGGCCCAGTTCACACTCATATAAGTGATTCTTATGAAAAGTATCCTACCATACTCCACCAGGTATTCCTAGATATAAGAATTATTAAAAGTATTACTTAACCTAAAAAATTGTAGACATCACTATTTCATCATAGAAATGGGTAGGAGTTTGACTCCTCATTGATCTTTATGAGTCATACACAACTCAGTTGTCCTTTTGAACCTAGATCTTGGGATCTCCAGTCAACTAGGTTGGGTTGCCGTTGTGGTAACTTTTATCTAATAGGCTTAAGTCCCATTCCCTTCGATGAACTTTCAGCTAACTCTCTTGCTAACCCTTTGGTTAGTGGATCCACTATGCTATCTTTCGACTTCACATATTCAATGGAAATAATTCCATTAGAGAGTAATTATCTCACTGTGTTATGTCGACAACGAATATGTCGCGACTTATTGTTATATATATGACTCTGTACTCTGCCTATTGTTGATTGACTATTACAATGTATGCATATAGCAGGCACCGATTTTGGCCACATTAGAATATCTTCAAGGAAGTGACTAAGTCATTCTGCTTCTTTCCTAACTTTATATAAAGCTACAAATTTTGATTCCATAGTAGACCTAGCAATGCAAGTCTGTTTGGAAGATTTCCAAGATACAACTGCTCCACCAAGAGTAAAGACATACCCACTGGTGGATTTTGAGTCTCTAGTATCCGATATCCAATTTGCATCACAGTACCCTTCAAGTACCGCTTGATATCTATTATAATTAAGCCCAATGTTACGAGTAAATCGGAGATATCTTAGAACCCTTATAATAATTTTCCAGTGTTCTACTCCTGGATTACTCGTATATCTACTTAATTTACTTATTGCATAAGCTATATCCGGGCGAGTGCAATTCATCAAGTACATTAAGCTTTCAATAATTTGGGCATACTCTAATTAAGAAATACTTTTTTGTACATTTTTAGAAAGAAACAAATTAACATCCACAGGTGTTCTAGAAAGATGATCATCATTTTTGCTAAATTTGTCAAATATTTTCTCCATGTAATGTGATTGTGACAAAGCATATCCTTCTAACGTTATGATAATTTTTATACCAAGAATTACATCAGCAATCCCTATGTCCTTCATGTCAAAATGTTTATTCAATATTTTCTATCATGTCATTATTATTACGTATGATGAGCATATCATCCACATAAAGACATATTATAACATAACCGTTGTTTGTATTTTTAATATAAACACATTTGTCACATTCATTAATTTTAAATCTATTTGACATCATTGCCTTGTTAAAATTTTCATGCCATTACTTTAGCGCTTGTTTTAAATCATATAATGATTTAACCAATTTACACACTGTCTTTTCTTTTCCTAGAACAGAAAAACCTTCTGGTTGTTACATGTAAATTTCTTCATTTAACTCACCATTTAAGAAGGTTGTTTTCACATCCATTTAATGAATTTCTAGATTGTTCAAAGATGCAATGGCACTTAGCATTCTTATGGATGCTATTCTAATAACTGGTGAGTATGTGTCAAAATAGTCAAGACCTTCTTTTTGTCTATATCCTTTGACCACAAGTCTTGCCTTGTATTTGTCAATTGATCCATCTGCTTTCATTTGTCTCTTGAAAATCCAGTTGTACCTAAGAGGTTTACAACCTGGTGGCAAATCCACCAATTCCCAAGTTTGATTTTGCAATATGGATTCAACTTTGCTATTTAGCCTCTTTCCATAAAGGAGCTTCAAGACTGGACATAGTTTCTTTGAAAGTTAAAGACTCATTTTCTAACAAAAAAGTTAGAAAATCTAGACCAAAAGATTTTGAGGTTCTAGCATGTTTACTACGCATAAATTTCTCTTCCTCATTTTGATCTATCTTTTGCCCTTGTTGTTGATCTTATTTTTGATTATGACTAGAAATAGCATCATAAGATCTTTTATTACTACTAGTCTCTTGTCCAGCCTTATTTGGAAATATATGTTCAAAGAATAATGCATTCCGGGATTCAGTAATAGTATTTACATGCATTTCAGAATGTTTTGACTTATGAATCAAAAATCGATATGCATTACTATTCTTGGCATAACCAATGAATATGCAATCAATAGTTTTAGGACCTATCTTAGTCTTTTTAGGACTAGAAATAGCCACTTTAGCCAAACACCCCCACACTTTTAAGTATTTGTAGGATGGTACTCTCCCATGCCACATTTCATAAGGTGTTTCATTCACTTTATTCTTGGGTACTTTATTTAGAATATAATTAGCAGAAAGTATTGCTTCCCCATACAAGTTCTGAGATAATCCAGAACTTATTAACATGGCATTCATCATTTCTTTTAAAGTCCTATTTTTCTTTTCTACAATTCCATTTTGCTGAGGTGAGTAAGGAGCAGTGGCTTGATGAATTATTCCATGTTCTTTACAAAACTCACCAAAAGGTGATTCATATTCACTACCTCTATCATTTCTTAGTTTTTTAATTTTCTTACCAAGTTGATTTTCAACCTCATTCTTAAATTGAATGAACGTTTCCAATGCTTCATCTTTGGTTCAAACTAAGTAAACATAACTATATCTAGTATAGTCATATATGAAAGTAATAAAATATTTTTTTCCACATCTATGTGTAAATGTATATAATATTAGAAGGGTCTACATTAACCGACTAATTATTGAACAAAAGTGGAGTCTAGTGAGTCCATTGGAGATGCTCTTACAATTTTGCTACAAATAGTTTACCACATTTGTAGCATTTCCTAATTACGTAGGCTATGTTTAGTGTAGTTTATAAAGACCGCTTATATATATATATATATATATTTTATTGAGAATTTGTATCAAAGTGTTATGTTATAAAGTAAAAACAATTATAACAAATTAAAAAAGTTTATAGTATAGAAATTGGAGAAAGAATGCTTTTAATTTATTATTTTTTATAAATAACTTTCAACTTGCAAAAGGTATACCAAACAAGTTAGTTTTGTCATTTATAGCTCTAAATCATAATTTTATTTGTAATGGGAAAGAGCAATTTCTTGAATTGGATGCGGTGTTTTTTCATGAAGAACAAAATTGATCTCTATTAATGACTTGAATTTATTTATTCAAAATCAAAGTTATTTCACAATCAAAATTACCCACATGATACAAGAAGACTATTTTACAAATGTGAGTCAACATTGTATGACCTATAAAGTATTTCACTACTTCATTGAATAATAACATTACGTGAATAATATCATATAATATTTTTAGACTAATGAATAATTATTTTAAAATATCATATATATATATATATATATATAAAGGGCATTCTTGAAAAAGTACCAAAGTTTTAGGGCATCTCAATTGGTTTCTCCCACAAGTTAAATGTTCATTTGTGATCTAGTTGCAACATTTCAATTCCATGGAGATTGATAGTGATGCACTTCCCCTCATTAATTAGCTATCTTTAGTATCATCTTGCTTGATATTATGATGGGCTATGTTTGTTTCCTTGACAAGTCTTTCTAATAGGGAATGTCTATGTTTCATGGTATGTTCTACTTTAGGTTGGATCTAGATTAGGTTGTTTTTGTGTAGTATATATGCTTACTCTTTTTCTCATTAGGTCATTAACAATCGCAATAGTATGTTTACCCTTTTTCTCTTTACTTCAAATGTCTTGCATACTTATTCTTATTTTCATCAATAAATAAATAAAATAAAATAAAATAATAGAAGGGGGTATTTGATGGTTGTAGTAATGCTATATATGTAGCACTATTTAAAGAGGTGGTCCATAATCTAAACATTGTGTTTGCTTAGAAAGATTAGATGAAATTTAGACTAAAAAGGAGATATAAGAGGCCAATGATACAGATTTTGTTTTCTAATTATTAAATCTCATCCTTCCAAGACAGACAATCTTTCCCTTTGAATTATCTTCCATCCATCGTTCAATAGTCAAGAATACTCTTCTAAATCTTTATCTCATCTTGTAGCTAACTCCAATCAAATAATTACATAACATATATAATCATGTTCAATAATCTCATGGAATCAAAAAAAAAACAAAAACATGAGAGACGTGTGAAATTACTTATCCCTCTATTCTTCTTAATTCAATCATTTCAAACAAACATAACCTAAAAGTATGGTTAAGTATATCATCTTTTCGATGTTAATATTGTTGGAATTATGGTTTTTTATAGATTTATTTTGGGCCAACTTTGAGCCCAAATTTGAGTGAGTCTCATACGTCTTTTGGGATGGGTCCAAAGAGGTAACGTGTTCCTTATCGCATGGCAAGTCACACGGTCTAAATGGTTCGTCAAAATCATTTATGAGTGAATGGAAACTTGACGTCGTTTTCGGGTTTGTGGAAAGAAAAGTTGAAGAAGTAAATGTGGGTTTCCTTTACGTGGTTGTCCCACATTGAAAACTTAGGAAAACTTATGTGTATATATAAGTTCTAGGTGGCAATACTTGGGTTGGGCCCCAAGGGGCACCCCAAGTTTGTAGAAGTGAGGAGTTATGGACAAAGTGGGCCTTGGTCCAAACCGTCACACGCGTGCGCACCGCTGTCCATCTGGTGGGGCATAGGTGTAGGTTGGGTTGGTCCTAATATTAATTTTTTTGACTAAATTTATTTAAATATTTTCCAAAAATTTTTGTCGAAATTTATTTTTTCTGAACGAAATTAATTCAAATTTTACACCAAATTTGAATTCATTTTTTTGTCCAAAACTTTGTCTCCTCCGATCCAATTTTCCAACAGATTAAATTGTTCTTAATAGATTGAAAACTGCCAACAGTTTTGGACAGATTCAAACTGGTTTTCTAGCAGATCTGTTCAAATTTGTTTCATACTTGTTCAGTTTGAATTCTGCACATTTTCGCTTCAATTTGTACCCGTTCGGACAGATCTGAAGAACACCAATCTGTCTATAAATACTACAATGTTCCAATAGTTTGTTCATTCGAAAAAATTCTCTTGTTACTTTGAATTTTTGCTCTCTTGCATTATTATTCTTGATATTAGTTTTTAGAAAAAATTCTGAGAGTATAAAACACAGATTTTGGTTCATCGTACAGATTGTTTAGAGTGCTACTACAATCTGTTTAAAGATTATTGTATCCTAGAAGATAGAAGCCATTTATCCATAAGTACCAAAGCGGGACGAATCTGTCTTAAGGACAGAGTGTCACACACTCGACTTAATCTTTTTGTACTTATTCATTTCGGTAAATAAATTCTATAAGTAATTTATTTTTATTTGTCTGATTTGGTTTCAAGTTATTTATTTTACATAAAAGATTGTTCCAACAATCTTAAGACATATCAGAATTATTCTGTTTATACACAATTTTTCGTTTGTTTCCTTTTCTTCTTTTCTTCTTCTTACATAAATTATTTTTTGTGGTTTTACAAAATAATATTCTGTTTGAAAAATACAAATAGTAGTAATATACTGTTTGACAAATAGTAGTAATATACTATTTATTTTCTTTGACAATTACTAGTAATATACTAGTAGTTATTAACAATTTCAGAATATTCATTTGTGAAGTTGGTCAGAAATTAATTTTGGTTTTCAAAAATAATTTCTGAGTTTTCATTAATTAAAAATTCTGTTTTCAGTATTTTAATTTTTGAAGTGTTATAGAAATATTTTTCTGTGCAGAATTAATTTGTTAAAATAAAATTTTATTTTCAAATTAATTGGTAGTTATTAACAATTCTTGTTTCTTTTATTTTTACACAAGTTAAATTTTGTGTTTATGGTTTAATTTTCTGTGTAGTATAAAATTCTAATTCTAATTTTGTGTTATAATTTAGAATTCATGGCTACTGAAACTAATGCTCAAACAAGTACCGGTATGGTGACTGCTATTGCTTTAACCTCTCATCATGTTGTGACTGTACCAGTCAATCACGGTGAAAAGTCAAAGAAGTTCTTAGGAACTTATTTTAAAAGATGGGAACAGAAAATGATGTTTTATCTTACTACTCTCAACCTGGCATGATTTGTTTGTAAGAATGCTCCTACTCTGAAAGATGATGAAACTGACCGACAAGTGGTTGCTGCGGTCGATGCTTACAAACATGCTGACTTCCTTTGTCGGAACTACATTTTGAACGGACTTGATAACACATTGTATAACGTCTACAACAATAGACTGCAAAACTACTGGATGCTCGACATGTTTGCTCGAGCGGCAAATCCTTCGTTTGAGCGGACTATAAAAATTCTGGGTTTTCAAAACAAAGTTTTGAGCTTCCAAATGCAAATTGAAAGGGAAAACTCATGCATGGCTTGTTCAAAAACTTAGAAAACTATCCAAAAACTTGAACATATGATTTTCACAAACTCTTTTTGCTCAAAACTCATGGATTTAACCAAAATTGGGTTCAAAACTCCCATGCATGTAAGTTTTACAAACCTTTTTCAAAACTCATATCATTAGCAATTTTAAACTCAATAGTTCCATCCATGTCCAAATTTCATTTCCAAAACATGAAATTAAACTTTAGAACATGATAATTCAAACATGCAAGTTCCAAGAAATTTATAATTATAATCATGGATGGTAGAATTCTAACTCCAATGACCATGTATGAAACATTCAACTTCAAATTCTTTTTCAAAGCTTACAAATCATGGAGGTTAACTTCAAAATAACTGAATTCAAGAATGCATGTGAAATGTGGCTTCAAAACTCAATTTAAACAACATATTCATGATCAAAACTAAAAAATCATGCCAAAACTATAGATGCATGTTAGCTACTTCCTCTTCTTAGCATTCTTTAACTAAAAACATGCGATTAATCTCATACAATTCATGAATTCAACTGTAAATCATATACTCGCCAAGAATTAAGGGTTAGATGCTCACCAAAAGCCTTCAAATACTCTTGTTCTAGCACAAACTTGAGCTACTCTAGCAAAATCTCCAACTTTTTCTTGAATCTCTACACTTTCTCTCTCTAAGATGGAGTTCACCCTCTCTTTAGAATATGATTTCAGAATTTTCCACTCAAATGAAACATGCTTGAGCTCAAGAATGAGCCTAAGAGCCCACTTATATAGTTGTAATGCTAATATACATTAATTAGAACATTAGGTTTACCAAACACAACTTAATTAATCAAGCTAATCAAATTTTTAATAAAATTTTTCATATGATTCTAAAAATTCCGAATAACATATTAACGTAACCAATTTCAGTTTCGGATATCGACAAGGCTTTCAATTTTCAGATCAAAACAGAATTCCTGACAGCTATTACTACGAGTAACAGATAGAAGGCCAAATAACATAGAAAATACATAATAACACATAATTTATTTTAGTCCCTTCATTAGCATCCTTAATTAAGGATTAGTACTTAATTATGGATCGAGGTTGTTACAGTAGATGACATAAATCTTTTTGTAGTTGTTTCCGAGACAAACCTTGTCGGAAATCCTAAAGAATGGTGGGTGGACACTAGTGCTACTCGCCACATCTGTGCCAACAAAAAGATGTTCACATCTTATTCTATGGTAGACAACGGTGAATAACTTTTCACGGGCAATTCCTCGACTTTTAAAGTTGAAGGATAAGAAAAGATTATTCTGAAGACGACATCTGAAAAGGAATTCACTCTCAATAATGTGCTGCATGTACCAAATATTCGCAAGAATCTAGTCTCTGGATTTTTGTTGAGTAAAAATGGGTTTAGGCTAATTTTTGAAAGTGACAAATTTGTACTTACCAAAAACGGGATGCATGTAGAAAATGTTACATGTTTGATGGCCTTTTCAAACTAAATGTAATGACTGTTGTCCCCTCTGTTATTAATAATAATACATATTCTTCTTACTTGCTTAAGTTTTCAAATTTATGGTATGGTAGACTAAGACATATTAATTATGGATCTTTGTGTAGATTAATTAATATGGAATGTTTACCTAAATTTGACATTGATTTAAATCATAAATGTGAAATTTGTTTTAAGATAAAATTAACTAAAACTCATTTTCATTCAATCAAAAGAAGTATGGAAGCACTTGAATTAATTCATAGTGACATTTGTGATTTTAAATCAATTCAAAGCCTATGTTTGGGAAGTGGGTTTTGTGGATTTTTTGGCTAAAATAGCAACAAAAAACAAAATAGATTTTTTAGCCCAATAAGACAAAATATCACATCTAACCCATAATCATTACAGATTTTTTAGCTCCAGGCTAAAATAGCCAAAAAGCCAACCCACTTCCCAAACGAAGCCTAAGAGTGTGTTTGGTTTATAAATTTGAAAAGAAATAGAAAGTAAGATTCTACTTGTTTATAAACAAATTGATGATAAAAAATGAAAATTACAAAAAGTGAAGTGAAAGAAACGAAAAATTATTTTCTTGCGTACATTTGAACCAATGAAAATTTTTGTAAGAAAATAATAAGAAAAAAAATATATAATCACTAAAAACATAGGCAAAAAGAAAAACAAAATAACCTTGTCAAGATTTGTGAAAAAAAATAAATTTCTTAGTATATTTTGTAAAAAAATGTTAGCATAACTAACAAACTAATATGAATTGTATAGGAAACTTTAATTTCCATTACTTTTTAAGATTTTCTATCTAAACAAATATATCTATCTAATCAAACTGGCCTCAAAAGAAAAAAAAATATATGAAATCTAATTATATTTAATCACATTTACCTATATTTTTTTCTTTGTTTTCAAATTTATTAATCAAATAGAGCGTGAATGCAATTTTATGAGACATAACTCTTTTCCATTGTCACGACTCGCTTCCCATACCCAAGTGTAGACGTCCCCCGAACGCCCCGGGGAGAAACGAGTCCCCCTGTTCCGTTCGATATTGGGCTCACTACAGCTCAGGACTCTCAAATTGTCACGGTTCTTAATCTGAACCAAATAGTCCAAATCTGGCAAATCGTTTTGAGAAAACAGATTTTTTTGAAAGAAGTGCCAAACATGGACTGCTTTGCCAGATACAGAGTCGCCACCTAAATATTTTATTTTGGGGAAATTTAGGAAACCCTGACTCGTTTGCCTAAGGCCACGTGTCCGTCATCACCAAAGTTGCCTCGGCTCAGGAACTTGAGTACGATTGGGGAAGGTCACTTCGTGAGCACCTCCGCTCGCCCGATCAAAGATCGGCCTCTACTAACCATGATATCTATTTTTGAAAACATTATGTGTTCTTATTCCGGTTATTAGTCTAGATTTACTATGTGATGCGCACAGCATACAAGTATAGACTGGATCGCCTGAATTGGAACAAAACATTTCATGTTTGTTTGTTTGAAAATGGTTTGATGGTGCTACCCGCAAGTAGGCTAAGACGTGGATTTGCCACCCTCGGGTGGGCTTAGAAAACATGATTTTGCCACTATCTAGTGGGCTTAAAACACACATTTGATGAATTGTTCCAATCCAAATAACCCAACCTTCACCCACAGGCACTCAAGCAGTTATATCACATAAGCATTTAGCCTCATGGTAAGCATGCTATTCATGGCAGTCACTCACACGCATGCAATGATGCTAAAGCATAAAACTCACCGAGTACTCCAAGCCAAAACAGAAGCTAGGTTAGAAATCTATGCATGATCCTAACTATACAGAAATGTCTAATGCAACACATGCAAAAATGCAACTATAGCAGGCTCGGCTATTCTAAACATGGCATATGAAATGCTACAGCTAACATGTATTCAATTTGAAATTGAAAATACAATGCAGTTAGTATGATGCGCCGAGCCCGGTGCATGCAAAACAGATGAATGAATGCAAACATGCTATCATACTGTATACTAATTGAAATATGCCCTAATCTAACAATCATAAGCTGGTAAATAAAAGGAAGAAAGACGTGGGGTTGGAAGACATGCATCGCACACACACATACTTATTACAGTTGTGCCCTCGAACAGAGGGTCCGAATAAATAATATACAGTCCCGAATGAATATTACAGTCCAAATAATTACAAAACCCTAATTAATTAACACATTAAACTAAGAAAGCTGTAAACTAGCATGCAAGCTAGGGACTGCCTCGACTCCGCTCCGGATGATGGATGATGCATGCTCGAGTTGCTTGGCACGGAAATCCACTGCGATGCCCCAATTAGCCTCTGTTTGCGATTGGT
The DNA here is from genome assembly GCF_055761805.1 of Camellia sinensis. Classification (NCBI taxonomy): domain Eukaryota; kingdom Viridiplantae; phylum Streptophyta; class Magnoliopsida; order Ericales; family Theaceae; genus Camellia; species Camellia sinensis. The sequence continues at coordinate 176,305,977 of NC_138967.1, forward strand.
GCCGGAATGTTGTGCAAGGCCTTTGAAAGGCTATTGATTCTTGCTTTGCTGCAACAGAGAGCAGGAAAAGGGCATGGCAATGTATTTTCACAAATGTATGCATGCCTCGATCCTCGTGCCACCAATCACGCATCTCGATGCATGATGGCCGAGGAGTCGAATTGTGTAACTCAATATAGAATGAATGCATATGAAAACACAACAAGACCTAAACTCTATTATGGATAATCCGGAGTGTCGGTGACTGGGAATTGAGGCACGTTCCGTCACTCGAAGTACGAAACGTCCCTCGTTTCCCGTGCTCGGGCTAACCCCTATCCCAAGCACAATGCAATATGCATGACATGCATGAATGCAACTAATATACAACCTAGCATGCACAATGCTATGAAACGGCATACACGATGCACGAGGTAACATGGCATACACAATGCGCTAACATACAACCTAGCATACGCAATGCTATGAAATGAGATGGCATACACAATGCAAAATGGACTTACACCAACATGAGTGGACCTCAGCCACACTCACATAAGAGGCCATAAGATGAAAATGTGACACTCGAAATGCGTGCACACGTGCACGCAAACCGAGGACCGACCCTAAGGCACCAAATGCCACTCTAACAAGACATGGCAAGGCATGGAATATGATATACTAGCATGCAAATTTCAGCGCTAAAATATGACCCAAAACATCCCCGAATCATAGAAACATGGCACCCGATGCATGGAATGGGACCCGAAATGCAAAACTAGGCATGCGCAATGGCCTATAGCTATACAAAACATGCATTATTTGATCATGAAATATGAAGACAGATTCAAGGCAGCCCCAAAACAAGCATGTTTACAGTTTTAAGCAAGGCCAAACAATGAACACAAATGGGGCTAAGCTAGCATGCGAAAATGGCCCTAAATGTGAGATAAAGAAGTAAGTCACAGCTGCTAACCCCAAACAGAGAAGGGCCCTTCTACAATATTGAAGAGGGGCCCAAAATATGACCTTTTACAGTTTATGATCAAACCCAAAACAGTGCACAAGCATGCTCAAAATACTATGCAAAACAAGGCCAAAAAGAGAGCTATAACACAAAGTATAAAAAGGATGCCTCAAATAGTAAAAGACCCTTAATGAAACATGAAGAGTGGGTCAAAATAAGGTCATTTATAGTTTAGACCAAAGCCCAAAAACAGAAGCATAAGAGGCTAAAAAATCATGCAAAAATATGGCCAAAAGAGAGATATAAAGGCAAGTGGCACATGGAAGCCTCAAACAGTGATGAGCCCTTCAACAATGTTGAAGAAGGGCTCAAAATAAGCTATTTTTCAGTTCATGACAGAGCTCAAAACAGTTTACACATAGGCCAAAAATAATGTGCAAGAGAATAGCATACAAGAGATGTAATGAAGCAAGTGCAACAAGGAGGCCTAAACTATCATGCAAGAAAAGACCTAAAAGAGGGGTAAAGAAGCAAGTGGCAGTAGGAGATCTCAAACAAAAGATAGCCCTTCAACAAAGTTGAAGAGGGGCTCAAAATAAGACACTTTGTAGTTTATGACAAACCACGAAAATAAATACAAGTCGGCCTAAACTATCATGCAAGAAAAGGCCTAAAAGAGGGGTAAAGAAGCAAGTGGCAGTAGGAAATCTCAAACAGCAAAAGGTCCTTAATCAAACATGAAAAGAACCTCAAAATATGACTATCTCAAGTTCGGGTCGAAGCCCAAAAATGCAGAATGAAGGTTCGGGAGCCAAAACACGCAGTTTGGGGCCCCGAAAGTGGGCTGTTAGGCACCGAAAGTGGTGTCCGACCACGAAGTTGGTCTCTCGGACCACAGTGTCCCTCAAAACGGAGGAAATAAGGTGTGTGCCAAAAATCGGAGCAAACGGAAGTGGTTAAGCGGTCTCGAACCGAGGCACACGGCCGATAGTTTCGAAAAACTGGGAACTGGGCTCCAAACGGGAAAAATGGCCTACGACCACAAAACGTGGCCTACGGCCACCGAGAGATGGTCTACGAGACCTCTCCCTCCCTTCGAGAAGAAAAAAAAGAGAAAACAGGAACTGGTTCGCAAATCGAGGTAAAGCACAAAAAGAGTCCGGAAGTCTAGAGGCAAGGCTCGCAGCTGGGACTCCGCAACCTCAGAACGAGCACAATATGCAATATCACCGAGCGCTCAATCGGTGATGTCTGAGTCTTAAGGTCGGTCAAAAATGGGGTGTCTACAGTTGCCCCTCTTTGACAGAACTCGAAAGTCATAAGTGACGGGAGTGAATGTCAAAGCCCAGAGACGACCCATTTTTGACAAGGCCGAAGACGTAGACAAACAGGTGAGATAAACAGATATGTGCCCGCAGGCGCGCCCGCAGGCAGGGGGGCAAAATGCAACTGGCAATGCAAGACACCGAAGGTGACTTAATGATCATGCAAATGCAGCAAGCTGTAATGAAGCACATATTCACAATAGATGCAACAGTTTTAAGAAAGAATGCAAAGCAACAACTACATTTCATTCAGTTAAGAATGCGGAGAATTATTCAATTCTCGCCAGGTCTCACTCGGAGAAGATACAATACCTGCGCGGTTCGTCTGGTCGCACCAACCTCAAATGAACCGTACATATAATAACATGCCTCATGGTGCTGGGGATCTCTCGTTTCTTCTTGGTTGAACTGCAGGTACTACTTTTCTCCCTGACTATGGTCGCAATTTTCCCTATTCTCCAACAGGGTGACAGACTAGGTTGGTTCAGTATCTAGAATTGAGGCGCATATACATGCTATCTCAATCTATGGGGCTGCCATACAGATTTCAAGCCGAGGATATACCCCTGGGTATTTAAACCAGACTTTAGTCTCGGAAATCCTGAACCTTTGCGTTCTAGGCATAAGGCATTCGAACTCTAGTTTCCACCGTCTCAGTTGGTCTCCTAGGAACTCACCGCAAACATAGGCAGGTGGCTATACCAGACCACTGGAAGTCGTTCAGGCACGACAAACACCAAAGGAATTGCACCTTTAGAGGATTTAAGGTCTCCTAGACCGGAGAGTGCACTAGACGGTGCGAATAAATGCAAGTGCGATGTGCAAAACAACGCGAATGATGATGCAGGATTTAAGGTCTCCGTAGACCGACGATAAAACAAATATGGTGCAATGGATGTAATAGATGATAGATGCGATGCAACAGAGAGTACAATAGATGCAAAATGGTGACATACTCCAACCACGTTGGACTCATGAGTGGAGGAAGAATAACGAAAATTAATCAGAAGCGCGCTCCATGCATCCTAAGATAAATTCCAGACACGCTGAAATCGTGTGAGGAAGGGGACAAAGAGACAAACATAGGGACTTATCCCAGTGTTTCGGAATGGTGTGAGCATTGGAACGTATTCCGAGCGCTTTTAACCGAAGAGGGAGAAACATAGGGACGTATCCCGGTGTTTCGGAAAGAAGGGAGAAACATAGGGACGTATCCCGGTGTTTCGAAATGGTGTGAGCATTGGAACGTATTCCGAACGCTTTTAACCGAAGAGGGAGAAACATAGGGACGTATCCCAAAGGTTAGGGACATATCCCAAAGATTAGGGACGTATCCCAAAGGTTAGGGACGTATCCCAAGGATTAGGGACGTATCCCAAAGATTAGGGACGTATCCCAAAGGTTAAGGACGTATCCCAAGGATTAGGGACGTATCCCAAAGATTAGGGACGTATCCCAAGGGTTAGGGACGTATCCCAAGGATTAGGGACGTATCCCAAAGGTTAGGGACGTATCCCAAAGATTAGGGACGTATCCCAATGGTTGGGGACGTATCCCAAGGATTAGGGACGTATCCCAGAGGTTAGGGACGTATCCCAAAGATTAGAGACGTATCCCAAGGATTAAGGACGTATCCCAAAGGTTAGGGACGTATCCCAAAGGTTGGGGACGTATCCCAAGGATTATGGACGTATCCCAAAGATTAGGGATGTATCCCAGAGGTTAGGGACGTATCCTAAAGATTAGGGACGTATCCCAAGGCTTAGGGACGTATCCCAAGGATTAGGGACGTATCCTAAAGGTAGGGACGTATCCCAAAGAGTAGGGACGTATCCCAAAGGTTAGGGACGTATCCCAAGGATTATGGACGTATCCCAAAGATTAGGGACGTATCCCAAGGGTTAGGGACGTATCCCAAGGATTAGGGACGTATCCCAATGGTTAGGGACGTATCCCAAAGGTTAGAGACGTATCCCAAAGGTTGGGGACGTATCCCAGAGGTTAGGGACGTATCCCAAAGATTAGGGATGTATCCCAAGGATTAGGGACGTATCCCAAAGGTTAAGGACGTATCCCAAAGATTAGGGACGTATCCCAAAGGTTAGGGACGTATCCCAAGGATTAGGGACGTATCCCAAGGATTAGGGACGTATCCCAAAGATTAGGGACGTATCCCAAAGATTGGGGACGTATCCCAAAGATTGGGGACGTATCCCAAGGATTAGGGACGTATCCCAAAGATTAGGGACGTATCCCAGAGGTTAGGGACGTATCCCAAAGATTAGGGACGTATCCCAAAGGTTGGGGACGTATCCCAAGGATTAGGGACGTATCCCAAAGATTAGGGACGTATCCCAAGGGTTAGGGACGTATCCCAAGGATTAGGAACGTATCCCGTTGTTTCGAAACGGAAGAAGAAGCATAGGGACGCATCCCGGTGCTTCGGAAAGGTAGGAGAAACATAGGGACGTATCCCGGTGTTTCGAAAAAGAAGGAGAAAGGGAAACGTAGGGACGTATCCCGGTGTTTCGAAAGAAGGAAGAAACGGAAACGTAGGGACGTATCTCAGTGTTTCAGAAAGAGAGAGAAACGGAAACGTAGGGATGTATCCCGGTGTTTCAAAAAGGTAGAGAAACGTAGGGACGTATCCCGGTGTTTCGGAAAGGGAGAGAAACGTAGGGACGTATCCCGGTGTTTCAGAATGAAAGATGCGGGCATTGGAACGTGTTCCAAATGCTTTAAACCAGAGGAGGTCTAAGCCGTCGCACGCGCGAGGAGAAAGAATGATAATTGCAAGTGAATTGGTGCATAACAATGCAATGAATAGGTATAACAATGCTAGTGAAGTGGGTGCATAACAATGCAATTGGAACGTGCATCACGATGCAAGTGAAGTGGGTGCATAACAATGCAATTGGAACATGCATCATGATGCAAATGGAACGTGCGTGACAACGCATATTTAAAACAAAATGCTGAATGAGGGAATGCAAGCCTTAATGAGGCCAAATTCAAACGCGACCTCTGATTTACCTTTCGGAGGGGTTTGCAACACACTCAGCTCAAAAGGGGCACACCCTGTTCATACCAGAGAGAGATAACATCTGTTGCTGCCTTAATTGCCATTCTGACTTGGAGTAGGCTTAAGCTTGGGGCCGAGATACACTTATGCTTCAGAGTAGTGACAAGGCCTGAGGAGGTACATCCGGAGTACAATCACGGAATTTGCTGAAGGTGAAACACACTCAGATGCTTCGATTTTTCCTCTTTTCTTTTACTTTGCAGTCTGGAACCCATATAGCTTCAGATAGGTCTTTGTTTTACTGTTCTCACATGACCTGGGTCGAACCGTGCGGTTTTATGAAAGAACGAATCTTGTTTTGCACAAACGTGAAGAATGGCACAGCACTTTTGAGCACAAAACTATTTTATTTTTGAAATTGAGAGATGAGTTTTCAACCAGGTATTGAGCCTACGACTGAACACAGCAAGACAACTCAACACGGAAATAAAAGATACACAACCTAGACACATCGAGTAACACTCGAAACGACTCAAAACAAGAATCGAGATAAAACAAAAAGACACGACACTCAGACATGCACAGGGAGCCTGTTTTATCGGGTACTGTTTCCCACCCTTTCTCATTTGTGGTTCTCACATCACTTGGCCCTCAAGCTCGGTTTTTCTCTCAAAACCCTTTTCTCGCTTTTTCTCTCAGCGCACATCTCTCTATTCTTCAATCTCTTATTTTTCATCCCTCCCCTGGGTGGTTGATGGATAAACAGCAAATTATGGGTTTGTGCCCCTAGCATTCTGCTAGATTCTCTTTCTTCCACTCACAGTTAGTGAATTCCTCCCATGGAAAGGTTGCGCTACAACTGGGCGTGTAGCAAATCTGCAGCTAACATCAGTTAATGATGCTTTGCTGGGGAGTTTGGACGTGATAAGATCTGTCCAGATGATGGAATGGAATATCTTGCCCCCTTTTAGTTCGTGCTTCGCACTTTGCTTGATACCTCGTTGCTTGGAGGATGTGAGAGCTTTCTGCCCTTTGTTGTGCCCTCTTCTGGCGAATACGGTGCCCTTTCCGACAAGTAGAGTGCCCTTCTGGCAAGTATTTTGACAAAGGGGAAAAGACAGAACACCTGACTCAATTGTGCCCCTAGTTCATCATTTTGACCATTTTTTGTTTTTGCTTTCTACTAAAACAGTTTTGACCAACATGAGAGTTAGATTAACGCGCTTGTTCGATTTTCTGATTTAAAATCATGCAAGTTAGGCTATGAGCACTGAGAGTTTTCCTTTTTTGGGTCCAAGAAATGGTCCAGTTTTGAAAAATGGAGTACTTTTCGAGAAGATTAGTCAACCTCAGTAAAAATTCTCAAAAACTATTTTTGCAAACGACCACTGCTCAACGAGCACGGAACCTACTCTTGAGATGCACAACCTCGGATCCATAGCAATGGAAAGTTGCCCCTTGTCTGAAGGACACTACATGGCAACGGAAAGTTGCCCCTTGTTTGAAATGACACTACGACGTTTTGAATGGCAACAGAAAGTTGCCCCTTGTTTGGATAGCACCGTAGTGCATTGTAGTCAGTCCTCAGAGCGACGAACACAACCAGACTCTCAGATACAGAGAAGACAAAGATGAACAGAACCATCGCATGGACACAGTCGATTTGGAAGTGTTTTACGACTGAACTTCAGATTGAAGTTGCCTACGTATCCCAAAGATGGGAATCAAGCCTCACGTAGTTCGGGGTTAAGGTACACTCGGGTATTTAACCTCTCCTTTTGCGCTCTAACTTTTGCCAAGGCCGCCCTTTGCGGGTTTTCAACCTTGCGAGCTATGTTTTTCTTCTTTTCAATTTTTGTGTTCTTTTTTTTTTTTCTTTTCTTTACATCTTTCTTTTTTGTTCTTTTGTTCTTTTCTCTTTTTTGTTCTTTTTCTTCTTTTCTTGCTCTAACTTTTGCCTGGGTCGCCCTTCCGGGTTTTCGGCCCAGCGAGCCTCTCAAGGGTAAAAGTATAGCCTTGTCCATGTCAAATGGTTTTGAGATCCCGAAGTCATCTGAATCCACGAGAATGGCTGTTGTTCGCTGACGATGCAAGAGTCTATCTAATGGAGGGTGAATTTGCCCCTAGTGTTTGTGGATAGGGCCTCAGTTGTCCTTCAACAATGTCTTCTTCTTTCCTCCCTTCTGGGGTTTGGCATTCTTGCCGATCTTCATCTTGGACTCTTCGAGCACATTTAAATTCTTGCCCCTAGTTCGAGGGGTGCTCCTGATCTAGCTTTGCAAGCTTCTTGATCTGACTTGTTGCCGCTAATTCACGGGCTGCTCTGGATCCGGCCACACAGGCCTTACATTGTAGTTGACCCTTGAACTTTTTGAGTTCTAGTCCAAGGTTTGAAAATGAGGAGTCGAGTCTCGAGGCTGAGAGCGATCCTAAGCTGCACAATCTCAAGAGCGATTCCACACAAGTCTTCACAGGACTGCGCAAAACATTTTGTTTTTGAAAGTTTTTAAGAAAGCGACAAATCGCTCACGCCGAAGATAGTGTAGAACCATTCTGGATTAAAGCTAGGGTCCTTCTTAGTACTCACACTAACAAACATGATTTCATTCATTAAGGGCTTAGCACGCCTCTCTTTCTCTCAGTTTGATCAAAGTTTTGCAAATCTCGAGGAATTCCTCCCTCTTTGTTTTCATCGCAACGTTCAAAAAGTTTTGAAAAACTCAGGTTATTACAATGACTTCAAGGCACAGAAAAGGCAGAGTTCTTAGTCAAATACTGCCATCTCATTCAGAACTTCCAGCATAACTGGCACAAGGCAGAAGCAAATACGAGAGCGTGAAAATTACTGATGTTTCATTCAAAATCTGTTGGCACAACTGGCTCCTCGGTAGAAACAGACTCAAAGAAAGCAAAAAGACAAACACGAAACAAAACAGTGATGTCCGAGGTAACACCCTTCGGGATCACCCGACCCCTATACAACAGGACTGACTCGATACGACAAGACAGACCTCAACTGACTCAGTATGAAAAGACTGACTCAAAATAAAAGGACAGACTCAAAACAAAACAACAAGACTGACTCAATACCCAAGTCAGAATGTAGCTTTCGCCAAATGCTCAAAACGGTGTGTGCCATACACCTTATCTGAAATAAACTGAACGCCGCCCGCAGGTGGTTCATCCCTCGATCACATCACATTATCCCCTACAAGTTCACTAATCAAGTGCCGATAGACTTTGTAGGACCTGGTGCGGGGATGACCCCGTTGTCAATCAAATTTTGTATCTCGTGGCGGAGACGGACGCAACTGTCGGTGTCATGACAGGTTTGTTGATGGAAAGCACAGTACTTAGTTGGGTCATGTTTTGGAGGGAGAGGATCGGGTAGAGGCCGTTGCTCTAACGGTTTCAGATGTCCTTTCCTGAGTAGGACCCCCAGGGCTTTAGACAAAGACATATAGAGTGGGGTGAAAACCCTCTTGCCTCGGGATAGATAGTCTGAAGTTCGGGGGTTTGAAGTGGATGCACCAACAAAGGGGGTGGCTGCTCTTGGTGTGGTGGTGGCGACCATGCCCACTTCGGAAGATCTTGCAGCTGCGTCACCGCTGGTGGTCGCATTTGAACTGCGGGTAAACGCCCTCCTGGGCTGCTCCTTCTCCTGGTCAATGAGGTCCTGCTTCATAGCATCCTCAATCTGTACTCCCATCTCATGCAAATCTGAAAAGGTAGGGAAGGGAAGCACGATCATTTTCTGCATTAGTTTGGGCTGGAGGTTGCGCATAACCATCCGTATTTGATCCTTATCCGTTGGCCTAATGGTCATCATTGAGGCCTTGGCCCTCCAGTGGGCCACGAATTCTGAGAAGCTCTCCTTAGGCTCCTGCCTCGTCGTCTCAAGATCACGGGTCGTAATCTCGATTTGGGTATTGTATGAATATTGTGCGACGAAGGCCACGGCAATCTCCTCCCATCTTCGTTTCATTGAATCTTCCAATTTGGCGTACCAGATGGCCGTAATACCCGACAGGGTCCTGCCAAAAAGGGAAAGCTTCTGTAATCTTGTCAAGCCCATCGGGCGCAGAACATCTGAAAACAAACTCAGGTGGACCATGGGATCTCCTGACCCGTCAAAACGGTCGATGTGAGGCATCTTGAACCTGTCCGGCAGTGTCACAGCTGCGTCGGTGTACCCGTCCTTAATGTCCGGGATGGACTTTACCCCCTGGGATTTCTTGAACAACTTTTCAAGCTTGCTCAACTTCAACGCTGTATGGTCTACCTCGAACTCAAAAGGAGAGTCCGATGGGTTGATTGGTGCTTTAGACAGCTGGGTTAAGATTGGGGGCGGAGCCGGCCCTGTCGGAATGTCCGTACCTTCTTGGACATTTGGTGTCTCCCCGGGTATTGGATCTACTGGTGGGGGGGGAGCTTGATGCGAAGCAGATGCTCCGTTTTGCTGTTGCAATCTGGTGATTAGCTCTGCCTGTTGGGCCATGATCGCAGCCTGCTGTTTGGCGAATTCAGCTTGGCGGACAGCATCTTGCTGCATGAGTTTCATACTTTCTTGCATCTGGCGCATCATTGCCTCCATCCCCGATGTGTTCTGCTGATCCATCTAACTGACTGGTATCTATCCCTACAGTAGAAACTGAGACCTCAGCCTGACTGGTGGGGTGGATAAGGGCCACTGATCTAGTAACTGCTGAATTGGTGATTTGTGCCTGACTGACCCTTTTACCCTGCCTCTGGCAAAGGAACACTGATTGCCCTTGAACTGAATCTCTGACCTGACAAAGTCTATCAGCACAAGTTCGATAAACCTCGGGGGATATCAGAGCCTTCTGAAGCTATGGTTCCCAGACTACCTAGCAAAAGCGAAAACATGCAGCATCTTAGCCTAACTTCACCAAAACAGATACGAGCATAGTAGGATGACTGTGCCCTCTACTAAACTCTGCCCCCAAAATTCTGCCTCAAATCTGATACCCTTAGGTGAACTGAATCCCAAAGTACTGAACTGGTGCCTGCAGGCCTTTGATACCCAGAAACACTGAACTGGTTCCCGCATGCCTGATGCCCAAACTTGCAAACTAATACATGCATTCGTATAGAGACGCACTCTAAAAGTACATAACAAACAAGTGAGAACCAAAACACCCCTATGTTGAGGTAGGGTTTCCCTGTCCTATTTTGTCAGGAGCTAGGGTTTCACTATGCACGTAGCGGTTTCAAACAACCTATATTGGGTAAGCAACCTGTCCTAGTTTAGAATGGTCACTATGGATTCCGAATATGCACTAGGTCGAATGGTCAAAAAGGGTGCCCCGGTAAAACCAAGGTTTGTGTTCCCATACTGGCAGAGCCCACAACCGGTCAGCCTTATGGTCATGCCTTGACAAGACAAGCCTCCGGCAAACCGTTCAGGAATAGCAGATGGCAAACACGGTGTCCTAGGTGCACCAATGCAAATGGAATGCAAAGAAACACACAAGTGTAGTCAAAAACAGATATCATGAGTTCGAGCCAAGTTCTCTAACTCCCCAGCAGAGTTGCCAGAAACTGTAGACGTCCCCCGAACGCCCCGAGGAGGAACGAGTCCCCCCGTTCCGTTCGATATTGGGCTCACTACAGCTCAGGACTCTCAAATTGTTACGGTTCTTAATCTGAACCAAAGAGTCCAAATCCGGCAAATCGTTTTGAGAAAATAGATTTTTTTGAAAGAAGTGCCAAACATGGACTGCTTTGCCAGATACAGAGTCGCCACCTAAATATTTTATTTTGGGGAAATTTAGGAAACCCTGACTCGTTTGCCTAAGGCCACGTGTCCGTCATCACCAATGTTGACTCGGCTCGGGAACTTGGGTACGATTGGGGAAGGTCACTTCGTGAGCACCCCCGCTCGCCCGATCAAAGATCGGTCTCTACTAACCATGATATCTATTTTTGAAAACATTATGTGTTCTTATTCCGGTTATTAGTCTAGATTTACTATGTGATGCGCACAGCATACAAGTATAGACTGGATCGCCTGAATTGGAACAAAACATTTCATGTTTGTTTGTTTGAAAATGGTTTGATGGTGCTACCCGCAAGTAGGCTAAGACGTGGATTTGCCACCCTCGGGTGGGCTTAGAAAACATGATTTTGTCACTATCTAGTGGGCTTAAAACACACATTTGATGAATTGTTCCAATCCAAATAACCCAACCTTCACCCACAGGCACTCAAGCAGTTATATCACATAAGCATTTAGCCTCATGGTAAGCATGCTATTCATGGCAGTCACTCACACGCATGCAAGGATGCTAAAGCATAAAACTCACCGAGTACTCCAAGCCAAAACAGAAGCTAGGTTAGAAATCCATGCATGATCCTAACTATACAGAAATGTCTAATGCAACACATGCAAAAATGCAACTATAGTAGGCTCGGCTATTCTAAACATAGCATATGAAATGCTACAGCTAACACGTATTCAATTTGAAATTGAAAATACAATGCAGTTAGTATGATGCGCCGAGCTTGGTGCATGCAAAACAGATGAATGAATGCAAACATGCTATCATACTGTATGCTAATTGAAATATGCCCTAATCTAACCATCATAAGCTGGTAAATAAAAGGGAAAAAGACGTAGGGTTGGAAGACATGCATCGCACATACGCACACTTATTACAGTTTTGCCCTCGCACAGAGGGTCCGAATAAATAATATACAGTCCCGAATGAATATTACAGTCCAAATAATTACAAAACCCTAATTAATTAACAAATTAAACTAAGAAAGCTGTAAACTACCATGCAAGCTAGGGACTGCCTCGACTTCGCTCCGGATGATGGATGATGCATGCTCGAGTTGCTTGGCACGGAAATCCACTGCGATGTCCCAATTAGCCTCTGTTTGCGATTGATGCCGGAATGCTGTGCAAGGCCTTTGAAAGGCTATTGATTCTTGATTTGCTGCAACAGAGAGCAGGAAAAGGGCATGACAATGTATTTTCACAAATGTATGCATGCTTCGATCCTCGTGCCACCAATCACGCATCTCGATGCATGATGGCCGAGGAGTCGAATTGTGCAACTCAATATAGAATGAATGCATATGAAAACACAACAAGACCTAAACTCCATCATGGATAATCCGGAGTGTCGGTGACTGGGAATTGAGACACGTTCCATCACTCGAAGTACAAAATGTCCCTCGTTTCCCGTGCTCGGGCTAGCCCCTATCCCAAGCACAATGCAATATGCATGACATGCATGAATGCAACTAATATACAACCTAGCATGCACAATGCTATGAAACGACATACACGATGCACGAGGTAACATGGCATACACAATGCGCTAACATACAACCTAGCATACGCAATGCTATGAAATGAGATGGCATACACAATGCAAAATGGACTTACACCAACATGAGTGGACCTCAGCCACACTCACATAAGAGGCCATAAGATGAAAATGTGACACTCGAAATGCGTGCACACGTGCACGCAAACTGAGGACCGACCCTAAGGCACCAAATGCCACTCTAACAAGACATGGCAAGGCATAGAATATGATATACTAGCATGCAAATTTCAGCACTAAAATATGACCCAAAACAGCCCCGAATCATAGAAACATGGCACCCGATGCATGGAATGGGACCCGAAATGCAAAACTAGGCATGCGCAATGGCCTATAGCTATAAAAAACATGCACTATTTGATCATGAAATGTGAAGAAAGATTCAAGGCAGCCCCAAAACAAGCATGTTTACAGTTTTAAGTAAGGCCAAACAATGAACACAAATGGGGCTAAGCTAGCATGCGAAAATGGCCCTAAATGTGAGATAAAGAAGCAAGTCACAGCTGCTGACCCCAAACAGAGAAGGGCCCTTCTACAATGTTGAAGAGGAGCCAAAAATATGACCTTTTACGGTTTATGATCAAACCCAAAACAGTGCACAAGCATGCTCAAAATACTATGCAAAACAAGGCCAAAAAGAGAGCTATAACACAAAATATAAAAAGGATGCCTCAAATAGTAAAAGACCCTTAATGAAACATGAAGAGGGGGTCAAAATAAGGTCATTTATAGTTTAGACCAAAGCCCAAAAACAGAAGCATAAGAGGCTAAAAAATCATGCAAAAATATGGCCAAAAGAGAGATATAAAGGCAAGTGGCACATGGAAGCCTCAAACAGTGATGAGCCCTTCAACAATGTTGAAGAAGGGCTCAAAATAAGCTACTTTTCAGTTCATGACAGAGCTCAAAACAGTTTACACATAGGCCAAAAATAATGTGCAAGAGAATAGCATACAAGAGAGGTAATGAAGCAAGTGCAACAAGGAGGCCTAAACTATCATGCAAGAAAAGGCCTAAAAGAGGGGTAAAGAAGCAAGTGGCAGTAGGAGATCTCAAACAGAAGATAGTCCTTCAACAAAGTTGAAGAGAGGCTCAAAATAAGACACTTTGTAGTTTATGACAAGCCACGAAAATAAATACAAGTAGGCCTAAACTATTATGCAAGAAAAGGCCTAAAAGAGGGGTAAAGAAGCAAGTGGCAGTAGGAGATCTCAAACAGTAAAAGGTCCTTAATCAAATATGAAAAGAACCTCAAAATATGACTATCTCAAGTTCGGGTCGAAGCCCAAAAATGCAGAATGAAGGTTCGGGAGCCAAAACACGCAGTTCGGGGCCCCGAAAGTGGGCTGTTAGGCACCGGAAGTGGTGTCCGACCACGAAGTTGGTCTCTCGGACCACAGTGTCCCTCAAAATGGAGGAAATAAGGTGTGTGCCAAAAACCGGAGCAAACGGAGGTGGTTAAGCGGTCCCGAACAGAGGCACACGGCCGATAGTTCCGAAAAACTAGGAACTGGGCTCCAAACGGGAAAAATGGCCTACGACCACAAAACATAGCCTACGGCCACTGAGAGATGGTCTACGAGACCTCTCCCTTCCTTCGGGAAGAAAAAAAAGAGAAAACAGGGACTGGTTTGCAAACCGAGGCAAAGCACAAAAGAGTCCGGAAGTCCGGAGGCAAGGCTCGCAGCCGGGACTCCGCAACCTCAGAACGAGCACAATATGCAATATCACCGAGCGCTCAATCAGTGATGTCTGAGTCTTAAGGTCGGTCAAAAATGGGGTGTCTACACCAAGTGTTAAGCATCATGATGGGCAGTAATTGAAGTTACCTCTAGCCAATTCTTGAACAAACAAATAAACACGAACGAAAATAATATTTAAGTGAGGGTACCAAAATAATCATTAGAGATTTTATTTTTATAACACAATTTATTGACCAAAAAGGCCGATATTTACATATAAACATATCATGAAAGTGTTGTGTGTGTCTATTCCGCAGCCCCGCGTCTAAGACTTTCCCAAAGCTATTTTTGAATTGCATTGCTTCCTGAAAATTAGTAAACAGCTATGAGCACATGGCAGGGTGAGAAATATTATGCTAAGAGTATAAGGGATACAAAATAACCATGAATAGTTATGTAACTAAAATATTGAAGATAGCTTGGTCTGAACAAATAATCATTTAAGTAGCAAAACTGAGATTATGTAAATAAATAACCATAACCACGATACAGATCAGAACAGAACGGAAGTGATAGGTATGACAGTCAGAATAGAGATACGGATTCAAGAGGTGGCTCGTACGAATTATAGAGGTGGCTTCCATAATAGTGTAGCACTTATCTCCGTACAACATTTTGCTTCGCACAGAACAGAAAGTCAATAGATCTATGACAACAGAGGGCCACAGAGTGACCAAATAAAGGCCAATGGTTATTTAAGTCTCTCAAGGCGTGAGACTCCCGTTGTCACGACCCGAACCCGTCCCTCTGGGTTAAGGCTATAACCGGCCAGTAATCACGAGATTACCTACGGCCTCAAACCAAATAAGACAAAACTCATCAGAATAAAAGGGGCCAAACAGAAGCAATTTTAAAACTTTGTCCATAGAGCTGTACTTATATGCACATCATAACATTCCAGACATACATGTGTTAATAACTCACAACCAAAAAGTATAGTAACATAAGTACTGTACAGACAGGATCATTCAAATCTAAGTCAGCCAAGCAAAACTACATACAGACGTATTCAAAACTTCACCAACCTGACAAAATGTAAATACATAACAAAAGGGCGAAGATGGGTCTCGTGCGTGAGACACAAGGGCTGACTCTCTCAAAACCTTAGTTGTTCCATACAGACTTCACTGAGACTGGGTCTGGACTTCTCTTGGCTCACTTACAAACACATGAATGAGCGTGAGCGAAAGCCCAGTGAATAATATCAAATCAAATACAGAAGTTACATAACAATGTAGAACAACATGTTCCAAATGGCCTTGGGCCCAATTTATATTTCTATTTAACAAATATATATATATAACTATATGAAATTCAAATCAAGTGACTGTAGTTCCAAACATTTTGGCCTTTGGCCCATTCAGATTTCCATTCACGTCAAAACGGCCTTCGGCCCATTCATTTATGTCAAAACGGCCTTCAGCCCCTTCATTTCTGTCAAAATGGCCTTCGGCCCATTCGTTTACGTCAAAACAGCCTTTGGCCCATACATTCGTGTCAAAACGGCCTTCGGCCCACTCATTCGTGTCAAAACGGCCTTCGGCCCATTCATGTATATCAAAACGACCTTCGGTCCACTCATTTCTATCAAAACGACCTTCGGTCCATTCATTTCTGTCAAAACGACCTTTGGTCCATTTGTTTACGTCAAAATGACCTTCGGTTCATTCATATATGTCAAAACGACTTTCGGTCCATTCATATAGGTCAAAACGACCTCCGGTTCATTCATATATGTCAAAACGACCTTCGGTCCATTCATATAGGTCAAAACGACCTTCGGTCCGTTCTTTTGTTATCAAAACGACCTTCGGTCCATTTATGTTTATCAAAACGACCTTTGGTCCATTTATGTTTATTCTTGTCAGACTTTTGTCCACAATCCCAATTAGCAACTCACAAAGCTTATAAGGGAATAATAATTGGGCATTCACAATCATTCAAATATCGATATTACTCACAGTGATCGGCTTGTGGATTTGCCCTGGAGCTTGACCCTACATATTTCATGAACACAAAAGGGTCACTAACAGTTCAATCCGTTCTTTAATTCACATATTTCTCTTTAGGCTTTATTCTTAACTCGTTAACTCATTTACAATGCTCAATGCATGCCTAAGAGTGTTTACAAGTGAAAGAGAACGGAAAAATATAACACAGAATGCATTTTCAGAGTTTCAGAAAACAGGGTCCCCGCTCGAGCGTGAAATACCCCGCTAGAGCTGACCCTTAAGGCCTGCAAAAGTGCTGGTTGCATCAAAAATACGCTCGAGCATTAAATAGGGCGCTCGAGCGGAAGGCCTATCAAAATAGCTCCCCCGCTCGAGCGTGAATTACCCCGCTCGAGCGGATATCAAGTCTGCAAAAAGTACTGGGAGCGCACATTTCCCGCTCGAGCGGCAGGTCCCTCGCTCGAGCGGACCTCAAAATTCTGGAAAACCCATAATTGTGTTCTTGAGCTTCACTTCGACTATCAACCAACAATTTATGCATGTTATGACTCAAATTACTCATAGACATGTACTAACATGGTACAAGCATAATTTACAACATATTGAAGCTCAATTTTATAATTTATTTGCATGCATGTCCCAAAATATCACAACCGCATCACCAACATGCTCAAATTCAAACATTCAAGACTTATACTCCCATGATTTGTACATGCATGCCCCTTTTGACTTCATATTCACTTCAAATAATGTAATTAGTGCTCATTCCCATAAAATTTAACAAAGACATGCTTGCATGTGAGATTACACTACCAATCTTTCATAATTTCACAAATTACACGCTAGATTTGTGATTCCATGGGAGTTCATTACATGCATGCACATATCAACCCTCAATTTCAACAAAACTTACTCAATCATGCTCTTGATTACAAACAAACCTTGAACACACAAGATTACAAATTCAAACGTTTGAATTCAAGGTCAATTACTTACCTAGAGGCTCAATTCTTCCAATCTATGGCAATTTCTTGAGTGTAGCTTCAAATGACTCAAGCTTTAGGATCAAAACCCCAATTTTCTTCACCCTCTCTCTCTTAGCCGACCCTCTCCTCTCTCTTGAGTTCAAAATCAGCCAAAGTGTAAAAAGGAGAGGAATTGAGGTGTAATGGCCCTTATATAAAGCCCCACTAATTCCAATATAATAATAATAAAGTAATTGGGCACTAATTCAATAATTAAATCGATTTAATCTGATCCGAATCAATTTCCAATTAAATTTCACCGTAGGCTCTAAAAATTACGCTAATCACAATGGCGCAATCAATTTTGGGTTCTGTGGCCGATAAGGCATTTAATTTAATTTCCGAAGCAGGTAGTCAAGCAGATATTCCTACGGTGAACAGATAGAAATTCAAAACCACATATTTTCACTTAATGGCACACAAAATCGTATCAAACACATAATCATATACGTATTAAGGCCCAATTAGCATAATACAGAACAGGGGTATTACACCCGTGGTGGTACTTACAAAACATAATTGTTTATAAGGACTCAAGAGGTGGCTCATACGAACTCTAGAAGTGACTCCCACAATAGTGTAACTCTGTACAGCACTTTGCTCCACACCAGAAATCAGAGGGTCAATGGATCCATGACAACAGAAGGCCACAAAGTGACAAAACAGAGGCCAATGGTTATTTAAGTCCCCCAAGGCATGGAACTCCCGTGGTGGTACTTACGAAACATAATTGTTTATAAGGTTATTGTCAAATAATCATTAAAAGTTAAACAAACATATCCATGAGTTTTATTTTAACAAATAGAGTTCAGAAATTAATCTACGTAATTGAAATATTAGCATAATTTATAATAACTTATAAAACATAACTTGTATAAAACAAATTATGGTAAGTCAAAACATACATAAAATATATTATGATAACTCAAGATATAATATAACTAACCTTAACTTTAATATCTCATTCTTTCTTTCCACTATCAAGAACCTTCTCGGCTTCCATTACTTTTTCTTCATTTTCTTCCCTTCTTTCCCTTCTCCTTCCTCTCTTTCCTTCATTTCTCTCTTTTTTTTCCTTTCTTACCAGGTGAATCACCTCCTCCCTATTTATATGGAGGTCAACACGTTGGTTGGGGAACACGTGGCATTGCGTATATTTGATTCATAATTTATATAGATTTATAGTTATATTTAATAAATATTTAAGATAATTATATTTTGACATAGTTTTCTAATATAACTATATAAATAAATTAATTCCTAATTAAATTACACTCTATCGTATATCAACAAGAAATTAATTATTTATTTCACTATCACACCCATTATTATTATTATTGTTATCAATATTATTATTTATTTATTCTTACTTTTATATTTATTTATTTATTATCTTTAACTTTAATTTAACCCAACTAGTATTATAATTTAATCTCATATTTGATAATCTAATGTCAAATTAGATTCTGTATTTATTATTATTTATTTAATAATATATTATCACATATAACCATAATACTAGTATAAAATTTAAGGGACAACTTAAATTTTCGAGTTGTTACATCCATACTCTTGTCTTCCATACATCTCCATACTTTATTTTTTGGGTTCCATTTTAAGCCCACAATAATAATCTAAACCGTGCATCTTGTAAATCTCATAATGAAAGTTGTCTGTATAAAAAATTAACTTCATTTAATATTGATGAATACATAAATAAATCGCTTTTTATTTTATAAAATGAAAGATTTAAATTTAAACTTATAATTATTATCTATTTAAAAAAAATAAGATGTAATTTATTTATATATATATATATCTAATGAAATTGTTGATTGTATAACTTATTTAAATTATTAGAACAACAGTATGCTACGTAACTCAAATTTTGTGGCTCAAAAGTGGCTCAAATGGTCAAAACGACGTCGTTTTGAGTACAGAACAACATAAAAATGGCCAAAACGACGTCGTTTTGGCCATTTGAGCCACTTTTGAGCCACAAAATTTGAGTTACGAGACATTTTCCTTAAATTATAATATGGGCATAAAATACGGTCAAAAAATGGAGTGTTTTGAGAAATTGAAAAAAATAATTTTTTGATTTTTTATAATAATTTTTTTAACAAAAAACTGAGTTCTTTTGAATAAAAAAATTAATCTTTTTAATTAAAAAAATTTAAAAATCAAAAAAATTAACTTTTTTAATTTATTGTCAAAATGCTCCAATAAACTCTTAACTTTGTTATCCTTTCATTTGAAGAAAAAAAAAAAAAAAAAAAAATTGTGAGAAGGAATCATTCCCAATTTTATGACGTGGCCACTGGCAATTTGCCCCACAATCTGCGCAATCAAATTACAAACAAGCGCGTGCCAGGCAAACCTACGCAGACTTATTTTGACTTTTCTTTGTAATGATTTTGTTTTAGTGTGCCCCAACCCAACCCAAATGCTGGAGACCACAAAACACTTGACTGTCATCACATGAGAACCCCATTAACAAGCACTCAATTCTCCCTGTCATCTCTCGTAAGGAGAAGTTATTTGTTGCTCCTCGGACATCGCAACGTGATGTTTGAATGGTATTGTAGTTAGTAAAATGATAAGACTCATAAATTCATAAGTTTTTTAGAGCAATGGTAGAGGGCCCAAATTCTGTGGCTCAAATGTGGCTCAAATGTGGCTCAAATGGCCAAAACGACGTCGTTTTGGCCACAAAACAACATCAAAATGGCCAAAACGACGTCGTTTTGGCCATTTGAGCCACATTTGAGCCACAGAATTAGGGCCCCCAAACATTTTTCAGTTTTTTATTTGGAAAGAGTCAAAATGACAGAAAATGTTTCATATCATTAATTTAGAGTTATTTTTTATAATCAATTTTTTAGTGAAAAGTTATTTGTAAGTAAATTTTTTTATGAGAGATAAAGTGGGTTATAATTTGGAAAGTGAATTATAACTCATTTTTTAAAATAGGCCTTAGTACCATTAATGCATTATTAATGACGTGGTATCACGTGCACTCTATCATTGATGTGATAGTTTGATCTTTTTTTTTTTTTTTTTTTTACACTGTCACTTCATTAGTGGTACTTTTAGAGCTTCCAACTTAGTGCTCTAAATGGGAACTGTAAAATAATTTGACTTTTTTATTATTTTATTCTGACTTTTTTAGTCTCGTTTGGTTTTTTATTTTTTATTTTTTTGATTTTTGTAATAGAAAAAGTGTAATAATTATTATTTAGATGTGATATTTTATCTTATTAATTTATGTAATTAATTTTATCTTTTATATTTTTTATCCAAAAATTCATTACCAAACATAACTTAAGTGATTAAAAAATATAA
The DNA here is from genome assembly GCF_055761805.1 of Camellia sinensis. NCBI lineage: Eukaryota > Viridiplantae > Streptophyta > Magnoliopsida > Ericales > Theaceae > Camellia > Camellia sinensis. The sequence continues at coordinate 176,326,692 of NC_138967.1, forward strand.
TAAGATATGGTCACGTGGTGCTTCTAAACATTATTCCTACGTAAGGATGTTTTGGATATCTTCTCGATTTTTTTTTTTTAAATATGCGTTAAAAAAATAAAATAAAAAAAATTATATGGTTGGTGGCCTCCAAAGTCAAAAGGGTTCTACTTATAATTTAAATCCCTCATTTAACTATCCAAGATCTTGCCCGTTCATGCTTCTTGGGTTGGGATGTGGTTGGCCCAAAACAAGCAAATACGTCTAATAAGTTATATAGTACATCTGACCTACCATGGAGATATTTATTGTCACATTATTAGTGGTAGCATTAATTAATATTTTCACTCATTTTTCATTATATAATTGTGTGTCAGGCTATGTTTGGAAAATAGTTAAATTAGTTTTAAAAAAGGATTTTTTATTGATAAATCTCATTTAGAGGTGTTTTAACCCAATAAGTCCACCAAGAAAAATTATAACCCAATTAGTCCCATGTATTTATATTTTTATTCCATGATGTCCTTTTTTCTTAATTTATATTATTTGTTAGACTATTATACCCTTATGTCTATTTGTTGATATGTATTACATAGAAAAAAGATACACATTTGATATATATATATATATATAATTTCACAGCACAACATACACCAACTCCATTATCTCAAATTGCTTCAGAGAACTTCACAGCATAGCAACTCCATAAATGGAGCAACAACTTCGTGCCAAATTCGAGCAAATTCTCAACCAACCCACAACCGCCTCCACTTCTCTACAAAGCTCTATCTCGCTCAATCTCTCACCCTCAACCTTTCAACTTCCGACTCCACCATTTCTTCTCTCCTCCAAACCCTCTCTCTCTCTCTCTCTCTCTCTCTCTCTCTCTCCCTCCCTTCTCTCCGACCTTGCTGCCCACTGTCACCATCTCTCTTACTCCATTTTCCACACTATCTGCTAATTCTCTCTTCTCTACAACCCTACCTCAACTCGCACCCTCGCCAAAATCATGATAATATATAGATAGTGTATATATTTTCACTGGTGCCGTTTGGTAACACTTACGTTTTCAGTTTTCTGTTTATATTTACAAAAATTTTAAAAATTCAAATAAAAACTTGTTTGGTAAATTTTTAATTTATAAATCAATGGTCTCAGTTTATAAATTTGGCCAAAAAATGTAAACTCAAAAAATGTGTTTTCGTTTTGAGTTTTCATTTTTTTTTTTTTTACCACCCAACACTAGCCACTACCCGCCACCATTTTCCACCACCGTCTTCGGCCACCACCACCCACCCCCCACCACTACCACCCACCTGCCACCCATTCGCCACCACCACCCACCCCTCGCCGCCGCCGCCACCACCATCACCAACATCCACCGCCCACCTGCCATCCACCCGCCACCACCCACCACCCGCCACTACCATCCACCGCCCGCCACTACCACCTGTCACCTACCCGCCACCACCACTCACCACCCACCTACCACCACCAGCCACCCACTACCACCAGCCACCTGCCACCCATCCGCCACCACCACCCACTACCCAGTACCACCACCACCACCACCATCATCCACCACCCATCCGCCACCCACCTACCACCACCACCCACTACCACCACCACCCGTCACCTACCCATCACCGCCCGTCATTCGCCATCCGCCACCCGCCAACCACCTGCCACCACTACCACCCACTCGCTACCACCCACCACCCGCCACCGTCCACCCACCACCACCACCACCTGCCACCCGCTACCACCACCACCACCACCGCCACCCACTCGCTAGCACCCACCACCAGCCACCGTCACCCACTCAGCCACCACCACCACCACCCACCCGCCATCCGCCACCCACCTGCGACCACCACCCACCACCCACTCGCTACCACCCACCCACCACCACCACCACCCACCTGCCACCACCTACCACCACCCACCGTCACCATTTTCCACCATCGTCTTCCGCCGCCACTTGTCACCACTTGCCATTTCTCACTCTTTTTTATATTTTAAAATTTTTTAAAACATTTTGTCAATTACCAAACGTGTTTGTAGTTTATATTTTTCTAAAACTAAATAAAAAATAAATAAAAATCAGTTTATAAAATTTTTGTAAATATAAACTGAAAACGTAAACGTTACCAAATAGACCCACTGTGTTCATTATTACTATGCAATTGTAATGTTAAAGTTCATATCAGACTATTGTATTTCAATCATCCACAATGTTTATTTTGACACAAAAATGATGTTATATTCACAATGTAACAAATAGATGTGAAGATTCACATTAATTCTAATATATTTGTGGATGGATCATTCACATTACTGTTCATTTACATTGATTTTGCATTAATTCTAGTAATGAACAGTAATGTGATCACCCATGTAAACATTTACATTAATTCTAGTCTGACATTGATGTCACAATGTGAATATTTACATCATATTCCATCACATTGTTGAGTGAAGATTGGGGGTTCTATGAACATCAACAATCAACAATATCAACAGTAACAGTAATATGAACATTCACATCATTATACACTGATGTGAATGTTCACATCAGTGTCTACTAATGCAAGTTTATCCAGTAATGAACAGTAATGTGAATGTTCACATCATCTATGTTTGCAAAATCAATTTCGAAAACAACAACAGTTATAGGGCAATGTAAATATTTACATGGGTGATCACATTATGTTATAATTGGCTGAAAAACAAAGGGTGTAACCAATAGCACCAAACAACACCCAACAACACAACATTGATGTCACAATGTGAATGTTTACATCATATTCCATCACATTGTTGAGTGAAGATTGGGGGTTCTATGGACATCAACAATCAACAATACCAATAGTGACAGTAATGTGAACATTCACATCATTATACACTGATGTGAATGCTCACATCAGTGTCTACTAATGTAAGTTTATCTAGTAATGAACAGTAATGTGAATGTTCACATCATCTATGTTTGCAAAATCAATTTCGAAAACAACAACGGTTATAGGGCAATGTAAATGTTTACATGGGTGATCACATTATGTTATAATTGGCTGAAAAACAAAAGGTGGAACCAACAGCACCAAACAACACCCAACAACACAATCAAGTCTGACATTGATGTCACACTGTGAATGTTTACATCATATTCCATCACATTGTTGAGTGAAGATTGGGGGTTCTATGGACATTAACAATCAACAATATCAATAGTGACAGTAATGTGAATATTCACATCATTATACACTGATGTGAATGTTCACATCAGTGTCTACTAATGTAAGTTTATCTAATAATGAATAGTAATGTAAATGTTCATATCATCTATGTCACGACCCAAACCCGCCCCTATGGGTTTAGCACTGTAACCGGCCAGTAATCCAAGATTACTGAAGGCCTGCTTTACAGTAATATAGTAATACAGAGTACAGGGGCTGGCGGAAGCCAATACAGTAAATAAACAATGTCCAATGAGCTGTGACAGTCTGTATGCAAAAAGACTTTTCATTCAAATATATACAGTCAGACTAGTATGTACATATATACAATTATTCAGTTCAGGGACCTAATCCCTATTAAACAATACCGTAACAGTCTATACAGTCGTACAAATCAGATACAGAGACAGACGGGGAAATTAAAAACACCCCTAAGCCGTAGCTTGACAGGCTCGGAACCTCGCAGTGAGGCACAGTGGTTAGCTTGACAAAACTGGAGCTTACCCCGACGTTTCTAGCTACGGTCTGGTGTCTGTACACCTACATATATATATGAGCAGTGAGCTAAAGTCCAGTGAATAACACAATGCGTAAAAGGGTTAAGAATGAATGTCCTTACAGTAATGAAAACAGTTCGTTAATTCAGTATGTCAGTCATTCAGTCATATGTGGTACATCCATTAGCATAACGGTACAGTAAACAGTAGGTCTTAAAAGACCGAACAGTAAATGATGGCCATCAATCAGTAACAGTAGTGGTTCAAACAAGGAAACCGACAGAGATCTCTGTAACAGTAACAACAACAGTAAACAGTAGTTGCTAAGGATGCTATAATACAGTTCAGAATATAGGACATACATTCATTCAATTAACAGTAACAGCTCAGAAAGTAGTACAGTTCAATTGTTCAGAAGATAATCATTTTGAACATATCTTTACACAGTTGTTACTCACAGAGTTCTGGGCTACAGTAATGCTAGAGCGCGTCCCCAATCGCCAACCCTACACAGTTTACAGATTGAACACACACTAAGCTACACAGTTGGGAAAGATAATAACTTAATCCCTAATTTGCCTCGGTGTGGTTCTATATCTATATCCTCATTAAGATGTTTTAAACTAGGCCTAAGAATGCCTAGGATGGGATGAGGATGCAAAGATGCACTTTAAAAGCATTTTCAGAATTTTCAGAAAACAGGGGTCACGCTCGAGCGTAGGTTACTCCGCTCTAGCGGACATGCAGACAAGGGTTTCCGCTCGAGCGTAGAATTACCCGCTCAAGCGTTCTGCAAAACAGTCAAAAGTGCTGGATAGGTGAAAAACACGCTCGATTGGGCGCTCGACACCCGCTCGAGCATATGACACAATGTCCCGCTTGAGCGTAAATTAGCGGACTTCAAAACAGAACAAAATGCTGGGAGCACGATTTCCACGCTCGAGCGCCAGTCACCCCGCTCGAGCGTGAGTCCAAATTCTGGAAATTCTAGATTTGAACCTCAAGCTCAAAACCAAGTTTTAAACCATAAATTTCGATCCTCTTGGGCCAATTTTCCAGAAAACACATCAAAACTCATACTTAAACATGATTCCAAAGCTCGATTGTAAAATCAAAGCCCAAGGGTGTTTCAAACAACTCAATTCGAACCAAATTTTCATGAACATAAAGAACATGCAAACATGCATGAGTTTAGTTAGCCTCCAAGCTTCCAAAACATGCTCCAAGGAGCCAATTCTTTCCAAAAAAAAAATGAAATCATGGACTTCACATAATTATGAGCATGCATGTGACAATTCTCCATAGAATCAACTCAAAATTCAACAATATAGACATGCATGCATGGAATGAGCTCTTAATTCAACAACTTGAGCTAGTTCTAGGCTTAGATCACTAAGAACACAAGAACCATGGATGCACATTCATAAACATAACAACAAAAGGTAGAATTTCCTTACCTAAGTCTTGAATTAGAGGTATAGAGGCTCAATGTTGCAAGAACTCCTTTAATCTTCCTAATTTCCAAGCAATTCTCTCAAGAACAAATCAATTCTCTCCCTCTCTCTCTTGGTCAGTTGAGACAAGGAAAGGCTGATGAAAATGTTTTGTATAGAGTGTAATAAGGCTCAACAATAGTCCAAGTAGTGGGCCACTAGGTGGCACCAATGTAAATAAGGCCAACTATGCAATTTATCAATATTTAATCTAATTTAATCATACCTAACCAGTTTTCAAATAAATATGCCATAAAATCCTATTTATTTTAAGGATCACAAATCATCAATCAATTTCAGATTCGGCCGCCGATAAGGCCTTCAATTCGCAATTTAAACATAAAAACACGAACAGATCAATTAACAATCAACAGATAGCAAATGCATTTAAACAGATACAGTCAATCAATCAGTTTCAAATTTCAGTCAGTCAGTTCAGTATTTCAATCAATTCAATTACTTCAGTTATCAATCACAATCAGTCTCACTTTAGCAGTAATCGGTAGTTATCGGTAAACAGTGACGAGGGTTGTTACAATCTATGTTTGCAATAACAGATATAATATGAAGTTCACACATTAAATGAATAAGATCATATACTATGAAGCTCACTACTGTAGAAGTTCATATTGATGAAATGGGTATAGGAGATTCTCATGATTAAAACATACAACAACAACAACAACAACAACAACAACAACAACATCTGAAATAATTGGCTTGGCCCAACATTTTTCATTCCCATGTAAATGTTCACAGCTTTTGACAACACAATGTAATTGCCACTGCATTATTTTTGGGTGAACAAAACCATATACTTGGAGATTGGGATTGAGGGGTTCACATTAACAATTTGGACATGAACAATAAAAATATGAAGTTCCACACATTGTATAAATAGAAACAGGGGATATTGGAAGTTCACAATAGTGTAATTTGAACAAGAGATTTAGGGTTTACATACAAGATTGGTGAGATTACTTACTCTTTTTCCATATTGACGGTTGGGTTGTCACAAATGGTCATCGATGGTGATTTTGATGAAGATAGAACTTCAGGATGTTCACCAATGGTGATTTCCACGTTTCCGTAGACAGATGGCGGAGGTATGACGAAGCCGACGATGAGACGTTGCGACGATGGAACAATGAGATGCGTATGGGTGTGAGACGATATGGAATACAATTTTGGGTTTTCCGGAAGGGTGGAGATATTGTGTGTGATTTTCTGCAAAAAAGAGAGGGGAAGAGGGACAATTATTTGATTCAAAAAGAGAGGGAAGAGGAGAAGGGTGTTTTAGTCTTCTAATATAAAATAGGATCTGATGGAATAGTAGAAAACACTATGGGGTTTATGGAATAGGATTCTTAGAGAATGGACTTATTAAAAAAGCTTCCTTTAAAAAAAAATAAAAAAGATAATAAAAAAAATCAAAAAATAATTATTTAGAATTTGACCTTTATAACAAAATAAATCTTAAATTTTTAATTTTATCAATTTAAATCTTATTATTTTAATTTATTTTCAATCTAAACCATCTACGTATTTTTGCTAAATAAAATCAATAATATTTTAATTATTAAACTCAATGAAAAATAATAAAATATATATTTTACATACATTGAACTATTTTAGACATTTTGCGTACACTTATATTGAGTTTAATGGCTAAAATATATATTTTTATCTATTTTACATAACGGAAATATGTAAATAATTTAGATTAAAAATAAATCAAAAAATTAGGATTTAAAATAATAAAATAAAAAACTCAAAATTTATTTTGTTATAAGGGTTAAACTCTGAAATTTTGTTAATTTTCTAAAAAAATCAAAGATTATTTCTTATTCTTTCTATTTTTATATGATTTAATTTTTTTTCATCTTATATTTTAGTCAAAAACCAAAAAACTACTTTCGAAACCAACCCTATATATATAATTATTTTATGGTTAAATTATACTCATCTCTTTTTAATTTTTGAGGAAATATGATCTATAAGTTTGACATAATTACATTAGCCACTCTTGAAGTTTTAATTCACATAATATTTAGCCTTAGTTTTTATTAGCAATTCGCTACTCATATGATAGAAAAATGATGCTTTTAATTTTTTATAGTAAAATGTATATTTTATCTTTGTTCATCTTCATATCTTCACACCATATGTATTTCTTTTGATGCATTTAATCTAATTCACATAAGGGATAGGTTTGTCTTTAGTCCACAAAGTGGATTGGACGGTGCCTTGTTTCGATAATATGAACCGTTCAATATATATAACTCGTCAGTACTTTATTCTTGTAAAAACTCACGTGGATCGGATATTGATAGCTATTTGATTGGATCATATTTTTATTAACAATTTATTTTAAAAATTATATTTACCGTTAACAGAAATCTGATCCAATCACATAGTTATCAATATCCGATCAACGTTATTTTTAATTAGAAAAAAGTACTCAACAAGTTCTACACATTGAACGACTCAGATTATCGAAACAAGACCCATGGTGGGCCCTTATGGGCCTAACAGCACTTCCAGTCTGATCTCAAACTGAAGAGAAGCCTGACCCTTCACATAATATTTAGTTTCATTTTCATCAATAATTCGCTACTCCTATAATAGAAGAAATTATGTTATTATTATTTTTTTTATAGTAAAATGTATGTTTTACCTTTATTTATCTTTATATCTTCTCACACCATTTGTATTACTTTTAATTAATTTAATCTTATTAGAAAAGAAGTCGATGTAATTATGTTAAAACTGTAAGGATTTTTATATATTTTCTTCAAATTTTTTCAATCACCTAAAAATAAAAATTTTAAAAAAATAGCAAATTTTCAAAATTAATAAATTTTTATAGATTTTTCAAATTTAAATTTTTTTAAAAAAAATGAACAATTGAAAAAAACTCAATGCCAAACTTTTCAAACATTTTTGAAGGGTTATATTCCTCAAGAGAGGACTTAAAGAAATTTGTTTGTTCGTTTTTTATTTTAATTTCTCCTTATATATAGGGTTGGTTTGAGTTTGACTAGTAGTTTCTTTTTTTAGTATTTTTAATTTTTTTTATCTTATAATAAAAAAAAATTAAATGATCCTTATTAATTCACACGGATTTCACGTTTAAGAATGAGTTTTCACCTTTTAAGCAGCCAAAACTAAAATAAATTTTAAAAATGCCAATTTTAGGACTGGTTTGACAACCCTTGAAAAAGTTAAAAAATTAAAAAATTATCTAAAAAGTTAAAAAGTTATCATTATTTATCAAAAAAAATATTAAAAAAATAATATACAAATATTAATACAAATAAAAAAAAAGCCCCAAGATTGGTACTGACGTGATGGTGGAGTCAGTGACCGGGAAAACAAAAAAAAATTATAGTAAAATATTCACTAAATTGGATGATAAAGTTGGGCCCGTGGGGACCCACTATGGGTCCCGTTTTGATAATCTGAACTGTTAATATGTAGAACTCGTTTAGTACTATATGCGTCTAAAAAATCATGTCTATCGGATATCGCTAACTATATGATCAAATCAGTTTTGTATAAAAATGAATGGTGTTGTAGTTAACAGTTAACAAAAAAAACTAATACGATCAGATAGCTATCGATATCCAATCAACGTAATTTTTTACAAGCATATAGTACTCGACAAGTTCTACACATTAATAGTTTCGGTTAGAAAAATGGGACCCATGGTGGGCCCTCACGCGCCAAACAACACCATCCAATCAAAGCCTGAAAAGGAGACAATATTTTCTCATCTACTCACCCAGCCAGTCACCACTGCCATTCCGTACAGCCTCCTGCCCTATCTTCTCCTACACATTTATTTATACAATTTTTTTAATACACATTTTTTCATAAAAAGTCAAAAAGTTAACCCAAACATTCATATTTTTTTTCTCAACTTTTTAATTCAAAAAGTACACTTATTTAGGACACCCCAAACAGCCCCCTAATAAGTTTTAATGTTGAGAAGTGTGTATAAAGTGTCTTAAAAATATGTAAAACTATTAGAGAGTAAATTTCAGTAAAAATACATTGAATTTAGTGAAAAGTGTTTTGTACTCTTTAAATTTTGTCTTTTACTTGTGTCCCTAGGGCACTTGTTAGCAAGACTTATCCTAACCTGAAAGAACTCAAGGGATCCATGAAGCCTACCAGAAGTTTCATTTCAATAATCTGAATCATTTACTATTTAAAACTCGTTGAGTAAAATCTTTATGCATAGTTATATATTTGAATCAAATTTATATTATAAAAAATGAATGGTCTTCTTAAAATTATATTTGACATTTATTTTTTTTAAAACAAATATGATTCAAATATATAACTATCGATATTAATAATCTTAATTTTTTACATAAATAGTTTATTAAATGAATTTTAAAAAATAAATAATTTAGATCATCAAAATCAATTTTAAAATATACTAATCAAATTCAAACGGTACCTCAAATTAAAATAATAACTTGAAAGAAATTAAATCCAAAAAAAAAAAATGCAACTTTTTAAAATTATTTGAGTCACCTCCCAAGCACACAAGAATCCCAAAGACAATAATGCGGTGCTCTGGAGCCCAATAATTACTAGAAAGAGTAGACACATTTATAGGATGGTCCAGAGAGAGATAGAGAGAGAAGCAGTTGAAAGAAGGAGGTTGAAAGAAGGAGGTTTTGGAGTTTGGTGAGTCGCCTTCAAGTGAACAGTGAATGGGCTGGACAGCATGTGAACTTCTCGTGGTTGAAGGTTGGGGAATGGGTGACAATAATAAGTGGCTAATAACCAAAACACAAAAGCTGTAATCATGATGTACCCATTTGTTCTACTCATGTGTGTCTATCTCTAAAATATATTAAATATATAATTCAATTTTGTATTAAAATTTATTAATTTAACGGTTGTGTGATAATAACGTGTTTAATAAAAATGGAATTTATTTATTTGATGTGCGTTAATAAAATGTATTTTCTTTGCTTTAAAATATTAATTTTTTATTTTATTTTTTATTATCTCAAAATATTAATATTTTTTTAAAAATCAAGAACTAAAATACATAAATTTCTTATTTTCCATTCTTTTAAATTTATTCATAATACAAAAAATATAATTATGACAATTAATATTCCCAAAAAAATGTACTATCAAAGAATAATTTAAAAAAATTAATATTTTTAAAGTATAATAATTATACAATAAAAAAGTTAAATTTTCTAAAAAAGATATTATTTTAAAATGGAGAGAGTTTACACATATTTATCATCATTCAACTCTTCGTTCTCTCACTCTCTTTTCTTGGGAGATTCATTTATAGATTGTTAATGTACTCATTTCAATTAGCAAAAGGTTAAAAGGTAATCGTTTGGGAAGATGGTTTGTGACTAAAATAATCACAAAAGATAAAATAGATTATTTCAGCCACAACAAATAAAACATCACATCCAACTCATAATCATTACACTCTTCTCTAAAAAAAAGTGAAAAAGTCAAAAAATCCTTCCTAAACCAAACTTTTTAGCCCAGGCTAAAATAGTCAAAAAAGTCAAAAAGTAAAAAAGCTAACTCACTTCCCAAACTTAACCCTTGGGCTGTTTGAGAATTGTTTATATGGTTAGTTTTTTTTTTTTTTTTTTTTTTTTTTTTTTTTTTTTTATGGGTAATTCTTAAGTGTACAAGTACATACTATATGTACTTGCGTAAATTCTCACAAATATACATAAGTTACCTTACAAAATAACACAAATTTTTACAAACATACATAAGTTTTTTTTAGAGAGAAAACATACATAAGTTAACCCGTCAAAATTTGAGAATCACAACTTACATATATTTATAAGAACTTACACGATTTTATAAGGTAATTTATATATATATATATATATATTTGTAAAAACTTACGCAGTGCATATAGTATGCACTTTACACATCTAAATACTAGTGTTTGAGATGTGCTTATTTATTTTTATTTTTTTAATTTTGTCAAATAATATAATCAATTATCTTACTTGCACATAATTTAAATCTAAAAAATAGATTTAAAAAATGAACTTACCTATCATTTTTCTCAGTAAATGATTAGCATGCTATTTTCCCATTTATCCTACTGCCACGGGACACACTTTTTTTTTTTTTTTTTTTTTCTTTTGGGAAAAAAAAGAAAGAAAAAGAGCACTTATTTTGAGATTTTCAAACACCTACTTAATAAAAAAATATATGACGTAAATTTAAATATAATTTACTATATTAATACGATTTTGGAGATAAGGCTAAGACCTATTTTGGTAACATAAAGTTTCAATCAAAAAGTTATTACAAAAAAATCGATTATTCTTTTTATTTTTTATATATTATTTTATAAAAAAATTTAAAATTATTAAAAAAATTAATTTTCAAAACAACTCTAAATCAAATCACGGTAATTATGTTGGTTGCATCGATTTTATACAAGCCTCGTTTGGGAACAAATTATTTTAATAATTTTTTAATTTTTTACGAAAAGATATACAAAAAAGTAGAAACAGTGATATAATAATTTATAATAATTTTTTAATTTTTTAATTAAAATGTAGAGTTGGCTAATGAGGCCTCAATCAACATTTTGTCATGAACATGTTAGGTTTTAGCTACTTATTTTGTTCCCAAATACCTACTTAATAATAAAATATATGATGTAAATTTGAAAATAATATACTATATCAATTCGGTTTTGGAGATAAGGCTAAGACCTATTTTGGTAACATAAAGTTTCAATCAAAAAGTTATTACAAAAAAATCGATTATTCTTTTTATTTTTTTATATATTATTTTATAAAAAAATTTAAAATTATTTGAAAAATTAATTTTCAAAACAACTCTATCAAACCACGATAATTATGTTAGTTGCATCAATTTTATTCGAGTCTCGTTTGGGAACAAATTATTTTAGTAATTTTTTAATTTTTTACGAAAATATGTACAAAAAAGTAGAAACAGTGATGTGATAATTTATAGTAATTTTTTGACTTTTAGCTAAAATATACCGTTGACAAATGAGGCCTCAATCAACATTTTGCCACGAACATGTTCGGTTTTAGCTCTTTTTTTTAAAGATAAATTACAAATACATCTCCTGAGATTTGCTTAAAATACGAATTGTCCCCTATGGTTTAAAAATTATAAATACCTCCCTGTCAGAATTTTTTATTTAACAGAATTAATTGAAAAAGTGAAATTTCTAACTGTTCACCTATAAAATAATAAAATTATCTAAATTATTAATTGAAATAAAATTTTAATATTATTAAAAACTGTTAATTAACTTGATGATTTATTAATAAAAAAAAACTATTTGTTATGAAATTAGAAACTTTAAGGGACATAATGTATTTTCTAGAATCACAAGGGATAATTTGTAATTTAAGTAAACGTCAGGGGGTATATTTGTAATTTATTTTTTTTTAAAGTATTTTTTTGAGTTGGATTAGTAGGAAGACCTATTCAGTCAATTTGGGATTAATTTTCGACTTCCTAAAACTTTGTTTGAATTGTTACGTTATTGATTTTCTATTGGATTACATTGGATTGTAAAAAAACCAATTTTGGCTTAGATTTAGGACTCTTTTTTTTTTACCATAGATATGTAAATGGATTTTTGGTGAAAAGCCTCTCCCATTTGGGTTTTTTTTGTGTGAAGCCCACGGAATCAAATAATGGCCCCAAAAGTTCCTCAAATTAAAAAATATGATGAAAAGACTGGAATGCCCTTCTATATAAGTGGGGAATTATGAAACAATTACATCGTTACGCTCCCCTCACTCTACTTCATCGCTTGGAAATCCTCCTCTGAAAATCATCATTTGAAAACCCTAGCATCCGAGTCTCATTACTCTCTCTCTCTAGAGCTACTTTGTCTTTCTACCCCTGCAACGTTACAAGTTCGTCGCTTGCGCTCGAATGTCGAACTCTGCATTGCGCTTTACTCTCTCTCTTGGACACACCTTGTGAGTCGTGATTTCTGTACTTCCACACTTCTCCCACATTTTGCAAGTGATTTTTTCCTCTTTCTATTCTATTTTTTATGTGAATCCATTGAATGTGAAACCTTTATATATATATATATATATATTTTGATCATTCTTTGTACTGGAGAATTATTTCGAAACGGTGTATGTAGTTTTGCTTCAATTTCATTGCTTTGATTTATGTAGTGTTTTGGTCCTGTAATTTCGTTGTTTTCAATTTCACTTGCTTCATGAATTTTGGTTGTAGTTAATTTTAACATTTATGCATTTATTGAAAATATATTTGACACATACATATATATATATATATATATATTTGTTTATTTTCTAGTGTATATTGTTCAGAGTAAAATTTTACTTCCAATCAAAGTAAAATTTACTTGCAATGAGTGTAAAATTTTAGGGGTCTTCCGAATAGGATATCAGAGCCAGGTTATGTTGCTATCTATTGCTTATTGCATTGCTACTTCTGAGTCAACTCTGCTTTCATTTTGATTAATCTGATGTCAGTCATCTTAATCTATCAAAATTATAACTGTGTCTTTCCACGTTGTTACTAGTCACCCACTTTCGTTCCAATCCTTGGTAAGTCCTTTGGTTAGGCAGTATTGGATTTTAGGGGTCTTCCGAATAGGGTATGTATGAACACAACGTATGTGAAAACATGATAAATTTAGACAATGTATTAAGATTCCTGTAAAGCAGTTTAATTAAAAGAAAAATGAGTCGATTTTTTAGGAGTAACTCTTTAGTCAGTTCTAGGTCGTCCACAACTTTGCCCTCAATACCTAATCATGGATTAATAATTAATGAAGAAGATGTAGAAATACAGAATGATAAAATTGATTTAAGCTGGAATATTCCAAAATTATCAGTTAAAGAAATTTATAAAACTACATTCTTACAAAACACATTCAAAGTTAATTTTCATGTTAAAACATTAGAACAAGTTTATGCTTTAGAAAAACCTCGTGAAACTTATCATTTATTTGATGCTAATACTATTAAATGTCATTTACAAACTGGTCATAATTTTATTCATTTAGGCTTAATTCAAGTTGGAATAAAACCATTAACTCCACAAGGTAAAAATACTTCTGTCTTACTATGTTTAAGAGATGCTCGTTTTCTTGATTATAATGATAGCTTAATGGGTATGATGGAAACTGGTCTCCACAAAGAACCCGTTCATTTTAATTGTTTTCCTGATTTTACACTTAGTCTACGTGATCCTCATATACTAGATGCTTTAACATTAAATATTCAATTACACGGTTCATTTACAAATATGAAAGAAAATGTTCATAATATTACTTTAATTTATCGTGTCCATTATAAATGTATTAAAACTAATTTAAATGTTCAAGCTGTACATAAAAGTCCAAAGGATAAAACTTTATTAATTCAAAGTAGTAGTAATGATACACATACTAATATTTCTCAAATGATTGAATGGAAAAATATTACTCTCTCTAAACAATGGATTACTGTTAATGAAAATTACAAACATGACCAACCACAATCTACTTGCCAAGATATTCAAGATATTCAACAATTTACTGATGGATCTGTTAAGATTAAATTTAATCGATCTCAATCTTCTCGTCATAGTACTTCTAGTGTACCTACTGATGTTGAAACTGAAGATGAAATATTTAATACACCTTTATTTAGAAAAAATAGTCAAATTCATTTTGGTCAAACTTCCCATAGTAAAATGAAAGGCATAGATAATTCTACAACCTATCAAATTAGTAAACCAATTTATTCTACTCACACACATCTCCATGAAGAAGATACTGAGTCTCAAAATTCTCCAACTCAAACTGATTTTGAAGTTACACCTCCAGTCAATCCTTAATTAATGACAATTAGTCAACCCTTTGCTCCTAATCTTGATAAATTACTTATTGATTTTCAGTCTAAAGAAAATAGGTCTAAACGACATTCTTATCGTGCTAAATATGATACTAATCAACAATCTCGAATAACTCAAAAATGGTATGATTTTATGATTGAATATAATCTAGAAATTCTTTTCTTTGAATACTTTGAAAATTATTACAAAAAAGTAAATACAATCACAAAACATAAATGGAAAACTTCTCCTAATACAACTGTTAGCTCTAGTCATCCTCCTTTGGCTAATATAATTATTGAACATCAAGGACCTTCAGTCCCAGCCTCTCATTTTAAGTTGCCTGGCACTGACCCTGAAATTAAAAAAGTTATTGAACAAAATAATTATACAAATCAATGTTTAACAACAATTGGTAAACAATTAGACAAAATAGAAACTAATTTAGATGGCTATTCCGCTAATACTACCTCTACTAAACAATCCTTAGATCAACCTTTGCTCAATCTCCCTAGTAATTGTTCCAAAAGAACTAGCTTAATTTCCAATGATAATTCTATTGTCAAAGCAATTGAACAATTATTCAACAAATTATCTACCACTGACACAACCTCTCCTTCTAAAGACAAAGGTCTTACTGTTTTAAATCAACAGCCTATTTTAGATACTGTTTGTAATCAAACTGAATCTGATTCTACTGATCGTGAAATAAATTGATTAACCCAACAATTTCAATCCTCTAATCTCAATAAAATTCATTATCCAAAAGTTAATCCTCAAACCACCAAAAACTGGTATTCTCGATCTACTCCACTTGATCTCCAATATGAAGAAACTAATCTTAATAATCAATTTTCTGTATCTGCTAAAAAATTATACGAATGGAATATTGATGGTCTTAGTGAAGATCAAATCCTTCAAAAATTAAATCATTTATCTATGGTCTCCAATAAATTAAATCATTTATCTATGGTCTTCAAAAATGACAAATTTTATACTAAACCAAAAAAGAAATATTATAAGAAATCACATCCAAAATCTAAATCCAATAAAGATATTACTTATTATAACTGTGGTAAAAAAGGTCATTATTTCAATAAATTTAAAGAAAAACAAAAATTAAAAGATAGAATTAATCAACTCCAAATTGATAATGAATCAAAAAATCAATTATATGAAATATTTCAATTAAATCAATCTGTTAGTAATTCCTCTTTTGATAATCTTAATACTTCATCTGATTACCATTCACCCAGTGAAGATTCTGATAATAACATTGAATTAGGATGTAATGATGTTTGTTGTAAACCAGTTAAACAAATCATTGTTCTTACTAAACAAAATCAAGAAGAATCTGCTCTTATTGAATTAATTAGTCGATTAGACGATCCAGAATTAAAACAAAAATATACTGATAAACTTAAATCTTTATTAACCAATCATGATAGAAAACCTAAGTTTGATAAACCTATTATAAGCTTATCTAAAACCTTAGAAAGATTTAAAAATAAACAAAAAAAAGTTACCTTACAAGATTTACAACATGAAATTGATCAAATTAAACAAACTATTAAAGATTTACAAACTAAAGATAAAACATTAGAAAATGAAATTATCACATTAAAACTTAATAAAAGTTTAGAAAATTTCCAAGACAATAATAATGAATCTCCTTATGAATCTGATCATGATTCTGATCTTGAAAATCTTTTGTTTGCTAATCGATCACACTATTCTAATCTTGAAGATAACAAATTAAATCTTATTAATAAAATTCATATTCAAAAATGGTATTCCAAAGTTAAAATTGTTATTAATAATTTTGAATTAAATGTTATTGTTTAAATTGATACTGGTATTGATCTTAATTGCATTCAAGAAGGATTGCTCCCTACTAAATATTATGAAAAATGTCATGAAAAGTTAACTTCTGCTAATGGTAGTAAAATATATATTAAATATAAATTACCTAAAGTTCATATTTGTCAAAATAATGTTTATTTTAAAACTTCATTTGTTTTGGTTCAAAATATGACTGATAAAGTTATTTTAGGCACACCATTTATATGCTTATTATATCCATTCACTACATCTAGTGAAGGAATAACTGCTCATGTTTTAGTACAACCTATTACTTTTAAATTCTTGTCTCCTCCTGAAATGATAGAATTAAATCAATTAAAAGATTGTTCTATTTCTCAAACTATTAATCGATTAACTCGTCAGTTACATTTTCTTAAAGAAGAAGTCAATTATAAGAAAATTGATCAACAATTAACTGATCCCGTTATTATTTCTCAAATTACAGAATTTAAATTAAAATTAGAAACAAATGTTTGATCAACTTTACCTACTGCATTTTGGCATAGGAAAAAACATGTAGTTACATTACCATATATTAAGAATTTTACTGAAAGACAAATTCGTACTAAATCTAGACCTATTCAAATAAATCATGAATTACTTGAAATGTGTAAAAAAGAAATTAATGAATTATTAAAAAATAGAATAATTAGTCCAAGTAAATCCCTTGGTCTTGTCCTGCTTTTTATGTTAATAAAAATGCTGAATTAGAACGTGGTGTCCCTCGCTTAGTTATTAATTATAAACCATTAAATAAAGTTTTAGAATGGATCCGTTATCCAATTCCTAATAAAAAAGATTTGATTAAACGACTTAGTCAAGCTGTTATTTTTAGTAAATTTGATTTAAAAAGTGATTTTTGGCAAATTCAAATTCATCCTAAAGATATATATAAAACTGCTTTTTCTACACCCATTAGCCATTATGAATGGAATGTAATACCATTTGGATTAAAAAATGCTCCTAGTGAATTCCAAAATATAATGAATGATATTTTTAACCCATTTAGCCATTTTTCTATTGTCTATATCGATGACATATTAATTTTTTCCCAATCCATTAGTGCACATTGGAAACATTTAACTGCATTCTTTTACACTATTAAAAGTCATGGTCTGGTTATATCTACTCCTAAGATTAAATTGTTCCAAACTAAAGTCCGTTTTTTAGGATATGATATTCACCAAAATACTATCTTGCCCATTAGTTGTTCCATTGAGTTTGCGTCTAAGTTTCTTGATGAAATCTTAGATAAAGCCCAGTTGCAATGTTTTTTAGGTTCATTAAATTATATTGTTGAGTTTTATGAAGACCTTCGGAAAACTGGTCAACCCTTGTTTGATAGATTGAAAGATAATCCTCCTCCTTGGTCTTCTACTCATACTTCTATTGTTAAACAAGTCAAACAGTATGTTAAATCTCTTCTTTGTCTTGGTATTCCTACTGAAAATTCATTCAAAATTATTCAAACTGATGCTTCTGATATCGGTTATGGTGGCATTCTTCTTCAGAAAGTCACTCCTCAATCATCTGAACAAATTGTTCGTTATCATTCTGGTGTCTGGAATAAAGCACAATTAAACTATAATACTATTAAAAAAGAAATTTTATCTACTGTTTTATGTATTAGTAAATTTCAAGATAATATTTTAAATCAAAATTTTTTACTTCATGTTGATTGTAAATCTGCTAAATATGTTTTGGAAAAAGATGTTCAATATCTTGCTAGTAAGCAAATTTTTGCCCGTTGGCAATCTATATTAAGTATTTTTGACTTCGATATTGAATATATCCTTGGTTGTCAAAATTCTATTCCTGATTTTCTTACCCGAGAATTTTTATAGGGGGGGATAAAGATGGCCACTCCTTTTATTGTTTTCCATAAAACCCAAATTACCCATTACCGTGACCTGATACACCAACCTGCTTACCGTATTGCTCGACTAAAATTAGCCAAGCCTACTACTAAACGTGCTCAGTATATTAACTACCACCAAATCCAAGCTCGTCGCCATTTACTTGCTGATTATTTCAGCTGTTTGAATTATCATCAAACTTATTTAGATCTCCTTAGTGGTTGTTAATCTCCATTGCTAACCTTTCTTTCTATTAAGCAGATGTCTCGTCCCAGGCCTCCTTCCAAAGCCCTGGTCCCATCTGGTCAACACATTGTTCCTCCTCTTTTGGAGCTAGTAACCCAATACCATCCTATTGAAATGATTAACCGTTACCAAGTTCTTGGTAACATTCCTAAATCTAGTTATATATCTGCTTTGGCTACTGATCCCTTTGCGTCATACAGCCAAGAAGTTACTCCATACCCTCCTAATCTGATTAAAACTGCCCATTCTGATTATGTTAAATCAACCACTACTAACCTATTCTTCAAAGAACCTAGTCACCCAAAAAGTCAGTCTGTTAATGACCTGGTTAAATCTTATTTTCCTCCTGGATGGCATTTTGTTTCCATGCATCCAGAGAAAACAATCACCTTCTATACAGACATTTTGTTCAACCATCAATCCATTGTGATTAAACCTATTTATGATCGTATTTACACTAGTAAAGTTGTTTATCATTCCCTTTATATTCATAACATTGTTTCCTTAGCTGAATGGGGTTCTCCTTATCACCTTCGAGAATTACCTAATAACTCTCTTCAGTATAGTTATTATGATTATATTGATGCCTGGTTCAAACTATTTCTGTATCAGACTGAAACCTTTAGTCATTTCTGGTTCATTCAGTTTGATCAAAAGTTTAAATCTGAATTACTTACTTGGTTTCTGCGATGGTGGACTCATTGTGGCGCCATTTTAGATATCTTCCCAGCTATTGTGCTGGAACATGCTAACTATTTTTCAACTATTTTCTCATTCACTCCACAATAAAATAAATTCCCTAAATTGCTCATTTTTATATCCAAATATAAGATCCCTTGGATATTTAAATGGCACAATGGCATTTCTGATGATGTGATTCGAAGGATACATTCGGTTAAATGGTGGGATAATTACAAAATTCCCCACATTGTTGAACTTGTTCAAACTGAGTTCCCTATTAACATTCATGCTCCTACACCTGCCATGGTTAAAGCTTAGCAGAACCCAACTGCTTCAATTACCCAAGGAAGCCCACTTCCTACTGCTAATCTTAGAAGCCCAACTTCAAGTTCTTCCAAGCCTAAGTCATCCAAATTAAAGATTCAATCCACAACTGCTAAGCTCAGCTCTACTCAGCCCAAATCAAAGGATAAAGCAAAACCCACATCTGCTAAAGCAAAGTCCAAGGTTAAATCTTCAACTCCTGCTAAGCCCAAGGTTAAACCTAAGTCATCCAGAGATGAGCTTCTCAAGATGGCTCGTCTGCTTGTTGATCAGGCTGAAGCCCAGTCAAATTCGGATAATTCGGATAACAACAATTCAAAAGAAGGTTCAGACAGTTCACATTCTTCTGAAGGTTCAATTACTAGTTCAACTACTCAAAACCCATATGGACCCGAGTTCCAAGATGCTCAGGACCCATATGCCTAGTCAGACTTGCATTGGATTCCATATAGATACAAATTAGCTTCAATCAATACTCTTTTGAGAAAAGCTGCCAATTTGTATTTATATTGATTCCTTTATTAACCTGTTTCCACCGAAAGTAATGAATAGTAAAAAGTCACTATTCACTTTTACTGTTCATCTCTCAATCAATCTGCTAAAAGCTACATCAACTTTTGTCAATTAACCGAAAGCATCCGATAGCCTGCTTTTGCCCATGTGCTGCCTGCTGCTCTCTTGATCAACTACAAGTCACATGCTGCATAGTTAACTTCTTTTCTATAAATTGTAATGTTAAAATCATTTGTAGCAAGGATAAGAAAAAACGGAGTTAGAAAAGTGTGAGAGTTACTCTGAGTGAGAACCAACACCTATCTCTGCTATTCAAACCTGTTATGTATTTTGAAGCAACTCCTTGCAGTTACTTCGATTAAACATTTGTAAGTTGATTAAAATTGTATTTTAAATTAACCATTTTCTTTGAGTATTTTGTGTGCATATTATTCTACTCTGTATTCTACATCTTTCATCTTCATCTCCTGCTTCCGTCCCTTATGGTATCAAGGAAGAAACTTAGCATATTGTTTGACTTCTTTAACAATAGAAGTATGAGTAGAAGACCAAGGAGGAGGATTATCTTTCAATCTATCAAACAAGGGTTGACAAGTTTTCCGAAGGTCTTTATAAAACTCAGCAATATAATTTAATGAACCTAAAAAATGTTGCAACTGGGTTTTATCTAAGATTTCATCAGGAAACTTAGACGCAAACTCAATGGAACGACTAATGGACAGGATAGTATTTTGGTGAATATCATATCCTAAAAAGCGGACTTTAGTTTGGAACAATTTAATCTTAAGAGCAGATATAACTAGACCATGACTTTTAATAGTGTAAAAGAATGCAGTTAAATGTTTCCAATGTGCACTAATGGATTGGGAAAAAAATTAATATGTCATCGATATAGACAATAGAAAAATGGCTAAATGGGTTAAAAATATCATTCATTATATTTTGGAATTCACTAGGAGTATTTTTTTAATCCAAATGGCATTACATTCCATTCATAATGGCCAAAGGGTGTAGTAAAAGTAGTTTTATATCTATCTTTAGGATGAATTTGAATTTGTCAAAAACCTCTTTTTAAATCAAATTTACTAAAAATAATAGCTTGACTAAGTCGTTTAATCAAATCTTTTTTATTAGGAATTGGATAACAGATCTATTCTAAAACTTTATTTAATGGTTTATAATTAATAACTAGGCGAGGGAGAGTAAAATTTTACTTTAATACTTTGCTGTTTCATTAAATATTTTGTGCATTTTTATGCTTTCATCGATGCCTCTTGATTTCTTGTTGTACGTGTTCTGTAACCTTTTCTCATTACATAAATGTGCATATTAATTTGTATATGGAATATATATATATATATATATATATCTATTTATGTATGTGAATGGGATTGTAGTTTTGTCATTTCTCTGATTTCGGTTTGAATGTGAATTGTACATGTTAATTTCAGGACTGTGTTGCGTATAGTCAAAATTGAGATAAGATTTTCTTGATTCTTGGTTCTAGAAATTTTGTAGGTGTTTTTTGTTTATTTCCTAGGGTATATTGTTTAGAGTAAAATTTTACTTCCAATCAGAGTAAAATTTTACTGTCTCATTACCCTGTTTATGCATTTTCTTTAGTGTGTATTGTTTTGTCACTTTGTTGTTTAAAGTAAAATGTTACACTATTGATATAGGAAAAATTTTTAGTGTTCTAAAATGGTTGTTACTAGAAGCAAATGTAGTGATGATGATGATGATGATTATTTTGAAGTTTCACCTACGACTATACAAAAGAAGAAAGTCCCCGAAAAAAAAGAAGAAGCAAAAGTAGTAAAAAATTCATGAGCGACGTGGATAATACATCTGATGATAATTTTGTGCTTCTATCAACAAGACTGAGGAAGGGCGCCGCTAGTGATGATGAAGGCTCTATGAAAGTAATCGAATACCTTCAACAACAAAACCTTCGAAGTAGAATATTGTACATGAAGTACGAGAAAGGGAGAACTATGTGAAACAATATAGGTCAAATGTTGTTTCATTGATAAACCTAATCCGAGACACAAGGTTCACTGAAAGACACATTATTGCCCTTGAGAGAACACCTTTTGGGATGTTATTTAAATCTTTTTAGAAGAAAAAAGATGTGGTGTTGAAAAAGTTCAAGAAAGTTGATGATAATGTCATGGATGTGATCAAGTCTTATGACTTTCATGCAAACGGATTCAAGCTTGGGGGGGAAAACGTGTGACATACGGGACAGTGACGTTACTTTGATATTTGGGATAAAATTGGGAATGAAAAAAGTAGACGTCTCATTTTGTGCAGAGAAGGTTTCGTAATATGTCAAGAATATCCGTAAAGAGTTTGCTAGAGGCATTAGGAGATGCATTGGAAGGCACAACAATAGTTGGTGTTGAGGATGTTGCACGGATAATGTGTTTATTTGTTGTGGCAACTTTGCTATCACAAATAACAGGTCTAACAGTTAGATGGGCTTTTGTCATTGTAGAAGATTTGAAAATGATGAATTCATATGCATGGTCGACTGCAGTTGCATCCACGTTGAGTACTTCAATCCAGTCTTCATTAGGAAGTCCTGAAAATGTAACTGGATGTGTACTTCTTCTTTTGGTAAGTAAATTAACTACTTGAAATATAAAAAAATCTATCTTTAGAGAATTAACTAATTTTGATTTTTCATTTTATAGTATTGGTTATGCGAGCACCCTACCCTCATTCAACTTGAAGGAAAAAATATGTGTCTAAGTCTCCTTCAATGGGACTTATCAACTTTAAGGAAAAGCTGATGAAGAGGTCATTGTAAACATTAAAACCCGAAGAGGTGTCATCTTTTCAATCTCAGCCTTACTGGTTCACTTTGCTTAAAATTATACTTACATAATAAAATGTTACTCTTGAATAGAGTAAAAGTTTACTTACAATCAGAGTAAACTTTTACTTTGAAATAGAGTAAAATTTTACTCTGGTGGTTAAAGTTTGCTTTATTGCTGACTTATTTTCTTTTTCTATTTTTCAAATGCAAGTGAATCATAATGAACTGAAGCCCATTTCCAGAGAAGAAATGAAACTCATTCGTAATGATAAGGAAGAAGATGCATTGGACATAGAGGAAAGTTTGGAGAACAAAGAAGATGAAGATCATATAGCTGAAGCTTTATGAGATTATCAATCTTTGAAGGACTTCATTGATCTTGGGAAATTAGAATGAGTT
Source organism: Camellia sinensis (assembly GCF_055761805.1). Classification (NCBI taxonomy): domain Eukaryota; kingdom Viridiplantae; phylum Streptophyta; class Magnoliopsida; order Ericales; family Theaceae; genus Camellia; species Camellia sinensis. The sequence goes on from NC_138967.1 coordinate 176,350,473, forward strand.
CAAAAAGAAAACAAGAGACTGAAAAGTGAGAATATGACATCGGTTAAAGAACTGAAGAAAATGAGGGAAACAATGCAAAAAATACAAGAGGATTAAGAGGCAAAAACAAAAGAAATGATAGAAAATATTAGCAACACAGAGAAAGAAATGGAGAAATTGAGAAAGGAGTTTGAAGTACTCGAATATAAAAATAAACAGTTGGTTGAACAGGTTGAAGAAAATGCAGTTCATGTAGCTACCCAAGTTTTTGCTTCTAAAGAAATGTCATATGCTAAAGGAGTAGAACAAGAGCAAAACTTTAGGATTCAGGCTACATTGAAAGAAACACCTATAGTCATAGAGCCATTGCAAACATCCATGGTCAAGAAAATCAAAATCAAGGCGAGGAAAAAAAAGAGATTCCTGATTTTGAATGTGAAACAAGAATGGCAAAGAAAAAAAAGACCACAAAACAAGCAATTGAAATGATATCAAATGACGTGATTTGTGTTGACAACTTGCCTCAAAGCCAACCAAAGCCAGTTGAAAGGGTTTTGTTTCTAGATAAGGTTGCAATATGCAAATTGTTTGATGAGAATGAAAAGCGTCTACTGAGCAAGATTTATAATTTGGAAACCACAAAGTAACCACAAAGTAAGACCATTTTAATTTTATCAAACAACTGATTTTTACTGCTATTAAACTGCAACATGTAATCAACATTTTTTTTACCTTATGACTAGTGCAATCATATGGTCCAACACAGGAAATGGAGTATATGTTACATTGCATGATGTGGATGCAATTCTGAGAGATGGTGATACTGCAAATAATGTAAGTGGCCATACAATTTTCAATGACTAGTGTTCACTTCAATAACTAAAAATAATTCATTTTATTAACATATATTTAATTGATTTTTGTTTTTGTAGGTCATTGACAGCTTTGTAGAAATGCTTCGGATTGAGCAACAAGCAAAGAAGCCAGGAAAGAATAAGCCATTCTTTTTCTCAAGCCTTTGTTGGGTAAGCCATCAATTTGTGTTTAGATTGAATTGATAAAATATTACTGTGGTTTAGTGTAATATTGTAATGTATTTTAGAGTTAGTTTTTACTATTTGGTTTGCCAAAAATTGATAACTCATGTAGTGTATCACCAGCACAACTTGACACATGACACTCTTATATGATTAAATGCAGTCACTAGTGAAATGAGGTTATTGAGATTTGAGAAATCATTTAATTGACGAAGTGTTTGAGCAAGATTTGAGTGGATACAGATTCCTTCACTTTTGCATGAACTCCAATGGGAACAAGAAGGAAAAAAAACCCTATCACTGGACACTACTTGTATTGGACAATGAATTTAATAAGTGGAGGCATTACAATTATTTAAGGCCAAGAGACAATAGAGAAGATCCTTACCTTAAGGATGCAAAGCAGATTGTAAGTGCTTTGCATCATATTAACAGTAAATTTTTACTGTGTTTTATTATTGTATTTAATCGTGACCAAACAATTATGCAATGATGTTAGATAACATATGTGAAGAACAAGTAGGCCAACAAAAAGGAAGAGAGGTACAAGAAAGTTTCAAACTTGGTTTCGGTGAAAGATAGTCCACAACAATGCCCAACATCATAAGTATTTCACTCTACTACTACATGCTTGAATTGGTAGTTTTCAAATTTGATTAAATCTAACAAGATCTTGATTTTTATTGATAGTGTTGATTGCAGAATTATTGTATGTTATATCATGCGCCAAATCATAAGAGATGAGTCTATTGCGAATTCTATAGAAGATGATGAAATTAACAATTTCTAAGCATCAATAGTGCATCAATTTTTGCATGATTATCCAAAAGTATGGAGTGAGGAACAATTCAACCTCAAAATAAAAATAGCCAAGAGATAAGACCTCGAGGACGACGATGTGGACAACTTTTGGGAACTACTGTGAATGATGTATGTAATTTTAGTTTTTGTAAATGAAAGAATGGTGAAAAAGTAATTGTAAGTGAAAGAATACTAAAAGAGTATTAGATAGTACATGCTATGTCTATTGTTCTAGTAAATTTTACTGTAGTTTGGTATTTAATACATTATTATAGCAGTATATTGTTTTGACTAGGAATGAATGTTGTTATGGATAGAATACAATGATACAAGTTATACAGGTTAGATTATTTTTGCACAAAGATTGCATGATGAGCATCAAGAAAGTTTGTGTATTGTGGTAAATTTTGTGTAGGTTGGAAATGTTTTTCTAAGGGACTAACATATCGTCTGAAATAAAGTAAAATTTTACTCTGCATAAAAGTAAAATTTTACTCTTAAATAAGAGAAAAAGTTTACACTTTGAATCTAAATGTAAAATTTTACTCTGCATAAAAGTAAAATTTTATTATGAAATCATAGGCTCATTACAGCTATATGTAGACACCCCATTTTTGACCGTCCTCAAGACTTGGGCGTCACCGTTTGAACACTCGGTGATCATCCTTGTTTGTGCTCGTCTTGAGTTTCCGGAGGTCTCGGCTACGCGCCTTGCCTCAGGATCTCTCGACTTGACTGTTTTGTGTTTGGTTTTGCACTAAACACTTGTGTTTTGCCTTTGAGGGGTAGGGAATAGCTTGTAGGCCATCCCCACACCTCACCGGCCATGGCTTGAGGCCACCGGCCTTGTTTCTTTGCCACCGGCCATTGGTGATGGCCGGTCGGCACTATTGATGGTCGGTCGGCATTTTGTTTGGTCGGTTGGCTACTGATTTTGGTCAATCGGCCACTTTTTCGGGCCGAGACCTTTTCTTGAGGGGGTTTGAACCTTTTGAACCCTTAGTTTTAGCTTCTTGAGGAAGCTTGAACCTTTTGAACCCTTGGTTTTAGCTTCTTGAGGAAGTTTGAACCTTTTGAACCCTTAGTTTTAGCTTCTTGAAGAAACTTGAGCCTTTCGAACCCTTGGTTTTAGCTTCTTGGGGAAGCTTGAACCTTTTGAACCTTTGTTCTAGCTTCTCTAAGAAGCTTGAGCCCTTTGCTCCAAGCTTCTCCAAGAAGCTTGAACCCTTCTAAGCTTCCAAGAGAAGCTTGCACCTTTTGCACCTTTTCCCCAAGCTTCTCCAAGAAGCTTGAACCCTTCTAAGCTTCCAAGAGAAGCTTGCACCTTTTGCACATTTGTTTTAGCTTCTCCAAGAAGCTTGAACCCTTGTCTAGCTTCTCCAAGAAGCTTAACCCTTTTGTTCTAAGCTTCATGAAGAAGCTTGGCCCCTTTACCTTAGTTTCCCTTAGAAGCTTGCCCCCTTTGACCCTTTTGCCTTAGCTTCTCCAAGAAGCTTAGGCCTTTTGCCTTGCTCTATAAATAGAGGGCCTCTCCTCCCATTTCAAGGGTTAGAAAATCTGATATATATCATATATATATCACTCTCTCCCTCTCTATATCTCCCCCTCTCTCTACATTTGTGTGGGTTAGAGGGTGCAAAAGGGTCTAGTTCTTGGCCATTTGAACTACACCTCCTAGCACAACACCTCCATCATCAACCTAAGGAGCTTGGAGGCCATTTTCAGAGGCTAAAGGACTGTTTTCTTGGACCAAGAGGCTGCTGTCCCCTTTTGGCTACAAAGGTAACTCCTTTTCCCTTTTTATTCCCCATTTTTGCACACACTTTTAGCCTTACTTGAAAGCATATTTGGGCTTTGTCATAAACTGAAAAAAGTCTTATTTTGAGCTCCTTTTGAAGTTTGTTTAAAATCACTTTTGTGTTTGGGGTCGTTTACCCCCTCTTAGGCCTTGTTTGGCCCCATTTTGTGCTATTTTTGGTGAGCTTCGGGACCACCTTGTTTGGGCCTCCTCACCACTGAAATCCCTCAAGATTTCAGTGGTGAGGATGGTGTCTTAAGGTCCTAAGGAGGAGAGGGCCACCCCCTCTCCTTGTTGTCTTCAAAAAGTGTCATTTTAGCCTCATGTGTGAGCACCATTTTTAAGTTCATGTTAGCCATGTCTTAAGTGCTATTTGTGCTTATTTTGCCATGATATAGCACTATTTTTACTTGGTTTAGACACACCATGCTTAGCTTGTATACATGTTTTGTAATGCCATGATTTGCCTTAACATGTGCCTAGCATTTAGACTACCATGCTCATGTGTTTTGACCTAGCTTTGTGAAGCTTTTATGCTTGTTTTAGTATGCTAAGGGACTGTTTTTGGTCATTTGAGTCATCCATGCTTTGCTTTGCATAGCTACCATGCAAACTCTCTTGTATGCCTTGAGCATTGACCCCTCTAGCATGCCATCCTTGCATCATTTCAGTGGTTTGGAACCACTTGTCATGTTATTTCAGTCCTTGTAACATGCTTGCATACTTGTATTTGAAACTCCTTTGTTGCTTTAAAAGGTTGTTGCCTCATGCTCCATGAATGTGCTTCTTTGTATGCTTGCATGTTTAAACCACTTAGATGCCATCTAGGTGTTCCCTTAGCATTGTCAAGTTTGCCTTGAACCTGTTTTAAGTCCTCTTGGCCTTGTGAGGCTTGGTTGACTTAGCCGTGGTTTAAGTCTCCTTGACTTGCCTCAAATACTTGGACCAATTGCATGCCATGTTTGTCTTGTTTAAATTGGTTTGGCACCATTATTAACATGATTTCCAGAGTTTACATTGCATGCTAATTGTCCATGGTTAGGCTCTTTTAAGTGTGCTTAAAGATTGCTTGTTTGATGCTTAAGTGTTGGCCCATCAACATGTACATGTGTGTGTGTGTGTAGGCCCTCATTTCCATAGCATTGGCCACTGTTTTAGGCTTGTTTCAGGGCTGCCTAAATTAGTTTAAGTCCACCCCTTTGCATGTTGTTGCATGCTCACCTTGTGTATTGTTGCATACTAGTGTGTTGTTGCATGATTGAATGAAGTCACATGCTTGCTTGCATGCTTGAACATCCATATTGTGTCTTGCATACTTGTAGGTTGCATTGCTTCATGCCTTACATGCTTCTTTACTTAGGTTGTGTGCCTAACCTACATTACACATTGCATTGCCATATTGCATGCTAGCCTCCATACCTAGGATGCATTGTATTGGCATGCTTGCTTCACCTCTTGAGTTGAGTATGATATAGGTTGAGCCCCCTTTGCTTGATTATGTGCATTACATTCCATATCAAAATGCATACTTGGTTCCTTGGGCCATCACGCATGGAAATGCGCGATTGGTGGTCCAAGAATCGAGAATCATATCCCTTTGAGTCATGAATATGATAAGGGGTGTGATTGGTGCATACATTGCTTGAAATACATTGCCATGCTATGTTTTGCCCTCTGCTGCTGTCAAAAACAGATTCTGCAGGAAGATTTGGCCGGCCGGCCATCTGCAGTACCGACCCGCCATCCATAAGTGACCGATGGATTAATTTGTGGCCGGTGACCATTTTCCATGGCCGGTGACCAATTCCCTCAGCCGGTGGTATTCCATAGCATTCAGGGAAGCAACCCTGAGATTTGTGCAGTCTTCAGAGAAGAATAACAGTCAAAGCAGAGGCAACTTGTGCATGGCAGTGGCTTTCCGAGCAGAGTCGAGCGCGCATTGCATTGGGCCCTCTTCCCGAGGCTGTTTACTGCTTTCATTAGATTAGTTAATTTGTTAATTAATTAATTGGTCTGAAATATTTAATTATCTTGTAGGTTAATTAATTTGTATTATTCTTTCGGTCCCTCCGAGCGAGGGCAAATTTGTAATAAGTGTGCGTGAGTGTGTGTATGTCTCCCAACCCCACGTCTTTCTTCCCTTTTACTTACTAGCTTTCGATGGTTAGTCTAGGGCATGTTTCAATTAGCATACAACATGATAGCACGTTCGCATCCATTCATTTGTTTTGCATGCACCAGGCTCGGCGCATCAGCCTAACTGTATTTGTACTCCAATTCCAAATTGAATATGTGTTAGCTGTAGCATTTCACATGTCATTGTAGATTAGCCGAGCCCATCTTAGTTACATTTTGCATGTGTCGCATTAGGCACTTAACAAGAACTAGGATCATGCATATGATTACTAACTAGTTTATTATTTTGGCACGGAGTACTAGGTGAGCATTTATGCTTTAGCATCTCGCATGAGTGTGAATGTTAACGTGACAGCATGCTTACTATGAGGCTACTTGCTTATGTGATATAACTGCTTGAATGCCTGTGGATGGAGGTTGAATTACCTAAATTGGAATAATGCACTAAAACTGTGAGTTTTAAGCCCACTAGATAGTGGCAAAACCATCTTTTCTAAAGCCCACTTGAGGGTGGCAAAATCTGCATTTTAACCTACTCGTGAGTAGCAAACCATTTTCAAAACAAACAAGCAATGTTTCATTCCAATTTAGGCGATTTGGTCTATACTTGTTTACTGTGCGCATAACGTTGTAATTCTAGGCTAATAACCGGAATAGGAACACATAATGCTTTCAAAACAAGATATCACAGTTAGTAGAGGCCGATCTTTGATCGGGCGAGAGGGGGTGCTCATAGCTGACCTTCCCCAATCGTACCCAAGTTCCCGAACCGAGCAACTTTGGTGATGACGGACACGTGGCCTTTGGCACCAAGTCAGGGTTTCCTAAATTTTCCAAAATAAAATATTTAGGTGGTGACTCTGTATCTGGCAAAGCAGTCCATGTTTGGCACTTCTTTTCTAAAAATTTGTTTTTTCTCAAAACGATTTGTCGGATTTGGACTCTTTGGTTCAGATTAAGAACCGTGACAATTCGAGAGTCCGAACTGTAGTGAGCCCAATATGAACAGAACAAGACTCACCCTCTTGGGGCGTTCGGGAACGTCTACACCATAGACAACCATTCAACAACATAGTAAATTCTTACTTTAAAATACAATAAAGTTTTACTTTTATGTGAATGAAAGTAATGTTTTACTCTGAAAAAGTAAAATTTTACTCTGCATTAAAGTAAAAGTTTACTTTGAAATACAACAAAATTTTACTCTGAAAGCACAAGCTGAGCACAACCATTTCAAACCTTCACACCTACTGAACAAACTCCATTATAAGTTCATTTACATGAAACTTATTCAACCACATTAAAAAAATATATTAAAATGTCAAACTCAACCACAAAGCAAATCAGAAACTTAGATAGACAACCATTCAAGAACATAGTAAAAATGTCTTTTATTGCATGTCTCCTTACAAGTTTAGTCTAAAATACTATATTATTATTGCTACGGACTATTTATTGCAGAAAAACTACATTATTTTCATACTTTTATTACAAAAGCAATAGTGTCTTTAATGGCAATGTCTCTTTGCAAGTCTTCCTATTCTGACCGTACTTCTCGCATCTACCACACTGTACTCGTCTTATCTTCGCAGCCCTAGATGAAATCCTATTCTTCCTTGGCCTACCAGGTGGCTTCTTATAAATTGGAGGAAGGACAAGAAGTTCATCCATAGCTATAGGAGGTTTCTCAACAGTAGGTATTGGATAAACGGACTCAGCTTAGCAAGCTTTGAACTTGCTAGTGTAATAAAATCGTTCTATGTGTGCATACAAACCACCTCCGCTCTTTTGTATAGTGGTCGCCGCGTGAGCACAAAGAAATCCACTCAATTGCCATTGATAACATGAGCAAGTTTTATTCAAGAGGTCAACGCTAACCGATGGCTAGGATTGAACCTCAAAAACATGATCACTTGAATGACTAACCAACCAAGTTCTTCCACTTTTAAGAGCATTTACTAATGTTGAATCCATCTCCGGACAAAGAAAATTATTTCATTTCTTAGCTTGTTCTCTCATTATTGACATAAAATCCATGATCTTCAACCTAATTGAATCAATTATCTTCGTACTGGGCAAATGATAAGCTTGACAGATCCATGAATTGAAAGACTCCGCCACATTCGAGTGCATTTCACCGTATTTTTGTCCTTTAAAATATGCATTAGTCCACTTGTCATAGGGCAAATTGGGTAAAAACCTACAAACAATCCCTTTTCCCTCATCTTGTAATTCTTTCAAACACTGATTAGAACATCCTACTATTGGAGCATAAGCACATGAAGAAAACCAAAAAACTATTCTACTCCAAAAAGTATTGATGAAACTTGAACTAGAGAACTTATCCCTCAAATTGGCCTTCAAGTGTTGGAGACAAAAATAGTGGTAAGCAGTAGGTAAAACCTTGGGTAAAGCCTCTAAAAGTCCAGCGTTCCAATCAGATATGAAGGTAATTGGTTTTTCATCCAATAATATATTCAACAAATGCATAAAAAACCATTCATAATTGTCTATAGTCTCTGTATCGACAATTGCCATTGCAAGAGAGAAAAAACTTGAAAAAAAGCATTTTATAATTAGTAAGTATATTAAACGAAAAGGACAAATATAATAGATTTTTACTTTGAATAACAGTAACATGTTACTCTGAAAATAAGTAACATGTTACTTTGAGAATAAGTAACTTGTTACTTTTCAATAAACTATAGTAATATATACCTTGATCCCCATCCTTCGTTGTAGCTGTTAACAAAGTGCCCTTATGTTTTCCCTACAGAAAAGTTCCATTGATAAACAATAGAGGATGGCAATGCCTAAACCCTTGAATGAAAGCATTAAATGCAACAAAAAACCTTTTGAACCATCCACTTTGATTGTTATAGTCAAGACACAAATGGTTACCAAGATTTGTGCTCATCATAATATCCATATACCATCAAATCTTATCATAAGACATAGAGAAATCCCCAAAAGTAGTAGTCCTAGCTCTCTTAACTCCCAACCGAGTATGATTGTACGTAATGGCGAGCCCGTATTGATCTGTAAATTGATGCACAACATCAATTGGACGAGTCTGGGGATTTCCACGAACTTCATTAATAATCAATCTTGCAACCAAATTTGAACTCATCCTTGAGTTTTTAGAAGTACGAACTACAGCTCCACAACTATGCTCATCATGTAGAGTCCTAATGTAGAAAAAATTATTAGCACTCTCTAGAGACGCATGTACTCGCCATAAACAACCTTTGGACTCCCGCATTGAACACATAACAGTAACCCGATACTTCTCATTCTTCACATACACAAACTCAAATCCTATCTCAGTGGCATATTTACATAATGCAGTTCGAAAATCCTTTGCATCTTTAATAAATCTTTGACCTACATGAGTAATTCCATTCACCCATTCACAAGACAACAAAGTCCTTTCTTTATGTTGACAAAACATAGGGAGTAAATCTATTTCATCATTAGTAATGTTGGATCCACTAGCATCCCCCGATTCTTTAACTCCATGTTTTTTATTTGAAATGTCCACTTCAGTAATAGTCACATCAACCCGGTCAACACCAAGGGGATAAACAAGCGACAACATATTCTGAAAACCAAAATCATTATCAATCATGCATTGTGAATGTCTAGGTAAACAGTACGATAACAATATGGAACCGCTACTGTCAAACTTCTTCAATTTACAACTTAAGAAATTAGTTAAATCCTTCAATGTACAGTTTGACACAACCTTGAACACAATGATATAATTACCATACTTGCATAGCCACATAAGAGGTAAAACCATTTTTCAAATTTGAAATCAATTAACAGTAAAATTTTACTGTCACTATCAAAGTAAAATTTTACTGTCACTACAAGTCCAAAACACAAATAGCAGAAGTATAGAATACCAGAGTAAAATTTTACTGTCATTCTAACACCAGAATAAAATTTTACTCTCATTTTATCAAGCAAAAATAGAGCACATACTAGAGTAAAATTTTACTCTCATTCTATCAAACAAAAACAGAGCATATACTATAGTAAAATTTTACTCTCATTCTATCAAACAAAAATAGAGCACATACCAGAGTAAAATTTTACTCTCATTCTCTCAAATAAAAACAGAGCACATATCAGAGTAAACTTGAACTCTCATTCTCTCTAACAAAAAACAGAGCACATAGAACCAGAGTAAAATTTTACTCTAATTCTATCAAACAAAATCAGATCAAACATAACAAAAATAAATCAAAATCAAAAACAAACAAACAAACAAAAAAAATAATTAATCAACAAATCAACATACCTGATTGAGAAGAAAAACCTCTAAAACTCGATCAACACTCACAAATCTCAATGAAATTCTCAAAATCTGATACAGATTTGTACATTTTTGAAATGTAAACTCTCATTTAATTGAGAGTGTTGATCGTTGGTGACGAGATCGTTTATTGTTGACCAAGGGAGAGATCTTCAGATTTGGAGATCGTTTTGATTGATTTCGCAGATTGCATTCCTGATTTCGCAAATTATCGCAGATTCGTATATTATATATCAACTCAGATTTCAAATATATGATACATATATAGAAGGGCAATATTGCCATTAAAAAAAAAGACAAATTATAGAATGTCTTTATTGAGGCAGACATCTCTTAGTCAGGGGCTTTTTGAAAGAAAATTGATTGAGTTATCCTTTACCCTAATAAAAAGTCCCAAAGGGGGGTTTCACCAAAATACCCATATCTAAAGACTCTTACTCATGTAATAAATTTCTTAGAACATTTCTACTCCCCTCCTTAAAAAATTTGTATGAAAAATTATTTTGAAGGCTTAGGTGTCAAATTGACATATGAATTTGACTCTCTAGAAAAAACACTCACCCGATATATTAAATTTATTATTTTATTATTTTTTTTAAACATTTACAAAATTCTAATATTACTATTAATTCTGAAATTAAGAAGATTAATAGTAAGATCCAGAATAAGGAAAAGGGAATCATAATTAATGAATATACTTCTGAATCTATTCCAGTTTCAGAAACAAAAGAGCTTGATTACCTCATGCTCATGAGTACAGTTACTTTTTAGAAATGGTATATCATAATCACTTTTATGATAAAACCCAATTTTATTATAAAAGATGCCATTGCCCTTGTAGATAGTGGAGCTGATATGAACTGTATTTAGGAAGGATTAATTCCTACTAAATACTTTCATAAAACAACCCAATCACTTACCAGTGCAAGTGGTAATTCTTTATACATCCAGTATAAACTTCCAGAAGTATTAATTTGTAATCAATGATTATGTCTTCTTACTTCTTTTGTTCTTATTAAAAACTAATCCTACGAGTTGACCGTAAGTATATCTACTGTATGGGATGGCCAATTGGTTATGACGATCTCTTAACTTCTTTCTGACTCTTTCGGCAAAAAGAGTAGGAAGACCATCAATAAATTTGGCTTTCCAATGATCTGAATTAGCATCAGCTCTATGATGTACTTTCATCAGGAATACATCCTTATACCATCTAAAATGGAATAAAAATGGACATCTTAATTTCTGTAATAGTTCTCTACTTCGATCTTCAATACCGATTACGGCACCAATGAAATGGAGAACTATAGTGTTTACCAAAGTGTAAACAGCATCTTGCTCAGTAGTTTCAGCTCTGGTGTCTGGATCAGTTTTTATACGAGTAGAACCTAAAATTTCATTATTTTGTGCTGTAGTGAGAATATTATCCCACCATGCTTTGAGTAACCCGGTAAAGCCACTGACTATAAATCGGGCAACTTGATGGTCAGTATTCTCATTTTGTTTGCATACGGTGGCAAACATAAGCATATGCTGAAGGACTTCGAATATTTGATATTCTGTAAGACCATCAATATTCCATTCATAAATGGTTCTACTGTGGTAAGATTTCTGACTATGAAGGAAATCTTCTTCATAAAGAAGATCCATAGGGCTAGGTCTGGAATAATAATATCTGTTTGGTGTAGTATAAGCAGTTCTATCTATATTTGTTCCATAACGAACTTTATTAACAGAAGAGGGTTCATTTTGGAAATTAGCCTGGATTTCAGATATTTGGTGGGGTTCCAAATTCTGATAATTTTCATCTATCTCCTGGAAATGATTTCTGGATAACATATTAACTTGTGAGGATTCTCCTATATGAAGATTTTTAATCTTGTTTAATAGAGTATCCATGAATTCTGTATTATCTTTTTTTCGATTTTAAATTAAAATTTGTTACTGTAGGAGTAGGCTTAAAAGCTACAGGTTGAATATCTGGAGTCTTAGGTTGGAGATGACAGGTGTCCTTAATATGAACAATTGTTTCTTCAATTTTGATTAACTGTTTTCCCATAGTTTGACAGAAAAGATTAGTATAATTATTTTGTTTTAAAATAGGAATAATTTCCTTAACTATCACCGCATTAGTGCTTTTTGCAGGAGGTTCAACAAAAGCAGTAATAACTAAGGGTTGACTGGTAGTAGAATCACTAGGGAGTAATTCTAAAGATTTTGCAGGAGAGTGTACTGATGTAATAATATTACCATCAGTAGTTACCCAATTTTTCTGGATATTGTCTAAAACATTGATTTGTCTATTAGAATATTCAGTATTTTCCTTAAACCATAAAGGGAAAGGTGTTAACATCTGGTGTTTTTCTAAATAAGAATAATACTGGATTTTGAACTGGTGTAATTGTTCTTTATTATGGCTACTAAAGTACCACGTTCGGAATTCTGCATACTTGTCTTGGTAAAAATCTTGGTTTAGGATTTTCCTGTTTTTACTGTTTGGACTAAAATCCATTAAACTTCAAAATTCATATCGCTGGCAGTAGGACTATAAGGTCCTTTGCTACTGGATTCCCGGGGTTCATAAAATCCATGTGGGATTCTGTTGGTTGAATATTGTAATCCCTGAACAACAGGATCCATAGGGTCTATGTGATCAGGATTACTTGGTGGTCTGGATGGCATACCTTGGATAACAGATTCTACAGGTTCAGCACTAGAGTGTCTGGACGACTCAGGAAAATCTACCCTATATGCTCCTCGAAAAGAGGGAGTAGATCTAACACTAGTAGTTGACATACTTCTAGATAGTTGTCTTTGAGGTCGCTGGAAACGTAGATAAACATTACCTCCATCAGTGTGGATAACATCATCCAAATTTTGCTGGACAATTGGTCTCGGTGGAACAGCATTAGTGATCTGCCATCTTTCTGGGAAGGTTATTTTTTGCCATTCAATCATTTTTGGCATGGCTACTTGACTACTGTAAAGATTTGTATCAATTAGCACTGTATGACCTTGATCACTTTGCTTTCTTATGTAAGGATTTAAGGTTGTGAGGACCTTCAGATATATTATGGAAATAACCGTAAAGGGTGGTGATCCTGGAAGATACTCATAACCATGAGATAAAACTCTTAATTCCAAAACCTTAGAAAGATTCTGGTCTGAAAGGGCGACACTCAGATTTGGGTATATATCGAAATATACTGGACCATGAGCTAGACTGGTTTCTATAGCTCCCATTAGTGAAGCTCTCCAATTGGTACATCTACCATCTCGGAGTGTACACTAAATACTGGTATTTTGACCTAAAAGGGTCAATGGTTTAAATGCTACCTGTACAAGTCCTATGTGGATATATTTGTATTGCTGTAAGAAAGGATAAAGATCCTGGAGATGGATTAAATACATTAATTCATCATTATTCTGGACTGAGGCTGCATGCTCAAAGGTCTTGATGATTCTTCGGCTGGAAAAGTCGAGCTTACCTATCTTATAGATGGTATTAGGTTTTACCTTCGGTATTGTCCATTTATCAAGTGCCTCATTGACATCTTAATAAGCAACTAATTCTCTGGCTTCTGATGTAGAAGCTACTGTATTGGCCACTGTGTTGGCTACTGTATTAACATCTTCTGTTGATTCAGTACTCATTTAGTTATATGATGACCATATATGTATAATTAAAATTAAATAAAACAAACTATAATGAACATTGAACTTGGCTCTGATACCACAATAATGGTGCTTGACATAGGATAAAGATGTTAATACAGACTACAATTTATTATTTTATTAAATTTATTATATAAAAATGCAACTTTTACAGACTACAATTAGATTTTTAGGCCATAATATTCATAATGGCACTATTATCCCTATTAACAGGAGCATGGAATTTGCATCTAAATTTTCAGATGAAATAAAAGACAAAACTCAATTACAGAGATTTTTAGGAAGTTTAAATTGTATCCATGATTACTATCCTAACCTTGCTACAGATGCAGCTATTTTATATTCCCAACTTCGGAAAAATCCTCCTCCATGGGGTCCCGAACATACAGAAGCTATTCAGAAGATTAAGGCTCGCGTGAAAACGCTACCTTGTCTTTCTTTACCAAATCCAGAATGGAAAAAAATTGTAGAAACTGATGCCTCCAACAGTAAAAAAGAAGAACTTTTACGATTTACTTCTGGTATTTGGCATCAAGCTGCTAAAAATTATCCAACCATTAAACCAAAATGTTTAGCTATTGTTAAATGTGTCTTAAAATTCCAGGATGATTTATTAAATCAACATTTTTTAATAAGAGTTGATTGTTCTGCAGCAAAATAGATTTTTAAAAAAGATGTTAAAAATCTGGCTCAAAAACAAATTTTTGCCACTTGGCAGGGCCAACTTTCCGTTTTTGATTTTGACATTGAATATATCAAAGGAGAAACTAATTCTCTTCCAGACTTTCTAACCCACGAATATTTACAGGGTCCAAATGCAGAATAGGGGCCGAGGCTCCGGCAGACAGGGCCGCAGTAGGGGCAACCCCTACACTACAGAATTTCCAGGGCTATATGCCACTTCCAGTAAAAAAGGGGAATCTAGCCATTCGGCTAAAGATGTCCTTCTCACTTCAGTACCATATGTCCAGAATTTTATCATTGACCAAGGGAGAGATCTTCAGATTTGGAGATCGTTTTGATTGATTTTGTAGATTGCATTCCTGATTTCACAAATTATCGCAGATTCGTATATTATATATCAACTCAGATTTCAAATATATGATACATATATAGAAGGGCAATATTGCCATTAAAAAAAACGACAAATTATATTGAGGCAGACATCTCCTAGTCAGGGGCTTTTTGAAAGAAAATTGATTGAGTTATCCTTTACCCTAATAAAAAGTCCCAAAGGAGGGTTTCACCAAAATACCCATATGTAAAGACTCTTACTCATGTAATAAATTTCTTTGAACATTTCTACTCCCCTCCTTAAAAAATTTGTATGTAAAATTATTTTGAAGGCTTAGGTGTCAAATTGACATATGAATTTGACTCTCTAGAAAAAACACTCACCCGATATATTAAATTTATTATTTTATTATTTTTTTTAAACATTATATACTTTAATATTTTTTAATACTTTCGTAGGTTCTTACTATTAAAATAATGAAAATCAAATAATTTAGCATCTTCCTATTGTTATGTCAAAATTGACATTATTCAAGACATGCCAAATGCCATTTCTTTTTTGGAAGTTCAGATGGAGCACAACGCACTTGTCAAAAGTGCCACATAAGAATTGACAACTCGAATAGAGATGCTCTCAGTTCCTTACTAAATCTTTTTGAGATCCTTTTTAAATTCTAGTCCTTGGTACCCCCTTCAAAGCGTTTCTTTGTGTGGCCTTTGATCACTTGTTGATCCTCTTTGATGGATCGTTAATCTTGAAACAAACCACATAATTGCATTATTCAGCTGGATAGATGACACAATTTTTTGTTACGTGTACAACACAATTGACCTTCATATCCATATCTTAGTCCTCACAATTTTACATACCATAAAGGAGCATTGAACAACAACCTCCTATTGTTGACGTTTATATATCACATATCACATATCCAATGAGAAATTTCACACTAGCAAGAACAAAAGAGAGTCATGAAAGAAACAAGTACTAGAATACAAACTGTCACCAACCCTTAATTTACGACATGAAATCCAATGCAGACGGGCAACAAAGCAAGCAAATTCACGCAGAGAGAGTCGACACAGTCGAAGCTAGCACGATTTGATGCTCAATATCACCATAACTGAGCTTATTTTGAGATTATCAGAGCAATACTAGCTTCTTCATCATATGGGTCGAAGCTTTCCATGGAATCGGAAAGGCAAATATAGTAAATCTCGGAGACTATGCAATTCAAGAAAACGAAAGTTGCCTCGGCTGCAAAAACTCCTTTTCTCATGGTATGACAAAAGGGAAGGTTTTCACCAAAAATGGCCTGGTACTTGGTGTGATGGGCATTCATCACTGAACCAGCTAGCAAGCACACCTCTGTGATGATGAAGAACACCCTGAGAAATTCAATTGCTGATTTATTTATGGTGTGTGTTAATGTAAATTACTACTACACCTACCACCAAACCTACCTCCACCTACTACTCCTATCACCTACTACACTCCACCAAACCTACCTCCACCACTCACTCCTCACCTACTCCAGAATCATCTCCTATATAATAGGAATTCTTGTACAAAATATATACACAACAATCTTGTAATACAAATCAATCAATAATATACATCAATTTATTTTACATGGTATCAGAGCTATAGGTTAGCTCTAGGTGATCTTCACCTTCCGGCGGGCGGCAACCTTGCCTTGGCCGTCCGCCGGACAAACCCAAATTTTCTACTCCTCTCTTGCTCTCTTCTTCCTCCTCCTCCTCTCCAGTTGTTCCATTCTCTGCAACACTGCTATTCTCAAACCCAACAACACGACGACCCATCATCATAACTCATCCTTCTCTCTCCATCTCTGCAATTCTCACCAAGAAAGGGAAAGAAGAAGACAAACAAACCCATGTGGAATCATTACCCACACCCTTCATTATACACAGTATCATGTATAAGTCGCTCATGGCGCACTCCCTAAGTCGCCTCCTCGGTGCACCACCACAGCTGCTACAACGGTCCGACATGACCCCATAAACTGTCCCGACATTGATTCCGGTCAGCTGCTACAACGGTCCGACATGACCCCGTAAACTGTCTTCTACAACGGTCCGACATGACCCCGTAAACTGTCTTCTACAACGGTCCGACATGACCCCGTAAACTGTCTTCTACAACGGTCCGACATGACCCCGTAAACTGTCCTGCTACACCGGTCCGACATGACCCCATAAACTGTCTGCTACATCGGTCTGACACGACCACACAGTGTCTGCTACAACGGTCCGACATGACCCCGTAAACTGTCTGCTACAACGGTCCGACACGACCATACAGTGTCTCCTATCCCATTTTTAATTTTATTTGTCAGCTTATTTTTCTGTTTTGTTACTCTCTCCAAACTCAAGTTGGCTAGTACCTATCCTCCTTGAGTTTGAGGGGGGCTGTTAATGTAAATGTAAATTACTACTACACCTACCACCAAACCTACCTCCACCTACTACTCCTATCACCTACTACACTCCACCAAACCTACCTCCACCACTCACTCCTCACCTACTCCAGAATCATCTCCTATATAATAGGAATTCTTGTACAAAATATATACATAACAATCTTTATACATAGTATCATGTATAAGTCGCTCATGGCGCACTCCCTAAGTCGCCAATGATTTTTTTTTTTTTTTTTGAGAGAATGAATTATGTATTGATTGATGTGTGTGTTGTGTATATTACAAGAGAGTATCTGGGGATGTGTTTTGTGTGTTGTTGGGTACTGAAAGGTTCACCGAATTGGCCCTTTCGACCATGTAGGCCTTGAAATTGAAGGGTGTGGGTAAGGATTCCACATGGGTTTGTTTGTCAACCTTGCCTTGGCCGTCCGCCGGACAAACCCAAATTTTCTACTCCTCTCTCGCTCTCTTCTTCCTCCTCCTCCTCTCCAGTTGTTCCATTCTCTGTAACACTGCTATTCTCAAACCCAACAACACGACGACCCATCATCATAACTCATCCTTCTCTCTCCATCTCTGCAATTCTCACCAAGAAAGGGAAAGAAGAAGACAAACAAACCCATGTGGAATCCTTACCCACACCCTTCAATTTCAAGGCCTACATGGTCGAAAGGGCCAATTCGGTGAACCTTTTAGTACCCAACAACACACAAAACACATCCCCAGATACTCTCTCTCTCTCTCTTTCCCTCTCTCTCTCTCTATATATATATATAATGGAAAAACATCAAAACCCAATGATGGCACCATCATCTCCAACACCAACGACCTTCGTCCAAGCAGACACCACCACTATCAGAGAACTGGTCCAGAAGTTAACCGGCGCAACCGGTGACCCCGCGGACAAACTCCCTGTAACATTCCCCACAAGGCTTTCTTCCAGACCCTACAACCCAATCGACGCCACCGGCATTCGCCGGTCACCCTTCAAGCTCCAGGAGAGGAGGCACACCATGAGGAAGCTCGAGATCAAGCTCGGACTCACCTCTCTCCGTAACTCGTCCTCGCCGACGATTCAGAGCCCAGTCACTCCCCTCGGCTGTGACGCCGTGTTCTCCGCCGTCGCCGGCGGCGGAGGAGTCGATTCGCCATCTAACGCCGGAGCTCTGCCACCCTCTTCCGGCATCATTGGCAACCTCCCGGCATCGTTGTCAGAGACAGCACCACCATCGTCGTCGATCTCCATTGAACTCACACTCTCTGGTTTCCATGGCAGCCGTATCATCCATTCCCTTTTGCCCACACACCCATCCTCCTTTTTATTTTTTAAAACCAATCTTGCACACACACTCATCCTCTTTTTTATTTTTTAAACCCATCTACCTTTTTGCCCACACACCCATCCTCCTTTTTATTTTTTAACCCAATCTTGCACACACACCCATCCTCTTTTTATATTTTTTAAACCCATCTTCACCTTTCTTTTCTTTATTATGAAGCTTCGTTAGTCTAAAGCTTACTTGGTGCTCTCCCTGTTCCCACTACCTCCTTTATTATTATTATTTTTTTATTCCTCATTCTATATTCATTATCACTATGCTTATCATTTCATCACTCTCACCATATTTTTTTTTATTCGATTCCTTTCTTTTCCAACAAAAAAAAAAAAAAAACAAAAAAAAAAAAAACAAAAACAAAAACAAAAACAAAACAAAAAAAAAAAAAAAAAAAAACACCATTGCAAACAATTTACAACTTTGCACAACAGCCCATATTTTATTTCTCTCAGGGATCCACCCCGATCACAATTTTACACCAAAACAAAAAAAAAAAAACAAAAAAAAAAAAACAAAACAAAACAAAAAAAAACACAACAAAACACAACACCAACAGCTTTGTTTTCTTTTCTGCAGACGGCCACCCACCGCCATCACTTCTTTGCCTATTCCGCCGGTCTTTTCTTCTTACCTCCGTCCTGGGCGGTCCTTGCCGGTGTTGCCTCCGTGTTTCCCACTCCACTGGGCACGATCACTACTCCCTGCTCCTCCACTGCAGCATATGGCGGCCCTCCAAATCGGAACATCACGGTGGCCTTCCGCTTCAGCTCCTTGTTTTCTGCCCTTAGCACGCTTATCTCTGCTCGCGCATCCTTATACATGCGTTGGAGCAGAGCCAGCTGGGCGTTTAACTGCTGCACCTCATTTGTCCTACTCTGCAGCCGGTGCGACAAGTTTGTGACCGCCGTCATGGACTCCACACATGCCTTCAAAGTATACTGATTCGCCTCCACATCCGTTTGCACTGCCATTTTTTGCTCCACCGACTGCATCGGAAAGTTCAATGGAGCAAACCCAGTGGTGTTTGGTTGAGGTTCACGGGACACCGCACCCGTTATCTCTCTTGTTGACTCGTTGAGGTCGGGAAAGAGAGTCAGCAGACCACGGGACGACGAAGCCATTTTCTCTCGCAACAGAGTGTTACAGACTCTCTCTCTCAGCACAACAGTGTTACAGCCTCTCTCTCTCAGCACAACGAAGAGTTTTACAGAGGATTTCGCAGGTTTTTTGCTTCTGCCTCGGCCTCAGGTTCCGTCTTGGTTATATAGCCGAGGCAGCCACGCGCATCGCGCGCCTCTTGACGCCGACAACCTGGCACGCCTTTTCATGACACGCCTTTTCATGACTCGGGCACGCCTTTTGATGACACCCCTTTTGAGGGCACGACTTTTGAGAGCTCGATATCTACATCCATGTATATCTTTTGGGCAGCCTATATACACACTCATACAGTGTCTTCTACACCGGTCCGCTTTATCAATCCCTTTGTTTCAACCTCAAATAGGTTTCTATCTTCACACCTATTTGAGTTTGAGGGGGGGTTATACACAGTATCATGTATAAGTCGCTCATGGCGCACTCCCTAAGTCGCCTCCTCGGTGCACCACCACAGCTGCTACAACGGTCCGACATGACCCCATAAACTGTCCCGACATTGATTCCGGTCAGCTGCTACAACGGTCCGACATGACCCCGTAAACTGTCTTCTACAACGGTCCGACATGACCCCGTAAACTGTCTTCTACAACGGTCCGACATGACCCCGTAAACTGTCCTGCTACACCGGTCCGACATGACCCCATAAACTGTCTGCTACATCGGTCTGACACGACCACACAGTGTCTGCTACAACGGTCCGACATGACCCCGTAAACTGTCTGCTACAACGGTCCGACACGACCATACAGTGTCTCCTATCCCATTTTTAATTTTATTTGTCAGCTTATTTTTCTGTTTTGTTACTCTCTCCAAACTCAAGTTGGCTAGTACCTATCCTCCTTGAGTTTGAGGGGGGCTGTTAATGTAAATGTAAATTACTACTACACCTACCACCAAACCTACCTCCACCTACTACTCCTATCACCTACTACACTCCACCAAACCTACCTCCACCACTCACTCCTCACCTACTCCAGAATCATCTCCTATATAATAGGAATTCTTGTACAAAATATATACACAACAATCTTGTAATACAAATCAATCAATAATATACATCAATTTATTTTACAGTGTGAACTACCAAGTGTGAAGTGAACAATTTTATTTTATCAAAGGTGAGGAATTCATGGTAATAGTTTAGAATATAATGCTCCATCTATTTCGGCATAAAACATTTTTCTACTGAAATCAGAAGACATTTTCTATAGGAAAAGTTTTCCTTTGTTTGGTTGGGATTTTAGAAGTAATGTGCTAATTTAAGAAGCACAGACAAGTGACATAAGGACACACAAAGTTTCAAAAATGTAAGCCACAATATATAGGGAATACGTGCAAAGCATATAATTATTATACGTCAAATATTGATTATCATCAAATTCATCAATTTTGGTATGTTATTTTTATGAAAAAAATAATAATAAAATATATATATAAGGTTCCCCAACGTGTCCCAAGTCGGAGAAGAGTACGTGACCACCAGAGAGGTGTCCATGCTTCACAGGTGCTAGTGCTGGTATTGGTACAAGTACCTTAGTCTAGAAAATGTTTTAGCGAGTTGGAAAATGGTTTTGCTCCAAATAAGTATATTTTCTGTTGAACAAGAAAAATATTTTTCATTAGACTTTCATTTTTTGTTGTGCCTTGTGCAAAATACGAAAAAATGTTTCCTAAACCACGTTTTCTACCAAAACAATCAGACTAAATGTGATAATGTATCAATTCTATTTAAGATCAGTGTGACAGAGTATGAACATACCAGCAGGTTACACTGCTGGAAAATAGACTTTTAGTGGCGTTTAAAAAACGCCGCTATAAGTGGCAAAAACGCCGCCAATTCCTTTTGCGACGCTAAGCACCAAACGCCGAGGACGCGGCCGTCGCTATAGCTTTATGGCGTTTTAAAAACGTCGTGATATTAGTATAGGCGGCGTTTTTAAAAACGCCGCCAAATGTCCCACCAAACGCACGCTGACGTCACTGACCATATTTAGCGACGTTTTAGAAAAACGCCTTCATATCTTTTTTTAGGGATAGATCCGTTAGTAAGTATGGTTTAAGAGGCATTTGTAGAAACGCCGTCATATCTATTTTTTTTTTTTTTTTTTGAAATTGTGCTAATTTTATTTGATTGAACTAAAAAAATACCTGTAATAGCACTAATATAAAATAATAGCTCCCATTCAAATAGTTGTAATGAAGCATTAATTCACTTTCTCATTCAATTAATATCCAATCACCATTATCCACAAAATTAACATATCCAAAATCCAGAAATCATGTTTTAACATTAACCACAAACTAACATATATCTAAAAATCATGCCTTAACATTAACCACAAACTAACATATATCTAAAAATCATGTCTTAGCATTAAAGTTGTAATCTTCACTGGTCTACATGCCTGCATCAAAACATAAACTGCAATCAGATTTACCAAAATAAACACAAATTGAAGAATTTGTACCCAATACTTATAAACAGTACTTAAAACTTGAAGAAGCACTAACAAGAAGATTTTATCACATACCAAGAAGCACTAAATAAATACATATAAAGAAAAAGGAAAAGATTTTATCACAATTTCTTCAACGTATGATCAATTTCACACGAGAGAGTATTAATCAATAACATATGGAGAAGAGAATCTGTTAGTTTCCCCGGATTACAAGGCTGGCATTATAGAGAACAAGAAGGTTAAGAGAATCTTTTTACTAACTATATATGAATATATACTAATTACAAATTATGTCTGTAAAACGGCACATACTGCAACAGTGAAAATCTTAATAACTCCATCTATGGCAGTACCAAACTTTAGTATGACCACTCTTTTAGCAGCTACGGTTTTGTTCGGTATAGAACTCCAAGAAATGATTTAAATGAGCTGCATAATAAAGATAATGCATATTCATCTTAGTATGAAAGAATTAAGAAAGAAAATGAATAACAAAAACCATTTTCAATTTTGTAGCAGATTTTGAAACAGGATATATTAGCCATTTGAACATATTTTAGGATACTATAAATTTCTAGGGGGGAAATAGTTTATTTCCATTTACTAGAGGGTAATACCAATTCAGATACAGAAGGAATCATGTGGAATTTAATGATAGATTGTAGAGACGGAAGACTGGCGAGTGTGGAGGACTGATGGATTGTAGAGAGGGTGCCAGTTGGGAAACTGCTCGATTCATGTCATTTATTCAGTTCTATGATGCTTGAGCTCTACATGTTTTCTATTAACATACTATTTGTTTAACTGTACATATAATTGTGCATGTCCACACACCTCACAGGATAGGATATGCCTGCTAAGCAGCAGCTCACCAGGAACTCACCTTGGCAAGGAGGGGAGTTCACTCCACGAACTTTCTTGATGAGACATTAGATGATTAATCCTGCCATTAGCAATCATGGACATTTGCCTTATATTTTGTACTTAATGATTTAGTATTTGGACATTTTTTTGTAGGCTTGTGTTTAGAGTAATGTTCCCGGACATGTATTATTTTAGGCTTTGGGATTATGTTGGGACGATGTAGATGGTCTGATGTATACTGAATGGACTGCACCAACTTTTCAAACATTGGAATTTATACTTTTAATTTTTGTTTTATAAAACCCCTGAAAAATCGGGGCATCACTGGAATTTTTGTAAGTGCTAATATAGATACTACTGCATGATTTTGAATTAAAATATTGCATGAAAACAAGTGTGTGGTGTGTTTATTGTATGGTGCTGCTAATTGTAAGAAAAATATGAAGAGCACCAATCATCATAATATCAAAAAGTTTAACTGTACTAATGCCAAATAAGAATACCCATGACACATATGTAACATTTTTTGAAATATGTAAAATGGCAGTTATAGTATGCATTTTAGAGAAAAGAATGTAAAATATTGAAAGATTTGACAATTATGCCTTTCTACTTCCAAACCCAATGTGGTTGATAAAATAGCTTGCTTGCTAGTCTCAAAAAATTGAAAGCTCGTAATGATTAGCGGAATTATTTAATGTTGCATACGTGCATCTCAATATCATCATTCACATAAAAAATTATTGTTGCAGAAGAATGTACTATCATATGAATGAGCATAGTTCTGTAATCAACTCTGAGCAATTTCAAGCCAAATTAAGAGTGACGTATGTCCAACTAAACCTGTTTGTCAACTATACAGCCATTCTATACAAAATTAACATCATTACAACTTTTCTCTGAAAACAAAAATGTCATGAGTCATAATAAAGCTTAATCACCTGAACAGATCATGCAAAGAATCTATTGAAATGCAAACTTAATTAACTTACCCAAGCTAAAGAAAATGGGGCAGAAAAATATGACACCGTATGTTTTAAATCCTCCACAAAGAAGCAAAGGAATCATGCATGCTCTAAATACCAGCTCTTCTGTAAGTGGTGCCTGTTTAATAAATCAATCTGAGTGTGATCTACATACTTGTGCTTCAACAGTACCACTCTTTTAGCAGCTACATGACTTGTCAACCTCATCACCATGTCCTTCACAGTTGCAGACATTTTCCCCTTATTTCTTATTCAATCTTCCCTGCTTACACACACACACACACATATATATATACACACACACACAATAACCCATCAATTATAAACTCGTGTCAAGCCCCCAAGTTCACAAATTTTTGTGCTACACATCAATTATATAAACTCTGAATACTTACAATTACTTACAAATTATAAGTATTGATTGTGTTTTTAAAGGTTAACTCATTCTAAAATTCACCTTCTTAATTGTTGGACTACCTGTCCGGGTTCATCGTGAAACAATCTTACTTATTCATCATCATGGATTCATGGTATTGGTTGAACATTGATTATTTGTTTTCTTTCTTCTTTCTTTGCTTTGGTTTTTTGTTTTCTAAACCAGTGAGAAATTGGTTTATTTTACAAGGTAAGGTACAGTACAGTTCTATTAGGAAGATTACATGACGTGTTGGTATTTGAGCAGATCAATACATCAACCAAGAAAGTAAAGTCCATTCTTGGTTCATTCCAATGACATATATTAACATATATCCCTGACAGGATCCCAATGATTATGCAGAAAGATGGAACACACCAACAAATCACAAATGAATTTGAATAAAGGTATTGATTGATTTTTAAATTGAAGCTAATTAACTTGCATACCTGGTAGGTGTATGTGGTTTGTACAGAGAAAATGAGAAACACTAATCTAATCAATTGGGTGGTGGTGCCCTGTTCAGGCTCTCTCAGATCAGAGACGTGTGCCTTCTGTCAAAAACAAAAATTACAGTTGGTGCCTTTTTATTAATTTTATTTATTTATTTGTAATTGGAGTGTTTTATTCGTGAGGAGGAGGATGATATGGAAAATGGGTGGTTGAAGAAATTACAATTATGGCGCTAAATCGCTTTGAAAGTAACTGTTGTTTGACTTGTGGGTAGATCATGTAAAGTCCCATGGAGTGGGAGGGAGTTGCTAATTCCACACCCATTATAGTGCACCCATCAAAAACTATTGGTTTACTTTTTAATTTTTTTGTGACAGTTCTATCTTAATGTATAATCATTATTAAGGTCAAAATTATAAAATTAAGGTCAAAATGAAGTAAATATGGCATACAAAACAATTGACAAGTATAATGCTTTTTTGTGTTCTACTTCAGACGACAGATACTGTCCATAATATTATATAGAATGTAAGCACTATCCGAAATCAAAACAACTCATTAAACATTACAAGGAAAACTAACCACCCAGCAGTGATGCAGAAAAACCAGGAAGCAGATAAGCATACCTGAAAATTTTACACAGAATTAACCATTATGAGAATATTTCTTTCTGTAAAAGGGAATAACTCCTCAACATGTTTGAAAGATAATTTTCTCACAATAACTTCGATCATTTTCAGAGAGTAAATTCATTGCACATATAATGAATGTAACTAGAATAAAATCTGGTTTCATTCTCAACAGAAACAACACTGGAAACAGAGAAATTTGGGAGCCGAAGATCTTAGCCTCTATACAAATAAACACGTGATAAGTATTTACATGAAATATGATTAAAGAAAAGCGTGGTTACTTGAATGCAGTTGCCACTGGACCTATGCCGAAAACTGAAGCCACAATAATCTCCCTAATTAATCCCTGCGATGAAAAACAATAACAATTACATCAAAAATTAAGCAAGAACAATCAAAATGTTGAGGTGGTTTTAATCGTTAAAAATCACCAGAATCTTGCTTGTGATGGTAGCCAAACCAATCCACGCAGCATGTTGAATCAAGCCAATGTCTACAAAATCACCCAAATATTAAAGCATTCTAGGGTTACAGACACACATTTATTTGTATATGTATATATATCGAGAGTCTAGGGTTGGGGAATAGTACCAGAGGGCATCGAATTGGTGTCATCATCTTCGACCTTGAACTCGGATTGGAATGCGTGGCTTGAAGAAGTTTCCACCAAGTCGACGGGAAGGAAGAGCTTCAGAGAGAGAGAGAGGGTGGAGCTCACCTTAGTAGACGATGGTGCAGATAATGGTGCAGACGATGGTGCAGATGGTGGAGACCGATCTGAATCTCTGACGCTCTGCGATGAAATCACTGAGATGAAATCGCTCTGAATCTCTAAATCTCTTAGATGAATCTCTGAATCGCTCTGATAAGGGTTTAGAGAGGGTTGAGAGAGAGAGAGAGAGAGAAAGAGAGAGAGTGGAGCTCACCTTCGTTGGTGCTCACTACCTTGCTCTGAGAATGAATAAGCGGTGGAGCTTCGAAATCGCTCTGAGATTTAGAGAGAGAGAGAGCGCGCTCGAGATCCAAGTCTTAGGTGAGTCTCAGATTCAAAATTAGGGTTTGAAAAGGGGGGAGACCATGCGCGTGAATCACAACGCATTTGGAGGCGTTTTTCAACGCCTCAAAACGGTATCGTTTTATTAAACAAATATGCTGCGTTTTATAAAACGTCGTTAACTATTAAAAAAAGTGACGTTTTAAAAAACGTCGCTAAAAAAACGTCGCCTAAACTCCTTTTTCCTGTAGTGTTATGAAAAGAACAAGTGTGGAAGCCCTAGAACCTTCCAGTTTGAAAGCATTCCTACAGCAGAAGCATTGGGTTGTCACCATTACAAGGACTTGACTGGCCATTAAAAACAAGGAGGCACTAACACCAAACCAAGTGGATATGCTTGAGTTGTAAACACAATACTCATAATTCAAATCAGAGTTTGGTTTGACTGTGGCCTGTTGATGAAGATATTGTCATTTCAACCATAAGCAAAATAGGGCAAAAGCTTAGGGTTGTTTTGGGAAGATGGTTAAAAGTTATTTTTTGGCTTTTTTTTTTTACTTTTTTGTGAGAGAGGAAAGTCAATTATAAGTTGAAAAGTGACTTTTAACCCACTTTTCAAAATATGTTTTACTAATAGATACATGTTCAACACCGATAATCATCACACTTTTCGAGTGATGGAGATCGGAAAGGTATTGGATGACAATTAATTAAAGAATATTTGAATTTTAGTATAATTAGGAATAATGGGGCAAAAGAGGTGGGTCTTATTAGTTTGAATTTGTAACAAATCAAGAGTTACACAGGTAGTATTAAAATCAGAAAAAGGATTAATTACACTTTTTATCCTGATAGTTTGATTCAAATTTCTCTTTAATCTCTATAGTTTTAATTTGAACAATTAGATCCTTACACTTTAAGTCTAGTTTTAATTTGATCGTTTCATTTAAATTTTTATTAATTTTGTCTTAATGTACACTTTAAAAAATTGACAAGTGTCCTGAAATTGTTGATATTTACCTCCAATTTAGACAAAAGAATCAAATATGATCCTATTGTTGGGGAAAAAAAAAACACAAACAAAACAAAACAAACAAATTGTACAAAAAAGGGTAAGTATACTCAAACCTTTTGTTATTTTGTTTCCGAAAACATGAAAAAAGTCAGATTTCGAAATCGTTATCAGTGTGTTTGGTTTTAATTTTCTGAATTTAATTTTTTGAAAATTAAGTTTTTTGTTTTTTGAATTTTTTTAGTGAATATTTTTAAAGTTTTAAGCAATTTTTAAATTTTTTTTAGATGTATCTAAATAGTAAAATATTTGTGAAAAAAATATTTTAAAAAATTAATAAATACAAAAAAAACATGAAAATGTACTGAATTTTGATATTTTTTGTATTTTTGGTATTTAGTTAATTTTTTAAACATTTTTTTTCACAAATATTATACCTTTTAAGAATATTTATGTTAAGTATGTCTAAAAATTAAAAAAAAATTATTTAAAATATTAAAAAAATTAATGAAAAATAAAAATAATAAGAAAAATGATTTTTTTTTTTTAAAAAAAAAAGTGAATTTTGAAAATGGAAATCATATGTGTTTGGTTGGGTTTGTGGTTTGTGTTTTTGA
The DNA here is from genome assembly GCF_055761805.1 of Camellia sinensis. Lineage (NCBI taxonomy): Eukaryota > Viridiplantae > Streptophyta > Magnoliopsida > Ericales > Theaceae > Camellia > Camellia sinensis. The sequence goes on from NC_138967.1 coordinate 176,378,605, forward strand.
GGTGAGAGTTTAGAAATTTGTTTAGTTTGTTTGGTTGTATATTTTGAAAATAATTTTGGAATTTGAGAGTTTGTGATGATTTGATATTTTGTTATAGTTAAGTAAGGCCATCTTCAATGGCACATCAGATTAAGCATCAAATTCAAATTTGATGAAAAAAGTTCATTTTTCCCTCTCCAATGGTTTCACCAAATTGATATCAAACTGAGAACGGAACAAAACTTTCATCAAACTGAGGACAAGCACAAGATTTCAGTATTTCACTGTGCTGTAACATTGGGGTGGGCCAACCGGTCAACCTGCCGGATGTTCGGCCGGTTGACCCACCAGTCGACCAGCTCCCTCAATCTGCGAACTGGTTTATTTTTTGGAACAGGTGCGAACTGGTTTATTTTCTGGAACAGGTTCAAATAGGTAGGTTATTTTGTGGACTAGGAATAAATTGAAGGGTGATATAAATTTAAATTCTCATGAAAATGCAAATGAAAAAGTTACATCCTATATACATATTTTTAGTTCATAACTAGTTGTTCTGCATCTGCAATTCCAATAATTTACCGTTGAATTGACAAAGTATTTTGAAAACTTACCATTGCTGCTGTGCTCTATAAAATATATCTGTTGATAATAGCATGCTGTGAATTTCAATTGGGTTGATAGAGTATTTCAGTTTGATAATAGCATTATATTTTGTTGTAGACATGCTGTGAATTTTTTTAGTTCTGTGTCATTATAATTTTTTTTTCCAGTGAGCTTCAGTTTATATTATCTGATTCTGAGGTTGAGTGTATATCATTTCAATATTTTTCACTGTCTAAGTTAGATATTGTATCCTATTGAATTTGCTTCAAACTATGGAAGATTTTGAAATGTTTGAGAAATCACAAATGTTGGAGCACATCATTGATATTAATTTTATTTCGGAAACTTCACAAGAGCAGCACACTGATAATCATTTTATTTCAGAAACTTCTCGTGTTTCTCGTGATAAAGCATTCACAATTATAGAAGATGAAACTTTATGTAGACCTTGGTTGGCAGTCTCTCAAGATCCCATTACTAGTAATAGTCAGACTACGGCTATATTTTGGGAACGAGTACTTGTTTATTTCAATTCACAATTGAGCGGTGAATCAAATCGAAACCGTAATCTTCACATTTGATATATGTTGGGATATTTTGCGTCGAAGTTGTAAGTGGGATGAATTTCGAAAACAACCCAAAAAAACCATGCAACATGCTTATCCATGTTCGAATCCACCAACTGAATATGAGGCTTTTCAACCCAACTAGAATAATGCGGTGCACGAACAACCAACTAATACATCAACATGATCAATTGGTACTAAGGCAGCGAAAGAGAAGTTAAAGAATCAAAGAACTCACGATAGTAGATTTGATGAAATGGTTGCCAACCAATCCAAAATTGTTGAAGTGTTATCAACTATCTCAGCTAGAACTGTTGAGCGAGCTAAACAAAAGGCGGTAGACTGTAAACAGAAGGCTACAGAGCATCGAAGAAGGGTCGAGGATAGGGAGGAACAACTAAAACTCCTATCATGATGAATGAAAGAGAACAACGAAATGAAGATCATAAAATAATGTCAATGGACATGACAATTTTAAATCCCATGCAAAGGGCGTACTACGAAGATCTTCAACGACTGATCTTATTTCGAACAACTAATAGATTGCATTGACTGTTTCTGTATTGGTGGATAGTATTGGTTTTTGAAAATCCTAAGTGATTCGTAATTAGATCAAGATTAAAATATTCTAAATCCCAATTATTCAAAACACGCAATCTAAATCATCAAGCACTTACGAAAGTGATTTAAATTGTTGTTTTTCTGAATAAATAATAAATCAACACAAACGATTTTTACGTGGAAAAACCACAATTGAAGAACCTTCAATTGTAATAAAAAATCACGGGCGAAACGCCACTAATCAATCCACTACTGAAGAAAGAAAGATTACAAAGATAATACACAAATTACCCAACTCAGTCAATTTGTCTTCACACCTTCTGTAATTCTTTCACCAAACTTTCGTCTCGGAACTGATCAACCTGAAGTTGAATCCACAACTTCGCTTGTCGAATCAACGACTACGTACAGAATCAAACGCCTTTGAAACTCTACGTTTAAATCTTCAGAATCCACCGAAGATTAACACTCTTGTATGTATTCAATCAACCTCGTTGATATGTGCTTCTCAATTCATGAGTGTAATACTCATTCAATCTTCTCAAGGAAAACTCACAAAAATCTTCAGAAGAAAAACTCAAACAAAACCCTAAAAAACCTTAAACAAGATCTAGGAGAAATAATCCTAAAATTAACCCAACACGCGAATATATAGAGTCTGAGATCGCGTGGTCCGCTCGAGCATGGGAATTCCCGCTCGAGCGGAGACTGCATATTCCGTGATTCATACAAGGTCCACGCTCGAGCGTAGAATCACCATATCCAGTATTTCTTGCAAGCGTAGTAGAGATTCCGTGAGAGTGTAATCCCCGCTCGAGCGTCATTTTTCCCGCTCGAGCGGGAAGGTCAAAACTGGAAAATTATAAAATGTTACAACCTTGGTTTTGATCCATGAAATTTGACAACAAAGGGACCTAACAATCTCCCCCTTTGTCAAATCCTGGACAAAACCATTCTAAGACAATTTCCTTAACAAAATCACTAAACCAAGTTTTCTATCAAAATCACAAAAACAAGACTAACAACACCAACAACTATGAGCCAACATTAGTATCCATGAAAATCTGAAAGCCATGCTTTTGAACAATCACCCTGAAAGAAAAACAACCACACAATGCTAACCAAAATCCATTACTGTTACCACCGACCTTATTCGCGAGCTGTTAGGGGTTACTGAAAGATTCCCCATCTTCTATCCTTTTCCAGTGCGCCCCACTTGTGACTTTGATGAGGTTGCCCACACCCTTTATGGTTTTCCCCATTCTTGGCCCTCTGGTTCCCTAATTAAACAAAATGAGCTTCTCCCACAGTTTAGGTTGCTCAACCTTATTGTGTGTGCCAATATCATTATTACCATCCATAGCTCCAAAATTAACCAGGACCAAGGGTTTGTCCTTCAATGCCTTGCTCAAAATCATTCCATAGATCTTGCCACATTGATCATTCAAAAGATGGTTGCTGCTTTTGAGCACAACAATCTTGGTTTACCCTATGGGTGCCTCATAAACCGGCTTCTCGCCAAGTTTGAGGTTCCTGTTTTTGATGAGGATGAATTTGCTTCCCCTTCCTAGCCTTTCACCAAAAAGACTGTCTCACAGAGTCAGTCTCATATTCGGGGGTTTCTTCTGGTTCCGGTAGATTTGGTGCAGGTACTAGTGATGCTGCAGCCATGGCCGAAGAGGCTGAGTATGACGCTGCTGCTGCTGGCAGAGATATTGGTGAGGGGGAGCAACTCCCTCCAGTTCGTACGGTTCGTGGTCAGCTTCATTCCTTTGAGAGATCTGTTGCTTCCCGGTTTGACCACCTCGAGGGGAGGATGGATATCTTTGAGGCCAGGCTTACTGATCTTGAGACCACAGCTGATACCCGGTTCAGTGCCTTGGAGGCTTCTTCCCAGCACATTGCGGAGTCCGCGGCTCAGTCTTCTGCTCAGCTGGCTCAGATTTTGTCTTTGCTTCAGATGCAGTCCCAGCCCCCTGCTCCATGATCTTTGTAGTTCTGGTCTATTTCTCTTATTTTTTGATCCCTCTCGGACAAAAAGCGGGAGTGATTTTTCAGTTAGTCCACTCGGTACACAGTTGGTACAGTTGTGATGGTACAGTCGTCTTACTTTACTTTGGTTTATATCCTTCCTTGGTACAGTTGGATAGCTGTATGGTATAATTGTATATGTTGGATATATATATATATATATATATTTTGATGGATGGATTTATAGTTTGTTCTTTAATACAGTTCCACAGATTTTGGTTGGCATTGTGTGGTTGTTTTTCTTTCAGGGTGATTGTTCAAAAGCATGGCTTTCAAATTTTCATGGATACTAATGTAACACAGATAACCCCCAACCCAAGACCAAAAAGAAACCAATAGAGACAACACAAAACATTAGCAACACAGTTTGATATAAGAACATGAGGCAAGGAAATAAATCTATGATGCAAAAATGTAGGCTCAAAAGAACCAAATATTGCAAATATGAAGCGTGGTAAACGAGGCAGCCAACATGAAAATATCATAAGATAAATGAAATGAGAATCTGTGCTATCAAACATCTATCAAACAACACATGAATCCAACATGGGTAGATACTTAATTAGGAATGAAAAAAATTAACAAAACCATAGAGCAATATTGTATCATAGAAAACCCCAATGGAAACCAAAAAAAAAAAAAAACTAGCAAAATGCCCAAATCACTAACCCTAGATGGAAGAGAAAGAAACTAAATCATAGTGAAACAAGAAAAATCAACAATGAAGAAACCGTAATATGATGAACAAAAACAAAATAGACCCATCTACACATTGTAAAATCAACTTAAGCAAAACAAAGATGAAGAAATCAAAGGGACCAAAATACGACACAAGAACAGAGAAGAAAGAGATGAGAGATATACCTTAGGGGTGCACACACACTAAGAGCCTCAAGAAGTCACCAAGGAAGAACAATGGACTGGAATTGCAAAGGATGCCCTAGGAGAGAGAGACCAATGTGCAAAAAATGGACTGAAGAGTCGAAGGAGGGAGATTTATACAAAAACCAGTCCGCTCGAGCGTGGGTTTTAATGCTCAAGCGTGAGCCAAAACACGCAGAGACTCGCTTGAGCGTGAAAACGGACGATCGAGCGCCAATTCACCCCTCTCAGAACTGTAAAGTGAAGTGCAAAATGCTGCAAGGCTCAAAACCACGCTCGAGCGTGGGCATGTCCGCTCGAGCCGGGACAAAACAACAATTTTTTTTTTTAAAGCAAAAAACAATAAAGATGACCTGTAGCCAACAGGGAGTCCAAGTGGACAACTATATCACTAGGATAAAGGAATCCATTAATCATGAGTCCTGAAAATTTGTAGAAAAATTTTTTGAAACACCAGGTCATAAACAAAACAGATAGAATGTAATCATAGCCATAAGTATCATAAGAATGCATAACTCAAGAACACACATGAGAGCTCACAAATAGAATGTGTGTGTGTGCAATCCTCAAGACCCACAGAGCTAGAGTTAATCCTCGTAGTGATCAGATGACTGGACCTCCGACAAGAGTAACGGACCATAACAGAGAAAAATCAAACCACTAGGAATTATGGGGTATTTGTTGAGTAAACACGAAGGTTTCCCCTCAATCAATGATTCCCTCTTTTTTTTTTTTTTGTTAAACTTTTCGTTTCTTGTGGGCACTCACTGGTGGCATGCACGCTCAAGAGTATGGAGACCGAACCAGAGAAGAATGAAATAAAAAATGATGGCCTAGTTAGTGCCTCTGAGGTAGCCTTTTCCTCATGCCCGGATTTCAATGAACTGAGGGAGAAACCATGGAAGTGAAAAAAATGGTAGATGGTTAAGAGACTCAACATCACCCATGATATACTAGTATAGGTCAATTCCTCTGAAACAGTACAAGAAGCACTATTAGTGGTCTATAGAGAACTTTGATCACTTGTGCGGAAACCCCTACAACAGTTTATCTCAAGGATGTGTACGGAATGAGATCATGAAGTAAATGAGTATGGGCATTCAGAATGAGCTATGAACAAAGAATAATGAGATCTTGTAAACAACATGAGCAGTGTTCATATACATTTTTGATGCAAAGATATCAGGACTCAATGACAATGAGATTATCACATCCAAGTATAATAAGCCAACCACTCACACTCACTTTAATAAACAGGAAACAACCAAGTTACTGAGCACTACACCCAAGGTCTTTCAAAGATACTCAAATCGAAGAAGATCAAAGGGTTTTGTAAAAATATCAGTTTTTTGATGCTTAGTGGGTATATGTTCCAAAACAACAAGGCCTTCTTCCACTAACTCTTGAATAAAATGATGACGGATGTTAATATGTTTGGTTCGAGAGTGTTGGACAGGATTTTTTGAAATGTTTATGGCACTTATGTTATCACAGAAAAGAGTGAGAGTGTTCTGTTTTATCCCATAGTCATGAAGCATTTGCTTCATTCACAGCATTTTTGCACAACAACTCCCTGCAGCAATGTACTCAACCTCAGCAGTCGAAAGGGAGATGGCAATTTTCTTTTTACTATGCCAAGAAACCAAATTACTCCCAAGGTAAAAACACCCCCCCGATGTACTCTTCTTATTATCAGCACACCCTGCCCAGTCAGCATCAGAAAAACCAGTAATTTCAGTTGTAGTATCAATAGAAAACCAAACCCCATACCCCAAAGTCCCATTAACATATTTAATGATGCGTTTGACAGTAAGAAGATGAGACTCTTTAGGACTGGCTTGGTAACGAGCACAAACACCTACACTGAAAGCAATATCAGGACGACTGGCTGTGAGATACAAAAGACTCCCAATCATACTCCTATAAAGGGTAGGATCAACATCAATACCAGAGAAATCTTTGGAAATGTGAAGACTGGTGCTCATGGGAGTGCGTGCATGTTTGGCAGACTCAAGACCAAACTTTGACACAAGATTTTTGGCATACTTAGACTGAGAAACAAACATACCTGAAGGAGACAGTTTAATTTAAAGACCCAAAAAATAAGACAACTCTCCCATCATGCTCATCTCAAACTCATGTGTCATGCAATCCGAAAAATATTTCACAAGATGATCAGCAGTGGATCCAAACACAATATCATCAACATAAATCTGAGCAACAAGAATATGAGACTTAGTATGTTTCACAAATAAGGTTTTATCCACACTATCCCTTTGAAAGTCATTATCAAGAAGGAATGTAGTAAGTCTATCATACCAAGCTCGAGGGGCTTGTTTCAATCCATACAAAGCCTTGTCTAACTTGTAGACATGATTTGCACATTTAGGATCCTCAAACCCTTTTGGTTGCTCAACGTATGCCTCTTGTTTCAAGTACCCATTCAGAAAGGCACTTTTCACATCCATTTGAAACAATTTGAAACCAAGATAACAAGCAACACCAAGTAAAATACGAATAGATTCGAGACGTGCAACTAGGGCAAACGTCTCATCATAATCAATACCCTCTACTTGTGTGTAGCCTTGAGCAACCAACCTGGCTTTATTCCTAACCACAGTACTATTCTCATCAGATTTATTTTTAAAGATCCACTTTGTACCTATCACATTCATGTCTTTAGGTCTGGAACTAGAGTCCAAACATTGTTTCGTTCAAATTGACCTAAATCTTCATGCATAGCATTAATTTCTGATTTAACATTTTAATTATGACAGATACTTTCCTTACCAAACAGATATAGGTTCAATTCATAAGATCCATACACTTAAACTTAATTTCTCATGACGTTTCACATTAAGCATTTGAAAGCACAGAATAGGAGACTAAAAATATATCAGAATCACATACGAGGGTCGGGTTATTACATTTTCGGATCCCAAAAACGTACAGCACCACCTATAATTGCAAATCGAGATTGAAGCACTCCAAATGCCCGCTCTACATCTTTCCTTGCGGACTCTTGAATCATTGAAAAATGTTGTTTCTTTGCTTCTTAGAGAGAGGAGATTGTTTGAACCAGTGTTACCCATTGAAGGTATATACCATCAGCAAGGTAATAACCCATATTATAACTATGTCCATTAATAGTGTAATGGACAGAGGGGAGCTTTACCTTGAGCAAGTTCAGAAAACAAGGGCGATCGATCCAACACATTCAAGCCATTGTGTGAGCCAGGCATTCCAAAAAATGCATGCCAAATCTATAAGTCATAAAAAGCTACTGCTTCAAGAATAATGGTTGGCTTTTTTTAATGGCCTACGTATTGACCTTGCCATGCCTTTTGACAATTTTTCCACTCCCAATGCATACAATCTAAACTTCCCAATATACTTAGAAACCCCGAACCTCTCCAATAGCAAGTAATCTAGCAATATCAGTTAGTGTTGGAGATCTCAGATATTCTGGTCCGAAGATTTCAATCAATGAATTACAAAATTGTTACAAACTTTGAATTGCAATGCTTTCCCCAATACGTATATAATCATTAACTGCATCTGCTACCACTCCATATGACAATATTCTCATAGCTGAAGTCATCTTTTGTAGGGAAGATAATCCAACAATATGAGCTGCATCTTGTTTTTGAACAAAATATGAATTGTGTACTTCGATGGCATTCAAAATTCGCAGATACAAAAGACGACGCATTCGAAAACGTCTCTGAAATATTGTAGGTGAATAAAATGGATTTGCTGCAAAATAATCTGCAAATAAACTCTCATGACCCTTCTTTCTATCGCGGCGTATGTACTTATGGCCTACAATAGAGCCACCTCTTTTCTTTGAGCTATCAGTTGATTGCAGAATCTAAATCATACTAGCATTATTCATCTCATAAGCCCCCAAAAGTGTGACCATAGATTCATCATCAGACTCATCATCAGAGGAGGAGGAAGAAGAAAAGGATGAAAATGAAGTGAACATCATGGAATTTAAGATAGTCATTATGCTCTGTTTTCTTTCACTTATGTGCCTTTAAGCTATAGTCGTATCACTTGTCTAGCATATGGATAATGTGTTTATATCAGGTTTTAGAAGGAAATCATTATTAGAGGCAACAAAAAACGAAAAATATGTAATGGGGGGAAAAAGAAATAGTAAACAAATTGGGAACAGAAAGGGAGGGGAAAAAAAAATTGATAAGCCTTATCGGTCGATCGGCCGGTCGACCAACCGGACGTCCCCTTCCCTTTTGATGCACATCGTTGGAGCTACCTGTATCAGATTGAGAAAATCAGCTATTTTTTACTCAGATTTGATGAAAAAAGTAATGAACCGTTGGAGATGCTCTAATGTGTGTGAGAAAAAAAGTGATTGAAAAGGAAAGAAGAGAGAGAAAAAGTAATTGATTGATGTGTAATGGAAAGAAATAATTTTGAATTTTTTTTAAAAGAGTTATGTTAGGGATCCCAAATAAAATATTAAATTTTCTACCAAATCTCTCACATGGGTGTGAGACCCACACACATGTGATTTGTGTGGATCTCACACCATGTGAGAGATTTAATAAAAAATGAACCGTTGCAAACCAGAATTCATTCCTTTATTTGCGATTGACCACAACTATTATATGTTAAAGATCGACACCAATGTGAACTTGGCTATCGAAGTCAAGTATGGAGGCTACAAACTTGCTGAAGTTTTTCAAACCTAAGGTGGCTTGCCATTAACTTTGGTAGTTGGTTGTTGGCAAGCAGAGGTTAGCAAGCAGAGATTGAGTTTGGCTCTCCTGTTTGTGTATAAAATGGGAAGAGTTGTGAGCTTAAACAATTAGAAAATAGACAAAGGCAACATAGAGTGTATAATCTGTGCGAGTGAGAGAGTTCTATAGAGAGTTGTGAGGTGTGAGTTGTAATCTTCCTCCGGGATAATTCTATAGTGGTAATCTCTCTCTGTGAACGTAGGCAATTGTCAAAACACGTAAATATCTTGTGTCTTTTCTATGTGTGATTGATTTCTGGGTGTGCATTAATCCTAACAATTGGTATCAGAGCCACGTTGGTCGATTTTCAAAAAAACATGGTGTGTTTTTCAAAACTGCCTAGAAATGAAGTTGTTCAAAATTCAATTTTGAGCATACCGGGAGGAAGCTCTCGACGAGAAGAGTCCAGAACTACAAAGCCGAGCCCAAGAATAGTCCTCACGCCTCTGAAGAAAGCATGTAAGGGCCACTCTCAAATACGCGCCACATGTACCGTTGACATCACCGACGCGTCATCTCAGTCACAGATACGCGCTACACACGCAACGGAAAGAAGAAGGCGACTGACCTGCGTGTGATAGTGACGTCATCGCCACGTCAGCACACGTGTTGTCCAAGTCAACCGTTGTTGACCAGACCTGACCCAGTGGCAGAGGAGTTATCTGGTGCTACGTAGCTACAGTACATCCGCAAATCTGAACCTTTGAACTTATTTTGGCTAGATCTGAGCCATTTGAAGTTTGATTTTGGCGATCCAATAGTGATTTCCAACTATTTGGAGTATTGCGGAGAGATCTATACGGTCAGATTTTTTATTCAGAATTTCTATAAAAAGAAAGCAAACGATGAAGGAATTCACATCAACTTCAGGATCCATGATCAAGTTGAATCCTTCCAATTATGCAATCTGGAAGTTGTGGATGGAAGATATCCTATATTATAAAGACTTGTTTGACCCTATTGCTCTAAAAAGGGTTAAACCGGAAGAAATAAAGGATGAAGACTGAATAAAGATAAACCAGAAGACTGTCGGTTATATTAGATAATAGATAGACCGCAATGTGTTCCACCATGTCGCCTAGGAGACATATGTATGTGTCTTTTGGATAATGTTAGTAGGAATGTACCAGTCAAAGACCGCTCGAAACAAAGCCTTAGTGATAAGAAGGCTTGTAAATCTAAAGTTAAAGAATGGTGTATCTGTCGCCGAACACACCAGTGAATTCAAGAATCTGGTGAATCAACTTACAATCGTCAAGATGCCCTTGGACGATGAAATGCATGTCGTTCTACTACTCAATTCTTTACCGGACAGCTAGGAGACATTGGTGGTTTCTCTTAGTAACTCTGCACCAAAGACGAAGCTGACCATGAGCATGGTCACAGATGCCATGTACAATGAAGAGATAAAGAGAAAAGACATGAGAGGTAATTAGTCCCATGCTCTTATCACAGAAGATAGAAGCAGAGACAGAAGTAGAGGAAGAGGCAGAGGAAGAAGCAAAAGTAGAGGCAAATAGAACAACATGAGTAAATCTAGAGACAGTAAAAGTCAAGAGGAACTGCCCAAATCGAAAAGATAAAGGCCAAAGCAGTAAGCCAAAGGTAGATGAGAACACAACAGCCACAACAACTGATGAAATACTTCTTACAGTTGGTGAAGAGGAAGATTGCCTTTACGTGGCTGGCCACAGCTATACAGAGTGGGTGATAGACACAGCTGCATCATATCATGCCACTTCCCACAGAGAACTCTTCATCTTGTACAACACTGGAGATTTTGGCAATGTTCGAATGGGAAATTCTAGCTATTCGAAGATTATGGGTATTGGAGACATTAGTATTCAGACTAATGTCAGACACAAGCTGGTTCTCAAAGATGTGAGGCATGTTCCAGATTTGTGCCTCAATCTTATCTCCGGAAACGCCCTGGACCAATAGGGCTATACAAGTATATTCGGAAATAGCCATTAGAAGCTAACAGGAGGAGCTTTGACAATCGCCAGAGGAGAGATGTCTTCAACACTATACAAGACTTAAACGAAGATTTGTCTGAGAAATCTTAATGCAGCAGAAGACAAGGAGTCACCAGACTTATGGCACAAAAGACTGTTTTACATGAGTGAGAAGGGATTGCATCTGTTGGCAAAACAATCCAAGATACCCTTATCCAAACGAAGTGCCCTGAAGCCGTGTGATCATTGCTTTTATGGCAAGCAGCATCGAGTATCATTCAATTCAACGAGCAAGAGAAAAATAGAAGTGCTCAGCATGTTATAGTCAGATGTTTGTGGCCCAATCGAAGTAGAGTCACTTGGCGGCCGCAAGTATTTCCTGACCTTTATTGATGATGCTTCAAGGAAGTTATGGGTGTATTTTTTGAGGACGAAAGATGAGGTATTCCAGTACTTTCAGGAGTTCCATACAATAGTGGAAAGAGAGACTGGGAAGAAGTTGAAGTGTTTTTGCACAAACAATGGAAGCGAGTACACTTCCAATGTTTTTGAAACATATTGTGCTAGTAGAGGTATCCGACACAAGACAACAATTCCTGGTACCCTACAACACAATGGTGTGGTAGAGAGGATGAACCACACTATTATTGAAAGAGCCAGATGCATGCTTAGAATGGCAAAGTTGTCAAAGTCACTCTAGGTTGAAGCCGCCCGTACAGCATGTTATCTCATCAACAGGTCACCTTCAGTCCCGTTAAATTTTGCAACACCTGAGGAAGTCTGGTCCATTAGAAAGGAATCATATTCTCACTTGAGAATCTTCAGGTGTAAGGCGTTCGCACACATCTCCAAAGAAAATAGACAGAAGCTTGATAATAATTCCGCTCCATGTATATTTGTGGGCTATTCAAATGCAGTATTTGGGTACAAGTTGTGGGACTCAATGAACAAGAAGATGTTTAGGAGCAGAAATGTTGTGTTCCAAGAAGACCAGACAGTAATAGATTTTCAGAAGTCTACAAAGTCTAGAGATGTCATCACTCCAGACTTGTTCCCATCTCCCGAGCTATCACAAAATTCTAGATGTGATGATATGCAACAAGAAGTGCCAGAGTTGTAGGATCCTATTCCAAAAATTGAGGATCAAGAGGAAATAGATAAAGATCTGGATGAAGAGGGTGTTGAGTAGGGGGAGCAACCCCCTCAACTAGAGGTAATTGGGCTTCAATTGTTGAGATCTAGAAGAGTTGTTGTGCCATCAACCAAATATCCCGCTTCTCAGTATATTCTGATTACTGATGAAGGGGAGCTTAAGAGTTTTTCAGAAGCAAAGAGTCATACAGAGAAAGATTGCTGGATGCAAGCCATGAAGGAGGAGATGAGTTATTTGCAGAAGAACCACACTTATGAGCTTGTTTCACTTCTAAAGGGCAAGAAGGCATTGAAAAACAAATGGGCGTACAAATTGAAGAAAGATAGCAACGGTAAAATACTGCAACATAAAGCTCGCTTGGTGGTCAAAGGTTTTGGACAGAAGAAGGGAATTGATTTTGATGAAATCTTCTCTCCAATTGTGAAGATGATTTATATTCAAGTAGTTCTGGGATTAGCAGCTCGGTTTAATCTAGAGGTAGAACAGATAGATGTCAAGATTGTCTTTCTTCATGGTGATTTGGAGAAAGAGATCTATATAGAGCAACTAGAAGGATTTGAAGTTAAAGGGAAACAAAATCTAGTTTACAACCTGAAGAAGAGTCTCTATGGCTTGAAGTAGGCGCTGAGACAATGGTATAAGAAGTTTGATTCATTCATGGTGGATCATGAGTACACAAGAACGGTAGCAGACCAATGTGTATATTTCTGAAGGTTTTCGGATGGAAACTTTATCATCCTACTGTTGTATGTCGATGATATGCTGATCATCGGACATAATACTACTATGATCAATAAGTTGAAAAAGGACTTATCGTAGTATTTTGACATGAAGAATTTAAGCCTAGCACAACAAATTTTGGTCATGAAGATTGTTCATGATAGGGAAGCCAAGAAGATATGGCTGTCACAAGAGAAATATGTTGAACGAGTGATTGAAAAGTTCAACATGAAAGATGCCAAGCCAGTCAGCACACTACTAGCCAACCATTTCAAGGTGACAAAGCATTCATGTTCCACAACGAGCTCTGAAAGGAAAAAAATGAAGGCAATCCCTCATTCTTCTGCAGTAGGAAGTTTGATGTATACAATGGTGTATACTCGGCCATATATAGCTCACGCAGTTGGCGTTGTAAGCAGATTCCTCGCCAATCCAGGAAAGGAGCATTGAGAGGTACTCAAATGGATTCTTCGGTACTTGAAGGAAACTTCAAAGATGTGTCTATGTTTTGGGCGAGCTGAACCAATTTTAGAGGGTTTTACAGATGCCGATATGGCGGGTGATCTTAATGGTAGAAAGTCTACATCAAGATTTTTATTCACCTTTGCAGGGGGAGCTGTTTCATGGCAATCCAAACTACAAAAGTGTGTTGTTTTATCTACAACAGAGGCAGAGTACATTGCTGTCGCAGATACTGGAAAGGAAATGCTATGGTTAAAATGATTTCTCCAAGAATTGGGTCTACAGTAGGAAAAGTACAAGGTACATTGTGATAGTCAGAGTGCAATTGATCTGAGCAAGAATTCCATGTACCATTCATGTACAAAGCACATTGATATCTGGTATCATTGGATACGAGAAGTGATCAAAAAGCAGCTGATGAAGTAAGTGAAGATTCACACAGACAAGAATCCTTCTAACATGATGACCAAGGTTGTCACCAGAGACAAACTCGAAGTGTGCAAGGACATTGCTGGGATGGACTTCCAGTAAGGATCCTACTCTCCATAGGTGTGGAGGGAAAAAATTGTTAAAGATCCACACCTATGTGAACTTGGCTATGGAAGTCAAGTATGGAGGCTACAAACTTGTTGAAGTTTTTCAAACCTAGGGTGGCTTGCCATTAACTTTGGTAGTTGGTTGTTGGCAAGTAGAGGTTGGCAAGCAGAGGTTGAGTTTGGCTCTCCCGTTTGTATAGAAAATGGGAAGAGTTGTGAGCTTAAACAATAAAAAAATAAACAGAGACAACACAGAATGTATAATCTGTGTGAGTGAGAGAGTTCTATAGAGAGTTGTGAGGTGTGAGTTATAATCTCGCTCCGGGATAATTCTTTAGTGGTAATCTCTCTCTGTGGACGTAGGCAATTGCTGAACCACATAAATAGCTTGTGTCTTTTCTGTGTGTGATTGATTTCTGGGTGTGCATTAATCCTAACACTGCACTTGCTTAAGAGCATATATATTATTATTACACTATATTTAAATTTTATATTTTGATAATTTTTTAAAAATTAAAATATTATTTTATGAAATTGAATAGAATAAATTATTAGATATATAATAGAATTAAATGATATGGTATGTATTATTTTTTGATTTATTATATAACCAATGATATAGACTCAAATTTTGTTACCATATCATTTTGGGTGAACTTATGAGTCTTTAATACTTCTTTTGAATTTATGAAAAAAAATTATGATGTGTAACTTTTTTCAACAGATAAATACAAAACAAATACTAAGATAATTATTCCATCTAAAAAAACTACTAAAATAATTCACTGAATTAATAAAGAAGCAAAAGAAAAAAAAAATATATATATATATATATATACACAAATAACTAATTTTATTAATACATAAATCATACTCACATAATGAATGACCAATTTTATTAAGAAGTAAATTGACAATTTGTAATGATATGAAAAATATTTTTCAATTAACCATTTTGTTAATAAATAAATCATTAAGTCAATTAATATTTTTTAATGATATGAAAAATAATTTTTAATAAACAATTTTAATAATTTATTATTACATAGGAGAATTAGTTTTTTTTTTCTTTGAATATTTTGTTAAATAAAAATTTATAACAAACAGTTGTTGTAATTTCTAATATTATAGGATCAATTCTTATTTTAAATAAATCTTATAGGTGTATTTATAATTTATTAAAAAATAAATATTTATATTTCATAATTGATGAAGAATATTTGCATAATTACAAAAAAATCTGTTTCACGATTGATTAAGAATGTTTACGTAATTACGAAAAAATCTGTTGCATAATTGACTAAGAATGTTTGTGTAATTACGAAAAAAAACCTTTACTCAATAAGTAAGTCATCATTAATAAATTATTCAAAATAAAAAGATAAAATCTGAAAAAAAAAAAAAAAACAAACAAACAAATCCGTTCAAAAAAAAAAAAACAAACAAACAAATCTTAAGTAATTAAGCCATATTTATATACTAGCGTATGCCCGTGCCTGAAGGCACGGTATAAATAATTGTTATCGCAACACTATTGAAATTTAAGATTAAAATGCAATTATAAAAATCTATTTAATAGACTACACTTTACAATTTCAAACACATCAAATATAAAAAAAAATTAAATATCAAATAATGCACACCAGCCAATACTCTGCAATTTAAAAGAAATTAAAATTAAAATGCACATCAGTTAGTGTTACGCCACATACATTAGAGCCAATGGAGACCAAAGTTATCATGTTCATACTCATTCAGAAACTGATTAAAGATACAATATGTTCTTGAATGGGATTAAAGTAAAATTGAATCAGTTTCTGCAGATTGATTTTTTATTTTTTTTTATAAAATATTAAATTAATTAAGTGTAATATAAATAATTTTTAAAATAATAACCTGTAAAAAAATATCTTATCATTCAGAAACTGATTAAAGATACAATCTGTTCTTGAATGGGATTAAAGTAAAATTGAATCAGTTTCTGCATATTGTAATAGAAATCCAAACAGTAGGTACCCTCATAACAACATAAAAAAATAATAAAACAAACCCATTTCCCTATCCCCATTCCCTGTCACAAAAATCTCTATAACCCTCTTTGTTTTGTGCTTCTTAATTCTTTCTTTTCTCCATTTTCTGATGAACACAACAGGCTAACAAAATCTATTCGGTCTCCTATTATTCATTTGCTTCCTTTATTCTTTCTGTTAAAGGAGACCAAAGTCAAGTATGAACATGTGTTAAAGGAGACCAAATTATGAATATGTGTTAAAGGACACCAAAGTCAAGTAATGACAATTATACCGTGTAAAGGATGTTGAGTATGAACATGGAGACCAAAGTCAAGTAATGATAGATTATGAATTTTCTGAATTTGGCTGGGTACGGCAGTGGAATAACAGCAAGTGGAGTTTGCAGCAGGTAAGGATGTTGTTGATCAATCAGAATTTTGGAGCAGATAATTGTCAAAACTCGAAGAAGAGAAAAACCCTAAAGCAGAGGGAGACCAAAATTACCTTGCGAAGGGAACAACCAAGGGTGGGAGAGAGGGAAGCTTGCGAGAGGTGATGATGAGCAGCGGCCGTTTCTGCAAATCAGTTTCTACAATCTGATCTGTTCTTGATCATTCAAAAAATACAACATAGAGAGGGAGGAGGACAGGAATACCTTGCGAGTGGTGATGAAGAGGAGCGGCTGGGTACGGCAGTGGAATAACAGCAAGTGGAGTTTGCAGCAGGTAACGATGTTGTTGATCAATCAGAATTTTGGAGCAGATAAAATTAAGGGAACAAACTGATGAGAACAGAGAAGGGAGAAGGATAAACATAGAAGAGAGACGTGTGAGAAGAGAGAGATAAAGATGGAATAGAGGGGAGACGTGGGGAAGGAGGAGGCTGAATCTTTGGGCGGGAAGATATATATTTAGGATTGATATAAAATTAAGGGGGTTATCTGAGCCATCCATGTGAATATACAAATGGATCATGGCCCTTGAAATGTCCTAGTAGGACAAATGTCTCTAGGATATTTTCAAAATCCGTTCTGCTTTATTATATAGATATATATATATATATATATAAGAAACTAGAATGAAGGGTAATGGCGAGGGAGAGGGAGAGAGAGAACTCACAGTGGTTCTCCTCAGCTCAGCGGCTATAGCCAACGCAAACGCAATTACATCGAATGCGAACACCACCACGATCAGTAATTTTGACGCCATTGCAATGAAGCTCTCCTTCACTTACACCCCCAGATATAGGTCTCTCACTCTCTCTCTCTCTCTCTCTCTCTCCACCTTCTCTGCACTACCATTGACAGAATTACCAAAAGACCAAAAACTATCAAACAATTGATTGACAATAGGTCTTTCACCAGCAAATGCCATGGTTGGCGGTGTTTGACATTTCAAACAGACTAATATGATGGGATAATAGGGACGCCTTAAACACCATTCGCATCAGTTTCAGCAAATTTTAAATCAAATTATAACTTAAAAAGTTATTTTTCTATTTTAGCTAGTCACTCATTGCATCAAACTATTTATTTTAACTCAATCCTATTAAAATATTTGTTATTCTTTTTTTTATAATTAAATTGATGACCTATCAACCAAACAATTCTTATGTTTTACAAAAGATAAAACTGGAAGTAATGTAAAAAAAATAAAATAAAATAAAAATAAAAAATTTGCCGTTGACCGGCGGATTGATCGGCCGAACTTTCGAGCGGACGTCCGATTACACCTAAATCGCGTGTTGTAGCGATGAACAGTTCTTCGTTTCATCAAAGGAGTTATTATAGCAAATTTAACAAAAAGTTAATTTAACAAAAATTTGTTGAGACTGATGCAGGGAGAATTTGATTATTTATTAACTATATTTTAACTTTTTGTTATTTTGAAGATACTGATGCTGATGCTCTAAGGTCATTGGACAAACACGTTGTTTGGTTGATAGATTTGAATTTTTTTAAAAAAGAATTGTATAAAATTAGATAAAATATAAATATATTTTATGTTTTTGTTTGTTTCTCTTTGTATATTTCTTCTTAAATCCTACAATCAAACACAACGTTAATTTTTTAGAAAATGCTATGCGACACAGGTAAACCCATAAAGGATATAGCCCACTATTTAGGGCCCAATACATAATTTAAATATTAAAGCCCAACGTCGCTGGAGCTCAACATGGCATTAAGAACTAATGACATCTAAACACGTGGCAAGAGAAGGATAAGCCACATAAGCAGACAAAGATCTTGCAAAGTTATTGCACTGCACATCAACCATTAATGAAGTCCCTTATAGCATTTATTGTGATAACCCCTCTCCGTCGAGACAGAACGGCCTCACCATGAACAAGGCAAGTTAGAGCGTAGACTTTCGGCCAAGATGACAGGTCGGAAGGGACAACGAAATGATTACCAGATGATATAAGCAGGCGTCGAAGACAAGAAGAAGGTTAAGTTTTTCTATCACTAATCTATCTCTACATTCCATCTCTCTTTGTACCTTGCCCGTCGGAGGGTTCGCTGGGGGACTCCCCGTTTCCCGTTGAACTCTTGTACAGGTCTCTTTGTAGGCTTGGTACTTCAGACACCGGTTTGAAAAGCGTGGATCAATCCGACCCGTTCCATCCGGAACACGCTGTGTCATCACTATGGATGCCAAACAATTTATTAAATTTAGTGTTAAATCTTTTCCATGTGAAATTAGATAAAATGTAGGTATATTTTATTCATATTTTATCTATTTTTTTTCTCTTTTCATATCTCTTCTCATATCCTACAACCAAACACAACGTTAATTTTTTAGAAAATGCTATGAATTTCAAATAATCCCAAATAATTTATCAAATTTTCTATTAAATTTTTCACATGGCTGTGGGATTCATCCACAATCATGTGAGAGATCTAGTAAAAAATTTGATATTGGATATCCCTAAATAATTCTAATTTTTTTAAATATTGTCATATATGAAATGTCTAAAAAAAATTAAAAATACTGTTCATATATTTGGTTGTACTTGTTTTTGAATAAAATTATACATATAATAATGTTTGGAAGCTCTAATGGTGAGTCTTACATGATGTGATGTTTTGGCTTGTTTTTTTTTAGAAATGATACATTTATCTAATTTAGGAGCTCTAAAAGAACACCAATGATGTGAAAAATTAAAAAAAAAAAATCAAAACCAAAATATCACATCACATGAGCCCACACACTAATTAGAGCCTTTTAATTTAGAATTCCTAATCTTTTTTTTTTTTTTTAACACCTCCCTAGAGGTCATGTTAGAGCTCTAGTGTTAGAGCTCTTTATCATTATCCTTTTAAATTTTTATAATTTATATAATTAGTAAAATCTATAATTCTAACATTACATTGTTATAATATGTAATGATTATGGGTTTTTGGGAAGTGGGTTGGCTTTTTGAAAATAGCCTTTTTGGAACTTTAATTGGGAAGTGGGTTGGCTTTTTGGCTTTTTGGCTTTTTTGGCTATTTTAGCCTGGGCTTAAAAGCTTGGTTTGGGAAGGGCTTTTTGGCTTTTTGGCTTTTTTGAGTTTTTTTGTGAGAGAAGAATGTAATGATTATGGGTTGGATGTGATGTTTTGTTTGTTATGGCTAAAATAGCCTATTTTGTTTTTTGTGGCTAAAATAGCCAAAAAAGCCTCCAACCTCACTTGCCAAACAGAGGCTAAAAACCATCTCTTTCTTACTCGGCTGTGAGCCACTTCACCCTCATTGCCATTCACCCGGCAATATATCATCATTGCCTCCTTTTACCGTCAAAAATTTCAAAATCTCTGGCTCTCTCTCTTGATGCAGAAGACGTGGAATCATATCGTTGTTGAAACTCAATTTGAATCTCAATTCAAAAACAACAAAAACAAGTTTTAAAAAAAAAAAGTTCCAAAAAGGCTATTTTCAAACCCACTTTCAAATTTGGCCAACTAACCTAAATCCCCCCCAAAAATGTTGCAAAGCTCAGCAATGATTATCCAAATAGAATGGGCAAAGATTGCAATTTAATTAATCTCACTAGGTTCTGGCAATACTAGATGATCAAACAAAATATTTCATGATCTAACGAATAATATCACATGATATTTCAGTTTATATCAACATTATATACTCTCTGTTTTAAAACATTAGTCTTTTATTTTATTTTTTATTATCTCAAAATATTAATCCCTGTTCAAAAATCAAAGATTAAAATCATATGAATAGCTTATTTTATCATTCTTTTAAATTTATTAACAACACAAAAAATAAAATTATGACAATTGATATTTTTAAGAAAATTACTATCAAAAGATAATTTTGAAAAATTAATATTTTTAAAATACAATAATTGTACTATCAAAAAAAATTAAATTTCTCAAAAGAAATTATTTTAGGACAGCGAGTATTGTATTCCACAGCAAACAATATTCTGCTACATTTAGCACTTGCCTAACAAATGAAGAGGATCATAATCTTGGAATAATGCCTCCACAAACCAAGCATGTATATATGTAGACGCCCTACAACTGTATTTAGATCATGGATTTAGGGAATCATGAATTCAAGCATTGCCTCAGCATGAAACATGAATAATGTCATGAAGCTTTCTTCATTCGCATTCATTCATTTTCATAGGTTAGTGCTCAAAATTTTAGACTGTAAAGGAACAGAAAACAAACATCATCCTACTATTATTGATATTTATATATCACATCTGATCCAATGATTTTTTTTTTTTTTTGGTGCAAATGGAAAATTTCACAACAGCAAGAATGAAACAAAGTAGTAGAATACAAGCTGTTTCCTACTAAATTTTAACTCCTAAAACGTGAAATCAAAACACAAATGGGGCAATCTAATTTATGCAGAGAGAGTCCAGATAGTTGCCAGATTGAGCTTATTTGTAGGTTCCCATACCAACAGCAGCTTCTCCACCATATGGTTGGAAGCTTTCCTGGGCCTTGGAAAAGCAAATATAGTAAAGCTCGGAGACTATGAAATTCAAGAAAATGAAAGCTGCCCCTGCCGCAAAAACTCCCTTTCGCAACATCTGGCAAGAGGGGGGGTTTTCACCCCAAATAGTCCGGTACTTGGTGTGATAGGCATTCTCCACTGAACCAGCTAGCAAGCACACCTCCGCAATGAAGAACAACACCCTGAAACGTATTAATTGATGATTTAAGTATGTGTATGAGGTGAACATCTTGAATTATCCTTTCACAGTATGCGATATTGAACTTTACCAATTCGATCAAAGATCAATATATCAGATTATAGTTATATGCCTCAAAATCAGAACATAACATACCAGCAGGTAATGAAAAGAAGAACTGCCCAGGCCCTTGAACCTCCAGGCCTCAAAGCCTTCCCGCAGCAGAAACATCGACTTGCTACCATTATAACAACTTGACTGGCCATGAGGACGAAGAATGCACCAACTCCATACCCCGTCGAAATATCTGAGTCGTAGACACAGTAATTATAATTTTTTTCATTGTCTGGTGTGATTGTGGCCTGTCAAGGAAAATTGTCAGATCATGACTTCATTAAAAATATCTACAATTCAGGCAGAAACTGACTGGATTTATAACAATGGATTAGGGGGAGTGGAAATTGGAGGCCCCAGTTCCGACTGCATTGCTTGGTTGCTCAATTTACAAATAAATTTTGAAGAAAACTACATTCCACATAACCCCAATTCAGCAAAAACAATCTGAAGTAATCACTGTGATGTGATTAACTTAGTGGCCCAGAGCCGATGTACTGTTTAACTTACTAGGAGGTCAGTTGTTCAATTCCCCCCTCCCCCTCCAATGTAACCAAAAACATGTAAAAAATCCAAAGTGAAAAACAAGAACGACCCTGCTATGTAGCTCGAAAATGGAGAGCTCGAATGGCTCGAATTTTTTTTTTTTATTCTTTTTCCTTCTCCTTCATTCTTTCTCTTCTTCCTTCCCTCTCTTTTCCCTTCTCCTTCCTTTTTCAGTTCTTAGCCTCACAGCCGTCTCTCTCTCTCTCTCTCTCTTTCCTTCTTTCTCTTCTTCTTTCCCTCTCTTTTTCCTTTTGGGTTTGTTGAAAAAGCCACACAGCCCTCTCTCTCTCTCTCTCCTCAAACCCAAGGAAGAAGAAGAAGAAGAAGAAGAAGAAGAAGAAGAAGAAGAAGAAGAAGAAGAAGAGATCAAAAAAATAATGGTTCAGCCGAAAATCCACAGCCAAAATTAGCACACACAAAATCAACATAGTTTGCAAAATCAAAATAAATAAAAAATAAAAAAAAAATCAAAATCATCACAGTTTACAAAATAACCCAAAAAATCACAAAAAAAAACAAACAAAAAAAAATAAATCAAAACAAAATCAAAACAACCATAGCCGAAGATCAAGCTTCGTCCTCTCCGTCCATAGCGGTGGGTTGGGTCTCCGTCCATGGCGGATCCAGCTTCGGCTTCTCTCTTTCTCTCGCCTATCTATTTCTCTCTCGCCTCTCTCTTCCTCTCTTCCTCCTCTCTTTCTCTCGCCTTTGTGTTTCTCTCTCGCCTATCTCTTTCTCTCAAACCAGTTCAAGAAAAAAAAAAAAAAAAAAAAAAAAGTGTGTCAAAACGACGTCGTTTTGACACTCGAGGCATTCGAACCACTCAACTTTCGAGCTACCACGCATTTCTCAAAAAAGAATCTTGAATTCAGAACCAAAATTTGAATCAAATCCAATCGTAACTAGGAGTAAGAAATTTGGCTCCGTTTGGTGGAGTTTTCAAAATCTAGTTCCACACTCACTTTTGAGTGTGGTGTTTGTTTAGGGTTTTTAAATCATAATTCTACACTCATTTCTCAAAACTCAATTCAAAACATAATCATTACTTTTCAAAACTCATAACCAAACACATAATTCAAAACTCTTTTCAAAACTCCATTCAAATCAATATTTTAAAAATATTTTAATTTTGTTAAGATTTTAAATATTTTAATATTTAAATATGTTACGATTTTTTTAATTTTTTAATTTTTTTAATTTTTTGAATATTTTTAAATATTACGATTTTAATTTTTTAAATTTTAAAATATTTTATAAAAATAAATTCAAACTCTATTTTATAAAAATATTTTTAAATATTTTAATTTTTTTGTTATGTATTTGGTTACGATTTGAGTGTAGAGTTGTGAAAGTAGTATGGAGTTTCAAGTTATGTGTTTAGTTATGAGTTTTAAAAATAATTTTTTAATTGAGTTTTGTTTTATGTGTTTGGTTACGATTTAAGTGTAGAGTTGTTTTTAAATTTAAAATATTAAAATTTTAAATTATTTTAATTTTTTAAATATTTAAATTATTTAAATTTTTACGATTTAAAATTTTTGAATATTTATTTTAATTTTTTACTTATTAAATTTTTTAGATTATTTAAATTATTTAAATATTTATGATTTAAATTTTTTGAATATTTATTTTGAAAAAAAATTATTTCCTTTGTAGTATTTTCAATTAAAAAATTGATTAATGTTATTTTTTGTTAATAATAAATTTTTTAATTGAATTTTTAAAAAGAGTTTGGTTATGAGTGTTGATCAAAATTTTCAATAATGTGAAAGTAATGTGTTTTGTTATGAGTTATAACAATTTGAATTAAGTTTTGAAAACTCTTTTCAAAACTCATAACCAAACAAATTTTCTTACTTCACATGTCAAATCAAACTTTCAAAACTCAATTCTACACTCAATTCCACACTCAATTCAACACTTTATTCAAAAACCATAACCAAACAAATTTTCTACACTCAAATCATAATTCTAAAACACACAAACTCAAAATACAACTCATATTCTCAAATCATAGTTACAAAGCTCTACCAAACGGAGCCTTATATTCTCTTATTTCATTTCCTCTTTCTTTTGTCTTTTCCATTGACAAATTCAACACTGGCTTGATAAAATAATGAACTAAAATCTAAGGTGAGTTAAATTTTGACACGACAAAAACATCAAAAATGAAAAAAAAATAATACATTTTATTAGATACCTAATTGTTAAAAGAAAATTATTCTAAAAGTATTTAAAATTTTTTAGTGTAATATATACAAGTTTACCCCTATTATACCACATTTTAGAGCATGTAGCTTATCATGTTCCCATTCCCATTCCCGTTCCCGTTCCCATTTTACGTACCGGAACGATCCGCGTTCCAGGTAACATAGGGCTAAAGGGATTGGAACTAATACAAATGGTGTGAACAAACAAAAATAAATAAAGTAAAATACATATTTTAGTGTAAAAGAAATAACAAGACAATATCGTTTTTCCACCTATACGACTAATGAATTATTGATGAAAAGTAGATTAAGTGTTATTTGAATTAAAACTTTAAGAGAGCCAACTTGAGGAGCTTATTGTATTTTGTCCAAAACTCAAAAGATGTTAATATAAATTGCCTTTTTTTTTTGGTACAACGGAGACCATTGCCTGAGAGAGGGGGAAGTCTTATCACAGGCAAGATTCAAACCCTCGACTTCCTAGCGAGATGAAGCTTTAGCAAACCAAGCTAGCCCCAGTAAAACAATTTTATCTTGAGACTTATGTAGAATTTTACATTCTTTGAAACAAAAAGAACATAAAAACAGAATAATCTTTATTTTCCCCCCTATTCTTTCCTTTTCTTTTCTAACCATCCGGAAAATAAAGATCCAAATATCAGTTTTTTACAATTCAACTCACTAAAAAGTAATCATGAATAAAAATTCACTAGTGGCTATATCGATCCGAATGAAAAGTTGTGAACATTGGTGAATTAGGGTAAAACCACTATCATTCTATAGATCTTGTTTATCTAATAGCTATTAGGCCAAAAATGCTGTGAAAATAATGCATTTTACCACCAGCATTCAAATTGTTCTAACAAAATCCAGCAAACTTCTTTCAGTACATGTTATTTATGCTTTTCGGGACACAAATGTATAGTTTGGAGCAGAGACAGCAATAGATCCAGTAATTGCACATCAAATTTAGTAAGAATTCACTTAATTTTGGCTTGGTTGATTGATTAGAAAACTAGAAATACGAAAAAGAAAGTACTGGACAGTCAAATTTCACATAATGTACTAAAAATTTAGTGAAACTCACACAATTAAGCGAAAATAACTAGGTTTACAATTCAAAATCACAAACAATCCACATATATGAATCAAGTTCAACCACAATACATCGCGATTGACCTATATCAATCAGAAACAAGCAAGTTTGAGAGAGAGAGAGCTCACAGTGCTTCGTCTCTGCTCAGCAGCAACAGCCAACGCAAAGGCAACGACATCGAAGACGAAGACCGCAATCAGTAAGATCTTTGACGCCATTGCAATGGATTCCTCTTCTTCACACAGACACACACCACAGATCTAGATCTGTACCTTTGCTTACTCTCTCTCTACTATGCGTTTTCTCTCTCTAGATATAGATATAGAGACCGACAGAGAGAGAGACTGGAGTGTTGATGAAGCAGAGAAGCCTGAGAATATAAAACGAAGAAAAAGAGAGTTACCAAAAAGATAAAGACGTTTCAACAGCTGGTTGACAATAGGTATTTTACCGGCAAAACGGACTACTGAATATGTATCCAATAATTTTTTTTTTCAGAAATTCCAAACAAAATATGTTTGGAAAAGTCAATGAAAAGCCATTAGAGCATGTAGTTTTTTTTTAGATAAAAATTTAATTGAGATTTAGAGCTGAGGTTTGAAATTGTATTGGCCTCGTTTATAAACATGCTTTTCTAATATTTTTTTGATTTTTTTGATTAAAATATGATATAAAAAAATTAATATATTTGATATGATTTTTTAAATTTTTACGAAAAGATATACAAAAAATAGAAGGAAAAAAAAATCTTTAACTTTTTAGAATAGGTTATTGACTTTTTATTTTTTTTAATGACTTTTTCGCTTTTAGGTTAAAAAGTAATATTACCAAATGAAACCTAAAAGCCTGTTTGGTAACGTTTACGTTTCAGTTTATATTTGTAAAAATTTTATAAATTAATTTTTGTTTATTTTTAGAAAAACATATACTATAAACGCGTTTGGTTTAGACAAAATGTTTAAAAAAATTAAAAAATATAAAAAATAGTGAGAAATGGCAAGTAGTGGGGGTTGGTGGGTGGAGACGAGTGGTGGCGGCGGAAGACAGTGGTGGAAGACGGTGGTGGAAAGTGGTGGCAAATGACGGGTGGTAGCGGTAAAAAACGATGGTGGAAAGTGGTGGCAAATGACGGGTGGTAGCGGTAAAAAACGATGGTGGAAAGTGGTGACGGTGGGTGGTGGGTGGCGAGTGTGGGTGGTGACGGGTGGGTGGGTGGTGGTGGCAAGTGGTAGTGGGTGGGTGGGTGGGTGACGGTGGCGAGTGGTAGCTAGTGGGTGGTGTTGGTGGTGGTGGCAGGTGGGTGGCGGATGGCGGGTGGTGGCGGGTGGGTGGGTGGGTGACCGTGGCGGGTGGTGGGTGGTGGTGGCAGGTGGGTTGCAGGTGGGTGGTGAGTGATGGTGGTGGTAGGCGGTGGTAGCGGGTGGTAGGCGGTGGTGGCAGGTGAGTGATGGTGGCAGGCGGTGGATGGTAGTGGCGGGTGGTGGGTGGTGGCGGCTGGGTGGCAGGTGGGTGGTGGTGGTGGTGGTGGTGGCGAGGCGTAGGTGGTGGTGGCGAGTAGGTGGCAAGTGGATGGTGGGTGGTAGTGGCTGGTGGGTGGTAGGTGGCTGGTGAGTGGTGGTGGTGGGAAGTGGGTGGTGGCGGCTGGGTGGCAGGTGGGTGGTGATGGTGGTGGTGGTGGATGGTAATGGCGGGTGGTGGGTGGTGGGTGGCGGATGGCAGGTGGTGGCAGGTGAGTGATGGTGGCGGGTGGTGGATGGTAGTGGCTGGTGGTGGGTGGTGGCGGCTGGGTGGCAGATGGGTGGTGGTGGTGGTGGTGGCGGCGAGGAGTTGGTGGTGGTGGCGAGTGGGTGGCAAGTAGTAGTGGCTGGTGAGTGGTGGTGGTGGGGGGTGGGTGGTGGAGGCGGAAGAAGTGGTGAAAAATTGTTGCGGGTGGTGTCTAGTGTTGGGTGGTAAAAAAAAAAACTGAAAATTCAAAACGTAAACTCATTTTATGAGTTTACATTTTTTGCCAAATTTATAAACTGAGACCATTGATTTATAAATCAAAAATTTATCAAACAAATTTTTATTTGAATTTTTTAAATTTTTGTAAATATAAATAAAAAAACAGAAAACGTAAATTTTACCAAACGATATCTAAGTGATGAAAAATTTATAAAAAAAATAGGATTCAATTTGAAAATGTTTCTTGAAAATAAATGACTTCTGAGAAAAACTCGTCACTCTAATAAAAATCAGAAGTGATTAAGACTACTAAAAACACAAGCCTTAGGCTTATTTTGGAAAGATGGTAAAAAGTAGTTTTTTGGCTTTTAACTAAGTTTTTGGTTTTTTTAGATAAATGATTTGGAAAGTTGGTAAAAAGTGACTTTTGACTTTTTTGATTAATGTTTGTTTATGATGTTAAATCATAATAAAATGACCAAACTACCCTCATTTATTTAAAATATTTACGACTTCACCTATGCAACACATTTTGATCCATGAGAGTAAAATTATAATTTTACCGTTGGCTAAAAATCAACTTTCCAAATGAAAAAAAAAGACAAAAAAATCAACTTTTAACTTTTACTACAAACTAAAAAAAAAGTGACTTTTAGCCAACTTCCTAAATGGAAAATAGCCGGAATCTATGTTTATTAGGCTTAGCTCATGATCTAACCTACTAGACACTAGTTGATCTAAATTCACATACCAACTCTTCCGTGTTATATGGATCAATTAAATATTAAAAATTAACTGTTACAAGTTGTATAAATATTTATTAAAAGGATCTAGCTTATTTCAAGTTGAGATCAAGATTGGACTCGTTCAATTTAATTTATGGGGCCTATTTTTTGAGCTCGTTTTGATAATTCGAATTGTTCAATGTGTAGAAATCGTCGAGTACTACATATCTATAAAAAAATCACGTTGATCGGATATCAATAGCTATGTAATCAAATCAGTTTTATATAAAAAAAATGGACGGTGAAACAATTAATGGTTAATAAAAAACTGTTTTGTTTACATAGCTATCGATATCCGATCAACGTGATTTTTTATAAGCATATAGTACTCGACGAGTTCTACACATTGAACAGTTCAGATTATCAAAACGGGATCCGTGGTGGGCCCCACGGACCCAACAGCACGGTCCAGTCCGATCTTGGACTGGACCAAAGCCACTGCCTATTAAAACATAATTTCTAAACTAGTATCTTTGGAATTATTACATCTCATTGTACATGGCCAATTCTTAATTTTTAGAGAGACAAAAATAAATATTTTTTATTTTTTAAAAATAAAATGTTATTGTAAATTTTTTAGAAATTAAAATTGTATTACAAGATTTTATACAAAATGAGTTGATCCTTCCATCTCAAAATATTAGCATCTTATTTTATTTTTTATTATTTCAAAACATTATAGTTCCTTTTAAAAAATCAAGGATAAAATTAATATGAATTTCATATATATATTTTTAAATTTATTAACAACACAAAAAGTATAATTATGATAATTAATATTTTAAAAAATATATACTATTAAAAGATAATTTTAAAAAATATATATTTTTAAAGTGTAATAATTATAATATTAAAAAACTAAATTTTTTAAAAGAAATTATTATTTTGAAACAAAAGTAGTATATGTTTTATTTGTATTTATATAAATAAAATAAAAATATATAACTGCACCAGAAAGTAAAGTAGAAATTGGCGGGGGATGTTGATGTAAATGAGGCTGATTGATAGTGTCGGTGGCGTAATTTGTGTGCGAAGTAACTTTTCTACAATATTTTTTTCTTTTTCCAAACTGTGACGTATTGGCCAATGTTTTCAAAATCGGACCGGTAAGTGAATCGGAAAAGGAATTAGGTGAACGGATTACTGATTCAATCGTCAGATTAAAGCGGTCGAACCGTGACGTCATAATTAATATTATATAATTAAAAAATATAATTATAATTTATAAATAAATAAAAATATATATAAATAATCAAATAAAAATAAAAATTGTTGCATAGTATTTATTAATAATATTTAATAAAGTTATAATTGATTAAAAAAAGTCATTTATTTTAAAAAAATTAAATTTTTTAAATATTCCCTCCAAATAAATTGATTGAATACTAGATTTAATTTTGGAGGGAAATGAAATTTTCAACTCTCCCTCCAATTAATATGTTTCAAATAATTTGATTGAATCTCACATAGAATTTTGTAGGTTCTCTTTGAAAAATCTTTTCCTATAAATAGAAATAGACTTTCATAATCTTCTCATGCTTTCAATGAGACTCTTCCTTATGAGAGAAGACTCTTGAAATAAGAATTTTTAGTCAAAATTTTAAAATATATTTATATATATATAAATATATAAGAAAGAAAGAAAATTTTAAAAAAAAGTAAAACCGAAAAAAAAAAAACCGGTTTGACCCTCCCGACCCGGTCCGGGTCACCGGTTTTGCCGGTTCAACCACTGGGTCATCGATTTTTTCCGGTTTTGGCCCCACTCCGGGTTTAGGGGGTTGACCGGACCGAAACAAGGCCCGATTCCCCGTCCAACCGGTTCGACCGACCGGTCCGATCTGGGTTTGAAAACATTGATATAGGCCTATTTTGGAAAGATGTAAAAAGTGACTTTTTGAATTTTAATCAAGGTTTGAGCTTTTTTAGACAAATGATTTGGGAAGTTAGTAAAAAGTTATTTTTGACTTTTTTTTATTAATATTTGTTTATAATGTCAAATCACAATAAATGACCAAACTATTCCCATTAATTTAAAATATTTATAACTTCATTAATGTAACACATTTTGACTTATGAGAGATAAAATTATAATTTCACTGGTAGTTAAAAACCACCTTCTCAAATAAAAAAAATGTAAAAAAATCAACTTTTGACTTTTGCTACAAACCAAAAAAAAGTGATTAAATGCCAACTTCCTAAATAGCCCATAGAAGTTACGGATACCTCGGGATGCGTGATAATAACGGTGCGCTACTTCGCCTCACTATCAGGGGAAATTATTTACAATAATGATAGAGACCACTAATTTTGGAACTCTAAAAAGACCACTAATGACATGGCACTTGTAACACCCTCAAAATAACACATTAAACCCATCAATAGAGACATGTATTGGTAATAAAGATAAACATTCTTCTATTCATCAGAGTAGTTCTTTACAAAATTATTACATGTTAATCAATAAAAGCAAATGTCCTACGGGCTTACAGCTTTCCAAGTTAACACTTGGTTACAACAAAAGAGTGCTAACTCATTTACACATTAAGTCCTTGGCTTGAATTTACATGTAATACATCAAAAATAAGACAACAAAAGTGTGTCCGCCTCTAGCCTCCCAAGCTACGTCCTTGGAGGTGGCATGCTACCTGTACTTGAAAATGATATTCCCATATAGGGTGAGCCATAGCCCAGTAGAAATACACTAAACCAAATATGAACAATGACTAAAAGATTAGCAGTTGATAGATGGCCAACACTGATACTTTCTCTTATCACACTTTACAGTTTCATGACATACAAGTCCATGTTACAATTCATTTTCCAGTTCCTCTCAATTCTCAATTTACAACCATAGCTCAGAACCTGGCCAACAACTCATATGAGACAGTAACTCATATCAAACACTTCCCATTTCATAATAGATAAGCATACTAGCTATATCACACAACAACAGATAAGCATGCAAGCTATATCATCACTTCCACAGATATGCATATGAGCACTATCACACTTCCAATGACAAGCATATGAGCTCTGTCAATACATCACTAGATAAGCATATGAGCTCTATCTACGGAGTCCATCCCCTATCTCCTCCCAACAATATCCGGTTTAGAGGTCCATCCCTATCTTCCCCTAAACCGTGGAGTACATCTCCTATCTCCTCCAACACAACACAATGCATATAAACAATAATTATACACATCATCACACAACACATAAATTTAACGTGTTCTTTCAATCATCATACTTAATGACTCAATTCAGTGATTAGTTTCCGTTTGCCTAATCATCATGCATTGTCTACAACAATCACGACTATCCTCCACCGATAGCCCAAAGCAGTTATTTCTATACAGAAAATAAATGCAACAATGGATATATAATCAACATTTCAACTAGGTGAGTGATAAATAATCCAACTACACCCTTTAACCTCTTCCCTTTCCAATTTCCACATTCTCAATTCAATTCCTCATTTCGAATAATTAATTATACAAATTAACCAATCAATGTAATTAGGGCATTTTCCATAATTAACATTTCAACCCTTAGGTTCCATTTTCATTAATGTCTTAACATTAATTTCACATTTTCCATGCCAAACATGCATCTAGGTTTGATATAGTTAAAACCCCAACTCTTGTAAATTTACACAACAGTCCCCAAACTTTCACAAATTACTAAACCAACCCCAACATCTCAAAATACTAAAATTTAAAGACAAAGCTCATAAAGAGGAGTAGGATATCCCTACCTCAAAGTTTGAGCTCCAATGGAGATGAAGACCAAAACCAAAATGCTTCAAATTTCGAAATTTTCAGATTAAAATGTAGCCCTCGACGATCAACACAACTTTTGTAAAGACCAAAAGTGAGCAAACAACTCCTACTAGATCAAATCTAAGAGAGAAGGGCCGGTTTTAGAGTGAGAAGCTCTGAAAATGACTTTTTGGAAAAGTAAGAGAGAGAAAAGATCTTGAAAAAGTGATCCAAAAGTTAGATCTCGGATTTATATAAAAGTCACCCCGCTCGAGCGTCAGACTCCCCGCTCGAGCGGCACACACAGACTCCCGCTCAAGCGTCCAATCCCCCGCTCGAGCTCCGGATGCACACTCCCAGCACTTATGCAGACAGGTCTCCTGCTCGAGCTTCCAACTCCCCGCTCGAGCGGCACTCACACAAACCCGCTCGAGCGGCCAATCCCACGCTCGAGCGTCGAACACAGAACAGGAAATACTGGATGGGTAAAACTCCCGCTCGAGCGCCAAAACCTCCGCTCGAGCGGACAGGTCAAAATCTGGGCAACTAGTTTTGGTTTCTAATCTCAACCAACCTGTAACAAACCTGCCCAACACATCCTATAACTCAAATACAAAGTAAGAAAAGATGTACACCAGGTAATAATCAGCTACTATCATCCACGGACACATGTCCGGATCACTGTACAACAAGGGTAAACCCGGGATCGCTATAGCACTCAATAAAAAAGGGAAAAAAATACAACACCAAGGCCAATACATCAAATCATTCATGGTGGGACTCACTGCCACATCATTAGTGATAGCACTAATTAGTGCTCTCACTCATTCTCTAATTATTTATTGTTGCTTGAATTTGATGCCTTAATTTGATTTTTAGAGCGTGTTTGAGGTTAAAATGGTTAATAAAATAAATAATTTGTTATTGATAAATTTTATTTGGAGATGTTTTAATCTAGTATGTTTACTGAAGAAAATTATAATTTAATTAGTCTCATGTATTTATATTTTTATTTTATGAGGAGTGCTGCTATTAGCACTTTTCAAAATTCTTTGGACCCCTCATTTCTTTGGACCCCAACCCTAAATCCTAAATTTTAATAATATTTTTTTAGACACCCCACTTATTACCAAATTTACTCATATTCACAATGAAATGCACACCCACCTGAATCCATTCCAATTTCCTCTCTTCTCTTTCTCTCCTCATCAGTGATGTCTCTTCTCTCTCTTTTCTCTCACTCTCTCAAAACCCCTTTTGTTCATATGAGAAAGTGAAGATTTTTCTCTCTCTTCTCTCTCTTTTCTCTCTCTCTCAAAACCCCTTCAAAACTCTAGTTTTTTCTCTCTCTTCTCTCTCCAACATTAACCACATCTAAAAAGTGGTTCCTAGAAACACAATGCATTTACTTGTGGGGTTGGTGTTCTTCGTCGATTAGGATTTCGACGACGTGGGTCTCTTTAGAATTTGCCATTGATTGGGAAATTCAGATGAGAAAGTGAAGATTGATGCGAATTGTAGGAATAGAAAACAATGTATATATATGAAAAACTAATCTCCATAATATTTCCATAATATTTTCAGAATAGAAAACTAATCTCCATATTTTCACAATGAAAAGCACACCCACCCAATTTGTTCACCACCGTGTAGCCGAAAAAATGTATTTTGTTCAGAATTGTTTTGTCGAACAATAATGATCCTGTCAGCACTGTATGTCCGAACAAAATTTGTTCATAACTGTGTGACTTGAATCCATTCTAATTCACAACTTAAAATAACATGAATTAAATCCATTCAAAATACATAACTTAAATCCATTCCAATTCACTCTTTTCCATTCTAAGTTAGTTTAACAAAGAAAATTACATAACTGACTATCTGCAATAATGTTCAGAACTTATGTGTTGAACGAAAGGATTATGTTTAGTACTGTGTTACCGAACATAATTGTAACAGTCAGCAAACCAGTACCGAACAGCTCGAACGAAACAAGAATGACCGAAAACGACCGAGAATGTTAATACAAGACAGATAAACGACCGAGAATGTTGTCCTCGTCCTCCATTGCTCTATACAGTGAAATAAGTGATGAAGTATACGTTATACTTGAAGCAAAACTTTCAAGTTCAATAGCGTTGATGATGGTGATGAAGATGACACATTCAGGATTTAAGATGATTATGAAAAATAATAGATTTAGGGTTTATGTTAATTGGTTATGAAAAGTAATAGGTTTAGGGTTTACAAATATGGAATACGTATAGTTGGAGTTGGAGTTGGAGGTGGGGGTGGGGGTGTGGGTGGGTGTCCAATATTATAGAGTATTAGTTATTATTGATAGGTGAGTGTTCCATTTCATAATGTCTTTTAATGTAATTTTACTTTAGGGTATAATTGTAATAAAAAATTTTTTATAAAATGGGGGATCCAAAGAATTTTGGCAGGTGCTAATAGCAGCACTCTTTTATGAGGTCTTTTTTTCTTAACTTATATTATTTGTTGGACTTTTATACCCTTATGTCTATTATTGATATGTATTACATAAAAAAATAATATATACATTTATTTTTTTGTTGCTATTTCTATTTTGTTAATTATCATTATTCATGTTTTTCTTTTTGATCAGTTTCATTCACATTTGTGGTATTGTTGAGGATTCTATTTACACCCAAAAAATCATTAAGTACTTCTAATTTCTAAGTACACTTTATTTAATTATTTAAAATTGTATTTTACTCTCATTACACCCTATTATTTTTTCCGAATTACTCTCAAGGTAAACCTAAATAATAAATAATAAAAAAACTAAATTATTTCTGAAATTTTTCAATATAGAAAATAATTTTCAAACACAAAAAAAAAAAAAAAAAAAAAACAAACTTATAAGCATATAAGCATTATAAATACAAAAAAAAATCAAACTTTTACATAAGTATTGTAAAACTTTTCAATACAGAAAAAAAAACTTTTACATTATAAATTATCCACAAGAATACTCGTGGAAAAATAAAAACTAAACTTATAAGTACATAAGCATCGGGCACTAATAAGAAAGAGTAATTCTCAAATAATGTACTATATAAATGACAAAATAATAACAACTCCAATAATACGTTATTGCTAATTTAATTACTATACCCTTTAATTTTTATCAAAAAAACGATATAGAAAATAATTGATGGTGCTCTACAAAAATTGTGAAATCTCTTTACATGAATATTTACCTCATTTTTTATGGGTTGCTTCAAAAAACTATTTTGATTATTACTCTCATTCTTATAGGGTTTGGGGTTTCAAAATAATAAAAAACAATGATGTTGATGATGATAGTGAGTTTTGGTAGGGTGGATTGAAGTTTTGGAGGGAGGATAAAGAAGAAGAAAAAGAAGAAGAAGAAGAAGAAGAAGAAAAAGAAATAACTTCGATCTCTTGGGGAAGAACATGCAGAGATTTAGATAGGAATAACTGATTAGGTTGAACCATGAGGAAAAAAAATTTATTTTAGGATTTAATATATGTTGTCCTTATTAGTAAATTTATATTAGGATATAATAGAAATTAAAATTTATGAATTTGAATTGAGCGTATTGAGACATATTTTCGGTTCAAATAGAATCCCCCAATGTTGTTTCATTGTGCTAGGGTTTGAAACTCTATATTTGATAGGGTTCATAAACTTTAGTTTACACATGGTGGTGAAATAATATTATGTTCCTCCATTGTTACGGTGAATCTTTGTGTTCCTCCACTGTTACTGTGTTCAAAGTTCTGTGTTTGTCCATTATTGTTCTATGTTCGAAGCTCTATGTTTCTCCATTGTTGTAAGTCGAAACTCTGTTTATGTCCAGTCAATTTTGTTGCAAACATATTCTTCAAAGGTGGGTTTGGTTTAATTTGGATTGATGGAATGATAAAATTGCATAGATTATTAATGATAGTGATAATGATAAAGATGATGATGATGATGATGATAAGAATGTGGGTGATATATTTTTTTTTTTAGAGTGATTGAGTTTTTTTTTTTTTTTTTTTTTGAATTTATAATTCTATTGCTGCAATTGTTTTTATTTTTTTGTCAATTAGTGTGAACGTTCACATTTCACATAATTTGAAAGTCTGAGAAATAAGTATTGGAATATAAGTATTAACATAATTATATATCTATACTATATATATAAACAAATGTAGTGAAGTATGAAAATTTTCCAAACTCTTAATACTAAATTCTTATGGATTCTCTCTCCTACGTGTCACTTCTCAAGTCTCTCCTCCCATTTTTTCTAATTTTTAATCATTTGTCAATTATCTAAATCTCAAAAGCTAAAAAGATTATATATATTTAAATAAAATGATAAATATTTAAATATGAAAAACAAAGAGGTAGAGATAAAAATATAAAATAAAAAGATAACTATTCAAATTTCAACCACAAAACAATATAAGAGTCAAATAAAAGATTAAAAAAATTAACTATATAAAAAATATTACGAGTCAATTAATTATAAAAATAAAAAGTTAACTATTTATATATGAACAATTAAAAAAAATCTCCAAACTCTTAATACTAAATTCTTATGAATTCTCTCTCTTACGTGTCATTTCTCAAGTCTCCCTCTCACTTTTCTTAATTTTTTATCATTTGTCAATTATCTAAATCTCAAAAGCTAAAAGGATTATATATATTTAAATAAAATGATAAATATTTAAATATGAACAACAAAGAGGTAGAGATAAAAATATAAAATAAATAAAATAAAATGATAACTATTCAAATTTCAACTACAAAACAATATAAAGAGTCAAATAAAAGATGAAAAAAATAACTAAATAAAAAATATTGCGAGTCAATTAATTATAAAAATAAAAAGTTAACTACTTATATATAAACAATTAAAAAAATTAAATAAAAAAAATATTATGAGTCAAATGATTTTTAAAATAAGAAGGTAATTATGTATAAGTGAATAACAAATAAATATACATGAAAAAATATACAAAAATAAAAATATAGCTATTTAATGAAAATTCAAATAAAAGATAACAAAATATTTAAATAAAAAAAAAAGAATAAGATTGCGACACAAATATCCCAAAAAGATGATAATTTTTTTAACGATCTATATTTACCTTTTGTTAGTTTGTTATACAATTTCTATATATTTCAACTTAATCTTTTTAAAGTTTATCTTTAAGTGGAACTTAATATTTTATCTTTTAAAATCGTCAATTACTTATCCATACAAATTTTAAACATGATAGAATTCCATATATATCTTTTGTTTAAGCATAATCTTTTCAATATAAAAATAAGTTCCTGCAAAGAATTCTCCAAACTCTTAATACTAAACTAGCGGTAACCCGTGCTATGTACGGACAAGTAACAAAAAATGGTAAATAATGTTGAACATGCTAAAAATTAACAATTAAATACTATGAAATTTATTTAGATGGGTATTGAAATAATATATTTAGTGATCTTACTATATTTAATTAAATAAATTTTAGAAGAAAAAAAAGTTGAACTAAAAATTAAGAGTAAG
Source organism: Camellia sinensis (assembly GCF_055761805.1). Classification (NCBI taxonomy): domain Eukaryota; kingdom Viridiplantae; phylum Streptophyta; class Magnoliopsida; order Ericales; family Theaceae; genus Camellia; species Camellia sinensis. The sequence goes on from NC_138967.1 coordinate 176,415,980, forward strand.
AGTGGATTCTGTAAATATAAGATATAGATAAAAACAAATTAAGTTTAAATTTGAAGATAAACTATAAATATATATAAGAAAATTAGACAAATCCTAGAAAGGTAGAGAGAAATTCAGTAATTGAAAAAAAAAAAAAGTTGAAATTTAAAATTAAAAAATAAGATAAGACAAACTTGAAAAGAAAAATAAAATCTAATATAACTCTAATAACAGAAGAAATGGAGAGGGTAATAATTAAAAAATTAGATAAGAGTGAAATGCCACTTATAATTTTTTAAAATTTGTAAAAAAAAAACTAAAATAAAATCGAGGTAGTATGTTAAAAATCATATAAGATTTAAGTGTCACTTATAATTTTTTAAAATTTAAATTTTGTGTAGTTAAAAAATAAGCAATTATGTTATCTTATTATACAAATTTTAACTCTATTTTGTGTCTACTACCTATAATTTAATCAAATTTTGTCTTCTAAAGCTACTTAATTGAAATAAGAAAGAATAAAAAATTATAAGAATATAGAAAGTGAAAATCAGATAAAAATAGAATAAACTTAATTAAAAATCAAAAGCAAGAATCGATCCTGTAAATATAAGATAAAGATTAAAAAAAAAATCAAATGCAAATTTGAAGATAAATTATACGAATATAGAAAGAGAAACTTAGATAAATTGCAAAAGTAAAAGAGAGCAAAAAACATAATATGAGATTTAAAACATGTGCTTCTTTTCACATAAGATGCTAAAAGTTTTGCATAATTGGTTAAATCACCCGTTTAATTTCTTTAGAACGTTATTTTTGTTCTCCAATCTTTTTGCCTAATTTCATATTGTCATAGAAGTTAGGTTTTGAGATTTATAAATTTATTTATTTATTTATTTCAAATATCCTTGGGTAAGACATAAATTGATGAAGAAATTTGAATTAGAGTCAAACTCATCTTTTATTTTTAACGAAAATGATCCAGAGCTCGAAACTCTACGGCTCGAAACGGCTCAAAATTTTTTTTCCCTTTTCAAGCAAAGGAGCTCTGCACAAACAAAGGGAAGAGGAGAGGAGAAAGAGGGAGGGAAGAGAGGAAGAAGAGAGGAGAAGAGAAAGAGGAGGAGGCAGCACCACCGCCGTCGCAGTAGCCTCGCCGCCGTCGTCGCAGCACCACCTCCTCACCTCCTCGCCGATCGTTGCACCACCGCCTCGCCGATCGTCGCAGTCGCAGTCGCAACCCCTCCTGTCCAGTTCGTCGCAGCAGCTAGCCCGGCGCAGCCCCGCCTCCTCCTCCAGCCTGATTTTTATGGCCCCCTCCCCTCCCTCCTTCCTCCTCCTCCCAATCTTCTTCTCCACCCTTCTTCTTCTCCCTTCTTTTTCTTCTTCCTTTTCTTCTTCTTCTCCGTTCTCCTTCTCTGCAAACAACATAGGAAAAAAAAAAAAAAAAAAACGATACCAAAATGACGTCGTTTTGGTGTCGAGCCAAATTCGTGCCAAAGACTTTCGAGCTACGTAGCGGGGTCGTATTTTTAAATATTTTGAAAATCTTTTTTCTTTAAATATTTTGAAAATCTTTTATATCCATGCCATAAGTAATTAAAAAGTGAAATAAAAAATATAAAAAAAGATAAGAAAAAATAGGAAAATAGAATGAGAGAAGAATGGATGTGCCACGTAGGAAAGAGATTCATGAGATGTTAGGATTGAAAGTTTTGTTTTGATGAAGAAACTTGAATTAGAGTCAAACTCATCTTCTATTTTTAAATATTTTGAAAATCTTTTATCTTTAAATATTTTGAAAATCTTTTATATCCATGCCATAAGTAATTAAAAAGTGAAATAAAAAATATAAAAAAAAAAGATAAGAAAAAATAGGAAAATAGAATGAGAAAAGAATGGATGTGCCACGTAGGAAAGAGGTTCATAAGATGTTAGGATTGAGAGTTTTGAATTTTTTAAGAGATCACTACATTTGCTTATATATATAGTATAGATTCTTATGGATTCTCTCTCCTACGTGTCACTTCTCAAGTCTCTCCTCCCATTTTTCCTAATTTTTAATCATTTGTCAATTATCTAAATCTCAAAAGCTAAAAAGATTATATATATTTAAATAAAATGATAAATATTTAAATATGAAAAACAAAGAGGTAGAGATAAAAATATAAAATAAAAAAATAACTATTCAAATTTCAACTACAAAACAATATAAAGAGCCAAATAAAAGATAAAAAAAATTAACTATATAAAAAATATTACGAGTCAATTAATTATAAAAATAAAAAGTTAACTATTTATATATGAACAATTAAAAAAAATCTCCAAACTCTTAATACTAAATTCTTATGAATTCTCTCTCCTACGTGTCATTTCTCAAGTCTCCCTCTCACTTTTCCTAATTTTTAATCATTTGTCAATTATCTAAATCTCAAAAGCTAAAAGGATTATATATATTTAAATAAAATGATAAATATTTAAATATGAACAACAAAGAGGTAGAGATAAAAATATAAAATAAATAAAATAAAATGATAACTATTCAAATTTCAACTACAAAACAATATAAAGAGTCAAATAAAAGATGAAAAAAATAACTAAATAAAAAATATTGCGAGTCAATTAATTATCAAAATAAAAAGTTAACTACTTATATATAAACAATTAAAAAAATTAAATAAAAAAAATATTATGAGTCAAACGATTTTTAAAATAAGAAGGTAATTATGTATATGTGAATAACAAATAAATATACATGAAAAAATATACAAAAATAAAAATATAGCTATTTAATGAAAATTCAAATAAAAGATAACAAAATATTTAAATAAAAAAAAGAATAAGATTGGGATACAAATATCCCAAAAAGATGATAATTTTTTTAACGATCTATATTTATCTTTTGTTAGTTTGTTATAGAATTTCTATATATTTCAACTTAATCTTTTTAAAGTTTATCTTTAAGTGGAACTTAATATTTTATCTTTTAAAATCATCAATTACTTATCCATACAAATTTTAAACATGATAGAATTCCATATATATCTTTTGTTTAAGCATAATCTTTTCAATATAAAAATAAGTTCCTGCAAAGAATTCTTCAAACTCTTAATACTAAATTCTTATGGATTCTCTCTCCTACGTGTCACTTCTCAAGTCTCTCCTCCCATTTTTCCTAATTTTTAATCATTTGTCAATTATCTAAATCTCAAAAGCTAAAAAGATTATATATATTTAAATAAAATGATAAATATTTAAATATGAAAAACAAAGAGGTAGAGATAAAAATATAAAATAAAAAAATAACTATTCAAATTTCAACCACAAAACAATATAAAGAGTCAAATAAAAGATAAAAAAAATTAACTATATAAAAAATATTACGAGTCAATTAATTATAAAAATAAAAAGTTAACTATTTATATATGAACAATTAAAAAAAATATCCAAACTCTTAATACTAAATTCTTATGAATTCTCTCTCCTACGTGTCATTTCTCAAGTCTCCCTCTCACTTTTCCTAATTTTTAATCATTTGTCAATTATCTAAATCTCAAAAGCTAAAAGGATTATATATATTTAAATAAAATGATAAATATTTAAATATGAACAACAAAGAGGTAGAGATAAAAATATAAAATAAATAAAATAAAATGATAACTATTCAAATTTCAACTACAAAACAATATAAAGAGTCAAATAAAAGATGAAAAAAATAACTAAATAAAAGATATTGCGAGTCAATTAATTATAAAAATAAAAAGTTAACTATTTATATATAAACAATTAAAAAAATTAAATAAAAAAATATTATGAGTCAAATGATTTTTAAAATAAGAAGGTAATTATGTATATGTGAATAACAAATAAATATACATGAAAAAATATACAAAAATAAAAATATAGCTATTTAATAAAAATTCAAATAAAAGATAACAAAATATTTAAATAAAAAAAAAGAATAAGATTGGGATACAAATATCCCAAAAAGATGATAATTTTTTTAACGATCTATATTTATCTTTTGTTAGTTTGTTATAGAATTTCTATATATTTCAACTTAATCTTTTTAAAGTTTATCTTTAAGTGGAACTTAATATTTTATCTTTTAAAATCATCAATTACTTATCCATACAAATTTTAAACATGATAGAATTCCATATATATCTTTTGTTTAAGCATAATCATTTCAATATAAAAATAAGTTCCTGCAAAATAAACCATGAATAGAAAATTAAGGGGAAAAATAATCAACATTGAGCCATTTCTGATCTCTTTTCGGTGCCTAAAAATCTTAAATATTTACTTTTACATATGAAATGTGTACTTGCATGAGTTTTTGCATTTGTAAGAAAGTGAGTTCATATAAATGGATATATTTTTTTAATTTTTTTTTTGGTTACAATCTGTATTTTTCCTTATTTCTTTCTTTCTGTTAATAATGTGTCATTTAATTGTGATTTTATTCTTTTTTTATATTTATAAAAGCACTGCTATTATCAATTTGTAACTCTCTCTCTTATTGATTATTTGTGTTTAATTTTTTTTTTTTTTTGGTGTAGATGTTAGATTTAAAATGAAGAACACATCAAAATTGATTGGATATGGGTTATACTTTAAATGTATTCATCAGTTGATTTTTTATTGTTGATTATCCTGTTGAAGTAATTCATGATTAAATTTATTTTTAGTAACTTATTTCCTTTGAGAACTAAACCACAAATTTCTTCTTTTTAAAATTTAATTTATTTATTTATTTGGATTCAGAGTTTGAGCAAATGGACAATATCTCATATTTAAAATGTTAATTTTTTTTTGAATAATTTAAATATTTATATTATTCAAGTTTGTCAATTCAAGTTTAACATATTTTCAAACCTTTTTATTTTTTATTTTTTTATAATCATTCCAAACCTATTTGTGTTTAATGAATTAATATAACGAAAAAACAAATAGCATGTAAAAAAATTTTAACCACTAATTGAATATAATGGGAATTAAAATTAATTTTATTTTAATTTATTATATTATATGAGATGATTAATGTAATATCTACTATTCATTAAGCAAAATTAGTGTTACTTTTATTTAATATATTAGTCATTTTGGTTAATTATAATATGCCTTTGTTAATCTACTTTTAGTTGTCCGAAGTAATTCTTAGATAAATTAGCTCTTATATATGTGATGATTTACTAATGTATGATAGTTTTTTAAAATTTTTAATAATGTGAAATATTAAATATTTTTAATGATGTGAAGTAAGATTTATATACACAAACCAAATAAAAATATTAAGAAATATAAACAAATAGCAATTTTTTTTTTAGTAATTATTGACTTTCTAAAATCCTGTGCATCGCACGAGTGACCACTAGTTTTACAATATGTAAATGTTCACATATCATTGGTTATTTGTTAATATACTTGTTGTTTGAACAATTCTTTTTTGTTACCATTAAATAATTGAAATTGTCATTTTTTTCTTTCAATTTTGTTTCATGTTGCGGTGTGAATGGTCATGAATTTAGTTTTTCTAAGGTTAGTTGTATGTTAATTGTAAATTGTGAACATTCATATTGTATTTTGTTATGAGTTTTTTTTTTTTTAAAAATCGAAACTTAGTTGTATTTTGTTGATGTTTTTTACTATACTTGTTGGTTAAACAATCATTTTTGTTATCATTGAACAATCGAAATAGTCGATTTTCACTTTTTTCAATTTTATTTTATGTTTTCACGTTGTAGTGTGCACGTTGACATTGGTATAAGTTTATTTTTTATTTTTAAAACTAGTTGTATATTAATTGTAAATTGTGAATATTCACATTGTATTTTTGTATAAGTTTTGTTTATTCGAAAGTTAATTGTGTGTTTGTTGGTTTTGTTACTATTCTTGTTAGTTGAACAATCATTTTTGTTACCATAGAACAATTGAAATAGTCGATTTTTACTTTTTTTTCAATTTTATTTTATGTTTTCAAGTTACAGTGTAAATGTTTACATTGGTATGAGTTTTTTTATTTTTTTATTTTTTTAAGGCTAGTTGCATGTTAATTATAAATTGTGAATATTCATATTGTATTTTGGTATGACTTTTATTTTTTCGAAGGTTAGTTGTATGTTTGTTGTTTATTGTGAACATTCGTATTGGACTTTAATATGTATTTTGTCTTTTCAAAAATTAATTATATGTTTGTTGTTTACAATGAACATTCACATTGTATTTTGATTTTCATTCAGATTTTTTTTGCGTTATTTTTAAAATTTTCAAACCATAAAATGTTCAAAATTTATAATTTGAAATTTTCTCTATAGAATGCGGGAGAGATTTTCTCCTTAGAATAATGGAGAGATTTTCTCTATGGAATAAGGGAATGATTATCTTTTTAGAATGAATGAGAGATTTTCTCTATAAAATGATAGACTATTTTTATGTATTAGTTTCAAAATAGAAACATGTGCAGAAAATTAGAAAGAATGATTTGGTCATATTACATTAAACAAGACTTAGTGAAATACTAAAAAAGAATATGGGTTAGATGAGGATTTATCAAAAAATAATCCTAAAATAAAATATTTCATCACAATTTTGAGAGCTTTTTATTTGCACTCTAAAAAATAGGTTGGGCATCCCATTACTTTGAACATTTCAATAATAATTTTAAAATTTTATTTATTTATCTGAGCATCCCAAATAATACATATCCTAACGCTAATAACCTTAAAATCCTATACAAATCTACTTTGTACACCCAATTACACATTTGGGGTCTTTGAAATTCCAAGTGACGAAGAGAGATTATGAATTCATCTGAAACGAAGAGGGATTCCAAGACGAAAGTCTTCCACTCAGTGAATTAAAATATATTTGTTTGGATACTTAAAAGTTTGTTTAGATACTCAGTGCCGAATATAAGAAAATTAGTTTCAGTTGTTTCATATGGATACTCAATGCCGAATAAAATATATTTATCTGAATACTTAATTCTGAACCTATGAAGTTTGTTCGGATACTCAATGACAAACATAAGAAAATTGGTTCTAATTGTTTCATATGGATACTTATTAGTGTCGAACAAAATATATTTGTCCAGATACTTAATTCCAAACCTATGAAATTTGTTCGAATACTCAGTTCTGAATGAATTCGGAAAACCAACCTAAGAAAAACGATGAACAACAATTAAAAATTTACTTTTTCTACAAAAAAAATTGATTGGAAAAGTCTTATTTATTGTCCATTGTTGATTTCAATATAAAATACAATGTAATAATGATAGATTAAAGCAAATAGGGTTGGGTTAAGGTTGGGTATGAAGATGCAAAATGATGAATGTCAGAAGAGAAGAAAGAAAATGAATATTAGAACTGATGATGAATGGGGTGGCCAAAACACTTTTATGTACATTTTTTTCCAAAGTCAAGTACTTTTTGGTCATTTTAAATAGGGACTAAATAGTATTAAAAAATATCATTAAATTGGGGTGTCCAATCTATTTTTTGGGGTGCAAATAGAAGCTCCCTATATCTTTATATTTTTTTGTATATCTTTTCGTAAAAAGTCAAATAATCAACTAAAATAGCTTATTCCCAAATGAGGCCTTATTGTTCAAAAATGATTCATTCACATAAGTTCTTTCTCTTACAATCTCTCTAATGACGTGACAAGTAAAATTTGAAAAATAAACCCAATTTTAAATATTCTCTCAAAACTCTCATTGTATTCATTTTGTCTTATCACCTCATTAGGGGATTGGGAGGGAAAGAAATTGTATAGATGTAGCACTATTGTTTATTGTTGAATGAAAAATGATTCATCCACACAAATTCTCCCCTCCCCCAAATGAGGTAACAAGCTACATTTAAATACTTGACTTACACTCCAATATTCTCTAAAAACTCTCCTTGCATTTATTCCGTCTTGCCACCCATTCGAGGGATTATGGGAAAGAGAAATTATGTAGATGTAGCATTGTTGTTATATTAATATAGTGAGATTTAGGCTTGGTTTGGAAAGAGTTAAAAAAGTCAAAAAAAAAAAAAAATCAAAAAGTTAAAAAGTCAAACAATTATACAAAAAAGTCAAAATTTTCTCTCTTTTTTTTTTACACGCTTTTTCGTAAATTTTTAAAAAATTATTTCAAACATATTAATTTTTTTACTTCATATTTTAGTTAAAAAACTAAAAAATTACTAAAATAATCTATTCCATAACCAACCCTTAGTATTTTTATTTGATTTATGAGAGATGACATGACAAGTATCATGTACGGGGAAAAGATATTCGTCACTGTCCGTACTCTTTTCGTCCAAACTCCGAATCTATCTGATTAACCTGAGAACACAACGGCGGTAAGTTACCCGGCAGTGTGTTGCCGGAAAGCCCTCCGACGGTCAAGTTAGCACACACTCAAAGAGAGAGAGAGAGAGACAGAGACAGAGACAGGGAGAGAGAAACTCAATGAATGTAAGTCTATCTCACCAAATGATGTTCCATCCTCAACATGGGGGGCACTGTCAAGCTTATATACTTTCTGCGCTTATATCTGCTCCCATTAGTCTCTTGACACGTGGAGCTGCTCTCCCATCTGTCAGCACAAATCCCGCAATCACCACCTAACCAAACCGCCAGACAACATTAACAGGATCTCGGCAGATCGGTAGAATCACCTCGGCCTTCCACGTCCGTGCTGCGTAACGTGCCCGAGTGCTCCACTCGCCGAGCTCCATAACAGCCGAGCTCGGTAGCATTCCAGCACAATCGAGTTTAAGATAAGCCGAGCCGGTGAACAGAAAACTTTACCACCGAGCTAACCATACTCCCCCAAAACCTGTGTAGTAGATGCTCATCTCGGCCCAGCAAGTCCAAATCTGGGGGAGTTCGGTCAATCACATGGCCGCGGACCTCAGGCCTGGGCCTCGACCGAACAAGATCACCTCCAGAGAAGCCCCAGTTAGCTCGGCCTAGACAGGGGCTAGGTCTCGACCGAGCAAATCCCACTCCAAATCAGGCCCAAGTGATCTCGGCCCAAACATGCTCGGCCCTGACCTGTTCGACCTCTTCCACGGTCCAAAGCCAGATTATAAATCTCCCTCTCAATTGCTCCTTAATTCCGTTCGTGCAAGCGTGACTAGGATTACATGATCCGTCCGGGGTAGACTCTTCCTAGGTCCTCAGTTTGCAAGACAGTAACCGCGCTAATCTCCATGCCCGATTTCTAGGCTTGCTCGGTTGACGCCTCAACTTGCCATCTTGTCTCTTCAGTACTGACACCGCCGCCATTATGAACACACGTCGTGCATTTATTGGCCTCGAGCAACCAACCCGGATGTCCTTTCAAATTTGAATTTTGGCGGCCTTTTTCTCTTACATATACGCCTCTCCCTCCTTTCATTTCTTCCTTACTGACTCTCTTCCGTTCCAGACGACCTGAAGCTGCAGTGCCCTCCTCAAGCTCCATTCTTGCCCTCCTCTGCGTTCATATTCAAGGAACCAGCTCTTGCCTCTATACTGGTAAGCTCTTCGAATCTCTTTATAGCTTTTCCCTTTGGTATTTCACGTTTTAAGGCACCAAAACCATAGATTTTAGGGTATAGCTCCCCAAAACCCACCTTTACCCCTGTTCCCTTTACTGTTCTTCAGCCTAAATGATGAACACATGAAGATCTGGAGCGGATCGGGTTCCAAGTCTTCTTTTGATCCCAAAAAACATCTAAACTGAGCAAATTGCGAGTTTATAAAAACTCCTGTAGGAACCGAGGTAGGTAGAGGGTTTGACCGCTTAACCGGGCTAACATCTGGTCCGCTTGAGTGACCGAGCTTCTAGATTTACCCTCATGACCGGGGTGGTCTGGCACTCCACCTGACCATGCTAAAGTCAAGCTCGTTTTGCGCGACCGCGCTCCCACTTACACTTACCCTCCTTTTACTGCAGAGTTCAAGGGAACCACGCACCAACACTGAGGCTCTCAAAGACCGAACAGCCACCAAACAAGAGTTTGTGCCAAACTAACACAGCTGTGCTAAAACTAGCCAGCTACACATGGGGCGCTACTGCTTCCTCGTTGACACGCCGGTCGCTCTAGCCGTGTTCCGGGAAGAATAAGGTATCCCAGTCGACGTACATCTTGAGCTTGGTGCCGAGGAAACAACCCCCTGGGGCAGACTAGACCAGTGCCCTTTCACCGTGCTATCCATAATAGAATGTGGCCTCCGCTTCCCGGTTAACCCCCTTTTGTGCGAGTTCTTGCGGCGCACTGGGCTAGTGCTAACCCAAATCTCAACCAACACTTGTAGGATAATTAACGGGATCCACGAACTGAACAACCGGCTAGGAACCAACCTCGGATTAGCCGAAATACTTCGCCAGTATACCCTCGGGCATACGGGCGACGACCTTGCCTATTATTTAAAGATCAGACTGGGCAATGAGAAGATAGTGACCGGTACCCCGGATAAAGACATGCACGACGATGACTTTTTCTGGGTGTTCGGTAATTATGAAACGGCCGACGTGCCGGGCTGGTATATAAGAAAAAAACTTCGGTGAAACATGTAAGCCGTGCTAACTGCTCGATCAAATTTCTTCCTTTCTAAATTCCGTACTTAATATATTTTCTTCTTTTGCAGCAATTGAGGATTTGCAAGCCAACTACCATTATCCCAACGAAGCAGCCATCAGAACCGTGCTGCGGTACCAAAACCGAGATTGTCACGAATTTTTCAGCTACGTACCGACCTACCGATACTCTGCTCCATGCCGGAGTAGAGTGACAGACTTTCTTCGAGCGCCATCGCCACCTCCTGACCCCACATTACCCGACGTGTCCTTCATCCGGCTGACCGAGGTAGAGGAGATGACCAAACGAAGTCGCATCAAGAATATCCCACCTTGCACTTCAAGAGCCGGGCAAACATTTGAGGCCGTCATTGCCTTGGCATCAACCCCCCCATCACAGGCCAGTAAGGACACCCGCCGAGCTGGAAAAAGGCCTCGAACTGCCGATCCCTCAGTCGAGCTCGTCGCGGAGTTGAACACCGAGTAACCCGCAGTCACAACCGAGCTACCACCGCCCTGGAAGCCCCAGTTGAAGCACCGGGGTAAGGAGATCCTGGCAACCGCCTCGGTCAAAGGCGACAAGGAACACCTCCTAGCCTTCGACCTGACAAAAGCCCTCCTACTGCCGAGTGACGTGGTCGGCAGCGATCACGTACCCGACACCCGGCTGGTGAAGTCCTCGGTCAAGTCCATGACCCGGGTAAGAGTTTTGCATGCTTTATTTAAAATTTTCAAAGTGTTTGCTTGGTTCCATCTCTAATCAAACTCTCTTCTTGCAGGCCATCCAAAAACAACACCTTGTACTGGAGCAGATTCACAGACTTTGGCAGAAGGCAACCGACGCTGCCAGCAAGGTTGAGTACCTTCAGACCGAGCTGGGGGCGATCAAAAGCTTCTTTGGAGATCGCGAACTCCAACAACACCAGATTGCTCGGCTAACTGGGTGCTGCCAAGAAAGAAAAGGAAGCTCTCTGGGCCGAGCTGGAAGCATTGAAGCAATCGAGAAAGGACGAACTGGACAAGGCAAGCAACGAAGGTTTCGATGAGGCCGAGGAAAACTATACCAAGCAAGTGGAGGCCACCAAGGACATTTTCTTCAAGTTCGGATGGAAAGCTGCTTGCGAACAGCTCGGCTAAGGATCTGGGACCGACGTGTTTGCCTCTCCCCCCATTGCCTTTCTGCCGGCATACATGGTGCCATATGCCAATAACGTCTTCAGCGCGTTGCAGGCTGAGGCCGAGGAAGAAGAAGGCTTGGAGGAGGCCGAGGAAACTGCCGAGGAAGATAACCGCCCAAAGCCGAGTGGCCAAGTTGAGACCGGCGTCAAAGAAACCATAATCACGGTCGACCTGGATGCAACCTCAACCGGGGATGACTTCGCCGGCCTGTCCCCCTTGGTTTAGTTTTGTCTTTTCTTCTTTGTTTTTAAGAATGTAACCGGGCTGCCAGCCCCACCGTATGTAATTCTATTCCTCATCAATAAAAAGTTCTGATTTCGTTAAGTGTTTGCACTGTGTTTAAACTAAACAACTTTGGCCGAGGTAAAGCACCTTGGCTTAGCAAATCATCAAGTCGTCCTTGAACGAATTATCAACTCATATAGCCGAGATAAACCATCTCGGTTGATAAAACATCAACTCATTTAACCAGAGCAAAATCATCTCAGTCTAAATCATAGAGTTGAGCAAATCATCAACTCACGTAACTGGAGAAAAACATCTCAGTTTAAGCTGAGTAAATCATCAACTCATTCAACCGGAATAAAATATCTCAGTCTAAGTTGAGTAAATCATCAACGAATTTAACCAGAGCAAAATCATCTCGATCTAAATCACAGAGTTGAGCAAATCATCAACTCTCGTAACTGGAGAAAAACATCTCGGTTTAAGCTCAGTAAATCATCAACTCATTCAACCGGAATAAAACATCTCGGTCTAAGCTGAGTAAATCATCAACTCATTCAACCGGAGTAAAACATCTCGGTTGAAATCTCAGAGTTGAGTAAATCATAAACTCATTCAACCGGAGTAAAATATCTCGGTTGAAATCTCAGAATTGAGTAAATCATCAACTCATTCAACCGGAGTAAAACATCATGGTTACAATTCCAAAGAGTTGAGTAAATCATCAACTCATTCAACCGGAATAAAACATCTCGGTCGAAATCTCAGAGTAAGCATCGAAAACAACAGAATGCTCCAGCAAAGTCAAGTCACTTCTATTATATTGACAAAAAGAGTTACATTCTGAAGCGTAAGGCAAACAAATCCTTGCTCAAAAGAATAACATAAAAACTATGAGAAACTTAAAAATAGTATAGTTTGAGGTTGGCTGTATTCCATGGCCGGGGTATGCCTTTGCCATCCAAATCTTCCAAGTGGTATGCCCCCTTGCCCGCCAGACTGGTTATCCTGTAGGGTCCTTCCTAGTTTGCCCCTAGCTTGCCTTCGCCTGGCACCAGGGTGTTGCCCATGACCTTTCTTAAAACCCAGTTGCCTACTTTAAATGGTCTGGGGTACACGGTTTTGTTGTATTTCCTGGACAATTCTTGCTGGTACGCAACCACGTGAATTAAAGCTTTTTCTCGACGCTTTTCAGCAAGGTCCAACTCCAGGGCTACTGCTTCAGCATTCAGCTCCAGCTCAAAATTTTCACTGCGGATAGTGGGCATGCTGATTTCCAACGGGATGACCGCCTCCATGCCGTATGTCAGGGCAAAAGGAGTTTCCTCAGTGGATCGCCGTGGGGTCGTCCGGTATGTCCAAAGGACATTTGGGAGTTCCTCGGCCCATTTTCCTTTGGCTTTCTCAAGTCTTTTCTTCAACCCATCAAGAATGGTCTTGTTTGATGCTTCGGTTTGGCCGTTGGATTGCGGGTAAGCCAGGGTGGAGTTGTAGAATTCAATCTTCAATTCTTCACAAAATCCTCTGAATAGGCGCCCGTCAAATTGGGTGCCATTGTCAGAGATCAGAATTTTAGGGACGCCAAACCGCGTTACCACATTCTGCCAGACAAACCGTTTGACATTTTTCTCCTTGATAGTTGCTAAGGGCTCTACTTCAACCCATTTGGTGAAGTAGTCTGTAGCCGCGATAAAGAACTTCTGGTTGCCTGGTGCCGTTGGGAGTGGTCCCACTATATCCAGCCCCCACATCGCAAAAGGCCAAGGGCTTGTGAGGGGAAGAAGTTCTCTGGCCGGCTGGTGAATTTGGTGGGCGAACTTTTGGCACTTCTCACATTTGTGAACATATTTCTGAGCGTCCGCTTGCATACACGACCACCAATACCCTTGAGAAATAGCCCGGTAGGCCAAAGATCTGTCCCCGATGTGACTGCCGCATATGTCTTCATGAATTTCGTATAGGAAAGCTTCCACGCTGTTTGGGTGTACACACTTGAGATAGGGGCTGGTGAAAGACTTCTTGTATAGAGCGCCAGATAGAGAGAGCCAAAATCGCTTTGACTTTACCCGGACTTTATGCGCTTCCTTTTTATCGGTCGGAAGGGTCTGCTCCTTGAGGAAGAGGATAATAGGGTCCATCCAAGGACCTAGCTCAGTGCAAAGTACCTCTGTCAGCTCGGTTTCCTCGATACTTGGCCTTAGAAGATACTCAAGCAGGAGAGAACTAGTAGATGTTCAGTCGACCATAGAAGCCAGACCGGCTAACTCATTCGCACGGCCGTTGTCTTCCCGACCAATTTGTTGGACCTTGATTGCTTGGAATCGCCTGATGTGTTCTCTCACTAGAGCTTGGTATTTTGCCATTCTGTCATCTTTAGCTTCATAAACCCCAAACACTTGGTTGACAACGAGTTAGGAATCGATGTAAACTATCAGCTCGGATGCATGTATCTGAAGGGCGCTCTTGAGCCCGGCCAACAACGCCTCGTACTCAGCCTCGTTGTTTGATGCAAAGAACCCGAGGGTGATGGAGTGTTCGATGGTCAGACCATCTGGTGAAATCAGAACTATGTCCAGCCCGGCATCGTGACGGTTCGGGGCTCCATCTACAAAGAGTTTTCACATTTCGCTGATAAAGAGCTTCCAACACTCTGAGGGGTCCTGGGAGGCTTGAAGGTTAAAGGGATCGCGGTCGTTTGATTGTTCAGCTTTAGTTTCAATGTTGATCGGTTCCAATTCCTCCCCCATCGGCGATGTGGCACTGGACCCAATAGGTTGGTTTGTTATGCCCAAGGTCGTCGCCACATCGCCGGTCTGCAGTATCATGTCGGTTGGCAGTTCTACGGCGGGATGCGCAGGTTCCGCGTTGCCGACATCGCCGTGCTGTGTAATTTCGGTTAAGACTACATTCACCTCCTCAACTGCCGTGGCAAGATCTACCAGGTATATTGGATGAATGCCAGGTGAGAATTCAGCAACGAAATCGGCCAAGGACTGTGCTTTTATGGCAGTTCGTGGTTGGAACTTGACGTCAAATTATCCCAATTTGACCGCCCACTTGAGTATTCGACCGGAGAAATCTGCCCGCTCGAACAAGGCTTTGAGGGGGAACTCGGTCAAAACGATGATTATGTGAGCATGAAAATAGTACGCCAATTTCCTTAAGGCCATCATCAACGCCAAGGCAAGTTTTTCTAGCGGCAAGTATCTCGACTCTGCCGGTAGCATGATTTTGCGGACATAAAAAATGGGGAAATATTGGATGCCTTTTGACCGGACAAGCACCGCACTAACTGCATGTTGAGAGACGGCCAGATAAAGGTAGAGTTCTTCGTTGGGCTTTGGCGTCACCAGTAATGGAGCAGAAGACATATATGCCTTTAGCTTGGCCAAAGCCTTGTCGCATTCCTCGTCCCATGAAAACTTGGATTTTAAGGCTCGAAAGAATGGGCTGCAGCGATCTGATGACCGGCTTATGAATCTGTTAAGCGCGGCTGCCATACCAACAAGATGCTGTACGTCCTTCGCCGAGTTTGTCTGCTTTAACTCTTGTACGGCTTTGATTTGTGTGGGGTCTGCTTTGATGCCTCGGTTTGTGACTAGGAAGCTCAAGAATTTTCCGGATCCCACACCAAAGGCACACTTGGACGTATTCAGACGTAGCTTGTGCTGTTTGAGAATGGCGAACATCTCGGCTAGGTCGGACAAGTGGTCTGCTTGATGCCGACTTTCGACCACCATGTCATCGATATAAGCCTCCATCGTCCGGCCTAGCAGAGGAGTGACCATTTTGGTCACCATCCTTTGGAAAGTCGCCCCGACGTTCTTTAAACCAAAAGGCATGACTCGATAGCAGAAGAGTCCCCCTGGAGTAGTGAAGGAGGTGATTTCATGGTCGGGGCCATGCATGGCAATCTAATGATAACTGCGGTAGGCATCCAAGAAACTGAGCCTGTGATGTTCGGCCGTTAGATTCACTAGCTGGTCTATTCGGGGTAGGGAAAAGCTGTCTTTAGGGCAAGCTCGGTTGACGGTCTTGTAGTCGACGCAAACTCATCACTTTCCATTCTTCTTGGGCACTACGACCGTGTTTGAAATCCACCGAGGGTAGTGCACTTCTTGAATAGCCTGTGTCTCAAGCAAGTTCCTTACCTCCTCCGCGACTACCTCGGTGTGGTGCAGCGCTGATCTTCTCGTTCTCAGAATGACCAGCCGTGCATCGGGGAAAACATTGAGGTGATGACAAATAAAGCTTGGATCGATGTCGGGCATGTCGTAGGGCGACCACGCGAACACTTTGATGTTTGCCATCAAGAACTCTACCATCTCGGTTCTTTCTTGGGCGGTAAGGCTTGATCCGAGCAAAAAGAACTTGTTCGGACTTTCCGTGTCAATCCGCACTTCTACCAACTCTTCAACAACTTTGTCTTCAGCCTTGGCGCCCACATCTTCAAGGACTCCCTGGTCCTCCGGTCCTTCGATCATTTGGATGAAGCCTTTGGCAGTCCGGCTCCCGTTCACTGCCACGAAGCATTGCTTCGACATGACTTGATCGCCCCAAATTTCCTTAATTTCCCCCATAGCCGAGGGGAATCTCACAACATAGTGGTAGGTCGACGCTACAGCTTGCATAGCGTGAAGCCATCCCCTATCGAGGATCAGATTGTACGTAGACGGCACCTGCAGTACCCAGAACTCCACCTGCTTGACCACGGTTCCGGCTTTGACTGGTAAAATAATCTTTCCCAAAGGCCATTCCGGTTGCGAGTTGCAACCTACCAGTGGCAAAGTCGCCGGAGCCAAGTCTGCATCACGGAGTTTGAGTTGCTTGAACGTATCGTAGTACATAATCTCAACCAAACTTCCCTGGTCAATTAAGATACGCTTGACATCGAACTCTTTGACGTGAAGAGTGACTACTAGGGCGTCGTTGTGTGGCATTTGAATGCACTCCAGGTCCCTGGTAGAGAAACTAATCACATCTTTTTGCTCGGTCTTCCCTCTTTTGATCGCGGGCTGGACTGACAAAACTTCCCTCATGTGTTCAGCCTTTTTGATCATTCCTCGGAGCTCGCATACACGCGCCAACTCCACTATGCTGTGGATCACATTAACCACTCCTTGAGGGGGCGCCTCCAAGTCATCCGGTCCATGCGAATCAACCGGGACGGGATGCGCGGCCGTAACTCCCCCATCAATGTAAAGATCCAAGTATCCGGCTGCGACTAACTCCTTCAAGTGTTGCTTCAGAGGCGAACAGTCCTTTGTCCGGTGTCCTCGCTCTCGGTGATATGTACAACAGTACCGTGGATTGAAGTCCTTTTGTGCGTCGCCTATCTTAGCAGGAAACCGGACGTAATCCTCGTCACGGATTTCACTAAGTATGTGATAGATTGAAATTTTGAAGACCGTGGTGATGCCCGTCCGAGCTTTCAACCTTCTGTTCGCATCAGCTATGTCATTGAGGGGGTATTCAGCTCGGTCATTCCGACGGTCCCTTCTCCAGTTCCGATGATTTGACCCACGGTCAGATTCCTCGGCGCGATCATTTGGTCGGTTAGACTCCTGTCCGACCGTGTGTACCTTGCCAGCCGACCTCTTGTCTGTTACCATCGGAGTTGTCTTCGGGGTGGATGCCGCCGCATCGTCCTCTACCCGGATATGCTCATTGATGCGCTGCATTAGTTGGCCCATGGATGTCGGTTGGTTCATGGTAAGCGAGTCCCGCAGCCTATGTCCGACCGGGAGACCGCACTTATATCGGGTGATTGCCAAGTTGATCAGGCAATCTAAAATCTCGTTAAAGGTTTCCCAGTATCTGGAGTTGTATGCCTTGAGTGTGTCGCTCGACTCCATTTTGACACTGAGAAGATGGTTCACCTCTTTCGGTGTTTTGGTGTTGGTCTTGAAACGAGTCACAAATGCTTCCGCCAACTGTTGCCACCTTTCGATACTTTTCTCTGGCAGCCTCTCAAACCATTTCAAGCCCAGCTCACCCAAACTTGACGGGAAGATAAGGCACATAAGAGCGTCATTGCGCCTATGTCCGGCCATGACTTGCCGAAAGTGGCTTACATGCATGTATGGATCGGTCTTTCCGTCGTAAAGCGTAAACTTGGGTTGGTGGAAGCTCGTGGAGAGATGAGTGGTTTCTATCTCAAGGGAGAAGGGGGTGGCGCTCAGCCGTACCAAATCTGTGTCTAGATGGAGGGGCACGGCTGGGCGGGGTGGTGGCATTATGACCTCTTCACTGGCGCGGCCGCCGTAAGGTAGCCGCTGGAGCGCCAGCACCCTTTGAGTCTCCCGCCGGCGAGCCTGCTCCTTCAAGACTACCCGCAAGTCCTCTGAGCGAGCGGAATAGGAATACCTTAACGTCGTCGCCAGATATGAGGGTTGATAGGTACTATTTTGCGCGCTAGACTTCTCTACAGGCGCATCGAATTCTCCAACCCTGTAGCTTCTGGTGATAGAAAGGGAGGGAGTGTGCCGCTAGCTCTGACTGCCTGAACGGCGTGGTTGGGTGCGCTCACTATGGTCTCCCACTCCAGCAACACCCTTCCCTTTGACATGCCGTTTGAGATCTTCTATCTCCGCCGCCATTCTCCGGATGACGGCATCTTGGTCCCTTAACTTGTGCTCCAGACGCTTGGCGTGCGATTCTCGTCGTCGCCGGTGCCCGTCTAGGCTCTGAGAGTTATCAAAACTTCTACCGCACTTATCCCGCACATCTCTTGAATGTCCTCCTAGCGAAGGCTCCAGGCCCGCCATGTTTGGAACGGCGGGGAGTCCGTCTCTCCGTCTGGTTGACTCCGGGGTAACATCGTCGATGGCGGACAATGGTATCTCGTCATTGTTCACCATGGAAGGCGATCAGATGAGCTTGGAAAGACAAGGTTTTGTATATCAAAGTTATCAGTCCCCGTGTCTTGCACATATTGTCTGCTTTGGCATTCCGACCGCACGGTTTTGTTCCTCCCCTACTAGGGAAAAAGGCCTATGCAAGGTTAGAGGAGCTAGCCTGCTTATAAGGTGGGAAAGTAGTCCCTCACAGACCAATGTGAGATTTCCCACACATTAGCCCCCAGCCACGCTGGCTCTGGTCACCCCGGAGGGAGTTCCCATAGATGGCACCAAATAAAGCTACCGGTCCCCGTGCCTTGCACATATTGTCTGCTTTGGCATTCCGACCGTACGGTTTTGTTCCTCCCCCACTGAGGGAAAAGGCCTATGCAAGGTAAGAGGAGCCAGCCTGCTTATAAGGTGGGAAAGTAGTCCCTCACAGACCGATGTGGGATTTCCCGCACATTAGCTCTCAGTCGCGCTGGCTCCGGTCACCCCGGAGGGAGTTCCCACAGACGGCGCCAAATAAAGCTACTGGTCCCCGTGCCTTGCACATATTGTTCGCTTTGGCATTCCGACATGCCCGGTTTTGTTCCTCCCCCACTGGGGGAAAAGGCCTATGCAAGGTAAGAGGAGCCAGCCTGCTTATAAGGTGGGAAAGTAGTCCCTCACAGACCGATGTGGGATTTCCCGCACATTAGCCACTAGCTGCGCTGGCTCCGGTCACTCCAGAGGGAGTTCCCACAGACGGCGTCAAATGTACGGGGAAAAGATATTCGTCGCTGTCCGTACTCCTTTCGTCTAAGCTCCAAATCTATCTGATCAACTTGAGAACACAACGGCGGTGAGCTACCCGGCGGTGTGTTGCCAGAAAACCCCTCCGACGGTCAAGTTAGCACACACTCAGAGAGAGAGAGAGAAAGGGAGATAAACTCAATGAATGTAAGTCTATCTCACCAAATGATGTTCCATCCTCAGCATGGGGGGCGCAGTCAAGCTTATATACTTTCTGCGCTTATATCTGCTCCCATTAGTCTCTTGACACGTGGAGCTGCTCTCCCATCTGTCAGCACAAATCCCGCAATCACCACCTAACCAAACCACCAGACAACATTAACAGGATCTCGGCATATCGACGGAATCACCTCGGCCTTCCACGTCCGTGCTGCGTAACGTGCCCGAGTGCTCTACTCGCTGCGCTCCATAACAGCCGAGCTCGGTAGCATTCCTGCATAACCGAGTTTAAGATAAGCCGAGCCGGTGAACAGAAGACTTTACGACCGAGCTAACCATACTCCCCCAAAACCTATGTAGCAGATGCTCATCTCGGCCTAGCAAGTCCAAATTCGGGGGAGTTCGGTCAATCACATGGCCGCGGACCTCAGGCCTGGGCTTGGGCCTCGACCGAGCAAGATCACCTCCAGGGAAGCCCCAGTTAGCTCGGCCTAGACAGGGGCTGGGCCTCGACCGAGCAAATCTCACTCCAAATCAGGCCCAAGTGATCTCGGCCCAAACATGCTCGGCCCTGACCTGTTCGACCTCTTCCACGGTCCAAAGCTAGATTATAAATCTCCCTCTCATATCATATGTTAAATAGTGTGGATTTTTATTTTAAGACCATCAAATAATCAATCCTATCAAGGAGAGTGGTGATTTTAAATTTGCCGAAGTAAAATATTTCAATTTTACAAATGAAGTTGACGCATTGTGAGATCAATCTTTTCTTGAAAACTACTTTAGGTGGCCAATTGACCATCATCTCTGACATTTGACTATCACTTTTGACAACACTTTTGTGGCCAATAATCAATTGTAACCATTGTCAATTGCCTCTTACCGGTGCCAACAATTTTGTCCACGATCTTCTATGACCAACAACCACTTTCGATCATCATTTTCTATTGTCGACAATCATCTCCTACAGTTCTCTTTTTACTTGTTTTTAAAATAATTATGTACAAAATATGTTTTTTGTTTTCGTTTTTATTCATTACGTTATTTTGAATAAAAATAGTAAACTACAAACATTACCTAACATGCATTAAGTGTTTCAACAAATAAAAATTAGAGGGAAATAATTGAAAAGTCCTATTATAAATATGGATACACTAATAGGTCCTCTTGACTTTTTGGTGCACCAAAAAGTCCTATTTTGTTACTTTTAGTGAGGGTTGAAAATTGTATCACCAAAACATGTCATTAATTGTTATTTTTTAGCGATAAATTTATAAAATTGTCACAGAAACATTACTAATTATTATTTTTTAGCAACAAATTTAAAAAATCTTAACAAAAAAATGTAACTAATTGTAATTACAAAATGGACGAATTACACTAATGGTTCCGATAGTTTGAGCATTGTGTTACTTTGGTTCCAAACTTTTTAAACACATTTGATTTTGAATTTTGAATCTTATTTCAAATAAGGACAATTGAAGATATTATTGCTCAATTTTAAGGGTAAAGTCATCAATTTGATAAAATACAAACTAATTTCACAGAAATATATGTCAAAAAAAAATTGTGAATTTTTAAAAATTATTTCTACCCACTAAAGATAAAATTATGTAAAATTGATAAATCTTTTAGACATTTATTTATTTTACCAAATTAATTTTTATTATGTGTTTGGATGATGATCATGTAATGGGTGGTTGCTTTTATTTTCATTAAATTAGTTTTTATTTTTTCAAAAGTAAAATATGATAACAATTTCGATATCATTATGAAACCAATCCATTAAATAAAAAAAAATTTAAAACTAAAAATATTTCATATATTAAATATATTGATTATACATTTAAAGTCTAACAACCACCCATTACATGATTATCATTCAAATACATAATGAAAATTAATTTAGTAAAAAATAAATAAATAAATGTCTAGTAGATTTATTAATTTTACATAATTTTATCTTTAGTGGGTAGAAATTATATTTAAAAATTCAAAAATATTTTTTTGACATTTACTTTTGTCAAATTAGTTAATATTTTATCAAATTAATGATTTTACTCTTGAAATTGAGTAATAATATTTTTAATTAATCTTATTTAAAATAAAATTTAAAATAAAATATATCATAATTAAAAAATTAAAATCAAAATCAAAATAATATGAGTCACAAATTATAAATAATTCACGTTCACAAAATCCTTGGGATAATTTTCGGCCCATCAGAACCTGATGCGAGACAGCCCGACACTTCTTTCTTTTTTTTTTAGGGCAAGTTTGGCATACACAAAATAATTCATCTTTTTATCTTTTTTTCATCACATTATCTCTCTATTTTTTTGCATATCTTTTCATAAAAAGATAAAAAATACACTTATTTAAGTCATCCCAAACAACCCCTTAATAACAAAAATATAAAAGTTGAAATCATGACCTCCCTGAAATTTTATTTATATTTTTGAGCCCCTAAGGCTAAAATTCAGTTATGTCAACACAAAGTTGGGAAAATATCACCAATTGTTAACATCTTATACTGATAACAAATTGAGAAAATTACATTGATTTTTTTTAAAATTTAGAAAATATAATAAATTTTATAATTTTGATATAATTATACCAATATTTTTTAAAATTAAAACTAATAAAGGGATCAAAATTAATACAAATAGTGAAAAGACATAAAATTAAATAATGTAATTTATGCATTTTAGTATAAAATAAATGATAACATCATTTTTAAATTTATTTAATTAATGATTTTTTAATAAAAATATGACAAATTATTATGTAAATTAAAACATTAATCAATCTCAATGTAATTGTGGGTGTTAATTTTTGACCACACAACTAAACAGAGAAATTCAGCCTGAGAGCACCAGCAGATAGATTAAGCCCAAACAACCTGTCACAGAAAGATAAGAATCTGGCGGTGGTTCGTCCACCCAGGGGCACTCCAACGATTAAGTCAGTAATCAAATATCTCTCAAAGATAACCCACAGTGCTTAACTCACTAGACATAATATAAAAGCATACCTTAGACCCACTGGGGGTGCACTACTTTTATAGCCAGCATTGACCTGATCCCTCTAGAAGCCTAGCTTCCATGGACTCAAGATCAATGCCTATCCTGGACCTTTGTCTAGATAGAGATAAACTCCTCTTGAGCCTTATCTTTATCCTGACTGAGATCCTCTCTTGCTCTAGGACTCTTCTCCCTTGTCTGCTCATCTCAAATTCTGGTATCTTTGCAGATAACCTCGGCCTAGCCGAGGTCACCTCGGCATCAGGACCAGGCTATGTGGCATCTCGGCTGACACTTCGGCGTCACCTTGGCCACGTGCTGTCCTTTACAAAATATGTCCCCATAACTGTCCCCTAGGTTCTATTACCTCGGCATCTTGAGGTGATGGAACCTACACTGTTTATCCATATAGCACGTTGACTAAGACTTACTTTACTCTTCACGACCGAGATCATCACTCGTCGGCTTCGTATGTCTAAGACTCTGCAGTCCACTTTATAAATGTCAAAGGACCAAGAGCCAGGTTCTTTGAGTTCCTTAACCGAGATCGTTCACATAGCCGAGGTTTTAACCCAAGAGTTTCATTTGCGCATGAGCCGTCACGTATGGTTTTCTCAGCCGTTTCCTCCACGCGCCCTTTCCTCATTGGTTCATACCTGACACGTGCTATCAGGTCGCGTTGCTTCTGCGCACGCTACCTGACAAGCACCCCGCTATCAAAGAAGTTGAAGTCCCAGTCGGCCGTAAGCCTAAGTGCCTTTAAAGCCGATAATCCTTGGGCTCCTGCCATCACAATTGGGGACCAACCAATCAACGCTGGTGATAGTGCTATTGACAATATTGAGGTTGGCGTCGCTCTTTCCATTGTCGTTCTTGTCCCAACTGATCTAAATCGTATGGCCGAGATCTCGGGGCATGAAAACTTTGCTTTGATGATGCAACACTCCGACCTGGTAAGTTCTCAACACTTGAAACTCCTGGTTGTTTACTTTAAGTTTTTTTTTTTTTTTTTATATTTCAAAAGTCTACTAACTTGTTCATTCCTTTTCTTCTTAGGCGATCCAGCACGCTCATTCCTTTGTGGTGAAAGCTGAGGATTTAAAGAAGGAGTTAGTCCACAAGACCAAGGAGGTTGCTGGCTTCCTCACTTCCTTAAACAATGTCGAGGCTAAGATGAAAGTTCTGTTGGATCAAGCCAAGGCAGCCAAATGAGCCCAAGACTAGTCCGAGGAAAAAGTAGAGGCGGCAGAGGCTGTGGCCGAGGTTCTCAAAGCTAAGGCGAAGGAGGCCGAAACAAAAACCGCCAAAGCCCAAGCAGAACTCCGAAATGCTTTGGCCACTAAAGAGGCTGAAATCAAAGCTGCTGATGAGAAGGCTTTCTCTGAGGGGCAGGTTGCCGTCCGTGACGCATACAAAGCCCAGGTTACCCAAGGCTATAATTGAGGCTTTCTCCTTGGCTAGACTGCGGCTTTGGACAAATTGTCAATTCTTGCGGACTCCCCTCTCTATGATACCAATCAACTCAAATTGCCATTTTCCCCTGTTCCCAAGGATTCAGAAGATGAGGCCAAGGGCGAGGATTCTGAGGCTGATGATACTGACAAGGAAGAAATTGCTACTGGGGTCAAGTCCCTAACTCTGAATGATCAAGTCATAGACTTGATTCATGATGAGGAGGAGGACTTGGCTTCCAAGGCACCCTCTCCTAACCAAACAACTTCTGAGGTCGAGGTGCTGGCGACCGAGAAGAGCTTAGACTAGACCTTGCTAGAAATTGATGTCGAGATAGCGGCTGAGAAGGAAGACACTTTGCCAACCAAGGCCGACACAACTCTAACAGCCAAGGTTGGGCAATCTGAAACCAGTGCCCATGTCTCCAACACTTAGAATTTTCTTTTTTTTTTTCATTTGAACTTTTCTTCTTTCAGTTGTATTTTTTGTCTGAACAATTCTAAGCTTTAATTTGGCCGATGTGCTTTCTTTTGTATCCAAACAAGTTGTCTTTTTGCCAGGTCGAAGTGCCTTTTTGCTTGTGAACAAGTTTCAACTTCTGAATGCAAGTCTTTCTTCCAAGTGTTGAATGTATGCCTTCTTTTCTTCTATGCATGTTTACTACTTCCATACTTACAATATTTTTGCATTTCTTCAAAGTATACCTTAGCTGTATAATAGCTCTGGGATATAATACCTCAGATACAAACCTTGACTTCTTGCCTCGGCCAACAATTGGAATGCCTTGGATAACACTTAAAAACAGAAAAATATTTTTACAAGTGTTATTCAGTCAAGCATTGCTTGTTTACCTCCATATGCTGTCTTCTATTAAGACTTTACCCTTTCCAAGTTTTGACAATCTGGTTGGTCATCTCGGCCAGTGTGTATCTCAGATACTTCTTTCAATATTACCTCGCCTAACTTCAACTTGTAAATTGTCTTGAAATTTCAACAAGCGTTTAAGCCAATTCTAGCTTGTAAACTCTTAAAATTTTTTAATAAGTTTTCCTAAGCTTTTAAACTTTTAATATTTAAGTTTATTCATCATTCTCTAGCTCTCTGCCCCCCTAATGTGAACCTAGGTTCTACTTAAGTTCATATTAAGCACTTATAGCCTTTCGTCGAAGTTAGATTCGAACAAAGATTAGTCGAGGTGTTCAACCTGGGTTTCTCTGTTAATCTGATTAAAGCATACTTAGTACCATTCAGAGTTTAACTCTGCCGGCATGGCAAATCTTAGTTCAACTCTATCATATGTAAGTACGATTCGACTCTGTCATATGATAAGTTTATTCGTCATGTTTCATTCAGAAACATCACCAACTTAGTTCAACTCTATTATATGCAAGTATAATTCAACTCTGTCATATAATAAATCTAATTCATCATGTTTCATTCAGAAACATCACCAACTTAGTTCAACTCTATTATATGCACGTATAATTCAACTCTGCCATATAATAAGTCTAAGTTATTCGTCATGTTTCATTCAGAAACATCGCCAACTTAGTTCAATTCTATTATATGCAAGTATAATTCAACTCTGCCATATAATAAGTCTAAGTTATTCGTCATGCTTCATTCAGAAACATCGCCATAGGACTGGTCAGTCCTATCACACAAATTTAAGATTCATAAAAATCAAACTAAAATTTTATTATTACTTTAGCTAATGACATAAACTTCAAAAAACAAAAAATCTAATGATAGAAAAACTTCAAGTTGCAAGTGTTCTAGGGTCTTAGCAACTCTTTGTCATCACTATCTTCAAGCTTATATGCCCCATTACCGGTGATCGAGATGATTCTATAAGGCTCCTTCCAATTTGGGCCAAGCTTGCCCTCCCTAGGATCCTTTTTGTTGCCGACTACTTTGTTTAGCACAAGGTCTCCAACTTTGAACTTTCTTGGGTAGACCTTCTTGTTGTAAGCCCTAGCAAGTTGTTGCTGGTATGCCCCCAGCCGAATTGTTGCTCTCTCTCTTTTCTCCTTCAGTAGGTCTAGATCTTGGGGTAGAAATGCCTCATTAGTACCACTCCATGGGTTCTGATCCCTGAAATACCGACTTCCAGTAGGATAACAGCTTCAGTGCCATAAGCCATGGCAAATGGAGACTCCCCAGTTGATCTTCTTGGTGTAGTCCAATATACCCAGAGTACATTAGGCAACTCATCCACCCATTTTCCCTTTGCTGCTTCCAGCATCTTTTTGATTTCATCTAAGATAGTCTTATTGGATGCTTCTGCTTGACCATTACTCTGAGGGAAACTCGGAGTAGAGTAGTAGTTCTTGATCTTATACTTTGCATAGAAGTTTTTGATTAGCTTACTGTCAAACTGTGTACCATTGTCTGCTATTATTGTCTTTGGAATGCCAAACATAGTGATGATGTTCTTCCATATAAAGTTCTTTACATCAATATCTCGAATCTTTGTGAGGGGTTTAGCTTCCACCCATTTTGTGAAGTAATTAGTTGCTACCAGTAGAAACTTCTTTTGCCCAGTTGCTTGGGGCAGTTATCTAACAAGATCTATGCCCCACTAGGCAAATAGCCAAGGGCTAGACACTGGGTTCAAATCTGCTGCTGGTTGATGTATTAAAGGTGCAAACCTCTAACACTTCTCATACTTTCTAACGTAGGCTTCAGCGTCGTTCTGCATGTAGGGCCACCAGTACCCTTAAGTAATGGCCCTATGAGCAAGTGATCTGCCCCCAGCATGGCTGCCACATACCCCTTCATGTGTTTTATACAAGAAGTCTTCAACCTAGGAGGAATGCACAAGCCTCAAATAGGGGACCAGTAAAAGACCTTCTGTAGAGATGTCCTTCTGCTGTTAGGCTAAACCTTGCCAACTTCAGTTTGGTCTTATGCACCTCTTTATGATCATCTGGTAGCTTTCCGTCCCTAAGAAACATCACTATTGCATCCATCCAACTTGGACCCATCTCCACATACATTGCTTCATACTTTGTGATTAGTGGTTCCACACTTGGGCCTGACAAATAATTGACCATTATTGTTATTGCCTCCCCTGATTTCATTGCACTAGCTAGGTTAGCCAAGGCATCGGCGTGACTGTTATCATCTCGGCTAACCTGCTGTAATCGGCAATCCTAAAACAAGGCTAGCAATTTAATAACTTTTTTAACATAGACTATCATTCTTTCATCTGGGGTTGCATACTTGCATGTTGCCTGCTTCACAATAAGTTGGGAGTCATAGAAGACTACCACCTCGTCGGCTTCCATTGCTTTTGCTAACTTCAACCATGCGATCAGTTCTTCATATTCTGCTTTATTGTTTGAGACTTTGAAACCCAAACGAATAGACTGCTCTAACATTCACCCATCTGGTGATACTAACACTACTCTGGCCCCTGCTCCTTGACGGTTTGAACTCTATCAACAAATAAGTGGAAGGAGTCATCGATGTACATGTTGCAAGGCTTTGGTTTCTCTACCCTCTTCTGCTCTGTTATGAGGTTTTTCATTCCTAGTTGGGTTTCTTCCTATTCCCCTGGACACCCTAAGTCGCGGCTCATCGGAGCCCGACGTGGGATTGCACCAGGTGTGAACTTGGCCAAAAGTCAACCAAAACCTGGCCTTTAATTGCCGTTCTGGGCCTAAACTCTAAGTTATATTAGCCCAACACCACTGCCCATCTGGTTACCCTATCTGTCAGATCTCTTTACTATAATAGGGACTTCAAGGGATGTTCAGTCAACATCACAATCTTATGGGCTTGAAAATAATGATTCAACTTTCTGGAAGCCATTACTAAGGCCAATGTCAATTTCTCCAGGGACAAGTACTTGGTCTCTGCGCCTGCTAGGATTTTACTCACATAGAATACTGCCATTTGTTCTCCCTTCTCTTCTCTGATTATCACTGCACTCGTTGCGTGTTCTGAAACAACCACGTATAAAAATAGTTTCTCTTCAGGTACCAGATTTGACAGAACTGGAGCTGTTATTAGGTAATTTTTTAAGTCGGCCAAGGCGACTTCGCATTCCTCTGTCCATAAGAAATCTGTGGCCTTTTTTAACAAATTGAAAAATGGTTTACACTTATCTGAACTTCTGCTTATAAACCTATTTAGGGCTGCGGCCCTTCCTGTCAGCATCTGTACTTGTTTTACCGATGTCGGGCTTTTTAAGTCCAGGATAGCCTTGACTTGATCTGGGCTTACCTCAATGCCCGTTCTGGTAACCAAGTATCCCAGGAACTTACCAAACCCAACTTCAAATGCGCATTTTGAAGCATTGAATCAGAGCCGATATGTTCTAAGGATATCAAAAATTGCCTTTAAGTCGGCCAAGTGATTCTCGGGTTGTTTGGTCTTCACGACCATGTCATCAATGTACACTTCCACTGTTTTGCGGATCAGATGTCTGAACATCTTGGTCACCAACCTCTGGTAGGTTACTCTTGTATTTTTCAACCCGAAAGACATCACTCTGTAGCAATACAGTCCTTTTAGGGTGATAAATGCAGTTTTCTCCTCGTTAGGGAGATACATTGCTATTTGATGGTATCCCTTGTAAGCATCTAGGAAGCTTATCCTTTCATGCCTTGAAGTGGCATCCACTAATTGATCGATCTTGGGGAGTTGGAAACTATCTTTGGGACAAGCTTTAGTCAGGCTGGTGAAGTCCACGCAGACCCTCCACTTTCTATTCTTCTTTTTCATAACAACTGTGTTTGATAACCAAGTTGGGTAGTTTACCTCCCGAATGGCTCTAGCCTCTAACAATTTGTCCACTTACTCCTCTATTGCCTCCACATGAACCAACGTCGGCCTCCTTGTTTGCTGAATGACAGTTTTAGCCAACTTGTCTACATTTAGTCTATGGCAAGTGACCTCGGGATCAATGCCAGACATCTTATATGGCGTCCAAGCAAACACCTCTATGTTTGCTCACAAGAATGACTCTAACTCCTTTTCCTCCTCCTCGGCTAGTCCTGAGCAGAATTTTTTTAAGGCTTCTTCACTTTTGTCGCCCGGCTCTTTGCTGATATCATCCAGGACCTCCATGTCCTCGTCTTCAATTTCTACTATTTCTGCCTCTCGCACGTTGTAGGTGGATTTCATTGCTGCCATGGAGCAATTTTTTGCCTGCACCTGATCCCCTCTGACCTCCTCAATTCTATGCTCTGTTGGGAACCACAACAACTGGTGCAATGTTGAGGGAACAACCCTTATTGCGTGCAACCATGGCCTTCCTACGATAACATTGTAAGAAGAGGGGTTGTTAATTACTGTAAACTTTGTGCTTACCTTCTTGGTGCTGCCTACACCTCCAAATTTATTGCTCCCAGCGTCCAAGTCGGCGTTCCATTGAACCCGACCATTGGGCTGTTGGATTGCTCTAGATCATCTCGGTATAGGCCGAGCTCCTTGTAACATCTGACATATATGATGTTACAAGAGCTCCCTTGATTGATCAGAATGCGCTTTACTTGACATTCTCCAATCTTGAGGGTTGCTACCAGAGCATCGTTGTGTGGATGCTACACCATGTCCAGGTCTACCTCAGAAAAGGACATCATTGGTCCCTGGTACTCATCTGTCCTAGGCCTCTTTTACTAGACTTGATTCACATGTTGTAAGTGCTTCCCCCTCTGAGTCTCCTCACGTACCTTGTTCTCATTGACCCTTGAGTGCCCCCTCTGAGTCTCCTCACGTACCTTGTTCTCATTGACCCTTGATCACTCGAGGTTCGTCTGCTTACGGTTGCGGTGCTGGTGGAGGTGGTGCTGCCGGTGCCTAGGGTAGCCTTGCCTGCTCTTCCCTTGTTCTGGCCTCATCTACTAGGTCCCTTAAGTGACCTTGTCTAACTAGATCTTCCAAATGCATCTTCAAGGCTCTGCACTTTTGAGTCAGGTGCTGTCACGACCCAAACCCGCCCCTATAGGTTTAGCACCGTAACTGGCCAGTAATCTGTGGATTACCAAAGGCCTCTGAACAGATTAGCAAATAATAAGGGGCTGTGGGAGCAATAATACAAAATAGACAAGGTCTAATGAGCTGTGATAACGTACATGGAACAGAATATTTCAAAACTTATTTATATATACATAAACATGCCAGTCCAGATACACAATATTTACAAGGTATTTATAGAATGTACTTCCCAAGACCTGACTTTACAGAGCATACACAAAGACTAGCATGAATACAAAAACAACCATGGCTTAGGCTTCGTTCGGAACCTCCCCAGGAGGCACAACAATTGGCTGACAAAAACAGAACAGAAGGCTGTCAACTTTGGCCCTGGTCATGTGCTGGCTCACCTACATACATAATATAAACTGTGAGCGAAAGCCCAGTGAATAATAATAGAGTAAAGGGTTTCAATGAATGAGTTTGTATAGATTCAGAAATCATAATTCAGATTTGTATCAAATTCATCATTTGTCCAGATCATATACAGACAGAAATCATAAGTCATGATTAAGTTTACATGATACATCCATTAGCATTAACAGAACAGAACAGAACGTATACATGTAAGGTTACGAATAACCAGTTCCATAAAGGAACCTTCGGATCCGGGTAACAAAACAGAAGCTGAGCCCCTATGATAGGACCTTCGGTACGGGTAACAAAGTGCAGACAGAAATAAGTTCCATAAAGGAACCTCCGATACTAGGTAACAGCTAATAGATATCACATGATACTAAGGATGTCACGAATACATATCAGAAATTGAACAATCATTCATTGTACATAACATATCATTTCGGAAAACAGATCTTGTTTTATCACATAGAAAATAGATATAGTTGAACATAACTTTATTAAGTTATTACTCACAGTTGGCCTTGAAACAGACAGACGGAGCAGATTGATCACACGATACGCGGCACGTGACCTACATAACACATAATGGACACACACTTGAAACACACATCCTAATTGCACAAAACTTACGTCATTGGTTCTTAGTGTGTTTCTAACCTTAAATCCTTACTATAGAGTCTTAAACATGGCCTAGGAATGCCTAGGATGGAATGAGGATGCAAGATGTCTGGAAAAACATTTTTCAAAACTTGTTGAAAACAGGGGTCTCGCTCGAGCGTAGCTTCCTTCGCTCGAGCGAGCTTGTCAAAACAGAGGGGTCGCTCGAGCGTAGACTCCTTTGCTCGAGCGGTCTGTAAAAATGCAAAAGTACTGGTTGTTGAAATTTTACGCTCGATGCCCGCTTGATGTCCGCTCGATGCTCGCTCGAGTGTGTGACACAGCTCTTCGCTCGAGCATAGGTCTCATCGCTCGAGCGTGCGTCTGCGTGCAGCAAAAACCTGAGAGCTTGTAATTTACGCTCGAGCCATCAATCCTTCTCTTGAGCAGAGCTCTGAACAAACGATGGTCGCTCGAGCGAGGAAACCAAATTCTAGAATTTCCAGATTTGCCTCCCAAGCTCAAACCAAGCATTCAACACCTCAAATCTCAACGCTTTGGGCCCATTTTCTGGAAAACACTTGTAAATTCATAGTATAAGATGTTTCAAAGATCAATTTATAAAATCA
The DNA here is from genome assembly GCF_055761805.1 of Camellia sinensis. Classification (NCBI taxonomy): domain Eukaryota; kingdom Viridiplantae; phylum Streptophyta; class Magnoliopsida; order Ericales; family Theaceae; genus Camellia; species Camellia sinensis. Next base: position 176,447,763 of record NC_138967.1, read on the forward strand.
AAGCCCAAAGGTGAGTCAATTAAACACAATTTCAAATAAAATTTCAAGAACATAACTTAAATGTAACATGCATGAATTCTCATGACTTCTAATGCTCCAAAACATGATCCAAAGCAAGATGAAGTTCAAGAATAGGATGAATTCATGGACTATAACAAAAATGTGGACGTGCATGTGGAAATTCATGAAGAACAACTCCAAAATCCAAGAATATGTGCATGCATGCATGAATTCACTCTCAAATCCAACTCTTTAAACCAATTCTAGACTTTAAACTCTAATCTTCCATGAACCGTGTAAGAATGAATCTTAAATTCACAATTGAAAGGGGAATCTCCTACCTTAAGTCTTGAGTTCAAGGTGTGCTAGCTCAATTGTGTAGTTCTTCTACAAATCCTCAATTTCCAAGCCAAATTCTTGATGACACCAAGTTTCTCTCACTCTTCCTTTTTCTCACGGTTTGGTCACAAGAAGATGAGCAAAGATGCATCCAATATGTAATAAAGCAAAATAAAGGTTGTCTAGACTTAAGCCACTAAGTGGCAAACTTGTAATAACTCAAACAAGTGTAAATTAACATGATTTAATCTAATTTAATCGCTCCGAACCGAATTTTAATTAAACCTACCATAAAATTCTATAAATCCTAACTAGCACATAAATCAAGTCAATTTCTAATTCGAACGCCGATAAGGCTTCCAATTCGCAAACCGAAACTAAAACGTGAACAGATAATTTTATGGCAAACAGATAAAAACACAAAGATAATGCAATACATATGCAATTTAATTCCAGATTCCTTCTAAATTACTGTTACGCATAAATAATCATGGTTTAGCATTAATCGGAGGTCGGGGTTATTACAGGTGCCCATCCTCATTGTGGTAGGCATAGTGCTTCCCAATGGTGACTGCCTGTGCAGTCCCTAGTCCTGTTTCTGATCCTTTCCAGGACTTTGTAATGTGGCTAGTTCTTGATCCTTTCCAGGACTTTATAAACAGGGATCCAGAACAGAGTGGTGACTGCCTGTGCAGCCCTTAGTCTTGTTTCTCGTCTATTAAAATTTGTATTACCTCGGCCTCGCTTCGGTGAGCCGTTCCTCTTCTTCTGCTTTGACGCCTTCGTTCTTAGCGTATCCTCTTCTACTCTCGCATATTTCTCAATCCTGGCCATGAGCTCCTCTATACTCTTCGGCAGAGTCTTTGCTAGTGACTTCCGAAGCATATAATCATCCTCCAAGCCGTTCTGAAAAGAAACGATCGCTAACTCCTGGTTGCATCCCGGTATTCGGTTGAACACCTCACAATACTTTTTGGCATAATCCCTGAGGCTTTCACCCTTGCCGATTTTTAGTGCCATTAGGGAGTCTACCCTCAATGGCTGCAATTTGTTTGTAACAAACCTGGCCACAAATATCTCGGCCAGGCCTTCCTAACTCTTCACAGTTCTTTTCGGCAACTTGTGAAACCAATCTGATGCACTTTTCCCAAAGGATAAGGGGAACACCTTGCAGAGCAATAGTTCGTTCCCAGTATACAGTGCCATTGAATTCAAATATAAGCCGACGTGAAAGTTCGGATTAGACTTACCGTCATATATTTGAAACCTCGGCATATAGAACCTTTTTGGAGCCTTGAACTTATCAAACTCCACTAAGAATGGTGTTCTCGGCTTGATTGGAGATGTGGCCTCGACATTCTGTCACTTCCTCTGGAGGTAGTCCCTCAAATCCTCCTTAGTCCGACCAGGAGTTCAGCTGTCAACGGATTTCAGCCTTTTTGGTGTGTTGCTCCCGGCATCTTTATGAGTCATCTAGGACTTCTCTTCATTCACCGTGTCAAAACAAAGTCCTTTTCCCTGAGCATGCCGTTGTTCTTTGACATAAGTCCCCTTGGTATGAGGTTTCCTCTAAGACTCTCCTCTTCTTGACTCTACTCGCTCGGCATCCCGTGAATGCCGATGTGAGTGTTCTTTCACCTTGTCATGCTGAGGGACTGGTGGGATTGTTTTCTGCCCCCTTTCTGGGCGTGGTTCTTGGCCGCTGGAATTGGCGTGTCCTTTAATGGAAATGGTGGTTGCATGACCTTATTCTACATCATGAAGTTGACAACCGATTGTAGGTTTACCAACTTATTTGCCATTCCCTTCATCTCGTTGTCCCTCCTTAGGCATCTATCTTTCCATACTTGGAGGTCGCTTTCGTTATAGTACTCGTCTCCACCTGCTTTCTTTGGTGGGTTTCCTTCTTGGCCGACGTCCTTCTTCCTGGGATTCTGATCCCGTGGTCCTTCATTAGGGTTTTCCTTTTCCATGTTAGGATCGGCATGCTTACCACTCCCACTAGGGATGTCGTCTCCAATCTTTTCTTTCTGTTCGTCGTTGGCTATCTATTCTCCTTACATTCCCACAGACGGCACCAAATTGTGGGTGTTGATTTTTGACCATACAACCAAATAGGGAAACTCAGCTTGAGAGCACCGGCAGATAAATTAAGTTCGAACAACGTGTCACAGAAAGATAAGAATCCGGCGGTGGTTCATCCACCCGAAGGCACTCCGACGATCAAGTCAATAATAAAAAATCTCTCAAAGATAACTCACAGTGCTTAACTCACTAGACAGAATATAAAAAGCATCCTTAGACCCACCGGGGGTGCATTACCTTTATAGCCAACATTGATTTGATCCCTCTAGAAACCTAGCTTCCATGGACTCAATATCAATGCCTATCTTGGACTTTTGTCTAGATAGAGATAAATTTCTCTTGAGCCTTCTTTATCCTGACTGAGATCCTCCCCTGTTCTAGGACTCTTGTCTCTTGTCTACTCATCTCGGATTCCGATATCTCCGCAGATAACCTCGGCCTAGCCGAGGTCACCTCGGTATCAGGACCAAGCCACGTGGCACCTTAGTTGACACTTCCGCGTCACCTTGGCCATGTATTGTCCTTTGCAAAATATGTCTCTACAGTAATTATATTAATTTTATAAAATTTCTTATATTTTCTCTAAATTTCAAATAAAAATTTAATTTATCATAATATGTTTAGCATTGCCATTGAAGATGCTCACACTGACAGTCTAATACATCCATAAGATTGGACCCATTAGTTTAATAATTTTTGGAGTATCAATAAATAAAAATCATGTGCATTCGTTTCACATTGCTCTCATTTTCGCAAGCCATATCTATATTACCATGTTATAATTGTGCAAGAAGAGGAATGATTGGATACATACTACTAAAATTCAGGATCTGTGTATATATAGAAAATCTATATTATTATATAAATCTATATTGAATTGGTGTAACTTTGTCACTTTTTTATTTTTTTAAGAAATACTATAGGACATGGTAGCTGCATTAGATGTTAATTGTTTTAATTCTTATAGATCCAAATTATTTTAAATTTCACAGTGTACGCTCAGACTTCTAGTGTGTGTATATATATATATATATATTCTTATGTTTTGTTTGTATTCATATATTTTAAGATTGTGTTTAGATTATAGATTTAAATAGAAATTTAAAATGAGAAAGAGAAAAAGATGTGTGAAATGTAAGGGTGTTCCTGATTTGGTTGCGGCTGAGAAACCTCTAATTTGCCATTCGTCTACCGAATTGGTAGATTGAAAAAAATCAATCCGCATCTGTCAGTCGAGTTGACTTGAGAAGATTGAGACGATTGACCGGATTGGCGGATTGCCGGATAGATGCGAATCTGTTTGGTGGTTTAAACTTTTATAAATTTTGAATATAATACAACAACTTATCATCATTTTTTTTGGGGGATAACAATCTAATTCAACATAACTAAAAGATTATCAAGTAAATTGTCAAATACCAATAATAAATACATATAAGAAAACCATGCATTATCAAAATTATTTCATTAATTTTTTTTATATTCAAAAATTATTTAATTTGATTTAAAAAAATAAAAAAAAATTAAGCCTTATATTTTTCACACAAAAATACCAAATATTAATACTTACCATTTGATAAAAGGATTACTAAATTGAAAACACAACAGAATATTTAAATTATTTTTTAATTGAAAATACAAACAAAATATCTAAACAAATTGAAAATAAAAAATCTTACAAATTACTAGAGGTGTTCGCGGTTTGGCAGTTCAGTTGCAGCCAAAGGAACCTCAAATCTGCCATCCGTCTAAAATTAGGCGGATTGAAAAAAATCAATTTGTAATCGTCCGTTCGTCATCACGCATCCGTCTAAAATGCAGTGGATCGATTCGATTCGATCGGTTTGGGCGGATCGAAATATTCGCTGCTTACCCCTAGTGAAATGTCTATATTTCATTTATGTTTCACATAAAATTTTCCTTTATTTTTATAAATTCTTTCCTATATTCATGATCCAAATAAATCTAAGATTATATAAGAATCTTGAGACACTTAAATTTTAAAAAATAATTTAATAATTAGGAGTACTTTAAAACAAACCGATTGAGAAATTTGAAGACAGTGACTTCCCTTCCACTTAAAAACATAATGTGGGAGAAGTCTATCAAAAATTTTAATTAATTATTTTATTTATTTATTTTTTTGAGAACATAATTATTTATTTAAAGAGGCCATGTATTTGTTTTATTAAACCAACCTGTAGACTCGACTTTCTTCGCGCCCCTTTTCGTAGAGCTCGAATTGGTCCTACAGTTCGGACTCCTGTCACAGTTTTGAATCTAATCTCACAAAGTGCAATGTGAGGCTGATAAACACCAAAGAGTCCAATTCGGCAAATCATTTTGGAAAATCGATTTTGAATCAAATAATGCCAAAACTGGACTGCTTTACTAGATTACAGAGTCGCTACCTAAATATTTTATTTTTTGAAAATTTAGAAAATCCTAACTCATGCCAAAGGCCATGTGTCCGTTATAACCAAAGTTGCCTCGGCTCGGGAACTTGGGTACGAGAGGGGAAGGTCTTGAAATTAGCACCCCCGCTCACCCGATCAAAGATCGGAATCTACTAAACATGATACGTTGTTTTGTAAACACATGTGTTCTTATTCCGGTTATTAGTCTAACTTTACTACGTGATGCTCGCAAGCAAGTATAGACTAAGTCGCAAGACTTAGAACAAATCAACTCATGTTTATTTTCGAAAATGGTTTGAAAATGCCACCCTCAAGTGGGCTAAAACGCGGATTTGCCACCAAACATGATAGGCTTAAAACATGATTTGCCACTTCGCAAAGTGGGCTTAAAACTAACACTTGTCGAATTGTTTCAATTCAAGTAACAAAGCTTTCATCCACAGGTATTCATGCAGTTTAGTATTTAAGCAAATAGTCTCGTGGCAAGCATGCAATCATGGCAACACTCACACTCATGCAAGTATGCTAAAGTGTAAAACTTACAGTGTACTCCAAGCCAAAACAAAAGTTAGTTAGAAATATGCATAATCCTAACTATACAAAATGCCTAATGCAACACATGCAAAAATGTAACTAATAGGCTCGGCTATCTAAGATGGCATATGAATGCAACGATTTGATATCATGCTTTGAAACACGTATTCAAACAAGTATTGAAATACGATGCAGTTTGAATGATGTGCCGAGTCTTGATGCATGCAAGACAAATGAATGATGCAAACATACAAGCATAAGGTATGCTAATCGCAAATGTGTCCCTAATCTAACCATCAAAAGTGGATAAATAAAAGGGAGAAAGACGTGGGGTTGGAAGACATGCACACAGGCATGCACACTTATTACAACATTGCGCCCTCGCGAAGGAGGGTCCGAACGAATAAGCTAAGCTAATTATTACAAAACAACTAATTAACTATTCTAGCTAATTAATTGTTACAACACAATTGAATAACTAGCTATGCTAAGCTAATTAAAATACTACAAAATAAATTAATCTAATTAATTACAACACATGTAATAATTAGCTACAATTAGCTAATAAAGCGATAAAGTACCCTCGTGGGCGAGGGAGACATGCATGCTCAGTTGGTTTTTTCTCGAAAATCCATTGCCTTGCCACCGGTTGCCTCTGTTTGCACGCACTGATCTCAGAACATTGAACCAACTTCCAGATTGCTTCTGCTCTAACACAAAGGCACATTTGCACAAAAATTCTTTTCTGGCCGGTCGGCCACCCACACTGGTCGGTCGGCTACTATTGCAACAGAGAGCAACAGAGGCAAAGCAATGTATTTTGCAAGAGATGTGTGTACTGCCACCCTCCTTATCATTTCTCAAGCTCAAAGGAGTGTAGCACTTGGCTCTCAAGCCACCAATCAAGCATCTCAATGCATGATGGCCAAATAACCAAGCTTGTACAAGCTTAATGAATGCACAAGTAAGACTCAAAGGGCCACCACCCTATCATGCATGATTAAGGGTGACGACGACCAAGAAGTGTGACACGTTTCATCACTTTAAGTATGAAACATCCCACATTTCTTGTGTTTGGATTAACGTTCGATCCAAACACATGCAATGCAACACAAATGCTTATCTTGTTCATGTTTTACTTGATTCATTTTATTTACACATTTTATATTACCGATTAGTCCTTTAACCGATTAAGTCCAATGTGAAAGTCCTCTAATTAGAAAGATGGCCTAAGCCACAAGTGCCTTGAGCATGAAAGAGGCCTCATGCTGTTGGTTAGTAGAAACCCACAAGGGAGGATTAAAACTGAGAGGGTAATTTATGATCTGGAGTTGGGCCGAGGTAACAGCCGAGCAGGTTGAGGGCCCAACGGTGCATGGGGCCGAGCTGATCAACTATCCGCCCGGAAATGGGCTGCCAGAACTTGGGCCGGGCAGAGTTTGGACTGAGTGTGTGCCACCCCGGACCGTACAGAAACTGCTCGGCCAGGAAGTGACCGGTCGGACCAGGATGCTCGGTCCGAGGATGGTCGAAGCCAGACAGACCGAGTGACCGGCGCCCGGAAAGGCGTGGTCAGCCGAGGTAGTTGATTGACCGACAGGAAGGCCGACCAAAGGAGGTGCCCGGGCTAGGCTTTGCCGGGATGCCGCCTAGCCCGGTCCTCCATGTGTTTGTCCGGTTAGGCGCATGGGTATGAAGCATGGCATGGTCGTGGTAGAGCAGCTCGGCTGCCGAGCTCCAGCTGTGAAGTCAGGCAGTTGAGATTAGGTGATGTTCAGCAAGGTCTATGCTGACAGATGGGATAGCAGAGCCACGTGTCAGGAGATGACTGGGAGTGGGTAAGGGGCTCAGAAGGTATATAGGCATGTCTGCGCCCCCATACGCGAGACACGATCATCTCTGTAAGGAATTCTTACACTCAAACCCTCTCTCCCTTCTCTCTATCCATCCTAAGGTGTGTGCTAACTTGACCGCCGGAGGGTTTTTCCGGCCACACACCGCCGGGTAGCTCACCATTACTTGCTCGCAGGTGATCGGACATCGACGGAGCTCGGAAGAAAGGAATACGGGCTTGCCGGAATATTTGCTCCCCGTACAAAAACCATTAGGCATGAGAACCTCAATTCCACACTCAAGCTAACAAGGGACTGGAGATCACTTTCAAAGAAAAATGAAAAGTGAAGAATAGAGGGAGGTTGTAGACTTTTTAGTGTTGAAATAGCATGCAAAAGACACTAAATCATGCAAGCAACACATGCACAACATGTTAATAGCCAAAAGCATTGAAGCTAGTGAAGAGCACTACACTAGAGTCATACAACATCATGCTTAAATGACCAAACCAACTCCAGACAGAGCTTAAACATGCCAAAACAGTGGCCTAGACATGTTGAGATAGAAGCATAAAAGGCAAGAAAATCATGCGCACATATTGGCTCACAAGCAAGACACAAAGCACAACTCTCAAAAACAATGAAAGAGTGATAGAAGTGTGAGTGTGACACAGCTATATGCACTGAAATCATGTATAAAATGATGCTATAACATGCAATCATCTCATGCACTTCATGCTCAAGGCCTCAAAGCAATGAACTAGTGAAGACCGCTATACTATAGCCATGCAATATAAGCCTCAAAGGACTTAACCAACCCAAAACAGAGTTAAAGTGGGCCAAAATAGTAGCTAAAACATCTTGAAGTTAAGCTAACATAAGCTAGGATAATAGGCTAAATCATCAAATATGCTAGGCTAGTAAGCATGATTGCATTACAAATACAAAAAACAAGTAAGAAGTGTTCCAACCAACCAAAAATAGAGTTGAAGCATGTCAAAACAAAGCCAAAAATATGCTTGAACTAAGCTACAAAAAGGTAGAAAAGCATGCTCACATGTCAAGCCACCTACACTTGCAGACAAGAGATAAGGAGGGGAGGCCACTCCTTCCTATTTTGGACCTCAAAACCAACTTTGCACCACCGATATTCCCCTGGAATTTAGTGGTTAAAAGGCCAAGAAAAGAGTATTTCAAAAGCTTTGAAAGATGGCTCAAAAGGCTTTACAAGCCAAAGAGCAAAGGGAGGAAACAACCCCCTAACTAAACAAGACTCAAACCATCATTTTAAACCCTTAAAAAAATAGAGTTTTTAGAGGCTAAAGCCAGCCTCAAAATAGCATGCAAAGGTAGCCAAACAAGTGACTAAAGTAAAGCTTAAAAGGGACAAGTCCTTACCCTTGAAGCACAGCACTAAAACAGCAACAATTCTAAGTCAAAACCAAGCTTAAGACCTCAAATCAAGCTTCAAAGAACCTCAGCTCCAAGGTGAAGGTGTTTGGTCAAGGGTCTCTTTGCAAAAGTATAGAGAATTCTCACTTTCAAGCACAAAATAGGGAGAGAGAGAGAGAGGATTCTAGAGAGAGAGAGAGAGGAAAATTTGCTCACAAATTTTGTAACCCTCAAAATGGGGGAGAGACCTCCCCTTATATAGAAATGCAAGCCAAAGGATGCATTCAGTGAACGACAGCTGGCATAGCTGGCACATAAAATATCTGAAAAAGGAGAAAAATGATTGTCGGCCACCTTTCCTAGCCGACCGGCCACTCCAAGTGGCCGACAAGGGAGAAAAGTGGCCAACAAGGCCTTTCCTCCCTCCAGGCAAAGGGCACCAAGGTCTAGCCCAAAAACAAGACCAAAAGGCAGAGAGTTCGGAGGCTCAAAGACAAGGCGTTCCGCCAAGAGCTTCGGGCACTCAAAACGAGCACAAACATGCACAATCATCAGGTGCACAAACGATGACGTCTAAGTCTTGAGGTTGGTCAAAAATGGGGTGTCTACACAACCAAATTTATATTTGTAGGTTAACGTAGTTGTCCATGTGGGTAAGAATCAAATGGGCTGATGTCCTATACTCCCACATATATGCAATAATTAATTTCATAAGGTACCAACACTTTTAATGCATAAATTGATCTATATAAACAAATTGAATATATATATATATATATATATGAGTCACCTCATCCATTATTCACCAACAACCACCAAGACACCATCCAAACCGTTGGATGGTGTTATAATCCATGGCTGACATTTAGCCTCTAGAATTTTGGGGCTGAGCATAAAGCATCTCCATACTTCTTCATTTTGATCATCTCTCTCTCTCTCTATCTCTGATTTCGACCCGGGTGCTGAGCATCTCTCTTTGTCTCTCTCTGTCTGTCTGTTTGTCTATCTCTCTCTCTCTCTCTCTCTTCATCTTCACCCATCCTTTCTTCCTCACAAACCCAAATTCGACCCCTTTCTCTCCATCTTTATTTTGATCATCATCACCACAAGCGTCGATTGTCTTTAAACCAGTTGGCCTTCTCTCTCTTTATTTCTCTCTAATTTCAATCACCACCACCAGTGTCGACGTCGATCACCGAGTTCAATGGAACACCAGTGTATGGACTTCAACGGAGCCTTAGAAGTCGATAAAGAACAAGCCCTAGAGATCGATTTTGGTTGAGGTGAAGAATAAGTCATTAATCATGCTGGAATCCATGTATTTATCTTCTAAATTTGTTTCAGAATACTTGAGAAATTTATTAAATTTGTGAAATTTGGGTTGACTGATCATTCTAATGAAGTATGTGAAATTTGGAGAATTAGATGAAGAACAAATTTTGGTTTTTAAAAAAAAATGATGAAAAATGAAAAACGAATTTTGTTTTTTTCTAGGAGAGTGTACGGGGATGAAATAATCTTCTTGTATAATCCTGTTGACCAAGTTTGCACTCCTCCAAACGTCATCACTTTGCTATCTGAAAACACACGTGAGCTAACCGGTGGGTGTGTGCCAGAAACCTCTGCGATGCCTAAGTCAACAATTAGACAATAGACAATAAGTTATGTATATTTGAGAGTGAAAATTGCAATACCTGTGCATACGTTATGTCATGAGCTTTTATAGATTCCACCTAGCACAATCCTAGTAGGACTCTAACTCTCCTTAGCATAGTCCTCCTAGAATCACATTCCCAAGGATAATTCCTATCTTGATAACACCCTACTCACTGCCAATCAAGTGAGATGGTTATCACCTTGCTCGACTCACTACACCTGGCCGAGCTATCTGGTGCAAATACTCTAACTGAGCCATACAATCACTGACCACCACAAATCAACTTGCCGAGATAACCTTAGCTCGGCCTTCTACAGCACTCCATTCTGGTCCGTCCACCAATGGTGCACACAACCCTCTCAAGGCCCATTGACCGGCCAAGCAACCTTTTGTAACGTGACCGGGCTATCCAAGCTCTCACCTCAATCCATAGTGCGGCCCAACATCTAAGAATGATAGACTTAGCTTGGCTCAATTTATCTACATAACTTACCCTATCAATTGCCCCTTAATTCCATCTACAACGCATGATTAGGATTATTATCTTATAGTTAAGCTATCGTTGTTCAAGTTAACTGAGATAAAAAAATGTTTGCTCGGTGTCACGATCTGCTCAGTTTTAACGAATCTTTATCAATTACCCGGCACGTTCACCTGTCACTCTAACACCAGTTCGATTATGGGACACGTGGCATGCCCCTACCGGCCCCGTAGCATTGCGACAGTCGTTATGCACCTCCCAAAAATTTGAATAGCCCTGCATTTTTTCCTTCAACGTACATATTCTGTACACTCGAATGGTTTCAGCCACTGTTCAATTGTACGACGAGCCATTCTTTTTGTGTCTCGCCGAGCAGACTAACTCAGTTTACAATAACCCTGCCAACCTTGTTTGGCCGAGGTAACTGTCATCTCAGTCAAAGAGTGCAAAAATTTATTGGTTAAACTTGTCAACCTGCTTTGGCTGAGATAACTCTCATCTCGTTCAAATAGTGCAAAAATTTATTGGTCAAACCTGCTAACCTTCTTTAGCCGAGGTAACTATCATCTCGATCAAAGAGTAAAAAAAATTTGTTGGTCAAACCTGCCAACCTACTTTGGCCGAGGTAACTGTCATCTCGATTAAAGAGTGTAAAAAATTTGTTAGTCAAACCTGCCAACCTGCTTGGCCGAGATAACTGTCATCCTGGTCAAAGAGTGCAAAAAACTTGTTGGTTAAACCTATCAACCTGTTTTGGTCGAGGTAATTGTCATTTTGGTCAAAGAGTGCAAAAATTTATTAGTCAAATCTGCCAACCTTCTTTAGCTGAGATAACTGTCATCTCGATCAAAGAGTGTAAAAAATTTGTTAGTCAAACCTACCAACCTGCTTTGCCCGAGGTAACTGTCATCCCGGTCAAAGAGTACAAAAAATTTGTTGGTCAAACCTGCCAACTTGCTTTGGCCGAGACAACTATCATTCCGGTCAAAGAGTGTAAAAATTTATTGGTCAAACCTACCAACCTGCTTTAGCTGAGATAATTGTCATCCTGGTCAAAAAGTGCAAAAAATTGTTGGTCAAACCTGCCAACCTGCCAAAGATAACTGTCTTCCCGGCCAAAGAGTGTAAAAATTTGTTGGTCAAATATGCCAACCTACTTTGCCCCCAGTCGTGCAAAGGTTTGTTAGAAAGAATTGGTCGAACCTGCCAACCCCCTTTGCCCCTAGTTAGGCAAAGATTTGTTAGAAAGAGTTTGTCAAATCTGCCAACCCACTTTGTTCCCAGTTAAGCAAAGTTTCTTGCGCGGTCGATCTTATTTGTCGACCGCGTTAACTCTCGCAAAAGGCTTTTTGTCCGGCATCGCTGTTATGCCAGCCTCTGCCTTGGTGCGCACCCCATCTTCCTTTACCCGGATGGGTTGGAGTATTCTCTTTATCAGGGCTTTCATTGTAAGGGGCGGTGTCATTGTCATTGAATCCCTCAACTTATGACCCATTGGTAGACCCTACTTGTACTGTGCAATAGCTAGGTTGGTAGGACAGTCGTCTATTTGGTTGAAGATCTTCTAATACCTGTTATTATAAGATTTTAATGTTTCTTTCTCGCCCATGTCAATGGTAAGCAACTGATCTTCCTCGACTGGCGTCTTGGTGTTCGTCTTAAACCTGGTAACAAACGTCTCCGCAAGTTGTGCCCATGAAGCGATGCTACCTTCTGGTAAATTTTCAAACCAAGTTAAGGACGAGTCGCCTAAGCTTGACGGAAACAAGATACATATTAGAGCTTCATTCCACCGACGTATGGCCATAACTTGGCGAAAGTGGCTCATGTGCAAGTAAGGGTCTGACTTCCCCTCATAGATTGTGAACTTAGGTAGGTTGAAGCCCAAGGGCAGTGGTGCGTTCTCTATTGTCGGAATAAACGACGAGCTTTGAAACCTTGCTAATGCCTTATCGACTAGTTTGTAGGCAAGGCGCGATACTAGCATTCTAACCTTGACACTTCCATGTGTTCTAGGTATCATCCGTTGTAGAGCCGAGATCTTCTAAGGGTCATGGGCCTTGGCATCTTTCCTCCTTCACGCTTTTTCTTCTAGAACACTTCGCAGATCCACCAATCTGGGTAGCTCGGTGTGCTGAGAGGTGGTTTCGTGAGTATGTTAGGGTCGATAACTACTTCCTTACATGTAAGACCTTTCAGTCCTCGTTCTTTCAGATCTTGAGTAACGAGTCTTGGAAGTTTTTGATTGAGTGGTGCCTGTTCTGAGGCTTCTCTTTCAGAATACGAATGCGTGGCTCACCTGTCGCGATCTCCTAAGTGGCGAGAACGCGTTTTTCCTTCGTGGATTTCTACCCCTGCCAAGCTTTTGCCCTTCATCTGGCGTTTCATGGCCTCAATGGTTGCTGCCATTCTCCTTATCAATTCATCTTGCTTCCTTATGCGATTCTCTAGAACTTGGGCATCCATCCTCCGCCTCTGTCCATCTGGGCTTTGAGAATGACGAGGACTTAAGCCTCATTTTTCTCGTGCGCCCCTATGTGGGTTTCGTCGGAGTTTGTCCATCAACAGCAGATTGAGGCAAGTTTTCGTTGTGCGCCATTGAACTTAGTTGAAGTAAAATTCAATCAAAAGGCTTGTTCTCTATGATATTTCCCATAGACGGTGCCAATTGTACGAGAATGAAATAATCTTCTCGTATAATCTTGTTGACCAAGTTTGCACTCCTCCAAATGTCGTTGCTTTACTACTTGAAAACACAAGTGAGTTAGCCGATGGGTATATGCTAGAAACCCCTCCGATGCCTAAGTCAATAATTAGACAATAGACAATAAGCTTTGTGTATTTGAGAGTAAGAATTACAATGCCCATGCATAGGTCCTGTCATAAGCTTTTATAGATTCCGCCTGCACAATTTTAGTAGGACTCTAACTCTCCTTAGCAGAGTCCTTCTAGGAATCATTTTTCCAAGGATAATGCATATCCTAATAACACCCTACTCACTACCAACCAAGTGAGATGGTTATCACCTTGCTTGGCTCACTATGCCTAGCCGAGCTATCTGGTGCAAATACTCTAACCAGACCGTGCAATCACTGACCACCACAAGTCACCTCGTTGAGATAACCCTAGCTCGACCTTCTACAACACTCCATATGTAATGCCTCGAAAATAGTACAATAATTCAACAGTAAAGACTAGTACAAATGACATAACAGAGTATTAGGCTTTCATTAATCAGAGTCCATTTACAAAAGGGGCACATGCGTTACACATTCATAAGTTCTACCCTGAATCTATAGCATGCGACACCAAATTAAACGATCAACAAAATAAATGCCTTACGAGCTTACATCTTCCCAAGATAGTTCTTGGTTACAACAAAAGTGAGCCTAGCTCAACACCATTCAAAGCCCTTGGCTATTCAAAATAGGTATAACAACATAGAAGCTCTTACTCCCAATCCCTTTTTGCTATTACCTTGGCGGAGGCATATCACCGTCACCTGAAAATAGTTTTTCCTAAATAGGAGGAGTCAAAGCCCAATAGAAACAATCTAACACAATATATGAATTTTAACATGGTTATAAATATGATGCACATGGCCAATGCTCAAAGTAAAATCATTTACAACTGTTCTTCCTAAATATATATTATGCCAAGTATGATATCCCAATCCATTTCATATCTATTCGTTTCATGTCATTTCATATCTCCCCAATTCATGAGTCATATCCACTGTTATCCAGACAACCCAACTGAGATTACAACTCAGTGGTTTTTTTACCACACAACCATTGCACATAAATACTTCAATTTGCCATTTTACGAAAATTTCGTCCGCAGGAATCGGCACCCATATATACGCAATGTTTTTGGGACTTTCACCCTAGATGCACAGGCCAACTTAACTCAATGGAGTCCATCCCATTTTTCTTCTTAAACATGGAGTACATCCCATTTCTCCTCCCAAACATCATACATATACAATGTATTAAATACAGTCATATTCAATGACAATCAATAAGAGATTAGTTTCAATATACATAATCCTCATGCCATTTCTACAACAATCATAACTATCCTTCACCGATAGCCTAAAATACATATTTTTAAACAGATATACAATCTTCTCAACAGATAAACTATTCAAATTTCCATAGGTAGGAGATGATACACATCCAACTTCACTATTTATATAAATATTCATCTAATTTCATATTCCTATTTCCAATTTCGTTATTTATGCAAAATAATTACTTGAACATTTTAGGGCAAGACTCTCATTTTCTCCAATCTCATCCCAATCACTAAAAATCAACCATTTTAACATAACCCAAGGTCATATCCATCCCCATAACCATTTCTAAGACATCCATTATGAAACCCCTCTTTAGAATTGAAACCCCAAACCCTAGTTTGCTAAAATTACTTCAAAACACAATGTTTTTCACACATCAAGAAAATGACCAAGTTAAAACTCATAGGGAGTGTAGAGAGTTCTTACCTCAAGCTTAGATGACCAAAGAAACAATGTAAGAACTTCAAAGATGCCGAAACCAACTTCTAATTGGATCAAAACGGAGCTCCTGAGACACTCTACCTTTTTAACAAAGGCATGCGGGTAAAGGAACCCAGGAATCTAGGTGAAAATGTAGAGAGAAAGTGAATTTTAGAGAGAGAGAAAGAGAGTCCTGATCTAGGGTTTTGGTGGAAAAAGATGTGAAAAAGTGAAGTAAAATCAGGCTGCTGCGAACTAATATATGCACAATCCGCTTGAGTGCAAGAGTTGATGCTAAAGCGTTAAACACAATAAGTTGTTCCGCTCAAGCGCAAGAAATGTTCGCTCGAGTGTAGAATACACACTTCCAATAGTTTTGCAGACAGAAGAACATCGCTCAAGCGCACACCCGCTCGAGCGTAAAAAATGCCGCTTGAGTGTAGAATGCACTCTCCTAGTATTTCTACAGACCTGCAAAAGTACTAAGAGTTTGCAAAAGCGCAAGAAGTGTCGCTTGAGCGGAAGAGCAAAATTCTAGGCAACAAGAATTGGGAAAACGAACAACCAACCTGTTCCAAACACAACCATAACAATCCCAAAGCCAAGTTTAAGGGAAAAGAAGATAAGCAAGACATACTCAACAATACAAAGCCAAGAAACCCATATCCAGATTACAACAAGGGTCAGGTCAAAACCGAAATCACTATAACCTCTTCCCCTTAAAGAATTTCGTCCCCAAAATTTCAAACCAAGTTTTACAGTTATGTTTAAACCAAACACAATAATGACAGATAACCAATTCCAATACCATGACTCATCTCCCGGTCATCCATTTTCATCAACTTGATACACAAGTCCAAATATTAAAGAAAAATCCACATTTTCCAAAACATTTGCAATGCTTATATCAAATTCATGTTTCCAAAACATACACAATATATACAATGTTCTCATACATTCAAAACATATATAATGTTTTCATATTTTATTAACATAACAAAATTCCATTACATATTCAAACATCAATAAATAAGTCCTTATATTTTTCACGAACTTCCAACTCGCGTTCCCAAGTTGCTTCATCGACCCCGTGATATTTACACAATACTTTTATCAAGGGAATCGTCTTGCCTTGCAAGACTTGTTCCCGGGTATCCAAGACTCTCATCGGTTTCTCCTCATATGAGGCATCCTCATCTACCTCTAAGTTGGTCCAATCCAACACATACTGTGAAAACCCATATTTAATTATTCTTAAAAGAAAATTAATTAATTAATTAATTAATTAATTTTATTTAGAATCTACCTAAAATATATAATAGTGTAAAAATTAGTTTTAAATTAACCAAATTCAATCACTGACAAAGACCTTATTAAGAATAATAATTTTGTGGGTATTCAATATTTATTGTTTATAAATTATTTTAATTAGGATTTAACATGATAATTATTCTTACTAAAATACCTTAGTTAAAAATCTTAGTGTATCAATTTTGAGAAACCCATGCAAATACACACACCAAAATATATATATATATATCTATAATAAAAAAAATAAAAAATAAAAAATAAAATAAAATAAAAATATAATAATTCAGATTTCGACAGAGATTTGGTGGTGGCAAATAAACAACACTTGGATTGCATGCAAATGTATTCATTATATGCATTGGAATTGTGAGATACGATTAGACCACATAGAATTATTACGAGAGAGAGAGAGAGAGAGAGAGCCTCAGAGAAGGTTCTATAAATCCATACACTTAGTCTTCATACACAGAGGGTTCATATTTTCAAGGCTGAGCATAATCTTATTGTTGGAACAACCTTCTGTGTAAATAAAATAAACTGAAAATAATTCAACCAAAATAAAATAAACTTACAGAAATTATTTTGTTGAACCGAATCAATAATTAAAGACCAAGTCAAGTGTGTGACACTCTGACCTTAAGACAGATTTGCCCCGCTACGGTGCTTACAGTTGAGTGGCGTCTATCTCGCAGGATACAATGATCTTCACAAACTTGTAGTAGCACTCCACACAAATTTGTACGGCGAACTAAAACTTTGTGTTCTTATACTCTCTTTATTTTAATTCTAAAACTAGAATGTAGAGAAATGCAAACAAAAATAGTTTGGACAGCAAATAGAAAGTTGGAGACTGAATTTTTCGGATCCCAACACTGCTGGAATGAATTGTATTTATAGGCAAACAAAATGATCCGAATAGGTACAAAACATGTAATGAACAGGTGTAGTATGGACTGAACAGGTGCACCACTAATTCAAACATTTGATTTGACCGTTCCAACTTGGAACATATTTTCCAAATTAATTGAAAATAGTACCGTTGGAGCCGTTGGTGGAATAGTCAAACCTGATGGAACTTAATTTATTTAAACTATTGAAATATATATATATATATATAATAGTTTAATATATATATATATAACTATTTGAATATTTTAATCATTTTTAGGAAACCACTTAAGGAAACCAAAAAATAAATTTAGAATTAAATTAAATTTCAACAATAATTTTTATTGAAAAAATTCAAATGAATTTTATCTAAAAAATTAATGTTAGACTCGAAAACGATGTCAACTTCCCATTCACTCATAAATGGTTTTGACTTTCCATCTTCATCGTGTGACTTGTCACGCGGCAAGGAACACTTCACCTCTTCGGACCCGCCCCAAAATATGTTCGGGGCCCACTCAATTTTGGGCTAAAAAATTTGCCTATATTAAACCATTTTTTCCAACAATCCCCCACATGAATGGAATTTGACGAAGAGAAAATGCAACAACATGATCTAAATACAGAGAGTACATAAATTGGAAATATTCTGCAAAGGATAGGTAGCTTTTGGCTTTGAACCTTCCCTTGTGAGACATTATCGGATTTTCTAGCTAACTAGTGAACATGATGTCTTGAACTGTTCAGCCGTTTGTGTAAACCAAGACAATAGAACTCACACAGTGTATCCCTAGATACAGTTTAGTTCTCACTATTGTGTTCATTTTGGCCCTGAACAACCTGGTCTTTCATGAGTGCTCTAAAGACTTGTAGCCCTTCACAAATCTTATAGAACCGGCCCAGTTCATACCCACATAGGTGATTCTTATGAAGAGTATCCTTCCATACTCTACTAGGTATGCCTAGATATAAGAATCATTAAAATTTTACTTAACCTCAAACGCTGCAGACATCACTATTTCATCAAAGAAATGGGTAGGAGTTAGACTCCCCAGTGATCCTTCTGAGTCATTCACAACTCGGTTGTCCCTTTGAACCTAAATCTTGGGATCTCCAGTCAACTAGGTTGGGTTGCCGTTGTGGTAACTCTTATTTAATAGGCTTAAGTCCCATTCCCCTCGATGAATTCTCAACTAACTCTCTTGCTAACCCTTTGGTTAGTGGATCCGCTATGTTGTCTTTAGACTTAACATATTCTATGGAAATAATTCCATTAGAGAGTAGTTGTCTCACGGTGTTATGTCGACGACGAATGTGTCGTGACTTACCGTTATACATATGACTCTGTACTCTAGCCATAGCTGATTGACTATCACAATGTATGCATATAGCAGGCACCGGTTTTGGCCATATTGGAATGTCTTCAAGGAAGTGGCGAAGCCATTCTGCCTCTTTCCCTGCTTTGTCTAAAGCTAGGAATTCTGATTCCATAGTAGACCTAGCAATACAAGTCTGTTTGGAAGATTTCCAAGATACAGCCGCCCCACCAAGAGTAAAGACATACCCACTAGTAGACTTCGAGTATCTAGTATCCGATATCCAATTTGCATCACAGTAACCTTCAAGTACTGCTGGATATCTAATATAATTCAGCCCAATGTTACGAGTAAATCGGAGATATCTAAGAACCCTTATAATTGCTTTCCAGTGTTCTACTCCCGGATTACTCGTATATCTACTTAATTTACTTACTGCATAAGCTATATCTGGGTGAGTGCAGTTCATCAAGTACATTAAGTTTCCAATAATTTGGACATACTCTAATTGAGAAATACTTTCCTGTACATTCTTAGAAAGATACAAATTAACATTTACAGGAGTTCTAGCAAGATGATCATCATCTTTGCTGAATTTGTCAAGTATTTTCTCAATGTAATGAGATTGTGACAAAGCATATCCTTCTGATATTTTGGTAATTTTCATACCAAGAATTACATCAGCAATGCCCATGTCTTTCATGTCAAAATGTTTATTCAACATTTTCTTGGTAGTTTTAATCATATCATTATTACTACCAATGATGAGCATATCATCTACATAAAGACATACAATGACATAACCTTTGTCTGTGTTTTTAATATAAACACATTTGTCACGCTCATTAATTTTAAATCCATTTGACATCATTGCCTTGTCAAATTTCTGATGCCATTGCTTTGGCGCTTGTTTTAAACTATATAATGATTTAACCAATTTACACACTTTCTTTTCTTTTCCTGGAACAGAAAACCCTTCTAGTTGTTCCATGCAAATTTCTTCATTTAACTCACCATTTAAGAAAGCGGTTTTCACATCCATTTGATGAATTTCTAGATTGTATAGAGATGCAATGGCAATTAGCATTCTAATGGATGTTATTATAGTAACCGGTGAGTATGTGTCAAAGTAATCAAGACCTTCTTTTTGTCTAAAACCTTTGACCACAAGTCTTGCCTTGTATTTGTCAATTGATCCATCTGCTTTCATTTTCCTTTTGAAAATCCACTTATACCCAAGAGGTTTACAACCTGGTGGCAAATCCATCAATTCCCAAGTGTGATTTTGCAAGATAGATTCAACTTCACTATTGACAGCTTCTTTCCATAAAGGAGCTTCAGGACTGGACATAGCCTCTTTAAAAGTTAAAGGCTCATTTTCTAACAAAAATGTTAGGAAATCTGGACCAAAAGATTTTGAGGTTCTAGCACGTTTACTGCACCTAGGTTCCTCTTCCTCTTTTTGATCTAACTCTTGTTCTTGATCATTACTAGTAAAAGCATCAAAAGATCTCTTATTATTACTAGTCTCTTGTCCAATCTTATTTGGAAATACATGTTCAAAAAATGATGCATTCTGAGATTCAATAATAGTATTTACATGCATTTCGGAATGTTCTGATTTATGAATCAATAACCGATATGCACTACTATTCTTGGCATAACCAATGAAAATGCAATCAATGGTCTTCGGACCTATCTTAGTCTTTTTAGGACTAGGAATAGCCACTTTAACTAAACACCCCCACACTTTTAAGTATTTGTAGGATGGTACTCTTTCATGCCACAATTCATGAGGTGTTTGATTCACTTTCTTTCGGGATACTTTATTAAGCATACAATTAGCAGAAAGTATTGTTTTCCCCCACAAGTTCTGAGGTAATCCAGAACTTATTAACATGGCATTCATCATTTCTTTTAAAGTCCTATTTTCCCTTTCAGCAATTCCATTTTGCTGAGGTGAGTAAGGAGCGGTGGTTTGATGAATTATTCCATGTTCTTTACAAAATTCACCAAAAGGTGATTCATATTCACCACCTCTATCACTTCTAAGTTTCTTGATTTTCTTACCAAGTTGATTTTCAACTTCATTCTTATATTAAATGAAAGTTTCCAAAACTTCATCCTTGGTTCGAATTAAATAAACACAACTATATCTAGTATAGTCATCTATAAAAGTGATAAAATATTTTTTTCCACCTCTAGTTTGAATTAATTTAAAATCACAAATGTCACTATGAATTAATTCAAGTGGTTCCGTACTTCTTTCAATTGAATGAAAAGGAGCTTTAGATAATTTTGCCTTAACGCAAATTTCACATTTATGATTTGAATCAATGTCAAATTTAGGTAAACATTTCATATTAATTAATCTACGTAAAGATCCATAATTAACATGTCCTAGTCTACCATGCCATAAATTTGAAGACTCAAGCAAGTAAGAAGAAGATGTATTATTATTAATAACTGAGGGTACAACAGTCATTTCATTCATCTTGAAAAAGCCATCAGACATGTAACCTTTTCCTACATACATCCCGCTTTTGGTAAGTACAAACTTGTCACTTTCAAAAACTAGCCTAAACCCATTCTTACTCAACAAAGATCCGGAAACTAAATTCTTGTGAATGTCCGGTACATGCAGCACATTGTTGAAAGTGAGTTCCTTTCCTGATGTCATCTTTAGAACAATCTTTCCTTGTCCTTCAACTTTGGAAGTTGAAGAGTTGCCCATAAAAAGTTGTTCACCGTTGTCCACTGTAAAATAAGATGTGAACATCTTTTTGTCGGCACAGATATGGCGAGTAGCACCAGTATCCACCCATCATTCTTTAGGATTTCCGACAAGATTTGCCTCGGAAACAACTGCAGAAAGATTTATGACATCTACACCATTGGAAATTTCATACATTTCGGTCATTTTGGCTTTAGCAACCTTCTTACTTGATTTTCCTTTGCCTTTAAGTTTGTAACGGCAATCTTTGGCCCGATGTCCCTCTTTGTCACAGATGTAACATTTGCCATTAAAGTTATACTTCTTAGTTTTCCCTCCTTCAGATAGCATTCTCTTCTGCCATCGTTTAAAAACAGCTCCTAAGAACTTCTCTAGTTTTCCATCATGATTCACTGGCACAGTTCCAACATAAGGAGAGGTTGGCGTAATGGCAATCACCATACCAGTACTGGTTTGAACATAAGTTTGACCAGTTTTAGTAGGCATAAATTCTAAATTATAATTAAAATTTTATACTACACAAAAAATTTAAACCAAAAAACACAGAATTTTAAATTCTGTAAAAATAAAAGAAACAAGAATTGTAACTTTTATTTCCAATTAATCTGAAAATAAAATAAAATTTATTTAAACAAATTAAACCAAAACTACAGAAATAAATTTTGTTAAAATAAAAGAAACAAAACAAAATGTAACTTTTATTTTGAATTAATTTAGAAATAAAATAAAATAAAATTTTATTTAACCAAATTAATTCCACACAGAAAACTAATCCAAATTCACAGAATTAAATTCTGTAAAAATAAAAGAAACAAGAATGTAACTTTTATTTTCCAATTAATTTGGAAATAAAATAAAATTTTATTCAACCAAATTAATTCCACTCAGAAAATTAAATTCTGTAAAATAAAAGAAATCAGAAAATAACTTTTATTTTTCAATTAATTTGGAAATAAAATAAAATTTTATTTATCCAAATTAATTCCACACAGAAAATTAAATTCTGTAAAATAAAAGAAATAAGAAGATAACTTTTATTTTTCAATTAATTTGGAAATAAAATAAAATTTTATTTAACCAAATTAATTCCACACAGAAAATTAAATTCTGCAACACTTCAATAATTAAAATATTTGAAACAAAATTTTAATTAATGAAAACTCAGAAAATAATTTCTAACAATCAAAATTAATTTTCTGACAAAATTCCACAAAAATATATTCTGAATTGTTAATGACACCAGTATCGTACTACTAGTTGTCAAAGAAAATAGACAGTATATTACTACTATCTGTCAAATAGCATATAATCACTATTTGTTTTTCCAACCAGAATATTATTTTGTAAATCCATAGAAAATAATTTTTTTCCGAAATTATTTACGAAGAATGAAAAAGGGAAACAAACGAAAAATTCTGTAAACAGAATAATTCGAATTTGTCTTAAGATTGTTGGAACAATCTTCTGTGTAAATAAAATAAACTGAAAATAATTCAAACAAAATAAAATAAACTTAAAGAAATTATTTTGTTGAACCGAATCAATAATTAAAGACCAAGTCGAGTGTGTGACACTCTGTCCTTAAGACAAATTTGCCCCGCTACGATGCTTACTGTTGAGTGGCGTCTATCTCCTAGGATACAATGATCTTCACAAACTTGTAGTAGCACTCCACACAAATTTGTACGGCGAACTAAAACTGTGTTCTTATACTCTCTTTATTTTAATTCTAAAACTAGAATGTAGAGAAATGCAAACAAAAATAGTTTGGACAGCAAATAGAAAGTTGGAGACTGAATTTTTCGAATCCCAACACTGCTGGAATGAATTGTATTTATAGGCAAACAAAATGATCCGAACAGGTACAAAACATGTAATGAACAGGTGTAGTATGGACTGAACAGGTGCATCACTAATTCAAACATTTGATTTGACCGTTCCAACTTGGAACATATTTTCCAAATTAATTGAAAATAGTACCGTTGGTGTCGTTGGTGGAATAGTCAAACCTGATGGAACTTAATTTATTTAAACTATTGAAATATATATGTATATTAAACTATTTAAATATATATATTATATAACTATTTGAATAGTTTAATCATTTTTAGAAAACCACTTAAGGAAGCCAAAAAATAAATATAGAATTAAATTAAATTTTCACAATAATTTTTATTGAAAAAATTCAAATGAATTTTATCTAAAAAATTAATGTTAGACTCGAAAACGATGTCAACTTCCATTCACTCATAAATGGTTTTGACGTTCCGTCTTCACCGTGTGACTTGCCATGCGGCAAGGAACACTTCACCTCTTCGGACCCGCCCTAAAATACGTTCAGGGCCCACTCAATTTTGGGCTAAAAAATATGCCTATATTAAACCATTTTTTCCAACACTTATATGTATACAAAAAGAAGGCTTGGCTTAGTATATATATGCATGTCTGCTCCTTTGGATGGGTAAGGAGAAACTAAGGAAAAAGAATTCAGCAGAAGGAGAAGAAGAGAGAAAGGTTTAGGAAGCAAATTTTTTCTATCATTTCATCACCCATTTCAATCCTACTATTAAGTAAGAAAACCCTCTCAACCCTCTCATTTCTTTTTATGAATGAAGTTTTTAGATTATGTTCATGTGATTAAAATGACTACTCATGGATAGAAATTATATATATATGTGTAGGAATTTTGTGATGTGTATATCAAATCTTGAAGATATTGATAGTCTTAAAATCATCTTATTATTGTAAAAATAAGCTTGCATGTGTAGTTTATACCTTTAAAGAGAAGATTGAAAATAATCTGTTTGTCCTTGAATCTGCCAGAATGTTTGCACGAATTTTTAAACAATTTTATACTCAAGATTTTCAGATTATTTATCTACAAAGTTATTGAGAATGATGTCTAATTCATCCAGGAATTTTGGCAACAATTTTTGAGCTTTCTACGAATTTATACAAATTTTTAACTAAATCTAAAACTGTGAGACAGATTTTACTATGTATTTGAAAATTAATTAAAAATTCTATACTAAGCCAAATCTGGTAATTTCTAATTAAAAGATGAAATTTGAGAAGTCTAGTTTCATAATAAATTTTTAGATTATGGATTTGATCTATAAATTTAAGCATGGAATTAATGTAAGGAAATGTAACAAATCTGTGTCATAAAAATTGCTGGAAATTTTATAGGAATATTTACATTGTCTTTTTTTGAAATTCTTTCTGAAAAATGACCTAAACATCTCTATTGAGTATTCTGTTCAATTGCACGAATTTTAGGATTGTGTAAATAATTTATTTATAATTTTTAATACCTAAGTTACAATCTGGAATTTTCTGGACAGGACAAAATCATCACTTCTGTAGAGACCCTAATTTTTGGTAATTACACTTGATACCCTAAGCCTTAGGTTAATTACATTTTAATCCCAAAATTTTACAAAATGGTCCAAGAAAAAATAATTTTTCTGTATGTTATTTTGTATTATAATTAAATCATAGAATGCCATTTTTATATTTGGAAATACCCTAACACTTGGCTTTTATTTATGTACCTCCTAGTTTCTAAATTAATTCATCAATTTTATTTTTAGCCTAATTGAATATTTATTAGTTCTTTGAATATTTATTATTTTCTTTGAACCTTTATTATTTAATTGAGAAAATAAATATCTTTAAATAAATATCTTTAAATAAATATCTACACACATCTTTAAATAAATAGTTTTATTATCTATTTTAATACTTATTTGAGCAATGGAAAAATATCTAGATTTTTATGCTTTTTCTTAGTCATTAAGCTAGCCTTATTTCATGGCTTATAAATTGAGAACTTTGTCTCAATTTTCACCCCACATTTTCAACAGTCTAGGGAGAGGGTGAGAGGGTGAAAGTGTGATCAAAGGAAGTAAAGAAGAAGAAAAAAAAAGGGTGACTCTCAAAAAGGTAAGAACATACCCCTCCTTTGTCTTCTCCAATTCTTTCACCATCTCCTTCTATTGTCTAATATGCCTCTTGTGTTGAAAATTAATGGTAAATAGGGTTTTTGGTGTATATTGAAGTGTGGGTATGATCAATTGCCATTGTCTTACAAATTTGTGAAATTAGGCACTGCTGCAACTTCCCTAATTTAAAATAAATATCAAATCTATTTAATTCTCAAATATGAATTTATGGTAGGATATTTGGTGTGTTTAGAGCTTGTGAAAATTTTATTAGCTCCTAACTGCTTGTTTTAGGGGCGTGGATAAATTGTTGAAAAATCGAGTCCTGAATATTTGAAAAACAGTCCACTTTTAGCAATTTTATAAAATTCTAGAAAAATCACCTCATGTTGGTTCTTCTATCAAAATTTAGAAATCTGAGTCCTCTTTCCAACAGATTTTATTTGAGTGAAAACCATCAGGTAGATTGAGAGAAAAGTTAGTTTCCCCAAAGGGTGACAAATCTGGACAGGTTTTCGAATATAGTTTGTAGATGAAATTGTGGAGGTGCTGTGCAACTTCTGAAAATTGGAACTGAAACTAGACAGATTGAATATTGTTTCTGTACAATTTCAGCCCGTAATTTGACCTATAAGTATTTTTACCAAAGCGTTCTTGTTAGCCCTGCAGAACCGAACAGTGCTGGGAATGGTGTTTTGTTGTGTTGTTTGTCTCTAAGTATTTTAAAGCATGCCTAATGTTATTTTCTTGCCTTACCATACCTATGTATGATTATCATGGGCTACATTTCATTTCTTATGTTTGTCTCATGCTCTTTTATATTACCGAATTACCGAATGTGACTAGCTTGCATGGCAAAAGATCTAATAAATGGGAAATGGAAAGGGGTTGGTAGTGGGTGACGTTCACCCCTATGCTTCAGAATGATTTATGTATTGAACATGTGAATGGAATTAAAATCAAATGAGTTAAGTCTTGCGCAAGCGGTCTAAACGAGCCCCTAGGTTGACATGGATGTATTCAGACTTTATGCGGTGGTTTCAGGGTGTAAGCGAGCCCTTTGGTATGATATGTGCAGGGCGTAAGCGAGCCCTTTGGTATGATATGTGCAGGGTGTAAGCGAGCCCTAGGCACGATTTGGTATGGTATGTGCAGGGTGTAAGCGAGCCCTAGGCACAATTTGGGTGTAAGCGAGCCCACTTGTTTGGCCGTCCCTTTTGAGGTCCATCAATGTCACTAACCGGTAAATAACCAGGAGATGGGCATAGGTGGTAAGGTCTGCAAAGCAGCAAAAGGGAGAGTCTGAGTAATCCGGTGTTCAGCCTTGTGGTTGGGTAGAAGGATCTCTTTGGGGGATCCTAGATGTCTAGGCAAACTCCTAATTCATAGAACGTTGTTGTAATTTTGCATGTTATGTTACCCAATTTGTCCTATGTATGGTTGATTGGTTGAGAGAAGATATGGGGATGTGTGTGTTTTTACTGGGCATTCCAAGCTCATGGCGTGTCACTCCAGGTGGTGAAGCAGTTATAATGGTGAAAGTTATTGCGAAGGCAAATACGATGAAGTGTTGGAGCGGTGGTTCATTTGAATACTTAGACTAGTTGTTTTTGTTTTTAATGTTTTGTAATCCTGTAATGGAAAATAAACGAATGATCCGTGATACTAACTCTGGTTATATATGCATGTTAAGATGTTTTGGTTATCTATCCTATTTGTGTGGTAATATTGTACTTATTTAACGGCCTGGAAGTTGGGGCGCTACAACTTCAATATTGTGTTGGTCTAAACCATCAACTATTATAAATTAGTAATCCATGTATGGGTGTGTTGTGATTTATTTAATATTGTGCTAGTCTAATTTTGTAAATCAAAAATTTGTGCATGTGTGTGATTATGGTTTATTTCTTGTATCTAAGTTATTATGTTCATACTATGGTTTAAATTAATTGTCTATTAAATTTTGTATATTGCATTATTATTGTGTGACATGTATAATGTTTTATGTTGGGAGTTTTTTTTTTTTTTTTTTTGAGTTGGTATAACATTATTGGTGATTGAGATTTGAATAATTTGTGTTAACCAAAATGATTAATGGTATATAAAGTTACTGATAGAGGGTTAATACCGGGTATTCAGGGTGGGCCCTGGTTTTTAATAATTTTTAAGTAAATTGTGTCGCGAAACCCTAAGATGGCACGGGGCTTATTTGAACCCATATCGGTATTTGATTTTGGAATAAGGGTGGATGTGCGGGTGGTACGCAGGGAAGTTACGTACCTCTGGCAGACTGTTCCCTTGGGGTAGACCACGGATGTCACGGCTTGGGTATATAACTCCGGGCGTGGGCATCTTTGGTAGTTCTTGAATATTTGACCAAGGGGGGGTTTTCAAATTAATCGTGGCCATGACTTAGTGGTTGGTAAGTTAAACCTCTTTCGTGAGATTTCAGGGTCACCTAATTTATTAAAATTATTTGAATAATTTTAATGGTTGTAATTTATGTTTACAATTATATTATTATCTCGTGTTTATAATCTCATTATTTTCTCTAAAAAAGAATAGTAGGTTAGTTATTTTTTCTTACTGTGCTGCAAAACTCATGGCATATATTTTGTTGCCCTGGCGTTTCATGCCAGATTATGTCGAAGAAGGGACTGAGGCTGAATTTGGAGCTGTTGCTAATATCGAACCTTGGCTAACTTAGAGTCAAGATTTTATCCAAATAAAATTCTATTATCTCTTGTATTAGTATTTAACAATGTTGTGACGTTATATGTGAACTTGTAATTTTATTTTGTTGTTGGACTTTGACTATGTAAGAGTTTAAAATTCCCTAATTAGTAGTTAAAATTTTATCTAGCAAGTTAGTTTTATTTAATTTTTATGATGTTCCAAAAAAAAAAAATTGGGGCGTCACACATACGATGGATCCGACTCATACTTTCGAAGCATACTAATATGAAACATATCATGTACCCCGGAAAGCTGTGGCAGCAAGGCTAAACGGTAAGCTATTTCTCCAATCCTCTCAAGGATTTTAAAAGGCCCGATGAATCGAGGGGACAACTTCTCACTCTTTCCAAACCTTATCAAACCCCTCTTAGGTGATATCTTTAAAAAGATATGATCTCCCACCTCAAAAGACAAGGGTCTCCTCCTACGGTTGACATAACTCTTCTGGCGACTCTAGGCTGTAGCCAAACTCTTACGGATAAGTACAACTTTTTCCGTCGTTTCTCGGACCAACTCTGGACCCAATATTGGTGCATCACCCACCTCAGCCCAACACACAGAGGATCTACACGGTCGGCCATACAAGGCCTCAAACGATGCCATACCAATACTCGACTGGAAGCTATTGTTATAGGCAAACTCCACTAAGGGCAAGTGCCTCTCCCACGAACTCTTGAAGTCAAGGACATAACCCCGAAGCATATCCTCAAGGATCTGAATCGTACGCTTGGACTACTCATCAGTCTGAGGATGATACGCGGTGCTAAAAGTCAATTTAGTGCCCAAGGCACTCTGGAGGCTCTTCCACAACCGAGCCATAAAATGCGGATCTCTATCCAATACAATTGTCACTGGGACCCCGTGCAACCTGTGGACACCCCATTTTTGACGGCCCTTCAAGACTTGGATATTCTTGCAGGTACATCCGATAACGAGTCTAATTGCTCACCGAGCGCTTGAAGTCCTCAGCGGAACGCCATAGGTTTGAGCCTTTCAAACCCTACATCCATTTTGTCTCATTTTTGGACCATGTCTTGGTCATTCCCTCCTGCAGTCTCTGGTGACCTGTCGGCTCTCTATGAAGGCTGCCAACCAGGGCTTCTGGTCTGCCGACCATCAATGATACCTTGCCGGCCATCACTGATGCCGGCCGGCCACCAGTGTTTTCTGTAGATATTTTGTGCTAGTTGTGCCAACTGTTTGCATAGATGCTTGCATCTGTCCACACGTGGAGGGCTGGATCTCCTTGTATAGAATTTATGTTTTCTATATATAGGGAGTCCCTCTCTCATGTTTTGAGGTTGAAAGATTTAAAACTCAAAATTTTCTCTCTCTAGATATCTCTCTCTTTCTTGTATTTCTCTACACTTTTGCCTACTTACACTACACTCTTGCCTTGACTTTCTTAACAAAACTTGATCACCTTTGAGCTGAGGTTCTTTGAGGCCCTCTTGGAGCTCTACAAGTTGGTTTTGACTTGAATTGTTGCCTAGAATCACTCTTCTCTTCAAGAGGTATAATATTTGCTTTGTTTGCTTACTTTGCATACTTATTTTCTTACTTTTTTTTTATACTGTCTTTGGGCTATAAAAAATCTATCAAAATGGGCTAAAATTTGTGGTTTACAGCCATTTTAAGGTGGGGGTGGTTCACCCTTCTTTGTACCTTGTTTGTAAGGCTTCTCCACTTGTGTTTCCCATATTTAAACCACCTTTTTTTTTTGGCCTTTAACCACTGAATTTCAAAGTATTTTCAGTGCAAAAAACATATTTTGAAGTCCAAAATTGGAGGGGTTAGTCTCCCCTCCTTGTGTCATGTTTACTAGCCTAGTTAACTCCATGTGTTGGCATGTTTTTTTTAGCTTTTTGTAACTATATTTCAACATGTTTTTGCCTTTGTTTTAGACTAATTTAGCATTGTTTTTGGCTGTTTGGGTCAATGGAATTTTGTTTTGCATGGTTGTAGTGTAAAGGTCCTCACAAGGGTGGTGTTTTAGGCCATTAGACACCTCTTGTTTGAGTTAGTTGCATGCTTGGTGTTGTTTTGCACTTCATTTCAGCACTAATCACCTTTGTAATCTCCCTCCTTTCTTGGTTTTTCTTTTTGCTTTGAAAGTTATTTCAAGTTATTTGTTTGCCTAAGTATGGAATTGAGGTTTCATACTTAATAGTTTAATCCCTTTGCGGGTTCATTACCAATGGTATGAGACTTCTTTCATACCCAAAGCAACTTGTGTTTTGAGCCTTCTTTCCATTAGAGGACTCTAACTCACCTTTTGGACTTAATTGGATTAAGGAATAGTTGGAAAGTTAAAATGAGTAACTAATAACTTAGGAATAAAATTGAGCAAGATAATAACTTGTGTGTTGTGTGTTCAATCGGACGTTAATTGAACACAAGGAAAATTAAGACATTTCATACTCAAAGTGATGAAATGTCTCAAGTTTCTTAGGTCCCCATTGCCTTTGATCATGTATGATAGGGTGATGGTTCTTGAGTGTCATGTTTTGCATTCATTAAGCTTGCACACCTTGGATCACAAGCCATCATGCAACGAAATTGCTTAGATTGGTGGTTTGTAGCTTAAGTTCACAACTCCTTGGATTTATTCATGAAAAGAAGAGGTGAATTGTGCAGACAATCCTTGGAAAAACCCTCTTTTTGCTCTGTTTGTACTCTGTTGCAGCATGGTGATCCAGTGCATCAGTGGTCGGCAGGCCACCATGGCAGACAGTGCACTATTGATGGCCGACAGCATTCATCCATGGCTGGCGGGCCACTAATGTAAACTTCAGCAGAATGTTGGTAAGGTGGAGTAGAATGGTTATGGAAATGTTCAACTCTACAAATAGAGGCTTTTGAGAGCAAAACAGAGGTTTTTTGGGGCGGAAACCGAGCATATATATCTTCCATTTCCCGAGGTGGAGTAGTGGCAACGTAGTTAAATATCTTAATTGTTTAGTTCACTTACATTTGTGTTGTAGCTTAATTAGTTAGTTTACTAGTTAATTCATTCAAGTGTTGTAATAATTAGTTAATTAGTTTAGCTTTTATTCCATTTGGTTTGTAATAATTAGCTTAGATTAGCTCAATTAGCTTAGCCTTAATTAGTTGCTAGTTAGTTAGTTTTATTCATTCGGACTCTCTTTCGTAAGAGCAAAATGTAATAATGTGTATGTCTTCCAATCCCACATCTTTCTCCCTTTTACTTAACCGCTTTTGATGGTTAGATTAGGGTCACGTTTCAATTAGCATGCCTTATGCTTGCATACATTCATCTTGTCTCGCATGCACCGAGGCTCGGTGCATCATTCAAACTGCATTGTTATTTCAATACCTTCTTTGAATACGTGTTAACCGCATGTTATCAAATCGATTCATATGCCATATTAGTAGCCGAGCCTATTAATTGTATCTTCGCATGTGTTGTATTAGACATTTAGCATAGTTAGGAATCATGCATTTTTTTTTCTAACTTTGTCTTCTTTTGGCTTGGAGTACTAGGTGAGTTTTTAATGCTTTAGCATACTTGCATGAATGTGAATGTTGCCATGACTAACATGCTCACTATGAGGCTAAATGCTTATTTGATAAACTGCTTGAATACCTGTGGATGAAGGCTTGTTGTTTGAATTGGAACGATGCAACAAATGTGCATTTTAAGCCCACTATATCTAGTGGCAAATCAGCTTTAAGCCCATTTTGTTGAGTGGCAAATCCGCAAACTTTAAGCCCACTTGAGGTGGCAAATTCAAACCCTTTTCGCAAAACAAACATGAATTGAATTGTTCCAAGTCTTGCAATTTTAGTCTATACTTGCTTGTGCACATCACATAATAAAGCTAGTTTAATAACCAGAACAAGAATACATAATGTACATAAAAATCATATCATGATTAGTAGAGGCCGATCTTTGATCGGGCGAGTGGGGGTGCTCAATTCATGACCTTCCCCTCTCGTATCCAAGTTTCTGAGCTAAGGCAACTTTGGTGATGACGGACATGTGGCCTTTGGCACGAGTCATGGGTTTCTTAAATTTCTCCAAAAATAAAATATTTAGGTGGCGACTCTGTATCTGGCAAAGCAATCCAATTTTGCTACTTTTGATTCAAAATCAATCTTCCAAAACGATTTGCTGGATTTGGACTCTTTGGTGTTTATCAGTTTCACATTGCACTTGTGAGATTAGATTCAGAATTGCGGGAGTCTGAACTATAGGACTTCTTTTCAAGTTTTCGAAAGGGGGCGCGAAAAAGCCGAGCTATACAACCTCACTATGTCCCTAATGTACAGGTCGTCAAGAAAGTCTACCGAGTGACTTACGCGCATAGGTGTAAAGTGCGCTGACTTAGTTAACCGGTCAATTACCACTCAAATGACATCACTATCCTGTTAAGTCCTCAGAAGGCTCACAATAAAATTCATCATAACATGCTCTCACTTCCACTCGGTTGTAGGCAAGGGTTGCAATAAATCCGCTGGCCCCTGATGTTCGGCCTTCACTTA
Organism: Camellia sinensis; assembly: GCF_055761805.1. Taxonomy (NCBI): domain Eukaryota; kingdom Viridiplantae; phylum Streptophyta; class Magnoliopsida; order Ericales; family Theaceae; genus Camellia; species Camellia sinensis. The sequence goes on from NC_138967.1 coordinate 176,480,433, forward strand.
TTGACAAGTAAGGCATTTTGACACAAACACGACCACATCCTTCTTCATACCTCTCCACCAAAAATGGCGACTAAGATTGTGATACATCTTTGGGCCTCCCGGGTGCATTGTAAGGCGTGAATGGTGAAACACTAGGAGTACTTTCTCTTGGCAAGACACCGGTACGAACAAACGGTCATGGTACCTCACACTCAGGTTGGGATACACATTCAAGCCTCTTTCTACCTTCCTACTGGAGATCTTCTCCCGGAGGGACTCTGCCTCAAGGTGTGAAGCCCCTGAAAAATGTATTTTCTTTAAAAACCCTTACGTTTGAATTATTTCCTTAAAACCCCTTAGTTTCTTAAATTATTTCGAATCTTGCCGATTAGCATTTTTAATTTTTATCATAACAAGAATATCCTAGCCGAATTAGGTTCCTTAGCCTAATTTAATTCTACATAAATAAGGTTCCAATACATGAATTTAATTCCAAACCCTCACTTCTTTTATTAATTTCAAGATTTGCCCCAAACTAGTACATGTACTTTTTATACTATTTTATTTTATTTTATTTTTTTTGATCGGCAAAGAAAAAATTTCATTAAAAACATGAAATTTAATGGTACAAGGAAAAAAGAACGCATTGAGAGAGATTCGAAGAGTAAAACACTCTCCTACTACTGCTACTCACGTCTTTACAACCAACCCCTAAGCCTCACAATTTTATATTTAAAAAGACAAATAAAACAACAAACAAAATCTTGAGCCCCACACCTATAACACTGATACACAACTAGAACCCACGCCAGCCTCTTGTGCCCTACACCTGACCCAAATAGCTCTTAAGCCCCCAAACTCTTGAAAACCCCACGCCTGACCGAACACACCTGTGACTGCCAAGAACCACCTGAGACTGCAAAACCTGCCGGTTTCTCCTTCTTGATTCAACAAATTCCTTGCGCTCGACTGTAACCTCCGCCGGGACTGCTGGTTTCTTCTCTATTGCTACTGCTGCCTCCTCCTAAGCTACTTCTCCCACGGTTTTCCTTTCCCAAACAGCTCCCTCTGATTATCCTCACCAACAAAACAGTACCACCAAATCAATTTGTGGATATATATATATATATATATATTGGGAATATCCCCATAGTACACATATATTGAATATAGTACACATATATTGAATAGAATATTCTCCATGTTCCTTCCCCATGGCTGAATGTAGATATGGCTCAACACACACACACAGACACCTACATTCGGCGTAGAGGAGAGAAAGGAGAGCAAGAGAAAAGTCCTGAGAGAGAGAGAAAGGAAGAGGAGAGCAATCTTGTTCAACTTGGCCTAGCCTAGCAAGTAAGCCACAACACAACCCCCTCTTTTATTCTCTTTTTTCAAATACATGCTCTTAAGGGTTCTAAATATTGTTTTCAGATGTGTTTTAGTGATTTTCTTGTGTTAAAAATGAAAAGAGTTGAGCCATGATTCTACTCTTCTTGTAGTTTCCCTTATTCGGTACAAAACTATCTTTTTCATACCGATCTCTCAAACTTTCCAAAGGCACACCTTCAAGATAAATTTCTGAGTTTAATATATTATTTAGCCTATTTTCATCACACAAAAGAAATGAAAAATTTCCCTTAGTGGATCTCTTTCCTCACAAATCTTCTTGTTTTGAGTATTGTGCATTAAAAATCTATTTTTACAATCAAATTTCAAAAATTCTAGAAAAATGTAGAAAAATCTTCTGGACCTCATTTTTATGCCAAAATATTCCTTAATAAGGAAAAAGAGTGAGCAGTTTGTAAGAAAATTCAATTTTCGTAACAGTCGACGAATCTAGACGGCGCTAGAGTGTGTCTTAAATAACTAAAAATTTAGAAAATTTATCCCATTTCCGAAATATGTTCTGGAAACTAGATTAAATTCTCTTCGAACCATAGGAAGGCTGAGTTTGGGAAAAATCTGAAACAACCCTTTCGATTTTAATCTTTAACGAGTACTAAATCTGAAATTTCTGTTTGGCATTGGTATTTCATGCTATTGTGTTCATGAATATGCTTGTTAATATATATGAATGTTCTTAATATGATATCACACTTGCCATGGTTGTATATCTTATATTTTAGCCCTTCAATGATGTTTACACTTATGCAAGTTTATTCTTGTTACTTGCTTGTACTAACTAACTTAAACATTAATCTAAACAGAAAACTTAATGGGGGTGGCTAATGGGGTCTCAATCACATGAAGTATTATTATAAGATAAATTTATGTCCCAATTGAATTGTTTGGCGGGGCATATTCCCTTTTGAAAGTTACAGTCTTGCGCAAGTAGTTGTTCGGAACCTTTGAACGGAGCGGTTGTATTCGGACCCTAGGTGGTTTGGTGTAAGGAGAGAATGGGCAAGGCACTATTTTACCGTCTCTTTTGAGGCCCCGCGGTTGGCGCTACGCGGTACATAACCGTTGGAAGGCATCCGAGGTAAGGTCTGTAACAAAGCAGCAAAAGAGGGGGCATACCGAATAATTCGCGTCCGATTCTTGTGGTTGGGAGGATGAAGTCTCTTTGGGGGATTTCTAGTTTACTAACATCCAATTTTGTAACCCTTTGCTTGTTTAGTTGAATATCATGCTTCATTACGTGTTGTCATATTTGTGATTGTGTATTGGACAGGGAAAAAGAGATGGGGTGTGTGTGCATTTACTGGGCATTCAAAGCTCACGGCGTTTCGTGCCAGGTGCCGATGAGGAGCTTATAGTTGGAGACGACGAGCCGGAACCCTTCGAAGACATTTGGCTATCTTAGAAAAATTAGAAATATCCCTTTTGATATTTTGTAAGGCTCATATGAAGATTTAAATTTTCTTTTGAGATGTAATGTAATGGAACAAGATTTTGTAATTAAGGATATTCGTGGTTATTATGTACTTTTATTCTAACACTTATATAACCCCTAACGTTGCTTATGAGACCTTGCGTCAATACCTCTTAAGATCTGTCAAAAAGGTAGTGCGCTACGTAAGAAAACTGGACTTAGAAAGGAGGCTAATTTGACTCCTCCGGCGATCTAGGATCTTACTTGGTTGTTGACCATAAGACTCATTAATGACTTTCCCTTGACTACAACCTATAGTGTAGATTTGGGGTGTCACACAAGGTCACCCTTTTGTGCTTCTATTACTCAATTCACAATTGTGGATTGCGCAACTATCGAAAACAAAGCGGTAGACTCAACAAACTCACTAAGATACAAGTCACACTCCCCACTAGCACCCAACATCTACTATTGTCGAATGGCAATACAAGTTACACTGTTAATTGATTTCCTACTCAAGGCATCGGCCACAACGTTTGCCTTTCCTGGGTGATAATGTAACTTAAAGTTATAATCTTCTATGAACTCCACCCACCTCCTCTGCCTCAAATTCAAGTCTTTCTGTGTAAACATATAGTTCAGACTCTTGTGATCAGAAAACACTTCAAATTTCTCACCATACAAATAATGCCTCCAAATCTTTAAGGCAAAGATCACCGCCGCTAACTATAGGTTGCGAGTAGGATAGTTCATCTTATGTGTTTTCAATTGACGCGAGCCATAAGCTACTACATTCCCTTCTTGCATCAAAACACAATCCAAGCGTTCCTATAAGGCATCACAATATACCAAATAGCCCAAACCCCACTCCGGAATAATCAATACCAGAGCAGTGGTAAGTCTAACCTTGAGCTCTTGGAACGAATTCTCACAAGTCTCATTCACAAAAACTTAACTCCCTTCCTTGTCAATCTAATCAATGGTGAGGCTAGCCTAGAGAAATCCTTCACAAACCGACGGTAATACCCAGCCAACCCCGAGAAACTACGGATCTCAAAAGCATTCTTATGTTGTTCCCAATCTTGCACTGCCTCTATCTTGGATGAATCTACAGTCACCCCTTCCCCGGATACCACATGGCTTAAGAACTTAACTCTCACAGCCAGAATTCACACTTCCCAAACTTAGCATACAGTTTGTGGGCTCTAAGTAACTTAAGTACTACCCGCAAGTGTTTCTTGTGCTCTTCCTTAGAGGGTGAATAAATCAAGATGTTGTCCACAAAAACGACCACAAAACGGTCAAGAAATTCACGGAAGGTCTAGTTTGTCAAGTTCATAAATACAGCCGATGCATTGGTCAACCCAAAAGGCATCACTAGGAACTCGTAGTGGCCATACCGCGTACGGAATGCCATTTTCGAGATGTCCTCCTCCCTTACTCTCAACTGGTGATAACCCGATTTCAGGTCTATCTTCAAAAAGCAGCTAAATCCCTTCAACTGATTAAACAAATCATCTATACGAGACATTGAGTACTTGTTCTTGACAGTTACCCGGTTTAACTTCTGGTAATCTATACAAAGTCACAAAGCACCATCTTTCTTCTTGGCAAAAAGAGCTGGTGCTCCCTAAGGTGAAGTACTAGGGCGAATAAAACCCTTATCTAATAATTTCTGGAGTTGAATCTTCAACTCACTCAACTCGGCTGGTGCAAATCTATACGGTGCCATAGAAATCAGTGTCGTGCCAAGCACTAAATCAATAGAGAATTTGATCTCTTGGTGAGGTGGTAAACTGGTAAGATTATCCCGAAAAACATCCGGGTACTCACAAGCTACCCTTGGCAACTTAACTCGGTCTTCATCACACTCAATACTCAAGAAATTGGCAAGAAGGCAACTAAGCTCACTCCGTCAACGCAGATCATATACCGGTGATAAGACACTATCCACCTGGTCCCCCAAAAAGTAAAAGCAATCATCGCTCAGGGTACATACAGTGACCCTCTGCTGGTAACAGTCTATAACAGCCCGATATAAAGACAACTAGTCCATACCAAAATAACATCAAAACTAGACATATCAATCAATACAAATGCAAAAGGAAGTCGGCGATCGGCAACCTCTATGTCATAATCCCGACACCCCTACTTCAATATAATCTCACCACCAGTAGGTGACTCTACACAGAGAGGAGATGCTAACTGAGCCAACTCTAACCCCAAAATTGATGCAAATGCAGACAAAATAAATAAATGGGATGCACCCGTATCAATCAACACATTAGCAACTAAATTGCAGAAAGAGAAGGAACCTCTCACTATCGAAGGTGTTGGTACTAGATCTGGCGCGGTAACAACATACACACGCCCTATTGGCCTCTGATCTACCTGCTCTCCCCTCAGAGCATAGGCTTGTTGCATTGACTGAGCTGAAGAGGCTCCTTGATTGGCTCTTGAGGCCTACGCTGACTAAGTTGGCTGGTGACTCTGTGTCTGTCTCGAACCAAATGCACCGGGTGTACCACCCAACTGTGGGCAAAATATCTTCATGTGTCTCGCTTGCCCACACTGATAACAAGTGAGCGGCTGCCCTCTCCATTGACTTTGGCTCTGAAAATGAACCGAAGACGGTGCAGACCATTGCCCTCCTCCTCTCTACGGGCAAGTCGGAGACTTGTGGCCCAACTGACCACATTTGAAACAAGTAATGTCTCCCTGACCACCTCTCCCAAAACCCGAACTTGGCATTGGAAAGGTGGACCTCGACTGAGCTCCCTGGGATAGCTATGGATTAGAACTCCTCTACCTCTTACTACCCCCCTGTACATCTTGACTCCACCTGGAGCCCCTCATCCTCTCCTCCTCCATCTGCATTACGGTCTCTAGATGAGCCACCGCCTCCACAAGGCGTCCATAATCCCTAATCATCGACCCAGCCACTTTGAATATTAGCCTGGTCCAGAATCTTTTCTCAAACTCTAGACAATGGCGCTACTCATTCGCCACTAACTCTGGTGTAAACCTAGAGAGGCTAGTGAATACGGTTTCAAACTCGACCACTGGTGTGCTCAACTATTTGAGCTGAGAGAACTGATCCCTCAACTTGTCCCTAACAGTGGGAGGCAAGAACTTATCCTGGAAAGTGTCAACGAAAGCCTCCCAAGTCGCTCTATTATGCCCATGCGCGTACTTCCACCATTGACCTACATCTCCCTTCAGTTAGAAGGATGCCAAGGTCACCCTCAAACCCTCATCTTCAATGCCAAGCATCTCAAATGTCTTCATCATCTGCTCTAACCACTCATCTGTTTTTAGTGGCTCCTTGGGATCACTCAAAAACTCATTCGTATTCGATCGAAAAAACTCCTGCTTCAAGAAAGACGACATTGCCTCAGCTACTTGGGCCTGGACTTAATTCTCAGCCTTGAGAATGTCCATGGATTCCCTCAATGCTCCAGCCATTTCGCGGGCTAAGGCGTCCATGGCCTGTTGACCAACCGGTTTAGCTACATTGGCCTGACCAACACGCTCCTCCTCTGCTGGAATATCATCCGGTATCGGTATCTCTTGCCGTCTAGGCCTACCATGCCTACCACTACCTCCACGTCCTGACATCCTACTGAAGGTAACAAAAAAGATTAGCACATTTACAAATGTGCTAAAACTAACTCACTCGCATCCTAATGCGGTGGACAACAGTAATTCACTTCACATAAGCACATAGTCACGTAGACACATACGAATTTCATTCTCAGATAATGACTGTCCCGCGGCATTGACAGAGTTTTAATTAGAAACAGCAGTGATCAAGTGCTTTTCTAATAGGACTTCTAGAAACCCATAGACTCAATTAACATCCTAGAAATTAAATCTCATACCCATATAATCACATAAGCATGTTATCATATAAGAACATACTGTTCGTACTTAAGTCTCTAGTAGGTGAGACAAACTCATTGTGGCACTAATCAGTTCCCACATACCCAAGGTATTCAAACCCGGTACGCTCTGATACCAAGCTGTAACGCCTCGAGAATAGTACAATACTTTAACAGTAAAGACTAGTACAAATGACATAACAGAGGATTAGGCTGTCATTAATCAGAGTCCATTTACAAAAGGGGCACATGCGTTCCACATTCATAAGCTCTACCCTGAATCTATAGCATGTGGCACCAAATTAAATGATCAATGAAATAAATTCCTTACGGGCTTACATCTTCCCAAGATAGTTCTTGGTTATAACAAAAATGAGCCTAGCTCAACACCATTCAAAGCCCTTGGCTATACAAAATTGATATAACAAAATAGAAGCTCTTGCTCTCAATCTCTCTTTGCTACTACCTTGATGAAGACATATCACCAGCACCTGAAAATGATTTTTTCCAAATAAGGTGAGTCAAAGCCAACCAGAAACAATTTAGCACAATATATAAATTTTAACAAGGTTATAAATATGACGCACATGGCCAATGCTCAAAGTAAAATCATTTACAACTCTTCTTTCCAAATCTATATTATGCCAAGTATGATATCCCAATCCATTTCATATCAATTAGTTTCATGTCATTTCATATCTCCGCAATTCATGAGTCATATCCACTGTTATCCAGACAACCCAACTGAGATTACAACTCAGTGGTTTTCTTACCATATAACCATTGCACATAAACACTTCAATTTGCCATTTTACAGAAATTTCGCCCGCGGGAATTGGCACCCATGTATACACAATGTTTTCAAAAATTTCACCCTGAACGCACAGACCAACTTAACTCAATGGAGTTCATACCCTTTCTCCTCTCAAACATGGAACACATTCCCTTTATCCTCCCAAATATCATACATATACAATGTATTAAACACAGTCATATTCAATGACAATCAATAAGAAATTAGTTTCAATTTACCTATTCCTCATGCCATTTCTACAACAATCATAGCTATCTTCCACCGATAACCCAAAACAAATATTTCTAAACAGATATACAATATTCTCAACAGATAAACTACTCAAATTTCGATAGGTGGGAGATGATTCACATCCAACTTTACCATTTATATAAATATTCATCTAATTTCACATTCTCATTTTCAATTTAATTATTTATGAAAAATAATTACTTGAATATTTTAGGGCAAAACTCTCATTTTCCCCAATCTCATCCCAATAACCAAAAATCAACCATTTTAACATAACCCAAGGTTATATCCATCTCCATAACTATTTTTAAGACATCCATTATGAAATCCCTGTTTGGAATTAAAACCCCAAACCGTAGGTTTGCTAAAATTACTTCAAAACCCAATGTTTTTCACACATCAAGAAAATGACCGAGTTAAAACTCATAGAGAGTGTAGAGAGTCCTTGCCTCAAGCTTAGATAACCAAAGCAACAATGGAAAAACTTTAAAGACACCGAAACCAATTTCTATTCGGATCAAAACAGTGCTCTTCAGACGCTCTACCTTTTTAACAACGGCACACATGTAGAGGAACCCACGGATCTAGGTGAAAATATAGAGAGAATGTGAGTTTTAGAGAGAGAGAGAGTCCTGATCTAGGGTTTTGGTGGAAAAAGATGTGAAAAGGTGATGTAAAATGAGACTGTTGTGAACTGATATACACACAGTCTACTTAAGCGCAAGAGTTGACGCTCGAGTGTCAGACACAATAAGTTGTTCCATTTGAGCGCAAGAAATGTCTGCTCGAGCACAGAATACACATTTCCAGTAGTTTTGCAGACAGAAGAACATTGCTTGAACGCATACCCGCTCGAGCGTAGAATACACTCTCCCAGTATTTCTGCAGACTTGCAAAAGTACTGAGAGTTTGCAAAGCCCACTCGAGCGCAATAAGTGTCACTCGAGCGAAAGAGCAAAATTCTAGGCAACAAGAGTTGGGAAAACGAACAACCAACCTATTCCAAACATAGCCACAACAATCCCAAAGCCAAGTTTAAGGGAAAAGAAGATAAGCAAGACATACTCAACAGTACAAAACCAAGAAACCCATATCCAGATTACAACAAGGGTCGGGTCAAAATCGAATCGCTATACTATTCCAGTCCGTTCACCAATGGTGCGCACAACCATCTCAAGGCCCATTGACTGGCCCAGCAACCTTTTGTATCGCGACCGGGATATCCAAGCTCTCATCTCGGTCCATAGTGCGGTCCAACATCTAGGAATGATAAACTTAGCTCGTCCTAATTTATCCATATAAATTACCTTCTCAGAGAGGATCAATTGATTAGAGCCAAAATTTTGATAATATTCGATGATGTGGCATGTTTGGAAAATGCCAAACTTGCCAAATTTGACAACAAAAATGGCATCTGTTATATTTGGCAGGAGGAATAGCAGGTCATTGGAGACTCCTTCCTTTTCACTTTTGCCAAATTATAGCTTTAACAGCTCCTTTGGCAACTCTATTGGAAATGCTCTAGGTTTGGAATCAGTTAAAAAGACATAGTGTTTTTTTATTTTATTTTTTAATTGTGTTAATTTTTTTTTCCCTGAAATCCATCTAACGGAGAAGGATCCAAATTTTTTTTTTTTTGAATTTTTTTTTAAAAAAAGTTCTCTTAAATTAAAAAAAACAAAGAAGCTTACTATTTTTATTTTTATTTTTATTTTTATTTTTATTTTTAGTAGATTTTTTTTTTCAAAGTTTTCATTTTTAATTTTTTACTTTTATGATTAGTCTAGTTGGATTGAATTTAAAAGTGTAAATTTTTTTGAAAATTTTATAAAAAAATTACTAAAAATGAATTAGACTAGATGAGCCAGAAAAGTAAAAAAATAAAAATAAAAATAAAAAATGCCCCACTTTTTTTTATGGGTGTAGAAAGTAGATTATAGATGGAAGATTCTATTTACACCCACATAATATTTAAGTGAGCCTAATTTTTTAATATACTCTATTAAACTATTTAGGGTTACAATTTATTCTAAGTATATCTTATTTTTTTTCCCCAAATTACCCTTTTGAGGTACACTCAAATAAAATAAATTAAAAAATTTAATTACTTTTGAAAAATCTTTCTTTTGTTCACGTATATACATAGAATACGATAAGGAAATCCAGCACTGGCGAAGGAAAAGGAGAACAGCGAAGGAGGATAATGAATATTCAGCCTGCTTTTCGTCATTATTATTTAGACTTTCAGAACCAAATAACGTGAATTTGTTCAGAATTTCATAATCGAACAAATTCATTTTGTTTGGTTGTACACTGCCAAACAAAGTGAAATTGTTTGTTCTGAAAGTCCGAACAATAATAACGAAAAACAGGCTGGATAGTCCCTTAAAAAAAATATAAAAAAAATCAATAATTGTATTTTGATATTTATGTAAATACTTACTTCCTCTTTGATGGGTTGTTTCAAAAAATTATTTTGATTATTACTCTTATCCATTATTTGATTTTGTTCAACATTTCTTCTATTTACAATTAACAATATAATAAAAAACAATGATATTGATGATAATGGTGAGTTTTGATGAGATGGATAGGAGTTTTGGAGTGAGAAAGAAGAAGAAGAGAAAACAATTGAAACTTGAGAAAGGAGATGAAGAGATTTGAATAGGAAAAATATGTATAATTGATTAGGTATACCATGAGAAAAAATAATATTTTATTTTAATGTTTAATATGTATTGTCCTTATTAGTAAATTCACATTAAGCTATAATAGAAATTAAAATTTTAAAATTTAAATTAGACATACTGAAATAATTTTTGAGTTCAAATAGAATAATCCATTATAGGCAGTACGTTGTCAATATAGAGGCCCATTATTGGAACCCAAAAGGGGACAAGGGCTTCAACGGTTTAAGCCCTACCAACTAAAAGACCTAATAACCAACGCGGTTAGCTCAATTATTCAGAATTCCTGCATCTTATTAGGAGGTCAGTAGTTTGAATCTATCCATTTGTGTATGAGTCTTATTTCTCATATATTTATTGGGATTTTCTCTCCCAATTTGGGAGTTTCTTTGTAAAAAATGAGGTTAGTAGTTTGAATCTCCCCACCTGCGTATGAGTCTTATTTCCCGTATATTAATTAGGTTTTCTCCTCCACTTTTAAAATTTCTTTGTAAATTTCTTGTATTTTTATGAAAAAAAAAACAACATTTTTTTTATTATAATTGTAATTTATTGAGTTTCATTATAATATCTTATATGAATAAAATCTTTAAAAAAAAAACTAAAAGACCCAATAATAATAATAATAATAACATTTGAACCCTTCCAAACTGGCTCATCTTTGCATTCTTACAAAAAAAAAAAAAAAAAAAAAAAAAAAAAAAAAAAAAACTGGAACTTCAATAACAAATAAAATTAAGAGTACATGATTCTAGGGTATTTAAATTGTAATATATAAATGTTGTAAAAAATGTGTAATCCATCAATCATATGGCTTTCTCACTTTTTTTTTTTTTTTTTTCCTTTCAAATTTCAATTTAAAAAAGAAAAAATTCTATCCACATTTATAATCCAAATGCAATCTTAACAAATGAGAAGTTACTTCAAGAGTTTCAAGACAAAGTGGATAAAGATCATATGTATGCCAGGAATTGGGGTTCCTGCAGTGAGGCCTGTTGAGGGCTTATCCGGAGTTTCTTTGAGGAGTTAAATCGTTTATATTATAAAATTTGTTAAGTAAATTATTTATGTAAAAAAAAAAAAGTCAATTGAATATTTGTAGCCCTATAATAAGAGAATATTTATTTTTTAAAAAATAAATGGTTAACATGATTTTAATATTTTTTAAAAAATTATTAGACTTGATTATGGGTTATCGATATCCAATTAACTTGATTTTGTATATGGATAATATGCTAGACAAATCTTATAATATAAATAGTTTATATCATCAAAATAGGCCCCAAAAACACCTCTAAAGGTCCTCACACCAGGGTTAACCTTCAATCCAATGGTACCACTACATTAGTAACACCTTAATAGGTGACCCATGTGATGCACGGAAATTTATTTATAAAATGAAAATTATTTTTGAGTCTTAATACCTTATATGTAGAAAATTTTAACAATTGAAAGCTAAATACAAACAGATTTGCTAATAACTGATGAAAAATTATTTCACTGTGTATTATTCTATGTAAACGGCTCATAAAAATAATTTATTTTAAATTTATTAAAAAGAGGTATATTCTCAACTTGAAATCAAATTCTCATTTGTATTAATCAAATTTACCAAAAATCATGAATTCTATTTGTATCAAAATGTTTTTCTTTTGAAAAAAATAAAAATAATAGAAAATTCTATAATATACAAATTATGACTTGGTTATAACTCATGTGCATTATATTATGATATATGTTACAAAAGAATAATATTAATTTTAATTTAAAATAAAATTTAAATTTAAATAATTTATTTTAATAATCTTAGCCTTATTGTTCTATAAAAGCGTTACATAAATACTTATACATAATAATTTTAGTTAAATTATTTATTTATTTTGATAAGTTTAGTTCTATGGTGCCATAAAAGTGTAATTATCATATAATGATTTTAGATGATATATATTAAATTTTAAGATAGTAAAATAAATACTCATTTTGATATTAAAAATAATAGTTAAATTAGAAAGAGAGTTAGTAATAAAAACTAAAAGTGATTCTAATTATTTAATTTTAATTTTTTTAGAAAATGAAAATATGTAGAAATAGAACTACATAAAATTTATTTAAAAGATTAAATATAAATCTGCTGTGATTGGATTAAGAAAAAGAATACATAAATTAATTATGTAAAGTATTGATTTTTTCTTTGATATTCTTTTTGAATTATTCATACATATTATATAGAGATATATAAATTTTAAATTAAATATAAATTAATATTAAGACATCAATAAGATAGACAAAAAATAAAAACATATAAAAGAAAATTAATTTGATTGGTGCGATACACATAATTAAGTACATTCTATTTTATTTATTTATTTGTACATCGAGATATTTTTTTTATTCAAATATCATAATATTAAATTAATATATCAAATACATAAAAGAAAGGGAAAATTAGTCTAACATCTATCTCTAACTTTGGGTAGTAGGAGAGGTCCACAATTTTTTTTTTTTTTTTTTTCTGTTAGATAAAGTCCTTCACATTCTTTACTTCTATTTTATTAAAAAAATACCAACTTTACCCTCATTCTTCTTTCTCTACATATTTGGGTCTCTCTTCTCTCTCTCTTTCTCTCTCTCTCTCTCTCTCTCTGTCTTATCCATCTCTCTGATTTCTCTTTTTCCAAACCCTAAAATTCAAATCCACTATCTCCTTACTCTCCGGCATCGCCACTTCTGCATCCTTCCACTCCGATGGTCGCTTTATCGCCACCACTGACTCCGACTCCGACATTGTCTTTTCATTTACTTTCTTTATTCTCTCTCTCTCTACAGATTTGAATTTCTCCACCACTTCACAATTTTCTCTTCTCAAACCCTAGAACCCAAATACACAATCTCTTCATTCTTTGACACCGCCATTTCTGCCTCCTTCCGTTCCGGCGATCGCTTCATCACTATCAAACTTGTCCATATCTTTTACGCTAAGTTTCGAACACCCTTCTACTACGTTTGCGGCTACACCCGCTCCATTTACCTTGTCCACTACCATGAGGATGGGTTCTTGATCTATTTGCTGAAGAATAAGAAGTGGGTGATCATGAACAACAATAAACTCTTTGAATAAAAAAAATAAAAATAAATAACAACAATAAACTCACAAATTTGGAGGAATTTAGAGGACTTGCTGAAATTTCTCTAGACTTATACTAGAGAAATGTCACTAGACCTATACCAGGTAATTTTTCTAGACCTATACCAAAAATTTCTCTAGACCTATACCAGAGAATTCGGAGGACTTGGTGAAATTTCTCTAGATCTATACCAGGTAAAATTAATCTAAATTTTTATTCATAGAGGAATTTGTGTAAAATTTGGTTAAAATTCCACTAGACCTATACTAGAGAAATTTCGCTAGACCTATATCTGAAATTTCTCTGTCATATAGATCTTCTTTGGCCATCACACACTTGCAATTTGAAATTTCACTGAACCTATATCTGAAATTTCTCTGTCATGTCAATTTTCTTTGAAATTTCGTTGCGAATATAGTCAGAGAAATTGATTTGCATATTGATTTTCTCTAAAATTTATCTACAAATGTAGTAAAACAAATTTACTTGCATGTTGATTTTTTCTAACACATTTGACTTTGTCTGAAATTTCTCTGCAAGTGTAGTTAAAGAAATTTACTTTTATGTTGATTTTCAACTCAGTGAAATTTTGTTAATTTTTTTTTCTTTTGAATTTCATATTCATCATAGGTTTTGTTTGATAAATCTCGATGAGAGCATTCCAAAAATATAATTTTTGTTGAAAATGGATATATAAATCAAAAGTTATTGAATTTGTAAGTTTTGAAAAATTTTAAAAAGTGAAAGACGTTAGATTGAATGTAAGATGCAAGGATATTTTGATCCAATAATTTTGGAGGGAAGATGCGCATGTTTTTTAGGGACCTGAGGTAGTATGAAAGTTTAGGGTGTCATTTATCTCCTAAAATGATAATATTAGCGACCTTAAAAATAAAATTAAAAAAAAAACCAAAAAAGTAATCAGACGACAACAAAATTGAATACACAATGAAAAATATATGAAAAATAAATATTTCTCAAATAGAATCCATATAAAATTAGTTATTATAATTGAAATTAAGCTTGTGTGGAACTTTATATGTAAATAAAAAATATATGCGGATATGACTTCTTCTTTTTTTTTTTAAAGTAAACTTTTAGAATGTACCACATAAAAAATGAAAAATACTACTTTTATTAAGGCTGTATGTACAAGTTTGTTTGTGGCTAAAAATGTTAACATTAAAAAAAAAAAAAAAAAAAAAAAAAAAAAAAAAAAAGAAGAAGAAGAAGAAGAAAAAGAAGAAGAGAGGGAGAGGGAGAGCAAAGTACCAGCTTCACTTTTTTACTAACAAAAAGTAACTTTTTTTTTGGAAAAATTACCCATAAATCCTAAATGGAGGAAAGTTAAACCATTTGGTCCTGAGAGTTTTCTTGTACACCAATTAGTCCTATATTTTTGGTAAGTGTTATTTAGATTGGCTTGATTTTATTTTGATTTTATCTTGTTGTCCTTTGTGTGATTGTGTTTCCCTAATTGATTGATTGATTCATATTTGGAGAGGATAACGAAATGTTATACCAACACTATCATAAATACCACCACTATCATACATACTACCACTATCATAAGTTTTAGCGTCTGTGTAGTAATGTAGGTTTTCAGTTTCGTTAACGTTGTTTACGTCAATGATTAATTCGTAACATGGGTTTAGTAACATTACACATAACTTGAAACTACTCAAACCTCCTTATTCTACAAATGACACTTACAATCCAAATTACCATACTGTGATATATACCCCATCAAAAACAGAGGAACTATCCCCTTGTCCCTACAATGTCAAAAAGCATAACACAACCACTACCAACGTAAACACATCCCGAATGAGAAAGTTTGAGCTTTTGGTAATGAAGTGGGTTTTGAGTTTTTGATAAAATTATTTATGATACTGCTTAGTTAGGGGTTCTTTGAGATGTCCTAAATAAGTGTACTTTTTGACTTTTTGGACTACAAAGTTGAGGAACAAAATATGGATGTTTAGGTTAACTTTTTTACTTTTTATGAAAAAATGTGTATCAAAAAATTGTGTAAAGAAGTGTGTAGGAGAAAATATGTAGTACACCGTACGGATGAGAACATTACAGTCGGCTTGGTGAATACATAGGAAAAGATTGCCTCATTTTCGGGCTTTGATTGGACGGTGTTGTTCGGTCCGTGAAGGCCCACCACGAGTCCCGTTTTTCTAATCGGAACCGTTTCATGTGTAGAACTCGTCGAGTACTATATGCTTGTAAAAAATCTTTTTGATTGGATATTGATACACATCTGATCGTGTTAGTTTTTTTTGTCAACTATTAACTATAATACCATCCAATTTTTATACAAAACTGATTTGATCATGTAGTTAGCGATATCCGATAGATGTGATTTTTTACAGGCATATAGTACTAGACGAGTTCTACATATTGACGGTTCAAATTATCAAAACGACACCCATGGTGGGCCCCTATAGGCCCAACTTTACTATTCAACTTAGTAAATGTACACATATATTTTTTTTCTTTCCTTTCACTACAGGTGGCTGGCGTCAGTACGTTGATGGGTGGGAAAAGTTGAACTTTTATATTAATTTACCATTCAAATTAATATTTGTATATTAATTTTTTTTTATTTTTTTGTGAATAGTGATAACTTTTTAACTTTTTTGGTGACTTTTTAACTTTTTGATTTTTTTTGAACTTGCCAAACCAGCCCTTAGTAAAGTGGGTTTAGCAATAAAGGAACTATTGCATTCTCCCTACAATTTCAGAAAACACTCCACATCTATAGCTAATGTAAATACTCCCACACAGCAAACCCAACCACCAATTATCATAACTAGCTAACCCAATCGAACAACAAAACAGTGGAATCCAAACTACCATTACCACCACACTTCAGGTAACCACTCTAAATCAAACACATTTCTCAAACACATCAGCATCAAAACCCCCCAAATCATTCAAACAACATTAACTTGAACCGACCATCAACACTACACAAAAACATCAATAAATCCCACATTTCAACAAATTACAACACACCTACAACCAATCCCATAGATCAATATGAACAACACAGAGGAAGTCATGAGTGCACATACATAACGAAAAAACTTACCCAACGTCATTTGTTGAAGACACAATCATCGGCGGCGATGAATGGAGGTTGTTTTCTCGTCGAACGACACACACAGACCCACAGCCTCTCCAACTTCAGGATGTAAACGTATTGCCAGAATAAGGGCAACACACCAATCGAAATCCCATTAACATCGGAACGCAGCAAAAATTCCCATTTACGTCTCTTCCATTCCGATTGCTTTGGAGGGAAACAAAAATTCCCTTTACAAAAGATTTGAGGCACAAATGTAAACTCAACATCAACAAAACCCACAATTACCCCTCACTTTATGTGATAAAACATAGGTCAATACGTCTTTTACATTGAGATGGGACCTATTAGTTCACAAGATTAAAGTTAGGACTAAATAGATCAAAAGATTGGAATTTGGGATTTAAAGGTGCATCTCCCCTTTTTTTTAGTATTTATCAAATATAATAGGTTTTTTAGCAATAATTTTATCTCTAATTTTTTTTTTATTTAAAAAACACCACTAAAAATACAAATGTCAAACTAATCTAAATTAATGTAATGATAATACACAATAAGGGTGCGTATGATAAGGGGGTGTCAATCATAAAATTCTCTTATTGATATAGCCAATGTAACATAATTGATTTAGCTAATCATTGGATTATATACCTAGGTGTAGACGTGCCCTTAGGCCTCACTATAGTTCGGACTCAATTGTCACGGTCCTGTATCTAATCTCGCGGAGTGCAATGTAAGACCGATGAATCATCAAAGAGTCCAAATCCGGCAAATCGTTTTTGAAAACATATTTTTTTGAAAGAAGTGCTAAACATGGACTGCTTTGCCAGATACAGAGTCGCCACCTAAATATTTTATTTTGGGAAATTTAGGAAATCCTGACTCGTTGCCTAAGGCCACGTGTCCGTCATCACCAAAGTTGCCTCGGCTCGGGAACTTGGGTATGATTGGGTAAGGTCACTTTGTGAGCACCCCCGCTCGCCCGGTCTAAGATCGGCCTCTACTAACCATAATATCTAGTTTTGAAAACATTATGCGTTCTTATTCCGGTTATTAGCCTAGATTTACTATGTGATGCGCACAGCATATAAGTATAGACTGGGTCGCTTGAATTGGAACGAAACATCTCATGTTTGTTTTGAAAACGGTTTGCTACTCGCAAGTAGGCTAAAATGTGGATTTGCCACCCTCAGGTGGGCTTAGAAAACATGATGATTTGCCACTCTTAAGTGGGCTTAAAACTCACAATTGGTGAATTGTTCCAATCCAAATAACCCAATTTTCACCCACAGGCATTCAGGCAGGTATATCACATAAGCAGTTAGCCTCATGGTAAACATGCTATCATGGCAGTCACTCACACACATGTGGAGATGCTAAAGCATAAACACTTACCGAGTACTCCAAGCCAAAACAAAAGCTATGTTAGAAATCCATGCATGATCCTAACTATACAGAAATGCCTAATGCAACACATGCAAAAATACAACTACAATAGGCTCGGCTATTCTAAGATGGCATATGATGATGCTACAGCTAACACGTATTCAATTTGGCATTGAAATACAAATGCAGTTAGTATGATGCGACGAGCCCGGTGCATGCAATACAGATGAATGATGCAAACATGCGAACATAAGTATGCTAATTGAAACATGCCCTAATCTAACCATCATAAGCGGGTAAATAAAAGGGAGAAAGACGTGGGGTTGGAAGACATACATCACACGCACGCACACTTATTACAATTGCGCCCTCGCTCGGAGGGTCCGAATAAATAATACAGTCCGAATAATATTTACAGTCCGAATAAGTACAAAACCCTAATTAATTAACAAATTAGCTAAGTAAGCTATAAACTGGCATGCAAATGGACTGCCCCGGCTCTGTTTTGGATGATAATAGATGCATGCATGCTCGATGCGCTTTGTCGGTAAATTCCATCGCGATGCTTTGTCTCGCCATTGTTTGCAGCTGATTTCAGAAACTTATACAAAGCTCCAGGAGGCTGAAACTCCACCTTGGGAAAGCCACCGACCAGGTATTGGCTTGGAAACCCCCTGCCGACCACCCCTCATGGTGAAAACCAAAAAAGGTGGTCGGCCTACCAGAAAACCTGGTCGGCCGACCACTTTCTGCCCCCTAGATCCTGTTTTTCTGCAACGACAAGCAAGAGAGAGGCATGGCAAGGTATTTTCAACATATGTGTGTGCGACCACTCTCCCCGTCCTTGCGTAAGCTCTAGGAAGTGTGGCCCTCGGTTCTCGAGCCACCAATCACGTATCTCGATGAATGATGGCCGAGAGACCGAATTGCACGTTTTAATATGACATGAATGCAAGTATGAACATATGAAGCCAACAATTCCATCATAGATAATCAAAAACGTCGGGGACCGGGAATTGAGGCACGTTTCGTCACTTGGAGTACGAAATGCCCCTCGTTTCCCGTGCTTGGACTAAACCCTATTCCAAGCACCATGCAAATGGAATGGCATGCACAATGCGACTAACATGCAACCTAGAATACGCAATGCAAAGGCTAAACATGCAACAACATGAACTACATGGCATGCTCGATGTAAGATGGACTTATACCAATGTGAGTGGACCTCAGCCACACTCACATCAGTGGCCATGTGATGAAAATGAGAGAATCGAAATGCATGCACACATGCACGAATGCCAAGGACTGAACCTAAGGCATGAAATACCACTTTACCAAAGCATGGCAAGGGATAAAAGATGGCATACAAACATGCAATTTACAGCTCTGAAATATGGTGAATAATAGGCTCAAAACATGAACACACCTCAGTATACGCATGCAATGAAACTCAAAACTTGAAGCTAGGCAAATGCATTGAACTACAAGTATGCAAAATAGACATCATTCGACCACAAGACCCAAAAATAGAGCTAGGGTAGTCCAAAATAAGCACAATGTTAGTTCAAAGCATGGCCAAAAAGTGCCAACATAAAGGGCCAAAACAACACGCAACCTAGGCTAGTAAGCATGGTTTACATGGCATGTACATGAAGCATAAGAGAGGTCCTCGAACCAACCAAAAATAGGAACATGATATGTCAAATAAGCCCCAAATAACCACTGAAATGCATCCAACACATGCAAAAATGATGAGCTCCTTTGAAGGGCCATGCAAGGGATTACTCAACACATACAACAAGGACACTTAACATGGCAAAACCAACTCTGGAAATCAATTATGACAAGACTAAAACTCACCAAATTGGCCCTAAAATGGGTCAATGAAGCATACAATGAAAGGCCCTTTCAAAAGGCCTTGAATGGAATTGTTCTACACATGCATTATGGACACAAAATATGGTCAAAGAGGCCTCAGACAGAGCTAGGGAAGACCTTGAAACTCACCGAATTGGGCCCAAAAAGTGACTTCACAACATGCAAGTGAGGGGCCCTTTGGAAGGCCAAAAGGGCCAACAAACAAAACAAGGAGAGAGGGGGGTCACCCCCCTCTGATTTTAGCTCTCAAAAACACATCCAAGCCACTGAAAATCCATTGGATTTCAGTGGCCAGGAGGCCAAACCAAGGCCAATGCAAATACTCACATGCATAGCTCAAAACATGAAGAAATAAAGCATGAAAGGGGGGGAGATGACCCCAAACAGAGAAGTGACCTTAAGTAAACATGTTTATAAGCTCAAAATAAAAAATTTTCTAGTTTATGACAAATCTCGAAAATGCTCACAAGTAAGACTAAGATATGATGCAAATAGGCCTACAAAGAGGGATAAAGCATACAAGGATGTAGGAGACCTCAAACAGAAAAGTGTCCTTAATCAATATTCAAGAGGAGCTCAAAATATGACACTTTTTAGTTTATGACAAAGTCCAGAAATACTTGAAAGTAAGGCTAATCAATGGAGCAAAAAAATGCAAGTTTAAGGGAAATAGGTGCTTACCCTTGAAGAGCAGCAAAGTTGGAGCTTCTGGACCAACTTGGTAAACCTTCAACCCTTGAAAATCAGTCCCAAAGTGGTGGAATGGATGGAGGAGGTGTGGTGCTAAGGGTTGTAGCGCAAATGGTCCAAGAAAACTAGGGTTTGGAGGCTCAAGTGTAGAGATATAGAGAGAGAGAGAGAGAGAGAGAGAGTTGTAAGCCTTCAAAGTTGTTCAACCCTTGCAAAAGAAGCTCTGCCCCTCCTTTGTAGAGGAGAGACTCTAAAGCTTCTTAAGGAAGATAAAAACCAAGCTCAAAGATCCTCCATACACGTGTATGGAGGATCACTTCTGAGGCTTCCTGCTGGCACAACTGGCGTACACTCAAAGAGACCAAAAAGCAGGAAGCAGGTCGACCAGTTAAGGTGGTCGGTCGGCCACTCCCCCTGGTCGGCCGACCAGGGGTCAAAAGGTTCAAGGAGAAATACTGGCCGGCCACCCCAGAAAGGTGGCCTCCCAGATGAGTGCAACACAGCTGTATGGTGGAAAACCAGAAAATGTGACCCAAGAGAGAGGAAAACCAGCTTTTTAGCAAGGTTCAAAAGGGTCAAGAAGAATTACTGGTCGGCCTACCTATATTGGTGGCCTCCTAGATGAGCACAACACAATGGTGGTATGAAAAGCCAAAAATTGTGGCTCAAAAGTAAGAAAAACCAGCTTTCTGTCAGAAAAACCGGCTTTAGGAGAGAGAAAAAGAGAAAACTGGTTTTTCAGGGAAAAATGTGGCCTCCCACCATACTACCACCTCTCTAACAATGAAAATAGTGTCCCTACCAAAAATGGACCAAGACGGATACAAAACGAGGGTTCGGGGGCCAAAACGCGCAATCTGGGGCCCCGAAAACAGGCTGTTAGGCACCGGAAATGGAGTATGACCATGAAGGTGGTCTCCTAGGCCACAGTGTCCCTTTAAAGGGAGGAAATAAGGGGTGTGCCAAAAACCAGAGCAAACGGAAGTAGTTAAGCGGTCCCGAACCGAGGCACACGGCCGACGGCTCCGAAAATCGAAAACTGGGCTCCAAATGGGAAAAATGGCCTACGACCACGAAACGTAGCCTACGGCCACTGAGAGATGGTCTACGAGACCTCTCCCTCCCTTCAGGAATATTAAACAGAGAAAACAGGACCTGGTTCGCAAATCGAGGTAAAGCACAAAAGAGCCACGAAGTCCGGAGGTAAGGCTTGCAGCCGAGACTCCGCAACCTCAGAACGAGCACAATATGCAACATCACCGAGCACTCAGTTGGTGACGTCTGAGTCTTAAGGTCGGTCAAAAATGGGTTGTCTACACTAGGCTAAACCATTACTGGGCCATTTCTGTCACGACCCGAACCCGCCCCCATGGGTTAAGGACGTAACCGGCCAGTAATCCTAAGATTACCTACGGCCTCAAACCAAAACAGACTTAACACATCAGAGTAAAGGGGGCCAAAAGGGAAGCCAAATTTTTAAAACTTTGTCCATAGAGCTGTGCTTACATGGCACATCAAAACAAACCATACACATGTACATTAATAACTCACAACAGAAACATAGTGACATAGGTTCTGTACAGACAGGATCATCCAAAACTAAGTCAACCCATAAAAACTATAAGCAGACATATACAAAACTTCGCCATCCTGAGTAAAATGTAAATACATAACAAAAAGGCGAAGACAGGTCTCATGCGTGAGACACAAGGGCTGACTCTCTCAAAACCTTAGTTGTTCCAAGCAGACTTCACTGGGGCTGGGTTTGTGCTTCTCTTGGCTCACCTACAAGACACATGAATGAGCGTGAGCGATAGCCCAGTGAATAATATCAAATATGACAGTTACATAACGATGTGTAGAACAACATGCTCCAAACGGCCTTGGGCCCAATACATACTTCTATTTAACAAATATATATATAACTATACGAAATTCAAATCAAGTAATTGCAGTTCCAAACATTCTGGCCTTTGGCCCATTCGGATTTCCATTCATGGCAAAACGGCCTTCGACCCATTCACTTATGTCGAAACGGCCTTCGGCCCATTCATTTCTGTCAAAATGGCCTTCGGCCCATTCATTCGTGTCAGAACGGCCTTTGGCCCACTCGTTCATGTCAAAACGGCCTTCGGCCCACTCATTCGTGTCAAAACGGCCTTCGGCCCATTCATTCATGTCAAAACGGCCTTTGGCCCACTCGTTCATGTCAAAACGGCCTTCGGCCCACTCATTCGTGTCAAAACGGCCTTCGGCCCATTTATTCATGTCAAAATGGCCTTTGGCCCACTCGTTCATGTCAAAACGGCCTTCGGCCCATTCATTCATGTCGAAACGGCCTTCGACCCACTCACATATGTCAAGACGACCTTTGGTCCTCGGTCCGTTCATTTCTACCAAAACGACCTTTGGTCCATTCATTTCTATCAAAACGACCTTTGGTCCATTTATTCATTCAAGTTAGACCTTTGTCCACAATCCCAATTAGCAACTTATAAAGCTCATAAGGGAATACACAATTGGACATTCACAATCATTCAAATATCGATATTACTCACAGTGATCGGCTTGTGGATTTGCCCTGGAGCTTGACCCTACACGTTTCATGAACACAAAAGGGTCATTAACAGTTCAATCCATTCTTTAATTCACATATTCCTCTTTAGGCTTTATTATCATCTCATTAACTCATTTACAATGCTTAACATATGCCTAAGAGTGCTTGCAAGTGAAAGAGAACGGAAAACAGAACACAAAATGCAAAAACAGGATTTCAGAAAATAGGGTCCCCGCTCGAGCGTGGACTTCCCCGCTCGAGCGAACCCTTAGGTCTGCGAAAGTACTGGTTGCCTTCAATTCCAGCTCGAGCGTGAACTCGGCCGCTCGAGCGGACTGCCTGTCTACATAGCTCCCCGCTCGAGCGTCAACTTCCCCGCTCGAGCGGGAACCATGTCTGCAGAAAATGCTGGGAGCTCGATTTCTCCGCTCGAGCGGCACTTCACCTGCTCGAGCGGACATCGAAAATTTGGGTTTTCCAGATTGAGTTCTTGAGCTTCATCTCGACATTCAAAGGCTCTAAATGCATGATTTCGGTCCAAACTTCACATAATCATGTACTAACATGGTACAAACATAGAATTACAACATATTGAAGCTCAATTTCATAATTTATCTACATGCATGGCTCATTTTCCACCAACTCATTACCAATGTAACCATTTCATGCATTCAAAGCTTCTACTTCCATGGATCGTACATGCATGTGACATATAACCTTCATTCTCGTCTCATATGATGAAAGATGGTCAAATACATGGATATCAACCAAAATTGCAACATGAGTCATGTAATTCAAGCTCAAATACGCAAATTCAAAACAATACATACATGCATGCATATATAGTCTTCAAATTCATCAAAACCAACTCCTTTCATGTTCTAGATCACAAATTAATCTTCAATCCCCGAAATCACAACTCAAATTCATGAGTTAGGGGTTGGTTACTCACCTCGGAGCTTTAATCTTCCAAATTCTAGTCAATTCTTGAGTTAAATCTTCAAATTCCCAAGCTAGAGCCAAAAATTGCTCAAGTCTCTTCCTTTCTCTCTCTATAGCCGGCCTCTCTCTCACTCTCAAGTGTCTAACTCAGATTTTGAGTTTTGAGAGAGCTAAAGGAGAGTGCAATGCAAATATACAACAAGCCCCACTAACAAATATTTTAATATAAAATAATGGGGTACTTAATTTATCAATTTAATCAGTTTAAATTGACCAGAATTAATTTTCAATTAAATTTCACCGTAGGCTCTAAAAATTATGCCAATCACAATGACGTAATCAATTTAGGGTTCTGTGGCCGATAAGGCCCTCAATTTTAATTTCCAAAGCAGGTTATTCAAACAGATATTCCTACGATGAACAGATAAAACTTCAAAATCATATATATTCGCATAATGGCGCACAAAATCATATCAAAACATATAATCACATTGGCATTTGGGATCAATTAGCATAATACAGAACAGGGGTGTCACAGTCTTCCCCCCTTTAGGAAGTTTGGTCCTCCAAACTTAATTTACCCTTAGTCGAACACAATTCGGAACACCCTTCATTCAACAGTTCCAATCCTTTTTGATAGCCATTTACTTAGTCTCAAAATCAAGCAACACTCTGTTCTCAATCAGTTAGGGACTTACATTTTCTTCCATACAAGGCTTGTGTGGTGTCACACCAATCTAGAGTGTAGGCTGTGGTTGTAAGCAAAGTCTGCCAACAATGGATAGATCTTTCAAATTCCCTGAAAAATCTACTGCATAAATTTGGAGTATTCCTCCCAAAAATCTAAAAAGTTCTTTCTGGGCATACATCAATTTGCGGATGGAAAACAACGCCGAATCATAATTCAGTTTCGTAACAAATTCATAATTTGTCCAGATCATATACAGAAATCATAAGTCATGATTGAGTTTACGTGATACATCCATTAGCATTAACAGATCAGAACGGAACAAAATAGAACAGAACATATACACGTGAGGTTACGAATAACCAGTTCCATAAAGGAACCTCCGGATCCGGGTAACATAACAGAACAGAAGCTGAGCCCCCATTGCCTCTTGAAGGCTTTTCGGAATTCAAACACATTTAGAATTTCTGTCTAAACAATAGATACTGGGAGTCCATGTAAACGAGCGATCTTATCGATGTAAACAGTGGCTAGTCTACAAGCATCATACAAAATTTTATAGGGAGAAATGGGCAACTTCAATAATTTTACCTACAACAGCCCAAATGGGACTTATACCTTGGGTGCTCAAGGTAGCCCCACAACGAAATTCGTAGCCACATATTCCCATTTCCATTCCAAAATGGAGAGAGGTTGAAGTAGTCCCGCCACTATCTGAAATTCAACTTCGACCTGTTGGCACCGAAAAATATTTAGACATATTCACCAACTGACCTCTTCAAGGTAGGTCACCAACATATTTATTTCAATGTCAGCTAACTTTATCACAGAAGTTCGGTCTATTCCGTGTCACAAAAGTTCAATTCATTCTTCAATAATTCCCCAATTCACGATCTGATTCGGTATTTAGTCCAGTGACTCATCACAATTATCCAAGGTCAATTAAAAGTCTTAGGAATATAAGGTGGATCCAGATACTGATTCCCGAAACAACAAAGGTAACATCGAAGTAATTACCCACACAATACACATAGTCCAGACATCCCCATAATACTGATTGTAAAGTACAATAACATCGAAGCAGGCAATTTCTGACATAATACACGTGTTCTCAATTCATTCAACAGTTTACAGTTCACAATTCAGTTCAATATTCAATTCCCTGTTCTATCGAGTCTTTCCACATTATCTGATAGTCATCAAAAGCATAAGGCAATTCATATATAAACCTCCATAATGGCAAAAGTAGTATCAAAGGAGTCAATCACATGTTAAGCACAATTTACACATCCTCAGGGCCCCAATTACAGAATATAATGGCGCTGGGCAGGCGTTCACAAGGTGTACTGAATTCGCACACTTATGGATAGTCAGGATTTTTTCAAAGCTTCTTGGATGTCTATAACATCTGCATAATACCAAAAGATGACATTCCGGACAAAACAAAGGAATAATCGTCTCGGAATCAAGCACACCCGTTCACAACCGTCGGTGGCCGACTCGAGATCGATTAGTCAAACCCACCCGTACGAAACCGTCGGTGGCAAAAGGTATCTCGATCAAAGGTGCTACATAGGCTTAACGTCCCCTAGCACGAAAGGACGCCCCAAGAATGTCATCAAAACAAACATAATACCACTCACCGTAACCTGATCTTCTAAAATCCGATAACACTGAAGCAACCACTCTCCCATACACAACATATTCTGATCAGTCAAGGACAACTGTTCAGTACTGCTGATAGTCAAATCAATCTGCCATCATCAGTCCCCATAGCATCAAACCAACCAGGATGGGACAGTACACAAGCATCGTTCCTTAAGACACCCAATCACGGGATTTGTACAAATTCAGTTCATCTATAACACATATGTCCTCAATAGTTGAAGGTTGGTTCTCAATGGTGTTCATAGGTAGATCAATCTATTGATAGCCCACAAAAGGTCTTTCAAATAAGCCAAGCACTCCAAACGGATTCAAGTTTTGGGTCCATCAGTTTTCCTGCCAATAATAATCTGGTCATTTATTTATAGACAATTCTTAACCCCCCCCCCTTTTCAAAATCAACTTAGATAGAGGTTCTTATCAATCAATCCAAGCAAAGGTCTTGTCAGATTAAATCAAACAAGGTCCCGTCAAATTATATCCAATGAGGGTTCTATTGGATCAAGTCAGATAGAAGTTTTCTCAAATAGGGTACATTTGATTCTGTAAAGCTCACTTCGTTTGTTTAGGCACATGGCTGATAGTTTCACAACTGTCCTAAATTTATCAGTTCTCAAGGTCGTATCAGAATCATTCATCATAACTGTTCATATCAAAGTGTTTCAAATCACGTACAATACGGTATTGTCCACATAAGTTCAGGTATAGTTACATAAGCATGCAAGTGTCCATATCAGGAGGTACGTATCATAATCAGTATAGCAGTTCCCAAATAAGCCTTATATGCAAGAACATGGTGCACAGTAATACATTATACAAAGTTCCTCGGGTACACATAGTATGGGATTATTACGCAAAAATTCCAGATTAGTCACATCACCTGGTCAACTTTCTACCAATCAAAATATATGGTCTCACAATTATAGAGTTCATCATTTAGGGCGCTCAACTTGGTCACACGATTACAGAATCACAATTCCAGTGGTTTAGTCGTTGAAGATGGTAACATAATAAATCACCCTGAGCATAGGTGTAGACATATATATGTGCATGTGCAGAGTCAATCAATATCCCAAAACGTATTTCACAAATTTCTCAAACGGGGCATATACCTCCAATGAATACAGTCTCGATCATGTGGGTCTAACCAATCTAGATACACATGCAGCAGATATGAAATATATGCCGATCCGAATCAAATAATATCCCAAGCGAAGATGTACAAACGTACTAATTCAGAATCAATCAACACATAAGCATTCATTTGTAAACAGTATAGATACCTGGAATAATGGTTACAACATTCTGAGTGCTTTATGGGATGAGTGTGATTACTCCATCCTGAGTAGCAATTCCTACCACTGGTACGGATTTAGCCAAGGCAGAGGATTCATTCACACTTCGTTCAATCCGGGGACAGTTCCTTGCCGTATGGTCCATTTTACCATATCTATAACGAGCCCCAGGAGTCTGATAACAAACTCCTCGGTGTTTCTCACACTGGTGGTGGCAAAGGTTCTTGCCGTAGCGGCAACTGACGTTGTTGTCTCAAGATCTCTGCCAATTCTTGTACTACTCTTTCCGGACTATTAAGTCGGGCTGTGGAAGAACCTTCCAACCCGTATGCCCTTAATTTGCCCATACTCTACACAAATTCTTATCAAACTTTACCAAATACTGGGATGCCCAATACGAAATTAAACACAAAATCACATGAGTACATTCGCACATAGGCACATTGTTATATTCTCCTTTCACATATCGTACGCAATTAATCACTTACGTAACAGATAATTGCATATTTATCAAATATCGCATGCTGAACATTTACTAAGTAATTATATACTCAAATCATGTTCATATTTCACATAGACACCCGTAGGCAGAATTGAATGCACATAAACAACTTTTCATGGGTGTGCATTTCAACAAAACAAACTTGTTGGACACGTTAGTGTAACAATTCATATCTCATATTCAAGTCATGTGTGGTACTTCCCTTAGCGTAACATATCATACTGGTCAAGCACATCAAGTTCCATAATGGAACCTTCGGTACCGGCAACATGCCTCATACATAGGCCACGGTATTATTTCCCCCGGGCCAGGGCCTCGTGACCATAAGCCACAGTATTATGTTCCCTGGGCGAGGGCCTCTGCTAAGGATACCACAATTATGTTCAAGGAAAATTTTGAACAATCATTAATTCATACAAACATAACATTTTAGGGGACTTTTTCATTTCATATCATCATAACATAATTAAGGCTAAACGTAACTTTATAGAGTTCTTACTCACCATCCGATTGAATTTGTATTATACTTTATACAAAAATTCACGAGTATGCATATACCAGAAAGCATACATATTCCAATGGTTTACAATGCAAGCAATCCACAAATTTATAGCACATAATCGTTCACATTAAACATTTAAGCGTATTTTTAATGCTTTCAAATTCATATTATTACATGAATGCATCCTAGCTCTTATCTAGACGCTTATTGCTCTTTTGGACAAGTGTGTGAGTTATTAACTCGTGCTCTGATACCACTCTGTCACGACCCGAACCCGCCCCCATGGGTTAAGGACGTAACCGGCCAGTAATCCTAAGATTACCTACGGCCTCAAACCAAAACAGACTTAACACATCAGAGTAAAGGGGGCCAAAAGGGAAGCCAAATTTTTAAAACTTTGTCCATAGAGCTGTGCTTACATGGCACATCAAAACAAACCATACACATGTACATTAATAACTCACAACAGAAACATAGTGACATAGGTTCTGTACAGACAGGATCATCCAAAACTAAGTCAACCCATAAAAACTATAAGCAGACATATACAAAACTTCGCCATCCTGAGTAAAATGTAAATACATAACAAAAAGGCGAAGACGGGTCTCATGCGTGAGACACAAGGGCTGACTCTCTCAAAACCTTAGTTGTTCCAAGCAGACTTCACTGGGGCTGGGTTTGTGCTTCTCTTGGCTCACCTACAAGACACATGAATGAGCGTGAGCGATAGCCCAGTGAATAATATCAAATATGACAGTTACATAACGATGTGTAAAACAACATGCTCCAAACGGCCTTGGGCCCAATACATACTTCTATTTAACAAATATATATATAACTATACGAAATTCAAATCAAGTAATTGCAGTTCCAAACATTCTGGCCTTTGGCCCATTCGGATTTCCATTCATGGCAAAACGGCCTTCGGCCCATTCACTTATGTCGAAACGGCCTTCGGCCCATTCATTTCTGTCAAAATGGCCTTCGGCCCATTCATTCGTGTCAGAACGGCCTTTGGCCCACTCGTTCATGTCAAAACAGCCTTCGGCCCACTCATTCGTGTCAAAACGGCCTTCGGCCCATTCATTCATGTCAAAACGGCCTTTGGCCCACTCGTTCATGTCAAAACGGCCTTCGGCCCACTCATTCGTGTCAAAACGGCCTTCGGCCCATTCATTCATGTCAAAATGGCCTTTGGCCCACTCGTTCATGTCAAAACGGCCTTCGGCCCATTCATTCATGTCGAAACGGCCTTCGGCCCACTCACATATGTCAAGACGACCTTTGGTCCTCGGTCCGTTCATTTCTACCAAAACGACCTTTGGTCCATTCATTTCTATCAAAACGACCTTTGGTCCATTTATTCATTCATGTCAGACCTTTGTCCACAATCCCAATTAGCAACTTATAAAGCTCATAAGGGAATACACAATTGGACATTCACAATCATTCAAATATCGATATTACTCACAGTGATCGGCTTGTGGATTTGCCCTGGAGCTTGACCCTACACGTTTCATGAACACAAAAGGGTCATTAACAGTTCAATCCTTTCTTTAATTCACATATTCCTCTTTAGGCTTTATTATCATCTCATTAACTCATTTACAATGCTTAACATATGCCTAAGAGTGCTTGCAAGTGAAAGAGAACGGAAAACAGAACACAAAATGCAAAAACAGGATTTCAGAAAATAGGGTCCCCGCTCGAGCGTGGACTTCCCCGCTCGAGCGAACCCTTAGGTCTGCGAAAGTACTGGTTGCCTTCAATTCCAGCTCGAGCGTGAACTCGGCCGCTCGAGCGGACTGCCTGTCTACATAGCTCCCCGCTCGAGCGTCAACTTCCCCGCTCGAGCGGGAACCATGTCTGCAGAAAATGCTGGGAGCTCGATTTCTCCGCTCGAGCGGCACTTCACCCGCTCGAGCGGACATCGAAAATCTGGGTTTTCCAGATTGAGTTCTTGAGCTTCATCTCGACATTCAAAGGCTCTAAATGCATGATTTCGGTCCAAACTTCACATAATCATGTACTAACATGGTACAAACATAGAATTACAACATATTGAAGCTCAATTTCATAATTTATCTACATGCATGGCTCATTTTCCACCAACTCATTACCAATGTAACCATTTCATGCATTCAAAGCTTCTACTTCCATGGATCGTACATGCATGTGACATATAACCTTCATTCTCGTCTCATATGATGAAAGATGGTCAAATACATGGATATCAACCAAAATTGCAACATGAGTCATGTAATTCAAGCTCAAATACGCAAATTCAAAACAATACATACATGCATGCATATATAGTCTTCAAATTCATCAAAACCAACTCCTTTCATGTTCTAGATCACAAATTAATCTTCAATCCCCGAAATCACAACTCAAATTCATGAGTTAGGGGTTGGTTACTCACCTCGGAGCTTTAATCTTCCAAATTCTAGTCAATTCTTGAGTTAAATCTTCAAATTCCCAAGCTAGAGCCAAAAATTGCTCAAGTCTCTTCCTTTCTCTCTCTATAGCCGGCCTCTCTCTCACTCTCAAGTGTCTAACTCAGATTTTGAGTTTTGAGAGAGCTAAAGGAGAGTGCAATGCAAATATACAACAAGCCCCACTAACAAATATTTTAATATAAAATAATGGGGTACTTAATTTATCAATTTAATCAGTTTAAATTGACCAGAATCAATTTTCAATTAAATTTCACCGTAGGCTCTAAAAATTATGCCAATCACAATGACGTAATCAATTTAGGGTTCTGTGGCCGATAAGGCCCTCAATTTTAATTTCCAAAGCAGGTTATTCAAACAGATATTCCTACGATGAACAGATAAAACTTCAAAATCATATATATTCACATAATGGCGCACAAAATCATATCAAAACATATAATCACATTGGCATTTGGGATCAATTAGCATAATACAGAACAGGGGTGTCACAATTTCAGGACCTGTCATGACATGCATGCGCTGATAACTATATGTGGTTGTTGTTTTTTTTTTTTTTTGTTTTTGTTTTTGCAAAATAAAAAAAAAAAAAGTCCATTAAGAACAACAATAATGACAAATTACATTAATAATCTCTACATTTTATCCCTTAGGTCATTTTTAGTTATTACGCGTTTAATTGATTTAATTTTGATCATGTATTTTTAATTTTATATCAATTTAGTCTAATGAATAACTCCACTAGTCAAGGTGGGCGTAAATTAGTTCGGACGCTCTGTACCATTAAAAATAAATAAAAATACCATTAGTATTTCTGATGAAAAATAATTACTAAATTGATTAATGTTAACTCACTAAATTAAACAAATTTATAATTTTTTCTCTAAAATCATGACACATGACTCCTATGTGCATATATTTTTTTATTAAAAAATGTTAACAGTTGTAATCAATTGGACAAAATTGAGACAAAATTATAAATTTATGATCAAAATTGGATCAATTAAAATTATAAAGCCTAAAATAAATATAATAACCAACATATAAAGATTACTAACGTAATTCCCCCCCTCCCCCCAAAGAAAAAAGCAAAACAACTTGACTTTTTTATTTTTATTTTTTACTTCATAAATTTTTTTAAATTAGACAGACTGAAAAAGTTTTTTTTTTTTTTTTTAAGTTGACACTAATTAATTAATTTTTTTATTATTTTTTTTTAAAAGTTTGATGCCAAATCCACCCTAAGTGGGGCTGGTCATTGGACTGGAAATGCATATATAAAAGTGAAGGGAAATGTTCATTGCTTGGACATGAAGTATATTGCAAAGGATTATTTTATTAGGTTAAAAAAAGTAAACTAATGTGGAGAGGTATGTATTTTTACACGATATTGTTTTTTCCCTTAATGATTTCAAAACTGATTCAGACCTGGAGATGACTTTCACCACCTCCACATATACGCGGGGCTCAACGAGAAGAGGACAAAAAAAAAATTTAAACCAATCAACACTCACTGGAAGTGGTGGGCCCCCTCTATTGTTGTGTTATCTAAAAAATATACTAATGATAATGTTGATGTTTGGCATTGCCCTCCAACGAAGGTCATTCCGATTCTGACACGGACTAAGCCTGTTGGTTTACCGGAGAGGCGAAGAGATTTGTTGTTAGGAGGTTTTGGTGAAAGTGGTTCAGTTATTTATGAACGCAGAGGTTGTCTGAGTTTGTCAGAGATTGATGTACGCAGAGGTGGTGATGACACTAGTGATGTTGATCCTGCCGTTGATTTCAGAGGTTGGTGTTACCAAAGAGGAAGTTGACCGTAGAAGATCAGTTGTTATGAATGCAACAGAATTTTCTAATGTTTTACGAAATGTAATCATCAGTGTAAAAAATAGTGATGTCACTCAAGATGTAATAGTTGATGATAAGGGAAATGTAGTAAGTAAATAAAATTTTGAGTGGTTTCATGAATAAAATTAATAAAATTTTTCATTAATCATGACAGTGGTTACATTAACATCAAACCATTCTCTCATTTTTGGGGACATTGCATCTAACCAACTACTGTCCCTATTTGTTAATAAAATACAAGGAATTCCTCCTCTAATAGTGAGATCTGGTTGAAACTTAACAAATACATGGAAATCTCTCTGGCAGCCTACTAAATTCTTCATTAATTCGGTAGGGACTGTCGAGTATTTGATGTCGTCTATGACGTTGTAGACGGCGTCTTGGTCATAGTCCTTGAAGTTTATTCTGCCAGAGAAGTAATTGTGTCGTCCGAGGCTTCTGGCCCAGGCGGTTTTGCCTGTTCTTGAGGGTCCTTCGAGGTAGAGGGAGATTGGGCAAATGGGCCTCTGCTCTGGTTCCTGTTATCAGAGGAGGAGGAGAGTTCTTAGTCAGTATATAAATTATTGATATTGTTTTTGTGTATCCCTAATCTAAGGAAGTCGTCTTCCCTCCAAACGGAGAGACAGCAATTTTGACATAACTCGTACTGAACGAAATTTTGACTTACAAACAATATATTATTTTCTGCCCATTTTTTTACTTCTTCATTTAAGAAAGGAAATGAATTAAAGGGGCTAGTATATGGGGGCCTCTCTCTTTTGTAATGATCCCTCGAAAATGTTTTTAATTGGGAGTATTTTGTGACGTAATCGGTGGGACATCTTTCTTTACAGAGAGCAAAGAATTGTTACTCCATTTCTGCTTCGCCAAGTATTCCCCTCCAGAGTTCGTCTCTATTTTTCGAAGGACTTTTCCCCTTAGCTGAAAATTCTCCCCATTCGACGAACTCGCCCTCTTTCTGTATATACTGTCTACTTGCTGTTGGGGAGTGGAGTTTTTCTATATTTGGATGGTAGATCCTCCCGTTGGTTCCAGTGAGATCGAAAAATCTCGGGTTTGAGGTTTGGATCTTCTTCGTGCATTGAACCATGGCATGAAGGTGAGGGTTTCCATCTTCATGGAGCTCCCTTGAGACAAGTATGTAGTATGGTTGAAAGCCTGGTTGGAGGAGAGATTGTAGGAGTTCTAGGAGTTGTTCTTTTGGACATGGGCATTGTGAGTAAGTGAGGAAAACATTCTTGGCATAAAAACAGAAAGAGGCTTGGCGAGGCATTTTGTAGTGGTAAACAGTGAACTCACACCAGCCGTACAAGGCCTCCCTATTAGTTAAAAAACCTGGTGTGAATGGTGTGAGTGGTGTGACTGGGGGGCGCTGTATTAATATTACCAGCACCCCCTCTTCCGCTGATCTGAGCCGTCCATTGCTGTACTTATGGACACGTGTATGGATGTAGTAAAAAGGAAGTCACACCCAGGCCTAGGTGTGAATGGTGTGAGTACTTTTGATTCCTTTGCTAGATAGTGCTATACACGTGTCGCTTTTCTGGTGGTTTGCGTGGCTGTAAAGAAAATATTTTTGCAAAATGATAGACATAAAGCAAAGGCGGGAAAATAAATGCGTTTGAATTATTTTGTATGGGAAATCTTCGTCCTTACAAGCGGGCCAGTTTTGCTATATATTTGGTACCCGAAAATATTTTATGGCATAGAGGAATATGTTTTTGCAGTGGGATAGCTATTGTGGTGAAGTTGCTTTCTGGTACCTTATTTCGTCCCTCCTTTTCTTTTTGTCTTTTTTGTTGATTTATTTGGTATACAATGTTATACTCCTTAGAAGAGTATCCCGAGAATTACGGGCAGTTCACTCAAATGTGTGTAGATCACTTTTTGACGTGGCAAATAGGGCTGTGGGAAGAGAGCCAGCGGTCAGCTCCGGCGAAGTTTGTTCCGGTGTACGAGGAGCAGAGGGCAAATATATCAAAGTTAAGGTGTCTGAACAGAAGGGTTAGCAGAGGTAAGAGAATCAGCGGAATTTGTAGGATAAACGATTTGTAGTGTTTTATAAAAAATGGAAGGAATAGGAAGCATCCAGTATCGGACCCCCTTTGCGTACCGGAGGTCAAGGACACCGGCGGTCAGTGGATATAAGCGGAGTTACCGTGGACGTGCACCTTTTAAGGCGGCGTACATTCGCCCACGGTACGTTCAGAATATTCCGCGTTATATTAAGAAGACTAAGAGGGGAGTAAGGAAGTTGCAGTTGTACGATGAACAATTAAGGGACGTTAAATTTGATTATAAAGGTGTAGCCAGATTGCTTAATGGTATTGAGCAATAAATTATTGATATTGTTTTTGTGTATCCCTAATCTAAGGAAGTCGTCTTCCCTCCAAACGGAGAGACAGCAATTTTGACATAACTCGTATTGAACGAAATTTCGACTTACAAACAATATATTATTTTCTACCCATTTTTTGACTTCTTCATTTAAGAAAGGAAATGAATTAAAGGGGCTAGTATATGGGGCCTCTCTCTTTTGTAATGATCCCTCGAAAATATTTTTAATTGGGGGTATTTTGTGACGTAATCGGTGGGACATCTTTCTTTATAGAGAGCAAAGAATTGTTCCTTTGTTTCTGCTTCGCCAAGTATTCCCCTCCAGAGTTCATCTCTATTTTTCGAAGGACTTTTCCCTTTAGCTGAAAATTCTCCCCAGTCGATGAACTCGCCATCTTTCTGTATATACTGTCTACTTACTGTTGGGGAGTGGAGTTTTTCTATATTTGGACGGTAGATCCTCCCGTTGGTTCTAGTGAGATCGAAAAATCTCGGGTTTGAGGTTTGGATCTTCTTCGTGCATTGAACCATGGCATGAAGGTGAGGGTTTCCATCTTCATGGAGCTCCCTTGCAACAAGTATGTAGTATGGCTGACAGGCTAGTTGGAGGAGAGATTGTAGGAGTTCTAGGAGTTGTTCTTTTGGGCATGGGCATTGTGGGTAAGTGAGGAAAACATTCTTGGCATAAAAACGGAAAGAGGCTTGGCGAGGCATTTTGTAGTGGTAAACAGTGAACTCACACCAGTCGTACAAGACCTCTCTATTAGTTAAAAAACCTAGTGTGAATGGTGTGAGTGGTGTGACTGGGAGGGCACTGTATTAATATTACCAGCGCCCCCCCTCCCACTGATCTGAGCCGTCCATTGCTATACTTATGGACACGTGTATGGATGTAGTAAAAAGGAAGTCACACCCGAGCCCAGGTGTGAATTGTGTGAGTACTTTTGATTCCTTTGCTAGATAGTGCTATACACGTGTCGCTCTTCTGGTGGTTTGCGTGGCTGTAAAGAAAATATTTTTGCAGAATGATAGACATAAAGCAAAGGTGGGAAAATAAATGCGTTTGAATTATTTTGAATGGGGAATCTTCGTCCTTACACGCGGGCCAGTTTTGCTATATATTTGGTACCAGAAAATATTTTATGGCATAGAGGAATATGCTTTTGCAGTGGGATAGTTATAGTGGTGAAGTTGCTTTCTGGTACCTTATTTCGTCCCTCCTTTTCTTTTTGTCTTTTTTGTTGATTTATTTAGTATACAATGTTGTACTCCTTAGAAGAGTATCCCGAGAATTACGGGCAGTTCACTCAAATGTGTGTAGATCGCTTTTTAACGTGGCAAATAGGGCTGTGGGAAGAGAGCCGGCCAGCTCCGGCAAAGTTTGTTCCGGTGTACGAGGAGCAGAGGGCAAATATATCAAAGTTAAGGTGTCTGAACAGAAGGGTTAGCAGAGGTAAGAGAATTAGCAGAACTTGTAGGATAAAAGATTTGGAGTGTTTTATAATAATAGAAGGAATAGGAAGCAGCCAGTAACGGACCCCTTTTGCGTACCGGAGGTCAAGGACATCGGCGGTCAGTGGATATAAGCGGAGTTACCGTGGACGTGCACCTTTTAAGGCGGCGTACATTCGCTAATGGTACGTTCAGAATATTCCGCGTTATATTAAGAAGACTAAGATGGGAGTAAGGAAGTTGCAGTTGTACGATGAACAATTAAGGGACGTTAAATTTGATAATAAAGGTGTGGCCAGATTGCTTAATGGTATTGAGTTGGGTAATAAGAGATGTGACCGTCAATCAGACAAGATCGTGGTTAAGGGTATAAAATTAATTGGGAATGTTCAATTAGGACAAGATGCTAAAGACGAAGTTGTGGTCTACCATATATTGCTTTTCATCATAAGTGATAATAGTCCGTCAGATTCCGTCCCCATACCTGACAAGATATTTATTAGAGTTGGGGGGTAATCCTAAGACCTGGATTGTTGATCCTGACCAGTCCGACCGGTTTCGGATGCTAAAGAAAATGAGATTCAAGCTCGTTGGTGGCAAGGACAAAGAGTACGTTCGTCACGGGATAGAAGTTGTAGACCGGTTCTTCCCAGTTGATGTTTGGACAAACTACAAAGATACGTTGTTGCGAAATGTTGGAAGTATTCAAAAGGGTGCCATATATTTAGTGGTTGCTACTGTTAGTGGAAAGGAATGCAAAATTACTTTAAGGAGTCAAATGTACTTTAAAACTGTTTAGAATTATAATTTTATGTATTTTCAATACAACTGAAATCACTTGTTAAAACACCTTCAACAATTCCAGTTTTTATATCGTCTACCTCCATTAACCTGAACATTAGAAATAAAATACATAAAATTACAATTCTAAACAGTTTTAAAGTACATTTGATTCCGTAAAGTAATTTTGCATTCCTTTCCACTAATAGTAGCAGCCACTAAATATATGGCACCCTTTTGAATACTACCAACATTTCCCAACAGCATATCTTTATAGTCCGTCCAAACATCAACTGGGAAGAACCGGTCTACAACTTTTATCCTATGACGAACGTACTCTTTGTCCTTGCCACCAAGAGCTTGAATCTCATTTTCTTTAGCATCCGAAACCGGTCGGACTGGTCAGGATCAACAATCCAGGTCTCAGGATTACCCTCCCCAACTCCAATAAATATCTTGTCAAGTGTGGGGACGGAATCTAACCGACTATTATCACTTATGATGAAAAACAATATGTGGTGGACGACAGCTTCGTCTTTAGCATCTTGTCCCAATTGAACATTCCCAATTAATTTTATACCCGTAACCACGATCTTGTCTGATTGACGGTCACATCTCTTATTACCCAACTCAATACCATTAAGCAATATGGCCACACCTTTATTATCAAATTTAACGTCCCTTAATTGCTCATCGTACAACTGCAACTTCCTTACTCCCATCTTAGTTTTCTTAATATAACGCGGAATATTCTGAACGTACCGTCGGCGAATGTACGCCGCCTTAAAAGGTGCACGTCCACGGTAACTCCGCTTATATCCACTGACCGCCGGTGTCCTTGACCTCCGGTACGCAAAGGGGGTTCGATACTGGCTACTTCCTATTCCTTCCATTTTTTATAAAACACTCCAAATCTTTTATCCTACAAATTCTGCTAATTCTCTTACCTCTGCTAACCCTTCTGTTCAGACACCTAGCTTTGATATATTTGCCCTCTGCTCCTCGTACACCGGAACAAACTTCGCCGGAGCTGACCGCCAGCTCTCTTCCCACAGTCCTATTTGCTACGTCAAAAAACGATCTACACACATTTGAGTGAACTGCCCATAATTCTCGAGATACTCGTCTAAGCAGTACAACATTGTATACCAAATAAATCAACAAAAAAGACAAAAAGAAAAGGAGGGACGAAATAAGGTACCAGAAAGCAACTTCACCACAATAGCTATCCCACTACAAAAGCATATTCCTCTATGCCATAAAATATTTTCTGGTACCAAATATATAGCAAAACTGGCCCGCGTGTAAGGACGAAGATTGCCTATTCAAAATAATTCAAATGCATTTATTTTCCCGCATTTTCTTTATGTCTATCATTCTGCAAAAATATTTTCTTTACAGCCACGCAAACCACCAGAAGAGCGACACGTGTATAGCACTATCTGGCAAAGGAATCAAAAGTACTCACACCACTCACACCTGGGCCCGGGTGTGATTTCATTTTTACTACATCCATACACGTGTCCATAAGTACAGCAATGGACGGCTCAGATCAACGGGAGTGGGGGTGCTCTCACTCATTTTTGTAATAATTTATGCTTAATTTACCAACCCCCGCGACGGGTAGTGGCAAGTGGTATTAATTGTAATTTTTTATAAACATAAAAAATTCAGCCCTCCAAGAAAAAAAAAAAGTAAAAAAAAAAATGTTGGTCCATCTAGCATTCCACTATACAGATGGACACCTTTTTTAGCATTGGTCTAAAATCGTGTTTGAAAGATTCAAGAAATAAAAATATGTAGAAATATTCACTAACGCAAAAAATTATGAAAAATAAAAAATTCAAATTTTAAAAAATTTAATTTAAAAAATTCAAACCAAACACACACATTAATTTTAATTTTAATTTTAATTTTAATTTTAATTTTAGTCTTATTGTTTTACAAAAGTGTTACTTGAATACTTATATGTAATAAATTTAGTTAAATTATTTATTTATTTTGATAAGTTTAGTTCTATTGTGCCATAAAAGTGTAATTATCATATAATAATTTTATATGATATATATTAAATTATAAGATAGTAAATACTCATTTTGATATTAATAATAATAGTTAAATTAGAAAGGGAATTAGTAATAAAAACTAAAAGTGATTCTAATTATTTTATTTTTATTTTTATTTATTTGTTTTTTTTATTAGATAAAGTCCTTCACATTCTTTACTTCTATTTTATTAAAAAAATACCAACTTTACCCTCATTCTTCTCTCTTTACATCTTTGGGCCTCTCTTCTCTCTCTCTTACCTATCTCTCTGAGTTCTCTTTTCCCAAACCTTAAAACCCAGATCCACTATCCCCTCACTCTCCGACACCGTTATTCTCGCCTCTTTCCACTCCGACGGTCGCTTCATCGCCGCCACCGACTCCTACTCCGGCATTGTCTTTCCATTTATTTTCTTTCTTCTCTCTCTCTCTACAGATTTGAATCTCTTCACCACCACACAATTTTCTCTTCCCAAACCCAAGAACCCAAATCCACAATTTTCTCATTCTCCGACATCGCCATCTCTGCCTCCTTTCATTCCAACGACCGCTTCATCACTGTCGAACTTGTCCATATCTTCGACGCTATGAACACCTTTTCGCTGCCTTTGCGACTACACCTACCCCGTTTACCTTGTCTACTACTATGAGGATGGGTTCTTGATCTATTTGCTGAAGAATAAGGAGTGGGTGATCCTGAACAACAATAAACTCTTTGAATAAATAATAATAATAAAAAAAAAAAGAATAACAATAAACTCACAGATTTAGAGGAATTTGAAGGACCTGATACTATAGAAATTTCACTAGACCTATACCAGGTAATTTCTTTAGACCTATACTAGAAATTTCTCTAGATCTATACAAGAGAATTTGGAAGACCTAGTGAAATTTCTCTGGATCCATACCAGGTAAAATTAATCTAAATTTTTCTTCATAGAGAAATTTGTGTAAACTTTGGTTAAAATTTCACTAGACCTATGCCAGAGAAATTTCATTAGACCTATATCTGAAATTTCTCTTTCATATTGATCTTCTTTGGCCATCACACACTTGCAATCTGAAATTCCACTGGATCTATATCTGAAATTTCTCTGTCATGTTGATTTTCTTTGAAATTTCGCTGCAAATGTAGTTAGAGAAATTGATTTTCATGTTGATTTTCTCTAGCATATTTGATTTTCTTTAAAATTTCTCTACAAATGTAGAAAAAAAAATTACTTGTATGTTGATTTTTTCTAATACATTTGACTTTATCTAAAATTTTTCTGCAAATGTAGTCAAAGAAATTTACTTTTATGCTGATTTCTAACTCAGTGAAATCTTGTCAAAAAATTTTTATTCTGAATTTCATATTCATCATAGATTTTGTTTGATAAATCTCGATGAGAGCATTCCAAAAATATAATTTTTGTTGAAAATGGATATATAAATCAAAAGTTATTGAATTTTGTAAGTTTTGAAAAATTTCAAAAAATGAAAAACGTTAGGTTGAATGTAAAATGTAAGGATATTTTGATCTAATAATTTTGGAGGAAAGGTGTGCATGTTTTTAAGGGAATTGAGGTAGTATGAAAGTTTAGGGTGTCATCTATCTCCTAAAATGGTAATATTAGGGACCCTAAAAAAAAAAAAAAAAAAAAAAAGAGTAGTCAGACGACAACAAAATTGAATACACAATGAAAAATATATGAAAAATAAGTGTTTCTCAAATAGAATCCATATAAAATTAGTTATTATAATTAAAATTAAGTTTGTGTAGAACTTTATATGTAAATAGAAAATGTATGCTAATGTGACATTTTTTTTATAAAAAAAAGTAAGCTTTTAGAATGTACCACATAAAAAATGAAAAATACTACTTTTATATAATTACTTTTATTAAGGCTATATATACAAGTTTGTTTGTGGCTAAAAAAGTTAAAATTAGAAGAAGAAGAAGAAGAAGAAGAAGAAGAAGAAAGTAGAAGAGAGAGGGAGAGCAAAGTACCAACTTCAATTTTTTGAATAGATTACAAATATACTCTTTGAGATTTGCTTAAAATATGAATTATTTTTTGTGGTTTGGAAAATTACAAATACCTCACTGTCAGAATTTTTTATTTAATAGAATTAATTAAAAAAAATAAAATTTCTAACTATTTACCTATACAATAATAAAATTATCTAAATTATTAATTGAAATAAAATTTTAACATTATTAAAAAATATTAATTAACTTGATAATTTATTAACAAATGACCTATTTATTATGAAATTAAAAACCTTAAGGGGGCATAATGTAATTTTTAGAACTATATGGGATAATTTGTAATTTAAGTAAACTTCATGGGTGCGTTTGTAATTTACCTCACTTTTTTACTAACAAAAAGTAACTTTTTTTATTATTATTTATCAAATATTAAAGTTTTTTTAGCAATAATTTTATGTTAATTTTTTTTTTTATAAAAAATAACCACTAAAAATACAAATGTCGGCCTTGTTTGTCATGTATTAAAAAAGTTGAAAAGTTATTATCCTATTTATGTCACATCATCTTATTTAAGTCAAGTCACCTTTCTACCACATCACTTTAAACACAACTATAACCCAACCCATATTTCATAAAGAGTCCTGCTGGACCCCTAGCAAGAAAGCACCCCAGCACCCCACCTTCACGTGGGGGGCTGGCAATGGATGAAAACAAAAAAAAAAAAAAAAAAAAAAGGAAAAATTGTTTTTTTTGACCAATCAGGCATGACCCCCAACACCTCCACTGGGGGTCTCATGCATTTCCGTTTCATAAATTACACTTATTTATCCCAAACTAATGTCTAAATTAATGTAATAATAATACACGATTATGATAAGGGGTGTCAATAGTAAAATTCTCTGATAGATATAGCTTATAACATGTTTTGAAAAGTTGGTAAAAAATTAATTTTTTAATTTTTTAAAATCTTTTTGGTGACTTTTTTTTTGTTTTGAAAAAAAAAAAAAACTTTTTGATGACTTTTTTTTTAAAAAAACTTGATAAAAACTCACTTTTTATAAGTTTTCAAATTGCCCTTACGTGACATAATTGATTTAGCTAATCATTGGATTACATACCCAGGCTAAACCATCACTGGGCTATTTCAGGACCCGTCACGATGCATGCGCCAATAATTACCCTAGAGGGTAGCCAATTGGTGCATATATTTATATCTGGTTGTTGTAGTTTTTTTGTTTTGATTTTTTTTTTTTTTAAAAAAAGTCCATTAAGAACAATAATTATGGCAAATTATATCAATAATCTCTATATTTTACTCATTAGGTCATTTTTAGTTATTATGCTTTTAATTGATTTAATTTTGACCATAAATTTTAAATTTTATATCAATTTAGTCCAATTAATAACTCCACTAGTCAAGGTGTGTGCATATTAGTCTGGACACTCCTTACTGTTAAAATATATATATATATATATATCAATACCGTTTTTGATAAAAATAATTACTGAATTGATTAATGTTAACTCACTAAATTGAACAAATTTATAATTTTATCTATAAAATCATGACACGTGACTCCTATGTGCATATTTTTTTATTAAAAAATGTTAACAGTTGTAATCAATTGAACAAAATTGAGACAAAATTATAAATTCATAGTCAAAATTGAATTAATTAAAATTATAGAGCCTAAAATAAACATAAGAACTAACATACAGAGATTATTGACGTAATTTACTCCAAAAAAAAAAAAGGCAAAACAACTTGACTTTTTTATTTTTTTATTTTATTTTTTTACTTCTTAGATTTTTCTAAATT
This sequence comes from Camellia sinensis, assembly GCF_055761805.1. NCBI lineage: Eukaryota > Viridiplantae > Streptophyta > Magnoliopsida > Ericales > Theaceae > Camellia > Camellia sinensis. Next base: position 176,523,885 of record NC_138967.1, read on the forward strand.
AGACGGACTGAAAAAGTTTAAAAAAAAATAAAAAAAAATTCACACTAATTAATTATTTTTTTTTATTTTTTATTTTTTTAAGCTTGATGCCAAACCCACCCTAAGTGGGGCTGGTCATTGGACTAGAAATGCATATATAAAAGTGAAGGGAAATGTTCATTGCTTGGACATGAAGTATATTGTAAAGGATTATTTTATTAGGTTAAAAAAGTAAACTAATGTGGAGAGGTATGCATTTTTACACGATATTGTTTTTTCCCTTAATAATTTATGCTTAATTTACCACCACCCCACCCCCCGGTAGTGGCAAGTGGTATTAATTATAATTTTATATAAACATAAAAAATTCAGCCCTCCAAGAAAAAAAATGTTAAAAAAAAAATGTTGGTCGATCTAGCATTCCACTATACAGATGGAAACTTTTTTTTTTAGCATTGGTCTAAAATCGTGTTTGAAAGATTCAAGAAATAAAATGCTCGGAATCTCGTCTGCCTCACAATAATAATATTATGTATGTAAAAAAAGAAAAAAATACTCACAGATTAAATTCAATTTTAGCGTCACTCACATTACATGAAATTTAAATTTATACACTTTTGTAAATATTTTTTTGAGTACATAGTATTTTTGCTAAAAAGCAGTGGTGAAATTACAAATTTTAATAGAAAATTTGAAATCTCTGATATTTTTGATAAAATTATAAGGAAAATTGCATGTAAATGGAAACAATTCAAATAAATGTACCTTTATAAAGGTGCAAGTGACTCGGTGTCCAATATAAGTGAAATCTGTGACATAGGACAACAATAATGGTGCATATATTTATATTTACACCATATTGTTTTTTCCCTTAATTTATGCTTAATTTACCACCCCCACCCCCCACCCCCCACCCCCCTGTAGTGGCAAGTGATATTAATTATAATTTTTTATAAACATAAAAATTTCAGCTCCAAGAAAAAAAAAATGTTGGTCGATCTAGAATTCCACTATACAGATGGACACTTTTTTTTAGCATTGGTCTAAAATCGTGTTTGAAAGATTCCAGAAATAAAATGCTCGGAATCTCGTTTGCCTCACAATAATAATATTATGTATTTAAAAGAAGAAAAAAAATATTCACAGATTAAATTCAATTTTAGCATCTCTTGTAGGCCAATTTTCACTGTATTTAAATAGATTAAATTTTGTTGTGTACAAAACAACAACAAGAATATAAAGAAATAAAGAAAATGAGAGAATTTGTTTGATTACAAAAATCAAACTCAAAATAATAAATAAATAAATAAATAACAGATTTTATTTTGTTACAAAAAAAAAATTTAAATCTGATTTTAATAAATAAAAACAACACTGAAAATTAATTAAATAACTTACTTGATTTAATTTCTTCGAATTATTTTCTGATCAAGTCTAGTGTTTGACACTGTGTCCTTAAGACAGATTCGTCCTGTCCACGGTGCTATCAGAATTTGGACGTCTATCTCCCAGGATGAAATGATCTACCACAAACAATAGTAGCACTGCAAATTGTTTGCCTTACGAACACACTAAGTGTTTACACTATTTCTTTCAGAAATAAAATGTAACAAAATGAAGAATAGAATAAGCAGAGGTGAAATACGAAATTTCTAAATGAAAAAACATCAAATGATGGTGGTCCTATTTATAGATGTAAAGGTGGCTCTTAGTTTTAAATTGAACAGGTATGATACCTGTTGGTTTTGAATTCAAACAGATTTGAATCTGTTAATAATTCAAACAGATAGCAAAAAAGGGGAAGGGCCCTGTTCTGGATTTTATTTTACCAAAAATAAAATTAAATTCAACTAAAAAGATTAGTATTGGGCCCAAGCCCAAGCTCGCTCGACCGGATGGCGGGCGCGTGTGGTGATTTTTGGGTCTAGCTCATTTTGCCCATAACCTCTCCCTCTAAAACACTTGAGTACCCCTTGGGGCACACCCCAAGTATCTCACCCAAGCCTTATAAACCCTTTCAAAACTTTCCACCAAATCAATGTGGGACAAGCTAATTTACAACCTTAAGGAATTTTCACCAAAACTCCATTTTCATGGAGCACACTTTGGCTTCAATTTCCCATTCACTCGGTAATGGTTTTGAGCAACCAAATATACCACGTGAATCACAACGCGGCATAGAACGCGTTACCACTTTGACCCGTGTAAATTGATGCACGGGGCCCACCTAAAAAATAGACTAAACTTGAGAAAAAAATTTGATTTTACCCAGATTTTTTCTACCATTTTCAACATCTCTCACGTTACATGAAATTTAAATTTATACACTTTTGTAAATATTTTTTTGAGTACATAGTATTTTTGCTAAAAAGCAGTGGTGAAATGGCATGTAAGTATTTGATATAAATTTTAGTAGAAAATTTGAAATCCCTAATATTTTTGATAAAATTATTAGCAAAATTGCATGTAAATGGAAACAATTCAAATAAATGTACCTTTATAAATGTGCAAGTGAGTCGGTGTCCAATATAAGTGAAATCTGTGACATAGGACAATAATAATGGTGCATATATATTTACACGATATTGTTTTTTCGCTTAATAATTTATGCTTAATTTACCACCACCCCACGCCCCCTGTATTGGCAAGTGGTATTAATTATAATTTTTTATAAACCTAAAAAATTCAGCTCCAAGAAAAAAAAAATGTTGGCCGATCTAGAATTCCACTATACAGATGGACACTTTTTTTTTAGCATTGGTCTAAAATCGTGTTTGAAAGATTCAAGAAATAAAATGCTTGGAATCTCATCCGCCTCACAATAATAATATTATGCATTTAAAAGAAGAAGAAAAATATTCACAAATTAAATTCAATTTTCGTGTCACTCACGTTACATGAAATTTAAATTTATACACTTTTATAAATATTTTTTTGAGTACATAGTATTTTTGCTAAAAAGCAGTGGTGAAATTGCATGTAAGTATTTGGTATGAATTTCAGTAGAAAATTTGAAATCTCTATTATTTTTGATAAAATTATTAGCAAAATTGCATGTAAATGGGAACAATTCAAATAAATTTACTTTTATGAAGGTGCAAGTGAGTCGGTATCCAATATAAGTGAAATCTGTGACATAGGACAACTTTTACTTGTTCCTATGGTTTTCTTTGTGAAAATTTTTGGACAATCTTTACTGTATTTAATGAAATAAATTCTGTTTGTGTGTTAAACAACAAACAGAATACAAAAGAAATAGGAAAGGAGAGAGTTTGTTTGATTACAAAAATCAAACCAGAAAATGAAATAAAATAAATAAAACAGATTTTTATTTTGTTACAAAAACAAAATCGAAATCTGAAACAGAAAAAATAATAAAATAGAAAAGTAAATTAATTACTTACCAAATTAATTTGTTGAACAAATTTTCTGATCAAGTCCAGTGTTTAACACTGTGTCTTTAAGACAGATTCGTCCTCTCCACGGTACTTTCAGATTGTGGACGTCTATCTCTCAGGATAAAAATGATCAACAGTAAACAATAGCAGCACTACGCATTGTTGCACAACGAACACATTTTGTGTTTGTACTCTCTCATAGAAAATTATATGTAGCAAAATGCAGAGAGTAATTACAGAGGGAAGAACGAATTTTCTGAAAGAATGCAAAATCAATAGAGGGTCTGACTATTTGTAGAAGAAAATGTGGCTGTTTGGTTTGAATTAAACAGGTGCAAACCTGTTCAGTTTGAATGAACAGATATGGCATTGTTTGGGTTTGAATTTGAACAGATACTGAAACTGTTCCGGTTTAAATTCAAACGGATAAGAACCGCGCAAAATTTTGGTGAAGGAAAAAACCAGGCAGAATTTTTGGAATTAATTTCCAAAATTCAAATTCCAAAAAATTAGAATTTAATTTTAGAAAAATAAAATCCAAAGTTTTTGGCCCAAAAAATAATTAGTATTGGGCTGGACAAGCCCAACCCAACTTAACACCACGCACCCGTGCTCAAGCCCGCCCCATTGACTGGATGGCAGCGCGTGCGTATTTATTTTTGGGTCCAATGGGTCTAGCCCAATTTGGCCATAACCTCTCCCTTCTACAAACTTGGGGTGCCCCTTGGGGCCTCCCCAAGTTATAATCCCAAGCTTTATAAACCCATAAATTTCTTCCCACAAAACCAATGTGGGACAAGCTTTTATTCAAATCTTAAGGAATTTCTACCAAAAACTCCATTTTCATGGAGCTTACTTTGGCTTCAATTTCCCATTCACCCAATAATGGTTTTTAGTAACCAAATATACCACGTGAATCACAACGCGGCATAGAACGCGTTACCACTTAGACCCTCCAACTTTGGCATATAGGTCCCACCTAAAAAATAAACAAAAGTTAAGGAAAAATCATATTTTTCCAAAACTTCAAAACCATTTCTAACAATGAAAATTGCATCTCTGCTCGTATGATTTTGAGACATATAGCCCCAGAGATCAATTAAGCAAGCCCAGCAAAGGGCAGAGGGTCCTAAATGTTAGAGTCTAGTGCTTAAAAAGGGTCGTTTGGGCTGTTTAGACAAAAAGGTTGGGTCAGAAATTCACATAATCGAATAGAAACACGAAAAATTTCCAACAAATGCCTTTTACACTTTAGAAATACAGAAATGGAATACATAATCAAGCACAAATTAAAATGGATGAATAATATTTTTGAGAAGTAGGCCCTACAAATAAATAATGTAAAATCTTATCTATTCATATATTTTTCGTTATTGATTTTTAGGTTCCCAATATTGTTACTCCTGCACATCTATTGAAATAAGAATGTGTAACTGATTTTCCGATCACACTGCCCAACTTAGTATTCAGCTGGAGAACACTGACAGAATAGATGACACCTGGCTGACCTACAACAGAAAGAGAAGATTCCGGCAGTGGTTCGTCCACCCGGGAGCACTCCGACGATCAAGTCAGTATATCTCTCAAAGATAATCAATAGTGCAAATCTCACTGTTCAGAATATAAATTGCGTACCTTAGACCCACGAGGGTGCCTCTCTTTTATAGCTAACTCAATCCTTGTCCCAACAGGAACCTAGCTCTAATGGACTTAGGATTACTATCAATCTTGGACTCCCAGTAGGATTGGGATAAACTCCCTAAGAGTCTTATCCTTTCCCAACTGTAGTCTTTCCCTTTTCTAGGACTCTTGTGCCTTATCCACTTATCTCGGATTCCGATATCTTCGGAGGTAACCTCGGCCTCGCTGAGATAACGTCGGCGTCATGACCAGGACACGTGGCACCTCGGTTGACAAGTTGGCGTCACCTTCGCCACGTGTTGGTACTCAGAAAATATATCTCCACAACTGCCCCCTAGGTTCTATTACCTCGGCATTCTGAGGTGATGGAGCCTATATCATTCCTTCCTGCCAGTACATCGGCCTAGCCGAGATCACTGTTTAAGGCCGACATGTCTCCCTTAATCAAGAATTCCAGTGAATTCCTTCACTCATATGAGCTGTCATGCATCACTATTCAATCGTTTTATTCACGCGTCTTATCCTCATTGGATCGTGCCTGTGACGCGCCTGTAAACCGTCTTGCGCCTGCGTACGCCGTCTGACGCATTCACTGCTCTAGGCGCATTAACTGCCCTTTTTTTGCCGTCGTTTCAAGTTTTAACAAAAACTTTTCCCTCTTCTTTCATTTCTTCACTTTTCATTCGATACTCTTGCTTTTTCTCTTTCTTACTTTTTTCTCTTGAATCTGCCATTTTTCCAGACTTCAAGCTCTGCAACTACCTTCATTCCTCCCTCTTAGTAAAGCTTTCGCTGTTCTGTTACTTCTGTAACCGTCGCCTGACTTCGGCGATCTTCATACCGGTTTCACTTTTTCTGGTAAGCCACTGTTCTTTTCGTTTTCAATTCTCTGATGCTCTTTACTACTTGTTGCCATTACTGCTTTGTTTAAACATTTGATTTGTGAATCTCATATGTGAGTGTGTTTATTCCACAATTTTGTCCTTGCCCATGTCCTGAATATACGCATTATTCACCATTGTCTTGCACTTTGTACCCCTTGTACTCACTATGTTCTTGATTCTGAAACTTGTTCTTGATTCTGAAACTTGTTCTTGTTTTCTATTTTTTGTGTCTTTTTCAAATTTATGCCTTCAATCTTCGTTTCCATAGACTTAGGTTTGGGATTTGTCTGTAGAACCCACAATTTAGGAAAAAAACTGAAACCTGCATTTACCTAAGTGTTTGCCGAGGTCCCAATAACCCTTTCAAAACATCTTCTGAAATCCAACCCCTTTGATTAAGCCGATGTCATGGGTATGTGGAAACATAGGGTAGACACCCCATCCAAACTAAAATTGTTTAGACAAGTGTTTGAAATCCCAGCCGACGTCCATCTGAGGTTGGTTGGGGATGATGACTCCATCATGCCTACTGATGACTCCATGCTTTTCCCTGTGGTAGCCTTTGTTGAGTGTGGACTTCGGCTCCCACTCAACATCCTTTTTCGTGAAATACTTCATTATTACAAGTTGAACTCAATGCAACTTTCCATCAATTCCTATCGAACCATCAATGGTATCATAACCTTAGCCAAACAAGAAAACGCTAGGATCACATTAGCCGATATCCAATATTGCTACACTATGTGTGGCCTTAAAAAAGACACTGGCTACGTTTACTACCTCAAGCCGAGGTCCACAAAATACAAAATCGTTACCGACCTCCCTGACTCCAACAAGGGAGCTGGGGACGATTATTTCATTACTTTAGGAAATTGGGAGTTCGCCTCAGATGAATACCTCCATTTCTTCCCTCTCCCTCGATCAGTCTTTGTAGAGGGCAATGGTAAGAGCCCTGCATTCATACCTACTTGTTTTTTAAAGTCTTTCATACTTTATCTATTTTTTAATGTCTGTTTTTCTTGCAGCTGTTCCTAAGCCACCAAAAAACTTTCGCCAATCCTTCATTCCCAGCAAGGATTTGAAGAAACTTTTGGACTTGCTAGTCCATAAATGGAAGGCGCCTCTGCTTTTTAATTTTATTCCAATATACAAGTCAGCTTTGCCCGACGTCCCTAGGAGGAAGGAGAAAAGCCTTTATTTACCCTCTGCCACAACTCCACAAACCGCGTCCACATCTCGGACAGACCAAGGGTCAACCTCTGATCCAGTTGAGCAACCGTCAACCTCGGCTCCATACTTGATTCCAATATCCCAACGCCCCTGTCGCCGCTAAATAGTTTCTTCTACCGAGATGGGTCGCCCAAAACTAGTTGCCAAAGATCTCCTGGCTAACATTCCAACTGATGTTGACGCTCAGCCAACACAAACCCAGCCTCCTCCAAAGTCAAAACGAATCAAAAAGGCTCAGCCAAAGGCAAAGGTGCCTCAGATCGATTCTGAGGATGCCTTGCCAATTTCCAAACTGGCTCCGAGTGAGAAAACTACCTCTGTCCCTGCGAAGAGGTCCGCTGAAACACTTCCATCCGAATCTATCAAATCCAAATGGCCGAGGTTATCTTCTGCAACGACCTCGGGGTCTAAAAAGCCTGATGCCCCCTGGGCCCCCGAAATTACCTTGGAAGATAAGCCAGTCATGGCCAACGATAGCGCTGAGGACATCAACGTCGGTGTAGCCCTCAGTACTGCTCTGCTTCTCCCCGGCGATCTTGACCGAAATGCCAAGTTGAGCGAGTATGAAAATTACGCTCTGATACTTCAACGTTCTGTTCAAGTGAGTGTCCTTACCTGGCAAGTTTTCCCTTTCCTGTACTTTAGAAGATTTTGCAATAACTTTTATCTTGTGTTTTTTCAGGCCATCCAGCATGCCCATTCTTTCTCTGTTCAACCTTTTGAAAATCGGGAGAAGTTGACCGAGATGAAGAGGGAGTTCTCTACTCTTCAAAAAGCCAACAAAAGCTTTCAATCAAAAATGAAAAAGTTAGAGGACCAGGCCGAAGCTGCCATCAAGGCTCAGACCGATGCCGAAGAGAAGGTTGATTCTACTGAGGCCATTAGGAAGGTTGCTGAGTCCTAAAAAAGAGAGGCTGATGAGAAGATGGTCCAGGCCCAAAAAGAGCTGCAGGAGGCCTTGGCTACCAAAGAGGCTGAAATCAAAGATACCGACGAGAAGGCGTATGCCCAAGGCATGGCCGATGTCACGGAGGCCTACGAAAAGCAAGTGAAAGAGGCATGCAACAAGGGTTTCACCCTTGGTTGGATGTCCCTTCTAAAAACGCTTAATGTCCCTGAGGACTCGCCTTTGAGAAACGCCGACGCCATTCCTCTTCCATTCCCTCCAACTCCAACTCCAGCTCAATCTGATGATGGCTCCGAATCTGAGGAGGAGACCTTAGTGAGAAAGCCAAAAAATGATGATGGGGCCAAGTCCCGTCCTAGACTTGACTTAAGATGAAGAGGGTGATGAGGTTCTCAAAGATGCTACTCCTGAGAAGACATCAGCCAATGTCACCTTTGCCGACAAGAGCCTGGACGAAACCCTTGCCCAAATGGATGCCGAGCTCGCGGCGGAAAAGGCTACCCAGGCGTCCTCTCAACAATCGTCTGAACTTCAAACTCAATCAACTGCTACTGCTGAGGAGCCTTAGTTTTATGTTTTGTTTTTTTTTTTCCTTTCTGAAGTAGTGTAAAACTCTTTACATTGTCGACGTTCTCTTAATACAACTCTTTTGCTTTTGAATGCTTGCATGTTTGCCTTGAATGCTTTCATACTTAGAATATCTTACATATCTTCAATATACACTTCAATCTCTTCAATATACTCTTCAATCCTTGTGCAACCTTCTCGGGGTGACACACCTCGGTTGTACAAACTGATGATTTATCTCGGCAAGTACCTAACTACCTTTCTCGGCGTAATCTTGGTTTCACCTTGTAAATATAAAATTTCAACAAGTGTTTAACCTTAGACTTCAATCTTGTAAATTGTCTACAGATTTCAACAAGTGTTAGACATCATCTCGGTTTAAATTCAACTTGTAAATTGTCCACAAATTTCAACAAGTGTTAAACAATGATCTCAGTTTAACTTCAACTTGTAAATTGCCCACAAATTTCAACAAATGTTAAACATAATCTCAGTTTAACTTCAACTTGTAAACTTTTCTCAAGTTTCAACAAGTGTTAAATATCATCTCGGTTTAACTTCAACTTGTAAACTTTTCTCAAGTTTCAACAAGTGTTAAACATCATCTCAGTAAACTCTTCTCTTCTCAAACTTAATCATCTTAGGCCGAGGTCTTGTCTTCTGGGATCTGGGATCGGCTTACTTAGGTAGAGCTCTTGCATTTTCATATCTAGTGTTATCTCAGCTTGACAGGTGAGTTCACCTCGGCATCTTGTCGCTTTCTCTAGAGGTAATCCCTCAGATCCTCCTTGGTTCGTCCAGGAGTTCGGCTATCTCCGGATTTCAGCCTCTTTAGTGCACTACTTCCTGTGTCATTGCAAGTCCTTTTGGACCTCCCTCCATTGGTCGTGTCAAAACAGAGGTCCTTCCCCTGAACATGTCGATGTTCTTTGGAGTCAGCTTCTTTGGTGCGATGTGTCCTCTGTGAATCTCTCCTTCTTGATTCTCCTCGTCCGACCTCCCTTGAAGGCCGGTGAGAATGTTTCTTGGTCCTATCGTGCTGAGGAGTCATAGGAGTTGTCTTCTGCCCCCCTGCCTGGGCATCTTTCTTGGCTGCTGGAATCGGCGTATCTTGTGACGGGAACGGTGACTGCATGATGTTGTTCTGTATCATAAAATTGACAACCGTTTGCAGGTCCGCCAATTTGTTCGCCATTCCTTTCATCTCATCGTCCCTTCGTAAGCATCTTTCTTTTCATACCTAGAGGTCGTCTTCATTATAATACTCGCTTCGGTCTGATTTCTTCGGCGCGTCGCCCTCCTGGCCGACGTCCTCTTCTCCGTGATTCTTATCACGAGTTTCTTCGTTGTAGTTGTCTTTTTCGACGCAAAGGTCAATATGTTTCCTACTCTCAGTAGGGGTGTCGTCTCCAACCTTCTATTTCGGTCTGTCGTTGGCCATCTATTCTCCTTTCGTTCCCACAGACGGCGCCAAATTGTGTGAGTGATTTTCCGATCACACTGCCCAACTTAGTATACAGCTGGAGAACACTGGCAGAATAGATGACACCTGGCTGACCTGCAACAGAAAGAGAAGATTCCGGCGGTGGTTCGTCCACCCGGGGGCACTCCGACGATCAAGGCAGTATATCTCTCAAAGATAATCAATAGTGCAAATCTCACTGTTCAGAATATAAATTGCGTACTTTAAACCCACGGGGGTGCCTCTCTTTTATAGCTAACTCAATTCTTGTCCCAGCAGGAGCCTAGCTCTAATGGACTTAGGATTACTATCAATCTTGGACTCCCAGTAAGATTGGGATAAACTCCTTAAGAGTCTTATCCTTTTCCAGCTGTAGACTCTTGTGCCTTATCCGCTTATCTCGAATTCCAATATCTTCAGAGGTAACCTCGGCCTCGCTGAGATAACCTCGGCGTCATGACCAGGACACGTGGCACCTCAGCTGACAAGTCGGTGTCACCTTAGCCATGTGTTGGTACTCAAAAAATATATCCCCACAATGAATATGGGATTCTTTATTGTAAATATCTTTATCCTTCACTCATCACTTATTGAAGGGGCTAAATATTAATGTAGCGGATAGAAGCCTTGGGCTGGTCCAAACAATTAAATCCAAACCAGAATGGCCATCTGATAAGGGCCAGAACCCACGTGGGCCAAATCATTAAGCCCATCTCCATATGGATCATCTTCCCAAGTCCAAGATGGGTTCCACTTAAATTATTGGAAAATGATCATCTTCCCAAGGCTCTCTGACCACATCATGATGGGTTACACTTAAATTATTGGAAAAAGATTAAGATTTATAAAAAAAAATTCACAACTGTACTCACAATAATATCACATGTGTCAATTTTTAATTTATTATATATCTAATGATATATGGTCATTGATCTCTAACATTACTCTTATATAGATATATTGAATTTATTGGTGATTATGGAAATATGACATCTAAAAATTGATTTTTATAGAGATAAAAACATAATTAATGAAATTATTTGATAAGAATGATAAATTATTGTTTTGAAAAAGTCACCAAAAAATTTGATTTGAAAAATTCACAGAAAAATGGCTCAAAAAGTGATATATAGACATATTAGGTATAGACAAACAGGAGGATAACGTGAACAGATAAATGATAGATAGATAGATAGATAGATAGATAGATATATAGAGATAATATTTCAAAATTATTTTGTCCTTTTGACATAAATTTTTTTTTTAAAGTAGACTTGTGGCTAGAGTTGCTTATTTTTTCTCGTTTCTTTCTTTTTTTTTTAATCTATAATTATTTTTTAAAAATTTATGTCAAAAAAATATGAATGAAAAGAAAATGCTTAACCACCTAGGCAATGTGCTTGCCGCCTTATTTAGAGGGTGTTTGAGATGATCTAAATAATTATATTTTTTAATTTTTTTATGAAAAGATGAATAAAAAAATAAAAAAATAATGTGATTAAATAAAAATAAAAAAATGTGTTAATATAGAGGATGCCAAATAATACTGTAGCCGAAGTCACGGCACTTGAGTTGATTCACTGTAGGATTTTGCGGAACAGCTCAAACACTTCAAAACCGCCTTATTATACAATTTTTTTTTTTCTTTAAACATGTAAACCATTTTTTTTAGGGGTTGTTATTCAATTAAGAAAATATTCAATACAAATATTTTTTTTATTTGCATGGTATTCAAATTTTTTTTTTTTTGGATTCTTGCTAAGACTAAGGTTGAGACTCCAAAGAGGAATATTTGGGTGTCAATATGGTAGATACTGTGATACCTTTTTTTATTGTAATTACATTTGATAATGTAGTCCATTACATTCATATTGGGTGTTTGAGAGAAAGTAAGAGATATGTACATTTGTGATTGGTGTAAAGTACCACTTGACTGTACCAATAATATGCATATATATATTTTAAGTATTTTAATTTGTTAGCAGTTTATCAATACCTTGCTAGTGCTTTTTGCATGTGTTTTATAACATAGAATAAAAAATATGTCCATTAATTTACATGTCTTTTACTGTAGTTTTTTGCTAATCTATACTATTGGAATTCATTGGCAGTTCATCCTGTACATAATTTCTAGGATCTTGCAAGGTAATGAAATACTAATAGGTATGTAAATAAATTTTCAAGATCCTGAAACTGAAGAATTCTCAGTTTGTAAAAATGAAAAAATTTGTAAATTTTGTTTTCTATCTCTCCCCTTTCTTTTTCTCTCCATCACACTTGTACAAACTAAAAATTTTCTCAGAAATTGAACAAAATTGATTTTTTTTTTTTTGAATTTTGTGAAACTGAGAAATATTTTAATTTTAAAACTAATAAGTTACTCAGAAATTCATTTTTAAAAAAAAATAATTTTGTTTAATAGAGCTTAGTGAGTATGTTCCAAAAATATAAATTTTATCAATATATATAATGAAAGTTATAACATTTTAAAATTTAAAATACAAAAATCAACAAGTGTGCATACGTTAGTCTCTTCTTACTAAAGGGAAACCATATATGAACAATTTTTATACAAAATTTGGATACATAAAGATGTGGCCCTTGTGTGTTTTTCATTTTCAACTAAATCACCTATAATCACGACTTACAATTTAAAAAATGTCACTCACACATTATTTATTATTTATTTTAAAAAAAATTCTATTTACGAGTCACTTATTTGTCTATTTATTTATTTGGTTCAAATGCTCATGAGCTCATTCCACTTTAATTAAACACAAAATTGTCTAGCAAATAAAAAACTAAGATATGAATTTTGTTGGCGTGCACTTTTATGACATATGTTAGCAAGTTAATTTTTTTTTTATATATACATTATGCATAAAAGTGTGTAATAAAAAAGGTAATTTTTTTTAAGATCCATGATATTAAGATTTTATAAGATAAATGATATATAATATTTTCATAATAGTTAAAAATCCCTCAATATTTTCATCGAGAAAATTTAATTCAGAGAAATTTTGGTCCTGACACAGAGAATTTTTTTTGATTTCACAGAGAAATTTAAAAAATTTTCTAATATGATTATAGAGAAATTTCATCAAGGGACCTTAGTTAATGAAAAAATATCTTGGACCTCTCCAACTAAACAAAGTTGGAGAGAGATATTTTACTAATTTTTTCTAATAAAAAATACATAATATTTTTAAATTTTCTTAACGTGTGCCCCATGTTAAGAAGAACCAAAACTTATTTAAGCGGATTTAAACTAACACCATTCTAAAAATCAATACTTTTGAGTAATTTAAAAAAAAAAAATTATTGTATCAGAGACTGCAAGCACAATGAAGTATTTTGCGGAGTATTTAGGTTGACAAGTAAACTAATGTGGATAGGTATTTGCATTTACACTATATATATCTATCTTAAATTTTAAGTTTAATTTCCATGAAATATAGTGCTATGGCAAGTCCAAGGCTATTATAGTTTTCTACAAAAAAAAAAAAATAATAAATAAATAAAATAAATAAATAAATAAATAATTTCATAAAATTCAGCACTCCAACATTAAGCTGGAAGAGCGGAATGATTTGTCGGGACTCCATGACATTAAGTTGGAAGAGTGGAATGTTTTGTCGGCCATAAAAGGTCTTTGTTTGGCCTTTCTCTTTGCAGAGAGAGACACCTTATGACACTTGTTCAAAAATCGTGTTTGAAGGGTATAAAACGGCACTGTTTGAATGTCTCTTTCAGAAGCTTGAAATTATAAGCGAGTAAAAAATTTTCAATATGACTGGCCTTTCACATTTTTTTTTTTGTCTTTTTTGAAATTTTTTAAAACAAAATTATTTTAAAAGTATCTTTTTAGATTAAAAGGATTTGAAAGAAAAAATTTGACACAAATTTTAAAAATTTTACGCAACTCTTATTCCGGTTGTTGTGTGTATGCTTGCATTTTGTAATGTCTTCTATTACTTCGATTGTTATTTCGGTTTAGGCCGGTTAAAATATGCTTACTAGCCAACCACTCCTTAGCCGATATAATCACTTCGGCTGAGGAGTACAAAGTGTTGGTTCATTCCAGCCAACCACTCTTCAGCCATACACTCACTTCGGCTGAAGAGTAACAAGAGTTGGTTTATTCCAGCCAACCACTCTTCAGCCATACACTTACTTCGGCTGAAGAGTAACAAGAGTTGGTTTATTCCAGCCAACCACTCTTCAGCCATACACTTACTTCGGCTGAAGAGTAACAAGAGTTGGTTTATTCCAGCCAACCATTCTTCAGCCATTCACTTACTTCGACTGAAGAGTAACAAGAGTTGGTTTATTCCAGCCAACCATTCTTCAGCCATTCACTTACTTCGGCTGAAGAGTAACAAGAGTTGGTTTATTCCAGCCAACTATTGAAGTTAGTTTTTCCAGCTAACTTATAGTATTTGGTTATTCCGACCAAATGTCCTGCAGCCTGGATCCTTATCCTAGGCTTAGGAAGGGTGTTGGTTTAATCCAGCCAACCACTCTTCAGCCATACACTTACTTCGGCCGAGCTATGTGATGGGCTTTGTGACCCAAAGTGCGAAGGACTGGGTGGGAAGGCCGCAAAGCTACTCCGGCCCAGGAGAAGTGTAGTTACTCCGGCTCAGGAAGGTATAATTACTCCGGCCAGGAGAGGTAAAAGTTACTTCAGCTCAATAAAAGATAGAGTTACTTCGGTTGAAAGGTTGCAAATGTACTTCGGTCCTGAAACAGGTTGGAGTTAGACCGGTCTTGAAGTCTACATCGGCTTCAGAGGTGTACCGGTCTTGGAGTTATATCGGTCGAGAGTCGTTGTTTCGGTCCAAACACACCATGGGTTGAGCAGAGGAGAATCGAGATATAGTGTAGCGAGCAAAACCGAACTAAGGATAGGTCGGCCTAATCTGTGGCTCAGCATAGCCAGTGTTATTTCGGTCACATGGTAATTCGGCCATGGAGAAAACCATCCCACTTGGTTTAAGCAGTGGGGGAGGGTGTAAAAGGATAAGCATTATCCTTAGGAGAATAAATCCTAGGAGGACTCTGCATGGAGAAATACAAGTCCTACTAGGATTGTGCCACAGAAAACTTATAAAAGCCCACAAGCATCACCTTGGAGAAGGTAATTGAACATAATTCTTTCTGAGAACATAGAGCTTTGTCTATTTGTCAAGTTTTCTGACTTAGGCATCGGAGAGGTTTCCGGCACACACCCGCCGGCTAGCTCACGTTTGTGTTTTCAGGTGACAAAGCGACGTCGTACGAAGGAGCGTGGACTTGGTCAACAGGATTATACGAGGAGAATTATTTCCTCCCCGTACAACTGGCCTTTCACATCTTTTTTTTTGTCTTTTTTGAAATTTTTTAAAACAAAATTATTTTAAAAGTATCTTTTTAGATTAAAAGGATTTGAAAGAAAAAATTTGACACAAATTTTAAAAATTGTACTAAATACAAAATGAATTTTTTAAATGTTGCCAAACAGAGCAACTCTGAAAAGATTTGGATCATTGCTAGTTCTAATAAAAGAATAAAAAATGGTTCATCCTCTTAATTTTATTTAAAAAATTCTACCCCTAATGATACGAAATTAAGTGGCTAAAGATGAGGAATAATGATTCATCTCCTTAATTTTGCTCCTCCAATTCCACCTGTAATGATGTAGAATTAGGAAGGGGGGAGAGGAGTATGGTATTGTTTCACATGAGGGTGGAATTGGAAGGGGGGAGGGGACAAAAAAAAATTTTTTTTTTTAGGGGAGGGGGATGTAGCACCACTCAAAGTTGAGAGAGAGAGAGAGAGAGAGACAACTATGCTATATCCCCCTAATTTATCATCCCTAAATGACCGCTAATGCCCCACAGAGAGAGAGAGAGAGAGAGAGAGAGAGAGAGAGAGAGAGAGAGAACAATGCTATATCCTCTCAATTTATCATCCCTAAATGACCGCTAATGATGTGGCATTAAGGGTTAGATCTCATATAATGGAATATTTGGTAAATTGAAATTTGACACTTGTTAGACACATTGTTAGGGGTGATTTTTAGGAGTGATAAATTAAGTGTCTCAACCATTTTGAGAGAGAGAGAGAGGGCTGTGAGATCGCTTCACATAAGTCTTAGCCATGTCATTGGGAGTGGAATTAAGGGGTATCAATTAGGGGGATGTAGTAGGACTGGATGACTAGAATGATTTTAAAAACAAATCTTTTATTTTTTTGAAAACAAATATGATCAAATCATGTAACTATATTTATACGGTCAATCTGATTTTTTTTTTTATATATATAAATAATCTACACATAAAGACTTAAATTTTGAACGGATTAAATTATTGAAATGGGCCTTGTCATAGGTCCAGTGGGTTGAATTGGTGATGACCAAAAATGATTACCAATGGCCTAAGATGGTAGCTATGGGAGGCAGTTTTTGTCGAGAGATGATAATTTTGAAGGTGATTTTTGACAAAAGTTGAGTTGTTAGAGGTGATTATCAGTGAGAGATGACGATCAGATGTGATTGTTGACAATAGTCGTAATGTACTGAAGGCGGTTTTCATCAATGAGTGGTGATTATTAGCAGTTAAAGGCGATTGTCAATCGCAAATGAAGTTGACATAACTGTTTGTTAGAGGAGCCAATACAACAATTTTCTTCTTTTTTTAAAAATAAAAATTTAATAAATTTTATAAATTATTTATAAATCAATTAAAATGACACAAAAACATAAACGTGGCAAAACTTTTCCATCTAGAAAAATTTTGAAGGATTCTATTGGGCAGTCAAAATGTCAAAGCGTTTTGGAGATTTCGCTCCTGTCAAATCAACGTTATACATTCATCTTCAAAATCAACGTTGGAAGTATGCATTGCAAGTAAACATAAAAATTTCAAATTCAAACACCTCATCGATTAAAAAAAAACAAGATACAGATTTTAGAAGTTCCTATATAACATAACAAACGTACCTTAATCAAAATCACCACATGACCTTTGCCAATTGGTGAAAAAAAAAAAAACCCTCACAAGAATAGAATTCAAAAACTAGGGTTTTCAGAACCCAAAAAAAAACCATGCATCGTTCACCCGCCATGAACCTAATACATCGCCAAATTCTTAGCCACCAGACCCAAACAGCAGTGATTAGTAACAAGCTCCGGCTCACCCGTCCATGCGATGTGTTCATTAACCATAGAAGTATTGACACGAAGAGAACCGTGGCTTCGTTGCTCTACGATCAGCTTAGGTGGCTCAAGCTCCGACCTTTCTTGGACAAGAAGAGCATGAAACCGGGCGATAAGTTGTTTGACAAGATTGATATTGCAATAAAGGAGTGTAAGATCGGTATTGCGATCTTCTCACCTAGCTATTGCCAGTCTTATTTTTGTCTTCATGAGCTGGCTCTGATGATGGAGTTGAAGAAGAAGGTTATACCGATCTTTTGCGACATTAAGCCCTCTCAACTTACGATTGTTGACAATGGAAATGTTCCGGAGAAGGAGGTCCATAGGTTCAACTCAGCTCTTGAAGAGGCTAAGTACACAGTTGGACTCGCCTTTGATTCTCATAAAGGGTGAGATGAGTACTCTATCTTCCATCTTAATACAATGACTTAATTATTTACATTTCTCTAGTAATTAATGTTCTGAAGAATTATAATAATAATCTGAAGAAGTATATGAATTAGAAAATGGAAGTGGTATGTACCAAAAAATTTGACTTAGAAAATTGTTCACAATTTCAACTTATAGAGTATAGAGTGTGGTGCGATTACACTTGCAATGAATTTCATCGGCTACTTAGTGGTATTTTTTTAAAATAAAAATTGTAGGTATATAGATTAGAAAAAGCTATAGAGCTAGAATAAGTAGCTCACTAATACTGTGTTTGATTGAGAGATTTCAGAAGGGATTTGAAATATAAAAGGGAAAAGGTATGTGCAACTAGGTGAAATGTAAGTATATTTTATCACATTTCACCTTCCATTTCTATTTCCCTTTCCAAATTCTTTCCTAAATTTTCTAACCAAATACAGCGTAAAAGAAGTATATTTTGTAGATTCATAGAACTAAGAAAATAATGATGAAAGAAGGATTAATGATTTTTGCAACACAAGTTTCACTTTTTGGGACGAAAATGTTTAGTCACTAAAACACTTATATGTTAAATTGTGGGATTATTGTCTAATTTAAAATGATTCATTTTTTTTTTTTTTTTTTTTTGATTTTTGTCAAATTGTTTAGCTAACGTTATTAGTTAGACTAAACTAACATAATGTAATAAATTAAATAACAAATCGATACAATTAAAACTATAAAGATCATATTAACAGAGAAGACAAATTACATGAATAACAATTATAATTTGTGAGATGTATATAATGCTCCTCTTTTTTTTCTTTTTCTTTTTTTTTTTTCTAACCTTCTTACTAAAGGGCTAATATTGTCATTTTGTATTTTATTTTTTTACAGGAACTGGTCTGACGTGGTAACAAGTGCTGCTGAAATTGTGATAGATAACTTGATCGAGCTCCAGGAGGAGAAGAAGAAGGAACACCCAATAATCCCACACCAAAACACTGGATTCTCTCCTCGAACCAAGTAAATGAAGATGACGTCACGTTAAGAAACTATACTCGTGATATATACTTATTTATTTATTTATCATCTTTGCTGGTTTTGCTTAATTTATTTCCATCACTAAATAAATCTGTACCATGCATTTTCATTTCATTTCATTTTTTGTTTTTTGGGGATTGTAAAAAGCGAGATGATTTAGTGTTCTTTGTTTGTTAAAAAAACAGAAGCACAAACTTTTTGTACTTGAATGATTCCGAGTAACTTTTCATTTCATGATTCTATGTAATATTAAGGTTCATTCTTGTCTCAGAAATTCAAACTACACATTAATCGAGCGAATGCTTCTCACCGTGACGTTTAAATTATTTTTTTTAATGATTTATATTTTGTTCACTTAATGAGTAAATAGATAAATAAAATTAAAATTGTATTTTATAAGAAATACTAAGATGGTACAATTTGAGAGTTCAAAGGATACCCTTTTGTCCGAATTAGAGGGAAGCCAGTTAAAATAATACAAGTTAATATCCATCACACGTCACCTTCTTGATTGGGTGGCTTATTAAAGAAAAACAAATGAGTAAATTAAGAATATATTAATAAAAATATACAATTCTAGTTAATCGCTGGACTCTTGTACAATAATAATAATATGTGGATTTTTTTTAAGATTCATAATATTAAGATTTTATGATATAATTTGACTTTACAAAAAAAATTGGTTTCTCTGACCTTCCTTAGACTTTCTACTGTAAATTTCTTTGGCTTTCCCTTCTCTCTAGAGAAATTTTTTTCTCTAGCCTTCCTTATACTTCCCACTCTCAAGAGAAATTTGAAAATTTCTCTGGCCTCCCTGGCCTTCCCTGGACTCTCTACCTTCTCTTTCTAAAACTCCCCTCGGCTGGACTCTGGACTCTATGGAACACTCCCAAGAGAGCTCGGCGAGCTCTCAAAAGTTAATAGTATATGTTGAAACAATGAAACAAAACTCAACAAAAAATGTTCCTTTCTATTTACCTCCAAAGCCGCTATCTCAACGTCAACACACTCTCTGGAACCATCTCTCTCTAGCTCGGCTATAGCTCGTCTCTCTCTGACATCGATTTGGGCAACAATTTGATCAATAGGTCACTCCCCACATCGATCTGGAACCTCTGCGATCGGCTCGTTTCGCTTCGGCTCCACTGTAACTCTCTCTCTGGTTCTCTTCCTGAACCCGCATTGCCTAACGCTACTTGTAAGAATTTACAGTTTCTTGATCTTGGGCACAACATGTTTTCGGGAAATTTTCTAGAATTTGTAACTAGGTTTCTTAGTCTTAAACATCTTGATCTTTCTAATAATATCCTTTCGGGTTCGATTCTTGTGAATGTAAGTGAAAGAGAAGACTAGAGCTTGAACTCACCCATCAATGGCGTACGTAGATCACGCTTTCTCCATTTCCGACGAAGACGTCATGATGGACTCCTCTTACAGCTTAAACAACTGATCGGGACAGAGAACGAGATGTGCAGAGGTCCAGAACGAGAACAGAGAAGAAAGAAGAGAGAGAGAGAGCGGAAGTGAGGGACCTTAGACATCATAAAATAATATTGTGAATCTCTTTCATTACTAATAATGGAAGATGGACTTAGACTAATTTTCCTTAATAATAATAATAATAAATACAGATATAGATACAAAAACAGTCTCAAAATTTGATTTGAAAAAAATAGAAAATTATTAAATGCTTTTAAAGTATTATGTGATATTATTTACATGGTTATTCTAGTTAATGAGAAATTGCAATTAATAGATTCCGATTTTATGATTTTGAAGGTAGACCATCTATTCTTTAAAGACGAATGTGATCTAATCAAATATAGTTACTGGTATTTAATCGACTTGATTTTCAATATGAAAAATGTGTTTTATAAATCTTACAAAATGATTCAAATTATCAAAACGGATCCATAATGAATTGAACTGGACCTCTTCAGGCTGATCACAAACTTGAGTGGAGTTGCTCTTTATAAACAGAACTGGGCTTTTCATGCAACGAAAAATATAATAGATTTGAGGGTGTCATTGACTCGATGTGGGTTCACTACAGATTCATCTCAATAATTCGAATCATTCATTTTATAAGTTCCAGTGAAAATATCATTCTTTAAAAAAATCGTAGTTAATCAAACATTTGCAGCCGCATGATTTGATAAGAAAATGACAAAAAAAAAATAGACTAATTAATTTTTAATTTATACTTATCCATTTCTTAAAATAGCTATCGGAATAGATAACCCATTAAAATGACTAAAATATAATAATATTAGTTATAATAATTAATAAATCTCATTTAAAGAGTCCCTTGAAAATACTTTGAGTAACTAATATGAGTTATAAGGCTCTTTTATTATAAATATGTTGTTTCACACCTTGAAGAAGATGAAAAATCTTTTCCTATAATTAATAGTAATGTTAAAAACACAAAGATTAAACACATAATGAAATGCAGATATTTCATAGAGAATGGGTCTCACGTGTAAGTTTTACATCATATGGACCTCACACATTCTGAGATATCTATATTCCATATGTTTATGTGAACTTAGACTTATTGCTATAATTAGGCCTCGTTTAGAGACTGAGTGTTTTAGCTAAAAAGTTAAAAAGTCACTATAAGTTGTCACATCACTCTCTCTATTTTTCTGCACGTCTTTTCATAAAAAAAAAAAGTTAGCTTGTTCCCAAACGAGACCTTAATCCTTAAAAAAATAAAAAAATAGAAATCATGAACCACAACCACAATCAATAATTGTAGAAGGAATGATAAAATGAAGTCGAAATAATTGAGGTACAAAATTTATTCAATTGAATTTAATAGAGTACACCAATAGGAGTTGGTTAAGTAGTAAGATTTTTGAATTTCTTGCTTACAACTTGGGTTTGAGTCTCCTTAAACATATTTTTTAGTGTCCAAAGCACACAAGGGGCTTTAGTTTTTGTCCTTATGTAGGTGCGGTAGAAGTCCTTACAGATACCGTGTGAGTCCTAGGAGGTAATATTTCCTAGCGAGTATATGAAATAGCCTATCTATATATCTATTTTGTTGAATAAAAAAAGTAAAATTAATTGAGTACATAACTTGACAAGGTTGTACACTGTCTTTGTCTGAATGATCTAACAAGTTCATAGTAAATTGTGTGTCTGATCAATATTATTTTACTGTAATTTTTTTAAACTATATAATCAAGAGAATTATACAAAAAGATTGAATAATTACTTGTATCCTTGGGTATTTTGCAAAATTACACCAAATTGATTCTTTAAAAAGAAGTGCGTTTGTAGTACAGTACAGTACAGTACTACTGTTGTGGACTAGATCATGCAGACTGGTGAGTTCACCACAGATTTCATTTTATAATTTAAATTATTTATTTTATAGACTTTTGTACATAGATTATTGATGAAAAAAATTAAATTAATTCTATAATTTATCTTATTTATCTTGAAAAAAACTTATAATTAAAATCATACTTGTTTAATTTTTGCATATAAATGTGATGAAATGAAGTGTTTACAATTATTGAATGAATCTCATAAACCGATCTATCTATCTTTTGTATTATTATACTATATTATAAATTGAAGGCTTTTCATAATATTTATGTCTCATATTTTGTTTTTTTTTTTTAAATACCCTACCTTCATTTAAAAGACAAAATTATATAGAAGGGAATGTATATAGAAGGGAAGATGAGATTTGAAACCAAGTCTTTAGATTTGGTTAAAAAAAATCTTGGGTTATTTATAGGAAGGCCCTTACACTATTGAGAAATATAATTTTGATCTCTTAAACTATTAAACCATATAAATAGACCTCCTAAACTATTGACAAGTATCGCTTTAATCTCCTAAATTATAAAAGCATATAAATACACCTCCTAAACTATTGACGTGTTTACCTTGACGCATTCCATTAAGGGGTCCAATTGGTGTATTTTTATAGTTTAGGGAATCTATTCGTTTGTTTTTATAGTTTAATGGGTAAAGCAATACTTCTCAATAATTTAGGGAGTTTATTTATATACTTTTATAGTTTAGGGGGGTCAAAGTGATATTTTTTAATAGTTTAAGAGGTCTCCATATAAATAATTCAAACTTTTTTATAACTTAAACAACACACAATATATATATTTTTACCATTTCTCTTGAATTGCATACGCATTAGTCGCTATATATATTGTGATATTAATACATTTATATATATTTTTCAACTTTTTTGAATTGCATAAATTAAGAAATACAATATATACTGCTTAATCTATGCACAGATACGTATAAAATGGACCATCCAAGTCATGAAAACGGAGCCTGTGTAAGCCCACTGGGCTGGCCGGACTGCAAATGTGGTGCAAAGAAAGGCTGTTCTCTAATTTAAAAACAAATGTTGACAAGAGAGGACTATGGAAACATGAGATCCTTTCCATTACATTTGTTTATGATTTTTTTTTTATTTTTTAATTTAAAAAAAAATCACTATCACTTTCTTTAGTTTCAATTTTTAGAATTTACTTTTCAGAAAATTCTACTTTTTCGTTTTCTGTATTTTTTTGTTTTCACAGATTTTTTTAAATATTTTAAGTAATTTTTTTTTAATTTTTAGACACACCTAACATAAATATACTTAAAAAGTATAATATTTATAAAAAAATATTTAAAAAATTTAAATACCAAAAATACAAAAAAAAATATAAAAATACATTTTTCATATTTTTGTGTATTTATTAATTTTTTTTAAAATATTTTTCACAAATATCTAACATCTAAATAAGGTGTATCTGAAAAAGTAAAAAAAAATGTTTAAAATTTTAAAAATATTCACTAAAAAAAATAATAAAAATAAAAAATTCAATTTTTAAAAAACTAAATTTAGAAAACTAAAACTAAACCCACTGTATAAATTTTTGAATAATATAATGAAGATAATTTTGAAATGAAAATTATCACAATCCGTAAACATCCTCGTTAAAGAAAAACTAGTTATAATTATTTGTTCAGAGAGAGAGAGAGAGAGAGAGAGAGAGAGAGAGAGAGAGAGAGAGAGAGAGAGAGAGAGAGAGAGAGAGAGAGAGAGAGAGAGAGAGAGAGAATATAGTGTCATGTAAAAAACCTGGTTAAAAATTAAAAAAAAAAGAACAAAATAAAAATAAAAATAAAACTACATGGATTGAGAATAAAAATTTCAAAAATATATGAGGAGCAAGTGATTCTGTGATAAGATACAAGTCAAATGCTGTGGGGGTGGGGGGTGTAAGTGTGAGTTGCACTTCTCTATATTTGTGTGAAAAAAAACCTTTCTATCTCACTGGGATGTAATTCCAAAAAAAAAAAAAAAAACTATTTTTGGGGGAGAGAAGAGTAGAGCAAGTATGTAAAGAACTAAGAACCTGGTTATAAAGAAAAAGTAGTCATAATTATTGTTGGACAATCTTCATTGTATTTAAAAGATTTAATTCTATTGTGTACACAACAACAAATAGAATTTAAAGAAATAAAGAAAATGAGAGAATTTGTTTGATTACAAAAATCAAACTCGAAATAAAAATAAATAAATAAAAACAGATTTTATTTTGTTACAAAAACAAAAATAAAATCTGATTAAAATAAATAAAAACAACACTGAAAATAAATTAAATAACTTACTTGATTTAATTTCTTCGAATTATTTTATGATCAAGTCCAGTGTTTAACACTGTGTCCTTAAGACAGATTCGTCCTCTCCACGGTGCTTTCAGAATTCGGACGTCTATCTCCCAGGATGAAATGATCTACCACAAACAATAGCAGCACTACTAATTGTTTGCCTTACGAACACACTAAGTGTTTACACTCTTTCTTTCGGAAATAAAATGCAGCAAGATGAAGAATATAAATAGCAGAAGTGAAATACGAAATTTCTGAATGGAAAACATCAAATGAGGGTGGTCCTATTTATAGATGTGAAGGTGGCTCTTGGATTTGAATTGAACAGGTATGATACCTATTGGGTTTTGAATTTCAAACAGATTCAACAATTCAAACAGATAGCAATTACAGGAAGGGCCCTGTTTGGGTGTGCACTAATTCCAAAACAGTTTATTTCTGTTCGAAACCGGGAAGGGTCCTGTTTGGATGAACAAAAAATCCAAACCAATTTAATTTGAATTTTGGATTTTATTTTAATAAAAATAAAATAAAATTCAAATGTTTTTGGCCCAAAAAAGATTAGAAGCCCAACCGGACGGACGCCGGCGGCAGCGTGCGCGTGGTGATTTTTGGGTCTAATGGGTCTAGCCCATTTTGCCCATAACCTCTCCCTCTAAAACACTTGGGTACCCCTTGGGGCACACCCCAAGTATCTCACCCTAAGCCTTATAAACCCTTTCAAAACTTCCCACCAAATCAATGTGGGACAAGCCAATTTACAACTTTAAGGAATTTCCACCAAAACTCCATTTCCATGGAGCACACTTTGGCTTCAATTTCCCATTCACTCGGTAATGGTTTTGATGAACCAAATATACCACGTGAATCACAACGCGGCATAGAACGCGTTACCACTTTGACCCGAGTAAATCGACACTCGGGACCCACCTAAAAAATAGACCGAACTTAGGAAAAAATTCTGATTTTATCCAGAATTTTATAACCATTTCCAACAATTATTTCCTTTTTTAGTAAAATACAAAAGAGAGGCTAGTCATAAACTAGTTCACAACGCACAGACTAAATTCCCTCAGTCTGAAAAACATACTGGAATGGAATTTTCAAGCTTCGAAAACTAAGCTTAAAATAAAACTGGTTTCTAAAGCATACATAGAAGTATCTGCCAAAACACCCTTGCTAGCTCATACATGATACATATATATAATCTTCTGATTCTTTCTCTAACGTTGGTGTCTTCTTATTCATCATCAAGATCATCATCAGTAGTAAAACTCATCAAGGAAAGAAGTTGAAAGAGGAAGATAAGTGGAGAGCTCAAAAGAAGGCCTCCCTCTCATGATCCGGTACATCGCGTAACCCATCACCTCCATCATCTCTCCTGCATATCTCATCATCATCGGTCTTAACCACACTGCCCACAGTCCCACCATTGCCATCGCTATCTCCATCATCTCTCTTTTTTGCATTTCCTCTCTCTGATATTACATTTTGTAGATGGTTGGTTAGTCATGTCATATGTTAAAGGTGTTTGATATTCCCACATGATTTCCTTACAGCTACTAACTACCAACCAGTCTCCTCAACTCAACCCATGGTCTTTGCCTAGGGTTCACATATTTTAATTCCTAATTTGTGATATATATATATATGCTGATATCGCTAAGTGCTCTTTTGGGAAGCTGGTCAGCTTCTAATTTTTTACTAATTTTGAGTCATATCACCTCTCACATAACTTATTTACAGAAAGATAAAATAAGTTAAAAAAGTCAAAAAATTAACTTTTTATCAACTTCTCAAAACACCCTAGTCAAAATATGTGAAATACGAAATAGATAAAAGAATAAATAAATGACATACACAAACCGACACAAAGTTTATTTGATTCAATTTAACTTGAGAATATGTTTACAGCTGTTATTTTTACTATGATAAAAAAATATTAGAAGAGGTTATATAAAAAAAAAAAATCAATATGTTACAAGTACTAAAAAAATATTTATATTTTAAAATGTGAATCCACTGTATTTAGCATTACATGCGGTGTTTGGGAAGTTAATTTTAGATTTTTTTGGCTAAAATTCACAAAAAGATAAAATAAACTAAAATAGTCAATAAAATAAAATATCACATCAAATTCATAATCATTTCACTTTTTTTCTCACAAATATTATATCTAACTATAAAAAAAAAAAATATAATTTTCTTTTCAAACATAAATATTTTAACCTATTAAAATAGTTAAAAACTAAAACAACCTATTAAAATAACTAATACATTCATTATAATAGTGCACACTATCATGGCATGTGGTGCAACTAGAGCATGTGTTTGTAGCATGATGGTGGATGGACTCAGGGGGGTCGGGGGTCCTGAGCCCTTCTACCTTCTGTAAAATTTTCATTATATATATATATATATATGTTTTTGTTAAATTTTTTTTATATATATTACATAATAGTCCCTAATTTCAATCTAACACTTAAAAAAAATTGTAAATACCCTAATATAGTATAGTTACCTCTAAAAAAAAACATTTACAATGATGTTATGGTAATCTTATTTTCTTATTATGTATTGTTTATCTTCTTATGTGTCAATGCTATATTAGTATCAAATATGAGTGATTAGGGTAATAAACAGTTGTGGTAAAAAAGATGATCATTTTAACATTATTGTAATTCAAAAAAAAAAAAAAGAATTTATAACATTATTGAAAAAATTTAATCCGGTCCATGTTAAAAATAATATAGTTTATTTGTGAGTTTCTATAATGTATTTAATGGAATCACTTGTAAAACCTTTATGTACCTCAGGATATTGTATAATAGATTAATTATATTAAGATTTTTTTAACTATTATCAAATATTACCTTAACGTTTATCTATAAATTTTTACATTTCAACATCCTTAATCATAAAATTCATACAAATGATATTTAATTAAGACTAATCTCTTATAATTTTATTGGTCCAATTGACCTTTATTGAGTAATATTTAATTACGATTTAATCAAATAAAACTCTAATGAATCTATTGACGGCTCAGTAGATTTATTGTATACCTTCTTTTTGGCGAAATGGCCCCACCAGAAAAATCCTAGGTCCGTCCTGGATGGATTATTTTATTAGGATTATTACACAAATCAATGGCGTACGTAGACCACGCTTTCTCCATTTCCGACGAAGACGTCATGATGGACTCCTCTTACAGCTTAAACAACTGATCGGGATAGAGAACGAGATGTGCAGAGGTCCAGAACGAGAACAGAGAAGAAAGAAGAGAGAGAGCGGAAGTGAGGGACCTTAGACATCATAAAATAATATTGTGAATCTCTTTCATTACTAATAATGGAAGATGGACCTTAGACTAATTTTCCTTAATAATAATAATAATAATAATAAATACAGATATAGATACAAAAACAGTCTCAAAATTTGATTTGAAAAAAATAGAAAATTATTATATGCTTTTAAAGTATTATGTGATATTATTTACATGGTTATTCTAGTTAATGAGAAATTGCAATTAATAGATTCCGATTTTATGATTTTGAAGGTAGACCATCTATTCTTTAAAGACGAATGTGATCTAATCAAATATAGTTACTGGTATTTAATCGACTTGATTTTCAATATGAAAAATGTGTTTTATAAATCTTACAAAATGATTCAAATTATCAAAACGGATCCATAATGAATTGAACTGGACCTCTTCAGGCTGATCACAAACTTGAGTGGAGTTGCTCTTTATAAACAGAACTGGGCTTTTCATGCAACGAAAAATATAATAGATTTGAGGGTGTCATTGACTCGATGTGGGTTCACTACAGATTCATCTCAATAATTCGAATCATTCATTTTATAAGTTCCAGTGAAAATATCATTCTTTAAAAAAATCGTAGTTAATCAAACATTTGCAGCCGCATGATTTGATAAGAAAATGACAAAAAAAAAAATAGACTAATTAATTTTTAATTTATACTTATCCATTTCTTAAAATAGCTATCGGAATAGATAACCCATTAAAATGACTAAAATATAATAATATTAGTTATAATAATTAATAAATCTCATTTAAAGAGTCCCTTGGAAATACTTTGAGTAACTAATATGAGTTATAAGGCTCTTTTATTATAAATATGTTGTTTCACACCTTGAAGAAGATGAAAAATCTTTTCCTATAATTAATAGTAATGTTAAAAATACAAAGATTAAACACATAATGAAATGCAGATATTTCATAGAGAATGGGTCTCACATGTAAGTTTTACATCATATGGACCTCACACATTCTGAGATATCTATATCACATATGTTTATGTGAACTTAGACTTATTGCTATAATTAGGCCTCGTTTAGAGACTGAGTGTTTTAGCTAAAAAGTCAAAAAGTCACTATAAGTTGTCACATCACTCTCTCTATTTTTCTGCACGTCTTTTCATAAAAAAGAAAAAAGTTAGCTTGTTCCCAAACGAGACCTTAATCCTTAAAAAAATAAAAAAATAGAAATCATGAACCACAACCACAATCAATAATTGTAGAAGGAATGATAAAATGAAGTCGAAATAATTGAGGTACGAAATTTATTCAATTGAATTTAATAGAGTACACCAATAGGAGTTGGTTAAGTAGTAAGATTTTTGAATTTCTTGCTTACAACTTGGGTTTGAGTCTCCTTAAACATATTTTTTAGTGTCCAAAGCACACAAGGGGCTTTAGTTTTTGTCCTTACATAGGTGCGGTAGAAGTCCTTACAGATACCGTGTAAGTCCTAGGAGGTAATATTTCCTAGCGAGTATATGAAATAGCCTATCTATATATCTATTTTGTTGAATAAAAAAAGTAAAATTAATTGAGTACATAACTTGACAAGGTTGTACACTGTCTTTGTTTGAATGATCTAACAAGTTCATAGTAAATTGTGTGTCTGATCAATATTATTTTACTGTAATTTTTTTAAACTATATAATCAAGAGAATTATACAAAAAGATTGAATAATTACTTGTATCCTTGGGTATTTTGCAAAATTACACCAAATTGATTCTTTAAAAAGAAGTGCGTTTGTAGTACAGTACAGTACACTACTACTGTTGTGGACTAGATCATGCAGACTGGTGAGTTCACCACAGATTTCATTTTATAATTTAAATTATTTATTTTATAGACTTTTTGTACATAGATTATTGATGAAAAAAAATTAAATTAATTCTATAATTTATCTTATTTATCTTGAAAAAAACTTATAATTAAAATCATACTTGTTTAATTTTTGCATATAAATGTGATGAAATGAAGTGTTTACAATTATTGAATGAATCTCATAAACCGATCTATCTATCTTTTGTATTATTATACTATATTATAAATTGAAGGCTTTTCATAATATTTATGTCTCATATTTTGTTTTGTTTTTTTTAATACCCTACCTTCATTTAAAAGACAAAATTATATAGAAGGGAATGTATATAGAAGGGAAGATGAGATTTGAAACCAAGTCTTTAGATTTGGTTAAAAAAAATCTTGGGTTATTTATAGGAAGGCCCTTACACTATTGAGAAATATAATTTTGATCTCTTAAACTATTAAACCATATAAATAGACCTCCTAAACTATTGACAAGTATCGCTTTAATCTCTTAAATTATAAAAGCATATAAATACACCTCCTAAACTATTGACGTGTTTACCTTGACGCATTCCATTAAGGGGTCCAATTGGTGTATTTTTATAGTTTAGGGAATCTATTCGTTTGTTTTTATAGTTTAATGGGTAAAGCAATACTTCTCAATAATTTAGGGAGTTTATTTATATACTTTTATAGTTTAGGGGGGGTCAAAGTGATATTTTTTAATAGTTTAAGAGGTCTCCATATAAATAATTCAAACTCTTTTATAACTTAAACAACACACAATATATATATTTTTACCATTTCTCTTGAATTGCATACGCATTAGTCGCTATATATATTGTGATATTAATACATTTATATATATTTTTCAACTTTTTTGAATTGCATAAATTAAGAAATACAATATATACTGCTTAATCTATGCACAGATACGTATAAAATGGACCATCCAAGTCATGAAAACGGAGCCTGTGTAAGCCCACTGGGCTGGCCGGACTGCAAATGTGGTGCAAAGAAAGGCTGTTCTCTAATTTAAAAACAAATGTTGACAAGAGAGGAATATGGAAACATGAGATCCTTTCCATTACATTTGTTTATGATTTTTTTTTATTTTTTAATTTAAAAAAAATTACTATCACTTTCTTTAGTTTCAATTTTTAGAATTTACTTTTCAGAAAATTCTACTTTTTCGTTTTCTGTATTTTTTTGTTTTCACAGATTCTTCTAAATATTTTAAGTAATTTTTTTTTAATTTTTAGACACACCTAACATAAATATACTTAAAAAGTATAATATTTATAAAAAAATATTTAAAAAATTTAAATACCAAAAATACAAAAAAAAATATAAAAATACATTTTTCATATTTTTGTGTATTTATTAATTTTTTTTAAAATATTTTTCACAAATATCTAACATCTAAATAAGGTGTATCTGAAAAAGTAAAAAACAATGTTTAAAATTTTAAAAATATTCACTAAAAAAAATAATAAAAATAAAAAATTCAATTTTTAAAAAACTAAATTTAGAAAACTAAAACTAAACCCACTGTATAAATTTTTGAATAATATAATGAACATAATTTTGAAATGAAAATTATCACAATCCGTAAACATCCTCGTTAAAGAAAAACTAGTTATAATTATTTGTTGAGAGAGAGAGAGAGAGAGAGAGAATATAGTGTCATGTAAAAAACCTGGTTAAAAATTAAAAAAAAAAGAACAAAAAAAACATAAAAATAAAACTACATGGATTGAGAATAAAAATTTCAAAAATATATGAGGAGCAAGTGATTCTGTGATAAGATACAAGTCAAATGCTGTGGGGGTGGGGGGTGTAAGTGTGAGTTGCACTTCTCTATATTTGTGTGAAAAAAAACCTTTCTATCTCACTGGGATGTAATTCCAAAAGAAAAAAAAAAAAACTATTTTTGGGGGAGAGAAGAGTAGAGCAAGTATGTAAAGAACTAAGAACCTGGTTATAAAGAAAAAGTAGTCATAATTATTTCCTTTTTTAGTAAAATACAAAAGAGAGGCTAGTCATAAACTAGTTCACAACGCACAGACTAAAATTCCCTCAGTCTGAAAAACATACTGGAATGGAATTTTCAAGCTTCAAAAACTAAGCTTAAAATAAAACTGGTTTCTAAAGCATACATAGAAGTATCTGCCAAAACACCCTTTCTAGCTCATACATGATACATATATATAATCTTCTGATTCTTTCTCTAACGTTGGTGTCTTCTTATTCATCATCAAGATCATCATCAGTAGTAAAACTCATCAAGGAAAGAAGTTGAAAGAGGAAGATAAGTGGAGAGCTCAAAAGAAGGCCTCCCTCTCATGATCCGGTACATCGCGTAACCCATCACCTCCATCATCTCTCCTGCATATCTCATCATCATCGGTCTTAACCACACTGCCCACAGTCCCACCATTGCCATCGCTATCTCCATCATCTCTCTTTTTTGCATTTCCTCTCTCTGATATTACATTTTGTAGATGGTTGGTTAGTCATGTCATATGTTAAAGGTGTTTGATATTCCCACATGATTTCCTCACAGCTACTAACTACCAACCAGTCTCCTCAACTCAACCCATGGTCTTTGCCTAGGGTTCACATATTTTAATTCCTAATTTGTGATATATATATATATGCTGATATCGCTAAGTGCTCTTTTGGGAAGCTGGTCAGCTTCTAACTTTTTACTAATTTTGAGTCATATCACCTCTCACATAACTTATTTACAGAAAGATAAAATAAGTTAAAAAAGTCAAAAAATTAACTTTTTATCAACTTCTCAAAACACCCTAGTCAAAATATGTGAAATACGAAATAGATAAAAGAATAAATAAATGACATACACAAACCGACACAAAGTTTATTTGATTCAATTTAACTTGAGAATATGTTTACAGCTGTTATTTTTACTATGATAAAAAAATATTGGAAGAGGTTATATAAAAAAAAAAAATCGATATGTTACAAGTACAAAAGTACTAAAAATATTCATATTTTAAAATGTGAATAGATAATATTTAATATTTATCATAATCCACTGTATTTAGCATTACATGTGGTGTTTGGGAAGTTAATTTTAGATTTTTTTGGCTAAAATTCACAGAAAAGATAAAATAAACTAAAATAGTCAATAAAATAAAATATCACATCAAATTCATAATCATTTCACTTTTTTTCTCACAAATATTATATCTAACTATAAAAAAAAAAAATATAATTTTCTTTTCAAACATAAATATTTTAACCTATTAAAATAGTTAAAAACTAAAACAACCTATTAAAATAACTAATACATTCATTATAATAGTGCACACTATCATGGCATGTGGTGCAACTAGAGCATGTGTTTGTAGCATGATGGTGGATGGCCTGAGGGGGGTCAGGGGTCCTGAGCCCTTCTACCTTCTGTAAAATTTTCATTATAGATATATATATATATGTTTTTGTTAAAATTTTTTTATATATATTACATAATAGTCCCTAATTTCAATCTAACACTTAAAAAAAATTGTAAATACCCTAATATAGTATAGTTACCTCTAAAAAAAAACATTTACAATAATGTTATGGTAATCATATTTTCTTATTATGTATTGTTTATCTTCTTATGTGTCAATGCTATATTAGTATCAAATATGAGTGATTAAGGTAATAAACAGTTGTGGTAAAAAAGATGATCATTTTAACATTATTGTAATTCAAAAAAAAAAAAGAATTTATAACATTATTGAAAAAATTTAATCCGGTCTATGTTAAAACTAATATAGTTTATTTGTCAGTTTCTATAATGTATTTGATGGAATCACTTGTAAAACCTTTATGTACCTCAGGATATTGTATAATAGATTAATTATATTAAGATTTTTTTAACTATTATCAAATATTACCTTAACGTTTATCTATAAATTTTTACATTTTGACATCCTTAATCATAAAATTCATACAAATAATATTTAATTAAGACTAATCTCTTATAATTTTATTGGTCCAATTGACCTCTATTGAGTAATATTTAATTATGATTTAATCAAATAAAACTCCAATAAATCTATTGAGGGCTCAGTAGATTTATTCTATACCTTCTTTTTGGCGAAATGGCCCCCACCAAAAAAATCCTAGCTCCGTCCTTGATGGACTCATGAGATAAATAGTAAAGGAGAATATCTTAAGTTTTCACTTTTATTTGTGGCAAAGTTTGTATTCAAGTTTTATTTTATGAGTAATTATCTATTTTTCATAGAGTTCGCTTGCACTAATGGAGAAGCCTGAAAAATAAACACTCACCAACAAATTTTAAGTATTTATAAAAAAAATAAAAACAAAAAACATTTTAGTCTTACAAAATTTTTATAATTCTATTTTAGCTCTACAACACTTAACAAAAAAAAAAGAAAAAAAAAAAAAAGAAAAGGAAAAAGCATTAGCCTATGCAATTTTGATTATTTATAGAAGCAATTAACATTTTGACATCTCAAAAACTATATATTAAAATTTATTTTGAAGCCTTAAAATTTTAATAATTTTAGCTTGACAGCCTTCAACATGCCCAAAGATTGGAAGATGTGGGGGGCTAAAAAGCCCTTGGCTCCTTGGTGGAATGACAAATACTAGAATTCAAGGTTGGTGGATGATGGGTGTTTGGTAGAAGGGAAAGTGAGTTCCATTTGTGTGTGTGTGTGGAGGTTGGAGTATGAGTGAGAGTGGGGCTCTCAACTTGCAGCCAGTGGTTCCACCTACTCTCGATCAAAGTGGGATTCGTGCAAGCACCGTCAGTTTGTTTAATAATTTGAATGGTTTATATTATAAAATTTATCGAGTATATCATTTATCAAATTAATTGAACATGTATAGCTTTACGATAAGACCATATTTATGTTTTAAATAATAAATGATTAGTATAATTTTGATAATTTTTAAAAAACAATTAAGCCTGATCATGAAAATATGCATTTTCAATTAACTTGGGAGAGTTACACTAACATGACGAGAGTAAAACATATTTACCAAAACATTAAAAATATTAGTAATTAATATTATAAATTTTTTTATTAATTTATATATATATTTTTCTTTGAAATCACTCTCAGGTAATTGTTCCATTTTTATTTGATTAGGTCCGGCAAGTCATTAGAGATGTGGACTGTAGATATACAAAAGTACAAACTGAGACAATGTTTAGGGACTAAAAATATTGGGAAAATTGCGAAGTTATAAGACCGTGAAAGAATATTTACATTTTTATAGTGGTATAAATGTTCTGTGAGCATGATGTAAATTCTTCTTGAATTTGATGCGACTCCTTTCTCTGTGTCAATTTTACCCAAAAAAATTCATTTATAGTATAATTATTTTTTTACTGTCCTATTGACTTCCAATTTTCCTTAAATATTTTACTTTCACAAAAAAAAAGTCTTAGAAATATATAAAGTTCACTTGTCCATTTTCAATTAATGGAAGCAATATCCAGATTATGCGGCTGAAATCAACTGCAGCAAATGGCATCAACTATTGTGGTTTACAATTTCATCCTAAATTTTTATTTATTATTTTTATTTTTATTTTAATAATCAATAAGAGAACAATAAGAGAAAAAAAAAAGTTACGTCACATTTAGCAAAACTCGACCAAACCAATCCCTTGATATTAAATTTGAGCCTTTACGCTTTTGTTTGGAATAACTACAGCTTAGATTATTTTTTGAGAAGTCTACTTTCACAGAAAGGTCTCACCTCTCTCTAGTTAGGATAGAAACTTGGACCGTATTGTGTAGGCCTACCATAGGTCTACTTTAATAATCTCATTCATTCATTTTTTGTTTATAATAATAAAAAAATTAGATTAATTTGATATTATAGCCATAAAATTTTATCATACATATTTTTTTTAATAAGAAAAGGACAATAAGTATGATTTTGAAAAGAAATTATTATTTTTTTTGTAAGACAACAATAATTAAATTTTATGATTACGATTATCAAATCATTTTAAATTTTTTATGAATACCTAGGGGTCAAACATCTAAAAAGTCTGAATCATTAAAATGGACCATTGGTGCACCTACAAAAACCCAACAACTCAATCCAATCTTCACTCCCAACCCGAGAAAAGTTGGATTCATATATATTGTAGAAATTTAATGTATAAAGAGAAATAGAGAATTGTATTATTGATTAATTTATATTGATTTCTATTACAATGATTCATGATTCCTATATATAGAAGAGGGTGAGTGTGTAGTAGGTAAGGAGTAGGTGAAGTGGAGGTGGTAGTGGTGTAGTGGGTTAGGTTTAGTGGAGTAGGTGAGGTGGTAGTGGTGTAGTGGGTTAGGTTTAGTGGAGTAGGTGAGGTGTAGTGGGTTAGGTTTAGTGGAGTAGGTTTAAGTGGGTGAAGTAGGTGATAGGTTTTAACAGCCCCCCGCAAACTCAAGGGGGATAGGAACTAGCCAACTTGAGTTTGGAGAGAGTAACAAAACAAGAAAATAGACGAATACATAAAAGAAAAGAGGATAGGAGACACTGTATGGTCGTGTCAGACCGATGGTGAAGACACTGTATGGTGGTGTCATAACGTTGTAGAGGACACTGGATGGTTGTGTCAGACCGATGTAGAAGACAATGTTGTGACAGTTGTTGTGACAGTTTATGGAGTCTTGCTGGACCCTTGTAGAAACTAACCGGAATCAATGTCGAGACAGTTTACAGAGTCTTGTCGGACCCATGAAGGAGCTAACCGGAATCAATGTCGGGACAGTTTACAGAGTCTTGTCGGACCCTTGTAGAAACTAACCGGAATCTATGTCGGGACAGTTTACAGAGTCTTGTCGGACCCTTGTAGAAACTAACCGGAATCAATGTCGGGACAGTTTACAGAGTCTTGTCGGACCCTTGTAGAAGTTGCACCCTCAAAAGGTGTGCCCAATTTTTCAAAAGGCGTGCCATCAAAAGGCGTGCCCAATTCATCAAAAGGTGTGCCGGACATGATGGCGAGGCACGTGAGTGTCTTGGTTGGTGCGCCCGTTTGTCGTCTGGCGTCAAGTGGCGCGCGATACGCGTGGCTGCCTTGGTTATTTAACCAAGACGAAGGCTGAGGCTGAGGCATACCATTCTGAAACCTCTGAAACCAACCCTTCTCTGAAAAAAACTCTGCCTCTGCGGAGAGAGAAATTGTGGAACACTTTGTAGCCCAGAAAAATGGCTTCGTCTTCCCGCGGGCTGCTCACCCTCTTTCCCGACCTCAACGAGTCAACAAGAGAGAGAACTGGTGCGGTGGCACTGGAACCTCAACCAAGCGCCCCGGAGTTTGCTCCGTTGAACTTTCCGATGCGGTCGGTGGAGCAAAGAATGGCAGTGCAGTCGGATGTGGAGGCCAATCAGTATACTTTGAAGTCATGTGTGGAAACCATGACGGCGGTCACAAATTTGTCGAACCGACTGCAGAGTAGGACAAATGAGGTGCAGCAGTTAAACGCCCAACTGGCTCTGCTCCAACGTATGTATAAGGATGCACGAGCAGAGATGAGTGTGCTAAAGGCAGAAAACAAGGAGCTGAAGCGGAAGGCCACCGTGATGTTCCGATTTGGAGGTCCACCATATGCTGGAGTGGAGGAGCAGGGAGGAGGCAACTTGCTTGGTGTTCTAGGAAGCAACACGGAGGCAGCACCGTCAAGGGCCGCCCAGGATGGAGGAAAGAAGAAGAGACCTGCGGCAGAGTAGAAAAGAAAAAATCCCGCCGGTGGATGTGGTTTTTTTTTTTTTTTTTTTTTTTTTGTAAAAGTGTGATCGGGGTTGTGCCCTGAGATGAATAAAATATGAGTGGTGGTGCAAATTTGTAAATTGTTTGCAATGGTGTTTGGTTTTTTTTTTTTTTTTTTTTTTTTTTAAGAAGAAGAAGAAGAATAATAATAATAATAATAATAATAATAATAAAATAGGTATGCAGTGGGCGGTGGAATGATGGGTTGGTAGTGTCAATAATAACCTGTCAAAAAGTAGAATAAACAATAATAATAATAATAATAATAATAATAATAATAATAATAATAATAATAATAATAAATAGGTATGAAGTGGGCGGTGGAATGATGGAGTAAAAAAAATTGAGTGGGGAACATGAGTGTGTGGAAAGAATGAAAAAAATAAAGAAAGGGAGATGTATATATATATAAAATAAACATAGATATATATATATAGAGATATATTAAAATAAGAGAAAGTGGAGTGGGTGCATGTGTGTCTGTCAAATCCCGTGGGTGTGTGTGTGAGTGTGGGCTGTCTTTGTAAAGTCCAAGATTATCATGGGAAACCTGATGTAAACAGTTTGAAACTCTAATGGCAAACCTGTAGCACGGCTTCCTCTATGAATGGTTTCATATTTAACTGACGGATTTCCTCCTGACTATAAATGAACTTGAACCAAGGGAGAAAGCCTTTTCCGGGGCACTTCTTCTGCACCTGAAAATCTACCAGAAGTGAAGAGATCCAAAGCCTGCATTTGCATGTCCATGGAGCTTGAAATCGCCGAAGACGGTCGATTCAAGTTGAAATATTTATGGTGGGAAAAATCTGGCTGAAGTTCCCTCTACTAGGTGGTGCTACAGTCGCCCCACCGCCACCACCGGAGTAGAATTCTCCGGCTGGAAGTTGAATCCCATTGATCTGACAACCTGAAGAGTTTCTGAGCAAGAGCTTCTCACTGAGATCATTCAAATCTCTCTGCTCATTTGTCGCGTAGCTTGTCGCCTGTTGTTGTAAGTGCAAATCTTCTATGCTTGATGATGATGTGGTGTTGCTGTGTATCATTTCAGTAAATTTTGGATAATGATCTTCTGGGAGGTCTCCTTTTCTTGCAAGGTGCAAGTCATGGGAAGGGGATTGAGAAGAAGTCATTTGACGCCAAGAGAGACTGGTCCAAGAAAGAGGTCTTGGTCAGATCCAATTTTGGGTCTTGGGTTTGGAGGAGAGAGAAGAAGTGAGGGTTGTGTAGAGAATTTTAGCGGACTAGGTTGAGGTCCGGCGGGCGGCCAAGGCGAGATTGCCGCCCGCCGGTGAAGCGAGAAATACTAAGGTCTTAACCTTGCTCTGATACCATGTAGAAATTTAATGTATAAAGAGAAATAGAGAATTGTATTATTGATTGATTTATATTGATTTCTATTACAATGATTCATGATTCCTATATATAGAAGAGGGTGAGTGTGTAGTAGGTAAGGAGTAGGTGAAGTGGAGGTGGTAGTGGTGTAGTGGGTTAGGTTTAGTGGAGTAGGTTTAAGTGGGTGAAGTAGGTGATAGGTTTTAACAGATTCATATATATATATATATATATAATACATTCAGATTTATGTAACGATAATATTATTAAAATTAAGATTTAAGTGTCATCTCTCTTTCTTTCCTTTTTTTTTTTATTATATATATTTTATTTTATTATAGAAAGATATAAGAGTCGTCTTGATATATGTTTTTTAATATAAAAAAGTACCCAATTCAACAATACCATTTTAATGTACATTTTACATACTATTATTTTTCTATAGCATTACATTTGTTTTTTTTTTTTTTTTTGGTTCTAGTGAACATATATTATAAGGTATTTGTGAACCCTTTAATTATGGGTCAATCACATAAAAATTGGGTTCTTATCAGTCTCCAAAAACCTAAAACGTGAAGTACTGGAGATTTGTTAATGTAATTTTTTTTGTCTTATTTAAATAATTGGCCATTTAAAGTTTTCAAACTCGTCCCTTACAACTGATCATTTGAATGTCTGTTGCTCGACTTTGCGGCGTGTTTGGAATATAATCTTTTGGATTTTATTTTTTCTTCTTCACTTAAAAGATTTTTATGTCAATATCTATGGGTGCATTTGACTTATTTGTCAGGTTACAAAACTTGATTATATAGTTTTAGGAGATATTTAAAAAAAGATTTTCATATTTTGTTTTGAAAATTGTGTTTTAAGTAGGGTAGAATTTTTTTGACTTCATTCTAAGAGTATAAACTTAAGGATCAAACAACCCTCCATAATTGCATGATTTGGACAAATAGAAAGAACTGACAAGAGTTGAATCTAAGTTAGACATATAGGGAATAAACCAACTGACAAACTAAGTTATCGTTAGAGATTTTATAACTTTCTTCATTGCCCATAATTTCTTCATTTTTTTTTTTTTTTTTTGCTAGGTTTAGTTCATATGTGTATATATACATGATCAGTTTGGTGAAGCTTGGAGGTTCGTGTTTCTATGTTGGCACAACTATTAGAAATCTAAAGGTATAATAAGCAAGTATAAGCTTTTATGAGTAAATTTTAAATATATGTAATTAATTGAAAATCACATGTATCAAATAAGCTCGAGTATTTTGTATTGTATGAGAGTTGAATATTAGAATTACACCATTATCAAACTCTTATATATCCTTAGCTATTAGGTTATTCATGTCGATAAATAGATACTATATTAATAAAAGTAAATTAAATCATAAAATCTACCACGTAATTTGCGCCTTCTTTTATATTTGACTCTTTTTTCTTTTTTTTTTTAATCCATTTTGTTGAATAAAATAAAGTCACAAAAACCTATTATTAATAGTATTTGGGCCGAATTAACATGAAGCCCACATGGAACATAGTGTTCAAATAAAAAATCCAAATGATTGGGTCGTCAAACTCATGGGCTTTCATAGTGTTCAAGTTGGACTAAGCCCATTTACCCAGTTAAGACGATGTTGGGTTAGCCCAACCAATTATTAAGGACTTTGTGTCTTTGAAATATTTTTATCGATGTTAAAAAAAGAGTGTGTTTTTAGACGATGCTTGCCTTCAAAGTATTTTTTTACATATAAAAATTGTAGAGTTGAAATAAAAAAATAAGTAAATATTTTTCAAGAAAAACAATTTTTTTGTCATAGTTTTCAAAATTACTTATAATTAAAATTTTCATAATAAATTTTTTTTAGGAGGTTCACTTCTAGCTGAGCACTTTTAGAAATATTGATATTTTAAAGGTGAAATGGTTGCTCTTTATTGAGTTCTGCCCAATGCATTTTGTTTCAAGTGTCAACCAACTATTAAAAAATAAAAAAACATATATATTATTTTGTGCAAAATAAATTTACATGAATATTTTCAAATGTACAATATTTCATGGCTAATTGAATGAATTGTAGAGTTGAGCTCCTCCGCAGTGTTTTTTTTTTTAATTTTCTTATTTGAAGAAAATCTCATTCAAGAAAGCCGAACTGCACTTACAAATAGTTCATCCAACCCAAAACTTATACAAAACAAAGTGAAATAAAACCGAGAAGCATCAAGGAGAGAAACTATGAAAATATTCAAACACACATTTCGTATCCGTACTTGTGCTCGTACTACGAAGCAGAGCCGATTATAAAAGTTCGGTAATAGAGCATAGAACATGTTCGATATAAATCATAGATCCCAACCACAGATAGGGTAACTTTTAGTGGCGTTTAAAAAACGCCGCCATAGGTATTAAAAACGCCGCTAATTGTTTTTGTGACATTTAATACTAAACGCCAAAGATGCGGCCATCGCTATAACTTTATGACGCTTTAAAAGCGTCGCTATATCAGTATCGCTAAATGTGCTTCTTAATGATACAATAACGTCACTCCACATTTAGCGGCGTTTTAAAAACGCCGTGATAGATCTTTTCTATTTTAAAAATATAACCGTTGGTATTCTATAGTGACGTTTAAAAACGCCGTTATAGCTTCATTTTTTTATTAAAAAAAATTTAAAAAAAAATTGTGCTAGTTCTGTGAGATTTAACTTAAAAAAAATACCTTTTATAAAGATGAAAAATATATAATATATTGACTAAATTTAGGTAAACATAATACTAGATCAATTCATGTTTCTCAATATACAAAAATATTTCAATTCCGAGATGAAATAAAGTTAAACTAGTGCCTAGTGGTAAGTTAAAAATTATTACAAAACAAATCGGCACAAAATTCAAACTAATTATACATGCAAGTACTATGAAAGCATCCACTAAGAAACAAAAATTCTCGGGTTCTATAAGGAAGATGATGGTCCTCTGTTCACATCTCAGCATTGTTGACACATCTTGTGCTGTCACCTGCCAAGCATTCACCAAAATAGGTATTAACAAGGACAAATTCAGAGCAGTAAATCCCATTACTGCAATCCCTTAAGTTTATAATCCTTCATATTGTGCATGCTAGGTGACATAAGATGAAGATACACAAACATCAACGTAGGAAGTATATCCAATACAGTATTCATAAGATTCGGAGAATTTACAAAAATCAAAACTATATTATATACAATGAAGATTGAAATGTATGCATAATCACGTGGAAGCTACCATCACCAATGGAAGCAATCACTCGCTTATTCTGTGCAGTCAGTGCATATCCAAGAGTCACACCTACAGCCCAGCCAATTGATCCATATTGTATCTGGAACTCATACATGCAAACCCCAATTTCATATTATTTTTTGTATCATAAAGCATAATAAAACCAAAAAAAAAAAAAAATTGAACAGAAAAAAAAAACTCCCACCTTTTTGACATTCTTTGGCAAAAATGTCAAAAAAGAAAAAAGAAATGCCTCCCTTTTCCTCAAAAAGTCTAAGCCATCAAAATATATCCAGATTTGCCAAAGAATCAAGGGCTGTCAAGATGTCAACTTATGGTAAATGAATCTTATTCACATTAGCCAAACAAGGAATTAAGAGACAGAATTTAAAAAAAAAAACGTCTTTCTATGCCTTCATTGTTGCTACTTGTTCATAACAATATTATATCCCACTAGAGGCCTTGTGAAATGAGTTGATGACATAGCTGTGGAAGTTGAACATTTGGGAAGTATGAGATTAGGAATGAACAAGTTTGAGGGGAACTAAGTACATTTTGTTCCCCTTATTTGGAATTACCTACATTTTTCAAAATTGATAGAGACAGTAGAGAAAGTAGAGACTATTTGTATGCTATGGGGTGGGGGGTCACAATATATTATTTAAGGTGCTTATGATCCCATGGCAAGAATATGTTTTAGAAATGTAGTATGTAGGTCTTGTATTTGAACTTCATTAGGTACCCCAAAGTACATCATTAGTAGTCATCAACTATGATAAAAACAAAAAAAATAAAACAAAACTTGATAACTCTCCACTTAATGTCACTCAATGATTGTAGGGAGAGCCATTTGTAGAATA
Organism: Camellia sinensis; assembly: GCF_055761805.1. Taxonomy (NCBI): domain Eukaryota; kingdom Viridiplantae; phylum Streptophyta; class Magnoliopsida; order Ericales; family Theaceae; genus Camellia; species Camellia sinensis. The sequence goes on from NC_138967.1 coordinate 176,566,589, forward strand.
AATTAAACATTATTGGAGATCAAGTGGGAACAATCTGTAGATTATGCATTTCTGCCAAATTGGGGTCATTTGACCATGTCTAGACCAAAAATGTGAAACTAAAAGTACTTTTCTCCAAAAGAATATTCTCCATAATTTCAAAAGAACACCTACTATATGATTGCAATAGTAATGATGATAAATTCACCCACCCTTGATTGAAGCATTGTAGAAATCTAGATGTGCAATAAAAATTGTGAAAGAAAACTGACACAGGAGTCATGCACAATATATCGATCTTGCCAAATAATACGGACATTACCTCCGCTTCTCCTGAAGTATATTCTGGATCCAAATTTGAAAGGTGGACAAGTGTTCCTTGCTCATGTGCACTCTTCAATCTTTCCTCCCAAGGCTGAATAGCGACAGAAAGAAAAACGAAAATGGAATAAATCACAACCACATGCTCACAATATAAAATAAACTAACAATGGAATAAATTGACTTTAATTCCTACAAGTTAGCGCAAGTACAGAAATTTTTCTGTAGATGCTGGAGCTAACAAAAAAATTGTGATAAACAAAAACCAAAAAAAAAAAGAAAAACCTAGAAATAAAAATAATGGGAAGCTTCTAGATAGGCCTACAATCTTAGAGGTTATGAACAATTATTAGAACAATTATCATGTTCTAATAAAAAAACCAAAATGCAGAACTCTTCAATGCACTAACTCTTCAATCCTTGGATCATTCAGTGCTGGTATGCTATAGAACTTTCCAAACTCACCACCTCCTGCCTTGGGAAGACTGGTCAGAATTCCTTTGAAAGCATTCTCAGATGCTGAACACATATAGTAAAAACAGAAAAAATGCATTCATATAGCCAATCACAAAGAAGGGAGGATGAAAATTAAAGTGACAAAAGCATATTGTGTGTGGAACAAACGATGGCCAAATGCATCTTCTGTACCTCTAGTTTTTTTCTTGACCGTTGCTACTCCCTTAGAAAAGTTTAGCCATACTTGAATAATCCAATGTATAATCCAGAAAAAAGAATCTCTTCTTGTAATATTGAATGATAAATAAAAGTCTTTTGTGGAGAAAGTGCAAAATGTGTTTTTAAGGACTGCTATCATTTGCATTCAAAAAAATTTCATCATGGAAAGGGAATGTTCTTTTGAACTCTATTCTCTCTGTTCTTGTGGGATGGATGTGTGACCCAAAAAGTTCATTCATTCATTCATTCTTCAGCAGCAGCACTGGCGGCACTCAGATCCACAGTTAGATCAAGAGCCTGAAGCATGACACCCATCAACTATACTGGTTAGAGTCACTACAAGTGGAACTTCAGTTCTAATTAAGACTACTTAAAGTTTAGAATTGAACATGAGAAGATAATATATTATAATAAATAATTCTACTTGGCCAGGGAAGTCAAAGAGAAGATAATGATCTGCATGGAACAATACTGCCACATTTAGTATCTACTGAACAATTAATCTCGATGATCACAAAATTTACAGATTCATCAGATTGAAACAATAGAAATCCTATTTGGTACAAAGTATAGCTCATCACCATAATGAGCAGCACCCTACAGAAAGATGCAAATGATAATAAAACGATTCAATATTTATTCTTGACCTGATAAATATGAAAGCATGACAAGAACCAGGAATCCATAGTCAGAGATACCACAATATATGAAACACATTAAACATAAAGAATTAAGTAAATTAGAATCCACAATAAGTCCTACCTTGGCATCTACATAAAGATTCTTTGTGCACATCAAATATTTTATCACCACCACCATGGATTTTAGGAAGGAGAAAATGCTGGAAATAAACATGATCCAAGTTTATTGAAATTTCAGTTGACATACCGTCATCACCATCTGCTCTCAAACCTCGCAGGTTAAGTTCGCCCAAAAGCTGCAGATTTGATAAATTCATATACTGATTAATAACAAAAGAATTGATTTGAGACCAAGCCAGTATCCAGTGATATTTATCCTCCATCATCACCTTTTCACATGCAGACAAGTAAAAAGGTCTACAATAACATTATGTGCTCCAACAGCAAAAAGTATATATGTATGTATGAATTATGCATTTGAACAAACAATATATGTTATGTATTATGTATGTATTATGCATTTGAACAAAGGAGTTGTCACAATAAGAGCAGAAAAATCCAAATGCCTGAAGTATGCTTCATATCACCAAAAAAGTATCACCTCACCATGGCAAGATGAAAGCCACATAGTTACAAAAATTCTTATCGAGAGGACCACATATCACGCGACTTACAAAAACTGTCATATCAACAGTGCTTTGCTTTAGATCTTTAGCATCTTGTCCATCCTGTAAGAAAAATCGGTGAGATTACTGATTGATATCTGACTCAAACTTTAATCTAAGTAAATCAATCTGATTGATATCTGATATTGTAATAATATATTATATAAAAAGGATAAATAGAAAATTTCTTAAGGTAGTACATGGTATAATATTAATATAGATCTTAAAAACCCTTATTTTCATATTACTCTCGGATTGGATAGAACTCAGATCATGGATTTTGGTGAATTCTACTCATGGTATAATGTTGTTCCCAAGTCTCAACCAACCCCTCAAATGGGGCTGATGGCAGAAGCGACCATGAGTAGTTCATTCTAGCCATGAGATCTTAATATCATAGTCTGATTGTCCAAGACAAAATGCATATATATTCCACAATATTTCCAGTTAAAGAAACATTAATAGAGATCAATTAACAGAAACAGGCTTGGATAATGAAAAAGAATTTGTACAGATAGTGGAGTTTTGTCATATTTTCGAGCTCTGGGGGAATGGGCCCAGTCAGCTTGTTACCATGCAGATACCTACAACATCCGATATCGGAATTAGAAAGTTGACAATTAGATCACGGAGTAGAATATACATTTTAAGTATCATGTAATGTAATGATATTGTTTGTTGTTCACATTAAATTAATACAAATATAAATTGATGAATGGAAGTTTAACCACAGTTCAGCAGTTTGTCATATGTAGCAAAAGACTATCAACTATTTTCAAAATGACGTATGCATCTTTGAAATGCAAATCGATCAAGAAAATGAAGAAAATTGAAAGAATTACAAAGCAAATACTCACAATTTCTCCGTGCAGGTCAAATTTCCTAGAATAGGAGGGATAGGTCAAATTTCCTAGAATTGAAAGAATTTACAAAGCACTTACAACACAGCAAGTGCCTGCATCAAGCCAATCACCGATGAGATTTTTCCTGAGAGTTGATTACCTTGCAAAGATCTAGCATGCAAAATAAAATTCAGAGCAATTTTTTAAGTAAATAAGTCATAAGAAATTAAATCACTGGACTTCTATACACGTACAATGTAGCGACTTGCAAGAACCCAATATTAAAAGGAATCTCTCCAGTCAGCTGATTGTAAGACAAGTCCCTACCAATCAAAAGTGATTAAACATTCTTGGACTAGACATAGTAGCGTTTATCCAGAATTTGTCGCAATTGCATTAGATGGTATACATGCAAGACCTGGAAGGCGATGCAATTGCCTATGTTTTGAGGGATGCTACCAATCAAACTATTATTTCTTACATCACTGCATGTTGAAGCAAAATGGTAAAATATATCACAAAATGACCCAAGATACAGAAAACACAAGGAGCAATAAGAAATAGAATGAAGTGATCAAAAACTTACTAGTACCACAACCTTGTCAACTGACACATGTCAGGAGAGAGAGTACCAACCAAATTGTTCCCTTGCAAACCTCTTTTAAGTTAAGAATAAAAACATACATAGGCACAAATTCATAAGAATTCCGACTCACAATGTGAAAAACATAGGAAATCATAAAAATGCCAATATGGAAAAGATAACTGAGAAAATGGAAGGAGAAGTATACTCACAGATATTGCAAAATTTCATTCCAGTATATAAGCCTAGGTATTTCCCTACTCAGTTTATTCTGTGCAAGGTCTCTAGAATAAATATATTGAAACATATGCATCTCAGTCATCATTCTAAAATTAGATAGAAATTAAATGAGAAGAGAATGGAGAAAGAGGGCTTACAAGAGTTTTAAATTTGGAATTTGGGACAAGGTTGAGGGAATTGGACCAATTAACTGATTGTTTTTCAAAATTCTGGGGAGACCCATTCCAAAGAAGGGAAGAAAAAAAATTATACAAGACAGAATTAGCGCAGTAAGGGACTAAACATGAACATGAGGTTGTCTAGAGACTTACAGGTGTTCTAGTTGTTTCAACTCTGAAACTGAAAACAGTATGTCCCCATATAACTCATTGAATGATAGGTCCCTAACAATAACAGATTTTATATCAATTGGTGTATAGTAGATAAAATGGATATCACCAGAGAGTAATATAAAAGTCAGTGAGCGTGAGCTTCAAATGCTGCAGACTAGTGGCAAAACTGAACTATTGTCTCCAAAAATATAAAACACTTACAAGCTTTTCGAAGAGGAGCAGTCACCAATTTCATCGGGGATTTGTCCTGAGAGGTGATTTCCTTTCATATCACTATTCAAAAGACAGTGCAATTACAATCATTTCCAAAATAAAAACCCATTAAAGTTGATGTACTGTACAGAAAGAATTTAGTACAAATACAATGACAAATAGAGAAGAAAGAAGGGGAGATACAATACAAGTGAAGAAATTATACATAGAGAGCAGAATTTTAAGGTCGCCAATCGCAGGTGAGATTTCCCCATCAAGATTTAAACCTGAGAGATTGCTACAACGTTCGAATAACCAACCAAAAAGTCAACATTTTGAACACCATGAAGCCCAAAAGAGAAAACGCCAAGGACATCAAAACTGACAAGAATAATAGTATGTGATTTCATAACCATAGTTGAATTGAACCACTATGAAAGGAAGTAAAGTCTTGTAGACTTAAAAAAAAGAAAAGAAAAAAGGAAAAAGCAATGTTAGGTAATGAATTGTTAACAAAGGGAAGGGAAACACATACAATGCAATGACATTGAAGGTAACATTGCCACGTGTTACCCCTCTCCACACACAGTAGTCTTGGCTATTGGATTTTGGTCAAAATTTCCTGAGAAAGAAAGTGTTGCAAGCTGATTACCATGAGACGCAACTTGCTCGCAGCTGAGGCAGAAGCCTCTTGTAATTCTGGATCCATTGCTTCATAACCTTGTATCAATCGAGTATACATAGTTGGAACCTACATATTACAAAAAGCATTACAACAATAACATTACGACAATCCTATGAAATCTGGAATCAACACATTATGGGCCATAAATGCTTCATAGTTTTTTTAAATAAAATATTACTTTGTCCCAAGTGTTCCCTCATGAGAAAAAACCAAACAGAAAAACCCTTAAAAACAGAGTCCCAAATTGGGCCATAGGTAGTGAGAAAATTGGCAAATATAAACAACAATCACTGAACCACACAGAACATAGTATTTTAATTCATGCCATAAAATACTCGACTTACTTCCGTAAACACAATTATAGCATCATCCGCCTTAGTCCCATCTTTCGGATATGATTCACGCCATCTCTGCCAGATTGCCCTCACACTAAATTTTGGAATGAACTCAACCTTCAATAAATAAAACCAATCCACAAGAATCAAAAGTGCTGCAACAGAATAGAACTTCAAATAAAAGGCAGGACTGTTTTAGCATAAACAAGCAACCTAAGTTTGAAATTGAAAACCAACTTTGTGAAACAACTATGAACATGAAATAGAATGGATTACCGTGGAACCCGTATAGCGAGGGGCAAGTAAAGCATTGAAAAGCCCATGAACAATATAAAAGTTTTTCCGAAACATAGATACAAATCAACTCCTCCTCCTCCTCTCTCTCTCTCTCTCTCTCTCTCTCTCATCCGAACTTCAAGCAAATACTTAAATCTAGTTCAACGAAGCAGAGAGTGAAGAAAAGAAGAAAAGGATGTGTTCAGACACAAATCAACTTGTAGTTTCTTGCTTACAATTTCAATAACCAAATCGAGAGAGACGGGAAGGAAGAGCTTAAGAGAGAGAGAGAGAGAGAGAGAGAGAGAGAGAGAGATCGATACCTCGCTGGTGCAGATGGCGTGGCGGTGCAGATGGTGGTGGCGATGGGGCTTCGAAATCGAAATCGAAATTACAGAGTCAGATGAAATCGAATCAGAGAAATCGAGCCGGTGCAGACGGTGGAGCTTCGAAATGGAAATCGCTTTGAATCTCAAAGATGAATCTATGAGAAAGATAGGGTTTAGAGATGAATCGAGAGAGAGAACTTCAATTAGGGCTACAGCGAGAGATGAATCGATCCGTTGAGACGGCTTAGAGAGAGAGAGAGAGAGAGCGCGAGAGAAAGACTGGGTGAGTGAGTGAGATTAGGGCTACAAACTATGTATTACATTTTATATTCACCGCTCGCGCATTTAAGAGAGAGAGAGAGAGATAGGACATTCGAAGGCGTTTTCAAACGCCTTTGTTATTGAAACGGCACCGTTTTGATTTTAAAAAAAGCGACGTTTAAAAAACGTCATTAAATATTACGTCGCTAAAACTCATTTTTCTTGTAGTGCTTTTGGAAGCTCGAATTGAACGCCCAATCTAAATAGCCGAGTTAACCACATTTGGCAATTTTTTCCCCCTAAATTATTGGTTTAGATTTTGTCAACTTACTTATAAAACCAATATTAGATCCAAGTAAAAAAAAATCCTAAACACAATTTTTAATAAATAGATTAAATGGGTAAAAAAAAATAATCTAAACTTGTAATTAAATTTTTGTTTTGATATGGCTTAAATTTGTTACTCGAATGGGAGAAAGACCAATTTATATTTCGTCCGACAATTCTATATAATTTTTGTGTTTATGATACACTCACTTATATTTATTTTGCATTTGTTGATTTCTTAAATAGTCCATGACAGCACACTTATATTTATTTTGCATGTGTTGATGATCTCTTAAATAGTCCATGGCATCATATAAAGGAAGTTCTTTCATAAATGGATCCCTATCTATGATGGTCAAAGAACAATTAAGTTAAGCCCGTGGAAATTTTGAAAAAATTGGGAGTAATGACATAAATCTCATTAAGTGGTATTACATGAATCTCATTTACTATAATAATAAGCTACATGCAAAGGTTTTTAGATGCATTTTTACTATTGACATGGCAAGTCCTTATTGGTTGATGATACACCTTAATGGAGTGGCTTCGCACACTTAATCTAAACCCAATGCTTTGAAAGTGAACATTCATCTTCTCAGGTATCACTGAAAGGTTGTCGTGACATGTCCTGGTACATGCATAAAAAAATGGGAAATGTTTAATATTGAAAAAGAAAATGTTAACCCATTACAACTTTTATATAGAATATTGTGCTGAGTAATGTAACAATATTATTTAGAGTATTGTTATTCAAATTTAAAAATTAGACTCACTTTTTAGATTAAATGATGTGATATTTTATTAAATATTTAAGTCAATTATCTCTCTTGTTCATTATCTAATTATTAATCAATCATCTTATTGACATATCACTGAATCTAAAAAGTGAATTTAAAAAGTAGGCTTATATATTATTTTTCTATTATTTATATAATTAAAGTCATCTAAATAGATTCTTTATTTTGAAGTGAAAAATTTATCCAAATCATTATGTGTAAGTATTTTGTATAAATTTTCTATTCGTTTCACTAATCTATTGAAAGTTGTATAAAAACTATTTTAAAAATGATGAAAGTTCTTTTTTTTTTTTTTTTGTGCAATGAATAAAAATATTTGCAATTAGTGAAAAGTACTTTGTATTCTTCTCTCTCTCACTTTAAATAAATAAATAAGTAACTTTTTCTTATGTCTTATTGATATTTGTTAGCAAGACTAAAAAAAAAAAAAAAAATTAATGTGGAACTCATATTTACTTCAAAATCATTGAACTTACAATCAGAATGAATATGATTAATTTTGTGGGAGCTTCTCATTACAGTGGTGCCAAATTTCTCTGATATTACCAACAGGTGTTTCTTCATAAAGCACAAGGTTTATAATGTGGTGGATATAAAGAGAATTTTAGTAGATATATTTACAAACTTTTTAATTTTGAGCTCAAATTCTCTTCAGTACACTTTCAATAAGAGGCATGTAAGTTCCATCAAACCTAAAACTGCAAACAAAATTCAATAGTTTATAAACAATTTAAATTTGACTTTTTAAAAATTTATTTGAGCTGGACTGTTTTCTCTCGTTCAAACCCAAATGTCGGGAGAAAAGCAATTCTGTTTTTTTTTTAAAGATAATTATGAATGATTTTTGTCTTTGTGCTGCACTACCACTCTTTTATTTATTTTGCACGTGTTCATCTCTTAATTACTCAATGACACCACATAATGAAGGTTCTTGCAAATAAATGGATCTCTATCTAGGATGGTCAAAGAACAATTAAGTTAAGCTCATGAGTGGGATTACATGAATCTCGTTTAGGGCAATAAGAAGCTGCATGCAAAGCTTTTAGATCCATTTTTACTATTGACAAGTCAAGTCCTTATTAGTTGATACACCTTAATGGAGAGGCTTCACACACACATAATGTTGGCGTGAGTTGTATTATTTCTATGTATAGGTTTTTCCTTACAAAATTTTATTGTCTAAATCATGTCCATATTTGTATTGACTTGGAGTCTATCCCAAGTCCTCTTATGCCTATATAAGGCTTCATGTATCTTCACTCTTTGTAATGTTTTTTATACATTAAAATCCCCAATTTATCACTTCATTTATTTTGTCTTGGTATTAGAGAGATTCCTAACCCAGTTTAGGTCTTGGTTCGCTTGCCCTAACCCTAATCTCCAAACAAACTCTACCTCCTACATACCCCGATCATCATGACAGATGATAGTTCTCAGCAAGTTGCTGTGACAATTGGTGGAACCCTAATCCTGTGGTGACTATCCAGAGTGATTCCTCTACCATTCTATTTGAAATCAAATTGAATGGTTCCAATTACACTATTTGGTCTTAGATGATGGAATTGCATGCTACTAGGCAAGGCAAGCTCGGTTACTTGATAGGTGAGACTTCTCAAGTGGAAAAATCTAATCCTGGTTATGCAAAGTGGAGTAAGGAGAACGCCATTGTCAAAGGATGGTTAGTGAAAACCATGGAGCCTGATTTACTTGGTCTCTTTCTTGGCCTACCGACTACGACAGAAGTTTGGGACGGTGTTTCTCAAATGTACTATGATGGATCGGATGAATCACAGATTTACGTACTACATTGTAAAGCCACTTCACTACAAGAAAAAACACTTTTGGCGACCACCTATTTTTTTTTGTCTCAAATAGTCCACTTTCTGCTACCAAAATTTAACTTTTGGCGACCACAATTTTTTGGTTGCAGAAAATCACCTTTTGACGACTAAAAAAACGTTGGTAGTAAAAAGTATACCTATTGGCGACCAAAGGCTTTTTGGTCGCGGAAGATCATCTTTTGGCGACTAAAAAAAAAGTTGGTCACAGAAAGTATATCCTTTGGCTACCAAAAAAAAAATTGGTCGCGAAAAGTATACTATTTGCGACCAAAGGCTTTTTTGGTCGCGGAAGATTAACCTTTGGCCACCAAAAAAAAAAGTTGGTCGCGGAAAGTATACTATTGGTGACCAAAGGCTTTTTTGGTTGCAGAAGATCACCTTTTGGCGACCAAAAAAAAAAGTTGGTCGCGGAAAGTATACTATTGCCGACCAAAGTTTTTTTTGGTCGCGGAAGATTACCCTTTGGCGACCAAAAAAAAAGTTGGTCGCGGAAAGTTATGGCAGGATAAATTTAAAAAAAAATGATACTACTATAATTACATGCTATTTTTCTGTTTAGGCATTAAAAGTTTTATGAAATAACATATAACCCAATTTTTATGGATTATATATATTGTTTGCCGAATATGAACAAGAAGCATGTTATTGGCAGAGTGGATTGGGTGCATGGTGGCTCCTTGGTCAGAAGTTCAAGCCCTAGGCGCCACAAAAGAATTATTTTTTTTGGGTCAAGGCGCTGACTTTTGGCGACCAACTTATCTTTGGTCGCTAAAAGTTTACTTTTGACTAATATGAATTGGACTTTCCGCGACCAAAAAAGTTGGTCGTGAATGGTCACTTTTAGCGACCAAAGGCTTTTTTGGTCGCAGAAAACTATATGTGACAAGGCTTTAGCGACCAACTCGCGACCAACACATTTTGGTTGCGAAAAGGTTTTAGCGACCAAATATGCTACTTTTCGCGACCAAAATGTTGGTCACAGAAAATGTTTTTTCTTGTAGTGCTTGTATAAAACAGAGTAGTCGTCCGATTCATTTGTATTTTGTCGAGCTCAAGACCATATGGCAAGAGCTTGATAAGCGTCGTCCTGTTAAAATGACTTGTGCTACGGATATAAAAGTTCGTCGAGATGAAATTGTGAAAAATCGTGTCTATGACATTCTTGCAGGATTGGATGATGGATTTGATAAAGTCTGTAGTGATTTTTTGCGGATCAAGTCGCTTCTTGGCTTAGAGGAATTCTTTGCATATATCCGTCTCAAGGCTCAATGACAAACTATTATGCTTTGCTCTGGAGGTGCCATTGGTACTCCGTCTGTTGCCATGGTATCTAAAGCCCCTGGCATCCCGATACCTGGTACTCTTCGTTTTTCTGATGTCGAAAGTAAAGATGATTTGCATTGCATTTTTTGTAATGGTACTTGATATACTGCTGATACTTGCTTTAAGAAGCATAGGTTTCCCGACTGGTATTTGGAGCGTCGAAATCAACTCAAAGCTGAGCGCACGACTGGACGTCCAAGTCATGCTAAAGTTACTGACATTGTGGCCGAGGTTGCGGTAGTTGCGACCACAAGACCAACCACCACTATTATGCAACATTCTGGTAATCTAGTACCGGGTGTGTCCTTTATTTTTCAACTCTCTCTCAGAATCCCCAAAAGATGCCGTTGGAAAAGCTCTAATCTCATCTGAGGATCATGACACAGGATATCCAGACTCGGGAGATCATTGGGCGTGGTACTAAGAGAGAGGGATTATATTATGTTGATGATGTTGTAGCAGGTCGGGTTCATCAAGTGTGTGGGACAGAGACTAAGAAAATGAAAAAAATTTGGTTGTGGCATCGTCGTCTTGGTCATGTGTCTTTTGGTTATTTACGCAAGTTACTCCCTTCGTTATTTCAAGATGTCAAGGACTCTGAGTTTAAGTGCAGTATTTGTATTTTAGCTAAGAGTCATCGTGTCTCTTATCCTTTGAGTTTGAATAAAAGTACGGTTCCATTTGTTTGAATACACTCTGATGTTTGGGGTCCTTCCCCTATTACTAGTTATGTTGGTATTTGATGGTTTGTTACCCTTGTGGACGATTGTACTCGTACGACTTGGTTGTACGTGATGAAACATAAAAGTGATGTTGGTCCAATTTTTCGAGTTTTTCATCAAATGCTCAAAACACAATTTTCTCTACCCAGCAAGGTTTTCTGCTTTGACAACAGAGGGGAATGTATTAATTCTGAGCTCTCTCAATTTTTTCAAGACCATGGCATGATACATGAAACTAGCTGTTCTCAGACTCCGGAACAAAATGGTGTTGTGAAGCATAAGACTCGACATATTCTTGAGGTTGCTCAGGTATTGCTTATTGGTGCTTTAATTCCCAAACATTATTGGGTTGATGCTGTTACAAATGCTGTCTATTTGATGAATCAGATGCCTTCTTGGACTCTTGATTTTCACACTTCTCTGGAAGCCTTGGCACATCACGTGCCTCTATCGTCTACACTAAATCTTACTCCGCGGATTTTTGGGTGTGTGGCATATGTTCACCTTTATAAAAATCAGTGGAGCAAATTGGATCCTTGCGCTATTCACCGTGTTTTTCTCGGCTTTGCTCCACATCAGAAAGGCTATCGATACTATCATCCTCCTACCCGGTGATTTTATGTTACCATGGACGTGACATTCCTAGAAAATGAGATGTTTTTTGACCCTACCTTGTCTAATCAGGTCCTTCAGGGGGAGTTGAGTACACTTAAAGAACCTGATTGGTTTGAGGTTACATTGGAAGATGCAGAATAAGTAGTGTTCAACACGCCAATGGCAGCTGAACCAAAGGACAGTTCACCTATACCAGTCACTACCATTGCCCTTATTTTGGTTCCAGTTGATACAAGCCGACCCAATTTACACGAAGATATTCCTGCATCCAAACCGAAGCACGTTGTGACTGTGGCTGTTCCGAATACTGAGGTTGTTGATTCCCCTTCTCTAGTACCTGTTCATACTCTTATAGATATCCCTGAGGTAAGTAACTTAGACATTAATATTTTTACTAATCCTACCATTGTTGACAAACCTTATCAACTGCCTCCAAGACAGAATCGAGGCCATCCACCTGACAGATTCTCACCAGAAGGAATGACAAGGTACTCCATTGTTTAATATGTATCCACTCACAGATTGTCACCATGATATCAATCCTTTGTGAATCAAATGACAGCAGTTAAGTTCTCGAATAGTGTTGAGGAAGCTTTAAAGGATTTAAAATGGATAGATGCTATGAATATAGAGATGGCGACCCTACAGAAAAATGAGACTTGGGATGTAGTCTTGCTGCCAAATGAAAAGAAACTAGTGGGGTGCAGATGAGTATTTACTATCAAACACAAAGCTGATGGAACGATTGACAGACACAAGGCGAGGTTAGTAGCCAAGGGTTACATAAACATGTGGCGTGGAATATCATGAGACTTTTGTGCCAGTAGCGAAAATGAATACCATTAGAGTATTACTATCTTTAGCAGCTAATTTGAATTGACCTTTGAAGTAGTTTGACGTAAAAAATGTCTTTTTACACAAAGATTTGGAAAAAGAAATATACATGGATTTTTCGCTTGGTTATGGGATAATTAATAGATCAGGGAAAGTATGCAGGTTGTGTAAGGCCCTATATGGCTTGAAGCAATCTCTTTGAGCATGGTTTGAGATGTTTACAAACGCCATGAAAAAATATGGGTATCATCAAGGAAATTCTGATCATACCTTGTTTATTAAAAAAGAAAAAAAAAACAAAAATGATGGTAAGATTGCTTTGTTAGTTATTTATGTTGACGACATGGTGGTTACAGGTGATGATACTGATGAAATTCAAAAGTTGCAAGGGTATTTGGCTTCTGAGTTCAAAATGAAAGACTTGAGAGGTTTGAAGTATTTTTTGAGAATTGAACTGGCCAGCTCTAGTAGTGGCATTTATCTGTCACAACGAAAGTACGTGTTGGACTTACTGAAACTGGTATGTTGGGCTGTAAACCCGTGAGTACGCCTATTGTGCAAAATCATCATCTGGGAATATGTCCAAATCAAGTCTCGACGAAAGAGAGAGATATCAAAGGCTAGTTGGAAATTAATTTATCTATCGCTCACTAGACCTGATATTGCATATGCAGTTAGCATTGTTAGTCAATACATGCATTCTCCAAATGAGGATCATATGAAGGTTGTAATGTGTATCCTGAGTTATTTGAAGTCTGCCCTTAAGGAAAGGTTTGCTATTCCAAAAGCATGGACATTTGGAGGTTGAGGGATACACCGATACGGATTGGGCAGGCAATATTACAGACCGACGTTCCACACTAGGATACTTCACATTTGTGGGAGGTAATCTAGTCACATGGCGTAGTAAGAAACAAAATGTGGTTTCTCGCTCCGCAATTGAGGCTAAGTATAGAGGTATGACTCATGGAATTTGTGAACTTCTCTGGCTACGATTGTTGCTTACGGAGATAGGTTTTGAACCACAGAGTTCTACGCAGCTTTATTGTGATAATCAGGCTGCTCGAGAAATAGCAAACAATCCTGTTCAGCATGATCGAATGAAACACATAGAGGTAGATCGGCATTTCATCAAAGAGAAGCTAGATACAAACTTGGTGCCTATACCATTTGTTAAATCAGAGGAGCAACTAGCAGATTTATTGATACATAATAGATATTTACGCACCAACTTAAGGAGGAGTGTTGGCGTGAGTTGTATTATTTCTATGTATAGATTTTTCCTTACATAACTTTATTATTTAAATCATGTCCATACTTGTATTGACTTGAAATCTACCCCAAGTCCTCTTATGCCTATATAAGGCTTCCTGTATCTTCACTCTTTGTAATGTTTTTTATACATTAAAATCCCCAATTTATGACTTCATTTATTTTGTCTCATAATCCAAACCACGTTTTGGAAAAGAACATTCCTGCTCTCAGGTGTCATGGAAATGTTGTCATGACACGTGATGTTACATGCATAAAAATTTGGGAAATGCAACCGAGTCCTTCGGCTAATTGTTTAATATTACAAAATCGTGTTAATTTGAGTCCTTCAACATATAAATTTTTGTCTATAGTAATTTATTTTAACAAAAACAAAAACCTAATTGATTTCAAAATGATAACTAAATTTCGTAAAACTACACAGATTTCTCTTTAGAGATGATAACATAATATTTTCATCCATATGATTAACAAAATATTAATAAAAAAAGAAAATTCAGTATTATATGAATTAAAAAGAAACTCACCCAAAAATTATGAAGTTACTATATTTTTTGAAACATAAAAGGAAGTTAGTATGATTTACCCTTTTTAAAAAAAATAAATTGAATAACTCATTTGACTATAATTATTGAAGTAATTTAAGAGTAATGCTACATTTTTCAAGCACAATATGAAAGCCAATTAGAATATTTAACCAATCCTTTTATTTGTACATCATTGGGCGTATAAAGTAAACTTATATATTATTTTTCTTAATTTAATATTATTATAAATGAGAAAAGAGAAATACATGGAACAATCAAAAAATTATTGCACTACAAATGAGAATTTTTTTTAGTGCAATTCTAACACACAACAAGAGTTGCACTAAATACAAGAATAATTTATATCATGCACACAAAAAAAAAAAAAAAAAAAAAAATTGTATCATCATGATTTTTTTTTTTTTTCCCACTACCCTACTAAAATGGAATTTTTTCAATGATAAATGACTTAAATAATGATAATAAGGATAAAAATATATGATAAGGCAAATGAAACTAACCGAACCAAAACTAGACTTATCTCCAACTAGAAAGCCGGTAAATCATCTAGAATGAGACGGAGTTGGAAAATCAAACCCATTAAAAGAGCCGGGAATGGCTCGACACTTGTGAACAACCCACAACCGCCCACCTCCTCCTCTCATCTCTCTCTCATGAAAATCAACATTGTTCATGTATCTACACATACATGTACGTATACGTAATAGTATATACGTAATCATATTCTTATTCTGTACATTTTTTCAAAGCGCTTCTTGAATTCAAACCCACCAACACTATCATTTATTGTGAAGCACTAGTAACGTAAACACGTAACACCAACACAACATACACACTTCCTGATTACTCTTTTTTCTTTTTCTTTTTCTATATATAGAAGAAGACCCGGAAGAAGAATGAGAGCAAGTGATAGATCGGTTCTTTGATCTTAGAAAGAGAGAGCGAGAATGGAAGAGGAGATGGTGCAAACTCAGACGACGATGGTGACCACGACAGACGGAGAAGCCGCCGCCGTCTTCAAGAAAGTTAATCGTCCTGTTACTTTGAAGGTCCCTCTCTCTCCTCATCTAATGTAGACATGCATGTGTTGTTTCTTCTTGGATTGATAATGTTTCATGTTCTTCAATCCGTCGTGTATAGAAAAACGAAAGATTGTGTATATATTCTCAACAACACTACAGACTCAAAACTTATCCAAAAAAAATTAATGATTTAAATTTATTTTATTCATAACCCGATATTTATCAATTTAATTTCTATTGTATAATCAAATTTGGATAGTCATGGGTTCAAAAGGGTGATTCATAATATTTTTAGTATATTTTTTGCTAATCTTAAATGATTTAAAAATAAAAAATAAAAAATATTTTTCTAGTATTAAATATTAATTATCTTCAAATTATACATCTTGAACATTTGGGATCCAATTTGGGTTTGGATTCTCTAGATAGCAATTAAATTTAGTGGGCCTGTGCCATTTCGGTGACCGAATTCATTTATTTTTTAGAATTTGAAGAGTAAAATATTAATATAAAAAATTAAAATTATTGAATATTAGTAATTATATATTTAAATTATATTTATTTAAAAAATAGAAGACTTGTATAATTTGAATAATAACCATAAATTTTAAGTAGTATAATATAATTTAAACATATAACTAATATATGATCGTGTTGATTTTTTTTTTTCATTAATATTTTATTTCACAAATCTTAAAAATAAATGATTTGAATGACTGAAGTCATCAAAATGGGTTCACTAAGCCCAAACTATCCTCTCAATTTGAATGGGCAAATGAGAAATTTTAGCAATTTTAGCAAAATATATTGATTAGATTTGTTTTATTCGAAACAAATTGAAAATCAATCTGATTAACGACTAAGATTATTTGATTAGAAATAAAAATTCTCCCCAAACAATTATCAACTTTTATTTTATAATCCAAAAGAAAAAAAAAAAAAGTGAGTTGTTTCACTTATATAAAGTGAACCTTATTTTTTCATTTAATATTATAGTGTTGTACATGCTTCAATTCAAGATAACTTAAATTTTAAAATTAAAATAACATTTAAAATTTTTAATTAATTAATTTTTGTATAAGTTGGCTGGTCTTTTGACCTAACCAATTAAGCTAAGCCGTTTTTAGTTAGAATGATTTGCTGCTTTAATCCCGATTTCTCATATTGATTTTCTTAATTTTAAACAATTTAAAAAATCTCTATTTAATAGCTTCCATTTAATCATATAAAAATAAAACTCTAATTAATTTATGATTTATGTCATATAAAAATAAAACTCTAATGAAAAAGTGAGTTGTTTCACGTATATAAAGTGAATCTTATATTCTCATTTAATATTATAGTGTTGTCTATAGTTTATTAGTTCAAAACAGTTTAGATTTTAAAATAAAAACTCTAATTAGCCTATAATTTATTTTATAATCTCACATCCGAAAAAGAATAAAAAAAAGTGAGTTGTGTCACTTATATAATGTGAATTTTATACTCTCATTAAATATTGTAGTGTTGTGCATGTTTTAGTACAATTTATTTAAATTTTAAAATAAAATTTGAAAGTTTTAATTAATTAATTTTTATATAAGATGATTGGTCTTTTGACCTAGCGGATTAGGCTGAATCATTTTTGGTTTGACTAATTCATTGGTTTAATCACAATTTTAGCGGTTTTATTAAAACATATTAGTTAGATTTATTTGATTCGAAATGAACTAAAGATTGATTTGGTTAAAAATTGAATGACTAAGATTTGCTTGATTAGAAATAAAATTTCCGTCCAAACAATTGTTGACTTTTATTTTATAATTCTACATTAGCGAAAAAAAAAAAAAGGTAAGTTGTTTTACTTATATAAAGTGAACCTTATACTCTCATTTAATATTGTAGTGTTGTGCATGTTATCATTCAAGATAGTTTAAATTTTAAAATTTAAATAACATTTAAAAGTTTTAATTAATTAATTAATTTTTGTATAAGTTGTTTGGTCTTTTGACCTAGCCGATTAGGCTAAATCATTTTCGGTTTGACTGATTTGCTAGTTTAACCGCAATATTAATTTATTCTATTTTTTTTCATCTTTACCAATTAAATTATGATATCTATTTTATATTATGAATTTAAAATATACAATTAGTGACATAACAACAGTAATATATATTTTAATAAAATGATTAAAATTTAATTATTTTAAAATTATTTTTAATTATTTATTTAACCCGCACGAGTTAATATGCTAGTTTTTAAAAAGTGAAAAGGCCCTCTCTTTGCACAAGAAACTTCTAACACTTTAATGCACATTATTTTATCTGCTCATGCTGAGTGACTATTTTTATGGTTTCAACACATGACATTTACGTCACAGTGGAACAATTGTACCCCTTGGCACTATGTGCGAAGGGCCACCCTCATTATAGTTTTAAAAAGATTCTTGAAAACTCCTGTAATAAATGATAAAAATGTTTGAGACTCTCAAACTTAGAGACCTTCATGACTCTAAAATGATGTAGATTAATTATGTATTTTTTTTTTTTTTCTTTCATTTCTGGACCAATCACATATGAATGAGGTTGTAGGGATTATGTTTTTTTAGAGTCAGTAGCATTGTTGGTAAATGATATGGGATTACTTTTCTATATTTTAAGTTTTTGTTAAAGAAAACTACCATGTCACTATAATTTTTAAATAAAATTTACATGAGAATAATGGAGTGATAACATAGTGATAATTATAATCATAATGACGAGCAATATGTTTTTAAATGAAGAGATCATGAGATCATAATAAATCATATTATTTTGTTTAATAATTCTCTATAAATTTTCTATTCACATATATCACTACTTCTCCTCTGTTTTAGATCTTTATATCTTCATTCATACTTGAATATCTGTTAAGTTTCTTATTTTATTTTTCCTTAGCAGATGTTCTAGTATATTTTCTTTTTCCTTCACAAAATTATTTCTGAATTAACATTCTACATTAGTTCTCATACTAAAATTATTGTTGGATCAATTGTACAGTTTGCAGATGTTGTGTACAAGGTTAAACCAGAAAAAGGAGGATTCCTAAAGAAGTCAAAATCCGAAGAGAAAACAATCTTAAAAGGCATCACAGGCATAGTCCTGCCCGGTGAAATGCTAGCCATGTTAGGCCCTTCCGGTAGTGGCAAAACCACTCTCCTAACAGCACTCGGTGGCAGACTCAGTGGCCGGCTCAAAGGAACAATTACTTACAATGGCGAGCCCTTCTCCAACATAATAAAGCGAAATACCGGTTTCGTAACACAAGACGATGTCCTCTATCCGCACTTGACCGTTACAGAAACGCTTGTATTCACAGCCCTTCTCCGATTACCTAATACTCTCACAAAATTGGAAAAAATTGTCTATGCCCAAGCTGTTATAACTCAACTCGGATTGACCAAGTGCAGGTACAGCATTATCGGGGGGCCTTTTTTGAGGGGAATTTCTGGGGGAGAGCGTAAAAGGGTGAGCATAGGGCAAGAAATGCTTATTAATCCGAGTTTGTTATTTTTGGATGAGCCAACATCGGGGCTTGACTCAACGACTGCTCAAAGGATTGTGTCGACGCTTTGGGAGCTAGCGAATAATGGAGGGAGAACGGTGGTGATGACAATACACCAGCCTTCGAGTAGGCTGTTTTACATGTTTCATAAGGTGCTGCTGTTATCGGAAGGCAATCCTTTGTATTTTGGAAAGGGAGAAGAAGCCATGGATTACTTCTCGAGTATCGGATATGAGCCATCGGTTGCCATGAATCCTTCTGATTTCCTGTTGGATCTTGCAAATGGTAAGTGTGCGATATATATCTTAAATATGGGTTCTAGTTTTTTGTTTTTTGTTATTTATTTAAGATTAGGATTTGTTACATTGGTTGTTGGGATTGCAAAGAATGTGGGATGTGGTAGTTGACACAATATTGTGTTTTTGGTGGGCTTAGTACTCTGTTTCTTCTCTTGGAGAAAACTTTGTTTGTTCTTCATTATCAACAAACAAAATGTAGATAATCTTAAACAAATAATAGAAATACCAAGTGTATATGTGCTCCTCATGACTGCATCCAACTAATATAATTATTTTACGGTTAGGGGGCGTTGGCTTTTAGCTGTGGTAGTTGCACAAAATTGAATCACATAATAGAATAGAAATAGGCACAATCAGGTGGATCCCACTGGTAATGTGATCAATAACAATATTGCAATGTACATTCCATATAACTTCATATCAACTATGTAAAAATTTGAAATGTGATACTAGTGACATTGATGTGTGTTCAAAGATCAAATACATTTGTTTTGTAGGTATTGCATCATATGATTCTCAGGAGGATCCAGCAGTGGTTAAGCAGGTTTTGATTTCTGCTTTTAAGAACAACATTGCTGAAAATTTGAAAGTAGAAGTTCAAGAAATCGACATGGGCCATCGCAGGGGATTGGAAGACAAGCAGTGTGCTAGGTGGACCACAACTTGGTGGCAACAGTTTACAGTTTTGCTCAAAAGAGGAGTGAAAGAAAGGAAACACGAGTCATTCTCTGGCCTTAAGATTGGACAAGTCCTTGTGGTAGCTATCCTTTCGGGGCTCCTATGGTGGCAATCCGGTATAACTCACTTACAAGATCAGGTAACCAATATTTTTACTCTCTCTGAATATTTGTTAACTAACATTGGTCATTGACTCTCACTTTTCTTGACAAAATTTGCTTCATTGTTTTGAAAACTGAAGGAAAATTCAGTAGGGATGGCATGTTTGGTATCTTCATTTTTTGGTTTTTTGTTTTTGTTTGTTGTGTTTTTTGAAACAAACAATGAAAAGTTTGAAAACACAAATGGTTTCATATCTTGGCCATTTTTGTGCCAAAATAGTGTTTGAAAATTCAAAAACAATTTTTGATGTATAGCAGTACTCTTCCTAAAAATTTGGTTCGGGTGTTTGTTTTCTTTGTTTGTTGATAATTCGTTTTCGTTTCTTGTGCTTTTGGAAACAAAATAACCGACTTTGTCTCCTATTTAACTGACTAATTGTCATTCTTTTATCATACGTAAAACCATGCTTGGCTTTGATACAGATAGGGCTTCTGTTCTTCTATTCTGGATTTTGGGGCTTCTTCCCACTCTTCCAAGCCATTTTCACTTTCCCCCAAGAACGATTGATGCTCGAAAAGGAAAGATCTTCGGGCATGTACCGTCTCTCCTCATATTTCATGGCGAGGATCATTGGTGACTTACCAATGGAGCTTGTTCTCCCCACAGTTTTCCTCACCATAACGTACTGGATGGCCGGGCTCAAACCCAAAGCAGAAAATTTCATGGAAACCCTATTTGTCCTCCTCTATAGTGTCCTAGTTTCTCAAGGCCTAGGACTCGCTCTTGGCGCTGCAGTCATGGACCAAAAATCGGCCACAACGCTTGGATCGGTCATCATGCTTTCATTCCTTCTAGCCGGAGGGTACTATGTTCAACATGTCCCGGCTTTCATATCTTGGATCAAGTACATTTCTATCAGTCAATACACATACAAGCTCTTGTTGGGATCGCAATACAAGCCCACCGATACATACCCGTGTGGCGACACTGGGACTTGTTTGGTTGGGGAGTTGCCTTCTATAAAGCTCGTGGGACTCGATGGACGAGTGTTGTCGGTGGTGGCTTTGGCTGTAATGCTCATAGGTTACAGGCTCATGGCCTATGTTGCCCTAATGAGGATTGGAGTGGCAAGAACATAGGTTGTTTTTGTTCCAAACTGTGACAAAAGTTTTCTTTGGATTACAGTGAGAAATCTAGACGAGATTCCAACTATATAGATCGTAGATATGTACTAGGTTTTGTGTCAAATTGAAGTTATTATCAAACATGAAGCATCAAACTAAGGAGGGAATTTATGTTGACGAATGTCTTTTCACATAAAAATAATTGGCATAAGTGTCCATTTGTTTGGTTGGGGATAAATGCCAGATTTTTTGGTGTTAAAACTCATGTGATAACTTTATGTACTATTAGATACATGTATAATATCTAGTCCAATATTTAATGTTGATATTTAAGTAAAATTTAAGCTTTTAATTTATTAAAATTACGTATGTGGCAATAATCTAACCTAAGCTTTTAAATGATGTTTCGTGGATTTGTTAAAAAAAAATTAAATGTCTTTTACTTTCAATTATAATTAAATTATATGGTGTAAGAAAAATTAATAAATATAAAAAATAAAGGACATAAAAATTTTAAAAAAATCCATGAAACGTCATTTATAAAAATATTTTAAAAAGTTCCATTATGAAAAGTATATATAAAAAGACTAATGTTATATGCATCAATTAGTGCATTAACTAGTGTACCAATTGATAATGTGACATAGTTTAAGATATTTTTGGTATTTGTAATTTGTATAATGTGTAAGGATCAATAATTATGTCATAATTAGTGTTAGTACACTAATTAGTATACTAATTGATGCATTTAGCGCCACTCATAAAAATAGAGACAGGTGAAAAAAAAAGATAGTTTGGTCTCTAACAATATAACATTTATAATCTTTTCCTATTTTTGGTTGATCTCTAAAATAGTCCATGACATCATATAAAGAAGGGTAACATTCACTTTATCCTTTTATGGTTTGGTCGCGAAACACTTTTCACTCTATATTCAAATATAAGTAGAAAACTCTCTTATATTTTAGCCTAAAATGTTAAGGTTAATTTTTTCTTTAAAGAGAATGTATGGTGTGCCACACTCTCTCAAAATGATAGTGGGCTATGCAAAGATATTAAGTCAAAGGTCAAAAATTGAATAAAATATCAATAAAACTCTCATATTTATCTTATTCTCCAAATTAAATCTTAATCCTACCCAAATCCTAACCCTAATTGCCATATTTTATAAAAAAATTAATTTAATTTAAAATTTTAGTAAATGAGAAATAGTGTTAAAAATTAATTAGTAGATTAAGTTATTTTATGGTAATAAATTATATTATTTATGTTAATTTATGGTTTAATATATATATATGTAAATGTTTAATTTAAAATATTATTAAATAAGAGATTGGGTTAAAAATTAAAAATTATATTATGGTAATTTTACGATAATAAATTAAGGTATTTAGGTTAATTTATGATTTAATTTGTTAAATATATATATATATATATTTAATTAAAAATGTTATTAACTAAGGTATTTATGATAATAAATTAGGGTGTTTAGTTTAATTTATGATTTAATTATATGTATATACATTATTTTAAAATTTTATAAAAATTAAAAATTAGATTAAGATAATTTTATGATAATAAATTAAGGTGTTTATTTAATTTAAAATTTTGTAAAATAAGAAATTGGATTAAAATTTAAAAATTAGATTAAGGTATTTTTATGGTAATAAATTAGGATGCTTAGTTTGTTATGACTTTATTTTTTAAATATGTGATCAAGATAGAAAACTATATATATTTGAGAAGAGAGAAAGAGAATATACCATACGAGTATTTAAGTAATTTTGTTCTTAATTTTAACAAAATTAGTTTTGTATTTTAATCTAAAATCATATATGAATTCTTTGCCTATATTTAAATTATAAGAAGGAAAAATACACCAAGACAAAACCAAAAGGAAATAAACCATAAAAAAGTGCTTGCAAATGAATAGATCCCTTTCTAGGATGGTCAAAGAACAATTAAGCGAAGTACAAGAAAGTTCGGAACAAATTGGAGTAATGTCATAAATTTCTCCAAAGTGGGATTACATGAATCTCATTTAGGGATATGATATAAGCTGCATGCTGAGCTTTTTAGATCCATTTTTACTGTTGACATGGCAAGTCCTTCTTGGTTGATATACCTCAATGCAAAGGCTTCACACACAAACCCGATGTTTGGGTATGAACAGTTAACGAGAGTGCTTGTGCTGATTGGTTAATATTGAAAGTGAAAGGGTTAACTCATCAGATATTTTGTACTGAATATTGTACCAAAATAATGTGACAATATTATTTGTTTTAATAAGTTTTTTTAGGGTGAATTATATTAATAGTCCCTATAGTTTGGGACTTGTATCACTTTGGTCCTTGACTTTTTAATTGTGACATATTTGATCCTGAATTTTGAATCTTGTTCCAAATAAAGATAATTGAAAATATTATTAGATTTTTCAATGGTAAAATCGTTAATTTGATAAAATATAAACTAATTTGATAAAAATAAATGTCAAACAAATATTTTTGATTTTTTAAAAATTATTTTTACTCACTAAAAATAAAATTATGTAAAATTGATAAATCTTTTAAACATTTATTTATTTTTTTTACCAAATTAATTTTTATTATGCGTTTGGATGGTGATCATGTAAAATTAATTTTAAAAAATCAATCATGTAATTTTTATTAATCTTTATCAATTTTACATAATTTTATCATTGGTGGATAAAAATATTTTTTTGACATTTATATTTGTCAAATTAGTTTATATTTTTTTTAAATTGATGATTTTGCCCTTGAAATTAAACAATGGCATCTTTGATTGTTTTTATTTGGAACAAGATTCAAAATTCAGGTTCAAATGTGTCACAATTGAAAAGTCATGGACCAAAGTGACACAAGCCCCAAACTATAGGGACTATTTGTGTAAATTGCTCAGCTTTTTATTCTAAAATGATAAGCTCAAAATTTTACTAAATCATTATATATAATTATATGAATTTTTTATTTGTATATATCGCTACCCTATTAAAAATTGTTTAAGAAGTAATTTGAAAAGGGATCTTTTTCGGTAAATCCATTATCTAAGAGTGTTATTCCATAAGACCCATAGTGTTTTACAATATTCCATTAGGTCCATTTCATACAAAAAGAACCATAAAAACCCTCAAACAAACACGCGACTCTCTCTCTTTGAATGCAATAACCGTCTCTCTTCCTCTCTCTATTCTTGCGTAGGAAATCACGTACAGTACCTCTACAGTCCAGAAATCAAAATCTATATTCCACATCGTCTCAACGCCCAGAAGACTGTGTTTGTTCCATCGTCACAACGTCGCATCGTCTCATCATCTTCTCCGTCGTCCCTACGCCGAGAAGACTGTCTTCGTTCCATCGTCGCATCGTCTCATCATCTTCTTCGTCGTCCCTACGCCCAGAAGACTGTCTTCGTTCGTTCGTTGCATCGTCTCGTGGTCTCATCATCTTCTTCGTCGAAATGGGCAAAAAACGTAAGCATTCTACTCATTCATGTATTTAAACGCTAAACCTCTTTATCAACAACCAACATTGTGAACTTTTACAAATATCCCCTGTTTCTATACATACAATATATAGGAGTTCATATTGTTCATACCCTAACATTTAATCTGAACCCCTCAATCGTAATCTCTAATTATATTGATTTTTTCAGTAAAAAATATTACAGTTGCCATTACATTGTGTTCACAACTGTGAACATTCCAAAATGTTTCTGTTGTAGTTGTTGTTGTTGAAAGATGTGAACATTCACATTGATTGAAAATGGTTGCATAATCAAGTTTTTCCAGATGTTATTCGGTTGTTGTTCAATCCTGTGAACATTCACATGGTTTGGAAAATGTTTTGGCCAATTCTGTTTTATGTTGCTGTTGATAAAAGTTGTGAACATTCACATTGAGTGAAAATGTTTGGGTAACCAGGGATTAAAGTTGTTGTTTTATGCTATGAACATTCACATTGATTGAAAATGTTTGGCCAATTCTATTGTTGTTCTTGTTGTTGAAAGATGTGAACATTCACATTGACTGAAATTTTTTTGAAAATTATATGTTATTGGTGCTGTTGTTCTATGCTGTGAACATTTACATGGATTGAAAATCATTTTATATGTTTGTGTTAACATCCACATGTTCTTCAATGGTGTTCATGGTTGTATAAAAATACATTATTTTTCACACACTCACACAATATGTACATTGTGTTTGTGCTGACACAGTCAACATACACATCTATGTACAGATGTGAATGTTCACATCCATACTCAAAATCTGGTTATTCACACCCATGCACACAACTGTGAACATGCACATCAGTGGCAATGCTGTGAATGTTCACATCTGTTCCACTATGCAAATCACATGAGCCTTGACTTAATTTTTTTAAAATGCTCTATTTTGCAGATGTTGCATAAAAGAAAACCTTAAAGAGAAAGAGAGAGGAGTACCATGTCAAGGAAGAAACCCCACAAACAAATACTAGCACCAATGTCGACATGCGCCATGTGAACTATAGATCTAACATGACCGGACTGGTAAAATTAATAAAAAGCACCAAGTTCACACAAGCACAGCTTGGCTGCCTGCAACAAACACCATTTTGGAATTTGTTAGATGCATTGAGAAACAATCAGATCGACCTTGACAAATGCATGAAGTATGATGATGTTATTGTGCATGTCCTACAAACGTACAAAGCTTCAAAAGATGTCTTCTACATTGGGGAGAAGAAGATGAACATGCACAACAGCGACATCAAGTTGATTTTTGGTGTCGATTGTGGCAGCAAGCCGATGGACATATCATATGGTGCGAAACCAAAGACTGGCATTATAAAAAAAAGATGCAAAAATGTCAGCCGGTCGACTTTAAAATGGATACGCACCCTTTTGACCAAGGCATTGAAAGGCAAAAAGAAAGATGACAACGAAGAAGTCGTCCGACTAGTATGCATGTATGCTTGCCAAAAGCTTTTTTTTCTCAACAAGCGTAGAGACAATAGGATGGGGCTACTACGCACATATGGTCCCATTGGAAAGCATGGAAGAATATGATTGGGCGAAGCAAATTAGAACAACGTTGACATCGTCCATTTCCCAAAATGACAAAAAGCCAGCAAAAGTTACCAGCTGTGTCATGTTATTGATGGTAAGTACCCATGTTGTCAAATAATACCATTCACATGTCCTTCAGTGTTGTTTATCTAAGCCAACTGTGAACATTCACAACAGTGCCACTGATGTGAATGTCTATAGGCACTTATGTTTCACAGATGTGAAAGTTCATATTTGAACCACTGATGCGAATGTTCACATTCACTCATAATATAGTACTGTGAATGTTCACAACGGTGCCACCGATGTGAATGTCCATAGGCACTTTTGTTTCACAGATGTGAATGTTCACATCTGAACCACTGATGCGAATGTTCACATTCACTCATAAATATACTAATGTGAATGTTCACAACAGTGCCACTGATGTGAATGTCCATAGGCACTTATGTTTGACAGATGTGAATGTTCACATCTGAACCACTGATATGAATGTTTACATTCACTCATAATATACTACTGCGATGTTCACAACAGTGCCACTGTTATTAATGTTCACATATGTTGACATTACTATGCAAATGGTAAATAACAATATGTGTTTGTTGTTTTATTGAAGTATTGGTTGTGTGTGCACACAACTATCTTACAACCTCACAAGCCCAATGCTTTTCCTCGCTGTGTGAAGTGGGATCTGACTGCTTTACAAAAGAAGATGAGAACCACCTCTTTGGCTGATTTGGGTTTTAATGAGGTACAACCTTCAACTACTGATCAAAACATTCACATTATAACACCACCCAAATATATACGTTAAGTAACATAATTTTTTAATTTTCAGGTTAATGCCGGTGAACTCTTTGCAATCCCAACAGAATTACAAAAGTTCAAGCGTAAAACATTGAAGGTGGAGCCCGAAATTTATGAACCAGCCACAACATCTCCCAACCTATCTGACATGAAGGAAGAACAACACAATGGCAGCAACTCCCACTTTTCTGGGGATGGGGTGGAGCTAAAGGACAGTGATAAGGACATTCACATTCCATTCAGCAGCCCACATGATGACAGAGATATTGTCATACCAAACACAAAACAACCCGATTTTATTGATGTGCTTATCAAAGAAAATCGGAAGGCTTGGGGCGTCATAAGGCAATGGGAAGCAAAGTACAAACACCTTCAATTTTTATGGGAGTTAAGAGCAAGAGTCATAGCTGATCTTGAACATAAATTGTTCAACCAGTCCAGCCCACCCAACATGAATACCGAAAAAAAAAAGTGCATGGAGCAGAAGGATGAAGAAATAAAACGCTTAACGCAGCTGGTCATCGACTTTGAATGCGAGAAAACAATGCTTCAGGACCTTTATGATGACCAGTCAGTCCACATTGTCACACAGGCTGTGGCACAGAAGCAACCCCCTAGCCCAATGCAACACAATATCAGCCCACCTTCTAGGGTGAAACGTATAAAGGAAAAAGATCGAAAAGAACATCGCTTGCCTGACTTCTAGTACCCAGACTTACCTGGCCGAAAGCAGCCCCACACAGTCGAAATGGTTGAAGATGTCGAGAAACACCCACCAGCGAAGCAGCCAAAAAAATTAACCCTGACCAACAAGTTCAAAGTTTGGAGTAAGATGTCCAAACAAGACAAGCAAAAGGTCCAAGCTTTACAAAAGAGTGGAGGCGATGAGTAAGTGGCTGTACAAACACCTCATGTTAACATTCACATTCCACAATTGTCAATATTCATCACTGTGCTTATTTGTTTTGGTTTGTTTAGATCTGTGCAATGTAAATATTCACATTGGTTTGTTCATAATGCATAGGCTGCTGGTGTAGAGAGGAGATTCAAAGGCTACACATGTGTGTTTTGATGACATTGTCAACCTTATTAAGGAGGAATCGATATACAACAATGTATGCCATTACAAAGATGATTCACTCTTCATGCATATACGCACAGAGATACACACACACTCACAGCCACAGACACACATTCTTTACCCACCACAAATAAAATAATATGACCCATGTTTGTGCAGCTCATAGATGCATATGCCGAACTATTACATGAACAACAAGAGGTCGTCAGCCAACTTCGGATGAAGCGTCATTCATCTTCACGAGCATGTGTTTGGTAAAATCTATCATTCCATTATTTTTAATGTTAATGCGAAACTTCACTGTCCATTAATTACTTGTCTAATGTGTACAGAAAGTGATACGAGAGTACCATCCTCGCAAAAGGAGTAAACACATTGATGCATATGTCAAAAACTACCAAGGAGAGAGATACCTACTATTCCCATTGCATCATGAGTACCACTGGACGATAGTTGTGTATGATGCTATAGACAATTTGTGGAGGCATTACAACTCATTGCGCCCAAGGACAAGCATACATGACCCACATATCGACCAAGCACAGGAAGTTGTAAGTGGCTATTTTTTAACACAAATATGACTTGTTCTCATGCATTAAATGATTGTATACACACATATGTTTGTTGCTGCCTAATTTGAAATTCCCTACACAGAGGAAGTACATCGAGCATGTTGTGCGCGTTATTGGCGAGTCATCACCGCTATGCACTAAGTTAGGAGGCCAAAATCCATCACAATCAATCATAGCAGTTGATGTCTGTCCTCAGCAAGACGACGACTCGTAAGCCTCAATAACCATTATGCAAACATACATTTTTTACAAATCCTCCATAACCATTATGTAAACATACATGTCAACTGCTAATCAAAACCATTTCGCTTTTACAGAGTGTACTGCGGACCTGCAGTATGTTACATCATGCGGGCGCCCATATACCATGAAGAAATTATGGGCAGCCTCACTAGTGCAAAATGGTATGGACTATGAGATTTGTTAGTACATAGTTTTTGGAATCATAAGAAATCAGAGCTTCATTAAAACCTATAGGTGGGGGGTGTCCACCTACAAACTAACCAACACTCGATATGAATGTTAATATGGAATGCTTTGACATTTTGACACAACAACTGATTGTAAAACAGTGATACAACATCTATTAATGGGAAAAAGCCTTCTGCGAATTTTGAACTACCTTTGGTGTTGTTATGTTTTACAGATGTGAATGTTCACAGTTGCACCATTAATGTGAATGTTCACATTCACTTACGATATCCATACTGCTATGTTGTTATGAGTGTAATTTATGTGATTGTTTGGACCCGATTGTTCTATAATACAGAGATTTTGTGCAGGAGTGTACACTTGGTCTACATGACATCATTACAGATCACATACGCATGTGAATATTCCCATTTGTTCTTGTTTCTAACAGTTGTGAATGGTATTTTTTTCTACCAAATGTGAGCATTCACTTATGATATTCATATGCACTAATGTTTTATAGATGTGAATGTTCATAGTTGCAACACTGATGTGAATGCTCATACTCACTTATGATATTCATACTACTGTGTTGTGATGAGCATAATATATGCGATGGTTTGAACCCGATTGTTCGGTAGTACACATATTTTCTGCAAGAATGTCTATATGTCATCATTACGGATCACATACACATGTGTGAATATTCACATTTGTTCTTGTTTCTAACAGTTGTGAATGTTATTATTCTCTGCCAAATGTCAACATTCACTTATGATATTCATATGCACTAATGTTTGCAGATGTGAATGTGCACAGTTACTATAATAATGTGAATGTTCATATTCACTTATGATATTCATAATGCCATATTGTGATGAGCATAATTGATGCGATTTTTGGAACCCGATTTTTCTGTAATACACATACTTTGTGCATGAATGTACACATTGTTTGCATGACATCATTACGGATAACATACACAGGTGTGAATATTCACATTTCTTTTCATTCATAACAGTTGTGAATGTTCACACCATGTCAATCTCTATGCATGTGAAAGTTCACATCACAGCTTATATTCATGTCAACATTGACAATAATAAGGTAAAAAAATTCAACCCATGTGCAAGTTTTCACATAATATGATTCTTTTACGTAAGTATGAATGTCCACATCATGAATTCATCATCACAACTTTAACAAAATATCAGTTTCGTACCCAAAAAGAAAAAGAAAAAACATAAATGAATTACTAAGTTTGCCAAACCATTATTTTGCTTGCCAGCACAACACAATCTTATTTCAAAAATGAATATAAGAATCCAATTCAAAACACAATGTTCAAATGAAAAATGTACATCCTATATCGGCTCCTTGCATGATTTCCGATTATGGCTCCCCAACTTCTTACATCTCCTGCACCTTATTTGCTTCAGTTTCTCACCCCTTGATGGGATCCTATTCTTTTTTGGCCTTCCGGGTGGTCTTTTCACAGTTGGCGGGTATATAGTGAAGTCCGTCTGATCAAAAGTCAGTTTCTCCATCGATGATATAGGGAATATGGCACCCGAATAGGCTGCACGATATGTCTCTACATGAAAGTAATGTTCCACACAATCATTGAGATTGTAGCGGCTCTTCTGAATGGTAATAACAACATAGTCACACGGGAATCCATTGATTTGCCATTTGAAACAAGAACATGTACGCCTCGCAACATCAACTGTAACAGATGGTATCGAAGAAACTTCAAACACATCCTCATTGGCATTGCTAACTTGCCAAGACCTGCTGTCGTTGAACGAATCCATAAGCCTTGTTTCGAATGTAGGACAAATAAGCTCATTCCATTTGTTTGCTTGGTCACGCTGTGCAGACATTTGCCGCATCAACTGAGTATGAATTGTGTCCACCATTTGAGTTATAGGAAGATTACGTGCTTCTTTAATCCAGTTATTAAATGACTCTGCCGCATTAGATGTCATCTCCCCATAACGCATGCCCCTGCACAACATCACAAACATTTTACAATACGGAATTTAACAGGTTTGAACATTAACGTTGACAGATGTGAACATTAACATCATTCGCAGTAAACATTAACATCAACTTAAATGATAGACAGATGTGAACATTAACATCAACTTAAATGATAGACAGATTTGATTGTTAACAACAACAAAATATGACAGATGTGAACATTCAAATCTGTAATACATTGCATGACTGTTTGACAAATTAACAGATGTGAACATTCACATCTTTGACATCAGTCATCATTAGCAGATCTGAACATTCACATCATTTACATTGAAAATGAAACACAATTGGAAGATTGTTACCATTCTAAACTGAAAATTCACATTGCTACCTGTAGACACCCCATTTTTGACCGACCTTAAGACTCAGACGTCACTAGTTGAGTGCTCGGTGATGTTGCATATTGTGCTCGTTCTGAGGTTTCAGAGTCTCGGCTGCGAGCCTTGCCTCCGGACTTCGGGGCTCTTTTGTGCTTTGCCTCGGTTTGTGAACCAAGTCCTGTTTTCTCTTCCTGAAGGGAGGGAGAGGTCCCGTAGACCATCTCTCAATGGCCGTAGGCTACGTTTCGCGGTTGTAGGCCATTTTTCCCGTTTGGAGGCCAGTTTCTAGTTTTTGGAGTCGTCGGCCGTGCGCCTCGGTTCGGGACCGCTTAATTACCTCCAATTACTCTGATTTTTGGCACACACCTAATTTCCTCCCTTTAGAGGGACACTGTGGCCGGGAGACCACCTTCGTGGTCATACGCCACTTCCGGTGCCTAACAACCTGTTTTTAGGGCCTTGGACTGCGCGTTTTGGCCCCCGAACTCTCGTTTTGCATCCGTCTTGGTCCATTTTTGGTAGCGACCCTATTTTCATTGTTAGCGAGGTGGTAGTATGTTGGGAGGCCACATTTTCCCCTGAAAAACCAGTTTTCTCTTTTTCTCTCTCCAAAAGCCGATTTTTCTAACAGAAAGCTGGTTTTTCTCACTTTTGACCCACAATTTCTGGCTTTTCATACCACCATTGTGTTGTGCTCATCTGGGAGGCCACCAATATGGGTAGTCCGACCAGTAATTCATTTTGACCCTTTTGAACCTTGCTAAAAATCTGGTTTATCTCTTTCCTAGGTCACATTTTCTGGTTTTTCACTATACAACTGTGTTGCACTCATCTAGGAGGCCACCTTTTTGGGGTGGCCGGCCAAAAATTCTTCTTGAACCTTTTGACCCCTGGTCGGCCGACCAGGGGGAGTGGCCGGCCGGCCACTTGAATTGGCCGGCCTGCTTCTTGCTT
This sequence comes from Camellia sinensis, assembly GCF_055761805.1. Classification (NCBI taxonomy): domain Eukaryota; kingdom Viridiplantae; phylum Streptophyta; class Magnoliopsida; order Ericales; family Theaceae; genus Camellia; species Camellia sinensis. The sequence continues at coordinate 176,599,232 of NC_138967.1, forward strand.
TTTGCCCTCTCTGAATGCATCACAGTTGTACCAGCTGTGAGGCAATTGGACCATCCTCCATACACGTGTATGGAGGATATGTGAAGCCCTTTTGGGATATTTTAGAGCCTCTCCTCTATAAAGGGGAGGCTGATCTTCTATGGCAAGGGTTGACCAACTTTGAAGACTTATAACTCTCTCTATATATATATATATCTCTACACTTGACCCTCAAAACCCTAGTTTTCTTGGACCATTTGCACTACAACCCTTAGCACCACACCTCCTCCATCCATTCCAGCACTTTGGGACTGATTTGAAAGGGTTTAAGGTTCACCAACGTGGTCCAAAAGCTCCAGCTTTGCTGCTCTTCAAGGGTAAGCACCTATTTCCCTTAAACTTGCATTTTTTTTCTCCATTGATTAGCCTTGCTTGCAAGTATTTTTGGACTTTGTCATAAACTAAAAAGTGTCACATTTTGAGCTTCTCTTGAATATTTATTAAGGACACTTTTCTGTTTGAGGTCTCCTACACCCTTGTATGCTTTGTCCCTCTTTGTAGGGTTATTTTGCATCATATCTTTGCCCTACTTGTGAGCATTTTTGAGATTTGTCATAAACTTGAAAAAGTTTCCTTTTGAGCTTATAAACATATTTGTTTAAGATACTTTCTCTGTTTGGGGTCATCTACCCCCTTTCATGCCTTATTTCCTCATGTTTTGAGCTATGCATGTGAGCACTTGCATTGGCCTTGATTGTGCCTTTGAGCTTCAAAATCATAGAGGGGTGACGCTCGCACCCCTCATTCTCTTTACTAGCTTTGTTGGCCTCCCAAAGGGACCCTCACTTGCATGTTGTGAAGTCACTTTTTGGGCTCAATTTGGTGAGTTTCAAGGCCTGCCTTAGCTCTGTCCGGAGCCTCTTTGGTCTTATTTTGTGTCCGTAATGCATGTGCAGAGCAATTCCATTCAAGGCCTTTTGAGGGGGCCTTTCAGTGTATACTTCATTGACCCATTTCAGGGCCAATTTGGTGAGTTTTAGGCTTGTCATACTTGATTTCCAGAGTTGGTTTTTCCATGCTAAATGTCCTTGTTGTATGTGTTGAGTAACCCCTTGCATGGCCCTCCAAAGAAGCTCATCATTTTTGCATGCATTGGATGCATTTCAGTGGTTATTTGGGGTTTATTTGGCATGAAATACTTCTATTTTTGGCTGGTTGGGTGAGCCCTCATATGCTTCATATAGCTGTAGAACAACTCATGGTTCACTAGCCTATGTTGCATGTTGTTTTGGCCCTTCATGTTGGCACCTTTTGGCCACGCCTTGAACTGATAATGTGCTCATTTTGCACTACCCTAGCTCTGTTTTTGGGTCTTGTGGTTGAATGATGTTAGTTTTGCATGCTTGTAGTTCAATGCACTTGTCTATCTTCGAGTTTTGAGGTTCGTTGCATGTATGTACTGAGATATTTCCATGATTTGAGCCTATCATTCATCACATTTCAGAGCTTGTTTGAATGCCATGTTGCCATGTTTTCATCTCTTTAAATGCATTTGAAAGTCGGGCTTGTATGCCTCATTTACCGACCATTGAATGAGCTCCATTCCGTTGCATTCCGAGCCATCATTTTAGGCCATTTTTCCACTGTTTCAGATCTGCCTAAGACCGGTTTGGGGTTGGTTTTGCCTTTGGTGTATTGCTTTGGGTACCTTTAGTGTAACGCACTTCACTAGTTTCGACATTGTGTGCCATATTTGCATGTTTCGGGACCATATTTCATGTTGTTTTAGAGCTGTAATTTAGGCTATTCCATGTCATGTTTCATCCTTGCCATGCTTTGGTAAAGTGGCATTCCATGCCTTAGGTTCGGTCCTTGGTATTCGTGCATATGTGCACGCATTTCGGTTGTCTCATTTCCATCTAATGGCCACTAATGCAAGTGTGGCTGAGGTTCACTCATGTTGGTGTAAGTCCATCGTGCATTGTGTATGCCATTTCGGTCCATAGCATTGTGTATGCTGAGTTGCATGTTAGAGCATTATGTATGACATGTTACATCGAGCATTGTGTATGCCATTTCATAGCATTGTGTATGCTAGGTTGTATGTTAGTCGCATTGTGTATGCCATCTCATTTGCATTGTGTTTGGGATAAGAGTTAGCCCAAGCATGGGAAACGAGGGACGTTTCGTACTCCGAGTGACGGAACGTGTCTCAATTCCCGGTTGCCGACACTCCGGATTACCCATGATGGAGTTTAGGTCTTGTTGTGTTTATATGTACATTCATTTCACATCGAGTCGTGCAATTCGACTCCTCGGCCATCATGCATTGAGATGCGTGATTGGTGGCACGAGGATCGAGGACTACACTCCTTGAAGAGTAGTCATGCATACATATGTGAAAATACTTTGTTATGCCCCTTTCTTGCTCTCTGTTGCAGCAAATCAGAAATCACCAGCTTTCTAAAGCCTTGCACAGCATTCCGGCATTAATTGCAAACAGAGGCAAATCGGGGCATCGTGATGGATTTCCACACCAGGCAACTCAAGCATGCATCTTTCATCATTCGGAACAGAGCTGAGGCGGTCCATAAGCTTGCATGCTAGTTTATCTGCTTTCCTAGTTAATTTGTTAATTAATTAGGGTTTTGTAATATTTAATTATTTATTCGGACTATATTATTTATTCGAACCCTCCGAGCAAGGGCACAATTGTAATAAGTGTGCGTGCGTGTGATGTATGTCTTCCAACCCCACGTCTTTCTCCCTTTTATTTACCAGCTTATGACGGTTAGATTAGGGTATGTTTTAATTAGCATACTTATGCTTGCATATTTGCATCATTCATCTGTCTTGCATGCACCGGGCTCGGCGTATCATACTAACTGCATATGTATTTCAATTCCAAATTGAATACGTGTTAGTTGTAGCATCATCACATGCCATCTTTAGAATAGTCAAGCCTATTGTAATTGCATTCCTGCATGTGTTGCATTAGGCATTTCTATATAGTTAGGATCATGCATGGATTTCTAACATAGCTTCTGTTTTGGCTTAGAGTACTCGGTAAGTGTTTATGCTTTAGCATCCTTGCATGTGTGTGAGTGACTGCCATGATAGCATGCTTACCATGAGGCTACGTGCTTACGTGGTATACCTGCCTGAATGTCTGTGGGTGAAGGTTGGGTTATTTGGATTGGAACAATTCATCAATTGTGAGTTTTAAGCCCACTTGAGAGTGGCAAATCATCTTGTTTTCTAAGCCCACCCGAGGGTGGCAAAATCTGCATTTTAAGCCTACTTGCGAGTAGCAAACCATTTTCAAAACAAACATGAGATGTGTTGTTCCAATTCAGGCGATCCGGTCTATATTTGTATGCTGTGCGCATCACATAGTAAATCTAGACTAATAACCGGAATAAGAACGCATAATGTTTTCAAAACTAGATATCATGGTTAGTAGAGGCCGATCTTTGATCGGGCGAGCGGGGGTGCTCACGAAGTGACCTTCCCCAATCGTACCCAAGTTCCCGAGCCGAGGCAACTTTGGTGAGGACGGACACGTGGCCTTAGGCAGCGAGTCAGGATTTCCTAAATTTCCCAAAATAAAATATTTAGGTGGCGACTCTGTATCTGGCAAAGCAGTCCATGTTTGGCACTTCTTTTAAAAAATCTGTTTTCAAAAACGATTTGTCGGATTTGGACTCTTTGATGATTCATCGGTCTTGCATTGCACTCCGCGAGATTAGATACAGGACCATGACTTTTGAGTCCGAACTATAGTGAGGCCCAAGGGCGCGTCTACAGTTTCTGGCGACTCTGCTGGGGACTTAGAGAACTTGACTCGAACTCGTGATATCTGGTTTTGACTACACTTGTGTATTTTTTGCATTGCATGTGCATTGGTGCGCCTAGGACACCGTGTTTGCCGTATGCTATTCCTGAACGGTTTGTCAAAGGCTCGTTTCGAGAAGCGTGTCATAAGGCTGACCGGTTGCGAGCCCTGCCACGACGGGAACACAAACCCCGGCTTTACCGGGGCACCTTTTTGACCATTCGACCTAGTGCATATTTGGAATCCATAGTGACTATTCCAAACTAGGACAGGTTGCTTACCCGTTTATAGGTTGTTTGAAACCGCTGCGTGCGTAGTGAAACCCTAGCTCCTGACAAAATAGGGCAGGGAAACCTTACCCCAACATAGGGGTGTTTTGGCTCTCACTTGTTTGTTATGTGCTTTTAGAGTGCGTCTCTATACGAATGCATGTATCAGTTTACAAGTTTGGGCATCAGGCCTGCGGGCACCAGTTCAGTATTTTGGGTATCAGGCCTGTGGGCCCCAGTTCAGTATTTTGGGAGTCAGGCCTGCGGGCACCATTTCAGTATTTTCGGAATCAGTTATCTGCGGGTATCAGATTCAGCTTCGGGGACAGTGATTTGGGAATAATGATCAGTCTTTGAGAACGGTGTATCAATTGCGTGTTAATTATACCCGACTGTGCGTTGTGTTTATTTACGCTGTTATGCTGTCCGTTTGTCTGCTCGTTTATTTCCTTTATTGCTTTATTTATCTTTTTACTAGGTAGTTTAGCACAATTGCTTCAGACCAAGCAGATATTCCCCAAGCACTCTAGACAAGAGGTCACCGACTCAATCGATCTGAGGATTTGATCGACGGACAACCAGTGTTCCATTCTCTACCCCCGGTTATCAGACGGAGGTCGAGAAGACGCAGTGTATCCGAGCAGAGGCTGCCAGAGCAGTGGATTACCCTGTCAGTGGACAGTCGGATTGAGATCCCAATTGTTGCTATAGAGATAGACCTGCCAATAGTTCTGACAGATCAGGACAGTATGGCGGCACCGACAGGAGTTGAGGAAATGATGCGTCAGATGCAGGAGATCATGAGAGCCATACAGCAGGACGCTGCTCGTCGAGATGAGTTTGCCAAACAACAGGCCGAGATCATGGCCCAGCAGGCAGAATTAATTACCAGGTTGCAACAACAAACTGGGGCATCTGCTTCCCACCAAGTTCCTCCCCCACCAGGAATTCCGGTGCCTGGGGAGGCACCAAATGTCCAAGCAGATACGGACATCCCAACGGGGCCGGCCCCACCCCCAATTCTACCTCAACTATCCAAGGCACCTACGCCTGTCAATCAACCGGATTCTCCCTTTGAGTTTGAGGTAGACCATACAGCGTTGAAATTGAGCAAGTTCGAGAAGTTGTTCAAGAAATCCCAAGAGGTGAAGTCCATCCCAGACATCTAGGACGGATATACCGATGTGGCTGTGACGCTGCCAGATAGGTTCAAAATGCCACAAATCGACCGTTTTGACGGATCCAGGGATCCTATGGTCCATCTTCGGTTGTTCTCAGATATACTGCGACCGATGGGCCTCACCAAACCACAGAAGCTTTCATTATTCGGTCGGACCTTGTCAGGGATGGCCGCTATCTGGTATGCAAAATTAGAAGATGATGTTAAGCGGAACTGGGACGAGATGGCCGAGGCTTTCATTGCACAGTACTCCTATAACACTCAAATCGAGATTACAACCCGTGATCTTGAGACAACAAAGCCGGAGCCTAAGGAGAGCTTTTTTAATTTTGTGGCCCGATGGAGGGTGAAAGCCTCAATGATGACCCTAAGGCCTACAGATAAAGATCAAATCCGGATGATTGTGCGCAATCTCCAACCAAAACTGATGCAGAAAATGATTGTGCTCCCCTTCCCTACCTTTTCAGATTTGCACGAGATGGGGGTACAAATAGAGGACGCTATGAAACAAGGTCTGATTGACCAAGATATAGAGCAACCTCGAAGAACTTTCAACAGCAACAACAACACAGGCACCTGCAATGCCACAAATACTAGAGCTTCAGAAGTAAGCGTGGTCACCACCATCCCCCCTCCCAGACCCATGGCAGCTACACCTTTCTCCGGCGCGTCCGGAAGCAACACACAAACCACTCGATTCCAACCCAGAGGCCAAAGAACCTTCACCCCACTGTATATGTCCTTGTCCAAGGCTCTAAGGGTATTAATCAGGAAAAGGCACTTGAAGCCTCTGGAGCCGAGGCCATTGCCAAATCCACTTCCCTCCTCCCACAATCCAACCAAATATTGCGCATATCACCAATAACACGGTCATGACACCGACCAATGTTATAGATTGCGTCACGAGATTCAGGATCTCGTTGACAAGCAGGTGATTGTGCCTCCAGAAAACCCCAATGTCACAACAAACCCTCTCCCACCGCACAACCAAGCTCCACCTTCCAAAAGAATCAACTTTATCCAGACTGGGGTCGTGTCTTACGATCCCAGCATATATATTACCACAACCCACCTACCCAAGTTGGAGGTGCTCCTTCCTGACTGTACTGACTTGTGCATGTTGGACATCTCCAGAGCCCAACCCAAACCATTGGTGATGGCTGTCGAAGACAAAACAGGGGAGATTCCAGGGGAGAATGGGATTGTCGAGCCAGGGTCTGAGTAATCTGAGAGTTTTTTATACAGTCCGAGTGACTATATCCGATCAGTGGGCCAAGTTGGGTCGAACTTTGAATTGCCAGTGGGGGCAAAGCTTTGCATGATACAACAGGATGAATCTGGTCAGAGGATAGATGACCTGGCAGCTGTGGAAGAGGACTTTGCCAACCTCTAATTTTTCAATGAATAAGAGCTAGAGGGCGTGGTAGTCAACTGGTTAGATTTTGAGGAGTCAGCAGAGGTCACCGGGTGGCTTGATGACCTGCCAGACGTTGTTGACGAAACTCGGTTGGAACAGGGCCCGGCAGGGGCAAGAATATCAGTGGTGGCCAGAAGGGCCAGAAATCAGAATGAATCGCCAGAGAGCGCCGGTGCTAAGAATTTCGCTCAAGACTTGGGCATTGTGAATGCGGGAATTATTGAACAGCCAGCTGTACTGACGCAGTTGGAACAAGAAAGGTTTGAGGATGCTGAGAGAATCAGGAAAGCCAAGGGCCCTGAGGGGACTGAAAGTGCTGTGTGCACGAAGATAGAGAATGCTACGAGCATGTGGATGGAGAGTACTGCGGGTGCAATTGAACCGGAGCCAGACAAGTGTCTATTGGCTGCCGACGGAATGTGGTGGGAGGACGATGATTTATGTCTTGCCCACACGGATGAGGATTGGGGGAGCAATCAGCCAGATGATACATGGTATATCGGCGAAGTCGATCATATGACCAGGAGCGGGCGGTATTTCAAGCCCCCGTACCTAGACCAGCTAGAGGCATCTAAGAAAGATAAGGAGGCAAAGAAGCAGAAAGAAAAGCAACTCGAAGAAGAGGCTGTACTGAAGCAGTTGAAAAAGATACAGGCAGACATCTCCATCTGGTGACTGCTTATGGCATCGCGAGTGCATCGACAAGCTGTCTTATCGGCCATGGACAAGGCCAAGCTCTCAATAGACACCACACCGGAACAGCTGGTGGGCCTAGTTTTTCCGGGATGAGCTACCCGATGTTGACCTTTTCTGACAAAGAACTGCCACCTGAGCGTGCGAACCATAACAAGCCACTCTACATCTCCGTGGAGTGCAGGAACAAGTGGATACCCGTGGTGCTTGTCGACACAGGGTCCGCCATCAATGTGTGTCCAGCGAGGACTGCCTATGCAATCGGTTTGAAGACTGCGGACTTTGTGCCAACAACCCAGGTGATTCGGGCATACAATAACACAAGCAGAGAAGTCATAGGGACAGCGAAAATTCAGACCAAGGTTGGGCCGGGGCAGCATGAAATTGACTTTCACGTCCTAGAGGTTCCCGCCACTTTCAATCTACTCTTGGGGCGGCCGTGGCTGCATCAAGTGAAGGTAGTTTCTTCTACCTCACATCAAATGGTGAAATACCCCCATGGAAAGGGAGTAACCATTGTTTTGGGAATTCATCCATCCATCCACCGCCGGAAGTATCTATGCCAGTTTTGGAAATTAAGAACGGTATGGAGGATGTGTTCTTATCCGATTTTACCCTAGCTGAGGCCCGGGTCATGCAGAACATCTTAGCTGTTAATGAGGGGGTGTATGTCAGTGCTCAATCAATATACCTCATGAACAAGCTTCAACACATCCCCGGGATGGGATTGGGAAAGAGCGGCCGGAAGGGCGTCGCGGCATTGGCCGAGGTGCCACACAACCCACATACCTTTGGCTTGGGTTATCTGCCCACCAAAGAGGATTGGATAAGGAAGGGTAAGCGAAGAAGGCAGGGAAGCCTTTTGAGTTAATGCACCGGCCCATTCAGGGTACCCTAAACGGACGCTTCGTCCGAGAGGAGGAGGACTTTCCGTTTTGTGGCTTCCCAGAGCCGTGGCTGAACGCGGAGAGGAAGCGCGTGCTGGGGTTTGAGATCTTCTTTGACCTGCAGTTACCCGGGGATGACGTTGCCGAAGAGCAAACAGACCCATTAGCTGAGGTTGAGCAGAGCAAGAAAGTGGAGTCTGAGGACGCCGAAAGTGAGATGGGGGTAGCGCTGGCATGTCTACTTTCAGATCCTCCGATCGAACAGAAGTGCTTGGGGGATAATTTCTCGGTATGCGTGATTAAGAATGAAATGGCTGCGGGCCTACCAGCAAACATTTTGGATGCATCTATCGCACCCTCTCTCATTTGGCAATATGAAGAGGGATTTTTGTCAAGCAGCACCGGGTCAGGTAGTGAGCCGGAATCTGATTCCACCGAGTCTTGTGAGCTAGAATCAGGTTCCAGCTCGACTGAGTCTGAGTCCGGTATTCCTAGGGGTGATAACCTGGATACCACAATCCTGTCTAGGTCGTCTTTTTCTTTCTGTTTTGAGTCTGTTGTAAGCGAAGAATCGGACGATTTGGATGTGCTTAATGAGAATGATGTGGCTGTGGTTTCTGAGTACTTTTCTGTGCCTTTGATTTATTGCATTAACTCAGACTTTCAAAATTTTGATGAAAACGACGAGGAAGAAATTCTTCCGGTTTTGCAACGCTTAATTGAACAAGAGCATGAGAGATTTGTTAAACCTTTAATGGATGAAATCACTACTGTGAATGTCAGTACTGAGGAGGATCCGCGGCTGGTCCAGATCGAGTCCACGTTGTCTTCGGAGGAACGCGAGCGCTTAGTCGCTTTATTAAAAGATTTCAAAGACGTTTTCGCATAGTCCTACGAAGACATGCCTGGAATTGATCTTGAGATTGTACAGCACCGGATCCCTCTTGACCTCAAGGTCCGACCCGTTAAACAAAAACTCAGAAGGATCTGCCCGGACTGGGCCCTCAAGATTAAGGAAGAAGTCACCAAGCAAATTGACGCAGGTTTCCTACTGGTATCCGAATACCCGACTTGGTTGGCCAACATTGTTCCAGTGCCGAAGAAGGATGGCAGGATCCGGGTATGCGTGGATTTCAGGGACTTGAATAAAGCTAGTCCGAAGGACGACTTCCCCTTGCCGCATATCGATGAGTTGGTGGACTTCACAGCGGGGCATGCTTTGCTTTCGTTCATGGATGGTTTTTCTGGCTACAACCAGATAGTGATGGCACCTAAAGACTGGGAAAAGACTGCATTCACCACCCCGTGGGGGACCTACTGCTACAGAGTGATGCCATTTGGGCTAAAGAATGCTGGAGCTACATATCAACGAGTTGCGACCACAATATTGCATGACATGATCCACAAAGAGGTTGAGGTGTATGTGGACGACATGATTGTCAAGTCCAAGGAAAGAGAGGGCCACTACACTGCCTTGCAAAAGTTCTTTCAAAGGATTAGAAAATTTCGGTTGCGGTTGAATCCTCAGAAGTGTACGTTCGGTGTTACAGCAGGAAAAATGTTGGGGTTCCTCATTACACAGAGAGGTATCGAAGTCGACCCTTCCAAAATCAAGGCCATCTTAGAAATGCCACCACCAAGGACTGAAAAGGAGGTGCGAGGCTTTCTGGGCAAAGTGCAATTCATAAGACGGTTTATCTGAAAATTAACCTTGACTTGTGAACCACTTTTTGGTCTCCTGAAGAAAGGAAAGAAATTCCAGTGGGACGGCCGGTGCCAAGCTGCTTTTGAAAAGATCAAGGAATATTTACAGAACCCACCCGTGTTGTCACCACCAGAACCGAGGAGATCATTGATATTGTACCTTTCAGTAACTGAGACCACAATGGGCTGCATGCTCGCGCAGGAATCAGAAGACAAAATGGAAAGGGCTATCTACTATCTGAGCAAGAAGATGCTAGAGTATGAGACTCGCTACACACCATTGGAGAAGGCTTGCTTAGCCTTGGTATGGGCTACTAGAAAGCTGCGGCACTACCTGTTAGCTCACTCCGTAATGTTGGTTTCGCGGTTAGATCCCATTAAATATTTTTTCGAGAAACCGGCGCTTACGGGTAGGCTGGCTCGTTGGTTGTTGTTGCTTTCCGAATTTGATCTGAAATATGTAACGCGCAAGTCAGTCAAGGGAAGAGCGGTAGTAAAGTTCTTAGTCGATCATCCAGTGGAAGGAAGTGAAGCAGTTGAGTACTTATTCCCAGATGAGGCTATTTTGCATATCGACGACGAGTTTTGGACAATGTACTTTGACGGAGCTAGGAATGGCAACGGGGCGGGGCGGGGCCGGGGATCACCCTCCCCGTCCCCGATCCCCGATGGTGAACATTGCCCCATCCCCGGCCCCGATCCCCGACGGGGAACCTATTACTCTCCCCATCCCCACCCCCGATCGGGGATCGGGTTTCCCCGACCCCGAAAATTACCCGGCCTAAATTTGTTTCAACAACATGAATAAAAACATTAACAACAACAACACAGATCTGAGATCTGAGAGGCACAAAATCATCAATATCATCAACATTAACAACAAATTATTAACATCAAAAAAAAAAAAATTGATAGAAAAAGACACAGATCTGAGAGGACGACGGAGAAGGGAGGGAGAGAGAGAGAGAGAGAGAGAGAGAGAGAGAGAGAGAAACTAGATCTGGTGGTAATCGATCGATCATGCAGCGGCCAAGATCGCCGGTGATCGCCGGTGACAGAGGGAGGCGCGGCAGTGACGGAGGGAAGAGAGAGGGACAGACCAGTGGCGAGAGAGGGACAGACCAGTGGCGAGAGAGAGAGAGGGGAGCGGCGTGAGTGAGTGTGAGAGGCTTTGAGTGACGGATGGAGGATCGCCGGTGACGGAGGGAGCCGCAGCGGTGACGGAGGGAAGAGAGAGGAACAGACCAGTAGTGGCGAGAGAGAGAGAGAGAGAGAGAGAGAGAGGAGCCGCGTGAGTGAGTACTGTGTGAGATGATGAGAGGCTTTGAGTGTGTGTCTGATGAAACCCTAACCAAGACAACATATGCATATATATATCCAGGGACAAAAGGGTAATTTCAGCTCGGGGACCATGCGGGGCGGGGCCGGGGCCGGGGCCGGGGGCCGGGGCCGGTTCTGAAACACATATCCCCGTCCCCGGCCCGGATATCATCGGGGATGAATTTTTAAATACCGTCCCCGGCCCGTAGGGGATATTTTTCGGTGAATAACCTCTGAATTCGGGGTCGGGGGGTCGGGTCACCGTCGGTCCGGTTTCAAATTGCCATCCCTAGACGGAGCGTCAAATCAATACGGGTATGGGATAGGAGTGTTGCTGATAGCACCCAACAATTCTCGTATCCCTTTAGCATTCAAGCTCCGATTCAAAGTCTCGAACAACGAAGCAGAATATGAGGCATGCATTGCCGATTTAGAAGCAGCCCTAGAACTAGGGGCAAAACGGTTGGACGTCATCGGGGACTCGAACCTTGTTGTATCTCAAGCGAAAGGAGATTGGAAAGTCAAAGAAGAAAAAATGATGATGTATCACTAGACCTTGGATTTGTTAATTTCTCGGTTTGAGAAGTTAAACTTCGCTCATCTGTTAAGAGAGAACAACAGGTTCGCAGATTCACTAGTAACTCTATCTTCCATGATAGACATCCCATTTGGAGTCCGGATGCGTCCAGTCATCATTGATCAGAAGTTTGCGCCAGCATATGAATCAATCGCTACTATAGATGAGGTTCAAGATGAGAACCCCTGGTATTACAATATTTGAAATTTCTTAGAGAAAGAGGGGTATCCACCAAGGGCAAATGCCAAGGACAAAACAGCAATAAGAAGAATGGCCGTTCAGTTCACCATCTGCAAAGGTAAATTGTATAAGAGAGGTCATCTGGGAATGCATAAGCTGTGCGTTGAAGCTGAAGAATCAAAACGCCTGATGGAGGCCATCCATGGAGGGGAATGCGGTGCGCATATGAACGGAGTACTGCTGGCACGAAAGATCCTCAGACAGGGTTACTACTGGTCCACCATGGAGGAGGATTGTATCGGCTTTGTTCGGCGATGCCACAAATGTCAGATCCATGCAAATCGCATGAACATCCGACCGTCGAAGCTGTACAATATGACTTCGCCATGGCCATTTTCAGTTTGGGAAATCGATGTGATCGGGGCTGTCACTCCGAAGGGGTCTAACGGGCATGAGTTCATCCTGGTCGCGATAGATTATTTCACGAAGTGGGTTGAGGCCCAATCCTATGTGGTGTTGAAGGCGTCACATGTTGCAAAATTCATTAGAAACAACATCATCTGTCGTTATGGGGTCCCAAACGAGGTCATTTCAGATAATGGTTCCCACTTCAAGAAGGAAGTGATTGACTTGTTGAAGAAATACAACGTGGCTTTTCATAAGTCGTCTACATATCGGCCGCAAACCAATGGAGCGGTCGAGGCCGCCAACAAGAATATCAAACACATATTGCAGAAGATGGTGGAAACCTACCGGGATTAGCCAGACAAGCTGCCGTTTGCTCTGTGGGGGTACCGGACTTCAATTAGAACTTCTACTGGGGCGACTCCGTATTCATTAGTTTATGGGATGGAGGCCGTTCTACCTATTGAAATTGAGGTTCCGTCTCTGCGAGTGCTGGCTGAGTGTCAGATAGCCGAAGCAGATTGGCAACTGAACAGATTTGAAGAACTCATGCTTTTTGACGAGCGCAGACTGAAAGCACTATACCATGTTCAAGGTTATCAGCGCAGAATTGCCAAGGCTTTTAACAAGAAAGTTAAATCCAGGAATCTAAAAGAAGGAGATTTGGTGCTCAAGGACAACCGAGCTCCCATCCACGACCCGAGGGGCAAGTTTAGACCTAATTGGACTGGTCCCTACATCATTAAGTCTATCTGGTCAGGTGGAGCTGTGGTTCTAATGGACCTAGATAGCCTAGAGTTCTCGCAACCGATCAACATGGACAAGTTGAAGAAATATTACCCCTGAGAGGCTCGTTAGGTTGAAAACTCGAAAGGGCAACCTAGGCAAAAGCCAGAGCACAAAAAATTTGAAATTATAAAAACTGAGCTCGCAAGGTTGAAAACCCGCAAAGGGCGGCCTTGGCAAAAGTTAGAGCGTAAAAGGAGAGTGAAAATACTCGAGTGAACCTAAGCCTGAACTACGTAAGGCTTGATTCCCATCTTTGGGATACGTAGGCAACTTCATCCTGAAGTTCAGCCATAAACTTTTTCCCAATCAACTTTGTCTATTTGATCATCTCGGCCATCTTTGTCTATTCAGCATTCAAGAGTTCGGTTATGATCTCCGGTGCAGTGCTCTTCAGACTAGGGGCAACTTTCCGTTACTGCGCTGTCTTGCAGTACTATTCAAACTAGGGGCAACTTTCCAGTTGCTGGGATCCGGGGTTGTGCATCTCAGTGACAGATTTCAGGCGTGTCCAGTTCTGATCCATATCGAAAATGGTTTTGAAAGTTTTAATAAAAGTTGACTTTGTTCAAAATTAATCTTTTTACAACTTAGACCATTTTTGGACCAAAGCGAAAAATTTTCAGTACCCACAACCTTCAATTTCATTGATTTCAATACAGAGTTCTCCCTCTCTTGTATACAAATTGAAGTTGCTTTTTATTACAATCATAAAGAAAACTTGAAAGTACTAATAAAGCAATAAATCCGGGGCATAGATAAGTCAGGTGTTCCTGCGCCCCCTCCCAGAGCTAGTCGAAGCCTCTAATGCCAAAGTGGGCCCTTCCTGTGCCTCTTCATTGAGCCAATCTAAGCACTCATCAGACAAAGTGCAACTGAAAGTGGGAGCAGAGGCCAAGAGCTCTCTAGTCCTCCATGCTGTGGCATACCGGGCAAGCTGTGCGCCTTGAACCGGGAATGCAGCAGGATACTTTATCCCTTCTGGCAGGCAAGTTTGATCATGTCCGAATTGGCGCTGGAACCGGAACGGAAAATAGAAGACACAGTGTGTCATGCCAATCAATTGAATCCCAGGTTGATGGGTCATGTTGTAACTCATCGCTGGCAGATCGAGCCAAAGGCAGCGCCAAGCAATGCGGTTTACAGACAAATTGCACATCCAGTTGTACCACCATCCCTCATCAAGGGCATCGACCAGGCATTGTCGGAAAAAGTAGCCGCGAGCTGAGCATGCGGGGCAAGACTCCACAATCTGTAACTTGTCCATCAGCCACACCTGGGGAGGAATTGAAAAATGAGAGAATAAAGAATAGAGAGATGTACGATGAAAGAAAAGTAAGAAAAGGGCCTTGCGAGAAAAAATCGAGCCTGAGGACCGAGTGATGTGAGCAATACATGTGCGAGATTGGGTGGGAAACATTACCTGCAATAGTAGTGGGCTCCCCGCAAGCCTAGCCGTCTCCCAGCGGTGAAAAGCGTCTAAGCCCATCAATGTCTCAGCTAATGTCATAGCAATGCAGCTCTTGCTTTTCTTCAAACCTTGGGCATCCTCGATCAACCGGACACTGGATCCTCCGGAACCTGAGGCAAGTAAGAAATGAGATAACAAGCATAGGCAAAGCGCGTGTTGCCAATAGCCCTGCCAATGATGGTCACCGCGGTCACCAGCATCAGAAAACCGGTAAACCAAGCTCGGGATGTCCAACTCCCCGTCATGAATCAATGATCGAGCATCATGCAAAGTGAGGCCGCACATTTGTCCTAAGGCTTGGACGTGGCCGAATCGGAATTAAGGCAAGACTTCCTCGTTGCGTTCGGACTCCATCAAAACTTGGAAATCCTCGAAAGTATGACACATCTCTTGCCCGCTAAAGCTAAAGACGTGTGTTACTGGATTCCAAAACCTTGCCGCGGCATAGAGGAAAGGAAGATGCAGCGGAGTACGGCCCAGCGTGAATAGTGCGTTCAAGCCGAAGCCCCGGAAGTTTAACTTTTTCGAGCCGTCTAGAGAAGCAATCCAAGCTGTGAGATTTTGGGTGAAGAACGCCTCCATTTTGATGCAAAACTAAGATGAAATGAAAGAGCCACAAGGCTGGAGCTTTTAAAGAGGATAAGACACTGTTCGGAGGACACGTGTCGAAAATTTGGTGGCTGCCAAGCTAGGTGGTCGGCCGACCATCTTTTTTGGTAGGCCGACCACCCCTCTCCCCTCCAATGCAAAAAGCTGGTCGGCCAGCTCCCTTAGGTGGTCGGCCGTAGAGAAAAAGGTGGCTTTGGTCTTGTTCTAGCTTCTAGAAGAAAGTTTCCAGCATTTCCATGCATTGGGGGTGTTGAAGGTGTGAGTTTTCCTCTGTTTCGGATGCGTTCCGTCACCCCGATCGTCCGAAATGCATTTGTTTATCGAGTTGTTGTTAAATCCTGCTTATCGAGTTGTTATTTTTCTTACTGAGTTGTTATTTTGCTTATCGAGTTGTTTAGTTTATCGAGGTATTAAGTTTTGTTGAGTTGACGAGTTGTGTATATCGAGTTGTTACTCTTTGTTTAATCAACATTGTTGTGTCTTGCTTATCGAGTTGTAAACTTGCTAAGGTTCTGTTCTTTCTTAGTAAGTTAAGTTGCTTTGTTTGTTGCGTCAGTTCACTACTTGACTTGGCAATTTTCAAATGCACAATTCCATTCAATCTCATTTTGTGCAAAATGATGCGATGCGACGCAAGAACATAAAATGCAACACTTTTTGAACAAAAACTGTTTCATTCCAACATGCTTCCTTTGTCACAACATTTTACAACAGGGGTACAAGTTTTACAGAAAATAAAACTGCCTAATAATGTGCAATGTGCTACAACTACTAGTAAAAAAGGCAAATAAAGTAGGAGCATCTGTGCTCTCAAGCGCGAGAAAAAGAGGCCCTCTTCGTCCTATTCTGCGGAACCGCCCATGCGTCATCCCTATCAGCACCACTATCTGAATCGGAGTGGTTGTCTTCGGAACCCTCCTCGGCATCACCTCCGCCCTCGGAATCGGACTCAAAGTCATCCTCTCTGTCGGCGGATGTCTCTGACTGAGGATGCGCGAACTCCTCCTCCTCGCTGGACCCCTTCTCCTCGCTGGACCCCTCCTCGATGATATGTGCTCTGCGTCCACCTCGTCTGCGAGACGACTCCCCTCTCCCAGCTCCTCGAGAAGGCTTAGATGGCCCAGCTCCTCGGAAAGGCCCAGATGGCCCGGCCTGTGGCTCAGTATATAGCGGAGGCATCTGAAAAGAAATAGTGCAATTCGAATGCATCAGCCAAAATATGTATATCAGATGCACAGATAAAAAAGCTACATGGAGTGGATGTATGCTGATATAGTACATGAATGTGGTGTGTGTCAGATATGCTCTACATATACAGTCATTCAATGCAGTGAAATGATCAAGTTCAGTATGTCATCAGAATTATGATAAAATACAAGAAAACTAAAGAGTACCGAGACACCCATGATGGACAGCTGCGCCTCTCTCCGCAAGACCATACCCTCGAGTGAGGCCACCAATCCGAGCATCCCCTCCATGTACTCTCTGGGTGGCTGCAGATACAAGCTCAAATCATCAATGAATAAATGAGTGTCTAAGTATCTGAGTGATAAATGAAAAGCAATGAAGCATACCGGTGGTGAGTCAGGATCACTGACATATCGATGATCAGGCATAGAAGGCTCTATCGGAATTGGGTAGGAAGTCTCGTATCGCCAACCCGTCAACTCAGTCAGAATGTCTGGCCATCCGACATGATGATAAGTCGGGGGAATCGGGAGGACCAGTCCAGCCCCACCCCTAGATGTACCAGCCCTACTGGTCGAAGGAATGTCTCTAGCTCAGGTGCGACTCGAGGATGGCATGCTAGTAGACCTCCTCGTGGGAGTACGGACACCTGCCAATGGAGGAATCAAATATGTATGACAGTAGGTCGCGTACTCCCCGTCCTCCAAGTGTAGCAATACATCGGTGCCCAACCTGGCGCCAGTGAAACCCTGGGAAGTGAGCCTATCAGCGGACCGCATGTCGACCGGAGGTGCTGCAGGGACACTCTGCTCGGGGTAGCCCATAGTTTGGCGAAAGAAGCGTTCCCCCAGGAACTAGGCCCTACCAACCGGCCCCTCGAACAAGATCCTATACTGGGAGGCGGCCCATCCTCCGGCAAACTGGAATCGGAGATCTCCACTCAAAGGCGTCCAGGGCTGCCATAAGATCTGCGGATAACCAATGCATAAGCCGATTAGAGATCGTAAATGTGCAAGATGAATCAAAGATGAACACATGAAGAATTGAGAGTTCTGGAATACCTCGGTCGCCCGCACAGTGTCGAAGAACTGCCGTAGGTAAGGGAGAGTCTCTCGGGCCCGCGGCCGGTACTGGCCCTCGAAAATGAGCGAGTAAGGGGTCATGAGAGGGGCCTCCACCTCGAGCTCTGGGGCTAGCGTTGGAAAGTACGCAAAAACCCATAACTGTGGAAAACAGGGCAAAAGCCATCAGAATACAGAATGCTGAGTGCAGAATCTAAATACAGAATGCTGAGTGCAGAATCTGAATACAGAATGCTGAGTGCAGAATATGAGTACAGAATGTAAAGTGTGTCGTGCGTGCAATGTACAGATAATGAAAAGTAGAAATATAAATCAAGAGGGCAGAAGGTACCTCCCAGGATCTCCAGTAGCCGCCGACTATGTTCCCCCATCCGCGGGAGGTCGCGCTCATGTAGCAATAGAGGGTAGCCAAGCTGGCGCCACCCCAGTCATACTGACTAACCTGCGAGAGCACTCAGTAGATATAGCCCAACGGTGTTCCCCCTATCGGCGAACAGAGTGGTCCCGAAGAGGAACATCAAAAACCCTTGGGGTACTGTGCAATCTGCTCAGGAGTCTCGGGCTCAGTATACCTGAACTATGTAGAAAACCAAGCGTATCGGACCCGGCCCGAAGATCAGTCGACCGGTAGGCGAGCTCCAAATAGATAAATCCAGGCAGCCTCCCACTCACCCATGTCCTCATCGTAGGGGATCGCCCAGCCTCCCATGTCGAGGCTTGTCAACACGGTGAAGTCAAATGAGGTCATAGTCATATCCCCGGCAGATAAGAAATGAAAGGAGTTGGTGGTGTCCCACCACCTCTCCACCAGGGCACCCATCAACGTCCTGCTAGCTGGATAGCGAGATATCCTGGTACAAAAGGGCCCGAACCCTACTAGATCAACCCAATCGCGGACGACCTCCGAGAGCTCCGCATACCAATCTCTCGCAGTAATGGAGCCATATCCCCGTGTAACGTAGGAGGACATCTGCATTCATAATGAACACATGTATTCAGTTTCAGAATGAAATGAATAAGCTGCGTGCAAATGAAAGATATGAGCTGTGTGCAAATCAAATCAAATTCAACAAATGTGGGCTACGTGTTCACAATTAAATTTGGGCTGTGTGTTCAGATTTTAGAAATTTAAAGTTTGGGCTGTGTGTTCAACTTTCAACAAATGTGGGCTGCGTGTTCACAATTAAATTTGGGCTGTGTGTTCAGATTTCAGAAATTTAAAGTTTGGTCTGCGTGTTCAACTTTCAACAAATGTGGGCTGCGTGTTCACAATTAAATTTGGGTTGTGTGTTCAAATTTCAGAAATTTAAAGTTTGGGCTGCGTGTTCAATTTTCAACAAATATGGGCTACGTGTTCACAATTAAAATTTGGGCTGTGTGTTCAGATTCCATAAATTAAAATTTGGGCTGCGTGTTCAACTTTCAACAAATGTGGGCTACGTGTTCACAATTAAATTTGGGCTGTGTGTTCAGATTTCAGAAATTTAAAGTTTGGGCTGCGTGTTCAACTTTCAACAAATGTGGGCTGCGTGTTCACAATTAAATTTGGACTGTGTGTTCAGATTTCAGAAATTTAAAGTTTGGGCTGCGTGTTCAACTTTCAACAAATCTGGGTTGCGTGTTCACAATTAAAATTTGGGCTGTGTGTTCAGATTTTAGAAATTCAAAGTTTAGGCTGCGTGTCCAACTTACAATCAAATATGAGCTGCGTGTTCAGAAATTTAAAGTTTGGGCTGCGTGTTCAACTTTCAACAAATGTGGGCTGCGTGCTCACAATTAAATTTGGGCTGTGTGTTCAGATTTCAGAAATTCAAAGTTTGGGCTGCGTGTCCAACTTTCAACAAATATGAGCTGCGTGTTCAGAAATTTAAAGTTTGGACTGCGTATTCAACTTTCAACAAATGTAGGCTGCGTGTTCAAAATGAGTTAAGGCAAGAAATGCGAATGTGTTCAGAACGAGCAATAAGCATACATAGCATGAAATGCACGGAAAATGTAGAATTAAGGCAAGAAATGTAAAAAAAGTGAAGTACGTACCTTTCGTGCCTGATGAGAGAGATGGGACTCCAGCTCCCGCAGTAGCAGGTCCACAGGAGCTCGAGGATCGAAGTCGGTAAAGTGATAAAAAACTGTCTGAGGAAGGACGTGTGCCGGAGGGTCATACCTCTCGAGAATGAATGGCCGAATCCTCGGCGGCAGAGACATGATATCTGGATTGCCTCCGGCATCTGGAGAACCTCCGCCATGGGGAAATTGACCTGCCATCTCAGGGAATCTGCAAAAATGAGCGAAATGAGCCAAAATTGGAAAAAGTCAACAAAAGTCAACTCTCGGGAAATGAAAAAGTCAACAAACGTCAACTCCCAAGAAAATCTTCCAAATATTGAGACAAACGTACCTGAAGTGGTGAAAATGAGAAAAGAAGCTCTGAAATCAAAATTTAATCGGTTCAAAGTGAAGAGAACTGAAAGTTTTCGCGAAATAACTTGGCGTGGGGCGTTGGAAAACGCGTATAGAGCGTAGATCTGAGAAAAAGAATGGTCTAGGAAGGAGGAGGAGGCAATTTCGGATCTGAAGTTGTGAGCAAAAAGTGTTTGGCTTTGTATATTTAAAGAGATGAAGGTGAAAAGTCAAAACTGCCCCTGATTTGGGCTAGGTGGTCGGCCGGCCACCTTTTCTGGTAGGCCGACCACCCCCTACACTCAAACCTGGTCGGTGGCCTCCAGTGGACTCCAAACCTAGTCGGTGGTGTTCCCAAGAGGGTCTCCAAGGTCTCTACAAATTTTGGTAGTCATCGGAGTCCCCGGCACCCGAGAAAGTACAAGAAAAGTGCACTTTTCGTCGCAAAATCCCTCCGCGGGAACTTCAACTCCAACTTTCGATGCGTGTTTCATCGTCACTTGTCAAGAGAAAAATGTATCATTTTTGAGCACGTTGTGACCCTTCCGGGAGGTAAACCGAAGGTCCCGATTGTGTCGCATTCGTCGAAACTTGCATTTCTTTGCTCGTTGTTTCGCATCAAACACGCATTCGAATTTGCACTTATCCTGCATTGTTATGCACGTCACTTGCATTCTCATGCATACCACTTGCATTGTTGTGCACGTTTCATCGATATTGTCATACCTCCATGCTTAACTTGCGTTGTCACGCGCGTGTCTCTCGCATTGCGATGCACTTTCCCATCGGCACCCTGTTTGTCTGCATTCGATGTAGCGTTGAACATGTGTTGCTAACTATGTTATGCTTGTTAAGTTTCTCTCTTTTGCAGGCACGATATTGTATGTATGGTTTATTTGAAGCTGGTGCAACCAGACGAATCGCACAGGTATTGTATCTTCTCCGTGTAAGACGTGGCGAGAATTGAATAATTCTCCGTATTCTTAAACTGCATGAAATGTAGTTGTTGCTTTGCATTCTTGCTTAAAACTGTTGCGTGTGTGCTTTATTACAGCTTGCTGCTTTGCATGATCATGAGTTACGTCCAGCTTTGTGCATATCATTTTGCATCTTGCCCCTTGCCCCTTGCCTGCGGGCACATCTGTGTTATCTTGCATGTTTGTCTAAGTCTTTGGCCTTGTCAAAAATGGGTTGTCTTTGGGCTTTGACATTCACTCCCGTCACGTATGACTTCCGAGTTCTGTCAAAGAGGGGCAACTGTAGATACCCCATTTTTGACCGACCTTAAGACTCAGACGTCACCAGTTGAGCGCTCGGTGATGTTGAATATTGTGCTCGTTCTGAGGTTTCAGAGTCTCGGCTGCGAACCTTGCCTCCGGACTTTGGGGCTCTTTTGTGCTTTGTCTTAGTTGCGAACCAGGTCCTGTTTTCTCTGTTTTCTCTTCCCGAAGGGAGGGAGGGTTCCCGTAGACCATCTCTCAATGGCCGTAGGCTACGTTTCGTGGTCGTAGGCCATTTTTCCCGTTTGGAGGCCAATTTTCGATTTTTGGAGCCGTCGGCCGTGCGCCTCGGTTCGGGATCGCTTAATTACCTCTGATTACTCCGGTTTTTGGCACACACCTTATTTCCTCCCTTTAGAGGGACACTGTGGCCCGGGAGACCACCTTCGTGGTCATACGCCATTTCCGGTGCCTAACAGCCTGTTTTCGGGGTCCTAGACTGCGCATTTTGGCCCCCGAACCCTCGTGTTGCATCCGTCTTGGTCCATTTTTGGTAGGGACCCTATTTTCATTGTTAGGGAGGTAGTAGTATGGTGGGAGGCCACATTTTTCCCTAAAAAACCAGTTTTCTCTTTTTCTCTCTCCAAAAGCCTATTTTTCTGACAGAAAGCTGGTTTTTCTCACTTTTGACCCACAATTTCTGGCTTTTCATACCACCATTGTGTTGTGCTCATCTGGGAGGCCACCAATATGGGTAGGCCGACCAGTAATTCATCTTGACATCCTTTTGAACCTTGCTAAAAAGCTGATTTTTCTCTCTCTTGGGTCACATTTTCTGGTTTTTCACTATACAGCTGTGTTGCACTCATCTGGAAGGCCACCTTTTTGGGGTGGCTGGCCAGAAATTCTTCTTGAACCTTTTGACCCCTGGTCGGCCGACCAGGGGGAGTGGCCGCCCGGCCATTTGAACTGGCTGGCCTGCTTCTTGCTTTTTGCCCTCTCTGAATGCATCACAGCTGTGCCAGCTGTGAGACAATTGGACCATCCTCCATACACATGTATGGAGGATATGTGAAGCCCTTTTGGGATATTTTAGAGCCTCTCCTCTATAAAGGGGAGGCTGATCTTCTATGGCAAGGGTTGAACAACTTTCAAGACTTACAACTCTCTCTCTCTCTCTCTCTCTCTCTCTCTCTACACTTGAGCCTCCAAACCCTAGTTTTCTTGGACCATTTGCACTACAACCCTTAGCACCACACCTCCTCCATCCATTCCAGCACTTTGGGACTGATTTGAAAGGGTTGAAGGTTCACCAACTTGGTCCAAAAGCTCCAGCTTTGCTGCTCTTCAAGGGTAATCACCTATTTCCCTTAAACTTGTATTTTTTTGCTCCATTGATTAGCCTTACTTTCAAGTATTTATGGGCTTTGTCATAAACTAGAAAGTGTCATATTTTGAGCTCCTCTTGAATATTGATTCAGGACACTTTTCTGTTTGAGGTCTCCTACACCCTTGTATGCTTTGTCCCTCTTTGTAGGGTTATTTTGCATCATATCATAGCCCTACTTGTGAGCATTTTCGAGATTTGTCATAAAATTGAAAAAGTTTCCTTTGGAGCTTATAAACATGTTTATTTAAGATACTTTCTCTGTTTGGGGTCATCTACCCCTTTTCATGCCATATTTCCTCATGTTTTGAGCTATGCATGTGAACACTTGCATTGGCCTTGATTTGGCCTTTTAGCCACTGAAATTCAGTGGATTTTCAGTGGCTTAGATGTGCCTTTGAGCTTCAAAATCATAGAGGGGTGACCCT
This sequence comes from Camellia sinensis, assembly GCF_055761805.1. Taxonomy (NCBI): domain Eukaryota; kingdom Viridiplantae; phylum Streptophyta; class Magnoliopsida; order Ericales; family Theaceae; genus Camellia; species Camellia sinensis. The sequence continues at coordinate 176,622,249 of NC_138967.1, forward strand.
CTCACCCCTCATTCTCTTTACTAGCTTTGTTGGCCTCCCAAAGGGACCCTCACTTGCATGTTGTGAAGTCACTTTTTGGGCTCAATTTGGTGAGTTTCAAGGCCTGCCTTAGCTCTGTCCGGAGCCTTTTTGGTCTTATTTTGTGTTCGTAATGCATGTGTAGAGCAATTCCATTCAAGGCCTTTTGAGGGGGCCTTTCATTATATACTTCATTGACCCATTTTAGGGCCAATTTGGTGAGTTTTAGGCTTGTCATATTTGATTTCTAGAGTTGGTTTTTCCATGCTAAATGTCCTTGTTGTATGTGTTGAGTAACCCCTTGCATGGCTCTCCAAAGAAGCTCATCATTTTTGCATGCATTTGATGCATTTCAGTGGTTATTTGGGGTTTATTTGGCATGAAATACTTCTATTTTTGGCTGGTTGGATGATCCCTCATATGCTTTATATAGCTGTAGAACAACTCATGGTTCACTAGCCTATGTTGCATGTTATTTTGGCCCTTCATGTTGGCACCTTTTGGCCATGCCTTGAACTGATAATGTGCTCATTTTGGACTACCCTAGCTCTGTTTTTGGGTCTTGTGGTTGAATGATGTTAGTTTTGCATGCTTGTAGTTCAATGCACTTGCCTATCTTCGAGTTTTAAGGTTCGTTGCATGCATGTACTGAGATATTTCCATGATTTGAGCCTATCATTCATCACATTTCAGAGCTTGTTTGAATTCCATGTTGCCATGTTTTCATCTCTTTAAATGCGTTTGAGAGTCGGGCTTGTATGCCTCATTTACCGACCATTGAATGAGCTCCATTCTGTTGTATTCCGAGCCATCATTTTAGGCCATTTCCCCACTGTTTCAGATCTGCCTAGGACCTATTTAGGGTTGGTTTTGCCTTTGGTGCATTGCTTTGGGTACCTCTAGTGTAACGCACTTCACTAGTTTCGGTACCCGGCCCCCCTAGCTTGCATTGTGTGCCATATTTGTATGTTTCGGGACCATATTTCATATTGTTTTAGAGCTATAATATAGGCTATTCCATGTCATGTTTCATCTTTGCCTTGCTTTGGTACAGTGGCATTTTATACCTTAGGTTCGGTCCTTGGTATTCGTGCATTTGTGCACGCATTTCGATTGTCTCATTTCCATCTAATGGCCACTGATGCGAGTATGGCTGAGGTCCACTCATGTTGGTATAAGTCTATCGTGCATTGTGTATGCCATTTCGGTCCATAGCATTGTGTATGTTGAGTTACATGCTAGAGCATTGTGTATGACATGTTACATCGAGCATTGTGTATGCCATTTCATAGCATTGCATATGTTAGGTTGTATGTTAGTCGCATTGTGTATGCCATCTCATTTGCATTGTGTTTGGGATAGGAGTTAGCCCAAGCACGGGAAACGAGGGACGTTTCGTACTCCGAGTGACGGAACGTGTCTCAATTCCCGGTCGCCGACACTCTGGATTACCCATGATGGAGTTTAGGTCTTGTTGTGTTTATATGTGCATTCATTTCACATCGAGTCGTGCAATTCGACTCCTCGGCCATCATGCATCGAGATGCGTGATTGGTGGCACGAGGATCGAGGACTACACTCCCTGAAGAGTAGTCATGCATACATATGTGAAAATACTTTGCTATGCCCCTTTCTTGCTCTCTGTTGCAGCAAATCAGAAATCAGCAGCTTTCTAAAGCCTTGCACAGCATTCCGGCATTAATTGCAAACAGAGGCGAATCGAGGCATCGCGATGGATTTCCGCACCAGGCAACTCAAGTATGCATCTTTCATCATTCGGAACAGAGCTGAGACGGTCCATAAGCTTGCATGCTAGTTTATCCGTTTTCCTAGTTAATTTGTTAATTAATTAGGGTTTTGTAATATTTAATTATTTATTCGGACTGTATTATTTATTCGGACCCTCCGAGCGAGAGCACAATTGTAATAAGTGTGCGTGCGTGTGATGTATGTCTTCCAACCCCACGTCTTTCTCCCTTTTATTTACCAGCGTATGATGGTTAGATTAGGGCATGTTTCAATTAGCATACTTATGCTTGCATGTTTGCATCATTCATCTGTCTTGCATGCACTGGGCTCGGCGCATCATACTAACTGCATTTGTATTTCAATTCTAAATTGAATACGTGTTAGTTGTACCATCATCACATGCCATCTTTAGAATAGCCAAGCCTATTGTAATTGCATTCCTGCATGTGTTGCATTAGGCATTTCTGTATAGTTAGGATCATGCATGGATTTCTAACATAGCTTCTGTTTTGGCTTTGAGTACTCCGTAAGTGTTTATGCTTTAGCATCCTTGCATGTATGTGAGTGACTGCCATGATAGTATGCTTACCATGAGGCTACGTGCTTATGTAGTATACCTGCCTGAATGCCTGTGGGTGAAGGTTGGGTTATTTGGATTGGAACAATTCATCAATTGTGAGTTTTAAGCCCACTTGAGAGTGGCAAATCATCTTGTTTTCTAAGCCCACCCGAGGGTGGAAAAATCTGTATTTTAAGCCTACTTACGAGTAGCAAACCATTTTCAAAACAAACATGAGATATGTTGTTCCAATTCAGACGATCCGGTCTATATTTGTATGCTGTGCGCATCACATAGTAAATCTAAGCTAATAACCGGAATAAGAACGTATAATGTTTTCAAAATTAGATATCATGGTCAGTAGAGGCCGATCTTTAATCGGGCGAGTGGGGGTACTCACGAAGTGACCTTCCCTAATCGTACCCAAGTTCCCGAGCCGAGGCAACTTTAGTGATGACGGACACGTTGCCTTAGGCAACGAGTCAGGGTTTCCTAAATTTTCCAAAATAAAATATTTAGGTGGCGACTCTGTATCTAGCAAAGCAGTTCATGTTTGGCACTTCTTTCAAAAAATCTGTTTTCAAAAATGATTTGTCGGATTTGGACTCTTTGATGATTCATCGGTCTTGCATTGCACTCCACAAGATTAGATACAGGACCGTGACTTTTGAGTCCGAACTGTAGTGAGGCCCAAGGGCGCGTCTACACTACCATTCTAAACTTGACAAATGGAACACTTTAGGAAACTATTATTACCTGAAGTATGAATTTTTCCAGTGCTCAGGTGCCAAGTCCTTGAAAAATTTATGTGCTCATTGTTTACCCTCCTCTTTTAATTTTGCAAGCTTTTCATGGAACCCTACCACAGTTGGCTCGTAAGCACAGTCACCCAAACTACTTACTAAGTGATCCCTGAATCCATTATCAATTCCTTTCATTCGGTCTCTTAAATTGCTCTTCAAGTGTTGTAAGTAATAACCGTGATGAGCTGATGGGAATACCTTTGGCATAGTTTCTAACAAACCAAGATTACGATCCGAAATAAAAGTAATCTGGCGCTTACCATCAACAACCTTCCCAAGTTCATGCAAGAACCACGACCAATTGGTCGTGGTCTCTGAATCAACAATCGCAAATGCAACAGGAAACAGACCTACAACACAACACCAATATACAACTATTCGCAATATTCGAAAGTGAATAGAAAATAATATAAACGAAACAGGTCATGTGAATGTTCATATCTACATTGCCCTATTACTATTGTTATTTTTGGATTCCAGTTCATAAACATCAATGACCTGAACATTCACATTAACAACCATTAATAATTCATTGTTAATTGTTGAGTCATTGATAATGTGAACATTCACAGTATTGTTCATTAATGGATCAACTGACAATAGTATACATTGATGTGAACATTCACATCAATGTATATTATGTGAATGTTCACATTACTGCCATTAGTAGACACAGATGTGAACATTCACATCAGTGCATACTAATGTCAATGTTCACATTATTTATAATTTGTCAATCACTTATTTGTCCAGACTATGCTGCTCAATGTGAATATTGACATGAATAGACAGCTAAAAAAAATACTAACCATTATTTCCGTCTTTCGCCGTTGCCGCAAGTAGCTGACCTTTGTACTTTCCTTTGAGGAATGTTCCATCCAGGAATAGTAAAGGCCGACAAGAATTGAACCCAGGAATACACGCAGCGAATGACACAAAGAAACGACAAAACTGTTGACTACTCGTATCATAGTCAATATTGACATAACTCCCCGGATTGTACCGCATCACAGCATCCGAATTCCACCGCAGCTGGTCAAACGATAATGAGTGATCTCCATAAATACCAGCCTTTGCTTTCTCCACACCCAACCATACGACATGGTAACTCACATCTAGCCCATAATCCCTCTTCAAAATAGTCACCACATCACACGGCCGAGTCAACTTGTCCCTCACAATTTCAGATATGGTACTCGACACCAAATCCGAACTAACTCGCGGATTCTTCGATGTTCGGACATCCGTACCACAACTATACACATCACTAAACCTCTTGATGTAGAACAAACCATTTGCTCGTTGTGCTCTACAATGTATAGCCCACAAGCAGCCTCTCTCCTCCCGCAGCGCACACATAGCAGTAACTCTTGTTGTCTCGTTCTTGACGTACGTAAACTGAAACCCACATTGGATGGCATACTTACATAAAACCTCACAAAATTCTTGTGCATCTCCAACAAACCGTTGTCCCACATGCGTAATACCATTTGCCCACGGGGCTGACAACAACACCTTCTCTTTATGGTGGCAAAATCTACGTAGTGCATCAATTTCTTCCTCAACCCCCACACGCAGCGATCCCGAGCTACTTGACTGCCCAATATCACTTTTCAACTCAACCACAACTTCTACATATTGTACCCCCTTTGATTTAGCAAGCAGTAACATGTTCTGAAATTCTTCCTCATTGTCCAAATCACACCTATTAATCACAGATAGTTTACAGAACAATGAAATAGAACCAGCAGACAACTCATCCCACTTTTCACACAAACACTCCACCAAACGAGAATAACACAATGCGCAGGCAACATTTATTACAGTTGTACTGCAACCATATGTACACACCAACATCATAAAGGTATCCATCTCCTGTAAAAACACAAAACCACAACAACGAACAGTAATCAAAATCGATATGAGCATTTACATTGCGCAGAAAATAGATGACTATGTGTACAGTTCAAGTGCTAATTCCATAATTCACATTAAGAGATGTGAACATTCACATTGATACATATACATATTCTTCGAATTATATCACCCGCGCAGAACCTCATAAAACAAACATCAAAGTAAAATGACACCATCAACAATCTTCACACAATATTAACAAGATGTCAACATTTACATTGACACATATACTCTGAATTATATCACACACACAGAGCCTCATTAAGCAAACATCAATTTAAAATGAGAACATCCACATTCTTCACATATTCTACATTAACAAAATATAAACATTCACATTGATACATATACTCTCAATTATATCATCCAAACAGAGTCTCATTATGGATACATCAAAGTAAAATGAGAACTAAATATTATTCACATAATCTGAATGAACTCCCCTCCACTGGACCACGTAAAATGCATATAATTGAAAAAATAGAGCATCCGATCCATATCAATCCAAAAACAGAGCATCTGATCCATCATACGAATGAACATGTATTCATAACCAAATTGATACTAACCTTAATCACGCAATCCTACAATCGTCCAGAAACTGGAAAAAAACTGATTTGAACTAGTTACAGTCCAGCAAATGTGACAACCGAACACCTTCCTCTTCATCGTCTTCACTAGAAAATCACAGAAGCAGCCTACAACAGCAAGAATGAAACCCTAGCACATCCAAGCCTTGGAACAAGTATGCAAAATAGAAACGTATCCCTTTGAAATGGAATGGTGATGAAAAACATAAAATAGAAACTGCCAAACTGAATCAGCGTGGAAACAGGCACGTAATATGTATTAACATTGTACATATATATATGGGGGCAAAATAGTCCAAGTAAACATAGTAAATTAGAAAAATAGACTTAATGGAATAAAAAGAAAAGTTTATGGGACTAATCAAGTTATAATATTCCTTTGTGGACCTAATGGATTACAACAACTCTAAAATAAATTTATCAATAAAAATTTCATTTGAAAATAATGAATTTTTTTTTTTGATATAAATAAAAAGATATTTAGTACTAGTGACCACCACCATTGTCCAAGTTAGGGGCAGAGGCACTAAGGGTCGGGGGGTCACGTGACCCACCTGACATTTCAATATATATATATTTTTTTTAAGTTTTAACTAAACTCTAACACATAGTCCCAAATTAAACATTAACATCTCACATCCTGACTTTTCAAAAAGAAAATTGGGGGTCCTAAACTCACTGCTGGAAATTAAGCTTTTAGCGGCGTTTAAAAAACACCGCTATAAGTATCAAAAACGTCGCTAATTCTTTTTGTGACGTTTAGTACCAAACGCCGACGACGCAGCCGTCGCTATAAGTTTATGGCGTTTGGAAAACGTCGCTGTATTATTATAGGCGGCGTTTTTAAAAACGCCGCCAAATGTCCTGCCCTAAAATACTGTCACGTCACCATGATTTTAGCGACGTTTTTAAAACGCCTTCATAGGCTTTTTTAATTTTAAAAATTCCAACCGTTATAGTGGCATTTTAAAAACGCCGTCTTATCTTTCTTTCTTTTTTCTTTTTTTTTTGGTTTTGAAATTGTGCTAATTTTATGTGATTGAACTAAAAGAACATTAATAATAAAACTAAATAACACTAATATGAAATAATAACACTCCCATTCAAATAACAAATATAGCATTAATTCACTTTCCCATTCAATTTAATATAGCATTAATTTCCCCTAAAATAACATATATAGCATTAATTTTCCCACAAAATAACATATCCAAAAATTGAATTCACAATTCTCAATCAAAAAATTACTACCTTATATACAAAGCCACAAAATAACATTACCCTCCTCTCTCTCTCACCACTCCCCCATTTAATACAAACAATAAGAAGTGAACCAAAACACCCACTGTCAGATCCAAGGAAAAAAAGAAAAAAATAAGAGAAATAAAAAAACCAAAGGATTTTAACACAAAAAATCCTGAAAAAATTGCTGGCCCTTTGGCAACTAATTCAGAAGTTGTGGTTGGATCCGATGACAATTTGGTAAACAACTTCTTCACTTGCTCAACAAGGTCCTCATGCTTCACAGCTCCAGAAGCAACAATTACCTAGAATATGACTTTTGGAGAGACAGAAGAAAAAATATCATTTTCTCAAATGTCGATCCTACTAATCAATTTACAAATCACTGGTCAGAATAGAGCACTATAGACCTAAATTTTAAATGAACCTCAAACAAACAAGAAGAAAGGAACATACAGTCTGCGGGCACATAATTGATAGTTTTTACCAAGAATGAATATCAACCTATGAAGTAAAATCATAGAATGGTTTATTTCATTCAAACAAGTGTCGAGAAGGAAAGATAGAATAAAATCAGTCAATCACTGTCACTAGCATTCAATATGAGCTATTGATGGCATTCAGTTAAAAGATTTTCTTTAGCAGTCACAATATTAATTCTTCAAATCTGTAGAGAGGGCAAGGTGGTAGCTGAGACGTCTCTTTGTAAATTGCTCCACTGGTGTAGTATAAAATATGTGCTATTTTTAGCAGACCATATTCTACATTGTCGGAGTGTTTTACGTTGTGTTGTGCTTCTTTAGTACTGCTACACCTAAATACTACATCAATGAAGTTGCTCTAATGTTCTTGTCATGCATCAACATGTCTTCTATGACCCTCAATCAAAGAAAAAAGGAAAAGTAACAGAAGGAACTCATGTAGTACCTTTAAGGCGTAACCACCCACACATTAACTCATGAGCAAGAATCGCACCTGTCAGTAATCTGTATAAAACGAAGATGTGTCCATAAGAGTTCATAACATTAACCAAGGTTTGCCACTTACAAGAGTGAAAAATGGAGAGAATTCATTTGTTACATTTTTCTCGCCTACAATAGCTTCATTAAGGGCTTGTCTTTTGACCAGAAGCATCGGAATTTGCTGGTCTAGTTGCATGTTCATTCCTTCATAGTAGTCTCTAATGGCATGGTAGAGTGGTTGGCAATCACCAGTATCCATGATAGAAGATTCCATGCACTCTAAACATGGACTCCGTCCATCTCCTAGAGATACGTATCTTACATTCCAAGACTTCAGAAGGGGAAGAAGTGGGGAACCAACATCAACAATAAAAATAAAAATAAAAATCATCATTTTGAAAAATAAAATAAAATAAAAAACAAATGCTAGCTTAGATTAGTACCTCCAAACGCTCACAACTGCAGCATCGGGCCGTGTTATCATACTCATGTGAAGGGCAATATTTCTGGGACCAAAATGGGTGGCACCTGTACTCTATCAAACCAGCTCCATTTGTTGCGATCTGAGAATATGTGAAAGTAAGATTATAAACATCAATATGAAGATTGCTAGCAGTTATGATCGACAGCAATACACAGTTGATAGTTTCAAGATAGATGGTCTAAACTAGATCTGTGTGATATGCATATTAACAATTTGTATATTCATTTTTTTCTCAAGTATTCCATAAAAGAAAACTTATGTGGTTTTGCAGGAGATACTAATTTGTAAGCTATCTTACCTCAAGTATTCCATGTCCAAAACTACTCTCCCTAAATGCACTCCACTCTGGTTGTCTGTCCCAACAAAATTTGCCTTTTGCAGGGCCAGGCGAGAAATTCAAATGGCATACCCCTCCAATTTCTGGTAAGTATTCTGTGGTGGACATTTGTCATCTGCATGATCAACATCAGTTGTTTCTATGTTTCCGCCATCTCCAACTGTTATGTAAATAGGACCACATGGGTCAAGTGTATAATTGTAGACTCTATTCAAACCAACCCAAGGCATGAGAATATGAAAAGAAATATGTGCACTGACCTGCCATATATGTATTGGGCCAAGAAAGCTGAGTCTAACAGGACACAACTTATGAATTTCAAGATCCAACAAGACCCTTGTAACGAGCATAGGAAATGATAAGTACAAAAATGATGGCACAAAATGCCCCTGCACAGATGACCACCTGGTGCCATCAAGGAAATGAGCATTTAAGTCAAAATTAAAACTAGCAGTTAACAAATATATTGCCAAATTTAACAGGTGAAATTCCAGGCATACCCATTTGAACATGTAGCCGTAATGATCATTCCATGTATATGGAATATTCATGCCAAATATTCCGGCCACCAAAGAATAGATGGATAAAGAAACAGTTCCTGAACTTAGAAAAAGCTCTAGCTGCAGCCATACAGTAAAAATATGAAAAATTTCTATTAGAATTCTTAGAAAAAGCTCAGCACGGTAACAAGCATAAAAAACAAATTACACGACAACACTTATTAACAAGCATAAAAATATGAAAAATTTCTATTAGAATTCTTAGAAAAAGTTCTTTATTCTTTTAATTTATTGACAGTACTTATTAAGTGTTTCCGTATTTTCTTTGTCTCGCTTTGTTGTTTTGTAATTTACCGACTCGCGATTCACTAGATTGGGATCACACAACACAGACTTAGGACCACACTACAATATTTGTGTCTTCTTTTCATTGTTTGCAGGTAACTTTATTTATTATTTTTACTTTTAAATAAAAATTATGAGTATTAATTTATAGTTATTTGTTAAGTTTTGATTTTGCAAAAGCAGAAAAAATTATTTGTTATTATTTATGATAGAATAAGAGATTTTGAAGTGCTAAAATTATGAATTTTGATTGGTGGTGATTTATGTTAAAATTAAGAATTTTGGTTTGTTGTTGTTTGTGTAAAAATTAGGGATTTAATTTGTGCTAAAATTAAAAATATTAATTTGTGCTAATATTAATTTTTTGTGTTCAATATTAGCTCGAAAAATTATTATTATATTATTGTTATTGGTTAAAAAAAAATTAAATTATAATTAATAAGTGTCCCTATATTAAATTTCTGATTACTGGTCCAAGTACATTTCTATTAGCCAGTACACATACAAGCCCCACAACACCGTGTGGCGAAAATAAGACTTGTTTGGCTGGGGAAGTTTCCTTCAATTTGTGGGCGGGGACGAAACAAGATAGGGTGGGGGAGGGGGAGCATGGTGTATACATTAAAAAAAATATTTAATTTTAATACATTACTGATAAAAGATAATTTCTTAGGTAAGATTTGTGAAAAAATAATAATTTAGGGCAAAAATAAATCTAACAAATTTATTTTTCGTATAAATTCTTTTCTAAAGTTTTGAATTATTAATAAAACTATTTTGTTTGTAGACAATATATAGTACATAAAAAGTATACATTTGTCTTTGATATTTTTTTTTAAACAAAAAAACTAAAAAATTGGTGGGATACACCTCTTCTGTTGATAAAAATGACTAAATTATATTAATGCTATGAAATAGCATGAGAGAGTTGAAAATTACATCACTATACATTATGAAAAATTAATGAAATAGATAGTCAATAAACAAAAATGCTTCCGACCTCCATTTTAGTGACCCCCACGGACCGCTAGCTGACGTGGATGGGGTCATGTGAATGAAAGTCCACACAACCATCTCATCCTTCATCTCTCTTTTTTCTTTCTCATCTAGGGTTGAGCAAGGAATCCGTGAAATCCGTAATTCGATCCAGTCCAGTCCAATCCAATAGGTTTGGATTAGTTTTTTGAATCCGTGGTTTGGTTCCGGATTGAAAAATTAAAAATCCGTAGTTCACGGATTGGTTCTGGATTGAACCCCACAGTTCCGGATTGGAACCGATCCGGACCGTATACAAATAGTGTATATTTTTATTATACACCATCCTGCATAGTATCTTCTCTTATTTCATACAAAATTTAAATCCAAGCCTAAACTTGCATAGTATCTTCTTTTATTATTTTTGTTTGCTAGTTTTTAGTGTTAATTTGTAATGGTCTAAATATTTATGGTGGAACTAATTTTCTTATGATTGTTTAAATTCTAAAACAGTTTGTCGCTATTATGAAGGCTCCGTTTGGCAAGAGCTAAACGGGGCTTTTTTGGCTATTTTAGCCACAAAAGACAAAATAGGCTATTTTAGCCACAAAAAACAAAATATCACATCCAACCCATAATCATTACATTCTTCTCTCACAAAAAAAGTCAAAAAAGCCAAAAAGCCAAAAAGCCCTTCCCAAACCAAACTTTTTAGCCCAGGCTAAAATAGCCAAAAAAGCCAAAAAGCCAAAAAGCCAATCCACTTTCCAAACGGAGGCGAAAAGATATGTTGCTATTGTGAAACTAATATGGTACTATATTTATATTTTTATGAAATTAAAGTCTTATATATATTTTTTTGTTATTTAATTATGCAAATCCGTGGTCCTAAACCGATCCAATCCGTGTTTAAATGGATTGGTTCGGATTGGCTCCATGATTTAAATGGATTGGATTGGTTCTAATTTTTCAGGATCCGTAGATAACGGATTGGTATTGGTTTTACTCCAATCCGGTCTAATCCGGACCATGCTCACCCCTATTCTCATCTGTGCAAACCATTCAACCCTCCTCTCTTTCTTCTCTCTTCACTATTGCTCCGGCCACCACCGCCGTCACCGAAGTATCGTGACGACGACAAGGAGATCCGACCACCACCATTCGTCATCGGGTTGCCGTGTTGCCGTTCGTTAGTAGAGAGAAAGAGAGAAGAGCTTTGTGTTTGCTGGGTTTGGTGTCGACATTGGAAAAAGGAGTTGGGGAGGGAAATCAACGGTCGGCATCGGCGGTGGATAGAAGAGAAAGAGAGAGACAAAGACAGAGAGAGAGAAAAGGAAAAAGAGTTTTTAGAGAGTGAAGGTACGGAGGGTATATGTCATATGATATAGAGAGAGTAGAGAGAAAGTAGTGAGATAGAGAGAGAGAGATCAGAAAAGTTTCGGGGTGGGGAATGCTGGAGTTTTCAATCCCTGGTTGAAAGCCTTGACGGATTACCAGCCTACATTCATTCTTCATAACTAACAACTCAATTTCATCATATTTATATGATATAAATGACATGCGTATCACCAAATTCAATCAAATGTTCATTAGAATTCTTGCCATTTCTAAACCTTCATTGCGGATTTACAATGTATTGAAATGGGTTTTTGAAATTTCAAGAACAACTCTTCTTTCCCTTCTCATTTTGGGTTTTTAAAAAGTTAGTCTTGGATTGGAATAGAATGGAAAGAAAGCAAAAAAAAAAAAAAAAAAAAAAAAAAAAAAAAAAAACATATATGTTGAAGGAAATAGATTTTGGGTTTGGGTTTGATTTTGGATTTGGTTTGTGGTGGTTATGGAGCTCCTCCTTTTTCTTTTTTTTTCTTTTTTTTTTTTTTGCAGTTTACAAATCTAGCAGAGAGGAGGCTGGGAAGAGAAGAGAGAGAGAGATGGAGGAGGAGAGAGAAAGGGAGAGAGAAGGTGAAGGAAACAGAGCACAACACTGTTTGGTTTGAGTTTTTTGGACTAAGTTTTTTAATTTTTATGTTTTTTTGTTTTTAGTGAATATTTTTAAAATTTTAAATATTTTTTTACTTTTTTAGATGCACCTTATTTAGATCTATCTAAAAAGTAAAAAATTTGTGAAAAAATATTTAAAAAAAATAATAAATATATAAAAATACAAAAAATGTACTGAATTTTTATTTTTATTTTTTGTATTTTTGGTATTTAGTGAATTTTTAAAAGGTTTCTTTTATAAAATTTTTACTTTTTAGGTATATTTATGTTAGATATGTCTAAAAAGTAAAAAAAAATTGCTTAAAATATTAAAAAAATTCAGTAAAAATAAAAAATATACGAAAAATAAAAAAATAGAATTTTCTGAAAAGAGTTTTTGAAAAACTCTAACCAAGCATTCTGATTTTTTTATTTTATTTCAGAACGCGTGTGTTCACGCTTTGCATATTGCAATAGTCCAAACCAACTCTAATCCACAAGCCACATCACTGGGAGCGGTGGGGGTGAAGTTATTGAGGGTGTTTGGTGGGGCTTTTTTGAGCCAATTTATAGTTTCTGACTTTTAAAAAGTTATTTTAGACTGTTTGGTTAAATTTATTTCAAACAGTTTCTGATTCTAACAACTTATTTTAAGTCAAAAAAACTGATTCTAAGAAGCTGCTCACCCCTTGCTTCTGATTATCAACTTCTGTTGTGGATATGTTAATTCACGGTTATACTCTTAAATTTTTTTGTTTTTTATTTTTTTTAAAATAGAAAAAGACCCAAATGGACTATAAAATATTATTATTATTTTTTATGAGAAATGTAGACAAATAGTGAATAATAAAAAATAAAAATTAATTGAAAAAGCTACTTCACAGCTTATATAACAAACACTACCCAGCAACTTAAATCTATAATCTAACAGTTATACCAAATAAATTAACAGCTTTTGATTAAAGTCATAATGTATAATCTGTTAAGTTATAATTTATAATCTGTTTTAACAGTTACACCAAACAGTACCATTGTGGGGGTCTGTAGCGGGGCTGGTTAATAAAATCATTTTCAAAAAACTAGGAGGTAATCTTAATATACATTCTATAGATATCATAAAATATGGAGGTACCAGTGTAATTTTCGAGAACTTGCTGCCCGGGGGAATGAGTGTGGACAAGTCGTCTCTATGGTTGCTTTGGCTGTAATGTTCATAGTTTACATACTCATAGCATAGGTTGTCTACCGCCATCTCCAACGTTGCATTAAATTTATTATTAAATTTAAATTTGTTAATTTTTTTTTTATTCAAAGAGTTTTATCATATCTATATTATATTGAGAATATAAAAAATATTTCACCAAATTGAATAGTGGCAGAGGGAGTGAAGGCTCAGGAGAATTAGGTGCCCCTCTAGATTTTGAGATTTTTTTTTTTTTAAATTTTATAAACATAAAGAAAATATTTTAAATAAAAAAAATACAAAAATATTATTAGAGCGAAATATCAATGAAATTTTAAAAATTATGAGAATAATAATGGTTATTTTAATTGAAAATAAAGAGACTACTGTAAACTATATTTTCTATACTGTAAACTATATTATCTATAAAATTTTTTGAATGTAACGGTGATGTCATTATTATTGACATGCAAGTATAAGTAATCTCACTATAAAGATATGAAATTTATAAGATTGTTAGTTACATTTGATATGTAAGATTCACTCTCTATATGTTTATATACTATTAATTGGTGATATCACATATCAATGATAACGTGGTATTACCATTATATTGAATTTTTAATTAAATTTTATATAAAAAAATATTATCATTATATAATTTATCTTAAGGCTTATATCTATATATTTTTTATATTGTTCATGATACACTAATTACAAATAACATTATTTTTTTGATGTTTCTCAAAATCAATTATAAAAACTTGAGTGTAATATTTTTATAAAAATTTTCAACATTATAATTAATAAGTACTCCACAAATTCAATTTTTTGGCTCTGCTATTAAAACTGAAGATGACGGACACCTTTCAATATTTGACACCTTTCAATATTTTACTGTGCATAGCTATGGAGGAATTCGCCAACTGGACGACCGGCCTAATGTCCACCCGGTCATCCTCTTAGTTGAAAAATTCCAGGCCAGATCACAGACGAAGAACCCCAGACCAGATCATCTATCAATCTTCTGATCTTGCTGTTTCCTCCATTGACCGTGTAGAGATCATTGCATGAATATCACGAGATTCATCTCATTTTATTATATTTAGCTTTGCTTTCTCTACTCTACTTTTTTTTTTTTCTTTTGTTTCTCAATTCTTCTAAACCCTTGTCTTTGTGAGAAATGAGTACTCGAAATTTGGAGAAAATGGCCTCGATTGATGCCCAGTTGAGGCTTTTGGCTCCTGGGAAGGTCTCTGAAGATGACAAATTCGTAGAGTATGATGCTCTGTTGTTGGATCGATTTCTCGATTTAGTGTGTTAGCTTTATGTTAGTGGTTTATACTTTATGTATAGTGCAATGTTAGTGCTTTAGATTTTCATCATTACAATTTGTAAATCGTCTCCTATATAAGGAGCCCCTAACCATATGAATACATACAATCTATTCTACCTCTCTATACATTATTCAAACATGGTATCAGAGCTAGGTTAAGAATCTAGTAATTTCGCTTCACCGGCGGGCGGCAACCTCGCCTTGGCCGCCCGCCGGACCTCAACCTAGTCCGCTGGAATTTTCTACACATAGCTTCGAGTTCTTCGCCATCAACGGCGGCAACATACTCCCTGAAAGAGAGACAGACAGGACGATCTTGAGCCATGGCACCACATTCTCTTCACAGACAGGTGCCGACACGGCAATACACCCACCGAAGCAACTTGTTCCCGACACGCCAGCAACTGTTCTTACAGACCTCTCTCTCTCGGAGGCAACCCAGCAACACCCACTCGAGCTTGCTCTCGGAATGACTTGAACATGAGAAGGTAACTCCAGCTCCAACTGTGCAGACTAGACTTTGAAGCATTATTCCCAGAACCTGAACAAGTGGAGGAGTCCAGCATTGTGAGGATTGTTTGGTTATTGTAACCAGCATAGGCACAAGTAGTACAACTTGATGCGTTTCCAAGGGTTAAATTTCCTGAACCTTCACATTGCATAGGAGGGCATATTCCCCAGAGGGATGATTTAGCTTGGGATGGTTCACATTGTAATGTCCAGTTTGCTGCATCACACTTGCACATCACACAATTTCCAGCAGTGAAGACGTAAGTGCCATTAGCGACAAGTAAAGGGTAGTCCAATGAGCCATTGCGCACCATTGATGCACAAGCTTTAAGGGGAACATCAAAAGGAGTAGCGGCTTTAAGTTGGTCAGAAGAGGTTAAGTTATTGAGTTTGAGCAGGGTGTCGGCAGAGGTATTGAACTGCTGTGCAATCTCAGCCACCGAGCTCCCAGCTTGCACCACGTGTCCATAATGAACGACTCTCTGACCCTCCACTTCATCACAGCTACACGGCAGTGGGATCCACAGCTCCTGCCCTATCTCAATCAGATTGGGGTCCGATATATTATTGACGGCCTGAATCTCCGGGTAAGTCACCAATCCCGAGAACACCTCCGCCGCGATGTGGTAGAGTCCGTCTCCGGCCACCACCTTGTAAATCGGGCGCCGGTTGAGGGGGATTCCGGTGCCGTTGTTGGTGCAGTGGCAGGTGAAGGGGATTTTGATCAACTGTTTGGCGGACACGGTCTGCTCACCCTACTATCAATTTTCACGGTAACGGCTCGGGCATTTAATTGTAACGGAAGCTCCGGAACCACCTGCAATGGCCTAGTCGGCTACATCTCACCCAACGCCACCACTCTGTCCAACATCACAACCATGTTCGGCATCCCCCACTTCCGCTACCTCCTCGGCGCCAACCTCTTCCTCTCTCTCTTTCGGCACCTCACAGACCCATGCATCACACCCTCTTCCTCTCTCTCTTTCGGCACCTCACAGAACCATACTCAGGCACACTGCCACAGCCCACACAGCATACACAGACACACGGCAGCAACCTATTCCTCATTGAGCACACAGACACTCATCACACGCCTGCACATGGCCGACACACACTCAAGAGACCCACTCTCTCTCTCTCTTTCTTTTTCTTTTTCATTCCTTTGCTCTTTGCTGTTCCCACTCACGACCAAGCCAACCTGTAAATCTCCACCATTCTTTTTTTTTTCTTTTTTATTCTTTCCACTCAACTTTCTTTTTTTTTTTTTTTTATTATTTTCCTTCAAAAGACTTTTGGCCAAGACATATCTGAGCCATTCCACCATCTTTTTTTCTTTTTCATTCTTTCCACTCAACTTTTTTTTTTATTATTATTTTACTTCCTCTTTTGAAACAAACCCAACTTGCTTTGTCCCCCTTCTTTTCCTTTCTTTTATTTTATTAAAAAAAAAAAAAAAAAAAAAAAAAAAAAAAAAACAACAAAACAGACGAAGCGGACTGCAGACCAAACTCATTTTATTCATCTCGGGGCTCACCCCGATCACCATTTTACATTCAAAAAAAAAAAAAAAAACAAAACAAAAAAAAAAAACAAAACAAAAAAAAAAAAAAAAAAAAAAAAAAAAAAAAAACACAACAACACAAACCACACCCACAGCGGGATTTTTTTTTCTTCTCTACTCTACTGCAGGTCTCTTCTTCTTGCTTTTCTCTTGGGTGTCCCTTCCCGGTGTTGCCTCCATGTTTCCCACTCCACTGGGCATGATCAGTACTCCCTGCTCCTCCACTGCAGCATATGGCGGCCCTCCAAATCGGAACATCACAGTGGCCTTCCGCTTCAGCTCCTTGTTTTCTGCCCTTAGCACGCTCATCTCTGCTCGCGCATCCTTATACATGCGTTGGAGCAGAGCCAGCTGGGAGTTTAACTGCTGCACTTCATTTGTCCTACTCTGTAGCCGGTGCGACAGATTTGTGACCGCCGTCATGGACTCCACACATGCCTTCAACGTATATTGATTGGCCTCCACATCCGACTGCACCGCCATTTTTTGCTCCACAGACCGCATCGGAAAGTTCAGCGGAGCAAACCCAGCAGTGTTTGGTTGAGGTTCACTGGCCACCGCACCAGTTTTCTCTCTTGTTGACTCGTTGAGGTCTGGAAAGAGAGTGAGCAGCCCACGGGACGACGAAGCCATTTTTTCTGGGCACCAGAGTGTTATAGAAAGTGTTACAGATTATCTTCTCAGCAAAACCTTCTCAGCAAACCAAAGAGTTTTTCAGAGGATTTTCGCCAATTGTTTGTCTTCGCCTCTGCCTCAGCTCTGTCTTGGTTAAATAGCCGAGGCAGCCACGCGCATCGCGCGCCTCTTCTCGCCGACCAACTGGCACGCCTTTTCATGGCACGCCTTTTGATGCATTCGGGCACGCCTTTTGATGGCACGCCTTTTGAGGGTGCGGGCACACCTTTTGAGGGCACGACTTTTGAGGGCTCGATATCTACATCCATGTATATCTTTTGGGCAGCCTATATACACACTCATACAGTGTCTTCTACACCGGTCAGCTTTATCAATCCCTTTGTTTCAACCTCAAATAGGTTTCTATCTTCACACCTATTTGAGTTTGAGGGGGGGTTATACACAGTATCATGTTCAAGTCACCTCATGGCGCACTCCCTAAGTCGCCCCCTTGGTGCACCACCACAACTTTCTACAACGGTCCGACATGACCCCGTAAACTGTCTTCTACAACGGTCCGACATGACCCCGTAAACTGTCCTGCTACAACGGTCCGACATGACCCCATAAACTGTCTTTTACATCGGTCCGACATGACCCCGTAAACTGTCCTGCTCCAACGGTCCGACATGACCCCATAAACTGTCTTCTACATCGGTCTGACACGACCACACAGTGTCTTCTACAACGGTCCGACATGACCCCGTAAACTGTCTGCTACAACGGTCCGACATGACCCCGTAAACTGTCTGCTACAACGGTCCGACACGACCATACCGTGTCTCCTATCCTGTTTTTATTTATCAGTTTACTTTCCTGTTTTGTTACTCTCTTCAAACTCAAGTTGGTTAGTTCCTATCCTCCTTGAGTTTGAGGGGGGCTGTTAGTGTGTTAGCTTAGTGTGTTAGCTTTATGTTAGTGGTTTATACTTTATGTATAGTGCAATGTTAGTGCTTTAGATTTTCATCATTACAATTTGTAAATCGTCTCCTATATAAGGAGCCCCTAACCATATGAATACATACAATCTATTCTACCTCTCTATACATTATTCAAACACTCGATATTCTTCAGCATTTACATGGAGAGGAAATTAGAGAGACGGTAATCAATTTTAATTTTTTCAATTTTTTTTTTTAAATATCTGTGTTTTGTTTTGCTCTGTGATTTAGTTCATTGTGTAAATTCAATCAGAAATATTGCTAAATCTACTGTGTTCCCCATTTGATTTTCCTTTTCTTTCTTTTTTAATTTTCATGTTTAAGTGTGTATTGCTGCTCTCTAAGTTTGCATTTTTTTTTTCCCTTTTGGGTTTCAAAGATATTTTTTAATTTATGCTAAAAAATTATCCCCTCGTGTTTTTTCCTAGTCAAATTTTATAGATTTTCATTAATTTTGAGAACCTTTCATGACCTCTTTGGGTTTTCTTGAGTACATTTACATTCTGCTAAATTGCTTACTTAATTTCCAATGAGATCCACTTTCTGTTTAACATAAAGAGGCAAACCCCATTCTGGATTTCTTGTCTGAAACTGTACTCTCTCTCTCTCTCTCTCTCTCTCTCTCTCTCTCTCTCTCTCTAATTTCAATAAAATGTATACTTAATTACTTGTCGGCTAGTTTTGATGTATCACCTTTGCATTTGGTTGAAAATAGGCATATTCATTTTTTAATTTCTTGTCTGAAATTGCATGTTTTGGTTCAATTTGATTATCTATCTCACTACCTGCTGCTTTGTTAGAAAACTGGTAGAGTATATAACTCAACCTATTTACTTATTGATGCTGGGGATTCTATTGTCATTGGTAAATTTTTCTCTCACATGCTTAACTGAGCCAACTTGGCTGAGGAGGTTCAGATAGCTTACAGACTAAGGATTAAGTTGAAGAAAGGCGAGTTTTGCTGACGAGGCATCTGCAACAACTGAATCAGACATTGAGGAGACCCTTAAAAGACTTGTGGTGCAATTGAAAAAATCACTTGAAGAAGTTTTTGATGCTTTCAAGAACCAGACTGTGGATTTATATTGTTATTTGGTCAGTAGTTGTTTTGACTGAAATTGTGTTCTTCTTTTATCCTTTTCAGGATTCGGAATTGTTTAGCCTAGTTGTATGCCAAAGACATAACGCTTGATGATAATTATGAGCTTGATGAGGCTCTGCAGAGAGAGGTACTTTGCTTCAGAAATGGCAAAGGAATTGAGGGAAACAGAAATGGAGGGAAACTGATTTTTCGAACTGCACTTACCGGTCGATCGAAGTTTTTTGATAGCCAAAAATTCACCGTTGGAGAGCTGGATATCAGATAGAGAAATTCCTCAAATTTTTACTCAGATTTAGTAAAATATTTGATACACTGTTGGAGATGCGCTAACGAGGATTGAATGCTTTTTCTTTTGATTGCATTGAGAAATCTAGATGGAATTTCATACCCAGTAGATAGGTAGTAATACATTTGAAATGAAATTTTAAATTTTGAAATAAGACTCATTATAGTATAGGTATTAAATCAGTTAATTAAAAAAGTTTGTAAAATTTATTTATTAGTATTCCGTGTTTGCATCATGGTGAGGGTTCAACTTCTTTCCTTACACTACAACATATAACAGTTTTAGAGATCAAATTTTTTCATCTCTAAAAATATAAATTTTGTTGAAAAAAATATTTAAGAATTAATTTCAGTTGGTGCGAGAATAATCGTTAAAAGGTTGTCTTCAAAAGTTAAGAATTGAGCTTTTAGAGATAAAATTTAAAAAATGCTGCTAATAAATACACTTTTAGGTACAAAATAACTCAAAAGGTTAGTAATTCATCACATCCATCACTAAATGTCTAATTTTGTCGCTAAAAATAAAATAATAACACTTTTGATGATAAAAATATTTTGTTCCTAAAAAGAGATTTTGTCCATAAATTTTTATTTCTAAAATTTTAATTTCTTGTAGTGATGAATGCTGAAACTACCGCCTAAACAATGTGACATAATAATAATAATAATAATAATAATAATAAGAGTGTATCTAATGATTTTCCACTTCAAAGAATATGCTAAAATTATCAAAAAGAATGTCACATAGTAAGAATATTAAGAGAGTATCTAATGATTTTCCACTTCTAAGAATGCTCTAAAAAAAATATAGTAAATACAAATAAGGGCTGATTAGTCTCAATTTTTTTTTGAGAAATTACAGATCAAGTGTGATTTTCAAAATAATTACATACTCATAATAAAGTTTATAACTTTAATAGTTAAAATTTATGAAGTATATCATGAATGAATGCAATTTTTTTTTTTTTCAACCAATACACTGACTGGTTATTTAGGGCCTGTTTGGTAACGTTTACGTTTTCAATTTATATTTGCAAAAATTTTATAAACTCGTTTTTGTTTATTTAAAAAAAAAACATAAACTACAAATGCGTTTGCTTTAGACAAAATATTTTAAAAAATTTAAAATATAAAAAAAAGTGAGAAATGACAAGTGGTGGCGGGTGGTGGGTGGTGACGAGTGGTGGCGGCGAAAGACGGTGGTGAAAAATGATGGCTGGTGGTGGTGGCGGAAGACGGTGGTGGAAAATGGTGGCAGGTGGTGGGTGATGGTGGCAGAAGACAGTGGTGGAAAATGGTGGCAATTGGCGGGTGGGTGGGTGGTGGTGGCGGAAGACGGTGGTGGAAAGTGGTGGCAAGTGGCAGGTGGTGGTAAGCGGGCGGGTGGGTGACAGTAGCGGGTGGTGGGTGAGTAGGTGACAGTGGCGGGTGGTGGCGGGTGGTGGTGGTGGTGGTGGCGGTTGGTGGCGGTTGGTGGCGGGTGGTGGGTGGTGGTGGTGGCAGGTGGGTGGTGGGTGGTGGTGGTGGGTGGGTGGCTGGTGGTGGTGGTGGTAGGTGGGTGGTGGGTGGTGGTGGTGGGTGGGTAGCGGGTGGTGGGTGGTGGTGGTGGTAGGTGGGTGGTGGGTGGTGGTGGTGGGTGGGTGGCGGGTGGTGGGTGGTGGTGGTGGTGGTGGCAGGTGGATGGTGGGTGGTGGTGGCGGGTGAGTGGCGAGTGATGGTGATGGTGGTGGTGGATGGTGGTGGTGGATGGGTGGTGGGTGATGTGGTGGTGGTGGCGGCGGCGGGTGGGTGATAGGTGGGTGGTAGGTGGTAATGGTGGTGGTGGTGATGGCAGTGGGTGGTGGGTGGTGGTGGTGGTGGCGGCGGGTGGTGGTGGCTGGTGAGTGGCGGGTGATGGTGATGGTGGTGGTGGTGGTGGTGGGTGGGTGGTGGGTGATGGTGGTGGTGGTAGTGACGGCGGGTAGGTGGCAGGTGGGTGGTGGGTGGTAATGGTGGTGGTGGTGATGGCAGTGGGTGGTGGTGGTGGTGGTGGCGGGTGGTGAGTGGTGGTGGCGGATGGGTGGTGAGTGATAGTGGTGGTGGTGGTGGTGGTGGTGGCGACGGCAGGTGGGTGGTAATGGTAGTGGTAGTGGTGGCAGTGGTTGGTAGGTGGTGGGTGGCGGGTGGGTGGTGGTGGCGGGGGGTGGGTGGTGGTAGCGGGTGGGTGGTGGTGGTGGTGGTGGTGGTGGTGGCAGGGGGTGAGTGGTGGTGGCGAGTGGATGGTGGTGGCGGGCGGTAGTGGTAGGTGGGTGGTGAGTGGTGGTGGTGGGGGGTGGGTGGTGGTGGTGGAAGACAGTGGTGGAAAATAGTGACAGGTGGTGGCTAATGTTGGGTGGTAAAAAAAAAGAAAATTTAAAAACTCAAAACGGAAACACATTTTTTGAGTTTACATTTTTTGGTAAAATTTATAAACTGAAACTACTGATTTATAAATCAAAAATTTACCAAGCAAGTTTTTATTTAAATTTTTTAAATTTTTATAAATATATACTAAAAGTATAAGTGTTACCAAACACCACCTTAGCAATTATGGTTTTTAGGGGTATCTAATTAACCAACGTGTTAAACAGTTAAAAGCACAACTCATTATAAGGTTGACAGTGACTCTTCCATTCAAATTATGATAGTCAAGTCCTGCTTTTTGCAATTGTCAAATTAGATGAAAATTTTGGAGACAATTCACACTAATTTCACCACTAATTATAATTACAAGGTTTGATTTATAATCTCATTACGTTGTCCTGTTATTTGTAACAATGGAGGGAGGCCTAGCATACATGTAGTCACCTAAACCCAATAAGTCCAATTAAAAAGAAGAAAATTCACTTAAATAAATTAAAATTTTAGATACAAAAATTTAGAGATAAAGTTACGTTTTAAGGACAAAATATTTTAATTGTTAAAAATGTCATTGTTGTTTTTTAGTGACAAAATTAGATTTTTAGTAACGAATTATTATCTTTCTAAGATCAAAATTTTCATTTTAAAAAGTAAATTTTTTTTACAAGAAATTGTTGTCCCTATATGTGCATTTGTTAAAGATTTTTTAAATTTTTATATACTGTAATAATTATTATATGCCATTAATTTTTTCTTTTTTTGTCGGTGTATAACCATGATATTATTTGCCATTATTATTTTTAGACGATGAGTCAATTATTAATACCTACATCAACAAAAAAAAAATGGTACAATCTGAAAAGAACAGTGTTTCATGTCTCAAATCTCAAATGGGGTAGGCTAGCTAGTGGGTTTGGCATAAATAAGAATGTGAACTGTCAAATGAGAAAAGAAATAAAAACAAAATACACAAAAGAGATATTCTAAAATTAGGTGAATATTTTCATAAATATCTGAAATTCGATGGATTTGGACTGGGCAAACCAATTGACTCCATGTTTAAATTATTGTACCTTTTTTTTTTTTTTTTTTTTGAGCTGGATTTAAATTATTGTACTTGAAATCACTTTATGCGTCCTATGGTCTAAGTTGTATTTCATGATTTAGGGTTGGTTTGGGAAGTGGGTTAGTTTTTTGGCTTTTTAATTTTTTTGACTATTTTAATCTGGGTTAAAAAGTTTGGTTTGGGAAGGACTTTTTGACTTTTTAACTTTTTTGACTTTTTTTGTGAGAGAAGAGTGTAATAATTATGGGTTGAATGTGATATTTTATTTTTTATGAGTAAAATAACCTATTTTATTTTTTGTGACTAAAATAACTAAAAAAGTCCCTAACCTAACTTGTCAAACGGGGGCTTAATTGCCTTGGAATCATTTAGAAAAAGTGATCTAAAAGATAACATAAAAAGAACTCACCATTTGATGTAGGCCTTTCATTTCAAAGGCAATAAAAAAGTACCCCCAAAAAAATTAATAATAAAGTTTGTGAATCTAAAAGCCACTATAAATTATTTTTTATTTAAAAAAAAGGTAAAAAGCTAGTTAGATTAATATCTGTCAATGGTGGCAAAAGAATTTTAAGCTAAGTCCCTCCAAAATGATTATGACTTTAATCCTAAAACAATTTAGTTATTTTAAACAATTTGTTAGAGAAGTAAAATAAGGAATGTCTTTTTGTATGCTATCAAATTAATAATACCATAGTAATAAAAAAAAAAATTATTTTACTAGTTTAAATGGGTTTAATATATAAAATTTCGTAAATGCCACTAGTATATAGCTGAATGTTTGCAAAAAAAATGGACAAGGGAAAAAACTTATATAGTTTGGCTGATTGATATAGGGCAAAGGGGCAAAAAAGTCTTTCAAATATTAATCCCATTGAACTCCTTTTCCAATCCCATATCTCACCCAGCCAAGCTAATTTGACTGTCAAATGGGTTGCTAAATCGATTGAAATATCAATTCGATTGTTCATTTCACAATCAAACAAATCATGAGTGAGGCACACCTCAACTCTAGTGTTACTTTTTATTCTTTCATTAATTAAAATGGTATATTTTTTTATTTTACTTAGCTCAACGTTACTTTTTATTCTTTCATTAATTAAAATGGTATATTTTTTTATTTTACTTAGCTCAACGTTACTTTTTATTTTACATATTTATTCAAATAAATTAGTTTCAAAAACTTCTCAACACTCTCTAAATGAACATGACTTGCAAAAATCTAGTTAAAATAACTATTATACTTATTAACTCGTTAAAGTGAATAAAATACTATAAAATTAATTATAATAGCTAATTAATTTTTTTTTAAAGAGTTTCTTGAAGATATTTTTCAATAGCCATATCCCAAAGCTATGGAATATAATTTTTAATTAATTTTTTTTTTCTTTTTGGAGGTGGGAATGGTATTTGTAATTGTCAAAAACTCGTCTACACAGTTGTAAAGATTAATGATGCATAACTTTAATTTAAGAGCTCTAAATAGAGTTCTAGTGAGGTAAAAGAGAGAGAGAGAGAGCAGAGAGAGATAGAGAGACGAGTGTAGAGTCCAACCTTCACATGAATATTCTTCATATTATTAGAATTGTATTAGAATTCTTAAATTAGAACTCTCAAATATTATTGTGTTGTGAAAAAAAAAAAAAAAACATTCGATATGGCCATTCTGACCCACCAAACCAAACATTTCAACATCCCATCCCAAATTCGTCTCTCTCAACTCACAGGGTTCCACGTTCACAAAATTACAAAAGAAGCCCAATACAAAAGAGGCCCCAATCAAAGAATAAATAAAGAAGTTTTGGGGAGGACCATCTACTTGACCGCGTAGCATTCTATGGGTAAAAACAATGTAAAACACTTCAGAAAAACACGAAAAGCAAGTGCAAAAGATTAGAATATAATAATACTAAAAAAGCGGTAACGTGTCAACGCATGGTTCCGCCGTCATCTTTTTGTTGCTTTATTTACCTCTCGCCATCTCTTTTTTTTTTTTTTTTTTTTTTTTTTTTTTTTTTAGGACAAATTATATATACCTCTCCGAGTTTGACTAAATTACAAATATCTTTTGAGGTTTGAGAAATTATAAATTTTTCTCTCAATGCTATATTTACATAACAAATTATAAGATAATTTGTTATGAAATTTAAATCTTAAAGAGCAAATTATTAAGAAAATACAAACCTTTGGAGGCGGGATGTAATTTTTAAAATCTCAAAAAAGTATTTATAATTTAACAAAACCTCAAGGGAGATATATGTAATTTACCATTCTTTTTAAATATTCGCCAACTACGACCGCTTCTCCTGAGAGCAGTCCACATATATGAACAATGCTACAGACTCCCAGTGACGTGGCGCGGCCTCATTGGCTGAGAACAAAAAAAACAAAAGAAAAACAATTTTTTTTCCGCCCAATCAGGGCCCTACACACACGACTCCCAGCACCGCCACTGGGGTTCGGAGGCATTTTCCCACATATATATACAGTTAAAGGGGCATTTTTTTATTAAAAAAATAATAATTAAATAAGTCTGCTAGTTACTAGTATCAAGATTCAAGTGTTAATTTGACTGAAACATAATTAGAAGATACATAAAGAAAATGATATAATAAAGTTATATATTAATTGTCCAATTTTTTTACCAATTCCGCAAAATTGTTTGCCTCGCAATGACAATACTTAATCTTGTTTTTCACTTAATTTTTTCACAAAGAATATATAGTCAACAATGATATTTTGATTTTGTGAATAATGATATTTTTACTATTCAAAAGGTTTGCAATCAGTCTATCATCTACTTTTAGTTCAATGTTTTTAAAATTAAGGTTAAGAGTTATGTTTAAATTAGGGTGGTGTAAAATACCATTCAATCTGTTACAATCGCACTGATCCATATCAATTTGGACTGCTCTAATCGCTGACCGCAGTTTAAACTTTAAAATTTATAATCTGTCAACCAAACTGTTCCTACATATATATTTTTTAACTTCTAATGAAATATCAACGTAAAAATGAGTGTCAGAGAAATTTAAGATATAAAATTTATTACAAATTAATGGTTATATAGATGAAACATATCATGTAAAATTACTTTGTGTTATATATCTAAAAAATATTATACAAATTAGTGTTATATATTATGCAAATGTATGATAATTAGTTAGAATATTCTTCAATTCGCTAAAATCCGTCCAAATCACAATTTGTCAATCTGTTAATCCAGTAACCTGTTGTTCGATTTGTAATTTTACTCTTAAACAGTCCGAACGGCACAACGCATACCTCTAGTTCAAATGGTTTCATAAATTCTAAGAGATAGCTTATTATTCAATAAGGCCTCGTTTGGGAACAGACTAATTTAGTAACTTTTTAGCTATTTGGCTAAAATATGAGGTAAAAAAAACTAGTATATTTAGGATGACTTTTTGACTTTTTACGAAAAGATGTGCAAAAAGTAGAGAGAAAAGAGAATCTTTGACTTTTTTGTATGAGTTCTTGACTTTTTGACTAATTTAATAACTTTTTGACTTTTAACTTAAAAAGAAAGTTGCTAAACAAGGCCTAAATCACATGATGGAATTCTACATAGTCAAATATTCTAAAGAAAAATGTTTAAGACCACTAATTTAAGAGCACTAGGAGAGCACTAATTGGTAGGTTCCATTTATTGATGTGATGTTTTGGTCTTAAGTTTTTTTTTTTTTTTTTTTTTTTTTTTTTTTTAAATTTTCACATCATTAGTGATCAATTAGTACTCCCAAATTAGTGGGATGAATCATTGTTATATTCTAAACCCTTGAGATTTGGAACCTTAGAATTAGTCAATATGACCTAGCTGACCCAAATATTCAATTATCTAAAATAATAATAATAATAATAATAATAATAATAATAATAATAATAATAACAATAACAAATTATTAGGAATGCTTTGCCAATATGTCTGTGAAAGCTTGTGGTTCCTGATCAAGCCACAACCATTAGCCCAAATGACTTAAGATGGAAGCAATTCAATCTATTCAAATAAATGACTCATTTTAGAGAAATAAAGATACGGTCATAATAAACTATTAAAATATAAATTAAATTTTATTGAAAATACTTTTAAAATTTTATTTATTTTTGATAGTTTTTAATCTTGTAAATCCACTCTATACAGACTAAAAATCAACATATTTTAATACAAAATAGTAATAATAATAATAATAATAATAATAATAATAATGAATAAAAAAATTAACTTACAAAAATACTAGCACTAGCACAAAAGCTGCCAAAAGAATCGATATGATAACGTCGCCCGTTTGATAGCATTGAAGCTCTTTATACGTGGCACATTTTTAGCGGTGATAAACTAGAAGGTCCCACTTCTCAACAGTAAGGCGACGAGGAACACACTTATCTATCCGTGAAGAAAAATAATCACGTAGGTTTATCCCATATTCTATCTGATATGTGTTTATAATTCTATTGATTATATATTTATATTTTTTGTATGTATTATATAAAATAAAAAATAAAATTAAAAAACACACAATCTAATTAAATTTTTTAAAATACAGGATAATTTCTCCTCCGTCACACCTCGCGTGTATAAATAACCTCTCTTCCTCTCTACAATTAAAAAACCCAAAAATAGAAATTTTAGAAAATTCGCAATTCTCTCTTTTCTTTGAATTCCCTCTCAAAATCTTTCACTTTCTCTCTCTAGAAATCGTAGTGAAAATGGGAGTTTCCGATACGAACCCGCTTACCCAGCTGAGTTTGCCGCCGGGTTTCCGGTTTTACCCGACGGACGAAGAGCTTCTGGTTCAGTACTTATGCCGAAAAGTCGCTGGGCACCACTTCTCTCTTCAGATCATTGCAGATATCGATTTGTATAAGTTCGACCCGTGGGTTTTGCCCAGTAAGATTCTCATCCTATACCATTCAAAATTGTTTTCAATGTTTTTTTTATTATTATTTTTATTTAAATCTTTAGATTATCCCGAATAGTTATTGGGTATATTCTTCACACAATTACTCCTATTTAATTATCGAAACTACACTGCAAAAGTAATTTTTCGTAAATTTTCTAATTCCGACATTTGTGGTATGCCCCGGACACCCACACCTTTTAAATCAATTTTTTTTTTTTAAATAGTTAATTTCGGTTTTGCATCTAAAAAATTATTTTTTTTATATCTAAATGATTAATTTCATCCATTTATTTTTTTTAAATTCTTATTTTAATTCATGTTATCTATTTACATAATATTGTTGAAATCAATAACGGTTAAAAACCTTAATTTAATGATCAAAAATTTATTTCAAATTTTAAATTATTTAAACTATAATTTTTTCAAAATAGTAAATAAAATGAGTGCTTAAGGGCATGTTTGATTGGGTGGATTAGAGCATGAGATTGGAATTATTCATCCGTGAACCCAATTATCCTATGTTTGTTTTAACATTTTGCGTTAGGATAATTAATCCAATAAATTTGTAGGATTATTAGTAATTAGGTAGGGGTGGGATTATTAATCCAATGGATATTAATCCAATTGGATAGTGAATACCACACTAATTTAATAGGATTATTAATACTTCACTATTAGTTTTGTGAATCAAACATGACCTAAGAGTATAATTAAGTTGTTTAAATTTAAAATGACATTTTTATCCAACTAATTATGTTTCATCGATTATTGATTTATAAAATTTTCTCCAATTAGATTGCATATACTCAAATCAAAAATTTTATAGACAATTTGATGAAATTGAAAATTTAGATAGGAAAAATTGTGAGAATTTAATAGATAAAATAATTTTTTTTCAATTGTTTTGAATATGGGTTTTGGTGGTTGGGTTTGTAGGTAAGGCCATGTTTGGAGAGAAAGAATGGTACTTTTTCAGTCCCAGAGATAGGAAGTACCCAAACGGGTCGAGGCCAAATCGGGTAGCCGGGTCGGGGTATTGGAAGGCTACTGGAACTGATAAGGTGATAACTACAGAGGGACGAAGGGTTGGAATCAAGAAAGCTCTGGTTTTCTATGTGGGTAAAGCTCCCAAAGGAACAAAGTCGAATTGGATCATGCATGAGTATAGACTCTATGAGCAAACAGCCAAACATGGAAGCAAAAAGGTAAGAGTATGTAGATTATTTTAATGTAGTTTCTTAGATTTGAACATAAGATTCACAAGTCCAATCATTCGATCTTGTGGAGAAAAAAATAATAATAATGGTATAAAAATAGCTCCCAACAAGGGATTACGGGGTTTCGAACCCAAGCGAAATTTATCGCTGAAATTTTGATAAACCAGAATTTTTGAGATAAAATTTATTAATTAGTTAATTACATTGGTAATGTTTAATCATGTTATTTATTAAATTTTACTTCTCAATTTTTTAATTTTTTACTTTAGTGTGCGATATTGTTGCTATCTGTGCTGTTCCAAAACAATAACGAGAAGATGAATATTTTTGAAACTTAAATGGGTGGTTTGGGGTTTGTTTTCGTTTTTGTTTTTTGAATTAGTTTGTGATCTGTTTATTTAATAATTTTTTAATTTTTTTTTATAAAAATATGTTAAAAAAATAGAAAGATGATAGATAAGTAAATAAGTTACCTATTTAAAATGAAAATAATAGTTATATACAAATATACAATTTATATTGAATTTTGATCTAGAATGATGTAGGAGCCTTTGAAACCTACTATTATTTTAAAAATAAAGATTCGTAAATATGATTTATACTTGGGAAACACCACGGTGTACATCTGTATACCATATATACTTTGTAATTAAAATGCAAAATTATATAATTTTAATTTTTTGAGTTATAGTTAAAAAATGTCATGATTAAATGTAACATGAGTCGTAGTTAAAAAACTCTCGAGCCATAATTAAAATGATATCATAACTAAAGAAGAAAATTGATCGTAACTAAAGAAAAAAAATAACATAAGTACGGTATATATGGTACATCATTTTTAAAGAGGTGAATATTAAAATTTCCTTTATGCTTTTTAAATTAATATTGTCATATTATTTTGGTACAAAATATTGTATAGCTTTTTTTGCATTTTAAGATTATTTTTCAAATCAAATCCACAAATGGTCCTATGCATTTTATTAGCTTTAATGTCTAAAGTATTGAGTCTTATTTCATTTTGATTTTAAAAATGAAAAATTCTATTATATACCTCCCTTGAAAGTGGTGTATCATATATACTTTTAATTATTTATTTTTCTTGTTTAGTTATGATATTATTTTGATTATGTTTTATATAATATTTAGTTATGATTCAAAAAATATAAAATTATATCATTTTTTTTAATTATAAGATACGTATATTACACACTTTTTAAATAGGGTATATCATAATTTTTCCTTTAAAAATACATACGTTATGCTATTTTAGTCTATAATATTTTAATTTTGTTATTTTGCAAAATTTTGAAATATTCTTTCTTCCATGATTAATTTTGAGTAGTGTTTTTTTTTTTTTTTTTGGTATCACAGTTAGATGATTGGGTCCTGTGTCGGATCTACAAGAAGAACTCGAGCGCCCAAAAACCCATTTTCGATGATCCAACCAAAGAACAGAGCCACGGTTCCTCCTCCTCCGCTTCCTCTCAATTCGACGATATGTTAACAGACTCATCATTACCAGAAATCAATCACCACTTCTTCACATTACCCAAACCCAACTCCTTCATACCCACCCGACCCGACGACAAAATCAACATTCAGAGCCTCTCTTCGGCCAATTTCGACTGGGCAACTCTCGCCGGACCCACCACCACCTTGCCGGAATTAGTTCCAGGAAACCAATCTCCGGCGAAAATTATGAATACCCACAACAATACCTATAATGACGTGTGTGTCCCTTCCTTTGGGAGCTCTGTAGATGAAGAGGTTCAGAGCGGACGCGGAACTCAGCGAGTTGAGAACTCGGGGTTATTTCAGCAGAGCTCGAATGGGTTCGCTCAGGATTTTGCTAACTCGGTCGACCCGTCTGGAATTCGGTACCCGTTTCAGCCTGGACTGTTTGGGTTTCGGCAGTGAAAGAATGGAGGGCATTTGTGTAGATTTATGGAATTCTTTGGGCTAACATTTTGGCTTTGGAGAGGTGGGTGTGGAGAGGAATTTAGTGGATGCTTTTAAAAAGATTGGGCTGTAGCCTGTATTTCATTATGAATTTGAAAAGAAAAATAAAAAAGTTGAGATAAATGTGAATGAAATGTAAATTAATTTTTTTTCTTTTCAAATTTATGATCCAAATATAACGTTATGAAAAGGGTGTTAGAGATTTGTTACGGGTTGAAGTTTAATTCATTTTGTACTAAGTAGGGTACATATTAAGTTATAATTAAGAGTAAATTTATCTCGATGGAAATAAAATAGTTGGTGATATTTAATTTAATTTGAGTTGAAATTGTTGTCTTTTTAGATGAATTTATTGATAATTTGATGAAATTGAGATGCAATGAACATTGTCTGATAAAGTCTTTTTAGATGAATTTATTAATAATTTGATAAAATTGAGATGCAATGAACATTGTGTGATAAAAGTGAACTGAGATTATCGATTGTTGATGAATTTATATGAAATTTTTGCATAAAATTCTTTATTTAAAACAAATAATTTTTTTTGAAAAATGTAAGTGCAAAAAAAATTACTAATAATTTTTATTTAAATTCGTTTTAAATACAAAATAGATCTCAATTAGAAATTTCAATAAATTTACTCTTGCCAAATGTTGTAAATGTTCCCTATTCCTCACTTTCAATCCTTAATAATAAACATGTAACATCTGAAGAAGAAGAAAGGAAAAAATAAAAAAATAGGGAGGGGGGGGGGGGGGGGGGGGAAATTGCTGTAGCTGAGTAGTTTTTCACCTGTATAGTCAAACTCTTCATCAAAATTACTAGAAGCAATGGCCATCCAAGAAGCACTTTTGTAGCTAAGAATTGTGGTTACATTGATGTGATTATCCATAGCAATGTGAAAGAGGTGTATCAAAGCTTAAATCGTATAGGCAACATTTTAATTTACAAAAGTAATTCAAGATTTTTGGGTTATGGTTAAATCCTTTGGGTTTTGTGGCTGTCAGTATCAATGTCTTGATGAAGTGGCTCATCTTATGCTATATGTTGATTGATGATGCTATACATTTCATCTTTGATATCAATTCTAATTGCAATTCCTTTAGCCAAGGCATTTGATGTAGTAGTTGTGTAACACTTTTTACAGTATGAGATTTATAATTCAACTCTTATAAATAGGAGTCGATACTCGTTGTGGTGATATTTATTTCTCTCCTATTATAGGGGTTTGTGGTGGCGTTTATTTCTTCACCATTATGGAAATTATTGGGCTTGGACTTAAACTTAGTAAATGATTCTTAGGTAGGATTTATTAACTTTGCAACTATTGGGAGTTAGTAGTACATTTGATATTGTAATATTTTTCATATTTATAATTACTCTGCCATCAATTGACAATTTTTTTTTTCTATTACTAATAAAAATTCTTTCCCTTGAAAAATAATTAAATAAATAACTAAAAAGAAAAAATATGTGTGCCATATGCACCTTAATTTTTGTAATATTTGATTATAACCTATTATGGTGTTAATTATAATCTGGTTATGACTATTGTGATGTTAGTTATAACTGATTATGGTGTTAATTATAATATTATTTTAGTTATAATTCAAAAGATTTTTAATTGTATCTTATGTGATGTTTGGTTAGAACTTAATTATTTTTATTTTTATTTTGTCGTTTTAACTAAATGATTTTTTATTTTTATTTTTATGAGAAAACACAAGGCTTAATACATTGCGCACTCGATAATAAGTTATCTAATAAAGTATATTAGAGTTCAAAATAGATCTCAAAAAGGATAAAGAAAACCTCAATACAAAGAGGATATGAGTCTATACATAGGAGAAAAACAAACATCCACCTAACGAGAAGGAAACCTCCATGAAAAAAGAAAATCTCAACATAAAAAAATATTATTACAATAAAAAAGCAAAACGATCACCAACAAATAAAAGATATCAATTAATTTATGATATTTATGATAAATAATACCGCAAATGACAGGAAAAAGCGGAAAACATTATCCTTACTAAAATGAACTGAACAAATTCCAAGAGGAAATTATAAAAAATACTAATTTATGTAACACCCAAAAAAAAAAAAAAAAACAAAAAAGAATTGATGTCAAATTCTTAAATTTGGGAAGAATAGAAGTCGGATACCGAATAATATTCTTCTTGCAAGTCAAAGGGTCTGCGGTTCAGGGGGTGTTTGGTGGGAGTTATAGAAGTAATTTATAATCTATTTTAATAAGAGAGTTTCTATTGAATTATTTGATACAGTTTTTACTTATAATTTATTAGGTAAAAATAATTTAAATAAATTAAAAAAAATTAATTTTTCAAAAATTAAATAAAAAATACTTTTAACTTTTATTTTTTAATTATTAATTTTTAACTTAAAATAATTAATACCAAACACACCTTACAAAGATGTGCATTGACTGACTTTGATTATTTTGTTTATCTATTTTGCACGTGACGAAAACTTAGGCACAGCCGTCATTTCCTCAGCGTAATGCGTGCGTGGTGTTCATTCCGTGCTCAACGGTTACGCTTCACAAAAGTAGTCAACTGTTTGAAAATTATCCGAATTTGGAAAGTTTGAATATTAGTGGTTTTTTTTTTTTTTTTTTTTTTTTTTTTTTTTTTTTTTAAACGAGGCTTGAACACTAGTTAAAAAATTACTAAAAAGTTCAAAGGTGAAAGAATTATATAAAAAAATTAATTTTTTTTATTTATTTTTTACAAGATTTTTTTTATAAAAAATTAAAAAATTATTCAAAACATATTAATTTTTTTAATTCATATTTTAATTTAAAAATTTAAAAATTATTAAAATAATATATTTTCAAAACAACACTAAATATAACAAAAAAAAATTGTACCTAGCCTTGGTAAACTTGAAACTTGTCATAAATCATTTTCATTATATTAACAAATAATTTACTATAATAAATTAAGATTTTAAAAATAAAAATATAACGAAATATTTTAATAGCTAAAACTATGAATTTAGACATTTAGTAATGAATTATAATTCTTTTGACCAAAATTTGTTAGTTTTTTTCTTTTTCAAGAAATTATTTTGTTTCTAAAATTACATTTATTAATGGTATTTTTTAAATTTTGTCATTAAATTTTTTTTTTTGACTTTTTGGCATGAACTTTTCGTGACAATTGAAAATTGGGCTTTTTAATATTTTTTGTAATAAATTTTTTACTTTTGAGGATGAAAATGTTTGATTCTTACATATGTTGTAGTGATTTTAAAACACTCATTAATTAAATTAGAAAATTAAAATAACAATAATGAATATTATTGTTATAATCATATTTAAGTACCACATTTGGATACCATCTCACATGGTGCCTTCAAAATATTATCGTTTTTTAAGATAAAATGCAATGCGGATTAAATGATGCCATTATTGTAATATGTGTCATGTCAGATAATATTTAATTATAGCAAGACTTTGTTAGCACAAATGAAGAGATCCTAATTTTTTTTAAACTGTTAATCTCTAGTATTTTATTTTTAGGTTTTTAGTTTAGGATTCCTAATATTAAAAGATTTTATAAGATAAAATGCATACAATATTTTCATAATAGTTAGGATTCCTTAACATTTTTACAGAGAAATTTCAAAAATTTTACAAAGAAATTTGAAATTTCTTTGTAAAGAGTTGAATTTTTTTTAATAATATTATTGAAAGACCTTAACTAATAAGAAAAAATATATTGGACCTCTCCTACTACCAAAGTTGAATAGAGATATTTCACTAATTTGTTTTTTTTTTTTGCCTTTTCAAATCCTACTTATCTAAAAGGTTCTTAAAAAAAAATTTTTTTTAAAAAATCCCTAAAAATTAAAAAAATGAAGTCAAGAAAGACAACTTTTGTTACCACCATCCTTATACTAATCAACTTTACTGTTAGAATTCAAATTCTTTATAGTCTATTTGACTTTTAATCTTAAAATGGAAAACAGCTTTTGTTTTTTGTGAAAAAGAAAGATGAAAATCAGCACGTTTTGTAGGTTGATCATCCACGCAAGGTTGTATGCTTTTTTCTCGTAGTTATCCATTTGTTGGATTCAAAAATTTCCTCTTTATAGTCTCTCCCCAATTTAAATTCAATCCAATTTATCTATTTATCAATAAATAACAAAATTTAAAAAATTAATTTTAAATTTGAATTTTGACAATGAGATAATACTAAGAGGATGAGACATAGAATTGGAGTACAAATGGAAGCAAAGTATCCCAAGTTTGTTTTTGTTTTGTTTTGTTTTGTTTTGACGAGATCTATAGGTAGCTAAGTTCAATTGCATCATTAAACTATACTTCATCCTTTTTTAAGTACGAAAAGATCACCATGCATATCTCATATT
Source organism: Camellia sinensis (assembly GCF_055761805.1). Classification (NCBI taxonomy): domain Eukaryota; kingdom Viridiplantae; phylum Streptophyta; class Magnoliopsida; order Ericales; family Theaceae; genus Camellia; species Camellia sinensis. The sequence goes on from NC_138967.1 coordinate 176,658,241, forward strand.
TAAAAGGGCAAGGGATGGGATGTCATGGCTCGAATCCATGATTTTGCAGCATGCTCGTAGAACAAAATTTAATTCATTGATTTCATTTTTTGTTTATTTTTTCATTTTTTTAATTGAAACGATTTTAAATAAAGGGTTTTGCTAACCAAGAATATAATACCAAAATATTTATAACTACAGTACACTTTTTATATATCCCAAAATAATTTTACATAATTATATATATATATATATATATATTTTGTACATCTACCAATATTAACAACATAGATCAACATTTTCCTAAAATAAAAAAAACACTCAAGTAGCGTTTGGTAATGTTTACGTTTTTTGTTTATTTTTAGAAAAACATAAACTACAAAAGCGTTTGGATTGAACAAAATGCAAAATGTTTGAAATTTTTTAAAAACATAAACTAAAAAATATGTTTGTTCAAGCCTAAAATATTTATATTTATTTTTTATTATTTATGACGATGGGATCATACACATTATAATTGAAAAAATCTAATTAAAAAAATTAATTGAAAAAAAAACTAGTTGGAAAAAAAATAATTAAAAAAAATTAATTTTAAAAAAATTAATTGAAAAAAAAAATATTTAAAAAAAAAAAATTTGATACTCAAATTTTTAAATTTCTATTTAAAAACTAACGTAGACTTATTTTTTGAGTTTACATTTTTTTTCTCAAATTTAAAAATTAAGACAACCATTTATAAACTAAAAAAAATTATCAAATAAATTTTTATAATAGTTTTAAAATTTTTATAAATATAAAAAAATGAAATGATTAGTAAACAACCCTTAACTAAAGAGTCCTAGACGGCCCTTCCAAACACAAAAGAAAAAAAACAAGCCCAAAATTCATGATAAACAAACTTTCAAAAGGCCCACGATTCCAATTTTGCCATCATAAACTGGGCTTCGCATAGTATGGCGGGCTGGAGCTTTGAAGTTGAGGTCCATCTGCAACTTTGTAAGTATTTATTCACCAACCCTCTTTCATGGCTTATTCAAACATTGGAAAAGTTAGGGCCAATATTGGGCTTAGATATTATAGAATTAGAGAAATTGTTACTGCCACGGGATACTCCTGGAGCCCCACAACCACACAAATGGCCATAGCCGTTGGTAGACCCAACACTACCAAATAGCGGTAGGTCTCACCAACGGCTATAACTATCTCTAATTGGAAAAACACTTAAAATATCATGTGACCTTATTTTGTAAGTACCAAATATATATCAGTATTAATTTGAAACATGTATATTCGGCTACTAGGATGAAATAGTGTACACAAATTATTATTGTCAATTTTCTTGAGCATTCTAAGTTGGTTGCAAAAAAGATTTACATTCAAAAATTAAAGTCTGCTATATATCACCTGTAGTATTTTCTCAGACTGTTTCACCTCTTATGTAGCTCCTTACGTGGCATAGTAGGGTCAAATTTTTTTTTTTTTTGGGTTAGATAGTGTGGGAGTCCGAAATGGGTTTTTCCCATATCGGTCTGAGAGGCATTCACAACGCACTTTATATATTAACTAACTCCTCCTAACTAGCATGAGACCTTTTCTAGAGAAAAGTAAAATTGTGAGGCTCTGACCAAAGGAGACAATATTGTGCTATTCGAGTTGAGTTGGCTACTTCATTTGGTGCTGTCTATGGAAACTCCCTCTGATGTGAGTCCCTTGGCGTTCGGAGCTAGTCAACTGAGGACTTATGTGAGAGCTCGAAATGGTTTTGTCTTACATCGGTCTGAAAGGTATCCACAACCCACATTATAAGTTGACTAACTCTTCCTGGGGACTTATGTGGGAGGCCAAAAAAGGTTTGTCCTACATCGGTTTGAAAGTCATCCACAACCTGTTTTACAAGTTGACTAATTCCTCCTAGCTAGCATGAGGGGCCTTTTTTAAATAAAAGAAAAACCGTGAGGCTCTGGCCAAACCAAACAATATTGTGCTAGTCAGGTTGGGTTGGCTACTTCAGATATGAATCTAATGGTTCCCAAATACATGAATAGAATTTGCTTTTATGGATCATATATTTTGCTAGATACATATATATGTACAAATGACATTTATTACGTGGATTCATAAATAAGGTGAAAAAATTGTAAAATTCATCACGAGATTTTCCTGATACTCTTGAAAATATAACACAATTACAGAGTTTATTAGGTATTTTAAATTATAGACGAAATTTTATAAAAAAATCTTTCAAAAATAGAAATTCATTGGTTAACTAAATTAAGAAAAAATGTTATTTTTGAATGGACAGCAGAAGATACTACTTTAATTAAACAAATTAAAGAAAATGTTAAAACTCTACCGGATGTTTTATCTTCTTAAAACAAGTGATAAATTAATTTTAAAAACAGATGCCTCAGAAGCATACTGGGGATGTGTTCTTAAAGCAATACCAAGTAACTTATGGCATGCTAAAGAGATACCTTTATCAGAAAATGGGATTAGACAAAAAAAAAAAAAAATCCAATACCCATAAAATTACAAAAAGAAGAAAGAATTTATGGATATAATTTTGGAACATTTTAACCAAATAAACAGAAATATATTATTTTTGAAAAAGAATTACTTGCAATAAAACCGCCAATAAAAAGTTTTCATATTTATTTAGCCTTAGAAATTTTATTGTACGCGTTGATAATAAAGCAGTAAGAGATTTCTTGATCAATAAAAAACCTATTGAGCAAGGAAGAAGATTAGTTTGGTACAACAAAATTTATGAATATACTTTTGAGGTAGAACATCTTAAAGGTAATAACAATTTTCTTGCAGATTTCTTAGTAGAAATTGTTTCAAAAAATTAAATTACTAAACAAGTAATTTTAATTTTTGCAGAAGACCTCTAGACCAAGAGGAAAAAATGGACAAGGGTAAACAACTCGTTTAAAGAGATTGGGTGACAATTGCTAAAAAAGCAATTCCCAGACAAGAAAAAGTTTATGTTGTGTTTGCAGGAAGATAACCTAGAATTTACACAGAATGGAATGATTGCAAAACGCAAGTTTGGGGATTTTCAAGAGCAAGTTATAAATCATATAATAGCATGACCAAAGCTAAAAAAGTTTTTTACAGTGCACTAGCTATGCCTGTTTATCAAAAGAATTTTTGTCAAATGAGAACTAACCTAGTTCCAACTAATATTCATGCATCTAAACTAGATGAATCTGAAATAAAAGACTTGTTTAACCCTGGTATATCCAGAGAAATTTATACCGAACTCAATGAAGTTTGAAAAATTCACATTGTAGACAACAAAGTGAAATTTTGAAAACACATGAGAGTTCTGGCCTAAAAAATGAAAGGAGCTTTCTACTATTTTTATTATGGAATTATGATGGAGTTATGGAGTTAGAGATGAAGTAGGAAACAAAAGGGTGGAGAGAATTTACATACATTCATTTGTTGGCTTAAAGGCCAAATTATAGATTACATGTTGTATATACAAACAAAAACCACAAGTCATCCTAACATTATTACCTATATACTTTGTCGACAATTACCATAGTAATACGGCCAAAACTTTGCAAGTTTCTACAAAGTCTACAAGCCTATAAATAGGCTTTTACCAAGTTTCCACACAAAATTACAAAGACAATAAATGAAAACTTACAATTATTTGCTATGTTCTACAGTTTCTACAATAATATACACTGTCTACCCTGCTCGGTGTTCAAAGGGATAGATTGAAACAGATAAGATTTGGCTGATCTTTTCTGTCTTGTAGCGTCGACTGAAAGGATTTGTCTGACCACTTTCTGCCTAATAATGCAAGTTACTCTACGTGTCCTAGATAAGGTTGGAGTCGATCAGGAGATAGTTGCATGTGATAGTGGGGTCCACTATGCTTCCATCATATTGACGAGATTGTGATATTCTTCATCAGTCTCTGATGGAGGGGAATCAAGAACCTGGCTGTATTGCTCATTCCGAAAATGTTCTACATCATCCGCGGTCATGGCTAGTTCCAACGGAAGATCCAAATTATTTCTCTTTTTGAGATTTAATAACATATCAAGAGCCTCATTAATTTGTGTAGGAGACCTTTGATATGCTATGGAAAAATGGGTTACAAATAGTATTCTACCATCTGTGACCATGAATGGCAATTTTGCTGAGCCATAAATATTGGACGCTGCCTGTGAAACAGATATTAGACTGTCTATCCAATATTCTATCAAAGAAAGTTTTTGAATATTTTCAAATCGCTCTCTCCAGTGATCTTCATCCAAATAATCATCTTCAAATTCAAAATCTTTAGTTTCTTTAAGATACCAAATCTGGTATGGTTAAAATAAATGTTCTCATTCTCACCAACCAATAGTGCTGGAGATCCAGAAATTAAAATATTTACTCCATCAGAAGCCTTTTACTACCCATGAGAGCATAGCTTTTATGATTATTGGATATTCTATCCATTAGATTGGATCTAAAATTTGGAAAATAACTTGATTAGTTATTTCCCAATCTATGCTTCAAAAAACCACATGCCATGGTTTGCCATGATGGTTATTTTGGGAATTCCATCTTTAAAATTTAATTTATCATAAGATCGCTTTAAGATTTGTCCCATCTTATCACGATGATCCTCAACTTAATTTTTTATTAACATAAAAATTCTTTGGCTTTTCAAAAAGACAAATTCTTTTTATTTGTTCAAAAATTAGATTAGAAAACTCATCTGATATGAGATCTGATAACTGAAGAAAATTGTTTATTTTTTCAAAATGAAAATCTTCATTCCAGTTCATTTGTTTAAGGATATTGAAATAAAGATATTGCAAATCTTTTAATTTAGCTATTTGCTCAGCCGAAGCTACAAATTTCTCCGGCCCCAGCCCAGATCCCCGGCGGGGAACCCCTCACACCCTCTGGCCCCGCCCCCAACAGGGATCAGGTTTCCTCATCCCCAGAAAATCCTCGTAACTCTCTCTCTCTCTGTTTAGCTTTCTCTTTCAATAACAAATCATCATCAACAACAACATCATCGATCATCAACATCATTTTCATCAACAAAAACATCATCAACGGTAACATCATCAAAAAAAAAAAAAAATAGAGACAGATCTGGCGGGAGGGAGGAAATTGATGGTGGCGGTGGCGGGATCTGCTTAGATCTACCGTGGCAGAGGGAAGAGGAGGTGAAAGGTGACGGAGTATGAAGGTTTGACGGTGGCCTGGCAGAGGAGGAGCCGACGGAGGACGAGGCCGCAAGAGGCGACGGAGGAGGAGAAGGAAGAGGTGATGGAGGAGGAGGCGGCAGTGGCCTGGAAGAGAAGGAGGTGGTGGTGGCCTGGAGGAGCCGACTACGTCTATGGAGAGAAGAGAGAGTGTGAGAAAAGAGAAAAGAGAAGAGAGAGAGAGAGAGAGAGAGAAAGAGAGAGTATGTAAGAGAGAGACAGATCAGAGAAAGGAGCGGTTGTTCCTTAGTCAACCAAACCCTAAATATATATATATATATATATATCACCGGGGATGAAATATGTATCACCGTCCCCAGCCCGAATGTCACCGGAGATTTATTTTTAAATACCATCCCCGGCCCGTCGGGCCACTCTTATTGCAGACGGGGGGTCGGGTCCCCGTCGGGCCAGGTTCAAATTGCCATTCCTAGAAATAACCTCAAATCGTCAACATTTACCTTGTTTGAATCTCTAAGTCTCATTTTTGGACCTTTTGCCATCCTGAGCTGAGTTTGAACCAAAAAAATAAGGGAGGGCATGAATGCCCAGTCGTGCCTCAGTGAAGGCCGGTCGTGGCTATAAATGGCCGGCTGGGCCTTGGTGGCGAGAAACACTGTGCTGGGCGGGAGCCTGCCAACTGTCTTTTTTTGAAGATATTTGAGAGCTCCGCCTTCTTCTTTCTTCCATGGCAAGCAACCTTTGAGTTAAACTACCTCCCTTGTGTCATCTCCATACACCATACACAACCTTGTCTCACCATCTTAGAGCCATGGTTGATCTTTGAGAAGCCTAATTCAAGCTTGAGGGTGTGTTGATACTTAGTTTGGATCACAAGCAAGAGCTAACTGCTTTGAGAGGTATAAGCTTATTCTTCCCTCTTGCTTTCAACTCTTCCATTTGCTATCTAGTTCTTATCATTTTGTATTGTTTTGATCCTATTTTAAGTGTTTAAGGTTTGGGTTTGAAGAGCTATCAAAAGAGTAGAGAGAGTTTGCTCTTTTTACATCTTTACCTATAGCTCAAACCCTTACTTTTCCACTCTTTTCTTTTGAAATACACTGATTCTTAGAGTTAAAAAAGGGATAAAATCATGCTTTGAGGTTTTAAAAGTAAAGGGGTTAGCCACCCCTCCTTGTTCTTGCTTACTAGCCTTGATTCTTTTCTTTGTTGTTTAGCTTTTTAGGCTTTTTTCATGCATTTTTAGCCACTATTTTTCATCTGTTTGCGGTTGTTCTAAGTTATTTAAATAATTCATGCTTTGTTTAGTTTAGTTGTTGTCTCATGAATTGGCATATATAACTTGTTGCATGTTGTTCCAAGCTTTCCTTCACTTACTTTTCATGTTAAGAGTCTCACTCTAACAAATCATCTAATCATTTATCTCTTTCATTCTTAAGAATGATTTCAACCGATTGAGGTTGCTCAAAACATGTAACAGAGACTTCTACTTAATGGCTTAATCTTTTCGGAGATTCATTGTCAAACGGTATAGTCCCTCTCTTATGTTTTAGAAGAATCTTTCATTTGATGTTACTTCTTGTTTAGTGGACTTTAACATCACCATGGACAAATGGACTCATGAATGACAATGACTAAACAAATTGGTTTAAAATTGGATCAACGCACATAAAGAAAATGGCTTAAATTGTTTAGATTTGGTCGAACGTAATGCCAAGTTTATCGAGTCAATGAGTAATCATGCGCTAATTCTTGGCGTTTTGATGATTCTTGAAGCGTCTCTACCACCCTCTTTGAGTTCATTCCATGATAAGAGGGAGGGGTGGTCATATTCATTGCATTTCATTGATTTTTGTCTAAAATTATATCCGAGATCATCAAGCAATCAATTTGCTAATTGATGGCTTTGAAATCAATTTCAACCTTCTCTCGAGGCTTTCCCATGATAGAGAAGGATGAAAGGGACAAACAGAGCTTGAACAACTCTATCTGCACTTGTTTCACTTCAGAACACAAAACAGAGAGTTGCACAAAATTGAGGCACGGCCGGGCTTCATTAAGGGCCGGCCGACCCTCAAAGTTTGTTCAGCAGTGTATTTTTGCAGAAAATAGAGAGAAGTGGCTAAGGTAAAACAGGGCAAGCTTGGGGCAGACAAAACTGTTGTTGAGCACCATACATGTGCATGCATGCAATTCTTGCTCATCCTCACTTCTATTATGATTATTGCAATTAATTAATTTAATATTGCTTATTGTAATTTATCTCATCATTAACGTGTTGTAATTATTATTGTCCTTTTATAATTGTTGTAATTAATTAGTCTAGGGAGTTAGTTTATTTATCTTGGGTAACAATCTTGGTTATTCGTTGTAATAGCATAGATTAGCTAGTTAATTAGCTTAGCCTATTCTACTCATTCGCTTCGACTTCGTAATAATTAGTCTAATTCGGATTTTCGGACATTGATTCGCACCCTTCTGCGTGAGGGATCAAATGTTGTAATGATGTGTATGTCTTTCAAACCCACATCTTTCTCCCTTTTATTTATTTGCTTATGATGGGTAGTATAGAACATTAATTTTCAAATTAGCATCTTTATGTTTTGCATCCATTTGTCTTGCATGCATATAAGGTTTGGCTCATCATGCTAACCCGATATCAAATAGTCTAAATTCATTTCTTGAATATGTGCTCTATTGCATGTCTTGAATGAAATCATATGTCACGCTCATAGCTGACCCTATAAAATACATAATGTGTGTGTTGCATTAGCCATAATCGAATAAGTTAGGAACATGCATCTTTCGCTAACTCGTTTACCTTTTTGGCTTGGAGTACTAGGTCACTACTACAAAAACAGATAAAGATCACACTTTTTTTGTGTGATGTTTGTTATTTACTCACACCTTTTAAGTTTTATTAAAGTGTGATCTTTGAGAGTGTGATTAAAAGGGGTCATTTTTAATCACAAATTTTAAGTGTGATTAATAACATTTAGATCACACCTTTTAAGTGTGATTAAAAACATTTAGATCACACATTTTAAGTGTGATTAATAATATTTAGATCACATCTTTTAAGTGTGATTAAAAACATTTAGATCACATCTTTTAAGTGTGATTAAAAACTAATAAAACCTGTGATAATAAACTTTAGATCACATCTTTTAAGTGTGATTAATAACATTTAAAACCTGTGATAATAAACTTTAGATCACATCTTTTAAGTGTGATTAATAACATTTATATCACATCTTTTAAGTGTGATTAAAAACATTTAGATCACATCTTTTAAGTATGATTAAAAACTAATAAAACATGTGATAATAAACTTTAGATCACATCTTTTAAGTGTGATTAATAACATTTACATCACATCTTTTAAGTGTGATTAATTACTAAAAAGATTCGACATATTTGAAGAATAATCAATATTATTTTTGTACGCACATTTCAAAAATGTAATACACACTATATACTATACTTTGAATCACAACCACATGTTCAATGGAATAACGTCATATAACCACATATTCAATAGAATAACGTTATATATTTCATAAATGAAAATTCAATATGTTCAAAAGTATATACAAAGGAATTAAATAAAAAATTTTAAACTGTGCTTACTTATATTAAAAAATAAAAAAAAAAACTTGAAAAACTAAGTCCATGAATTCTTTGACCATATTTTGCATCTCTCCAAGAAATTTTTAACCTGAAAAATAAAAATACAAATTAATTCAGAAACCACTAGAATCATATGAATAAACTAACTATTTGTAGAGATTGTTTTAGTTTTACAAAAGATAAAGTCCCACTAATCACACCCCTTCAAATGTCTTAACATTAAATACCTCTACCATGACATGAAGCATGTAAAAACAAAATGTCACTTTACCCATAGAAATTGCAAGTTCAACATAAATTTTACTATAACCAACAACTTAATTTAAGAGGCTCTATCCATCTCAAATATTTAATGTTCTACAAAAGAAATACAATTGAATGTTGATTGTGCAAATACTTTGAGTACATTTCAAATATCTGTGGTGTGTTGAATGTCCGTGTCCCATATAAAAACACTTAACAATTAGGCAACCCTAGCCTGCAGCCCTTCATAAATATGCCAAAATTTTGAAAATGCATTCTTTCATTAAAATTTATCATTCAATGAACATGAGTTACCTATACTGGTAAGAAGAATAAAAAGCAGTACAAGGTTCAGGTTTTTTTTCCTGGAACAGCACTAAATTCCCCTGTTACAAACAAATATCACCATTAGCCAATCAAATCGACAAATCGAAAACTGAGAACAACACAGACCAAATAAGGGTATAGTTTCAAAATTAAAACAAGTTATTTTGATAAACCAAAGTCATCAATGAGTCTCTTTTTAGGCTTTAGAACAAATAATTGGAGTGCTATAAATTTTCAAACTGTCTTCTACACTCAAGAAAATGGGAAAAAATATAAAAATAAAAATCATTAAACAACACACAATAAAATCATCAAAACTAAAGAGCTTGAACTGCTAATCTATAAGAAAGTTACGATTTTCATGCATTTGAATCACATTTTGTGTAGATCAAGCATTCATGAGCAATAAAGATTCTATAAAAATGAAGAAATTACAGAGACGAAGCATCTCTATTGACATATCAAAAAAGCTCCATGAAATTTTTATATATTCAATAATCGCAATATTTACTTCAAAAACAAAAACAAAAACAAAAGGAAATGAAAAAAATAAAAATAAAAATAAAAATAAAAATAAAGCATTTGAAAGCAAACAATCAAACATATGCAACCTGTATAGCTAATATCTCGAAGTTAAAAAGGAAAAATGAAACTGGGTACTTTCAATATATATATACAGTGATGAAGAAAAAGATTGGAAGTTGTGTGGTGAGACTAAAGTCGAACAGAGCACTACAGTCATCAGTTGCTCTAATAATTTTAACAGAAAATTGAACAACCCAAACACATAAAACTGCCAATAGTTCAACCCAAAAAAGCAAAATAACATCAGCTCTACTTGTTGTCCTCAAGAAATAGCTAATTCTCACCTCTTGAACTACCCGAAAAGCTTCCTAGTATGAAACACTAACACCAACAATCTCCTAATCTCAATTAACAAATCATATCAATTCAATCAGACATGCTGTCAAGAGTGAAAGTATGTTCCATTTCGTAAAGAGTAAAACTATGCTCCTGAGTCTTGACAATGCTTAAAAAAATGACAGCATAAGACAATGCTCCTGAGTCTTGACATACTTAAAAAAATGACAGCATATAATCATGCACTCTACATAGCAAACCGCAATAACAAACATTGAATTGTAAACCAACACAATATTTTACAAAAGGAGCAAGTTTTTGCAACAGAAGGTATATAACTCCTCTGTGAAATAACATAATTCAGCACAGGGATTCTACTTTGATACTTAATAATCATTGTCCATTTGACTGCTAATTAGATATTAAAAGAAATACATATGAATAAATACACCTTGCATCTTGGATTGAGTCTAACATTTGATAAGCATCTAACTAGACTAAGTTTGATGTTGTCAATACTTTAGAGGTGCTAAAATTTTGTTCTAAATTAAATATGCCCACTTAAAAGTCATAAAACTTTATAACATAAAAATAAATAAGTAGTAAGCAGTAAAAGACCTGAGTGGCAGGTTCTTGACTCATACCTCTGCAGTCGTCCCAACGGTTGCAAACCTCATCCTCCCATTATCAGGATCCCTATGAACCTGAACAAAATTTTACAAATAATGCTACTTTGAGATAAAAGGCTAGTGAAACAAATCCTAGGCACAGAGAAAATAACTATGAGCTGTCAATGACTTCACAAACCACGCCGATGGTATAAGGAGTATCAACTTGGCACAAAGCTCTTTCAATAGCAGCTATAAAGTTAGGTTGTATAGCTCTTAGAGGAAGGGTAGCCTCTGGAAACAGAATAACTCCTGGAAAAAAAATTATAATATATATATATATATACATATTAACAAAAATAAAGAAAAGGAATTAAAGTAATGAAGATAAGATTGAGACAAAAGAAGCCACTTAAATTGTTCCTAAGCCATGCGCATATGACACTAGGTCAATAAGCTACACCAAGACCTGTAAATCACTGTCCCTCAGCTCTATGGTATTTCATGCTACTTGGTTAAGCTAAATCTTGAATTCATGAACTCGTAGGGCCATACATGAGTCACAAACCTCTGGCTCTTTCAAATGATTAGATGCAGAGCTATGGCTCTTTCAAATGTCAAAAGATCAAATAATGATGAGTGGTTCCTTAATTCTTGGAGGCTTCCAAGAAGTATCCTCACATATTGAGGTGTTTCTGTGTTGTGTGGGTTGAGTGGCTGTGAGTGTATATTGAGTGGTTCATTGTTCAGGGTTGTGAGTTCTCTAAACTAAGGATCGAGTGATGAGAGTTCATATGGAGTGTTTTATTTCTATTAATGTCTGTTCTTTTGTAGGATTTGTTGGATGTGAAGAATTTAGGTTCACTAAAAATGTGGGTTGAGTGTTATGAGACCATATATATGTGGGTTTTTACTAACACTTTTGTCTATATTAAGTGGAATCTGTTTTGCAGGTGCAAGGAGATACAGAGCATGAGTATTGTGAGGTTACTAAATGTGGGTTGAGTGGTGTGAGTAAAAAATTGTGTGGAGCCTTCCCATTTACCTGTTTATTGATGAGTGAGCTCAACTAATTCCTCTCTAATCAGTTATATTATATCAAAGATAAGAGACCACTATCATGCCATCAACTAATTCCTCTCTAATCTTGTTCCTTCTTCCTATTTATTTTGTTAAATACGTACTTGTGCATTTCTCTCAGATGCAAGGACATACAAATGATTTCAAATAAAAGTAAGGAATTGATATTAATGGAGAGTACTCACCTCCGAATTTCAGCAAGATCACCAGTGAGCTCATAACTAAGAGAGTAATAGAAGTAGAGTCTCGCAGCCAGAACATCAATGGTTTGCCTATTTAAGTTTTTCAAACGGGTAATACTTGCTGAGGAACAACTTTAGCCTGGAGAGCAGCAGCAATAAGCAATAATGTGATTTAACAAACATTATCAATCGAGTAAAGAATAACACAACACTTGACGTGAGCATAATTTGCCAGCTTTTCCAATATTCTTACAATCTACCAGCATTAACAAGACCACTCTTTGTAGAACCGTAGAAAGGAATACAGCCGACAACCAATATATATAAGCTTCTGGTGCCTTGAGCTGAATTTGCCATATCTAATTGTTTTTTTTTTTTTTTGATGAATAAGTCATAAATTAAACAACAAAAAAAACTACAAGGGGTATACCCCAAGAGCTAACCAACTATACAGGGACACAGCAACCAACAAAAAAAAAAAAAAAAAAAAAAAGAAGAACACACTAGAAAAAGAACCATCATGTTCAAACAACACATAAGCAAGAAGCAAATGAGGGGCAAGAACAAGGCAAACAAAAACCCTTAGAACAACATAACCTAGGCACAACTTAACCACTAAAAAGATCCAAAATAACAAAAACCAGAACAAAACCCAAAAAAGGCAACAGCAAAGAACACAGCAACACCAGCAGGAACCAGCAACCAGGCAACACCAAAGGTAACAGAAAAGAACCAGCATACAAACAGCCAACTCTTCAACACAGTGACATATACAACCAGCAGCAAAAACAAGAGCTTCAACAATCAACAATTGGGACAAGATCCATCAAAATGGATTACTTGCTCCAGGTCATCATTCTGTTAAATGATCCTAAGAGAGCCAAGCAATCAACATATTAATAGGACAATTCAACAATAGATAACTGCAAGACTCACATAAAACTGGCTAATATCAATCAACCCACAGACAACACTCAACTCACACCAAGCAGTCAACTACTGAAAGAGAAAAAACTATACAACAACATACGCCTCAATCACTCAACCTTCAAATAAAAAATTCCCCTAAAATAGACCAGCTGAAAACCTGCAAATAAACAGTAGAAAGTCAAGTCTAGGTTCTCACCAAACTCAACCCATAGAATCACAATAAACCCTCCTCGCTCACAGTCCTAGTATGGGAACAGTTAGCATCTGTCAAATTACATTTTCTATGTTTCATCAACTAGGCATATTCCATACAAGAATTGAGCCCTAATGGCAAGGATCTATTACTGCATCAATACCATAACTTGTCCAAACCAGATTACTTACTGAGATCAATTTTTTTACTACTCAATCCAATTTGCTTATCATCATCCCCTTCCAGTTCAGTCTTCTAATCATCATAACCAAAATTTCTAACCCACTAAGTCAAACTCATCATCTATTAAGGCTATTTTGGGAAGTTGCAATTTTAGCCACAAAAAAAAAAAAGAAGAGCTTTTCGTAAATACCCAAAAACTACTAAGAGAGTCAATTCCCAAAACAACCATAAATCCTTATTCAAAACTCTTAATTCATATCTGTAACAAAACCAACTTGACCCAATTGCTTAATCGGGCACCCCCCTCCCCCCCCCCCCCGAAGATCATGAAAGTAGAGAGATGGCACTCACAATTTCTCACGGAGCTGTGGGGTGTCCTTGGGGGTTCCAAGGGTATTGACAAGCCTATAAAATATTTATTTTTTATTATTTGAAGAAGAAACAAGACATCACATCATTTACAGATTCTTTGGCTTTGATGTTGTAACTATTTATCCTTCACTACAATGATCACATATAATGTAACATGCCAAGTGAAACATCTAGTGCAACCACTTCATTCCAGATTACAAGCATAAATTTGGCATTTCTCTGTTTAGTCTGTTTGGAGATATCAAATCAGCATTCGATTAAAAAAAATATAAACCATGCATCCCAGTAAGAATACTGATTAGAATAACTTATAATGTTTTAAGTGCAGCCAATTCACCAATGTAATCTGGGATTGGACCAGTAATTAGGCAATTTACTAAATATGATAAAAGTAATTACAAATGTAAATAAGTCCTCACAACTCGGTTATGTTTTTCAGCTGGGATATGGTAGAAGGAATGGGGCCATCCATGGATGTGCCTTGCATGTGCCTGAAATAGATTATTTAACAATTATTTGAGATGTCCTTAGGTAAAATTAAAAAATTAAGAGAAAGCTTGTTAGAATTCCATAGGCAGGGAAAAGATTGCTAATGCATGGAACTACTAATGATACTCACAGTGTTTTAATTTTTGTCCATTTCCCAATCAGATCAGGTATCTTCCCAGATAGTACACTCCCATCTATCCTACTGCAATTAGTTGAAGAAGTTTTAGATTTACTAAAATTCAAGACTAATAAATGTCAAAATAATTACCACTTACAAATCTGTCAAGTTCTTCAATTTGCTGAATGTGTCTGAAATTGTTCCAGTAAAATTGTTGGCAGAAAGAAAGCTGTAGAAAACTATCCATTATAAATTCCCTTGAAACAACATGAGAACGATAGCACCAGTAGTGGCAATGTTAACATCATTTTGTCGCACTCAACTCAACATACAAAGATACCCAAAAGACAATGTTCAATGCATGTAAGAGATGTTTGACACTGCAATCTCAGACAAAGACTACCATATATATTGGGACAATTATAAACATACATAAAATTCATACAAAAAACTTGATAAGAATGATATGGCAATGCCATTATTATAAATAAATCCATCTTCAATGGTGTTTTGTTTTGAAGTGAAAGGTCTACAATGAGTCACATCATTATATATGAATTTTTTGTTTGTATAGCATTACTCTATATATTGATAGACACAATGATTGAATGTTGGACAAGGCAAGAAATGCATCAACAATAATCACGATGCTTTTAAATTCAAAATAGCCATGCTCTCTTTCAATGTAGCTTAAAAAGATCACAATTTTTTTTATAATAAAAATAAAAAAAAAAAAAAAAAAGCCTTATGGAAACAGTACTGGGAAGTTAAAAAAGCAAGTTCTCATGGCACTTCTCATCCAATATTTCAAGGTCACAGCTGGACAGGATCATGCATACGAAACCCTTCCTGATCACACAGCTATTTTTCAACACATTAATACTCTATCTCCAACCAGAAAAGCATTTTAGATAAGAAGCTTTGGCAATGATAGCACCACCATGTAATTCGGTATATTCAAGTGTATACTTTAGAAGAAAGTATTAAGTTTAAAACAAAAAGAAAGAACTTTCTTACAGCCTTCTCATGCAACTCAAATTTCCAAGGTTTTGATGAAGAGGTCCTCCGAGCTGATTATCTTCCAAGACCCTGTATAAGATAGTTCACGTTAAAATCAAGGTCAGGCTTCATTTATTAGTCCAGTAGACAGAACAGTATCCATGACTTACAGCTCCTCAAGAGTAGTAATGTCTCTGATTTGATTTCCTTTGGAATTGAACCATTAATGCGGTTTCCTAAAAGGGACCTTGCCTTTTGTTTATGATCAAACTCCCTTTTGACAAGTAACAAAGCAATTACCCACTTCTTGAGTGCATAACTTAAATTAGTTAATAACGTTCTATAAAGCTTTATTGGATCTTGACAATTCTATTTTTGAAGAAGTTTCCACAGCCATCTGTGTTTTCTTTTTTGTTTCAAAAATAAAATTAAAAAGAAAAATCTGCACCTGAATCTCAAATGAGAAAGGAAGCCCATTGGCAAAGTTTGAAGAATAGTCTATGGTTGAAGGAGAAGCACGACATTATTGAGCTGGTACTTTCTTGAAGACAGCTCGGTTGTATTGGACTATTTGACAATTTTATACAGGAATACAGGAATTATTATAGAGCTATTTGATTGGGTTTATATGTATATGTGCCATATTGGAAATTATCAGGAACAAGTTTGTCATCTTTTCACATTGGAATTGTTAAGGCAATATTATGCTTCAAATTTTCTTTCTGAGGCGTAAAAGAAAGCAATATAAATGCTTTGCCTTTTTATGTTTTAGCAAATTTCTAAGATGAAAGATGTCCTGTTGTCTTCCATTCTTTAGTTAAAGGATATCATTAGAATAAGGTTAAAAAATTTCAGCAAAACTTGGAAGTTCCAAGCTTCCATTTTGTCTACCTTATACCACTGCCAGTGTAAGCCAAGTGGTTACCTGGTTTGGCCACTTAACCTTGATTTCTGGGGAAAGATGAAAAAATTGTCGGTGTTTGTCAGGTCATACACTAAGGTTCTTAGTATGTGGGTCATGTTTCTGGTTAAAAATTATGAAACAACAGTGTAATTTTTAAATTGTGTGCTCACCAAACTAAATGAAACTGTTGCCTTTTTTTTTCTTCACAAAATTAACATAAACTATCATTACATATAGCACCTTTCATCTGTATACAATGGAATATAGTTCTACATTCTAAATTACTGCAACACTGCTGTCACAACTGTGTTTGTCTTTCAAGATTTCCCTGTGTGCTGTGTTTCACTTTCATTCTATATGATGGTTTGTGCATTTATGATTCCTATTGCCGGAAGATGATTCGTAATAGAACCCAATTTCTTTAGATTCAACAAATTTGTATTTAAAAAAAAATGTGTTCAACCCAAGAACCTAATTTCACATTCAGGTTTTAATTTTTCCAATTCAGATTCAGATATTTTCCCCAACTCGCATTCAAGAAATTTAAAAACAAAAAAATA
This sequence comes from Camellia sinensis, assembly GCF_055761805.1. Classification (NCBI taxonomy): domain Eukaryota; kingdom Viridiplantae; phylum Streptophyta; class Magnoliopsida; order Ericales; family Theaceae; genus Camellia; species Camellia sinensis. The sequence goes on from NC_138967.1 coordinate 176,675,085, forward strand.
ATAATAATAATTTCACAACCTGAAACACAATTCTAATTTTTTATTTGCTCAATCAAAACCCTAATTTTTCCATGTGTGTGTGTGTGTGTATGTGTGTGTGTGTGTGAGAGAGAGAGAGAGAGAGAGAGAGAGAGAGAGAGAGAGAGAGACCTTAAACAGAGTGGTAGCATAAATAATGTAGTTCCTCATCCTTCCCTAAGTGGTTATACAAATCTCATTCTTAATCGGCGTCTTTGGCCACGGTTTCTCTACCCTCTGATACTGATCCATCTAAACACAAAAAACCCAAAATCAAAAACACAACAAGAAAACAACAAAAGGGTACACAAAAATTAGATCTGAAGAAGGGAATAGGAAGAGGGGTAACCGTGATGAGTGTTGAGTGAGTTTGGAACGGGTAAAAGGTAATGGAAGTCTCTGAAAACTAGCTCTCGCCTTTTGCTAGTCTCCATGGTAGCTCTGGATCGATGAATTGGGGGAGAGAAGAGCCATGGCCGTTGTGGGTTATAGAGAGAGAAATTGGAGGAGAAAGTGAGAGAGAGTGAGAATATGATTTAAGGGTTTAAAATGGAAGTGTGGTGGAGGAGCAGAGATTTAGGATTTGAAATGGAAGAGTGTGGTGGAGTAGAGAGTAGTAGTAACTTCTGCAGATCACTGAGCTTTTAGCATTAGTGTAGAGAGAGACAACTACGCCAATTCGAAGATTATTTCATTTTACATTTGGTGCCAGAGTATTTTACTTTTGGCGCCTATTTTTATTTTGGTCATATTATTCACGACAGGAATTTCATGTCGTAAAAAGTAAAATATTTTTAACAGTTAGTACATGTGCATCATGAAAAGTATATTTTTTAATGATTGACTTTTTGTGTGCCGTAAAAAGTGTAATATTTTTAACGACTGACTTTTTGTGCACCGTAAAATGTTTAATATTTTTAACAACTGGTATGCGTGTTGTATCAATCAGTTAAAAAAAATAATAACAAAATGAACAAACAATAAGAACAATGATAAATAATCTGCCAATTACACTGTGAATCTCCCTCGCACCATATTTTCCAGAACAAGTGTAAGTGTTGGTGCAATGTCTGTGTAAATGCAAATCTATATATATACATACAGCCTAATATATATAATCTAGGGTTTTAATAAATCGTGTCTCTGTGACGATATTTTTCGTATATTTGCAAATACCTGGTTTCAACATATTAGAGGAGGAACAACAAAAAAATTATTTTCATTGCAGAGACATGTATTCGGATTCAACACAACGAGTGAACATTTTTCAGCTGATAAAAGTCAATGGCAAGAGGAAATAGTGGAATGACAGAAGAGAATGTTACCTGGATAAAACAGAGAGAGAGAGAGAGAGAGAGAGAGAGAGAGAGAGTGCGAGCTGTGCAATGGCGAACGGCTAGGGCTCGTTTGCCCTTTCGGCTGCTCCTCCGCCGCTCACCGTCGATCGAGAGAGGGGGCGTAAGAAGAGATTAGGGATTTTTGGGTTTGAGATTGGGGATTTTTTGTTTGGAGGGGGTGATGAGCGCGAATGGGAAAAAAAAGGTGGGGAAGGGAGCGGGAATGAAAAACAAAAAAGGGCGGGAATAAAAAATAAATTTTTTTTTTGGTCAGAAATGAAATTTAAATAATAAAATAATGTCATTTAATTTTTTTTTTTTTTGGAGACGGGGTTGCCGTTGTCAAAAAAATTTATTTTTTGTTAAAATATATATTTTTTGTAGTTAATAAATTTTTTTTTTTTGTAGATGAGAGGGAATGGCAGTAGTGGAGAAGGTAGTAGATAAGAGATGGTGGTGGCGGTGGCGGTGGTAGCGGCAGCGAAGGAGATTAGTGGTGAAGTTGTGGTAGTGGTAGAGTAGATGAAGTGGCAAGGGTGAAGGAGAGGTAATGGTAGTAGTAGTGGCAGTAGTGGTGAAAGTGGTGGTGGCGGCGGTGGCGGCGGTGGCGAAGGAGATTAGTGGTGAAGTTGTGGTAGTGGTAGAGTAGATGAAGTGGCAAGGGTGAATGAGAGGTAATGGTAGTAGTAGTGGCAGTAGTGGTGAAGGTGGTGGATAAGAGATGATGGTGGTGGTGGTGGTGGTGGTGGTGGTGGCGGTGGTGGCGAAGGAGATTAGTGGTGAAGTTGTGGTAGTGGTAGAGTAGATGAAGTGGTAAGGGTGAAGGAGAGGTGATGGTAGTAGTAGTGGCAGTAGTGGTAGTGGTGGCAATGGTAGTAGTAATGGTAGTCGTAGAGGTGAAGTGGCGACAGTGATAGTAATGGTGGTAGTGGAATGACGTTTGCAGTAGTGGTGGAGGTGGTAAAGGAGATGGGTGGTGAGAGAGAGAGAAATGAGTGAGAGACACATAGAGGAGAGAAAGAGAGAGAGAGAGAGAGAGAAAGACAGAGTGATGAGCGAAAGAGAGACAAAGTGGTCGCTAAAAGTGCATTTTCTTGTAGTGGATAGATAAATCGAGAGGGAGCTCAGTAAATAGAGAAGACAGAAGGGAGAGAGTGCGCAATGCGAACATAGTGGCAGAGAGAGAGAAAGAGAAAGAGAAGAGAGAGAGGGACAAAAAGATAAAGAGATAGAGAGAGAGAAAAAGAGACAGAGAGAGAAGAGAGATGAACGAGAGAGAGAGAGATAGAGAGAAGAGAGATGAGCGAGAGAGACATAGAGAGAAGAGAGATGATCGAGAGAGACAGAGAGAGATGAAAGAGACAGAGAGAAGAGAGATGAGCGAAAGAGACAGGGAGAGAAAAGAGATGAGAGAAGAGATAGATGAGTGAGAGACACAGAGAGAGAGAGAGAGACAGATAGACAGAAAGAAAAGAGTGATGAGTGAGAGAGAGAAAGAAAAGAGAGAGAGGAAGATGAAAAAATGGGTGAAAAGATATAGAGAAACAAAGAGAGAGAGAGAAAAAAAGAGCAAAAAGAGATAAATGAGAGAGAGACAGAGAGAGATGAGCGAGAGAGATAAAGAGAAGAGAGATTGAGAAGAGAGACAGAGAGAGAAGAGAGATAAGAGAGATAGACAGAAGAGAGATAGACGAGAGACACAGAGAGAAAGAGAGAGAGACAGACAGACAGACAGAGAAGAGTGATGAGTGAGAGAGAGAAAAATAAGAGAGACAGAGACACAGAGAGAAAGAGAGAGACAGACAGACAAAGAAGAGTAATGAGTGAGTGAGAGAGAGAAGAAAGACAGAGACAGAGAGATAGGAAGATGAAAAAATGGGTGAAAAAGTTCCGTGTCTAAAGCCTTCTTTTCTAGTAGTGAGTCGTCTCTATCATTCATGGGTAGAATAGAGGCGCGGATTTGGGAATTGTATATTTTATATAAAAATCAAATTGAAATATTTTATGCAATCACAACTATTTAGGGAGTGTGATTAAATATATATATAATTACACTTATTTAAAAAGTGTGACTAAAAAGTAGTAATGTATATATAATCACACTTTAATTAAAATGTGTGATTAAAAAATATATATATAATCACACTTATTTAAAAAGTGTGATTAAAAAGTAGTAGTGTATATATAATCACACTTTGATTAGAAGGTGTGATTAAAAAATATATAAATAATCACACTTTAATTAGAATGTGTGGTTAAAAAATATATATATAATCACACCTATTTAAAAAGTGTGATTAAAAAGTAGTAGTGTATATATAATCACACTTTAATTAGAAGGTGTGATTAAAAAATATATAAATAATCACACTTTAATTAGAATGTGTGGTTAAAAAATATATATATAATCACACCTATTTAAAAAGTGTGATTAAAAAGTAGTAGTGTATATATAATCACACTTTAATTAGAAGGTGTGATTAAAAAATATATAAATAATCACACTTTAATTAGAATGTGTGGTTAAAAAATATATACATAATCACACCTATTTAAAAAGTGTGATTAAAAGTAGTAGTGTATATATAATCACACTTTAATTAGAAAGTGTGATTAAAAAAAATATAAATAATCACACTTTAACTAGAATGTGTGATTAAAAAATATATATATAATCACACTTGTTTAAAAAGTGCGATTAAAAAGTAGTTGTGTATATATAATCACACTTTAATTAGAAAGTGTGATTAAATATATATATATATATATATAATCACACTTAATTGAAAAGTGACATAAAAAATAAATATTATCACATTCAATCAAATTAAGTGTGATTAAAATATCAATCTAATTTTTTTTATCACACTTCCAATAAAAGTGAGATCTTTTTTTTTGTCAAAGTGTGATCTTTAACTATTTTTGTAGTAGTGGGTGAGCTTTTTATTGCTTTAGCATCTTGCATCGAATGTTTGTGTTCCCATGTCCAAAGAATAAATACCATGAGGCTAATTGCTTAAATGATATATAAACTGTTTGAATGCCTGTAGATGAAGGCTAGGTGCCTGAATTGGGATGGTTTGATTAAATGTTCCATTTTAAGCCCACTTTTTCAAGTAACAAAACCACAAAACAATTTTGAAACAAAGCCTAAGATCAAGTGTTCCAATTCTTGCAAACTAGTCTATACCTTGTATGCGCATCACATAGTAATATAGCTAATAAATCTGAACAAGAGCATATAATGTAAATAAGAAACACATCATAATTAGTAAAGATCGATCTTTGATCGGGCGAGTAGGGTGCTCAATTCATGACCTTCTCCTCTCGTACCTAAGTTCCCGAGCCGAGACACTTTGGTGATGATGGACTAATAGCCTTTGGCACGAGTCTCGGGTTTCCTAAATTTTTCAAAAATATATAGATGGCGACTCTGAAATATGGCAAAGCAGTCTATTTCTGGCATTTGATTCAAACATCGATTTTCTAAAAAGAATTGCCAGATTTGGACTCTTTTTGTGTTTTCGCTGTTTCACATTGTACTTATGAAATTAGATTCAGAACTACAAGTGGAGTCCGAACTGTAGGGCTATTCGTCTTCCGAAAGGGGACGCGAAAAGTCAAGCTACAGTTTCTAGCGACTCCGTTGGGGACTTTAGAGAACTTGACTTGAAACTCATGATGTGACTTTTTATTTACACTTATATGTTTCTTTGCATTTGCATTTGCATTGGTGCGCTTAAAGTCACTGTGTTTGCTGATTGCTATTCCTGGACTGTTTGCCAGAGGCTCGCCCGAAAGGCTTGCCAAAAGGCTGACCGGTCGTGGGCTCTGCCATGTTAGGAACACAACCCTTGGATATGGACTATCGCTGTACTGTTTGATCATCCTTTTACTTCTCGGTGTTAGGTGTGAGAGGTATATTAGGTAATCTTGTCAAGGTATCCTTTTGACCATTCGACCTAGTTGCATATAGTGAAGCTATATTGACTATTCTAATTTAGGATAGGATGCCACCCATGTGTAGGATGTCGTAAAACTCGTTGTGTGAAATAGTGCAGCCTAGATCATGCCAAAAATTTAGGACAGGGTAACCCTACCCCCTCATAAGGGTGTTTTGGTTCTTTTACTTGATATGTGCTTTTTCAGTGAGACTGTATAGGAAGGTTCATATCAATGAGGTTTGAAAACAGAGTTTAGTGGGGATTACAGTTCAGTTATGTGTCTTAACTGTTGTGGATTGGGGGTTGAAGTGCTGTCCAATTTTGATTTTGTTTTTCTCTCTTTCTTTTTGCTAGATAGTTTACCATCATAGCTTTAGAAAGACCCAATATTCCCCAAGTTATGTGGACTCGCTTCGGCAGGCTGTGTAAAGCTTGAGACCTTGTTGGTGGTCAGCCCGTGCTAGTCTCGCTTCGTCCAGTCACTCGACGGAGAAGGACCAGACAATCAGTAGATTTAGTACAAAGCACTCCACAAACACCTATATGTTCTCAGTCAATCAATTCACCAGCATCTAGTTCACCTGGGTTAGCAATGGCGCAAAACATCACACCAAACGCAGAGGAATTCAATGCCATGATGATTGCCGTCCAAAGAACTATGGATACTGTAAACCAAAGGATGGCCACATAAGATGAAGTCATTGTCGATCTGCGGCGTACATCTGGGGCATCAACATCAACTGTGCACCCGATCCCTACTGCTCAGCCAAACCCGGATCTACCCTCACCAGTAGAAAATCTACCAGTCCCAGATCCTCAGGGCATGTTTCCCCCAAATCCAGCTTATCGTCCTCCGATTTAACCTCTTCCAAGGATTTTTCTTTTCGATATCAATGAAATTGATCCAGCCTTAGTCAAAATTGCCAGATTGGAGAAAGCTTTGAAGAAATCCCTGGGCTTCAAATCTATTCCAGATATCAAAGATGGGTACACTGAGGCTTCAATTAGATTATCGGAGAAATATAAGATGTCCCACATCGACAGATTTGATGGGAGTAGGGATCCAATCGTGCATGTCCCATTGATTTCAGATGTATTAAGGTCCATATGTTTGTCTCGAGCACAGAAGCTTTCGTTGTATGTAAGGACCCTGTCTGATGTGGCGGCCATCTAGTATGCTAAATTGGAAGACTCTACAAAATGAAATTAGGAGCTATCTGAGACATTTGTCAATCAGTACTCATATAACACTTAGATAGAAGCTAGTGGCTACTATCTAGAACCCCAAAGAATCATTCATTGATTTTGTTGCTCGGTGGAGAGCCAAGGCAACCCAAATGACAAATAAGTCTGCTGAAAGAGAACAAGTCCGACTAATGGTCCAAAACCTAGAGCCAAACATGCTGCAGAGAATGATAGTGGCACTATTGTCTACGTTTGTTTCCTTACATGAGTTGGGGGTCCAGATTGAGAGTGCATTCAAAAAGGGTATCATCCACAGAATAAGCGAACCCGTAAGGTCGTTCTCTCAAAATACCAATGCTAGCAGTAGTACTATTACGCGGCCTACAGATGTCAGCATTATCGTCACAACGGCCAAAATGGCTGATCTTTTTGCTATTGCTACAACCTCACAACCTTCACAAAGTACCGGTCCACCCCGAACCATAGAGTCTTTACCCCCTTCCATATGAGCCCAACTCAAGCCCTCAAGTTATTGATGGAAAAGACGCATCTCAAGCCTCTCGATCCTCATCCACTTCCAGACCCATTGCCACCCAAACATGACCCTACCCAGTATTGTATCTTCCATCAATAACATGGCCATTCCACAGGCATGTGCTACCACCTACGTCATGAGATTCAAGATCTCATCGACAACAAAGTTATCACCTCACCTGCAAAACCAAACATAACAACCAACCCACTTCCTGCACATAACCAAGTCCCCTCGTCCAGAAACATTAACCACATCCATACACTACTGCCCACCTTCAACTCCAGCATATACATTATCTCATCCTACTTGCCAAAATCGGAGGTGGTCATTCCAGAAGGCACAGACACATGCATGATAGATTTAACACCACAAACCCTACCCAAGCCCGTGGCAATAGAAATACACACCCCACCCAGGCCTGTAGCAGTAGAAATGGAGAAAGAAAAAAATGCACTGAAGACTGGGTCGTCTAATACCAGTGTCATAGAGAATGGGGTCTCACTTGCGGAGGATTATGATCTTAACGTATACATTGTGGCCATCGATTAGCCAAAGCCAGTGGTCATATTGCCAGATTTTCTTAGCATTAATGCTATTAGGGAAGACCAAATAGCACAAAATCAGAATGAGTGGCCCGAGCAAGGCTTGCATGACTTAGCAAACCTAAATAAGGATCTGGCAGAATTAGAAGAGGATCTGGCAGAATTAGAAGAGGATTTGGAGGATCTTTACTTCTTTGAGAAAGAAGACAAAAGTTGTGTACAGATGAGATGGTGGGACTCGAGCCAACTACAAACTAGAAATGGGTGGTTGAGTGAGGAAAAGTCCGATATAGAGGAACAAACAAGAGAGACCAGGGGAGAAGAAGAAGTTACTATTAAGGGTAAGACTGAGGCTGCACCCCTTACTGAGAAAGAACATGCACTGGAATAGTTTAAAAAGGAAAGGATAGAAGAACTCCAAGCGAAGATAGCTCTGGAACAAGGCAAAGGAAAAGGGAAAGAAGAAGCTGAGTCCACAATCGGCAGTGTTCAAAACAGTAAGAAAACATAATGGGATCCCAAAGACCGAAAGAGGATGTTGAGGAAACTCAGAAAGTACCGGGATGTTGAAACCTGAGCTGTGGTGGAAAAAGAATGGTATGATGATGGAGCGCTTGATGTTAATATGCTCCAGATTAAACCTGATACAAGCCCAACCACGACAGGTCTTTGTATGTAACCTTGGAGAGTCGAAAAAAGTGAATTCCGGTGGTATTAGTGTAACCTTTGTATGTAGCCTCGGTTAATAATCAACATGTGTCCAGTCAAAATTGTATATGTAATTGGTTTAAGGCCGATTGATTTTACACCTACGACCCAAGCTGTCTAGGCTTATGATAACACAAGCCGGGATGTCATGGGAACGTTCAACAGCAATATCCTGATCAGCCCATCCGAACATGAGGTAGAATTCCATGTCATGGATGTTCTGGCCACATTCAACTTACTACTAGGAAGGCCCTGGCTCCATCAAATGAAGACTGTGTCATCAATAGTTCATCAGTTAGTAAAGTATCCCTTCAAATGCGAGATTGCCACTGTGTATGGTAACTCTGCGATCCATCCTCCCCAAGGAACCACTACAACACTACTGGAGATCATACATGGAGAAGAGGACGTGTTCTTTTTCGGCTTCTCTCTGGCAGAAGCCTGGTTGGTTCAAACCATCATGACAGAGGGCGATTGAGATTATGTGAGTGCGTAATCTATATACATAATGAACAAACAAGGGCATATGCTCGGGTCAGGACTAGGCCGAAGTGGCAGGCAAGAAGGTATTGTTGCTAAGAAGCTGAGTCATAACCTCCATGCTTTCAAGTTGGGATATAAACCTACCACCGCAGATTGGCAAAGGAAATGGTAGGAGTTAAGAGAAAGGCTGAAGGCAAAGAGGATTGGGAAGCAGTATGAGTTAGTCCACAAACCTATACGGGGAACCTTGAACGGATGCTTTGTCCGCCAACGGGAAGATTTCCCATTCTGTGGATTCCTAGAGCCTTGGTATAACTGAGAAACAAAGACTAGGTCTCTGGGGTTCGAGATCTTTTTCGGGCACCAGTTACCGGAAGAGGAGAATGAATAAGCAGATCTAAGCACTAGTACGGATTAAGGAAGAACTGCAAACCTGGACATTAAAAATGAGGAACTGTTAGGAAAAACACTGGCTGACTTACTAATGAGTTCCACTGCTGGAGCTGAGACCACCAACTTGGGGGATAGTTTTATTATCTCAATGATCAGGGATACCCCAGCAGTAGATGTATCTAAGGCTCCACGCCTGGTCTAGAAGTTCGAGCAATGCGTTATTAACAGTTCTGAATCGGATAGTGAATCCGGATATGATTCCACTGAGTCTGTGGAGTCAGAGTCAGAGTCAAATTCGAGTTCCTCTGAGTTTGGTACTTCTGGTAGTGGTAACCCGAATACCAAAGTCCTGTCCAAGTCGTCTTTTAGTTTTTCTTTGAGTCCACTGTAACCGAGGATCCAGACTTTTTGAATGGGAATGCTATAAATGTTGCCTACTTCTCTGTGCTTTTGGTTTGTTGTATTGATCTTAATTTTCAAAATTTTGACATAAATGAAGAGGAAGAAATTCCTCAGGTTTTGAAAAATTTGGTTAATTGTGAGGAGGAGAGGCGTGTTAAGCCCTGTACAGATGAAATCGTATCAATTAACGTGGGTACTGAGGAAGATCCTCGCTTGGTCCAGATCGGGTCACGTTGTCTTCGGAGGAACACAAGCATTTAATCACTTTATTAAAAAAATTTTAAGATGTTTTCGCGTGGTCCTATGAAGACATGCCTAGAATCGATCCTGAGATTGTACAGCACCAGATCTCTCTTGACCCTAAGGCCCAGCCAGTTAAGCAAAAGCTACATAGAGTTCGCCCAGGTTGGGCTTTGAAGATTAAGGAAGAAGTTACCAAACAGATTGAGGCAGGGTTCTTGCTTGTATCTGAATATCTGACGTGGTTAGCCAATATTGTTCCAGTTTCGAAAAAATGATGGCAGAATCAAAGTTTGTGTCAACTTCAGGGATTTGAATAAGGCTAGTCCAAATGATGATTTTCCCCTACCGCATATTGATGAGTTGGTAGACTTCACCGCGGGCCATGGATTGCCCTTGTTCATGGACGGATTTTCCGGGTATAACCAGATTTTGATAGCACCTGAGGACAGGGAGACGACCGCTTTCACCACTCCGTGGGAAACCTATTCAGTGTGTTTGGTTTGAGTTTTCTGAATTAAGTTTTTTGAAAACTGAGTTTTTTGGTTTTCGTTTTTTTTTTGTTTTTAGTGAATATTTTTAAAATTTTAAACATTTTTTTTTAGTTTTTTAGATGCACCTTACTTAGATGTATCTAAAAAGTAAAAAAAATTGTGAAAAAATATTTTAAAAAATTAATAAATACATAAAAATACAAAAAATTTACTGAATTCTTGTATTTTTTTTTGTATTTTTGGTATTTAGTGAATTTTTAAAAGATTTTTTTTATAATTTTTTTACTTTGTAGGTGTATTTATGTTAGGTGTGTCTAAAAAGTAAAAAAATTGCTTAAAATATTAAAAAATTCAGTAAAAACAAAAAAAACACGGAAAATAAGAAAGTAGAATTTTCTAAAATGTGTTTTTTGAAAAATGAAAACAAGCAAGCTGATTGTTACCGTGTCATGCCGTTTGGGCTGAAGAATGCTGAGGCCACTTATCAGAAGGCTGCAACTACTATTTTGCACGATATGATCCACAAAGAGGTTAAGGTGTACGTGAACAATATGATTGTCAAGTCCAAAGATCAAGAGGGCCACTTTACTGCCTTGGAGAAATTCTTTCAGTGGATCAGAAAGTATAGATTGAGGTTGAACCCGCAAAAATGCACTTTCAGTGTAACAATAGGAAAAATGCTGGGATTCTTAATCACGCAAAGAGGAATTGAGGTAGATCCTTCCAAAATCAAGGTCATCTTAGAAATGCCACCACCAAGGACTGAAAAGGAGGTGCGCAACTTTCTGGGTAAAGTGCAATTCATAAGGCGGTTTATTTGAAAATTAACCTTGAGTTGTGAACCACTATTTGGTCTCCTGAAGAAAGGAAAGAAGTTCCAATGGGACAATTGCTATCAGTTCACTTTTGAATAGGCCAAGCAGTACCTCCAGAATCCGCTTGTGTTATCGCCACCAGAACCAGGAAAACCGCTGATCTTGTACCTGTCAGTGACAAACTCAACCATGGGGTCTATGTTAGCTCAAGAGTCAGAGGCCAAAGTGGAGAAAGCCGTTTATTATTCGAGCAAGAAAATGCTGGATTACGAAACTCGTAACACTCTGCTTGAGAAATCTTGTTTAGCCTTGGTTTGGGCTATCCGGAAGTTGAGGCACTACCTGTTAGCTCACTTCGTAATCCTAGTTTTGAGATTAGATGCCATCAAATATCTCTTTGAGAAACCAGCACTTACGGGTAGGCTAGCCCGTTGGTTGCTTCTTCTCTCCGAATTTGATCTTACATATGTTACACGCAAGTTTGTTAAAGGGAGAGCTATAGTGGAATTTTTGGCTAATCACCCAATAGAGGAGGATGAAGCGATGGAGTGCCTTTTCCTAGATGAAGATATTCTACAAATAGAAGAGAGAACGTGGATGATGTACTTTGACGGAGCAGCCAATCAATATGGTTATGGGATTGGTGTGTTGTTGATGGCACCTGATGACTTCTATATACCTTTAGCCTTCAAACTCTTGTTCAAAGTATCCAACAACGAAGCAGAGTATGAGCCGTGTATCACTGGTTTAGAAGTCGCCTTGGAACTAGGGGCAAAAATATTGGATGTTATTGGGGATTCAAACTTGGTTGTGTCTCAAGCCAATGGAGATTGGCGGGTTAAAGAGGAGAAAATGAAGGTTTATCATTGGGTCTTGGACATGTTGATTCTGAGGTTTAAAAAGTTAACGTTTACCCATCTTCTAAGAGAGAACAACCGATTCACTGTTGCCCTAGCAACTCTATCTTCTGTGGTAGACATTCTATTGGGAGTCAAGATGCGTCCAATCATTATTGAACAGGGGTACACGCCAGCCTACGAAACCATTACCGCAATAGATAAACTTCAGATAAGAACCTCTGGTATTATGATATCTGAAATTTCCTAAAAAATTAAGCGTATCCGCCAGGAGCAAATACCAAGGACAAAAAGGGAATATGGCGTCTAGCCATTCAATTTATCATTTGCGGAGGCAAATTGTACAAAAGAGGCGATCTGGGAATGCATAAGCTATGCATCGAGGAAGAAGGATCAAAGCGCCTTATGGAGGCCATTCATGGAGGAGAGTGTGGAGCCCACATAAATGGTGTGATGCTCGCCCGAAAAATCCTTAGACCATGTTACTACTGGTCAACCATGGAAGAGGATTGCATTGGTTTTGTTCGGTGCTGTCACAAATGCCAGATTTATGCTAATTGTATGAACATTCCGCCGTCGAAGTTCTACAACATGACTTCACCATGGTCATTCTCTGTTTGGGGGATAGACGTTATCAGCGCAGTTACGATGAATTCATTCTGGTAGCAATCGATTACTTCACAAAATGGGTGGAAGCCCAGTCTTACTCTGTACTGAAAGCATTGCATGTGGCTAAGTTCATAAAAAACATCATATGTAGGTATGAAGTGCCCAATGAAATTATCTCCGCTAATGGAACGCACTTCAAGAAAGAGGTGATAGATTTGCTCAAAAAATATAACGTTGCTTTCCATAAGTCATCAATCTACAAGTCGCAGACTAATGGGGCTGTTGAAGCTGCTAACAAGAATATCAAGAGAATTTTGCAGAGGATGGTGGAAACCTATAGAGATTGGCCAGATAAATTGTCATTTGTGCTCTAGGGCTACAAAACCTCAATCCGAACATCTACAGGGGCAACCCCCTATTCTCTTGTCTACGGGATGGAGGCTCTTTTGCCAATCGAAATTGAAGTGCCCTCGCTACGAGTCATGCCTGAGTGTCAGATAGCAGAGGCAGATTGGCAGCAAAGTAGGTTTGAGGAATTGATGTTCTATGATGAGAGAAGACTAAGAGCATTGTATTATGTCCAGGGCTACCAACGTCGAATTGCTAGGGATTTTAAGAAGAAAGTTAAGTCCCAGAATCTCAAAGAAGGGGACATGGTGCTGAAAGACAACCGAGCTCCCATTCATGACCCTAGGGGCAAGTTTAAACCTAACTGGACTGGTCCTTACATCATCAAGTCAATCTGGTTAGGAGGGGCAGTTATTCTTATGGGCTTGGATGGCTTGAAGTTTTCACAACCAATCAACATGGACAAGTCGAAGAAATATTACCCTTGAGAGGCTCGCTAGGCCGAAAACCCGAAAGGGCGACCCAAGCAAAAGTCAGAGCATGAAATATTAGAAATAAAGAAAAACTGAGCTCGCAAGGTTGAAAATCCTAAAGGGCGGCTTTGGCTAAAGTTAGAGCGCAAAAGGAGAGAGTTAATACTCGAGTGAACCTGAACCGAACTATGTAAGGCCTGATTCCCATTTTTGGGATATTTAGGCAACTTCATCCTGGAGTTCGATTGTAACTATCTCCAGTTCAACTGTCCTATCCATTTTCAAGTCATCCTTGTTTATTATTTACTAGTTCAGTTGTACTCCATATTTCAGGCAGAAAAGTTGAGTACAGAATAACAGTAATGATACACAGCCAGGGGCAGTTATGATTTCTTTTGATTCGGGATTATACATCTTGAGGATCGATTCTATGCGTGTCAGGTGGTGATCGCTTCCGAAAATTGTTTTGGAAAGTTTTAATAAAAGTTAATTTTGTTCAAAATTTTACCCTTTTACAACTTGGACCATTTTTTGGACTGAAAGGAAAATTTTTAGTACTCGCAACTTTAATTTTATTGATTTCAACATAAGTACATTCTCCCTCTTTTTTATTTAGATCAAAGTTGCTTTTTATATCTTAAATTTGAAAAGAAAATATCAAAGCTGTAAAATTAGAGGCACAACTAAGTCAGGTGGATCTATGCCAAAGACGGCCCAATCTCGGCCTCCTCTTCAAGCCAAGCCAAACAGTCCTCAATAGGGTGTACTGAAATTAATGGTAGGAGCCAGAATCTCTCTTGTCCTCCAGGCCGTGAGATACCGGGGTAGGTGCGAGACGCAAACTGAAAATGAAACTATGTATTCCACTCGCTGATCTGGACGTATCTGATCATGCCTAAACTGGCGTCGAAACCGGAGAGGAAAATAGAACACGCAATGTATAAGGCTAATTAACTCTACACCTGACTGTCCGGACATGTTGTAGCTCATCTTGGCAAAATTAAACCAGAGATAACGCCAAGATATATCAGCTGGGGACTGGCTGTGTAATAACCATGTCTTGTACTATGTTAATTAATCATGATTATGTTTGTAATTATGTGCTTAATTTGAATTTGGGTGTTAATTGCATGATTATATGTGATTTTGGCTTTGTATCTGTTCACCGTAGGAAAATCTGTTAGAATCTGTGCTTTGAACTTAAAATTGAAGGCCTTCTCGGCCACATAACCCGAAATTGATTACACCATTATGGTTAGCGTAATTTTTAGAGCCTATGGTGGGATTTAATTGAAAATTGATTCGGATCAAAATAATTAGATTCGGAATGGTTAGTTAGAGTGTCATTACTTAAACTTAATCAATGTGATTAAGCAAGCCTATAAATAGGCCAATATACACTTAAGTCCCTCATTTTGTGAACTCAAAATCTGAAATATGCTCTACACAGAGAGAGAGAGGGGCTCAAATTATGAATATTGGCTCAAAGCTTGGGGATTGGAAGCTAAACTCAAAGATCTGGCTAAAATTTGTGAAGATTAAAGCTCCGAAGTGAGTATTTGAGCATAAATTCATAAGTTAAGTTTGTAATTTTGTGAATTCAAAAAGAATATGTAACCAAGAACAAGAATCAAGTTGTAATTGATGAATTTGGAGTCAATGAATGCATGCATGTTTAGAATTGCCATGAATTTGCATAAACTAGCGTGTAACATGTTAATTATGAAAGATTGGGAATTGAATCATACATGCAAGCATGGTTTTGTTGAGTTTCATGGTTATAAGAACCATTTGTAATAGAAATGGAGTCAAGAATTGACATGCATGCATGATTGATGAAGACATGAAGTTTGAATGCATGAATTTAATGTATTGGAAGTAAGTTTGGTATAATTTGGGTTTGCATGTGATTGATTCATAAGATTTGAGCTTCATAATGTAGTAAATTGGTGTTTGTAGCATGTTAGTAGTTGTATATGAGAATTATGGGTTATAAAATGCAAGCTATGTTAATTTGAATGCAAGTTTGAAGCTCAAACTGGTTGCTGGGAATTCCAGAATTCGGCATGTCCGCTCGAGCGGGGAAAGCGCCGCTCGAGCGTGAAATGCTAGTTCCCAGAACTTTTACAGACATGGACGTCCGCTCAAGAGGGGAGATTCGCGCTCGAGCGGGTAGCCATGTAGTTTGACTCTCAGCTCGAGCGTCCGAAGTCACGCTCGAGCATAAAAATGAAGTAACCAGTACTTTTGCAGACCAAAGGGGTCTGCTCGAGCGGTGAAAGCTGCGCTCGAGCGGGGATCCCTGTTTCAGATATTTTGAAAAGTGGTTTTGTGATTTGTTTTCCGTTCTCTTTCATTTCTAAGCACTCTTAGGCATGTATTGAGCATTGTGAATAAGTTAAAATGATAAGAAAGGAGCCTAAGAGGAATGTATGAATTAAGAACGGATTGAATAGTTTGTGACCCATATGTGTTATGTAATGTGTAGGATCGAGCTCAAGGGCAAATCCATCAATCTTAGTAAAGATATTTTCAAGTATGTTACTTTTCGAAGGCTATTTCTGTATAAGCTTCATGGATTTGTTGATTTGAAATATGAATGAGCATTCTATATGTCTAATTTTGTATAAGGCCGTTTGCCATTTGTCATTGATATGTTTGATATATCTGAATCGGGCCTAAGGCCATTTGACATGAATGATTGGGCCAAAGGCCGTCGAATATGAACGGTTGGGCCAAAGGCCGTTAGACATGAATGCAAAGATGGGCCAAAGGCCATTTGAATATGTCATTTGATATGTTTGAATACCGTGATGGGCCAAAGGCCGTTTGAATGAAAGGGATCATGAACATGAATATGAAATACGCATGGACATGAATATAAAGAGAATGGGCTCGAGGCCGTTCGATACGCTTGATATATTCGAATTGGGCCCGAGGCCGTTTGATATGTTTGAATTGGACCAAAGGTCGTTTTGAATAAAGAGTTGGCTGGACCAAAGGTCGTTTCGTATAGATGGACCCGAGGTCATGTTGTTTTATATAAAAATTGAACCTAAGGTCGTTTGCATGTGGATATGATGTGTTGGACCCGAGGTCGTTTTGCTTTGTTGAGATTTGTAAGTCTGATGTAAATGAGAATAGTGGTTCAAATGTGCACATTATAAGTATGACTCATTTATGAACGAATCTCATTCATTAACCTCTTTATTTTGATATTATTCATTGGGCTTTAGCTCACTCTTATTTATATGTATGTAGGTGAGCAAAGGGATGTTCAACCCCAGCCTTAGTGGAATTTAAGAAAGGAACCCGAGTTTTGTGAAGTCAGCCCAGGTGCTTCACGCAAGAGGCTTTGTTTACGATCTTTTGTACTTCTTTGCTACTTCTATTGGTCATGATAGACCATTTATGTGTATAAGCTTCTGCCATGGCTGACTATGTATTTGAATGATCCTGGGTATACAAGATGTTAACTACTGATATGTGGTGTGAGTTATTATTAAGTATATGTGAAATGTTTTGGCATACCATGTAAGCATAGCTCATTGGACAAATTTTTGTTAAGTTTGCTTCTGTTTTGGCCATTTCACTCTGTTGGTATATGTTTGTTTTGGTTTGAGGCCGTAGGTAATCTCATGATTACTGGTCGGTTATGACCTTAATCTATAGAGGCGGGTTCGGGTCATGACAGGCTGCACATCCAATCATACCATAAACCCTCTGAAGGGAAATCTATTAGCCGTTGGCAAAAGAAATACACCGTGGCCGAGTATTCGGGGCAAGAGCTCACTACCTACAACTTATCCATCAACTATACCTGAGGAGGGATGAAAAATAAGAGAGATTAAAGAACAGAGAGGTGTGCGTTGAGGGAAAAGTAAGAAAAGGGTTTTGAGAGAAAAACAGGGAATGAGTAATGAGTGATGTAAGAATTGTAAATTAGAAGGGTGGAAAATAATACCTAGAGAAGTAGTGGGCTCCCTGCAAAGTGGGTAGTCTCTCCTTGACAAAAAGCATCCAAACCCATCAAAGTTTCAGCCAGTGCTAAACCTATGCAGCTCTTGCCCTCTTTCAAGCCTTGGGCCACTTCAATTAACCGGATACTTGCTATGCTAAAACAAGGGGCAATTAGGAGTTACACAAGTAAGCATAAACAGAGAGCATGTTGTCTGTGGCTGGGCCAGAGAAGGTCGCTCCTATCTCAAATAGCGGAAAACCGATGAACTAAACTGGAGATGTCCAATTCCCCGTCATGAGCCAAAGACCGAGCCTTGTGCAATGATAATCCACACATCCATCTCAAAGCCTGGGCATAGCTAAAATGAGGTTGAGGCTTGATTTCTTCGTCGTGCCGGGATTATATCAGTGCTTGAAATTCTTCAACTATTGGACACATTTCTTGAGATCCAAATTGAAATACATGTGTGACCGGGTTCCAGCATCGAACCGCGACATGGAGGAATGGAAAGCAAAGAGAAGTGTAGCTCAATAGCATATAGACAAGTAACATCTCCATCTTGAGAGCAAAATATCAAAGACTTGTGAGTCTGCCAGAAAAACAGCATGGGAGCACTATTTATAGAGTTTGAAAAGGAGCTGAGCATGACAGCTGGACAGCACTGACTGACATCACACTGATGGTCGGCCGTGCATCAATGATGGTCAGCCATGCATCAGTGAAACCCGACCGAGTCTCAATGCTGGTTCAGTTTAGTGCAGTTGCAGCAAAAGATGGCCTTTGTTCGGGTGGACCACGACTATACTTTTGAGTCGTGTTTTGTTTATACCAAGTGTTATTAGTATTTTTGAGTTGTTTTCATTTCGTTTTTCTATTATCGAGTTATATTTTACATTTTGACCAGTTGTAAGTCATTATTCGATTCATGAATCAATTCAATGCAAGGGTTATGCCAATCATCACATGCAAATGCCATTCATCACATTATGCAAAGAGATCATTCACAAAATCTTGTCTTTTATAAACTGGCGGGTCCAACCTCGGTCATTATTTTATAGAACAAAGTAAAAAACAAACAAAATAAAAGTCTTCAAAAACAAAAGGGTCTATTTGGAGCTAGTCTTTAACTACATAGCAAAACGAAAGCAAAAAAAACAACAAAAAAACAAACAAAATAGCAAATCATCATCATCATCAGTAGCCCATCCTAGCTCTCTTCCTCCTCGGTTGTGAAGGAGGTGCGTCACTGTCATCACTGGGGCTATTGGACTACAAGACAACCTCCTCTCCCTCATTCTCGGGGGTCGTGGATCCATCAAAAGACTCCTCTGAAGGTAAGTGCTGCCTCATTCGACCTCTCCTCCAATCGGCTTATTCGCAGCCCCTACCTTGGCCCCGTCTCTGCCTACTGGCTGCAAAAGGTCCTGCAAGCACTGCTGGTGCCAGCTCAAGCTGAAAAGAGGACAAATATCAGTATAAATTAACAAAGTGTACAGTATGGCAACAATAGTAAACCGCAGATAAAATGTACCTCGATCCCATGGGTGACTAAGGCAGTCTGCCTCCTCCATACCATCAGGAGCAGTCAGTCGATCGTACAAAGGAGGTCTGATCCATACGCCCGGGGGATCTGCAAAAGAACAGAATCTGAGACAAGCAGACAGAAGTAATAGCGAACAATGAATAGAAATGGAAGAAAACAAGCTAAAGTGCAGTATGGACTAGCATAAAGGAATATGTACCTGCTCGATACTAGGAGCAAACACGAGCTTGCGGTCCCCTCCTCGATATGTTCAAGTGTGATCTGCTCGATCACTCTATCCGGACGCATGTACATGATCTCAGTGGGGATCATAGGAAGTCCAGGAATGGGAGCAACAACAGGGGCACCTCCAGCAGGCGCATTGCTAGTCGCAGCAGCAGCAGCGGTAGCAGCAGCAACCTCTGACACAGCTTGAGCCACGCTTGGGGCAAGAGGCGCCATCATCCGGGAGTGTAAGAAAGTAGTGAATTCGCCAAGCTTATGATGATGATCGCCGTCCTCGTCTATCATCAAGAGGTCGATTTGTGGACCGTTTTGTAGATCATCCACTACCCTTATGCCCGGAGGAAGAGGATATGGAATATCGAGGGCAGCGATACCTCGTGTCTGGCGAAAAAACCTCTCTCCCAGGTAGTAAGCTTGGCCAAAGGGGCCCTCGAACAGAATCCTCATCGTAGAGGCATGCCATGCAGCGACGTAGGTCGTCCTCGACACCTGGGGAATACCCGTCCAAGGGTGCCAGTCAACTTAAGAAAATCAATACAGTGTTAGATGTCAGTGTAGTATGAGAAATCAGTGTAGTATGAGGAAATCAGTGCAGTGTTAGATCAGTGCAATATGAGAATGGAAATACGGTGTCAGAGATCAATGCAATGTCAGAAGTTAGTACAGTATGAGAATGGCAATATGGTATAGATGCAACAGCATGAAAGTGACCATGTAGTATGGGAAATAGTGCAATATGCTTATAGTAAGTAATAGTTAAAGGCTGGTATTTTGCTACCTGGTCCGTCGCAATCGTGTCAAAGAAGCGACAGAAGTACGAGAAGGTTTGGTCTATAAGGCGACGTCGCTCAAACCGCGAGTTGTAGTACCGGGAGCGGGGTACTGACAACTCGATCGGCCTCACTGGGACTAGAGCCAGGGAAGTGAAATATGTGTAGACCCAAAGCTGCAAATAGAAGACATGGGAAAAATAGATTAGATGAACAAGAAATGCAACAATGAACAGAATGTAAAGCATGTCAAAAAAGTGAGTGTAGGGTATACCTCCCAAACCCTCTAGTAGCCGCCGAGTGAATCTCAGCAGGAGATGGAACTCATGTAGCAGTATAAGGTGGCCAGGCCGGCACCACCCCAGTCGTACTCCACCACCCGAGGAAGGCGTACCAGTACCCCTAGAAGGAATAACCGCACGGTATTTTTCCTGTTCGCAAATAGGGTAGTACCGAGAAGATACATGAGAAAGAAGTGAGTGTAATGGGCAACCTCATCTGCAGTAGCTAGCTGAGTGTCAGAAAAGTGCTCCAAGAACCAGCTGTAGCGCACCATCCCATGGTTGGTGGTGTTTGAGATCGCCCCGAGAAGCTGGAGCTATGCAGCTCTCCACTAGGTCATATCTGAATCAAAAGGGACCGGGCCATCGACTCCAACCTGCAAGCCAGTCAGCATCCAAAAGTCGTGTGGGGTCAGCATCATCTCCCCGGTCGAGGAAAAGTGGAATGAGTCGGTGGTATCCCATCATCTCTCTACCAGGGCCCCATAGAGCCATGACTCGGCCCTCATTGGTATGAGCCCGGAGTAGAAGGGCCCAAAGCCAGCAGCATCAACTAAAGTACGGATCTCAGCTGGAATCCACTCGTACCAACGCCGGGGGCCAGATATGGAGCCATAGCCGCCTATCCTCCTGGCTATCACCTATCAATTTGGAGTTTTATCAGTATATGTATAGCAGAGACGAGTGGTTTGTTCATTAGTTTTAACATGTATGCATAGTAAAATAAGGGGCAAAGTTGCGTACTGTGGAGGCGTCGGTAGATACGTGCTCTGTGGGATCTCGCAGTAGGGTGTCCTCATCTATCCCTGGGATGAAGCCCTCAAATCTCAAAATACCGCCCAGGGGTGGCACGTGTGTACGTGGCTGGTAAGTAGCCACATCAAAGGGCCTCTCGGCAAGGGGAAACAATGTAGCAGCCTCTTCCGTCTCCATATTCGCACCAAGGGCATCACCGATACCTGCAATGGGGTCAAGAATGGATACTTCGCCACTAGCCATAGAGAGGGGATGAAAAGTGAAGAAAAAGAGAGTGAATGAGTGATTTTGGAGTGAAAACCTCAAAATCTCGAACACTAGTAGAGAGAAAACCAAGAGATGAGAGAGAAAAATCAAAGAGGGAAAGGGAAAATGTGTGAGAATCTAAGAAAAACCCAAGAGAAAACTCAAAGCTTCACCAAACCAAGTTTCAATTGGTTCAAAATGTAGAGGAGAACAAAGTTTTATTAGGAAAATTTTGTGAGGTTTGTTGGTTTTTTGTGAGGAGAAGGGAAAACTAGAGAGAGAGGAGTCCTAGAGAGAGAGAGAGTGAGGGTTTTCGGGTTTGAGTGTGTGCAAAATAGGGGTGAGTTTGTGTTTTATAAACTATGGTGTGTGTTTTTCCCGATCTGCCCCTGCCCCGCTGTCGAAGCCCGGCCGACTGTGTTGATGCCCGGCCGTGCTTCACTGAGGCCCAGCCGGCTCTCGGTGTAACTCAGTTTTGTTTTTTGTTTTTTTTTATATTTTATTTTACTCTGTTTTCTGTTTAGTATTCTAGGGCCTTGATCTAAAAAAAAAACAACAAAGTTGAAAAAAAAAAAAAAAAAAAGAAAGAAAGAAAAACAACAACAAAAGGTTTGGGTTGTTTTCGTTTGTTTTGTTAATTAATGTGATTTGTTTGGATCATTTTGGTTAAACTCACAACTTGTGTTATGTGAATCATGTCGTTAGTGTTTATATACTTCGTTAGTTGTTTCGGTAAATTGTAATTTGTTCTGTAAAGTTGCAGCATGTTGCTTTTTGGATAAAATCAATTTTCAAATAAAGGATAAACAAAATCAAAAAAAATCAAATCACAAATCAAATCAAACAACTTGATTTTCAAACTATTTGGATATCACCTTTTGTGCATCATTTTGATTTACGTTAACTCGTGTTTACACGTTGTAATTGGATTTTCTCTTTGTATTGAGTTCTAAGTCTTGCTTGCTCTTTTGTTGCCCTTTCTTCCTCTCGCGTGTGACACATTAGGATTGTACCTTCAGTTAAAAACATTTGGGTGCGCCTAGTGTTCACACCAACCTTTCCTTCTCTCGCGTGTGACACAGAACGATTGCAAATTGGTTAAAAACATCAGGTGTGCCCGATGTTCACACCACATTTCCTCCTCTCGCGTGTGATGCATTAGGATTGTACCTTCGGTTGAAAACATCGGGTGCGCCTGATGTTCACACCACATTTCCTCCTCTCGCGTGTGACGTGTTAGGATTGAACCTTCAGTTAAAAACATCCGGTGCACCTGATGTTCACACCATTTTTCCTCCTCTCACGTAGGACGCGTTAGGATTGTAAATCGGTTAAAAACATCAGGTGCACCCAGTGTTCACACCAACCTTTCTCCTCTTGCGTGTGACGTGTTAGGATTGTACCTTTGGTTAAAAACATCGGGTGCGCTCAATGTTCACACCACCTTTCCTCTTCTCGCATGTGACGCGTTAGGATTATACCTTCGGTTAAAAACATCAGGTGCGCCCGATGTTCATTTCACCTTTCCTCCTCTCGTGTGTGACACGTTAGGATTGTGCCTTCTGTTAAAAACATCGGGTGCGCCCGATATTCACACCACATTTCCTCCTCTCGCGTGTGACACGTTAGGATTGTATCTTTGGTTAAAAACATCAGGGTGCGCCCGATGTTCACACCACCTTTCCTCTTCTCGCGTGCAATGCGTTAGGATCTCGATTGAGACCTCGAGTGCGCTCGATGGTTACGTCGTCCTTCGCCTTTTGTGCGTGACG
The DNA here is from genome assembly GCF_055761805.1 of Camellia sinensis. Lineage (NCBI taxonomy): Eukaryota > Viridiplantae > Streptophyta > Magnoliopsida > Ericales > Theaceae > Camellia > Camellia sinensis. Next base: position 176,698,022 of record NC_138967.1, read on the forward strand.
TGTGGTTATGCTTGCATAATTTTCTTACATCTTTCCTACATGAAATGTAGTTTAGCTCGTGTTCCCTACGCGAGACGTGTTTATTTACTTACTTTTTTTCATGGTTGGAATTGTTGTACCTTGTTTCAGTTTTTTTAAATGTGTCATTTTCTTTGCATTGCATTTGCATTCAATTGTTTCATTGCATGGCCTCATTGCATGATCATAAGTTATGTTCTTACATCTTATATTTGCATTTTGCCCCTGAACTACGTTGGTTTGATTCCTTGCAAAGGGATACGTAAGTAGCTTGCGAGCGCAACCAATCTAATTTATGTCTTGATTTCTTGCCCGAATCTTGCGGCCTTGTCAAAATGAGTCATCTCTGGGCTTTGACATTCACTCACGTCATTTCATGATTGCTCGAGCTTTGCCAAAGAGGGACAACTGTAGACACTCCATTTTGACCGCCTGCAAGATTTAGGTGCTTGGTTCGATACACTCGATGATGAAAGTTGAATTGTGTGCTTTGGATTCAAAGTGATTCGAATTCAGTCAGGCTCTCAAAATAACGTCAAATCATCAACATTTACCTTGTTTGAATCTCTGAGTCTCATTTTTGGACCTTTTGCCATCTTGAGTTGAGTTTGAACCAAAAAAACAATGGATGGTTTGATTAAATGTTCCATTTTAAGCCCACTTTTTCAAGTGGCAAAATCACAAAACAATTTTGAAACAAAGCCTGAGACCAAGTGTACCAATTCTTGCAAACTAGTCCATACCTTGTATGCGTATCACATAGTAATATAGCTAATAAATCTGAACAAGAGCATATAATGTAAATAAGAAACATATCATGATTAGTAGAAGTCGATCTTTGATCGGGCGAGCAGGGTGTTCAATTCATGACCTTCTCCTCTCGTACCTAAGCTTTCAAGCCGATCACTTTGGTGATGACGGACTAATGGCCTTTAGCACGAGTCTCGAGTTTCCTAAATTTTTCAAAAATATTTAGGTGACAACTTTGAAATCTGGGAAAACAGTCCATTTTTGGCATTTGATTCAAACATCGATTTTTCGAAAAGAATTGCCGGATTTGGATTCTTCTTGTGTTTTCACTGTTTCACATTGCACTTGTGAAATCAGATTCAAAACCACAAGTGGAGTCCGAACTATAGGGCTATTTGTCTCCTGAAAGGGGGCACGAAAAGTCAAGCTACACTAATTTGTTGACCAGAACTCCCATGCATTTTCGAAATTTCACTTTGTTGTCTACAATATGAGTTTTCCAAACTTCATTGAGTTCGGTATAAATCTCTCTAGATATACTAGGGTTGAAAAAGTCTTTTATTTCAGATTCATCTGGTTTAGATGTCTGAATATTAGTTGAAATTGGGTTAGTTCTCATTTGAAATTTTTTTTTTTGATAAATAGGCATAGCTAGTGCACTGTAAAAATCTTTTTTTAGCTTTGGTCATGCTATCATATGATTTATAGCTTGCTCCTGAAAATCCTCGAACTTGCGTTTTGCAATCATTCCATTCTATGTAAATTTTAGGTTGTCTTCCTGCAAATACAGCATAAACATTTTCTTGTCTGGGGATTTTTTTTTAGCAATTGTCACCCAATTTTCTTGAACGGGTTGTTTACCCTTGTTCATTTTTTCCTCTTGGTCTAGAGGTCTTCTGCAAAAATTAAAATTACTTGTTTAGTAATTTAATTTTTTGAAACAATTTCTACTAAGAAAATTTGCAAGAAAATTGTTATTACCTTTAAGATGTTCTACCTCAAAAATATATTCAGAAAGTTTATTATACTAAGCTAATCTTCTTCCTTACTCAATAGGTTTTTTATTGATAAAGAAATCTCTTACTGCTTTATTATCAATGCGTACAATAAAATTTTCTGGGGCAAAATGTAGCAACCCTAATTTTTCGTAGGTCATTATTTATTTATAATTATTTATTATTACCTTATTTTATTTTTGACTTTATTAAATGCGTGGTTACATGAGAATTTAATGTGTTTTTTTAGTTAATTTAATTTGTTATTTAATTATAGGTAATTAATCCAAATGTTGATATATTTATATTGTTTATAAAAAATAAAAAATAAAAAGGTGTTTATATATTGAGAAAATATATATCATATTTATATTTATATAGGTTGTATTTATATTATATTTATATAAGAAAATATAATGTTAATGTGTTATTTATTATATAATGTTATTAGGTTATCTAAACCTAGGTTGTTATTATCATAAAGGTGTGGGTGAAGAATCTTCAAGTTAGTAGCAACCACGGAAAGGGAGAGGTTGTGTGTGTGTGTGTGTGTGTGTGTGAGAGAGAGAGAGAGAGAGAGAGAGAGAGAGAGGGGTTAATCAACAAAGAAAAGAAAGTCGAGAGGGAGAGAAAGAGAAAAGAGAGGCAGGGGGGAGAAAGAGGAGAGGGGGGAAGGAAGAAAGGTTAGGGTTTTGTTTTGATGGCTCCATTAATTCTTTAAAAAATATTTCTTTGATCTTCAAAAACTATTGTGATGGAAAAACTCACTTTCCTTGATTTTTGTTTAATTCATTGTTTTTATTTATTTATTTTCATTTATTTGATGTTGGTTTGATTTTTGTATTTTGCATCTAGATGACGGATTGATTTTAATTATTTTGATTAGTTGTGTATGGAAGGTTAGAGTTTTTATATGGATTTATTTTATGGTTGTAATCACATTCATGGTTATTTGAAATTAAAATAAACTTAGAACCTATAGATAAATTCCTTATACTCCACCATGACTCCGTGGATTGTTATTTTATTTGAGTGATGGTGAGAAAGAGTGTATAAGAAAAAAAAAGTGTGGATTATGAGCTTGATTTAAATGCCTTAGGCTTGGCATTGTTATGTTAAGTAGATGAGAGATTGTGTGTATATATATATATTGTTGCCTCGTTCTCATAAGTAGACGAGTGTTTTGATTTACACGCATACGTATATACTAACCATTCGGGGAGTGTGGGTCAAACTCGAGACGATATCCCCTTGCAAGTTTGGTTTCGGAGCGGTGTAAGGTATACGAGAGGCACATGGGTTATATGTGTAGGTCGAAAGTGAAGGGCCGAAGTGGTGAAATTAAGGTACAAAGAATTAAATATGAGTTTATTATTATAGTGTGAATTGTATTGATTTGTACATCTTGAAAAATTGTAAACGACCTCGATAAATTGTGAAATTTGAGCAGAGGCATGTATACGTGATTCTAAACAACTTTTGTGTTTTAACTTTTTACTACAAAGATCAATTAGAACTTGTAATCAGATGATCTTTGTTTCAATAGTTTTTATTTATTTTAGTATTGTAGATTTTAGATGTTGTTTTGACCCACGAAACAAGCTCATTTTTATTGGTTTCATATAAACTGAAGTAAAAAATTATTTTGAACATTTTTCGTGTTTTTTAACTTTTCTCGAAAAAATCATTTTAGGACAATTTCTGTTCGTTTTTAGCTTCAGATTTTTTGGTTGAATTTTGTCTAGGTTCTTCTATCAAGTTTTTCTCTCAAACTGTTTAGTTTCTACTAAATTCATTCGCGCTGCCTTTTAGAAAATTTGATTCTGTACAACTTTTGTTCTTTAAGTTTTTGGTCAATTCGAATTATTTAAGCATGAAAGGGTGTATTTTTATAGTTCTTCAGCAAGTTACTTACGATTAAATTATACTAACTTTATTTTTTGCAGAATAGTGGGTCTTACTAAATTTTTATGCAGGGTTGACCCACCATATTTTTATTTTTATTTTATTTATTTTATACTTAATTTATATTTCGTTGTGTACGAGCAAGAAACTAAATGCCACCGTATCTTGGCAAACCACCCATTCGTCTCGGTGCGGATGGAACTACTTGTCTTGTCTCGTAACAAGAATTAAATATGTTTTTGTTTGTGTCTAGTGGACACGTAGGTGTTAAATCTTGTACTCATAGTAGTATACCTGTATACTGACCTATTTTGTCTCTTGGCAACTCGGGTGCGTTTTGTTTGAGCGTGGCCGATCTTCCTTTACAAGATTAGTTGGGGCTACGGTGGTGACGTGGAATAACTATAGTTGTTGGACATGTTGTTTGAACTTCTTTTGTTTTCTTGAGCTTAGGGTTGATATTAGTTTATGTATTTTTTTTTTTTTTATGACCTTAGTATTATGATAGTTTGGCATTGTGGGTTATTTTCCAACTTTACATTATTTAAGTTGTTTTGACTAGTTGTTGATACTTTAATGTTGAAAATATTTGATAGTTATGAAATTATGATGGATGGTTTGGTTGGCGTTTTGTTAATTTTTTTTAAAATCCCTTGTTATCTTTTGAGCATGGAAATTTACAAAACCTTATGGAGACGAGAACGTTTAGATTTTGTTTCACCCCTAGGATTTGGATGATGAAATATTGATTGGGGTTTAGTCCTAATTTAATATTTAATTGTCCAAATTTTGAGGCGTGACAGTTTGGTATCAAAGCTCTAACCACCTTAGACTTGTGAGAGTTTAGGTGATCCTCGAATTGTGGAAACATGGGTTAGCTGGTTTAGTTTGGTGGTAGTGTTTATGAACAAATTCTTTTTGTGTGTTTAACTTGAAGGTGATGGCTGAAAGATATCTTTAATCTTTTTCAAGAACCCATTAGAGTACTTTTTTGATACTGATGCCTCTCATGCTTTCATATCTAGACAGTTTTTAGAAAGAGAACATCTTGTAACTACCTCCTTATCTAGACCTATTCGTGTTGAAACCCCTTTAAGAGGGGCAATTACACTTTATGAGATGTGTAAAGATTTTGAGATTGACTTTGCGGGCAGAGTCTTGTATGTGGACCTAATTGTTTTAGGGTTTGAGGGGTTTGTAATTATTTTGGGTATGGATTGGCTGGGAAAATACTTTGTGACTCTAGATTGCGCTGGAAGGACTATAAATATAGATATTCCCAGTATGTCACGGTTTACCCACACTTCTAGTGATGGAGAAGAGTCGGTAATGACGAGTTTTCTGTGCTCAGTAGAAATCTAGTGCGTGAGTTTGAGGATATATTTCAGGAGATACCTGGACCTCCACCTCAATAGGTAATAGAATTTTGCATTGACCTAGTGCCAGGAACTGCACCGATTTCTAAGGCGGCATACAGAATGCCACCTAAAAAGCTTGTGGAGATGATGAAGCAGCTAAAAGAGATGCTTCAGAAAGGGTTCATTCGTTCAAGTAAGCCCCCTTGGGGAGCACCCGTGATCTTTGTCTCCAAGAAAGATGGCACTCTCTGTATGTGCATAGATTACAGAGAGCTAAACAAAGTGATTATCAAGGACAAGTATCCGCTACCTAGAATTGATGACTTGTTTGATCACTTGAAGGGGGTAGCTATGTTCTCTCAGTTTGATCTCAAAAAGGGTTATCATCAGATGGGTGTCAGAGAAAAGTATACCACTTACTGCTTTTCGGACCTGGTATGGGTTATACGAATATCTTGTAATGCCTTTTGATTTGACAAATGCTCCTGCCTATTTCATGGACTTGATGAACAGAATTTTTTAACCATATCTAGATAAGTTTGTGATTATCTTCATAGATGATATCCTAGTATATTCTAAGAATGAGGAAGAGCATAGAGAACACTTGAAAGTTGTGTTGTAAACTTTAAGGGAGCAGCAGTTATACGCTAAGTTCAGTAAGTGTCACTTTTGGGAGAAAGAAGTTCGAATTTTGGGACATGTTGTATCCAATCAGGGGATATTGGTAGCTCCTGAAAAAGTTGTTGCGGTCAAAGAATGGAAGCAGCCCACGAACCTTACAGAGGTGAGAAGTTTTTTTAGGACTAGCTGGTTATTATAGGAGATTTATGGAGAATTTTTCCATTATTGTAGCACCCATGACCAAGTTGACCCCAAGAATGCGAGGTTCTTATGGACAAATGATTGTGAGAAACCTTTCCAGGAGTTAAAGCAGCGGTTGACTACAGCTCCGGTGTTAACTATACTAGTACAAGGGGAAAAGTTAGTTGTGTTTACTGATGCGAGTGGAACTGGGTTAGAATGTGTGTTGATGCTGCATCAGAAGGTTGTATCTTATGCTTCTCAACAGTTAAAACCTCATGAGAGATGATACCCTACTTATGACTTAAAGCTGGCAGCAGTTGTTTTGGCGTTGAAAGTGTGGCGTCACTACTTGTTTGGGGAGCGCTTTGAGTTGTACAAAAATCACAAGAGCCTTAAATATCTTTTTTCTCAAAAAGAGTTGAACATGAGGCAAGTTGAATTCATCAGTAGTTATGATTTCGAGATCCTTTATCATCTGGGAAAAGGAAATGTAGTCACTGATGCACTTACTCGACAACATGGGATTATAGCTTCTTTGATGATTCAGGAATGAAAGTCCTTGGAGTTAATTTTGATGCAAGATGTTCAACCAATAGAGAATGCTGAGAGGGCATACATTGGTAGTTTGACCGTATAGCCGACGTTACTGGGTAAAGTTCGTTAGATGCATAATTTAGATGGGTTTCTTATCAGTAAGCTCGATGACCTTGTAGTGGATTTGATCGATGATTGTCCTACTGATTGGTCTGTGGACTCAGATAGGTGATTGCGATCCAAGGGCAGGTCGTATGTACCTAACATTGTTGAATTGAGGAAAGAGATTATGAATGATGCCCATAGGTCCCAATATACCATTCACCCTGGTGGGACTAAGATGTATCATGATCTGAAGAGGACATTTTGGTGGGAAGGTATGAAGAAGGATGCAGGAGAGTATGTTTCTCGATGTTATGTGTGCCAACAAGTTAAGGCAGAACACCAACGACCGTTTGGACTTTTACAGCCTCTTGAGATTCCTACTTGGAAATGGGAGTACATCTCTATGGACTTCGTGGATGGATTGTCGCAGTCTAAGCGAGGCAATGAATTTATTTGGGTGATAGTGGATCGACTCACCAAGTCTGCTCATTTTATTCCTATCAGTGTTCACCGAATTGCGAATAAACTAGCTAGACTGTATATTCGGGAGGTGGTGTGACTTCATGGCGCACCAATTTCTATAGTTTCAGATCATGATCTATTATTTGTGGTAGAGTTTTGGAAGAGTTTTCAGCATGCTTTGGGTCTAAGCACGGCTTATCATCCTCAGATAAATGGGTAAACTGAGTGGATAAATCAGATCTTGGAAGATTTGCTGAGAGCTTGTATCCTCGATCTTGGTGGTAGTTGGGAAGAACACTTGCCATTGGTGGAGTTTACTTATAATAATAGCTATCACTCCAGTATCGGGATGGCACCTTTTGAGGCTTTGTATGGAAGGCCATGTCGATCACCTGTTTGTTGGATGGAGGTAGGAGATGCGCTGTTGTTAGGGCCAGAGTTGGTGAGAAAGACCACAGAGAAGGTGAACATAATTCGGGAACGTATTAAGACTGCACAGAGTCGTCAGAAGACTTACGCTGATAGAAAACGTAAAGGGATTGAGTTGAATGTTAGAGATTTTGTGTTTTTAAAAGATTCGTTGATAAAGGGTATCATGTGGTTTGGAAAGAAGGGAAAATTGGCACCTAGATTTGTGGGACCATACGAGATCACTGAGAAGATTGGTAATGTGGCTTACAAATTAGCCCTACCACTTGCTTTAGCTATGATTCACAATGTGTTCCATGTATCTTTATTGCGGAAGTGTGTGCAAAACCCTTCCCAAGTAGTATCACCAGATATGTCGGAGATTAGTGACGATCTAACTTATGTGGTGCGACCGGTTACTATTTTAGATTGAGATGTAAAGCAGTTGTGGTGCAAGAAAGTGAACTTGGTGAAAGTGCAATGGAGCGAGGATGGGAATGATATTACTTGGGACTTAGAAGAAAAAGTTCGACGTATGCACCCGGAGTTTTTTGCTTAGTATTCTCTCTTATTGAATCACAGGATAAGATTCTTTTGAGGTGTGTATATTGTAGCGACCCTAATTTTTCGTAGGTCGTTATTTATTTATTATTACCATATTTTATTTTTGACTTTATTAATTGCGTGGTTACATGAGAATTTAATGTGTTGTTTAATTAATTTAATGTGTTATTTAATTATAAGTAATTAATCCAAATATTGATATATTTATATTGTTTATAAAAAAAAGTGTTTATATATTGACAAAATATATATCATATTTATATTTATATAGGTTGTATTTATATAATAAAATATAATGTTAATGTGTTATTTATTATATAATGTAATTAGGTTATTTAAACCTAGGTTGTTATTATCATAAAGGTGTGGGTGAAGAATCTTCAAGTTAGTAGCAGCCACGGAAAAGGAGAGAGAGAGAGAGAGAGAGAGAGAGAGAGAGAGAGAGAGAGAGAGAGAGAGAGAGAGGGAAAGAGGGGTTAATCAACAAAGAAAAGAAAGCCAAGAGGGAGAGAAAAAGAAAAGAGAGGCAGCGGGGAGAAAGAGAAGAGGGGAGAAGGAAGAAAGGGTTAGAGTTTCGTTTTGGTGGCTCCATTAGTTCTTTAAATATTTCTTTGATCTTCAAAAAATATTGTGAGTGCAAAACCGACTTCCCTTGATTTGTGTTTAATTCATTATTTTTATTTATTTGATGTTGGTTTGATTTTGTATTTTGCACGTAGATGATGGATTGATTTTAATTATTTTGATTAGTTGTATATGTAAGGTTTAGGGTTTTTATATGGATTTGTTTTATGGTTGTAATCATACTCATGGTTATTTGAAATTAAAATAAACTTGGAACCTATAAATAAATTCCTTATACTCCACCATGACTCCGTTGATTGTTGTTTTATTTGAGTGATGGTGAGAAAGAGTGTATAAGAAAAAAAATGTGGATTATGAACTTTATTTAAATGCCTTAGGCTTGGCATTGTTATGTTGAGTAGATGAGAGATTGTGTGTGTATATATATATATATTGTTGCCTCATTCTCATAAATAGACGAGTGCTTTGATTTACACGCATAGGTATATGCTAACCATTCGGGGAGTTGGGGTCAAACTCGGGACGATATCTCCTTACAAGTTTGACATCGGAGCGATGTTAGGTATACGGGAGGCACATGAGATATATGTGTAGGTCGAAAGTGAATGGCCGAAGTGGTGAAATTAAGGTACAAAGAATTAAATATAAGTTTATTATTATAGTGTGAATTGTATTGATTTGTACATCTTGAAAAATTGTATACGACCTCGATAAATTGTGAAATTTGAGCAGAGGCATGTACACGTGATTCTAGAAAACTTTTGCGTTTTAACTTTTTACTAGAAAGATCGATTAGAATTTGTAATCGGATGATCTTTGTTTCAATAATTTTTATTTATTTTAGTATTGCAGATTTTAGATACTGTTGTAAACCACAAAACGGGCTCATTTTTATTGGTTTCGCGTAAACTGAAGTAAAAAATTATTTTGAACACTTTTCGTGTTTTAAACTTTTCCCGAAAAAAATCATCTTAGGACAATTTTTGTTCGTTTTCAGCTTCAGATTTTTCAATTGGATTCCATCTAGGTTCTATTATCAAAATTTTCTCTCAATGTATTTAGTTTCCACTAAATTCGTTTGCGTTGCCTTTTAGAAAATTTCATTTTGTACAACTTTTGTTCTTTAAGTTTTGGTCAATTCGAATTATTTAAGCATGAAATGGTGCATTTTTATACTTCTTCAGCAAGTTACATAGGATTAAATTATACTAACTTTATTTTTTGTAGAATGGTGGGTCTTACTAACTTTTTATGCAAGGCTGACCCACCATATTTTTATTTTTATTTTATTTACTTTATACTTAATTTATATTTCGTTGTGTACGAGCAAGAAACTAAATGCCACCGTATCTCAGGAAACTACCCATTCGTCTTGGTGTAGATAGAACTACTTGTCATGTCTCGTAATAAGAATTAAATATATTTTTGTTTGTGTCTAGTGGACACGTTGGCGTTAAATCTTATACTCATACAAGTATACCTGTATACTGACCTGTTTTATCTTTTGGCAACTCGGGTGCGTTCTGTTTGAGCACAGCCAAGCTTCCTTTGTAGGATTAGTTGGGGCTACGGTGGTGACGTGGAATAACTATAGTTGTTGGACATGTCATTTGGACTTCTTTTGTTTTCTTGTACTTAGGGTTGATGTTAGTTTATATATTTATTTTTTTTTTTATGACCTTAGAATTATGATAGTTTGGCATTGTAGGTTATTTTCCAACTTTACATTATTTAAGTTGTTTTGACTAGTTGTTGATGCTTTAATATTGGAGGTATTTGATAGTTATGAAATTATGGTGGATGGTTTAATTGGCGTTTTGTTAGTTTTTTTTTTTTTTTTAAATCCCTTGTTGTCTTTTGAGCAAGGAAATTTACTAAATCTTATAGAGACGAAAACGTTAAAATTTTGTTTCACCTCTAAGATTTGGATGATGGAATATTTTGATTGGAGTTTAGTCCTAATTTAATATTTAATTGTCCAAAATTTGGGGCGTGACACTAAATAAATACGAAATTTTTTTATTGCCAGTTTTATTGCAAGTAATTCTTTTTCAAAAATAATATATTTCTGTTCATTTGGTTTAAATGTTCTAGAATTATATCCACAAATTAATTCTTCTTTTTGTAATTTTATGAGTATTAGATTTTTTCTTAATCTAATCTCATTTTCTAATAAAGGTATCTCTTTATCATGCCATAAGTTACTTTGTATTGCTTTAAGAACATATCCCCAGCATACCGCTGAGGCATCTGTTTCTAAAATTAATTCATCACCAGTTTTAGAAAGATAAACTTCTAGTAGAGTTTTAACATTTTTTTTAATTTGTTTAATTAAAGCAACATCTTCTGTTGTCCATTCAAAAATAACATTTTTCCTTAATTTGGTTAACCAAGGAATTTCTATTTTTGAAAGATTTTTTTATAAAATTTCATCCATAATTTAAAATACCTAATAAACTCTGTAATTGTGTTATATTTTCAAGAGTATCAGGAAATTCTCATACTTTGGACAAAATATGTTCTTGTAATTTCAAATCTTTTTGGTCTAAAATTATTCCCAAAAATTCAATTGATTCTTTTTCTAATTCAATCATTTTTGGAGACAAAATAATTTCATGTTTTTAGAATTTTTCACAATCTTGTTTTATTTTAGGAAATTTGGTCAATTCGCGAATTGTTTTCCAACGAATGGCCAAATCATGGGAACTCGATTTCATTCTTAATCCTTGTGTTTTAATTCTTATTCTGACTGTGTCTTCAAGATTAGGATCATTTATGGGAGAAAAAAAAAAGAAGAAATTTGGTCTAACATTAAACCAAACTACTTCATTAGCCAAATTAGATTGAATTCCTCCAATGATTGCTTTCATTGAGTCGGAAAATCTTTTATCAAAAATTACTGCCAAAATAGGAGCATCTATCCCTTGGCGAAATAAGACTGTTATGGTTACTTGGATTAATCCAATATGAATATATTGAATTTCAGGATATTTCTTTTTCCATCTTGCAACCTTTTTCTTTTCAAAAAAAGGAATATCAATATTTCCTTCTTCTAACCATTTTGTTTGAGTGTTGCCAATATATTGTTCAAACAATCTTGCTGAAAAGAAATTGAATTTTGAAAGTTTATAAATTTTTGGTACAACAACTTCTTGCATTTTTTCGAATTTTGCTAATTCTTTGTCAGTAAAAGTTTTTCCTTCTCCGAGTACATCTCCAAGTTGAATGGCTTCTAATTCTTTTGGAGATATACTATGTGTTTCTTGAGATATTTCTTGCCTATTAATATGAGTCATCATGAAGATTAGTTCTTCATCTGAAATTTCGTATAAGATTTCTTCTTTATCAGAAATTTCTTCGCCATATATTATTTCAAAATCTTGTTCTTCAAGAACTTTGATAATTTTTTTTGCACCTTTTCCCTTTTTTAGGCATTCGGATGCATAGTGACCTTCTTCGTTACAAATGTAACATTTACAAGTTTTCTTTTTTGAAACACTTGTTGATTTCTTTTTTCGAATATACTTTTTCTTTTTTGAAAAAGTTTTGTTATTTTTCCAAGGTTTCCATTTATATTTTCTACGTTTTTTGAAAAATCCTTTTCGTTTAGGAAATGTATTATAACCAATTTTTCAATTTTCTTTTAAAATTTATCACAACATTTTTTATTGTATTGTGAATTAGAAATTTGATTTTTTATTTATTTTTTCGCCTTTGCTTCTAGACACCGATCTGCAATCAGTCTTAGAACATAATTAATGTTAAAACCAATATTATTATATTCTTTGTTTCCCATTTTTTTGAGAAAATTAGGATATGTTTTAATATATAACTCATCCCGTGGATTAGGGAGTTTATGGAAAAATTGATCTAGCTAAAGTTGATTTGCTGGTAGATCAATAAGATAATAATATTTTTTTAAAGTTTGAACATAGTCTTCAAAAAAATAAATATTACATAATTCTAATTTTGTCAAAATATAATTTGCATCGACTTGCAAATTAGTATCTCCTACAAAGCCACATAAATTTTCTTTTATGATTTTTACAAATTTAGCTAATATTGTATCAAGTGTGAGAAAATTTGCCAACAAAACTGTTTTTTGACTTTTTCCAATTTCAGATTTTTCCCACTGTCTTAACCATTGCAACACATCTCCCTGGAGAGTTACTACAATATAATTAAGGAATTTTTCTTTTGGCCAACTATTTTTATAATTGATAATAATTATGGATAAGGATTGTGCCCAATCATCAATTGCTTGTGGCTGATCCTTAAATGAAACATGAGACAAGTCTACATAAGTACCTGTAGACACCCCATTTTTGACCGCCCTTAAGACTTGAACGCTGTTACTGACGGTTTACTTGGTGGTGAAAGGTGTGCAAGGCAAAGGTTCAATTTCTTCAGTAAGGAGAGAGTCAAATCCAAACCTCATACCCCATTTTGGACCAAAGCTATTTTTGAATGGTTTTTAGACTTCAAAACCCTCTCTTTCAAAAACATTTTTGAAAATAGGTTTATACGATGTTCCGACGCTCGCATTTTGTTAAGTGTTGCGCTTTTCGGTAAACCGAGCAAGGACAAAGTGGAAATGAATGAAGGAGAGATGAACTTTTTTGAAAAATCTTTCAAAACACCTTTTTTAGGGGTTTGGAGTTGAAGAAAAGAGGAGAGGAGATGAGAGAAGAAACCCAGTTGGGGAAGGAGTTGGGCATGAACCGTTAAGAGAGAGACAAGAAGTTCTCGCCAAATCAGGTCTATCCTTTTGAATACTTGGATTTCAGCTATGAGGCCACCACCGTTGGAAATCTTACTTCTGGGGCTTCAATTTTCATTCAAGAATCTCCTCGAGCCGAGTCCGGATGGGAGAGATATGGTTGTTGGAAGTTGGGAATCAATCCGGTTGGACCGAAACTGAGCAGTCTTCACTAAAAGAGGGATATCTCTTAGCACACATGGAATTTTGAGGTGAGGCTACCAAATTTGGAAATAAGACTTCCGGGGCTACAGTTTAGGCTTAAGAATGACCTGAAAAAGCATCCATATGAAGGATTTAGGCTTTCTTCAAAACGGGGACTAGGCCTGATTTTTGTTGCCGGCCTCTATGGGAGTGTGCCGGCCATGATTGGCCAATGACGGCCAAAAGTGACCCCTGCCAGCCATCAATGAGCCACTTCCTGCCATCACTGATGGCTGACAGTACCCCTCTCTCAGTAGGTTTCACGGCAGATCTTTTGAGCCAGCTGGAATCCTTTAATTTCCCCTCCATACACGTGTATGGAGGGATGAAGCTCTTTCCAAGCTTGTTCAAGAAGTTTTGAATTGATTTTCCTCTATATAAGGAGAGGCCCTCTCTCCTTAGCAGAGGTTCAGCACTTTGACAAGAGATATAGCTCTCTCTCTCTCTATATATTGTTGTTGTTTTAGTCCCTTTTCCTTGCACTTTTGCACTACACCTCCTAGCACAACACCTCCACCATCCATCCAAACACCTTGGAACTAATTTATAGAGGTTGAAGGCTCATTACCTTGGTCCAGAAGTTGCTGAGGGTCAGCTCTACAAGGGTAAGCCTCTATTTCTCCTTTTTTTACAGTATTTTGCTTCATATCTTAGCCCTATTTGCAAGCATTTTTGGGTTTCGACATAAACTGAAAAAAGTCTTGTTTTGAGATTCTCTTCAAACTTGTTCAAGGTCATTTTTCTGTTTGGGGTCATCTTCCCCCTTGCATGCTTCATTCCCTCATGTTTTGAGCTATGCATTAGAGCATTCATGATGGCCTTGGTTTGGCCTTTTAGCCACTGAAATCCAGTGAATTTTCAGTGGCTAACATATGGTTTTGAGCCTCAAAATCAGAGAGGGGTGACCCTCTCACCCCTTGTCTTGTTTACTAGCTTTCTTGGCCTTACAAAGAGGCCCCTATTTGTATGCTTTGAAGCCACATTTCAGGGCCTTTTTGGTGAGTTTTAGGACCCTCATAACTGATTTCCGAAGGTGGTTTTGCCATGTTGCATGTCTATCTTGTATGTGTTGAACAACCCTCTTATTGGCCTCTCAAAGGAGCACCTTATTCTAGCATATGTTGACTGAGTTTACATGGATTTTTGGGGTTTATTTGACATGCCATGTTTCTATTTTTGGCTGGTTTAGTGACCTCCCTTGTGTTTCATATACATGTAGTGAAAACCATGCTTACTAGCCTATGTTGCATGTTGTTTTGGCCCTTCATGTTAGCACTTTTTGGCCATGCCTTAAACTGATCTTAGGCATATTTTGGACTGCTTTAGCTCTGTTTTTGGGTCTCATGGTCGAATGATGTTTGTTTTGCATGCTTGTGGTTCAATACACTTGCTTAGCTTTGAGTTTCGGGGTCCATTACATGCATATACTGAGGTATTTCTTTGTTTTGGGCCCATTATACATCATATTTTAGAGCTTGTTTGAATGCCATATTGCCATGTTTTATACTCTTTAAGTGCGTTTGAGAGTCGGGCTTGTATGCCTCATTTACCGACCATTGAATGAGCTCCATTTTGTTGCATTCCGAGCCATCATTTTAGGCCATTTCCCCACTGTTTCAGACCTGCCTAGGGTCTGTTTGGAGTTGGTTTTGCCATTGGTGCATTGCTTTGTGTACTTCTAGTGTAACCCGCTTCACTAGTTTCGGTACCCGGGCCATCTAGTATGCATTGTGTGACATATTCGCATGTTCCAGGATCATCTCTTATGCCATTTCAGAGCTGTGTCATGTGTGTTTGTATGCCATACTTCATCCCTTGCCATGCTTTGGTAGAGTGGCATTTGATGCTTTAGGATCGGTCCTTTGTATTCGTGCACGTCTACATATATTTCGGTTGTCTCATTATCATCGTATGGCCTCTGATTTGAGTGTGGCTGAGGCCCACTCATATTGGTGTAAGTCCATCATGCATTGTGCATGCCATTTTAGTCCATTGCATTGTATATGCTAGGTTACATGTTAGTCGCATTGTGTTTGCCATGCTTATGTGTTGCATTGTTTGGATTAAGTGTTAGTCCAAGCACAAGGAACGAGGGGCGTTCCATACTCCGAGTGATGGAACGTGTCTCAATTCTCGGTCGCCAAAGCTCTTGATGATTCGTGATAGAGTTCTAGGCTTTACTTGTTGTTTTTGCGCATTCATTTTCATATTGATTTGCACAAGTTGGATCTTTGGCCATCATGCATCGGGATGCATGATTGATGGTCGTGGATCCGACTAGGCCTCTCCCTTGATGTTTTGAGGTGATATGGGGTGGCATAATGCATACATGCCCTTGGGAGACCCTACCTTTTCTCTATTTTGTGCTTTGTTGCAGCTTGGTGTCACAGCACACCAATGGCCGGCAGTGCACCACTGATGGTCAGCAGACTCTCATCCTTGGCCGGCAGTGCCCTGTTGTTGGCCGGCAGTGCTCCTTTCATGGCCGACAGGCCACTGGTATATCCCTCCAGCAGTGTTTTGGTAAGTTCCATCAATAAGCACTGGAAGACACCCTGCAAACAAAGCCTCTAAAGAGCAACCGGAAGGCGTTTCGAGGCGAGGAACCGAAGCGAGCATGCATACCCTCTTCTTCTTCAAACAGAGCTAGAATAGCATTCATTTACTGCTTACTTATTAGTTAGTAATTGTGTAATAATTAGTTGTAGCTAGTTTATTAATTCGTTTTTGTAATAATTAATTAGCTCGTGAGTTAGTTAATTAGGCGGCCTGTATTACTTATTCGGACCCTCCGAGAGAGGGCCAATTGTAATAGGTGTGTGTAGACACCCCATTTTTGACCAACCTTAAGACTCAGACGTCACCGATTGAGCGTTTGGTGATGTTGCATATCGTGCTCGTTCAAAGGTTTCAGAGTCTCGGCTGCGAGCCTTGCCTCCGGACTTCCGGACTCTTTCATGTTTTCCCTCGGTTTGCGAATCAGGCTCTGTTTTCTCTATTTTCTCTTCCTGAAGGGAGGGAGAGGGCTCGTAGATCATCTCTCAGTGGTCGTAGGCTACGTTTCGTGGTCGTAGGCCATTTTTCCCGTTTGGAGTCCGGTTTCCGGTTTTTCGGAGCCGACGGTCGTGTGCCTCGGTTCGGGACCGCTTAACCACCTCCGTTTGCTTCGATTTTTGGCATGCATCTTATTTTCTCCCTTTTGAGGGACACTGTGACTTGAGAGACCAACTTCGTGGTCGAACACCACTTCCGGTGCCTAACAATCAATTTTTGGGGCCTCGGGCTGCGCGTTTCGGCCCCCGAACCTTCATTTTGCATCGGTTTGGGTTCATTTTTGGCAAGGACCTCTGTTTCATTGTTAAGAAGGTCGTAGAAGGGTGGGAGGCCAGCAATTGTTCTGACAACCAGTTTTATTCCTCCGTCGCCCTCTGTCGCCCGTTTTTTCTCACTTGAAAGCCAATGTTGACCACCCTAAGGCCACTTTTTCTTGCCCCAAACCACATATTTGTGTTGTACACACCTGGGAGGCCACCAATATCATATGGCCGACCAGTAATTCTGTGTGATCCTTTTGAACCCCTCCTAAAAGTGGCCTTTTCTCTCTCCTGGTTCACTTTCTCCAGTTTTTGACCACATGGTTGTGTTGTGCACACATGGGAGGCCACCAATCTGGCATGGCCGGCCATTAATCTTCATTGAGCCTTTTGACCCTTGGTCGGCCGGCCATGGGGAAGGCCGGCCGGCCACCTAAACCCTAGAAAACCAGCCGGCCTTGATCCTCTCTCCAAGTACATTACAGATATGTATTTTGTTTCCCCCCAGATTATGTATCCGGGGGGCTGCATTTTTTGGGGGAAACTTGAATCCATTTCCCCCTCCTTTTTCCCCCCTCTTTTCCCCCTCTTTTGCCTATATATCAGGCCCTCTAGCTCTCATTTGGAGGGTTACAAATTTTTCTCTAAGCCTCCTATATTGTCTCTCTCTCTCCCCACACTCCAACCCTCAAAACCTCCCAAACCCTACACCATTTTATACTACACCACCTAGCACCACACCACCACCATCCATTCCAGCCACTTGGAGCTGTTTTCCAGAGCTAAGGAGCCACCAAACTTGGTCCAAGAGTTGTCAAAGACTTGGTCTTCAAGGGTAAGTCTCCTCCTCCCTCTTTCTTGCCTTATTTTGCTCAATATATTAGCCATACTTTCTTGCATATTTGGGCTCTGACCCTAACTGAAAATAGCATTTTTTTGAGCTCCTTTTCATGTTTGTTTAAGGGCCTCTCCCTGTTTGAGACTTCCTTTTAACACTTGCTTCTTTACCTCTCTTGTATGCCCCTTTCTTGTATAGTATTTTAGACTCATTTTTAAACTGTTTTGAGCTTTGTTATAAACTGAAAAGTGGCTTATTTTGATCCCTTCTTCAACATTGTTGAAGGGCTATTCACTGTTTGAGGCTTCCTTTTGTTACTTGCCTCTTTATCCCTCTTTTGGCCTTATTTTTGCATGATTTGTTAGACCCTTGTGCTCGCATTTTTGGGCTCTGGTCCGAACTTTAAATAGAATTATTTTGACCCCCTCTTCATGTTTTATCAAGGGACCTTTGCTGTTTGAAGCTCCCTTTTGGCTCTTTGTGTTTAAACCTCTTTTTAGGCCTTATTTTGCATAGTATTTTAAGCTTGCATGTACACTGTTTTGGGTTTAATCATAAACTGTAAAATACCATGTTTTGGGCCCCTCTTCAACTTTGTTGAAGGGCCCTCCTATGTTTGAGGCCAGAAACCATCACTTGCTTCTTTGTCTCCCTTTTGGCTCATTTCTTGCACAATGTTTTAGGCCTGTTTGTGTTTAGATCCGTGGATTATTGTAAACTGTAAAGTGCTTCATTTTGAGCCCCTCTTAAACTTTGTTGAAGGGCTCTTGGCCATTTAGGGCCAGAAGCTGCTACTTGCTTCATTACCTCTCTTACGGGGCCATTTTTGCATGCTAGTTTAGTCCTGTTTCTGTCCATTTTTTGGCCTTTCTTAAAACTGTAAATATGCTTTTTTTGGGACTGTCTTGATTCTGTCTTCACACTTCATGTTCAAATAATGCATGTTTTGTATAGCTATAGGCCAATGCATACGCCTAGTTTTGTATTTCGGGTTCATTCCATGCATCGGGTGCCATGTTTCCATGTTTCCATGTTTCGGGGCTGTTTTGCATCATATTTCAGCACTGAAATTTGCATGTTTGCATACCATGTTTCATGCCTTGCCATACTTTGGTAGAGTGGCATTTGTGACTTAGGTTCGGTCCTCGTGCACGCATTTCGAGTGTCTCATTTTCATCTAATGGCCTCCTATGTGAGTGTGGCTGAGGTCCACTCATGTTGGTGTAAGTCCCTTGTGCATTGTGTATGCCATTTCATTTCATAGCATTGTGTATGCTAGGTTGTATGTTAGCGCATTGTGTATGCCATGTTACCTCATGCATTGTGTATGCCATTTCATAGCATTGTGCATGTTAGGTTGTATCTTAGTTGCATTCATGCATGTCATGCATATTGCATTGTGCTTGGGATAGGAGTTAGCCCGAGCACGGGAAACGAGGGATGTTTCGTACTTCGAGTGACGGAGCGTGTCTCAATTCCCAATCACCGACACTCTGGATTATCCATGATGGAGTTAGGTCTTGTTGTGTTTTCATATGCATTCATTCTATACTGAGTTGCACAATTCGACTCCTCGGCCATCATGCATCGAGATACGTGATTGGTGGCACGAGGATCGAAGCATGCATACATTTGTGAAAATACATTGCCATGCCCCTTTCCTGCTCTCTGTTGCAGCAAATCAAGAATCAGCAGTCTTTTAGGGCTTGGCGCGCTTTCCAAAAAATTATTGCAAAACAGAGGCTAATTGGGGCATCACAGTGGATTTCCGTGCAAAGGCAACCCGGATATGCATCATCCATTATTCGGAACAGAGTCGAGGCAGTCCCTAGCTTGCATGCTAGTTTACCGCTTTCCTAGTTAAATTTGTTATTTAATTTGGATTCTGTACATATTTGGACTGTATTATTTATTTGGACTGTACTATTTATTTGGGACTGTATATTATTTTATTCGAACCCTCTACGCGAGGGCAATGTTGTAATAAGTGTGCGTGTGTGTGATGTATGTCTTCCAACCCCACGTCTTTCTCCCTTTTATTTATCCGCTTATGATGGTTAGATTAGGGCATGTTTCAATTAGCATACAGTATGATAGTATGTTTGCATTCATTCATCTATTTTGCATGCACCGGGCTCGGCACATCATACTAACTGCATTGTATTTTCAATTCCAAGTTGAATACATGCTAGCTGTAGCATTTCATATGCCATGTTTAGAATAGCCGAGCCTGCTATAGTTGCATTTTTGCATGTGTTGCATTAGGCATTTCTGTATAGTTAGGATCATGCAAGGATTTCTAACCTAGCTTCTGTTTTGACTTGGAGTACTCGGTAAGTTTTACGCTTTAGCATCCTTGCATACGTGCGAGTGAATGCCACGATAGCATGCTTACCATGAGGCTATGTGCTTATGTGATATAAACTGCCTGAATGCCTGTGGGTGAAGGTTAGGTTATTTGGATTGGAACAATTCATTCACTGTGTGTTTTAAGCCCACTAGATAGTGGCAAAATCATGTTTTCTAAGCCCACCTGAGGGTGGCAAATCCACGCCTTAGCCTACTTGCGAGTAGCACCATCAAACCATTTTCAAACAAACAAACATGAAATGTTTTGTTCCAATTCAGGCAATCCAGTCTATACTTGTATGCTGTGCGCATCACATAGTAAATCTAGGCTAATAACCGGAATAAGAACGCATAATGTTTTCAAAAAAAGATATCATGGTTAGTAGAGGCCGATCTTTGATCGGGCGAGCGGGGGTGCTCACGAAGTGACCTTCCCCAATCGTACCCAAGTTCCCGAGCCGAGGCAACTTTGGTGATGACGGACACGTGGCCTTAGGCAAACGAGTCAGGGTTTCCTAAATTTCCCCAAAATAAAACATTTAGGTGGCGACTCTGTATCTGGAAAAGCAGTCCATGTTTGGCACTTCTATCAAAATCTGTTTTCTCAAAACGATTTGCCGGATTTGGACTCTTTGGTTCAGATTTAGAACCGTGATAATTTGAGAGTCCGAGCTGTAGTGAACCCTAAATGAACAGAACGAACGGGACTCGTTCCTCCCGAGGCGTTCGGGGACGTCTCCAGTTTCTGGCGACTCTACTGGGGAGTTAGAGAACTTGACTCGAACTCGTGATATCTGTTTTTTATTACACTTATGTGTTTCTTTGCATTGCATTTGCATTGGTGCGCCTAGGACACCGTGTTTGCCATCTGCTATTCCCGAACGGTTTGCCGGAGGCATGTCTTGTCAAGGCATGACCATAAGGCTGACCGGTTGTGGGCTCTGCCAGTATGGGAACACAAACCCCGGTTTTACAGGGGCACCCTTTTTGACCATTCGACCTAGTGCATATTCGGATCCATAGTGACCATTCCAAACTAGGACAGGTTGCTTACCCGTTTATAGGTTGTTTGAAACCGCTGCATGTGTAGTGAAACCCTAGCTCCTGACAAAATAGGACAGGGAAAACCCTACCCCAACATAGGGGTGTTTTGGCTCTCACTTATCTGCTATGTGCTTTTATAGTGCGTCTCTACAGGGAAATGCATGTATCAGTTTATGAGTTTGGGGCATCAGGCCTGCAGGCATCAGTCAGTGTTTGAGAATCAGTTATCTGCAAGTATCAGAGATTCAGTTTTGGGACATTGATTCAGGGATAATGATCAGTGATTGAGGACAGTGTGTATTCAGCTTATCGACCGTGTGTTGTTATGCCTGGCTGTGTGTCATGCATTTACTTTAAGCTGTTATGTTGTCCGTTTATCTGTTTATTTATTTCCTTATTGCTTTATTTATCTTTTTACTAGGGCAATTTTAGCACAATTGCTTCCGACCCAGTAGATATTCCCCAAGCACTTTGGACAAGAGGTCGTCGGCTCAATCGATCCAAGGATCTGGTTGACGGACAGCCAGTGTTTCATTCTCTACCCCCAATTGTCAGAAGAAGGCCGAGAAGACGCAGTGTGTCTGAGCAGAGGTTACCAGAACAATGGTCTACCCTAGCAGTGAACAGTCGGGCTGAGGTTTTAGTCTCTGCCATAGAGATACACATACCAGTCAATCAGCAAGATTAGCAGAATACTGCCATGATGGAAGAAATGATGCGCTGGCTCCAAGAGAGCATGAGACAAATGCAGGAGGACGTTGCCCGCCAAGCAGAGTTCTCTAGATAGCAGGCCACAGTCATGGCTCAGCAGGCCGAACTAATCACTAGACTGCAACAGCAAAATGCAGCATCTGCCTCACATCAAGTTCCTCTCCCACCAGGGATCCCGTTACCCGAGTAGGCACCTACTGTCCAGAATGCCTTGCCAAACACCCAGAACACCTTACCCAATGTCCAGAACATCCAAGAGGACACAGACCTTCCAACGGGGCCAGCTCCGCTCCCGCTTCCGCCTCAACTGTCCAAAGCCCATACACCCAACCACCCGAACTCTCCCTTCGAGTTCGAAATAGACCATACAGCTCTGAAACTGAGCAAGCTCGAGAAGCTTTTCAAGAAATCACAAGAAGTAAAGGCTATTCCGGATATCGAGGACGGATATACCGATGTGGCCGTAACGTTGCCAGATAGATTCAAGATGCCACAGATTGATCGTTTCGACGGATCCGGGGATCCCATGGTCCACCTCTGGTTATTCTCAGATATACTGCGGCCAATGGGCCTAACCCGACCACAAAAGCTTTCGTTGTTCGACCGAACCTTGTCGGGTGTGGCCGCTATCTGGTACGCGAAGTTGGAAGATGAGGTAAAAAGAAGTTAGGATGAAATGGCCGAGGCCTTTGTCGCACAGTACTCGTACAATACCCAGATCGAGATTACAACTCGTGATCTCAAAACAACGAGGCAGGAGCCTAAGGAGACTTTCTCAGATTTCGTAACTCGGTGGAGGGCGAAGGCATCGATGATGACTTTGAGGCCCACTGATAAGGACCAAATCAGGATGATTGTGCGCAATCTCCAATCAAAATTGATGCAGAAGATGATTGTACTTCCCTTCCCCACCTTTTTGGATCTACATGAGATAGGGGTACAAATCGAGGATGCAATGAAGCAAGGTCTGATTGACCAGGACAGGGAGCAACCCCGGAGAACATTTAACCACAACAATAACGCAGGCCCGAGTGGCGCTGCAACCGCAAGAGCTTCGGAGGTCTGCATGGTCGCCACCATTCCCCCTCCCTTTCCAAGGCCCATGGCAGCCACACCCTTCTCCGGTGCATCCGGAAGTAATACCCAAACCACTAAATACCAGCCCAGAGGCCAAAGAACCTTCACCCCACTGTACATGCCTTTGTCTAAGGCTCTGGGGGTCTTAATCAGAAAGGGGCATCTAAAACCTCTGGAGCCGAGGCCATTACCAAATCCACTTCCACCCTCTCACAACCCAGCCAAGTACTGTGCATATCACCAGCAGCACGGTCATGATACTGACCAATGTTTCAGGCTGCGTCACGAGATTCAAGAGCTCGTTGATAAAAATATGATTCTACCTCCAGAGAAACCTAACGTCACAACCAATCCACTCCCTACACACAACCAAGCTCCACCTCCCAAAAGAGTCAATCTTATCCAGACTGGGGTCGTGTCTTACGATCCTAGCATCTATATTACTCCTACCCATCTACCTAAGCCGGAGGTGCTCCTTCCCGACTGCACTGACTTCTTGTGCATGATGGACATCTCCACAATCCAACCGAAGCCAACGGTGGTGACCATCGAAGATGGAGCAGGGCAGACTTCAGGAAAGAATGAGGTTGTTGAGTCTGGGATTGAATAGTCTGAGAGTTTTGCTGGGGAAGCCTACGATCCAAGTGAGTACATCTTGTCAACAGGCCAGATTGGGCTGGGTATAGAATTGCCAGAGAAGGAAGAGCTGTGTGTGATCCAGGGGGATGGATTTGAGCAAGGGGCAAATGATCTGACAGCTGTGGAGGAGGACTTTGCCAACCTACAGTTTTTCGATGACCAAGAATCAGGGGGGCGCGGCAGTCAACTGGTTTGATTATGAGGAATCGACAGAGGCCACTGGATGGCTGGATGATCAACCAGATGTGGTGGAAGAATCCCAACCAGAACAAGGCCCGGCAGGGGCAAGAGTATCAACTGTGGCTGGAAGGGCCAGAAGTCAGGCTACATTACCGGAGAGCGCCAGTACAAAGAATTTCGCTCAGGACAGAAGCATTGTGAATGCAGGGAAAGTTGAACAACAAACTGCACTGACGCAGGTAGAACAACAAGGATTTGAGAGAACCGGGAAAGCCAAAATCCATGAGGGGATCGGAAGTGCTGTGGGCACAAGAACAGAGGATGCTGTGAGCATGTAGGCTGAAAGTGCTGTGAGTACAAACATGCCCGAGCCAGACAGGTGCCTTTTGAATGCCAACGGAATGTGGTGGGAAGACGATGACTTATGTCTTGCCCACACAGACAAAGACTGGGGAAGCAATCAACCAGATGACACCTGGTACCTCGATGAGGTTGATCACATGACAAGAAGCGGGCGGTACTTCAAACCCCCGCACCTAGGCCAACCCGAGGCATCTGGGAAGGATAAAGAAGCTGAGAAACAGAAGGAGCAGTAGTTTGAAGAGGAGGCTGTATTGAAGCAGTTAAAGAAAATACAAGCAGACATCTCCATCTAGGGACTGCTTATGGCGTCGCGAGTACACAGACAGGCTGTCTTATCTGCCATGGACCAGGCCAAACTCTCTATAGATACTACACTAGAACAGCTGGTTGGGCTAGTTTTTCCGGGAGGAGGTTCCCTGGCATTAACCTTTTCAGACAAAGAACTACCACCTGAGGGCACAAATCACAACAAACCCCTCTACGTTTCCGTGGAATGTAGAGACAAATGGGTGCCAGTGGTTCTTATCGACACGGGATTCGCCATTAATGTATGCCCGTCAAGGACGACGTATGCGATCGGGTTGAAGCCCGCGGACTTCGTGCCGACTACTCAAGTGATCAGAGCCTATGATAACACTAGCAGGGATGTGATGGGGACTGTCAAAATTCAGACTCAGGTTGGTCCAGGACAACACGACATTGAATTCCATGTCTTGGACGTAACCTTTAACCTACTTTTGGAGCGACCGTGGTTGCACCAGATCAAGGCAGTCTCTTCCACTTTGCATCAGATGTTAAAGTACCCTCACAGGAAAGGGGTAGCTATTGTTTTTGGGAATTCATCAATCCATCCACCGCCAGAAGTGTCTACACCAGTCTTGGAAATCGAGCACGGCATGGAGGATGTGTTCTTATCAGGATTTACTTTGGCTGAGGCCCGGGTTGTGCAAAATATCATGGCCGTTAATGAAGGAGTATACGTCAGTGCTCAATCCGTCTACCTCATGAACAAGTTACAACACATTCCCGGGATGGGATTAGGAAGGAGCGGCCGGAAGGGCGTCGCAGCATTGGCCGAAGTGCCACACAACCCTTATACCTTTGGCTTCGGTTATCTGCCCACCAAAGAGGACTGGGTGAGGAAGGGTAAAGAGATGGTTGGGAGAGCCAGAGCAAAGAAGGCTGGGAAGCCTTTCGAATTAATGCATAGGCCCATTCAGGGTACCCTAAACGGACGCTTCGTCCGGGAGCGGGAAAACTTCCCATTTTGTGGCTTCCTAGAGCCATGGCTGAACGCGGAGAGGAAGCGCGTGCCTGGTTTTGAGATCTTCTTCGACTTGCAACTATCCGGGGATGACGTTGCTGAAGAGCAGACAAACCCATCAGCTGTGGCTGAGCAGTGGGAGAAAGTGCAGTCTGAGGACACCGAACGTGAAATGGGGGTAACGCTGGCGTGTCTACTCTCAGATCCTCCGATCGACCATAAGTGCTTGGGGGATAAGTTCTCGGTATGCGTGATCGGGAATGGAACGGCTGTGAGCCCGCCAGCAACTATTTTGGATGCATCTATCGCACCCGCGCTCACTTGGCAGTACGAGGAGGGATTTTTGTCCAGCAGCACCGGGTCAGGTACTGAGCCAGAATCTGATTCCACCGAGTCTTGTGAGTCGGAATCAGGTTCCAGCTCGACTGAGGCCTCGTTTGGGAACAGGCTAATTTAGTAACTTTTTGACTATTTGGCTAAAAAGGTAGGTAAAAAAAACTTGTATGTTTGGGATGACTTTTTGGCTAATTACGAAAAGATGTGCAAAAAGTAGAGAGAAAAGAGAATCTTTGACTTTTTGGTATGGGTTGTTGGCTTTTTGGCTAATTTAGTAACTTTTTGGCTAATTGGCTAAAATAGCCTCTTGCCAAACGAGGCCTGAGTCTGAGTCTGGTAATCCTGGGGATGATAACCCGGATGCCACAGTTATGTCCATGTCGTCTTTTTCTTTCTCGTTTGAGTCTGTTGTAACCGAGAATTCAGACGATTTGGATGTGCTTAATGAGAATCAAGTAACTGTGGTTTCTGAGTACTTTTCTGTGCCCTTAATTTATTGCATAAACTCAGACTTTCAAAATTTTGATGAAAACGACGACGAAGAAATTCCTCCGATTTTGCAACGTTTAATTGAGCAGGAGCAGGAGAGATTTGTCAAACCCTTAACGGATGAAATCATTACCATGAATATTGGTACTGAGGAGGACCCGCGGCTGGTCCAGATCGGGTCCACGTTGTCTTCGGAGGAACGCGAGCGCTTAGTCGCCTTATTAAAAGATTTCAAAGATGTTTTCGCGTGGTCCTACGAAGACATGCCTGGGATCGATCCTGAGATTGTACAGCACCAGATCCCCCTTGACCCCGAGGCCCGACCTGTCAAACAAAAACTCAGAAGGATCCGCCCGGACTGGGCTCTTAAAACTAAAGAAGAGGCCACCAAGCAAATCGATGCAGGCTTCCTGCTGGTGTCCGAATACCCGACTTGGTTGGCCAACATCGTTCCAGTGCCGAAGAAGGATCGCAGGATCCGGATATGCGTGGATTTCAGGGTTTTGAACAGAGCTAGTCCGAAGGACGACTTTCCCTTGTCGCATATTGATGAGTTAGTGGACTTCACAGCAGGGCATGCTTTGCTCTCATTCATGGATGGTTTCTCAGGTTACAATCAGATAGTGATGGCACCAGAAGACAGAGAAAAGACTGCTTTCACCACCCCGTGGGGGACTTACTGCTACAGAGTGATGCCGTTTGGGTTGAAGAATACTGGAGCTACATATCAACGGGCCGCCACCACAATATTGCGCGACATGATCCATAAAGAGGTTGAGGTGTACGTGGACGACATGATTGTCAAGTCCAAAGAAAGAGAGGGCCACTACACCGCCTTGCAAAAGTTCTTTCAAAGGATCAGAGAACTTCGGTTGCGGCTAAATCCTTAGAAGTGTACATTCGGTGTTACAACGGGAAAAATGCTAAGATTTCTGATTACACAAAAGGGCATCAAGGTCGACCCTTCAAAGATCAAGGCCATCTTAGAAATGCCACCACCAAGGACTGAAAAGGAGGTGCAAGGCTTTCTGGGTAAAGTGCAATTCATAAGACGATTTATCTCAAAATTAACCTTGACTTGTGAACCACTTTTTGGTCTCCTGAAGAAAGGCAAGAAATTCCAATGGGACGGCCGATGCCAAGCTGCTTTTGAACAGATCAAGAAATATTTACAGAACCCGCCCGTGTTGTCGCCACCAGAGCCGACGAAACCGTTGATATTGTACCTTTCAGTGACTGAGACTACAATGGGCTGCATGCTCACACAAGAATCAGAGGATAAGGTGGAGAGGGCCATCTACTATCTGAGCAAGAAGATGTTGGATTACGAGACCCGTTACACTCCGCTGGAGAAGGCTTGCTTAGCTTTGGTATGGGCTACCAGGAAGCTACGGCACTACTTGTTAGCTCACTCCGTAATGTTGGTTTCACGGCTGGATCCCATCAAACACCTTTTCGAGAAACCGGCACTTACGGGTAGGCTAGCTCGTTGGTTGTTGTTGCTCTCCGAATTCGACATGAAATATGTGACGCGCAAGTCAGTCAAAGGAAGAGCAGTAGCAGAGTTCTTAGCCGATCATCCAGTCGAAGGAGGTGAAGCAGTTGAGTACTTATTCCCAGATGAAGCCATTTTGCACATCGACGACGAATATTGGACGATGTACTTTGACGGAGCGTCAAATCAATACGGGTATGGGATAGAAGTGTTGCTGATAGCACCTGACAATTCTCGTATCCCTATAGCCTTCAAACTCCGGTTCAAAGTCTCGAACAACGAAGCAGAATACGAGGCATGCATTGCCGGTCTAGAAGCAGCCCTGGAATTAGGAGCAAGACGGTTGGACGTCATCGGGGATTCAAACCTTGTTGTGTCTCAAGCAAAAGGAGACTGGAAAGTCAAAGAAGAAAAGATGATAATTTACCACCAGACCTTGGATCTGTTAATTCCTCGGTTTGAGAAGCTAACTTTCACTCATCTAGTAAGAGAGAACAATAGGATCGCAGATTCTTTAGCAACTCTATCTTCCATGATAGACATCCCGTTTGGAATTCGGATGCGTCCAGTCATCATTGACCAGAAATTTGCGCCAGCCTATGAGTCGATCGCTGCTATAGATGAGGTTCAGGACGAAAACCCCTGGTATTACGACATTTGGAATTTCTTGGAGAAGGAAGCATATCCGCCAGGGGTAAATGCCAAGGATAAAAGGCTGATAAGAAGAATGGTCATTTAGTTCATCATCTGTGGGGGTAAGCTGTATAAGAGATGTCATCTGGGAATGCATAAGCTGTGTGTTGAAGCCGAGGAATCGAAGCGCCTGATGGAGGCCATCCATGGGGGAGAATGCGGTGCACATATGAACGGAGTAATGCTAGCACGGAAGATCCTCAGACAGGGTTACTACTGGTCCACCATGGAGGAGGATTGTATCAGTTTTGTCCGACGATGCCACAAGTGTCAGATTCATGCAAACCGCATGAATATCCCGCCGTCAAAGCTGTACAACATGACTTCGCCATGGCCATTTTCAGTCTGGGGAATTGATGTGATCGGGGCAGTCACTCCAAAGGGGTCGAATGGGCATGAGTTCATCTAGGTCGCGATAGATTATTTCACAAAGTGGGTCGAGGCCCAATTGTATGCGGTGTTGAAGGCGTCGCACGTTGCAAAGTTTATCAGAAACAACATCATCTGTTGCTATGGGGTCCCAAACGAGGTCATTTCAGATAATGGTTCCCACTTTAAGAAGGAAGTGATTAACTTGTTGGAGAAATACAACGTGGCTTTCCATAAGTCATCCACATACTGGCCGCAAACCAACGGAGCGGTCGAGGCCGCCAACAAGAATATCAAACACATACTGCAGAAGATGGTGGAAACCTACCAGGATTGGCCAGATAAGCTGCCATTTGCTCTGTGGGGCTACAGGACTTCAATTAGAACTTCTACCGAAGCAACTCCGTATTCATTGGTTTATGGGATGGAGGCCGTTCTACCTATCGAGATTGAAGTTCCGTCATTGCGAGTGTTGGCTAAGTGTCAAATAGCCGAAGCAGATTGGCAGTAGAGTAGGTTTGAGGAACTCATGCTCTTTGATGAGAGAAGACTGAAAGCACTGTACCATGTTCAAGGTTATCAGCGCAGAATTGCCCGGGCTTTCAACAAGAAAGTTAAGTCCAGGAATCTAAAGGAAGGAGATTTGGTGCTCAAGGACAACCGAGCTCCCATCCACGACCCAAGGGGCAAGTTCAGACCTAATTGGACTGGTCCCTATATCATCAAAGCTATCTGGTCAGGTGGAGCTGTGGTTCTGATAGACCTAGATGGCCTGGAATTTTCCCAACCGATTAACATGGACAAGTTGAAGAAATATTACCCCTGAGAGGCTCGGTAGGCCGAAAACCCGAAAGGGCAACCTAGGCAAAAGTTAGAGCATAAAAAAATTGGAAAATATAAAAACTGAGCTCGCAAGGTTGAAAACCCGCAAAGGGCGACCTTGGCAAAAGTTAGAGCGTAAAAGGAGAGTGAAAATACTCGAGTGAACCTAAGCCTGAACTACGTAAGGCTTAATTCCCATCTTCGGGATACGTAGGCAACTTCATCCTGAAGTTCAGCCATAAACTTTTTCCCGATCAACTCTGTCCATTCGATCATCTCAGTCACCTTTGTACATCAGTATCCATTGGAATCTCCGGTGCAGTGCTATTCAGACTAGGGGCAACTTTCAGTTGCCATACAGTGCCGTGGTACTCTTCAGACTAGGGGCAACTTTCTAGTTGCAGGGATCCGGGGTTGTGCATCTCAGTGACAGATCTTAGGCGTGTCCAGTTCTGATCCATATCGAAAATAGTTTTGAAAATTTTTAATAAAAGTTGACTTTGTTCAAATTAATCTCTTTACAACTAAGACCATTTTTGCACCAAAGCGGAAAATTTTCAATACAACAACCTTCAATTTCATTGATTTCAAAACAGAGTTCTCCTGCTCTTGCATACAATCGAAGTTACTTTTTATTACATTCATAAAGAAAACTTGAAAGTACTAATAAAGCAATAAATCCGGGTCATAGTCGAGTCAAGTATCCCTGCGCCCCCTTCCAGAGCTGGTCGAAGCCTCTGATGCCAAGTTAGGCCCAATCTGTGCCTCCTCATTGAGCCAATCCAAGCACTCGTCAAACAAAGTGCAACTGAAAGTGGGAGCGGGGGCCAGGAGCTCTCTAGTCCTCCATGCTGTGGCATATCGGGCAAGCTGTGCACCTCGGACCGGGAAAGCGGCCGGGTACTCAATCCCCTCTGGCGGGCAAATCAGATCATGACCAAACTGGCGCAGTAACTGGAACAGAAAGTAGAACACACAGTGGGTCAGACCAATCAACTGGATCCCGATCAGCCGGGACATGCTATAGCTCATTGCCGGGAGATTGAGCCAAGGACAACGCCAAGCAATGCGACCTGCAGACAAATTGCACATCCAGTCAAACCACCACCTTTCATCAGGGGCATCGACTAGGCGCTGTCGAAAGAAATAGCCTCAAGCTGAGTAGGCTAGGCAAGAGTCCACAACCTGCAATTTGTCCATCAACCATACCTAGGGAAGGGATGAAAAATGAGAGAATAAAGAATAGAGAGATGTACGGTGAGAGAAAAGTGAGAAAAGCGTTTTTGTGAGAAAAACCGAGCCTGAGGGCCGAGTGATATGAGCAAATACATATGTAAGATTGGGTGGGAAACATTACCTGCAGCAGCAGTGGACTCCCAGCAAATCTAGTCGTCTCCCGGCAATAGATAGCATCCAAGCCCATCAGTGTCTCGGCCAAGGTCATGGCGATGCAGCTCTTTCCTTCTTTCAAGCCTTGAGCAACTTCAATCAGACGAATGCTAAATCCGCCAAAGCCCGGGGAAAGCAGAAAGTGAGACAGCAGGCACAAGCAAAGGGCGTGTTGCCGGAAACCTTGCCAATAATGGTTGTTGCGGTCACCAGCGTCAGAAAAGCGATGAATCAAACCGAGGATATCCAGTTTCCCATTACAGATCAGAGACGGAGCGTCATGTGCGGTGAGTCCACACATCCGCCCTAAAGCTTGGGCGTGGCCAAAGCAGAATTGGGGCAAGATCTCTTCATGACATTCATATTCCATCAAACCTTGAAAATCTTCAAAAGTTGGACATACCTCTTGCCCGCCAAAGCTAAAGACATGCGTCACGGGGTTCCAAAACCTCGCCGCGACATGGAGGAAAGAAAGGTGCAGCAGAGTGCGACTCAACGCGAACAATGCATTCAAGCCGAAACCCCGGAAGTTCAACTTTTCCGAACCATCTAGAGAAGCGATCCAAGCCGTGAGATTTTCAACGAGAAACGCCTCCATTTTTGTGCAAAACTAAGATAAATTGAATGAACCACGGAGCTAAGGTTTTTAAAGAGGAAAAGACACTATTCGGGGGACAAGTGTCAAAAATTTGACGGTTGCTGAGCTGAGTGGCCGGCCGGCCACCTTTTCTGGCAGGCCGGCCATTTCTTTTTTCAAAACCTGGCTGGCGGCCTCCCCTTTGCACTAAATCTGGCCGGCCGGCCGGCCCCTAAAAGTAGCTGGCCATGCTCCAATGTGTGTCTTTAGCCCTGTTTTACCCTCCAAGAGAAAGTTTCAAGCATTTCCATGCAACGGATGTATCGAAGGCCTCTATTTCCCTCTGTTTCGGATGCGTTTCGTTGCCCAGATCGTTCGAAGTACACTTTGTTTTGTTAAGTTTTGTTTATCGAGTTGTTGTTTTGTTTATCGAGTTGTCGTTTTGCTTATCGAGTTGTTTGTCGAGCTGTCGTGTTTTGTGTTTTTGAGTTGTTACTCTTTGTTTAAGCAACTTTTGTTTGAGTCTTGTTTATTGAGTTGTCAACGTTATTGTGTTTTGCTTATCGAGTTGTAAACTTGCTAAGGTTTTGTTATATCTTAGAGAGTTAAGTTGTTGCGTCGGTTCACTACCTGACTGGGCAAAATGCACAATGCACATTTCCATTCAATCTCATTATGGTGCAAAATGATGCGATATGATGCTAAGAGTTTAAAATACAACACTTTTTTCAAAAGTTGTTTCATTCCATCATGCCTCGTTTGTTACAACATTTTACAAACTAAGGCACGAGTTTTACAAAGAATAAAACTGCCCAATAATGTACAAATGTGCTACAACTACTAGCAAAAGGATAAATAAAACAGGAAACAGCCGCATCTGTGCTCTCAAGAGCAGGAATAAGAGGCCCTCTTCGTCATCTTCTACGGAATAGACTCTCCACCACCATCGCCATCACCATCATCTGAATCGGAGTCGTCATCCTCGGGATCCCCCTCAGCCTCGCCTCCACTCCCAGAACCAAGACCGGAGCCGTCCTCTCTGTCAGCAGATGTCTCCGACTGACGGTCTGCAGCCTCCTCCTCCTCATCCTCACCAGGCTCCTCCTCTATAATGTGTGCTCTGCGTCTACGAGACGACCCCTCTCCAGCTCCTCGAAAAGGCCTGGATGGCCCAGCTCCTCGAAAAGGCCTGGATGGCCCAGCTTCTCGAAAAGGCCCGGATGGTCCACCTCCCCGAGAAGGCCCAGGTGGCCCGGCCTGCGGCTGAGCATATACCGGGGACATCTGAGAATAAAGAGTTCAATTTAAATACATCAGTCCAAATATGTACATCAGGTGCAGATACAAGAAAACTACATGAAGTGGGTACATGTAAACACAGTGTATAAGTAAGGTATGTGTCAGATGTGCTCTACACAAGTAGCCTATCAATGCAGTAGAAATCAGCATATCATCAGAAGTATGATAAATGCCAGAGAACTAAAGGGTACCTAGAACCCCATGATGGACAACTGCGCCTCCCTTCGCAGGACCATCCCCTCAAGTGAGGCTACCATCTCGAGCACCTGATCCATGTACTCAACAGGGGGCTGCAGATGCAAAGGCAAGGGTATCAGTAAAGGAATAAACGTCCAAGTATCTGAGTAATGAATCAAAGCTGTAAAACATACCGGTGGTGAGTCGGGGTCTCTGACATATCGATGGCCGAGCATCGGAGGCTCTATCGGGATCGAAATCGGAGAGGTAGTCCCATATTGCCACCCCATTAACTCGGTCAGCATGTCCGGCCATCCAAGATGAGGATAAGTCGGGGGAATCGGGGGAACCAATCCACCCCCACCTCTAGATGTACCAGCCCTGCTGGTGGAAGGGGCGTCTGCAGCCTGAGCCCAGGCCTAGCTCGAAGATGGCATGCCAACAGGCCTCATCGTCGGAGTACGAACTCCCATCAATGGAGGCATCAGGTATATGTGACGGTAAGTAGCATAATCCCCCTCCTCAAGATGTAGCAAAGCATCAGTACCCAGCATAGCACTAACAACATCCCGAGAAAAAAGCCTATCAGCAATCCGCATATCGACTGGGGGTGCTGAGGGAGGGTCCTGAGAAGTGTACCCCCAGACTTGACGCAAGAAGTGATCCCCCAAAAACCAGGCCCTACCAACTGGCCCTTCGAACAGGATCCTATACCGGGAGGCACCCCACCCTTTGGCAAACTGGAATCGGAGACCTTCACCTAAAGGCACCCATGGCTGCCATGTAATCTGCGGATAATAGATGCATGAACTAAGCAGAAATCGAAAATGTACAGGACAAATCAAAGATGAAAACAGAAAGAACTGAGAGTTCTGAAATAACTCCGTCGATTGCACTGTGTCGAAATACTGTCGCAAATAAAGGAGGGACTCTCGAGGTCTTGGCCGATGCTGGCCTTCAAATACAAGTGAGTACGGGGTCACGAGAGGTCCCTCTACCACCAACTCCGAAGCCAATATCGGGAAATACACATAGACCCACAACTCTGGAAAACAAAGCAGAATACGAAGTGCTGAGGGCAAAGTGCACGATACAGAGTATAAAGTGCGCTGTGTGTGCAATGTGCAAGTAATGAGAAGCAGAAATGTAAATCAAGAGGGCAGAAAGTACCTCCCAGGCTCTCCAATAGCCGCGAAGTAAGTCCCCCCGCCCGCGGGAGGTCGCGCTCATGTAGCAATAAAGGGTAGCCAAGCCGGCACCACCCCAGTCATACCGTCTGACCTGTGACAGGTCCACCAAAGCACTCAACAGATAAAGCCCAACAGTGTTCCCCCTGTCGGCAAACAAAGTGGTCCCGAAAAGGAACATCAGAAAGCCGTGGGCATACTATGCTGCCTCCTCAGGAGTCCCGGGCTCCATCTCCACCCGCCGGAAATGGGAAGAGAACCAGGTGTATCGGACTCTCCCCGAAGCTCTATCAACAAGCGGGTGAACCCCCAGCAAATATATCCAAGCAGCCTCCCACTGGCCCATGTCCTCGTCGTAAAGGATAGGCCAACCTCCCACGTCAAGGCCAGTCAGTACAGCAAAGTCAAACAGGGTCATAGTCAAGTCCCCCGTGGCAGAAAAATGGAAGGAGTTGGTGGTGTCCCACCATCTCTCCACCAAGGCGGCCATCGACGTCTTCCTGGCAGGACAACGAGATAGCCCAGTACAGAAGGGCCCAAACCCCGCCAAATCAACCAAATCTCGAACAGTCTTCGGGAGCTCGGTGTACCAATCTCTCGCCGCGGTAGAGCCATTTCCCCGCACAGTGCGAGAAGTCACCTGTATTCAGAATGGACACATCTTTCAGCATAAAATGAATAAGCTGCGTGCAAATAAAATGAATAGGCTGCGTGCAAAGTAAAGTAAGTGAGCCGCGTGTTCAACTCTCAATCAGTGTGTGCTGTGCGTTCACCTTCAATTTGGGCTGTGTGTTCAGAAAATCAGTGTTTTGAGCCGCATGTTCAACTCTCAATCAGTGTGTGCTGCGCGTTCACCTTCAATTTGGGCTGTGTGTTCAGAGAATCAGTGTTTTAGGCTGCGTGTTCAACTCTCAATCAGTGTGTGCTGCTGCGTGTTCACCTTCAATTCGGGCTGTGTGTTCAGAAAATCAGTGTTTGGGCTGCGTGTTCAACTCTCAATCAGTGTGTGCTGCGTGTTCACCTTCAATTTGGGCTGTGAGTTTAGAAAATCAATGTTTTGGACTGCGTGTTCAACTCTCAATCAGTGTGTGTTGCGTGTTCACCTTCAATTCGGGCTGCGTATTCAGAAAATCAGTGTTTTGGGCTGCGTGTTCAACTCTCAATCAGTGTGTGCCGTGTGTTCACAATCAATTTATGGGCTGAGTGTTCAGGAATTCGAGTGATTGAACCGTGTGTTCAGAATGCAAACAGAATGCATGAAAAATTCATAATATGTTACAGAAAAGGTAAGAACGAAGTAAATACCTCTCGTGCCTCATGGGAGAGGTGATACTCTGGCTCCTGCAGAAGGAGATCCCCGGGTGCTCGCTCGTCGAAATCGGTGAAGTGATAGAAAACAGCCCGCGGAAGAATGTGTGCCGGTGGGTCGTACCTCTCGGATATGAAAGGTCGAACCCCCGAAGGCAGAGCCATGATATCGGGATCACCTCTGGTGTCCGAAGGACCTCCACCGTGGGGGAAATGACCAGGCATTTCAGAAAATCTGCATAAGGGGCAAAAATGAGCGAAAATGAGCCAAAATTGGAAAAAGTCAACAAAAGTCAACTCCTAGGAAATGAAAAAGTCAACAAAAGTCAACTCTCGAGAAAATCTTCCAAATATTGAGACAAACTCACCTCAAGTGGTGAAAATGAGAAAAGAAGCCCCGAAATCAAAATTTAATCGGTTCAAAGTGCTTAAAACTGAAAGATTTCGCGAAAACAACTTGCGTGGGACGTTGGAAAACGCGTATAGAGCACAGATCTGAGGGAGAAAATGGTTTGGGAAGCAAGAGGAGACGTTTTCGGAGCTGCACTTGTGAGCACGAAGTGTTTGGATGAGTGTATTTAAAGAAAGGAGGGTGAAAGTACAAAATTGCCCCGAAATTTGGCAAAGTGGCCGGCCGGCCACTTTTTCTGGCAGGCCGGCCATTCCCTTTTCAAAAACTAGCCGGTGGCCCCCCTCTTCCAATAAAGATGGCCGGTGGTATTCCCCACATGCACCCCAAGGTCCCTGCAAATTTTGGGGAGGATTAGAGTCCCCGAGACCTGAAAAAGTACAAGAGAAGTGCACTTTCTGTCGTGAAATCGCTCCGCCGGAACCTCAGCTTCAACTTCCGATGCGTGTCTCATCATTACTCGTCGAAAGTGAGATATATCCTTTTGAACATGTTGTAACCTCTCCGGGAGGTGGACCGGAGGCCGCGATCGAGTCGCCCTCGCCGAAATGCGCATTTCCTTGCTCGTTGTTTTGTGACAAACATACATCCTGGTTTACGCTTGTTCTGCGTTATCATGTACATAACTTGCATTCTCATGCACATACTTGCATTGTTATGCACGTCTCTTTGATATCACCTAGCATCCGTGCTTAAACTCGCGTTGTCACGCGCGTTTCTTCCTGCATTGCGATGCACTTTTCCATCGACGCTGCGATTGTATGCATTCGATATCACATTGAACCTATGTTGTTAGATCTGTTGTGCTTGTTGAGTTTCTTTCTTTTGCAGGCATGATATTGTATGTACGGTTCATTTGAGGCTAGTGCGACCAGACGAATCGCGCAGGTATCGTATCTTGTCCGTGTGAGACGCGATAAGAATTGAATAATTCTCTGCATTCCTAACTGCATGAAATGTAGTTGTTGCTTTGTATTCTTGCTTAAAACTATTGCATCTATTTGCGAATACTTGCCTCATTACAGCTTGCTGCATTTGCATGATCCTTGAGTTACCTTTGGCTTCTTGCATTGCCGGTTGCATTTTGCCCCTACCTGCGGGCATGCCTGCAGGCGCATCTCTGTTTATCTCACCTGTTTGTCTAAGTTTTCGGCCTTGTCAAAAATGGGTCGTCTCTGGGCTTTGACATTCACTCCCGTCACTTATGACTTTCGAGTTCTGTCAAAGAGGGGCAACTGTAGACACCCCCTTTTTTGACTGACCTTAAGACTCAGACGTCACCGATTGAGCGCTTGGTGATGTTGCATATCGTGCTCGTTCAGAGGTTTTAGAGTCTCGGCAGCGAACCTTGCCTCCGGACTTCCGGACTCTTTTATGCTTTGCCTCGGTTTGCGAACCAGGCTCTGTTTTCTCTATTTTCTCTTCCTGAAGGGAGGGAGAGGTCTCATAGATCATCTCTCAATGGCCGTAGGCTACGTTTCGTGGTCGTAGGCCATTTTTCCCATTTGGAGTCCGGTTTCTGGTTTTTCAGAGCCGACGGCCGTGTGCCTCGGTTCGGGACCGCTTAACCACCTCTGTTTGCTCCGGTTTTTGGCATGCATATTATTTGCTCCCTTTTGAGGGACACTGTGGTTCGAGAGACCAACTTCGTGGTCGAACACCACTTCCAGTGCCTAACAGTCAGTTTTCGGGGCCTCGGGCTGCGCGTTTCGGCCCCCGAACCTTCATTTTGCATCGGTTTGGGTTCATTTTTGGCAAGGACCTCTGTTTCATTGTTAAGAAGGTTGTAGAAGGGTGGGAGGCCAGCAATTGTTCTGACAACCAGTTTTATTCCTCTGTCGCCCTCTGTCGCCCGTTTTTTCTCACTTGAAAGCCAATGTTGACCACCCTAAGGCCACTTTTTCTTGCCCCAAACCACATATTTGTCTTGTACACACCTGGGAGGCCACCAATATCATATGGCCGGCCAGTAATTCTGTGTGACCCTTTTAATCCCCTCCTAAAAGTGGCCTTTTCTCTCTCTTGGTTCACTTTCTCCAGTTTTTGACCACATGGTTGTGTTGTGCACACATGGGAGGCCACCAATCTGGCATGGCCAGCCATTAATCTTTATTGAGCCTTTTGACCCTTGGCCGGCCGGCCATGGGGAAGGCCGGCCAGCCACCTAAACCCTAGCAAACCAGCCGGCCTTGATCCTCTCTCCAAGTACATTACAGAAATGTATTTTGTTTCCCCCCAAATTGTGTATCCGGGGGGCTGCATTTTTGGGGGGGAACTTGAATCCATTTTCCCCCCTTTTTCCCCCCCTTTTTTCCCCCTCTTTTGCCTATATATCAGGCCCTCTAGCTCTCATTTGGAGGGTTACAAATTTTGCTCTAAGCCTCCTATATTGTCTCTCTCTCTCCCCACACTCCAACCCTCAAAACCTCCTAAACCCTACACCATTTTACACTACACCACCTAGCACCACACCACCACCATCCATTCTAGCCACTTGGAGCTATTTTCCAGAGCTAAGGAGCCACCAAACTTGGTCCAAGAGTTGTCAAAGACTTGGTCTTCAAGGGTAAGTCTCCTCCTCCCTCTTTCTTGCCTTATTTTGCTCAATATATTAGCCATACTTTCTTGCATATTTGGGCTCCGACCCTAACTGAAAATAGTATATTTTTGAGCTCCTTTTCATGTTTGTTTAAGGGCCTCTCCCTGTTTGAGGCTTCCTTTTAACACTTGCTTCTTTACCTCTCTTGTATGCCCCTTTCTTGCATAGTATTTTAGACTCATTTGTAAACTGTTTTGAGCTTGGTTATAAACTGCAAAGTAGCTTATTTTAATCCCTTATTAAACATTGTTGAAGGACTCTTCACTTTTGGAGGCTTCCTTTTGTCACTTTCCTCTTTATCCCTCTTTTGGCCTTATTTTTGCATGATTTGTTAGCCCCTTGTGCTCGCATTTTTGGGCTCTGGTCTGAACTGTAAATAACCTTATTTTGACCCTCTCTTTATGTTTTATCAATGGACCTTTGCTGTTTGAAGCTCCCTTTTGGCTCTTTGTGTTTAAACCTCTTTTTAGGCCTTATTTTGCATAGTATTTTAAGCTTGCATGTGCACTGTTTTGGGTTTGATCATAAACTGTAAAATACCATGTTTTTGGCCCCTCTTCAACTTTATTGAAGGGCCCTCCTATGTTTGAGGCCAGAAACCATCACTTGCTTCTTTGTCTCCCTTTTGGCTCATTTCTTGCACAATGTTTTAGGCCTGTTTGTGTTTAGATTCGTGGCTTGTTGTAAACTGTAAAGTGCTTCATTTTGAGCCCCTCTTCAACTTTGTTGAAGGGATCTTGGCCATTTAGGGCCAGAAGCTACTACTTGCTTCATTACCTCTCTTACGGGACCATTTTTGCATGCTAGTTTAGTCCTATTTGTGTCCATTTTTTGGCCTTGCTTAAAACTGTAAATATGCTTTTTTTGGGACTGTCTTGATTCTGTCTTCACACTTCATGTTCAAATAATGCATGTTTTGTATAGCTATAGGCCAATGCATATGCCTAGTTTTGTATTTCGGGTTCATTCCATGCATCGGGTGCCATGTTTCCATGTTTCGGGGCTGTTTTGCATCATATTTCAGCACTGAAATTTGCATGTTTGCATACCATGTTTCATGCCTTGCCATGCTTTGGTAGAGTGGCATTCATGCCTTAGGTTCAGTCCTCGGTTTGCGTGCACGTGTGCACGCATTTCGAGTGTCTCATTTTCATCTAATGGCCTCCTATGTGAGTGTGGCTGAGGTCCACTCATGTTGGTGTAAGTCCCTTGTGCATTGTGTATGCCATTTCATTTCATAGCATTGTGTATGCTAGGTTGTATGTTAGCGCATTGTGTATGCCATGTTACCTCGTGCATCGTGTATGCCATTTCATAGCATTGTGCATGTTAGGTTGTATCTTAGTTGTATTCATGCATGTCATGCATATTGCATTGTGCTTGGGATAGGAGTTAGCCCGAGCACGGGAAACGAGGGACGTTTCGTACTTCGAGTGACGGAGCGTGTCTCAATTCCCAGTCACCGACACTCCGGATTATCCATGATGGAGTTAGGTCTTGTTGTGTTTTCATATGCATTCATTCTACATTGAGTTGCACAATTCGACTCCTCGGCCATCATGCATCGAGATGCGTGATTGGTGGCATGAGGATCGAAGCATGCATACATTTGTGAAAATACATTGCCATGCCCCTTTCCTGCTCTCTGTTGCAGCAAATCAAGAATCAGCAGTCTTCTAGGGCTTGGCGCGCTTTCCAAAAAATTATTGCAAAACAGAGGCTAATTGGGGCATCACAGTGGATTTCCGTGCAAAGGCAACCCGGATATGCATCATCCATCATTCGGAACAGAGTCGAGGCAGTCCCTAGCTTGCATGCTAGTTTACCGCTTTCCTAGTTAAATTTGTTATTTAATTTGGATTCTGTACATATTTGGACTGTATTATTTATTTGGACTGTACTATTTATTTGGGACTGTATATTATTTTATTCAGACCCTCTGCGCGAGGGCAATGTTGTAATAAGTGTGCGTGTGTGTGATGTATGTCTTCCAACCCCACGTCTTTCTCCCTTTTATTTACCCGCTTATGATGGTTAGATTAGGGCATGTTTCAATTAGCATACAGTATGATAGTATGTTTGCATTCATTCATCTGTTTTGCATGCGTCGGGCTCGGCGCATCATACTAACTGCATTGTATTTTCAATTCCAAGTTGAATACATGCTAGCTGTAGCATTTCATATGCCATGTTTAGAATAGCCGAGCCTGCTATAGTTGCATTTTTGCATGTGTTGCATTAGGCATTTCTGTATAGTTAGGATCATGCATGGATTTCTAACATAGCTTCTGTTTTGGCTTGGAGTACTCGGTAAGTTTTACGCTTTAGCATCCTTGCATACGTGCGAGTGAATGCCACGATAGCATGCTTACCATGAGTCTATGTGCTTATGTGATATAAACTGCCTGAATGCCTGTGGGTGAAGGTTGGGTTATTTGGATTGGAACAATTCATTCACTGTGTGTTTTAAGCCCACTAGATAGTGGCAAAATCATGTTTTCTAAGTCCACTTGAGGGTAGCAAATCCACGTCTTAGCCTACTTGCGAGTAGCACCATCAAACCATTTTCAAACAAACAAACATGAAATGTTTTGTTCCAATTCAGGCGATCCAGTCTATACTTGTATGCTGTGCGCATCACATAGTAAATCTAGGCTAATAACCGGAATAAGAACGCATAGTGTTTTTAAAAAAAGATATCATGGTTAGTAGAGGCCGATCTTTGATCGGGCGAGCGGGGGTGCTCACGAAGTGACCTTCCCCAATCGTACCCAAGTTCCCGAGCCGAGGCAACTTTGGTGATGACGGACACGTGGCCTTAGGCAAACGAGTCAGGGTTTCCTAAATTTCCCCAAAATAAAACATTTAGGTGGCAACTCTGTATCTGGCAAAGCAGTCCATGTTTGGCACTTCTTTCAAAATCTGTTTTCTCAAAACGATTTGCCGAATTTGGACTCTTTGGTTCAGATTTAGAACCGTGACAATTTGAGAGTCCGAGCTGTAGTGAACCCCAAATGAACAGAATGGGGGGGACTCGTTCCTCCCGGGGCGTTCAGGGACGTCTACAATGTGCGTGTGTGTGATGTATGTCTTCCAACCTCACGTCTTTCTCCCTTTTATTTACCAACTTACAATGGTTAGATTAGGGCATGTTTCAATTAGCATCCTTATGCTATGCATGTTTGCATCATTCATATGTCTTGCATGCACCAGGCTCGGTGCATCATACTAACTGCATTGTATTTCAATTTCAAGTTGAATACGTGTTAGTTGTAGCATCTCATATGCCATCTTAGAACAACCGAGCCTATTGTAGTTACATTCCTGCATGTGTTGCATTAGCCATCTTAACATGAACTAGGATCATACATGTGATTACTAACTAGTTTCTGTTTTGGCTCGGAGTACTCGGTAAGTGTTTATGCTTTAGCATCCTTGCATGTGTGTGAGTGACTGCCATGATAGCATGCTTACCATGAGGCTAACTGCTTATGTGATATACCTGCCTGAATGTCTGTGGGTGAAGGTTGGATTATCTGAGTTGGAATAATGCATTGACTGTGAGTTTTAAGCCCACTTGAGAGTGGCAAATCATCTTGTTTTCTAAGCCCACTCGAGGGTGGCAAATCCACGTCATAGCCTACTTACAAGTAGCACCATCAAACCATTTTCAAATAAACAAACATGAGATGTTTTGTTCCAATTCAGGCAATCCAGTCTATACTTGTATGTTGTGCGCATCACATAGTAAATCTAGGCTAATAACCGGAATAAGAACGCATAATGTTTTTAAAACTCGATATCATGGTTAGTAGAGGCCGATCTTTGATCGGGTGAGCGGGGGTACTAACGAAGTGACCTTCCCCAATCGTACCCAAGTTCCCAAGCCGAGGTAACTTTGGTGATGACGGACGCGTGGCCTTAGGCACGAGTTAGGGTTTCCTAAATTTTTCCAAAAATAAAATATTTAGGTGGCGACTCTGTATCTGGCAAAGCAGTCCATGTTTGGCACTTCTTTCAAAAAAAAATCTGTTTTCAAAAACAATTTGTCGGATTTGGACTCTTTGACGATTCATCGGTCTTGCATTGTACTCTGCAAGATTAGATACAAGACCGTGACTTTGAGTCCTGAACTGTAGTGAGCCTCAAATGAACAAAACGAGATTTCCCTCCCAGGACATTCAGGGGCGTCTACAGTACTATTTTCAGCTATTGGATACTTATGATTATTATCTTTTCTAGATATTATTGGCTCAGGTGTAGGATTGGAAGTACTTTCAGTGTTAGTATCATTTTTAACTTTATTTGTTTGAATGAAGTCAAAATTTTCTCCATCTCCCCATGTGCCAAATAATTCGGGATCAATTGGCTCTTCTGCCTTTTCTTTTCTCTTTATTTATTTCTAGTGAAATGTCTTGATCTAATGTTTCTTCAAATGAGGATGATTGACTATCATCATCATTAATTAACATATTAATATCATAATTAAAATGTTGTAAAAGGGCTTCATGTTCTAGATAAGTTTCTCTTATCTGATCTAGTAGCCTATTTCTTTCATCAATACCTAACTCTGGATCTTTATATAATTTTCTCCAACAATCCAATATTTCAACAATATTTTCATATTCAATCCTATTATAGGTATTGGTTTGAAGTACCATAATATCTTTTGTACCATAAAATTATTTTCTGGACTATTCAATCCATCATTGTTTATGAAGGATATAGTTTCTAATTTTGTCACCAAATTATATATTTAGTTTTTTGCTTCTTTGTTTAACTCAATATTTATTATAGAACCTAATATCGTTGAAATCTTTGAACCACGACCGTTTGATACGATAACATGCTTTAAAATACATTTCTCATGGTTCAAAGAGAAACTTACCGTGTCAAATGGTTTTGGTTCAAAGATTTCAACGATTTTAGGTTCTATAATAAATATTGACTTGAGCAAAGAAGCAAAAAATCAAATAAACAATTTAGTAACAAAATTAGAAACTATATCCTTCAAAAACAATGATGGAATGAATAGTCCAGGAGATAGCTCAATTCCTAGGCTATTTTATGATACAGAAGATATTGTGGTACTTCAAACCAATACCTTTAATAGGACTGAATATGAAAATATTGTTGAAATATTGGATTATTGGAGAAAATTATATAAAGATCCAGAGTTAGGTATTGATGAAAGAAATAGGCTACTAGATCAGATCAGAGAAACTTATTTACAACATGAAGCTTTTTTACAACACTTTAATTATGATATTAATATATCAATTAATGATGATGATATTCAATCATCCTCATCTAAAGAAACATTAGATCAAGACATTTCACGAGAAATAAAAAAAGGGAAAATAAAA
The DNA here is from genome assembly GCF_055761805.1 of Camellia sinensis. Taxonomy (NCBI): domain Eukaryota; kingdom Viridiplantae; phylum Streptophyta; class Magnoliopsida; order Ericales; family Theaceae; genus Camellia; species Camellia sinensis. The sequence goes on from NC_138967.1 coordinate 176,741,767, forward strand.
GACAGAAGAGCCAATTGATCCCAAATTATTTGGCACACGGGGAGATGGAGAAAATTTTGACTTTATTCAAACAAATGAAGTTAAAAATGATACTAATACTAGAAGTACTTCCAATCCTACACCTGAGCCAATAATATCAAGAAAAGATAATAATCATAAGTATGTAATAGCTCAAAATGGTACTTATTTAGACTTGTCTCATGTTCCATTTAAGGATCAGCCACAAGCAATTGATGATTGGGCACAATCCTTGTCCATCATTATTACCAATTATAAAAATAGTTGGTTAAAGGAAAAATTCCTTGATTATATTGCAGCAACTCTTCAGGGAGATGTGTTGCAATGGTTAAGACAGTGAGAAAAATCTGAAATTGGAAAAAGTCAAAAAATAGGTTTGTTGGCAAATTTTCTTACACTTGATACAATATTAGCTGAATTTACAAAAATCATAAAAGAAAATTTATGTGGCTTTGTAGGAGATACTAATTTGCAAGCTGATGCAAATTATATTTTGACAAAATTAGAATTATATAATATTTTTCTTTTTGAAGACTATGTTCAAACTTTTAAAAAATATTATTATCTTATTGATCCGCCAACAAATCAATCCTGTCTAGATCAATTTTTCCATAAACTCCATAATCCATGGGATGAGTTATGTATTAAAACATATCCTCATTTTATCAAAAAAAAATGGGAAAAGAAGAATATGATAATCTTGATTTTAGCGTTAATTATGTTCTAAGACTGATAGCAGATCGGCGTCTAGAAGCAAAGGCGAAAAAATAAATAAAAAAATCAAATTTTCAACTCACAATACAATAAAAAATGTTGTGATAAAATTTTAAAAGAAAATTAAAAAATTAGTTGTAATACATTTCCTAAACGAAAAGGATTTTTCAAAAAACGCAGAAAATATAAATGGAAATCTTGAAAAAATAACAAAACTTTTCTTAAAAAAAAAATTATATTCGAAAAAAGAAACTGACAAGTGTTTCAAAAAAGAAAACTTGTAAATGTTACATTTGTAACGAAGAAGGTCACTATGCACCCGAATGCCCAAAAAGGAGAAAAAGTGCAAAGAAAATAAACAAAGTTCTTGAAGAATAAGATTTTGAAATAATGTATGGCGAAGAAATTTCTGATGAAGAAGAAATCTTATACGAAATTTCTAGTGATGAAGAAAGTTCAGTTGAAGAACTAAACTTCATGATGGCTAATATTAATAGTCAAGAAATATCTCAAGAAGCAGATAGCATATCTCCAGAAGAATTACAAGCTATTCGACTTGGAGATGTAATCGGAGAAGAAAAAACTTTTACCGATCAAGAATTAGCAAAATTCGAAAAAATACAAGAAGTTGTTGTACCAGAAATTTATAAACTTTCAAAATTCAACTTCTTTTCAGCAAGAGTGTTTGAACAATACAATAGCAACACTCAAGCAAAATGATCAGAAGAAAGAAATATTGATATTCCTTTTTTTGATAAGAAAAAGGTTGCAAGATGGAAAAAGAAATATTCTAAAATTCAATATATTCATATTGGATTAATCCAAGTAACCATAACAGCCTTATTTCGCCAAGGGATAAATACTCCTATTTTGGCAGTAATTTTTTATAAAAGATTTTCTGACCCAATGAAAACAATCATTGGAGGAATTCAATCTAATTTGGCTAATGGAGTAGTTTGGTTTAATATTAGACCAAATTTCTTTATTTCCATAAATGATTCTAATCTTAAAGACACAGTCAGAATAATAATTAAAACACAAGGATTAGGAATAAAATCAAATTCTCATGATTTGGCTATTCGTTAGAAAACAATTCACGAATTGACCAAATTTTCTGAAACAAAAACAAGACCAAACAACAATAAAATTATTGAAATATTTGAACCAAGACCATTTGACACAATAATACAACCTTGTCTAATGAATTGGAGCGATTTAGAAGTCCCTCGACAATGGTTAATCCATGACCCAGTGGGACAATGAGAATCTTCTAAAACAAAAAATCTTGCACAATTACAAATGCAAGCATCAAGAAAAAAATTATATATTGAAAATACAGTTTCAAAAATTAAAAGATCAACTTCTATATTTGAAAAAGATTTTCCTAACAAATTATTTTCAAAATTAAGCATTGGTGAATCTAATAATAATTCTAATCAAGAATCTATTAGTTCAACAAATGTTCAGATTCCTATTTTTCCAGGAACAAGAAGACAATCTAAACATATTTAGTCTGTATATATATATCATTTTCAAACAAAAAATGATGATATTATTTTTTCTCCTAACTAAGGAAAAACAAGATACACATATGTATTAGGAACATTTAATTTTGCTAGTTATAAATCCTATAGCCTCAGCGTTTTCATAGATACAGGAGCTACAGTCAGTTCATGTAAATGGAATGCCATACGAAAAGAAAAATGGATATTAATGAAACATCCAATTTTGGTTACTGGAATTGATGGCAACTATTCTTCCATCAAAAAAGGATGATATTATTTTTTCTCCTAGCCAAGGAAAAAGAAGATACACATATGAATTGGAACATTTAATTTTACAGGTTATAAACCCTATAGCCTCAGTGTTCTCATAAATACAGGAAGTACAGTTAGCTCATGTAAATGGAATGCTATACCAAAAGAAAAATAAACATTAATGAACATCCAATTTTGGTTACTGAAATTGATGGCAATCATACTTCCATAAAATTCAAGGCTAAAAATATAGCTATTTGGTTAAATGATAGCAAGTTCATTATACCAAAAATTTTATGTTTTCCTTATATGCATAGAGATTTCCTTATTGGAAATAATTTTATATATAAATACCTTCCAATGCAAATATAGGAATAAACCATTTCATTAAGCATAAACAATGTCTTAATTCATATTCTATTGTTAGAACAACATAAATATATTTGTGATAAAGAGTTTGCGCTCGTTCCGCGTGGTGATTTAACTCCCATCATCAAAACTATTGATGAATCACGTTGGATTTATAAAATTTTAGAAGAAAATTTTAGTGAACATCCATTAAAACTATGACAACGTAGTCCGCGTTATTGTAGTTTGAAATTAAAAGACTCTAATGTTTTCATTAGAGTAAGACCAATGATCTATACTAAACAAGATATAGGTAAATTTGATATTCAATTCCAGAAACTTTTAGACAAAAAGTTAATTGAAGAAACTCGAAGCCCTCACTCTAGTCTAACTTTTATGGTAAGAAGCCATACTGAAATTAAAAGAGGAAAAGCCCAAATAGTAGTTAACTATAAACAACTAAATGAAAATTTCGAATTTATATTTTATTCCACGAAAAGATGTTTTGATTAACTTAACTAAAGGATTAAAAATCTTTAGCAAATTTGATTATAAGAGTGGATTTTGGCAAATTCAAATTGACTGAAGAGTCAAAAAAATTGACAGCCTTCAGGACACCTAAAGGACATTACCACTTGAATGTTATGCATTTTGGGTTAAATATAGCATCACATGTATTTCAACGATAAATGGATACAATTTTTAAAAATCTTAAAGATTGTTGTCTAGTTTTTATTAATGATATACTTATCTTCTCGAAAATCCAAAAGGATCATAAGAAATATTTAAAATTACTTTATGAAAAATTCCACAAGTATTATTTTTTTTACAAAGATTTTGACATTTCCGTATTACATTCACAGTTGTGATGCTGGACGTGGACCTAATCTAAGCCCAAGATCAAACCAAAGCCCAAAATGATTGTGGTAGTTAATCTCAACGAATTTTTGAATGATGACTTCATTGGTCAGTATTTGAAAAAGAAGCACTCATAGCACTTATTGGACATGTTTTGATTATATGGGTTGAATCTATGCCATGACGCAACACCCCAATTGTCTTCAACATTAGTTGTATTATTAGCATCATTTTTTTTTTTTTTTAAATTTACGATTGGCAAAAATGGTTTTCAGTTTATTTTTTTGAACTAGCAAAAATGGTTTTCAGTTGTTATATATTTATCAATGCTATGCCACCCAAAGAGAAAGTACAAACAAAAATGTCACAAAATAAAAATATGTTGATCAAATTCATTCTGAGTACATCTCATATCATACATTACATTTGCTTGACACTTTTTATGAGTTCATAGTTTTTGCTAATAAATATATAGATACCTAACAAAACACATACATTTGTGGGAGAATCTTACTTGTATGTCTTGTTAAAAGATAATTAATTGGATGAATATAAAATAAAGAGATAATTATTTAATTTTCTATTTTTAGATAAGCAACGAATTATGCATATTATGGTGCTGAGGAACCAAAACAAGATAATCAACCAAAAACATGTAATATCTCATGAAGTGCCACCAATTTAGCATCAAGAATCACATTCACATATATATATATATATATATAGAGAGAGAGAGAGAGAGAGAGAGAGATGGGACATGACTCAGGAGCTATGAAGCACGGGTACTCCAAAAATAGTGCCGTACACGCACCAGGTACTTACCGAGTGCGGGTACGCGTACCGGTACGGTTGCACGCATACCGAGTACGGCAAAAAGTGGTCGGATACGTCTGCCTCAGTCGGGTACGGCATGGGTACGGCTCGGGTACGGAATGGGTACGCCGATGATGCGTTTTGGGTACGGCGGGGGCAGAAATCAAATTTTTTGAAAAATTAAGGGGTACCGGAGCAATATTAAGAAAAATTAAAAAAAAGAAAAGAAAAAATGTATATACAATTTGCCCTAATCACCTCGTCTTCGACTTCGACATTTGCCCTAATCTCATCGAAGTAAAGAGGACTTCGACCATCACCCTCCTTCGACTTCGACTTTTGCCCTAATCTCATTGAAGCAAAGAGGCGACTTCGACCCAGAGACTTCGGCTTCGACCCAGAGACTTCGGCTTCGACCTGCAGAGAGATATCTCTTCATCTTTATTTTTTTTGTTTTTTTTTCTTGTTTCTTCTTTTTTCTTCAGAGGTATAATCTGATGTTAATAAATTAGAACACAAAAAATCATATTTAGAACAAAAAAATTAAAAAAATTAGAACCAGGTTATTCAATCATATTTAGAACAAAAAAAAATTAGATCAAAATAATTAATAAATTAGGAAATAATCATAAATATTAATAATCATAAATATTATTTTTAATCATAAAATTAGATCAACAAAATGTTATTAATAATCATAAATATTATTTTTAATCATAAAATTAGATCAAATTCTGTTAATAATAATCATAAATATTAATAATTCTCTTTTTAGTTTTGATATTTAACTTCAATTTGTAGGTTGGATCTTTTAACCATAATTATAAAAAATAAAAAAAAATCTGCGTACCGCAACCATACCCATACCCTACTTTTTTGACGTACCCATACCGTACTCGTACCCGCACCCGTGCTTCTTAGCACAGGAGGTTAAATTATATCACATATAACAGAACAATTGGTAGTGGCTAGTTTCTTTTGGAGCTTCAATGGCTTTCACTATGTTGATATGCTTTTCAACCTCTTGGATCAAAACAATGACTAGAAGTTTTGTTTTCATCAGCCAAACTGGCAAGTGATATTTATCTGTCACACAGTGACTACATTAAGAGAATAAGAGCAGCTATTGGTGAAAGTAAATACATTATCTTAAAGCAAAACTTGGCTTCAGACTCCACCTTGCTTGGCATTTTTGAACTCTACTCTTTCTTTTATTAGATCGGCCAAAAAAAAAAAAAACCAATAATAATAATATTATTATTATTGTTAATGAATTAAAAAAGTGCTAGTACAAAGCAGAGCAACTGGGCAACCATGATCAAGAGCTGCATCATTGGTCAGAAGCTTTGTATTTTACTAGGAGATTGAACTCCCCACTTGGGTCGTTTTTCTAATGTATTTATTTGGGGATTCTTTCAATCTTTTGGAAGTTTCTATGTATTAATTATATGTTGTACTTGATCTTCATTATAATTTGTAATTGATTAGATTTCATTGTAATATCATATATTTCATATTGTGTCGAATACAAATGCTTTTACCTTGTTCGTTCCCCTCCAACCTCCTCCCCCACCAAAAATAAAAAATAAAAAATCCTTAGAATTCATGAGTGAAATGAAATGCAAGAATTATTCTAACATTAATTGGATAAAACCCACAAAAATCATCACCATGTAGATTTTTTTTTCTTATCTAGATTGATCAAAACTTAATTTTGAAGCTAGAAAAGGTTTATGTCACAAATTTGAGTCCTCTCCTTCACCCAGTCAAAAACTCCTGAAATTTATGCTATGCCATATCACAAATTTATTAATTTTAGAAAGAAAATTATGATAAACAAAGTTGTTTATAACTTGAACTGTACCCAAAAAAGATAACTTTATTATTTACATTATATTCTCAACACTAACAAACACGCCTCTAGCATTACACAAGCAAAATATTGTCCTTAACATATAAGATTGTTATTATTTATATGACATCTATGTTGTGCCATGCAATTACCAACTTAATTTGTAGTTTTTATCCTCAAGAAACACATGTTATAAGGCTCCATGATTATCAATGATAATCAGATCATATCGTAAAGATTATTAGCTTAAGTATACTTATTAATGACATCGGTGTAAGCCATTGTCTTTGGCTTTCTTGTATTGCAATACAAAACTCTATCTAGCTAGCAGGCAACCCACATCATAAACCAGGTTCTTCAAGTTTTTGAACATTCACACATCGTCATTTGGATAAGAAAAGCCTCTAAAATTTAAATTTATTATGTAAATTTTAACTCAGAATAAATCTAATCTACATATATGCCATGTTGTAATATCTGAAACGCAACCCTAATGGCCTCATGTTGATCTTTGAGTGACAATCATGGTATTGAAAGCCAATTATCACACATTGAATAAGGTAGTTTGAGGGTTAGGCTTTGCACATATGGTGTATATGTATATATTTTTACATTTATTTTATTCTATAAAACACATAATTCAAAACAATTTTAAAACTTTTTACATTTTTTCCTTTTCAAGAATGTCCATATTTTTAACTGTTAATTTCAAATTCAACCCTCTTCTTCATTATCAAATCACTAAAAAATAGATATAAAATTACAAACGCTTCGTATATGCATTATATATATAGTGCCCTAATCTTAAATTCTTGATGGACTAAGGAGGGTTAGTGTCCTATACCAAACTAAGTTGTTTGCGTGTGAAGGATGGATAGATAATTAAGAGAGCTAACAGACTTGGCTAATCTCTGAGTCAGATGTTGTTAAGGGTCATGCAATTGTGACTTTGCCCTAATCTGTTACAAAGATATGACCAAGAATGCCCTTTAATATTGCCTAATACCTGGACCTGTGTTGTTAAACTAACTTGTTTGGCATTTAAACCCATTTTTAAGGAAAGATGGAAACATAAGTTATATATTTTGACTAATTATTCAGTAATCCAGTGTAATGACGTAGCATGAAAACTTCATAGGTAAAACAATTTTGATATGCTTCTGTGAGGTAGTTCAAAAAAACAAATGACAATCAATCTATTTTGTTTTGATGTTTGTCATTTCTTGGAAGCGCCGCTTAAGCAATTTCAAAAGGTAATTTGGGATTACCTAAAATGAAACATGAGGCAAAATGTTGGGACTCTCAATATAATTTGCCTTTTTTCATATATTTGGTTCATGTAATAGATGAAAACATGGTACAAATTCAAGAAAGAAAATGAGATATATAAACTAATTTTTTACAGATTTTTTTTTACCAGTAGACACAATAAATTGATTAAAATATTCATTTATACATATTATTACTCAATTAAGAAAGATAATGTTTTAGAATATATACCAAACTATTCAAGAACTTCAAAATTATATTCACTTACTAAATTAAATGGAGCTGTCTAAATGTGTTTCAAAAACAATACAAATATGAATTTTTTAAAAGAAAAAATATTGAGATTCACAATTTTACCACAATGACATGACATGCTATGTATTAATTTTTGATTTATTACAAATTCAGTCATGTAAAGCTCAACTCTCTTACCCTATCATTGTCGGTGAATTATAAGTTTTAAATTGTGTGTTTCTAACATTTTTCTTTTTTTCTTTTTATTAAAAAAATAAAATTGAATAGGGCCCACCAAAATGAATGTGCATTTTGTATATTTCTCTACAAAATTTTTCTACAATTATAGCATTAATGAAAATGTAAATTAATTATGTTGAATGACCACACCCATTCAAGTGATATTTTATTTTTTATTTTTTGATATCTTATCCTATTGAACTGCGGAAAATGTTGGCCAACAACTAGAAAAGAATGTGATATGTATCATTTGACAAAATTTGTACTACATGATTTACCAATCATCTTAAACAAGTGAATTTTGTTTTCATAGCATAATTAGTCTGTTTAAATCAACAGCCATTTTCATTTCCAATTTGTCCTTTTTTCTTAATAAAGTAAATATTTTCTAGAGAATTTCATAAAAGGCATAGTTTCAATAATTCTTCTCCTACTTATCTTGGCTTAATTTCTATTTATTGGGTTACAAAACAAAACGTTCTAGAATTCTTGAATTTCGAGGTCAGAGTAAATACATTTTTAAAAAAAAAAAGTAAAAAAGACGTGTCAATACTAGAGATTAAATATTTTTTTTTTATGGGATTTTAAAACATGCGGAGCTCTTTAAAAAAGAAAAAAAGAAAACTAAATACTGTCGTATTCAATTAGTAATAATATAATAGTAACTGTAGAATATACGTCACAAAATTTTAAATTCTAGTAAATATTCAAATCTCTAAGCCAAACATATCCCTTCAATTTCATTCTAATTAATAAAAACCCACAAAAGGAATGCCAAACATCAAATAGTGTAACTCTCAAGTGTTCCGAGAAGATCACAGATGATGTGTGGAAGCTAAATTTTATAACAAGATTGATAAATATTAACAAACTTGCATGTGTAAGAGGCATAGAAAGTCGCGTGATCAAGAAACAAGTACTTATGTGCACATGCATATTTTGCTCTTTCCTACTTGGAGAAGATAAAGCACAAGTTAGGTTTGCTGTGAAGATTCACCAAGTAATGGACTAGTACCATACTTTCTCATCATCACTTGTATTATTATTATTATTATTAAACTTGAGCCCTTTGACTAATAGCTTATATATATGCAACTCACATGGATGGTTATGGATTGCTTGCAATCTTAATAATGACAATCATGGGCCGAGAAAATGGATTCCATACCACACATAGTTGTTTTATTTATTTATTTTAAAACATAGGAACAAGCTTTTCTCTAATTAGGCTTGGGGTTCTATCATGAATCTTTCTCTGATGATCGGAGGCCATTTATCGGGATTCCAATTCTCTGTGTTGATTATTATTTATGAAAAAGGTTAGATTAATCTAATAATTCTTAAGTGAATGACTATTTTCAAAACAATATTTGTCATCTATTTATACATATATATATATATAGAGAGAGATCTCTAATCGAACCATGTGGCTAGATTATTGAATCAATTTAATTTTTTATTGTAAATAATCTATATGACTGAACTTCTATAGAGAAGTCAAATTCTTAAAACAAAAGTTTCAAAACCATGCAAAGCATACACCTCACTATATAAACTAACAATTATTAGTGGTTCTTTCTGAGAGACTTTTTTCTTTTTGTTCAAAATGTATATATGAGTCGATAGTGGTGAGGAATGGATGATTCACATTTTTTGCATGCTTGTACTGAATATATCATAATTTTTGGGCTACTTTATTAGCTCATTTAAGGGTGTATTTCAATTTTGGAGCTACTTTAGAGCATTTTACTCAAATCTTTAAAATTTAATGTGTCAAATTTTTTTGAAGATTTAGGTTACAAATTGACATATATCAATTTAATATAAAAACTCTTTGCTTAATATGTCAAATTTATTATTATATTACTTTAAAAAATAAAATTATTTTATTGGGTGAATTCAATATTTGACATCAATGTGGAACATGTCAAATTTGACACGTTAAGTTCATGTCAAATGCCAACTTAACATATCGGGTGAAATTGATACTTGATGTCAGAATATGACTGTTAGAGTGTCACATCAAATTTGAAGTATAACTTTATTTTTTTCTTTTGTGTCAAATCGCTTGTCACCATTTCTTTTACAAAGTTGACTTAAAATATTTGATTATTCAAAAATTTTAAAAAAAATATATGATATAGTGAATTTCTGTTTATACATTATCAACTTTCAATTTTTAATATGATGTGACTAACACGCCCTGAAGATTGATTTCTTGTGGGACCAATAAGATCAGAGGGATCAAAGAAGATCATATTAGGGTGACCATATAGTACACAAAGCAAGGATGGTTCTTCTTTAATGAGCCATGCTATGCCCACTGAAGAACTAGTTGTTTAGTTCCTTTATAGGATAATATATATGGTGGACGCACATGTGGTGTCACTGTGAAAATAGCTCTACCTCTATGGAAATTAAATGTTTCAACATATATACAACAAATTTGTTGGACCATTCATTACAACATCTTAGCAAGCGATAGGCTTTGGATTTGGTGAAGAAGAAACGCTCTCATGGTTAGAGAGAGAGAGAGAGAGAGAGAGAGAGAGAGTTGAGAGCACATTTGTACATGCATATTGGCACAACTAATGAAAACATTAGAGATATAACATACCAGAACTTGGACTCTTACAAAAACAAGTTTTTAGTGACTTTTTTCATTTTTTTGGAAATTACAAAAATTAATTTAGAAAGTTACTAAAAAGTTGTTTTTTGAGTGAAAAATTTGATGTAATATTTGGTTTCTCTAATGATAAACAATTTTGTGACCTTTTTTTATTTTTTTAACCAAAAATTAGCTGTTTTAGTCCCCAAATGCCTATAGTCGTGCAAAAACCAAGGATACACTTGGTGGATTTACCAAACGTTATGTTTGAATTTAAGTTTTACAGTTTCCAAGTGTTATTTTTTGGGTAAATTACACTCATTTCTCTTAAGATTTCTGACAATTATAAATATCTCTTCTGTAGTTTTAATAATTATTGAAATCACTCTTACTTTTGAAACTATTATTAAGATTTTCTCACCGTTAATCTTCTACTAATTTATTTAACAGAATATGATGACGTCATACTGAATAATAAATTTCACTCATCTCCCCCGAGGGTTTACAAAAAATGAATGAAGACCCATACATTATTTTAATAATGTTAAACAAAATTATTAAATTCTATACAATATTTAAAAAAATTCTGAATTGTCAAGAAAAGCATATATATATTAGAATAACCAAACATTACTTTATCTTTAAAAAAAAAAAAAAAAAAATTGATCACTATTAAACCTTATACTAGATTAAATACAATCATTTACTTGAAAATTATGAAAAAAAATATAAAAGATGTTTTATTTTTTAAAAAGACCACCAATTTTATAAATAATTATTTTGAAAAATTAGAGTTCAAAAAAAATTTAAAAATATATATAGGTATTTGATTTTTTTTTTCCTTATGAAAATACATATTTGGAGAAATTATCTCTCTCTTTCCATTTTCTCTATTTTATTTCTTTCATTTTTCTTTCTGTTTATTTTCTCATTCATTTTTTCATAGTGCCACTGCAGCAAATAGTAACACCATATTATTTATTTATTTATTTATTTATTTATTTCTTATTATTATTACTATTATTTATTCTCTTCTCTGTGTTTTTTTCCTCAATTTTTTTCATCATTTTTTTCTATTTCATTAATGTTAACTAGCATCACCCAATACCATAACAATTTACGAAATATGAATTTTTATTTTGTTTTGTAAACATATTTGTGTATTAATTTTTTTAAAGAAAAATTAACATAATAACATTTCATATTTATAATAAAAAAAATTGACTCATAAAAATTACCAAATGGTACCTCATAAATATATATAAAAAAATTATCATTTTATCTTTTCACAATCCTATATTATTCTCAAATTTTAATTATCATTAAAAAAATAAGTCAATATTTCTCATCTTAATAATAAAAAATTTAAAAATAAATATAAAAGTGAAAAAATATCTAATCACGTTACAATAAATTAAAATTAGATGATAGAGAATGAAAGATAAAGAAATTATTTGAGAATAATAAACTATTTAAATTTGTCATTTATTGCATCTAATTAAAACAAAATTTTACTTGAAGAAATAAATTATTTGAAAATAATAAAATACTCAAATAATTTGTTATTCATTACATCTAAAATCTATCTCCATCTTTATTTCTTTCATTTCAATTATTTTTATTAATTTAAATCTCAAAATTAATTCAAATAGAAAACATGAATATTCTTTCTTAATTTCATTAATGGTTGATTTTATTTTATTTTTATAACTTATATAAGTTCAAAACTTATAGTGGAAAAAAAAATACAAAGTCAAAAAAAAAAATTGTAAGAAATAAATTGATAATTTAATATATAGGCAAATTACAATTAAAGGGTATTAAGTGTAAAGGGTATTATGGTCATTTGCATAACTAAGTTAACACCATTTGGTTTAAATTAACGGGAGAAGGAAATCTTGGCAATGTTAAAAAAAAGTAAAGGAGATTTTTATAATTATTGAAACTACAGAGGAGTCCTTGTACTTGTTAGAAATCTCAGGAGATGTGAGTATAATACTCTTATTTTTTTGAAAAATGTTATAGATCTCAAATTTTTTACCAAATAAATGACCAAATGTCTCGCGTATCCCACACTCCTATAAGATATTTAATTATTTATTTGACAAAAAATTTAATATAGCTAACATTACTTTACTTTTCTTCTCCTATTTTTCTTCTATCAATTACATATGTGTGCGGCTGTGTGTGTGTGTGTGTGTGTGTGTGTGTGTGTGGAGTCCAGCTAGCTAGTCATGCTTAAAGTTGGAATCAAAAGGAATAAGTTAAGATTGACTGTCCCAAACAACAACAACGAAAATATATATTAAAATTGGGGTGTTTTGACATGTTGGTAAAAAATTTAGTTTTTGGCTTTTTAATTTTTTTAAGTCACATTATTTCTTTAATTTTTTATACCAAAAAACTAAAAAATTACAAAAAAATTAAAAAGTGAACTTTTTACTATCTTTTCAAAACACCACATTGTTATGTGCTTAGAATTTTTATTTCAAAAGTATTAAAATTTAAATATATGATATAAATTTGAATTTGGTGTGGTAGGGGCCACATTCAAAATAAAATTGATCTGCATATTTCAAAATTTGAAAATTTTTTGAGATAAAAATTTTGAAGGAACATTTATTACTTACAATGCCATAATATAAATTTTATTAAATCAAAAATTAAATTGTGTAACTTAAATACATAAAACATATACTTATTTAGAGGCAAAAGATACCAAGGATGTTAAATTGTCCAACAAAATGACTAAACTTTAAAATTTATAAACAAAATTCATTCTAAATTTGGTCCTACGATATAACTAAATAAATTCGTGCCATAGATTTCATATTCAGAATATTTTTTTTTGAGCAAGCATATTCAGAATAGTTTGAGAGTAACTTTTATCAATTGGTAGTCACAATCTTAAAAAATTATTCAATATTTTCGGAGTACTACATGTCTGTACTATCAATCATCATTCAATATGTTTCTTCATATTCTCAATCACTCAACACAATACTTCACTTACCCATATTCTTCACTAATCACAATACTATAAAATACTACATATCTATATTTCAAGATTATTGAATAATTACCACCCTCAACAATCCAATGTAGTATATTTTCCTTTTCTTCATATTTTGTTTCTATAATTTGTGTACCAGAGGACCCATGATGTGTCCAATATGGGTGGTTGTGATTGATTAACATGAGTTAGATGGAGCTTAACCATGGTAGGTGAGCTGAAGTTGAGATTAATTAATATAAAATGTGAGGAAGAGAGTAATTAAACAGAGGGCTCACAGTTGTAACATGAATGATGTGATTGGGTGATGATGCTGTGTGCTTCTAATGATAAGAAATGGACTACAGCAAGTGACCCCAATGGGGACCTTGGTCCATCATCACAGCAGCAATGGACCCCACCCCACCCCACTCCCCTCTCCTCCTAGCATATATTTCCCCTCCCAAATTTATATTTATATATTAAAATAATAATTAAATTACTCTAACTTTAAATATATATATATAGTCTCACAATTTTAACATAAATATATTATCATTGTTTTTAATAAAATTAAAATAACCGAAACTAATACAAATAATATAAAAATGTAATAATAATAATAATAAATAAATATTTTAGTATAAAATATATGACAAAATTATTATTTTATTCATACAAATAATGACTTATTGATGAAAATGAAATTAATGTTCTATTTGGATTGTTGAAGTGAGAAAGAATTGAAACGAATAGTGATTCTTTAGGCTTTGTTTGGGAAAAAGGGTTGGGTTGGGTTTGGGGTTATTTTAGTCACAAAAAGATAAAATATGTTTTTTAGTCTAATAAGACAAAACATCACATCTAACCCATAATCATTATATTTTTTCTCTCACAAAAAGTTAAAAAAATTAAAAAATTATTCTCAAATGAGACTTTTTAGCCACATGCTAAAATAGTCAAAAAGTCAACTCAACTTCCCAAACGAATCCTTAAACTTTCTTATGGAATGATCATTCTCTCTTAAAATAATGTAAGATAATTTCAATTATAATGTATTTATTATTTTTTTTTAGTCTAACCAGATATAAGAATTAATATTTTAAAAAATGATCATTTCATTCCACTTCATTTTAATGAACCAAACATTTATATAAATTAAAATTTTAAGAGTCTAATATAATTATGTTAAAATTCATAGTATATACTTTTTTAAATATTAGAAGAGATAATATAATTTATTCAAAATAAAATTATGACTAAATTATTCAAAATAAAATTATGACTAAATTATTAAAATATAAAAAATGATATCCAAAGAAAAAGTATTGGCCGTACATAACCTTTGCACCAATTATTAATCAACACCTATACATGATGGGTATCAGCTTTTCAGTTCTTACATCAATCTTAACATGTATCGAAATTAATCGGGATCAAAAGTTTTACATAATTTAAGGATTAAGGAGGGCCCCCCTAATAAAAAAAAAGGACGAAGGATGGATTAAAATATAAAAAATATAAAAAGTGGATAATGAGAATCATATTTGTTGGTAAATACCAACGGAAAAACATTGCGTGTTTAGAATTTATTTTTTTAGCGACTTTTTTATTGGTTTATTTTTTTAGAAAATTTACCAATAAATTTCATTTCATAAACTATTAAACCAATTAGTCTCAACTTTATTCTTTTGTTCGGATAAGTCCTATCAGTGGGGAAGTTTGTTTCTTGTTGATCCTATTTTTCATATTTAGTGTAACTGTGTGGACGATTTTACCCATTATTGTTATGTTTCTATATACTGTTGGGGCCATCAATGTGATCCCTCACTTCACCATCACTTCACCATCTCCCACATTATAACTCTTCCCCCCTTTTGTCTGCAAGCCCACCCGCACATCTCTCTCTCTAAAATTTCGTTCCCTCCAAACCCTTCCACACAACCAAAAAGAGTAAACACTTAGAAAATTGAATTATAGAGAGAGAAAATCGAGTTGGGTTTTTGATCGGAAACCCTGAGATCTTATCGCTGAGCATACTAGATTTTCCATCGCTGGTTCTGAGTCTTGTGACGCCATTGATTGAAGACCCATTTAACAGTCTTGTTCGCCATCGATTGGGAGTTCTTCTTCGGAGGAAGAGAAAGCGATTGCAGAGAAGAGGTTTTACTTGCACCCATCGCCCAGAACTACGACGCCGAGAGGATCGGAGCCACCGCAGCTTTTGCCTTTGTTTGTGTGTATGTGTGTGTATGTGCGCGCGCGCGCGTGTATTAGTGTGTGTGTGTGTTATGCGCTGGGTGTGTCTTAGAGAGAGAAGACAGAGCTGGGTTTGGTGTGTGCTCTGTGTGTGTGTGTGTGTGTGTGTGCGCGCGCGCGCGTGTATCAGTGTGTGTGTGTGTTATGCGCTGGGTGTGTCTTAGAGAGAGAAGATAGAAGCCATCAGTGTGTGTGTCTGCGTGTTGAAGCCATTAGTGTGTGTGTGTGTATCAGTGTGTGCGTGTAGATGCATGTGTGTTGATGTCACAGTCTGTGCCGTGTATACTGTGTGTGTTGTATGTGCTATGTGTGTGTATCAGTGTGTGTATGTGTGGGTGTGTGTTAAAGCCATCAGTGTGTGTGTGTGTGTGTGCGCGCGCGCATGTATCAGTGTGTGTGTGTTATGCGCTAGGTGTGTCTTAGAGAGAGAAGAGATAGTTGGGTTTGGTGTGTGTGTGTGCATGGTGTCTTGTGTCTACTAGAGAGAAAAGATATGTGTGTGGCTGGGTCTCCATGTGAGAGAGAGAGAGAATGCTGAGAGAGATGAGTGGTGTCTAAATGAGGGTAATTACGTCTCTCAGAATTTTTTAGGACTAAACGGTTTACTAGAATAAAAATGGGACCAATTGGTTCATAAGTTTACATTTTGGGATTTATTGGTAAATCTCCCTATTTTTTTTATGAATCTTTTTTTAATAAAAATTTTAAAGAAAATTTAGAGTTGTGGATTCTACTCAAATTAGGAATGGCCGCAGGTAGGGTTGTTCGCGGATTGATTTTGAATGATTTGGTTTGTAATTTGGACCCGTTCACATGTCTGCAGCTTAGGAAAATTGAATCTGCAATTGCCTGTAGTGCGGATTATAGTTTGTGCAGATAGAGTTCGCGGATATGCGAGCGATTGCGGACAGTTTGCAAATTTGGCTTTTCCTTTAAAATTTTACTTTTAGACTTGTTTTTTTCCCATTTTTTAAATATTCTTTTTGGGTATTTTCTCTCCATTTTTTAAATATTATTTTGGACTATAAAATTACATATTTCTTATCATGAAATCCTTATTTTTCAAATGATTTATCCCAAATAAATTACAGTCTATCTATTCAATTTACGTCTAGAAGGAAACAGACCATAAGCGCAGATCAGGTCAGGATCAGTCAATTAACTCACATTTACTTTTTGCAGAAAATGTATAAAGGTAAACAATATATACAGATGTGGGTGAGTGAGTGCGGGTGTGGTAAAACCCACGACTCGCCCGTAACCCACAAAATAGGAAAATACTAACCCGCATCTGATCCTAACAATTATGTGAAACCGACCAAATAGGTGTGGGTAGTTCAAGTTGGTCAATTTTTACAAGTCAGATAACCCTTTGCTCAGCCCTAACTGCGGAGCGAATTTGGAGCGGGTTTGCCATTCCCTACCCCCCGCCCCGCAAACAGACTCCACCTCCACCCACCCCACTACAGGTGGAATTTTTCAATCTCATCCTCACCTTCGAATGCCTGCAAATACTCGATATTTGCGAATACTAGACCACATTTTAAATAGCCACAAAAATTGAGAATCATTTAAATTCTTATCATACTAAATCATTTTCCTTATTTTCATATATATAAACAATGAGACTTTTGAAATTATTATTTATTTATATTTAAATAGAATCACATACTTTTAGTATTCTTTTTCTTATATCTAATTATATCATATATTATTAATTATATCGGGTCAGGTTTGGATTGGGGGAAACGATACCCGCCCCCGCGCCACTCCAGTTATGGGTGACCAAAACATAATCCGAATAGGGTGAGTAAAATCCACCCCATTCAAACTGGTATGGATGGACCATGCGGATCGAATTAAAATAGACATCGCTAACTCAAATGAATCGAAAAATTAAATATTTTTAAAAAATTTGAAAAAAATTCTAGAAAAACAAAAATAAGTAAAAAAATGATGGACTTTTTTAGTTATTTTGACTTCTTTTTTTTTATATATAGTTTTTAGATTTGTTTATAGAAAAGGGAACAAAAAATTAAAAAATTTAACACAATTTTTTAAAAAAACACTAAAGACAAAATAAAAAATTATATATAAAAAGTATGACTTTCTTTTCTTTATTTCCAAATAATTGTGTTAACCAATAATGATTAAAAAAAAAAGTCATGAATTCAATAACAATATCTAAAAATAATATTATAATATTATCTAAAATGGTGGGACATAGGATGATGGGGTGATGGTGCTGAGAAGTTATTTGGTAGTTCTGGTTCACGGTTATGTGATATTTTTGGTAAGCTATGATTGATAAGGAAGATAAATTTATAATTTTATATGGAGTAATTAGAAAATATAAAAAAATATATGATAAATTATAATTAATTAAAGCCAAAATCACGTAATGCCTTTATATAACGATCTAATTTTTAGATGGCCATTGGGCTCAACGAATGGCCAATCCCGTGGCGAGCCGCCAATTGACGTCCTTTGGCATATTTGTTGTGCAATTGCACTTAGCCTCCGTTTGGGAGATTTTTTTTGACTTTTTGGTTATTTTAATTTGGAGTTAAAAAGTTTAATTTGGAAAGGATTTTTTGATTTTTTGATTTTTTTAATTTTTTTTTGTAAGAGAGGAGTACAATAATTATGAGTTGAATTTGATATTTTGTTTTTTGTAATTAAAATAACCTATTTTATTTTTTGTGATTATTTTAGCCCCTAACCCACTAAAACTAACTTCCCAAACTATGCCCTATTATTGTTTGTCCACTAGTTTTCATATCTCCTCAATTAACTATTTTATTTTGTTTTTAATATGTATGCTGTGAGTATTTACTTTTTATTTTATGTGTTCTTCCTTAATTAAAAATATCGAGTGTGTACTATGGATCAAAGATCATCTGACAATTAAATAACTAAATAGGCATATGCATCGCCTATCATATATAAACACACATGCCTTAAATTAGGGTTACTTGACCATATATGTAGGTTGATACCTTCGTCTTTCGGTAGTTCAAGATCTTTTTAACTATCTAATCTCCATGTGTTCCAACAATATCACGTTACCGAGATCAACTTATGAGTTTTTATTTCTTTCCATTACTCGCATTCAAACAATAAAAGGGTTGACTAAAAAAGATATAAAAAAATTGTTTTATTAACCTAAATAGGGGTAAAAAGCAAAATAATTATAGTAGTCTTAAAATTTTATTTTACATATTTTTCTAATTTAGTCAAATAGAATTAGAAATTAAAAATATCATGACACGCCTTGTTGTAAATAATAGCTATACGTAAAATTAATTATTTATTGAATAAGTTATTTATATTAACTTCATGTTATGCAAATTTAATAATGATTTAACTTGTTTAACATTTGTATCATGAGATTGTGTCATATTCATATTTGTATAAAAAAAAATTACCAATTCTAACCCACTACCTTCATATAAAATTATCCATGTTAAAGAAATTTATCCAATTAATTTTCAAATATATGTAGCTAGAAAAAAATGAGAAATAAAATATTTAAGTATTGTAGTTGAACTCATAGCTTTTCTTATTCAAGTCAGAACTACAATTGATTTATGATAAGATCTATTTATTAGTAGAGATGGGTTTTGGTATATTTAAATTTATTTATTTATTAATTATTATTTCTTTGACGTATTAAAATAGCAAAATCATTTTTAAAAATAATTAAAATATATATAAGTTAATCTGGACATCTAATTAAAAAAATAAATAAAAATAACACGTGGATCGTGTCTAATCATTTTTGTTTTTTGTTTTTTTTCTTAATCTCTTCTGTGTGCCTTAAGCCTTGAGTATGCGATTTGGGTCCCACACACTTGTACACCACGTGTCAGCTTTTCTCGCAATTAGGAATAACACGTTTCGACTAATTAACGGCGTTTCGACTAATTAACGGCTTAAATTTCAGTTACCGAAGTCAAAGGTACGTCATCTTTAGGTATTTATCACCTGCGGTCACCAACTGGCCCACCTCCATGTGCACTTATCTCTCACTCACCAATCATTATCCATCTCGTGTCCAACTCAGCTAATGTAGTATTTATTCATTCAAAAATAATAATTACACATAATTAAAATATAATGAATAATGTTATATACACCAATTAGTGTATTAACTAGTATACTAATTGATGATGTGACATAATTTAAGATGTTTTTGATATTTATAATTTGTATAAGGAAAATGTTTGGTGACTCGAATTTTTGTGGTTCGAATGGCTCGAAGGTGTTAAAACGACGTCGTTTTACACCCAAAATGATGTCATTTTGAGTGTTTCGAGTCATTCGAGCCATAATTTTTTGGGCCACCAATCGGTGTTGTCTGTATAATGAGTGGGATCAATAATAATGTTATAATTAATGTCGGTACACTAGTTAGTATACTAATTAGTGCATATAGAACCACCGAAATATAATATGTGGATGAGATCAATCTTATATATTGTGTGAATTTTATTTAAAATAAATTCAAATCTTACAGTTTATTTTTTATATACTTCTATATTTTAATTGTGTATATAGAATATTGCTGAATGTGATGAGTAAATTTATGTAGGAAATGAAAAAAATTGATAAAATCTATTCAATAATTATATTGCGTGAGACATACCTATAAACTACAACGAATAAGGTAAATAAATAGTACAATAATAATATTATTTTAATAATTTTACCAATTAATAAAAAATACTTTTATTTATATATGTTTTCATGTTTTATTTTTTTTTACTTTGATAGAAAATGATTTTATGACCCATACATTTTTTGTAAAAAAAATTATTAATATATATGTTCACTCTCTTTGTATTAAAATCTTGGATTCGTCCTTACATATCTCTTCTCATTCTCTTCCTGTCACCCTTTCCATTTTCTTCCCCCAATGCCCTTACATCACTCCTTTCTCTTCCTTCCATCCTCTCATTTTCCTCCCTTTCAAACCCTAATCCTACTTTCCCACCCCGATTGCCACTTACCACTAACAACAAAGAGAAAAATAGAGAACCTTGAAGGGAAAAGAAAGTTGCGAGCAAAGGGGAACAATGGGATGGGCTAAGGTGTTACTGTCAAAAATAGGAATGGACTGAAGGCTAGCAGAGAAGTTGAAGAGAAGATTGGGAAAGCTAGGAGGGTGGGGAGAATTTTTTTTGGGGGGGGGCGTTTACAGCCGAAGATGGGCCAATTAGAGGCTCATAAGAAGAATTAGGAAGGGACCGAGTGTCTATCAGATGTAGTGGTAGTGGTGGTGGTCGTCGACAAGGGAAAAGATGGTGGTTGAGAGTGGTTGTAAAGAGAGCATAAATATGAATTTTAGGATTTGTCCTTGTTCATAGTTGGGGAAACTACATACAGGTGGGAGGAAAGGAAAAATATTACCAATACATAAGGGATACAAGTGTATATCTATGGTGGAGTACAAATGTGTTGATAAATTTTATTTTTTCACTCTCTCCTACTTGCATATAATTCCCTCTTCATAATTATCGTAAGGGAAATTCTACTATGCACACTCTTTACTATATGCACCCTTAAGTTTTGTTATTTTTTTTTCTAGTTATGATCAATTTTCTTCTTTAGTTATGACTCATAATATTTTTTGTTATCTCTCATGTGCTATTTGTGATTTTTTAATATACATTATTTGACACAAAATATTTACTGTATATGTTTGAAATTCGTGAAAGTTACTATGCATAAAATCTATTTGTCACACTATTCACCATTCACGTTTTGAAAAAATCCGTTTAACACTATTCACTTCTCTTGACAAATTTGATATACCCACATGGGGCTATGGGTTATTTTTATTGTTAGGTTTTATTCTTGGCAACACTACAAGAAAAAACACTTTTAGTGACCACCTATTGTTTTTGGTCGCAAATAGTCCACTTTCTGCGACTAAAATTTAACTTTTGGCGACCACAATTTTTTGGTCGCGGAAAATCACCTTTTGGGGACCAAAAAAAAAAGTTGGTCGCGGAAAGTATACTATTGGCGACCAAAGGCTTTTTTGGTCGCGGAAGATCACCTTTTGGTGACAAAAAAAAAATGTTGGTCACGGAAAGTATACCCTTTGGCGACCAAAAAAAAAAAGTTGGTTGTGGAAAGTATACTATTGGCGACCAAAGGCTTTTTTAGTCGCGGAAGATTACCCTTTGGCGACCAAAAAAAAAAGTTGGTTGCGGAAAGTATGTTATTGGCGACCAAAGGCTTTTTTGGTCGTGGAAGATCACCTTTTGGCGACCAAAAAAAAAAGTTGGTCGCAGAAAGTATACTATTGGCGACCAGAGGCTTTTTTTGTCGCGGAAGATTACCCTTTGGCGACCCAAAAAAAAAGTTGGTCGCGGAAAGTTATGGCGGGATAAATTTTAAAAAAAAAATGATACTACAGTAATTACATGCTATTTTTCTATTTAGGCATTAAAAGTTTTATAAAATAATATATAACCCAATTTTTATGGGTTATATATTTTTTTTGCCAAATATGAACAAGAAGTATGTTATTGGCAGAGTGGATTGGGTGCATGGTGACTCCTTGGTCAGGAGTTCAAGTCGCAGGGAGCACAAAAGAATTATTTTTTTTGGGTCAAGGCACTGATTTTTGGCGACCAACTTATCTTTGGTCGCTAAAAGTTTACTTTTGGCTAATATGAATTGGACTTTCCGCGACAAAAAAAGTTGGTCGCGAATGGTCACTTTTAGCGACCAAAGTCTTTTTTGGTCGCAGAAAACTATCTGTGACGAGGCTTTAGCGACCAACTCGCGACCAACATATTTTGGTCGCGAAAAGGTTTTAGTGACCAAATATGGTACTTTTCGCGACCAAAATGTTGGTCACGGAAAGTGTTTTTTCTTGTAGTGCAACCCCGTTTGACAAAACTCCTTTCAGTTGTATTTGTTTTCGCATTTTTATTTCAGTGAGGCTATGAGTGTTTAGATGCGAATCCAACCCAAATCGTGCCTTTGTCAATTTCCATGGATCAAAACCGAGGTTGTTACAGGATCTAGTGTTCCAGATTTTCCAATTTTGGTCGTCCCGCTCGAGCAGGACAAGGGATGCTCGAGCGGGGATTGCAAGCTCACAGCATCTCTGCTTCGCCTGAAAAAGTACTGAATGATGTGATTCGACGCTCGAGCGTGGAAACTTCCGCTCGAGCGTGAAGCCCATATGAATCACACAATTTTGAAGCCTCCACTCGAGCGGGAATTGCCACGCTCAAGCGGACCGCGCGAACACAGATTCTTGGATTTCTATAAGGAATTGGTTTTCTTCCAAAACTAGGATTACTTTGGTTTTCTATAAGTAGTTGGGTTTCTCCCAAAACTTGAACAAGTCCTCCAGATCTTCTTTTTGGATTCTAAGGTTTATATCTAGGGATATTTTGCTAGTTTTCTTTGATGTTTTGATTGAGTATTCAACTCATGATTTTAGAAGTTTACATCAAAGGATTGTTTGTTTAATTCTACACAAAAGAGAGAGTTATTCTTCAGTGGATTCTGAAGAATTCGGGCCTGAAGCTTTGGTGGATTCCGGAGTGGCTCATCGTCAAGACAATTCTGAGGTGAAGACGGGGTTAGAAGAGACACATAGAGGTTGGTTCAATTCGGGCGTGGATTCGCTACGTAATTGAGAGTATACCTGTGTAATTCCTTTATATATGCTTAGTGGGTTGTTTTGTGGCTGATGCCCGTGGTTTTTTATCACAATTGGAGGTGTCCAATTGTGATTTTTTCACGTAAAATCGCTGTGCCGATTTGTCTTGATTATTTTATTGGGATTGTTATATACTACTTAAAATTGATACATAATCACAAATCAACATCTAGGGGATTTCTAGATTTTTCAATTGGTATCAAAGCAGGTTGTTCTATTTTTAAAAAAAATATATATCTGTTAGAACGAGATCTTGTTTGATTTGTGATAATGGATTCAATTCGTGAGGGAAATTCTATGGTTCGACCACCCCTACTTGATGGATCCAATTATTCTTTTTGGAAAGCTCAGATGAGATCTTTTTTGAAATTTATAAATGAAAAAGTTTGGCAATATGTCATGAATGGATGGACCGAACCAACAATTACCATTGATAGAGTAACTTTCCCCAAACCAATTGAAAAGTGGGACACAATTGATTACCAAAATAGTAGCTGGAATAGTAAAGCTATCAATTCTCTCTTTTGCGCTGTCACACCTGAAGAGTTTAGTCGTATTTGTAATTGTGAAGTCGCAAAAGAGGCTGGGGATATCTTACAAATTATTCATGAGGGCACTCCTTCTGTTAAACGCTCAAAACTTCAAAGGCTCACGTCTAGTGTCGAAAACCTTTCAATGAAAGATAGGGAGACCTTTGATGAATTTTATGCGAAGTTGAGTGAAATTGTAAATTCCAGCTTTAATTTAGGTGAAAAAATACTAGAATCCAAAGTTGTGGGAAAAATTTTGAGATCCTTGCCTGATCGGTTCTAACCAAAAGTTACGGCTATTGAGGAGGCTCAAGATGTTGACAACCTTAAGCTGGATCAGTTGGTTGGAAATCTCCAAACTTATGAGGCACATAGGAATTTCGAAAAGAAACAAAAAGATATTGCTTTTAGTAGTGCTCATAGAGTTGGAGAGGATTCTAATGAGGATTGTGAGATAGATTCCAAGATTAGGGCTGCTTTTGTTAAACAATTTAAAAAATCTTTTTTGAAAAAGAACCCTAATCTTTTGGAATCTACTCATACTCGTAAATCCAAAGGCAAAGATAAACTCAAAATTAATTCTATAGCCAAGAAGGAGAAAAGAAAGATACAAGGGAACTCTGAAAGAGTCCAATGCTATGAATGCCAAGGATTTGGCCATTTTGCTTCAGAATGCCCCACTCGTTTGAGGAAGAAGAAAGCCCTCGCCATCACTTGGGATGATGAGTCAGAATCTGATGAAGATGAAAGTGACGATGAAGATGAAAGTGACAACGAAGATCAAGACGAAGAGGGTCATAAACAATTTCTTGCTTTCATGGTGGCTTCCGAAACTGAAGGACGTGCGGAGTATCCGAAGAGGTCGGTTGAGAATGCCACTGATGATGAATCCTTGGAGAGTGATGATGAAGAGCTTGAGCAAGCTTATGAAAAGTTGTATAAGGAGTCTCTTAAGTTATTCAAATTGAATGACAAACTCACTATGAAACTCACAGCATGTGAAAGTGAGAATGTCAAATTAAATGAGGAGATTTCCGAGGCTAGGATTGATGCCATCAAGATTTCTAATGATCGACAAGCTCTTTGTGCAAAACTCTTAACTTGTGAGACAGAGAGGAATGACCTTCAGCAAATCTATGCAACATATGAAGAAAAAATTGAAACTCTCGAGATGTCTCAAGTTGCTTTGGAAGAACTAATGATCAAAAAAGAGGAAGAACTCAAGTGTGCTATGGCTACCATTGGTCTTTGGAACAGGGGATCAAAGACTTTGGACAATATCATTGGTTCTCAACAAATTTGTTCTGACAAGAGTGACATTGGGTTTGGTGGTAAGAAAGAGTAAAAATAGAGTGTTTCCACATCTCATGATACAAGAACTCAAGGAAAGAGGGAACAAAAGATTCAACATAAGGATGGACTTCTCAAACTTCCTAGAGTTGGTAAGGTAAAAGAAAAGAAGATACACCCTGTACACCCTGTTTTTATTTGTTATCATTGTGGTATGCATGGTCATATTCGCCCTTATTGTTATAAGTTGCATGAGAGAGTGTATTTGCCTAGACCTAAAAATTGGAAGTTGGAAACCAAGTCGAGACGGGATCCCATTGAAAGCAAAGGGAACCAGAATGTCAAGACACTATCCAAGAACCGCAATGCTCATAACTTTGTTTATACTAAAGCGGTTTGGGTGAGAAAATGTGACTTGTGTTAATTTATTTATTTGTTTTAGCTTTTGGGTTTTTGTGTGTTGTTTTTAATGAAAAAAAAAAAAATGTGTGCTTGTTCGTTTTTTGTCTTGTTTTTGGTTAAGGAAAAATAAATAAATAAATAAATAAACCCAAAAAGATTTTCTTAGTATGGTTTTGCAAGCTTGAAATTTTTGAGTGGTCCTTGGTGCATATTGGAATTGATGAGAATATCCATTACATGTTAATATATGTGTGCTTTCTATGGTCATTACTCATTTTGGAGTGCGTGTTTTTTGATTAGTATGTCTCATTCTGTACACACTCTTGGATTAGCAAATTTTGGAGTCTTCTGCCTTAGTGATTATTTTTTCTCTATGGACTTATGTCATTGAACTTTTGCGTTTCTAGAGGAATTGACCTATACTAGCATATCATGAGTGATGTTGAGTCTCTTAACCACCTTCTATCTTTTTGCACCTCCACGGCTTTCCCCTTAATTCTTTGCAGTCTAGCCATGAGGAAAATGCTACCTCAGAGTCGCCAACCAGGCCATCATTATTATATCCATGCTTCTCTGGTTCGGTTTCTATACTCTTGAGCGTGTCAACCGTCAATGATTGTGCAAAAGAAAAAGAAAAAGAAAAAGAAAAAAATATGTAAAAGAAAGAAAAAAATGTGCAAAAGAAAGAAAGAAAAGAAAAAAAAAAAAGATTCATTGATTGAGGGGGAGCCTCCACCTTTACTCACCAAATACCCCTTGATTCGTAGTGGTTTGACTTTCCTTAGTTATGCTTAGATTCTCTTGTCAGAGGTCCAGCTTTCATATCACCACTAGGATTGAATCTAGTGTTTGTCGAACTCCAAGTTTCGCACACACACTTTTCTCATGAGATCTATGCTTTTCGCATAATGCATAACGTTCTTTCATGAGGAATCTTCTACAGACTGTGCACATTGTGTTTACTAGTAATTGTGCTTCTTGGATAATCTTGTGTGTTTTAAGGTACAAATCTGAAATTCCTTGCTTGCTCCACCATATTATTTTTTGTCTTTTTCTTCTTGTTCGCTATTTTCAGTGTTTGTGGTTGCTTTTAGTGAGGGGGAGTTTGGTTCATCTTGATTTGGATTGGTAACGGAGTTTGGTTTATCATTGCAAGAGTTTGTTAGCATGAACACTTTGATTTGTTTGGTAAGGAAAATTGGCGATAGTTGTTTTGCATGTTTCTATACACTGTTTGCTAATTATTTCCTTTTTGCATACTCTTGATATTTATATCGTTATATCATTGTTTGTGTGGTTTATGATCTTGCTTTTGTTGTTTGAGAGTTGTTGTTCATGAGTCTTAGTTTTTATCTATTCATGTTTTCCATCTCATGTTTCAAGATAATCGGGTCATATATCTATTGTTTTTTTTATATACTCTTGTGGGACTAATAGTTGTTTTGGAGATTGTGGCACTAATAACTGTTTTGCAGATCATGACCTTGAGAAAGAAGTTGGCTTTTGTTGGCTGTAATGGGTTGCGGTGATTAGGCTTTTATTTGTTAGGTGTGTTTTGTCACGGTATTGCCAAAGGGGGAGATTGTTAGGTTTTATTCTTGGCAACCCTGTTTGACAAAACTCCTTTTAGTTGTATTTGTTTTCGCATTTTTATTTCAGTGAGGCTATGAGTGTTTAGATGCGAATCCAACCCGAATCGTGCCTTTGTCAATTTCCATGGATCAAAACTGAGGTTGTTACAGGATATAGTGTTCCAGATTTTTCAATTTTGGTCATCCCGTTCGAGCAGGACAAGGGACGCTCGAGCGGGGATTGCAAGCTCACAGTATCTCTGTTTCGTCTAAAAAAGTACTGGATGGTGTGATTCGACGCTCAAGCGTGGAAACTTCCACTCGAGCGTGAAGCCTATATGAATCACACAATTTTGAAGCCTCCGCTCGAGTGGGAATTGCCACGCTTGAGTGGACCGCGCGAACACAGATTCTTGGATTTTTATAAGGAATTGGTTTTCTTCCAAAACTAGGATTACTTTGGTTTTCTATAAGTAGTTGGGTTTCTCCCAAAACTTGAACAAGTTCTCTAGATCTTCTTTTTGGATTCTAAGGTTTATATCTGGAGATATTTTGCTAGTTTCCTTTGATGTTTTGATTGAGTATTCAACTCATGATTTTAGAAGTTTACATCAAAGGATTATTTGTTTAATTCTACACAAAAGAGAGAGTTATTCTTCAGTGGATTCTGAAGAATTCGAGCCTGAAGCTTTGGTGGATTCCGGAGTGGCTCATCGTCAAGACAATTCCGAAGGGAAGACGGGGTTGGAAGAGGCACATAGAGGTTGGTTCAATTCGGGCGTGGATTTGCTAGGTAATTGAGAGTATACTTGTGTAATTCCTTTATATCTTTTTAGTGGATTGTTTTGTGGCTGTTGCTTGTGATTTTTTATCACAATTGGAGGTGTCCAATTGTGGTTTTTTCACGTAAAATCGTTGTGTCGATTTGTCTTGATTGTTTGATTGAGATTGTTATATACTGCTTAAAAGTGATACATAATCACAAATCAACATTTAGGGGATTTCTAGATTTTTCATTTATGTATCCAAAATCTCTACAATAGTTACAAAGATTTTAACATCTAATATAAATGTTATTTAAAGAGATTTTACTATTCATTCAATTATTTTAATAGAAAAATCACTATACATTCAAATATTTTATTAGAAAAGTTACTATACAGTCGTTGTGCACCATTTGATGTTATGGCAAATATTTTGAAAATATTGAAATTACTATTCATCGAAAGCAACCTTTTGGTCATTGATTTCAACGGTTGCCTCGCGTGTATTTCCTCCGTGTACTCGAGCTAACAAGTCAAAAACAAGAGTGTGGAACGTCTTTCCTCTCTCAACGGGAAGAATTTTTTAGGTATAAATAAAAGTGTTTTGGTTGGAGGAAAAAATTAGAAGTGAAAAAGAGAAAATTCTGTGATATTGAAATATTCTCAAATATTATATTGTGCTTTATTGAATTATATTTTCTGTGAGAAAATTTATTGAGAATTTGAGCAAAATTGTAAAAGGGTTTTATATCCCTTATTCATTTTATACTTGTAAAAAGAGGGAGTTTTAGTGAGTGATTTTTTGAGAAAAATCACTTGGGTTAGGTGTGACTAGGCACCGGATTCTAAATTAGTCAGAGTGATTGAGATTGATCACTTGTTGTAAAGGTTCACTAGTACCCGTGAAGTTAGGGGTGTAATTACTATTTGAAAAATAGTAGAGAAATTCCCGAGAAGAATACTTAGGGAGTGGATGTAGGCCCGGCGTGCCAATCCACTATAAATCGCTGTGTTTAATTTCTCTTCCCTTTGCTCATTCTGTTTCATTTTATTTTATATTGTTGAGCATATTTATTATTTGGGTTAATTTTTAATTTGTTAATTTATTTAGAAACCCAATTCACCCCCTCTACTTGGGATAACAATTGGTATCAAAGCAAGGGCTCTCACATTTATTTTTTGACCTAACAGTCTTGGAGTTGATCTATGGCAATCATTATAGGAACACAAATTATTGATGATCACTCACCTTCTAACCCTCCATATTTTACTGGTGACAATTACAATTATTAGAAAAATAAAGATGATGTATATTCAAGGGATAGACTACATGGTATGGAAAATTATTAAAAATTGTCCATTATTCCTTCTAAAATCATAAATACAAAGAAAATTCCTAAAATAGAAGAGGAGTAGGATGAGGATGATATTAGAAGCATTCAAATAAATGCTAAAGCAAAATATATTTTATATTGTGCATTTGATACTAATGAATATGATAAAATTATGATTGTGACACAGCAAAAGAGATTTGGAAAAAAATTAAAAGTCACACACGAAGGCGTGACTCAAGTAAATGGAATTACAGAAGAAGTAAAATATGCATGTGGAGATGATGATGAATGTTGTTCCGATAAGAAAAGCAACAACAATAAAGCGTTTCATTTATGCTTAATGGCAAATGAAGATGATGAGGTATGTGATTTTAATAATGAATATTATTCTTTTGATGAATTACAATCCGCATTTGAAGAATTACCTGATGAATTTCGAAAACTTGGCATTAAAAATATTGCACTTAAAAATTACTTTCAAATTCAACAAAAAAAAAATGAATCTTTATCTAATAAAATTGAAGTGTTACAAAAAGATTTTTTAAAGATAAAAGAAGAAAATGACATTTTGAAATCAAAAGAATCTCCTATTTTGAAAAATGAACTAAATGATTTGAAACTTAAAAATGATATTTTGAAAAATGAAACTGAAACATTGAAAAATAAAAATGAAATCTTTAAAAAAGAAAATGAAACTTAAAAAATAAAAATGAAAGTTTAAAAAAAGAAAATGATTCTCTCAAAAATTCTTCAGGTAATTTGAAAATTAAAAATGATTCTTTAAAAGAAAAAATTGAAGATTATTTAAAACAATTTTCAAGTTTACCCAAGGAAAAGAAAATTTAAATAAATTATTTGGAAATCAAAGATGCATTTTTGACAAAGCCAGTATTGGATACAAACCCTATAAGAAATAGATGTTTTATAGAAATTTCTTTGTTAAGAAATCATCATTTAGTCATCCTAATATTGTATGTCATTATTGTAATAGAAATGGTCATTCAATTTCATCTTGTCAATTTAAAAAGGGATTACATGGAACAAAAATTATATGAGTTCCTGTTGGATCAATCTCTGTGTAGAGAAATGAAACTTGAAATAACAAAAATAAAATACTTACTGTAATATTCTTGTACCGCAAAGTTAGAATAGAAACTTTTGATTAAGTCGAGTGTGTGACACTCTGTCCTTAAGATAGATTCGCCGCTGCACAGGTGCTTATAGGTTATTGGTGTCTATCTCCCAATATACAATGGCGGTGTTTGGGAACTTGGTTTTTGGGTTTTTTTTTTTTGTTTTTTTTCACTACAAGAAAAATGTTTTACAAAACCAAAAAAAAAAACAAATCCAAACAAAATATCACAGCAAACCCCATAATCATTTCACTTTTTCTCTCACAAATGTCACATCCAACTACAAAAAAACCCAACTATCTTCCCAAAAATAAAAAAAAAATTCTCCAATAATATCCTACAACTAAAAAAACCTACAAAAAAACCCACTTTCCAAACACCCACAATGATAAGAAAACGTAGATTATAGCAGCACTACAAATAATCTGCTAGGCGAATCAAACTCATGTTCTGCAACTCTCTGAAATCTCTAACTAGTATGAAGAATATAAAATAAAATAAAATAAAAATGCTTGAATTTGAGAAATTTTGGAATAATTATTAAAATCAAAATGGGGCTGCCTTTATATAGATTTTGTTGGCACCTATATAGTTTGAATAGAAAAGACATAAAGAAGGGACATCACCCTTCCTTTAAAATAAAGAGACACCATAAAAGTTTGCACCCTTTCATTCAAATGGAGTCTATTTCAATTCACCACTGCCTTTAGAAATTTTCCTAGAGTTTCAAAATCAAGCAATTCTAAAACTAACATTTACGGACCCAAAAAAGTATGGGTACCAAAATCGAAAACTTGATTTTTTTTGTAGGTGTGATTCAAAGTGAAATCCGGTAGAAAAAAATGGTATTTGGACAGTGAATGTTTAAATATATGACCGGAGACAATATTCACCAAATCTTCTTGGATGAATAGTAACTACGCAACATTCAGCAACAACAATATATAATCGGTATAGATGGCATCAGTAAAAGTTGGTTTCCAAATTTGAAAACATCTTATTTGATGATAAACTTTCTACTCGCTTGTATACATAAATATACCATTGTTATATATATTTTTTTTGCCATACCATGCTCACATGATATCATATAAGCCACGAGAATGATTTAGATAATAGGGGGAAAAAATTGTGATTTCATTATATCTTGATTATCTTTATTGAATCACATTTTATTTTGATGATGTAGGATATTGATTAAATGAAATATTTTTTATGTGGCTTAATATATTTTACATTTTGAAAAATTCAAAAATAGTATTCTAAACTCTTAATTGATCATGACACTTATTGAAATCTTCCCATATTTTGAGTTTATCTATTTTTATTAAAGATAAAAGAGGAGAGTAAAATATAAAAATATTTATTATGTACTTACTTAACTTGATATGATTACATTTTATACATTATATGTTTCATGTGATTGTTTTATGATTGCTATATCTATACAAAATCACCATAGAAAAAGGAAGCACTAACTTAGAGAGAGAAATAATTTTGCTAAACATTTTTATGAGATTTTTTTTATAAATTCTCTCTCTATCTCACCCACTCTCTCTCACTCTCTGTTTCTCTTTCTCTCTTTTGCTCTCTGTTTTTCTTTTTCTCTTTCTCTCTCTCTCACCCGCTCTCGTTCCCTATCATCCTCCCACAATAATCCATCACCACCATCATTTATCTAAATCAATCTCCAATATACCCAAATCCATCTTCGATCTACATACATCTTTCTCTGATCTACACAAAACCGTCTCCGATCTACACAAAATTCATCTCTGATCTTCTCCATCATTTCCGATCATCTCCATCATTGCCGATCTTCTCCATCATCACCACTGATCTACACCATCACCGCCGATCTTCTCCATCATCACAGTTCATCACCATCATCATCCACCCAAATCCTTCACCGATCTACCAAAATCCATTACCAATCTACATAAACCCATCACCTATCTACCAAAATCTATCTCCAATCTACATCATATCCATTACCGATCTTCACCATCCTTTCTAATCCTCTCCATCATCACATATCTACATTATCATCACCGATCTTCGCCATTGTCACTAATCTTCATTGTTGTCGACGATCTTTATATCCACTAGCATGTTTCCCTTATCAAAATGCTAAAATTATATTTGCAATTTGTAATACTTCTTTTGTGGTTGCATGTGTTACAAAATTTTTGTTATTGTATTACTATTGCTTCTACCTGGTATGAACCATTTGGTTTCATATGCCTTTTTTCTTTTTTTGTTGGTACACTTGGTGCAGTTGTATTTGGCCGGATCTTAATAGCCCTTGGTATTATTGATTGGGAAACTATTTTGTAATTTTTTTATGAAGCGTCATAACCTCAGGGGAATTTTTCTTAAAATTATTTTCTGATCATATGCATTAACTCAGGGCGAGTTTCTATATTCAACAGATATTATGTTAACTGCTGGCATCATTATTGTTTAAAATTTCATGTTGCATTTATTTCAAAAGATAAATAATTTTCTTTATCTGTATATCAATATTTTATTTTGATAGTGTCAAAGGAGGAGAAGAATTATGATTTATATATAAATTATTTGATAAAAAAAATTGTTAATAAATGGGAAGAAAATGCAATACAAATAAATGCATGTATTATGATTGTTGAATATTTTTGTTGCATTTATTCATGTAAAATTTTGTCTCAAATTCATGCTTGTATTGCCATTATCAAAGGGGGAAGAATGTTAATCATGTGTTTTAATTTTGATGATATCTAAAATATTATGGGATAAATTAGGATTTTTCGATGCCCCTGCCTCATCTCTTTCTCTTCCTGTCATCCTTTCATTTTCCTCCCTTTCAAATCCTAATTCTACCTTCCTACCCCGATTGCTACTTACCACCAACAACAAAGAGAAAAATAGAGAACCTTAAAGGGAAGAGAAAGTTGCAAGCAAAGGAGAACGATGAGACGAGCTGAGGTGTGGCTGTCAAAAGTAGGGATGGACTGAAGGCTAGTAGAGAAGTTAACGAGGAGACTGGGGAAGCTAGGAGAGTGGGGAGAGTTGGGGGGTTCATGGCATGAGGTGGGGCAATTAGAGGCTCGTAAAGGGAGCTAGGAATGAGCCGAGTGTCTGTCAAATGTAGTGGTGGTGGTGGTGGTGGTCGAAAAGGGAAAAGATGGTGGTTGAGAGTGGTTGTAAAGAGAGCATAGAGATGAATTTTAGGATTTGTCCTTGTTCATAGTTGGGGAAACTGCATACAGGTACGAGAAAAAGAAAAATATTATCAATACATGAAGGGTACAAGTGTGTACAAGATGGGGTGCAAATTTGTTGATAATTTTTTTTTCCCTACTCTCCCATCTGTATGTAGTTCCCCCCTTCATAGTTTATCGTAAGGGAAATTCTACTATACACACTCCTTACTATATGCACCCTTAAGTTACGTTATTTTCTTCTTTAGTTATGATCAATTTTCTTCTTTAGTTATGATATTATTTTAGTTATGACTCATAATATTTTTTGTTATGTCTCATGTGCTATTTGGTTGTGGATTTTTTTTTTAAATGTAATTATGACTCAAAAAGTATAAAATTATGTCAATTTTTTTTTTAATTATAAGGTGCGTACGGTATACATTCTTGGAGGGTTATGTACCATAATCTTTCCATTATCATAAAAGTGTAATGATACATTACAATAAATTAATATTTTAGAAACTGTTATTGTTGTATGGATCAAATATTTTAATAGTTGAAAGTGTTATTGTTGAATTTTTTGCAATGAAATTGGACATTTAGCGATAAATTACTATTTTTTTAGAATTAAATTTTTTGTTCAAAAAAGTAATTTTTTTTTTTTACAAAAGATTATTTTATTCCTAAAAAGGCATTTGTTAGTGATATTTTCAAAATTTTGTTGTCAAGGCTCCGTTTGTTTTGGCTTAAATATTCTACTCATTTTTCGTTGTTTGGTTGAACAAAAAGTAAGTAAAACATTTTTGCATCATTTTCTAAAAAATGACTTACTTTTAAAAATTTCATAAGTCAATTTTTACAAAGTGGATTCTCATTCACTACATTTTCAAATAAGTATCTTAGCTTACTAAAAAGTCATAAATAATATTTTATTGAATCAAAATTTCTCATTTAGGCAATAATTTTTTTTAAAATTTATTTCAAGTGTCAACCAAACGTTCAAAAACAAAACAAAAACAAAAATATTTTTTTATGAAAAATTAATTTAGAAGAAAAATAATTTTTGTATAAAATATTTTATGTTGAAACAAACGGAGCTTAAAAGTTTTTTTTTTTAACCTTTTCAAGATGACCTTTTAGAAACTATACAAATTAGTCCTCTAATATTTTTTGCTGTAAAAATTTTGTTAGAGACGAAAAAAAATTTAATTCTTAAAATTCTTGTATATATATACACATATAAAATCAAGAAACATTTACACACAAGTCCTAATTTATGAATTTATACTTCATTAAGTCTTAATTAAGATTTTTTAAACTTTCAGGTCCCATTAAATTTTTAATAGTTTGAATTACCCTTCAAACAATGATTGTTCATCATTTATGATTATCTATAAAGGAATATGATGATTTGACATTTATTTTGATTTTCAAAATTTTGAAATAGAAACTTTCAAATTGAAAAAACTAAAAAAAAAAATTATGTGAAAAAAAAAACTATACTTTTGGTTTCAGTTTTCTGAAAATTGTCTTTTTTGCTTTTCGTAATTTTTTTTTAGTGAATATTTTAAATTTTAAGTAATTTTTTTTTTTATTTTTTTAGATGCACCTTACTTAGATGTATATAAATAGTAAAATATTTATGAAAAAATATTTTAAAAAATTAATAAATACACAAAAATACTAAAAACGTATTGAAGTTATATATTTTTTGGTATTTAGTGTATTTTTTAAATATTTTTATCACAAATATTATACTTTTTAAGTGTATTTATATTAGGTATATCTAAAAATTTTAAAAAATTACTTAAATTATTAAAAAAATTCATGAAAAAATGAAAATATGGAAAATAAATAGTAAAATTTTCTGAAAAATTGTTTTCTAAAAACCAGAACCAAACAAGCTGAGATTTTTTTTTTGAAACAATTGAATTATTTTTTTTATGCAAAACTAAAAATTTTGTATCTATAAAAGAGGATGATGATGGAATATTGATATGCAAAACTACAAATTAAATTTTAAAAATTTAAAAATGAAAAAGATGATAATGTTCTCAGTTTTAAAACTGGCAAAACTGATAATGTTCTCAATTTTTTGTTGGATAGTTGAATCAAACTAATAAGTAGAAGGGCAAAAACGTTTAATATCTCATGTTCTATTTTTTCTATCAGTTAGTGAAACAATTATATGAAACATTACTATGCAAAATTGATAATGTTCTTAATTTTAAAAATTAAAAAAAAAAATTGATAATATTCTCAATATTACTAAATAGGACTTATTGATTCAAAAAATCTTAGATAAGACCTAAACTATTATAATATTTGTAAATAAGACTTTTAAATAATTAACTATAAAATCAAGGTTGAAGTGTCGGACAATATGTTTGGAAAATCGGGATGTGTTTAGTGGATTTTGGGTGGTTGCTGTGCGGGGATGCACAACAATCACTGTTGTGCAGCTAAATTGGCCTATTTAGGAGGCTCATTTCGATAATCTAAACCGTTCACCTTTTATAATACATCAAATAGAATATATCTGTAAAAAACCAAGTTAATCAGATATCGTTTACCTATTCATCCACTCACATTTATATTCATTTTAATATTTTAAATCACAATTGTTATTTATTTTTGTACATTTTAATACTTTAAATCACAATTATTATTTATTTTTGTATATACAAATATGAGTGGATGAATAAGTAACCGATATCTGATTAACTTAATTTTTTTCAAATATATTTTACTTAATATATTTTAAAATATGAACAATTTAAATTATCGAAATGAATTTCAAAATAAACCTATTTAACTGCACAATAACAAGTGCTATGTACCATGCACAGCAACTACTCTAAACCCATATTTTTTAGTGGCTCCACAACCAAATAAATACGCGGAATCCCAA
Organism: Camellia sinensis; assembly: GCF_055761805.1. Lineage (NCBI taxonomy): Eukaryota > Viridiplantae > Streptophyta > Magnoliopsida > Ericales > Theaceae > Camellia > Camellia sinensis. Next base: position 176,778,539 of record NC_138967.1, read on the forward strand.
ATTCATATCAGTCCTTTCATTTTATTATGTGGCTTACAATCTTTGGGCATTAGTAAAATAAATGCACAAATTTTATTGGTGCAATAATTTTTATTTTTTTTAAATTTTTATTTCAAAGAGAAATTAAAAATCAACGAAAGGTAAGACAAATAATTACAAAAAGGTAGAAATCTTTGTGGAATGCAATTTCTTCTGTGTTTTTCTACACACACCAAAAATAAGTAAAATAAATTACAGCCCTATGTATTTATAATTGATTTTAATTGAAGACCCTAATCTGTAGTTGTTGGCACTTTAAATCCATGCACAAATTGGATTGTACTGAATTAAAAGTGCTGGTCCATACTATAAAAAGGTAATGATAATAATGGTAAATTATAAACACATTTTTTTAAAATTTACTTAAAATACGAATTATTCTTTGTGATTCTAAAAATTACAAATTTTTCATTGTCAAAATTTTTTATTTAACAAAATTAATTAAAAAATAAAATTCCTAATTACTCTCATGTATACCAGTAAAATTATCAGAATTGTTGATTAAAATAAATTTATAACATAATTACAAACTATTAATTAACTTAATAATTCAGGAATAAAATGACTCATCTGTTATGTAATCAAAATTTTGAAAATACGAAATATAATTTTTAAAATTATAAAAAATAATTTATATTTTAAACAAATTTCAATAAATGTGTCGATAATTTCACACAACCCCGCCCCCCCCCCCCCCCCCCCCCAAAATGCTGCTGGTCCATGACAATCCCATAGTCCCCACCCCATCTAACCATATAAAAAGATGGTTTTTACCACCTCTCTCCTCCTTAACATTTCCAGCTCTCTCTAACCAACCATATATATATAACCACACCATGCTCTTTTCCGATCAATTTCCAGCCTCCAAACCAAAGCTTGAATCTTTCAAATTCAAAAACAATCAACAGTTCTAATCTGAAAAATCCACCTATGGAGAGCACCGATTCGTCGACGGGGTTGCACCACCCGAACCTCCCACCGGGCTTTCGCTTCCACCCCACCGACGAAGAATTGGTGGTTCACTACCTCAAGAAGAAAGCAGCCTCCGCTCCTCTTCCCGTCTCAATCATCGCTGAAATCGATCTCTACAAGTTCGATCCATGGGAGCTCCCCGGTAAGTACCCCCAAAAAATATCGATGAAATTCATCTGATAACGTATATGTACGTACACCTTAATTATTTGATCATCGGTGTCAAACTGATAGTAACTAGAACTAGTCTGGTTAATTTGAGCTTTCAGATTTCAAAAGCTATTCGGAAGCTCAAGTTATTCAGACTAGTTCTGCACACCATCCGGCACAGTTCTAATAATGGGTTGGTATGAATATTTTTTTTCAGCTAAGGCCACGTTTGGGGAACAAGAGTGGTATTTTTTCAGTCCAAGGGACCGGAAGTACCCGAACGGGGCGAGGCCAAACCGGGCGGCGACATCCGGGTACTGGAAGGCAACTGGGACAGATAAGCCTGTATTGACCTCAGGGGGAACTCAGAAGGTTGGGGTGAAGAAAGCACTCGTTTTCTATGGAGGAAAGCCTCCAAAAGGGATCAAAACCAATTGGATCATGCATGAGTATAGGCTTGTTGACAACAAAACCAGCTCAAGGCCACCGGGTTGTGACCCGACCCACAAGAAAGGCTCCCTACGGGTAATTATTGGTTGATTTATTAGTCTTGATTAAATGAATACTATTATATATTTACATGGCCTTTTTTTTTTGTCGAACATGGTATATGAGAGACACAGATTTCTATTCCCATATCTTTCAATTCTATTGTCTCAATATATTCTTAACTATTGAATTATGTTTTAGCTCACCTTTTTTAAAATTTTGATATAATTTAATAATTGAAAGTAAATTAGTATATGTGGACAAAAAATAAAAAATAAAAAATCCTTAACTTGTTTGTCATGATTTTATATCATTGCCTCAATCCATACTCATATAGTTAATTCTTTGTTTAGAATCAATCAAACATAGCATAGAACATCTTGTTGATATTTATAAAAATCAATGATATTAAATATTATAAATGGTACGTCCTTCCATAAAATATTTATAAAAATATTTGAATTTCTGACATAAGATTTGATCAACCTATTGAATTGTAAACACTTTTCTCTAGTATTTTTTTTTTCTCTATGTACGGATGACTATTGATTTAACGTATACTATTCTTCTTTATTTTTTAACTTTATTTTTGTGTACATATCATGTAAACTAATTAATAATGACTTGTTTGATTGGTTTGTAGCTTGATGATTGGGTGCTATGTCGAATCTACAAGAAAAACAACCCACCAAGACCATTGGATCAAGAAAGAGAAGACTCCATAACCGACATCCTTGCATCATCAATACCACCTTCAATTCCAGCAGCAGCCCAACACCACCACCAACCAAAACCACCGCCGATGAAACCCACAAACTACGCCACAATGCTCGAAAACGATCAAACCTTATTCGAAAACGTAATAGTCACAGACACTATCAACAACAACAATAACAACATTGGTTCAAAGCCACAGCTTCCATTAATGGTGACCACCACAACCTCTAACACCCTACCTCACCTGAAAAGAACCCTCCCTTCCCTTTACTGGAACGACGACGACGATGAAAGCGAGGCAGCAAAGAGGTTTCAAGAAGATGTAAGTGTAGTGGTGAAGAATGATGATCATAACAACAGCTCCATCGCTACTCTGCTTAGTCAGCTTCCACAAACTCAACAGACAGTGATGGGTTCGCTCGGTGAGGGGGTTTTTCGACAACAATATCAGTTTACGGGGTTGAATTGGTATTCTTAGATCAGTTTTGGGTGGTGGGTATGAATTGTAATGCAGAGCTATACATTAGTAATTTGATAAGCAATGTTATGAAGTCTCTGCTGTCAGGTATATATTTGCAAAGATGTTATATATTGATCAATATAATACAGTCCATTAGTTTGTAGAAGCTTGGATTGGATTATTTATATATATATATATATATATAATTATCAGTTTTATACAGAAGTACATGAATACAGAATAAGGAACTTATGGTTGGTAATATTTATATTCATAATTTTTTGTTTATGTTTTTTTTTTTTCAAAAATAAAATAAAATAAAATAAAAAGTAAGGTGTTTACCTCATTTTGTGAACATTTTTTTTCATTTCCCCCTCTCACTCCCGCCGGCTCTTGTCTTGACCTTCGGCAAGTCTTGAATTTTTTCAAACTCCTTTCTAATTCTTGAATAAACTATTAAAATAAACACATCATATCCCACGACTTATTTTGTCTACCAATCCACCTTTATCTGAAAACAAGGCGGTTTTGTAAAAATTTCTTTTAAAAAAAGGACAACATTTCCTCCCCCACCATCTACAATCACATTCTATGATCACCTATGCCCGCCCAACGCATTGGACCATTCTCCTCACTTGTTTTCAAAATGTATTAATCATATTTTTATTTTCATTTTTAGTAAAAATAAATATAAATATGGTGTGTTGATTTTGTTTTTGTCATTTTTGTTTACTAACTAACTCAAAGTCTTGCCAAGAGATATGCAAATCTTTGTTCTTAAATCATACTTGTATCTCCAAGACAGCAAAGTATGGGTTGTTTTTTTGGCTTCTTTACAATTTAATAGAGACCTTTTTTTCTGTAACCGCCAAAAAAAAAAAAAAAAACCTAGGAAGGTAAGAATCTTCCATCTTTCAATTATCTCCATCTTCCTTTCCTGCTTAGTCTTTACCATGTGCACTATTTTTAATAGTGATTACTCAAATTGAAGCTTGTAATAACCAATTTCATACAAATATAAAATAAAATAAAATAAAATTTTTTGGCAGCCATTAATGGTGTGTGAATCTCCATATTGTAAAGCAAAACTTGGAATATTGTAGACAATTAAGCTAAATTAGATTGGAGTATTTAAAAAGTTTATCTTTCAACTTCTACAAGAATAAAGTGATCTTTATCAACATAACATAAGAATGTTTTAATGTTAAAATGACCAAATTTTTTAATTTTGTAAATGTGTTTTCATCACATGTTATATGTCATCCGTATAACAATGCACGGAAGGTGGAGTCCATTGTATCAATTTAGTGATGAGATATCAAATAATAGATAAATTTAACATAAAAATTTGGTCATTGCAACACTACTCATATTTTAAAAAGTAAATTACGTTTTGTACCCTTCCATTTCATATTAAATCCTACTTTAGTTTTTATTTTTTAACAATCAATTCCTTGGACTTTTGTTCAAATTATAATGTGACATCATGTGGGGTAAAATTACTAACGTAAATTGTCATGTGATCCTAACCTAAAGCATTTTTTTGAAGCAAAAACATCATTTTTTTTCATTTTTCTTGTTTTTCTCTTCTCTTAACTCATTTTCTTTTTCAATTTTCTCTCTACACCACTCTCCTACCTCTTCTCTGCCACTCTACCGCTCTTTTCTCAAATCCCCCACTCCTTCTCACCACCCATGGCCATTGGCTACCCTTATCCCACTATCTGTTTCCCACTGGCTCCTTATCTCTCGTCACCACCAATGCATGGAATGGTGGGAAGAGGTGGACAGTGGCCATATAGAGGTGGGGAAGGGAAGGGAAGGGACGGAAGTGGCGGGAAAGGGTTGTTCAATGGTGGTGGTCTAAAAAATATTGTTAAAACAAGAAAAAGAAAATAGAGTAAAGGGATAGAGAAAAATATGGGAAAATGAAAGTATATGACAATTTTTGTGAGCTAATTCAACAGCACAATAACCAAATGGTTGCATTGCAACTTAGCTGAAAGTATAAAGGATTGATTATTACAATTGAAAATTAAAGAATAAAAGTGAAATTAAGTGTAATTATAATTTACCCTATTTTAATTATGAATCCTATTAACAAAAAGACTAGAATAACGAGTATTGTGCTAAGTAGCCAATTGATCATTATTGGATAGAATAAAACATGTTTACCACTGTAAACATCTCAGTAATTATCATCATTATTCATCAACTATGTAATGAAATTGGGTTGCAAGTGTTAGCAAGGTCAATATTAATTGTTTCTACTCTTGAAATAGAATTAGTTCTTATCTTTTCAATTTGCGTATATTTTTACCATTTCTCTTACTTTCAGTACAAATACACAGACATGCATACGTATAAATATCCTTAAATGGAAATTAGAGAGAAGTATACGGTAATAATAATGAAATAATTGAAGTGGATCGGCAATGTACATAATCAAATCAAATCAAATCAAATTAAATTAAGTTTTGTGTCACCATCAACTGGGATCAGCTAAGTACATAGCAATGTGTAAAAAAATCTGGCACATAATCAACTGACATAAACATTTTTCACAGGAGAAATTTTATAGAATATACAAAATCTATGGAAAGATGATAATAATAAAATTTATTGTAATACGTCTCTGCCTTTGAAAACTATACCCTGTGCAATATTTTTAGGTTATTAGGTTATCTATAGTTAATACAGTAATGTTATGTTATGGCTGATAAAAAAAAAAATACAGTAATGTATGTATTTCAAAAAGTGTTTAAAATTTAAATTTATAATATAAATTGACATTTTTCTTCTAATTATACTCGAATCTGCACCACTAAAAATCCAACAACAAACTTTTATGATTAGACTAAGTTGTTCTTTAAAAAAAATAAATAAAGGGAAAAAAAAACCGAAGGAACAATTAATAAATCGTGTATAAGTTAGCCATAGAAAATGGGTTTATGCTAGTAGAGAAAGTACTTATGGTGTTACTATTAAATAGAGTAATATTACAATAATATTCTATTTCTATCATCTTATGTTATTATTTGATATGTCAATTCAATTGTAAGTACTACAAACATACATGTTTAATGGGATCTATTAAACTAATTAATGTTTCATCAATAAATAAGATGATAAGTATATTATGATATAAAAAATGTAGTAAATGTAATATTATTGTATTAGAACTTAAATTAGTCACTTTGATTTGATCTTTCCTCATACCCATGCGTGATTACTTTTCTAGGGATTAATCAACAAGACTAGACAAGCCTATTGGACCAATCCAGTTTATAGTCTAATGTATTTTGGGTCATCTCAACAATTTGAATAATTAATTTTGTTAAGTTTATCAAGTAGATCATTCATAAGTAGATCATTCATAGTAAAAGTTAACTTGATCGAATATTATTAATCATTTGATCAGATTTTATTTGTCTAAAAAATAATTAACAATGTTTAAGAGTCTAGTGAGATCCGATCAAGTGTTTAGTGACATTCAATCAAACTGATTTTTGGTACAAATGATCTTCTTGGAGAACCTCATAAAATAAACAATTTAGATCCTCAAGATAGACCTAAAATTGACCCATATAAGTTAAGCTAGACAGTCCAATTGACCAAGCCAACCAGAGACAATTGAGCCTCTTAATCAACAAAGTTTAATTTGCAGATATTTTTTTGAGTGTGGGGGTGTCACTTTCTTTCTACAACTGATAAGACATGGCTAAGTATATATTCCAATTAATATGACCAAGAGATCAAGCACACACTCACACATTCACTCACTCACATTTGTTGACAACAACAACAAGAGAAGAGGGGGTACCTCACAAATGGCCTTTCTAATTGCTGACTCTTGGGACCATCTCTCAGTCATGAAAAGGAATCATTATCTTAAAACCATAGGAGATTTAATGTCCATTAATTGCATACCTGTTCAAGGAAAGAGTGCAAAACACCTTTCATAATACTTGGTTATCAGTTGTGCTTAATTTTGGTATAGATGTTGAAAAAGATTAAAAGCACTACTATCCCCCTATTATTTCAACTTTTTCCCAGCCCTATAATCCTATCTATCCATTAATTTGATGCCTATGTAATTTTCCTTTTAATTAGGGTTTAGGGGATTTTATTCTGACCAATTTCTGAATACATATATAATTTTTTATCCGATACATACTAGATAATTATTTGAAAATAGATACATACCGATTTACAATATCAAAACATATATATGCATACAAGCTGGCTACCTTATGAAAAATAGGGACCAAATTATAAGACAAATTATATTTGCGGTCCATGTAATTCATTTCTTGGGTTTAATTTTGCCTATTTAATTTTTAACATTGTGTTAATTTAATTCAGTTGATAACATTCGTTGAGAAATTGTATAGAAGAATCAATGGGAAAATAGATCATTCAAAAGGGAATGTACTATTTTAAATTGGATACTAACCCTTCAATCACTTGCAAGATGATAGACTATTTTGTTTATTAATTTCAATCTAATTTCCAAAAGATATTAGCAATTGAATTAAATTGATACAATATGGACAAAAAAAAAAAATGCGGGGAAAAGTTGATATAATTAGAACTGCAATAATTAAATTGTTTCCCAATAATATCTCATAAGAGAGAGAGAGAGACAGAGAGATGGAAGGGAGGGGGGAGCTTTTATTTGCACACCCCTATCATTAACGGCGGTTTCGTTACCATCGTTAAAAAAACCGCCACTAAAAGTGTCTTTAACGACGGTAATGAAACCTACTTTTAACGGTGGTAACGAAACCGCCGTTAATGTCCACTTTTAACGGCGGTAACAAAACCGCCGCTAATGCCCAATCATTACCGCCGTTAATGACGGCGGTCTTTGTCGGCGGAGCTCCGGCGAAACTCCGACGTGCTCCGGCGAAACTCCGGCGAGCTCCGGCGAAACCATCTACAATAAAGTAAAAGTAATGTTTAAATATTTATTTAGGGAATATATTTCATGAAGAGTAGCTGTGGCAGAGTGGTTGGTGTTGGTGGATGAGAGGTCTTGGGTTCAAAACTTGGGGAGTGTAAGAAGAAAGAATTATTTTTTGAAAAATTTGAACCTATTTACGGCAGTAAAAAACCGCCGTTTTTTATCCTATATTACCGCCGTTTTTGGTCGACTTTTAACGACGGTAATTTGCCTTTTTACGACGGTTTCACTTTTTCCGACACACGCATAAACGGCGGTAACGAAACCGCCGTTAATACCGCCGTTAAAGGCTTTAACGGCGGTTTTACAACCTTTAACGGCGGTAAAAAACCGCCGCTAAAACCCAATTTTAGCGTAGTGCCAGGACATTTTTGTTTTTAAAGGTTGATGACAACAATTCGTCAAGCCTACAACATTCCCAAAACATAAGTACACAATTGAATCACTTACTTAAAAAAATAAAAATAAAAATAAAAACTCATGTGTACACGATCTCAGAAATCACACAATCCCGTACACCTTCTTGCATTTAAGACGGGCCAACAGGATTGTATGGATCTCAAGGCTGCTTAGATCTCTTCACAATTAATTGTCAGTGGGTCCATTGTGAACATTTATTTCATCCGTGATTTTAAGGCCCATTTGATTGTTAAACAAGCCCCACAAATGAGCCCCATATATCAAAACAATAATCAAATTCTTTGTGCTTATTAAAATTTGGGAGAATTACAGTTGAGTTGTATTTTAAAAAACTAATTACTGATTGATGGAAAAACTTTTAAGACTTTACACTTAATGTATGTAAAATTTACCATTAATTTGAAATTATTTTTATAAACTTACACTATACTGATATTTTCCCCTTAAAATTCCCCGCATGGAGTTATCAATAATTACACAACTGTGGTAATTGGAATTAAATTGGGGTTCATAATGGCTGCTAAAATTGTTTCAAATTAGGAACAAAATTTGCCATATTATTTACCAGGTAAAAAAAAAAAAAAAAAAAAAAATTAGATTGATCTGGTAGTTGTAACTAATATCATGTGTAATGTGAGTAAAAATTCACTATCTAATGGGACAAAACTTACACTCTCTTTATTGTCTCCTCTTCACCCACGACAAGTTATTATTAACCTTTTTTTCTCCTTTTCAATTCCCTTAAATAGTAACAAATTCTTACTATATCCTTTGTAGGATGTAGAGTGTAACGAAAAAAAAAAAAAAACAAATAAATAAATAATTATGAAAATAACAAATTTAAAATTGACGACTTCGAGAAACTAAGTAATTTTGAGGGGTGTGGTGAGTTTGACCTTTATGATCATTATGAATTTCAATATTCTGTCATTGTGTTAAACACAACAAAACTAGGCCGACCCAGGCTCCAAAGAGTGCCCTTCTTGCATGAGCCCTTTGTTTTTAAGGGTAAACAAAGCTCATCTGTATAAATTCTGGAATGGAAGTTCCTTTTGAACCAATCAGCTTTACATTTCATAGCGGAAAAAGATTCAAGTTAGCAAAATTTTGACCTAAAGAAACATAGAAAAGTTTGCATATGAGGGAAAAAGAAGGAAGAAGGTGAATTTTACATAAAATATACATGCAAATTCCATGGGGAAGTGTGTAATAATGCCACTCGCTTCTCAAGTCATGGTCTATCGAGCCAAATGGATTTCATATTTCAAAACCAATCAACTCTTTTTCGTTTCTTCTTCCCACCTCTAGTTTACTCCTAAGAAGAAAAGCAGGGAAAAGAATATCAGAATCATGTTGTGCAACTCTTGGTATCTTTATGTAGGGCTATAAACAAGCCAAGTCGAGCAGAATAGTATGGTGTTGAAATTTGGTTTGAAAACTTAACATGCTTCAAAAACGTGTTCAAATTTGATTTTTTATCTTCTAAGAGTAGCTTGTTGATTTTGCAGCCCTAGCTATATGCCCTGTAGTTTAGTTTCTTGGCATACCTCAAGAGGACCTATTGATGGAGAACTTGAATTTGCTTCTGCCGTTGTCTGGGATATTCTTGCTTCTGATTTCTCATTTGAGTAACTAGCAGATGAAACAATAAATCAAAGTTAGAAACAATTCAACCTAGACAGCTCGGCAATGGCAGAAAGAACCAAAACTTCTGAGACAACAAAAAAGCCTACAGCTAGCGATATTATTTTGAGTTCATATATACTTCGTATTTCTCAGTAGCATCAGCAATAAGATTGGATAATCGAGGACTCTATCAGTGCAACCATTTATTTATGATTTATTCTAAAGGAAGTTTAAATAAAAAAAATATTCGAAATCCAGATAAAAAACTTACGTTGAGAGGATTGTCACCCAAATGAGCTCTACGCAGTCGACCCAAAGAAGCCTCTGTTCCACAGGGACCACACCGTAAGTAATGAGATGAGCAAATGGCCAAAGCTTCCACCCTGCCTGAGAAAGAACCCCGGTCCACAATATTGTTAGATATATATGACAAATGTTGTACAGAAGAAAGATTCAAAACAGCCTTTAAAGTTGCATATAAGAGGAATGGAATCTCTAGTCCTATCTAAGCATATTTATTACATGCACTAGAACTTGGACAATGGCTCATCATCTCTGTTACATGCCCAAAGTTCACATTAATCCCTTAAAGCATGAATCAACTCTAAGAACATTGAAAAATTAAAATTTTAGAATTTTGAAAGAACAAGAAGAAGAAGTTAGACTTGACATGAAGAAAATTACTGAGTGTCAAATAAACTAGAAAGCAGTTCGGCTGAGGTGGATAAATAAAAATGCTGCCTTTTAAACACATGTGATGTTGTAATAACTCTTCTAAAACATTCAATCCATTCCAAATAAATAGTTGGTTCAGACAAAATTTGTGTGCAATCAAGCAACTTCGAAAATCAAATTTAGAACCACGGAATAGATATGGAGTCAAAATACATTAATCACACAAATTATATAATGGACAGGTAACACGTGATATGAAATATATACACCACTCAACCAATTTATGGTTTTCAATAAAACATAATGCCAAGCATGAGATTCAATAAACATTGGAGTGCTCAAAGAGTATCAAAATCCCCTGAAATGAAGTCCATGAAATGCAAGCTTTCACTAAAGGATGCCGACCCTTCCCACCCCCTTTGGCAAAAGAATAAAAGATAGAAATCCAAAAGGATTCATAACTCAGGAATTGAAAACAAAGAACAATATGCATAGAGAGAATAACATAATCTTACCGTCAACATAGGCCAGAATGTCGCCTTCAATTCATTGAATATACTAACCGGCGATTCAAAGCGCAAGAATCCTAGAACTGTATAGTAGATGCTGTTCCAAGCAGCAGCCCATATGGTCTGATCAAAGACGACTTTAGCGGGAACAACCCACCAATCTTGAAAAGGAAAAAGCTCCTGAAAATCAGAAAAATGTTGTTTTACTTCCACAACTAAATCAAATCTAAGGTTACTAGTCAACTCTGAAAAAGTACCTCACAAAACTCATAATAATAATGGGATAGGGATCCATGCAAAGTAAAGCCAACGAGGCCTGATCTGAACATGCGTGCCCGGTCAAATTCAAAAAGTGGCTTTCCTTCATAGCACTGCAAATTCATCAGACATAAACGAATTGATCGTGGTGAAACGGTTTCAAACCAATAAACAAAAACTGATGGTCATAGGTACTTCAAAATCACCAACTAACCTGTGCGATCCAATCGCCTAAAGAGTAAACCACTCCACTTATCATCATTTTCGCTAAAACAGGGTTTGTTTTCAGGGCTTCCACATACGCACTCCAATTGTGTTGAGGTGCATATCTCAATATTTCAAATAGCGTCCATCCCTATGAGAATAGAAAAATGAGTTCTTGCACATAAAATGCTTTAATAATTATATCAAAGCGACTAGATAGTAAATAGAGAGCAGAAACACATTTAAAAAGACATACATATCCTCAAATAAATTACAATGAGCGCAACTTGCAAAACAAAGTGTTAGAGAAGAACTCTTCAATATTTAGACATGTCGGGATAGATGCATGTATTTGTAAGCATATAACTAATAGGTTTGCCTATAATTATTGAACTTGCAATTCATTTTCAGTGTTGAAGTGGCATAACCATTCAGGGTGTTAATGTACACTAACCTAACCCACTAACCTAACCCACTACATCCACCCCACTAAACCTAACACACTTACCATCTCCACTACCACCCACCACCTCCACTACCATCCACTACCACCACTCACTAACCCAAACCCTCTCCTATATAATGCCACTCTGATTTGTAATACAATATATCAATACAACAATCTTGTAATCAAGATCAACATCAATCAATAATACATGAATTTTAACATGGTATCAGAGCAAGGTTGACAACCTAGTAATTCCGCTTCACCGGCGGGTGGCAGCCTCACTTTGGCCGCCCGCCGGACCTCAACCTATTCCGATTATTTTCTACACATACCTTCTCTCCCGCTATTTTGATTCGGAGTTAGCGGAAGCTGTCACTCTCTCAGTTTCCAGATGAACCATCATCCAAGCTAAAGCATGATGAGCGTGGTCTTTTATTAATGGCAGCAACCAATACAGACTAGTGGCATTATGCATCTGCCACTGCAACCCCCACTGCCACCACAACCGAGACCACCTTCAATGCCGGTTTTCTCTCACCAGATTCATTCACAAATTGGGCAGAACCCTGGTTTCCAGCACTCTGGTCCACCTCAGCTGCATCATTCACAGCCCATGTTTCATTTAGGTAACAAACCTCCACCTAGCATGGGGCCTTCATTTCCGCAGGGACAGCCCTCACTTCCAAGTCAGCCACCACCGGAGCAAAGAAGTCAAGTGCTCCAGCTGCAGCAGATGTTACGCCAGTGAGCCAAAAAAAAAAAAAAAAAAAAAAAAAAAAAAAAAAAAAAAAAAAAAAACAAATTGTTTTCCAAAAACATGTGAGGCATTTACCTCTCTTTCGCTGACACTGCAGCAGGAACAGAAATGCCATCTCCATCTCTTCCTTAAGCTTATCAAAAGCAGCCTTGGTCAAGTCAAGAGGTTTGATGCTGTGATTCTTCTTCGTCAAGCAACCACCATGGCATAGAATGAGGAGCTTCCTCCATCTCAGCCACTGCCGTAGCCCCTCTCTCGAGCATGGGCTGTCTCTCTCGGCTCTCTCTCGACTCTCATCTTGGTGGTTCTGTATCACACTCTCACCAGGGTCTATTCCCATCCTCTGAAGGAGAGACATAGAGGGCACGCTTGGGCCACAGCACCACATTCTGAACATAGCCAAGGTGCCGACACGGCAACACAACCACTGCCGACACGGCAACATCACCACTCGGTCCAGGTCAATGTACGCCGACTCGGCGTCCTCCGCCTCTCCTCCGCCGGAGCATCCCATCTCCTCTCCCCACTCTCTCTCCATCCGCGGCCCCTCTCACTCCCTCGGTGATACCACCAACGGATGCACTTCCCCTGGCCCTCATTTTTAATCCATGAACTAATCTGAGGCAATCAAGACACCCCATCTCTCTCTCTCTTTCTTTTGGCAGAATTGAAAACCCACTCTCTCATATTTTATTAAACTATCACCACACACCCACACACATTACACTTCACACCCATTTTTCTTTTATTTATTTAACCCCACACACACCCACCCCACTTCCTTCTCTCACTCTCTCGGCAGCTTTAACAACAACCAATAAAATCAAATAACAATAAAATAAATTAAACAATACCCACCAACCACCAATACCATAAATAAATACATCAGCACCTCACATGCATTGAACCTCCTCGGGCCACCCATTCACTTTCTTATTTTAACATATTTTCCATTTTCACATATTTTAACATCTTTTCCCCCCAACACCATCATCCCATTTTCCACTTTTTTTTTTAAATATATATATATATATATATATTTTTTCTTCCTTCCACATAAAAAAAAAAAAAACAAAAACAAAACAAAAAACCACAACAAAATACAACTTTGCACACCAACCCATATTTTATTCATCTTCGGGATCACCCCGATCACAATTTTACACATCAAAAAAAAAAAAAAAAAAAAAAAAAAAAACAAAAAAAAAAAAAAAAAAAAATCAAATACAAACAAACAACCACATTCACAGGTGGGCTTTTTCTTCTCTACTCTGCCGCCGGTCTTTTCTTTTTGCCTCCGTCCTGGGCGGCCCTTGACGGTGCTGCCTCCGTATTTTCCACGCCGCCGAGCACGTTCCCTCCCCCATACTCCTCCACTACAGCATATGGCGGCCCTCCAAATCGGAACATCACGGTGGCCTTCCGCTTCAGCTCCTTGTTTTCTGCCCTTAGCACGCTTATCTCTGCTCGCGCATCCTTATACATGCGTTGGAGCAGAGCCAGCTGGGAGTTTAAATGCTGCACCTCATTTGTCCTACTCTGCAGCCGGTTCGACAAGTTTGTAACTGCCGTCATGCTTTCCACGCATGCCTTCAAAGTATACTGGTTGGCCTCCACATCTGACTGCACTGCCATTTTTTGCTCCACCGACCGCATCGGAAAGTTCAATGGAGCAAAACCAGAGGTGTTTGGTTGAGGTTCACTGGCCAACGCACCAGTTATTTCTCTTGTGGGCTCGTTCAGTTCTGGAAAGAGCGTGAGCAGGTTCTGGGTAGCTGGACGGGAAGAAGAGGCCATGTTTTGGGTTGCTCAGTGTTTCAGCGCAGGGTTTCAAGAGTGTTTCAGACTGCCAAAATTTCAGAGGTTTCAGAATGGTATGCCTCAGCCTCAGCCTTCGTCTTGGTTAAATAGCCGAGGCAGCCACGCGCATCGCGCGCCTCTTGCCACCAGCCGACAAACGGGCACGCAAGCCAAGGCGCCAACGTGCCTCGCCATCATATCTGGCACGCCTTTTGATGCATCGGGCACGCCTTTTGATGGCACGCCTTTTGACAGATTGAGCACACCTTTTGAGGGCACGACTTTTGAGGGCTCGATATCTACATCCATGTATATTTTTTGGGCAGCCTATATACACACTCATACAGTGTCTTCTACACCGGTCAGCTTTATCAATCCCTTTGTTTCAACCTCAAATAGGTTTCTATCTTCACACTTATTTGAGTTTGAGGGGGGGTTATACACAGTATCATGTATAAGTCGCTCATGGCGCACTCCCTAAGTCGCCCCCTTGGTGCACCACCACAACCTCTTCTACAACGGTCCGACATGACCCCATAAACTGTATTCTACATCGGTCTGACACGACCACACAGTGTCTGCTACATCGGTCCAACATGACCTCGTAAACTGTCCTGCTACATCGGTCCGACATGACCCCATAAACTGTCCTCCTCGGTGCACAACCACAGCTGCTACAACGGTCCGACATGACCCCGTAAACTGTCTTCTACAATGGTCCGACATGACCCCGTAAACTGTCCTGCTACATCGGTCCGACATGACCCCGTAAACTGTCTTCTACAACGGTCCGACATGACCCCGTAAACTGTCCTGCTACATCGGTCCGACATGACCCCGTAAACTGTCTTCTACAACGGTCCGACATGACCCCGTAAACTGTCCTGCTACATCGGTCCGACATGACCTCGTAAACTGTTCTTCTACAACGGTCCGACATGACCCCGTAAACTGTCTGCTACAACGGTCCGACATGACCCCGTAAACTGTCTTCTACATCGGTCCGACATGACCCCGTAAACTGTCCTGCTACATCGGTCCGACATGACCCCGTAAACTGTCTTCTCCAACGGTCCGACATGACCCCGTAAACTGTCTTCAACAACGGTCCGACATGACCCCGTAAACTGTCTGCTCCAACGGTCCGACATGACCCCGTAAACTGTCTGCTACAACGGTCCGACATGACCCCATAAACTGTTCTGCTACAACGGTCCGACACGACCATACCGTGTCTCCTATCCTGTTTTGTTTTTTATTTATCAGTTTACTTTTCTGTTTTGTTACTCTCTTCAAACTCAAGTTGGTTAGTTCCTATCCTCCTTGAGTTTGAGGGGGGCTGTTAATGTACACTAACCTAACCCACTAACCTAACCCACTACATCCACCCCACTAAACCTAACACACTTACCATCTCCACTACCACCCACCACCTCCACTACCATCCACTACCACCACTCACTAACCCAAACCCTCTCCTATATAATGCCACTCTGATTTGTAATACAATATATCAATACAACAATCTTGTAATCAAGATCAACATCAATCAATAATACATGAATTTTAACACAGGGTTTTGTTGGATATGCGAAGAAAGATATAAAATCCATGTGAAAATATCACTGAGAAGAAACACATAACCAAAAAATTAAAATGTTTAATTAACTATTAAATCTAGATAAATCTTCTCCCACCTTATTAACGGAGGCTTCAAATGAGCTGGTTTTTAGTAGTTAAGGTGATTAAGGAAACTCCCCAACATTAAACCCGAAGTTTGTAGGCCATTTCTTACTACCTCAACCATCTTTCTTGACCTTCATATGGCTTTTTAAAAACAACTCAGACCTCAACAAACCTATACTTTTAATTGTTTCTTTAACTTCTTGTTCCATGAAACAAAGCTTGGTTGAACTTCTAAAGTTCTTGCAAGGAAAACTAAGAAATTTCAAGCCTTTGCAATCTCCTAACTACACGTATGTGTTCTTTTGTGGAAGCAGAACTCTATATCATATAGAAACTGAGATCTTCATAAGACTGCAGAAAATAAAGAAAGAAGAAATCAGAATTTCAAGTTAACAAAACCAAACTCAGCGCGCGCGCGCACACACACACACAAAAAAAAAAAAACTTAAATCCCAATAACTTGTAGTCAACTAATAATACCAATTTGCAAATCAGAAGTATAAAAATCAAATCCAACCATCAACAACTGATGCAGGGAAGCAAGTAGAAAGATGGATAGGAATAATGATTTTTAGTATTTTGATTCGCACTTGAATGCTAGAGAACTCAACCCCAAGACTAATACCCATTTCCAAATCAATGGAAAGGAAAATAATTTTGGGTCTGTTGATTCACACACAAATGCCAGAAACGAAACCCTTTCTCTAAACAACCCAATTGCATCTCAAAATTCCACCACAAAAACCTGTCAATTCCTCAAAATAAAACCCCAAAAACTCATCATCCACAATCAAAACACACACAGACACATACATACACGAACACAGATACAAACACAAAAACATGAAATCAGTGGTATCGACTCACATGCCAATAATGGTGATCAATGGTGAGCAATTTCGAGATAGCATACGTGCCCGCAGCGAGAACAATCGTGCCATTAATAGCTCTATCAATCAACTTCTCAAAATCCTCTTCTTCACTCTTCCCCTCAATTCCAGCCGAAGAAGAAGAAGACGAAGAACTCGAAGCAAACCCTTGAAATTCACCAGCCCCTTCAAAAGATAACCTTCCTTCATTCCCAAACCCACCCACCACTTGATTCACAATCTCACCTCCTTCAACTTCCCTCTCTGTTCCACTCACCACACCGTCTTGTTGGTCCGTACAGTCACTGCTCTGTACTGGGATTACGTCGAGTTCTTTCGAAATCGATCCAACAATGACTCTTTCCCTCTGTTTGGTTCTCGAGAAAATCTGGGTGTGTGCGAAACAGGGGAGGGAAGACCCAGAGAGACCCTTTAAGTTGATGGGTTTGGGTTTGGGTTTGGGGGTGGGGCGAGAGAGAGGTCTCATGGGTGTGATGGTGTGTAGAGAAACCATTTTTGGGAGGAATCGAGTGAGTGATTTCACTGGTTTCGTGAAGATCAATCGACTCTGTTTTTGGTCTCCGACTTGAGAAGAGAGACAGTGCAACGGTTATATTACGAGGGAGGAGGCTTGATTGGGTGATCTGGTGTGGCGCGAGTTAGGTTTTTTTTAGGATAATTCGGTTGGGAGTTCGACACGTGTCTGTTGAATTCGTTGTAGTGGCTCGTGGATTGGTTTAGAGAGAGGAATTCGTTTTGGTAAATGTAGGGTAAGGTGTACTGAATCTTTGTGGAATGGTGTTTTGATAATGGTGAATGCGGTCCACATAAGAGGGAAAGGCAGCTGGGAAGGAACAAAAATGTTTGGGATTTTTTTTTGGGTTTTCATGGCTCTCAATTTGATCTTGGTCTTTAATGTGTGTGTGGAATCCATATATATATGTGTGGATTTCACATTATGAGTGGTTGGAATGAGAGTGGGGGTTATGGGAGTCAGGTATGTGTAAGGGCCTCTATCACAATTAGCTAAATTATACTGGTTAGTCTTATATTTTTAAAATGATATTTCAAAATAGTATTTGATTTATAAGAATAGATTTTGGCATAAAATAATTATTTTATTAAAATATTTATTCTTATGTATGATTAAACTAAATAAATAATAAAAAATATGAAACAATTGTAATGATCTTTCTATTATATTCTATTTCATTCTTGTGAATCAAATAGAACACAACTTTTTTGAAGTTCGGTTCTAAAAAAAATGCTTCTTGGAAGTTTGAATTCATATAACACCTAAGTTCTTTTTTATCAGTAATTTATGAGTCATGTGAATGAAAAAATAATATTACAGTGTTTATTCTACTAAAATATATATTTATCTTTATTTATTCATATGTCTATCAACCATCTGCATTAGTTTTGATGATTTTAAATTTATTAAAAGAAATGTTAGTGCAGTTATGCCAAGCATGTATCTTCGTCAAATTTCAAGTGAAGAGAAAGCAATTTACTCTTTATTCTATTTTATTTTATTTTATTTTTCATTTTTTTGGTTTTTTTAAAAATATTTTTATAATTTGCAGCCACTTGGAGAAAATGCTTAATTGTCCAATTCATGCAAAAATATGAAGGAAGAAAAAATAATGAAAGAGAAAATCATAGGAAAGGGAAGATTGTCTTTCACTGATTTTGTTTGGTTTCAGGAATGGTTTGGATCAATTTTTTGGGAAAATTGCTGAGAATTGGATGAAATAGAATAATTGTAAAAATGTGAGGTATCAAAAATAATAGCAAGGTAGATGGAAACTTAAATTTAATTCTTTAAAAAAATGATAAATTTACAATTATAACCCTCTAACTTTGCCTTCTTCCCTCCCTTGCTACTACTGCCACTCATTTCCCAACTGTCGATGACCACTCCACCCTCATTGTTTTTGTTAATATATGAATATAATTGTATATGAATATAATATAATACTATATCTGTTATTAGTATATTATAGTATAGACAACACCAATTATAGCATAGGATTATTCAATTGTAACCCGCTTTCGGTGCCACCATCTTTCGGCCACTTTTTCTTATTATATTCAATTGTATCATCATAATGTTTGTGTAACAAACTCCTATATTATGGAGACTCAATCTTGATTCAATATAGAGTTTACATTACAATTCTCTTTCAATATTACTCTCTCAATTCGTCTTTCATAATTTGTCTTTCATGGTATCAGAGCATAGGTATTTTTCCTAAGTCTCTGCATCACATTTTTTGGCAGATTGCTGCGTACCTCTCCCTTACCTAATACACAGATTGGACAATACCAACACCTTCGTCTCTCCACGACGAAGCCAACGCCACCAGATTCATCCTCATCTGACGTCTCACGCGCCTCCACGCGCCGCCAGAACATTCGGCCACGCGCTCGATCGTTCCAGACGCGCTCCACGCGCTTCCTACACTGTCCTGTGCTATTGTGCGCCGCGGCCTCATCTGCTAACGTGAGCCGCGTGTTTCTGACGTCAGCTGACGTCAGCCCTGACTGCTTCCGTGCGTCGTGTGTCTTCGCCTGCTAACGTGCACCGCGCCACTCTCTACTAACGTGCGCCGCGCCATCCTGTTTGACCAGCAGCGTTGACCACTCCATTTTCAGCCTTGTTGGTCATATTTTTGGTCCGTTCACTCATTTTCTGACTAATTTTGGCCATCTGAATTCACTGGTACTCTTGGTTTTTTCCAATTCTCCCTCATTTGTGCTATTTGTCGCTCATGGATCGCTTGGACTCCTCTACCCAACCTATTTCTGTTATTCTTGACGGGACTAATTATGTCTTATGGGCACAAGCTATGTCTGGCTTCTTCAAAGGAAAGAAACTTTGGCGCATCATCACTGGGGATGTGTGCAAACCCGTTCAAGGGACCACAGATTCCGCTACCACGGACTCCGCTGCCAAATATATCGATCGACTGGAAGATTGGGATAGTAAAAACTATCAGATCATCACTTGGTTTCGCAATACTTCTATTACATCTATCAGCCTTCAGTTTGGTCGGTTCCAACTTGATTCTGCTTCTTCTCCTGCCAAAGCAATCTGGGAATTTTTACAAGAACGCTATCGGACTACTGGCCTTGCTCACCAATATCAGCTTTTGAGTCATCTTCACGGTATGCATCAAGAAACAACTCAAACCATTAATGATTTTCTCTCCCAAATGTATTATGCTTGGGATCAGCTCGCTCTTTCTGAACCTCAGTGGGATTGTACTAAGGATGCTACCTTGTTTACTGCCTACCGTGACCAACAGCGCTTAGTTCAGTTTCTCATGGCTCTCACTCCCCGATTTGAGCCAGTCCGCGCATCTCTCCTTCATCGCACTCCTTTGCCCACTCTTGAGCAAGCAATTTCTGAACTCTTGTCCGAAGAAACCAGATTTGGTACTCTCCATCCACACCCTGTGGACTCTGTTCTTGCCACTCCCCAGCTTCGAAGTTCTCCTTCCTCACCATCACCACAGAGGTCCAATGCCTGCAATTACTGTCACAACCGCAATCTTCCGTCGACTCATCTTCTGGTTAATTGTCCAGTTCGTCTTTGTCGGTTTTGCAACAAGACTGGCCCTGGTCATCTCCAGCAAGATTGCTTCCGCAATCCAGCCCGTGCCTCTCGCAATGGTCCTTCCACCGGGAATTTTTCTCGCAGCCACTCTCACCGTTCTGGGACTCCGTTTAAACCAATGCCTGCTCAACGAACTGCTGCTGCTGCCTCCTCGGATTTACCTTCCTCTGTCCCTATAGACCCTTCCACTCCAGTTTTCTCTCAAACTGACGTCGCAGCCATGTTTCAACATTTTTGGCAGAATTCCGGTACTCCTCCATCTATTGCTTTATCTGTCACCGCAGGTAACACTTCTTGGTACTTTGACTCCGCTTGTTGTAATCACATGACCTTTGACCCTACTATTTTTACTCCTCTCTCTTCTACTCCTCATGTTCCTTCTATCCATACTGCTGATGGGTCTCTTCTGTCTGTAAGTCATGTTGGTTCTGTTTCAACCTCTCACTTATCTTTATCCCATGTCTATCTTATGCCTGCTCTTACTTTAAATCTTATCTCCATTAGTCAATTATGTGAGCATGGTCTAACTGTTACCTTTTCCCGTACTGGTTGTTTGGTGCAGGACCCTCGGACGGGGCAAACTCTTGGGATAGGCCGTAAGCATGGACGTCTCTACGAACTCATCCATCTTCATGTTCCAGATTCCTCTCAGATCACAGCTCCTACCACTGCTACCACTGCTACCACTGCTCCTCCATTATCTCCTTTTCAGCTTTGGCATTGTCGTTTAGGCCATCTTTCTGTTGATCGTTTAAAATCTCTAATTTCCAGTGATCATTTATGTCATGTAAGTTCTGATGTTTTAGATTGTGTGTCCTGTCAACTTGCCAAACAACCTGCTTTGTCGTTTAATAAAAGTGACTCTGTTTCTCTTGCACCATTTGATCTCATTCATTCTGATATTTGGGGACCTTCTCCTACTCCTACTATGGGAGGTGCACGCTATTTTGTTGTTTTTATAGATGATTTTTCCCGTTTTACCTGGTTGTTTCTTATGAAAAATAGCTCTGAGCTCAAACAACTTTATTACAATTTTGCTACAATGGTTAAAACACAATTTTCTAAAACTATTAAGCTTTTTCGCTCCGACAATGCCATGGAATATAAAGATTTTGACTTTCTTTCCTTTCTTCAGAGTCATGGTACTCAACCTCATCGTTCCTGTCCCGGTACGTCTCAACAAAATGGACGTGCTTAACGGAAACATCGACATATTCTTGACACTACTCGAGCTCTCCTTTTGTCTTCCTCTTGTCCGGAACATTTTTGGGGAGAGGCAGCTCTCACTGCTGCTTACACTATCAATTGTATCCCTACACCTGTCATTCATAATCACACTCCTTATGAACGTCTGCATGGCACCCGTCCCCCTTACACCAACCTTAGGGTCTTTGGCTCTGCCTGTTTTGTTCTTCTTCAACCTCATGAGCGTACCAAACTTGAACCACGTTCTCGCCTTTGTTGCTTCTTAGGGTATGGTATTGAACACAAGGGGTATCGTTGTTGGGATCCTCTCTCCCAGCGACTCAGTATCTCTCGTCATGTCATCTTTTGGAAACACAAAATGTTTTCCTCTTTCTCTCTCTTCCGTTTGTCCGTTCCCTCACCCTCTCTGTTTTTTACTGACCCTTCCACGGATCTGTTCTCGGATGAGCTTCCTTTACCGCCCTTGCCGGCCCCTCTCGAGTCCTCTGCTGAGCTTACTTCACCACCTCTCGAGACTGCCTTGCCTTCTGGTCTGTCCCATGCACCTGCTCCCTCTGATGGTCCTGCTCTTACTCCCTCGGGATCCTCCCCTCCTGGTGAGTCTCTTCCTCTGGCTCCTCCTGCCTCTACTCGACCACACCGGGTAATACAACCTTCCACTCGTCTTCATGACTTTATTGTTGGTTCTACTGCCTTTTCTACTTATGAACCGACCTCCTATCGTGAGGCTCGCTCTAATCCTCTTTGGCAGCAAGCTATGACTGATGAATTGCAGGCTTTAGACAAAACTCACACTTGGGACATTGTTGATCTTCCTCCTGGCAAGACTGCCATTGGTTGCAAATGGGTCTACAAAATCAAAACTTGTTCTGATGGTACTATTGAGCGCTACAAAGCCCGCCTTGTTGCAAAAGGCTTCAACCAAGAATATGGTATTGACTATGAGGAGACATTTGCTCCTGTTGCTCGTCTCACCTCTGTTCGCAGCCTGATTGCGGTTGCTACCACCCGACACTGGGATCTTTATCAAATGGACGTGAAAAATGCTTTCCTTAATGGTGTTCTTCTTGAGGAAGTCTACATGCAACCTCCCCCTGGGTCTACTTGTCCACCTCATAAAGTCTGCAAACTTCAGCGTGCTCTATATGGTCTCAAACAAGCTCCGCGCGCTTGGTTTGCCAAGTTCAGCTCTACTATTCATGACTGTGGTTTCACCTCCAGTTCTTATGATACTGCTCTTTTTATCCGGAAAACTGCTCAAGGGACCACCTTGCTTCTCCTTTATGTGGATGATATGATTATCACCGGTGACGATCTTGATGGTATTGTATGCCTTAAACAGTTTCTTAGCCATCATTTCGAGATGAAAGACCTTGGTCCTCTCAGCTATTTCCTGGGTCTTGAAATCTTCCATGATTCCACGGGGTCTTTTCTCTCTCAGGCTAAGTATACCTCTGATCTTCTCACCCGCGCTGGTCTTACGGATTGCAAGACTGCCTCCACTCCCCTGGAGCCTCATAGTCGTCTTACACCTCTTGATGGCACTCTTCTCTCTGATGCTACCCTATATCGTCAGCTGGTTGGCAGTCTTGTCTATCTCACTGTTACTCGTCCTGATATTGCCTATGCCGTTCATATTGTCAGCCAGTTTATGTCCGCTCCTCGTACCCCTCATTATGCTGCATTAGTTCGTATCCTTCGTTATCTCAAAGGTACCTTGTTTCATGGACTTCATTATTCCGCCCGCTCCTCTCTCCAGCTTCGTGCTTTTTCTGATACTGATTGGGCTGGGGATCCTACTGACCGGCGCTCTACTACCGGGTTTTGCTTTTTCTTGGGTGATTCTCTTATTTCTTGGCGCAGCAAGAAACAATCTCTTACTGCTCGCTCCAGTACTGAGGCTGAATATCGTGCTCTTGCTGATACTACTCAGGAACTTCTCTGGCTTCGTTGGCTTCTTGCTGACATGGGTGTTTCCCCCTCTGGCGCTACTGCCCTCTTTTGTGACAATCAAAGTGCTCTTCAAATTGCTCACAATGATGTTTTTCATGATCGCACCAAGCACATTGAGATTGACTGTCATTTTATTCGCCAACACGTCACTCATGGTACTGTCCATCTCCATCCCATCTCCTCTGCTGATCAACCTGCTGATATCTTCACCAAAGCCCATTCTCCTGGCCGCTTCGTTGAACTTGTCTCCAAACTCCAGTTGGTTGATGTTTGTCCTCCTTGAATTTGAAGGGGACTGTTAATATATGAATATAATTGTATATGAATATAATATAATACTATATATGTTATTAGTATATTATAGTATAGACAACACCAATTATAGCATAGGATTATTCAATTGTAACCCGCTTTCGGTGCCACCATCTTTCGGCCACTTTTTCTTATTATATTCAATTGTATCATCATAATGTTTGTGTATCAAACTCCTATATTATGGAGACTCAATCTTGATTCAATATAGAGTTTACATTACAATTCTCTTTCAATATTACTCTCTCAATTCGTCTTTCATAATTTGTCTTTCAGTTTTCAATCGCCGTTAACCCCATAACCACGCTTCCCCGCCCATTCCTCACTCTTCTCGACCCCTCTTCAATACCCTCTTCCTAATTCCAATCCCCCTCCTAATCCATTATCATTGCCACCCCCAATCGTCTCTCAACCTCTACCATTCACTCCCATTACCATGACCACTATTTTGTCACACCTCTCTCTCTCTCTCTCTCTCTCTCTCTCTATCATTTTTAGGGATTTGAGATTTGATCCAAATTTAAGGGATTTAAGGTGACAGAGGTCTGAGTATTTCAAAAGAAGTAAGGAGAAGTTAGGTGTTGTGGTAAAGAAATAGGCTAAAGATGGACAAAGGTGATTGGTAAAGGGTAAAAGATGGGGACTAAGGAGTTGGTGAGGGTAGCACGACACAGGGAGGGGGTGGCTAAAAAACCTTAACCGCATATACATATACATACATATATGTGAGAGAAAGAGAGAGAGAGAGAGAGAGAAGAAGAAGAAGAAGAAGAAGAAGAAGAAGAAGAAGAAGAAGAGAGGTGGCGTGCTTCTAGTGAGAAGGAACCGGGTAGGGGAGGGATTGTAGAGTAAATATGGCAGGAGGTGCTATGAGGTTGGGAGGTTGTTGAATGGTGTCACCGATAGTAAAGGGGTTGTAGAGTAGTCTAGAGGGCTGTTGGCACGTTTAGGGGTAAGGGAGGCCAAACGAGGGTGGAGGAAAATGGCGACGATTGGCAAGGGTGGAGAAGGGTTGCTCTTGCCGCTACTGCCACTAGGGAGGTGGCTAGAAAAGGTGGGGGATGAAAAAGGAAGAAATGATAGGGGCAAAATTGTAAAATTATGTGCAATTTTTTTTTAAGGTAAGGTGAGATGCATATATATTTATAGGGAAAGGTCATAGACCTGTTACAAAAGAACAACTATAAGGCAGAAGCTAGGGATGCCGCCTCAGCCGCCGAGTGAGCCATATGCACTAACTGTCTAGGCGCTTTAGTATTACAAACATAATCTAAAAACATACATAATTCACATATCTCCATAATAATAGTCAACAAAATATTTCAAAATAATTGAAATATTTTGTGCAGTTGTCATTTTAATATTATGCTCAAGACACTATTGGTTCACAGATTCAAATTTGAGCCAGAAATAGTTAACCATACAACAAAGCTTGTCATTGTTTCAACTCTGCTGTCAAGGCCCAGTTGTATGTTGCTCAAATGTGAGAATCTTGAGCAGTGAGGGTCCATAGTAGCTCTCTTGTGGAATAAACTACACAACACAAAGCTCTCACACAAAAGTTGAAAATCCAAACAAAATCTCCCTCTCATCATCACCGCTTTGTGGGCTCCATATGATCTAATAACGGCTGATTCAAGTTCATTGCTAGTCCACACATTTCGTGTGGATTGTGGGATTGAAAACAACCATTTATGAAATGTCTCTTCCTGTTTAATACACTAGATGGCTCTGGATAATCAACTGTAGGCTGTTTTTGAGAGCCACTCAAAATTTCAAGGTCTTCTTTGAAACATCTACAAAGTCCTTGTCTTGTTTGTACTTACAAACGAAACAGGGTACAGAAATATTGGTCTGATAATATTATGGTGTACGAAATTATTATTATATAAATTTGTTACTAGAACTTGTTACTAGAACTTGATATACTTGAGTTGATTTCTGTGTCAGTCAACTAAACTATCACTCTCAAAAACATAAAAATAAAATGAGAGAGAGGGGCAAATTCCATTTTATTACTATACTGTGCATATAATCTATGGGCCATTTACTTGCATACATCAATTCTTTTTAGTGTACATATTTAATGAACATTTTCTCAATACACACATTATAAAATTATAAATTCTTAGTACACATCTTTATATTCTAATATTATCCTCATTTTTAATTTTAAAATCCTAAGGCTATGTTATTTTTTGAAATTTTTTTGAGAAATTTATAAATTAATTTGACAAAAATAAATAACAAAAAATATTTTTCAATTTTTTTGCTCCTAGAAAGATAAAACCATATTGAAATGAGAAGTTTTTATTTATTTATTTTTGAAAACATATTCTAAAACTAGATTAAACATAGTCTTTTTTATTTTTTTTAATTCACCCACGCCTCCTTTATTGCCGTTGTCGTCACTTTCAACCCTCCATCGCCGCCGCCACTGCCACTTCTAGCTTATCCCTCTCCATCCTAGACCTCGACAATCAACAATTGAGTGATTCGTGATGGAAGACTTGTGCGAGTGTATAATTCATGATGAAAAGTGATCGCAGGTGAAGAGGGAAATAGGCGATGGAAGGGAATGGCGGATGAGAGAGGTGGTGCTGGCGATAGAAAATGGTTGTAATATTTTAGAATTAGGGTTTGAGTAGAAGAAAATGAGGGGTATTATGGTATTTTTATTCTAAGACAAAATTGTATTAATAAAAATTTTCATTCAGTGTGTGAACTGAGGAGAATTAGCGTGTAGAAATAGAATTACCCATAATCTATGTTATTGATTTTTAAATAATCACTTTTAACTCCCTATGATTTTGCACCATAAACTTCCGATAATGACACTTATAAATTAATCAAAATAATTTCATCGTCTTCTTTTTTTTTAAACTGGGCTCTTCAGTATGTTTTAATCCAAAATCCACATGACAAGATTAAGAATTTTTTTTTTTTCCCCTCTCAAATGACAAAGGGGAACCAAGAAATGCTGGTTATGTTATACTTTCCTAATATGAATGTGTGGCCAGTGAACATGCATGAATAACTACCAATCAATCTGACCTTGAATTATGTCTGAAGCGATTAGATAAATTATGATAGTTATTAAGTTTGAAACAATCATATCTGAAAGGGGGTTTTCGGTAATTATACCAAAAATAATAATAATAAAAACTGTGACAAAACTCCATATTCTGGGTTGTATATACACGTGTGTAACTTCTAGAGGCGACATGAGCTTCCAACTCGTTCGTTGACATTCAACAAAACCAACAAATGATTTTTTTTTTTTCTTTTTTTCAACCTATTGTTTCTCCTTAAATATGTTCATAAATCTTAAATTTAACAAGGTTATCCCATACTATTGAATGCTGTTGATAATGCCAAAGCAGTCTAAAAAACCAGCTAGAAGCTATTTTATATCAGTTGTGTGTGATGCCATTGAGATGTTTCAGTCCTATTATCAAACACTCAACATCACAGCATTTAGCAGTCTTTTATCTACTTATAAAACCACACTTCTAAGAAAGCCAAGTCACAAGATTAAATAACTACCCTAAGCAAATCAAAATAAAACTCTAGGTTACAGAACAAATCAACCATAATTAGCAGTAAGAATTTTTTATTTTTTATTTTTTTTGGAAGTTGATTAGAAATAATACATATAATTATCAAAGGGACAAATAATATACAAATGTATCATCCAACAGAAGACGTTGCCTTTTCTTGGGTAAGTAAGAAATCGGCAACTTTGACAGTACAGCCTGCATAGAAAACCAGGCTAATGCCATCTGAAGTTGACAATGAAATCAAAAGAATGAGAAGAAGTTCCAATCCAGAAGGACAGCAGATCAATTCTCATCCGGCAATGCGAGGCGATCTTGACCTTCCACTAGCTTTGCAGATCGAATCACATCCCCGGTTTTTATCTCAGGTAGAATTTCTCTCCCAACAGTCGTGTACCTATACATAGCACCAAAAAAATGCAATTAACTTTACCTGACCAAACCAAATCAAAATTTAATACTAAATAGATAAGATAATACACAATTTGGTAATTGCTGAAGTTGTAAGGGACGTACCCAAAGACAGAAAATTGACCCTCATCGAAAGACAACCCCCCCAAGCCAGCCTGTGGAATATATATTCATCATATCATATATTGATAATAGGAACTTAGTTTCCTAGTCATTGAAGACGAATGTTTATTGAAGATGGAAATAACCATGCCAAGTAACAAATGGTTCAAAATTATAATTTATAATACCAAAAAACAAAAATGAGCATCTTGAATGTTACTTACGCTCCTCTTATCATAAAGATAGAAGAAAAACTGATATGGTGATGAGTACTCTTCAGAGGCATCACTGTGTGCCATAGCAACTGCGCCATAAACAGATAGTGGAAGCACAGGAAGCTCCCCATCCTTATGGAAAATGATCAAGTGTTACTGGAAACATGGACAGGTTGATATCTATTTATAGAACTATGAACTGAATGAAATGTGAACAAACCTGCACGCTTAAGGTTGTCTTGTACAGTGGCTCGAATTGTCCAGATGGCATCATCTCCAAGGGAACACTATAACCAATGTTTTTATCGAGTCCGCTGTCTGAGATAATTGCTTGGTTGACACAGTTGAGCTTCACCCCATTGTATGCCCCATCAACAACCTAGACAACAGTTGTTTTTGGTAAGTTATATTGTGGGTAAATCTTCAAGAATTTCAAACATCTTGGACCATCTTTCTGAAATTTTTTAAAGCTAAAGAAAAAAGAAAAAAAAAGAACCGGCAGCAAAAACCAGAAAAAGAAGAATAAACTTTGAAAGCCTGCTATGTAATTTTTCTGCTAAGTTTGAAGTTCAATTTGAAATCTAATCCTTGAATGACGTGATGATTTTTTATCAAGCTAATAAAATATTTTCGACATCAACTCTCATAAAGAACTCTGATATCTAAAAATTCCATGAATCCTACAACAGATCATATATGACAACTTAAACAGTCAAAACAACAGAAGAACAAACCCACAGTTTAAAAATGAAAAAAAAAAAAAAAAAGTAAACGAAAATATCCCTGATCTTTTGTTGTTGGTCGGAAATGTTTGAAGTTAAGTAGGTGATTCATAATTTCAAGACAATGTTTCTAGTGAACTTGTTTTTCATAGGTTTAGGAAGGCATTCCTCCTATCTTTCTTTTCTTATCGATTCTTTATGGGAGGTATACATCTTTGTAGATATATAGGTGCTTAGGGTGTAGAATTTGCACTTCTTTTTTGGCACCCATTCAATGATACTGCTTATTTATATATAAATAAAAGAAATAAAAGGAAAGAGACAAGAAGAAGAATGAAGTGGGCTTATTTCTGCTTATCAATTTCGCTGTTTAAACATCGAAATCAATTCCAATCATCATAAAAAATTCTGAATGAACTAACATAGATGATTAGAAAATAAGTATAACAGAAAATGTGGGAGGAAAAAAAAAAACATGAAAGACAAAGATATAGATTGGCCAAGTACTTCAAGTAACGTGTTTATTAAAATAAACAGATATTTCATAAGGATGAAGTGAGGTTCCACTACCTTACCAGTTTTGCAAAGTTCCCAGCTGTCAATGGTGCTGAATATCCATCTAAAACAACCTGAGTACATGTTTATTATCAGTCACGTACAAGTCAAGCAAACAACATTCACCGAACCAGTAGTAAGTACCTAAGACCCAAAACCGTGACCTCGCAACCTGAGAACAAGTCTAGTTTATCACTCAACTAGCAATGAAGTTAACTGATCAAATGTCATTTTTATCAGCTTTCTAATAATGACATGCACATAAATTCAAAATTTGCAAAGCATTTTTACACAAAACTGTGTACCAAAAAACATATGCCAATATATAATTAAGGTCTTTGCAATACATCCATATCATTATCATAGGACTATGCCAATGATTAAACTCCAAAATCAGTACGTCTGAAAGAAACTAGAAGACATTGATAGATCTCAATGGACTAGTGTCCGCGAGAAAAATAACTTGACAACCACCAGAATCACCTTAGCAACACTGATAGGACATAAGCCATTCCTTCTAAAAAAATTGGGAGCTTAGCATACCTGAATTGTGGCAGTTTTTCTTGGTTCACCGCCAGATTCTGGAGAGAATGTTGAACCATCACCTCTCTCAATGGAAAATTCTACCAATCCTCTCCCTGTGAGCCTAAGGATTTCAGTAAAACATTATGTCCTATATATGAAACAGGGATTACTACTTCATAACCATATAAGTGTCTGTTTAAACGCCTTTTTTTAATCTTATATTCCATTCTCATTGACATAGAAGTTGAACACCCAAGTCAGTAGTGCAAGGTGGATATATCATTCATAATCACCAAAATAATATAGAGACTATTCAATCTTAATAAACATTCAAATATGTCATACATGTTATACACGTGTATGATGGGCCGCTAAGAAACATGGACACAGATACGGGCACGGACAAGTGACATGACATGGATACGACACGGACACGATGACAGGTTAATTTTCAAAAAATGCAGGTAGCGACAAGTAGGGAACACGCATGAAATATATAATTTTATATATTTATTATATGTTATATATATGAATCTATTATTCAAAAATAATAAAAAAAATGCAATATGACACTAATTCCTATAAATTTATATGGTTTTTGTTTTATTATTGTATCTTAAATTATTTTGTTCAAACTTATAATTAGTTTCACATGTGTCTAATCAATAGACACATGTGTTGTTAGAATATTTATTTTTATATTTATCTTAGATGTAATTAGTTGTTTCCTGATTTTATACTATTTCCTGATTTTATGCCTTAAGGCTTCCTTTATAAGTTATTTTACTTCGTTAATATTAAAGTGAATGAAATCAGATTCATTCACTAAGTTTTGATTTTACCTAAGCAAACATGGTATCAAAGCCTAAACCCTAAACCTAGCTTTTTTTGCCACCATCCACCACCACTCCGGCAAAACCCATCTCCAGCCAACCCACCACCAATTTTTCGGTACCTCATTTAGCTATCTAGGGCTTGTGCACACAACAGCAGGCCTTCCAAGCCCACCCGACAGCCGTCAAAGGCCATCTAGGCCAGGACGATGCCAGTCGGAGGTCACCCAGGACCAAACGACACCAGTCGGCAGTTCCACTGCCTGTTTACGCCTAGTTAGCAGTCCCTCTGTCCTTCTGTGGCTCACGCATGTCTCTGTAAGGTTTGGTTGTGATATACTGATTGTTTCATGTAAAAATAAAAAAATAAAAAAAAATCCTTGTTTTGATTGGAGGTTATTGTTCCAATATTTTTTGATTTATTTTTCGGGTCAATAGACGGCCCTAGTAATTTGATTTTCATGCTCCCATAGTGGTCTGTGATTGTCATTATTTGGTTGTTCTCTTCCTCCCATAGTTATGATTATTGCTGGTTGTGGTTTAGATAAGTAGCATACTCAAATGGCCGAAATTACTAGTGAATCCACCACTCGTATCTAGCCACCTCAAGTGGAGAGCCTCATTATGCCTACTCAATCCGAAAACTGCAATCCTAACCTAAAAATCACCACCTCGCTGTTTAATGGTCAGAATTATCTAGCATGGTCGCAGAGTCTAACAATTTTTTTGAAGAGCATGGGGAAGATGGATTATGTTGATGGAAGAGTTCAAATGGGAGATTACTAACTCCTTGATTATGGGGTGGCTTATTCATTCTATGGTTCCGGATATTGGTGAAGGCTACCTGTCCATGGAAACTGTCCAGGATGCTTGAGAAGCTGTGGCTGCCACCTATTCTCGCAAGGGCAATTTTTCGCAAACCTTTGAGTTGTGTTGTTCCATTGGGCGCTTAGTACAGGGGAAGCAAACTGTTCTTCAATACTTCACATTTCTTAACAATGGCTGGAAACGTCTTGATCACTTGCAGGACTACAAACCGGTCTGCACTACTATTCCGTTGGCTACATGAAGTTTATTGCACAGGAGAGGGTCTTCAAGTTTCTAGAAGGTCTTAATCTGGAATTTGATCCGGTTCAGAGTCATATCCTCGGCATGGATACTCTTCCCTCTCTTCAGGAGGCCTTTGCTTACGTACAGAATGAGGAGAGTCGTCGTTCTGCTATGATGCCACATGTTTCTCTAGAACACTCTGCCTTAATTTCTGTTCCTCCTAGGGATGAGACCAGTCTGCCCCGTGCTTCTCTTAATCCTTCTACAAAGGACACTCTGTTCTGTGATTACTGCCACAAGCCACAACATACTCGTGAGACTTGTTGGAAGCTTCGTGGGGCTCCATCTAGAGGTTGAGGTGATCGGTCTGGTTCTAGAGGAGGCCAGCCCGGCCAATCTAGAGGACGTGGCTTTAATCCACGGGCCCATTAGTCCAGTGTAGTTGACATACTTGATTCCACTCCAGCCCCGGTTGGCCAGTCCTCTGATGAGGTATCTGGCATATCTTCTTCTGAGTTTGAGGATGTTCTGCGTCACTTGCTGAACCGCCGGTCTTCTACCACTCCTCCAAGTGCATCATCTTCTTTATTTGCTCGATCAGGTAACTTAGCCTCTCTCCCCAGTGCTTTCCTCTCCCATAAGTCTGTCCCATGGATTATTGATTCTGGTGCCTTAGATCATATGTCTGGATCTTCTGATCTTTTCTCCGACTTTAAGCCCTCTTTAAGACGAGACAAAGTTCGAATTGCAGATGGTACTATTTCTTCTGTCTTTGTGAAAGGTTCAAATTCATGCCATGTGAGAATATATTGTATATATTTCATGATTGTGTATATATGGCATGATTGGTTATATTAGGAATTAGTGTACATAGGAATTTTTGTATTTCCTTTTTCAGTCATAGATTTAGGCTATATAAACTGATATAAAGATACACCATTACACAAGTTGAATATACAGATCATTCAGCAAAACTTACATGGTATCAGAGCTTGGTTTGAAACCCTAGCTTTCAGATTCGAAACCCTAGCCGTAGTGGGTTTGCTTCATCTGGTTCATCTCTGACCCTGACCCAGAACCCTCTGCCACTCAGTCTCGGTTCAATCGCGACCCCATCTGCTACGTCTCTCTCGGTTCTCGTTGGCTTCATCGTGACTCGTCAACTACCACTGGTTATTGTGACTCTCTCGGTTCATCGCGACTCTTGTCGGCTTCGTCTGGTTCATCTATGCCCCTGGTTCTTTCCCTCTCTGTGTCTGTGTTTGAAACTTTACCCACTTGTTATCAATACTCTTATTTGGTTTAAAAAAAAAAAAGGAAAATCTGATTTCCTGTTTGGCCCACTTGTTAGTTATTATTATACTTCAACCTATTTTATCTTTGGTTTATTATAATGACGGACACCAAAATCCAAGCCATTAGATGTAAACTCACTGGTGCCAATTATGCTTATTGGGCTAGTGTTATAAATAATTTCCTTCTTGAGCAAAAAAAAAATGGGGCTATATTTCTGGTTTTGTTCCTCGTCCATTGGACTCGAAACAAGAAGGATATTTGACTTCCTATGACACTTGGGATTGTGATAATGCCCAAGTTCTGACCTGGTTTCGTAATTCTGTGGATGACCGTATTGGAATGATGTTTTCCAAATACAGTACTACTAAGGAGGTGTGGGACTATTTATTAGGTGTGTATCAGCAGTCCAACTTTGTCAAACGGTATAAGTTGGAAACAGCTATTCAGAGTGCTCGTCAGCGGGATCAATCTATTCAAGACTTCTACATTGAGATGATAGGTCTCTGAGATCAGTTGGCTCTCATGAAACCATCTAGCCTCAAGGCACTAGACGCTTATATTGACTTTCAGGAGTAAGGTCGTTTAGTGCAGTTCTTAACGGCTCTCTTCCCTCAGTATGAGACTATCCGTGGTGGCATCCTTTATCGATCTCCTCTTCCCTCTATGGATGCTATTGTTCGTGAGCTCCTCTCTGAGGAAACCCGTCTTAAGATGGCCAATCAGACTCTGTCTCCATCTGTCTTCTTGGCTCCTACTCAACCTCCTCTGTTGTCGACCCTACCACCTCATCAGCTTCAGTGCCATGTGAAGCCCAAAAAGGGGCCACTAGCCTCTGATGAGTGTGCTTTTTGCCATCAGAAGGGCCATTGGAAGTACAATTGTCCCAAGAAGGGACTTCAGTCTGCTCAGTCTTCTCAGCCGCCTCAGACACAGTTTCGACCTCTTGCTGCTTATACTGCATCTACTCCGGCTTCTGATCCTGACTTGGCTTCCTTGAGTGCCCAGATTGCTCAGCTTTAGCATCTCTAGTCCACCTCTCAGTCATCTTCATCTGCCTTTGCTCTCACCTCTCTTCATTCAGGTTTGCTTGGGTTCTCTTCAGGTATTCCTTCCTCTATCTGACTTTTTGATTCTAATGCCTCTCATCATATGACTCCTCACCTTTCCTTTCTCAAAAATTGTATCCCCTCTCCTTTTCCTATTACTATTAATACTGCTAATAGGTCTGATATGTCTGTCCTATCGATTGGGTCTGTCTTACCCTCTACCATGTCTGCTGTTACTATTCCCTCTGTTCTTTATGTTCCTCAACTATCAGTCAACTTGCTTTCTATCAGTCAGCTTGGTGCTTCTGGTTTTGATGTTATATTTTCTTTTTCTATCTGTTGTGTGCAGGATCGGGTGTCCAAGAAGCAAATTGGGACCGACTGTAGAGTTGGAGATCTCTATGTAGTGGAAAGCATGCATTTTCCTCTGCCTACCTCTCCCGTTGCACTTTCATCTTTTCAGTTAAATTCCTACTCGAGTCAGTTTTATTTATGGCATTCTCGCTTAGGTCATTTGTCTGTTGACTGCTTGCGGACTTTAGCTCAGTCAAGATTGTTAGGTAAACTTTTTCCTAGTCAAATTAATGAGTGTCGAGGATGTAAACTTGCTAAAATGACAACTTTACCTTATAATAATAGTCTTTTATTTTTGCGTCCCCTTTTTTTCTTGTACATACTGATGCCTGGGGACCTTCTATTGTTCTCACTAGAGGGGGTTTTGTGTACTATGTATCCTTTATTGATGATTGTACTCGCTATACCTGGGTTTATCTTATGGCCTATAAATCTGACTTCTACCAAATATATCATACCTTTCTTTTTTTTTGGATGGGTAAGTCATAGAACTATATTCCAAAAAAATAGATTTTACAATGAAACTCAGTACACGCCTAAAAGGCAACACTCCTAACTGCTGCTCACAACAAAATCTACTAAATAGATTTAAATAATCTACTAAATAGATACAGAAAAGACCAGACCAGAGTTAGGTTAACCCAATTCAACACATTGGACTGATAAATTTTCAACATCACGTTCGCTCCAATCAATCCGGAACTAGCAGCATCAACGGCCAAAACTCCGACTGTGCTGAACAGAACCCAATCTCTAATGTATATAACCATCCCTTAGGAGTTCACAAACTCAAAACTTTAGATTTCACTTCTTACAGCAGATCAAGGATTTTCAGGAAATGCATCCGAAAAATTTTCCCATCAACAAGAACCATCGCAAGATCTTGCATACACAAACAAGAATCTAGAAAAGGAGGGGAAAAGTTCCAAAGCAAACTGAAAACCGAAGTGAGACCTTAGTTCTCACAATGAAGCTCGCACACAAAAAAATAGAGAACACCAGAAGACACTCCATCTACTATGTAAAAGTAAATCAAAAATTAAAAGATGAGATCACCCAAGAAATAGGAATTTGTAGCATAAAAGAGATAAGCAAACAGATACTAAATAAGCTAGCCAATATAAATATTAATATTATTTTAATGGCAACCAAAAATGAGCTTAGCAAAGAGGGAAGATATTTGAAAATCCTCCAAACACCCTAGCTAGCTGGCAGCGGGTCTCCCAAGCAAACAGAGCCTCAGCTTTACATAGTCCATACGACCGTAAAGACCAAACGCACCAAAGGCGCGTCGCCACCACTCCGTCCTCGAAGAAAATCCACTGAAAACCAGCCAAACAAGATCGGCGTTCCCATGAAAACCGGCTAAACTCCGGGAAGAAACCAACGCCGTTGAATCAGCTTCCCAAACCCGTAGCATCCGTAGTCCACCATACAAACACCCAGCTTACAACCTCATCAAAAATCAGAGGACAGCAATCCGGCAGGTCATCCCTCCGGCGCTGAAAGCAGCCAAACCTCAACAAAGCTACCGGCATAACAACACCGGCAGAACGAGCGAAGCATAGAGAGAGCCACCTTTCAACGCCAAAGTCCCGGTGGCACACCCACAAAACCATCAACGCCATAAGGAGTTACCGAGCAACGACGGGGACCGTATCACAGCTGCAGAATGTACTCTTTCAGTAGTGTCGACGACGCCGGCGAACTCGAAACCAAACCAGGCAAGAACCGGCAAGCTTGAGCTACATCCAACGATGACACCGGCCATGGCCGGAGGGACAAAGCTGGACACCCACCAGAAGAAACTAACCGTAGTAGCCAACAATCCACCGCGTTTCTACGGCGGCTTTGGAGAACCGCGTTGATCTATCACCCATGGGTAACAATGGTGAGAAGTTTCTCTCTCTAGAAACTAGAGAGAGAAGCTCTCAACCTAATCCCCACTCCACGTGATTAAACACCATGATCATACCTTTCAATCTATGATTACTACACAGTTTGGGGCCACAATTAAAATACTCTGGTCTGACTTGGGTGGAGAATACTTTAAAATTGAATTCTGTGAGTATTTGGCTACATTGGGCACCATTCACCAAACCTCATGTACTGATACCCCTGCCCAAAATGGTCATGCTGAGCGTAAACACCATTATCTCCTTAAGACAGCTCGATCTCTTCTTCTCTCTGCCTCTGTTCGGGCCCAATTCTGGCGTGAGGCCGTTCTTACCGCTGCTTTCCTCCTTAATCGCATGCCGACTCCCCTACTTTCTGGTCAATCCCCTTATAAGGCTCTATATTCCCAACCTTCCAATTATTCCCTCTTGCGTGTCTTTGAGTCTACTTGTTTTGTCCTCCATCCCTGTAAAGATAGGACCAAACTCAATGCTTGGTTTGTCTTGTGTGGCCTTTTGGGTTACAGTCTTACTCAGAAAGGCTATCACTATTACGACCCTGTCTCTCGTCACCTTTATGTCTCCTGTCATGTTGTTTTTCTTGAACGTCTGTCTTACTTTCAGCTTCCCCCTCTCACTGCTCTTGTTTCCAAAGAGGATTTCGTTCACATTGACCCATTTCCTTCTGCGGTCCCATCTGATGAGTACATCTCCACTGTTCCTCTTGCGGCCATTCCTGCTTCTCCGTCTGCGTCACCCAGGGCTCCTTCGGCTTCTTCTTCTCCTCCGTTGTTGGTCTATTGTCGTCACAAGGCTCCCCCACCACCAGTTGTCTCTACTCCTGTTGCTACTCCTTCTACTTCTGACGACTCTGATCCTGCTGTACACCAATATCCTACTCGTGAGCATCGTCCTCCAAACAGATTGGGTTGGTCTAATATATGTTTTTCTGCTTCTTATCGTACTTTTTTGTCTGTTATTCATTCTTTTTCAGAACCTCAGTCTTATAAGAAGGTCTGTCAAGATCCCAATTGGGTTCAAGCTATGGAGGATGTGTTGTTTGCCTTGCAGAAGACTAACACTTGGGAGTTAGTTTCTTGGCCTGCTGGCAAGAATCTGGTTGGTTGCAAATGGGTCTATAAAGTCAAGACTCATTCTGATGGTTCTCTCGAGCGCTACAAAGCTCGCTTGGTTGCCAAGGGTTTCTCACAGGAGTATGGTATTGATTATGAGGAGACATTTGCCCCTGTTGCCAAGATGACTACTGTCTGTACCTTGATTTATGTTGCTGCTATTTGACATTGGCTTCTCTATTAGATGGACGTTAAGAATGCTTTTCTTAACAGTCATCTCACTGAGGAGGTCTACATGCGTCCTCTCCCTAGCCTTCTCCACTCCTCTAGGCAGGTTTGTCATCTTCGGCGTGCTCTATATAGTTTGAAGCAATCTCCTCATGCTTGGTATGAGCGCTTTCAGACTGCTGTTACTGAGCTTGGATTTCATCCTTCTGCTTCAAACTCTGCTTTGTTTCTAAGACATACCTCGGCTGGTTTTGTTACTCTCCTAGTCTATGTGGATGATATGATCATCACTGACTCTAACTCTTCTACTATCTCTGAGGTCAAGCAACATCTCTTCCGCACCTTCGACATGAAGGATCTGGGTCCATTGCGGTATTTTCTTAGTATTGAGGTTGCTTCTTCTTCAAAGGGCTATTTTCTATCTCAGGCTAAGTATGCTAATAAGGTTATTCACCGTGCTGGTCTTACTGATACTAAGGTTTCTAATACACCTATTGAGCTTAATGTGAAGCTCAACTCTACTGATGGTGTCTCTTTGGATGATCTCACTTTCTATCGCGAACTTGTGGGTTGTTTAGTTTATTTGACTGTCACTCGCCCTGATCTTGCTTATGCTATTCATGTGGTTAGTTAGTTCGTTTCTGCTCCTCGCTCTACCCATTGGGCTACTTTGGTTCACATTTTTTGCTATCTCCGAGGTACCATCTTTCAGGGCTTACTGTTGTCCTCTACTTCCTCTTTAGACTTGGTCGCCTATGTTGATTCTGATTAAGCTAGTGACATTAATGATCGCAAGTCCACCTCTAGTTTATGTATGTTTCTTGGCGACTCCTTGATCTCTTGGAAAAGCAAGAAACAAATTGCTCGCTTTACTGCCGAAACTGAGTACCATGCTATGGCTCATGCTACTGCTAAGCTTGTTTGGCTTCGTTGTCTTCTCTTTGATTTGGGTGTACCTCAGCTTCTCCGACCTCTCTCTATTGTGACAATCACAGTACTATTCAAATTGTCCACAATACTGTCTTCCATGAACGAACGAAACACATTGAGATTGATTGTCACTTTGTCCGCCAGCATCTGCAGTCTGGCTCTATCTTGCTTACTTTTGTCTCCTTCGCTTTGC
The DNA here is from genome assembly GCF_055761805.1 of Camellia sinensis. NCBI lineage: Eukaryota > Viridiplantae > Streptophyta > Magnoliopsida > Ericales > Theaceae > Camellia > Camellia sinensis. The sequence goes on from NC_138967.1 coordinate 176,817,662, forward strand.
AACTTGCGGACTTCTTCACCAAGACTCACACTACCGCTCGATTTCAGTTTCTTCTTAGCAAACTCTCAATGTTTTCTGCTAAAACACTTTGAGTTTGGGTGTGAGAATATATTGTATATATGTCATGATTGTGTATATATGGCATGATTGGTTATATTAGGAATTAGTGTAAATAGGAATCTTTGTATTTCCTTTTTCAGTCATAGATTTAGGGCTATATAAACTGATGTAAACATACACCATTACACAAGTTGAATATACAGATCATTCAAAAAACTTACATGCCACTCCAACCCTTCCTCTCTCTTCAGTTTTACATGTTCCTAATTTCTCTGTTGAGCTTTTATCATTGAGTCGTATTACTAAGGATTTAAATTATAGTGTGACTTTTTTCCCTGATCATTATCTTTTTTAGGACCTTATCACAAGAAGGACGATTGGCAGTGGTAGAGTAGAACATGAGCTCTATATCCTGGATTAGGCCGACAAGGTAGCTCATCATTCCATCCAGTTTCCAACCACCAAGGACGATTTATGGCTGTGGCATCGACGTCTTGGTCATCCATCCTTTTTCCTGTTTTAACATTTATTTCCTTCTGTTTTTGCCAAAAATAATGTGTCTAACTTTCAATGTGAGTCTTGTCAACTCGGCAAACAAACTAGAGCTTCTTTTGCTCCCCGTATTAATAAAAGCTTAGCTCCTTTTTCTTTAATACATTTTGATGTTTGGGATCCATCTCGTGTTGTGTCATTGAAAGGCCATAGATGGTTTGTCATATTTATCGATGATTTTTCCCGTAGTACTTAGGAATATCTCCTGAAAGAAAAGAGTGAGGTTTTCTCTATGTTCCAAAATTTTCATAAAATGCTTTGTACTCAATTTGGGGTTGTTGTCAAAATCCTGCGTTCTGATAATAGGGGTGAATACATTGATTCGGGGTTAGAGAGATATTTTTCCACTCATAGCATTATCCATCAGATATCTTGCACCAATACCCTGCAACAAAATGGGGTCGTGGAGCGCAAAAATCATCATCTTCTTGACATGGCTCGGAGTATGTATTTTTCTATGGGTGTGCCTCGGTCCTATTGGGGTGTGGCCGTTCTCACCGCTGTCTATCTCATTAATCGTCTTCCTACCCTAGCATTGCATACAAAAGCTCCTCTCCAGGTTCTCTTAGGGTCCAAGTCTCTGTTTTTCATTTCTTCTAAACTTTTAGGGTGTGTTCTGTTTTGTTCACAATCATTCTCCTACTGGTAGTAAGTTGGACCCTCGCTCTCTCAAGTGTGTTTTTCTCGGCTACTCCCCTACGCAAAAGAGATATAAGTGTTATCATCCTCCTTCTCGTAAGTGGTTTGTGTCTATGGATGTCACATTCTTTGAGTCCCAGTCTTATTTCTTGTCTTCTCCGGTGTCTCAGACATCCCTTCAGGGGAAGCCTTGGTGTGAAGAGATTCTTGTTGTCCCTGTTGCTCCTATGGTGGAATCAATTGTTCAGCCACCATCTATTGCTAGGACTATAGAATTTAATGCCACCAAGGACAGGGAAGGGCAAGTTTATGTCAGGGACAAAGACAGACAGAAAGTTACTTAGATACAAGAGACCACTTTTGCTCACCCACTACCATCTCTTGCTTCTGATAAGAGTCTAAGTAACTTTGAACCTCTTGTTTCTCTTGAGTCTACTGATATTGCTATTCCTGAGAGAGAAAGGGTGTGAGATCTTGTATTCAACATCCCATCTCTAATTTTGTGTCCTACTCTCATTTGTCGTCCTCATATAGAGCCTTTGTGTCCAACATTTCTTCTGTGAGTATACCTAATCATTTTCAGGATGCTCTTGCTACCTCTGAGTGGAAACTTGCCGTGATTGAGGAAATGAAAGCACTTCGTAAGAATGACACTTGGGAATTGACTGAGTTACCTAAGGGCAAACGAACCGTGGGATGCAAATGGGTGTATAGAGTAAAGCACAAGGCAGATGGTTCAGTTGAGCGTTATAAGGCTCGACTTGTGGCAAAGGGTTTTACTCAAACATATGGGGTGGACTATCAAGAGACATTTGCTCCAGTTGTGAAGATGAATTCTGTTAGGGTACTCCTCTTTCTTGCAGCTAATTTGGATTGGTCACTTCACCAGTTTGATGTGAAGAATGCTTTCCTCCATGATGACTTAGAAGAAGATGTGTATATGGACATTCCCCCTGGTTTTGAAGATCTTCAAACAAAGGGGAAGGTATGTCGACTTCGAAAGTCATTATACGGTCTCAAACAATAACCAAGGGCTTGGTTTGAGAGATTTACTCAAGCAATGGTGAAGTATGATTTCAAACAAAGTCACGCTGATCATACTCTGTTTGTTAAACATTCATCCCATGGCAAGACGACGACTCTCATTGTGTATGTAGATGACATAGTGCTTACAGGGGATGATGTTGAGGAAATTCTTTTGTTAAAGAAACATTTGGCAAGTGAGTTTGAGATCAAGGACATGGGAAACCTGAAGTATTTTTTTGGGTATTGAAGTCGCCAAATCCAAGGATGGGATTTTCATCTATTAGAAAAAATATGTCCTTAACCTATTGAAAGAAACAGAGATGCTTGGAAGCAAAGCCTGTGATACTCCTCTAGAGCCTAACCAAAAACTTAGTGATAATATTGGAGGAGCAGTTGTTGATAGGGAGAGTTATCAGCGGTTAGTGGGTAAGCTCATTTACTTATCTCATTCTCGTCATGATATCGCTATTGCAATTAGTATAGTTGGCCAGTTCATGCATGCTCCTCATGAAATACACTTGGAGGCAGTTATGAGGATTCTGCGGTACTTAAAATCTTCTCCTGGAAAGGGCTTTTATTTTTCCAAACACGGTCATCTTAGTATGGAAGCCTATACGGATGCAGATTGGGCAGAATCAGTAACTGATAGGAGGTCCACTTCGAGGTATTGTACCTTTGTTGGAATCTGGTTACCTAGAGAAGTAAGAAACAGAATGTGGTTGCCCAGGTCAAGTGCAGAAGCAGAGTTTAGAGCCATGGCACAAGGTGTGTGTGAGCTCTTGTGGATCAAGTTGTTGTTAAGTGATCTAGGGATAGATCAGACAGATTCTATGCGGCTATATTGTGATAATAAAATTGCCATCAACATAGCTTACAATCCAGTTCAACATGACAAGACAAAGCATGTTGAGATTGATCGTCATTTCATCAGGGAGAAACTCACTCGTGGCGCAATATGTACTCCATTTGTGAAGTATGGTGAACAACTCGCTAATATCTTCACAAAGGGGGTTGGGAGCAAAACCGTTTCATGATGTTCTTCGCAAGCTGGGGATGAAAGAGATATTCGCACCAGCTTGAGGGGGAGTGTTAGAATATTTATTTCTATATTTACCTTAGCTGTAATTAGTTGTTTCCTGATTTTATGTTGTTTCTTGATTTTATGCCTTAGGGCTTCCCTTGTAAGTTATTTTACTTAATTAATATAAAAGTGAATGAAATCAGATTCATTCACTAAGTTTTGATTTTACCTAAACAAACATGTGTTTAAGCGATTGACATGTGTGTCCTCCAAGTGTTCAAAGAGTATCTGCGTCTTTAAAATAAATTGAAAAAATAAGACACGTTTTGAAGGGTGTCGGACATGCGTCCTAAGAGTGTCCAAATAGTGTCGGTGTCCGACACAGACACGACACGGATACATCCTTTTATTAGAAGTGTCTATGCTTTTTAGATGGGCCAACTGAGTATACTATGATGTTGAAGTCTTTTCTTCTTTCTATCTTTCTTTTTATTTTTTATTTATTTATTTATTTATTTAATCTGTAAAAGAATGATTCTGCCCCTGATATCATCATAACCCTTGTTACAAGTTAAGCTATAGACAGATGAAACAATATTGTCCAAAAACCAGAACACAATTTACTCAAAAATATTAGTTATATTATAGGTCAAAATCCAAACAAAAAGGAAAAGAAAAGAAAAGAAAAGAAATATATATTTACAATGAAATGAGGTATATCAGAGCTCTTTCATATAGGAATCCATAATTATACAAGTAACAAAACATGCTGATGAAAAATTATCTCTACAATTGCTTCAATTTACTACTTTCAGTATAATGCATCAAGTCAAAGTGGCCATTTTCTGAGAAGTTACTATCTACATTTATAGCCCATATCCCAAGAAAAAGGAATTTACGAATTAAATAAGATACATATGAGCTATTTGGTTAATCATTATTTAAGTATGCAATTAACAAATATGTCAAAAAAAATTCCATGATTCTGCATTTGTACCATCTACACTTTTTGGTATCAGCCAAGCCAACTGGACCTGGACCATGACCCTCTCTCTCTCTCTCATGCAGAGACACACACATGCACCCACATAAATGCACACACATTAGGGCTCTGTTTGTTTTGACGTAAAATATTTTACACCAAAAAATGTTTTTTTTTTTTTTGTTTTTTGGCATTTGGTTGACACTCAAAACAAAAACATTTTATTGCCCAAAAGAAAAATTTTAATTCAATAAAGTGTCATTTATGACTTTTTAGGGAGCTAAGAATTTTATTTGAAAAATCTAAATATGTTGAAAAGATAGTGAGTGAGAGTCAACTTTATAAACATTGACTTAGGAAATTATTAAAGGTAAGTCATTTTTGAGAAAATGATACAAAAATATTTTTCTTAAAATATGTTTCACTTGCTTTTTGTTCAATCAAACAACGGAAAATAAGTAAAATATTTTTGACAGAAATATTTTATGTCAAAACAAATGGAGCCTAGGATGTATTAGTGTGATCAGCACATAAACATGCATTGTCGACGGATCATAACTCTTTTCGTTTCGTACAATTGATTTCTCATGATGTACTCTTTGAACAAAACTCTCCACTTCTAATTACTCCGTCAACATCATGTAGAATACTCTAAGGCTCCGTTTATTTTCAGAGATAGAATAGAGGGGATTGATAGTGAGGGGATTAATAGTGAGGAATTGTTAAATTATTTTTATATAAAATAATAAAAGAAATAAAAAAATTTAAAAAATTAAACATTAATATTTTTTAAAAAAATTCCCAATATATAAAAAATAAAAAAAATAAAAAAATTTATAATCCCCTCACTGTTTTTCTAATACCATCTCTACCTTCTCACTATGAATCTCCCTTCCAAGGCCTTTACTAGTACCAAGGTATTAGTAGTCCCCTCCCCATCTCTCAAAACAAACACCCCATATAGTAGTCCCACCTCACAATCAATCCCAATCCCCTTCCTATAAGCCCAAACAAACGGGGCCTAAAAGCACACAAACACAAGAGTTGTAGACTTCTTTATTGTAGACGATACAACCCCATTATCGATACTGTGAATGGAATATTAATCGAGAATCTATGGAGAAACCTTACCTTGGATATTTCAAGTATTGCTGAGGCAGAAAGAACGACAACCCTGGGGCCTGTTGAAAATCAAACCTTCAACGTCATATGGCCGTGAAAATGAAAAGTATAGACAACATCAATTATTCCCAATAAACATAAAGTTTGCCACTTTCTTGCAGCATAGCAGTGACTCTTATATGGAGGAACTGTAAGGAAAATAATGCTTTGGTCCCATAAAGCAAATACTTGTTGGTCATTCATACCTTACAAATTACCTTATTGCAATGACATATTGTCAGTGGGTATTAAGAATTACCTGTAACAGCTCCAGTTGTGCAACAGTATCCAATGAAGATGATAGACCTAAAGATACTTTGTCCGGATCCTTATCCTTTATACACTCGAGAAGGGTTTGCAATCCACCCTGGCCAGTAAAAACAAATTTTAATATCATTCTGGTACTTTAATGACCAAAGAAACTTCTGATGTTATTCATTTAGTTTCAATTCCTCGAAAATGAGCAAATTGTGCAACTAGTGGTATGTTTGGTTCATTGGAATGAAGTGGATTGGAATGAAGTGGAATGGAATGATCATTCCATCAAAATGTCGATTCTCACCTTTAGTTCACTAAAAAAAAAGAAGAAGAAGAAAAATATATTGCAAATGGAATCATCATTCACCATCATAAGCGAATGGCCATTCCAATAAGGAGGCTACAGAATGACCATTCCATTTCATTCCAGTGAACCAAACACTAAAGTGTTATTCCCTAAATAGAACAGGTTAGACACCATGATATTACATTTTTGTATTTTCCATTAACAGATAAAACCAATGCCCGATAAAGCTGAAGCTCCATTTTATTGATGAATATCAAAGGGGAGGAAAAAATCCATGCTTTAAAAGAGGCTTCATATCACTTGGATTGTGAAAATGATAAGCTATATGCTTTAAGGACTTGAATTACATGACCTTAATTACATGACAAATTAAGGTTGGTCCATTCAGCCTCTTTCCCAAATCGTGAATCCCTAAAGTAGAACAGAAATTCATTTCTCATCACTTTGAATTTTGGTATTGTCATCAACAATTTATCCCCAAATCCTTATGTTGCAAACATCATGGATGTAACTGAAATCATTCAAGGATCTACTCACCTAAAATAAAAAAACTAAAGCTGGATAATTAAGTGAATTTCTCTGTGTTAAGGAAATCAAAGTGGATTTAACATTGAAGCTACTGGCCTTTTTCATCTAAAGGAGCTAAATCTCTTTCTTCCATAGTACCTTCCCATCTATAAGAGATGCATACAACTCTGAGCCCTTTTCCCTGAAATCAGCTGGTACACTACTCAAGATGGATTGCTTTTCATCCACTGCAATCTGAAAATGTAAGGGGAGAGAGAGACGAGTGAGAAAAGAAGAAGAAAAAAAGAAGGGACAAATAAAGAATTGGAAATATTATTTCAACTGATTTGTGTAGAAGACATAAAGAATAATCAAAAGAACAAACAAATGTAGATAAGTTGGATTAACTATACCCCAAAAAGGAAAAAAAAATAGCCAAGTCAATAACAGAAAAACTGACAAGCCTATGAAATAGGCATGCATCACTTTGCCACACAATGCAAGGCATAAAAATGTCCTTTAGCAATTTTAAACATGTATGCTAAAAGAATGGAACTCCTATATCGCATACAGAATCTACAACCGGAGGTTCTCAATAAACCATCATTACCAAGCAATATGGAACACAATCAGAATAACTGCAGTAGAAAATGGTGTGCCCGTAGCTGAACCCAAAAATTTATAGAATTTGCATTAATGAAGTAACATTCTCCAACGTGACTTACTATAACTCAAACTTTCCACAACATTCTAATCATACAATGTTTTTAGAGGTAAGTTAGAAATAAAAAAAAAAAAAAAAACAGCCTTATTGTTAATATTATGTGGGATTTAAAGAAAAAACAACAAAAGACTAAAAAGAATATCACAAACAATTACCAGCATTATTTTTAATTAATCATGTTACCTCAGAATAATATGGTGAGTAGAACAGAATATAACATGGTAGCAACTGGAAATTACACAGTTCACGTAACTCTACAAATGGACTAGAGGGATAAATGTGAAATTGAAATCAAAACTTCAAAGCATCTGCAGTGAAACCAATTATATGCATTTGCAATCCATATACCAAAATGAAGACTAAATTGTATCTCCATTATTGGGTCAAAAATTATGGCTCAGTAACTGAGTTGCTCGTTAGTATTTTAAGTTCTTTCCTTACCCTGCATTATACATGAGAGAGTGATACCTTTAGAGCTTTCTTCACATTACCCTCCATTGTCCCATAGGGCTTTCTTTGTGGAATCCTTAGCAAGTATGAGATGTCCTCCAGAGAATCCTAAAAGAAGAAGTAAGATAGTCTGCATATTATTACTATCCAAATGGAGGAATTGCAGAACTAAAGAGTTTTAATGATAAGGACCTGTATAGCTTTCATATTTGCGTTTGCGGGGATAGCCTTTCTCAAAGCTAGTTCCCCTGTTCTAGGAACTTTTGTGTCTGGTGAATAAAGTACTGCTTCAGAGGGAGAAATAGACCAAGAATTCCAAGAAGCTAAAGGTAATGGAGATGCAATTTGAATAAAAACAAGGATCACAGCAACTGCGCTCTCAAAACTTTTTCTTCCACATTCGAAAGTTGACGTATATAAGTTGGTCAGAATTTCATGCCTGCTTTTAACTTCCTGCATGACTAAAAACCCATTTCAGGTCCAGGAGCCAGAGTTAAGAAAGGCAACATAATATTTCATTCAATTTTTGGGTCCAACATCAGAGAGAGAGAGAGAGAGAGAGATTACAATCAGTTTTTTATTCAGAACCTTTTAAAACCACCAAATTAATTCTGCATGTTACAGCAGGTAGGATTAAATCCAAAGGGAGAGAATAAGATTGTCAGAACATTACTACTGAGCATGAAATGGTTAAGTAGAGCTTAGATGTGGAGACAAGCAATGCACAGTAGCGCCCCAAAACAAATGGGAAAATATCAGTCAAATGGTGAATGAGGAAAGCTACTTCAATTCAGTGAAAACTTTTTAAAAATTCAGTAGAGATGGAATGGGGAAAAATAAATTTCAAAGCCATTGAATTTGCCTTTGGGGAAACAAAATAGCCCCCCTTCCCTTTTCCCCATTTTCCGCCTGTTTCACTTCGGGTTCCCATCTGCCAATCAGCCCAATGACAACCACCACTACAAATCCCTCCGCCACTGCCACCAGACTCTCCCCCCCCCCCCCCCACCCTTTCTTCCCTGCCAACCCCGTAACTCCCCCACCCTCCCCAACCCGCAACCCCCTGACTTGAAACCCTAGCCACCGCAACCACCCTAACACCCTCAGTCCCTCTCACTCGCGACACCAAGACCACCAAACTTGCAAATTTGAAGGTAAAAATGAAAACCGTGCTCAGCATAAGTGAAAAAACATAAAGCTTCCAGGACAAGAGTGTTACAACTCAACCCCAAAAGCTAGATCAAGAGGTGAGAGTGCCCTCACACTTATATGTTTAACATTACTATAGTACATAGGACTTCACTTCACAAAGAGAAGCAAAACTACCTAAATTCAGCTCACACACCACCAATCACAGAGTGTGAAGCCTCGTAATTTATCAGCGTGGAAGACGATTAAAAAATGTGATACATTTTGAGTTCTTTACCATTTTGCCAAGGGTTGTGAATTACAATCTGAAATGGTTCAACTATCCTACTCATTAACATAACATTATGTAATCTATAGGCAGCAAGAGCCCTCCTATTTGGATATATAAACATATGGGGAATCACAAACAACACTATGCATAACAACTTTCACATACACTACACAATTTCAAATCATCCCCAAATCAAGTGCAATAACAATGATTAATTGTTCAAAAAAATCATCAATTCAAGTAAAAAAAAAATATGAGCAGAATAGAACTAACCATTGAAGGGTTTTTGGCGAGAATGCGGCCAAGTGTGGGACGAATTGGAGCTACTGTTTGTTCTCTGCGAGTTCTCTTGGATCGAATTGAGGGAAGATGGGTTGAGAAAAAAGGTTGAATTGGAGTAAGGGAGACATTTATGGAAACCCTAGTGTGAGGGATGATGGTGGAGGAGAGAGAGAACGCCATGGACGGTGGTTGGTAGTTGCAGAGATTTTTGGCGCGCCTCATCCAAATCCTATCTATCTGTTACCTTTCTTTCTAGGTGTGTTTGGTTGTGGGACTCGAAATGTCCTGGGTTGTTCCAATTCGGGTTGTTTAGATGGGTTTTGGACTTTCTATGTGAGGAGTAGGACTAGGCATAAGGTTCTTTAATCTGCGAAAATTGTCTAACCTGAACCCTCCACACTTATTTGGGCATTTTGCATAATCGTTAGGGTCGAATGCAGATTAAGATTTTCGTGTTTTGTGGATTGTGAGCGGGTTGTGATTTTTATCCAGATTCACTCCGTATCGCATTTGTATACATTTTTTTTTTTTTTAAATCTGGACCGTTAGATTTTCTTATAAGTGTGTAATCATAATCTTCTTTTCTCTCACTTACTTATAAATAAACAAATGTTTTGCAGTTTGTTTTGCGTTGCAAGTGTGGGAACCCAATAAATACTGGTAAATTGTAGTAAAATGAGTAAAAGGGCTTATTCATGGTTATGCTTCTTACTTTCACTAGTTAGTGAGTTCAGCAAACCTTAAAATCAATTTTTTAGAAGAGATGTTTGTTCTATTTTTATTAAAATAATTATAGATTTTGTTTAGGTTATACCTTTTCAACAAAGTGAATGTGAGTCAATTGACTGATCATGACCTATGTTTATGGCCTATTTATTTCTGGAAGTAAATTAGATAAATAGGCTGTAATTTATTTGGAATAAATCATTTAGAAAATAATGATTTCATGATAAGAAATATATGATTTTATGACCTAAAATAATATTTTAAAAATTGAGGGCCAAAAAAAATATTTAAAAAATGGAGAAAAACAAGCCCAAAAATAATTTTTTAAACAAAAAGTCTAATCTGTAAACCGTCCGCACATTTGTGAACTCTATTCCCACAAACTGCAATTCGCAATACGGGCGGTTACAGGTTCAATTTTTCTCAAACCGCAGAACTGTAGACGGGTCCAAATCGCAAACTAAGCCATTAAAAACTGATTTGCAAGCACCCCTAGTGAGGAGTGAAAAGAAAACACAAAAAGATAAATTATAAATACACCCCTTCTAAGATTTATTTAAATACGAATTACTTTATGTGGTTCTAGAAATTACATCCCGTCATTTGAAATTTGAAATGTCATAGTAAATAACCTATTAATTGAAATAACCTATTTATTAATGAAATATTAACTCAATTAACAGTTTTTGATGATGTCCTGAGGGGGTGCATTCATAATTTAAACAAAAAAAAAAGGTCTCCAGTGATGAAAAGTAAAAAAAATAATAATAATAAATATGAATTAAATACACGGTCTTTTGTATCATTTTAGTCTTTAATATTTCAATTGTGCCCATTTTATCCGCAACTTATTCAATTTGTGTTTGAATGTTCTCTAATGGTGTTTCTATCCAAACAAAAATGCCATGTTAAAATTTGAATGAAATCAATGTTGGAGACCATTTAAACATAAATTAGATAAGTTAGATATCAAATTAACACAATTGAATTATCGGCAATTAAAATGATAGAAAACACATATTGCCAAGACCAACCTTGTATTTAATCAATTTTCTGCTAGTGGTAAATTGTCTAATCATAACCAAGTGAAAATTGAATTTAGTTAAACTATAAAAATTGAATTTAAATTATAAAAGATCTTGCTCCATATTACTCTTTAAACAAATATCAAGCTCAAAATATTAAGTTGTTACTTTTTTTTTTGAATATCATAAGAATTTTAAAAGTCAGACGAATAATCATAATAAAAGGTGAAAACAAAGGATTTCTCGTTATTTTTCTATTAATGTAACCCAAACATAGCCTTTGCTATAACTTCGTTTAACTCATTTTTTTTTTTAGATTTTTAAGGATATCCAACTCTAATCTAATGGACCTAATTATTTCCTTCAAACTTCAAACAGATTTGGGATTAAAAATTAATATATTGATGATCACCAAGGACCAAATTAAAATGTTGTATTTATAGTTTGATTTGCCTAATTTACTGGATTATTTTGGTATACTATGTTTGGTTTTTAGTTTCTAACAACTGGTTTGAGGTTTTTTAATTTTTCGTATTTTATAATTTTTAGTAATTTTTTTTTATATTTAAGTCATTTTTGTAAAATTTAAAGAAATACTAAAATATACTGAATTTATATTTTTTTATATTTAGTAAAAATTTTAAAGGTTTTTTACAAATTTTATACTTTTTAACTTCATTTAAATTAAGTGGATCTAAAAATTTCAAACAATTAATTGAAATATTTTTAAAAAATTCACTTTAAATCAGAAAATATAAATTTAAAATTCAAAAATTATTTTTAAAAAAACCAAAACCAAACATTATTGCTTTAGAAAGAATAAATGCCAAAGTATTGGAAGCCCGCACCCAACACAACTGGGCCCTCCTCCATGATGGCTAGCTTTATCATCCCTTTTATGCCTTATTCTCCCGAGCCCGGATTCTCGGCCGCCCTTTCCGGCGGCCGTGCCAGCAGCCCCCCAAAACGACGTCGTTTTGGGGGTTATTTTGAATTTTTTTTTTTTTTTTCTCTCTTCTTCCTCGTTGGAAGACCGAACCAGAGGGAGGGGAGGGGAGGGAGAGAGAGGGGGGGAGGGGAGGGGAAGGAGAGAGAGAAGAAGGGAGAAGAAGAGGGAGCACCGGACTGGAGGGGGCCTAAATCACCGGGGGAGGAGGAGAAGGAGGCGGAGGCGGGCCGGACGCGGAGGCGACGGCAGATCGGGCGACGATCGGACGGTTGGCGAGCTCGACGACCTGCGACGGCGAATCCGGACCCCAAAATCCGGCGAGCTCCCCTCCCCTCCCCTCCCCTCCCCTCCCCTCCGGCGAGCTCTCCTTCCCTCCCCTCTGCTCTGCTCTGCTCTGGTTCTGCGATCTGCGAAAAAAAAAAAAAAAAATGGAAAAACCCCCAAAACGACGTCGTTTTGGGGGGGCTGCTGGAAACTGCCGCCCAAAAGGGCGGCCGAGGATCCAAATTCTATTCTCCCAACCCAAAGTTATCATTACTATTTTTTAAAATATTATTTAGTGTGTCTAATTTCAATTTTCTAAATTTAATTTTTTAAAAATTAAATTTTTTATTTTTCATATATATTTTTTTTATTTTTAGTTAATATTTTTAAAATTTTAAACAATTTTTTTTTACTTTTTTATATGCACCATTGAAAAGTATTTAAAAAGTAAAATATTTTTGAAAAAATATTTTTAAAAATTAGTAAATATACAAAAAAAATGAAAAATATACTACATTTTCGTATTTTTTTTTTATATTTTTTGTATTTAGTGAATTTTCTAAAGAAATTTTTTTATAAAAATTATACTTTTTAAGTATATTTATGTTAGGTGTGTCTAAAAAAAATTTTAAAAAAATTGCCTAAAATATTAGAAAAATTAGTGAAAACAAAAAAAAAATGAAAAATAAAAAAGTAGAATTTTTTGAAAAGTGAATTATGAAAATCAAAACCAAGCTGAGTGATTGGTCGTTCTATATGCACATTTTCTTAAGAGGGTTTGTAATTCTTTTATTTAAAAAGTTTGTTTTCAAGTATTTAATATAAATTTTACTTATAATATTTTGAGATTAAAAAAAAAAAAGAAAAAAAGATAAGCTCTTCATTCGGGTAAAATTTAAAACTTGACTTATCATTTCGACTTATGTTTGTCTTATTTTAATTTTGTTTCTACTTTGACTCAAATTTTCTTACTTTTTAACTCTGTTTCAACTAAGCAATCCTAACAATTAAAATAATAAAGTCAATTTTGAAAAATATTTGTCAAAGGGAAAAATTAATCATTTTTGTTATAAAAATTACAAAATTTTGCTCTTTTTTTTTCTAGATTTTTTCTAAGAAAAATATTAATTTAAAATTTTAAGATCATCTAGTTGAGATGGATTTAAAAATAAAAAAACATTGACATAGTTTAAAACAAAAAGTTCACTAAAATAAAAATAAGTTGAACTAGAAAGTTCAAAAAATCAATTCTAAAAAAAAAAAAGGACTAATTATTAGTTGTTACTTCTAAATTATTAACTTTCCAATTTGTAAGAAGGTATATCAAATTCAATGGTTAGGAAGAACTAGCACTATTCAAAATAAATAAGGTCGTCTAACTAATCATAGTAAGTCACATCAGTTTCACCCATTTTGTGTCTGTTTTTTTAATTGTTCTAAAAGCACTATATCAATTTAATGAATTGGTGTTTGTTCAAACAAAACAAAAAAGAATTTAATGAATTGGTGCTTCAAAACACCCATGGCCTTGTAGCCTTATGGCATGGAGTGTTAGCAAGGGAGAAATTGAGGTATGAAAAACTAATCAAATAACTAATAATTGATTTTGGCCAATAAAAATAAATAAATAAATTATTACTTCAAGATTATTAAATAATTACTTTTTTTTTCAGGATCGAAAAGTCACCTAAAATTCTAAGATGGTAACACATCGTTTGGCCTTTGCAAAATAGCAGTGGAAAAAGACAAACTGGAAATGATTACGGGTTGTTTGGTCCTAATCCATACTTTGTCACCACCTATACCAAACCTTCCTTTCTTTTTACAAAAACCTTAATTATCAAACACTTTAGTTATGTGATACGTTGATAACCAACTTTTTTTTTTTTTTTGTCTTTTTATGTAAATTCAGTTTGGTTTCAATTTTTTAAATTCAGATTTTTGAAAATTAAATTTTTTATTTTTCATATATATATATATATATATTTAGTAAATATTTTTGAAATATTTTTGTCTTAGATATATCTAAATAATAAAATATTTTAAAAAATTAATAAATACATAAAAATATAAAAAAATGTACTGAATTTTTATTTTTATTTTTTTTGTATTTTTGTAATTTAGTTAATTTTTTTAAAGATTTTTTCACAAATATTATACTTTTTAAGTGTATTTCTGTTAGGTGTGTTTAAAAATTTTTTAAAAAAATTACTTAAAATATTAAAAAAATTTATTGAAAACAAAAAAATATGAAAATAAAAAATATATATAATTTTTTAAAAAATATTTTTTGAAAACCAAAACCAAACAAGATGAATATCATTTTGTGGATACAAGTGCAATGCCCTGGTGGTTAGAAATTTACTTCTAATTTAGTGTTTAATTTACTAAAATCAAAGTGACTAAAATCAAAGTGAAATGAAATGATAATTTTATTATAATATTTATTCTTATGTTTAGTTTTTATTAATATATATATATATATATATAAATTACGAATTAAATTAATATTCACTATTATAAAGAAATAGCCATTCTAAAATGAGGATAATTTTTTTTTTTTTTCCCATTCTATTGGGCCTGTTTGGTAGAGCTGTGGGAAAGTGTTTATAACTTATACCTTAACAGCTTATAGCTTATAACTATTAACATAAGCTGATTTCTGATTTATAAATTATCTCCTGCCCCATTCAAAGAATAAACTGATTTCTGACTTATAAAAAGTTATAAGTTGCATTGTTAAACTAAATCAAACACATCAAAATAGTTTAAATTAAGCTAAAAGCTGAAATAAGCAGCTTTTAAACTGCACCAAACAGGCACATTATATCTTTATTCTAGTGAAGCAAACACTGCTCAAGTAGTTTGGTACACTACGTCAAAATTGGGCTTTAGCGGCGGTTTTTTATCGCCGTTAAAGGATGTAAAACCACTGCTAAAGCTTTTAACGGCGGTAATTTATAATTGCCGTTTATACTCGTGTCAGAAAAGGTACAACCGTCGTAAAAGGTAAATTAACGTTGTTAAAAGTCGACCAAAAATAGCAGTAATATAGGACAAAAAACGGCGGTTCTTTACCGCTGTAAATAGGTTCAAATTTTTAAAAAATTAATTCTCTCTTCTTGCACCCCCTAGGTCTCAGACTCTTGACCTCTAATCCACGCACGCCAACCACTCCACCACAGCCACTCTATATGAAATATATTCCCTAAATAAATAGTTAAACATTACTTTATTGTGGATGGTCATGTTCAACCTCTGGCCGCGCGTGGTCACCACTTGCCGGAGTTCCGCCGGAGCTCTGCCGGCAAAGACCGCCGTCACCATATGCTGAGATGAAGGCTCAAGTACCTCGGCAAAATGGCATACATTCTAGGCCACAAACTAGGCAACAATGTTCAACACTTTAAAGCACTTAAAGAGTGAATGAAGTGGGAACATGGCAATGTTATAAGCTCTGAAATGAAGTATTAAATGATGTCAAATCATGTATACAACACAAATGAAGCATGCTATGGTGCTCAAAGCTTGAAGCAAGCAAGAGCACTTGTATTACAACTATACAAAACATGAAGCATATGGCTAAGACAACCCAAAACAGTCCTAGAACATGTTAAAATGAGTCTAAAACATGCATGGAAGGAAGCCAAAATATGCTAGCATGAAGGGCATAAGGAATGATTAATGCAAGGCAAATGAGGTGGATTACACTACACCTATTAAAATCAAGCATGAGATGACTTATCCAACAAAAATCAGAGTTATATCATGGCATAATAACCCCAGATAAGCACTGAAATGATAACTCGCAAGCTAAGGCATGAAGACATACGCAATGATTCATGTTAAGGTATAAAGGGACAAACCCTCCAACGCATTGAATAAGTGAAAGATGCAAGTATATGAGCATGAAACATGGACTGAAATTACATAATAAATGATGCCAAATCATTCAAATAGTCCAAGTAAAGCATGCTAGTGGACTCAATACATAAAGCTAACAAGCTAGAATGCATTATAGCTATACAAAGCATGGCATGCATGACCAAAACAACATAAATCAGAGCTAAAGCATGTTAAAACATGGACAAAAGCTTATTTAAGTTAAGCCAAAAGCATGCTAGAATGACATGTTAAAGCATGAGACACAATAGGCTAATTCATGGAATTACACTACAAGTGTATGAAGCATGCAAGGGGCCATCAAACCCACCAAAAACAGAGCCATGGCATGCTAAAACAACACCAAAAATCTACTGAAATGAAGTCAATATAAGTTAGAATGACATGCTACTTCATGAAGCATACAAGACTAGTTTGTGTGATTTACACTACAAGTGTATTAAACATGCATGGAGTGACAAAACCAATTAAAAAAAGTGGTATGCCACAGCAAAATAACCCCAAATACAAGCTAAGATATGACCAACATAAGCTTAACTGTAACGCCCTCAAAATTAACCCATTATATATCTTCGACATGCATTATTTAAAGAAGACATTTTATTAATTCATTCATCAGAGTATTACTAAATAATCGAATAAAATGCCCTACAGGCTTACATCTTTCCAAGCCAACACTTGGATACAAAAATACGAGTTCTAACTCAATACAAGAAAAACCCTAGGCTTGAGTTTTTACATGTACTAACAAATAAAAGCAATCAACAGAAAAATAGTCTTCAGAATCCAAGTCCTTCCAAGCTAAGTCCTTGGAGGTAGCTTATCCCCTGAACCTGAAAATGATGTTCCCATAAAGGGTGAGCCACAGCCCAGTAGAAATATACTAAACCACATATAAGTAACGAATCAAGCAATAGCATTCAACAGATGGTTAACCAGGATAATCAATTACTTCATTTTACAGTCTCATGACACTATTGTCTAAGATACGTTTTACTTCCCAGTTTTATCAACATGGCTCAGAACCTGGCCAAACTTACAACAGTGAATTACATATATCGTATTCACATCCTTCCAATATCAACAAACAAATGAGACTCAAGCTCAAATAAATCAAAACACTTCATACTTCCAGATTGATACATATTTTAGTGCTGTATCAATAAAACACTTCTATATAAATAAGCACACATAAAAGTGATGCTAATGGAGTCCATCCCCTATCTCCTCCCAAACAAAATCCGGTTTAGAGGTCCATCCCCTATCTTCCCCTAAACCGTGGAGTACATCCCCTATCTCCTCTCACACACAAAACAATGTATGCAAATGCAATGCTCAATCAATACACTTATTCTCTATCAATGCAATAGTCAAAATTTATGACTTAACCAATGTGATTAGTTTCAGTTAATCCTAATCCACATGCAATGACTACAACAATCACGACTATCCTCCACCGATAGCCCAAAACAGTTATTTCTAAAATGAAAATAACTATGTCCACAATTCAATAGACAAATAATACAAATTATCCAATTATGCCATTTAATCAATGAATTCCCCAATTCCATGAATTTAATCATCTTTTCCCAATTCCATGAATTACTTATACAAATCAATTCAATAATTCAACTAGGGTTTTTCCCAAAATTTACCAAAGTATTCCCAACATATTAAAATACCAAAACTTAGAACGTAACCTATAAATTGGAGTAGGAAATCCCTACCTCAGAGAAAACAACCCAAATGGTGAAGACAGAGATGAGTGCCCAAAGACCAAAATGCTCCAAATTGCCAAATGTTCAGATTAAATGAAAGCTCTTGACTCCCTCTATCTTTTTAATAAAGCAACTAGGGTTGAAACACTCTCTAAACAGATCAAACCTAAAAGAGAAGGTGAGTAGGGAGAGAGAGAGGTCGAACCTAGGGTTTGGAATCAAAAGAATATGAAAAAAGACTGATCAAATCCCGCTGCTGTGTATTTAAACTGGACAGGCTCGCTCGAGCGAAGACTTGGTCGCTCGAGCGACCAGACACAGAGAATCTACGCTCGAGCCAAGGAAGCCTTGCTCGAGCCAACAACCCAAAAGCTCGCTCGAACGAAAGAAAGCTCGATCGAGCGAAGAACTCAAACCCTCAGGTCTGAAACCAGACTCACGCTCGAGCGAAGGAACTATTGCTCGAGCGAAGAACAAACTAACTCGCTCGAGCGAAGAAAAGCTCGCTCGAGCCAAGAATGCAAAGCTACAGGTCCAACCCAGACGCAAACTCTCGCTCGAGCTACCAAACCCCGGCTCGAGCGAAGAACCAAAACAACATCTCGCTTGAGCGACAAACTCCTCGCTCGAGCGAATAACCAAAATTCTGGACAGCAACACTTGGTTTCTAAACCCAACCAACCTGAACAAACCTGCCCAACACATCCTATAATTCCAAAAGAGAAAATAAAGAACAACAACAACAACAATTATACAATGACAGAATCTACGGAACAGTCCGGATACAATAATCAAATGGGAAAAGACCGGGGTCGCTATAACCTCCCCCCCTTCAAAGAATTTCGTCCCCGAAATTAGGCACAAATTTGAAAACAGGTTTTTCTCAATACCCAAAGATAGTATATAACAATAATAAACAACTTGACCTAATACTGGTCACTTCATCTCTTTATCAAGAGGCATCCACAATATATATAAAACAACATATATTTCAACCTGCACCACTATTATGCATTATTCCTTTCAATATTAACAATTTCCATATCATATTCAATTGCATGATATATATAACACATCCAACAATGTAATCAACATATACAATGTTACACTAATCTTCTATAATGAAACAAGTTTCAAGATACACCCATTTTCCAAAACATACTCAATGTTTTACAACTTAAGACATATGTAAAGCTCTTAAGTTCAACAATATAACAGAATCTAATTATAAGATTACAAATCAACAAACATGTCCGGATATTTCTCGCGGACTTCCAATTCACGTTCCCAAGTGGCTTCCTCCACTCCGTGGTGTTTCCACAAAACTTTGACCAAAGGGATGGTCTTGCCTCGCAAAACTTGATCCCGCTTATCCAAGACTCGAATCGGTCTCTCCTCATACGAGACATCCTCATCAACTACTAAATCGGTCCAATCCAACACATGTGATGGATCCGGCTCATACTTCCGAAGCATACTCACATGAAACACGTCATGTACTCCGGACAACTGCGGCGGCAAAGCTAAACGATAAGCAGCCTCGCCAATCCTCTCAAGGATCTCAAACGGACCAATGAACCGAGGGGACAACTTCCCACTCTTCCCAAACCTCATCAAACCCCGTCTAGGTGATATCTTCAGAAAGACATGATCACCCACCTCAAACACCAAAGGTCTCCTCCTACGGTCGGCATACGATTTCTGACGACTCTGTGCTGTAACAAGCCTCTTACGGATAAGCTCAACTTTCTCCGTCGTTTCCCTCACCAACTCTGGACCCAACAGAGGTGCATCACCCACCTCGGCCCAACACACAGGAGATCTACACGGTCGGCCATACAAGGCCTCAAATGGTGCCATACCGATACTAGACTGGAAACTGTTGTTGTAGGCAAACTCCACCAACGGCAAGTGCCTCTCCCACGACCCACTAAAGTCTAGAACACAACCCCGAAGCATATCCTCAAGTATCTGAATAGTACGCTCGGACTGTCCGTCAGTCTGAGGATGATAAGCCGTGCTAAAGGTCAACTTAGTGCCTAAGGCACTCTGCAAACTCTGCCACAACCTGGCAGTAAAACGAGGATCTCTATCTGAGACGATCGTCACTGGGACCCCGTGCAATCTCACTATGTCCCGAATATACAAGTCGGCAAGATGATCTACTGAATCTCTCACGCGCATAGAAATAAAGTGCGCCGATTTAGTCAACCGGTCTATAACCACCCAAATAGCATCACTACCCCGCTGAGTCCTCGGAAGACCTACAACGAAGTCCATAGTGACATGCTCCCACTTCCACTCGGCAATAGGCAAGGGTTGCAACAAACCCGCTGGCCTCTGATGCTCGGCCTTCACTTGCTGGCAAGTAAGGCACTTAGATACGAAAGCTGCCACATCTCTCTTCATACCCCGCCACCAAAACTGACGACCCAAATCCCGATACATCTTAGTGCCTCCCGGATGCACCGCAAGGCGTGAATGATGAAACTCTCGGAGTACCTCCTCTCGGCAAGACTCCGGCACAAACAGACGGTCTCGGTATCTCACACTCAGGTCGGAATACACCGTCAAACCCTTCTCAACCTTCCCACCGGAAATCTTCTCACGGAGAGATTCTACCTCAAAGTCACCTCTCTGAGCCTCTAACACTCGAATCACAAGTGAAGGCTGTGCAATAACAGAAAACAAGGCCGCAACCTCAACGGATTCGCCCAGAAGTAAATCAAACTCCCCAAGTGCACCCAACATCTCCCATTCTCGGATGGCAATACTAGCTATGTCACCAACTGGTTTCCTGCTAAGGGCATCGGCCACCACATTGGCCTTTCCCGGATGATAATGCAACTCAAAGTCATAATCCTCTATAAATTCCATCCACCTCCTCTGCCTCAAGTTCAAGTCTTTCTGTGTAAACAAATACTTCAGACTCTTATGATCCGAGAACACCTCGAACCTCTCACCATAAAGATAATGCCTCCAAATCTTCAAGGCAAATATCACAGCTGCTAACTCTAGATCATGCGTAGGGTAATTCTGCTCGTGAATTTTCAACTGACGTGAGCCATAGGCAACTACTTTCCCCTCTTGCATTAACACACAACCCAGACCCTCTCGTGAGGCGTCACAATAGACTGCATAACCCAACCCTCTCTCTGGAATAATCAATACTGGAGCGGTAGTCAGTCTAACTTTCAACTCCTGAAACGACTTTTCACAAGTCTCACTCCATACAAATTTGACTCCCTTCCGAGTCAGCCTAGTCAACGGTGATGCTAACCTGGAGAAATCTTTCACAAACCGACGGTAATACCCAGCTAATCCCAGAAAACTGCGGATCTCAAATACACTCTTAGGTTGTGCCCAATCCTGCACTGCCTCTACCTTGGATGTATCAACAGACACTCCTTCACCGGATACCACATGGCCTAAGAATTTGACTTCTCTCAGCCAGAACTCACACTTCCCAAACTTGGCATACAGCCTATGGGCTCTAAGTAACTCAAGCACCACCCTCAAGTGTGCCTCGTGCTCCTCCTCAGAAGGCGAATAGATAAGGATGTCGTCCACAAAAACGACTACAAACCGATCCAAGAATTCCCGGAAAATCCGGTTCATCAAGTCCATAAAGACTGCCGGTGCATTGGTGAGTCCGAATGGCATCACCAGAAACTCATAATGGCCATACCGCGTACGGAATGCCGTCTTCGAAATATCCTCTTCCCTGACCCTCAACTGGTGGTAACCCGATCTCAAGTCTATCTTAGAGAAACAACGGGAACCCTTCAACTGGTCAAACAGGTCATCTATACGGGGCATAGGGTACTTATTCTTGACCGTAGCCCGATTCAACTTCCGGTAATCTATACAAAGTCTCAAAGCACCTCCTTTCTTTTTAACAAAGAGGGCCGGTGCTCCCCACGGCGAAACACTAGGACGTATAAAACCCTTGTCTAATAACTCCTGGAGCTGAATCTTCAACTCAACTAACTCGGCTGGGGCAAAACGATAAGGTGCCATAAAAATCGGTGCTGTGCCTGGCACTAGGTCAATGGAGAACTCAATCTCCCGATGCGGTGGCAAACCAACAAGATCCTCAGGAAAGACGTCCGAGTACTCACAAACCACCCTTGGCAACACAATCAGTGTCTCCTCATCCTCACTAATCGAAAGGTTAGCAAGTAAACTACTAAGCTCACTCCGTCCTCGTGGAACATACCCCGGTGGCAACACATCACCAACCCGGTCCCCCAGAAAATGAAAATACTCTCCGCTCAAGGTACAACAAGTGACCCTCTGGCGGTAGCAATCAATAACTGCCCGGTATGACGATAACCAGTCCATACCCAAAATAACATCGAAACCCCTCATAGGCATAACGACAAAGGAAAATAGGATTCTATGATAATCAACCTCTATATCACAACCCCTAACACCTTGTTTCAAAATCAATTCACCCCCAAAAGGTGACACTACACATATAGGAGATGCTAACTGTGCTAACTCCAATTCCAAAACAGATGCAAATGCAGCAGACACAAAGGAATGAGATGCACCCGTATCAATCAAAACATTAGCAACCGAGTTGCAAAACAAGAAGGTACCTCTCACAACTGATGGAGTAGGTACAAGATCCTGCGCGGTAACAGCGTACACGCGCCCAGACGACCTCTGATCAACCTGCTCACCCCTAGGAGCATAAGATTGCTGCACTGTCTGGGACGATGAAGCCCCCTGATTAGCCCTCGAGGCCTGACCCGACTGAGCTGGCTGCTGACCCTGAATCGGCCTCAAACCAGATGCACCAGGTGTGCCACCCAACTGTGGGCAATACCTCTTCATGTGCCCTGGCTGACCACACTGATAACACGGGAGTGACTGACCTCTACCCTGACTCTGGCTCTGAGATCGAGCCGATGATGAAGCTGCTCTCTGCACTCCTCCCCTCTGAGGACAAACTGGAGACTTGTGGCCCAGCTGGCCACACTTGAAACAGGTAATGTCTCCCTGACTGCCTTTCCCCGAACTAGCACTCGGTACAGGAAAAGTCGATCTCGAAAAGCTACCCTGAGACTGTTGGGGATTAAAACCCTTCTGTCTCCTACCATCACTCTGACTATCCTGACTCCTCTTGGAGCCCTTCTGCCCTTCCTCCTCCTCCTGCATCATGATCTCCATATGGGCTGCAGCATCAACCATACGCCCATAATCCCGAATCATAGTTCCCCGAACTCTCAGTTTGAGGCCACGCCTCAACTTCTTCTCAAACTCAATACAACGGCGTTCCTCTGACGCCACCAACTCAGGTGCAAACCTGGACAAACTAGTAAATGCAGCCTCAAACTCGGCCACTGAAGAACTCGCCTGCTTAAGCTGACAAAACTGGTCTCGCAGCTTCTCCCTGACTGCCGGAGATAAAAACTTCTCCGGGAAAGCATTCACAAAAGCCTCCCACGTACCTCCTATACGCCCCTTAGTAAACTTCCACCACTGACCCGCATCCCCCTTCAGCTGGAAAGATGCCAAGGTCACTTTCAACCCCTCGTCTTCGATGCCAAGCATCTCAAACGTCTTCGTTGTCTGTTCGAGCCATTCATCTGCCTTAAGTGGCTCTTTAGGATCACCCACAAATTCATCCGGATTAGACCGGAAGAACTCCCTCTTCAGAAAGGAAGGTCCTGCATTCGCAATAACAGCCTGAGCTTGATTCTCAGCTCTGAGAATGCCTACTGACTCCCTGAATGCCCCTGCTATCTCTTGGGCGAGAGCGCCCATAGCCTGCTGGCCTACTGGCTCGGCCACATTGGCTTGGCCAATTCCCTCTTGAACTGCCGGAATCTCTTCTGGCACAGGCAACTCCTGCCTACCCGGCCTACCACGCCTACCGCGTCCTCGTCCTCGTCCTGACATCCTAATAAAGGAAACAAAGACATTAGCACATTAATAAATGTGCCGAAGCTAAACACTCGCGTCCTAATACAATGGACAACAATAATTCATTCCACGTAAGCACATAATCACATAAGCACCTACGAATTTCATTCCCGGATAATGATAGTCCCAATGCGTTACTATAGTTCCGGTTGGAAGCAGCAGTGATCAAGTGCCTTTCCAACAAGACTACTAGAAACTCAAGGGTCCAATCAACATCCTAGAAACTACATTCCATACTCACATAATCACATAAACATGTTATCACGTAAGCATATAACATTACACTAAGTCTCTATCAAACGAGACGAACCCAATGTGATACTAATCACTTCCCACGTACCCAAAGTATTCAAACCCGGTACGCTCTGATACCAAGTTGTAACGCCCTTAAAATTAACCCATTATATATCTTCGACATGCATTATTTAAAGAAGACATTTTATTAATTCATTCATCAGAGTATTACTAAATAATCGAATAAAATGCCCTACAGGCTTACATCTTTCCAAGCCAACACTTGGATACAAAAATACGAGTTCTAACTCAATACAAGAAAAGCCCTAGGCTTGAGTTTTTACATGTACTAACAAATAAAAGCAATCAACAGAAAAATAGTCTTCAGAATCCAAGTCCTTCCAAGCTAAGTCCTTGGAGGTAGCTTATCCCCTGAACCTGAAAATGATGTTCCCATAAAGGGTGAGCCACAGCCCAGTAGAAATATACTAAACCACATATAAGTAACGAATCAAGCAATAGCATTCAACAGATGGTTAACCAGGATAATCAATTACTTCATTTTACAGTCTCATGACACTATTGTCTAAGATACGTTTTACTTCCCAGTTTTATCAACATGGCTCAGAACCTGGCCAAACTTACAACAGTGAATTACATATATCGTATTCACATCCTTCCAATATCAACAAACAAATGAGACTCAAGCTCAAATAAATCAAAACACTTCATACTTCCAGATTGATACACATTTTAGTGCTGTATCAATAAAACACTTCTATATAAATAAGCACACATAAAAGTGATGCTAATGGAGTCCATCCCCTATCTCCTCCCAAACAAAATCCGGTTTAGAGGTCCATCCCCTATCTTCCCCTAAACCGTGGAGTACATCCCCTATCTCCTCCCACACACAAAACAATGTATGCAAATGCAATGCTCAATCAATACACTTATTCTCTATCAATGCAATAGTCAAAATTTATGACTTAACCAATGTGATTAGTTTCAGTTAATCCTAATCCACATGCAATGACTACAACAATCACGACTATCCTCCACCGATAGCCCAAAACAGTTATTTCTAAAATGAAAATAACTATGTCCACAATTCAATAGACAAATAATACAAATTATCCAATTATGCCATTTAATCAATGAATTCCCCAATTCCATGAATTTAATCATCTTTTCCCAATTCCATGAATTACTTATACAAATCAATTCAATAATTCAACTAGGGTTTTTCCCAAAATTTACCAAAGTATTCCCAACATATTAAAATACCAAAACTTAGAACGTAACCTATAAATTGGAGTAGGAAATCCCTACCTCAGAGAAAACAACCCAAATGGTGAAGACAGAGATGAGTGCCCAAAGACCAAAATGCTCCAAATTGCCAAATGTTCAGATTAAATGAAAGCTCTTGACTCCCTCTATCTTTTTAATAAAGCAACTAGGGTTGAAACACTCTCTAAATAGATCAAACCTAAAAGAGAAGGTGAGTAGGGAGAGAGAGAGGTCGAACCTAGGGTTTGGAATCAAAAGAATATGAAAAAAGACTGATCAAATCCCGCTGCTGTGTATTTAAACTGGACAGGCTCGCTCGAGCGAAGACTTGGTCGCTCGAGCGACCAGACACAGAGAATCTACGCTCGAGCCAAGGAAGCCTTGCTCGAGCCAACAACCCAAAAGCTCGCTCGAACGAAAGAAAGCTCGATCGAGCGAAGAACTCAAACCCTCAGGTCTGAAACCAGACTCACGCTCGAGCGAAGGAACTATTGCTCGAGCGAAGAACAAACTAACTCGCTCGAGCGAAGAAAAGCTCGCTCGAGCCAAGAATGCAAAGCTACAGGTCCAACCCAGATGCAAACTCTCGCTCGAGCTACCAAACCCCGGCTCGAGCGAAGAACCAAAACAACATCTCGCTCGAGCGACAAACTCCTCGCTCGAGCGAATAACCAAAATTCTGGACAGCAACACTTGGTTTCTAAACCCAACCAACCTGAACAAACCTGCCCAACACATCCTATAATTCCAAAAGAGAAAATAAAGAACAACAACAACAACAATTATACAATGACAGAATCTACGGAACAGTCCGGATACAATAATCAAATGGGAAAAGACCGGGGTCGCTATATTAACAAATATGCTCACACATGAGGCATTCAAGACAAGTATTGAAGACACAAGGAGAGGGGATGACCCTCTCCTATTTAGGATCCCAAAACCACCTTTCCACTACTGAAAATCCTTTGGATTTTAGTGGTAGAAAGGTCGTGCAAAGGCTATAACAAGAGCCTAAAGGGATGGCTCAAAACAAGGCCTAAGAGGGGGTAAACAACCCCAAACACAAAAGTGACCTTAAACAAAGATCTTAAGGACCAAAAATCAGAACTTTTTGTAGTTGGAAGTTAGTCTCAAAACAGCATGCAAATAAGGCTAAATGCTTAAGTAAAAATGGGGGATTTAAGGGTTAGAAACTCACCCTTGAAGACCACCTTTAAAATTGCAACTCCAACAAGTTAGCCAAGCTTAAACCAAGCCAACAACACCAAAACCAGCTCCTAAGCACCTCATCAACAAAAGGATGGTGTTTGAGTGTGTGTTTGTATGTTAAAGTAAGACAAAACTACACTTTAAGGT
Source organism: Camellia sinensis (assembly GCF_055761805.1). Lineage (NCBI taxonomy): Eukaryota > Viridiplantae > Streptophyta > Magnoliopsida > Ericales > Theaceae > Camellia > Camellia sinensis. The sequence continues at coordinate 176,844,453 of NC_138967.1, forward strand.
ACAAAACAAGAACAAAAGAGAGATATAGATACAAGTGTGTATGTATAACTCAAACCACAGATTTTCTGACCCTAGAGGAGGGAGGAAGAGCCTCCCTCTTATAGAGAACAAAAGCTAAATCTTCTCAAGGAAGCTAAGCTTCAAGGCCATCCTATGGAGGATGGTTCTGGTGCCCTCTAACTATGCCAGCTGGCCAAAAATATCTCCAAAAAGGTGTCAAAAAGCAGCCGACCACTTGAAGTGGTCTGCCAGCTACTTAAAGTGGTCAGTCAACCACTTCAAGTGGTCTCCCAAGAAGACAATTGGTCGGCCATAGATGGGAGTAGTCTACACACTGAAAGCAAGGTGGAGGTATGGTGGCCGACCATAAAAGATGGTCCAAAGACCAAGAAAGCCTTATCCGACCAGAAAACTGGCTGGCAGGAGGAAAAGTGGTCTCCAAGGGGAAATACTAGTCTTCCACCCTTGTACCACCTTCCAAACAAGGAAAATAAGGTTTGTACCAAAAATAAACCAAAACAGATGCAAGACGAGAGATCGGGAGGCAAAGCACGCGGTCGAAAGCCTCGAAAACTAGTCTACGGGCATCAAAAGTGGTATACGACCACAAAAGTAGTCTCCCGGACCACAGTGTTCCTCTAGGCCAAGGAAACAAGGTGTGGTTCAAAAACCACGCCAAACGGAGAATGTTAAGCGGTCCCGAGACAAGGCGCGAGGCTGAAGACTCCGAAAACCGGAAACTAGTCTCCAAACGGGAAAAGTGGCCTACGACCACAAAAAGTGGTCTACGACCACAAAGAGATGGTCTACATGACCACTCCCTCCCTCCAAGGAAGAGAAACAGGGCTTGGTCTGCAAACCGAGCCAAAGCACAAAGAGTTCAGAGGCCCGGAGGCAAGGCACTTGGCCAAAACTCCGGAAACTCGAAAGGAGCACAACATGCGCAATCACCGAGCACTCAATCGATGACGCCTGAGTCTTAAGATCGGTCAAAAATGGGGTGTCTACACATACCTATCTAGTATTTGTTCCCATTGTATTCTAAATTCTTCTTCGTCATCAATTTCATGCATAAATTTAGAAAACACACCCTTCACCCCTACATCTTCAAAAAGAGAATTTACATGCTTCACCGCATTTTGCATCAAATACCATGTGCAAAGTCGGTGGTTTGTAGTAGGCATGACAATGGGAATGGCCTTAGCCATTGCAGCATTTTGATTTGTGGAAATAGTTTTCGGAGCTTTGTTTGACATTGCCCCCAAAAAAATCTGAAACAACCATGTAAATGATTCGGCAGTCTCATCATACATCAATGCTGCACCGAATATAACTATTTCTCGATGATGATTAAATCCAACAAAGGTTCCAAAAGGTCTATGCTCGTTATTTAATTTGTAAGTAGTGTCAAAGGTCACTACATCACCAAATTGAGCATAGTCCATTATCATTTGAGCGTCAGCCCAAAATATATTACTTATCTGCTCTTCACAATCTAATTGGACTGCATAATAAAATGATGGATTTTTCATAATTTTCTTACAAAAGTATTGTAGCACACTACCCGCTTCTCCATATTCCAAATCTTTTTGTCTCTTCGATCTCAAGTAATTTTTTTGGTCCAATTTCGTGAAGCCAAATGCTGCTCTTCCACCAGGTTCCCTACCAAATAGCTCATAAGCAGACCTAAGACGAATTCCAGATTCTGAAGCCAATTCTACTTCAATTGCTTGTGTGGTAGATATTTTTCTTTGGGATAGCAACATATGAATGCACTCTTGACGCACAAGGTCATGATTATGGTGTTCAACAAAATCAATTGCAATATATTTTCCTAAATTTCTATCTAACTTGATACTCAATCGGGCACCACAACCACATCTCACCTCTTGTCTCGGAAATTTTACTAGTGGATCTCGCTTGTCAATACCCCGAGTTCCCCCTTTGTAACATACACAAGTCTGTGAAGTTATTTCCTTAGTTTGTTTGTTCTTGTGTGCATACGACTTCCTAATACTAAAACCAACCTTTCCGCCATAGTTGTTGTAAAAGTCATACGCGACTTGTTCATAGTCAAATGACATGCCCAATTTTGGCTTCCAACCACAACTACCCAACTCATCAACAACATTATTTTCTTCCATTACCTACAATTTAGTACCATACAACTCTAATAAACAGATTCAAAAAAAAGAAATCTAATTGAAAACTCTAGTTGAAAAATCAATTAACAGATTCAAAAAAATCTAATAGTACCATACAGGTTCAATTTAGTATCATACTCTAGTTGAAAAATCTAATTAAAAAAAAAAATCAACATGAACAGATTCAAAAAAAAAAATCTAATTGAAAACTCTACCATACAGATTCAATTTAGTACCATACAACTCTAGTTGAAAAATCTAATAAAAAACTATCATGAACAGATTGAAAAAAAAAAAAAAAAAAAAAAATCTATTTGAAAACTCTAGTTGAAAAATCTAATAAAAAACTATCATGAATAGATTCAAAAAAAAAATCTAATTGAAAACTCTGGTTGAAAAATTAATTAACAGATTCAAAAAAATCTAATAGTACCATACAGATTCAATTTAGTACCATACAACTCTAGTTGAAAAATCTAATAAAAAAAATCAACTCTATCATGAACAGATTCAAAAACTCTAGTTTAAATCACATAAACAGATTCAAAAATTCTAGTTGAAATCAATTAACAAACTCATATTCATAAACTCTAGTTGAAATCTGCTAACGAGTTCAAACATTAATATGCCTCTGTTTATTGCCCTTTATTGCCTACTTCAAACCAGAATGAATGAACAATATTTTCCTTTTATTGCCTCTGTTTTTCGAACTATATTTTCCCTTTAAATCTGCTAACTATGGTGCATTAATATACATGGTCAGATTCAGCCTCATCATTTCCTTGCAGATATGACATTATAAGTAATATATGAAGTAATACAGCTTACCTCGTCATGGCCGCAATCTCGCCTTGTCGTCGCGTCGCGTCCCTCCGTCATCCTCCGTCCTTCGTCGTTGTCGTCTCCTCCCTGTGCCATCCTTCGTCCTTCGCCGTCGCCATCGCATCCCTCCACCATCTCTCTCAGTTCGTTTCTCTATGCCTCTCTCTCTCTCTTTGTCTACCGTCTCTCTCTCTCCTCTTTGTCCTGTTGATGTTCTTAGGGCTAAACAGATTAAGAACATATCAGACCAAAGGAAGAAGAAAGTGGAAGAAGCAGGAAAATCAAATTTTGGGGAAGAAGAAAAAAATTCACTAACCAAAACGACGTCGTTTTGGTGAGGGCGGTAGGAAGGGCCACAGGAAAGGGCGACCGACGATCTGTACTCCATCCAAGCCCCACAACTCCGGCACATTCAGGAATAGGCGGCGGCAGCCATAGTTCTCCTACACCGGTGACCAAATGGCCGAAATCTGCCATTTGCAACGCCATGTTGTACGAGACTTGCATCGGTCGTGCTAATAATCGGGCATGTCCTTTTACTATTTATAATCACTCATCACCGCCGCATTAATGTATAGGTAATTATAGTTTTTGTATTTTGTTTTTGTGTCATTTTAGTTTATAAAATTTTAATTAACTCAATTTTAATTTTAGATTTTGTATTAATTTAGTCCAATTGATAATATTTATTAAAAAATTATAAATAAAAACAATCACACACATAGTTCATGTGTGCATTTTCTATCAAATGACACTAATAATTATAATCAATTGGAACAAATTGAGACAAAATCATAAATTTAGAGTTAAAATTAAGCTAATTAAAATTATAGAGATTAAAATAACACACGAATCAAAATGCAAAGATTATTAGTGAGGTAATGTTATGGTACACACCCCTCGAAAACTGTCATACCGCATGCACATTTGTAACGTATTTTTGTGGTACATGTTACATATTTTGTGGTAAATATTATATTTTTCTTGGTAGAATTGCAAAAAAATATAATATTTGTCACAAAAATATATAATATATACAATATAAATACATAACAGAGTGCATATGATACACACTGTTGAGGAGTGTGTACCATAAAAATTTCCATTCTTTTAGTGTAAGTTGGCATTGAAGGTAAAACAAAATAAAGCATCGCCGTCTGGACTACAAGATGATGAGAATAATTATAATTTTCTTTTTTTTAAGTGACATATAAGGTTGTAAAAATATAATTAATTAACGAGATTAATTCGATTAGTTAAAATTATTGCATCTCATCAAGAGTCATTGGTCTGGATCTTTTAATTTACATGTAAGTTTTATTCTGTGTGTGTCTATTTAATAGAGCTTTTTCTCTCATTTAGAAGTTTCATTATAATATCTTATATAAATCAAATATATAAATTAAAAATTAAAAACCATTTCTTTCTCATCTAGTATATAAATTAAGGAAAATTTTACTATATACCCCTTGAAAGGGTTGTAGTACCATATATACTCTTAGTTATGTCATTTTCTTTTTTAGTTATGACAAATTTTGTTATTTAGTTATGATATTATTTTAGTTTAACTCATGAGATATTTGGTTATACCTCATGTGGCGTCTTTCGTTATGCCGCAGAATGTATGAAATTATGTCATTTCTTCTTTTGTGGCAAGGTGCATATAGTACATACACATAGTCTTTTCCATAAATTATACAAGTTCACTCTTGAGGGTCACATTAATAATATGTTTCAGGGAAAATTACTCACATAGTCCATACATTTTGTTGCTTATGTCATTTTAGTCTTTACAGTTTCAATTGGCTCAATTTTTATTCTTAATTGATAACGTTGTTAAGATTTTTTACAGAAAATAATTATTGAATTGGTTGAAATTAAGTCACTAAATTGATCAAGTTTATGATTTTGCTTCTAAGAACATGACACATCGTATTTTGTTTTTTGATCTTTTTTTTTTTTTTGACACATTGCTCATGTGTGTATTTTTAATAAAAAAAATGTAACTATTTTAATCAATTGGACCACTTTGAGATAAAGTAAAAAATTCAAGGTCAAAATAAGCCAATTTAGGAGAATTTAGTGTAATCAATCGGACCAATTTCAGTAGTTATTAATTTTTTATCTTAATTATTTTATTTTTGCCTCATACTCAGTAAGTCAAAGATTAATGCAACGCTCTAACACAATTTTTTAAAATTAAAAAAAGAATTATAAACAATTCATTAAGTTACACCAAATATCCCATCACTAATGATATCTTGTATGAATTTGGACCATACATTGATTTTGTTAAGAAAAAATTTCAGGGTATGTAGAATTGCATATTTCATAACAAGAAAAATTAGAATTGTGGGTGCAAAATTGGTTATCTGAATTCTCTATCAATGACAAGCCATGAAATGGAAATTGGTAACTTTCCCCAAACTTCCCAATCCTCACTGAAATTAAGTCCATACTAAAATTGCAAGTGAAAAGTCCACACTGATATACAAATTTATGGGAAACAACTCTTCAATAATTGGAGTAGAATCTTAAAAAAAAAATGAAGTATCCCAAAACAAGGTAAATGGATTAGCACATCACAGAAAGAACGTAACGATACCACAGTTTCAGGAATTGGTGCACAACACGAGGTTTATACTCATCGACTCCCATTGATTTTAACAGTGTTTTTACAATTCTTTGCATCCCTTGGCATGTTTACGTCACCATGTGCCATTTGTTTTGCTGCCCCTTTCACATATATAAGGCAAGGTTCCATAATTTTCTAATCAACTACTTCAAGGAACAACAAAAACCTCACTACTTTCAATATATGTAAAGCATTTTTTTTAAAGCAAGTTCAACTCCAGGCATGTAATAGAGAGAGCTGACAAAATGATCAAAACAAAAGCAAATACCAAATACAAATCGTCATAAATTTGTCTTTCCTAACTTTATGATGTACATAATAAATTTACTATCCATAATTTCATCACAAAGTAGCATAACACATGATACAAATATTCATAATTTTACCAAAAAAAATCGTTACTTTCTTCTAAATGTTATTGTCTAAATAAACTAACTAATTAATCTGTTGCACAATAAGTTCCACTATTTATTTTCCATTCATTATTTTAATTTATCAGAACTTTTTCAACTCACTAAGAGGTCAATGGTTTGAATCTTTCTATTTGCATGTGAGTTTTATTCCTTGTGTATTTGTTGGAGTTTTTCTCTACAATTTTGAAAGTTTCTTTATATTGATTATATCTTGTATTCAATTTTCATCATTATAATCGTAATTCATTGAGTTTCATTATAATAATATTTTATATAAATCAAATTAAAAATAATAATTCCCTCTCGTTATTATGCGCTTAAGTAGTCATTCTTGTACTAAATTTTTTAGGGTAAATTACAAACACACCCCTTGAGGTTTACTTAAATTATAAATTACCCCCTGTGGTTTTAAAAATTACATTATGCCCCCTAAGTTTTCTAATTTCATAACAAATAGGTCCTTTTGTTAATAAATCATCATGTTAATTAATAGTTTTTAATAATGTTAAAATTTTATTTCAATTAATAATTTAGATAATTTTATTATTGTATAGGTGAACAATTAGAAAATTTACTTTTTCAATTAATTTTCTTAAATAAAAAATTATGATAGTGAGGTATTTGTAATTTTTCAAACCATAGGGGGCAATTTGTATTTTAAATAAACCTCAGGTGGTGTATTTGTAATTTACCCAATTTTTAAAAAAACACCTAATTAAATGATCAAATATTGTACATGATTCCTTTTGAAAGTAAATTTTAGCTCTCAAAGTTTTGTATTCACCATATGTTTTAAAAGTAAATTTTAGTTTTTTTTTTTTTTTTGGTACGACAGAAAGAAAAACAAACAAAAGGGGCTACACCCTCTCCCTAGATAAACCTAACATATTAGCCACAAAGAGGCTACGCACTTCAGCTAGGGGATCGTTCACCACTAGGAGCTCCACAGGTTGCTTCGCACCAAGCTTCGCCATAGCATCAGCACAAGAATTCCCCTCGCACAGGACATGTTGGATTGTGCATTCACATCCTCTTAAGATGATCCTTGCGTCTTCTATCAAGCCTTGAGAAGGGCAATCTCCACTCGAGCCATCTTCCAACAGCTTAACGACTTGTGTAGTATCTGTCTCCATAATCACCTTAGTCATACCCCTCTGGAGAAGAATGGTCAGCCCCTTGTACATCATCCAAAGCTCTGCTTCCAAACTTGAGCAATTTTCTAATCTGCCATAATACCTTCTTATCCAGCTTCCTACTCCATCTCGGAACAGCCCACCAAACCCAGAATATCCTGACCTTCCTCTTGTGCATCCATCTGTATTTAACTTAATAGTACCTGCAAAAGGGGGAAACCATCTAATTAGTGGTGGTGACAACTTGGGGTAAATACTAGAAATAATAAATGCCAAGTGAATATCTCTAGAAAAATCAAATATAAATTTCAAGCTCTCCTGGTTAGTGATATCTTTGTTTTCAAACCATTTGGTGTTGCGGTTTTTCCAAATCTTCAAAAGAGAAACAACAAACAAGGTACTCCAGGAGATATGTCATAAGCAGTGGCCCTTTTTTTAAAGTTAAATTTGATCCATTCCAGCAGAGGTTTGTTCCAGGTATCTCTATACCACTCCCTTCCAAAAAGAGAGGACCAAATAACAATAGCTTTCGGACTAACCCTGAAAATATGATTCATATCTTCCATTTCCAAACAACTAAAATAAGAAGAAATATTAGTTAAACCCCTTTTCAAATGCAAGCTATCAGTGGGGAGTTTCCCATGGAGCACAATCTATAAGAAAATTTTAAGAAATTTTCACATCCAATGTTAATCCACCTCATGACCAGGTTGATCATTGATAAGGTTATAAGCATCAACTGAAGAGAACTCTACATCCAAGCTTCCTTTCCGGATAGGGACATCAGGACAGGGTTTGCTCTTGGAGGGAAAATGGTCAAAATACCCGAAAGACTAGATGGAGGAAGATTATTTAACAAAGTCAAGTCCCAATCTCCTTTATTCGTGAAAAGGGAGTTTACCTTGTCATTAATGGTAAGCTGGTGGATGGGATTTTCAACTTGGAGCGGTTTATCCCCACACCACCAATGCCAATACATGAGAAGCTTTCTGCTTATTCTTCTAAGTATAGAACCCCTCTTTCTTAAGATATTTGGCCCTCAAAACCTTAGTCTAGAGGCCATCATTCTCACACAGAATTTTCCAACCCAACTTAGTAAAAAGGGCTAGGTTTTGATCTTTTTCTTTTTTGATTCCCAACCCTCCAAACCTTTTCCTTCTACACACATCATCCCATTTAATAAGATGAACTTTTTTCTCCTCAGGGGTAAAACCCCAAAGGAAATTTTTGTTCATTCTATCAATCTCAGTGCACACTTTCTTAGGAAGAGCTAAAGTCTACATAGAGTATGCCGATATAGCTAAGGTGACTGACTAGATAAGTGCAGCCCTTCCAGCAAGAGAAAGTGTATTAACTTTCCACCATGCAAGTCTATCATGCATTTTCTCAAGACTATTTCTAAAGTGACTTCTATTCACTTTATTGTGGGGAATTCCACACATAAAGCTAATATCATTAGCCATGTCATGGCTAATATTAGCAGAAACAAAGAGCTTGGATTTGAGGAGGTTGATTTTTAATCCAGAGATCTCATTTAATTCCCTCATGACATCATTGATAATATCACAACTAGAATGATCAGCAGCAGCGAACAACAATAAATCATCAGCAAAAAATAAATGGGTGAGGCAAGAGCCACCCTTAAAAATTTTAATGTCTTTCTACTCATTTCTATCAGCTTTAGAACTAATTATATTTGAAAGCCTTTTTATTCACAGAACAAACATATAGGGGGATAAAGGATCCCCTTGTCTCAGACCCTTATGAGGCATAAAATCATCCAATTTCTCCCCATTCCAAAGAATGGTAGTTTGGACCGAAGTAACACAAGCCATAATAAGATTAATCAAATTTTTATCAAATTTGAACTCTTGCAGAGTTTGTTTTAGAAAATCCCAAGAAATATTGTCATAGGCCTTTTCAAGATCAATCTTGAGAATCATACTCCCCTTTTTTCCTTTCATGTATCTAAGAGAGTGAATAACTTCCTGAGTGATAATAATATTGTCACTAGTGGTTCTTCCTGGCACGAAACTACTCTGATTTGGCCGAATGATATTACTCAAAAGAGGTCTGATTCTATTCACAAGGATTTTGGTAATAAGTTTATAGGAAACATTGTAAAGGCTAATAGGCTGAAATTGTTTGATGGTTTTAGAGTTAGCAACTTTGGGGATTAAGGCAATAAGGGTTTTATTAATCTCCTCTGGAATAACACAATTGAGGAAGTAATCTCTCACAAAATTACAAATAGTAGGACCAATAATGTCCTAATAGGTATGGTAGAAGATGACTTGGAACCCATCTATGCTGGGGCTTTAAAAGCTTTGATGTTTTTTATAGCTTTCCACACTTCCTCATTAGTGACATTCCGGAGGAGCTCACTGTTGTCCTCAGGGGAAATAGTACAATTAGCCAAACCTTTCCAGTGTCGAAGTTGGGTAGGGTTGCAAGGGCTAAAGAGATTGACAAAATAATTGTGGATCAAGCATTTAAGCTCACGAGGTTGGTCAATCCAATTTCCCTGCTCATCTTTTAAGATCTCAATACGAATTCTTTTCCTTTTAATCAGAGTAGTGACATGGAAAAACTTAGTGTTTCTATCACCTTGGGAGATCCAGTCGGTTTTAGATTTCTGGAACCAATGAATCACCTTTTGGTGGAGAATACGGTTATATTGAGAGATGAGGTCTAACTCCAGCATATGTAAATTATGAGAGTAATTAAGGGCCTGGGATTTCTGAATCCCTTCAATTCTACCCCAAAACCATCTTTTACATCTAAAAATATTTCCAAAAACAAGTTTATTCCAATCAATAGCTTTATCGGCCTTTGATTTAAGCCCATCAGAAAAGGATAAATGAGGAACATTCCAATTATTTTCCACAATAGAACGAAATCCCTCATGGGATATCCAAGCGGCTTCAAACTTAAAGATTTAAGGGATGGATTAGGAACATGCATACCTTGCATGAGAACCATAAGTGGAGAGTGGTCGGAGTAGATACGAGGGAGATTACGTACAGTTCCATTCGAAAATAAAGTACGCCATTCCGTGTTGCAAAGAGCCTTGTCCAACCTCACCATTGTGTTGGACCATCCTTGTCGCTTGTTTGTCCAAGTCAGCCTTGGTCCGACACTCCCAATATCTATTAAGCTACAATTGTCGATTTGTTGTGAAAACTTCATATATCTCCTTTGGCTAAGATTCTGGTTTCTGGCCTGATTGATAGGGAAGTTTCTTTTCTCCTCTTGATTATTGAAATTATTAAAGTCACCCGCTACTAGCCAAGGGTCCCTAACTGTATGAGACATCTCTTCCAGATTTGTTCAGAGTTCATCCCTCTTACTAGCAATAGGACTCACATAGACGGCTGATAAGATCCAATTTGGGTAACCTTGGTGGGAAATAGTTGTCGTAATCACTTGTGAGTTAGCTTATGAGACTCTAAAATTTGTTTGGTTAGGATTCCAGAGCAACCAGATACCACCACTTCTGCCAATGAGATCAACCTGTGTAGATGAAGTAAGCCCTAGCCTATTGAAGAACAGACCCATCGTACCCAGTTTGACTTTGGTTTCTATGAGAACTACAATATCAGGTTTCTGACTATTCATAAGGTCTTTAAAATTTCTCTTAAACACTCCATTACGGGCACCTCTACAGTTTCAGAACAACAAATCCATAGATGATACTTGGTTGGGATTGGGTAGGAGGGAGTGGCCTCCAATAATAGCTTTGATCCTACTATAGCATTCCTTCATAGATTTAAGTGGAGTTACCATTATGAAGTGGCTCCCTTGGCTGGCTTCTGTCTTCCACCATAGCTTGAGGACTAGCTCCGTCTCTTCTACCTACCACATTAAAACGTGGTAATAGGCTTCTTTCTCTGGTGCTAGTAGGATCATAGCTCTATAGTGAGCCACTTGGTGGTGCTCTATCTCTACTAGATTGTTGGCCTCTATCTTTTCCATCCTTATCAAGTGGTTCACAAGTGACAGTCTTGTTTTGAGATGCTGGGGTAGAAATAACTCTAGGGTTAGGGTTAATACTAGTGTGGGTGATGGAGGTGGAGTTGGGTGTAAATGTAGGAGTATGAATGGGGTAATTGGGGGTGTAAGGGGATGGAATGTTTCTGGCTCTGGCATCTAGGAACTCAGAACTTTCTTTTCAAACTTTCTGATGACACTCTTAGTCCTTGACAAACTTTCATTCACTGGTTTCTTTCCTCTCCAGATTTCCTCTTTGGTATTATCCTTTGCTGAAGTGTTACTTGCTCTATTTTGGAGCCTTTTTTCTTTTGGATCTTGGGCCCTTGCCTTATATCTAAAGTTATTTTCATTTTGACTTGGGCTTGGGCCTTGTATCTCCTACCCTAACTGAGCTTCTTGGCTTTCAGGCTGACTTTGTTCTTCCTGAAGAACTTCAAATTTGTTGGATTGTTGGCCAATTATAGCCTTTTGGGCCTTACCATTATTAACTCTTTGCCTTCTGCTAGGAGCTTTTGTCCATGGGCCGAAACCTGGGCATTCTTCCTCTATTTTGTTAGTTTCCTTCTCTAGGCTTGTTATGTCTGATGGGCCTGGTCCTATCTGGTTTTGTTCTGTCTCAACAGTATCATTTAGTGTTGGCTTCTCCGGTACCGATGTTGGTTTATCGACGCAATTTTCCCTTTGGTGACCAATCCTACCACACAAAAAATAGAATGAGTGAATATGTTCATATTCTATTCTATATTTATACTTACCAATGGAGAAGTGGGAGATCAGTGGTTTCCGTAGGTCCATTTCTACACAAACTCTTGCATGATTTCCCCTCATTGCCATTGCTGTGTTGATATCTACCTTCAGTGGAACACCAAGAACTTTTGCTATGTGGAACAGTACCCTCTCATTTTAATACTCTATAGGAAGATTAGGAAATAGCACCCAAATTGCAGTTGTATCTGCCTTAGCTTGATCTGGTTTAAAATCTGGTTACCATTTCCTTACTGTTACGTAGTGGTCCATAATAATCCAAGGTCCACCCATAAAAACTTTAGTGTAGTCTTTCGGCATGTCAAATTTAAAAATAAAAAATCCACAGTCTATATCCAAGGCTTCAAAATCACCCTACAAACCCCACAATTGTTTCACTTTAAGAGTGAACAATTTGTATCCTATATTTTTCCCCAGTAACCTCACGATGAGGCATTTTCCCCATGGTTTTCCTTACTTTTCGAAGTAACCCCAAGGGTAACCTAACTCTTGGGACACCCTTGAACTCTTTATCAGAGTTCAATTCTTCCACTCCCAACTCATCCATTTCTTCCACCTAATCTTCAGATATGGGATCGTCCATTCCGCATTCAAAGTTCTTTTCATTCATATTTTCATTGAATCGAAAGTGAAGAAAAGCTTGTTTGAACGATCTTGGGTTTACCTCTACCACTGTCGCAGATGAATTACTAGTAGTTTGTCCCTTCGCGATTCATTCAGATGGCCCTAATTGTACATCTACAGAAGCTAGGGCTTCAAAAGATTCAGCCATCATCTGATCTGGTACTCGATCTTGGGAAGGAAGTTTCATTCCCATCTCAAACATGGGGCTTTCTTCCATACTCTCATCTTCAACCCCTGTCATACCCTTAATTTTCTTGTTGCTATGAATAAAAAGATTAATCTCTTCAGTGGAGTTTCCATGGAAACACTGGCTTTCTCTAATGGTCGTATCTCCCATCTAGAGAGAAAAAGTTTCAACTCTTTTCACTAATTGTTTTCAAATAAATTTTTAGTTTTCAAGTGTGTTCACTATATACATAATAGTCTAGGCTCTCTATTCTACCTTGAGACACAAGGAGGATCCCAGCTCTCCTACTCCAGTAGCATGATTTATTTGTTGTCAGTTTAACAATTACCAAATATATTTTAAAAAATAAAATGAGAGTTTATTTTAATTAAAAAATTAGATTTGCCTTTTAAATTCAAATAATGTAACAATCATAATATCTAAGATAATTGTATCTTTCATATTTTTTTCTAAATACCAACCAATCATCTCTCTTACACATTGTTAGGTTTTTTTGTAATTAACAATCCCGCTGGACAAAACTCTATTCAATTGTATTTTTATTCGCTCTATTGTATTTGTGAGTAATGAGAGTTTAGATACGAATCTAACCCGAATTATGCTTGTGTAGAAGAGTATGTCTTGACATTCCAATCTTGACTTGAGCATTCTTTATTTGCCACTTTGCTGATTAAGTACGGCTGGCCTATATGTGAGCATCGCCTTTTAAGAGCATCGCTCGAGCGGTAAAGTGATCCTTATCCCAAAAAGCCAAACAAATATGGCCTATGATGCTTACATAAATTGATTTGGAGTAGAATAAACTTAGATATGTAAATGATTACCCTATAGCTTTTTTAGCAGTGGTAGGTACCATGTATGTCTTTTATACATAATCGAATCTTGCTGGATGGGGATAAGCTTCTCCATATTTGCATCTCTTCATATTCATTCATACTTTTCTTGTGGACCCAAATTCAAAATGATCTGAACTGTCTACTTTGTAAGTTCCATAATAAAGGTCATCCATGTAAAAAATCAATTTTATTGAACATTTATAAACATAAGAACAAATCACATTTTATTTTAGGAAAATTAGCCAATAAGTCCTATATTTTGGACTTGTAATCCATATAGTCCCATATTTTTTCTTGTGATCTATTTAGTCCTTTTTTTAATGTGTAATGACTTATTTACCCACCATATTGGAGTGTTCACATTTAAAAAAAAAGTATACTAAGGAGCTTTTAGTGTCACATCATACCCGCTACGTTGGAGTGTCACATTTGAGAAAAGTATATTAAAGAGTTTTTAATTTTTTTTTAGTATCATATCATATCTGCCACGTTAGAGTGTCATATGTCACGTTTGAGAAAAGTGCACTAATGAATTTTTAGTTTTTTTTAGTGCCACATCATAACTGTCACGTTGTTATATTTGGAAAAAGTACACTAATGAATTTTTAGTTTTTTTGGAATGTCACATCATACTTGCCACATTGTCACATTTGGAAAAAGTACACTAATGAGTTTTTAGTTTTTTTGGAGTGTCACATCATACTCCTCACATTGTCACATTTAGGCCACATTGTCACATTTAGCAAAATACACTAATAAGTTTTTAGTTTTTTTGGAGTGTCACATCATACCCATCACGTTGTCACATTTGAAAAAAGTACACTAATTTTTTTTTAATTTTTTTAGAGTGTCACATTATATCATCCGCATTGTCACATTTGGAAAAGAAATACACAAAGGATTTTTTAGTTTTTTTTGAGTAAAAGATTTAAAGTGTCACATCTTACCCACTACGTTGAAGTGTCATAATAATGCATGCCACATTGGAATGTCACATCATACCTGCCACATTAATAAAAGGGTATAGTCATCCACCAAAATACTACCAAAATCGAAAATATGACCACATGGAAAGAAAATCTCCACTAATAGAACTTAATAGATCAATAGAAAAAACGTAGGACTAATTGGACTACTTGTTTATGAGATGGGATTTATTGGTAAATATCCCTTTATTTTATATAGCAAATAAGATTCTAAACTTAAACCATTCATTTTGTAAAACAAAATGTAATTTGTTTCTGTGTTTATAGTTATTTGATAAATCTAATTTTTTATATGGCTAACCTTTACTATGAAATTGATGTAGATTGTTTGGATCATCAAAGTGAGTTCTAATTGACATCCATAAAAGGAGTATGAGTAGCAGGGGTGGGCGCAGATCGGTTGCGGCCACAAAACCACCAATCTATCATCTATCCGTTAGATTGGCGGATTGGAGAAAATCAATCTGCATCCGTCCGCCAATCCGGGGGATGTGGATTGAGCAAATTGGCGGATGAATGCGAATTGGTTTAGCGGTTTAAAAATTTATAAATTTTCAACATAATTCAACTTGTTCACTTTCTCAAAAAAAAAAAAAAAAGTATTGAATTCATTGACTTAAAAAAGTATTACAATCACTGCATGCCTCATCCAAAGAAAAAAAAGTTTGAAACTTTAGAATATAACAATCATTGCATGTCTCATCCACATATTACAATCATAGCATGCTTCATCCACATAAAGTATTACAATTTGTGATTCTTAAAATATAAAAATAATTCAAACCACCAAAACCATAAACAAAGCAGTAGTAGAGATTGTATGTCTCTGTGTTGTTACATCTATATCTGTTTTTGAAAACAAAAACCAACCGACATATATCATCTTTTTTATTTATTATTTGTAGATTTAGATTTAAAAACCAAAAAATATAGATAAATAATAAGTTTATTTTTTTCAATTCAAAAAATATATTCAAGCTGAAAACTCTTCTTCAACAGAATATTTAAACTCTTTTTCAATTGAAAACACAAACAGAATATCTAAACAAATTGAAAACACAAAATCTTATAAATTACTAGGGATGCTCGCAGTTTGGCGGTTTGGTTGCGGCCAAAAAAACCTCAAATCCACCACCCGTCCAAAACTAGGCGGACTGGAAAAAAATCAATCCACAACCGTCTGCTTGTCATCACACTTTCGTTCAAAATGCGGCAGATCGATTCAGTTCGGTCGATTTGAGTGGATCAATATATCCGCCGCTCACTCCTAATGAATAAGTGTGGAGGATGGAGTAGACTGTTAGTTATCTCACAATCAATTCCATATAGAGGCACGAGACCCCCCTCAATTCTTACAATATTTATGAAGTGTGATAAGAAATTGAAAGAGCTTTAAAAATGCCTTCCTCCTCTCAAACAAAGTTATACTTTCTAGAAGAAAATTTTATTGAAATTGCTATTATTCATAATTTTCCAAATAATACTCTATCCGTCTCATGTTAATATTCCCTTTTGAAAATTTCAAAATTACATTTTAAATTCAAAATTTTAATGGTTAATTCCAAGAATGCCCTTCTATTTTCATTTTTAAATGTATTTATAATTACTTTCCAAGGGGTAATTTTGGAAACTTTTAAATTTAAAACTTTGATTTTTCAAAGTGGACATTCATTTTGGGACAACAACAAATGAAATAATAGACCAATAAAATGAGACGGAGTAAGTATGTAACTAAAATTTGAGCTACAATAGTTCATAAGTTTTACCAATTTGGGCCATGACAATCAATTTGATTTTTAACTAAAATGCAACAAGAATTTCATAATCAAAACTATTTTGATTTATTACAGAACATCACAAAACAAAAATGAATTTGAGTCTGGTAATCAAGGCACTTCAATACATAATCATACACCATAGAGTCTGACAACTAAAATGGATTTGAATCATGAAAAAAAATACCACCAAATTTCACAACTAAATTCACAATTTGACTACCACAAATTACACTTTTCCACAAATTACACACATAATCATTAGTTGTATCCTCTTCTTTTTCTTTTTTTCTCCAATTCCCTCTCTCTCTCTTTCTCTCTCTATCTCTCTCTCTCTTAAAATGTTGAGCAAAGCATCTTCTTCTTCTGTTTCATAATGTTGATGCTCATTATGGTCCAACTAGTTACATCTGCAAGAAAACTAGCCACCAATCCTGGCAGTAAGTTCTCTCTCTGTTACATATTTATATTAGTGTTTTTTTTTAAATATTTATCGCAATTCACTACAATAAGAGTTTTAGAAATTAAATTTTTTTATCTCTAAAAATATAAATTTTGTTGCAAAAAATATAAGGGACTACTTGCAGACACTAGCTTGTGGATTTGCTTCAGTTGAGTTAAGTTGTGATGGAATTGTTGTATTAAACAGGTTTCGAAATGAATAGGGTTATATTTGCTGAATTAAAATTTAGATTTTGATAAAACAACTATATAATGTGAAAATAAATAAATAAAAATTTGGAATTAGTAACAAAATTTTTCATCCCTAACGGTTTTTTTTTTTTTTTTTTGCCCCTCATTTGGCTTAGTTGGATGACTAATTTTGTCATGCATTCTTTATTTCGTCGCTAAATGAATTTGCCATGACAAAAAATGTTGTCATATTTTGTCACTATTACTCTCAATGTGTAATGATTTTTTTTTTTTGAGATTATTTCATATTTTTAATGATAAATTTGTTTTTGTCTCTATTGGTAGCTTCTTTGACTAATTTTTTTCATCTCCGTTTATATAAAACACTAGAAAATTATTTCGTTTCTATTTCTTATATTTATGACAAAATAAAAACAAAATATTTCATCACTAACTATGTTCCCAGCAATGTGTATTGGAGACCAAAAAAAAAAAAAAAAAAATCGTCACAAATTTATCATTTTCAATGACGAATTTATTTTTTCATCTCCAAAACCTTTGGTAACAACATTTCGGCAACAAAATGGGTAAGGAAAACTTTTCGTCGTAATTAGTTTAGGTGACGAAATGTATACATTTTGGGATAAATCTGTTTCGTCTTTAAATCCCAAATTTGTTGTAGTTGACTACTCTGTTTTATTATTGAATTTCATTAAGATAATGAACTTTCTGAAAAGAACTTTGCATGTGTTTTCAAAAGAATGGAAATTTATGACATTGGATCCTGGCATGGCATTTGCATTCATGTATTTGATGCTACTTAAAATATATATATATATATATATATACTTTGCTAAGATATCTCTATTGGGTTTTGTACTTATTCCTCATTGATTTTTGCAAGAAATGATGTGGTGATCCTTCCTAGCTGAAGGCATGGTAATATTTTTGAGAGCACAATGATCTATATCTTTTGTGATTACTTTTGACAAGCCAATGGCTTAAATTGTATGCGGTTGTTAATCATTTTTCTGTAACCAGGTTTAAGTCTCGGAACTTGTAACCCTTGAGACTTTTCTTTTGTTGATTATTTTCTTTTTTAGAATTGTCACACATGTTATGGATTCAACTTAGAAAAGATTAAATATGTATTGCATGTGGACTCTTTTTGTAAATCTCTTTCATGAAAGAAATGCAACTATAGAGATTTGATTAATGAAAATCTAAATTTGTTGATTGATGAAATAATCGGGTTATTTATGTCTTTTGGGGTGTAATAGGGGACATCAGTGGCGATTGAGTAGTTATGAGTGACGCTGAGATCGACAACGGCGGCGATGATAGAGACAATGCAACGATGATGATGATGGAGACATCGAATCTTACAGATTTGTAATGGCGCAGTGATTAAGGTTTACAGATCTATAGACCTAAGGTCGATCTACAAATCTCCAGCGATGGCTCAACGACAAGATATCCAGGAGAGAGAGAGAGAGAGAGAGAGAGAGAGAGAGAGAGAGAGAGAGAAAGAGAGAAGGAACGACGGTGATGGTGATCAATCGATGGCATGGCAACAACGAAGGTAAAGAGAAGAGAGAGAAAGAGAGAGAGGTGTTGGTTTGTTTAGAATTTGGTTTGGAAACAATATATATATAGATATACATTACTAGTTTGGTCATTTTGCGATAGCTTGTCTTTATGGACATAATAGATTAGAGAGAGAAGGAACGACGGTGATGATGATCAGTCAATGGCACGATGGCAACGGAGGTAAGGAGAAGAGATAGAAAGAGAGAGAGAGATGTTGGTTTGTTTAGGATTGATTTGGAAACAAAATATATATATATATATATATATACACATGACTAGTTTGGTCATTTTGCGATAGCTTGTCTTTATGGACATAATAGATTAATGCTTGAACATTTGGGCAAGAAAAGTCCAAAACCGAGCACCCTTTTTAAATTCATCTAATCTAGATATACTTAAAAAATAAAATATTTGTAATTTTTTTTTTTACAAAATTCATTAAATAAAAAAAAATTAATTCAATCATTCTTTTTTTGTCTCCATTGATTTTTTTATTTTTTTTTAAAGATGTTCGTCATAGATATTTTATTTTTTAGATGGATCTAAGTTAGGTAAATCTAAAAAAAAAGAAATTGACAAAAATATGAAGAGGAAAAAAAAAAACCTCTCAAAAAATGGGGCTATGTTTGGTTTGATTTTTCAAAATTTGTTTTTAAATAATTTTTTGTTAATCTTATAGAAAAGATTTAAAATACCATTTTCTATTAAATTCAATAATTAAAATATTATTTTTTCATTAATTTTACTTAACAAAAATAAGTAGATAACTTAAATTGAAAATAAATCAAAATATTAGTGTTTAACTCCATAAAGTTAAAAATTCAAAAATTATTTTGTTATAAAAATGATTTTTTTAGTGCGTATTCTTTTTGTGTGTCTTTCCCATTTTATTTTTTAGTACTTAAATATGTGTACATATAAATAATTGGATAAATTGCTAGTAGATCCTAATAATTAGACTTAATTTTCATTAAATTGTATCAATTCGTCACTGAAAATTGGTCCTAGCAAAATTGCCACTAAAAATGATTTTTTATGATGATTTTCAAAATATGTCGCTAAACACTGATAATTAGTGATATTTTTCTGTGACTGATTTTTTAAACTATTGTTAAAATTTACAATTAGTGACATTTTCTATGATAAAATTTTAAAAATATTAATGAAATTTGACAATAAGTGATGCTTTTTTTACAATGTTTGATGAAAAACACTATTAATTATCACAGTAACTATTAGACAATAAGGCCAATTGAGAAAACTTCAAATTGCCTTTCTCACACGGCCTTACTCTTTCATTACGCCAATCATGCAGAGAGTTTGCATGGATAAGATCATATTTCTAACTCTTTAGCCTCATTGGCTCAGGAAATTGATCTACAAATTTATGATATGACACATCTATATCGTCTGCAAGCTGATCTAACGAAGAATATAAGAAAATATCTACACACGTAAGTATTCCCTTTTCTTTTTTTCTTTTTTCACCTTACAGAATTTGTCAAGTTGTTAGAGACTTATCCAAGTCTTCGTCTTGTAGTTCTCCTACTTGTGAAAACTTTTCATGTAGACAATAAATATATAAAGGGTAAATTACATTGACACCCTCTGAGGCTTATATTTATTATAGTTCCCTCATTCACCTTCTGGAAATTACATCTCCCTCCCTGAGATTTAAAATTTCATTACAAATTGCTCCTTCAAGCAATTTAATTTTTTTAAATACCAATTTTTCCTTCACTGGGTAAATTACATTGACACCCCTCACATTTTAGAAATTACAATCTCCTCCCCAAGGTTTAAAGTAGCATTACCAATTGCCCTCTCGGTTAGTATTAGTTGAAAAAAAAAATTCATTGGAAAAAAATTATTTGAAAACCTTGGGGAGAGGATTGTAATTTCTAAAATGTAAGGGGTGTCAATGTAATTTACCCAGTGAGGAAAAATTTGATATTTAAAAAAATTAAATTGCTGGAGGGAGCAATCTGTAATGAAACTTTAAACCTCAGGGAGGGAAATGTAATTTCCAGAAGGTGAATGGGAAAACTATAACAAATATAAACCTCAGAGGATGTCAATGTAATTTATCCTTTATTTATTTATTGTCTACATGAAAAATTAGTTCTTTGAAACAATAAATCAAACAAGTAACATGCATACCTGTATTTATACAAAATGGTTCAGCTTCTCTCTCTCTCTCTCTCTCTAAAAACCTCCACCCCCGGGCTTCACTTTTGGCCGGTCGGCCGCCGCCTTTGGCTATGGCGGTCGGCTGGTCCAACTCCCTCTTGTGTTTGTGTGTTGGTTTTTCCTTATAATAACTTGATTTCCACAATGTTTTCCCACTTAGTTGTGTTTTGTTTTTTGGTGTTCATTGCCCATTTTTGGATGATTCTTTGAGGATGTATGTTTTGTTTCAACAGGGGGTGCTTGGATAGGGGTCAAAACAGAGTAGAAGGAGGTCGGTTTTGGACCGGAATAGAGGATGTTCAATTCTGGTTAGGATTTTCATTCGAGCGCTCCTTTGCAAGTGGGAGTTTGAGGGATGAACTCTGGTTTGGATCTATAGAGATACTTCGGTGCTTTGCTTGGGGGGAAACATGGGTTTTGAAGTCAATCCAGATCTAAGATTTCATTCGAGCGCTCCTTTTTGAGTGGGAGTTTGAGGGGTGAACTTCATCCAGATGTATGGAGGTGCCTTGGTGGTTGTTCGAGGTTTTGGGTTGTCAACTTTGGAGCTTCTGCAGTGGGTGTGTTCAGAGTTTGGATAAGAAAAGATGTGTCCGACCATAGAACTGGAGATGGCAGTGGGTCTTGTTCGGCTGTGGCAATGGGTTTTGATTGTCCTCGGGTGTGTTCGGTTGCTGTGAGTGTTCGGAGTTTTGAATCGGAAAATAAGTGTTCCGACCGCGGAAGTAGAGATGGGTGTTTAACATTGTGGGCATTGGATGTGTTTCGGCCTTAGTGTCTTGGTCAAGGGAGTTTTTTTCCAGCCATGGAGCTATTGGCTATGGAGTTTTTCGGCCATGGAACGGTCTCGGTTGGACCAGCGGAGCATGCGAAATGCTTTTGATGCTATGGTAGGGTGTTGTCAGGCGTGGGTCTTCGCTTTGGTGGGTTGTTGGAAAGATTTTAGTTTGGGTGGTGTGGGCTTTGGGAGTGCAGCAGCATGGGTGTTGGGTGTTGTAAAAGAAAATTTTAGTTTGTTGAAAAGAGGATTGCAATAGCAACTTGGGTGTTTTGGTGTTGATTTTTGGTTTTGGGTTGTGTGGGTTGATTTTGTGGGGATTCAGGTATTTTATTTTCTAGTTAAGTCCTTCTTAACTTTTTTTGTTTAAAAAAAAAAATCGTGAGGCTAAGGGGTTGGTTGTGTGGATACGAGTAGCAGTAGTAGGGGTATTTTGTACTTTCCGAATCTCTCTCAATGCATGTTATCTTTCTGTACCTTTAATTTCATGTTGTTAATGAAATTTTCTTTGCTGATAAAAAAAATAAAATGGTTCAGCTTTATTCCCCAAGTTAGTGGCACCAATTATCTAAATAGCAAAATATAAATGACACACTCAGACACATAACATCAACCATGGCACCATCATTGATGGCATACAATGACATTGTCACATTCTTCCACTTGCGCCAAACTCCACACTCCCATACTCGGATCAAATGCCAAGACCCCCAACCTTTTCCTGTCATTCCTATTTTTCTCCTGTCATTTCCTTGCTTTACCTACCCACAGTCCACCTTCGCCACCCAAACACCCTCTAAAATCATATAGAGAGAGATGATTTTTAATCTCGTTTCAGATTTGATAGTCCAAACAACAATCTCCATAGATCCATTGCCATAATCCGACCGCAATCGTCACCTCCCTTATCTAATGACATATTATGTTTAGGGTTTCGACAACATCGTCAATGGTGGCTATTGGGAGTGTCTTGCGATGTTCTTTGATGCTGCTGTCGTTGCTTCTAGTCGTGATTGTGGTCACGGCTGGGTGTGGTGGTAAGGGTTGATCGGAGACGAGCACCATAAATGGAGGAATGAGAGAGAGAACCGAATTTGTTTTTGGAATGAGAGGGCCAAAGGGAAAGTTGGTGAGGTGAGAGCAATTAGGTAAATTCATACTTTTAGGTGAGGGTAAAAATGTAATTTTATGTGTATTATTGTCTCCGACAATAGACAACTACTAGGGAAAACTTGTATTAAATCTAAACCTGAGAGGGTGTTAATGTAATTTACCCTTCTCTCTTTTTGTTTTTTTTTAAAGTTTTGTCCCCAAAATGATAGAAAGCATTACTGAGAAACACTACCGAAGATCTAGACTTGAGCCAAGCCCGCCAAGAGATGGTACAATCAAATGCAAAAATTGCTTGAGAACAATAATTACACTCAAAAAAATATTTTAAGTAATTTTTTAAATTTTTTTTAAATGTACTTAATCTAGATATATCTAAAAATAAAAATATTTATAAAAAATCAATAAATATACAAGAATATAAAAATGTACTAAATTTTTATGTTTTTGGTATTTAATGAATTTTTAAAAGATTTTTTCCCCTAATATTATAATTTTTAATTATATTTATATTAAGTGTATCTAAAAAGTAAAAAATTGCTTTAAAAAAAATCACTAAAAACCAAAAAATAAAAAATGAAAAATAAAAAATTTAATTTTTCGATAATTGCTTTTTTGTACTTTTTTAAATTTTAAAAAGGTTCATTCTATGGACATCGTAGAAATTTTCATAAATTAGTAGGCTAATAATATAATTTTGAAAAACTGGCTAGTCTTTCTGCTTTTTCTCTCTCATATTGCCAGTTGTTTTTGTTTTTTTCGTCATCTTATATCTCCAAGTTATTACAATATAGGGTTAATTACATTTTTTATTTTTATAAATTAATTTAAATTTCATTTTAATTCTTATAATTTTATATTTGGTCAAAATTCCCTCATAATAAAACTTTAGCGAATTAAGGATAAATACAAAGTTTTCCTTAAAAAGTACTGCACATACCATTATTACCAAAATATCCTTAGTGAGTAATTTAATATTTTAAATTTTAAAATAATTTAACTTTTGATCCAAATATCGATTTTTAATAAAATTAATAATTTTAGAATCCTCTTATCAACGTCTATCAAAAAAGATTCATGTTGATTATGAAATTCATAAAAAAAAAAAAAAAAACTTATCGTCAAAATTGACGTAGATAATAGATGTTACTTTGTTTCACAGTAACACGTTACTAATTACCAAAGTAACACTTTACTGTCTTCTTAAATAGAGTATCAGTAATAAAAAAAATATAGTATGAAAGGAAGCTCTACAAATTCTTTCACTGCAAGATCACAAACAAATCAACAATAATTCAACATACCTAAAGAAAACCTTACAAATAACAATCAACAAACTCAACAAATTCCTTCCAATCTCACCAATTTTTCGATCAATAGGCCCAATCTTTCAACCAAACTCTCCTTAATCACATAGGTTTCTACACCCACCACTACTTTGATCAAAACCCAACCAAGACCCAAATTCAGGCATACTTTCACTGCAACGATCGGCATAAAAGCTTCTTCCTCTCATAACTCTTCTTCTTCTTCTTTTTCGTTTTGGTTTTTGAACTTTGGAATTGGATTTTGATTTCTTATGTTCTTGATTTCTATGAGATGAATAATGGGTGTTAGTGTGTAAAGGCTTGTGAAAGCAGACTGGATATATACATAGGTGCAAGATTATCCAGAAAAAAGAGAAAAAATATTAGTACATCCTTCATGGAGAAACTTTGTTGCTCAAGAGGTTTAAGAAGTAAAATATTTTGAACTATCCTTTACACACTAACATGATAGATCTTAGAGGTTTTGACTAAATTTTCCTAATTTAATTTCTATACTATAAATCTAATGTCAATTTAGTCATTATCAACGATATGGTTTGTGGCAGATGAACCAGGTAAGATTGGGGTGAAAGGAAGTCCCTCATCTACGGTACCTTCTGCAACAGGCGTCGGCAGCTAACCGATCATATGCCGGGGTAACAAAGGTAGTTGCACCGCTTACAACCGTTGTCGTCAATCTCCGGGTGCTGGGTCACCACCAT
The DNA here is from genome assembly GCF_055761805.1 of Camellia sinensis. Classification (NCBI taxonomy): domain Eukaryota; kingdom Viridiplantae; phylum Streptophyta; class Magnoliopsida; order Ericales; family Theaceae; genus Camellia; species Camellia sinensis. Next base: position 176,869,096 of record NC_138967.1, read on the forward strand.
AGAGGCATTGAATGGCGGGCAAATTGCAACGCTAATTTCTGTATTTTTTTTTTTTTTTTTGTTATTTTAGTTCATATCATTTTAATTAGTGATCTTGACTCTAAATTTTAATTTTTGTATTAATTTGGTTCAATAATAGCTCGTATTATGGTTTGTTAAAAAAACTAGTCGCTGAATTAGTTAAGATTAATTCATTGAATTGAATAAATTTATAATTTTTTTTCTATAAAAGCATGACGCACTGCTAATGTGCACATTTTTTTATTATAAAAAAAACACTAATAATTATAATTAATTAGACTAAAATTTACGCAAAATTATTGTTTGAGAACTTGACTATTTTAGTTGACTTTTTGACTCTATTTGCCTAATTGAAAAAATTGTATTTTAGGATGATTGTTGGCCTTTTTTGTAATTGATTCGATAGTCGTGAGAGAAAAAATAAAATAATTATGATTTAAATGTGATATTTTGTCTTATTAATTATTTTAATCTATTTGTCTTTTATTACAATTTTAGCCCAACCCAATAGCTAGACTACAAGATGCTTTCTTTTCCCTTTTTTTTTTTTATTATTATTTTAAATCTAAGTGTCATGCGAGGATGCAAAAATATACTAATTAACGAGATTAACTTGTTTGGTTAAAATTCTTGCACCTCATTAGGAGTCAGTGGTTCTAGTATTTTTACTTATGTATATGTCTTATTCTTCGTGTGTCTATTTACTAGGGACTTTCTCTCTCATTTTGGAGTTTTTATGTATTGATTATAGTATTTGATTTTTATGATTATGGTTGTAAGTCAAAGTTTAACCAAACACTCTAATACAAAATTTTAAAAAAAAATTAAAAAATTATAAACAATTCATTAAGTTGGGTTACACCAAATATTTCATCATTAATGTTAGCCTAATAATTTTGAAATATTGACTTGGTCTTGTCACCTTGACATACCTCTAGAATGAATTTGGACAACACATTGACCTTTTTGGATAAAAAAATTTAAGAGTATGTAGCATTGCATATTTCAACCATAACACGAAAAATTAGAATTGTGGGCACATAATCGGTTATTTGAATTCTCTATCAATGACAAATCATGAAATGGAAATTGGCAACTTCCCCCAAACTTCCCAATCCTAACTGAAATTAAGTCCATACTAAAAATTGCAAGCGAGAAGTCCACACTGCTATACAAATCCAATTTATGGGAAACAATTCTTGAATAATTCAAGTACAATTGTGAAACAAGTGTAGAAACAATATGAAGAATCCAATATCTAGAGCAAAGTTCATGGATTAGCACATCACACAAAGAATAGGAAAGTCACCTCTTGAGTTGGGGCGATTAACAATGTAACGATACCACATTTCTAGGAATTGGAGCACAAGACGACATTTTGCTCATCCACTCCCATTGATTTTAACAGTGTTTTTACAAATCTTTGCATCCTTGGCATGTTTTCATCACCATCTGCCATTTGTGTTATTGCCCCTTTCACCTGTATAAAGGCAGGGTTCCACAATTTTCTAAGCAACTTAATTCAAGCAACAACAAATACCTCACTACTTTCCATAAATAAAGCATTTTCTTTCTTTTAACCAAGTTCAACGCCAGGCCTATATGTTACGTAGAGGAGTACTAGAATCTAGTGTGTGACTATTTGCATTTAAATAGCAAACAACTATTGAACATTATCGAGTTCTCATCAGATCTACTACTACCTGGCCTTTTGAGTTGGGTTTTATTTTGGAAATTAAAAATTATAGATAATATTCACTCAAAAAATTATATTTTGTCCTTTTCTTTTTGTTTTTTTTGGCCCCCTATTATTAGTTTTCACACAAACCAAATGGAAGCTAGAGTTTTCTTCTCCGACTTGTTTAGTTATGTTCAAAACAATTGTTTAACCCTCTCTATTTGGTGGAAGAGAGAGAACGAAGTTGTAATTCCATATTCATTTTTATAAGAGTCTTTCCATAAAGCAAAAAGGGCACCATTCTTCTTCTTGGCTTAAAAAACATAACTTGAGAACTCTGGTTGATGTTCAAATTCACATAGTTATGGATTTTGCCTCCCATTCAAAAGTTTTAATTATCCATTAACCAACCATATAATCTTCACATAATCTCATTTTAAAATTTCCAACATTTAATAGTCTCCATCCAGTCCCATTTGAAAATCATATGTATGATAATATTATATGGTATCATTTTAAAATCTATATGTTAGAAATTGGACACCCATGTGGCATGACCCATAACCTTTTTGAACCTTATCCATAGCATGACCCATGACCCTTTTAAACCTTATCCATGTAAGTTTGAATTTGAATTTGAATTCAAAACCTATTTGGATAACCCACTCTTCATATCTATATCTATCATATCAACTGATATGGATAGATTGATATATATGGTTATATATCTGATTATATATTTTAATAATATATTTAATATTAGATACGTTATGTGGTTTTGACCCATAACATTTTTTATATGCTCTCTCTCTGACTCTCTCTAATTAGAGAACGATCCAGCCTTTGCACTGTGACTTATGTGGATGATGCTCATATTGTGGTATCACTCCACTAATAGGAGTTCGTTGTTCGCATTTTTGAAGCACGTGATTTACCCATAAAATTCTTCTCTTCGGGTTCTGTCACCTAAGGTATGGTCTAAAATTTTTACCCGTTGCGTTATACTTGTTTTACAATGATATCAGAGCTTTAATAGATATTTTCGTGCTTATTTTTATGCATTAAAATATGTATATAATTTAAACAAATATATATATATGATATACGCATGAAGATTAATAATTTTTCGAACTCTCTCTGATCGACCTGAAATTTATATATGTTGTAGTATATGTAATGTAGAACACATCTGCAAAGTTTCATGAAAATCCAACGGTTAGATTTCAAGAAAAATGGAGACCCATTTTATATTTATGAAACTTTACATGCATGATGGTTTTACATGCTTTAATTTTAGTCTGCAAATCTTACATATTTAGAATCCTTGTTTCAAGACCTTCGAAACCATATATTATTTGTTAGATTTGGATTTACGGTTGATGAGATACATCAAACCTTAATTTGGGTTCGTTTTGATTTTTTGATGGCTTGAAGAGGAAGATGAAGTGCAGGATTTCTGCACTTCCACTCTCATTAGAGAGAGAGTGTAATACTACCTCATAATTTATGTTCATTAAATGTTATTTTTGTGACCACAAATGTTTTTATTTTGGAAAATAGAGTCCTGCAGTACCAAAATTGGACTAGAAAACACCATAGAAGGCGGCGCGTGAGCCGCATGCGCCAAATGATGCCGTCAACGACGGCCACATTCTTCCATGCGCTGTATGCGTCGTCCACGCGCGCGACTTGCGCCCTTCCATGCACACGTTAACCGCGCCGCTTCAAGCCGCGCCACGTGCGCTGCCACGTGCGAGCCGCACGCTAAGCCGCGCCGTTTTCCGCACCGACTTGGCTGGTTTGATGGCTGGGTGTAAAGGTCTATTTGTTTTTTTTTAATTCTGAATTGCGTTAAATGGTCATAAGTAATTCGTTATAGCTTTTTTTTAAGCGTGGTTGGTACTGTTAGACTCAGAATTAAATTTTCTATCTTCTGTAAAATTTTCAAAATTTTATTGAAATAAAAAAATATTTTTCCTGAAATAATAATACATTATTTCTGCTTTAAAATGCTTCTGATGTTGCATGATTAAGTTTCTGGAACTGAAATTTTTACTGTAGACCACTGTAATGGTTTACTATTTACTGGTATGGTTGTTGCATTTTTCCAGATTCTGGAATATTTATTTATGATTTCATGTGTGTTTATTAATTATTTAAAATTTCAAAAAATACCAGAAAATTTCAGAAAATTTCAGAAGTGATATACTTTCTGTTATGGCATAATCTGAATATTAAATACAACATATTGTTGTTTTTTACCTAGAGTTTCTAATATGTTGTGATCCGAATAGCATGATTAATTTTTTATTTATTTAAATTCCATTATTAATTGTAGCATAGCATGAGTTGATTGTGAATCTACATTGTGATGCTATTGTATGGAATTAGAATATTTTATCATGCTTTTAAACATGCCATAGTCAGTGGGAGGTTGTTCGGTTTAGAGAAATCTTTGTAAATTTACTCCCGAAAACTAATAATTTGCGTATAAATTAAATTAAATTTTGGATAATTGTCACCTGTGGCACAAGAAATGATTACGAGCATAGTGGATTTTCGATCTTGTGACTTGTGTAATATTGCCACTATTTAATTTAGATTTTTGCAGCAAAATTATATTATGCTAATCAAATTAATCCCATTGCGAATTTCTCTCTAAATTGACTTAGCTTATGAAAGTTAATTTGGTTGACCTAGACTTAGTAGAGATGTTCAAATGTGAATAATGTAATCCTATTCTTTAGATGAGCAAAAGTCTTGGAGACTTTAGGTCAGACTTTAATTGAGCCAAAGTAAGGAAACATGACTCAAAGTCGTCGTGGTTTTGTTGCCTTGTTTGGCACAATAAAAACTAATGTGTGAACTATCATTAGCGGCACGCTACATAGTTTTGATTGGCCAATTTTGGAGTTGTGAAATTAGTAAGCCCTCAATAGATCTGTATATGATATTGACCATTGAACTACACGGATTGACTTTGTATTTTGACTTGTAATGATGTTGCATCATTGGATGAAGTAACATTCAAGAGGTATGTCATCCAAGAAATGCGAGTTTAAATGAGTTAGTCATTAAGTGTAAGACGAGTAGCCAGTATGAGCAGTGTTTTGCTCTCTACCCAACTATTCGGAGTGGATGAAGCAAAATTTCACGCACTATAATAATGTGCATTGAAGTATCACTTGAAGTTAAAAGATTAGCGCTTAGTAGCAGCAAAATCTATTAACACTAAGTGAAAAGATTAGCACCAAGTGGCTGCAAAATTTATTTGCATTGCCAACTTGTCTAAGTCTGGACACTTACTGTTTCCACACTTGAGTGTGAGACATGAGGAGGTGCTTCTTTGTATGAATCCTTTACTAGGCTATTTTTTTTTTTTTTTTTAATAACGTTTATCACTAAGCGCAAACATTGCAGCATAGTAATGAAAAGGTCAAGGCTGACAAGGTTGTTATGACTCTAAGAATTTGACGCATCGCTTGTGAAAGCATTGTGTTGAATAAGACTCTTTAGCCTAATTCGCGCTTAAGTTACTTCAGGAGCTGTCATAGATTGATAGCTTATTCTCTCCTTCTTGTGGATAGTAGAATTAATTGCAAGTAACTATGATGTGAGAAACAGAGATGGCAAGAGGAGTATCATCATCTTTCAACTAGATGTAATAAAGTGAATAGAGAATAAAATTAACTTGAAAGTGCAAGGATCGGCGCTTACTAGTTGAATTTGCAACTTAGGGGCACTTGATATCTCCATGACATCCTTTTATGATCTAGTGAACATGAATTAGTCATGAGTCATTACCTAGTTGGGCCTAAACCTTTAGACTTGTCTTTGAGAACTCACACATTAGGATGATTGGAATTAGTTTATGACATTGGTCATGAACCGGTGGCTTATTATACTTAATCACATTAATGAGAAGATGACATGGATGGTTTGAGTAGGCCCTCTCGAGCTCATTCGCTTGTGACATCCTGCTCTCATATGAATGTGTAACTTTGTTTGCAATGGTTACGCACAAGTAAATAGGAAAGCCGCAGAAGGGCATTTGTATTGGCTCATTTTTAGTCCCCTATGATATTTGTGACTGGATATGTATAAGGGTATGATAGCTAAGCCTCAATCTCGACACATTTATAGATTACGATACGCATCTAAGTCAAGACTATTTGATCTCCCATAAATCAAAAGTTTTGAGATAATTTTTGACATTGCACATATGAGATTGAGATCAATCAGATAACAACTTTCGTGCTTTTAGTTTTGACCAAGGTAGTGAGTATCTATTTGAGTTATTTTTTAGAAAGCTCTATGAAGAGAAATGGATGCTTGAAAAATTGATTATTCCTAGTACTCAATAACACAATGGTGTAATAGAGATAAGGAATTAAGTATTGTTAATGTTAGGTGGATGATGGCGCAAAATGTTTCCCAATTGGGAATTGCACTTTAATTTGTTGGCTATATCCCTAACTAAGTGCCCTTCATATCAGATTTTACACTCCAATTAAGTAATGGGTTAGCAGAGAGCCATTTGTGGGCGAACTGTAACCATCAAGCAGCTTATCATTATTTTACTTCTCATAAGGTTGCGAAGTTAAGACCTAGGGTTCTATGGCGCATTATTGTATACTGTCTTGTAAACACTTGGGGTTATGTGATGCATTATTGTGTGCTGTCATGTAAACCCTCCGGGTCATGTGCATATAGGTAAATAGCTTTGTGGGAGTGTAACTAAGTCACATAAAGTTTCTTAGTAAAGGTGACATGAATAGAGTTTTGGAACTCTATAAGATAGAGAATTTTAAGCATAGCGCTCTATGTAGCCTAGTTGAGAATGGAAAGAATTTTCCAATATCCTAGGGACAGTGGGAGCGATGTGCCTACTAATGAATTACTCCATTAGAGAAGAATACTCTACATTCTTAGTTGTGTGGTAGCGAATGTGAAAATTTTCCACGTCATCACTAGGTGATTGAGAGGGAAACATTCATGATTGTTCCGCAAGATGATAAAGAGCCTAAGATAATGCCAAAAGCTCTAGTCCCCTGTTTTTAGAAAGTGGATCAATGTTGTGCAGTTTAAGACAAAGTCATAAAGGATTAACCATTTCTATAATTTGGTTGACTTTCCATATGACGCGAAAATGTTCTAAAGTTATGTGTAATTTGGATAGCCATTGTTGAGGCATAAGGCTCGCTAGATACCAAAAAGTCACACCATTGAGGAAGGTGTAGACCATGAGAAGAATTCTTCCTCGGGAGTGAAGTTATTTCGACTTAGGCTATGATTGACATAAGTTCGAAACATTGATTTATGGACGTTGTAACCTAATTTCTCATTGGAGAATTGGATAAGTAGATCCATAGGAATTTACTTTCTGCTTTTATGGTGAAAAGTTAGGAGCGCAAAAAGGTTACTAGTTCCAATAAATCTTTTACAGCCTAAAACAGTTATCCAAATAGTGGTTCTTAGATTTCGTCAAGCCATGATAGGCCAACGATGATCGATGAAGACCACTGAGGCATGATCAATGGTCCAAAAAGAAGTTTTTCCTTACTTGGTCATTATGAGCTAGGAATTTATAAGGTTGTCGTCACCTAGGGTGGACAGTCCTCTGTTTTAGATATGATGGACATGGGTGATGTAATTTATATGCTTGGATGTACGATCCTTAGGGATTGTTTTGGGAGAATTTCGGGTTTGTCTTTGATGAATTACATAAGGAATATCCTAGAATGATTTTAGATGCAAAATCGCAAACCCATTGACTTACCTATCGGTAAAAGCCAGAGCGTTAGCATTGAGTGAATCCTCGGATTGTCTTTGGGAGAAATAGATGACCTATATTCCTTGGTATTTTTTTTGTTGTGGGAGTCTAAAGTACGCTATGTGGGCGTATTCGGCATAATAAGTGTTATCTTTGGTAAATGGTCAACTGAGTAGTTTAGACATTGACCTTGCTCATTAGACTGTGGATAGAATGCTATACTAGTAGTATATAAATTTTCCCCTTGTAAGATTCAATGCGCTTGTTGGGCACATCATGAATGAATGCAGATTGGTTACCAAAATATCTTTAGAGAGGTAATTGCGCAAGAGGTAGTGATCTTGAACCATTTCATGTGAGGAGAAAATGGTGGATTCCATTGTATATGCTTATCGCAAGAGGTGCTAATAAGTCTTATGCTTGGAATCTAGAATTATGCAGACTGTGGTCGTGTTTTTTTTTTTTTTTTACGTCGATCACTTATTTGTTGTGAGATAATGGGATGTTGACACTATTATGGTTTGTGTCATAATGATTAGCAGATGATGATGTCAGCAGGCAAGATTGGCTCACTCACACGAGCAATCACCCTTGGCGTTTGGGAGCGAGCAAGGATGAGACTAGTGGTTTATTTTTATTTGGAGCCAAGAGAGGCTTAAATTATCCACTATGTAAGTCGCCTTGGTTACAACCAAGATGAGGTCGTGTTAAGGACCAAACATGGATGTTAGTACCCACTTTCCATGTTGTACCTGTTATGATTAGCCAGATGCGAGATCTCATTTGGCGCTTGGAGGGCGAGCAAATAGAGAATTCGGGTTAGACACTAAAAAGCGACTAGACTAAGATATGTACGGTGTATCGAGTATGACGTCACTCTTTTTGGAAGAGTTACTCCACCGTAACATGTATTCATACTATATGTGCTTAGCAACCGAGTAATGAGGTGAGAGAATGGATCAATGTTTCCTTACCATGTGAGTCTTATGTGTCATTATTGATATGACTTTCATTTACGTACCCTTTTGTGACTTTTGACTATGTCATAAGGTAAGAGGTTGATGTTCTGCTACTTTGGTATGTTGCCTGAGGTCATGTATGATTCGGCCTTAAGGGACATCACTAGGAAAGCGGTTAATCCTAAACTAAACGGCATGAGGGCAAAGGGAAGATCATCTAGTATTACACCACTGTTGTATATTCACTGCCGACAACTCACATCGCTCTGTATGAGAGGCGGATTGAGTGTGAATATATTACAAGAATTAAGAGGGTCAAACATGCTCTTTTAAGGGATTAGAGATGTTTTTTTTGGACCAGTGTAATTAGATGGGTCTGGGGTATATGAGACACTATTTCTATTCTTTTTGGGTTGATGTCTCTATGCTGGCTCATTTTGAGTTTCTAGTCTAAAGCTCCCACATGCAGGTGTTCTCAGCGGTCACACGGTGCATTGGCTAGTATGAGATTGCTCATTTTTTTTAGGGAGATTAAGATAGAGATGTGGCTGTGTCATGCCAACTCATGTGCGAGCGGGAGATGTTAGAAATTAGGCGCCCATGTGGCATAACCCATGACTCTTTTGAACCTTATCCATGTAAGTTTAAATTTGAATTCAAAACCTATTTGGATAACCCACTCTTGATATCTATATCTATCATATCAACTGAAATGGATAGATTAATATATGTAGTTATATATCTAATTATATATTTGAATAATATATTTGATATCAAATACGTTATGTGGTTTTTACCCATAACATTTTTTATATACTCTCTCTCTAACTCTCTCCCATTAGAGAACGATCCAGCCTTTGCACTGTGATTTGTGTGGGTGATACTCATATTATGGTATTCGTTGTTCGCATTTTTGAAGCACATGATTTATCCACAAGATTCTTCGCTTCAGGTTCTATCACCTAAGATATGATCTAAAATTTTTACCCGCTGCGTTATACTTGTTTTACACTATATAACCAAACAAACGTGTTTTTCAATTAGGGATGGGACATCTGTCTATGTGTCAAAATGTGGATCATCAGATTGATTTAATCTAAAGGCTGAAAATATTTTACTCTCATTTGTCCTATTTTGACATTTCAATGGTTTAGATCAAATTTACTAAGTTTAACAAATGGTATAGATTTAGCTTTGGTTCCCACCCTCACAAACGTCTTCCTCTTTCTCTCACAAACGTCTTCTTCCTCTTTTTCTCTGATTTTGATTTCAAAATTTGAAACTCCATTCTCTCTCACACCTCTACCTCTTCCTACCACACATCTTCTTCTTTCCACCAAGCTTTCTCTCTCTAGAAGTTTAAGTAATCTGTGGTGGTGGTTTCCTCCAACAGAATACAACCTCATTGGTAAAAGGCTAAATCCTCACCTTTTTATTACTCCCCTTTTTGTTATTGTTCCATTGGGTTTGTTATTGTTCAATCTTTGTCTCCTCACTCTCTAATATAGACATCTCTTTGTTGTTGTTTTTTTTTTTTTTTTTTTTTTTTTTGAAGAGGGCGTGTGAATCTAGGGTTTTATTTGGGTTTTGGATGTTGGATTTTGGATTTTGATATGATAATCAATCTTTGTCTCTTCTTTCTCTCTCCCTCTCTCGTTTTCCCCCTATTTTATTTAGGTTTGTTTTTCTTTTTTCTTTTTTCTTTTTTGTTGGACAGAATTACTAGCAAGAAATTATTTTTTTTTATTATATTTTGTTTCTACAAAAATATTTTTGTCCTGTTTGGCTACTGAGAAAGTGGCGAAAAAATTAAAGAAAGTTGAATTTTGGTTACTAGCATTCTTGGGTTTCGCTTAAAGGTCTATTATGATTGTATTTTGTCAAAATTAATATTTTTTTTATTGGGTTTTGTACTCAATAACAATGGTTTCCTTTGGCTAATCATTGGTTTCTATGTTTAGTTGCTGAGAAAGTGGTTGATGTTCTTAATTGTTCAAGCACCATTAATCAACCTTTGTTCAGGCTATTGAAGATTGGCTCAGATTTCTTTGTCAATGATGGCTGTTGATTGAAAAAAAAATGAAGAAGCTAGACATTCAGCTAAGCTACTCATGGTAGGGTGGCTAATCTTGTTAGTGGTTGCCTGTTGGTGGTTGCCTTTAATGTTGTCGGCAGCTTGGCTCTCCCATTGATCTATAAATTGGTAGCGAATGAGAGCAGTTTTGTGTGGTCAAATTAGAGAGTGTGAGGATTACAAAGTGTAAGCAACAAGAGAGAATGAGCAAGAGTTGCGAGAGTAGTGTCTCCTCCTCCATTGTTGTAATTTTGTATTTCTCTCCATATAGTGAAATCCGCTGCCCGTGGATGCAGGCAATTTGCCAAACCACGTAAATCTTTGTGTGTTCTTGCTTGTATGCTTGTGTGTGATTGTTTTCTGCCTCCTAGGCACAACAAATTGGTATCAAAGCATTGTTGTGCGAAAAATAGAGCAATTTTCTGTAAACTAAAATTTTCTTAGTTATCGAAATTGAGTTTTCAGCCTACCAGGACGACTGTCTCAATGAGAGGTGTTCAGACCCAGAAAGACCAACCCACGAGGACACTTCACGCTTCCTTACACGCTTGCCGAAGTTTTGTCGGAGACTTGCCCGAAAGTTCAGTCTGGCGAAGAAGTAGAGGCTGAAGAAGTCAACCAGTCCTAAAGGCTATAAGTACTCACGTGTGCACCAATATAACACAAGTTCACACTTTGCACAGTGGTTAGAGCTTTGGTTTGACGCTTTGAGGTCAAGGGTTCAAAACCCTCCACAAACAAATTTTCAAATTATTTTGGAAGCTGCCACATAACTGCCACATACGGCCACGTCATCGACAGCTCAGCTGCCATATCTGCGCCAAGTACTTCCACGTGTGAATCCATGCCAACAATAGCCCAACCGTCACGTCATCGATACATTTGCCACGTCATCTGCCCAGTCAGTCAAAATTTTTGAAATTGTAGGGAGACCCCTGAAAGTTTGGAAAATTACATTTCAGTCCCTGATCTTGTTGAAATTATAATTTAGCCCCTGAAACTTCATTAAATTACAATAAGGCCCCAAGAGTTTTGGGAAATTGTAATTTGGCCCTTGGATTTGGAGAAATTTCATTGAGGTCGCTGAAGAGGTGAAGAAAGTGCTTTCCTAGCTAAATCAACCGTTCTGGACACCACTGCGGATTCTGTTTTTTGATATTCAGACCCAAATTTTTTAGTGAAGTTTTCGGGAGCTTAAAATTTTCCGTGTTCCGGGTATTTCAAGCCTCCGTTATTATTTGTGGTGGAGATTATTGAGCAGTCTCAATGGCAGAATCTATAGAGATGAGATCAACTGAGTCCACAAGTAACCTAGTGACTACAAGCAACTCTAGGCATTGGACCCTGGTGTCCCATGCGAAGTTTGAAGCAACAGAGTTTAATGGAACAACAACTTCGGTATATGGAGATGCGAAGTTAAAGACATGCTTGTCCAGATGAACCTGCACTTTACTCTGGGAGACAAATGACTTGGATGAGATAGAATGGGAGAAAGTGAATCTCTTAGCCTGCAGTTTCATCTGACTTTGCCTTGCAAAAGAGGAGCAGTACGCCTTCACAGAATATGATACTGCGAAGAAGCTTCGGAAGGCGCTGGAAGACAAGTTCATGACAAAGAGCATTGAGAACCGACTCTACTTGAAGAAGAGGTTGTTTCGTTTCGACTATAAGAAAGGTATTTTGATGAACGAACACCTGAACAATTTCAACAAAATTCTTGCTGATTTGAAAAATCTGGATGTTCAAATCGATGATGAAGATAAAGCACTGTTACTGTTGAATTCCTTGCCTGACACATATGATCATCTCACCACCACTTTACTACATGGTACAAAAAAGATCAAGTATGTTGATGTTTCAAACGCCTTGGTAAATAATGAGTTCAGAAGGAAAGATAGGTCTACAAGCAAGGACTCAGCATCAGAGGCATTGACAGTCAAAGGTAGGACGAATAACAGAAAATATACAGGGCAAGGAAAGTCTCGCTCAAAAACCAGAAAGAGATCATCAGATAAAAGACGTCTTGTAAAAGACGAGTATGCTGCTTGTCGCCAGAAAGGGCATTGGGCAAAGATTGTCCCAATAAAGATAAGAAAGAGGAAACGGTGAACATTGCACAAGATAGAGTTAATGGTGAAGGATCAGCCTTCACAGTTTCATCACTTGGCTAGTTTGATGAATAGATTCTAGATTTCGGATGTTCCTACCACATGTGTCCTAACAAGCAGTGGTTCTCAAGCTTACGAGAGTTCGATGGAGGAGTTGTGTAGATGGGCAACGACCAAGCTTGCCAGACAAAGGGGATTGGAACAATTCGACTGAAGATGCATGATGGAACAATCAAAATTCTCAAAGATGTTCGGTATATACCGGATTTAACAAAAAATCTCATCTCAGTAGGAGTTTTAAACTCCAAAGGTTACAAAGTAACTGTGGAAAGTAGAGTCCTCAAAGTTTTACGAGGAGCATTTGTTGCATTGAAGGGTATTCGAAAGCGAAATTTATATTTCCTAGACGGCTCTATAGTCACAGGGAGAATGGTTGCCTCCACCAGCTTAGAGGATGATGCGTCAGACACTTCTAGACTTTGGCACATGCGTTTAGGGCATTATGGAGAAAAGGATTTACAAGGGTTGGTAAAGCAAGGCCTGTTGAAAGGTGTCAAGACAGTGAAGCTTGAGTTCTGCGAGCATTGTGTACTGGGCAAGAAAACAAGATTCAAGTTTGGTACTGGTATTCATCGTACCAAAGAGATTCTAGATTACGTTCACACAGATGTTTGTGGACCTTCCAAAAATGCTTCTTTGGGAGGTAAACACTACTTTATGTCGTTCATTAATGATTTCTCAAGGAGAGCATGGGTCTACACGATGAAGCACAAAGATGAAGTATTAGACATCTTCCTTACATAGAAAAAAATGATTGAGACCTAGATAGGTAGGGAGATCAAGAAGCTCAGATCTGACAATGGCTGCGAATACACATCAGATCCCTTCTTTGAGGTTTGCCGGAATGAAAGGATAGTAAGACATTTCACAGTTAATGGAACACCACAACAAAATGGAGTTGCAGAACTAGACGGCAAGACTCCCATGGAGGTATGGTCAGGAGCGCCAGCTACTAATTATGATCAGCTACGTATCTTCGGATGTCCAGCTTATTTTCATTTTACAGAATCTAAACTGGATCCTAGAGCTAAGAAAGCTATCTTCTTGGGCTTCGGTGACGATGCCAAGGGATATAGACTTTGGTACCGTGAATCAAAGAAAGTTGTCACTAGAAGAGACGTTATCTTTGATGAGTCTACAATGTTGAAGCAGCCAAATCCTCAAGAGAATGGGGAAGCATTGAAAAAGTCAGTGCATGTGGAGTTTGAGACTCCAGCAAAGATTATTCAGACACAATCTTGAAGAAGTTTCAATTGATAGCTCTGAAAAAGATCCTGAAAAGAGTTCAGATGAGAATAAAGATCCAGAGGACCCATAATAGTCAGAACCTATTGCAATCAGAAAAGGAAAAAGGGTTACTAAGCAACCAAGTTGGATGATCGATATGGTGGCCTATGCACTTCCAATCATTGAAGATAATATTTCTTGCACTTTCAAAGAAGCTGTCCAGAATGCAGAAATTGTCAAATGGAAAGAGGCTATGGATGAAGAGATCGGGTCACTCCATAAGAACCAGACTTAGGAATTGGTGCAACTTCTAAAGGACAAGAAAGCAATTGGGTGTAAGTGGGTTTACATCAAGAAAGAAGGCATCCCAGGTAAAGACAACATTAGATTCAAAGCTAGATTGGTAGCTAAAGGCTATTCCCAGAAGGAAGGAATAGACTACAATGAAGTATTTTCACCTGTTGTGAAGCACACGTCTATTTGTATCTTGCTAGCTTTGATTGCATTGTCACGACCCGTTCCCCGTACCCAATGGTTAAGCATCGTGATGGCCAGTAACTGAGGTTACCTCCGGCCAAATCTTTAACAAATAAATAAACGCGAGCGGAAAAATATTTAAATAAGGGTACTAAAATAATCATTGGACCTTCTATTTTTATTACAAAATTATATTGACCAAAAGACCGATATTTACATATAAAAAATATCATAAAAGTTCTATGTGCGTCTATTCTGCAGCCCCGCGCCTAAGACTTTCCAAAAGCTATTTCTGAATTGCATGTTTCCTAAAAATTGGTAAACAGCTATAAGCACATGGCAGAGTGAGAAATATTATACTAAGAGTATAAGGGCGTAAAATTCACCATAGATAATTATTGACTAAAAAGAGTTTGATATTAAAATTCATCATATATAATACAGAGATCATTTAACATATAATACGGAAATCATTTGACATATACTACATAAATTACGTAAACAACTATAACCACGGTACATAATGGAACAGAACAGGGGTCATTAAGTGACAATCACTACAGGGGTCAATGGATCCATAACAAACAGGGGACCACAAAGTGGTCAATCAGGGGCCAATGGTTATTTAAGTCCCCCAAGGCGTGGGACTCCCGTGGTGGTACTTACAAAACATAATTGTATATAAGGTCATAGCCAAATATTCTTTAAAAGTAAAACAAACATATCCATGGGTTTTACTTTAAGCAATTAAGGTTCAGAAAAAAATCCACGCAACTGAAATAATAATATAGTTTATAATAATTTATAAAACATAACTTGTGTAAAATAGATTTTGGTAGGTCAAAACATACGTAAAATACATTTTGGTAACTCAAGGTATAATATAACTCACCTTAACTTTAATACCTCACTCTTTCTTTCCACCACCAAAGACCCTTTCAGCTTCCATTATTCTCTTTTCTCTCTTTTCTCTACTTTCTCTCTTACTTTTCCTTTCTTTCTTTCTCCCTTACGGAGTCAACTTCTCCCTATTTATACAAATTCAATTCGTGAGCCCCAAGCCAACTACCACGTGTCACTTTCTTATTAATCTCCATTAATTCGAACTTATCTAAATTAATTAAAGCTTATCTAAACTTAATTATTTATTTATATTTTGACCCCTAAATTTTTAATAATTATATTATTTTACAAAATTACACACAATAACATATAATAAATTATATATTTTCCTTAACTGCGATTAAATAATATTAGTATAAATTCTACAGAATAATTAAAAATCTGGGTTGTTACATGCATAGTTTTATCTCGAGCTCACCCAACTCGATGTCAAAACTACCTTCTTACATGGAGATCTTGAAGAGGAGATACACATGTCCCAACCAGATGGTTTCAAAGTTGTTGGAAAAGAGAATTGGGCTTGTAAGCTGAAAAAATCGTTGTACAAGTTGAAACAATCCCTGAGATAGTGGTACAAGCGATTTGATCGGTTCATGATGGAAAAGAAATACACAAGAAATCAGTATGATCATCGTGTATATTTCCGTAGGCTTTCTGATGGTTCCTTCATTTATTTGCTCTTATATATAGATGATATGTTTATTGCATCTAAGAGCAAAGTGAAGATTGATAAACTCAAGGCACAGTTGGCATGAGAGTTTGAAATGAAGGATCTTGGTGAAGCAAAAAAAATTCTTGGCATGGAGATCAAAAGAGATAGGAAGAAGGGCATGGGTTGTCTAACCCAGTATTTGAAAAAGGTGTTAGATAGATTTAGCATAAATGGAAAAACAAAAGCAGTAAGTACACCATTGGCCCCTCATTTTAAGCTTAGTGCTTTAATGTCTCCACGCACAGAAGAAGAACGAAAGCATATGGCACAGGTTCCATATGCAAATGTAGTTGGTGCATTAATGTATGCTATGGTTTGTACAAGGCGTAACATCTCACATGTTGTGAGTATGGTAAGCAGATATATGCATGATCCAGGAAAAGGTCATTGGCAGGCAGTGAAGTGGATCTTGAGGTACTTACATGGCACAGTTAATATGGGTTTGAAATTCGAGAGAGATCATAAACTTGAACAGAATCTGGTTGGATATGCGGACTCAGATTATGTTGGTGACTTGGACAAACGCCGGTCAACAATAGGGTATTTATTTACGCTTGCTAAAGGGCCGGTGAGTTGTAGGTCAACGTTTCAGTCAACGGTGGCTTTGTTTACTATAGAGACAGAGTATATGGCAGTGACAGAAGCCTTTAAGGAAGCTATTTGGCTACGTGGGTTAATTGAGGACTTAGGTATTGTTCAGAAGCACGTTGAGGTTTACTGTGACAGTCACAGTGCGATTTGTTTAGCAAAGAACCAGGTTCATCATTCCCGCACCAAGCACATTGATGTCCGTTTCCATTTCGTCCAAGAAATTGTGAATGAATGGGATATTCTGCCTCAAAAGATTAGCACTGCAGATAATCCGGCCGATATTCTCACAAAAGTGGTTTCTGGGATCAAGTTCCAACACTGTTTGGACTTGGTCAACATCTCTCGAAACTGAGCACCTTCGGGTGCATAACAGTGTTGATCGATCACTATGTTGGATAAAGAATCCTCGCCAATATGGAGATTTGTTGAAGATTGGCTCAGATTTCTTTGTCAACGATGGCTGCTGATTGAAGAAAAAATGAAGAAGCTAGACATTCAACCAAGCTACTCATGGTAGGGTGGCTAATCTTGTTGGTGATTGCCTGTTGGTGGTCGCCTTTAAAGTTGTCGGCATCTTGGCTCTCCCATTGATCTATAAATGGGTAGTGAATGAGAGGAGTTTTGTGTGGTGAAATCAGAGAGTATGAGGATTACATAGTGTAAGCAACAAGAGAGAGTATAAGCAAGGGTTGAGAGAGTAGTGTCTCCTCCTCCATTATTGTAATTTTGTATTTCTCTCCATATAGTGAAATCCGCTGCCCATGGACGTAGGCAATTTGCCAAATCACGTAAATCTTTGTGTGTTCTTGCTTGTGTGCATATATGTGATTGTTTTCTGCCTCCTAGGCACAACATAAGCACCATTAATCTATCTCATTATATTTTTTCTCTACTCCATCTTTAAGCACCATTAATCAACCTTTATAGTGACTTCGACGGCGGCAATGGAGCAGACTAAGGTTATGGGTATTCGTCATGGCCTTGCTGGCTCTGTTTCAATGTCTTGGTCTTGCTAGCTTTGTTCAAGGATATCCCAAATAGTTATTTTAATTAGTTAGTTATGTTGGAGATGTTAAAACCATGGGAAAAGCTACTGGAAACTTTAATTACTTAGTTTTGTTGGTTAATTAGTTGATTTCCTCTTGCTGATTTGTATTAGATTTATATTAAATCAGTTTCTAAAGTCACCATTAATCTATCTATTTTTTTTTTTTGAACAACCCATTATCTATCTATTTAAGCACCATTATGTTTTCTGTCATACGATGCAGCGACTTCGACAGTGGCAATGGAGTAGACTAAGGTTGTGGGTATTTATTGTTTGGGTATTCAGTGTTCTGTTCAATGAGATCCCAAACAGATATTTTAATTAGTTAGTTTTGTTGAAACACTAGGGAAAGTTGCTGTAAATTTTAATTAGTTTTGTTGATTAATTGGTTAGTTTCGTTGCTAAAATTGTGATAGAGTTTAACTATGCTTTAGTTTTGTTTGGTTTGATGCTAAACATTAGTTTTGTTTTTTATTTTTTGCAATATTTGTTGGTAATAGGGTGCTTGGCTTCCGTTGTAGGTTTGATGTTGTTGTTTCAGCTCCTTCCTCTCATCTTCCTCATTGTTTTCAACTCCTCACCATGGGTTTGAGACCATTTCAACTTTTTCCTCGATGTAGCCGTCACAACCTATTCTAAAGTCTCAACCATCACAGCCTTCACCTTGGGTTTGTGGCGATTGTGAAGCAACAATTGAGACTTGATATACAAAATGTTGATGGAAGACTGAAGCACTTAAAGCAATTTTGAGGCCACGATTCAATGGGTATCCTCCATCACAATCTATGGTCTCTTTCTTATTCTATCTCTACATTTGTGTAAACGTTTTTCAATAATTATTCCTAAATTCTAATTTTTGTTCCTGTCGTTAATTAGAATAACACCCATCGGCTCCAACATTTGCAAATCGAGAATCAGATTCTAATTGAAGTAGCCACACTCTGTAGTGCATTTGGCTAGATTATAAAGACCTTCTAGCCATCAAGTAGGTTAGTAATTTTGTTATTTTATTAGTCTTGATAGCATTTGTTTTGTTGTCATTGGTATATGTCTGAATGAAGGTTACAATTATAGTCAATAGTGCTTCAAAAAGAGAAAACACAGGTTTAATTGCGTTATTACATTTATGTTATGGATTCTTACAATTTGTATTTGAAGGTTTGCCTTTGTGGTGTACTATAGAACTATGTATATATTTGGATTGGTTGATTGGCAAAACTATTTTATTTGTTTGACTGAATTGCATTTCCATTTTTGTTTTTTTGTTTTTAATTTGCTTAATTGGCTCACATTAGAGAACATGAGGAAGAAATAAAACTTTTTCAGAACCTATCACATCCAAACACTGAGGTAAGTATCTGATTTGTATTCTTATTAAAGCAATGGTTGCTGATTCTTATTGTCTAACCTTTTCTTTTTGTTGGTTGTCTTCCTTGACTCTACAAGTCTACGAATTTATCATCAATCATGCTTCATATTAAGTTGAAAGGTTGAATAAATTTTGAAGCAATGGTTTAATCTTTTCTTACAATTATCATACTTTGGGTATCAATTAGGCCATTTATAGCTGGGGATTGATTGGGTCTCTGATACATGCAACATGAAGTTTCGATTGGGCCTTTGGTTTTCTGATTAAGTCATGAATTATTGTCTTTTATTAATGATTTCAATTGGATGTTTGATATTTTCTTGAGGGTTCCAAGGATGTTCTATTTCCAAAGAGGTGTAAGGTTTGAGCCCTCTTGAAGTTTTATTACTAGTTAGAGCATAACCCACTATTTCACTCTATTTTTCTCTGTGAGTTGTATATAATAGGAAAACTTTGATCATGTAGATTTTTGTTATTGTTTAGATTCATTCCCAACTTTCTTCCCAAAACAAAGAGAACTTTTGGATATTGTTATAAAACTTTCTAATTACTTTGATCATGTGGATTCTTTGGTTGGATTAATTTGAATTATGTTAGGAAGGTTTCTGATTGTGAAGAGAAGGAATAGGCTGATATGTTGCATTTACTTTCCTAAGATTTGAATCGGAGAAAGAAAGAGAAACTTTTGTAGTTGGGAATAAAGAGAAGCTATTTGTAATGAGTTTCTCTTCAATTGATTGATGTTTGGTCCTCTCACTTTCTTATTCTCTATGTATCTCTTTGAGGAACATATGTGTGTTTAGCTAATATTTGTTTGGGTTCAGGAATTTGCTTACATTAATTAGCTAGAAATTCTATTAGGTAGTTTCAATTATATTCTTAGCAATAAAATTTGATGTTATTTGCCATTTTAACATTAACAAAAATTACATCACTAAATTTGTCTTTCTTGGGTTAATAAAAATCCCGGTGGTATAATTCCAAAGGGAAGCATTATACATATGATTTTTTGCTTCTTTTTTTCCGTAATTTTTTTAAAAAAATTTCTATTAGTAGTCATGCCTATGTGCTTTATATCTTAATAAATACTATTCAATAATCATTTTTTGGCACTTCAATTTCCCGTGGAATTGAATTGTGGAAGTGCTAATATGACTTTTTTCTTTCTTTCCTCCCCCCCCCCTTCCTGTAGGAACATTGCTTAAGATTGGCATAGTTATGCTTATGTTTTTTTTTTTAAAAGACATATTTATGAAAATGTCTATGTTACGGATGTGTTGTACAATATTCGTAGGTGTGTTTGGATCGTGGATTTTGGTAGGATTATGAAAAGATAGAGAAAAAGAATTAGTGAAATGTGAATAAAATATAAACTAAATTATTTCTCTATTTTCCTTTCCCTTTCCAAATCTCTATTCAAATTCATGATCCAAACACAATGTTAGCATTAAAAGAAAGTAGGAATGCAATTCAAAGCTTGATAAAATATTCAAATGAATGTTGTAATTTGTTGTCTATTTTGACATATGTATGTCGTGGGTATTGCACTCTAATCCCATTTGTTGAACATAAATATTTCAAGTAGCTCATAATGCTTTAAGTTTTATAGGTGAGTGAAATTGCTATTCAAGCCTCTCCATCATGGTATGTGCAAGATTTGGGTATGAACCTGTCACCAACACTATGACACTCTAATTTTGACATGGTTGTTAGAATGAAAATGAATGCCAAGTTCATGTTCTATATATTTTTAGACTTTGCAATGTGTGCCTTCTAGAAATCAATAGAACTTAAATGTTTTGACATGACCAACATAAGTTTATTCATATATTAAGTTCATTATTCTTTTATTTGAAGCAAATGGGTTGACTGGTTTTGAGTTTATGGTTTTTTTTTTCCTTCTTTTAAATTGATCACATCCTTTGAATAATATTTTTATAGAATACAGTAAATTATCATCTCTAAACCAATTGTCTTCATTGTTCTTTATCTTGATATTTCATATAGGAATTCATTTGATATTATATGTAGGATTTTTTTTTATATTCTATACAAAATTTCTTTTGTATTCTAATTGTGGAGCTTTTCTTAATTGATTATGAAAAATTAGCAATTGATTTATTATATTATTACTATTAATGCTGCCATGAGAATGCTGAAACTAGCTGATTAGTTACTTCTCTTGCATTTAAGGCAACAAAATTGAAGCAACTTTTGCACTAAAAACAACTTCTAAAATGCCAAAAAAAGGCAATTCAATATTTCATTCACCAATTGTGTTATTCATGGTTAGCCTACATGGAAAGAGTGTGAAAGATCTAAAAATCCCTTAGATATTGATTTTTGATTATGTATCAATTTTAACCAGTAAATAACAATCCCAATCAAACAATCAAAGACAAATCGACATAATGATTTTACGTAAAAAAATCACAATTTGAGCGCCTCTAATTGTGATAAAAAAAACCACGGGCAAAAGTCACAAAACAATCCACTAAGAAGACAAAGAAATTACACAAGTGTACTCTCAATTACCTAGTGGATCCACGCCCAAATCAAACAGACCCCTATGTGCCTCTTCCAGCCCTGTCTTCACCTCGAAATTGCCTTGCCCACCGTTGAATCCACAACACCGGTGTCAAATCCACGATGATGAACCACTCCAGAATCCACCAAAGCTGCAGGCTCAAGTTCTACGGAATCCACTGAAGAACAACTCTCTCTTTTGTATTGAATAAATAAAACAAATAAAACCCTTTAATATAATTCACTCAATTCATGATTAAACTCTCACAGGTATCAAAGGAAACAAGCAAAGAAGCTCTAGATAAAAACCCTAACACCCAAAAAGAAGGTCTAGAAGCCGTACCCTAAAATCGGACTAAAACACATATTTATAGAAAACAGATCCGTGATCTCCGCTCAACCGCGAGAATGGCCGCTCGAGTGGATCTACGCTCAAGTAGGAAAAAGCAACTCCCAATACTTTTGCAGGCGAGTGAAACTTCTGAAAGGTCGCGATCTCCGCTCGAGAGGACAAACGACTTCGACTGCAACATAGTCAGTGAAGTGGCAAACATGATATGATTAAGGTCACAAATTCCTTTGCATAGGCACAATTCAGGTTAGATTCGCATCTAAAACTCATAGCCTCACTGAAATAAAAGATCGAATACAATTACAACTGAGAGGAGTTTTGTCAAACGGGATTGCCAAGAATAAAAAACTAATAGAGCGAAATGTGAATGTCGGAGAGTTAGGGTAAAAGAACCCAAGTGAAAACTTTAATGAATTGATTGAAAATTTTTTGGTGTTGAAATAATGATGCTAATAGAATGTTTATGGCTAAATTACTCTTAAAGGTTTTGAAAATACGCTACCAAGTTTTATACACTTTTTTCCTCATTTAATGTTGAGTTGTATACACTACCGAATGCTTAGGTTTTGTTAAGGAGTGCTTATAGGCACAGGTTATCACTACTCTTTTTTTTCTTTTTTTTTTTTGGATAAATATCACTATATTGTCTATGTTGTTGTGTATCAGTATTAAAAAGCATTAATTAATCTTCTAGGAGAATACAATTTGATTTGAAATTTGCATTGTTTGAACTTGTGGTTCCTACACATTGTGTGGGTTATTTATATGTAACTTTGAATTTAGTTTGGCTATCATGATTTGAATTTCATGTTTCTAATGGATTTGTCTCAAGGGTAGTGAAAAATGTATAATCTGAATTTCGAAACATCAACAAATGTTTGTTGCATAGATTAGCATGTATCCTTATTTTGATTTTCTTGAAAAAATAGAATCTTTGAGAATTATTTTAGGATTGAAAATAGAGTGGTAGGCTATTCAGATAGAATAAAAATTATGCTATGAGAGCCATTGAAACCATAATGCGATCAGACGAGTAAAAGGTGAGTTTCATTTAAGATGAGTTTAGACCAATTTCAGCTTTGAATTGCTGCCAACAAAATGACTTATTGACTTTCATGCATTTTGCAACGCTGAATAAAAAGAGAAGGCACCGAAGATTTTTTTTTTTAGAAAATTATAATTTAATTAATTATCTATGGTTGTGATGTTTTCTTGGAGATATTCCTATTCAAAAATTAAATTAAACCTTTTGTTTTTTCCCTCTAACAATGCAAGTTAGGAGGCATAGATTTTTTATTTATTTGTTCTTGACCATTCATGAAAAAAATTTGGCATTACTTTTCCTTGGTTTTGTTTGGATTGGTTTATTCTATGGGTTTGTTTTTGTTAAGAAACACACTAGATTATATAATTTATTGTTTGGTTATTTCTTAATTACGAGAAATTTATTTTAATCTAATTTGTTGGCCCTTTTGCAGTTAGAGTAGTGGAGCTTATTGTTTGTTTTCTCACATGACAATGGACATAGCTAAGATAAAGGACGCGTCAAGTCCATGGAGGGAGTGTTTGTGACGCCCTCATTTTATGATATAAAACAATCATTCATAAGATCCATAAAAACATAATAGAAAAGTTACATTTACATACATCAGACTTTTCTTTACAAAAGGGTATTACATGTGAGCAACAAAATAAATGCCCTACGGGCTTACAATTTTCCAAGCTATCACTTGGTTATAACAAAAGAAGAGTTCTAACTCTTTTACATATAAAGCCATCGGCTTGATTTTACATTTAACATCAAAAACGAATCAACAAAACGGAGTCCTCAATCCCCTAAACCTCCCAAGCTAAGACCTTAGAGGCGGCATGTCACCTGTACTTGAAAAATTGTGTCCCAAGTAGAGTGAGCCAAAGCCTAGTAGAGATATGCTAAACAGTATATGAGAATTAACTAAAACACTAGCGTCCGATAAATGTTTAACACGAGTAAACCATTTACATCATAATTAATCCTCTTCCCATTATTTATCCAAATCAATTCATTGTCATAGTTCAATATTACACAAATAGTTTAAAATGAGGCTACAACTCATGTAACGCCCTCAAAATTAACCCATTATATAACATTGACATGCATTATTTAAAGAAGACAATTTATTAATTCATTCATCAGAGTATTATTAAATAAATCATTACATGTAACATCGAATAAAATGCCCTACAGGCTTACATCTTTCCAAGCCAACACTTGGACTCAAAAATATGAGTTCTAATCTCAATACAAGAAAAGCCCTAGGCTTGAATGTTTACATGTACAAATAAATAAAAACTATTAACTAAAGGTTGTCTTCTTCAATCCAGAAGCCAAACCCTCCCAAGCTAAGTCCTTGGAGGTAGCTTATCACCTGAACCTGAAAATGATGTTCCCATAAAGGGTGAGCCATAGCCCAGTAGAAACATACTAAACCATATATAAGCAATGAATAAAGCAATAGCATTCAACAGATGGTTAACCAAAATAATCAATTACTTCATTTTACAGTCTCATGACACTATTGCCAAAGATACATTTTACTTTCCAATTTTATCAATATGGCTCAAAACTTGACCAAACTTATAACAGTGATTCACATATATCATATTCACATCCTTCCAATATCAACAAACAAATGAGACTCAAGCTCAAATCAAACACTTCATACTTCCAAATTGATACACATTTTAGTGCTGTATCAATAAAACACTTCTATATAAATAAGCACACATAAAAGTGATGCTAATGGAGTCCATCCCCTATCTCCTCCCAAACAAAATCCGGTTTAGAGGTCCATCCCCTATCTTCCCCTAAACCGTGGAGTACATCCCCTATCTCCTCCCACACACAAAACAATGTATGCAAATGCAATGCTCAATCAATACACGTATTTTCTGTATCAATGCAATAGTCAAAATTAATGACTTAACCAATGTGATTAGTTTCAGTTATTCCTAATCCACATGCAATGTCTACAACAATCACGACTATCCTCCACCGATAGCCCAAAACAGTTATTTCTAAACTGAAAATAACTATGTCATCAATTCAATAAACAAATGATTCCAATTACCCAATTATGCTATTTAACCAATGAATTCCCCAATTCCATGAATTTAACCATCTTTTCCCAATTCCATGAATTACTTATACAAATTAATTCAATAATACAACTAGGGTCTTTCCCAAAATTACCAAAGTATCCCCAACATATCAAATTACCAAAGCTTAGAACAAAACCTATAAAATGGAGTAGGAAATCCCTACCTCAAAGAAAATAACCCGAATGGAGAAGATAGAGATAAATGCCCAAATTCCAATGTGCTCCAAATCACCAAATGTTCAGATTAGAATGAAGCCCAAGCCGTCCTCTATCTTTCTAATGAAGGATCTAGGGTAGAAACACACCCTAAGTGGATCAAATCTAATAGAGAAGGTGAATAGGGAGAGAGAGAAGTCGGACCTAGGGTTTGGAATCAAAAAGAATGTGAAAAAGACTGATCAAAACCCGCTGTTGCGTATATAAACTGGACAGGCTCGCTCGAGCGAAGACTTGGTCGCTCGAGCGACCAGACACAGAGAAACTACGCTCGAGCCAAGGAAGCCTTGCTCGAGCCAACAAGCCAAAAGCTCGCTCGAGCGAAAGAAAGCTCGATCGAGCGAAGAACTCAAACCCTCAGGTCTGTAACCAGACACACGCTCGAGCGGAAGAACAATTGCTCGAGCGAAGAACGAACTAACTCGCTCGAGCGAATAAAAGCTCGCTCGAGCCAAGAATGCAAAGCTACAGGTCCAAACCAGAAACAAACTCTCGCTCGAGCTACCAAACCCCGGCTCGAGCGAAGAACCAAAAACAACAGCTCGCTCGAGCGACAAACTCCTCGCTCGAGCGAAGATCCAAAATACTGGACAGCAACACAAGATTTCTAAACCCAACCAACCTGAAACAAACCTGCCCAACACATCCTATAATTCCAAATGAGAAATAAGGGACAACAACAACCGCTATACAATGACAGAATCTACGGAACCTAAGTCCGGATACAATAATCAAATGGGAGAAGACCGGGGTCACTATAACCTCCCCCCCTTCAAAGAATTTCGTCCCCGAAATTAAGCATAAGTTTTTGAAAACAGATTCCATTTTTTTAACAATTCATTAGTAAACATCTTGACCCAAAACTGGTCATTTCATCTCTTTATCAAGAGGCATCTCATATTAAATATATAACACACTCAGCAATGTAATCAACATATGCAACGCTATACTAAACTTCTATAATGAAGCAAGTTTCAAGATACACCCATTCACCAAAACATACTCAACGTTTTACAACTTAAGATATATGTAAAGCCCTTAAGTTCAACAATATTACAAAATCTAATTACAAGATTACAAATGAATAAACATGTCCGGGTATTTTTCGCGGACTTCCAATTCACGCTCCCAAGTGGCTTCCTCCACTCCATGATGTTTCCACAAAACTTTTACCAAAGGGATGGTCTTGCCTCGCAAAACTTGATCCCGCCTATCCAATACCCGAACCGGTCTCTCCTCATACGAGACATCCACATCAACCACTAAATCGGTCCAATCCAACACATGTGATGGATCCGGCTCATACTTCCGAAGCATACTCACATGAAACACATCATGTACTCCAGACAACTGTGGCGGCAAAGCTAAACGATAAGCAGCCTCGCCAATCCTCTCAAGGATCTCAAACGGACCAATAAACCGAGGGGACAACTTCCCACTCTTCCCAAACCTCATCAAACCCCGTCTAGGTGATATCTTCAGAAAGACATGATCACCCACCTCAAACACCAAAGGTCTCCTCCTACGGTCGACATACGATTTCTGACGACTCTGTGCTGTAACAAGCCTCTTACGGATAAGCTCAAATTTCTCCGTCGTTTCTCTCACCAACTCTGGACCCAACAGAGGTGCATCACCCACCTCGGCCCAACACACAGGAGATCTACACGGTCGGCCATACAAGGCCTCAAATGGTGCCATCCCGATACTAGACTGGAAACTGTTATTGTAGGCAAACTCCACCAACGGCAAGTGCCTCTCCCATGACCCACTAAAGTCTAGAACACAACCCCGAAGCATATCCTCAAGTATCTGAATAGTACGCTCGGACTGTCCATCAGTCTGAGGATGATAAGCCGTGCTAAAGGTCAACTTAGTGCCTAAGGCACTCTGCAAACTCTGCCACAACCTGGCAGTAAAACGAGGATCTCTATCTGAGACGATCGTCACTGGGACCCCGTGCAATCTCACTATGTCCCGAATATACAAGTCGGCAAGATGATCTACCGTATCTCTCACGCGCATAGGAATAAAGTGCGCCGACTTAGTCAACCGGTCTACAACCACCCATATAGCATCACTTCCCCGCTGAGTCCTCGGAAGGCCTACAACGAAGTCCATAGTGACATGCTCCCACTTCCACTCGGCAATAGGCAAGGGTTGCAACAAACCCGCTGGCCTCTGATGCTCGGCCTTCACTTGCTGGCAAGTAAGGCACTTAGATACGAAAGCTGCCACATCTCTCTTCATACCCTGCCACCAAAACTGGCGACCCAAATCCCGATACATCTTAGTGCCTCCCGGATGCACCGCAAGGCGTGAATGGTGGAACTCTCGGAGTACTTCCTCTCGGCAAGACTCCGGCACAAACAGACGGTCTCGGTATCTCACACTGAGGTCGGGATACACCGTCAAACCTTTCTCAACCTTTCCACCGGAAATCTTCTCACGGAGAGATTCTACCTCAAGGTCACCTCTCTGAGCCTCTAACACTTGAGTCACAAGCGTAGGCTGAACAACAATAGAAAACAAGGCCGCAGCCTCAACGGATTCGCCCAGAAATAAATCAAACTCCCCAAGTGCACCCAACATCTCCCATTCTCGAATGGCTATACTAGCTATGTCACCAACAGGTTTCCTGCTAAGGGCATCGGCCACCACATTGGCCTTTCCCGGATGATAATGCAACTCAAAGTCATAATCCTCTATAAATTCCATCCACCTCCTCTGCCTCAAGTTCAAATCTTTCTGTGTAAACAAATATTTCAGACTCTTATGATCCGAGAACACCTCGAACCTCTCACCATAAAGATAATGCCTCCAAATCTTCAAGGCAAATATCACAGCTGCTAACTCTAGATCATGCGTAGGATAATTCTGCTCATGAATTTTCAACTGACGTGAGCCAAAGGCAACCACTTTCCCTTCTTGCATTAACACACAACCCAGACCCTCTCGTGAGGCATCACAATAGACTGTATAACCCAACCCTCTCTCTGGAATAATCAGTACTGGGGCGGTAGTCAGTCTAACTTTCAACTCCTGAAATGACTTTTCACAAGACTCACTCCATACAAATTTGACTCCCTTCCGAGTCAGTCTAGTCAACGGTGATGCTAACCTGGAGAAATCTTTCACAAACCGACGGTAATGCCCAGCTAATCCCAGAAAACTGCGGATCTCAAATACACTCTTAGGCTGTGCCCAATCCTGCACTGCCTCTACCTTGGATGTATCAACAGACACTCCTTCACCGGATACCACATGGCCTAAGAATTTGACTTCCCTCAGCCAGAACTCACACTTCCCAAACTTGGCATACAGCCTATGGGCTCTAAGTAACTCAAGCACCACCCTCAAGTGTGCCTCGTGCTCCTCCTCAGAAGGCGAATAGATAAGGATGTCGTCCACAAAAACGACTACAAACCGATCCAAGAATTCCCGGAAGATCCGGTTCATCAAATCCATAAAAACTGCCGGTGCATTGGTGAGCCCGAATGGCATCACCAAAAACTCATAATGGCCATACCGCGTACGGAATGCCGTCTTCGGAATATCCTCTTCCCTGACCCTCAACTGGTGGTAACCCGATCTCAAGTCTATCTTAGAGAAACAACGGGAACCCTTCAACTGGTCAAACAGATCATCTATACGAGGCATAGGGTACTTATTCTTAACCGTAACCCGGTTCAATTTCCGGTAATCTATACAAAGTCTTAAAGCACCACCTTTCTTTTTAACAAAGAGGGCTGGTGCTCCCCACGGCGAAACACTAGGACGTATAAAACCCTTGTCTAGCAACTCCTGGAGCTGAATCTTCAACTCAACTAACTCGGCTGGGGCAAAACGATAAGGTGCCATAGAAATCGGCGCCGTGCCGGGCACCAGGTCAATAGAGAACTCAATCTCTCGATGCGGTGGCAAACCAACAAGGTCCTCGGGAAAGACGTCCGAGTACTCACAAACCACCCTTGGCAACTCAATCTGAGTCTCAACATCCTCACTAATCGAAAGGTTAGCAAGTAGACCACTAAGCTCACTCCGTCCCCGCGGAACATACCCCGGTGGCAACACATCACCAACCCGGTCCCCCAGAAAATGAAAATATTCTCCGCTCACAGTACAACAAGTGACCCTCTGGCGGTAGCAATCAATAACTGCCCGGTATGACGATAACCAGTCCATACCCAAAATAACATCAAAACCCCTCATAGGCATAACTACAAAGGAAAATGGGATTCTATGATAATCAACCTCTATATCACAACCCCTAACACCTTGTTTCAAGATCAATTCACCCCCAAGAGGTGACACTACACAAATAGGAGATGCTAACTGTGCTAACTCCAACTCCAAAACAGATGCAAATGCAGCAGACACAAAGGAATGAGATGCACCCGTATCAATCAAAACATTAGCAACCGAGTTGCAAAACAAGAAGGTACCTCTCACAACTGATGGTGCTGGCACAAGATCCTGCGCGGTAACAGCATACACGCGCCCAGACGACCTCTGATCAACCTGCTCAACCCTAGGTGCATAAGATTGCTGCACCGACTGAGACGATAAAGCCCCCTGATTGGCCCTCGAGGCCTGACCCGACTGAGCTGGCTGCTGACCCTGAATCGGCCTCAAACCAGATGCACCAGGTGTGCCACCCAACTGTGGGCAATACCTCTTCGTATGCCCTGGCTGACCACACTGATAACACGAGAGTGGCTGACCTCTACCCTGACCCTGGCTCTGAGATCGAGCCGAAGAAGATGCTGCTCTCTGAACTCCTCCCCTCTGAGGACAAACTGGAGACTTGTGGCCCAGCTGGCCACACTTGAAATAGGTAATGTCTCCCTGGCTGCCTTTCCCCGAACTAACACTCGGTACAGGAAAAGTCGATCTAGAAAAGCTACCCTGAGACTGCTGGGGATTAAAACCCTTCTGTCTCCTACCATCATTCTGACCATCCTGACTCCTCTTGGAGCCCTTCTGCCCTTCCTCCTCTTCCTGCATCATGATTTCCATGTGGGCTGCAGCATCAACCATACGCCCATACTCCCGAATCATAGTTCCCCCAACTCTCAACTTGAGGCCACGCCTCAACTTCTTCTCAAACTCAATACAACGGCGTTCCTCAGACGCCACCAACTCAGGTGCAAACCTGGACAAACTAGTAAATGCAGCCTCAAATTCGGCCACTGAAGAACTCGCCTGCTTAAGCTGACAAAACTGGTCTCGCAGCTTCTCCCTGACTGCTGGAGATAAGAACTTCTCCTGGAAAGCATTCACAAAAGCCTCCCATGTACCACCTATACGCCCCTTAGTAAACTTCCACCACTGACCTGCATCCCCCTTCAACTGGAAAGATGCCAAGGTCACTTTCAACCCCTCGTCTTCGATGCCAAGCATCTCAAACGTCTTCGTTGTCTGTTCGAGCCATTCATCTGCCTTAAGCGGCTCTTTAGGATCCCCCACAAATTCATCCGGGTTAGACCGGAAGAACTCCCTCTTCAGAAAGGAAGGTCCTGCATCCGCAATACCAGCCTGAGCTTGATTCTCAGCTCTGAGAATGCCTACTGACTCCCTGAATGCCCCTGCTATCTCTCGGGCTAGAGCGCCCATAGCCTGCTGGCCTACTGGCTCGGCCACATTGGCCTGGCCAATTCCCTCTTCAACTGTCGGAATCTCCTCTGGCACAGGCACCTCCTGCCTGCCCGGCCTACCACGCCTACCGCGTCCTCGTCCTCGTCCTGACATCCTAATAAAGGAAACAAAGACATTAGCACATTAATAAATGTGCCGAAGCTAAACACTCGCGTCCTAATGCAATGGACAACAATAATTCATTCCACGTAAGCACATAATCACATAAGCACCTACGAATTTCATTCCCGGATAATGATAGTCCCAATGCGTTACTATAGTTCCAGTTGGAAGCAGCAGTGATCAAGTGCCTTTCCAACAAGACTACTAGAAACTCAAGGGTCCAATCAACATCCTAGAAACTACATTCCATACCCATATAATCACATAAACATGTTAACACATAAGCATATAACATTACACTAAGTCTCTATCAAACGAGACGAACCCAATGTGATACTAATCACGTCCCACGTACCCAAAGTATTCAAACCCGGTACGCTCTGATACCAAGTTGTAACGCCCTCAAAATTAACCCATTATATAACATTGACATGCATTATTTAAAGAAGACAATTTATTAATTCATTCATCAGAGTATTATTAAATAAATCATTACATGTAACATCGAATAAAATGCCCTACAGGCTTACATCTTTCCAAGCCAACACTTGGACTCAAAAATATGAGTTCTAATCTCAATACAAGAAAAGCCCTAGGCTTGAATGTTTACATGTACAAATAAATAAAAACTATTAACTAAAGGTTGTCTTCTTCAATCCAGAAGCCAAACCCTCCCAAGCTAAGTCCTTGGAGGTAGCTTATCACCTGAACCTGAAAATGATGTTCCCATAAAGGGTGAGCCATAGCCCAGTAGAAACATACTAAACCATATATAAGCAATGAATAAAGCAATAGCATTCAACAGATGGTTAACCAAAATAATCAATTACTTCATTTTACAGTCTCATGACACTATTGCCAAAGATACATTTTACTTTCCAATTTTATCAATATGGCTCAAAACTTGACCAAACTTATAACAGTGATTCACATATATCATATTCACATCCTTCCAATATCAACAAACAAATGAGACTCAAGCTCAAATCAAACACTTCATACTTCCAAATTGATACACATTTTAGTGCTGTATCAATAAAACACTTCTATATAAATAAGCACACATAAAAGTGATGCTAATGGAGTCCATCCCCTATCTCCTCCCAAACAAAATCCGGTTTAGAGGTCCATCCCCTATCTTCCCCTAAACCGTGGAGTACATCCCCTATCTCCTCCCACACACAAAACAATGTATACAAATGCAATGCTCAATCAATACACGTATTTTCTGTATCAATGCAATAGTCAAAATTAATGACTTAACTAATGTGATTAGTTTCAGTTATTCCTAATCCACATGCAATGTCTACAACAATCACGACTATCCTCCACCGATAGCCCAAAACAGTTATTTCTAAACTGAAAATAACTATGTCATTAATTCAATAAACAAATGATTCCAATTACCCAATTATGCTATTTAACCAATGAATTCCCCAATTCCATGAATTTAACCATCTTTTCCCAATTCCATGAATTACTTATACAAATTAATTCAATAATACAACTAGGGTCTTTCCCAAAATTACCAAAGTATCCCCAACATATCAAATTACCAAAGCTTAGAACAAAACCTATAAAATGGAGTAGGAAATCCCTACCTCAAAGAAAATAACCCGAATGGAGAAGATAGAGATAAATGCCCAAATTCCAATGTGCTCCAAATCACCAAATGTTCAGATTAGAATGAAGCCCAAGCCGTCCTCTATCTTTCTAATGAAGGATCTAGGGTAGAAACACACCCTAAGTGGATCAAATCTAAGAGAGAAGGTGAATAGGGAGAGAGAGAAGTCGGACCTAGGGTTTGGAATCAAAAAGAATGTGAAAAAGACTGATCAAAACCCGTTGTTGCGTATATAAACTGGACAGGCTCGCTCGAGCAAAGACTTGGTCGCTCGAGCGACCAGACACAGAGAAACTACGCTCGAGCCAAGGAAGCCTTGCTCGAGCCAACAAGCCAAAAGCTCGCTCGAGCGAAAGAAAGCTCGATCGAGCGAAGAACTCAAACCCTCAGGTCTGTAACCAGACACACGCTCGAGCGGAAGAACAATTGCTCGAGCGAAGAACGAACTAACTCGCTCGAGCGAATAAAAGCTCGCTCGAGCCAAGAATGCAAAGCTACAGGTCCAAACCAGAAACAAACTCTCGCTCGAGCTACCAAACCCCGGCTCGAGCGAAGAACCAAAAACAACAGCTCGCTCGAGCGACAAACTCCTCGCTCGAGCGAAGATCCAAAATACTGGACAGCAACACAAGATTTCTAAACCCAACCAACCTGAAACAAACCTGCCCAACACATCCTATAATTCCAAATGAGAAATAAGGGACAACAACAACCGCTATACAATGACAGAATCTACGGAACCTAAGTCCGGATACAATAATCAAATGGGAGAAGACCGGGGTCGCTATAACTCATATATCAACACTTCAATAACAAACATCATTCAACACTTCTATTTTCTTGCCATTTTACGGAACTATGTCCGAGGGAACTGGCACCCAAATACATATAAGATTTCAGAACTTTCACCCTGGACACTCCGGCCAACTTAATTATTTATGGAGTCCATCCCCTATCTCCTCCCAAACAATATACATATACAATATATTTAAACAGGTTGTCATATACAATGACCAATTCAATCACATATACAATGTTTACATCCAACCATCATATTCAATGACATAATCCAATTGATTAGTTTCAATTTACCTAATCATCCTGCAGTTTCTACAACAATCATGGCTATCATTCACCGATAGCCCAAAACAGTTATTTCTAAATAGATAAATAAATTTATCAAACAGATAATTTATCAACTTTTCCATAGGTGAGTGATTTATCAATCCAACTACACCATTCAATCACAATTTCCTCCAATTTTCATAATTCCCAAACTAATTTCATATTTCCACAATTGATTTCATTATTTCTACAAATAATTTTTTAATCCCAATTAGGGCATTTTTCCCTTTTTCTCAAACATCAACCCTAAGGCTCAATTTCATCAATTATACACAAATAACCCCATTTCAAGACCTCACATACACAATGGAGCCCAAAATAGAAAACCCCTCTTTCAAACATTTCAAATTTCAAACCCTAACTTCCCAAAATCTCAAAATCTCACCATTTATACAAAATGACTAATATTTATGTTAAGGCTCATAGAAATGAGTAGATTATCCCTACCTCAAATGGAGAAGCTCAAAGGAGACGAAGAGAAAAATCCAAGATGCTTCCAAATCCAAACTTTTTAGGATCAAAAGATAGCCCACACGATACTCTACCTTTTTTACAAAGAAAGTAAGGTAGAGACACTTTAGATCAAGTGTATTTGTAGAGAAAAGGGGTATTTTAGAGAGAGAGGCAGCCGATCTAGGGTTTTGGAAGAAGAAGAGGATCAAAAATGGAGCATTTCACCTCTGCTGCGAACTGATATACACGAGGCTCGCTCGACCGAAGGAGTCGTTGCTCGAGCGACCAGACACAACAAAGACCTCGCTCGAGCGAACAATGAGAAGCTTCAGGTCTGCAACCAACGCAGACGCACACTCGAGCGCAAGAGTTCTCGCTCGAGCAAAAAATACCAGCCTTTAGGTCTTAAGAAGACGCAGACGCACGCTCGAGCGCAAGAGTTCTCGCTCGAGCGAAGAGACACACCACGCAAGGCTCGCTCGAGAGCAAGAAAGCTTGCTCGAGCGGAAGTTGCGTCTGAAAAGAAACCTGAAACTCACAATCCTCGCTCAAGCGCAAGAATCCTCGCTCGAGTGAAGAAGAAAATACCCAGGCCTTGCTCGAGCGCAAAAAGCCTTGCTTGAGCGAAGCAGGCAAAACCTGGGCAGCAACCACTTGAACCAATTCACAACCAACCTGTTCCAAACTCACCCAACACATCCCAAAACTCAAATACAAGGAATTAAAGGATGGAAACAAGATATAGGCAACAACACACAACCACAGATCCCGAGTCCGGAACACAACAAAGGTCGGGGTAAAACCTGGATCGCTATAGTGTTGGTGAACATATTTCTAAAGCAAAGCAGCTTTATATGACAATATCACTTGAGCTAAAATGTCTGTTGGTCACATATAGAAGATGGTTTTGAATTGGTTATCTCTTTTCAATGTTAATTAACTCTCAATTACATCAATCTAATAAATTTGGTTATTATGTTACTTTTGTTGGGTTTATTTTTTGTTTTACTTAGTGTCCTTTTTTTTAAACATAGTGAGCTTGAATGTGCTACAAGTGTTAAGAGTATGAGACAATGTGCTATTTCAGTTTGAGTTATTTATTTTTCAAGGTTCACTTGGCAGTTTCAGACAGTTCTTAACTTTGTTCACATAGTTTTATTAGAGAGCTTGGATGTATTACATGAAGTTATTTATGGCATATTTAGATATGCTATTAATTAATTAGGCACCGTTAATTAGTTTTGCTAGCAATGTTCAATTTTGGATTATTGTAGGCATAAGTAATTTTCTATTTTGTCATTTTAATTTGTCAAATTGTTAGAAGGCTAAAGGAATTTTTTACCCTATATCACTATTTGTGTATGGACAATTTCACTAGGTGGTATTTTTAGGCAAGTATTTTTAGGCACGAGTCATCCGCTAGAAGGGTAAGATTAGAGACCAGGTTTGCAACCTACTATCTCTCAAGTTGAGTCAATTTTGTAAAATATTTTGGTGAAATGTCAAAGTTGTTTGACTCCTCTCTAACATTTTTTTTGAAAAAAAAGGAATAGTTAGATAAATGTTATCTAATGTAGCACTATTTTTTCATCAAGTTTAAAATTTAAAATTTTAACTTTTATTTTGCCATTTTTTTTCATTTATGTTTTGCGGTGCTTGCTTAAATGTAGAAAATAAGTGTCAGGCATATAATCAAATTGCTCGAGACATGAGATCGCTATTTTGACACAATGAGCTTGAATGTGCTACAAGTGCTAAGAGTATAAGATAATAGATTATTTCAATACTTGAGTTATTTATCTTTCAAGGTTCACTTGGCAATTTCAGGCAGTTCTCAACTTTGTTCACATAGTTTTATTAGAGAGCTTGGATGTATTGCAAGAAATTATTTATGGCGTATTTAAGTTGTATGTTAATTAGTTTTGCTAGCAATGTTCAATTTAGAAGTATCGTAGGCATGAGTAATTTTCTGTTTGATTGTTGTGTGGTATTTTAAATTTTAGACTTCGATTTTGTCATTTTAATTTGTCAAATTGTTAGAAGGCTAAAAGAATTTTTTTACCCTTTGTCACTATTTGTATATGGACAATTCCACTAGGTGGTAATTTTTATGGTTATAAACTTCATATTAAAATATTGAAATATATAGAATTACTAAATCATTGGATTTTTTTTATATGATATTGGAAGGATAGTTGGTTTTGGAAGAAATCAAAATGTATGCAAGTATTTTTAGGCATGAATCATTCGCTAGAAGGGCAAGATTAGAGACCAAGTGTTGCAACCTACAATCTCTCAAGTTGAGTCAATTTTGTAAAATATTTTGGTGACATGTCAGAGTTGTTTGACTCATTTCTAACATTTTATTTGAAAAAAAAAAAGGAATTGTTAGGTAAATGTTATCTAACGCGGTACTATTTTGTCATCAAGTTCAAATTTCAACTGTTATTGTGCCACTTTTTTTTTATTTTTTTATTTTTTTTTACAATGCTTGCTGAAGTATAGAAAATATATGTTAGGCATGTAATCAAATTGTTCGGAGATATGAGCTCTCTATTTTTTTGTGATTCAATAGAGATCTTTTTATTATGTGATTTTATTTGACAATGAGTTTAAGAACAAATGAGATGTTAATACACTCTATATGTGTCATTGGTTGGCTCTCATTCTAAATTGGATGATTAATGTTTTATTTTGGCTAGCTAGGATGATTACTCTTTTGTATCAAAATATTCATTCATTCACTCAAAAAAAATATTGAAATTTGATAAGACGAAACGATTACCAGTTATGATACTAATTCATTAATATTTTTTTATTGAACATTTGTTATACATGTGTCATTTTAAAATTTGCTATTTGGACTTAGATTTTAGCAAATATTTTTAGATTCTTTCTTATGCTAAACTGAAATATAAAATTCATTATTTGGACTTTATTTTTGAAGTTTAATATTTATGAATATTTTTGTCAGTTCAATGTGTAGAAACAATTTCAGCTTCTTATCATTGAGGTTATAAATTACAATTGAATTTCGCAACATATGTGAAACCAAAAATATTATTGGTTGTGCCTTCAGGCACGAGTTATCCCTAGTGCTACATTGAAATATAAAATTCATTATTTGAACTTTATTTTTGAAGTTTAATATTTATGAATATTTTTGTCAGTTCAATGTATAGAAACAATTTCAACTTCTTGTCATTGAGGTTATAAATTGAAATAATATTATTATTTTGAATTGATTTATTAAAATTGAATTTCGTATAATATGTGATACCAAAAATATTGTTGGTCGTGCCTTCAAGCAGAGGTTCTCCCTAGTTTTCAAGATTCAATAGTCTTCACCTAATCTCATTTGAAAGTCATGTGACAACTAAGGGCACAAGAGGAGAGACTTAGAAAATGGGTGGGATTTTGAAAGTCATCTTAATATTTATGAATATTTTTGTCGGTTCAATGTGTAAAAACAATTTTAGTTTCTTGTCATTGAGGTTATAAATTGAAATAATATTATCATTTTGAATTGATTTATTACAATTGAATTTCGTAACAGATGTGATACCAAAAATATTGTGGGTCGTGCCTTCAAGCACGGGTTATCCCTAGTTTTCAACATTCAATAGTCTTCACCTAATCTCATTTGAAAGTCATGTGACAACTAAGTGCACCAGAGGAGAGACTTAGAAAATGGGTGGGATTTTGAAAGTCATCTTAATAAAATAAATATTGGAAGAAAAAATTTAGGGACAATAACCAATCACACCATTTCGACTATTTATTCTACTTATCTAACCAATCAAATGTGAGATTGGTAATTTGGAAGGGAAATTCTCTAAGAGAATGGGTCCCACGTATTTTGCAATCTAATTGACCCCTAATCTTCCAAAATTGACATGCCCAAAATGTATTGTTTGGCCTAATATAACTGGGGAATGATGTGGAGAGAGCACATCTATTATAACTGCCCAGTATAAGTTAATAATTATCAGATTTGTTTGTGTGAGGTTTATCCATAATCATATTTTATTATTGAAAGAAGAAATGGTATTACCTTTATATTCAATTTTCATTGATTAAATTAGGTTGTGTTAAGAATACAAAAAGTTTGAAATACTGACTACAAATATGATATGATACTGATGTTATTTCTTACTTAACCGAACAAGCTCTGCAATGTTTAGTGTTACAGTATGCAATGTCATAATTTTTACTAGAAAATATGTTACATTTATTACGAAAATATGTAACATAACACAAAAACACATAGCAAGGTGCATATGGTGTATTTGTTCCACCAAAAAAAAAAGTGTATATAGTACACACTCTTAGAGAGGTGTATACCATAAAATTTCCATTGAATAACTCGGACAATTTTGGTAAATCAAATATAACATTGGGTTGCAAGTTACGCTTGGGTGGACTTCGACAACTTTCTCAGCATAATTTAATTTGAGCTTCACAAACTCTCAATCCGTCCAAAATTAGGGATGAACTCAGGATTTTCACGTAGGGGAAGCAAAAATATACATACTAACAAAAAATCTAAATAAAAAATATGAATTGCAATATCAATTTTCTATCAACATATAAAAAGCGAAAGTAAGATGAAAACACGTACAAATAAGCATTTTAATTTTATCCACATTGAAAAATATAACAATTATAAAAACAATTTTTGTATTAAAGTGAGGTGTCCTGAGTTATACTTAACGCTCTTTCATGTCATTGAAAGCATCAATCAACCTTAAAATCTTGCATAATGTCGTCCTCAATGAAAATGATTAAATAATTAGCTAATACCTTGTTTTATTATCTGAAAATAGAGCTTGTCATCAATGGTGGTCATAAAAAATTATTAATTTTATTATATTTTATCTAATTTTTTTTACTTTTATACTTTGATCCAATGTTTTATAGATATAGAGGAGCAACTACTTAAATTTAAATAATAAAAAAATCAAGAGAGGAGGACTACTTAAAAAAAAAAATTTAAAAAAAATACTAAGACGGGGTGAACCTCTATAACTTAGGGATAATTATAATTAATACTACTATAATAACGGAGGTTTTTTAAATCGTATGGGGTCACCCCCTCTTACCAATCCCCCCTCCCCCAGATCTATTCTTGTCCAAATCTGCTCGAGTCTTGTACCTAGATATGATGGATAATTCTATTTCCACACACTAATTTCCTTTAGTTCATACACTAATAAAAAAAAATTCTTAACACAATTTTATTCTAGAATAAAATTATCATAATATCATTTTCTTCTTCTACCCAAATCTTAATTCTAAAACACCATAACCATTCTCGATTGCCAGTGCTAGCATTCTCTTCTGCCATGCCTTCTTTCCCCTCCTACTTGTGATCACCTTCTGCCATAAACCATACACTCCCACAAACCCCCACCGCGAACCACTCATTTTCGAGATTGACTGTGAAGGTCTAAGATGAAAGATGATCAGGCCCGGCCCTGAGATTTCCGGGGCCCAAAGCCAATAATCAACTAATAAATTTTTGGGGCCCTTCATATTTTTTTTTTCATTGAATGAAAAAAAAACACAAAGAATAATACTAGGTGTGGGGATGTATTTTCTGAATACCAAGACGTGGCAAGGTGACGCCGACGTGTCAGCCGAGGTGCCACGTGTCCTGGTTGTGACGCCGAGGTTACCTCGGCAAGGCCGAGGTTATCTCCGAAGATATCGGAATCCGAGATAAATGGATAAGGGGTAAGAGTCCTAGAGTAAAGAGGAAACTTTGCTAAGATAAGGATAAAACTCTTAGGGAGTTTATCTTTATCTCTTGTGAAATCCAAAGTAAGCACTGAATGGGAGTCCATGGAAGTCAGGCTTCTAGTGGGACTAGGTTTATGTTGGCTATAAAAGAGAGGCACCCACATGGGTCAAAGGTATGCTTTTTATGCTTAAGCTTGTGAGTTTAGCACTTGATTTATCTTTGAGAGATATACTGACTTGATCGTCGGAGTGCCCCCGGGTGGACGAACCGCCGCCGGAATCTTCTCTTTCTGTTGCAGGTTAGCTAGAGGCCATCTATTCTGCCAGTGCTTTTCCAGCTGATTACTAGGCGGGCAGTGTGGTCAAAAAATTACTCACACACTAGGGATCGTGAAAAAAATATCATGAAATACTTCATGAAGATTTTTCACCTTTTGATTAGTATGTGGTGTTTTTTTGTATATGTGATCTAACGGTAAAGAATCTTTCATGATCATTTTTATAATATTTTTTTCATGATATCTAGCATTACTCAAAAACAAAAAAATTGTGTCAAAATCACAATAAATACTTAGTATTACATTACAATAATTAATAAGTGTCGCTTGATCCTCGCTCTTCTTGCATTTTTAGAAGCAAATAAATCAATCATACTTGTATAATCTAGTTTTTTTGTAAAATCATTTTCAATGGATAACAATGCTAATTATTTTAAATAGGTCTTTCAATTTTTTAATGAGTCAATTTATTTTAAGTTAGTTTGGGTCTTCCTTAATTTTATTTTTTTTTTGGATTTAAAATATACCTAATATATTACAATAAACTATAGCATGAGG
Organism: Camellia sinensis; assembly: GCF_055761805.1. Taxonomy (NCBI): domain Eukaryota; kingdom Viridiplantae; phylum Streptophyta; class Magnoliopsida; order Ericales; family Theaceae; genus Camellia; species Camellia sinensis. The sequence goes on from NC_138967.1 coordinate 176,909,870, forward strand.
GACCCTTATTTTCAATGGATAACAATGTTAATTTTTTTGAATGGGCCTTTCAATTTTTTAATGGGTCAATTAATTTTAATTTAGTTTGGGCCTTCTTTAATTTTTTTTTTAACCTTAAAACATACCTAATATATTACACTAAACCATAATAGAAGGGGCCCTTTTTTAGGTCTATTTTGAGGAGCCCTAGGCCATGGCCTTGTTGGCCCATGCCCGGGGCCGGCACTGAAGATGATGAGCTGGAATAGCAGTTGTAGTGGTGATAGAGGGCTAAGAGTGACAACAACGACAACAATGGAGGATTGGGTGACTGGATGAAAAAAAAATTAAGATTTTAAAAATTGAAGATGAAAGTATTATTGAAATAAAGAGATATATATTGAAAAAAAAATTTATATTTTTTATGGTGTTCATGGAAACAGAATTACTCAAATATGATGGAGTCGTCTTGTTTTGCATATACTACCAGGCGGGGAAGTCGTGTTTGGCATAATAATAAGAATATACCACACACTAATGACCGTGGACTGTCAATGACAACAACTAGATAACCTTTCAATGTAAATATCCAAAGGGTTTTGGTTTGTGTATTTATATCAAGAAATGTGAGAAATAAACAGACCTTCAATTGATAAATTTCACATATTACCTATCTATTTTATATATATATATATATATATTATTGGAGAATAATGGTGAACTACAAGACTGCTTCTTCGGCTGCAATATTTTGTCTCATGGCTTGTTGCATCTTTCTGATTTGGAATTTGTACCGCCCACAAGAAGTTCCGGCTCCACCACTACAATTTGCCACCGTTTCTCGTATAGGTTACTCTCTACACCCTCATCTTATCAAGTACGGATATTTTAAAGAGGAAATATCATTTTGTCTCTTATTTTAATTTTTTAACTAAACTATTCAATTTTAGATCAATTTCACTCATGTCGTCAATTGCTATCTATAATTAGATGGTACTTGCTATCATATTCATTTGAGATTTCATTTTATCTAATTGATATTTTTTAGATAGTTTGGAGGGTAAAATAAAATTTCAAACAAAATCTCAGTACCATATCAGCAACTTCCGTTTGATTATAAACGACAGTTAACAACAAGGTAAAATTGATCCAAAATCAAATAATTTAGATGTAAAATTGAAATTATAAAAGTACATGGGTTAAATTAATTATCGAGGTATAATTTTGAAGATAAAATGAAATTTTCTCTATTTTAAAAGGGTTGTACTCAAGTTCACCGTGAATCCTGTTTTGATAATTTGAATTATTCATTTTGTGAAGCTTTTCTTATATATGAAAAAATTAAATCGATTTAATAATTATAACGTTTTATTTTTTTGATATAGACAATACAAACATAATAAAATCAAAAAGTTACAATTATCAAATTAACTTAATTTTTTTTTTAAATGATACACAATGAGGGTCCTTACAAAATTAACTGTTTAAATTATCAAAATGGAATCCATAAAGAAATCCACAACCCCCTCAAACTTTCTTAAATTTAGATATAAACCTGAGAAAATCGTAACTCATTCTGAAAATATTGTCACTTACAAACTGCATACATATCAAATATGTATTTGGTATGTCTGTGAACTATGTTTCGAATATTTTTGAGTCATAAGCATGATTGAAATTCATTTTAATGTAATATGGGTTACATATAAAAATAAATATCACCACATAATACATTTTTTGTATATTTTTTAGCAAATTATATTATTAAGTGAAGTGTCACTTTAGTTTTCGTAGTTCAAATTGAAACTACATTGATTAAAATGAAACTTTACTCAAATTAAAGGAACTTTATCCCTTTCTTTTGCGTTCTGATTCTATGCATTTATTATTTTTTAGGGTTAATTATGTATTTTTATTCTAAAGTATGATATTTGTATTATTTTGATTTCTAATGTTTAAATTGTGTTAATTTAATTTTTAATGAATAAAAAATGTTCAAATTTAGTTTTCAATTTTTAAATTGTGTCAATTTAGTTCCTAACATGTAAAAAGTGTTTCAATTTAATTTCTCAATCTAGCTTTAGTAGCAGGCGCCGATAAAATCAATGATAAATGAAGAAATTCATAGAAAAAAATTACACTGTTAGCCCTAAAAATTATATGATATGTTTTATTCAAGTCAGAACTCATTTAAAATATTATAATTTTAGTCTTTAAAATATATGATATGTGTCATTTTGATATTCAAAATTATACATTTACCTCTTATTTTAATGGCGTCTATTGAAGGAATTTGGTTGGTGAGTCATTTTTTATTTTTTTTTGGGGGGGATATTCAAAATTATACATTTACCTCTTATTTTAATGGCGTCTATTGAAGGAATTTGGTTAGTGAGTCATTTTTTTTTTTTTTTTTTGGGGGGGGGGGGGGGGGGGGGGGGGGGGGGCGGAGGTATGGGAGACTTGATACATTGCAAATCTGATAATTTGGTTGGAGGACTGAATTCAAACAATTTTTATATATTGGATGGCTAAATTGGCAGAAAAGATTGAGGACCAAATTAAAATATTTTTTTGGATAAATTACAAATACATTTCTTAAGGTTGATACATTGCAAATCTGATAATTTGGTTGGAGGACTGAATTCAAACAATTTTTATATATTGGATGGCTAAATTGGCAGAAAAGATTGAGGACCAAATTAAAATATTTTTTTGGATAAATTACAAATACATTTCTTAAGGTTTGCTTAAAATATGGATTGTTCCCTGTAATTTTGGAAATTATAACTACTCTTATATACAAGAATGAAATTACCAGAATTATTAATTAAAATATATTTTTGATATCATTAAAAATTATTAATTAACTTAATAATTTATTAATAAAATGAGTTATTTATTATGTGATTAAAAATTTGAAAGGACAAGATGTAATTTCCATAAATATAGGAGTAATTCATATTTTAAGCAAATTTCATATTATATTTATAATTTACCTCATTTTTTATACTTTGTATATTAAATTGACAGAATTTAAATATTAAAAATTAAAATATCACAAAATTCATATTTTGAAAATAAAAAACGTATAGTTAATCTTATTTTTTAATTAATAAACTGTAAAATCCATTCACTATGTTTGGTTCCATTTTTCTAAAAACAGTTTTCAAAAAATTCTACTTTCTTATTTTTCATGTTTTTTTGTTTTTACTGAATTTTTTTAATATTTTATGCAAATTTTTTACTTTTTAGACACACCTAACATAAATACACCTAAAAAGTAAAAAAATTATTAAAAAAAATCTTTTAAAAATTCACTAAATACTATAAATACAAAAAAAAAAATATAAGAATTCAGTACATGTTTTGTATTTTTATGTATTTCTTAATTTTTTAAAATATTTTTTTATATTGTTTTTACTTTTTAGATATATCTAAGTAAGATACATCTAAAAAAGTAAAAAAAATGTTTAAAATTTTAAAAATATTCACTAAAAACAAAAAAATACGAAAATTAAAATATTCAATTTTTAAAAAATTTAATCCAAAAAACTCAAACCAAACATACTGATTACACTGATTGTTGTTGTTATTGGGTTGTTATCGTCCTTCATATTAATTTGTTTTGTATTACTTTTGGTGTGTCGCACCTTGCAGGCATAGCCCCAACCCCCGCACCCAGCGCCCAGGGTCCAGTATTTGAATAAACAGTTCCCTTTCCAAATAAAATGTACGGTAGGGATGGGCAGCGAATATATCGATCCGTCAAAATTGGCTGAACCAAACCGACCCGCCGCATTTTGAACGGATGCGTGATAACGAGCGGACGGTTGCTGATTGATTTTCTCCAATCCGCCAATCTAGCGAACGGATGGCGGATTTGAGATTCCTTTGGCCGCAACCGAACCGCAAAACCGCGAGCACCCCTAGTAATTTATAAGACTTTGTGTTATCAGTTTATTTAAATATTCTGTTTGTATTTTCAATTAAAAAAGAGTTAAAATATTCTGTTGAAAAAAGTTTTCAACTTGACTATCTTTTTTGAATAGAAAAAAATAAACTTATTATTTATCTATATTTTTTGGTTTTGAAATCTATCTCTAAAAATAATAAATAAAAAATATGATATATGCTGGTTGGTTTTTGTTTTCAAAAACAGATATACATATAACAATACAGAGATATAGAATCTCTACTACTTCTCTATTTATGGTTTTGGTGGTTTGACTTGTTTTTATATTTTAAGAATCACAGATTGTAATACTTTATGTGGATGAGGCATGATGTGATTATATATTCTAAAGTTTCAAACTTTCTTGCTTTGGATAAGGCATGTAGTGATTGTAATATTTTTTTAAGTCATTGACTGTAATACTTTTTTTTTTTTTTTGAGGAAGTGCACAAGTTAAATTATGTTAAAAATTTATAAAATTTTAAACCGCCAAACCGATTCGCATCCATTCGCCAAACCGCCAATCCGCTCAATCCACATCCGTTAGATTGGCGGATGGATGCGGATTGATTTTCTCCAATCCGCCAATCTGACGGACGGGTGGCGGATTAGAGGTTCTATGGCCGCAACCGACCAGCGCCCACCCCTAATGTACAGCGACTGCTAAATATTATTAGTTGAAAATTTTCCTCAAAATTTATCAATTAAAAATCAAATAAATTTTGTTTTTCTAATAATATTAATTTTACATTTAAATTATTTGATTTTAGATTAATTATATTCTACCATTAGCTATCGTCTATAATCAAACGAAAATTACTGACGTGACACCAAAATAAAATTTCAAATTAAATTTAGATGTCACATCAACAACTTCTATTTGATTATACACGGTAATTGACAGTGAGGATAAAATTGATACAAAATTAAATAGTTTATGTATAAAATTAATATTACTAAAAAAAGTAGTGATGATTTGAGAGGTAATACTATTTCCAAATCTCTTTCTATGCATAATTTTGTTGTGTAATATGCTATTGTCCCAAACAGATCTACCCAGATTTTTCTAGGTAATGTGATTGTTTGGTCGGGATTGAATTAATATAGTATGGAGTTCAAGCATGAAATAAATTTAAACTATAAATTGATATTAGCAAAATTTGGAATAAAATTTTTAGAATCATAGCATCACTCAATTTTGTTTTGGGGCTAAATACACCCACCCCCTCCCAAAAAAAAAAAAAAACTCCAAAATATGTGTCATACGTCATTTTAGTCAATGATATTTTAAATTTAAATATATCAATTTAATTTTCATCTTATTAATTTTGTCATTGAATGTTTTTTATTTTTATTTTTTTATCAGCATCATTGAATAATCTTTACTTTTCGTTTCGTCTACCAATGATAATGAAAGTAGGTATAATTTTGTATCCACATTCATTTATTTATTTATTATTCAGTGTATCCACATTTATGCGTTAGCAAAACAAGCAAAATAGGATGAGTTAAATACATTGTTAATTCCTAAAGTATATAATTTTAATTATGTGAATTTAGTCTCTAATTAATTTAGTTTCATAGATAGTTGGATGAAAATGTCCCTACTTTCAGTATTAATAATAGACGGAAATAGAGATAAGGACCGTTTAATGACAAAAAATCAATAAATTAGAGATCAAATTAACAAATGTTTCATCAAATATTATTTCTTATTTTATATAGGTCATGATGAGTTTTAAAAGAGAAATGCTGTGTTATGATGTGCAATGCCAAATAATATGACTTTTGCATTTATCCAATTGGCAACCAGGGGCATGACAACACAATTTGATGTTTGACAAAATTAATAATAAAAAAATAATTGAAAATTGAATACTAAATACTGAAAATTAAGTATTTTTTTAAAAAGGGTTTTATTTATTTATTTATTTATTTTTATTATTATTATTATTATTATTATTATTTGTCTATCTCCCTCATTAGAATTCTTTACTAAAGGATACAAAACAAACTTTCATAGTTTAAGTCCTATTATAGCAGGCTCTAATTTTTTTGACGATAGTTCCCTTATTAATTGTTAGCACTTGAAATCAGAGAACACATACAGCAGACATTGTTTGTATTTTGAAAAGATTTCAAAATTTATAAATTCAATATCTTTTCATCTAAAATTTCATTTTTCATAAAATTTATATTTTTAAAACTGTCTCGTTGTGATCTATTAAATAAGATCGATGATGAATATAAAATAATAAAATAAAAAAAAAACGACAGTGAAATTTCACTGATTTGAATCTATAAAATTTTATTGAAGTCAATAAAATTTCACTGACTTGAGTTAGTGAAATTTGTTCGAGTCAGTGGACTCAGTTAAATTTTTCTTATTCATTGACTTAAGGAAGTAAAAACAAATTTAATCATTAAAATCAATTAAATTTTTTTTTTTTTAAATCAGCTAGTGAAATCAATTAATTTTTAACTATCAATTGAATATATTAAATTCTTAAAGTATTTAATTCAAATATATTTAGTCTCTCAAAGAATTGTAAAAATAAAATATAAGTTCATAAGAACTATAAATTAGTAAAAGACCCTACGTAGTTAATATTTTGTTCTAGAAAAATTTAGAAATACTATTCTGTCTTTAGGCCTGGTTTACCTACTATTTAGACATACTTGTCTCCGTATATTATGATATTTGATTGGGGTGGAGATTACTTAAGATAGGAAAGGAGGCATTGTTTATCTTATCCAGAAGCAGTACTTTTAGCCGGTGCTACAGTGTTCTAGCATGAATAGTATGTCCAAATTGGTTAGTATTCTATTGACTTCACATTTTAAGCCTTCTATGGATGAAATAGAGAACTAAGGCCATGTTTGTTTGGGCGGACTGGATTAGCATTCCCATGACTAATAGTCCTAGGATTACGAATCCGTTGGATTATGTATCCTATCTTAACTAATAGTCAAGTTTAAAATAATTAGTCTCTATTTTAATTGTTTAACCAAACATCGGATTAATAATTTTATTGGACTATTAGTCCAATCCCAAGCTCATGTCTACCCAAACAAACATGACCTAAGGGTTTGCTTGATTTTGGGGGATAAGGGGGATTATTCACTATTTGGATTGTAATCTGGGGAAGGCTCTTTATCCGGTATTTATTTTTTTTAATCCGTCAGACATGTAATTCGGCTGGACTCCTTATTCTCATATTAAGTTGTTACTTTTTTTTGAATATCATAGAAATTTTAAAAGTCAGACGTATGATCACAAAATAAAAAGTGAAAACAAAGGATTTCTCATTATTATTCTATTAATGTAACCCAAACATAGCCTTTGCTATAACTTCTTAGTTTAACTCATTTTTTTTAGATTTTTAAGGATATCTAACTCTAATCTAATGGACCTAATTATTTCCTTCAAAGTTCAAACAGATTTGGCTTGAAAAATTAATATATTGATGATCACCAAAGACCAAATTAAAATGGTGTACTTATAGTTTGATTTGCCTAATTTTCTGGATTATTTTGGTACACTATGTTTGGTTTTTAGTTTCTAAAAACTGGTTTGAGGTTTGTTAATTTTTCGTGTTTTATTGTTTGTAGTAAAAAAAAAAATTATATTTAACTCATTTTTTTAAAATGCATCTAATCTCAATATACTTAAAAAGTAAAATATTTGTGAAAAAATATAAAAAGAATTCAATAAATACAAAGAAATACGAAAATATACTGAATTTATATTTTTTTTGTATTTTAGTAAAAATTTTGAAGGCTTTTTACAAATTTTATGCTTTTTAAATTTATTTAAATTAAGTGGATCTAAAAATTTTAAAATTTCAATTGACATATTTTTTAAAAATCCACTATAAACCAAAAAATATAAATTCAAAATTCAAAAATTATTTAAAAAAAATCGAAAACCAAATATTATTGCTTTAGAAAGAATAAATGCCAAAAGCAAAGAGGGCAATTGGTACATTGGAAGCCCGCACCCAACACAATTGGGCCCTCCTCCATGATCGCTAGCTTTATCATCTACTTGCGTTATTCTTCCAACCCAAAGTTATCATTGCTTTGTATTTTTAAGAATATTACAGTTGGTTTGGTTTCAATTTTTTAATAATTGAGTTTTTTATTTTTTATATTTTTATATTTTTAGTTAATATTTTTTAAATTTTAATCAATTTTTTATTTTATTTTTTTAGATGCACCTTTCTTAGATGTATTTAAAAAATAAAATATTTGTGAATTTTTTTAAAAAAAATTAATATATATACCAAAAATATGAAAAATATACTGAATTTTCATAATTTTTTTTTTATATTTTTGGTATTTAGTGAATTTTTAAAAAAAAAATTTATAAAAATTATACTTTTTAAGTATATTTATGTTAGGTGTGTCCAAAAGTTTTTTTTTTTAAAATTGCTTAAAATATTTTAAAAATTCAGTGCAAACAAAAAATTAAAAAAAATGAAAAATAAAAAGGTAGAATTTTCTGAAAGTGAATTCTAAAAACTAAAACCAAGCAGAGTAATTAGTCCTCCTATATGCACATTTTGTTAAGAGGGTTTGTAATTCTTTTATTTGTTTTCCAGTATTTAATATAAATTTTACTTATAATTTTTTTAGATTAAAAAAATAAAAAAATAAAAAAGCTCTTCATTCGGCTAAAATTAAAAACTCGGCTCATTATTTCAACTTATGTTTGTCTTTTTTTTAAATCTTGTTTCAACTTTGACTTAAATTTTTTACTTTTTAACTCTGTCTCAACTAAGCGATTCTAAAAGTTAAAATAATAAAGTCAATTTTCTAGATTTTTTCAAAGAAAAATATTAATTTAAAATTTTAAGATAATCTAGTTGAGATAGATTTGAAAGTAAAAAAACATTGACATAATTTAAAATAAAAAGTTCACTAAAATAAAAATAAGTTGAACTAGAAAGTTCAAAAAATCAATTCTAAAAAAAAAAAAAAAACTAATTATTAGTAGTTGAGAACTGAGCACCTTTAGTTTTTACTTCTAAATTATTAACTTTTCAATTTGTAAGAAGGTATATCAAATTCATTGGTTAGGAAGAACTAGGACTAACAAATAATGTCGATCTTATCTCTCCTCTAACTAATCATAGTAAGTCACGTCAATTTCACCTATTTTGTGTTTATTTTTTAAATTGTTCTAAAAACACTATATCAATTTAATGAATTGGTGCTTGATCAAAACAAAAACAAAAAAAAAAAAAATGAAATGAATTGGTGCTTCAAAACACCCATGGCCTTGTAGCCTTATGGCATGGAGTGTTAGCAAGGGAGAAATTGAGGTCTGAAGAACTAATCAAATAAGTAATAATTGATTTTGGCCAATAAAAATAAATAAATAAATTGTTACTTCAAAATTATTAAATAATTACTTTTTTTTTCAGAATTGAAAAATCACCTAAAATTCTAAGATGGTAACACATCGTTTGGCCTTTGCAAAATAGCAGTGGAAAAAGACAAATTGGAAATGATTACGGGTTGTTTGGTCCTAATCCACACTTTGTCACCACCTATACCAAACCTTCCTTTCTTTTTACAAAAACCTTAATTATCAAACACTTTAGTTATGTGATACGTTGATAACCAACTTTTTTTTGTCTTTTTATGTAAATTCTGTTTGGTTTTAATTTTCTGAATTCAGATTTTTAAAAATTAAATTTTTTATTTTTCATATATTTTTGTTGGGAGCTTTTTTGATAAATCTATTTTCTAAGAGTTTTATTCCATCCAACTCATATTCTTTTTTACTATTCCATTAGGTCCAATTTGAGATAAGAAGACCAAAATACCCTTTTCATCTACATATATTCTATTTAGTTCACATTATTTTCTTATGTTTCAATGAGTCTTATGGGTGACATTATTACCAAAATACCCTTAATGTAAATGTTTACACCGTCAATGTAAATGTTCATATCGTCAATGTGTAGGGGCCCGGCCCATGTCGATCCTCGTGGGTGTCCGGAAAAATTCGAGTCGGGCCGGGCCGGCTCACAGGCCAAAAAAATAGGCCCAACTCGGCCCGTTGATAATATGAATATTCACATTGACAAGTTAACATTCACATTGATAGGAGTGTAAAATTGGTCTGCGGCCCGTGGACGGCTCGAAACCAGCCCGCCGCCCGAGACGGGCCTGGGCCGGCCAGTTCACAATACGAATATTCACATTGACATATTAACATTAACATTAACATTGACAAGAGTGTAAAATTGGCCCGTAACCCGTGGGCAGCCCGAAGCCCGGGCCCGAGCTCGGGTCGGGGCGAGCCCGAGCCCGTTGACAATGTGAATATTCACATTGACATGTTAACATTCACATTGATAGGAGTGTAAAATTAGCCCACGGCCTGTGGCCCGCCCGAAACCCGCCCGCGACTCGTGGGCTACCCTGGGCGGGGCCGGCCCGACTCGTTGATAATGTGAATATTCACATTGACATGTTAACATTCACATTGATAAGAGTATAAAATTAGCCCGCGCCTCGTGGCTGCCCGCAACAAGCCCACGGCCCGTGGGCGGCCCGAGGCGGGCCCGGCCCGGCCTGTTGACAATGTGAATATTCACATTGATATGTTAACATTCACATTGATAAGAGTGTAAAATTGACTCGCGTCCCATGGACGGCCCGGGGCGAGCCCGGTCCGGCTCGTTGACAACGTGAATATTCACAATGACATGTTAACATTCACATTGATAAGAGTGTAACATTAGCCCGTGCCCCGTGGCTGCCTGAAACACGCTCACGGCCCGAGGCGGGCCTGATCGGACCTATTGACAATGTGAATATTCACATTGACATGTTAACATTCACATTGATAAGAGTGTAAAATTGACTCGCGTCCCATGGGCGGCTCGAAGCTCGTGGGCAGCCCAGGTTTGGGTCCGGGCCTACCCTAGGCCGCGGGCGAGTTTCTGGCAGCGGACAAATTTTACACTCCTATCAATATTAATGTTAACATGTCAATGTGAATATTCACATTGTCAACGGGCCGGACCGGGCCCACCCCGGCCGCCCATGGGCCGCGGGGAGGTTTCGCGCCGCCACGGGACGGGGGCCAATTTTACACTCCTATTAATGTGAATGTTAACATGTCAATGTGAACATACACATTGTCAACAAGCCGGCCCGGGCCCGCCCACGGGCCGTGCGGGTTTCGAGCAGCCACGAGGCGCGGGTTAATTTTACACTCCTATCAATGTGAATGTTAGCATGTCAATGTGAATATTCACATTGTCAACGGGCCGGGCCGGGCCCGCCCCGGGCTACGGGCGGGCTTTTGGCCGCCCATGGGCCGCGACCCAATTTTATACTCTTATCAATGTGAATGTTAACATGGCAATGTGAATATTCGCATTGTCAACGGGCCGGACCGGGCCCACCCCGGGCCGCCCATGGGCCGCGGGCGGGTTTCACGCCGCCACAGGATGGGGGCCAATTTTACACTCCTATTAATGTAAATGTTAACATGTCAATGTGAATATTCACATTGTCAACGGGCCGGGCCCCCTGGCTCCCGGGCGGGTTTCGGGCCGCCCACGGGCCAATTTTACATTCCTAACAATGTGAATTTTAAAATATGAATGTTCACATCATTAAATTGGTAATCATTCAAAAAAATATTTATAAATGTATCAAAATTAAATATAAGGGCATAAATGTCCAAGAAAATAGTGTAAATCAAGAAAATGGACTTTATGGAATAAAACTATACATACATGGGACTAAATGGGTTAAAAAATTCCTTCATGGACTTCTTGGGTTAAAACGCTTCTAAATTGGACTTATCAATAAAAATCCCATTTTTGTTTTTATTGAATATTTTTGAAATATTTTTGTTTTAGATGTATCTAAATAATAAAATATTTTTAAAAAATTAATAAATGCATAAAAATATAAAAAATGTATTGAATTTTTTTTTTTGTATTTTTGGTATTTAGTGAATTTTTTAAAGATTTTTTCACAAATATTATACTTTTTAAGTGTATTTCTGTTAGGTGTGTTTAAAAATTAAAAAAAAAATTGTTTAAAATATTAAAAAAATTCATTGAAAACAAAAAAATATGAAAAGTAAAAAAAAAAGTATAATTTTCTAAAAAAATATTTTTTGAAAAACAAAACCAAACAAGATGATTATCATTTTGTGGATACAAGTGCAATGCCCTGGTGGTTAGAAATTTACTTCTAAGTTAGTGTTTAATTTACTAAAATCAAAGTGAAATGAAATGATAATTTTATTATAATATTTATTCTTATGTTTAGTTTTTATTAATATATATATATATATATATTACAAATTAAATTAATATTCACTATTATAAAGAAATAGTCATTCTAAAATGAGGATATTTTTTTTTTTTTTTCCCATTCTATTATATTTTTATTCTAGTGAAGCAAACACTGCTGAAGTGATTTGGTAGATAGGAAATTTTGCATCTCATGGTAAATGTTGGGGTGTGAGACTCTGTCCGTTAATTCTAAGTCACAGATTCTTTATCACTATAGGGTTAAGGTCATTTGAAGAAATGTCTGCATATTCTCTGTATTTGCAAGCCCTTCTATGCCTATTGTGTATGACTCTGTAGTACATAGAGACTCTTATAAATACATCCAAAAAAAAAGTTAGTTAGACTTTGCTCATCTTCTATTAATTAACTATTATTTTTTATTTTATTGATCAAAAGAAAAGGTGCAGACACAAGAATACTCTTTTTATAATGTTTTTCAATCATGAATAACACTTATTATATTATTAAAATAAGTCACATATTAAAATTTAAATTTTAATCATTACATGATACATAAGTTAATTGTCATTTTATTTATTATAATGCACTTACAAAATAATCTCAGCCTTTCATTTGTGACAACATTTACAAGGCTCATTGGAAATTTTCAAATTGAACCAAATGATATGGGGTGGGCGCGGGTCGGTTGCGGCCACGGAACCTTCAATCCGCCATCCGTCCGCCAGATTGGCGGATTGAAGAAAATCAATCCGCATCCGTCCGCCAATCCGGCGGATGTGGATTGAGCGGATTGGCGGTTTGGCGGATGGATGCGAATCGGTTTGGCGGTTTAAAATTTTATAAATTTTCAACATAATTCAACTTGTGCACTTCCTCAAACGAAAAAAGAAAAAGAAAGTATTACAGTCAATGACTTAAAAAAATATTACAATCACTGTATGCCTTATCTAAAGAAAAAAAGTTTGAAACTTTAGAATATCATGATCACTGCATGCCTCATCCACATATTACAATCACAGTATGATTCATCCCCATAAAGTATTACAATCTGTGATTCTTAAAATATAATAACAATTCAAATCACCAAAACCATGAACAGAGCAGTAGTAGAGATTGAATGTCTCTGTATTGTTACATCTACATATGTTTTTGAAAACAAAAACCAACCAACATATATCATATTTTCTATTTATTATTTTTAGAGTTACATTTAAAAACTAAAAAATATATATGAATAATACGTTTATTTTTTTCAATTCAAAAAATATATTCAAGTTGAAAACTTTTTTTCAACAGAATATTTAAACTCTTTTTCAATTGAAAACACAAATATAATATTTAAACAAATTAAAAATACAAAGTCTTATAAATTACTAGGGGTGCTCGCGATTTGGCGGTTTGGCGGTTCGGTTGCGGCCAAAAAATCTCAAATCCGCCATCCGTCCGCCAAATTGGCGGATTTGAGAAAATCAATCCGCAACCGTCCGCTCGTCATCACGCATCCGTCCAAAATGCGGCGGATCGGTTTGGTTCGGTCGGTTTTGGCGGATCGGTATATCCGCTGCTCACCCCTATATGAGAACCTCTCCATGCCCTTTTCATATTCATCTTGCCCTCTAAATCAATAATTACTGTCCCAACTTTTGTGATAAGCATTAATTTTTTTTTGTCTATGGTCCATTTTTATTCTAGAAAAATTATTGTCTCCACAAAACAGACAGGTTGTTTGAACAAAATATATTTTTTATTGATTAAAATAGTATGATAAATCTCATATATCTTGTGTTTAAATCTTAAATTTGTAAAAGATTTGAGAAATAAATATATTTTAAAAAGTGAAGGAGATTTGTGAAAAAAAATTAGTTATTATTTCATTCTCTTCTTTTCTCTTTACACTACAAATATCTTCTAAATTTAAAATTCAAACACGATTTTAGTACGATTCCCTACTATTTTAACCAATGGAAAATTCTAATATACATCCCTTTAAAAATGGTGTACCATATGCACTTCTAATTATGCCATTTTTTCTTTAGATATGACCAATTTTTTTCTTTAATTATAATATTATTTTAGTTATGACTCCTGAATTCTTTAGTTATATCTCATGTTGTGTTTAATTATGACATTTTTTTTTAGTTATGACTCAAAAAATTAAAATTATGTCATTTTTTCTTTTAATTATAAGGTGCATTGTGGGCCTGTCTTGGGACTTTATCACAATTTGAACCATTATTTTTATAAGATTTGCTAAATAAATCAAGCATATAAAAAATTAAATTAATAAAAAAATCAGTAACCATATATTATATCATATAAGTCTTAAACAATGGACTAAAAATGTAATTTTGAAAATAGAATATGTAATTTTTTTAAAATAAATGTGAGCTGATCAAGTAAATATAAACATTTAATTTTTTATATAAATAATTTATTTTCTAAAAAATACATAGTTCGAATTATGAACATATGGCCGGTAGTGAGCTCAACAAAGAGCATGGCAGCCCGCTGTAAAGTACCCGTCATCGATAGATGTTTTTTGTTCCCCCCATTTTGTAGGTGAGTAAAATTGTATTTCCCTTCATCCCTACACATTTTAATATTATGTTATGTCTAAATCTTATATTTTTTATGATAAATAAAATATGAAGTAAAAAGTGTATATATATATTCATTTTTTCCTCTATTTATTGCTTGTCAACAAATTCTTTAGAAATTCAAAATATAAAAACAAATGTCATCCCACATAGAATTTCAGGAATTTTATCCCAAAAAAATGTAAATACAGGAGACAAGCCATTTAATTTTCAAAACCTACTCGTTCGGTCCTCCCAGTGTGTTTCGCCATCAAGAGATAATATAGGATTGCGACCTATGACATTGACCAGAACCCAACCTTTTGATTTTTTTTTTTTCTCAACTACTCTCAAATAATAGTCATAAACCTACTAATCTATTATGAAAAGTCCTATTCATAAATACCCAAAAAATTATCATAATCATTTATCACCAACCGCCCAAATGGTTGAGAAAAATACCCCTGTGGATCCACCAACCCTATTGAGTATAACATGCAAACAGTTGAATATCTAGTAAGCTAAGTTGGATGGCATACCCATATCTTTGTGTATATGTTTGACATAAGCAATGAGACACCTACCTTCATACGAGTACTAAATTCCATTCTAGTTTGGTCTTTGTCTTAGCTAATCACAAAAAAAAACAAAAAAAAAAAAGGTTACCTATTTGATAGTTTCATAGGCTTTTGTTGAAATGAGATGATCTTAACCTTTGTGGTAAGTGCTTACTTGGCATTCTTATCTTAAAATATCATTTTATTACAATGTTACTGTACTTTTGGATCAATACTCACAAAATAAGTGAAATGAAGCTAAAAAGGTCGAAGATAAGATTGACAATATCTATTTATTTTCCTTAACTATTTGATTGAGAACTACTTCACTGGTTCATGACTTTTGAATGACTGAATAATTTTAAAAGTAACTCGATAATACTATGTGATATTAAATACATGATACTTTTCTTAATTGAAAAATTACAAAATATATCAAATGAATTATTATTTCTCTCAATTATTTAAGAAATATAAATTAATATTATTGTATCGACAAATTTTTTTGGTAACACTAATAACACTAGGTAAACAAATTTATGGAATTACTTCAAAATTATTAACTCGATAATTCTACTCAATGTAGAGATCCCACTTTACTAAGCACGAGGTGTGAGTGTGCACAATAATGTAAATTTGAAAGGAAACTCATTCCCCACCCAACCTGCCACTATATGCTCATTTCCCCATCCAAAGAGGCAAAGATGGTGACTACACAACGACTCCGTACAAATCAATTAAAATCCAAACACCTAAAGGGCTTGTTTGATTTAACTGCGCATAGTATAAATTGAAATTATTAATTTATGAAATTTATATTTTATTATTTAGTTACAAAATTTATTATTTTAATTAAATTTTAATGATTATTCTATCCAATAAAATTTTTAATTTTACAACTAATAACTCAAAACATATAATTGAGTTTATATATTTTTATATTTATTACAAAACAAACTAAAGAAGAGAGAATTATATATCTCACTAATTTAACTGAATAACTAATCATATATTAATAATTATTAATTTTTTTACTATTAATCTTACTAATTAAAGAGGCCCAAAAGTCACAACCCATAACACCCACAATAGTGCGCTATACCATTTCATTCCGAATTTCAAAGTTATACTAGTACATACATGGTTCTTTAGCATCAATACAGTATATCTATGTTTCTATATCTTTGAACTCAGTACATTTCATCTTCCAAACAAAGAATTTGGATTTGATTTAACTATAAAAAAAAAAAAAGCATCTGGATCGGCTTCGTCTCCCCAGATTTTTACACATAACCAACTCACAAAAAAAAAAAAAAAAAAAAAACATAGGAGGAAGATTATTTCATTGTGACTTTGCATCACAAATTGAAACTACTAAAACAACTTACCTCTCTGGACGCGGTAATAAAGTTGCGTACATTTGATACTTCGAATATTGCTCTTATTTATATTTCAATTTCTCTATTATTTTATTTTTTTAAGATTTTATTTAATTTGGGGGTGGGTTGGGTCGGAGATCAACAGATATTGTTGAATCTCCAATCAAGCCTGACTTCACCAAAGCCCACAACATGCTGACTTGGTTTGCGAAACGATACGATGTGGCTACTAACCATGAAAGCAGTTACACTCTCAGAAACCCTAACATCCTCCATCTTCAACTCCCTCAACCTCTGCACGTACTCCGGCACGTGCACTAGGTCCCACACAACTCCCACCCCACCTGGCTTCAAAACCCTAACCACCTCCCCCACCACCCTCATCCTCTCCGCTGCCGCCGCCGCCGTTGTCCGCCCCAACTCCTTCCCCACCGTATGCAAAAACACCGCCGACACCACCACGTCGAAGTAGTTATCGGCGAACGGCAGCCTCCTCGCGTCACCTTCCCGGCAAGTGACGTACTCCTGAACCCCTTCCATCCCTGCAGTTCGGAGCGTCGATACGGTTGTTTTTCTCCGGTCTAACCCGACGACCCGACCAGAACTCCCTTCCTTTTTCAGCTGCATCGCGACCGCATTGAGGAGGATGCCGCGGCCGCATCCGACGTCGAGTGCGTGCTTCACCGTTGACCAGTCGTTGACCGCGGTGACCATGCGCTGGGCCATGTCCCAGTGGAGGGAGACGGCGGAGTAGAAGATGTTGCCGGCGGCGAAGAAGAGGCAGAGGGCGGAGAGAGCGGTGACGGAGCCAGTGAATCCAGCGGCGAATCTGGTGGCGCCGCACGGGACGCTAGGGAAGAGAGACTCGAAGAAGGCGCAGATCGGGTTGAAGTAGATGAGAAAGAGTACGGAGAGAGATGAAAAGACGATCGCGTGTAGGAGGAGGAATACTGGAGTTTGCCAATCGTCCATGCCGTAGATTGAGTAGATCTGTGTCCAATCTCTCCCTGTTTTCCCCATTTTTTTTCGAATCTAATCACACTCTTTGATTGAGAGTTTCAAAAGCTGCAATTTTCAAATGAAAACCGTCACTCAACGCTACAAGATCTAGTACAAAAACTTCAAATCGGAGCTAATTGCGAGACATACGAGTAAAAATTCGATGCAAATTGCAAAAACTAATTGTGATTGATTTATGATGATTCAACTTACAGTAAAGATCTGAGAGGAGTACGTTCTTTGGCCAATTCAGGCATCTTCTAAGAGATTCGATTCGACCTCAATCCTGATTTAGTTCAAAATCTGCACATTCAAAACAATGAGGAAACGGTTGGTCAATGCGCCTATATTTCCTCAGTCAAAAAGTAGTCATTTTCTTCCGGTTTTCCAGCAACCAAACAAGAAAGCACATGAAGAGATCCAACAGAGAAAGTTCAAAAGAAGAAGAAAAAGAGCGAGCAGAAAGTCATAAACTTCTTTACTTACAGGAAGCTTCAGTACTCTTGAGAGTTTGGCAGCAGATGATTCAGATCAGATCCACAAAATGAAGAAAATATTTTGGCAATCCCGAAGCGGAAAAAGGAAAATGAGAATGGAAGAGCATCAATTGAGATGAGAATGGAGGGCCATGTTCATGATCGTAATATATATATATATATAAACCGCCAGGTAATTCAAAAAAACAAAAAGGCAATAATTGAAGAATCTGAGGAGTAACTGAAAGAGAAAACAATCATGAGACTGCAAAATTGCAGGCTTGCTTGTGACGATGAAGACAATGATGATGATCACACTCGTTTTTCAAATACGTCTTTACGCGTTTCGGTATCGTCCTTTTTGTTACGATAATAGAAACTGGAATCTGAGGGGAACCAAACTTTATCGGTGCCTCTGTCTCTTACAAGTGGATAGTTAGCGACAATGGATGGGAAGAAAAAGCGAGAAAAGAGAGGGAGAGTGAGAACAGTCGCTGTGCTGTATCTATAGTGCCGGAGGAGAGAGAGAAAAAAAAAAAGAAACTTGTCCGGATTTCAATTTCAAATTCACAAATTATTTGGGTAAATTACATATACTCTCTTGAGGTTTAGTTAAATTACAGATATTTTTCCCTTGAGGTTTAGCTAAATTATAGATATTTCTAAAGTTTCGAAAATTACAGATACCCTCATGAAGTTTATATTTTCATAACAAATTATCCCATGATATATATTTTTATAACAATTCACCCCCTAATTTGTTATGCAAATAGTACCTTCAAGGAATATCTGTAATTTTTCAAACCTCAGAGAGATATCTGTAATTTTGCTAAATCTTAAGGGGTATATGCAATTTGCCCCAAATTATTTTTACTCCATAGGTTTCAGTTTTCAGAATTTACTCTTTTTTTTTACTAAATTTTTAAAAATATTTTAAGTGAATTTTTAAATTTTCAAACACACTTAACATAAATATATTTAAAAAATATAATATTTGTGAATTTTTAAAAAATTCACTAAATACCAAACACTTTGCTTGTTTTTGGTTTTCCAAAAACACTTTTAAGAAAATTTTACTTTATTATTATTTTTTTTACTGAATTTTTTTAATATTTTAAGCAATTTTTTTTAATTTTTAGACACACCTAACATAAATACACATAAAAAATATAATTTTTATGAAAAAAAATCTTTTAAAAATTCATTAAATATCAAAAATATATATTAAAAAAATCAAAAATTCAATATATTTTTCGTATTTTTATGTTTTTATTAATTTTTTAAAAATATTTTTTTCATAAATTTTTTACGTTTTAAATACATCTAGAAAAGGTGCATCTAAAAAGTAAAAAAAAAGGTTTAAAATTTTAAAAATATTCACTAAAAATAAAAAAACACGAAAAACAAAAAAACTCAATTTTTAAAAAATTAATCCAAAAAACTCAAACCAAACACACACAAAAATATTTTAAAAAATGAAAATTCAATATATTTTTCGTATTTTTTGTATTTATTAATTTTTAAAAATATTTTTTCACAAATATTTTATTATTTAGATAAATCTAAGTATAGTGCATCTAAATAAATAAAAAAATTGTTTAAATTTTTAAAAATATTCACTAAAAACAAAAAAATCTCAATTTTCATAAAATTGAATTCAAGAAATTGAAACCAAACACAATGTTTGGTATTTTGTTTTTTTGTTTTTGGTATTTTTTTAGTGAAATTACTTTAAATGTTAATTAATTTCTTAAAATGTAGCAATAAAAAATAAAGCAAAAATTATAATAAACAAAAGTAGAGTTTGAAGTTTGTAACAAAATAAATTATGAATTTTGTTTTTAATTTAAATTATTTTTTTATTTTTGTTAAATAAAAGTGTCAAAAAAATGTATTTTAGTCATTAAGGCTATATTTGTTTGGCGGATTAGTTTGGATAGATTATTGGTAAGAGGATAATTAGTGAATAGATTGTTAATGATGAGATTAAGTAAGTAAAAATCTGTTTGTTTTGATGATAGTATGAGAGATGATTAGTGACGTGATTGTTAAATTATTTTTATATAAAATATATAAATAAATTATTTTTATATTAAAAAAAACTAAAACAAATCTTAAAACAAACGGGTGCACTTAGTGTTGGTTTGGGAAGTGGGTTGGATTTTTAGCTTTTTGGCTTTTTGGACTATTTTAGCCTGAGCTAAAAAGCTTGGTTTGGGAAGGGCTTTTTGGCTTTTTTAATTTTTTTTTGTGAGAGAAGAGTGTAATGATTATGGGTTGGATGTGATGTTTTGTTTGTTGTGACTAAAATAACTTATTTTATCTTTTGTGGCTAAAATAGCCAAGAAAACCTACAAAATCCCTTCCCAAACGGTGCCTAAGGAAAAAAATAAAATTAAAAAAATAAATTTTTCATATAAAATAGATTCAATCCCTTTATCATTTTCCTAATCCCATCCAAAACTCAGCCAAGCTAATCCCTCCCCACTGAAGGGGATTACTAAACCCCTTGGATTATCAATCTGCCCTCCCATTTCACTACCAAACATGTTGTGGGTGGGATCCACAGCTTTGGTAGTCTAATCCAACCACTCAAATTGTGAAACAAACATGGCCTAAATTCAAGAAAAACGGATATTTTGGACATATATATATATATATATATATTGAGTTTAATGACAACAATATATATTTTTTCAGAAAGTTTTAATTAAAGAAAATAAATAAATAATTTAGATTGAAAATAAATCAAAAAATTTAAATTTAAATTGATAAAATTTAAAACTCATAATTTATTTTATTATAATGCTCAAACTCTAATTTATTTATTTTTTTGTATTTTTTTCCAAAAATAAAATATTTGTAAAGAAATTTAACAAAAAAATTCACAAAAGATAATAAAAAAATAAAAAATAAAAACTACACATTTTCAAGTTTTATTAATCTTTAGTAATTTTTTTTATTTTATTTTATTCAGAAATTACTTTTTCTGTGACGTTTGTTATATAAATTCATGTAGAATATTAGAAAATGGTCCAATCGTTTGGGATTTAGGTTGATTTTTTAGTTTTTTTACTTTTTGGTTATTTTAGCCTGTGGTTAAAAAATCTCGTTTAAGATAAGTTTTTTGACTTTTTTTAGAGAAAAGATAAAATGATTGTGGTTTAAATATGACATTTTATTTTATTGGGCTAAAAAAACTTATTTTATCTTTTTGTAACTATTTTAGCCAAAAAACCCAAAAACCTTCTATGCCAAACGAAGGCATACCAGGTCTAAAAATTTATTATATAGTTTATATTTGGCAAACCAACTTAACTATAATTGAAGATTAAGGCCTTCTTTGGCAACATCATTTTTTTAGTCTCAAAGTTAAAAAGTCAATTTTTTTTTTAAAAACTAACAACTTATACCAAAAAGTCAAAATTTTCATTTTCTCTCTACTTTTTGCACATTTTCTTTAAAAAAAAAAAAAATCATTCTAAACATATTAATTTTTTTACCTCATATTTTAATTAAAAATTAAAAAATTACTAAAATAACATATTCTCAAATGAGACCTAAGTCATCTACTCAACCATTAAGATTTTATTGCTCACCAAGTATTATGTTTAATTAATTTTTTGCACCCCAAAATCTCCCCTCCCCAATGTTAACTTGTGATGTTCTATGTTTTTTTTTTTTTTTTTTTTTTGGGGGGGGGGGGGGGGGTGGTTGTGGACCATCAAAGAGTGAAAAACAAAGCACAAAACAAAAATACAAAATAATGTGGTTTCCACAAAAGTGTCTGTCACAACAATAGATTTTAATTATAATAATGTTATAAACACATCATTTTTCATAAAGAATCATATAATAATTTACTTTTATTTATTTTTTCTATTGGTATGTCTATTTTGTTCCTTGAATGTGCTGTTATGTATGGCTCAAAAGGACATTTGCAAGGTTTTTTGAAATTGTAAAGATAGAGGCAATAAATTATCAACCGAGGTGTTTTGTAATAGAAAAATATTTTCATTTTATTAACAAGGGAATAACATTAGAATTTAATTATTATTGGTATTTCAAAAAAAAAAAAAAAAAAAGTTGAAGAAAAACAAGAGAAGTGAAAACGAAAGGCAAAAATCCTTACAAATGTCCATTCCAGTCTTTGAAGATGCTAGGAGGGCTTTTTACCCTGGCTGTGTAACCACTTAATTTTCTTTAATACTTGCTCCTTATTACACACACACACAAAAAAAAACAAAAAAAACAAAAAAAAAAACAAATTCACCCGAAAAAGAAGTGAAAACAAAGGGTAAAAATTGGTGTTTCAATATTGACTTTTCATACTATGGTGTAAAATAATTTTGCACTAAGAAGAATATACATCAATAGGGATATGGGTGTGGTAAAATTATCTACGACTATAGTTAAATTATAGAGTTCTTTCAAAATTTACTCAAATGATATGCCAAACCCATGAACTTAAGCATAGTTTAACTAGTTTGTATATAGTTTTTGGAAGGAGATTTGAAAGTTTATTGAGAAACATCAAATAGTCAATTGTATTAATCTAATTTATTTAAAAAATAATTGAGATCTAATAGTCTGGATGTGAGACATTAAACAAACAAAATTAAGTAATGACTTGAATGATGAAAATGACAATTCTATTAATGAAATAACATTTAATAATTTGTCACTATAACATAATAGATTGATTTTGAAATTCTCATAATAATCAGGGAGATAGCCATTGAAATTGAGCAACTTCAACAGCACTTAAATCATTTTTTACTAGTTTAAATAAATAAATAAATAAAATTTTTATTTTAGCTAATCACTTTACCTGTTAAGTTCTCTAACACTACTTTCTAATAGCCCTCTAGGCCCTTTTGTTTTGGGTGATGGAGAAGAGAATTAAATTGCGATAGATGTGGGACCCACTATAATAGGCCGTGGAAGAGGGGACTAACAAAGGCTTCCAAGGGTTGGATTTCGAAATTAGTGAGGGGATTAGCTTGAAAAAAAAAAGATTATTTTGCTCATATTGTGTGTTGTGTATTTTTGTGGTTTTTTTTTTTTTTTTTTTTTGGGAGGGGAGGGAGGGGGGTATTATGTCATTATATATATATATATATATATATTAAAATAATATAGTACAAAAAAATATTTACAAAATATAAAATTTTAATATTAAAATATATCAAAAACACAAAAGGGTATTTATGATATTTCATATAGTTAATCCCCTCACTAAAATATATCACAAATAAACATAATTTTTTTAAATATTTTCACTAACAATCTCCACACTAATTGTCCCCTCACTAACAGTTCTTATACTAACAATCACACCTTACCTAACTCCGAAAACAAACGAACCCTCTATCTAAAAATTTACGAGTGATAGCGTTTTACTACAATCTATATTAGTGTTGTAGATGAAGAAAATAAAGATGGAGTGTTCCTTGAAATCTCTAATGGATATTTTGAGAAATGGGTTAAAAGTCACTTCTCAACTTTTAACTCATTTTATCTCTTACAAAAAAAAAAATTTAAAAAGACAACTTTTAATCATCTTCTTAAAACACCCCTAAATGTAAAAGGAAAATTACTATTCCGTGGGAATATATAAAAATAAAAATACTTGGAAGCTTTAATCAAGGACTTCTTAATCTAGCTCCAATGATATAAAATGAACAATGTGAAGCGCGACTCACACTCCTCTTTTTACTCTCTTTCTCTCTCTCTCTCTCTCTGAGAGGTCAAAATATAAGTGATATATATTAAGGTATACAGTACCACTCATTTAAAAATTATTACACATTAATAAAAAAATTATAATTATAATTATTAATATTTATAAGATTCATCGCTTTTTTTTGTAATTCTTGTTTCTAATCACCAATGTTATGTTATTTCCCCAATGTAAGAAGCAAAAAATAATAAAGTCAATCCAGCATTTAGAGAATCTGTTGAGACAAATAACAAAAAACAATTAAAAGAAAAAACTAAGCCTGCGTTTGGTTGTGTTTTGTAAATGTGATTTGAGAGTATGAGTTGTATTTTAAGTTTGTGAGTTGTAGAATTATGATTTGAGTGTAGAAAATTTGTTTGGTTATGATTTTTAAATAGAGTGTTGAATTGTGTTTTGAAGATATATTTTGAATTAAGTTTTGAAAGTTTGATGTGACATGTGAAAGGTGAAAATTTGTTTGGTGATGTGTTTTGAAAATAATTTTCAAAACTTAATTCAACTAATAATTTATCATCAAACACACAACTCATATATCGATATCCATATTTTTTATCAACAATAATAACCAAACTATTTTTAAAATACTGAAATTAAAAATTAATTTTTTTTGTCAATTATTTTTTTTTAGTAATTTTTTTGAATAATTGTTGTTTCGAAATAGTTTTTTCATTTTAAAATAAACCGATGTCAATTTTTTTTTCCAATTAATTTTTCTATCGATATCCATATTTTTTATCAACAATAATAACCAAACTATTTTTAAAATACTGACATTAAAAATACCATTTTTTTGTCAATTAATTTTTTTTCAAATCTTTTTTTTGAATAATTTTTTTTTCAAATAATTTTGTCATTTTAAAATAAACCTATGTCGATTATTTTGTGTCAATTAATTTTTCTATCAATTTATTTTTTACGCCTGTACAAACATCTTATAAAATACGTTTTTAATTTTTTTTATATTTTTCTAAAATAATTGATAGAAAATCTGAATAAAATCTCACCTTTCTGAACCTTTTGAACCTCACCTTTCTATAAAATAATTGATGCCAGTTCATCTTCAGAGAGGAGGACAACCGGCCGGTCATCCCCAAGGTCTACCGGCCGGTCATCTCCAAGGTCTACCGCCCGGTCATCCCCAAGGTTTGATACACAGATGAGGTTCACGTGAAACAGAGATGATGGAAGATAAGGACATGGAAACTTTTCAGAAACGTTGAAAGAGGAGATACAAGCTGCCAAACGAATTTTCAAAATCTAATTTGAATTAACACGCTGAATCAACTTTTGAACATCCTATCCAAACGTGAAGCGGGAGTTCACGTGTAGAATCACGTTTTGAATTCACAACCAAACACAGCCTAACGTATTTTGAAAACAGCTGTGTTTGGTTATGTGTTTTAAACATATTTTCACTCATTGATTTGAGTGTGATTTTTGTTTTGAGTTTTCAAATTATAATTTTATACTTACTTTTGAAAACTTCTTTTTAGGAGAGAAAATTTGGTTAACTCGGTCGTCCTCTCGGAAGTCCCCTTGGGCATCCAACTAGTTGACCGAAACAGTGTTTTTTTTTTTTTGCACCTGTTATTTTTATATTATAAATAAATAAATTTTGATTTTTTTTTAATTTTTATATGAGTTTTGAATAGAATTTTGAGTTGTGTGTTTAGTTTTAAGTTATAAGTTTTTGAATCAAATAACTTTTATAATTTCAAAAACTCAAAGCTCTCTCCAATACTCAATTCAAAACTCTTTTAAAACTCATAACCAAACAAATTTTTCAAACTCAAATCATAATTTCAAAACTCACAAACTCAAAATACAACTTTATTCTCAAAGCATATTTAGAAAACTTTACCAAACGTTACCTAAATTTGTTGTAGATACTTATAATAGGGTAAAATTCACTAATACTCCCTGAGGTTTTTAATTAATATAGATTCTCCCCTCACGTTTGAAAAATTACATTTCTCTCCCTGAGATTTGTAATCTCATTACAAATTATCCCCTGAATTGTTGATGTTATGCCCTAAATTTTTTTAAATTACCATTTTGCCCTTTTTCACATCATTTATTCTTTATATCATCATGATTACATTCTGCAACTTTCTATCATTAAATTCTACCTGAACATATTCTTATTGAGTGATGATATATAAACGTAAATTTTATATAAAAATTTTAAATACAATGATATAGTTTAATGGTGACCTTTCAATTTAAAACAAAAAACCCATAAACATTTTTTATATTTACAATAACATACTATCACAATATTTTTATGATATTTTTTGTATAAATTTTTATATATGAATAGAATTTTTTATTTTTATTTCCACCATTATTTTTCTTTCTTGTCTATTTACCTGCATTTATTACAGTATTACCAGATACCATCATTCACATTTATTACAATATTACTGAATTTTTGTACTTTTTTTTTTGTATTTGGTGAATTTAAAAAAAAATCACAAAATATTATATTTCTAAAGTATATATAGATTAGGTGCATCTAAAAAATAGAAAATAAAAAATTACTTAAAATATTAAAAAATAATAATAATAAAAAACACACAAAATAAAAAAAATTAATTTTTTGTGTGAGTTAAACTAAAAAAGATGATTATTATTTCTCTTGAAATAACATAAACAAAATATCAATGTTATTTTATTATTTTACATGTATAAAATTTAAGAGACAAATATATCATTTTAATCTGACAAGAAAATAAAAATAAATTTTTAAACCTAAAAAAAGAATCCACATTAAATTGAAATGTCAAAGGCATGTCGGTGTAATGTAACCCTTATAGCCTCCGTTTGGGAAGTGGGTTAGCTTTTTGGCTTTTTGGCTTTTTTGGCTATTTTAGCCTGGGCTAAAAAACTTAGTTTGGGAAGGGCTTTTTGGCTTTTTGACTTTTTTGACTTTTTTTGTGAGAGAAGAGTGTAATGATTATGGGTTGGATGTGATGTTTTGTTTGTTATGGCTAAAATAGCCTATTTTGTTTTTTGTGACTAAAATAGCCAAAAAAGCCCAACCAACTTCTTCCCAAACGGTGCCTATGGTATAAGTCCTTTAGGGCATCCACTTTATACTTTGAGGTTCAAAAATAGGGACGGGCTTTCCTTAAGTCCGTGATTAGATTGGAGAATATTATTGGACTTGTGAGGATTCACTATAGGTCTTATTTTAATAATCTGAACCGTTCAATGTGTAGAAATCGTAGAGTACTATATGCTTGTAAAAAATTAAATTGATCGGATATCGATAGCTACGTAATCAAATCAGTTTTGTATAAGAAAAATAGACGGTGAAAAAATAAACGATCGATAGAAATCTGATCCGATGAGATAGCTATTGATATTCGATTAATGTGTTTTTTTACAGGCATATAGCACTCGATAATTTCTACACATTCAACGGTTCAGATTATCGATACTAAACATGTGATGGGTTTCTACGGGCCTAATAACACTCTTTACTTTAATCACGGATCGAAAGAAGGCCAGCCCAATAAAAAGTCATATAAAAAAAATTTAAAAAAAAAATTGCATGGAAGAAACTTAAGAGAGAGTCCTTACTTTTGTACAAGTTACCAAAGTGTTGATTGGGCAGGACTCCGCAAATCAAGGGAATTTTTAAGTAATCACACGCAGAGTACGGGTCGACTAATCAACTGTTTCACACCGTGCTTTTATTTAAAGCACTTTTACTTTTTTATTACGGTATATGCCTTGTTGAGTAAAGTACTTAAATGCACCAATCACCATTGATGGTGCTTAACCCATGATCCAAACACTTTAACATAAGTGAAATATACTGTAATTATTTTTAATTTTCATTTTAAAATTTTTATTCAAGTTTATGATCGCGCAAGGCTTTGTTTAGATTGTGCATTTGAATAGTAGTTTGAAAACATATAAACAAAAATAATTTAAATGAAATATAAGGTATTTTTTTTTTTTAAAAAAAAGAAGATCTCTTCTAAATTCATAATCCAAAAACAACATAAGAGTATTTTTTGGTTGATTGTTATATTCTCAACTTTTATTATTGTATTTTTAAATTTTGTATAATTAGATCACAATTATCTAAAAAATCTCAATTAAAAAATCACTTTATCAGTTCACTGATTCTAAAAAATAATAATAATAATAATATTTTCTTGCCGGATGAATTTTATCTTCTTCTCCTTTTTAACTTAAATTCACATAATAAATAGTACCATAATTTTATAGTATGACCAATTTATATACGCATGTTCTCTTAAAAAAAATATTATATATGCACATAATATTATTTATTATGTGAATTTATATAAGAAATTTAAAATTAAAAAAAAAGTTAAATCACTTTGAGATATAAAACATAGGATAATGGGTAAATTACACTTACTTCCCCTAAAGTTTACCTTAATTACAGATACCTCCCCTACAGTTTCAAAAATTACATAGACCTCCCATAGTTTTAAAAATAATAGCCAAATTCCCCCTTCTATTAACTTTGTTCCATATGGTGTCAAAAATAACATTAAATGACTAAAATACCCCCATTCCATCTTTCTCTCTCTATCAACCTAACTACTCTAACATTGCCTCACCTAACCCACCAAATTCCACAGAAAGATAAATTAGTGACCTACTATCCGAGGCTATTGTCAGTTTTTATCTCAAAGTGAGTTTACACTTAAATTTAAGGAACTATTACACATTCATAAAAAAAAGTTTATGTTTTTAATTATTAATATTATAAAATTTACTCTTTTTTTATAATTATTTTTCAAAACCATTCCTGAAATAAATTTTTTTTCTAAATTTAAAGTTAGCATAACTAAACTTTTATATCCCACCGTGCAAGGCTATTGAAAAAAAGAAAAAAAAGATCTCACAGGATTTAAGAATATAATCAGTATAACTAAACTTTTAAATCCTAACTTGTTTGGTTTCACTTTTCAAGATTTACATTTTAGAAAATTTTAAAAAAAATTATTTTCATATTTTTTTTTTATTTTCACTAATTTTTTTTAATATTTTAAGTAATTTTTTATTTTTAGATACACCTAACATAAATACACTTAAAAAGTATAATATTTGTGAAAAAAATCTTTAAAAAATTCACAAAATACCAAAATACAAAAAAAAAAAATTGAAAATTCAGTACATTTTTGTATTCTTGTGTATTTATTAATTTTTTAACTATTTTTTTAATAAATATTTTACTTTTTAGATACATCTAAATAAGGTGCATCTAAAACAATTTTTAAAAAAATGCTTAAAATTTTAAAAATATTCATTAAAAACAAAAAATAAAAAAAATAAAAAACTCAATTTACAGAAAATTGAATCTAGAAAATTGAAACAAAACATATTAGATTTTTTTTTTTTTTATTTCTCTTTTTGTTTCCTATTAGAATTCTTATTTTTATTTCTCTTTTTGGTTTTTATTTTTTATTTTATTATTATTTAAAGGTCAATGTATTATACTATCATAACCAACATTTTCAATACAAAAGCAATTCAAAACATATAGGGAAAGTGAATCATAACACTTTTTGTTTGGTTTAATTTTCATAATCAAATTTTTTTTTAAATATGAAAAAAATAAAAATTAATTTGGTGTAAAAAATTAAATTAAAAAAATACTCATCATTTTCACATGATTTTTTTTCTTTTATGGATGAAAAATTAATTTTTACATAACCAATATTCCTGGTACAAGATAATTCAAAACATATACATATATAAAAAATTAACTTGGTATAAAAATATATTCATCATTATCATATTGTTTGGTGGGAAAGTTTACAGGTACTGAAAAATTGGAAGGGTATTTTGGGCATTTATGTGTTTTGTGTTGCTTATGTCACTCTTTTTAACAGAAGGGGAAATCCAGTTATTATTTTCAAAAATAAGGGAGATCAGTGTAATTTTTGAAACTATAGGAGAGGTATTTGTAATTAAGGTAAACCTCAAGAAAGGTAAGTGCAATTTACTCTATGATAATTTCAATGTAGAGTTGTTAGTAGTCTCCACAGAAATTCTTTGGACTTGTCATTTCTTTGATTTGCTTGCCATTAAACTTTAAATTTTGCAAATATTCTTTGGACACCACCCACTTAATACAAGAAATAACCCTACACTCTCAAACCCTAACCCCCACCCCCAACTTTGACCACTCTCCTTCGTAGCTCCATCCAATCTCATTCACCACCCCCAATCCCTCACCATCCTCTAGCACCACTTCCATTGCGCTACCCACAAGCCCCTTTCTTGCCTCTTTACGATAATTTACATCGCTCGTCTTCTCTTCTCCTTCATCTTCTTTTTTTGCTTCTTTTTCTTCAAAACTTACGAATGTGATCTCTCTCTCTCTTGAGGGAAAAGAAAAGCTAAAAATATAGAAAAAGACTAAACAACAGTAAAAAAGAGTGGAAATAGTTGAGCAGTAGTAAGGTAGGACGAAAAGGGGTCATGGATTTAAATAGAGATGTGAAAAAATAAAAAATAAAAAAATGAATAGCATTAAACAAATTATAATAAGAAAGAAATTATGGGTAAATTACACTAACACCCCTTGAGATTTGATGCAATTATATTTCACTTCTTGACGTTCTGGAAATTACATTTCCACCCCCGTAGTTAATAGTCTCATTTCACAAACTCATTTGCTTATATAAAAGGCAACAGCTCCTAGTAAAAAAATAAAAAAAATTACATTGAAAAAAAAAGTAAAGCAAAGGAAAATACAAAAAAAAAAAAAAAAAACAGAAGAAGTAGAGCAAAGTAAGAAAAGAGAGAGTGCATGAGTTCAATGTCTTTGTTCTGTCTAAATAATTGTAATGATAGGGGGTTAATGTAATTTTTTAAACGTCAAAAAGTAATTTGTATTAAATCTAAACTTCAGGGGTGTAAGTGTATTTTACCCAATAAATTAAGGTTGGTGTCGACTTGAATTTTTTATGAAAGAAATTAATAAGAGGGTGATGTGTATTTTACCCAATAAATTAAGGTTGGTGTTGAATTGAATTTTTTATGAAAGAAATTAAGGGGTTGTTTGGGGTGGTCATCACAGGTCCCATTTTGATAATCTGAACCGTTCAATATGTAGAACTCGTTGAGTACTATATGCCTATAAAAAATCACGTTCATCGGATATCGATAGCTATCTGATCAGATTTGTTTTTTTTCAATCGTTAATTATAACACCATTCAAATTTTTTTTTTTTACAAAACTAATTTGATTATATAGTTATCGATATCCGATCAATGTGATTTTTTACAAACATATAGTACTCGACGAGTTCTACACATTAAACGATTCAGATTATCAAAACGTGACCCGTGATGGCCCCCACGGGCCAAACAGCAGTGTGTAAAAATTGTACCAAAATTGTGTAATTTTTCTTCACAAACACTGCACAGCGCTGAACCGTTCAATGATTGCTGAGTTGTATAGATGTGTGAAAAATTAATTTTTTAATATTTTTTTAGTAAATAATGATAACTTTTTAATTTTTTAAATAATTTTTTGATTTTTTATCTTTTTAAAAAGACGTCGAACTTGACATAATAAGAGGGTGATGACCAGACAAGATAGTAATGGCTGAAAAGGACCGGGCCGGTGAGGAAGGCACGACTAGACCGGTTTGACAGGTGAACTGGCATCAACTAAAAAGAACAATCGGTCTACTCATTTTTATTTAATTTTTTTTAAATGTTTTGATTCTGGGCCTTTATTTCTAGAAAAAATATATATTAATAAATCCAATTTTGGATTCAAGATAATTATTAAGTCTTGTCAAGTTTTTATCTAGACAATTAAGTCTTATTTATCATAAAATGTTCTCAAAAAGTTCATTCTTTCATAATGACATATCTTATTCTAATTGTACCATTCTCATATTAAATGAACAATAATTTTAGCCTAATTAAAATTAAAAAAATTAATTGTAAAAATTATTATTATTATATTAAAAAAATAGTAAATAACAATTGGATCAAAATAATTATAGTATAAAATGCAACTTTTTTTTTTATTATTTCAAATTATGATTTTTTTATTTTAAATTTTAGTGTAAACAATCTAAAATGGCTAAATTCTATTAAAATTCGAAAGAGTTATCAAAATAATATTATGACAAATTTATATATATCTCAATGCATGAAATAATTGATAAATCTTACATTTATGCTTTTGTTTATGATTTTTTTTTAAATTTCAACAATTAAAAATAGTTTTATTATAGAATTTTATGTAAAATAAATTATTTATGAAATTTTTGGTTCATACTTTAATGAGAAAAATAAAATATACTATCATGAATAACTGAAATCTTCTATAGCAATTTATAAAATAAAAAAGAAAATAGGACTTATTTATTAATATTGAATTTTGATATAACTCAAAAGTAATTTTCAAAACAAAATAGAACAGAATTTATTAGTAATTTTTTTTATTGTGATTTATGATTTTTTATTACAATATAATAATTTTTACAATTAAAAAAATAATTTTATTTAGATTAAAAGTATTTATGAAATTGTTGTTCATAGTAAATGATGGGTAAAATTGGAATAACGTATATCATTATGGAAGAATGAACCTTTTAGGAATATTTTATGACAAATAACACTAAGTTGTTCATATTGAAACTTGATAAAACTCAATAGTAATCTTAAGAGCAAAATAGCACTTATTGGTAATTTTCCATGTTTCTACATGTTTAATTCTTATTAAAAAAAAATTAATTTAATGTAAAATTTTAAAAATTTGGTAATATGGTTACATCATACCACATCCATAATTTGGAATCCTAATATTATGCGACATGATTGATAATATAAAGTAAATTATGCCACAAGTGTTTGGACTTTTCTATCTTTTTTTAATTAAGCCCCTAAATTTAACCATTTCCAAATTAGTTTATTGTAGCTGCTTTGCTACATTCTCTCTACTTTTGATAGTTAATAATACACATTACATTCATTTTCATAACATCAAAAAAAAAAAAAAAAAAAAAACTACACCTTTTCTTTAATCATTTTTAAAATCGTTAATGAATTTTTTTTTAGTATAAAGAATTTTAGAATTAATTTTATCAATTTATCATTTAAATTGATTCTACATCATATACTGAATTATCAAAACTTGACAGAATGTAAGACACTAATTTTAAAAGTTAGAGATTAAATAGTATTTTACAATTTTTTAATTTTGAATTTTAATTTTAATTTTAATTTTTTTTTTTGTGGCTATTAATTGAGCTTCCTCAATCATTGATGTAGAGGTATTGGCTAATTTGAATATTTAGGATAGGTCTACACTATGGATAATTCTATTCAGCTACAAGGGAGTTAATGCCCAAATCAAATTAATCACCTACATGCTTCCTCCCCAGTTCTATCAAGGCCAACAAGTGGTGGAGGTATTTTAGGAAGGTCATTTCTTGCAAGCTTAAATATCAACTTAAATATTATATTTAATTTTTTAGAGCTCACAACATATCTTATTTTGATAATTTAAATCGGTTATTAAAAATACACTTGTTATCTATTTTTTTTTTTTTAAAAATAAGCATAATAAAATGAAAAAAAAAAATTTATTATCGAATATATCTAATTTTTTTTTTCCACAAACGATATACATGGAGAAGGCCCCTACAAAATAAATAGTTTAGATTATTAAAACAGAACCCGTGATAAGTTTTACACGCAGAAACATGTCAATCAAATTTAAATTTGAACTTGAGAAAAATCCAAAACTTGTATGCATACAAACACACATATCGATTACTGAATTGGACATAATTTGTCATACTAGACAACTTTTTATGAGGT
Source organism: Camellia sinensis (assembly GCF_055761805.1). Taxonomy (NCBI): domain Eukaryota; kingdom Viridiplantae; phylum Streptophyta; class Magnoliopsida; order Ericales; family Theaceae; genus Camellia; species Camellia sinensis. The sequence continues at coordinate 176,943,668 of NC_138967.1, forward strand.
GATCTTATTTTTTTATGAATTTCACACTTATATTGAAAAAATTATATTTAATTTTATGATTAATTTTTATGTAAATAGAAGAATTGTTTTTCCATATCAACTAAGGTTTGAATAAAATTTACTGAGTTTTGATATGTGGGTTGTAAATCATTAGATTGAACTCTCATAATGCATATTTTAAATTTATTTCCCAATCAATAAGCAATGAAATTTATTAAAATTTTGTTATGTCGGTTGGACGAGTTAGGACATGAGATTAGGTGTTAGCAAGATAATCACTTTTCCAAGAAATCAGTTGAGAACATGTGCAAAGCTACTCAAAAGAAGACGTATTTTTTTACAATATAGACAGTTTGGTTGACTTTACATTTTACTTGAGCATCTAGGGTAGGCTTTCTCCTAAACACTGTATTGAATCACTATTATTATTGGTTTTTAGTAACGAAATTAGTCAAACAACACCGACATATAATTTGATGTATATTTTATAAATAAATCATCAACATAGGACTAACCCATAAACTAAGGTCCCGTTTAGTAACATTATTTTTTAATTTAAAAGTCAAAAAAATTTAAAAAAAATTTAAAAAGCCAATAACTTATACTAAAAAGTCAAATATTCTTTTTTTTTTCTACCTTTTACATAACTTTTCATAAAAAACTAAAAAATTATTAAAACAGCCTATTCCCAAATGAAGACTTGAATTTAGCATGAATTTTAAGAGAGAGTATGATTAGCTATAAAAAAAGGACTATAATATTTGAATATTTAATGATTATTTGAACATATATATTTTTTTAATAAGAAATTTAGTGCATAGGGTACCTACATGGTGGAGATGCCGTGCTATATCTTTCCATTTATTAATAGACATTATTCTTAAAATAATATAAAAAAAAATCACTTTTTGTTCAGTTTGTGGTGCCAAGTATTCGGTTATATCTAATTTTGATTTTACTTCCTATCAAATATCAATTAATGAGTGAAAGAGTAACAATTACGTTATCTCAATCAAGCAATCTACTTGTTACATAAAATACTTTCTCAAATTCTAGAGTTTCCTATTTTGGTGCATAATAAAATTAAAAAATGTTTCGAAGTTCATAAAATTTTTTGACAAATATTATTTATTCGTTCTGAGGAAGGGGAAAGGAATCTCGGGAATTAATCCTAAGCTAATGAGTTGGTTGACCTTTAATTAAAGCCATGTTTGTTATTCGGTTTGGAGAGGTGGGCTTGAATTGTTAACCTGTGAGTCCCACAAAAAATAAATTTGATTTTGAAAAATGACTAGAGGTTGAATTTTGTACTTATTTTACAAAACTAATAAAATCAAATTTTAGGAAAAAAAAAATCGAAACTACCGATTAAGCCAAAAAAAAAAACAAAAAACAAACTAGAGAGAGTCAAGCTGAAGATGTTTGAGTTTATGGCTAACCTCACAATTTGCTCCTTAACGGCCTCGCTATACATGCAAGTTGAAGACTTAGGTCCATGCTCGAAAATCACAGGTATCAGTTAAGTTTGAAAAATACAACAAAAACAAAGGCCTAAGCCCTTTCCCTAGATCTGCTAACGATGTCTGTAATAAACAGACTCCTAATCTCAGTTAGCGGTTCATTCACCACCAAAATATCCTCTGATTGCTTAGCTCCAAACTTTGCAAGTGCATTAGTACAAAGATTACCCTCTTCGAACACATGTTGCACAGTACACTCACATCATCGCATAATGATCTTGGTATCTTCTATGAGACCTTTGTACGGAGAGTTTGCCTTTGTCTCTTCCTCCAATAACTTCATAGCTTGCATAGCGTAGGTCTCAATGATGACTTGGTGCTGCTGTTAATCCTATCTTTAACTAACTTGTGACTCTATATCAAAGAGATGCACAATTGAAGCTCCTCCTCACACCATCAAATTCTAAACTTACATTTATTTGGCAATTCAAATTATGTAGTGACACTTGTTCTGTTTTCTCTTAAAAATAGGATGAAAGTAACAAGTACCACTATTTAAATCAATAGAAATCAAATCGGATACCACATATATTGTCCTCGTAGAAATAATTCTTCCAAAGAGTAACCTTCGAAAGTTGCCTATGATTCTATGAAGCACTGACATATTCATGGATAATTCTCCATGTCCTATAAAGCACGTCCTATGAAGCATAGACATTTTTTCCGAAGTCATGTATTGGTGATATCCAACATGAACACATATCGACCACACTAAAAAAATATCCCATTTATTTTTATTTTTTTTCAACCTGACACATTGATAACACGTGATGGACACGTTGGGTATACACCATATCCATTTTTTGTTTTTTATGTATACCCATTTTTTGTTTTTGTTTTTGTTTTTAAAACTAGGGTAACATATCCAAGATTGATGACTTCAATGAGAATAAACATCTAACATAGAATTGTTATATAATATTCAAATATATAACATATAATAAATATGTAAAATTATGTCTTACAAGTCTCCCTTACGTGTCTTATCTTTGGATTTTTAGAAAACTTGCAAATCTCTTGTTTGTGTCGTGTGAAAATTCACGCTAGGCATGGAAATTTTAGAATTTAAACAAACATGAATATCTACACACACACACACATATATATCCAAGGTGAAGAGGCATGTGTTTTCTAGTAACCCTCCATAGCATTCTATACATCTCATCTTCCATATATATAAATATACATATCCAAGATGAAGAGGGATGTGTTTTCTAGTAACTCTCCATAACATTCTATACATCTCATCTTTCACAAAACGGACCGGTACGTTACATGCTAATGAAACTGTTTTCATGTTCTGCAGGTATTACAAGAGTTACCATGCACTAGTTCCGGAATAACAAACTCAAGGAACCATTCATTGTGCCAATTCGGCATATTACTAGAGCTCACAATTTCACAATTTAAACATCTGCATGAACATAAAAGGTTTTCTCTGTTCTCAAGTGATTAAATTCCAACATGAATTGGTCTCTGGACCTACCTACAACTTATCAGCATGAAAATCTATCACAACCAAGAGGAAGAAATAAAAGATCCTCCTCCATTTAGTATATATGATTATTCTCCAAAGCAAAATTAACTAAAGCAAGAAGGTGTTCTTCACCCTTTTGTACACTCCAGAGCATGATTTTAAATAATGGTATCGGGATATGTAAGGGTATCGACGATATAGTTATATATCGGTCGATATTAGATAATATCAGTTGATATATTAGTAAATAAAGGTATCGGAAGTCCAAAAATTTGTTATGTAACGGCCGATATTTAAAACCCTGCCGCCAGCTAAATCAGCAAATGGTGAGTAAAGGCTCCAATCATAGCCAGTAAAATGAACCTGGTGATTAGGAGGCCCATCAAAATAAAACATAATCGAATGCATTTGATCCATTGGCACGACAAATTAGGTCTCAGAGATTAGAAGAGTCCCAACTAGCAAAAATTGCACCGATGATTTTATCATGCAATGCATCCCCACTACAGGCAATTATGCCCCGATCAAGACCTTCTAGATACCCACCCTTTGAAAAGTCCAGAGGGCACCCCCCTGCATCGGTTACCACGCCACCGGCCTCTTGCACGATCAGAACACCGGCAGCGTGGTCCCATATCTTCTCTTTGTATCCGGCTCTTGCAAACTTCATATAAATTTCAGCATCTCCCCGAGCTATGGCTGCATATTTCACCATGCTATGAACGCGCAAGGGCTGCTTTCTGCCAATAGCATAAAAGGATGTCTCAAGGACCAATTTGAACAGAGCCCGCGAAAAATTACATAACGGTAAATGCTACCATGGAGATAAAGGCATTGATAGAGGTAAGTTTGTGGTGAGATGAACCCTTACCTTTATTCTAAAAAATAATAATAATAAATTGAACAAAAGAATAACCAATGATGATGATGATACTAATTACAATTATCTAGTGAAAGCATTACATTGAACTTGAGGCAACAGATAGTAAATTACTTTTAAGCTAGCAATATCACAATTTCTGCAACACTAAATTGAAACCAAAACTCCTCCACTTCACAACTTTAAGTAAACCTTTGTATGTGTTCTTTATTTAGGGTGAGGCAAAACATAGTTAATCTTTGTATCACTTTTATATCCTCTTTTAGAAAAAGTAATGGCTATTGGCCAATATCCATGCTTTCATACTACAAATCTCATTTTTGTAAACTTCAACGGACTGAGGGAAAGAATTTACTTCTATTGTATATTTTAGGGAAAATATAAAAAAAAAAAGTGGAGAATAGAGAAATAATTTCAAAGTGATGGAAGTACAAGTGATTCATGCATTAGATTGTGCAAGTCTGTCTTGCACTTTCATCACTGAAAATATTTTTCTACTCTCCACTTTAAAATTCTCCCTATATTTTTTTTACTCTGCTGTCTTATAGGTTTCCTAATTTGGCACGTCTGTTTTCCAAGTAATTATTTAGTAGTCTCGGACACAATGCAATACTATTTACATGGTGCTCTAATTATTTAGTTGTCCCGGACATCATGCAGTATTGTCTGTTAAAAAAAATGGTTTTTTGGTTTGAGAATTGAATGAAAATTGTCTCATAAAGTTAGCCTCATGAATGAGAGATTGAGAATGATGATTAAGCATTTTATACATGATCTAACCATGAGAGACACATGGCCTAATCACGAGGGACACATGGCCTTAATGGTGTCTTAGGCTATGAGACACACATGGTCTAACCATGAGGGACATGTGGTTTTGGAAGCCATAAGGTACACATGGCCTTGCCATATGTCTTGCCAAAGATACCTATATAAGGGCATGCTCAACATTGTGAAGATAATCATAAAAATATACTAAGTTCTCTCCTCCTCTTTTTCCCATTGCGTATGAAAGGAGACCATCCTCTTTGGTTGGAGTACACAAATTTTTGCTATCATATTATAGTCAGTCTGCTCCTATAATATATTCTTCTTGTATGAGAGAGCGCTGTCATGGTCAGTTCGCCGGAGCTAAGCAGAAGGTGCTTCTACATTAGCGGGTTCTAAACCGTCGTATCTTGAGAGACAGACGCCGACATACCTCTAATACCATGGTGAGGCGGCAAATCTGTTTTAAGGAGACTGCGGTATCACACAAGCTTCAGTTTGCTTTCTTTTCTCATTTCAGCATTTTAATTTGTTATATGTATTTCTGTTCATCAAGATATAATTTTCCATGAATTCTGTGGTTTTTCCAATTTAATTTACCATGAATCTATTTCTTTTATTTGATTCACACAATTTGTATAACAATCTTAAAACAGACTCTATGTTTCCTATGAAATTGGACAAATAGATACATACTAAGGCCAAGTTTGGCAACACCAAAATAATCCATCTTTTTATCTTTTTTCCATCACATCGCCTCTTTACTTTTCTGCACATCTTTTCGTAAAAAGACAAAAAATACACTTATTTAGGTCATCCCAAACAACCCCTAAATGTTTAGGTTCTTAATTTCTTACCATGATTTGCATGCTTCTTTATTTTATAATATAATTTACATGCTCATGAGTGTTTCAATTTTTTTTAATTAAAGATAACATGCTAATTATTTTCTAATTTTCTAGTATAATCAACATGTTCCATATCTACTACATTCTTGTTTAATTCACATGTTTATTATTTCCTAAATTTTAAAGATAATTTGCATGTTCTTTATTTTCTACATTTTAGTTTATGTTACATGCTTATTATTTGTAAAATTATTTGCATAATTTTGTTTTTAGAATCATTTACATGTTAATTGCTAGAATTAGTTACACGTTTATTGTGTAACTTGTAAAGCTTTTTAATTCTTCACTTTATTTTGCTATTAAGTAGATTGCTAGGAGGTTTAAAATAATTTATTACTTTTATAGCTTCATTCAATTATTTGCTTTGTATTTTATTGTGTTTTTTTACTAACTTTCTTTACAGGAATATCAATGCGAAAGAGAATGAAAAAAAAAAAAAAAATACAAAACCAAATGAATAGAATTTGGGGCTGTAAATAGAAATACCTAAGCATGGAAAGGAATTTTGGACCAAATAGAATCCTTAATTGGATTGGCTTGATATTCTCTATATTTGAAGTAACTTTTTTGCTTGAGTTTTAATAATGGTCAAATTGCCAATTTTATGGAAGCATTTTATTTACTTGTAATTGTTGTAGCAATTTTTTAATGGCTTGTAAGTTTTGAAACTTGGTTTGTTTTAACCTAATTTATCTACTGGAAAACTTATTTTAAAATTTGTTTTTCATGGACTAGGAGCCAACATGCTCTTGAAAATTTTGTCTAAGGTTAACGGGGTCTTAAGTGGGGCTGGTGTGACCCCTTCAGTCTTCCTGAAAACTTTCCTGACCATGTTCGATTCTAGGGTAAGTGGTGAGATCAGTTTTGATTAAATTTCAGACTTCAAGATTTTCAAGTATTAAGTTTAGTTCCTGGAAAACAGAATAATGAAATTCTGTTGTGATTTTTCAAAAATGGTTTCGAGAGGTGACAACAGAGAATGTTGTTCCACCTGACAACCTTAAACCTTGCCAGGTTCTTAAAGGAAGATCTAGAAAAATCAAATGTGATTAGAAGAAATCATAAGATTGCATGCTAATATCTTTGAATTAATCAGAGACAGTTAGTATGTTACCCTTAGGTAAGCATATATAATTGCTATATAACTTTGCTTAAGAACAAAGATGAGACAACCCGTTAGGGTGGGTGAATGTACTTTTTGAATTTTTATAATCCTAAATATATTCTTGAATTACTGGTTCCTAATGAGTGCAAGATCATTGATCACAGAGATAGAAAACTGGTGATTCCTAAGGGGTGTTAGACCACTGACTACACAGTTATGAAATTGTGGTTTCTAGCAGTAAATAGATTAGTGATTACATGTTAAGACATGATGGTCTAGTAATGAAAGAGTCTACAGATCCTATGGTAGTGGAGTGATTACTGATCACATGTCAAGATATTGTGATTCCTAGTAGTAAAAAGTTTACTGACTACATGCTGAGAAATTAGTGATTCCTAATGATAAGACTACTGGCCATGTTATGAAGTTTCGAATAGTAGACTATTGAACTCTGGATCTGTGTTTCCTAATAGTAAGACTATTGACTTCAAAGTGAATTGTTTGGACCAAACGTGTTTTGGTGCTTGACTTCAGGAAAAGAACGGATTCTGAACAATATCCTGTTTGTGTTGGACATTCGTAAGAACCTTGTCTTGGGGTCTCTCTTAAGCAAGCATAGTTTCCGCATAGTGTTTGTGTCTGATAAGGTCGCCTTGACCAAGAGTGGAGTCTATGTGGGTAAAGGGCATATAACAGGCGGTATGTTTAAGCTCAATGTAATCCCAAAAATGAATGAGAAATCTTCTTCTTCTTCTGCTTACATGCTTGGGTCCCCTGAATTATGGCATGATAGATTAGGTCATGTGAATTTTGACTCTTTGCATAGATTAATCAAGTTAGATCACATACCATCTTTCAAGAGTAATCCGAGTCACAAGTGTAAAACTTGTGTAAAAGCAAAGTTGACAAAAACTTCATTTCATTCTATTGAAAGAAGTACCAAACCTTTAGATTTAGTGCACAGTGATGCGTATGACTTGAAAGTCATACAATCATGTGGTGGCAACAAATACTTCATCACTTTTGTTGATGATTGCACTAAATATTATTATGTGTATTTGCTTAAAAGCAAAATGAGGTAATTGATAAATTTATTCTTTTTAATAATGAAGTTGAGAATCAACTAAGCCGAAAGATAAAGGTTTTAAGAAGTAATCGTGGTGGAGAATATGAATCGCCGTTTATTGAGATTTGAGCTCAATTTGGAATTATCTACCAAACTACAGCGTCATATTCCCCTCAGTCAAATGGTGTTGCTAAGAGAAAAAACAGGATGTTAAAGAAAATGATGAATGCAATGTTGATAAGTTCTGGGTTTCCACAAAACTTGTGAGGGGAAGCAATTCTCTCCGCGAATTATATTCTTAATAGAATACCTCGGACGAAAGTAGATAAGACTTCGTATGAATTATGGAAAGGCCACAAGCCTTCCTATAATTTCCTACAAATGTGAGAGTGTTTTGCAAAAGTAGTGGTACCTGCACCCAAGCGGGTTAGGATAGGTCCGAAAATCGTGGATTGCATATTAATTGGTTATGCACAGAATAGTAGTGCATATAGGTTTCTTGTGCACAAATCTGATATTTCAAATATATACAAGAATACCATTATGAAGTCAAGGAATACGTCCTATGAGGACGTGTTTTCTTGTCAAACTCGAGGAGAGGATTAAAGTTCTGAAACGAAACTTGAAGATGCTCCTAGTGATATTAATCAACATGAAGAAGTAGATGAGCCAAGAAGGAGCAAGAGGGCAAGGACATCTCTGGACTTTTTGACTTATAAGTTAGAGGGAGAACTTCGAAATTTTCATGAAGTTGTGGCTTCACCTGAAAGTCCTTTGCAGAAAGAAGTGATTAAAAGTGAGATTGAACTCCATCTTAAAAAACCACACCGGGGAGTTGGTTGATCTACCCCCAGGTAGTAAGGCTTTGGGGAGTAAGTGGATCTTTAGAAGAAAAATGAAGGTCGATGGGTCAATTGATAAGTACAAAGCTAGGCTAGTTATCAAAGGATACAGACAGCGAGAAGGCCTGTATAGGCTGTATTACTTTGATACGTATTCACTAGTAACAAGGATTACATCCATTCGCATGATAATTGTGATAGCAACTTTACGTGGTTATAGATATATCAAATGGATGTAAAGATAGCTTTCTTAAATGAAAATTTAAATGAAAAAAATCTACATGGAACTACCCAAAGGGTTTTCAGCTCTAGGGTAAAATAAAAAAGTTTGTAAGCTTGTCAAGTCATTGTATGGTTTAAAGCAAACTCCTAAACAATGGCATGAGAAGTTTGACAATGCTATGTTGTCAAATGGGATTAGGATCAATGTGTGTGACAACTGCGTATATGTCAAAGACACTGACAAATGTTATGTCATTTTGTGTCATTTTATGTCAAAGAAGTTGAATGACTTCACCAATTTGTTGAAGATATTCCATGTTGGCCAAAACCTGTGCTTGATATCTGTATTCATTGCCAATCACTGATTGGGCGGGCACAGAGTAATATGTATAATGGAAAGTCTAGACATATCCGTTGTACACATAATTCCATACAACAACTACTCTCTAATGGAATTGTCTCTCTAGACTATGTAAAGTCTAAGGACAACATTGCAGATCCGCTAACCAAAAGGTTAACTCGAGAGTTAGTAGAAACGTCGTCAAGAAGAATGGGGTTAAGGCCTTTAGTTAATGTTACCGGAACGGAAAACCCAACCTAGCTGACTGGAGATCCCAAGATTTAGTTTTAAAGGGACAATCTAACTACGTGTAACAAGTGAGTCACTGAAGAGGTAAATCCTCTTGCCCATTCCTTTATTCAGTGATACGGTGAAAGGTTAAGCTAATGTTTTTAATGACCTAGGTGACGAAAATAATCAATCATGATATAGTGATATACCTTAAATAGGTGAGATACCAAGGTCACCTATGTGAGTGCGAAGTGGGGCCGCTTCTTTAAGAATTGACAAAGCCGAATTCTTTAAAAACACTCACTAAACTAGGCTAGTATTCCAAGGCCATACTAAACACGCCAGTGAGAACAAGAACAATGGTTAGACTAACTCTTGTGTGAGGTTTATTGTCTCGGTTTACAGAAACGGCAGAACAATTCAAACATCACGTTTACAGGTCAGCCAATAAATCCGATAGGCTTTCACTACAAAAGGTTCAAGGCCAACAACTATCTTTTTTGATATAGGGTTAATCTATGTGCTCTCTCTCCGAGTCTTTGTTGTTAAACGTTACCCGTTATTCTTTATTCGGTCAATTTTTATTCATGTGGGGAAAAAGTTTTTTGATTTGAGAATTGAATGAAAATTGTCTCATAAAGTTGGCCTCATGAATGAGAGATTGAGCATTTTATACATGGTCTAATCATGAGAGACACATGGCCTAACCATGAGGGACACTTGGCCTTAATAGTGTCTTAAGCCATGAGGGACACATGGCCTTAATGGTGTCTTAGACCATGAGACACACATGGCCTAACCATGAGGTACACATGGCCTTACCATATGTCTTGCCAAAGATGCCTATATAAGGGCATGCTCAACATTGAGAAGATAATCATAAAAATATACTAAGTTTTCTCCTCCTCTTTTTCCCATTGTGTATAAAAGGAGACCATCCTCTTTGGTTGGAGTACACAAATTTTTGCTCTCATATTATAGTTAGTTTGCTCCTATAATATATTCTTCCTGTGTGAGAGAGCACTGCCATTGTCAGTTCGTCGAAGCTAAGCAGAAGGTGCGTTTGCATTAACGAGTTCTAAACCGTTGTATCCTGGGAGACAGATACCGACATGCCTCCAATACCACGGTGAGGCGACGAATCTATTTTCAGGAGACTGTGGTATCACACAGGTTTCGGTTTGCTTTCTTTTCTTATTTTATATGTATTTATGTTCATCAAGATATAATTTCACATGAATTCTTGTTTTGTGGTTTTTCCAATTTAATTTACCATGAATCTATTTCTTTTATTTAATTCACACAATTTGTACAACATTTGTCCACATGGTGCTCTCAACCAATGACGTAGCGGAAGAATTTACTTTACAGGTGGGGCAATGATGATCCACCTTTGTTAGGTAAGGGCTAACCAACCTAGTGTGTTCTATGGTTTCTCCGTGGGGAGCACTATGTAAGCAATGTCACATAGTACTCCCGGACTACCCATTAGTTTCCCCGTTTTCCACATCCAACAGCCACCCATGAAATCCAGTCATGGCTCCACTCACTAAAGTTGACAAAATTCTAACCAACCTTTCCAAATGTCCTGGTAAAAGGTCGTAACTCTAATTTGTAATAAAAGAGACAAAATGTGAACATACCTAAGCCCGACACTATGAGCAAGTCCTGCTGTGAAGGAGTGGTTTGAATTTGTCTTCTCCACTGGTTCACAAAAAGTTGCTAGTGCTGGATCATCAATGGAAGAAACCCGAATCAGTTTTGCAAAGTTCGGCCACTCAAACTTCTCATCGCCACGAATTAATGGCTGCATCCATGCTTCATCACTACCTCTACTAGCATACATCACACATCCTTCTTCCCAAGAATGGGAAGAAGGCAACGATTTTGACATACTTCGATAGTGTTGGTGATGAATATTTAACCATTCCTTCCTCATTGGGTAATTAGGGCAGCCAAGAACTCCAAGTACAACTCGTCCATTGTCAATCAAGGCTAACGCAACAGCATATTGATCCCCACGTACAAAACCCAATGTCCCATCAACAGGGTCGAGGGCCCAATGCCTTCCTGTAGGACCCCCACTTGAGTTGCATCGGCTGATGGCCTCAAGAACTTGTGAATTCCCAATAGTTTTATCGGGTCTTTTAAGGCCAAACCTGGGAGCTTCAGCTAAGCATTCGTTCACGGTGCTTACCACTGCGTCCAACAGATCAGCTGAATCAGCTTTGGAGAGAGTTTCAACATCTTCTTCGGCAACAATGGACACATTTTGTCTACCAAAGTATTCTGACAGCATCCAGCTAACCATTGCTTGCACACTCCAATCTGTTCATGCAGAAAAAATTAAAAGAATTAACCAACCAATCATGGAAGCGCATACACCAATATTAACAGTAAACAAGAACATGTAGGTACCAACCAAGGGATAAGAAGCTCCCCAGTTAGACCATCTCCAACGGTGAACCAAACCTGGCATCAAATTTAAAATTTGGTGAAAAAGCCACTTTTTTAAGCTCCAACGGTTTCACCAAATCGATATCAAATCCAGAATTCAGCAAAAATGGTACCAAACTGAGTGCAGGCGAAGCATTTCACCAAATCACTGTTCCTAACCATTGGGATGAGACGAACGGGTCGACCATCCGGTTGACCAACCGGTTAACCAACCGGTCGCCCCGGAGAAAGTTCAGACCGTTCACAAAAAGGTTGAAACCAGTCCAAAAAAAAAAAAAAAAAAAAATTTTGCCTAGGTGGTCGACTACCCGGTCGACCACCAAAAGTTCAAAAAGTTCAAAAAAAAAAGGTTCAAACCGGTATATAAAAAAAAAAAAAAAAAAAAATTTTTGCCGTTACCGGTTGACCGGCCGGTCAACCAACCGGTTGCCCAGCGCAAATTTGATGAAACGGATTTGATGTTGAACCGTTGGAGCGCGAAGTATCAAATTAAGGAAATGACCCCTTTTTTACTCAGATTTGGTGAAACATTTGGTACACGGTTGGAGATGCTCTTACAGATATAATTAAACCAGTAACTTATGCTCAGAACAGACACTATGACATATACCTCATCAAGATAATGAATAAATTATAAACTGTCGGCTATCAAACAAGTGCATATGAAGATCATATTACTTCTAAGATCTTAAAATATGAAAATCACAGTAACAGTGGAGTTGAAAAACAAAAAGATTGAGATAGAGACACGCTGCACAATCCTTCTCTTATAAACTTCCGTGTAAAAACTAACATAATAGAAATGCAATAATTTTGAGAAAACCAGGGTTACAGTAATAGTTAGTTGCAATTCTTCAGAAAATCACTGTTTAACTCTAGAGTTTTCCTTCAGTGAGAGAAGAGGGAGGATTGAACAAGGGGAAGTTATTACAGAGGAGAGATGAGAGATAAAGATGAGGAGAGATAAAGTTGGAAAGCAAAATTTATATTAAATAATGGAAGCAAAGTCAGATGGCACAAATGAAGTTTTTAACATAAGGAATCCATTAAGATGTATGGGATTTAATGTCATATGGAGGATTCAGACTGGAAATATGTAAGCAACTGGAACAGCAGCATTTTGAGCGACTGCAGCAAAACTGCTTCCTTCAGCAAGTGTAGAGATAAATAAATAAAACATATTTTCAAGCCAAAAAAAAAAAAGGTATATAGGGAGTAAATCTATCCCAATTCACTTTTTCAAGGAAAACTGACAAGAAAAGGGGCATGCAACACAACACACACACACACACACACACACACACACAAAAGTTTCTAGAGAAAAAGGCCTCAATAATAGAAAATACATATATATATATATAAGACAGAACAATGCTCTTAAAAATCAGTTAAGCAAATTAGACACTTAACAAAGAACTAGGCACCCAAATAAAGGTATATAAAACTCCAAATGAAAACCGAAATTCAGAAAGGCACTTCTACAGATGGGAATAAACATAAAAGTTTCACACTTCATACTTGCCTCTTACAGACAAGGTTAGACAAAAATGCATGTATTTACAAATAGTAACAAAATCGAACTCGAAGTCTTGTATTTACGACTTGAAGAGACCTCACATTTTGAATTGTTGGCCCATGCATGATGATAATTTTACTCACCACCACTACTTAATGACATCAACCATATGTGTTTGCTTTCCATTTAGCAAAAAGAAAAGGAAAATTCTCTGGTGTGCATTGCACACCGTATGCAACCCTGACACAAAATTACATAAATTTTCAAGAACTTATATAAGTGTTCTCACAAAAATATGCAAGTTGAACACAACTTCGCATAAATTCACAAAATCACAAAAGTTTTCACGAACTTATGTGAATTTGTGTTCAACTTATGCTTTTTTGTGAGATTACGTAATTTCGTGTTAAGGTTACATGTGGTCTGCATTGCACACCGGAGCATTTAACATCACTATCCATCAATTCTACTGTTATTTGATTAAATAGGCACCACAGCTGAATTAGGCATGTTAGATGGGTAAGGAAAACAAAAACCGATTTAATTTAAATGTGTACACATAACATAACCTGAATTTAGCATGCATCAAATTCACAAGCTTAAAAAATTACCACTTTAGAAAAACTCTGAAGAGGGAAAAAGAGGAATGGAGACTACAATGCACCAAAATATATAATGAATCAAAAGAAATAGTACATCACTTTGCCTCACCGGTCAAAAACACCATAATACACTTTGCCACAGGACACAAAGCAATTCAAAAGCATTCAATTTCACAATAACTTCCCAAGAAAAGCCACATAAAATTAGAACAAAATATTTAAAAGGAGTTGTTTTCTTTTTGATTAACCATTTAGCCAGTTTTTGGTGGATATCTTATATTTAAAGCAGAATAATATAAAGAATGCCCTATACAAAATGATGTGATAATGAACTGTAAGATTCAAAATTTACTTTTGTTTGTTCACATTTTCCAAGCATCCAAATTAAAAAAAAGAAGAAGAAAAAAAAAAGGAGTAATAAAATCAAACACTAGTAATGCAGATCATCTCAAAACTGTAAAAACCAAAAGCAATGCACACAACAAACATTCCAATCAAAGCATACCCACTGAGAAAAAAAAAAACAAAAACACAGTTCAAGAAAAGGGAAAAAGAAGCAGAAAAAGCAATTTGGAAATAAAATCAAAGCAATCCAAATTGAGAAAGGAGTAATAAAAGCAAAAACCAGTAATGCAGATAATCTCAAGCCCATAAAAACCCACCAAACACTAAAATCAATGAACCCACAGAGAAAAAACAAAAACCCAGTTCAAATAAATCAAAAACAGAAACATAGAAATCAATTTAGCACCTGCAACAGTAACAGGCGAATCATCGTCCTTGGACTTGACATGATCACTGTTGGTAGAAACCAAACCCTCTTGCACTCTCTGACACAGAAAACACGCCAAGTGCACCACTCGGACAGCCACATCCAACTCTTTCGAGTACTTTTCGTCCTCCATACGATCAAATTGGGCAGACCCAGAAGGGGAATCAGAGAAACCCAGCTCAGGATTTGTGGGTTTTCATAATTCTGTGAAGGGGGATGGCCCTAAAAGCGGAGGGAAAGTGGGTGAAGAAGATCTGGGCCAGATGGGGTTGCGTTGGGGAGGCTATAGGGGCTGTTTGGTTTGGGAAAAAGGTAAAAAAGTTGGTTGGAACAGACTCTCTCTCTCTCGTTGCCACATTCACTTCTTTCTCTTTCAGGTGGGATGACATTCGGCAGGAGACGGTTAGGCTTTTCTCCGTTTCATATTGGACGACTTCATGCGAATTATTGAATGAATAAGACTAGTCAAATATTTTATTCTTTTAAAAAATTATATTAATTAAATATAAATAATTAGTTAATCACATTAAATTTATATCAATGATAAGTATAATTTTAAAAAAAAATTATTAATATAAATATAATCAGATTAAATAATTATTAATATTTAATTAATATAATTTTTTATAAAAGTAAAATATTTAATAAACTTTACCTATTAAGCAATTTGAATTTCGGAGTAAGCCTACAGTGTAACAATAATTTCCAATTGAAAAAACTAATTGGAGAGAAACGTGTCCAAAAATAAAAATAAATATTTTCGCCACTCACCAAAAATTGTATACTTTTTTTTTTATTCAAAAATCTCGGAATTCTTTTTTAATAGAAAAATCTTATATTCTTCATGAATGCATGAATTTAATTAATTAAGATACCAAAAACAAATCAAGGATAAACATCGCTTTGATATTGAACGTTAATTTTTAAAAGGTCAATCATAAATACATCTATTGAGATTTATATAAAATACGAATTGTACATTGTAAATTTAAAAATTACATATGTTCTTTCAAATTTCTTATCGCATAATAAATTATCTATTTTATTAATAAATTATGAAGTCAATTAACAATTCTAGTAATTTTATTATTAAATAGGATAGTAGTTAGCAATTTCATTTTTTATGTTAATTCTATTAAATAAATTTTTTTGACAGAGAAATATTTGTAATTTTTAAAATTATAAAGGATAATCTATATTTTAAATGAATCTCAATAAATGTATTTGTAATTTATCTATTTTTAAATTGGGATAAAACTCATTTGGACTAGTTGATTCTTCCGTCCATCTCCATATTTCTCAATCAAATTAAATTTATATCAAAGGTCCCTATAGTTTTTCTCGAATTTCATTTTGGTTCTTGATATTTCAATTTGAAAATATTTACCCTCCAAATTGTATTTTTGTGTCAAATAAAGATAATTATGAATGAAAGTTAAGTTTTTGGATGGAAAATGATTACATACAGTGCACATGACCATCTTTTAGGAGCAAAAATGAAAAGATACACTAGTCAATTGAGGTCATTTACTTTGAGTCACTTTTTGGGTTGACTCAATCACTTTGTTTACTTATCAACCCCGTATCACCAAATTCATCACTTCGCATAGCAACCAGCACATGCTTCTCCTTCCATCTTCTTTACCTATGACTCCATTATGTCTTCTTGTCCTTTCCTAGATCAAACTATCGTCTATCAATTCCTTTTCACTCTTGCCCAAACCACCCTTCATCTCCTCTCTGTATGTGATGTGTATATAAAAAAAATTCACTACAGGTTGTTGCAGTAGATTCAATGGTCTGCTTTGTTGAAGATGCAGATTTTGATGGGAGGATTTGAAGTTGGATTTAGGATGGTGAAAGTGGTAGGGTAAAGAGAGTTTGGTGGGATACTCTGATAGTGGTTCAAGGGTGATGATGGGAGGTGGATTTTGGGTTGGTGAAGTGATGAGATTTGCTATTCATTTGAGGTAGATTTTTTGTTAGTTTAAAATTACTTTGATGAGATGATGGTGTGGAAGAGGAGGTGTTTTGGTGGTGCTTGGTGCCTATGCATAAGGTGGTAATGTTTGGCGGTGGTGGTTGGTGGCTGTAGGTGGTGATGGTCGAAGAAAGAAATAAGATGAATTATAGAGAGAGAAGAATAAAAATACTATTTTGTCTTTAAAAGATGATCATGTACAATGCATGTCACCATTTTCCATCCAAAAGCTTGACTTCCATCCATGATTATCCTTATTTGACACAAAAACAAAACTTGAAGGGTAAATGTATTCAAATTGAAAGATTAGAGACTAAAATAAAACTTGTGAAAAACTATAGGGACCTTTGGTGTAATTTGCCCAATTAAATTTTAGAGCAAATTAACTTTTCTCAATAATTGCATATAGTATAATTGGTTTTGTTAGTATAAAAAAAAGTCTCGCTACATCTTCTAATTGAGACCCTTTAACTCCACTTCAAATGATGCGGCAAAGACATATGTGAAGCAGTTTCATACTACTCTCTCTCTCTCTGTCTCATCTTTAGCCCTCTTAATTCTATATTATTGAGAGTGAAATTAAGAATCAAAATTAAAAAAATGAATTATTTTTCATAAAACCAAAAAATTATACCGACATTTCTTAATATTTAATTGGTATTTCATTTTGACTCTCGTCATTATTGAACTATCAAAGTGTTGGACGAAATATTATAGACAATATAATAGAACTAACAATAGAGTAACATAAATGGAGTAATTTATATAATGGTAAATTCCATCATTAATTTGATATGTATGATTAAAATTAATTTTTTTATTATTGATTCATTATTTGTAAAATTATTGCGTAATATTAAACCAAGTCGTGACATGTTAGATTGAAGTCTTAAATATTTTTAGACCCAATAATGTTTAAAATAATGAAAAGTATCAAGAATGTATAATTCTCACTAAAAATAAAGAGAAAAAAAATCAATATAATGACTCATTGTGTTGACATTTACACTCTTATTTATTTATATATTTTATTTATGTTTATATAAATATTTTTTTCCTCCAAACATTGTGGCCACCCTATCCCGACAGTGAAGGTAAATATATATATATATATATAAAATATAAAAAACAAATAGAGAAATTGACGCACGATTGGATGAGTTTGACCTCTTTATTTTGAAGTAGTTTTAAATTGTTATTATTATTATTATTATACAACAAGACAGACATTGGCATGAGAGAATCAAAATTGTACATTTTAACAATACATCAAAGAGGACTTTTTTTCCTCATCTGTTCCACTGTGGTACACACAAAAGTTGTTTTGAAATTAATTAAAATAAATTGTGTGATAAATAAGATTTAGTTTCAGTATTAAATGAGGTCATAAAATTTATTTTATTTTTTAAGAAAATCACCTCATCAAATGTATACCAAATCTTGTAATAAACAAGCTACTCGTACCAAAATACAAGTTATTTGATACTAATTTAACCTATTTATTTTTCGTGTGATATAGTGGTTGTTTGACATGTGCTAAAGTAACACATGTTATTTTAGCACATTATCCTATTTAGGTTATAATTATCTTATTTAAGTCACATCATCTCTCTATCACATCACTTTTGTAAGAGGGGCTAATTTTAGCCCACTAAATTATTTAGGCCCAATAGCCCAAGATTAGTGGGCCCGAATTTATCGCAAGTCCAAGAATCGGTGGGCCCAGATTTATCGCCATCAAACGGATTGAATCGCTCTAAGCCTCGAAAGGGTTCGGATCCACGAACCTAGAGACTTACTCGGGCCCGGACTCGAAAGGGTATTAAGCAAGCCTAGAGATCCGAGGCACTCGGACTCGAAAGGATTCAGATCCACGAATCTAGAGATCCGAAGTACTTGGCTTCGAACGGATTCAGACGCAATCTAGAAGTCGCTCCGTTAATGAGTCCCAGAACACTTGCGGGCTCGGAGCTTTCCGGGGTCTACGTACCAGAACCATGGGCGTAATGGAGTCCGAACAAAGGACCCGATCCCGAGGACGGTGAGTGGAGATAAATTCACTCTTCGGTTAAACTAGCCTATACCCGGGTCGAGGTGGCACGACCCCGGGGGGTCCATGAGACTCGGCAATATTTTGCGGCAGGACGTCCTCTGGGACTACCCCTGACCCTTTGGGATGATTGGGGATCATTGGTTAGGTGTGGCTAAGAAGAAGGGTTCGCCGAGGGAGTGATCTCCTCTTCGGGGTTTTCTCATCCTCGGAGAAGTCACCTCCTCGGAGAGGTCACCTCCTCGGAGAAGTCACCTCCTCGGAGAGGTCACCCCCTCGGACAAGGTGGTTAGAGAAAATATCCCCCATGTGCCTTGCACATGGGCTCCATCCTACATCATGAGGTGCCTATAAATAGCACCCACCCATAGCTTTACAAGGGATGGATTTTGGAGATTTTTGAACTCTTGGGAAAGAACTAATTTCCCTTCTCCATTATCAACCTTGAGAGTGAAAGTGGGAGATCAATGGGAGAGCCTTGCCATTATTCTATTCTCTAGCCATTTTGCCTTCTTCTTCACCCAATCTCTTATCTCCATCATCTCCTTTGTTGTTGTGTTCCTAAGTTGAGATTATTGAAGAATCTAAGCCTCTCATCATATTCTAGAGAATTCGATTTTCGAATTTTCTAACTCCTTTCTTGAACCCTCTCCTACATTTTGGCGACTCTGCTGGGGAGGCGGATTGGTTAATGGTCTCAACGAGATCTGGAATCCACACAACTCCAACAAGGATGGCAGGAGAAGATGAAGTTCACCAACAAGGATCCTCTAATGGTGGTGATGACAGAACCACGGCTCCAGATCAACCACTTTTGCTTGAAGCTATTCAAGGACTTCAAAATACTCAGCAGGAGATTCTTACCACTCTTCAGAATCTCACTCACACCATGTTGGTGATGAGTTCTAACTTTGCACCGGCGCCAAACGGAAATCAAACTGGTGGTGGAGTTATTCCCGCCGGAGCGCAAAATCAAATCCAAGGAGAAGTAGGCCCCAATCAGCCTATGGCTCATGGCAACACGGCCACAGTAACACATGCTCAAACCACAGTAGGCGGCGGCAGTTTGCCCATATCCGGGCTCCATGGCGTGCCAAGCCAAGATCCAATGGTGACTAGGGGAGTTTCTAGTGTAATGAATGGTGCTCCGGCGACTGTTGGTGTCCAGGAAAACATAAGGAGCGTGATGGCGCAAAAGGGAGCTCTGCCCGTACCTAATCTTGTCACGCCACCAGTAAATGTTACCCAAGCACCAAGCGGGCCTCCTTTGGTGCCGACAACAAATCTGCAAGCACAACCCGGTATAGCGGCGCCGTACGGTGGACTTTATGGGCCTCAATTCAATATCCCATCACCAACTGGCTTGTCTATAGGCGCTGATGGCCAGTATCGTCAAATGTCCTCACCAATGATGAATTCGCAGCACCAGAATGGCCAAGACGCCCCTAGCTCAGTCTTCGGGTACATAAGCCAAGTCCCGGGAATACCACCATCAAACTCTCTCCCTCAACAGTTTCTCACTCTTGCCGATGTACAGGCCATGTTCGATCTCGAACGGGGCAAGAGGACCTTACCCTCTTTGCCTGATCCAGACGTCAAGCCGCCTTACCCCATTGAGATGCTGAGCTATCCATACCCTGAGGGGTATACAGTGCCGAAGTTCATCAAGTTCGACGGCAAACAAGGAAATGCCCGAGAACATGTTGTGCGATTCATCGAGACTCTAGGTATTCATGGTTCAAACCACGTCCTCCGACTGAGAGAATTCTCTAAGTCCCTCACCGACCGAGCATATAGTTGGTATGTTAATTTGGCCCCAAACTCTGTCCGAAGTTGGGAGGAAATGGTTAACAAATTCCACTCCAAGTTCTTTCAAGTGGCGGAGAGGGTGACCACACTTACATTGTGTAAAGAGAAGCAACGAGAAAGTGAAGACATCATTGACTACGTTAAAAGGTTTCAGGACAAGGCCGTGGATTGTCATGAAGCAGTTGAGGAGAGTTATCTGGTTCAAATTTGTCTAGAAGGGGCATTGAGCAGGTACAAAATGTTTCTAGTTAATCACAAGCTACCCACCTTCTCGGCATTAATAGAAGCAGCTCGGAACATTAGCATTCCTCAGGCTCAGGAGTCCGGATTTAAGGCCAATTACAAGACTAGTTTCAAATCGTCTCGTGGACCTATTGTTGCTGTTGCCTCTGCCCCAGATACCCGAAATTCACAAAGAGGAGGTCATACAGGCCAGAAGAGAAAGCAATATAATGGTGAAAAGGGGAATGTTTCTTATCCATGTGGAATCGAGGAAGTGAAAGCTCTAGTTAAGGAGTGGGTGGCCGACGGAGAGCTAAAATTGCCTTATGTCGAAGAAATGCCATCAAAAAAGGACCGCGAGAGCCCTGAATTTTGTGTCTACCATCGTACATTGAAACATCCGACAGAGAAGTGTTGGACTCTCAGGAAAATCTTCAAAGATAAAGTCGAAGCAGACGAATTGAGGTTCAAAAAGCAAGGGACTCAAGACATCCGAGAACAACCATATCCTCAACACCGAGACAAGGGCAAGAATGTTGCTATGATAGCTTATGAAGGCCCAATGATCGAGGCTATCGTTAATCTCGATGACGATGACTGTTATCTGGACGACATCCTCGAGCCAGAGGGTGAGCAAGTTTACTATGGAAGTGCTCCCTTTGATCTAGAAGGAGGAGAAGAATACTATGGAAGAGGAGGACACCATGTTTATGTGGCATCTTATTTTGAGGAGACCGAGGAGATGGTTAACTACGAGCCTCCAAGAGTGGAAAAAGATCCGGATCACTATGCCAAAACCCTGCAAGACTGTGTAAAGTTCAAGCAGTTCTTTGACCAGCTTGGACTTTCCAGGGAGGCAAGAACGGAAATCACCAAGTCTATCATTAATATAGCCGAGGCACACCATGAGGAATGCATGTCGACTGAGGGGTCTATCCCGAGGAAGGCAAAAGAGCAATCTAGTGCCATTACTTTCTCCGAGGCTGATCGGAAGTATCCTTTTTCTCACAATCGCCCGCTTTATGTGACTGCTTTTATTAACGGGGTTGAGTTCAAAAGGGCCTTTCTAGATAGTGGAGCCTCTATCAACATTATGACTCGCGCTACTCTAGAAAAAGCCGGAATCTCTGAAGAACGCATTGTGAAGCAGCCGATAGTCATCACTGGCTTCGGTGGAGAAAGGAGAGTTACTATCGGATGCGTAACAGTTGATTTAGCCGTTGGAAAAATTCGCTCGGCCACCAAGTTCCATATTATCGATTCTGAGACAAATTATCACATCATTCTAGCGAGGACCTGGATGCATAGATATGGGGCTGTACCATCGAGTTATCATCAGTGTGTTAAGGCAAAATGGGGAAAGAAGACGGTGACAATTCAGGCTACAGAAAGGCCTTTCGAGATCCATGAAGCTCATTATTCTGATGCCATCTACTTCACCGAACTGGCTGTCGAAGAAGTTCCCACCACCTCTAAGCCTCGAGGGGTCAAAATTCCTCGTTGGGAGGATATCAAAGATGACAAGGAGCTGATGGCAGAGTCAAGTAAGCGGGCAATGTCTAGACCAGAAAGTCCGCCTATTCCTCGGAAGGTGATGAAAGTTCGAGAAGGAGGCAAGATGGTGTACTATTTATGATGGTGCATGATGGCCACAACCCGAGCAGCTGGTGAAAGCTTTCCAAATGATCTTACAACTCTAGGGGCAAATGTCAACATTCCACGGAAGAAGTCTATCTATGACATTTACAGTTTGCATTTACTGCATTGTCCATGAAGTTCTATCTTTCTTATGTTATGAAGAAATTTATTTCCTCCATATTATGTATCTCCATTAAAAGTTATTTTTCTCTACATTGTATATCTTCATTGTGTTATTTTGCTTGAAACAGTTTTCAATTTTGTTGCCCCTCAAAGAAGAAAAAGGAATGGTAGACTCAATTACCAACCTGAAGGGAGTTTTCTTGACACAGTAGAAGTATACTTCTACTCGGACCTCCGAAGAGCAGCCATGGCTTTCATCAATGCAAGCTTTGAGGGTCTTTCTTGCTGAAGTAGAGTGTGTGCTCCCACTCGGACTTCCGAAGAATAGCCCTTACTTCCATCAATGCAAGCTTAGAGGGTCTTTCTTATTGAAGTAGAGTGTGTGTTCCCATTTCGACCTCCGAAGAATAGCCCTTACTTCTGTCAGTTCAAGCTTTAAGGATCTTTCTTGTTGAAGTAGAGTGTGTTCTCCGCCTCGACTTTCGAAGAACAGATCTTGCTTCCATCAGTGCGAGCTTCGAGGGATAGCCTTTGCTTCTATTAGCTGCCGAAGTAGAAGTGCGCATCCACTCGGACTTCCGAGAGACAGCCTTGTTTCTGCTCGGACTTCTGAGGGAGAGCCTTCTGAGGGAAAACTCTTGCTCTCATTAGTGCGGGTCTGAAGAACAGCTCTTGATTTCATCAATACGAGCTCCGAGGATCTTTCTTTTCAAAGTAGAGTGGACTCTTACTCGAACTCCCGAGGGATAGCCTTTGCTTCCATTAGCTACCGAAATAGAAGTGTGCATCCACTCGGACTTCCGAGGGATAGCCTTGTTTCTGCTTAGACTTCTGAGGGAGAGCCTTGTCTCCTGCTCGAACTCCCGAGGGATAGCCTTTGCTTCCATTAGCTGCCGAAGTAGAAGTGCGCATCCACTCGGACTTCCGAGGGACAGCCTTGTTTCTGCTCGGACTTCCGAGGGACAGCCTTGCTTCTGCTCGGACTTCTGGGAGACAATCTTTATTTCTGTTGGTGCAAGCTTGGTAGACTCGGTTATCTTCTAGAGGAATCTTTCTTGCCAAAGTAGGGTGTGTACTACCTTCGGACTCCCGAGGGACAGTCTTGCTTCTGTTCGGACTTCCGAGGAACAGCCCTTGCTCTCATTAGTTCGGGTTCCAAGGGCCCCGACGTCGTGGATTTCAATCAAGAATTCATTTGCCTGAAATAGCAAAACCGACAACTGAGACAAACAATATAAATTTCAGATCATGATTCAGGCATTATCAGAATGGGGCAACATCAACAAATAATAATTATCTATTTAAGCTACAACAATTTTATTACTCTGAGCAAGTTCATGAAAATGCAACAATCAAGTTTTTGTCTCTCCGGGCTGGTTTCTCTCAAGCCGACGTAAAACTACAACAGTCACACAAAATTTTGGCATCAGCTATGTATTTTTTTCCAAGCATCCACAAGTTAAACAAACAACAATATATCATCTTTATTATTCAACGAGAGGAAGAGGGAGCCGAATTTCATACTTACAAATTTGGGCAGTTAGAGAGGTGAAGTCCGAAGCCGATACTGGAAATTTAAGCTGAAATCAGAGAGGCTTTACAGACTGTAATCAACAAGACTGGGCTAGGCTTGGGCAAGACCACACACGTTGCGTTGAGAGGGCGAACGTGCGTGGTCAACGTCGGATAAGCTGAAGCCGGAAGCAGCGATATGGAGCTAGGTTGGGCAAGACCACACACGTTGCGTTGAGAGGGCGAACGTGCGTGGTCGACGTTGGATAAGCTGAAGCCGGAAGCAGCAATTGATTGTGCACAAGCCAAGGCTAATGTGGGTAATCCGAGCTCTAAACAAAAAAAATATATATGTATGATAATCAATATATATATATATATTTGCCCAAAGTTTGTCAAGCCAAAAAAAAAAAAAAAAAAAAAAAAAAAAAAAAAAAAAACACGAAGCACCAGCAGATTCGAAAAAAAAAAAAAAAAAAAAAAAAAAAAAAAAAAAAATTGATGCTCAATACTCAACATAGTCCCATCGTGCCTTCTCTCAAATGATAAAAGCCAACAAGCCATATTCAAGTCAATTCATCAATGGAATTTCAAAGCTCAGACATGGGTTTGAAATTTGTTTTTCTTCAAGAAGAAGTTATGTAAATCAGGACAGGGTCAACAGAGTACTACCTATCTCAAGCCAGATTGTACAAGGGCCAAAACTTATCCAAAATTTTGAAACCCCAAATCAAGAGAAAAAAGGTTTTGAAAAGGAATGAAAATAGTTGAGAGGAAGACCAAGGCCCACCAAAAATGGGTTTCATAGTAGATCGATGACGGCGCGAGCAGCGTGCGTGAACAGTGGGCTAAAAGGATGTTGGGCAGGCCAACACCGCGTTGAGTGGGCGGCGTGGCCAGCTCTGGTCGGTCGCGGCTGGTAGCAACAGTGAGGTCACGGATGTCGGACACAAGGCACGTAGGTCGTACGAGCTGGTGGTTGCACGCGTAGGGCAGCTGCGAACTGAGCCGCAAGCAAGCAACAATCGTGATACCGCGGCGGAGCTGGTGTCGGATCTGGCCAACCGTAGCAGCAGCAGTGGCGTCGCAGACGAGTCGGTGTCGGCGCTGGTCCGCGAAATCGAGCTTCGGTGTGCAGGCTGCGTCAATGAGCCGAAGTAGAACACCAACGGTGAGCAGCAGCTTAGGTCGCGACAATGGCTAGGCCGCGACGTCTGCGGCAGTCGGAGCGGGGCTAGGTCGGCGGTGTTGCTTGAAGCTATGATGAAAATTAGTGTACAAATTGCAGCAGCCCCTAGTTTGTTGAAGAAGACGAGCACGTCGGTGGCCTTTAGCAGTCCAGAATGAAGTCTTCTTGGAGAGGAAGAAAGAAGCTGGGTTTGCGCCTGTTGAAGAAGATGAGTTGGGTCTGTGCTTGTGGCGGCTGTGCAACAAAAAGAAGGTGTATAGAATAGGGTTTTCAGGCCTTTTTTAAATAAAAAAAAGGGGAACATTATTCTTGAATAATCTAAATATGTGTATGCCATGTTTGCCAAACAACCGAAAAAAAAAATGTCCATGAATCTTGTACAAAAAATGTTTTAATCCTTTGGTAAAAAAAAAAAAAAAAAAAAAAAAAAAAAAAAAAAAAAAAAAAAAAGAGTACAAAAAAATAAATTTTTTGCTTGTCAATTTTTTTTGTAAATTGAAGTGCGTCATCAACTTTATCCATAGACTCTGTCGTGACAAAACGTTTTTTTTTTTTTTTTTTTGGGGAACGTGATGCGAAACAGGGTCGAAGAAATGACAGTATGCATGTCTGAGAAATTTAAAATTTCTCATACACGCAAGGGGCAAATGTAAGAGGGGCTAATTTTAGCCCACTAAATTATTTAGGCCCAATAGCCCAAGATTAGTGGGCCCGAATTTATCGCAAGTCCAAGAATCGGTGGGCCCAGATTTATCGCCATCAAACGGATTGAATCGCTCTAAGCCTCGAAAGGGTTCGGATCCACGAACCTAGAGACTTACTCGGGCCCGGACTCGAAAGGGTATTAAGCAAGCCTAGAGATCCGAGGCACTCGGACTCGAAAGGATTCAGATCCACGAATCTAGAGATCCGAAGTACTTGGCTTCGAACGGATTCAGACGCAATCTAGAAGTCGCTCCGTTAATGAGTCCCAGAACACTTGCGGGCTCGGAGCTTTCCGGGGTCTACGTACCAGAACCATGGGCGTAATGGAGTCCGAACAAAGGACCCGATCCCGAGGACGGTGAGTGGAGATAAATTCACTCTTCGGTTAAACTAGCCTATACCCGGGTCGAGGTGGCACGACCCCGGGGGGTCCATGAGACTCGGCAATATTTTGCGGCAGGACGTCCTCTGGGACTACCCCTGACCCTTTGGGATGATTGGGGATCATTGGTTAGGTGTGGCTAAGAAGAAGGGTTCGCCGAGGGAGTGATCTCCTCTTCGGGGTTTTCTCATCCTCGGAGAAGTCACCTCCTCGGAGAGGTCACCTCCTCGGAGAAGTCACTTATTAATTACAATATTGAAAATTTTTACAAAAATATTTCACGCAAGTTTGTACGATTGATTTTGAGAAATATCAAAAAAATAATGTTATTTGTAACTAGTGTATCATGGACAAAAAAAAAAGGTCCAGTTTGTCTCCAGTTGGAGATCAAGACTGGGCCGTCCAATCCGGCTCGTGAGCCCATTTTTGGGGCCCGTTTCAATAATCTAAACCAATCAATGTGTAGAACTCGTCAAGTACTATAACCTTGTAAAAAAAATCACATTGATCTGATATCGATAACTATTTGATCCGATAAGTTTTATATTAAAAAAAATGAATGGTAAAAAAATAAACGGTTAACAGAAATCCGATCTGATCAAATAGCTATCGATATTCGATCAACGTGATTTTTTTACAAGAATATAGTACTCGACGTTTAGATTATCAAAAAGGAGCCCAAATATGGGCTCCGGGACCGGATTGGACGATCCAATCTTGATCTCCAATTGGAGACAAGGTGGACCCAAAAAAAAAAAAAAAATGGATATAAGTCTTAAAATAAATTATATAATGATAAATTATTTTTTTATACAAAATTTAATTAAAAATTCAATATAATGGTAATACCACTTCATTATTGGTATGTGATATCACCAACTAATAGTAAATAAACACATGGAGGGTGAACCTTACATGTCAAATGTAACTAACAATCTAATAAATTTCATATCTTTATAGTGAGATTAATTATACTTGCATGTCAATAATAATGACATCACCGTTACATTCAAAAAATTTCATAAAATTTTTATACATAATACGGTTTATAGTCGTCTCTTCATTTTCAATCAAAACAACCATTATTGTTTTCATAATTTTTAAAATGTCATTGACATTTCATTATAATAATATTTTTGTAATTTTTTTATTTAAAATATTTTCTTTATATTTACAAAATAAAAAATCCTAAAATACAGGGGGCATGTGACCCCCCCCCGGTCCTTCACTCTCTCCGCTTTTGCTAACGCTAATGTGTGTTTTGCTCTGTCAGCTTCTATTTGAGGGCCAAATGTATCAATGATCAAACCCTAGGCAGATCCGACCACACAATTGTTCTTTTTTCCAAACAAAGGTCTTTTGCTCATATTCTCTTTCTATCTATACAACACCAAATTTGGACCATCATTTGACGACGGTGATTTTCTCACAAATCTGAACTAGTGTTTTGCGGATCTGCACCAGCGTTCAACGACGACGGTCTAGGGCTCTTGATGACGGTGATTTTCTATGCTGGCGGCGGTCTAAGGTGGTGTCACAACTTCTTGATTGGCTATCTCGGTGATTGACGAATAGAAATTTCTCTCTCTCTTTCTCTCTCTCTCTCTCTCTCACCATCTTCCTTTCTAGGGTTAGGGTTTGTTATGATCATTTCTGGTTTTGTTTTGATTGGATTCAGCTTACATTGAACAAATCTATGTGTGTATGTATGATGTGCGTACATTGAACATATCCGTGTGTATATATGATGTATTGTAGGGGTTGATCGCTGATAAAAGGAGAAGAAACAAAAATGAAATAAAAAAATTTGTGTTACATTGTTTCGTTGAGAATTAAAATGATCTCCACTGCTGGATATTGTTTTTTCTTGGTTTCCAAATGATAGAAGATTTGAGATTCAAAGTTTCAATATATACATTTTCATTTATTTTAAATTATCGATAGGTCCTAAAATTTAGATTTAATTCCCATCAAGTCCTATTAAAAATAAATCCCAGTAAAATCGTCGTTAAAAATAATTTTTTTGTGACAAATATTTGCGTATGTCATTAAAAATTGACGATTAGTAATTTTTTTTTTATCATTTTTTTTAATAAATTGTCGCTAAAACTTACAATTTGTGATGTTTTTCTGTGGCGAATTTTTCAAACTATCGGTGAAAGTTAAAAAATTAGTTTTTTTTTTTTGGTGAAGATTTTTTTAAACCGTCGTTAAAATTTATAATTAGTGACTTTTTTCTAACAAAAATTTTAAAATGTCATCGAAAATTAACAATTAGTAGCGTTTTTTTAATAGTGTTTAATGAAAAATATTATTAATTCTCACAGGATCTATTAGATAATAAATTCACCTATTAGGACTTATACGTAAGTCTACCTATATCTTATGTATATTTTTATTCGCCCAACTATCAAAGGATTAGATCTATATCCTTTACTTGGTTATGAGAAGCTACTTTTGTGTGGAGTAGTCTATTTTACATGTGAATCATTTCTACAATGTAAGACTGTGAATTCCACCTCTGGAATACATAGTTGCATTCCATTTGTGTATATACTTCTATACGAGATGTGTACGATGCTTGGTTTTGTGTTTGTATTCTTTTGTATTTAGTTTACTTTTCTATTAGTTGGAAGTTGCTAATGTTGTTTTTTCAGACTCAATTTTTTTTTTTTTTTGGAAATCTAATGTTTAAAATGATTTGCAGAATTTCAAATAAAGCATTAAAACTAGGGATGTAATAATGGCCCGGGCCGGTTCAAGCTAGCCTCGCGGGCTCCCTTTTTTTAGCGGGCCAGTCCATGGGCCAAAAAGTGGGGCCCAGGCCCAAGCCCACTCATAATAGCCCCTGGGCTTGGGCCCAACCTAGTCAGGTTTTTTTATAATTTATTTATTTAAATGAACGATAAATATATTATCTATATAGATTATTTATTAGAGATAAAAAAAAAATTATACTAGAGTATTTTAGTTAAGATTAATGAGATGTTTTATTTGGTTATGTTTCATGGTGGAATTTTAATTTAATTATGTATGACTTATGTTTTTTCATTTATGAACTTATAACTAAGAAAGTATGCAATTATATAATTTTTTTCTTTCGAAATGAATAATTTTATATATATGAAAATGAAACTTTCAATATTACAATATTAAGTTAATTATATAATATTTATTGAATGAATAATTTTTATTTCAAAAGGAAATAAAATATTACAAAAATTTATATGATCAAATAAAATAGGAGTAGATTATTGATGATGGTAGAGAAATTGTATCACTATAGGTCAAGTACATCCCAACTAGGTTGGCACCTACTAGCCTACCAATCATTTGCATTATACTCCACCTCAATAATCTAAAAAAAAAAGGAAAAAGAAATGAAATAGTTAAAAATAAATTGTTAATAAATCATTGGAGGAGAAAGACATTTTAGTCGCATTGCCCGATGATATTTCATCCAAATCATTTTGAATTCACTCATTTTCACTATAATTTTGTCTTCTCGTAAGCACATGCATATGATCTCTGGATATCATCAGTGCCTCAACCATTTGGGATAAAAGCTTGCTGCGATAATCGCTCAACACTCGTCCACCTCCACTAAAAGTTTTTCTTGAAGTAACTATAGAAATAGGAACGGTTAGTATATCACGGGCCAATTGTGAAACCACAGACCACATAGTTTCATTTTGTTTCCACCATTCCAAAATGTCAAAATCATTAGAATCATCCACTGACTGGCTTTCCAAATAACGTTGTAGTTCAGAACTACTTATGCTTGTATATTGAGATATTCTTCTACTTTTTATTGTTAAAAAAATACTTAATCTCTCGCCTCTAAATGAGACTACTAGTGTAGTGTGTGTAGGTATATTTATAGATGCAGCCGCCCTGTATTCTTCAAATAATCTATTGCATGTTTGCATAATAGGGGCAAACTGTGTTTGATCAACGAAAATACATTCTAAAAATTCTTGTAAACTAATTTCTTTACACCTAGGATCAATTATTATGGCTAAACCTAAAAGATGAGGCAAATGATCAAAATATTTATCAAATTTTACTTTCATTGAAGTAATAATGGTTACATAATATTCATTACCCACATATTTTATGAAAACTTTAATTATTTATGCTAGCATATGTAAAACAAATGGTGAAGTAGGAATATATATATAAGAAAATAATTTTGTTGAAGTATCAAAAACTTTTAAAAAATCTTTATACAAGGTTACTTGGCGCCAATTAAGGTTTGTGGAAGTCAGTACTCCTCCTATTGATATTGTTGCAAGAAATAAATCTATTACTCTTCTTTATTTAGAAGCTCTTTTAAACATATTATACGTTGAATTCCACCTACTATCTATATCTAAATTAATTTTTTAAATGGTATTTTTTTTCGTTGACAATTTTTTCTATATTTCGAAATTTGATTAGCAGAAGACATAATAGTAACAACTACATTTTTTATGAAGAGTACAATAGTCTTGTATACATACATAGCTTCTTTAACAATCAAGTTTAAAATATAGGCACAACAACAAACATGAAATAAATCACCATTAATAAGTAATTGTAAAGTTTATTTTAAATGCGCTATAGTTTAATTATAATATGCTACATTATCTAAACTAATCGTAAATATTTTATTTTTGTAAAGCCCACTCATATAATACATTTCTTATTTCTACACCAAATGAATGACCAATGTATGGAAGTTCAACTAATTTAAATAAAATAATTCTTTTATTTAATTCCAATTATTATCAATAAAATGTGTAGTGATATATTGATATTTGAAACCATTACTTGACCACAGATTAGATGTTAAACAAACTCTTCCATTCAATTTTTTAAAGATGTTAAATAATTCACTTTTAACATTCTCAAATTTCTTTAAAATCTTGTTTTTAGTAGTATTTCTTGAAAAACTTTGATATTGCGATACAAAACTTTCGTGAATCATTTCAGTGAAATCGGGACATTTACTAGTAGTAAAAGGCCGTTCTTTTTTTAATAATATAATCAACTATAGAATTTTATGCACGTATAGGATCATATGAAAATGTTTGTAAATTATCAGTTGATGAAGCCCCTAATTGCATTTAACTTCTAATATCTGGTTGCTGACTTTGTAAATGTTTGTTAACATGCCTTTTTAGATGACTAATACCCACTACAGATGCAACATCAAGTAAATGTGCACAATATTTACATTTTGCTTTAAATGTAATTGTACTATCAGGATTATTTATAGATATTTTTTCAAAATATTCCCAAACAATACTAGTTGTGCCCCTAGATGATGATCCAATTGTCGGAAGAGGGATATTAAAAGGAGAATCAATAGATTCATGTTGTGTATTATATGTATTAATATCGACATAAATATTAGAAATATTAGGATTAGAAATATTAGGATTCATAGTAATGTAAGTAAAACAATATATAAGAATTAAAAATTAATTTAAATAATGTGTAAATACAATGAGTAAAAAATAATAATTAATATGTGTTCACAAATAATTAATGAAAAAAATGAATAGCTAATAAATTTAATTAAACTAATTAATCTTATCGACTGACGAATGCGATACAGAAATTAGCGTCTTCAGATAAAAGTTTTTTGTTACACAGCTGCAATTTTCACTTAAGGATGACATATCAAAATTAATTGACAGTTAAGAGAGATTGAGAGAGTAAGAATTATTTGTGTGATTTATTTTGAAAAATGAGAGATATTTATAGTAGTTTGAAAGATTGAAATAAATATATATATTACCGTTGTATTAAACGGTAATATGATCATTTGAATATTTTTTTTTAAGTCTGCAGAGGTGTTTAGATACAGAATAATTTTTTTATTTTTTATTTTCCATTCAATGAATGTGAGTAAAGAGTGAGTTGAGTGATGCAAATATAGCACAGGGGTAGGCCGTAAGGGGTGGCAGGGGCAGGCAATAGCAATTGAGTTGCAGTATTTTTTTTTATTATTTTTTATTTTTTTCTCATTCATTGCAACAGTAACTTGAACTTGATTGTGAGTGAGAGTGATGTGATGCATGAAGGGCAGGGCATGGGGCAGGTTGGGTAGGGGCATGGGTCTAGAATTATATATATATATTTCATTCATTCATTGTAAGGAAATGACCGTTGTGTTGTGTTGTTTTGTTTTTATTTTTATTTTTGCAAGATCAATTTTTTATTTTATTTTATTATTTTTTTTAATTATTTAACCATTGCAAGTTGCTTTTTAAATTTTTTTTAAAATTTGACCATTGGCAGAAAGAGGGCCGGGCCATCCACAGGGCCCGAACTTTTTTTCGGTCAGTCGAGGTTAACGAGTCGGGCCGGGCTTCAAATGGAAGGCCCAGGCCCAAGGTACTGGGTTGGGCTCTGGCCAAAATGAGTTGAGCCCACCTCGGGCTAGCTTCGCGCCGCCCATGGGCATCGGGCCATTTTTACACCCTAACAGATAGGGTTTGAGTTAGGGTTCCAGATCTATATTTGGAAAAGGGTAAATAGAATAGATAGAAAAAAAAAAAAAACATGTTTGTTGAATTTTAACAAATAAAAGATTATACAGATAAAAAATTCGATGGATAAAATTTGTATAGATAAAATTGAACAAATAGGAAAAAAATTAAACAAATAGATATAAATTTGAACAGATAGTCAAAAAAAGTCAACAGATACATTAAGGGTAAAACTGAAAATAAAATGTCCTTCAAAACAAATAAAAAAAATTTTCACCAAAATATTTCACAAAAGGTAGATCTCTTATCAATAAAAAAATCCACTGCATCTAATGCCTTATATTCTCTTTAAGTTGGATTTTTCAACAATTAATTCTTTTCTAATTTGTTTTGTCTTTAGTAACTGAGAGGGTAATTTATAAGTAAATTGGGCCGAGCTGGGTAATGGGCCGTTCTGTGGACCACAGTAAGAAGGGCTGAGTAGAAAGGGCTTGTAGTTAGCTCGGTCCCAAAAGAGCCTTGCAGTTAGCTCAGTCACCCCGGTCGAAGTGGTAATTAGCTCAGCCTAGTGTTTTAGACTGAGGTATTATGGCTTCTTAAGGTTGACCTTGCTATGGTTTGCGCGGTCGGAGCTTGCTGTATTTAGCTCGGTCTTTAACGGATACAACCGAGGTATTGGTGAACAAGGGCTGAGCTATGAGTTACATGTGAAGACACTGGTTTGAGTATGACAAAGAAGTATTGTTAGCTCGGTCGTTTTGTCATACTACCGAGGTAAAACCATCTCACTTGGTTTAAGCAGCGAGGGGGGTGTTGAAGGATAAGCATTATCTTTTTGAAGTATGATTCCTAGGAGGACTCTACATGGAGGAATAAGAGTCCTACTAGGATTGTGCTATGCAGAACCTATAACAGCTCACAACATCATCTATGGAGAGGTAACACAACTTTGATTCCCGAATACACAGAGCTTTTGTCTATTTATCTATTTTGCTGACTTAGGCATCAGAGAGGTATCCGGCACATACCCGTCGGCTAGCTCACGTTTGTGTTTTCAAGGAGTAAAGCGACGACGTTTGGAGGAGCGCAGACTTGATCAACAAGATTATACGAGAATATTATTTCGTGCTCGTACAATTGGCGGCGTCTGTGGGAAAGCTAGAAAGAACAAAACCTCTTGATCAAGTTTTTCCTCTCTAATTGGAAGTAATGGCGCACAATAAAGATTTGTCGCAGTCCACTATCGATAGACAAACCCCAGAGGGGGGTGGGAGGCGCGAAGGTTTGCCTTCTATCCCTCCCATGGCGGATTTAGAGCCCCAGCGACAGAACCCCCGGAGGAGGGGAAGGCGGGCTAACAGCCTCCGTCGCTCTCAAAGTCCTGAAAGACAGAGGCGGATGATGGATCCTCAAGTTCTAGAGGATCGCGTAAAGGAACAAGACGAGTTAATAAGGAAGATGGCAGCAAGCATGGAGTCTATAAAGTGCCAGATCAAAGGAAGAAGGGTGGCGATAGGAGAGGGGAGTAAAAGCAACACGCCTCATCGCCACTCGAAAGATCATGGTAGGCATACCACACTATTGCAAGCAGAGAGTAGGAGCCTGAGAACAGGCGACACTTAGTCAAGAACTCCTAGGAGTCGTTACTCCAGGTCTGAGAGAACGAGAACTGAGAGGTCATATATTGAGGGAAGCACCTATCGGCTCTCGTGCATGCACCAGACGTCATCCAGGCAGATGGAGTTGCCTAGATCATCCGATTTGCGAACTGTGCTAGAAGAAAGGGCACGATGGAAGGAAGATACCAGGGCTCGTGACCTGCGTAGAGTTTCAGCCCTTCAGCGGTTGGTTCCTCGGACGCATGGGAGCGTCGAGGTAGGAATGCCAATACCGCGCCTTGCTTACAAACCAATAGACAAAGCATTAGCAAGGCTGCAGACCTCACCGTTCGTTATGGCAATTGAGAACGCACCACTACCTTCGGGCTTTCACCAGCCCAAATTCACCACTTATGAAGAGAAGACGGACCCCTACATGCACTTGAGCCACTTTCGCCAGGTTATGGCAGTATATCGGCGAAACGAGGCTTTAATGTGCATCATGTTTCCGTCCAGCCTAGGCGACCTGGGTCTAACTTGGTTCGAAAGACTACCAAAAGGCAGCATCGCCTCCTGGGCACAATTGGCAGAGGCGTTCGTGACAAGGTTTAGAACGAACACCAAGACACCAGTGGAGATCGATCAGCTACTCTCTATTGACATAGGCGACAAAGAAATATTGAGGTCCTACAACAGTCGCTATTGGGAAACTTTCAACCAGATAGGAGATTGTCCTACAAACCTCACCATCGCACAATACAAACGGGGCCTGCCAGTCGGCATCAAATTGTGGGATTCAATTACTATGATGCCTCCCCTCACAGTGGAGGCCTTAATGGAAAGAGTGCACCAACATATTCGTGTGGAAGAGGATGGCGCCCGTGCTAAAGCGAAATCTGGCACAACAGCAATACCAGATAAAAAGACTTTGGCAAAAGTCAACACGGTTGAACGACCAAGCATGAATGGGCGAGGCAGACAGGCCAACAAAGAGGATCTAGACAAAAGGTGGCTAAGAGTTCGCACTGCCATTACCACGGTGTTCAAAAAACCAATCTACCGGATTCTCAGTGAGATACGTGACGAACCTTTCGTCCGATGGCCAGCTAAGTTGGGAGAAGCACAAAAAGACTATGACGAAAGGTCACGGTGCACCTTCTATGATGAAAAGGGGCACCGCACTGAAAATTGCATGTCGTTGAGGCAGCATTTGGAGTAGTTAGTAGCAGCTAGGCACCTAGACCAGTACATAGAAGGAGGGACACAGCCAGTCCCCCAGAACTACGACAACCAAAACGGAATGCCGATCGACGCCCCACCTCAAGGCGTGATTAACGTAATACATGGGGTATACGAACCTGAGCGGGTATGTGAGCTCAGGAGAATGATCAAGAAGGCTGAGCACTTAAGGGAGGTATTAAGTGCATAACCTACCATTAAAAAGGAGAGAAAAGAGGCCACGAATGTCATATCTGTTTCAGACCGAGACTTGGCAAGGATATATTGCCCTCACAATGATGCACTAGTTGTCACTCTTAGCGTCAAACGGATTTTGATCGACCAAGGAAGCTCGTATGAGATAATGTATTACGAAACCTTCAAACAATTGAAATTGGAAGACAAAGACTTGGCGCCTGTAACATCTCCCTAATCGGATTCAACTCAACGCCAGAGTGGCCAGTGGGCAAGATAATCCTCCCAGTCAGAGCAAGAAACATGACGAAACAAGTGGAATTCTGGGTATTGAAAGTCCCTTTCACTTACAACATAATCTTGGAAAGGACATGGCTGCATGCCATGCCATGGGTAGCTTCAACCTACCATCAAGTATTACGGTTCCCCAACGAAGCCGGAGTAATTGAAAAGGTCTTTGGAGACCAAATTATGTCCAAACAGTGCTTTGTCACAGTAAATGGCAGCCGCGCTGCCAAAGGGTATGCACAGATGGTAGAAGAACCTGAGAGTAATGAATTGTTTGCGGATGTTGGCAAAGCCGCTAAACAGAAGGCAGTAAAAGACTTGGTACAGGTAAGGAGAGATGAAAAGAACCCAGAAAAGTTCTTTTTGCTCGGCTCATCTATGTCCAGCACTAAAAGAATAGAGGTCATGGAATTCTTAACCTCTAACATCGAAGTGTTCGCCTGGACGCTGTATGATATGCCTGGCATTGACCCAAACTTCATCTTTCACCAATTAAACGTCCACCAAAATGCCAGACCAATTATACAGCGCACTCACAGATCAGTACTCCACCACGCCGAGATAGTGGCGGAAGAAGTGGGAAACCTTCTAGAGGCAGGAGCTATCAGAGAAGTGCACTATTCCAAGTGGATATCCAATAAAATAGTGGTGCCAAAGAAGAATGAAAAATGGCGTGTCTGTGTGGACTACAAAACAATCAACAAGGCATGCCCAAATGACAGCTTTCCCCTACCACGGATAGACCAACTGGTAGACCTGACGGCAGGACACAATCGACTTAGCTTCCTTGATGCGTACAGAGGTTACCATCAGATCGCTATGTATGAACCAGATCAGGAGGTCATATCCTTTACAACGCCTGGAGGATTGTATTATTACAAGGTCATGCCCTTTAGCCTAAAGAATGCAGGGGGAACATTCCAACTAATGATCACCAAGATGTTTGAGCCATTGTTAGGCAGAACAATGGAGGCTTACATAGACGATATGGTGGTCAAGAGCAAGGATGAGAAAGACCATCTTAGGGACCTAGATGAGATGTTCCAGATTCTGAAGAAGAACAAGTTGCGCCTAAATGCATCCAAGTGTGCATTCGGCGTAGGATCGGGCAAATTCCTAGGCTTTCTGGTGACCAACCGAGGTATAGAAGCAGACCCCTCTTAGATCAAAGCAATCCAGGATCTTGAGAGGCCCAACACAGTCAATGAAGTGCAGTATCTCACTGGCCTAGCAGCCGTAGTCAACTAGTTTATAAGTCGATCGTCAGACAGATGCCGGCCATTCTTCCAAACATTAAAGGCCAAGTTTGAGTGGGATGAAGAATGTGACCAAGTCCTTGAAAGCCTGAAACAGTACATGTCTTCTCCACCGCTGCTAGTCACCTCAATACCTGGAGAAGGGCTCTTTTTGTACCTGGCAGTTTCACAACACGCAGTCAGCGCGGTGTTGGTCAGAGTGGAAGGAATCCGATACCTGCTATCTTTTATGTGAGCAAGACTTTGTTGGGCGCAGAAATTAGGTACTTACCATTGGAAAAATTGGCCTTAGCCTTGATGATGGCCTCAAGGAAGCTATCGCATTACTTCCACGCCCACACTATAGTCGTCTTAACAACTTTCCCATTAAAAGCTTTGTTTGAGAGGGCGAACTTTTCTGGGCGAATCTTGAAGTGGGCGGTGGAATTGGGATAGTATGATATCAAGTTTCAACCCAGAACCGCAATAAAAGCTTAAGCTCTGGCAGACTTTGTGGCAGAGTTCACGCCAGGAAGCCATCACATCTGCCCAGTTGACTTGATTGGTACAATCGAAATGGGGACGGAAAGTGCTACAGGAAATGCGCAACCCCTAATACAGGATACTCAGCCACATCCCAAGGCATATTGGATTGAGGAAAGTGCAAAAGAGGCAAACCATACTACACCAAGCAAAGACTCATCAACAAGTGAAAACTTGGTACAATCAGATAGTAAGGGGCAAACAGTACATATGGAATTTGAAGAAGACATCAGCAATACTCACGACCCCAAGTCATCATCCGACCCCTCCACTTGGTGGAAGCTATTCGTAGGAGAGATGTGGAAGCTCTTCGTGGATGGAGCATCCAACAGGCACAGTGCAGGACTTGCCATAGTCCTCATCTCACCAGATGGCTTAATAGTGGAACAAGCAGTCAACCTAGGATTCCCAGCATCAAACAATGAGGCGGAGTATGAAGCGCTCTTACTAGGCCTAAAATCAACACTCTTTATGAAGGCCACTGAGCTAATGGTTTACAGTGACTCCCAGCTGGTAGTAAATCAGATTTCAGGCGACTATGAGGCAAAAGATGAGAGGATGGCTAAGTACCAAGAGTTAGTCAGAAAGGAGATCATGAAGTTCGAGGTAGTACGGATAGAGCAGATCGGCCGTGAAAAGAACAGTAGAGCAGACGAGCTAGCAGGCTTCACTTCGATGGCAGATACATCCATCCCATACCCATTACTAATCGACTTCCTACCAAGACCAAGCATTGAAAAACCCGAAGTAGCAAAGGTATGTTGTGCCGAACTAGGCCCTTCATGGATGGATCCCATTATAGTATTCTTAAAGGACGGCATCTTACCAGAAGAGAAGAAAGAGGCCAACAAAATAAGAGCAAAATCACAGCGATTCTGGCTCTCCCCATCAATGGCCTTGTACAAAAAATCCTTCACAGGACCCTACTTGAAATGCGTTCATCCCAACAAGGTCGAAGCATTTTTGTTCGAGATACATGAAGGCGTATGCGGAAGCCACCAAGGAGAAAGATCATTGGCATACAGAGCAATTTCACAAGGATGTTGGTGGCCATTCATGCAAGCAGATTCAGAAAAGTATGTCAAGAAGTGCGAGAAATGTTAGAAGTTCGCACACCAAATACATCAACTAGCCAGAGAACTTCTACCATTAACTAGCCCATGGCCCTTCGCAATATGGGGCTTGGACATAGTAGGACCACTTCCAACGGCGCCTGGCAACAGAAAATTCTTTCTTGCTGCAACAGACTACTTTACGAAATGAGTAGAAGCAGGAGCACTCGCCTCAATAAAAGAGAAGGATGTGAAGAAGTTCGTCTGGCAAAACATTATCACCCGATTCGGCATACCTAAGGCTCTAATATCAGACAACGGCACTCAGTTCGATGGCAAAATTTTTAAAGGCTTTTGTGAAGAATACAAGATAGAATTCTACAACTCTACACCGGCATACCCCCAAGCAAATGGCCAGGTGGAAGCATCAAACAAAGTCGTCTTGGATGGATTGAAGAAAAGGTTAGAGAAAGCGAAAGGAAAGTGGACTGAGGAGCTTCCTCACGTTTTATGGGCTTACCGTACCACACCTCGGCGATCAACTAGAGAAACACCTTTTTCCTTAGCTTATGGCATGGAAGCAGTAATCCCACTGGAAGTTGGCCTCCCCACAATTAGAAGTGAAAATTTTGATCCAGACTTAAATGGAAAAGCCATAGCATTAGAGCTCGACCTTGCGGAAGAAAGAAGAGAAAGAGCACTGGTTCACATTGCCTCATACCAGCAGGAGTTATCCAGAAAATATAACAAAACAATACATCCGAGGCAATTCAAGATTGGAGATTGGGTACTGCGCAAAATAATGGGCAACACTTTGGTACCCGAAGACGGCAAGTTAGGGCCTAATTGGGAAGGACCTTACAAAGTGGTTGGATTAGCAGGAAAGGAGGCATACAACTTGGAAGATAAAGACAACAAGGCCATTTCCAGGCCATAGAACACGGCCAATCTCAAACTATTTTATTTTTAGCTTTTCTTTAAACATACTTGTAGTTTTTCTTTTTTCAATAAAACAAGTAGTTTCGTTTTCAGCATAAATTATTTTTTGTTATAAAAATTATTTTAGTGAGCTAAGGGCATTGAAAGCAGAGTTGGTCGGAATAACCAACTTTGCGCTCTCTTCAGCCAAGATTAGGATCAAGGCTGAAGAGGTTGGCTAGAAAAACCAACACTTCTCTTAAGCCTAAGATAAGGATCTAGGCTGCAAGACGTTTGGCAAGAATAACCAAACACCTCGTTCTAGGTTGACAAGAATAACCAACTTTGAGCTCTCTTCAGCTGAAGAGGTTAGCTGGAAAAATCAACACTTCTCCTAAGCCTAAGATAGGGATCTAGGCTGCAGGACGTTTAGCAGGAATAACCAAACACTTCGCTCTAGGTTGGCAGGAATAACCAACTTTGAGCTCTCTTCAGCCAAGATCAGGATCTAGGCTGAAGAGGTTGGCTGGAAAAATCAACACTTACTTCTCCTAAGCCGAGATCAGAATCTAGGCTGCAGAAAGTTGGCTGGAAAAATCAACACTTATTGCTCTTCAGCTGAGATAAGGATCTAGGCTGAAGAGGTTGGCTGGAATAACCAACACTTAGTACTCTTCAGCCGAGATAAGAATCTAGGCTGAAGAGTGGTTGGCTGGAATAACAACTTTTGTAATCTTTAGCCGAGGTAAAAACCTAGGCTGAAGAGGTTGGCAGTTATGACCAGAGAGGTCACTAGGTTAAGACCGAGATAGCTAGAAAATGTTATACTGCATTCAGATTACAATTGGAAAGTAAATGCAAGCATGGCAGTTAACTGAACTAACAGTTGAAACAAAAGAAGATTTTCATTCGAAAGCAGAAGTACAAAAGGTGGGGCCTCAGCCCGGTTACAAGCTTTTTTGTTTAAAAAAAAAAAAGAGAAAAGAAAAATCAGGAGAAAAGGTCTTCCAAGTCGGCGTCCAAATCAACCCGGCCTTCACCCAGAGGTAGCTTGGTCGAGATAAGCACACCTTGGTTTAGCTCGGTCGTAGGCACTGCGGTAATCACAACAGTTGAAGGTGGGACAGAGACCACTGGGGTGAGAGAGATGGATTGGCGACCGAGCTGGGCGTTGGCCTCAGGAGCAGAATCCTCATCATCCTCCTCTTCTTGAAGAAATTTTTGTTGAATGGCGTTGGCATACTCTACCATGTAGCTGGGAATAAAATGGGGAGGAGGGCTCTGAAAAACCTCGGTTTCCTGACCACAACCGAGCTGCGCCACGGCTGCTTTCCACTCACATTTAAAAAATATATCCTTAGCAGCCTCACATTGCTGGATATAGGTGGCTTCACCCTCCTTGTACCCGCGGTCTTCCGTGTCTTCTATCTTTTTTCTCCAGTTTGGTTATTTCGTCATTTTTCTTTCTCTCGAGCTTGGCCAGCTCGCGCAGATATTTGTCTTTCAGCTCGGCCGTAGCCTTTTGCTTGTCTGCTTCAGCCGAGCTGACGAGACCGGTCAGACGGGCTACTTCGGTGCGTAGCTCGGCCATTTTTGCTGGGACTCTTTTAGCTCGGCCGTCTTTGCGTCGGCCTCTGCCACAGCCTGCCGTGTGGTTTTTCGAAGTTCCAACACGCACTTGTGAGCGACGTGGTTCTTCTGTAGGGCCTGCAAAAGGAGAGAAATAATTTTGAGCAAAACCGAGCAAACAGATGTATAAATTAGGACAGGAAAAGGGAGAACTTACCAACACCATTGACTTTGTTGCCGAGCGAATGGCCTTCAGCTCGGTGGGATGGTCGTGATGCTCCATATCAGTTGGAAGGCATACACTCTTGGCAAGGTTAAAAGCCAACGAATGGTCTTTTTCGGTGACCACTGAGTCAGAGTCAATGATAGCTTGGTTCTTGTAGGTGACCTTGGGTACCCATTCTGATGGGCTAGCCTGGTTTGATCGCTGAGGTTGTGGGCTTGGTGGTGTGGTTTGGGGAAGAACAGTTTCATCCTCGTCAACAAGGTGTGGCTCGGTTGTGGAAGTCCGAGCACGCTTGCTGGGCCGAGATGATGAAGGATGGGCGGTTGGAAGGGCCACCACGACCTCTTGTGTTTGACCAGTTTATGGTACCTCAGCTTGATTTGTCTCGATAATGAGGGCCCTAACAGCTCTTTTTTTGGCTATCTCTTGTTCTGCAGTTAATGGAACCAAAGTGATTTGATGAAGTATTGGATCTGGTTCTGGTGAGGGTTCCAAGCGGAAGTCTGTCACCCTGGTCTTCCTCCTGCTGCTATATCTGTAGGTCGGTTCGAAATTAAGTAGCTCGGCCCAACTTCGATTGGGATATCTTAGTGCGGCGTGGAGTGCGTCAAGGTTGGGATAACTGTACTGCGACTTTAGATGGTCCAAGTCTGCATAAAAGAAGACAACGGTTAGCATCGTTGAAAATGAGGATAACGAAGTAAAGAAAGCACAAAACTGAGCCGAGGTATTTATACCGACCACTCCTTTATTCCAGTTGATTCGGTCTCATAGTATTTGGGCTTCTTGGTCTTCAAAGTTGCCCGAGACCTAGAAAAAATCGTCATCGTTTACATCTTTGTCCAGGGTATTTTTTATTATCTTTTCTCGGCGGTGTCTTATTCGTAGGTAATATCAGCCATCTTCATTCTGGCCAAGGGAGTATTGGTGGAATAGTTCGGCTAGACCAAGGTTAAGGCCAAGTCGGCGGTTTAGCTCGGCGATGCTGTTTATTATTCGGTATGAATTTCTGGAAAGCTGGGTAGGGTAGAGATTTGTTTGTCTGAGGAATTCGCAAAGAAGAGGCTGAACGAGAAAATGGAGACTGGCCTTTACGAAGGAAATAACGTTGAAAGGCACGAAGCCCGGTTTTCCCCAGGGAATGGTGTCTAGTTCGGCTAGTGAGAGGTGGACGTCGTCTGGAATTTGGTAATCCCTTCGGAACTTGGCTATGGTTCCTGGAGAGTTCACTAAAAATCGATACTTCCCCATG
The DNA here is from genome assembly GCF_055761805.1 of Camellia sinensis. NCBI lineage: Eukaryota > Viridiplantae > Streptophyta > Magnoliopsida > Ericales > Theaceae > Camellia > Camellia sinensis. The sequence goes on from NC_138967.1 coordinate 176,986,558, forward strand.
TGGCTTAAATTCCGTATAATTTAGCTCGGTATTAAAATGACCTTTAGTATCTCGGTTTACCATGCAAATGTGTGCCTGGCCAACCTAATTCAGTCTGCAAAGTGAAAAGGAAAAGTGTTAAGCACAGATCGTTGGACCGTGCTATAAGTAACAAAGGTAAAATAAATGGAGTCCTAACTCTACTGCGTGGGATACTATCTGTTCTTAGCCCGGTTGGAGCAGAAGACTTTAGCTCGGCTAAGTGGAACGAGAAGTTCGTAGCTCGGTTGAAGCTTATGGTGCAGCATTCTTAGTTCGGTTTTAACTAAGTCACGGAGCTGGTTTGGCCCCAAGTTATAGCTTGGTCGGTGTGTGAGGCTTTCTAGCGCGATATTGCGCAAACCTAATACAGTTCGCTAGCTCGGCTAAGTGAAACAGAAGGTACTTAGACCTATTTGAAACTATAGGTATGGCATGAAGTCCTAGTTCGATTGTTCAGTTTTGCTAGGTTTGCACCTAATACAAACAACTTCCTAGTTCGGTTGAAGTGTGATTTTGGATCAAACGCATCGTTCTTCAGATTATTTGTAAGTACAGTGGTTCTATTACCTGGTTTTTCCCAGAAAGATGGAAGCAAAAATGGTATATATATTTTGAAAAGTGTACGAGTATTATGCTACATACTTCAGAAACTATATAAACAAAGAGGAAATGGGATTGAGTTACTTACAAGTATGAAGACGAGTTGATGAAGATCGAAGTCGCAAGGGAGAGTTTTGCAGGCACTGTGTTTTGGAAAATGAAGGCTCAGAGAGAGAGAGAGAGAAGAAGATGAATAATAAAAGTGATTGGTTCAAGGCGAGGGGTTTAGTTTTGTGTAAAAGAGAAAAGGCGGGACTATTCAAATTTTTCGGAGTACGAAGACGGCGTGACAGCTACGCTGGGCCAATGAGAGTCTGCCACGTGTCCATAGAATGGAAAGCGATTCAGTTACAGCAACTAAAGAGACGTTTTGACTGGACAGATTAATAGCTCGGTGTGAATTTAGTTCGGTTTAAAAGCTAAAGTTTTTAGCTTGGCTTGTAACGGGTAATCCCAATCATGCTACGCAGATGGAATTAAGGGGCAATTGAGAGGGTAATTTATAAGTAAATTGGGCTGAGCTGGGTAATGGGCCGTTCTGTGGACCACAGTAAGAAGGGTTGAGTAAAAGGGGCTTGTAGTTAGCTCGGTCCCAAAAGAGCCTTGCAGTTAGCTCAGTCACCCCGGTCGAAGTGGTAATTAGCTCGGCCCAATGTTTTGGACCGAGGTATTATGACTTCTTAAGGTTGACCTTGCTATGGTTAGCGCGGTCAGAGTTTGTTGTATTTAGCTCGGTCTTTAACGGACACAACCGAGGTATTGGTGAACAAGGGTCAAGCTATGAGTTGCATGTGAAGGCACTGGTTTGAGTATGACAAAGAAGTATTGTTAGCTCGGTCGTTTTGTCATACTACCGAGGTAAAACCATCTCACTTGGTTTAAGCAGTGAGGAGAGTGTTGAAGGATAAGCATTATCTTTCTGAAGTGTGATTCCTAGGAGGACTCTACATAGAGGAATAAGAGTCCTACTAGGATTGTGCTATGTGGAACCTATAAGAGCTCACAACATCACCTATGGAGAGGTAACACAATTTCGATTCTCGAATACACAGAACTTTTGTCTATTTGTCTAATTTGCTGACTTAAGCATCGGAGAGGTATCCGGCACACACCCGCCGGCTAGTTCACGTTTGTGTTTTCAGGGAGTAAAGCGACGACGTTTGGAGGAACGCAAACTTGATCACTAGAATTATACGAGAATATTATTTTGTACTCGTACAGTAACCTTTTCTAAAAATTATGTCAAAATTTTTGTTTTTTTCGATCCTTTTTTTATAGACTAATCTAAAAGGTTAAATGTTTTTGAAAACTTTCAAAAAAAAGTAAAAGTAAAAAGTATAAAAAGTAAATTATTTTTACAATTTTTAAATTTTTTTTGGTTCGTCTCAGCAAGTAGAATAGAAGTCTAGTTTTCAAAAAAAACAAAAACAAAAACAAAAACAAAAAAAAAGTCACTAAAACGAAAATAAGCCGACAAAATATTTATAATAATTAATGAATTATTGATACTCGTAAGGTTTCTTTTTATTGATTGACACTTATTGGCTTATATGGGTTGGGTTGGGTTTGGATTGAGTTCGATGTGATGTGTTAGAGAGGTGATGTGATTTAAATAAGATGATGTGATTTAAATAGGATAGTGACTTTTTAACTTTTTGTATTATTTAGTATATGCCAAACTTGACCTTAATTCTTTGTCTCTTAAAAATCTAACATTAAAGTGATAGATTTCATGATTTAAATCAATAACTATTTACTTAGAGTATCACTTATACTTACTCTAAAAATATTTCAATAATTTTTTTGTTAAGAAGGCTTACTAACATGGTGTAATCTGCTATAGTTATAATAATTAATAATTGATTGATACTTCTAGGACACGTAACAATCCGATTTGGATAATTTTTTTTTGTTAAGACACTACAAAAAAATTTGTTTTTTGCGACGGTAAACGGCCGTCGCAAATGCCCCGAAAGCCGTCACTAATGTCTTTTGCGACGGTAATGTGGCTTTTTGCGACGGTAAGGGGGGGTCGCGACAGACGGGGTTGCAAAAGACATATATATAGATTTCGGATAAACAGATTTATATATATAGATTTCGGATAAACAGATTTATATATACATATATATAGAGATTTTTCAGATTTATATATATATAGATATAGATTTATACACATTGCATATATATATATACACAGATTTATATATATATACACAGACCGAGAGAGAGAGAGAGAGAGCATACGCAGAGGGAGAGAGAGTCGTCGCCGGAGCACCACTCTTGTCGCCGGAGCCGTCGCCGCCGCACCACCGATGTCTTCCTCGTAGGCCGTTTGGGGAATTTGGGGGTGAAGTTAGGGATTTGGGGAGGAGGATCGAGCGGCAGCCAAGAGGAAAAAGGAGGGGTTTTTTTTTTTTGGACTTTTTGCGACGGTATGATGTAGACCGTCGCAAATATAAGGCAAAACGGCGCCGTTTGCATTAATCCTTTTTTGCGACGGCAAATTTCCGTCGCAAATGATATGTGCCGTCTAAAAAAAAAAGGTTTTTTGCGACGGTTTTATTTACCGTCGCTAATACTTCCGCATTTCCGACCCCTCCGCTTGGTTTCATTACCGACGGGTCAGTACCGTCGCTAAAGGGTATTATTTGCGACAGGTGCAGTTACCGTCGCAAAAAACCGTTTTTTGCGACGGGGGGCGCAGCGTCGCTAAAACTCCGTGTTTTTTGCTATGTTTTCTTGTAGTGAGAAGGCTGACTAATATGGTGTAATGTGCTTTATTATAAATTACAAATACACCCTTAAATTTTACTTAAAATACAGATTGCTCTCGATAATTTGAAAAATTACAAGTACCTCCTTATTAGTATATTTTATTTAATAGAATTAAATAAAAAAATGAAATTCATAATTGCCCTCCTATGCGATAATAAAATTATCTAAATTATTAATTGAAGCATATTTCTAATATCATTAAAAACTGTTAATTGACTTGATGATTTATTAATAAAATGAGTGCTTTGTTATAAAATTAGAAACCTCAGTGGATAGAATATAATTTCCAAAACTACAGAGGCGATTCGTATTTTAATAAAACCTTAGAGAGTGTATTTATAATTTGGGTATGGCTTCTGTCTAGTCCAGGATTGGACTGGACCGTGCTGTTGGGCTCGTGGGGGTCTACCACGGGTCCCGATTTTGATAATCTGAACCGTTCAATGTGTAAAAATCGTCGAGTACTAAATGCCTGTAAAAAATCGCGTTGATCGGATATCGATAGCTATGTGATCAAAACAGTTTTTTGTCAACCGTTAATTTGTTTACCGTCTAATTTTTTTAATACGAAACTGATTTGATCATATAACTATCGATATCCGATCAACGTGATTTTTTATAATTATATAGTACTCGACGAGTTCTGCATATTGAACGGTTCAGATTATCAAAACAGGACCCGTAGTGAGTCCCCACAAATCCAACAGCGTGATCCAATCCGATCTCGGACTGGACAGAAGCCATACCCTTATAAGTTACCCTTATAATAATTAATGATTGATCGATGCGCCTAGGACACGTAACAAGGGTGACTAACATGGTGGAATGTGCTAAAAATTCAACACACATTTAACACATTCAAGTTGTTTGTACAAATTGGCCAAATAGATGCAAAGCAATCAATAAATTACATTAATTTAGTAGGAGGACGGTTGGTAGTAGTTGTTTGTCATTGTTCTACTCCTTTGCAAATGTTCGTGAATTGGGACTGCCCAATTAATAACTAATTAATAGTTTGGAAAGTCATCTTTTAGTATTTTTTATTATTATTAAAATATAAAGTAAAAATAAAAAGTGTTTTAAGAATGATATTTTAACTTTTTATAATAAAAGAAAGTACAAAAAATATAGAAAAAAAATAATAATCTGACTTTTTTTTTAATAACTTTCTGACTAAAATTCTAATTTACCAAAACTTTATTAGCTTAGAACAATTCATGATAAAGAATCTTAATACTAAATTGATAAGTAAAACAAATTTATATTGTGAATTGTCATTAATCCTCAATTTTATGACATATAATCATTTATGGCAATTTTGTGGCACAAAATACCAATGATAGCCGACGTGGATCCGCTTGGGTTTTAGATCTTCTTCTTAGTCTATCTCTTTAGCTCTCTACTTGTAATAGTGGAGATACAACCTAAGATAATTTAATAGTTTAAATCTAGTTATTTCAAAAAAAATAATTAAAATAAATTGAAATAATTAGATTTAGACTATTGGATCATTTTGAAGTGCATTTCTACCTTTGCAAATAGGAAGACAAAGAAAGCGACCAAAGAGAAGATCTCGACTCTTGATAATTGCTTTCAGTGCTTTCTTTCGAAATTTTGACTGAGACAGAGTTCAAAGAGGACTTGTTAACATTTACATTTATTGTCATTTGTTATCATTTTAAGTGTAAGAATATCGAAAAATAGTTCAAAAATTACAAATATTTAAGACAGAAACACAATAATTTCCAACAAGGAATCCTGAGAAGAATTCGGAACACTATATACGATTTTCCATCACATATTCTACCTCGGATAATGTGGACTCCACTCTCATTGCAAGTTGCGAGTATGTGATAAAATATATAGTAAAAATTAATGTTTCATATTATTTAATTTACTCGATTTTATCTTTTAATTTAATAGATCGTGTCATATTAGTTCAATAAATAACGGTTATTAGATTTGGTGAATGAAAATTTAAATGATTTATCAATTTAGTCCTTATAATTTACGTAATGTGTCATGTTGGTTCCTATTTTTTAATTTGCTGAATTTTGACAACGACCAAATTAACCTATCGCGTAAACTATAGGGATCAAATTGACACATCATTTGAGTTTTCGTCCACCAAACCTAATGGGCGTTATTTATTGGACCAATATAACACAATCTATTAAATTAAGGAATAAAATTGAGCAAATTAAAATAATAAGGATCAAATTAATATATCGTGTAAACTATAAAGACCATTTGCATAATTTACCAGTCCCAAACTTTATTATGAAATATGACAAATAGTAGCTTGAACTTAATGTGGCCTCATCTTGTATTGTATACTATTATTCAACTATTCTTTTCCAATTTATAGTTAAGGGCAAATTACAGAAATGGTCCCTATAATTTACTTGTGGTTTCATTTTGGTTCCTGTACTTCTAATTGCATCAATTTTGCCCCTACAGTTTGGTTTTTGGCTCTATATGGTCCAATAGTTATCAGCCGTTGGCTTTTTGGACAGAAATCCACACGTGTCTTGCACGCACAGGATGAAACTGACTAATAACTTCTCCAAAACAAGGCACTGTTTGTGTTGGAAAAATGGTTTTTTTTTTGGTGACTTTAATTAAAGATTAAAGTGGGTCCCAACCATCTATTGTGTTGGGTCCAAGTGGGTCTAGATACTTTGCATTGAGATCTTTACCCCACAGATAGAATGACCAAAAACCATTGAGATTTGAATGAGAAATTACCTCATGAAGTTAGCTTCATGGAAAAAAAAGGTAATGAAGTTTGTAACTCCTGCATTAATGGGGTTTGTAACTCCTGCATTAATGGGGTTTGTAACTCCTACCTTTATTACAGAGGTTAATGGTGCATTATGAACAGCCATAAAGGCTGGAGGCTCTTCCTCTCTCCCCTATACATGTATAAATTGAGACCCTCCTGTCAAGTCTCAAACACAGAAATTTTTACTTCCATTTCACAAGTCAGTTTGCCTGAAAGTTCCTACAATGAGAGAGTGCTGCCACTGTTGTGTTCACTAAGCTAGACAGAGAGTGCTTCTACCGTAGCTGGTTTTGACCGTCGTATCCTAGGAGACAGACGCCGGGATTCCTCAAGCACTCGACCAGTGAGGCGGCAAAATCTGTTTTAAGGAAACTGCTTCCGTGCAGGTTTCGATTTCGTCTCTTTACCCTTTTATTGTTTTGTGTATTTCTGTTGAAATTTAGTTGTAATTATTAGCATGTGTTCTTAGTATATATATAATTTGATTTCTTCATAAATCTATTTATTTAATTTCAAAATTTGAACAACAAGCTTAAAACAGATTTTTCATATATGTTTTTCCTATGAAATTGATCGAATAGATTTATATAGACATTTGTATAATGTTACTAGGAACTATTGTGGAGTTGCTCACTGTTTCAATGATACAAAATATAAATTTGCATGTTTAGAGATTCAAGTAATTTACATGAATAGGCCATTGTTTCGTTTTCTGTCTGTTAATTGCCAGTTCATGATTTTGCTTCTTTGCATGCACATAAAACTATTTTCATGCCTTCTTGCACTGATTCATCCTTCTAAGTAAATTAATATATTTGTGTTTGTTAGTGAATAGATCCATGTGTGTTTTAAACGTATTACATGCTATTGCTTCTATTATTTAAGTAGACTACATGTACTAAAGAGAAAGTCCATTATTTGTTTTTCCTTTGAAAATTCAATGATTGTAAAGTATGCAATGTGATTCTCTAATTATAATTTGTTACATGTTTATTTCTTTTTTTTAATTATTTGCATATGTTAATTGCTAAATGGTTGTTGGATTGTAACTCTTGCCTATTAATTTTAGTTTAATGTATTTGGAGTTATAGAGTTTTATGAATTGTGTACATGATTAATTTGAATTAATTGGGTGCATTAATCTAAATTATTTAATTGGGTGCATTAACTTTGAATTTAATTTATTTATTTGGAGTTATTAGTTTAAAATGGTTTCAATTATTTATTATATTTATTTTTTTCTTAGATTATTTGTTTGTATTTTGTTGTGGTTTGCTACTAACTTTCTTTGTAGGAATACCTAAGTGTAGAAAGGAATTGTTTGGACTACTTATAATCCTTAATTGGATTGGTTATTTTTCTTTATGTTTGAAGAAATTTTTTTTTTCTTGAGATTTAGTTGGTTTGTTTACCAATTTGTAGTAGCAAGTTTTATTTGCTTATTAGACGCATTTTATATGCATGTATTTGGTTGTAGCAATTTTAAATTGTTTGCAAGTTTAAGTTGCTTGTAAGTTTGGATTTTGGTTTGGTTTTCTGGAGTAGAAACCAAAGTGTTTAGCCTTGGCTAAAAAGGAGGTTTTATTTGTTCGAAATGGCAATTATCACTGATGCTGCTGCTACTGCTAATGTTGGTGGGGATCTGAACCCCGGGGCAACTGGGTTGCCAACCCCTACTGTTGTGACCTCTGTGGTCAACCATGGCGTTACTCCGGCTGTTCCAGGAGGACCGCTCAGTCATCATGAGCGCCCAGAGAAATTTGCTGGGGTGAACTTCAAGAGATGGCAACAAAAGATGCTGTTCTACTTGACCACGCTAAACCTTGCAAAGGTTCTGAGCGAGGATCCTCCAGCCGTGGCAGAGAATGAGCCTGATAGGCAGAAAGTCATGGCGCTTGACACATGGAAGCAGACAGACTATCTTTGCCGGAACTATGTGTTCAACAGCTTGGCAGACTCACTCTATAGTGTGTTTTGTTCCAAGAGCTCAGCAAAAGAGTTATGGGAATCTCTGGACAAAAAGTATAAGACTGAGGATGCCGGGGCAAAGAAATTTGTGGTTGGCCGGTTCCTTGATTTTAAAATGGTAGACTCTAAAACTGTGATAAGCCAAGTCCAGGAGTTTCAAGTGATCTTGCATGAAATTCATGCTGAAGGAATGCCTTTGAACGAGTCATTCCAAGTTGCTGTGATCATTGAGAAACTTCCCAATGGTTGGAAGGATTTCAAGAACTACTTGAAGCACAAGCGCAAGGAAATGTCAGTTGAAGAGCTGGTGGTCCGACTCCGGATTGAGGAGGATAATAGAAAGAAAGGAGGGAGTACCTCCTCAGTAAAAGCCAATGTCATTGAACATGGCAAATCTTCTGGAATAAGAAAGAAGCCCTGTAAATTGGGGCCTAGAGGTGGTGTTGCAAAGAAGCCGGCTTACAAGTCACCGGAACCAAGTAATCGGTTCTTTGGGAAGTGCTATAACTGTGGTAGCAATGGGCATCGGGCTAGTGACTGCCACAAGCAGAAGAAGCCATACAAGACTAAACCTCGTGCTCATATGGCAGATTTACAAGAGCACTCCCATGAGGAGGATGATATGCACTTGTCTGCCGTTGTCTCTAAGGTGAATCTGGTAGGTTCAAACCCAAGAGAATGGTGGATTGATACTGGGGCTACACGCCACATCTGCTCCGAGAAAAAGCTGTTTACAACTTTCGAACCGGTTACAAACGGTGAGAAGTTGTTTATGGGAAACTCTGCTACCTCGATTGTTGAGGGGAAAGGAAAGGTGGTCCTGAAGTTGACGTCAGGAAAAGAGCTGACCTTGAACGAAGTCCTGTATGTTCCGGACATTTGTAAAAATCTTGTCTCAGGGTCTCTTCTTAGTAAACATGGTTTTCGTATTGTTTTTGAGTCCGACAAGGTCGTTTTGACCAAGAGCGGAATGTATGTGGGTAAGGGTTATATGTTGGGGGGTATGTTTAAACTCAATGTAATGACTATTATCCCAAAGATGAATAAAGATGCATCTTCTTCTGTTTACATGCTTGAGTCTTCTAATTTGTGGCATGGTAGACTAGGACATGTGACCTTTGAATCTTTACGTAGATTAATCAAGTTAGATCACATACCATCTTTTAAGATTAATCCGAAACACAAGTGTAAAACTTGTGTTGAAGCGAAGTTGACAAGATCTTCGTTTCATTCTATTGAAAGAAGTTCAGAACCGTTGGATTTAGTGCATAGTGATGTGTGTGACTTCAAATTTATACAATCACGTGGTGGCAATAAGTTCTTCATCACTTTTGTTGATGATTGCACTAAGTATTGTTATGTCTATTTGCTCAAAAGCAAAGATGAGGCAATTGACAAGTTTGTTCTTTATAAGAATGAAGTTGAGAATCAAGTAGGCCGCAAGATTAAGGCTTTAAGAAGTGATCGTGGTGGTGAGTATGAATCACCTTTTATTGAGATTTGTGCTCAATCCGGGATTATCCACCAAACCACGGCGCCTTATTCTCCTCAATCAAATGGGGTTGCTGAACGGAAGAATAGGACGCTAAAGGAAATGATGAATACAATGTTGATAAGTTCTGGATTGCCACAGAACATGTGGGGGGAAGCAATTCTCTCTACAAATTACATTCTGAATAAAGTACCCCGGAAGAGGTGGACAAGACGCCATATGAGTTATGGAAGGCGTTAAGCCTTCGTATAAATTCTTATGAATGTGGGGGTGTCTTGCAAAAGTGGCAATTCCTACACCCAAACGGGTTAGGATAGGCCCGAAATCCGTGGATTGTATATTCATTAGTTATGCACATAATAGTAGTGCATATCGGTTTCTTGTTCATAAGTCTGAAATTCCAGACATACACAGGAATACCATCATGGAGTCAAGGAATGCATGTTTCTTTAAAGACATTTTTCCTTGCCGAACCCTTGCAGGGGTTCCAAGGTCTTTGGAGAAATTTGATGAGCTTGCTAGTGAGGATGATCATATTGATGATTCAGGTGATGATCAAATTGAGGTTTTAGATGAGCCCAGAAGGAGTAAAAGGGCTAGGATATCCAAATCTTTTGGTCCAGACTTCTTAATTTATATGGTTGAAAACGAACCTCAAACTTTCCACGAAGCTGTGACTTCTCCTGAGAGTCCATTATGGAAAGAAGCGATCAAAAGTGAGATTGACTCCATCTTACAGAACCACACCTGGGAGTTGGTAGATTTACCTCCCGGTTGTAAGCCTTTAGGCTGCAAATGGATTTTTAAAAGAAAGATGAAGGCCGATGGGTCAATTAACAAGTATAAAGCGAGGCTCGTTATCAAAGGGTACAGGCAACGAGAAGGCCTGGATTACTTTGATACGTACTCACCTGTTACTATGATAACATCCATTCGGATGGTAATTGCGATTGCTGCTTTGCGCAATCTAGAAATTCACCAGATGGATGTAAAGACAGCTTTCTTAAATGGAGATTTGAATGAAGAAATCTACATGGAGCAACCTGAAGGATTTTCAGCTCCAGGGCAAAGCAGGAAAGTTTGTAAACTTGTCAAATCTTTGTATGGTTTGAAGCAAGCGCCTAAACAATGGCATGAGAAGTTTGACAATACAATGTTGTCAAATGGGTTTAGAATCAACGAATGTGACAAGTGTGTTTATGTCAAAGACACTGACAGAGGTTATGTCATTTTGTGTCTATATGTTGATGATATGCTCATTATAGGTAGTAACGATGAAATGATCAAAACTACCAAGAAGTTGTTAAACTCTAAGTTTGACATGAAGGATATGGGCATTGCAGATGTTATTCTGGGAATTAAGATTACCAGAATCTCTGACGGAATTGTACTATCTCAGTCTCATTATGTTGATAAGATACTTGAGAAGTTTAGTGGATCAGATACGAGTGTGTCATCGACACCTGTAGACTTAAGTCTACACTTTACCAAGAATAATAAAGAGAGTATCTCTCAGTTAGAATATTCTCGGGTAATTGGAAGTTTAATGTATCTGATGAGTTGTACTAGGCCAGATATAGCTTACTTGGTTAGTAGGCTTAGTAGATACACAAGTAATCCTGATGCTTCTCATTGGAAGGGTATTGTGAGGGTGTTAAGGTATTTACGCTACACTCGGGATTATGGGCTGCATTATACTCGATATCCAGCGGTGCTTGAAGGCTATAGTGACGCAAATTGGATATCAAATATAAAGGACTCAAAGTCCACTAGTGGATATGTGTTCTGTAACAACCCTCATACTGTTTACCGATTAATGACTGATTAGTTACCGATAAACGCTGATTACCGTGAAACTGAATTGATCATGACTGATAATTGAACTGATTAAAAGTACTGAACTGACTGACCGAAATTGAAACTGAATGGAATGAATACTTCTGTTTGAATTGCATTTTATCTGTTGACTGTATGATTATCTGTTCATGTTTATATGTATAAACTGCTAATTGAAGGCCTTATCGGCGGCCGAATTAGAAACCGATTAGTGTTTTATGATCCTCATGATTAATGTGATTTTATGGTGTATTTACCTGAAGACTGATTAGGTATGAGTAAATTAGATTAAATTAAGCTAATTAAAGAGTTGGACTTAATTACCATTAGACCACTTAGTGGCCACTACTTCATACATGTTGAGCCTTGTATACACTTCAATCAAAACATTGCTTCAGCTCATTTCTTGTGCTTAACCGACCAAGAGAGGGAGAGGGAGAGAAATTGAGTTTTACCTTGTGAATTGCTTGGAAATTGAAGAATTGTTGAAGGGTAGATTGCATATTTGAGCTCCCTTCTTGAACTACAAGACTAAAGGTAGCTCCATTGTCTTCTTGTTCATGTTTTAAGTTGATTCTTGCATGGTTCATGTCATATTGATGGAGTGTAGAGCCAAAACATGGTTTAGATGTTGAATTGTGGCTTAATTGTTGCATGCATGTACATATATTGAAGTTTTGAGGTTGTAGTCCATGTTTCCTCACATGCATGTCCATCTTTTGGTCATACTCCATGAGTTCATCTTGTTTTTGAAGGTTTGAGCTCTTTTGAAACAGCATTAAAGCTTTGAAAATGATTTAAGATCATGCATGTTTGCATGTTCTCCATGTTCTTGGAAAATGGTTTGAAATTGGATTTGAATTAAACACCCTTGGGCTTTGATTTCTCAAATTGAGTTTTGAACCATGTTATTCTATGTGTTTATAAATGTTTTCTGGAAATTCAGCCCAAGAGGATCGGTTTTGATGCATTTAAACTTGAGTTTGAGCTTGGAGGTGCAATCTGGGTTTTCCAGATTTCGCACTTCCGCTCGAGCGGGGAAGTTCCGCTCGAGCGGGGAATCCGAGCATCCAACATCTCTCTGCACTGTTTTACAGTCCGCTCGAGCGGAGGATCGGGCGCTCGAGCGGAGTCATGTCTCAAGCTCGAGCGGGTGTCGAGCGGAGATTTCACCCATCCAGTACTTTTACAGTACGCTCGAGCGGGAAAGTTTACGCTCGAGCGTGTACCTTTATTACATGACCGCTCGAGCGGGGAAACCTGCGCTCGAGCGGGACTCTGTTTTTCTGAAAATGCTTTTAAGTGTGCCTCCTTGCATCCTCATCCCATCCTAGGCATTCTTAGGCCTAGTTTAAAACATCTTATTGAGGATATAGAGGTAGAACACACCGAGGCATTAGGGATTAAGTTGTTATATTTCCCAACTGCGTAGCTTAGTGTGTTCAATCTGTTAACTGTGTAGGGTTGGCGACTGGGGAGACACGCTCTAGCTTACTGTAGCCCGAACTCTGTGAGTAACAATTGTGTAAAGATATGTTCAAATGATTATCTTCTGAATACTGAACTGAACTGTTTACTGAACTGCTATTGTTTACTGAATGAATGTATGTCCTATATTCTAAACTGTACTGTGGCATCCTTGGCATCTACTGTTACTGTTACTGTTACTGTTACAGAGATCTCTGTCGGTTCCCTCGTGGAACCACTACTGTTTACTGACTGATGGCCATCATTACTGTTCAATCTTTAAGACCTACTATTTACTGCTATGCTAATGGATGTACCACATATGACTGAATAACTGTTCTGACTGAAAGACTGAAGTATTGTTTAATGAACTGATTTCATTACTGTAAGGACATTTCATTCATAACCTCTTTACGCATTATGTTATTCACTGGGCTTTAGCTCACTGTTTATATATATATGTAGGTGTTCAGCCACCAGACCGGAGCTAGGAGCGTGGGTTAGACTCCAGTTTTGTCAAGCCAGCCTATGTGCCTCACTGCGAGGTTCCGAGCCTATCGTGTTAAGGCTTAGGGGTGTTTTACAATTCCCCCTTCTGTACCGTCTACTGTTCTGTATAGACTAAATGTTTACCGTACTGCTATTAGGTCCCTGTACTGTGTGACTGTAAATTTTGTATAGACTGTACTGTTTGTATATGTGAATGCATGAAAAATCTTTTTGGCATGCAGACTGTCACAGCTCAATGGACATTATTCATTTACTGTATTGGCTTCCGCCAGGCCCTGTACTCTGTTTTACTGTACTACTGTTAAGCAGGCCTTCGGTAATCTCGGATTACTGGCCGGTTACGGTGCCAAACCCATAGGGCCGGGTTTGGGTCGTGACAGAGTGGTATCAGAGCGATACTTAACCACGAGTTATACCGCACACACGTGTCCAAATGAGCTATAGGGTGTCCTAGAAACGTAATTAGGGCATCTCATGAGCATGATAAGTGTGTGATATGACTGACTGAATATGTGCTAACGTGTTAAACTGTTAAACAAATGACTACTTATGTTTAAAACTGTTATAACTGCTTATAGTGAAATGGATAATGCAAATGAACCTGAATCCTCATCTACTGAGGCAAGAATGGAAAGAATGGAAAGGATGATGGAACTGATAACTGCTAGACTTGAACAACAACAGAACCAACAGCCCCCTCCTCCTCCTCCGGTACAGCCGGAACCTAATGTGAATGTGAATGATAGGGATATTATTGCTCTCACCCATAAATTCAGCAAGATGAAACCGCCATCCTTTCAGGGAGGACTAGAACCGCTAAAGGCTGAAGCTTGGGTGCTTGAAACAGAGAAATTATTTGAAGTGTTTCCGTGCTTAGAAGTGAATAAAGTATTGTTAGCTACCTTCACCCTACAAGAAGAAGCTAGAAGGTGGTGGATGTTGATCCGTGATACAAATACTGTTATAACTTGGGCTCAGTTCAAGGAGTCCTTCTTTGAAAAGTATTTCCCTCAGTGTGTCAGGGATAGAAAAGTGACTGAATTCGAACAGCTGAAGCAGGGCACAATGTCCGTTGCGGAATATGAGACGAAATTTACCGAACTTGCCAGATATGCACCACACATGGTGGACACTGAATATAAGAAGGCCAAGAAATTTGAAGGCGACCTTAATGTTGCAATTCTCGACAGAATAAATGTTTTGAAGTTACCGAATTATGTAAATGTTCTTGACCGAGCCTTGATGGCTGAATCAAACATTGAAGCACTGAAAACTGAAACACCAACGTCGGAATGGCGTATTAAGAGGCAGGGTTTCAAATTTAAGAAAGGCAAGCATAACCCGGCCAACAAGAAACAGAATACGGGGTCGAGAACTAGCCCCAGCCAAGGGAGTGGGTTTATACCACCCTGTTCTGAGTGTGGCAAGAAGCACAAAGGGGTCTGCTACAAAATATCTGGAGCCTGCTACAGGTGTGGCAAGGTGGGCCACATGGTTAAAGACTGCCCCTCTGCGCCGCAGGCCAGTAGTAAAGCTGCACCAAGCGCAGCAGCATCAACTGTAGCACCAAAGCCGAACCCCAAGGCTACTGGGAAAGAGCCCATGAGGCAGGGCCGAGTTTTCGCCCTAGTACCGGGAGACGTGCAAAATACTGAAACCGTTGTGTCAGGTACCCTCTCTATTTGTGCACAAAATGCATATGTATTAATTGATTCGAGATCTACGCATTCTTATGTGTCGCATGCTTTCTCACGGAAATTGAATAGACCCTTAGAACCCATGAACTATCTGCTAGCTGTATCATCCCCCGTAGAAGGATCCATGACCTGTGCTTATATGTACCCCGCTTGTGAAATTATTGTTGGGGATATGCATCTGTTTATTGATTTACTGCCATTGAACATTGATCATTTTGATGTAATATTGGGGATGGATTGGTTACAAAAATATCATGCCACTATTGACTGTGTGACCAAGCAAGTTGTTTTCCGTCCACCTGGTTTGCCTGAATTTGTGTTTAATGGGAGTGGAGTAGTACCTCCTCCGTATCTGATTTCATCTGTGAAAACTGTTAAACTGATTAGAAAGGGATGTAAAGGATATCTGTGTTCTGTATTGACTGTATCTACTGATGTTAATGCTAATATAAACTGTATTCCTATAGTCAGAGAATTCCCAGACGTTTTTCCAGAGAATTTGCCAGGGGATTTGATTGACAGGGAGATTGAATTCACCGTGGATGTGATTCCCGGAACACAGCCAGTTTCGAAAGCTCCTTAGCGAATGGCTCCAACTGAACTGAAGGAGTTGAAAGTGCAATTGCAGGAACTGTTAGACAAGAAGTTTATCAGGCCCAGTACTTCACCCTGGGGTGCACCGGTTTTGTTTGTAAAGAAGAAAGATGGCTCGCTGAGACTGTGTATAGACTATCGTGAATTGAATAAGGTAACTGTAAAGAATAAATACCCATTACCGCGTATTGATGACCTGTTTGATCAGTTACAGGGTGCCAAAGTGTTTTCTAAGATTGACCTCAGATCGGGGTATCATCAACTGAAGGTTAAACCGGAAGACATTGATAAAACTGCTTTTAGAACGAGGTATGGCCATTATGAATTTTTAGTTATGCCTTTTGGAGTCACGAATGCACCAGCTGCTTTTATGGACCTCATGAACAGAATTTTTAAACCATACCTTGATGATTTCATTGTAGTATTTATTGATGACATATTGATTTACTCCAAAAGTATAGAACAGCATGAACATCATCTGAGACTTGCCCTACAAACCTTAAGAGAACAGAAACTGTATGCTAAACTGTCTAAATGTGAATTTTGGCTTGACCATGTTATGTTTTTGGGGCATGTTGTTAGCAAAAATGGAATTTCTGTTGATCCGCAGAAAATTGAAGCCGTAGTGAACTGGCCTAGACCAACAAATGTGACTGAAGTCCGAAACTTTTTGGGATTGGCTGGATATTACAGAAGATTTGTCAAAGATTTCTCCAAAATTGCCCTACCATTGACTCAGTTAACTCAGAAGGGGATATCATTTGACTGGACTGATCAAAGAGAATCTGCTTTTCAGGAGTTGAAAACTCGATTAGTGACTGCACCTGTTCTGACTTTACCTTCAAGTACTGATGGTTATACTGTATTTAGTGATGCTTCTCATAAGGGTTTGGGGTGTGTTTTAATGCAGAATGGGAGAGTTATTGCTTATGCTTCCCGACAACTGAGACCACATGAAAAGAACTACCCGACCCATGATCTGGAACTTGCTGCAGTAGTATTTGCACTGAAAATCTGGCGTCACTACCTGTACGGGGTAACATGTGAAGTATATACCGACCACAAGAGCTTAAAATATTTCTTCACACAGAAAGAACTGAATATGAGACAGCGGAGATGGCTAGAACTGATTAAAGACTATGACCTACAAATTTTGTACCATCCGGGAAAAGCCAATACCGTTGCCGATGCATTGAGCCGGAAATCGATTGGAAACGTAGCATGTTTGCTTACCGGACAGAAAGAGCTGCTTAGTGACCTTGACAAATTTGAAATTGAAGTTGTTTTGAGAGAACAAGGTGGAACCTTAGCTGCTATTTCTGCTCAACCGGCACTGATTGAAGAAATTAAAGAGAAACAGCAACAGGATGACTTCTAGAAGAAGATCATCGAAGGAAGAGAATCTAAACCGAGACCGGGATTCAAATTTGAGAACAATGTACTGAAATTTCATAAAAGACTGTGTGTACCGAATGATATTGAACTGAAAAGAAGAGTTCTGCAAGAAGGCCACAATTCGAAATTGTCGATCTATCCGGGGAATACGAAAATGTACCAAGATTTGAAACAGAATTTCTGGTGGCCAGGAATGAAGAAAGAGATTGCCGACTTTGTGTCCAAATGTCTTCATTGCCAACAGGTCAAAGCTGAACATCAACGACCTGCCGGATTACTGCAACCCTTACCCATACCGGAATGGAAATGGAAGCATATCACGATGGATTTTATAGTGGGATTGCCTCGCTCCAGAAAAGGTATGGATTCAATTTGGGTTATTGTTGATAGACTAACCAAATCTGCTCACTTCTTACCTGTCAAGACAATCTATAATGCGGACAAATTGGCCGTTATCTATATTGATGAGATTGTAAGACTGCATGGAGTACCTGCATCTATTGTTTCTGACAGGGATTCGAAGTTTACGTCGAGGTTTTGGCAAAGCCTACAGACTGCACTGGGTACTGAACTGAGACTGAGTAGCGCCTATCATCCACAGACAGATGGCCAGTCAGAAAGGACCATCCAAACTCTGGAGGATTTACTGAGAATGTGCGTCCTTGATTTTCAGGGAGACTGGGAAAGCCATTTACCCTTGGCTGAATTCGCCTACAACAACAGCTACCATTCGAGTATTGGCATGGCGCCCTTCGAGGCATTGTATGGCAGAAAATGTAGATCTCCAATTTGCTGGGCAGAAGTTGGAGATGGGCCTTTGCTTGGGCCCGAGATTGTTTATGAAACAACTGAGAAAGTGAAACTGATACAACAGAGACTAAAAACTGCACAGAGTAGACAGAAGAGTTATGCTGATATCAGAAGACGAGACAGAGAATATGAAGTGGGTGATCACGTATTTGTGAAAGTGACACCAATGAAAGGCCAGACTCGTTTTGGAGTCAAAGGCAAGTTAGCACCAAGATACGTCGGATCGTATGAGATTATTGAGAAAATTAATCCAGTGGCGTATCAAGTTACGCTCCCTCCTGAAATGGAGCATATGCATAACGTCTTCCACATTTCCATGTTGAGAGACTACCTCCGGGATCCCTTCCATGTGATTGAGCCTACTCGGATAGTGTTGAGTGATGACTACACTTACGAGGAACGGCCTATACAGATTGTAAACAGACGGATCAAGAAACTGAGGAACAAAGAGATCCCGCTAGTGAAAGTCGACTGGAAGAACCATGGTGGCATGTATGCCACTTGGGAAAGGGAAGATGACATGGCTAAAAGATATCCTGAACTATTTCCACTGAACCCCGTTTTCTTCCAGATTGAAGGTAACTCGAGTTTAGAGGACTAAACTCTTTATAAGGAGGGGAGACTGTAACAACCCTCATACTGTTTACCGATTAATGACTGATTAGTTACCGATAAACGCTGATTACCGTGAAACTGAATTGATCATGACTGATAATTGAACTGATTAAAAGTACTGAACTGACTGACCGAAATTGAAACTGAATGGAATGAATACTTCTGTTTGAATTGCATTTTATCTGTTGACTGTATGATTATCTGTTCATGTTTATATGTATAAACTGCTAATTGAAGGCCTTATCGGCGGCCGAATTAGAAACCGATTAGTGTTTTATGATCCTCATGATTAATGTGATTTTATGGTGTATTTACCTGAAGACTGATTAGGTATGAGTAAATTAGATTAAATTAAGCTAATTAAAGAGTTGGACTTAATTACCATTAGACCACTTAGTGGCCACTACTTCACACATGTTGAGCCTTGTATACACTTCAATCAAAACATTGCTTCAGCTCATTTCTTGTGCTTAACCGACCAAGAGAGGGAGAGGGAGAGAAATTGAGTTTTACCTTGTGAATTGCTTGGAAATTGAAGAATTGTTGAAGGGTAGATTGCATATTTGAGCTCCCTTCTTGAACTACAAGACTAAAGGTAGCTCCATTGTCTTCTTGTTCATGTTTTAAGTTGATTCTTGCATGGTTCATGTCATATTGATGGAGTGTAGAGCCAAAACATGGTTTAGATGTTGAATTGTGGCTTAATTGTTGCATGCATGTACATATATTGAAGTTTTGAGGTTGTAGTCCATGTTTCCTCACATGCATGTCCATCTTTTGGTCATACTCCATGAGTTCATCTTGTTTTTGAAGGTTTGAGCTCTTTTGAAACAGCATTAAAGCTTTGAAAATGATTTAAGATCATGCATGTTTGCATGTTCTCCATGTTCTTGGAAAATGGTTTGAAATTGGATTTGAATTAAACACCCTTGGGCTTTGATTTCTCAAATTGAGTTTTGAACCATGTTATTCTATGTGTTTATAAATGTTTTCTGGAAATTCAGCCCAAGAGGATCGGTTTTGATGCATTTAAACTTGAGTTTGAGCTTGGAGGTGCAATCTGGGTTTTCCAGATTTCGCACTTCCGCTCGAGCGGGGAAGTTCCGCTCGAGCGTGGAATCCGAGCATCCAACATCTCTCTGCACTGTTTTACAGTCCGCTCGAGCGGAGGATCGGGCGCTCGAGCGGAGTCATGTCTCAAGCTCGAGCGGGTGTCGAGCGGAGATTTCACCCATCCAGTACTTTTACAGTACGCTCGAGCGGGAAAGTTTACGCTCGAGCGTGTACCTTTATTACATGACCGCTCGAGCGGGGAAACCTGCGCTCGAGCGGGACTCTGTTTTTCTGAAAATGCTTTTAAGTGTGCCTCCTTGCATCCTCATCCCATCCTAGGCATTCTTAGGCCTAGTTTAAAAAATCTTATTGAGGATATAGAGGTAGAACACACCGAGGCATTAGGGATTAAGTTGTTATATTTCCCAACTGCGTAGCTTAGTGTGTTCAATCTGTTAACTGTGTAGGGTTGGCGACTGGGGAGACACGCTCTAGCTTACTATAGCCCGAACTCTGTGAGTAACAATTGTGTAAAGATATGTTCAAATGATTATCTTCTGAATACTGAACTGAACTGTTTACTGAACTGCTATTGTTTACTGAATGAATGTATGTCCTATATTCTAAACTGTACTGTGGCATCCTTGGCATCTACTGTTACTGTTACTGTTACTGTTACAGAGATCTCTGTCGGTTCCCTCGTGGAACCACTACTGTTTACTGACTGATGGCCATCATTACTGTTCGATCTTTAAGACCTACTGTTTACTGTTATGCTAATGGATGTACCACATATGACTGAATAACTGTTCTGACTGAAAGACTGAAGTATTGTTTAATGAACTGATTTCATTACTGTAAGGACATTTCATTCATAACCTCTTTACGCATTATGTTATTCACTGGGCTTTAGCTCACTGTTTATATATATATGTAGGTGTTCAGCCACCAGACCGGAGCTAGGAGCGTGGGTTAGACTCCAGTTTTGTCAAGCCAGCCTCTGTGCCTCACTGCGAGGTTCCGAGCCTATCGTGTTAAGGCTTAGGGGTGTTTTACAATTCCCCCTTCTGTACCGTCTACTGTTCTGTATAGACTGAATGTTTACCGTACTGCTATTAGGTCCCTGTACTGTGTGACTGTAAATTTTGTATAGACTGTACTGTTTGTATATGTGAACGCATGAAAAATCTTTTTGGCATGCAGACTGTCACAGCTCAATGGACATTATTCATTTACTGTATTGGCTTCCGCCAGGCCCTGTACTCTGTTTTACTGTACTACTGTTAAGCAGGCCTTCGGTAATCTCGGATTACTGGCCGGTTACGGTGCTAAACCCATAGGGCCGGGTTTGGGTCGTGACATGTTCACTCTTGGTGGAGCAGCGGTGTCTTGGAAATCTTCCAAACAAACGTGTATATCTAGATCAACGATGGAATCAGAGTTTATTGCTTTGGATAAAGCAATGGAAGAAGCTGAATGGCTTTGCCATTTCCTTGAAGATATTCCAAGTTGGTCCAAACCTGTGCCTGCTATTTGTATTCATTGTGATAGTCAATCTGCAATTGGTACGGCACAGAGTAATATGTATAATGGAAAGTCTAGACATATCCGTCGTAGACATAATTCCATACGACAACTACTCTCAAATGGAGTTGTCTCTATCGACTATGTAAAGTCTAAGGACAACATTGCGGATCCGCTAACCAAAGGGTTAAATCGAGTGTTAGTCGAAAAGTCGTCAAAAGGAATGGGGTTGAGGCCTTTGGAAGTTACCGGAATGGAAACCCAACCTAGTTGACTGGAGATCCCAAGATCTAGGTTCAATGGGACAACCTAATTGCGTGTAACGATGGTATGTCACTGAGGAGGTTAAACCTCCATCCATTCCTTCTATCAGTGATACCTACAAGTGTAGAGGTTAAGCTGAGCTTTTAATGACTCTAGTGTGTTAAGCTATTGAGCTGAGTATAGCAGGATACTCAAGTACAGTCACCTATGTGAGTGTGAAGTGGGGCCGCTTCTAGAAGAATTGGGAGGCCAAGATTCTTTGAAACCACTCGCTAAACCAGGCTAGTGTCCAGGTCCACACAGGGCACACCAGTGAGAACAGAATGGTGGTAGGCGTAATTCCCGTGTGAGATCTATTGTCTCAGTTTACATAAACAGTAGAGCAGTTCAAGATGTCTTATTCACTGATCAGCCAGTAAACTCGATAGGTTTTCACTGGGAGAGGTTCAAAGCCAAAAGCTACCTTCTCTGATGTCGGGGTTAGTCCGTTGTACTCTCTTTCAGAGTCATTATTGTTAAACGGTGTTCATTTGTTGAGTCATTCGGTCAATTTTTATTCATGTGGGGGATTGTTCGAAAAATATTTTTTTTTTGGTGACTTTAATTAAAAATTAAAGTGGGTCCCAACCATCTATTGTGTTGGGTCCAAGTGGGTCTAGATACTTTGCATTGAGATCTTTACCCCACAGATAGAATGACCAAAAACCATTGAGATTTGAATGAGAAATTACCTCATGAAGTTAGCTTCATGGAAAAAAAAGGTAATGAAGTTTGTAACTCCTGCATTAATGGGGTTTGTAACTCCTGCATTAATGGGGTTTGTAACTCTTGCCTTTATTGCAGAGGTTAATGGTGCATTATGAACAGCCATAAAGGCTGGAGGCTCTTCCTCTCTCCCCTATACATGTATAAATTGAGACCCTCCTGTTAAGTCTCAAACGCAGAAATTTTTACTTCCATTTCACAAGTCAGTTTGCCTGAAAGTTCCTACAGTGAGAGAGTGCTGCCACTGTTGTGTTCACTAAGCTAGACAGAGAGTGTTTCTGCCGTAGCTGGTTTTGACCGTCGTATCCTGGGAGACAGACGCCGGGATTCCTCAAGCACTCGACCAGTGAGGCGGCGAAATCTGTTTTAAGGAAACTGCTTCCGTGCAGGCTTCGGTTTCGTCTCTTTACCCTTTTATTGTTTTGTGTATTTCTGTTGAAATTTAGTTGTAATTATTAGCATGTGTTCTTAGTATATATATAATTTGATTTCTTCATAAATCTATTTATTTAATTTCAAAATTTGAACAACAGTTTGTTTGTGTGCTGCTGACATGGCACAACAAAGAGATTATTTGCTTCTAGAAGATTTGTCGCTCCTCCTCAGCTTAGGCTCCATTTGGTTGAGTTTTTAATTATTATTTTTTAAATATTAAAAATTAATTTCATATAAATAAATATCAAAAATAAAATTTAAAAAAATTAAAAATTATTTCCTACCCAAAAATAAAAAATAAGATGAAAATAATATATATTTTTATTTTTTTACCAAACTAATTTTTAAAATTTTAATATTCTTCAAAACATAATTTCTAGAACTCAACCAAATAGAGGCGTAATGAAGTAACCTGTCTATTTGCTAAAATATAGTTTTTTTTTGGAATTTTAGCTAAAACATAATTTATTGACACAAAATCAACTTATAAAAATTTAATACTAAAAAAAATTAATTTATTTGATACATTGTTAACTTTTTGACTTGTGCAATGTTTGATAATTTTTTCAATTTTTATATTTTTATGTAAAATTACCAATTTACCCATGAATAAAAAAAGTTCATAAGAATGATGGATAGAGAGAAAGTAGGGAATTTACAAAAAGTTGATTTTTTTTATTTTTTGTTTTTTTTATAGGAAATATCACTTCAATGTATACTCACAAAAATATTTTTAGATCAATAGCATTCATTATAAACATTAATGTGCAAATTATAAACACCTTCATAATTTTATAATTAATTTTTGAAAGAATAAAATTATACACACTAATTAGTATATCAATTAATATACTAACAAATGATGTGGCATAATTTTAAAAATTTTATGTAGAATTATAAACACTTTTATAATTTTATAATTAATTTTTGAAAGAATAAAACTATACACATCAATTCGTATACCAATTAATGTACTAACGAATGATGCTATATAATTTTAAAAATTTTGAGTCTTTGTAATTTATATAATGGGTGAGATTATGTCACATCATTCGTTAGTATATTAATTGATATATTAATTAGTGTGTATAATTTTATTCTTTCACAAGTTAATTATAAAATTATGAAGGTGTTTATGATTCTGCATATTAATGTTTATAATGAATGCTATTGATCTAAAAATATTTTTGTGAGTATACATTGAAGTGATATTTCCTATATATATATATATATATATATAATAAAGAATAAAAAACTCAACTTTTTATAATTTCCCTATTCTGTTTCTATCCATCATTCTTATGAACTTTTTTTATTCATGGGTAAATTGGTAAATTTACATAAAAATATAAAAGTTGAAAAAATTACCAAACATTGCACGAGTCAAAAATTTAACAATGTATCAAATAAATTAGTTTTTTTAGTATTAAATTTGTATAGGTTGATTTTGAGTCCATAAATTATGTTTTAGCTAAAATTTCAATAAAAACTATATTTTAGAAAATAGCCAGGTTATTTCATAACACCTCTGTTTGGTTGAGTTCCAGAAATTATGTTTTGAAGAATATTAAAATTTTAAAAATTAGTTTGGTAAAAAAATAAAAGTATATATTATTTTCATCTGATTTTTTATTTTTGGGCAGGAAATAATTTTTAGTTTTTTAAAATTTTATTTTTGATATTTATTTATATTAAATTAATTTTTAATATTTTAAAAAATAATAATTAAAAACTCAACCAAATAGAGCCTAAGTCGAGGAGGAGCGACAAATCTTCTAGAAACAAATAATCTCTTTGTTGTGCCATGTCAGCAACACACAAACAAACAGTGCCTTGTTTTGAAGAAGTTATTAGTCGGTTTCATCTCGTGCGTGCAAGGCACGCGTGGGTTTTCGTCCAAAGAGCCAACGGCTGTTAATTAGTGGACCATATAGAACCAAAGACCAAACTGTAGGGACAAAATTAATGCAATTAGAAGTACAAGGACTAAAATGAAACCACGGGTAAACCATGGGACCATTGCTATAATTTTGCCAAAAAAAAGAAAAAAGAAAAAAAGACTCAAACCTAACAATTAATTGGTTTTTTTTTTAGATAGGTAATTAATTGGTTATTTAAGTGCATTTTATTTTGTTAAAAATCAACAATTGGGAGAAAGATATATTTTATTTTCCAATAGTTTCTCAGGGTCCATCAAGTACTATTTGATGGTGCTAATTATTGGATTATTATCCAGAAATTCATCATCCTCACATGATTTG
This sequence comes from Camellia sinensis, assembly GCF_055761805.1. Taxonomy (NCBI): domain Eukaryota; kingdom Viridiplantae; phylum Streptophyta; class Magnoliopsida; order Ericales; family Theaceae; genus Camellia; species Camellia sinensis. The sequence goes on from NC_138967.1 coordinate 177,011,428, forward strand.
AGTCTTGATTAATATGATGTGTCTAGCTAGATATAACAAGACAATTAGATCATGTTTGTTTGGGTGGACATGAGTTTGGGATTGGACTAATAGTCCAACAAAATTATTAATCTGATATTTGGTTAAACAATTGAAATACGGACTAATTATTTTAAACTTGACTATTAGTTAAGATAGGATACATAATCCAACGGATTCGTAGTCCTAGGACTATTAGTCATGGGAATGCTAATCCAGTCCGCCCAAACAAACATGACCTTAGTTCACAATATCATTATCGAATGATTTGGTAACCAAAATTTCAATTCTACTGTCAATACAGAAATCATCTAAAAATAATATATATATATATATATATGTGTGTGTGTGTGTGAATGAATAAGATTTTAAAAGATTTGTTGATGCAATTTATTTTTGAAAAATTTGCATAGTGCTTTGATAAAATTCAAATTTAGACATCTCGCTTACTAAATGCTACTTGATCTTATATGGTTGAATTAATACAAATAAAATTGTCCAAATTTCATTTATAATACTTTATTGGTTGGTGAGTAGGGGTGAAATTCTCACTTAGGTTGTTCTTTGTAATGTTTATTATGTTGTCAAGTTATTTTGATAAAAAGTTTACTTGTTATGTTATTGTAGCAGGTTATTTCTTACTCATAATTTTTTTTTAAATAATAATAAATAAATGGGGTCATACTTTTAAAAATTAGGAAGCCTAATTGCAAAACATCAAAAAAGAAAATTAACTCAAATTTTTAGCAATTTGAACCTAGCCCACATGAATACATAGGTGTTTACACTTTCAAAAGGTTAAAATGAAAATTTTAAGCAAAAAATAAAAATATGACATCAGTCATTTATGGTTTTTCATACAATTAAAAAAGTTATTTTCAAATAGATAGCTCTATTTGATCAAGTTTTTAGAGTTTGTTTATGCAAAAAATAAATAAATTATTATTTTTTCATATGATTTTCTATTTTTTTAGTACAATTTTTTTTTAAATTCAAAAATGTTTTTTTTAGTGTTTATTTTTATTAGGCTATTTTTAATTTATTAAAAACAAATTCTGAAAATTAAATCATAACTTCTTTTTTTTTTTATTTCTTAAAAAAATCCAAAAATCACAAAAAAAAAACTAATTTCAAATAGTCTTTGTACATGTCATGTGCCAGAACTGTACATAAACAATGTCACATACTAATTTTTCAAAGTCTTGTCATTATTTTATGAGTTATGCTAGGGATCCTAAACAAATTATCAAATAAATTACCAAACCTCTCACATGGGTGTGGGACCCACACAAATCACATGTGTGTGGGTCCCACACCCATGTGAGAGATTTGGTAATTTATTTGGTAATTTGTTTGGGATCTATAGCATTTTCCTTATTTTATTGTTATTTTCAATAGAGTAATGTTAGAAATACAAAAAAATTTACCAAATGAATGACCAAACCCATGTGAGAGGTTTGGTCATTCATTTGGTAGAAAATTTGAGACCTATACCATTTTCCTTTTCAATATTTAATCTCCAAACACGTGTCAACCTCAAGGTGGTTCGAGTCACAACCAGCTTGACCCAATGCCATTAATTTATAAAACCCCACAATACTGCACAAACCAATAAAGAGCATGAAACGTTAGAACTTTGCTAAAAATTAGACCAAGTACAAGGTGGGTAAGCCAAAGATATATTGATTCATTCATGGTTTGTTTCTGCTTCTTAGTGGATCAAAAGATGAGGATGAAGAGGAGCAGGCCAGTGGCCGCATCATGTTCACGGTGCAGTAGCGGCGCGAGCATCGCCGACATGAGAACCGACACGAGGTTTTGTTTCATCCCATTTTATTGGAAGTCTTGGAGAGCTGTTGTCTGTACTTTTTGTGGTGCTACTCTTAAATCTTACAGATGAACTTCATGCTACTCTCTCTCTCTCTGTGTATATATATACACACTAGATTTGCTTGAAGTATACAGTTACATATCGATAGTTATAAAAGAAGGAATAGTTACAAAAGAAGGATAATTTATGAATAAAAAAATTGTGACAAAAGGGTTCAGATAGGCCTTATTTTACTCTGTTTGATTTGGAAATTAGATGTTTGGGTTTTATCTTTTCCACTTAGTTTTTTCCATTGACATGTAGTGAAGACTTGAGAGGGAGAATTGTGTGTTGAAAGGATCGATAATTCTCTCCATTTCCTTTTCATTTCATGATGAATGGTTGTGAAAATTTTCAATTATCAATTTTTTTATTTTAAATGTTATAGAGGATTGGTTTTGAATTTTAATGATGTGTTATCGTTGTATTAAATTTCATGATGTGTTAGATCTATAAAATCTAGCTCATTAAAAATCTGATTAAATGTGCTCATCGAGGTGACAATTTCAAAAACTGAATCAGTTATTGATTTTCTTTAGAATTTGGTTATGTAATTGTTTGTTTTTATATTTACCCTTAAATTCAATAAAAAAGAAAACTAAATTAAACTATATATAGCAAATTTCTTTATGGGTAATTTTAGTATGAATAAAAAAATCTATTGAAATTCAAAAATAAGGAGACCCCAAAATATGTTCTTCTTTATGACTTGCTTTTTGTCAAATGATTTTTTTTTTTCTTAATTCTTTTAAACCAAGAAAATTAAGAGGTCAATAGGCCTTTTCAGACAGCCACAACCCTCTTGAAATGCATGGTTTCATATTCAATAACCCAACAAAAAAAAAATCCAAAATCCCATATTTATTAATCCACACGCTTCAGTGTTCCTTTTAACCCACTGTGGGTGATGTTCATGAGATCAGATTCCTTTGGGTTCGTTTGAGATGTGGGTAGGTCTTTTAGTTTTTTGACTATTTGAATCTTGAATTAAAAAGTCTTGTTTGGGATAGATTTTTATGATTTTTTTGACTTTTGTGAGAGAAAAAATAAAATGATTATGAATTTGATATATCATTTTATTTTATTTGACAAAAATAACATATTTTGTCCTGTATAACTATTTTAACCCTAGCCTTTATCCCAAATGATGCCTTGTCATTTTTTCTATGTTATGAGACACATCAACGAGAGACATAATCCAACAGGTTAAATTTGAAATTAAAGCAAAATAACGTTAAAATACTGCTATTTTATTTTAAATTACACAATTCAAAATGACTTATTTTGCTTCAATTTTAAAACTTATGGTTAAATTAACACAACAAAAATCATTAGATAGAAAATGAAAAGTAATACTTTTTATGAGCTATAGAATTTGTCTTTTCTTGTTGGGTTGGGTATTTAAGTTTTAAGATTCAAAACTAGTTTGAATTCTAATTCTCCTTTTTTTATTTATGGAAAGGTCCTGAAGAAATTATTGTATAGTGATCAGTTCACTATTTCTGCTATCTTCGGCTAAGGTGTATATATAAAGTTTAAGGTCTTCTATTTCTTGGCTTTTCTAGCAAAAAGATTGAATGATAGAATATCTGAAAAAATACATTCTAGGACTCAATTGTTCAAATTCCTCACTAGTGAGTTGTCTGATTTCTAGGTTTGGAAAGGGAGTTGGTGCTTTTTCTGGAGTTAGTTTTTTAAGCTGGTTGGTTAGGGTTCAAATTGTTACTTTTAATCTTTTTTCCTAGTCTCGGAGCTGGTCTAACTCTTCAGTGACCTTTTTGCCTTTATCGATAATTTTTTTGAAATTTCTGGTAAAGTCTTCACAATGTCTGCACATTTGGTGAGGATTTTGAGAATCTGGCTAAGGATTAGTACTATTGCTTTCTGTTATCTGGCTAACTGGAACTCCACTAGTAGCAAGAATAGTTGATTGCATCTTACTCAATGTGTCCAGATAATCTTTAACTATTTGGCTAATAAAATAACTAGTTCCTATTTGTCTGCAGGCATATGTATTGGCTGACTCAAAATCATAAAATCTCTTAAATTGAGGTACGGGAAATTTTTTAACTAAAGGTTCAACTTTTATCCAGTCATGATAAATACCAAGCTTGGTTCCTTAGCTACTACATAGAAAGAAAAACTTTTAGACAAAGGTTTATTCTGCATTTTTGAAAAATATATACTGAGAGAATTTAAAGCGAACAAACGTTTGGCTGGGTGGTTAAGGTTGTTCCAAGGGTTATCTAAAAAATACTGTTGAACTGGGTCTACCTCGATTCCTGTTAACGGTTTGAACTTGTTTCTGAGCAAATCCCCTAAAGTTCATTATTTTGCTGTTCTCCATTATCTGCACAAAAATTAAACTAGTCATTTTCTCTTTTTAAATAAATTTTCCTAAGCCAATCTGTTAACTTATTATCACTCATTTTAATATGTTCAAATTTTACCTTATATCCTTGTCCTACTATACAATCTAAAAATTTTGCCCATCTTCTACTACTAAGTTTACGCTCATTAAGTTTATTATGAAATTTAACTATAGTTTCGCAATCTGTTCTAATTGTAAAGGGCTTGTATAAAAATAATCTAAATTTGTTTATTGCATATACTACCCCTAATATTTCAAAATCTAAGCTGGTCATAGTTGTATCTTTTTCTTTAAATTTTTTAGAACTATATCTATATATAAGCTTTTTATTTTTACTATCATATTTGTTGGGTTTAACTAATAGCACTGTTCCCCATCCTAATTGGCTTGCATCTGTTTTTAAGATTATATATTCTGATTCTAAGAGAAGTTGTAAGTCGGGTAAATTTCTACAAATGGCTTTAATTTTTCTTACTAAGGTTATATCTTGTTGGTTAAAATATTTTTGTCCTGTAGGTGTAGTCTTGCTATATAGAGGTCTTATTATCTTGCTAAGGTTAAGAATGTACATTCGTGCATAATTTAGAATTCCTAAAAATGATTGAAATTGTTTTGTATCTTCTAATTCATCTGGGTAGTCTAAAATTTTCTTTACTATATAAAGTTGTAGTCTAATTTTTCTATCTCCTAACTCTATTCTTAAAAATTCTATATGAGGTTTATTCAATACCATTTTTTCTATTACTAATTATTATTCCATTGTTTATAAATTCTTCTAATACTATATATATATAAATGATGTATATGACTATTTTTATCTGGGCTAAATATTAATATATCATCTATATATACCAATACAAAACTATATTTGTTGAATATACTATCCATTTTACGTTAAAATATGAAAGGTACATTTTTAAGTGCAAAAGGAATGACTAGCCATTCATAATGTCCTTGTAGGTAACAAAAGGTTGTCCAAGTTATGCTTTCCTTTTTCATTTTTATTTGCCAAAAACCCGACTTGCAACCACATTTGCTAAATATTCTTGCCGTCTGTATTCTATTTATAAGCTGATCTTTATCTGGTATATTGTATTTATCATCTTCTGTATTATCATTTAATCTTTTATAATTTATAACCATTCTAGCTTTCCCTCTTTTTATCTCTACATGATTTCTTACCATAAATGCGGCGCTTCTATGTGGACTATTATTAAGTCGAATTACTCCTAAATCTAATAACTCTTTAATCTGTATTCTAAATTCTTCTATATCTGCTGGCGAATGATCTATTTGTGCTAATGCAATCATATAAGCTTTATTTTTTATATCTAAACTAGTTAAAACTTTATTTCTTTCCTAGTATTTCATGGGTTATTCTCCTAAAATTTCTGTTGTTTAAGCTAATCTTATTATTTCATCTAAATCATTTTTTGTTATTCTATATACTGGTTTTTTCTTCAATTTTTCTATTTTTTCAAAAATTAATTCTAAGTTAACAATTTGTTGAAAATCTTCTAAACTCCAAGGTCATGTTTGATTCAAAAGACTAATAGTGAAGTATTAATAATCCTATTAAATTAGTGTAGGATTCACTATCCAATTGGATTAATATCCATTGGATTAATAATCCCACCCCTACCCCATTACTAATAATCCTACAAATTTGTTGGATTAATTATCCATTGGATTAATAATCCTAAACCAAAATGTTAAAACAAACATGAGATAATTGGGCCCACGGATTAATAATCCTAATCCCATGCTCTAATCCACCCAATCAAACATGCCCCAAGAGTCATATTTTTCTTCTAATTCAGAATCTTCTATGTCTAAATTTTCTAAAGAAGTATTTGCTATCTCTTCATTTGGTATATATTTTTGGGCTAGCTTAGGAAAAATATTTCTACTAGGAAATAAAAACTAGTGGGAACGGAATCTACTCTTATGGTACCACCACGCTTCGCATACAACTCTGATGAATGAGCAATGATGCTAAGGGCATATGTTGTGGGTGTATGTACTGTTCATTTGAAGAAACTAATGCTACTATGGCTGATAAACATGCCACTTTGTAGACTAGGTATGAAATTAAGGCCTAATATAAAGGGATGGTCTTGTCGAGCATTCCCAATCCAAACTTAGGGTAAAAGGAACCATTGTATATGTTGAGTTTGAGAGCCTATATGATGAAAACTAATTTGTGCTCCATTAATGCAATGTATATATGTTTGTCTTGTGTCATCGGCTATACTGACTAAAGCTGGGATTGCTAAAGGTGAACTCCATCCTGGTGGAACTATGTGTTGTTCAATATATGATTTACTAGCACCAGTATCTATCACAGTGTTTACACAAAGAGTTTTTTCTGCAAATTTGATTACGCAAGAGATCTTAACTAAATTTAGCTTGGGTATAACAGGGTAATTAAATGGTAAATATGCATTGTCAAACTGTGCTTGGGAATATTGACTAAAGGGTTGAGAATCAACTAGGTTGACTAATTCTAAAGAGTGCATATGTTCTTCAACAAGTTTATCTTTTAAGGGGTATCTAGTATGAAATTGTTCTAACTGCTGTTTAAGCAGTTTATTTTCTAATTCTAAGCATTATATGTCAAAATTAACCTTAGTTTCTATCTCACGTATTTGTAGTCTAAGTTCTTTTACCTGTATCTCTAATTCTCTAATTGCTAGGTGTAATTCTTTATTTTCTAGACTATGATCTTCTCGCATCCCTTCTTTATTTCCTAATGTTATCTTGTGTGTCATAATTAATTTTTCTAAACAGACTAGACAATAAGTTATACTGTATAATAAACATTGAACTCTCTTATTTTTAGCTGGAAACCAATTACAATAATTGCATTTAGTGGTATCAAATCCTAGTCCAATCCTAAAGTTATGCTGACATTCAGTAACTGGATTGCATTCCATCATCATAAAGAAACTATTATGGAAAGATGATAGTCCTATTTCTTGGTTAAGTTGTCCTAAAAGATTGTTTATATCGGTATCGCTTTCTGAATCACTATCTAAGCTTAGGGCTTCTATTTGATATTCATAATTACTGACTATGCTATAAATATCTGAGTCAGCACTGCTTATGCTTACTATATCTTCTTCTAAATTTTCTATAATATGTGATATTTCTATCTGTTTATTAGTATTGGGCTTATGTTTTTTTGGGCAGTTTTTTGCAAAATGATTAGGTTCTCCACATATAAAGCAATTGCATTTTTTACTACTAGGTTTCCTAACATATCTTTGTTTTCTTTTATCTTTCTCTTTCTTAGATAATCGCTTATAATTTATTCTATTAAAAGTTCTACTTTTCTAATAAATTTTTGTTTTCTCCACGGTTTCCTATATTTTTTTCTTCCAATACTTTTCTTTTTTATATTTCCCATAATTTTTGTATTTTTTCCTATTGTATTTACTTTCATATTGCTGAGGAGTATATATTATACTGCTACAGAAACCACAATTTTGTTTTTTCAAATCTTTCTGTATTTTGACTTCTATACATTTTTCTCTAAGTTATGAAATTATTCAAGGCCTTATTCCTAAAGCTCCTCTTACATTTACTTCTCCTGAGGCTATTCTTGCTAGTAAGTTTGTATAATAGATTAACCATTTATTTTCTATCTCTCTTCCTAATTCTCCTGGGAATTTCCTAAAATATTTATTTCCTATTTCCTCATCAAAACTTTTTCCAGTTTTGGTTGTCATGGCTAAATATTCCTTGCTAAAAGATATAACATATTTCCAACTTCCTAATATTATCTGATCTAACTCGGTCAATGCTATGCTTTGAGTATATCATTTGTTCTAGAACAGTCGTATCCAGAAGCATTTCTTTTATAAAACTAGTAAAATTCCTTGGGTTATCTCCTAATCCTTTAAGCTGTCTAATTGTCTCCTCGTATGTTCCTTTAAAAGTTAAATATTTATTAAAAGCTGAATCTCCTAAAAGTGTTTCCATATATCCCCACATATCGGTTGATTTAAAGGGATTATTCATCCATGCTTTTACCGCATCCTTTTCCCATTTCTCTATTACTTTTTGCCATATCTGTGGGTCGAATTTAGCTAAGTCTAAAAGGGTTCCCTGGTTGGTTGCTGGTTGTAATTGTATGCTCATATCTGGTTGTTTGCGCTTTCCATGAAACTTATATTGTTTATTAGGATCTGTTTACGTCCTGTATTGGTTAGTGGTCTCATTTCTCCTACTTCATATTGCATTGGTTCTACTGGTTCTTTAACCGTATGCCTTGGGTTACTAGTTCCTGTGCTTTCTGTTGTTTGAGTGTTCATATAAAAAGTGTCTTCGAAGTTAGATTGTTTTGGTATTTTAAATATTTTGCTAGGATGTGTTTTATCTTCTAAAATATCATTTACATATTCAGTATGAAATTCTTGGTCTAAAAAAGACACTGCTTCCTCATGGGTATCTCCCCTAACTATATATTCATAGTATCTGATATCTAATATTTTATTCATATCACCTAGAGTAAAATTTTCCAAATCTATGTCATCAACATTATATATCTTATTTTGTGATATTGTTTTTTCTTTTGTCATTACATAAAGTTGAGTTATGTCATTATGATTATCTTGATTTTCTTCCCTATCTATACTGCTAAATTCATCATCTTCAGATTTTTCTTGTGCTACATATGTGTATTGAGTAAATCCTATTGCATAGCTTCTATCTGTTTTTGATATAATAAATTATCTTGAGGGGCTAACCTCTTTTGTCCTAGGAAATCTCTTAAATTCTAATCTAGCACTGCATTGTCTTCAAAGCTATATTTTTTAGTTGGTAGTGCCTTTATCCTTTTTGCGCCTAACATCTTAACTATTTGATCATTTGTAAGTCTATAATGGGTATTATTTTCTGAGACTGCTAAGCCTAAAAGTCCTGCACAAACTAATAAATTATTTTCTCCTTTTTTCATTTTATACCATCTACTCTTAATTCCTATTTTTATCTTTTTATGAAAAGTCGAGGTTGGTAAAAGGAAATCTGGTGTAAAATAAACTATTCCTCCTTTCGAATTCATATCCAATTCATAGCTGCCTAAAATAATTTGTCCTACATCAAACCTATCATCATAAAGACATACAAAAACTTTAGCTCCTAAATTTTCTCTGGTTAAAGCCTTAACTCCTATCACAACTAATCCTAAGTGAGTCATTTTGAGATGTTCATGTACAACATATTTATAACTTTCTCTATTTATTAAATTTAGCTCTATTTTTTTATCTTCTCGAGTTACACTAATCATTTGTTCACCATAGTGTTTAGATAAATATTGTTTTTTATGAATTTTTCCTACCTTATATACATACTTAGCTGGAATTAACTCTAGTTTTTCCTTTTTAAAGTTTTATATTTGTTATTTTACATCTATAAATTCTTCTATTTTAACATCTTCATCATCATTAAGCTTTTTACTGCTACTTCCTTTTACTAACTGTGTAAACATTCTTATTTTCTATAAGTTCTACAAACAGGTTTCTTTGGTAATTTAAGTTTTTGAAAATATTTACCTATATCTTCTTCATTTATTCAAGACTGGGCTTTATTTGCTTGTCCTTCTACTAATTTTCTTTTTTGAAGTACTAGTCTTTCTAACGAAGCTAAACGATTTTCTAAACTGTGTAGTTGTTCTGATAAATCTTCAAATTTTTCACACAACCAGATAAGAAATAAAATTTCTATATTATTTTGTCTTACAAATATTTTATCTGACTGATTTACTCCTTGATAGTTACTAATTCCCTCTGGATTATTATGAAAATCTTCTACTTGTTTTAAAATGACCTGATAATCTCTGTTAGCTTTTTTATCACTACTCATAAATTAAGATCTTATTAGTTGTTCTAAAATTTTTAATTTTTGTTTGAAATTATCTTGAATTTGGTTGATCTGTTCTCTTTGTCTAACTATTTGATTTATCTGATTATCAATTTTTTCAATTAGTTGTTTAAATTCTAACTCTATTTGCTTCGGACTACTAATATTTATTGCTAAAATTAGAGTTTCTATTTCTAGCTTGGTGGGGAATTTTTCTAAATTTAAATCTATTCGTTTTTGTAGAATTGAGCTACACTGATCTTGGATATAATCTAATTTTTTATCTTGATCTTTAATTATACTGCGAGTATTACGAAGATAGTATATAGACGAAGTAAAAAGATTACTGTTTTTATCCATATCCTTTTTAATATTTTCTGCAAAATTAATCTAGTGATCAATAATACTATTTAGCTGAGAATTATGTTCGCTGTATAGCTGGTGTGTAAAAGTTCCTTCAAAATTACAACGGAATTTATTTTTATCTATATTAAGGCGATGGTTATAATTACTAAGTTTTAAATCTAAATATTCTACTCTTTTCATACACAAAATTAAATCCTACTTTAAAATTATTAAAAGTTACTATAATATGAAACTTATAACTAAATTGTCCAATAATAACAGCTACTCTATTTCCATAAGCAAAATGCATAAAATAACTTAAACTATCCTAAAACTGAACACTGCTCTAATACTAATTTTTTAGGGTATGTGTTAGTGGTTTACCACTTGAAAAATCTAGAAATCCACTAGATGTTGATTTGTGATTATGTATCAATTTTAAGCAGTATATAACAATCCCAATCAAACAATCAAGACAAATCGACACAACAATTTTACGTGAAAAAATCACAATTGGACACCTCCAATTGTGATAAAAAAAACCACGGGCAAAGGCTATAAAACAATCCACTAAAAAGACATATAAAAATCCACTAGATGTTGATTTGTGATTATGTATTAATTTTAAGCAGTATATAACAATCCCAATCAAACAATCAAGACAAATCGACACAACAATTTTACGTGAAAAAATCACAATTGGACACCTCCAATTGTGATAAAAAAAACCACGGGCAAAGGCTACAAAACAATCCACTAAAAAGACATATAGAAATCCACTAGATGTTGATTTGTGATTATGTATTAATTTTAAGCAGTATATAACAATCTCAATCAAACAATCAAGACAAATCGACACAACAATTTTACGTGAAGAAACCACAATTGGACATCTCCAATTGTGATAAAAAAAAACCACGGGCAAAAGCCACAAAACAATCCACTAAAAAGACATAAAGGAATCACACAGGTATACTCTCAATTACCTAGCGAATCCACGCCCGAATTGAACCAACCCCTATGTGTCTCTTCCAACCCCGTCTTCACCTCGGAATTGTCTTGACGATAAGCCACTCCAGAATCCACCAAAGCTTCAGGCTCGAATTCTTCAGAATCCACCGAAGAACAATTCTCTCTTTTGTGTAGAACAAACAAATAATCCTTTGATGTATACTCTTTAAACCATGAGTTGAATACTCAATCAAAACATCAAAGAAAACTAGCAAAATATCCCCAGATATAAACCCTAGAACCCAAGAAGAAAACCTGGAGGAGTAATCCTAGATTTGGAGCAACTTGCGAATTTATAGAATCTGAACTCGCGAGGTCCGCTCGAGCGTAGGAATTGACACTCGAGCGGGGACACTATATGACGTGTTCCAAACCAGGATATACGCTCGAGCGGGGATTTCGACGCTCGAGCGTGAAAACACGGATCACAGTATTTTTGCAGACACACATACTTCTGGAAATCACCATTCTCCGCTCGAGCGGGAGAATGGACGCTCGAGCAGGGAGACAACTTTGAATGCATTTTTGCATTTTGCTTATCCCGCCGTGGCGTTGCCCCGAACCTGCCAAAAGGCGCTACCTCCTCGACCCTCACGAGCTGACCGGACAGCTTGATCCCCGTCATAATCAGCGAAGTGGCAATCTTGAAAGCATTAACATCACAAACTTCTCTGCAAGGCACAATTCGGGTTGGATTCGCATCTAAAAACTCATAGCCTCACTGAAATAAAAAGTGCGAAAATAAATACAACTTAAAGGAGTTTTGTCAAACAGGGTTGCCAAGAATAAAAACCTAACACCATTATTTTGAAGTTGGGCTGAGAATTATCTAATTAATTCTACAGTTATGCTGATATTATATCCTCAAGTTGTTGTATAACTAGCTGTAAGGCTTCTTATTTTATAGTTATCTGTCTATTAATTTGTGTGATTTTCAAACTATAGTGTAGTAGAGATCTACCAGAGGCTAATGATAACAGAAATTGATATCTTAGTTTTTGATCTTCTAATTCTTGTATAAACTCAGTACTGGATCTGATTTTAATTCTAAGTTCTTCTTCTAGAAGTATAAAAGTTTGATTTTAAAACTCTTATATTGAAAATATTTCCTTGATATTTCTACTCAGATTGCTCTCCTTATATTTTAAAATTCTTTTTCCTGTTTGGTAAAATTATTTTTAAGTAATGTTTGCTTTCATTACATGTACTCCCACCTTGAAGTTAAGCCTCGTTTAACATAGTATATTTTTATTTTCTATTTCTTACCTTTCCCTTTCTGTTAACAATTTACCCACAATGTCTAACCATGGCTCACACTGGTTCTTCAACTAAGGTCACTCAATAATGAAATAGAAAACAATAAATACTACGAAGGTTCAAAGCATGTAATATTAATGAGCAAACAAACATTTTGTAAACTTCGTTTTCCAATAAGAAAATAAATTTTAAAACAGAAGAGTTGCCCCTTTGAAATATCTAAGGAAAAGAGAGACTACTCACACTTCATATTAATATATATATTATACTTACAAAGATTTTGTTACAAATTTTGAGATACTGAAAAACTTGAACACTTAGAATTTTTTAGACAAGGGCTTAAGAAGTTGGAGAATTTTTTGCAAGGAAGAATGTAGAGAATTTACATTGCATTGTCCATTGGCATGAATGCCCATTTATAATACAATTGATGGATACAAACAAAAACCAAAGACCTAGCCTAAACTTAATGCCTATCTCAAACTTACGGCCAAACTTTGCACAAAAGTCTAAAGACCTAGTCAAGTGTCATGACCCGAACCCGCCCCTATGGGTTAAAGCCATAACCGGCCAGTAATCGCGAGATTACCTACGGCCTCAAATCAATTAAAACAAAATTCATCAGAGTAAAGGGACCCAACGGAAGCAAATTAAAACTTTGTCCATAGAGCTGTGCTTATATGCACACCATACCATTCCAAACATCTATATGTTAATAACTCACATCGAAATATGTACTAATACAAAACACTGTACATACAGGATCACACAAGTTAAAGTCAATCGAACCCAAGACTTATATACAAAAGTAGTCCAATGCTTTCGCCAACATAACAAAATTATGAACAAAGGACAAAAGCGAAGACAGTCTCGTGCGTGAGACGTTTGGGTTGACTCCTCAAAACTCTGACTGTTTCTCACAATTTCACCGAGGCTGGTTCTGGACGTCCCTTGGCTCACCTACATGTACATGAATGAGCGTGAACGAAAGCCCAGTGAATAATATCAAATAAAGTAGATACATAAGCAATCTTTGAAACAGTTACAGCAGACGGCCTTTGGCCCAATCATTTTTGCCAATCGGCCTTCGGCTCAATCATTTATGTCTATTAGCCTTTGGCCCAATCATTCATATCAATTGGCCTTCGGCCCAATCATTCATGTCAATCGGCCTTCGGCCCAATCATTCATGTCAATCGGCCTTCGGCCCAATCAATCATATCAATCGGCCTTCGGCCCAATCGTTCATATCAATCATTGTCCACCATTCAAATTAATGAACTTACAAAACTTACATAGAAGCAAACAATTGCACAATAGTAAATTTCAAATATCTTGTTAAGATATTACTCACAGTGATCGGTTTGTGGATTTGCCCTGGACCTTGACCCTACACATTCCATGAACACAAAAAGGGTCACAAACAATTCAATCCGTTTTAAATTCACATTTTCCTCTTTAGGCTTCATTCTTGTCTCATTAACTCAATTACAATGCTTAATGCATGCCTAAGAGTACTTAAAAGTGAAAGAGAACGAAAAACGAAACACAGAACGCATAAACAAAATTTCAGAAAATAGGGTCCCTGCTTGAGCGTGGACTTCCCCGCTCGAGCGGACCCATGAAGTCTACAAAAGTACTGGTTATGTCATTTTTACGCTCAAGCGTGCATTCTAGCGCTTGAGCGGAAGTCCATCCTACATAGCTCCCCGCTCGAGCGTGGACTTCCCCGCTCGAGCAGACATCATGCCTGCACAAAAATACTGGGAGCACGAAATTCACGCTCGAGCGGTGGTTTCCTTGCTCAAGCGGACATCAAATTTCTAGAAAATCCAGAATGTGTTCTTGAGCCCCAACTTCGAATTCAAAGGCTCCAAATGCATGATTTTGGCTCAAACTTCATATATATGTGTGCTAACATGATACAAACACTAAATTACAACATTTTGAAGCTCAATTTCATAAATCAAATCCATGCATGGCTCATTTTCCACCAAATTCATCACTAACATAACAACTTCATGCATTCAAAGCTTCTACTCCCATGGATTGTACATGCATGTGACATATAACCCTCATTCTCACCCCATATGATGAAAAGATGGTCAAATACATGGATTTCAACCAAGATTTAACATGAGTCATGTAATTCAAGCTCAATTATGCAAATTCAAGACAATTATATACATGCATGCATACATTGACCTTCAATTCAACATAAACAACTCAATTCCACTTTAATCCTTACTCTTGATCATTAATCCACTTTGAATACACAAAATTACACATTGAGCTCATGGATTTACTTACCTAGAGGCTCAATTCTTCCAATCTATAGCAAATTCTTGAGTAATCTTCCAAAATCTCTAAGCCTCAAGACCAAAACTTCAATCTCCTACACTCTCTCCCTCTATGGCCAGCCCTCTCTTCTTTCCTTTGAGTTTATGATCAGCCAAAATAGACTAAAAGAGGGAATTTGAGGGTGCAGTGACTCAATACAACTAATCCCACTAAGTCCAATATAGTAATAATAAATAATTGGGTACTAATTCTCCAATTTAATCAACTTAATCTGGTCTGAATCAATTTTTCAATTAAACTTCACCGTAGGCTCTAAAAATTATGCCAATCACAATGGCGCAATCAATTTTGATTTCGGTGGCTGTTAAGGCCTTCAATTTAATTTCGAAAGCAGATTATCAAACAGATATTCCTACGATAAACAGATAGAAATTCAAAACCACATATTTTCACATACTTGAACACAAAATCATATTAAACACATAATCATACTCATTTTAAAGACCAATTAACATATTACGGAACAGGGATATCACATCAAGCCTAGTCATAGGCTTTACAATATTTCTAGAAGAAAATAAATACAAGGACTACAATTATATACATATCTTTGACAAACTCCTTATTTTAATAGACACCGACTATAGAAAGAATCAATAAAGAGTTAGCATAAAGATGTCGGGTACTGCTTTGGGCCCCATCGCACATCATTCAATCCTCTTTATCTTGATTCTTGATTTTAAAATATGACACTACAATACACGTGTAAAGATTCTCATAGCTTTTCTTTAATGGAGCAGGGTAGAGGTCATCTGCTCTATTAAAATAGTGAGTGAAAGAGAAACCTTACTACTGAAAGACGCAAATAATTACAGACACAAATAATTACAATAATTGTTGTCGTTTTTTGGCATGTAGCTTGCTGCTTGTTGAAGTGAGGCCTTATCTTCTACAAACTAGCTATTTGTCTTTTTCCTCTAATCATCTTGAAGCCAATTATTGATGTGGACAGGTGGATGCTTGGATAATAGAGTCTTCAAAGCCAATCTTTCCTAGATACAAAAACTTTAAAGAGTCAAAAAGTCAAAGTCTAAAAACCTATAAAGCTAAAAGTCCAAAATAGTAAATGAAATAGGGACTTTAAGACTACAAGTATGCTTCCAGAGTTTATAGAGTGCATTGTTTTTTTTTTTTTTTTTTTTTTCTTTTCACCCATACATTCTATTTGAAAGATCTTCAAGATCTGCTACTAAGAGTTGATCGTAAAAATTGTCCTCATTATCTGGTTCATTCTCTCATTGGTTATCTTGGTATTCTTCTTCCATTATTTGTCACACATGAGAGACGTTACGCTGATAGTTGGGATACTGACTTTCATCGACGAATGTTTCTCTGCTGAAGGGAAAACCTGTGATGGCTAAGTTACAGTATATTTTCTTTTTTCTATTTTCGCAGACGAGATAACCATAGTTTCCATTATAAGCTAATAGAGGATTATTAGCAAATTTCCTCCCTTTATTAAGCTGATCTCTGAGTGAAAATTTTCTGCAGGGCGAAGGTCTTCGATTAAGAAGTCCTGGGTATCTTGGGAATGTTGAAATTCCTCTGAGGTACATTGTAACGCCCCAATTTCCAGGCCGTTAATAAATCAAATCAACCTCAAATTTAAAATTCTAACTAATTAATAACCTCAAAAACACAAATTGGCTCCAAAATAATTACACAAATGTCTATAATTTATAATTTATACTGTGTGTATCAATTTCCGACCACACTACCAATCAAGCACTCAGTTGGAGAACACTGCAAAATAGATTAAGTCCGAAGGACCTGTCACAAAAAGAAGAGATTCCGGCGGTGGTTCGTCCACCCGGGGGCACTCCGATGATCAAATTAATTATCTCTCAAAGATAGCAAAAGTGCTTAACTCACTATTCATAATATAAAAAGCATACCTTAGACCCATGAGGGTGCCTCTCTTTTATAGCCAACACAAACCTAGTCCCAATAGAAGCCTAGCTTCAATGGACTTAGGATTACTGCTAATCTTGGACTCCCAATAGGATTGGGATAAACTCTCTAAGAGTCTTATCTTTATCCAAACTGAAGTCCCCTCCCATTCTAGGACTCTTGTCCCTTATCCCTTATCCGCTTATCCCGGATTCCGGTTTCTTCGCAAATAACCTTGGCCTAGCCAAGATCATCTCGGCGTCATGACCAGGACACGTGGTACCTCAGCTGGCACTTCGGTGACGCCTCGGCCACGTGTTGTCATACAAAATTTATGGCCCCACAACTGCCCCCGGGTTCTGTTACCTCAGCATTCTAAGGTGATGGAATCTATATTGTTTGATCTTTAGCACGTTGGCTAAGCTTGCTCGATCTTTCACTACCAAGGTTGTCGCACGTCGGCTTCCATATGATAAATACCTCAGTATAGTTGCACCAATGCTCTAGAACCAATAACTAAGTTTGTTCAAGATCATTTAGCCGAGATCATCCTCCCAGCTGAGGTTCTGCTCCATTAAATCAAGAACTCCAAGAGCTTCAACACGCGTATGAGCTGTCACGCATGACAACTCAACCATTCTTGCCACGTGTCTTTCCCCCTTTGGGCTATACCTGACACGCGCCACTAAGTCGCATCGCTCTCGCGTGCACCGTCTGACACACACGTCGTCTTAGGCACGTTAATTGCCTTTTTGCCGTCGTTTTGTGTTTCAACAAAACTTCTTTCCTCTCTCTTCGTCGATTCACCTTTGTATCTTCATTCCCGTGCAAACTCTCTCTCTTCCCTCTCCCAAATCTGCCATTGATTCAAGCGTTCGAGCTCTGTAACCACTTCCAGTCTTCCCTTCCGGCGAAGCTTCTGTTGATTTTCTTCGATTGCTGTCATCTCCTGACTTCGGCGTACTCAACACCGGCTTTACTCTTCTGGTAAGCCGCTGTTTCCCTTTGCTTTAACTTCTCGTTCCTCCTTATATTGTTATGTTTGTATTCTGCTATTATGACTTTATTCATGTTCTTGAATCTTTATTTTTGTTGCAAATTTGTTCATGGAAATACACATATACACAATTTGTTTCGCACACTTGGTTATTTGCCACTGTTCTTTATCTCGCACCCTTGTACACACTTTGTTACAGCGTTTCTTGATAGTTTTCCTCTATTCTTGATTCTGAATCATTGTTCTTTGTTTTTGTTTTCTTTGTCTTTTCCAGATTGTTGCCTTCAATCTTTGTTTGCCTAGACTTAGGTTTTGGGTTCCGTTGTAGAACTTACGAATTTTAGGAAGAACTGAAACGAACTTCACTTAGATCCTCAAGATTTCTTGCCCCATCATTTTCCTGGGTTTTGCCGAGGTCCCTTCAACCTTTAAAACACACCCTTCTGAAATCCAGTACCTTTCCCCAAGCCGATATCATGGGTATGTAGAGGCATAGGGTAAACACCCCAACTAAGTTAGAATACTTTAGGTAAGAGTTTGACATCCCAGCCAACGTTCACCTGAGGTTGGCTGGCGAGGACGACTCCATCATGCCTGATGCAAACCTCATGCCTTTCCCTATTGTTGCCTTTACAGAATGTCGACTTAGGTTTTCACTAGACACCCTTTTTGCGAGAAGTTCTCTATTACTACAAATTGAACCCAATGAAGCTCGCCATCAACTCCTACCGAGTTATTAATGGCATAATAGTCTTAGCCAAAAAAGAGAACGCTAGGGTTACCATTGCCGACATCCAATACTGCTATACAATGTGTGGCCTTAAATTAGAAAAAGGCTACATCTATTACCTCAAACCGAGGTCGACAGAATACAAACTAGTGGCCGACCTCCCAGACTCCAACAAGGAAGCCGGGGACGATTACTTCATTGTCTCGGGCAACTGGGAGTTTGCTCCAGATGACGATCTTCACCTCTACCCTCTCAGCCGAACAGTATTCGTAGAGGCTAATGGTAAGAACCAAGTGTTACACTCACTTATTTTTCAAGTCTTTAATACTTTGTTCCTTCTATATGTTCTAACGTCTGTTTTTCCTGCAGCTCTTCCACAGCCGCCAAAAGACTTTCGTAAGTCCTTCTTCCCCAACAAGGACTTGAAGAAGCTATTGGATCTTCCAGTTCATCAGCGGAGAGCTCCTTTGTTGTTCAACTTCATCCCGACTTACAAGTCGGTGCTTCCCGACGCCCCGAAGAAGAAGAAAAGTAAGTCTCCTCCATCAGCAACAACTCCACCAGCAACTTCATCATCTCGGCCAGATTAGGGGTCAACCTTTGATCCAGTAGAGCAGTCATCTACCTCGGCCCCACAACTGATCCCACCATCTTAACGCCGATGCCGAACTACAATTGCCGCCGAGATGGATTGCAAGAAAGCAGTCACTGAAGATCTTCTAGCCGACATCCCCAACACCGTCAACGCTCAACCAGCACAATCCCAGCCTTAACTAAAGCCAAAGCCCAAAAGGCTGAAGAAGACCCAGCCTAAGGCAACGGGGACTCAGATTGACACTGAGGACACCTTGCCTATTTCAAAATTGGCTGAGAGTGAGAAGACCCCCTTCACTGCCGAAAAGAGGCCTACCGAGGCTGATCCATCCTAATCAACTCAATCGAAGAGGCCGAGGTCAGAGTCGGCCACAACCTTGGGGCCTATGAAACCAAATGCCCCCTGGGCTCCCCCAATCACCATTGAGGACAAGCCGGTCAGAGTTGGCGACAGCGCGACTGACCTTGAAGTCGACGTTGCCCTCTTTACGGCTTTGCTCCTTCCCAATGATCTCAATCACAACGCGGAGATGAGCGAATATGAAAACTTCGCTTTGATGTTGCAGCATTCCGTTCAAGTAAGTTCCTTACACTTGGTATTTTTCTTCCTCTATTTTTCCACACTTAGAGAATTTTTACTTAACTTTTGTTTTCTCCATTTTCTTTCGGGCGATCCAGCACGCCCACTCCTTCTCAATGCAAGCTTTTGAAATGAGGAAGGAGTTGGTCGACAAGATCAGGGAGGTTACTGGTTTACAGAAGACCCTCAAAAAGACTGAGGAAAAAATGAAGACCTTGTCAGACTAGGCCGAGGCAGCCATCAAGGCTAAAGATGAGGCCGAAGAGAAGGTTGATGCTGTCGAGGCCATTGCCAAGGTCCTTATTGCCGAAAAGAAAGAGGCCGAAGAAAAGATGGTCGAGGCCCAAAAGAAGCTTTAAGATGCCTTGGCCACAAAAGACGCTAAGATTAAGGCCGCCGATGAGAAGGCTTACGCAGAGGGGGCGGCCGACGTCAATAAGGACTACCAAAAACAGGTAAAGCAGGCATGCAACAAGGGTTTCACCCTTGGTTGGATAGCCGCCCTGAAAAAGTTGGACATCCCCGAGGACTCCCCCTTCAAGAATGCCGACATCCTCCCCCTTTCATTCCCCCCTACTCCAAGCCAATCTGAAGACAATTCTGAGTCTGATGAGGAAGCTTTGGTGAGGAAACCGAAGGAAGCTGCTGGGGCCAAGTCTCCTACTCCAAATGAGCAAGTCCTAGACTTAACTCAGGACGAGGAGGATGAGGTCTCCAAAAACGCTGTTTCTGAGAAGACAACATCGGACGTGCCTATTGCCGACAAGAACCTCGACCAAACTTGTCACGACCCAAACCCGGTACCCAAAGGTTTAATGTCGTAACAAGATAAATAAAATAAAATAAGTGATTCGGATAATTCTGTAGTTACAGTGCAAGCGGATAAATTAAATAAATTAAAATAAATAACTGGGTACCAACCGTTTAATTAAAAGGTAATTAAACATAGTCATTGGAGCTTCACTGTATTACAAGAGTTTAATGATAGAAGACAGAAATCTTAAAAAATAAAAAATAAAATAATATAGCGATTCATTTTCCATCTTGATCCCGCTAAACCTCGTCACCTGAAAGGGGTAACAGCTATAAGCACATAGTAGAGTGAGAAATATTATACTATGAGGGCACAAAATGGCCATGGATATTTATTTAAACTAAAACATTATAAATTGAGTTGAGTTGAATACACAATTTAGTTAAGTGCCAGAAACTAAAATAATCACTATAACCATGGTACATCACTAAGTGACTAGCACTATACTGGTCAATGGATCCATGACAAACACTGGGCCACAAAGTGGTCAATCACTAAGCCAATGGTTATTTAAGTCCCCCAAGGCATGGGACTCCCGTGGTGGTATTCACAAAACATATTTTCACATAAGATTATAGCCAATTATTCTTTAAAATAAAAACAAACATATCCATGGGTTTCCTTTTAAGCAAATAGGGTTCAGAAATAAAACCACGTAACTGAAACTTTTATAAAACATAACTTTTATTAATATACTAATAAAATATAACTTGTATAAAATAGATTTTGGTAAGTCAAAACATAAATAAAATACATTTTGGTAACTCAAGGTATAATATAACTCACCTTAATAGTGACCCTTAGCCTTACTCCACTAACCCAACTTATTTACGTACCTCTCCCTCTCTCTTTTCTTTCCTTTTCTTTCTTTTCTTTTTCCTTTCTTTCCTCACTGATTTCCAATCATTCTTATGCTTCTGTTTAGCTCTTCCCAATTTATAGCGAAGTAGAAATGCCACGAGGCCGACGCGTGGCGATCTATTCCAATTTCATAATCCACTCCGATCTCCTTCATTAAAACTTAGATTGTCACTTATCCATTAAATATATATATATATATATATATAAGATATTTACATTTTAGCCCAGATTCTTAATGTTATTATATAATTAAATTAATTCTTAATTAAATTACATTCTATCATATATCAATGGAAAATTAAATATTTATTTTACTACCACACTCATTATTATTATTATTATTATTATTATTATTATTATTATTATTATTATTATTTATTCCCCTTTTTTTAACTTTAATTTGTATTATAAATTTTATATTTGTGTTAATTTAGCCTTAAATAATAATCCCTAATTAATAACCCAACGTCATTTTATACATTTATTCATTTAATAATCTATCATCACGTGCAACCATAATTATATATAAATAAAAATATTTATGTGGACTTGACTAAACGTTCGGGGTGTCACAAAACTCTTCAAGAAATCGATGCCGAGCTCGCGACTGAGAGGGCCGCCGAAATGTCTTCTCAGCAGTCTTCCGAACTCCAAACCCAACCGTCTAAAGACACCGAAGAGTCTTAGTTTGATGTTTTTCTCCTTTTTTTTGTTCCTTGTACTTTTTTCTTTCTTTTTTAAAACAATGTAAGTTTTAATTTGGCCGACATTCTATCTTTGCAATCTGAACAATTACTTTTTAATGTTAGGCCGAAGCGCCTTTTTGTAATTGAGCTTTCTTATCTGAATGCAAGTATCAATATACACCTTAACTGTGCAATCTCCTCGAGGTATAATACCTTGGTTACACCCACTAATATTTCATCTCGGCTTTGGCCCAACACTCTTAAACCAATTTCCTTTAACATAACCTCGGTTTAACTTCAACTTGTAAATTTTTCTTAAATTTCAACAAGTGTTTAAACATGACCTCGGTTTAACCTCAACTTGTAAACTTAAATTTCAACAAGTGTTAAACATGATCTCGGTTTAACTTCAACTTGTAAACTTAAATTTCAACAAGTGTTAAACTAGTCTTAGCCTGTAGATTCCAGCTCCCAAGCATCATTCTCCAACTCTCTGCCCCCTAATGTGAACCTAAGTTTTACTTGGGTTCTCCTTTAAGCATGTGGCTTTTGAACTTTTTGCCGAGGTCATATTCAAACAAAGATTGGCCGAGGTTACCAACCTTGGTGTTTTTGTTAATCTGACTGGTATGTGCTAAGTTCCAGCTTGTGTTTGATTACGCCGAAATAGCAAATCCAGGTTAGTTCAACTTAGTTCAACTCTATTATATGCAAGTAGAGACTCTGCCATATAATAAGTCTAAGTTATTTGTCATGTTTCAATCAGAAACATCGTCAAGTTATTGACCAGTCATACTACACAAGTGTAAAAAATAAGCTAAAACTTTATTATTACTTCGGCTAATAACAAGGAACAAGAAAATCTAATGATAGAAAAACTTCAGATTGCAAGTATTTCAAGGCCTTGGCAACTCTTTGCCTTCACTATCTTCAAGCCGATATGCCCCATTGCCCAATACCGAGATGATTCTATTGGGTCCCTCCCAATTTGGGCCAAGCTTGCCCTCTGGGATCCTTCTTGTTGCCGACGACCTTTCTCAGGACGAGGTCACCAATTTGGAACTCTCGTGGGTTCACCTTCTTATTATAAGCCCTGGCAAGCTGCTGCTGGTATGCCCCCAGCTGAATTGCTGCTTTCTCCCTTCTTTCTTCTAGCAGATCCAGATCTCGGGCTAGAAATACATCATTAGTTTCATTCTCCACTCCCTGGGTTCTGATCCCTGGGATGCCGACCTCCAGAGGAATGACTGCTTCTGTGCCATAAGCCATGGTAAATGGGGATTCCCCAGTTGATCTTCTCGGCGTAGTCCGATATGCCTAGAGTATACTAGGCAATTCATCCACTCACTTTCCTTTTGCTGCTTGCAGCCTCTTCTTAATCACATCCAAAATAGCTTTGTTGGATGCTTCTGCTTGTCCATTACTTTGAGAAAAACTTGGAGTGGAAAAATAATTCTTGATTTTGAACTTTGCACAGAAGCTCTTAATTAGCTTACTGTCAAACTGTGTGCCATTATTAGCCATTATTGCTCTTGGGATTCCAAACTTGGTGATGATGTTCTTCCATATGAAGTTCTTTACATCAACGTCCCGAATCTTGGCAAGGGGTTCAGCTTCTACTCACTTGGTGAAGTAATCTATTGCAACCAGTAGGTACTTCCTTTGTCCAGTTGCTTGAGGCAGTTTTCCAACAAGATCCATGCCCCATTGGGCAAATGACCATGGGCTGAACACCGGGTTCAAGTCTGCTGCTGGTTGATGTATTAGAGGTGCGAACCTCTGGCACTTCTCACACTTCTTGACATAGGCTTCGGCATCTTTCTACATGTAAGGCCACCAGTACCCCTATATAATGGCCCTATGAGCAAGTGACCTGCCCTCAGCGTGGCTTCCACATACTCCATCATTTATCTCGTACAAAAAGTCTTCAACCTGTGCAGGATACACACACCTCAGAAGGGGTCCAGTAAAAGATCTTCTGTAGAGATGTCCTTCTGCGGTCAAACTAAATCTTGCCGACTTCAGTCTGATCTTGTGCGCTTCTTTTCGGTCATCTGGCAGCTTCCCATCCCTAAGGAATAATTTTATTTCATCCATCCAACTTGGTCCCATCTCCACACACATTGCTTCGCGCTCTGTGTTCAGTGGTTCTATGCTTGGACCTGACAAGTAGTCAACCATTATTGTTCTTGCCTCTCCAAGCTTCATTGCACTAGCCAGGTTGGCCAGAGCATGGGCATGGCTGTTGTCATCTCGGCTAACCTGCTGTAGTCGGCAATTTTGAAATAGGGCTACCAGTCTGCCCACCTCTTTTGCATAGGCCGACATTCTTTCATCTCGAGCCACATATTCACTTGTTGTCTGATTTGCGATAAGTTGGGAGTCACAGAAGACTATTACCTCGTCAGCTTTCATTGCTACTACCAGCTTTAGTCCTGCGATCAGTGCTTCATACTCTGTTTCATTGTTTGAGGCCTTAAGCCCCAAACGAATGGATTGTTCCAGTATCTGCCCATCTGGCGATACTAGTACTACTCCTAGCCCCGCTCCTTGTCGGTTTGAACTCCCATCAACAAATAACCAGAAGGAGTCGCCCATGTAAATACTGCAGGGCCTGAGTTTCTCTTTGTTCCTTTGCTCTGTTGTCCCCCGCTGGGTTTTTTCTTGTTCACCTGGACATCGCACACCTCAGCTCAACGGAGCCCGATGTGTGATGGAACCTGGTGTGAACTCAGCCACGAAGTCGGCCAAACCTTGGCCTTTGATTGCTGTTTTGGGTCTAAATTCCAAGTCATATTGGCCCAAGGCCACTGCCCATCTGGCTATTCTGCCTGTCAGATCTCCCTACTACAATAGGGACTTCAAGGGGTGTTCAGTTAACACTATAATTTTGTGGGCTTAAAAGTAATGATTCAGTTTCTTGGAAGCCATTACTAAAGCCAATGTTAACTTCTCTAAGGGTAGATATCTGGTCTCTGCATTTGCAAGGGTTTTACTTACATAGTAAGCAACCCTTTGTTCTCCCTTTTATTCTCGGATTACCACTGCACTTACTGCTTGTTCTGAAACTGCCAAGTATAAGAACAGCTCCTCTCTGGGTACTAGATTTGAGAGAACTGGAGTTGTGGTCAAATACTTCTTTAAGTCGGTCAAGGCGGCTTCGCATTCTTCAGTCCATAAGAAGTCTGTGGCTTTCTTTACTAAGCTGAAGAAATGCTTACATTTATCAGAACTTCTGCTTATGAATCTGTTCAGGGCTGCAGCCCTTCCAGTCAACATCTGCACTTGTTTTGTCGATGTTGGGCTCTTCAGTTCTAAGATAGCCTTGATCTGATCTGGGCTTGCCTCAATGCCCCTTCTGGTTACTAAATATCCTAAGAACGTACCAGACCCAACTCTAAATGCACACTTCAATGCATTGAGTCGGAGCCGATATGTTTTAAGGATGTCAAAGACTGCCTTTAGGTCGGCCAGATGACCTTCAGGTTCCTTGGTCTTCACGACCATGTCATCTATGTAAACTTCCACTGTTCTGCCAATTAGATGTCTGAACATCTTGGTTACCAATCTCTGGTAAGTTGCTCCTGCGTTTTTCAACCCAAAAGGCATCACTTTGTAGCAATACAGCCCTTTTGGGGTGATAAACGCAATCTTCTCCTCATCTGGCAGGTACATAGCTATCTGATGGTACCCCTTGTAAGCATCCAGGAAACTCATCCTTCCATGCCCTGAAGTGGCATCCACCAGTTGGTCAATCTTGGATAATGGGAAGCTGTCTTTGGGACAAGCCTTGTTCAGGCTAGTGAAGTCCACACAGACCCTCCACTTCCCATTCTTTTTCTTCACAACAAACGTATTTGATAGCCATGTAGGGTAACTTACCTATCAAATGGCTCTGGCCTCCAAAAGTCTATCCACTTCTTCTTCTACTGCCTCAACGTGCGTCAACGTCGGCTTTCTGGCTCGTTGGATTACAGGTTTGGCTGACCTGTCGACATTCAGTCTGTGGCAAGTGACCTCAAGGTCAATGCCAGGCATCTTGTAAGGCGTCCAGGCAAACACCTCAATGTTTGCTCTCAAGAACATCTCTAGTTCTTTTTCTTCTTCCTCGGCCAAGTTCAAGCCGAGAAGGAAGAAGTGTTCTTCGTCCCCTTGCTGGTCAAGGACTTTCTTCAGGGCTTCTTCACTCTTCTCAACTGGCTCTTTGCCGACGTCCTCCAAGACTTCCATGTCTTCATCCTCAACCTCTACTGGTTTTGTTTCTCGTATTTTACAGGTAGATTTCATTGCTGCCATGGAGCATTTCTTTGCCTGCACTTGATCCCCTCTAACCTCCTCTATCCCATGCTCTGTTAGGAATCGTAGCAGCTGGTGCAATGTTGAGGGAACAACCCCCATTGCATGTAGCCATGGTCTTCCCAGAATAGCATTGTAAGGGGAGGGGGTGTCAATTATGGTAAACTCTGTCTTCACCCTCTTAGTGCCAGTCTACACAGCTAAGCTTGCTGTTTCCAAGGGCCATGTCGGCGTTCCATTGAACCCAACCATTAGGCCATTGGACTGCTCCATGTCATCTTGGTGAAGGCCAAGCTCCTTGTAACACCTGACATACATGATGTCACAAGAGCTGCCATGGTCAACTAAGATGTGCTTCACTTGGCACTCTCCAATCTGGAGGGATATTACCAAGGCATTGTTGTGTGGATGCTGCACCATCTCCAGGTCTTCCTCAATAAAGGACACCACTGGTCCTTGGCTCTCGTCTGTCCTAGGTCTCTTCTTCCCGTCCTGATACATATGTTGTAGGTGTTTTACTCTCTGGGCTTCCCCCCTTATCTCATTTTCATTCACCTTTGAGTGGATCACATTGATCACTCGAGGTCCGCCTGCCTGCGGTTGTGGTGTTGGTGCAGGTGGTGCTGTCGGTGCCAAGGGTAGTCTTGCCCGCTCTTCCCTTGTCCTGGCTTCGTCTACCAGGTCCCTTAAATGGCCCTGTCTTACCTGGTCTTCCAGATGTGACTTTAGGGCTCTGCACCCCTGAGTCAGATGTCCAGTCTCATTGTGGTAAGCATAGTGCTTGCCAAGGCTTCCCATAAATTCTCCTGGAACTCTTGCTGGTGCTCTGTAATATGGCCGATTTTGGATCTTCTCCAAGACTTTGTGAACTGGGATTCAGAATACGGTTGTGACTGCCTGTGCAGCTCTCAACTCTATCTCTTGTTTGTTATTCCTGCCATTACCTCGGCCTTGTTTCGGCGAGCCGTTTCCCTTCTCTTACTTCGACACCTTTGCCCCCAGCGTGTCTTCCTCGGCCCTGGCGTACTTCTCTTTTCTAGCCATTAATTCCTCCATACTTTTTGGCAATGTTTTTGCCAATGATTTTCGAAGCAGACAATCATCTTTTAGGCCGTTCTTAAATGATACGACCGCCACCTCTTGGTTGCATTCTGGTATCCGGTTGAATACCTCATAGTACCTTTTGACGTAGGCCCTCAGGCTTTCGTCCTCGCCAATTTTCAGAGCCATGAGGGCGTCCACCCTCAATGGCTGCAGTTTGTTTGTCACGAACCTGGCCACAAACATCTCAGCCAGGCCTTTCTAGGTTTTCACAGTTCCTTTCGGCAACTTGTGAAACCAATCTGATGCAATTTCCTCGAAGGATGAGGGGAACACCTTGCAAAGCAACGGCTCGTTCCCAGTGTACAATGCCATCGAGTTTAAGTACAAACCGACGTGAAAGCTGGGGTCCGACTTACCGTCATATATCTGAAACCTCGGCATGCTGAACCTTTTCAGGGCCTCGAATTCGTGCAACTCTACCGAGAACGGTGTTTTCGGCTTGACAAGGGAAGTTACCTCGGCATTCTGTTGCTTCCTCTAGAGATAATCCTTCAGATCCTCCTTGGTTCGTCTTGGAGCTCGGCTGTCTCCTGATTTTAGCCTTTTCGGCGCGCTGCATCCGGTGTCATTATGAGTCCTCTTGGACCTCTCTCCGTTAGTTGCGTCAAAACAGAGCTCCTTCCCTTGAACATACCGATGTTCTTTGGGGTCACTTTCTTTGGTACGATGCGTCCTCCGTGAATTTCCTTTCATTGACTCTCCTTGTCCGACCTCCCTTGAAGGCCGGTGAGAGTGTTCCTTGGTCCTGGTGTGCTGGGGGCTACAGGGACTGTTTTCTACCCTCCCTTTTGGGCATCGTTCTTGGCCGCTGGAATCAGCGTATCTTGTAGCAGGAACGGTGGCTGCATGACGTTGTTCTGCATCAGGAAATTGACAACCGTTTGCAGGTCCGCCAATTTGTCCGTCATTCCCTTCATCTCGTCATCCCTCCGCAGGCATCTATCTTTCCATACCTGGAGGTCGTCCTCGTTATAATACCTGCTCCGGTCCGATTTCTTCAGTACATCGCCCTTTTGGCCGACGTCCTTTCCTCCGTGATTCTTATCACGAGTCTTTTCGTTGCAGTTGTCTTCTTCGACATCAAGGTCAATATGTTTTTCACTCTCAGTAAGGGTGTCGCCCCCAACCTTCTCTTTCTGTCCGTCGTTGGCCATCTATTTTTCTTTCGTTCCAAAAGACGGTGCCAAATTGTGTCTGTCAATTTTCGACCACACTACTAATCAAGCACTCAGCTGGAGAACACTGGCAGAATAGATTAAACCCGAACGACCTGTCACAAAAAGAAGAGATTTCAGTGGTGGTTCGTTCACCCGGGGGCACTTCGACGATCAAGTCAGTTATCTCTCAAAGATAGCAAAAGTGTTTAACTCACTATTCAGAATATAAAAAGCATACCTTAGACCCATGAGGGTGCCTCTCTTTTATAGCCAACACAAACATGGTCACAATAGAAGCCTAGCTTCAATAGACTTAGGATTATTGCTAATCTTGGACTCCCAATAGGATTGGGATAAACTCTCTAAGAGTCTTATCTTTATCCAAACTGAAGTCCTCTCCCATTCTAGGACTCTTGTCTCTTATCCGCTTATCTCGGATTCCGGTTTCTTCGCAGATAACCTCAGTCTAGCCGAGATCATTTCGGCGTCATGACCAGAACACGTGGCACCTCGGCTGGCACTTCGATGACACCTCGGCCATATGTTGTCATTCAAAATTTATGTCCCCACATATACAAATCTCCAAAAACAATATATACTGATGGGCCCAAAAATCTCCAACTTAATAATTCTTTAAATGCTTCAACTCCAATCGCCACTAGATTTGCTCCACACTTGAAAAATAAATTAATTCGGGAAGTATATAATACAACATGAATGACAAGGCTCGGACAGAGAATAAATCAACAAGGATCCAGCAATTACACAACCGATTAGATTCGATAATAAAGCAATTTACACAATTGCACAAACAGACTAACTAAATATGTAATAATTTATCCAAGACCAAATACCTGGTCCTACTCAGTACATAACTAGTGACCGGCCTCACCCATGTCACCTAAGCACAACCACTCATTCGGGCTATTGGTCCAAACTATTGGCAAGGTCCGCTCGATCCATGTACAGAGCATTTTCACGTCATTTAGCCAGACAAATCAACACTGACTATATAGAATAACTTCACAAAATTTATCAAATGACTAGAATAATTAAGAGGAGTACAAATGAGAAGTAATTAAAATAAACACTATTTGCAAAGAGATTTAGAAGAAGCATATTGTATACCACCTGAATTACCTCAAATCAATCTCTTCTGTTGCCAACACTCGAATTTCGATATTTCTCCATGGATCTCCAAATTCTAAGCCATAAGGTATGTAGGGTTTAACAAAATCTACAATTCCCCTCTTAAATAAAATGCTAACTCTCACTCTAAACACTCTTAATCTAAGCTCTAAATCTATATAACAAATGGAGAGAGAGAGAGAGATGAAGCAAAAACAAAATGATGAAAGAAGAAGAAGAATGATAGAAATGGTTGAGATGTGAGCTCAATTTATAGGGAAGGATACTTGGGACAAAAGAAAAGGAAGACTTGGGGCAAAAGAAAATGAACTTTACTTGGTGGGCAAGAAAAATGGGTTTACTTGGAGAGAAACGAAGATTAAAGAAATTAAAAGAAAATAAAAGATTACTTGGTAAGCAAAGAAATGATGAAAAAATAATAAAATAAAATTTACTTGGTGCCCAAGAATAATAAAAAAAAATTAGAAAATCAGGGAGCTGAATAATAATGAGGTGGAGATAAAAAGAAATAAAACAAATAGAGAAAATAAGCTAGATTCTCATCTAAAAATTTTATCACCAAACTATCACCAATATCTCTCATTAAAATATTAATACTTCAAAAATATGGGATTTCACAATCTATTCCCCTTAAACAAATTTCATCCTGAAAATTCACAATCTCTAATTCTCCAAAATTTAATAACTACTAACTCCTCAAATCACAAGCTTTTGCTACGCACTCTAATATAAACAACAAGTTTATTTTTTTATTTTTTTACCTCAAATATTGAACCCAAATATTAATAACCCAACAGATCCCATTTAAGACCTAATCCCTACGCTCTGATACCATTTTGTAATGCCCCAACTTCCAGCCCCTAATAAATCAAATCAACCTCAAATTTAAAATTCTAACTAATTAATAACCTCAAAAACACAAATTGGCTCCAAAATAATTACACAAATGTCTAATTATAATTTATACAAATCTCCAAAAACAATATATAGTGGTGGGCCCACAAATCTCCAACTCAATAATTCTTTAAATGCTTCAACTCCAATCGCCACTAGATTTGCTCCACACTTGAAAAATAAATTAATTCGGAAAGTATACAATACAACATGAATACCAAGGCTAGGACAGAGAATAAATCAACAGGGATCCAACAATTACACAACCGATTAGATTCGATAATAAAGCAATTTACCCAATTACACAAACAGACTAACTAAATATGTGATAATTTATCCAAGACCAAATAGCTGGCCCTACTCAGTACATAACCAGTGACCGGCCTCACCCATCTCACCTAAGCACAACCACTCATCCAGGCTATTAGTCCAAACTATTGGCAAGGTCCACTCGATCCATGTACAGAGCATTTCCACGTCATTTAGCTAGACAAATCAACACTGACTATATAGAATAACTTCACAGAATTTATCAAATGACTAGAATAATTAAGAGAAGTACTAATGAGAAGTAATTAAAATAAACACTATTTGCAAAGAGATTTAGAAGAAGCATATTGTATACCACCCGAATTACCTCAAATCAATCTCCTCCGTTGCCAACACTCGAATTTCGATATTTCTCCATAGATCTCCAAATTCTAAGCCATAATGTATGTAAGGTTTAACAAAATCTACAATTCTCCTCTTGAATAAAATGCTAACTCTCACTCTAAACACTTTTAATATAAACTCTAAATCTATATAACAAATGGAGAGAGAGAGAGAGAGAGAGAGAGAGAGAGAGAGAGAGCAAAAATAAAAGGATCAAAGAAGAAAAAGAATGATAGAAATGGTTACAAGTTGAGCTTAATTTATAGGCAAGGATACTTGGGACAAAAGAAAAGGAAGACTTGGGGCAAAAGAAAATAAGCTTTACTTGGTACTTGGAGAGAAACGAAGATTAAAGAAATTAAAAGAAAATAAACAAATTACTTGGTAAGCAAAGAAATGATGAAAAATAATAAAATAAAATTTACTTGGTGCCCAAGAATAATAAAAAAAAAATTAGAAAACAAGGGAGATGAATAATAATGAGGTGGAGATAAAAAGAGATAAAATAAATAGAGAAAATAAGTTAGATTCTCATCTAAAAATTTTACTACCAAACTATTACCAATATCTTTCATTAAAATATTAATACCTCAAAAATACGGGATTTCACATACATTTTTTGCTTGGCGGGGATGCATCTTATTCCTTTCTATTCCGGTAACTTGATGTCAATTAATACTTCTACAAATGGATGATGCTCTTCCATTGCACAAAGTACTGAATGAGCAAGTTTATTCCCAAACTTATGTCTGTTCTGGATCTGAAAAAATTATTCTATACACAAAGTCGTAGTCTAACAATTGTGCGGTTGTTAAATGACAAGATCTGTCTCTAGTCTCTATCTCCAGTGGCTCAAAAGTTACTAGATTTGTCTAGCAAAGACAAATGCTGAAATCGAGATTACATTGACATCTTCCAAAATATTCTGGCCTTTCTCTACATCTTTCTTCTTATAAACAGGGTTGTTCTTCATCATTGTAGAGATAATTAATATGTCATACCGGGGCACTGAACTCCTGCTATGGAAAGGTCCTAAAGAAACTGTTGTATAGTGACTAGCTCTCTATTCTAACTCTCATTTTTTATTTTATTTTTAACAATTAGCAGTGTGTGTGAATTTAAACATGATACATTTGTAATTTTTTTATTTAAAATTTTGAATGATTTAATGATTAAGGAAAAACTATTTCTTAATTACCGAATGTAGTAGTTACTTGATTATTGGATATAAAGGGTATTTTTTGAAGAGAAAAAATTGTTACAAAGTTCACACTAAATTAGTTGGGAAAATTGGTCTAAGATCCATGCCCAACTTTTGATAGGAGGAGAGATTCACAATAATATCTTTTAATGCCTAAGGTCCCTCAATGTTATTTTAGGTTGTAAAATACCTATTTTGATGGTGCAGATCGATTGTGCCTTTTACAATTCTGTGTGTGTAGTGTGTGTCACTACTGAGCTTCAACAATGGCAGATGAAGAAGAAGAACAGCAAACTCTGATCTACGAATTAAGAAAAACTCCTCCAAATCCACAATGAGAATCACTAGGTTTCTCAAACCCTGCGCAAAGCTAATCAACCAAGCAATCCCTGTTCCAAACTCTCCTTTCTTGTCTGAAATCTTTCTTCACAGTCTTTAACAATGGCCTTCAAAAGTCCTCCTCAGAGCCTGGAAACAACCCCAGAGAAGATGGAAGGAATGGGTTGAAACCTTAGCTGAAAAACATGGCGCCATTTGGAACCAAACTAGTTTTTGAGATGTTATCATGAGATATATATACGAAGTTCACTATAACCCTGGTTTGGTACTTGGGTTGTGTGAGTCTTGGTGTGCGAATTTTCTTTGGATTTCGCCACTATATGAATTTTCTCTGAATTTGGCCACTGTGTGAATTTTCTCTGAATTTGGCCACTGTGTGAATTTTCTCTGGATTTGGCCACTATGAATTTTCTCTGGATTTTGGCCACTGTGAATTTCTTTAGATTTTGCCACTGTGTGAATTTTCTCTAGTTGTTCAATGTGTGTATTTTCTCTGAATTTTTGCCACTGTGTGTATTTTTGTTACTCTACGATAATACATTCAATGATGATTAGCTATGAAGATTTTGTTGTTTCACATTTTGTATATCAATTGCGTTGAATGTATATTGTCGGCAGAGAAATTCTCTATGAAGTACAGAGAAATTCCCAGGAGAGAAATTCTCTGAATCGAATCTTCTCTGAATCGATATTGAGGAAGCTTAGACATTATGAAAATATTAGATATCCTTTATACTATAAAATCTTAATATCAGGGACCCTAAAAAAAATCCCCAAATTAGTTTAACTCTCTATATAATAGAATAAATAATATTATAGTCACTACTAAATTTGTGTACCAAATTTTGAATAAAATCTGATATGTAATCAATGCATTGAAATAAGAAATGACAGGCAAAAAAATATTGGGGAATTTACAAGGTAGTGTTTTCTTCCCAAAATAATTACTAATTCATAAAAAAGTTTGAAACTTTAATTATTAAAATTTGTAAAATTTATCATTAATTTAGAATTTTTTTTACAAATGTACATTGACCTGTTAACTCTCCAAAAATATTTAACCAATGTTTTTGTGATATCCAAAATTTGGTCAATATATATATTTTTATATTATACTCTTTTTGGACTTGAGCTGATATTGAGATTAATTACTTACAATCCATTTATTAGAAAGCCCAATAACATAACCATTGTTATTTATTAAGGGCTGCTCATATGGACCAGACATCCAATAAGTCTGGCTCCAAACTAAGAGGTCCAAGTTTTCGATTTTACCTCACAACCCAACCCACTAACCTATAACTCTTAACTTATATAGAATCTCACAACAAATTCACCACATTTTTAATGATTATCAACAACAAAAAAAACATAATTTTTAAGACTAATAATATGTTCATAAAAATCACACTCAAAACTTATTCGATAATAGCTCAAACTAATATGATAACTAATAATTTTACCTAGCTCATGCCCAAAATTTCCGCTTGACCTTACGATAAAAGAAAAGGAAAAAATGCCAAGGGATATCTCTAGAGTATTACTTATGCTGTGTTTGGTTAGGGGATTTGGAGAGGGATTTAGAAAGAGAAAAGGAAAAGGTGTGTGAAACTAAGTGAAATGTAAATATATTTTATTCACATTTCACCTAACTTTTCCCATTCCCTTTCCAATTCCTTCCTCAAATCCCCTAACCAAACACAGCGTTAAGGTTCCATATCGTTTTTGTTAATATATATATATATATATTATTTTTTTGATTATACATATATATAAATAATAATAAAAAGTCACTTTTTCAACAAAGTCCATCATATTTGGGCAGCACTAAAAATAATCAGTATGTTTGGTTTGAGTTTTTTATATTAAATTTTTTAAAAATTGACTTTTTAGTTTTCGTATTTTTTTGTTTTTAGTGAATATTTTTTAAATTTTAAACATTTTTTTTACTTTTTTAGATGTATCTTACTTAGATATATCTAAAAAGTAAAAAATACGTGAAAATATATTTTTAAAAATTAATAAATACATAAAAATACTAAAAAAATGTACTGAATTCTTGTATTTCTTTTGTATTTTTGGTATTTAGTGAATTTTTAAAAGATTTTTTTTACAATTCTTTTATTTTTTAGGTGTATTTATGTTAGGTGTGTCTAAAAAGTAAAAAAATTGCTTAAAATATTAAAAAAATTCAGTAAAAATAAAAAAATACAAAAAATAAGAAAGTAGAATTTTCTGAAAAGTATTTTTTCCAAATTTTAGTATTTTAAGTAGTGATTTTTTTTTATTGATTTTTTTTTTAAATAACCTGGAAAAAAAAATTACAATATAATCCAAATAAATTAAAAAATTTTTTTTTTTTTAAAATTATCAAAATAGACCTAAATCATTAATGTTTTACATATGTCCTTGTTCGCTTAACCTTTAGACGAAGAAGCCCTAAAACAGGGCCCACCACGAATAAAGACAAAGGTTTTAAAATATTAAAAACCTTTAAAAATGTTAAATAAAGTTTAGAAATCAGTAAAAACAAATAAAATTGATCAAAAATATCTCAAATTCTGCTTTTATTCAGTTTTATCTTTTATCTTTTTTTTCCTTTTTTATTTAAATATAGTAAGGTAACATTTGTTAGCAAGAATCAAAATAAAAAGAAAAAATTATCAAGCAGTGATTGTTTCAAGAACTTATTACAGATTCATGAAAAAAAAATGGTACTGTTAAATAACTTATCAAATTTATTACTTATTTATAATTATTTTTAAAAACTATTCAGTGCAATATTTTCAAATAAAAACTAAAAAAATAAAAAGAAATGAGAAGCGACCCGCACCGCTGCTTACGCGTCATAAGATGAATGAAGGAACTTTAATGCGCCATCCACATGAGAAATGATAGACTTGCACGGCAGTCCGTTAACCATATATTTGTCTTTTTCCCTCATCCTAAATCAGCCCTCACCAATTTATTTTACTCAAAAATTAAAAAGTAAATTATAAATACACTAGTTAAAATTTGATTAAAATATAAATTATTTTTTATAATTTCGAAAGTTATATTTCATCTTTTAAAGTTTCTAATTTCATAATAAATAGTCATTTTTATTAATAAATTATTAAGTCAATTAACAATTTTTAATGATTTTAAAAATATTTTTAAAATATGTTTTAATTAATAATTTACGAAATTTTATTATTGTATAAGAGAACAATTATGAATTGTATTTTTTTAGTTAATTCTATTAAATAAAAAATTATAATAAGGGGTATTTGTAATTTTTCAAACAACAGGGAACAATTTGTATTTTAATGGTGTATTTGGTTGGGAGATTTACGAAGGGATTTGGAAAGATAAAGAGAAAATGTGTGTGAAACTATGTGAAGTATATACATATTTTATTCACATTTCACCTACTTTTTCCATTTTCCTTTCCAAATCTCCCAACCAAACACAGCATAAGCAAATCTCAAAAGGTGTATTTGTAATTTTTCTAAAATTGAATAAATAAATTTATAAAAAATTAATAAATTACAAATACATTTTCCAAAATTTACTTAAAATATAAATTACTCTCTATTTTAAAAATTAGATTTCACCTCTTAAAGTTTCTAATTTCATAACAAATGACTCTTTTTATTAATAAATCATTAAATTAATTAATAATTTTTGATGATATCATAAATTTATTTCAATTAATAATTCAAGTAATTTCATTATTATGTTAAAGAGTAGTTAGAAATTTTATTATTGTATAAGAGAACAATTATGAATTGTATTTTTTTAGTTAATTCTATTAAATAAGAAATTATAATAAGGGATATTTGTAATTTTTCAAACAACCGGGAACAATTTGTATTTTAATGGTGTGTTTAGTTGTGGGATTTTGGGAGGGATTTGGAAAGAGAGAGGAAAAATGTGTGTGAAACTATGTGAAATATATACATATTTTATTCACATCTCACCTACCTTTTTCATTTTCCTTTCCAAATCCCTCCCCAAATCCCCCAATCAAACACAGCATAAGCAAATCTCAAAAGGTGTATTTGTAATTTTTTCAAAATTGAATAAATAAATTTATAAAAAATTAATAAATTAGAAATACATTTTCCAAAATTTACTTAAAATATAAATTACTCTCTATATTTTAAAAATTACATTTCACTTCTTAAAGTTTCTAATTTCATAACAAATTACCCTTTTTATTAATAAATCATTAAATTAATTAATAATTTTTGATGATATCATAAATTTATTTCAATTAATAATTCAAGTAATTTCATTATTATGTTAAAGAGGAGTTAGAAATTTTATTTTTTTTCTAGTTAATTCTGTTAAATAAATTTTTTTGACATGAAAGTATTTGTAATTTTTTATACTATAAGGAACCATCTGTATTTTAAGTAAATTTGAAGAAGTATATTTTTAATTTATCCTAAAAAAATAAATCAACAATAATAACAAAAATTGTAGGATATAATAGAACTGTTTGATGTAGTTATTGTTGTCCAAATTGTAAAATTAAATAAATAGATTTACGAAGAAATTAAAATTGTAAACCAAGAACATATGCTTATAATTACAATTAGATTTCAACAGAAATACACAAAATAATAAAATGGTAAAGAAACCAAACTGAAGCCTGCACGGTAGCAGTTTCCTTAAAACAGATTTCGCCGCCTCACGGGTCGAGTGCTTGAGGAATCCCAGCGTCTGTCTCCTAAGATACGACGGTCAAAACCCAGCTACGGCAGAAGTACTCTCTGTCTAGCTTAGCGAACAAAAATAGTGGCAGCACTCTCTCACAGTAGGAACTTTCTGGCAAACTGACTTGTAAAATGGAAGCAAAAATTTCTATATTGAGACTTGACAGGAGGGTCTCAATTTATACATGTATAAGGGAGAGGGGACGAGCCTCCAGCCTTTAAGGCTAGTCATTAAACACCATTAACCAACATCCATAGCCCCTTTTCAAAAAATTGAAAAGTTTGGATGCCTAAAAGATTCACACCCTTTAACCAAGAAAAAGGATTTAAATACCCTTTAAAATCATATTCATGAATCTAACATCATGAGACAATTTCGAGGTAATTTCTTATTCAAATCTCAATAGTTTTTGGCCCACTTGGACCCAACACAATAGATGGTTGGGACCCACTTTAATATTTAATTAAAGTCACCAAAAATCATTTTTTTTCAACAATTCCCCACATGAATAAAAATTAACCGAATGACTCAACAACAGACACCGTTCAACAATAATGACTCGGATAGAGAGTACAACGAACTAACCCCGACATCAGAGAAGGTAGCTTTTGGCTTTGAACCTCTCCCAGTGAAAACCTATCGAGTTTACTGGCTGATCAGTGAATATGACATCTTGAACTGATCTGCCGTTTATGTAAACTTAGACAATAGATCTCACACGGGAATTACTCCTACCACCATTCTGTTCTCATTGGTGTGCCCTGTATGGCCCTGGGCACTAGCCTGGTTCTGTGAGTGGTTTTAAAGAATCTTGGCCTACCCAGTTCTTCTAGAAACGGCCCCACTTCAAACTCACATAGATGACTTTACTTTAGTATCCTGTTATACTTAGCTCAACAGCTTAACACACTAGAGTCATTAAAAGCTCAGCTTAACCTCTACACTTGCAGGTATCACTGATAAAAAGAATGGCTGGAGGTTTAACCTCCTCAGTGACATACCACCGTTACACGTAATTAGGTTGTCCCATTGAACCTAGATCTTTGGATCTTCAGTCAACTAGATTGGGTTTCCATTCCGGTAACTTCCAAAGGCCTCAACCCCATTCCTTTTGACGACGTTTCGACTAACACTCGATTTAACCCTTTGGTTAGCAGATCCGCAATGTTGTCTTTAGACTTTACATAGTCTATAGAGACAACTCCATTCGAGAGTAGTTGTCGTATAGAATTATGTCTACGACAGATATGTCTAGACTTTCCATTATACATATTACTCTATGCCCTACCAATTGCAGATTGACAATCACAATGAATACAAATAGCTGGCACAGGTTTAGACCAACGTGGAATATCTTCAATGAAATGGCAAAGCCATTCAGCTTCTTCCGTTGCTTTATCCAAAGCAATAAACTCTGATTCTATCGTTGATCTAGATATACACGTTTGCTTGGAAGATTTCCAAGACACGGCTGCCCCACCAAGAGTGAACACATATCCACTAGTGGACTTTGAGTCCTTTATATCAGATATCCAATTCGCGTCACTATAGCCTTCCAGGACCGCTGGATATCGAGTATAATGCAGCCCATAATCCCGAGTGTAGCGTAAATACCTTAACACCCGCACAATGCCCTTCCAATGAGAAGCATCGGGATTACTTGTGTTTCTACTAAGCCTGCTAACCGAGTAAGCTATATCCGGCCTAGTACAACTCATCAGATACATTAAACTTCCAATTACCCGAGAATATTCTAACTGAGAGATACTCTCTTTATTATTCTTGGTAAAATGTACATTTAAGTCTACAGGTGTCGATGACACACTCATATCTGATCCACTAAACTTCTCAAGTATCTTATCAACATAATGAGACTGAGAAAGTACAATTCCGCCAGATATTCTGGTAATCTTAATTCCCAGAATAACATCTGTAATGCCCATATCCTTCATGTCAAACTTAGAGTTTAACAACTTCTTGGTAGTTTTGATCATTTCATCATTACTACCTATAATGAGCATATCATCAACATATAGATACAAAATGACATAACCTCTGTCAGTGTCTTTGACATAAACACATTTGTCACATTCGTTGATTCTAAACCCATTTAACAACATTACGTTGTCAAACTTCTCATGCCATTGTTTAGGCGCTTGTTTCAAACCATATAATGATTTGACAAGTTTACAGACTTTCTTGCTTTGCCCTGGAGCTGAAAACCCTTCAGGTTGTTCCATGTAGATTTCTTCATTCAAATCTCCATTTAAAAAAGCTGTCTTTACATCCATCTGGTGTATCTCTAGATTGCGCAAAGATGCTATCGCAATCACCATACGAATGGATGTTATCCTAGTTGCAGGTGAGTACATATCAAAGTAATCCAGGCCTTCTCGTTGCATGTACCCTTTGATAACGAGCCTCGCCTTATACTTGTCAATTGACCCATCAGCCTTCATCTTTCTTTTAAAAATCCATTTGCAGCCTAAAGGCTTATAACCTGGAGGTAAATCTACCAACTCCCAAGTGTGGTTCTGTAAGATGGAGTCAATCTCACTTTTGATCGCTTCTTTCCATAAAGGACTCTCAGGAGAAGTCACAGCTTCGTGAAAAGTTTGAGGTTCGTTCTCAACCATATAAGTCAAGAAGCCTAGACCAAAAGATTTGGACATCCTAGCCCTTTTACTCCTTCTAAGCTCATCTAAAACCTCAATTTGATCATCACCTTGATCATCAACATGATCATCATCATTAGCAAGCTCATCAAATTGCTCCAAAGACCTCGAAACCCCTTCGGCAAGGAAAAATTTCTTCAAAGAAACATGCATTCCTTGACTCCATGATGGTATTCTTGTGTATGTCTGGAATTTCAGATTTATATACAAGAAATCGATATGCACTACTATTATGTGCATAACCAATGAATATATAATCCACGGATTTCGGGCCTATCCTAACCTGTTTAGGTGTAGGAATCGCCACTTTTGCAAGACACCCCCACATTCGTAAGAATTTATACGAAGGCTTAACGCCTTTCCATAACTCATGCAGCGTCTTGTCCACCTTCTTCCGGGGTACTTTATTCAGAATGTAATTTGCAGAGAGAATTGTTTCCCCCCACATGTTCTATGGCAATTCAGAACTTATCAACATTGCATTCATCATTTCCTTTAGCGTCTTATTCTTCCGCTCAGCAATCCCATTAGATTGAGGAGAATAAGGTGCCGTGGTTTGGTGGATAATCCTAGATTGAGCACAAATCTCAATAAACGGAGATCCATACTCACCACCACGATCTCTTCTTAGAGCCTTAATCTTGCAGCCTACTTGATTCTCAATTTCATTCTTATAAAGAACAAACTTGTCAATCGCATCATCTTTGCTTTTGAGTAAATAGACATAACAATACTTAGTGTAATCATCAACAAAAGTGATGAAGTACTTATTGCCACCACGTGATTGTATAAATTTTAAGTCACACACATCACTATGCACTAAATCCAATAGTTCTGAACTT
This sequence comes from Camellia sinensis, assembly GCF_055761805.1. Lineage (NCBI taxonomy): Eukaryota > Viridiplantae > Streptophyta > Magnoliopsida > Ericales > Theaceae > Camellia > Camellia sinensis. The sequence goes on from NC_138967.1 coordinate 177,052,690, forward strand.
CTTTCAATAGAATGAAACGAAGATCTTGTCAACTTCGCTTCAACACAAGTTTCACACTTGTGTTTCGGATTAATCTTAAAAGATTGTATGTGATCTAACTTGATTAATCTACGTAAAGATTCAAAGTTCACATGTCCTAGTCTATCATGCCACAAATTGGAAGACTCAAGCATGTAAGCAGAAGAAAATGCACCTTTATTCATCTCTGGAGTAATAGTCATTACATTGAGTTGAAACATACCCCCCAACATATAATCCTTACCCACATACATTCCGCTCTTGGTTAGAATGACTTTGTCGGACTCAAAAACCATGCGAAAACCATGTTTACTGAGAAGAGACCCTGAGACAAGATTCTTACAAATGTCCGGAACATATAGGACTTCGTTCAAGGTCAGCTCCTTTCCTGACGTCAACTTAAGGACCACCTTTCATTTTCCCTCAACAATCGAGGTAGCAGAGTTTCCCATAAACAACTTCTTACTGTTTGTAATCGGCTTGAAAGTTGTAAACAACTTCTTCTCGGAGCAGATGTGGCGTGTAACCCCAGTATCAATCCACCAGTATCTTGGGTTTGAACCCACCAGATTCACCTCAGAGACAACGACAGACAAGTGCATATCATCCTTCTTATGGGAGTGCTCTTGTACATCTGTCATATGAGCACGAGGTTTGGTCTTGTATGGCTTCTTCTGCTTGCGGCAGTCACTAGCCCGATGTCCCTCGCTACCACAGTTATAGCACTTCCCAAAGAACCGATAACCTGGTTCCTGTGGCTTGTATGCTGGCTTCTTTGCAACACCACCTCTTGGCCCTAGCTTAGAGCCCTTGTTCACAGGGGCTTCTTCCTTACCCCAGAGGATTTGCCATGCTCAATGACATTGGCCTTTACTGATGAGGTACTCCCTTATTTCTTTCTATTATCCTCCTCAATCCGGAGTCGGACAACCAGCTCTTCAATTGACATTTTCTTGCGCTTATGCTTCAAGTAGTTCTTGAAATCCTTCTAACCATTAGGAAGTTTCTCAATGATCACAGCAACTTGGAATAACTTGTTCAAAGGCATCCCCTCAGCATGAATTTCATGCAAGATCACTTGGAACTCCTGGTAGGGGTGTCTGCGGTTCAGTTTGGGACAGTTTACTATTCGGTTTAGACCCGTCCGCATTTATGCGGTTTGGGGAAAAGTCAACCCGCAACCGCCCGCAATGCGGTTCGCGGTTTGTGCGGATAGGGTTCGCGGATGTGTGGGCGGTTTGCGGATTGAACTTTTTTCCAAAAATTATTTTTAAACCCTTTTTTTCCTCCCATTTTGTCAATCTTTATTTTGGACATTTTTCCTCATATTTTATAAAATGCTCCAACATTAATAATTAATGAATTAAAACTTATAAAAAAACTTATAAAAGAAAAAACACAACAAATTCAATTCGTAACCTAAACAAATCATTCAAAATCTACATTCAGCATTAACTTGCATTCATCCTACATTCATCATTCATAACCTAAATAAAAAAAAAATCCTACATTGAAAATTCTACATTCATCATTCCTACCCCAAATACAAAAAAAAAAAAGAAAAAAAGAAAGTAATTCTTCATTAACTTACATTCATCCAAAATGCAAAAAAAAAAAAAAAAAATTCATTAACTTAAATTCATTCAAAACCAAAATGCAATTAAAAAAAAAAATTGTTGTCAAACTCCATTCAATACAAACCCATGAAATAAAATAAAAACATTTCAATTCCAATGCTTCATTCACATGTTGTCAAACTTCATTCACATCCAATCCAACTTTCACAAATTCCAATTCTAATTCCAATTCCAATTCCATGCAAGATCTTCAATTATAGTAAGAAATGAAAAGATAAACAAATGTCTATATATTGCATCTCAATATAGTAAGAAAATGTGTTGAGTATATGAAAAAATTACCAATGAGCAAATGGATATTAGAGATCAATTATAGCATCAACATTATAGGTTGAAGTTGAAGATGAGCATGACTCCAAAGTACCTAATTAGGAGTCAACAAGAGAAGATTAACAAAACTTGCATTAGAAAATGAACAATACAAATAAAAATGAAGATAAATAAATTCTCATTTACCCGAGTCATATTGCTCAAATTCCTCCACATCATCCATCGCCTTTCGAAGAGAAATTGGAAGGTTACTTCGAAGCCAATTTTGAGTACATACAAGAGCTTTAACCATAGAAGGCGAGAGTGAACTACGAAAGGGGTCAAGAATACGCCCTCCCGTACTAAAAGCCGACTCTGATGTAACAGTAGAAATAGGCATGGCCAACACATCCCTTGCAAGTTGTGATAACACCCTATATTTGGTTGCATTCACCTTCCAATAATCCAAAATCTCAAATGTTTGATTCTTTGCAAAATGTTCAACCTCGGATAAATATTGTTCCAATTCCGACTTAGATCCACTAGTGCATCGCCCCTCCAAATAGGAATTAAATTGGGAGTCAACTAAAGAATAGGGATCATCATCATCATCTTCCACCATATTCACAACTTCACTCACACTTGGAAGTTTCTCATTTGAAGAATAAAGTATGACATAATGGCTATACAAACGACTCAAACAACTCTTAACCTTGTCTACCATCTCTTCCACCTTCCTATTATCTCCAAGAAATAAATTGGAAAAACAAAACTCCAAGTATGTCATTTTTTTGATAGAATCAAGAACCACCTCAACATACAATAACAAATTGATTTTACTTCCATCCCCCCAATACTTGCTAAACTTTAGCTTCATAGTCTTTGCCATTGTACTCAAAGGATCATCCTTCTCCAAAATTAATTGGTTAATTTTGCTTTCAATAACAAACATCTCTTTGTAAAAAGCATTGGAAGTAACAAAGAGAGACCCGAAAATTTCTTAGTTGCAACATAAAATAATTTTAGAAACCTCAAAAAAATTCTACACTTTTTCCAATCCAACTCATTCGGACTTCTTCTTATGCCACCATCAACATCCTTGAAATAACGTTCAAAGTTGGAATCCACAAACTTCAATCGGTTAAAAGCCTTCTCATACTTTTCGACGGCCTCTAACATCAAATAGGTAGAGTTCCACCTAGTTGGTACATCTAGGCATACAAGAGCTTTTGAATCAAGTTTAAGTGTGGCCGCACATTTCTTAAAAACATCATGCCTATGAGGAGAAGACCTCACATATCTCATCGCAAGTCTAATGTTGGCAATAGAATCATCTATTTCTTTCAACCCATCACTCACAACGAGATTAAGAATATGTGCACAACAATGCATATGAATAAACTCATGTTGCAAAATAGTCCCCTTCCAATCTTTGGTTATCATTTTCAAATATTTAATGGTAAGATTATTAGAACTAGCATTATCAACTGTTAAGGTGAATATGCTATTAATGTTCCACTCAATCAAACACGACTCAATTTTTCGACCCAATGTTTCTCCTTTGTGATCCTCAACTTGTTGAAAATTTATGATTCTTTTTTGAAGTTTTTAGTTATCATCAATGAAATGAGCAGTCAAACACATTTAACACAAATTCTGAATAGATGTCCAAGTGTCCGTAGTAAAGCAAATTCTACGACCTTTCATGGCCTTCTTTAACTTATCCTTTTCATTCTTGAATATGTTGAGCACTTCTCTAGATATGGTTTAACGAGAGGGAATTGGTGTGAATTTGGGTTGCATGACATTACAAAATCTTCTAAACCCAACACCCTCCACAAATCTAAATGGCAACTCATCAATGACCACCATCTCCGCAAGAGCCCTTTTACAAGTATCAAAATTAAAAATTATTGCTACAACCTCAACACCCTCTTCATTTTGTTTCGGTTTAAGATTTAATGTTTGTTGACCATCTGTCTCCCTATTTGGATATTCTTTACAATTGGGTGTATGACTCCTCAAATTGCTAGTCCCATGAAGTCTAGAGTCAGCCATATACTCTTTCTTACAATATTTACATACGGCTCTACGCTTCCCATCGGTCCCTACAACCTTGTCAAAATGATCCCAAACTGTGGATGGTGCTCTCCCCCCTCCACTCTCACTCTTTCTCTTTGGGGGTCTAAAAGGCTTAAGTTCAGGTTCAGGTTCGGGTTCGACTAAGAGGGGATTCATTTGAGAATTAGAGGATTCCGGAGGTACAAGATTGATTGCAGGAGATTGAATACTATCCTCCATTTAAACTGGATTACAAAAATACAGTCACAGATAGATAACAGATTAAATTCCAAAATTATAATAACAGATTAATTTTAATAACAGTTTGAATTCCAAAATTATACAGACACAGACAGATTTAATTCCAAAAATTAAATAACAGATTTAAATAACAGACAGATTTAATAATAGATTTAATTCAACAGATTTAATTCCAAAAGTTAACAGATTGAATCAAATTAATTCCAAAAAATAGATTTAATTTTAATTTTCATAACAAATTCATCACAGATTGAATTCAATACAGATTCATCACAGATTTAATTCAATCCAATATCATAGATTTAATTCAATCCAATACCACAGATTTAATTCAAAAAACACAGATCTATTACAACAAAAATAAATAAATAAACACAGACAATTTTCATACTAGATTCATCACAGACAATTTTCAAACAAAAAATACAGATTCAACACATTTTAATTTTAATTTTCATACCAGACTCATCACAGATTGAATTCAATTAGGGCTGGATCTATACAGATTCAATATAGATCCAATTTCAATACAGATTAAAAAAAATTAAATCAATAATTAAACAGATTTATGAACTGATTCAACACAGATCAAAAATTAAACAAATCAAAAATTAAACAAATCAAAAATCAAAAATTAAATAAAAAATTAAACAAATTTAATTTTAAAAATTAAACAGATTTATGAACTAATTCAATACAAATCAAAAATTATTATGAACTGATTTATGAACTGATTCAAAACTGATTTATGAACTGATTCAATACAGATTTATGAACTGATTTAAGAGAGAGAGAGAGAGGCTTACCTATGATGTGAGGTCGATCATTCGTTTTTGCGATGAGAGAGAGCCGATCGGTGTAGATGCAAAACCAGAGAGTAAGAGACTGTGAGATGAGAGAGTGAGGGAGATGAGATAGTGAGGGAGACAGATCAGAGACAGAGAGATCTCATATGTTCAAAAAAAACCAAAGATCGGGGAAAGAGAGACATAGACAGAGATTGAGTTTCAGAGAGGGGCTTTACCTATGAGGTGTGCGATGAGGTCGATCGGTTGATCTTACGAGAGAGAGAGACTCGATCAATGGGTGCATGTAGTGCGCAGATGAAAATCGCGAGAGTGAGAGTGAGAGACAAACCGAGAGGATGAGAGGAGGAGAAAAAATAGTGTTCTGAGTGAGTGAGTGAGTGAGTTTGATTAGATTAAGGTTTTCCTTTTTTTGAACGATCAAATTTTAAGGGGAAAGAAAGGGATTTTTTTGAACGGTCAGATTTTAAAATTAAAAATAATAATAATAATAATAATAATAATAATAATAATAATAATAATAATAATAATAATAATAATAATAATAAAGTGTTTTATGCGGGCGGGTTGGGCAGGTGCGGGTCAAACCCGCAACCCGTTGACAACCCGAAAATTATATAAAATCCAAACCGCACCCACCCTAATGTGTTTGCGAAACCGGCCATACATGCGCGGTTCGGATCGGATAGGGCGGTTTGGGGGGGTTGGATGACCCTATGCCCAGCCCTAACTCCTGGACTTGGCTTATCACAGTTTTTGAATCGATCATCTTAAAGTCCAGGAACCGGCTAACTACAAATTTCTTTGCCCCGGCATCCTTAGTCCTGTATTTATTGTCTAGAGATTCCCATAACTCATTTGCTGAGCCCTTGGCACAAAACACACTATAAAGTGAGTCTGCCAAGCTGTTGAAAACATAGTTCTATCGAGATAGTCTGTCTGTTTCCATGTGTCAAGTGCCATGTCTTTCTGCCTGTCAGGCTCATTCTCTGTCACAGCTGGAGGATCCTCGCTCAGAACCTTTGCAAGGTTTAGCGTGGTCAAGTAAAACAACATCTTTTGCTGCCATCTCTTAAAGTTTATCCCAACAAATTTTTTTGGGCGCTCATGGTGACTAAGCGGTCCTTCCAGAACAGCTAGAGTAACGCCAGGATTGACCACAGAGGTCACAGCAGTAGCGGTTGACAACCCAGTTGCTCCGGGGTTCAGATCCCCACCAACATTAGCAGTAGCAGCAACATCAGTGATAGTTGTTATTTCTGAAAATTACACCAGAATATCACTTTTGTGTTTCTAGAAATTAAACTTAACCTTAGAAAATCCCTTAGATGAAAAATTAATTCAAAATTAGTCTCACCACAAAACCTAGAATCGAACATGGTCAAGAAAGTTCCCAGGAAGACTGGAGGGGTCACATCGGTCCTACTTAAAGCCCAGTTAACCTTTTGACAAAACTTTCAAGAGCATGTTGACTCCTAGTCCGTGATAAACAATTTTAAGAATTAAATTTTCTTAGGGATGAAGTAGGTTAAAACAAACCAAGGTCCAAAACTTTTACAAGCAATGTAAAATAATTGCTACAACAATATAAGCAAATAAAACTTGCTACTACAAATTGGTAAACAAACCAACTAAATCTCAATCAAAACATGCTTCAAACATTTAAATAAAATAGCCAATCCATAAGGATTCTATTTAGTCCAAAAGCTTTTCCACGCTTAGGTATTCCTATTTAACATAAAGGTTAGTAGTCTAAATATTTTTGTTATTACATCCCAAATACTATTCATTTGGCTTTGTATTTGTTTTTCCATTCCCTTTCCCATTGGTACGCCTACAAAGAAAGTTAGTAGCAAACCACAATAAAATACAAACAAATAATCTAATAAAAAAGTAAATTTAATAAATTAAATGAAACCATCTAACCAACTATTAAATATATAATTAACCAATTAATATAAGGTACCACAACAAAATACAATTTGTAAGTTCAAAATTAAATTATAACTTTAAAATAAAATTTAATAGTCATGAGTTATTAATTCACAACAACCATGTAAACTTGTAACTCCAAATAAATAAATTAAAACCAAAAATTAATGCCCGCAATTAGATAATTTAGATTCATGCACCCAATTAAATTCAAATTAATCATGTACACAATTCATAAAACTCTATAACTCCAAAATACATTTAACTAAAATTAATAGGCAAGAGTTACAAACCAAAAACCATTTAGCAATTAACATATGCAAATAATTCTAAAAAAAAAATTAAAATTATGTAATCTAGTCTAGAAAATAATAAGCATGTAACAAATTAAAACTAGAATAGAATTAGCATGTCAAAATTGCAACAGTGGGCACGGTTGTAATAGGCAGCAAGCACATCTGTTCTATTGTTTATTTATTATTATAATACCAAACATGCAACTAAAATCAGAACATGACAAACTCAAAAGTTATGCAAATTATATTAAAAAAACTGGAAGCAATCAACCATAAATTATCTAATAAATGTAAACTAATTATCTAATAAATTGGATTGCAACTATAGACAATGAGAAGTAAAACAGTAGCATATAATCTTATGAATCTATTTATATAATTTATGAAAATATTAAAAATCTGTTTTAAGCTTGTTGTCCAAATTGTGAAATTAAATAAATAGATTTATGAAGAAATCAAAATTGTAAACCAAGAACATATACTGATAATTACAACTAAATTTCAACAAAAATACACAAAACAATAAAATGGTAAAGAAACCAAACCGAAGCCTAGACGGTAGCAGTTTCCTTAAAACAGATTTCGCCGCCTCACGAGTCGAGTGCTTGAGGAATCCCGGCGTCTGTCTCCCAGGATACAACGGTCAAAAACTAGCTACGTCAGAAGCACTCTCTGTCTAGCTTAGCGAACAAAAACAGTGACAGCACTCTCTCACAGTAGGAACTTTCTGGCAAACTGACTTGTAAAATGGAAGCAAAAATTTCTATATTTAGACGTGACAAGAGGGTCTCAATTTATCTATACTATATATTAAACAAAAGGGGTTTTTAACCCCCAAGGCTTGTGGGAGCTCTAATATGCTAATCCTAATTTCTAATTTTTTATTTTTTTTAAAAAAAAAATTAACCTCAGCATTTATTAACTTCTCTCAACCCACAAAATTTTTTGACTTCTCTCATAATTGCTGCAGTACCTTTTCCAAAGCAAATAATTTGTATATTAAAAATAATTTAAAACAAATATAAATATCTATATCTATATCTATCTATTTATTTATATCTATCTCTAACCTACAAGTTTTGTGGGAGTTCCAATATTTGAATCTTAATTTCTTGATTTTTTTGATTTTTTTTGAAAAAAAAAACTTAGCAATTATTAAATTCTTCCAAATCTTTCTAACTTCTCCAACACACACACTCTTTTTAACTTTTCACATATCTATTGCAAACAGTGAGTCTCCTTTTTGTTTTCTCCTTCTTGACTTCTTACTTCTACACTTTCAATTTCAGTGACCACGTATACAAACAGTAAGTCTTCTTTTTGTCTTCTCCTTCTTGACTTTTCCTTTTGTTTACTTTTTTAATATTGTAGTTAGATAGGGCATAAAAATATTTTGTGATTTTTCTAGCGAATAAAAAAATTATAATTTGATTTTTTAATATGATTGAAGTTAGATAAATATAAACCCTCACAAAGAGAAAAATGTGATTATAATTAGTTGAATGATTCTTTTTTTTTTAAATGTGATTGTAGTTAGTTTAGTAGTTATTTTCTTTCATTTATTTATTTTATTATGGGAAAAATGTGATGTGATTATAGTTTGTTCAATGGCTCTTTTTTTTAATATGATTGTTGTAATTAGTTCAATGGTTTTTTTTAATGTTATTTAATTTTTTTATTTACTATTTTAATTTTATTTTTAATATGATTGAATTTAAATAAACATAAACACTCACAAAGAAAAAAATGTGATTGTAATGTGATGTGATTGTAGTTTGTTCAATGGCTCTTTTTTTAATATAATTGTTGTAGTTAGTTTAATGATTTTTTTAATGTTATTTAATCTTTTTATTTACTATTTTAATTTTATTTTTAATATGACTGAAGTTAGATAAACATAAACACTCACGAAGAAAAAAAAAAGATTGTAGTTAGTTCAATGGTTCTATTTTTTTAATGTGATTGTAGTTAGTCAATGGTTCTTTTTTTTATTATTTATGTTTTTATTATGGGAAAAATGTGATGTGATTGTAATTTGTTCAATGGTTCTTTTTTTTTAATGTGATTTAATCTTTTATTTACTGCTTTAATGGTTTTTCTTTTCAATTATTTATGAAAAAAATATTTGTGATTTGATTTGATTTTTTTATGATCTGATTTTTAAAGTACCAATTATTGATAATGATTAGATTGTATTTTGAAAAAAAAAATTGTAATTGATTTTTTTAACTCACTGTGTTTTTTGAAAAAAAATTATTGTGTTTTTTAACTATCAATTCACTTAATTTTTTATTTGATTTTTAACTCACTGTATTTTTTGAAAAATAAAATGGATTGTACTCATTAGGGTCACATAATATACCAATTATTGATGATAATTAGATTGTATTTTGACTCAAAAAAAATTGTAATTGATCTTTTTAACTCACCATGTTTTTTGAAAACAAATTCTTGTGTTTTTTAATTATCAATTGACTTAATTTGTGATTGATTTTTTTAATTATTGATGATAATTATACACCATTAAAAAAATTGTGATTTGTATGATTGAAATTATCTCATTTTGTTTATAATTTTATTTTTTAATATGATTGAAGTTAACTTACAAAAAGAAAAATGTGATTGTAGTTTGTTCAATGGTTATAAATAATATTTTTATTTACTATTTTAATGGTTCTTTTTTTCAATTATTATTTTTTATTATAAGAAAAATATGATTGTAGTCAGATAGCATTAAAAAAATTGTGATTTGTATGATTGAAATTATCTCCTTTTGTTTATAATTTGATTTTTTTAATATAATTGAAGTTAGATAAACATAAACACTCACAAAAAGAAAAATGTGATTGTCATTTGTTCAATACTACTAAATAATCTTTTTATTTACTATTTTAATTGTCCTTTTTTTGAATTTTTTTTTTATTATGAAAAAAATGTGATTGTAGTTAGATAGCATTAAAAAAAATGTGATTTGTATGATTGAAGTTATCTCTTTTTGTTTATAATTTAATTTTTTTAATATGATTGAAGTTAGATAAACATAAACACTCAAGGGGTCTTTAAGGAAAATGGGGTTTTTAACCCCAAATCCTGTGGGAGTTTCAATATCCCAATCTGAATTTTCTAAATTTTTTATTTTAAAAAAAAAACTCAACATTTACTGATTTGGTCAAAATCTCCTGATCAGCATTTATTAACTTTTTTCAATCCACATGCCTGCATTTATTGATTTGGTCAAAATCTCCTGATCAACATTTAAAATTTCCTCATACAAATAATTATAGATACAATCTGTGTATAGTTATTGCAGTACCATTTTCAACTTTTCTCATATACTATGGTTAGTGATAAGATTGTTAAATTATTTTTATAAAAAATCTTAAAAAACATAATTTATATATTAAAAAAAATCTAAAATAAATATAAATATCTATAATTATCCCGTGTATAGCACGGGTGATAGGCTAGTACATGTATAAGGGAGAGGGGAAAAGCCTCCAGCCTTTAAGGCTGGTCATTAAAACACCATTAACCAACATCCATAGCCCCTTTTCAAAAAATTGAAAAGTATAGATGCCTAAAAGATTCACACCCTTTAGCCAAGAAAAATGATTTAAATACCCTTTAAAATCTCATTCATGAATCTAACATCATGAGGCAATTTATTGGCAATTTCTTATTCAAATCTCAATGATTTTTGGCCCATTTGAACCCAACACAATAGATGGTTAGGACCCACTTTAATATTTAATTACAATCACCACACTTTAATATTAAATTAAAGTCACCCAAAATCATTTTTTCCAACAGTTATTTGAATTCCTTATAACTTTTTTATGTTTATAAATTTGTGCTAGATTATTTGATATAATTTTTCTTTATAATGCAGAAATAACACTTTACTAAATTCATATTTGATTATTTTTTTACTTTGATCTTTAAATTTTTCATTTTTTTAACTCTGGCCCTTTACGTTTGTTAAGTTATTCTTTAAATTAATTTATGTTTAAAATTATGCATAAAATGTGATGTTAAATATTAATTATCACATAATTTAGAAATATATTATTATATTAGAGTTTAGATATATGTTAGAGCTGTAAGTTATATACAATAAAATATGTTTTATGTCACGTAATTGTCAATATGTCACTTTGTATCTAATTCTAGTTATAAGTTAGCTTTTAAAATAAATTGAGAAAAACTAAAAATATGACAAGCCATAATTAAAAAAAAATAAGGAAAAAAGTAAAAAAAATAACTAAATATAAAGAAGTAAAGTATAATTTATTCCTAAAAATATCACTCTGTTTGGTTTGGAATTTTTGAAAACAATTTTTAAAATTTTCAATTCATATTTTTATATTTTTAGTGATTTTTTAAATATTTTAATCAATTTTTTTATTTTTTAAATATACTTAAAAAGTATAAAATTTGTACAAAAATCTTTATAAATTCATTGAATAAAACAAAATATAAAAATTTACTAAAAAAGTTTTAAAATAAAAAATTACATGAAATATTAAAAAAATTCGCTAAAAAATTTTTTAAAATATAAAATTCAATTAAAATAAAAGTGAGTTATTTATAAACGGATATGGGCCTTGCTAACGATTACCGACACGCAGCTGGGCTAAATACGGAATTATGTTACAGGTACGTAACAGCTTGACCACTTTACACCTTACCAAACCCTCCTTGTTGGCAAATTAAGATATCGTTTGAAACAAGTTATTTTAATAATTTTTAAATTTTTTATAAAATATATATATAAAAATAAAAAAAATATATGATAATTGATAATAATTTTATAATTAAAATTAAAAATTACCAAACGAGGCCAAGTAAATACTGAATAAATTTATTTTTGATGGTACGATGTCACCTATCACAATCACTCAATGTCAAAGTTTTGGGGTAAGATGAAGAGTTATTTACAGTAAAATTCTTAAATTATTGTCCACTATTATTTTAATTTTTTAAATTATTAAAGTATATAAATAAATTTTTTAAATTATTTAGAATTATCACTTTATTTTTTAAATTATAAAATATACAAATAGATCAATGAATTATAAAAGCGTACAAATTAAACCCTCATAATAGAAGGAATTAAAGTAAAACTCTCTAATAATTTAAAAGTCTATTTAGCCTCCGTTTGGGAAGTGGGTTGGCTTTTTGGCTTTTTGGCTTTTTTTGGTTATTTTAGCCTGGGCTAAAAAGCTTGGTTTGGGAATGATTTTTTGGCTTTTTGGCTTTTTTGACTTTTTTTGTGAGAAAAGAGTGTAATGATTATGGGTTGGATGTGATGTTTTGTTTGTTGTGGCTAAAATAGCCTATTTTGTCTTTTGTGGCTATTTTAGCCCCAACCTTGCTTGCCAAACGGACCCATGAGCTATTTTGGAAAGATTGTTAAAAGTTATTTTTTAACTTTTAACTTATTTTGAGTCACGTTATTTCTCACATTTTTTATACGTTTTTTTCAATAAAAGTCAAAAAAAATTAAAAAGTCAATTTTTAACTATCTCCTCAAAACAACAAAGGTAATACTTTTCAATAATTTAAGAAATCCATTTGTATACTTTTATAATTTTGCAAGTCAAAATGATAATTTTTAATAATTTAAGAGATTTTCATATAAATAACCCAAAGATAATAGAGAAAGTTAGCAGTTTGAATTGATAGAGCAGCGCAAACTTTTTTAATTATAATTTAATTTTATTAACAAACTAACCTCCTATAATCTTGGTAAAAAAAAATCTAAAGATGAACTAAGGTACTGTTAGGACTCCTGCGATTTATTATAAATGTTGTTTTGACAATATAAATTATTTGTTTAATTGGAAAATTGTGTAGAGAAATCTAGGTGGGTGCTGGTTATGGATTTTACTTTGAAGGGTTCATTCATTCATTTTGCGATTTTATTTTATTTTATTTTATTTTTTGTTTCTTTCTTTTCGAGTTCATTTATAGATATTTTTTAAAAAAAAAATAAAATCATAATATAATGATTTTATTATATTTATCTTAAAAAATTGGCAAGTATGATTTTAGAATAAACTTTTTATTAAGATAAATATAATGAAATTATGTGATTGATTAATATAGGACAAACTACACTAACGGTCCTTACAATTTGGGGCTTATGTCACTTTAATCCCTAACTTTTCAATTGAGACACATTTTATCCTAAATTTTGAATTTGTTCCAAATAAAGACAATTGAAGATACCATTGCTTAATTTGAAGGGCAAAATCGTCAATTTGATAAAATACAAACTAATTTGACAAAAATAAATGTCAAAAAAATATTTTTAGATTTTTAAAAATTATTTTTACCCACTAAAGATAAAACTATATAAAATTAATAAATCTTTTAGACATTTATTTATTTATTTATTTGCCAAATTAATTTTTATTATGTGTTTGGATGATGATATGTAAGGGGTGGTTTTTTTTCCATTAAATTAGTTTCTATTTTTCCGAAAGTCAAATATGACAACAATTTTGATATCATTATTAAATCAATCCATTAAATCAAAAATCTAAAACTAAAAACATTTCATATATTAAATATATCGATTACACATTAAAATTCTAACAACCACCTATTACATGATCACCATCCAAAAATATAATAAAAATTAATTTGGTAAAAATAAATAAATAAATGTCTAAAAGATTTATCAATTTTACATAATTTTATCTTTGGTGGATAAAAATAATTTTTAAAAATTTAAAAATATTTTTTCAACATTTATTTTTGTCAAATTAATTTATATTTATCAAATTGACGATTTTGCCATTGAAATTAAACAACAATATTTTCAATTGTCCTTATTTGAAATAAGGATTTAAAATTTAGGGTCAAATGTGTTACAATTAAAAAGTCAAAGACCAAAATAATACGAACCCCAAACTATGGGACTGTTAGTGTAATTTGCCCATTAATATATATAGAGTCAATATTTTCATTCTACTTTGTTTCAAATACACTCTCTTTTATGTATAATAAGGACAAAAAGAGAGTATATTTAAAACAAAATAGAGTAGGAATCTCTCTCTCTCTCTCTCTCTCTCTATATATATATATATATATGGGTAAATTATAAATACATTTCTTGAGATTTGTTTAAAATATAGATTGCCACCTGCAATTTGAAAAATTATAAATACCATCTTATTAGAATTTTTTATTTAACATAATTAACTAAAAAAAATAAAATTCATAATTGCTCTCCTATATAATAATAAAATTATCTAAATTATTAATTAAAATATATTTTTAACATCATTAAAAACTGTTAATGACTTAATGATTTATTAATAAAAGTGACGATTTGGCATGAAATTAGAAACTTCAGAGGGTAGAATATAATTTTTAAAACCACAGAGAATGATTCGTATTTTAATCAAATTTTAGAAGATGTATTTATATATTTATGAATAATTTACACAAAACACCTCTAGATTGAATGACTTAAATTACTGAAAGTAATCCATTGTAATGGACTAACTGTATCCACTGACCCTTTCTCCAACGAGTCCGGATCCTCGGCCGCCCAATCCTGCGGCCACCCCTGTGGCACCCCCAAAACGACGTCGTTTTGGGGGAAAAATTCAAAAAAAAAAAAATTCAAAAAAAAAGACAAACAGAACTAGAGGAAGAGAAAGAGGAGAAAAAGAAGATGGGTTCGTCGGTCTCTCCACCAACGACAGGGTTTATGAAGAAAAACGAAGTTTCAAAATCTCTATGAAAGATTTGAGATCTAAAATCAAATAGAAGAAGAAAAAATTTTGAACATTTATATATATATCTCAGATTTTGATTTCTGAGAAAATCCAATTTTGAACATTTATATATATCCAGATTTTGAGAAAATCCAATTTAACATTTATATATATATATTTAATGGTCTATTTCTCAGATTTTGAACATCCAATTTTGAACATCCAATTTTGAACATTTATATATATATATATATATCCAGATTTTTGAACATCCAAATGATAAATCAAAATTGAACATTTATATATATATCTCACATTTATATATATATATATATATATGCAAAAATCCAAATTTCCCAGATTTTCTCAGATAAATCAAAATTGAACATTTATATGTATATCTCACATTTATATATATATACAAAAATCCAGATTTCACAGATTTTCTCAGATAAATCAAAATTGAACATCCAGATTTTTTTCTTCAATATTTTCTTAGATTTCTCAGATTTTTAATGCATAAAAACAAAATTGCAATTTTTTAACTTTACTAACCTTCAAATTCCAACTTCAAACAGAAGAAACAAACATCAAACTCCAACTTCAAATTTGACAAATACAAACAAACATCAAACAGAAGAAAGAGAAAGAGAGAGAGAAAGAATCAAATAGGGGGTTGTGGGAGGAGATCGGGCGGTGGAGAATCGAATGAGGAGATGCCGGAGAATCGGACAGTGGAGAGAGAGAGAGAGGAAGAGAGAGAGAGAGAGAGAGAACATTGCCTTCTCCTTCCTTCTTCTCCCTTTTTCCTTCCATCCTCTTCCTCTGGTTCTGTTTGTCTTTTTTTTTTTTTTTTTGAAATTTTCTCCCAAAACGACGTCGTTTTGGAGGTGCCGCAGGAATGGCCGCAGGATTGTGCGGCCGAGGATCCGGACTCTTCTCCAACTAATGAGAAACCAGATCCCTATTTTATTTTTATTTTTATTTTTTTATTTCACTTGTCAAAAAATCGAACTTAATTCTCTGTTGAAATTTCTTTTATTCTCGTTCTAGGTAATTTTTGATATGATTTTTTTTTCTTTTCAATTTGATCATGTGGTAGAAATAGGTAAAATCATCGCGTTTCTTCATCTTTTTATTTTTAATTTTTTTCATAATTAAATAAAAAGTAAATTACAAATACAATATTTGAAATTTATTTAGGCTAGGTTTGGAATCTTTAAAAAAAGTTAAAAAGTCACTATCCTATTTAAGTCACATCATTTTATTTAAGTCACATCACCTCTTTACCACATCATTTCAAACTCAACCCATATTTTATAAAAAGTCAAAAAGCACACTTATTTAGAACATCTCAAACAACCCCTTAAAGTATAGATTACTCAAAATACTCCATTGTTAAAATTTTTTATTTAATAGAATTAACTAAAAAAATAAAATTCATAATTGCTCTCTTATAAAATAGGGATTTTTTTTTTAAGGTCCCTGGTGTTATGATTTTATAGCATAAAGGACACTCAATATTTTCATGATGTCTAAGGTCCCTCAACATCAATCCAGAGAAAATTCAATCTAGAGAATTTCTCTTGACAAATCACAGAGAAAATTCAAATTTCTCTGGACACATCACAGAGAAAATCTCACCAGAGAATTTCTCTGGATTCAACCCAGAGAGATTTCCCTCTCCACTCCAGAGAAATTTACTTATTCCCAGAAAAAATTCCCTCAAACCAGAGAAGTTCACTTGTTGTCTGCAGTTTGATAGAAGGGTTTAAGAATATAACCAATACGAGACACAATGCAATACATGGAACTGAAGAGTGTGCATCTTGATATTGATAGCTCACCAATGCCTTGAATCAACACTTCTGTTAACACTGCAAATTTCTCTGCCCTCCCTTTCTCCAAATTTCTCTGCCTTCCATATACTTCACACTCTCCTAGAGAAATTTCTCTGCCTTTCCGCAAAATTACATCTCCAGAGAAATTCTCTGCCCTCCCTGCCTCTTCTAGACTCAATACTCTAGAGAAATTTGAAAATTTCTCTGACTTCACAGGCCTTCCCACAAAATTACCTCTCCAGAGAAATTTTTTAAATTTCTCTGACCTCCCTAGCCTTTCCATTCCTCCAGTTGTTCCAGTTTCTAGAGTGCAAGGACTCAAAGCTGAGGAAAGCCTCTTAAAGTGCAAAGCATATGCTTTCCTATGAAAGATTTTGACAATAACCTAAGAATTCTCAGGTTTTGAAGGTTTTTCAATGTCTGCATTGGGTTTTCTTTTAATCCTGATGCTGAGAAGGTAAGGTCAGTTAAGGCCCAAGGTAATCCATACACAAGAAAATTTTCCTTTATCAAACCAAGCAAATATATACTAGACAAATTTGTGTGAGCAGACAAAGGCTTTAAGGGTAGAAACCAAGGTTGACCATGTTTATCAAACGATTTCAGCCTTAAATATTGAAGCTGTGTTAGTTTTTGAACCTAGTTAGCCACTGCTTTTAGTTGTGACAACATTGCCTCTTGCCGAGATGACATTATCCGACTTGCCACTCCTAATC
Organism: Camellia sinensis; assembly: GCF_055761805.1. Lineage (NCBI taxonomy): Eukaryota > Viridiplantae > Streptophyta > Magnoliopsida > Ericales > Theaceae > Camellia > Camellia sinensis. The sequence continues at coordinate 177,070,237 of NC_138967.1, forward strand.
TCTTCAGATTGATCAACCTGTCCAGCCCATTCTTCACTGGACTGTCGTCGTTAATGAAAACACTCCATAATGTTTGGAGGTTTGTCAGCGAGTAGCCTCTTGGTCGAGGAACAAATCTACATCGATAACTCTCATCCAAGTATAGGTGTCGCAGTAGTTCCGTCTTCCAGATTGAAGTAGGGAGAGTGCTGATGGAAGTATGCTTTAAATCATTGAAGTGTTGTCGTAGAGGCGGCCAATGAGTCTTATGATCGGAGGGATATAGAAAAGAGAGATTAGGGTTTGAAATTATCCACTAGAGAGAGAGAGAGAGAGAGAGAGAGAGAGAGATAGTGGTGGGATTGGAATAACAAAGGCAAATAAGCTTAAGAAGAGAAACAACAATCAACGGGGCTGAATTTCTCTGTGATAGATAGGAGGGACCTTAGACATCAAAAAATAATATTGTGGATGTCTTCCATTACTAAAAATGGGAAAGGGACTTTAAACTAATTTTCCCTATAAAATAATAAAATTACCTAAATTATTAATTATAATATATTTCAAATTTACTTAAAACTGTTAATTGACTTGATAATTTATTAATAAAAAGGACGATTTGTTATGAAATTAGAAAGCTCAGGGAGTGAAATGTAATTTTCAGAATCACATGGGGTGATTCATATTTTAATCAAATCTCAAGGAGTGTATTTGTAATTTATCCGTAAATAATAATAAAAAAAAATCAATTTGTTTGGTCTCCATTTCCAGAATTCACTTTTCAGAAAATTTTATTTTTTTATTTTTTGTATTTTTTTATTTTCACTGAATTTTTTAAAATATTTTAAGTATTTTTAAAAATTTTTAGACACGCCTAACATAAATACACTTAAAATGTATAATATTTGTGAATTTTTTATTAAAAAAATTCACTAAATACCAAAATGCAAAAAAAAAAAAAAAAACAAAAATTCAATACATTTTCATATTTTTTATATTTATTAATTTTTTAAAAATATTTTTTCACAAATATTTCACTATTTAGATACATTTAAGTAATGTTCATCTAATTTTTTTTTTAAAAAGTGCTTAAAATTTTAAAAATATTCACTAAAAACAAGAAAATATGAAAAATAAAAAATTAAATTTTCAAAAAATTAAATTCAAAAAATTGAATAAAAATAGGAGATTTTTTTTAGGGTCTATAGTATTAAGATTTTATAGTATAAAGGGTATTCAATATTTTAATAATGTCTAAGGTCTCTCAAATTGATCTAAAGAAAATTCAATTTAGAGAATTTATCTAGACTTCATAGAGAAAATCTCACCGGAGAAATTCAATTCAACCTAGAGAAATCCTCCTCTCCAACCCAAAGAAATTCACTCAAAACCAAAGAAATTTCCTTTTCCAACCCAGAGAAATTCACTCAAACTAGAGAAATTCCATTTTCTATGATTGGAACGCCGAAGATAGGGGGGAAATTTCTCTGTTTCTCTAATTGAGAGAATTACACACACACATATATGTGGCTAATGAAGGCCTTGACATCTTCACCAAACTCACATACCAGCAAGGGTTTTTCTTCAAACTCACATCTGTGTTGACTTTGACATCTGTGTTGAACATTTTCTTCAAAGGGTTTTCAAACCCACATACTAGCGAAACCATAGCTGGGAGCTTACCAGAGCAAAACCATTGGCGTTTACTTTCTCTTTGTTGAGCCAAGGCTCGACAAGGCCACCATCGGAACGCCGTATCGCGTCGGCATAAAGTCATACCTCCAGTCAGATATGACGTAAAAATGGAGGCTTCGATCGACCATACCTTGCTGGTAATAACCGTCTCCGCTTAGATTTGAGTGAATAGAGATCTCTCCATCGACGATCTCTTCGACGGCTGACTTGGCAACGACAACGGCTGGTGGCGGACTACCTCATCCGAATCAATGTTGAACAATCCTCCGAATCGGTACTGAAACAGTTCATGGTTGATCGAATCAAAGAGAGAGAGAGAGAGATTATATTTAGTGGTGGAGTGGAGACATCATGAGAGTCATGGACGGAGGTGAATGGCGGTCAGGTCAGTGGATCGGAGGGAGGAAAGAAGAAATTGTTGAATAGAAAGAGAAAGCAAGAGAGTGAAATTTCTCTGTGATATGTGGGTATAGGGTTAAAGGATCTTGAATATCATAAAATAATATTATGAATCTCTTCTATCACTAAAAATGAGAAAAAGATCTTAGATTAATTTTTTCTAAAAAATAAAGAAAATAATATAAAAAACAAATACTCCTGCAAGTTTTGGAAATATTTAAAAAATGGGTAAGTGATGGGGACGTTAGCGTTGGTGGCCATGTGCTCGAACGCGGCTGTTACTGTTATTGCACCCAAACAAAAATAATAATAAACTGTTATTACACCCAAACAAAAATAATAATAATAAAAAAATAGATTGACAATTGGACGTCACTAGTAACGGTCGTCAAGTCAAGATATATATATATATATATATATTTTTTTTTTTTTTTCTTTTCTGTCATGGTGAAGGTTGGATGGATTATCAATTTAACAGGTTTCATTTATTTATTTTTGTTTTAAGTGTCAACATATATGGAATAAAATAAAATAAAAAATCGAAAGGGACGAAAGTGTCTCTCTTTTAATGGCGGTGCAACATTATTGACATAGACTGAACTACAAAAAATTATGGAGAGTCATAACTCCTTATTTTTGTATATATTATTATTTGTCATAACATTTTAAATATATATATATATTATTTTATATATAATATGACTCACAGTATAAAAATTATATATGTCATTCTTTTTTAAGAAAATTAGTCTAAGTTCCTCTCCCAATTTTAGTAATGGAAAAGATTCACAATATTATTTTATAATATTTAAGGTCCTTCAATCCCACACAGAGAAATTTGAATTGTCAACTTCTCCATTATCGAATCTTTCTCTATCTCTCTCGTCTCTTGAGCAAAACCTCCTGAAACAGTCCGAGGCTCTGATGAACAAGATCGGAACTCTCGACTCTCAGACCAAGGACTCCGTCTAAGTCCTCGAGAACTGCGAGGTCACAATCGCTAATTCCGTCTCTACTGTGATGGTCTCGAATAGATCCAAGATTGATATCTTGACATGGGATGGTACCCTTTAGTCGAGTGACTTCCGTGTCGCAGCACTTGCTGTCACTAAGAAATGGAAGAGATTTAACTCCATTACTCTTTCTCAGTGGTCATGGGTCCCTTGTTCAAAATGCCCTTAGATTGCTGTCCATAAAATTAGTTTTTACTTATATCACTTTGTTATTGTCTTCAAAATCAATTCATGCTCTGAATTTCTCATTTTTCATTCTTATCTCTCTCTCTCTCTCTCTCTCTCTATATATATATATATATATATACACACACACACAAACATACAGACATAAGGATATTTGTTGCTAGAGAACGTGTTTCTTCCCAGGTCTAGTGAGGTCTGGCCTTCATAATCTGCTGCGACATTCACTTTCTAATGGTTGATTTGATTCCTAATTTCCTAGGCTCAATTCATCTCTTTCTTGTATGGCCCTTTCTTTCTCATGAGTATGACAGTCCAAGAAAAGAGGCATATAAAAAATAGCTTAGAGTCCAGGAAAGGCAGAGAGGCCAGAGAAATTCCAAAATTTCAAAATTTCTCTGGAGAGGTAATGTTGTGGAAAGGCAAAGAAATTTATCTGGAGAGTAGGAAGTATATGGAAGGCAGAGAAATAAGGAGTCGAAACTCACTGAATTGCTTTCTGGGTTTTGTAAACCTCCTCCATTACATTCCTATCTAGTCCAGGCTTCTGTCAGATTGAATTTAGAAAAATATTAATAATTCAATGGATACATTTGTGTTTTTATGTGCTTTTGGGAAATGATTCAACATAGCATAGACCAAACAACTCAAATAAATTCAATGTATATATAAAAATTCAGTGTCTAACACGCGCACACACACACAGAGACCTTCTTAGTCTTGCAGTCTTCAGATGTGATCTGCAACTCTTCTTGATCATATCAACGCCTCGATAGCACTGGACTATTAGATTCCAACGGAGCCCACAATCTATGAAAAACCCAAATCACATTTACATCAGCTACCAAATACCTACTACTACTAACTAATCTCAATCTCACCAAAACAACCATGAAATGCATAACATTCGTATACTATATATGTTCTAACTATTCTATTACATAAATGCCTACAACACTTTGTCACAACCTTTATATTTCAAATTCCCCTACAACTGTTTCACTTTTTTATTTCAAATTTCAAATTCTCCTACATTTCAAATTTCTCTGGGTTCATGTTGACCAATTTTCTCTGGATTTTCAAATTTCTTTAGATTCATTTTGACCAATTGAAGGCCGAGAAATTTTCAAATTTCTCCACAGTGTTGAGTCTAGGAGAGGCAGGGAGGACAAATTTCTCTGGAAATGTAATTTTGTGGAAAGATAGAGAAATTTCTCTGGGAGAGTCAGAAGTATATGGAAGGTAGAGAAATTTGGAGAAGGGACAACAGAGAAATTTACAGTGGGAAGTTTTGGGAAAGTCAAAGAAATTTTTCCCAAAATTTCTCTGGACCAATTTTCTCTGTGACGCGAATTTTCTCTGGATCAACTTAAGGGACCTTAGACATTATTAAAATATTGAATGTTTTTTATGCTATAAAATCTTAATACTAGGGACCTTAAAAAAAATCCCCTTCTTTTTTTATCTTGAATTCTCTTTCTATTTTACATAAAAAAAACTTATTCATCCTATTAGAAATTACTTCTATAGTATTTCATTTTTTTATGTATATATAATTTATATATCATAAATACATACATGTGTATTTGTGTATATGGTGAAAAAAAATTGGGTAAATTACATTGACACCCCCTGAGGTTTATGTTTATTACAATTCTCCCCACCTTTTGGAAAGTACATTCCCCTTCCTGATGTTTAAAGTTTTATTACAGATTGCCCTCTAAAGTTTAAAGTTACATAACAGTTCCCCCTCATCGTAATGATCATCATATATAAAATTAAATTAACAGAAAGGTCAGTGTAATTTTCCAAATGTGAGGGGGAGGTGTAATAAACATAAATCTTAAGGAGTGTTAGTGTAATTTATCCAAAAAAATTATTTTTCGTTTGACTCTTTCGGTAATAAAATCCTACTTCCGTCCTGAGAGAATGAGCTCGATTGATCTCTTTGCATTAAATCATTGGGGAGTATTACTTGACTTTTAGATCTAGTACTTGAGGTGGATTTAGAAAAATTGTCTATGAAAAATGGTCATATATATATACATATTTTTATAAATAAAATTGACATTATAACTTATTACAAAATTGACCTCAATGTAATAAAGTTAGAGTAATTGGATTAAATAACTTATTACAAAATAAATAAATAATAGTAAATCTTCTTAAAATAAGACTCATATTCAGCTTGTTTGGTTCCAGTTTTTAGAAAATGATTTTCAGAAAATTCTACTTTTTTATTTTTCATATTTTAATATTTCAACGATTTTTTTAAATATTTTAAGTAATTTTTTTTAATTTTTAGACACACCTAATATAAATACGCTTAAAAAGTATAATATTTGTGAAAAATATTTTAAAAATACACTAAATATCAAAAAATACAAAAAAAATCAATATATTTTTCGTATTTTGTGTATTTATTAATTTTTTAAAATATTTTTTCACAAATATTTTACTATTTAGATATATCTAAGTAAGGTGCATTCAAAAAAGTAAAAAAAATACTTAAAATTTAAAAAATATTAACTAAAAACTAAAAAATACGAAAAACAAAAAACTTAGTTTTCAAAAAACTGAATTCAGAAAATTAAAATCAAACACACTGAACATTGGTATTTTGTTCTATTGAATTTCAAAATCTAACAATTAATTACTTCAAAAAATTATCTTGTTACACTTAATCGATTCTATTGGGATTATATTAGGAATTTACACAAAATCAAATCACATATAAAGCACACGATACATTTACTAAATTTTTAAGATAATAATATTCTTATTTGGTTATTCTATTTGTACTTTATCAATAAAATAATGGAGACAAAGTGGGATCACTAGATAAATGTATTATTTATAAAAAAAATTTGATAAAGGATTTTATTATTCTAAAAAATAATAAATGTGTCGTGTATTTCACAAATGACTTGATTTTATTTAAATCCGAGAATAGAATCCTAATTGAATGTGTTAAGAGTAATATGATAACAATTTAAGGTAGTTAACTATTGCGTTTTTAAATTTAGGATGACAAAATACAAATAAATCATAATTTAAAAGAGTTTACCGTAATTTACCCATACAAAAATTGATCTCAAGAGAGGTTATTGTAATTTGGACAAATTATACTTTAGTATATTTTAAAAAAATAATTATAAATTTATTAAATTTTTTTAGAACGTTAATTATTAGTATTAATTAAATTTAATAAGAATCTGTAATTATTTTTATAAAAAATGTACTGATAAGTAATTTCCCTTGTAATTTATTAGATGAGATGATTAGTTGCAAAGTTGCAACCGCATGTGGGCTCTGTCTGAACAAACTCATCAGTTGGGAGTTGCTTCCGTCAACTAACGCCGTTAACTCTGCACCTCCGAATCTCACTAAAAGTAGACCCCAAAGATCGACAGTCCCAGCAAAGCAAGTCTTCTTTGTATTTTTATTATCTTCTCAAACAAAAAAAAGAGCAGATAAATACATAATTTACAAATAAAGCTCAATTGCTGAACTTTCATGGACTCTTCTCTCAAGACTATTAAACGTTGGCCAACTGGCTTGAGGCATAGGTTTAATGGTCTACTTCCTTTCTTTAGATTTGCTTTTTTCCAGCTAACATAAAACCTTAACGTTACTGACACGGGTTATTTTAAAAAAAATTCGTTAAAAGTTGGTTTTATAAATTTATAATTTTTTTTTAAAATATATAAAATACATAAAGAGGTGATTTAATTTAAAATAAATTAAAAATTTATTTTTGACTTATAACTCTTTTTCCAAAAAAAGTCCACCTACTATTATTTATATGACGTAATTTACTGTAATATATATTTTTTTAAGTTACATTACTTTTTAATAAAAAGTTAAAAAATACATCAATTTAAATTATTTCAAACAATCTCTTCGTGCGCGAAAAATGGCAGAAAACTACGTAACAATAATAAAAAAAAAAAACTATATATTTTACTTTCTTTTGATGAGATACCTGTGTTTCGAAATCGAACTACAATTTCCTATCGACAACAGCTGTTTTCATTAGGCGGGGGGGTTTGATTTGGGACACTGTACTTGTTTCATTTCATGTGTCTCCCCTTCCCTTCTTCTGGTCCCACCATTTTCTTTCTCTTTCTTTCGTCTCTCTCTCTCTCTCTCTGTGTAAATTGACAGCATAATCAACAGCCTGGAAAGAGCTGTTTGTTGGAGTTGCACTGAAAAAGCACCCAACTGATTGGTGTTCAATGGTGGCATTGATGTAATCTTGAGCTGGGTTTGGGTTTGGGTTTGGGTTTGTGTTTTCCTCTCTCTCTCTCTCTCTCTCAGCTTCATACGAATACCCATTTCAATCTACGGCTTATACCAAGCATTCTGCGCTCTTTCTGTTTGAGGTAATGCCACTGAGAAACTTTTGACTTTTTTTTTTTTTCGGGTCTGTTTCATGTCACAAAGCTTCAATCTGTAGTTCATGTTTTTCATTTTTTTACATTTTTTTTGCTCTTGTATATTGTCACATTGCTTTAGATAGACATAGATCTGGTGCTTTAAATACAAGGGTTTTGGGCTTGAGTTTTGGGGATTTGGGTCTGCAACATTTGGGTTTTGGTAAAAGTTGGGGTATTGTGAATTTGAGATTTAGAAATCTTGTTGCACTGAAACTACCCATTGTTTGTGATTTTGGGTCTGACTAAACCATTTCTTTTTTTGGGTTCAGAATTGGAGGCAGTGGGGGCATTGGGCAGTTGATGATATCTTCCTTTTTGAGATAGCCTAAAATGGTGAAGATGAAACTGGTAAAGTGGGTACCTCTGGTTGTAGCTGTTGTCCTCTTTGTTTCTATGTTTCATGAATCATCTGCCTTATTCGCCCCTGTTGATACCTACTTGATTGCATGTGGATCTTCACAAAATGTTACCTTCTTAGGTCAGACTTATATTCCTGATTCAGTGCAATCTTCGATGGCATTGAAAACCCAAGGCAATTCTATTGTTGTTACCTCCAATTCTAGTGTCCCTTTTCCAGTCTGTCAATCTGCTCGAATTTTTCCAAGCACCGGGTCTTACAAATTCGATATCAATCAACAAGGTAGGCACTGGGTCCGACTCTATTTTTGCCCTCTTCCAAACTCGGGCCAGAACTTAACTTCTGCTTCCATAACTGTAATCACTGAAAATTTTGTGCTCTTGAACAACTTCACTTTCAAGAACTATAACGGTTCTTATTTGTTTAAGGAGTTTGCAGTCAATGTGACTTCGGATAACTTGATCCTTACTTTCATTCCATCAAACAACTCAGTTGCATTTGTCAACGCGATTGAAGTTGTCTCTATCCCAGATGAGTTGATCCCTGATCAGGCACTAGCTGTATCCCCATCTGCTCCTTTTAGTGGCCTTTCAGAGCATGCCCTTGAAACTGTTTACCGATTGAACATGGGCGGTCCGTTACTCACTCCTCAGAATGATACTCTGGGAAGAACTTGGGAAAATGATGCCAAATACCTTCACGTGAACGGCTCTGCTGTGAATTATTCAGTTAGTCCTGCGGACATAAGGTACAAAAGTGCGGTCACTCCTGAGGTGGCACCAAATTGGGTTTATGCCACCGCTGAAACCATGGGGGATTCGAATGTACCTAATGGAAACTTCAACATAACTTGGGTCTTCCCTGTTGATCCAAATTTCACCTATTTCATCAGGACCCATTTCTGTGATATTGTGAGCAAGTCTCTGAACAGTCTTGTGTTCAACGTATACATAAACTCTGATATTGCTTTTCCGAGTATGGATCTATCTTCATTAACGAGTGATTTGAGCGTGCCTTACTACAAAGATTTTGTTTCCAATGCTTCCTCTAATTCAAATACTTTGACCATTAGTGTTGGTCCAGATTCAGAGGCTGACATCCCAGATGCAATTATGAATGGTTTGGAAATCATGAAGGTTAGTAACGAAGCCAGAAGTTTAGATGGGTTCTTACCTGTTGAGATTCTCCGCCCTGTATCACCCTCAACAAAGAGCAAGATAGGCATTATAATCGGTTCCATTGCCGGAGCTTTAGCTGCTGTGGCACTTGTCGGTTTGTGTTGTTGTTGCTTGGTGTCCCAAAGATCAAAGACTGCTCACCAGGGGCATACATGGCTTCCTCTACCCTTATATGGAAACTCTCTAACCATGACAAAAATGTCAACAACTTCTCAGAAGAGTGGAACAGCAAGCTGTATCTCATTAACTTCATCTAATCTTGGCCGGTTCTTCACATTCCAAGAAATTATGGATGCGACAAACAAATTCGATGAGAGCTTGCTTCTTGGTGTTGGCGGTTTTGGTAGAGTCTACAAAGGGACCCTAGAAGATGGGACTAAAGTGGCAGTGAAGCGAGGAAACCCAAGATCCGAACAAGGTCTTGCGGAATTCCGAACCGAGATCGAAATGCTGTCCAAGCTCCGACACCGTCACTTGGTTTCTCTTATTGGGTATTGTGATGAACGATCGGAAATGATATTGGTTTACGAGTATATGGCGAATGGGCCTCTCAGAAGCCATCTTTATGGAACAGATCTCCCATCTCTCTCATGGAAGCAACGGCTTGAGATTTGCATCGGGGCTGCTAGGGGGCTTCATTATCTCCACACCGGGGCTGCTCAAAGTATAATTCACCGAGACGTGAAGACAACAAACATACTCTTGGATGAGAATTTTGTGGCCAAAGTTGCTGATTTTGGTCTGTCTAAAACAGGTCCAGCTCTAGATCAGACACATGTAAGTACTGCGGTGAAAGGTAGTTTCGGATACCTCGACCCTGAATACTTCAGAAGGCAGCAACTGACTGAGAAATCCGATGTGTATTCATTTGGGGTGGTTCTAATGGAAGTTCTCTGCACAAGACCGGCTTTGAACCCTGTTCTTCCGAGAGAACAAGTTAATATTGCGGAATGGGCAATGAGTTGGCAAAAGAAAGGGATGTTGGATCAAATCATGGACTCAAATTTAGCAGGGAAAGTAAATCCGGCTTCGCTTAAGAAATTTGGAGAGACAGCTGAGAATTGTTTGGCTGAGCACGGAGTGGACAGGCCATCAATGGGGGATGTTCTGTGGAACCTAGAGTATGCTCTCCAACTCGAGGAGACATCATCGGCTCTCATGGAACCCGAAGATAACAGCACGAATCATATCCCGGGAATTCCATTGACTCCACTCGAACCATTCGACAACAGTGTCAGTATGGTTGATGGGGTGAATTCTGGCACTGATGATGATGCTGAAGATGCTGCCACGAGTGCTGTTTTTTCCCAGCTGGTAAATCCTCGTGGTAGATGAGAAATATAATTCCACGTCTTTGTGATCTCATCTCAGCCATGGAATGTCCTGCAAAAAGTTAGGTTGTCCTGGCCTCGATTGGATATCTCCCAAGTAAGGGAACGTTATTCTTATAAATTTGTTAGGTCTATTTATTCTGTTTTTGTTTTGTTTTGTTTTGTTTTTTTTTTTTTGTGGGGTGATAATATGATCGAGTATGTATTATAATTGATTGCTGGAAGCCAATGGATCCAACAAGCTCGGCATAACTGTTTCAATTTTAATGAAATTTAAGTGATAGCTTCTCATGTTCCATGCTATCTTTACATAGTTCCAAATTTGGTTTTCGATTATATTACTTGTAAAACTGTTTGTTCTGAAAGAAAAGACAGAAAATAAGGCATAATGTTTCATCTTTGTGGATAGAGCCCTCGGCAAAAATGTCCATGAAAAAATGTGTTCTTGTATTAAGGAATGCATAGGGAAAATGGGGTTTCCAAGCTTTCCAAAAGTTCATGTACATGACAATCAGTTTTGGTATGTAAATTATGCTCCTGCATGGTTTCTTCCTCTTCCATATTGTTATTATTGTTATTTTCTGTTTCAGTATATGTTTCTTTAATGTTAGTGAGAATAGATTCAGTACCTTGAAATTGCTGATCTACATATTTTTATTTTTAAGGGGGAAACAAATTATATTCTTCCAACAAATTGAAACTGCATGGACTTTAGCGTGGAACAGAGGACACATCATTCTCTATAAAGCAACTTTCAATTGTCCATCAAGAAACAGTTGCAGATACTCTTAAGATGAATCAATTGATCATAAACAAGAAAAGAAATACACGGCAAGATTGTCTACATTCACGGCTCATGTACTATTGAATCATATAGTTATTTCAAAATTTCGTAGTACAATCTTTTTACATACTTAGAGTTCTTAGGAAAGTATTTGAGATCATACACAATCTCATTTCCTGCAAACTATTCCATATCTGTTCAATTCTCTGTGTCTGCAATGTTTGTAATTCTCGAGAACAAACAATACTTGCAATCCGCAGAGAGAAGCGATGTTGTTTTGTACTTGTATTCACCTCCAACAACAGGCATTGACACACCGGGCTTTGCTGGATTCTTGAAAGCGGGCACACCTTCGACCTCCGGGGAGAAGCTTAGGAAGAACCTGAACTGTATCTCCAAGTGAACAAAGCAGTCATTGGAAGGTTTGTGGTAGTTATGAATCTTGTCATCTTGTTTGGTTACTGGCCTCATATTGATCGCAATCTCCATGACTCCCAGCAGAGAGAGAATGACACTGTTCTTGCTTGATATTCTCTCCACAGGGAGAGATGGCTTTCTGGTAGGAATACCTGCAAGAATGAAGTCAATTAGTATATTTTATTTATGTTTTTTTTTGAAATGAAAAAATGTAGTCATGTGAGAAAATTATTATGTGATAGCTATACTTTATCTTATAAGGATGTAATAAACATGAGTTAACATGTTCTATTCTTAATATTTTTTTACTATGTGATTGGTTTAGGACACTACGTAAATAATGCAACATGTGCTTAGGCACTACTAAATGTGTTGATAGAAATTGATATGATAATTTACTTATTTATTACTTATCTTTTTAAATCTGTGGTCCTAACTATACTTTTGTGTCATTTTTATATTTTAAATTTTAATTTTGTCAATTTTATCTCTTAAATTTTCATTTTGAGTTAAATTGGTCAATTTGTAAAACTGTCATTTAAATTATTAATGAAATAATTATAAATTTTAACTATGCTCACCAAAAATGCTTGTTGTGTCATTTTATGCACCAAAGTTTCAGTTTTGTAAATTTTCTCTCTCAATATTATAACATTTCATCAATGTTTTGTGACCAAAGTAACAAAATTGAAAGTGTTACGCAACACATTATTTTGTTGATTATTTAGATTGTCCATTAAAAATTAGATTAAATTGACTTAAATTGAAAGCTCTTAGGACAAAACTAACAAAATTAAATCTTGAAGAATCAAAAGTGACACGTAATGCATATTTTAGAGATAATAAATGCATCTTATTTTATTTTATTTTTAATCTTTCTTTTTTCTTTTGAAATTTGTTTTAAAAAATTATAAGTTAACTTGACAAAAATAAATACTAAAAAAATATTTTAAGTTTTTAAAAATTATTTCCGAGCCAAAAAAATTATATTAAAATAATAAAATTTTGATTTTTGAATTTTTTTTATCAAATTAGTATTTATAAATTTTTCCGCCACAAATTTTGAAAAGTAAACGAAAGAGAAGTCATGCATTGGTCCCCAAATACCTCATTTCCATCATAGGAGAATTTGAGGTGGTCTATGTTGTCCCATTTGGTTGCCTTGACAGAGAAATTGATGAAGAAATGTTAGACAAGTGTAATGAGGTTTTTGTTAGACAAGTGTGATGAATTGGATTAAATTTACGTAATATAAAAAATTAAAAAGTAAAATTGATACAATTAAGTTTTTATGGTTTTTTTTTTACTATTGTGAGAGAAAAAGTGAAATAATTATAATTATAATTTTGATATGATATTTTATTTTATTAACTTTTTAGTCTATTTTGTCTTTCTGTGACTATTTGAACTTTTTAGTCTCCTAATCCAACATGCCAAACAAGGGCACAATAAGTATATTGTTTTTTGTGTCCCAACTACTTAATAAAAATAAGTTAGTATATTCCATGTGGAAAAAAATTTCATCACCTAATTGATTTACTAAGGCTTATTTTGGCAAGCTAGCTAAAAGTTAGCTTTTGGCTTTTTAATTTTTTTAAATTATATTATTTTTTTACTTTTTAGCACATTTTTAAAAAAAAAATTAAAAAAAATTAAAAAATTAACTTTTAACTTGTTTTTCAAAATAATCCTAAGTAATTATCCGTTAAATTATTGACTACTAACGGTTTAAAAAATAAAAAAATAAATCAAATTAAATGCCCCGCCCTCTTTAATGGGTTGGCAATTTTTTTTTAGGAGTCAATGTAGAAAGTAGAAACTGTGTGCTTTTAAGTTAAAAGTGACAATTGAATAATCTTTGTCGGTCTGTAATAACTGGAGGAGCCTTCAAAGCGAAGCCAACACCACATGTAGCTATTGCCCATTCCCAATTCAGTTGTGTTTTAGGGAGATGGTAAAAAATTAATTTTTTGAGTTTTTTTAACTTTTTTAGTAATTTTTTTGACAAAAAATTAGGTTTGAAAAAGCTGACTTTTTTTGATTAAAAAAGCTAAAAAATCAAAAAATTGATTTTTTTACTCTCTTCCCAAAGTGCCCCTCATTCTTGCAATCTTGGGTGGATTTGTTGGATTTCTTGGATACTTTCTGGTCAAAATTTTCTGGTTATTGTAACCTCAATTGCTTTGAAGGTGATGGTTGACATTGCTCTTTTTAGACAACTGTAAATTATTTTTCAATAATATTTATATGTAAATAGATTTTTTTTTTTTAATTCCTAAGCACAAAAGTATTAGAATGCACATTATAAATACATGTTTTCTCTTCATTTGGTCCACAGAAAGAAAATAAAAAGTCAACGTTTTCTTAAAAAATGCATGGCAATTCGGGAAAAAACTATGGAATGGGTAACGTTATATGTGATTTGAAAAATAACAAATATTTTATTGTTATGATTTTTTATTTAATTGAATTAATTGACAAATAAAATTTTTAACTGCTTTCTTTATACAATAATAAAATTATTTAAGTTATTAATTGAAATAAATTTATGACATCATTAAAAATTATTAATTGACTCGATGATTTATTAATAAAGTGAACTATTTGTTATGAAATTAGAAATATTAAGGAGTGTAATATAATTTCCATAACTATAGGGACAATTCGTATTTTAAACAAATTTTAAGAGATGTATTTATAATTTATCTTTAAAAATAATAGGTATCATATAAGTATATTGACTATTTTTTTTTTTTAAAAAAAAATTTGTGCATGTACATAAAAGGATAAATATCTAAAATTTTGAAAAAATGACTTAGTAGTGTTTTGGGAAGTCGGTAAAAAGCTGATTTTTTGATTTTTTTTTGTGATTTTTTTGGTAAAAAAGCTGGGTTGTTTTGGGTAAAAAAGCTGAATTTTTTGGCTAAAAAAATTAAAAAGTCAAAAAACTGACTTTTTTGGTGTGTTCTCAAAAGACCCCTTAATCTTCTAAACAACTTATATTATGGGAATTGGGATTTGTGCTGTGTCATAAGGCATAGCAGGCTATTATGAGGCCTATTGAGGGACTATCTCGAGTCTCTTTCTATGATTCAAACCGTTTATGTTATAAGTTTTATTGATGAGTAGATCATTCATGTAAAAAATCAAGTTAATTGGACATATATAACATTATAACAAGATCACATGTATGTGTTAAAAAATAAACGGTTAACATGATTTTAATAATTTTTCAAAAATAATTAGGATATGATCATAAGGTTACGAATGCCCGATTGATTTAATTTTTTGTATGAATATCAACAAAACCCTACAATATAGACAATTCAAATTATTAAAATAAATCTGAAAAAATTCATGATGCTCCTCAAAGTAGGAATGATGTGTCTTGTGGCATAGCAACAACCCTCCGTCCATATTATGAAACTTCATCGATTAAGAAAAAAAAGTCGTAAAACGTAATGGAAAATATGATTTATAGGTAAAATCTCCAATAATTAATATAAAAGCATGTGTTTCATGTAAATAATTTATTTATTAATTTATTTTTATTTTTTAAAGAAAGAGAGTAAACTATACCGACTACATAATAACTCACAATTAATGGGTTCAATGCGGTTGTTCTATAATTAAAAAAAGGCCCTAAAGTTTTGAGCCAACAACTTTCAGCAAAGAGTTCTCAACCCATTTAAGAGAAAAGGGGCTGGGGGTCGATGATCGTTTTTGCTTTTGGGTTGGACAAGTGCACTGTTTGGGCCGAACTCGTCAATCCTTCAAATAAGGAAAATGAGTGAGAGCACTAATTAGTGCTACCACTAATGATGTGGCAGTGGGCCCCACCATGAATGATTTGATGTTTTGGCCTTGGTGTTGTATTTTTTTCTTTTTTTATTGAGTGCCATGTCATTAGTGATCTTTTTAGAGATCCAAAATTAGTGGTCTCTATCATTGTTGTTAAATTAAAACTAGCATTTTCTACTGATGCAAATGTGTGGGTTATATAAATAAATAAAATAAAATAATATTTTATTTTATTTTTTTAACCTGGCACAGATAAGAATTTAAAATTCCAGCAACAATTATTAATAATTATTATTATTTAGATTAACTTCGAAGTGATTATGAGATTATGGGTGAATTTTTAAGAAATAATGAAGGGTATCGTAGCCAAAATTTCACTTGACATATAGACAAAATAAAGATTTAAATATACAAACTCTAGTGTTTACTTTATATAATAGTATAAATTTAATTATTTTTAATCATTTAATTATGTGATTCAGACCATGTTTTTGATTGAGATCGGATAAAAAAATGTGATTGTTTAAAAGACCAATTTAATGAAACAAACCCATATAACAAACCAAAATAATTAAGACAAAAAAGTTGTTTGCAGGTGATAAAAGAAGCAAGTGAAGAAAATATGGATTAATTGAAACCATAACAAACGATTTGATTATTTTAAAAATTAATTTATGATATGAATTCTATTAGAAACAATTGAGGAGAATTGATTAGCCAATTCCAAATAATATAGATAAAGATTAGTAAATGAGGTACCCCTAGCAAATATGATTGTTTGGATTCAAATCTGACTGTATATGTTGCAGTTTTGTCTTCCTCTACGTTTCTTGCATCGAATATACACAAATTGGGTAAATTTTTTATTGTTATCTAGGTTTGGTATTCATTTTCTCAGTTTGGTTTATTTTTAAAAATAGTAACTAATTTGATAAAAATAAATAATAAAGATATTTGAGTGTTTTTTTATTTTTATTTTGATTTTGAATTTTTTTTTCTTTTTTAAATTTTCACCTGAGCCCAACCGTTGTTTCACAATAAATATTGGGCCTACTTCATTAAAGCCCAATCTCCACCTGTAATTCCCTCCACTCACTAATTTCTAATTCACTGAGTTAACTCGCCAACACGACTTCCGAGGCCACACCAGAAAAAAAACCCTAATTCCCAACTCAGTTCCTTCTCCAAATTTTCAAGATCAGCGAATCCATTGCACTCTAACGGTACGTTCCCTGTTTCTCTCACTTCTTCAAGAACTCTCTCATTCACAATTCACTCAATTTTGCGGCAACAAACAGCGAAATTAGGGTTCAATTTTCAAATGTACATTGGGTTTTATCGTTGCATAGTTGCTGCAGAGTTTCAATTAGATTGATGAAATTTAGTTTTTTTTTTTGGATTGGAATCACTGATTTTCGGGAAAGTGAAGATGGGTTTGGAGTAAAAACGTGAATTCATGTGAATTTCATGACTCTGATTTTGTATTCTGTCGTGAATGAAGCTGTGTCAGTTAAAGACGCTAATAACTGATGAAATATGTGTATGCCCATTTGGTTATTGTTAGTTTTATGTGTCTTATGGGTGGTATCACTGAGGATCAATGTGTGGTTTTGGGTTTGTTAATGGAGTTTCAAGTTCAGGGTCTTTGAAATTGAGTTAACTAGCTAGGGGGAAGATTTGGGACACA